>NC_140401.1:10000-5010000 GCF_056956725.1 Heliconius melpomene rosina | reverse complement strand
GGCAGTCCTGGTGAGTGTTTTGTTAAGTGACCATTAATAGTGTAGTAACACTTTCGACGAGTCGTGGCCGCGTTGAATGTAGCGTGAACTTAGCATATAGATAGATGGCTGTGCAGTTTTGATTTTAGGATTTTTTACTTTTATTATTTCTTCCTCAGTGAGTGAGTGCAGCCACGAAACATACTGTAAAACGTTTCATGTCTGTGTCCCACTGCATGCTAATTTTACTGTCCATGAAATATCGTCGTCGTGCGACTATAAACGTTGCAGGTTCGATTCCCACTTGAGGAAATGAAATATTTAAAAAAAAAAATTTTTTTGTTTCTTTAACGAGGCAAAGCGCGGTGTTAAGTTCTGCCACTTAACACGCAACGCCTCCACAATTTGGAGGAAAATAAAAAATATAACGTATAGCTTTACGCTGTATCCTGCTAAAAAAATCTTAGTTTCTAAATCTTTATGTAGTGTTATCAAAGATACATAAATAACATGTACTACGTTTTATCAACAGATGGTATAGCCGGGCTACGTTCTGTAGACGGACGTCATTTAGCCATGATGCCGCACCCTGAACGATGTGTGCTGCGCTGGCAGAGCCCCGTTCCTATTGTTTCCTCTTCTCCCTCAAGTGTTGCTTCCCCGTGGCTTAGACTATTCCAGAATGCTTATGTTTGGGCATCTCAACAATAATAATATATATAATATCTTAAAATTTAGAGTTTTTTTTATATTTACATTTCTTATGTAAGTGTTTATTTTTTTAAGATTTATCAAATATTTTGTTATATTGTTTAATTTTTATAGGCTTTTTTTTATAATTAATTGTAGTTGTCTCTTTGAAAACTGTGAAATTATTAATAATTTCATCTTTTTCCGCAAGTGTAGCTATGATATCTTTACAATGGTGTAAATCTCAAGTTAAAATGTAGAATTAGTTATTTTTTTTAATCATGTGTAATGTAAAGGATTTTTTAATTGTGTATGTTTATGCTATTTAATTAATTGTAGTTTAGTTTTTGAAAACTCAGTGAAATAATTGTAATAATAGCTCTATGATTTGGAGTTGTTTTATATTGTAATAAAAATAGTGAAATATACATTTTGTTCAGGTTGTAGACACATATCAAAATTGAGTTTCCTTTTTGTGGGACCATGTATTAATACATTCCAACAATTTATGTATATTTGCATCTGAATATATATACTGTCTTGTTTTGTCTAGATAGGATTACAAATGTAAGCACTATATGAAAATATATTGAACATTAATTTTTTAATTATATTTGTATGTAAATTTATCTAATTGTAAAAAGACAATCTTATTAAAACTATGTGATTGTTTTATTTATTATATATTATTTGAGATTTATATTATACACATAATGAATTTTAATTAAATAGTTTTTAAAAATTTTATTCAGTTTTTTATTTGTTTTTGCTAACAAAAATATTGCTTTAGATAAAAAATATGTGGTTTTATATATCATATCTATCTAGCGGTAACTAAACGTGATTTTTTTGTGTAAATCCCCATTCTGCGAAAATATTGAGAAAAAATTGGTTATTGTCTTGGAGATTAGTCTAGTAAAACAGAAATACAATTAGGCAGACAAAAATTTTAATTTGACTGTTTGTGTTTTAATATAATTTAAATAACTAGGCATTTAGTTGGGAAAAGAGAGAAACTCACAGTTATTTTGAAAACAGACAAACCTTAATTTTATTATATACCTTCCAATACCTTGGCAATGTATAGTGTATCAAATGGTATTTATTTAATACTTTGGCTAGGTATTCTATACAATACTAAATGGGCAATGCAACATTCAATGATTTTATGTGCTATAACAATTATAAATAGAAAATTACAGGTTGAAAACCAAAAGTATCTAGTCCTATGAAAGGTTAGGGTGTTTCAAATGTAAAAGCCTCTAAAAAATATACAGTTGTGTATTCTTTAAATCTTTAAGTAACTACAGGTCATTTTCTGGAGGTTACAGACAATCTCAAATTGAATAATTAACAAATGATAATTTGTTACCTAATAAATAACTTCACAAAAGGCAGCATTGTCAGCTAAAAGATATTGAAATGTGTCATTCCTATTTCTAAGAAAGAAAATACTTAGAAGAGTATGAAGCTTGTGTACTACACTCTGCCCCCTAATCAAGGAAAAAATGACAGGAGGAAATAGCAATGATTCTTCTCTGCAGGTCTTGAGTCTGTAGCATATAGCACAAGCTTCATATTTTTATAAGTATATTTTTATACCATATGAGAAAAAACTGACCTTAAATAGAATATAGACATAATTGCAGAATATTATTTCACATTATTAGTGTTTGTTGCCTATTAAACAAGTTTACAAATTGATTCACCACAAGTTTTCATTACATTATAAGTTCATTGTCATAATTTCATTAAGAGATTTGCTTAAATCCTTTCTGCGAGATTTTTCTAATGCATTACACAATATTAAAAACCATCTCTGCCTGTCTGCTTTTTTCTCAAAAATAGTCATCAGTTCTTCAACTTTATCAGAAATATTATTATATTTTTCATCAATCTCTTGTATTTTACATTCCTGTATGTTAAGATTTCTGCCAAGGTCTCTCCAAAAGCAACCAATTTCTTCTTTGAGTGTTTCTATAATCCTATCCTTCCTTTCTGTTTTGTTTACAATGTGTAAGGAAAGTGGATGATGATTTTGACATTGTTCGTTTGTTTCGTACACTTTCTTTACTTCTTTAGGAATTTCTTCATCATTTTGTGCTGCAATAATATGAGTAAAATAAAATTAGTTATTATCATTAAAACAGAATAACAAGTAAATCAAATTCACTTACCATAAAAATTTGTGTACTCTCTAGGAATATGTCTATTTTCGAAGTCACTTATTTGTTTTATTAATTCCTGATCTTGAAGTCTCCAACATATATCCTTTAAAGGTCCGAGGTTGTCTTCTGACACTACATCTCTCTTTTCAAGAATATTTAATAATTGACCTATGGAAGTAATCTTCTCAAATTTTCTGTCTGAATCTATATCAGCACGATAAAAGACTTTTAATTTTTTTAATATGTTACCGTACTTTTCATTGTTTGCTACACTACGAATTACTTGATCTTTTATTCTTGTATATTCTGATAGAGTCATAATAATTAAACAGCAAAATGTACTTAAAAATGTTAAATAACAATATTCACTTAGTACAACTTAATTCACCACAAATTTAACGGAATATAGTATTAAAAATATATAAATTCTATTATGCAGTATGTGGAAAATTGTTTATTTATTTTTATATATTATATTCCTTGTGTGACTTGACGTAATGCCATTACTAATCCTAGAGTTGCCAGTGATTAAATAATTTGACTCTCTGATGGGTAAATACCCTCAATCAAAAAATATAATTTACATCTATATATATAAAAGGACTTGTCCTCACTGACTGAGGTAAGACGCACGCACAGCCTTAACCGCTGATGGTAGAAACGAGATATTTGGACAAAAGTTTACTTTCGTAATCTGGACATCCACTAAGAAGGGATTTTGAAAAATTTTAACCCTAAAGGGGTGAAATAGGGGTTTAAAGTTTGTATGGAAAAAAAATTTTATCGGCACCGATTTTTATAAAATTTGAAATTTAGATTTTTAAAAGTATTTAATTGAACACGTGTTTCATCATTTTCTAGAATTCTCCCCCTAAGGGTGCAAATAAGGGGTCGACAGTTTGTATAGGTTTTTTTAAATCGTCACCAATTTTTATAAAATTTGAAATTCAGACTCTTAAACGTATATAATTAAACACATGTTTCATGGTTTTCTAGAATTCACCCCCTTAGGGTGCAAATAAAGGGTTGAAAGTTTGTATGGGAAAATTCTTAAATCGCCACCGATTTTTATAAAACTTGATATTTAGACCCTTAAAAATATTTAATTGAACATGTGTTTCATGGTTTTCTAGAATTCACCCCCTAAGGGTGCAAATAAGGGGTTGTAAGTTTGTATGGAAAAATCATTAAATCGCCACCGATTTTTATAAAATTTGAAATTTAGACTCTTAAAAATATTTAATTAAACATATGTTTCATGGGTTATTAAAATTCACCCCTAAATACGCAAGCGAAGCTGCGCGCGTCCGCTAGTTTATAAATAATAGTATCTATGAACTCTATGGTTAATGACATAAGTCGTATTATTTTTTTAACAAAAATAAGCATACTCAGTCATCATTGGTTCAAATAGATTATTTTACTGTTGATCATACTGCTCGTATTCTGCAAAACTTATTTACTTAAACCAAAAGAAGAATTATCAACTAGGTTATTTGATGGACAGTTTCAAAGTGACCAAACGTCCCGTTTTGAACGGGACTGTCCCATTTTTGTCTTGTATGTCTGTAGACGTGTGTCGAGACATGTGTCCTCGTTTTTTCGGCATGGCATGTAAATTTAGTCGATCGAAACATGTTTCGATGTGTTTATCGACGTATGCTTAAAACAACGGAAGTATAAAAGTAAAGTGTTTTATAGACATAATTAACATTATGTTTAAAAAACGAAAGAAGAAGATGATGGTGATCATACGACAAGAAAAATTAAAGTTATCATAAAAACGAAAACATCTTAAAAAAAAACTCCTATAAGGGTTCCGTTTTACCTTATTAGGTACGGAACCCTAAAAACCGAGCTTTTATAGGATCACTTTGTTCTCCAACTATACGTCTGTTGAGACCATTTATCTCGAATCGCGTATCTAGTTGAAATTAATACAAAGTATTCAGGTAAGAAGGACAGGAAAAATCAAGCTTCTAAGTCACAACAATCTAAAGATACGAGCACTGTACGTTAATAATATTAACTGTGCACTATTTAGGTACATGTAACTATATAAATAAATAATTACATAATGAAAGTGAATTTTCTATTTTACTATAAATAACGATAAAAGATCAAAGTTGAAAATTGTTTACACAGTATCTAATTAACTATTTGTATAAGCTTAATATTATTTTGTTATTGAACTCTCTTATCGTTGAAAGAGAATTCTTGCAACAGATCTGACCTTTCTATCAGTCTTTATTCGTCGCTTTTGTTCGTTGGGCTGTGATATGAATAATTGAATTATAAAAATGTTAAGATTACTTAAACGTGGAGGTTATTTAAGAAATTACAATAATTATCAAAATGTCCACCAAAATCTATATAACAAAATTCTAAAATGCGAAATACGATGTGTAGCTTCACAAAGTTCAAAATCGGATAATTTATTTCCCGAAAGAGTTGATTTTCCTCAACGCCACATAGGACCAAGGGACCAGGACATTGTGACTATGTTAGATTTGTTGGGCTATAAGGTATTTTTTAATTTTAATTAAATATGCATTTTTTTTATTTATCCGTATCCGTATATTTAGTTATAGGAATTTGCACAAAAATATTGTAATTTATTAACGTACGATTTAGTTACGTACGAGAATGTCAACTTCCCAAATTATTTTAGATAATTTTATAACTGACCTTTACTGTTTGTACTTAAAGTTTCGTTACAAGTTTTTATTATAACTCTCATTAGTTAGTATATAGTACCCTAATCATAATTGAGTACATTTTTAAAGTAGAAAATAATTATGAACTACGTTAATTTTATAGTTAAATTTATACGACGTATCTTATCATTTTAGAGTTTAGATCAACTAACGAATGATGCTGTTCCTAAGCAAATTCAGTATAATAGTTTAATGGAAATTGGTGAGCCCATAAGTAAGTATCGATTAATATATATTTTATATTCATTAGTAAGTTGCGGTGCAGGAGCACAAAGCGTGACTGTAAAATCGACTGGTCGTGGGTTCGACCCACACTCGAGGAAAGGAAATATTAATTTAAATTTATATTTTCATTTCTTCGCTCAGCGGTCGAGAGAAAGCTCGGCGTTAAGTTCCGCCACTTGACCTGCCACCGTGATAAAGCAGGACATCGTTTGACTGCAAAACCTCGAGTTCGATTGGAAAGCAAATAACAGAGTGTTGTCACTAAGTTCCCTCTCTCTCTGCCTACCCTATTATATGCGGGAATATAGCGAAACTGAAAAAAAAAACGTTAAAACTTTGTTTTTAGGTGAGTATGATCTTATTGAGAGAGTGCGCAAAATAGCAGAAAAGAATCAGATTTGGCGTTCATATATCGGCATGGGCTACCATAACTGCTGTGTGCCGCATTCTATAATGAGGAATATGTTTGAAAACCCTGGATGGTATGGTTCTTAATTACAATAAAAAAATATATAATAATAAATTTATCTGTTATACAGTTATTTAAGATGCTTTATATAATATAGCATTGGCAATTGTTTTATTTATATATAAATTGCTTTAGGACAACACAATATACCCCTTATCAACCAGAAGTGGCACAAGGCCGGCTTGAAGGTCTCTTAAATTATCAGACAATGGTAAGTGATCTAACAGGCTTGGATGTAGCAAATGCATCCCTCCTAGATGAAGGTACGGCGGCAGCAGAAGCTCTATCATTATGTCACAGGTAAACATTAGTATTTTAGACGTAGCTTTACTTTTATTACGAGTTTTTAAAAATAAATAAATATAGAGAATTCCTATGTTTTGTTATTTCAGGCATAATAAACGGATAAAATTTGTAGTATCCGAAAGATTGCATCCTCAAACCTTGTCAGTAGTTCAAACGCGATTAGATGCATTAGGATTAGAAGTGAATGTGGTTCCAGACGTACGTCAAGCAGACTTCGCACAAAGAGACATATCAGCTGTTTTATTACAATGTCCAGATACGAGAGGATTAGTGTATGACTACTCAGGACTAGCTGCCGCCGCTCAGGAACATGGGGTCAGTTAACTTTAATTTTTAATTACTTTTATTTTTTTTTTAATGTTAGAGGTTGTAAGGGTAATAATAAAATGTTAACTTTTGTTTCAGACGTTAGTAGTGGTTGCTACAGATCTTTTAGCTCTAGCTTTACTTCGTCCACCAGCGGAATGTGGTGCGGCATTGGCTGTGGGAACTTCTCAAAGATTTGGAGTACCTTTAGGCTACGGGGGACCCCATGCTGGATTTTTTGCAGCTGAGCATCAATTAGTAAGATTGATGCCAGGCCGTATGGTCGGAGTCACTAGAGACGCAGCTGGGCGAGATGCTTACAGGTGCGAGCGCTAAACATCTAGTACTGAGGTTTTTCATTTAGAGATTTATGTAGTATGATTACTCATTCATACGATATTTTTCTTTACTTTGTAGATTAGCACTTCAGACAAGAGAACAGCATATACGTCGAGATAAAGCCACCTCAAATATTTGCACGGCTCAGGCACTTTTGGCAAATATGTCCGCTATGTACGCAGCATACCATGGACCCCAGGGCTTGAGAGACATAGCTACTCGAGTCCACAATGCAACATTGGTGCTAGATCATGGTAGATGCATTTTAATTATTGAGGCTTTAAAATAAATTTAATTTTCGATGAGACTTTCCTTAACTCTGACGAAATTTTAAGATTCTATTAGATTGTTAAAAAATGATCAAATCACCCGAGACTTTTTGTATCGCTATTTTTAAATCTTTAAAGATATTTAATTATATACAAGCATATCTATTTAATTAAATATAATTTATTAGGAATAAGAAAACGTGGCCACAAGCAGTCAAATGATGTTTATTTTGATACACTGCATATAATACCTGTCTCGGAGCACGACGCATCTGCAATCAAAGCTCGTGCGCAAGAAAAGAAGATTAATTTAAGATACTTTGATGATGGCGCAGTTGGAGTAGCGTTAGATGAAACAACGACTAAGGAAGATGTCGATGATTTATTATGGATATTTGATTGTGATAAAGTTAATGAAGTAAGTTTCCTACTTATGTTATCATTCATATTTCATACTCATGATGAAATGGTATGATATTTGTTACACAAGGTGGTTTAGCCTTTAAATAGCTTCATTGGCTAGGATACTACTGGTAAGACTATTAAGCCAAAAGAAGTCGGCCGATTTCCAGTGTCCAATTAGAACATTTATATTCAAAAATAGATATATTCATTACTTGCATTTATATATGCGTTTTTATAAGTACATGGTCAATTATCAATATATACAGAATAACTCGTTTAAGATATAGTCTAAGTCGTAGAGGCTACATTCTCATTAAGTATAAATGAACATCAATTCGAACTTAGATTGAGTAAGTAAATGCACTAATATTATTATTTTATATAGGTAATGCAAAGTGGTGATGTCAGATCACGAAGTGTATTGAAAGGATCGTTCCGTCGGACATCACCGTACTTAACACATCCCATATTCAATATGCACCATTCTGAAACCAGTATAGTAAGATACATGAAACGACTAGAGAACAAGGATATATCTTTAGTCCATTCCATGATACCTCTGGTGAGTAAATACCAAATTAGCAAAATGATGCACCGCTTATATTATTTTATGCTAATATTATTAGCTGAAATGTGAACAGTCTATTATTCGTGTTGATAATTCAACACTTAACGACACATAAATAACATTAAAATATTGGAGAAAAGCGGTAACTTATTGTCACATATCCAATATTTGTAATTCTCATTAAATTCTATTTTTAGGGATCTTGTACCATGAAGTTGAATTCAACAACAGAGATGATGCCATGTTCTTTCAAGCACTTTACCGATATTCATCCGTTCGCACCGCTCGATCAGTGCCAAGGCTATCATACCTTATTTGAAGAACTAGCCAGTGACCTCTGTGCTATTACTGGATATGACCGTGTTTCATTTCAACCTAACAGGTAATATTTTAACAACAATAACAGTTAGATACTCTTTAGCTTGTTTATGTTTATGAATACATAGCCATTTGAATAAAGGCAAAGGGGATCTATATAAAAAATATTTAGGGTTCCGTTCCGCAAATTTTGAGCGAGAATTAAAGCCCGCAACTAACGTATTTATAATGATGCGATTTGCTTTTTTGCTTTTGTATGCTGCTCCTTAACTAAATCGAATAAAAATGAATATGCATCGGCAGTTTCATGTGTGCATGATTTACAGTGGAGCTCAAGGGGAATACGCCGGGCTGAGGACAATCAAGCGCTACCACGAGTTCCGAGGTGACACCGGCAGGAACATCTGCCTGATACCCGTGAGCGCGCACGGTACCAACCCCGCGTCCGCGCACATGGCCGGCATGCGCGTCTGCGCTATACGAGTGTCACCCTCTGGAGAAATTGACATGGAGCATCTTAAAGATAAGGTTAAATATATTTTTATTTTTGTTCAAAGTGAACATTAGTGAAAGTTTTAAGGAATGCTTTCTACAATCTGTGCTTATTAAAATTAATCTAGATCTTACAATGTCTTATCGTTAGTTTTTACATAGAATTCTTACTCATTTAACATTAAAAAAAAATATTGAAACAAAAATATGCTTATTACTAACACATCTATCAGTTATGTTAAAAAGTTGAAATTTGTTACAGGTTGAGGAGCATAGTAAGAACATCTCATGTCTCATGCTTACTTACCCGAGCACGTTCGGAGTATTCGAAGAGCGTGCAGCGGACGTGTGCGCGCTGGTGCACGCGCACGGCGGGCAGGTCTACTTGGATGGAGCCAATATGAATGCTCAGGTATACATTTACAAGTCAGGCTATTACATTACATTATGCAATTTTGAATTTCAAAAAAATATTGGAATTTCAATAGAGGCTGTAGTGGAACAATGACGAAGCGTGTGATCGTCAGCGCGACGGTCAAGAGTTCGACTCCCACTAATGGGACCTAGGTATAATGATTTATTTACAGGACAAAAGGCGGATATTGGGTGATGAATGACTTAATATTGGGTTTCCTCTGCCTACTCTGCTATATATGGTGTACAGCCTAAAAGTAGAAAAAAAAATAGCTTTATTGTTATAAAATTGTAAATAAAAATATCAAAGAAATGTTTTAATGTTAAAGTATTTTGTTATTTTACAAATGTTAATAATAATTTTATTTAGGTCGGCCTGTGCCGTCCAGGTGATTATGGCAGTGATGTGTCGCATTTGAACTTGCACAAAACATTCTGTATACCACACGGTGGAGGCGGCCCGGGTATGGGTCCAATTGGAGTGTAAGTAGTTTATTTGAAACATTTTCGTTTTAATCTTACAAAAAATGTATATTATAAATAAACTTTATAAATATTTTAATGACAGTACTTATTATAAGCGATATAAATTATAGGTGCGTGCTATATTCTTTAATATTTTATTTTTACTATTTTCCAGTAAAGCCCATCTAGCGCCATTCCTACCATCACATCCAGTTATAAATCCTTTAGCCGATCTCGGTGACGAGGCGCACAGCTTTGGTTCCGTCAGTGCGGCGCCTTTTGGATCATCTGCTATTTTACCAATTTCTTGGGCGTATATAAAAGTGAGTTGAATTTATCAACTTTTTTGTAACAATGTTTAATATTGTTTTGTAAATGAATTGAACTTTTAATTGCGACATGGTATATGCCACATTCTAACAACGTGGAGGACTTGATATAATCATTTCAACGAATTTTTCTCTACATTTTTTGATTTTTAATACTACAAACACATACTTAATAAATTTCTTATTAGAAATACCGCTATAGACCTTTAACCTAGCAATAATTTATGCAGATGATGGGACCCAAAGGCTTGAAACGGGCGACTCAAGTGGCAATTTTGAATGCTAATTATATGTCTAGGAGGTTAGATGGCCATTATAAAACATTGTACAAAGGCGAAAGGGGACTGGTCGCACACGAATTTATTATAGATGTAAGAGATCTTAAGAAAACAGCTAATATTGAACCTGGTGATATAGCTAAGCGGCTTATGGACTTTGGTTTGTATTCAAATAATTTTGGTATGAAATAGACAGTTACATTTATTTATATAATTCAAGCAAAGTATATCAGTAACAATTTCAAAACATTTATCTTTTATATGGTACTTAAATGTGTTTTATATTTTTAATATAAGAGTTCTTGATTGAATAAATATTAATATTTTATTAGGATTCCACGCTCCTACAATGTCCTGGCCGGTGCCCGGAACACTCATGATCGAACCTACAGAGTCGGAAGATCTTCAGGAATTAGATCGGTTTTGTGAAGCACTTATTGCTATTAGAAAAGAAATTAAAGACATCGAAGATGGCGTTATTGATAAAAGACTTAATCCATTAAAGGTAAAATTTACGTTACTTTTACCTATATACATATTTTACTCCTACGACTCCATTTGTGTAGACTTTAGAAGTATGTTCTGAAATGTACATAACATTTTATATACTATTTGTAAGGTTTTTTTGAATTTAAAAACCTGTAGGGTATTTTTAACATTTTTAAATGTTATTCCACACTTAAAATACCACTCTTCTAAAACAATATGTCAATACGGCTTAATTTTGCTTCAGATGGCACCGCACCCACAGGAAGAAGTGATAACTGAAGATTGGAATCGTCCCTATACTAGGCAACAAGCGGCGTTTCCAGCGGTAAGATATTAAAGATTCTATTTTCAATGTATGTGTATTTTTTTATTAATATATAATTAATATATATTTTTTGTAGCCCTTCGTTAAAGGACAGACCAAGATCTGGCCAACAGTAAGCCGCATTGATGACATGTACGGAGACAAGCATTTAGTGTGCACTTGTCCACCTGTGTTGGATGATTTTTGATATTCATATATACGTATATGCATATATAACTTATGTATATAGACTTGTAAGCTATTATTAGAATGTGTATGTAATTAATAAAAGACATTTACTGCGATCACATAATGTATTTAATTTCTCAATATTGTCGTAGAATAAATATTATTTTTAAATAATAGTTTCTTTTTTATTTTCATGGATATAATTTTTATAATCCTTCTAATCTCGTATGAATTATTAATTGCTTTAATTATTGACCTCAAATAATTTCATATATTTATTAGTTTACTTGTAAATATTTATTATGCGCAAATTTTTCATACGATTAAAGTGGAATCAAGGCATCGTGTTCATTTAAATTTTCTACATTACTTGGTAAAGCTCAAGTTGCTTTAGTTGTTAGTATAACAATTAGGTATTATATATTCGTTTTAATTAAACATGAAGCACATTGTTATGTCATTTAACAATTTAGTCACAATATATAAAATTTGACGAAATAATATTTTTCACATGCGAACTGGTTGGCCATTCCAATACATTATTAATTGATATAAATATATACATCAAAAAATTATATTAAATCTAAATAGTTACTAAGCCGAAATACAACAAACATATTATAAAGTACAAGTAGGTTAAACTATAGTTTGAACAATATTTAAATTTAAAACTAAATTATTTTTAACATATCATTCATTTTTGAGGAGAATGAATTGTTTCTTTTGGATACATACCTAGTCGGACTCCCAGATCTTTAGGTAAACGCATCGCTGGTCTGGTAGGGAACGGATGATATGAACCCGTGGATGGACTTCGTGGATATGACAATGACGAGAGCGTATCTGTTTCTAAAAGAGACGTAATCGCACTGCACGTATCATCTGATTCAATTTTAGCTTTATCACTTATTTCAATAGAGTCTCTCGATAGTGTAGGCGTTTCCCGAGTTGGAAATATTTTTGGCGATATCGGTGTAGAAATTTGGTCTAACGAAGTAATTTGGCATAATGTATCACTAGAATTACTTTTTGCCCCCATTGGAGAGTCATCATCTGCAGATGGTTCACACGTAAAACTTATAGACGAAGTCACTCTATGAGAAAAGTCACTAAATGAACTATTTTCAGTTTTTATAGAGCTATCATAATGTTTTGGGCTTTGATCCATTATCTTGTTACATAAATCGCTTGATTTTGGTAATACCAAGTCGTTGTATTTTGTTGAACCTGACAGTGGGTAATTATAATCATCGGAAGTAAATCGCCGTTCATACGTCGAAGTGTCTTTTAATTCTGAGGAAGGTAATGTGACAGAAACTTTTGACTCACTTGAAATTGAGTACCGTGACCACTCATCTGAAGTTGGTCGGCGATTTTTAGATTGCAAATCAGTTAGGATTGACATATCATTACCTTTGTTTTTAATATCTTTACAGTGGTCACTATGACTTTTAAAATCGCATTTTACTAAAAATCCCTTATTTTCCCAACCATATAAATCTGTTTTGTTACCGAGGCATTCGATACTCGGTGTTTTCATACTTTTCAAAGAGAACTCTGCACTTCCTAATGAAGAATTACGGGGATCCAAGGAAAAAGGATCATCAATAGAAATTGGTCTAGCCCTGAGAATATCGGTTTTATCTAATACTACATCTCGCGGTGCTCTTTTTAAACAGCCAATCAAAGAATCTGATGTAGATTCTTTTAGTAAAGGAGAGTTAAGTAACTTTGCTTCTGGCAGTTTTGGAGGAGTCGTTATATCTTTTAACCTTTTATCTAATAAAATATTATCTTCCAAAGTTTTACCTTCTTGACTGTTGTTATTTGAAAATGAAATATTCTGTTTTGTTAAAATTCTACTTAGTATTTGAGAATTTTCTTGAATTATTTGCAAGGCTCTTTCGCTATTTTTACGGCCAGATCGTAACACATAGTCTTTACCAGTAGAAGAATCGTTTTCTGTTAGTAATTCCTCTAAACTTTTATTTTCTGTACTTTCAAATTTCATTCTATTTTTTATACATTTGTTGTCCTTAGGGCTATAATTTTCGTTATTTTTTTTAACTAAATCAATTGGACTTTCAGATTTTACACATATGAAACTATGACTTTGCGGTAGAGAAGAGGCCCTTTCTACATCACTTTTTAAATATTTTTCGTTGTTATTGCTTTGCAGTGTTAATGAATCTGGTTTTTTTGGCAATCTTGAGTTTCTTTTTGTTGGCCGTCGACTAGGAATTTCTAAATTATTTGGGTCAGATAATCTAGCTCCGAAAAATTCCGGGCTGTGCTCGAAATATTTGTCAATTTTTAGAGGTATGGGTGGTTCATCTTCGCTTATAACAACGCTATCCGATTCAGGACTTCTTAACGGACTTTCGTATCTTTCAGATAAATCTATGTCCGGAATAAAATTAGGATTCATTGTAAAACTGTCAATAATATCAAATGATCTTCTCTCTAACAGAGATGTTGATGATCGCCTTACAGGGATATCTTTAAGTGATGGTTCGAAGTCTAAAACACGATGACAAGGAGATGTTTTAAGAGTATTATAATTTGACAATTTAGGAGTAGCTTGCGAATTTTTTTGATTTCTTAATTTTTCTGGATCAGACGGTGAAAATATGTATTTTTTATTGCACTGTAGTGAAGAACGGGTTACGTCCTTTTGCAAATTTGCAGTGCTAAATATACTATTGTCTACGTTCTTGTCTTGACGTTCTTTTAGTTTTAGTTCAAAACCATCTATGTATACACGTAATGATTCACCGGCAGCTGAGTCGAGGTACTCAGAAATATCCACTTTAACATCTTTTGAGGCTTTTCTTTTACTAGGCGACAGAGATCTTTCAATAGGAGAAGGCTCTTTATTTAATTCCGCACTTTGGGGACTATAGCTATCTTTATAAGAAATAGATTTTGGTGTAATATTTTTAACATTTTTAATATTTTCATCAGTGGGTAAGTCGTGTTCCGAATCACTATTTTTTTCATTATCGTCACATAGACTGGTATCAGTACTAGATTCAGAACGAGAAGAATAAGACGAAGTTTCACTGGAGCTGCGAGACCGAATTGAAGCTATCATTGCGTTCGCTTCTAGCTCAGAAACAATAATACCATCTCCTGTTTCATCCAAGTCAATTGAAGCTTTTCTCGTGAGGTCAAGAGCTTTTTCTTTTTTTATATCTTTCCATTTTACTGAGTTTCTTCTATTTTGGTATTTTCTACATTTTTCTTCTTCCCAACTGATAGTGTCATTTGCAGCTCTACGTGGACGTTGCTCTGCTTTATTATGATTTCCTGGCATTTGGCGAGATGGAGGAATAGCCCCTGGTGGAGGCCCAAGTCTCCGACCTCTTGAACTCACTATAGCGCTTTTACCCAAAAGTAAATTATTTACTGTAAGTGATGTCGGCGAAGTAGGGACACCAACTGTAAAAAAATACAAATCATAGCTCATCATGTGAATACATACATATTGCATAGTAAATGACTATATCAGCTTTACATTGTATTCCGCACACAGCAGGTAGGTAGAGGGAATCCTAGTGTTAAGACACTCCATTCCCCCATTTTCCTCCGAATTCTGGAGGCTTTGCGTCTTGAGTGGCGGAACTCAACAGTGCGCTTTCATGCATAGTATATGATTATTATATTAGTATATTGTGATGAGATAATCACTAATATCCCGTCAACGACTTAAATTTATATTAAGTATAAATTATTATTATACCTGCAGCATGTCGAGCACACGCTGCTGCTAAGATGACATGGGCCTGTCGTTGGCGTTCTCGCAACCGGGCATATTGTCTCTTCAGTGCCCCAATATCTAAGGATAACCTATCCCCGGCACCGGAACGATCTTCACGTCTAGGGATAACCTAAAGAAAATGTAGCTTATATATTTTGTTAGGTATCAATTTATCCCACTCTAACGGCGGTCGATGTTACCTTGGGCACTTACAACGTATCATCTGTCATACTTAGTGTTAGTTACTATGTTAGTGAAATTCATTTGATCACGAAGACGAAACTGCAGATGAACGGTAGCTTTACTATAAAATAAATCATTTGCAATACTAAAGCCATTTTAAGAAATACAAAAACTAATTTAAATATAAAGCAAAATTAATAATATTACCGTAGCTAATGCCATTTTATTCCCATCATCGCTGGAGTCACCTTCATCTTCAGAATAGAACAGCCGTAGACCTCGTTTAGTCATAGACTGCACCTAGAAAATTAGTTTATTTCGGAAATTTGTTTCTATACAAAATTTGGTTTCTCGGTATACTGATAAAGCAACAAATAAACACACCGCTGATTGTAAAGGAGGATGATGAACTGGAGGAGTGTTTGGTGGAACAGGTGGTGCAACTCTATATCTGTGTAAGCTTCGAAGACGAGGAAGCTCAGGCGCAGAGTTGAAAGCGACAACTCTAGCAACTAGCGCTTCACCTGCTTCCCATACTGCACCGACACCACCGCCCATACAACTATAGAATTCATCAGCAGATCTGGCTGATAAAATTCGGCTATGGAAAAAGTATAATGTTCGTAAAAAAATAAAGTTAATAAATTTAAATTTATAATTTTGTAAATTAGAATCAATTTTTTCCAAAAGAAACTGTCTTAATTTGAAAAATTTTACAGCGACGCACGACGTTCACATGAAATAAAAATTTTACAAGACGACCAACTATACTTACTCTTGCAGCATATCCCAGATGGCTAATGCTGTTAATAACAGGATTTCATTACCATCTAATAAAATTAGGTCCCAGATCCTCAGCAATGAATCTCGAGGTAACCATGTTGCATACAGTGTAAGGAACCATTGCATTGTGAACACATCTGGTAAAGGTGGTTCAACCCCGCCACCTAGAACGCATGTATGCTTACGAAAATTTCATGTTAGCTAGTAATGCAAATATTAAATGAATTTTCACATCAAAATTATATATTTAGAAATTACAGACGCAAATTATGTATTCAAGCACATTATAATTATGTATCCACAAACCATCAGATATTTTTTGTAAATGATCCATATGTTGAGCTAATCGTGGAAGCCTTAAACGAAGAAGGTCTCTAAACGCTGCCATATCCGCCGATAACCCCCTAAGATCGTCAGCGAAATAACCCTCGGGTAGCACAGCTTCCACTAGGTATATCATCACCTATACGAAGGATAATTCATTTGCCATTAGCAAAAACAATAATATTTCTCTTATAAATTTGTGTAGTTATATGTACCTTTAACGAATCTGATTCAGATTTATCCATAACTTCTAATATGATAGCAGCTAGCATATTAAAACCTTGACAATAACCAACGTCCTTATTCCACCTGAAAATAAAATCTATTACAATAGACACATTGCAAAAGAATTACTTTATTTACATAAAAATAATATAAAACTTACCTGGCATAAGCTAATAATACTCTGCGTAACATTGCTTGATTTTCCCGACCTTCCGCACCGCAAAATAGAGAACAACCTGTCCGATGTAAATCCTGTAAAATATTAAAATAAAGAAATATAGCAACCTAAGTTTCTAAAGTTAGAAGTTCATATTGCCATTTTATAGCTAGACGATATTATACCTTGAGGATCTGAGCGCTGAGTTCAGTATCATCGGGCTGGGCTGTCCCTCGAAAACAAGCACGTTCGGCGACCGGCCAGTCGATGCCCCGCGCGGTCAAGTGTCGATCTGCTAACGTCAGCCATAGCTGAAAAGGCCATTGTTATACTTATTAGCGAGAGGTGCCATGGTAACATTATTAGTATAATATAAAAAAACTTTATACAGTTTATAAGTACGCTTACTAACTTAATATATGGACTTACTTAATTTAAAGTTCTAGATCGTAATTAAGCTTTTAAATATTCCAGTCGAAATAGACCGTATAAAATATAAATAGACATTTATAAGTTAAATAAACAGAAATATGACGAGTAGGACCTACTGAATAAATATTTGTTCAGGAATTCATATACCTGCAATACTAATCTGTGAATGGGAATGTTTTCAAATAATCGAAATTGACAAGAGTTACGAAAATTTTCTATTTAATTATTAATACATAATTAAAGAATCTTGATATTTAATGCAAACATGGTAAAATACATACGCTATAATTGTCGTCGATATGATTACAAAAGAATTATAATACATATAAAAAGAAGTAACATTCGGGTATGTGTATGCTCTACTAACATGTAGAGAGATTGCCAACTATAGTTTAAAAAAAATAGTTATTAAATCAATAAAATGTAAACAATTAATTTACATTCAATATAATGCAGATTTCAACTTTTGTCAACATGTCAAAAATTTTCAACCTAACGAAAAATGTATAATGAACTAAATGTAGTTACAAATCTAATTAATAATAAAGAAAATTCACATTACGATGACAATATAAGTAATGCGTACCTTTCTGCGAAAATGTTGTGGTACCCCGGCGGGAAGGCGGGCGACGAGGCGCATCGCGTGCAGCCACTCTGCGAAGCCGCCCTCGCCGGGGCCCTCGTTGCCAGGAGTCACTCCGAAACGCGCACTTGTATCTCCAGCTATCGTATTGTAAATATTTTAAATTAAATATTTTAATAATTTATTTATAATTTTACTTTGAAAAGGCTTAAAAAGTTCTTTATTATTTTATTCCTATCTAACAAAGCTATCGTTATACGATATTGCGTAATTGGTATCAATTTCTCTGTCCAGTCACTAATTAAATTTATTTACAGGAAGTGAATAAATCGATAAGAAACATAAATATCCAAGTATATCGAATAGTTACAAGTAAAACGCATTAGCCTCACATGTATCGTTATGTAAATTAAGCATTTTTTCTCCAAATGTACCTGGGGCAGTCTTTGCAGAACTTGCCAAGTTCCTGAGAGAGTTCAAAATTGCACTCATCGGTCTTGTAGAAACTGTACATTTGATAACAAATGCATATTTTTAAACTGCACCATACACAGACTCGTGTTTGAATGAAATCATTATGTCAGCACATATTTATGTTTTGTGTTAAAGCTTATTCAACTTGACACTTTTTGTTACACTTAATAAAGGCAAAGAAACTATAAAGTGTTTTAGGAATGTCATTTCCTCAAAACATGACTGCGTCGTCGACCAGCTGATGCGATGTTTACTGAGAAAGTCGCGAGCCTGAGTAGTGGGGCTGCTCACCCTCTACTAATTCATCGCTGTGAGTTTCATTTGAAATCGATGCCCGGATAGCAGTAGTGACCAAATTGGTTAGAATCCCGTATAGCGTGTCGTGGTAGATGCCTGATTGGGGCATGCGCAGTCAACCGCGAGGACTTTATCTGTGTGTGTTGTCTATTGATTTCACAGTTGTGTACGTCAGTTACAGGCTGGGACCGGGGGCTATTGTAAAA
Source organism: Heliconius melpomene rosina (assembly GCF_056956725.1). Classification (NCBI taxonomy): domain Eukaryota; kingdom Metazoa; phylum Arthropoda; class Insecta; order Lepidoptera; family Nymphalidae; genus Heliconius; species Heliconius melpomene. Next base: position 4,990,857 of record NC_140401.1, on the reverse strand, counting down.
AGCACTCTAGGTCTACATACATTAATGTGCGTTGTTTTATTTTAAGCACCTCAATGAAATAACCGTGCCTGATCTGTTATTCATAAACGGTAATAGATTATAACATATAAACTTATTAAAGTTTTATTTGATTTAAAAAATAATTTGGTATAATAGAATAAAAGGTTTTTGTTAATAGTATTATTACCTCTACAAATACGTTTTTAATTTCCGTGACAAACAAAAATATATGAAGCCTACCCATTTGTATTTTCATTATTACTATTTATCGTACATACGTATACATACGTGCGTATAATGACATTATTAAATCAAATAACACATATTATGACCATAGCGAATACGAAACAGTCCATACTTATATGATGAAGAAGCACTGTGAATGCTGCGCAAAGTTTCTTTTGTTGTCGATACAATCGGTCTCGGGTCCGTAAACATTTTGCTAACCTTTCTCCTGTTGTTCGCAAATTATTATTCCATTCAATATGTTGCTCCTGGAGATCTTGTAAATCTAAGAATCATAAAAATATAACATGATTTTCCAAATTATACAATAGCTTAACATTTTCCTTTAGATATGTCAATATTATTTTTGGCTAGTTACCTAAAGATTCTAAATAACTACGTTCAATAACGTCTGTTTGCTCTCCATGCCGTGATGATGTACAAGATCCTGCTGTAGACCTGTTTTCGCAAATAGGTATCTTTTTAGTCAAACCAATAAGCAATGCAAGATTATAATATATAGATATCTATATGTATATATAATAAAAATGTAATTGATCATTGTCTGCCCATGAGCGATATAACAGAAAAAATATTAGTATACGGACATTTATCAACGTAATAGGATACAAAACAATGATTTTTATTTTTTTGTCTGTTTGTTTGTGCTTACGTATAGTAAACTCAGAAAAGGCTAAACCAATTTAAAGTCAGTTTTCAATATTGTATTTTGGTGAATTTCCATTAACATCTAGTTTTATTTTACTCAGTCAATAAATAAAAAAATTATATTACTTTCAAGCGGGCGAATTCGCGAGCAGGTAATTTAAAATAAAAATGTCCACTCACCCTTGACTACATTCACCGGCACTGTTACTACCCCATTCACGTTGATCTACATAAATTTCATTTAATAAGTCTTCTATTAGGTCTTTCACGTCCCGTTTCTGTGGACCAAATACATAATATATAGAAAAAAAAAATTGTCGCTTTAATTAATCATTTTCTTATTTGTTTTGGACTAGAATCTTCATTATACCTTTTGGATTATTATTGGAGGAGGAGGAATATGTTTTTGTTGCTTGTTGCAGTTTATGTGTGGTACTTTAATCTTTTTATATTTCTTCTTATTTTCATGCTTCGGTTTTGGTTCAAATAAAGAAGAGAAATCCAATTCAAATTTCACCACTTGTAAGTTTATCGATTGATCAATTGTGATAGTTTTCATAATTATTAATTAAACTGTCACAGTGACGTATTGCATAAATTGTATTATTTTTTAAATATTACAAGTAAATTGTGAAAAAGTATTAAATTTTAAATCCACGTTTAGTTTGCGTATAGTTATAAAAGCAATAGCGCTATAATGGTTACAGAGTACTTGATATGCTCCCACTCATTTGTTGTCTGTTCGTCACAATACTGGTGATAAGAGTTAATATATTCATTTGAATGCATACCAAATATACTCAGTGAAAACGTACACTGCGTAAGCTAGAATATAACTGTTATAGATATCCATATAATCTTTGTTAAATGTATTATATTATATCTGTGTTGTTTTCTTATTCTAAGTAATATTCTGAAAATTAAATAGTTTTAAGTTGATAAATGATATTTTTAATTTTTAGGCTAAATAATCGATGAGATACTAAAAAAACAAGTAATCCAAGTAATTAACTTTCAAAAGTTAAAGGAAGGTAATATAAGGAAGGTAAATTTAATAAAAAAATTTAAATGCTAGTATAATCCACGAAATTATTTTAGTATACGTTTGTCATTAGATAATTTGTAGTTTTCAGTAGTTTTAGAACGTTGTTAGTCTTGCTACTTTAAATTTAATCATAGGTAATATTTTTAAACAGTGACTCAAGAAGAGCTAAAGCTCTTCTCACTGTTCTCTTTTTAAGTCATTTTTTTTATTTACACTATTCTCGCATGATAGTGTAGGCAGAGAGAATCTTAAGTCAACTGTAATGACACTTCTCTCTGTTTTCAGCGCGAAATCTTTATGAATAAAGTGGTGGCTTAACGCGGTTCTTTACGTTCAGTATAGTCGACAAATCGTGTCCGCCTTGAAGTTAGGTTTTCTGAACTTTAGTGTATTGTGGACTCGGAACCAAAAGTTAAAAAAAATCTGAAAATGAAGTCTGCAGCTAACTTCAGGGTGGCCACGACTCATCGACTACATTGGCCGTACCTGACCAAGCAAATAAAAATAAGAACCAAATACTTGTATTAAACTTATTAGGTCCCTGCTATCAAGAAGTAAATTATTTGAAATAAGTTTTTATGTTTTCCTTCTTTTAGCTTAAATATATATTTAACTATTTTATAAAACTTAGATTAAAAAATTCAACTACAAACTATTCAATTTCAAGATTAAATTTGAAATGTCATCCCACGTAATACGTTTCCAAGGAAACGAGATGTTTAGTTTAGAATTTCGATCCCTATTAAGCAAGTAAAGCTTCGCTTCGTAAATGTTTAATAATTTTATTTGTTTTTGATAATGAGTATTGCGGAAAAGTCTGAAAATCCTGCACAGCCTGGCTATTGCTCTGCTACCTGTACAGATAGAGCATGCTTGCAGGATGAAATCGCCAAACCCGAGTTGAAGACTTCTGATATGTTCGTCACTTGTAATCTTCCGAAAAGATTTGAACATCCTCGTACGTATGAACCAGCATATTTAGTATATTTAAAATTAATATTCATATAATACAATATTTTACACATTAATATGCGACGTGGTTCCGCTACTTCACACGCAATGTCTTGAATTCAGGCGAAAAGCGGATAATGATTCTCAATTTAACACATTAATTGTTTATAATATGAATTATACATAGTACATACTCAATCAATTAGTAGGTAGATTACATTTTTAAATGTTGTTACAGTTTATGCGGGTAGAGAATATTGACCTTTAGGGGCAATAATCTTTTTAATGAATTCGAGACAATAAAATGAAAATATATTACATTAAACACTGTATTTGTTTCTTTAAATATATTTGGTGGTAAATAATTAACCCTATTAAGTAACGACGTATTAGGTACCTACTTGTTAAGTGGAAGATCTAATATTTTTTCCCAAAACTAAGAAAATAATATTTATTATGTTTCTTTTTATATATTGTTACTTTTACTTGTTCAAGATTGGTTCAATGGTTATGGTTCTCAAGTCAGCAAGCAGCATCCCTTCTACAGAACTTCAGCTAGCGAATATGGATGGTATCCTCCAGGTAAGGGCAAGATTTTTTTTATACTCTACTAATTATACTTGTGACAAATTAGGTAAGTAGAAAGATGTCATATTTTCTCATCTCATGTCATATTTTTTTCTATAAAATATATTTGCATCCTGTAAGTATCTAAATATTTATAGTATCTAAAAAATAAAAATAACATGATCTTTATGTGATTATACCATGTAAGTTCGAAATGACTCAACCTAAAGAAAAGTATCAGTGATTTTTTTTATATTGTTGTATTATAGGCTGGCATTCCGTTCCATCCACATATTTCCCCAAGAGCCAGAACTTTTCAAACCATCTGGCAAGTGCGGGAATGTACCGTAATTACTCACTAAACACTGCCATGGACCCGCCGCTAAAATAAGTGTTTTTCGTGCGATTGTTTTATTTATTGTTTGTTGTTTTAGTCGTTTTTAAGTAATAATTTGTGTTTTAAGTAAACAAGTTAAGTGTTGTTTTAATTTAAGGAATTAACGTTTTTTTAAAATTAAAGTTAGTGATATATGTATGCTGGTGATTTTCATTTACTCATCCTTAGTAATGTTTGCTAAGTATATTTTACGGTGTGGTCGTAAGGTTCCATCCCATCCTGTCACTGTAAAATAATAATAATTAATTGGGGGTTTAATATTTATGTCCAATTTTCCTCTTATCCCGGTTAGATTGTTGTTGAGTTTACTAAGTGAAAGTATACTTAAATTGTAATTAGATTTTCTCAATCTATACAGAGAAAACACGAACAAAAATATAAAAATATATGAATTAGTAATAGTGATATAAGATTTTATTTAATTTTTCGTCGATTTGCATGATTAAAGCAAATGTTTATAGGTTATCACTCAGTGCCGTCTGTGTTCTTTCCCGCCGGCCAAACCTTCACGAACCGCCTCGCGGCCGCGGGCATGTATCGCAACTACAGCTTGAACACCGGCATGGATCCTGTCGGATACCGTTGAATCATCTTTGATATATTTTAAATATTTTGTTGTAATACAATTTATATTTATTTTTATTAAAAAATCATTCAATAAAACGCATATTTATTATTGAGTTACCAAAAGAGGTATTTATTTAATATATATTTATTATAATATAGATTAACATGCATTCAAATTCCATTATAATATTTTTTTATATTAAGAGATATGAGTGTCACGTATTTTAAATTAAATAAATATTATTGCTTCAATACCAAAGGTTCTATAATTAAAACTTGTAATTGCTTGCCTAAAAAATATCAACTGCAACAATACATTGTCAGATAAATATTTCATAAGCCCATGACAGTTCATATCTCTTTTATAATCGCTAACGTTCTTGTCACGATAAGAATGCTTGTGTTATACAGGGTGGAAGAGGCAGCGCTTCTTTTATTGAAACTGCATATAGGGTAATATATTTCAAACCCACACCTAAGAAATTAATCAAGGTACCTCAACAGTTTGGACGTAGGATTTTTTTTTCATTTCACGATTTTTATCCATACCTGTATTTCGTGTGACGCACACATACGTGTGCTACGTTTCCGATTTGACAGGTAAGTGTGTGCGTGCCTATGTTATACTATACAAATGGCGTTTTATTTTAAAACGATAATTTTATTGTTTATTTTGTTTGAAAAAAAAACTTTTTCATTTTTGGGAATTATTTTTTTTCCGAATTATATTAGGCTTTTATAGAGTAGTTAAAACTGTGGTTTCATTTAAAGTGGTGCTGACAATTCCACCCTGTATAACTACCATTTTTGATTTTGATTTTCAGTGATGGCAAAATATTTAGATCGTGACAAATCCTTCAGCGTGCCATATGAGTAGGTACATTGTATAACTTGTTTAGCAACAACAACAACAGCATTATATTTATTGTTAATATTATTTATCCTATTTATCATAAACGCAGAACAGTCTAATATAAAATTAATTTATCGACATCAAACTCAACGACATACAATCATTTAACGTACCACCATATATGTTAATTATAGTCATCTAATTGCGCATTTCATAGACACTTATTAATAATATCTAAATTGTGTCAAAATTTAGCTACGAGTGCACGTATGTATGTATAAATATAATCTAATTGTATTATATAGGATGTACAATAGGTATTATGAAGGCCTCAGTACCAGTTATTTGAGGTGTATCCTTGTAGGATAGGATAATAACTGATTAAATAACTTGGAACAGTTCTCAAGATAAATGATTGTCTAAAAATCTGGCCCTTGCATTGTACATCACTATGTATACTATATTCGTTGTAAACATACTGTGATAACAAGTGATAGGTACATAACGTAAAGGATAATAACAACGCATCGATTCTAAATATGTTTACTATTATAATTACATGAAGTTATTAAAAAATCCTAATAAAAAATAGTCCAATTGATAACCTCCTTTTCTTACAGAAGTCGGTTAATAAACTAGGGTTGCATCCCAGCCCCGTCCAGATTTTGCTTTGAGATACAATTATTTAAAATTATTTAAAAACAAATATTATCTTTAATATGACAATGTGAGGTAATATGTAGAAATACTATAAATACTAGCTAAAGCACTAACCGGAAACTTTCATGAATTCTTCGTATTAACTTTCTTACATTATGGAATAATTTTTCATTTTATTCTTCCAGGGTGTCACAATAAATATGATAAATCTATATCATATTTCGAGAATGACACTAAGCTATGAATATGACAAATAATAGGTGTTTTCCATTCAACGTGACATTGGCGAAGTGATTAGTGCTGCACTGGCATGCTCGGATCGCCATAATTAAAGAACAACAACAACAAATAATAGTCACACGTTATAATGCATCGTGATTATGTTTAAACTAACGAATTAAAAACCATGCTTGCTCGCTCGCTTGATGTTACATTTCTGTTAAAATTCAATAAAAAAAACCCCTTTCTTATTTAAACTTACTACACTGTTGACACTAAAGCCATTCATTTGTTCGCATTCATTTTTAAATTACCTCACAATTTGTCTGGTATTAAAAGAATATCTACATTAAACTTATACTGTAATATATAACATTTGTTAATAATAAACTAATAACATATTGCTGTTATGAGAATATTTAGCTAAGTACATAAATTAACTTCTAAGCATGACTAGACATTGCGTGAAGAAACACACAAATACAACAATACTAATCCTATGACCTACAAGATACAACTAGTAATAAGATATATAAAATGTGGATAAATTTTGCATTCAACAATATTGTCTTATGTATCTCGCACTCGCACACCAGATTCCAACAATTCCTCTATCCTCCTATACTGATTGTCTTCCCAGTAGTCTAAGCTTTGGGCTAACAATAGTTCTCGCGCTCGCTTCCATCGTAACATATCTTTGATTACTTCTGAGATTAATAAATTATATAGAATGGTTATTTGCTACGCAGTTATTGTGTTATTTTCTATTAAAATTAAACCAAAATTGTGGTACTTGCTTTCATGTTAGAATGTTAGATTTCCCCATATTATTATATTTTACCTTATTACTTTAGCATTAGAATAGTAAGCCAGCGAATAACAGTAAAGGTAATTGATTTCATTATTCATATTTGTAGAATAAAAACACGCTCTACCGTAGATTTTTTCGCTACAACAGCTTCAAGTAAGAAGTGAACAGCACAACATTAAAGATACTATAAAAGTCAGTAAAAAGTTCGCTACAGAGGAAATTTCAATTAATTTCTAGTGCAGGACGCAACGCGACGCGCACAGAACGGACTCGATCACAATGTAGCTCAGTTGATTCGTACTTTTATTATAAACTTATTGTAAAAAATCTATCATTATTTAACATTAATCCTATGCTTATAGAATTGCTATTCGTTTCTGGATCTAAGTAAATCAAATAATACTTATTAAGGAAGGCAAAACAAAAGAAATAGTACATACAACTTTCATACTTAAATACGGCACATAAAATTAAAATAGATGTTAAATTATTTTAGAATCATAATTACAAAAACAAGTAAATAAAGAACCGATTATAAGATTTTAAATTTTAACTTAGGTATATTGTATACTAATATTTTGATATTGTAGCTGGAAGTTTAATGTAATCTTTTCTATTAATAATTAATAGTGTATAAGTAAATTGACGGTCACAGCTGTTATCAAAATTCGTTCATTAAACGGTCAAAATAATTAAAACGAACAAAGTTGACCTTGAATCTTTAAGCAAGGCATCAATGTGTGTGTCCTGTAAACATAAAAATCTGTGCTGTTAAATTACAAAAGTAATAATAACCTCTGTTCAATTAAATGGTTAAAGTTTCAGTTTATTGTTTTATAACTTAAAATATTATTCGTGACAATGGTTATTTAATTTGGAACTTGGTCGTATCACACGTAAGCTTAATTGCTGTTACTCTTTAATGAAGTAGAAACAAAACATATCGTTTGTACGTATTATTTATAACAGTATTAAAATTTATTTGCTATGTTTTTTATAATATACTGTAACATACCAAAAAACAGTATAGTTAATAGAAGAAAACAAATACAGAGGCTAGCTGATTGTCGTGTAAGTATCAGCGACTAAGTTAACAAAATTATTTGTTGTCTTGAACCTTTTTTTCTAAGGAACGGCGGTTATATTGTTACATGTCTCCAAATATGCCTGCGAATGTTTTGCGTAAGTTCTTCATAGTGTCCTCAGCGTCTTCCGTGAGAGTGGCGCTAAGGGAGCCCTGGCGGGCGAAGCCGCTTCGCGCGGTGCTCGCAGCCGTGGGCGGCGGCGCAGCGCTAGCCGTGCTCGGGGCCGCCGAAGCGGACGACACCGTCGACGATTGTGAAGCTATTGAATATTGAATTTATTGTCATAATAAATATGATATTTTAAATTTAATATTACGTTTTTATGATTTCTATGAAGCGCCACTGGGTTATATTTTCAAGCCTAGATGCTTTGTACGATATCCCAATGTTTCCAATTCGATTCAGTAGTATAAGAGGGTTTGGATAATAAACACACGTAAAGAGGAATAAAATATAAAAATACTGATATAAGAACATTGAAGTCAACGTGCTGTTGTAGACAGATGGTCTACTGTCTAGTTCGATCCCCAGTCGAAAGAATGATTATATTTAAATTTATTTTCATTTTCTCTTGACTTAGACACTCCGTCTCATAAGTCTCCTAAGTTCTTTTTGCCTAGTGCTATGCGGGGTAAGGTTGTAGTGTCTTCAAGTCAGAATAAGATATTATATTTCTTATAACTGGTATTCCTAATCCTAATAAACTATTGGGCTTGTTTTTTTTTCTTTTTAATTTTATGCAGTCTGGGTTACTGTTTTTATAAATATTTTTTTTATTTCCTTAAAATCAGTTTCCTTGCGGTGGTTCTTAGGTATATTTTTAAAAAATCGGTCAAACAGTTTTAAGAGTATAAGCTCTTTTTCAAGCTGATAGATGTAACAAATTACTGATAGATGTGTCGGCATATTATTTTTTAATTATAGTTATTTAACATGTAATTTACCTTGCGAGTCCCTCCTTGCCAGCGGCGGCGGCGGCGGCTGCGCGGGCTCGGCTGGGATGGGCGGCAGCGGGCGGTCAATGCTGGCGGCGGCGGCCAGCGGCGCCGGCGGGGGCGCACTCGGCGGACCGCCTGCGCCCCCCACCCCTCCCGGCCCTCCGCGCTCCTCCGGCGATGCCGCGCCGCTGCCCGACACGGAACTCCGGGACGTCGTCTTCGTGATGCCGGGGCGGCATACGGACTGCAATATAGACAAATACAATTCTTGAATTGTTGCTTGTTGAAAGATGGGGATAAAGCTCATGGTTGCCATAAGACTCTCGAATCCTTGCATTTCGATTAGCAGTACGGACAAGATGCCTGTCAACCCCCCTACATATGAACGTCCAAAAAATGGTGCTAATATTCGAATTATGATCCTTCCTGACATCGATAGTGGATTTTATTAATTGATAAGATCAATCTTTGTCTACTATACTATTTTCAAACTTAATTATGTTTGTATTCAATTTCCATTTATTAACGACATATTTTCAAATTTTAGCCAATACAATACAAAGAACTAGGCATATAAGTAGTACGTAAAATATGCGTATTATACTAACTGTAATATTATTTTATAAAATTTCTGTATTACCTGCATACGTTGGAAGACAAGCTCTGCGAGATAACGACGATCCTCTTCCTGCGAGTCTCCCATAAATGAAGTGGCAGAATCGTTCAGTTCGATAATGTGTTCACGACCATCCTTTCCCACTACCAGTTCCAGAGCGCAAACTTCTAAACCCCCAAATATTTCGCTCACCTATAAAAAAATATTTTTAATATAAATATATCTACATTGTACATAATTATATTGCAAGAATATTAATTGAATAATATCCATATTATGAAACATAAACCTAAATTTAATATATACTTTGCCGCTTGGGGCCCCTCTCTAGTTTCATCAACTCGCTTAGTTCTATTTGCTCATACTTAATATAATTCCATAATAAACAATCCACTACTGCAAATAATCTTTTAAGAATGCATACGTACATACATACATATTCAATAATTAACGTCATATATTATATAACATATATATCCATTGTTACAGATATTGACACAGAATTATGAAAGCAAATTATTATAGTCATAGGTTGTTTAAATAATGACTAATATGTAAAACAACTTAGACAGGTGGAATTCGTCACTTCGATATAAGTAATTGTTGGGGCACTGAATATGCAAGAATATCCAAGAAGTTATTAATTGAATGACTGTTTAGTGTTGTCTGTCTAGTCATTTTATAGCTTCTTGGATATTCGAGTATAGTTATCTATTGTATAATTTTTGTATATCCTACATGTATATTGTATATATTTATTTTACCTCATCAATCCACATTTTGTATCTGTCGTTCATGCCGATAGCTTCTAGCATTGCGGATCCTTGATTGGTTTTCCAGTTTCCTGATATAGACTTGCGCCTAAAAATATTTAGTTAAAATATAAAACAATAACTCAAATATATTTAGGTACTAGGAATTTGTAAATTTGTAGAAAAAATATATAGTAAACAAAAATATGTAAACGCCTGCATGGAATATATGATTATATTTTAGATGTGCCAATATACGTTTTTAACAGGCGGTTGACTATACAAATATGGTAAAACTATTTAAAAGATTTTAAATAAAACTCTTTAACCGGATTAATCGGGTATATTTAAATAAAAGATCTTATTAGTATTTTAAGGTTAAAACGAAAAAAATATTGTGGCGGAGCGGTACGGCGCCTAACCGTAACCACGAGTTTGTGACGTTATGGGGTTCAATTCCTTCAGAGGAATTATTTTTTTTCATTTCGCGCTCGTAAAAAAATAAAGCGCAATATGCAATGTCTCGGAAAATAGGCGGAAAATGAGGAAGAAATTATCTTAACAATAAGTTTTCTCTGAATACCCTGGTGTATGCCGGATGCCACATGAAGCTAAAAATAAAAGAATTAAAAAAAATAAGTTTATTACTTTTAACAAAACTTACATGAACGCCTTGTAGTTAGTACCAATTTTTTGAATATGAATGTCATATTTAGCATCGATATACGGTTCCACGGTACAATAAGTACCCAGCATGGCAACTACACCAGCTATATCCTGAAAACGATAAAAAATTGTATAATAAGTAAAAAAATATTGGAAAATGTCAATAAACGAATTTATTATAACGATCTACTAAGATCTTATATACGTAATATTATCCACATACATATTTTAAATACAACATTAACTATACACATTTGTGGAGTTGAATTCAGTTTTCGTAATAAAGTAAAACACAATTCATATAAAGGGACTAACACTGAGGCAATAATATAAGAAACACACTTTTTTGTCAATAAATTTTGTAACAACAGAAGCATGTATCTATTTATTATATTTACTAGACTAGATAACGGAACGGAAATTATTAACTTTACAAAATATAGGAAAACTTCGGAGAAATGACGTATCAATATTTGTTTAAAGAATAATAATATCAACAACAAAACCAACAATGATAACAATAAATCTTAATAAAATAATACATAATATTACATTCTTATACTGTATCTAATCTTAAACGTGACTGCAGAACAAAGCAACTATAGAACATTATCAGTTGATTGTGTACAAGTCTGCAACTGAAACTGCAATGTGCAGATAATGGATGTGAGCGTACAGTACCTGGAAGTCGGCCAAAGAGTCCACTTTCACCTTGGCCACGCCGCTGTGCGCGTGCCCGATCTTGATCACCACTGGGAACTTCGGCGCCGTTACCTGCTCGACAATCAGATTTCCCTTTACTATTTCCATTTATTGTTGAGACGAAAGGTCATCAGTGGTTTTATATCGCGATATTAATCATTAGTAGACTCACACGGCGACTCTCGGTCGCCTACATCGCGGAATGAAAAAAAATTATATTGTCCATTGAAATCGAAAAAAGAAAATTTTGAACAATAGTAGGTATCGTGAAAATAAAACGATACAAATAAATTGATATCTATATATATAAAAGGACTTGTCCTCACTGACTGAGGTAAGACGCACGCACAGCCGTAACCGCTGATGGTAGAAACGTCAAATTTGAACAAAAGTTTACTTTCGTAATCTGGACATCCACTAAGAAGGGATTTTGAAAAATTTTAACCCTAAAGGGGTGAAATAGGGGTTCAAAGTTTGTATGGAAAAAAATTTTAATCGGCACCGATTTTTATAAAATTTTAAATTTAGATTTTTAAAAGTATTTAATTGAATACGTGTTTCATCGTTTTCTAGAATTCTCCCCCTAAGAGTGCAAATTAGGGGTTGAAAGTTTGTATAGGTTTTTTTTAAATCGTCACCAATTTTTATAAAATTTGAAATTCAGACTCTTAAACGTATATAATTAAACACATGTTTCATGGTTTTCTAGAATTCACCCCCTAAGGGTGTAAATAAGGGGTTGAAAGTTTGTATGGGAAATTTCTTAAATCGCCACCGATTTTTATAAAATTTGATATTTAGACTCTTAAAAATATTTAATTGAACATATGTTTCATGGTTTTCTAGAATTCACCCCCTAAGGGTGCAAATAAGGGGTTGAAAGTTTGTATGGAAAAATCCTTAAATCGCCTCCGATTATTATAAAATTTGAAATTTAGACGTTTAAAAATATTTCATTAAACACATGTTTCATGGGTTATTAGAATTCACCCTTAAATACGCAAGCGAAGCTGCGCGCGTCCGCTAGTTTAATATATAAGCTGCATATGTTTCGTGAAATGTAGTGTATATGTTTTAGCTTTTAGCGTAATAACACTCTTCTTTCTTATAGAAGTATAAAAGCTTTGGTTTCCACCAACCAAGCGGCGACTAGAATTTGCACCCACGTACGAACGTATTATGTTGCATGCAGTGACGCCATATATACAATGTAAAACTCGTGCATGTCACAAACAGTACATAATTAAATAGTAATATTCTGGTATTGTTATCTATTTAAAATACACTTTGATTCTCTTCTTATTTTATTTGATATTGCCCGCTAAAATTATCCTACTTAATAGAGAGAAATGTTTAGTTATTTCGTAGAGTCGATATCTATGTACGCACGTACGGAAAACTTTAGGTACTTTTTCTAATATTAAGAATACCTATCCTTTAGTTACTTTTAATCCTTTTGTTAGTTCATTTCAATAACTCAGATAATTTTTTCTAATAATGTGTATCTACTTATTATTCTTTTTGATTATTTGAGCCTATATTTTCTTACTAATTCTATTGAGAATTGAAAATAATTTCATGAATATATTTAACTAGTGGACCCGGACGCGGCTACGCCTGCTTAAACTATAAGAATATTTATTAAATATATTTTCAGTTTTCAATAGAATTAGTAAGAATATAAGTTTAAATAATCAAAAAGAATAATAATTAGAGACATATTATTAGAAAAAATATCTGAGAAATTGAAAACCAACATAAGAAGTAAAAGTAACTAAAAAATATTCTTAATATTAGAACCTAGAACCCGTACCTAAAAACTACCTAAAAATATTTTTTGCCAGCAATATCAAATAAAATAAGAAGAGAACCAAAGTGTATTTTAAATTAATTATAAACAGCAAATAAAGTTCGAAAATGTATGAAAATTTATAAAACCATCAACGTCATCTGCCCGTTCGCGTCGGTCATACTCATACTGTGCCGCCCGAAGGCTAGGTCATTCCGAATCAGTGATATCTTTTTAATTATCTATTAGAATGTTATACAGTAAACTATAATTTCAATCTAGATGAAATGCTAAAAGTGACTATTATATTTATTTTCATAAGGATGAATATCAAAAAGTCGCGGTAACGGTTGCGTAGCGACGCGACTGTTGTTATTAACATGGCAGAATAAATTGCCTGTCAAATTAGAAAGTACTTTAAAATATATTAGTTTATATGTATAATGTAATGTTATATAGCCTATAGCACTTCTGAAGAATGCAGCTTTCATACAAAACAAAAACAATGTAAATCGGACCAGTAGATCCGGAGATCTTAGCGTTCAAACAAACAAACAAACAAACAAACAAACAAACTCTTCCGCTTTATTATATTAGTATAGATAAATATTCATATAGTTGAAGCAGGCGTAGCCGCGTCCGGGTCCACTAGTACTAATATAATAAAGCGGAAGAGTTTGTTTGTTTGTTTGTTTGTTTGAACGCTAAGATCTCTGGATCTACTGGATCGATTTACTTTGTTTTTGTTTTATATGAAAGCTGCATTCTTCAGAAGTGCTATAGGCTATATAATATTACATTACACATATATACTAATAAATTGAAATACTTTCTAATTTGACATGCAATTTATTCTGCCATGTTAATAACAACCGTCGTCGCTACGCGACCGCGTTCGTTACCGCGTCATTTTGATATTCATCCTTATGAAAATAAATATAACAGTCCCTTTTAGCATTTCATCTAGATTGAAATTATATTTCTATAGAAATTATATTCTTATATTTCAAGCAGGCGTAGCCGCGTCCGGGTCCGCTAGTTGTTCAATAAAAGAAGAGAACGATTCAAACATATATATATAGGTATAAAATTATAAATTTTATGTAATTTTTATATACCGCACAAAACAGAACTATCACGCCGACGATATGTTGTTTATATATGAAGTATCACACAATTTACCCTTTATTGAGCTTTAGCCGGGAAAAAGCCGTCTGGATGCAAAAAGCTGAAGATCGAGCTCAGTGGCGTGCCATTAGAGAGGCCTATGTCCAGCAGTGGACGAGGACAGGCTGATAATGATGATGATGATGAGGAGGGAAAAGCTAATGTTTAGGGAAGATTGACAATAGAGTGCCAGCCATGGATCGTTCTCGGTCCGATCTACGTCTGTTAAAAATATTCTTATATGAGAAACAATATAAATATTCATACTATCGTTCTGGTAAAATTGCAGTTAAATCTCTCCTATAAGAATACTCGTATTTATCATAGAATAATATGAGATCGGACCGAGGAAGGTGGCAAAGATCCAAGGAGTCCAAATATAGGTACGAGTTTCTCCCAATCTCAATTTCATAATTACAACAATGGTGTCGTACCCCGTTTTATAGTTTAAAATAAAACAATCATATAAAATAATAATCTATTAAAAATTATATGCATACGTATGGCATTTCACAAGAATTGTAGAATGTTTCAAGAATTAAATAGGCCATATTTTTGTCGTTATAAGACTTATGACGGAACGGTTATAAAGAAGTCATAACAATCGTTTTTAAAGAATTTCGTTTGCGTGCATATGTTTGAAGGTTTAGAGGTATTGGCACTGTTTCAATAAACAGTATATATTATTTTCTAAAACTAGGCTTCTGATGATGAAAAAATATGACCTACAGGATTTTAAGTTAAAAAATATTATTAAAATTACATACTTGTGTAATTTATTTTTTAACTCATAGCGAAAGTCTTTATTTTTACGGACAAATACGAAGAGGGTTAAAGCCGTTAGCGATTACCGGATGGTAAAAATGCCGTCAAATATCAATATCAACACCTTTCAAAATTCAAGACCTTTCAGCTGGAGTGACGGAATGGTTTCGCAAATCCATCGCTAAATCCAATCGCTATATTTACGCGTTAAACCGGTCGTTACGCGGTCAAAGTTCTGCAAAACCACCTCCAGTAGTAAACCTTAGGAGCTCTCTGAACATATCCTTGGTCTTATGAAGGGAGAGCGTAAACTGTGCATCCGATCTCATTCCTTAATGTCTTAGTGGATTCAAAAGGCTCAGGTCCGGACGGAGAGGCGAACAATAGAGGAGGTCTATTTCCAGCAGTTGACTTCAAAGGACTGATGGATGGATGGAATAATACAGGTGCAGTGGAAACCATTGGAAAGTTTTTTAAAATTTAAGTTTCGTTGTAAAAGTGTATTAATATTTATTTTTAAAACACTCTTAATAAATAATTTTTATTTACAAAACATATGGACGAAAAAATGCTTCACATTACATCACAAAAACTTAAATTATAAAATGTTTCTCTTAAAGTGGCATATATTTTATCACTGTAGCAGGTTTGTCATATAAAATTATTTATGAAATACTAAATCTTTTATTGAATACTTTAATGTATGCTCGTGAAAATTGCAAGCTTTCGACACTACTTCGTTAGAGGCCAGTCGTGGCGTAGGGGCACAGAGTGTGACTGTAAAACCGACTGGGTGTGGGATCGATCCCCACTCGAGCAGATGAATTATTAATTTAAATTTATATTTTCATTTATTCGCTCTGGTGTCGCTGATTTTTTTTAAAGACAGATTAATTAAGTTTAAATATTTTATCTCTATATATGGAATCATAGATGTTATGAATGCTAAATAACCATTATGTTTCAAATTCAATACAGTTTAAGTATAAAGGAATGATAATATTAAATATTAGCATCTAGAAAAATATTTTACGTCGTATTGTCTAGACTTTGAAGTAAAATATTTATGAGTAAATTGTGTTTCTCTTACTATTTGTGTTAAATGTGTGTTGTATATTTAAAGAATGTAATGCGATGTAAACGTATGCTCTCCATTTTAAAACATATTATATTAATAGCAAAGGAAAAACTGACGTAATGCTTTACACAACCAATATTTATTTACAGATTTAAATAACTTATGACGATATGATTTTGCTAATCGATTGCATGGATGAATTCATCGTGGATGGAACACGTTGTTAGATTTAACCATGAACAATTTATCAAGATATAGTACGGTTCCTATTGCGTGTTATTTATGTAAAGCATTGAAAATTGATCTTAGTTTCCTTAAATAAATGTATAAAAAGTATTATTTAATAGACTAAATATAGAAAACTTCTTATTCAACAAAACAAGCATGTCAAATAGGTATTTTTCGCTCATAAAATTGCTTAATATATTCGCTGGAGAAAACATGACAAACTGTATTTCTTTAGTAAAAAATACTGAAAGCAAAAATATATCTATGTGGTAAATCTTAATCGTATTTACAAAATATACTAAGTATGTATGTATACACAAGTTCTTGTTGGAATCTTTTTGCGTATCTTTATACTTTATATATAAGTGTATTCTTACTTTAGTTAAAAAAAACATGATTGCTTATTCACAAATTCAAACCTTAAATTATTGTTTTGTATAATTTATCATAGGTACCCACTTTAATTTGTCTCTTGTTTTGTATAGAGAGGCTATACTCTTATTCATAGTGTTTCCTATGGGGGCGTATCAGTGGGTGGCTCTGCTATAAGTGTTGATTTTACAACACTAAGCTCACAGCGTGCGACGGCTTGTAATAGTGACGCATCATCGCTTGTCAACTTCGAGAAACAGATATCACTGTATATTACTATTTATGGTGCGCGTGCGCCGCTCGTCGGTAAAGACATCAATAGTGATTAAACGTCTCTTTACTATTAGTATTTTTTGCGTTTTACGTACGCACTATTACGTGTCTCGTACACGTGTTAACAGTATGTAAATGTGCGTAGTGTTTTATATAAGAATTATACATGTTTTACGTTTTTATTTTATAGGTGAAGGCGGTATTCCAACTGGATGTCTTTTTGACATGCATTCTCCTATTGTGTAATATAATCTCTTTTTCACCGTACAATCCTTTGTGTTCTTCATACAACGTGATATTTGCGAAGTGATTAGTGCTCAACTGGCACGCTCGAAACACCATAAATTAAGAACTGAACTGATGTTTTGCATACAACCTGAAGAGAACCAAATGACCAAAAACACAAACTGTCATTTATTTATTTTTTATTTTTAAAAGTTAAAAATACATAAATGACAGCTAGTGTTGTTCCATTAATTAATTATCAATTATACTGGCGCCACTGTGCAATCCAGCCATAATTTGCACCATAACAAGAATACTTATCTACTGATCGATCTATATGATACCTTTGCGGCGTCTATGGAAGCATTCAATTCAAATATCAATAACGTCGCTGACAATAATTCTTAATGGCTATAAGCAGGCGCGGAATAGTATTGCACAAGTCTCGATGGTATATATTGTTCAGAAAAGACAAGACAATTGTCATTTATCACATTAATGACTGCCTTTGATGTTATCTTTCCGCTTTACCTACTGATATAATATAAGAGCATTCAATTATAAATGGACATCAGTCTATAGTTCTTAAGTGTTATCTAATAATAAAAAAATAAATGAGCTGTGTTTGTATATTACGTGTGTTTAGTACTGCTATTGACCTTACCCAAGGTAAGTATGATCATCGACGAAATTAACACATCCATCTCGTTTACTTTTCCAATTCATAAATTACGTGGTAGGTGTGTTCATTGCTTACAATAAAGCTATTAGGTCTTGGCGTTATGGTAGTTACAGAAGAATTTTTACTGCTTATAAGCTGGCTCATATTTAGTGTTAAGTATGATATGTAATACCATATAAGTAGGTAACTATTATATATATATTTTTTGGAAAAATAATGTGCTTCTTCATATTTACTATTAATTAAATTGAAATTCCTCCAAGTGTACCCAAAACCTTCACATGCGAAACTCTGTACTGTGGTTTGGAGCTATGAAAAGTCCAGTTAATAATAATAAATATTCCTCTGTAAAGTATAAGAAAGAAGTTACTTCTATAAATTTATAAAATGTCCGTAAAATCTTATATTCTGCAAAAGAGCGACTGAAAATAAAAATAATAGAAACTCTACTAGAGTTACATGTAACATAGTAGTGACATG
This sequence comes from Heliconius melpomene rosina, assembly GCF_056956725.1. Lineage (NCBI taxonomy): Eukaryota > Metazoa > Arthropoda > Insecta > Lepidoptera > Nymphalidae > Heliconius > Heliconius melpomene. The sequence continues at coordinate 4,972,075 of NC_140401.1, read as the reverse complement.
TTTATGTGTTATAAAATTTACATCCACGGTAAGCTAACATAGAACTTCTCGAATTTCAAAAGAAAAAACTACGTTTTGCATTAAGAAAACAACGTATAAAGTGGATATAACGACTCCTATTAAATATAAGCCTACACATTTTAATATGAGATATTTTATTATAGAAAATCAATAGATTGTATAAATTTTAGCTAAAACAATTAAAGAAAATTGTTTCTTAGTAAGTGTGGAAAATAGAGCCTAACATTAATGTTACAACTCTCCTTTCTCCACTACCCTATAATCCTTATTGTTGTGTTAAGTAATTATTTTCAACTAGCTAGCTTTTTTTGATAGCCGACATATTATTAATGGAGATTACATTAAACAATATCATTTTCAATTTTCAAATTAGATAAATTAATATTTATTACGACAATAACAAATAAATATAAATTATTTTTCTATAAATTAAAAGTTCGATATATCCAAAAACATATTTTTTTTATGGAAAAAGGACACACACATCTGCGCACATTGCAGGTGGTCTGATTTATATGCGTAAAAAATTATATTGCCTGCGGCTCCTTTACGAAAAAGAATTAATAATAAAGAAGCCATTTTTCTAAGAAATTTTTACTTCTAATTGATAAGAATAAATTAAAGATTTTTTTTCTTTGTAAGTATAGAAAGAAGAGTCCTAACATTAATGTTAGAACTCTCCTTTCTCCACTACCCTATAATTCTTATTGTTGTGTATGTATGTATATACTTGTTATTTTCTTTATAAAACAATATTGATTACTAATGATAATATTTATTTATAAAAGTGTTTTTCTGGCTCTCTTTTATAATTACTCAAACAAATTTAAAGCTTAGCTTAAGCCTCGCGACCTGTACATCATTCCGTGTGTAAAAATTGAATTGCCATATATACAATGTACCAATATAGTAGGCACCTATGTATCCATCATTGTTGTAAATTTTTAACTTCTCTCTACAAGAATGCAATCTTTAAGGACGGCAAACATGCTAAACATGCCTGACGACTTCCGAGTGACACGAAATATAAGCCTTAATGGTCTCAAAGCTGACATAGCATCTAAAGTGTTATAGTATATTACTGGAAATATGTTTTTAAAGCGTATAAAGACAACATTGCACCAGTATGACCTAAATTGATAAGAATACGAGGTATTCTCAAACAGTGTTATTACTACATGTAGGTATGGCCTATTATAGGCCTAAATTAAGTATTTTAAGACTTACTAAGATCATATATTATTGTATTATTTTGTATAACGTAGGGACTCGTATTATTTATGAAACGAAATTTCCCTGGGTTTACCCGTTGTGTACACAATTTAAATTCATACGCAATGACGGCACATCAGAAATATAAATTATTAGTACGAATTACCTATAACTATAAAAATGTTACATTGTACAAATATATATTTTTTAATATTATTAAAATATCAAAGTAATAAATAAAAAAATTATAATAAATAAATAGACTTAACTTATAATACTTTTAATAAATATATAGATTTAGTCGATATTTAAATATCCCTTAATATAGTCTCATCTCAAATCGTCAAAATGTACGTGACACAAAAGAGCCGCTTTAAAAACAAGTAATTTTTCGCAAGTTCACAATACCATAATGGAATGTTCATATGAATTATAGTTGCAAATTGGCTTATGCTGATAGCCATCGCACCGGTGAAGACTGACTTAAAAGCTTGTGCGCCGGAGTGCTGACTCCGAGAACCTCTTGTTTACAAAGACGCGCACCGCTGATGTCATGCGCGAAATCTAATTGTGATGATTCATCAGCTTTTACCATGATGCACCGATAAGAGATGTACATAGCATATCCTGCGTGAGATATCACGGCGAGTCCCTCAGCATACCGAGTCCCACGTGCTACACAAGTTATTGATGGCAACGGTGGGCGCATAATAACTGGTCCGGCACTACGGAACGTTCAGTCAGTCAGTCACTGATTGCTCGCTACGGGGAGCGCGTGTCGACGTCGATGCGGGGCCGGTGTTGCGCGAGAGCACACACGATAAACAGTGTAGCACTATATAAATATACGTTTTAAACCAATCGAACCTTCCAAAGTGACTTGCCGACACAGACAGTGTATCCACAATATTGGATGACAGAACTGGCAAAAACTGAAAGTGAACCTGAAACATCAACGAGCGCAGGTGCAATGTTTACTTGTTATATAAATATAACCTATCGCTATTTGCTGTTGCTAAAATGTGTTTACTAACATGTATATTTATTGCAAAATAATTTATTTATTATCATTTGTTTATATGAGTCGTATAAATTTTGAATGTAAAAATTTTTATATGACAAGATTTTTTTATTGATATTTTTATTACATTTAGTGCAATTAGGATAGAAAAATAGTAGGTAGATGTAAAGCAAACGCAATATTTTGTAAACATCGTTAATGTTTAGTTAGCGTTTTCATACGAGAAGTCGGAGTTAAATGCGTCTAGGTTGAGAATAACTAGCAAATACAGGGTAGGTGAGACTTGTTAATAGTGTTATGATTATCAGAATATAAAATATTTTGTTTTGTTTTTTGAATGGAGATTTCTACACATTTAGAATTGCTATATTATATAGAGTTCCGATATTAACCCACAGTTGCTACAGCAAAGCCATTATTAATTATAAACTTAATATTGTTAAAAAATAGATTTTATATAATAGCTAAATTAATAAGTTTCGATAGTAAGTTAAAAGTACAAAGACCAGTGCCAATAAAGGTGAAGGAAGAGAATCGTTAACACACTGTAGAAGCTGGACCCACTCTGCTCTATTGATCAATGAAATGTTTTATTGCATAATGACGTTGTTGACTTGCAGAACCTTCTCGTGACAGAATATATTTGAACTTGAATTAACGCACAAACTTGTTTTACTATTTATTTGAAATTTTCAACATTTCAAAGTATAATTCTTCATTTTGCGCTACATTTATAATTTAAATAAAAGAACATCTTACAAATACGAGCCTTTTAAAATTCCTTAAGCGGCTTTCAACCTATAAGCGAATAGATGTGCGGACAGGCGTAACAAATTATAAATATGGCCCTCCATAGCCCTGTCAGAGCCGGGGCCATCTCTTTGCTCTATTTTTGCCGAACATTTTAAAATAACTTTCAGTTTTTAAAGCAAATTTAAATAGTCGAGCCACATGTTAACGAAATAATCATTTCAAATTCACAAAAAAGACAAATTATAATATTTACAATTTCATTTTTTTAAAGGTATACCCTACCTATAAATACTGAAATCGGGCCAAATATATAAAATAAATATATAAAACCACATTCAGGGAAAATCTAATATAATCATGTTTTTTTTTTAGTTTATCGTTACACTTTATTTTGATATATATTTTTTAAAATGTGTTTTTAAGGATACTAACAGTTCCCTTATGTTTTAAATAGATTATATTATTAATATAATATAATATACACAGTATATTGAAATTCATTTATACGTATATACAATTAATATTAACGGTATTCGAAACATTCCTCGGTCCCATAGTACAACGTGACCCCTGATTATTGACCCTGTATACGGAAGAAGTTAATCATGAACTAGAACCCGCGCTGCTCTAGTCCTCTTCAATGTATTTATAAGTAACGATGACATCGATTTAATTTTATAACCATATTGAATCGATTTCTCTTTAAATTACGGAACTTTTCATTGAAACCCAAAGTGGAAAATATAATAGAGACGTTTTTAAAAGAAGATATTTTTCTTTCATTAAATTATTTCTTAATACTTTTAAAAATTTTAAAATTATTCTGTAGATTACAAAAAATAGTAATAATACATTTAAAAATAATAAAAGTAATATTAGTACATGTAACATATTGTAATATGATAAAACTGAATACTTATCGTACCTGCAATTATCTATTTATTATTGGCGATAAACAACAATATTATTGCTTGTTTAGTAATTTAAAAATTCTTAAAACTCGAAACTTCATTTCTGTGAAACCTGCTGTATGTTTTGGTAGTTTTTACATAATATATCTTATATTTCCTTTGACATAAACAATTAAATACATAGATATAGTAGACGTACTACTTAAATACTTAATTTCTTATGTCAAATAATTATTATTAAAGCGGTGCGCGAATAATTATTTGATGACGATAAATAATCAAAACTTAAAAAAAATAATAATTAATATTGTAGAGAGGCTAAAATTACGATATCATTAAAGTCCTTTACCTTGACATTAAAAAATGATTTATTTTATCCTGCATCATTATCATTGACAAGTACTTAATATATAATAAAAACAAAATAGTTTATAAACTATAAAAATACAGATGCAATATTTTCTCATCAACCGTTATCTTCTTAGCAAGGACATCAGTGTCATAATGTGAAAATTCTCGTTATGATATTGAAGAGAGTTTCCACTGCCTTTCGTTAAAGTGAATGTGTCATGACAGTGGCAGTGGCATGGCTCTCTTCACTACCCAAGCAACTTGATATTATTTTTCTAAGGAAATTTTTCGTGGAGATTTGAATACTTACTGTCGTAGACACTTAAAAATACACCATTAAATGCTATAATATAGAAAAATTACAGTAGTATATACTGTTAAATGTAAAATACCTAGTTACCTATTTATTTAATTATTATCATCATTTTATGTAAATAACAACAATATTACAAAAGATATGATATGTTAGTGTAACTTTCACAGTCATTTAATTGCGACGTATAATGATATTATACTCTACCTTGTGTAGGGCTGGCTATCTATGATAAAACTATTTAATAAATTTGCACATTTCCTGCAGATAAAAAGTCTTTAAAATGGTGATAAAAATATTTTTTGGAAATCTCTCGTATTTGCTTTACAGTTTTCTATTTCCTTTACCAAATTAAGATTAACTTTTTTTAATTGATTACTAAAACTACTAAACCCAATAGTTAATAAGGCCTATATATTAGTATATTAAAATACATGCTAGTATCCAAATCATAATATCACATATTTTTCATATTCTCTATTTTTAACAGTTATTTATAGTTTAGATTGTTAATAGTACGTCCTAAGCAATTGTTATAACAAGTGGTCACAATAAACATTACAGATATAGATGAAGTAAGTGGAAAATATGAGATAGGTTTATTACGCGATAATATTAATTGTTTCAATGAATATCGTCCTCGGAGCAACCATTCTCCTGCAATATCTGCTCGACCCAATCTCGTGTGCTCGAAGGCCAAGTTCATGTGCCAGTTTATGATTAAAATAAAATCATTTTTTTTTATACCGACAAAAATAAATATACTAAAATATGTGACATTCATAAATAAATAACATTTTATTAGATTGAAACAATTGATTACAGCATTCCAGAAATAATTCTATATAAATCTGAACTATTTTATCTGTACGTGTTATATTAATGATGAATACATTAAAATTTTCCGATTTATTAAATACCTAGAGTGTGACAGTATGTAAAGCTATAAATATAGGTACATAAAGCAAGTTTTAACTTTATAATGAAATCAACATTTTACTATTCAATTTTAAACACTTTATCATTCGGTATAAGTCCCATGTGAGTATTATAATGGATACAAGCCAATAAAACACATTTACAAGATAATTAAAGCAATATATAAAAATCTATATCTTCAAACTGAGTTGTGATGGAGAAAGCTCGCATAAGTAGCGGAGATAGAAGAAAATATTTTACAAATAGTATGAGAGTCTAATAAAACTGTTATCTTAATTCAATGCTGCGGGCGACGTTTATCGAGAGAGCACGCCCATCTACATGAAAAACCCTGTGAATGTGTGCCGGATGTTTAGAATTATTGGACTAGAGATTATTCAATCTTAATTATACATAACAATGTTACCCAATATTATATTGAAATAAAATATTTATTATAAGTATATATGCAACTAAGAATTGCATTTGGTTCTCTAATGCTATGTGTGGGCTTGCATAACACGTGTTGCTTAAATTAAATATAGGAAATGTCAACATTAATTAGCTTATGAAATAACAATGTTAAAGTTGTTGATTGATATAAGCACAGACAGTGCTACCTTGCATTTGTGCAAATTAAATAACCGTAGACTAAAGTTGAAATTGATATAGGTACGTTACAGAAACCGAGTGTTAGCTAATATTACATGTTTGTTTGATACGAGAGAGGAAATATCGAGCTAGGTACTTTGATATCGCCTGGTTTAGACTTAAGCCGCAAGTGTGCACGACTCGCATTACTTCGCTGGAATGAAAACAATGGGTTCATCGATACAACTAAGGTGACAAAATAACACTACATATGTTGAATTTGCTAAATATTTTTTGATTAATTTGCTCAGAAACAAAATATAATTCATATAATATAAAAAAAAAACTTACAGAGATTAGCAGGCAGTAGTAGAAAAAAAAACTAGAGGTTCCTGTACATAATATTAGAAATAATTACTTATGACATTAGAATCTAAAGTAATCATTGCGACAACGGACGAACTAAGAATCAAAAAGCGATACGAATGTAGTAATAATGAATCTATGTACCTACGGCCACTTTATTTATTCTATATAGACATTGCTTTAACAACATTTAGATGTCATTTACATTTACAAAATTTACATTTATTCCTTATAGAGAATTGGGGCGCACGCTATTTAGGCTTCATTGTTCCTTAATAACATTATTCCGAAATGCTCTTACAAATACATATCACGATATATAATATTTATACCCAGATTAAGCTAATCAAATCTATATATTTGCAAAATATTAATTTAAAAAATATTAAATCAAATTAAATGAATGAATTGTTCTCAAAAATAAGTTACTTTTTAATGAAAAAGTAAGTGATTCCAACGGTATGTAACGCATGATTGCATCGAGCGCAGCTACCGTCTCTGATTACTGCTATGAACGCTCCAACAATCACCGAGAATGCCAACATTAAATGTCATTCTAACTAGATTTTTTGCCTTTTGCCTTTATTTATTTAATATTTAAATTCAATTTGTTATCAATCAAATGTTGATTAGTGTTTGAAAAAACTATAAAATAAAATCTAGTTCTTGATTGTAAAATTACATATTATCAATTAGTTATTTTTATTTCTCCAATGACGTGAAAACGACGATTAAATTAAATTATTAGAATAAATATAACATTTTTTTCATATATGTTTTGCGATAAAACAATTAATTATATGAAGTCCACAATTGTATGTCATAAAATAGTAATTAGCATATTTTCCAGCAAACGGTATGCGCACACATCCGAGTGGTTTATAATTAAGACATGTTAAATGTTGTCTTGTTTTTTTATAAGATAATTTTTACTTAATGTCTCTACTTTTTATTTTTCTCTAAAAACATCAAACTAGAATTAATGTTAGTATAAAAAAACTGTAATATACCTAATTAGACTATAAAATAGACGTTTAAAATAAGAATTTAACAAAACTTTATTATTTAAAAAAAAAAAGAAAACAAAAAAAAATAACCACAGATAAAATAAACACAAACACATTTCTATTTAACATAACAACATAAGTGTAAACGATAAACTGGAGGCGTTATATGCGGCGGACCGTACGTAACCTTTGACCGTGTAGAGTTTTACGCTATGAAATATTCAGGTGTGGGTATCAAATATCACTTACGACCTGGAATATGAGTGCTCAACTGCTCGTACTGCGAGTACACGTGGACTAGCGACATAGACTTTGTGGCGTTGGCGCCGCTTTGTCGGTAACGGTAATACAAGATGCCTAACTTAAGCTCACTATATACAAGAGCATCTTGACAGGCTATGCAAATAAAAGTACTAGCTCTTACTAAATGTTCCATTTTATTTTTAAGAATTGTATGTTATATATAATTTTCTTTTCGATGTGACCTAAAAGCCAAATGCTGTTCCATTGTAAAGAGACGAAAATGGAATACATCTATATATATAAAATCGAAAGGTCACTCACTCATCACGAAATCTCAGAAGCTACATGAGCTAGGAATCTCAAATTTTGCATAGGACTTACTTATAGGACGTAGGTGCTCGCTAAGACGGGAATTTGTAATATTCGACTCCTAAGGGGATAAAATAGGGGTTGAAAGTTTGTATGGAAAAAAATTTATATCGCCACCGAATTTTATAAGATTTGAAATTTAGACTTTTAAAAATATTTAATTGAACACGTGTTTCATGGTTTATTAGGATTCACCCCTAAAGGTGCAAATAAGCGGGCGAAGCTGCGCGTTTCCGCTGGTTGTTTATAAGTACAATTAATATTAATTATGTATTGTATCTAAGGCCCGTATTTATAAACTGCTAAGGCGAGAAGGCTGAGACTCAAATCCTATTGAAAACTGAAAATAATTTCATAAATATATTTAATAAGTATTCGTATGGTTCTAGCGAGCGAAGCCGCGTCCGGGTCCGCTAGTGTTGTATATATTTGAGAACTAGCAAGTATAGTTGTTTGTTATAATTAAAATTACTTATTTTTACGTACTGATGCAAAAAATATTCCGCCCTTCTTCTTTCAATTTTACATGGTTTCAAAGAATTTTAAATCTTATCAAAATGATCCTATTAAATAGACAGCCTTAAAAATGTCTTTGGTTAATTAATTAAAATGGTAAGTTAAAGTTATATATGTAAGAAAAATAATGGTTAAAATTATTTTAAATATTGTGTGCTGTGCACTGTTTAATTATAATGATAGCCTATGTAATTTTAATGATATAGTATCTTAGTAGTGTTGTACTTTTAATAATGCCTTACGTAATCCAATATATATTGTATTCTTAAGGCATTTTAATATAATATATATGTAAATAGCATAATACATTTATATGATCTATTTAAAATCATCTTATTGTACAGATTTAAAAATAAAAGGTTAACAAATTGAAAACCCAAGTTGTTGGCATTATGAGAAGCGTTGAATGTTTTGCAATTATTAAAGTATATCCAAGAGCTGAATCATGCCCAAAATTATGAAACTGAGTGCATTTTGAGTATTTCGATGCCAGATCACGCCAAATTTCACATGTGATGACTCCTTACTTATGCAAATTAAAATGTATTCTTTTAAAACATGTATAGGTACTCGTATAGTGGGTTTTTCGTCATCCTGCTGTTTAATTACAATATAACACTCAATCATAATTTGCGACCACAAAAGACATTAACTTTTAACTTTTATTCATTTCTTTCTTAGTATGATCTGCAAAATTAAAGAAGATTATTCGTTAATTATTAGTTATTAACGAACAATCTTTTATTGTGACTCTGAAATTCGCATCTTGTCTTGTCTTTACATTTTCATACATATGGTTGTCATTCTACAGTAATTAAAAATACCAACAGTAGGTTCCCTCTGCCTACCCTGCTGTATGCGGGATACAGCGTGAAGCTAATATATATGTATATTTTATATTTAAAAAGACCAAGATAGTTTAAATAAAAAAAATCTTTTATTCTCCAAGATCCGCTTTTATTTTGTAATCACAACGAATCCAGGGCAATACAACTCTTGCATTTTAATTCGCGCATTATGTTCGTTTTATAATTTGCATGGACTTTAACCAACGACTCGCGTGACAGGTAGCTTTACCTTTTTCGGTGCAAATCTTTTCCCTTTACAATTAAGGTATGGATATAAAATATCTAGTAATTATTTAGCAATCTCGATTAATTTTTATAGAAGTATAATTTTTAAGACATAGTTTACAGTGTCTATCATTACATATGTATAAGTTAAATATGCAAAATTGATATTTTCAAGTATTTTTCAATTGACTTCTTTCTCCAAATTGCTTTTAATCTGCTTACAATTCAAGTATGCCTGCTTTTATTTATAACTACAGTCATTTCCCGATTAAGTGGGTTATTACATCATAAAATGACCTGGTTTTGAAAGAAACCCTTGTGCAACACAATAAAAAATATATGTTTGTTTTATATTCAACTAGCGACCCTCTTGCGGCTTCGCCCGCCTTAACTACTGAATTATTCATATAATGTATGTTTGCAAAACACTTAAGATAATGTGAAAATTAATTAAACCCTAATGCAACCCGCATTTTCGTAATGCCAATAAGGATTTTCCAATTGTTATAAAATAAACACAAATAAATAACACAAATAACAGAAAACTTAAACGAAAGAAATTATAAACAACAGACTACCTACTATTCTCTTACCCAAAAATACTTAAACGAAAGATGTAACCAACTATGTCGCGTGGAAATACATTATAATTATTGGATAACTCCAAAATACGTCCAATCACTTCTAAATTTACTTTGCCAGGCGCAGAATTGAAGCATTCTCTCGGCCATCTCCGTAGTAGCTCAGAACGACATCAGAGCGTTGGTCCGACCGTGGTCCCAGGCGAAAACCTGCTTTAGAGCAGACACATGGAAGGGGAGGGGATTGAAATTGAACACTCGGTTTCTTGAGGAAGGCCTAGATTAAACGACCAAGATGACTGCCCATGAGTCGGATTTGGAGGAGGATAGAAAGTCCCTCGGAAGAAGACGTCTGACCTCGGGCGGCCGGGTATGCGGAGTGCTGCTCCTTAGGTGCAGGTGACCCGATACACCGGCGCAACCGAATACGTTGGACGCGAGGCGACCAATGTGTACCTCTAGGGTTTCTATTTTTAGGTTGCGGTGAGTGGCGCGTGGTGTTCACGTAGTATGGTGCCTGCGTCACTCGCTGGAGGGTGAGGTTCCGTACGACCTACAGGATTCCTCGTTGAGTAATACTCGCTAGGGCATTGTGATGTCATCAATGTATAGTGCGTAGAGAGCAGGTGACAAAATTCTGACTGGGACAACGGCAGCGAACGGGTCGCTGCTAGCACTCTCAACTCTCACGCAAAATGTCCTGTCACTTACAAAGCAGAGCGGCAAAGACATGCGCGACGTGCTGGGGGGTGCCCGCTCTGAGCACTTTATGAAGTAAGCCCGGGTGCCAGACGCGGTTGAATACGCGTGCTACGTCAAGGAAGACTGCTATTGCACACTCACACTCTCTCTCGGTTGATCACTGTTGCGTAGTTTACCCAGAGTGGTATACCTCGCCAATCTGCTCGCTTTTTGGGTGGATGTGTGACTGAAGAAGTGAGAGGAGTAACTTCTCGAACAGCTTGGCGACCGTACTAAGAAGGATTATAGATCGGTATCCCTCAGCAGCATAATGAGCAGGCCTTCCTTCCATGCCCGGGGGAAAGAAGCCAGGCGGGTGCGGCGGATCCACTATTATAAGCAAAATGTTGCGGGGCACGACGGACGCGTGGTGGGCGGCGAACGGTTAATCAGCAAGGATTTTTTAGTACTGTAATTTTAAATCTGTGCTACTAATCTTTTCAAGTACTTATTAAAATATATTTAAATGACTATTTTTAGATATTTAAATGACTATTTTTAAACGGAAGAAATTATAAACAAAAACCTACCTACTAATAACTAATACAAAAAATATGAAACCAATATCGCGCTGAAATAATACATTTAACTGAAATTATCCAATATGTGAAACGAATCTAAATCTTCTCTGCTATAGAGGCAGGCGGGTTTTTTTTTCGAGCTTATGGTTAATGCTGTTAAAACAGCGACACCGGTTGGGTAGGCACTACGTGGCTGCCTGTGAGGAAAATTAAATAGAATGCATCGGCCGGGAATCGAACCCGGGCCGCCCGCGTGGCAGGCGAGCATTCTACCACTGAACCACCGATGACTGCTCATGACACGCTTGTATAAATAAGTAAAACGTCGCGAGGCGCGTTTCGCAGCAAGGATGTTTTAGTATTGCAACAACTTCTAAAGTACTTATTAAAATGAAAAAACAGTAAAAGACAGTTCATCTATCTACATTAAATGGCCAACATAACTAACATACTTATTTATATGCTGAGAGTAAGGGATAAGTAAAACTTGAGTCGGCACAGCTGATGAGTCAACGGCGTGATGTGTCAACAATTAAATGCGTTTTTCTCTAAAACTATTCGCAATTTCGAAACAGTTTAAAAAGCAAATTTTATCTTCGTTTAACGTAGAAAATTAATAAAGTATTTTAAAGGATAAGGATTAATACCATTATGGAAAAATATCCCTCACAATATAAAATATATTGAAATTACTATTTTTAGACAGAAATATGATCAGTACACGTTATCCTTAAAAGATAAAAATATGCTCTCGCGGACTTTTTTGTAGATCTTATTAAGAGGAACAATACTCCAGTATATTTTTTTCATGTAGTACTTACCATTAAAGCAGCGCATGCGCGAGAGTGTCTCAACGGGTAGGACTTTAGACACATTTATCGTATTTATGTTAATTTACATACGAATGTACAAATAATAAACTATATATAAACCTTCCCTGAGAAATACTCGACCTAATGGTGAAAACCGCATAAAAATCCGTTGGGTGGTTTAGAAGAAGAAGAGTTAGAAAGTTCAGACAGACACGAAAAGCGACTTTGTTTTATAAGATATAGGACAGTAAACCTGGTACACATATTTTTTTTCTAATAATAGCCTATAGTTTTCATATTTCACGGTGCCTATATTATGGAAGTCATTCCGAAATGACTAAGCCGCCGTATTTATACGAGTGTTAGAAAAACAATTCAACCAAACTAACGAAAATAATGTTAGTAGCGTCAGTCATGTACCTATTTAGTAAAAATACATAACAATAGCAGATGATTAATATTTTCTTAATTTTAAATAAGGTTCGTCTGAACGCACCTAACCGAACCTAACTGCAGAGGCGATAACAATACCTAATTGGTGGTAATATAGTGCTCCGCACGCAGCTTCGCCCGCGTGGACTACGCTTAAAGCTTTAATCGTACATTTTTCGTTTTGAATCTTTAGTGAAAACTACATTAAGTTTTATTGTAAAGTTTCGAAGAATTGAACGTACATATAGATACACGTGTTACGATTAATAAGAATTAGAATCAATATCAATTGATAAAATATTTATAAAAAGAAAGAAAAGAAAGAAAGCAGAGAAGTAGTACTCTATAAATGTATCGTAGTAGATGTAGTCTGATGTGACGCAGCGGTAATTCGTCTGATTGAAAGAAGTGGAAACTGAGTATATTAATGTTAGGTTCCACGCTAATAAATGCGGCATAAAACGTGAACCTAATATACAAAAATCCTTATATTAATCCTAATATTATGAATGTGTAAATTTGTGAGTATGAATGTTTGCTTCACTTTCAATCAAAAATTAATAATAATTTATGTGAAGATTTTGTATAATTTGGATATTCTATACCCACAAGTTAGGTCGAAGCCGCGTTTGGGTCGCTAGTATAAAATTTAATAATAATAACCAGTGAGCTTATGTACCTCTATACCTAGACATAATAAACTACGGTGCAAGTTGACAGACTGCCAATAAATAATATGTTTAGGTCGGTCGGTTCTGTATAACGAATTGGCCAAACTGAGCAAATGTCATGAATCACAAGGCAGGTAATTGTAGACAACTTTCTGTTGATTTAAAATGTAGATATTTTATTCGTGTTTCATGATGTAACCTCAGAATAATTTCTAGCCAGTTAAAGATCATTACTCTACTTGTTTCGCGCTACCACGTTCAAGGTTAACAGTGCTGGTGCTAAGTTATTGGCAGCTGCTTTATATCATTAACGGCACTTGTTGAATAACAAAATGTTACTCTTAGAAAATTCTAGTTTTTTCTTAAAGAATTGAAAAAAATCACACTTTATGAACGTCATTCTATTGAAATTATATCTAAAATAAACATCCTGCGGAAAATACGAGCCAACTCGCTTCCAAGGTTGTGTGAACATAGTTTAGTTTAGCTTTGTTTACCTGCAATTTTTTACAGGCTGTATGTATTACGTTAGACATTCCGTTATTATTATTATAGCTGCACAAAAGATCGCATCATCGCAATGGAATTAAAATTTAAAATACCTAACTATCCTACCTAATGGGACTAAACGACGATTGAAGACTTATTATTTAAATCCTATTAATATTATTTACACTCGTAAGAATATCTTAAAATATAATTTGTATTTACATTTAAGACAATCACACTACTATTAAATAATATTTTTGGTTGTAGAACGCAGTTTAGTATGATAAATCAACGGTTTTATAGGGTCAGTATTAATCGTTGTGTCGTCGTAAACCGCTGGGCTGCAGCCAGAACGATCGTTGTATTGCTATCTGGCACATTTTCAGGAAGTCCACGGATAGGGCTTCCTAGTCTCTGTTAAGCGTTTATGACATAGTTAATAAAAGAGCTAAAAATACATGTTCAATGTATAAGGATTAATCTACCTTGTTAAATGTTTTACGCATATAAATACATTTTTTATAATTTTTAATATCGATAAATTTTCTACGCTTGTGTTCATCTAAGTCAGCTTAATCTATATTATGTGGAAATTGTTATCAAATTGCTTATCTTATCATTAGATTGTGTGTAAATTAAAATTTCAATGGAATTTAACAGATAACTGTATTATTATAAGATAAATAACTTCATTAAAAAAAAAGAAACGTCAGTGTTAAACAAGTAAGATAAGAGGAAGCAAGAGAAATGTAGTGTACAATAACGCAGAGTGCCGGTAATCGTCCACTTGAGTAACCTTGACCTTAGCACTGAACCAAAAATCCGGGTAAGTGCTTGATACGGAGCAACGGCCGTTGGCATTCAGCCAAAACTTTCTAAAAACGGGTTAGCTGCAATGCTTCAATTAAGCCCTTTGATCAACAAATGGAAGCTGGAGAGTTATCAATAAGTCGTTGCAATATTGACAATGTCGTTGCAGTCAGATCTGCAACATACACAAGATGATCACCTACTAATATTTTTTTTCATAAAAATAATATATAAAACTTTTATTTTCATGATTTTAACATGATGTGCAATGATTATAAAATAGCTTGAATTATGTGGGTGCGTCCTTCTGGATTTTATTTTATTAAATATGTCTAAAATGAAATACAAAATGTACAATACCCATTTATAGTTATATTCCTACGCTTCGCTTCAGACTATAAATATAGCGTGACATAATTTTTGTTTACATAATATGTAGTTGTATATAATTTAAATAATTTTCAAATAACATAATGTGTTTACAAAATTATATGTATTCATTTTAGTTTAGGAGAAAAAAAAATCACTAAAATATTTTAATAGATGCAAGTTTGTATTCTATGTAAATATACGGGATAAAAACTATATTAGAAAACAAATAATGTCATCTACAAATGTTTCCAGCTTGCCAGTGTTTTTAAGAACAAGCATTACTTTTTAATGATGTAATATTACAAATTATATCTTAATTATACGTATAAGCTCCTAATTAACACAATATTATTTTTTTCCTCCACTTATAAGGAAATTATAATTAATTTGAATAATTTGTACGTTTCTTATTACTTCATAAATGTACAAACGTAAGTTAAAAGAAATACCCGTAATATGTACTCAATCAGTAATTTTTATTTAGTGAAAAGAACTTACAAACGGAATTTAGAAAATAATCAACTTTAAAATCATTTTCATTTCGTTTCTCTTTCAATAGAACGAATATAAAAGTTTTGCAATAACAACAATTAAATTCTCCATAAAAGAGAATGAACTAATAGTAGTTAGTGATTTAATTTTAACTGACTTCAAATGACCTGGTTAATGAATGCAAAGAAAATATCGTGGAAGAGGCCGAGTAAGTCTACAACTATGGTTTCATACGTCATTTTGTGCCTATTGTTAAGTGGTGATAAATATATCGCGTGCTCTACAATACTTAGATTTTGTTACTTGATGAGAGATTATGACCTAAGCGTGAAAGAATGTTTATATTTTTATTAAAAATAAAAAAAAATAATCAGCTCCACGCTGTACCCCGCACACAGCAGGGTAAGCAGAGAACATAGTGTTAAGACACTTCGTTCTGCACCTTCTGCTAATTTTTCGAGGCATTGCGTGTTGAATGAAAATATAAACAAACAATAATTCATTCCTTTGAGTGCGGATAGAACTCGCAATCGTCGCAATCGACAGTCACACCTTTGTACCCTTGCACCATGAC
Organism: Heliconius melpomene rosina; assembly: GCF_056956725.1. NCBI lineage: Eukaryota > Metazoa > Arthropoda > Insecta > Lepidoptera > Nymphalidae > Heliconius > Heliconius melpomene. Next base: position 4,955,915 of record NC_140401.1, on the reverse strand, counting down.
GGTTTTATTTCTATTAGTCCGTACATATGGAAAAAGATATAGTGAACGTAATGCGTGAAATAATTACATTCATTGAGCATCGCATGTCGCGCTCAGAATTACTACTCTACTATAATTAGAACACGCGTCAGATTGCTTATATTATATACGCACCATCGCTGCATACTTGGCCCATATATTTCAATGAATATGTGTATTTTAATAGTCACTTTGTATGATGTTAACGTGCGCCGGTGAATTAAGATTATTCCTATTCTTGCAACGCAATTTCCTCTTACGAATGAAAACGCGACAAATTCTGTTTAGAGAACAGGTGGGTGTGGGTTCGATTCCCACTCGAAGAAATAAATAAAATTAATATTTTCATTTCGCTGCTGTGTCGAGGCAAAATGCGGCCTTGAATTTCGCCATTTAATAGTCAATGCCTCCAGAATTCGGCGGATAATGAGAAGCAGAGTGTCTTAACTCTAGGGTCTCTCTGCCTACTCTGCTGCATAAGGGGTATCCCATAGCCTGCAGTAGAGACCGGCAGAGATTAAATACTTACTAGGTAGTTGATAGATTGATAGATTGGGCAAAACGCATCAGGCTTTATATATTGAAAAAAATGGCTTGTAATCATTGCAAGGCAACAATATTTTATTTTGATAATTATAGTCAAGAATGACGATCCATGTTTTTATGCAATGCCCGATTTAAGTTTGACTTGTGCAGATGCCAGATGCAAATTTTGAAACTTGTTAACATAAATTTAAATAAGCACAAAAATGTAGAGATGTGAGGTGTCTTCATAAAAATTTTCTCTCAGATATTTTTCAGTTTTTAGAAGCATTGTTTTTTTTTATTAAATATATATATATATATATATATATATAAAAGTTTATATATATAAACGATTAACGTTGTCTTTAAACTTGCTTAATGCAATCGAGAAGATTTATGTATCTTTAATAATATTTGTAATCATAATTTTAAGATAGTTTAGCTTAATTTATGGCACTGATTAGACGAAATGTAGAGCATTGCCACCAACACAACACCTACAAATTAATTCGGTATATAAATACCGGATGTTATACTTATAGGTGTTGAGGTCATCGTACCCCCAGGGGCACAAGTGTGTGATTGTAACGCGACCGTTGTGGGTTCGATCCCTACTCGAGGGATTGAATTATTATTTATTCATTTCTTTGCTCTGGTACCGTCACTCAACACGCAATGCCTTGAAAAATTCGGCGGAAAGTGGAGAACGGAGTCTCTTAACACTAGGTTCCCTCTGCCTACCCTGCTGTGTGCAGGATACAGTGTGAAGCTGATTTATTTTTATACTTACAGGTGAATTTAATTTCGTTTCAATCTTCAAGTCATGTGAATAGATTTGTATGTTTATATATTTTGCATCTGAAAATAAGTCCTTGTTTGCACCACTTCCCCAATAACAAAATCGTGCCAAAATGTATTATTAGCGCGCTCACAGCGTGTTTATGGGTAGGATTTATAGTTGCTAGACCTCGATTTTATTGTATTAAAAAAACAATAACAATATCATTCAACGAAAATAATTCTAAAATTATAAGAAAAATAACACGCAATGCCCTCAACAGAATTCAGCGGGAAATGGGAAACGGAGTATCTTAACACTACCGTTATCTCTGCCTACTCTGCTAATAAATATAATATTGTATGAAAAATAACATAAATAATTATATTAAAAAAAATTACAATTCAATACAAAATAATAAATAATTAAAATACATAATATTTATGTATACGGACGCAATAAGCATTGAGCCATACCAGTACAGTCTTCTTATGAATGATGTTAAATATATTAACATCTAAGCGAATTCTATTGTTCGCTAACCTTGGCTGTAATCGAGTCGCGATAAGAAGTACTCAGCTAGCCGGGCTCGTGCTAGTGCAAGGTACAAGACGCATGTTAGATAGAGAGCCGACGTGCATAACTTTATATAGATTATATAGATAGATTGCTAATCTATCATAGGACTCGTTTGATATAATATTTTATTAGTATCGAGGAAAAATTAAATGTGGAATGAAGAACTTTTTACTTTTACAAGAAAAATAAAATGTAAAATGAAGAACTTTTTAATTTTACAAAAATAAAAAAAAATGCTTTTTGAACTAGCTAAAAAAGCTTTTCTGCTTTTAGTTTTACGCTTCACGCATACCTATAGCGGGTTAGGCAGAAATATTTTCCACCGATTTTTTTTGAGAATTCTCAAGGCATTGCGTGTTTACTAAACGCCGCCATCGATGCCGCTCAATCATCGTGTTATTCATGCTACATATAATATAATTATGAAGAATATTATAAATATCGTAATTATGTAATATATCATATAATTAAATATTAACAATATTTTATAATAAAAAAACCTTACGATTTTTTCCACACAGGTAAGGTAGAGAAAAAGAAGTGTCAAGGCACTTTTATTCTCCATTTACGTACCTAAATAATAATTATACCGAAATGTAGTTGTTGCTTTGGAAAATGTTGTATAGAAACTGGGGTAATGATCAACCGCTCTAAGAATTCAATGGCGCCATAAATTGAAATACACTATCGAGTCATCAATCGCGAAATAATGTACGTACTTTGTTGTTGTATACGCCGAATGCGCTAGGTGCAGTCGGCAATGAAGTCATCTTTTTAATGAATGGCTATATTTGAATCCTATTGACTTTATAAATCAGCTTCACGCTATATCCCGCTCACTGCAGCGTAGGCAGAGGGATCTAGTGTTAAGGCACTCCGTTCCCAGCTTTCCGCCGAATTCTAGTGGCATTGCGTGTTGAGTGGCGGAACTAAATGCGGCTTTACAAAACGAAACATTAGAGATGTTTCTGTGTAATGTTAGATTAAAATCTTTGCCATTTTCAAATACGTTGGCACGAATTCTTGTGACGTGCAGCATCCGACATGTACCAGTTAGCGACCTGTCACTACATCGCATCAAATGAATAATTATTTATTAATATACGCCAATATTATACTACCTCAACCTTTATATGAACGTAATTATCCATCAACAATTTACTTTTGAAACAAGTTTTTAATTAAAGTTTTGGAGTAGCATCAAGGATTATTGATATGTCATATTCCATGTCGTAAACGCGAAATATAAAGAGCAGGCACGACTAATGAGCATGTAAATAAACGAATACGAACTTTATTGAATATTTAAGTTCCATGTAAAACAATTCAACTACAATATTATTATATTCTTGAAAGAAAACTTGTTTATCGTTGTTTTATCGTTATGCTTGAAAAATTCTCGCAAGTTTACATTTCACATTAAGTGTATAGCGATAGTGCAAGCGACAACGTATGAGTCAAACCCAACAATGAATAGCTCAGAGTAACAAACAAATTCCGAAAACTATAAAACACCGTTCATAGAATGAAATCTTAGATTAATTTGTAGAATGAAGTAGCCGTATAATAATTTGTTACATGAATCATTTGAGCGCTACCATCAAGTCCCATACAAAATACCAGCTGAAACATTAAACAGATTTATGATGCACAGCTTTAATGAAATGAACTCAATTCCGTGATTAACGATATATACAATGTCCGTACAGGATTTTAAAATTATCTAAGCTCTAAATGATTATGTTTTTGATATGACTAAACTATTATATAAGCTCTAAATGATCCCTTTTTAGCGTCACGTTATATCCTGCACACAGCTGGGTAGGTAAAGGGAACCTAGAATGAATGCATTCCGTTCCCCATTATCCGCATAATAAAAGAACGCAAGCGTTCTTGCTTGGAGGCCTTGCGTGACTCAACGCCGCGAAAAAGGAAATATTAAATATTTCATTTCTTCAACTGGAAATCGAACCAACAACCTGTCGCGTTCACAATCACATTGCCTTTGCGCCACGACTAGCCTCAATTATAAATGTAAATTGTTATCTTACAATAACCAATATTACACTAATAATTTTAATTCTCTGTGAGACTGAGATCCATCCTGCCATGTTCTTTTTATATCAGTGTGGCTCTAATTACGCATGACAATCAAATACAGTACATTAAGCCCGAGCCCTCATCAACGGCGACTGAGCCTTGACAGATTACAGTACATTAGCCAGGTGTCAACTAGTCACGCTAATCAGCGCATATTACATTCCACATTAGCATTATATGGAAAAGAAAATGTATACAAATAAATATTCATACTTTTTATAGACATAACTGTGTATGTACTATTAGTTTTATTTGTAGGAAATGAAACCCAAATATTATTATTTTTTTGATTTAAATAATTAAATAATATTTTATCTAGTATTTCACTGAAATAAGTATGTATTTAAATTACTATTATTATATCATGAACGTTCATTAATATCGGAAGCCCTTATTTTTATAAATTTCATTAATATCAACATTATTTTCACATCAATTATTGTTATAAATTCAAATAATTGAGCGCTCTCAATATTTAAATAAGGTGTCTACCGACGAATTGGGTCGAGGTCGAGTCCATTACGACCTAGAGAAAACGCACTGTTTGAATTAGATTCTCATAATGTGAGCTGCTATGTGTAACGTAAACAAATTTTATTATTGCGAAATTTGCAATCATACAAATTGCAAAAATAATTTATAGGAGCGATAAAATTTATGTTCATTAAAACAGTAAAAGAGTTCTGTGAATCACCTTAGTTGTTTCAAGGAGAAAAGAAATTTCCTACGCCACACGTGCGATAGTTACGCAAGATTTAGAACGTTTATTTAAGTAATAATATTTCAAGATTTTGACTTGGTTTAAAATTAATAACCGTCTCGGGAGGAGTCATTAAGCGCGCCGTACCTACTCGGACATGTGCGAATCGTTTTAAAGTAAAAATTTTGGCTTAACAAATTTTTAATTAATGTATATTTGAAGAATTTTAAATATTTATTATATTTTCTTTCTAATTTACATATTTTCTTCGCTTGCATTATCTAATTCATAATAATTTTAAAAACTTAAATCTAGTGTATACAGCTAAGAATTAATTAACCTATTTTTAAAATCATTTAGAACATACTCTACACTTACAACAATACTTTTTTATATATAGGAGCATCATTGATATTTCAATATGATAAAACTGTTTATCGAAATAAATTAAAAATAAATATATTTTTAAACAATATAACCAATATATCTTAATATTTATTTTATTACAACCTGTCAAACGCTAAAAGGGACTGGACCCACTGACGGATCCGCGTTTGCCTCATTAGCAAGTGACTAATAGTATGTGTTGAAATGGCGCCCTACCACCTTCGACAGAAGCGTTGCAAATTTGTGAAACTATGCTAATACACTTGCCATAGATGACACTTGGGAAAGCGGAAAAACAATTGAGTCATAAACAATGTACCTACATATAGTATTACTAGTGGACCCGGACGCGGCTACGCCCGCTTGAACTATACGAATATTTGTTAAATATATTTATGAAATTATTTTCAGTTTTCAATAGAGATGCGTTAAACAAGCTCATTTTGGGTGACGTGTTCTACCAACAAACTTTGCAAATCGTTGCTTAGCAACGGCGGTTGTTATAAACATGGCGGGATAAATTGCATGTCAAATTAATAAGTATTTTAATATATTGATATATATCGAAAATGTTCCAAATATGAGAAAAAAAAGTATCCTATGTTCATCTCGAGACCCTCAAGTATCTTTATATGAGTATTTTATCACAATTAAATTAGCGGTTTGGCCCTGATTGCGTAAAAGACAGACAGACAGAGTTACTTTCGAATTTATAATATAGGTATGGATAACCTATTTTACCTTCACAGTGTATCTCTAGCGAGGTAGTCAGAAAAAATATAAAATTATAATGCCAAATATATTTCCATAAGGAACTTATTTTTCTCTGCTTATTACAAAAATATTTAAAGTAAAGTCATCGATAATGAAATTTACATTTAGTGACAGGTAATAAACAAGGTAACCATCACATTTGCAGACGTCATTAAGCCAGAATGTCCATAAAGGCACCATAAGTATTTTACAGAGGCGGTCTTTTCAACAAAAGGTATTACGTTTAACGTCGACGTCCCGAGCAGGTGAGGTCGCGTCTCTTTCGTAGTGTTCGTTTTTTTCCTGACATAAAATAATATAAATAAACGAGAAGGTCGACTTCTGTTTTTATTTCCAGGCCCACCTGGTTTTACGAGTATGTGCGAACGCATTTCAGATTGTTTCAAGTATTCTTTCATAACCTAAACTTCGTTTTAAAGACTCCACCGGTCGTAAAGTCCAGTTTATGCGAACGTATTTCGAAGTCATTGGTCTTAATTTAGATATTACGTATGCATTTCTCGATTTTAATACGAATTTTATTGCAAATATATACATATATCTATCTATGTTCAGTTTTGTTAGTGTAATCATTTCAATTGAAGTTAATATAAATATATACATTAATAATAACATGATAATATGCATGTAGTTGCGTTTGCAGGTAATAATTTTACTTACCTAATCGCAGCTTCGTTAAAATGTTTAAACTTATTATTATATTATAAAAAAAATATGCCAAATATTTACATAAATTGTAGGCTATGTGTTATTTTGATGTATAAGCTATATTACTGAAAAGTTTTATCCAAATCCGTTCAGTATTTTTTTTGTGAAAGTGAATTAATAAGATAGTATGATTAAACAAATTGCCAATTCATTAACAAAATATTAAATTCAAATTAATTATTTTTTGCAAGCCAAAGCATATTTTTGTATAATAACATAGTAATATTCTTCATAAATAATGTTTAAATGCTATTACATAAACAAGTGATGTTATCGGTTGTGCTCAAAGTAGCTGGGACTACTTCTAATTCAATTTGTTGCCGACCAATGATAATTTGTTGAAGTCGCCCGTTCACACTTACTTTTTATTGCCAACATCCTTGCTTCTTATTAATATGATATTTATTTCGAATTAATAATTTGATTTATTATTCAAAAGTGCTTATTATAAGTTTATTTGAATAAAGAATATTTTGAAATTGAATTTGAATTAAGTATTATTATTTCCAAGCGTGTGACGCTTTGTTGTTGAGGCAAAGCGCGGCGTTGAGTTCCGCCATTCAAAACACAATGCCTTCAGAATTCGGCAGAAAGAGAGGAACGGAGTGTCTTAACACTAGGAGCCTTCTGCCTACCCTTCTTCATGCGGGATAGAGCGTGAATCTAAAAAAATATTTAATATTATTGAGTAACAAAATTAATATGCTATTAGTAGAGTAGTAAGATCACTTCACCTGACAAGGACACATCAACATGTCTTATAAAGTAGTTTCGGATATTCTGGTTTCTTAGCAATGATACTGCACTCATGTATCTACTTATATAAAAAAAACTAATTTAGTAAGATACAAGTGTTTGCATGTACATACATTGTAAATAGCTATGTGAAATTACCGTTTCATTTATTAGGTAATATCAATAATTAATTAACTTAATAATACTCATAATTTTTTAACAAAATCGTAATCACAAGTTATATTCAAAATGCTAAAAGCAATATACCTACATTATGTAAATTTGAATGTTTAATTATACGAAAATAAAAATGCACTTTTATCGAGAATTTCTTTGGCAACTTATGTGACTTTATTAATTATAAAATTTCGTAAGCTTTCCTTATCAATGCATTAAAATGCGAAAGCATTCATCGGACAACCTTCTGGTTGTCCACGTGTTTTATTAAAGCGTCAGTCTGGTCCGAGAGACATAAATCCTTTCACGAATATAATTGAGCTACATTTATGTGACGAATTGTCAACTATCGTCTAGTTCACAACTCTTATCGGACTTCAAAAGGAATATTTTCGATTCTAGACTGAGATCCTAGGGCCTCCAAGCCCATTTCACTTAACAAAGCTGAACTTTAGAGGATTAGCAGTCTAATTTATAGTTAACACGGTATGCGTACTCACTAACTTGAATTCTTAGTCTAATTTCAAGTTAATAAGTAGGCACACCGACTGTCTTAACTACATATTAGACTGACAATTCTCAATATTTCAGCTTTGCTAAAATAACGTAGGTCTGGGGCCCCTGGGATCTTGGGCTATTCGTTGATGAATGCGGATACGTTCTGTAGATGCATTCGGTAGATAGTCTATTTGTCAAGGAATATTCACATCTAAGCGTACATTCAATAGCAGTTTATTGACTTGACAGCATGTTGGCTTGTTAAATGTTTGATTTATGGGCAAAAAGCAAACCACGAACTTATATTATGTATGCGACATTTACGACTGAAATTTTTATAGGAAATCGCTTTGGAACACAACTTTGTAAATGTTTAAAAAAATTGCATTTTAAAATAATCTTCTATTGTTATCCTGCTATAAAAGGCATACAGCTTTATAAGCCATTACAGTTAAGCAAGATATAGCTGGAAGCTAGAAAAAATGTATATTTTAGTTATTTATGTACGCAAACAATTGCTTGTATATACCACAATCATTGATAGTTAAAAATGAGGCGACATATTGGGACTAGTATTGACGTTGGCTACTTCACAGTTAATTAACGCTATTGTAATTTTTTGCAACTTGGAGCTCCCACCAGACATATCGATCAAAATTGATAGGAGTCCGATAAATCAGCATCAGTTCGCTGAACAAGTGGACAACCTTGGTTATTTAAGCACAACGATGACTCAGGCATACAGGCATACTCCTTTAATGCGTTCTGCCTGAAGGTTTAAAGCATAAATTTCATAATTGCAGACACGTAGACAATACGAGAACAAGTGAGAGCGCGACCCCATGAATAAAAGATTGAAAACCGAAGGATACTCCCAACAGATAGAGGGTACTCGGACGAGATAGGGCACGATTTTATTTTTATTTGGTACAAGTATTTCAGGATAAGCTGGGATTCCCAGACGATAAAAAATAAGTATATAATGCGCTATTGTTTAAATCCACATTTTTGTAATAGCTGTATCTACTTACGAGGTTGGTATGGTAGCAACGTTATTGAACTAGCTATACAAATAAAAATCCCGTTCAACTAGCTTTTTAATAAAAAAATATTAAAACAATTTTTTATTTTTTTGTTTTTATGTCATAAATTAGGCTTTAATATCATATAAACCTTTATAAAGTACTAACAATTTTTAATTCCCTTATAAACTTTCGTAAGTATACTTAATTATATTTAAAGTTATTCAATTATAAATATCAATCAGTACATGCAAATATGAAGTCATTATTTTCAAGTTCTGAAATCTAAACACACATTCTTAATCTATTTCCATATTGATTAAACATGTAACTGGCGTGGGAATCGTCGTATTCCGTAGTAAATTATACGAATACCGCAATACACTAAAAATATAAGCAGTGAATCACGATCCATTCATATGACGCGGCGATATGGCTGCGGCGATAAAGGAAATTTCTACGAAATTATCGAACGGTTTGTGGTGTAATGTTTATAAATAAGTATATTATTGCCTTATGACAAATATGTGGCGCCGTATTAGGATATACCTGAGGATGTGACCCATAAATCTTTATTTTTATGGAAAAGACAAGGCAAACGAGCGTACGGGTCACCTGATGGTAAGTGATTACCGCGACCCAGTGCAACACCAGGGGAGCATGTGCGTTGTCAGCCTTTAAGGTGGAGATAGACGCGCTTTTTGAAGGTACCCATGTTATGGACCTGGAAACACCAGGCCAGAAGAAAGAAGTGGGAATTTATATTTTTTGAATTTTGAAAAACACGGCAATTTTAATCTTTACATCTCGTGGTACTTTTAAAAAACCGGAGCAAGGGAGCTTAATGAGCAATTTATACTTAATAGATATAATAGACTGATACAGTATTAATTATTTAGTGTAGGAGTATAATGATATACTATCGCAAATGATAATAATAACGGCACATATTATCAATTTGATAGTTTTATTATTAACGTCTTAATTATATACCTAACTAAAAAGTATTAATATTGGACATTCATAAATATATCTACCTATACTAAAATTATAAAGCTGAAGAGTTTGTTCGATTGTACGTGGCAAGCAATACTGGTTAGAATTGGAAATTTCTTTTTGAATTGTATATTTGCTTTGCTTCTTCCTTACAAGGAAGTACCTTCCTCAAAAAAGTCTGTATTACATCACGTTAATAGTTTCTATGTATCCTAGTGTACCTGTGGCCAGAGTTACCATAGGCACTGTCTTTTGACAGTGCCTATGGTATATGTATGGTATGCCTATGGCTTGAAAATAATTAGTAGGAAAATTATTCAATAACTAACAACTTTGTATAGACGACAACAATTTTATAGGTGAAATCATACCACATATAACGTAGGTATCATAATCGGAATATCAACGCCATGGGAGAGTATGCACGCGAAAGTTAACGCCCGGTGCACTGTGCAGGCGCCACAGCTAATCCAACCGCTTTCGCCGTCGAATTTACATCGTGAGGCGCACTTTATATTTGTATTGCCATTTTTATATAAGATATAAGTATATAAATATAGAAATATGATACACTATACGCATGCTAAGCAACAAGATTAGTTAAATCATATTGACTCATACCTTATTGTCCATACTTATCCTATATAAAGTATGTGTAATTGACTGTTTTTAAGACCTTGTTTTCGGATTTTACTAAGTTAAGTTAAATTTAACTATTAATATTAATACAGATGTTGGTATTTTTTTTAAATATATAGTTTTGTATTTAATTATCATCATTTTTATTTTTACGCATCAGGCATTCAGAATTTTGAAATAAAGTACTATTCGTTTCTTCTATTGTTCTGTATGGCGAGATTTGATTTCTTTCTATTTGATTTCTGGTCAAAGTAAAGACATTATCATTAAAAAATAAATAAATAAAAAATGTTTATTGATTATATTTAATTGTATATTTAATTACCTCAAACTGCTTAATTATAATATTTTTTTATTCACGTTACTTTAATTTTTGCTATACATAATATTAATTACGAATGGTATTATCATCTAGGTTGGTTACTAATCCTATATCTATATATCTGCATGTACCACTCAGGTATACCGACATAAACGTTATATTGTAGGTACATTTATATATAAAATAAATGATTATTGCTTTATCTTTTAAGGAAAGTGTACACAAGTGGGCGGCCATGTTCCCTTGCTTAGTCTGCTGTAACACTATGGGGTCAACAGTTCACTGCCTCTTAAAGAATAGAGGGGCCGCCATGATTCATGAAATTGTTTTTTAACTAACAGGTTGTTTATATGCTCGCGTTTCCCGGTAATTGGTTAAAGAACGCGCTGTGGTTAAATGGAGGTAAAAATAACCGAAATATATTGAAGGAAATACATTTACATATACACATTCCAGTAATAACACTGCAATGTGTAGACGTTTAATTTAAACTACAATTTTGTTAAGAGGTTAATTGTTCAATTTTGAAATTTTTAATATTTTAAAAAAAAATTGTAATATATTACAAAAAGATGGTTAAGTTATAGATATTTCGTTTACCTAATAACAAATGGAATACAAAAAGTTTGTGAAGCTATTACGTACGAAGAATTTTGAAGACCCAAACATCGTAAGTACGTACGTGAGTTGGCCGATCCCCAAGCACACTCATAATATTTCTCATGCTTTGACTAAACATTACACAAACGGACAAATTTATGTACTTTTGTAAACTTTCATGGCTCCAACATTCTCAGACACACGTAGATATTTTACCCAAACATAACTAACTACAAGTAACATATGAGATTGCAATATTTGTTTTTCCTTTGTTAATAGCATGTGCTATACGTAAAATTTATACGAAAACTTCACTGTGTTTTTATGTATTCTTACCTATCCAGAAATTAATATTAATTTATCTCAAACTCAAAAATTATATCAACTATCAGAAATTATCAACAATTATTTAATCTATTATTTTGAATCAACTGATTAAACTGATTATATTTAATTTTATTAGGAACATAATATTTAAAAAATACCAAAAAACCACGGAGACTATAAAAAAACAGCTGTCACTTTTATTTAACTCCTGTTATCTTAGGGATGTAATACTTAATTTGTAATTTAAAGAAGAATACCTACAATAACGTACTTTAATGCGCATTAAAAATAAATAAAACAAGAGTAAGCCGTCGGCGCCACACCTGTCAGCGCCGTGTATGGAAACACTCTTTTCTTTTTATTATTCTCTCAGTGCTTAACAAACGCAAATATCATCTATGCTATATAATTATAAATATGATAAAAAAAAACAAAAATGAATCTATTCAGCTTATGACCATTCTATTGAGTATTTCTATTCTAATCTATTGAGCTTATGACAATAAGGTTTTTGTTACAATATACACAGTATTACAGTTCCAAACATGCGTACATTAGTACGTTTTCGTTTATACGTTAATAATAAACTTAATTGTATTAATATTTTACAAATATTAACGTAATTTTTAGAAATTACATAGTTAATTATTTATAATTTCAGATTGTATAATATAACTGGGTCATACTCATATGAGTGTTATGTTACAATAGCAATAATCAATAAAAGAAAACAGAACGATTCTTCATTCTAAATTTGACTATGCCTACCCTCTTATGATAAATGGATAGCCTACACATCAAAATTATAAAAAATGCAAAGAAAATAAGTAAAATTCGAAGTTCATAGTTTCAAAAATATGTAATTTATGTTATTACGCCCGTATCATCGAAATCACACATATTTACAACGTAGAATATACTTGAGTTAATTTTTAATTTAACAGTTAAATTACGAGTTCTGTAAATTTTTTTGCAAACATTGCTTGAAAACTTGAAATTAAAGTAGGTACTAATTAATAAAATGAACGCCGATACTGTCACCAACACACGTTGCGGTTGGCTTATCCGATTAATAGATTCAAATAAGTTCTCAACAAATTGATTGATTTGTTCAAGGTAATGATTGATGTGACACGAATCCAACAGAGATTTATGCCGCACGTCGCGCACTCAGACAGCTGTGATGCCTCCAAAGATTGTTGGCGTTAGTAAATTTATTTAATTGGGTTGCAAATTTATTTCCTATTTAAAATTCTATATTATAAAGTTTCTATGATTTAAAATATTTATATAAAACTCGGATAAAGATTATATATGCGTTTTTATTACACTAATGTATTATAATGGAATTGTTTTAATATTAATGTTGATTATAAAGGCGTATTCTCATAAATTTTATTAACATTTATTAAAGTGAACTGGGTCATTAAATAAAAATAACACTTATTCATGCTAGCTATGCGGTTAATTAAATAAATATTATTTATCAGTCCCATTCACATAGCTTATTAAGCATAAATATTGTTCAATGGGCTCTTCTGTAACCGCAATTCGGAAAATCGTTTACCTTGAACTGACCACAGAATATGCGTTTTGTCCCCTTTTGTTTTATTAATAGTAATTAACATGCCTTTAAAATGACTTTGTTGAATATGCGTGTCGTTATAGTATTTTTTCCAATGCTTATGTATATCATCTAATTAACAAATAAATAATAATTATTTAAATTGCGGGTAGAGAAATTAAAATTAAAAATTATATAAATAATCTTTGCAACTTGAAACCATCCCCTGTGGTCCTCATATAAATACATATACCTACTATTCTGAATGTAGTGATATTTTTAAAGTACAAGCGACAGTATGATGGCATCTATGATGTGTATCAAATATCATATCAACATAAAAAGTTTAATGAAAGAAAAAAAAATAAATAACTTTTCAAAACAACTTATATAATTCAATAAACGCACTAATTATGAACTGAGAATATTTCAACGCGAAGTGTCAGCGTCCTGTCAGTATAATTTCTTGATAAAACCGTCTCAGTACTCTCAGTACTCGTTGATTGCTTTTAAATATTAAACGTGACATAAAAATAATGACAACGACACTTAAGCTTAACCTTAATAAATATTAATTGGAAAGTAACAATTATATTTTGTTAGCACAGATTATAAATGCCTGACGTAATGCATATAACCCATATTCGTGTTTTGTATATTAAATAATTTTTACAATATTATGTACATTAAAATTGATTATAGACTAAGCTTTATTTTTCATAAAGTTAAAAACTTTCTGCTATCGCACAAAGTAGGGTAGGTAGAGGGAATCTAGTGTTAAAACACTCAGTTCCCTTCTTTCCGCCGTTCTGAAGGCTCTTTGCGTGCTGAATAGCGGAATTCAACGCCGCAGTTTACTTCGAAACCATATCGAAGAAATGAAAATGTAAATTAAAATAAATATCTACATATCATAAAGTTATTTATATAATTTAAACTTTCGAACCACAAAACCTTTTTCAAAAGGAACTTAACGTGTTACTTTAACGTGTTTTAAATCCCTTTGTGGCTGTGCGTGTTGTATTGTATCTTTAAGTGTACAAGGCACAACAAGCACACCTACACGCTTTCCGAAGTTAATAGCTTGCTTATTGTTCTCTAATACTGTAATTGTATATGAAAATAACACGGCTATTAGAAATTCTACGGGAGAAAGTCTAGTCAATATTGAAAGAGTTAAATTTTATATAAAAATTTAACTCTTTCAATATTGACATTTGTTGGCTTAAATCACAAAAAAATAATGATATTGCAATAAGAAAACGCATTAGTCATTCGAATTATTTCATTCTTCAGCTCAAAAATTGTATACAAATAATAATATTTTGATATCAACACAAAAACGTGCGATAATGTAAGCAAATCGGATTAGGCCAACCCTCACGAAAATATGGCGTTTATTTATTCACTGGCTCTTTTGAGAATTCTTTTGTCGTGTTGCCTTTTTTATTCGAAAGAATTTTTAAAAATATTTCATTTAACTGGTTTTAGGTAAAAGTTAAAGATATTTAGACTTTAATGTACTTAGGTACTCCATGAACTAAAACGATTTTTAATCATGTTTTATATTTGCCATATTTCTTTTAAATATTAACTCATTATTATTTAAATGTTTACTAATCGCTAATTGTTCAAGTATATAATCTATTAATATACATTTTGATATAAAACAAAAATATAATACTATACAAAAAATATATAATCACGAATAACAATATTAAAGGGCCCAAGTTGACCACAACAATGACATTTTGTAAAGAGAAAAAAAATACTTTAACGAAGCAAAACAATCAACCAAATTAGTTTCCAAATTGGTTTCATTATAAGTCCAAATTATTATAGCATCGCTTATTTCGGACATATGTTATTTAAGGACACGAGCAGGTTAAGAGTCGTGCGGCCCAGCTGCAAGCCGCATTGTAATTAGAAGCACTCAGAACCAGTTGCTCCCGCTAAAAAAGCATCCAGACGACCAGACATCATCTCCATTGACAAATTATTTTTGGCAATGAATGCGTCGTTACCTTATTGTGCCGATGCACTCGATGTATTAGGAACTACACGATTATATTCGTGCATAATGGACAATCGGCAATTTATTTTCTGATTTGGATCGTTGGTTTCCCATTTTATGATGACATTGTCTTCTCAATCTTGATTTTAACCTGAACGTATTGTTATTTGGATACGGATAATTGATTATGGGATATTTTGATTTTCTTTTGTAGGTATATTGGCTTGGAGAGTAAGCCTACTTCCATTTTTTTTCATTATGTACCAACATTTATTTACCATTTACTCCTATTATACGAATTTACGAAATAGTAAAAATACATAATAACTCATATTTTTTTAGTTTTGTTTTCCGATAACATTATGTTTTCTTTATAAAAGATAAATGAACTTATAAATATTATGAAAGTATTAAAATAATTCCATAAATAATTATACGTAATGTACTTCGAAAATAGTATCATAAGCTCTTTGTTATCGTACTCGAATTGCGGCTTAGAAAGCTTACGCCGACCAACCACAGGTAAACAAGTGTGTCTTACTTGCTGCACTGTTTTGCATCAACAAAATATTACTGGTGTTTCTCCCTTCGCATATGCTACACTTAAAAGCTATAAGAAATTTTATTGCAAACTTGTAAGTTCACGGCCAAATTTTATTGGAAGATGTTATTTTAATAAAGACATATTGACTACCAATTTACTTAAATTGCTACACTGTTCAAAAATACTTGTAGGTATATATTATCAAATGTATAATATAAAAATTTACTCTATAAACTTTAGTATTTTTTTCAGCTTCTACTTTTGCATCTTAATTTTATTTAATTTAAACTTAATATTTTAAACTTCAATTCAATTCGAAAGCAATTAAAACTCTCAATTCCTTAAGAAAATGTACCTAATGGTATATTTTATGTTCATGTCTACCATATACATATGTATAAAAATAAAAATAACGTTAATAGAGAATGACATTATAACATGTTTCACATATTATAGCGTTAAATTTAGATATCCCAAAAAAATGGACGCGGGAAACGCGGGAAACGGAAAAAAATGGACGTGGGAAACGGATCGTCATACCTCTAGATTCCCTCTACCTACTCTGCTATATGCGGGATAGAGCGTGAAGCTACAAAATATACAAATTAATTATTCGCATCAAATATAAACAAAGGACGATATCGCTAACATCACGTTTTTCTTTATACAGAACTATAGAAACATGCTGACCAGGCTGCTGACGCTGGCGCTTGTGGCGGCGAGCTGGCACGCCACCGACGCCTGCTCTTGCTCACATGATCATCCACAAACACATTTTTGCAAGAGTGATTTTGGTGAGTGTAAAAATATATAATAATTTACATATATTTATTCTATTTTAATCTATTCTATCTTCACCATTTTTTTAATAATTGAAATCGTGATTTCTCATGAGTGTTACGTGTATATGTCATCGTAAGATTATAAAATAGTTATATTACAAAATTATGTTACCGTTAATGAGGAATGGTAATAGGTATGAAATAATGCTTCAAAGTTCGTTACAGTAATGTTTTTACGTATACAAATACACTAGTTTTTGTTTCATTAAAAAAAACCAAGTAGTTATGATTTTACAGGCATTTGAAGTTTGCAAAAATTTTAAATGCCGCTAACAGTCCCGCGGTCGGCGGTGACGTCACAGGTCTTGCAACTCGCTAGTCGCCGATGATAGTTAGGAGATCTCGCGCAGTACTTTGTTTGTTTGATACTTACCTGTGCTAAAGTGTTAATCCAATTAATTAAAATGGATGAGGGATTCGAAAAAGGGCAATCGGGTAACCTAGCCGTAATAGATGGATTTATGGTTGCTGATTACTTATCGAATAATAGTGATTTCATCGCCGCAGAAATGCAAGGAGTAAAAATGCGAAGATAAGTTTTGTTGTCTAACTAGTAATATTATGTCGATTTGGGGTAGGGATAGATAATAATATCTTATGTTATTTTATTTGAAATTATTTATTTAAAACAGTAATGTAACCTAACCTAACTAGTTTCATATTGTAGGTAACGCTATTTGCGTTAAAAGTACCAAACCTTTTATTCCAGTTCAAAGTAGTAAGATTGTTTTATAAGTGAAAATAATATAATAATAATATAACTAAATACATGCAGTAAGTTGAGCAGATGTACATTTTCTTTTATGTAGATTTTTAATATTTTTATATATGTATATCTAAATAATATTTTTATTGTGATTATTGTAGATCGGCAAGAGAGAGTTATGGTCATGATGCTATTGCGTAGATTACCAAATGTAGATTACAGCAGAACACCGCGCACGTATTAAACCATATTATTGCAGTTTAGAATGCAATGAAAAGAACCAATAAGTTTATACGGATTGTAAACATACCATGACATTTATAATGGGCTACATCGTCGAAGCGACGAGTCTTCAACAACTGCAACCAAGTCTTCTTTCTCTTGGCATTAATCCCGCCGTATGTTGCCAGGGTCTGCCTTCCTGCTTAACCTACTCCACTTTACACGATCTGTTACGTCCTGAGTGGTTCGACCATTGGTATTCATGTCCTGCATCACGACATCCAAACACCGCATCCTTGGGCGTTCGGAGGTCTAGCTCCAGGGACAGGATAGACATAGGAGGGCACCAGCATCCGACACAGTTCCTAACTGGCGCGCAACGTGGCCATACCATCTTAGGCCACACTCTTGGAGCTTATTCGCTACGTCATGGACCCCAAGACTACCACCTCGAATGAATGTGTTGCGTATGCGGTCAGACCGCGTTACGCCGCCCATTCACCTCAGCATCTTCATTTCCGTGACGTGAAGATCCTCAGCATGCCGAGATAGTACTGGCCAACATTCGTTGCCGTATAAAAGAACCAGTCAGATGATGCTCTTATATATCAGCCCCTTGAGCTTGGGTAGTATTGTGCGGTCGCAGACCACACCAGTAACCTCCTACCATTTGGCCCAGGCAGCGCATAACGGATCCAAGGTAAACTTGAAACTTTTCCAACTTAACGCCTGGCTCAGGACCTATAAGTACAGTGCTCAAGTCCGGGCTCCCTCAGCCATGGAGGCTGGTCCTGGATGTGAGCCGTGACAGTATCCAGCACTACAATAAATAAGAACAAACTAAGAGCCGAGCATTGGTGAATCCCCTACTGTGATCTAAAGGGTTTGGTGCCGCCAACAGCAGTCCTAACCATCGCGAATCGCAAAGCGGGATCGTCGTACATATACCTAATAATCTCAATATAGGCCTCAGGGATCCCTTTGGATCACAATACTTTCTAAATACATTGACGAGGCACACAGATAAAGGCCTTCTGCAAATCTAAAAATTACTAAAAAGGCCGCAAATCTAATGCAGAGCTTTTCTTTTTTTCCTGTATGCCCCCATCAAAGTTCTGAGTAGTCTCTCCATTAAAATACTGATTAAGTTTGTGGTAACGCTCAAGCCAAGCCAAGTGTTGTTGGAAAAAATTCAAGCCTTCTAGTATCGATACTATAATAAAAATAATCAAAGCTAAAGATTTTGGTACAACACGCCATGAAACCGAGCAAGATAGAACTGTTTTTTTGACAAAGTACTATCAAAACTTCAATATCTCAAAATACAATGCTCGCTATTACATTATGTTTGTGAAAAAAAAGATTTTAAAAATATATCTATATATTATTTATTAAACGAAACTAAATTTGTGGTGGAACGCCAGCTAAAGAAGAGCGCGAACTGCGAGTGAACGAACACGAACTGAGCGAGCGAGTTTTGCAAGACCTGTGACGTCACCCGAGTCGGTTACGGCCCGACGGAATCTCGCGTCGCGCGCTTACTTTAAAGGACAATATTTCAAAAACTAATAGACGTATCAAAATAATTCTTTCACACGTATTTTTTGTTTTTACAAGACAATACGATGAGCTAGAATTTAAATTTTGTGATTATTCTCCATTGAAATTGTAATCTATCGATACTTTGGTAACCGACATTGTCAAACTGTAAACGCGACCAGTCAGGACCAGCGCTATAAGAGTTTACAATTTGTCGATAGATTACAATATCGCGAAAAAAATTATGAACTAACGGTTTTTATAATCCTACGGTGACATATATATGTTGTAACCATATTTAGGTTAAAAAGTAAACAGAATATTAAAATCAAGCAAGGATTATTTTATAATAATAATACATATAGAAAATTAAATTAAGATCATGGTTTAGATAGTCTGTGCCCAAAGAAGCCCTAATAGATATAAATCTTCTATCTTAATTTGATCTAAATTGATATTACATATAATAGCATGTTATAAGCGAAAGGTCTCATAATATATATTTTATTTACAGTTATCGTAGGACGAGTACAGAAATTATTCAGAGGTAGTGATTTTCTTGACACTTACAAGGTTAAAATCAGAAACACATTTAAAGTGAGTATTATGTTTCAAAAAATTATAATCCAAGATAATTTTCTAGGCGATAAGTACTACTTAAAAGTGTTAGTATATGCTCTATAAGATTTTTTTTTAAACAGGCAACCCCGAAGGCAGCGTTAGCATTAAAATCAGGGCGGATATTTACGCCCTCAGGAGATTCCTTTTGCGGCGTCAAGCTTCAGCCTAGAGAGACATATGTAATAACAGGTAATATAATGCAAACTCTTGATGTCTGTTCGAGCCTTTATATTAGAAGATCAAACATTTTCCAATGTTAACTAAAACTACTATAAATATTTATACGGCCAATTCTATTTATTTCAGGTCGTGTGGTTCACCTGCAAGCCCATATAGATCTTTGTGGATATATAAATAAGTGGCGTGAAGTCACACCGCGACAACGAAAAGGATTCCGGCTGCTCTACAAACAAGGATGCACATGCAAGGTGGGTAGCACCGTTTGCCTTCAAATATTATCAAAAAGGAATTTAATGTATCAATATAATGAAATATCTGTTATTCTTATAAATATTTTTTATAACCGAATTCAAAAAAAATCTTTAACTAAATCTTAATACATACCTACATATGAAATAAAGTTTTTGGTAATATATCTATTATAATATTAAAAAATACAAGAATCCACACATGTTAATCGTTAGTTAGCATTAACTATCCGGGACCCATTTCCATATAGCGACTTAAGGAGGGTAATTTGAAAAATAAAATGCTTGAAATTGTCCCAACATTTTTTCCGTACGTGAATATAAATGAAGAGTGTGTCAGACTGGCAGGTCACATAAAGGGAGTGGAAAGATGATCCTCAAGCTAAACGAAGCTTATTAGATTCGCTCAACAGTTAATGCCGCAAATCCGTTTAAATGTGTTGTTGCTTTTACGTAAAAGAGTCACGCGTTTTTTCTTTCTTTTAAAAACTTTAAATAAAAGAAGGCCTTGTTCAGTCATACGGTTTGCTCATTTTACGTGCTTATATTATTTAATTTTTTACAAAAGCTCATGATGCATCATGTTTGGAACAGTCAGCATGTGGTTTGTAGGCATATTATAATACCTTCGTATTCTCTTCAGAGAGACAGGAAAAAAATGTTATTGGAAGTAGCATAGTATTTAAATTTTCAAAGACACATTAGAATCAGTTGCCTTATCGAGCAACAAAGAGGAAATTTTCCTTCTTTTTCTCTTCATATATTTTTTATATGAAATAAAAATTATGTTTTTTTTAGTTACTAAATATTAAGTTTTTATTAATTACATTGAGGCCACCGTGGCGCAGTGGCACATGGCAGTAGCAGTAAACGCGACGGTTATGGGTTCAATTCCCGTTCAGGGGATTGAAATATTACAATTTATACAGTAATGTATAGAAATGGTATAAAGTAGTATATTACAGCTATATGTATCAATATCCAGGTGCACGTAAACAGACGCAGTACAAAATCACCGAACACGTGTGTAACGGGCTACGACGAGTGTTTCGAACGACACGGCATCTGCCTTCACGACCGTGAACGACGTTGCCGTTGGACAAGGTAATTATATTACATTATACTCCTGATAATAATCTTTTAAATGACACCAAAGCAGTAAAATATAATTTAAAAAAAATATATTATGCTAATTAGTTATTAATTAAAGTTAGATTAGATATATAATATATAATTATTTTATTTCTGGACTGTTGCTTAAAAATTTTGACGTTCAATGTCGTAATTGTATACATAATATATCTAAAAAAAGTAATACGAAAATAAAATATAACGTTTTAACGTTAACGTTAGAGCGTGCATTCGCAAATCTCATTAGAGTTGAGAATTAATATTGTTACCGATGCTAAATATAGACTCACTTTGATGTGCAGCCCGTTGCTTTGTTATTTATCAGTGATTATATTATGTCGGTTTACGTTCCAGGGCCCCAGCCCTCACAAGATGTCTGCAGAAACAGCACTTCAATAGCACCATGACTTGATTCATCAAACGACGCGAAATACTTTAATTATTCGTAACAAAATTGTATATTTCGATTCGAATTCATTGAAATTCCTGTTACCTTTTAATTGTTACTAATAATATGTTAAAACAGTGATTTACTAAGCCACCATTATCATCCTAGCGTGTTTTAAATATGATTAATAATGCAGACTTTACTTTGAATGTGGACATTTATTAACAACAAATTAATGGATGAATGTTAGTTCTGGCTAGTCACGACTATGTCTAACAGTAATAATTTAGACTAAATTAGGCAGCAAATGTGTGGCTATGAGATGTTTGTGATAGAGATGTAAAGAAATTATGACTGTATGAAGACTTTGATTGTAACGAATTTACTGTGAATCATTACCATTTGTTATATATCACGATTTGGCGTTCGGCCCCAAATTGTTGTTTTGTCTCGTTGGACAATTATAAAATTGACGTTATTTTGTATTATTTATTTAAGTTATATTTATGTTTAAGCTAAATATTGTAAATTAACAAACTAGTTGTATAAGTAATTACATTAAAGACTTAAGAAACCAATTTTAAGTGTATATCATTAATTTTCTTATTAAAAAAGTAAATGGAAATTAAACTTACCATGTCAGTGTGGTTATGGTAGTAAGTTTGCTCGATGAGAGGGAAGTTCTCTCTGCCTAGACGCCGCTGCAGTTGTAACAAATGCCCGAAGACCCATGGTCGATCCTAACAAATAAAAATCGAAAAGTGTAAATTTAATATTGCATATTGATAAATATTTTTTAATCAACTGCTCAAAATTATTACAGTATCCGAAATATAAAAAGTAGAACACTTTAAATTCATTAATGTTATTCTACTATATATGTACTTTAGAGCCTTTTCATAAAATATTGTGGAATTGAATTTAATTAACGCCTGTCATGGCGCGAGGGCAAGCGTGCTAATAACAGCGTGGCTGTAAACGTGGCAGGTTGTTCGATTCCCATTCGAAGAAATGATTTTTTTAATATTCTTTATTTCTTCGTAAATGTAACGAGGCAAATGGCAAAGTGTCTTAACACTAGGTTCCCAGGTTTGCTCTGCCTACCCTACTATGTCCGAGACACAGCGTGAAGCTATAAAAAATAAAAATTCAATAAAATTTATAGTCAAAAATATTTTAGATACCAGTGTTCTTATCATTTTTAACATACCTTACATTGGTTATAATATAATTTAAAAATAATGAAAATATTTATAACAAAATCTTATCAAAAACATTAAATGTTTTTAAATGCATTTTTTATATTAATTAATAACTAAATAAGTTAAATTTTCCACTTTATTATAAAACTATATGTCGTACCTAATAATTTATCCAACAACTAAACTCCTACCAAACTAAACTAGCGGTCGTTCAACATTTTTGCCTTCCCTCGGGCAGCGTATAATTTACGACTATGTAAATTAGTCTACTTTTTCTAACTTTAACAATATCATTTGCAACCATAGAAGTGACTGATTTATAGCAAGGCTACGCCTTTACATATGCAAATTTGTATGCACTCCCACGCAAACATTCCCTGTAGGTATACCTTAGTATGGAATTTTGAATTTTTTTTTTTTAAACCCGGCTTAATACGAGTAGGACTCGGGTGTGAAGAGTTCCGTACCATTGTCTATAAAAACGAGCATAACATTACGTTTGTTGTAGGAAACCCCCTTAAATATTAATTTTATTCTGCTTGTTAGTATTTCTTGTTATAGCAGTAACAAAAATACATAATTTGTGCAAATTTCAACTGTCTGACTATCACAGTTCGTGAGATGCAGCCTGGTGACGGACCGACAGACAGTAGATGCTTAGTAGTCCCTAAAAGGCTAAAAAGTACGATAATCATTTTTTAAATTCATAGTTTTTCCAGAAATATATTTTCAAGAGTCATCGAGAGCTTAGTATTACATCTTTGTTGGAAAAAAAAAATTTACTGCTTACTAGCATAAACAACTAATTTGAAAAAGAAAGATGATGTGATTGATTAAGGGACGAAGCCGCAGGTATAAGTTAGTCATTATATAAAAATCTAAGCCATATAAAATTAACAAAACAAATTATGGTAAAAACGTGCCATAAACATTACCTGGAAGTGATAGATCGAGTTAAGACTATTAATGGAAGGTACTCCGCCGAACTTGAGGCCGAGGAGCAGCGCTCGGTGGTCAGCGCCTGCGTCGCGGACGTTCTGCCTCACCAATACGAAGTCCGGCCTTAGAATAAAAAAAAAAATAATTAAGTAATGTAAAAATTATTAAAAGTGTTTTTGTAAAGATTATAAGAAAATATCATATTTGAAAATATAAAAAAATCAACATAGCGAGAGTCGAACCCTCGTCTATTAAAGAAAGTTCCGAATACCTTTCGCATTAGGAAAAGAAGGCGGAGATAACCTAGTATTAAAAAAATCTATTTTCTACTTTTCATATTTACCCAACTTCTAAATATTTCTATAAATATTCTATATATCTATAAATATTTATAATGAATTATTTATAGATTTTAGTTCTACAAAAACATGTTAAATAAGTATAGACAGAGCCAAGGTACTTACTTAAAGCAGCGCGTCACTTTAGTTCCGCTGCGGTAGACCGCCATCGACACATTAGCGCCGTCGGAGCTCGCCGTCACAGACAACTCCTATAAAAAATATAAGTCCAACAATTTCCTTCTACATTAAATTACTTAAATGATATTGGTTTAAGCTGTAAGAAATTGCGTCGGTTTATATAATCTTGAAACCTAAATTATTTTCTCGTTCTTACTTCTTATTTTATAGTAAACTTTTAAAATATTTACACGGTTTGCGTTGAGTTTCGCCACTAGGCACGCAATGCCTTCAGAAATGAGCAGAAAGTAGCGTAGTGTCTTAACACTAGTCTCCCTCTGCATACCCAGAAACACGCGGAGTACAGCGTAAAGCTGAGTTATGTAAACACATCAACTGCCTATTCATATGTTACAAATGTTTTGATGAATATCAACATTTTTCTACAAAATAGTAATTAAGTAGTAAAATTATTTAATGAATCCAAATAATTAAACGTAATTCCTGAATTTGAATAGATTTATGACAACAACGTGTTTACATCGCGGTAACTAAGCTGCTTTTACACGCAGATATTAAGTTACAAGCACGCGAGCAATTACACTAATGTACTACGAAAATTGTTTCACTTTGTAGATTATAATTCGTGATTCAATCCTTATTTGTACTAAATCAATGGCAGTTATTTGTTTTACTAATATATTTATATGGTAAAACTTACTCTGAATTCTGCCTGTTCTACACGTATATCCCACTCGCCGGGCAAGCGACGGCCGCGGAAGTACTTGGACCAGTCGGTGTTCTGATCGTCGACAACCAGCAACGTTACACATCGGTCCCTATTGTAACCACGACCAACAGATGCCACCGATGTTACGCTTCCTGTTTTAATATACGATTTATATGGTCAAATTTAAATTAAATAATATGTTTCCTAAACAAAAGAAATAGCAATTTCACAAAACAAAGTTATAATATTAAAGAAATATACTGATTAAAGAGGTTTTTCTGGTATATAATATTAAAAACATACATTAGATAACTTTGTCATATAATATAATGATGAAAAAAACAAAAAGACGTAATCCGGGAAATGTGATCGTTGGGGATATTATTTTCACATTTTTAGTTCCGAACATTTGTAGTATATTATATGATGTCATCCTTTACTTGCTCTTCCATTAAGATTGAAATATTTATATGTTACCTAATAAATTGGCTCCTTGGTCCCGTGCAGCTCCAGTAAGTGATTGCACACGTTGCAGCAACGATTCTCTGGACTTCGCCGGTGAGGACGGCGCAGAAGTACCCCTAGAACCTCCACGAAGGTTAAGGGACAAGTCTCCACCAGTACCAGTACTGGGTCCGGTGCTGGCAACACTTGGCGCTGGTGACGATGATGTACTGCCGATACTACCACCGGTTGCTAAAAATACACACTCAAATGATTAGAAATGATGTAACATTACTGTTAATTTTTCTATATATTTTATTTTCTTTCTTTTTAATTATAGTATCTATATTTGTTTTATTGGTTAGATTTAGACGTAGGCAAAATTATAACAACATCTATGTATAATAGGCCAAAAAATGATGCCTAATAAGTAGTGACATTAATTTATGAGATAACTCACCCTGGGAGGCCGGCCTCTGATTCTGCGGCTTAGGCTGGCTGGTGGTCGCCGGTCGGCCAGTGTAGGGGTCCACCTCGCCCTCATCGCACTCGGACTGCAGGTCCCCCGAGCTGAATCTGCGCAACGCCTCCGCTGAGCTACGCCGCACCGCCGGGACAGGGACACGTGGGGGGAAACCGACACACACATGTAGACACCCTCACCCTCACCCTCGTGACGCCCTCAGTACTACCTCTGTCTACTTGTTTGTTTGTAATGAGTAATCAGGAGCTTTGTGTGTTTCACCTTTTGTTTAATCGTCCACTTATGTTTGTATAAAATATAATTGTTTAAATATTCTTTCAGTATCTATATGTTATTTTTAGAACGAAAATATAATATAGGTATTGTGTTTTGCTAACACGATTACAGTACTGTGTATTTTAAAAATGCAAAACTTCAATGTTCCTTATTGAGAAGCAAATTTAATTCATTAAATGTAATGAATATCTGAAAACTACAATTCCTAGTTATATCGTCTCACACGACTTACCTCATATTTTAAAGCACATGTAATTGCCACAATGATATAAGCACCATGCACTGATGATGATAGGTTCTTTGGGCTTTTCTAAATCACAACATTGACGAAGTTGTTCAGGTATTTTTTAAATCTGAGAGCAGATGAGTGTTACACTGTATGCGGCAAAGGGATATGACTTGGGATGGGTCCTTACAACTAATAAGAGAATCCGTCGCAAAAATAACCTTTTAGATAAAAACACACTCATATGTCTTTGTATGCTAATATATTTCTTTTTAGTTGTAAGTTTGACGAAGTGGAATAAGTGCGGAATAAGGAAGCATTATCAAGCGGGCTGCTGTGCAATACACTTGATAATTCGGCAGTAGGCGGAATTACACAAATAATATTTATGAACACACATTACTATATAATAATAATAATTAAATAATAATAAAAAATATTTTATAAAGTTCTGTTAAGTTTAAAAACTCCTCGGCAGCAGAAAATTCCCTGGTTATTTAACATTTTATTTCAAAAATCTACATAACAAATAAGATCATATAAAAATGTAAATAAATGATAACATGTAGATCTAAAATAAAAATAATTATAAAATAAATATCACACATAATTTCAACCAAGGAAAAGGGAAAAAGCGTGCGAGATGGTTCCGAGGAGCCATTAGTTAAGTACGCCAATTATAACGCCGCGTATTAAAGTACGAGTGTGCTTCTTTATGAAGCCACCGTAATACGCAAGGACAAGAGAAGTAGCTCCTCAGGTCCACCAGATTATTTTACTTAAAAACAAAACTCACCTTCTTTTCAGGTAATTGACATTGGAGGTGAAAGAATTTCGGAAGCTTGAGAAAGACAGGGTTGATGTGGTCGCGGCCTGCGGGCCACAGATTCCAGGACACCCTGAACGATCTATTTTGACCGCTCCTTAGAAAACCATTAAACTTATTATTACTAAAGTCTGTTTAAACAGATCTATTATTTATTGGAAAAATAAAAATAAAATAGTGAAATTTATTTTGTTGATAAATTAACAAACGAATAATCTATTTATATAAAAGGACTTGTCCTCACTGACTGAGATAAGACGCACGCACAGCCAAAACCGCTGATGGTAGAAAAGTGAAATTTGGACAGATATTTACTTTCGTAATCTGGACATCCACTAAGAAGGGATTTTGAGAAATTTTAACCCTAAAGGGACGAAATACGGATTGAAAGTTTGTATGGAAAAAATGAAATCGGCACCAATTTTTATGAAATTTGAAATTCACACTGTCAGAAATATTTCATTGAACACGAACACATTTCGTGGTTTATTAGAATTCACCCCCGAGAGTGCAAATAAGCAGGCGAAGCTGCGCGCGTCCGCCAGTATTTTATTAATATAGTAGTAGTATAATATTTAAAAATGTAAAATTGATTTACTAATTTAATAAAAGTATATTCTATTGTACAAGTACTGCTTATTTAATATACGTCTCTATAAATTATTGAATCCGGCCACAGCGTCAGTGCAGTGTTGCTCGATAGAATGTAGCATCGGAAATATAAAAGGAAATTAAATTGTGTTTCAACTTACCTCGGGATATTCACCCGCAAGTGCAACTCGATAGTATTGGAACGAACACTGGCTGCCGATAACGTCGAGTACGATAAAGGTTCCTGCCAACAAAAAATGGTTATTAAATTTCTTTTCACCACTCAATTTTATTTTCACAAGAAATAAATTACAGTTGGCTGGTTGTATTACTTCTTAAAAGATTATATATTTATACTTTTCCATTAGTAATCAGTACTTAAGTAGGTTCAAAAGAATCAATAAGAATAAAATGTAATTTAATTGAGGCCAGACGTGGTGCAAGGGCAGAAAGGCTATAAACGCGACAGGCTGTGGGTTCGATTCTCACTTGATATTTAATATAATAGTTGAGTTCCGCCTCTCAACAAGATATGCCTCCTGAATTCAGCATAAAATGCAAGAAAAATTATTATTTAATTGTTAATTATTCATTTTGTTTAACCTAGATGTGTGCATTAAACATAATATGTGTCTGTAAAGGTAGACATTATGAAAAACTATTTATAAATTTAATACTATTCGCACAAAATTCTTCAGAACTTTGTACATAACGAAAACTTTAGTTATATTAAAGCACAAAGCGTTAATATTTCGGCTACAGTTTGCGTGACATGAAACTTTCGGTATAGACGATCCCACAAGTAAGTAATAGATGTTCATGTTACATTGCTCAACATAGTTTATTTCATGTCTACAGAAAATTTAATACAAATTTTAAGTCATCTGTACCTCAATATACAGCCATATTACATTTTACTACAGATTTATATAGTGATAGTGATAGATTATAAAATTTACAAAAAATATAAAACTAATTAACTTTTAAAAGCATAATATTTAATAATAAAACGCTTAGGCCTCTATATTTTGCGTGTAATTAAACTGCTAAAGAGCCATATTTTTTAATTTAAATTGTCGACATAGATACATTTGGCTGCCAGCCAACGACCCGTGTCGTCACACGTTGCATCCCTACGCCATAGACCTACCTATTTCAGCCCCATTGACTTCCATTCTCAAGTTCACACTTACCCCAAATCTATGCACAGAATACGATATAAAAACTTGTTTTCGGCAAAAATGTAACTATTTTAAAATAAATTTAAGTTTAATAAGAATATAGCTAAATATATAGATAAATACTTAATTAATTTTATTCTGTAAACTGTCAAAAAAGCGAGATAAATTGAAAATAGAATATCATGCATGCCCAATGGCTTCTATTGTCAAGTTGACACTTGACCTCGATCTATTTATGGAATAAAAAATATACTTTAGAAGCTCACTTATACGAGTATAAAGAAGCCATATCTGATAGTGCTTAATTTTAATTGGCACAGTAGTACTTTTTATTAACTGATGATCCACAGACTAGAAAAATATTTTTAAAAAGCAAGAATTTTTAACGTATTCTCCTCAACCACAATATAATAATATTGTTTTACCAATCACTTTCAATATTAATATAAGTTAATTAAGTAACTAAACTGTAAATAACGTAAATTAATAAAAATACGACATAATAATGAAAATTAACATAGCGGTCTAGACTTTACTCAAGAACAGAGATAAATAAATAGTAATTGATGCACCATTAATAAAATATATATGAAAAGAAATAATTATACTACAAAAGCTACAAATTGCAGTTTAGAATATAAATTCGTAAAAGCACAAACTAAAAGATTTAATATACAAAGGGTAGTATTTAAATCATAAAAACCTTAGGGTCGTGTTGTTTAGCTAGTGTTTTTTCTTTTGTTTAATGGTAGCCGGGCGGTCTTAGTGGTCGTAAAGGGTGTACTATAAATCTGAAAAGATAGGACATAAAATGTAATAGCCCCGTATTAAAATAGAAATGATTTATATTATAAGTGTACTTTGATCCTATTGCTTAAAAAGCGAGCAACAAATTGGAATATTTTATATGAAAAAATAACTTTCGTGTCACGGGAACTATTTTTCTAATCAAGCTACGAACAGGTAGTCATTTTCAGGCTTTCAATTTATCAAACTATTATAACCACGCGAAAGTCGTTTATTAAGTAGGGTTAACAAAAGGCTATGTCAGAAAATAGAGAACATGCGATTCATTTTAATGTAAGATTTTAATAGCATTAAGCATATTATTGCTTTCAACATTCTATTTTTTAAGCTACATATATTAGTTAATTTTACTATTTCTTTTGCTTTACTTTGTATTTACTTAAAATTAGTAGTACTGGACAAATTTTATATTTATTTGATTTGTTAATTCTTATACGATAATTTTAAAAAACTACGTACACCTCACCACATATAGGTATATAGAAGCAGAGGTATTAAGTAAAACTTGTTAAAAACGTCTCTACTAGTATAAAATCCATATATATCCAAAGATTTTAAACTGAATTTGCCAGAATTTAAAGCGCCAGTCATCTCCTGGAGTAATGCCAATTTTGTGACGTCCCGCCATGGAAGAATCGATTTGTTGTTCAGCGATGAAGATGTGGCACACAATCATCTCATTTGAAAGGAAAATACCTACTATTTACTCAAAGCCTTATTTTAGGTTTTTAAAGCATCAGTATAAAGTATAAGTAATAACCAAAGGCAAAAGATAACAAATATAATATTTTTTTTCTCTAAGCATAGTTGAATGAATTATTAGTTTAACAAATTAAAAAGACGCTTTGTTAGTGTGGTCAGCTGTAGCATTTACTAAATGGATATGGCAGGATTTCGCACCTTCCGCCTCTATCATCAGATCTCGACAGCACCATACTATTGTAATGTATGGTAATATACGAACGTAAAAACCTTCTAACGTATAACATTATAGTATAATACTCATAGTTTTTAAAAAAAAAATTGTTCCTCCTGTGAATTTGCTTAATATTCTGTTAGCAAATTTACACTAATCTACAAGGCCTAAATAAGTAGGAATCAGCCTTTTTTAATACTTTAACAACGACTTCTGACTTTACCTATATTCTGTGTTACCACTTTATGTCCCATGAGTAAAATACAATAAATATACAATCAGAAGCAAACAATAGTCAGATAATTTATTATTTATTGTATTTTGGGGAGAAAATTGTAAATATAAGGACAAATATAGTCATTATATATTTTTCTTTTTAAAGATACGTACGTAAATATATAATGCTTTACTATATTAATTGAGGCCGTCGTGATGTAGTGCCACAAGCATGTTGCTGTAAGTGCGACGGTTGAGAGTTCGATTCCCACTCGTGGGAATGAATTATTATTTATTAATATTTTCATTTCTTCATTCTGTTAAGTAACTGGTAAAAAGTTCGGAAGAAAGTGAGGAACAGAGTGTCTTAACATTACGTTCGTTTTGCCTACCCTACTGGTGGTATACTCGTACAGCGTAAAGCTCATAAATATCATGTTTTTCTAAATTATATATGTTTGAAATTTGTCCTCTTCAAATACTATAAAAACTTATTATACTTTTTTCTCTACGCAAATGTTACATGAAAGCTTTGGGGCGTTATAATAATATATAAGCATAACACTTTTTTTGTCAGACGATCAATAAGGTTTAACACGCTTTATACTTAGTATTACTAAAAAACGTTTAAACACGCACCACGAGGTCTTTTAAACTACTAATATAATAAATAAAGTGATACATTACGACTTGCTATTCCAGAGTCAGTTTAGTAAGTGACGGTTTGAACTGAATATTACTGTGCTGAAAAAAGGTAGGTTTCAAAACTGAAAAATACTAGAGAATTGGTGCCACAGTATCTTGTTTGACATGATAGAAATATTATACTAATTTATAAATTTTAATAATATTCAATAACTATAGCTCTAGTTAGAGATAGATATATAATTAACCGCTAATAATTCAAAATATACACGATCAATCTACCCGTGGCGTAACAAGGTCTATCCATGTATAGTAATTTTATTATTTAAAAATTAAACAATTTAAAACTTATACAATTTTTCGTTGTAAAATATTATCGCATGGCAATAAAAATTTTAAAATGTTTAAAAAGTCATTATTTAAATAGTTATTTAAGGAGCACGTTAATTAATAAATTTATAAAGAAAATTAGGTCAATCCATTTAAATTTAAAACCGATTAGTTTCTCGTCAAGCAATTAAAATAACATTAGTTTATTGTAGAAATAATTTTACCTATACAAAGCATATTCATAGCGCTATGTAGAGCGACCGACATTCAGCGTAGTACTCATATTTCTTGTTCCCCGCCCCATATACCCATTTAAACTTTACCCTTAACACACAACAGACTCTCGCCCCGTTTTAGCTTATTCGTAGTTATTTTAACATAAAATTAATAATTATTTTTCTTATATGATGATTTTTCTCTTATTATTACATAAAGTTATACTCACAGTTCGTTAGGGGAAATCCGGAAATGTGGGAAATCGGCTTACGGAGCACTGGTTGCGCGTTAACGGGTGGGAAAATGAATGTAAATGGGGGTGCCTTCTGCGAGACTAATGTGAAAATCGGCGGGACGGCGCACGCCTTCATAGTATTGATTTTGGGCGGCAACGAGCTAAGTACGCGCCCTCTTCAATCATTTTTGGTACTAAAAACGAGGCTGCGAAGTTGTCCTTTGTCATTGTTAGATGGCGTACGATTCGCTATGATCTTAACGTTATAAATATTTTATTTATTTTTAGTATAACAGTACTATACCAATAAATTTCAAATTCCTCCAATTAAAAAAAAATTACTACCTTAAATGTAAATAATAGTTTTGTACTCATACTTTACTTGAAAAGCTACGACGCGCACGCGTTGAAATCTTTTTAAAAGTGCTTTAGCGCCAAATTTGAAGGTCATAATGGATTTTATTTCTTTCAATGATCACATATTCAATAAAGCAATTAGCCAACGTTATTATAAAGGTATGAATTTACTTATATAAAAAATACATTTTAATCAAATCAGCTGATTCTGGTACAGGTATCTAATGAAAACGAA
Source organism: Heliconius melpomene rosina (assembly GCF_056956725.1). Lineage (NCBI taxonomy): Eukaryota > Metazoa > Arthropoda > Insecta > Lepidoptera > Nymphalidae > Heliconius > Heliconius melpomene. The sequence goes on along the minus strand of NC_140401.1, from coordinate 4,922,717 downwards.
AAACTTAAAAATGAAAATTTAAATTTAATAATACATAAGTATACATGTACAAATTGAAATATTTATTTCAATATCCTATGCATATCTGCATTATAATCGCCAATTTAAGTGGCCTGATAAAAGAAAATTAAAGAAGACCAGGCGGTACCTTACCTGTCGTTATATAAGTGTGCGTTAAGTACATTTTGTACAGGTGAGAGGCGCGCATGTAGGCGTATGTCGTAATGCCTGCGCGAGTGCCCGCCCGCCGACGCAACATAGATCTCTCGTTCACATAGAACTATATTAATGCCTTAATAAAAAATAGTATATATCATTACTTGTGCGACAATACTCAGTATCATACTATATATTTATTACTGACTTATAAATTATTAAACAATAATACAATCCGAAACCACGTAAAATGCAAGATGCGTGATGATAAATGAATTACCTAATCAACTGTGTCATTTTAAGTAAGCCGGCAGGTTATTAGAACAATAATTTTGGCGCCCTCATAGGCCAAGCTATGGTAGAGCCAGATAATGCACGTAAATGTGAACACGGCCGCGGAAACTAAAGCTTGTTGTTCTCGTACTCGACGTGCAACGGCGCTCGGGCCTCGGCAGTGTCGCTCCGCTGCGCGCCCCGACCAGCCGCCCCGACCAGCCATGACGGGCTGACCCGTGTATTAAAAAAAACGCTTTGTGACAACTGACTACGAGGTTGTGAAACATGTTGTGTTTTATATGGAAATGTGTCTTCGCCGGCACGCTGCTGGCCGCGGCGCTTGCGCAGGTAACCCTTGTAGCCACTAACCACTAGCTCACGTCAGTTACGACCGTTCACCCAATTGTAGAGACGTCAGGATGCTGGTGATCTCATTCGTTCTCAGTGAATTTACTTTATTTTTTGTTGTTGTTGTATTTAAATCACATGTTTTTGTCTGAAATTGAATTTTTACTTTTGCTTACAATTACTTTGTTAATTATAAATAGACAAAAAACAACTGTATTATACCTATAAAAGCTTGTACACTCGTATCTCTGTATACAAAATGAATTTTGAATTGTTCAATACTATTATATTCAGTGGGTTTCTAACATAATGAATGTTGTATAAAATAAAATAATACATTTTATTTTAAGGATGAGGAGAGTTTATAATGAATGCGCACATGTTTCCCTTTAAAAAAATACCAACAAATTCATAGCAGTATGCACCTCTATGCAGGATATGCACCAACGTAAAACAGGAAGTATTATTTCAATAAGTGAAAGCATTTTTACTTTACGAAGCGTAGAGCGTAACTTACCCATTTGGATTTAATTACGGTAGAAAAGTAGGCATTATTTTGTTTCTTCATTCATTAGAAGCACCAAGCACATGTGCAAATACGTTAACGTAATAGCGTGTCATAACGTCGTTTAACCCAGATAAGGCTTGTATAGATTGTTAGGTATACATTACTTATTCGTACTTACTATTTTTAAAACTATGAACTGTACAAGTACTTTATTTTGATGTATTTATTTATTTATTTATTTATTAGGAAGCCAACGTTACATACTAAGACTACAATGGTTACAAACATTTTTAAATATATTGATACAAAGTATGTCTCAATTATAGGCTAACTTTGCATGTATAGTAAAGTTGTTGCTCATATCTAAATTAACAAAAAAAAACAACATCAATAATAATTAAAAAAAAAAAAACTACTAACCAGGTATATAAATTTAAACTTATAACATAAACATTGTTCTAATTATAAAAAAAAAGACAGACAACTAAAAAAAGATAATACTTAAATTTAAAAAAATATACTAAAAATAGCCAAACATCAAACAAAACAAAAAAAAAAAAACAAACTATCAAAACCAAAACTGAAGTTCTTAAAACAAAAAATTAAATAAAAAATGTTATAATAATTATAATTATTGTAAGCTCAGTTATGAATTTCTTATTAGTAGTTATATATTATACAAATAAATGAAAACATAATGTTTACAATAAAGCAAAAATATATGTATAACATATATGAATTTAACATTCATATGTTAAACCAGTTTATACAAATGCCTAGAACACCTACATTATATTTATTCTTTCAACATTCATAAGAAATTCGTAATAATTTAAATAGAAAAATAAAATACTTAACTAAGATTTTCTTTGACTTCTTGTACAGGAATGACATTACTAAAAGTATTACGGATTTTATTAAAGTTTTTTTTTTTCATTATATGGACCTATTCTTTTATGCAGAGTACGTGTGAAGTACGTATGTACCTATGACTGTTGGTGTTGTACTAACAAGAAGAATGAACAAACATTCCAAAGATGTTAGTATTCAGTCGGTGGTAGTCAGCTACGCAGTTGTATAAATATTCATAAGGTCTTTACGGATATTTATTGTTATTAAATAAAAATTGTTAAATATAAAATTACAATTCTAATAGTCCTTATAGAACACACATGATATTAGAGCCCCCTTAAACATTCATTTTATTATGTTTTTTAGTATTTGTTGTTATAGCGGCAACAGAAATATAACATCTCTGAAAATTTTAACTGTCTAACAATCACGGTTGATGAGGTACAGCCTGGTGGCAGACGGATGAACAGACAGCGGAGTCTTAGTGATAGGGCTCCGTTTTACATTTTAAATATGCAACCATAAAAATTACAAGTCGTTTCTCATGTTTTCCTTTATGGGTTTGCTATTTTAATTGCAGCCAATAAAATTTATGAACTATCGTGTACAGTATAGTAATTTTAATTTTATTTTAACATGAAAGTAAAAGTAAACGTGAAAATAGATTATTTTACATAATAATAAGATATATATATTACCCCACGTATAAACTTTATTTAATTAAATTACCTATTTAAATTATTTCACCTTTACGCTCTACCTCAGTAGCAAGTGTCAACACACTTCTACTTTCCGCTCGAATTTTAAATATAATCCAACTACTGATTTAAAAATATAATATTTTGGATATTAATCTGTTCAGATGAATATTTCAGGCTATTGTATGAATAACTTAACAGTCTATAACAACTTTCAAGTTTATATTATTTAAGCTCGAGCTCGATAATAAAAGTATTATAAGTTTTCGTATACATACCTACTAACAGAGAACTGCAGTGGGTATAACTTTGATTGTACCGAATAAGGCGCCAATGCCAGTGATCGCGTTGGCAAGGCTACTGACGCCCACGCACGCCCTAATAAATTATCTTTCAATCGCAAATATTACTGTGCAACATATTTTCTGATTGCTGTTATATAATAATAGCAGTTTAACTTTTCATTTACTAAAAAATAATCTGATTTTATGTCTTTATGTATGTGCATGATAAACTGCATGACGGTAAAACTAAATTCGTCAAAAATGGTAGAAAATTTACGAAGTTGCTTTTACCAAGTGCTTAATCACTAATGTTCAAGAGTTTTTATTAAAATTAAATTATGTAGAAAATTTTAAACCGTTGCACATTGTGACGACCAAGACCAAAAAAATTAAATATTGAAATGTGTCACTGTGTGGTCAGAAATTAGTAATAAGTAGGACCTACAAGAAAAACTCAATAAAAATCTTTACTTGGAATTGATTTTCTATTATAACAATTAATATATTACTAAATAAACTCTGGAAAACTAAGACGCAATCAAAAAAATATAAACACTACGTAACAATTAAAATAGTAAATTCTTACAACAAATAGATAATAAATATCTAATATAAATAACTATTTTGATATTCTCATTGTGTACCAAGTGTCGCTGATTGCATTTCCATCATTAATGGAGCCGACTGTGACTCAAATATATTGACTCATGTCGCAGACCATACAGCCTACAGGTTGGCCGCCTTCCTAATGAATCAGGTTTATTTAACTTTTAAACCATTAAACTACTTTAACTTGGCACAATATTCGGCACGGATAGCGATGATGAAAATTTGGTTTTTATTTACATTATTTCTTTATTATTAACACAAAAAATGATTATAATACGGAATACTAAAAGTAATTTTATTCAATTTTTTCTTCGTTTAAAGATTTTCGTTATATAATAACATTGTTAATTGAAAAAAAAAACTTATTGTTAACTACGTATCTATTGAAGCATTATAAGTGCGCTTGAGCGTATTTTACATTTAATTGAATTCTGAATTATATATTCTAATTCTTTATAGACAATGAAACAATGAAAATTATAATAAGTAAGAAAATTTCCAATAACATGAAAAATTAACACGAAATACTTCTACTTTAGTGTACCTACTCTACTCGTACATAATAAAGAAGCGCATAGAATATAATATACGATAGACATTTGGGTATCTTCATAATACAACGTGATGTGGAGTGTGACATCGCTTTACACGGTGACAAATATCACAAAACATACCATTGAAGCGTGCATCGCATAACAATACCAACTCAAGGCAACTGAACGCTAATGCCAATGTTTGTCGATACTGATTTTCTTTTAAAGTCGGTATACAAAATTTTACATAAAACTACAATGAGAATATATTCTGCTATTTCTGCATTTCACGATACGTTTTAGCTTATGTAAGGTTTTGTATACATGTATAATATAACATACGAGTATGTATGTCTTTCTTTATTATAAGGCAAAGTAGAATTAATTAGATGAAATTAGGGAGAGACTATTGGAAAATTCCTTTCCATCCAAACAGAAAAATTGCGTATTTGCTGATGGAAACCTACTCTATGCAATTTTTTCAAGCCTAACGCTATGACATGTACTGATGTCCCAATCAGACATAAGACAACTGCTGCACGTCGCGTCGGCGTCAATATGCCTATATATTTTTTTTATTTACAATTCTAGTTAAAATGTTGACTCATTAAAAACTACACTTCAACTATAATACCAATGATATGAGTGTACTCATCTTAGTCAGTGATTAAAGTTCATTTGAATGTCTGGATTAATTTAAGTTCTAATACAATATAAATAAATAGATATAATATTATATATTTATTCTTATAAAATTACATCTATATGAAGATTTTGTCAGAAAGCTTAAACAAAATATTTATGTTGTTGCTGTTTTAACTTAAAATAATAAAAAAACTAGCATCTGAATTATGTACCTAGATTAATAGTGCTATTATATTTAGCATGACTCGGAAAGGAAAAAGAATATAAGTAAACACACCTACGTTATTGTTCATAATTTACCATTTAGGTGGGTATTTCACATTCCTGTAACAAAGTAAATAACAAATAACAACGCGCCTTATATAAGAAAATAATTGATAAGGAAACGTTTTCTTAAATATCTGTAACTAGTTATCTCTGACTCGTTAGAAAATCAGGTACCTACAACTACTATAATACAAGTTTTATAAATTTAATTTAAAATTGTGAGGTTTTATGTACTAAGTGGTATTTGAATTATTCAAAAATTATTAAAAATAAAATAAAATTTGTTGGATCTTTTGGTACTATCTTCGCCAATTTCTTCTATAAAAAAATTCTAGTTGGCAATTGTTGGTACGATCCATTCTTAGGCTAATAATATATTTATATATTTTTTAATTATAATTAACATCTTTTTTCGTAAGGAAATTGAATTTGTTTTGAAATTGACAAATAAATAAATTTAATAACTGAAATAAATAACTATTTGAAATTATTTTTAATGGTTACAAACCGACATAGCGTCATGCTAGTTAGCTCTACTTAATATAAAGTTGTTATAAGTATTAGACCAAAAACAAAAATTAGGTATCTTAATAGATTACGTAATGTTTTATAGTGGAAAACAAATTCTAATTATTTAAAGAATGACTGACTGCAATTGAACATAGAAACATATTATAAATTGAAGATATTATCGCGATTAAATTAATTAAGATATTATACTAAAAAGGTCAGCTGGGCTTAATTAATAATAATGAATTTAAATATTATAACATTTCGTTAAATTACGTAACAGTGATAGATAAGTACCTAAGTAATAGTTACACTCGCGCCTCCGGCCTCCACGACATCAGTCGAGGTCACTTCTTCCTTAAACATTGTATTTGTCGTTTTAAACTTACATAATCACTAATAAAATAAAGTAATATCATTATATTGTAGTCAAGCCAACGAGTGGGAATCGGACCCAAAGCCGTCGTGATTACAGTCGCAAACTTGGCCTCTATTTTTATAAAGTAGATTTACAAATATAATCAAAGTTACACTTTAAACATGTTTTGTATATTTTACCTTATATATTGCAATCTGAAATATATGTACCCAGTATTTACTGTTATGTAAGTTATTAATGCAAGTTTTTATTATAAAACTTGACGAAAACGTTAGGTGTGCGCGAAACGCTCTGATTGGCGCGGGTCGATCGAGCTATGATAACAATTTTCGAGGAAGTACAATAGACCTTGTATATAATTTTAAATACGATCTTTAACTAAATGTAAATAAGTGTTATTATTTAACGGAATTACGGATTCTAATGGCAGTTATAATTTTACTCATAACATCATCCTCTCCTTCTATCAGATTTACTCTTTCGCAATATTCAGCTAACAAGGACAATGCAATAGCATTATCCTCATCAGTAGGGTCATCGGCTATATTAAACGCTCAATTATGTACAGCCATTGTTTAGAGCTACTTTATCTGTAGAAGAACTGGATTTAGATATCTACTTGGACACTTTAATAAAAAATGGTTCTTATTATAAAATAATAACTACAGCCAGCTCAGGAAAAAGATTACATACCTTACATGTTTCTTAGTCGTCGCCTTACATCTGTCATGAAGTGAATAAATAATATGTAACATTTAGAGTTAAAGTTCATTTTTATCAGGTCTACGGTCCATTAGGGCACAAAAAATCAAGTATTTATGCATCGTTTTTGCTACATTTCGTATGAAATTTACCGCCTAATCTAAATCTTTAAATTAATAGAGTACCTACTTCTCGTGGACCTAAAATTATGTAAATTGGCACCAAGCGACAACTTGCAATACAAACAAATGAAAACAATCCAAAGCTGACAATTTATAGGTATTTCATAGAAAATAATAAAAATGTAACTTATATTTAAGAATTAATTTTATACTTCCAAGACCGGATTTTTAATAAAAGAAATGCTTACAATATTCTATTAACCCATATATATAACCATCATGCTTTTATAAGAACTATAAATATATCTCATTTCAATCGAAGTACAATAACAAAAATAAAATCATTTTTAAGTCGGCAACAGAATTGTGGCATACCGCACATGTCTTTATAATCTTTATTATTTTAAATGTTTATTTCAACTACAATAAGAATCTTTTACCGAGTAAAATCACGGCGTAGCCCATAACTAATATAAACGTTTTGTAACATCAAGTTATCGAATTTTAGGCGTGTCTCGACCACATTGTCTCTCAACTGTCATGAGACAGCTGAATTTCAAAGACCTTGACTAATTTTAAATATTCAATGAATATACAATAACATGCTTTATAGTAATTTATGTACATAAGTATTAAATTATAAGTAGATATATAACGTATTAAAATGTAAATATTTTATAAATATTCAAAATGCAATTTTTCTTTTTAAGCCTAATATCCAATAACTATTGAAAATGTGTTTCCTTAAAGAACACCCAAACACAAATAATGGCATATCATTAGTTCCGTCAATCGTTTCTTCGTCACAGATTCCGCCATCATCATTGACCATTTCCTACTCTGTGAATTGTAAATAACAATGTAAAATCCGTGAGAACGAGCGTGTGTATACAAAACATAGTGATCATCCTTAAAATCACATTTACTTTAAACATGTTAACACAATTTAGGAACATATAAAAAAACGCATTTATTTCTTGATATCCTCTTTTTCTATTTATAAATTTACACGCTGCTTTACTTATAACTTTAAATAATTATTAATCTTAAATTATATTATTATAATTCGCATAATAGCGCATAATTTCCGAATATATTTAATTGCTTTATTAAGTACTTATATGTAAATTTTATATTATTAGCTGTCTATAACCAAGACCCAATTTTTTGCACAGAATCTAAAACCGTCCTAAATTAACCGAGATGACGAAGTCGCAAGAAATATTGGTGCCACGAAACCGGTCGACCCACAGATTACGTCAAGTCATACATATAGGGACAAAGTTATAGCTTTCTTATGTAACATAAATATTGTTAACACTAGACATTGCAAATAGTTTTGTTACATATATGAATAACTTATGAAATCTTAATAGAAAATGCAATTATTTATCAGTAAGATTAATTAATATAATTTTAGTATATGTATGAAATAATAATATTTTCCATTTTTTTTCACATTATTATGGTTACACATTATTGTGCCAACATTCGTTTAAGTGATTATACTACAATATTTAGTTTTAGTACGTACCTGTTCATATGTACATATGTACATATGAACAGGTACGTACGTATAGCTATGTAATTTTAAAATATGTAATAATATAACAGTATTATATTTTCTTTAACCATAGTATCGAATATCTCTCGTAATCACCAATTCGTCTCATGGACGTATCTAATAAAATATTTATCAAGTTCGTTTCGTAGTCGATCTACTCGTTTCCAATTCCAAGAAGAACCTAAGAAAAATTGACAAACAAAATATTAATATTTTTGTTTTCTTATATTTTCATTCCTCCTAAAACTTGCCGTAGATATAACGAAAAAAATACGTTTCACTATTTGTAAATTAATAATCTGTATATTAATACATTAAAGAATATCTATTAATAATTCCATATATAAGAATATCTAATAATCTATATTAATAGATTAAAGAAAATACCTATAATAAATAAAAAAAGTACAAATACTCTTATGGCCAAATGCCATGATACAAATATAACGGACACTATAAATTGATTTTGACATACCCATTCACCTTAAGATAAATTAGTTCATGGGATTACAATTCGTAACTATCCATAACGAAATCGACAATTTCAAAAACGGTTCTATAACCAACGGTTTCATATGCTTTGTTTATGGTTTTTTATTTCTTACATTTTTGTATCACATACATTTATTACAAAAAAAAATCAGCTTCACGCTGTATCCCGCACACAGCAGAATAGGCAGAGAGAACCAAGTGTTAAGTCACTCTGTTCCCTACATTCTGCCGAATTCTGGAGCGAAGAAATGGAAATATAAACATAAATAAATATTTCACTTCCTCGAGTGGGGATCGAACTCACAACCGTCGCGTTACAGTCACACCCTTGTGCCTCTGTGCCATGACGGCCACGGCGCCACGACAAATTACATATATTGATAACAAATTGTAGATACTAAGGTTGGATATTGGAGAATCGGATAATAGCGAAGCAGTTATACGGTTATACGGATATAACCCTTTTATGACTTATTGTGATTTGAGTGCATTAAAAAGGAACCGTTACTCGAATAATAAAAAGACTTGAAATGTTTCTAGCACTGTGTGCCCAATTTCATTTAAATTACATATTGGCTACTTTAACTTATCTAAATTATTGTAATGTAACTTTGAAGCCAACTTTTTGCGAAGAAAATTGATAAATATTATTGTAATGTAACTTTGAAGACAACTTTTTGCGAAGAAAATAGAAAATATTTGTCAAAATTGTCCTTTTTAAAGTAATTGTTAATAAGAAATTAGGTATAGTTGACAGTTTGAATGTTCCAAATACCACAAATAGATTGTGGTTACAATTTCAGCCTTGAAAGTTTGGTGTAACAATAGTACAAGTTTTTGATTTTGATAAAGCTAATGAACTTAGTAAATCGAAATGCGCCGCTTAAAATGTATAAAATGTATAAAGATTGTTTTTAAAATATTGAATTAGAATGAAAAAAAAACGTAATCTTTTATTAAAAAAAAGTCTAAAGCCACACACATTTTAACAGGATTTGGCATTGAAAAACAATATAGAAAAGCAATTTATAAGACGTCATTAAAATAATCGAATTTTATCAGATTCTTTGTAAAATGTTTTAAAATTTACCTACATAGTAGTATTAGTATAGTGCTATCAAATAACCAGATGTCCATTAACCCCAGCCCTATTACAATGGAGCACTGTACAAACATACATTCTTAAACTTACTTTGGGTCACGTTTTTTTTACTATATTTAATTAACATTCTATTCGTCTATTGTATAGGCTCTTATCTTCTGATTGTCTTAAAGACAGCTCCCTGGGTGGTTCATTACCAAACTACGAAAGTATGTACGTAACTTCATACAAAGAAGAAATAGTTTCATGTTAGATATTATATCTAAATAATATCCTCGGGTAGATAATAACATAATAGTTATGTTTGGCTTTGAGTTATGTTAGGGAGTCATCGAGGAGATCGTGTAGATGGAATCGTGAGCTCTCGTCGCCCTTGGGGCGCGACCCTAGAGTTCTACGTATCAGCAAACTGGCACAAACCCGTTGTGCGTCGTTCCCTCTACTCAATCACAGTTGCCAGGAAATATCTGCATGAAACTATTTGGTTTAAATATCATTGGAAATACTCCTAACATATATTTACTTGATTTTAAACAAAGTTTCACGTACGAACTTGTTGTTATTTTGCATATTAATATGCGGTAAACACGCTCTGTATTAACTTTGTTAATTAATATAATTGTTTAACGTAAAACGAGTAGATCTATATGATTCATTTTTTACCATAAAAAATATTTTAGATGTTAAATCTAAATATCTCATTTTGTCTTATCAAAATAAACTAGGGAAATAAAATATTTTTAATTAACTGTTTCACTCTTTATGTTTCAGAATACAGAGAGTAGTGGAGATTTTACACCTGTAGTGAGCGCGACATGCAAAACAGGTGTTATGTCTATTAGGATTAACTTTAGCCAGCCCTTCAATGGTGTAACGCACGCTAGAGAATTCAGGTAACTTATTAATAATACTATAATAGTTTAAATTATATGTGACTACAATAATACAATAAGCAATGCTAAAAACGCGATATACTTTCGGGAAGCAAAAGTTTACTGTTCTTCTCATAATCTCTCAAATGGACAAAAAATATATAAATGACAAAGGTTTTATGAGGTTGTCTTTGATATCTAGTCAAAACATGAATAAATAGGATATACTAACCAAAAATAGGCTGGGTACTAAAAAGCACCTTCATCCTAGTCACTCATCATCCTACATCCTATAGCAGAGATCCTACATCCTATAGCAGAGATCTAAGACAAGTTACGATACGACACTATTTTTTACAGTTTCCACCCGAATTCGAATCTCACTAAATACTAAATAATATTCATAGTTTAAAGTAATATTGTTTTATTTTAGAACGCCGGCATGTATGGCACTGGGCAATGGCACCGAATCGGTAACTTTCGATATAAACCTTATGGCACCGCAAGGCTCATCTGATTACTGTGGAGTTTTCTGGAACAACGTAAGTTGTTTTTTTCTAAAAAAACTATCTGATTAAATTTAATTGTAAGAAATTCTTATACAAACACAATTTAGTATAAAAATAGTGAAAATAAAGAAATATAAATATACCTAACAGACTATATGCATAAATAACACTGCTGCTAAAGCAATGTCAAAAGCCTATAACTATGTGGCTTATCAACTTTACATGTTTTGGATTTTATGGTTTAAATTTTACCTAGGTGTGTATATACTCGTATCTATTTACAACTTAGTGTAGAATATTAACCTACATGTTTTACGGCAATTTCAATGTTATTCACAACTATGACTATAGCAACTATGTATTATAGATGCTCATATATTTCAACCTCATTTTGCGACTGTAAACACGACAGGTTGTGGGTTCGACTCCCACTCGAAGAAATGAACATTTAATATTTTCAATCTCGCTCTGGCAACGAGGCAAAGCGCGGAACGTGGAGAACTGAAGCGCCTTAATGGGAACAGATTACCTTAACACTAGGTTCTAAACCCCTCTCAGTTCTAGGTTCTCTGATATGTGCGGGATACTGTGTAAAGTTAAAAAAATCAGAAATGTCATCCGTTCCTTACAATATTAGTAATATTTTTTATAGAAATTGAAAAAACAAATATTTTGCTACATAAGGTCACTTTAGATCTATTAAATAATTACAAATCAAATAGTGAGCTGGTGCTAATGCATATTACCAATTGTCCACAGCGTACCGACGAGCGCTCACTGCCTTTGGCTGTCCGTGTGCACAGGACGCTCGAACTGGCAGACGACAAGTTCTATGTCATCACGTGTGGCAAGGCCGGCTTCAGAAACGCGAGGTCAGCTTGATTAAATAGTTTATGCTTGGTTGTTCACTCAAGATCGTGCACACCCACTATTATATGTACTGAGACAATACAACTAATTGTGCAGAAACAATATAACAAATATTTTAATGGAAAATATAATTTCTTTGTTTGTACCTATCTTGCTTTCACATTATTATTATAATATTAAAGAAATATTTCAATTATTTCAGAAATGAGACATCTCTGGTGTCTCTAAGAATGCTGAACTCCGACGGGAAAAAAGTTTTGAATGCGGCTTTTGGTATGCCGTACACGCTTCGTGCCAAGATTAGCAAGTCGGATGGTACTTTTACTTTCATAAACTTAGATGTAATAATAACTTTTAGAACTTTATTTTAACGTAATTATTTGTTCCCTTAAGGTGCTCACGGAATTCGTATGAGGAACTGCTTCGCTTTCAACATGCGCAATAACACAGTGGAGCTTCTGGACAACAGAGGGTACGATCATTTATAATATAAATATTTAAAAAAAATACGTGGAAAATATGCAGAAAAAAAATTAAATTACAAATAAGATACTTAGATATCCAGAGATTAAGAACATTTTAAAAGTTTATCCCAAAGCGTTATTGCATATATACAAACGGTTCGATACTGTCGTTTACCCAAACTAGCATAAAAGTCTATCCTTTTAATATTTTCCTACAAAAAAGTATATTTTGATTACACAGAATAAAATGTATTGTCTTTAATCTTACGCATTCTTCTTACATTTTTGTTAGGCTTATTATTATTATGACTTTGCGTAATTGTATATTTTATTCGCAGATAGTTAATGCTATGCGCTTCTACTCATAAATATTTTTTATTATTATTACAGATGCCCGGTAAAAGAACAATCGCTGACCGTAAAAATGGAAAATGACGAAGCGGAATTAGCAATAGCTTCAATGTTCCGATTTCCAGATTCATCACAAGTGAATTTCCAATGTGACATTGGTATATGTAAAGGTGGGTGCAAAAATAGAAGAAATAAGAGATATTTTCAATAAAAAAAAAATGATAATCTATAAAATTTATAGATAAAATTAACAAGATACTTGAGTACTTATTTGTTTTTGTATTTGCGCATTTTTAAGACTTCCATGTTCTATCCATGTTTTTTTTCTACTTCTCTAACCACTCGTGTGCCAACCACCTGAGTATATTCTTCTTTATATCTATGTGAAATGTTATACTATGTACTCTTCCATGTAAATAATAAACTTAATGACGTCAATTATCAGGTAGTTGCCAAGCAGCAGATTGTACAACAGAAGGACGAACAGAACCTGCAGACGAAGAAGGTTCAGTTACAACTTCAACCGGCTTGTTCGTACTAGATCCTAATGACAGCGCAGGTATTTAAGAATCAAAAATATTCAAATAATTATTATTTTAAAGCGTAAAAGAAAGCATATAATTTATTTTCAACACAATCAGAAGAATTAAACATCGTTTCATTTTCGATTTCGCGCTACATAGAGACTAATGGCAAACAGTCCCTATAACACGAATCCTTGTTAACTTTAAAAATTTAAGTAATTCTACTAACTACTACAATTACACCTATCATGCTACAATAAACGATCTATGAGCATCAAAAAAATCAAATGAAGTTCTACTATTAACAGTCGAAAAATAATTGAAATAAAGCAGCCATCTTTTTTTGGTACATAATATACATACTAGTATATTAAAAATAAATATATATTTAGTTGCAGCATTAGCGTGCACGGAGGGTGGAGTGCGACCGCTATGGCTGCTGTATCTGGCGATTGCTTTGGGAGTCATGTTCCTCGTGATGCTGCTCATTAACTGCTTCCTTTGCACTGCCATGACATGTTCCTGCGCACGGACGGATGTATGTTATATTTTATGTGTTTTTTTATAGTAAAAGAAGTTTACAAAAGCGATTTTAATTTTTATCACCCAAAAAACTTTTAAAGTTTATTGACATTACAATAAATTAGGTTTGAAAAGTATGGACATATTTAATTGAAAAGTATTAACTCTATATTATTTTTATCATATTACTTTCATTTTACGAAAATTGTCAATTCATTCACTCGTATATAACAATATATCATCGAGTTTCATTTGTGATTAATATTTTTGATAAAAAATCAATTTTGTCGTCACTAACGTTGTGTTTTCTGTACCCCCACATAATGTAGAATATAAACACTCTTTTTTCATTTTTGACAAACTAAATTGCTACATAAATTTAAAAAAATATAATTTGTAGGCAAAACTTTAGGAAGTTTAGGAAGCTATGTTAAATAATAACACATTTTATAAGTGTGGGTGTACGGTAACACGTTCATGTAATCACAGGTGATAGAAAAGGATCCGTCTGTGGTAGAAGACTATGACCCTTACCGGAGCTGGCACGGAAGTCAATACGGGAGTCGATACCCCTCCTCCACCATACACTCGACGAGGTACTGTTTTAAGGATTTTATTTTGTGTGCTTAACATCATTATTAAACGTTTACTCATTTTTTTGTATGTAACATTAATATTATTTGTTATTGTTAAGAATAAAGTACGCTAAAATGTATGAAAGTTGGAAAGGTTACATACGTATTTACTTATAAAAAATACTTTTTTACAACATCCCTGTATAAAACAATTGTATGTGGTTAACGAAAGTTAATTGCAATTTCGCATGATAATATCAGATTTTTCCTGGCCAACTATTCTTAAAAATCGTATACGTATCTAGCTGAAATGTTACATCAGTAATATCCCTGACCTGAATATTCTGACTGCATTAATGTAATCTGTTTTTTCTGTCCTTAGGTCAGTATCGGACAACAGCGACCACTACGCCATAGTACAATCGAGACCGGGGAGTCGACACTCCGGTATGCACCGAAGTAGACACTAATTAAAAGGTATACCCATTATAATTACAGCAGCAATAAACCAAACACATATACAATACTAAGTTTTACCTGCGGTTTCACACTCGTCAAATGAAAATAAATAATAGATGTGTATGACATATGACACATTCTAAGACACAGAGGTAACTAAGGCTGCAGGTGCAGTGCATATTTTATCTTATTAATTGTAACTTCATCGAAATAATAAATGTGATTAAATATATCTTACAGGTTTCCTCGTATTCCTAAATAGACTATAGAGTACAAAAAGATTCTTACAATTCGAACCAGTCTTTTCTGAAATGAATGCGTTAAACCAAATAAACTTTCAGCTTTATAATATTAGTATGGAAGTATAGATATCTAATTGAAATTTTTACCTTTACCTCATTTACATATTCATAATTATATAATATACCTAACTTATTTTTTAATTTAAATTTCAGATTTGAACGAAAATCTCATGGCGCTTTACAACAATAATCTACGTCATAGTAAGAAAAGTGATAATGTATATAATATATTCAATATTGTTTAATGAAAATAGATTTTAAATATAATCGTGATTCACGTTATATAAAAAAATAAAAATGGGTAAAAAATTGTATTTACTCATCTCAAAATAATAATCTTGTGCCATTTATTTTTATCAATAATATACCTACATGTTGATATACTGACTGTATCTATAGTTATAAATATGGATGTCTCTTAATATATTTGTATTATGTTTAAATATATTTATAATACCATTTTTACATTTTACTTTCTATACAGTTAATACTATCATCCAAATCGAGGCATCCCTGTCTATGAATAAAGGAACATTATAATAAAGTTATTTTATATAAAAACAAAAACCGACCTTATCATATGCACAAACTTATACACTACTGAACAGTGGACAATAATGTTTTCTTTACTTTAAAATAAAAATAATTAAAGAACAACTAACGAAGTCATTCGTACTTAATTATTTTTACACTTTTAAAATCTGTTATCGGAGTTGGTGCTTATGTGAATATTTTTTTATGAAATATTTTTTATTGATCTTTTGTTGGATATATTTAGAAGTTTTCTTTTATTTTTAATTTTTTTTTGCTTTGTCTTGTCTTTGGTTGGCACTTTGAAAAACTTTTAAAGTCGGTGGATAAATAATATTAATTTATAGATAATATCTTACCTGAACAATGCAACGAAACCGTTTTTTAAATTAGATATACCCTTAAAGCATTTAAATATGAAATGCTACTTAAATATTTAAGAACGAAAAAAAAATGTAATATATAGTTTTTTTAAATAATAACTGCAACGTGTTTTTAGCATGTACCACGTCATAGGAACATGTTAAGTATATTTATAATTAAAGATCTGTGGGCACAAAATGTGCATTTAATAATTTAGCCACGTCAATAAAGAGAACTTATATATTAATTAACAGTATTAAGTTTTTATTTTTACATACTACATATTATAATTAGTAACTTCACACTGGCCCACGCATTGGCCTATTTTCAAGACATTGAACACACACGCACACATGCTTTGTCTTGTTACCACAAGCAACAAAAAAATTATTCTTTCCCCCTAAGTCTATTCGGAATCGAACCCACAGCGGTCGAATGATGTGCTGCTGCCTTACGACTCTACTTCAGAAAAAAAGAAAATATTGAAAAATATAAGAGAAAACCTAAGATTGTATTACATTTTATTTCAAACAAACCTACAATTTTTTTTATAGTTTATCAAATTTTTAATACATATTATTAGCATAGATTCTCAATAATAAGTAGTAAAAATAATATACATCTTTTTTTATTTATATTTTAATATAGTTGAGGTAAGAGTATGTTAAAAATATATTTTATCACACTCATACTCAACACGAGTATGTTAAAAAATATTTTCTTATTAAAAAAATATCACGAATTAAAAAATAAAACCGCTACGATTTATTTTAATTACCGACCATTAGCATTAAGAATTAAAAGGGAGCGTTCTCCGTCCATTGTAGTTACGTAGGCAGTTAGGTATTTAATATAAGCACTGTAATATTATTTGTAAGTCTATTTAGTTGATTTATGTGAAATAAACGAATTTTAACAGAAAAAAATGTTTTAATTGACATAATTCATTACAGCAGTACTCTTTATGGAATATTTTAGTTTTAAAAGTGACCTTTGTATTTTGCTGCTAACTGCGTATATTTAAGGGACCTATAAAATAAAAACTTTTAGCGAAGATGCATAAGTATTTTATTTAAAAGTGTTATACACTACAGAAGACATACAAGGGAAATACATTTATTACTTTATATACATTTTATACTAATCTATACACAAATGTGTGTGACACAATAACGATGATAACACAAGTTTACAAAATGTTACTTTTTGTCCGTTTCTATAGTGTTCTTTTTTTTAAAACATGTTTTTTTTTAAATCTACCCTCAAAAATTGAGCAGTTCAAGTTACTTTATTTTGGAATTGGTTCTTGTATGTTTTGTAAACTAGTGTAATTAATCTAACACATATTATTTTACTATAATTATGTCAGTACCATCAATATTCGATAGTAATGACAGTGAGATAATGAAATATTTATCTTAGAAAATAGAAACTCATAAGAAAATCATTAATTTTGTTAATATTTTACTAATAAATCATGCCATATATAAATTTTAATATTTTTTTGTCCTCTAAGCCTCTAAAATAAAAATATATGTTGAATAAATCTCTTTGTTTCTCTTATTTCTTTGAAAGAGAAGACTAGAATATAATGACACCAAAATGTCACACGACACTAAAATCATATTTATATTATAAACCTTTTAAAACCACCAGATAACATATTCAATGTAGTTTATTACTAAACTAAAATATTGTATTGTGTATATAATATAAAGCTTTTGTAAACCACATTTAAATAAATCAAATATATATAAATGTCAACTTTTAGTATTTTTTAACTTTGTGTTTTATTTACAGCTAAACCTTTAAATAAATAATATAATTAATTAAAATGTATTTATCCTGCAACTGACTAATTCATCAATTTTCCTGTAAACAGAATATTTTAACTTTAAGTGTTTAAGATAGTGCAGTATCTGTACCTGCAGTTTCCTAAAATTTAAACAAAACTCCATTTACTGCTGTTTTCTCACTATTAACGAATAGGGTAAACCATATAGCTAATGCTCACTTTGGTATGCCAAATGTAGTGTCAAATAAAAGTTACTAAAAATTTTTATTACTTTTTTCTTAAGCTAGTATTACTAAAGTGTCAACAACAGTGTAGAAAGATTGCTCACGGTTAAAATGGCCATTAGGATTCAAAATGTAACATAAGAGTTCCTTGAAAATAGCTGTGTTAATTTAGTCACTCTTATGAGAAAATATTGTAATTAGAGATGTGCAAATATGGCTTTGGCCAATCAGAGGGAAAAGCCGATTATAATTTCGTGGGTTTAGTAGTATTTAGTTTTTTGTAAATTTTAGTTCAACCATGTAATAACCACGAAACCATTACCTACCACCACATTACCTATTTTAAATAACTTAGAATTACCAAATTGCATTTTTTAAATTGGGCAATCACATTCTGGTTTACCCTATAAATAAAATAATTTCTCTTTCTAACAATGTCAGCTTATCTTTTTTATATTTTAAATAAATAAAGTTCAGTTAAAAACTTAACTCCCATCTTAGAAACCTAGGGTTGGCTTGTAAAGTAGAAAATACAATAGAAATCAAGTTATGGTTTTCTGGTAACTATTATTTATATAAAATATATATATCACAATATATTGGTAATCATTATTTACGGAATGTTATTAATAAACAATATATACACAAATAATAACATAAGATGCATTTGGGTCACTCCGAAAATCGGGTATTTCTAATAATTGTCATTACATGTCAAACGCAGCTTTATTTCGGGTAACTCGGTTATCTTAGTGTACTTTAGGCTTTCTACTAGGTGAATGTTGCCAAAAGAAATACTGCCGCTTTTGGCACGTAAAGTAATTATTGAAAATTTTATATTTATTATGACATTTCACATATAAGACACGAAAATCATTAAAACTGTAATAGTACTTAAAGTGGTGCTACTGTTGCTAAAATTGTATTACTTAATATTAAAAGTTTTTATTGTTATAAAATTATTTAAAAAAATCCATTTCGAAATATTTTTTTTACAATAAAATTAAAATTTCAATAGAACATTTAGTATAATTTTAAAATTTTTTAATATAAATAAAAGGCAATGACGTGGCAATAATATTAGAATTATATGATTTAATCAATAAAATAATATTACTAAATGTTTTAAGAAACACAAAAAGATGGCCAAGGCCAAGGCCTCTTGGTACCGTCTATGCACTCTGACTACTAAACCGAGAGGTGCGTGCAGTTTCGACTCGCGCTACGTTAATTTTTTATACGTTTTTTAAAGATATTTTTCTATTCTAAGTGTGAGACAATATTTATAAATGTTAAAACTTACTTATTGTATATTTTGTTAAAAACGTTAAAAACCGTTTTTGTTCGTGTGATACAATACACATACGTCGTAATATTTTTTAAGCTAGTATTACTAAAGTGTCAACAACAGTGTAGAAAGATTGCTCACGGTTAAAATGGCCATTAGGATTCAAAATGTAACATAAGAGTTCCTTGAAAATAGCTGTGTTAATTTAGTCACTCTTATGAGAAAATATTGTAATTAGAGATGTGCAAATATGGCTTTGGCCAATCAGAGGGAAAAGCCGATTATAATTTCGTGGGTTTAGTAGTATTTAGTTTTTTGTAAATTTTAGTTCAACCATGTAATAACCACGAAACCATTACCTACCACCACATTACCTATTTTAAATAACTTAGAATTACCAAATTGCATTTTTTAAATTGGGCAATCACATTCTGGTTTACCCTATAAATAAAATAATTTCTCTTTCTAACAATGTCAGCTTATCTTTTTTATATTTTAAATAAATAAAGTTCAGTTAAAAACTTAACTCCCATCTTAGAAACCTAGGGTTGGCTTGTAAAGTAGAAAATACAATAGAAATCAAGTTATGGTTTTCTGGTAACTATTATTTATATAAAATATATATATCACAATATATTGGTAATCATTATTTACGGAATGTTATTAATAAACAATATATACACAAATAATAACATAAGATGCATTTGGGTCACTCCGAAAATCGGGTATTTCTAATAATTGTCATTACATGTCAAACGCAGCTTTATTTCGGGTAACTCGGTTATCTTAGTGTACTTTAGGCTTTCTACTAGGTGAATGTTGCCAAAAGAAATACTGCCGCTTTTGGCACGTAAAGTAATTATTGAAAATTTTATATTTATTATGACATTTCACATATAAGACACGAAAATCATTAAAACTGTAATAGTACTTAAAGTGGTGCTACTGTTGCTAAAATTGTATTACTTAATATTAAAAGTTTTTATTGTTATAAAATTATTTAAAAAAATCCATTTCGAAATATTTTTTTTACAATAAAATTAAAATTTCAATAGAACATTTAGTATAATTTTAAAATTTTTTAATATAAATAAAAGGCAATGACGTGGCAATAATATTAGAATTATATGATTTAATCAATAAAATAATATTACTAAATGTTTTAAGAAACACAAAAAGATGGAAATGTATTCGTTACCGCGTTAGTCGTCATGGTGTAGTTATTCAATTCCTTTCTTATATTAGCTCAGTACATACAAAAAAAAACAGTTAAATAATAATTTGATATCAACAACCATTTTATTTAATAGACAATAAAAGACAATTGCATTACCAAATGATACACAAGCAAAAATGAATGTTCCGTTTGATAAAAAAGAAATCTACCTTTTTTAAATTTTCAATTTAAATATAGATAGGGCCAGCTATCTACGAAGACGCGCAAGCTTGCAATATTACACCGCCAGAATATTTTATCATTTTCATTTCCTCCCTCTGGTAACAAAGCAAAGTGCAGGTTTGAGTTCCGCCACTCAATACGCAATACAATGGAGAACTCAGTGGATATTGGGGAACAAATGGGAACTGAGTGTCAAAGGTTCCCTCCGTCTACCGTGCCATGTGAAGGATACGGCGTGACGCTAAAAAGGAATTTAGTTACACTACAATTTTAGTGAACTAATAGCTTTTCGCTAGGCAGAGGGAACCAGATAACCTAGTGTTAAGTCACTCCGCTCCTATTAGGACACTCTTGTTCTTCTTTTTGAGTTATAAAATTGTAGTAGGGCATTGTATTATTACGTAATATCAAACTTAAAAAATCTTTTGAATACGTAGTGGCGCAACCACATTTAACAGACATCACTATATACGAAGACATTATCATACCACACAGTCATAGGGATTCTATGTATGAATATTACGGACCAGACTTTTAAAATACAACAAGCTAAGATTTCCTAGACATGTTGTAAAGATATGTAAACATACGTATGTCAGTAGAGCAACTTCCCTGACGTGAGTGACGCCTGCGTCAATATCAAAACAATAACGTCTTCGTAGTTGGCACTATATACAGCAGTTTATGTTATTTTTTATATGTACCAAGTTACAATAACATAATTATTATATATTTAATGCTTTTTTTCTAAGAGCGCAGCAGTTAGTTGTTCGTACAGTGATCGTTTGTAAATACGGGGCTGACCGTCGCGAAGTCCGTGCGGGTAGAGACCGAAGTCGTCAAACCAGCTTGTGGTCGGCTGAAATCAATAATTTACTTATTTTCAGGTCACATATAAAAATTTCTACGAAGTGGAACTCGAACCAAGGCCTCTTGGTACCGTCTATGCACTCTGACTACTAAACCGAGAGGTGCGTGCAGTTTCGACTCGCGCTACGTTAATTTTTTATACGTTTTTTAAAGATATTTTTCTATTCTAAGTGTGAGACAATATTTATAAATGTTAAAACTTACTTATTGTATATTTTGTTAAAAACGTTAAAAACCGTTTTTGTTCGTGTGATACAATACACATACGTCGTAATATTTTTTAATTCGATTTATTTTTATACTCGGTTTTAAAATACTTTCATACGAACACGTCAGTCGGTTCAATTAAAGTTTGACAACATAATCGATAAGCAATACAATTTATGATATCGGAATAAGCACCCACGGATCAATTGAGAAAGCCCAATTGACGTCAGAATAATCCTACGTAATGACGTAAACGTTTGTTCATGGAGGTATCGTAGTTAACCATGCATTTCAAATTTGATTTGACAAGTAAGGGCATTGATATCGTGATATTCATGTTTGCAAATACGGTTTGGATTTTTATATAGGTATGACATATTCTACAACAAATTATATTAATGCTAGTGTTATATATTTTTTCTATTAATACTTAATCAAAAACGTTGCCGCTGGAATTGCTGATATGCTAACATTTATAATATGTTAAAATAAATTAAGGTATACCTCAACAATCGATAAATAAATGTTGGCTTACCTCAAGTCTAAAATTGATAATCGTAGCTGAAATTTGGTGTCTAGGAACAGTCACGACTCGGGACACTGGGAAATAGCCGGGACGACTTGCCGTTAGCTCATAGTGGCCCGGGGTCAGCAGGCGGTAGTAGTCGCCATACAAGCCTGCCAAGAATTGTAAAGTAAAATAAGTGATATAACATTATTAATGATTTTTTTAATCAAGAATCATATTTTGTAATAATTTAATTAATAAGGTATATCAATAGTAGAAAAAAAAACATATATTTTTTTATTATTTCTAATTCAGTAATTAAACGTTATTCCTTTATCTCACCTAACAGTGTGCGTAACACAATGACCAATAATAAGCAGTTAAATCAATTCCAATGCGTTATGCAAACGATTTAAATCCTCAAGTGCATACTTTAATGTATTAGACATGCTTTCGGCTAATATTGGATTTCTGACGCATTGGTTCATACAATTTAAAATATAAATAATCCAAGTTAAATATGGATCTTACTTCATAGTGCATTTTAGATCGATCTTTAGAATTGATCTACACGTAAAAAAAGTGATTTAGTGATTTAGTGATTTTTTTAAAAAAATATATATTTAAGTGATTTACTTTTTGTTCATATGTTCATTCGACGATTCAAAAGTGCTTATAATAATTGCCTATTTGAATAAAGAATATTTTGAATTTGAATTTGAATTTTGATTGTCAGTCAGTTTTATCGTTTTTAAGTGTCCTAAATTAGTATAAGTAAAAAAAATATGAAGAGGAAACCGCCAAATTAAATTACAGTTATCTACATTTTACGCAATCTATAAGGCCATTATGTAAAATATATTTCTATGTATAGAAATAAGGATTGTATTTACATACTACAATGTACCTATAATAAATAGGCCCAAATTATATAACATTTTAATATGAAAAAATATATGAAATTTTACAACGATCCATATTAGTAGAATCTAAGGACGAGTCACGAAACAAAGGAAAACAAATAATTAAACATTTGTTTCCATTTTTTTAGCATTTCAGCTTCACGCCGGGATACACACAGCAGGGTAGGCAGAGGGATCATAGTGTTAAGACACTCCGTTCCTCACTCTCTGCTTTCTTTTTTTAGCGTTTCGCTTAAATAATATTTAATAATATATGGTACGGAGACATTAAAAATAAATGGCATTAATTTGTTTACTTAGTCCATATACATTTATTGCATATAGCACTTATTGATAAGTTTTATGCACAGGGTGATTGGCAGATCGATAGACAAACTGACACGTTATAATAAAGGAGGTCGTTTCACATTTTGCATATTAAGTTTATATATTTATATTAAGTAATTTTCAGGTGTTAGATTAAAGGTGCGTACTGCCCTTGGGTTATTTTATTTCCTGGCCATAAGCCAAGTGGCATCACACCGAATATTTTAAACTTACAAAATTTCATTTATACCTGAGTACATACAAAAGTACACACAATACATACTTTTATTATTATAAACTGTTCCACATCCAAGTCACAGAAATTATGGAAGTTAATGATTCATAATTAATAATATATAAATTAATAAAGTAAATCAATTTTAAGATTGTTTTAAAAAAACTTCAGTAACAAGCTAGAAACTTTGTTTCTAAAATTAGTATTCAAGAACATCAAATCCGCCCACATAAAATTAAGGATCTAATTTATCTTAAAACGGCCACTGACAGGAAGCAAATTATGAAATTAATTTATGTCCATCAGAAACACAGTGTACTCGTATTACGTAAGCGTAATTGACCAAGCGGTAAACGGAACATCTATTAATTCAGCTCACGAGACAAACAAATGTTAGTATTCCTATCCAATAAGACCAGTATGTATCCAGTACTGGATTGCAAAATTATCTTTAATACTATTAAAATCTACTTATATAGAAATAGAACTTTAAGCTCTCGCAAAAATTTTAAGGTATGACATTTTATTTTTAACTTTGCACAAAAGCAATTGACGTGTCTGGAATTGCAAATTCCATGTTTCAAAAGTACAAGTCAACAGAATATCTGCAGATACTCGTATGTATAAAGACCACTAAAGAGAACTTATTGATTTCTACTGATAACCAGGTACAAGTTACACGGTACATAAAGTGTACACTAAATATCAAAACTAAGCATTACAATTCATTTTTTATTTCTGGATAAATAGAAAATTTTGTAAAATTATATAAGTTGGAACAGAAAAATAGTTTTATTTAAAAAATATATTTATGAGTTCCAGAGACATTTGTTGCTAAATATAATTAAAAAAATTGTATGCATAGTATTCAGTTAGGAATTTTGACATTCACTTGATTACTATTTAATAATTACAAATCTGTATGTTCGATTTTGTTAAGTTAACCTTACGTTGACATTTAGGGAAAGAACAATCGAACCTAAAGCTGAGGAAGGTAAACTACCGACAAACTACCTGTCACTTAAACGCTTCCGCATCCTTAACTAAAGTATACATTATTTAATATTAATATGATATTCAATTTATTTTCACGCACTCACAATATGTAAGAATATAAAATGCAAGTATTTTCTTTACTTTTATTTTTCAAAACATATGTGTATATGACATAAATAAAACAAGGTTCTTCAATTCTCTATAACCCTCTATTCTTCTAAAGAAGAACGATAACATAAAAAAATACTTAAAACAATTAATTGCATATCCTGAGATACGACACAGTAGTCGTATCAGGACAGAGCAATGTAACAGGATGCTTGCAGTGTATATGACCGATACAGAACTATGTACACAGTATACACACAATACATATTTTCTGCTTATTGATTCCGAACGATGCCCAAAGAGGCATTTGTATATCTAAAGAGATATACAAATTTCAGCTTTACGCTGTATCCCGCGCAGAGCAGAGGCAGAGGAAACCTAGTGTTAAGACACTGACCACTGACCTGCGGGGTACAGCTGAAAATAATAATAATGAATTGCTTAGGTTTGCTTCGTTAGGTTTTGCCACATCGAATACAACGATAAATTGTAATTACAATATTAAAATGGCACTTGGGATTTCCCACAATACTTGGATTTGTATACATTAAGATAACCTTTTTATTGATAATACAAAATATATATAAATAAAAATTATACATTTGTTACGTTCTTAATTTCATTTGGTTATTTCTTTCAATATAAGGTAATTAATTGATCAAGCAAGGTAGACAGAAGGAACCTAGTGTTAAGGCACTCCGTTCCTTTTTCCGCTGAATTTTCAAGGACAATTAATTCTCCCGAGTGGTAATCGAACCCGCCACCGTCGTGTTTACAGTCACACGCTTGCGTCACTGCGCCAGCGGTAGTTGCTTTTTTCATCGATTAAAAAGTAAATCTACAATAATCAATCAACAAATGCAAGTCTCACCTGTAGTCACGTCATGTCGTATCGGCCTCGGCACTGGCCCGGTAATATTCACGACGGATATAACAGCATTCTGTATGAGTCCGGAGTCGTCACTCACTATGCCCTTTACTCCGGAATGTGCTTTCCATATAAATGCAAGTAACGCATCCTTGTTTCTAATCCATTCGTTTTCCAAGTCTTTTCCAGGGGTATATTTCTGACAGCCAAGTTCTAATGTTATCTCGAACGCGTTTGTCGCCAAATAATTAAAGTCTTGCATTCCTGTTGTAAAACATTTTTAATTAAATGTAATCTTTATCAAAAATTCTAATTTTGTTGTATTCTAATACGCGTTAATTAAAATTGGCTTTTTACCAAACTTATCATTTTATTTTGTTATCTTTGGATAGTAAAGCTTTTAAAACAATACTTCTACAAAGCGAACAACACCAGTTCTAATAACAGTTTAAAAATTTTGACGTAGTCATTATATCACCTGTAATAAATATCTAGTTTGTTCATATATGTAAAAAAATCTTAAAATGACAAATGCCCAATTCATATTGGTGTCTCGTCCTTATCTACAAAAATGAGAATGACTTACATAATAACAGAATAGCATAATGATGTTAAGTAAGCGTATGAATATTTAATAAGCATTCAAATGTTAAAAAAGCTGTCTCTAGACATTAGACTGAGCGTTTCAAAATTTCATGGTTAAAATGTATGAAGTGATAAATCTGTAGTATTTACCAATAGGCTATAATTTAACGACAATAGAATTTCAGTTTAACTTTATTTAGAGTTTGAGAAAATAAAGTCATTCTCTTTTCGGTTTCAATCAGTGAAAATGAGTGTGAAATTAAAATTCTGTATTATTTATTATGTACATACAGCTAACTCCCATGTGGGTACATCGACAAGCAATATTTATTATATTCTATTAACATTATCAGTGAAACCACCTGTAACAAAATATTGTCGTATATTTTACCATTAATAGGAAAATATGTATGAGGCAAGAATTTTTCAGTTTTTCTTTTTATACATATAGACATTGTTTATTTGTCTAACAAATTTGTGACAGTTGAAAATTTAAAACTTGAGAATAAGTGCCAAATTAGCATTACAAAAACCAGTTCATATCTCATGGCTAACCGCATTAAATGTCAGTGTTGTAGTAATTACCTAGAGTATTTCCTGTTATACAAACAACTGTAACAATCTTAACGTAACGTAAGTAACAAATGCTGTAAAAAAGATTACTGTGCTACCTAATACGTCTACTCACAAGTAAGCATATATTTAATGTTATTTCAACTAAGTAGTTGTAACCCGCAACTTTGTTTTCATGGACTATATCCTATAATTTCTACTATCTGTAGTTCCTATTGTATAATTTAAAAATATGTTTTTCTCGTTCCTGCTGAAATTTAGAAGATTTGTTAGTGTTCTCTTCATTAACAAAGGCTTTTCAAATTTCAGTATTATAAGCGCAGTAATCAAAAGACAGAAAAGATCCCAAAATAAAATATATGTAACGATCTACCTAAAGCTAGGTTCAGCGTGGTCACGACTCGTCGACAGTATTGTATTCACATCGGGACAATATTTAAAAATATTTTAGAAATCCTTACCTCCTTTCAAGCTATACCAAGCGGCGCCGTTGGTGACGCCGCCCTGCTTGCCGAAGTTGTACGCGCTCGGCTCGTCGGGGCCGGCGCGGCAGCCGGCGCGACTGCGCGACGCCATGTCCTCATGCGCACGAGCGTACGCCATTGCTAGCTCCCTAGTATTGTATAGCACGTTATGGTCACGCATAACAGGGTAGGCAGAGGGCACCTAGTGGTAAAACTCTATGTTCCCCACTTTCCACTAAATTCTCGAGGCATTGATTGCATGTTGAGTAGCGAAACTCAATTCCGCGAATTCACTTATTACCAGAGAGAGATAATGAAAACATTAAGCAATTTATTTCCTTGAGCCGGAATCGAAGCCTCAAGCATTGTTTACAGTTACACACTTGTGCCTCTGGGCCACATGTGTCACACACAATATAAATGACACCCTAAGATACACCCTATACTCTGTTGAGAAACTTCCAATTTGATCAAATCTCATGGAAGTTGTAAAATTTCTATGCTTCACTCTTTATCCCAGATACAGTTGGCAGACTTAACATAGTATGACAACGTATAATGATATTATGTGTTGAGTATCAAAAATTAACATTGTACTTTTATATTTGTACAAAATAGGAAAATGGATACATTCATTCCCCCAAAAGAAGATCAAACCTATAGTTATTGTGCTGCGCTACAGTGACTACAATGTTTCTTCAAGAGGGAATGTATCAAACCCGCAACCTGTAAAAGTGTTTGTGTGTTGCATTCAGAGTCACACATTGTGCCCCTCCACCATGACTCTCCTCAGGGACAGTAAATTATTTTGCTAGAGCATTATTAATAATGTTATAAGAAAATAATTCACTTTCACAAGTGGGAATCAAACTTAAATCAAATATTATCAATCAAAATACATTAACAGTCATACACTGAGCTACATAATAGCCGCAAATAGGCAACCATGGACAATTAAAATTAATTTTAGTTATTTAAAGTGAAACATTTACCTGAAAGTATCATCATCCGGGCTGGCAGAATATTCAGACACTGGTGCGCCACTACGACTTTCATCATAAGGATAATTGGCTACTAAATCACCTCCATGCATAGCAGCACTTAATACAAATGGCACAGACATAATCCATCGCATAACAGCCCTGGTCTCAGGTTCAAGCTAAAGATTAATATTGTTTTTAAATATTAATTTTCACTAATGTTACATATAAGTAAAAAATAATATTTAAAATATTTCAGTGGTTTGACAAGAATAATATGTAATATTCAAAAAAATCTTACCGGAGCAGCAAGGCGAGTCAAATCCTTGAGCAAGTGGTTGTTATGGTTAATGCCTTGACGCTCAAACTCAAATGTAATAGCATCAAGATCAGGAAAATTTCTATTCAAGTCTACAGAATTATTGTTATTACGCCCAATGAGATAGTCTTGCCCACCCTAAAATGAATAATCAAAAGTATATATTTTTTAAAATAACATAAGCACTAAGTGAAAGATATAATAACTTACAGTATCTGTAGATAATTGCCAGCCATCAGGATTCATAGACGGTAGTAAATGTATACGAGTACTGTGAATTAATGTTCGAATGTGCCGGTCGCGCTTATTATATTTATCGCAGAGATAATAAGCTAGACCCAACAATAATTCCCTGCCCAAAACTTCATTTCCGTGTATATTCCCAACATATTTAACTTCAGGCTTATCTGTTACAAGAAAAGTATAAATTAGGAATAATTTCTTTATATTATTGAACATTATTAATAAATATTAACTTACAGGGTTGATGGCATCCAGGATTATCGGAAAATTCAATAACATATAGAGGTACATTTCTTACAGATGGTTCAGTGAGTGTATATACTTTCGTAATATTTGGACATTTTTCATGAACTTCTTCTAATATTTGAGGTAATTCTTCATTATTGTGATGTTTCCAAGTAAACTCAGCAGATGTGACGACAAGGAAAGCGAAGTAAAACAATTTACATACAGCCATCGTAGCACAGCACACATACAGCAATATTTAATAAAAAGAATAATTACAACTCAATTTTGTAATTATAATTTAGAAAAACATTTTTTATTAAAAGATAGCTGTTACAATATTTCTTCTTTACACGTTACGCGAACGTCTCGCACTCAGCTCAACTAACAAAACAACATGAGAGGAATATATCGATCGATTTTCCCGCGATATCAGTATCGCAACATTCATAAATATTGAATACATAATAAAAGATTTTAGATGTTGGCAGTCCTGGTAGGCAAGAGTTGCTAGATATGATAATTACTACCCAAATAATTTTATAATTTAATTTTTAATATTATTTTTCATAACGAACGTAACGTAAGAATAAATAAATGTTTATGTATATGGTATTATGGGTAATTGAGTTTAAATATATGAAAAATCATTTAAACTGTATTACTTCACTGTTTATGCAGAATAATAAGGCAGTTTTAAATTAATAAGCATATATTATTTCAATATGGAAATTAAATTCATTTAATATATTTCTTTCACGCCTTTATTTTATTTTTTCACGCCTTTATTTGGCGAGCTTAGTGTTTGAAGATTGCGGACGCTTGCAGAACTACAACGAGCGTGTAAGCGTAATATGAAGGATTTTTTTAAGTATAGCAACATTGTTGACAAAAGCTGCCAACAGAAATATTAATGCGTTCAAAAATTATATCTACACAAGTAAAAAGCTACTTTATATTATTATGAAAATAAAAAATACAACCCAATTGAGAACTTCGTCCTTTTATTGAAGAAAACAATGTAAATATTGACGATTCACAGTAGAAATATGTGAATATTATTAGATCATTTACATATTTACGATGATATTGTGCAATATTGTTCTCTTATTGTTCTCTTAAAACTCAATTGTTTATAAAGAATTTTTTAGATACTCAATCTAATATTTCAATATTGCATTCAATGTTATTAGCTATATAATAGCTGGTTGTCAGGTGAATATTCTGCCTCCCAGTGCAAAAGGAGCGTTATTACGATGTTATTTAAATATATATTTTATTTAACATTTTTTACAAAATTAAATTATTATTTTTTTAACAATTTTATATTTTTTTACATTAACTGTATATAAAAAGCAATATAAAGTGAGTATTCCATGAAATTAATTATAATTATTATCCATATTAAAGTAAAGTAAATTATAAATTAATTTCATTCGAAAAAAAATTTTAGGAAAATTAACAAACGTAGACGATTTTATCATTGCAAATCTTGGTTTCATAACATTGGCATTAACGACGCTTGTTATTTCTCTTTTTTTGTATAATTTCTATCATGAACGAAATAATTGATATCAAAACTCCAATACCATAAATTATAAAAATTCCCTGGAAGCAAAAAAAATACAATATGTATTTTTTAGTTATAAAAAAAAACATAAATTTTATAAACAATAATAAAATACGTTGAGGTAATATAGGGCGATTTTTGTAGATGACAAAAGGCTATACCTATAGCTCCTAAAATCCAGAATATATATCGTCACTACAGCCTTGTCCAGATCTTACCTCAACGTACTATACATACTTCAACATGTCTTAAGGCCAAGGGCTCGATGTTTTCAACATCTTTTTTAGACCGTGAAAGTTTAACTGCCAATTGAACCTTGTAGTCCAAGTACTGCAACGCTATCTACAAACACAATTTTTAAAATTATTACCTATATTAATAAAAACAAAATCTTATAAGCACATGGACAACGTATACAATAGTTATATAAGTTGTTAAGTAGGTACCTGTGTTTCCCACGCTAACAACAAGCCTGATTCATGAAGACGTCCTATAAGTTTGCTTAATTTATGTGTATAAAAGGAATTTTTCCGCATCATTACAATGCATTGTTCAAAATAATATTCTTCTAACATAATAGTTAAATCAAATGTTGCTTCTTTGGTTATATATTCTCCAATAGCGAAAGTACCTTTAAAAGTAAAATTGTAGAATAATTTTGTAGAATAATAATGTTTTTGTAATTAATAGTGATATTACGACGATTATTGTTATACCACCAGGTAATTTTTCTATGCTGAACGCCATACTCCGATTAAAGCTTCTACGCTTTAAGTCTTCAGACGGATACGTACGGAATAATTTTACTAACTTTTTAAGCAAAGGCTAAAACATATAATTTATTATAAGCTTATACATAGAAGTACTATAAATATATCCAACCAATCTGATATAATATACGGAAATATAACCTCTTGAGAAAGTATTAGGGAAAATGTCCAAGCGTCGTGTGTAGCGCCCCATATTAGTTTACGGTCAACGATATCTTTAATTGTATTTATAGAAGGTTCATATCTGGGTACAGTGAAAGTAGATGCCAGACCACCCCCATATGCATTGTCCAAAACTAAACCAGTCATCATCATCCACCCGATTACGCTGCGCGTTCGCCATGTCGAAAATCCAGATTCAGGCTGTGACTAAATAAATAAAAAAATTGAAGATTTTCTTTCACATTTTCTTTTAATTATAAAATTAAAGCTCCCTACGTTTTTAAAAGCTTTTTAATAAAATTAACTGTCTCGAGACAAAAATCGTACTAAACCACGTATTATAACGATGGATAGATATTAAACAATGCATATAGGTACTAGTAGGTAGGTATATGTAGGTTGTCATAAAAACCACTTTGAATTTAAAATTAATTTAAACATATTTTGCTTTTAAAGATTCTTCCACACTTCGCTTAATCCTAAAAAAAATACGGCTATGGAATGAATTATAACATAGGTATACCTGCGTTATCATAATACCAAAAGTTGTCAAAAATATATCAGTGGTAGAAAATCCTTTTGCAATCATCAAAGCCAACGATGCATATATAAATGTGAAAAATATACAAATCCACATATACAAATTAAAAGGTAGTAACGGCATTCGCCAACTTGCTAATAATCTGAAATAATAATAAAATATAGGTATCTGTCATATATATCTTATATATCTTCAGGATATACGGAGTACGGAGTACGTAGTCAAGCTGGTCGAATCTACTACTATTACAAGGGAAAATGTCACGCTGAGAGAATGTGTTACGTAAGAATGGCTAAAAAGATTTAGATATTTTAATATTCCATTAGTTTTCCTTTTTGTACGGGAATAGAAGCAGTGACGGCCTACTGTGAGTGGACTGTGAAAGGTTCAAATCTCCAGGATTTTTTTTCCGTGTAGTAATCCTAGTTATGAAATCCTAACAAAAAAGTGTGAAATAGAATAATAATCATAAAAAATCCAACTGCATTAAATTGAAAAAGGCCGGTCGTGGCGCTATTATATTTTCGCTCTGGTGTCGAGGCAAAGTGTGGTGTAGAGTTCCGTCACTCTACATGCCATGACTTTCGGCGGAGAGTAAGGAGCAAGCGAGCGAGCGTGTCTTAACAAAAGGCTCCATCTGCCTTCGGGATATTGAAAAAAAACCATACCTTGGTGAAGGTGCAACGCAAGTAACTCCAGTTCTTACATAAGGAGTCGAAAAATCCATTACAATGTATTCTTCGTACCAGGAATATAGTGCCGCTGGAAAAAATAATAATAAGAACACCTGCGTAAAAAAACTTTTCATAATAGAAGTTTCAAATAGATGTTTAGTAAAAAAACGTTAAAATCTTACTTATACCAAGATCAGCTCGATCTTCATATACATTCCCTAAAATACCTATACCGGTCCTGTTATCGTAAATTTCTCCCCATTCCCTACCATCGTCTCCTACCATTTCTATCGTACAATTGATCCATCTGTGAAAAACATTTCCTATCAATATTTTTAAATTGTAACGACATAATTGCAACAAAATTTACTATTTTATCAATGGTCTCATGACCTGCAAAACTCTTCGACAATTCTAATATCCAAGCCATCTCGACCATTAGGTGTAACATTGGGTTCAAGATCTAACAAGACATAGGGCTTGTATGTAAATGCTGTGACCTTAACTATTTTTCCATATACATTAGACATATTATGCGGAAATAAGTAAACATTCTTTTCAAATTCTTCTGTGCAGGAATTCCAACTATCTAAAACGACCGGCTTGTCATTTTCGTCAATGCCAACAAATTTATGAGTAACTAAGTCGTAAATATGACACTCTGGAGATGATTCTGCTTTCATGATTAACAATATGTTAGCAACGAAGCTGGCTTCTCTATTTGATAATACATTTAAAAGCACGTCTGAACTTCCATTGATGAGATGGTAGAAAGTGGGAAGCATAATTATTTTTCTGTCACCTTTTCTTACGTTACCCATACGCGCAACGTTCTCATACGCCACAAAAAACATATCCGGGTCATTTAGTTGTACGATATAATCGGAGCAACCCATTTCTGAGGCGTTAAGCATCTGGTTTGTTAGCGATTCATTATTACTTGCATCTATATACATAAAACTCTTGGGTGATTGGAGAAATAAGTATTCGTCAAAAATTATCGTAATACAATACGATGAATTAAGATATTGGCCAATTAATATTTTCAATAATATTTCTAATGCCGTCAAAGCTTGTGGTAAAGGTATCATTGTACATTACTTATATTATATCACGTATAGAATTTTATACTGCTACAATGGGATCGCAACTCGATTTTTATATGGAAAATCTGCTTACTGTTTAGGGTTCCTTCATATTTTATGAATTAAAATGATGATTTTTTTTCGATATTAGTACTAAATCGATGAAATGTTAGCCTTGTCTGATTCAACATATACATTTTTTTTATTTGCCTACTGTCATTACGCGCAAGGGTAAGTAATGTTTTCAAATCGATTAAATAATCAACTACAATGTGCTAGGAATAAAAAATACACCAGAACACAAAAAAATATTTAAATATGGGAAATAATTGGACACAATATAATTTGCTTGTCACAAACATTACGTATTCTATACGTCATTTAATGAAATGATACTTATTTACTGTTACTGTTTACCACTATTAGACTCTTCAAAGGCTATTTACAAAAGGTATGTAATTATAGTTTTTCAAACAAGAAATAGTAGGGTTTTCAGGTTCTATAATGTATAAAATAGGGCTGATTGATTATTCCAGTTTACAATCAACGTTGAATCGTTAAATAGAAAATTAGTAACAAACAAATAGTTATGTACTTACTACTATAAAAAATATAGGAAAGTACTGACTTTTGTTTTATTTTCACTTTCACCCTTTATTTCACATAGTAGGCAGACAGAATCAAGAAAAGACACCGAGACATTGCATATTATATGGCGAAACCCATTACTGCATTTTGTTACCGAAGCATGGAAATGAAAATAGTTCATTTCCCTGAGTGGTGACCGAACCAACAATAAATTGTCAAGTGCGAGTTAGCCATCGAAGATTCCGTACCAATTTCATGACTGTAGGTCATCGAGGATGTTTATAAAGGTTGACAAACTTAAGCTTGCACTCATATACACTCATTTCGTTCCAAATGAATTACAAATAAAAGTTTTGGACGGACGGAACCATCAAAATTGGTATAAGTAAGTAATTTATTAAATTTTATTTTAAAAAGCATAAGAATATATATTTATATGACATTTTAAATTTAATAGCTTAATTGTTATTAGCATCATGTTTACACGATTGCCTATTTGTTCGTTGACTAAATAAATAAGGACAATTGGAAAGATTCCTGAGACCGCATGTCACTAGGGCTAATGGATATTTTATTATTGTTACGCGACAAGACACACACGGCGGCAAGCGCCACCGCCTGTACCACTCCAAGCATTCACGATCATTGACTATAATAAAGACTATATATAGTTACAGATTATAATATGATTAATATAAATTGACGTATAATATGTTTAAATTTTGTGTTAAAAAATCTGTGTATAGCTTTCAAAGGATCATGAGGATCAAACAAAATTTCTTTCATAAATTTTGTTATTTATTATACATGGCATACTAAAAGGATTCGTCGTGAAACGGCATTTTAATTTTTATATTATAATTTTTTGTACTCAACTCAAGATTATTTGAGTATACTAAACAAAAAAAATTAAGATTATCGCTCGTGTGGTCTTTTTTAGGCACAAATATCCCGTCAGCGTTAGAAGTGACGCCGAAAAGACTAAACTGTTTATGTTTTTACTATCGTTTTTAATAAGAAACAAATTATTAAAAAAGGATGTTATAAATGTTTATAAGATTTATTTAAAATTATATTCTCAGTTGTGTCCTTTTACAAAATATTGTAAAATATTGATAGGCTGTATACTTAATAATATATATTATAATTCAACACTATCTTTTCTTACAACTTTTACCTAATATATTATGTAATGTAAGTGGTTTTTTTATTCGTGCTTTAATGCCAAATCTTTTAATTATTAATCATCTCATGTTATACACTATACAGATTGATTCAAAAATTCAAAATATTATTCCATCATTGTAAGTCCGCCATAATCAATTCTCTCTGTATTTGATTCCAAATGAATACTTATTTATGCAAAATTTTACTCTAATTCATTGTTTTTTGATATCAATCAACGGTGCTATTAAACAGCTATTTATGTGAATTTTTCTCCTCCTAAAATAAGGTAAATTTTCTTTTATTAGTTTTTACAAACAATTTAAACTGCATAATGCATAAAATAGTCATATTCTCGTCGCAACTCGCATCGTCTAAAATTATGACAATCATTCTATACGGCACAGCAGTAATCAATATACTATAGAAAAACATTTATTCCCCTACACTCCATAATGTGCAGGTTGTGTAAACAGTAACCTAATACGGAGAGAAATAAGCGCCAGGGTAACATTACACCTCCACTGTACCATTATACTTTAAAACTTTTTAACTAAACTAATATGCAAAATAAAGAACAAACACTGTAGACATATGGTTTATTTCGTAAAAATAGTATAAAAAATATAATAACACATTAAAGATGTACAATACAAAATTAATCCTTCTTCCTAAGCCTTGCACTAGAGATTTCTATAGACTCCAACCAATGCTTGATCTCTTCTGGACATTCAGGTTTGTTTTCTGAGCCCGAAACATTTTTCAGAAGTGTATCTGCATCAATGTTAATGAGATTTTGTCGTGACAAAATAACTGCTCTCACAAAACCATCGTTCAATGTGACAAACTTTTGTTCTATAAAGAGAGTTTTGTCTTCCCAATAAACTAACTGTAAATAAAAATAACGTCAATATTAGATTTAATTAATAATATGAATTACATAGTACATTTTATTATATCGAAAATAATCATTCTGGAAAAAATACTTATATTACCTAAAGTTTTATAATTGTATTTAAAACAATATATTTTCATATTCCCAAACACGTTATTATTATATTCATTTCATCTTTGTCTTAGTGTAATTTACATATAATTTAAAATAATTATACTTTTTGACGTACATATTGTACGTAACGAGTATTATTCGTGTTTATGTAATTTTAGTTCTATTGTAATAATTACACAAAGTATAACTATATTAAAATTATAAAATTCAGCAAGTACCGACTAACACACTAGATAGTGTGTGTCTAGAATCTAGATAGGCAAAACACGATACAATCTCAAATGTAGTATAAACATGTATAAGTATTAAAATATACAAGATTTGAGAAAGTAACAAAGCTCCTAAGTTAGCAAAGTAAATCGTAGGAAGACTCATTTAAAAGTAAAAATTATGATTGTAAAAGCCGACTCAACGCTCAATATGTATATATATATTCTTTATTGCACTAAACAAAATACAGAAATTTAAAGAAGAAAAATTTTGTTGACAAGGGTGGGCTTACTTCTAAAAGAAATCTCAAAGGAAGGAGGCGTTAAAGGAAGGACACATTAGGTTTGTTTAATTTCACACTATTAGGTATTATTTTAGGCTTGTTAATTTTATTACTTTTTTTTAAATTAAACTAACACAAAATGTAGAAGTGTCATGAATAAAATCATAACAATGCACGTGTAATACAATAAAAACGGGAAGAGGCAGATTTACATTTAGCTTAAAAACTTACCTTTGTCTCTACTTTGTAAGCGGTAAATATAGGTATAGTCCTTCTATACCGAATGCTCGAAGCTCCTTGTAGAGCATGTCCATCAACTGCTTTTATGTTTGCATAGATACCAGTTCTATCATAAAAATGAAATCTTGCAAAATCTAATTCTCGAACATACCGTGCATTATTCATATGTCTTAGGAAAATATCCACATCTTGGGTAGTACAAAAACCTGTAATATAGATAATATAATAAACATATTTTATTCACATATATCTAAATGTATAGAAAAAAGCCATTCGGAGAACACACATATATATCATTATAATATCATAAATAGGTATGTACTGAGTTAATTAAAATTATAAAATGCTAATTTATATCGTAGTTAAGAGTAATTAAAAGACATAAGTATTTAATTATTAAATATGTTCAATTACAAAAATGTATTAAAAAGCTAATTTTAAATAATATTGCAAAAATATAAATAAAAACATACATTTATATTGATTTAATAACCTTACCATATATGGTAGTTGGATCTTTTATCCCACATTTCTTTTGGAACAGTCTACCAAGACCTATAGTGAATGCGATCCGGAGGAAATAGTTGACATCCCAGAAAACGTACAATAATGCTATAATCGTTACAACAACACAATACATTTTACTTTTATTTTTGTCACTCGCAGCTAGTAAAGTTTTATTTGTCCGTCCGATAACAAGTATGGAAGCGCACTGTGTGGCATTCACCGGTGTATCGTTCGCCCACGTCAATAGGAGAAGCAACGGTAAAAGTACCATACAAAGTTCAATTTTAATAACATTAGCATAATATAGAAATTGTGATTACTGCCATTTTGAACATAGAATAGAAGTATACGAATTTAGAAAAGAATTGAAAAAATCATTATTATAATTAAAAGTGTAATTGAGTAGAAATTTATCCTTAAAAACAATTTTATTTTATATAAAAATGAATTTTCCTTTTAAATAAAAAAAACAATAACAGCCAATGCAGTGTTATCGGGAATTAGTTTCATTATCAGCTAATAAAAAATACGGACAACCCACCCGGGCATACATGGTTCCTTACTTAATAAATAACTTGGACACTAACCTACGAGGTAAAATTACTGAGGGGAGCTTAAATCAACTATTAAAGAAATATTATTTAAATCTATCATTCAGACGAGTTATGGTACTCGAGACAAACTTTCGTGGTTTTTTGTAGTGCCTTTAACAATGTTGAAATATATATAAATAAAAAAATAAAAAAATAAAAAAAAATATACAAAATGTTTTATAAAAATAAATTTATAAATGTACGTACAAAATACTAACACTTTATTAACATAACACTTCATACGAGTAATTGACATAATATTTTTAGAGATAAAAATTACAATTTGTTTGTAAATAAATATAATAAAATATTGTTTAGATTTTCTGCGCAACAAATTTACACTTTTAAATTTTCTACATTTTATTTATTTTCTGACTATTAATTTTCATACTTAACAACCAATCTTTTATATACTTAGGGCAGTTACGACGAATGGATGATCCAGGTAAATCTTTAAGTAAGGCCATAGCACTTTGGTCATTTCTACCAATGGCATATTGACGTGAGACCACTAGACACCGAGGTTTTCCGTCGTGTAAGCTAACTACTTCATGTTCGAAAAATAAAGATCTCTCATCCCAATATACTAACTGTAAAATAATATAAATATTATGTGAATATTGACGGTCAAATTAATAAGGTCAAAGTTACATTTTCAATCTTATATAATTATGTGTAAATAAATATAAGGAGGAAAAGGGGTGAGATTTTAAATGTGTATAAAAATTGTGCTAGTACACTAATTACATAAGTATGTATAATATCCAAATATACATAAGTTTAGGCATCAAAGCAAATCATCACATCAAATAGTGTGTTCAAATATATTAAAAAATATAGAAAAATGTAAGATATTATTTATATCTAAGTTTCATATAAATAAATAACTTATCATATTACCTTAGTTGTGATTTTATATGGTACAAATAATGGTACAGCATTTACAGATACTGTTAATGTGGATCCTTGCAATGATTTGATTCCAAGATTTCTACTGCATTGATAAATACCAGTTCTATCGTAGAAATGATATCTTGCAAAATCGATTTCTCGAATTATTCTGGCTAGGCGTAAACCATTGAAGAACACATCACAATCCTGCAAGGTGCATACGCCTGTCGGTAACATAAAAAATATTACACCGTTAAGTCTAGGCTCTAGACTTGTTTTATCAATACTGTTTACTTCATATGATGTATAAATAAAAAATAAATAAAATTGTAAATGCTGCACGCTGTATCCCGCAAACAGCAGGGTAGGCAGAGGGAACCTAGTAGTTAAGACACTCCGTTCCCCACTTTCTGAATTCTGGAGGCATTGCGTGTTGAGTGGCAGAATTCAACGCCGCGCTTTGCCTCGACACCAGAGCGAAGAAATGCAAATATAAACGTAAATAAATATTGCACTTCCTCGAGTGGGGATCGAACCCACAACCATCGCGTTACAGTCACACTTGTGCCTCTTCGCCACGACAGCCTCTATATATAACATAATAGGAATATTTATGCTAAATATCCAGGTGTTCATAAGACTGATACTCCGTAAACAATCATCACAGAATGACTCACCATAAATTGTAGTAATATCGTTCAAGGAATATTTATTTTGATACAATCGACCAGTCAATACTGTGAAAAATGTTCTTAGCACATAGTTCACATCACAGAACATATATAACAAAATTATACCCACTAAAACATACAGATATAACATTTTTAAAATATTTATAATTTAAGTAGATCACCACAAAAGATTGTTACAAAAACTCTACCATTTACCTCTACCTCTTATATTTCATAAGAAATTTTAATCGTGGACATATAATAACGTGAATATTAAATAAGAATACGATTAACTTTGTTGACACCGAATGATTTCATTACTAAAATAGTGTTGTTAGATTTGAATCACAAATACATGTAGTTAAATATTGTTTTTGTACATTTAGTAAGTAATTTTTTGTAAGTAGTTATGTATATAGGCAACATAAAAAATAGTTCAATTTATATATTTGTATCGGACTTCTGGGTTTAGGGACTGAAATGGTAATATAATTCTTCTGCAAGTAATTTATACATGCTTATAAATTGTTTAATTATTGTTGTTTTAATATGTCATGTAACAGAGCGGTAGATAGACACGTTTATATGAAAGTTTAGTCGTAATTACCAAAAAAAATAATAATTTCAAATATATTTTAGTACCAATTTTAAGCTTTTCTTATTTCACTGCTTTCTATTATTACCTTCCATACTGTTTAACGTAGGTACATTTATGCAGAAATGTATATAGTAGATAATTTTACTAAATTCCTATATACAATGCTCTATTTATAGTTGCATCAATTTTGCAATCAGTAAGTTTAAGTAAACAATTGTAAGTTAATAAATCTCATAAACATTGCTATATTTATTTTAAGCATTTGATACATACCACAGAAATCTCTATCTTCATTTAGAGTACGTACTGTCAGGAATTTGTTATTGTCAGCCATAATAGCTCCCAGCATAGAGGGTCCAAAATGGTATTTGTTTAACAGATTTATATAAATTGGCTCGACAGAACGTTCTGATTTAATCAGCTTTACGCTTTATCTCACATAGAAGTCAGGCAAAGAGAACTGAATGCCAAAACTACTACTACTTTTTATCCAAATTCGAGTAATTTTTGTTAAGTGAATTTACTTACAAAGATTTTGTTTTAAGACCACATGATAATAAGGAATTAAATAAAAAGTCCCGTACTATGGATGTCCCAATGACATTTTTCTTGACAGCATTGGGATATCAATTGTATATCCCTATCGATTGTATATCCCTCAAGAAGACAGCGGGAATCCGATGGATACAAAGGGCGCAGGACCAGACGAAATGGCGAATATTAGGGGAGGCCTATGTAGAGCAGTGGACTTTAAAGGGCTGATGGATGAATCCCAATGCTCCATAATGGCCTTTATTTGAATTTTATCCTGATTTCAGTATTATATTTAAAACAGTATTTTTTCTCACGTCGTGTTCGTTTCGATTATGTATTTAATCTTAAATTAAATATATGTATGTATTATATCAATATATGATAATTGAATACATAATATTTTCTCACCGGAAATTAAAAGACAATTACCGTAGTAATTGTCTTTTAATTTCCTGACTAATATTTAAATTTGTCTGATAATTTATAAAGTTGAAATGAAACAAAGTTCTTAAAGTTTCAGCGTAAGGCAGTTTAATTTAAAATAATACCTAGGTAGGGTTGGGTAGGACATTTTAGGTAGTGAAATAAAACATTTTTTTAATTGCTTTCATTTTAATATATACTTAATTTTTAGATTTAAAAGTACTTACTTACTTATAAAATTTTTACATGAGTAATTCGCTTTAAATTTTTTTTTAGCTAGGTGGAAAAACGAAGATTTTTTTAAGCTTTTCTGTCTTTCTGTAAATTGAAAACGACACTACATTTTGTGAAATCAAAATAGTGAAAGAGTTTTATATATCCTCCTTAACATACTTCCTAAAAAATAGGTTAATACTTATATTCCAGAATTTGGCAGAAAGTGGGGAGCGGAGTGTCTTAACACTTGGTTCCCTCTGCCTACTCTACTGTGTGAGAGATACAGCGTATAAATACAGAATATAAATCGTCATAATATAACTATTGTATGTTATTTTTATAATAACATACAATAGTTTGAATTATTAATCTATTCCTTCTATGTAGTAAATAATTCAATTACATTAATATTAATTACATACATTATTTTTCATATATTAAAAAAAAGCTAATATAACTTTGCATTGCATATTATGGCATTAAATATAAAGAATAATGACTAATAAAAGCTCAAATATTATTTATATGACTATGATTACACTCAATGATGACTGTTACACTGTCTACAGTCCGGGGCGCAAGAGCTTGGAGGAGCGTGTGGCATAGGCAGCAATAAAGGGGCAGACAGAGCTGGTAGAGCAGGTAATGGCACCAACCACTCGGAGCCACACACGCGACCCATCACTAGTGTAGGTAGCAACGGTGCTCGAGGACCCACTGGTCGAAATGCTGACCATCTGGATTCGATTTCCTCTGAACTTGACACTGATTCAAATCTAATGGTTGATGTAGAACTGACGCTGGGCAGTGATTTGTCGCGTTGTGCCTGCAAGGTATATTTATTGTTTAGGCATACGTTGTAAGAAATTACAATAAGTAGTGGGCCTTCGTTGCGTGCGCAGGAGTATGAGCGTGCGACTGTTAGCACGACAGGTTGTGAGATGGGTTGCCACTCGAGGCTATGAAATATTTAATAGGTATTTTTATTTCCTCGCTCTGCTAAGCTGCAAAGCGCGACACCCAGTACTACCAGAATTCAGCGAAACTTCTCCCACTTTCCGCTGATACATTGTCATTGCCTTGTTTGTCAGATAAAGGAAATGAAAATATTAAATAATTCATTTCCCCGAGTATTTTACAGTCGCAAGCTCGTGCCTCTGCGGTAGTTATTTTATTTATAAATTTTATTAAGTTCTGTATAAAGAATTACTTATCATTTCTAATTTCAGACTATCATATAGATAAATTAAATCATATATTTTCAATCAAATAATTATATTTTAACTTACGTGAATTGCATTACAGTGTTCAA
This sequence comes from Heliconius melpomene rosina, assembly GCF_056956725.1. Lineage (NCBI taxonomy): Eukaryota > Metazoa > Arthropoda > Insecta > Lepidoptera > Nymphalidae > Heliconius > Heliconius melpomene. The sequence continues at coordinate 4,879,171 of NC_140401.1, read as the reverse complement.
CTGCTCTAAGAAGGTCATGATTGCAACGACGGAGTACCAACTCAAGAACAGAGCGCTTTTTACCCGGAAAAAGCTTTCGTAACATTTCTAGTCCTGCTGAGCTCACGTTGCTTGTACTTTCATCAACACTAAAATAATTTCAATTATTACTGTTATTAACTAATTTTAAATAATTTAAAGCAAATGTTAAATATAATAAACAAAGTATAGTTAAGTACCAGGATCGTGTGGAATTTCCAATAGAGTTATTCGTATTTCCAACGGAGTCCGCTGTGACACTGCAGCAATCTGGTAGTGAATCGCTTGTTTCGCTGTCGATATGAATCGGCTAGAATAATATATTATGATAAATAAAAAAATATATAAATATAATGTTACTATTACTGTATTAAAAATTCTATTAAAATTATACAGCAGGAGCAGGCATAAAAGAATCTAAGTTAAGACACTCCGTTCTCAACTTTTTATGTCATAGAGACTAAGTAGTAGACTAGCTTTAACTTTTTTGTTGTTGTTGTTCTTTAATTATGGCGATCCGATATGGCCAGGAATTGACAATGACATGAGGAAATGAAACATAAGCCAAATCGAACCTTAAACCACCTGATTATAATCTGAAGTTGTCCCACTCAACCACGACCGACTTAGACATTCTTTCTTTCATCTACAATAATTATTATATATTTTTTGGAAAATCCAAATAAGTAGTAATTTACTGTTTGATCATCCGCAGCAGAATCCGGTTCTGGACCTGGACTCGGGCATGGCCCGGTAACTCGCATACCATATATTCGACCAGGAGGTAAAGTTTCTAACGAAGTCCCACTTTCTACTGAAGCCAAATGTAGAGCAATTTTGTCTTCAGCAGCCTGCTGCCTTTTTAGTGCAACCTGGTATTAAATAAAAAACAAACAAATGATTATTACTTACTTACTAATTAATACGTAGATAAACTTTATGCAGTATCTTGCTAAAGCAGGAAAATTACTAGATATTATTTAAAAATAGTATTGGATATTAAGCTGAGTGATAATATCAACACACATTGGGCAGTCGAGCCGTCGCGTCGTCGAGCGTAAATTTTTAATCAAAAATAAAATAAACCGGTTAAACTAAACCTTCTAAGTAAGTATATTTATTTGAAAAATGTCATACAAATAGACCAAAATGGCAAATAGAAGCGTAATATGGTTTTAATTACCACAGACCAGAATGAAAACATAGCAAAACATACATTTTTGTGTACATTTTGTAATAAACCAATATTGATGTATTTTAAAAGGTCCCTTAAATACCATTTTGATAAATTGTGATAAATTAAAAACAATGTTTTTATTAAATTCATTACATAAAACTCCTGAAATATATACTTTGACGTAAACAAACTTAACTTGTATAAATATCTATTAAATGTTCTTGTAAAAATATCAGTATGATATATTTATATAGTTTTTTATTGACATTGACTGATAGGTAAACTGATATATAAATTTAATTTAGCGCGAAATCAATGACAAACAGACAATGTTTATGTTTGGTAAGCGGTCACCCAAGGGATTGAGACGGGCCATCGCTCCCGGGGCGATCCCCGCCTCATTGGAAACGAAAACAGAAGTCGATCTCACTAAATCAAATAAAAAGATACGTGGCATATTTACAACTTATACCACCCAACGTCTTAGAAAGTTGGATAATTGAATAAAAACAACATAATTGATATAATAATATCTAATGTTAATTAAAAATAAGGAAAAATATTTAGAAATTATATTAAGACCATTTGTTAAATTATAATTTACGTAATCGTTAGCCACCAGGAAAATAAATACATATTAAAAAAAACCCAATTCGGTACAATTAACAAAAAATATAATTCTTAGTTTTAGACATTAATAAAAATAAAAAAAAATTGAATATAGGTATATAAAAATCCCCAACAATAAGACTGAGATACACAATTGATTTCAAAGATATATCTACTATTAGATTATATACTCGTATATTAATGTCGACTCACAAATTCCCTACGAAAGTGGTAGGACATCGACAGCGTCAGCGATGCATTACCGAGCAAGCCGATCGATGGTTCATCCGGCGTCCGGTAAACATATGCCACTTGTTTAAATAAACTCAGCGGCGCATTAGCTGGTCTCGATTTCACTACATTAAAACACATTAACGCCTCCACGTTGCATGTTATTTCTGAATTAGGTAACCGATATACCTCGGTTATCCTAGAATTTTTAAATTCGTTCGTCATTATAAATTAAGAAATGGTTTTGACATTTAATTTAAATACCTAAGATGTATTTAAATTAAAGACTTTAGACTAACTAGACTAGACTTTATCTCTGTAAAATTTACTATTTAACCAACATTTTTGTTAAATACTGGCAGTAATTATTTAAAACAATTGAAATTATTACAAATAAATATTATAAAGTTCAACAACACAACTAAAATCTTAAGTAAGTAAAATTCGCCTTTATCTTATACATTGCATATAGTTGCGAAACACCGTAAGGGAGGTTTAAAATAACTAATAAATGAAAAATCTATGATTTGTCCGTTTGTCTCTACAGTTGTATGCACGTGCTCATGCATGCGTACATCACGTACATTTTCCGAACTACTGGACGGATTTCAGTGAAACTTTTTTAGTATGTAGCTAAACCTGCCTGGACAGGATCTAGGCTACATATAATTTCAAAAATTTCCACACCTGATGCAAAACTGTAGTGGTCCAGCTAAACTATAAGAAATAATTAATAGCGTCCTTAAAAAAAGAGTTACTTATGTTCAGGCCAATCTCTGGAACAACAAAACTGATTTTTATGGGAAATTCCCGGAAATTTCATAAAAAAATCAAGCTTTTAAGTCAACGCAATCAAAATATTAAAAAAAAGACCGTATATTTTGATTGCATTGACTTCGAGTTTCTACTTAGTTTTGTACTATTTTTCTTTTTTTGTACAATTAGCAATAAATAAAATAATTGTCTTGCAATATTTGTATATTTACAATTTTTTTAAGTTGAATTAAAAAACAAAGGGAAGTATCCCTTTGTTCTTTAATTCAGAAATTGGAAAGCTGGAAAGAAAGTTCATAAAATAATGTTATCTATTTTTTCAAGAAAAATGGAATAGTACCAAAAGCGAAGTTCTGTAAGACAAGTAAGTAAGTTAAGTAGTAGTAGTAAGTTAAGACAATGTTCCGCACCTTCCATCCAATTTTCAAGATATTGCGAGTTGAGTGGCTCAACTAAACGCCACGCTTTGTCTTGCTACAAGAGCGAGTCGAAAAGAAAATAGTTCAATCCGCTGAGTGGAAATTGATCACACAACCGACGCGTTTTGCAGTCATACTTTGCGCCACTGTACAATGACGTCCTTAAACTATTCTATAGCATATAGGTACATATATGCAATGGAATGGTTACGTGTAACTATCATATGTAATTTTTCGAACATGTTAATTTTATTTAAGTACTTAGTAGCTTTACTAGTCTTAGGTACTTGCTTGCCTTGCTTCTTTTAAATATAATATTTGCCTATAATTACAATATATAAAGTAAAATCTAGCTACAGCCAAAATTCCACTACCATATCTACAGAAAATAATTTACTATTTTGTTTTGTGTATTGAAGTAAGTGTAATGTATATGAGTATGTTGGTACATTTCCTACCTGAGCTGCCATAATCCTTTGTCGTTCTTTTATCAATCCACACTTTGGACACTGACAATCGCGATAAGCACAAGCTTTCTTGTGTCCTCGTAAACTAGAAATGAGCCCATGATTTCTACATCTTGCACATTTTGGGACACGGGCTCTACCACTATTCATTTTCACAAGAAACTACAAAAAAATCAAAAAAGCAACTATTTCTTATTCACTGAATATATTTAATAAGTAGAAAAGCAAGTTAAACTATATAATATTAAATAACACTGAAAAAATCGTTAGCAAATATAATGTTCTTTGTGTTACAGATTATAACAAATTCGTCCGCCCACACAACACTCCGCCCTGAAACTATTGATAAGCTTCAATTGTTTATTCCGAAACATGATGTCGGTAGGCGTTGCTACAAATGATATGTATCCATATGAACCTCAACCCCATATAATAGGAGATAAAGTTAAGATCCTGAAGACTCCGCAGCATCCCATTTATCCCAAACCGCCCTCGCTAATATATCCACCAATCGGAGATCGCAACACACCCCATTGGTTACAATGCGCTGTTGGAAAAACAACGGAAACTTCAGTGTAGCTTTAGGATTGTATTTCAGTGTATAGAAGCTACAAAGTGCCACCTGAATTTAGTTATAGATACAAAATATTAGTAATTTTGTTTGTTGACTATTATAAAATTGAATGTTTAAATGCCTATACCTAGTGATTATAATATTAAATAAGAAAACATTACTTTTATTTGAAAACTTAAAAAATTGGTGAAAATCTCATTAATGAATTAATTGCGTGAAAACAAAAATATATATATTTTTGTGTAGATATATTGCGTTTTAAGGTTTTCTAAAATTGATTCTGTTTTATTAAAATCTCGTCTGATATTACCTACTAAATTGAATCTTGCTATAGTTGGAACATGCCGTTCCAAATTTAAACATAAGCATAAGATTGACATCGATACAGAGAAATAAAATAAATTGTAACACATGGACATGTGGTGAACCATGAAACCTGGCCTGTTGATTAATTAAATAATGTCCATATACCTACCTAATACGAAAAAACTTTTTTAACGAATTGCAACTAAAAATTTATTCTAAAATAAGTAAGTAACTCAATGGTTTCGGATATGTGTTAACTATTTATAATATTATACATATTATAAATAAAGCTTATTGCTATAAATTCGTTTACTTGCGTGTCATATTGTAAATCCTATCTATATAAGTACGACATCCTGGAGAAAAATCTCTCTGCTTCACACAAAGTGAAGAGTATGGTTAAAATCCGTTATTTTTGTAGTCCATATCAATCAAGGCAAGTTTTAGCTTTAGAATGGTATCTATTTGTGAGAGGGGGTGGGAATGTAACATACGTTTGGGTATGTTCTTAAATATGTGGATGTGTAATCGGTTACCTACTGTGAGAGAGATGTCGATGTATTTGGTGTCACATATATGTGTACATATGTGTGAGCGTATACGCGTATAGTGCGTATATATATGTGAGCGTCACATAAATCAACTGTGAATGTTTGATTAGGTACATTTGTGATTGAGTGTCATATGTGTAGATATACATCTACATATGCACATATGATAACACAGGGATAGTATTTATCAGATAAATCATTCAGTTTATTGTGATGCATCATTCCAGGATTAATCTCTAAACGTTGACCTACCTCCCACTAGTTGTGCACAGAGCTCAAATTAGCGTAGTAGGTAGTTACCATTACGATTTATGAGAAACTCATGAGCAGGTTACGTCGTTAAATGTGTTCTTAATGCTCCATGCAATGTATCAACTTAAATGAAAATAAAATATAAACCACTACTAATAAAAGTTGAGGCCAGTCGTGGCGTAGGGCCACAAGTTGGTGACTGTAAACGCGACATTTTGTGGGTTCGATTCTCTCTTTTTATTTCCTCGCTCTTTATGCTACACAACACTCAATGACTCCAGAATTCACATGAAAGTTGGAAACGCAAGTGTCTTAATACGGAAGTATCTTAATACTAGGTTCCCAGGTTCCATCTACCTAAGTGTGGGATACAGAGCGAAGCTTAAAAAACTACTAATAAAGATAGGAAGTAATGAATACTTAGCATTAAAACTCATTCATATTCAATTGAGCAATCGCATACAAGTAAAAAACAGTCAAACAGAACAGATATATTCTACAAAAAAGATCGGTCCAAACTTTGCCACTAGATCCACAAATGTGTGTGTACAGACAGACTATTATAACAACTAGAAATTAATATTTTAGGTCTTTTTTGTCCCTGTAATTTGCAATTAAATTCACTTTGTAGAGACAGTTTTTTAGTATTTTATTTTAGCATAAATGACAACTACAAAATTAAGAACCGGGACTTATCTTATTATTTATTGTCATTATTCTCACCTACGAATTGGGATGTGTGGAATTATTATCATATATACTTTGTTTTGTTAAGCAAGTGACTGTTAAAAAGTCACAGTCAAAGTGGAGAAGTAGGTAATAAAATAAAACAAGATTTATCTTTAAAAAAAATCTTTATATTCATTGCCTTTAAAAAGTATTTTCTTTATAAAAAAACTTTCTTTGATTGAAAATAGAAAATCAACAATAGAAAAATCAATCAATACATCACTGGTTATCTGAATGTGGTTAGAATTGCAACTTTAGCTTGGCCAGTGTGCAGCTTACACCTTACTTATTAAATTCCCCAGTCAGGAACTAACTGAAAAGATGAATTTAAACACAAAACTTTTCTCACACTATCATAGAGCAGATCTCATGAACAGATTTCACAACAGGCTTCAAGAAATTATCAGAGCTCAGGAAGGAAATTATTAAAATAAAAATAATTTAAATTAAATGTTTTAGTATTTTCTTTGGCCACATAAAATGATTTTTGTTTGAAAAACATATGAATATCATGGATTTATATAGCATACTATTAAAAATTCCCTAAATAGTTTTGCCATTTCGGGTTGTGACCGTGAGTGTATTACTGCATTTTATAATTTACTTATTTTTCTTTTTTTCATGTTGTTTAGCTGCCTTCTTTTTCATTATTTGAATTCTTTTATCTGCTGATATTATATTAATATTGGGTGTTACAACTTTAGATGGTGAAGATGATGAAGAGCTACTGGAAGAAATCTTTACAGGAGTTGTAGACCCAGATACATGAGAGGGACTTTTAGGTGTTGATAGTGACTTATTAGAAAACCCAGCAGCAAATCCCTGAGATGTTAAACATGATGCACATTGCCAACCAGATGACATATCATTGTCACTTATCACAGGTTTGTGACAATCCTGTAAAAAAATAAACCATGATTAAATAAAATCATATTATAATGTATTTAAGTAATATCGTTAATTCTATTAATACCATTATTACCTGATGATAAAGAGCATGGCATGCATCACATTCTACTAAGCGGTTTCCTGCTTGAACAGCTATTTGTCTACAAACTACACAGGTTAAATCTTCTTGCAAGAAATCGAAATCCATAACTGAACCGTCATCATTTTCTCTCTCCGGAATCTGTATCTGTTGTGGACTTTGTTGAGGTATGGGAATAGTCTTTGTAACATTTGTATTTTTTTCGTTTTTATGTTTGGAACGCGAAGGTGACTCCATATTTTTCTCCTCGTTTAGATATTTTTTTGGTAAAACGTTACCTAAAATCTTAGAGTTACCATAAGTCTGTCGAATCACATCATCAAGAGTTAAGCGCAATTGTTCTGTCGAATCAGAAGCACTAGAATGCAAATATTTTAGGCATAATTTAATAGCTGGATCAAAATCTATAGAAGACATTTCACTTTATTATAACTCTTTTTTTATTGTAATCCTTTTGTTTTTTATTATATTTTGATTTTTAAAAAATTATATCAATATTACTAAATTTCCAATAACAGACTGCAAATATACATTACACTCGTAGTTCGTATAGCACCTATTTACATTTTGACATTAACACTATTAACAGTGACATTTAAATGTACGCTTCGGATTACGCATGAATTCATAAGTGTCTACTAACTGGCACGCTAGGAACGCCGTAATAAAAAGAACAGAACAGAACATAAGTGTCTATGTACGATGAAAATCTATTCAACTCTCAACATTCTTAAGTTATTTAATATAAAATATTAGACAACTAATATAAATATTAAATAACTTATATTAAATATTAAATAACTTCTATTAAATATTAAATAAATTGTTATTTTTAACATAACTGCCTTACTTAAAAAAAAATCTTGTAAGTTTTCTTAATAATTTATTAATTTAAAAACTTATCTAATATGAATATTTATATTGACATCTGTAGTGAGTCACTATATTCTTATTGAATATTTAAAATTAACACAGTTAAAAATATGAAATGGATTTCGTAATGCAATATTATTGAGCCAATTTTTATAATCTGTTTACAATTCTTTATCAAATGAAACGCAATTATTAATTGCGAACAAAAGCATTGTCTATTGCAATAGTGTTAACCTTCTTTAAGACTCTCACCAAATATGCGGAAAATAAATTAAAGTTGTATTGGCAGTTAACATTATTTAACATACACAATATGTAAATAAAAAAAAATATTATTATATATAAAAATATTATTTATAAAATTTACTTATTTTGAGTGAGACGAAATAAGCGCCAACGTGAACACATCACTTGCCGCAAACTGCCTTTGATCTGTAATCAAAAATCGACCCTGGTCGGCATCAGCGATAAGCTGTCATAGGCCACGCCAAACAGCCTGTTCTAACGCTTGTGATGGTTGAGGCTTGACAAGTCTTAACAGACGTCTGTAGTCGTCACAGCCAATAATCTGTGTTTAATTATTAACACTGCATTCCAACACAAGCTCTTACTTGAAGCAAGTGCACCAAGCTACCGCCACAAGCTACCACTACACTAAGCAAATACCTTGTTCAGGCGTTGTTGTTAGTGGACGCTTTCCGAGGCTTGCCAAGCGTGTAAGCAACGGATTATGTTAGACTTAAAAGATTATTTCACTCTTATTATTTGCCGTTCTGAATATAAATATAACTTTGAATTTTGAGTTTTTTTTTAAATAAGTAAATTAATTTTTACTTAATTTTAGTTTTGCTTGATAATTGATATTTTTTAAAAGGAAGTGGAAGAGCTATTATATTGCAACACTTTTTATGATGTCATATTCATATTTGATTTTATTCAAAATTTGTAAAACAGTTTTGAAAACATGTTAATAACATAGAAAATAACGCAAATAAACGTAAAATAAATAACATATATTGGAAAAAAGAAAATATTGTGGTGAAACATGGAATGGAATATATTTATATTAATATTCTTAGGTAATTTACTAATAAGTACATGTGATAGCCAAATGGGTCCAGATCCATGGGATTATGATAGTAATATAGTTACGGTTATAGATGAAGAAAATATTCCACCAGACCTTAAAAATCCACCGCCAAGGAAATTACAGACAAATAATATAGGTTTAGGAGAATGGTTTTATAAAAGAATATTGGCTATTGTATTAAAATCAGGACAAGTTAAGGTAATTTATAACTTTTAATAAGGTAATTTAATTTTAACATTACTTAATTATTGTTTTTATTCAAATTATAAATATATTTTATAGAATAATGAGGACGGCAGTATTGATATTGCCCTACAAATGAAATACAGCCCAGAGAAATGGAGTACTCTTGAAGATTATATTAAATCAAACACTCCTTTCTCAGAAGATATGTTCAGACGTTCTATGGGTTATATAGAGGAATCTATATATAAACCAACAATCACCCAAAGAATTATCATGGCATGGAGTGAATACATTCAATTCTATTTAATTGAATATAAAGTAAGTTATTGTTTCATTTCTTTAACATATTATGTGCTATTTGTACATTACATCTGTAATTTATTTTGATATTCCAATATCAATCATTTTGTACAAATTACTTTATAAATTTGAAACAAAACTTTGGTTTAGTTTTAGTTGGAGGCCACTGTAGTGCAGTTTCTGACTCTAAATGTAATAGTTGTGGGATTATTCCCCACACAGGGCAATTGCAACAACAGGGTTGGGATACTAATTATATTGGTCACTCAACACAACTATTTGTTAAAATATAATTATTAGAGTTGTATTTACTGTTTTCAGATGTACATTACTTGGACAACAAGCCTTATAGCTGGTATCATAACAATATTTTGGTTATGGAGGCATATATCTCATAAACAAGTTATTATACTAGTAATTTTGGGATTATATATATACGAGGCATTCATTTCTTATAAAGTAAGATTAACTTCTGTACTAACTTGTAACTTTAACTTCTTGACTAGTTCTTATAATACTGAAAGTGTTTATAAAGTGAGGGTATCATGGTGGAGTGGGCAGCATCTGACTTTAAATGAGAAAGGCTTTCATTCAATCCCTCTCTCAGGGAAAAGATTTACTTTGATTTCCCCTTTTCTGTACCTTAACACAAAGCATTTTGAATTTTAGCAGAAAGTGAAGACAAGAGTATCTTGACACTAGATTTTTCAGGTCCTGTACAATATTACAAATAAATAAAAGTAACATTGATATTTTCAACAGAATGATGTTTTTACTTGAATGAATTAATCCTAAAGACTAAAACTATTAAGAAATTCTCATTAAACAATGTCGAAATTTTACAAATTTCCGCTACCTATAGACAATTACTAAGAATTATCATTTGGCAAGAGAAAATGGTATTTATTAAATATAGGGTGTTTTAAACAATTAATATGAAATTTCTTACAAAAATTTGGGCAATAATTGACAATTGCGAAAATTCTGTGCAAATGGCATTGTATAAGTGTGTCAACCTTCATAATCAGTATATTATATATAATGTATGACTGTTATTTGTTGACCATTTGTCAAGAATGAGATGCTTAGTAATATATTTTTAAAATTCATACAAAATACTTTATTAATACAAAATATTTTATATATAGCAAGGCAAAATGCAGTCATTCACTTTTGCCACTTAACACATATTCCCAAATCGAGCCTCGAGAATTCGAAAATTGGGAACGAAAGTGTAAAAGTGTCACACTAGGTTCCCAGGTTCCTTATGCATACCTTGCTACATGTGGAAAACAGCATGAAGCTAAAAGAAAAAAATGTAATGTATATAAATGTTCAATTGCAGGAAGCTGAGCAACAAGAACTTGACAAGTTCATTAAAGCTGTGAATACTTGCAAGTGGTTCATTTGGACATCAGATTGTGAAGTGCCACCACCTAATCCACTTTTATTCCTAAAACATATGAACCCGCTTAAGATTGGTATTAGAATGTTTACAACATTGCTCACTGAACCCATGGTGTCTATTAGTGAGACTGTTAACACTATTATCCAAGGAGCAACAGGTAATATTATGTATTTCAATATTTGTTTAAAATAAAAAAAAATAAAGCCATTGTGCATTGCATATTATATTTTGAATATACATAGAAATATGTGAAACAATTTTTAGAAGACAAAAAATGACATTGCAGTTTTTGAACCTCATGGAAACCATTGGAGTGCTTTGACCACTATGCCATACAGAGTTTTTTAAAAAGTATTTCTTATCTTAGTATGGAATAACATTTTTAAAATATCAATAATGCTATATAAGTTGATTACATTTCTGAGATTATTGTTTCTAACTTATGTTTATTCTTTTCCAGGTGGATTATGGTTTCCCTTTGACAAAATAATGCATGGATTTCTAATATTAATTTTTAACGCATTATTAATATTTTTATTAATTATGATAGTATTCAATTACATTTTAAACATTCCATTTAGTTTAAACTTTTTGGGAATGATAAACATAGGCCTGAGGCAACGTAATAGATCAATGCCAAACATTATTAATGAACCATCTCAAGCACAAAGATTAGACAATGGAGATAGGATAAGTGGTGAAAATTTAAGTAGGTTTTTAGATGTTTATACAAAAGCATTAAACACAATACAGTCTGCACAATCATCAATTAGTGGAAGATGGCAACCAAATGCGAATTTGGCGATCACATGTGGGCCAAAATTAAAAAAATCTGCAAGTACTGGACGGTTGCCCAATGTCTCAACCTAAAAAATATTACTTAAGCATATTTTAAACATATTTAATGTATTATTCCACGCGAATTACAGAAAAATGTTTTATTTCGAACTCGCACCTCTTAGACGGTTTTCAAGAGGCGCGGGTTTTAACTGTTTGTAGTATATTTTATTCAATGAACAATATGCTTAATCATGTTTTATATCCTATTTTTTACAATCTCTGAAAAGACATGACAAAAATTTTATTGCTGGTGTGGCAGCTGACGCAGCTTTGTGGGTTCGATTCAAACTCGAGGGAATATTTTATTTTTGAACGAAGTGTCTCAACACGAGATTCTCCCTGTCTGCCCTGTTATTATATCATACACCGTGAAGTAGAAAAAAAAAACAATTGATAAAGGAGAAAAGGCGTGACAAAATTTTTAATTCATATGTGTTCTCGTGGTTGCAACTGCATACAACCGTACATGCGCTAGTATCGACACGTGGCTGTGTTTGCAAACTGCATTAATTATTTGTCGGACTATAAGTGAGTCATGGTACTTGTGATACAAAAAAAATTACGTTCATTACTTACATATTTTTCTGATATATATATTTAGTTTTTGAGTTTAGCGTATGGTTTATCAATGTAAACTAAAGTCGTATATGTGTTTATCAATTATGACATGTATTTTTTTTTCCAAAAACTTATCAAATGAAATGCTACGTTGAATGTCGACAAAAGAGTTATTTTTCACATTTTTTTACATTTTTGGCATGTTGTTCCACACCTAGCATAAATTTTTTTTTTAATAGCGACATATGAACCCGCGCCTCTTGGTAACCGTCAGAGGCGCGGCTTCGAATTCAAATAAATAACAATGTAATTAAATTATCACAAGCATTTGAGGTTGATTTTTTAAACTTTAAACTCATAACGTTAGTACAATTAAAAGCTCTGGTAATTAATAACTGTCTGTGATATATATGTTGTAATTGTGATTTAACATTTAAGTTTGAATTCTAATTATGCTTTCTTTTACTTTAATGTGTTTTAATTCTAACTTATTTTTATTATGTTTAATATATTGTAATTTAATAGTTATTACATTGCTTTACAAGTACACGTGAAATGTTAATCATTAAATTTAGGTTATTTGGTAAATAAATAAACATCTCGAATTATATTTCTTTTTTATTTTAATTGTGTGATGCTGAAAAATATAGGTAGCAATGAAATAAAAAACTGGAAACCTTCAGTTAAATTATAAGAAGCATTGTTTTATAAAAATGATACATTACCCAAGTAAGAAGCAAAATTTAAAAAATTCTAATTTCGTTCAAGTACTTAGAATCTAAACGCTATTGGTCAACAAACATTCGCAACCTCAATAAATAACATTATAACAAAACAGTATCAATATATTCAACTATTAATCACCTGGAGGAGCAACTGGCTGCAAAATTTAATATTACAAAATTTCAAATAACAAATCGATTTTATAACTGTGTAGCCATTTTAAAACACGAATATTATTGAAAATGCCTACACAAGTCTTGTAAACAAGATTTGTTATATTTTTCCATTTCTTCAAATATTTAATTATTTTGTAACATAAATTTCACCAAGTACTTATTCAACCCCTCGCACATAGCCAACTAAGCTTGAATCATAATATTCGTGAGGCGTCACTACTTCGTCTACCCCTACCTACAGTCTATAGATTCTAAATGGATTAATCGCTCATATTGATGTGAACATTAAGGTGGGTACTGATCGGCGTTACGGGGCGTAATATAGTTATAGGGCGGTCGTCGAATCGTGGACCGACCAATCCAACTTCAGGGCGGATTTGTTACACGGTGAACGCTCGAGCCCGTGCAGTCAAGTCCAGAAAACAAAGCTTTGCGATTGCGCAGATTCGAAACTAGCATGTTTATATGAATTTCATCCCATGGCGTTAAATATCTCTGTCGGTGCGATTGGTAACGTCGCGTCGGTCAGTACCAATCTTTAGTTTATTTATTAGTATTAAATTTGAATTTAGGCATAGATTGGTAACGTTAAATATTTATTTAATTGCGTAAGTAATAAACAACTGTTCTTAAATACTATTAAAAATTATGGTAAAGCATATGTGTGACAGTAGTAATCACAAAATAGGTACTGTAGTAAGATTCAAGTTTTTTTGTATTAAGCCGCAATTTTGACTATTTAATATACATTAGTAGATATTTGATACATTAGTGAAATTAATAATTTCCATAAGAATATAAAGATTATTTAGGACTTAGGCTTGTAATTATATTAATTATGTACGTATGTATGTATATATTTAGATTTCGCTTTAGTTTAACATTTTAATTATGCAGTGTATTGACAGTTAATTGAAAATTTAAGAGTCGTAAAACAGTAGCAATAATTAGTAGAATAGACTTTATTTAAATATTAAAAAGTTTATGTTCACAGTTTGAAGCTTTCACAATTTTAATTCTTTAATAAATTTACTGTTCATGTATGTGAATGATATGAGGATCCTCTAACAATAGATTTATATTTAATTAACTACTTCAATATTATTGCCATACATATTTGGGCATCTTTACGATGTTAAAATTCTCTTGGTGTTTTAATTTCTAATAACTATTTGCGAAGGAATTTAAAATAGTATAATACGATATAGAAGTTGAGTAATTGCTAAAGCTCCTAATTTACAATACGTCTACCCTTTAAACTTGTACAATAAATTCATTTTACCACAACAGTATTAATCTGTACATCTCGGAACAGCTTTGCTGTGGTATATTTATATATTTGGTAAATTCGATGTGCTTTTATGAAATTTCCAAAGATTCAATGATATAGTTATAGAATAGATTGAAATATAAATTGATAACGCTTGTGCTGATAATAATAAATAGTAAGTAAGCAGGTTTTCTTAATACATTTTGGCGTTTATCTTATATAAATATAATAAAGAAATATTCGTTAGAGTAGAGAAAAAGTGGGAGATTTATTTAGATGTCACACTTCCGCTACTAAGTGTGTGTGTAATTGTCACATGTCTATTACGTATTTAGAGTTTAATAATATAATATTAAATGACAAACATACTTTATTTTGTATAGCCATGAAGTGAAACAACAAATTAAACTCCCACTGAAATAGAAATTTGAAAAAGGGCTCCATCGTGAAACTGTAGAGTTTGTGGACAAATTGATTTAAATACTTCATAGTGTATTATTTTTATGTTATTCTTATTTGTCAATATAAGGCCCTCTGCTAAAAATAAATACATTATTATTGCATATTGATATAGCTACCAGATTCCACGACGGAGCAGTACAACCTTAATGACATGAACAATGATTTTACGATATATTAACGTTATATCAAACATAAATTACCGTAAAAATACATCAATCAACATCAAACAACACTTGGTCCAGTATTAACAATTTAACAATGTTTTTTAATCCTACATAAGTAAGGTATTTCTTCAAGGCAAACGATCATAGGTATATGGATGCGATGCGTGAATAAAATGATACTTCCAAGTCCGTTTACATCACAGTCAATTTATTAACGTATGATTAATCAATTAAATAAATAAATTTTGAGTTATTAAAAAAATAAGATAAAATAAATGAAACTTGACAATCTATTCACGCTCAGCATCCATATAATATGAACTGTAGTTGCGCAAATAATTTAAACCTGCGGTAGACTTAACAATTAGTAAATAATATATTTTCAAATTATTTTTCAAGGTAAGCAACATTACAAAAGCTTTACCCATTCCTTTAAAAAAACGTTCATTTTATATTATAATAGTCGTAAAATCAAAGTATATTATGATTTTCATCTTAGCATTCATTTTTATACATTATATGATAAACAAAAGTCAACGTCCCTTTTTTTATATTTGCAATAAATTTTATCCTTACTTCTATCACTTTTTATTTTTAGCATTATAAAGTGCTAACCCATTCCAAAGACAAAAATATTTTAGAAAACGGATGAAAATTTTACCGCAGCTGGCCTCGAATCTACGCTTCTTGGAAGGCTTCCAAGAGGCGCGTGTTCCAGCCCATTACGTCTAAAGTGTTATTTGTTTTCTAAAATATTTTTCTATAGCTTTGCTTTGACTCGTGATTACATATTATGAGATAATAATAAGACTAGATAAAATATTAATCTATCGGTTTCTAATTGGATATGTAAGTGAATGATACTAAATAAAGTGCATTAAAACTAGCGAGCTACATTTATAATAAAGATATAAATTATGATCTTATTTGGAATGTAATTATTATGTTAAGCCCATAAGTTAAAAAATGAAAGATTTTAATTAATGATTATATTTCAACATACACAATTTTAAAAAAAAAAGCACCAGAAATAAATTTAAAAAAATTGGATGTATTCAAACAGTCCTTATCAGAATTTTAATAGCTGCTTTATTACATAAGGATTTTATTTCATTTTGGCACATTAAATCAAAATTATGACAATGACATTAAACTTGGCTCGAGCCATTTATTTTTAAATGATTATTGTAAATTTTAATATATACCGCATCTGATACTCTGTAGACAATAAACTTTATAAATGGTTATTTATATTAAATAAAAGTTATTAAATAAAAAATAAAATTAATAAAATCAGTCATATTGTTTGGAACCTGCCAATACAGCGTTAGCAAAGTATGATGAGCACATTAATTAAAAGTGAAATTAAAAATCTATATATTATATTGGTGTATTATCACTTAATATTACAAAATATTAGAGTAAATTCTTTGGTATAAAGCAAAACAAATTATCACTTCAGGTACTAAATTTAAAACGACTTAGTAAAACTTACTTTAGATACAATACTACAATACACTCGCGGTAATCCGAACAACGTTCTCCAAGACGATGTCTATTATCGAGCTTGTGGGATTTTAGAGTACTTACTTTCTAAGATCCCCAATAATTGGAAATTTTATTAATCAAAGTAGCTTTGTAATCGAAAAAAATATAAGCCCTCCAAAATATCTTCTAAATATCAGGTAAGTAGATATATAACACTGGTTCACACGCTCGGTAGGCCGCTATTACATGGTCGACGAGTCGTAGCCGCTCTGACATCAGGCTTTCTGAATTTATGCGCATTGCTCGCTCATGAAAAAAAATATTACAAATGTAAGAAAAGCCTATACTCAAATCTCCGCAGTCCGCAGCCATGCCAAGCTAATATAAGGGCGGCCACGAATCGTCGTCTGTTCTTTATACAGTCCAATTCAAACTGAAACATTACACATCGAGCACAATAGTGGCGACGACGTTTCTAATTATGCTTTATATTAATAAAAATATATATTTATATTTTTTCGGATTTATTTATTTACAATCAACCGTATTAGGCATTTTGAATTACAGGAGGCGCCAATTTAGACACTTAGACACAAGGTCAGAACTACCGCGAGTCCACATAATCAGCGTACAATTGAATAACAGTAAGTCCTATAGACTTTGTTCGTTGTATTATCCGCACAAACGCGTTGAATCAATCACTTAATAAGCGATTCAGTCAATATATAAATATGTGAGTTACTTATTACTTATTAGAATTTGAATATAAAATTTAAAGTTATTAGTTTGAATTATATTTAAATAATGAAATTCAACATTGAATAAGTAACAAAGTGCTAAGGAAAAAGCTATGGTGTTTAATGAATTGATTTTTTTAAATTTAATTAATGTACAGACGAGTCTCAAACATTATCATTTAATTATAAAGATGCAACTAGTGTAAATAAAGTAACTCTTATTATTAGCAAAATATACTTTTAGATGATAATTTCAAATTGAACCAATAATATAATAGGCAATTATAATACTTAAGTAAATGCATATAATAAATCCATTGTGTACATATGACTAGAATCAAAATTACATCATTTTAATGAACAAGTAATAATCAACATGGCATGAATAATAACAAAATATTATAAATATATTTCAAAAATTTACTTTGGTTGATTAATTTTTTTTTAGCTCTACTAAATTTTTTATACTGTATCTCATATACAGTAAGGCAAGCATAAGGAACCTAGTGTTAAGACACTCCATTCCCCATGCATCGCCCAATTTTCGAGACATTGCGTGTTGGAAGGTGATACTCAATTTCGCGCTTTCTTTTGTTACCAGAGCGAGTAAATGAAAATAATTCATTCCCCAAGTTGGAATCGAACCAAAATCTGTCGCGTTTGTAGTAGAACGCTGTGCCGCTGCGATACGACATTCGCCGGTTGCTCTGTTTGACATTAATAATTGGATAATTAATTTTTTTTTTCAACCAATACAAATATTGTTAATAGCAGAATTAATTTTGACTACTAGAACTAAGACAAAAAATATATAAAATGATAAAAATTATCCGCCATTAATAAACCAACATCCCATTCAAAAACAAATCTCTTTCTCTTTTTTTTAATTGAAGGTCAAATATTATTCTTCTATAATGGTTATGTAAGAATTAAGCATCAAGCTACAATTTTCTATGCTATATTATATTGCACTTTTGAACTACTAAACGTTGTGACTTAAATCTAAACCAGGGATGTTACGGATTACATATACAGCTATATACAGCTTTCAGTTTCGGATTATCCGTTACTTTCTGATATTTTGGGTTACTAATTGATCTTTTAGATTTTTTTAAGCATACAGTTTTTATTTGTTATTTATATTCTCTAGTAACAAAAGTTGTTCAGACCAAGAGCTACTGTGTCGGCCAAGCCTGGCTTAATAAATTTTTTGTCTCCTTTAACTCATCCTCCTATTTAAACTCCACCCATATCCCATATTATGATTGTTTTATTCGAATAGTTTAGATTACAGCAATGGAGCTCCATAACGTCCCCGCTCTAAACTACTTCTTAGAAGAAAATATTATATTGTCATATTTTTATGCAATGTTGCTTATTACTTGATACTTGTAAATGGGATAAGTAATTGTTTTCATTACATGACAAGGCATTTCTCTCTCCCACTCGTAGAACCTTCACCGCCATCTTTGACAGTCTTTTCTTTTTTCTTTTTGCCCTTACCATCAACTTGTAGAGAAACATTTCTATTCTTTTCCATATTTAACAGTTCCTAGAAAGAAATCACAAAATTGGGTTATATATATTTTTTTCCTGCACTATGTATGCAAGTAGATAGTGCATTATGGGGATTGTGGTGCATTGTTTTCTATACTCTCTGTCATTTCTAGACTGTAATATATAGCACAGTGAGTAGATAACACACTGCTAAGACAGTGTGCCTGTAAACACAATGAGTGGGGTTTGATTCACACACATGGACAGGACAGAGTGGGAATTCAAACAGAGATAAAAAAAACACTGCTGTATTATTAACAATTTACAAAGAAAACGACAAGACATCACCTGGAAAAGCTGAGTGACATTGTGATTTGTTTTAGCACTTGTTTCCATAAATGAAACTCCCCATGTTTGAGCTTGTGCTTGTCCTTCAGCAGCAGGCACTTCCCTTATTTCGGGGCTCTCATCACACTTGTTCCCAGCAAGCATCACAGGTATATTCGGTAGTTCAGTACCTTTTATTTCTTTTATTGTCTGCCATATTGGCTTTAATTCTTCTAATGATTGTCGACTACTCACAGAATATACAAGAATAAAGGCATGACCCTGAAAATTAATAACTATGAAAAAATTGATTATATTATAATTTAGAAAATTTATAAAAAAAATAACAATTTATTATTATTAAATGACATTTATCCTGAGAGTCAGTCTTATTCACCTGAATGTATAACTTAGTGTTCAGAGTGAAGAACGGGTTTGTGTCTTGTTGTGTTAAAATTTTTGTTTTTGCTTAGTGTGGAATAATTCTTTAACAATGTAAAAAGAATAACAATCACTTTTATATTTATTCTTCTATATTCATATTGTATTTTTTTGCAATAATAAATCATGTCTATCCTACAGAAATATAGTAAGTTTAATTTTTTGACTATCAAAACTCTTTTTTATTATTTAATTAGATTTTTTTCACCTCCATGTCCCTATCCTGAACAGGCAGGGAAACCCTAATGTCGAGACCCTTTATATTCCACTTTTCAACCCAGCCTATTGTGTATTGTGTGACAGAAAACAGTGTCTTACCAGACATAATTAATCAGGGACATAAAAAATATTATAAATAATTCCCAACTGTGGATCATTTTGAATTAAAATTCTGAAATATCTAAAATAAATAAAAATCCTTAAAATAAATATTTTGTAACAAAATTTAAGAATACAATACACAAAATAATAAACAATGTAACTAAATAATATGTTACCTTGCTTATGGACAACCTTTGCATTGCTGGAAATTGATGTGATCCTGTTGTATCAGTTATTTGTAAAGTGCATATTGTTTTGTTGCTGCTTATTACCTACAACATAAATTGTACAAGATTTTTTTTACTTAACACTGTATATAATATAGTCGGCAGAAGTAACAACGGAAAAGTAAATGAAACTAGTGTTAAAACACCTCATTCCCCGCACACCACTGAATTTTTGAGACATTACATTTTAAGTGGTAGAACTCAAGTTGAGTCATTATTACTAGAAAATATTTTCCTAATGGGAAAATAAAAAAATCTTACAAAAACTCATCCAGTATGTCTATTTTACAAAAACTCCAAATGAAAAAAAATCTTAGAAAAATCTATCATGCCACTTATTCCTGGAGAAAAGACAAGAATATATGGAAAATATATGAGAAAATCTATTATTGGGGGTATTTATTAATGCAATAAAGCCCAAAACAATGTTTTTTTTTGTTTTGCCTTGCCTTAGCGTTTGTGCATGCTAATCTTAAAAATAGCTTATCCAATTTAAATGCAGTCACTATTGTGTTTTGGTAAACTTTTTTATCATTTAGTATTTGTTTTATTTCAAATGGGTATATTAAAAAAACGTTATATCAATTTAAATATTTTGTTCGACAATATTGCAATAAAATAACTTGAATTGGCTAAAACTTTATTTTTAATGTACAGATATTGTCTTTAAAATGATAATGTTAGAATTTAGATTAATAAGTTAATTTAGATTAATAAGTAAATAATCGCTTATTTCTGCTAAAATACTTGGGATTTCTATTATTCTCATAAAAAATAAATGAAATATATCGATTTACTCACTTGTCTATATGTATCTTCAATAGTTGGTATGTAAGATTCTCGAAATGTACCTTTAACAAATCTCAATACTAATGAACTTTTTCCAACACCACCAGCACCAAATACAACGACACGGTAATCATTACTTTGCTCTGGCATCCCTGCGTTTTATTAAGATCCCTTTTCGTAAAATCAATTTACAAAATTTTCACCCACTTGTATGTAGTGCTTTTATAGCATTTTCAGTTAATATTAGTAATTTATTTGCCTGAAAACAACACTCCACATTTAGGAGCAATTGTGGCTTTTAGTTTTAGTAAAATAAAAATACATTTTTATTGTTTTTTATTATTTTACAACGCCCCAATCAACATATACACAACCACAATTAAAAATGTTAAATGACGATTACAGCAAAGCCAAATTTTATCTGTGGCCGAAGTATTTAGAGCAGAGCCAAAAAATTAAAAAAAAATGTTAAGTTATTATAAAAAAAAAATCTTATCAGTACCATACATTTTTCAATTTATTTATAATTAAATTAATAATTAAGTATATATGTAATATAAAGAAAACATGACTTTCAAATATTTTAACAAATTATTTATCACTGAAATGTTGATTGGAGTCCTAAAAATCCGTCTAGAATTCCGTGTTAGAAAATACGTTATGTAATATATATAACTAGTGGACCGGGGCGGCTTCGCTCCGTTGAACTATAGGAAAATTTATGAAATTATTTTCAGTTTAAAGAGTAAATGGTATGTCATGGTGTTCAATGATATTTTTTTTCAGTCTGAATTTCAAATTTTATAAAAATCGGTGCCGATTTAAAGATTTTTCCATACAAACATTCAACACCTTTTTCATCCCTTCAGGGTTAAAATTATTCAAAACCGTTTCTTAATAGGTGTCCAGATTACGAAATCTGTCCAAATTTCACGTTTCTACCATCAGCTGCTACGGCTGTGCGTACGTCTTCCCTCAGTCAGTGGGAACATGTCCTTTTATATATAGATAAATTTCTCTTTTATGTTCTGTTTTTATTGTTTTATCTTTTTCTCCATAAAATATCGTAAATTTAGATTTTAGCATATCATCGTAACTGATAACTTTATGGTGGTCGTACCTGAATTTAATTCCTAATATTGGATCTTGTTCTCAAAATGTGTCTACAGGCTACACATTTACATTTTTGACAGTGCACTTAGAGTTATCTATGTACGCGCTAAATATATGGTATTATCTGTAGAACTGAACATTGAGCAAGGAAGGATTAGAAAATTACAAAATTACAAATGGCTTCCGCTTCCAACTCTTGGCTGCCGTAATTCTCTTTTGGCATGGTTTTTTGAAATAAGGTTTGTACCTTATTTACTAATGCGTTTTTAAATTTGATATATTTATGTATAATTATTCGGATAAGGTGTTATGTCTCGTTTGAAATAGAACAAAAATTAAGCTCAAGAACGTGCCGGTTATGCTTTTAGTTTTTCTCATGGTTTTTGTTGAAATTTCTGTCGTTGTGAAATGTATTAGCTTAAAAATGAGCTGAAAACTTTACATATTACAATAATAAGTTTAAATGATTACCTATGAATTCGTATTTTGCAGGCCCTTTTAATTAGTCGCGACGAACGTGTTCGATCGGAGTTTCAGAGGATTGTAGTTGTCGACAACCATGGGCATTCAAGATCTACAAATATTTTTAGAAAACGAAGGTGTAGGTGTCGATTTGTTTCGTATTGCTAGAACTCACCCTGGTGGCTTTCGATTAGTTTTAGATGCTGAGGGATGCTTAGACCGTCTTTACGGAGGATATTTTTCAGGTAACTTGTTTGTATATTTAATGTAGTCTTCGCATTGAGTAAACTTATGATCTTTTTTAGCAATTTTACTATGGTCTTGTTAGAAAAGTAATATGTAGGTAGATTGGATATGAAAATAAAAATTGCCAACTGTTATAAATTTTTACGTCTTTTAAGCTAAAAATTGTCTTCTAATATGTATTTTGTTTTTGTTTGTTAGATTGGGCATGTGGGGGGCAATGGGCCCGTTGTGTTCAATTTTTAACTACACTGGCTCAAGCTTTAGCTGAACATCAAGTAGCACTATGTGTTTGTTTCAATGGTGCCCATCCAACACCCCCGGCCTTACCTCAGCATTGGATTCAAACACAAGCTACTTATAGACAAAGAGTTAATTCTGTAAGTACATTGACAATTACAATAACAAAAAATTTACTTTATTGCGATATAAATATCTTTATTTTGAAACTCATCTTGTATTCAGATGTAATTAATATGGTAATTTATCGTTTTTTAGGTATTACGACATATTGTTACTAAAGGGACACCACCACCAAAAGTATGGTGGGTTCCACCAACAGGACTACACTCATGCCTTAGAACAGCTCTTCGCTATCTTAACATTCCTATTGTATGTAATGTACCTTTTAAACAGTTTTACTTCATATTAAATTGATACATTAATATTTTTAATCTAAAGTTAACCATTATATTTAGTTATTTCAGAATTATCATGTTATAACACATTATATACAGAGTATTTGTATACTTATTTATATAATAAATATTCTTACCACTACAGATGGTGTCATCAGATGATCACTGTCAAGAAGTGGTTGGCTTGTGTCGTGAGAAAACATATGCTGGTCTGGTAGGCTGTTCTGGAGAATACTTAGTATTCCAGCCACCTAGATATTTTAGTTCATCACAACTAAAACTGACCTATAGAGTAAGTAATAAAATATTATTTTTTACATTATGTATATTTCATTTACCTTTTTTTATTAATGTTAATTTTACTTTGTTTTAGTCCTCATTGGAAACCAAAGAATACATGGTTCATGAACTGCCTAAGTTACTAGATGTGCCTCAAGATAGACTATGTCTATTAGCTGCTCTCCTCGGTGGAGTAATTTTATCAGAGACAAGTCTTACAGATTTTTATAAGCGTTTAGGAATTGCACAGAAAAAGGTAAATACAGAATTACAAATTATAGTGTGATGGTTTGTCTTTCCGAAGTGTGTAGTTTTTTATTTTTCTTTAAAACAACTGCGGTATATAGGCGGAGGAATGACTATCAACATATTATCACACTTTCCTACTTAGCTTCATGTTTCATCCCTTGAGTGGTAATGAGAGAGATATGATCACTGCATATCTCTTTCGCTTCATCCTCTCTCCTCAACCTACCATGCTCACTAGTTCTAAGTTCTAGTATTGTTAAGTTTATATTAAATAACAATAGATCTATATATTACTAAATATTTATTTTCTTTACAGCAACAAATACCACCAGAAACCCTCATTAAAACAGTTGGTCAGTTTGTTCGCGATTTGCCTTCATCAGATGTAGATGCAGCATGTATTGAAATATTTGGTGATCTTAATGATCTCCGTGCTGCTAAATTAAAACAAGCTGTGCAATATTATCTTAATGGTACTAAAGATGGCTTTCTTAAATATAGAACTGCATCTGGTACGTTCTTAAATTCTCTTCTCATTAAAATGTTATGAGTGTACATCAAATTATACAACCAAAGGGCAAAATTATTACTCTTGTTTCGTTATTATATTTAAGGTCGCCGCCCGAAAAGTAACAAAAAGAATCAGAAGCCAGAAGTGAGTCCGCAGTCTACATCGACCGACCTCGACACATCGAAGCTTGCTACCGAATCCTCCGAGCATGAGGTTATACATTTGATTTATTATTTAAATCAAAAACTATCGCTAAGGTCATCCACGCCTTTTACATCAACACACATTGGTATTCATTGGCAATCGAATTGCATGTTTCAAAAATGACTCCATGTGCCGGGTTTAAAGTTTGTTTTCATTTCATTATTATTATTATGATATGGTTTGTCATTTATGATTTACTTAGTTTGATTTGTTTGATTGATTTTAATTTTGTTAACGGACGTGAGTGAGCACTTGGGAGTAGTGAAAGATTGGTAACAATGACTTGCAGCGAAAAGGCTTGGAAGATTACAAATTGGCAACGGCGAACGCGTCGATTAACGCGGACTTTAGTATGGAGGAGGGCGTCGACGTGAGCCACGCGGTCGCCGCACTCGCATTGGACGACGCGCCCCCCTCCGCGCCCCTCGCGCCCTCCGGCAAATCGCCCCAGGACAAAACTGAGAAACCGATGATCAGAGAGGTCTGTACGCGACCTTGCTTTTTAGTTTTTTTTTATTTATATGTTTTACTTGTTTTTGCAATATGTAATATTTCAGAACACAATAAGCGATAGGTTGTTAATTGATATGATGTTGATCGTTTTCTTTTTATTGTTTTAATATAAGTAACACAGAAAATGGCAATATTGAAATATGATGATAATGCTAAGCAGGACAAAACTTGATATCTGATGCTCATAGGTCTGCGCGTTCCACCTTTTTTTTTTGTTTTTTCTTTTCGCATTTAAGTGTCTTTAATATTTATGTTGTACTTATTTTTGCAACATATAATATTTCATAACACAACAACAATAAACAACAAGTCGTCAAAATGTAATGTTGAAAAATCTTTAAAAATTATAATATATTTTTTGTATAAATACTTAAAGTTAAAATTGCAATATTGAAGTATATTGATATAGTACCAACGCTAACTGCGCTAACATGTAAAGCCAACTGATACCTTATAGACAGCTATAATGTCGACAAATAATATAGACTGACGCCGTCGTGGACCAGAAGCACAAGTGTATGACTAAACGCGACAGGTGGTTGCACTAGTGCCGAGACAAAGCGTGGCGTTGAATTCCGCCATTCAACACACAATGCCTCCAGGATTCGGCGGAAAGTGGAGTGTTTTAATACTAAGCTCCTTCTCAATAGCCTACTTCATGCGGGATACAGCATGAAGTTAACAAAAACACGTTTTTCACAATTTTTATTTGCAGGTAACAGCAAGTGTGAGTAAGCAATCGCAGAGCGACGACAACTGCCCTCCGGCACCCGCCGAGGTGCTCCGTACATGCGCTGAGCGGCACACGCGAGGGCTCATGCACCCACAAATGCTATCCATTCTAACACACCGACAGATCACTCTCCCGGTCCTCATGGAGGATGACAACCATCGAGAAATACCCTCCATACATCACTTCTTTAGACCTATACGTCAGAATGTTTATGCTATATTGTATAATATGCATCATCATCGCTTCATGGCACAGAAAGCTAAAGGTAAACTTTCTTTATTTAATATGAGACAAAACATAACTCCTATAGGATCACTTTGTTGGTCAAGACCATCTGTCTCACTATTGCGTGGAGGTATCAAACTGAAATTATTATCAAATATTGATCTACAATCCCTTTGGAGCACTGAGAAATAATAAGCTACTAAGTCAACATTTAATTTGTATGTGAAGTCAATGTTTTAATTAAACATATAAATGTTATATCTATGTTAATATTTTTGTTTTATAAATTTTGAAAAAGAAGCAACATTTGCAAATAAAAAAAACTGATATAATTTAAAGAAAGAGTTTCAAAATACCACCTTACACACATTACACACATAGTGTTTGAAAAGATCTAGAAACTGAAGACATGTCATAAAAAGTATAACACACATTTCCCCACAAAAAAGCTGGAAATGCATACATTTGTGTATTTTTTTAGATGAGGGCACAGCTGGTGCTTCAACAAGTATGGATCGTCCATGTACAGTGCAAGTGGCAGAGTGGATATATTCCCGCGTTAATCCCGGCAAAAGTCCCGAGATAGTTCCTGGCGTTATATTAGACTGGCCTGTGCCCACTGTGCAGAGACTTTGGTTTGGGTGAGTTTGTAATATTGATTAAAAATCGATCATCTGTAAGTGGCCGTCGTAATACTGCGGCACAAGCGGCTTCCAACTCACTTAGAAGAGTGAATTATGGGAGTGTTAATTAAGACACTATTCCCTACTTTCCGCCGGATTCTGGAGATATTGCATGTTGAGTGGTGAAACTAAACGCCGCGCTTTGCCTCGACACCAGATTGAAGAAATGATAATATTATATATTTATAACCTACAATCTTGTCCCTTACAATCACACGCTTATGTTTTTGCGCCACGACTGGCTTGAACAAGGACATAATTTCAGTTAAAACTAAAAATATAAAATAAAATGTGTTTTTCTTGTAGAACTGCACAAGATGATAAATGTCGTCGGATGCGCGCGTTTCTCTCGTGTATGCGGTCGGATACTCCACTTATGTTGAACACATCCTATGTGCCACAACATTTGCTCATCTTAGCAACTGTTTTAAGGTGAGTTAATGTAAATAATGAACGTTATGGGTGGACAGTTCGTGAATCTTAAGCTTTGCATCTATGTAAGTGATTATAAAAGTAGGGTCAGAAAAAAAACTTTTAAAAATAAAATAAAAAATTAGCTCTACTATTTTAATTTTAGTTTATAAATTTTTGAAAATATGTAATACTAGTGGACCCGAACGCGGCTACGCCCGCTTGAACTATACGAATATATATTAAATATATTTATGAAATAATTTTCAGTTTTCAATAGAGAGATGCGTTAAGCAAGCTCGTTTTGGGTGACGTTTTCTAACAACAAACTTTGCAAATCGTTGCTTAGCAACGACGGTTGTTATTAACATGGCGGAATAAATTGCATGTCAAATTAATAAGTATTTTAATATATTGGTATACATCGAAAATATTACAAATATGAGAAAAAAAGTATCCTATGTTCATCCCGAGACCCTCAAGTATCTCTATATGAGTATTTTATCACAATTAAATTAGCGGTTTGGCCCTGATTGCGTAAAGGACAGACAGACAGACGGAATTACTTTCGAATTTATAATATAGGTATGGATGCATAATGTAACTTGTAAAAACTTTTTTTTTAGTAAATATTAATAATATTTATTATTATTTACTACAAATTAATTTAATTTAAAAATCAGTTATTTGCAATTTTAATTTTGGTGCCAACTTGTTGTCTGTAGGCACCTTGCCCCGTTGATAAAATCTATACATTTTTATGAAATGTTATTGTTTTTAATGACATTCTTGAAAATAAGTATTTTTTTAATTTATTTTAGGTTCATCATGACTTCTCAAATCCAAATATTGAGGCGACAAGAGTTAGATGCATTCTTAGCTACAGCTTTCTCAAATGATCTCATGAATGCCCTTCACTTGCAAGAGATGACAGTGAGTTTTATTTTTATTTTAGTTTTACGTTGTATCCCACGTATAACAGGGTTTGGAGAGGGACTATGAAGAACTCATCCAATCCACGCACATTACCAGGGCGAGTTTAAAAAAATATGAAATGTTTTACTTTAGTGAGCGGGAACAAAACTAATAATAGACATAAGTTTTACTTTTGCAGAAAACTGTGTAAGCCAATGCTGAAATACAAGGAATTTGTTTGTTGAATGTTAAAATAAGACCATAGTGGCACAGTGGGACAGCGATCGGTTATAAATTCGAGTCTTATCCCCAATCGGAGGAATAAAATTTTCAGTTTACTGCTCTGCTAAGACTTGAATTTGGTCAGAACATAGAAACAGGGTATTCTTCTCTGTGCTAAAACACTACATGAGTAATAAAGCATAAAGCTAAAAAAAAAAGAGATCCTTTCAACATAAATAAGTTTATCAATCGCAACGGTTTTCGCAGGTGCAGGGCATGAGCTCGCGCGGCGTGCAGCTGGGCGCGCTGGTGATGGCGGGCGCGGAGGCGGCGCTCGTGGCCAACGACGCATGCGGCGCACCCGTGCCCTGGCTCGTGGCGGCGCCCTGGCTCTACTTCGACGGCAAGCTGCTGCAGCGCAACCTGCACCGCGCCGCGCACTGCAAGCACCTCGCGCAGCTCTGCGATAACAACCTCGACACCGTCGTCAAGGTAAACAAACTAACAGGGACTATATGACATCATATTACAGTAGCCTAAGGACATTTTAAAAGTTTGATGTGCTTTTAAAATCAATTTTCTTATTTTAGGAACTGAAGCTAGCTAGCTCGTTTTATGATAGCTTTATTATCTTAGCTACCTTAAATGGTACATTTAAATATTTTTTTCATATAGATTTATATTTAGTACAGTATATATTTTTAGTAAAGATGTGTTGTGTAAAGATGATGGTGAAGATTAATTGTTCTGTGTAAGATTTTGCAGTTCTATGCATATATGCCGATTTTAGGTGCATATAAATACATAATTATAAACATCGCAACACTTTTTGTCTTCCAAATCTTTAAACTAAATTTTTTAAAAATACAATTTTTGCGATAAATTTGCGTTACGGCAGGTGCGTGTTTGTTAAAAAACTATTAAGACACTACATTGCCCACGTTTTGACTATTTTTTCGAGGCATAGGGTATTAGGTGGCGGAACTCAACGCCGGGCTTTTGCCTTAGTGCTAGAGCGAAGAAATGAAAATATTTATAAATAATAATTGATTCCTCCAAGTGAGGATCGAACCGACAACCGTCGTGTGTAGTGTCCCTGCGACGATATCTACGGTATTTTATCTACAAATTCTAGGTGTCTCAAATAGAAATTGTTAGAAGTTTTAATATATTTTTTATGATAAACATTAGGTGGAGCGCATGCGCAAAGCAATACTAGAAGGCCTGGAGGTGGAGTTCGCGATGCCGCCTCTGCCGCTGGGCAGCATGGGCGGCGTGGTGGGCGTGGTAGGCGAGCCGCTGGCGTGGCGCGGGCGCGGGCGCGGCGCGCGCCTTGAGATCGCAGGCGTGGTGGTGGGCCAGTGGGGCGGCGGCTCCTACCCGCACCCGCACCCCCGCGCGCCCCGCTATCCGCAGGTAACATATATTGTCTTAATTCTTTGCCACTCAGAGTAGTGGCGATGTCATTAACAAAGATATCCAGGGACTCCAGATATAGTATACCGTCAGAATACATTCCTTTTAATCGATGCTCTGCTTGTGGGAGCTTTGTCGTACAGTTACGCGTGTAGTTTATTATACATGTAAATACAATAAAAAAAGCCTTGTTTTGAATGATATTGTTATCACTAATGTCCATCTATGAATTGATTGAAAATACAAAATCTGAACCTTGAGGTGTCAGGAGTTGTAGGGGACGTGGCCTACACTATTTAGCTGGAGATTAGCAGCTCGATAATAAAAGATAATATTTTAAATAAAAGTTGCTTTATTGCTTGCTATATGATAATACGCTAATGAATTCTACCGGTCCGCGGTCCGAGTGTGCACTGCCTTATAATAGTAGCGCCGGGAACGAAGGTTATGCCACGGTGTTCGGTTACACTATTTGGGCCAAACAGGAGTCATGTACTGACTAGATTTTTCAAGACTCAGAATTTTAAATTTCACTTCAAGTTCTTTTTTATGTTGAAGAATATGTAAATTTTTATTCGCATTTTCACTATTTCCTATCAAAAAGCCAATAATTTATTTTTCATATGTAACAAATTTTCAGAATTCTCTTAGCATTTCGTTTTAGAGAAATTTTATATATTTAGCAAATTATTTATATTCTCACATTGTCTTAAACTCCTATTTCTAAAGGAGAATGAAACGATGGCATACGTTCTTGGGTCCGGAATGTAAAGAGAAAAAATGGTATGATTTAATAGATTCAGTTACATCATTCCCTCCCTGAAAATTCTGTTAGTTTTGGCAATCTGAGGGCTGAGTTATTAGTTTATTTGGTAACAATGAGATTAAATTCACCGCACAATCAACCTCTATAAAATAGGTGATTATTGCAAAAAATGCAAACATCATTCGACAAGGTGTCAATGTCAATCAGCTGTCACATCTGTAATTTAAAATTTTTGATTGATTTTAATAAATTCAAATAGATTTCTTTTTGTTTTTTCAGTAATTAATTGATATTTTCTTTATTTATACTATTTAGACTTAATTAAAATTAATAAATATTTTATTTTCATAGTATTGTAATTGATTATTTTATTATTATTAAGGATCAAAAACTATTCTTCTCATTTGTCTCCGCTTCCAGATTGTCAATTAAGCTGATTTTTGATATTATAAAATTGAAAAAGATCTCAACTCTTTACATTTGGGCTCAAGATTCCTCCTCTCTTCTCCTTCAAGCAGGAGCACTTTCTTAATAGTTAGTAAATAACAATTTGTATATTCCCTAAATAATCATTCCAAAACAGTAACATTTTCTCCACTACTATATTTTAATGAACAGTACTAAAAATATATAATAATAATAGTTTTATGACCAATACACACAAACAAACATTTTTGCAAAAGAGAAATTTTATAACATTCCATGGAAACTTTTCATTGGTTGCAGAATGGAACCTAACTGTCTAAACTTCCATTTAAAAAATATTAATTTCGTAACACGCAGCGTTGTTCATTTGATAAAATATTCAAACGTGCTTGCAACAATAATCGATTAGAATAAAGATTATTTATAATTTGAAACAAACACATATATGCAATTAGGTGAGCTACGTGGGCTACACGCCGACGCCGCGCAACGCTTACGGTGGGCGCGGGTGGCGCGGCGGACGAGGCCGAGGGCGTGGGCGTGGCGCCGTGCCAGTCGTGCGGGGCGCATCGCGCGGGCGCCGACCCAGGCACGACCCCGCCAAGCCCGCCACGCTTAGTATTAACGGGTAAGGGGATTGTGCCTTAAGTAAATGAAGAGATATTATTTTAATTCATAATAATTTAATGCAATATAAAATTATTATATTGTGATCGCGCAAGAGAAATTCTTAGCCAATTCTATTCTTCCAGGAAAACCGTTAGGCCGGATGATATGAGTCCGCCCGCCGATGACGGCAGTGCACCAGAAGATAGCTCTCAGCCCGAAAATGACGGTGAAGGTACCTTTTGAGAGAACCTTAGTACCTATAAACATAAAGACGCGAGAAGAAAATGCCATCATATAAGAATACATTTAATTTTACAGGGACTCAACCTCAGAAAACAAAGACTGGAAAAAACATTAAGAAGAATTTAGGAAAAGGTAAAAAAAAGAGCACCACTCCGAAGACTGATGTAACTCAGAGTTTGGAAGCAAACGGACCACTAGATAAGACCAAGGTGACCGCAGAATAGATACAGACATACTATTGTCGTACGATACAGCTTTCCTCGTCCGGAAACGTTCATTTGTATTGTATATATGTGTTTCTAGGTGGCGGGATTTAGTCATAGTTCTGATCGAGAACACTTCGGCCAAGGCGATGCCCCCGTCACTAACTAAATTGTTTTTATCCCAAAGGTAAATTTTTATATAGTTTACGTTCGTAATTTGTAGTTATTTTAAGTTTGTTTGTTTTATTTAATAGTAGTTTGTTACTTTTAATGCTTATGAGGAAAGCTGTTACACAAACTTTAATGATTGTTTTAAAAGATTTTTAACATTTTTTAATTGTCAACAAGTACATAAAATTCGTTCACGTATTTTATATAATACAGTATATTTAGTGAATGATCTAAACTAATCCAGAAAGAAGACATACTAGATCTAAAATGTTAATAATTTTAGCACGTATCTGTCATGAGGTCACAGGTTCGGTTTTGTGCGTTGAGTGTACTTGTGTAATAAGGAAGCAATACTTATAATGATAGCGGCGTGTACGTGCCTCGACATCTAAGAGACTTCCCAAAGAGAGACTGATTTTGTATTTATTAAATTGGCACACATGTGCTCATTTACAATGGAGACGAGGTTACAAACATGAGGCGTCACGCTTCACCCCTAATGAGACGAAAGTCCCTCTGAATATTTTGTGATGTGCTTCCAAGAATATATATTATATATATATATATCAAAATACCCAAAATGAAGGCCGTCGTGGAGCAGCGGCACAGCCACTGGCTGTGAAGGCGGCGGTTGTGGATTCGATTCCCAATCGGGAGAATGGATTATTTTCTTTTCCTCGCTGTGGTAACGAGACAAAGTACCGCCTTAAAGTACGCTACTCAACACGCAATGTCTCGAAAATTGGACGGTGCGTTGGGGACATAGTGTTTCTACGCTGGGTTTCCTCTGCCTACCTACTGCTATATGCGATTGGCGAGATGGAGCGTAAAACCAAAAAAAGTATATATTAAAATAACTTCCCCCATCTCGAAGCAAGTAGCAAAACATCCAGAGCCGATTTCAAACGCTACTTTGTGTAGTGCATAAACTTTATTGTAAAAAAAATGACACGTAACATCTATCTGACGAGTGATAATTTAGAAAATATATATTTTAAAATTAACATGTTGATTGTTAAGTCGTGTTTTATAACAGTGAGTTGACTTAATGAGGAATATGTTTAGTTTAGCATATTGTGGTAACTGAGTCAGCATTATTTATTTACACATAGTATATTTACAATTTACCAAATTATTGTTTTATATCTAAGTCTGGTTTGGTCTATGTAATCACGTTTTCGTTACGAGCGAAACATCCTTTTTATGTTTTCGAAGTAATACCTGTCGAACGTTTGCGACGCGCTTCCTAGATTACGTAGGTCAAACCAATCGTATTCAGACTTGTTTTGAGGGTTTCTCGTTGTATATTTAGGCTTTATTGATTGAATATTCTGGAGTGTTCCATAGTATCCGGCATACAAAGGTCCCGCTGTTCTGCTGGCGAGTGTAATTTCTATAGTAATAAGTGGCAAACGGGTTTGCAAGCATAATATTCAGCAGCTGCGTATCGCCAGCAGACAGAGGTAAATAATTGTTAAATCGTATAAGAACTTTTGAATGTGTTTTAATTATTGTACTATTTTGGTAAGAACGTGATACGTCGGATATTTTATACCTTAGGGGTAGAAAAGCGTGATAAGATTAGCGTAGAAATTGCATTTATTGAATGATGGTGGTGCTTTGAAATTTAGTCCATTGGACTGCCTGAAACGAGTCTGAAACTCATAGATTTAAGTCTAACGATAGACGTTTAATAAAACTGGACGAACGTTCGCGTGTTGAGTTTTCCACATCCTATAGGGTATTATTTCGATAGAATATCGTAGATTCATTAGTGATATATTTATATGCATTTTAGGAATCTCAAGACGGCGAATGTTCTTCACTTTATATGTATTTTTGTAAATTTGTTATATTGTTATACTTAAATTAAGCTGGAATGACTAACTAAACATTGGAGATATAGTCTTGGTGTATTCGATTGGTGAGTAACTGTCGAACTGTCAGCTCGTGTTACATTCCATTTGAATAAGGAACAGTCGACACCAGAGACAGTAGAGAATGGAACTTAATGAAGACTTTACAATTTGCTTGTACCCTGGCCGAAACAGACAAATGTGTTGCCACACTAACATATTCATTGATTTAAATACGAGTCGTGATCACACGTGACTAACGTAATGCATCAGGCATCTGACTTCGAAAGTAACGGCGACGCCGCCAAATGACGCGCGCGACGCTATATATTATTACAACATATATTATTGCTTGCTTATTGAATAAACACAATGTGTAGCGTTAGAATTTTAACTTCAATGTATTTTCATTTTATTAAGAATTATGTATAACTTACAGTAAAAGCATGATAGTGGTTTGGTTATTTCGAGGGTGGTCGAGATTTATAATGGCGGGTTTTAGCTAAAGGGCACTATTTAAATTTACTGTTCTTGATGTTTAATATGAAATGCCTTTTACGTTACTGTAATACTGTACTTTGCTGCTTAAATGTATACTTTACATATTTTAAAATGTAATTTTAGATGAGTCCGAGAAGGAAGTAGACTTTTTTTTCTCTTAAAAACATTATTCACTATAGTTTTAGAATATTCAACAGTGTAATAATACCTTTACTCCATTTTATAACTTGTTTGCTGACAATGGTCTCTTAATATTGTCAACGTATAATAACTATATTAGAAAATATTTGTCATGTAATACATAACACTTTTCGTAATTGAAGTAGCAACATGGAATGTGGCTTTTTTGAAAACACTTATAACTTAAATACATAAAACTGCTAATAAATAATAAGAAATACTGAAAATGTTCAAATACTATTTTAGTTCATGAACACAAAAAAATATTGGTTGATAATAAATTGTAAAGAGTTGTATTTGTCTTCAAATAAAACGTTCCATTATTTATGATTGTTTTATTTCAATCTTTTAGTTTTAGCCGCTTATGAATTTCAGAGACGGAAGTACCTTCAATATTTGCTATGTGGTTAATAATGACTTGAGTTGCATCTTTAATGTCATTATATTGATGCAAAAGCTGAACTTGAATAGGCTTAGTGGTTTCTTGACTTAATAACATATCAAGTTTGTTTTCCATTTCTAAAAGCTTTATGTATAAAGCTTGATTACTCTTGGACATCTGAAAATAAATAAATACTGGTAGGATATAACGTTTTGTGTTGCCTATTCTATTTTTATTAGGAAGGTTTCAATTTCGAACCAGTTAACAAATACTGATTTCAGATCAGGTTTATTTTTTATTTTTTAGGGCTAATTTTTGTTAGTAAAATCTGAGGACACGGACCTCACCCATGCTAGTGATATATGTAGTGAGTATATGACTTAAAATAATTTTAAAGGACTTAAGAGTACAGGTCTAAATTAAATTCATAATAGAAATATTAAGAACACAAGGTTATATTAAATGTTTTTTACCCTACTATGCATACTACTGATAATGTAGCCAAAAATAAGGAACAAAATTAAATAATCTTACTATTAATTTATTTGTCTTACAAAAAATACATAACATATAATTATATCATTAAGCTGTTGCCACTCAGTCAGTACATAGTAATCAATGAGGACTGGGAAACCTAACTCAATATGATCAAAACTTTACTTTTTAAAGATATTCAAAATTAAAATTTATTTATGTTATTCATTCAAATTCATTTAAATTTAATTTATCATTAACACCCATAGCACAAGCTAACATACTATTAATATGTCTTCCTTCTTCAGATTTAAAAACATATCCAGTAGCTTTATCTACTAGATTTCTCACATTTACAAGACTTTGCTCTTTGAACATTTCAACAAGTTGAAAACTAACTAAGCTGTAATCCTCAATAATAGATATTAAAGCTTTATTAAGCTTTGTATACTTTTGTGTAAATCTATCATTATTTAAATTATCAAGCAAATAATTCAAGTCTAGAACTTCAGTGTAGAAATCAATGCCGAATTGAAGTTTATCAGCATGTTGCTTAAGTAAATCAACTTTGGTTAGCAGATTTACATGAGGTAGGCCAATTTTGAGCATAGCATTTAAAGATAAAATTAAAGCTGCTATGAACTTTCCTGCATCTGAGCAATGATGAGAATCAATTAAATGCACTGCACACAGTTGTAAGTTCCCATCAACGGTCAGCTTTGTAAATATGTTACTCAATATCTCATGATGACTATATAGTTCAACTTGACCAGGAAGGTCAAAAATAAAGTTTGTAGAATGTTCACCTTGGATTTGGTCTAACAACCAATCAACATTTTTTTCTAAATATTCCATACAATATACTAAAGCTCCATTTGGTCCTAAATTATATTTATCCATAACATTTTCTAAAACAATGAAATCTCTTATGTCTACATCAGGTTTGTAAGAAACACAATCGTTTGCGGGGTCCATGTTTATAAGTATGACTTTTCTTCCATTTTTTCTTAATAACTTTGTCATTTCGTTGCAGTATGTTGTTTTACCCGCACCAGGAGGACCAAGTACTAGCTGACCATAATATCTAGTTGATGTCTTAAATTTATTTACTGTTTGTACAGACATTTTTTAAACAGTATGCTCTCCTTGAAGTTCCAAAATAATATCCTTGCAAGCTTTTACTGTCTCTATATCATAAGACTTTAAATTGAGAAAAATGCAGAGTGATTTTGTTATATTTAATGCTTCTGCCAGGTATCTTGCAGCAACTTGTTGTTCTTCGCCTGTAGCACCAAAAATAACTTTTGTTGTATAAATATTATCTGTACCTAATGGGCTATGGATTTGATCCCGCTGTATTGTCATCATACTGCCAATTTTTTGGTATTGAGAAATAATTAACATTGTTTTGTCAGTATAATCAGCAATGACAATTTCTGTAGGTACATTATCAATATCGGCAGCTACTGATCTAAATAACTTTGGTTCATTAGAACTCTCAGTATGTTTAATTGTTAAATTTTTCATAACATCTAGTAACTCCATCTTAAAAACTTACAAGTTTTGAGGATTTTAATTAAATTGGGATTTGTTTTCTGCAAAATAAAGGTGACATCACCTATTATGTTTTTATTGACTACTAAATTCAAGGCGGATATAGATATCGCGTTAATTAAGTGATTTCAATCGATAATAACTGCACGATCAAGTTATTTACTCAATAATTTTCCCATTATTTTAAATTAATATTTCTAATTCTCAAAATATATCTTGTCACATTATATACAAAAGAGTCAATAAAAATACGCACCTTAGTTCAAATGCTTATAGCTACAAAAGTTTAAAGATATGTTATAAGGTAGTCTTTCAAGAAATTTAAATTATTGGGCCACTGAAGTCTGCGCTATAGCCCAAATAATAATTTAGGTATATAATATATTATACATATATACACTTGGTCGTGACAAATGTTGAAATGAAAACAAAGTTTAAGCCTGAAGCAGTGTTGCCAAAGGTAGGTAGTTAAATATAGCACCATTTACACCTCAAAATATTTTTAAATATTTTTTTCACGGAAAATAACTTAACTATTTTATGTAGAATACAACAGGTTATGTTCGTTATTGTATACCAAGCTTTTTTCGAGTGCTTTTGGGTTTTTCTCGCTGTGGCACGAATTTGTTTGTTTGAACACGCTTATCTCAGGAACTACTAATTTGAATAAAATACAATATAATGATATGAACCAAAGGAGCGTAGTATCAATAAAAATGTTGCAAAAACGAAAGAGCTAATAAGTAATATAAAATAATTGAATAAGGTAAAACTCAAGATTTTATTTTTTAGTTTTATTTTACAAACTATAATCCTTATTCATCCATAAATGCTATCGGGATTAGAAGAATAATAGCATAAGCCCTAGAGCAGAAAGTTAAGAAATATGTGTAAGAAAAATTTTTATTGACTTCGTTTTACGGTAAAGTAATTTTGACATTTTTATTACTGGCAGCACTAATCTAGAAACGTAGCAACATTGTACAAATTTCTATCATCGTCCTTTGATTGTCAAATTTCGTGAAAATGGTAGTGTAATTTGAAATGTTAATTTTAAATCTAAAATAATCAGCCTTAACTTTTAATATTATAATATCAAAATTGTGTAATATTAATAATCATTATTCATTAAATTATTTACTTAGTTTATTTACAGAAAATTTAGTGAGGTGCTTTAACCTATTGATAAATATTTCAGACGAAGGGTACATCAAGCTTCGGTAAACGCCGAAATAAGACACATACACTATGTAGAAGATGTGGAAGGTCGTCATACCACATTCAAAAATCTAAATGTGCCCAATGTGGATACCCTGCAGCTAAGCTGCGATCTTGTGAGTAACTTTGTTGTTTCATTATGCAAAAGGAGGTTATGTTCATTGTTTTTAATACACATGCACAATTTAGTCCCTTTGGCAATACCTACAACGATTGAAGATATGTTTGATAAAGAATATTTATTTGTATAAGTAGATGAATTAAACAAATATTCAATATTATAGTTGTATACAATTGCAAACCAAGTTCAAATATTCAGTATAGTAGTGGAAACGTTAAATTAATGTATGAAATGTCTATATTATGACTTATAGCATTTTTTATTCATTTATTATGTTATAATAATAGTAGATAATTTGTTTCCTCATGTTTCTAGAGCCATTTATATATTACAATCTTATTATATTTCAAGTGTGGAAGTTAAAAAGAATAGATCAGAACATTTTTGTAATCACCATACAGCATATTAAAGAATTGTATTGAATTATATAGTATATAAATTTAGGTATATCTAACTGTATACTATGTGGGTTCAAATCCTACTAGAGGCAATGATAATTTTTTTCCCCTCTCTGACAAAACAAATTGTGGCATTGAGTTTTACCACTCAACAAATCTAAGACTAAGTGCCTTCTGAATGCCTCCTGGAAAAAGTTTGAAACTGCTTATTTTTTATAATTAAGTTTAACTATAGTCCTGTGAGATATCTAGGAAACCAAATGTTTATATAAAAAATATTGAAAAATAGAGATATATATTAATTACAAAAATATGAATAATGTCATAATTAAGGATATTGACTCATGCTTGTCTTTTTTATAGATCACTGGTCAGTGAAGGCTAAGCGTAGGAAGACCACTGGAACTGGCCGCATGCGTCACCTCAAGATTGTAAGAAGGCGATTCAGAAACGGTTTTAAGGAAGGCAAACCTACACCTAAGAAAGCAGTTGCATCCTCATAGACTTATTGCCTAATGTCAATAAAAAATACTTAAAAACACATTTTTTATTATTTATGTTTATATAAGTATTGGGTAGTAGTATTAGGTAGTTGGTCATTTTTTTGGGGTTTCATTGAAGGGACATTGAACATTGATGTCTCCCTATAGTTTGTGAAAAGTTCTCAGCCTGTCTGGAACTTCAATTAATTCCTAGAACATACATCAAATGTGGCATTAGTAGAAACATTTTGAATTTAGTGTCAACAGAGAAGCCTAGATAAGGCTTGCATCAATGCAATTTTTAAAACATGAGCTTATCTTCCAATGCAAGCCTCCTCACACACTTGTATGTCAAATCTTGCTAAGTAATGTAATCTATTTTTACATGATTAATACTATCAATTTGTCAATTTACAGTGCAATCACAATTACTTTACTTAGTATAATTACTCTTGAGCTTGGAGCAGTGCCTGAAACTTTCAACAAGTGTAGGCTATGGGGCTAGCCTTCACAACTCAAGCTCCTGGTTAATTCAACAATATAAATCAATACCACCTTTTATAGAATTCAGTTACAAATTGCAGAGCTGCCTTAGTAAGTTTATATAGGTAGTCAGAGCAAGCCAAATGTTAAGACCCTCCATTTTCCACCAAATTCTGGAGGCATTGCGTGCTAGGTGGCGGAACTCAAAGGCTTGCTTCACCTCAACATCAGAGCGAACAAAATGGAAATATTAAATACTAGCGGCCCGCTCGCGGTTACACCCGCGTGAACTATGTTATTATTATTTTCTGTCTCCATGACTATGTCCTAGTGAAGTCTATGCAAAATTTGAGACTCCTAGCATTTCTAGTAACGAAATTTCATACAAACTTTCGTCCCCAAAAACAACCCCTTAGAAGTCCAATATTGCAAATTCCCGTCTTAGCGAGCACCTACGTCCTATAAGTAACTCCTATGCAAAATTTGGGATTCCTAGCACATGTAGTTTCTGAGATTTCGTGATGAGTGAGTGACCTTTCGATTTTATATATATAGATTTCATTTCCTCGAGTGGGAATCGAGCCCATAACCTGTCGCATTTACAGTCACACTTTATGCCCCTGGGACACAACCGGCCTCAAGATCCCTATTATCTGTAAATATAACAGTTATTTAACATTCATAAGCTATGCAAAATTAATGTTATATTCAATTAAAGGCTTCTAATATTTCTCATTACTACTTTTAGAAATAAATTAAGTTTTTCTAATGTTTAGTTATAGTATATACACCTATCCCCCGATTTACACGGTACTTTTTTTACACGTTTTCGCTTTTACACGGTTTTCCAAATAATTTTTATTTTGTTTTTATCGCACTCTACTAAATGATTTAATTTTCCATATTCGTAAATTACAAGTGAATGTATAATTTAGATTATTATAAATTAACGGCTGTGATTAAAGTAAAATTTAGAGGGAAAAATGCGAGAAATTTTGGAGAGAAATGATGGCAGTTAACCAAATAGGTTTAATTAAAATAAAAAAATTAAAACATTTTAATTTGAATAGAAAATAATTATTAAACTTTTGTTAAACAGTCTAGTTATGGTGAATTAAAACAACTGGTTGGTGGTGTACATCTAAAAATATTGAAAAAACACAACTGTTAAATAGCAAAATTATGCATTTTCGATTTACACGGTTTTGACTTGAAAATGTTTAATTTTCGATTTACACGTTTTTCTCAGGAACGTACTTATCTACCGTGTAAATTGGGGGATAGGTGTAGTTCTAAAGTAATAAATTAGATGATTTCAGTACTTCGTTGGTATTTAAAAAACTGCAGTCAATGTGGCAAAATATGATCTGAATTTTCCAAGCATTGACACGAAGAAGTTTTAAAAAAATCTTTTTATACAATAATTGTAGTAAACATTTAATGCGGCCAAAAAAATTGTAATGAAAAAACGACAAATTGGAAATTGAGAATGATGGACTTCGTTCGACTTCGATCATTATGGAACAATATTTCATAAAAATAACAAAGGTTTGAGGCACAACAAGCGTGTGCTTGAAAACGCGATAGTTGTGAGTTCGATTCCGACTCGTGTATGTAACATTTTATATTTTCATCCTCGCTCTGGTAACAAGGCAAAGCGCAACGTTGAGTTCCTTTACTCAACACTCAATGCCTCGAGAATTTGGCGGAAAGTGGGGAACCGAATTATCTTAATGGAGAACGGAGTGTCTACTAGTCGTCCATGACGGAGTCATACTACTACGTTTCGACTGTCTACATCTTGGTTTGGATTTTATAACATAAGATT
This sequence comes from Heliconius melpomene rosina, assembly GCF_056956725.1. NCBI lineage: Eukaryota > Metazoa > Arthropoda > Insecta > Lepidoptera > Nymphalidae > Heliconius > Heliconius melpomene. The sequence goes on along the minus strand of NC_140401.1, from coordinate 4,837,487 downwards.
CCGGTCCGGTCCATGTCTACAATTTTACCACTACCCGTCCATTACAAGACAATTTACCGCTGGATGAATAAAATCTAGCCAAAATTATGCAGAAAAGTCATTCAAAATTTAGAGGAAATTTATTATTTATTAAATTTATCCGATGTGTTAATATTCCAAAAATAACTAATGCTTATATGTAGGTACTTTATGATTTTATAAATAAAAAATATAATCATTACTCCGAGTGGAATCGAACGCGCAACCGTAGAGTTAACAGTCAATTGTTGACCCACTGCGCCACGACGGCTCTCAAACTGCTTAGACTTTATAAAATAAAATCTCGTTTTTCTTTAATCTTAGTGCTTTCCTTATTTCCCATGGGAACCACCATGCCAAATTTTGGCGTCTCTCGCCGTGTATTTCAAGAAATACCTATATACGTTGTCTGAGTATAGATTAGCAATATTTTAGGCAAACTTAACTTGACCTTAATTTTCACGATTCAATTAATTACCAACGAATCCACGATTTCGAATTCCGATGGACAAGTTACTATATGAATATACTTAAACTTTAATATGATTTAATAAATTGCGTCTGCTATTAGTTTCGTCAAATAATTAATACATTAACAATATATAACAGCCGGGTATTCAATTAGAAATGGTGCATAAATATACAGTTCACAAAATTTTTCAATGGTCGGCGTGGTATTATCGTAGTCTTTTCCTCCCTTCACCCGTACCTCCGACCTCAGTCGGAACTCGGAACTCTTCACTCCTCACTCCTCAGTCTGTCAACCGGCGTGTAAGTGTTTGAACGTTTGTTTTCGTTATTCGTTCCCTAAGTTCACTCCATTTCTACATGAAACCTTCAACAAACAATTTTATACACATAATCTTATCCGACATCGTCATTGAATGATAAGTTATCGTAAATAATGACGTTGTGATGTTAACATTTAAAGTTCTCGCGAGTTATGTGTCTCGGCTGTGATTAATTTTGCAGCGGGCGAGTGTAATGAGTGCGCGTTAACTTTTACATTATAGAAAACTTATTATTTACCGCTATTTAGTGTTATTCGTGATGTCTTTGTTCAAAAAAAAAGGGCCGAAGTATTCAGCGCCGCCTGTACCTCCACCGCCTGTCGAGGATGTGCACCAGTCTAACGGTGTGGACAACAACAACGGGGCTCAAAAGTCGCAACTAGTGTTCCACTGTCAGCAGGCTCAAGGAAGTCCTTTAGGACTAATTTCCGGTTTTTCGAACGTTAAGGAACTTTATGAGAAAATAGCGGAATGTTACGACTTTCCGCCAGGAGATGTAAGTTTCCATTCTATAATTATATTGTATTCAAAACTAAGTAGGTAGGTACTTTAGGTGAAGAAAATACAAATACTTTATAATATGCTTATCTATACACACAATTATAATATTGATGACAATTGATGACAAACAATATATTGAGCAATAACCACTTAGATATCGTCTATTATATATTATATTCATTAGATTCTTAATTATGTATTAATAACTGTTAAAAGTCAATTATATATAATTAATGTAATTAGCATCATTGGTCATGCTAAACTGATGTACAATTTGTTCAAAATAAAATACTAAATTACTTTACGTACGTTTTAAAAAAAAATATTTACGATTTAATTATATAATTAAAGATCATAGTTTATACATGTAGTTATATGAATTTGATACATATATGGATAGTAGCCATAAACATACTTTGAAGTAAGAAAAATAAGAACAAAACCATTGGCATGAGCTGTCCCCCGTGTTCACGAAATTACCTTTTATCCTTATTGAATGTGTACGATTTCTACATTTCTGATTAACCGCTTTCCATTCACTACCATTTTAGAATTTAAAATTAAATAAATGAAACACTAGGAGGGTATCAAGATACACGCCAGCGTGTCCAGCCAAGTTAAAAAGTTGAAAACGCGTATTTTACACGAACCATTTAAGCTACTTTTTAGCCTTCATAACCAATTAGTGTAAATGCATGAAATTTTGCACATTTGGTAAATTTAACTGAAACAGACTCTCTTATTCATTAAAAACCTAAACGACTTGTAGGTGACCTAGAAACTTGATATTTGGTACCACGATGGATTATTATATGTGTATTCAGGGAAAAAATTTGAAAACTGATAATTATTGATAATTACTGTTAAGAAAACAAAAGAAGGTATGAACGTTAGATAATAGAACGAAGGAATAACTTATATTTTCCTTGGTCTATAGTGAGCATGTACCTACACATATAAGTATATTTAGGATTATATTTCTTATATACAAATCTATTTAAGTACTTATTGATAAAGTAAATGTCTTATTATCGTTTAATAAATAATAATTATTGTAATTTCCTTAATAAGTCTTTTAATATCTAGTTTCTTTTATCATATTTTGTTTTATTTTGTTCACTCATACAGCATTAACTATTTTTTATTTAGAAACGTAATTATTTACACGTAAGTGTATTAATAATTAATTAATAATAAATAATGACATGTTATATGATCGTGTGAACAATTAATTTGCTAGTATTCCCAAAACAACTGTAACTCTATATTAAATTAATATTTATCAAGAATTAAGGTTTAACTTCGATAGTTACTACATTGGTATATATATCCAAATAGTATTAATGTAATGCTTATGTATCTAATTCGACGTACACAATAAACAGGTCATAATAACTTGTTCTGCAGATTTTCCTGTAAAATATGATGTAGAAACTGATCATAATTACGAACTATGTAGATTGTGTTTTGGTTTAAAATTCATAATATACTAGTCAAAACCAAATAAGGACCACTACGTACTTTTGCGCTTTGGGTTAATTTATTCACATGAATGCAATCTTGAGTGGTCGACCACTGAGACTTACGAGACGAGACTGAGTTCTGGGTCTCATTTATTAATTCAGTTACGAACGTGCAAGAAACCTAATGAAACATCATAAAAAAAAAATGAACGTGTATGACATAACATGTAAATTAGTCTATGATGCATCGTTAATGTTTACACATTACCTCTTGTTATCAAAATTACCTACTTCAAGACCAATTACGTGATACTTGTAGCACGATATCTAAGAGGTAATTAATTGATATTAGTAACATTTTGAGGCATAAGAGTTAAATATGAATGTGGCGTTTATACGTATATATATATATATATATATTGTATAAAATTATGTATTATTTTACTCACTGAATGACGGAGAGATGTTAGACTAAATGCGATGTTAGTTTTCCGTTACCGAGCACATAAGTACTCTTTACTTATGTGCTCGATCAGGTGTACAATTTTCGTACACCTTTAAGCAGATTTAACTTAAATAACGACGCCATCGTGATACAATTAGATTATTTATTATTTCTTTTAATAATGATCCTTAGGAACTTAGGTATCGTAGTCCTTGGGAACAATGATTCCTAATCCGTAACAACAAAAAGAGGCTAGTCGTGGCCCAGGGACACAAAAATTTATTAAAAAACCTTTATAAAAACAAGCTTTTATTCAAAAATTAGTTACATTAAAGTGAAAATAATAATTGCATATACTGTATAACAATAGAAATTTATTTAGTTTTAATTCGCTGTTTTTTATACGCGGGACAAGCTTTTGCATTATTATTTTAATTTTAGTATTTGCGCCACAAATGGACAAATAACTCAATATCCCAATTCCGAAGATTTTTTAATTGGAAAGGTTACATTTCAAGAGTAGTGTGATGAAGGTATGGTTAGGTTCTGATTACGGGAGCCCGTTGAAATCTCGCCCGTTAAGTCTGTTTTTTTTTGTTAAAATTTATAATTATTTAAAATGGCCTTTGATTAATATTATTTTATAAAAGTCTAGTTCAAAATATATGTATAATATGACATTGTATCTGGTGGCGACAATCCGACAGTCACAGTGAGTAACAGCGATTCTTTAAACAATGTAAATTACGTATATTATAACAATTGAAAAACAACCTCAACTAACCTTATTCATTGTTCGTAGGCATAAAAAAATATTATAGAACTTACGTATTATAAAATGTATGAGTAGTATTCATTTTTGAAATGCAATAAATACTAGGAAATCATTAACAATACAGGTAGTGTATAAAAAAGTGATTCATAACGGTATATGAGTTCGTACCTTGACGTTGTTGTGATGAGAGGAGAACAGTGGCTGGTGGCATCTTGAAAATATTACAAGTATACTCGTATATATTACAATTTTCCTTAGTTTGTATTTTAGTGTTATAGTAGTAAGATTTTTCTTCCCTTAGCTTCCTTTCGCACGCACTCTCGCAGTAGCCATCAAAAAATTAATAACTTCCATATAAAACAGTCATTTACATTGTATTATTACAATAATTTTATACTTTAAAAAAGCCTTTCTACACCATTTCCTATAAGTGCTAATGTACTCGGAGCTATAAGTCATATGAGCCTAAGCTCAAGTGGTTCATTACTAGCCTCTATAGAATACCACCATTCGGGTCCTGGCTTCATCACCAGACCGGCTCGATTATACCATATTATTGTGTTGTCATCTAAACTACATATTACTGCAAAGTTTCATGATACAATTAGTAAAAGTGGGTCAAATTCAGTTTCTTAAATTTTATTACATACTAGTATTACTAATTTTGTTACAGCGCGACCTAATAAAAATTTTAATAAGACTTTAAAAATATTTTTTATTATAAAATAATTTTAATTGTTATTTGAACTACCTTCCAGTATTTGCCAGTCGTTTCTTTTATAAAGATTGTATTTCGCTTTACGAATAAGGAAGCTAATCTATAATCGGTAAATAAGCGTATCTGCTTTATCGTTGGACAATAAATTATTATACTGCTCTCTATATTATGTACTTATGTTGTACTAGTTTCTTGGTTTTTGTTCTTTCTAAAATATTATCACCACATATAGGGAAGGGAGAGGAATGGCGCTCACTTAAGGAAAACACGCTGTATCTTTTGAATTATATATCATAAATTACAATTAAGAAAAGTTGGATTTTGCCTTTGGACATAAATCATTGATGAATCCTTATGGCAAACCCACCCTGAATATTTAGCACAAGCGCACAGTCCGCAGATTCAGCGATACCAATAAACATCGCGCTATTTTTATCATTCATATGAACGATATTACCCCAAACTATTCTTATGTTTATAATTGGAAAATTTAAAAAAACACACAATTATTGCATAATCACAATATAGAGAGTCTTATTGTCAGAAAAGTAAAAGTAATATATTTATTAATAAATAATTAAATTGGACTAAAAGTTTTGGATTTACCGACGACATCTAAGCAAAAATCAGAACAGCATTTTTCCTAATACGGATTCGATCAGCTGAGTCGACTGCGTATTCTAATGAAGGATCACGTCTCTTAATCATCATCTCATGCATATATAGAACATTATCTATCCATCTTATGTACGTAGTGGTTCTTAGAATTAGGGAAAATATATTTTTTTCAGAAATAGCAACACAATCGACAATAGATGACCGTGGCACTCCGCCTAGGTATCGTTAAAGGTCAAATTAGCGAAAATGACATTGGCATTTTCTTCATATTTTATTGTAATAATAATATCAAGGTCGCTGAGTTTAGGATTGTTCTAATTTTTGAAAATTAATAACATTAACTTTAAATACAAGTACGTACCTATTGGTCAATCAGCATTAGATTTTTTAGTTAATTCCGTTTATATATTTTATGAATTTAAAAATTATAACCACTGTGTAGGCACTAGGCACTTCTATGTACCAATGATAATCACCCGTATATTTTCGCGGTAACAAATATTTTTTTTCTCAAAACAAATTGAAACCATTGAACTGCCCGGTGGGTAATTCGCACCCTGACTTTGTAATTTAATATTTTAGACGCAGGTCTGTATACACATATACCTATATAATCAATAGTTTTTGTTTTCTTACAGTCACATTTTTAACAGAGTATGAAATCGTTGATATTTATTTATGTAATTGGCTCAAAACTGTCACTGCGGAAGTACGCGCGGCTGAACGGCCAGGAAGTAGAATGGCCCAGGGGCGCAGCCGGCAGTTTCTCGTGTGTGATCGACGTTGTTACATTTTTCCTAAATCCGCACTTTCAACGATTTTATGTTAAATAATTATTATGCCACCGCACTACGGATAATTTTTGACTAAACATAAAAAAATATAAATTAAAAGTTGCTGAATTAAATTTTAAGTTGTGGTATTAAGGTTAAGTTTACATTGTTTTCGATGTTAAAAGTATAGTAGAAGTCATGGCTGTCTGATAACCTACTGCTCGTGGGTCAAGGACCGGACGGAAGACTAAGCGGCCATTATGCATTCAAACAATATTACACATTCGCATTTCCCGAAAGTTGAAAGTTATGCAAATACGAGTAGGCTATGTATATGTTTGTATTATATGATGGAAATCGGTTGACATTATTCTATATATTTAAATATATTTATATTCCAAACATTAAATTGTTTTAATGACAATATTTTTACAAATATCCACCTAAATTTCAGACAGCGTCCATTCCACGAAGTATTTACTAGATACATCGTGTAATCTGTGCCTTATTTTATTGTCATTTATTTTTTGTCGATATTTTAATGCAATCTCGATCTTAATATTCCTTTATGATACCAAGCCATACCAAGTTTAAAATTCATAAAGTATAATAAAGTAATACTTACATTCTAAACTATTGTGTAATCACGTTACCTGTCATAGAAAGTCAAAAGATAGGAATGTACCTCAGTAATATAATAAATACATTATTGTTTGTAAAAATTAACGCTTTGTGAATTCTGTCACAATCTACTTCGCCTTGACATGAAATATTTTAGCTGCTCGTTATATACAGATATGTTTTCACATTCAGCTTTGACAACGAAGAGTAGTAAAATATTATTAACAATAATTAGGATGTTGACATAAATTGTAATTTAATCTAGATTTTTACCAATTTAAGAACGAATTATTGTAAGAGCTATTAATAAAAAACGCACATATTGCACAGTTTTGGTTTTGGAGTATTTTTTTCTTGAAATATTTTGATTTTTACGTTTTTAAAATACTCATTAATTTTGAATATACGAGAAACATACTATGAGTAAATTATTTATCGTACTGTTTTTTGGTTTCAGATTTTATTCTGCACGCTAAACACTCACAAAGTGGACATGAAAAAACTTCTCGGCGGTCAAATAGGATTAGAAGACTTTATATTCGCTCACAGAAAGGGCCGGCCAAAGGAAATAGAGATAGTTAAAACGGAAGACTCTCTCGGCTTAACTATTACTGACAATGGTGCCGGATATGCCTTCATTAAACGAATAAAGGAAGGATCGATTGTTGCAAGAATACCTCACATTGAGGTCAGACTTTAGTATTAGATCACACCATTTTATATTATTATCTTAAAATATAATCTAAGAAAGCGGGGAGTAATTGTCATTTTTTTTTCATATATTTTAATTTTATTAAAAATATATGTTGTGGTTGTAAATAAAATGCCAATTAAAGAAGACAAAGTTATGAAAAAAATAATAAAAATATAAATATTATATATTTATATTCTTTTGAAATTTTCTTGGCACAGTGTGTTGAATTGAATCTTGATCAAAACAACACCGAAAAACTTTGGAACAGCTTAATTTTTAATTATAATGTTATATTTTTTATCATAATTATCTTATGATGTTCTTTTCATGTTATGATACGTTAGGTACCTTTTCATATAAAGTAATGCGATACAATAGATACCAATTTATAAATTATGAACCTTAAATCTAAGCAACCTAAAAAGTAATGTATAGTATAACCAGAAGAAAAGAATCACGCTAAATGGCCATAATCGTTTAGAAGGTATTATTTTTTATTGGAATTGAAATAAGCGTGTCACAATTGACTACACTGCTCTATATTTGATGGCAGGTCATTTGCCTCGTCAGAACTTAGTAGGAAATAATCTATTATCATATTAAGCTTTACTCTCATTGTGTCCTTAGGTTGGCGATCACATCGAGCGATTAAACGACGAGAACATGGTCGGGAAAAGGCATTATGAAGTGGCAAAGCTACTTAAAGAAATTCCAAAGGGAACAACATTTACAATAAGACTAGTAGAGCCTCTGAAAAGTGGTTTTGGAAGTATCGGCCCGAAAACTGGCAGTGCTAGATCTGGAAAAAAACAAAATTATGGATCTGGCAAAGAAACACTTAGATTTAAAGCCAATGGACAAGCTACGATAGAAAATGAGGTTAGTTTTGAATATCTCAGTATCAAATTAATGTTTCAAAATAATTATTTTTAGAACATTTGGTCATAACAATTATTCTTTGTCTCGATATCAAATTAATACGTACGTTGGATTTTAATTTCAAGAAATATGCTTTTTAGTTTTATTAACATTTATTTATTGATAAACAAAATTATATCTTTATCTAAGTTCCTAGGAACTTATACTAAATATTAGCGTAAAGATTGCGACAGCGACAAGTAATTAATTACTAATTTACGAAAGCTAAAGCCCAAAAATAAAGCATTTATCTCGCTAAAATTTGTAATTTACTCATTGTGGTAATTTGTTGATGTATTTTAATAAAATAAAATTTCATGTTAGGATTGCAATTTATTTAAATTGTACTTCTCCGCTTCGCTATAAAAATGTGATTAGATAAAAAATATCGTATGTGATATCAGTTAAATAATGAGTAAGAATGTTTTTTTATGTTCATTTATGTCCTCCTTGTTAATATAACTACTGGCCCTTTAATCTGAATTCTACTATGATATAAAATAATAAAAAGGGGTTGAACCAATAAAATTTAATTTACTTTAAGATTTCGCTTCTGTTTTTGCCACTGTGGCTGTCCAGAATTTAGCATAACTACTTATTTTGCATAATACGACTGTTTTTGACAATTTAATCTTGGTATTGAACATTTTATTATCAATATAAATTATAGATTATCTGTTATAATATAAATGAAATAATGTTAATTTATAATTTTTACAGCATGATGAAAGATCGAAGGCTGGTATAGACAAAATAAACGCTTTACTCGAATCGTTTATGGGTATAAACGATAGTGAATTAGCGACGCAAATGTGGGATCTCGCAGACGGCAAAACAAACTCAATGCAACTAGCTGAAGCCATTGATAACAGCGACTTGCAAGAATTTGGATTTACTGATGAATTTATCATAGAACTATGGGGCGTTATAACAGATGCTAGATCTGGCAGACTTTATTGAAATTACTTTTTGAATAAGCATGATGTTTTAGTGTATGTAATTAATGATCTACAAGGGGTGATCTACAACTACAGAGGGTTTTTAAATAAAAATTACTATTGTCACTATAGTTCAAAATCTGTTTGTCAATTATAAATAAAACAATGATTATATTTTAAGCATGTATTTATTAGAAGAAATTTGTAAACTATACTTAATTCATATCATAATTTTTAAAAAATCATGAAATATGGTACTTTTACCTAATAATAAAATGAGCTTGTATGTATGAGTGTCTCTACATTCCTGTCATATTATTTGTATTTTCTGTTACAAAATTCTCCACCAGTATGTTGCACAGCATCATACTGTGCGTGTATAATTTATAGCAGCATACTGAATTTATAAATTATAGTAATAATTTTCGTAAATGATAATTTATTTAAGTAATAAGTAATTTATTTTATAGCAAAATAAATGATATTATTTAAATCTAGCAGATTACAAGTAATTGTTATAGCTTTGGCTTATAGTGTAACAACAAAAAACAATTGAAATTTTAGATGAGCTTATTATAGTTGTTATATGAAATTTAAGGTCGTTGATGAACTAGTTTAATGTATTTTTAAAAATTTATAAAATTTATTATTTAGAGCCTACATGTGTATAGATACTTCAATGAAAAGGCATGCCAATATGCCAAACAATAACTCAAAAACTGATATTAATTTTAAATGCTTACAAATGCTGTTAAAAAATTAACTAACATTAGTTATCATAAAATACATTTTATACTTTTCAATTTGTATGTAATGAAATAGGTAAATATTACAAATAAATTATTATCTGAAGTTTTTTTATAAAAATATATTATTGTCACATTTCAAAAGTAAATGTGACTTTTGGTGCTTTATTTTAGCAACACAAGAATTTTATATTAAAATAATATTACAACTTTGTTTGGATAGTTGATCAAAGACATACAATATTCTTCTTCATATAATATCCAATATTCCTGACGCATGTACAGTTAATAAATAACTCAACAGTGCCAGTAAGATATATTTTAATCATAAGGTTTTTAGTTCTCATAAGATATTTCAAAAACTGGGAGTAATGTTAAGTTATAAAAATAAAATGAAATCAGCTACGCACGCTGTCTCCCGCATACTGTAGGGTAGGCAGAGGGAACCTAGTGTTAAGACACTCCGTTCCCCACTCTTCGCCGAATTTTGGCGGTTTTGCCTGTTGAGTGGCGGAACTCAACGCCTCGCTTTGCCTCGACACCAGAGCGAAGAAATGGCTACATAAATTTAAATAAATATTTCATTTCCTCGAGTGGGGATCGAACCCACAACTGTCGCATTACAGTCACACATTTGTGCCCCTTGGCCACGACAGCCTCAATTATTATGTTATGCTTTTATATATATTTTCTTTTACTTAATTTGTCCAATCAATATAAATATAAGAAATGATACATTACTAATATTGAGTGCCTTTTAATGTACAGTTATTAATAAAATGCTAAGTAAGATTTTTCTTCTTTTATTGCTATGCAAAGTATATTAAATTGTGATATGTATTTTATTTACACAGTATGAATTATACATTTTTGTATTTTTCTTCAATAATAATTAAATTTTGTTCCCGAGTGAACAATGCATCGCAACGCACTATCCAAAAAGTTTAGAATGCCTTTCCATTTTCCTTAACCTTTTCTACTTTTAAAACAGGGTCAGGTGTAAGAATTTCAGAAATTATGCAAAATGGGGTGGAGAATTTATATTTTTTAGCTCCGGATATTTTCTTTAATCAGAAAAGCTATATTGAAAAACTAATATAGCTTTTCTTTAAACAGAAACTGGAAATTTCATTGTACACAAAAAAAGTTGAAGTTAATTCTCCATTCGAAAACTTAGGCTGCCTAAATTTGTTGAATAGCATTTAGGCACGATAATAAGGAGAACATTTTATGAAAAAATTGCATATCTTTAACAAAACATTCGAGCTAATATACAACATTTGAAAAGTATATAAATGTCGTAAGGTTGTACGTTTCGTTAGACAAAGAGGAATGTTGCCACGTGCCGTTGTTGTATGGTACGGTTCTGTGAATATGAATACGGTTCCGAGCATACCAGTTGAACATCTATCATGTCACGTTATGTGGAGAAGACACGAAGGAGGTTGTACGGTAGAAAAGAGATAGCGTTACACCGTAGGAATCGCAATCGGATAGGTACGCAAAAGATCGTGCAAAGTGGAGTAGGTTGAGTAGGAAGGCAGACCCTGACAATAGCCGGGATTAATGCCAGGAAGAAGAAGAAGAAGAGTAGGAATATACCATGTTACAAAAAGATCCAGTAAAAGAGAAAATCTATAAAAAATAGAATTATACATTATATACATAATATACATTAATGTAATCTATATATATAAAATCGAAAGGTCACTCACTCATCACGAAATCTCAGAAACTACAAGTGCAAGGAATCTTAAATTTTGCATAGGAGTTACTTATAAGACGTAGGTGCTCGCTAAGACGGGAATTTGCAATATTCGACTTCTAAGGGTTTGTTTTTGGGGTCGAAAATTTGTATGAAACTTCGTTACTACAAATGCTAGGAGTGTCAAATTTTGCATAGACGTCACTAGGACGTAGTCATTGAGACAGAAATTAATAATAACATAGTTGACGCGGGTAAAACCGCGAGCGGGCCGCTAGTTATCTATATATATAAAATCGAAAGGTCACTCACTCATCACGAAATCTCAGAAACTACATGTGCTAGAAATCTCAAATTTTGCGTAGGACTTATTTATAGGACGTAGGTGCTCGCTAAGACGCGAATTTGCAATATTCGATTTCTAAGGGGTTGTTTTTGGGGTCGAAAGTTTGTATGAAACTTCGTTACTACAAATGCTAGGAGTCTCAAATTTTGCATAGACCTCACTAGGACGTAGCTATGGAGACAGAAATTAATAATAACATAGTTCACGCGGGTGAAACCGCGAGCGGGCCGCTAGTACATTATATACATAATACCGAGGGTTAGTAATAAGAAATATATAATACAAAGATGTTATGTTATAATTTTATATTGTCATATCTAATATATTTACAGAAAAAAGAATACATAGAACAACAAGAAGAGGAAAATTAAGGGGACGGGGAGCTTTATGAGGAAGTACATCGTATAAGGGACGGTTAGCTTAAATGTTGCCACCTATAAGATTGTGATAAACTCGCTAGTCAAATTGACATTTGACAGTACATGAATATAACTTATCTGTGACCACAGATCACACTACATTCATCTTTGAATTATGTACGAATATTTAAATGATAAAATTATTACTAACATAAACATTTATTTATGTAACTAGTTGACCTCGCAAAGTTTACCGGTCTGGCGATATACATATATTATTATTTGCATGTTATCACATTTTATCAGAAACAGAACGCAAGTCAGTGTTTCGCGTTACGTGAGTGTGTTATCAAATACATTTAAAGTTAGAGTTGACTAAAAAACAGCTAATGTTAAATATTTGTGCTGCCAATGAATAAATAATATTCAATATATAAGTTAATTATTTAGAGGAATAAACATGTCTATACTTACTAGCAAATTTGTTTTTGTGAAACTACAAACTCAAACCTTTTCAAAAATAATAAAATTCACACCGGTTAGTAGCTTTAAAATTAAATTAAAGTACTTTTTAACTGTTTTGATAAATAATGTTTTTTTTAATTATGATATGTCATGCATCAGATCTTATCAAGTGCTACATATAGCACTGTAATCAAGAAGAGTAAAATATTTGATGATATCAATGAAGCTGTTATTGATATAAAAGATGGATCTAAACTACTGGTTGGTGGATTTGGTTTGTGCGGCATACCAGAAAATCTTATTAAAGCAGTAAACATTAAATCTGTATCAGGCCTCACAGTTGTTTCAAATAATGCAGGTATAGTTAGATAATTTAATGTACTATATTATTTATAAGTTAGATTATGATTATTTCTTTTCTTAAATTTTAAACATTGTACAGGAGTCGAAAATTTTGGACTGGGTATATTACTCAAAAAGAAACAAATTAAAAGAATGATATCTTCATATGTTGGTGAAAATGCAGAATTTGAAAGACAATTCTTAAGTGGTGAACTAGAGGTAAAATTTAATTAAATACATTTAAAATACTTTGATACTATGTGTCCAGTGAAATGTATTATAAAATAGTGGTTAAATAACAAAAAAATGTGTGTATGTGTGAATTATTTTCATTCCTTCCTTTTTATTTCATTTCGTGTTGACAGAGTGAGAAAATGAAAATGATTAATTTATTGGTGGGAATGAAATCCACAACTACTGTGTTTATAATCAGAGTGCCACTGCGCCACGAGGACAGCTCTTGGTACTTTACATATTTTTTATATAGGTAGAATTAACTCCACAAGGAACATTAGCAGAGAGAGTAAGAGCTGGTGGTGCAGGAATACCTGCATTTTTTACTCCAACTGGATATGGAACCTTAATTCATGAAGGTGGTTCCCCAATCAAATACACTAAAGATGGTAAGGTATGTCATACAATCAAATTTTATACTTATTTTTGACATTTAAGGTTTATGTTTTGTATTCAAAAGTAACAGGGCAAACAGAACACAGTGTAAAGTCAGTCCATTCTATACTTTCTATAGAAGTTTTAAGACCATGTTTGGTGTGGCTGATATCAATACTATGCTGTTTGTTGCCAGACTAGAGAAATGATTGATGAAATGATGATTTTTTTTTGCTTTTGGAATAGAAATATATATTTTTTTTCCACAGAAAATTTTTTGTTAGTAAAATTTATGGGGTAGGACACCAGGATATTCCGGGGTGGGCAGGAACCACCCAGCCCTCCTTACCCAGTCCTCGTATGGGATACAGGGTAGAGATAAAAAAAATCTTATTAAAATAGTAAGTTTATTACCTTATATAGATCGACATACCAAGTAAACCACGTCACGAGAAACAGTTCAACGGCCTCAATTACATCATGGAGGAAGCTATAACTGGTGATTTCGCTTTAGTCAAAGCCTGGAAGGCTGACAAACATGGAAATTTAATATTTAGAAAGAGCGCTCGTAATTTTAATCCAGCCATATGTAAAGCAGCAAAAATTACTATAGCTGAGGTGGAAGAGATTGTCGACGAAATTGATCCGAATTTTGTTCATGTACCTTCTATATATGTGCATAGAATTGTTTTGGGAGATAAGTACGAGAAAAGAATTGAAAGGAAAACTATTAGTAAGCCAAAGGAGTTAACAGATAAGAAATCGTCTGATAGTATGAGAGAAAAAATTATTAGACGCGCCGCTTTGGAGTTTAAGGATGGTATGCACGCAAATTTGGGTATAGGTAAGTTTTCCTCAAAGTGTTGGTGTTGATATGATATCAGTTTATATAGATTTTATTCATTGAATTGTAATGAAACTATAAACTATTAACCTAACAAAAATAAGTTATTGATTATTGCTTTTTTTAGTAAACGTATAATATTTTAAATCTTGTACGGTTCGCGTGTCGCGAGTTCTAATTCCGCTATTTTAAAAATTTACACTTTGTTTGAAAACATAGGAAAATATTAATTATTACAAAATTTAGACTAATAATTTAAAAAACACATTTGTTTTCCATATACAAAAAGATTTTTTAAATTTAGGAATGCCGATGTTAGCAAGTAATTATATACCTAAAAATGTGAAAGTGTTATTACAATCGGAAAATGGAATTCTTGGATTGGGGCCATTCCCAACTGAAGAAGAAGTCGACGCTGATCTAATTAATGCGGGCAAAGAAACAGTCACAGTATTGCCCGGTAAGTATTATTTTTATAATCATGCTCTATCGTGGTTAAAGAGATATTTCATTCCCCATGTACATTCCAAATTTTATTATTTACGATATGTGGTTTCAAGCAATTGTTTAGTTAATAAGAATTGAGTGCGATTACATTACATACTCGAAATGAAATAATTTTTTTTTAGTGGTAAATTAAAGATTTCTAGACTGAGGTTTGAGCTAACATACTACATTATCATAAAACTAAGTAAACACGCAAATGTTATTGAAAACAATGTCTAAGTATTTCAAATTATTATGAAATAGGGATTCAATTGATACGAGATAAATAATGCGTAATACAAACTGGTTTCATTATAAATTTTCTTTGGCGAGCTAGTCACGCAGGACAGTAATAGCGTTTCACTATAAACGGGTTGTGAGTTCAATCCCCGCTCAGGGATTTAAATATTTATATTATTTTCATTTTCCCACTATAGGAAGGCAAGGTTCTATTCTTCGTAGGTGGTGAGCGGGGAACAGGGGTAGAATTTTCAACCAATAAAATTTTCCCAAAATAATAATAAAATAATGGGCATTGTAAAACTTAAATGAGTTTCGATCGTGATTGTTTCTTATTAGTTAATTTAATCTTTCTAAAATGTAGGTGTATCACTTATAAAACTATTTCTGCATAGTACCTAATTACTTTTGACAAAATTTTTAGTTATTATAACGTCGGTTTTTATTTTTTATTTATAAAGTATTTCTGTTGCACAGGTGCTTCGTATTTTTCTTCGGATGACAGTTTTGCAATGATCCGCGGCGGCCATATTGACCTCACTATCCTTGGAGCTATGCAAGTGTCAAAATATGGAGATCTAGCTAATTGGATGATTCCTGTAAGAAACTTGTCCATTTCATTTTTACTACCTTCACACTGTATCTCTCTTATGGCAGGGTACACAGAGGGAATCTAGTGTTAAGACAGCCTATTCCCCAATGTACGAGTGGCGGAACTCTAATATAATTTTGTTAAAGTTCAATCTATACAAAATTATATATGACGTTTCACTTTATAGCCGTTAATATATTGTACGCAAACTTGTTTGAAATATCAATGACATTAATGAAAATTTCGAACTGTGAAATTTGCTTATTACAAGATTTGTGTTCTAAAAACAAAAATATAAAAAGATAGAAAATCTTTTTCTTACAAATTTTACAATTTATATAGGTGTTTTGTATTTTCATTTACCACGCTCTGGTAAGACCGAGATGTTGAATTTAACTATTTCAACATGTATTTTAGTAGTAGAGCGTTGATTATCCGAACTAATTGGGAGGAAATTAATCTTAGGAAAATCGATATCTTTTCTAGGGTAAAATGGTGAAAGGCATGGGCGGTGCAATGGACTTGGTGTCGGCGCCGCGAACTAAAGTAGTGGTCACAATGGAGCACACAGCCAAAAATGGTGGCCACAAAATAGTACCCGAGTGCAGTTTGCCACTGACTGGAAAAAATTGTGTGGACATGATTATTACGGAAAAGGTGAGTATATAATTTTTGATGTCACAGCAGATCAACTTGGTGTTCTGGTTTTCTGCCGTTCTGTTCTACTCTTTCTGCCATAACCTCTAGGATTTACGCGGTGAGTGGTGGAACTGAACCGTCAGTAAGTAAATGAACATTTACCTTATATTATAGTAAATAAAATTTTAGTACAGGAATTTAAATAATATTTTATCGTTTTGGGTAATATAATGCAAAAAATATATATATAATTTTAATTATTAAGAAAAATTTGTATAAAATACTTAATTTACAAATTGGTGGTAACATCTGTGGCAACACTTTTTGTTTCCCGTAAAATTCACAATTCACGATATGTAGTAACATATGCGTAATTAATGTTATATGTATTAAATTAAATAATTTATAAAAATATATTGTTATATTCATTTATATATATGCAACTTTTTTGTTTCCAGTGCGTGTTTGAAGTAGACAAAGAAAAGGGCCTTATTTTGACGGAACTTGCTGACGGAGTTAAAGTAGAGGATATAGTAGTCAGTACAGGGTGCGATTTTGAAGTATCGCCAAATATTAAAAAAATGGGTGACGTCACACAAATAGACCATATTATGGAATAAAATTTCATAGGATTTGGTAGGTATATGATGAAAAATACAATGAAGTGTTCAAATAATATTTACAAAATATATTAAATTAAAAAATATTAAGACCTATTGCTTATATAATTATATAGTAAGGAAATCAAGTAGAACTAAGTCGCTATTTTTTTAAATATCAGGGTATTGATTTTTTTAAATTTACTATATGAATGTAATTAAGTGTATATTCAAGAAAATATATTAAAACATAGACGTTTTAGGATTGTTACAACATTAAAAAATGTTTATTTTTTTACAATTTATATTTAAAGTTACATTTGAACTGAATATAGTCACTTTTACTTATGTTATTATAAGTATATGTATATTTTTAAAAACTTCAAATATAACATTTTTATAAATAACTTTTTGTTTATTTATTCACCAATGAGGTTGTAATAAATATTATGATTATGTGAGATCTCGTTTTTATCTCGCCATTTTTATTTATTTTAGTAACGTCAATGTATTGACATTGAAGTACAACTTATTGAAGTTGTTTAGTATAATTTGATTAAAATGCACTATAATGGTCCTAATAGTCCATTTATTGTGTTATCTTCGAGTATGTTATGGCTTATATCTATAATTTCAATTATATGGTCGTTATTACTGTTCTTCTGTAAGTGTTGATTTGAATCCTCTTTAAAATATGTAGATTAATATTTTTTTTAAGAAAATATACCTGTTTAAGATTGGAACTCAGTAGACATAAGATGTATGAGCTATTTGGAGTATAAATGTCTAATATGTAAACTTAAAAGTGTATGTTCCCTTTGTTCTAAAAAAACTAAAAATATTATGTAAAAGAGGCCTAAAGATTTATCATATGTTAACAACAGCATTACTTCAAGGTTATAGAATGTGATAAACAAGTATTACGAAAGTTGATTATATGACATATACTATCAGAACAGATAATTATATGTTATGCAAGAAAGATGTATAAAAATACTCTCTTTGTTATTTTTGTATTAATTGTAATAATTCTTTTTTGCAACTCAACGTCGCACTTTGTCTTATGAATCCGATTGGAAATCTAATCCACATAACCAAATACAGTGAAACAGTAGTTTACTGTACATCGATAGCCATGGATATTCTTATATATTTTATTTGATGAAAAAATTAGGCTGACTGTCCTCTTCATAGTGATCAGACAATTATACAGTGAAACCTAGTCAAATGGGTCGTGGATAAGTAAAGAAATCTTGAAATATTGACAATTCCAATGAGGCCCCGGAATTTTGTAATCGAAATACCTGTATTAATAGGGCTTTTCGGGACTTGGTTAAATGAAATTGGTTTCCAGAATATTAAGGCTTAATTCGCTATGAGATATTTTATCAGGTTGGAACAGGTTTCGAAACATTTATTAACAAACAAATTTATACGTAAGCAGGGGGTCTGTAAATAAGACGACTACAATTTTAAACCTGTTTTATTGGAAACTGGATTAACTAGAAACCCCTCTTATATGGTATAAGATCCTTGAGATAATTTACTAGGTTTTACTAGATATTGTGTCAGAAGGACTATGGTTCACTCAAAATAATATTATCATTCAATAGGTGTTGGAGATATGCTCTTTATGACAGGCACCGATCTCGTCAATGCAATTGTATTGCTCTCTGGAATAATAATGCTTCCTACCAATTTGTATATAATATACGCGATCGCTTACGGATACACAATTGAGTTACGTATTGTTTTTTTTACTTAATCATATTGTTGGGTATCAAAAAAAATTATAAAAGTTAAGATTTCTATTCATAATTTAGGATAATTAACACGCTCAAGTGACTTACATTAGAAATTCTTCTTAAAAATATAATATTTGAAGAATGTGCATCATTATGACTAATTAAATAACTACCACATTATAATATTCTGCGATTATTTACCAGAAATATTCATCAAATTTGTAAGCAATCAAACAATGGCCAGCCACTAACGTTCGCAATTTTGCAGCGGGAT
Organism: Heliconius melpomene rosina; assembly: GCF_056956725.1. Taxonomy (NCBI): domain Eukaryota; kingdom Metazoa; phylum Arthropoda; class Insecta; order Lepidoptera; family Nymphalidae; genus Heliconius; species Heliconius melpomene. Next base: position 4,818,223 of record NC_140401.1, on the reverse strand, counting down.
TCAGGGGCCCGCCCCTGAGTCCCGCAGAGTCACTTTAAATGACTTAATTCACTTCGCTAGCAGCTATACATATCGAAAGACGACGGTGGTCCATATTATACCATCCATCCGTCCATCAGCTATATTTAGGGAATTTTCTGTATATATTTATAAATAAATTTTACGATATTATAATTTTAGCATTAAAGCAAAAGTGATTTGCTGTCGCCTCTGGATGTGTATAATGTGGATAATAATTATAAACATTTTGGGACTTTGTATGTGCTTCTGGAGACTTTACTCTTGTCAAGAAGTGACAATTAGTTATATTTCCAAAAGTATGAAACATTACCGATCGTATCCAACGCATAAGCATTTTATTGATAATCTGCAATGGTGTTTGGGATGTTGTGGAGTAAGATTTTTGTAACTAATTATTATTGTAACATATAATTATCCCCACACCTTCATTTCATTTTGTCTGTTCAAGTTGAATTCTTATAAAGATTGGTTTACACAAGATTGGCATGATAAAGTAGGAGACTTTGAGGGGGACCCTGTTCGTCTAAGAGATACAAAATCAAAAGAAAAATTGGAAACGGACAGCGTGCCTTACAGGTAAGTACCTATATAAAATGCATTGTATTCATAGATTGCTATATATTTATGTCAAAAAATCTTATTGTTTTAGTTGCTGTAAAAGTGGATCATGCGTAACTAATTATTTAAAAGAGTTAGACACTTACTCAATAAATACCATTGGTTGTGGAGATGTTATTAATCGAATTATTAAGATATCGATGTACACACATTCATTTTTCTTTTTAGTGGTTATTTTATTGGAGGTAAGTTAAGTTACCTAATAAGTTTCTAAATGTACTTATCACGTTTCAGTCCATTCGTCATGTTCTTTAGCTTAAAGCATTTTTTGTGTTTTGGGGGATTATTAGGTACCTATACGAAGCCTAATATTAAGATACCCTGTTTTATATTTTGCTCTAAATTTTGGAACAGCCCAATGCTCCATTCTTTTATCAGAATATATTCTATTCTCCCGAATCGAACCCAAACATATTGTAATTACAACCAGACAAATTTCCTCCTTATTTTGCTTGTGTGCTGGCTATAAATTAGGGGAATTGTGCTTAAGATGACATACTTTTTGTTTGAAGACAAATATTTCAAATTAATAAAGTCATCTGAGAACAGCATATTGCGTATACTATTATATATTTCATAATCTACGAAATTATTTTAGTTTCAGAACAATCATCTTTCAAACATCTTAAAAATAAACAAAAATCGCACTTAGGTCGACCAGTGTAAGACGACATATCTACAGGGTAAAATGACATACTTAGTATGTGGTATAAAAACCCCATCATTATTTGTCGAGCATAGTTCACAAATAAATAGTTTCTTCTTTGCTGGGGGGCTTTTAAACAGTATTAAGGCCAGATTCATACATGTTGCAAATTTTATGAGGTTGGATTCCGTTATGAGTCACTTCCTTTTCCAAAAGGGAAATAAGCTTCGTCACTGACGGCTCTTGAATGCCCTTGCTCTAGCAGCCTCATCCATCTCTTCTTGTGACCAATATATATTCGTTTGTAATTGCCAGGCATTTTGTAGGTAAAGCAAAAAAAATACATCGATTCTATTTATAAGGGTAAGATAGTATGCCATCTTATACTCACGTTTTGTATGTCATCTTACCCAATAGATATATGAATTTAATTTTAACCGTTGTGCCAAAAGGTTATAGGTTAGGATGCGCTTTTAACGTTAGTTGTGTCATATAATAATCCTATTTTACATTTATAATTAGTTCAAATTGAAAATCTTTATCTTACATGTCTTTTCACCATCAAGCAAAAGCGAAAGAAAAATTTGTTGCAATTGAAAATAACGAAAACATGAATTACTTGCCCGTCTGCATTCACTTTCAGCCATACTGAATTTAAGCACTAGCTGCATCTACAGACACTCTCTAAAACGTCACAAGATCGCACTTAGCGCTAATAGTTTCATCAATATTGGTAGTGTGTCATCTTATCATAGTATGCCATCTTGAGCACAATTCCCCTAAAACCGAGCCGGGTTTTTCTACCTTTTATCTACCTTACATATCCTTTCTTAATAATAAGTATAATAAGAGCCTACATTTGTCTACTACATGGACTTTATTTTTATAGATCCTGACTTTAAAGTCCATAAGTAATAATGAATATAGAAACACTGAATACAGAAAAGAGAGTAAAAATTTTAACATAAGACACTTGATGTCTGTTAACGATAAGTTTGAAGATTCCAGTGTATCATTTAATATGCATGAAGAAGACAGTGAAATTGAAGAAACTCAACAGTATAATGCTGCAAACTGAATAATATTTATATTATTGTTATTCTTCTTTTGGCTGTAACTAAATTTATAAAACAGATAATAGATATCACATTTGTAACGTTAATTAATTTTGAAAATGTACTAATTTTATCGTGTTAACATAATGTATATTTAAATAAATAATATAAGTACTATTATAACACGAAATAATTATATATGTACATATACAAATAACTTCAACGATATCAGTACTTTCAAATGCATAAAAATAGTTCCTGATAAATTATAGAATTGAGAAAATCAGTCTTTGATCATTGAACATTAAACGTTTACTTATACGTGAGCATGAAAAAAAGAAGACTTCTGGAGCATAAATTATCGCAGTTCAACTGGCAATATTAAAACGTATTTTATAAGTATGTAGTAGATTTACTAATGAAAATAATTAAATTATATTATGGTATAAAAGCTTTTCTGGTTTTGTGTCTACTCTATAATTTACCCTATTTTGCCGGTAGCGAAGAATGGACAGCATATCATTTCTACATCCGATTATCTGTCAATTCAAATGTCAACTGTCACAAGTATTTGTAGGTTATATAGTTCTTAAAATCTAATAAAGATAGCGAAGTCGAATAATAACATTAAAATATATTTTATATCTACCATTAAACCATTTATTTTTAAATTTGTATTTTTGAAATTGAGTACTTGTTAATATAGTTAAAAACAGTACGCAGTTATGGTCTTTTTAACTGTTGCCAATTGGGTGCGAGCTCGAGGTCCTGATGAATTTTGGAGGAAAAGGAGGATTTTTAGGTTGGCAGCGCATTACATTGGGCGACGAAGGAATTGTTATTCTGTTGCAGTACGTAATGTCCATCGAGCATTAGTATACGCTACTAAGGCTCGAAAATTGAAGAAACAAGATATGAAAGATTTATGGGATATTCGTATATCGGCAGCTACTGCACAGCATAACATGACAGCGTTTGCCTTAAGGGAAGGTTTAGAACGATCTAATGTATTATTGGACAGAAAATCTCTGTCAGATTTAGCAGCATGGGAACCACAAACATTTGAGTGTCTTGCTGCTGTAGCTAAAGAAAAACTTCGTTTGGATGGTTTTGTAGACTTTAATGATAAAAAAGAGCCAACTGGAACAAATTTGAATCTTAAAGATGTAATGTTAAAGGAATGGCTTAATACAAAAAAAAAGTAATTTCAGTAATCAATATCTATATTAATGTAGTACAATAAATAGTCATGTAATGATAACATTTCTTTTATTATGAATTACCTAATTCTTTTTTTAGCTGTTTAGTTAGTTCATTTTGTTTTTCTAATATATACAAGTTTTCTATTTTTCTTCTTTGTTGTCTTTCAGTATCTCTTATAACTCCTTCGTGCATTCTCTCTCTGAAAAGAAAAGTATATATTACAATGTTGATTTAATTTACTAATAATCTTAGTCTGGATAATTACAAATCCATTTAACTGAGGGCTGGATAATCGACTTTCTACTGTATGTTAATGGGAATTGCAACATCTTAATAGAAGGTTCCCATATTCTATCTCTCTGATTACCCTTCTATGTGCGGCATACAGCATGAAAAAATAGGATATTTTTTTTATTTATTAGACATTAATGCACTGGTGATGACATCATTACATTGTAAATTACTTAATGAAAAATAAAACTTAAGGCTAAAAGCACCATCTTTTCAAGTGGATACAGTATGCTATATAAGATGTTACATGTATAACTATCATATGTTATGGAATAATGTATAAACAATGTATTCTTTAATTTTATTTATAATTGGTATATAGTATTGTTTAAGTTTTAATTTACATCATGATTTTCTTGGGTTCATCATGATTATTGTTGTATAAAAAACAGTAATAATCTCTTCATAATGTGACTCAATTACATTCCTCAATAAAGGAATAGAGCCTCAAAATCATAATTGCAGTTTGCACTTCACCATCCAATTTAGAGATTGTTATAGTCAACAAAACAAAAAGTTTATTTTATATTCATTTCCATGTCCTGGACAAAAGACAAAATGCAAAAATCTAATAATAAGTGAGTTAAATACCTATCTGCCTGTTGTTTGACATGCACATATGAAACGATTCCAATTGAGATAGCACACGATAGACCTAAAACTAATTTAGATGCTGTAGATGACATTATCGACGGATTATTTACTTTATCTTCTCACAAAGTATATCATAATTCCCGAAAAAAATAAAGTTTAAACATTAAGATGTCATATTTACACCTATAATTGTGATTTTGACATTGACAGTAAAAATTAGGGCTGCCAGCAGAACGAATTTATTGAACAGAATGAACTTTATTAAACTCTGTTTTATTTATATGTTATACAAATATTTTTGTATTTATATTTTGTTATGGGTTTAATCTCCACCTTGATGAGAGGTTATAAATTTTAGAGAATGTTACACGACGATAGTATGGTATACCAGTATATTCTAGGTCAATGTACCCTTTTAATTTTGATTCCCTTTATAGTTTCGGCGTTTTTTGCGATATTAATGGCCTTATCTGTTTTTAAGTAATATAGAAATATGTACGAATACCTTTATCTAGTAAAGTGTATGTGTAAAAGTTTAACATTAGCATCATTTAGCCTTATGTAATAGGTGCTTAGTGATCACAAATCACATCAGTGTACTAATTAAGTAATGAATATCCAACGTATGCTTTCAAGTAGAATTAATGTTTAAATTTTTACTCTGTAGCAAGTAATTTACAGTGACATCATATAGGAAATGGGCAGCAGTCACGTATTGGAGTTAATTATATATTAATGGGCGACATTCTCTTTACACCATTATACTGTTAGATATACACAAAATGTACTTTTTTATGTCGAAATGTACTTTTTTATATTTTTGAAAAACTTAGATTTTTTTCGTAAACGCGATGTTAAAGAAATAATATGGATACACATTGGTTTTATATTTAAATTCAAATCAATTAATCGAATAATCTTCGCAACCATTTTTCTTTACCTTTCCAGACTAAACTAACATTCACATTATCTGGATATGTGGCACTCCAATATTATGCGGTTTCGGAGGAATTTCCTTCCCCATGCTACAATGTTTCCATGGCGATACGACATGAGACGTTAATAGAACCACTAATCATTACCATGTCGGTATGGTAGTCAGAGAATCAATTATCGCTAAGACTTTCTTAGATCTTGAATTCGATTCGATTTATTTACTTTTTACAAAGCTTAAGTAATTATTACTCAAAGTTTAGTCAAATTAATACAATTTTTTTATAATTACAAAAAATATTCGCATAGAAATTTCAAGAAAAATATTTTTTTTACAGTACCTACCTAATAATTTACTTTTACTATTAATGGTAAGAAGCAATCAATGTTAATTTATGTAGGTGGATAAAAGTCTCGGTGGTGTTACATAACGATTCAGCTCATCGGATTGTGCCACAGAGCCCAGACTTGCAACGTCTAGCCAATATTGGTACATGCTATATTTTTGATGTGCAATCCTGCTGTAATATTGGATATGACCCCGTTGTACGAAACTTGTAAAACTTTTAAATAATATCTCTGACCTCCCAGTTATATAAGTTTTGATTTAGTACGAAAGTTTAAAGCGGCGGGATGAAAACATTAATATATCTGCTAAAGCGGTTAATATTTTCCAAAATAAAGAATTTAAACTAATATAACGTATTCAATATGAAAATTTATTTAAAGGGGGGGTCATCATGCCCCGAGCGCCGCTCATAAAGGGGCGCCAAATAGTCCGCAGAACTATTTAAACATACATATGAAATTATATTGTGTTCGCCTGGGGGGCGCTGTAAAAGTATTTTGCGCCGGGCGCGAGTTAAGCTCGCTACGCCACTGTAGGTAGATTGCTAGATTTTATGTCGAGGAAAAGTGAGATTTTGAAACGTTTTATGTAAGAAAGTGGGATTCTTTCACCAAAAGCGAGACATAGAAAATAATATAAATAAGAGTAATTTTTATTATTTAGCCATCTATTATGTGATAGGTAACGATATAAAACGTTTAAATGCGGGACCATGCCTGTTCCGCTAGGGACAGTTAAAAAAATCGGGGCGTCCCGTCAATATGTTATGTGTAGGTACAATAAGAATAAATATGAAATAATTTAATTTAAGTATTTTGTATTTATTCTTATTGTACATATATATAATTTGTCGTTAAAACAAGAACACTTAAATAAAACTATTATGTATTATTGTATATATTAATGTGTAGTGGACAAGGCGTGAAATTATTACTGTAATATAACTTTGCGTAGAAAAAATATAACGTATGTATTGTGCATTTCCGATGGATATCTGTTTACTTATAAAAATATAATCGAGTGGTAATATACTCGTATTTTTAAATAAATAAATTGAATATTACGAACAGTATTGATGAAAATAACAAATTAAATCTAAATAGATTGTGTGATAAATCAGCTTCACGCTGTAACCCGTACACAGCAGGAAAAGCAGAGAGAATCAAGTGTTAAGACACTCCGTTCCCTATTTGCGACGCATTGCCTCGACTCCGGAGGGAAGAAACGAAAATATAAATTTTAATAAATATTTAATTCGCGTTTCCCGTTCACAATCACATACATGGCCCTGCGCCACAACTGGCCTCATTCTCATAGATTGTTTGTTAATTTAGTAAATACTACTCTTTGGTACAAGTACTATTTTTTTATTCCCTTTTTTACTTTGACTCTACATTAATATACAGAGGAATACAATCAAAGAAATTAATACCATTCAAACTTTTTGATTGATATTTGAATTCAAATCCTTTGCCTAGTTAGACCTATTTAGTTATTCGTCAAACTAGAAGGGTTACATGTTTTGATAAAGTTTAGCCTTTTTAGAAGGTGATGATATTGAAATCATAAAATAATAACGTCCAATATTCATAAAATAAAATTATTTTCACGATTATCTTTATTGAAATTGCTGATACCCTTGAGAAAGTTGTTGAAAGCTCGTATAATAATGACCTTGCATTTATTATGTAATTGATGTAATCCTTTTATATTATCGTGCGCACAGGTAGAGTCGAGGGCTATATATAATAATATTTTTATTTTGTTTTGCTTTGTCGATAATTTAGATGAGAACAAAAATCGTAATATTATTACTAATTTCAATGTATTATTTCTCATAATAGCCACAGAATTAAATTGAATTGATGATCCTAAAATGTAGAATCTGATTATAGAATATTCTAAACTTTCCTTGGAGGGACGTACTTCATTTAGATTGAGTGACCACATACCCAAAGTGGTTGTGAATGGCTACAAGCAAAGAGCTAAAGCTCTAACTTAGTAAGATGGCTTTGTTCAGCAGTGAGGGACAACACAAATAAAAGTAACAAATTTTAAATATAAACATTTTCTCGAGTTAAAATGAAATCCATATTATGAATACGTGTTTTAAGTGCAACGCGATATCTACAGTTAAAAGTTTATTTGTGTCTTATACAATAGAAGACTTACAACATTCTAAGTTTACAATAACAAAGTGTTTAGAACGGCGCCCAAGTTAATTTTCGATCATAAACAAGTAATATCAAAACAAAATGTAACGTGACATTATTTTAGAGGAGAACGGCACCAGCCGAGACAGCAGACAGCATCTGCATTCACAATGTAGCGCCGGTCCCTTTGGCGTGTTACAGACCGACAGCCGAGACAAGAGAACAGTAAAGGCAGAACTTTCCCGCGCTCCACACGCGCGCAGCCGCTTGCGACACTCGGAACCGTTCCAAAATTACGTGATACCGCTTATAGACAATTTCCATTCAATGTGTATCTCCATTACAATCTCTCCAATAAATATTTAGACATTATAAAATCAGTTTGGCAAGATTCAGAAGCTTTTATTAGTGTCTTGTCAGTAACGAAATTTCTGTGTAGCAAAGACTTACAGTGAGCTCGTAGATCAGCTGATTGTGTTTTGGTGAGTGGTATAGCTTGTTAAATAGATAATAGCTAAGTAATATGTTATGTCGGACGTAAAATTTTCAAAGTGTGCTAAAAATATATATGTGAAAGGAGATAGAAATAATATGGCTGATAGTAGAGTTGGTGAGAACAGAATCACTCTTGACGTCGTCTCTTTTCTGTATTAATTAGAGTTATTTAGATTATGTTTTGTAAATTTAAATAATAGATTAATAAATAAATAAATTTCAATGCTTAATTTAAAAGAAAAAGTAATTTTGATTATATAAAAAAAATTAAATTGCTCATATCTAATATAATCTTTCAAAACTATTATTATTATTATTATTAATAATAATTTTAAAATATTAATGTTTATATCGGTAAAAATATAGCAACCAAGTGTTATATCACGCAATTAAGCCGGTGCACGCAAAAATCGTAATATGTATTCGTATGTAGCGTAGCGTTCCATCCGGCACGGCACGGCCGGTAAGACAGCCAACATTACTTCTATCGGAGTTGTGTTTACTATAGTAAATCTAGCTAAATAATTAGAGGAAATACTTCCGACTAATAATGAATAGTTGAAGTATATGAACGCAACGATATCTACGGCTGATTGCAAACTAGAACCACGTAACTGTAAAAACTGAGCGTTGCGTTATCTAATAGCATTTGTTGATACAAAAAAATAATTTATCGAACTCTTTCTAGTTGTTTAATCTATTAAAATAATTAATTAAATTGTCATGTTTTCTCCTTCTCAGCTTTACTCTGTATTCCGCATACAGCATGGTAGGCAGAGGGAATCTAGTATAGGAATTCACTTCTTCTTTTTGCCTTAATGACAATATTTTCTTTATTTTGATAAAAAAGAAAGAGAATAATGTTATTTATGACTTACAAATCTTTTTCAAATATGATTAGTATTCAATATGACTGTAATAATATGAAGCAAAATATTGTACACGTATACAAGGGTATATATACTGTATATTTATGAATGCTATAATATTATAAATGCACCTTTTTAATGAATGTTTTTTGCCGCTTTCGCTTTCTTAAACAAAATGGCATATTTTTTTTTAAACATATAAAAAAAAGTTAACAAATTTAATTTATGTCACTTTAATTTGATAAATTCAGAAATTCCTTTTGAAATACGTGTATCGAAGTCAGTGAAAGCAGTATGCATAATTTTTAGCGTAAAACATTATAAGTTAGTCACAGGCAGTTAAATGCAGTATGCAAATAAAATATATACTTTGCTCTATTTCATACAAAAAAGGTTAATCATTACAAAACCCGTTAATAGAAAAGTAGGGCTAAATAATTACTAGATACATAGGTACAGTTTAGCGATGGACCACGAAATGTAGAGTTCCATAAATATTGATTTTTTAGCTTCAAACCACATCCCGCTTTAAGTATAGGCAGAGGTAACTTAGTCTTCACTCCATTCCCCACTTTCTGGTGAATTTTTAGACGTTGTTTGGCTGAACTCAACGCCGCACTTGTCGAGGAAATGTAAGTAATTGATACTGAACTTACGAAGCAAATTATGATATAGTAGTACGAGTATATTTAATCCATACAGTAAACAAGCGTAGTAAATTAATAACAATAAAGTTCGTTACTGGCGATGTTTTATTGGGAACGGAGTGTTTGATCCAAGGTTCCCTGGTTTCCTCTGCCTTCGAAGTTCGTTACTTTGGTTATTTACTATAGGGTTTCTGCTCAATTAGTTTTCTCCTCTTAAATAAAATGACTACTTATCATAAGATTAGAACTCAAAAAAATACTTTTCATAAACAAATTCTTTTAATATTGATAAATAACAATTTCTTAGAACATATTTAAACATTTCTTTAATTTATTTAATGTAGTTTATCAATAGTACTACAGTAGTAACACAGCTGCTATGTACGTTGAATAGATAGCATATTGTTAAAAGTTACAGTTTATATTTTTATATGAACCATTGAGAACATTCTAGAAAAAGAACAACGAGGATGTTAACACTAATAACTTCCAAATTTACAATATGTAATGTATTCTTAAGCAATATGACCTCTCCAATACTAAACAATAAGTTTGTGTAGCAATTAATTGTGACCTTGTTTTAGAGGCTGGTTTTATTATATCATTTCACTTAAATATTATCCTAAATTCCTATCTATATGTTAAACTTCATCAATTAAAACGTCAATTAATAACGCTACTACTAAAAGAATTTTACTTTTTTACCATACCTTAACTACAGTAGTTAAAGTTATTTAGACCTTTGCCTAAATATTACTATTTCAAACAAGCTCGCTTACTTATTTCGCGTTTCAACGAGTCTAACTTGTTATTATCATTAAACTGCGTTATCTAATAACTTGAAAAGGGATAATTGTCCAATTAGGTACCAGTCAAGTTTAACTGTGGTTCACTTGTCATATAGTTCCTTTATGTTAATTACAATCTAAAAAGGTACAGTAATGTTTATTAATTTCTCATAGAATAATATAGTGAGTAAAAAAGGTTTCAAACAAAAAATATGTCTTATTTAAATGTAAAATATGTTTTGAATATTAATATACATGAAATTAAATGTTTAATTAAAATAAATCGTTATTTTTTAATTAAAGTAAAATAATGTAAATTATTTTAATGTAAATTATTTTACTTGTTAACATAATTGGGAATTTAAATGTATATACGAGTATTAACAATTATAATTCCATTCAATTTCGATTTAGTAATCTTTGCTATTTTTCACTGTAAATCTAATCAAATCAGCTTCACGCTGTATCCCGCTATATGCGGGATATAAATTTTAAATAAATATTTTATTTCGTCGAGTGGGGATTAAACCCACAACCAGTCGGTTTACAGTCACATCTTGTGCTCCTGCGCTACTACTGGTCTTACTTAAAATAAAAAAATCTTATTAATCTATCTTATAATTATTATTACTACTGCAATTATTATATTTACATCAATTATATATTACATAAAATTTTATTATCGCAAAATTTCACAAATTTAATTCTTTATTTAGGAAATAAAGCCAAATCTTTGTTTATGGAAACATACAAAAAGCTAAAAGTATGGTGGAGCAATATGTATTATCCATCTTGTATAAATGATTATGCGAAATATATGATAATATTTAGTATTTATAAAAGATTAGTTACACAATAGTGTATTGTAGGAGCCTTGGGTGTCCACTACGAAAGCCGGGCACGTGCGCGTGCGCCGCATTAAGCAAGTGTGCCCATATGACCACTCATATGCAACACGAATCGCTTTCTAATTACTGGAACCTTCGAAAATAGGAAAAATGTGAGAAAAATCAGGAAACTTTAATATTTCTAATTTTTATTAATATTAAACCTAGTAGTCTATCAAATATCGATTTGGTTTAATTCATATATGCAAATAGTTAACTTGGCAATAGAAATACTAATTATATTTCATAAATAATAGTGCTGTATAACTAATTGCCCCATTAACGACAATTTGGTACCAAAATAATAATAAAAATCTATACAGACACAATTAATACATTAAAAATAGAAGCTACACTATTTCAAGTAAATATGTGAAAAGAAAATTATAATACACAAAAGATTTTTTTTATGAATGGTAAAGGGAAAACTTTTCCACTTACATAGACTTGTAACTCCCAAACTGTTAATCATCTTGGGAAAGTGCTGAGAAAATACTGTTGCAGGCTGCATTCAGCTGTCAAAACGTGCAGGGATCAAAGATTGCGATTGCGATAGAATGAAATTATTGCCTTTCAGTAAATGTTACATATACTTGCTTATTAAATTACTAGTTTCTGCCCACAGTTTTAGCCACTTTAGATTTATATTTCACTGGTGTAATATTACGTACAAAAGTTTGTTAAATCTTTGAAATTTGTTTCTTTAGATTACGACCAAAAAAGAGTTATTGTTGAATGTTAATGAATTTGAAATAGTTGAGTGTAATAACTAAAGTAATTTGCAATACAATTAACGTTGCTTATACAGTATTTCAGAATAAAAGAAAGACATTTAATATTATCATAAATTATGATTATTTCATGTGAACTGATGTAATTTTAGTTCTACATTAGAACTATCAGATCCAAATAGGATAAAAATACTAATTTTATAAATATATAACTAAAGATTTTCATATAACAATAATGATTAATTGTTCTTGATGCATTAGTATTCGTTTCACATAATGCTCGACCGGTCTGGCGTTGTCCTTAAACTCAGTGCCTAGAAGAGCACAATTACAAAATGGATGATATTCTTCATCATAACATACTCGACCACAATAGTTATTCTAAAATATTGAATACACTTATACTTACATAAATTAGTAAATTCATTTACTTTAAGAAGTTATTTAGATAGAGTAAAGTAAATAGAACAAATCATACATTTTTAAAATTGCTAACTTGACCAAATATATGTTTGGTTTTTTTGGATACACATAGTACAACGTTGGGTTGGTATAACAAAATCAAATCAGCTTCACGCCGTATCCCGCACATCACGCTCAGCAGGGTAGGCAGAGGGAACCCAGTCCTAAGATACTTCATTCTTGACCCTCCGCCGAATTCCGGAGGCAGTGCGTGTTCAGATGAGAAATTCAAAGCCGCGCTTTGCCTCAACCCCAGAGCAAAGAAAGGAAATTAAAATTTAAGTAAGTATTTAATTTCTTCGAGTGGGGATTGAACCCACAACCAGTATGGCTTACAGTCACTCATTATACCCCCTAGTATTATATCAGTATAAGTGGAGGGCTTTTGTCTCTGATGAATACGTACCAGGAAGACCCACCAGAGTGTAAAGCTCACCGTTATATAACAGTTGCATTCGTGCCACCGCTGTGCATATAGGTATGCAAATATTGCGCAATTTGATCAAAGATTAACGTCCCGGCGACTGCAGGTTACTTTATCCATATATAATTTGTATAGTTAGTTAGTAGATGCCTATATCAATATTAGTTTAACTTAAATAAATATTTTAAAATATATTTAACCGTTCAAGTCAAAAGATTGTAAATAGTGAACATATAATAAACAAAATTATTTAAATGCTATATATTAGGGTAATACTTCAAACCTTACACATCTATGAAATGTAAAACATCTATCGTCATTAATTTCTTTTATATTTTTTTATTAAATTATGCTTATTCTATAAAAATATAGCTTGATATAAATAAGTTACACCATGTGACTAACGGTTTAACTTAACGTCGTCTCTAATGTGGTTTAAAATTTACCTTATAGCCCTGTCAAGGTTTCTAAGGCATTACACAACCTCAGAAAACATTATTTAATTAATGTTGCTTAAGTGTGGCTTAAAAATATTAGTAACTACTAATTTTTGAAGTGTTTACAATTCAGAAGACGATCGAAGTGATCGAACGCTTAATGGCCGGACATAGCCAAAATATATAAAATTTCTTTTAACGATATCAAAATGTAGCTCACACCTAGAGGATATAAAGAATATAAAGAAAGGAAACAACATTCATATAAAAATATAAATGTGTTGGTAACTACTGACATAGCTATATATTCGGTAAAGGCACCAGTTTGACCGCCACCACTACAAAGACGTTCACTAAATAACTTAAAACATCAACGGTAGAAGCTTATTCATTTCAGAATGCACTTGCAAATATATTTAATTTTACAAGCGTAGAGAATGTTTACGATTTGTGAAATGCATTTTATGGTAGCCGCGTCCGTTACGCTAAAAGGCTTAACATGTTAAAGTTACCATTAACCTAAATGCTCACTCCAAATACCCAGTGACCTTGACGTAGTTCCTTCTAGGCACGTCAAAAATGCTATGGTTGTAAAAATATGCCTCTACCATGGTTTGTGGTGGTAAAACGGTAACTGTTCCATGACAGTAAACTATGGATATGACAAAAAAATAATGAACGAGAGGTGTTCATGTGTGATAGCATCGTAGAGTTCATCAGATTTCTCAGTTTCTAGAGAACAGGCAGCTGAGTATATTGAAAGGAGCTTTTCCGTATTTTCAAGTATTTAAGTAGATATAAAGCTTGAGGTAGTACAAAAATGAAAAACAAAAAAGTTACTATGTTTATTTTATGTTTACAATTTAACTACAAAGAAAACTATTTTCCGCATTCGTTAACGAGCACCGAGAAGACTATAGTAACGATAGGTTATAGTCAAACAATATCTCATTGTGTTTTTACTACTGCTATTCTATTAATATTTAAGTACCTCGAGTCACGTATAGGCACAGCACGTGTACTCGACTCTATTTATTAATATTATTTTTCGCTAACTCTGTACATACACAAAAAAATACAAAAAATACCAACCATTCAGAGAATACCTTTATATATTGTTATATAGAATGTAGGCTGAATGCTTATTCAGGTCAGGACCTGGATGTTGTTCCGCCATGTAAGGTCTCGATGGAAAATGTAATGTAATGTTAAAAATATACAAACATAGAATATTTACCATATGCGAAAAATGATTCTACGGTCATTTCAAAGCAAAGCTACTATATTTAGATAATAAGTTTCTATTAGTAGGTAGAACGTGATGATATGACATTGACTTTAATATTTTGTTTAAAACTATGTAAAAAATACATCGGATCATTAACGACAACCAACACTTCTTACATACACATTGAGGTAAATATAAGTACGTGTCTTTTTATGTTAAAAAACCACAACGTCAATAGAAATAACTCTAATTTCAAGGACATTTTGTTACATTTATCAACATTTTATAAACAATATTAGATTATCAAACTCTTTATCATCATCATCATCATCATCATCAGAAATATGTTTTATTTTGTTCTAAGCAGTTTCATATTAAAATGAAACTTTTCGCCATTCCCAATAAGTTTACAAAAGCGATACTTAACTTTTTCATACACTTTGTTACATATCGGAAAGACCTCAAAAGTGGCCTAATGACCGACCTGGTACCACCGACCGACCTCAATTGATTCTGACATAACCATTACGTTGTAGGTTCTAGATCACCAAAAAAAAACTATTGTGCTCGAGCATAGTTCTATAACAAATTATAGTTTCCGTAACGTTGCATAAAAACCATACGTGTACTTTGTTTTCCAATTTTGCAACTTGACGTTTACTAATGGCTGTCTTTAGGCGGGATTATGTCAGCCGGTGCTCTAAATACTTCCTTGTACGTTGTGTTTATTATAGTAAAAACTAACGGACTACTTTCGTATAATTTTATTTTCTTGTGAATTGTTATGTAGGAAATTATATTGTTATATAGAATGTTATACGAATATTTATTTTATATTTTAATATTTTTTTATAGGTAAGCGTTATCTGACGCGTAGTTTGTCAATGTTTATAGGTATATAGGTATTGTAAGTATAGTTCACTCTTTAATTTTTATCAATTCTTCAAATAATTAGTTGTTATCAAATTAGAGAATTACTAATAAAAATAATTACAAATATGAACATTCCGCTGAATGGATATCATTTCATAGCCATCACTTTTATAGCCTATATTATATTTATTTATTGATTACCTATATTTTAATAATTTAAGTAAGTTTAGTTTCAAACGTAAATAAATATTTATTTAATTTCGAAATTTTATTATGTTATACACTAATATTTTTTTATAGTTAAGCGTTATCTGACGCGTAGTTTGTCAATGTTTATAGGTATATAGGTATTGTAAGTATAGTTCACTCTTTAATTTTTATCAATTCTTCAAATAATTAGTTGTTATCAAATTAGAGAATTACTAATAAAAATAATTACAAATATGAACATTCCGCTGAATGGATATCATTTCATAGCCATCACTTTTATAGCCTATATTATATTTATTTATTGATTACCTATATTTTAATAATTTAAGTAAGTTTAATTTCAAACGTAAATAAATATTTATTTAATTTCGAAATTTAATATATTAATAAAGCAAAGAAGAAAAGAGACAAGTAACACCGAGATAACATTAAGAATATCGTACTGTGTAATAATTCATGAAAGTACTATAAGTTCTTTTAGTTTACGTTTATTTTTATTTTTTAATTTAAATTATATTTATGGATAAAAATTCTAAATTAGACTAATGAATACTTTTAATAATATATATCAATGACTTAATAAGCATAATTAACATTAAGTGAGTCTCTTATAATAGAATATTGCTATCGAATTTTAATTAAAAATATGTATGAATGCCATTTATATTGTCTTAAAGATTTTAATTTATCGATAGTAATATAAAATGAATATGATAGTTTAGTATCGCATCAATATGAAAGCAATCAATTTTCTAATAACTTTCATCTGCTGCGGGTAATTCAATACAGTTTGCATTGAGAAGCCAGCTCTAGAGAAAACAAATACTTTCTCTGAGTGACTCCATCCTTCACAAATTGATACCCAAAGTTCAATTCAATAAGCATATATATGTTTAAATTCAAAGAATATGCTATTGATTCATAATTTTGTACATTTTTATTAAAATAATATACCGGAAAGTAGCAGTTACAATTAAATGATTTTATCGTCTGTGAATAAAATTTATGTCATTTAAATATAACGGCAATGAATACTACTACTGGCATTTTAAAAATTTATCATATAAATTAAATCGTTACATAACTTGTCTCTGTAAAATTATCTTTATCTTATTTTTACTAATGTTAACAAAAAATCTTATTATATAACAGACTTTTTAATTTAAAAAGGATAGTTGTCCTTGAGGTGTTAAAGTATACCTAATATATAAGTTTTAAACTGCAAATTTCATAGCTACCTTTAAGCATATTTTGTTAAAATCCATCATTATTCAGTCACCCTTTTCAAATATTAAATTAAAAAGATTTATTTTCTGCAAAATATTTTTCCTGTTAAAATTTATCTTTTAAAGTAAGAATTCGGGGGCGTCGTGATGCAACGGTACAAACATGTGACTGTAAACGCGACGGTTGTAGATGCGATTCCTATTTGGAGAAATTATTTGATATTTTCATTTCCTCGATTTTTAGTCACAGGGCAATCCAGGGAATCCAAGGTGGAAAATGGTGAACGGAGAGTCTTACGTTCGAAGAAGCGTGAAGTTGAAAAAAAAGGTCTTTTTCGTACAATAGGCATAAAGCATTTTAATTTAAAATCTCAAAAAACCTCACAGTACCAAATATAAAGACGACGTACATTTAAAAATAACTTAAAAAGTAATTGTTAACATCATGAAAGATAAAAATCATTTAGTGTGACCCAGTGGTTCGCCATTACTTATGTAACGGTGCCAGTGTGCAACCGGGAGCTGAGGTCAACGCAATGTTTACTTTGACATATAGTAAATTACCTAGTGGCCGACTCTCCTCTTTTGTTGTTGAATTTTATTAGTTGAATATTTTATTCCATACCACAGCTTCGATTATATTTCTAACTAGCGGAACTATGTTATTATTAATTTCTGTCTCCATGACTACGTCCTAGTGACGTCCATGCAAAATTTGAGACTCCTAGCATTTGTAGTAACGAAGTTTCATATAAACTTTCGACCTCAAAAACAACCCCTTAGAAGTCAAAAATCCAAATTTCCGTTTTAGCGAGCACCTACGTCCTAAAAATAACTCCTATGCAAAATAGTTTCTGAGATTTTGTGATGAGTGAGTGACCTTTCGATTTTATATATATAGATAGACCAGTGTAGACACTTCGTTCCCCACTTTCGAGCCAATGCGTGTTGAGTGACGGAACTTAAAGGAGGATTTGGATTAGATTTAAACAAAATAACACACAACCTAAGGTCCGTATCTATAAACCACTCACAACTTTGAAATCGATCTTGAGATACAGTTTTATCAGTTGCACATATCAATGTGTAACTATACAAACATAGAACAGCAGAATATTTAACGCTCGATATAAGACAAATATTTAACTTAACTGTTTTTAAATTGTCATTTCATATATTTTTTTTTATAAAAGCAGTAAACGTTATTTTACTGCTATCATTGAAATTTAATAAGTTAAATTTAAGAAAAATATTGAGAACGAGCACGCTTAAGTAGAGTTAAAAAGTTTTGCATTACAAAAACTCAGGTCGTTTACACAGAAATTTCGTATAATGAACATTCGTTACAGATTATTGCTGCATATTTATGCTTAAACAAGTAAAGATTTCTCTTGTTGACCTCATTATTAATATTTCTAGAGAATAAAAGAACGGTTTCACCCTCGGATCTCGCAATTTCTCCTTATCGGTGGTTATAGAAAACTTAAATTTTTTTAGTGCGAAACAATTCTCAATACAAGTGGAAAAAGGTACATATATATCTTTTTCTATATATAACATTATGCTATATACATATTTATATTTATTTATACGCTCGAAGTAGCAGGGTGTTATTACAATTTAGATTGTCAGTCAATAGTTAACTATGTCAAGGAATATTATCTCTTATTCATCATAGATATTGATTTACTTGAACGTATTTAGTTCGTTGGTGCGTCAAGGAATGTAAAATATTAAATTTCCACACAAGAACCTCAGTTTGTCTAATGTAATATACGTTTTTTAAAATAAATAAGATATTTTTCTAGAAAGTAAAACATGAATCAAGTTCATATTTTTAGAAGTTTATTTGTGCTCAGTTTTTAAAAACTAAGAAATACGTCGCCTCTTCTAAAATACAAACCAATTTCATCTATTCGGTATTGTGGTGGCTTTACCTTTACCAGTTATGAGCTTTCTGTGTAAAATACGTTTAAAAGTGACAGTGACAAGTGCAAGGAGAAAGCGTCAAGTTCATTGCCCCCGAAGATAATTTAGCTTGAAATATGTTATTATTAATAATAAATATATTTAATAGGTTAATATTATATAGGAAATATACTCGGATATTTGAATTATTAACTACCTGCCTGTATGTCACATAATGATAATAATAAAAAAGGAAAGGTTTTTCAAGATAGATAAGATAAATTCTAATTAGTTAGTTTATTTATTATTCTCTTTTTAGCCTGTATTTGTATGTGTTTACTTTGTCAATCATTTATTTATTATAAGATGTTATAAATATAATTTATTTATTAAAATCGTTCTTATGTCCTTAATAAACTAGACTACGCTTTAGAGTGGACCAAGTGCCTTTCTCGGACTTGTATTTCCACTTTCGCTTTATCAACATTAAATGAGGTTAAGCTTTAGGTACAGTTCTATTCGGGACTTTGATCTTGCTTTTTGTCTTTATAAATTATTATACCTAGGAATACAGTATATTTTTACCATATCTATATGTGGTAATATATATTTATAATATTAGATAAAAAAACAAAAAGATCATTTATATTATAAGAACATTGAACTTCTTAAAATTAAGATGTCAAGGTTTGCTAAATACAAATAAATATAATAATGAATAAAAATATATGACCTCCGACCATTGACTTTTTACAGACATTACAGATCGGGTACAGTGAGCAAAAAATACATAGTTTTATTATGAATTAAATTTCCAATAAAATTACTAATTTATTTATTTTTAGTTTATTATATATTTCATTCAAAGTTATATATAAGAACCAAAGTGAATTCTTTATTCATAATGTTTACCACACCAAAATGAGCTAGGTTAAACAAAAATATTATGTCACTTTTGTTTTGTTAATCAACATATGTTTAGAGATTTTTGTTATTATTTTGTTAATATTCCGTTCTACAACATTTCTTAAGTCATAATCATCTATTTCCTAACTCGAGATTGCAACAATTAAGTTTATATAACTCTATCTTCTAGACGTCTAAAACATTTTAGTATACACGCATACATACGGAGCGCGTTGAAATCTTTTACTAGAGTTACCTAACTTGTATGCTATAGTAACTTTATATGTTAAAATTTAATGACTTTATTTGCAATATATTTATGAAAAATGTATTTAAGTAATTGCAACCTTCTCAAAAGTGGTTCAGCATATATCTATAGCCTGAACACTATACAATTGAAAAAATCCTTAAGTAGACGTCTTAGTGACCATAGCTACACTTGATATTATTATGCGCGTATTCGACGCACGTTATTTCCTGAATGTATTTATAAAGCTAGTGATGCAGTCACTAACGTTTATTCATTTTGTAAATTATGATAATAGGAAAAACCGTTTATATGTTAACCTAGTCGAAAATATTATTCTATTGAGATGCTCCGTCCACTTTGAGACGATTTCTGGAGGAATTCCGTGTTGAGTGACTTAACCCCGCGCTTTGCCTTGACACCAGAGCGAAGATATTTCATTTCCTCGAGTTGGGATCGAACCCACACCTAGTCGCTTTTACAGTCACACTTTGTGCCCCCGCGCCATGACTGGCCAATCTCAATTATTAATAAATAATAATATAAATATAATAACAAACGTATAGGCGACTGTATACGTTATCATATTAACATAATATATTATATACATGCTATATAAATGATTTCGATATATTGACCTAACGATTCGATTCAACCTTGATATTAAAGTAGAAAGGTATTTGATGGGTGGTCAGTTCTAATAATAATGTAACAATACATCTATGGGTGACATATTGGGTAAAGTCAACATTGTTGGAAGGTTATATTATATTTAAAAAATTATTAGTCACTAATATTTAAGTTTTGTTATTGACGCGTGATGTTCTTATTTGTTCTTAAATTTTACGCTTACTTGGGACGTACTTGGATCTTTACTAAGTAGGTCAGTGGCAAGTTATATTTTTTTTATTATGAATTTAATACATGAATGTTACACAAAAATGTTTTCAATTACATATAAACAATTAAGGTTTTTTTCACTCATTACTCATATTTTTTGGTATTAAGATTACCTGAAATCTACCTATATACCATTATATATATATTGTTTAAATTTTGTGATAGATTTACCTTATTTTATTTTAATTGAATGTCAATTTCAATTTTGGATAAATAAATAATATCTAAATAGTACACATTCCGTGAAATATATCTACATACGCATTTAGTATTAAAAAGGTAGGTAGGTAAAAGGTTGTCGCTCCAATAACCATTTAATTCGTATATAAATTAAGAAACATGTTTAATCAATTATGAATAAATCAATGCGCTGTATATTAGTACAATTTCATGCAATATAAAAAAACTTCTACTATATCGAATCGATATCGAATATCTCGAGGAGGGAAATTTATGCATATATCATTTGAAGTTTACATATTTTTTTCGTGTTGATGAATAATACAGTCCTCATAGTTATACATACGTTATCGACATTTATTTATATAATATATAACTATGGTATAAATGGTCCCTTCCTGTGAAACAGTTTCCGCACTGAGGCAGACAGCGAAGCGAGTGCCGAGAGTCCGGCGATAGCCTACGGGATCTACTGTGGGAGAGTTATGGTGATCTTCCTGCAACTCATTAAGGCTGGGAGTGCCCTAGGAGAATGCAATAACTGGCCAGCCAACGAGGCGCCGTAGTAATTTGCGCGAGCGATATTGCCTATTATTTGGTAGAAAGGGTGTCCGTTGAGTTTTAGTAGCGTCCGTCTGTGAGGCATATACCTGTCTTTTGCACTGGCGGTCTGCGTAAATGCATTTCCCAGTGAAAAAAAAGGCTTGAATCGGGTTACACGGATGTGAGTTTGGTTGTTTTCCATTAAACAGTTACATCTCAACAGGTGGCATACTCTCCTAGAAAACCATATAATACAAGTAACTTCTAGAACACGCGCAGCGAATTCTTAACCAACCGCATATTTGAGCTAAATACCAAATATGTACTCGTAATCAGTATCTATGTATTCTAAATATATTTATGTTTATACATACATAAAGTATTTTGTTTTTTTTATCAGCTTTATCCTGCATGTAACAGGGTAGACAGAGGGGAACGTAGTGTTTAGACACTCTGTTCTCCACTTATTACTAAGATTGAACAGTCCAAAAATAAAATTGCACTATAAAGTCCCTTTTATGACATCATTTATTTTAAGTGAGTCACATTAAGACATTTCGCTTACGTAAAGGCCGTCAGACTGTTTCTTACGACATACAATTAAGTTGACGGCAGCTTAAAGCCTTTTCACAACAAATGTAATGTTAATAAACTATGAATAATTATACTATTCTAATAATATTGCATGTAGAATATACAAGATTTTTATGAGGCCAGTCAGCGCAGGTGCTCAAGCGACTCTAAACCAGACAGGTTGTAGGTTTGATTTCCGCTGGGGAAAAGAAATATTTGACGCGACGTTGAGATTCACTACACAGCACGCAAGCCTTTAGAGTATAGCGGAAATTGGGGAACGGAGAGTCATTATATGACGTTCCCAAGTTCCTTTTGTCTACCTTATCATGTGCGTGATGTAGTGAAAAAAAAACCATAACAATCTACAGAGACATTAGTGATTATAAACGACTAGAGTACTCTACAAAAGCAACGCTTGACCTACCTCAAGACGATAATTTACCCATTATATCGTTAGTTATATCAGAGAATCGTTATTGCGTCATAGAGGAAGCACTTCCGCTCTCCATAATGTGGAAGTATTGATTTTATTATTCTAATTTCTAAGATGATGTTATGCTTCTTCAATTGATACACTTCACTATTACCAGATCGTAATTTAATTGAATTGAGTTAGCCAAATATAAAAAGTGAAAGTTGTAAATATTTGTGCTATCAGACGAATATTACTTTCGATAAAATAATTGTTTTAAAACGGTTGACGCATGTCTAATTTATTTAATGCATGCCTTAAATAATAGATTTGCTATAAAGAATCGATTGCGTAATTGTTAGCTTAAACTATTGAATAATATTAATTAAAAAACAAATGTTTTTTTTTTATAAAATGTTATAGTGGAGGAAATTTACAGATTATAAATCAACGATTGTAAATAAAAGTTAGCCTAGCCTAAAAAACAATAAAAATAATTGACGTTTCTTTTTAATTGTTTATTTGGATAAAATGTATATAAATAAAAATATAGTCTTCTTTAAAGTCTTTAAAGAGAAAAGACAGAGAAGTCTTAGAATATATAGAGGCTTATGGATACTCGTGATTTTGAAGCCTAGCTAAAAAGTTAGACAAATTATATTATAATATAGAACCATTGTAATTGTTAATGAACTATTCGGATCATATCTTCATATAACCACCTATTGTTATCTATACTTTCAGTAGTTTATTATCACTTAATTTACACACTTCTAGAAAATATCTTTTGCAAAAAAGTATAACAATATACAAGAAAGTTAAATAAAATAAAATTAAATTATTACCAGTAATAATTTTACCACAAAAGCTCACATATTGCTGATAAAGTCGGTAATTGCCACAAATATGTACAGGTACATATGACTCAAGAATATCAGTGTATATTTTAGAACGTGAGAGTTTTTTATACAATTTTCTTTAACAATTGTGAAATGTAGGAAGCGATTGTTTGGACTAGATGTTACAATTACAAAAATAGTTAAAATTGTTATGTTTTGTGACTAGTTTATAATTTGTGTAATATATAAGTAATAATAAAAAATAATATAGAAACATCAAAATTTTAAAGGCTGTCGTGACGCGGTCGGTACATTTGATTGTAAGCTCAGTAGGTTGGGTTCGGTGTTCTGGGGAATGTTATCTAATTAGACAAAACGGGAGGCTCTACCACTAAACACGTAATGTCCCTAAAGTGCGCAATGGAGTGTCTTAACACTGTGTTGTATGTTCCATCAATAAATAGAAAAAATCGAAAAGCTACGTTTTACCACTGTTTGTGTCTAAGGAAACTTCATATAAAATAATTATGTGCTGTTTATTATTTTATTTATGTTTATACATTTTAGCTATATTAAGCTACATTAATAGTAGAGTAGATTAGAGTTAATGTAATGACGAGTCCGTCGTAGTGCAGAACTTCAAGTCTAGAACTTCGACGCTCTGCCTACCCTACATATATTATACTACTGATAAAGTGTGAAGCTGATCACATTGCTAATGTAGTGTATGAACATTATTACTATTACATAAAATAATAATTATTAATAATAACATATATTTCTTATGTACATTCGATATAAAAAAATAGAATCGAAATGCCTAATAACGCACTGCGGCAAGTCATAATGATGCACATAAGCAGTTGCGTAAGAAATATAACACGCATGTCTTCCGCATGCCAGAGCCGAGTCGAGTATTGGCGAGGAGCTGAGGAAATTACTCGCTCGTACATTATAATAAACGCGTTAAATTGGTCATTACAATTGATTTATATGTATTTATCGTAATAATGGTGCGTGCATTGTGTACTTCAACTTACAAACTTATATAGCAACAATAAACTCATTTTTTTTTCAGCTTTATATTGTGTTCCGCATAGAGCGGAGAAAATGGAAATATTAAATATTTCATTTCCTCAAATGGGAATCGAACCCACAAATTGTCGCTTTTACCTCTGATATATAGGTATTGATAATATTAATTTGGTAGCATTTATTGATATAAACAGTTTTTGGGCTCCGTACATCAAAAGGAAAAAAAGAAACCCATTTTTCTGTTTGTTTATATATTAGTCTGTCAAAACCGTATCTCAAGATCATGTAAGTGAAATCCAGCTGAAATTAATATTAATTATCTAGGTATATGGTCCATTCAAGCACCGAAATTAAGTTTCTAAGTCAACGCTATCAAAAATTACTAGCACATATGCATAGCTTTTGCTGTATATTGTATAAAATTCACCATGTGAATAAAAGAGAGTACGTCCCGTCCCGACAAAATTATGAAATTTGGCAATACGTGAAAACTTTCAATACAAGCAAGAAAATATCGAATAATAGAATTTTATAAGTATTTAGAAATAGAAAACATTTAATATAACAGTCAAGACAGACTCCCATTTGACCAGTTTTTTTAAATCTTTTTAATATATTTTTTTATTTTTCAGGTACGATAGAAGTATTATGCGACGGCTTTACTTGACTGACAGACATTTAAGAGTGATGTTATGGTGCATATTGCTGGGCTTGCAACCAGCTTTCGGTGGCATATTGGACCCCTTTAATTGGGCACGTTCCGACAGAATAGAAGTAAATATACCATGGCTGCCATGTAAGTATTTGATTGCATATCTTCTATATAGTCCTTTTTTATTATTAGATATGAGATGAATATTCATTTTGGTCTATCGTTCCAGAAATATATGCATATACATTTTATTTAGAGTACAATTTTATTATTTTATATTAAAATTGTAATTAGAATAAATGAAAGAAATTTGAGTTAAATATAATTTAACTATGTTGACATTTGATTACAGTTGAAAATGAAACTAGGTGCTATGATGAACTAGGATGTCTAAACATAACGCGTAGTTGGTACCATTTAATTCACCGACCGTTCAACGTCTTTCCACTGCCTAGAGTCGTTATTAATACCAGGTAAGAAATGTGTTTCATTTTGAAATTGAATTTTACAGCAGGCACGAATATGGTCTTTTAGGTAAAAAAAATACCTTCACGCTGTTTCCCGCACGTAGTAAGTAGGAACATAGTGTTAAGATACTCCATTCTCCACTTTCCGCAAAGTTCTTCGAGGCACGCGTGTTGATTAGCTGAACTAAGCCAAGCTAAGAGCTAAGAATTGAAAATATTAGTAAATCTCATCCCATGAGCGGGTACCGAACCCACAATTGTCTCACTACAGTCACATCCTTGTGCTCTTGGCGCACGACGGCCGCATCTATTAAACTTAATAGATAATATATTATAATAAGGTAGAATATGTATAAAATTGATAAAAAAATATACCTTCACTTATAAATGATTATTTCTTGCAACTTTGCGTTTGTCGATTATATAAGCTTCTCACGTCTCTAAGTTGTTTTGACATGATGAGAAGGATTGTGTCTGTGAAATAATAATGGGTACAACTTTGGCAACATTTTCCTTTTTTGAAATAAATTATTATACGAATGATGCAAACCTAGCTGCGTAATTACGAAATATCTAATTGAGATTTGTATTTTTCATTTCAGGTTTATTTTATACACAAAAAAGAATCCTACAGACGGACAAATTTTAAATGTTAATGTTAACAAAACTGTTATTAAATCAAATTTTAGCCCGAAACGTCTCACTAAAATGATAATACATGGGTTCATTGATACCCCTCTATCTAATTGGGTAAGTATTGATATGTTATAATAACTATGTTTTTATTTTTCAGCTTAACGCTGTATTCCGATCATGGCAGGGTAGGCAAAGGTAACCTAGTGTTAAGATACTCAGTAGCCCCCACCCGATGAATTCTTGCCTCGGTATCAGTGCGAGAAAATAAAAACATTAAATATGCCATTCCTACAAGTGGGAATCGAACCCAAAATCGTCGTAGGCCCACAACCGCCTCAATTACTACTATACTATTCAAAAGTTTTTATTTTATAATTTTTAATAATAGGTATAATTTTAGTTCTTTTATACTTATTTAAATGTTCAAATGTCATGTCATTCTCAAATTATCTCTTTACAAATCCTAAATAATAGTTGTTCTTACGATTATACTCAAAATGTAAAACGTGTTCGTGACGTTAATTGTTTCAAATTTTAGTTTCTTTTCGTGGCTTTTACACTTGTTAATTTGATTACAGCCGAGTTTTTTATTACATAAGTTTTATGTGTACACCTGTAGTACATTTACAACATAAATTTAATGTTTTTGTACTATAAAATTGTTCGTTCGACATTTTTCATATCTACATTAAAAGTAATTGAGAGCCTACTGAGTAAGTCGCGTTAATTTATTTTTAATAGTTCTAAAGGCCGTTGTTTTAAATCGAATTCGTAATTTTAGCCTAAAGCTTTAAATTATGTATTAAAATTATGAATTTAAGGTGCTTATATTTTTTTGTAATGTTTATATAACTTGTGTAATTAGAATTTTGCACATTTATATAACATGCATTGTTGCCAGAATGGCGATAGTCCGTGTAATACGTTAATTGGTATAAAACATTTTTTTTAGCTTCATGTTGTATCCCGCTTGTAGCAGGGTAGGCAGAGCCGAATGTTAAGACACTCCGCTCTCCACTTTCTCCCTTGAAACTTGTGTGCCTGTGGCCTCCTGATATAAAACATACAATAATAAAATTTTAAAATCAACTTCACGCTTTATCCCGCACACAGCAGGCAGAGGGAACCCAGTGCTAAGACATTCCGTTCCTTACTTTCTGCCGAATTCTGGAAGCATTGCATGTTGAGTGGCAGAACTCAACGCCGCGCTTTGCCTCGACACCAGAGCGAAGAAATGGAAATATAAACGTAAATAAATATTTCATTTTCTCAAGTGGGGATCGAACCCACAATCGTCGCGCTACCCTTGTGCCGCTGCGCCACGACGTACTCAAATTTACAAATAATAATAAAAAAATAATAAAATTTTAAACATACATTTAATCGAATTAAATGGTTTGACCATGATGTTTGTGTTATATTTTAACTTACGTTCATTGCGGAATTTCACTTTCTTTTTTATTTTTGAGCTTGCACTTCTTATTTCAGTTCTTAATTTCGTGTTTGTAATTCTTTTATTTGACAAGGTATATGAAGTGACTATATTTTTTTGTATTTCAAAACAGGTTAGTGAGATGAAAGACGAATTGGTGAAAGCTGGTGACTTTAATGTTGTTATTGTGGACTGGGCGGGAGGCAGCTTGCCTCTTTACACTCAAGCGACCGCCAATACGAGGCTAGTAGGTCTCGAGGTGGCTCACTTCGTGAACACCCTACAAGTATAACCTATTAATTTTTTATTGTCATTTAAAATTAAGTGCTTGTAAAAATTTTTGCAAAATATTTTTTTCTTTAAAATAATATCTTTTTATCTTATAATATTTAGTTTATAAAGTAATTATTTGTTACTGCTATTGAACTATATAATAACATTTTTTTGATTATTTTGCATACCAGCTTTTGTTTTAGCTACTAAGTATGAAAAACTATCGTATTTTATTTATCTATTATTTAAAATTTCAGAAAGATCATGGTTTAAATCCTTTGGATGTTCATATAATAGGTCACTCGCTAGGAGCGCATACTGCAGGATATGCGGGAGAGAGAATAAAGGTATTTGTCTAAGTAAATATTAATATAAGTACTTTAGTACATATTATATTCGTAAGATAAATTAACTATTGTAATAAATTAATATTTACGCAGGACAGAGAGTTCACTCACTTCCTATGTAACCCATACATCAAGTTTGTAACAATAAATTGCATATTATCTTTGATTTAGTTTTAAATATTACAGGACTTGGGAAGAATTACTGGGCTCGATCCAGCTGAACCCTATTTTCAAGGAATGCCTACTAATGTTAGATTAGATCCAACTGACGCACAACTCGTAGATGTTATACATACAGATGGCAAAAGCATTTTCTTATTAGGTAAATTATATATCTATTTATGTAATTATTTAGTATTTTGTGTAAATATTATAGATATATTTAGATTACTATTTAATGTATATAATATTATTATTTTATTGTCAGTTGAGATGTTATTCTTTTTATACATAATAGTGTATAAGGTACAAGATGTACCAATTACGTAAAATTATTTGGAAACAAAACGTTTTTTTTCATTTGCCTAACACACTTAAAGATTATCTCAACTGATGATTTTTTTTTATTTCGCTTTATATTAACACCTATATATTGTACATGTCCACCATTCATTAATATTAGCGTCAACAGAGGTTCCATGTGAGCTTATTGCTGTTGTTATTTAATATAATAACACTAACAATATACAAATACTTTTATGTATTTTATATGTAAATATTGCCAATATGCTAAAATCATTAGTTTGTATATATAGTACATATTTTATTATATATATTATTGCTGGTACTAATTTATCCACGTGTTTATTCCACGGTGCGACAGATTTTGTGTTTATGGCAGGATATGGGATGTCTCAGCCTGTTGGTCATTTGGACTTCTATCCAAACAACGGAAAGGAGCAACCTGGTTGCGATTTAACTGAAGGGCCATTGATCCCTCTCACATTAGTGAAGCAGGGCTTAGAAGAAGCTTCTAGAGTTCTGGTCGCTTGTAACCACGTGCGAGCTATAAAACTTTTTACAGAATCTATCAATGGAAAATGTCCTTATATAGGTAAAGGATTGATATATTTAGTTAATAAGTTTTATAAGAAATTTAATAAGAATAACAGGATTTTATTAAAGTATATTTATTATGTTTTAGGACACCAATGTCCATCATATCAACATTTTGTATCTGGTAAATGTTTTCATTGTGGCCACGGCTGCGCAATAATGGGGTTAGTATTGCATCTTGTAAAAAAAACGCACAGCAATAAAAGAAAAGTATTAAAAATAGTTTCTTGTTAGCGACAACGAGTTTTGGATCTGTTTGTAACAGTCGTTTAACTAATCTTTTTTTTTATTTATAAATCATTAAAATTATTATTAATATCTCTTATAGTGCGACCTTTTATATAAGAGAATAATATAAATTAATATAGTTATTATATTTTCTCAGATTTCATGCAGATAGTTCACCAGGTTTAATAACGAACAAAAACAATCAAACAGAAAACGAAGTGTACCCTTCGGAAGAACAGGACACTATTGGAGCCAAGTACTTCCTTAATACTGGAAAAGAATTGCCATTTTGTCGTATGTACACATTTAAATTAAAATATTTAAAAAAAAAAACATTTTTGCTTATTTTACTATTTAAAAATTCTAATTTAAATATTTAATAACTTTGATTTAATTTTCAATTTTTATCACGGTAACACTTAAAATTGATTGACTAATTGAAATAATTGTATTCAGAGCGAAGAAATGAAAATATTTAATTTCGTCGAGTGGGAATCGAACTAGCAACCTGTCGCGTTTATAGTCACATGCTTGTGCTCCTGAGCTACGACTGACCTCAATAATAATTTATTATGAAAATATATTTTTAAAATTTCAGAACGCCATTACAAAGTAGTAATTCACTTGGCAAATCCAAAAGGCGCCGAATCGTGGGTACAGGTAAACCAAGTGTTTCTTAATGTATCTAATAAAATATTAGTATTTTCTTTACATATTTATAAAGATGATATTTTTTTAGGGATTTTTGAAAGTGACTCTACTATCGGACCGAGGGGTTATAAAAGGAATGGATCTCACACCTAATAATTACGTAAAGTATGGACGTTGATGTTTAGCATTTATTTTCTATATTTGTACATATTTTTATTTTATTTTACCAGTATGGTCTATTTTTTTCAGATTAGAACATGGGACTTCATACACTATAGTTGTAACTCATCCTATGGATTTAGGCGGTAAAGTTAGAAAAGTAAGAAACATAGATAGTATCAATAATATTTATATTTTAACAGCAAGGAAACTTGTACAATATTTTTGTTATATTATGAAATCTTGCCTATATAAGTAGAGCCTAAAATAAAAAAAAACTTAAATATACTAGTTAGACTTAATTTACACTGCAACAGAATTAGCAAATTATATCAGACTTTTATAAATGTATTGTCGTTTCAATAGATGTCTAATTTGTATTCCAGGTGGAGCTGTCGTGGGAGTACGACATGAATGTACTGGAGCCGCGATCGCTTTGCATTTTGTGGTGTAACGACCGCTTATATGTTAAGTCTGTTCTTGTCGATCAAATGGAACTGCCGACGAGAGGGTACCCGTTTATTGTTCATTTTTCAGCTAAACAAACTTATTGACTATATGCATTGTTGACGAAACATATTTTTTTATTTTTAACTATTTAATTTTCAAGACAACAATTGTAAATAATATTAATTTTAGTTTCTATAATTAAATTCTACAATTAAATTGAGGCTAGTCTTGGTTGTGGCTTCGAACCCCACTCGTGAGGTTGAAATATTTATTTATATATTTATATTTTTATTTCTTCGCTCCGGTGTAGAGACAAAGCCCAGCGTTGAGTTTCGCCATTCCATACATAATGCCTCCGGAATTGGGCGGAATATGGGGAACGGAGTGTCTTAACACTAGGTTCCATCTGCCCACTCTCGCACTGTGTGCGAGAGATATAAAAATAACTCACAAATGTAATATAAAATAATTTACAGAAAACGTAACGTTGACTTCAGTAGCAAGCTATGCACGCCGAAACGCGAATTCGCCGAAATACCAAACAGGGGTTCAGCAAGTTTCTACGACAACTGCAACAGATAGTCGTGCCATATAATTGTAGATCAATTGAATAATGCTTTAATGCCTTAATAATAAACTATAAAAGAGCGGGTATTCTATTAAACATCCCACAGACAACATATATAAACAGCTTTTTGACAGAATAAAACTCAAATAAAAAATTAAACTCGAACTCGAATGAAAATCAAATTGCAATGGCGTAATTATCATTATATGTTGTGGTAATTGGAACATCGACTAACTTTTTGTGTTTATTATTTAGGCAATTAGTGTCAGATCACATAGACTTTGAAGGTGATTTGTGATGTATAGTTCCAGTGATATTAATTACTGTTTTCGGTTCTAAATTGTATAAAAATAATTGTAGGTAACTATATAATAAATTAATTGGCAAAGATTTATTAACATCAGGCTACATGTAAAGTACACAACGAATCTTAATTTAATACAAATTTAATTTGAATAGTATTTAATAATATTTATTTATAATTATTTAATCAATAAAATATGGAAAACAATGTCTCTCTACAATACATGCTTTAAGCATTTTCTTAGATCATCTCATTTTGATGTTACGTCTACGATTTAATTAACAGTATTAAAAAAATAATTGACAACCTACTCGACCGTTATTTGAATGTATAAAATACACATCTTTATAATATTTTCTCTTTTATAAAGGACATGGTATGTATATACATATTTAAATACATTCATTACCTTAAGTGTGCGAAAAACACCTATATATTGTATACGCCTACGTGAAAATTTTCTAATATTTATGAGACACTCAAATTTGGTAAACCTCACCTTTGGTGTTCCTATCTAAACCTTTTATATACCTGCCGTTGGACGGTAGGTACAGGCGGGGTTGGCCACTAGGTATATTAGTTTATATTTTAATATATTTTTTGTAAATAGTTTTCGCTGTAAATACAAGTGTACGTGTATATTAAATATTAATATTCTAAGAATGTTACAATACTCTTTAAGTAATAAAATATTTTTTTAAATTTTGTAGATTATTTTATTTCCACGTCAATAATTAACAAATACTTAGTGGTAATGAATTTTTAACATGTATTGTAAAAAACACAGCAAGAATCAGAGGCCATTTATAAATGTCACGCGAAGTCGCGTGTCATGATCTTTTGACCCCGTTCTTGTCACAGCTGGTCACATTTGAGTGACCCTACTTAGTGTGACGTCACATATTTTGCAATTTCGTGCTTACTAATTATTAAATTAAAATAGCAATGTGGAAATTATTATTGTTTACACGCATTTCGTGACACTGATATTATATTTGGAAATTTGATGTGACGATATTTAGAACTAAGTATTCTCTGGTTACAAAATGTCACACTGTTCAATTTAAATTTAAAGTACGAGTTAATATAAACAGAAGCATTGTTTTATAGAAGCAGAAAAGCATCGCAGGCATCACATAATAAAAACAAAGTATTTTCATGTTAATATAATAAATAATAATTAAAAAGCGTGTGAAAAATGGATGGTTAATAAAATTATAACAATAATAGAATACAGTTTATTATCCAAGTGTAATCATATTATCAGTAGTTTCTGCAAAAAGCTTATGATTGCCAGATGATGAAGATGGCACTACATGATGAGGTCCAATAAGGGAATACTGCAGATTGCAGCCATTGTCTACGGTTGCTCCAGTATATATTATACAATCTTGAAGTACACATCTGTAATAAAAAAGTTTTTTTAAACTTTGAGCTGAATCTCAGATATTAGGAAAACTGGTGTCAAGAAACTTTCCGTTCAACTTTGAAGACTTTTCGAAGTCAGTGTCACAACTTAATGGTACTCTCTGTCTTGTTAAAGCGAAAGAATGAAAGTAATGAATTACCCTGAGAGGGAATCAATCCACATATGTCAGATTTACAGTCACATGCTGTGCCACAATTGAAAATAATAGAAAATCATTATAAACTTTTGTTCTTTTTACAATACAATAACGTAAAAACCTGATTATTCAGGCTGTCATAGAGTAATGGGGCAATGTTTTTAAATGGTGTTATACAACACAATTGTTTTACATAGAGGTCTATCTATCTATTTTCTGTCCCATTTCGAGGCATTAGTGGAACTTAATATTGGGCTTTCTTATAGCAGAGGCAAAAAATGAAAACAAAAAAAGCTTCAATTGTTGAATAAATAGTCACACCCATCTCAACTTTAATAAATCCATTATAGTAATTTGAATTAACTTACCCCTCCCTGATAGTGACATTATTCATTAAAATACAGTTTGTCAATCTAACTTTGTTCTCAATGGTACAGTTTGCGCCAATAAATGTGCTTTTAATTGAAGTTTTCTCTGCAATTACACTTTTTTCGCCGACAGTACATGTTTCATCTATTTGTTTAGTTTTCACTTCGCTGTTTGAATGAATCCTTTCTGTGAGCTTTGTGCCTGTCACTTCTTCCCATTTTGTTAGTATCTAATCAATAAAAAAATAGTTAATGAATGTAGAAAATCCTCCTTTTTGAAAAAGTCTGATAATAAAATATTTACGAAGGGGCTTAAAAAGGTGTCATTATGTGCCAATTTAATTTAAAAATTTCTAGATCTAAAATTGAAAAATATATGACTTCATACTAGTTAGAGAGAATTCGGGAACTTCGGGGGAACTAAAAATTCATGAAATTTGTTCAACATAGTTCATATAGGGCCAAATCTTAGTTTATCATATAAATAGCAGAGTAAAGATATTTCATTCTCCACTAGTCACCAAAATTTGAAATACTGCTACACTTTGTCAGCCAGAGTGGAGAAAGAAAATTAATAAATAATTACCCTAAGTAGAGGTAGAGGTAGAGGTGGTGAACTCACAAACATCATTTCTGAAGTCACCCACTGCCTCATACAGAACAATGTAATAAAAACTAAAGGATGAACTATATTAATTATTTTTAAATGAATTGGGAGTAAAACTCACAATCATCTGATCACAAGATGCAGTGCCACTTGCCACAACAACCTCAAAAAAAATGTATATCTTAAGAGTAAGTTATGTACCTTATTATTAGAAAGATAAAACGCAGATAGTGTATTTACACGAATACCAAAAGTGTTTTTGCTTGGTATATGAGCATAGCATCTGAGGATATCATTATAATATACTCCTTTAGAACCCAAACTGTGGTCATTATACATAGACATTGCCCTTACTTTACTTTCATAACCTTGCTCTTGGGCCAATTCAAAGATATTTATTTTGTCATCAGAACTTTTATCAGATGTGTCTTTCTTCTCTAATGGAGTTTTAGGTTTTGTTAGTTGCTTCTTTACAATATGTGGTATTAGTTCTCCTTTGATTGATGTATATTTATCACATTTAACAAGATAATCTATAACCCAATTTTTCATAACATAGACATGCGCATCTAAAAGTCTACTGTACATGCTTATAGTATGAAACTTTTTTATAAGCAGTCTTGGTAATTTAATATTTTCTTCAAAGTCACTGGCACTAGCTAAAAAGACTAATCTCTCTGTTTCTTTGTCAATACAAACTAGGTCTCGGTCTGGTTTTGCTTTGCTTTTCAATCCTGGGACTTCAATCCACTCTTCAGGACCATTGTTAAAGAACAATGTTGCAAGCGTTGCATCATGCTTGCGGTATAGGTTCAAAATCTCATTTAAATTAACACTGCTAATAAGATCACCAGATACAACTATTAGATCAGTGGTAATATGGCTGCTTATGTGTTTTAGAGTATTGGCAGTACCCCAGTCTTCATATGATGAAGGAATTACTATTAAATCATATTTAATTTTTAATGGACATTTTTCAAGCGCGTTTAAAATATTAGATTTGTCTTCTTCAAGCACTACAACCATAGTTTCTGTAACAATATTGTTTAGTAAAATAATATATATATTCATAATTGAAATCAAAATAAAATTTCTTTCTTTTTTATCTAATCATAATATTTCAATGTTAATTTTTTGGTTGGTTTTTCGAAAAAAAATACCTTACCTTGAAAACCATATCTCTCCAACATATTTAAGGAGTACCAAAGTACAGGATATGGCCCAACTGGTAACAGACATTTTGATACGGTTCCTCCGACGTCAGGTAATCGTGAACCTCTACCTGCCGCTAGCACAACTGCTTGAAATTCTATTATTTTATGCATTTGGTTTTAAATAGTATGGTTAGAAAATAAAATATAAGAAGTAATGGTAACTAATTAGTCCGACCGATTAAAAAAAAACTAAATAACAAGATGCGTTATAAAATTCTCTGTAATATTATGGTAATTAGTCGCAATTTTTTCATTAAATAAATGATTAATTAGCAAAAAGTCGCTTTTTCATATACGGCCACAAATGTAATTTCATAATTTGACGTTTGACAACCAACGTCAGCGGCCTCGCAATAACGTCAACATGACTGATGACATTTATTATCTACTGTTGTACGGCGGTATGTACTGTATATTGTTTTTATTCTTAATTTTCTTGAGGGCCATAAGTATTTAATATAAGTAAACAATAAAAAAAATCTCAATAAAAAATAAAAGAATATATTTTTCGGTAAATACATTTATAAATTTTATTTAAATTATTTTTTAAAAATAGGAACAATAAATAATAGCAGTATAAAAGTAATATTTTCAGTCATCTTCATTTTCCTCATTAAGAAGTGGGGGTGTTATTGATATCGATCCATTACTTGGCTCTTCCATAGGCTTAAGTTGTATAAAGTCCAATGGTGTTGACACAGAGTCCGAAATAATTTCATGTTGCGAGGTATCTAAATTCGACAACGTATATTAATGTTTTTATCTATTTAAAAAAAACATCACTTACAATATTTATTGAAGGTGACATTTGTCTTGTGTAGTACGGTAAGTATTTCAACACCATATAAATGAAAGATGGTGAGAAGGAAAAAGATCTTAAAAACTACGTTGTTATTATAATTTCACCTGTTTCGATCATTGAAGGTTGAATGTCCTTTTTTGGTAAATTGCAAGGAATACACGGCTTTTGTTGTGGAGTCTCTTGCATGCCATGGACCTTAATAAAAAAATTGTATAGGTATATGTAATACGAGCAATAATAAATCAAACGATATAAAAAAGTCAAATATTAAAAGTAACGATAATTATATATAAAATTGAAGAATTAGAGAAAGACCCTTTTTTAAGAAGGTTTTCTTTCTTCTATACTTCAAGGAGCTTTTATTATTTGCTAATAAAATGAGCTAAACAGTTAAAAATTAATTAACTCTAATAAGAAATATAACACTTAATAAATAATAAAAACATGTTACATTTCGATAGCGCGAGGAAAAGAAGGTGCTGAATGTTCTTAATTATACCATCAAAATACGTAAAACACAAATATTCTTTTAATACGTATAAATACGTGTATTATGATATGATATGTTAAATAAAAAAACAAATACTTTTCCATTTGACTCATGGCGATCAACACAAGTTATTATCATTTCGGTTGGAGCTCTTTTCATATTGGTGACTATTTTAGTATGCGACCCACCGCAGTACCGGTGACAGAAGTGTGATCTAAAATTAGTCAAATGTTTGTAGATAGCTCACTGTTATTTGATACAAAGTAAGAAATGATAAATAACTAAAATAACCTAGGGTCGGGCGGGTGCGGTATGGGTTTCCCAGGATAGCACAAGCTATGGTCACCATCTTCTTTCGGTTTTGTTTCTTCCGTTATGATATTATGGGGATGGGGCACATTTAAAAATGGATGGCTAGGTTCCTCTAGTTGCATATGTGCAGGGGACGAACATGAAAGACATGCTGCATCCCGAAATAGCTTTTTTGTAATTGCAGCAGCACGTGGTTCCCCAACTATATCCATCATAAAGTTTATTCTATTCCTTAGTTTTTCGAGATTTTCATTGACATTGTCCCGTAGTGAGACTACTTGTACATAATCTGCTTTTTCACTTAACTCTCGAAGTAAATCATCTATGGCTTTCTAAAAATAAATTGATTTCGTTTGCAAAGGGATATAATAAATATTTACTTTATTTTCAGTATTAATGACAGTAACTAACCTGCCAAATAATTTCTTGGTTATTAAATTTATCGTATGAAGCTCCTATACGTTTCTCAAAGTCGCCTCTCACTGCGTCAAATTGTTGACGATTAACTAAACCATTTAGAGCGCCGAGTCCAGCTTTGTCACGTAATGCATCTGCTACCTCTTCGCGATCAGATTTTGTTGCAACAAGAACTTCAATTTGTTTCCATAAAGACTAGAGTTATATAGATATTATAATAAAAATATTTTATTATAAGCTTTACGCTATGCTTCTTAGTATTATATGGATAATTTCCATGACTAATTGTTTTTAAAATAAATAAAAAATCATATTTTATAACGGGATTGGAAGAACTCTACATTTATATGTAGAGTCGGTGTTGTTGATACTTCCACATATAGGTTATTTGCAGTACTACGTGTAATATTAATTCAGTGGCGGATTTACGAGCAGGCTGATCAGGCAAATTTTGGGGACCGCATATTTGCGGAGCAATTTCCTTTTCTGTTTGTCAGTTCATAAAATTAAAAAATATACCTTTATGACGATTTTCGTAAATAGTCTATGATTTTTCTTCTTACTATAATACTAATTTGTAAAATTAACCAAAATTTCTACATTGAAACAGTAAAAGAGGAATTGTTTTTTTTTTACAAATATAGCAAAATATACCCGGAGTAAATAAACCCGCCATTGTATTGATTGTATTATACTCTGATATTAGTGTCACCACATTACCATCTATCTAAACATCGGAAACACCTCTGTATAGTGTATACTGGTAGGCATTGGATTACGTCTGCAGTGCTTGGGGCGCAATTTGTCATATAAACTTTACATATTACTGCTATTATATGAATTAAAAGTGTAGCTGTTCTATTTGACTGATGGTTAGAGTCATCGTAACATGTCGATAGAAATAGAGAAAATTGAATACTTGAATATTATTTGACAATAAATCTTGATGTTCCTTTAACTCCTTTTGTTTCATATTCATAATATCAAAATCCAATTGTAGGTTAGTGAAATTTGAATTTAATTCTGTTGCAGCTGTGAATAATATTGTAATATATAATTTAAAACATAACTTGGAATAATAAACATTATTTTTACAAGAGGCCTTTGTGGCGCAGTGCAACAGAATCTGTTTATACGTAAGCATGATGGTTGCGGATATGGGGAAATGAATTACAGTAGAAACTCGATTAACCGGACTAATTTTTGTCGTTAGTCATTCGGATAATCGAAAATCCAGATAATTTTGACACTCAATATGCAATATATCATATTCGGGTGAAAATTCTACCCTCTATGAACGGGATACATTATAAAGGTAAAATAAAAATAAATAAATAAAATTTATAGTACCAGTAGTGTCACCACCAGTGTTTGCTAGAGCTTCACCCATAGCTTCTAATCCTGATTCTAAGTCATGTTGCATTAGTGTTAATTGTTCTTGGTAATTCGTCATCTATTTTATAAAGTAATATTTGACATTAGATTATAAATATATTTTATTATAAAAATAACAACTAATGCTATTCAAGAGATATGGTAAATGCCTGTGAGGAAAGTCCGGTATCCAATACATTTATCTGCTCAGCATATTCGGAAATTAACGCTTCCAATTCGGTCATTCGGATATCTACACTTAAAAGTATGTTAAGTTTTCCTTCTGTAAATATATAAAAAATATATAAATATATCATAAGATAAACATACATATAAAACATAACTATTCATACTACCCAATATGTGAGCTAAGTTTAAGGCATCCTCTGCATTTGAAGTTACTTTGGAAGTTACGTTACTGACAGTTTTCATAATATTATTATACACTTCTTTCATTGCTTCCCTGTAATTAGTATATTAATTTGAAAAAAAAAATAAAAATAAAATATTTAATTTTTTTTTGTGTAAATGATTAATTATCGCCATCTTACTTTAATTCAAGCATAGTAATACGATCTTTTTGTTCTTGTAGTAAACGTTCATCAATTTCTTCTAATGCACCCTCAGTTGTTTCTTTCGGTATATTTTCTATTTCTTCATGTGTTGCCTTACTTTGTGATTTTTTAGAATGTTTACGCGTTGTTGATTTTCGGGACTCTTGAACGGGTTGTGGACTATCGGCCTCATAGATAGCTTTTGTTACATTTGGATCAATTTCAATCTAAAATTAAATAAGCAAATGAATAGATTACCTGTAGGTATAAGAAAAAAAAATTAGGTACACAGGTAAAACAATGATTCTTACGTCTTTCGTTAAATCTATTCCTTTTTGAATTGCAACTTCGGTAATTAGAGATATCATTTGCTCTAGTGTTTTCTCCGCAGATTCCAATCGAGCAGATAATTGCAAGGCTGCCATAGCATCAGTTAAAGAGGCCCCTTTGCGAAGATCGTGCATTAATTTTGCATTGTCAGGTAAATTTGCTTTTGGAATAGATCCAAATTTTTTTTGCAATTCTTCTACAATTTTTGCTAAATTATCAAATTGATCTTGAGTCACGACGGATAATTGAACTGCCTTGCTGTCTTGAGAAGATTCTAAAATTTTATATATATTTTACGAAAACTAAAATATTTGAAAATACTCATTAAAGTAAAAAAAATCTTTACATGGTTTTACCATTATCTATTTCACCCGATGGCACTCGTTCAACTGCAGAATTAAATATTTATGCTAGTTATAGATTAAATTATGGTTACAAAATAAGAAAATAAAAATAAATAAAATATATTACCAACAAGAAGTTTTTCATATTGCAGTTCTGTAACCAAAATTAAGCCATTTAGACTAAAGGAGATAAAATAATTCTACAACATTAATATAAAAAAAAAATACCCATTGAATCTAATGAAGCCATCGGCGTTGGTGTTTTTTCTGCTTCTTCACGAGAATTAGCTCTCTGTTACAAAAAATTAAAAGATTAATTTATTTTTAAATTTATTTGTATACCTCTTAACAATTATGTCTAGTACCACTATATGCATTGCATTTAGTGTATTTGGTGAATTAATAACAGTAAACTTCAGCTTTGTCCACTAATATCAGTAAAATGATTTATTCAAATTACATAATTTATTCATCAAATTTTTTTTTTTGGAAACCTTGTAATATACCGTCTGTTGATGATAATATAGAAAATATACTTACCTCTATCCCAGAACCATACAAAAATAGAAATAAAATCTTGAAACCTGTAATATTATAAAAAATAACAAAAACAAAGAAAATAAGTTATATTTCTTCAAGCACCTGAGTAACGACCCTTAACTCACGTTCCCTTTGTTGTTCGAATGTTTCCAAGATATGATCGCGTTCTTGTGAGGTAAACTGAATGAAATATTATGGATTTATAAAAATAGACAAATTGTTTCGCTAGTAGGGTGATCATAATAAAAATACCTTTCCTACCTTGCCTTGCATGTGCGCTACTCCTTTAGATGGTATAATTTTTGTTATATTTTCCGACGTAGGCTTAGTCTTATCAGAAGGTGATTGGTTTGAAGCTTTTACATGTGATGATGATTCCATTGATGATTTGAGGGAAAAAAATTCAGATGATTTTTGCACATCAAAACCCAAAGATTTTGTACTCACCCTATCTTTACTCTTTTCTACATTCTTTCCTACATTCTTTTCTATATTCTTTCCTATATTCTTTTCTACATTCTTTTCTACATTCTTTTCTATATTCTTTTCTACATTCTTTTCTACATTCTTTTTCTTTCGTTTAGGTACTGTTGCTTGAAGTTTTAGTTCAGTAATAGATATAGTAGATGTTCTACGAATTGTACCAAGATCAAAGTCAATTTCAACACGTCGTTGTAATAGCCGTAATTGTTTTGCAAGTATAATAAGAACAGTTTGTAAAAGATTAAAATTTACAATATTTTGCTATAAAGTAAAGAATATATTAGCATTATTATAAAATTAATGATATTATTGTTTTACTGATTGCATATTCGTTTAAATGTTACTTACATTATCTTCTCCGAAAGCAGCATCTATTAACTCACTAATACTCATTAAAGACTTTGGCATTTTAATGATTTTATTATATTGCGGTTATTTAATAGTTTTATTAAAAGACTTCAGTTGGTCATGCAATGCCGTAATTATTTTTTTAATGAATGACAGTCCTTATATCATTTAAGTATTGTAAATAAGTATTTGCAAACTTTTTAGTCTGTCGAGGTAAAAAGGCATGAAATTTAAAGTCATTATTATCTATATATATTTATAGTTCATGAAAGAATCTTTTTGCTATATGTAATAGTCTAAAATTTAATGTAATAGTAATAATATATTATCTTTAAGCTATACGCATACTCAACGAGATATTTTTTGATAACGATACTTCATCATCATAGAACATCATACTAACCTCTCCTAGTTTTAAAATATTGCATTACTTATGTCTTTTCAATTTTACACTAGATATATTATTCTTTTTAATATTTTATTGTTGAATTTTTAGTCTATAATTATTTATTATGCTTAGTTTAATTATATTTTTAATTTATTAAAAAAATAAGATCCGAGTAGACAGAGAAAAACTCAAAATAATGGGATTTGATCTTTTTCTAATGTAATTAATATTTCAAAGTGGATTAAACAAAAAATTAAAAAAATATTATTATTAAAAAATTATGATTATTTTCTTTTACTGTTAATTGCATTGTACTCTCCCCGCTGTTTTGATAGATATCCACTTCCACTGGTTGGCTGGAAGAGATTTCTTTTAGAAATAAGTCCACCCTTGTCAACTATTTTTTCATTTTATATTACTGAATGTTTGTTTTTTATGCAATAAAGAATATATATATAAATACATTTTTATGTTTGTCAAGTCAAGTTTTTTTATCAAACCTAGTAACAGTTTTCTAAAATTCATGAATGGCTAGAGATACAAACGCGGCTTCGCTCGCTTAAATCTTATATTATACCCAATGGATAATATTTTAAAAAATATATTTAAAAAAGTATCCTATGTCCTTTCTAATAGTAAGAATTTTCATAATCGTTTGAGTATTTGGGCGTGAAAGCGTTACATACAAACTTACATTAATATTAAAATAATTATCTGATTTCAGGATTCAATTATTTATTGGTTTTTTTATATTTTTCATTTTGCTTGTTGGTTTTATATTTTTTAAATATTTTATAAGCGTTAATCAAATACCCTATTTACGTAAGTAACTTACCTTGTTATCAATGGATAGTTTTAGAATAAAATAAAACCACTATAAATTAAACTTATTGTATATTTTAATATATATGTTCCAAAATATTATACATACATGTATTTATTTACATTTTTTCTGACTTCTCAACCAGAATAAAATAAAATTACATTAATAATTAACACTGATCTATTTTTAAACGAATGCAATTCAACTATTATGTACAGTAATTTTATGAGTAAGTAGTTTATAAATATGTAAAAATTTAAATAACCTATTTATTTACTATAAAAATTATAAAAAATATTATTGACACTATACCTCTTTATAAGGCGAATCATATTGTGCGGAAATAATTTCATTTAAAATTATTAATTCATTTAAATTTTACTACCTATTTAAATATGGAACTACTTATCTATGAATTAAGTGAGCTAAATATTAGGCACGAATCCGACAGTTAGTGGAGCGCGAAGTGATACAGGCGGGCGCCTCTATAGGACTCGGTGAGGTGACCGGCACCGTAGCCTCAGTGCCCACACTTTGACTAGAGATTGTATGCGCTACGGATGATGTCAGTTTTTGTTGTTCCTTTTGACTGCTTACTTGTTTGTATCCTGTGAGTTTATTCTGTGTTGCCTCGCTAATTAATTGTCTTTCAGGTTTTTTATATTTAAATTGGTCATTAGTCACTAAAACGGCTAATGGGGGCGCTGGTGGAATATATGCATGAGGTTCATAATTATCGTCAACGTAGTCTTCGGGGTTCCAAGCAGCAGTAGTCGTAGATGTTGTTGATGTTGATGTTAATTTTGTTGTTGTAGCTTCCATGGTTATTGGGGAGAACGAAGAAAGAGTTTCTTCCGTCGTTACTTTTGCCAATGTAGTTGCTGGGGCGGGTATAGTAACAACCTTTCTGTATTTACTAGATCTAGTCTTTCGTCGCGATTGTAATTTTGGCACGTCAAGAAAGAATGGATCAAATATAAGATCAGATTCTTTGTAATCGTCGTAGTTTATATGCACTATGGGCTTCACAGCACTTACTACGTTGCCGACTGTGTAGTTTAACCTTTTGCCATTACTGTCACTTACGGATGCGCTTGCTGTGACAATAACGCGAGGTGGACTTTTCGGCTTTGGTATCGTTTTTTCTTTTAAAGTTGGTGGTGCAACAGACCGAGCTGATAAAGATGATTCATTTTCTGGAATTAAGTCATCGCTACGTTTTCGATCGTAGTAAAATGGATTAAATGGCAACGGTTGCTGGGGAGGTAAGTGTGAAGGAAAAGGTTGTGGATGATGTTTTATAGTACTTTTTATTCTATCTGGAGGGGCAGATTTAGAGCCCGGTCGTAACATTTGATCACGGGGGTCATTTGTAGTTGGTCGGAATGGAGTTGGTTGTGGACGCTGAACAAATGGTACGGGTCGAGGCGCAACCGGCCGAGGTGCAGTTCTTGAAGACTCATATTGAAAATGATCAAATTGATGAGGAGGTGCATGAGTTATGTATACGCCATCTGCAGGACGAAAACTTTGCCTTTGGAAAGAAATAGCTTCAGATCCGGGTCCTCGGTGCCGATAGATAAACTCTTGTGGTGA
Source organism: Heliconius melpomene rosina (assembly GCF_056956725.1). Taxonomy (NCBI): domain Eukaryota; kingdom Metazoa; phylum Arthropoda; class Insecta; order Lepidoptera; family Nymphalidae; genus Heliconius; species Heliconius melpomene. The sequence goes on along the minus strand of NC_140401.1, from coordinate 4,773,759 downwards.
TAGCAGAGCAGGATCTAGAGTAGATGAAGGAGTAATAGATGGTGCATAAGTTGATTGTATCAGAGGTACTAACGAAGATATTGATGGAGACGGTGAAGAATTTAAGTAAGGAGCCGAAGTCGGATGAGTACTGGATTGCAACAAGATTGCTGTTGTAGTTGGCCTTTTTGTGGTTGTAGATGTAGTCGTAATTGGCTGAAGCGTAGTAGTTGTAGTAGGATGAGAATACTCTTCTTCATATTCCGGGCCTTCTTCATTTACTGCATCGTCATCTTCCTCATATTCTGAATAAGCATAATAATTATATTTAGTTAATTATTGTATTTACTTCAATTACTATATGGTTTAATTTAGAAATAAGCACTTTATAACAACGTACCTTCATTTAACTCTTCTTGTTTAGGTGGTAATAATGGGTAACTCGGTGTACTTTTTTGATCATCTTTTTTTACTTCTTGGACAGGATCTTCCGTGGAATCGATAGTTTCTACTGAAGGACTTAAATTTTTTTCAGGCGTTGTCGAATCATTGGCAAATGGATCTGTCATTTCTGAAGTGGCTTGCTTGCTTTGGGAATGTGCTTGTTCTGTTGGTTTAACTGTAGGCTTGGTTTGATCTGCTTGTATTATCGGTGGTGCAGTACTCCCATATAATTCTAAATTTAGACTATAAAACTTTTCCGATTTAGTACAGTCCACTTCATCCACTCTTTCGCAAACTCGTGTTTCCTGAAATACCGATATAGATTTATAAAATAAATTATCAATATTATGTCACTCTTGTTCTTCACATCTCTTCTTTCTTAAATGACTATTATATAATAAGTAATTAAAAAAAATGTATATACCTGATCAAAAACGGTACCATTAAGGCAAAGGAACTTAATATCCATGGGCTCATCCTGCTGTCCAACAGTGCAAACATGGAACATCTGACAGGAAGTCTCGAGGTCTGCGTAATAACCACCGATTACCTTCCCGGCGCAAGTAAAATTTGTTTCAGGAAGATTATCAAAGTCCAAATACTGTGAACATTAATATATCAATTGTAAATATTTTACGATACAAAATTATTATAGTGAATTCTTTTAGTATGAAAAATGTATCACTATTAACGTTTAACAATATCTTGCAGTTTTAATATTATGTAATTTCGCGCTGTTTTTTAAAGCGAATAATTTTTAGGTTTTGCTTACATGAAGATGTCCGAAGAAAGAACGAAACCATTCTTCAAGTTTCAACTAATTTGAAGTTTAAACTGAAGCTGTAATTTACTTTTTAAGTTTATAAATTATATCACAACGTATGGAGTAAGTAACACGTGTGAATTATTTTTTTATTGTTGTACTTATCTTTAAGTAAAAAGTGCACATGATAATAAAATATTTTATCTTACTCCTGGTTGAATGGACGTTGATATCCGAAATTCATTTTGAAAAACAAAAAGCAGCAACCACAGCCAAACTGAAAAGATGAAAATTATAAATTAGTAATATATAGATATATTTTATTCTATATGCCCAAAAATATGACTTTTCAAATATTTGTGGGGAGCGAAAATGTCTTAATGTAAACGGAGAGCTTTTACAGTAGGGTTCCGTCTGCCTCCCTTGTTATGTGCAGAATAGGGCCTAAAGGTAAAATATATATATTGTAGATAAATACTTAAATTTTATTAAAAATCTTCTTGTTACTTAAAGTGTTCGTTTCTTGATTAAATTGTAAAAATCTATATAGTAAGTAGTCAATTTGATGTAGCAGAAAAAGAAGTTTAAACTTTTGCATTAATTGCATTATGTATAAAAGGATTGGGAAAATATCAAGTGATGTGAAGGTAAATAACATTAAAATATTAACGTTAAAAGTAAAACGAGATTGAAATAAATTTTATTAAATTATTTATATAGACATTTTTATTTTTGGTATAAAATAACTCGGCTCAGGAATTCAATTGTTCAATTGTTTTATATAATTTATTTTTACGATTTTTTCTTAACTTTTTATAATACCTTGTAAAGCAGAGGCGGAACGCACAACAAGCGCGCCGCCCGCTGAGGTCCGAGCCTGCCGTCGCATCTGAAATTAAAAAGTTCGTTTATCATTATTTTATTATTTGATAAAGTTGAAAATGCGTAATAAAACTTAATGGCGCACCATGTTAGAAGAGAGAATAAGAATACTTTCAAATTAAATTTGAACTAATAATGGTTTAATGTAATCAAACCTAAGTGGTTCAATCAATTTATATTTTCATTTCTTCGTTCTGGTGTTGCCTTGAGGCAAAGCGCGGCGTTGGGTTTCGCCACTCATCACGCAATGCCTCCAAAAATCGGCGGAAAGTGGGCAAAGGAGTATCTTAACACGAGGTTCCCTCTGCCTACCCTGCAGTGTGCGCGATACAACGTGAAGTTGATAAAAAAAGTACCTCATGATGGCGTTTTATATTCTTTCATAATATTAATTAAGTACATATTGATTGTTAAAATATCAAACACAAAACAATAGAAGGGAAAGTAAGAAAATTAAGGCCGCTGAACACAGACGGTTGCTTGAAATATTCAGCCGTCAGCATATAATCAATGTTTACTATTGCATTCTAATAACAGGGTTTGATATAAGTTAGCGATAGACAATCCCAACAATGGCCGACGCGGAATGTTCGCACGCGCATCACTAAATAACAATGGCGTTTCGACATTTACAATTAGCCATCTACAATGAATTGTTCCGATATGCGGTATGCCTCATCCAAATTGCATAAGATAACAATTAAATATTTCAAAGCTAAAATGGTCTACTTTTACAATGTTGGCAGCTAAGGAAGTAGGTTAAAAATCTATATGGCATCATTTGTAAGTATATTCCGGAATTAATGCAAACCGACAAAATGCAGTTTTTTGTTAAAATTTAAATTTAACGGTAAATTAACCTACATAAATATATAGTGGTATCGATATCGGTGGTTTCGTGACCAAGCGTCCCACTAGCACACCATATTGTAGTAAAAAGAAGATAATCGTTTTTATGAAACTACATTTTCGAACCTAATTATAATAAAACTTAAATAAAAGGTTATTATAAGAGAACAAATTATATGAAAAGCTGTAATGTAATTATAATAATTTTTATATGATTTAAGTAGACTTTAAGATCAACAAATTGTTTGCATACTGCCGAGGAAGTTAGGCGCTGCTGTGCAATATTATAATAATAAGATATATGGGCCATTTTTTATACAAGAAAAACCTTATTACTGGAATTAAAACAATGTATTAGAGTTATTTTTATATGAAGATGCTATGTATCACATTTTATTCTATATATATGATATGTAAAAATACTAAAACAACATGTAAAAAGTTTGTTATGCTGTACAAAATAAAATAAAACAAGAGTTCTTTTATATTCTGGGGGATATTATCTAACCTTTACTTATAGAATTTTGTAAGATAATATCAAGAGATAAATTGAGGGTAATTGTTATTTGTTATTGTGAAAGTTATTGCACGAGTAGGTTTGTCAAATTGCTCTAGGGCGTGGTTTCCTCAGTGATGGAGCAGTTGACCAGCACAGTCTTTTCATTTCTCTAATATATCGCCTCCGTTTATAAGAATAATCTCATAATAATTTACACAGGGTGATTGGTAGATAGATAGACAAGCTTATAGCCCAAGATCCCAAAGCTGCCACACCTACGTTTGCTAAAATGACGTAGGTCTGGGAGGCCTGGGATCTCGGTCTATTATACACATGATAGAGGAGGTCAGGTAATTTCCATCAACTATCATATTCCCTTATGTATGCTCCATTTAAGCATGTAATATAAAGCCGGCTGAATATTGTGGTTTTTGGCTTATTGGGTTACGAAGTTTGAAAATGAGCCTCAATTTTTTATATTCACAAAATTGTATACCAATAAAGTGATCAGGCATTTAAAAAATATCCTCATGTTTTTAGTATTCGAATAAAAATAAACAAATAAGTGTTATTGTAATTAATATTTTTTAAGATATAACGTAACCTACTTTGAATCTATTAGTTTCGTATATTTAGATGCTTTGTAACATTTCGTGCAACAAATAATTATATACAGAGAGCGTTCTTTCTCCTATAAGAAGTAATAAGTTTCGTATAACGATTCAAATACCTAATTTACTAATTTGAGTGTGATATATGTAGATACGAGTATACTAAGAAAACGTTAATGTATTGGAAAGAAAGTCGTTATATCTACAAAAAATTGTCATTACGCATACACTTTATACATGTTTCTTCACTTAATATATGTACATAGTACAGCTTACACTACACTACGAATGTAATTATATTCACTGCGTACAAGTACAGGTATAGAGTAACGGGGCAAGTATACGAGTCCGTTATGTCAGCGTCAAGTGACATCGGCGCAGGCGCATGGCGGTCAGTGTGTTACCGCTCTGAGGTGCAAGTTATATTACGGAACGTATGGTTAACTTTAAATATTGTTAATATTAAATATTGATAATGTTTAAAATATATTTTTTATTGATCGTATAGCAGGAGCACAAGCGTGCGACTGTAAACTCGACGGTTGTGGGTTTGATTCCAACATAGAAGAATGAAATATTTAATAATTTCTTTGAAATGCTTAGAGATTTCGGCGGAAAGTGCGTCTTAACACTATGTTCTCTCTGCCTTAAAACAATAAGCTTTTCAGAAACTAAGATACCCATAAATGGTAATTTGACTCTAACTGATATTAAATTGTCTTTGATCAATCGACAGTAGAAGAATCTAAATCTGATTTTCCTATTATTATTTTTTCCTTAACAGAAATAACTAATGGTATATAATAATAAAGTCACATTATGATTTTATTCACTTTTTTGTTAACGGTATTCTTTAAATTCCCTTTGTTTTTATTAAAGAGACACTTATAGACGCATATTGATTGTATATTTATTTATTATATTTAATATATAAAATAATACCTCGTGTTGTTAAAATCATCAGATCAGATTTATAATTAACGTAAAAATGAGACGGAAAAGAAAGTTTGGAATGGCTGACTTCCGCTAAAAGAGATACTCGTACATAACAAAAAACATAACAGTGCCGTTATGATTAAGAGCATCAACATTCGCATAAACCGAAGAATCGCCGTAGTAAATGTTATGTAATGTGTCTAACGAGAAGGGGCTACCGAAATATTGTATACAGCTATAAAGACTTAATAGGAAGTAGGTAGGTAGACTAAGCCTTTGTCGGACTAAATTATTTATATTATTTTATTCTTCATGTTTGTTTTACTTTTAGATATCTTGAAAAACATTCTTGGTAGAGGAATTCTAAAATAAATATTATAAGAATATTTGTGTTTAGTAATACTATTGAGAAATAGGTGTTTACGAATTATTTTGACTAAATTGGTATATATTATTGTAAAAATACTATACTTACTACTATATTTATCAAATATGCAATCATTTTAACATTACATCTCTGATAGACAGTCACGAAATTGATCTAATTTTAAGTTGTCTGTTTTACTTTCGTTGCAGCAATAACAACTTATTACTATTACATACAAATGCAATAATATTCTTGCTTGCCTTACCAAATTCTGTAATTACGGTGATTTATAAAAAAAACCGGTTAAGTGCGAGTCGGACTCGCCTATTGAGGCTTCTGTACCAATTTCAGGATTGTAGGTTAACGGGAAGTACAACAAAATTGTAAACGTCAACATACATAAGTTTGCGGGTATATGTATTCATTTAGTATAAAATGACTTACAAATATAAGTTTGTAATGATATTTTCCATTAAATACTTATAAATTTTAATTATTTATTTATATCATAAGTTGTTACTTCTTGTCCTATAGGTTTTGATTACCCGGAAGATTTCAAATAAAATACAGCAAAATCTTTTGATTGCGTTGCCTTACAAGCTGATGAAGTTGAAGCTGATTTTTTCTGTTTTCCACAGGACCGTAATCCAGAATATTTAATATTAATTTCAGCTTAATACTTCCACGAGATCTTGTAATAAACCCCCTTGTGATGAACTCTAAAAACATTTTTCTTCGAGTTTTTTTATAGAAAGTTATAATATTCCTTTGCTGATAATTTTAAACATAAAAACTCACTACACTCTAGAGTGAAGAATATAATATTCATTAAAACATTTGCAATTTATAATCTGTCACTGACATTTTGATTTGCTGATTTGAATAATTTTACATTCAAACGATAGACCTTATCTAAAAACCACATGCTCTGGTAATAAGTCATCAACCAAATGGATTTTAAATATCATGTTTTAATTACATATATATACATATATGTATTTTGCAGATCTAAATAAATAATATAATAATAATAGATTAAGATCAATCTTTACTATAAAATTCATATTATTTTTAATTTTAAATCGAAAGGTCACTCACTCATCACGAAATCTCAGAAACTACATGTGCTAGGACTCTTAAATTTTGCATAGGAGTATTTTTAGGACGTAGGTGCTCGCTAAGACGGAAATTTCCAATATTCGACTTCTAAGGGGTTGTTTTTGGGGTTGAAAGTTTGTATGAAACTTCATTACTACAAATGTTAGGAGTCTCAAATTTTACATGGACGTCACTTATAGGACGTAGGTACTCGTGGAGACAGAAATTAATAATAACGTAGTTCACGCAGGCGAAGCCGCGGGCGGGCCGCTAGTATATATATATCCGTGGTAAGTTTTTACGTAATATATTAAACAATGGGTCGCCCACGCGACAGACAATTACGCTAATAGCAGTGACCTACGGCGCGTGCCAAACGATATCGAACCCATATAGGGACAGAGTATCTACTGCTTATGTGCACAATTGCAGACTTGATACACTGATTGTGCTTATCAATTACATTGTCGCTCCCGCCCACATATTGTTTTGTCGATTGTTATTTTTTATGCATTGTTATTTTTTATTCATTGATGATGAAGGCAAAATTGAAAAGAATTTTCAGTTTTTCCAATTTTGCCTTCATCTACATATTATATTTTAAAACCTACTTTCCTATATGTTTTCTAAAGGTTGATTAAATATTAATTTATATTAATCCAACACAACAAGTATTATTTTCCGGTAATTCTCAGCTGAGTCGCTAAAAAATAAAATAACCAGCTTAATATAAAAATGAAGAAATATTAAACGCTGAATATAAAAGAAAATAAGATGAAAATTGGGAATTTAATATAATTCTTTCCCTTTTACAAGAATGAAACATGCCGAGGTAAAAAAGTTAAAGTAAAAAGTTTCTGAATTTGTCAATATATAACCAAAGATAAAAGAAAAGATAGAAGAAATCAACAAGTATAGTAAAAGCTAGACTTACGGAGTTATATCTCAGGAGAGGTGAAAATGCCACAGTCGTATATTGAATGCGTAGAATGAGTGTCGTATGTACGAGTACCTACACTATGAAATTGATTGACAGTGAGTCAGTTCTACGCGTCACCCGTTCGTAAATAAACAGGATACAATTATTATTATTATTTTTTATTCATATATAGGTAAGTGTTGTTGTCTCTGCTCTGCCAATATGTCATGATAGCTAATTTAGTTATAGTGTTTCTTTTTAGTTTTGTGTTTTTAGGACCTGGGAACTCTAGTATTAAAAAACGCCGTTTCCATTACGACACTTCCGTTCTCCACTTTTCGCCGAATTCTGGAGTCATTGCGTATTGAGTGGTGGAACTCAACCCCGCGTTTTGTCTCGACACCAGAGCGAAGAAACGAAAATATTAAATATTTCATTTTCTTGAGTGAGAATGGAACCCAATACCTGTTACGTTCATACGTTTGTGCCTTGTTCCACGACTGGCTTTCGAGCTGCTGTGTAATAATTAAAAAAATAAATAAATAAGATATTATAAATATTAAAATTTATATTTCTCTTAGTATAAATAATATTTAAATCACTTTACAACTGAAATAACAAATACACTAACAAATAAGTAATTAACCGCAAAACAAAGACATTTGAAAAAATTAAGTGAAAGGACCATTTTCCTTGTTAGTGTAAATCAAGTTCTACAATTTTAGGAATGCCATAATTAGCGCTGATTGTCGGTCTCGTCTAGCTGGTCGAGGTTGTTGCCCCGACAAATAGTTTGCATCCTGGATGACACGGTGCGGAATGCAGTTGAAGGTCAGGTGTGACATTGCGAGTGAACTTAAATATACATTTATTTTACATATTCTACTGCGGTCATCAGGTTATTAATATTTTATATTATTAATAAAATTATTATATTGTTAAAATGGAAACATTACCTTTATTTCAACAAGAATATTATATTAATTTTAAATAAATTAATTTGTCGGTCAGAGCGTAACGCAGTGGTACAAAGTGGTATGTAAAAGTCACAGGTTGTGGATTCGATTTTCATTCGAGGAAATGAAATATTAAATATTTCATTTCCTCGAATGAAAATGAAATGAAATATGAAATTATTAATTATTTCTCCGCTCCGCGTTCCGTGTCGTTGAGTTTCGCCACTCAACACACAATGCTTCTATAATTCGGCGGAAAATGGGAGACAAAAATGTCTTAGGATCAGGATTCCAGGTTCCCTCTGCCTACCCTGCTATGTGTCGGATACAGTGTGAACCTAAAAAAATGTCGGTGATGCACGCACGGCGATTTGATAATATTTTAATAGTTATTAATATCTTGAAGGAAATAATTATATAATTAGGAGATGAAAAGTATCGCTTAGGTATGTCTAGTATTACTAATACTAGCAGCCTAACCTACTCGTACGAGACGAGCCGTCTGCCGCCTCCGTCAAATTCCACGACGATTCCTACAGCATCGTTCTCAGAATTTTTTATCGTTTACTCATTCACTAACCACTACTGATTTGACGTACAATTATTTTTATTGTTACATCCGCCATTTTAAATTATTTGATTCATTTACAGAACTAATAAGATTAATTAACATCCGTCTAGTTTACTATATAGAATTTAAGTTTACTTTAAGTAAAGTATTGATTTACCTCATTATATTACAATCTAAAGTATGTTATTTAATATTATGAATTTTAATATGTCGCATTATAATTGAATGTCTGAAACATTAGTAACATAATAGTATTAATTATAAATAAGAAAATACTGTGTTTTTTATAGAAGTTAATTGTTATTTCAACATTAATGTTCTCATGCAGTTTATGTAATGCCTTACTAGACGATCTAACCTATGCTAAAATTAGTAAAAGTTCGACCTGATATTTCTAGTTTTAAGGGGGTTAATAATAAATTGTAATATTTACAGTTTTGCATAACTTCTACTTGCCCGCTATTTCATTTGAGAGGATCATCTTTCTTTTTACTTTCTTTTATCTAAGTAATTGATAGCATCTTTATCACTATTGACCATTGATTTTTACGTGTCAACGAAATATCATGTTGAAGAAATATTGTTTAAAAAATTAGAAGTAAATTTCTAACTAAATAGTACATACAAAACACAAGAGGAAAACTTTTCGTAATTTGATTAGCATGATATAAGTAATATAATATTGGGATGTATATTACGTACATATAGGATGTTATGCAAGTGCAACTAATATAGGCATATATATAACCAAAGTGCCAGGGCTATAATTTAGATTAATCATGAGAACGAGTGAGTCGTAGCAATTAAATTTTAACATACTTAAGTACTGATACATTTGAAAGTACAATAATATATATTAAACACGCCTGTCGTAAGCTCTTCCCATATTACCACTGACGTAACCCTTTAGTTTATGTAGCATAGATATTTTTTTGTCGATTTTTTAATGTATTTTTACTCTAAATTTTTATTTCTATATATTTTTTAAGTCATTATAATTTTACTTGGAAGTAACTGTGTTAGTGTGTTAATAAGTTAGATATTTATCATTTTAATTTGTCAAAGATTCAGTTCTAGTCTACTTACTTTCAAATTATTTTGTAATATTTCTTAGTTAATATGAATTTAGATTTTATTACGGAAGTCATTTAAGTTATTTAATGTAATCATTGCAAAATAGTGAATTTTCATTGAAAACAGTTTGAATAATTATAGTGACATTATGGAAAGGATGACGAGATTATCTAATATCTATAATAATATAAGCTTGTTTTATCATAGTTTAGATTTGTATCTTTAGATTCATAGCGCTCGTGCCGCCATTCACGTTGTGGCGTGAACAACCTTTACGCAGCTAATAGCTGTGTTTAAAAATTCAATGTAGTAATTAAAAGTTATACTGTCATTCTTCCCCAATATACTAAGTATCATCGTAACATCGCGATTCCCATGACCTTTTGATGCTTGGCCTCTTGTTGAGTAAATTTTTTCACTTAATATATTACCAAAACTAGCTTCCCCCGCGGTGCTTCGTCTGCTTGAACTATACGATTTTTATTTAATATTATTTTAGTGTATTTAGGGAAAATTGATTGATTATTTTCGCGTGGTGATTTATTTAAGCAATTTACAAATGGATATTATTTGGATTTTTTTTTTGTTTTTCTAGTAATCCTCTTAATTTTATAGTAAATTTAATATATAACTTTAGAAATAATTTGCAATTAATCTACACAAAGCTGGCAGAAGGAATTCCTTGCAAATATTACTTATTTACAATGCTCAATACAAATTTTATGTAAGTACTTATAAAGCTTGTACGTTTGATATGAACAACTACGACCCTAGCAAACAGGAAGTCTGTAAGTTATGTTAAATGTGTGTAATGTATAAAGTGTTGCCCTTGACTGTTGAGAATTAAGTGATTATGGTGTTTTTAATTTTTTTTTGGTAGACGACAAATGTTTTAATTTTAATGGATTTTTTACTATCGATGACGCCATAATCTGGCATTTAAAGAATTAAGTAGCATTAGTCTAGTTCTAAATGAAAAAAATCGGTAAAGTGCGAGTCGGATTCACCCGCCGTTATTTTATACCAATTTCAAGATTGTAGGTCAACGGGAAGTACAAGTTATAAAAGTTAAGTTATAAATGAATTTAAGTATGCACTAATTTTGTATGAAATGAATTTTCATTGCGTTGACGTAAAAGCTTATTTTTTTCTGTGCTGGGGACCATAGACCTGAATATCTGAGATAAATGATCTTGATAGATTTTTAGATCGATTTCTAAACTCTATTTAAAGCCGAATTTACTTACTATATTTAAATTATTTTTTTAATATTAAAGCTGACTTGAAATCTTTCACAATGCTAATATTGTAATAGTATACAATTTCGTTCCAAACTTAATTATTACTTGATGAGAAAACATTAGGTTACGCGTGACTGTAGAAGCTATTGTAGGTTTATTATCCTTTCAAGATGCTGTAATCTGTTGCCTGATCTGCAAGAAGTTATATTTAAGCTTAATTCTACCATTTAAAATTGTAGTACAAGTAGCAATTCTATGTTTCTTCATACTTTATAGTACTAGCTATTTAAAATAAAATTTTAAAATAAAATAATTTGTCTTATGTATTTTTAATTATAATAAAAATAACCACCAGTAACCAAATCTTAATACAACCAGTAAGTTAAATTAAAACATTTCAAAACGTTATATATACTGTTAGTACCTATATATGTATATTTAAATCTAACAAGAGGCGGTACAAAAACATTGTAGCACAGCTTTGTTACGGTTTTTTAGTTATAACAATGGAGAAAGTAGTGATCAAACATTTCTTTAATGCATCATGTAGTGATGACGATGTTAGTGTGACTATAATTTCTAAAACATCAATAATATGGTAATTTATTATAATTGCGGCTGTCGTTCCTGGGAACCTAGTGTTAAAACACTTCCGTTCCACAGTTTATGCCAATTCTGAATTATTGCGCGTTGAGCGGCGGAACTCATCCCCGCGCTTTGTCTCATAACCAGAGTTAGAAAATGATAATATTAAATATGCAATTTCTCCAACTGGGAATCGAACTCACAACCGTCGTGTTTACAATCGCACGCTTGTTTCCCAGCGCCAAGACGGCTTCAGAGATTAGGTTTGTATTTAAACTATTTTCATTTCCTTGCCCTGTAAGCCTATACATACAACGCCTGGCTTCGACATCCACCGTAATTTCTTGGGCGGATTGTGGGGAATGGACTGTTTTAATATGATACTATTCTTAATGCCTATTCTATGAAGGAAAAAATGTGAAGTTACTTTAATTGTAATTGACTATTATTATGAATGGCCTCGATATTGCAACATATGCGGATAACTATTTAAATAAATGTACGCTTATTTGCTTAATAGTTCCGAGTTAAATTCTTACTTAATTATAAAAAATATTAAATATAGCTATATTATTAAAATATATTATCATTGGTTTCAAGGAGGGCAAACATTTTTTTAATATTAATTCCAACGTAAGAAATGTTATCATATTTGTTACTAGCGCCTCTCGCGCGGCTTCGCCCGCTTGAATTCTACCAATTTTTTGTTTTTGTGTTCTACTATCGTGTAAAAAACTGAATGTACTTGAAAATATACGGTTAATGAGAACAACCGATAGTCCGATATAATTCTATATTCGTTGCTGAAATCGAAACCGATATAGAATTCTTCTTATTTCCATATCCAGATGGGAAATGTTAAATCCGCAACACTCTTAAGTGGCGGAGTTCAACGCCGCTATTAGTCTACCAGAAAGCAAAATGAAAATTAAATTAATTTAAATGACTTATAAACTACAAAATGCAAATCATTCCAGTACAGTAGATGATATTTAAAGTGCCGATTTGTGGCCAGTGCATCGAATCGACGACGGTCTCATGAGTTTTAGTAAATTATTATATTTAAGTATTTCTATAATTATAGATGTTTCAAAATAATGATTCATAAGTTACATATAATTTTATACAATTTAGTAGGTGGTATGCACAGGCGTGCACATCACTATATATCATTGTTGCTGTGAGCCAAGGGCAGTACGTTTTCTATGCCTTATTCTAGCCAAGGCCGTTCCTAAGATGTACGAAGATCGTAAGATTAATTTAATACAGGTACCTAGTTACGCCAGGGTTTTAACCGTTTAACGGAAATAATATTATGCTTATTATGTAAGAAAAAAAAAATTACTAACTACAATATGCTAGAAAACAACTAAAACTAAAACTAACGAAAAAATTTTATTTATATACTATGAAATGTAACTACTAACTAAGGATGCAAGAAATAAAAGGCTTTTTATTTATTTATTTTATTATGTAAGAAAATTTTCAAATATAAAGTTAATTATTTTAACAATATATAAATTTGAGTACGAGCTATATGACAGACCATGCATGAAGAGTAAAATTTTATTGTCTTTATATATGTAGATTTTTGCGATATATTTAACTAGACCGTAGTGGCTCAGTGGCACCGCGCGTGACTATAAATGTGGTGGTGGTGGGTCCGATTCCCATTCGGAAAATGAATATATTTTATGTTCGTGAAAGTGGCAAGCGGAGTATCGTAACACTAGGTTACCTCTGCGTATTCTGCTTTACGCGGAAAAAAATATTTAATATTTATAAATATTTTTATACATATTTTAAAATGGTAGAGATCTTTTAAGCTACATCAGTAAAATCAACCATTACAAATTGATTGATTATATTTTTTACAAAATAATCGCTTAACTAGTATAATAAGAAAATATGGAAAAAAAAACAGTTAAGTTGCATATAGACCAAGTAAAACGTCCGCAAAGCAAGGGCAATGATCTAAAGGTTGCGGCCTACTTGTGTGCTATTATCAGCGAATTAAGTTTGAGCTGGTAACTTGGGACCGTTAGGGCACATTCTGTTAAGGACATCTGGAGTCTAATAGAGACATTTAATAGCGGGCGTTGCGCAACGAACGCACTCAACCCGCTTTTACCGCCAGTTCGGTTATATGGAACGTTTTCATTACGTAAAATTATATCAAAAATTATATTAATGTAGAAACTTTAAAAATATTTTTTTTCAACATCACGCTGGCAGGCAGAGCAAGCTTAGTGTTAAAACTCTGGCTACCCACTTTCTGCTGAGTTTTGAAGGCATTGCGTGTTGAGTGGCAATACTCATTGCCGCGCATTTGTTGTGGGAATCGAACCCATAACCTGCAACGCTTGCACACTTTTGCGGCACGACAGGCCTAAATATTAGATAATCCAAAAGTAAAACGTGCGTTTGTCTAACAGCTATAAGCATTAACATTAAAAACACATGTCTACATACAATATGTGATGATGGTACTTAAACAAATGTGAAAAGTAAAAATGTGGCCATTAAATTGGTTAAACGTTGTTCGAGCGTAATAAATCTGCATTTGGACCGACAACTGGCGTGTACTTATGCAAGGCAACGCAACTTTTACTTTCGTCGTAATGTCTAGAATAAAAACTATGTTTACATTGGTTGCGCGTATTTTTAACGTGTTTATTTATAGTCAATGGAAGACGTTGGATATTCTAAGTTACTGTTTTGTAATAGTCAATTTATACTCCATAGATGCTCCCGCTCGATCCCGCGATCAGCTTCCCGCTGTATCCCGCAAGGAGAGAGAGCCCAGTGTTAAAACACCCACTTTTCGCCGAATTCTAAAGGTAATGCATGTTGAGTTTCGGTATTCAACGCCTCTGCCTCGACACCAGAGCAGAGAAACAACAATATTAAATATTTTATTTCCTCGAGTGGGAATCGAACCCAAAACTTGTTGCATTTATGCCCCTGTGTCATGACTGACCAGTCGCTACTGCATAGATTCTTAACATTACAATATATGACATGCACATCGTGACCGCTCTAAGACATGTGAAGTGGAGCAAAGATAGGCATTTGAAGTGTTGATCTTATACGTAATACGGCCAGTAGCCCTGAATGTCACAGTGCATAATTAACGAGGACTAACATGAGTGAATCATGACACGAGTTTCTAAGCATGAAGGAATCTTTTAATATAAATATTTGTTAAAATATATGTATGTTTTTGTAACCTTTTTTACAGAATAAACTTGATTAATAAAGTTTTTATTAGGTTTATTCGTTCGTTCGTCGGAATTCGAGATAGTGCATGTTGATTTCCGTCACTTAGCAGGATAAATAGAATTAGAATCAAATCTAAGCGACCAATGAAAACTTATAACTGAGGAATTCATGTACTAATTGCGTTACTAATTTTCATTTACAGTTTTTGGAAACAGTCTCTTAAGATGCTTGACGACGAGTTTTTATTATGTAATTAATAAAAAAACCATCGGTACAATAATGTTTTGATAATTCGACGCTTATTTGTAAATTTTTAGGCCTTTGGATACAGAGAAAAAAAAAATATTATAGTATTTAAATCGTAGAAAACAAAAAATTAAAAACATGACTTTACCATAACAATAACATTTACTTAATTTATAATTACTGTTTAGGCACCTGTGTAATGTTTGTAAATCTAAAGTTAAAACAATTTTGAGGAGACTATTACAATAAGTTAAGAATATGAATAGAGATGTACAAATCAATTATATAATAAATTCCTCACTAATTCTTTATGCAACAAATATGAATAGTTTAAAAGCAATTTATCCTTGACATTTTGTACCTGTACTCGTATAGTTTCAAATGACAGGAGACCTCTAAGATTTTAAATGGGCATGTACGATTTTATTTTTTATATACTGATTCATAATTTACCAAATATGCATCACGGGCATGGAGAATAGGTTTATGTCTTAAATATAAATATTCAACCCTGAATTGAAAATCATCATGGGGACGGGGCATCCCCGGGGGATGAGGTACTAATGAACTAGAATGGTGTCAATGTCACACGGCCATGAAAGAAAGGTAAATAGTCTTTCGCTTTTCCTGGAAAAGTAATTTTTATGTTAAATCTGTATAGACGTAGGTTTGCGATATAATTATTAGATTGTAAATAAGTCAATTCGAATATGTTTTGTAAGTAAGCCAGACTAGCTTTTTACAATGTTATTGTAATGTGAACTTATACGTATATATCTATCCTTACGAAGTATCCATATTAAAAGTCTATGATATTATATATATTCTGTATTTTATTTCACTTTAATGGGACTGCTGTATATTAAGTTTACTTGTCTATTCTTACAAAATGTGCGCCAAATATGGAAACAAGTGTCCTATTATGTATAAATACATTATTTTATTACTTTATTTGGCTTAACCCAGAAACTGGCTACGTTCATTACTTCTTTGCAATAAATCTTAAAGAATTTCGTAATTTTAATTATTAATGTTCAATTAGTCTCTAAGTACACATTGCTTTGTAAAAATGTTGTTTTGATATTTAACAATAGTTTAAAATATTTAAAATTAGTCATTTATTTGTATTTTCTCAAGTGTGTTTAAAATTAATTTATAATTTATTTAAGTTATTAACAAATGTTTGTAATTAAGTATTATCTTGTTATCTACGATTGTCTATTTTTTTCATAGAAACTTCGAAAGATAATACGTTTCTATACCGTTATGACTTCTGTATTGTGTCATTCTTTGTATATAAGTAAAGTACTGTAAACTATTTAATTCCACTACTTTTTAATACATACTTACTTAATTCCATTACTTTTTAATACATTTTTTTACCAATTTTTCTTTATTATTTACATTTTTACTTAAGCGTTACTTTCTTAGACTGTATTTTTATTTTAATACCTGATTTCGGGTTAATACTACGGGGAACATAAGTTGACACTCGTGTGGACTTTTGAACCATTGTTAGTGTAAATGTATCCGTAGTAATGCTTTTTGTCAATAATTTTTTATTTATTTATATACCAAACTTCAATTTTTTTATAATATTTTTTAAATATATAAAATACTTACCCGATATAGAGGAAACATTCTCTGCCACAAAAAATACATATAGCAAGCAAGCGACGGTCCATATAACTATAGAACTTTTGAAATGACAAACTGGATGCTTAAGATTTGCAGGCGAGAGATTTGGAAGGTTCACATGAGAAGTGAGTTAAAAACCTACTCTATATAAAATGTTATAATTATTGACTAATACTTAATTTGAAGTAAAAAATATCATTCTTATCCTCGTCCTTTACAAGGAATTAAATTGTTTCTGAAAATAATATGATCATCCAATATTGTGACTTAATGCTGACCTTCGTTTTTTATTGATTAAAAGAAATAAATACATAAAATTATTTATTTTATAGTATAGCAATGACAAATCGAATTCTGCTAACAAATAATAATTTGGCATAAATAGCTTTTTATTGCATTGAAGTTAATGTTAATTTGATTAATCATTCGTTATGCAAACTAACTTGAATTGCTTTCATAGATACATAATATGTATAAGTATTACTAAATATGACATATTGTATGGACGTATTCAATGAAGCGGAGAGAATCAAAGACATTACGGCGTCAAATATTATTAGGCACTATTCAGTAGTGTATAGACACTTGTATAGACCAGAGTAGGCGCCATATTGCACATATGATTTGAAATATCTGATTTGAATATCAACATTACCACGTCATTAGCGGTCATTCGTTACACTGTGACCCATGATTGATGAGGAGAGGATATCGCAATCACTTGCAATAGACTTGTGCTGATGCCGATATATGCTTGTAGTTCAGACTAGGTGCCGGTTAAAGATGTCACTGGAAAGTTAGATGCTATGACTTTGTTTAAAAACTGGTCAAGGGCGAGTCGGACTCCTCCAGCGAGGTTTCCGTACCGATTTCAGGATTATAGTTCAACGGGGAATACAAGTTATAAAAGTTGACTAACCAAATATTTTTTATCTGTAATTTAAACAAAAACTTCCATTTTTCGATTTTTTCTTAAGTTTTACAGTTATAAGTCTACGGGAAACATCCTTTTGATTACGCGGAGAATAAAGTCGACAACCTTTTTTTACTTTTCGAGGTACGGAACCCTAAAAATAAAATCAAAATAGGTAATCGTACAAACGATAACTGACCTTGTATCCTACCTAAAATCTTAGTATTTTAAAACATCCGTAAAGTTTTGAGCTTATTAAATGTTGCAAAATATTTATCGCACGTTAAAAACTTTAGTGATTTTGTGGCGATGCGACAACAAGTTTTAATTAAAACCCGCCAGCAAAGGGTCATATTTTAAAAGATTACAGAACGTATTGCCTCTTATCAAGCTTTGTCTTATGTTGCTAATTTTAGTTCTGGCACATTGAACTCTCGATGTACCTATATAAAGACCAGAGCTTACAAAATTAATTATATATTTTATTTTTTTAGAGTTGCCGTCCGTCCGTCTTTCTGTCTCTCTGTCCGTCACCAGGCTGTTTCTCATGAACCATGATAGTTAGACAATTGAAATTTTCATAGATGATGTATTTCTGTTGACGTTATAACAACAAATACTAAAAAGCATAATAAAATTAATATTTATCGGGGCTCCAGGCTCCAGTTTTATAGATAATTATACGGCACCCTTCATGCGTCCGACTCGCACTTGGCGGGTTTTTAATTTTAGTTCACCAGATTTCCTAGTCTAGAAGTCTATTGCAGCACACCTAATGAGTCGTTTTGTGACCGAAGACTTTATAATTGGCGAGCGTTGCAGTCACATAAAAACGTGACAAGCGGTGAATTCGCAAGCGCGGGTCGGTGCGCCGCCGCCGGTACACTCTCGCTGTAATATCAATTTGTTCGTCGGCCTTGGCACAAAAGCCTGCTAGTTTCTCTCCACTAAATGGGGGCGCTGCTTTTTATTACTTAATTAATATAATTCGGGAAGTGCTTATTACCGGATATGGATTAATATTTGTTTTAAAAGTGAAACATAATAAATTAAAACGTAATTATATATGAATATAAATGGGATTTCGATTTATTATTGCATATTTTTTATCTAAGGCTGCTGTATTATAACTTTCTTAGGTATATGTTTAAAAGTGAATTGAACTTACCTCAATATAACAGATAGCGTGTACCAAATGTCAGCTAGTCGGTACTATGTGGCGAGTCCCGCATTGCTCCGGCGGTGTGATACCTCATACTTTGCATATATTTGCTTCGACACATCTAGCTGATCATGATCTGAAAGGAAAAAAGAATATGAAAATTGCACACTGTTACTTAATTTTGTTGGGATATATTTAAGTATATTTTAAGTCACTTTAATTGAATATGCATATTTATGCAATTAACATAAAAAAACAAAGATTTTTGAGGATAAATCACCTCTAATAATAATTTTACTTATATTAGGACATATTTGGACGACAAAGTAAAATAACATACATTTAATATTATTACTACACAAATACTAGCTTTAACTTTTACTTATAAACATTTTCGACATTACTATTGTTAAAAATAACAAAGTGACCTATTACGTGTCTCTTGACCTTTGATTGATCATTTTATAGGAATAAAGATAGTCCAATGAGCACTAACATTAATACTGTGTCCGGATGTCATCACATTGTTACGTAGTCTTCCACTTGCCAAGTAAATTTTCAATAGTTGTATACATAGAACATGTATTAGAATTTATTTCTTGCTGTAAAAAGCTATATGTAAGCAATATGCACCTAAATATACTATGTTTGTATGTAATAAAAGATCTATTTGACGCCTTTGCTGAATGATATTTACAAATGTATTTTTCTTTATTAATTGAAGACAATTTACGATATCGATGTTTAAATGGATTTTACTTCTAGTAGCATAAACACAAATTTGGAAACCTGGTTAAGACACTCCGACATTCACACTTAATGGGAACATCAAGACACTTTTCTTCTCCACTTTTTGGCAGATTTTCGATGCATTGCTTTTAATTGGTGTTGCCTCGTTACCATTATCTCAAGTCGGAATTGAACAATCAATCTGTCGCGTTTAAAGACTTCTAATATATAGATATTGTTTTAAAAATGGCAAAATAATTAATATTAGTAAAAAAGTAAATAATATCGAATATTCATTTACAGTCCCTTGCAGCATAAAAAAAGCTTCTAAGTTAATGCAATCAAAAGATATGAGCAATAATGAATCGTTTTTGCTATATTTATTATGATATTCGCCGCGTAATCAAAAACTATAGGTTACTTCCCGTGGACTTACAGTTATGAAATTTGACACGACGTGAGAAATTAATGAAAGTCAAGGATTTTTTTCCTATGAAATATCTATAAGGTAAAAATTTATACGTATTTCATAGAAAAAATAATTATTTCCGATTTTTCTTTTATTTAAGGCTACACACTACAAATACTTTTATTGAATAAGAAACAACCTTATTTATCAATTGAAATCCAAGTACGACATCAATGAAACTATTTAAATATATTTTGGTGAATGTTATAGTTGATAAGTCAAATGCCATACGACCGGTTTCGTTTAACATCGGCTGCGCCTCCTAAAAGGCATCCGAGATGATATAATTGGCGAAGCATTCGTTGTTGACAAATCACGTGCTTGGCAATAGTGTGTCAAAAAATTATAAGCAAATGTCAAAAGTCTACAAATAATAAAATATTAAATTCAAGTACCTACATAGGTACATTTTTGCACACTGTATCCCGCATGTAGCAGAGTAGGAAGAGAGGTATAGTGTTAAGACATTCCATTTCTTACTCTCCGCCGAATTCTGGAGGCATTGCGTTGAGTGTATGTTCAAATTCAAACTCAAAATATTATTCAAATAGGCAATTATTATAAGCACTTTTGAATCGTCGAATGAACATATGAATAAAAAGCCACCACCGGTTCGGAAGGCAGTTCTGCTGAGAAGAGCCGGCAAGAAACTCAACAGTTGCTCTTTTCAAAATCAATGGTACAATCTATTACATTAGCTGGCAGCTATCCTGCATTACATTTAATAGACATTAATTCCATACATGTTTATCCTCTAAATATTCTTAAACAGTGTAATAAGCTTTACTTGTTAGAACTTTTTTTTAAAGATATTTTAAATTTTGGAAGTGGCAACGTATATGCTTGTAAACATGAATGAGAGTAGAGTTAAGTGGTGGAACTCAACGCCGCGCTTTGCCTCGACACTAGAACTCGAAAAATAATAACATTAAATATTTAATTCCCTCGAGTGGGTATCAAACTTACACCTTGTCACGTTTACAGTCACACTTTTGTGCTCATGTACGAGTGGCCTCATAGTTACAGTACATGTAATATTAAAAAAGAAAACGTGAACATAATATTAAAAGCTGGTTACTCAAAAGCTGTCTATACATATGGACATGATTAATCTAATAATCTTAATTGATCGAGATCTCGGTCGTGACTGTAGGAGGTAGCGTTTTAAAAGGCGTTTCGTATTAAAATAATGAAACCAGAGGTGCAAATAGTTGAAACGAAAGCGTACTTAAGTTATTTCGACAAGTAGGCTGCATAAAAAACAGTGTCCCAAGGCGCGCTCCGGGGTCGCGTCGTGCACGCCCGCTTCGACCTCGCCGATGGAATAACTAATAACAATAGAATAACTCCTCACTCATAAGGAATTTATTTCATTCTTAGTGCTACCGTGATAAAATAAATTATCAAAATAGCCCTAATAGCTTTTTAACTTATTAATCTAAAACAGTAATATATAAAGTAATGCTTTATATTAACCTATATTTTATTTTACCAACTCTACTTATTCTCAGGAAAAATATTTTACTTAAATTATAAGACTAGAATATTCAAAAGTGTTCTAAATTACTATAGTTCATGCAAATTCTATTGCAAGTGGATAGAAATGACATCCTGTTTTATAATTAGTTACGTATATTATTTGATCAAATATAACGATTATAACTTGAAATATAACGTAAAACTGCAAATTGCTATTCAAATAGGATAATTATTTCTTGTGCAACCAGTAAATATTTTGTGTTGTGTTAATGGATATTTAAGTACAGACGCTACTTCTGTTTCCCTCTATTTTTCAATTGCCTTGTTATGGCAAGGCCAATTGTAACATGAAAAATTAACTATTATATTATATCTAAATACGTGGTTATGCATTAAACAATTATATTACATATTAGCGAAACGAATCGTTATAATTTCGAAACTAAGACAGACCTTGAAGGCGTTACCTACTACACAAACGAAACAATTTTTATCCTGTAGTTTATACGTAGGTTCCGTGTCACACGGCCAACAATGCCTTACAAATCTCACAATTATCTTTCTTTTAATTGATATATGAAATACTTGAATAAATGTTTGTACGTGCTATTTAAAGGATAAAGTTACAATCATACTGTATTGTTATAATTATATACTTTATATAAAATAGGTCTTCCTATTTCTAAAAGAATGAGAACAAAAATGACATAGCTATAGAAATTATGGTTTAATATAATTAAAAATAAGAATATTTTGCCTAATGTTTGACATCTTGCGGGTGAGTGGAGGAAACTGAGCCTCGTACTTGGCGATATCTTACTACTAGCTTTATCTACCAAGGCCAGGCCCCGGTCTGACAGACAAAGCTAACAATAATTCATTCTGTTTTGTAGGGATCGAACCTGCAACCTTCGCGTTCAGACACTATCGCACTGTGTCACAATGATTTTATATTTTTACTAAGCACATCATCAAAAGTCATCACTCTAATTTTTTTAGTCCGTCAATTTTTTATAGAATTGGAGATTGTGGACCAAATTTGAATTTTGAAAACAAAAGCTACCTTTACGTAACTACTTTGAACTTGCAGAACGATGCATTATACAAACCACTCCCATGACATGTCCATGCACCACGACTACGTTCACTAACAAGATATAAACTCCAAAAAAAGCTAAAAATGTAATAATATATCATTATATCTCGAGTTACGATCGTATCGTATGTACGACATACTTGAAATACCAAAACAAGTAAACAGGGCACGCGTATCCATAAATAGTGTTCTTAATTGTTGAACTAGACACTGCGCGTACAATGGTGGTCGTGGGAACCTCGATGGCATTTACGCGGCTTCGGTGTCGCATCTTTGTTACCTAACGTACGCGTAAGCGACGGTAAGGCGGCGCGCGCGCAGACTGCCAAAATATTTATTTTATTTTATATGCTTTCAATATTGGACTTGTGTTGAAATTTCAAAGATTTCTATTTGTGCTCGCTTTAGTGGAAGAACTGATTTTATTTTGACGATAAAAACATTTGTTGTTATTTTTTTTTATGTTTATTATTTGACTATTGAACGAATAATATAAATATTATTTTTATTATATTGTAGTATAGATATAAAAAACTTGAGGCAATTTTTAAAGATTAAAAAAAAGCCTTTTGCAAAAATTGGAAATAAAATAATATGCATTTTTATTTCACTTTTTTTTCAGAAAAGTATTCTGGAAAAAAAATAGTGTGAATAAACAATTTCAATACTTGAATAAATTTACATAAGTATTTAATAGAGTTTCAAGAAGTTCAGTACGGCTTCAATGTTTTTATAATGTGGATGAGCTTATTTTATAAGTAACAGAAAGGGTTCTTCATTTTCGTTTAGAACTAAATTAAAAACAATAGAATAGATTAAAGTTTCAAATCATAACACCCATAAAACAATAAGGTTACGTATTCAAATATTGAAATAAGATAAAGTTTGTTCAACGATTAGGCAATATATGTATTTATAATGTGAATTATGTATAGCAGTCCATAAAACATCTCGTAAGAGCCATTCAAGAACCTGTTACAACTTATAAATGTGATCCTTATTTGAAAGAGATATTTCTCTTATATGAATTTGACGATGTTGACGTATTTTTATGGACTTGTGGTGTACGTATTTTATTTTGGAAATGGAAAGTTATATGAATATTTGCGAAAATGTCGACTTTCATTTTTGAAGTAAATATTGTAAGTAGAGCAGTTAATTAAAGTTATATATCACCAGTACAAAGTACTAACAAATTTAATTTTATTAATTATTTTAATGTTTTCAAGAGTTTTCAGCATAAAGTACTAAATAGAAATTATTTTTGCGTAAGTTACAAGTAAGTTAAGTTAGTATATAAATTTGCTATGGCTATGTGAGAATTTAACAGCTCCACAAAGGTCCGTAATCCTAGTCGTCCGCAGTATTTAATACTTCACAGTTCACGGTGAAGTCTGGTCGTTATGTAGTAAATTAATGTAAATTTTAATAACCTTTTAAACGCAGGCAGCGCAGGTAGCTAATCAAAGTAATCTTTTTATCGCTTAATTGACTGTAAAGGTCATTGTGAGATCTTTATGTTAAAATAACATATCCAATCGATAAAAATCCATCTTTATGTTAAAATAATATATTATATTATACATCGGAAATGATAAATTATGTTTTTTTTTATTAGCTGCTATATTTTTTGTGTATTATTCTACCACTGTCTCCTAATTATTTGTTATAGTAAGAGCAGGCTTATAGTAAGAATAAATCTCCACATAAATATATTAAAAATTTTCCTGCATTTCTCAAAAAACTTATATATACGATTATTTCATTTGTATACTGATTGATTGAAAAAAAACCGAATCTGTTTTCGTTGAATATTTTAAAACGTCTCTATAACGAAAAAAAGAAAAAAAATATTTAACAACGTTTTAAATTTTTTTGAGCTACCCTTTTTGCAATATTACACCGGTATGGCCCTTTTTGTGAGTATAATATATTTTATATAGATTGACTTCTCGGCAGTTATATATAAATTAAAAACTATAGACAAAATTAAACAGACAAATAGAAATTCTGAAGATAATAAAATATATCAAAATAAAAAATATACCGACAAAATACCGACATACATAATATTATTAACAATACCAAGTTAGTTAGAGTTTTAAATTAATATCAATTAATATTGGAAAACGACATTGACGATAACGATATACATTTTAGTTTCTTTTTGTGTATGAATTTTTCAATCTGTAAAAACTGTATCGAATCGCATAATTTAAATCGCTATATTAGTAATTTGGCGCACTATTTCATTATGTATAGACATTCAATGAATTGGGACAACCTGTCGTTTTTCATATTCAAGCCCATTTGTAATAATATAAATATTATGAAAGTAGGTTTTAATAGAAATTGAAATTTATTTTACAAATAAAATTTAGTAACTTTCGATTATTGCTAAGCCTAATTTTTGTTTTTTACTTCTATGCTGAGTAAGTTCTTAGTAATTCATATACCCCAATTTTTCAGTACTTTAAACTTTTCAAACGCAATCGTAACTCTAACGTAAGTTACATTAAGTTTTAATAGTATTATAAAATCCGTATTACGTCCACGCAATGTCGATTCTCATAATTATTATTGGCTTAAAAGTTGCTTCATCGAAATACGTTCCGTAACAGACAAGACGCGAAATACTAGGTTAATCGAGTTTAATATGATCTAGTCTAATATATAGTACCTAAAACGACGTGAAGCGTTTTAGATGGCCTAATAGTCATATTTCAATGACCTAAATTTTAGTAATGTACTAGATTTCCATATCCAAGCATTTGCATTGGAGGTATAGGATTAAATATTTATAGCAGCAGGTAGGTAGGTATGATAAGTATTAATAAATAATTGATATAAGTACACGCGTTTTTGTGTATATATATATGTAAATGTATTGATTTTCCAAAAATCTAACTTAAAACATAATAAAATACTTTTTAAAGCTTTTCAATACCGTTTTCAATACATTATTATTGTTATTGTTTCCCTTGGTCTTCATTAAAAGCTGTAGGATTTATTTCATAATTTTTAGGGTCATAAAAGATTTTGCTTATTTAATAACTTTCTAATATTTTAGCGGCTTGGCTGAATAAAGGATGATTAAATCAATTTTAATCATACCTGATTAGCTTACAGGCAGAGGTTATGGGTTCGACTCCCACCTGAGGAAATTAAATATTTACTATTTTCATTATCACGCTCGGGTACTGAGGCTAAGCGCCGCATTGAGTTCTGCCACTCAATACGGAATGCCTCTAGAATTCAGCGTAAAGGAGGAATGGAGTGTCTTAACATTAGGTTCGGTCTGCTAACCCTGCTATGAAATAAAAAAAAAACAAAGAATGAAAATTGGTGGAATATTACTTGTGTATGTACATACATAATTCTGCTATCTTCTGTTCATAAAGCTTTATGTTAAAAGTGAATTTTACTTATATTTCCTTCCTGTATTTAAAATCAAGAATTATATACAAAAAAAATATTGACTCGTTAACAATGTTAAGTTAGTTAAAGTGTATAAATAAATAAAATACACATCTATTAACAAATTATTCAATATAATTATATTAATAATTCAGTTCGGAACCGTAGTTTATGTATATTTAATTTACAATAAGCAATTTCCAATTTTTTACACCTGGCGGAAGCCCCCCGTCACGACATAGCTATTAAATCCAGTAGTCTGTTACACTGATATTTATTTATAAAAATCACGATTTGGAATTTTTTGTTTATTTATTAACAATGGGGGGTGAAGTTACTTGCGTCCGTAGGATTTCCCATCTCTTCCTGAGACCCACCCTACACGTGCCCCCTGGGTGGTGCAAAACAAGTAACAACGCCGAGTCACAGGCGGCGGTTAAGTAACCTGTACCAAGGCTACCACAAGCCTTGAGGACTAAAATACCCTCTAAACAGATTGTGGCAGTAGCACCTTGGGAAAGTGCTACTAGTATCATTCCCAACCCCCCTTTTTATGAAAATGTCACAGAATAGAGAATGCGATTTGTCATGCGATCCGGCTAACCCCCGGCGCTCTCTGGTACCCGGGCCGGAGAGTGTGAAATATGTTACCGAAGACAGCACAGGAGTGAGTTCCCAGGCTCCTGTTGCTGTTAATGCTACTGGAAACAAAAAATTTATTCAACAAGCCTTCCATCCCAGCTTATTTATAACAAGGCCAAGGAGTCACTCCATGAGCAATTTGCCAAGCTCTGATGAAAATCGCCGACTCAACTCAAGTGAACTCAAAGAAATCACAAATGAAAGCAGTGAAAAATCATCAACTGACAAACCACCAGATTGGCAAAGAGTACCAACTCTCAGAAATCCAAAGAGGAAAAAATTATCCAAGTCACCTTCCCCTGAAAAACTAACAACCACCAATAGCTTTACTGGCCTTATTGTTGATCCTACTGAAAACATGGAAATGGAAACAAATATACCTAAGAAAACTAACAGACCTCCTCCTATTATATTGTATGGCATAGAAGATGTAAACAAATTAACAGAACTAACTACTTGAAAAAGTTACTGAAAGGTCTCAATTTTTCTATAAAATAATAAATAAGAATCAACTAAAGATCAACACACTTGATATAAACGAATATAAAAAAATCATCTCTGTTATCCGTGAAAATAATCTTATAGGACACACATTTAACAGGAAGGACCAAAAGTGTTATCGTATAGTTATACGTAACCTACATCATACTACACCCCATAGTGCAATTACAGAAGCTATTGAAGAAACGGGAAATACAATAAATGGAGAAATTATAAATGCAAAATTTGGTGTAAATAAGGCCCCCACATCCACTTTCTTCGTAAATCTTCTACCGGGACCCAGAAATAAAGAAGTTAAAAATCTTAAAGTTATTTATCATCAAACTGTCACAATTGAAGATCCTAAGAAGAGAAAATCTGTAGTGCAGTGTCAGAAATGCCAGCAATATGGACACACAAAAAATTATTGTATGAAACCACCTCGTTGTGTTAAATGTGCTAAAGGCCATAAAACTGCAGATTGTCCAAAAATAGATCGAAACACGCCAGCTACATGTGCATTATGTCTCGGCCCACATCCAGCTAACTATAAGGGTTGTGAGGTGTATAAGGAAATATTGGCTAGAAAAATCCGGCGCAGACCTATCTTCAAACCTATGGAAGAAGAAAGAACCAGCGGAAAACCAACTACGAACGAAATGCGAAGTGACAAATCATACGCTGATACTTTAAAATCGAAAATCACATCCGAAGAAGAAACACATAAAACAGCCAACACCGTCGAACTTATGTTTATAAAGCAGTCGGAGAAAATTGATACAATCTTACAACAAATGAGTACCCTGCTAGGTCTCATAACCACACTGATTTCCAAACTAAATAAATGATTACTTTAAAAATAGCAACTTGGAACATAAATGGACTAGCACCCAACAAAAATGAAGTAGAGATTTTACTTTCCGTACACGACTTGGATATATTACTCATCTCAGAATCACATTTCACCTCCAATAGTAATATGACAATTAAAGGTTACAACATCTATACAACAAATCACCCGGATGGCACCGCACATGGAGGAACTGCCATCATTATTAAAAGAACAATAAAACATCATGAACTACCACAATTTAGTTCAGAACATCTCCAGGCAACGACAGTTGCTATAATAGTCGAGGAAGGCAATATTAACGTTTCTGCTGTTTATTGTCCCCCTAAGCATAAAATAATTAATAGCCAATTTACGGATTTCTATAAAACTCTTAGTCATCGCTTTATCGCTGGAGGCGACTGGAACTCGAAGCACACTCATTGGGCTTCAAGGCTTATAACAACGAGAGGCAAAGAATTAAAAAGTAGCATAGACAAAAACCATTTGACTACTTTTGCCACATCTGAGCCAACCCACTGGCCAACGGACTCAAACAGACTTCCTGATGTGCTCGACTTTTTCATAGCAAAGGGGTTATCTAAGCTGTTCTTTCAGATAGATTCGTGCCTTGATGGGTCCTCCAACCACATTCCAGTCATTCTTGCGTTGAGTACAAAAGTGCTCAAAATAGAAAAACCGCTGCGGTTACATAATAAACATACAGACTGGCAGAGTTTCAGAGAAGTTGTAGATGAACATCTAGATATTAAAATAGCTCTTAAAACAGAAGATAATATTGACAAAGCAGTCTTATTGCTCACTCAAGCTATCCAAGTTGCATGTTGGAAGTCTACTCCTGAAGAGATTGAGGTACCACGTGAGAAATATGTACCCTGGGTAATAAAACAAC
Organism: Heliconius melpomene rosina; assembly: GCF_056956725.1. Taxonomy (NCBI): domain Eukaryota; kingdom Metazoa; phylum Arthropoda; class Insecta; order Lepidoptera; family Nymphalidae; genus Heliconius; species Heliconius melpomene. The sequence continues at coordinate 4,744,750 of NC_140401.1, read as the reverse complement.
AGATTTTAGAGAAAAGAAGACTGCGCAGAAAGTGGCACACGAGTAGACATCCAGACGACAAGAAAGCATTTAACAAAGCCATGAAAGACCTCAAAGACTCTCTTGAAAGTATTGATAATCAAACAATAGAAACACGTATAGAATCGTTAACTGCTACTCATGCTACTGATTACTCCTTATGGCGAGCGTGCAAAAATTGTAATCAGCCAATTAATCCCAAACCTCCGCTTCGATTATGTGACGGCACTTGGGCGCGGTCAAAACAGGAAAAAGCCGATGTCTTTGCTAAACATCTCGCGTCAGTGTACCAGCCTATCGATAGAAAAACGGAGTGTGACGATAGGGACATAGATGATCTTCTTGGCCAGGACCTTCAGCTCGATTTTCCGCTTCGCTCTGTAAATTTATCAGAAATATTAACCACTATAAATTCCTTTGAAAATAAAAAGACACCAGGTTTCGATCTAATAGACAAAATAATTCTCAAAGAACTCCCACATAAAGCTATAAAGTATCTTAAAATTCTTTTTAACAGTATTCTACGAGTTGGTTATTTCCCAGCACTATGGCGAGTTTCGCAAGTAATAATGATACCCAAACCCGGCAAACCACCAAACGAAATAACCTCTTATAGACCCATTAGCTTGTTACCACTATTATCAAAATTATTTGAAAAAATTTTACTTAATAGATTGCTTGAAACACTCAATAAAAATTGTATCATACCTGATCACCAATTTGGTTTTCGTAAAGAGCACGCAACTATCGAACAGGTACATAGAGTTTGTAGAGTTATACGGTCAGCTTTAGAACGAAGACAATATTGCTCATCGGCATTTCTCGATGTACAGCAGGCGTTCGACAAGGTCTGGCACCGTGGACTCATGTATAAAATCAAATCCCTCTTACCGCATACCTACTTTGGACTCTTGAAATCGTACCTGTCTGAAAGAATCTTCCAGGTTAAAGAGGACGAATATACATCCCCTTTCTATGAAATTTTGGCTGGTATCCCTCAGGGCTCTGTATTAGGACCAGTTTTATACATAATTTACACTTCTGACCTACCTCAAACCACCGGTGTAACAATAGCAACATTTGCTGACGACACAGCCTTGCTAGCATACAATACATGTCCTGAACAAACATCAAGGGCCCTCCAAAATAGCCTTAATGCTGTCTCCCAATGGTTGAATAAATGGAGAATAAAAGTGAATTCTACAAAATCTGTACAAGTCAACTTTACTCTCAGAAAAGAACAGTGTCCTGTAGTCACCATAGATGGTCGCGAATTACCACAGCAAAACAGTGTTAAGTACCTTGGTGTGCATTTAGACAGTAAATTGACATGGAGATCCCACATTCGTGCAAAAAGAATTGAAATTATGTTGAAATATAAATGTCTTCACTGGCTACTCGGAAGAAATTCAAAACTATCGATAGACAACAAACTTTTAATTTACAAAACGATTTTAAAGCCAATATGGACCTACGGCCTACAACTCTGGGGATCTGCATGTGTCTCCAATATTAACATAATTCAAAGAACTCAAAATTATATCTTAAAACAAATAGGGAACTGCCCATGGTTCATACAAATTAAGGAAATGCATAACTATCTCCAAATACCTACAGTGAAAGAGGAAATACAGATCAATAATTATAAATACAAAAAAAGGCTTGAAAGTCACCCAAATAAATTAGCCGAACAACTCACCTTACCTATGGCAATAAACCGACTAAAAAGGAAACAAATTCTAAACATAACCAACCCAACGTCATGCTAGGCAGTTATTCCATATAGGAAACATTTCCAATGGGGAATGAGTTCCTAAAAAGCCATTATAACTCTCCATACATCTGTTCATAGTCCTTGGACTGATCGCATGATAATATCTAATAAAAAAAAAAAAAAAAAATTTATTAACAATACACATCATATTGAGGCTGTAAATGGTTACGGGTTCTATCCCCAATCGAGGAAATAAAATATTTATTTATATTTATATTTCTTCGCTTTGGTGTCGAGGCAAAGCGCGGTGTTGAGTTCCGCCATTCAACACGCAATATCTCCAGAATTCAGCGGAAAATGTGACGGAAAGTGTTTTAACTACTACTACTAGACTAGGTTCCCTCTACTTACCCTGCTGTGTGCGGGATACAACGTTAAGCTAATTTACATATCCTAATTATAATAAGTGACGTTTCCCTGTAGTTAAATATAGTATTTTACGAGAGAGACCTAGATTTTAAACTTTTCTTTTCTAACATATGACAGCAAAATTTGTTACTATTAGTTATAGCGACATATAAATATGATTGCATTAATTTTCTTTACAACAACACATCAATAAAATGTTGCCATATTTATTGCAAGAATCTTTTATTTAATATATATTTGTTATATATAAAACATGTGTTTTTAAACATCAAAACAATTTTTTTTCACTCATAATACAAGTGTTATCATCACACATGAACTTCACTTAAATATTTCACGGTCATACTGATAAATCGATTTTGAATACAATGGCCTGTGAGAGATTGAATGTTTTGAGTCATATTTGTTGGTGCTTTTTAACTGCGAAGCTATGTGTGTGTGTTCATTTACATAAAATAATTGTTATGTGAAGTTCTGCAAGGTTCTATGTCTATGTATATGGCTAAGTAAAATACCAAAGAAGAAATCGTCAAGGTTTCGTTTGTAAGGACGAATATTTTAACGTTTTTCTTTCAGCATCACTCTGTATCCCGCTTGTGGCAAGGTGGACAGAGGGAACCTAGTGTTAAAACACTCCGTTCCCCCATTTTAGGCCAAACAATGTATCTATAATATTATCGACTAGCTTAAATGTAGAGTCAGTAATATTCACTATGTATAATTTATAAATTGACAATATAAAAATAAACTAATCACCGAAACCAATTATTACACATTATTTGAAAATATTTTTAAGTTTAATAAAATTAATTGCATAAATAATTTTCAATTTTCCTTAAACGCTTGACGTAAGTATTTAAATATTTAAAAACATGAAACAAAACTTTGCAATTGTGTTTTTTAAATATATTCTTATGTTAGCTACAAATAAAGGTTATATTGGACTCTTTATTGCCCAAATATAATATAATATAATGTTTTAAGCAAACTATACTAAATAAAAGAATAGCGTTAGTAATATGAAGAAAAAAGATAAGCGTGAATAATAATATTCTGAGTTATTTTCTTAAAATAAAATATTAATTATTCAAGAAATAAAATAAATCAATAAATCAGGATCCGCTGTATCTCACACATAGCAGGGTAGACAGAGTGAACTTAGTGTTAAGACACTCCGTTCCCCATTTTCCGCCAAATTCTGGAGACATTGCGTATTGAGTGGCGGAACTTAACGCCGTACCTCGATAATATATCTTATCCTTAAATAATTGTAAATATCATGGAGCTTTATTTCACGGTAATATTACAATAATAGAAGGTTAACGTTCTCTACGAATACGAATAAAGATGTTACTATGTAATTACACTTATTCAATATCATGTAACCTATACTGTAGGCTCGTAATAGATAATTTCAAAACATGGAAAGGTCACATGGATCCTAATTAATTGTTTTTGCATGTATGACTAACGTGACCATTTTTCGGTCGGCTCAAAACGGGACATTGTAGGGTGGCTATCATTTACTTAGAGATGTGCTATCGTTTTTTAGAGATAAATATAATACAAATAGATTTGTTTCGACCAACTAAATTTACACGCCATTACAAAAAAAACGGGACATTTGTACGTCCCGGGACACCGTGACATACAAACGGTACAGTTCCATTCAAAACGGGACGTCTAATCACGTTATATATGACGCGACTAACCAATAAGCCGACGTTATAAGTTCAGTGAGGAACAATAGACTTGTGGTAAATCGTGAACATGTCGTGTTATAACGAGGAATGCGGCATTTTGAAAGTGGTACGTGCAAGGTCAAAGGTGCTGGTGCAAACGCAGAATGCTGGCTGTGACATGATATCCGTTCTAATGCAGCACCCGTCACTCTATATTGCGAACGGTGGGTCAAGTTCTGTCTCTACATTTACGGCTAGGGTATACTGTAGATAATAATTGTTAGACATAATGTCTATATGTATATATGACTAGCGGACGCGCGCAGCTTCGCTTGCTTATTTAGGGGTGAATTTTAATAAACCACGAAACATTTGTTCAACGAAATATTTTTAAAAGTCTAAATTTCAAGTTTTATAAAAATCAGTGGCGTTTTAAAGATTTTTCCATACAAACTTTCAACTCCTATTTCACCCCTTTAGGGTTAAAATTTTTCAAAATCCCTTCTTAGTGGATGTCCAGATTACGAAAGTATACATTTGTCCAATTTTCACGTTTCTACGCACAGCGGTTACGGCTGTGCGTGCGTCTTACCTTAGTCAGTGAGGACAAGTCCTTTGATATATATAGAAGATTAATAAGGCTAAATCTGTTTCTGGATTGTGTTTTTAATTTTTTTTATTATAAAAAACATACCACGGACATTGGTGGTCTGTGTTCTTTTCTGCTCTTTTGTACTTTTGTTTCTGTGTGATTTTAACTTTTTAAAATTTATATTGCAGTATACTTCATTCGTTTTTCTGGATTGGTTAGATTAAATGAGATGTTGGACTCTTTAAAAAATGAAACCTGAAATTCGAGTAGGTTAAGTCTGCTATAAAAATATAGGAAATCTTTGAAAATTAAAAAAAAACCACATACCCTCCGATAATACGACTACGATTATTACTTTCTTAACCGAAATTAAGCAATCATGTCGACGGCACATACATTTGAAGATGCGGTGTTCTCTATATGCAGCGACTAACAAGTCGAAGTAACGTTTATGGCATTAATAATGTAGAAAGTTTGAAACGTAAGATACGTCCGAATCGTGACTAGCAGAGATGTTGATAACTTATCACTTGAAAACAACAATCGCCGACGACGCAATGCCTGTCGTGCCTGTCGCCCGTGTGCGTCACGTGCGTCGACCAACGTATTGTTGGGAACCATTGAGCTTTCTGCAAAGATACTGCAAAGATATTGCAGAGATATTGCAGAGATATTGAGGCTGTCCTGGCTGTAGTAACATGATTGTGGGTTCGATCCTCACTAGGATAAATTAATATTTATGAACATTTTCATTTCTTCGCTCTGGTACCAACCAAGGTTAAAGCACGGTGTTTTGTTCCATAACTCAATATGTAATGTTTCGAGAATTCGGTGAAAAATGGGGAGCGGAGTGTCTTAGCACTAGCTTCCCTCTTCCTACGTTGTTTGCGTGATACAGTGTGAAGCTGAAAATATAGAATTTGCAAGGAAATAGAAATTACAAGAGTTAGTATTTATATCGACTACGTCATACAAATGGGGGTACTGATTGTATAATCTATAGTTGTATGTATAATGAGTTCTATATTAATCTAGGCAAATTTCACGACTATTGGGCTTGACTTTTTCTTTTTAGTGTTTTATATCACTGTACACGACTAACCGCGACCGTTGTATGAAATATTTAGTATTTTAATTTTACTCGCTCTGTTTACGAGGCAAAGCGCGGTGCATCCGGCAAGTTCCATCACGCCATGTCTCGAGAATTCGGCGGAAAATGGGGAACGGAAGTGTAATAAAGTAAGAAGAGTGTACTAACACTAACTTATCCTCTCAAGTTACCAGAAAACTCATATACCAAGAATATCTAAAAATACTTGCTACTTTTAATATTATTTTTTCATTTTATAACAAGACTAAATTTTAATTTATCAGTGGTTAATACAATTTTTTCTCAGTTTAATAGGTTTTGGTAATAGACGTTTTGTAACGTGCTCATTTAAATAGTACCGCGGCGTTGCACGCAACGCGACGACGTGGAACTGCTTTCATCATGATCAATTTATTCTTTGTTATTACGTGATTCGGGTTAGTATGGTGTATTATTTCCATATTATTTTATTAATCTGTATTAGAGTATTTTTTTATTAATAATTTTAAAAATATTTGTTTTACGATTTTTCGAAAGTTTGTAGGTATCTTGAGAACAGTCACGGTGCAGGGGCACAAGCGACTGTTCTTGCGACTGGTTGTGGATTCGATCCCGACTCGGCTTACCTTGCTACATAGCAAAGTCAATTTTTTTAGAGGAATCTGTAATTGAATTTATAAGGTACTTTCGAACGTGAATAGCTCCAATCGTTGGTATTATTCAATGTTTGTACATTTCTCAAATACTTTGTGGGCGTAACAGGTTTTATTACCTAAGTTTACTCAATTCGTAATGAAGTGTGTACTATAGGCTTGCGGCAATGCGTTAATGCGGGAATTAGTAAAAAATATAAATGTTACTAAAAATTGTTGACCGTATTAGCAGTGTCCTTATTTTATTTTCAAAATGCAGTATCTTAATTAATATTATTATTATTATTCTTTATCATTAATACAAACTAATGAATTATTATTTCTCAAATAATCATGGCAAATGTCAACACGCAATGCCTCGGCGAAAAGTGGAGAACGGAGTGTCTTAACACTTGGTTCTCTCTGCCTACCCTGATGTGTGTGGGATACAGCGTGAAGCGGCTTTTGATTTATTAATACAAACAAATTTTATAATGTATTCTATCAATATCTCAATTTGTTAAATAATAATGAAGTCTCTATTTGTTTTAATATTTTTTTATTCATCAATTCAATCATTATGTACGTGAGTAACGAAGCAGGAATTCTACACTAAGCCTGCAGGACCACACTGGAATAAACCCGGCGACGGCGGCGCGGCGGGTCGACGACCCATCTGCGACGTCGCGTGTGCGACGACGACGCCGTGATCAGTTATCGCTGGGTACTATTAATAGCGTACAAGCGATTATGCGTACAGGTAACTTATACTTACTAAATACTTACCTAATTATCGTCTTTGTTTCCCCGTCACGATACTATTTACTTTTGTTGTTAATTAAAAAAAATCAAATTAAATTAGCTTCACGCTGTATCCCGCTCATAGCAGGTAGGCAGAGGGAACCTAGTGTTAAGACACTCCGTTCTCCATATTCCATCGAATTTTGTAAACGTAACGGAGGCACTGCGTGTTGAGATGCGGAACTCAACGTCGCGCTCTGCATCAACTTCAGATGAAAGTAAATAGAAATATAAATTTAAATAAATATATCAGCCACGTTTACAGTCACAATTTATGCTTCTGTGCCACGACTGGCCTCTGTCTTTAAAAATAATAAAAAATAAGGTATCACTGTGTTTTTCGGATGTGACGAGTTCTATAGATTTGGATAGGTATTTCAATAAAGAAATTTGACATTGAAGCTATAAGAGACATTACTTAGGTAAAATGTAAAAGGATATTTGCAGCATATCGTTATATCTCACACTCGAGAGCATTCAGAATGTGTGCGAGTACCTAACTAGATATACTTTGCAGAAAATTCTTCTCGGAAATACACTAATGCTCTAGAAATACATTTCTTCTTATGTAGTAAGTCAGCTCGGATGATGGAATCCTTAATAAAGAGAACTCAAAAATGAAGATTTTTCAGGCTACATATTCAACTTGGAATGTACGTACTTTCATTTTGGCCTGATAATAGAAATAGGATGAAAACAACGATAAATAATCATGTTCGTGTGCAAGTAAAAAGAACCTTTAAAAACTCAGTTACTGTGAATAGTAAAGAGGTTGATGACATAATTGGTTAAAGATGTGACAACATTTGATGCTTTATATATGTTATATATATCTGTATATTAACAGGTTATTTAAAAGCTTCTTTAATTGTTATTGAAAATAAGTTTATAATAATAATATCAATGAATCATAATAATATTGATAAAATAATAAGAAATATACCAACAATATACCTACTCTCTATTTTTCATATCTTAAATGTCAAGACCAGAATATACTGTTAATTGAAAAATATAAAATAAATAAAAAAAAAAATAATTATTTCATCTTTTTACAATTATAAAAAATGTAATTTAAATTCGTACCAGTACAATATTTGAAGGATTATTTTCGCTGAAATATAAATAGGTCGAGAAGAGCAGTGATCCGCGGTCACGTAACATGCAGCATTGCCTCAGAGCTTGCGTCAACTCACACGCGACACTGCGCGAGCGCATCGCTACAACCACCTACTTTTTTCCACATATCTATGAAATTCATTATTCATACCCAAATTTTTACCCAACTTTGAAAATATTCTATTGACACAAGTTTCAATAATAAAATATCTTCGATTTACTTTATTATTTCCAGTAGGTATAGTGATTAAATATATATGGGTATATGTAGTGGATTTATGTAAGAAAATTGGGGGAATAGGTTTGAATGTATGTAAGAGTATAGAATGTGTTCGGTTTCGCTTCGCTTCGACTGATTTGTATTACATAAAACAAGCCTTTGGTTACAATTTCGGAGAGCCGTTGTTTAGAATAAATAGAAACTTTCAGATGTAACACAATGATAATAGACGTACTATTCCGGGAAATTATTATTACACAATGTATTGTTTGAAATCGATTCTTTCATAAGTGTAAATTGCTTTATACGATTATTATGGTCTTTATCTTATAAGAATATGAAAAATCGAAATGTTCAAACGATATCTAAAACATCTTCAATTGTAAACTTTTTTATTGTATTATTAAAATTATGTAATTAAGCTTTGTGATTTTTTTCTGTCTACTAGACAGAGTGAACCTAGTAGTGCTAAAATAATCCGTTCTTCTCTTTCCCCTGAAATAATAAGGCATTGCGTGTTGAGTGGCGGAGTGTGAAAAAATTAAAATAAAAATGAATAATAATTAATTCTCCCGAGCGGGGATTGAACTCACAACCATCCTGTTAATAGTCACCCGATAATGCCATTACGTCATGTTAAACAAATTTTATGATGACACTTAATAATTTCATAGAGTGCCAACCACTCCGTTGCTAAGTCTATAATGCGTTTGGACGCGGCTGATTACAAATGTAAAGGTCGGTCTCGGTGTGTCAAACCTGTACCGTCGCTGCAGCGTCTGCCAGAGGCCGGTCGAATGTTAAACACCTGTCGAAACATCTCATTATCCAATTGGCTGGGAAACACATATTGCACTAGAAGCAAGCGTCATGCGAATATTTGAAAATTGTTTCCTTAAATTCTAGAATTACGAGTATAGTAGAGGATTGTTTAAACGAAACGAAGTTTGATATGTTTTAAAATGTGTTTTTTTGTTATTTAATTTTTAGTTTTTATATTTTGAGTTTTCTTCCATGTGATTATAGGTATATCTTTTAAGTGGTTTGTTAATGGTAAATCGTTAATAGTTAATCTTTTATTGATAATTTTTTTTTAGCCTTAGCTATATCTCGATTTTTTTTTATGTGTACTGCAAATTTTACTTCCTGCCAAATTTAATAATTGTAGGTTCTCGGGAAGTACCTTATAGGTTATAAACAAGCGGCAAATTTCATACAAAATACAGCAAAAACTATGTATAAAAACACTTGTATTTTTTTATTGTATTCACTTAAATCCTTGATTTATCTGATTCTAAGAGTAATACATATTAAATAAATAAATATAAATTTAAGTAAACTTAAATTTTAATAAAGTAGTTTGAAAAACTTTATAACTACGTTAGCAAATTTATAAATACGACCCATAAAATTGAGCAAGATTATTTTCATTGGGTACCATTAAAGCTAATTGTTTAAGTGTTGCACAAACATAAACAACACGGTTTTTCTGTAGGTAATGTTTATGGATAAAGAAGGCGCAGGCTGTGGCTACAAATATTTAAAACAAAGTGTGACTGGTTATGGGTTCGATTTCCACTCGAGGAAATCAAATAATTAATATTTCAATTTTCTTCGCTCTAGTGTCGACACAAAGTTCTGAATTCAGCCACTTAACATGCAATGCCTCCAGATTTCGGCGAAAAATATGGAAAGGAAGGAAATATGTCTTAACACTAGATTCCTTCTACCTAACCTGCTGTATGCGGGAGATAGTGTGACAGTAAAGAAAAGTGGATTTTTGCGACCAATTTGGAAAGAAACGAAACATAACATTAGAATTCTCATAGGTTGTTTTTTTCTAAAAATATTATTTATCATTAAGCAACTGTCATTTGAATTACTTTTAGTTGTAATATATTATAAGCATAAATACATAAAAGTAAATTACGATTGCCAAACACGCAAATGTAGCGGTTGCCAAATTGGTTTGTATTTTTGTTTTCTGTTTATAATTAAATCTAATTGCCTGATTAGTTCATATATATATTTATATATTAGGAGGTAGGAAGTAGATTAGTATTACGATAATAAAACTTCTATTTAACATATATATTTATATCGTAGACCATTTGGTCTACGACATCTTTTTTTGAATCGCAAAAGTAAGAGTTAATAATAACGACATTATTTCACTTAGAAATTTCTGTATGAAATAGTGTTTTTCGTAATTTTCAAGGCCTTATTTATTTAATTTGTAACACCTTTCTTTATATTCTAAAAGAAAAATAGAAATTAATAACTTAAGTTAATAGGCATTTTTTACATGTAAATGTCAAATAAAAACAGGTATTTCAGATAACAGGTTATATCCTTTCAAATATAAAGTAGCATTTGATCCAATTTTGAATGATCCAAAACTAGTTTTAAAGATTGATTTGAAGGTTATAATTTTTATAAGATTGCCAATAATAAGGAGCAGGCTCTCTTGCACGGTGGGGTCGTTCGAAAGTGCTCAGCGGAGCGAGTCGCGACCACGTTAATAATTACGACACCTTCTAGAGGTCGAATACGAATTCGATTAATAAAATCGATGTTGATAATCCCAAAAGGGTACAATTTATAAAATACCTTAATATTTAATATGTTTATTTATTTATATTTAAAAATAAAAATATTTTAATATATAATTAAAAAGTTTTTTTGGTGTCTACATTTAAAAGACAATTAATTAATTTCATAAATAATATTTATTTATGAAAATAGGGTATTATATGTGAATATTTTCACAGTCAAGACTCATTTAGGTCATAGGGCTCACTTATATTAAGCTACCTAACGTATTTTTTCCCTAATCAACGAAAAATAAAAGTAAAATGATATAATAATTAAATTCTTGATATATGGCGTTTCGAGCGTGCCAGTTGAGCACAATTCATTTCGCCAATGATATAATATATATTGTAATACATATTGAAGGAATCATTATCAATTAAAATATAAGCTGAGTAAATAATTTTAACTGATTTATTATATACTAATTTGGTTAGCAGCCTACCACTGAATGATAATGGTATACAAAAAAAGAACGGTTACATACAAGTACTCTACAAGTATAACGGCATAAGAATTCAATATTGTTATAAAGCAATTGTATTGATTGCATCAATTCCGTTGTTGTTAAAATGTATAGCTTTTACAGAATTTCTGTCGTTTGTAAAGTGTTTCGTTAACAAAATGAGACATGAGTATAAAACTATATATACTATAGGAGTATTTATATTTAATACTTTATGTACTAACAGTGAGGTACGTCGTTTCGGTTCAAAAGTAAGTTGCTTCGTGATTAGGTTACCAAATATAAATCGAATTCTAGCATTTATATTTAAGCGAACTGATGGAGTAGTAAGTATATTAGTATATTATGTACTTATATATTATGATAATAAACAACTAGGTATATATATCTATATATATAAAATCGAAAGGTCACTCACTCATCACGAAATCACAGAAACTACAAGTGCTAGGAATCTCCAATTTTGCATATGAGTTATTTATAGGACGTAGGTGCTCACCAAGACGGGAATTTGTAATATTCGACTTCTTAGGGGTTGTTTTTGGGGTTGAAAGTTTGTATGAAACCTCGTTACTACAAATACTAGAAGTCTCAAATTTTGCATGGACGTCACTTATAGGAAGGACGTAGGTACTCATGGAGACAGAAATTAATAATAACGAAGTACATGCAGGCGAGGCCGCGGGCGGGCCGCTATTATTATATAAACAACAAAATCTGGCAAATATGCATTCATATAACAAATATTCAATGTTATATTGATACCTATTTGTTATTCTATTTGTAAGAATAGGTAGGTAGTGTACAAAAGAAAAATCACCGGAAAATATATTACAAAGGGGTAAAAAACTTGAACGAATTTCCTCATTGTCGCGATATCTGCGCATGTATTAATAGCGGGAAGGCATTTGCAATTATGTTATTATGTTGATAGCTAACGTTCTTTGATTATAAATTAACATTTTTTGTGGGCGTCGTGGCGCTGGGGTACAAGGGTGTGACTGTAACGACGACGGTTGTGGATACGTTCCAACCTCGAAGGCAAAAATCAAAAAAAGGAGAATTCGGCAGAGAGTGGGTACAGAGTGATTTAACACTAGGTTCTCTCTGCCTACACTGTTATATACAGGATACAGTGTGAAACAGTATATGTATATATTTGTTTAGTAATACATTTTTATTTTTATTGTAGCATTTAGGTACCTATACAGGTTTGTTAATTCAGAGCTAGTATCACTAATATAGCGGATACTCGCAGTGCATTCTAAATCAGATAGGGGAAAGCAAATTGTCAAGTATGTATGTTTAAATCGTGAGCAAAATAGACGCCAGCTGTAGACGTAGTTTAGTCATTTACAAAACCAATTTAATAATTGTTTATTTTTAATAGTTTAATCTAAAGTTAAAACTGTTAGAATTATATATGGACAGAAGACAAATAAATCAGCTTTACACTGTATCGTGCACACAGCACGGTAGGCAGGGGAATCTAGTATTAAGAAAATTTAGAAATTTTCGAGGCATTGCATTTTGAGCGCTCGGTGTTTGGTGTCAGGTGAAGAAATAAAAATATTAATAAATAATAATTCATATCCTCAAGAATTGAACCTGCAACCGACGCACTACTGCTATGAGGGTCCCATTCAGAACATAGATTTATATAACAACCTAAATAATAGCAATTGCGCTTGCTGTTTTCAGGTTGCTATTGTACGACATAATTCAGGTTGACGTACTATGGGACTTGTGTTATATGAGTTCTGTGTGGCAACCAACACGTGTATACAATGACTGGAACCTGTTTGATACGATTGCAAGTTGCTCATTATGACTCGTTTACCGACTAGCCCGCTGACCACTCACTGCTGGGAAATAGGTAACTTTCAACACAAGTAAGTAACAACTAATTTTAACGCGAACATAATTGTATAATAAATACTCTTTATTAAGTAACAGTGTTGTATTATGGTTTATAATATTACCAAATATTCTTGTTGATGTAATAAAGTCTTAAATAAATAATAAATAAACGAATTTTCTTAAAAAATTTAAAATATATTTCGAAGAGATAGTTTTAAAGTTTATTGTTTTATTTGTCAACAGTACAAAAATAATAATAAAAAACTTACGATCCAATGAGCGTAACATCCAACACTTGCAATTTAAGAAGTGTTTTTCTTCAATATCTTCTTCAATATTATTTGTTTTTTAAAGTAAAAAAAAATCACCTATACGATATTTATTCACAGTTAAATTTGAACCAATCCATAGGGAAAGCGTTCGAAGGTCACGTGTTCGAAAACAAATAGAGGAATGACACTAGCCACCGAGTTTTTCGTCAGGGAGGAAGCGGACGGGCGAACGGGCAACACGTACTGCCCCGCGGTGGAAGTTGGCAAAACTGACGTACGCAGCGCGCCCGCGCTGGCGCCGCCAAGGTATTGTTAAAAGTTACTTTTACTTACGATGCTTGGCTGTTCTAGGCACCAGCAGCTCGAGACCTCGTTCGTTATGCCCGCGCACGCGACGCTACTTCACTTCTAAATTCTTGACAAATAAAAACATAAGTGGCACGGGATTTTACTTTAACATTTTAGTGTTATTATTTAGTGATTCTTTCTATGGTTGGGTATTTATTTTATATAATTATAAAAATAAATTCAAGTAAATTTTTCATTATTTTTTCATAGTTACATTTTAGTAATTACCTAATATAATTACTAAAACCTAATATAAAAAAATAAGACTTAAGACTTTATATTCACATTTCTTATGGCTTTGCTGGGCTGCACCAGACCTTCGTTTGTTAAGTCTATAGAAAATAGTAAATTTTTATTAGGTGGCGAATTTTATACAAAATGCAGCTTCGCTTCTATATTTTGATTGCGTTGACTTGAATATTTGATATTCATTTCAGATCGCTACATCTACGCGATCCCGAGATACATATTGTTGAGAGACGGAGAGACGGATAACAAAGTAATCCTAACAGGGTTCTCTTCTTTCCTTTTGAGGTACGGGTCCAAAAAGAATCTTACACTGTGAACCCGATCTTATAGAATTTGCCAAATTACACGAGATTTCTTTAGTGCGTGGTTAATTAGTCACAAAGGCCTCATTTACACGAAAAATATTTTAAGAGAGCAACAAAATTATTCTACTTTTCAATTACTTTCGGATAGCCTCAAGTTATTGAAACTGTTACCCGTACCTGTAGAAACCTTGATATCAATTTTATTATTAGTATATAACGATAAAACACCTACAATAAAAATATGGGTGCCAATAAGACAAAAAAAAATTAAAAGAAACTCAATCCAAGGCGACCTTGATACATAATATTTGACGGGTCTCCAATCGACCGGTCTCCGGTTACAAGCGAAATGCCAGTGTCGTATGTAAACTAGTAAATGAATTATAAAACAATGTTATTTTTATATTTATAGCTTTACCTGATAGATTGACCTTTCCTTGATGTAGGCATTTTGTTAATATTTGAATACGCTGAATGAGATAAAAGTGTTCAATTAATTATTACTTATTTAATTACAACGAATCTCTCGCATTTAGCGGCCTAGGTTGAAATTTGGTGTTGAAACTAGTGGTTTTGTAACAAGAAGTAAAAAATGCGTAGGCTCCCTGAGTAGGCATCGAACCCACTATCTTCAGGTGTCGAGTAAGAGTTGTTATTTTTGTAACGATGATGGCAATATTGAGGTTCTCAACCTCCAAAGCCTGCACAAAGAAAGAAAACCATAAATATTAAAACAAAATAAGAAAAAAAACAAAATTATGCTCGCACAAAATGTAAATAACCTAAAGATAAGTATTTAATGAAAAAAATACACTTGCATCTGTTTTTTAAGCTTAAAGCTTTAGGAGATAAAAATGCTTCGATTATGTGCACCTTATCTGCACTTAGTTCCATTAAGAAGCTGAAAGATACGTATGTATATAGAATTCAGTTATAAATCATTACAAAGGAATTGCCGCTGCCAACTTGCATTTTCTTAATCAATATCCTGAACTCAAGTAAGGCCGGTCGTCTCTTTGATATCAAATACTCGCTAATCACTGGAGAAGGCGCCACTGTCATTATAAGCGGTGGATATTAAAAAGGAAATGGTCATGAAATATATTATACTAGAGACTCAAACGCAGCTTCACTCGCTTTACAAAGGATAATATTTATTTAATAAAAAGTATTCTATGTCCTTTCTAATACATCTGAGAATATGTGTACAAAGTTTCATGATAATCGGTTGAGCAGTTTTAGCTTGTTAGCGTAACAAACACACTTACATTTATATTATTAGTATGATATTTAGCTTAATTATCTCTATTAGCTATATCATGAGTTATTTTGATAGACATAGATAGATAGATCGAAACTTTACTAATAATTAGAAATGCAAAATACTCTATATGACATTCATTTTTTTTGTTATTTGCAGATATTGTAATTAAACATAAGATTATGGATTTGAGAATTAATTAGAAATACTCCACAAATATTTGAACTTTAAAGCGAAGCTTATTTACAAACAGCGCCATCTATTGTAAGCTTCTCATACTATGACACGGCCTCGACTAGCGTATTGTTATCTTCGCTTATTGTATTGCCGACTGAACGTAATTGTGTTACTCTTATTAAAAGATGTCGTTTCATTACTTTCATTTGTTTAATATAATCTTGTTAGTATGAATGAGATAATAAAACTATAATGTGTCCAGACCAAAACTGGGCTTAACAATGAATATTTAAATAAATATTTTCAGTAAGGAACAATAAATATTTTCTTTTTTCGCTCTAGTAAAATCCGGCGTGGAGTTCTGCCACTCAATGCCTCCTGAATTTGGTGGACAGTTGGAAGTGTCTCAATGGAACCGTAGTGTTTTAACACTAGGTTCCCTCTGCCTACCTTGCTACGTGAGGGATACAGCGTAGATCTTATATTTTTCTGAGAAAGAGAAATAATATTCGTAGATAAGACAATATTCAAATTCTAATTCAAAATATTCTTTATTCAAATAGGCAGTTATTATAAACACTTTTGAATCGTCGAATGAACATATGAACAAAAAGCTACCACCGGTTCGGAAGGCAGTTCTGCTGAGAAGAGCCGGCAAGAAACTCAACAGTTGCTCTTTTCAAAATCAATGGTGATGGTGTAGTGAAGATGTTATTTCTTTTATCTATTTATTTAAATTAAAAGAGATTTGTTTTATATCAGTGCACTTAGAACAGTAGTGATTTACACACTGTATGCAAATTTTATTTGATATACATAAAAATTAGGTAAAATCTTGTAAAATGTATTACGACATACAATATCATTTTATGAAGCGGAAAGTAAAAGTTCAGCGAAGCGAGTGCGAGTGATCGATCATCTTTGGAAGCGAGTTTGATGAAAGAATTTAATATTAAATTCTTTCAAAATGGATTTTTCACAAACTTACTTTTACTACATATTCGATGACAATGACCTGTTATCCCGTTACATTTATTGCTTTTAACAGGCACAAAATTTATAGGCGACGTTTTAATGGATAAATTTTTACGAGTTACATATTTTCAACATCATATAAAGTTTTAAAAAGATTTTTTTTTGTATAAATGGGACATACAAAGATTTTCAATAAGTAGAGTGGTGTTCGTATAGTTGCATTGCATACCTGTCTCTATTCTATGCCTGTGAAAGCGAATAATTTTGTACTATTTACCTAAAAAACTAATTTTTAGGTAAATAGTACTTATTTTTCGTTTATTTATAAATAAAATTTTACTTCATTTGATAATTTTTTCTTTAAAAATACCTAAAGAGGTATATGTTGTATTTACTATCAGAAAAAATTACAGCCATTTGCAAATTCTGTGGTTTGGTTAACCATCATTTCGATTCTGTAATACAATGTCAACGCGTTAAGCTACCCCAAACGACCACAATTGTATTCCAATGTTGTTAAATATTTAATTGGGCTATTGTAAGAGATTTCTTGTGCAAAACTTTCTAAATTAATCTATTATAGGTGTTTTTTCCACGCTGAATCCCGCATTTAGTAGGGTAGGCAGAGGGAACCTAGTGTTAAGATACTCCGTTCCCCAGTTTCCGAATTCCGAAGGCGAGTGAGTTGAGTGGCAGAACTCAACGCCGTACTTTGTCTCGTTACAAGAGCAAAGAAATTAAAATAGTATAATAAATAATAATTGCCACTGCGTTTCAATTACCTCAAATCTATTATGGGTATAACACAAAAGATAAGCATTTTTGGAGGACACGTTAATTTATCATTAATAGAGCCGAAGTATGACAGCAGAAAATTAAATTACACCTTGCTTGTTTGCTGCTCTTTGCACCTTATTACTTTTTATTAATTTGGTGAGTGTTTATGACATTATTATTTAAATTTCTTTTAAATGAAAATGGATGCGGAATTTAACTCGTATTGAGTTTATTCAAGATGCAAAGATATATGATATATACTGATTCTAAATAAATAAGACTCTTTCCATTAGAAATATTTATTACGTTTATAATCACCAGCACGCCATTTATGTGGGCTTTGGTCTTCAGATGAAGAGTGAAGAAGAGATCGAGAAGATGGATTGGCTTTTCAATACACTTTCCTTCTTCATACTTTTCACTTAATTTTATTCTTAGTAGAATATAATATTCTCTTGAATTTGCTTTAAAGATATTGTATTTTAAATGCTTAAGGACTTTTATATTATAAAAATTTCCGAAAGTGTTGATAGGATACGAAAATATACAGGCGAATTAATATCAACAGCGTGGACGAATGTCGAGCCACTCCCTCACGACTCACCACATGCAATTTTAAACAGGCACAAATTGAATACCTGTGAACGCAAAAACATATTGGATTAAATAAACGTGAGCAAATCTAAAGCTACATTAGACTTATTACAATTTTGTTTATTGTATTTAGTCAAGATGTTTTTGTAATTTTAAATGTTAAATAATATAAAGAGTTTTTTAATAGGAAAATTCAGTATGTCCTTTCCTTTCTATGATCATAATTAAAATTGTCAATGAAATATTTCATATGTTAATTACCTCCCTTTATTAACAAGGCATAGCGCGGCGTTGAGTTTCGCCATGTAACATGCAATGCCTCTTTCTGTAGGCAATTGGGAAAAAAGTGACTTATTGGGAAAGGAGCTTCTTAACACTAGGTTCCTAAGTTCCCTTCTGCCCACCCACTATGTGTAGGATACAGTGTGAAGCTAAACAGAAAGGAAAAACTATACTCTCATAATATTTTCCTTCAAGCTTTCATTGTCTTTAAAATGACATGTCTTTGATAAGGGTTCAACATATTTGTATGCTGAAATATGTATAACATAAAATCACAAGTAAAAGGAAATAAAAATATAAAATAGATTTAAAAATTGCATATTTTATGCATAAACATAAATATTAGGAAAACAAATAATAATTTATAATAAACTTGTTATGTTTCACATACTCATATACTTGTAACGTGCGTACCAAATAAATTCAAAGGTACATATTTTCGCATATAATCACTAAGTTCCAATTCCTTGACAAAAACCCGTGTTCTTAAGTAGTTCGAAAACTCCTTTCCCTCTAGAGAATGCAAGAGCGAGGTTTGAATAAGTTCAGTGAACAACTTTTGTTGTTTTAGTAATGTTGGTGTCATGGTGATAAGTGAGATGAAGTTTATTTTGACACCTGGATTTGGTATAAGAAAATTTGAGCTCGAACTTGAATAGATTTATACAATTATACTAAACGTCGCTATAATTAGTAATAAAGTAGAAAAACCCGTTCTTCCGTTTGTCTCCTCTCTCTCTGTCTCCTTTGTATCTTTGATTCTCGTAAATCTTTAATTTGGGAAATTGTAATTCTCTCCACTCCCTAACCTACTTTGCACAATTCCAACTTAAGACTACAGAAATTGTAATATAAATGGTGATTCTCTACACTCCCTAACCTACCTGCAAAATTAATATTTGAGTAGTAACGGAAGAGGTTTATATGATATTCCTACTTTATATAGATAAGGAACAATAATGCTCGAATCGTATGAAATTTTGCAATAATTTACGTATAAAATAAAGTTTAACTATTTAACTAATTGTGTTAAATGGTCAAAAGAAAAGAAAAGTAATGAAGCATAATATTCCAAAGTAATAACAAATACATTTTTTGGAAATAAATATGAGAAAGAACTTAATTTAAACTGAAGTTATTGTGGTACAGAGCTCACATAACAATCTTAGAATCGTTTTAAGGGAAGTTATTTTAATAAGGATTTTCCACGTACCTACTGTTTCTTTGAAATGACAATAATAATAAAATGTATATTCTTAGAATTCATTATTTTTCATCGTTGCAAATATTTATTACGAGTTTTGAGTAGTGTAGATTATAAAAAGGAGGAAAAATAATGCATAAACCAATAAATGACGTTTGTTGTTAAATATTTGAAATTAAATTGCAATAAAAAATTGCTTCCTCAAACCAAAAATTTTGTAATTTTAAAAACAGGACTAACATTATAAAAATTTAATTATTTTTTTTTATAATATTATAATTTTTTCCAAGTATTGTTGTTTTAAAGTGAAGATATTTAAGCATAAAAAATTATATCAATATCAACTATAGGTACAACTCTAATTTTATTTTTTACCATGGGTTCTTTTAAATCTACGATTGTGGATTTAACCTTCGGTTAAGGTTTAAAGCCTTGTTCTATGACGAGCAAAAATTTCTAATCATTAAGTATAATAAAATGAAAATTTAAAAATAGCTTAGTCTACCTCTACCACAAACATCCCTTAATTTTAAAATTGTATTCAAACGCAATTATAAAATTTAAAGTAAACATTATATACCACAGAACAAGACATTTACAAAATAGACTAGATCTGTTAATTTGGGGTTAGAGCGTAGAGCGTTAGGATATCGAGGCCGAGGTCTAACTTGCTCCCGTCGGATCGCGAGTGACGTCAGCCAGACCGGGCGCTGGTGAAAAACGCATGCGTTCGATACACCCCCCGCCCCCCCCGCCTGGCTGTGCCCTACCCGCTGCCGCTACCCGGAGCCGCCACTACCCGGGTGGCGCGCGGCACGGCCACACGCTCGCCCGTCCGCGACCTACCGCCCGCGTCGACTGCTGAAACTTTCAGTTAAGTGCGTACCGTTCGAATGGACATGGACTTATGAACTGTTGTAGTGGATTTGATCTCGTTGGTGTTTGATTCTATGGATGTGTATGGACAGGTAAGGAAGGATATTTGGTAGTATTATAATTATGTTATATAATAATATACGTTTAAAGCCGTCAGGGGAATTATACGACGGTAGAGATCTACCCACAATCCATATAAATGTGTAAAGTTTTTTTTCAGATATACATACATTTGATTATACTAATACCAGATAATTTATGAGATTGTTTCATTATTACAGTCTTATTATAAGACTTTCTGCTATAATTGAGTAGTAGCAAACAGAACTGCTAACTAATTAAAAGCGTTAATACACGGTATTTGACTAATAGTTGCGTAATAGTGGTAAAATGAAATTCTTCGAGCTAGTGATCTAAGGCTTGGAGCTTAATATAGACTACGAGTATGTGTTATCTATTGATGATATGCATGAAACTTGTATAAGTTAAACTATTTGATCTTTGGCTCTTATATGCTTGTAGCCGAACCCAAGTATCAAAACTATTTTATTTAAAGCTTATATAAACATGTATTTATATATATTTAGATATATTAATTAGATTGACACGCCTGTTAAGAGATGGAAAGTCGATATTTAATATTGCAAAATATTACATAGTACTTACTAGCAAACCATGGGCGTAAAAAAGATTTGCCTTTTCTTAGTTCTACACGGTATCCTGCACATGCAGGATACCGTGCAGGCAGGGGGAACCTGAAAACCTAGTATTAAGACACTCTGCTCTCATGAAGACACTTCCGTTCCACACTCTCCGCCGAATTTGAGTAGCATTGTGTGTTGAGTGGCGATACACAATGCCGCGCCCGTCCCCAGAGCGAAGAATTGAAAATATTAAATATTTCATTAACTCGAGTGGGGATTCAATCAACAACCATCGAGGTTCAGTCGCACCCATTCCCCTGCGTCACGACGGCCCCAAGGTTCACGATAGGCCTCCTACGTTGGTTTTGAAATAATGAATCAATAATTATAACATTTTGGTTGTACTTTACCTTACTTCAAATAATTGTTATCAACATTATAAAGTTGATTGTTTCTAAGGTAGAGTAAAATTAATTTTGGTAAATTAAATATATTAAGGAAGTCGTGCGAGGTGGCGTCGAGCGATTTGTTAAGACTGTAATGATCGTGGGTTTAAATTCTATATTAATATTTTTCTATTTATTCTGTGTCAGTTTACAAACCGCGGCGTAGAGATGCGCACCAACCAAACCCAACGTCCGGCTTCGCTATGATGAACTGAAAACGGAGGACAGAGTGATCTAAACACTTTTCCTTATAGGTCCTTCCTTCCTATCCTTCCTTTTCCTATATAGGTCTTACCCATGAGGAAATTAGAAAAAAAAATTTTACTCGACACTACGCTTTTATAATAATTTTTCCTAATGAGGCTCTAGTTTTAAGAACAAAAGTATACTCAAGCAGTAATAACGACTGTATTGTTTCCGGCTTTACAATATTCCTCTAGATCCTTTACAGAGGCGGAGTGTTCTTTACGGTAGCTACGTGCATATCATTGTAATTGAAAGTTTTCCTGTTCTTGTAATTCTAAAATACTTCAGCTTTATTAAAGATTTTTATCAACGTTTACTTTTCTTGTGCAAGTTCCCTTATAACTGTAGGAGGAAAAGTGGATTTTCTGATGATATTACATAAAAAATATATTTTTCATCACACTATTTGCAATATATACAATTTGGAATAAAATATTTTTTTATTGTTATTTAATAAAGGCAGTTTTTGTGTCGACACAAAAAGTTCAAGCCTAATTATAAGGCAAAATATTAGGCTTTTTTTGAGTAGAAATTTGGGAATTTTGAGGCCACAGATAGCCATTCTGGTACAATCCTCTGTTTTAATAGTTAAAAAAAACATATTTTCTTTATAAACTTTGTAAGTGAACAAATTGCTCTGTATTTTAAGATGACATGAGCTGGACAAAAACTACGGACGATAATATAAGCGTCCTGCTCGTGATCGGCTTTTTCACTTCATTTGAATACAAAAACGCTTTATAATGTCTGCCTCATATATTAATCAATTTCAGTCACGTGCCTGTAAATTAATATTTCTATAAAAATATTACAACGTTTTAATAAATTTGTACTTTGATTAATTGGTAATACGTATATCAATATAAATTTAATTTAGCAATAATTGTACTTAATGAGATCTTTAATTTTTGTAAGTATTTTTAAACATTTTCAATGAAGAAAAACTAGAGGCCGTCGTGGCTCAGTGGCACAAGGGTGTGATTTCAACACGACGGCTATGGGTTCGATTCCCTCTCGAGGAAGTCAAATATTTATTTACGTTTATATTTCCATTTCTTCGCTCTGGTGCCAAGGCAAAGCGCGGCGTTGAATTCTGCCACTCAACACGCAATACCTCCAGAATTCGGCAGAAAGTGGGGAACAGCGTGTGTTAACACTAGATTCCCTCTGTCTGTCTGTCACAGCAGGGTTGCTGTGTGCGGGATGCAGCGTGAAGCTTATTTTAAATGAAATATTGTAACTGGACTAATTGCGTTTTTTCATTTATTTGTTATATTTTTCGTTGCCTGCAAATTGTTTGGGTGATTATTTATAACTATAAAAGTATACATATGTCGGTTTAAGGAAATGAGTGTGCGTTAATTGGAAGTTTTCTTAACACTCTACTGGTCTCTCTTTAAATTAAACGTGTTTTCCTCAGTTCTTGCTCCACCGCAATGCACATAACTTATGTCCTAAGCACTTTGCTCTAAGAAAAATTTAGTGTCGCTTGTTCCAACTAAGATTTAAATTCAGACATTACATTATTCTTGCGATTTATATATTGTGATAGGAATATATTTGATATCGTTGTTATTTTGTTAACATGGAATTATATGGAATTTCACAAATATTAATATAAAATATGAATAATAAGCTATTGTTCTTTATAGTTGCCATTACAATAAAAACATGTTGAAATAAAAAAATATTAATATATTATTTATTAGCTTTAATATACTTAAGGAACATTTTATTTGTGCTAGAAATCTTAACGTGTTTGGTGTGAAAAATGTACCTACATAGTTAAGCCAACTATATATTTGTATATTATTATACAAAAATTATCTGTGTCTCTATATATTAAAAATATTTTCTATAGAAAAATCTATTCATATTTGTTGTACTTTTTCTATTATGAAAATCTTTTAATAATTTCGGACAATATAAAACGCCGTAGCTTTCAATTTATATAATTTTAACTGACGTAAAATTATTATTAAATATTTTTTAATGATTACAGTAAGTACATTTTAATGTTAATCTAATTTCAGTAAATACAATTAAATGTTAATATATGACCCCAGGAATTAAAATATCGACAACGCTTTGAACGTTTAATTGATATTAACCATTGAAAAAGGATAGTCCCTAATGCAAATTTTATATTTTCAACACGATAAGTACGTCCGCGTCGTTGTACGGCCTTCGTGGAAAGGAATATTGAACAGAGTAATTTGTAAATGTAAGAATTTCCATTTTTATTCCCATTTTTTGAATAAACATTGTAGAACCCAAAGATCAAGATTCGTTCTTGTGTTTTCTTTGAAAGAATTATGGCAGTTTCCGATCAACATTCGTAAAGAATTGCTTTAGTTTTTAAGTCTTTCACAAAATGTAGGACTATCAATGAAAATATGTACATCATATACTATTTGCTTAGTTATTACTGTCATCTTATTCTAACATCTTCTCTGTGTACTAGGTATTTATGTTAAATATTTGAACTCACAATTACGTAATATTTTTAGAAGATTCGATTAGGCACTCCGTTAATAAAAGTTAGGCGGCAGGTATTAGTTAAATAAAAATATTACATTTTAATTATTTATTGTGCAAGTTTTAATCTTAATTTACGGCACCATTTGTTCGTCGTTTTATATGTGTTGTTTAATGTATCTTATCAAAGTGATGAACTATTTTTACGACTATTGCTTATTCGACTCATCTTGAGGTGCCGTTAAACTGTTAGTGTCGTCAGGTGGGGAGATACGTATTTTATTTCTCCTCATAATAATAAATATATTGATAAACATAACTTCTGTAAGGGTTTTAGTTCTTCTTTTTTTATATTTGAAATATTTAATAATGTGAAATTTTCAGAAGATAATTCCATAAGCCGCTTTCATTTGATCCGGTTTTCAATAAAGGTAAGTGCTCTATAAATCTATAAACGAAATACATATGTGAAACATGAAAACGTGATATACATAGGATTAAGATATTTAAAAACAAATGTAATATGTATACATATATTAAGACCTTGTTTATCATCACGGGACTCTCTATCTCTCTCTATTGGCATCATTTAGCGTTAGGTTTAAAGTTTAAGTATTTGAAAAATTAAAAATGTAAAAAAATTAAATACTAATGACATGGAAAAAAGGTTACGGATCATATTTCTGTAGATATCTTTTTTTTTATGTAGAAGGCAGAGAACTTCCGTTCCCATTAAGAAACTTCCATTCCCCATTTTCCGCAGAACTTTGTAGGCATTGTATGACTCATTATCAATTATGAAGATATTAAATAATTGCCTTAAATAGTAACCGAACCTATCGAACTTATCGCGTTTACATTAGCACGCTTGTGCCCCTGTGCCTCTGGCTTCGTTGCGTCGGTTCTGGAATTATCAGATTTTCAATTAAAAAAAAACATAATAACGGCCCGGCGCAGAATTACGTAACTAGGTATAAAAAACGAGTTCAATTTATCCTTTCCCACGATTGCGGACAGTATCAACACATTTGTCAAAACAAAAAGGGTTTCGTGTAGGGAAAATGAAAACAAAGCTCGCGAAACAAGATTGCCTCTGGTCGGCCCTACAGCTTGGAAAGTACTGTCTACATAATTTTGAATATCCTTTATAAGAATGGGAAGGAAGCCCTGCGGGTCCCAAGCATAATATTAGACCGGGTATATTATTGTAATTTTTACTCTGAAATATTATCTTACAATATCATAAGCTAATTAAATTTTATTCATATCTGTGTAGGTTTATGTCAAGTCAGTGGGATAAAATCCTCACAATAAATATTTGCACTTTTACAAGAAAGAAAACACGAAAAAAAAACAAGAATACACAACAACAAATTAGAGATGAAATTAATTATTATATTTATAATATAATTATAATGATTTCAAGCGGTTCCGATAAATGTATTCTTTTTTAAATGAGTAAAAAAATATGTAAGTTTTTTAAATTATTAGTATTGTTTTGTTTAACCATTATTTTGTGTAATTATGTAGTAATAGTAATAGTGATTGTGAATAGCTTTTTAAATAAGCGTAAAGTGCAGAGATATCATCAGTCAGTAGCAATCCACATCAGGTAAGTTCAGCTCAAAGAGTAAGTTTAATGGAATAAAACCGTACAAGTACGAGTTGGATTCGGCCACTGAGGCTTCCGTACCAATTTCAGGATTGTAGGTCAACGGGAAGTATACTTATGCAAGTTGACAAACTTAAGTTTGCGGGCGAAATTTATGTATAGACACAATTACAAGTTTGTGATAGTTTTCACTATGTCTATGCATATAATAAAATTGTAAGTGATCGCTAAAATTGGGACATTTAACAAAGTAGTTGAACAATGATTTTTAATATTTTTGTCTGTTTCTCAATTTGTCTATTTATCGGTTTTTCAGTTTGTCTGTCCATGCGTCCTGTGTGTTTATACATTCCAATCTCAGAAATGCCTTAACCAATTTAATTGCAGTTTTTCCTATAGTATCTTGGATTTTTTTTTGTTGTGATGATTGTTTTTTTTTTAAATACCTATAAATGTTCACTTTTAGAATTTCAATGTCCCAAATTTAATATTTATAGGTCCACGGGAAGTAACCTATTATCGGTTTTGATTACGCGTCGAATTTCATATAAAATGCAGCAACAACGAAATGCTCGTATCTTTTTTAAGCTTAATTTTTCTTTGCTTAAACGGATCGTAGACCTAACTATTTGATATTTATTTCAGCTTGGGACAAACACTGTGATCCTATAAGGATTCCGTTTCTTCTTTTGATTTATGGAACTTTTAAAACGAAAGTTGCAATGGGCTAATATGAAATATTTAACAATAATGTTTTCGATAGCAATATTATTATGTATGAAGATAGTTATAGTGTGCTATCGGGGTGCCGTTCGTTTATATACAATACATACATATATGAAAATAATACTATAGCTATATCAATTCCACATGTAAACGGTCCATTGACTCGCTCATTTATTGTGATATCCTGTATTGATTTATTAATAAAAGCATGTATCGTATTCGTTTATATCGATTTCGATTTATTGTCCGTGTTGTTTCATATTCTGACCGTGTGACAATACTTGAAATAATGAAACGCTAATGTGATAAATAACTTAAAAAATGTATTATATAAAAATGCATTATTTTATTTGTAATGTATATATATTTAATATGCATCGCATTAGATTCCACACTCTTTCCTCATAGCTATTGAACTAGGTAGAACATACTATAGTGTTCACACACTCCACTCTCCGCTTACCGCCTGAATTCAAGACGTATGGTAACTTGTGGAATTCAACGCCGCGCTTTGCCTTGCCAGTGTCAGATAATGGGTGAGTGTATGAAAACAATTCCTCTGAATATTTGAAAGAGTATTTGATATATCTATATAATAATATATGGTAATGGTATGGTTGATAATACGTATAAATATAAATGACTCCACAGACGTGAAGCTATGAAAGTTGTAATCTGTTTAATAACCACCTACTTAAAAGAGCTGGGGAAATAACTATATCCAGTTTTTATTATCTGTGTTGAACAGAAAGCTGGAAATTGTAAAAAAGGAAAGAAAATAACAAGTTGTTTATAAAAATAGCTTTTGATTCCTTGCTTTGAAAGTCTAGCATAGTACCTAATTGTTTTTTTATTATGAGACGAAGCTGTTAGTGTAAAAGCCTTCAGCACCACAAACACCGGGAATTTTTCAATGGTTTCCTTTGACGTGGGAGCCTGAGGGACAAAACATGAAATTGTTCTGTGCATGACGTGTACGTATTTCAAACATTTTTTTTATACTGTACGCGTCTCTTGCCTTAAGCGAGCTAGGTGACATAATGGCAAACCTTTTCGGACTTTGCTTATTGGATAGTAAAATCTAATGTTGCGTTTATACTCTGTTGATTATGAGAAGCTGTAGAAGTTTGTGAAAGTATATTGTAATTTTGTTTGCAAGCTTACTCCATTCCACCTACTTGGAATCAGAGAGAACCAAATGTCAAGCTACTCCATCCAGCTCTCCATATTCCACCCGAATTCGAGACCTATTTGATATTTTTTTTATATGTAACCTACAATTCTAGTGTTCATTCATGCACATTGCCGTTGCGCCGCCATGGCGTCCCCATCATTGAAAGAAAAAGTGGGACAGTAGAATAATTTTTGACAAGTATCTTTTCTTGTTTGTTTGGAACAAACAGAAAAGATAAATAAACAAGTGCCTTGGAACGTGATGTTTTTCATTTTATTATCATATAATATTGATATTTCTATCTTATTCTAAAAATATTCACAGTATAAACTCCATCCACCATGCTGAGTTTTTTATAAAAAAAGGCTATTCAGTAGATAAGCTCTCGTAATCGATAAATCAGCTTTACGTGCATAATGAAGTGTTTCGAAAAATGTGGGAAATAAGCAATATTAATATTCATTCAAAATACTAGTTCAAAAGTTAAATTAAATAAAAAAGTAAGGTAATTTAAGAGATCAAAGATCTTATAATATAAAATCTAAGCAACCTAAGCAACCCACTAAAAACTAAGCAACCTACCAAATCTACAACTAATAATAATACAAACTAGAGCCGACTCACTAGATCGGCTTTACATGAATAGTAAAAGTAGTACCAATTTTGTAGAATACAGTAATTATGCAGCCAACTGCAATATCTCGCATAATAAATATAATTAATTAAAACTAAATATTTATTACTCATGAAATATAGTGATCAATTTTTTTAAATAAATAAAAATATAGAGAGCACTTTAGATTTTTAAGCGCTCTTATGAAAAGTAGCTTTTTTGTACATCTCATATTATCATACATATTTTTTTACAAAATAAGATTTTTTTTTATTAAATATGCCAATTTACAAAACACTTTAATGACGGTTGAATGTGATGAAACCATAAATTAAAAAAGCTAATTAAAAATAAAATATAACTACAAAATTTGAGATGGACTAATAATGTAACTACTATTGTTGAATTCAACTCACAACTCTATATAGCAGTGTTACAACAAAAGTTGCTTAAAGTTTTATTCGTCAGCTAATTTCGACGGGAATCCAGCTGACCGTAATTCCCACGAAACTGAATGAGAGAGTGTAACCACAAATTAAAGTTAGCCAAATTTCCTTTTAAAACACCTATCATGAATTGGTTGCGGAAACAACTTGAGAATTAAATTTGAGAGATTGACGAAATGGTGTTCCCTGTTTATTGTGGACTGTAACGGCACATACATAAAATACAGGTACATTTTACCTTTTTGGCCCTCAGGGAATTGATTATTAGTACGGGTATGTTATAATAAAATTTTTGTTTTAGAACAACAATATGCTTACTATATTCCGAATACTAAAATGAAGCCGTACAATCGAAATGTGATAATAAAACTGTAATTAATATGTAACATTATCAAACTTGATAGTGTAATCGATTGAAGAGAAATTTTCAGTGTAACAGTCATGGCTTAATGATTAAAAGACTCGCTAGTTTTGCTATTATATATATTTTTATAATTTATTGACTTGATTTTATGGAGTTTGATTTCGATGTTGTTAGAATGTAATTTTTCTTTTTTTTTCAGAAAAGTATTAAATATTATACGTTGTTTTCATTTATTATTATTCGAAATTTAATCTAGTACAAGTGATAATAAAAGACAACGAGTGAGAAACTGCCATTAAATACAAATAGCTAGAGACATTGGGGTCAAGTAGGGGTTTGGGCGGCTCGAGTTACAAAGATAAGTAGAGGCAAAAACCTAAATGTAATTCCCTGCTTCGATCTCTGTCTTGGGACTACGCTACGAGACTCGTACAGTCCTTTTTTCGTTCCGGAAACTTTGTTATAAATTGTTGTTTAATGGAATATCAGTACTTTTGTACATTGTGATGTAAAAGAATTTATAAAGCAGTTCTGTTTGCTTTGAGGAATTGGTTTTTACGCTTTACTGGATTATTATGTGATTCATCATTTGCCTCTCATAGAAGTAGGTAATAGAGAAGAGTATTTATAATTATTTTTATGTAATATTATTGAAAAATGCTAGTTCGAAATTTTATGGGACCTTGGTCATTTAGAGTTTATTTTGCAAATACCGTATCTATACAATAAATATGCTTGTGGAGAAAATTTATTTCATATAGTTATATTATGTTTATGTAACTTTAATTTCACCAAGCAGAAGATAGGGAATTATTTAATAGGGAAATTAGGATACAAGAAATTCTTGATGTCCAAAATATTATATTCTATATTATACATACACTACACGTAAGAATAACAAGTAAGTACCTTTAATAAATTTAATTAATAAATCCTTAATAAAATTGGAATTTACATATATTTGAAAGGAAAAAGAGGTGATTGAAATAAAATTTTACCTTATCATTGAGAAAGTCAGAGCTCGATCGCTTAAAGCGCGTTTGCTCTAAGCCGTATTTGATTGGGCGATTTGAGATGCTGCCACCCATAATTTTTTGACCAACTGATGCGAGAACTTATTTGAGATCTTCGCTATTCAGAAATTTCTATGAATAGTAATGAAAGATTTTTGGACAACATATAATATAATAGCCTTATTAATATTACATATGAAACGTTATTTCATGAGGCCGTCTTGGCCCAGGGGCACAAGGACGTGACTGTAAAACGACGGTTGTGGGATCGATCCCCACTCGAGGGATTGAAATATTATTTATTAATATGTTCATTTCCTCTCTTTGGTACCAAGGCAAAAATTCTCGCGTTGAATTCCGCCACTCAATATGCAATGCCTCGAAAAATTCCGCGGAAAGTGGGGAATGGAGTGTGTGCGGAAAACAGCGTGAAGCTATTTTGATTTGTTTTTTTTTTTAAACCTACGAAAATAGTATTTTTTTCAGTTTTCTTTTGCGTATTGTCACCGCATATCACCGTCGGTACCAGCACGGTAATGTGAACTGCCATACGTGCTATGCTTACGTTCTGTCAACTTAGTAATGCAGACAGACGGCAACGCCGTTAACGCCCGCGTATTCTTCTTATAAATGTGCTATGTTTTATATCTTTTGTTCTTTTTGTTTTTTATGTTATTTTTTTGATTAAGCTGCTCTGAATCTGAACAATGAACATGCCTTATTCCTAAATATACTAAATATTCTGTGATTCACAATAATCTCACAGAGACAACAAAATCTATTTTATCTACGAATTATTACACATATATAAATATACATTAACAGCACAAGCATACGTAGACACTATCCTAGAAACAAGAAATACATTAATTAAATGAACGAGGATCGACGACACCAGAGGACGGTATCAGTCGACACCAGATTAAATCTCGATACATTTATACACATATATACCAAATGTATAGTATATACTTTATTGAGACCTAGGACTAATGAAGTATCACCACTACAACGGAACGGAACGGAAACGGAAAATCATGCTCCTTCTGTGCGCTAATTTTTTTTTGCTATTTTTTTTTCAAATAAGGCCAGTTGTGCACAGCGGCGCAAAGGTATGACTGTAAAAGCGACAGATTGTGGACTCGATTCCCGTTCGAGGAAATGAAATATTTGATATTTTCATTTTTTTCGCTCTGGTAACGAGGCAGTGCGGCGTTGAGATCCACCGCTCAACACGCAATGCCTCCAGAATTCGGCGGAAAGCGGAGAACGGAGTGTCTTAACACTAGGTTCACTCTCCTATCCTACTATGAACGGGATACAGCATGAAGCTATGAAGCTTGCACATGCACCGATCATATTACTAATATAATTTATTTAGAAGGAGGAAAGACAACTAAGATATTGCCAATATCACAAAATGAAATTAGAAGTTATTCAATTCTCTAAAGAACCAAGTGTGCCTCCAGCGATTTCATATACGCACTTATCCCATTTCTGTTAAGGACGTGTCAACGGGGATTAGGACGGACGACAAATTGTCTCGTTTACCTGATTTATTTTTATCGGTAATCCTGCAAGCTTATAGATCGTGTACGCATTGAGGTTTATATCGCTTTACTTAATAAAAACGTAAATAATATGGACTATTCTGAGTGTTAACTTTAAAATTACAATAATGTTATATGGTCTGTTTTTTAATTTGGGTTATTTATTACCTCATTTTTAATTTGAATAACGTAAATTTTATTTATAATCTGCTTAAAAAAATATGACTGGTAAGTGTAGTATTATTTATTTAGAAAATACCTTGCTTGAAAAATTATAATTATATTATAAAAAAATAGTATAATTTTCAAAATATTAATATTGATTTAACCAATCCAATTAGGCTATTGAAAAGAAATAAAATTTTATTTCTTTTCAATATTTCCTTTGAAGAAACCGCAATTTCTCCGGTTGAATCCTCAAGTGCTAGTCTATTATGTCCGACCCGTGTAGGATTTTCGGGTCTTAAAGGTACAGCTGTGGAAAATGCAAATATAATGATAGTACTTTAGTCTCTGAGCATAATTATCCAATGCGATTTTCAAAAGTTTTATATTCATATCTCAGAACAAATGTTCAAAGAGAATTTAATATGTATTAAAACTTTACTATTCTTGCAGATTTTAATAATTTTGATATATTTTGTGTTGGGTGGTTACTTCGTCTAATCAATTGCAAAAAATATTTATTAAATCAAATCCTTCAAATATAATTTAGACTCAGAACTCGCTAACTAAAGTTGTGTTAGCAGCTGTGCCAGGAGTACACATATTTTTATGGTTATTAAACATTAAAACTGGAATTAAAATCATTAAAAGTGGAATGCAAATACAAAATCATCTTTTTTTAATATTTAAAAACACATTCAGATTGAAAAAAATATTTCAGCAGCATTTTTGCTCAGCGTGGCTTTCATTTTGCCATCTGTCGACTTTATATAATGCAGACAGTAGTAATATGTATGCATCGTACTGTAATAGTACAGATGTGAGCCCCACGACCCTCCTCAAAGATATCTGATAATAGATGACATTGATAACTTTGTGCTGACTTTACTACAATTTGATTTATGCATTATTTCTCTCTTTTTAAACGGTTTTATTTAGCTCACCCCGTTTGTTTATTTATTTGTTTGTATATTTGTTTGGGTCAAATTTAGTAATGGAAAATTAACCCTCTTCCCATCAATATGGGTATCAAAATAAAGGGCTTTGTAAGTATAATACAGTATACTATACAAAATTACAATATGAATCTCCCACCCAAGTCAAGATCTGGTATCCTGTCGAGGACTGTGTGGCGTTAGGGTGGCTAAAATGACACGTCGCTAGGGATACACCCCTCAATATTCAGGCACATTTTGTTGTACATAGTCAATCGAATAGAATGAGAAATAAAAACTAAAAACTTAAAAATAAAAAAGTAAAAAAAATATTTTAAGTTAAACGGTTTTATATTGCAGATAAATGTACTAAAAAATAAAAAATAATTTCATTTAAATTATGATTACTAAAATAAAATCGTGGGGCACGTCCAATATCTACAATCGAAAGACATGGCATGAGACTTCACCCACCTAGTGGTAAGCAGCAAGTGACGTGCCCCACGATTTTATTTTAGTAATCATAATTTCCATGAAATTATTTTTTATCTTTTAGTACATTTATCTGCAATATAAAACCGTTTAACTTAAAATATTTTTTTTACTTTTTTATTTAATACTAAAATTGAGGTCAGTCATGGCGTAGGGTGAGGGTATGAGGGTGGAACTATAAACGCGGCAGGTTGTGGGTACGATTTCCACTCGCTTTGGTAACCGCAATGCCTAAAAAAATCAGGTATCTGAGGTGTCTTAATACCAGGTTCCTCCTATCTACCCTGCTATGTGTGAGATACAGCGTAGAACAAATACTAAAAAAACTTTTAAGATTTACTGTAAGGGTTCCATATAAAAAATCGTTGATATCAGTTAAGGAAGAAATTAAAAAAAATGAATACCTTCAAATTTTTAGTCCATAGCTTATTCTATAATTCTTATAAGGTGAGATAGAGTTTGAAGTATTAAAGTTGGAATAAATTCAGGTGCAAGCGAGCAAAGCTAACACTCAAAATAATGGTGGACCTTAAGCAAAAGTACAAGAGCG
Source organism: Heliconius melpomene rosina (assembly GCF_056956725.1). Classification (NCBI taxonomy): domain Eukaryota; kingdom Metazoa; phylum Arthropoda; class Insecta; order Lepidoptera; family Nymphalidae; genus Heliconius; species Heliconius melpomene. Next base: position 4,710,761 of record NC_140401.1, on the reverse strand, counting down.
TGAGCACGTCTCCAAGGAGACCTTTAGTAAGTAAATTCAATAGATAAACTGTAAATTTTACTTTAGCAATCCAGCCATAACTAGTAAGTTACAAGCAGCTTTAACTAGTTAAAAATATTTAACTACTAGCGACCCGCTCGCGGTTTCACCCGCGTGAACTATGTTATTATTAATTTCTGTCTCCATGACTACGTCCTAGTGACGTCTATGCAAAATTTGACACTCCTAGCATTTGTAGAACGGAGTTTCATACAAACTTTCGACCCCAAAAACAACCCCTTAGAAGTCGAATATTGCAAATTCCCGTCTTAGCGAGCACCTACATCCTATAAGTAACTCCTATGCAAAATTTGAGATTCCTAGCACATGTAGTTTCTGAGATTTCGTGATGAGTGAGTGACCTTTCGATTTTATATATATAGATAACTAGTAAACTAATAGTAGTCAAAACTATTTCGCTATCCCAATCCAGTGAAGACAGTGACAAATGACGAGTCGATTGGCAAAACAAATCACAATCTGTTGGAAAGACAAAGATTTATTTCTATATATCCTTCGTTTTTGTGGAAGGAAACACGAACGATTGCTAGTTTATTGCTCGGTGCGGTATTCAAAATAAATTGAATGAAAATTCTACTTTTCATTATTAGCTCTTTGCTTTATGACTCGAATGAAAACAAACGGAGCGGAACTGGTTTTTTTCTCCCATTTACGATATGAGTGACAGAAAATCTCTTCTTCTATATTTTTGCTTAAACATTTGGATGTATCAATAGTATGTAAAGAATCGACATTACAAAGTTATTTTGTTTTTTATAACGTTTACGTAGGTATAGTTTACAAACCAAGGAAATTTTATTCATTGACGAATTAGCTTGACATAATAGATTAGAAAATCTTTTGGTATTAAAAATATAATTGAACTTTTCCTTGTAAGCAGTATTACAATTTTGTGCCTATATAAGTAAATAAAAAATAAAATAATATAGAAGCCAGTCGTGGCGCAAGGGCACAAGTGTGTAAACGCGACTGGTTGTGCGTTCAATTCCCACTCAAGGAAATTAAATATTTATTTAAATTTATGTTTTCATTTCTTTGCTCTAGTGTCGAGGCAAAGCGCGGTCTTGCGTTCCACCATTCAACACACATTACCTTCAGAATTCGGTGGAAAATGGGAAACGGAGTGCCTTAACACTAGGTTCACTTTAGCTACCCTGCTGTCAGCGGTGTACAGCATGAAATCTATATAATAATAATATCAAATTAAGTAATAAATAATCCTTATTATAAGAATAATTCGACTTTTCTCGTTTTGCTCATCGGGTCGCTGTGTGGGCTGGTTAGCAACCGATTGATCTTATTAGACTGAAACGGCGATAGAAGGGAAGTTTGTCCATTAATCAAACCCCCAGAATTACTTACAAGTTATGGTGTTTGCGTAACGGTCACTGGATGTGGGCCAGGGGTAGATATATTTAAATAATATATTAATTATATTTTATTATTATATATAATTTATAATTATAATTTATTATTTAATATTAAAAAGGTAACACGGGAACAATTTATTAAAACTCCGCTGTTCGTCTGTCACCAGGCTGTATCGCGATAGTTAAACGGTTGAAATTTTCACAGATGGTGTTTTTTTATTGCTGTTATAACAACAAATATTAAAAAATAGAATTAAATGAATGTTTAACGTAGTGAATATGATATGAATTTTTCGCGTTTTTATAGATAATGGTACGGAAACCTCCATAAGTAAGTTCCATCTCCGACTGGCCGATTTTTTTATATTGATATCATTACTTAAAATAACAATCCACTTGTGATTAAATCGTCGTATGAAATATAATTCGCGTCGCGCCGGGCGCCGCACTTGACATAAATCACGCTTCGATGAGACGTAAACGTTGATGGTGCTGATGTTTATAACATAATATTTTTTTCGAAATATTCATAATTCTCACGTACAAATTCGGCTTAAATATCTTTATTCTCATTTTCTCAACTCCGTTCCATTGAAATGTATGAGAATGAAATTAAATACTCTATATTATATAATATTTATAACATTAATGAACAAAGAGTAAGTAAATATTATAAATTTTAGTTAATATGCTAGAGATACGTCGGGAAAAAGAAACTGTAAAACTTTATTAGTAAATATTTTTCAATAAAAAGAAATGCTCATCCTGTGCTAAGCAAGAACACAATAAAGATCAAAATCCTCATAATGAGGGTAAATAACCCCATTGAAAATAAATTACAAATGTAAATGACATCACGACCAAGTTAACCTTTGTCCGTTTTCAGAGACTTTCAAAACTTTTATCAATGATATAAAAACAGAGAAAAAAAAGGGAAATATAGATGTGTTATTTTACAGAACTATGTCAACTCAGTCGAAAGAGGATGGATAAACTTTGAAGAGCGTCCCAGAGGAAATTCTTATTCCTCAAAATATTTACAGTGTCATGAGAGGGTGGCCAAGTTTGTTTCTTCCTTAACATCTTGGTTTCAATTTTAATTTTTGTACTATTTCTGTCTTTTGGAAGTCCGAAATAATATTCTAAAAGCTTTATAAATATTATATTGCTTAAAGTAAACGTAGTAAGATTCCTTTGAAATTTCATTACTGGAACTGGTGTTTGTAGTAGTAAAGTGAGAGTTATGCTTGTAGCATGTATGTATGTATGTATGTTTGCCCAGTCTTTTGTTCCCTAGTAGCTGTTACATCAGTTTTTGATAAATTATATGTAGATGGATGCATTACTTTAGTTAACGGAGTAGGGTTTTTTGTTTTGTATATAATTATAATTCTTTTGTCTATATGAAAAATATCTATAACTGTGTCGTAAAATAATATTCACTAAGTACTTTCATAGAATAAATGTAACTTAATTATTTCAATAAAATGTTTCCTTGAGTAAAATTTGATAAGAAATGTACTGCGATGGTGTCCCAAGGGCAGACGCACTAAATCGGACATGGAGGGAAATGGAGGATACGACCCAACCAAAGCGATTTATTTTGATGGATGCTCTATTTGAAGCAGATATATTATTCACCCACGAAATACTTAAGGGAACGATGTCGTTTCCATTTAAAACATCGATGAAAGCTTACTCGAGAGGAATAATATTAAAATATTATTAGAAATAAATAGATGTAATAAATACAGATTATATATATTTTAGAAAAGAATATATTTAAACTTTGACTTTTGAGCTTTATAATAAGTACTAACTATTAAACTCCATTGTTTTATTAATATTAATCCTTATTTTATATTGGAATATAAAACCATTTTTTTATATATCATTATGGTTGTAAATTAAAAAATATATTTTTATTAACTGACAGATAAAATGAAATGAAAATGTTTATCCTGCTTTTATATTAAGAGGCATTTTATCTTGTTAGAACATCTGACGCGAGGCGTTGTTAGAGCCACGCTAGTTTTTTAAAATCTATGGTCGTCGAGACTATAGGAGGGAAATTGTAAGCTATTCACGTCCTACAAAAATTAATATCGTAGGATGTGAGTAAAAAATATATTTAAAATTTAGTGTCGCAATAGTTAATGATTATGTAATATATATAAATAACATTCTAAAAGTTTATCTAGTACTAGATATAAAAAGATTCTCAGTTAGACATAACTTACTTCTTGAATTTCATATTTTTTCAATTCAATTTATTCTTAATTAAATGATAAAGTGTGTACTGAAGCAAATAAAGGTTGATAAGTTCATTATATTATAATTGATATTTAAAAACCCTCGACAAACATATTTTAAGGAAAAAGCTAAACAAACGTATTTTCTTGAACCATGACGTAAAACATGATGAAAACGATATCAAAATCGGTTTGATAATTTGTTAACTATGATGCCACAGACAGATATACAGATATACATACAAGTATATGATTATAATAATATATAAGACACATTTCATTCTGTTTTTGTTGGGTGATAAAAATAAAAATATTCCAAAAGAACCTAACAAATTACTGCAGATATTTCTCACTGATATACCACCACGTGACGCGTGCCCCGTGTGAGGTACTATATAAAAAATACTTTCAGAACCCTTTGCAAGAGCGACATATTACAATATCGCACAAACTCTCTCCAACCGTTTAGGGAAAGATTCAGTTTTTGTATCCGCTCTTTCCTGTGAATCCCCGGAAACTGGTCGTACGTGATGACATATTGTGTGTTCTGATGGATAATGTGGAAATTCAAAATAGCTTTGGCTCTTTTTCAGAAATATATTTTACTTGTAAATTTCTTTCGCTTATTCAAGGTTCATTCACTTCGTATAAATAACTATATTTTAAACAGTTTTTGTTATACTTTAGATATGATACTCAAATATAATAATTATTACCAATATCATAGTAAATATAATTATATAGAAATAATTCAACCTCATGAACCTTTAATCAATTTTATTTTCAAATAGACTAGCGTCTATTCTCATTAGTTCGCGAATTGTAGACCTGGCGTAGATTGATTGACACTTTGAAAATAAATGACAAATAATTAATCTTGAGATTGTTCGTTGAGATCGACAAGAGCTAAAAGTATATACATTTTTCACGAGACCTACAGAAAGAGATATTTTTCTTTTATTTCATCCTCAAACCTAGATATGATTCGTAATTCTGTTGTTTGTTCATCGATCATTTAGGGCGCTGTTTTTCACCTCCTTGACTTTGAGTAATTTTTCAACCATTTCCCCGAGGTGTTTATTTTAGTACCAGTCACCGCTCTTCACCGCTCTTCAGTTAACAGTAAAAAAATATAAATTAAATACATAACAAAAAAGTAAATCCATACTTTTTCAGAAATATATAAAAAAAATTTTAAAGTTATTAGTTCATGTAATTTTCTTACAATATAATTGTTTTGAAATGTATCAAATTCAAAGTACGTAGGAAATAATGGATAACGCACCCATTTACGGTGTCCCGTAGCCCCTTTTATAACACTTAGCGTTAAATGAGGAGAAACGACCCCGGTGATAAGATAGCTAGTTATCTTTAAAGCCCTTATATTCTTGCTGCTATGTTCAACTGTGGGTGTAAGGTGGAACCGCTTATATTACATGTATACTAATTTATACTAATTCAACGGAAAGTGGGGAAAGGAGTGTCTTAACACTAAGCTACCTATGTTTTTAAATTTTATTTTATATTATTCTGCAACTACCTTGATAATTATAATATAATTATTTGTAATTTTCATTTAAAACAAATTGAACATAAGGAATTTTTAAGTCTTTTGTGGAATCTAGACGAAAAGTCAACGTTCTGTACCAAATCATGTATAAACGTCGCCTTGCGCTTGTCTCTTTATAAAATATGAAATATATTTTATAACAACATTAAATTTGTAAATTTAATTATTTTTCTAGTTAAATTATAGTATTATTGAAAGAAAAATTTTACCTTCCCTTAATCTGAAATCACTAATATTATTTTTAGAAATACTAATTATACTTCAAAATTATCCGTCTACGCAAATTTCACTAAAATCAGATATAATGGAAAACGGAATTGGGACTTATTTCTGTATAGATTGAGATATACATCAACAAACAAATGGTAGGCGCCGCCTAGCCAAGGTCGTGGGTAGACAGACCCCTTCTCAGTCCCTCGCGTCGGACAAAGGACGAGCCCGCGGTGGCGTCATAAATCCTTCTCTAGTGGTGCCGAGCAAAACGAATACGATAAACTTGGGTCTGGGTCTATTAAATGCAATGCTTTATCCTTGTATTTTTGACAATAGTAACAAAACCTTTTCTAAATGATAGTTCTTTATGCTTCTATATTCATATAGTGATGAGATTTCCAAAGCTTTAAAATTATAATGACTGCCTATTAAGTTTGGCCAAATTTGTTATAAATAGTTTTAATAAAATTAATATCTTATTAAGTATTAATAATATAATAAAGCGGAAGAGTTTGTTTGTTTGTTTGTTTGTTTGTTTGTTTGAACGCTAAGATCTCTGGATCTACTGGTCCGATTTACTTTGTTTTTGTTTTGTATGAAAGCTGCATTCTTCAGAATCAGTGTTAATCAGTGCTATAGGCTATATAACATTACACATATAAACTAATATATTTTAAAGTACTTTCTAATTTGACATGCAATTTATTCTGCCATGTTAATAACAACCGTCGCGTCGCTACGCAACCGTTACCGCGACATTTTGATATTCATCCTTATGAAAATAAATATAATAGTCACTTTTAGCATTTTATCTAGATTGAAATTATAATTTACTGTATAACATTCTAATAAATAATTAAGGAGATGTATGTCACTGATTCGAAATGACCTAGCCTTCGAGCGGCATAGTATGAGTATGACCGACGCGAAAATATTCTTATAGTTCAAGCAGGCGTAGCCGCGTCCGGGTCAACTAGTTAAGTATAATAGTTGAAGTTGATAGGGTGTTTAATATTAGCTGCGTAATATAAATAGAAGCTTAAAATACTCGTGGAAAATTCTTTCCGTTGAAGTTAGCTCTTGTTCACAGGATCAATTTGTACAGCATTTACATATTTCCATAACGCCTTTGTCGAGGTCGCTCGTGTGTGTGCCATAATATGGACACATATAAGGTCAATAGCGAAGAGTTTATAAGTAATATGTAACATATTGTTTATTTTGTAAGCCATGACAACCTACATACATTATCTCTGTTTAGAGTGTCGCATGATGTGCAAAAGGTTCTTATAAACCTTTTAATTAAATAAATACAAGTTTAGTTTTTGAAAAAGGACTAATTACTACATTTTTATTTGCTAAGATTTTTATTTGTTGTAAAATATTTAGTTCATCTTTATTTATTCATAGATCAATTCAATTTCAGTATTATTTGAACAACTAATTTTTAGGTTAAGTAGGTTTTTGTGTTTTGTAAGAAACAAGAACAATAACTCACCACCTCAATGATTTTTGAGATACTGTATTGTAGTTTGAGAGCGCCAACTTCTTGCGTCCTCGTCTTGTTACTGTAGTTCTTTGAAGAAATATAGTATTATCTATTTAGTTAGAAAGTTTTGCTCGTAAGAAAAGTCGGGTAGTTACTGACAGTCGTTAATTTAGGGATTGAACCAGAAAATAAAAATAATAATAATCTGTTAGATACAATTATTGTTGTACTTCGAGACGTGGCGTAAGGACACAAGTGTGCAACCAAAAACGCGACAGTTCGCGTAAAATTTTACACGCGATATACAGCGTGAAATTTTCTTACAAATAAATACTAAAAAATACAAGCATCAAATTATAAATTTAGAATTAAACTTATTTCAACGAAACAATATTGAAGTCAGAGCCTAGAAAAGCTGAATCTGTGTTGAGTGGCATAAAAAGAACATTTTATAAGAGCATAGGATGAATGAAGATTAGTTGAAGAGCTGTCGATTCTAGAATGGCTAAAAAAGTTTTTAGGTCGTGAATGTTCTCGAAATAAACTTGAGACAATCGTTTGTTCTCATTAGAATAAAAATAGAAATTTTGATTAAACACACTACAAAACTGGAATGGCAATGGCAATGACATGGAATACTGAAAAAGTTATTACATAATGTAGTTTTATCTTTCATTAATTTCCTACATTTCAGCAAAGAAGTGTGTGACTGTAGACACGACTGGTTGTGGGTTCGATCCCCATTTGAAAAAATGAAGTATTTATTTAAATTTATATTTTTATTTCTTCGCTCTGGTGTCGACACCAGATCGAGTAAATGTGCGGCGTTGACTTCCGCCACTCAACCCGAAAAGTCTTCAGAATTCGGCGGAATATGGGGGATTGGGGAGTCGTAACACAAATTTCCCTCTGCCTTCTCCGCTGTGTGCGGGATACACCGTGAAGCGTTATATGTATATAATTTCCTGCAATAATAACGAATCGCAATATCGTGTCAACGCTTTTACACCCAAACTTCACGAGGCAGCTATCGAGCCGAACGCCATATATTCGCAATAAAATTTTTACCAAGCAAATCAAAACGATTCAGCAATGTAATTTAATGGCGTTGTAAATACGCCGATCGTTTCGTACGATTGAAAGTGACCATTTATATAAACCTTATTTTTGAATCGTTTACTTTATATCAGCGGCGTCAGCTGATTTTATAATTACACTGAAAACTGAATGGTCAAAGTACTTGTTCATTTTATCACATGTTAATAATTGTTGTTAATGTATACGAGTACAATTTTTAAAATTGTAAACTCTAAAAAAGTAAAATAGACATTACGTTTGCTTTTGTAAAAGAAAATAATATGTAAAAGAAAATAAAATTATTTAATATAACCCAATCATATAAGGTTCAACATCGTCTTTAGAGATTAACACAAAAATGTAACTTTGGAAAACCACGCGACAAGTTCTCTACTTGTCACATCACTTTATCCCCAGACTAACTTTGCCTCTTTTTTCTCACCCAACTTACTTCATTGTGAAATTGTCTTTTTGCTACTTATATTAAACGATGCTCTTGTAAAACGCTTTTTCAAACTGATAAGCCAGGGCTTTTCTGTATTTTTTTGTGTTAAGTAATTGAATATATAATAAATATATAATTTCTTTTTATTTAAATTTCTTTTTTTGTTATAGATAATGCGTTGGGCACAAAATAACGACGTTATATAAATTTTAAGTATGACTATCAGTTTCGATCTTTAGTATAAGTGTGTGCGCGACAAATGGACGAATAACTCAGTATCACGCCAACCGATATTGATGATTTTTATATTGGAGCTCGGGGGCGGAACTAAACGCTGCGCTTTGTCTCGTTACCAGAAAATAAAAATATTTAATATTTCGTAACCTCGAGTGGGAATCAAACCCAAAATCTGTGGCGTTTACAGTCGCACCCTCCTCCCCCTATGCCACAGCCTCAAATATGTAAAAATGTGTAAAAAGTAAAAAGAAATAAATAATTTTACAAGTACCAAAAATTATGCAAAGTTAGTAAATATTTTGTTGTCTTCAACAACAAAATGAAAATTATATCAAACAATGTTAGAAATTGAGATTAATTTCTTGAAGTTTGTCGCTTCCTGGTTGCATTTAGTACGTGATGGTCTGGAGTGAAATTGCCATAAATTATATTTGTCCTCGTCTTTTGAATAATCAGAACACCGATATTGAAGTTCCACTTTATTCAGATACTGTAGAACTTTAGAAGTGTTAACAGAGAGTAAGTCTACTTGAGTTAATATAGTTGAGATATATACAAGAGCATTTAACGGGTTGTAATACTATTGATTTAATGTTTATTGTTGATATTTTATTGTAAATTATTTAAATTAAAAACACTTATAAATAAATAAATCATAATTGATTTAGTTAAAAAAATATGAAGACGTTATGTGCGATATGTAACAATTTAAATTTTGTTTCAATACATGAATAATTTAATAATAAACTTATGAACGCATTGACTAATAGAACTCTTATTAATATGTATTAATGTTTTTAAAAGAACAAAATTTCTGATTGTATTCACTGGAAATTGAAATTAAATGGCCTGGAAATGAATAAAATATTACGATTTATTTAATTAAATTATTGCTTCATTTATTAATAATCGGATAATAATATATTGGTTCAATAAATTTGATCTTTTACGAGTCCAGTCGTGGCGAGGGGGCACAAACGTGTGATTGTAAACGTGACAGAATTTCGCGGAAAGTGAGGCAGCGGAGTGTCTTAACCCTCTGCCTACTCTGCGGACACTAACTCTTTCATTAAAAAATAAGATTATAGGTAATAAGCTACACATACATTCTATTATCAAAGTGAAAATACTTTGATATTAATAAAATTAAGTTGTATTTCTATTAACATGCCTTTAGAAAATATAAGAAAAAAGCTCTACTCTTCTAGCTATTCATTTGCAAGAAATATTGTAACTTCCAGCGCAATTAAGACTTGAAACTAACAGGTAAATCTCGTTTGAAAAATTTAAATTTTATCTGTGTACGTTGTATATAGAAAGAAATTACAGCTGTTTTATAAAACGAGAGGGAATTATGCCTCGTTATACCACAATGCCATCCAATTTATCTGGTCATATTCATTTGTAAAGTTGTTTCGTCGGTTGATTGGTAAAATATTGTAATGACTCAATTAGTTTTAAAAATAAAATAATTATTAAAAAAACATTTTTATTTATTTTTGTCCGTTTTGAGACGTACAAAAATATAATTACGTAATACAATGTCACGCCTGAATTACAAATAATTGAAAAATAAACAGAAATAAAAATACCTGTATTGAAAATATACGCGAATCGTATTCGTTCGGACAATTATAATTATAATTAATCAGATTAAACAACAAAAAAATATCTTGTAGGTGAAAAACTAAATAGTTATTTTTCGAAGTGATCTTTTTAATATATGACTAAAACAAGGCATGTATTAAAAAGTTAACTGGTACCCGTATATACATACAAATTCAAAATGAGACATTTTGAGCTAAATTTATTAATTAAAACAGGTACATTAACATATTTAATAAAAATATTTTCGAACTAAACTTTCAAGCGCCGCCACAGAATATTTTATAAAACCTAAAGAAATAAAAAATAACAGAACCTTAGCAATTTTTAAGCTTAATTCCGTGCTCTTTACCAGCTCACAGCTGGTGTTAACAAGCTCTCTCGAACCAGCTATTACTTAAAACACCTATTACAGACTTTAGAATATTCCAAGCGTTTTTTTGTATGGAGAGGGAATTTTATAGCAAACAGCGATTAACAAATTTAATTTGTCTCTGTATTTTTCTTTCTTTAAACACAATATTTTAAGTCATTGCCATTAGAATTCCCCGAAGAGGTTATTTATTTTGATAATTGAGTTTTTATTTCTTCCTGCTCGAATTAGGGTTTTCTTAGCGCTGTATCTTTAAAAATAAAATAAAAGTTGTTAATTATTTATTACTTTCATTAACTAGATGTATGAGGTTCACGATGTATCCCACACACACCAGGGTAGGCAGAGGGAACCTAGAGTAAACACATTCCGTTCCTCACTTTCCGCCAAATTTTTCGAGACGTTGCGTATTAAGTGCGGCTTGGTGCCAGACCGAAAATATATAAAATAATAATAATAAATAAATCATTCCCTCGATTACGGATAGAACCCAAAACCGTCGTGTAACATTCACACAATTGTGCCCCTGCGTTATGTCGGCCTCAATGATTGACGCTGATTTATAAAGTAGAGTAATAAATAAACTGCTACTCTACATAATTTAAACTTTTATTTAACCCACAAAAGTTCGGACTAACAGTAAGAATATGTCTTGTACAAATTTAACGTTAACAACAACGGTTTATTCCAAGTTAACCTACTAAAGTATCGCTTACCCTCTCGCTTAGCTCTTGTGTATGCATGAAGAGTCGTATACAGCTAGGCTTTTGACGCTTTGCAAGTCCATTCTGATGCTATTACAAGTTCAAACTTCAAACGATATGCGCTACGAATAATTTCTAAAACCGCAAATTTTTCACTTTGAGAAAACTTTTAAAGGTTTTCATTTCAATGATTTTACTAGAAAAAAATATAAACTACTTCAGCATTTAGGTATATGGAAATATTGTGAAAAAATATTTGAAAAGATTTTAAAATATTCACATATTATATGTATGTGTGTTACATAAGCACGACCTCGGAGTAAAATCCACACCGTTGACGACAAATGTTACGCAAGCCGTTTCAGGGAATAATCAAATGTAATTCTTTTTAATATATTCACGTAGTAGTGTTAAGACACTTCGGCTTCCAATTCCCGTCGAATTTACGATATGAACGCGTTGCTTGATGGAACTCAACGATGGGCTTTGCCTTGTTACTAGAGCGAAGAAATGAAAATTAGAATACTTCATTTCGACGAGTGGGAATCGAATCCACAACCGTCGCGTTTACATTCACATGCTTGCGCCACTGCGCCACTCGCACCTCATGTTTAAAAATAATCGAAATGTTTTTTATTTAGAACCTTTTCTGCAAACCTGCATAATTCATATCAAAATAATAAGACGATATACTATTCATTATTATTAAAGAATCCCTAATGTTATATATTCTAGGATATATAAAAAAAAAAATAAAAAAAAATAGACCCTAATACGCAAAAGTGGCAGAGAGAAGCAGAAGTGGCGTTTAAGATTGCATAATATGCTTGAGTTTGAGCCTCCGCCACGGCAGCTACGGGCTACGGTAGCACTCAAATCAGGCGTAAAGCTCTTTGTGTAAAAGCATGGCACTATTTCCCAGTTTTGCTAAGGTAATTAAAACATTTCTAGGTTAAGTGGTACAGCTGGAAAAGTTTAGTATTGATAATAATATTTTTGAAATTGGAAATCGTAGTTAATTTTAGTATTATAAATACCGTATTTATAAATCGCTCTCAGCCTGTTTGGAATCGATCTTGAGATGCCGTTTTCATTCAAATATATGTATTATTTATTTCTTTATTTGCATACTACTTAAATAAAAATACACAAAGCAGAAAAGAAATGAATGTACAAAAAGGTGGTCTTATGGCAAAGTAGTTAAAATACCCATATAATTAAGTCGTAATTTTTATATGAACATCCTTCCTCCCTTCGTTTGTTTTAATCTACTATATAGAAATGTTATAAGAATTCAGCCAGGCAAGCATTTATAATACCTATTTCCATAATCACAAAGACAACAGTCTCCTACTTATTATAAGAATCACTTTGGAAACGTATTCTACAATTAAAAAGGATTTCATTACTACAGAAATTTAATAATGTCAAAGTCTCTTAGAAACTTCCTGCTATTGGGCTGACTCCGACTGTAGCGATTCTTAGTTATATTTTCAGAAAATTAATTATCCATAGTCATGCGCTTATCATATACACAAAAAGACTATATACTGGTATATTACTGCTTATTTTACCTACTAGATATCAATTATTTTAGGGTATTTTTTGAGTTAAGTAGCATTCTAAGTGAACCAATAGCTCGCAGTAAAATTCTCACAAGTATAAACACAAGTTAGAAACTAAATCAGTACCTATATAGAAACTTAAATAACTTTCGAGCTATCCTTTGAATTGTGGTTTTCTCAAATATTTCTATCATACAGTCTACAACAATAGAAACTAAAACGAATCTTATACAAGTTTGTCGATCACGATATGAAAGGAGGTCACGAAAATAATAACATCGAATATCGACATCGATACGATTATCGATATGTACTCGTACTATTTTTCGTATATTGTTTATTGATTGGTACGAACAGCGAATTGGTTACGAATGGTCGCGAATAAAACGTTTTTTGGACAAGTGAAAGTTTTTTTCAGCTTCATGATGTAACATCCTGCATGTAGCAAGGTAGGCAGAGGGAGCTCAGTATTAAGAACTCTCTGTGCTTTGTCCAGAGCGGAGAAATGTAAACATTAAATATTTCTATTTCTCGAGTCGGGATCGAACCCGTAGCCGTAGCGTAGTCTTGTACCCCTTCGCCACGACTAGCCATAACTTTCTATAGCAAACGTCCTAACTCTATGTTGTAGTTTGTGTATTGGCAATTCTACATTTACTAAGTGTAACTCTACACTATATATTACGCATACACAGTTACTGATTTTTTTTTTTATAAACACGTATAAATATTTCAAAAGAAATATATTTTAGTGCAAATATGAATATTAAAATATACATATATTTTTACAATAGACGAGTAAATACAAGGAAGGTGCGACAGTTGACAACCTTCATGCTTCGGACAAAGGGAAATACGTACAGCCAAGCATTTGAAGAAATTCATGGTAGATTTTACAGGGTTTATACGAGCTCAGATGAGGTCCTGGTGAATTTTTGTAACTAGAATTTCTTTGTGATTCTTGTCTTTTGTTTCTGGTTAGGAATTTTATAATTTTCACAATAAATACAATAGTTAAAAACTACCACATTAATTAGTTATAAATATTTATAAGTATATGATATATGATATTTAAACCAAAAACCCTATTAAGAAAAACAACAAAAGTTAATATCTTAATGAATAAAGGCACAAGCTCTATGCTCTACGACTGTAGTGTACTACGGATGTCAGAAGTGCATAATTGAGACGGAACTTTCGTGCAAGTACCGGGATAACTACACTATTTTTATTTATTATTTTACAAGTCTTCATTATTTTTCAGTCTTTTTTAATTGTAGCGTATTGAAGTATTCTATTGAACTGTTATTTTATACAGTTTAAAGATTATAATATACTAGCGGCCCGCTCGCGGTTTCACCCGCGTGAACTATGTTATTATCAATTTCTGTCTCCATGGCTACGTCCTAGTGACGTCTATGCAAAATTTGTCACTCCTAGCATTTGTAGTAACGTAGTTTCATACAAACTTTCGACCCCAAAAACAACCCCTTAGAAATCGAATATTGCAAATTCCCGTCTTAGCGAGCACCTACGTCCTATAAGTAACTCCTATGCAAAATTTGAGATTCCTAGCACTTGTAGTTTCTGAGATTTCGTGATGAGTGAGTGACCTTTCGATTTTATATATATAGATACTAGTGGCCCGGACGCGGCTACGCCCGCGAAAATATAAGTCTAAATAATTAAAATAAGTTAAAAAATAATAATAAGTGGAGATTTATTATTAGAAAAAATATCTGAGTAACCGAAATGAACAATCAAAAGAAGTAAAAGTAACTAAAGGAAATTATTAATATTAGGAAAAGTACCTAAAGTTTGCCGTGCGCGCGTACTAAACATTTTTCTATATTAAATAATTATTAATTTTTGCGAACAATATTAAATAAAATCCCAATTGATTAAAATTACGATATTTTAAGTGTATAACATCGGTATAGATAACCGAACTGAGATAAATTAATTATAAGCAGCAAATAATTACATAAAAAATAATAGTAATTCGAAAATATATAAAAATTTACAAAATCATCAAAGTCATCTGCCCGTTCGCGTCGGTCATACTCATATTATGCCGCCCGAAGGCTAGGTCATTTGGAATCAGTCACATCTTAATTATTTATTAGAATGTTATACAGTAAACTATAATTTCCATCTAGATGAAATGCTAAAAGTGACTATTATATTTATTTTCATAAGGATGAATATCAAATTATAGAAATCATCTAATTTTTGTTAATGTATACAAATCTATATCAGCGCGCGCCATGTATGCATTAAGCACACTCACTTTGGGTGACGTTTTCTTAAAACAGCAAACTTTGCAAGCCGTTGCTTAGCAACGCGTAGCGACGATTGTTATTAACATGGCGGAATAAATTCCTTGTCAAATTAATTATTTTAATATATTGGTATATAACGAAAATATTACAAATATGAGAAAAAAAAAGTATCCTATGTTCATCCCGGGACCCTCAAGTATCTCTATGTGAGTATTTTATCACAATTAAATTAGCGGTTTGGCCCTGATTGCGTAAAGGACAGACAGACAGACAGACAGACAGACAGAGTTACTTTCGAATTTATAATATAGGTATGGATGGATAGGTACGTTAAAAGTTATAGTAGGTAAATTTATTTAACTGTTTGATGCTTCGCTTCGAAAAGAAATTATATTAAACATGTGGACAATTAAGAGATATTCAACAAAGTCAATAAATATTAAAAAAAAATATTAATTGAATTTGTTGTGTAGCTTTAGTCCTTCTCCTCTTAAGGTTACAAGATACGAGAGGTGTACTGTACATATATCTCAGCAAGTAAACAATGAGTGAAACCAAATCATCTCTTATTTTCCTATTCTTTCATATCCGATCGATTTTTTTAGATGCAATGAAATAATACAAATTAAAATCAGTGAGTGAACAGCATAATCATCTTTTTTCCTACTTCTGTTATTGAAAGTTTTTTCAATTTAATTTAAATTTATATAGACCCAGCTTTAGTGTACCTATGTCCGATAAAAAAATATTATCAAATTCAGAAATAGGCTTTACGCTTTTTAAAAAATAAAAAACGTCCGTAACGTACATGTCGAATAGAAAAGCCTGGGCAGTAAATAACACAAATTCTAAGTAATATATATTCTAACAAACATTGTAATATATATTCTGGAATAAAATGTTGCAAGTGAAAACTTAAAATTTAACAGAATGTACATAAAATGTTAGGTAAATGTACAAAATTTATGCTGGTACTGTTTTCATATTAAAAAAGTTTACTTCCGCCGCCTGCACTCGCTATTTGCACGACACACTACAGAAACTACAAACGAAGAAAACACAAAACTCCGGAAACGTTTATGTGAATGTGAATTTTAGAATATTTGTCTTAAAATTGGGCCTTTTATGCTAAATTTTAAAGTATATACGGAACAAATTTAACATAAATGAATGTCAGATATAAATTTGTTTATAAAACAACTTTTTGATTAGGTTATTATTTTTCTTTTTGGAGCAATGAGAAGTATTGATGATGATATTTGTGGTATGAAAAGGGCAGCCTCGAGTTTTACTTTTACACAGAATTCTTTAAAGTGAGAAAAATATTAAGAATGAAGTATCTAAGCGAGAAGGAGATGAATTTTTTTATAAATAAAAAAATATATAGATAAAGTTTTAGTTATAGTTAATATTTTTATTAATATACTTTCTAACATGTCGTCCTTCTCTAAAAAGTTGTTAAGTCAATATGTATATACTTGATGTACGTCGTCGAATTACGTACGCCATTAAGGGCGGTGCTAATGGAACGACATCTGAAACGACAGTCCCTACAAATTGATACCCAACTTCCGATATTCCATAGGTTTTATTCAGACTTTGTCTTAACTAATATACGCCCTATATGAATTACAGATAATTTAAACAATATACTCGTGACATGTTATATGATAACAACTAGATTAAATTTTAACTATGATCGAGGCCAGTCATGGCGAAGAGGCACGAAGTGTGACTGTAAACGGAATTGGTTGTGGGTTCGATCCCAACTCAAGTAAATGAAATATTTAATTAAATTTATATTGGTTTCGAGGCAAAGCGCGGCGTTGAGTTCTGCCAATCAGCACGCTATTTTTTAAAATACGGCGGAAAGTGGGGGACAGATTGTCTTAATACTAGGTTCCTTCTTCAAAAAATGGTGAAAAATCGACAAATATAAAATATGTTTTATACGAGAGATTTTATATAGCTACTAGCGGACGCGCGCAGCTTCGCTAGCTTATTTAGGGGTGAATTCTAATAAACCAAGGAATATGTGTTCAATGAAATATTTTTAAGAGTCGAAATTTCAAGTTTTATAAAAATCGGTGGTTATTTGAAGATTTTTCCATACAAACTTCCAACCACTTATTTGCACCTTTAGGGGTTGAATTCTAGAAAACCGTGAAACATGTGTTCAATTAAATACTTTTAAGAGTCTGAATTTCAAATTTTATAAAAATTGGTGCCGATTAAAAAAAATCGATACAAACTTTCAACCCCTTATTTGCACCCTTAGCGAGAGAATTCTAGAAAACTATGAAACACGTATTCAATTAAATACTTTTAAAAATCTAAATTTCAAATTTTATAAAAATCAGTGCCGATTTAAAAAATTTTCCATACAAACTTACAACCCCTATTTCACCCCTTTAGGGTTATAATTTTTTAAAATCCCTTCTTAGTGGATCTCCAGATTACGAAAGTAAACATCTGTCCAAATTTCACGTTTCTACGCACAGCGGTTACGGCTGTGTGTGTGTGTACAACAACAAAAATTGCATGTTTTTGACCTAGTTACTAATATCAATTAAATACAATGATGTTTGTAAATTCAAAATATATGAAATATATGAAAAATACAGAATATAATATTGTAAGGTTATACAAACGACAGGCTTTTTGAAAGAGAAATACATAGATGAGCGATGGCTTTCCGCCACGCATATAATCCATATTTTTCATCCAATTGGATGTGATCTCTTTGAAGGTTTATTCGTTGAAAAACTAAATGAAGCGTGATAAGCTTAAGAGTCTACTAATAAATAGTTCTATATTATAATATTAATAAGACAAGCAACACCTATATTTCACAAAAGAATCAAAATGTTAATTAAAATACTAAAAAATAACATAATTTCATAGCAGGCTAAATAACGTAAAATATTTTATAACAAATGGACGCTTTGATAGGTTTAGTTAGGAGTTTTATAAAAAATTGCTATCGATAATTAGTTTATCATATTCATATTATTTGAAAACCAAAAAAGTTGTGTACCTTATAACTATTCGCCAATTTCAATAGCTTTTTGTAAAACAGATATCAATGAATAACTAACAAATATTTATTTTGATAGAACAATAAATATTGCTGGCAGCGAAATCGTTTAATAATGATTTAGTTATTTTAGAACATGAAAGAGTTTTTATTTCAATACTAGCGACCCCCTTGCGGCTTCGCCCGCTTTTACTACTGGATTATTCATATAATGTATGTTTGCAAAGCACTTAAGATAATGTGAAAATTAATTAAACCCTAATGCAACCCGCATTTTCGTAGTTTCAATAAGGATTTTCCAATTGTTTTACACAGCAAGGATTTTTTAGTAGGTACCGTAATTTTAAATCTGTGCTACTAATCTTTTCAAGTACTTATTAAAATATATTTAAATGACTATCTTTAGATAGTTAAATGACTATTTTTAAACGGAAGAAATTATAAACAAAAGCCTACCTACTAATAACTACTACAAAAAATATATCGCGCTGAAATAATACATTCAACTCTAATTATCCAATACGTGCAAACGCATCTAAATCTTCGTTGCTATAAAGGCAGGCGGGTTTTTTTTTTGCTTGTGGTTAATGCTGAAGAGGGTATTCTGTCCCTGATGAAAAGCAAGCACTACGTGGCTGCCTGTGAGGAAAATTAATTAGAATGCATCGGCCGGGAATCAAACACGGGCCGCCCGCGTGGCAGGCGAGCATTCTACCACTGAACCACCGATGCGTGTAAGGCAGGCGGGCGCGGCGGACGCATGGCGAGTGGCGAGCCGTTTCGCAGCAAGGATTTTTTGATATTGTAACAACTTCTAAAGTACTTATTAAAATGAAAAACAGTAAAGACAGTTTTGATCTACATTAAATGGCCAACGTAACTAATATACTTATTTATATGCTGAGAGTAAGGGATAAGTAAAACTTGAGTCGATACTGCTGAAGTGTCAACGACGTGATGTGTCAACAATTAAATGCGTTTTTCTCTTAAACTATTCGCAATTTCGAAATTGTGTAAAAAGCAAATTTTATCTTCGTTTAACGTAGAAAATTAATAAAGTATTTTAAAGGATAAGGATTAATACCAATATGGAAAAATATCCCTCACAATAAAAAATATATTGAAATTATTATTTTTAGACAGAAATATAATCACTACACGTTATCCTTAAAAGATAAAAATATGCTCTCGCGGACTTTTTTGTAGATCTCATTGAGAGGAACAATACTCCAGTACATTTTTTTCATGTAGTACTTACCATTAAAGCAGCGCATGCGAGAAAGTGTCTCAGCGGGTAGGACTTTATTCATATTTTTCGTATTTATGTTAATTTACATAAGAATGTACAAATAATAAACTATATATAAACCTTCTACGAAAAATACTCGACCTAATGGTGAAAACCGCAACAAAATCCGTTGGGTGGCTTAGAAGAAGAAGAGTTAGAAACAACAGACAGACACGAAAAGCGACTTTGTTTTATAAGATATAGGATTTATTACTAGCCCACTCGCGACTTCGCCCGCTTGAACTACATAATTAGTAATTTACTAATTTGCATTAGTTTTGTTTTCTAATAATAATACATTGAAAAGTAAAGTTTCAGCCAATACAATAAAACAGATATTTATAACATTTTTGTTGATCAAAATTCTTTAAAATAGTAGAAATTTTCTATTTATTAACCAACTAAAATAAAACAAACTCTTAATATTAAGGTACAATTGAAGCCGTTTCTGAGATTAGCGAGGACAAACGCACAGACAGACATACAAAAAAAATAAAAATAATTGTTTTTCGTTTATTATATTAATTAATGACCTCTAAATAGATTTCCTTATACGTATAGATTTTAACATACTTAAACGCTAAAATATTAAAAAAAATAAGTAAAAATTAATCTAAATACATGTGAAATGAACCGTGCTCTTCTTAATGATAGATATGCTACGAGAAAGACAATTAATATACCAGTTCCTTTAAGAGATTTTAATATGAAAGTATTATTTGAGTCGTTTCAGTGAACTTTACTCTACATTGGAATAAGCTATCTTTACTTAAACGTAGTTTGTAAGGAGAGATTGAAGAGATTTAAAATTCAAATTAGATCCCTTGAAAGCATTACAGGGCTGAGTACGATGCTGTATTGGGCTTTTAGTGTCAATTTTAGAACTATCTTTTATCAGAAGTAAGTTTTAAGCTTTAAGCTATATCCCGCTGATATTAGGGTACTCAGAGGGAATCTGGGAACCTGGGAACCTAGTGTTAAGACGTATTTCTAGTGTAAAATAAATTATAGTGACAATTTCGTATTTCATAAACACAGTAAAATATAAATAATGTTCGTTCCATGACTAACATTTTGTGAGAAACTGAGTCAAGTAATTTCAGTAGCACAATGAAATTGCATAATTAGCACTTTGGTTTTGAATTCTAATTGAAACGGGAAATGTTTTAATTTGAACTATTTATGTTCATTTGTTTTAAGTCGTCACTAAAGTTGTCACTGTATTTTGTACCATTAGGCACTCATTAGGAAACGGAGAACGAACTCTATGAAAATTATAAAACAACATTAATGTTGCTACAATTGTGATGTTTCATATCTAGCTTTATCTGTGGCTTCACCGCCGTGGTCAAATGGAAATTACTAAGAGCTGTGCATGACACATGACGAAAGTGCCAGAATTTACTCTGACCGCTCGTACAGTGGGTTACATCGAAACGAATAACGAAATCCAAAATATAATAAAAATATATTTGAACCGACAAGAATATGGAAATGAAATTGTTATCTTTGCCTACAGTTTTATACATATAAAGATAGTGTATAGCGTCTGTGAGAGTAATCTGTTATGGAAACAATAACGTGCAAATCTTTTCCTCTTAAGCGGACTATTCTCTCGACATTTGTGAATCAAATGTGCTTGAGCGATCAAAATCCAAACATTCTTTGACAATTTGTGAATAAGTAAAAAGTATTAAATATTGGAAATATAATGAATAATAAATAAGTACGGAGATTTTTTAAGCTTCACGCTATATCCTGGACACAGCAGGGTAGGCAGAGAAAGCCTAGTGTTAAGATACATCGTTCCCTTTTCTGAAGGCATGACATGTTGAGTGGCGGAATTCTACGCCACGCTTTGCTTCGATACCAGAGCAAAGAAATGAAAATATAAATTTATATAATAGAATTCATTCCTCGAGTGGAGATGAAACCCACAACCAGTCGCGTTTACAGTCACACACTTATACTCCTGCGCCAGGACTGGCCTCCACTTAGAATATGAAGCTTCAATTTAAATTACTTTATAAATTAAACAGTATCATGCTGTTTGCTTATGAAAAGGTAGGTAAAACTTTCATTTACGACAGTTTATATTTATTCGTTAAAAAGTTGTCTTTTTCTCTAAGTGTTTTTAAAACTTACATTTCAATAATCAAAAAATCAGTTTTGTAATAGTAAATTTATAAGAGTGCAAATAATAAGTGAAGCTTTTTATATAACGCTTGGAAAAATATATGAATTTTAAATGTTCTATTCACATCTTTTAAAGCTAGAAATTTTATGAAATTTCATAAAATTTCTTAGTGCAGTATTAGCTGTCAGCTTGCTCTAAGTTGTCTAGGTAGCCTTCACCAGTACCTATAAGGTAACTAGAAAATAGTATTTTAATTATTATTTTTTATTTTCTTTTTAACTAAAACAAAAATAAATACACGAAAACAAAAACAGTTAAAAGCCCTACATAAATATAAAATAAAGATAACGCGAGCTAACAATTATTTTGCAGACCATGTAGAATTGTGACAACATGCAACGCAGTAGTTAAACAAATAAGTTGGACTCTAGAATATTTTACTTGAATAAATGTTAAATATAACTGGGTCACGTTGTTGCCATAAACTATGGTCTAATGTGGTTGTATAATAAAATCCTTTTTATTTTAGTAACTAACCAATCGTTTTCGTAAGAAAAAAACTATACTTAAATAACCATATAAAATTAATGTAAAAAATCTTTTCATGTATTATAATACCACTTATAGTACATTAAAATCTTCCTGACATGAAATTTATTAATACTTAGTATTTGTTCTGAAATATGATATCTTATTACTCTCCTTTGCTAAACTCATATTTGTACTAACTGTACAGAGAACATATAATAAAACATGTAAGACTAATTTAAAGAAAAAAGTGAGAGCTTCTAATGTCAAGACACATCTTCATGCTGTTTCACGCATATAGCAGAGAGAATCTAGTGTCAAAACATTTTACTTTTTGTGCTCGAATTCAAAACCTTGTATATATAGTAAGTTGTATAATTTAACACCGTGAAGATTTTTTGTGGTGTAGTAAGTACAAGGTTGCAGGCCCAAATCCCCCTCGGGAATATTAATATTTAAAACATCAAGGTTTCAGTTGTCTCCATAAGGGCAGAAAATTGTGATCAAATTTACCTTAGCACAATTTTAGAAAAATAAAATACATAAGTCTTACGTCAATATTAAATAATTGTATGTATTTTCAATATAAACCGTACGATATATTCAATAGAAAGCTATCCGAACCTATCAGTCCCTAATTGACACAGCAACAAGACATTTTAGACGAACTCATCTTTTTAACTGATTGACAGAGATCGACATTGCTTCAGAAATATTTTCTATTCGGCGCTACGTATATATGGAAGTTGAGATTAGTTTATGTTTTTATGATTCTATCTGCAATCCTAGTTTTATAACATACTAGCGGCCCGCTCGCGGTTTCACCCGCGTGAACTATGTTATTATTAATCTCTGTCTCCATGGCTACGTCCTAACGTAGCCATGGAGACAGAGATTAATAACACAACAACATCTATTCAAAATTTGAGACTCCTAGCATTTGTAGTAATAAAGTTTCATACAAACTTTTGACCCCAAAAACAACCCCTTAGAAGTCGAATATTGCAAATTCCTGTCTTAGCGAGCACCTACGTCCTATAAATAACTCCTATGCAAAATTTCAGATTCCTAGCACATGTAGTTTCTGAGATTTCGTGATGAGTGAGTGACCTTTCGATTTTATATATATAGATATATATGTTATATAATAGAAATATACTTCTATTTTGTATCATAATATAGAGCAAAATACTTGTAAATTAAACAGCCGCAACGAAGCAACCGCTGGCCTCGCGCGTCCTTTTCATCATTCTGTTAACCACGTTTTTAATATATTACTGGTAACCATTCGAAAGTTCATAGTATTCGTAGAGAATTTATAAAATATGATATTATGTTTAATTTATTAAATACATATTACAAAAAGCATAGAAAATGATTGTGGGCTCTAAAGGCAATACGATTATATAGACGAGGCCGTAGCGCAAGCGTACGACTGTAAACGTGATAGGTTGTAGATTCAATTTCCACTCGAGGAAATATGGCAATTAATCTGCCACTCAAAAATTCATTCAAAAAGCAATACCTCCAAAATTCGGTAGAAAGTGTAGAGCGAAGTGTCTTAACACTAGGCTCCCTGCCTACCCTATACCTACAGCGTAAAGCAAAAAAAGAACATATAGGATAGAGATAGAGAGTGGTGGCACCTACAATATATATACGTATAATGTACATTTATACATATACCTACATTTGAACAATGCAAGCGTAGATTTCACACACAGGTATTTTGTTTTAGGGATTAGTTGGCAGTAAAATGTTTGTTTTATTCGAGTTTTATATACACAACAGATCCTATTTCAAACAGACGACCGTGATTTAAAACGCTGTTGCAGATTAGTTGAATATTCAAATACTATATTCATATAAATATCAATATGAAAAATTTAATATTTTCATTTGTTCGCTTTTTCTGTTCTGCCACTCAAACTGCCTGCAGAATTCGGCAAAAAGTGAAGAGCGGAGTGTCTTAACAGCTCAGGGAAATTAATTATTATGTATTAAAATATTATTTTTTCGCTCTAATAACAAGGCAAAAGCGCAACGTTGAGTTTGGCCACTCAGGCGGAAATTTGCTTCGAAAATTCGTCGGAAAATCGGGAACGGAATGTTTTAACCCTATGTTCAGATACGATAGAAGATAAAAAATATATATTCCTATAAATTAAAAAAAAAATTACAAAAGGGCAGATTTAAATATTATTTTCACCATTTATCTGTATTTTTTGTCACATAGATATTATATTATTCTGACATATCATACGAATAATGGACGGCACGGTTCGTGTAGTGTCGAACAGAAGTTATAGTAGCAGCTATATTTCCAATATACAGTTTATAACCATATAGTATTAATATTCGATAGAAATTATTTCAATCAAAAATATAATTTATCTATCTCATACAGATTAACTTACGTATTCGTTTATTATTAATTTAACCTTTGAGAGTAATGCTTTACTTTAAATATTTTTTCTTACAAGAAACTTTAATAATATAGCTTAGAAAATGTAAAGTAAATTATATCCTAAGAGTGAGAAAAATTGTTTCAAGACATCGCTTAGAAAAGGAAGAACACGGATATCTATTATAGATCGACTTTGTAAAAAAGATTTTGTATATCTAATAATATATTTTAATGAAAAGAAAATAAAATTTAGGAAATGTGTAGAATGTATAAAATGAGGAGAGTAAAAATTATATCCTATCACAAAGTAGATGTATTGAAAGCCTTCACATTGGAAAATAAGTTATTATAATATATATTTCATTGTTTATATAAGCAATAAAATATATATTCTAAATATCTAGAATTTCAGTAACCACGTACATACATACATGTACGAGCCGTGAGCAAAACTTAGGACATATTGCATTTGTATCCCAGAGGAGAGCAGCGGCGAAAATACGGCATGACAGTAAATAAGATTTCATTCTACCTTTTACAATAACTTACAGTGAAATTGTATTGTACTGTATAACATTTAAAACAAACTTATATAATATTTAGATTTATTTATGAAAAATAGCCTTATGCTTTATGCTGTTTTTCTCTCATTAAAGGAGAGTAAGTAGAGACAAGGCATAATGCTGAAAAACTCTAACTTTTAAATATTTAGTAGCGATGAGTTCCGCCACTAAACACACAATGCCAACAGAATTCTGCGAAAAATAAGGATAATAAAAAAATATATTTTAAATTAAATAAAAAAAATCTAAAAATAGTACAGATTTTTTTCTAGAAAGCTCGTATTTCAATTGTACCACACCTACATTCCACTTTAGCATAACAAAGAGAGTATCAACACTTAATTATATAATAAACCACCAGACGCGATGATATCCACGTACTGCTTACCAACGTCGACAGTATCGTTAACTGAGTTAGGGGTAGTTCCTATGCTACATTCATTACAGACGTTCCATACTCGTATATGCTGAATATGCTTCCATATTTTGATAAGCACTTGGGCTTCCATGAAACGCTAGCGTTGCCACGTTGAACGTCCAGACTGGTGTATTCTATTTTAGGTGATGTTTTAATTAATTCAAAATGGCTACAGCTTATTTAATAAATTTGTAGCATTTTGGAAATACGATAAATAATATTTGATTAAAAACATTATTTATATTATTTAAACACTCCGTTCCTATTAAGAACACTACGGTTGCCCACTTTCTGTCGAATTCTGAAGGCATTGTGTGTGTTGTTGCGGAACAACGACGCCGTTTGCCTCGTTACCAGAGCGAGACAACTAAAAATATTAAGTATTAAATTTCCTCGAGTGGGAATCGAATCCACAACCTATCGCGTTTACATTCGCACACTTGTACCCCTGCGATACTCACGAATGGTCTCAATCAACCCTTTATCATTTATTATTTCAGAATAATATGCTAACCTAAATTTAAACCGATTAAGAAGCAGCAGTTGCTTAGAATTTCAATACCCAATATTGGCAGTTACATGCCCTCGGGGACGCTCCCTGACGAGTCAACGTTGGACCGGTGCTTTTCTGCAGCAAACATAATAAATTGAATTTGCTGTATTCGTAGTGAAAATATTAGAAAAATATAGAATTTTCTTATATTATTATAATAATATTATTAAAGGTATTTTAAGTTAAATAGACTTAAAAATTGAGTGGGTACCTTTTTTTTCATTTTGTGTATTAATGATATTAATACCGTTTAAGTAGTTACCATTAACAAAAAAATATAAAAAAAAATCCTTTATTTTAATATTATTTTTACTTTTAATTTTTTTTTTGTTCTAAGGTTACAATAACACCTTAAAAATATTAAAATCAATTTTTAATTTTAATATTTTTATGAAACCAATATTCTAGATAATACCAAAGCACAGTATTGACTTTCGTCACTCAATTCAAAGCTTCGAAAATTCGGCGGTAAATGGGAAACGGTATATTTGAACACTAGTTTCCCTCTGCCTATGACCCCACCCAAGATACAGCATGAAGTGATTAAAAAAAATATATTATTTTTTTGTAACACTTTAATTTTATTTATATTTTAAAGTGAGAGTCAAATATGTACTTGAAACATATAATGTAAATATAGGGTTATCATATTGCTAACCCAAAAATTAATTGCAATTTCAGTTCGATAATTTTCAATCAGTTATAGAAGCGGAACGCAACCACTTCGTACCAGCTGACCTGAAAGACCGACGTGGCCGCTATCATCTACGTGTGTGGTTCTATAAGAAGATTTAAATTTATACCATGCTATAATTATTTTAAAATGTATTTTATACTTTATTTATTTCTTTATTTTGTTAACTTTTATTGTTGTACGTACATAAATAATAACACTGTTACAAAACGGAAGCGGTTAATGTTTTTAAAATAAACACGATAAACGCATACCGTCTATATATTTCCAACGGACTCGCACAGAGGTTCCACGTAATTACAATAATTGACATGTATCACTCAATAACAACACTACACACTAGATAGTTTCCAATCGGGACTTCCGCCTTCAAGCAACTGTGTCCATTTGACACAATTCCACTGCTTTCATTGTCTTTTTCACCTAAATCTACCCACATTTACACGAGTACGCTAACAATACTAAAATTATTTTTTTATTAGAGTATGTGTTATAAAATATTATTTTATCTCATTAGGTACCCACTTTAAAAACTTTTGATCATACCAACCTCATTTGTTATACAAAAAATACAGGTATTGCGGGTTCATAAAATAATATCAGTAAATAATAATAATAAAATAATTTTATAGGTACATACATACAGGGTGAAATTGTCAGCACCACTTTAAATGAAACCAGAGTTTTAACTACTCTATAAAAGCCTAATATAATTCAGAAAAAAAATAATTAGCAAAAATGAAAAAGTTATTTTTTCAAACAATATAAATAATAAAATTATCGTTTTAAAATAAAACGCCATTTGTAAAGTATAACATAGGCACGCACACACTTACCTGTCAAAGCGGCAACGTCGTACACTTATGTGTGCGTCACACGAAATACAGGTATGGATAAAAATCGTGAAATGAAAAAAAAATCCTACGTCCAAACTGTTGAGCTACCTTGATTATTTTTTTTAATTCTGGGTTTGAAATATTTTACCCTATATACAGTTTCAGTAAAAGGAGCGCTGCCTCTTTCGCCCTGTATAGATAGATAATTTAAAAATGGTAAAAATTTAGAAATATTTATTTAGTATATTTTTTCAATTTGAAGGTAGTCAGTTTGCTCTACCGGTATTATAAATATCGGGAAATAACTTTGTCACGGCAAATACTTTTTACACTTTTATTTATCAGCCAAAATAACGCTTCGTAACGAAATAAATTCTTTTTTAATACTAGTTCTGAATTTTCCGCTCTCACCGGTATTATATGGCGGAGCAATTTTACCGGGATTCTTATGGTTTATATACTAGCACACGCTATAGTATCTTTAGCTTCCGCTTTCATCTCTCTTAATAGCCTGGTGGCAGCGCGTTCTAGAATTTTTCTTGAAAAATCTTATCTTCCAATAATTTTACAATAGATAAAAATGAAAATCTATTCTATTTTAGTGCTTCGTGTGGTTTTTGTTTGACCAAGAAGTTATATTATATAGGGAATAATAAATTATTAGTTGTTTTATATCAAAAAAATTGGTTAGAATATATGATGATAATTTTCAGATTTTGTTTTATCATTCAACTTGCACTGATTTTGTAAATATTTTGACCAATTTGACGAAATATAATAAATATAGATTTACACATATACATAAGCCTGTAATGATTATGTATATTTTTCTTCTGAATTTTCGAAGCATTTATGAATTTTATTTTATATCAATTTAAAATTCTTGCGTTTTGAATATTTATAAATTCAAATTGTATTATTGTCAACAAAATTTTATAATAGCTTAAACGCGAACCGATATTGCTTGTAATCTGTAGATATTCCCACAATGTTAAACATATTATAATTAATAGTTTTTGGACAGAAAATCATACAACGATATAATTAGCAAATTAATTAATAATTATTTAAGTTGAAAACGGTTTTAATTAAAAAAATTCTGCTTATCTGTTTAACTCGGAGTATGTCGCCGACATTTTATTTATGTAGCATATTGTACCCAGTGTACCCAGTGTTCTGTAAAGGGAAACGTGTCTGTTGCTACAACCTACAAAGATTAAACGTTCCAACACGTGACAAAAATTTGTATCGAATAACCAGATGTTACGTCCGCTAAAGCTTATGTTTACAAACTTACTTTTAATTAATTAGATTTAACAGAGAGGGGGCCTAAGAAATTAGATTGTTTCCATATGGTGTTAACTTTAATATGGATTAAAATAATAATAGTGAATTCCGTGGAAAGTGGGGAACGGAAGTGCCTTTTTGTGAAATGGAGTTTCTTGACACTAGGCTCCGAGGTTCCCTTTATCTACTACAAAATAGATATACTTATATATAGATTAATTTAAATAACAATATGTTATATAAATCACCAAATCAATATATGAATAAAATCATTAAACAATATTAGCTTAATACGTCATTAAGCCATTAGCAATCAAATCGGCTATATGGACAATGTAGAGTGCTAGTAACGACCAGCAAACGTTTAAATTAACTCATCCTCTGTTTAATCCACGGCAATTAATATTGCACTCGAATAAGCCGAGATCAGAGTGAGAGTGGTCGGGGTTTTCGTTAATCCCATTGTAGTATATAAGTGTTGGCATAAATACCTTTGTAAATGGTGTAAAATCTGATTTTAATTGAAATTTGTACGACGTTTTTCAATATCAACTAACAACCATGTGTACTTACCAGCAAAAAATATAACAAATATGGCTTTCATTTCGAAGTTTTTTTAATAGAAGAATATGTGCCTATTATATACTACGTATAAACATTCTTAATTTATTCTTGTTAAAACAATGACTAAAGAAAAATAGTAAAAAAAGAAATTAAATATTTTCTTACAACATATTATGTAGGTACGGTTCTTAAATGTTTAAATGCATATAGTCGTTATAGTTGCTATTTAAAGATTAAATGAATTAATAAATTGAAATAATCGTGTAAACTAACACTACTTATACGAAAATTGCATAAGAGATTCAAGCAAATTTGTATTTTAATGAAGCGTTGGGGACCACTTTAATATTAGGAGTTACTTCTAACTTAATCAACGGGGTGATATTTTAAAATGTCAGTTCGCTAAAATATTTCATCAAAATTATTTAAGTACAATCTGTTGATTGCACTACGCTTGAAATATCAATAAAATATATATCGAACATATATATATGAGTATATGTTAATATAGCAGAAAATGTATAAATTTTAATTGTATTCATATTCTCTGTAAAGGTTCAGCTTGTCAAAGTAATTATATTTGGACTTAAGCCACTATGGGGTTCCACTTTAATTTAAATTTGCAACTATCTCAATTTGCCATATAGTCGACTATATAAGGGAAGAATTTAATTATGGTTTCAGATTTGACTGTGATTTTCCTTTAATTTCCTATAAGTAAAGTTATATTAATAGTATAAATAAATATAAATGTTAAGCTACAAATTGATTTATTACCTGTGATATTATCACAGTTAATAAATCCTTTAAGCTCGAGTAATATAGTCAAATATTTTTTTCCCTTCTATTTTAAAGTAAAACCAAATAATGAATGTCTTCGTGAATTGCGAACGTAGTGTTAAAATACTCCTTGCTCATCAAGACAATTTCGTTCCTCATTTTCCGCAGAATTTTTGAGGCGTTGAGTTTCTTCACGCCTTTCTCGTTACTGGAGCAAGGAAATGAAAATATTAAATATTTTATTTCCTTAAGTGGGAATCGAACCCACAACCTGTCATATTTACCGTAGCAAGCTTGTGCTCCTGCGCCACGACTGGCCTCGATATTATTTTATATTAACAGCCATTATAACATCAGACTTATATGTATCGTACACCATTTATGTTGTTTTTTTCACTATCAGCCTGTTTGCAATTCGTATCACTTTTTATAACGTGGTAGTTTCTGTCTGCGGTTTCGGTTGCAATATTTCAATATAGTCTTCTACGTTTCCATTCTACCGCCGCGTTTAATGCAAAAATGTTGTACTGAGGGCAATGTGGAAATAAAACTATAGAATAAAACGATGGTTGAAATATATTTCCAGTATTCATTTTAATTTTTTTAACACTTGTCAACTTAGAATATATAATAGGATTTAGGATTTAGTATAAAATAGACGTTCTAAGTCAAGCCAAATTAAAAAGTGCCAAGTTATAATCTGTTATAGTGAAAATGTAGTGTAAGCGATTTTTTTCCAAATAAATACCATACAGTTTGTGTGAAATACTTTTTTCTTCTTCTTTCTTTTGTCACTTTTATTTGAAAACTAACATTACACAAAAATATTGTTTGAAATAAGTAGTTATCAGCAAGTAAATGTAAAGAAAACAATTTTCTTTGAGCAGGAAGTATGAGATAGAAATCTTAATTGTTAGTATCAAAGCGGAACGGAAGAGAGTAATAGAGGAAGGGTTAATTGCTTTGTCTTATAGTCTGTCTAGATCCCTTGAAGCGATATAATAATTTATTGATGGATTTAATCGATTTTATTTTATTATATACCGTATTTATAGTATAAGACGGTTTTTACAATTGTTGGAATCACGTAGGTATTGTCATTTTATATTATAAACTAAATATAAGACGTATATAACGTGACATTGAAATAATCTTAGTCACAGTCTAATTAATCAAATCTATTCGTCGTCTATTACTCCACAATCTTCAGTTTGAAAAAATAGATTAAAAGACAAAATGGCTTAACTTATGTAACATTGGATAAAGTCTAAAGAATTAATAACTATACAATACTTCGCATATATTAATTACATTTATCTACAAAATTAATTTCATGATTAAAAATCAATTTCATTAATTATTAAGAGATAATCATCATCATCAACATCGACAGCCATCGATTGTCCACTGTTGGACATAGGCCTTTCCCAGTTCTCGCCAACACACTCGATCTTCAGCCCTTCGGACCCATTCGCTTTCCGTCAACCTCTTCTTATTAAGGGATCAGAGAAAAAAATTAAATAGAAATCAAGTAACATTGGAATTTTCTTTAACATAACAATTTTCAATTGGTGATTAAATTCGCTGTGGAACTCCAAGATAACATTATTATAATCAGGATTATATCCGCTTAGCGTTATCGTTCACAAATCTATCCGGGATCCCTATTGACTTTAGAACGGTCGTCTCCCGGAGTCTCGAGGGTAAGTCCTTAAGCCACTAATATTATAATATTCTATCGAAATATTAAATTATCTAGCTTTATCGTGGATTATAAAATCAAATATTTCAGTTATTAGTTTTTTTTATAGTAAAAAGATAGGTAAAATATATTATATTGTATTTATTATATATATCTGTATGTATTTTCAAAATTGATATTTTATTTTATTTATTTTTTTTTATTTTTGCACGCCTACACTTTTTGTTCTCCCACATGACTGGTTGGCTGGTAGAAAATGCTTGTTAGCGTTAAGCCCGCCTATTGTACATTTTTAATTTTTTTTTGTGCAATAAAGAATATAAATATAAAAAACTCGATGTAGTAAGGTAGGGTAGGCTTGAATTTCTTTAAAAGAAATACACATATATATTTTTTGTAAATTATACTTAGAGTTATACTTTTATAACATATATAAAAGTTATATTTTAAATTATACTTTTTATAATATAAAATATTGGAACAGGTCTCGAAAAAAAGAGAAGTGGCTTAGAAAGATGCATTTTGTCTATGGATAGTTTATAATTGTAGATTTATTTTAAGAAACAAAGTAGGATTAAGCAACAGTGACTTTCTTGTTCACCATATTGAAATAAAATGTCTGGTATTTGGAAAAAAATGTCCTTCCAAACATAATATAAAAATATATTATTTCAGGTAACGTATTACATATCATAGAGCCATCGTGCCCCAGGGGCTCAAGCATGTGTAGATTCGATTCCCACTCGGGGCAATGAGTTATTATTTATTAATATTTTAATCTCGCTCTGGTACCAAGGCAAATGCCACCGTCACTCCGTCCGCCACTCAACACACAATTCCTCGAATTCGGCGGAAAGTGGGAAATGGAGTGTCTTAACACTAGGTTCTCTCTGTCTACCCAGATTCCAGCTTCACGCTGTATTCCGCACACAAAACTTAAAAAAAAACATTTAGTGAAATTAACGAATAAGTTTTGCGCATATTCTAAATTTCTCATTACTCATTTAAACGCGTGTAGTGTTTGTTGGGCTTGCGTAAAATGTGACGATTTGCGGGTCAAGGGACCGCCCCGCTGAAATAAACCTCTGTTGCCGTAATTTACCTTCAAAATTAACTAAATGTATTTTTAAATTAAGTGCAGAAATGTTAATTTTCTAATTCACGCTGGAACAAATTTAACACATTTAGTATATATTTTAAAGGAAATTTCTAATGGTGTTTGTTTCAAATTCGGTATAAACTTTGTTTAACAGTGCCATATAATTAGAGAGCAGTAAAAGCTAACCGCAAATTAGAGATGTTCATCTAGTTTACTGGCAACAAGCTTGCGTTTGAAGGCTGATCTAAAATGATATAGTGAAACAGAATTTATAATTTTTTTATATAGAACTGCCAGTATTTTGTTAAAAAGCTATAATACCTATTAAAAAAAAACATTAATTTTCAAAACAAAACACACATTTCTCTACCTTTAAAAATATTAAATATCTTATTGTTTATTACTTATAACATTTAATTCTGTTCTCTAAACAATATGAAAATGTTATATAATATATAACTGACAGAATAACAGATAATTATACTTAGTTCCCCAGTTTCAACCAATAAGCCGGTGCTGGTCCAAGTTACTTACTGCTCAAACTTTATGGCAACTACGAGTTCAAATTGTGTACTAACGGACTTTAAATTTGTCATTGCAAAAGATGAAATTCAATAAATTCAATAAATAAATAGATTTACTAGAAATAGTTCTTTGACTATCTATAAATTTTCCTTGTATAGCACTTAACGATTCCGTTTATTCAGACACTTGCCAACTGCGCCATGATCGTATATGATAATTATTTCTTTCGTAAAATAAATGTTCTTATCAAAATGTTTGTTGAATGGTGCGGAATGGAAGTGTCTTAATGGGAACGTGTTACTTTGCCATGTGCGGGTTTCCAGGTTCCCAGGCAATAATCCTATAAATAATCAAATTAACAATCCTACAACAGAAGTTTAAAAATACAAACATTCATCTTTCATAAGGCACAAATAACAAAGCTTTATATAATAGGTATTAGGGATTACCAGCAAATGCGAGTGTTACTCTAGAATTTCCCTTTTATCCGCTTTCCATTCCATTCCACGTGATCAATTAAGATTTAATTATTGGTCCATACTGCATCCGCCGTAGGGATTGTGATGCGAAGAAATGTTGAATTAGTATTATAATCGTTAATTGGTTAGTTTACTGACATGGCATAAAGGTATTGTGTATTTAAATTATAATAGAATTCATGAATATTATTTGTTTTTGTATTAATAAGTGATTATGTATGTACTTATTATTTACTTAACTCAATTTCATTAAAAAATTACAATATAATATATATGTATATAATATTATTTTGTAATATTACAATTTTACTAACTAAAAACTTGTGGGGCCGAATTTAACTTGGGGAAATTAATTATTATTGATTAATATTCCATCATCGTTTCATCTCTCTGGTGACAAGGCAAAGTGCGAACACGCAATGTCTCTAAAATTCAGATGAAAGTAGGGAACGGAGTGTCTTACCATGATTTCCTTTTCCCTGCTATATGCAGGATATAACGTGAAGCTGAAAAATAAAAAAGTTTATTAACTACAATATTAGAACTTAAAATAAATAGTAAGAATTAAATATATGTCTTGACATATTACTACAAATATTACTTCCACTTTAACGCACTTTGCTGAAACTAAAAATTTTTGGTATCCTAAAAGTGCGATTTATAAAATGTATTGATATTTGTCTGACAGTTGGCAGTAGTTCAGTCGTACGCTATCGCCGCTCGCAAGCCACTTGGCAGCTGCTCTGCAACCTGTCAGCGCGGAAATTATAGCTTTAATTAGTAGATATGGTGCTCGTGGCTTCTGTTAATGAAATATGCTTTTAACTAATTAAGATAAGGTACTAATAAAACTGGCGTTATCAAATCATTGTTAATTTGTTGATCTATATATATAAAATCGAAAGGTCACTCACTCATCACGAAATCTCAAAAACTACATGTGTTAGGAATCTCAAATTTTGCATAGGAGTTACTTATAGGACGTAGGTGCTCGCTAAGACGGGAATTTGCAATATTCGACTTCTAAGGGGTTGTTTTTGGGGTCGAAAGTTTGTATGAAACTTCGTTACAACAAATGCTAGGAGTCACAAATTTTGCATAGACGTCACTAGGACGTAGCCATGAAGACAGAAATTAATAATAACATAGTTCACGCGCGTGAAACCGCGAGCGGGCCGCTAGTATAAAATAATGTTAAACGTATACCTACTTATAGCAGAATATTAATAATAATTGAAAATAAATCCTTATAAAAATACTAAAAATTAGATGTTAGAATATATATTAAACAACGTAATTTTTGTTACAGATTCGAGTTTTATTATAGCAACAGAGAGCGTGTAGTCCGTGCGTAGTGCCCAGTACTCGCGGTGGATGGTGGTAGGGCGGCGGGGATGGCGCGGAGCGGCGGGCGGGCGGCGCCGCGGTGATCGCGATGCGCGCGCTGGCCGTGCTGGCCGCGCTGGCCGCGCTGGCGCTGGCGCTGGTGGCGGCGGCACGGGAGCTGCGCGTGCTGCAGGCGGACGCGCGCACCGCCTTCTACGTGGCGATCGCCGCGCCGCCCTCGGCCGCCGCCGCGGTGGCCGCCTTCAACCGCACGCTCACCGACGTGTCCCGGAACTACCTGGCCGGGGATTCCCCACTGTATCTGCGCAACATCACGTTGCATCCGTTGTATATAGAGCTTCCAGAAGATGAAAGGTAATTTATTTTGTTTAATATAGATAGGGTTAGTGTCAAGGCACTTTATTCGCTATTTTGATAGCTATTAATTATTGTTTAAGTAATTTCATAATCATTTATTTTAATAAAGATTATAAGTCATTTTATAGAAGAACAGATTCTTTTTATTTATACAGATTCCTTGTATTAAACATTAAACATCAAAGCTTTCAAGGTTTTTCGAGAAATCGTTGCTAAAAATATGATAATAGAATTCAGTCAAACCTTAGTGAGGAAGTGAGGCGAGTAAATCCTCCCATTAAGAGGAAATGTCTTTTGTACTACAATTTAACCTTAATTGGCTGTAACTGACTAGGAAGTTTTCCTTTTACAAATGAAAAGCTGTGAAAGAAAATCGTATTTGGTCGTATTTTTTATATTTTATTAAAATTGGTAAAAAAACCTGGCACTTTATCTTATTAAATTTACACATTATAAAAAAATAAAATAAAATAAGCTATTAATAGTAACTAGTAATATTTTGATTGGTCTTGGTCTTAGGGATATGAATTACTAAAAGAATAGCTAACGACAGATATGAAAAAAGCAGATTGAAATAAAAAAAGGTACACAAATAAAGTGTGTGCCGAGAAATTTTCCTTTTAACTGACATCAAACAAGAAAATTTTAAAATTAACCTACCTTCTGCATTTAACCATATTTTATTATGAAAATGTTCCATCATTTCTTTTTATTTTTATATTTAGAATATTTTCTACATTTTAGATATTTATTTTGCTACACTTTATATTAATTTCATAGAACATAATATAAAATTTAAAACAAAGTAGTTTCGAGTTTTGCAAAACTAAAAAAAAATTTGAATGAATTTCTACTTTACTACTAACTTACTAACTTTACTGATAATGTCCTACAACTATAAACCACAGTGACTTAGCCCTCTGGAGTCCAACGGTATGCAAAGCAGTTGCCTAATGAGTTCTATTCTTCACAGTCTTGATTAATAAGTTCATTAAAAATAGTTCAATAATACTTAGTATTTTATAAATTATATTACTTTGTCCGTAATAGATATATTTTTAACAGTTTCACGCTATATCTCGCACACAGAGAGAGAGGGATTCTAGTCTTAAAACACTCTGTTTTCCATTTTATGTTGAATTCTCTCATACCCAAATATTAAGAAATGAAAATATGAAATAATTTATTTCCTGGGGTGGGAATCAAACATAGAACCTTTCACGTTCCCCTCCGTCACGACTGGCCTCATAATAGACATATTCACATTTATCACGTTTTATAAATATAATAGATTTATATATATTCAGATTACCTTATACAAAATAAAATATAATTTAACTTTCATTGTAATGTTATTTTACTTGCACTTGTTACATTAAATTATTGCTGTAGTCTGTTTAAGCTCGCATTCTAGTTCCATATTACCTAATAAATTGTACCATGTTAATAAGCTAGAAAATTTAACTCTGGAGCTTCTAATAGCTTCATGAAACGGATAATATTGAATTAAAGTTGAAATACTGAAAACCCTCCCATATCAAACCAGTTCTCACCCATCAAAAACAATTATTAAAAATACTTATATAAAAGAGTTTTAGTTCTAGAGTTATTTTAACAGAACATACAAGTTAACTGTATATGCCTAGACGAGTAATACCTGCCATTAGCCTGCACTTACCTATCTTCATTAGACATGCAATCTCTTGGACATAACTCTGCGTAATAGATAATTAGTACTTTATACCCACATTATATTGGTCTATCTGTATGTGCATTTGATATGTTTAAGTAAAACCTTAAATTATTAATATTCTTCTTTAGGACGCTTCTTTGTGTATACTGTTAAAACATTATCTTCTTCTTCTTCTTACTGGCATTAATCCCGGCTATTACCAGGGTCAGCCTTCCTACTCAACCTACTTCACTTTGCAGGGTCTTTTGCGTCCTAGGTGGTTAGACCATTGGGTCTCATGTATCACAACATCCAACCAGCGCTTCCTTTGGCGTCTGGGAGGTCGCGCTCTAGGAACTGATATAGCAAGGCAGTGTATATATAATCTTCTAAAAATCTAGTTACTCCATATATATAATAAATCAAAAATAATAAAACTCCTACCAATTAAAAGAGACATACTACACATAAAGTTACTTAAACTCTATTTCTAGTTTGCCATTATCTGTGAACACCCTCTATTTGTCGTGTTCCGTAATTCCAGGAATCCACAACGCCTATACATTACGTGGAATAATTGAAGCTACACTTGCATTATCAATAGCTTGCGATATCAGCGCCGAAGCTATTGTTCGTGTAGCTTAATTATACAGCAATTTGAATGTTGAATTATCGTAAATTAGGTTTGTTTATATTATTTACCAATTTGCCTAATGTTAAGTTAAGTAAATTTTAAGCTCTTTTGTTTCTCTTCTCTTTGGTTTATACTTCATCAAATATTTGCTAAGATTGTTAATTGTGGAAAATTTGGTTAATTTTTACCCAACTGCGTAAGGAGAAAGAGGGTAATGAGTTTTTTTATCATTTAAACAAACATAAGGCTCTCATTCTCATTAAGTGCTCTCATTCAATGAATAAATAAGTAAATATTGATATAATGATTCATATTGTCTATTTCACAAAAGCTGGTAATAGTTTTAATTTTCAATATTCTATTTACATACAAAATGGCTTACTAATTCTGTCATTGTTAATATTGTGCTAAAAAACAGACAAACGTGATGGTTGTGGGTTCGATCTCCATTCGGGGGTTTCCAGTTTCAGAAAAAAATATAATTTGTATATATTATGTGAAATAAGCATAACGCTAACAACTATACAATGTACCTATTCCTTTTTGCCTCATTGCTTATTAAAATATAATATTCATAATATAGGAATATTCCTATATTATATATAACAGAATATTAAGTAACAGAATATTTAACCTTTGTATACTTTAAAGGATTATAGGGGCGTTGCATAACGATGAGCCTTAAGCGCATTGCTGATGGCGCTTAATTGAAATGGTAGTAAGCTTTCGGCCTACAGAAATAATGTTTATAATATAGTTGTCATATTATGTATTTACTAGTATATTAATAAAAGATTTTTTTTTATTTCACCCGTGATAATCTAAATAGCCTTTTAATAATAATAATATTAAGAAGAAAGAAGAAAGTTGGATCAAGTACCGGATACAGAAGGCAGTTTTACTTGAGACGGCACGTATTGTGCGGCGGTTCCTCTCTCTGGAGCCCTAGCCACCGATGGCTTGGACCCTTGTCCCGCCCTCGGAAGAGTGGTTTTTTTATATTTTTAAATGTATCTTTTTTATAATAATTTATATTTAAAAATGTAAAATTGATTCACTAATTTAATAAAAGTATATTCTGTGATATTAAATTCATAAAATTTGCATTTTAAATAAATAATATATATAGAAACAATTATATCTACAAAAACTAAGTAAATCAAAATTAAAAATCCCCATCGTTCCCCATTTTCTGCTGAAATCTAGAGGCTTTGCTTGTTGAGTGACAAAACTCTTTACGCCGCCCTTTGAATCAATACCAGAGCGAAGAAATGAAAATGTAAACAAATATTTCACTTCCTCGAGTGGGCGTCGAACCCTCAACCGTCGCGTTGTGCCGCTGCGTTAAGACGGCCTCAAGGTATAGATTACTAAAGTATCTTTTGTATCTATCTATATAGATTAGTATTGTTATATGAATTTATATGAAGTTAAATAACATTAAATTAATTAAGGCTGCTTTTACGATATGTAAAGTATCAATTATAGTTTCAGAACTATATACCAAGTAGAAGTTATTTACACTTCGGATCCTTTGAGCTAGAGCTGGTCTTAAAGCAACTTTATTCTGCTTATAAGTTAATCTCAGGTATTCCAAGTGAAACTTATAGGTAAACTTAATGTTTGCAATTTCATGGAATATAAGCAGTCAATATCAATCGTTGGATTTAGAAATAGATTTTTCTTTTCTCTTTTTAGCTTCATGCGGTATCTCGCCCATAGCATGGTAGGAAGAGGCAAACTAGTGTTAAGACAATTTTGGAGGCATTGTGTGTTGAGTGGCGGAACTAAACACTGCGCTTTGCCTAGACACCGGAGTGATGAGATGAAAATATAAATATAAATAAATATTTAATTTAAAATTCACACCCTTGTTAGCTGTGCCCTTGCGTCATTACTGACCTCAATCTATATTATAATATTCATATAAAATCAACCCGACAACTAAAAGTCGTTTACATTTCAAATGACGGCAATTTATCATGCCTTTTCGGCAATCCCTATCTAGTCGTAAAACCTGCGGCGACAATTAAACACAGTCATCTTTAAGTCGTTTTAATATGAATCACCATTTGATCTTATGAATCATTATTCCATTCCATTCCATTGAATAAAATAACTATTTCGAATTTTAATTATTATTGGAAAAACAATTTTTTTTCTAACTAAACTAATTTCAAACAACTTTGTTTTATTAAAAACAACCGATGTTTCTTATACAACTTTCAATAGTCCTAAGTAATAGTATTAATAATTATAATAATTTTAATTTATATGTATGTGGTTTTAATATAATAATTAATGAATAATTTAATATTATTTTATGTCTAAGTAAAATTTATTTAATAATTTATAAAAATAAAATTACAGATACACATAACACAACTTTTTCCTTTTTAAACTTACCATAAAGTAAGAAAAGCTATTAGTATTCATAGTATGCATAAGAACAAATTCTTGCCTCTTATAATAAGAATGTTAATTTCGAAGTGTTATAACAACTTCGCTATATAATCTTAAAAGATCTTCGCAACTACAATAAAAGAGAATTTC
The DNA here is from genome assembly GCF_056956725.1 of Heliconius melpomene rosina. NCBI lineage: Eukaryota > Metazoa > Arthropoda > Insecta > Lepidoptera > Nymphalidae > Heliconius > Heliconius melpomene. The sequence continues at coordinate 4,670,059 of NC_140401.1, read as the reverse complement.
CAAGATTTTGAGGGATATTTCATATTTCTAAATATCGTTTATAGCTTATTCGACTCTTGCCGCGAATATTTTCAAGTTTTCTGTGCTAGTATTAAAGTTGATATTGCACTGATCCCCAAACTCCTTGTATGGAACTTCGTAGATGGATTCCATATCTGCCTTTTCGGCGGAGCGCTGAGCTGATGCGCTTGTGAATATTCCTCCTGTTACATTGAGACCTTCCTCTTTTGCTAACAATTTTCTGAAAGTTATATTTTATTATTATATTTTTTATATTTAGAAAAGTAAGGTAAGATAAAAAAATACATATATAGAAATTATGTTTATATGTTTAGTAGGTATAGAAAATGTGTAATTGCAGAAACAAAACGTGGATATATTTTTGTTCTGCTTCACGATATATAACCGCATGTAGCAAGGTAGGCAAAGGGAGCCTAATGTGAAGACACTCCGCTCTCCACTTCCTGTGTTGATTGACGGAACTCAACGCCGCGTACTTGCCGGAACTTTGTCTCGGCACCAGAGAGAAGTGATGAAACATTTATTATTTTATATCATCGAATGGGAATCGAACTCTCAACTGGCCTTATGTGTTGTTGGTTGGTTTAATGAAGCTTGTTTCTTTATACCTGTCCCACAAATCATGAAAATGAGAACAAATAAGGCATGTTAATAGAGATATCAGTAACCAATATATTATATTTTATTATTATTCTTTTTAGAATACTTTTCCTGGATTTAATATTTTTCAATTTACGTAGGCACTTTAGTTAGGTCCAACCTGTTAAAGGTATTTTTTTGTATTGGTCTTTAAAGCAAAAAAATAAAAAAGGACATCTTACCTACATTTAAGGAGCTCGACGGCCACTCCAAGGCCACGATACTCTGTAGATACGGAGAGGCCAGCTCCCATGAGATATTTACTCACGTCGTACTTGTCGTAAATCGCTGTCACTTTCATAGCCTCGCTAAACATACACAGCGATAGCAAGCCTGCTTGCGTTTTAGGCTGTTAAATAAGAAAATAAATACACTTCAACGATATCTCTTTATCATATTATATCTACTTACATTTTTTGTTTTTACTTATGATGTGTGTTATAATATTTTTATTCATTTTTTATACATGTTTATACATTTAGCTATATGTTTAAGGATGTTGTCCTAAAACGTTATAAACTATTGTCTTACACAAAAGATTCAAATCATTGATAAAGATAAAAGAGGTCAGAGGTCGTAAGGATACAAGCGTGCGACTGTAAACGCGACAAGTTATGGGATCGATTCTTGCTCGTAGAAATGAAATCCCTCACTCAACACCCAATGCCTCCAGAATGTGGCAGAAAGTGGGGAACACAAATGTCTTAATGGAAATAAAGTACCTTAACACTAGGTTCCCAGGTTCTCTCTGCCTACCCTGCTATGAAAGAACTTAGCAGAAACAAAAACGCAACAACTTTATCTAAAGTTACACTTGACTGAGAAATAAGAAAAATAAATGCAGTTGTAGCAACACTAAAGTACATTTATTGATGATTCAATATCAAGTATATTTTCTAATAAATTCACCGTAAATTGATACATCTCTTACTAAGTGAGAGGGAGGAATTTGAAATTGTGTTTTGCTGTCATGAAATCCTTAACAAAAATAAAACAATAATAAAACTATTAGGAAAAGAAAACGTCTTATATCATCTACATACAAATGCTGTGCTGGAACAGGGTGATAATTTATGGCATTTTCGTGCAAAGAATTTCTATACTGCCATGGATTGCACAAGATCCTATTTTGCAAATTTATGAGAAGGCGATGTTTTTTGAATATTAGTCCTTACAATACTTTACTTGTTATTATACTTTCTTATATAAAAAATTAAAAGGATTTTTAAATCGTATAAAATAATATTTTTTTAAATATTAATATGTTTCCACTCGTATAATATAACCGGAAATTTTTGATACGTCTTGTCTAATGTAAAAAAAACATCATTATCTATTTTGATATCAATTTTATAAACGTTTACGATGCTTCTTTAATCATTTTGAACGGTTATATAGAGGGAACCTGGGAACCTTTTATGAAGACACTTTGTTCTCCATTAAGATACTTCCATTCCCCACTTTTTGCCCAATTCTTGAGGCCTTGCGTGTTGACTCTCGGAACTATATGCTGCGCTTTACCTCGTTACCCGAGCGTGGCAATGAAAATACTAAATATTTCATTCTCCAGAGTGTAACCCAAAACCGTCGAGTTTACAGTCACATGCTTGTGCCCTGCGCCATAATTCCCTTGATATATTTAATTAATATAAATATATTTTAATTACAATTACAATAGATTACCGGTTTGTGCTCAACGAAGTGTCCCTTCTCCTGTGGCATACATAAGTTCACCCCTACAAGGGTACGCTCTGTACCTTCGCTGTCTAAAAGGAAACATGCCAGGCTCATTTTCAATTTCACTATAGACGTCCATAAGACGCGGTACTCTTCTATCGCTTGTGGGTCCTCCGCCGTACCTGACAATTTCAAAGACATTAATTAATTATCCCCGCGCCTATATAATTTCAGATAAATGGCTCCCCTTCTGAGAATCAATTTGTGATATTGAATTCTGAATTCAATTTTGATTCATTAAATGTATTCATAGTAGTAAAGTAGATTTATATTATTTTAAGTATTATCAGTTACTATTGTAATAACGCCAAATTCGAAAGTATAATTTACTTATTTTTTTAGCTTAATTTTGTATCCCACACATAGCAGGGGGGTAGTCAGAGAGAACCTTAGAACTTAGTTTTAAGATACTTCCTTCCCATTAAGATATTTTCATTCTCCATATTCCACTGAATTATGGGCAGGCATGCGTGTTGAGTGGCGGAACACAACGCTGCTCTAAATCCATTCACATTAAAATCAGAACTTCCACTAAACTAAAGTATAAACTGATAATTATTTTTTAAAAAATAAACTTGTCATCAGCTTTTTGATGTTCTACTATTTGACTATTTAAACTAGAAACTAAATTCTCCTTAAGTCTTTAATCTCTTTGGGTAACTATGAGCTCGGTTCGGGATTTCGGGATTAATGCCAGTGACCTCGGATCCATGATAACACATATTATCCATTAAACATAAACAGTAAATGCCAGACTTGTTTTTTTTTCGAAATTAGCCACTCAAAATTAATTATTTATTAAATCAAAAGATTTTTAAGTATTTAATAACAAATAAAACAACCCCTAAAAGTCCGCAAGTTTGATTAGTTGCCCAAAAGTTTTACTTTTTCTATATTAAAAGGGAGGAAAATGATATAACAGGATGGTTACTTGTGGTAACATAATTGAGGGGCTGGAGTTCTTAGCGAATTTTCTTAACGACTTGGAATTTTCTTGCGTGGAGCTCGACAACATTAGATGGGATTTAGTTAATTGCAAAAAATATTTACATCACGAACAGGGTGGGTGTCCAACAAGATTAATGCTTAACATCTGGCGTATAATGTCTTAGATGTGCCCGAATATATTTCAACCATGGAGAAATGTTAAATTGAAAAATATATATTATTATGTATTTTTTAAGGTCTTATTTACCTTTGTGGAGTTTTGCGTGTTTTATTTTATGCTAATTTCCTTATAATAAAACATAAATATATTATTCCCTTTTAATATGTTCAAAACTTGTTCAAAACAAATTACTTAATATAGATATATCTTTATCTTACCGGCTGTGGTCCACCATACATCTTCTCGTATGTAATTTCCCAACATAAATTCAATTGCGGTAGGCCATAGATCCTCTGGAATATCTTCTATTACAAATGACAGCGTCTTCCCATCTTCAGTTATTCTCTCGAACTTTCCCCAAGTCTTGGGATATTCACGGGAAGCCATCCTTTTATATTGGTAACGCGTAGAGGCTTTTAAGTCTTTAAATTTTTAGTCTATTCTTCAACTGTAAATATCTTGAATTGAAGCTAAAACGTGTGTGCGGCGTGGTTTTGTTTCATTACAACTACATTTAATGTATTGGTTTGTGATATGCGACTGGTATATATTATGAGGATTCTATTTCGCATTCTAGAGGAGTAGGGGTGAACTAATTAATTAATATAAATTAAATTAATAAAAGATTTAAATATTTAATACGTTTAAAAGGAAATAGTAATAAGGTCATAATGTCATGTCATAATTCCAATTTAATTACTACAGGCGTGTATTAGATATATTTTTTTCATTTTACTTGATGAAATAAGAGAGAGATTGATTAAAAAAATATACACGTTGAGTAGAGAATTTCCTACGGTCTGTTCGCCGTTGCCAGTATCGCACTAAACCGAAATCGTTTTTAAGTCATATTATCAAAAAGCCTTAAATAATAATTACTCTTAAAAATAAATATAATCAAAGAAATGAAACAGCCTGTATACGCTGGTACAACGTAAAAAGATCAATGCAAAGTATCGTGATCCTTGTTAATGATCCTCTGCTACGATTGTGGTTATGTTTAAGTACAGTATACTATTGTGTTACAGTAGCAAACAGGTACTTTTTATTAATAACTGTATAGTGTTTACCTGATATATAAAATTAGCTTCACGCTGTATCCCGCACAGAAGGGTAGGTAGAGGAGAGCTAGTGTTAAAACTCTCCACTTTTTATCATATTCTAGAGGCGTGCTGAGTGACTAAACGCCGCGCCTTGTAATAATAAAGTGAAAAAATATAAATACTTAAAATATTATTTTAAATTTTTACAATTGTTAAAGCGTACTTCATATATAGTGGGACAAAACAACTATATACAAGTTTAAATTTCAGTGTTCATTTTACTTAGTAGTTATTTGTTTCTTTTTTTTTATTAAAGAACCTACTGACTGAAATTTTGATTGTTTGTTGAGTGATAGAACTTAACGGCCAGCTTTGTCTACAAAAGTGGGGATATCGAACCCACAACCATCGTTATTTATTTCGCCAAGTTTTACTCTAATTTACTATTTCTGTTTAAATGTTTTAATATAAAAAAATCTTGTAAAAATTGAGCAGATATATTATATACAGCACTAGCTAGCGTTAGCGTACACATATTAATGTTTGTATATAAACAAATTTAATTTACTTTATACAGTACTTTAAAATATCAAATAATATATATTCGGATTCAATCGAAAATCTCTTTTTTAAATAGAACAGGGCTTATAAAAATCATTACTTTGATTTGATCTGTATGGAAACGTTTAATAATATTATTTTGCAAAATACACTTAAGAATAGTCCCCTCGAGAACGTTAAGAATAGTCCCCTAGAGAACTTGATGCTATCCTTCTCATATCGTTCATATTCCGTATGTAGTTGTACTCAAGGCTGCGGTGCATTAAATATATTTTACATGTAAATATTTTTGACGAGATGAAAATGTTAAAGTTTCTGAAAATAAAATAGCCAGAGAGAGTCCTTAGTCCTTAGTCCACCTTAGTGTTGAAACACTCTGATCTCTAATATTAACACACTAGCTAAGTATACACGGATTGCCCGCTTAAACTTACTGTTGTATTGTAGTCAAATTATAAACATCTTTTATAAAAATGTTGACGTTTGCGTTATTTTGATGTAGAGCAATGGCACTGCAATGTTTCATCTTAAATAGTTCAATAGTTTTTGCATTAAAGTTGAACAAATATCCTATCTCATAAACTTTTATTTAATTTATAATATTAGTCTTATCCAGAATAAGAAAATGAAAATAACTTTAAATATTATTAATTTAAAGTTAAAGATTATTTTTTACCTAACAGCGCATCGCAAAGTAAAGTAATGTGTTTATTTCTGTGTATGTACGCAAATATGTATGTATGTATGTTTGTTTCTATGTGTGTTCCTCTCCTGCAATTCCCAAGGAATATATTCGGCTACATAATTTCACCTTTATTCAGTGGTTGGTCCTACCAGTTACTTAGTTAAATAATTGTATATAACATATTATACGATGATTGCAGGTTCAACACCCGCGTATTGGAGCAAACGTGCGCGGCATTCGACAGGCGGCGCGTGGCTGCTCTCCTGGTCTGCGGTGGCGGGCCGGCCGCCGCTGCCATGGTGTCGACAGCCGCGCGCGCAGGAGTCCCCGTCGTGCGCGCCTCCCCCTCCCACGTGCATCTGTCTTATACTATTGCTAATGTGAGTGAAATGTTTTAATGGTATTAAATATGAAATTCAATATATATATATTTTAATAATAATACAGTTTTTTTTTTAATTGACAATATATGTATTAAATATAAGATTAAATTGGGGCATGCAAGGACACAAGTGTCTGACTGTAAACTTGACAGGTTCTGGGCTCGATTGCCAGTCGAGGAAATGAAATATTTAATTTTTGCATTTCTTTGTTCTGATGTCGAGGCAAAGCGCGGCGTTGATTTACGCCACTCAACACGCAATGCCTCCAGAATTTGGCGGAAAATGAGGAGTCGAGTGTCTTAACACTAGGTTCCCTCTATCTACCATATACGGGATACAATGTGAAGTGATTATATTTTGTTAATGCTGTATCTATATAATAATAATCATTTACTAATTAGTAGAGTTATTATCACAAAGATAAAAGAAAGTATAATATAAATAGCTTTGAAGAACGTTTTCCAATTCTTATAATACCTAAGTTAACAAGACCTAAGGTCATCTCGACATCTAGATAATAATGAGAGCCCTCGCCTTAACGCTGTCTCAGCGATTCATTTGAAAAATGTTTATAATAATATTCAGCAGTTTCTGCAAAATCTGAACATTATTTAATAAATATATTTTTAATTTACATATTTTTTTTAAACACGTCGGTTGTTGGTTCCTGCAATTGGGGAACTAATTTATCTACATTTCTAACTCTCCTCTCTGGCAAGGAAAAAACAAGACGTTATATAACTTAATATGCAAAACTGAAAAAAATAACTTTTTTTTAGTAGTACGCGTGTATTAGAACGATTTTTTTTACAAAAAATACTAGAAAAAATATCACATCCACGAGGATTGCGGATTTGATTCCACTTAACAACTGCTGAACACTATATAAAAGCTGAAAGCTTTGGATTCCAAATCCATTTTCATCAATAACGAAAGCGTATCTCGTGAGTGAAATTCGTCGACATATATGTACATATGTAGATCAATCACTACATAAATATTTTTTCTTATACATTGTTTGCCTAAAGTTTTTTTTATTAATATTTCTGTTTTCATTTCTTCGCTCTGGAGTCAAGACAAAACGCGGGTTTGAGTTTCGCTACTCAACATGCAAAGCCTCCAGAATTCTGTGAAAAGCTTGAAGCGGAATGTCTTTCTAGGCTTCCTCTGCCTGCTATATGCGGGAAGCTAAAAAAAATTTTATATATAGTTTTGCTAAGTAAGCAATTATAATATCATTACTTTGTAAACAGAGTAACTTATCACTACCAAATGTTGAAAGTAGATTTAAGCATAACTTTCGTTTTTTCCATGAAAGTATACACACATTTATGTAAAATATTGTATAGTAATAAATTTCTAATATTAAAGTGTGTTCAATGTGTAAATGTTAAAGCTAGAGGGTTTTATATTATAAGATAAAAGTAAAAGATTCAAAAAGCACTCGTAAACTTACGTAACATATAATATCATCCTTAATAAATACTTCAATGTTGATATTTCGTAATATCGTAAAGTTGAAATCGTTATTGCATAAATAAAAGAAGGCCCCGAGACGAATTACTTCACAAAAGGAAACGATCAAATAAGAAATAGCATTCGAACGCGTAAAATAAAACAGATTTCCGGAGTGGATGGAAGATTTTTTAACAATTTGCTCGTACATTTCACATTTCTTTCATCGTAATTTTAGCCTCGTCGGTGCAAAATGATGGTCATTTATAACCCACTTCAGCAACGATTATACGGCGACGTGAACTAATAATGACGTTGTTATAAAAATACTGTTTTATTTTTATACACTAAACTTTGTGTTCATTTTAACAGGAACTGCTGCCTTTAGAGATCCGTTTGGAGATAACTGCTAGAGAAACATTGCATGCATTAAGGTTTGTTTATTATTTTTAATTTACTTTTATAATTAATCTAATATTCTTGTTTCTTATAGTTGAAAGTGCATAGTAAATAAGTTAAGCACTATATATGCATATTTAATAGATTTTTACTTCCCTAAAAGCTATCTATATGTAGTAGTATCTTTTTCAACAGGGCCACACTACTGCACACCCATTGGCATTCATACACTCTACTTGCCGAGGAAGATATACATTTAACGTTATCTCTGAGAAAAGATCTGTCTTCAATACTTACCACTCAACCACTTAATCCTAAATGGCTTTCGCTTCCTGCCAAGTACACTCGCCGTGCAATTTTCAGGTAGGTCACATCATAAACAATTCAAAACATAAAATGATAAATGTTTGGTCTATATTATTAATTTAAATATATTTTGGCAGGCGTCTTGCTGAGGTTTCTAGGCTAACTCGGGGTGTCGTCGTCTTGATATGCGACATACATTACGCTAAGCTTGTGATGGATGAAGCTAAACGACTTAACATGCTCGAAGGACATTTTTTTTGGATATGGATCGACGCTTCTAGCGAGTTTGATGTCTTCCATAATATTAGTAATCGAACAAATAATATAGAAGACACTGATCAGGAATTTGAAAAGCTTAGAAATAAGAAAGAAGCATTTGTTGGTGATGATGATTTTGAGCGTCGAAAGCGAAATGATGCAGACAATAATTCTATACAAAGTGGTGAAACTCCGAGCGTTAAGGAAGATTTCAGTCAGATCGCCAATGATGTTATAATTAGGAAAAATAATTCGTATTTTAGAAGTAGTGAAAAGAAAACATTTTTTCGTCGTGTCATAAGAAATACAAATAAATATGAAACGCACATAAGTAACAAATTATTATATATAAATTTTAGTCAATCGTATAATGGTAGTCAAAATATTAGTGAAGAAAGTGTTAGAAATTATAATGTAAATAAAAAAGGCGTTGAAACTTCTAAAATCGAAAACAATTCAATTGAGAAGGAAAACAAATCCTTTCTGGATAGAAATAAGAGTAGACAGACTAGCTCTAGTAAGTTAAAAAATGAATCATTTAATAAATATGTAAATAGTATAAATGTAAAGGAATTTTATGAAACTAAAGATAATATAGTGTCCGATGAAAAAATTGTAAGTAGTATTGATAGCACAGATTTAAGAGATACTTTATTATTTTCAAGTGATATTAGTGATTTCATAATGAATCCCACGGTGCATACTTCTACAATGACTAATGTAGACGATAGAAACAAAAATGATAATGAATATATGGAACTAGATGATGAACCTATTAAAAAAGTAAACGATAATATAACAGCTATATTCAACTCGTTACCTGTCGGTTTATTGGCCTTACATCCACAGCCAATGAAAATTGGTAAGTATTACATTTTTTAACCCGGCTTTTGCTTTTGATAAACGAAAGAAATTAAAGTTTAAATTATATTTAATAATTTTTTTTAAAAATACTTGTGTTACTAAAAAAAAATATTTAAATTATGATATTTTTTTAATATAATTCAAAATAATATAGACGAAGTCTTCGCGCGGGCGGCAGTAGAAATGATGGTAGGTGCCCTACGTCGCGTACTCCGGGCCTGTGATGCATGGTCAGCTCAGGCGCAGTTTTTTAGTGACGCAACCGCTTCATGTTGGGATGAACCTAGTGATGCTGCTTCGGACTTTTCTATGGAATTTGTAAGGTATATATGTTATTTTTTTACTTTCATGTTGTATCCCGCATATAGAAGGGTAGAGAACTTAGTGTTAAGACACTACGTTCTGCCCAATTCTTGATGCATTGCGTATTGAGTGGCTCAACGCTGCGCTTTGCTTAATAAATAAATAATAATTCGCGTTAAAAGTCTCACAATTTTCTGTTCTACTAAGAAAAAATTCTTTTCGATGTGCATTTTTTTAATTTTTCGAAATTTAGAATTCATTGTCATTCCACATACATGCAAGGAAATAATGATTATATATTTTGTAGTGAGTGAAATTTGTAATGTGTAATGTTTTAAAAGTGTCCTTTTAGTTGATATTTTTCAAGATAAGCAAACATTTTACGACCGTGTGATTAATTCATTGGTTTTTATAAAAAAAAAAACTAATATCCCGCCGCTGTGACTGATTACGTCTCTCGTAATAAATCTTTTCGTGATATAGTTATAATGGATTTTTTTGTGTAAGAAAACATTAATGGTCCGATTTGTGAATTATTTCATATCTTTATAATAAAAATTATATAATGTATTGAAAATAAATTTCAAAAGCTTGAAGTCTAATACAATTGAATTGTTTATAAGTGCATACTAAATCATTTTCACTGAAATCCTATCACATTCGAACAAAGACAATAGACTAGAGAATAGAATGGTAACAAGCGTGGAGCATCATCATAAAAGCAAATTGACTCGCCAGTCCGAGAACGGCACGAGATTACTTTTACGTCCCTCTATCTAAAAGGCGAAGGTTGGTATGTTTATATCTGAACAGTATTACGTTGCCTTGAAACGACTTGCGATAATATATGTAGTGATACTACAAACTGCACTCCTTTGTTCACAAATAGAAGACAAGTAAAAAAAAACAATGAAAATAATTGATAAAGCAAGAATACAATTTACAAGAATATCAATTCTCATTTAGTAAATTAAAAGCTGTCTGTTTAGACGTATTTTGTAACAATTTCATTAAAAGCTAAATCTGAAGTTCTGCTCAAATTGTACTTGACCCATGATATTTCGGAATACGGGTCACAATTTACAAACAATACTCTATTTAGTTCTAGAAAGGTTTTTAGTGCTGGGTCCGTTTCATAGTTTTTTTGCTATTTCATTCATTTAATACTCTCTGAGCATTCATTTATTTTTGTAACACCGGAAATTGTTGGGGATTCAACTTTTGAACTTCTTATATGATAATATTTGATAAAGACTTCTTCGAGAAGCTTAATAAATCTAATATAATAGATTAAAATATTATTTTTGAATATAATACCAAATCTAATGATTTCTGGCATCCAATTTCATCGCTATCTGTCTTCCCCAATTCTATAAATCTTAATACTGGCTATCTCTAAGTGTCACACTCAGTGCATACATGCAGTCTATGACAACTTAACTAGATCCGACAGTTCCAAGGCGCTTACTTGAAGTAAAACATTATTCAACTTTAGATTTCAAACATTCGAGAAACAGCAAAATTATACAATAAGGTTGTTTAAGTGTATTTTTTAATAATTTGTGGTCAAAATGCTTTTTATTCTTAAAAAATATATTAAATAAACCAGCTTCACGCTTTATCCCGCACACCCACCTACAATCCTGAGAGATTGTATGTTGATTTGTGCTTCCCCTAACCATTCTACATTATTATTAGGTGACTTGTTTCTCAGTCCCTCACAAGATAAAATATGCAAAAGGGTTGTTTGTCCCAAACAAAAGTTTAACTCTGTTATGTATTTACCGACTATACCACACAATGTTGTTTCTTGGAAATAATATAATTGCGAAATATGAGTAAAGTTGATTTATGAATTGTGAATGAGAATGAAAGCTCATATAGAAAAGTGAATACGTACAAAGTACTTTAGTTTGACAGATTTTAAATGTAATATTGACTTGTTTATTCGCCATAATAGAAAGAACAGAACAGAACAGACTTGTTTATTACTATTTTATAGCAATATGATGAACCAACTTCCATGCAAAATTATATATTTAGAGGTACGATAGGTTGTAAATTCGAATCTTAATAAAATATTTAATATTTACCTTTTCCTTGCTCTGGTAACGAGGGAAAGTGCGGCGTTGAGTCCCGCCACTCAACACGAAAGTGGGGAACGGAATTGTCTTAACACTAAGTGTCTAGGTTCCTTCTGCCCACCGAAATGTAAAAATTTAAATATTGAAATGCAGGTCTACATAATTTTTATATTTTCTTCGATTGAAAGTGGAACCTAGAACCATTTCGTATATACATATAAAATATTTTTTTAATTGTACTATAGTGAAATATATTTTTGTTATATTCTTTAAAGACTATACTTACTACTCTCTCTCTACCTCTATACTTTAAGTGTTAAAATTACTTGAAAGAAAGGAAATGGTCGATTTATTTGAATTGTTTTTGCATATTCTTTTGTAAGAAAATCATGAATTTTTTCGCTTGACCTATCAAATCGGGGACTACGAGGAACGCGGCTATTGGGGCGTTATTTAATAAAATACGTGTCCTGAATGTCGCCCCTTATATATCATAATTCGGTCGTTTGATAATAGAATCCTAAAAGCCTGAAGGCAGATCACTATTTACAAGTGTGTAACTTTGTAAGTATGCTTAGCTTAAACTTAAAAAGTTTTAAACGTAGAAAATAGAATATACAAAATATTTAAGTGTATAACTTTACACTCTCTTTCTTTGAGGCCAGTCGTGGCGCAGGTACACAAGTGTATGGCTGGGTTGTGGGTTCGATCCCCACTCGATGAAACTAAATATTTATTTAAATAAATATTTTCATTTCTTTACTCTGGTGTCGAGGCATAACGCGGCGTTGAGATCCGCTCAACTCAACAATACCTGCAGAACTCGGTGGAAAACGGCTTATAATCTTAATATTAGGTTCTCTGTGCCTACCCTGCTGCGTGCGGTCAAAATCATAACCTTTCTTTATACTTCGCCGTAGTCGGGTAAAAAATCAATTTGAACCATAAATACTGAAAAAATAAGAGATTTATTTCTGAATTCATGAGCCAAATTAAGAAAATAAAATTCATATTACAAAAATATTACCAAGTAACCCTAAAGTGGCGAATAAAAAATTCTACTAAAGACCAAATATCGATCGTCGTTGAAATATTTTTCCGTGGTTGACGCCTTAATGTCTTGGTGACATATAACTAATTGAGTCTTTCGCACTCACTGGCAGTTAAATTAGTTTCTGCTAAAAGTTTTCCCGTTTGTTATAAACACGCTGTTAACTACAATTTTGCTGGATTTGCAATATTCAGTTAATAAATTTAGTTTAGTATACAATTTACAGGCTTTAAATGCCTAATGGTATTTACCTTCGTAAGTGTCCTTTATAAAAAAACTTGTCTACATCAGACCTCAATATAAATATGTATGTTTGTAGATTTTTAAGCACTTTTTAATGTATTATAATTATAAATAGCTATATGTATTAATTTTTGTTACCTAATTTGGATATAAATAAATAATAATTATAAATATAACAAAGTTATTTTTGGGTAAAATCCAACTCGATCACATTAACATAAATCAGCCGGAACTACGGAAGCAAGTTTTGGCCGACAGCCAGACTATGCATGATGAGTCAGCGAAATGATGCCCTTCCATTGACATGACTTGGAGCGGATACTTTCCTTTTTGTTAGTCACAAAATAAGGGCATCTATGTAGGTCAGGTCAATAGTAAAGTCGTTTTTATCTACTCTTAAACTCATTTATCGTGTCGACGCCTATCATTTTAATTACAGCCTTCGTTCTCTTAGTAACAAATGTATTAGAATTTCAAGGCGCTACGAAGAATTCTCTTTGTATGCAGATGCAATCAATGACTTTAGAACAAGCGAATAAGCTGGGAACGCTATATGTACACTCTTTCTACCGTGTCTAGCTTGATAGTGATTAAAATTGACCCTGAGCAGTGGCTAAGGTCAATGTTATTACACTAAAGAAAAAGTTATAGGGGGGTTATGAACTTGAATTAAAAATAATAATAATAAAAAAAAACATAAATATAAATATATTTTAACTTATTTATGTTTTCCATCAATTATTATAAAAAAAATGATACGTGTTTATTACTGTTAGGTATAAAACAATGTAAGAAAAAGCTTAGAAATAAAATATAGAGAAATTATAAAAAATCTATTTGAAACACAATAATTTATCATCTCATCATGATACAGTCAGTGTGAGATTAGGTTTCTTTGTCTTCTCTGAAATAAGGAAAAAAGAATGAAGTGAAAAATAATAATGAAACTTAATCTAACTAAACATCTAATATATTAATATTCTAAGGGATAATTATTAACATAAGTATTATATTTCAGACAAATGCGCAAATCTGCAACTGCTGCACTTGCTGGTACCACGGAAAACTCTGAGCGCTCTTTAATAGCTACTTTTTCCTTTCTTAATTTGATATTAAATCCTGCTGGTGGAAACAAATGGAGACAAGTAGGCAGTGTCGTAGGCCGTAATGTGAGATTACACACAATTGTATGGCCAGGAGGACGTCTTGTTGCACACGGCCAGTCATCTGGCGCACGCACTATTTTCCGTATAGTCACTGCTTTAGCTCCACCTTTTGTAATGGAAGGTGAACTTGACGAAGATGGCCAATGTTTACGAGGCTTATTATGTCATCGACCACAAACATCAGATCGAGATAATTTGACCCTCGTTTTTAATGTATTGGAAAGGGAGAGTGATCAAGAAGCGGACGATTTCTTTTTTCCCACTTCTAGGCCTACTACGCTTTGGAAAATGGCTTCTCACTGCTGCTATGGTCTGGCCATGGACCTATTGGAAAATATCGCACAAGAATTAGAGTTTGATTTTCATTTGTATATTGTAGAGGATGGCTTTTATGGGTCGAGAAAGTTAGTGAAACCCTTTAGAAGAATAAATGATTATAACCATATGGATTATGAATTCTGGTCTAATGGAATAAATATTGACATGAAGGACAAAAATACAGACAATGAAAAACATAAAGCTAAAAATTCATATACAAATTATGAAGATTCACGCCAGGACCCTGCAAAGTGGGATGGCATTGTTGGTGATTTAGTCTCTGGAGCCGCCCACATGTCATTTGCAGCTCTTAGCGTATCATCCGCAAGAGCAGAAGTAATAGATTTCAGTCAGCCATATTTTTTTAGCGGCATATCCATTCTATCAGCTCCAAATCAAAGGCCTGATATACCATTATTGGCATTTTTGTTACCCTTTTCACCGGAACTATGGATAGCTATATTTACGTCACTTAACGTGACCGCAATTGCTGTTGCGATATACGAATGGCTATCTCCTTTTGGGCTTAATCCATGGGGACGGCAACGGTCAAAGAATTTTAGTATCTCCAGTGCGTTATGGGTTATGTGGGGCCTGTTATGTGGACATTTAGTCGCATTTAAAGCTCCTAAGAGTTGGCCTAATAAGTTCCTCATAAATGTTTGGGGTGGCTTTTCTGTGATATTTGTCGCCAGTTACACTGCCAATATTGCTGCTCTTATAGCTGGTTTATTTTTTCACAATGCAGTTGACGACTATCAAGGGCGAAGTAATGTAAGTATTCCACATTTTGTCTATAATAATTTAATGAATAACTATTAAAAGTTATTTGTTTATATTTTAGTGGCTGTCCTTACGCGTTGGAACTGCTAGATCCTCAGTGGCAGAATATTACGTTCAACGAAATAATCCACAGCTGGCACAACAAATGCGTCGTTATGCTCTTCAGGATATTGAAGAAGGAATTCGGCGGCTTAGGTAACGGTTTTAGCGTAATAAGAGTCTTATAGTTTTTGCTTTATGTATAAATTAAAAGTTTTAACATCTGCAATTTATTACAATTTTTTTTACTTGTATATTGAATCGCTAATTTGCATAAAGCCCGTGCACTAAGCTGCTTACTAAATGCTATAAATTTTGCCCAATTCGGAACTACACAAAACTTTAAACATGGATTTACATACTTTTCCTATTCTGAAAATGTTTATCTGTAGAATTTACTAATGCACAATATTTGTTTACATAGATGAATAGAAGGTTTACAAGGACATTATCAATAAAACACTAAGTTTTAATTAATGCCAATTATATTATAGGAATGGAACTTTGGATCTTTTGATAGCCGACACGACTGTTTTAGACTATTACCGTGCTACTGATCATGGCTGTAAACTTCAGCGGGTGGGAGACCATGCTCTTATAAAGGACACTTACGCCATAGGCATGGCTAAAGGATTTCCTTTAAAGGTGTGTTACTGTTATTAAGCTGAACTTCTTTTACAAGTAGCATGGTAGGCAGAGGGAGGCTAGTGATAAGACACTCTACTCCCTCCATTTCGCCGACTTCTGGAGGCATTGTGTGTTGAGTGGTAGAAATCAACGCCGCGCCTTGCCAACACACCATAGTGAAGAAATAAAAATATGAAATATTCCTTCTCTTCCAATAGGAATTGAACCAGTTTATAGTCATACGCTGGTACCCCTGCACCACGACTGGCTTTAATCTACGTAATTCAGGTAACGCACGTTAATGAGTGTAACTAATGACTTGATATAAGAAGCGTAAATTTACATAAATAATATCGTAGATAGGCTTTAGTGACATCAAAATGACTTTGGATCTTACGAAGAAAGATTGATGGATGACGCACAAGCCTTGTAATGGCGTGATCGATAGCCGAGTGTCATGTATCTTATACTTACTTGTATTTAACGACATTACTTATCTCTATATATTTTTTATATATCATGGAATATATATTTTTATTTTTATTTTTTTATTTCTTATATTATTTTATCATTCATTTTAATTTAGAGACCGGTAGTGGCGCTTGGGCACAAGAGTATGACTGTAAAAACGACATGTTGTAGGTTCGAGTGCCACTCGAGAATGAAATATTTCATATTTTCATTTCCGCTCTGGTATCGAGTCAAAGCTCGGAGCTGAGTACCGCTACTCAATATACAACGCCTCCAGAAATCGGCGGAAAGTGGGGAACCGAAGTGTCTAAATGGACTACTAAGTGTCTAAATGGACTACAAGTGTCTAAATGGACACTAGGTCCCATGTTCGTCCTGCCTACAAAATGAAAAGTTTTTTTGAGTAGTGGTATTTTTATTAACAATATTATAATATTTAAGGAACTGACTTAGCTACTTGCCTAACTCTTTACTTATGAAATTCCATCGAATGTGCGGAATGGTTTGTACGTGTTGTGAATTCTGTTTCGTTATTAAAACAATAAAACGCTACAATATTTGTTATTAAAACACAGCTTGCAATGTACTTACATAAAATTGTTTTTTTTTTTATAAAAAAAACAAAACAATTTTGTCGTCATAGAACATGATTAATTTCAGAGGTATACACTCATACATATGACATAAAATATTTTTATAATATATTTTTAATTATTTCCTCCGTTTTAGGATAGCATTTCAGCTGTAATAGCTAAATATTCATCTAATGGTTACATGGACATATTAACTGAAAAGTGGTATGGAGCCTTACCTTGCTTTAAACTCAGTCCGGATTATGGAATACAACCAAAACCTCTAGGTAAGGAAACATAAACTGCAAATAGATCTAGAAATAGATTATAAAGTGGTAGGTACATATGAAATACTGTGTCGAGTAGCTCTTAGTCTAACTTGCATTCATGTAGGAGTAGTACGTAGCTTATGTGGTTTTATGCTCCGATAGGATTAGGAATACGACCTTAACCTGGAATAAGCTATTGCATCTTATGAAATACTTCAGTGGAGCTGTTAGAATAACAGAAATTAGTTTTCTATATGCCCTATCTATATGTATTTTAAAAGTTTTTATGTATTCTAATAATTATCAAAATTTGATTAAAAAAATGTAGTTTATACTTCTAAATATTATTTTGTTACTAAATATGGATGGATAATTTAATAAAATTATTAATATCTTAATTAAAATGACTACTTTTAAATCGATAGTTAAATATAATGTCAACATAAAATGTGACAGGAGCGGTAACGTCTATCTTGTAAATTGCTTTACTGGCTTCGTCACGTCACTATTTTGCTTATGTTGTTTATATCAACGTAGTCAGATGTTTCGTTTGGGCCGGAAATTTCATTAGAATTTATCGCCACCCTCGCGTTAATCCAACCCCTCTGGGACGCGGGGGGAGGGGGGAACCGACCTAAAAGATTAAACATGGGATTTATCGTTGAAAAAATGAGATGGCACATAAAGTTTGTTTACCTCTTATACTGGCTGAACTTTCACTCAAGATTAAAACTGAAAAAGGACACTGGCAGCTGTTATTACATCATTTACATGGCTAGACTGTTCCCTCAGTATCCCGCAAACAGCATGGTAGGCAGCGGGAAGCTATTGTTAAGACACTCCGTTCCCCACTTTCTGCCGAATTCTGGAGGCATTGCGTGTTGAGTGGCAGAACTCAACCCCGCGATTTGCCTCGACACCAGAGCTAAAAAATGGAAATATAAACAATAGTTAAAAAATAAAAGTTAAAACAATAGTATTTTTAACTGAAACAACTTAGATATCTTGTCGCCAACACACAGTTCTAATATAAAACACTAATTTGAAAGCACACAAGTTACGGAGATTAACTCTGCTCTAAATTATTGTATTGGATTGGAGAGAACAATTGACATCAATAGCTCGGCTGACCGTTGAACACACAAAACAAAATTTCGAACTGGAATTAACTGCAGCGGTATTGCTATTGCTGTAACGCGAGTGTAATTACAAATAGTTGTGGGAAACTTTTTATTTGAGCGCTATATTGGGCTTTATTAAAGTTCTCATTCTGGTTTCTAATAAAAATTCACTTTATATATACTTTTCAATTTGTTTCTTTTTATTAATAAATGAAAAAATCTGCTTCACGCTATATCTTGCAAACAGCAGGGTAGGCAGAGGGAATCTAGTGCTACCTTAATTATAGACTGTTCAAAATATTGGTTGTGCTTGCATACTTGGGGTAATTCTAGGTTCCCTCTGCCCTGATTAATGCAGAAGATACGTAAAATTAAAATAATACATGCTATATTTAAAAAAAACACATAATTTCACATAACGAACAAAATTTTACAAAGAGAAAATCACTGCGGTAATATTTCACAGCTAAGACCGTGGTTTAAAAATGAGATGGATGGATAATAATGTTGGACGGGATTAGCACGCGTCGCGCCGTTAAGGCACTCTGCATATGTAAAACTGTGCTGAGGAAAATAGGTCATAGAACAACTTCGTACCTACCCTCTACTAGGTATAAGGTAGTTAGTTCGATATGTGATTATGACACAAATAATGTATTGATTTTTTTATTTTTTTACTTAAGCGGTTCTTTCGCTTTTTAGGGGATTGACAGAGATTCTAGTGAACAATTACTATCTTCTCTATATTCTGTTGATACAGAAATATTTGATGTTGTTATAGATTAAGAAATAACAATGTAAAAAATGTTTTATGTACGATATAGTTCGTATTTAGGTTCGATTTAAACAATTAAATTTTATATGACAACTTATTTAAATAAAAGTATTGATATAAAAAATAAAAATTCAAAATGTAATATTTTGTATTAAACGCACATATGAGGCAATCATGCGTTATTTTTTTATGAACGTATCATAATTTTCTCGTAATAAATTTAATAGTACATAAATATAAACGTAAATGGGACGTAAAAGAGCGACTATACTAAGTTGCCTTATTATTATCGGTTAATTTAGCGACCAATTGGATACACCATAAATTAACAATAGATTGCGTAATGGATACCACACCTCATTAGATATCGACCGGGATTTGTTTTAGTCTGATTTATTAGATTACGTAATGGCGGAGAACTATATGTGATATTTGTTTTACTAAATGATTCATTTTATACTAGTGGTCGTTTACGGCTTTGCTTGCCTGGAGTTGACATTTTAGGGTATGGCAGGCCCTAAAATGTAAAATTTGGTCAACTTGGCTACATACATTTTTTAATTCTTTTACAGTGAAGTGCCAATTTCATTTTTCATGCTTAATAAAATGGAGACAAAAATATAATATTCAGGATTAAGAAAGAAAGAAGAATAAAGAAAATATGTGAAGCTGCTATTAATACCTTTTGTACTGTCCGATTGTCAAAAAGTAGTATACCGGTTCAGGCCAACCAAGTGACGTTACACGTCTACACATTTTATGAACACTCGTACAAATGTTAAAGTCAACTTAGACCTCGCTGACATGACTTATCCATACTTATATTATAAATTCGAAAGTAACTCTGTCTGTCTGTCTGTCTATCTGTCTGTCTGTCTTTTACGCAATCAGGGCCAAATCGCTAGTTTAATTGTGATAAAATACTCATATAGAGATACTTGAGGGTCCCGGGATGAACATAGGATACTTTTATTTCTCATATTTGTAATATTTTCGATATATAACAATATATTAAAATATTTATTAATTTGACATGCTATTTATTCTGCCATGTTATAAATATATTTAAAAAATATTTGTATAGTTCAAGCGGGCGTAGCCGCGTTCGGGTCCACTAGTATTATTATAAATAAGATTTTGCATAAGCTTTTTCAAAGGCCGATTAAGATTATTGCAAATATTATTTCAGGGGTCGCTGCGGTAGCTGGTGTTTTCATACTTCTCGGTGTGGGGATGTTTGTTGGGTGTGTTATTTTGGTTTTAGAGCATCTCTTTTATAAATATACCCTACCCGTTCTTCGTCATCAGCCAAAAGGAACTATATGGCGAAGCAGAAACATTATGTTTTTCAGCCAGGTACATATATTTTCTATTTATTTTCAGTATCTCGCATATATCAGAGTAAGTAGTTTTACTCCGTCTCCCACTTTCCGCCAAAATTTGAGAAAATTCGTGTTGAGTACACTGTACTTCTTTTAATTTAAAATGTTCAATTAAAAGCATTTTTGTGATAAATACATTAGTATTGGTGTACAATTTCAAACATAGTTTAAACTAACTTAGAATTATTCATTAGAAATAAATGGATTCAGTGAACAGAGCCGTGAATAACTACTGCTTTTAAATCTAAATGACTCACTTGTCTTTGTAAATTAGAGATATAATCCTCTACGCTTGTCCTTGGAGTGACTGTAATATTTTATTTTTAAGTTTGAAGATCTTAAATTACAAATTTTGTATTCTTAATAATTTTAAAATGTTTTTTTTGTGCGTCGTTTTCTAAAAAGTATGAATTTTGTCTAGCTCATAGTCGTAAGCTTTATTTATTATTTGATAGGTTTTTATTTTTATTGAACTCACTTTAAAGCACTACCACCAAAAACCAATCCAAACAACCGACCAAACAACTACTCAAATCAACCCTTACTACGTTTTTCAATAATCAAATGTATTAATTGACTACAAAATTTGCTCATTACATTTAATGTTACAGAAACTATACAGGTTTATAAACTGTGTAGAGCTCGTGTCACCTCATCACGCAGCAAGAGAGCTTGTCAATACTATCCGCCAAGGACATTTCACATCTTTATTTCAAAAAAGTGTAAAGAGGGTAAGACTCAACAAACTCGTATATAAATGGCCAAAAATTAAAATCTAAAAACAAAGGATTCTTCTTTGCTTTGGATCTTTCTTTTTACAATGTTTATATAAAAGGCTTAAGATTAGAAGAGGAGAAAGAATTAAGATTACTTACCGCACAATATTTACTATGACAGATTACGATAGGAATTACATTTGTTTCAGAAGGAACACGAACAGCGCAGACGAAGAAAAAGTAAAGCACAGTTTTTCGAAATGATTCAAGAAATTAGAAGGTATTTTATTTTCCTTCCTTTATTATAAGTTGTATTTAATATTATTACTGAGATAAAATATTTACAGGGTACAACAAGGACGAGATCATTCATTGGATTCCATCAAAGAAAATGTGGCAGTTGAAATTTCGGAAGTTTCAGAAGAAATTACGGAATCAAAGTTTTTATCTCCATCTCCCGAAGTTTCTTCCCGCTCGCCACGCCAAAGTAGGTCTCCAAGACAACTTCGCTCACCTCGAAGCAAAAGAAAAAGATGTAGTTTGGCTGGACTAAATGTTCGGCGCTTCAGCACAGACTCCGTTTTGGGCTCGGATTCCGCTTCAATTTATGAAAAAACTAGTCTTAACATTGGTAGACGGTTGAGTCGTGACGTAACCTTTTTAACAAGTTCACCACCCGATATTAATACTAGACTTCGAACTCCATCACCGATGGTAAGAAGACCTGAAGGTTCATCTACAAGATCTTACCAAGATGTATCCGATTCGTCGAGAAATTATTTAACTATAGATGCACCTACTCACAGAGCAAGTGTAGAAATAATGGTCTCACAGGAGTCTGATGTCCCACCAGCTCCCCCATATCCAAAAGTATCTCCAACAGGCGGCAGATCAGAATTGTCACAATTATCTGAAGCAGAGCTGATAAGATTATGGCGAAGCTCAGAAAGAGAAGTAAGAGAAGCCTTGTTGGCAGCTTTACAAGAACGAAGAGCTAATTTAGACCCCAAGCAGGATCCAGGATGAGCTATATAATAAGAAATTAAAATGGAAAAGAAATCTTTAGTAAAATCACTTCATTCTCGTCATAGGATGTGTGGATGAAGAGGAGTCTTTCAAGGATGTTTGTAATGGTTAAACGTGCCTTTACATTGTTTGATACGGATTAGCCGGTTGTAGATAAATAACCAGTGTTCATTTGAGTGTCTTGCTATTAACTGTAGAAGCTGCCTTATTTCATTCTCTCAGATATACATTCGTGTCAAACAATTTAAAGCAATCGTCGTAGATATATTTTGAGATTTTTACGTCCATAAATTCGGTATAAGATTCTAAGTATGATTAGAATAGATTCATTGAAATGAAGTGTTAATATAAAATATATTTAGCTGAGACCACAAAATTAAAAGTGCTTTATTCTTATTCTAGTCTAGACAGCAATAGATAATTCCTTTTTGTAGCAGAATCAATGTTAGAATTTAAACAAATTTACAATTAATAAGATGTTTGGATATTAAAATTTAGCCCAATAAACCAGTATGTACTAATATACGAATATCCTCGAGCATGTAAGTGTCGTGCATACAGAAATAATAAATTGAAATGAAAGTTTGTAAAAGTTTGTCTTTAAAATAAATAAGAAATATTGTATACTTAGTTAAATTAAAAAGTTTGGTTATTAAAAAAAATAAAATGGTCATATAGTTAAATATTTTACAATAGTATTATCTCATAAACTCGTTTGTAATAATGTGAATACTAATTTAAATTGCTTTAGATATCAAAATGAGGTATTTTTGTGAAAATAAAAATAATACTAAACAAGGAAATGGTCTCGTTTTAAGGTGATATCGTCGTATAATCAAATCAATTTAAAAACTATCAAAATAAGATAACAAAACTGCCAATTTGACTACAGTAGTTAGATAAGAATACACGATTTTACCTAGATTCGCACCCTAGGATTTAGTTTAGAATTTCCTCTCTCTATCTTTATCCTAAATTAACAAAATTCCTAAGCAAACTTACTTTAGGTAGGCCTATGGTTCTGGAAGGAATTGATAAGCAATATTTTTCACTTTACATCCCATATTTTTACTAAAATATGTCTTAACAATTGTCGTATTAAAATGTATGGTTTCATAATCTTCACCAGATATTTAAATTACTTATATTAAAATTTGTTATCTTTTACCCAGGAACGTATCCCTATTTTTTTAATATTACGTAGATCCCAATACTTACCAAAGTTTATTTTCGAAAAATATTTTTTTAAAATTTGGACCAAATTAAATTATTTGGTAAAGATTTTATTATTTATAGTTCAATCGGATGTGAATCATCTAGTGATATGTAAAGTCTTATGCATTTCTCTCTATACTTTAAACATAGCGTAAGTCTTTATGTACCTATTAAAAAATAATAATAGTTAAATAATATAATATTAATAATATCTAATTAAATCCACTAAAAAGGCCGTAAGATGTTTAAATTATGGCGACCTTGAATTGTAAGTGCCAGTGCCTCATTTATGACATATTGATTCCAATATGCATGTTTGTGCATATGCATTCATTGCATGTTTTATAACAAAATTAGTAACTTTTCTTCTTTACAGATAAAATAAAATATAATTTTAATAAATTAATAAGTGTGTTTACAAATTGCTTGGCAGTAATACGAAAGGGATGTATCCCACTGTTTAAGTTTGAACTTTTTTTTTGTAATAATATTCTTTTATTTTTCACGACGTTCGAATACTTTTTAGAAAAATAACATATTATAATAAATACTAGCAACTATGTAATTATGTACTCGTAGCTATACTTTACAAATATAAAAAAAATATAGATTTTTTTTATATTTCTAAGATAGACAGTGAAACGCCAATTTTATTACTATATATATATATATATAATATGTAATATTATGAATTTTAGTCTAAACGACAATTATTTGTCTGTATATTAATGTAAATATACAATTGCTATGTTACGCAAATAAGCGTCATTATGAGAAATTTACTAATGGAGCAGTATTTGGGATATTAAACTTGTAATTACACTTTCTAATTACATTGATTTAATTCATACATGATATAAATATAAAATAATATCTATTATAATAAATAATTTGTTTTGATATGTCGTAATATTATTAATTTAGGAAAATGTCATACTAATACTTTTTAAATTTGGTAGATAAAATAATAAATGTTTTAAATTTACACAAAGATAGAATTTACATTTAAAAATATATATTAATATGTACTCTCGAAGGGTGCTCCATTGTAAAGCTATGAGAATAGAGGAAAAATAAAATATTTGTGGGAAATTGTTTGTTTTAATAAACGCCGCAAACTTTTTAATGATTTTGATGAAAAAAAAAAAACTTTATTGGTAAGAATTAATTTAGCTATGTTATTTATGTTCTAATATAATATAATTTCATCATTAATATGAAATAACTAACTAATGAGAGTATTATGTCTAATTACTATAACATGATTGGTTCACCGTTTTAATCCATGTCTAATTGTTATATTATATAATTTGTAATATAACGCTTTCATTGAATTAGTCGCATTACGTCAGTCATCTAGTCAGAATGTATTTTACAATAATTATTCAAAGGTTTATTCGGGTACTTAAAAGGGTGAAGTAATTATAAGAACTGACAATCTAAATACAAAAATGAATTTCAAAATCGACTCGATAATACTTATTTATTTTTACTTCATATCGAATGTGACATCGAAGTACTGCTTTTGGAAATCTGAGAATATTTACAAACAGTTTTCTAGTAAAACACCTTACAATAATGTGAGGGGTGATATACGAGACTCTTTGGTAACACCGAAAGGTAAGTTCAGTATTTTTTTTAATTCTATTATAAAACTATTATTATAAAATTATATACTACAAACTTATAGATGTATATATTGTTAGTTTACACATAAAAATAGAATCTGAAAGAAGTGATAAAGAACTACAATAATCCAGTTAAATTATTACAATAAAATGTCACGTCATGTCACGCGTTCGCCGTGCGCCCGTAACATGAAATAAATAAACATTTTTCTATTAAATACGACAATTTATTTAAGTTAATCCAGCAGTTCAGTAGATATGTGTGTACAAACAAACAGATAAACTTATGAAATTCAGTTTATTAAGAATGATTCATATTCTATTAGTTACTTTAAACCTATTCAATGTACAGACACAATTTTTTTTTCGTTATTTTTAAACGTTTTCTGTAATAGTTAAGCTCTTATGCATTACTTATATTTACATCATTGTAATTATATTATTATTATTTTACTAATAAGGATGTGAACCAGCCAGCGTATGGTCATTGATAAGACACGGCAAGCGAACACCTACTACAAAATTTGCTAAATCTATGAGGGAAATGTTAAGATTAAAAGATGATATCAAAAAGAACCATCGAGAAGGAAAGAGTGAATTGTGCGCACAAGACGTCGAAAATTTACGAAATTGGACAAATAATGAACTATTTGAAATTCAGAATAGCCTTACTAAGGAGGGCTATTTGGAAATGCTGGGTATAGGGAGAAGATTAAAGGAAGCATTTGGTACATTACTTATGGATCTCGAAATCGGTAGTTACAGCCTACGACCCGCGTTTGGAGAATGGATTGAAGTAGGAGTTGCTGGTTTCGTAGAAGGTATGTCGGAAGCATTAGTCGTGGAGAAATCGAACTCTGTTTACGACATAATGGCAGTAAGTAAAAATTGATAATAATATTAATTTTATTAAATTTATTTCTCCATATCATTCCATAACGTAAATTTAAAATGAGATCGCATTACCGAATTCATAAATAATACATTTGATAAGTAATAAATTAAATGAAATTTATTACGTTATGTGAGCTTTCATTATTTTGTCAGTATACCGCACAGTACTGAATAGTCGTTTATAATAATTTTAAGTAGCCTATTTGCCTTATTGTGTGGTATGGTTTGGGCATATATATAAGCATTTTTTTATTTGATATTTTCAAGTTTTTTGGTAATTGTACATTTAAATACTGTTCAGATGATTTATATTTAAATTTCAATACTCCCAAGATGTGGTAATGCAAATGTTACTTTTGTTTTTTTGTTAAACTATTAAATAAGCATCTATATAATATATCTAAAAGGTCCGTCCATTTAGAGATTCATACACATAATAGAATGAAGTGAACGAACCTAAGTAAATAAATTGACTTTCATTTTGCATACAAAACCGTAACCATATATTATTAGTACTAACCGTATAATTTTTAAAAAAATCATATTATAATAAAAAGCAGCAGCTTCCAAGTTCGTTAATGAGGAACGAACCAAGAATACAATCGTTATTTTTTCCTAATATAAAAAAGGAAAAAAAGCTTAGCTAGTCAATAAATTTTTATGTCTGTGGAAGTTCCAAATAAGATGTATTTTAAATATAACTGCCTCTTTTAGCCTTATGAAGCTTGTGACATATATATGAAGGAAATCAGAAAAAATCCAAACACTTACTATGAAGCTAACAAATATGAAAATTCGGTAGAATACACGGCAGTAAGTAAAGTTATAATTTTTTCTACTATATTTTTTTGTCGTTTATATTGTAATGTATAGTCTTTTATATATCATGATATTTTAGATTTTAGACTCTTTTAGATCGTATGGTGCAAAAAAAAAAAGAAAAAAGCTGTTCATCTAATAGTATTTTTTTCTGATAACTCCAGGGCGCAAAGCGAGCAGCTTGTGTTTTTTCTTATATAAATAACAATAATAACTGTATAATATATTTATATAAGGATTCTTTTCATTAAGCCTAAAGTAGGTCCATCCTTCATCTACATATTCGAGCTTCCCTTTAAAACATAATAAATATAAAAGCTACTATGGCAACGATGGAGACAATTAACGTCTTCCAAGTTACATGTAACATTTCATTTGCCTTTACTCAAATCGATTAATGTATAGAAAGGCAAGAATTAAACTGATTTCCTCATATATGTATATAATATTAGACAATACATTCCCTTCCATATCCACGTTCAATCAGATATTGAATTGTTGATTTAAGAGGTATTCCAATATTGCAGACAATAGAGCGAATTCAAAAACGGATTGGCGTTGAGTATAAACTCACAACTACAAATATAACATCCCTATACGACTTGTGCCGCTATTCCTGGTCGGGAATTTATAATAGAGCCAGTCCTTGGTGCGCCTTGCTCTCAACGGAGGACCTAAAAGTTATGGAGTATTATGGGGATCTACGACACTACTATAGAAACGGACATGGTTTCCCTATAAACGAACTATTTGGACAAATATCTCTCGCTGATTTATATAAGACGTTTCGAAATATTAAAAGTGGGAGAGGTAAAAAATTAACTGTGTATTTCACTCACGCTACTATGATGGACATGACGTATGCAGCTTTAGGCTGGTTTAAAGACCCAATTCCACTGACGAGTGCGTACAGGGATCCAAATAGAAAATGGAAATCGAGTAAACTTGCCCCATTTGCTGCCAATTTAATATCAGTGTTATACAGGTTCTTATCTTTTATAAATATATAATTAAAATATATAATTAAGTAAACTAAAACTAGGCCGTTGTGGCACAGCGGTACAAACGTGCAACTGTAGTAGAGACGACGGTTGTAAGTTCGGTACTCATTCGGAGGAATGAAAAACTTAATATTTTCATTACCTTGCTCTGGTAACAACTCAAAGCATGGCTTTGAGTTCTTCCACTCAACACGCCAAGCTTCAAGAATTCGTTGGAAAGTAGCAAACAGAAGTTTTCATGAGGATCGGAGTGTCTTAACACTAGGTCTAACTATATTCATATAATATGTCGTAAAACAATTCTCACTATTCCCTAAGGAAATTTCTAAGAAATCGAATACCTATTGCAGATGCTTGGAAGAAAATAAAGAACATTTCAAAGTGATGTTTTACTTGAACGAAGATCCAGTTACGTCAATATGCGATAAAGGGGTGTGTTCGTGGCAGGAGTTTGAAAATAAATTTAAGCCTTTTGAAAATACTACTTTAGATTTCTGTTCTTGAAGTTCGTTTAAGATGCCAATGCTTAATGAATTTAACTTTGTTTTCTTATGTAAATACATGAATGAAACGTACAGACTGATAAATATCAGAAATTTTACTATATAAATTCTGTGTATATGTTAATTTAAATAATAATGTTACATACAAAACGTCAAACAACTTGAAATGTTCAGTAAATATTGCTTTGACTAATTTAAATAAATCTAAGTTTATAATTTACAAAAGTAAAAAAAATCTTTTTTTTGTATAATATAACACTTCCAACACCGCATTACACCTTAATTACTCGCTTTAAACTTTAAAATTGAAGTACATAATAATGAAATGCCACCTGGTATAAGATTTGAAGCTTAAAATGAAACAATTTTATTACTTCTTTTATCTTACTTAGGATATTTCGTTTTACTTGCTTAATATTTTTTATAATGAATATACAAATTTATACGTGTATAGTATATATAAATACCGCGGTTTATGTATTGTAATAAAATTATATTGGAATTGTCATAATGTTTTGCAATTTAATAAAACGAGATTACAACCCAATTTGATCTTCTTCAATAAATTTTTTTTTTAGTGTTGTAAATATACATTTCAAACCCACGTCCTTTATCCTTTTCGAGAACCTGTTATTATGAGCTCAAACTAAATATACTTAGCATTGCAGGACCTTAGTTTATTTCTAACTTTGATCGAAGTCGCTGTCCAAAATTTTATTTCTCCAGTGCTATAATTATATAATAATATCACGATGAAATTATTATTACGAATAGTGTTTATTTGTTTTCCAATGCGTATAGCAGTATCATCTTATTGTTATTGGAATACTGGATGCCCTTATAAGTATTTGTCTACTGAAACCCCATATAATTCAGTACGTGGAGATATTAGAGATAGTGTTGTCAAGTTAACTGGTAAGTTGATATAAAAAGTAAACGATTTGTTATTCATATAAATTATTTCTGACAATATAATTATTATAAGTTTTAATAATAATATTATAAACTATAGGATGCGAACCCGTCAGTATATGGGGTATATACAGACATGGAAAACGTCAGCCTAGTGCCTATTTCGGGAACTTGATGAAGGAAGCAGTATCCATTAGGAATTATGTCGAATCGAGCTATGAAGAGGGTCATAGCTCGCTTTGTGCTCAGGACGTTGAAAATTTACGGAACTGGGTAGTCAATGGCAGCTTTTTTGATGGGAAACAAGACATAACTGAAGAGGGCCGCAAGGAGATGATAGGCCTTGGCAGACGGTTAAAAGAGGCATTCCCGGCTTTATTGAATGATCTTCAAAAGGAGAGTTACACATTTCGGTCAGCCCGAGGCCCGTGGATTGAAAATAGCATTAAGCACTTCGTAACGGGTTTGGGTATTAATAATTTAATTATTGATGAGACTAGAACTGATTCAGATGTAATGGACGTGAGTAAATAATATGTAAAAATAATATCTCTTTTGATTTACCGTCGAATATTATAAAGTGATATTTTTCCTATATTATTTCAGCCATCCGCTAAATGTAAATCACATATAGGAGATGTAAACAAAGAACTCAATACTTTTGCAGAAGTTGACAAGTATTTGGACACCTCAGATTATTTAGCGGTAAGATAAACTTAATTAAATACATAATTAATATGATTTTCTTAAATAATACCTACAATTTATTTTAGACAAAGGATAGAATACAGCGACGAAGTGGTATAAATTATATACTTAGTGACGAAAACGTTACAGCCTTATATGACCTATGTCGATACACATGGTCCGCTATCGACGATAAATTTAGTCCCTGGTGTGCACTTTTTACCAAAGACGATTTACAAGTGCTAGAATATATACAAGATTTGAAGCATTATTACAAAAATGGTTATGGAACACCAATAAATGATTTTTTCGGTAGAGTTCCCTTAGCAAATTTACTTGAAACTTTTGAAAATGTTAAAAAAGGAAATGGCAAAAAAATTGTTGCTTACGTTACTGACGCTACCATGTTAGATCAGATATATACCGCACTGGGACTATTTAAAGATAGCAAGCCTTTAACCGGTGCCAACAGAGACCGTGAAAGGAAATGGAGAACAAGCAAGATATCTGTTTTTTCCGCCAATTTAGTAGCTGTATTGAATCGGTGCGTATCTTGTTTTCTTTTTATATTTGGAGGCTATAGCCTTCGTATATGTTTTTCCCGTTAACCAGCAAACAATTTCTTTTCAAAATATACGGATTAATTATTTTTTTCACTAATATAGAATAGTCAGCCATTTTAGCAATATAATTGGTTTTTATTTTACAATCCGATTTGATAAATGCCGTCAATAATATTAACCAATAAATATCAACAAATAATTAATTGACTCACAAATAATTTGTCATCAAATAAGGCTTAAAACAGAAAAATATATCAGTCTCAAACTACAATAAACTGTTGGCTGAATACATTTTAATTTTCTTTCTTTTCTTCTTTTCTTCATTGCTTATAGATGTGTTAAAGAAGGTTCCGAGGACCACAACGTCGTGTTCTACTTAAACGAGGAACCAATGAGATCGATATGTGAAGAGGGTGTTTGTTCCTGGCGAGAGTTCGACGCGAAATTGCGGCCATTTATTAACACTACTATCGACTTTTGTGAGTTCCGAAACTAACCTTATTAATCTTTTACTAAAAGATTATACGGTAACATCTTGTACTCGTACGTACATTACGAGTGGGTGCCTTCGTTAATGAATTGTATTAAACATTTAATTTACAATATAATAGATAATTCATATAATTTGATGTTCTAATTTAACCTTATTCTGTTGTGAATTTGCATGTTTCAAATTTTACAGTGAATTTTATTTATTATAAACATTATTATTAGAGCCCGTTTTGTTGAGCAGGGGCGCAAGCGTGCGAAATTCCCTAGAGTGGGAATCGAACCTGCAACCATCGCGTTTACAGGCACACGCTTGTGTCCATGAGTTCATCATGTTCAAATCCTCAATTTCTTCTAAGTAGCAAAAAACTTAAAACATGATAATAATATATCAAAATATTAGGCGTGTATAAAAAATATATGTGCTGATATGTACATTTCTAAGGTAATCATTTTAAAATATATTTTAATGTATTATCAGTAAAATGGCGATATTGTTACTACAATTCTTATCAAAAATATTCATCGCGATATTGTTACTACAATTCTTAATAAAAATATATCTATGAGTATATCACAGATTTTCTTCTTATAAATCGGAAAATGGCACAGATAAATATGTCAGCTTCACGCTGTGATAACTGTGAGAAATATGTCACTATTTTTTTTCCAGTCCAAGAGAAAGAAAATAAGGTTAATTAAAAAAAAAATATGTAAAATTTTTAATTAACCTCTGCAATGCGACTAAAACATGACACGTAGTTGAAAAAGTTAGTAATGAGAGCGAGTTAGTCTTATATCTTGTTCTTACATTTTAGAGTCAAGGCAGGATTTCGTGTAGCTTTGTACTTTAATTTGAAATGTGTACTATTATTATATTATTATTGGCCTTCTTTAAATGAGTCCCAAATTTACAACATATATTTAATTAAAACAGAAAGTTTTATATGTTATTTTATTTTTTTACAATATCTTTTTATATTTGATTTTGAATGATGAGTTCTTAGAAGTCGATTTAATTTTTTGTATAAATAATACTAATGTCGAAATTGGCAATCGGTCTGTATAATAAAAAGGTCACTGGTAGTCATTCACCTTAAACAATAAAAAAGAAGTGCATGGAATCGCTTCAATTTTAATATGTCGTAAATTATATTATACGACTATTATGACTTTGTGTATCTGCGTATTTTTAAATGGGTCGAAATATATATAGAGGCCCGTCGCGGTATGATTGATAAGTGTCTATTGAACTTAAAAAAGTTTCAAGTGACTTTCTCAAAATTACATTTAGACTTAATCGAAAATTTGAAGCTTTAAACTTTTCTATTACGTTATAGTTTGAAAATTATAATCTTAATAAATCTTATGAGCAAGTATAAAACTAATTAAAAGATAAAAGCTATTGCTCACTCCTTGCCACTCCAAAAAGCGGATTATGACATTTTGAGGGGCGTTCAAACAAACTGCTCCTTAAAACTTTTATTCCACCTCCTTCACTTTAATGTATTTGTGTTACCTTAGTTTCTATTCCTTACCAAAACACACTATTGCGCATTGCAGCTTATTTTTATCCTTATATTATACATTTTATTACTTATGTTTTCATATCACCAAAATAGAAGCATAATTTTCACGATTCATACAAAAAATCTGAATGAAAAAAAAGAAATTGGATGTTGTCTCTCTACATTAAGATGACTTTTATTATAATTACTAAGTTTAAGTAAAATATTTTTTAAGGCTGCTTCCCTATAAGAAGAAACTTTAAGATAACATAATCTTACTTCTTGCGTGATGCGAAACATTTTGATAATAGCTGTCATCCCATAAAACCTCCCTGACACAGAAAGATGGACGATGCGCAAACTTTTACTGCCTGCGTGTTAAAAGCTCTACAATGTTAGTATAAAGATTTGTTTATAGTTTCCCACTACAGCAGGATAGGCAGAGGGATCCTGGGAACCTAATGTTAAAACGGACTTTTCCCATTAATACACTTCCAATTCCGTCAAATTCTTGAGGCATTGTGTATTGAGAAAGATTTTTTTCTGTTGGACACTGGGAAGTAACAGAAGTAGGTCAAATTGATGGATTTCACATACACTTGACTAACTAACTAACAAAGCAAGCTTAGTAAAAACTTGCAATAAGCTGATACAGAATAATAATCATTAACTATAAGAAACAACTACGAAATACATAACGGAGTAGGTTCCCTCTGCCTACCCTGCTATATGTGGGAGACAGCGTGAACCAAAAAAAAGCACTAGCAACACTCTACTCACTACTTTAATTGAAAATGTATGTTTGATATAAATTACTGGTGGACGCTTTACACAAACATTTTAAATAGTCAAATAGATTTAAATAGTCTAGTCATTTCATAAATATTCAATTTGCTTTTGAATGTGCTAATGTATAATGAGGTACTTTAAATATTTTAAAGTGTTTTACGTGTTCTCATATGTATTAAGTGCTTAAGTACAAAAATATGCATTTTAACAATGTGTCTATTTCCGCACATTTCTGTATGGTAGTATGTGAGAAGGCGTAAACGTTTATAATGTCACTTTAGTATTCTTATTGTAAAATTCACTGTAAACAAGTTCTTTATAATATTTAATCCGTTATATAACGCATACTATAATAATTATTAAAAATAAATAACGCAACGGGCACAAGGGTGTGTCTGTAAACGCCAACAGATTGTGGGTTCGATTCCCACTCCAGGAAATGATATATTTAATATTTTCATTTTCTTCACTCTGGTATTCGATTCCCACTTGAGGAAATATTTCATATTTCCATTTCTTCGAAAATTTTAAACAACATTGAATGTCCTCCTAATCTTTAATTATTGTAATTAATATTATTAAAAAGATTTGTATATATTGTTAATGAAATATATATAACTTTATATTCCATATTTTATACAGTAAATGGCCAGTTAAATGCCGTGCATTTAGACGCTTTCAATTCCCGTCAGTCAAATAATGTGATAATATAATGTCATCACAGCGCTCGACACTCTTTTGTTGCAGCTTTATGCGCTACTATTCATGCATTAATATTTCATAACCTACTTGAATAAATGGAAGTATTAATTATTTTTATTATTAATAATAAATTCGGGAACATACAAAAATATTTGGTAAGTGACTAGAAATTGAATAAATTATGTTCTCACTGCCAAAAAAAAAATTAAATCTTTGTGCAAATTTATAGTTTCATTAGTGTAATTATCTCAAATGTTAAAACAATATGCTAGATAGATCCTTGAAATACGGATTACCTTATAAAAATATTAATGTGGATTAAGAGTTTCACAGTAAACATGATGTGAAGACTATTAGAAAATAGTGGAAAAGTATCATAATCGTTTAACACTATGTTCCCTCTCCTTGCTCTGCTATGCTAAAGTAAAAAATATATTAAATATATTATTATGAAAAAAATATGAAACCTTTCTTTATGACGGTTTCATGAAGAAAAGATGCATAAAAAATATTTTACTATTTTTTTTACAGTAATGTTACCGTTGATTGGGTCTTAAAAATTTGAAATGTATGAACTATAAATTGTAGAGAACCCACTTGAAGTCAAGTGGCGTTTCATCAAATCCCAGTTCGTTCAAATTCTAAGGAATTTCAGATTTTTTATTGAATTTGTTTTCAGTCATAAAAGAAATAGTATATATATTAATAGGTTTTAAATGACGTTTCTTTAGATTCACGCTGTAAATCTGCATATAGCAGTAAAGGCAGAGGTCACCCAGTGTTAAGGCACTCCTTTCCCCCTTTTCCGTCGAATTTTGAAGGCATTGCGTGTTGAGTAGCGGAACTCAATGCCGCGTTTTGCCTTGGTACCTAAGCGAGGAAAATAACAATATTAAATATTCCATTTCCCGAGTGGGAATAAAACCCTAAACTGTATTTAACATACATACATAAATTTAATACATCTAAGATAATTTTAAAAATAGTAAAGCTTATTACTCTAACAAAATGACTTACATTATAAAAATGTACGTAAATAAATTCAGGTAAGGTAGCTGGAATTATACTATTTTTTATTATTGTAATTTTTATTGAAAAAAAGGCAACAGAACTGCTTTTCGGGCCGGTGGTGGATTTATGTTAATTTTACAAAATATAACTAACTTTATTTACTACTTAAATTACGAATATTTAACATATATATTACAAAAAAAATATTCCTTTTGGAGCGCCATCTGTTTTTTACTTTAATTGTTGTCTCATACACATGTCTGTAATAAACTACGTCCATAAAATAATTGGAGTAATAACACATGCATGAGCACAAGAGGGCGCTAGTCATAAGCATATAAAAGTTTTTTAAACGTCTTCACGCTGTATCCCGCACACAGTTGGGAGGCAGAGGGAACATATTGTTAAGAATTTCCGTTCCCCACTTTCCGCCAATTTTTTTCGAGGCATTGAGCGTTGAGTGGCGGAATTCAACGCCAGGTTTTTTCCTTGGTACCAGAGCGAAGAAATTAAAATAATAATTCGTTCCCTTGAGTGGAGATCGAACCCAAAACCGTCGCGCTACAGCCACACCCTTGTGCTCCTGCGTCACGACGGCCTTAATAATAATGATTTATGAGATCATATACTGAATTGGAGAATAGAACAAACTATTTAATATATTAAAATCGACACTAATACCGAAATATTATTCTCAGTCTTTATTTGTATGGTATAAGTATCAGGAAAAGGTTTTTTCTTTTCGTTTAGAGATATATTACATATTGTAAGCGAAACTTACCGCTTTTAAAGTGAAAATGAAGTCTACCCCGCCTTATCAAGCATCCACATCCATGCTTTATTTATACTCAAATAGGAATTTTATTTACATCAACATAGGCATCAAAGGCAAAATACCAAACCGTTGTTGCGGTTTACGGTGACACAGGTTTGCCTCGTTTGTTTGTTTTAGGAATTACAGATTCCATTGTGCAAATGGAGAATGTAGATTCAAAGTCTTTTGTCCACACTTTAGGATTCTCCACCATGTCCTGTTCGGATAGCGGCACGCTTTTCCCAAGTCCGATAGTGATCTCGCTTCCCAACTGACAGTGTAATGAGAAACTAGAAAGAATAACATTATAACTGAGCAATTCTTTATAAAATAAATACTTATAAAGCCTAGGCTTATTAATCCAAAATAAAAATAAATAAAAAATATATTTGGAGTATATATTATGTTTGTAATTTATTAAAATTTATTTATTTTATAGATAATTAAAAAATACTCTATTCTTATTTTCTGTGAAGTTCAAAACTTTAGATTGCATAGCAATTACCTTCATATCCTTGACCCGCGTGGTTATCATTTGAATCGATACTTCCCCGTGACCTACTTCCGTTCACGTAGAATATAACTGATAATATTTATCTATTTTAGTATGTTTAAAAAACAGTTAAAAATATAAATAAAGTCAAAATTAATTTCTGTTATTTAAATGTTAAAATATTTTCTATAATTAATACTCATATTTAATTAGGTATGTCTACTAATAACAAACACATATAATATATATAGAAATTTGGTACACAGTTTTATATTTTAAATAATTCCTTTATTAACGCACAACAAATATAATAACGTACATTTATTAATACATCTAAACGATTATAATTCTGTTTTAGTGAGAAAAAGCAGGTAGTTGGAAATTAGACAAAAAAAAATATTTAACTGGAAACAATAGCCAAAATTATATAAATAATACTTCAAATTTTGTTTATTTATATAGTAATGAGACGAAATGAAAAGACAGTAAACTATTATGTATATCAATATTATTACGAACCGACGCAGATTTTTATGTTTTTTTATTTATTATTATAACATCCATAGTAAAAAGGATTAAAATTCAATTATGATATTATTCAATAATATAATTTCGTCTCACACAGCATTAGAACAAAACATTTATAATAAAAAGTACTGCTATCTAAAGCCGTCTACTACGATATGCCATTTCACGCCCTGCTAAGACTCCACACATGTCTATATCACTACTTTCTTTTATAATTTTCCCTCTTTATTCCAGAATCAGAAGCCTTCTTAATATTGTTTGTTCATTTCATTCATTTCATCGATTTCGTAGTTTGAGAATAGTTTGTAAAAGGCAATAGAATAGATCACGTCAAATTGACATCAATTCTTTCAATAGGCTAGGAGGTCGCGGAAAATTGCACGTTACATAAATAACATACACAATATGCCTAATACTTTTAAAACTCTACATATTTTTATATTTTATTAATTCATAAAGGTAAGATACTATTGTTTTATTTAAAATTGGAAATGCTAACAAATATTACTCAGTGGTATAATAATTTATTTCACAATAGAAATAGAAATAATTTCACTTTCTAAATACTTTGGGAAAGTTTTATAAATAAATGTGGTCAGAAATCTCTTAAATAAATAAATACGTATATATGTCCATAATATTTCACAGACGCAATTCAATTTAAATAACTAATTTAAACATACTTAGTCTAAAAAATAATGTGCTCAGTTATCAACAGAATTTGATATATAAATTGTATTGTCTATGTCTTCTACACAATAATTCTAACGATAGTGCAACATGGTAAACACATTGAGCACTATGTAATGACACATCCACACGTCGCAATGATAGAATGACAGCAGTTACGAATTAATGAATAAACAACTATCGTTACATTAATTACATAGCATAGTAGGTAACAAGAATACAAACTGATTTATAATTAGTATATATAATACTATACAGTTTCTTTATACACGGTTGAAACATATTTACATTGCTATAGGTAGATAGCGTTACAGGTAATATTGTGGTTTCAATACTCTTCAGGCCGAAATCGATTTGAAAGCATATTTTTATTAATACACTCTTGGATTAATACATTTATAATTTCTAAATTACAATTTCAGAGAACAACA
The DNA here is from genome assembly GCF_056956725.1 of Heliconius melpomene rosina. Taxonomy (NCBI): domain Eukaryota; kingdom Metazoa; phylum Arthropoda; class Insecta; order Lepidoptera; family Nymphalidae; genus Heliconius; species Heliconius melpomene. Next base: position 4,631,977 of record NC_140401.1, on the reverse strand, counting down.
GGTTACAATAATTTAACATTCGCTAAGTTAAGTATTAAGCGACGTGATACATCTTTATATAGATCAAGAGCTAGAACAAATTAAATATATTATATGTAAATGTTTTTTTTAATAATTTTTGTGCATACACCAATACACATATTGTGATGTCAATACAAGTCTATTAAAGTTACAAGCTCTTAAACTATAAGAGATGAATTAACACTCTTTGAATCCAACAAAAGTAAAGAAAATAAATCATATGAAATATGAAGTTTTTAAATTATGTCTAAAAATATTTTGCGCTTTTCGAAAATGTTTCAATATATTTGTAAATAAGCTGAAAATTTGACTTTGGTCCAAATTCCACAAGTCTATTTCATGATTGACGTTATCAAAATTATCAGAAGTCACAGATAAATGCGCAAATTATTAATTAGCACAACTTAAAAATAACCTTATACCAAAACTCGTTGTTTTACTTGAAATAGTTTTTCAAGAATAGGCTATAATATTATAAAATAAAAGTTAACAGGCGAAAATACTCGGGCAACGTATTAAAAGAGTTCCAAAAAGATATAACTATATATTATAGAAGTATCAGATCCCTACGCCAGCTCACAATAAATGCTACCTAACGTCTAAATTAATAATACTAATAGATAAAAATGTCCATTATTACAACTATAACAATATTTAAATATTTTTGTCTATAACAAACAAAAAAGACGATTAAAATGTAAATTTAACAAACAGATGTAAAATTAATTTCAAGAAATAAAAAGGACAAACAATTTGGTGAATTTTGAGGAATATTTATAAAACACATAAATATTTACGAAAAATAGCTCCTTGAAAATACTGGGTTAGTTCACGACGTGCTATGGCGTAAGACTTTTTGAAATTGAGTCGTTAGAAGAATTGGCAAGACCAAGGAGTAAGCCGCCAGTATGTCCAAGGTATGAATATTTGACGGTCCCTACGTATTAACGGACAAAGGAATAAAGGTTCATCTTTCTCTTAAAAAAAAATATTTTTTTTCTATATAGTAATATATATATATTTTTTTATTTTTTGCAGCAATAATAACATATGATCATTTCATTTCATTTGAAAAGATTATAAGATTTCATATTTTGATAATAAATAACTAGACGATAAAATACTAACCCTAAACCATCTCAACCTAATAAAATAATAAATATGTAGGTAGGTACTATTCCGTATACTATATGATATTATTTGTTAATTTAAGTGATTTTTCAGAGCAAGACGAAACTTTTTCTTTTGACATATCCATTTATACGTGGAGATCGATTTTTATTTGGACAGTGTTCTATTAACAATTGCAGCTAGGGTTGCTGTTGCCTTGGGGCTGTTCCGTGAGGCGCTGCCCGCGCGCGCCGCCCGCCAGCATCGCGGGCTCCGAGTCGAGGCTCTCCGACATCTTGTCGCAGATTATGTCGACCAGACGTTCGAATACAGCCTTTTAAAAACAAACATTGTCATGAAGTATAATTGTTTGGTTTCACGCTGAATCACTCCTTTCCTGACTCTCCACCCTATTTTTGCGACTTTCCACGTTTAGTAGCGGAACTTAACGCCACCCTTTGTCTTGTTACCAGAGCGGATACATGAACATAGTTAATTCCTCGAATGTACATTGAACCTTCATCGTCTTGTCAATAGCATAGTGTCACTACGCCATCGTCGCTTCGTCGAATAATTTATAACAATAATAATTTTAACGAGTATTTATGAAGTACATTTTGATTCAAAATATAGAACGAGAAAATTGATATAGGTGAGGATAATCAAAGCAATATTCCCAATTACAGGTTTCGCTCCATGTAATTTACAGTTATATAACCCTTATCTCACCGCAACGAATGAGGGTAAATTAATAAGCAGACGGGGTTTTGCTTTTAGGTTCTATCAATCAATAATTAAGTTTATTTATACCAATGCAATGGTAAAAAATATGATTCAATATAGGTCATTCGATTTAATTTAACTGAAGCGTATCGTAGCGTATAGTATTATATTACTATAAAATTAAATGTATTTTCGTTCTCTCTCTGTCAGCTTCACACTGTATCTCGCATTTAGCAGAATAGACAAAAGGGAATCTACAGTTAACTCACTCTATTTCCCACTTTCCGCCGTAATCTCGTAACACTACGTGTTGAATGGCGTAATTCAATAACTGCGCTTTGCCTTGTTACCAGAGCGAAGAATTAACACTATATATTCATATTTTTAATATGACTAATGCAGTCTAAAACTAGTAAAAACACTATTTTCGATTTAGTTTTTAACACAATTTTTAAAAAATATAGCAATAATAAGTATACCTTAACATTAATATTTTCTTTAGCGCTGGTCTCGTAGAACTCGACGCCAAGCTGTTCAGCCAGCTGCCGGCCGCGCTCTTGGCTCACCACCCGCTCCTCCTCCATATCACACTTGTTGCCTACCAGGATAACTTGCGCGTTGTCCCAGGAATACGTCTTTATTTGTGTTACCCTATTTATTAAGTAATTATAATTAGATACTTTTTTGGATATATTTAATTATATTAAAGTGCTTGTGTACAACTGTGTGTGTAAAGTACAATGGAATTTGTATCTATTCTCAAACAATAAGATAAAAATTTCTTAATTATAAGGTTTTCATAAATAAATTAGAAAATGTATTCAATTACCTCGAAAATTCGGCGACAAGTGGAGAACGGAGTGTTTTAACTACAGGTTCACACAAAAAATGTATTCAATTTGTACTTTATATAGTAAAATATACGTGTACAGCAAGGTCATATTTCATTTTCACATAAAAAATATTTGAACATAGGATATGATCAATCATTATTAAAACATACTTAGTTCAAAGGAACTGAAAAAGAAATAGTAAAGTAAATAGCCTTCCTAGACGTCTAGCCATTGTGACCTATATACTAACGAGATCTTAGCTGCCAACTAAACCGGGATGTCTACGACAGAATTGTCCTAAAGAGGAGAATTACGTAATAGACCTACGAGTATATGAACTTACCAATCTTGCACGCTGTTGAAGCTTTCTTCGTTTGTTATATCATACATTAGAATAAAACCCATTGCGCCTCTATAATATGCTGTAGTGATGGTACGGTAACGCTCTTGTCCGGCAGTATCCTGAAATAAATTGAAAATTAATTGAAATAACAAGAAAATAGAAAAATAAATAATCTATGAAAGTTTTTCATTTCTTATCAAAAGGTTTCTAAGTAAGAACTAAGTAATTTCATGAAAGTGGGTTCTAACACACCCATATCTGTAGTTTGACGCGTTTGTCATGACGGAACACCGTCTTGACCTTGAAGTCTATTCCTACGGTAGACACGAACGCTGAAGTGAAGGAGTCATCAGCGTACCGAAAGAGAAAACTGCAAAAAATATATATTATTTTTACTTCAGTATTAAGTTTATTATGAAATATATATTTTTTTCTGAAAATATTTATAATCATTATGCAGTGTGATTATAAATAAATTATAAGTATATTATTTGTAAAATATAAATAATATTCGTACCTAGTTTTTCCAACAGAACTATTGCCGATAATAAGCAATTTGAACATATAATCAAAATTTTGGTCGCCAGCATCTTTCTGCCACTTAGGATCACCACCTCCAGCCATCTAAAAATCATTTTCGCGTATATAATACCATTTTTACTTACTTTTACTTTAAATTAACAAAATTATGAACATTTTTTGTTGTTTTAAACAATATTTAAAAGAAATAAATACCGTTTCCATATTTTTAACAATTATCTAACTTTAATTTAAAGCGACACAACTTTTACACATTCGTTTGCAAACGCAACTAACTAATGTTAATAGATAAAACTAAACTTAACTGAAAAATGACTCTTATTTCAAAGAACAAAATACTATTACAATAATGACATGCTAAGCTTTATCATTGTACTGTAAATGTTCGTTTGTTTTTTTAATAATATCTGTTGCTTATCATCTCGTGAATTATACTGATTCATTGTTAACTTAAAAATTATAACATAGATCAAATTTATATAAATTTCGTTTTAAAACTTATTAAGAAAACATAACTAATTAATATGCAAAACTTAAAAACTTATTAATATACAAATTTAAATAATACATTATTTTTGTTTTGTTGTTTTTGACTGTTTCTTTAACTAATAGTTAAAAAAATTGTACACGATATTCATCATCCATTATTAAATCTTAAATAGATTGTCTATATTATTAATAATTTATTTTCACAAGATTACTGATATATTTCCTAAAAAGAATATTAAAAATGAGATATATTAGCAAAAGAGCGTAATTAGCAAAAGAGGCTCACTCTTTAAAGAAACAACAAATTAGAACTCCATTATTTGCGTACAAAAGAACTGATATTTTATTATTTTCAATACAAAGTGAGCTTTTTTCATAACTCAACATCTGAAAGCCGTGTTACGGCCGTGAAAATATAATTATGTAGTTGTATTCGTGACATAAAAAATATACGTTTCAAATTATATATTTTAGGAGATACAGAGATATTATACTCTTTAGAGAAATTCATCTGTTCTGCTTTATATTATAACTTACAATGTATGTATATAATTATAGCGAAGCTATGGGCATAAGCGTACCACTTTAACGAGATAGGTTGTGGGTTCGATTCCAACTCGAAGAAATTCAATTTTTAATAATTACATTTCCTGGTTCAGGTGACTACGCAACGAGCAAAGAGTTTAATGGAATGGGAGTGATTTAAAAGTATATTCCCAGTTTTCACCTGCTACGTGCGGGATAGAGCGTGAAGCTATGTTACTCTTAGTGCTTACTTAAAGGTACATTTACCATGGAATGCACAATATTACTTATTTATATTAAACTATTAAAATTAAAAAAATAGAACCGATAACAAAAATACATATTTTGGTTTTCACAATTTACAAGTACTATTTAAGTTGCTCCGCGTCGGTATGCCACCAGTAGCTAAAGTAGCGATGCTGCATTCAGCTTGCTTTGATACTACATAACTTAAATTTCATGGCCCACCAATCATCATGTTAAAGAATCTAAGGAATAGGCACAGAAATACTCAAAATATTAAATTATAAATAGATATACATGTACATCCTCTTTGATATTGCTATTTGTTTAAAAATAAAACAACCATGCCATTATTATAAAAAACTTTAAAAAATAAAAATAGCACTTTTTTATGCATATCATGTTATTAAAAAAAATACTAAAAAAGATATCACTAATAGATACCACTATGGTGTATGCTTGCTTACCTTTTATTGGTTCCTGTAGTCGAAGTCAATCGACAAAGAGGTCAATATTTATATTTTATCGCTTAAGCGACTTCCAGCGATGTAACCGTAGCACGCCGCTATCTCTGTCCCTTTTACATTCGCATCACGCAACGGAAGCGGGTGGCAGCGTTAACACGTTTATCGATTTCTTTTACTTACTTAGAAACGAAGTACAAACCACTCTGCAAATTTATTATTAATAAGCAAAATGGAAGAAGTCGTACGCTATACCTGAACTCATAGGTAAAGCAGCAAAAATCGATATTTAAAAAAGTTTCATAACTAACGTTTTTTTCACTTACACTGAACTATTTAATTTTGGCTTCATTTGCTTATTATAATTCCATGTGCGTTTTGTTTTAAATATAATATTCCTTTGCTAATTTCCAAATCTTCGCTTAATACTATTTCGCGCTCACAGCTGTTACCTCCGTCCCGTTAACTTCTCACTGTGGCAAGGGAGTGGGATGAAAATCAAAGATGGCGGAGTATGCGCGCGCATGTCACCACACAGCCTGTCAAATTTTTTCAGAAACACCCATCCTAGGAATCGACTAACAGCATCGAATTTACTTTGAAAATAATATATCTTTATTATACTATACAATATTATATTAACAAATCTGCATATCGATATGGTCACTTATCTTTTTTTTTCTATCTATTTACAAGAAGGGTCCTCAAGCTAATGTTGTTTCATAAAGCGTAACAAGTCAATACTAACATATGACGACAGTTAAAGCCTCGACCCCGTTGTAATATTTTATGTAAATAGAACGTATATGTATGTAGGGAACATTGAAGATCGGTAGAGTCTATTTATGGAAGCAAGCTCAAGATCAAGGAGTTTTTAAGTTTTATCTATTTAATACAAAATATATAGTATAAACAAATAATAATATATAATATATTTAAATAGATAACAGATCAGATCAGAGATAACAGACAGATAAGAATTGTGTTCCAAACAACTCTTCAATTGGACCTTTGGTCTTTCATGCTTATAATTTTTGTGCATACGAAGAAAATTTGTGAGTGTCTGAGTACATTCAACACAAACTCTTCATTGTGAAGCCTCAAATGAAAGCCTTGACCTCTTCTTGACCCAATTATAAAGGTTCAGAATTTTCCTTAAACCGAAAATGTAACATTTTTTCCTTTATGTAATATTCAAGAATTGTTTCTGATACAATCCGAATTATCTAAGAAATATTTAATACATCGACATAATTGAGGAATTGGTTAGTGTTCATAAAAAAATATATATAAAGGTATTACTTAAATATTTTTTGGCATTTTTACAATTTTTAAGAAAAAATATAAATTATCTGATTGTAAGCGCGTCGGTTGTGGGCTCGATTCCCATTCAATAAATTATTAACTTGTTACAAGACAATTCGACAAAACAAACGACGCGACGTTAAGTTCCACCACTCAACATCCCTGTCATCGAACAGAAATGTGGGGAAATTTTTAGTACTAGGTTTCCACTACCTGCCCTGCCGTATATAGCTTGAAGAACAATACGAGTATATGTATAATACACAAAAAAAGTAACAAAAAAGAAAATTTATTTTATTGCTTTATTAAATTATATCACAACAATGATAATCTAATTAAACAATTCGTTTAATGATAATAAAATAATAATTAACGTGTCAGCAATATATTAATAATCTGCTTCAATATACAAAATATTTTAAAAAATATTATAATAAAGCCATCTTTCGCATAAGCCATCTATATTCGTGACAAAACAACACTAGATGTTACTGCGTAGGAGGTATTTCTACAAATAATGCTATTCAGTGCTCATAGATGCCGCTGACAATGTATTACAGAAACGAGCTTACTAGTATTCCATGGTTTCACCGGGTGGGTGATGAGGTCATTGAGTTTCAGGGCAAGGATCCCAGAGCCTGGAACTTGTGACCCAAGTATAGATTTACTGGGCCCTTTTTAAATGCCAATGTCCAAGCTTACTCGTATATCTCTATATAATATTTTGTATTAGCTTAGTAAAGTTTGTAAAAATATTTATAAAAAAATTTTGTTTGTAATTGAATACATTTTCTTTGCTATGCTCATCTTTCCGGAAAAAATGTTTAATCAATATAAACGTAATCCCCCTTCCAATTTGAATATACAAATAAATACACCTACCATAGCTCTTATAATATAGACTCTTTCCAATTAAGCCAACAGTTAATCTAATTGTTACCACTCGTTTTTCAACGAACCCAGATTTCAAAAATAAACAACGAAAATAGACACTTTGCTACCATTATAGCTCTATTACCGAAATAATGACATGGAAACAATGTTAAAAGCTTTCATAAAATAATTGAAGAAAGAATTTTAAGAGTTGAAAATAATTTGCAATGTCGTAAATGTTATAAAGTGTATAAGGACGTATAATGACAGCTTTAGATAGTTTAAATTCTGATCGACCTTAGGTGTCGTTAAATATATAGAAGCTGATGAGCGTGTACGAAAATGTCGCGAGGACGGAATTAGCGTAGTGCGTCGTCGGTGACGTCACACCTCGTCATGTGATGCGTCCAAGATACATAGATAGCACCACCAGACCAAGCTGCGCCAGTAACGTTATCCATCATTGTTGGAATTCCAATCTGATTCCAAAATCCGGATACTTACTGAGTTAACCATGGGAATGTAAATCGAGTTTGTCGTGTAACAGAGCCAACATTGTGAGCATATAAGATGTAGACGTTAGTTTGCTTAGATGTCATTTTCCTTTATTTACGTCAGGTTTTATAAAAAAAATATGACGTAAATAAATTTAAAAATTTATATATTATTTATTTACACATATACACACAAAATATTTACAAATAATATGTCCTTACAGTTAAAAAGAAATTAATTACTTTAAATACAGTGGTGCGATATATGCTACCAGGTATTTAAGTGTAAGAAGATGTTCTAAAAAGATCTTTCTTCACATTATGTGGTGTAGGCAAAGAGAACAATCACTAAGTATTCCGTTTCCGTTAAAATGTGTCCACTTCTCAAAAAAAAATTTAAAACTTTTACGGTTTAATTATATTAAACATATTTTTAATTTAGTTTACTTTATATTACAAAAGTCGCTTAAAAAATCCAGATTAATTAAGAAATTAATTTAAGATTATGCAGCTTAAGCAAATTTAATTAAAAAACTTGATTAGAAAAGTATAATTAGCATAGCAAATATTTTTAAACGAAAAAGAATATAATCAAATATTCTAAGAAACCAGCTCTATTGATTAATGTAAACTGAATTTTAATTTATTATTTTGAGGTTAGTCGTGGGTTCTTATAATTCTTTTTTTATTTGAAAGCTGGTTCTTCCCATATGTATGGTATACTTTTGTAATTGATATACTTCTGACAAAGTTATCCATCAGAAAATTACATAAGTCCTAAATTATTGACAATTTGCTTGACACTTGACCTATATTCCTTAAATTGATACAGAATCCTCGATGGGTAAAACCTACTCACATTTGATCAGTTTTTCCTACAAGATACGAAATCCTAACAAACAAAGGTTGTCGTATTTAATATAGGTAATATGTAAAAATATCAAAATATTTTATTTGAAATATCAATATAACAAAAACTTTTACATAACCTATGCTAAAAACATCAAGGAAAGGACTTCTTACTGTACTCGTATATGTAAAAGTTTTATACAATAGTAACATTTCCACGAGCTCAAAGTTCATAATAACGAGAAGTTGCATATTTAAACTTCAATAAGGACGTGAATAAAGAATAATTTGTGTTGTGAAACTGCTAATGTACCTACATACATATGAGTATATTTTTAAATGCAAGAAAATACTTAAATTCTATTAAAAAAATAAATTAGTAATAGATATATTAACGACTTTGCTTTGTGGCAGATGAGTATAATTTACTTCTGTAATTTCAAATAGAATTCGAATTATATTCACTATATTTGTTCTAAAACACTTTCTTAAGGCAAATTTCTAGATGATAGAATTACCTTTTGTCGTATTATAATAAAAATTCACACGTTGCAAATTTTACTTTCTTCACCACTCGAGGAAATGAAGTGTTTAATATTTCCGCTGCTCGACATGCAATCACTCCAGAATTCGTTGGAAAATGGGGAGTGGAAGTGTTTTCATGGGAACGAAATGTCTTAACTTTATGTTCCCAGGTTCTCTCTGCCGGCCTTGCTAGGTTCGGGATATAGCGTGAAGGTAAAAAAAATAAGGAAAATATAGACAATGTAAGTCTAAAGTGAAAAAAAAACATAAATAATATATGCTAACCTATTATTTGAATTCTCTGATCATCTGTATGCAATCAAACATTCAGTGTGATATCCTAGAAATGTGCCAAAATAAGAATACGTAAAATAAAACAAATAAATGTGACCTGCGACAATCTTATATGTCATACACAATTTTATGAAAATATAAGGATTTCTTTACGACCCTTTTCAAAGGAAATTCTCATATAATATAGTTATGCTTATGGAATATGTTACCTAGTGACACATATTTGATCGATGTATACACTTTTATATACATTTAAGAAGATACAATTGGCCTAGAAGTTAATAGTTATTTATAAGTTTTATTATATATTTTTCAGTATCTACACATATGGTTTATAATACAATTATGTTATATTATGCTGAAGTAGCAATGGGCAGGCCATATTGTCAGGAGGGCCGACAACCGATGGGGAAGAAAGGTCCTCGAATGGCGGATCCCGTCTCGGCAAAAGGAGCACAGGCCGCCGCCCTGGAATCCGCTGGATTCAAAGGGCGCAGGACCGGACGGAGTGGCGAGAATTAGGGGAGGCCTATGTCCAGCAGTGGACGTTGAAAGGCTGATGGATGGATGGATGTAGTGATTTGTGCTTAAATGGCATGCAAAGCAACGCTATAAACAAAGAACGACACAAATTTTTTTTCTTCCCTAAAATCTTTTTTCTGCTCGCCTATATCAAATTATTGGAATAGTAGAATGGTACGATTGCGGTAAAAATATATAAATTGTATGTAGTATGTGCATGTCAAAGTTGTAACCTTGACGTATATATACAGGGTGGAAGAGGCAGCGCTTCTTTTACTGAAACTGCATATAGGGTAAAATATTTCAAACCCAGAATTAAAAAAAATAATCAAGGTACCTCAACGGTTTGGACGTAGGATTTTTTTTACATTTCACGATTTTTATCCATACCTGTATTTCGTGTCACGCACACATACGTATGCGACGTTGCCGCTTTGACAGGTAGGTGTGTGCGTGCCTATGTTATACTTTACAAATGGCGTTTTATTTTAAAACGATAATTTTATTATTTATTTTGTTTAAAAAAAAAACTTTTTCATTTTTGAGAATTATTTTTTTTCCGAATTATATTAGGCTATTATAGAGTAGTTAAAACTGTGGTTTCATTTAAAGTGGCGCTGACAATTCCACCCTGTATACTGGTTTGTATTTAATATTTTGAAATTTCATAATTAACTGTATTATTATTATGTAAATGTCACTCAGCGTTGGAGACTGTTACCCAACATGTCATATCCGGGACGGTGGGAAGTGGAGGGTGGACAATAAATTGTATGTCAGATTGGGTAGCTTACCGAAATTTTTGATCAAAAATCAAGAAGTTTTGTGCTCTTGTGAACTTGGGAAAGGTGTTTTTGACAGAGCTGTAAGAAAGATATTACAGAAAGTACTACCCTGGTGTCCATTATTATAGGACTGTTACCGCAGGCTGTAAAGCATCTATAGAGAGAGTTCGAGTAGGAGGTATCATCGCTTTGATATGACATCCAATCAGGTGTTAAACAAGGTTGTTTGTGCTATGTCAACTTGATTGTTCAATTTATATTTGGATAGCTGTCTCCAAGGAGTGACCAAAGTGGCATAGGAGTTAAAGTACCTGAAGGTAAATTGCCGGTTGTAGTGTTCAATGCATTTGGCGCTCTGTTTCCTCTGGCTGAACATCTAATAAAAAATGGCTCAATGACTTTTGTTTACAACTTATTAGAACTTCTACTTCTTGAAATAGTTGCAAACTGATATTCAGTATATTATAAATACTAACAAACTACAACATTACTAAAAAAATATTTAATAAGCATTGTTGTTTAAAAAATAGCACACATTTCCATATAAATTGAATAAAGCACGACAGACTGGAAACAAAAGCAAAGAGATCGAAAATAGAATTTCAGCTTCACGCTTTTAAACTATTAACATACAATCCATTGCTAAATACGGTTTTCCAAACATTACTTACTGTGTATATGAATAATTAAATACTGAAAGTCTATATCTACTTTAAGTCTACTATTAAATTCAACATTACACTTTTTACAACGGGATTATTTTTATATTTTTACAATTTGTTAACTATATTTTATATATAAAAAAAATTGAACCTACAAGCATCGCTTGAAGACAACGCATAACCCAACTATGTAAAATTAATAGTATATTTACACGTTATAAGCTATAAACACATAATTTCTACCCTTTCATAAATAGGTATGCGAAGAATAAATGAAATGAAATTAGGTTAATGAGTGTTACATTTGACGTATTATTAATTACGGCCTAAGATTTTTACCAACACGAAACGAAAGGCAAAATTGTAAACATTTTTTACTATAACATTATTTTTATTAATATTTTAAACTAGTGATGTAAAAACGGTATTAATATAAAAATCAATAGGTGAGATACGTCCAAATGAGTTAAAATATTCTAAAAACTATTTCAAGGTAGAGCTGCACATACCTAACTTCCACTCAATCCCTCTCAGACCTCTCAAAATGCGAAATACAAAAACAGCTCATACAAGCTATAAAAAAAGACTCAAATAAAACATTTCAGTTATAAGCAAACAAGAGTAACTAAAAAATAAAGCCATCGAAATTGCACGATACGTAAGTTTGCATGTCGAGTGAGGGTTGCTGGGCTCGGCTCAGTCCCAAGTCGCCCGCCGACCAGCGCGTTCGTGCGCTCACGCGACACCCCTATGGACTACGATCGACCAAACGAACACACAAACTTCATCGTAGCCACTTTTCCATACTTATATCCTACGAGAAACCGAACGAATTACGCGATATATCCCTTTTTAAGAATATGACTTTAAAACTACCCTCCAAAAAGTTTTCTCTAACCTATTATACGTACTTTTGTGATTAATATCTACACCGAGGTTATTTTCTCAATATGCATCTCAGGAATTTGTATCGAAACCTATTTATACATAAAAAACGACTGAAACTTTCTACTTTCAACCTTTAAAAGTTTACACGTTTGTAACACAATTTACACGAATTTATAGGTAGTTTTGAACATTATTTTTATCCTAATACTAGTTCTCGGTAGACATAAGTGTGACCAAAGACATTTTATGTAAAACAATAGACGTTATAAGTGTGCTTTTAAAGTGTTTTAAATTAATGACAGTGCTTAGCTCTAGTTGTGTTTGTAATATTAGAAACTAGTGAGTGTTTTAGTGCCCTTTCAGTGTATAGTATTTATTTCGTATAAATAGAAGAAATACATTTGGTAAGGATTTTTTAATTTTTAAAATAATATATATTTTATATATATAACTTTTACTTATTTTAATTTGAATTATTTATTTTATATTATTTTAATTAAGTAAAATAAGGCTTTAAATATGTTTAGATATATCATTTTGTATTAATTGACAGACATGTATTATTAATATTATATAGAATATTTATACTAAATATTTAAAGTAATCATTGCTAATGTACAACAACAGAAAGTAATATTTTTACTTAGAAAAATGTTATTATTGATAAATTGAGGACGTCTATGAAAGCGGAACCACCAATCATTGTAAAAACTCTATTAAAAATATTTCTAAAGAATCTGGAAACCTGACATCTAAATGTAATCCTGATTGGAATATAGATTATAAATGACTACTATAGGATATTTTTTTATAAAATATTTAAAGAAAATTTATTTATTGGTTTATTATAATTATTTTTTGTACATATATACCTATATATAGTAAGTATGATTATAGTTTATTTTAAGCTATAAAAAATTAAACTATCAATATATTTCTAGGATTCAATTTGGTTTTGTATAGAAATAATATTGGAATATAAAATATAAACTTATATTGGTTAAGCTATCTTGAATATACATACATTAAATGTTAACCGGGCGAGCGCCGCTAAACGAAATAATAAATTGAAAATAGTTTACTTGTTTATTTAATAAAAGATTAAATAATTGCTGGAAATTGACTGGATTTAAAGATGTTATCACCATATTATATTAGAATAAAGTACAGCTACGTTTTACGTAAGCCAATTTATTCAATTTAATTATCTTTAGATATATAATTCTAGCTCCTGCGCGGCTTCGCCGGCTTATAAGACAGGCGGTAGGTAAACGAACACAACAAATGTGGTTTTCTTGCGTAAATCCCGATCCTGCGGAAATTCCGGGATAAAAACGAGGCTATATATATATATATATATATATATATATATATATATATATATATATATATGGTTCCACATCCCCCTCTATCTTTTAATGTTAGTTAAGTAAGAATCCATTCAGCTGTTCCGGAGATTAGCCCACACAAAAGCACAGACAAAATTTTAAAAATTATTTATGTTTTGGTATCGTATAAATCGCTCTATGCATTTGGAAAAACACGACTATTTTGAAATCACAGACATACATTTTAATCTTATTTATTCGAATAATTAAACAAATCAAATATTATTTCTTAGAATTAAAAGAATATTTATAATATTATTAAAACATGAAGAGTGCTATAACATAGCCATAAAAATAAAAATGTAAGTTCTAGGTTTGATGGACGATTTGTTAAATCGACGTCGTATCGATCATTATTCTTACCGTCGTAACTCTTATGATGTTACCAATGAGGTGGAGCGATACGATGTAAGGCAGTAAGAGCCTTTTGCCCTTTTTTATTTATTTTCTTGTTTTTTCACGCTTCACGCTATATCCCGCATAAAGTATATCCTAGGAAGTTAGTGTTAAGACATTCTGTTTCCTTTATAGACACTTCTGTTGCCCATTTTCCGCTGAATTCTAGAGGCATGTTGAGGAAATGAAAATATTAAATCTTTTCTTAGGGTGGGAATTGAACCCACAACCTTTCGCGTTTATAGTCGCTCACTTGTGCCCATGCGTCAAGACTGGCCTTTACGAGTATGTAGATTACACCATATATAAATTTAATACTTATTTATTAAATATATCCATATTTTTTTAACAAAATATTCAAATCAATTCTATTTTAACCTGCAACCTCTTGAAGCCGTCGGTTCATTCACGTGCATTACTTGAGCCGACTTCAGCGTAGGCATTCTACATAAGTATGCTTATACGTAGCTTTAAGTAAGCGTAGCGGTAGTACGTAGCGTATTCTCGTATTCCAGGTCGACATACTTGTAGGTACTCGAACTCGTAATATAATTCGTATAATATTACATGTATTTACTTACATATAAAACTTGGATATAACTTTACTTATTTTATTAAGTTTAATGTTTTTAAAAGTCTGTTGATGTATATGTTATATCCTACTAATATTATAAATGTCTTAGTTTGTGAGGGTGGGTCTGTTTTACTTTCAAGCAAAAACTATTGAATGGATGTAGATGAAACTTTACTGTAATAGTGAAAAATAATACAAAATAAGTAAAAACAAACAATTTCATAATTTTACCTGTGAATTTGGAGACTCACATTTTTTTATTATTTTATTACATCATTTTACAATTATTAAAGAAATAATTATTTAGTTGGAATCCGTAATACGAATATAATAATTTAAATGAAAACAACGCTATTATTGAGCTATCACCAAGCGATAGCGCGCCCGGCTGTTATGGTACTTATATAAAGATTATTCAAACTGTGCCAAGTCCAATGACATCGTGAGTATTTTTAAAATAGTTTTACAATGTCAAACCTAAGCTGTACTCTTTTTAATGTACGTACGAGTATATATAATTATTGACAGACTACCGAAATGAACTTCGACGGCTTAAAAGATTTATTGTTATGTTTAGACGAAAAAAAATTACAATTTTATCATCATCATAGAGGCCGTATCATAGGGGCCGTGGCCGATCATAGAGGCCGTATGGCGCAGGCTCTCAAACGTATTACTGAAAAAGCAATGATTGTGGGTTTGATTCTCAGTCGAGGGTGCGAAATATTTAATATTTTCATTCCTCGCTTTGGTAATGTGGCAAAGTGCAGCGTTAAGTTCTGCCACTCAACACGCAATACTCAAAGAATTTAGCGGAAATTGAATGGAAATGGTCTAAATAGAAATGGAATGTCTTAATAAGGAGATTCCCAGGTTCCCTTGCCTACGCTAACGAACTAATATTAGATAATTATTCATCTTATTATACATCCGGTAAATAGAGGCTCTAATGATATTTCGCTCTGTCCTAGTTTTTACGCCTACATGAAGGCATGGGTATTGGCGTTAATTAGTTAAAGCAGTAATTAACTATTAACTATTCAAATTGTGTCACACGATACATATATACCTACCATATGTAGAATGTAAATATATGTCGTTATTTAACGTTCACGACTGCCATAGTTCTATGTACTAAAATAGTATGTAATTATATTAATATTATGTGACTATAAATGCGATAGGTTGTTAGTTTGATTCCTACTCGAGGAAATGTAATATTGGATGTTCCCATTCTCTTTGCTCTGGTGTCGAGGCACGGCATTGAGTTTCGTCACTAAACACTCAGTGTTTCAAGAATTCAGCGGAAAATGGGGACGGAGTGACTTAAAACTAGGGTCCCTCTACCAACTAAAAAAATATAAGAATATTCCACTATTTAGTTATGTAAGTTACAAAAAATAGAAAACAGATGCTAAACAGGCTGTTAGGTAACGAGAAGGAGAGGCGAAGCGTCTCATCAAAATGTTTAGTAGTCTCTACGTGACAGTACTTCTTAAACCTCAAGCTTCCCTACTTTAAAACAGAGCTTTTTAAGTAGCCTATATTATGCAGACTTGACCCCACAAATGTTTTACAATTATCATTTTTAGGGTACCGTACTGCAGAAGTTGAAAATGGAATCTTTATAGGAACATCAAAAATCCAAATTTATATTTGTTTCATACAAAATGAGTGCAAACTTAAATTTGTCAACTTTATAAGTTGTACTTTCCGTTGACCTACCAGTTTTGAAATTGGTACGGAAGCTTCGGTTGGTGAGTCCGACTCGCACTTGACCGGTTTTTGAGATTTGAACCAGCTTTATTTGTATTTTATAGTCTTGCTGAACTTGACATACATCGACTACTTGTTATGCATTCAGACATATTGCCGAGAGCTCATTGTAAATTGAGGCTCATAAAATGCACATATTTTTCATAAAACAATAGAAAACTCCATCGTATAAATGTAAAAAAATGCTATAATTTGAAGAGTTATCGCTTCTATAACCGCCTATGCCAGCGCGAGGGCACAAATGTGGCTGTAAACCCTACTGGTTTTGGATTCGATTTCCACTCGAGGAAATGTCATATTTATTTAAATGTATATTTTCATTTCTTCGCTCTCACATAAAATATGTAGACCATCCATTAAGTATTTATCAGCTAATGTTCTATTCTACAGGACATCATTTAAGAGAATCAAGAAAGCTTTTCGTATATGAAAGTTATTATAAAGTAAAATGGGATGATTACGTAAAAAGATGAAATTTGAAGTTAAATACTTTTATCATAAATTGACTAAATTCTCCATTGTAGATGTCGGGGTTAATAATAAGACTCAATTTCCTGTGGGAAACATTTGCGGGCTTACAAAGAGAACGTGGAAATGTTCAGATATTAAGGCGATAAAGGATACATTTTTGAAGAATTATTGTATGAATTGAGATTATTCTGGAGTAATATTTTTTGACAACAATTATAAAATGATTTTCAGTCTCATTTACTATATGTAATACTTCCGAAATTATTTTAATTTTACATTTATAGCTATGTAGTGATTCATAATATTACAATAGAGTCGTTTATGATTAAGAAGTTACAAAAAGAAATATAGTAGTTTTTGATAATATATGTAGAAACAAGGAACCTATCATTTATTTCTCCTCGACTATACGAAGGAGAAGTATTTTTTTTACATATTCAGTTCGAGATATAAAAAGTAATGCTAAATTTATAAGCACATTAATGTTCACAGTGGAACCTGCAGTTGGCGTTTATATTCCCCTTTTGACCATCCATTTTAATTTTGTTAAAACTAGCAACACAAAGCTTAGTAGAGAAAATTGTTCTTATATAATAAACTAGCGGACGCGCGCAGCTTCGCTTGCCTATTTAAGGGTGAATTCTAATAACCCATGAAACATGTGTTCAATGAAATATTTTTAAGTCTAAATTTCAAATTTTATAAAAATCGGTGGGGATTTAAAGATGTTTCCATACAAACTTTCAACCCCTTATTTGCACCCTTAGGGGGAGAATTCTAGAAAACGATGAAACATGTGTTCAATTAAATACTTTTAAAAATATAAATTTCAAATTTTATAAAAATCGGTGCCGATTTAAATTTTTTTCCATACCAACTTTGAACCCCTATTTCACCCCTTTAGGGTTAAATTTTTTCAAAATCCCTTCTTAGTGGATGTCCAGATTACGAAAGTAAACTTTTGTCCAAATTTAACATTTCTACCATCAGCGGTTAAGGCTGTGCGTGCGTCTTACCTCAGTCAGTGAGGACAAGTCCTTTTATATATAGACTAGCGGACGCGCGCAACTTTGCTTGCGTATTTTGGGGGTGAATTCTAATAAACCATAAAACATGTGTTCAATGAAATGTTTTTAAGAGTCTAAATTTCTAACTTTATACAAATCGGTGGCGATTTAAAGATTTTTCCATACAAACTTTCAACCCCTTATATGCACCCGTAGGGGGAGAATTCTAGAAAACGATGAAACACGTGTTCAATTAAATACTTTTAAAAATCTAAATTCAAAATTTTATGAAAATCGATGCCGATTTAAATTTTTTTCCATACAAACTTTCAACCCCTATTTCACCCCTTTAGGGTTAAAATTTTTCAAAATCCCTTCTTAGTGGATGTCCAGATTACGAAAGTAAACTTTTGTCCAAATTTAACATTTCTACCATCAGCGGTTAAGGCTGTGCGTGCGTCTTACCTCAGTCAGTGAGGACAAGTCCTTTTATATATAGACTAGCGGACGCGCGCAACTTTGCTTGCGTATTTTGGGGGTGAATTCTAATAAACCATAAAACATGTGTTCAATGAAATGTTTTTAAGAGTCTAAATTTCTAACTTTATACAAATCGGTGGCGATTTAAAGATTTTTCCATACAAACTTTCAACCCCTTATATGCACCCGTAGGGGGAGAATTCTAGAAAACGATGAAACACGTGTTCAATTAAATACTTTTAAAAATCTAAATTCAAAATTTTATGAAAATCGATGCCGATTTAAATTTTTTTCCATACAAACTTTCAACCCCTATTTCACCCCTTTAGGGTTAAAATTTTTCAAAATCCCTTCTTAGTGGATGTCCAGATTACGAAAGTAAACATCTGTCCAAATTCCACGTTTCTACTATCAGCGGTTACGGCTGTGCGTGCGTCTTACCTCAGTCAGTGAGGACAAGTCCTTTTATATATATTCTTTTATATATAGATTATATAGTATCTTGTAATAAAAAAAACAAACTAAGTTTCCAAATTTCCTCACACTATTGACAAAGCGTGAAAATAAAAAGGAGAAAGGTCCTTTTTCCTTAAATTACCATAAAATGTACCTGTCAATATCAATAAAAGAAATTCTCAAGTCAGTTGGATATTTATAGAGATTTCCTAGAACTAATAAATAATGTCACAAACTTTACTGCTCTATAATGTTAGTATGAGCATGATGGATAGCTGGATGTTTCCAACTTCATTAGCTCAGTTTTGCTTTCACTTCGTTTAATATTACGTTTATTACTTATTAATTTGTTCTGTGACTTTGTCTGTGTTGTGTGTGTGTTTGTGTGTGTGTGTTTGTGTGTGTGTGTTTGTGTGTGTGTGTGCATGTTGTTCCTTTTTTAGAGATACAGTTAAAACTATGCCAAATATCTAACAACTTTTTGAACCTATGTATATATGTATTTTTTTCTAATTTCTCTTGGTATATGTAATTTTTAAAAGTCTAATTTCATATTTAAACATAACTTGAAAGCATTATGCAAAATTCTGTATCTGCTATCAAACACTTTACTATTATCATAATATTAAAAGTCAATGTTGAAAGCTTTCTCAGTTAGTAATATTTATGAATAAAATAGTTTGACATTTAGTATAAAATTATCCTTAAAAAGCATAACGATATTAAATTATTTTATTTTCAAATTATTACTTTACTCTGATCTTCGTCCATCAATTAATTTTTTATTTATGTTCATTTACAGAAATTTATTACTTTTATTAATAATGTTAAGTTTATTTTCATACCATATACTGATGAAAGTAGAATATAAAATTGGTTCAATAAATGATCCATTCAAAATCTTTCATTATAGATTTCTCAGAACCGCCTCACTGGCATACAGCGTTGTTCCCTATTTTAAGTTTATATTTAGAAGGTTGCACTAGAATTTTATTTTGCAACTGGCAAGCATTGGATCTGCCTGTCATTAGATATATCGATACACAACTAGATAATTGGTGAGGCCTAAAAAATAATGTAAAATAAAAAAAACAATAATGCCTTTCACTTCTTTTCACATAGGGTGTGATTCACACTCGAAGAAAGTAAATATTTAAAATTATCATTTCTTCGCTCTGAACTAAGAGTAGACACAAAACGAGGCGTTAAGTTCCGCCACTCAACATGCAATGCTTTCAGAATTCGGCAGAAATTAGGAGGAGTATCTTAACACCTGGTTCCCTCTGCCTACCCTCCTGTGTGCGGGATACAGCTGTATAGCTCGACGCTAAAAAAATATTAAAATAACCTTTGATAATATTATCAATAAGTCGCCATTTTAAGCGATACATCATATCATCGACATGTAATTACTGATACCGCGTACACGATCCAAGCCTATTGTAATTGTTAGTAGGCGTATCTAATCTATAGTTGCAAGGGATTTGGATCAATACGTACGTTCTAAATTTGATCAGTGCTAGTTTTGGATTATTAAAATAAAATTTTTAGTGCTATTGAATTGTTATATAAATGTGTTTTTTAATTTATATTGTAATTCTTTTGTAAATGCCATAAATAAATAATTTTATTAAATTAAAAATAAAATAGTTTTTTTTAGTATTGCAGGCACTAAATATACATATTACGCTAAGGATAAAATTAATATACACTGGTAACCTATATATTATATACACCTTACTTTTTTTTGTTTTTTTAGCTACACGCTGTATTTCGCATGTAGCAGAGTAGGCAGAGGAAGCCTAGTGTTCGGACACTCTGATCCCCAAATTGCGCCGAATTCTACACGCCGCGCTAAGCCTCGACATTAGAGCGAAGAAATTAAAATATTAAATATTTTATTTCCTCGAGTGGGAATCGAATCCACTACCCGTCACGTTTACGGTCACACTCCAGTACGCTTGCACCACGACTAGCCTCAAGACATCTTATTCATAACTTAAATATTATATTAATCTTAAACCAAGACCTATCGATCAAGCCTGTGCAAACTTGTAAAACAAACAATTCTAACTATGAGTAAATTAGCATGTTACAAAACCAAAGGTTATAGCATCAGTAACGAGACTCGCCTACAATGTTAACAAGATTATGTCCCGACAATCCAATAACAGTTTCTTAACAGTTCAAAAGGACATGACATCCTGTATCAATTAGCTGAAAGCCAATCACAGTCGAAATTCCCAGGCTGTCGGCCTTTATCTCCACAACGAACTACGTATACGACCCTTTATATGGCGTAAGTTGGGTGTTTTGTGTTACATTAGTTGATAAATAGAAAGGATTTCTTAGTTAACTTATAAAACTTCTAGATTTGGATAACTTAATAGCGTTGGGATGGTTTACGACTGTTATAACATTGAGTATGTACATTTTGTTTTTATTTTGGGTTAGCAGAATTGATTTATAATTTTTATTTATTATTCGATTTCATTGATATAAGAATACAGTTGCATTATTTCTTTATTAATTTTAGTTTCGAATATACTTACGGTATGCTGTTATTCCAATGCCTAATCGTTGACAGTTATTTAAAAAATCATAATTCCGAACTTCTTAAGTAAAATATAATTTTAACGCAATTAAAAAAAAATGCAAAGTAAAATAAGAAAAACAAATAGATCATCATGAACCTTTATAATTTATATTATGTGAGATAACTGTTGTTACTTATATATACATATATATATATATATATATATTTAATAAGGTTATATAAATTTTGGCAGCTATGTCATTTTCTGAATATGTTCCTATTTGCTATTAATATTAATTGCCCGCAATATCATGCACGAATACTGAAACTAAATAATACTGAAAACTGATTCACATATTTATTCCCTTCACGTTTCTTACCTTAAAGCTGTAAATTCTCTCTACTTATGCCAAGAGTTGACAAAGTAATCTAATTTTTTCTTTCCTCCTAAATACAATTTAAAACTGAAATACATAAAAAATATTACAATAATGTCGATCGATTTCAACCTTGATACAAAACCTCAGTAATAAACATTATTAACAAAAATTTATATACAAATAATTATAAAGTCTATTCATTTAAATCTTTCCAAATGACCTGTCTCACATCAAAGAAAACAAAACGAGGCGATGTAAAATATGTAAGACAGAAAAATTAATTACGAACCGTTGGTTCTTAGACATACGCTGCCACCGTAAATTCCTAATGTCCATCCGGAAGGTTGACAATATGCAGTTTAAAAACTAAAGGTCGCGGTTTGAGGAAATAGTTTAAGAGCCAATATCTGTGTACAGCTGTGATGAAGCCCGGTCGCAGGTGGAACGCTCGAAATAAATATAGATCGCGATACGTCGTTCATTGTCACCATCTAGCCAAGGTCCTAAGAACTGTCGAGCTACGGTACGGATAGTTCTAATTACGTAAATTACGATGTAAATGCTGGTATATCTTTATTTAATTATACAAAGAATTAATGGAAATTACATTTATTATTTTGTTTTGAGGCTGAGTGAACGCAATGGTTTTGGTTTTTTTCTAGAGTAAGGATTTAATTCCTAGTCTAGAAAAATTCTGGTAACACAAACCACGGCGTTGAGTTCCACGGATATACGTGATATTATAAGACTAAAATTATGACATTTTATTAGTGTTTTCATTATTAACCGACTTCAGAAATAGAATAGGCTATATGTTCCTTATACTATATAAAAAGCTATACAATATTTTATGTTACTAGAAAGAATTTGGTATTTCAAATATATTTTATAATTACTCCCATGTCTGAGCCTTCAGTAAGTATGAATGTTCTTGCTTACATAAGAATTAACGAGATATCATATAGCATCTTTAACATTTAATACAATATTTTTAAATTGAAAAGTTCCCTAAAGCTAGACTTGCAACCTACGTATTAGTAAGAAATATTACAATTTCATCCCAAAGAACATTTATTTTTAATTTCTAATATTTAATCAAATTTGATTTTATCTAACAATCTAATTGACACTCAATTAGATTGCTGGGTAAAATTAAATTTGGTTAAATAGTGAAAAGCAAAATGAAGTTATTTGTTTTATTAAAACACTTAAAAGTAGTTTATTTGAAAGTGAGGCCAAATTGGTTCAGAATGTGGTCTGAACTTTGCTATTTGCTATGGTGTTAGTTGAAAATGTAGAATAAAAATAAAAAAACAAAGAATACTGAAAAAATAAGTTTGTAACTAAAAACTTAATTACAATGCAAAAGGATCTCCGGAACCATTTTTAGCCACTTCATGCTAATTTGGTAAACCGATATACTTCGTTCCATTTGAATACGGGTCATAGTTCCTTGTCTTTTTTTGACCAGAGCGAAGTAAATTTTATTTAGAATCATTCCCCTAAGAAGGGATCATATCTGCAACCACCATATTTAGTAAGTTAGACGCGATAAGATCTTGTTTCAAGACCTTAGAAAATCTTAAAAACTTCAAGGACTAAGAGAAGATTTAACTAACATATAAACTTCATATCTTTTAAAATTCCATGGAAATTCAACTAAATTAAACAAGTACATAAAAAAGCCAATCAGTGTAAACGATTTACTCCTTTATTTACTAACAACACGTCAGAATTGACGTGCCATATTTGCATATCAAACAAGTTTTAGCGTCCGCAATTACTAACGTTGATAGCAATAAATCTTCCCTGGAGTGGTGGCTTCTCCATTTTTACACGACCATAAACTGTCTAGTCGCTAATAAATGGAGCAATCGACAGCGGACGCTTTGTGTCTTAATAGTAATTTTGAACCACGTTTTAAATGAAAGCCATTTTAGTCACAGGCTCTTCCTTGCGAAGACCTAGTTGAGACATCTGACGGGGGTAATGTCCGCAATCAACATCATGATAATTTGGTCATTTATCTTCTTGGTACAGACCTTTGGGGTAAGTTTCTATCGGTCCCTTCGTCTATCTAAGATTGTGAACTTGCAATTAAAGAATATCTTTTGTAAATAATATAGTGAAAAATATTTTTTAGAAAATTATACTTGATCTCCAGCCTAGCTCGAGACTTCCACAGGTCCAAGCTAGGAGCTAAAAATCCTATATTAAATTTCATCAAGATTGCTTCAGGCGTTCAGGATTGAAAAAGTAATAAATACAATTTCATATTTTTTATCTTAGGAAGATCATTAAGTATTGGATACTAGGGTAATGAAGTAATGTACTTAATTCAAGCTTTTATGTAAATTGCCGTGATAGTTATTACATTTGCCAGGATCCGATTTAGCTGAACTTTGGAGTACAATTTCAGTCATCAGATGGCAACGAAATTACATAATAATCAATATTGTTGTTGATCCAAAATTGCCATTGTGATTAAATGGCGGATTAGGTACTTGTTTTAATTAATATTTTATTAAAGTCAATCTTATGTTAAAATAAAAAACTGACAAATTTCATAAAATTTCATTGTTATAAAATATCAAACTACATTATATTTAAAATGGAGAAAGAAAAATACTTTTTAGAAAACTCATAATACTCGTACTGCATTCTCATCAATCAATACAAAAGGAAATTTAAATATAATATAATTTTAACACTGCTAGAAGTATTTCTAAGCAGCAGTAACATTGCAACTGCACTAATCTGTACGCCTCTTTACGTCTCGGAAGTCAGTTTACAGCTGACATAAAACAGTTAACAATCCACCATACACTAGGCCAACCGAGACCAACGGGGATTGGCAAATGATTTGCCAAATATTTGAAGAACATTTATTATCCATCTTCTCCAATATTGGCCGTAATTTGTGTATGTTGTGTTGTTGATCCACTACAGCGTAACGTGTGCTCTCAAGCCGTTAAAGTTAATGTAACGTAGAGGGATAAAATAGGCACTCTATATTCTTAAACGTTCGCCATACTTATGCGAGTTGTATAATGACTTCGGTAAAAGTTTTATGCTCGTATAACGACCTAGTTGATTGACTTTTTAGCGTCACTGCTATTACAGGGAAATTTCTTGTATAGAATCTACTATAGTTGTTATCGGCATAAACGTTATCATCTGCTTTAATTTTAGATGTGACACTTTTATAAGGATAAATAAATACTAGGCCATAGAAGCTCCCTGTGTTACGACGGCGAGCGACAATAAGCCTTTGTGGGTTCGGTTCCCAGTCTGGAGAATGAAATATTTAATACTTTCATTTTTTCGCTCTGGTAATGAACATTGAGTTTCTCCACTCAACGTGCAATGCCTAAAGAACTCGGCGGAAAATGAGAGACGGCAGTATAATGGGGAACAGAGTGTCTTAACACTTTATAAAACACTATATCAAGGCCACTTTTTGGTGTTCTACAAAAGAAAAGTGACAAAGATATTACCAACAATGGCTAATAATGTTCTACAGTGAATTTTTAAATTGTTTCTGCAATAGCATGAAATGGCCACTTTTAACGTTTTCCTTTGTATTTTTTAAATTAACATTTAACGCAGTACTTTGGATAGGTATGTTTAAAAATGTATTTTCATTTCGACGAATTCAGTGATAGGGAATAATTTATGGATAATGAATAAAACATGACACAGAATTTTTGTAACTCATCCATTAAAGGGTATTTTCAAATTATATTACATTATTTTTCATATTTCTACATAATTTCTAACTAAATTTATATTTTATATTAAAGTATTAGTAGCATGAATCAAAGAGGAGAGTATAGAAAATAAGATTTAGTTCTTAGTTATTAATTTTAAAATGTATAAAACTAGACGTTCCCTGAATATCTATTATTTATAAATGTGACGAACCTACGGCATGGAAATAATTAAACGAGCATTAACCCTAAGGGGTAAAATGGAGGTTATAACTTCGTGTGAAACTTGTTAACTCAGATGAAATACACACGCTTAAGTAGTTGCAAACATCACTCGCAAACCACATATTTTTGATAATAAGATATCTTAAGTTTTTACAGCATACAGAATAAGCTATATTATATAATCCAATTCTCAAATATATATATCTATATTTTCTTATAATGAAGCCTTTCAAAATATAATAATAGTTTGTACACAAAATTAGGTTAATATTAACAAGCAATTCTATATAAAATTTTCATATTGAAATATGTATCTATATACTTTTTGTTATTAATATAAATATGTTTTACGGCAAAAAATACGCACATTATAAGTAGATTTCTACAGTATGCTATAGTACATACATATTTTCGTTATAGTACATAATATGGGACGTCCTGTATAAGTTATTACTAAAATAAAAACATATAAATAAATAAAAATAAACATATTTATAGCACATATTAAAACATAATTACTACTTACAAATTTTATGTAATGTATTTCTAAACATCTTTCCACGTAAATAATTTAGACGTCGCTCGCTTTTGTCATCCAAAATTAACTTTTAGCTTCCGCTCCACATTACTGTTCTAAATTAAAATATACAATAATATACACTTTGACGTTTTCCTCTACTGCATAGTGTGGAATAGTTACTTCTTACTAAAAAATGCAGTATTTGTATATCTATTACAGATATTTTTTCAGTTTTCCATCCGTCCTCATTGAAACTTGCATCAAGTAGGCAAAAAGAACCTAGTGGCAAGACACTTTGTTCTTCGCTCTAGCATGTCACAATTGAGATCTTTAATTTTTATATGTAAATGAAGTTTTTAAATCACGCTGAACAACTTTTACTATGGCGGCATTTGAATATTCTTTATAGTTTAGTAGTATTATAGTAGTAGAAGTATTATTATTCTTCGTCCGATGTTCAAAATCTTTCTTTTTTATATGTATATTCAAGAAAATGCCTATCATATTAAATAACTGTTTTAATAATTTTTCTTGTACGTTCCAGATCTTTTATTTTATATGTCAATAGAAAATGCCTGTGACGCTAAATAATTTTTGCTAAGGCATTCCGTTATTTCTAATTAGTTAAACCGGTTTATTTCGGTTGTACATTAGGTGTGACAGTTTTCAATATCAAACCTAGACCCTGCCCACATCTAAAAGCTATACAAGAAAAAAAGTTTAATTTAAAATAATTCAGTAGTTCTCAAAAATGCATGCATAAACAGACAAAGAGACAGAAAAAGCAATAAAATGTCATAGATTGCCCCATCTCTCTACCTTATTTATTTACAAAAATATTAAATAAACAATACTTTAGATACCTTCAATACAAACAAATAAATAGGTAACACAGTAACAAACACAAATATCAGGTGTAAGTTCAACCCAACAATACGGTTTCGTTTATATTAATTCTTAAGTAGGTCATAAATTAAAGGTTAGGGCGTGGCGCACCAAATGCGTGTTAGTTAAATTATTTAACTTGTACTCACTCCAAACACCATAGGCTAGAAGTCGCTAAAATTATAATAAGTATATGTATTTTCACATTATTTAAATGCATAATTATAATGCTGCAGATTACACCGCTTTAAAAAATTGTTAATTATTTTTTACATAATATTATGTACCTTTGTTTTGAGGCCAATTATGGCTCAGGGATATAGCGTACGGCGTTGAGTTCCACCATACAACATGCAACGCCTTCAGAATTTGACGGAAAGTAGGAAACAGAAGTGGAGAACAGGAGAAGAAGTGGGAAGATACGCTTGTACCACTGAGCTACGGCATCAATATCTAGGTGGAAAAATACAACGGAGTTTCCTGACATTAAATTCTCTTTGTCTATCCTGCTAGAAACAGATAACTTGTTTCTGTGAAGCTGAAAAACGTAATTACGTTAACTGAACACCGTAGATAATCATTAAAACAATGGTTAGTCATGGCCAATAGTTTATTTACATCGTCTCTTTATTCTAAAATTACTGGAAAAAAATACAGAATGTTATATTTAAATTTATTATTTATTTATCTATACTAATATAATAAAGCGGAAGAGTTTGTTTGTTTGTTTGTTTGTTTGTTTGTTTGTTTGTTTGAACGCTAAGATCTCTGGATCTACTGGTCCGATTTTCATTGTTTTTGTTTTGTATGAAAGCTGCATTCTTCAGAAGTGCTATAGGCTATATAACATTACACTACATATATATACTAATATATTTTAAAGTACTTTCTAATTTGACATGCAATTTATTCTGCCATGTTAATAACAACCGTCGCGTCGCTACGCAACCGTTACCGCGACATTTTGATATTCATCCTTATAAATATAAATATAATAGTCACTTTTAGCATTTTATCTAGATTGAAATTATAGTTTACTGTATAAAATTCTAATAAATAATTAAGGAGATGTCACTGATTCCAAATGACCTAGCCTACGGGCGGCATATATGAGTATGACCGACGCGAACGGGCAGATGACGTTGACGGTTTTATAAATTTTCATACATTTTTGATCTATTGTTAACTTTTATGTAATTATTTGCTGTTTATAATTAATTTAAACTACATTTTGGTTCTTTTCTTATTTTATTTGATATTGCCCGCTAAAATTATCCTATTTAATAGAGAGAAATGTTTAGTTATTTCATAGAGTCGATATCTACGAGTATGTACTAGGTACACACGCACGGAAAACTTTAGGTACTTTTTCTAATATTAAGAATACCTATCCTTTAGTTACTTTTAATCCTTTTGTTGGTTCATTTCAATATCTCAGATAATTTTTTCTAATAATATGTCTCTATTTATGATTCTTTTTGATTATTTAAGCTTATATTTTCTTACTAATTCTATTGAAAATTGAAAATAAATTATTAAATATTCTTATAGTAGAAGCAGGCGTAGCC
The DNA here is from genome assembly GCF_056956725.1 of Heliconius melpomene rosina. NCBI lineage: Eukaryota > Metazoa > Arthropoda > Insecta > Lepidoptera > Nymphalidae > Heliconius > Heliconius melpomene. The sequence goes on along the minus strand of NC_140401.1, from coordinate 4,603,117 downwards.
GCGTCCGGGTCCGCTAGTTATATATAAAATAATACTTGTAAACAGTCGATTTTCTATATTATATTGGTTATGGCAGCCAAAAATAAAGTGCAGTAACACTAAACGTTAAAACTTAGTGATGACAATTTCATGACTCGAATGTGTAATAAAATATAATTGTTTTCAAACGATGTGCTAAGAAACAGATGTTTTTTTATAAAAGAATTATCGCCATGTTGTTTGAAATGTCTTGATTTTGTAAAGATAATTATATAAATCATTATTTATTTGCTAATAGAAACTTTACTTTACGTAAATACATTTTGGTTTTTGGCATTTGAAGAAAGATGTATTCGTATATTGCAAATGTATGTATTTTTCAAGAAATTTTATGATGGACGGACTAGATGAAATATGAAAGTTGAACTATCATAATTTAATACATTTATCCATGAACTGTTATGTTTATTTCATAGAAGGAATTTAAATCCATAACATTTTTCTTAATATATTTATGTTTAACATTATGTAAATAATCCACTCTATATATAACATTAGATTAGCATAGAGTTGTAAATAAAGAGCGCACAATACTGGCCAAATTTTTAGTTCAAAATTATTGATTCTAAAATAGCTTAGGAAGTCAGGTCTATAATTTAAAGATTTAATAATTGTGCAATTTGAAGTCACCTTTGATGCTACTTATCGTGTATGCCTTTGAGTATGTCTCAAGTTCATTATCAAGTTGCATCCCCATACATTTATATCAGAAATTATATTATATAAGAATTTTTATTATCTTTTTTATATATCTTATTTTATATATATCTTTTTTTTTATCTTAAGTACTATATTTAAACTTGTAATATGTGCTATTAACACAGATTGTATGATTTGACACGGTATGTTATTTTAATTAGCGTACGAGAGACAGCGCTATAATTATAAACTCCTACGGCAATTTTCAGAGCTTAGGCTTGTACAAGGTTATCTGAGTGGAAAAATTAGTTAATTATATTATATTGTTGTTTTAATTACTGAATATAATTATGATATAGTATTAAATTTTGTCGTTGTTTTATAAATCCTTTTTTTTTATAATAAGGCAATGTTTTCTTCCGAAGAATCCTTTCTCCAAACTCATAATAACTACTTTAAACTCAGATTTATTTATTTGATATTTCAGTTTATATATCAGAATAATATATAGGCTATAATTAATATAAAGATTATAACTTGGCTATAATATAACAAGCGGGCGAAGCCGCGTTTGGATAGCTAGTAAGCATATAAACAAAAATATAAAAAAGTGACAAAAATAAAGACGATAACTTTGACGTCCAATACTAACGTTATACTAAGTTAGCACACAATATTCTACGTGTCTTCGCGATTCAAATCTTTTCGTCACCGCTGTGCAATCAAATGGAAATCTCTGTTGTTTTCTTACGGTACGCGTGACTTATTTCTCGTCATAGGGTGAACTGATCCGTTGGCGTCAGGTAACTTTATGTTTACTGACATTATGTGTTTATATGAACTCTGAAATATTGTTTAGTTTTAGAGATCTTTGAACTCTACGTAAATATGTATGAATATCTTTGAAGTTTGAAAAAATATAACAATAAATTGATATTATTGATTAGAATATTTTGAAGATATATAGAAGAAATATGAACATAGATAAGGTTTACAAAGCAAGAGTGATAGAGAAATAAAGTGTGACCTCGGTTGACTTAGCGCGGAATTTTCGGACTAAATTGGCGAAACTCAACACCGCGCTGTCTTGTTATGAGAGTGAAGAAATAAAAATTATTAAATATTTAATTTATCCGCACGGGGATTAGACCCGCAACCGTCTATGACAGTCACACTGTGTCACTAAGCCACGAAGGCTTCAAGGGGATAGAGCGCGAAGCTAAAAAATGCGAGTAAATTTGATAGCTAACAATTTATTAATGAAAAAAAAACAGCTGTTTCGAAAAAAATATCATAATGACGTTTTTACAAGTACATTTCTAATATCCATCACAAACTTGACCGATATCCAGTACTGCACTTGGCCGCGTAACAAAATGTGTCAAACCGTACATCGGCAATGTCTATTTTTGCATCTCATTATCTTCTCGTGCCAGAATTCTTTAGGACATCTAAGATTTTATACGCAAAAATACTCGTATTTTGAGAGGAAAATTTTAAAAAATACTAACGTTTTTATGACATTAAAGTAAATGGCTGTTATATATACAGAAGCATTTACACTTGCTCAGCTCGGTTTGCGAGAGTCGTTTAAAAAATAGGTCGAATATTTGTAAATTAAATGAAGCGGCATTCAGAGTTCACTTAAAAGAAATACTTAATGAAGATTAGATTTAAAATATTGTCAAGCTTAATTTTTATCTTCAGTTCAGTAAATTACAATTATATAGCTAGAGATATTTAAACTTTTACTTTTATGTCGTTGATATTTTGAACTACCTAAGAACTACCTACCTAACTAGTGAGACAAAAAATCTCATTAGATAATTAATTTATAAAATTATAAAAAAAACCATACCTTAAGGATTTAAATAATATGAAATCGTAGAAAAATGTAGAATACAGGTAAATTGGAACTTTTGGTGTTTAAACTATTGAAAATTTTCAGTTTTCAGTTTCATAACGATATGTAACATTATAATTTATAGGTACTATATAGTTCTTATACCAATCTTATTTTCACTTTACACCATAGTACAATTAAAAAATGTTTATGCAAAAGATAACGATAAAAAAATACAAAAGAAATAAAGTATTGCTGGAAAGCTAAAAAATATTCTTAACTCTAATGAAGGAGAACCCGAAGCGGCTCTATATTTACATTTTTCGAGACATTTTTCTTTTCCGCGTTCTCCGTCCACGAGAGGAATTATAAACACAATTTAAACACTCGAAAAGCTGAAGTGTACTTTTGATTGCACGATTGGTGGAAATTCTTGGAGCTATAAAAAACCATTTGTGCGATAACTTTGCAATTCGTGTAATATTTGTATATATAAATATTAAATAAACAGTTTTTAACTTTCTCCCCATCCCATTTAGTCCCGCTGGCCGTCATATAAATTTTCATTTAGGTCGGCTCTCGGGGAATTCCTTCACTTCTAATAAACACGCGCGTTGTGGACATATTTTTGCCATAGAACAAAATCCTTCGGGCATTAAAATTAAATGGAACTTTAATTAAAGGGTAATGTTTATATAGTATTCTTAATTATCATATGTTGTTATTTTTTTAAATAGTTTACGATAACAATAAACAACTATTGAATACTGTGTCAAATATATTGTAGTAGGTTAAAGTTGAGCAATCACACTAGTAATTAACACGTAAAAATATGCAAAAACGTTTTTTTTTTTCATTTTTACACATTATTATTTGCGAGATAAAAATAGAGCACTTAATAATATTATTTTACTTCATCTTTTATTTTCCTTTCTCATTAAATCCATATTTGGCGAATATTAATCAACTCCGTTCCCCATTTTCCACCGAATTCTTAGGCATTGCATGTTGTGCATGTTGTGTTGTGAGTGGTGGAATTTAACGCCGCGCGATACCAGGGTGAAAAAATTAAAACATTAAATATTTCATTTCCTCGACTGGAAATCGAACCTGCAACCTATCGCGTACAATTACACTTTGTGCCCCTTCGCCACGACTGGCATAATATTAATTTAATAAAAAGAAATATTTATATATTTTTCAATTAAGAAATTTGCATAACTTACATTTATTATTCTATATATATTATATAGTTGTTTTGCTAAATGGCTACTTTGAAGCAATCGAGAGTACGTGTTCAAGCATAATTCTTATGGTTCTCGTGGCAATGATGAAAGATACGGTTCATAATAAACTCAAGATAAAATTTCTAGAGGGGTGATAGTGTCCAGAATTTGTCAAGTGCCCATTGTCGTCCTCTCCACGAGACGCTTCTAAAGTAATAATAAATATAAAAATATAGAAGATGCGACAAAAAAGGATCTAAATTTCTTTATAAGAAAGTACTGTACAATATAAAATTGGAAAGAGGAAGTTACTAAATAATTTATGAAGTCAATGTTGTCTTGAATTTTTTATATTAAATAATAAAACTAAAATTTCTATATTTATATATTCTTTAAAAATATAACACGTTTAAAGTACAGAAATAATACTAGAGTAGTACTTGCATATTTCTGTAATGTAAGTAAAATGAATAGGCGCATGGATTTCGTGTGAGTTTTATGGTTGTAATAAAGTTGTTTAATGTCTGTATAAAAGAATGCAGGGTTAATATAGCTTCCCGCCTTTCGCCTCCGTTAACATAACTGTCGTTATTACGTCAAAATTCACTATATTGCTTCGATATTGTTACCAAAAGTATTCTAAATGTAGATACTTTCGCCATAATGAATTTAGTGTGATATTTGCTCGCCTCCGCGCCTTACTTTGCTTCCGTAAAATTTCAATATGTATGTATGTTTAATAATTAGAAATATGTGAGTATATATTAAATATATAACATACAAGCGGCCCCCGCGCGGCTTCGCCCGCTTGAACTATACGAACCTTTATTTATTATTATTCAAGTAAACTTAGGGAAAAATTGTGGATTTTTTATTAAATAGATATTTAAATCTTTTGAGATTGTATTTCGTTTTGCTCAATTTTTTTTCTTGTTTAACAGAAAAATATTTAGTCTATCTCGGTAGGCGTTAGGTACACGCGCACCACAAATGCAGTTTTTCTGACATTAATCTCGATCCCACCCGATTCCAAAATAAAAAGTAGCCTATACGTTGCTCCAGAATGCTCTTTATAGAAAGTACGAACAAATAGAAAGAGAGACAAGCAAACAAACAAACATTGTTTGTTTAACTATCGTACAACTATATGAATAGAAATACGATTATTTTGAAATCACAAACAGACACTACAATTCTATTTATATGCATATGTTACCTGCAATCTGTAGAATTTCTATATTCTAATAAAAATTGAAAATCATCATGAAACTAATGTAACTACGACAAAAAGATTATTCTATACTAAATCTGATGTATCCTATGACCCAGTTAATTTAGGAGACGTGAGAGGCATATAATATTTACGAAGCTACTTCACATTTTCGTCTCAATATCGTATATTGTTACACGTAATGCCTTTGATATATGAATTATTAAATGATTATCTACGGGGATAATCTTGCGGGCTACTTTGATCTTATAATTAAAGTGACACAGTTTACTAGCAATTAGAGAAGGTTTCATTTCAATATTAGATATCTCAAACAGTTATTTACATAGATATGTATATATTAATAATTTTGACACATTTACGTATTCATATCTTTATTTAGAAAATATTTTACGTACCTACATGAAATCAGTGTATTGATTTATTAACAACTAGCGACCCGCTCGCGGCTTCGCCCGCCTTAACTACTGAATTATTCATATAATGTATGTTTGCAAACCACTTAAGATAATGTGAAAATTAATTAAACCCTAATGCAACCCGCATTTTCGTAATTCCAATAAGGATTTTCCAATTGTTCTAAAATAAACACAAATAAATAACACAAATAACAAAAAATTTAAACGAAAGAAATTATAAACAACAGACTACCTACTATTCTCTTACCAAAAATACTTAAACGAAAGATGTAACCAACTATGTCGCGTGGAAATACATTATAATTATTGGATAACTCCAAAATACGTGCAATCACTTCTAAATTTGCTTTGCCAGGCGCAGAATTGAAGAATTCTCTCGGTCATCTCCGTAGTAGCTCAGAACGACATCAGAGCGTTGGTCCGACCGTGGTCCCAGGCGAAAACCTGTTTTAGAGCAGACACATGGAAGGGGAGGGGATTGGAATTGAACACTCGGTTTCTTGAGGAAGGCCTAGATTAAACGACCAAGATGACTGCTCATGAGTCGGATTTGGAGGAGGATAGAAAGTCCCTCGGAAGAAGACGTCTCACCTCGGGCGGCCGGGTATGCGGAGTGCTGCTCCTTAGATGCAGGTGACCCGATACACCGGCGCAACGGAATACGTTGGACGCGAGGCGACCAATGTGTACCTCTAGGGTTTCTATTTGCGGGTGTTGCGGTGAGTGGCGCGTGGTATAGTGCCTGCGTCACTCGCCGGAGGGTGAGGTTCCGTACGACCTACAGGATTCCTCGTTGAGTAATACTCGCTAGGGCATTGTGATGTCATCAATGTATAGTGCGTAGAGAGCAGGTGTCAAAATTCAGACTGGGACAACGGCAGCGATCGGGTCGCTGCTAGCACTCTCAACTCTCACGCAAAATGTCCTGTCACTTACAAAGCCGAGCAGCAGAGACATGCGCGACGTGCTAGGGGGTGCCGGCTCTGAGCACTTTATGAAGTAAGCCCGGGTGCCAGACGTGGTAGAATACGCGTGCTACGTCAAGGAAGACTACTTTTGCACACTCACACTCTCTCTCGGTTGATCACTGTTGCGTAGTTTACCCAGAGTGGTATACCCGCTCGCCAAACTGTTCGCTTTGGGTGGATGTGTGACTGAAGAAGTGAGAAGAGTAACTTCTCGAACAGCTTGGCGACCGTACTAAGAAGGATTATAGATCGGTATCCCTCAGCAGCATAATGAGCAGGCCATCCTTCCATGCCCGGGGGAAAGAAGCCAGGCGGGCGCGGCGGATCCACTATTATAAGCGACACCGGTTGGGTAGGCACTACGTGGCTGCCTGTGAGGAAAATTAAATAGAATGCATCGGACGGGAATCGAACCCGGGCCGCCCGCGTGGCAGGCGAGCATTCTACCACTGAACCACCGATGACTGCTCATGACGCGCTTGTATAAATAAGCAAAACGTCGCGAGGCGCGTTTCGCAGCAAGGATGTTTTAGTATTTTAACAACTTCTAAAGTACTTATTAAAATGAAAAAACAATAAAAGACAGTTCATCTACATTAAATAGCCAACGTAACTAACATACTTATTTATATACTGAGAGTAAGGGATAAGTAAAACTTTAGTCGGCACAACTGAGGTGTCAACGGCGTGATGTGTCAACAATTAAATGCGTTTTTCTCTAAAACTATTCGCAATTTCGAAATAGTGTAAAAAGCAAATTTTATCTTCGTTTAACGTAAAAAAATAATAAATTATTTTAAAGGATAAGGATTAATACCGTTATGGAAAAATATCCCTCACAATAAAAAATATATTGAAATTACTATTTTTAGACAGAAATATGATCACTACACGTTACTCTTAAAAGATACGGATATGCCGTCGCGAACTTTTTTGTAGATCTTATTAAGAGGAACAATACTCCAGTACATTTTTTTCATGTAGTACATACCATTAAAGCAGCGCATGCGCGAAAGTGTCTCAACGGGTGGGACTTTAGACACATTTATCGTATTTATGTTAATTTACCTAAGAATTTACAAATAATAAACTATATATAAACCTTCCCTGAAAAATACTCGACCTAATGGTGAAAACGGCATAAAAATTCGTTGGGTGGTTTAGAAGAAGAAGAGTTAGAAAGTTCAGACAGACACGAAAAGCGACTTTGTTTTATAAGATATAGGATATTTTAAAAATAAACAGAATTATTAAATAAAATAAACAGATACATTGAACTCGAAATTCTTTCTTTATACATATCAAATTCGCATGTTAACCTATTAAGTCCATATTTTTTCATATCAATTTCCGTGCCGTTTTTAATAGTGTAAGTAGAATATAACAACGGGACCGCACCTAAACTAGGTTTTCATCTTAATACCACTGAGATAAACGTCTTTATAGCCTATATAAACACTTGCCTCGAGCGCAAATGAATTCACCAAACTGAATCTCAGAATACAGTCAGAGTGCTATCGTTATATACATTAGTATTATGAAGTATGAAAACAGTTTTGGTTAATTTTCTGTTTAAATATTGTATTTTCTTAATAAAGTTGATAAAAAATATTTTTGTCTTTAAAAAAAGGGATAGAGGACAGGAAAAAGGAATAGAGACAAAAATCTTTTATAAGTTTTTATATTTATTTCGCTGCAAATAATCCATTAATTTTATAATATAAATCCATTCAAAATATAACAACATTTCACGAAAACACGTTCAAGAGAAAAAATATTTGTGTTCCAGATACCCTCATTATAAAAAAGACAAAAAATCTTTTTGTAAATCCTTGTAAATGAAGGGTTGCTCCTTCTAAATCTACGTACTAATATTTGAATATAGACAATGCGTTGGGAAAACTCTTATGGGAGAATAATCAAAGAGCCGGATCGGACTTAAAATGATAAAAGGGACCCGTTGGAAATGAATGGTGACAACCGAAAAACCGAGTGTTTTGAAAGGAATCCTCTCGTAATATAAATGTTATTGTTTTATTAAGATATATATTTTGTATAATTATAAAATTAAAAAAATCGTGAACGTTTCATAAATATATAGATTTCTTAGGAGCTTTCACACATATTTACTAAATGTATATTTATATAAGCTTTTCAAAAGTTTCAAGTAGTTTTTCAATAATTTATAATTACATTTTTCCAAAAAATTGGGTATCTTTTCGGTGTTTAAAATTTCGGGTTGTGAAAAATTGCGGGTTGAGGCGGAACTCAACGCCGCGCTTTGCCTCGACACCAGAGCGAAAAAGTAAATATTTAAATTTAAATAAATCTTTCATTTCCGCCTAGTGAGTATCGAACCCAGGACCAGTCATGTTTGTGTCCCTGCCTCAACTACAAAGCTGCGAGTACTAGTACTTTAGTAAGAAATTTAATAGCAGTATCACTGAGTAGGAAGCGAATGTGTCAAAGGAAATGAGCACCGACACTAGCATACTTAGCTAAACTATGGTTCCGTTCAGTGGTTGATTTTCCGAAGGAAATGTATTGCGAATGGTAGGTTATTTCCCATGGGTGGGGTTGAATTTTCCAATACGTAAGAAATATTAATATGTTTCTTATATATATTGATAATATTGTCTATATGCTGCACCCGTGACTCCGTTCTTGTGGAATGAGGGAAGATTTTGGTCACTTTCGTTATATCAATATAAAAAATATTTATAAAATTGTATTTGTGTTGATAAAATTATTTAATATCTTTTTTTTTCAGCTACTCTCTGTATCCCGCCTATGGCAGGTTAGACAGAGGATAATCTAGTGTTAAGATACTCCGTTCCTCCCTTACCGAAATCGAATGTTCGAGCTTTGCGTGTTGAGTGGCGGAACTCAACGCCGCGCTTTGCCTTGTTACCAGATATTAAAATATGAATAAAAGATGGGTGGATGGTCCCCGTGTGGGATTTGAACCTACAATCGTCGAGCTTACAGTCAGAAGCTTTTGACAGTGCCACAACAGCCTCTAAATCTAATCTAATAAGATATTTGTTATTAGATTTTTACATATGAATCAATTTAAAGTATCTGTCTATGATTTCAAACTAATCGTTTTTTTTAAATACATATGGTTATTTACACGATATTTAATACGAATAAACAATTTTATAATTTTTCTGTCTGTCTGTCTTTCTATTTGTCCGGACTAAGACACGCATGTGAATAAAAATATAGATAAAAACTCTTTTTTTCGTTTTTTTTTTCATAACAACTACTTTCTAGTTATTTCATTTGCTTAGGTCTCGGGATAACTAATGGTTATATTTTACAGAACCCCACAAATTGTTAGAATTATTTAAGTCTGTCCACCCGTAACGTTTGTTGTGCTACATCAACAACTGGGACCAACTAATTACTGTACCCTCTGAAGCACGAAGCAGGTCTTCGTCCACAACTTCCCACTGGAAAGTAGCTTAACCAAACCAATTAGTGTGTGAAATAGTTGGACCACAGCTCTGTGGTTTTATTAATCTATGGCTTTAAATGAAAAATAATATAAATTGTTGTAAAAAAACAATACATTTAAAAATATAAACTCTTCCGAGTGTGGGACAAGGTTCCGAGCCATCAGTGGCTAGGGCTCTAGTGAAACCTCCGCACAATACGCGCCGAAAAATTGGGGAAACAACTGTTCTGTGCATCAGATGAGAGTAATGATGATGAAGTTGCAATATCCGGTGTAGAATAATTCTTCAAAATAAATATTAGATAATTTGTTGAATTTTACCTGCAACTTTCTAGGTACCATTGAAGTTTGCTCATGTATATAAAGTATCCTTGAAACGATACAAAATTAATTCCCTCATTGAAGAACGCCAGACGCTTCTGAAAACAAAAGATGGCGTTTGTTTTCTCAGAAATGGTCATATTTTTCTACTTAAGTTCATATTTAGATTCATCATTATTTAGATTCTTAATAAGGTATTATTTCCATTTTATTATCAAAATTCAATTTCAAATATTTTTAATGATGAAATTAAAAGTAGATTGTGAATATAACAATAAAAATTATCCCGGCCAAAGATATTTTCAATTCTTTTTTGTCCTGAAAACATTATTGCTATTTCTTTTATCAAGTACAAGAAGGGTAGGAAGGAGTAATTGTTAATAATATAAGCTTTTTACTAATATCAGGTAGTCGGTGCCAATAAGAGTATAATAAAGAATCATACAAAGCTCTTACAAGACTTCGCGTACCACTAAAGAACTTAATTGAATCCCTTAGCGAATACGTGACTTCGTCTTTATTCCAAAACATATAAAGAATTTAAACATACGAATATATATAAAAATATTTAACACTGCAGTTATTTAATATTACTTTTACTGGTATCTACCAGCAATAATACAAGTATTATGTCAATTCTAGAAGAATAGAAAACAGAGACACTAGACAAAAGGTACCTACGCAACAATTTTATATGTATGCTTAATGCTTATATCTCGGTAACCTCATATATGTATTTTTGTGGTTTTATTTCATTTTTCTTATAAATTGTTCTAAAACAGTCTTGTACAACTATTAAAGATTCTCAATTTTATTTTATATATGTTACCCTATTTCCATATATATAAATGTTTATTTTATTAGATGTTAGAAGTTTGTATTTTATGGTTCAGTTCACTTCGAATGGTGAACTCTGATCGACCCGGTTTTAAATAACGTATCAAGAGAAGATGCATCCACGTGATAATAAACATAAACATAACTTATAAGACAATTTTAATTTTAGATTTATATTATGTTAAAAATCGTTCTTGTTCAATAAGGCAAAACCCATACATTACAAGCCGGGTATAAAATTGAAACTATAGATTCAACTATACATTAATTAAATTTACCTTATTTTAACATTCATTTACCAAAAACAAGGAACTCTACAATTTCATAGTGGACATATTGCTGGTCTCAATTAGTATATTTTCCTTTTAGTCAAAACAGTAAGATTCATTAAGATTCGTAGAAATTCTGAATATTTTTCAAAGAAATAAATTTATGAACAGTTAATTTCTATTTTGAGAAATAAACTGATATAAAAAAAAACAACAAAAACTGACTGAGATAGTGAAAATAAAAGAAAATAAGAAGTCCTTTAAAGGTTACTTCTATTAACAGACGGAACCCATTGATTGAAAAATGGGTCGCGACATATATGTTTTAAAATCTATTGCCATGTCTTGAGTGGCTCCTGCAAGGTTGCATGCAAAAATAACAATATTGATCTGAGTTATTTCTGTAATAATACATATTTATATTCCGTACTTGTGAGTCCTTATAACCATTATATTGTCATATTGGGCTTGTGCACGCCATTCTTTAAAGATTTTGATGAATTCAGGTTAACCGACTTCTTTATATACTTATTTATACAAATTCGATGGTTGTATATCATGCAAGATAATATCAATTTTTAGAAGCGTATCCTACTGGAATTAAACGAATATATGGAATTATACGGATTTTAAAAGGACAACAGTTTAGTATATTATAATGATGATAAGTTTAATAGATAATTAAATAAAATATATCTTTATTAGAATAGCACAACCACTGTAAGCTCTATGAATTATTCTTTCAGAGTTTTAAATACAATCAAGAAAATACTACCGCCCTAAAAAAAATAGAATTAGACCTTTATGACCTAATTTTTACCAAGCCACAAATGTTATAACATATTATGTATTTATAAGAAGAACAACTATAGCATCTAAATTAAATACTTATCCATACATATCAACGCCAATGAAAGGAAAATATTAATAACCGTACATTCCTATCATTCTCTACGAATTACATATACTTAAATAATAGCGTGACATTGTACTGTGGTACATAACCTCCCTCCAGGTCCCCACTTTACTTGCCTCACTGCATTCCAACTTCATGTCATTTGCAGGACAATCATTTTGTGTTAAAACAGAGCCGCAGTTAATTCGGCACTGACAATTTCAAAATTCACCACTTCCGTATATTTCATATGAAAACGATTTTATATATTTATACAATGCAGGTGTATGTGAACGTTTTAAAATTGTGTAAATATATTATCAGTACTTTTTTAATTATATTATCTGATAGTTTATTATGTAAAAATAATATTAAAAGCTATCAGATTATAAAATAGGCTTTAATCTATTAACACTTTTAAAAACTATGCGCAATATCACGGTTGCTATAAAATTAAAATATATGGAGGGAAGCTACTGTTAAGACCCTCCGTTCCCCATTTTCCAATAAATTTTGGTGGTATTCCGTGTTGAGTGGAGGAACTCAACGCCGCACTCTGCCTCGAGCGAAAAAATGAAAATATTAAACATTTTATTTCCTCGAGTGTAGATCGATCCCACAACCATTCACAATTTCTTGTACCCCAGCGCCACGAATGGCCTTAATATTATATGTATTAAATAAACTTTATTAATATTTCAAATAGAATCGCATTTTCTATTTATTAATGCAGTGTTTGTAAATATAATAACAAAAAAATTAAACTTACTACTTATTTTGTGAAGTGAAATAAGAACCACTTTAAAACACCAATGAAAGAAACTTGTCAAATTATATTAAAGCTCGACTTTTTATATGTAATTTAAGCTTTAAGCTCGAAACGAGATGATGATCTATTTAAAATATTATCATAGCATAGCAGAGACAATACCGGGACTCGCACAAACTGAAGTAGGTCGAGTACACTCACAATAAACTACGCAAAGCTACCTCATTACATTTATAATTTAGAATGCTATACAACTCTGTAGAATTTACAGCCTTAAATTTTTGATAAATGAAAAAACAGCAGTAAGAGCAAGGCAGATTCATAAATTTATTTAAAAAAAATGTATTTGGTAAATTTTATTACGCGAAAAGCTTTACGCTTAATTTTGTAGGTATTGCCTGTTGAGTGGCGGACCTCAACACCGCGCTTTGTCTCGACACCAGAGCGAAGAAATGAGAATATTAAATATTTCATTTCTTCAAGTTCGAATTGAACCCATAACTGGTCGCGTTTATATTAACACATTTGTGCCACTGCACCACGAATGTCCTCAATAGTAACGACCCTAATATTCTTAGGAAAGAGCAAATACTAACATTCCTCTTAAATTTATATAATTATTTTTGAACTTCATAAAAATAAGCTTCAATAAAAGTTGGGGGTGAACCCTAAGTGATTTGAAAGCAAAAACACATTCAATTTGTTACTCAATCTTCTCCGCTTCACAATGTTGACATCACCAAATGGAGTTTTGTAAAAGCGGGTTTCAATTAAATTTTTTAAATTGTTTGTTTTCGGTGACATGGTATACTGTATGATATGTAAAATAGAAAATCGATGTTTTATTACTCTACCTGAATTAATTAAATTCAATAAGGGTGAAATTTTACATGCTTGTAGGTAATCATTTGCTCTAAGAATATAAGAAAAATAAATATATAATAAATATTTTTGATAATGGTATTTAATATGTTATTTATATTGAAAGTATGTTTAAAATATATTTCAATTTATGGTCTTTATTGGGCGGTAAAATAAAGAGAATAAGAAAGAATAATAATAAAGAAAGTATATGTAACTTCTATTACTTCTGAACGGCGCTAAAGGTGTAATTGGAAAAAGAAATAATTATTTTATAGGTATATACCTTATAAATGATATCATAATCATACATATCATACTAATGTTATAAATGTGAATGTAAGTTTGTTTGTCATGCTTTCACGTCAAACCTACTCAACCGGTTAACATGAAACTTACAAAGTTTCATATATTCTTAAAAGTATTAGAAAGTACATAGGATACTTTTTATTTAAAAATTATAAAATTAAAGAAAATCTTTTGGCGATAATATAAAAAAAAATTAAGCGAGAGACGCCGCGCTTAAGTCTCTAGTAATATAATATATTTTTGTACTTACTAAGCATATAGCACTCGAAGTTTCTTTAAAGTGACAAAAGCGCATATAAACGAACGGATGTATAGAACGCCTACGTTGGAAAACTCCAAGTGTTCTTCAACCTGAGGATATGCCCTCGGCATTGTGGCGATCGACGCTTGACCCGCTTATCTCCCCTGGCTTCTAATCACTTCAGCGAGGCACAATATACCGGAAGAGCGTAATATGGTATTCGAGGAATTCAAGTTTCCCCTTTATTTTAATGGTTAATGAAAGTTTTTTTAAAATTTATTTCCAATTTAAAAAAGATTTCACAAAGAATCCAAGAAGGATTTGGTGTAAAAACTTGGCAATAATTTCAACACTCGACTTTTTACTTTGTTTATTCTTTCGTCAGTTGTATTTTCAGTTAAAAGTTTTAACCTGCTTTTTCGAAGTTTTTATAAATCAAGAAGGAAATTTAAGTTTGCTTTCACAAGATTTCATCATTTATTTAATAGAAATATATGTATACATATTATGTAGTGAGCATAATTATTTAAAATATACGAGTAGGTACTTGTAAATTTTAAAATAAACTTTTTAATAAAAACCATATGTATATACAATATATAATTATTACTTACTTTTATTAATAATTTCAGATCACTGTAACACCCTTTTTAAATATTTAGTATTAACTAAGTTTTAAAGCCTTATTTTATATATAAGTGTATTTGATATATTTTATATGTACTTACAAGATCTTTTTATATTGTGTTATTTCTTTTTATTTATAGACGCAAGATGCGCATGACGGATTAGCAGAAAAAATTGTGCGAAGATAATTATCCTACCTCCTTGTATATGGCTCAAAATCTATCCCACAAAACATTCCTCAATCCTTCCACGCTTCAAAAAGTAAAAGCTATATTTAAAGAAACATTCCACATTCAGCGTTTTGAGAGTTTGACACATCATTATCTGGAGGAATCATCTAATATAATTAGAAACGCTGTCGTGTAGGTAGTACAAAAGGCGCGCGTGAACCTCTTCGGAGGGCGCGAGGGGCCGGCGCGATGCGGTCTCGCCAGGGATGTACGTAATATACCCTGCGGACGAAGTAGTTTCCCTGACATACAGCTCGCAGTCGCTGCCCCGGCCTCGGCAGCGCCCCACGCTCGACCTCCTCTTCGAGCCGCCCCCCGCCCCGCCCCGAGCCACCCCCGCCACCACGGCGCCCCCGGAGCCTGCGGAGCGCGCGCCGGCCTCGCCGACGCCGTCGCTCGAGCGGCCGGCCAAGCTGCGCGAGCGCACCAAAGCCAAGCTACTCAAGAAGCTCGGCCGACACGAAAACAATGAATTCGGGAAAATTGTGAGGACGCCGGCTCCGGATGAGTTCGAACTGCCGGCGCCGCTGCCCACGCCCGCATTCTCGCGGAAGAACATTTTTGATAGAGATTTTGATGCGTTATTTGAAGTCGCAAGCACCCCCGAATTTTGCGCGAACATACGCGTTACTACTCCGGAGCCAGATCGTCGCTCTGATGTATCGGCGGCGCATTTTCCGTCTCCCACAGCATCCTCTCTTAGTCTCCTTCCCCCTCGGCCGCAGTCCGAACCGGCACCGAGCTCCTCCCCGACGCCTTCCACCCGTACTTCTTTGATATCTACGTCTCCAACGCAACGGTCATCTTTGGAAGGTCTTTGAATAAGAATTTATTTCAGTGTTCGCTGTTTGAAGGCCTGCGCAGCGACTAATCAATTTAATTCTTTGCATGGTGATTGCAATTTCTAACAATATGCTATTATAATACTTTTGTCTTGGATTTTTGTGGAACGTATAATAACATGTGTTTTGATTAAAATTAATACTATTATACATATTATTATAATTAAACTTTTGTACTCATGTATCTAATATTTTTAGGAAACAATTCAAAGCCGAAAAAAGTTAGTTTCTTCAAGCGGAAGTTCAGCCGTTCAAAAGAGGTGTCTCCATCCCCACCGCCTGTCACCATGCAGCAGTCTTCCATTGAGATGGCTCTGCGTGAGCTGACACATCCAGCACATAATGAACAGCTAAAAAATCAGCAACAAGTAACATTCAAGCTTGTTAAAACAGGTGAGATATAATAGTTATATTAAATGTATTTCCTTTTCTGTAATAATACGTATAAGTATTATAATTTTGTAGATTTTAAGCTTACCTTATTTTAGCTTACAAAATGGAAATGTAAGTTTAAATAATAAATGGACAAAGTCAACAAACAATACCGGAAGCTCTATGTACGAATCGATAATATTTGAGATGGGAATGAAGGAGAGTGCACGTTAATCCCATTGACCCAGTATAGCCGACGTAATATGTAGCTACATTTACTAATTGAATTACTTCCTTAAAAATGTATACTGCTATAAAACAAACTTTCGCAATCAGTTAAATAATAAAATGTTTTCAATGAACAAAGTATTAAGAATAGGTAATCGAGGCCAAGAAATTATGGGGTTCGATTCCCACTCGAGGAAATGAAAATATTAAGTATGTAATTCAACTCAACACACCATGTCTCTAGAATTCGGCGAAGTAGTAGTAGTAGTAGGGACCGGAAGTGTCTTTAATGGGAACGGACTGTCTTAACACTAGCTTCCCGGGTTTCCTTTGACTACTCTGCTGTATATGTTTATTTTTCGTGCTATTTGCGATGAAATTCAACAAAATTATAATAAAAACTCATTGTTAGACATGAAGTTCGTTTTATCCATACCATTATTGCCTTTTGTTACTATTTTACGATAACTGATTCGGTGTGTTCCGCGAACTCGATGCGTGGACATGGACATGTAAATCCAAATTGGATCCCTTTGTACCGAGAGCGCTTCTGTTTTTGTCATCGTTTCACACGAGTTTCGGGAATATTTTTAGTCACGAACATTACAATATGTAGTTGGATATTTAAAGTGTAAAATGGATGAAAAAGAATTTTTTTATTATAATAAACTTGCTAAAAATTTTAGCCTATTTTTCAATTAAGTAACTGCTATCGATAGGCTCCGACTTCGCCCGGGTGTAATATCGATACTAGTATTATTATGTGTGGTCTTATATCTTCTTGTTCTTCATATAATTTGAAATACTTTTTGTATAGTATAATAGATGAATTTGAAATTACTAAATCGATTTTGTTATTCGTATATTGGTTTTGCATTGCCTGCATTTAAGCGATAATTAAGTCAATTTTTTTCTATGCTTATTACAAACTTATTTTTGTCGTTCATTTCAAACAAAACTAGTACATATGCCCGCAAAGTTAAGTTTATCAACTTTTATAAGTTGTACTGCCGTTAACAATATATTTCCATTTCAATAAATTTAATATATTTCCATTTCAATAATTTCATAGCAACATTGCTATGGAATAAAATACTAATACTCTAAACTTTGACCAATAAATAATATAGAGACGATGGCACAAAGGCCGCTTAAATCGTATAAAAGCTTTTAAGCTAGAATACATAATAATACGATGTTCTGCAAATTCAATAGACGTTGCACGGAAACTGTCGCAATAAGTATGTATATTCAAGAGTATGCACCGAAACTGAATTAGCAGTAATGAGAGTAAGTCACATGTATACATGCATGCATGTATCTATATGCAATCTAAGGATAAGACTGTAAACGTGATGGCTATGGGTTCAATTCCCACTTAGGGGAATGAATTATTGTTTGTTTTCACGCTCTGATAACAAGAGAATATGCGTATTCAGCGGAAAATAGAGATCGCAAGTGTCTTAATGAGAACGGAGTGCTTTAATACTAAGTTCACAGGTACACTGCTATGTGCGGGATACAGCGTGAAAGTAAAACACTATTTTTTGTAAGCCGTTAATCAAAATGTGTGATTCGAATAGTTACCTACTATACAAGTACATTTTGTAAACAACCATGAAAATATGGTTTATAAGTATATATTACTCATATATCCCTTACATGCATGAGGTTCATACTAAGAATAGTAATTTGTTACATAAGCTCACTATGACAAGCTTCGTGCTTGTCTATCTAAGCCCCAAATCTCGTTTCAAATATGTCATTTTGTGGTAACGTTACGGTATTGTAGTTGATGTAATATTAAATTTATGCGTGTATACAGATATTAAAATAATAAAGTGTATTTAAAATTTTAAATAGAGACTTTTTCTTCAAATTAGTGTCACAGTTAGTGTTAAATATTAGGACGATTGTTTAACTATTTGTGTATAACTATTAAATGGCCAAAATCCAAATATGTTTTTAAGATAAGCATTTTTCAGTTTTGGTGTCGCCATGTTGTGTCACTATTTTCGTTTCTCCGCTCTGATAGGCTAAGTGCAGCGTATTCTTCCTTTACTAGTTCAGTAATGTCCCTAATTTAAGTAGAAAGCAGAGAAAGAATTATTTTAACACCAGTTTCGTATAATTTACTCTAATACAATGCTTAATACGAAAAATAATAAAATGATTTCCTTCTGTCAATTGCTTAAGGATGGAATCGAAAATACCTAGGAATATATAAAATTGTCAGTTCATATTTTTAATATTAAAAATACCACTTTATCCATACAATTTCGTAGCACAATCCACAAGCACAATTGAGCTTTAAGCCAGCATATCTGAGAAATATCCTTTTTAGTTAACCTTTGTTTCATCCCGTGGATTTCTTTTGAACATTTTCTTTAATGTTACTTCAAAGCACGCCTTTTAACATATAGCATATTATTATCTTTGTATTGAATATTATCAAAATAAAAGTATAAAAACAAATTATAAGCCATGTCTATAAATTTTCTTCATATATTCTTGAGGCAAAAAATTCGGAGTATTCAAAATAACTACTCGTATATTACAAATTATGCACATAGAATCCAGGAAAGGCCTTCATGGTGCAAGGATACTGTATTTGTTTGTAAAACACTAAACTGTTTCCACAACCAATAATATATATTGAACAATTAACTATTAAATACATTTAGGGCTTCCGAAACCCAGTGGGAGACTGCTCTGAAGGGAGAGAGAGAGAGAGTCAATTGTACCAACTCCTAGTTGTGTATAACCCATTGAAACCACTTGCATTGCTCCTACATTTAATTAGCGTTCTACAGATCTACCTTGGTTAGCCAATAATGCACTTGCAAGACTCTGTCGTAGATATCAGATAAATCTCTTTATTAAAACAAAAATATCAAATGATCAAACATAGGACAAATCATCTTTTTTTTTTCTTAGGTCCATTGAAAAAATCTGCATTGCAATTTTCCCTTATATCGTCTAATGCTATTTTTATAATAAGAAATGTATACTTGTAAATATAATGAAATACATAATTTACGTATCTATACTAATTTATAGAGTCAATTTATGTACTACATAATTTATTTACATCACAATTTTACATTTTCAATACCAACAGAACTTATTTAATCAAACTTTACATAGCTTTCGTTATTCCCACTTACAAATCCGATTTCTATTCATAAACAAATAATATTACGAAGTTAAAATTATACATAAATTTAACTTGTTTCTTAAAGAAATATAATTTATTATAATTATTAATTTGGACAGCCGAGCCGTTTGGAATTAATCACGTATTCATCTTTGTGTCTACTTGAAATTTGCTTACTTTAATATTACGAGTATAAGGCGGGACTACGAAGTAGATCGCAGTAATTAATTAAAATTATTATTTTGCCAATCGAAATGAATGAATGAAATCTCATTAGCAGTTATGTCATTAAGTATATTTATTATTGAGCGTTCTTTCTTTTTCATTTTAATGATTGAATGTTTTATCATTATTAATACTTTTTACAAACAGCAATAATATTAACAACTATGATTGCTGAATGCACCTATAAATGAACTATCAGTATTATCTCAAATAAAATAATAAATAATTATTTAGGAACAAGCAATAAAAAAATAATAATAATATAATAAATATTACATATTATTTAATTAAACTTAATGTCTACAAGCCGGTTATGGTAAGGGGCTCTGTAAACCAAATGTGCAAGACATTAACATTTTTTTAATGTTAGTCATTTTAGTCAAGTATTAAAATATGAGAACGAGTAAAACTTTTGCAAATGAAAATCTTTTAAGTTTACCCTGAAGATCTATTACATGAAACTTTGAGTACAAACTCGCCCCGCCAAGAGGTCAAGAACCGAACCATAGGATTAAAAAAAATGGATTTGCATCTCCTCATCCTAGACGAGCAACTAAGGTTAAAGTTTACTAACTTTAAGGTTCCTAGCTGAATTTTAGTGGATAGCATCAGGGTCGTTCAGCATCGGTGCTACTTCAGTATTTCCCAACTGCCAAGCAGCCAGGGTCTTGCCTCAATCTTCTTCTTCTTCCTGGCATTAATCCCGGCTATTATCAGGGTCTGCCTTCCTACTTAACCACTTTGCACGATTTTTTGCGTCCTCGGTGGTTAGACCATTGGCTCTCATGTCCTGCATCACGACATCCAACCAGCGCTTCCTTGGGCGTCCGGGAGGTCGCGCCCCAGGAACTGGTACAGCAAGGCACTTGCGTCCGACATAGTTCTTAGGCCGGCGCGTAACGTGGCCAAACCATCTCAAGCGACGCTCTTGGAGCTTATCCGCTACGTCACGGACCCCAAGACTACCTCGAATGAATGTGTTGCGTATGCGGTCAGACCGCGTTACGCCGCACATCCACCTCAGCATCTTCATTTCCGTGACGTGAAGCTCCTGAGTGTGCCGAGATAGTGCTGGCCAACATTCGCTGCCGTATAAAAGAACCGGTCGGACGATGCTCTTGTATATCAGCCCCTTGAGCTTGGGCGGTATTCTGCGGTCGCAGACCACACCAGTGACCTCCCACCATTTGGCCCAGGCAGCGCTTATCCGGCCATGGACATCGTGGTCGATGCCTCCAGACTCGTGCATAACAGACCTATAAGGATGGTGCTCGAGTCCCGGCTCCCGCAGGCCATGTACTCTGTCTTCGACACATTTAGTTTAAGACCGCCGTTCTCATGCGTACCCTTCCAGAGGTTCACTTTACGCTCCAGCGTCAGTCGGTTCTCGGCAATAAGTGCTATGTCGTCGGCATACATCATCAGCCATGGAGGCTGGTCCTGGATGTGAGCCGAGACAGTATCGAGCACTACATTGAATAAGAACGGACTAAGAGCCGAGCCCTGGTGAACCCCCACTATAATCGGGAAGGGTCTAGTGTCGCCAACAGCAGTCCTAACCATAGAAGCGGAATCGTGGTACATGCCCCTGATAATCTCAATATAGGCCTCAGGGATCCCTTTGGATCGCAATGCCCACCAGATACACTGACGAGGCACACAGTCAAAGGCCTTCTGCAGATCTAAAAAGGCCACGGGTCTTGCCTCAATGGTATGCGTAAATAAAATTAAGATGAAATAGATACTATAAAACATTAAAAATGTTCTTACCGATACAAGATCGATTATAATCATCCATTGTTCCATTTTCCCGATCGGCATATCCTCAGGTGTATACCGTACTACGCTTTCAAATAGAAAGTTAAATTGCTCTGACGGAAATTTGGATCGCTCATCTAAAATTATTAACTACATTAACGAACAAACAACTTTATGAATAATTATTATTTATTATTATATGATGTGGCATAATGGTTTATTGTTATATATAATTTTATTGTCTCAGTTATTTCGTTAAACTTAATAAAATCTTAAAAAATAATATATTATTTACATTTAATTGGTGCTATCACTTTTCCAATTTTATAACATGATTCTAATTTACTCCAAAATGTCATTAAATGTAACTAATAAAAAATGATCTACGTGAATTATCTATTAATTTATACCAATTAATTAGAGACTTTCATCCGTTACTTAATTGTAACAGATATACCCAGAGGTATAGAGAAACCAAACTTGTTTCAGTAAAATCAATATGGAACATTTTAACACAGTTAAAACGAATTGTTTTCTAAAGTCCAAATTACTAATTAGCAATTTGTTGCTCAGTTATTGAGAATTTTTTAAATTATTTACTCAATTATTTGATGGGATTGATATAAAAAGGTATAATCTCAGATCTATTTATAGTTTGTGAGTACACGAGTTCTATATTATAATCTCAATAAGTATAACTGTTGATAAGGACAGTATATTTATTTGCGCGTAAAGGTTCAAAAAAAACTTTACTACTGCTTTAAAATTACTACGTTTTACTTTAAGTAATGAAAGTAAATTACGTTAAGACCTCCCCCACCCTTGAGTTGTATTTAATAAGCACTTTTTTATAATTTTATGACATAATCGCATTTTAAACATCAAAGATTATTTTCTAAAAAATAAAAATTTTAAATACATTTTACTGCACTTACTAATTTAAAAATATATTAAATAACACATACATATAAAAGTTAAGCGATAGAAATATCTGATATGATTGAGATTAAATCGGGATTGGTCCATTTCATTCGGCTCTCGGGTTCTTACATCATGAATAAATTCAATTGTCCTCGAGATTGGACTGCGGATAGTACAGAAAATTGTAACAAAATTTAGTTATTTCTATAAGTACTAGATATTGATATTATTCTTAGAAAATAAACGAAATTTTTATGAATTTAAACATGCAGAAGCGAGTCCAGCCGAGTTTTTTTTTATGGCAAAGACAAGATCAATGAGCTAAACAGGTTACAGGAACGATTCCATTTAAGTTCGCCCATCCCACCACAGTGGTTATGGCACGTGGAAGGAAATTTCTACAAGACCGCACAGCAGTGGAATGCTACGTATCCAGATGGCGGGGATGAGATAACGTACTATGCAGTTAGAAAAGTCAGCGGCAGGAGCATGTTATATTCACTTCAATTCGGTAAAATTATATGGGATACTTAAGGACAGAGTTGATTTTACCATCTCATTTTGTATGACAGACTGGTATATGGTATATAGAAGTGGTAACTATATTATTTCTTTTAGTTTTATACTAGTCTATTATTAATATATTTACTGCCAAATTAGTCACAAACCTTACTTTAATTCTAACGATACAGCCAACATATATATATGTAATACAACACGTCAGATTGTCAGAAGCAGACTACCAGCAAACAGCTAAGCTCAGATATATGAGATCTAAAGCTTAACGTACGACCGCATCCTCTGTATTAAATTTAAGCTTACTACGTTTTGATGTTAAAAAAATAATATAAATTCAAATTAAGATATAATAAATATTGTATTATAACACTGCAATATAAATTTTGTTAAAAATAAAAAATATTAAAAGTTATTTGGAAATAAGACTACTTTAAATTACTATTGTAACAGTTTTTAGGTTCAGATATTAATTACATGAATGTGATATATAAAATAAATTGGAAATAATTATTGCCATATTGTAGAGCTATTTTCACTTGCTAAAGTCACTGTACTAAAGTATACCCACTCAATGTCTCTGTTTTCATTCAAAAGTTTGCGGTGTACACTTTAAAAAAATGTATGAACGATCATATTTGTGTAAGTGCAAGTTAGAATTGGTGACAAAGCTACATTTTATCGTTTATTACTATAACACACGTTAGATTATTTTCAAATAAGAAAGAGGAAATAAATAAGTGCATAACAAAACTGACCTGAAGATATTGACCAAAACCTTTTCTAGTTTAACGATACACTGAATTTCATAAAAAAAATAGCTTACACGACCGGGACGTATGTCCAATTTATTATAAATAAAAAAGCATTACGCATCAAAAAATTATTCCTGCTGTCACATATTTTTATCTATCCGATGTTCCTTTGTTATAGCCAATTATACTCAATAAAGATTTTGTTATAAAAGCGGTACATTACAACTATTAAGCCTATAATAATTTAGTCATATATAAAGCACAGATTTTTACAGATTAGTCATTTTCAGTTCGAATATTCGTCGATTCGAACATCAAAAATGAAATATTTACGGGAGAAATTCCGTATATTTTACCCTCGTATCAATTTTACTTTTCAAAACTTATCAGTGCACGGCCCTAGTTTTCTAGTAAGAAAGGATATCAGATTTGTTTATAAATTCATTTATTTCATAATATATATTAACGTTTGGATAGCTGCTGTAGCGTCGATATATAAATATATATTATCTTACCAAGAAGATACCATTCGATTTACTACCCGCACTGATTACCTCGACTGGAATACTACTTTCCCGTCAGTTACGGTATGTGAAGTTGCCAATAATGAAAAAATACTTGCAAATGTACGAAAATTACTCTCACACAAAGGAAATGAAGATAAGATGGTTCTTTTCGCTAAAGATATTGCTTTCTTTTCTGGTGATTGTCAAAGTTGTCCTATTACTGAAGATCATTTTCCTACATCTACCAAGGATTTCGTAAATATAAGCTCATCGTTTCGTTCTACATGTAAAGAATTATTTGTAAGTTGCAAGTGGAATGATAAACCTCTAAATTGCTGTGAACACTTTAGTCCCATTTATACTGAATATGGACTGTGCTACACCATGAATAACAATCAAATTTCAGATAAACAAATCTCTTATTACGTTTCGTCCTCCAATCATCGCAATTTAGGGACTCTGGAACTTTCACTCTCAGAGAGTTATGAAGCGTTTCTGCATTCACACGAAGATGTTCCATATTGGAATATGGAGCAAGATCGGCGTGCCATGGTTTTATTTGGAACCAAAGGTTCCATGTTATTCTCAATCGTAGATATCGTCAATGAGCCAGAAGTTTCGTGGACCTCACCAGATGTTCGACAATGTAGATTTCCCAACGAATTACCAACAAACTTTCGTGGTTACAGACACTACAGCTACTCGGTATGCATCATTCAATGTCGCATCGAAGCGCAGTTGGAACTATGCAATTGCACTTCCCATTTGTTACCTATCGAATACAATCACCGATATTGTGACTTAGAGGGATTGAAGTGTTTGACAAAGCACTATGGTAAGCTAAAGAAGCTTAAAGTGCCAGGTGTCAATGAGACTGGCTTGAACTGTAACTGTTTATCTTCTTGTACTGAACCAGATTATAACATTATATATAAAAAAGTTACAGATCCAGATAAGGACCTAAAAGCAGGAACTTTAAAATTCATTTTGAGTAACAGACCATACGAGCGAGTCACCCGACAAATAGCTCGTAACGCTTTGGACTTGGTGGTTGCCATGGGTAATTGCTTTGGACTTTGCTTTGGAGGATCTTTGCTATCAATTGTAGAAGTTTTGTACTATATATGTTTCAAGCAATGGAAATATACAAATGTGAAGTAAAATAAGTCCTTACTGTGCATGTTAAAAATATAGTTAAGACGCATATTTATACTATAGAAATCGAAAAAAGACTATCAACACAAAAACACAAACTACACACTGGAATAAAATGTAAAAAAATAAAAGTGGTTGCCAATCTATTTATATACATTGATTGACGAAAGCCAACAGCGATATCTAATTAAATCTATAAAACTTATTTATAATATAACTAATGCAATAACAATCTGAACATAGTACTTAAGTTTAGCCGAGCGTGTCACGCTGGTGTTTCATTTTCTTTTTGTTATTATTATTTATTTTATAAATTTTATTAATTTCATCAACTAGTTTAAATGTATGTACATGTGGAAATAAAGAAGTTTCTTTTTGTATGAAAATAAGTCTTTAAATACATACGTTAATCTTTAAAAATGTGATTGCGTTGAAAATGTATTTGGGTATAAATATCTACTTTCAATCTTAATCCCTCAACATTTTATTTATAAGAAAATCTAAAAAAAGAATGACCTTTAATAAGATTTTTACATAAAAAGAGATTTCCACGAAAGCCATGGCTTTTATTATACCAATAACGCCCGTATTACCAATATAATTTAAAGTTTGGGAATGAGAAATATTTAATTTATTTAGCTTTACGCTGTATTCCGCATATAGCAGGATAGGCAAAGGTAACCTGGGAACCTGTAATACACTCCCATTAAGTTCCCATAAAAACATTTCCGTTCGCCACTATCCGCCGAATTAAAGAAAGAAAGAAGATTTAAAATTAAATGCTATTAAAAAAATACTCCAATATGTGTTTTAAATAAAATATTTTAAGTAAATATTGAAATCGTTAATGCTGACTTATGTTAACTTACTCGTATCAAAGCAGACAAGTGATTACCTTATGCAGCACATAAGAAGGGGTCTTAATTATTCTGACACCTTTGTTCTATTGTATCTATAACTGTTGTATCTAAATAGTAAATAGTAATTTAGATACCTCAATTAAAGGCCGTTGTGGCCCAGAGGCACAAGGGTGTAACGGTAAGGCAACGGTAGTGAGTTCGATCCCCACAATCCTCACTCGAGGAAATGAAATATATATCTAAATTTATATTCCTATATTTCTTCAGCAGCTGATCTTGATTTTTATTTATTTGAAATTTCAATTTATAAAAATGGGTATTCACAAACTTATTTATAAAATTGCTCAGCATATAAGGAGATTAATTAAGGCGCTATAAAGTTTTGCGTTACCTAAACTGTACAAAACTGGTAATGAGGTCTTCAGACGCCGCCATGAATTTTTAATGAGCATTACATTTTAGTAATAAAGGAAAAAGAAAAATTATTTATTTTGGCATATTTCCAACCATCTTAACGCAGGCCATAGGGATTTTCTCCTAACGGATATTATTTATATAGTATACAAATTGGCATTTAGAAATAGAACATAACGAAAGTTTAAATTATTTAAAGACATATCAAGTTGATCGTCTATTATTTTGCTAGAATGTCGAAAGCCTTAGTATCTTTTCTATGTAGGATATCTTTTTATTGGACTTCGGCATGCAAAAATCCGCTTAGCTTACTGATTATATGACACAACAGCAAGAAGCGACTATTGTAGCTAGTTGCTATCACAGTTTTTTCTTATATTTACATTAAGGAACCTGAATGGTAATGGAATATGAGAAGATATATAAAGCCTAGCCTAGAATATATTAAAGAACAGCCCTACAGTGTGAATGGAGCCTAAAAGGCCGCGTCATTTGTGACAATGTATTATAGAACTACTGAGATATGATTGAACAACAAAACATTTTAATTCACTATCCAGCTGTGAACTGTTTATATAATGTTGTTTATACTCTTTTATATTATGAAATATATCTTTATAAATGTAGGCTAAAAAATTTATGATTATTTAAAGATGCATCAGGATTTCAGGATCAGGATCCAGTCAGGATATAAATACAAGTAGCAGGGCAGAATTCTGGAGGCATTCCATGTTGAGTGGCAGAATTCAACGCCGCGCTTTTGTATCGACACTAGAGCGAAGAATAATATATTAAATATTTAATTTCCTCGAGTTTGAATCGAACCCACAACCTGTCGCGTTTTTAGTCTCACACGCTTGCGTCAAAAAAGAACTTCCTACTAAGAGTTTGTTTTACGACACTTTCAAAGTAATTCCGCCAGATAAATAGTAATCTAACATTGACGAAGGCACTTCTGTTACAGTTTCGGACTTCACAACACAGCTGTCGCAACTGTACGAGCGACATTCGTCGGAACTACAGCTTTTAGTAGCAACTTTCCGCAAACGAAACAGTGATCTGAGAAAAGAACGGTAAGTTTTCTTGCTTTTGTATATAAATTTTCGGTAAAAGATATAGACAACTTTCAATTAGTTTGGCTTATAACATTTACATAATATCAATATTTCTACTGCACCTAAACAGACTTTATATATAAATATATTTATTTATTATTGACTAGTAATTTATTTGAGGCCGTCGTGACCCAGGGGCACAATGGTGTAACTGCAAACGCGAAAGGTTGTGGGTTTGATTCCCACCCGAAGAATAATTTCGTTTCTTCGCTTTGGTGTTGAGTGAAGCGTTGAGTTCTGTAACAACACGCAATGCCTTCAGGATTCCATGGAAAGTGGGGAACGGAATTGTCTTAATGGGAACGGAGTGTGTCGACGCTACGTTCCTAGTTCCCTCTGTCTATCTTGCTATGTGCGGGATAAAGCGTGAAGCTGTAAAAATAGAAAAGGCAAACAATTTATAAGTGGAATGAAAAGTTAAACCTACTTTTCTAGACTATTATATTCTATTGGATAAAATAACTTGAACAAGATGAGTAATTTAAAAGCAACATGATAAATTAGATATATTTCTTACTGCTCCTGAAAGGAAAACAGAATTCGTATTTCGTGTATTCCAATTTGTAAATGTGAATTTGGGTTCAAAATGTTACGATAAAATATTGAGATAACTTTAATGTTATGTTAATTAGGATATTCTATTGATTTAAATATAAATCATAAGACGTTTATGTATAGAAATTTCGTATACTATTATTTGGTGATATGGTTGGTAATGGGTTTCGTAGCGAAAGAGGAAAAAATAGAACCCTTATAATTTCGTTATATCAGTCTGTCTGTCCTTCCGTCCGTCACAATCATTTTACTCGGAGACTATGGGTACTATGGGACTATCTCAGAATTTTAGAAAGTAGGTTTATTTTACCCTCCGGTACAAAATTATGTTGTATTATGTATAATGTTCTTGTATGTTTTTCAAAAATAAAATTATTAAGGGTAGAACCAAACAGAAGTTTGCAACCACGGAACCCTCCATAAGCGATTCGGACTCGCTCTTGACCGGTTTTATCATTTGATCGCAATTTAGCTGAAATCTTACATGTATGTAAATATGCATATTTTTAATCTGTTGAAAGCGTCATTCCACTCTTGGGAAAAAAATATATTTTTTAGAAAACGTTCCCAAGTGGGATTAGCACTTTTTATAAGATTAAAAAATATTTATTAAATAGTTCTGTTGCTAAACATCGATTTTAAATAATTACCTTTGGGTTAGGGAAAATTGTAATGATTTCCCTACAGAGATGCTAACAACACAAAGAAGTGAACTCTTAATTCATTAATTAACTACTGGATTTTATAAAATATAAACATATATACAACGTATAAGTTTAAACTGTTTAGAAATAACGAATCCTAATAAAAAAAACTGTGTGCTGCTAACATACTCTGTCTTCGTAGTAATTGTACTTTAATAGCCATTTAAATCACAATAAATCTACAATTAAGGATTAAAAGATTGAAGTCTCCCAAGAAACGCAATCCAAAGCGGCTAAGTCAATTACACTCGTTAGCTTCAAAGATGAGTCTGGAGACTAGGTTAACTCATCTTTACTGCAAGATGAAGTGCAAATTGAAATACTGCATAAATTTATATTAAAGTAACATTATTTTTGGACAGAAAGAGTAAATATTAGCTATGAAAGTAACAATTTTAAACGTTTTTATTATTTTAATTTTAATAGTGATGTTTATATTATAAAAAGGCTAGTGGACCCGAACGCGGCTACGCCCGCTTGAAATATACGAATATTTATTAAATATATTTATGAAATTATTTTCAGTTTTCAATAGAGAGATGCGTTAAGCCAGCTCATTTTGGGTGACGTTTTCTAACAACAACAAATTTTTAAAATCGTTGCTTAGCAACGGCATAGCGACGGTTGTTAATAACATGGCAGAATAAATTGCATGTCAAATTAATAAGTATTTTAATATATTGATATATATCGATAATATTACAAATATGAGAAAAAAAAGTATCCTATGTTCATCCCGAGACCCTCAAATATCTCTATATGAGTATTTTATCACAATTAAATTAGCGGTTTGGCCCTGATTGCGTAAAAGAAAGACAGACAGACAGACAGAGTTACTTTTGAATTTATAATATAGGTATGGATAGTAGAGTGAAAGAATTGTAACATTACTACATACCGAAATAAAATAAGTTGCCCCCTTCTCGTGACTGTTCGGTCAAATTCTATTTGAATTAATTTTTAATACTACGTATTTGAAAAAAAGAAAGCACGATATCATCGGCAAAAGGGTAAGATTGAAATTGATTCTAGAACCAAACCATTTTATTTTAGATTGTACGGTAAATATGTTATCGGTTGGTACAAAAGTTTATTAATTCTATCAGCTGCATTTGAGGTCAAAATTATAAAATATATATAAATATATCTATATAAATAAAAAAATATAATATGACTTATTTATAAACTAATTCACTTATTTACGATTTACTCGTGCCGTATAAGTTCGCAATTGACTTAATATTTTTATAAATAAGTGCCCAATTCAATGCCCGAAATGGTAACTATGAGATTTATTTTTTATCTGCAATATCTCATACATTCTGTTTATATAAATAAATATATTAATTACAATTTAAGTAATAAAATCTATGTATAAAATATCGAATCTAAAGTAAAAATATTTGTATTTTTTACATAATAATAATTCAAGAACTTTTAATAAAGGTCCAAAAAGGTCGTCGCAAGGCACAATGGTGTGGCTGTAAAGCGACGGTTGTGGGTTCGATCCTCACTCGAGGGAATGAATTATTATTTATTAATAATTTAATTTATTATATTATATATATATATATATATGTTATATTGTTAATATGTTATATTTAATAACCAAGGCAAAAGTTCAGCGTTCAGTTCTGCTACTCAACACATAATGCCCCGAAAAACTCGACGGAAAGTGGGGAACGAAGTGTTTTATCACTTGTTTCCCTCTGCCCACTCTGTTAAATGTCAAAACATACAATTTGTATTCAAAAATTATTTTCGTCCTTGCTTTAAAAACGTACTTCGTTTGGTTGCTTAAAATGGCGACAAAACCTTCTACATTTTTTAACAGTCAAATCCCTTAAGCCCCTGCACATATGAAATGTTTATGTTCTTTATGGTATTCGGACTTGTAAGGTGGTACTCTCCTTGAATTATGGATGAGGTCAAGGCCTAAATTCGTGGGGTCGCAGTGCGGGACTAATACGATCACGATAACTTCTTCAAATATTTACATTTGTCAGCCATAAGTGTCATTTTGCTTTCTTTTAAGTTAAAGAATTTGAAATTGAAAAAAAAAACTTAATGTTATAGGAACTAGACGAGTATATATTTTTTAAGTATATTTTATAGCCTAATCTCACGTCAAATAGAATAAATAAGTCTTTGTATTAATTTTGGTTTGAAAAAAATAAAAAATATTTTTAATTTAATAAAAAATAAAATTATTAAACAGTTTTAACAGACTATTTAAAAATTAAATATACTTTGGAAACGAAAAATAAATTTCTATTCTGTGTAATCCACTTCAACTTCGATAAGTATGATGGACGCTAAACCCTACTTGAATTACGACATTCTTGTTTGAGAAACTTTTGTAAAACTTCGTCGGGCCTATATCAATTCTTTGCAGCATAATTGAATAATTTTTCTGGAAGCGGGTACCTTATATAAAAAAATTGTAGTTGGAAATAAATATTTTCTTTTATATTTTGCATTACATATGGCAAATTGAATAGTAATAAGTATGTCGTTTTATTCATCACTCACTACCGTGTGTAGAACGGCCCTAGCTCATTAGCTATTGCCATCATTTATCTAGGAACTTGTAAAAAACTTTTATCTGCCTTGTTAGTATTTCATTTTTAATAATTGTTTTACTAGTTCACTTTTTATTAATAATACAGTGCTTCTAAGAAATAACATAAATTATTTTCTAAATCACTTTTAAAACTTCCATCTACGTTACTCTAAATCTAATTTGTTTCTCAAGTATCCTGAGAAAATTATTACAAGACGGTAAGGGTGGGTGCCGTTCGAACCTGAAAATCGCAAATTATATATCTCTGGGGACCGACCCGAATTGTAATATTATTAGACGACCGAGCAGCTGTCGCATGTCCGTTGCGAACTTATCACTGCGTTTATTTGATTATGATCTTGTCGACAAACCGAAAACATCTACAACGAATTATGTGTATGAACCCGCCATATTCTTACAGTTTATATTGTTATATTTAGAATAAGTCTAAATATATTAGGAATAAAATTACTTGGGTCATAGATTATTTATGTTCATAGAGTTCCATATTTCACCTTCGGAAGGATAACACCATTTCGTATATTGTTCTATCTTTTGACCATTACGAGCATTTAATCTGACTCTACCTAGCATTTGTGTAAACAATATTTTCTTCTAACTGCAAAATGGAATATAACATTTAAAAAAATAAATCAGCTTCACGCTGTATCTCGCAATCAGTATCCCGCATAGAGCAGAGTAGTTCCTGTGAACTTAATGTTAAGACACTCCGTTCCCCTCTTTCCGCCGAATTTTTCGAAGCATTGCTTGTGGTTTTGTGGTGGAACTCAACGCCGGTCATTTGCCTTGGTGCCAGTGTGATGAAAGAGCGAAGAAATGAAAATATTAATTTATGCTCTTGAGTGGGGATCCCCCCACAACCGTTGCGTTACAGTCACACCCTTGTGCCCGTGCACAAACGGCCTCAAAGTGGAATACGAAATTGGATATATCCCCTAATCAAAAAATATCTAAAACAGTATATTGAAAAAACATTGCAAATTATCCGTTTTACACAAATCTAATCGTGTTCAAACATCAATAGTAAACAACTTCGTCAGTCTCGTAGTGTGACGCCTGTTTATACCAGCACGCTGGCGTGGTGCCAGTACAGCCACTGACGATGTTGGTAATGTAGATTTAAATAGCGAAGCGACAATAGACAAGTTATTTGTCGATTAGAAATGTCTTAGTTTATACACTGACTAACTCTATTTTGCATTTATGATTTATTTACTATATTTCGCTTAATAAAAAAGGATAAATTAGTAAAATGTTTATTTATTACTATCAAACGTTTTAGAGCTATGGGCTTAATTAAAACGGTAAAGTTAGTGTATTTCTTTTTTTGGGTGTTGCCACTGTTGCCGTACTAGGGAATCTGTATATCTGTATAACATAATTTTTTAATAAAAATTGAAACGACAAGAAAACTGAAAACTAAAAACTTGTTATATATACAGCATTACTTTAAAAACTTATTAATTAAGTTCAATATTTAAAAAGTTTATTACTTTGTGGCGTTCCTTTTTTTGTCGGTTCTATTTTTTTATGAAACAGTTTTTATTTTTTGTGTCTACCTTTAGTACTCCCCAATAGACTCGAATAAGTATTGAAGTCTAAAACTACAAATGTACAATATCACTTCAAACAACTTCGAATTCGATTTCTCTTGAAAAAAAAATATTGCAATGTAAAAAAAGCATGCGGTGCTTTATATGTACACCATGCACTTCTCGCTTTTTTATATTGAATCACATATTAAAAAATTAAATTAAATCAGCTTCACGCTGTATCCCGCAAACAGCAGAGTAGGCAGAGTTTTAAGGTACATATTATTTACTATTTTTGATATTTTTTTGGTGTCAAGGCGAAGCGCGGCGTTGAATTCTGTCATTCAACACGCAATGCCTCCAAAATTCGACGAAAAATCGTGAACAGAGTACCTTAACACTAGCTTAAATTTTAACTTAAAAAATACGTGAATAGACATTCAATTTTGTTTGTTTGTTTTCTTCAGTTAAAAAGTAGGTATAATATATTAATATGGAAATTTAACCATACGAAATTAGATGATTTCTCATGCATGAGACTCGCTCAATGAACTTCCTTCCCTGATGTTCCGAATAAACTTTAAAGCTGAGATCTCTGAAGCAATTTCAAGCGGATTCATCTGTTGAAGACTTTGTTTCAAAGGTGTTATCTCAGATTATCTGGATTGTTTAATATGGCAACGACTGTAATATCTTTAAAAACATTTTTCTTTAATTGTAAAACAAATATACTACTTATATGTTTCTTTTTGTCAGCCTCACGCTCTATCCCGAATATAGCAGGGTTGGCAGAGGGAACCTCGTAATGAGACACTCCGTTCCCTACTTCCTTCCGAATTTTCGCGGCAGAACTCAATGAAGAGCTTTAGCCTTGGTGCCAGACCGAAGAAAAGAATATTCATAAATAATAATAAATTTCCCTGACTGGGAATCGAACCCACAACCATCGCGCGACAGTCGCACAGCATCAAATGCTTGTGCGACTGTGCCACGGCGGTCTTACATATTTTTAAAGAATAATTAGATATAACCCTGAAAACACAATACCAATTATAATGCTGATGCCATTACCAGAATTAACCACTCGGAGCAACCTCTTTGAGCGAGAGTATCAAATCAACGTGTGTGTGATCCCAAAGTAACAATACCCACTCCCTACTGACGACCCTCACTCACTCATTATACTGGAAGAGAGCTTTAATTACAGTAAAACAACAGTGCTTAATGAATTATTGAGAACACCCTGTATATTTAATAGTTCAAACCAATTTTAATTGGACTAACTTGAAATCAACATAAATTATATGTGGGGTACCTTTGGAACGCTCTAATTATTTGGTAATTTTTTTATTATCGTGTGTAGGACCAGGTGTGGCTTTCTATTGGTTTTTTATAAGGTAAAAGCCTGATTTTTAGATATTTAATGTTTTCATTTCTCCACTCTGGTATAGAGGCAAGAGTTCCGGAGCTTAATAGACAATTCCTCCAGAATTCGGGGGAAATTGGGGAGTTAAGTGCCTTAACATTATACTCTCTCTGCCTACCCTGCTACTTGCGGGATACGGCGTGAAGCTGAAAAAAATATGAAAATATATTTAGTAAGTTAGAGTTAATAGCTGTTTTTTCTGCCCAAAAGAAAAATAATTTTCTATTATAGCTATTGCAGTATTGTCCTTAATTTGAATTCACTATAAGCACTTACTTAATGGCGTAAGTTTAAAAAAGCTTTTACAAAGGTTTGTTGGCTTCAAACAAACTCTACCTGGGACTTAGAGAAAGCTAAAAACTTATTAGTGTAGCCTTTAGTCCGCTATTTTTAATTAACTTTGTTATATTTTTAGATTTCAAGAGGTTATTATAAGTCTTTCGAACATTAAGTGAATTAGAAGAAGAGCAGACTAGTGTAGGTGGAATACAAAAATAGAAATGAAAGAACGGATTAAATGAAACGAAAATAGATATTTATAGATTCAGTGCTTTGTTTGTTGAAGTACGTACCTCTCATTATCCTCTCATATTTTGTCCCTGATGGTGTCAACAACAATGCTAAAATAATTCAAAGGAAAATATTATATTGTGGTATATTATAATACGGAGTGTCTTAACACTAGGTTCCCTCTGCCTATTCTTCTCTGTGCAGAGTACAGCGCAAAGCTAATAAAACTAAAAATAGAATCTATATATATAAAATCGAAAGGTCACTCACTCATCACGAAATCTCAGAAACTACATGTGCTAGGAATCTGAACTTTTGCATAGGAGTTACTTATAGGACGTAGGTGCTCGCTAAGACGGGAATTTGTAATATTTGACTTCTAAGGGGTTGTTTTGGGGGTTGAAAGTTTGTATGAAACTTCGTTACTAATGACATTTGTCTTTGTCATTCGTTACTAAATGCTAGGAGTCTCAAATTTTGCATAGACGTCACTAGGACGTAGCCATGGAGACAGAAATTAATAATAACATAGTTCACGCGGGTGAAACCGCGAGCGGGCCGCTAGTATATTATAAAAATAGGATATTATTTCATATTTTTTCATATATAATATCTTCTATGTACAAACGCTACTCAGTTATTATTTTATTACAAGCTTAGATAAAGATTGTAGGTATACAAGCTTTACCAGAAATATTTAAAATCCTAAGGAATTATACTCGAACTTAGAGTTGAGAAACGGAATTTTTGTTTTTTGAACTTTCTTACAAAAATTGAAAAAAATTAATTACTACCAGTATATAACATACTACCAAAACTGACTTTTCAATTATTATAGTTCAAATAGCCCTGGACAGCAAATACCTGATAACGTAACGGTATCACCTCGGGCGAATTCCATTTTACATATGATATGTACATACTATATCGATTTCCAATAATGAACACTATAGTTAGCATGACCTGAAATTAAAAATTTATACAACTTTAGTATTTTAACGTAGTTAGTTGCATTTAAATTAGGTCAATTAAAATTTAATAAGCTTAGAGTATGCATTTGAGTTTAAAAAGAGAAAGATCACTTGAATATAGAATGTGCATAATACATTCCTTTCTTTATTTAGAAAATGTTACATACAGATTGTTTGCACTGACACTTCTCAATAAGTAGTGAGAAGACACTTATGTTGGTAACCTACCATATAATTACGTTATGTTATACCAACGGTATAAAGAATAATCTATTTAATAAGAAAGTTTTAGACTCCGTACAAATTTGAAATATGGAAAAAGTATAAAATATGTCACCAGATTCAAAATAAAACATAGAAATCAATATGTGAAGTTATCTTAAACATAGTGTATGAGTCTATATGATATAAAAAATGTCATAAACCTTTCATTTGTGTTTTGAACTTAAAACAAATATTTATCAAAAGTCCGTAGAAGTACGTCTGTCTGGGTGGGTTGGGGGTTTAACTCTATAAATATTTTCATTTCTTCACTTCTGGTATGTGAAGGCAAGAGCGCGGCGTTAAGTTCCACCACCCCACCACTCAACGCATTGTATTAGCAATAGGTTCCCTCCTGCTATGTTGGATAAAAAATATATTACGAGAAAATATATATTTTCTAACGACTTTAGCACTAAGTAGTTTTATAAATAGAATTGTAGACACAACAAAAGTCTCTTTTTGAAAAAACGACACTTAGCCAAAGATAAGTCCTTTAGAAATACTTTTCATACTTAAAATATTATTTTAAAAGCTTATAAGAGGTGACAAATGTTCAAAGCTCGCTCCTACGAGCAGGTATACATCGTAGAAGTAATACTATAAACCAACTGTTGCAAAGTACTTAGTTTCTATGAAAGCAAGAGTACAATATGGAATGGAAGTAATATTAGTATTGCTAAGTTTTGCTATTGTATGCAAACTTAATGTCATACACTAATGTTTTATATATTTTTATTAATATAAATTTGGTATTATGTCTTCAGTACTTAAAAGTAAATTAAAAAAATATGGGATGATAAAAATATGTATATCTTAAGGTTTTTGCATCACTTCTTATACTCTATTTAGCCATATTTTTTTCGAAAGTTCGTACATTATAAGATTTTCTTCCTTTTCCGAATATCTCGTCCGAACAACCCTGTAATCAAGATCCTTTTAATATTAAATTATTAATCTCGATACTAAATTGATCCTGCTACCAACTCATTATAGGTAAATTGATGAAAAAAAATGTGAATATGTTTAAGTTTTCACTTGAAACATATATTTACTGTTTATATTATTTTATTTGAATATTTAAAGAAATGCTGTGTTATATTTTTTTCTTTTCTTTGCCCTCTCCGAAGCGCATCTGTGAATGTAAGAAAATTGACTTAAATAAAATAAATATCTTATGTTATATATGCACATTAAAACCGGCGACGATGCAACTAGACCACATACTTACATACAACGCTACATTCGAGGGGGAGCTTGAAATATAATTAAGTACGAACTGCCTTAGCTACCTAACATTTACTTTGGGTTTTCTGGGAAGTGAAGTCACAAAATGTTAGTATAGTGTAAGAATATTATATTTCAAAAATTCTTTCTAGGTATAAAGAAACAAATGAGACATCACTTTCTTTTGCAAAAAAACTATATTGTAATATAAATTTTGAAATTGTATTTTACTTCAGTCAATTACTTTTAACTCTAAGGTATAGCTATTAGGTTTTAGTTTAGCAACTATGCAATGTTAGATAATTTTGATTTATTCATCATTTATGAGATCAAACGCTCATAAATATCGATTTTAGAAGCTACACTTTTTCCTATGCTCCAGGGGATCGTTGGATATTTGATATTAATTTCAGTTTTATACCTCCACACAATGTCGAGATAGATAGATGGTCTTGACAAACGGACAATGTAAGGATTCAGTTTGTACTTCTTGAGGTACGGAACCCTAAAAATACATACATGCACATATTATGGAATTTATTTCTCTTCACGGGTTTTAGAATTATGTAAAACGTATACCACATATACACATTTAAAAATACATTTTATTCCCAGTGCAATTCGCAATGCAACGCCGCTTAAGTGCTTGTACGAGGTTTTTGTGGTATGCATATAAAGCAATTTAGTATTTAGTTACGTAGGAAAAAATAGTTACTAATGTATGTATATGAAAGTTTTAAAGGAAAAAAAATATTGATAATTAATAATTGATGACCACGTGGATAGGAAGTTGTCAGCAAATCTATTACTTGTCAAAGTTTATAGGGATGGGTGGCTGTTTGTTCCACTTTCATACAAAAACTACTAAACGAATTTAGATAAAACTTTTCGGTAATATAGCTTATTCTTATTACATCAAAACAACACATAGACTTTACAATAAGGCTAAAATTTTTGTACAATTTGGGTAAAATATAACAAGTTTAAGAGGGCGGGCGTTTAGGTCGCTAGTGAATTATAAAATACTGAATTATTAATGCCTTCTTTTGCCTTTATTTTTTAGGAAGTACACAAGAGTTGAATAAAAGAAAAATTACTTAACCATTAAGATACAAGGATTTATTTTTAAGTAATATTTTGTGTTATAAAGCATTGTCTTCATGCACTTTTTTTTATTCATTTGATTTGATATTAGCCTAAATTCATATAGATATTATTTTAATTGGATAGAGAAAAATATCTTAAACTCGGTTTTACTTAATTCCAATAGATTTTAAACAATGTGATCTATACTTCTATAAATATTTCAATTATTTTTGAAAAAGAAATATATTTGAAAAAAAAACACGAATACATTTTGATTATTATAATAGAGATATCAAATTTGTATAATATATACTTAAGTAAATAAATAAAGGAAATTATACCTTTAAATTGTTATCTTCACTAACAGTCTACAGTTAACAATAGTTAGCGATTCTCAAGTAACGTAATTGACAGATGTTTTATTCGATACGACGAAATTGAATTTCAGAAGAACAATAGCACTAATTAATCTTACGTAGAAGTTTGTTCTGTGATAATGGTTTTTAGTGGTTTTAGTCACTTTATAATATTGAAAGAAACTAAGCTTAACTTAATTTCCATAACTTATTTTATTATTTCTTATCGGCTATCATGTAATATTTATATGAAAAGTTGTTAAAATAATAGATTTACCTATATTTAAAAATTCTATAGTGACACTTATCTCTAGCTTCGTTATATAAATAAATAAATTAATAGAACCTTAAAACATTTCCCTTGTAATATACATCAAAGGAAAATGCTGTTTACTTAAGTATTCTAAATTTTAATTTTCTTTGTAAAGCACTGGAGAGATCTGCGTTAGCGGCAACTTAAGTAATGGCCCTCGAACTCCATCGAGGGCTTGTTAAAGTACGATTTTAAGGTGTCTAATCCCAGAACAACCTTCTCCGATACATTAAAAGCAGATTATGTTTCAAAGTTATTGATTGAAATTTGTCTTACAGAATAAAAAATATCTTTGTTATTTTGAATTAATTAGATTTACATTAATTATTAATGGTGTTATGCTATATAAATGGGGACCGGAGTGTCTCAACACTAGGTTCCCTCTACCTACCCTGCTATGTGCTATATATAGCGTGAAGCAGATTTTTATATTATTTAAACATTCTGAATGTAGATATAATACCTATCGAATGATGATAATGTTATCTATATTCATCATTATACTTAAGCAATTTTTTTATTATATTTTATTTTATTTTTAAATATTCGTTTAAATATTTATATATTTTAATCTACCATTCAAAAAGCATTTAACTGACTAATGTTTTGTATAATGTAAACGGAAAAAAAGCAATCGCTCGTTTTTCATTCGTTTAGTTCGCCTTGGGCATTATGTAGCACAGATGTTATTGAATATTCGAAAATGCGATTCAAACCTTTGGGAATAGGATTGTTTTTAAGCATTGTAATTCACTTTTGTTTACGATATAAAAAAGATGATATGTGAGGTATTTTTTAAAGTTTAAATTTGTAGACAAATTAAATTATGAATGTACCTAAGTAATTCTTGAAGTGGTTGAAAATTAGCATAAGTTGTGCATGTTATTAGCATCTTAGGTGATAACATTCACAGCTTACTCGACGATCTCAAATGTATCTATACAATATTAATTAAATATGACTTATGAGGCGCTTATCTTTTATTCTAGTTAATATTTGTAGACTATACTTATCTAATAACGTTTATTGAGGCCATAGTGGCGCAGGTGCATAAGCGTATGACTGTAACGCGACGGTTGTGGGTTCGATTCCTACTCGGAAGAATGAATTATCAAATATGAATATTTTCATATCTAGCTCTCGTGACGAGGCAAATTGCAGCGTTGAGTTCCTCCACTCAACACGCAATTCCTTCAGAATTTTGGGGAAAGTGGGGAACGGAGTATCTTAACACTAGGCTCCCTCTGTCTATCCTGCTGTGTGCGGGATACATCGTGAAGCTGATTTATTTAATAACATTTATCTTATACTATTTCTGTATGCGGAAACCAAACCTTAAAATGCCGTGACGCTTTTTACTTCGACTCCATAGGTGTCACTTAATTTATCTAATAATTGCTATTTGTTTATTTAGAAACTTCACGCTACAGCTATTTCAACATCCAAGCGATATATTTATATTCACATTTCTATATAGAGTATTAAAAAAATGGCAGATCAATAAGCGACTAGAGCTGTTTCGTGTCTATATGAATATTTTACGGGCACGGCGCCGTTTGTAATAGCGACAGAGGTAGTTCAATGTACGGTGGCTTATTTAGTTTATACGTATTGATTATTATGAGAAAATTTTGATAGAAGCAAATATTGTAAATTATTAGTTTATCTTAATTCGTTATATATTTTTTTTAATATTATGCAATAACATCTTATGTAATTTTACTCATATATGTAAATATTTTAACTTCTCATCAAGTGTTTCTTCAAATTCCCTGAACTAATCTACAACGCATTTTCCGAAATTTTTAACTGACTTCTATGAATGGAAGAGGTTATCAATTCGACAGTTCTTTTGTTATGTTTTCACTGGGTGAACCAACTGTGATATTTTTTTTAATTTGCAAGTTGGTGCTTCCCATATGGTTCCATTTGATCCATTTCTGACAATATTATCCATGAGAAAATCACATATATCTTAGATTTGCTTTAAATATGTGTGCCTTATTATTCCTTAGAGCAGCTTGGAATATACAATTTTTATATTCAAATTATTCCTTATTTAAATAGACAT
This sequence comes from Heliconius melpomene rosina, assembly GCF_056956725.1. Classification (NCBI taxonomy): domain Eukaryota; kingdom Metazoa; phylum Arthropoda; class Insecta; order Lepidoptera; family Nymphalidae; genus Heliconius; species Heliconius melpomene. The sequence continues at coordinate 4,561,513 of NC_140401.1, read as the reverse complement.
TTGTAATTACTTTAAATCGTCGAATGAACATACAGGTACCATCGGCTATCACTTTTATACAATACTTTTACACTAATAACAGAAAACATACATACGAGTATATAAAATTAATGTTCATGGAATTATGAAACATAAATAATTTAATTTTTTATATAAAAATGTAAAAATGAAATTGTATAATTTGCAACAAGGCCTAAACAAACAGAGTGGTTACGAGGGTAAAATCCATTTTATTGACCCTTTTCGCAACCTTCGATCTTTATCTTTTTAAGGACTACGTAAATAAGGTAATTTTATTTTCCGCCCAATATAATACTTTAATACTGTTCATGTTTAGAATTTATAAGGGAATATGTTAGAAGAATATTCGACTCGGCGAGTAAGAAGGCGCGTTATCATTTAGGCTTTTTCCAAGTAGCCTACGATTACATATCCTAGTTTGATTAAATCTTTTTATACAATTCTGTTAAGGTATTTTTTTTATTTTACATAATACTAATATTTAACTGTATCTAATTATAAATTGCATTTATAGTATTCTCGAAGAAATTATTAGTGTAATCAAAAGGCGACTCTCTCCTCCTAATAGGCTGAGGCCTATTTCCCGAGTAGGGTAATTTAGTTTCATCAGTAGCATCCCGGACGTCACCCTTCGGCGGTTGAGGTGATTAATTTCTACTAGAACCACGTCGACCGAGCCTGACATTCTAAGTCTTATGGCATCTAAAACGTTTTCGTCACTTTTGGTTTTTGCTATATTCCTTCTTATTGTATCAATTGAAAGAATTTGTAATTAAATAGCTTTTTTTTAGCTTCACACATTATCCCGCTCATTGCAGAGTAGCAAAAGGGAACCTAGGAACCTAGTGTTAAGTCATTCTCATTACGACACTTCCGTTCCCCAAATTCTGCCGAATTCTGGAGGCATTGCGTTGATTGGCGAAACTCAACGTCGCGCTTTCCCACGTTGCCAGAGTGTGGAAATGAAAATATAATGAAATTGTAAGAGAATTTTTTTTTGTCAATATTTCAAATGTAAAATATAGTATAAAGTAAATATTAGATTTCTGCTTGTAATGTGATATACCTAACTGTTATCTTTCATCAGTGAAAATGAGCATTGTCAAAAGTCCGCGACAGTTTCATGCTCGTAGATGTGAACAGACGATAGTGAAAATAACTAGGTTGGGCTAATGGACCTTCATTAAACGACTTCGCCTCGCGTGATTAGTTTAAACCGCCTCATGTTTTATGTTATTTTTATAAGCAACAAATGCTGTTGTTATTGTTTTTAAATAATTTAAACCTAATATTTTGTTATTTTTTGTATCAATGTTACCACATTTTTACTATGTCAACATTAATTATTGTAGACTTACTTTTACTGCATTGAAAATGGAATGCTACTTTTGTAAATACTAGGTTCTTGTCCCATTTAGAGAGGTTTATATTTTTAATAAAGTCATCGTCTCAAAATATCCATTAAAAATATATGTGAAAGAATAAAACAATATCCTATAAGTCTTTCACTATCTGCTTCGCAAAATGCGGGAGATCGTAAGAGTTGATGAGCTGATAAAGAATAAAATGTGTCCAAAATCCGGATTAAAGGGTAGACCCCCATCTAAATGATGGACACTTCTCAAGATAGATGGATATTTGAACATCGCTAGGAAATAGTAAGCAAAAACTGGATACATTATATGTAACGAAACTAATGTTTTCCAAACGTTACAAGTAACTATTGAAATGTTTATTTTTTATAATCATTTCCACGATCGGAATCAAACCCTTTAATGTAATACATATAACAAGACTACCATTACTGCGCCATGACTGCGTCAGTTACAATTTTTTTTATAAAGTAATTTGATGTTTATATCTCAGTACTATTACGACGGATTGTTTCTTGAACACATCCATCATAAGAAGAGTTTTAATTTTATGGGATCAAACTTCTATTGATAAAAATCAAAAAATCAATATTTAAGTAAGCCTAGTAATTTATATGAGGTATTCATTAAAAGCTGGTTTCTAACCCGACGCGAGGGTTACAGTACAAATGCATTAATCAATCGATGTGCCTCGCCACGGCTTTCGTTTTTTAATATGTAAAAAATCCTTTTCACTAATTGAAACTTTTTGTATTTTTTAAAAACTGTGTTATTTGCGAAATTGTAATCTACTAGCAGGTAAGTCGATTAATGTTTATAAAACACATATTGACGCATAGACGTAGATGTAATTTGTGGTTATATTAAGTACTTCGAGCTCAGTGGTTATTACTTTAAATTTAGCTTCTCTGGGAAAGTGTGCACGGATAAGTGAGCGCATCCATCATGTTATCTTTAACTATGATATTCTTTTAGTTTATTTTTAATGAAATATAGATTTTTTTTAACTAAGAGACATACTGATTTTCTTTTTATTTTAATTTGTAAAATATAAATGTTTATTTTGTAATAATACCTATATTTCCTTAATTTTACTATTCTATTACACAGTGGGGGCTAAAGGTGTGTACACACATGACTCGGATGACTCTAAACTAGTAGAAGAAAAGAACAACGATTGATCTGTGGCTCTCATCCTATCCTATCCTATATCTTATAAAACAAAGTCGCTTTTCGTGTCTGTCTGAAGTTTCTAACTCTTCTTCTTCTAAGCCACCCAACGGATTTTGATCCGGTTTTCACCATTAGGTCAAGTATTTCTCAGGGAAGGTTTATATATAGTTTATTATTTGTACATTCTTATGTAAGTTAACATAAACAAGATTAATGTGTATAAAGTCCCACACGTTGATACACTTTCGCGCATGCGCTGCTTTAATGGTAAGTACTACATGAAAATAATGTACTGGAGTATTGTTCCTCTTAATAAGATCTACAAAAAAGTCTGCGAGAGCATATTCGTATCTTTTAAGAATAACGTGTAGCGATCATATTTCTGTCTAAAAATAATAATTTCAATATATTTTTTATTGTGAGCGATATTTTTCCATAATCCTTATCCTTTAAAATACTTTATTAAATTTCTACGTTAAACGAAGATAAAATTTGCTTTTTACACTATTTCGAAATTGCAAATAGTTTTAGAGAAAAACACATTTAATTATTGACACATCACGCCGTTTACACATCAACTGTACCGAGTTATGTTTCGCTTATCCCTTACTCTCGGCATATAAATAAGTACATTAGTTACGTTGGTCATTTAATGTAGATCAAAACTGTCTTTTACTGTTTTTCATTTTAATAAGTACTTTAGAAGTTACAATATCAAAAAATCCTTGCTGCGAAACGACTCGCAACTCGCCATGCGTCCGCCGCGCCCGCCTGCCTTACACACATCGGTGGTTCAGTAGTAGAATGCTCGCCTGCCACGCGGGCGGCCTGGTGCCGGTGCCTTCGATTCCCGGCCGATGCATTCTATTTTCCTCACAGGCGGCCACGTAGTGCTTGCTTTTAATCAGGGACAGAATACCCTCTTCAGCATTAACCACAAGCTCGAAAAAAAAACCCGCCTGCCTTTATAGCAACGAAGATTTAGATGCGTTTGCACGTATTGGATAATTGGAGTTGAATGTATTATTTCAGCGCGATATATTTGGTTTCATATTTTTTGTAGTAGTTATTAGTAGGTAGGCTTTTGTTTATAATTTCTTCCGTTTAAAATAGTCATTTAACCATCTAAAAATAGTAATTTAAATATATTTTAATAAGTACTTGAAAAGATTAGTAGCACAGATTTTAAATTACGGTACCTACTAAAAAATCCTTGCTGTGTAAAACAATTGGAAAATCCTTATTGAAACTACGAAAATGCGGGTTGCATTAGGGTTTAATTAATTTTCACATTATCTTAAGTGCTTTGCAAACATACATTATGTGAATAATCCAGGAGTTAAAGCGGGCGAAGCCGCAAGAGGGTCGCTAGTATTTAATAAAGCTTAAATCTGTGTGTCTATCTAAAATAGAAGACTGTTATATTCAATTGGTAATTTCATAATAAAGAATTTATATTATTATATTAACTAAACAATACTACAATATATGTATGTTTAGGGGTTATAGCAACGGGTAGCATAATATCATATCTACTTCTATAGCAAACTTAATTAATTTTTAAATAATTTGAGAGTCAGGTATATTTACTTTTTGTATTTACACAAACAAGTAGATCAGCAAAAGTTTAACATTGCGGTCCTCGACGATTCCTTATATTGTACGAATGGGGGTTAAATCCATTATAAATATAAAAGACAAATGTTAAAATTGTAAGCCATTTTTTTTATATAACAAGAACATTAATTAAAATGATATCAATCAACCAAAAAATTCGCGTACATAAGTGGAATACCTTTTTAGGTAAAAAAATAATTAAGAGACCCCTTGACCTTTATTATTTGGAAGCTCTTGAAATAAAAGCTTTTACATAATAATTGATGCTGTATATTTTGCAAATCACGCAGTATTCCGCACACAGCAGGGTACGCAGAGGGAACCTAGTGTTAAGAAACTCCTTTCCGTGTTGAGTGTTGAGTGGTGGAACTCAACGTCGCGCTTTTCCTCTACACTAGTGCGAAGAAATGAAAATATTAAATATTTAATTTCCTCGAATAGGAATCGAATCCACAACCTGTTACATATATGTATGTATTTTTCATGTTACACATTATAGATTCGTTTACCTCATGTTACTAAAGCTTTTAAGTCTAAGTAACCACAAAACACTATTGAGTAACACCGCGACCTCATTTTTGTCTATTTTTCATTAAGCTATTGCCGTCAAATTCAACTAAGCTAAAAGGTTGACTAAATAAAATAACGAAGTCACATTTTACAGTGACTATTTCCTCAAAATAATAGAATCAAATTCATATAAAATGTAGGTATATTTGTTTTTATATTAAATACAATGTGTAAAAAAAAAGATAAAAAAAATAAATAATCGCTTTCAGAAAAGAACTAACTAACATTGATTTTCTTCGTGATTATGAATCGAAGTCATAAAGTATTTTGGTGCCTTTTTCTTATATTCTATTGTTATGTTATACCCATTACGTCTTTTTTGTAGATATCCACTATAAAGACTAGTAGTAGAAGTTTTAACACTAGTTTTCCTTTACCTACCCTGTTACGTACCTGCGTGAAGCTGAAAAAAAGTGATAAAAAATTTAAGTAGTTAAGTAGTGAAACGCGTATATCAATTTAAGAAAATAAAAAGTAATTTAATAAATTTTCTGGCCTAAAATAACAAAATGCCAGTTTATGATAGAACATATTATGAACTCTTACATAATGTGGCCGATTCCATTAAGTTGAAAGCTTTCAACATACTGTCGATATTCCATTTTATAAATTGTGCGGGTTACAAGGATAACATACTTAATTAATTAAATTTATATTAATAATAAAAAAAATACTTGCAAACTTAAAAAATATTTTGTAATATAAACGTTTGCTCGTTCTGTTTTTTAGTATTTGTAATTTCAGCGACAGCAACAGAAATACATCATCTGTGAAAATGTGCACTGTCAACTATCAAAGTTCATGAGCTAAAATGCGCTGAAATGCGCTAACACCTCCATATTTAAGCAAATTTAAAGAAATTTTCCTTTACTATATTAATTGTATATTTTTTAATATGATATTTCAGTGTTGAAAATCATAATTCTCGTTTGCTAAATATGAGCAATAATATTAACTTTTATCCACAGGGCAAGTTGTCCATCTTCCCTTTTCCATACTTGGGAAACACTACTTCAAGAGGTAGAGGCGGATGTAGTGGGATACAATAACGCCGCCTCTTCTCTTGAGAGGGTAGTGGCCACACCTCTCGTAGACAAAACCTTTCACATGAAGGTACAAGCCAGAAAACTGTTCGCGCATCGTGAGGGCTGTGAGGTTGTACTTGGAAAGGCAGATGATCAGTTAAATAAGGTAAGAAAATTATATTAAATTTTAAACTGAAATTATATTAAATACTACACTAATATTTATCTACAGTGCCTATTATTGACATTAAATTTCTATTAACCCTATAATAAATCTATATTAAGGATGTATACTCAACGGGTCATAAGGATGTATATAAGGGTATTTTGCCAGCTTTTACATGTATATAGATGTTAGACTAGTCCGATTAAAAGAGTGCGGTGTTAAATTACGCTAACTACTTCTGTACCACGCAATGATTATATAATATTGTCGGAACAAAACATTGGAGGGATGTGTCACTAGTTTTTCTGTCTATAATCTTCGATAAAAAGAGACTTCTGATCTTTTTTTCTAAGAAATATATTTTTGTTTCTCATATATTATTGATATTAATTGGCATGGGGAATAGAGGAAGCTATTACTTAACTACTTTGCGTAAATTAGATTATTTTATAGTGTGGAAAAGTGTTTTATTTTATCGAACGATACGAGTATAAAGAAATAGGTACTTTCTAGATACATTTCATCCAAAGCATTGTCCTTTTTGTACCGATACTTTTAGTATTGAGTATAATTTGGTCAAAGTCTCGTATTGTATTGTATAATTGCATCGTTAGTTCATAGTCCAATGTCCCGTCATAATATTTTCATCCTAACGCAGAATTAGAGAAAGCCCCATTTTCTCATTACTAAGGCAGTTATTATTTGCCATCAAGTTGTTTTCACTGCATCTATATATATTTTTTGATATACCTAAAAATGTTTTCATTTTAAAGAAATACTTAGAAAAACTGATATTTTTAGAAAGCACTACGAAAATGTATTTATGTTTTAATAAAAAAATCTTTGGGAAACTTATATTTTTGTATCTATAAAGAATGTCAATAATGTTTTACTATTTTTACTTAATTTCATTATACTTACAATAATACGAGTAAATACAAAAATATAAATGTAAAATAATTACAAAAAAAGTATCGATAAGTTACAACCGATACCGTATCGAGTAAAAGTATCGATACTTCAGTGGTATCGTTTCATTCCTAGATATACATATGTAAGGGATTATCTAACCTTAAAAAAGTTAGTTTTATAATAAAGACTATATAGACTATTTTTTAAATTTATGACATCATTTAAAATAAATCCTGTCGTGAATTTAATTAACTAAGCTCATGCGTAAATACGAAACATCGTTACAATAGAAGTCGGAGTCGTTTGAAGTCGAATCCTCTTACTATTAATATTCGTTTGTTACGTTTTATGTCTACTTAAATCTGGTAATAATGTGAATTTCTAATCAATGATGTATAGAATTTTTAAGTTGCTTATCTTCTGCGTGTTTTAATATAAGATTTATTTATTTGTAAATATTCATCATTTTAACTGTATATATCTTTAATTTTTCCAAAAGTACATTTAATATCAGAAAATAAACTTATATATTGTTTAGGGCTTTCAAGTGTTTCTTTGCCAAAATGTATATATTCAAGTAGTTATCGGTAATTTAAATTCGACTTTCTTGGTTGTTATTCTTCTTGTGTTTCTACATTGAAAATCAAGAAAAAAAAACAAAAAAGTATCTATAATTGTAATTAATTTTAACTGTAATTAATTTTAATCCATAAATTTTACATGTTTCACAACCAAAATAGCAGACCCACAGACAAACTGTGTGATATTTTAGCTTCCATTATCGATATCGATTAACCGATTGAATTTATATTTTTTCATACCTTTCATATAAAAAAATGAACTTTCCAATTTCGTTATTAGACATATAACACCTTACTAACATATTTAACTAGTTGGTATAAATATATTATATTTTTCGGTCACAGCCACATCCACAAATCGATAACAATTAATGCCTTCCTTACAATATGTTTCCATTCAATCGTGATAAGAAAGCAAATGCTCGTTCAAATAGACGTCACTTATTACGAAGCAGTCAGCCACTCAGCGAATATCGTTAAAAGTTGTTACAAATTCGTGTTTGCCTTATATTTACATAACAAAGCTTCCCTAATGAGAGTGCCTATTTTTTTGTATAAACGAACTTTTTATTTTAAAGGATTACTGGATGGTAAGGTGGTAATTTTGATTATAAAATAAAAATAATTTAGACATATATTTATTGTTAAGCGGTCAGTGTATTCATAAATATTAGTTTATTGTAAAAAAAGTATTGTAAGGGAATGTACGATATCGTAGGTAATTGGGAAATGTCTGCCTGCCGACGCAATGCCTTAGATTTTCGATATAGATACAAATTCCACTCAGCAAAGAGCTTTTTTTTTATTAAAGTATTTGTAGAATTCGGGGGACAGTGAACAGCAGAGCGTCTCAACACTAGGCTCCCTCTGCCAACTCTGCTATAAGAAAATCACAAAAAGATCAAGCGCCCGGGATAGGCCGAGGAAACCTAGAGAATATGGGCATAATTCTTTACCTTCTTCCTATTATCAATACCTCGAGGTATTGTTTTATTAAAATTAATTCACCATTATACAACAAAGAAGCAGTTATCCTCAGAAGCAAATTCACTTGTATTTTTTTACTTAAGCAATATTCTACAAAGGGAAGTCAGTTGTTAGTGAAACCACAATATTACTTATTCTTTTATAGAACATGTATTAAACAAAGTCTTTGTAAACTTTTCTTTCATTTTCCTTCATTATTATCTTGTACTTAAATTGTTTTGTTACAATTTGTTCTTTGAATCCTTAATTTTGGGGTTGGACATGATAGATGATGCAAACTAACCCTTATTGCACTAGAATGGAAATTTCAAGAAAGGTGAAATTTTCATGTATTGAATGTATACATAGTCCCAAAATGGTAAGTTAGGCTTTTACTTAACGTATATAATATACACTTATATATTTTATATACACGAAATTCTAACCTGCGAAATTCTAAGTTTGGTGCTTACTCTGCAAAAGGCAATCAAGCTTGCGGTTACTATTAGTACCTGCGTTCCGTGACATCGGCGGCCGTTTCATTAGCACGTAAAATCTTATACCACTTTAGTGCCTAGAAATGGTAGTAGGTAATAAATTTAAAATACAATAACATTTTCATACATCTAGTAGAGTAGAGTAGCTTATAATCATGACGTTTCTATTGTCTTTGAATAACTTGATTCATAATCAATAATAATGCTCTTTAAATAATAACACCTAATTTATATATTCTCTGGGATGCTTCTATAAAAATATTTATTTTGGTACTCAATTATTTGAGGATTAATGTTCGCTATTGACAGTTTATAATAGAAGCGCTTACTCTCATAATATAGATATTTTCATATAAACAATAACATAACGTAGTATTTAAATTAATTATGTATTTTTTTTGTATTTCGGATAATCTAGTAGAAAAAATATATAAACTATTTACATATATATACTATTTACATATATAATTTTTTTTTTGGTAGATTAATAAATATAATTTTTAAACGTCACCCATTGCCTCGGTAAAATGTAAGTAGGGAGAACTTAATGTTGATAACCACGCGTAATAACTTTTACCATAGCTAAAGTTTTACAAAGCTGAGTTATGTATTTATGTAGTATGTTGTAGTGGTGTTCTTTATTTTAAACTTTTAACAGGGAATTATAAAATACAAAATTTTACATATTTCTATACTTTTTTAGCTTTAAGTTATAGCAGGGTAGGCATACAGAACCTGGGAACATAATGTCGAGACACTCCGTTCCCATTAAGACACTTTCATTTCCCTCTCTTATTTCCTCGAGTGGGAATCAAATTCACAACCTGTTTTGTTAACTAATTCATACAGTCACACCTGCGCCACTACTGGCCTCAATAATTTTTAAATTAAATGAAATGACTTAACATATCACTATAAAATTTTATTACTTATTTTATTATAAGAACTTTTTAAAATGTTGTTAAATAAACAATTCATCTCTACAATTAAAAGATATTAACATATATTATATTATCTGTATTTATTTATTATTGTTAAAGTAAGCCAAAAAAACTTTATATATGAAATTTATTATTACTTCATTTTTATTTACGTTTATATTTACATTTCTTCGCTCTAGTGTCGAGGCAACTTCTGCCACTCAACATGCAATGCCTCCAGAATTCGGCAGAAAGTGGAGAACGGAATGTCTTAACACTAAGTTCCCTCTGCCCGCTGTGTGCGGGATAAAGCGTGAAACTGATTTATTTACTTGATTTATTATTATTTCAGAGCCGTTCGGATTATCGTACAGCATTTCTCAATTACTGCAACAATTCGAATCCGACGAACCTCGCCACGTACTACGACTCCCATAACAATTACGTGCAACAACTGACCGCTACGAATGCAATGATTGAACAATATCACAAGCACACGCTGCCCACAATACTACAGGTAACATTTACAAATACTTTAATAATATTTTTTACTTTATTAAATTTCCTTTTTTATTTTATAGTGTTTAATATAATCATTCTATAAATCTAAAATAAATATGTAATATAATATGCGTAACACGTTATATTAAAATAGATATTTCTTATTATTCTAGAACAAAAAAAAATTACAATAGTGTCTACAAAAATATTATGAAATAAAAAAAAACGATCTTATTCCCCTATTCATGTGAATGAAAAAATCGCTTTTAAGTGCTTAATTTTAATAATAATAATAATGACCCCGTAGAATAACTTGTGACGAGCTCTTGGCTCCCACTGGAACCCACTGATCTAAGACCTCCTCCTCTCCTCTGGCTTGCCTTTATTGGTCGGTAGAGTAAAGCGCAAGAGGTATTTATTTATTTATGTTCTCGGAAGGGTAATCTCAATCTGCCTAATAGCGGGAAACCTGCTCAACATGGTGAACCCGGTGCACACCTCGCTTCACCCGCCCGCCCCGATGTTGCCCCCGAGGCATTGCGCTACTTTGTGGGGGCCCCCTCTAGTGGGAGGCAAATCTATCAATCAATTTAGACTATTACAAAGGCAGACGGCCGTTAATCTCATAGCCCAGTAGTCCTTCCATCCAAATTCCATCCCATAGTCCTAGTTTATACTTCCTACTACTATTGACCAGCGATAACTTTTGAGCAATTACCTGTGGTAACTCAAAGATGGAACACGGCTGATGCTTCACGATAAAATATTTTTATATTGTCCAAGGGGAATGTCGACCTGTTCTGACCTGGTCCCAAGATCCTCAGAATACGAGAAATATTAATAATAATAACACTTACAACTTATTACACGTTTACAATTTCCATTGTTGTACAACATTTGAACATTCATATGGTACACATAAGGTAAATGTGCAATGGAGTCTTCATCGTGTTAGTAACGTCCATTTGATCTAGTTTATTTACTACATTGTAATCCTGTCAACCCGAATGTCATAATAATCCCTTTTCGTAATATCAACAAAAAAACTCATATAGTTATTGTCCTCCTTTGCAAATATTTTGATACGCCGAATCTTTTAAAGGAGAAAATGTTAAAGAAAATATTTCTATTTCTGCTCAAGCTAACACGCGTCAAGAATAGCGACATAACACACCTTTATGAATTTTTCACGCCTTGACAATATTTAAGAAATATCCCTGATATTTTATTTTCGGCATACATGAGTTTGCTTCATATATTACAAATATGTTACACTAGGTTTGACTTATCTTTGGTATAATTCCATGATAAAAATAATGACTACTTTTGAAAGCACATTATTTTTAATTAACCCATGAATGATGCTTAACACAGTGAAGGGAATCAGTCTATATAATTTAAAAACAGTAGTATTTTAATAGTTCACATATGAGAATTTGGATGATTTTTATAAAATTATTATAATAAGATGTGTGTATGTCCTAGAGAGTTAAGCTGTGAAACTTTTTGACAAAACAGCATATAGCGTATCCTAGTAACATAAACAAAAAATGCACAGTGCTGCCATTATTATTTAAACAATATTGCATAACTACACAATAAATATATTTGATGATTGATTGAGATACTTTTGTTGCTTAGCTGTGTAATACTGTAATAATTTACTTATGCGATACTTGCCATTTGTAAGTAGGATAAGGAACCAGTTCCCTCATTACAATTTAGTAATTTATTAATTAAATTATATATTACAGTACTGCCATATGTACAATGTTGCCAATAACAAATCGACAGATATACTAAAAACTATCCCTAAATATAAACATTACAATAAAGAATTGATTAGTCAAATATTCTTAACGAGCTCAAATATTTTGGTAAGGAACTCACTAATTGATCAAAAAAAGTTTTGAAAGGCGTATAATAGAGCAAAAATAAAACCATGAATCAACTGTATTGAAATAGTACATTTCCAGTTCTCAGTTTACAAACTTGAATATATACCCTTACCGAAATAAATCGATAATAACTTTATTTGAGAGCACTTTTATTTCGCAACTAGACTGAACTAGAGCCAGACTGGTTTAGAAATTAAAATATAACAAGACTGCAAAATGTATTTCTAATTCCAAAACAAGTAGGCCCTTGTCAAGTATAATTTCTACTACGAAAATATATGTTTTTCAATTACTTACACTTTATAATAAAATAAATAATTCTATGTTGTTTTTATTGCTTGAAATGTATGTATTATTTTCGACCGACTGTGCTGTATTCTGCACATACTGGAGTAGGCAAAAGGAAACTGGAAAGCTAGTGTTAAGACACTCTGTTCCAATTAAGCCGCGTTCGCCACTTTCCGTCAAATACTCGAGCAATTGCGATGAGTGGCAGAACTCAACGTCGCGATTTGCCTCGTTACCAAAGCGAGGAAATAAAAATATTAAATATTTCTTTCTCGTTGAGTGGGAATCGAATTCACAACCCAGCGTCACGACAGTATACATATTAAGTATAAGTTGACATAGAGACAATTTTCATTAACTATGTGACATCCACTCTAGCATTAATCTCAATATGAAAGGAAAGCTTCAAGCGCAGAATAGAATCACGAAGAGATTTTAATTAAACTGAGGTTCCTACGCTTTAAAATTGGAAGATTTATTGTCCAAATCTGGTTAAGATGTCTATTTAATGTAATATTTGAATTGTTATATAAACGCCTAGTTCCATGGATTCCATCTCCACTTGTACGCGTAATGTACCTGTATTTCCTCTGGTAAAAATGGAGATAAAAAAACAAAACTATCTATGTAACATTTAAATATTTCCCTTTCCTTGTAAATCATTCAATCGAGACATCAAAACATGTTACGATAAAAGAAACTAACAAGGCCCTCAATTTTTTCTACAAAGGTCAATTTTACGTATGTGTATTGGAAATTATCTATTTAGAAATATCATAGAATTTTTCATTATTCTTAAGTTTTATATGCGTATCCTACTATTATTTATTATTACTTATTACTTATTATTATTATTATTTACTATTACTTATTTGTTTTATTGGTATAATTAATGAGTGTGCATTAATTTTAGGAATTAGAAGAGATTTTGACGGACGTAACAACCGCTGTCAGCGACGCCATTTGTCAGGAGGGAGAAATAATAACTGAAAAGGTAATAAATATACTTTTGCAGTTACAACCCTTCATTAAATATTTTCTTCGTATCTAATAGAATTATTGACAAACTCAGTTAATATTATTCATCTATAAGCCATACCATATTACTTTTTTGACTTAATTTGTAATCGCCAAATATTTTACTACTTAGATTGATCCCAACATGATATAATAGGATTTAGAAACTTATATTACAATACAAAAAAGCAATTGTACCTAAACTACATATAATATATATATATATAATCTTTGTTTTCATACCCAGAGCAATCACCAACTTCGTCGGTACGAGTCGCTATGTGCGCAAGCGCGTGCAGTATCCAGTACAGCAGATCTGGCTCATCTCGCGCGCACTCTCCTGAACAATCAACCGCCAATCAGAACCCCGAAGAGGACTTTTCTACCGCCCTACCCCCCGGAGCCTGATGATCCACCATTGGACGTAGCTGCGGTAATATATATTATACATATATATTTTTTGTACTTTTTTAGCTTCACGCTGTATCCCGCTCCTTGCAGGGTTTATAGAGGGAACCTATTGTTAAGTCTCCATCCCTCATTTTCCGCCGAATTTTTAAGGCATTACGTGTTAGGTGGCGGAACTAGACGTCGCACTCTGCCTCGACATCGGAGCGAAGGAATGAAAATATTAAATATTTTATTACCCCGAATGGGAAAGGAACCCACAACCTGTCGCAGTTACAATCACATGTCATTATATATTCAATGCAATTTGTTCTGCTCGAGTTCTACTACTTGAATACCATGCAACCGCCCACAGAATCTTTTCCTTTAGGAATTAAAAATTTATAGAAAACTGTTACGTTAAAGTATTTATTATTAGCAGAATATATGTTGTTTATACTCACAAAGAAAGACTATAACATTTATCGAAATTACGAGTATGTAAAATGGGGAACGAAGTTTTAACATTTAACACTGGGTTCCCTCAGCATCAAACATACAATTATTACCATATTAAAAAATATGTAAAAAAAAATATAAATATATCAAAATGCCTAACATACCGAAATATACCTTCAATTAAAAAGCTATTCTTAAAGTCTTACCAAAATACTGTATTTAATACTGTAAATATAAAATAAATTTCAAAACATATCTGAAATCCTACACATTCTTAAAAATGCATTCAGGAGTATCGTGATGTTGTGAAAATTGCTTGGTGGAGTCAACTTTCAGTATTTAATGCCTGGCAATGTTGAGAGTGCTTAGTGCTTTTATACGTACTAATAATATTAAGTATCGCATTAAGTACGTCATTAAAAATTATTTTTAAATTTATATAAATAAACCATAAGAGGTCGATCGGGGCGAAGGGGCACATGCATGTGACTCTAACCGCAACAGGTCGTGGGTTCGATCCCCAATCATGGAAATGAAATATTTAATGTTTTCATTTCTTCGCTCTGGCATCGAGGGAAAATGCGGCAATTAGTTCCGCCACTCAACACGCAATGCCTCCAGAATTCGGCGGAGAATGGAGAGCGGAGTTAACACTACCTACCTCTACCTAACCTGCTACCTGCAAGGGATGAGATAAAGCCTAAAGCTAAAGAAGGGGAATAAACGAAACAAAAAGGCCAAATGCTGTTTAAATTTACACAACTTAATTCACTATAAACCCAATTAAATATGATTATTAATACAACAGAGATAATTATTAATATGAATCATCATCATCAGTTATATTTGCATTTCGTAATTTAATGGAAATTAATTTATTGAAATTTTTCTCAAAAATATATTTTTTACATAGAGTATATTTTCCATTTATATTTTTGTATATATACTGTAGCTATATTATTGTTAAGTTTCATCTAGATTGGTTCGGTAGTTTTTGTATGAAAGTAGGACAAACATCCATAGGATATATAGCGGTATGTACTATGACAGGCAGGCACACACAGTGACAAAATGAAATACATATGTCCGAATGGGTGAAATTAGAAAATAATGAGTACACTTCATTCCATAGTTGCAATTACAATTATCCACCATTGAAAACAAAAACCTTAGTATTTTTTATCATTGTTATGGCCTCTTCAAATATATTCATGATGAAGTCATATGGGATGTGTCTTTGAAATTGTGGAACGTGGATTTTACATAATATTTTAGTTAATACGTTTAACTGTACATAAATATTGTAATTTAGTGGCGTAATTAAGTACGTGGCTAAGCAGTGATAAATCTAGACTATGTATTACAAAATGTTATTTATAAATATAAAAATATACAAATCTAATAATATACATAAAACATAATGCTGTTCTTAATCTTAAAAACGAATATTTATGGTTACAATTGTACGTTAAATTAAAAATAACATACAATAAAAAACACACACACTTATTAAACGTATAATATCAGTGTAGAATGTTAGAACGACGGCCTAACCGCGATAAAATTGAATTCTTTATACAAAATAATGGTATTCGTCCTCCATTTAAAATAATAAAATCAATATAAGTGGAACTACATTCTCATTTAACGGATCCCAAGAGTTTTCCCGCATCTTCTACCTATTTGGGTAAAGAAATAAATTACATGTCGAATATAAAATGTATTGACATCTCAGCCAAGCAAAGTTTAATAGCATTGTTTATTTAAAAATGACAATTCATTTAAAACTACGACACATTTATTATTATAATAGTACCTAACTGCTTATATGAAAATTATTTGTTTTATATATTCTCTTGTATATCTTTGTATTGCTGAATGAAAATCTAAACCTTCGGTAATGCTTATAAAGGATAATAGTATTGAAATAATAAGTTACTAGTAATAAAATGTATTTAAAACCTATTTAAAGTTTTACACGCTTACACGTATAACATCAACAGAACGTAAGAACTTTGTATTCCTTCACCAAATTTTAATTAATTTATATTCAATTTTATAACTAAGCTTATATTGGAAACAGCTGAACTCGTAAATCCACATTATATTCAGTTTTATAATAAATGTAACGTTTTGCATGTTATTATTTTTACTATACCTTAATAATTATTAAAGTAATAATTTGTAAAGTGTAAAGGAAAAATTAATTCGAAAAGGATTAATCATTAAAGTTGTTCAAGTGACAAGCTATCAAAACCAACGAGGAATGACATCAATAAAATTGAGAATATTTAATTAATTTAGATGTTCGATGCTGCCAATCAATGATAATAGATCTAAAGCAAGCCTGATTTGAAGAGCTAATAATAAATGGAAATTAAATAAATGAACATTTCTCGAATAATGAAATCTATTCTATATTGACTATAATAAGAGTTATACAGGAATATTATTTAATACCATTATTCATATATATTATGTGCTATTCAAACTTTTCAGTACTTATGTATGGGTACTTGACATTAAAATTTTATTATCTGTTAAATAAAATTCTTGGTATAATATAAAAATAACATTATTTTTAATTATTATTGATAGAAATGAACGTATACACTATGCACTATATACTAGGCACACGTCTTTTAACTTATTCCGCTGTCATTATTTTTTGTTTTCCGAGGGATGTCTTTGTACCTTCGCACCCTCTGTGTCATCCACGTTCCTTTTCAAAGATCAAACCAAGCCCTATTCGACCTTTATTAAAGACTCCTTACATCTTGTGGTTCAAATCACACCTACATTCGACTTTTATTTTTCTCTTTTCTCCGCTTCTATAAAACATACCGCATTGAGAATGAACGTAATATGCACGGCTATGCTCATTTGCTCACGTTTTGCTAGTTCACTAATGCAGTCAGCGCGCCGTTAACCCTATTATCGACGGCGCTTCCCCTATCCCTTTCTACAGCAGCTTTGTATTTTCCATAATTCCACTTTCCAGAATTTACTTTTTATATTTATTACAATTTTTTTAATATAAATTTCTTTTGAAATCTTGAAATAAGAAATAAAGGTTTCGTCTGTGCTAGAAATATTATAATGAATTATTAAAATCAGCGTTAACGCCAGCATTTTCTCAAGTTTGAAGCTTTATTTATTTTATTCATTTGAACATCAAATTATTGAATTAATTGAAGTAAAATTGGAATTTCCAGTGTGAAAATTGAAAAGCATATTTCTAAATTATTGAGAAACTGGTACAGAAAGAAATAATATAATAAAAGATATGAATGCAATATTTACGATACGCATATATTCTTGTATACTTTAATTACCTATAAAAGGATTAAATATGGCAGATTATAATTTCAATATTATGTACTTTTAAACTTATTAGGAGACCATGCCGCCGGTACTTCGGGGTGAGATGCTGCTGGACAGGATGGGCGGTGGACAAGCACGACTCAACTACGAGCAACTAAGGCAAGATGCTCAAGAACTTGAATTGCAAATTAAACAGCTGCAGGTGAAGTTACTAATTAAGTAAATGAAATCTAAACTTTAAAACTGTCTTTGATACTAATTCTATAATCTGACTTTACACAAATAACTTTTAAACTTTGCAAACACTACTGAGACCATATTGCACGTACAGTGTAGGCTATATATGTAATATATCAAGCAAGGAATACCTTAATATAATATCCTAAGTATATTAACATATTGTTATAGACGATTCAATTAACTTTTCGCTAAAGATGAAAAACCTAAATTTAGCACTAATATTTAAAAGTCGAGATAAAAATGAAACATCAAAGCCCAATATTGTGACATTTGAGTGTGTTGGACTAATAAATACAGAGGAGATAGAGCTTTAAAAAAAATAATTTACGTTAATTAATATTTGGGTACTTTTTGTTACTTACTTACTTACATACATATTTCTGTATAATTAATTCTCTTTATATTTATTTTTTATCTAAGGCTAAATGCTATGCTAAATGCTATCGTTCCTTCAAACATTCGTTAATTTCATCAACTAATATTTCTTACAAATAGCCAAAGCTAATCTTAAAGTTGTAAACAAGACATGTATCTTTCAAAATAGCTACCTTAAAAGAACTTTTATAATTGAATTGTGCTTTGATGTTGGACGAAAGACGATTCTATATAATAGAGAGAGTGTTAGTTAATATGGTATACTTATTCATGAGTTTTAAATTATTTTTTGTAAGAATCTCTTATATAAGGGTCCTATAATTGCCTTTAAGTTTATTCATGGCATACATTAAAATGTATAGCATTTTCACAGGAGGGTCTGGACGCGCTAGCTCGACACCAAGCTCGCAACATCGAAAGCAATATTTACAGCAAAGTTAACGAGGTTCAAGTAAGTATATTAACACACATATTGCTTTTTATTCATATAAAAATATGTATTTAAATAGGTAAAAAATTCTTTTTTAGCTTTATTAGAGTTTTTATATTAACAAAAACGAAGGTTAACAATTTTTGCCTTTCAAAGCAAAGTCTCATTCTGCAAATTTATGAAATAAGCTTATGAAAGTATAAAATAAACCGATAAATAAGTATGAGTCAATAGAATATTAATAATATTGAAATGCAGCTTTGCCTGAAATTGAAAATTTTAACTGAAATCTTACTTTTAATTGCCTAATTTGTAAAGACATGAAATACATACTATATAGATTTTTGGTTCGTCCCCGTATTCGTCTTTACAAATTGTAAAGACGAAATATCTTGAATAATTTGTATAAACTCATAATTAAACAATCGTTTGCGATAGCAAAATGTTTCCCGTTATCATATTTCTCTTCTTACCTTATTTTCGTCAAATAAATTCTAAAAATGGCAATTTAAATAAAATCGATGTCATGACTTTATAAACTGCGACCACAAAATTGATTGCCTTTTACTAAATTGAAAACATTCTTTCCACATAAACGTCAAATATAGCGGTTGAATAATCGAATCGAAAAATATTTTCAACCAAGGAATAAAATAATGAAATATGGTAATAGCTAAAACACAAATTGTATACTGTCACTATGTTCAAAGTGCAATTAAAAAAAATAAACTAGGTAAGAATTACGCCTGCCAAAGTTGTAGAACCATGTAATGCTCGAGCTATGTAATGTGTCTTCATGGGCCTGTCCTCGTCCATTGCGGGACGTAGGCCTATCCAATGGCACGCCACTGAACTCGATCTTTGGTTCTTCACATCCAACTGTTGCCAACTACTTTGCGAAAATCGCTACCTCAGCTACCTGGACTCTTCTTTCTTCTTCTTTGACAAAAATTACGAAGTTATCTTCGAACAACATTTTGCTGAATTTTTAATTACAATGGTATCTTATTCTTAAATGAACTCCACAACGCGATAAGAAAGTAGATATACATATATATAGAGTCATATACTATAAAAAATAACGTGTAAATAAAATTTTTATTTTTACTATTATTAAAAATAAGATCACATTCAGCAAGTAATAAAAGATTGCATTGAGTTCTTGGATTTACTGGCAACTTGACACTATTGTGAATAAAGGCTTTAAAAGAAATTCTCAGAGTGGATTGACTGCCTTTGTAGTATAGTCTTACTACTCGTATTCGTAAAGTTCTTAATTCGAATATTTTATTCTATAGAAAATACAAGACATTTATCATTTATGGAATTATATTAATCAAAAGTGTATTTTAAAACACTTTTAAACATATTATTGTAAGTTTTTAAAATTTTCAAAATACTCAATATCGAACGGGTGGCAAATTATTATTAAATCTAAAATTATTTTAAATTAATTGTGAGTTCATCATTAAAATTTTACGCTTGGCTTAGAATCTAAAATTCAATACATTTCCTTTAAGCGTCGTCAGCTAATTATAGAGTAAAATTTCAACCATGTCTAAAGTATACGTAGTATGTAAATAGACTTATTTTATTAATAATCATACAAAATTTTATAGACAAAAATTTCGGAATAGACAAAAATATTCCGATAGAATGATAACTGATAGACAAATGACAATGCACAGCAGGTGAGTATGAGCGTGAAAACTGATTTTTTGGTATCCTTTCCCTTTTTGGTATCTTTTGGATAGGTACCTTGGAGACAGTAGGAGAACACAAATGATTGCCTGAAATTTCTAATAAAACGTGAAAAAAGTAGTAAAAGAGGTTGTGGGTGGCAACTAGTAAACTTGTAAAGAAATAACGGCCCATTTCTTTATGCAGACACGAACATCTTGTTACATTTGAATTGAACAACTTTGCTCTGAAAAATTAAATAATGATCTAAATAAAATAATTTGTAAAACAACGCCATCTACATTCGCAACTATTAACAATAGACTAGAGCCATCTGTAGCAAAAAAGTTACAATTCTTGATAACATGGAAATTAATTCTCCTAAATAAAAACATATCAATTTCATAAATATTAGACAGATGGCAGGAATAAGAAAAGTTATACTTAATTCATTACTAGAACCAAAAAATATTTAACAATTTTTTTTTATTACAGGAAGAAATCTCCATCAAAAAATATGATTATCGTGCTACACAACTGCATCTCGCTGCTGTTAGAGCTCAAGTAAGTTTTTTTTTACGTCTTTCATAAAAAAAACTACCAGTACTACTTAATAACAAGATTAAAAATAAACAAATTAAATATTTTATCTATGCCCTGGCCACGTATAGAGTGATCGAGCAGACGATGAAGACGAAGACGCTTAGACGTAGTTCGAAATTCGAATCCTTCGAAAGATTTAAGTGTTAGTGCAAATGTTAGGGTATTTTATATTTTTGGTCATTAACATTCATATTAATAAAAAACCTATAGCGGTATTTCTTGTGTATGATACAAAACTTTTTAATGTAAACTAAAATTCTTAAAAAGTTTAATTTCTTGAAACAGCTGTTCAATTTTCAAATATAATACATTAGACGAGAAAGAAAACCAAAAATCCTAAATATATTTACTTAACTCGTTTAAGCAAAAACAAATATGCACGTTAAAAAAATGCATTTTGCTATGAAAAGAAGACCTTCAAGTTCAACATTGGATAGAGATCGCTTTCAGTGTAAATAAACGCTGTTCAGTCTCTATGCAGACTGCGCATGCCGTGTTGCGACAGTTCGCCAAAACACGCGGAGTGGGCATCTGTCCCTCAATCAATATATTTCAATCTTTCCCGCTATTTTCGCTCTTCCTCTTTACTGTGCATTTTCTTTTAAAATTATATTTATTTTACTTTTAATGTCTGTTTTGTGATTCATCAAAAATAAATATATATATTTTTATTTATAAAGTGTTTTTGTGAACTTCCGTGTGGGCCTTAGGTAAGTATTTAATTTTTATCAATATTTATAATAATTATAAATGAATTTAGTATAGTTTATTATATTTTACTAAGAAAAAACGATGTAAATTTATTTGTTATAAGAAAATAATAACTTTCCTTAAAGTGTCGCAATGCGCACAGCCTCCCCCTCATTCAGTCTGAATCTGAGAGGAGATCTCGCGGACTGACATAACCTACATAATATCGCATCAGCTGTGTTTTATATAAGCATATTTAAGTGAATTTCTTTGTAATTAAATAAACTGTGGTTTAATTTGTGCCGTTATTATTTCGTAATCACGGATCGTAAAAGAAAACTTAAGTTTCGGGCAAAGATGGGCTGGATTTCTATGAAAAATCATATGGTAAGTAATACCGAGTCATAACTACGTTTTTGATTATTCCTCAATTTATTATTAACTTATTATATTTAGATAATGTAAATATTTTGTAATCAAAACGAAACAAAATTTTATTCTGAGTGTTGAATTACTATTTAATTATTTAACAAAAAAGAACAAAGCAAAAGAACTCTAAAATCAGCTAAGGTCATTTATAAATTAAATATTAACCTTTCCATCTTTAAATAACATACAAATAATTGTCATTAAAAGTTAAATGCAAAAACGTGTTAAATTTATTTACTTACATTTACCAATTCTGTGTAAGTCATAACTTACCTTATTTTTTATTTACTTACGATACTCTTACTTATTTTTTTAAGAAATTTTTAAATAAATTACAAATAAACTTTAATTAATGGGTAAAAATATGTTTATAATCATTAATAATAAATGTGAGCTTTGATGATTTGAGTATTAAAAACAAAGATCGTGTATTCTTTTTTTTTATATATTTAACTTTCGTTTTAGTACATACACAACAATGTATATTTTAACTTTTACATATTAAAATATTTTTTTATTCATTAATCTAAAATATAAAAAAATATAATTCACGGGAAACACACATCATCTAGAGTTTTATTATTTTTCTATGAATGCTGCCATACTGATTTTCCCGCGCGTTCGTTGCGCCCCTAACGACGCAGTCACGAACTAATATCCGTCATATATATGTGATTATGGTATGTTATTCGAGACGTGTTTATGCCTAAAAGAATATTATTTATTTCTTAGTGCTAGTATTAACAAAGTGATTCAAATTTACTTTTTATAATATTATATGAAGGTAAGTTTACTTTAATTATATTTTGTATATTATGTAATGATCGTGATTTTTAAATTATTAATGATTAGGTAGGTATCTATGTTTTATTAGAATAAAGAATGAAAGCATTATGGTCTACTATATTTTTAATAATTTACATTAGCATGCCTTTTAAGATTCCGATATTTAAGTGCAATTTACAATATAACCTCAAAGTGGTATTATTGTTAATTTCTGTAGCTAACAGAAATTATTTAGTAAATTACTAACGCTTATTAAACCTTCACCTTGTATATTATCTTAAACTTCGCATTTCACGTACGTGTTCCTTGTGTTAAATTTGTTCACAATACGTATTATTGTTTAGGCGGGAAACTTAGTGGTTTGTTGCACTGGCGTTTTTTATCCCGATGAGTAACTTAAAACTTTTTGTTTTACTTTACAGATTTATGAAAAATCGACGTTTATAAAATGAAACAAGCCTCCTATGATAAATCAAGGAGAAGTGGTCATCAATCAGATGATGATAATGTAAGGTACAAGCTAAATACAGAATTTTTTAATAGTACCTCTAGGGCTCCAAATAAAGTTACAAAAACTCAAAATGTTGTTGTACATGATGACGATACCGTGCGTTATAAATTTCCCAAATTACCTGTCAAATCTAAAAAAGAAAAAAAAGTGAAACCAAAACGTAAAATTAAAGTGAATTTTTGGAGTAATAAACAATCTGTAAGATTAAATAAACCTAAAATTAGTAAACAAAATAACAGAAGACATACATTTAGTGAAATTGAACCAACATCCAAAGCAAAAAATCCTGTAAAACTCCGTAAACAAGTTTCCTTATTACCATCTCCAATATTTTCTGAAAACCATATACCTATGGTCACAGTCCCTGATGATTTGACTATTCAGTTAAATGAAGAAGAAGCAAATGATTTAAGAGAAGATTTGGATCTGGCATTCAATATCAGTGAATCAGAACAAAAGTTTAATGATAATTCAAAACAAAATGCTTCATCTATTCAAAAGACTACATCAGTTCAAAGTGGTCCTAGGAAAAGTAAAAGAAGCTTAGGAAATACTGATTCAAGATCTCAAGGCAATGAATATGAATTAGAATTCTTCTCTAAATATGTAGTCCAAAAATTAAGGAGGATGGAGACTAATCAAAGAATTTACTCGGAAAATTTAATCAACACAGTTCTCATGTTAGGGCAACTGGGAAAATTGAATGGTAAATCAAAAATTTCAGAACCATGATAATAGCTTATAGTAGTGTTAAGACACTGTTCCCACAATTTCTGTTGAATCTTGGAGTCATATCATATTATCTGGCAGATTGTACCCTACAGTTTGACTCGACAGAGTGAGAAATGAAAACTATTTATTTTCCCAAGTGGGCATCGTACTGTACCTTAAACACAGCACCATGACGGACTGAACTAATACAAATTTTATTCTTAAATGAAATGCTCCAATTTTTATTTATTATTTGGAGCAAACTAATCTGTGTGATCAAATGATTACTGTTTAAATTTAATAATAGAAATTAAGTAAAAAGTATAACATATTTATATACAGTATTGATTATAGATAAAATCAATTATGTTATGTATGAGTTTTATATAAAATCAAATTGCATAGAGCATGTTATATAACATTTTTACTATTATTGTTATTAGGTATATGTATATATATAAGTATAAAATAGTACATATATGTAATATTCTATATTTTTTACAAGAGTAATGTGAAGATGTTTGTTGTTTCAACAAAAACGATGATTTACATAATATCAATATTAGAATAAAAAAAAATAATTAAGTTAAAATTTTGCATAATGAAATAGGTAATAAATAACTATATAAGAATTGAAATACTTTTTAATCTTTTTTTTAAAACAGAAATATTTTAACACTTATTTATGATGTTTTAATTTTCCATATAGTATAGTTATTTAACATAAACTGATGTTTGATACATTTTGTGTCAGAATCAATAATGCTGGTGCTGTTAGTTTGTAATTCCTAGTTAAAAGCTTATTCAGTTTTTCATTACAGTGATAATTAAACATTTCTGTGATTTAATTTATATTATTTAGTTTCTCTCTGTATCCTGCATAATATACTACTGTAGGCATAGAGAACCTAGTAGTTTTTTATAAATTTAAAATATTTTAACATAACTAAGCCTTTAATTGCTACAACTTGAAAATTATTAATTATATTTTATTGGTGACAGCACAATAATACTTTAGCACAACATAACTCTTGTAAAAATTGCATTCTGGTCTAATGCTTTCAAGGATATTATTTATTTGACTAAATATTTTTTTATAGTAACTTATAAATTAATTATTTCCTAAGTTGTTTACATTTTTATTTCTATTTATGCTCAAAACTGTTTAAAGTTTAATTTAGATAAAATAATTGTTTAAGCTAGCTGAATATAAAATTTTATTTAATTTTAGTGCTATTCTGTTATAAGACTTATAAAATGAATGCACTGATTTATTTATGTACTTGAAACATAGATTATACTGACATATTTTCTTACCTCTTATTGTTAGTTAGTAAATAATTTGTTTTAAAATAATAAATCTATAATATTTTTATATAATATCGAATTTATTATTTTAAAATATTATTTTTATTCAAGTGTAATGCAATTGTTTTTTGCATCCTTTGTTTGGTAATAAAATTTGGCATAAAAAAAATACCATACTAGCATAACATAATAGAAGTCTAAAGACTTCTATTATGGTACCTTTTTTTTATACTCTATTGGTTTTGTTACTATTTCTGTACACTTAAAAATATTTTATTGCAAATATTGTTATTTGCATTAAAATCTTTTTTTTCTTTTTTGTTGTAAGAAAATAAAAATAAATATTTTTCACTGTTCCTCAAGCTGTTATATTTGACAAATTGTTAAAAAACTGCCTTACTAATAAATAAAAAATTTAAGAAAAGTTTGGTTTTTGTTTTTGATATATTTATTTTAAAATATTTTAAATAGTATTTAGGAATACATAACTATTAACTATATACAGAGTGTTTTTGTCATCACTATTTTTCAAATAAAATAATTAAAATTATCATTGTAAAATAAACTCCATTTGTTAAGAACGATGCACGCAGACATAAACCTATCAAAGGGACACCGCCGCACTCGCCTTTCGCAAAATCGAATTGTAGGTATTTGCAGCAAAGTTGTTTAACCTATAGTAGTATGTGTTTACGTTATTGGTATCTAATACAGAATGGATAAACATCGTGAAATTAAAAACAATCCTACGCCTAAACTGTTGACATATCTTAATTATCCCTTTTAGGTATGGATTTGAATTATTTTTCCCTATATGCTGCTGCCGTAAAAGGTGTGCAGACGCTTCCACCTGTGTAAAAAATGTTTTAACATTATGATAATCGTAGTAGTAGATGCCAGTCGTGGCACAGGGGCATAACCCCACTCGAGGAGCTGAAATATTTAAATGTATATTTCCATTTCTTCGCTCTGGTTTCGAGGCAAAACGCGGCGTTGGGTTCTGCCACTCAAAAACTTAGTGCGGATTTATAATCGTAGTACTTGACTCTAACAGTATATTTTATAAGCGAGGCCGTCGTTCCGTAGGGGAACGAGCGGGTAAGCGGGATTTATCCTTTTTTTTCAAAGTGTACGTGTAGGTATAGATCAAGTGTTGAATATGCAGAAGCCTAAAGCAGCTGCGGCATGTTGAGTTTGTCGTAACTTTTTCGCTGTATTGAAATATAGTATGAAAGTTTAGAATAAATTGCTTTGTCGACTTAAATTATTTCCTTATAATCAAACAATGCTACCCTGCTATATTCTTAAAACTAGCAGGTTAAACAGAGGCAATCTATTGTTAAGACATTACGTTTCCCACTCTCCGACGAATTGTAGAGGCATTGCATGTAGAGTGGCGAAACTCAACGCAGCGCTTTGCCTCGACACCGGAGCGAAGAAATGAAAATTTTAAATATTTAATTTCATCGTCTGGTAATCGAACCCGCAACCTATCGTGTTTACAGTCATACGCTTATGAACTTGCGCCATGATTGGCATTCCATTTAGAATATCTGATATATCAAATTAAAAGGTCAGCAATATTATTTTGCGTGATGGACATTTCCTTACATACTTCTTACGTATATAATAACATAAGCTCGTTACACGAGGCAAGGGTAGAATCATTTCTACTCCAGGTTTCACGGCAGGTAAATGAAAATAGTAGCAACTATAGTTTATTATATTATTTTGGAATTTGTTTTTATTACATTTATTAAAACCGGTGACGTCAATTTCCACTAAATTTATGTCAAAGAAGAGGTGGTATAATCACGATATCTTTTTCCTGCTATTTGTTGAACGAACCATAATGAGTACTTATTTAAAACTGAATAAAAAAGTCAAATATAAGAAAAAGAAATTTAGGTACTTGTTGATACCATGATTGTAAAGTTGGTAGACATGTTGGCTGTTGGTTCAATCCCTATTCGAAGGAACGTCTATATTAATAGAGGCAAACACAGCTTTCCGTTCCGTCTCCTATCACGCAATGATTCTATAATAAAAAAAGTAACGAATAGAGTGTCGTAACACTGGGGAAGTGATTCTTTTTTCCCAGCTTGAAGTAGGAAGTTCGTTCTTATAATAAAATCACTTAATTTATTAATATGTTTTAACGTTGATATCAAGTGCTTATTCCTGCAATAAATACAAGTCGCATAGGTACTTCGTATCGAAATTCCAATTGACAAAAGCATTTATTTAAATTTTGAACAATCTAATTAAGTTAATTAGTACCTTTTAGTGGTTATCACGCGCCATTGACCGCAAATACTTCCCAACAATTAAGTATTGTCATATATGTACCTAAATACGAAGGTTTCACAAGGCTATTATCATGTTAATTAATTAACATTACAGTATTAATGCTTCTAAAATCTATATTGTAACTTAATATTGTTAACTTAGGTTGAAGTCCCAGCCTTAACTAAAAGTCATTGAAGAATTTATTACTTTCTATATAGGGGAATTGTATTTCAATAGAAAAAACCATTTCCAATAGCAATGCCACAAATTAGATATAAAAGTGATTTGTGCTGTGTTCATGAGTGAAAAGAGCGTGTTGTTAGCAAGTGGTTGCCGGGAAACGTAGGAGGCGGTGTACATCCGGCGCCCGGCGAAGTCAGTCGAGTCCCGCCCGCCCTCAGGCTAGGCGCCCAGTGCGTTACGTTTATCTAGATTTCTATCGTCTTTTTTTACTTGAATTTTAAGTTAATTTCTAAAAGTTTTACATGTAAATATGAATTTAAAACATTATGCTATTTCCAAATTAAATTGTGAAAATTCAATATTTGTTAATTAAAGTAAACGAGTGAATTTTAGAGTTTTTTTTTGTAATAACTTAAAATATTATTTCGTAATTTTAAATATAATGGATATAGTACATAAGCTACATTATTTGGTGTTATCTCAAAAGTCTGATTTGATGACTATGGAACGGGAACAGAGAATGCGCATGCGACGACAGTCAAGTCTTCCAGATTATAGCAAACAAAACAAAACCAGACAACGTCTTGAGCAAGCTTATTTTAATGATGTAAGTAAAAAAAAATATAATTTCGACAAAGTATAGATATATAAAAACTACGTACTCAGGTACTAGAAATTTACTTAAATAAAAATAATATCTAATAAATCTAACGATAGAGCTCCATAAGTGATAACTTCCAAACCAAATAAAAAACAGACATTTTTTATCATATTTTTTGATAATATAACAACAATTTTAATCTTACTTATTTCAGAAGTGTGAACTTTCTTTGTGGAGTTTCCATCCTTCGTGTTTTCAACTATATAATCTTTAAATGATTGTCATTAAATATGCGTTAAAGAATATTTTAAATCGAACTTACCGACTAGCAACCGGCTAGACTGGACAAAGAAAGACCAATTATTTTCAAATATATGAAAGTATCAAGTCTAGACTCGGTCTGTATTTAAATGAAAAAGCTTTGTATTCATATTTTAGTATATTAAAGCAATACACTTTTTAGTTTATATTTGTGAATCTTAAATAATGCACTTATATTTGAATTTCCAATTAGATATTTCTATATTTATTAATGTTATTAGCCACTATTGTTTTTTTAAACCGTATCTATAAAGTTTCTAGATTTCCATGGAGGAGATTCTTAAGTAACGAAAACATAAAGTTCTTTATTTTCATTTTTGTTTTCATTATTATGTATTTTTTTTCGTATAGAAACAAAATGAATATTGAAATCAATTCAAACATTTTCAGTCTGCCTTGTGTTAAGGTGGCTTATCAATTTCCATTTACATAAGTATTTTTCTTTTTCAACTTTATTTGCTACTACCAAATTTTATGCAAACGATTTTTGTCTGGAAGCTTAAGGCAAAAAAACTTACCGTTTCTTTATTATAAAGTTTCTGCGATGCCAAAAGACAATTCAATATAGAGTATGATTTTTTTTTGGTACCTAGTAATGTTTATGCATTAAGATTAAGATTAAAAAATAACTATGTGTGCACTATGAACCTAATAAGGAACGTCTAAAATAAAAAAAAAAAAAACTTATATACATAAGAGTGGGTACAATTTTTCTTTACATTTGTGTTTAAAAATATCTCTAAGTCTATAACTACATACTTTGATTCGTGCTTTCATAATTGACCCAGAAACAAATTAAAAATTTATCTGATTTACCGTAATTTAACTCTACCACATTAACTTATATACATTTAAAACTAAGGAAATATGTTAAGAACGACTCAAGTTGTCGAAATTGATATTATCCCAAATATTCTGCAAAATTACAATTCTAACCGTATATAATTCAAATAATATAATAATAATTCAAATTATTTATTATTCCAATACAGTTTTACAAGTACATTTGAATCGTCGTATGTTGAAGCTGATGAAGCTACCACCGACTCGAAAGGCAGTTCTTCTAAGAAGAGCCTACTAGAAACTAAACAGTTGCTCTTTATATTTATTTTTAATACAATGTTATCCTGCACGAAATTCAAATAATCTTAATAATATTAGCCTTCATTTGTTAGGGAGGTGAAGCTTCTTATCAGGCAAACGTCTGGCTTATCTTTTTGATTGGTAATAAATAAACATATAACCAATAATAATCAAATTGGCATACTAGTTTTGTCGCTAGGTAAATTGTATACTTAACTACTAGTTAACTAAACATTACTACGACGATAACTACTTCTAAAACATTTATGACGCAATGACACGTGCGCGTTTGGCTGTAAACGTGGCGTTTGTGAGTTCGATTTCAACGTTGGGTAACGAAAATACGAAATATTGAATATTTTCGCTTCTTACCTCTAACTTACTATAAAAGATTGGCGGAGAGTGGGAAACGAAGTGTCTTACCAGTAGATCCACTACCCTGCTCTGTGGGACACAGAAGTTAAATAAAAAAGTAAAAAAAAAATTTTAAGTTAAACGGTTTTATATTGCAGATAAATGTACTAAAAGCTAAAAAATAATTTCATGGAAATTATGATTACTAAAATAAAATCGTGGGGACACTTGCTACTTACCACTAGGTGGGTGAACTCTCATGCCATGTCTTTCGATTGTAGATCGGATTGGACGTGCCCCACGATTTTATTTTAGTAATCATAATTTCCATGAAATTATTTTTTAGCTTTTAGTACATTTATCTGCAATATAAAACCGTTTAACTTAAAAATTTTTTTTTACTTTTTTATTTTTAAGTTTTTAGTTTTTATTTCTCATGCTATTCAATTCGTTGAGTGCCTCATTATTGCAAGGTTAATGGAGAATGTTACGATCGACCCCCCCAGAGGTCCAATAGAGGGGCAAGGCTATGTACAACAAGATGTGCCTGAATCTTGAGGGGAAAACGCTAACGACATATCATTTTTATCCACCCTAATGCCATACAGTTCTCGGCGCGCTTTTACCTTTCACCTTAACTTGGGTGGTGTACCCCTAGCGACGTCTCTTTTTTAGCCACCCTATAGCCATTTTGTAGCAGTGGCCATCTTTGATTTTGATTTTGTATAGTGCACTGAATTCTACTTGACAAGCCCTTTCATTTGATACCCATATTGATGGGATTGAAAAAAACTAAGTGGTCCGCCATCTTGTAGCGGCGGCCATCTTGGATTCACAATAATATTGAATATGGATAATTGTATTGTCACCAGAATCAAAAGCGTATACCAAATTTCAGATCAATCGGTTAACGGGAAGAGGGTTAAATTTCAATTACTAAATTTGACCCAAGCAAATATACAAATAAATAAACAAACGGGGTGAGCTAAATAAAACCGTTTAAAAAAAGAAAATCTTGTTTGAGGAAAACAATAGACGACTAAAATATAAGTAAAATAAAAGAAATAGTGCCGTAGATAACCCATTCCTTGGCCTCCACCGTTGATAAGAAGCTTTATAGTCACCGTCTTTATTTGTCGCTGACACGAATCATGATCTTGTTCTTGAAGCAGTTAATTAGTTAATTACAGATTTAAGCTTAGCTTATTTGTATGAAATATTTTGAAAAATGAAAAAAGCTTTTAAAAAATAATGAGAATTACCATAAAACACTTATATTTTTAGGTCAGTATTGTTTTATTTTGTGTATTGTATTCTTATCGGAAAACGGTTGTCCGAAACGGGAAGTGGGGTCACGCAATGTTTTTCGCGTTTAGTAAGGTCGCTTTCGTGAACTAGATTCGAATGTGCCTTTTCTATGAATTTCATAGTAATTCTACCTCATTTAAATTTAAATTAATATATTTTTGAGGCCAGTCTCTCGACGAAATGACATATTTTTAATGCAAGAATTAATATGTGTTTTATTTAATAGTTATTATTTTTAATAACCATACTATACTATTTGCCTAGTATTTAATTTTTAAATCTTTCAATTATGTTTCAAAACATTATAAGGGCATCGTAGCGGAGGGACACATAGATATGACTGTAACGCGACCGAGGGATTGAATTATTAATTATTAATATTTTCATTTCTTCAGTTTGGAACCAAGGCTAGCCCGGCGTTGAGTTTCGCTACTCATCACGGAAAACCTCGAAAAATTAGACGGAAAGTGGAGAACGGAGTGTCTTAACACTATATTACCTATTTTGATTTAATTTAAATTTAATTTTAGTTCGTTAATTCGTAAATAAAATCTACCACTGCGAATAAATCGTTGAAAAGAGCCCTTATAAACATATACTACGTACGAATAAAAACAGTCACAACAAGTTCCACTGAAGCTTTCGAGAAATAAATTTGCATATAATTAAATATCATAATTAAGCTCTTAAGATGTAAATTCTACATTAAAAACATGTGTAGTGTATTTAAAAATCTGATGAAACCATAAAAACTGCTTTCCATTTTAAATATTTTTTTTAAATGAAATAATTTTATTTTTTGTTAAAATTTTGCCAAATCTGCCCCTAATAGTGTTTAACAAAATATAAAAACGTGCATTTCTATTGTTTTTTTAAAAGGTGCCTGCCCACCAGTCCACCTGGTGTCCGCATTGAGCATCTAGTCATTATAAGAAGTGGTTTTCACTCGAGTGCGACGCTAACAAGCTGTTACATAACTTATTGTTTTCAGTGCCAAAAGGCTGTTATTGCTATTTCATCGCATTTAGTAGACATTAAAGATTATAAAAATTGAGATATGCCAGTTATATTTTTGCTTTTAGTAATTGTGTTTAATTATTATTATTGGACAAGACTAATTGTAGTTGCAAAAACATCTTAATAAAAAAAACTTAAAAAGATATATAATTGTCCTATGACCCCAATCTAAAGATGTCTTTATTTAAGCTTCACGCTGTATCCCGCCCACATAACGATAGGCGGAGGGAAACCAGTGCTAAAACACTCCGTTTCCCAGTTCCCGTCGAATTCTGGAGGCATTGCGTGTTGAGTGCCGGAACACAACGCCGCGTTTTGCCTCGTCACCTGAGCGAATAAAAGAAAATACAATTTTTTTTCATTTCCTCGAATGAGAATCGAGCTTGCACCCCACTGCCACGACTGTCCTCTTATATGACGCATAATAAACAAAATTTTAATTCAGTCAACCAAGATGAAAGTTGTTTATCAAAAGTTGTACGGGGAAAAATCAGGAGCCGAAAAGTTATGAGGGCTTACGAAATAAAAGGCATGTAAATGACTTGATTTGCATCGCACAGTTTATGAGCTTAGACTGGAACAAAGTTATACTTTGTTTCACCTTGGTACTTTTTTACTCCCTTATGTGCTTTAAAACTAGCACCTATCGGCTTTTCAAAGAATATTTGGAAATATTGCTAAGATAGATGGAAACTTGTGGGGTACTATGACAGTATGGCTTAAGGGATACTGAAATGATGACAAATTGAAGAAAGAATATCTGTAATATTCGTAATTCGTGATATTTTAGTTGTTTATTTGATAAGAAAATATGAGTTATTATAAATTTTTGTATAATAATATGCATAGAGCAAACTATAGTATTATAATATAAATTAAGTAAAATATAAAATAAATCTATTTACATTTTACGCTGACTCGATCGCTACCTATTAAATACGACAAGTGGATGTCTAAAATGTCTTAAACTTGTACTTGCTTTGAATTCTTCTAAAAGCTTTTAGATTTACTATAATGAAGTTTGTCGTGTCCTTGCCCGGTGTTATTGGAGATATCTACGAGTAAAACATAAATTAACACAATATAATCTCTAATCTATAAGAAAATTGTAAAAGGGACCAATTTTTTTAGAATCTAAATACCTAAAGTATATAACACATTATCTATATATTTATGAAAGATATAGATAATGTGTTATATAACGACTTAGAAAAAAATGGTCAACATAATGAGAATTTTCTGTTCACTTAAAAAAGCGAAGGTCTAATATGGAATCCCAACAGCCTAGCTAAACCTTAAGAGATATGAGCGTAACGCTTTTGGAAAAACTGTATGGCGTGATGAGCATTTTCTAATGACGTTAGAAAATTGCAGCTTCTTTTTCCCAAGGTCTGCCAGGACCGCTAGTAGGAAGTAAATTATAACATAACGTGTTCAGAACTTCATCTTTTAACTTTTACATAATATACGATACATAGTACTTTGAAATGTCAATAAAAAGAGAAATTATGTAAAATCCAAAATTGCTAGAAAGTTAATTCCACCGAAGCTTAATATATTATCGGCGTTCGCACTCGCTTCATGACTGGATTTAGAATAGATAATACTAAAATTTATCGATGTCTCATATAAATATAAGAAAATATTACTTGGCGCATCTCATAACAGAAACCTCAGTGAAAGGAACGCAGTTATTTCTAGTTTTTAAGATTTCACGTCCTCTTTCAGCAGTCACGTTTTCTGCAACGATGTTTCTTATAACATTAAATTGTATATTATACTTTATTTTAATATTATTATTAGTTGCTTTGCGAATTATTAATTATTTTTTTATTATTTAAAATTATTTAATATTTTTCAAGATGTATGTATGAAGGTTCATATAAGTTTAAACGTAGGTACGTAATAATAATCGTCCTGTAGGTATTCGTTGAGGGGTTTTAAAAAAAGAAAAATAGAAAAACAAAAATAAATACTATCATTGTTTTTGGTGTACCTATCAAATTTTATACCAGAAGCTACACAAGAGCCAAGGAGAAAGATATTTATTTAGGAACATTTTAAACATAGTCCAATTAATTGTAATCTTTCTCAAATACGTCTACATACGTAGGCGTAAATAATAATAAAATATTATATTCATTAAAATATATAATTAAAAAATATTTTGCAAATTTAATTTCTAAATTAATTATAACGCAGCACAAACATGAAAATCGAACTAAAGGTTCTTATCTTCACGATTTGGCAACTTTCCAGATATCTCGAAGGCTTAAATGACTTTGCTTGTTTGCAGAGAGAGCTGTTCGCGGCGAAAGCTGACAGTAGCACAGCCGCGGCTGATCGTAAGCTATCGTCGTCATCTGCAGGCAGCATGAAGAACAAGTGGCTAAAGGCCTTCCGTAGCCTCAAACCACCCAGTGCCCCACCACCACATGCGGCACCACCAGACAAGTGAGTATTTAATTAGTATTTTGCAATTTATTTAAAAAAAAAACTTTTACAACATATTAAAATTAACTTATAATACGTTAATGACACAATTTTAATTTAGTTTTCATACCATTTCATGTTGATGTTCTTATTTAAATGGTGACAATTTAATATACATATGTAGGTACCTATCGAGTACCTTTAATAATATAATTAATGGTACGACTTTTATCCAATCTTAACTTAAACTTAATAAAGAAAGATTCAACCCAATCGGAGTTTTTTAAATATGAAATCTCGACACTTCCCAGCTGCAACGAGGAAGTTGATTGCATCCTGCTAACGGACTTCCACTCAGCTTTTATTGGCGTTCAAGAGCGCACTGCATACGTACTTCTTTACTATATTAATTTGTGGTGGTTTTTGTCACAAATTCCAATGTCTTTTCTTTTTTCTTTCAATAAAATATATTATAAAATTTTATATTTTCGGTGGAAAGTGAGGAACGGAAGTGTCTTAACATTATGTTCCCAGGTTCCCTCTACTAACTCTGCTATATGCGGGATATAACCTGAAGGTAAAAAAAAATAGAATTCTGTAGATTAAAGAACACACAAGATTTTAGTGTAGGTACCTACCTTTTAAGAGATTATGAAAGGCGTATACAAAAATTAAAAAATAAAAATACAAGGATCAAAATTTTAACAATACATTCTTAATAGACAAAAAACAGAACTAAAAATTATAATAGTCGATTAAAATAGTTATTTATTAAAAAAAATTAAGAGATAACTGCTTCAGGATATTTATATATTATTTATATATGTAATATCACATAAAGTGGAAAATTGCTATACTTTTTCATTACACGAAGAAAAAGGGTAAGGGTGTAATCTAATAAAGTTTCAATCTTTCTTTGAGTAGTCCGCTAAAGAAATACGAAACAGTGTAACCCGATATAAATAAAACAAGTAAAAATATATACAAATAAATAACAAATAAAAGAACTGAATTAAACCAAAGATAATTTAATTTGTACTTTACATGAAGTTTACAAAATTATACTGTGTAAAAAATGGCTTCAAAAATTGAAGCCTGTCATGGCGGACCGGTACAAGCGACTTTAAACGCGATAGGTTTTGGGTTCGATACCCACTCGAGGAAATTAAATATATAATATTTGTTTATTTGCTCTAGTGTCGAGGCAAAGCGCGGCGTTAATTTCCGCCACTTAACACGCAATGCCTCCAACGTTTAGCGGAAAGTTGAGAACGGAGTGTCTTAACACTAACCTCCCTCTACCAACCCTACTATTTAGCGTGAAGCTGCAAAAAAAAAAGCTCAAAGCGAAAATAAATGCATTTTTAAATAATTAGAAGAAAATGAATGCTTCAATTAGTTCAGGCAACTGGGACATTTCAAAGTCATGTTTAATTATTGTAGAAGCGAGATATTGGCTAGAAAACACAATCTGAAGTAGCCAATCAATATTTCATGTTGGCGACATCGTGTACACCTAAATTGAAATAGATTGATTGTTGCTTGTAACAAAACCTGACTACGAGCACCCAATATATAGGGAAAATACATTTATATAAGAACCTACTGCAAAGATATATGTTAATATACAAACGTTTATTGGGTTTTTAAATTAATATAGATAAATTTTGCAACTACTTTAGATTAGTATGAGATAAAATGAAAGATAATGGAAAGTGCCCACACAAAGCTAGTTTTCATTTCATTTTTACAATTTAATAAAGTAAACTTTAAAAAGGAAATGAATAGTTAGGAATAAGGTTACAAAAAATGTATAGGAAAGTAATCCAATAAATTAATTAAATAATTTTTACATAAAACAATTATTGTCTCACGCAAATGAGATTAAGGCCAGTAACCGTGCCGTCCGTCGATTCGAAGCCTATATTGTAAGGCTTCAAATCGCTTATATTAAATCTGATTTATTTTAGCTGTACAAATATTTCTTATTATATAATGCGTCAGTTGATTCGAAACTTTATATTTTATATCGGATTTAGTTTTTTTGCCCTTGTTAAATTTCAAAGCTTAACTTAGACAGTTTTCATATACTTATGCAATATTTATCCAATTTTTTATTTATACACATATTGAAATTGAAATATGTAACTAAATCTATATCTATAAAAACTAATAATAAAATCTTAATAGATCGATGTCTGTATATGGAAGATATATAAGGAGAAATGTTACCAAAACAATGATAATAAAACATTATGTCGTTTTGTCTGTGCGTTTGTTCATAGTAATCTTAGAAACGACTTAACTTATTTAGTTGCAGTTTTCACTGTTATATTTTAGCAAACTTTCCTTAACTTTTAATATTTGTTTTATATTATAAAAATAACTGTTTTATTGAATTATCTGAAACTTTTTTTTTAATAAAGGTATAGATATTATTTTAAAATATAGAAAACGAAAGTCATGCACACAAGTAATCTACTTATACAGTTCAAACGGGCGAAGCCGCGATCGGATCGCTAGTTCAATAATAAGATTATTGTATTTTACATTGAATATAATAAAGATATTTTAAATGAATGAACAAATGCTTTATTCAAAATAGATAAGGAGTTTTTCAATTGTAGAAAGTGTACAAATACAAATATTTAGGACTTCGTGAATTCTATCAGCAAATATGTAGCGTAAAATAAATACACAATTCCATGCGATAACGAGTCGCATACAGCAGTCGATAAACTAGTGTCTCCACTCAAAAGGAAAAGATATAATTTAAATATTTACTCCGTTACGAGGATAGAATTATTTAAGTACAATCGGAAGACAATATTTTCCTATAAAAATTAAAGTATTTAAACGAAAAAATATTTAAAACATCGACATTTAATTAACAATATTATAAATAAGTTTATATTAGCAATATTAATTTGTCATCATTTTAAGTTATTAAGCCTTTTTATTCGTAAGTTGTTCTAATTAAATAAAAGTAACATATTATTATATCTATAGTTTAACTAAACCTATGTATATGAACAGCTTACGAGTAAATCAAGTCTGTGATGGCTCTACATTTTTTAAATGTTACTTACTCTATAAAATATATACATATATGCATAACACGTTATAAGAACTATCGAACGATTTTGCTTGTGAAGCGTTTCT
Source organism: Heliconius melpomene rosina (assembly GCF_056956725.1). Lineage (NCBI taxonomy): Eukaryota > Metazoa > Arthropoda > Insecta > Lepidoptera > Nymphalidae > Heliconius > Heliconius melpomene. Next base: position 4,523,304 of record NC_140401.1, on the reverse strand, counting down.
GATAACGCTTCTAAGCAATATTTTTCTTTAGCAATTCTTTAGGCATAAGAAACTTGAAAACCTAGTTTTAAGATACTTCCGTTCCCCAATTTTGCCAGATTCTTGGGGAATTTAAATTTTGCGCGTTAGGTGGCAGAACTCAACGCCGCGCTCTGCCTCGTCACCGGAGCTAGAAAATGAAAATATTAATTAATTATTTAAATTTATTTATTTATTTATTTCCTCGAGTGGGAATCGAACTCATAACCCATTGCGTTTACAGTCGCACTTGTGCACCTGCGGTACGACTGGCCTCATATACTTTATCATTTAGGCTTCTAATCATATATTTTATTTTAATATATAGTACGCTAGTAGATATCAAATATCGTTCAATGGTTCTTTTACATTTCAAGTAATTTCAGAGTACAGTATAAAAATATTCATCACAGACTTAAATTGCATTTTAATATGAAATTTTTATCACACTTTTCATGTTCATTTTGATGTTTCTCTCTTCTTGCATCGTAAGAAAAAATCAAATGTACCACGCGGTGTCTACGGTCATGGCGATGAGGTAAACCTTCCCCGTAGGCGTATATCTTCTGTGACCTGATACTGTTACTCCTGTACTATCTATATTACAAAGGCTTTCAAGGCCGTGGATGTATTGATAATTATTATAAACTTATTTTTTTACCTTAATGCTATAAAAATATGAAAATCGTAAATTAAATAGTTTTAGTATTTTCTGTGCAACATGAAGTAAAGGCTAACAGTTAAATGTCTCGCTCAAGTAGAATCCATATTTTCCTACAACATTAGGTGACGTAAAGCCTGGTAATATTAGTACTGCTATTATGATATTAGTTCCGAAGCCATATATGTAAGTACATATATATGTATGTCTTCAGTCATGTAAATATTTAATAATAGCTATGTTTATTTTTATTTTCAATATACATCCAGACCTATGAAACCTAGGAAATAGCTAGATCGTTTAACTTCAATATATATTTAAGTAATCTAAGTATTGAATTACAAAATATATTGCTTCCATAGCTTTTGTACGCTGTCCTGTCTCCTATCTTATTGCTTTTCCCCCTATATAAGCTTCATCTCTAGCTGTATCATAATGTTATTTTAAAGTATGACAAAGTTATGAAAATCTCAATTTGAAAAATGTATATTTTACATACAAAATACAAATATATTACAACCTTTCTTGATTTAGTACTACTTCAAGATATACAGAATTAAAGTATAAATATATTTGGGACATATTAATTATTATGATACAATCAATAATAATGCTCACATAGATATAGTCATATTAATATTTTACTATAAGCATCAAAACAAACCTCAGCGCGGCGAAGGTGACCGGTTCACCCACCGCTGCCATGGACTTGGCCTTGTACATAGATCAATATATATGACGTAGTATAAGCTTCTGTCAGGGACCTCAAAATACGATAAATTACTAACCTAATCCCATTTTAGTTCATTGTAAACGCGGAACACGTCTGAGAGCTTACAGCGGAAGTCTTTTAAATATTGAGATGATATAGCCAAGTTCATGAGAAATGATTGATAGTACGAAATAAACAAGTCCTTGCAAATATATAGTATGTATAATATTTGTCATATTATGAAAATATATTTCATATTGAAAGTGTAAAAATTGCACGTAGTAGGATATATCTAACATGTAATCATCTCTAGGAGGAATGGCGCCGCTCGTGACATGCGCTCGGGCGGGGAATCGGAAGCGCATAATTTTCAAGAATATACCTACAAGAAAATCACGCCCTGCGATGTTTGCTCTCAAGTTCTCAGAGGTAAGTGTATATCTTAATGTTGGTATAAACCTGAGATATTAAAGGCTTAAACTGTTATACCTAATACTACGGGTATTGTGAGCGCAGTAAAGCTACTAGTGAACTTGAATTAAAGTTTTATATTAATTTAAACTACTTAAGCTTTGTGCCCTCACTCAACACGCAATTCCTCTAGAATTTGGCGGAGAGTGGAGAACAAAATGTCTTTATTAGAATGGAGTTTCTTTCTTTGCCTACCTTGGCATGCGCGGGATATAGAGTTTACCTTAAAAACTCAAGTTTTTCGAGATATGAATAAAAAATCTTATCTTTCTTTTCTTTAAATTCTTTTTGTGTATTAGGTTTGGGATATTGGGATAAACTGTAAAATGAATTACTTCGGAACGAAGTCACCGCTTCCACTCAGTAGTTTCATATTACAAAAAGCTTGTTAAAAAACAATCTTGGCTCATCTTTGCAAATACCTAATCGTGATTGAAATCTAATACAGCGTAGGTAATAGCTTACGAATAATAAAATTATAAAAAGATTTCAGTTTTATACCCTTTGATATTTCCCAGTACGATATTAGTAGGCACATTAATATAACTTTAATATTTCTATCTACACGAACTGTAGCTTCAAATATCAATTTCATAGTGTTTAATGTCAATGTCGTACAGCTCGTCTGTCACAGCCTGGTACAATGCAAAGAAAGAAAAGCGGACTAATTTTAATATACCGTTAACGTTATGAATAAGCTTTTGTGTATACTTTTACATTTTAATCATTTTTTTTTGTTATGAACATCTAACTTGTATTCAATACTTAATAGAATACAATACTTAATATAATTCAATACTTAATATAAAACAATACTTAATTTATACTCGTATCTACGTTTGCGTGAACCATGCTACTTTCATTTACCATCCATTTTGCAAAAGTAATTCCTAAAAAAATAATTTTTATATTTCCCAGTACGAACGCCGCCTTAGTATAATAATTTCTTTGTTCAACGTGACATTGGCGAAGTGATTTGTCCTGAACTGGAACGCTCGGTACCTTCATAAATAGGTGCTACTGAAATTACTAAAAACTTCATCAAAATTCGTCCAGTCCTTTTTGCGTGGATCCGTGGACCACAGACAGACAGATAAAAGAAATTAAATTATATGTGGTTTCTATTGGTTAAAAAATATATTTCTAGAGATATTTATACAACTATCTCTTATTTATCTATCTATTATCTATCTCTTATTTCTTATTTTTTGTGCAGAATGGCCCCTCTCACCGTTTTATCATATTTATAGAGAAGGATTTAGATTTTTTACTAGAAATAATTGATTTTAGCAATCTAGGTCAATAGTAGGTAGAGCACCTACCTTGCGGCCATCGTAAATTGGTGGTTAACCGCCAAATTAATTATTTATAATTTTCTGCAACTACTAAGGGCTACTTGTGAGCTATTAAGATAAACGTTGTTATCACTTTAAATATTAGGTCACTTAATAAATTGTTGCAAACTTACAAATTCTCTGCCATTATCCATGGCTCTCATTATTATACTTCAGTTAGCAATATATAGGGGCAACATCGTTCTATCTCAAGACATAATTAATACCCCTGACAAGCTGGCCCCAACCTAAAGACTAAGAGGGAAACTAGGACTCCCTGAACATGAAAGTTTCATATTGTTTTATAAAACGTTATTTTAGAATGGAGGCAAAATTTAATTGCCGTCAGAACATTAATCAGAAATCTGACACTACACTGCCAAAATTAATTAATATTTAATACGGAGAAATCTTAGAATAATCAACTAGCTAAATACACAATAATGCATTTTCTTATGTAATTGTGTATAATAAGCCTGTATACTTAAAGCAGTTTATATCTGTTCTCCCAGGGCACACACGCCAGGGTCTACGCTGTAGGATGTGCAAGATGAATGTGCATACAGATTGCATGCCGCAAGTTGGTAAATGCCAGACTAAATCTCGCCTTCTCCGGAGACAAAAGAGCACTTCTGAAATAGAAGCTCATAGAGTACAAGATGCAGCGTTTGATGAAGAAAGTGAGTAAGCCTTTGATTCGGATTTTTATTATTTTTTATAATTTTAACAAAACGTACTTAAAACAAATTTTACATACAATAAATTTAATCATCTTGATATAAGACTATCCAAGCAATTTAACTCTTGTACTTATTTTTGCTAAAGTGTTACTTGACATGTCTGTCTATTGACTAATAAAGGATGGTAAGTATTAGACCTTTTAGAAATAAAATTTAATTATATGTGGAAATTTTGTTAAATCAAATGTTTATTACGTTAGAGTATCTAAATATTACTTAATTTTATAAATGTAATATAGCCTTCAACAGTTTTAACAGAGCAGTACACTGTAAACATGGCAATACTCAAGCTTATGAATTAAAACCTTATAAGTAATAGACAGTTATAGCTCACTCGCTTCCGTATTAATACAAACACAATAAATTCTTTGTACGATCACATATAATTTAAACGCAATAGGACACTAACTTGACATTGTCCAGGGGTGGAGGACGGGTGGCTGCCAGGACAGAGACTTACTAAGATCTCTTTCAAGAGATCAGTCGAGTTCGATGATGATTTCGATAGCTACTATGACGAGGGTACGGTATGAAATAGTACGGATTGACCCTGTTGAACCCCGAGTCCTTTACTAATCAAATTGCAAATTGTCATTCGAGATAGACATTAGACAGATCTATACAAAAAGTCGCTACTAACAAACGACAACCGCACACCTCTTGCAACTCTAATAGTTCGTAATATATCGGGTAATAACATTTCGATCGGTGCCCAGAGGAGGAAGTGGATCAAACTTATCAAGTTCTGAAGCGCGCCAACGAAATAGCGAAGCCGGGCGGCGGGGAATCGCGCGGGGGCCCCGTAGTGCGCGTGTCGGCGCCCGAGGAGCCTCCGCCCGCGCGCTCCCCGGCGCGCCCCAACGCCGGCCTGGCGGTGGCGCCCCCGGTCTCCTCCAGCTCAGGTCTGGTGCCGCACCCGGGCTCGCTCGCTTCTCCGCTCGTTCCGCGCCAAGGGCGAATCTAAGCTGCCATTACATACTTCATGCTAGAACACATCTGTAGCCGGGTAGATCCGCCCCTGGGACGCGTATCGGCTTCAGATCACTCGTTTTCAGTAGTGTCGATTGCACGTTTTCTTAAGTCGTGGGGTGCGCGGGGTGCGGGTCTCAGAGTGCGCTTGTCGGTAGGCGCGGCGCGGCCGGAGGGCGGCGTGCGGCGGCGGCTGTTCGCGGGCGTCAAGAGTTTGTCCATGTGGGGCTCCAAGTCGCGACGCTCGCCGCAACATCGGTCCATTTCGCTACCGGAAAGTACGCGCCCTGCAGCCGTAGCGCATCTCTGTCTCAAACGAGCTTTCTTTGTCCCGTCTTATTGGCTAAAAGCCTCATTTCGTTGTGTGATTTTGTTTATTTTATTTTATATTATATGTCGCAATGTTAGCACACTGAAACAACTAGAGAATCTCAATGCTACATGCTTTGTTCCGTCCTCCCACTCGGTGTACCTGGACATTCTCAGTAATCATCTCCATCAGTCCTATATTAGAGTTTTGTTTTTAATTTTATGTTTCTTATTTGTTTAATTATTTGTTTTTTTTTTAAATATATTTATTTATTTATTTATTATTTTGTTTTGCCGGTTATCTTTGCAGAAACAGAAGAGACGACGACACGCCCATTCGGACAACCCTTAGTGTTATTAAATGAAAATGGCGATCCTCCGCCTTCAATTCTCAAGGCCCAGGCCAGCATTCGCAAGAAATAACGAAATATTTATTTGAAATTAATTCATACCTATACTGACTGGTCTGAATGCGGCCATAAGACCGCCCGCGTGAGCCGCTCGCGTATATTTTTTTACCCCGAAACGCCCCGCGTTCTGTGATATGTATTGTTACTGTTACAATAAAATTCAGAATTGATTCGCTTATTTTTTTCGTCCTCTTACCAGTTTGCACTTGACTTTTTATATTGAACGTCAAAACTCTTCGGGCGTTTGGATGTATGTAAGTGGTGCATGGCTTGGCGCGTGACATGCTGGTCGCATGCGTTTGTACGGCGATTTTTTCTTTTACATCCACATCACATACTAACTAACGTATTTTCACATGCACTCAGACAGCCAACGCAAATATTATTGTATATAATATTCTTGTATAAAGTTAGTTGTTCACAACGGAATACTACGCCATTCTTAATTACACGCAGACAAATAATACCATAAAAGTTCAAAATTGTTATCGTTTTATAGGATATCCGCGTTTAAAGAAATTGTTTTGATTTTGGCTTTTTTTGCTATTATGTTTCTTCCTCCGAGTTTACAGGGCGACACCGTCGTAAAACGTCCATTGATATTAAACATTACAGACGAGATGCTATATTTTGTTCATACAGGTTCGATGAGGAACTCCAAGAGTGCTCAAATGTTGAGGCAGGCAGACCGCGCCAGTCCCTTACCTGGTACCAATAATTGACTTGTACATAAGCGAATCCCAGTAGACTGTGTTGAGATTCGTTGCATTTTATCAACTACCATTCGTATAAATTATATTTTGTTTAATTCAAACAAAGCTGCTGATGACGAGCAAGCAATTTTTTTGAATATTTCTTTAAATTTTAAGTATTTTTGTAAATTATCATGAAGACATCATTTGAATATAACTTCATTTATTAGTATTCGCTAAAATAAGTAGCATTCAGTAGGTATCGTCACGTAAACTCCACTCAGAACTTCATATTTGTGCATCTTGGTTTGAATATATAAGTATTTTTATGGTTCTATATATTTTTCTGATATTTTTGTTTTTCTTTGCCCTGCTTATGCATTTTTATACCTAATACATATTTTAAAATCTTTATGTAACAAATTAGCTTATAAGATTGAGCTAGACTTTTTCAAAAGACACAATTTATAATTTTAATATATATTATTATTCATGAAAGTAATATTATATACTAATTATTGCCAATGCTCACCTAATGCTTAAATTAAAAACATTTACAAAATTTCAAGTTTTGCTTTAAAATTTAGTTATAAGCTTACATACATTTAACTAATATACATTTTTTCTTCACTAAAAATATAAAATATCATTTAACCAGTCGTACGATACAATAGGATTAGAAATTGAAAAAACTGGTAAGTGTCCGATGCTCATACCGCATGCCTGTTATAGCGCCACATTCGCCGAGACGACAAAAGTTGAACCTTAGGATGAAGAGCCTGTCGCTGGACTCTCCAGAATGTGGGGAGCTGAGACGTCGGCCTCGAGATCAACCCTCGCAGGGCAGCAGAGTTCTATGTACGAATGTCGCAATTATCACGTAAACATCATGGGCACAAAAAACCTGACTTTCTTTACAATTACATTTTACATTTACAATTTCATCAATTAATATTTTTTTATACCAAAAAGTCGCTTTTGCTTTAAAAGATACTAACGTTGAACTTTCAAGTTTTGTATTCAAGAACTTCAATGTTGAACGTTGAGCGTTTAAAGAGATATCCTATGTCGGAACAAATTTAATAATTCCAAGACATTACGCTATGTATAACAAGAAAATCTAATAAAACTATTTAAAATGACTAAAAATTAACAAAACTACTGCAAGGTCTTTAATGGTCTTAATTGAGTTAAATTTATTGGCATTGTTATATGTTCAACATGATCTGGTAGCAGCGAATGTTTATAGCGACACGCTGCTGGCATTGTTTCAGCTATTCCCAAATACTATTATAATCAGTTAATGACTTGAAAAATATGACGTTTCTGAATTGATGAAATTATACTAAGATCTACTCTTCACAAATGCAAAGAAAGCAATTTATGGTAAAAGCGACTTTAAATTTTTTCTTGGTTTTTTGAGCTCAGCCAATGTTATTAACGAAAGTGTTGTCTATGAACGATATATGTCTTGTGTCCACAAGCAATGTTAAATGTTCACCTCTACTGTACCTCCTACCTTGGCTTTAGCTTGTGTCTATCTTTTGTTAGTGACTACTTGTGGCTACACTGTCTACTGAATTTCCCTGATGATGTGCTTTCTTCGTCGTTCTATGGTAACCGAAAGTTTTACGATTCGGTTTTTAAATGTTTTGGCTATTTTTGGTTAAAAAAAACACTGCTCAGAATATTTTTGGTCCTGCTTCACAACCAACAAAAGATGTATGTACTATCTGCCCATTAACGCCTTTTAATGTTTTCGTATGTTTTTTGCATTTATTTTTGCATGTAATTTATTTACTTTTATTTTCTAGGTGACTACAGAACATATTGCATGAGATATGGCTCGTATAGAATAAGTAACCACATGCTTCACCAGTATGCCCATACTCAATCATGTACGTTCATTTCTATATCACGTACATTTAACGTAACACAACCTCGCACAACAAAATTTGTTAGATATATTTTTGTTTATACATTTCTTAAAGTTGTCTTACGTTAAATATGAAATTGGGAGCCTAGAATAGAAATAATATCTGTGTTTGTGCTTTCAAAAGGGTTCTTTGAAAATTTTAATATTTTTTTAATGTTTTATCGACACATTAATTGTGATACTAAAATATACATTATATATATTAATTGTTAAGTGCATTGCTATAACTAACAACTAACTGACGTTTACGACCATCATTATTACAGCGAAAGCTATTAAATGTCTATCTGTTATCCCATTTGTTATTATCGTGATGAAATTTACTTAGGCAAGTATATTAATATTTTTTTATTTATAACAAATTCTATATAATAATAATAATTCTAAATAAATATAATTCTATATAGTTTTGTATATTTGACCTTCAACTCTGTTGATATTCTTCAGTAAAAATGGGTCTGAATGTTAATAAATTCAAAAAAACAAAACTGAATGTTTTCAGTGTTTTCTTTATACGTATTGAACTATATGGCTGAACATACGTAGGGATGTAGTAAACATCAGATCTTATGCTACAATTCAATCAGTATTTCTCGTTCGCTCTTGGTAAATTTCTCATAGGTTTTAAAATAAATTGAAAATACGATTTCAATCTTAGTTTAAACTTAAAATTGAAATTAATATTCATTATATACAATAGAAACTTCTATACTAATACCTAAACGTCCCAAATTTAGAAAAGCAAGTGCTTAAACTTTAATAAATGATATGCAGCTCCATCGTCACCGGTACACAGTCGTAGACTCTTGAGTGCTCGAGGCGGTCGTATGAGCAGTGTTGAACTGCCTGACGAGCCAGATAAGAGTCTGTCGTCCAACAGTGCTAGCCCTTGTCCATCACCAGTGAAGCAACCCAGTGTGAGTATTCCACTAGGTAACTTAATGTTCTTAAGGTAATAGTTGGTCTCTTCCTAAATAGTATATTCCAGAAATTTTAAAGTCGTAGTTAATATGTTTGCGTCAAAATTATTATTATACTCTGTTGAATCTTTTACAGACATCTATACTATCTATACTAATATAATAAAGCGGAAGAGTTTGTTTGTTTGTTTGTTTGTTTGAACGCTAAGATCTCTGGATCTAATGGTCCGATTTACTATGTTTTTGTTTTGTATGAAAGCTGCATTCTTCAGAAGTGCTATAGGCTGTATAATATTACATTACACATATATACTAATAAATTAAAATACTTTCTAATTTGACATGCAAGTTATTCTGCCATGTTAATAACAACCGTCGTCGCTATGCGACCGCGTTCGTTACCGCGTCATTTTGATATTCATCCTTATGAAAATAAATATAATAGTCACTTTTAGCATTTCATCTAGATTGAAATTAAATTTCTATAGAAATTATATTCTTATATTTCAAGCAGGCGTAGCCGCGTCCGGGTCCGCTAGTCTATACTAATATAATAAAGCGGAAGAGTTTGTTTGTTTGTTTGTTTGAACGCTAAAATCTCTGGATCTACTGGATCGATTTACTATGTTTTTGTTTTGTATGAAAGCTGCATTCTTCAGAAGTGCTATAGGCTATATAACATTACATTACACATATATACTAATAAATTAAAATATTTTCTAATTTGACATGCAATTTATTCTGCCATGTTAATAACAACCGTCGTCGCTACGCGACCGCGTTCGTTACCGCGTCATTTTGATATTCATCCTTATGAAAATAAATATAATAGTCTCTTTTAGCATTTCATCTAGATTGAAATTATATTTGTATAGAAATTATATTCTTATATTTCAAGCAGGCGTAGCCGCGTCCGGGTCCGCTAGTACATTTATATAATTTAATTCGTATGTCCATTACACCTTAATTAAAAGTTTATTCATCACTTTAGTTTTTAAAATAGCAGGAACCATAATTATCTATCCAAAACATGTATATGATCGTTTTAAATATAAACGTTTTCAGGCGTGGGATTTTTAACCCACCACTATCGCAAATTATCTGAAAGATCCCCGAAAGCCTCTACTGCAAGTTTAATGCATAGATAATTAAAATTAGATATGCATTTATGTATAAAAATATCGAGCTTTAATTTTTTTACATTAAATATTTTAAATTCCAGAAGCATCAACGTCTCCTGCCAACCAACTTGTATGTGATTCTCTACAACTTCAAATCTCGCCACGCTGACGAGTTGGATCTCAAGGCCGGCTACAAAGTGACCGTCATCGATACGTCTGATCCCGATTGGTGGAAAGGCAAATGTTTGGGTAAAATAGGATATTTTCCTTCCAAGTATTGCACAAAACTTCAAGCCGGAGAGCGACCATTACAAGTTACTCACAATTTACAGGTGACGTTCATTCAAATAGGCTTATTTAATTTTATTAATAAATTACAACAAAAATAGCGTTCAGTTCCGCCACTCAACACACAATAATTAAAAAATTTGGCGGAAAGTGAGAGAGCGGAGTGTCTTAACGTTATGTACCCTCTGCCTGCTCCACTAATCTAAATATTATATTTTTACTTTTAGGTATCAGATGGGGACAATGGACTAATGTTGCTTCGTGATCAAATCGTCATACAAGTGGGAGACGAGGTTGACGGGATGGTGATGATTCGCTCCGGTGATAACCGACAGGGAGTGTGTCCGGTCAAGTTCCTACAGGAAGTGTGACGCTTTAAGCTACCGCACTTCAATGTTATGAAAGTAAGAACTATGTCTATTTTGCCTGCACATCCATGGGAATATCTACAGATATTTTACGTTAATCGTTACGTTCAAATGAAAAATACATGATATTTTCAGAGACGCGGCTCACTCTCCGAAGAATCAAACAAATATTACGAACCCAAACCCACCCGTAGCGCCCCGGTCACGCCCTGCGACAGTGAATCCAATTGGTCCGAACCCTATGAACCCCGACCTACCTACAACTACGCTACATCCTCCAGATCAGACAAAGCCAGCTACGAGGCCTCCGTACAAGGTATGTGGTGGTGGAAGCGACCGCTGGGAGTACGGCGGACGTTTTGCAGAAGATGTGGCGCCTCTTCATCATCACGACCGCTACAAATGACACCATGCACAGGAAATCAAAGCGATTATGATTACGAAAGACCTATAATGTCTCATGAACGCCCTCTTAATTTTGTTAGACAACTTTTCCTTTAAAAATCTTTTGAAAGTTTAAGTTTTTGTTAAAATTTACATGACGTAGTTGATCTGTCTTAGGTTACGAGCTCTGGCCTATTTATTGAAAATCTTTTTATGCTTCTTACTAGAAAAAATACTTAGTGTCAATTTCATTTATATTGATTGATTGAATGATAGTTTAAAAAAATAAAAATTATAATAAATTGATATATATATTTGTGATAGAGTAGGTAATGCGTTATCATATCATAGTCTTATTCTTATGATGAATGCTTTTGCAAATGCTTTTGTGTATTTAAAATTTTATTATATTTGGAATTATTGCCTTTGTGTACAATTTGTACACATTTACCAATCCTTACTATTTTGCTGAATTAAAGAAAACTTTTTTAAAATTTATAAATTTTAGTACGGCCTATTTTATTCGAAAAATACAATCCTTCCATATTCAGAATTTATTTTGAAAGGGAAACCCTGTATTATTGCGTAAGTATATACAAAAACTTATAGCTACATATCATTTTACAACAGATATAGAGATATATATCTATATGATTGAGATATAACGAGTAAATGTAAGTATGTATGTGAATAATTCCCCTAATAAAAATTATATATTCGAATTTAACTGTATACTTAATTAGATACGTATATGTACTGTGTGGTGTTGTCATATAAAAGTCACGCGATGTCTCTTAAATTGACTACTTATATTATCCTACTCATATTACCTATGTAATGTATTTAATTAGTTTTGTAACGTATTTGTTGTAATAAATCTAGTATTTTTTTTTAATTTTCTTCGGAATTTGGTATCATTTTCACAGCTGACATTTAATAAATGTGAATACTTGAATAGGATCTTTATTTTGAATGCTTCACAAGTGATTGAGAAATATACATTTTAATACATATTAAATTCAATATATATTTTTGCAATAGTCCAAACCATTAATTGTATTTTAATGTAACAAATAATAATTTTGAATTGTATAAGTAGTACATTTAGTTGTGTTATGTCATATTTTTTTATTGCTATGTCCAGTTCTTCCTTTTTTAGTTTATATTCCGTTTCACCTCATAAAATATAGATATATAATTTAATATTGTAAAAAAGCAACCTCTTTAAACACTCCATAAAAAATAATATACGTAGATTTACTTAAGTGAATAGGTAGGTAATAATTAATATTCTTTAAACATAAAAGGATTAGATCAGTAGATATGACAGGAATCTTGCACAAATCTCATAATTATACCAAATATATAATTCTTAAATATAAAAAATATATAAAATATCTTCTCGACCTTATATAAATTGATTTTGATCTCTTATAACAACATTCCTAACACTTATTTATTTATAATTGTATTTTTAACGCTTTATCCCCTGGTGATAGAGTAGACATGTAGCAGGGTAGGCAGAGAGCGCCTAGTGTTAAGACACTCCGTTCCCCAGTTTACACTGATTTTTGGAGGCATTAGATACACCTACAATCCGACAGTCGATCTCTTAGTAAGACACTGGAGTTGTAAGTTTCAATGTTACGCTAAATTACTAAATTCTCACATACTGTTTCTCCAAACCATGTAAAATATAAAAAGTTGTCTTGTCTGACTGTGTATTAAAAAGCTTATCGTAAAGGAAACCATTCAAGGTCGTTCCATCATGGGCGTAACTAGCGATACCTACAAATATTATGTCCCAGAAGCTAAAGCGACTTAAGCTTTAAACATGTGTTTGTGTAAAGGTTTTTTTTATTAATATTTTTTTTGGGGTGAGCACGGACCACCCGGCCCCCTCTATTCTTACTCCTGCTTGCCATCCGTCTTGCCATAACATGTTTGCCATGTATAACTGGCATGCCAAATACCAGTAGATATACGAGTAGTATAGATAACATACTGCCGTACGATAATTATCGTGCTACTTACATACATTATAGACTAGTCATTGAGACTACGAAGTCTATGTTAATTTACTTATATTTATTTTTATATATATTTTTGGTGTAATCAAATAACTAATAGGTTTCTGAGTGTCTATCCTTATAATAGAAATTATCTCCATTAATAGAGAAAAAAGTGTAACATATAAAAAAATAGAATTTTCAATATGTATAAAACAAGCTGAAAATATTATTAATAAATATTATTAATAATGAAATATGCATATTAATTCATAGTTCCTTCTAAACCTTCCTATGTGTATTAACTATTGTTGTCGAAACACGAAAGTTATTTAATAATATATTTAACTTTGTCGCGTTTTATTTGACACGTTTATACCGTCCCCTTGGAGTTTTAAGTGTAATTATTAACAAAGCATATTATATTATAGAGAAATAATATGTCGGATATAAGCAAAAATATATTATATATATCTATATAAAAATTAGATAAACTGCGAAATCTATTTCTTTATAACTATGTACGATGTATTAAAAGTTTTTGTCTCATCTGATTAATTCCAATTTCTACTTAATTTTGCAATACCCAGTTCAGTTTAGGACAAGAAGTTTTAATACATACGAATTATTTTTTATTTTAATTAGAATGATAGTAAATCTAAGATACCTATTATATGCCCTGTTCTAAAATAAAATATAAAATTTATTGTTAATATATGAAAGCACAGCTATTATATCATATAAATATAGATATATAAAAACAATTGTCTATTGAGAAAAAAATATATGTGTAGACTAAATTTAATAATATTAAATATAATAATATTATACAACTTAATGCCAACACAAAAAATAGATTATTGTTTATTTTTGAACGTGTCGCTCAATTAGATGCGAACTAGAGCGTTAGCTTAGCTAAACGATTTTTTTATATAAATACCATCGTTTATTTCTATCCATATACTTTATAATATTTATTTGTTTTTCATAATATATAACCCAAAGTAATTATATATGAATATATTAATAATATGTGGTATGTACAGGCTGTTTTTTTTTGGTACGACATAATGCAACCTACGTTAATGAACCAAAGAAATATAATTGTTTAAATATTGTTTGAAACAAGAAGACCCTAAAGGATCCCTTAGTGAGATATATAGATTTAAGTAATAATAAATGAGTATTTTAGTATTATACATGTGATTATATGGATCATAGTATTTTAAAGGTCTTACACCAGTTATATTTAACTGAATGTTGTCCATTAGATATATTTTAACTCCTACTGATCATTGTTGGAAGCGGTGGTATGGGGCACGTTAAATTTTATAAAATTTACAACTTTGGAATAGGCGAATGAATTTCAAAATATGAATTTGTGATATTAGTGAAGTTTTTAGACCCAATGGGCTTAAACACTTTTCACTTTTGATCCGGCTTCAAACTGTGTCGACTTGAAGATGAAGATTATTATTAAACTAAATATTGGCTTGGTAGAATATTCTTAATAACCCTACAGTGGTCACTTGTGTTATGAAACGACACATTAGATAAAGATTACACGTAAATTTATTGTACTTTTGAGTTTTATGTACGCTTTGTAAGACCAACTAGTCTAGAACCACATAAATGTGTGTATTTCTTTAATCACTTTTTTTTTTGTGTATTACATAAAAAATTACTATGTTATATTATTTGCTGAGCAATATTAGTCGCCTAATTTATGTCTTTCCCCTTTTTTTATGTTTAGATTCCAGTACCAGTACCATGCGTTAGATTAAATAAATAATATCACATTTATATGTCTTTCATTTCTTTGAACTACGACCATAACTGATCATAGTAATATTTAGCAATGTATAAATAAAAAAATAGTATATATGGGAAACGCAGAAACTTAATGTAAATTTCCTTTTTTTATAAATTGCAATTTAACATTTAGCAGTAAAGGCAGTAAAAACCTCTTTCATTATAGTAACACTCCAGTCTAAACTTATTCGCCTATTACTAAAACATTTATAGTGCAGGAATGAATATTTTTACTAGATCATTAAATTGAAAAATAAAAATAAATTAATCAGCTTCACGCAAAATCCCGCACACAGCAGGGTAGGCAGAGAGAACCTAGTGTTAAGACACTCCGTTCCTCACTTTCTGCTGAATTTTGGAGGCACTGCGTGTTGAGTGAAACGAAAATATTAATTATTCTCTTATCATAATTATCTACTAATATATTCATCACGTTAACAGTCACAGTTAAACCCAATGACACAGTATCACGATTGCTGTATGCTATGGAACATTTAACATACAGCAATCATGATACAGATGATTTTTTTTTGTTTAGAATATGAGTTCTAAACAAAAAAATGAACAAAACCTTATTTTTAAGCGTCATCTGTTAGTAAATTACATTATATTGTATCACCCGAGCAATCCAACGAACCTGGCTGATTGTAAAGTATTGAAGCGCCTACAGATGGCACCTATTTTCTTTTTAATTAACCGACGTCACATATTGACGAATATAATTGAAAAATATTAAATAACAAACTTCCATTCATATTATTTTCTATTCGTATTTAAAAAGCAACTTTTAAGTAGAGTATCGAAGCGAAACAATGGCAGCCAGTTACGCTACGGTACATGCACAGCGAGTGGGCACCGAATGCCGACCCTAGTTTTCGCCTCCACGGCGTGTGTCGATAACCCTGTGCAGACGCGCGGCCTACCATTACGCCTGCGTCAGTGTAGTCTCTAAAAGGAGGCACTAGCTTGGACGCATTCCAACATATAGCAAACAAGTTGCACCGCTTTCTCGTTCTCCAACTCGAAATGCACTTCTAAAATCAATATACGACATTATTACACAAAAACATAAGTAATAATAGTTGTTCTGAATAAACATCACTCGATGTTCTAATCTAAATAATGTATGATAAGTACTCTTGTGTTGCGTCGCGCCGTTTGACATTCCTCCGGACAGATGGCAGCACTGAAAATATTTGACATTCCGCGAATACCAACCGCAGTGGGCTCGGCTCAAATGTCAAACGCGACTATTTCATCAACAGAGTCGTGGTGCGGTAGCTGGATTTTATAAAATAATAACAAATACTATAACAGTTTGGCTGTAGGAAAATGGATAATAAGCGGTAAAACACAGTGCATTACTTAACGTCATAATAATAATTGTTACCAGTCGTGTCTTGAAGATATATTGTAAAGTCGCGTAGTTTTTGCGAATCGTTTCATATTGATTTTTATTCTTCGCCGGTTTTGTAACTTTGTTTAAGTTAAAAATTATATTTGAGTAAAGTATTATAACGTCTAATATAATAATTTTGTGCTACTAATAAGTTTGTTATTGTAAAGTGAATAATTTAAAAACTTTCGACCCTGCATTGTGTTGTAACGTGGGAAAAATGTGAGTATTAATGACGATTTATTACTTAGCTATTCTGTTTTATTACTATTTAACTGCATTAATCATTAAAAAAATATAAATAAGCAATATTATTTATTTTACTTCTATCATAACATTAATTCATCTAGAAACACAGTTGGTAAGCAACTAACGTAAGGACAACGCCATTAGACACGTCCATTACAACATTTGTTTCACAAAAATTTAAACAACGCAAAAAGTAACAATCGTGAAGTATCAAATAAGTAGCTATCGAAATAAGTACGGGCAAGTACGTACCTACCGGTTTGATTTACGGACACGCCAGGCAAAAAAACCGCCGCTACTCGGCGCGAGGCATTCAGCGAGCATGGCGAGGGCGAGGAATCTCGCGGGCATAATAGCGTGGAATGCGACTGATACTAGCCTATAAACATACTGTCGACACGGCCCCGGTGATAAGAACTCGATAATACGTACGATTACCCAATGTGACCCGCGTCGAGCGCTTGCTTCACGCGAAGACGTCGGAATCGATATGAAATATGTAAAGTTATATAAAACTAGCTTTTGACATCGGCTTTACATTGTGACGACACATTCTAAGTTTTCTAGGTACATTGGGTTTGAATCACCAATCGAAAAATCACTGTAATGTTATTTGGACGTCCTCGATAAATTGTTTATCAAACAAAAAATATTTTATAATTAGGGGCAGTAGTTCCTGAGATAAGCGCGTTCAATCAAGCATTCTTCAGTTGTATAATATTAGTATTGGTTTATAATATATTTATTGCCTGCCACATCTTTTTCATTTAAAAATATCGTAATGCTATTTAGATATTTCATGGTATTTCATATTTATTTGTAATTAAATATTAATTGGAAATAAAAAATGCAGTATTGTAACGTTATTTCAGTATTAATTAACTCAGATTTTTTATTAATTAAAAACTATAAGCGTCATCACGTAACGCTCGTTCGCTGTCGGTAACATTGAACAGTACATCACAGTTATCATTAGTTTTATGGATGTGGCATTGCATTCTTTGCTTATAATCAGTGCGCTCCACTTTATGTTTGTATAAATTGCAAACAAATTGAAATATCTATTTATGAATATCAAAGGTTTTTATCAATTTATATGTATCGACTTGACCGAATTTTTAATTTTTATATAAAACTGCTTTATGTCCCACGTTTTATAAATACGTCGTCTTTGATAATAGCTTAACGAACAGCGTTGGGCCTCATACTCGAAACATCTGCCAGTCCCCGACCCTCGAAAGACACGTGCGCGTGCGCACAGCAGGGGTGGCAACCGTCGTAAAAGACAGGCACCGCACCCCAAATGCGGGCATTCCAATGCTACAGCCAATTTCAATTGTAAACTCTACTCCATAGTAAAACGATTCAATGTAGCGTACAAAACATTGGTGTTAAAATAGATTATTATTTTTACCGCACGGAATGTCAAGGTTCGATCACCATGTGAATACAATTTTGGAACTTTCAGGTGACAGTTGTCCTACCTTTAAACTTCGTTATTTATTTATATGAAAATATTTTCAAATTCCATTTATGTACCTAGTTATATTCTTATTTTTTGGCAACGTTAGTAAATGAAACCTAATTTTAAATAATCTTATTTTGTAATTATGCTATGTTTATTTGTGGTCCAGTGCATCATTATCATGTTATATTATGTGGGCCTGTAAATACCACGTAACAGTACGTTTTACTATCATTGCGATTTAATGACTTTCTTGTCTGATTAATGACAAGAAATTGTTATTTTAAATCTTCTGCAATATCTAATTATAAAGTTTCTAAAAGTTTTTCTATAAAGTAGGTATATTTAAACTTTTAATATTTGTGTATGTATCTAAAAAGTTATCTACAATATTTAGTGTTTCACAAGATTTTTTAAGTCTGAATGCACCAATGGAATGAATTAAATGTGTTATGAAGAAATCGTTTGTAAAAGTTTTACTAAGGTATCTAAAATTCAAGTTATAACCTATTTTAATATGATATTAGTAGTTTCAATGTTTAATATTAGTTTGATATTCAGTAATTCTTAAGATTACGATTTTATTAAAAATACGATTGATTATTACGCCATAAACACTAGTGTAACAACAAAACTAATTATTAACTGAGCTTAGATTTTATTCATACAATGATATTTTAAAGTATATTACTTAAACAAACCTTATGCGATACATAATAACTAGTTCCTGTTCCGTTGAACGGCTTCGTGACCATATTAGTACAGACAGAAATAAAACCATTCTTTTACATATTTAAATACATTACATATTCTGTATATTAATCAGCAGGATGCCATTACTTTCTTAAATATAATTATTTAATCCTATAGTATTTATAAGTCTACAGTCTACACGAATTCTATATTTGGTTGTAATTTTATAGGAATTTTCAATGTAAACAGCTAAACGTGCGCTGCCCTTTGTGCGTAACGCTTGAAGTAAATCTCATATAGCGTGATTAAGAAACATAAAACTTCTAAATATGTAAGTGTTTTTGTTAACCGTACCTACATACATACATATATACATACAAGCTCGGTGATCTATTCCGACGTACTGGCCGGCATACCGCGCCCGTACGTACCCACTCGTGACTCCGCCTCCGAGAAAAATTCTATTGTGGTTAATGTACCAAATTCCTCATCATTAACGTGGCCATCGTATAGCACTATCATTCCTAAAGTTTTTGTTTGTTACGTCCGCGGACGACGATCTCGACTTTTGAAAGTAGGTACCAATGTCCACATTCCAGGAATCGCGTCGTTTATTACGTTCATTAAGATTTTTCGACGTTTTATTAATAAAATATTTATCCATATGCAAGCAATATGGAATAATTTTAATGAAAGTGGTAGCGTGGTATGATAATGGAAAATCGACTATAATATTTGTAATTTCTACTTTCAAAATTAAAAACGACCTTTACAACAATTTTAATGTCATTATTAATAAAAATTATTAACTAATTTTGAAGAAAAACAACTAACAATAAACATCAAAATTAGTCCTCCCATCCCATCACTGAATCGCGGCGCGTATTTATTAACTATAAACTATTCGTGTCAGTTTAATCAAATCATAATGTCACATTTTCAAGTGGCGATCCGAGACACTGGTCTATTGGCCGTGTTCCCGTGGACGGTATGCGTTGCACAACTCCGTACGCTGTCTCTATGATCATCTCTTATTTACTAGATACGCGCGCAGTACGGACGTCTGTCCTCCGTCTAGCCGTTTACGTACTTTTCGCTTCGGTATTTGCATGCCATTATAATATAATGTATTGACACAACGACATTCATTCTCCGAGCCAAATATTTTTACGTGCCTAGATATAAATTGTTTTACGTTTCAAAATACGAGCTTTGTATGATGAAGGTAGTTGGGTTTTGCAGATGAATGATGATATAAGATCTTGCTTTTTTTTTTCTTTTTTTTTATTCTGTAGATACTTTATCAGTCGAAAAGTAATAGTAATTTGAGAATCAGGTACTACTAAATTTAATGTTGTTTAAGTATTGTTGTCTTCATCATATAATAAAATTAATTTCATTAACAAAATATATAATAGTTATTCTATTTAAAATAATAAATAATATTCCAACATTTGCTTTTAGACAAGATGAAAAAGATAGAGTCGCCACTGGACGTGCTGTCACGTGCTGCCACAATGGTGCAGCCGTGCCCGGCTTATCCTGCCAGCGATTCAGACGGCTTTGGTACGTAGAGTTATGCATTTTTTTTCTTGCTTTAATTTATTATGTTTTTGTTAATATTTTATTGTCTGAAATATTATTTCACAAGAGATCTAGGGCAAAGCTTTTAAAATAATTATTATTTACTTTATAAGTTATTGAACTAATTAACAAAAAGGACCTATAACATTTAAGTTCTAAATGAATCGTTATAATTATTAGGTACAGTATGGTCAACAAGTCGTAGCCGCCCTGAAGTTACTTTTTTTTTTATTTTACGAGTTTTCTTACTTTTGATTATTTTAAACTAATTGTATAAGTATACATATAAACGTGTGTTCCAAAATCTGTAACATCATACTGTGATACAGTATCTGCCCACATGGCTGATGAAATCCGACACAAAGGGCCGCAATTTTAAAATATGGATCAAACGCGCTCGTCTTGTTTACTGACTCGTGTTTCACTTATTTCAGTAGTATACGCTTCTTTAACCTTCGAATAATAAAGCGGACAAACAGTATTGTAAAATATTTTACCTGGTTTTTTTACCTCCGTAACGAGCTGGCTCACTTCTATGTTTTCTTGTAAATATTTTTATGGACAAAAACTAAGAAAATATATTTTTTATATATTCTGATAAATAGAAGGAATTGGATTTTTGTGTTTGTGTTGGAATAACAGAATTGAACATAGGGTTTTTTAACATTTTTGGGTAACTTGAAAATTTAAGGGGAAAAATCATTTGTCATTTAGCATTTGAAGAAGCAAGTGCAATATTAATAAAGTAATATAAACTTTTAATTAAAGCAAAAATGTAAAGAAACATTTCGATACTCGGTTTGTATAGCTAACATGTCTATCAATAGTTGCCGCGCGGCCTTGTAGGCGGGTCACATTCCAGATTCCAGCTGACATTGTTGATAGTCAATCTATTGGTATACTGTATGCTATATATACCTACATATGGTGTTATATAGTTAGAAATAACTAAATTGATATAATTTTTATCGAATGTACTAAAAATAGTCTATTTAATATAGGGCGTGATGTGACTGTAAACGCAACGATTGTGGGTTCGATTACAACTCGATAGAACGAATTATTATTTATTTATATTTTTATTTCTGCGCTCACAGACTTACATAAGAATGTTAAAAAAAAATATATTATTATTTTGAAATAACAATTAACTCACTACATTTGTACACGTTTTAATCCGAAAAGTCTACACTAAGAAGTCGTAGTTGTTTGTGTACATATATGCGATTGATATCTTATTGTTGTCTTTAAATGTTTCCAACATTCCTGCCGTGACTTGCATATATTAGAGTATCCTTGTCCGCGAACAAGCAGACCTTACACAAACAGGAGAGAAACATGTTTCGCCTCGCTGAAACAATACCTAATACAAGTAACTCAGCGGAGGCCGGTTCCGTAATATAAAGATTGCGATTGTATACGTTTTTCTCAAGTCTCGTTTTTTCCTCCATAGAGCGTTCAAGCGACACGTCCGGGTAACGCGGATTCGTCAATTTAAATAGATTTAACTAAGTATCTTCTTTGTTGCATACTTAACACATTTGCCTCGATATCAATTGACAATAGAGGTATATCTCGTTGAGAAAGCAAAGCTTTCTTAGAGCCAAGTTGAGTGAGTGGAAACGTTGAACGCACGATTTTCACCGACACAACGCTACGTAAGTGTTAGATATAACTACCTACTTATTTATATGCCACAAATTTCCGCATACCAATATCATTACATTTTCAATGAAAATATCAAAACACATTACGTCTCCGATATATATTCTTGATTAGAATAAACAAAACATGTTTTTTTTTTGTTTATTTGTGATATTTCAGTTTATATATACTATAGCATAAAATGAAAGTCATCTTTCAATCGCTTGTTGGCGAAACTATTTCGTTGAAAGGAATGCTATTGATATAATCATTTTCACTTGTTATAATGCGTGTTATATGAAATAGTTTAGATAGAGCCGATAAAATTATAAATTTAAACATAGATATCTAATGATAATACGGTCACGCATACGAGTACGTCCAGCGATGAGTTCTTATTGTTGGTTGTTTACAAACAATTGCTGGATCGCAAATAATTATGCAATGACGGCGACGCGGACGCGCTGTACCGCCACTTACTTTCGTTGCTCGGCGTGCGTGCGCGTGCGCGTGCGCGTGCGACAAACTATCAGAGAAAGCGCGAAAGGAATTTGGCCGGCCTCGTCCCGCGTCCGCGCCTCCTCGCCAGTGCGCCACTGTGATAGTGCGTCTCTACCTTCACATACCTACTAAGACCCGTATTTATAAATCGCTCTCAAGTCTAATGTCGATCTTGAGAGGCCGTTTTCATTCACGGATATATAATTTGTGAATGAAAACGGCATCTCAAGATCGATCTCTAACATGAGAGCGATTTATAAATACAGACCTAAATACTATTTGCAATGTTTTCTACGTTACGTTATATTTGATTTTAGGATTATTTCTTACTTTTAATTATTTTCTTCCCGAGTGAACAATGCGCAAAACTTCTGAGAACCTAACTTCAGGGTGGCCACGACTGTACTCAGCGTCCGGCGCAGACGCCAGCACTGCCATTCGAAACCTCGTCCCGCTTATCAACATCTCATATCAATCATCATAAGCTATTCCGTATGTAGTTATTTTACAGCTCTCTATAAATTCAATACATGACAATGTCGATTGTTATATAGAAATGTGCGCTTTACGCGGATAGCAACAAGTGTGAATGTGGCGTGTGCAATTGTATCCGGAACGCTGAGGCGGCGTGTTACGGTTTCGAAAAGAATGCAGAATGTAGGTTGCGTTGCGGACTACAGTTACCAACATTGTATGGAATGCAATCTGTGATTACTATTGTTGTCATAGCAAAATATATCTTTGCGAATATATCTATTATCTGTTACCAATTCATAAAATGAAAAATGTCATCCTTCATCAAATTGTGGTGTTGAGTCTCGCCACTCAACACGCAATGCCTTCAGAACTCGAAAGGTCGAAAGTGGGGAACGGCAATATCTTAAAGGGGGAGAGTATCTGAAGACTAAGTTCCTATCCTGCAGAAAAAAAAACCTTCGTCTTAAAACGTAAAAAAAAAACCAAATTTGATATATTTTAAATAGATGAATGATGATGACCATTTGATAGCCTGCTGGGGCCATTGATTTAACATTGACCTTCTTAATATTATATTACCAATCCAAGATATCGTCCACTATTTCCAGAAAAATAGGATTCAAAACAAACTTATCTACTGTTGCATAACAATTATAATTCTTATAAATAGACGGCCTTGTACTAAAATGTGCATTCTTCAGGTGAGGCAAAGAATTAATGTAATCAATTAAAAACCCCAATACAGCAATTACAATTACTCAGTTATTCGAGGTATTCGTCAAGTCGTTAGCAATGCCGTGTGCCGATACATATAAATACATACATACTATTGTAATTAGCGTAGTATTAGATCATTAAAAACGCAGAGTTGAGAATTTATTAGAAATTTCATAGAGCACATTGACGTGCTGATAGAAAAACGTACTCGTATGAATGGACCAACAGACAAATTGCAAGTCAAAATATAATAAGTGATTAGAGAAACTTAGATGCCACCTTCTAATTTATTGTTGTACATACATACATAGCTTCACGCTTTATCCTTAGCGGGTTAGTCAGAGAGAACGGAGCGCCAAACGCTATGGTCTCTACATCTCTCTTCATCTCCATCCACTGTCATCAACCTCTTCATACTTGTCCGGGGGGTCCTCATGCTTTTACGTGACCTTCCTCCAGTATCTTTGATAGTGTGTTTTCGAAGGTCAACCGAGGTCTCCCAATGTTGTAATGAATAATAATTTGTATTTAACATTTCATTTATCAGAACTTAGAAATAATTATATAAGATTCAATATTGGCGTCATAAAATAAGGAATTTTCATATATAAACATGTTATATTAGAATATGACACTTCCAATGTACTCATCGTAAGTAAGACAATGCGCGAGACGGCCCGAATAGCTCGAATAGCTACACTCTCGCTTGGCTGCCAACGAAATGGAATCCGTTGCCATTAGAAATTCTGCTATATGATGACTTCATTGCTGTCGAGGTATCGAATTCCTTCAGCGCTTCACGCACCTGCATTTTTTCAGGCCATCATCGCCAATCAATCAGTAGTCATCACAGTAGCCGCATCATTAAATAAATTAGAATAAAAATAAAAAATATGTAATATGACTAAAAATTGTCTAAAACATGAATATTGATTATAGCTTTTAAAGCGTGAAGATTTGTTAAAAGTTAAGTCGACCAAATTTAATATTTTTTTAAAGAATAATACATGAGAACCAATCTCATGTATTATCAAATCGAAGGTTTTTGACCACTAAGATACTACTAGATAAGTTCATCGTATTTTAAACATTAGTATTATTTTAAATTTTTAACCGACTTCTGTAAGAAAAGGAGGTTATCAATTCGACTGTATTTTTTTATTTTTTTAATAAATATTAACGATTGTGACTCTTGACTTACGAGTAAAAAGTAATCATGTGTAATGCAAACCTTAAAGCACGCAATGCCTCCAGAATTCGGCGGAAAGTGGGGAACGGAATGTCTTAACCCTACGTTCCCTCTGCCTACCCTGCTATGTGCGGGATATAACGTGAAGCTGATATTTTATCTGTAGAATTATTAATATTTCACATAAAAAAAATCATACCACAAAATGATATTCTTCTAAGTTATGTCCACGCCCGGCCAAGCGACCTTCGTATTGCATAATAAAATAGCACCATGTATAAACTTAGTCCGTACGTGGTAGCCCTGACATCGATTGCGTCTTAAAGGAGTAACCCTATTCGAATTAGCTTTTAGCTCCACCTATTAGCGGTAACTCTCTTAGGCCTTGCCTCATTCGGTATTCCTCTTTAGATGTTATGACACAGTTGCCTTAATTCTTTTTTTTTAAATATTTTTTTTAAAAGTGGACATGAAATCATGTTATATGACATTAGAAATGTGCTCTCGCTGCTCCAATATTCCAATTACATCACAAATTTATGACTTTGTTCATAATAAAATAATAATTAAGTAATTTATATTAATAATATTGAATAACTACATTATAATGTGTAAATGAAACTACAAATATTTCATTTTTTTTTATTGAAGTCAACTTTTTATAAAGATTGTTTAAATTGAAAATATAAATAAAATATAGTTTAAATTAAAAATATGTATAAAATATATACATATATATTTTAATTATATGATTAGTTTTTCACTTAACAAAAGAAACTTTAGCATTATTTTTATTTATAGTTTTTGATTCGCTACAGACACAGGATCCGTACTTCATCTCATCAGTATCATTACAATTTTAGGGATCCGTGCCTCAAAAGACAAAACGAAAGCCTTATAAGATTAGTTTGTTGGCCGTCTGTCCAGACCATTTCTGTCAAGATCGTCTGGAAGTTGTATCAAACACCTGGATATTTCATGTTTTAAACTTGATGTTGGCAATCACCTTCGTTAGCAGTGCCTTGGAGCACGGGAAAAGTTTAACATTTAAGTCAACGCACTTTCTCTGCATTTTTAAGAATTTCGTCGCGTAATCGAAACCCATACTACCTGTCTAACCTACCTACTCTGTCACCGTAAAATTCCGAAAATTTCCCGTCGACCGACAATTACGAAATCGGGACTGAAATATCGATGGGCTAGTCCGACTTGCACTATATCTTTATTTATTCACATTATTTAAAATTATATTCATGTCTATAAAAAGTCTTTAGTACCTATATTATAAAATTTTAAAATGCGGATGTTTTTAATTCATTTAGTGATTATGGAATAAGACAATAAATGGTTCCTAATTACAACAGTTTTGAAGTAAGTAGCCATAAATAAAATGACATTTTTTAACTCGTATTAGGAAGTTGTAAAGTTTTGCAATAATTTAGGCGCGGTACTCTCAAATGAGTAAGCGACATATCTCGGAATTGCATCACTGGACATGACTATGTAGTGTTTATTGTGAATTTTATTATCGGCAACAGTACGAAGCAATCGTTGCAAATGTTATAAACATCCGAGTTCTTTGGACGATGTGATAAGGATTAGACTCCCGGGTCAAGAGGATTTTTTTGCATATCATAGTTTCTACGTTATCATATTATTCATCAGCTTCACGCACACGTTCACCACTTTCTGTCGGTTTTTTGACTGAATTTCCTCGAGTGGGAATCGAACCCACAATCATCGCGTTACAGTTACTCCTTTTGCCTCCTCAAATCATATTATTCATGTTTCATTATATTTTGATAAATTTGTTATCATTTCTTTATTAAATTTAAAAGTTACCAAACATATTCGACATTACACTCACAAGGTATATTT
The DNA here is from genome assembly GCF_056956725.1 of Heliconius melpomene rosina. Taxonomy (NCBI): domain Eukaryota; kingdom Metazoa; phylum Arthropoda; class Insecta; order Lepidoptera; family Nymphalidae; genus Heliconius; species Heliconius melpomene. The sequence goes on along the minus strand of NC_140401.1, from coordinate 4,496,357 downwards.
TATGTCCATAAATTCTCACGCACATTAAATGACTACTGCGAAAGGTAAACTAAATGTCTTTAAGTACGCTAAACCCTAGTACAGTTAGAATTTGACACTTCATGACAAGTCATGAGAAAAGCTAATAGGAACATAAATAATAAATATTTATGAGATATTACTTACAATCACGTCTTAATCCAATATTAAAATATTTTCAAATACCGAATGTAACGTGAGGCCAGTCTTGCCGTACAAGCGTGTCAACGCGACAGGTTGTGGGTTCGATCCCCATTCGGGGAAATGGAATATTTAATATTTTTATTTCTTTTCTCTGGTGTCGAGACAAGGCAAGACAAGTTCCACCACGTAACACGCAATGCCTCCAGAATTCGGCGAAAAGTGGGAAGAGGAGTGCTTTAACACGGCTAGCTCTGCCTATCCTGCGGGATACAGCGTGATATTGAGAAAACAATAGTTTTACGTAGCTTAGTATAAACATGCTTAAAGCAATTAATTTTCCCATGAGAACTTATATTACGTTGTACGATTCTATCAAGTGCGTCTCATTGTTTTCAATTGAAATACGTTTTCGTACTAACTAACGTTTATTCAATGTCATAATAAATATTTATTTAAATAGTTTTTTTCAAAAAATTAAGAAAAAGAAACTACATTTTTATTGCAATGAAAAACATCTCGTAAATATAGCAAACATCAACCGCCATGTTCTAAATCAAAAGTAAATGATATAATTATAAAGATATATTATGCTAAATATAAACTTGCTAAATACTTTATAAGAAAAACAAATAAAACATATCTACTTGTATATCTACATTAATTATACAATTTTATTATTCTTACATATATTATACAGTGTTTAACAAAAGTATTTTATTTTAAGTATTCATATAATTAATCCATCGTTTTTATTTTTTGATTATTTAAAAAAATACATAAATTCTTATACAGTCATAGAAATGCGCTAAAAAGAGTACAATTGATTATTTTATTCATGCTATATAAGAGCTGAAGGTGGGGAGGAGCTGTGCCTCCCTCTATAGGATATGATACGTCATACAGGAATTTGTTGTGGAGAGATGGCGCCACAGTCTGTATATTTTACCTTTAAAGTTCTTTTAACAGATGACTCTACCAGTCCTTTTTAGGTTCAAAGCTTTTAAAAAGTAAAAATACATTATTGTGTTTAGTATCGTCAAAATTTATTTGGAATAATATTTTTTTAATAATTATTATATTGTATGTGCGGCGTTGAGTTCAGCCACACAACACGTAATGTCTCCAGAATTTGACGGAAAGTGGGAAACGGCGTACTTTAACACTGGGCTACATGCAGGACACAGAATGAAACTGGAAAAAAAAGAAAAAATATATTATTTGTATATTATTTCAATCATTTTTATATTAACAATAACCTATAGTATGCATTCATATATAGAAAAAAAGAACTGAAGAATCCTTCTGTAATATTTTTGGACGGAGAGATCATGTAGATCTCAATATTTATACATAAACGAAAATAAAGATCTATTTAATTTGCAAATAATATAGAAAATAAGCCATTAATTTTGTATACTCCTTAAAACTGTTCACATAACGTTCACATTAATGGGAGTTCACATTAAAATTTTAGTACCCATAAAGAAGAAAATTCACACAGCAATCCTTACATCAAAGTTAGGAATGCGGAATGTTTTCGATCGCTTCCCGCACTTTCGCTGCAAACATCCGCCTTCCGCGCTGCTATTTAGCTCGAAACGAATACACTACCTTCTGTCGGTATATGAGTACACGTAGGTATAGTCTATCTAGTAGTAGTGGTGGTGGAGAGGCCATACCTGACTGATTGTGGGTTCGATTTCCACTGGAGGAAATTAAATATTTAATGTTTTCATTTCTTCGCTCTGGTGTAGAGGCAAAGCGTGGCGCTGACCCCAGGGAAAGTGGGGAGTGTCTTAACACTATGCTCATCTTATTACAGTCACGTTTTTGATCAGGAAGAATGAGCTAAATTGCCAGTATTGACATATTAACTTTTTATTTATAATAATCGTAGTTTCATTTAAATTTGTAATCTGCATAAGACGAATACTGCATTTAAAGTACCTAGTATTATATTCATGCATGTAGTTTGAAGTTATACAGTTATACGATTAAACCATCATGATTGCAGGAAGTAGCCATTTAGACTTTAGAGGTAATAGTTAATGAATGTGTTGCCGCGAAATTTTGGTAATAAATATTTATAAATACCTTCATAAGCCGTATGCTCTCGAATGCACAATAAATGACGTTTGGTTTCAGTTTAATACTTTTTTTTTGTACAAAAAAGTAGTTTAAAAAATCACTTTTTCATATTTGGCAAAATCTGTCTTGTTTTAATTGTATTAGTCTTTTATAGAATAGTTTCATTTAAAGTGACGATGACAAAAACAATGTATAAGAATTAACTATGAATTTTTATGTATAAGTAATTTATTTTGTTTATTTTTATAATTAATTTTAATTTTTATCTAATCCTGGCGTGGCAACTTATAAGTTATTGTTTTACTTATACTTATACTAAGTCTATAATTTTTGAGGCATGTTTGTACTATACGAATAAATATACGATTTGTTAGCTGTCCTTAATAAATAAATTAATAAAAAGGACCAAAAATGAATAAAAAATTAAAAACCTAAAAAAAATCCAATAAATCGTATGAACTACTGAATATCCATGTTGCGTGTGTTGCGTATGCAAGAATACCTGCATAATGTGGTTGTTATCTCGATGTTGAATAACCATGCACGGAGCCCGCGCCCGAGGCCACGGACGCGGCTACTGGCTTCACGCGAGACGATTTGAATAATATAAACGATTTAACATACGATGCATATTAAATTTTATATAGATATATTCATTTTTTTTATTCAGTTTGTTCTTCACGCTGTATTCTGCATGTAGGCAGATGGTAGCTAAGTAGTAGAATAGTGTTAAAACACTCCGTTCCCCACTTGATGAATTCTGGAGGCTTGTTTGTTGATTGCCAGAAGTCAACTCTGCGCTTTGTCACACACCAAAGCGAGGAAATAGAAATGTTAAATATTTCTTTTCCTCGAGTGGGAATAGAACCCACAACCTGTTGCATTTACAGTCACACATTTGTGCCTCTGCGCCACGACTGGCCTCATACTATATTTATACTAAATTGAATTACACGAATAAACAATTACGAATGCAGGAAGTACTCACCTAAAGATGAAGCTATAAAAACTGTAATTAAAACCAAAATTCTGGTAGTTGAAGTTTTACAAAAAATGGTAGAATATTGCTGAATTAATTAAAGAATACATTTAGTAAAGAAATATAAATAAAAGCTACCCTTTAAAAATCATCGACCCGCCAAAATAGCTTTGCCAAATTCTGCTCCCCTTTTCTATAAATAATCCATAATGCGTTCGTGCAAACACCCCTAAACAGGGTCGACGGGTGCGCATGCCCGTTGCCACCGGGTTACTCGCATCCTTTCTTACGAGGCTTCCCTCCTGGCCCTGTGTTGCCTTTGGGCTATATGAAGAAACACAATTTAAAAACGAAAACTAAATTACATTTAACTATACAGCATAGGATACACCTTTCGAAATTGATCAGTGCTTATACTTTTGATGCCTTTAGCGCTTCCGATTAATTTGCTAAAGGTTGTATTGAACCTAATTTTTGTATTGAAAAAAAAAAAGAATAATAAAACTACCTCATCGATGTATCTATGAGGGAGGAATATTTGACAACAGATTAACACTATTCTTTTGTTATCAGCAGTTCAAATACAAAACATATGAATTGCTACATTCTCTCTAGATTTTTTTTACATATTTTTTTCTTTTTTAATTACTTACATAAATATTGAAAAGATATCTACATCTTCCATGTATTGGTTGGTGCGCATGCCCGACATTGAAATGCCAACTCAATTCTTTTCTACCTCTTCTCAGTGGCTTAGCGGGATTGCCATTAAAACTTTAATCTTATTTATTTATTTCTTCATTTACAATTCCATTTATAAATCCGGTTGAAGAATTATTCTTAATTACTCCAGCAATTTTAATATGTTAAATTGTTAAGTATATCCATTGTACGTACCTACTGCTTATCGATTAGTTTTACATAACAAGTTGCTATTCGCAAGTTTTATTTTGTCGTATTTCGATATAAAATAAAGCAATCGAAGGAAATTGTGTTCAACCTTCAGTTCAGTTCAGGCATTAGATCATTCACGCGCAACATTACAAAAACTTCTATTTCACGTCTTTGTCTGCTTTGATTGACTAATCTGTCACAATTTTCCAAATTCTACATTTTACAAATAAATGTATTTTAAATTATTCTTCCATTTAATAATTTAAACTTAAATTATGAAACTGTCAATACAAAATAAATCTAAAGATATAAATTATAAATTGTAATTACATATTATCGCTGTAAGTAAAATCTTGCTAAATGTTGCAATTTAATACAACACACACACTACATTTTTAAACGTCAATCAAAGTTTTTTAGGCTTTACACTGTACCCCACGCACGTAGTATTCGGAGAGAACCTGAAAACATAGTGTTAAGATACCCCGTTCCCATTAAGACATTTTCATTCCCCACTTTCCGCCGAATTCTAGAGACAATGCGTGTTGAGTGGCGGAATCCAACGCTGCGCTTTGCCCCGTTACCAGAGCGAGGAAATGAAAATATTAAATACTTCATATCCTCGACTGGGAATCGAACTCACAACCTATTGCTTTCAAAATCGCATGCTTGTGCCCCTGCGCCACTCAATCGTCAATCAAATTTTATCTAAAACAAACCATCCCGCAGTAATTATGTATGTTTCTAATTCATAATTTTATTTGACGGTACACGTCGATTATGACACTCAGGTAGCCGGCCCTAAGCCTGGCGCTACGCTTCAATGGCGGCGGAATATAAAAAGAAACTAAGAAATAAAATGCCGTCTGTTAATTACACTCTACGGGCAATTTAAAATGTATTTCCCTTCGGCATCGTGTCTGGAACTTGAGTAGTTCTCGAGGGAGGAGTGGTTTTATATTATAGTAGGTACTTTGAAAATGTTTCTAAATAACCTGAAAATGTCAGAGTTGTTCTCATTTTTTAAATATTAGTAGCAAAAAAATTGAATCAATTAAACCAAACTAAATGCTGTATGATGAGCTTTATGTTTTGGTTACCTTTTTCCTTTATTTGAAAGCATATTTTGAAGGAAATACTTCAATTCTTAGTGCTAGTGGCAGATGAAATAAAAATAAAACTTTTAGTAATTACAAATACATATGTAACGTAATATGTGTTGCCTATTGTGTTATGTTGAGGCCAGACTTTAATTAATCTGACGGCGCCATCCCCGGCGTACCTGTCGGCAGCCTTTTACCTTCGCTCTATTAGACAATAAAAAGCTAATGCCTATACGGTGCAACGCGGTTACTTCTCACAGCTCCACTTCGACTTCGCCCATCTCCCACTCCCCCCCCCCCCCCTCACCTCCCACGCGAATCAAAATAAAACATAACCTTCCAAGGATACAACCACCGTAATTCTATTCGATCATTAGCAATCGCTTGTTCAGAGAAAATTAAGTTCTATAACTCAACAAATACGATGCAATTTGGTCTGACGTAGTATCGATGCCACTTGTTATATTAATTTGAACTAAAATAATCCTTTTAGCTTTGAAAATAAAGTTGATAGTGTAATATACGAAATGAGAGGCTCTGCCGGCAACGGAAGGGAGAGGAGTGAAGAGGATTCATTAATCCCCGCGCCCTGCGCTCACGCACTTTCATGAATGGACCGAACAGGTTGATGTATTCGTACACAGGTTGTTCAGAAAAAAGAATTACTTTGCTAAGATAAATAAGTATTAAGATATACTATAAAACATTGTTGACATTAATTTTGAAAGTGTGTCCTGAAAATTTATCACATTATTCATAATTGTTCAAATCAATTGTTCAATGGACATTGAATACCATTTAAATATTGATAAAGACTGTCGAAACAAGGACGTCTCACAAAATGTGTGATGTCGTCGTTTTTCTTTATGCAATCGAGATGAGGTCATATAGAGATCGTGCCTTCGACGCCAGTTATCAACATATTTCCAAGTAAATGTAACAATAGCCATTGATATATGTATGGTTTGATCTTAGCTATATTATAAAATAAGCAATCAGTGTCCACGTATTGCATACAGGCATACAGCATACACCCTGTATAGTCGCGTTCGAAGGAAGCGCCGCAACGTCCGGCCGCGTGGATGTAGCGTGATGCTCTTTTTCCCTTTCGGTTTATTTTTTGTTCATCTCATTTATTTATTCCAATGTAATCTCTTCCAGCTCGTTTTTTATTCAGTCGACCTTCAGTGTTACCTGTGCTGGGACGCCAATGTGTTGTCTATAGGATACACTCGTGTTTTATAAAGAAGTGTTCGTAGTATTGGAAGTTTATTGGATTCTTATCAGTGCACTTGTGAATTTTGACATCATTAGGATTTATGATATGTCATGATTTTAAGTGTTTGTTCGAGGTTGTTAGTGGTGTTGTGATGATGGAACTTCCGCATTATTTGTTTCTTTTGGCCAGGACTTCGTTAAGTACCCTCGATTTGCTTTCAATGGAACCACCGCAATCGCCCAAGTTTAATATGCCTTTATGGCAACCGTGGATTGCTTCGCCTCATAAAGGTATCAATTATATTTTTGGGTGTACCATTTACCTGTACTGTATATTTTTGAACATTTACTAGTCACTTTTTGACTTAGTCGTGAAAAACAATGCCAAGTATAGGTAATGCGCTACTATATTTTAACCAGTTTTGATATTTAATTTATCGATAGCCTATGTTATTATCGGCACGATTATTTTTGCCATGTTTTAAATAACTTTAATTTTCAATTATGTATATAGCTACCACATTATTGACTTATTGTTACTAATATTTATTGTGTGTATTATTTTTACGTTAAACTAAAATATATTCATTACGATCAATCAATGAAATCATTGTAATTAAAGTACATATTATTTACAGAGACTCCGAGTACAGCATCGAGCGGAGAGTCAGAGGGCGATCGTACTTTATCTCCTGAGGCGCCGCGCGCGCAGTCCAGGGAGCTCACCGGCGGGAAGTGGAGAAGGGAACGACGTTCCATGCGCCTGCCGGAGTATAGACCGAAGTAAGTTCATATATGGTAACAAAGTAACTTTTTTAGTGGGTTGTGGTGGTAGCGCTGATCTTTGACTGTGAATGCGAAGGTTATGGGTTCGATTGCCACTGGGAGGAATGAATTATGTTGAATGCGTTGGATTCCGCTACTCAAGTGCGTGTTTAAAAATTAGGGGGAAAGCGGGAAATAGAGTGCCTTAACATTAAGTTTTCCCCTGCTTGTCTGCTACGCTACCTCAATGTGGGGTGCAGCGTGAAACCTATAAAAGTTTTTGTACCAGTAATAATATAGGACATTCTATATCATTAGATAAATGGTTATTAGTCTCAATATCTTATATAAATATACTTAGGTTCCTCTCTTTTTGGTACTACTAGTAAGATACGTAGTGTGACAACTTTATGTCCAAGACACTGTTCTACATTTTCCACCCGAATTCGAGACATTGCGTGTGGAGGGAAAAGAAAATGTACGTTAATTAAAGTTTGACTATGTAGTTACTAACTACTAATAATTAAGTTTAAATTATAGCTATTATAATTTTATTACTGGTAAAATTATAAATCTGTTATTAATGTTAACATTAAGGCGGAACTAATTTGAAAATTTGCTGTTTTATTAATTAAAATAATTTTAATTGAACTATTAAAGTAATTTTTATTGTATTCTAATTAGATATGATATATTTATCTTCAGAGAGAACGGTAAAATGGCGCTACGGTCCCAGTCGTTCAACGAGCGGCGTAGCGTCGCTTCAGTGGCGCGCGCGCAGCCTCACAGCGACGGCGAACTGTCCGACGAAGATGATGGACCCGCCAACTTAGCTATGAACGGCAAAGGTATATAACAAATGTCAATATATTCTTCATGTAAAATGATTTAAATATTATATAATCTTTTAATATTGGCTAAAAAGTTAACTTTTTATTAACTAAATATATTCAAAAATATATTCTGTTTAACCTGTGATTCACCAACATATTATGAAAAATAAAAGTCTACGTATGCATCCTGTTAAATAAAATAATTACTTCTTAGATACATCCTGGTAAATTAAAATATTTTATTGTTCCTAAGAAATCAATTTATTTTATTTATTAGAGTGAAACAAATGTACATAATCATATCATGGCAATAATTACTTATACAAAATAGCTGTTGTAAAAATCACAAAATAGTTAAAAAAATTAAATCAGATTCATTTTATATCCCGCATACTGCAGGTTAGGAAGAGGGAACCTAGTGTTAAGACACTCCGTTTTCCGGCGAAACTCGAGCCGGGCTTTGCCTTGGTGCGAGAACAAAGAAAAGAAAATATTAAGAAATAATAATTAATTCCCTCGAGTGGGGATTGAACCCACCACTGTCGCAATACAGTCACACCCTTGTGCCACTGCGCTACGATAACCTCAAAATAAAATTGAACTATTTTCGAGCAAAAATTATTCTATAACATAAATACCAAATAATCAAATTTTTGCCTACAACACTAGGTAATTATTCAAATTACATACTAACTCGAGCGCGACGAACAGTAGATTAATTCAACCTAAAAAGTTAAATTTTAATTGCTTTACTCGCGAACGTACCGACTTCGAGAATACGATATAATTAAATATCGTACACTAAACGAGTTACATGTTACTCTACATGTCTTGTCATAGTTTCTTTTTAATATTAGGAAATAATTTATTATTATGGTTTTAGCTATTTTGTATTGTTCATGGAAATATTCAAACAATGTTTTTTGTAAATTATTAATTTTTAGGGTTCCGTACCTCAAAAGGTAAAGACGGAACCCTTATAGGAGGATCACTTTGTTGTCTGTCTGTAAAGAACATTTCTGTCGATATCGCGTGAAGGTATCAACAGAAATTAATATCAAATATATAGATCTATGTAATTGAAACACAAAGACACCCAAACGTCTAAGTCAACGCAATCAAATGCTCAATATGAACATTTATGCATCGATTGCTGTATTTTGTAAGAAATTCACCGCTTAATTAATGAAATATTTCCACTGAAAATGTAGAAGTATTTCATAGAAAAAAATAGTTACATACTTGTATCTGTAGTTCATTCATACAAAATGAGTGCATATGTCCGACTTAAGCCAAACCATAGGTCAAATTTTATAAGTTGTACTTCCCGTTGACCTACTCCTGAAATTGGTACGGAAGCCTTAGTGGGCGAGTCCAACTCGCTTTTAACCGGTTTTTACATATTAATTTTAGCATGTACGCTTAAAAACAAAGTGCACTTTTACTATTCCGTATTTTTATTAAAGAGGTCGTCGTGGCACAGTAGCACAAACGTGTGACTGTAAACGCGACAGTTATGGGTTCAATTCCCACTCGGGAAATGAAATATTTAATAGTTTGTTTTCCTCGCTTTGGTAACGAGGCAATCGCAAACAAAGATATTATTGCTATTTTCTGTTTTTAAATATACATTTTCTATACATTAATTTTTTTTCAGCGCCCCCTGAATACCCTGGCGTGAGGAACGAAGCCCCCATCGACATGCGGTTGCGATCTAAAGCTCCTCCGCCATACAACCGTCCTTCAGTCATCAAAAGCAATGAATCGCCACCTGGTAAGATATTTTTAAAATTATTCCTATTTATATTTTAAAATTTTTTGTTGTATACAAAGACTATTTCTATTTTATTAAAACAATATTAAGGTAAAAAGTGATTTAAATAATGTATCAAATAAATATCTAAATTATTTTATCGCGCCCATTTTTCATATTTAGAAAAATAGGTTAAATTATTTACTTAAATCATCGTGATCCTCATACTATGTAACTATTTTCTACTTTATTATTATGGATTATACATTAAATGTATTTTAAACTTAAATAAATCAGTACATACATATATCTCCTTTTTAATTATTGTCAATATTAACGACATGTGTATTTTCCTTAAAAACAATAGTTATTTAATATTTCGCAAGCATAAATTTATATTGCTTTGTTTTGTAAGTAGGTTAATCAATTCTCTGGCGATTCATAGTCTGTTCTAGTGTTCCAACACAACTAGTTAGTAAGTCACAAGCATATAAATATTCTATTTCCTTTACATACATACCAGTCTCAATCCTATATTTTATGGAAATATACTTATTATGTATTTAGAGCTTATTCTTATAAAATCGTTTTAACTAACTGTTAACTTACTGTTAATAAAAAAATGTAGAATTTGATTGTACAAATATTTATTGTAATATATTTTTTTTCAGGATCAATGTCGATGTGCGACCCCGTGATAGACGAGCACTTCCGACGGTCGCTTGGCGATGATTATATGAATCTTTACAAGAAGAGCGGAGTCACCGAAAACTCGCAACCCGGACCCAAACCAAATACAAAAGATCGTGCCAGCAGTCCCATACAATTTAAAAACGACGAAGAACTAGAGAAACCAACAAAAATTATCGCTATGGACGTCGACAATGCAAGTCTTTCAGTCGACGACCATTTCGCAAAAGCTTTGGGCGACACGTGGCGGCAGATACAAACCTCCAGAGTAAAAGACGACAAAACAACTAAAGTTGATGACCATTTTAGTAAAGCGTTAGGCGAAACTTGGACGAAGATTCAAGCGTCCAAAATCAATATGGACGAAAAACCAAAAGACCAAACGAAAATAATCACAAGGAGTGGCGTCGTCATATAACAGTTGGGTTTATAGCCCGTAACGTCGGTTAAGTGTCGATAAATTACCACTTGTTTAACCTGGCTCGGTTTTATTGTGGAATGAATAGCCTTAAAACACACTATCTGAATGACCGTCTTGAGATATTGATGGTTGGAACGGTAAATAAAAAATATTTTATTGTTTGCCGCCATTTTTAATAGACACTTTATATCTGTCATTGCAAATGTCAAATAAAACTTTTTGTTTTGTTTGTCTACTAAAATATTCAGTTTACATATATAAATTGTATTGGAGTATTTTATTTAGATCTACTTTTCATATGCATTCTCCTATTGTGTAATATTATCCTTTTTTACCGTACAACATCCTTTGTGTGTTCTCATACAATGTGACGTTGGCTAAGTTATTAGTGCTCAATTGGCAAATTGGGAAGGCCATAATTAAAGAATAGAACAGAAAAAAATTAGAAACGCCATAAATAAAATACAGAACTGAACAAAAAAAATCAATTTCTACGTCCGATCATTCAGATGTCTACGTTTTAAGGATATCACATTATCATCACTTGGTTTCCATGACATTACTTAGGCTTTGGGTATACGAACGTTTCTCTTTGATGTAGTCAATTATTAGTCACCATTACACGCTAAGTTAATAACTTTACCTCAATTTATGCGCTTTTGCACAATTCACATAGGTTAAGTTACAGAGGCTTGAGATATAATTGTTAGAATTATACAAAATGTTATTTTTATACAATAATGGACAATAACATGGTGTTTGCCTACTTTTTGCAGGACGCCATTATAAATAATTATGATCGATGTTGATAAATATGAAGTAGTTTTATAAATAATTATTTATATTTTTGTATGTTTTTTTTAAGATTCGGAACCCCTTTTTTTTGTTTTCTGAAAATTATATCTCAAATGTCTCGTTTATCTTGTAAATAAATAAAAATTAAAGTGATTTCGAATTGTTATATGTAATAATATTTATAATATTACAAGCTAGTTTTAATAAGATTTCGCTAATTTTCTCATTATTTTATGTTCCTTTATGTAAAATTATTTTTGAATTTAGATATTTATAAATTACAGCAAAACGTTTCTTTGGGATGTCACTGAACGGAATACAATTTTAGAATTAACCCATTTTTTTATTTAGATGCCTTACATTATGCAAAATATTTTTTGTATATCGCATATTGAAAACAGAAGTTACAGTATAATATTTTTTTGTTCGAAATTGGTTAAATGTTAAACTTTTATCAAATACTTGTTCAATCATTCGTAATTGCCATTTGCGACATATCTTTTCATTATTGAGTGAAATTTATTTTTAATATTATTTACGTGATTTTTTTTATTTCTATACCTATATAGGTAGATAGAACGTATTAATAATTTTGACCACACTGATTAAATTATCATTTAACAATGATATTAGGTCAAAATTTAAGTTTGAAAATTTATTTTGTCTAAATAACATTTATATTTTGATACTATTATTGTAAATAATGCTAGAATAAGTACAAAACTTATTCAATAATATGTTTCTGGTCCGGAGTATGGCGGCAGCGGGCTGTCGTATATGTTATATTTGTAAATAACGTTTTCCTATTTATGCACAATAGTTAAGAATGGCAAGTTGTCGAAAAATAAATACACAGATAAAAAATATATAGTTTTATTTATATTGGAGCATCCTCCTTTAATATTAATTAAGACAGTAACAAATTTCTCGAGACCATCGTGTCGCAGTGTCACAAAATTATGTGGAGCATGGAGAACAGAGTGTCTTAACACTGCGCTCCCTCTGCCTACCTAGTACCTGCGGGATACTAATAAACAAAGATTTTTTTTAACATGAGTTACTCCTATTGGTATAAACAACACCGGATGACAAGAGATGAGGGTACTCTGTCCATGAGAAAGTACCAGCTCTATGTGGCTGCTTGTAAGGAAATCGTCAGCGTCAAGAGCGCCCCCTCCGGGACTCGAACCTAGTCTTGTGGCCGTCGATCGGACTGGGAACGAAGAAGACTAATACTTCTCCATTTATCTGGTTGCAGCTTTATTTATTATAGTTCAATTTTAAAAAAACACTGAAAATAGTGCAGCCTCTATCAATTAAAATGTTAATCATAAAATCAAAAAGGCCTTACCTTATAGAAAGAAAATAAAAAGTCAAACCTTGTTTCTAAATTGCAACATTAATATGGCGTTAGGGTGATAAAAGTCATCACAACTTTTCATCTAGTTCACGAAATATTATTTGAATAAATTGCCATTACCATAAATATTAAAAAAAAACCAAATAATGACATATTTACATTTTAATGATATAAGAAAAATAAACCTCTAAAAATGAAAACGCCTACAATCCTTAAAAATTTAAGACTTTAGAGTTAAGATGAATTGTTTACTATTCATCATCGTAACATCGTAGAACCATAATATGTATGTTTAATTCTTGATAAAAAAATATATTTAGTGTTAGCGCACTCGAAGCGTGAAAGTGGGTAGATTTAGGTGAAAAAGACAATAAAGCAGTGGCATTATGTCAAACGAAAACAGTTGCTTGAAGGCGGAAGCCCTGATTGGAAGGTGTCTAGTGTGAAGTATCATTATTGTAATTACGTGGAACATCTATTCGAGTACGTTAAAAACTTATAAACGGTATGTATTTTTATCGTGTCATTTTAAGCCGCTAACCGCTTCCGATTTCTAACATTAGATTTATTAACAATTTATCTATATATTTTCTTTGAAGCCACTCTTGGCACAGGGGCACAAGCGTGCTACTTAAAGCACGGCGGGTTGTAGGGTCGATTCCCACTCGAGGAAATGAAATATTTAATTAATGAATGAAATATTATTTTCATTACTTCGATCTCACGGGGCAAAGCGCGGCGTTGAGTACCGCCACGCAATACACAATGCCTCCAGAATTCAGCGGAAAGTGGTGAACAAAAATATCTTAATGAGAATGAAGTGTCTTAACGCTAGGTTCCCAGGATCCCTCTGCCTATCCTGTTATGTGAGGGACACAAAATGATGCTATTATACAAGCTTTTTTAATTTTTCTAAACATTGAAATGTCAAGTTGTAACAAATTTGCATTAGTAATGCTAGTTATGTTTCGATGTGTCTTCCAGAAATAAAATCGTAGTAGTAATTGTTCATAAAGTTACGTCGTGGTACGGCATCGCTCAGTTAATGTTATTAAAACTGTCAGTCTGAAATTTTGTCAATAAAGCCTGCTGTAGACGCTCACTAAGGAATTTTGATAACTTCGGGCTCTATGGCTTAAATATTTGTATCGTTAATGCGTTATTATTTTTGAGAAGCTTATGCCTCGACTGTAATGTATTCATATATGAATATTTAACTTTTTTATAACATTCGTCTTCGAAATTTATTTTAAAAACCACTAAATTTGTGTATTTTTTATATATTGAAAACATTAATTTTAAAATAGTACTGTTGTGAATAATATTTATCATAGAGTCCCGGGGCGTGGTAACCTCAATTCAGGCAGGAGGAGGACAGAGCTATTTATTACTATATTGTCTCCCTCTACGCCATGGCGGAAGGTAGGCAAAATAAATTGATTTATCTGTAAATATTGAGTGATGGAAATTGAACCATACTATATAAAAAATGTTAAATGATAAAGCGCCCGGGATGATAAAAGTTTCGTCGACCTTAAATCCAGCGGGGATACACTTTATATTGGATATCGGCAGTATTGTCCCGAAGGCATTCTAATTTTAGAGAATGTAGATTTTGTTATTATAAACAAGTCTACTCTAGACTATATAATGAACTAATAATATTTTTATAAGTAATATATATTTTATTTTTTACCAAATTGAAAATAAAATAGTATTTTTCGAAATACGCTTCCAAAATTTTTAAATAATTTAGCACGTAAAAGTCTTTTAAAAGTAATACACATTCCTTACCAAAGTGAACCTCGATATCTACTGAATTATCGAGTAGAAAAGTAAAAGTCCTACTAAAATTCAGACTCAATTCCTTTGGAATAAAGTAAAGACCTTTCGAAGAAACCTTAATGGACATTATTGCTCTTAAGATAAGCTTTCAACTTGGGTTTTATTTGCCTTATGTAATTATTTATTTCTGTGGTATCGTAAGGACCTTCTGCTGGTTTTTGTCTTCTAGATTATATAATTTTACTATTATTTCAAAAAGCATACAAATGTGAATGAAATAAGAATTTAAAATTAATATAGGATTGGCATTAAATATATTTTGTAATAACGCCGTCGTGGCGTAGTGCGGCAGCGTATAAACTATAAACACAAAGAGTGTAGGTTCAATCCTCACTGACGGAATAAATTATTTCCAATTTTCAGCTCTTGAGTTTAGTTGAGTTGTGAAGATTCGCCACTCATTACAGTGCATCGAATTCACAGCGAAAATTGATGTCATGATGAGGGAAACAGCGTGTAACTGGAAAAAAACGTGTTGTATACGTAAAAAATAAAAAATATGAACAATATAAACCATTTATTTGACATTGTATCAATGGAATTTCAAATTCAGCAAACGGTAAATATTTGTCTAAAGCTACACTGAAGAACTCATAGTCACAACATTTAATTACAAAAAATATCGTTTATTATGTAGTAGGTCTTTTTCAAACTTTTTCAAAAGATTTAGTGGATAGTTCCGTTGTCACTAAATTTCCTTTGATTCTTCAATTTCTAAAAATCTCTGAAATAAAAAAATATATATAAAAAGATATCAAATATATGGAAAAGCAACCAAAATATACAATATTGATATAATAATCTAGTATAATCCTAGAGTAAATTGCACTTTCTGTACGTGTTCCTATACTATTACATAATTCATGTCCAGTACGTCCACTTTTATCGGTGAACATCCACATTCGAGCACTGAATTCGAATGGTGCTAGAAAATTTACCACTCTACCCACACACTCGAATGCAGTTGCCAAATTATGGGTCATATCGCGCTTCTGTCTTGGTGGCTGCAGGTCCTATAAGCTAGCTTATATTATAATATTAAACCAATGCAAAAAAGTACATTCGAGACAATGAAATATTAAATGTTTTCATTCTTCGCTCTGGTGTCGGTAAAGCGCGGTGTTGAGTTCCGCCATTCAACACGCATTGCTTGCAGAATTCGGCGGTAAATGGGTAACGGAGTGTCTTAACACTAGGTTCCCTCTCCTACTCTGCTGTGTGCCAGATAGGTACAGCATGACGCAAAAAAATAAAGTTTAAATATAATTTAGAGATGAAAACATTTATAATGCAGGATTCCGTTTACTTTGTTTGCTGGCTGGCGGCTTCTCGTACCTTTTAATGTTTATGTATGAAAATACTAAGGCTTTAGTAAAGAAGGCAAATACACGAAAAGCTCAATCCTTAAAGTGGATGAAAATTCGACTGTTCGAATAAATAGTAGGTGTTCGTTTACTTAACATTAGCTACGAAATAACTTTACCAAATTAAAATAACATTTTTTCGTTAAACGTGTTATTCGTAGACGTTAAAAATTGTGGTATCGAATCCAATGCCCCTCAACACGCAATGCCTCCAGAATTCGGTGGATAAGTGTTAAGACACTCCGTAAGTTCCCTCTGCCTATCCTGCTGTGTGCGGGATACAGCGTGAAGCTGATTTATTATTAATTTACATAATATATAATCCTTGCGTCGCCTGGAAGCAGATCGTACATCTGAAAACAAAAACATTCCTGATTTAGAGAAATAATTTATTTTATGCGGTAAAATACTGTAGAGAATATTAAATTTATTGTATATTGAATTTAGTATCGGCTACGATTGGCTACAGTTAAGTGCTACACTTACAATGATGCTATTATAAAATATTATTACTAGATATATAGAATACCTAAGATTAAATTGGAACAACGCAACGCTACGGTTGCTAACTCAATAATGGAAAATAGATGAATGTTTATTTCAAAGTAAAAGAATATATTTTCTTCTTCTAGCAATATAAAACGTAATTGAATCGTAATAGAACGTTTCATGTTCTTTCCCTTGCGCTGTTTATACAAAAGTTTCTTAATCAGACATTCGATGATTTTACCTCATTTCGTCAATTGCTCGTATTACACAAACAATAACTAGAAACCACACGCTTCGTTAGGTTAAATCTTATTAAAGATATCATATTACATTTCAGTATAAGCCTGATTTAACAGCATATTTCGGTACCAATATGGTAATATTCTGCAAACTATTTCAACCGAAATTCAATCAGCACGAAAGTGACCTAAAAGGCATTGCAAAGTCGAAACGTAATGAAGTGTAAAGTGGAAAGGCGAAGCGATTCGAAAGGCGAAACGAATATTGCATCAAAGCTGAGGGGATGAAAACAAAAAGGTCCACGTGCAGCCGATTGATCGCCGACACGGATGCCGGAGGAGGACGGAGAGCGCGTTCATTATTTACGTAGTCTCGTATAACCTGTCCAACTATCGATCGACGCGCGCCTCACTTGCGGACGACTCCCCACGCTAAATAATACAACAAATTATTATGAAAACAACACTAGGTATGGAGCTTTCTAATCAATTCTATGGATTATATATTTTTAGTTTGTTATATTGATTTTGTAGCTGCAAAAATAAATTTACACGTTATATTTCGCTCGCAGCAATTAAAAGTAGAATCCGCGTAAATTATTCCCACAATAATAACTAGTTTCCGCTTTTAGTAATAAATATTTCTTAAAAAAACCATAACCGCGCTAATTATACGTCTATTCCGACAGAAGGAAAATAACATGCAATATACTGCATGGAAGTAGAGTAGAAATTTAAGAAAGACAATAAAATAGGAAATAAAACTTTAATTACTGTTATGAGCTTTCTGGATGGAAATTTTAGATTGACCTTTTCAGGAGGAAATTTAAGAAGAGTGCGGAGATGAAATTTATATATATGAAGGTACATTAAGTTAAGCATCATCGATCTCAGATAGCAAATATCTGTTCACGACCAGGTAAACATGATCTCGAGTCGTCGATTTCTCTTTGTGTGTGTACTCGACTGAAAGCGTGAAATACGTTCCTTCCTCCACTATCGATAACAATTCGTAGGTATTTATAATATAAATATGTTTATTATTTATATTATTTCTCCGCATCTGGTTTATATGAAATGATAATTATATTGTATTATGATTATATAATATTCCTTTCACACGTTTACCACCATTTACAGTTAACAGCTTCATTCACGCTTATTCCTGCACAACAAAGAAGGTAAAGAGAAATTAGAGAACGTTTCACTTTCCGAATTCCGTTCGATTTGAAGACCTTATGAGTGTTGAAACCCTACACAGTGCTTGTTGAAATTGAGAAATTAATACAGTTCGAATATAATAATTTCCTCCGAGTGGGAACCGAAGCCACAACCAACACGCAGAGCGAGTATCATTAAGAAATGGATATATATCAATTGTGCTTCCTTTTCATTGCAATGAAAACTAAAGGCGTGGCTAGCTCAATGAACAATTAGGTACGAGTACGTCGTGATTCAACTATCGCCATACTACTCCTCTTACTCCGTATTCCTTTAGTGATCATTACCTGTACAAACGAAGCAAACGCTTCGCCTTGCACTGTACCTATATAAATTCAACAGAACAATTTCAACCGTTTCAATTCAGTCAAAAGTTCTTTTCCTTCACCAAATTATTATAACTTGCCTTCATTCCGTTTTCCTTTTATTAAAGTGAAATTACTTCTGGATGTTGTCTGTAGAGTAATTAAATTAAAGAAGCTGAAGTGCGAACGAAACAACTTACCGACAGCTTAAATAACGTGGTAAGTTAATACGCTTGTATAGTAGAATAGTCTACAAAAGTGTTAGTCTGTGTATAATATTGGATTATCTATTCACTCGACCAATGATTAAGATGTTTGTTGAATTAAAAACTAGAAATCTTGTTAAGTTTATATAGTCTTGTTATAACGATTTAAGATTAAAAATATAATGTAAATTTTTATAAAAAAAAAATAAAAATATTTTTAAATAAACTCCACGGCACAACACCACACTAATTAACGCGCAAAGTGTCAGAGAGACTGATGCTGCTGCTGCAGGTATAGTTATTTAAAGGCTGGTGGTTCCGGGCGAAGGACCCGGGACAATTGTAGGTGCATCGCTAGACCACGTCAGGGACAAAGCCTGTAAGAGGATACTTCCTCTAACAACATCTATTCGTTTCTAGTGGTCGTTCGTGAAGTGTAGCGTTAGTTGAAGCTGTGAAGATTTGTTGACATGTTTTTTTTTATTATATTTATCTAGTATATACATATATCTATTTTTTTACGTTTTTTGTCGTACATGGCAGGGTAGGCGGAGTGTACCTGGTGTTAAGGCACTCCGTTCGCCATTTTCTGCCGAATTCTGGTGCCATTGTGTGTTGAGTGGCGGAACTCAACGCCGCGCTTTGCCTCGATACCAGAGCAAAAAAATTAAAATATACCTACATTTAAATAAATATATTATTTCTTCGAGTCCCCACTCCGTCGCGATTTGTCCCAATTTTTAATGAATCCAATATTCTTTTGTCTGTTTATTGGCTACATACAAAACAACCTTAATGTTTAATGCATATAAAGTGGTTTCTTATAAATGAACGTTTGCATTGTTTAGACACGACACCAAGTATTTCCAAGACGTAGCCGACTTTCAATCCCCAGTTCCCCAGAGGGGATTTCTTGTAGTTTCATTCATTTACTATCGTTTCTAGTAATTGAACATTTTTATTCGAATCCTAATTCTCCAATTGACCTAACAATAATAATAAGATTTACTGATTATATATTAGAAACTACAGTTTTATTATCCAAAGCATATTTCAATACAATGTTTTATAACGTCACGTGAATAGAAGTTCTTGTCACCTGACGCTGTGCATCGTCACGCGCTAGACGTATAGAACTACTGTATCGTATTTCCATTCATTATGAGTGCAATTGTAAAGAAACACCAACCTACATTTCTAAATTAACTATTCTTACGATTAAATGTCAGCCGTAGGTATGTATGGTGAAACATCAAAAGGAAACAAGGACATATTATAAGTAGGTACAGTCTACATCGCCTATTGCGCAATCTCATTAGAATGGGTCCGGCGAGAATTTACATTTTTTGCTACTGAATTTTTACAAGGAAAATTCAGATAATAATTATATTCGGCATGCCTTTTTAGCTGTCACAAGGAATGAACGAACGTTTTACAAATCATTCTTTTTAATACACAGATAATAACTTACTTTTAAACATAGATAAACTATATATATAATTGAGGCAAGGATTTTCAGGAAAATTGAGATTAATTACATCCACATAAAATATAAATTGTCGGAAATATACTGTACGCTATTTATCTTGATTTTCTCTGTCGACAGAAGCACCCATCAAAGGCTATTTCTTCCGAGACCGCGCCATAGAATTCCAAGTCTATTCTGTCGCCCAACAGTGTAGTGCTTGAATAGATTTTCTCGTAAATGGTATCAGCAAATTTTCCACAACACTTATCATAAATTTGAAAAACGACATACAACTCTACTTATGTAAAATAGATTTATTAATGGATTTATTTGTATATTACCTATCTTATTTTCTCATAATAAGAATTATAGTATAATACATTTTTTTTCCTTATACATATATATAAATGGAAAAGGCAAAAATCATTAAACCACAAAGTACCGTAACCACCGCAATTGTAAGATAATATAATCTAACTAAAATACCGATAGGTACATCCCTATCATAGCTATGTTAGTATCAGCGCCAAATATTTATTAAATCTAACTTCTATAGACATAGGACCGTTCCGATAGCATTCCCTCGCCATCCTTTTAAAAAAGTTGTAATTGCTTTTGAAGTCAAGTTACAAAGCAAGTACTCGTAGATACGACGAGGTATCCTGTAAAACTACGCTGATAAAGTTGTCCGGCCTGCTCAGTAAAGGTGGGTTATATTGCGCACAAAAGTAATATAAGCGACATTTATTTCTTGGGCTCTCTGTAAATAGGTCGGAATTGTAAGGAATGGTGAAGGTATTTAATAAAGTAAACGGCCAAGTCGAGCAAAGTAGGTGTTCTATTTGAAAGAAGTTTCACAAACAGGATACGCGCTGATAGTTGACACTTGTTTCTGGTTAGAACTTGAGCTTAAGTTTAGAATTTCTTGAAATATGACATTTATATTATTTTTAATTTAATATTTCAAAAAGATATGCCTGGCGGAATAAATGGGATATTAAATCCATTAGTTTAACTTCATTGTTCACTTATCTCCGATAAAGTAGGACTTCTCTAATCTCTTCTTCTAACTGTCCAGTAGATAATCTACACTCTGTACCTTTCCAGAAAGTCCTGTGTTCGCTAATTTTTATCTAATATTGGTGTGAATTATTTATAAAAAAATATTTAAAAAATAGTTTCAATACTTCTCATCTCTAGGTAAATTTATTTTATTACCACATTCGTCTCTTTCCTCCTAGTAACCACTGACTACGATAGATTATAATAATATTCCCAAAAATTATATCATTAAAATACTTTATAATCTCTTTTATCTTTCATAAAGTTTCACCGAACAAAGCGCTTACAATGGAGTCTCAATAAACATTTCTTATCTTACCAGCCTCGACTTTACCGCACTCAAAATCTAAAAACCTATGTCTTCATAAAGAATTTTAACAGAATTTTCATCTTTGCTATTTAAAAAATAATAAAACAAAATAAATCACGCTTCACGCTGTATCCCGCACACAGGAGGGAACCTAGTGCTAAGACACTCCGTTCCCTACTTTCTTTTAAATTAAGAACTTTGCTATAAACTGAGAAGAAACTTTTCTCATTGTTAGTTTAGTTGATAAAATAACTTAATTTCAACATGCGAGACATTTCCAATCATCGTAATATCTATTTCAAGCAAAATCAATATGAAAGTACCAACACAGTTCCTCACTTCAACCCCTGTTCGGGCATCAAACGGGACGCTTACAATGGGCCCTTAGTAAACATCCCTTGTCTTACCTACATCGGCTTTACCGCACTCACTGCTTCCCAATTTCTAATATAATATAATCAATATAAAGATAATAAGTTTATATATATTTCCCATGTTATATTGTATTAACATAATATTAATAATAATAATTTGCGCGTTTTGCTAATTGTTGACCTACATTACGTACTTGAATAGCACCACAAAACACTTTTATATATTATACCTAAAAGTTCTTATTTTCGCTTTAAAAATATTGTTTAAAATATATACCTAATATTGTTTGTCCATCGTCAAATACATTTAGGAACGTAAAGTCACAGATAAAAGTTTATATAGCTACCATTTTTATTAACTCATTTTCTTCTATTCTATGTGATCTCTACCTCTAACAGAAGCTTAAACGAAATGCGCAAGATATATTTTTTTAAATATTCAACACGAGAAGTTAACTTGAAAAACGTGAGAGAACTTTCAATTTTATTTTTACTGCTCCAATTAAGAAACTGTCGTAGATAACGTTCATAATAAGTAAGTATTTCTTTCTAATGTTACATATTTTTACTCTCTGAAAGCTGAGTTTAAAAGAGCTGAAGTTTGCTTCAAAACGTGCAGAAATTAATTAATGTATACGCTACGTTTAACATAGTAGTGTAGGTTGTAGTAGAATAATTTGAGTAGAGCCAAATATATAATATTTAAGAGTGGACTGGAGCTTTATACTTATTTTTCTGTTCTTTTATGTATCTTAATTATTATTATTTTTTGTTGTGTTTTATATTCATTGAATAAATAATTTTTAGATAAATTATATACAGCCTAGACTGAATATAGAAAAATGACCTAAATAAATACACTGACAAAAAACAAACTTATACTATATTTTTTATATGCCTTGTATAATACGAAATTAGTTTACTTAATATTTATTTAAAAAGGCGAAGCGCAAAGTAAAGTCAGGTCAAACAAAAATTAATTAGACGACGTAATTCGGAGGCTTACTCGGCATTAAAGAAAATTGAGTACTACAAAAGATGAAACATACTTCAAGTTTTTCCAAAAGATTTATGAAATAACACATTATAAGGACTTGTACACTTATAAAAGAAATCTGACAATTATATTAAATTAATAGAACCAGTTTTAAAATGCCTACAAGTTATTTATTAGTCCTAAATTATAATAAATTTAATGCCTTACAATAAATAGATGTATAAAACCTAACCTAACCTAGTGTTAAGACATTCCGTCCGCTACTTTCCGCCGAATTCTGGAGACATTGTTCGTTGAATGGCGGAACTCAACGCTTCGCTTTGCCTCGGTAGAGCGAAGAAATGAAAATATAAATATTTCCTAGAGAGGGAATCGAACTCACAACCAGTCACGTTCAGTACAGTACAGTCATTCACTTGTAGGCTTTATGAAAGTAACTATCAATAATCAATATATTATTTGTTACTAATTATTAACATTAAGAATATTTAAATGATTCATACACAATACAAAATTCATACAAAACCAACTATGTAGGTATATAAATATTTATTGAGACAATTAAACAAGGTCGAGCCAATAAGATATATGTATTTAAAGTGAGTGATGAACGTCAGTGTTGTTTTCTGGAAGGTAATCGAAGTATTACTGTCTACGCAAACAGTATTATCTTTGTGAATGGTAAACAAAACAATAATATCTAGGCAATATTACGAATGGCTGGCGAGTTGTGTGTGACTGTAACCACGACAGTTTCTGGGTTCGATTCCCATTTGAGGAAATGATATATTTAATATATTAATTTCTTCGCTCTGGTGTCGAGGTGAAGCGCGGCGTTAAATTCCGCCAATCAACGAGCATGCCTCCAGAATTCGGCGGAAACTGGAGAACGGAGCGTCTTAATACTGGGTTTCCTCCGACTACGCTGCCATGTGCGGGATACATCCTAAAGCTTAATAAATATTACGAATATACCTTAACAATTATTTAATTTAAAAAATATCACTTTCAAATTATAATACATTGATTTCTTCCATTCCCTTTATACAGCCGTTATATGACTCCCTAAGGTACTCCAGGTACAATCAAAACTTTAGCGAAACGATGCCATAATCCATCTTTCGATGTTTCGCATCACAAAATACCTGTATATTATGAACTTTTTCTTATTGGCTGAAAAAGTTAGGTTCGTTAATTCTTACATTATTAATACGACCTTTGTTTTCTTGAGGGCATCGAGAGGTCAATCCGATTATCTAACTTTGACTAGAATAGCGGCAGTATTCCATCCATCCATTCATCCATATAATTCAATAGAAATCAATAATAAATAGTACATTAGTAATTTATAAATAATACCACATACTTATGTGGGTCAACCCAATTGCGAGTATTAATTATTAGTATTGATATTAACGACACGTGTAATTTAATAAGCTTATTAATAATTGTAGGTGGGTTCACAGGAGATTATTTTCATATTAAAATTCAAATATTAGAACAGACTACGTAATACATCAATCCCATAACATAAAAATCTAAGCATTAGAAAAAAAAACAACATATTAAAAATATTAATTATACTTAATTAATATTATTCAAATTATAATTTGAAAACATTTTTAAAATACATGAAAAGAATTTATTTAATTCTCTTCATACTCGAGTGTATAATATTCAAAATTATAGCACCATTCGTCAAAAAAGATATATCTTTACTTTAATATCACGGTTGATTATTTTAAAGGTTATTTTAAAAATATATTTTCTATAATATAATAAAAATAATACACTTAAAAAGAGTGATCAAAAAGTACCTTTGAAAAATAGTAATAATGATAATATTTTCTAATTTTAAATAAATATTTTCTCCGTCTAATTATACACGCACATCTTTTGAACTACTGGACGGATTTCAATTAAACTTTTTTTGGTATACAATATATTAGGCCTGGGAAAGATCTACACAATAAATAATTTTGAAAACTGGCACATCTCATGTAGAGCCAATGTAATTCAGTTAAACTATAAAAATATCGTCTTAGTAAAAATAGTTGAGCGTGATCGTTGACATATAAAAATTATAGAAATAGAACATCTAACGAAGCACTATAATAGACCAGCTAAAGTTTAATGAATAAGGAAATAGCAGGTTAGCAAAAGTTGTCTAATATAGTAGGCAGTTCAGGAGAACTAGGAAGGTCTAGGAAGGAACAGTTGTCATGGAAAAATTGACGTTGGATTGACGTTGAATGGTTCCAAGTTATATTCCCACTTGAAAAAATGATTGTATTTAAAATTGTTTACTCTTTCCCTCTCCGGTAAAACAAAACGCTGCGTAGAGTTCAGCGGCAAGTGAACGGAGTTTCTTAACACTAGGCTCCCTCCAGCTATCCTGCCACATGCGGGATACAGCGTGAAGCTGAAAAAAATACTTTTACCTGCAACAGATTCAGTAAAATAATATTGCCGAGAAAAATTGTGTTCAACTTTATAAACTACTATTCCGATATATTCATATTTATAACATTTAAAGCGTTTTTTAGCTTCACTAGGTCCTGGGAATATTTATCACGCTCGTATGTCACGTCTATTTGCATACGATGCCCGGTGCGGTGAAATAACTATCATAAATGCTGTATAAGCCGCGTAGAATGTCTACCTAGTAATTTATAATGTTATACTAAAATTTATATTTTATTTATTTTTTATTTATTGGCTTATGTGAAGCAAAAATATTTAGATTACTTTTTTAGAGGTGGAGGTATGTCTATGCATATTGGCACAGAGTTTCTAGTGTTAAGTCACTCCACATTTAGCCTTTTGGGTACCGGAACCTAACGCCACGTTCTGTGTACCAGATCATAATTTAAAATAAAAACTCTTCTCACGGGTATCAAACCTACGACCATCGTATTTAAAACACCAACTCGGCAACCAACCAGACGATAATACACCATTATGATACAAAAGCGTAAATTACATGTCAATTTCAATACACAACAAAGTGACGGTGCGTAAAATATTTCAGTTTGTTACAAGAAAAAGGAAAAATATAGTATGGGCAACAAGATATTGAGATATAACTAATATTGAAGATGACAGGCTATAATTTTATTTGGTTATTTCTTTATGCGTTCTGTCTGGGACTTTTATTCTTTGATTTACGATATCGTAAAGATATCTAAATCGATTAGTCGCATTCTTCAATTCGTTATATTCAATTATTCTTCTTATTCTTCAAATATAAAATTTAATTATTTAGTTATACTCGTGCCGTAGCAACAGAAGCCTGTGAATGTAAACGCGACAGGTTGTGAGTTCGATTCGTACTCGAGGACTGGGAACATGGGGAACGAAAGTCTCTTAACACTAGGTTCCCTACCCAGCTATGTGCGAAATACAGTGCAAAGCTACAAAAAACCGATTGACATTTGAAATTTGTTCAGATACGTTAAATAACGGGTAGGACGTATAATTTTTCAAAACGCAACATTTTTTATACAAACATTTCTCTGCCTGCTCATATTAATCGAATCCTTCAGGTCAGTTAGTTGTACCTAAGAAAGAAAACAAATATATAAAAATATACAGCACAGAATGAATATAAAACGAAGTAATGTAATTAGTATGGGACATTTTACAGTGCTTAACGTGAATTGTATTACGGCTTGGACAAGTGTGAAATATAACCACCCCTTATCGACTAGGGTTCTACATCCACGCAGCACTATTAACTTAAATATGTAAAGGGCACTCGACTTTGTTTCTTATTAGCATCATTTAAGAACAATTTTCGCTTGACACAATTATTAATAGTCTTAGTCAAATGGGGTGGGTATTCAAATATCGCCGGCCAGTGTGTGACCTAGTAAAGCAGTTTATTTAAAATAGAATTGTGAAAAAATATTGATTATTTAAAAGTTCAACTAGTTTTTAATTAGAATTTTGAAAATACAATTTATATGATTACAAAAGATTTACATACATTATCTTAAAACAATGCTAGTAAATTATCCATATATTATATTTTTACTAATAGCAACATTAATGACATTCCCTCCAAAAATGACCACAGTATAATAGCGAACTCTTTAAAACGGAACTTTTCACTTCACGCTTCCGTACTCCAGTCCAGTGCATTTTAAGCTTTCATAATAGAAACGGTTAAGAGCTCTCTTTGAAGTTAACATTGGGCTCTGGAGAACATTAAAATTATTTTAAGAGAAGATGTGCAGGCTGTCTTGATATTTTACATGTTTAAATCTTACGTGAAAGAGAAATCGAGAGAGAATTCTTAACACGAAATTGACTTTGCTTACCTTGTAAATAAAGATGAGATGGGTGGGATAAAGAAATATTTCTTAACGCTTGGGCGAAGGAAGTCATTGCAGTGACGCAGTGTTTATATTTCTGTATAATTTACGTAATCATCATAATATTATGCATGTTTTTGTTAGATTCAATTTAAATATATTTAGACAAACGTTAAGTTTGTTTTTTCAAATACTTTGGTGTATCACAATGGAAGGAGGTAATAAAATATATACATAGATAAAATATATTGTCGTAACGATTATTTCCCAATATATTTGATAAATAAATTTTTCAAATATTTTAAGCATTTTATTCTTTAAACATCTTCCTTATATTATTACAAAAAAAATATGAACTACATGAATTGACTACTTGTGTTCCAAAAATACAAGTATGTTATTCATGTACTATACAATCCAAAAGAAAAGAAATATGATTAAAGTAATATTCTGAAAAGCTAAATCAGTGTGGGAATAGAATAACATAATATTGCGAAGGAAAATTATATAAAATCCATAATCATTCGGCACTCCCACGATGTCTAGATAGCTAGACTGACACGTCTGTCCTTATCTAACACATGGGGATGTGTATCTGTCTCTTTTACACTATAGTGATAAATAGAATTAATGTGTCTCTAAATACATATAATCGGACTATACACAAGCCTCTATAACCCATGGGCTTTTTCATGGGAAATAACATTTAATTTGTAATTGTATTTTTTTTCTATCAATGTTTATATTAGAAGCAGGTTGAAAAATAAAGTTTTATCTAGTGTAACCATATACAAAATTTTTTTATTATTTTATTCATTAAATATATGAATAGCAAGATGCTATAGCTACAGAAGAAATCATTAGAGGAAATTGCGTAAGATTAGAAACAGTCGGCTTCCAAGTGTGGTCGAGTTATGTAAGGGTTTGTCTTTGATAGACCGCAAACGTAGGCTATGTCTTTTCACGTCTCACGCTTTGTAACAGAGTTGTTTCTTGAAAGGCTTCGTTAAGTTTCAGAAATACGCACAATATGTGTACCTATTTAAATAAATTACATAATTTATTGTTCTTGTATGTTATTCTTACTTCGCGGATAAGTTTATTTAGAAACTGATGAAATAAAGCTAACAATACAAATATGGAATGATTTAGCATTTGTTGCCATAAAAGGATAACTGAGGTTAAAGAATTGCCCCAACTCACGCTAAGAGTTTTAAAGTTATACAAATTGAGTTCGTTCGTACAAAGTATTTACGAAAAAACTCTAAATATAAGGTCATTTATATTCTACGTTCATAGCATCACAAGTTGGTACAGTAGGAAATCGAATAAAATCTATAAAAGGAGTAGTCAATTTAAAAATTTCTTCGCAAGGAATATTCCGTTCGCAAGGAAAGAAAATAATAACACAAAGCCGCGCTGAAAAATCGTACCAGAGCTGATTGAAACCTTTACATATACTTATGTAAATTTTACGAGGTTGAAGACCTATATTTTGTAACTGGCTCACGGAAACGAGAGAAGGGAACGTGAATACACTCTCGCATAAAAAATTGTTTTATTTTTCAATGTTGCGATGCCAATTTATTAAAGTCAATAACCGAAATGATGGAAGATGTCAATTTATTAATGTATGTTACTGTAAAAAGATTATATGGAACATCCATGATAAGATATGAAAAATGTCATGTTATAAAAACTGACAATTTGAAAAAGTTTAAAATAGTGAACAGAGTGTCTTAGCGATAGGTTCCATCTGCCTACTCAGCTATATGCGGGATAGGTACAAACTCCTATTAATCAAATATCCCCGTTTTCCATTAAATTTTTCGAGACATTGCAAGTTAAGTGCCACACTCAACGCCGGCCTTTTTTAAATTGGTGCCAGAGCGAAAAAATGAAAATATTAATAAATAATAATTTATTCCACCTATTGCGGATCGATCCCACTTCGCGTTATATTCACACCCTACTGCCTCTGCAATAGTATAATAATAACAATAACAAAAGTTAACTATAAATTTCAAAAGCCAGGATCCTAGATTGGCAGTCAAAGCTAGGATTGAAATCAAAACTTGCACCCAGTCGTGGCTGGGGCCCGACTCTCAGCTACTCGTAGCTAGTTAGACGAGCCTTAGTAAACCGACCTACTTTGTATGAAACGCCGTGATTGTAGCTTACGTCATCCTTTAATGTTAGATTTTGATAATATAGTAAGTAATTAGATGTTATCTTAATAATATAAGGTTTTATCAGAAGTAATTGGGCACTTGTTTTAAACCCTTTTAAAAATGAACTGTTAATGGTTGTTCTGAATTATATATTAGTAATTTTAACAAATAAATCAAAGATTCATGCGGCTTTGGTAACGTAGATTTATTAATGGAGAAATAAAGGGGTTAAAATATCAAAAATATTTCTATTAAACTATGAGTACATTTAGGCAGGAAATTTATATATTAATTGAAACTGGGGAACGGAGTGTCCAAACACTAGGTTCCCTCTGCTTACCCTACTATATAGGGGATACAGCGTGCAGCTGAAAAAAAAATTACAAACAGCTATTTAGATATACGAATACAAAATTCGTATATATTCAGAAAGAAAAGCTTCATTTGCATGCAGAACAAATGAACAACATGCTGATAAAGTCAACATTAACATACAAAAGTGTACACCGTAAGCCTCCTGTGGCACTGAGAGCTACGCCGTACAACGGCAGGCACTAACAATTTAATTACTTAAACGAGCGTTTGCTGTAGCCGGGACTCGTTTAATAAATAAAATTATCTTAAAATAATAAACGTAAATGGCTCTCACTTCTAACAAAGGTTAGTCTTGGATAATATTATCTGCAAGTTACGTTAAGAGTATTACAATGTCATATTTATTAAATAGATAAGTTTTAAAGAATACAAAGTAAAAGGAATATTCTTTTGCATTATCCCATATCAGTGGACGGTACCGAAGTAAAAGTTAGAAATTTAATTTAATAATTTCTTTATTCTCGTACACTTTCTCTCTACAATGTCACGCATAAAGCTGGGTAGGCAGTAACACAAACGAAACCTAGTGTTAAGACACTCTGCACCCCATTCTTCGTCGAATTTTTCATGGCATTCCGTGTTGAGTGGAGGAACTCAACGCTGGCAACTTTTGTCTTGGTGCCAGGGCGAAGAAATAAAAATATTGATAAAAATAGTTCATTCCTCGAGTGGGAATCAAACCCACAACCTGTCGCGTTAACATACACGCTTGTGCCCCTGGCCCACGCCTGGCCTGGGGCCTAGGTAATTGTGTCCACAGGTCAATAAGACAAGCGAAGTGGTGTATTGTTTTAATCTGGAGACACACAAATCACTATTATTATTCTGGCAAAGATGCCAACGCGAACAATGCCCACAATTTACAGTTTGAATTCAGATGTTCATTTACGTGTTAAATCTCTTGGTATCAGAAATAATGGACCATTTTTCTTTTATTTAAATATATTTTTAGAGATGTTATATTTTTAAAGTTCAGTTTTTTGTCATGAAATGAAATATAAATATTTTTCTACTGAAATATAATATATTACAGAATGGTATGGGTACCAAGTTCGCTGTTTATATTAAGAGTATATAAGTAAACAGAAAAGTTGTCAGAGTGGAATGACATCAGTATCATTTTATTACCTTAAGATTTTCTTATGATAAGAATGTATAATTTTGTGTACTTAATTTTTTTAGGGTTCCGTACCTCAAAAGGTCAAAACGGAACCCTTACAGGTTCTTCAAAACAAACTCAAAAGGAAAAGCAAACTTCTATTTGCAGTTAATTTCATAAAAAAATACTCACCATTGACCTACAATCTTGGAAATGATGCAGAAGCCTCGGTGGGTGAGTCCGACTTGCGCATAACCTATTTTATTTACTTACAAACACCTTAGACATTTTATTTTAAAGTTATTCAATTATACTATTAATATTTAACAGCACTAGTAATAACTTAATTAACAATACTCTAAAGCTTTATAAAGAGATTGTTAGAATTTATTCATATTTTCAAAAAAAAAAGCACTGATAATACTATCTCTACTTCAATGCATAGTCAACAATAGAATCTACCCCTCGGGCGTCAGTTCTATTCTCAGCGGATCTGTCATTGACCCATTTGTGTGGAAGCTGCGGGACTTTCAAGCCTATTCTAGTTATCTAAATGAATTTAAATTGATATAAAAGTCTAAATAAATTCTGGTTGTACTAGAAATATTTGGGCCAGTCGTCGGCGCAGGGGCACAAAGTGTGATTGTAAAGTCGACTGGTCGTGGATTCGATCCCCACTCGAGAAAATGAAATATTTATTTAAATGTATATTTTCATTTCTTCGCTCTGGTGTCGAGGCAAAAGGGGCCGTTGAGTTTCGCCACTTAACACGCAATGCCTCCAGAATTCGGCGGAATGTGAGGACCGGAGTAACTTAACTCTAGGTTCCCTCTGCCTACCCTGCTGTGTGCGGCATACAGCGTAAAGCCGATTTGATTTAAAAATATTTCAGAGTCACACCCTAACATTCTTATGCTTAAATGTAATGCAAATTGTTTGCAATACGTGTTTTATAAAACATTTTATTTGTTTGAGAAACATTAGTTTAAACTAAGTTGTCAGATCTTATTAATATAACTGGGTTGTGGACTTAAATGAAAAATATCCTAGAAGACTATTATTAATAACATTTTTCTTTAACAACAACGAAACGAACGAACTTTACAAAAATACGTTTAATTGCACAAATAAATATTCCTAAATAGAAAAATTTTAATCAAATTTCTTTTTTTGCTATCGAAGCCTGTTGACTTCAAGCTTAATTACGACGCATTTTATTCTCGTTAATTGGGTATAAACTTTTTGATGCTAGTGAAATTGCTGTAATTGACGAATCTATGAATGAATAACTGAATGAAATCGATTTTGAATACTAAATACACTTAAATTGATCATCTTTTAACAAACATTACAAATAACGTTATAAAAATGATGTTTTTTAAAGTAAATATTACATTATTTACCTTCCTTTAGCATAATGGCTATGTACAATTAAAATATCGTAAAATGTACGACGTCAAGATTCGGTTTTCCTTTTAATATCTTCATTAAGCGTTCGTTATTATGTAAATTACCTAATTATGAGACAGGTACACCTACCTACCTATTTGTTCATATATGTTCTAACTGAAGCTTTTATACGGCTGTAAATTAACAGTTTATTAATAAAATTAAATTACATTTGACAGTTTGTCAGTTTGTTTGTTTGTATTGCTATTCAAAATGTATACTTACATTACGATTTTTCGCGAAATAAATAAAAAATTTAATTATATACTTGGCATATCTGCAGAAATTACAATTAAAAAGAAACCTATTATATAAGTTACTAGCGGCCCGCTCGCGGTATCACCCGCGTGAACTATGTTATTATTAATTTCTGTCTCCATGGCTACGTCCTAGTGACGTCTATGCAAAATTTGAGACTCCTAGCATTTAGTAACGAATGACAAAGACAAATGTCATTAGTAACGAAGTTTCATACAAACTTTCAACCCCAAAAACAACCCCTTAGAAGTCGAATATTACAAATTCCCGTCTTAGCGAGCACCTACGTCCTATAAGTAACTCCTATGCAAAATTTCAGATTCCTAGCACATGTAGTTTCTGAGATTTCGTGATGAGTGAGTGACCTTTCGATTTTATATATATATAGATAATAATAAATAAGAGTTATTAAATTTTAAACACCAATTCAAATTTTAACTAGAATCACAAAGTTTTAGCATATAATTGCTACATATCTCCGTTTGGCTCTTGATTTCGGAATTCTAATTTCAACCCTTTGTAAATTGTCCTATTAAATGTATGTTAGTTAGTTGTCAGTGGATGATAGCATTATAGACATAGACATATACCTACATATAGTATGAATAATTAAAACATAATATTATACTACACCTACACTTGTAACGAGTTATTCATACTTTTCAATGTAATAGAACTTTATACGAGGCCAGTCGTTGCGCAGGGGCAAAAAGTGTAATTACAAATGCGACTGGCTGTGGGGTTCGAGGCCAAGTCGAGAAAATGAAATATCTATTTAAATTTATGTTTCGATTTCTTCGTTCTGGTGTCGAGGCAAAGCGTGGCGGCGAGTTCCGCAACTCAACACGCAACGTTTCCAGAATTCGGCGGAAAGTGGGGAACGGAAGTGTCCTAAGGTTCCCAGGTTGCCTCTGCCAACCCTGCTATGCGCGTAGCTCGTAGCGTCAAATGGCATAACTAATGGAAAATACCAATATCAAGTCTAAAGCTCAGGGCGTTTTACACGAAACACTACTTGTAAATATTGGCATCGTTGTAGGCTCACAGCGTATGGAGAAAAGACCCCCGCTGTTTATATCCATG
This sequence comes from Heliconius melpomene rosina, assembly GCF_056956725.1. Taxonomy (NCBI): domain Eukaryota; kingdom Metazoa; phylum Arthropoda; class Insecta; order Lepidoptera; family Nymphalidae; genus Heliconius; species Heliconius melpomene. The sequence goes on along the minus strand of NC_140401.1, from coordinate 4,462,665 downwards.
AAATCGATACTAAGAAAACGGATCGAGCAATATAGCCGCGAATATTGCAAATGCTACAAAGCAATGCTGAAAGGTTTTTTCATACACTCAATTACAATTACTATTGCCTAAATGTTTTTCTTAACATTATACACACACATATATCAGAGTAAGCAAAGGGAACCTACTGTTAAGACACTCCGTTCCCCATTTTCTAGAGGCATTGAATTTTGGAGACACTGAACTAAATGTTTCTTTTACAACATTATATTATTGTATTTTGTATATGTAGACTGTAACAATTGCACACATGATATAACGTTGCTTTATGGCCATAGTTATATATTTCATTTCATACTGAGTAAACTTTAGTGCTAGACGCCATGTGTATGTAGTTTTAAATTCCAATTTTGGCACAGCGTATTCCCAGCTTTTATAGATAGTACGCGAGCGTATACCGAGAATTACTCAATTTATTTAAAAAATCGGTCAAAAGCGCCAAAATTTCGGCGAGGGTTCGCTAAAATATAAAGATTGAATAAAAAGAAATTGACAAACTTAAGTTCACGGGCGTGTGTTCTACCTTTGTATAAAATTAACTTCAATTATAAGTAACAAATAATCGTTTTTATTTGTAATATAAACATAAATCCATCCATTTTTACTGTAAGTTCTCACTTTTATGTCTTAACTGTAGGTCCACGGGAAATACCCTATAGATTTTGATACGCTGCGAGTTTCATACAAAGGTAGCGAAAACGATCTTTTGGTTGTGTTGACAAGATACGAGTTCAGGTTTTTTCATTTTTTAGTGGGGCCCTAAAACGATATTTGTTATAAAAAATAAATGCAATAATTAAACTAAAGCTTAAAATGTAACTCACCATACATTAGAAACATCAAGCATTTCTGTTTCATTTAAAAAAAATGAATGCGTTAGTAATATGTTGGGAAACTCCGCCGCTGGAGGCAGAGCATTTCTTGTTATTAAATAACTTTTATCGACCTACCCGACTGCGCCCTTACGGCTTTGTCGTTTACAGCCCCAAAGTTTTACCGGTATAAAATCCACAGATAATATTATGCCAACGTTTATAACACAAAGACTTTTTTTCTGTCGCTAAAAATTACTCGTACCTTTAGAGGATAAAACTTTAAGCTTTTTTTTTTTTTGAGAAAATATTTGCAAAAAATAAATCCGTGCTTTATATGGTACAAGAATAAAAATCATATAGTCAGTTGAAGTAATATGAACACTATTAACAACAACAACTTATTACAATAAAGCTTCACGCTGTAACCCGCATTGTATCCCGCATATAGTAGGGTAGGCAGAGGAAACCTGGTTTTAAAACACTACGTTCCTCATGCACCGCCCAATTTTCGAGACACTGGGTTCTGAGTGGCGCAACTCAACGCTGCGGTTTTACTTATTGCTAGAGTGAAAAAATAAAAATAATCATTCCCCCAAGTGGAAATCGAACCCACAACCACCGCGCTACATTTCTGCGTCTCGACAGCCTGCTTATTTAAGTCATTCATCTACAAAATAAAATATATACAAAATGAAAGCTTCAGAAGTTCTACAATTTTGTAACAACTTTGTTCCGCTATATAGAGTGGCATGACGTCATCAACGTCTACAGTCTAAAAGTGTTCTTTTTATTTTTATAACAAACTGGGGTTGACAAAAAAAAAGAAAACATATTTTTTATATCATTATAATTCTATTTCAGAATTAATGCAGCTAAAACTCCAGTTTATTTAAATCAAGGTTATTGTTTAATAATGTTTGTGTGTATATATTATTTACATTGGGTACTGAATTTTCATAATTATGTAAATATAGAACACAAAAGCTATAATATATTTCCTATATAATAATTTGGTAAATTCAACTCAATTTCAAATAAATGTTACCAATCTCCGTATAAGATCTCCTTTTATTTTACCAAAGTAACTAAAGCCTCAAAGCTTGGCTGAGGCTTTCGCACTTGATGAGAGGGTTTCAGGCTTAATCCGTCACGATTCGTTGCACCGTTAGATGTTTGCAACTTTGACGTTCCACCAGGTTCCCTTATTACGCGTGGAAATATTCTCATAGTTCCCAGCAAATATTAAGCTCGTTCAACTCGACCGAGTTGAGCTTTTTTTAATTATGGCTTAAGATCAAAAATTAAATCAGCTTCACGGTGTATCCCACACATAACATGGTAGGCAAAGGGAAGAAACGCGTGTTGAATGGCGTAACTCAACGCCATTAATTATGACTTTTATATTTTAAATTTAACTATTTTTAATTGGAGTGATAGTCGTCGGCTATCGGGAACAATCCTCCCGCTTCGTTAATTGAATTCGGAGCTACTGCGATAGGTAGGATCGGTAGTAATTACAATATCGACTCGTTGTTTTAGTAAAACTTTTGTCTCATTTCTTATCGAAACTAATGAGTAAGTATATCCTATATTGTCCATAATCCATACCTATATTATCAATTCGAAAGTAACTCTGTCTGTCTGTCTGTCTGTCTTTTACGCAAAACGCGGGCCAAACCGCTAATTTAATTGTGTTAAAATACTCATATAGATATACTTGAGGGTCTCGGGATAAACATAGGGTACTTTTTTTCTCATATTTGTAATATTCCGCCGCTCGTCGCTAAGCGACCGTTGCTAGGCAACGATTTGCAAAGTTTGTTGTTAGAAAACGTTACCCAAAATAAGCTTGCTTAACGCATCTCTCTATTGAAAACTGAAAATAATTTCATAAATATATTTAAAAAATATTCATATAGTTTAAGCAGGCGTAGCCGCGTTCGGGTCCACTAGTATAGAATATTTCTGAGTAACAAAATAAAAATCAAAAATCATAATTAATTTGTTTGTTAATATAAATTTATACCATAATCTACTAAATTTTTAAAATTTTAGTACATTTTTACAGTCTACCTAATTTGAAGCAGATATGACATTTAAAACCTAAAACTATTATAGTTTTCATCAATATCCAGCAGAAAGCCGTTACTTATGTTTTAGTAGTCATCAATATGCGAAGGGCGGTATCGCCTCGGCGTCACAGCGTCTGGCCCGATGGCGTCCTCCTAAAACCAATTTATTTCTTTATGCTTTGCGTGGCTCATAAACCTAGAGACATTCGTCTGTCATAATTGGATTTTACCAAATATAACACGATATGTTATTAGTATGTCAATTAATACGTTTTTTTATTTATATGTGTTTATGTATTTTTTTAATTTAATTACTTTGATTTTATTTAAACTTTAACTTTATTAACTTAAAACTGGTAAATATTGTAATTTAAACGAAAAGTAAATGTTTTTGCTCTCAAAAGTTATCTTATTTAATAGACATTAGACAGAAAAAAATTGTTTGTGTTTAAGTATCGAACACTTCAATTTTATATTTATACTAGCGACCCCCTTGCGGCTTCGCCCGCTTTTACTACTGGATTATTCATATAATGTATGTTTGCAAAACACTTAAGATAATGTGAAAATTAATTAAACTCTAATGCAACCCGCATTTTCGTAGTTTCAATAAGGATTTTCCAATTGTTTTACACAGCAAGGATTTTTTAGTAGGGACCGTAATTTTAAATCTGTACTACTAATCTTTTCAAGTACTTATTAAAATATATTTAAATGACTATTTTTAGATAGTTAAATGACTATTTTTAAACGGAAGAAATTATAAACATACCTACTAATAACTACTACAAAAAATATGAAACCAAATATATCGCGCTGAAATAATACATTTAACTCCAATTATCCAATACGTGCAAACGCATCTAAACCTTCGTTGCTATGCCTCTATAGCGGGCGGGTTTTTTTTTTCGAGCTTGTGGTTAATGCTGAAGAGGGTATTCTGTCCCTGATGAAAAGCAAGCACTACGTGGCTGCCTGTGAGAAAAATTAAATAGAATGCATGGGTCGGGAATCGAACCCGGGCTGCCCGCGTGGCAGGCGAGCATTCTACCACTGTATCACCAATGACTGCTCATGACGCGCTTGTATAAGCAAAACGTCGCGAGGCGCGTTTCGCAGCAAGGATGTTTTGATATTGTAACAACTTCTAAAGTACTTATTAAAATGAAAAAACAGTAAAAGACAGTTTTGATCTACATTAAATGGCCAACGTAACTAATATACTTATTTATATGCTGAGAGTAAGGGATAAGTAAAACTTGAGTTGGCACAGCTGATGAGTCAACGGCGTGATGTGTCAACAATTAAATGCGTTTTTCTCTAAAACTATTCGCAATTTCGAAATAGTTTAAAAAGCAAATTTTATCTTCGTTTAACGTAGAAAATTAACAAAGTATTTTAATGGATAAGGATTAATACCATTATGGAAAAATATCCCTCACAATAAAAAATATATTGAAATTATTATTTTTAGACAGAAATATGATCACTACACGTTATTCTTAAAAGATAAAAATATGCTCTCGCGGACTTTTTTGTAGATCGTATTAAGAGGAACAATACTCCAGTACATTATTTTCATGTAGTACTTACCATTAAAGCAGCGCATGCGCGAAAGTGTCTCAACGGGTAGGACTTTAGACACATTTATCGTATTTATGTTAATTTACATAAGAATGTACAAATAATAAACTATATATAAACCTTCCCTGAGAAATACTCGACCTAATGGTGAAAACCGCATAAAAATCCGTTGGGTGGTTTAGAAGAAGAAGAGTTAGAAAGTTCAGACAGACACAAAAAGCGACTTTGTTTTATAAGATATAGGATGAACAGATTACATTTATTAATATTTATCTTAAATATACCTACAGACTTCGAAAAGAGTAAATATTATTTCGATTACGAACATTGAACTGAATTTTAACGCAATTTCAGCGAGCTCCATCCTCTGCGCAATCTGACGTTTCATATTTCCTGTAGAAATTGTAATTGCTTCACCTTTCGGCCCGCTTATTTAAATTGGAAGCTTCGCCAACAACCGATAGCAACACGAATTTTCAAGTAAATTTGCTACCGAAATATACGTAAAGTCAAATTTAATATTTACATTTGAAGATATTATTTACATTTAAATACAGTGGTTTGTATTATTCATGTTTTTTTATAGTGGAATAAAAGGGGAAAGTAAACGCACGCCCCAAGTATCACGTTATAAGATAAGGCACGCACCGCGGCACGAATTTCAACACCCCAAATTTTGCACTTTTATTTATTTTTTTAAATTTCCCTTTTATTTTGTTTAAAATTTTACTTTCTTCTGCATAAAAATATAGACCTTATATACGACCACTGGTACGATTAGGTATAGTCACCTCTAAAGGTAGGTATTTGAAGCCTAGACATTTTGAAACCGCATTCAAATTACGTATCCATTGTGATGGCCTGCCCTGGGAAATAGCAATTTCCAAGTTTCGGAAGGTTTTCAGGTCAAGTGGAAGTACTACAGCAGAATATATATATCATTCAATATTTCTTATGTTAGTTATTGATTTTATTTAATTCTTAGATCTTGAGATTTGCCACGGTACTCATTTTCAATTAAAGTAATCCCAAAGAAAAGCAAAATTTTATTAGCTCTTATACGTGACTCTTATCAGGATGAATAAATTATAATTTTAATTTAATTTGTATTAAATATAATTTACGGGTATTAAACAAGTAATATAATGGCGAATAAAGCGATATTATCATTTAGTTAAAAATTAAGTATATATTTAAACAGGTAACGTTACTCCTGTACTTTTTAATACACAAATTGTTAACAGAAGGTGCAAAAATAGCAATCGTGAACATCAAAGAGAATACACGTGAGTTTAACCGTAACAAATTGAATTTATGCACATAAAAAAATATTAAGGCCGTTATGGCGCAGGGGCCAAGCGTGTGAATGTAAACGCGACAGGTTGTAGGTTCGATTCCCATTCGAGGAAATGAAATAATTAATATTTTTATATCCTCTAAGGACGCGGTAAAGCGCGGCATTGAGTTCATTATTATTTCTGTATATTTAATGCATGTTTAATTATAATATTAAAGCATTTAAATACATTTTATCTTCAAAGTGATAAAGATTTTTTGATTTCAATTACATATATTCATAATATGAGGATTCAATGTTAATAATAAAATGTCTCCTGGGTTGTTTTCGTTCTTTGCTGTCATATGGTAATATGACCTAAATTTTGTACCTATAGTAGAAATTGGAAATCAACCTCAATCACTACATGGTGGCTCGCAACCACAAGCCGCAGACATCGGGCCTGACACAAAGATAACACTGGCCCATAAATAATCTAGAATGGAGTACTTACTAACAATAATATTTTTTACTTAATAAAAAAAAGTTTTACTTCAATTCGATAGAGATACGCAAGTCGAATTTATATGAATGCCGGAAAAAAGTAGAATGCCCTACATACCAGAACTGAAACGACGATGAATAATTCAAATACAAATCTGTTTGTGCGGTCCACTAAGCTCGCTGTAATGTGCCAACGTGAATTTGGCCGAAACGTGTTTATTGCCTTTTTGTAAAATATATGCAGGGGCACAAAAAATGACTGTAAACGCGACTGTTCTGGGTTCGATTCCTACTAGGGGGAATCATTTATTTTCATAGTAACCCGCACACAGCAGGGTAGGCAGAGGAAACCTAGTTAAGACACTCCGTTGCCCACTTTCCGCCGAATTCTGAAGGCATTGCGGTTTATTTAGTTAATTAAAAATTATTATAATTTTATAGATATCTCTTGCAATGTATATAATTATAATAATTATAAAGTACGTCGTTATTTCATGACTAACTACTAATAAATAAAAATCAGTTGGAGTTTAGCAGCAAATTGCAATGATTGCGTGTAAGAGAACACCGCGATATCGGGTGACCAACCTCTATACTCATACAACTGCGTCCTTACAGATATAAAATCTGGTTCTACATATCATATGTATTATTGAATATATTATTACTAGAAATAATTTCGTTTCTATTCTATCTATAGTATCTTTATAGAAGTTTTCAGAGTTTTTTCTACAGCTACAGCTAAATTACAGCAGATTATGACTAATAGGACTGAAGTATGATAAAAAAAGTTACAAAAACGGGAGAGGTTGAGAGATTCCGTATGCGCCCTGCGTAAATGCTTAAACCTAAGCAAAAATCACGTATGGCATTATGTTCCTCTTTTCGTTTTTTCTAAGGATAGACCACAGTGTTCCTTTTTATATTTTATAATTTATTCAAACTAATTTAAATCTTACAATTTTATGCAAACAATTACAATTTTATAAGTGAGCTACAGACATTTACACGATTTAAATTAAATCACAAACACGATTCAGGAGAGGAGAACCGCGGGTGGCTCGCTAGTAAGTAGGTTCCCTATAAAAGTAGTCAATTTTATAAATTGACACAAAAAGGATTTTCACGCGTATGACAATATTCGTGATTTCTATTCATGTTCACGTGTATAGCACTAACTGACACTATTCATAAAGACAGTATGTAATGGTAGTTCCCATCCAGAATTAGCATTTATATTGGCCAGAGCGCGCCAGCCGACCTTATATGTCATTTTGTATCTAATATATCGAGTAAATAGTAGTTGAGGCCGTCGGGACTGTAACGCGACAATTGTGGGTTCGATTCTCACTCAGGGGCATAAATTATTAAGTATTAATGTTTTTGGTTTCTTCGCTCTGGTACCAAAGCAAAAAGAGCGGTGTTGAATTCCACCATTCAACACGCATAGTCTCAAAAATTTGGCCGAAAGTGGAGAATAGAATGTCTAAACATTAAGTTCCCTCTGCCTATCCTGCTGCATGCGGGATACAGCGTGAAGGTGATAAAATTGAAGAATAAGAAGCTTATTGTAATGCTCGCCTTAAGTACAACATTATTAATTCTTACTTACTTCGCCTAGATAGGCAGAGAGAACTTAATGATACGAAAGTGTCCTCTTGTCGTGTCCTCTTTCCGCCCACTTTTACAGCCTACGGATATTTCGCGCTGGGTCATAAAATGCAACGCCTTATTTTAATCGAATTAGAATAATAATATTTATATATATAAATGTAATTTTAAATGAATCATGCCTATTACTAGTAATTCTACTATAACTACTTATAAAAAACTAAACAATCGCTATAAATATCCATTTCTTTTAAAAATGTCTTTACCATTGTTATCTGCTATTGACTGGTTATTACTTGGTCTTATTTACGATATTCGTTTCGATAAAAGATTTAGTACCTTTCTTAGCGTCACGTTGTATCTTGCAAACAAACAAAAATATACAAAACTAGCGGCCCGCTCTCGGTTTCACCCGCGTGAACTATGTTATTATTAATTTCTTTCTCCATGACTACGTCCTAGTGACGTCTATGCAAAATTTGAGACTCCTAGCATTTGTAGTAACGAAGTTTCATACAAACTTTCGACCCCAAAAACAACCCCTTAGAAATCGAATATTGCAAATTCCCGTCTTAGCGAGCACCTACTTCCTATAAGTAACTCCTATGCAAAATTTGAGATTCCTAGCACTTGTAGTTTCTGAGATTTCGTGATGAGTGAGTGACCTTTCGATTTTATATATATAGATTAATTGTTCTTCAAATATAAACTAGGAGTTCATAATTTTGTAAAAGACATTTTTATCTAAAATACATTTATATTTTTATTATAGCTTGTGAGACTGGAAACTGTGCGTTGGTTATGACGTCAAAGCTACCCTACACTACTTCATCACGTGGTCTCACACGATTTAACGTCCAAGAGTGGTTTCATATAACTAAAATTAGGTAGTACCTATCTAATTTGGTCTAGTTAAGGGCTATTAAAATATATTTCAAGATATAGCTAAAATAAGTAATAAGTATTTCAATGTTAATCAATCAGTAGAGTTTTTTATCAAACTGGACTATGAAGATGTTTTGTTCTAAAAACTATTAATTAAAGTACGCTTATTGCATAGACTTATCTGCTCTGGAATTGTTTACTTTATTTTGTGGATTTGTCAATATAAATACGTGTCTATTCTCTAATCTACATAATGTTCTCACACAATACTTTTGTCCATACAGCTTGCATAGCTACAATATGTAGATACATTATGCTTTTTCATTAATGCATGCATGCATTCATGATGGATTCAGTAGGTATTTGTTCTATGGAAAAGCAGAGAGATAAAATGCATATTTTTTGTTTGATTTCCTTCTCATAATTTTAAAAGTTCTGTTTTACTATTTCCTAATTTTAAAATATTTTTAAATCAACAATACAAATACATGGCAGGCGTTCAAGCCCCCGTTCTTAGGCAAAAATATATCACAAAATTTAGTGTGGCAACATTGACGACCAGTATCAATCTTTTAGGCTTAAATCGCGATGCACTGTTCACTACGCAAAGCTTAATAGAATAATATAAAAAAAAATGGAATAAGTTAGAACCAACAAAAAACCGAAACTTTCGAAGCGATTGATATAACCATTAACCTATACTTTACAAAGAATAATTTTAAGATTTCAAACAAGTATAACCAGAATAAGAATAACCAGATAAAATAAGTTTTTCGGGCATTATGTACCAAGTTAACTCACCAAAGTAGATTCCATGCCAAAAAGCCGAGTAGCGTCCCAACTCCCGCCAAATTGAAGCAAACACCAAACGCACAGAACATTGCAAGGATAGCGAGGCGCGCGATCGATACGCCCGTACACGCACAACGCCGGCCGACCATCGGCACCACCGCACGTTATAATCTCAAGTTATTATTTTACACGTCCACTCATGAGAAAAGCAACTTGAGACGACCGCAGCGTTCGAAACCTTAATACTTCCCTTCGTTGCAAATATTAGGTGACAGAAACGAGGAATTCGAATGGCATCGCGCAATTTTCGCACAGAGAACTCGCTTACCGGAACCGATTTGTAATGCCCAATCGAACTTACTACTTTCAAGTCTTTTAAGTAAACCAAAGTAACTTTTCTCAGAGCAACAAAAACTTGGTAACGCGTCAAGCGAGACTCGATATAAAAATAATATGAACAATGTCCCCACATTGGAACAGGAACAGGAGTCGCGTAATAATAAGAGAACTCGCGTGGGGATGGTACGAAGGGTGCATTGTGCACCGGCGAAATTCGGAAGGGCCCGCTGCGAAAACCCCTGCTCGGCCCCGGCCCCCTACACTTGCGCAAGATGCGAACCCGTTTTGATTTTAGTGAACGTAACTGGGAATTTAACCGTTCGCCGGCACCTTTCATTGAGCTGGACCGTTATCGTTAGTCTGGTTATTTATTAATAAGGCATGAGACTGGATGACGATAATAATAATAATACGATAAGTAAAAAACGTCAGCCATGTCAGTCATGTGGCAAAGAGTGAGGGGGCTGACTTAAATTTAGCTGTGAATATTCTTTGTTACCTACAGATATTTTAATTATAACATATCTAGTAATATAATATTTTATTTTTCTCTTTAGTAATATGACAGTCCTGGCGCAGGGGCACAAGTAAACGGGATAGGTTTTGGGTTCAGTTCCCAATTTATCAAATTCACTCTGGTAAGAAGCGCGGCGTTGAATTCTGCAACTCAACACGCAATACGTCCAAAACTCAACGGAAAGTGAGGAACGAAAGTATCTAACACTAGGTGACCAAGTCCCAGGCCTAATTCATCAAAATAATTATAACATAAAGCAATTATTTACACGTAGATAGATGTATAGACTCAGGTAATAAATATAGCAAGTATGATTATAACAAAGGAACCGGAGTATCCAATGCGCATTTATCTGAGTTTTCTAAACAACGCAGAAAAAGTGAATAAATGTAAATAATTACAAAATTGTTTAGAAATATCATAAATATAAAAAAATAAATCTATTTTTCAAGTAAGCTTGTTTAATTCTTAGGCCGAAAGGTTTAGCTACGGTTGTATATATAAGTATTCGTTCTACATATTTTTTTTTGTTTACTTATTTGTGATGTTTAATGACTAAAAAAATGTTTTATATTTAAAATAGATTGAATTGAATAATGATAAAATATTTTATACAGCTAAAATTATTTATGCCTCCTTTTTATAGTAGTCCGTAGGTTACCTACTTACCATATTATTAAATAAAAAGGCAATAGACTACATTATTTTTTATTTTTTAACTTATTCTTTTCTTTAATTGTATCCACTCCGCCAAGCTTTGTAAGAAAAACATATTTTTTATGGTAATCCGATGATGGATAAGTTAAGGCTACCAAATTAAAATATTTACTTATTTGTCTTCATATTATAATTTAACAAAGTTTTATCTATATTTTGGACAATATAAGTAATATTTTAAGCAGAACATTACCAATTCAACATAAGAAAAGAAATAATATTATCTACACTACATTTTTATTTTTTTAGCATCTATATCGAAGCAATATAATTTCTGTCTAAATTTTTTTTCTGTTAGATGCCAAATTAAGAATGAAAATTCAAACGTAGATAGATATATAAACATTCTTCGCGAGCGCGTATACGAGCTACACACACTGTTAAGCGTTCCTCTTGTAAATTTGAAATTATGTGTTATTTAAAGTTATATAAAACATTGAACTATAATAGTCAATAAATAAAATTGAATTTTAAACATTAAAGTAAATGTCGAAACTGTCTAGTGAATAAACAATATCATATCAGTGAAATAAAATTCTACAATAATTCGAAGAAAAGTGTAACTGCAGACATTGTTCGATTAAAACGGCGTTTTGGACTTTCTTACAATACAAATACGAGACAGTTTGGCATCTGCGTCTTGTGGAGTGTACAGCTTAATTAGTTAGCTAGTTACCCTCAGCTGCTTTTATTTAACAAATATAGGTTATTAAATGATTAAAATACAATTATTAACAATGTCCTCCAAATGCAGTTTATGTTCATCAAGTTTATTAAAAAAAGAAAAGAAATATGCTTTTCTTCTTGTACGGAAAAAATCAGTGAAGCATAAGGAGACCTACATATGTCCTAACTGCGCACAGAAAACATCTCCGTCCGCCGAATACACGAATAAAAACTGTAATGAACTACAAATACAAACTTTGGAATATATTTTGGATAAAAAATTGTCTAATGATTTCGATTTAATATTTATAACAGAGACATGGTTAAATAATAGTTTCCTAAACAGTGAGGTAAGTGATGCACGCTATGATGTTATTAGATGTGATCGAGACACCAAATCTTACAGTACCGATTACAGTGGGGGTTCACTAGGGCTCGACTCTTAGTCCGTTCTTATTCAATGTAGTGCTCGATACTGTCTCGGCTCACATCCAGGACCAGCCTCCATGGCTGATGATGTATGCCGACGACATAGCACTCATTGCCGAGAACCGACTGACGCTGGAGCGTAAAGTGAACCTCTGGAAGAGTACGCTTGAAAACGGCGGTCTTAAACTAAATGTGTCGAAGACAGAGTACATGGCCTGCGGGAGCCGGGACTCGAGCACCATCCTTATAGGTCCCGAGCCAGCCCTTAAGTCGGAGAAGTTCAGGTACCTTGGATCCGTTATGCACGAGTCTGGAGGCATCGATCACGATGTCCAAGGGCGGATAAGCGCTGCCTGGGCCAAATGGCGGGAGGTCACTGGTGTGGTCTGCGACCGCAGAATACCGCCCAAGCTCAAGGAGCTGATATACAAGAGCATCATCCGACCGGTTCTTTTATACGGCAGCGAATGTTGGCTGGCACTATCTCGGCACACTCAGGAACTTCACGTCACGGAAATGAAGATGCTGAGGTGGATGTGCGGCGTAACGCGGTCGGACCGCATACGCAACACATTCATTCGAGGTAGTCTTGGGGTCCGTGACGTAGAGGATAAGCTCCAAAAGCGTCGTCTGAGATGGTTTGGCCACGTTACGCGCCGGCCTAAGAACTATGTCGGATGCAAGTACTTTGCTATATCAGTTCCTGGAGTGAGAACTCCTGGACGCCCAAGGAAGCGCTGGCTGGATGTCGTGATGCAGGACATGAGAGCCAATGGTCTAACCACCAAGGACGCAAAAGACCGTGCAAAGTGGAGTAGGTTGAGTAGGAGGGCAGACGCTGGCAATAGCCGGGATTAATGCCAGGAGGAAGAAGATCGAGACACCAAATCTTCACAAAAAATTATAGTTGGTGGAGTTATGATATACGCTAAGCAGATGTACCATGCACAACTGAGGAGCGAGATCTCACGGGTGGGTGTCGAATTAGTTTGGATAACAATAGGTGCGCGCGGCTTTGGTATTACTCAGCGACGAGCTGTACACTTAGGAGTAGCTTATGTACCTGGAGACATGCAGCATTCTCAGAGATTAGCTTTAGTGTTGGATTCTTTGAATGCCATAATGCAAGCTCATCCTGATGATCATGTCATATTATCGGGCGACCTCAATATGCCCAATTTAAAATGAGAGTCACGAGGGCCAACTTGTGCAAAATAAGGCACCAATGAAAAATCTAATACTGCTACAGTTTCATGGGCTCCTGTAACTCAATAATGTATTTTAGTGGAAATATTTTAGATTTAGTTATAGCTAATACTAACTAAAATATATCAGTTTCAACCGGTCCTTTACTAAGTGATGAAGTGAAATATCACCCGGCATTAGAAATTGACAGTTTTGAGATTTTTATAGCTGAGGTTCGTCCTGGAAAGTTTATAAAATATTTATTTGAGAAAGCAGACTATGACCCTATAAAGAAGGACCTTTCTTTAATTAAGTGGAATATTATTTTTCAAAATAAATCAGTAGATGAATGATTACCTGCCTAAGCATGTCGTGGGAGGAAGACACAATTATCCTGTTTGGTACTCCAGGGCCTTAATAAATGTTATTAGGGAAAAAGATAAAATACACCATAAATAGAAAGTATATGGTAATTTATTGGACTTTGATGAATTTAAACTTTTGAGGGATAGGCAAAAGCAGATGCAAAAAACATTTAAGCGTTACGTACTTTACATGCAGGATCATATATTGAAATCACCGGAAGTTTTGCACACGTATGTGAGGTCGAAACGTAAGAAAGCATCTAATTATCCCAGTATCTTGTATCACGACAACAAATTTATGACGTCGACCTAAAAATCTGTCAAGGTTTCAATAAATATTTCAAAAGTGTCTTTATTGACTCCACGCTAAATTATACCGAACAAAATTATAACGTTTCGTCCTTTTCAGACGAAAATTTATATATAATTAGGCTTACAGAAACAGAATTTCTAAAGGTATTTGAATCACTTAGGTATAGAATCGATAGTTCACAACAATCGATTGTATCGATAATATTATCGATACTGTCGATACTATTGTTTCCTAGAAATTCAATAGTAACTATCCCAGTCAGAAAACTATCGATAGTATCCATACTTTTCTGACTGGGAGATACGATACTATCGATAATATCGATAGTATTACACTGTCCGATTGTATTGTACCCTTTTGAACTATCGATAGTTTCGATACTATCTATTTAATCGATACTATCCATCGCATGGGCTTTTTTAGATTAAAACTATCGATTGCGAAACTATCGATAGTTTGGCAACACTAAATAGAACCACTTAACGTAGAATGAGTGTCTACTATGTTCACATAGAGATGGCGCTAGCGTCAAATCCTGTACAATAATATTCTCTTTGGTTTAGCGCTGCGCTAGTCTATCGATTTTATCTTTACCGGTCAGTGTTGGCACTAGTAAAAAAAAATAAAATTTAAATTGTAAATACTACATTATTTACAATATTTAAGCTTGTTTTATATTTATTTTTGTGAATACTTTCACGATTCTTAAGAGAACATAATTTACAAATCACTAAAAAACCTTTAAATAATGATTTTCTCTAAGCATACATTTAATGTGACAACAGCGTAGCAACACACAAATGTCTATGAGTTTGACCCCGTAGCTCGTGTCCCGAGCAGAAGGAGAGTGTGGTGTGTAGGGCCAGGCCCTTTCTTTTCGGTCTTCATCCCGTTAATATTGTGTAAAATGGGAACATAATAGGTAAATAAGTTTTTGAATAACCACATGTTTACTGTTAAATTAATATAATGAATTTGCTTAACACAATTTCCTTTATCAAAAATACATCGCGAGCAATCCGTACGAGTTACTATTGCTAAGAATATCGTCAAAAGTTGCGCACTGATCGTCTTGTTAGGATATCATTAAAAATTGTGTTTTAAATGAAAAATAGCTAGAAATAAATGATTGTGCCGGAATTTCAAAGATATATTAATTAAGTATTATTAAAAAATATATTTGAATATCCACAGATTTTTGTGAATGTGTTGAGACAATGGTGTATCGATTATTTTGCGCTAACGAAATGTCATCCCGGTACCGTAGTGTTAATATTAGAAGTCTATGTTTGTGCGTTTGTTGGTGTGTGTGTTTGTGATCATGATAACTTTTGTCTAGGCATCTACGTGTTTTATATTCAGCTTACAATTCATTTTAGCTTCAGTGGTAAAAATAGTTTTCCAATTGATATAAAAAAAAATATAAAATGTTAATATTTTTTCATTGTTTGTCGTTCGCCTTCGTTATTGTTGGCAAAGTTTATTGATAAAACTTTCTTTATATGTGTTTCGTAAAATTAACATAAAAGATTTAACGAAAATAATCGCTTACATTTTAAGTATTAGAGAATAACATTTATTCTTAATACAAATATAGTAAGATTAAAAGAAAATATTATTACATAAATTAGCATTATTAAGCTTTACGATTTTTTTGTAAATAGAGTAACGACTACAAAATACAATATTGATAGTTTGAAAATATCAAGCCTTTTGCAATTAAAACATTCCCATAGTTTAAATATTAAATATATTTCATATTTAAGTTAACTTAATTTTTTTGCTAAAATTATGATTAATAAGAAACGTAAAAGAATAGTGTTTTCTTATTAATATTAGAAACCAACGATGGTCCTGCGTTTCTATATTGAAGTAAAATAAAATTAATTAAAATCAAGAGATGCTCTGTTATACAATTAAGGTATAATGATTTTAACCTATAAAATTTTTTGGTTACAGTTTCGGAAGTGTACCTACTGAAAAAAATCGCGCTCAAAACTTGAACAGTAAGTTAAGTGAAGTAAGGTTAAGTCAAATAAATTTGAGTCACATAGGTTTAGCTATATTGGATCAAAATGGCGAATCCAGGTCGTGAAAGTGTTAGTACTCGTTTTTCTGATAACTATGACCTTAAAGAAGAACTTGGAAAAGGAGCATTCTCAATAGTAAGGCGAGCTGTTCAAAAGTCAACTGGATATGAATTTGCCGCAAAAATTATCAATACTAAGAAACTCTCTGCTAGGGACTTTCAAAAATTAGAAAGAGAAGCTCGAATTTGCAGAAAATTACAACATCCTAACATTGTAAGACTGCATGATTCTATACAAGAAGAACATTTCCATTATCTCGTTTTCGATCTAGTAACCGGCGGGGAATTATTCGAAGATATAGTGGCACGAGAATTTTACTCGGAAGCAGATGCTTCTCATTGCATTCAACAAATTTTGGAATCCGTGCACCATTGTCACCACAATGGCGTAGTACACAGGGATCTTAAACCCGAAAACTTATTACTGGCAAGCAAAGCTAAAGGCGCTGCCGTAAAATTAGCTGATTTTGGATTAGCTATCGAAGTTCAAGGGGACCAGCAAGCGTGGTTCGGATTTGCTGGTACTCCTGGCTACCTTTCGCCCGAAGTACTTAAAAAAGAACCTTATGGCAAGCCAGTGGATATTTGGGCTTGTGGTGTAATATTATATATCTTACTGGTGGGTTACCCTCCATTCTGGGATGAGGATCAACACCGATTATATGGGCAAATTAAAGCCGGTGCTTATGATTACCCGTCACCGGAATGGGACACAGTGACACCTGAAGCTAAAAGTTTGATTAATCAAATGTTAACAGTAAATCCTAGTAAGAGGATCACTGCTTCGGAAGCTTTGAAGCACCCATGGATATGCCACCGCGAGCGTGTTGCATCTGTTATGCACCGCCAGGAGACTGTAGACTGTTTGAAAAAGTTCAATGCTCGTCGCAAGCTAAAAGGTGCCATTTTAACCACTATGCTTGCTACACGCAATTTCTCAGGCAAATCAATGGTTAATAAGAAAGGTGATGGTTCTCAAGTGAAAGAGTCAACTGATAGTAGTACCACGTTAGAGGATGACGATTTAGATAAAGACAAAAAAGGAGTTGACAGAGCGTGTACAGTCATTTCTAAAGAACACGACGAAGAGGCTCTTACCAAGGCAGATTCGTTTGGAAAAGCTCGCGGCGATAGCAACGCTTCCTTGCGCCGCGCTGAAGTTATTAAAGTAACAGAAATTTTGATTGACGCAATCAATAATGGCGACTACGACACATACTCCAAGTTGTGCGACCCTAACGTAACCGCTTTTGATCCTGATGCCTTAGGTAATATGATAGAAGGAGTAGAATTTCACAAGTTCTTTATTGATAACACTCCGACGCACGTGAAAACAAATACCACAATATTAAATCCAAGAGTACACTTACTTGGAGAGGATGTAGCTATCATAGCTTATGTGTGCGTTACACAGAGCGTAGATGCCGAGGGCCGACGTTCTACCACCCAGACCCAAGAAACGCGTATCTGGCACAAACGCTATAACAAGTGGACTGCAGTTCATTTCCATCGCTCCTAACTATTCCCTTCCCCTAAAGGCTATACAATGCCACTGGAATTTGGTCTCAAAAAGCCCAATTTATGTAATGGTGAAGTCATTAAAACTATTATTACATTTCATGAATAGGTAGAGACCAGAATAAATCAACAATTCCTTGGCTAAAATATATTATTAATGTCTAATTCTGCTAAAAACTTACACGAATTTTACTAGTAATTCTTTGTAATCTCAAGGAATTAAGATATTTAAAATAGGTATCAATCAATATAAGCGATTTAAATGCTAATTCATGTCTCGTAAGTCTCAGAATAAATCCAATGTTTTGTGGCTAAATGTGATACTGATATCCCTTGCTTATTGCTAGTTATTAGGAATACAATGATCTCGGCCACAATCGAATATTTTCAACGAAAATTGTACCTACATTAAATACAATCGTTTGTATTCACCGAGTCAAAAATCTCAAAGAAATAAGATCTGAAATTAATGAATCTACTTCATGACTAAGTACCTACCTAATATTATTAAAAACTGCAGAAATTTTCAAGATTTAGAATTATTAGCACATTTCTCAATAAGTCTCTCTACATTTTTAACTATGAATGTTTTGTCGTGCTTAAAAAATGGTGTTCTATTTGTTATTGAATACCTAGCTCGTAAGTATTAAATTAATAATAATGCAGTTATTGGCACTACACATACAACATTTAAATAAATATACCAATACCATTTATTAATTATCTTTATATACATTGACTAAAGTAATGAATTACATTATAACTTCATTACATTTTAGTCTAGAATTGATTTGTTAATAAATAATCTTTTAAGTAAATTATATCAATTTTGTCAATTTTAGATTTAAATGTTAAAAATTACTGTGCTTATGCTTTAAATAATCAATCAGATAATATATGTTAATTGTTGTTTAATTATTATATAATTAATATGTTTTGCTACAATTTAAATTTGCTATGTGTCATATCATTTTAAATACCAGGAAATATGTGTAGTACTTATTACAATTCTAGAGTGATAAAAGTGCAAAATACAGAGTGAATTCAGATGTTAAAGAAAAAAATGGTTGAGTGTTACATGTATAACAGCAAATATTGCACAGTTTCACTTTAGAAATGTGCTAATATGAGTCTGGGCAATTCAGCATTTTATAGAAATATAATTAGATATAAACAATATTTACTGTTTTTACAATTTTGTAAATCGTAGTAGGTATAGTTAGCAAAACCTAATTTTTAAATATTCTTCAAAATTGGATTTGTAATTATAATATAATGCATCCTAGATAATTTATTTGTGTGAGTATATAATTGTGCCATTACCATTGAATTTAGTGCCAATAACTGTAAAAATTTAAAAAAATGTATTCTAGTCTTTATTGTTATGCAAACTTAGTATTTAATCAATGTTTTAATTAATTTGGGAAATTATACATACCTGATGAAACATACGTGTACATACATAGATATGATTTGCATATTGCAAGTTTGGATCATTTTACAACCAATTTCTATCAAACTATTCATATTTATTTTGTTATTTTTATTTCTACTTGTTATTTGTTACTTATACACTCTTATTGACATTTACTTGGTCAGTAACAGAATGTCTGGAATGTAATAAAATGTCTATAAGTACCTTTTAGAATTTCATTAGATAAAAATTTAATTATTTACATCACAAATACAAAAATAGGATGAGAATATCGTTAAAGTATTATAATTAAGCTTGTCCAAACTCTAATATTGTTGTCGGAAGTGCTGATTTTACTAACTGAATGGTTGAATTTATTATTTTGCTTCATTAACTAATTACTTATATTTAACTATAGTAAAATATATTAAGAATGTATGCTTTATTGTTACAAGTCTTATTTGTTAATACCAACGATAGGGATATTACATGTGATTATACATATATATTGTACTACTATAATATCTATATGTATACATAATTTATTAAAATGTATTCTGCTAACATTAGAAATACAAGAAAAATAGATTTATTTATAAATAACCAAACTAATCAGTTGATGAAATAATACTGTGATTGCACAAATGTGAAAATTGTTTAAACCAGAATTCATAAATAATTTGTTATAATAGTGTTGTCTTCCCTCAAGAGTGTTCCAAAATATTACATTGAAATAAATTATAATTACTTATTACAACTTTCAAAAATTAATTAAACTTAACTCTTTAAAAATTTAAAAGACAGCTCTCTGTTCATTGTTAAAGCACTTTCCTGATTGCATGCACTAACCTACTGGCTTTAATATATATAGGGGAATTTTCTTAAATAATAAATGAATTGAATGTTTATCTATTGGCTGAATTTTCATAACATTTACTTACTATAAAATTACTTAGTTTATTGAAAATGTTTAATAATTGCTTACAAATAATTAATTCAAAAATATCATAATATAAATGCACATAATTGATGTTTGGAAGCCCACAGATTAAACAACTACAACATATTTGTTTTATTTGTGGGTTCAATAAACTTTAATATGGAAAATATAGCACTCCTTCACTGTTTCTGTATTTCTAATTCATGGTTATAGTATGGGTGCAGTGCAATATAACTTTACATTAAAAAGAATTACTATACACAGAAACCAGTATAAATTCTGTAGAAATTAAAGATTTACCTCCATTAGCTTTTTTTTTTGAATCCTATAAAAATATTGACCATTCAGCTAGAATATATATTATGTGCAAAACTAATGGAGCATTCTATGTTAGTATATGGTTTGTTAAGCCTATAAAATTTATATTGAAACTATGTAGGGTGTACTTAAATTGAGTGAATAGTATTATTTAGTTCAACTTTAAATAAATATTGCACCGCTGCCTAGTTATATTGAGATTGTTTTGTGTCATAGCTAGGACTTAACCAAAGTATTTCATACTTAATGCACCACTAAATTCATTTTAAAATTTAATCTTTATTATGAAGTTGGTGAGTTTGTTGTAGCATAATTTAAAATGTGAAAAGTAGGTATATTAAACATTTGTCAGTATATTTCTATTTGATAATTTCTTAAACCTCTGCATTGCCGATTATCATGTAACATTCTCTAAAATAAAGTTTTTTTGATCTATTATACAAATATTTTAATATAAACCTTTAAACTTTATAGTTTATATATTATGATAAATAATTTACTGACTTACCACAAGCTTTATAAAATCTAGATAAGGTGTGTGAATATAAATGAAAGCATAAATAATACCATAATATATTATTTTAATAATGT
Source organism: Heliconius melpomene rosina (assembly GCF_056956725.1). Taxonomy (NCBI): domain Eukaryota; kingdom Metazoa; phylum Arthropoda; class Insecta; order Lepidoptera; family Nymphalidae; genus Heliconius; species Heliconius melpomene. The sequence continues at coordinate 4,441,686 of NC_140401.1, read as the reverse complement.
AGAAATTGTTGTATAACAATAATTTTGCTTTTACAAACTTATACACATATTAAGGCTTCATACTTTGACCCTGATATAGTAAGGTAAGCAGAGAAAACCTTCCACTTCAATTTAAAATATAATGTGTTGAGTAGTGGATTCAAATTGTCCCACTGTCATATATCACACTATTATAAATAATATACCCTGTGTACTACAATATAATATAAAACTACAACTACAATATCTAACCAACAAATTCCATATACATATATATTTACAGTTAAATTACATTTAAATATTTCATCTTCTGGTGTACACCTTTGCAACCATCAATGCCAACATTAAAATTTTTCATAATATCTAAAAGTTTATTTTCACTCAGCATTTTGTTTGGAGCTTCATTTTTAATACACATTTTTAAATGTTTTTCATTCAATGAATCAAACCTAATAAAGTTCTTGACCATGTTTTCATTAGGGAAAATTTTGTTTACTTCCTTAACAAAATCTATATCACATTTTTTTAAAAAGTTATTACTCATTATATCACAGTTGTATAATAATAAAATGGTTATTTTTTTTGACAAGTCTTCACTTTTCCTCACTAATGCATTAATGTTGTCTTTAATATTGATAATATCATTCTCCCTTAAATTATCCACAATTATAATTGAAGACTGGCAGAATGAAAGTCCAAATATATATTCAGGTGAAGCTTGTAAAAAACTTGGCATAGTGAAGTGGTACACATTACTATAGTTTATTATATTTTCCAATATTAATGATGCAGTATATGTCTTACCAACTCCTGTACCACCATATAAAATAATAATTTTCGTAGATGCCTCTGTTTCCAATGCTTTAACTAAAGATTCTACTGCTGACGATTGTCCATATAATTTTGATGACAAAGTACTTTTGATAAGGTTAAAATTTAAATTTTCATTACATGTGAACTGTGTAAATTGATAAATAATAATGGACATAAATAGTGCAATGACACACATGAATATTTTACTTAGTGTTATCCTTGTATTATTAGAGGCCTGTTTTTGTTTTGCAATTAAATTGTTTAAAGACAAAGGTTTTATATTCGAATAATTTTGAATAACATTAAGATTGTCCAGATTCTTTTCTTCTTTAATAGTAACCGGAGAAAAAATTATGCTACGATCTATATATGATATGTCCATTGCGCTTACTGAATGGGAACTTAAATCTATATCCATAGGTTCACAGCTATTTTCATGATGGGTTTCCATAATCGTAAATCTTGATAAACTGCATCTAATATCGGGTAATCTGTATTTAAATACAATAGCAGCTTTTTTGTTCAAATTCTACTTAGTATCTATACAATAAAGAATTGTCGTCATCAGTACGACAATTATATTACGGTATATTATAATTTGTGTTATATTCACATTCACTAATCACAATGTGGAGATGTTCACATAAAAGGTATATTAATACATTTACAAAATAAACGTAATCTGGTGTCAGTCAGCGTCAGTGTCACCTCAGTGTAGTGTTGCCAACCTCGGTAAGACAAAAATCAGCATATGGAACTTAAGAAAACAGTAAAATACAAGAAATTCATTAAAAATAATACAAGTACTCTTATATTTATAGAGAAAATCAAGTTGCAAATATCTAACCAAAATGTTATAACTTTTATTAAAATAATTAATTTTATCAACATTTTCAATTTCGAGGGAACTTTGAACGTCGGTTCACGTAGTAAATTTTTTAGAGTTACGTACAAAAAAAATTTAATCCTTATATTATTTCGTTGTTCGTCTGTTTTATATCTCTCTAGACTGCCTATTTCAAGATCAAGTATCGGATATGTTAAACTGAAAATAATATCAAATAACCAGATTTACGGTCTCTTTGAGCTCGGAAAATGAAAAGTCAATGCAATTTAAAAATACGAGCAATTATAGTTTTTTCTGCATTTTGTATGAAATTCACCGCGTGCAAACTCTTTATAGTACTGTGGACCAACAATTATGAAATTTGACTAAAAGTAAAAATTTACAATACAAACAAAGGTATGAAATGAGTGCAAACTTATACATATTTGTCAACTTTAATAAGTAAAGTTCCTGTTGACCTACAATCATAATGATTTTTACGCATTTCAAAAAACAGTAGGTATGAGCACTAAAACAGAAAACAGGGATAAAAGCCAAAAAACAGTAGATCTATTGTTAAAACAGTAGGGTTGGCAACACTGTGTCACCTGTTGGTTATAACTTATAGATTGATTTCTCGATATATGGCGTTTCGAGCGTGAATATATAACTTATATATAAAAATTAAAAAGTAAGACAGCTGTCAGATATGACCACAGAATACATTTACTCATGTATATGACATCTATAACTGAAATGTTACCGTGTAATATTTAATAAACTTGACTTTTGTTCAACGTATAATAAATAAATAATGAAACTAACGTATGGCTTATTCCTAGTGTAAAAGTACGTTTAAAGTTAAGCTATGGGCATGCAAGTGCTTAGAAGAATTGCGTTGACTTTTCACTTTCTGAGCTCAAAGAGACGCCAAAGACGACAAAGAGACGAGAAGAGAGATAATCGATCTTGAAATAGGGAGTCTAGAGAGACATAAAAACAGACGAACAACGAAATAATATAAGGATTCAGTTTTTTTGTACGTAACTCTAAAAAATTTACTGCGTGAACGTCGAAAGCTTCGAAATTGAAAATGTTGATAAAATTAATTATTTTAATAAAATTTATAACATTTTGGTTAGATATTTGCATTTTAACTTGATTTTCTCTATAAATATAAGAGTACTTGTATTATTTTTAAATAAATTTCTTGTATTTTACTGTTTTCTACTGTTTTTTTAAGTCCCATATGCTGTTTTTTGCCTTCCCGAGGTTGGCAACACTGGGCACGAGTGCCATTGGTTCGCCATCCCTGCTCTAGTCTATCTCTCTAAACAAGTATAAACTATAAACTTTACAATTGTTGTGTTTAATGGAGCGTTTACGTTATTTTTGAAATGAATTTTAAAAACGATAGTTTTGATAGTCCAATTCGAAATAAAAAATCTACGCCTCCGACAAAAGGAAAAGTAAGAAATCCCTTTGACAAAGTGTTAATTGAAAAATTACATAAACCAATATGCAGGTATGTTACGATCCTTAATTGTGTTTAATGAATATTTAACTTTTTATCTTAATGCTCTGCTTGTTATAGTCCGGGAATGTGCAAAATCTATAAAAAGAAAAATAATGGCTCATTTGGATGGGACATAGATCAAGTGTGTACTTTAGTACCTGCCAATATAATACCGTGCAATAGTCAATTTGAACCATCACCAGATCCTGCGTTAGAGAAGATCGCTGAAGAAGCGAACGAAAAGTAAATTCTAGTTTTATTTTTCTTATGTTTAATTTTGTGTATTTAATTTATCAGTTTTTTATATTTTTATAATTGTTTGCAGATTTTTTTCTCAAGATATGGTCATGCCTAGCCCGATGGAAATTTCAAAAAAAGTTAAACCGCTATTTGAACCTATTGACACTACTGACAATATGACAAATTTTGTTAGTAAGAAAACATCTGCCTTTAGAGAAGGTGAATTATATTAAATTAATTATATTTTAAATCTAAAAGGTCTTAAAGTACTAAACTTTTGGAAAAACTATATATCTTACTGAACTATAGTGATTAACATAAAAAAAAGCACTGCAGGGTATGCAGATGGAACATAGTTTTAAGACAATCTCTTCCAGTTGTTCCACCACTTCAGTTAAGTGGTGGAACTCAAATTGAAATAAATATTTAATTTCCTCAAGTGGGGTAGAACCCACAACCGGTCGCGTTTATAATCACACTTTGTGTCCCTGTGCCATTACTGACCTCTTACAATATATAAATTAGGAATACATTTTTAGGAGTCTAAATATTATACAACTGACAATTCATGTCATTTACATGATACTATATAGATCACCTGCATTATCAAATACTATAAAACTGCTTTTGATACTCAGTTTCAGTGCAAACTGTCCTTACCTTGCCACCAAAGCTACCTCCTGATATTGAAAGCATCTTACAACCATTTTTCACTTATAATGAGGTAAATACAATCTTTTTTCTGCTTTTTACCATTATATTGTATGTATTACTGCATAAGGGTAGGCTGGGCAACAAGTGTCAAGATTCTCTGTTGTCCACTCTTTGCCTAATTTTTGAAACCTTGCATATTGAGTCTGAGTGAAATAATCCTGGGCTTTTTCTTTTTACCAGAGTGAGAAAATGAAAATGATTAGCTCTCCTGAGTAGGAATCAAACCCTACAACCATTGTTTTGTGAGTTATACACTGTTCTATTGGTGGCACTGTGTTTTTGATGTCCCATGGTCTCCATTTCCGTAAATACAAAAATAATGTAAATTACTTCTATATTATATATATTTTATAGTAATTTTATGTTATTTGCTTGGCTATTTAATTTTTTGAAGGATCAACACATATATGGAGAATTTGAAATTACTGCAAATGGATCTCTGAGACGAACATTGTTCTTTGAGGAGCACAGTGATATGGATCACTATGACTCCGAACAAACAGATGATGAGATTCATATAGAACCTCAAACTCAAGAAAGACCACTATCTAGCTTTGAAGCACACATACCTGTGACGTTTAGTCCAGACTCGGTAAGACACTAACATGATCTGTAAAACTTTTGATCTATAGTTCTTATTATTGTATTTTGGCAATCTTCCTTTAACATTTAGTGTTTTATTTCAATCAGGATATATATAAAAAAGTTATATTTAATTTATTTATTATTGAATTAGTACAACAAAAGTAATGCAGATTTCTTTTTTTATGTAGTTTATTCATTTTTACAGCAAGTAGTTGTTAATATAATTCTTCAATTCTATTTTTTAATTCAATTCTGCATTGTGTATGGCGAAACGTGCAGCTGTGCCGACGTTTCGCCGTCTCATCAATGCAACTAAGGCATCGTTAACTTTATTACCGACATGACGTGAGGTGACGTGTTGTGTTCCACAACACAAAGTTTCGTATCTTCAAGACAAGTACTCCAAAAGCTTATTGAAACTGGTAATAAAAAGAAATACTTTAAGAAATAACATTATTATTTATTTAAATTTTACAGATTCAAGATTTAGTAGCAAAAGGAATGCAACGAACATTTGGAACACCATTACAGAAGGGTCAAACAAGTATGCCTTGTTATCGCAACAAGATTCTTGACGTAGTCGAGCCTTGCTTTAGCCCCATAGAGTTTAGAACACCAAAGAGAAATGGTCCAGAATCTACGACATCTTCATTAGCCAGTGCATCTTTTTCACCTGTGGTTAAAATAAGTGCTAATGAAGAAGAGGTATAGTTTATTTCGTTTTGTTTTTTTATATTCATGATTGCAGATAAATATGACATGAATACTCTCCATTCAGGACTTTCCGTTGTTTTTGTGGGCTTTGATGGTGAAGGGGAATTAAATATTTTAAATATAAATTGCCTTGTGTATGGATCATATACCAAACCTTGAGTCTAACTTCATACATCTCCTTACTCCAGGACAATTATTAAATATCATAATATTTGATATTATATTGATATTATATTTTTTTAGTATTTATGTTTTATATTCTGTTACATGAGTAATAATGTCTTGTAGTAGGATATTTTTTTTAATTAGTTGTCATTTGAATAAAAATCAGCTCCACGCTGTATCCCACATACAGAGGGACAGAGACAGTAGACAGAGGGACCTTTGTGTTAAGACACTCCCTTCTCTTTTCGTCGAATTCTAGAGGCAAGCGTCTTGCGTGTTGAGTAGCGCAACTCAACGCCGCGCTTTGTCTCGACACCAAAGTCTTTTAATCTCTTAACTAATCTGATCAGAGTCACATGACTGTTTACAAATTGCCAAAAAAATTAAAATAAAACGTCATATTATAAATGATTAAATTGAAATTAATATAAAAATATTAAACAACTAAACTCATGTTTGTCACATCTACAGTTTACTTTTAAAATCAATTGATTTTTTTTAGAAAAATAACTTTACTTCACCCGAAACGGAAGCAATGGCGACTTGTCTCGATTGTCTCTCATCAGGGTCTGACGGTGAAAAGAAACCCGCGTGCTTCTGCAAAACGCCAAATAAATCTATTCTAACTAGAAGTAAATCACTTAAAGATAAATCACCGTTTACGAGACGCGGCTTGTTATCTGAGAAACGAAGTTTAAGTATGTCCAGCCTGAATAGAAGCCGTTCAGTGCAAAAGTTAGACTTCAGTATGGATATGAGTGTTGATGGATCTTTTCATAATAATTCACAAGGTATGTGCATTTTGGAGAAGTTTTTCATAGCTTAGCATAGCATAGCAGGGTGCGCAGAGAGAACCTGGGAACCTAGTGGTAAGATATTCCATTCCCATAAAGGCACTTTCGTTCCCCACCCTCCGTTTTATTCTGGAGGCATTATGTGTTGACTGGCGGAAATGAATCCATAACCTGTCGCATTTACAGTCCCACGCTTGGACCTCGCTTGTGTATTAGGATGTGTGAGTGTACACGCACACTACGATTAATGGATTATTCAAAAGTTATCGTCATGGTAGACAGGTAAATTTATTATTTTTAATATTAATTAATATCAGATATACGAAATCTTGTGAATATGTATTATCGACCATATTTAACAGGAATCTCATAGTAATTAGCAAATAGCAATATAAGTATAACACAATACATAAAATAACATTATGTATATGGCTTTTAAGTATGACATGCTAAGATTTCCTGCATATGTTGAAAACAAGAGTGTGTCTTCGTGGAATGGCACTATCTATAACTGTTACTATTTATGTATACTATAATTTTTCAGATTATTAAGGATTTTATAGATTTATAAGAGTTCAGTAAAAAAATGTTAAAAGTAAAGTTTGAAATAAAAAAAATATAACAGTCCCATCCCTACTTCTAAAGAGTAAAATGTATATGTTATAATTAATTACAGGTTACTCATATGTTACAGGCGATGCAGAAGATTTTCCAGATACAGAAGAAATCGCTTGGAATGTACAAGAGGATGTACAAGAGGATGTGAACATACAAAAATTGGTAAAAACAGAACCTAAGTCAGATGAAATTCAGTCTTCCACTAAAATACTTAATATTAATTTATTAGACGCAACGCCAATTAAAGGAAAACGTAAAACAAATATATTACATAATATTAGTAAAATACGCGCATCAGCACCGAGTCCAGCCAGTATGTCTTTGGATAACAGCTTGGATTTTGACATTCCAGTCATAATGGAGAACAAAATTGATTTTAACACAATTGATCTCAAGTTTTTGACTGAAAATGATACGAAATGTGACAGTTCAAGCTTCAAAAGAATAGATAGTGGTTTTAATGAAAATACGTTTTATACGAATGCTTCCAGTTACTACGAGAGCGCTATAAAACCTTCAGAGTTAACTGTTATGAATACTAACTCTAGTACAAGCAAAAGTGTTTTAAAAGAGACGTCTAATATAAATTGGATGAGAGTCGATAGTGGTTTCAATGAAAATTCTACGGACAGTATGCATTTTTATGGAAATGACACTAAGAAGGTTGCTTTTCCCTTTAGTGATACTAAAATGCAGGATAAAGAGAACGAGGACTTTGACAGGTTTCTAGTTCAAAACAAAAATGATGCTATTTCAATGTCAGATATATTCACTGATGATTTGACGTTCAATTACAACTTTTCTTCGACGCCGTTGCAAAATAAGTCGCGCAAAGCAAATAGTTAATTTTTTTTGTTGTATTTAGTTTTTATAATGTTTTTATTTTTATTTTATTTTTTCAATATGTTAGGTGATAGAGACATTATTTTTTTATGTCTTGAGCTGTAGTAACGCTTTGTAAGGTTAGGATGATGAAGCATTTAATGAAATACTCAAAATAGGTCAATTGAAAATATCTTATTATTTTGTTTATAAAACATTTTTTTTTACTAACTGAGGCTCCTAGCTTGCCACTGAAACACAATGATTGTTGAACGACTGCTATATTTAATAATATTTGAAAGTTCATAGGAACATTTAATTATTATTTTAGTAAATTATTTAATAATTCACACTATATATCACTTATATCACATATTATGTAAGCAAGGGAAAGAAATTCCGTTCCTCACGCACTGTTCAATTTTTGAGTGTTCAATTTTGTCGAGAAATTGCGTTTTTAGTGGCGGAACTGAACGCCATGCTTTGCTTTGTTTCTTGTTAGAGAGGGAATCGAACCCACGACCGTCACTTTTACATTTAGACGTTGTCCCATTGTTTTCACATTTATTATTTATAATTTTTGTTCTTGTCTTTTGTTTGGAACTACAAAGAATAAAGTAACCTCTTGAATGTTTTTGTTTGTTGTGGTTAATAAATGTGAGTTTCATCACCCAACACGCGATGTCTCCAAGTCGGGGGGAAAATGAGGAATGGAGTGTCTTGACACTTTGTGCTCCGTGCCTAGCTTACAAGATTAACCTGTTTTAACGCTACTTCTTAATATATATATTTTTTATGCTTGCGTTGTATTTTAATTATAATATGTTCATAGATAATTCTGTGAAAGTTTAATCAGAATTTTTAGTAGCATTCCCCTTTATAGATTTGAACTTATATCATTGAAATTTTCTCAGTTAAATGAACTAACCTAATAGAATGAGTCATCGTTAATATATATTAATTAATGAAATTATTGACTAACAAGTTTATTTTTTTGTTGTGATATTTTGATGAACATTTGTATTCTCAAAACGACTGATTGACAGATACAAAATATTTTGAGTATATTTTGTACGAATAAAAATTGTGTTACTTCTTCTACTAGCTTCAGTACATTTTTGGTACACAACGAAATCTATTAATAATATGTGCCATATTTCTTTTTTATTTTTCGTAATAGATCATTTTTAGCTGTTATTCTAATTTCACTAAGGAACATACCTTATGTCACTATTAACTCACTTTGAAAGGTTTTTTAGCTATATCAAATTTTGTATGCATTTATTAGATTTAATTGATGGTTATTTTATATTAATTTCGACTGGAATCCATTATTGTGGTGTTTTAACTAGGCTATAGCGTTAGTGCTGATTGCGATGTGCATGAAGTAGTTAATTTTGATTGTGTATTTAATGATTTAAATGGCATTTAATAAATAAAGTGAAGACTGATTTGTTATTATTTTATTTACTTAGTTAACTATTGAGTCGTTAAATATTGCACTTCTTATGTATATTTTTATATATTTATTGTCTAAACATTTATGTATACACTTGTAAAAATGGCTACGGTACTCCATATTTTATTACTATTAATAAAAAAATGAAACTCATCCTATAGGTAACCTGAAAACCTGGGAACCTAGTTTTCTGATGAAAACACTGATTTCCCATTAACTTCCATTTTCCACTTACCGTTGAGTAGCGTAACTCAATGCCGCGTTTTGCTTTGTTATCAGAGCCAAGGTCAAATTCAGATTACATATTTTGTTTTTTTACTAGTTTCTATCTTTGAACATCGATTTTTTAATCGTTTCAATTAAAATAATGTAGTCTCCTGAGTGGAAGTCAGTTAGTAGAAGTAGCAGCATACAACAGCAGTGTTTACAGTCAAGCTGTGCCACGACGACCTCAATTGTCATTATGTAGAATGGTCAAGTCATGTGTTAAGTATTTGAAATTGCCTCTGTTTTGCGCATTATTATGAATACTTCCTTGCTGTTATCAATTAGATGTAATATACCGACTGATTACTTGTCAAGTTTTAATTATTTCTTCTTGTACATATCAATAAAGGGAATTGTAATGGACGTGGAATTGCGCACGTTATTCATTGTTATGGCAATGAATGTTTATAAATTGTATTTTTATTTTTATCAGGTTTAAAGTCCACAGAGTATGTTTATTTTAGAAAGCTTTCTTTGTATGTGTTGACAAGATCGTATGTTATCTGTTTTGTTTTTGTGGGTAATTAGTCAAAACTTCTACTCTCTGGTGTCGAGGCAAGGCGAATTTCAACAATGCCTCTAGATCCAGCGGAAAGTGAAGAGCGTAGAGTCTTAACATTAGGCTTCCTCTGCCAATCATGCTTTATGCGGGATACAGCGTGAAGCTGGCTCTGTAGTTCACAATGTTTGCAAATAATTATTATGATTTACACAAATAAACTAGAGAACTTTTTAATTATAAATGCTGTATATCCGGTTTGATAATTATTTCGAAATGATTGAGCTTTTGTGATTTTTCTAAATTCATCTTGAGACTACTTACTGGAGGGTAGATTTAATACGATAAAGCCCTTGTTAACGTATGTATGGAATCAACTAGTCACGTTTCAAACAACTAGCTATAGTAAGTACATAGTTCATACATTAATTACTCTCGTATTCTCATTTAATCGGCAGACTGTTCGTGCGTCAATCGTGTTTAACAAATAATGTTGTGATAACGTCGTAACCCCTCTTATCGGCATATCCCGGAACGTCTGCGAACTAGAAGCAATGCGGATCTATTAGTCCCTGTATATAGTGAGGTCTTCAGTGCATTTATAAACTATATAAACCAGATACGCCTTGAAAACAATTCATTATACACTCGACTGAGCTGTTTGTGGGGCGCTTTCGAACAATTCATATCATATTTCACAGAATACGATAAAAACACACGTGGCTCTTTTGGGTTTTTTTAATGTAGTATAGTTTGGTGGTAGTAAAGTGTGTGTCGTTCAATATGATGAATAAAACGAGTGCAACTCTAATGCTTCAGACTATAATGGTATTAATGGATAAGCAGAACTCTACCTTGGTCACCAATTTTCCCAGTACATTTTATGGTTAGTCAGTTTCTTTGATAATTACAATTTTTAATTATAATACGCCCTATAAAATATTCGTTTAAGAAAAATATTTTTATGTGCACTCTGTATCCCGCACCCAGCAGGATAGGCACAGGGAACATGGAAACTTAGTGTAAAGGCGGAACTCAACACCGCGCTTTGCCTTGTTATCAGAGCGAGAAAATTAAATATTAAATATTTCATCGATAAAAAATATATCTCAAAGAAAAAATATATTTAATAATAAGAGATTTAATCTTTTTATTTCTTCGTAAGAGGATGCCGAGATAGAGCGATGCTACAGCCCGTACGGTTGCTTCTCCAAGGCGTACCCGTGGACTGAAAATCGACCTGACAACTATTTTCCTGTTTCACCAGAGACATTGGGAGTGAGGTGAGTGCCTGAAACTAATTTAAATTTTATATACACAAGTATATATCTATTATCAAATTATTTTAGGTTTTCTCGAAATGTTTAATGGAAATAATGTCAAATATGACAAGAATGCTTTATCCAATATTTTAAACCCAAGTAAATATCATTAGAACTTCACCGAAATTGGGCGTACTTGCAATATTCCACTGACATGTCACTTAAGCTTATTTATTTACTTCGAAATTGAAGTCACTAAAATTTATTATACTCTATACTTACTTACTTAACTACAAGTGTTATGGAGTCTACAACAATATGTATTAGAACATGCAATGTTAGATATTGTAATAATTTTTGTTGGATTAATTTTATTCCAATGCACACTGGTTTGTTCCTGAAAATTTCAATATACACGCAATTGACTTCATTCAATATAGGTACTTAAAGAGCGCACTCTCGTTTTTGCAAAGGTCGTTCAACTTGTCCATTACTGTGAACCTCCTTCCTTCCGGTGTGCGCTTTTTCGCTGTATATAAATAACAAAAACCTTTTATATAAATACTGAGCATAAGTGTAATAGCTAAATATACTCTTTGATGTTGACTATGTATAATAAGATAGATCTTATAAGTATTCAATTCAATTCTTATATTTCTTTAAGATGCTTATGTTTGCATTATACGTTTGTTGTGCGTAAAAAGGGACTTATAAATTGTATAACCATCGTACATAACATTACTTTTTTAAAAATGGCACAAAGAAGATTACTTTGTTATGAAAAGAAAAGTAGAAAAGTCATTTAATTTCAAAAATGTAAGCAAAATATATAAAAAATATGAAATGTATGAGTAGAAAATTAAAAAACATTTGTTTTTCTAATAAACGATAATTACATAAAAGAAAGCTATCGAATTATATATTTTATCAAACAAAGAGGGTGTGTCTTCTCTAGCAGTGATGTCATTAGACATGTAGGTATATATAGATAAGGTTTGTTTATCCCGGGACCGTCAATCGCGAGCGGATAGATAAGATCCCCTTAATTGCCGACTGCATCGCTTAGCTCGTTAATTAATGCAATTCGCGTCTTAAGATATATTAATAAGATATAATGTCTTGCATTAGTTATATTGTTTGTTTTGTAAATAATTACAAAATAGAGACAAAGATTATGTTTGGTTATTAATGGGTTCTAAGGATAGAGGATTAAAAACCTAATCAGCAATGCATCAGTTTTGCAACTAAAAAAAAAAACTAAAAAACACTAGTTTTAATACCTATTAGGTAGCTAAATTTTAATATTAAAATAAAAATAAGAATTCTAATAATAAATTACGCGGCGTTGAGTTACTCCACCCAATACACAATACCTCCAGAATTCGGCGGAATATGGGGAACAGCGGGTCTTAACACTAGATTCCCTCTGCTTACCTTGTTGTGCGCAAGGTACAGCGTGAAGCTGATTAAAAATAAATTATTTTTCTATACCTCCTTTATATTTAAATCCCAGATAACTAACTTTAAAAGCTTTTAAGCTTAAAATTGTATATTTTACATTTATTGTCTGCATGTACTCGAAAACGTTAAATCCGTATTTTCCTTTCTTCCTTCTCCTCTACACTAATCTCTACTAGGCTGCAAAGTTCCATCTAGTCTGTGCGTTGTCTGTCAGTCGCTTAGTAACGGAGGACTTAAGTATTATTAGCTTATAGCAGAGGGAAATCCTGGGAACATTAAGACTTCCTTTCCCCCTTTTCGATATGATAAATATATATATATATATATATATTAGTACCTAATTGAAAAAAAAAACATTAATTTATATTAATCTGAAAGTTCTAGACGTTGGCAGCGTTCAAAGTACAGTATCCTAAAATACATATAAACTTGATAACGGCCGGGGGCTCGTCCGTGACTCCCATCTATCAATACAGTAACACAACAAATATTTGTCTTGTAATTGCATTGTGACGTTTTATCTTAAAATAGATAAGTTAAAAATTTGTTGTGAACGCTCAAAGGGTCCGACAACCTTTGGACTTGAGATGTCGTTAATTTGTTTTCTGATAAAGTAACTTATATTGATTAAAATATATTTATTTTGCTATCTCTATCTCGCACATAGCAGGGTACACAAAAGGAACCTGGGAACCTAGGGTTAAAACACTTCGTTCCCTTTAATACATTGATAATGATATTACGTTTGATTTCATTTATTGATTGTAAGGACTTCCTATTTCCTACTACTTAGATAGGATACTATTGTTACATTGTTTCTTAATAGAAACTTATTATACTTACTATATTTAGTTTATTTTTAATGAACAATCTGTTGTGGTTTGATACATTTTGGTTATTTAGAAGTTATTTTTAATAATTTTTCAGATATGCAGTGTTTACAAGAAGAAATAGAAAGATACCAGTGTTATTACAAGCTACAGATACAACAAAAATTCAAAATGCTAACTTAGATCCAAACGGACCTTTCTATTTTATTTCGCATGGGTTTTTAGAAGGAGGACATAAATTATGGGTGAGAATAATTTATTTTCTATAATATTTATGTACCTCAAATTTGTTTTGTAATTAATTTAAAATGAATTTTATAGGCATTAATCATTAACTTTATATATTTTAAAACCCGCATCATTTTAAGGTTGCGTTATTTTTAATTTTCCACGCCTTAGAGGCTTTTGATTTAAAACCTAAACATTAAATTATTTAAATTTTGAGTTAAAAGTAAAACTAGCAGATTATAATAAAATTTAACATATTTGTTTAAAGATCCAACACATGGCAGATGCATTACTAAATTTGCAAGGCAATGACGCGGCAACAGTTATAATAGTAGACTGGCGGAGAGGATCCCAACCTCCGTATGGACAGGCGGTGGCTAATATAAGGCTTGTGGGCGTTATGACTTCGTATTTAATACGTAATATTTATGTAAGTATTTACACCTATTTACTTTTTTTGTTGAATTAAAACATAAGTATTTATTGGGAAAAAAATGGTATGTCTAAATCTTAATAATTAAGCTTAGTAAAGCTGGAGATGTTTCTTAATAATTATAATAACACTTTTTTTCACACTAATTATATATTTTACCATTTTGAGTGTCAGTAATATCACGTGAATTTTGACAGACTATTAACGGCCTTATCTACATACATGTGGGGTTTTTTTTGCTGGCACATTCGTAATATAATATATATATTTATTACGTAGATATAAATTTATGCTATATGTATTTAAAGTACATATTTTAATTTCAGGATGTATTGCAGTTGAACAATTTAAACAATTTCCATTTCATTGGCCATTCTTTAGGAGCACATTTAGGTGGATACTGTGGACATTCCTTACAGAAGGTATATATTTTTATTTTGCATCTGTACTCAGCATTACTATAAATAATATAATACAATTACCTTATATATACTTTATTATTGTCGCCATTGTATTTTAACGAGACAATATATTAAAGAAACACTACTAATTAAGGTGCAAATCATTTTGTTTTTTCATGGAATTTTATTAATTCCTAATTTTTTTATTTATTTTTCTTCTACTTCTTAATCTTATATTACTAATTTATTTACAACAATCAGTATTGTGTCATTATTAGTAAGAACGTTCGTGAGATACGGTTACTATATTATACAAATTAGTTTTGGCACATTTTTCTAAATGCCATAAATAAATATACGAGGTCATATATTTCTTGCTTTCAGAAATTTAACCTTAAATTGGGACGAATAACAGGCCTAGATCCCGCCGCGCCATATTTCAGTAACACAGTGACTTTGGTACGTCTCGACAGATCTGATGCAGAATATGTGGATATAATACACAGTGATGCCATGCCTTTGTATTTCTCGGGTTAGTAATGTTATTTAAGACTTTTTTGGGTTCTGTTTAATAAAATATATAACTGTGACTGTAAATGCAACGGTTGTAGGTGCGACTTCTATAGGGAATTAATTATTTCTCCGTTCTGATATGAACCAGCCACTGAATACTTATGCAATGTTTTTCAATGTTGGGATTGCAATGTCTCAAACCTGTGGTTTGTCTTATCATGGAAATACAAATATTAACATATTCTACCATGCTAAGATATACATATTTAGACATTTTGTGTTTGTACTGAAATATTGCACTTAATAACAAAATGCATCGTTCAGAACCCAAGATTGCCGCCGCGATGGTCTCAACGGTGGCAGTACAAATTTTGAGGCCTAAAACTGTTTGATGTAGATTTTAAAATACAAATTATATTTTTATTTCTATTTTTAGGTTTCGGCTTATCTGAGCCAATAGGCCACGTGGACTTTTATCCTAACGGAGGATCATCACAGCCAGGGTGTAAAAACGATGCGGCCACAAACCAAGGTTTAGAGAATGACATGTATTTACAAGTAGTTAAATACGTGAGTTGTAATCACGAGAGGAGCTATGAGCTGTTTACCGAGAGTGTGGCTCCGACGTGCCCGTTCATGGCGATACAGTGTAAATCTTATGAGGTTAGTGGTTCCGTTTGATTTTTCGTGCTTTCTTTATGTTTGAAACTTTTGGAAATATTATAATAATCATTTTCTTATCACATTTTCACATAATATTTTTGTAAATATAAATTATATTTATATATTTTGTCTGTTTGCCGGTGCGTTCGTGCATGCGAATCTCAAAAACGGCTAAACTAATTGAAATGAAAACAAAATTTAGTGTTAGTCTTATTGTTATCACATCGATTGTTTGTTTTATTTCAACGAAGATTTATTTAATTTTTTAAGGCATTCCAAGCGGGTAATTGTACAACATGCGACAACAAACACCTATGCGTGCCAATGGGGCTGCACTCATATAGAACTTACAGGCAATTCCAGATGGCCGGCTTAGTTGATACTAACAGCAATACAGCTTTATACGCTTTAACGGGGGGATCTAAGCCGTTTTGTAGTAAGTATTTAGTGTTATTTTTTATGTTGTTTAATGTTTTTTTCTTTTTTAACTTCATGCTTTATCCCGCATTCCAAGATTAATATAACGTAAATATGTTTTTTTTTATATTTTTAGGAGTCCACTACGAGGTTACTTTAAAAGTATCTAATTCAACTGAAAGTAGAGTGCACGGGCCGGACGTCGGCCGGGTGTCCATTACGCTCGTGGATAGGAATAATAATAAAAGTGATCACAAATTCACGAATGATGAACAGTAAGTATATTATCGGATTGGTCTGGGTGCTTATAAGGGGTCTTGAAATAGTTCGTGAATAATATATGTAAAATAAAAGCTTGCTAGTATAGCGTAATTTGCCCCAATTTGGAACAACCTTTAGGACTTCTGACAGGAGTAAAGACCCACGTAAAGTGTCATACTTAAATACGAGTGTTTCTACTTTAACGTATGTATCCTACATAAAGCTGTGATAGTTGAAGGAAACCAAAAATCAAAGTACTTCATTCTCCACTTTCCGCCGACTTTTCGTGGTCTTGAGTGGTGGGACTCTACGTGTTTTTTCTACCAAAATAAAGGTAGAAATGAAAACATTAAGTAATTCATATCTCTGATGGGAATCGAACCCACAACCGTCAAGTTTTTACACATTTGTGCCGCTACCCTGCTTAAGTCGTTCTTTACGTGTATTTTATTATTTTAATGTAATTTCCTTATAATAAACTTAATGTTTAATGATTGAAAGATTATTAAATCACAATATTTTGAATAAGATAACAAAAGCACGTTAACTGTACACGGAACTAAATTATCAATGCTTATAAAGCAAACTATTGTTTTACGTTTGGTGTTTTTTATAATTATGACGTTTTAGTGTTGTTGTATTATTTATAGTTTATTAATAAAAACATATTGTTATCTAAACGATCGACGACGTACAAATAATTATTGATGCTAATATTATCTTTATTATAATTATTTTCTTATCATATTTTCCCATATTTTTTTATAAATATAATATATTTCTTTTTTAATTAAAAATAATATTTACATAAACTTGATATGGTTATCGCATGTAATAAACAAAAAAGTCGACTAGTATGTAAGTAGACTAGTATGTATGTAAGTTTGTAAGTACCAGCCAAGGACTAAAGACTGAACTTTAGTCCTTAGTTCTTTAGTTTTTTTAATAAACACTGTTTATATATTTATGAAAAAATTGTAGAAATATCGACGTCCGCCTTGCCAAGTTAAACTTTCTGAACTTTAGCCTATAGTACACTCAGGGATAAAAACAATCAAAAGCAAATAAAAATCCTAACATCAAATCTGCAACAGCCGTCTTCAGCTACATTCAGGGCGACCACGACTTGTCGATCGTACTATACACATAGTCATAAGTTTGTGTTATTGTATATTTTTCCTTCCATTATGTAACAATTATTAGTAAACCGTGTAATAATAATATTTTTGTTTATATTTTTTTAAAAATTAAAACAATATTTTTTATTTTCATAGGAAATACTACAGACCCGGTGACATTGAGACTAAACTAATTGCATTCAAAGATACAGGACACCCGCCAATTTCAGTTATGGTTGAATGGAAGTATGAAACGAGTTTATTGAATCCAATGACATGGAGATTATTGAAATCATCCAGTATTTACATCGAATATATTAAGATATCGTCCATTGAATATAATACTGAGTAAGTGTTGTTATATTACATAAATATACATTTCGCGATTTATCATTTTCCTAATTTTCTCTCTTGTTTAATGTGTCGTTTGGGTTAATAATGAATCGTTCCGTTATACCATCAGGTACAGTATTGTATCCACGTTTTTTGCTTTCTTTTTTACTACTAACTCGCATTAAGTTTTCCAGTTCCCTGCACAAGTGCAGCGATAGTGCAAACTTTGTTTTCAACTTATAATAAATAGAACACAAAAGATAAATATTAAAAATTAAATATGTAACGCTTCTATCTGTACAAGAGTGGTAGGCCGGCTGTTAAAAAATATATCGGTCAATATCACACCTCCACTATATATAAGCACTTACGCAAATGCAAAACTTAGCTTAGATCTCCCGGACTGTAGGCATTATTTTACTGAATTTTATTATAATATTGAAAATTTTTTTCAGCATTACTGTTTGCCCAAAATCTAAGAAACCCGTTGTTACTAACTTACCAACAGTCATGAAAACCAAATATTGCGGATTCAAATAAGAAGATGCTTTATAATGATGGACTTAGTGTATAATAATATTAAAGTCTACTTCGCATCAATGCAAATTAAAAGTATTATTTTCTTAGTTTAGTTTACATTAAGAATTGGTTAATATAGAAAATATAATATCCACCTGATGTAAATAATTTTATTAGAAGTTTATTTAATAAACACATACAATATACATTATAGTTTTTATATATTTTTCCTTTCCTTATAATATATTATCAATCATGATTCATGAGTAACCATGTATATATATCTATAAAATTAAATATGCGCTAAAATAAGCTTACTAAAACAAATAAGCATAAATCAGTTTCACGCTGTATCCCGCACACAGCAGGGTAAGTAGAGGACCTTGTGTTAAAACACTCGGTTCCTCACTTTCTGCCGAATTCTGAAGGCATTGTGTGTTGAGTGGCAGAAGTTCACAAAAATATTTAAAATCACGTAATATAAACTGCGTAGTCATTTAAATTGTATTAATTATACCAAAAATTCTATATTTAAATTTAATTTACTTCTTAAAAGATGTAAATCTAAAAAGATTATTTTATTTTATATTCTATGTATTTTTATCACATTCCTTATATTCGGTTTAAATTTTAAATTATACTCATATGCCGTATATAACTAATAATAACTATTAATAATATTAACTTACACATCAATAGTATAATTCTGTGTAAGTTTAATTATTATCTGTAGTCTTAGAACTGTCTGATGTCAAAAATGACAACTATGTTAGCATGGGTGTATCTTTACAGTGTTATTATGATTTCATAATTCATTTCACGTAATAATAGTTATATCATCGCCCTATCCTTTGTGCCACTTCAGGAACGAGGGCGTAGTTTTCCTTTGAACACAATGGGAGATAACAGGAAAAAGAAGAAGTTTTACTTTCGTAAACGTAGAAATAAATACTTTTTGGAATCCGGCTTTAGAGGTTTCTTTTGCACATGTAACTTCAGGGAGAAGGATTGTGTCAAGGAAATGTATAATTTGTTAAACGAGTACGCAGGCAAACTATACCCAAACGAAGAAGACGTCCCGCAGGAAAGGCCAGCGTCTGTTGAATCCGAGGAGCGATCTGACAGTGAATCTGAAAATGAGACTGATATCGGCGATATGCTCAAGCGTGAGGTAGAGTCTATGAAAAAGGATTCTCAAAAGTCTCTGAGGCATAAGCGCTTCCAGGTTGTTGAAACGGGAGCTTCAAACTGTATCTTTATCAAGACTAATTTGCCTTCCCCTGAACAGTTAACAGACGCTATTATGAAAGACTTATCTGCTACAAAAGTTCAAAAGACGAGGCATGTACTGCGTCTATTACCAATCATGGCTACATGTAAAGCCAACTTGCCAGATATTATGGAGTGTGCAGGGAAACTCTTCGACAAGTACTTTTTGAAAGAACCATCATCTTTTGCTGTAATTTTTAATAAAAGATTTAATAGTAGTGCATCTCGAGACCTTATTATAAAAGAACTTGCCGATATGGTTGTCCTTAAAAATAGTGGAAACAAAGCAGATTTAAAAAATCCTGGCTTGTGTATTATAGTTGAGATAATAAAAGGTATTTGTTTACTGAGTGTTGTGGACAACTATTATTCTTATAAGAAGTATAACTTACATGAAATATGTAAAGAAGATACTGTAAAAGATTCAGAAGAGACACAAGCTAAGAAGTTTAAGGCTGACATATCTGAACCAGTGGATCAAATAAAAGATCTCTAAGAATTTGTTCTTCCCTTTATTGTATTCCATTCTAGGTTAAGGCAACCTGGGGCCCCATACCAATTCTTGCACCAAATTTTTCTCTATTTCTTATCTTTTTAAATAAATAAATGTTTACTTTATAAAATAAATGTGTAACTGAACTAAGATGTTTTGATTACTTTTATCCTTAATTATGATATTCCTTTTTTATTTACAATTGTATTTGTCATGTTTTGATCAGTCATAGTTATTATTTTGATGTTGTTACATAAGTAGCCATAAGTTACGATTTATGTAATACAGATTATGTAAGAATTATATAAGGGTTATGTAACTGAATGTGTAGCTAACTTGTCCACCTTAAGTTATAACTTGACAATGTTGAACTATGTCATTGCAAAAACTTTAGGATGTTCATACTAGATGGCGTTACATGATACATTTGCTGCTGTACAAACATTAAATATTTTCAAATGTGGGAAATATAATTCTTTTCAAGACAGACAGGACGGTATTTGACTGTAAACCCGACAGTTTAAAATTATATATAGTGTCAGTTCTACAGGAAGCTGAGCAAGGCAGTTCAGCTGATAAGAGCCGGCAAGAAACTCGATAGTCTCTCTTTTCAAAATATAATTTGAAAAAAATATATAGCCATATAAATATATAACCCGATTGAATATCAACAGCATTCGATTCGATGCATTATACTTGATAAAATTTAAAGTGCGAGTCGTGCCCGCCCACCGAGGGTTCCGTACAAAAAAATGGAGGTTTCGAGCTTTTTCTGAAATATAAGCTAAGCTTAGCCAAAGCCCTATCATCGATTTCGTGTAGTAATGTGATCACAATTTCATTTAAAAATTAAAGAATAATTCAATTCAGAAGGTACTATTTATTAGTTGGAATTGAAAAACTGCGCTTTAGCTCTCAAACATTAATAGTTACTCTAAGTAAGAGAGCGGCAACTTCAGAAGGTAGCGAGTTTGTGGGTAGCACAAATCGCAGTTACTTTTTAATTGGCAGGTTGTTGGCAACCTCAGATTGTAAAACTCAAGTGCGTGCTTGGCTTAATTAAATTTGATCTTTAGTTTACCGAAACGCTATCATATCCCTTAATTCATGAAATTTGAATTTTTCCTAAATTCTACAGCAATGAATTGTTGTAATTTTTTTTCGTTATTTGTTCTCTTTACTACGTTAAGTTGAAAGATGAATTTATATTTTACTGCAATAAGTTACTGTTCTTCTTATCCGACAACGCGATACAAATTAGATTACGCCGCGATGACCTCATAAAATCTTAATATATATAATTGACAATTTATGTTCCAATATATCAAAATATAATATCTGGAATACGCGATTTTAAGTGGTATTAATTTAACACACGACAAACTGTACAGACAGTTTGACACAGGCTTTCAATTTCACTGGTGACCAGGTTGATGATAGAGTGCCGGTCAAAGGTGCCTTTGTTGATTAGTCGCCTTTGTTTCAATGCTCCTTCCGTGCGATATATCTATGTTGTACATAGTTAAGTTCATATTATTTAATGTAAATGTTATCCATATTTATTTTAATTAAAAAGTTAATTATATTATAATTTTAAGAACGTTGTTTTTTGTTATTTACTTAATTGTGGGAAGGAAATTTTATTTGACACATTTTTTAAGTCTCTGCAGCCAGGTCTGAAATTTTCGCAAACAAATTGTAGATATAGATATATTTATGTATTAAATGAGATTTCCAGAGAAACTTCCATAAAAATACTAAACTACTTGATGGTTGAAGTAGACTAATTAAAACTTTTAAGTGTATCTACGTATCTGCTCCTTTTGGAATATCGCCAACGAGTTTAAAGAAAAACAGTAAATAAAAACAATTACTAGTCATTAGTTTAGTTACAATAATTCTTTACAATTCTATACCTATTATGGAATAAAAGAAACGAATTGTTATTATTTCACTTTATGAAATCACTTGTATAATAGTTATCTAATATTTTGTGAATAAAAGAATAAACAACATTAAAAATAGACATTTAAGTTTATATATTAACTGCGTTATATGGAATTAGTGAAGTCCACTCCGTTACCACTTTCCGACGAATTCTCAAGGTATTGTGCGTGGAGTAGCGGAACTTAATGCCGCGCTTTTGCCTTGGTACCAGATTGAAGAAGAGAAAATATAAATAAATTATAAGTCATTCCCCGAGTGGGAATCGAATCCACAACCGTCACGTTTCAGTTACACGCTGCCGCTCTTATGCCCCGGCCCGGCGGCTTTAAATATAAATAAATACTTGTCACTTATTATATAAGTATGTATGGTAGGATCCAGTACAATCAAACTAAAAAACCCACATAAAGAAAATCGTTAGCAATAAACATAAATGCACCTAATCCTGGCTTAAGTCATACGGCAGTGGCCATCAGCTAATGACGTCCCTGGACGATCGTTAAGGCTTAGAATATGCATTTTCTGTTTTCCCCTCCACAGTCAGCGATTCCTTTCCACGACCCGTTTTCCTCGTTCCAATGAAAAATTCGTCACGAGCTCCGTGCGAGTGAAAAGAATATTAATGATGTCCTACATAGTATGACACAATGTAATTAAGTTCTTATGTAGATCTGTATGTAGTTGGTAAGGGTAAAGGGTTATTACGGGTTCACATTCACATGTTCTTTGAAGCTTTGGCTTTTACGTAAATTATGTTTTGCTATTTAAATGTGAATTAAGTTGAGATTATACTTTCATATCTAAAGCAACGTGAGTTATCTAAAGCATGGATAACGAGTACGTCAACTAATATGGACAAAAATGTTTTTTTTATTTTTATATGTCGTATATTTTTATGTAAGAGTTTTAGTATATGTTCACTCGTTAGACGACTGCACGAGCCCCCAGCGTGTTGGCCACTTAAGCCTGGTCGCTCTAGGTACGTAGGAATAACAAGCACGGAGCGGACTCTGGCAAATCCATCCAATCTGTTCTATGGTTAGGTTTGTGGTGAAATGTAGTTTCTGGAGCAAATTCTTGTGTGTATATTTATTTTTAAAGCTTATATAATAAATATATGTTATACAGTAAACTATAATTTCAATCTAAATAAAATGCTAAAAGTGACTATTATATTTATTTTCATAAGGATGAATATCAAAATTTCGCGGTAACGGTTGCGTATTGACGCGACGGTTGTAATTAACATGGCAGAATAAATTGCATGTCAAATTAGAAAGTACTTTAAAATATATTAGTTTATATGTGTAATGTTATATAGCCTATAGCACTTCTGAAGAATGCAGCTTTCATACAAAACAAAAACAATGTAAATCGGACCAGTAGATCCAGAGATCTTAGCGTTCAAACAAACAAACAAACAAACAAACTCTTCCGCTTTATTATATTAGTATAGATTACTCAGAGTCTACTACTCTGATACAGAAATATGTTTCCTACTACAGTAGTAGAAGCACATTTATATTCCTACTTAAAGTTAAACATTGACTTAAGCATTGCTTATATAAGGAATAATTCAACTTTACAATTGTTTAACGTTTTATAATAGACTTGTACAGTATTACAATAATTTAATAATCAGCTCTGCCCTTTATAATAGGGTAGGTACAGGGAGTCTGTAATTAAGGCACTCCGCTCTCCGTCTTCCGGCCGACAGTAATGTAACACACTCAAAAAAGATACTTCTTAAAAATCGTTATAATTTAATTTTAATCTATATTCTTGTCTTGTGGTTAATATAAGAATATTAGTAAGCTATCTTTTGAGCGATTTTCTAATTTTCAGTTTCAAAATGATGTAGTGTTTAATATAAAAAATATAATAATTAATTAATTATATTTTGTGGATTGGAATAAATATTTATTTCTTCTCACAGCTTAATTCCCCGTTCACGAAAAGCAACGCCGTGCTTTGTTTATCTTAATAGGAACAAATATATCTTTAAATGAAAATATAATCCACAATGGTCAGGTTACACACTACCAGACACTACCATAGGACCTAGTCAAGTTGATCCTCATTATTTTATGTTGGTATATTAAGGCCAGTCGTGGCGCAGGGTCTCAAGCGGCTTTAAACGCCACAGGTTGTGGGTTCAATTCCCACTCGAGGAAATGAAATATTTAGTATTTCTATTTCTTCGCTCTGGTAAAGAGACAAAGTGCGGACATACAGGATACAGGAATCAGTATCAGTATATTTGTAGCCAATAGACGTCTTTTTTACAATAAACAATATTAAATAATATAATCACTCTGGTACATACGTATGAAGTTATTATTTAATCGTATTAGAAATATTCTTCAAGTTTCAAAGTTTAACCTTTCCCTCTTGCAACCAAAGTTTTCTTTGCAAGTATTTTACGATCCCAATCCTATCTTAAGTAAAGTATACAACTTGAATAATATTCACAAAGACTTATATATCATTGAATGGAATCCCAACGAACTTTGTTAGATAGATGCTTTACTTCAAAAGTTATAAACATTAGATTTATTAGGAATTATATTTCAATATAAACATTGAATTATGTTTGCTTTTGAACGTTTAGTGCACTGTGACGTCATGTGTCACGTTGTCACGTACGCACTTATAGTTAGCAATTTCCAACGAGGCGATATAAACACGCGGTGCATACTGACAGCCGACGTCAATTACTGGTGGGCAAATTGTAACGTCACGCCGACTGAAGCGATCGTAACGACACGCCGCCATTAGCGTGCCGCGAGCGTTTTATATGGACAGCTCTATAATGGAACAGTTAATTAATGTTTTTATTCAATTCTGATTATGAATTTTGATTACATTCGTGTAAAGATATTTACTTAGTTTGAAATTATTAATTTTGTTTCAAAATGGAATCTTAGTTTTGGTACTTTTTGTAGAGTACTCAGTATCTGATAGAGATCTACGATCGTTTATATTAAAATTATTAAGCTTCATATTCTTTATTAAAATTTAACTAGCTTTTTAGGGTTCCGCACCTCATAAGAAAAAACGGATCCCTTATAGGATCACTTGGTGGCACAGTCTGTCCGTCTGTCAAGACCTTGAGGAGAAACAAGACAAGAGATTTATATCGACATCACGTAGATGTATCGATGATGTATGTTTCTAAGTCAATGTAATCGATAGATACGATTGTTTAAGAATTTTTTTTGCTGCGTTAGTATAGTAGTACTTGCCGTGGACCTACAATTAAGAAATTTCGTAATAATTAAGAACATTCTATACAAATAAAGGAAAAATCGATAGATAGAAATTTTTAGGTATACAACAGCAAAAAATCATTAAAATGTTTTCAATGTATTTCGCACTTTACAAGTTTTTTATTTAATTTAACCAACTTCTTCAAATAAGCGATTAGTTCTTCCCGACTCCCAAAAATAATAATTGTAAAACTGTCATCATAATACCAATTTACAGCAACTGTCAATTAGGATGACACTGCCGTGTACAATGCCGTAAACAACAGTACTCGTATGTAAATAAAGGTAAAACAAATAAAGCTTAGCGGGGTCCTTTCATAGCAATGTACGTGTTTGTCGGATGTTTATTGTAAAAGTAGGTAGCGCTTTGTAGTTCCTACTATTTGTAAAAGCTATTCTGGAAAATATTACTTTCTAACAATAGAGATAAAAACGAGATTATTATGAAACCTATTACCTACTATATCGCTGATTGTCATTGGGCACAAAGGTGTAATTGTAACGCGACGGTTGTGGCTTCGATTCTCGCTCGAGGGAATAAATTATTATTTATTACTATTTTCATTTCTTTGCTCTGGCACCAAGGCAATAGCCCGGCGTGGAATTCCTCCAATCAACACACAATGCCTCGAAAAATTCGACGAAAAATAGGGAATAGAAGTGTCTTAATAGGGACGGATTATCTTGTCACTAGGTTCCTAGGTTCCCTCTAGGAATTATGGAGATATTGCATGCCGAGTGGCGGAACTCAACGCCGTCCACTCAAAGCTCAACACCTAGTTCAATATAATAATATAATATAGTTGAAGCCAGTAGTGGCGCAGGAGCACAAGCGTGCGAGTGTAAACGCCATAGATTGTGGGTTCAATTCCCGCTAAAGGAAATGTAATATTTAATATTTTCATTTTTTTCGCTCTGACGTAGAGGCAAGGACGGCGGGTGGTTTCGGCGGAAAGCGGGAAGCATAGTGTCTAGAGACACTAACCTTTCTCTGTCTACCTTGCTACATGAGGTATGCCTCAGCGTACATCTGAAACAGAAAGAAAAAAATATAATATAGTATAGTATTAGTAGAACTCTACGACAAGCGGGCTCTACCTATATAGCGATATCTACTGCTATTAGCTACCTACTAAATAATGCATAAACCTTATTAATTTTCTTTGATCAAATATTTATAGTCTTTTATTAGTTGTTTTTGTTTATTATACTTAAATAAAATGGAAATTATTAATATTTTGAGCGACCCTATTAAAAGTTTGTCAAGGTATTAAAACTGTATAATAATAAGAAACATTTAAAAACATTTTAACGAAAAATAAGTCTTGTTAGTCTAAACAAAACATTTTCATTATAAAATGTGAACAAACCGTAAACAAAGGTGATTCTTATTTATTTTCTCGGTTTTAGGGTTCCGTAACTTAAAAGAAAAAGTAACCTTTATAAAATCACATATACCTTTTATGAAATTTGGCAAGAAGTGCGACCAGTCTTCTTAGCGTAGAGGTACAAGCGTGTACTGTAAACGCCACAGGTTGTGGGATCAATTCTCACTCGACGAAGTGAAATATTTAATTTTCTCATTTCTTCGCTCTGGTGTCGATTGAAAGTGAGTACTTGTAGTTCAAATAAAGGAAAAGAAATCATATAAACTGAGTGAGTGAGTGCCTGTAAATTGAAGTTTGTCAGCCTTTAAAACTTGTACTTTCCATTGACCTATAATTCTGAAATTGATACGGAACCATCGGTGGGCGAGTCCGACTCGCATACCACTAGTTATTTTCAAAATATTTGAAAAAAAACCCAGTCATTTATTAGATTCTTTAGCAAAATGAGTACATTAACTATTCACAACACTTAGGATCTTTCAATATATTTTAGCTAATTTCTTTATGTAAATACGATACGATAAACAGCTTTTACATTACGAAAGTAGGCAAAGATATTTTTTCTAGGAATACGGGCGAAAAGTGGAGAACGAAGTGTCTTGAAAGTTACTTGCTACAGTGAAGCTAAAAATTTTAAAATTGTTTGTATTGTTTAAAAGATTGTTTATAATATTAATATGTTTTCGATGTAAACTTTCTATCGAGAATTTTTTACATATCTTGTTTTGAATTATTGATTCTCTCCGTCATATCAATACACCTTCCGCAACTGATTTTAATTAGGGTACAGGTAGTAATAGATTAAACATATTGACGACGTTAATAACTAATAGTCAATTAAGTCACCTTGTGGGAATAGGGGCTTACTCGAGCATACCTAATGTTGTTAACCGGAACTACTCTGGTGTGACGGAGTGCTATAAATTATTATTATTAATTATTTAAAATTAAAGATTTAAAATATAAATGAAAAAATATATACCTGTAATACAAGTTGATGGCTTAGTAGAGTGTAAATTTGCAAAATTGATTTTTTGTAAAAAAGTAAAATAAAATATTGATTTCAGTATATTTATTTGGTTTCAGTAGAGAATACAAATATTTTTTTGAAATTGTATAAACCTTCTGATAATATATTGGGGCTAGTAGTAGCGCAGTGGGACAATCGCCTTTAAATAATTATTAATGTGAGATATTTTTTTTTTTCAAAAATGAAGCATAACGCGACGT
Source organism: Heliconius melpomene rosina (assembly GCF_056956725.1). Classification (NCBI taxonomy): domain Eukaryota; kingdom Metazoa; phylum Arthropoda; class Insecta; order Lepidoptera; family Nymphalidae; genus Heliconius; species Heliconius melpomene. The sequence goes on along the minus strand of NC_140401.1, from coordinate 4,413,640 downwards.
GTCGTTGAAATGAGTTCGTTTGTTAGCGTTGATTGTCGTTTCTTATTCTATTTACAGTTAATTATTACTTTATTTGGAAGTGCTTTTAGTAAAATAATGATTTTATAGAAGGAAACAAAAAAAATCATAACAGAAAGCCAAATATAAAAAATACCAAGTTAAAATTTATCTTACATTTGTGAGAAACGAACGTTTTGGTAGTTGATACAAATTCTACATGTTATAAATGTATTCGTTAGACAAAATCGTTTCCAGCATGTGAGCCACTTAAGTCTGGACGGTCTGGGGACGCTGGAATAACAAGCACGGAACGGACACCGGCAAGTCCAAGTCGAGTTCGGACTTTGGTTGGATTTGTAGCAAAGTACGGCTTATTCCGCTTACTTCTACATAATATGACCGAAACACTCCGAGCGCAGATGCTTGTTGAAAATTGTCAATATGGATACAATTTTAGAGAATCTCGTTACAGTTGTAGTACGGACTCTTGTATGTGAATAAGAAAAACAGTATATTTCTCTAACAAAGTCTTACCAAAGTGGTTTCACAGGAACGATATCGTTTTATTAATACTGTGAGAGTATTGTTTTTCCATTGGGTTAGTTTTTATCCCCGTTTAAGTTGTCTGGTACTATGGCCAATTGAAAAAAAGAAGGCTTTTTGTATTAATTTATAAATTTCCACAAAAGAAATTGTAAGCTTGAACAATGATAGTGATAGGTTTATTGAAATACTTTGGGCAATGTGCTATGGAATGTACATAAAATATATTTTCCTATGGAAAGTTTGTAACGCCCTAGGGAATTTAGGGGAGGGGGGGGGGGATACCTAAAGCTCTTTCGTAATACTTATACTTTTCCTAATGTTTTTTTTCCTAATTACCTTTTAATTATCATTCAGGTAAAGAATTAAAAAAAAATCTATTTTGGCTTTGGTTTAGATAGTAAACACGCAAAATACTTTTGTATAAATGTTTTCAAGCCATTTTCACTGTAGTTATCTTGGTGTCTATAATGCAAATTTGCCGCCTGATAAAACACAAACAGCGAAAATTTCCAAGCGCGTGTGTTATTCATGAAGGCGTATTTATTACCATAATAAGTTCATTAAGCCCTCATATGTTATGATTTTAGTCTAATTCTATTTAAATATAATATATTACGTTAAGTTCTTAGTTTCATCTTTACTTGGTAAAAGATGGTGAACGAGAAAATTTTGAACCTTTCACGATGACTCCTGATAATGAACAGACGGATGGATGTACTTGAATGATCGTGAGGACAGTAGGTTCATATCTTATTACATGAAGACCTTCTCATCCCATCCTTGTCTATTTTGTTGAAGTGCGACGTAAGGCTCTACCATCTAGCACGCAGTATTTACAAACAGTGGGTTATAGTAGCCTACACCATAAAGGATGCCTGAAACTAAATAAAAAACAGGTAATAAGTAAAAAAAAACATTTATCTAACACGTTTTTTATTTAACTTTACCCGCAGGTGTCAAAAGGTCTATTGAGCATATCCTGTATCTTTTTCGTTGTTAAATATTTTATATTTATTTATGTACCCGTATTAGCTTTTATCTATATCTATATATATATAAAATCGAAAGGTCACTCACTTATCACGAAATCTCAGAAACTACATGTGCTAGGAATCTCAAATTTTGCATAGGAGTTACTTATAGGACGTAGGTGCTCGCTAAGACGGGAATTTGCAATATTCGACTTCTAAGGGGTTGTTTTTGGGGTCGAAAGTTTGTATGAAACTTCGTTACTACAAATGCTAGGAGTCTCAAATTTTGCATAGACGTCACGTAGTCATGGAGACAGAAATTGATAATAACATAATTCACGCGGGTGAAACCGCGAGCGGGCCGCTAGTAGCCTATAATGACCATTCATTTATTTTTTCAAAACCACATAATGTCATTAGCGACGTATGTATCAAAATGAAATTACTAATTATATAGTATAAAAAAAAGACATATAATTTTCATTTAAAAGTATGAGATATTTGGACGATTTTAATATCGGAAAAACTATAATATTTGATTATGCATTTAAATACATACTAGTGGACCTGAACGCGGGTACGTCCGCTTGAACTATACGAATATTTATTAAATATATTTCTGAAATTATTTTCAATTTTCAATAAAGATATGCGTTAAGTAAGCTCATTTTGGGTGACGTTTTCTAACAACAACCTTTGCAAATCGTTGCTTAGCAACGGTCGCATAGCGTCGGTTGTTATTAACATGGTGGAATAAATTGCATGTCAAATTAATAAGTATTTTAATATATTGGTATATATCGAAAATATTACATATATGAGGGAAAAAAAAGTATCCTATGTTCATCCCGAGACCCTTAAGTATCTCTATATGAGTATTTTATCATAATTGACTTAGCGGTTTGGCCCTGATTGCGTAAAAGACAGACAGACAGACAGACAGACAGACAGAGTTACTTTCAAATTTATAATATAGGTATGGATATTACAGTACAGCATTCTGATTACGATATGAGCTGTTAGTCGATGTGAAATATAAAACATACCGTTACATTGAAGTTTTACGGTGCGTTAAATGGTTTTTCGATTCCGATTTGTATTATATTGCGTAGAGTGCGGATAAAGTTGGGAAATTTTATGAAAATGCTCTCCACTAATAGGTCCATGCAATCCAACCAGCACAGTTTATCATGGGATGTGAGTAATTTACTCTGGATATATGTAAGCGTGGGCTACGTTGTGAGAGGAGACGTAGTTGATGGTCCAGATACTGATGAGACTATTATATATTTCGAATTTTAGGTTACAGATGGGCCCACAAGTGAGTGTAAGGGTAACAGGTTGTAGGTTTCATTCTTACTCGAGAAAATTAAATATTTTAATTTTTTCACTCTGGTGTCAAAGCAAAAGTGTATTTAGTCATATAAAATGTCCATTTAGTTATAAAATTAATTGACAATCTGATTACCTGCTACTTCTTAAATGTTACTGAAAAAAAAAATTGATGTAGGTACGTATTATAGGCACTTAAATAAGAACATTTTAACTCTGTAAAAAAGTTTTTGCATTAGATTCCTTATTGACGTACTAAAGACGAGAAATGATGAACTATAAAATTATATACTAGTCGCGCTAATATGCGGTGTTTGTTGCCGGAAATTTGCACATCTGCCAATATGTCGCGGTCAACCGCAGAGCATCTACTCTCTGTCTATAGACGCCGCAACATTAACTATCTTGTTTGGGGAAGACGAAACATTTATGGTTAGTGCTTAAACACTCACAAATAACTGTGTAACACCAACCTGTTTGTGAAGTTACACAAATAAACTGATGAAGAAATAAAAATGCACAATAAATAATTTATCTTTCATTTCATTGTTTTTCAGACTAAAATTGATTTATAAGCATTGTTTCTAGTGTGATCTGTTATTTCGTATAATAAATTATTCCAATATTTATTTGATACTAAAATGTATTGTGTACTAGTATAGATCATTTTATATACCTAAAGAACTGAATAATATAAATGTAACAAAAATGTACATGTACATGTAAATGTACTTACATATTTTTTTCTTCACTCTGAATTTCGCATGGAGCACAGGAGGAGTAGGCAGAGGCGACCTAGAGTTAAGACACTTACAGTTCCACGTTGATGTGCCCTTCGCCACGACTGGTTTCGATAAATTTTGAAGTACCTATAGAATAATTCGAAAAGGTAACCTTAATTTTTTTTCATGAATTCTTTCCCATGCCATTTTTCTGTTAGCAATAAGCAAGTTCTGTTCTGCAAGCTTACAGAAATAAAATGTTTTATTGTGTATAACAGAAGTTATAAAATCAACTTTTGTATGCATATGACTCAGGTGCAGTAATAAATCAACAAACACGTAAATATTCTTCTTATTTAAGCGTCAAAATTTCCATCCACCCTGTTGTTAGAAAGTTTAGCGTTTCAAAGTATTACCGTACAACTTTTATGATGGTTTCTACTTAACAGCTTATTAAATCAAATGCATCCTCCAAATATATGTGCAGTTTTAATTGAGATTATTTTTAAGATTATTAAAGAAATTTCGTAAATGATATAAAAACTTATGATTTAAATTACATAATATACCTATTTCTATCTATAACTATAATTAAAATTATATTTAATATAGTTATACTTAAATTTACAACGATTCATATTACGGCGATAATTACGATTTTTGGTACGAAATTATTAACTTACCTAGAAGTAAATACGTCTTTTTGATTTTCATTCCGGTGTTTAATAAAGTAATCGTAATAATTCGTAAAACTAATAAAAAACAGACAAAAAATACATAAATTACTTATAATTTTTATTAGTTAAGCCTACTATGTTTAATGTTATAAATTCATAGGTTGTACTTTTTTAAATCAATAAAAAGCCTTTCATGAAAATTACGGTAATATAACACTGAGATATTAAATAAATCACATCAGAATTTGCAAAGATATATTAAAAACACAACCGCGATTCAGTGTATTAAATAAATAATCATAAGCAAAGGGTGGGTAGTTGGGTCGCTAGTTAATAAATAAAATCAATTGCCGTACGAATGGAGTTAAAACTATTTGGGGAAACTTATCAAAACTGTTACGATAAATAAAACCCTGTACCATCAGTGTAAATTACATATCCAAGAGGCTTCACAATGGGGACCCAGTTTAATTAGAGTGGTTCATGAAGTGTGGTGGTGGAGTAGTGGCTACAGATGGCGATAAAGCAGGCCCGGGCCGACACCAAGTGGTCCTTATATCGTTCTTTGACGTTCGTTCTCTAAGCCCTAGTAGTAGTGCCGTCAGCAATTTTGTAAAGTCATTCCTTTTTTTAGATCTTGACTCATAGTAACATCTTTTCTTTTGTATATGAATGTATGACTTTTCTTAATAGTGTCAAAATTGTTAATGTTACAGCTTCGCTTGGTAAAAAGTGTTGCATGTTCAGTAATCTTATTAAAATTATTATTAAAATTTTTATTTTAATAAAAGATATTTTTAAAAAACTATACAATTTTTTTTATTTGTTCTAACAAATAATCTAAAACGTTTAGGCGATGAATTACTTTATTCCTACTCATTTTCTATTTCAGTTACTACATTGTAAATATGCTGATGGCACAACTTTGAGTCTTGGCTGAAAAGCATATTTAACTTCACGAGCTTTTTTAATCTTATAGTGACCGAATTCCTTGGGAGACCCATTTTAACTTAGTGGTCCACAAAATTCTGGCCTAAATCGCTTACATTCATCCGATATTTCCGCATGTTTGAAATTTAAAGATGTGACAATATTAAATTTGCGGGTTGCATAAAATGAATTATAATATCTATTACCAATTTTCTTTAAATATATAATTCACCAAAACCGAAATTTTAATAATTTACTAGATTATCTATTATCAATTTAAAACAATATATTTATTTCATTAATTATTTTCGTAATTTCTTGTACAATTTTTGCATTTTTATGGCTACTTTTGCATGACATCTAATAGAATTCAATTTAAATATTCTGTAATTTTAATTCTTTCAATATCCTATGAATCGTTCCATTTCACATCTGTTACCAATGAGAAATTTTTAACCGAAGAAATTAATTAGCTCTTTAAAAATGAAAGAATAGATTCCATTCAGAAGGTACTATTTATTAGTTGAATTGAAAAACTACGCTTTAGCTCTCAAACATTAATAGTTACTTAGAGAGCGGCAACTTCAGAAGGCAGCGAGTTTGTGGGTAGCACAAATCGCAGTTACTTTTTAATTGGCAGGTTGTTGGCAACCTCAGATTGTAAAACTCAAGTGCGTGCTTGGCTTAATTAAATTTGATCTTTAGTTTGCCGAAACGCTATCATATCCCTTTTGTTTTTATTTTGTACTAGCGGACGCGCGCAGCTTCGCTTGCGTAATTAGGGGTGAATTCTAATAAACCACGAAACATGTGTTCAATTAAATATTTTTAAGAGTCTAAATTTCAAAGTTTACAAAAATCGGTGGCGATTTAAAGATTTTTCCATACAAACTTTCAAGCCCTTATTTGCACCCTTACGGGAAGAATTCTAGAAAACCATGAAACATGTGTTCAATTAAATACTTTTAAGAGTCTGAATTTCAAATTTTATAAAAATTGGTGCGGATTTAAAAAAAATTCTATACAAACTTTCAACCCCTTATTTGCACCCTTAGGGGGAGAATTCTAGAAAACGCTGAAACACGTGTTCAATTAAATACTTTTAAAAATCTAAATTTCAAATTTTATAAAAATCGGTGCCGATTTAATTTTTTTTCCATACAAACTTTGAACCCCTATTTCACCCCTTTAGGGTTAAAATTTTTCAAAATCCCTTCTTAGTGGATGTCCAGATTGCGAAACTAAACATCTGTCCAAATTCCACGTTTCTATCATCAGCGGTTACGGCTGTGCGTGCGTCTTACCTCAGTCAGTGAGGACAAGTCCTTTTATATATATAGATGAATTAAATTTGAATTTTCGTGCGATACCTCAATGTCTAAAATTTTGTTTCTTTACTTGCTCTCTTTATTATGTTATAATATATCTTTCAGTTTATACATGTTCTATATATATGTAGATAAGAAACCCTATAAAATTTAATGTGATTTGAATTCCAACATTCCATATGCAATGCCTGAAGTCAGAGTGTTGTCGGAGGTTTCCAGGTTACCTATGCCTACGCTGCTATGCCGATATAATTACTTCTTTTACAAAATATAAATTTAAATATTTTCTAAGCTAAATTACTACATTTTCAATTTTAGCTTTTTAATATTTGTTCCTATTTTCTGTAAAGCTTATATAAATAAATTAGTAGTAATTCAGCAAACATTTCACTTCAATGAGATTATCTTTTGGGAAATCAAGAAGAACTCTTCGACAATATAACTTAAATACACATTATTTAAGATCAAATATTTTTTATTAAAAATAAAAAATAAAAAACAGACAGACAAACGGACAAAAAAAATGTTTTACTTTCCATTACATTGATGAATGGTCCCAATAATAGATTTTCACATATATCTTCGTGTACAGACATGGATTAATTACAATTTTATTATATAATTTCATTTAATTATCTACAAGTACCTATTAATATTTAATACTACTACAAACATATAAATAATTATATACAGATAGATATATGTAGCACAAATCTTAGTAATGGATATTTCAGTATATATTGGAGTATAACATTTTAATGACATAGATCAAAGTATCAAGGACATTGGACGACATTCCCCTTTTCGTATTCGTATTTTGTCAATATATCGCTTCCATTTTGCTATCGTCAAATCAGCAATACTGTATACGAGTCCATTTTATATCTGCCAGCCTTTATCGCCTCTTTATACGTATGGACAATAGCATTTGTGTACGAGATAAATTTTCTTTAATGTTCCTTCGCTTTAAGTTATTAATTTTGTTGACGTTTTATGACTAGAAGAAATTTGATGCAATGCAAGGCCAGTCGTGGCGCAGGGTTACAAGCGTGCGACAGGGTGTGGGTTCAATTTCAAGCGAGGAAATGAAATATTTGATATTTTCATTTCTTCGCTTTGGTGTCGAAGCAAAACGTTGCGTTGACTTCCACCAATAGTGCCTCCAGAATTGAGCGGAAAGTAGAGAGCAGAATGTCTTGAAATTGGACCCCCTCTACTAGGAAACAGGGTGAAACTGAAATAAAATAATGATACAGATTAAAAATTATTTAGGATGTACGATTTATGTGTTTACACAGGAATAGATAAATATACAAGTATAATTTATATTATTTTATTAAGAATCTAACGTCAGAATAATATTTTTTTATAATTATATTTTTCTCTTTGTAAGGCGAATTGGATGAAATAATTTTTAGAAATGTGAGTTATGGTATACGCTCGCGAGCCAACATTCATTATTCTTTGGACCCTCACTGCCTCCGCGTTTGTCGCTTTCATTTCCTTCCGCGGCGCATAATAATTTTACTGTACTAAGAGTTATTGTATTAAATGTTAATTTTCTGTACTTTCTTTTCTTTGAAATATGTTCAATAAGCGTTGCGGAATATTATGCCATTTTTACGACTCTGTACCTCAAAAGGATAAAAACGGAATTCTTATAGGATCACTTAGTTTTCCGTCTGTCTTTCTTTAAATTTTAAACTGAAATTAATGTAAAATATTCAAGTACGGTCTCTTGGAGAACAGAAAAAAATCTGCCTTCAAGAATCAATAAATTCATTATATTATGAATATTGGCAAAACGTCAGAACTTACAATACGGATAAAGGAAAAATTCGAAAAGTGAATTCTTATAGGTATTTCATAATAAACTTATATTGGTAGCTAATTACATACAAAATGAGTGCACACGCTAATTTAAATTTGTCAATTTTTACTTAATTGTGTACTACCGTTTGACCTACAATCTTAAAATCGGCAAGTCCCTCTCGCACTTGATCGGTTTTTTTTAGTATAACATTGTGAAACGCATAACTTATCACTAAAAAAACTTTTATAACAACAGAGAAAAAAATTCATAACACTAGAGTAGTGTTCACACAGGTGCAGCATTGCCGACTAAAACAATTTATCATTTCTCGTATTACAACGGGGTTTGTATGAATCAATTCGATTTTCCAGCACTTTGAACACGGCTAATGGAATAGAACCTTGAAATCTATACTTGTACGTGTGCACATGACCATTGCCGTTATAATTTTAATTTTTTATATTTATTTCTTTATTTTTTTAGCGTTACGATGTATTCCTCACGCAGCTAGGGTAGACAGGGTAGACAGAAGGAACCTAGTGAAGGAACCTACTAAACACTTCGTTCCCCTATTTCCGCTGAATTCTGGAGCAGAAGTCTGGAGGAGAGATTTTGGAGTGTTGAGTGGCGAAACTCGAGTAGGAACCGAACCCATAACTGTCGCGTTTACAATCGCACTTTGTGCTCTGCACCACGACTGGCCTCAAAACTTTATAATAGTTCAAAGTATAAATATATTTTAAAACTGATTTTATATATAGCTGAAAAGTCTTTACCAAATAATATCAATATACAATAACCATTTAACTTTCCTTTTACTCATTGCGGATCAAGTGCTTAGCTATTACGTGTCTATGAATAAATTGGAACTTTGCTTTAATGGCAGGAAAGGATCAACTATATATCGATGAAAAATATATATATTTTGCAAGACCCATTGAAAATATAATTATTTTTAAATGCAGAATAATTCTTCTTCTTTTTTGTCGTTTCAGAGTGACATCCTTTTTAAAGGTTGGTGGTGCGCCACACAGTCCGACGCCATTCTACGCGGTTGACTGTCAGCCTGGTGCATTCGTAGAGAGGGTCATTGAGGGCAGCCTTCACTTGGTCTGTCCATCGTCCATATCCTGTCAGAATAATATTTTACTATAAATATGAACTATAATTAATTTCGCTATTACTTAATAACACAATTGTAAATATAGGACCTACTCGTATATAGCAAACAAGCTGACAGTTCAAAATAAATCACGATAGTTTAACTTAAATTTTAGTAAATGCAGATTGCATTAATATTTGCATATTCCAGACTATCCACCGCATGAAAATTAATATTCAATTCAATGTAATATTCTGGATCGACCACTTTAAAGTACAAACCGGTAGCGTACAAAATTCAGTTTTATCGCTTTGAAAGCTCCATAGCATTTTATAACCGCACTAAGTGAGCCTTATACTGAGGAAGCTTGTGTTCGACAACTGCAGTATTCGTTGTTTTTAGATTGCATTCTTATGGTAAATAAATTGATTAAATGCTTGTACGTTTAATATCTAGAATTTGGCGGAAAATGGGAACGGAATTGTTAACATTAGGTTCCTAGGATCCCTCTGTCTTCCTTCTTATGTGAAGCAAGAAAGCTGTAAATGAAAATAATTAGAATGTCAGTCTGATAAAAATAATAAGGTAATAACATTTTCTATAAAATATTTTAATACAGATGTTCCTGCTCCTCTTCCCAATGTTCCTCCTAAAGGGGTTTAGACCTCGTCACGTACCCATTTACCCTTTAACGTAGCAAAATGTTCATGTTATATGACAAACTTTATGACTGGAATGATTATTGCAATACGAAAATGTTATTACGGAATTTACTAAATTTTGTTTTAGATTTGGGTTTTATCTGTGTTTGACACCGAAAATCCGAAATAAGCAAATGCCGCCTTAGTAAAAGTTAGTAATTATGGATGGAGGGTATATGTAACAGAAAAAAATAATAAAAAAATGAGGTTATCATGGACAAATGGGACAGCGTCTCACTGTAGTTGCGTTGGATTTATAGTCGCATTCAATTCAGAAGCATAATTATATTTAAAAAAGCATGACGTTGAGTTACAACTCAATATACAATGTCTCAAATTTGGGTGGGCAGTAGAATGTCTTAACTTTAGGACTACTTGCTGCAAGTTTTAAAAATAATATTTTATAATAAATATAAATATAAAATAATACTTTATAAGTATTAAAAATAATATCCATTCTTTTGATGGAAATAATTACTCTTTGCTTCGTGTTGTAAAATATTTAGAATGAACGAGAAGTTACATAACAAATAATTAATCTGTTTAATAAAGCAACTCCGTCTTATATATTGGGAATATATATGTATATATAATTTAAAATGTATTATAATTCATAATAAATAAAAATAACTTTATTAAATCGTTCATCCATCCTTCAGTTTCCAGTATAATATTACAAAGCGAGCATGAAAAATATGTTAACTTATTTAACTTAAAGTTAGTTGAGAAGTTAGAAGCAACAAGTACTAACATCAGAGATGTCAACTGCAGCGATAAGGGCCCTACAAGTTGCACAAACTCAGAACTTTACCTTGACGCGACATCCAGGCACTTCGGTTTCTAGACGTCTTAAGCAAGGCAAGCATTTAAGTGTTCTTTGTTCGCTTTGTAATATTATAAAGGGAGTTACATATACATTACAGGGTAGTCAATATTATATTAATTAATTTTATATTATGAGGCAAGTCACAGCAGTACGAATTATATAATGTATTAAATATTTTCATTTCTTCGCTCTGGTAACGAAACAAAAGGTTGGCTCCACTCGAAAGTGGGAAATGGAAATGTCTTAATGGGAACGGTGTCGCTAAACATTAGGTTCCCAGGTTCTTTCTGCCATCCCTGCTAAGGGCGGGATAAAGAGTGCAGCTACAAAAAATGCGACCTTTTGCCTTACTACTCAATTTCCATACAGCCTTTGAATTTTTTCATACATTTTTCCTAAGACTCAGCTACGCGAAAAGGCAATAAAAAAATCAAATATGACAATGAATGAAACAATAACTAATATAAAGTAAATTCATACATTTTAAATGAAACTATTTAACCCTGATTAATCGCGTATATTTGACAGAACGCCACCTCAGTCTACGCGGGACGGCTGGACCCCGGACTACTGTAAAGTGTGGAAACGTAGGGTTTCCAAAAATCATGAACTGAAAAATGAGATGGACCCACAACCAATCGATTTTACAGTCACACTTTGTTTCCATGCGCTACGACTGGTCTCAAATTAATAAATCCTATATAATAGTGTTTATTATAATACCTACCTTTATAATAGTAATTGAGGTAGCATCTCTGTAGGGAGATTTCAGAGGTTTAACATTTACCATTTGTTATATTTATGTATTTACAAAAAAATTAAGTACCTACAATAAATAACTGATCCATTTTCATTATTTCAGAATTGTAATTGTATATTATTATAATAATCGATAAATCGGTAACATATTACACAAATACATGACTTAAATATTCCCACTATGCAATATAATATTTATTAAGCAATATTTCTTCTTCATCTCACGTAAAATGTATTAAAAAATACAAGAACTTTTGAAATTATATTTTCAATTTTCATATATGGGTCATAATCAGAAAAAGTGTACTTTTTGTGTCTTTTCTTGTCCCGCTACTTTGAATGCGTTTTAAAAATACAATTTTAAAGATATTTGAAATATTTTGCCATTTACGATAAATTTATTTATTAACTTAAAGATTTTTGTAATATTTTAAATGTATTATGGCAAATAATAGTATTTTTTGTTAGTTGCAAAAAACCTTTCAAAATGCTTCCATACAATTTTACGTGTCCCATTCACCACTTTACTTTTTAAAAATTGATTTGTTACGAATATTTATGGTTTTATTTTATTTCAGATATGTTTATGTTACTTTACATTATGCATAATATCAAATAGAACTATTTTTATTGATACATAATTTAATAAATAATATATATTAGTTAAGTAAATTTGTCCCAAAATATTGTCTTTTCATTACTCAGGGCTAGTAACGTACAATTAAATTATGAATGCAATTATTTTGGATGGTGTTTAATATTATTTTTTGTTGTGGCACCATAATTCAAAAAGTAAATGCTGTCGTAGCTACAACAAGTAGTGTTCTCGCAGCAGTTGAGGGGTTCAAATGATTTAGAGGGAATGCGTAAAATTACATCTCAGGGTTATAAACGGCTTTTATTTTGGTAAGTATTCTATAATTTCGTTTTCTTGTTTATGTTATTTGCTTCTTTTTACATCAATCTCAAAAAAGAACTTCAGTGCTTGCACATGCAACACGTGGCTTATGAGCAAATATTTAAAAAGGTTAGAATTTCTCAGACTTCATTCTCAATTTCGTTATATTTCGTTACGTAACGAAACTGAGAAAATATGAAGCCTAGTTCACAATTACGGTAGCAATGTTTTCTTATATATCTTTATAATAAAATTGTATCGAACCGGTGCTTGTATATGGAAGATATGTATATAAGAAAAAAAAATTGCTGACATATGAAAAAAACTATTAGTGACTTTTCATAGCGTAAAGTAACCAAAAATAATGATTTTTAAGTTTTTTACTTGTTTACTTGTTTGTCTATGTGTTTGTGCATGCTAATCTCAGAAACAGCTGAACCGATTTAGTTAAGTTTTTTTTTATTCTTCCTGTAATTAGTTGTGATTTTGTGATTATTATTTTTTGATATATATTTTTGTATTTTCAGTAAGCGTCATGGCTCCTATGTCAAATGCTGAAACACATAAAAGATATAGAGAACGTCTTAAAAAGACCAATCCTATTAAATATGAAGATATGCGGAATAAACACTTACAGAGAATTAAACTTAATTCCAATGATAACGACTCAAATTTTGATATATTTTAAAGTGAATTTAATTTTATCATTAACTTTGTGATCTCTAACTAGAAGTATAAGTTTATTACGTTACGAACTACCATTATTATATTGTTAATATTGTCACTTTGTTATGTTTTCTTCTTACATTTATAATTTGTTAATTCAACGATTGAATCTTTAAAATTTTGATCTGTGTCTCATTAAATAAAAAAAACAATAGTTTTATTCATATAATATCGTTATTTTGTTGTGTATAATGCCTTATGTCATCAGTTTCGTAACAAACATTATCAGTGTTGTTACTTATCAGTTACGTTACGAATACGAAAATGTCCACTTTTCTGATTATGACCCATATGCAGGTCAAAATAAAACTCATAAAATACGCCCGAAGTAAGATATATCAGAGTGTAAATCAACATTCGTTATTATTGCGATATCCTGGCGTCATGTTATATTTTTTATTTCTTTTATACTCATTACTGTCTCATGTTTTCCGATATTATGATTTTTAATTATTATATGTTTTTGACACTGCAAGTTCGTTAATGATATTGTTGATTATCTATAATGACGCCTCTAGCATCACTATTTGAGTTCGATTTCCATTTGGGAAAACGTATTAGTTTTAGTTCTCTGATCTGGTAGGACAAAGTGCGGCGTTGAATTGCGTCACTAAATACGTAATGTCGCGAATTTGGTTGGAAGGGATGGATGGATGGATTGCTTTAACAGTCCTCTTTAAAGTACTAGTACTTTAAGATACTAGCACTATTTAAAACGGAATTAAGGCCCATATAGTTTTAATAAGTAGTTACATCAAAATAAAAAAACATGAGGAATTACATTAATATTTAATATGGAAAGAAAATAAAATGGCAAACAAAAGCGAAAAATGCGGAGGTACCCACAAGGGCGTGTTGTATCAGCTGTGACAGCGAGATAACGTGTCAAGTAAAAAGAATTCATGGACGCAAAGATAATATTTTTTCTCTCTCTGGTTAATACTATTTACTGTGGATATTTATAATCTATATTTAAAATATACAAGGGTTGTTTTTAAAAGTCTAATATTTCTTAGATATTATGTTTTTCGTGTTCAATTACAAATGCTTCATGAAATTGTTTTATATACTTTTTACCATTTAGAAAACTAATATCTCACAAACTATTGCCATAAAAAAATAGTATCGAATATATTGAAATTATATAGGTTCGGTTTTTTACCATTAGGCTATCGAACCCAAACAAAATTAAGTATTGGATTGTGAAAATTCTTAAAATATTTTAAATAAAATTCCTAATAAACATTACAATCATAATATTTATTTCAGAAAAAAAAATCTTATAAATGGTACTTAAAGTAAGAATACGAGTAGATTACGGAAAACAACAAATTATTTGTAACTATCAATTGAGAAAAAGAAAATAATGAAACTAAATTATTTATTACACTGCCAGTCATAATCTCATAAATATTTTATAACATTAACCGTTTACAAAAAGCAATCTACTTATTATTTATTGCTAGTAAAAAATTCAGGAAAAAATATTTAAAGAAATGAGTAATAATAAGGATTGGGCTCGTATAGCGTTAGCAACGGTAAGGGTACTGTTAAATATGTTTAGCGTTACTGCTCGACGTAAATAGTACCTAACATCGTACCAAATAGGCTCTGCGGTCATAATTTTGTTCAAGCACACATTATATTACGAAATATTGGTGCTTTTTTAGTTATACCTATATTATAGTAATAGAATTAGAATTAAATCAGCAGCAGCAGTGTTATGGTATCCACCTAGTGTTAAGACACTCCGTTCCCTATATTCTGCCGAATTCTGGATGTATTATGTGTTGAGTGGCAGAATTCAACGCCGCAAATGGAAATGGAAAATATAAACGTAAATAAATATTTCACTTCCTCGAGTGGGGATCGATCCCACAACCGTCGCGGTACAGTCACACCCTTGTGCTGCTGCGGCACGACGGGCAATTAAATTTAGTAAATATTTATAACGACCAAAAGTATATAAAATAAATGGTTATCTTTTGTGAAAATAAAAATATTTGTGTACTTACAAAAAAAAATTGATGCAATAAATCAATTTTAACTTCAGAACTGGATACGAGAAAAGCGCAGTAGCCAAGTAGGGACTGTCACGTTGCTTCTACTTTGTAAAGGTACTATTTATTTTTATCGCAATTATAGTATAAATCATATAGGTATTCTAAGTCAAATTGTCGGCCAATTAGAAATAGCTAATATATATAAAGAAAATATATGTATTGTAATATTAAAGATAGATATCGTAAAGCTGAATATCAACATTCAAGGCTCAATAACATTTTATATTCGGCCGTAGAGTACCACGAGCTCACTTACGCAAGGGTTGCTACGAAATACAGTCGAAAATCACGATGCTATGGATATCTGCTTATTATATTTAAGTAAAACGGTTTTATATGAGTTTAAATCAATATAAAATGACGTGGTTGCCGTCAATGTACCCATAATGTTAGTACATGGTATATAATGGAACAGCTTAATATATCATCATGATCATCATCAGCCTGTCCTCGTCCACTGCTGGCCTCTCTCTCTGCTTAATATATAGGTAACTTAAATTAATTTTAAGGACATTTGAGTTTAAACTGAATGTATTATATATTTTTTCCCTTTAAAAATATTTTGAAAAGGTAAATTCTAAATATATATTGGAATTATATCTATAGACAAAAATAATCTTGTAACGTCTCTAGAATTCATAGCAATTACTAGTAAAGTCAATGCACTGTTATGATTTTTACTTACGAGTATTTATTATTATTTAAAAATTAAAACTATTAATTAGAACAACATTTGCTAATTTCAGTTTTTATAAATTTAATTATAAAACGGAATAAAATAAGTTAAATAAAATTTTCTATTAACAAATCGCGACAGCTAAGATTTATATAATACAATTTGCATAACAATGGTCTAACGGCTCTTACGTTTACTTACTTTTTGTTGGGAAGATAATAATTAATCCCGATAGTAATACTACAATATAATGACGACAATTTACTTTATATTATACTTTATTACTTATAGCTAATTTGTGACTTTATTTTATAAGAGTTAGAAGACTACCTTTACTTTTAAATTACTGAAAGATAAGCATTTTTTAACTTAATCAAAAAATAATAACTTTTTTGAGAGGAAGGCTTCTTCAAATCAAATTAATTTCTAAGTATTTTCTCCATTTTCTCTTCCAAGTACATAGGTATATATGTACATAATATAAACATTTTATTATAGTTGCTATTTGAGGCCAGCCGTGGCGCACGGGCAAAAGCGTGTGACAATAAACGTGACATGTTGTGGATTCGATTCCCATTCAAGGAAATTGGACTAATATTTCTTCTCTCTGATGTCCAGCAAAGCACGGCGTTGAGTTCCGCCTCTCAACACGCAATGCCTCTAGAATTTGGAGCGGAGCCTCAACACTAGGCTCCCTGTGTCTATCCTGCATGTACTAGCATGCAGGATACAGCGTGAAGTTGAAAAAAATATATTAGCTGCAATACAAATATTTAATATTCACAGTGAATACGCAAGGTTTGCTTATTAATTGGATTGTCGTGCCACGTAGAGCACCCAACGACGGGAAATCGTTCGATCTGAATTTCTCTTAATTCGTTAGGCTTTGGTAAAATATAGAAATATTTTTTACAATATTGCAATAAATTGAGGTTTTAAAAAAAAAACTTTGTATAAACATTTTTTAACATTAGAATGTTTGTATACATTAAGTAATATTAGACTATAAACACGACATCTAGGTTGCTTTAACTATCTTAGATGTCGGCGTTAAAGTGAGATGTCGCACTGAGTTAAAAGATATTACAGTAATAGTGCAGCTAGAATAAAATGTAGTAAAGCCGTGTAAATAAAACTATTTTCTACAAGATTTTATTTATTTATCGTTTTAGAGTGTGATTTAGTGAGTGTGAAATCTTGCCGATTGAACTGAAATTTGGAATATAACTTCAGTTCTTTGGAGTAAACTTTGGATTAAAAGTCCAAAATGGCCGCCGAAATAAAATGGCGGATGGGTATGTCCGTTTATAAATGTATGTTTATAAAAAGTGTCTTGTAATGAATTTTAAATATAATTACAATTTAACTTCTGGAGAGAAACTTTGAGAAATTATTAGATTCTGCTTTTCTCAATATCTCAAGAAGCAAGTTTCTAAGGTGTATGTGTGTAACTATATTCTGTAAATATTTATTTCATGCTAATACATGTTTATTTAAATTTTCCTAGGATGATTTTTTTTAAAGCAACAAATATTTTTTAAATCCGTATTAAAAATAATCACATTAGAAATCACTATAAGCATATAATATGCAAACAAACATATATACATAAGCGCAATTTAGTGTACTTAAATAAATAGTTATATAGTTCCCGGGAGCGAAGACGTCGGCGGGTTCCCAGTATTATACGAGTCTTCTTACAGAATCTTCAAGTTTATAATAAAAATATTTCTTCTACTTTGTAATATATATGGAATTTATTTTACATATTTTTCTTAAAAAAGAAAATGAAATGTGAACACATTAAATCTGTTCGCTATTTGGTCCTCGAGTCAGGGACTGGTTGACTAATGGCACCGAGATCGTCTAACTACAACTACGAGTATAAAATTTTTGAAACGCATGTATCTTTTGCTGAATCCTTTTAAAAGTAAATACATTCTTACAAGCTATTTGTAAATTCAGTTTCTAATAAATTTGATTATAATTGTAAGAAGAAATTTTCTTAAACATTAATTGATTACTACAAAATAAATTGTATTAATAGTTTTTATTAATTGTATGTAATTGTATTAATTGTATTAACAGTCCTCTAGGACTGTTTCATAATTTCATGCAAATTGACATAAACTCTTTTAACGGTTCACAAAAAAACTACCTGAAAAGAGTATAATGTTTTTTTATTTAATTTAAAGTAAATAAAATACTGATTACTGATATCAAATCTCTTATTTAACAAAAAAAGCTAAATAAAATTACGATGTACCATTCTGAAGGGCTTCCACAAATTCAATTATAGGCAGGTTAGTAATTCATCTTCCCAATTCAAGACATTCAATTGTTAATTCTGGGGAAGATAAATTGATATAAATAATTTTACAAAATTGTACTCGTAAGTAACGTCGTGCGCTTGCCTCCAGTCATTATTCTTTCGCCCTTCGGAGACTCCATTCGTAGTCCCCAATTCCTTCCCTTAGAATAATTTGCCTCATAAGTTCTCGTGCTATAGAATTTTAATGGTATGGCATGAAATGATTGTGAAGAAATAAAAAACACAATAAATCTATGTTTCAGTCTTATTTAATAACAATAAAACTCCACGTTGTACCTCGCATATATAAGGATAGACAGAGGGAACCTAGTGTTATGACACTCCTTTCTCTTCCCATTTTTCGCCGAATTTTTCGAAGCATTGCGTATTGACTGGCGTAACTCAACGCCGGGCTTTTGCCTTGATGCCAAAGGTAAGAAATGAAAATTTATTAAATAATGATTACAGTTACACTTGTCCCCGCGCCACAGCGCGAGCGGCCTGTTATTAAACTTGTGGCTTTTATTTCCCCTCGATGTTTACTTTCAGATAAATTCATTCGTTAAATACACAAAGGCAAAGTTTAAGAGGTTATTTTAATATTCAGTAAGTAACATGAACTGAAAGAAATGTTTTTCAATATGAAATACTGACAGCATATATTTGGGTCGATGTTTATATCTTACTAGCGGACGCGCGCAGCTTCGCTTGCCTACTTAAGGGTGAATTCTAATAACCCATGAAACATGTGTTCAATGAAATATTTTTAAGTCTAAATTTAAAATTTTATAAAAATCGGAGGCGATTTAAATATTTTTCCATACAAACTTTCAACCCCTTATTTGCACCCTTAGGGGGTGAATTCTAGAAAACCATGAAACATGTGTTTAATTATATACGTTTAAGAGTCTGAATTTCAAATTTTATGAAAATTGGTGACGATTTAAAAAAAACCTATACAAACTTTCAACCCCTTATTTGCACCCTTAGAGAGAGAATTCTAGAAAACGATGAAACACGTGTTCAATTAAATACTTTAAAAAATCTAAATTTCAAATTTTATAAAAATCGGTGCCGAATTAAATGTTTTTCCATATAAACTTTGAATCCCTATTTCAACCCTTTAGGGTTAAAATTTTTCAAAATCCCTTCTTAGTGGATGTCCAGATTACAAAAGTAAACTTTTATCCAAATTTAACGTTTCTACCATCAGCGGTTAAGGCTGTGCGTGCGTCTTACCTCAGTAAATGAGGACAAGTCCTTTTAAATATATAGATTTTTGCATGTACAATGTTGGTTCGATTCCCACTTGGGGAAATGAGCTATTTCATATTTCTAGTTCCTTGCTCTGGTAACGAGGCAAATTGGGGCGTTGAGATCTGCCACTCATTACGCAATGCCTCCAAAATGCAGTGGAAAATAGGGAAAGGAAACAGTGTCTTAACACTAGGTTTCTTGGTTCCTTCTCCCTACCCCGCCATGTGCGTGATACAGCGTGAAGCTACAAAAAATAACTTCAACTATTCAATAATATTAAACAGTTTATCATATTTGAAAACTGCTTACACTGATTGTAAAAGCTTACCTACATATATGTGGGATAGACATAATGTATTCCGAACGTAAATTACTTCGACAATATTATTTCATACGCTATGTTAATTTAATTCTTTGCGTTATGTCAATCATTATAATTAATTTCACTAAAGTATAGACAAGTTAATAAGCTTTTGACATGCCATTATCAGATGATATAAAATACAACGTACGTACGAGTACGTACAGTATTATTGAAATAATTGATGAATTGATTGAAATAAACAATAATTGATTTATTATTTTTTTTTACAGATTCGATATATATTTTTTTATAATAAATATCGTTATTTAAATTAAAATACAGAATAAGAAGTAATGATGAAAGAGTTGTAAAAATACATTTATAATGAAAAAGACGAAACCTCGATTCACCTTCTAAAACATAACATTGATAATATTGGAGGAAGTTTACATAAAATTTATGAAGATTGCCAGAAATTTATAGATAAATCGATATAAAAATGTTGTGTCCATAACACCTTAAGCTTTGCTTATCACATATTTATCAATGTGAAAAGTAAGAAGTAAAGAGCATTATAGACGATTGACAAGGTTAACAGCACTGGAAGCGTAACTAAGTTACGCAACTATTACGATAGTTACGATAAGGTAAGACTTAGTTGTTTTTGAAAAATATTCTATTCAATGATTTGAGCTGAGCTCAGAAGTTCCATTGAGTCAACACTGAAAGCTCAATAGCCCAAAGCGATATGCTGTTCTAATTTAGCCTCCTTTGTACGATAAAAGGATTTAGGCGACCTCCACTACCTCGCTTTCATTTACGGACTAAGGAATCGTAATTTAATCGTCTCTGGCTTAATTATGAAACTCTAGGGTCCCTTCAATTTTATCTCCACTATCTTATAACGGAGAGGAAAAGTTTGAATCTGATATTTTATGTATTTACTTCAAAATCTTATGTTAATGTTGTTAAAAAATGATTAATTAATTAAAGAATTGTATTTAAGAACTGTCTATATTTCTTAATTTATATAATTGACTTTACTTATGTAATTATAAAAATAAAATTATAAAAAATTAAGTTTTTGTTTAAAAAATTATGTTAATGAAATTTGAACATTACATTTAGTCATTGGTTTAGCATTTTTTTTATTAAAGTATTGCTTAAGATATTTTTTATGAAAATGAAAAAGACAATTTTATAATATTTTACGCGGTATTTATTCAAGGGGGCTATTCTTTTAATAAAGATAGATAAACATCTTGAAATTGCCCGCCAAGGAACTCAGAATGGCAGATTATGAAAATTCTATTCTTTCTTGAATTATTCATACACCTCGAGTCTTGAGACATTATGAAGACCCTAAGAATTATTATAACACTTAAGGAAGCTTAATACAGTATCATTTCACTAAATTTGTATAATAATTCTTCATTCACAATTACACTTTAATCGTAAAACAATTTTTAAAATAATGAAACAATCAAATAATATCTAAGGCTTTAAGTTCCGCTACTCAACACGGAAGTGTCTTAATGGGAACGGAGCGTCTTAACACTACGTTCCCAGATTCCTTCTGCCTACCATGCTATATCCAGGATACAGTTTGAAGCTGAAAAAAAAATCATACCTACTCAATGATAACTTGAAATGTAGATATGTAATTTTTTCGTAACCCTATTTTAATAATTTTAAAAATAAAAGTTTTTTAATGTTTTAATATTTATAAAGAAAATAATATGTATAGTATTTTTAAGCTGAGTTAGTAAATTTAATATTGAACTGAATTCATAGGTATATTGTAAAATAAATCAATGGATACATTCTGCTAATAAAAATAAATTATATTATGCTCGCTCTCGTCATGTAATACCATAAATAACATGAGATCCTCTTGAGAGGTTTCCTGTTCTAATGAGGGATGCGGAAGGAATGTAATCCACTTCAGTTCTAAAAATTCTAATATTAACATGTCAATTATAATGAAAATGTTTCCGAAATATTTAAGAAACTTATAATAATTATAAAATGTCTTAATCAAAATTATACCTAATTCTTGTTAAATAACAAAAATATATATTTAGTTTATATTGTATTTTATAAGTCCACACGCTTGTGCCACTGTGCCACCGGCCTCTTCTTTAAACATCTTAAAGAATTTACAGATGAAATGTACAGGATAGAGTTATGAACCTGTTACCCGTTCTTTAAACGTCCGCAGCCGAAATGCATTCTTAATAAAAAAAAATTGTACAATTTAAATTGAATCAATTCAGCACGTGAAATGCATAACAGAATAAATGATTGTTTAATCGACCGTAACAAATGCTATTTAGGATATAACATTTTATCATTTAAATGCTCGCATATTTTGAAATCATAATTTTCGCATAGCAATATTTTGTTTCATAATCTACAATTTTATAATACATTTATACGTCTCCTAGCGTATTAAATTATTTAATTGTAATAACAAATATATCTATATCAAATAAACAATATAAAATTAATTTATTGAATTGTATATTTACTCATATCATACAGAAATGAGATCTAGTGATCGATCACTATTTTTTCACTTGCCACTCAAATGTCTTTGACATTGTAAGATTATGTATAACTTACGAGACGGAATTCTACAGGTTCTCAAGAACAAATATTTTTAAACATAACAAAACAATAATATTATATTAATTACAAATACATGAATTATAAATATATGAAATACCCTATGACCCTAGTCGTGGTCCAGGGGCACAAGCGTGTGACTATAATGCGACAGGTTGTGTGTTCGATTCCCGTTCAAGGAAATGTATAATTAATATTTTCATTTCTTCGCTCTGATGGCGACGTTGAATTCCGCCAGCCAACATGCAATGCCTCCAGAATTTGGCAGAAATTTAGGAGTGGAGTGTCTTAACACTAAGCTCCCTCTACCTACTCTGCTACATGAGTATGTGGGATACAGCGTGAACCTAAAAAAAATACCATTCCTATTCTATCATTTTTAATTGGATTTCGATTATGAACTTGGAACTTGCGCTGGATACGTTCAGGTGTTAATTTTCAAAGTGAACTGAGTCGTGCTCATCAAAGAACTGAGCCGTGCGTGGTATTAGCATGCTGAGCGCCATCGCTTAGTGAGTACTGATGCCAACAGATCCTGACACGTAATGGAGTAATCACTTTAAGACAAACATGCAGTGTGCCTTGCAATATGGTGCTCTAAGTCTAATATCTTAATTAATATATAGGTCGCCGTAGTTTAATTAGGTTAGGTAGAAGACCTTCATGGCGCAGCGGCACAAAGGTGTGACTTTAACGCGTTGGCTATGGGTTCAACTCCTACTCGAGGTAATAAAGTATCTATTAAAATGTATATTTTCATTCCTTCGCTCTGGTGTCGAGGTCGTGGCGTTGAGTTATGCCACTCAACACGCAATGCCTCTAGAATTCGGTGGGGAACGGAGTGTCTAATCACTAGGTCCCCTCTACCAACCGGAGAAGCTGGTCTGGTTTTACTTTATATAATCGTTTAATGTTAACTACATTTCCTATTTTATCTCAAAATACATTAATGATGTTAGCCTTCAATTAACGGAAGTTTAATTTTAATTGTACTACAGCTCTATTATCAATATAGCCTAATAATACATTATTAAATACGAATACCAATTACCGAATATACTATGAGCACTTCATGGGAAAAATTGTTATTAAAATATATATATTTAAATATATATTTAACTTAATTAATTATTTTTGTATTCTAGGAATACTGTAAAATTAAATAAATGTTTATTTGTATATATTATGTACGTAATACTCAATAGTACTATGTAGTAGTCACTCTATGGAATGAAAAAAGATGCCTTAGAAGCCTATGCCTTAGAAAATATAATCTTTAATTTATTTACCTAAATATATTTTTAGACTGAGCAAATAACACAATATTCAAAGAAACATGATCTCGAATCTCGAATACAGTTTTTAGGCGTCTCACACGTACAATAATTAGAGATATTATTTACAAAATATTTAGATATCTTATTACACTATCAGTTCTTCTACTATTTTAATCCAGACATAATTTTCCTTACTTTTTGCCGCAGTCTTTGCAATACTCGAACTAATTTAATTTGTAAAGAATGAAAATGAGCACTCTGTTTAATGAAATAATTTCAAAGGCAAATGATTTAAGCTGTCGCAAATGTTAAGTGTTCATAATTAAATTTGTATTTATAATTCTTCAGCTAAAGTTTGAAACTATTACTTTTACTGTAGTTGAAATAATTTTTATTTATTATTTTTTTAAGTTTGTTTACTTGAGTTCTGGTATGTTTGTGTTGTGTGTTTATAGAGACATCAGCTAAACAGCTAAGAAACGTCTCGCATAAATTTATGGGTGTCGATGCCTTCAGACTGGCAATGGAATAAATATATATTAAATAATTCCAATTCATACTAAAAGCTTTGTTTCCTATTAGATTTGTTTAGATTTTCGACGGATTACTTAGGAGTAATCAGTTTCGTTGTAGGTAACGAAGTCTTAATTTACTTACACACATACTGTCAATTGCAATTTAATTTGATATTTTACAATTTCACGCTTTTTTCCTCAAATCAGGGTAAACAAAAACCTAGTATTCAACGCCGCCTGTTTTAAACGCCGCCGGCTGTGAACGCTGAATGTCTACCACAGCAGGAAAATTAAAGTAATTTAAATATTACCTTTCCCCGACCAAGATCGAACCCACAATCATCGCGTTTACAGTTTTGATAATACCTAAAATACTCGTATATTTTAAAATTCTTAATAAATTGCTAATATAAAATTCTTAATAATAAAACCTAATAAAGAAGCAAGCAAGCAAGCAAGAAGCTTAAATTAATAAACGGATTTATACTCTATTAGGTTTTATTTATGTTAATATTTCTATGTTAAACAGTTCAAAGTGTCCGCTTTAGTTCCAAAATTTATGCTACTGAAAATTTAGCTCCTTAAGATTTAAATCAAAGTAAAGTTACGTCATGTATAGCATAGGTGGTTACTATAACTAACGTGACATCATTGTTCATTTGTCATTGTCATTGACTTTTGTCTCCAAACAGAGGTATAACTTCTTCTAATATTTAAAATATCATAGTTGATACTTTTTGTTTTGTTTATTGCTTATTATCAGTTTTTTGTATGAAACTTACATTTCAGATTGACAGTTCAACTTTCATAGGCTATTTATTTATAATTTACTCAAATTTTAAATATTATTTATTTTTCATCATGATATTATACAAAATACAAATTCAAAATTTAACTCAAAATCAAACTCAACTCACACGTAATGCACATAGATTTTACAATATTCTATAAATATTTATTTATTTTTAGCTTCCGCTTTATCCCGCACTTAGTAAGTTAGGCTGAGGGAACCTGCGAACCTAGTATGAGTACACTCCGTTCTCCACTTTCTGAATTCTAAAGGCATTGCATGCAACATACATATTTGTATGTAATTATCAGCAAAACAACAGTGTTAGCGCTGAATAAATAGCACATATATTATAGCACAAAAATATATGATGAAATATTTGTAAAATCCAGATAGAACTACGTATTAGAGTTAAGAGAAAGAAAAAGTTGCACATTTATCATAGAGTACAAAGCAGTTTTTGTTCGCTCCGGCGCTTGTTCAGGTAATGCATACAACTGGGATTTAAATATTTAGATATGCATTTACTAGAAAGCAAAAAATACCTTTTACATCTGAATAAGAGGAAGCAAAAGTTGGATTCTACTAGGTATATAGGATAGATATATATTCGAATACCTAATAAGCATTCGGTGTTGGTGTTGATGGATCTTTGATTTTTATTAATGTATAAAAATGTTAATTCTTTTGTATTTTATTACAATGTTACTAAGAAAGATTGTTTCCACCATTTATTTTTGCTTTTTGCCTTTTTTTACCTGTAATATGTTGTGTGTTAAACAATTGTAAAAATTATTAGTTCTTTTTTTTTTGCAGCTTCATACTGTAGGATACGTAGAGGGAACATGGGAACCTAGTGCCAAGATACTCTGCTCTCCTTTAAGACACTTCCATTCCCCACTTTCCGCTGATGAATATGTTATTTATTTGAAGTGTCGATTACACCAATGATTAAACGTAAATGGTTTTGTTTATTTATAATTTTTTATTTTTATTATTTATTAAATAGTATATAAAATATGAATTTGAGAAGGAAACAAATGATGCAGCAATATCTTAAGATCTACGGTTGACTTCTTGCCCTTATTGAGGTAATCTAGTGGGAAATTAAGGCTACGCGACCGAGCGAGCACTTAGGTATGTACATTTACTTATCTGCCGCTACATCAACTTACTCCACCATTGGAATCTACATTTTTATTTATTCAATTCTTTTTAAGCTCACACTGAATCCCGTACATGGCAGGTTAGGCAGATTGAACCTGGGAACCTAGTGTTGAGACACTCCATTCCTATTGAGACACTTCCCCTTCCCACTTTCCGCCACGACTGGCTTCAACTGACCTGGCTTTTTTATCTTATAAATATTATTTTAAATGTTAGCTTTATAAAAAAATATTAATTACATTTTCAATTTACCCTTACTTATTTCTCGCATATAGGATAAGAACTTAGTGTTAAGATTAAAAGATATGAATAAGAATAAAAAAGATAAAGATATTCATCATATAGATAGATAGATACATAAAAAAATATGTTCAAATAAAATTGAAATGTGGAATGAAACGTAAACAGAAAACATTTTTTAAAAGCTTCGTTGATATGCCGAATTGCTGATCAACTAGGAATTGAAACATTTTTAATGTACCCATACATTTTGACGGTTTTATATATTTTTAAACTTCCTTTTCATGTGTTAATTGTAAACTACCTGAATATTATGAGCGCGTAAGTGAAGAAAAAAAATATAATTATAGTTATTTTTACTCTTATTATAAGTTATTTTTACATTTTCGTTGTGTAAAGTAACATAACAAATTTGGCGCAATAAAATAAAAAAAATATACCTATAAACAAATACGATGATAGTGGGTTCGATATCTACTTGAGTGAACAAGTTTATAAGCATTTTTGTTTCCCTGAGTGGGGGTACGTCTGAGTTTCCGCATATAGGAGGGTAGGTAGAGGCAATTGACTGTTACGTCATTCCGATCTGAACTCGCGTTATCGATTTTCGCGTACAGTGGCGAAACTAAACACTGCGCGTTGTTTTATTATCAGAGCGAGGAAATGAAAATATTTAATATAATTATAATTCATTTCCCGAATGGAAATCGAATCGCTAGGAACTTTCTTCTTACTCTGCTGTTAAAGGGTTAAAATTTGAAGCTGAAAAAAAATATCTGCAAAACCATTTACATTCATGCTATCATAAAAATTGCTTGTGATTTACCAGGGCTATGCCGCAATCACGCATGAAAATTATATTATATGAATATATGCTCGAAAACACAATTTGGCGTTGCATAAAAATTGTATGTTCAAAGGTAATTTTAATCATCGTCAGGCTACAGAGGTACTATATCTGTCAAATTGTTAAAATTGATTGTTCAATTATAAATAGGACATAACGAATATGATATATGTAGGCATGGCGTGCGACTGTAAAGCGACTGGTTGTGTGTTCGATTTCCACTCGAGGAAATTGTATAAAGTTTATTAATATTTTCATTTCTTCATTTCCTCACAAATACTTAGTCTTAAACGACCATTTAACTGCTAGCTCGTAATTCGTGGGTTTGATCCACATTAAGTACGCTAGACACATTAAGCACATATGTCATGAAAATGAATTTCCGTTCTGTGTATGAAACAATATCTATTCTTGTATAGAAATGAACAAATATTCCCATTTCCAATAGCTTTGGCAATATTCGATCGACTGTGTATGACTTGGCTTAAATTTGGATGCTTCTAAGCTCTATTGATTGTTATATATACTTACCTACATACGCTGTTAAAAGCTGCAAGCTGTTTTTTATTTGAAAACGTTTAGTATAAGCTCATCAAAATATTATAACATAATATACTTATTGGTGCGTATTGGAAAAACTCCTAACTCCAGTATACTAGCTGATTTTATATACGTAAAGTATTTTGTTATTTAACCAAAAAAAAAACCAGCTTTTTGAGAAAAATATATTTTTAAAATAAACCAAATCACGGCAATAGTCAATAATACAAGTGGAAATATTGACGAGGGGAAATATTAGTTAGCTATAAACGTGTTGTAAAAGTTTACGTCCATTTAAGGGAAAGGCCATGGCACAGTCCAATAACATCGTAGGGAAGCTTCGGCTCAAACTTTTAATTAAACGGTAGCATCTGCGCGGCTAGTTACTGCTCGACAATTATTGTTTGGAACACGTCAGACGCCGCCCACAGGACTGTGGTGTACAATGGCGGTTCTGTAACCCTGTAATATGTTGCTAGTATGCAAGTTATTTGTTCTTATTAATACTTTTGCTTAAGTGCTATAAAAAAATATTATTATTTAACATCCTTTCCCCTATAATGTAGAGCCGTTACTATTAAAAGAGACTAGAAGCACTGTAGACACCTTTACTTTACGTAGGAAAGTCTCCTCGCTATGCATTTTTTACCGCATTTGTCATTTGGAATATTCTGGACTGTTTTACCTCAAATATATGTGGCATCTGGATACACGTGGCACTCCACTTCTATGCGGAACTTCTTCCCCACTTAATTAGGAGCTTCTTCTCACACGCCCCACAACTGTAGAATGGACCACCTGCGACAGTGTTTCTGGGTTGATAGTAGTTCCTCTGATCACTTACCATCAGATGAGCTGTACGCTCGTTCGCTTGTTTATGCCATAAAACAATCATAATATCACTATTCTAATACACAGAGGCAATCTAAATGCAAAGGTGCGCACACTTGACCTGCACGACTCTGTAAGCGAAAATATGAAAAAGTGTTTTTATAATATACTAGTGGACCCGGACGCGGCTACGCCTGCTTGAACTATAAGAATATTTTCGCGTCGGTCATACTCATACTATGTCGCCCGAAGGCTAGGTTATTTCGAATCAGTGACATCTCCTTAATTATTTATTAGAATGTTATACAGTAATCGTAACGTAAACGTTGCGTAGCGACGCGACGGTTGTTATTGACATGGCAGAATAAATTGCCTGTCAAATTAGAAAATACTTTAAAATATATTAGTTTATATGCGTAATGTAATGTTATATAGCCTATTAGATCCAGAGATCTTAGCGTTCAAACAAACAAACAAACAAACAAACAAACAAACTCTTCCGCTTTATTATATTAGTATAGATTATACAAACGTTACAGACCAAACAATTGAATATTATTAATTCGCATATTAAACATATTAAAATATATTTGACATCAAATAACAATTTATATAAATTCACTGTGTCAACCACCGTGTGATCTGGAGAGATCGGTATAAAATGTAAGTAAGTCTAATGCGGTCGTTAGTCAGATCCTGGAGCTCCGTAGTCCGTCAGCTCGCCTTGCGGAGACTAATGACGGCGTGCACTGAAATATGCTCCACATAACTTCGCGACATAACCCACTAGTCTTAGGATGCGTACTGACTTACAGCGTGATATATTTACTTGGGTGTTCTTGCTGTGTTATTGTCTGTAGCAACATAATTATCTTTTTGGATCATTTTAAAGTAATATGTTTCAAATAAATATTTATCCATTTTCAACATAACAAAATATTAAATACTAAATCTTTTATTTTTTTATAGTTTTTGTTTCTGCACCCCATTTACCCAAAAAAAAATTCATGATATCAGAATTGTTTCTAATATCATGAAAAATTATATACTGGTGTCTTTTTAGCACCTTAATTGTTAAAATTGATATTAAAATTTTTCTCTAAACTCATTTTCAAATCGACACAGACTAAATTGCGGATCTGCCCGCCCCTGCCTTGTAATTTAGTTTGGGTCGATTAAATAGTTTAGATTACTTAATAGCCATTAAATAATTTACATTTGACGAACATTCGAGATTAGGTATACCCAAAAACATTTCCCTTAAAATATTAATATGGTGTAGATCCCTTTTCACGCATGTACTCGCGTGGCATGGATAAGAAAAAAGTGCTTCTCATTCTAAGCACTTTGACATGGGTAGAACGTATTTGCTACATGACTGCAAATTTCTTACATGCATAAGTTTTTGGGTTATCCTTAATATACGTGGTTGATTCACAAATTCTTTAGTTATATTCAATATAATGTTGAATCATTTTATATTAAGATCATTTTCAGGTTTCAACCGACAATTTGACAAAATGATATAAAATAAGCTCTGTAAAGTCAAAGTCAAAGTCAAAGTCAAAGTCAAAATATCTTTATTCCATAAAAATGCTTAACATTTACTTGGACATGTCATAAAAGTAGAAAAAAAAAATGCAAAACAAAATAACCAAAAAAAAAATGTGCAATTTTTATATTTATAATATATTAAAATCAAATTTTAAGAATCAATGTCAAGTCTTATCATACTTAAATTAAAAAATAATAATGAGGCGAGTCCAAGTTATCCCGCAAAAAGCCTTGGTAGTCTGGGACAGCCTAGTGTTAAGACAGTCTGCTCCCCACCTTCCGCTAAATTCTGAAGGCATTGCGTGTAGAGTGGCGGAATTGAATACCGCGCTTGTCTTGATACCAGAGCAAAGAAATAAAAATATTAAATATTTTATTTCCTCGAATGGGAATCGAACCCACAACCTATTGCGGTTTTAGTTACACCCTTGTGCCCCTCCGCTACGATGACGTCTTACATCACTTCACTTAAATTAGCTAGTAATTGCAACGATTATAATGAGTTTAGGTTTCAGGTAAATATAAGTAAGTAACTTTTATTACAATTCAGTGTTTTAGAGGGATATGCATATACAAATGCGAGATATGGTAAGAAATAATATCTCATACTTTATATTCTTAAAGTAAATTATTCTAGCTTTTTAATTTAAGCAGTTTTAACTTACTCTCGGTATGAAAATTACACAAACTTCGCTGTATGAATAAATTCAGAAATGAATGTATGTAGGACCAGGAATAAGATGAAGGCAACCGTTGCTTGATGCAAATCTTCAAACACAGGTGCGGAAGACGGAAAGCAAAGTGAAATACGAGGCTTGGTTTATGGACGTAGCGGTAAGCAAATAAAAGCTATACCGAAATGTTTATTATGTTCTAGTTATTTAAAAATACATATTAAATTGGAATGAGACAGTAGAATGATATTAAATTAAAGAAATAATAAGTTTTTTTATATATTTTCGGTTAAATATATAAAAATAGGTAACCGATTTTAAAGATTTTTCGTGTATATTATGTCTTCGTTATCATATAAAATCTAGAACAATGCTATTTTTTATCATTTTACTATGCTTCAGAATATCAGTATAGGTATTATTAACGTTTTAGTTCTAGTACAATATCAGCTTTAAATACTGTGAAAGCTCATAAAGTTCACAACCGTTGTATATTGGCTTGCGACGTCCTAAGTGTAGTAGAAGATAGGAAATGCTGTCGACGATCGCGCCGCGACACTGTTCATTGTTACGTTGTCGCATCCTTTTCCATACCTGATAAAATTTTAATGTAAATTAATTTTATATAGAGAGGCTATTTTTGTTATATGAAATGAAGTATTTTTTGTTTTAATTCTGAAAAAAAAAAATCTCTAATAATTAATTTATTTATTTATGTATAATACAGTATTTATTCTATATCTACTTTAAATTAACACAATTAAAGTTAATCTAAATTATTTAACTACTCATTTAAAATAAAGGATGATAAAATGCCATTGTAACCGTAACTCTTCAACTGTTTTTTTACTATTTTCGTATATGTGCATTAAGAATATTATAAAATATTTAGCATGCACATATTTAAGCATTTACTTTTTTCACTTTAATTTTAAGATGACGTAGAAGGGCGCAGAATCAATGAATTACGTCATAACTAATACTGCCCCCTTTTACACCAGTATAAATAAAGTTATAAACAACTTACACAAGAAAAAATATTATATTTTTAATATGAGAATAAAAAATTATGTACGTATATACCAGCTTAGACCTTAAATTTAACGTGCTATCTAGGCACTTCCGGCTTGGGCATGTCTCGAGTTAAGTAAGAGCTTCTCCTTTATGCACTTTGGCAATCTTAAATATGAAGTATGTTGCTCTTGTAAGAATAATTTAGAGTTCATCTTATATCCATTAGCATAGAGATATAAATATGAATTTAAATAAATCTTATAATAAATATTGAGGCCAGACATGGCGTAGGCACAAAGTTTAACTGTTCGTAACTCGTTTCCCACTCGAGGATCTCTGCACTCGAGGATCTCTTTGCATTTTCTTCGCTCTGGTGTCGAGACCAAGCGTGGCGTTGAGGTCCGCCAATCAACACGCAATACTTCTAGAAGAGTGAATTAATACTCTGCCTAAAAGAATAAATAAAATATAATGGTGTGGTGTCGTGGGACACCAGGTAGTAACGAAGTTCCTTCGGCTAATGTAGAATCGACACAAATTGCAAAAAAAGTCGTGCTCAATTTTATGTAGGTTTTCTTGATTTTTCTCTTAAATTTTGCTGATTAGTTTTTATTTAAGTACAAGAAAGTATTTAGGAAATTCAGTATTTTAGGAAATAATAAATTACTTAAAATAAAAAAACATCGTAATTCAAATTATGAACTAAAAAAAGAAAGAGGGAGAAAGAGAAAGGTATTATACACTACTCGTCTGTGTATGCGACTGTCGCGCTCATTTAACGGTTTTATTCCACGCATTTTTCTTACGGTTTTACTATCACATTTTTTTCAGTTCGGTCACGCAGCGAAATCCCTATCCCTTCCAAGCCTGCCGTAAGGAACTTTGTTCCAATAAATGTAGAAAACTATGAGAAGAAGAAATTTATGGGAACAATTCTCATGTAATAGTCGAACTCAATACGAATTCCGTTACATATACATTATACATCCTAATAGTAGGATAGCCGCATGACCTTTGTTTTTGTCGACTTAGACTTAAGTCCAGGTAAATATAATAATATTGAAAAATGTGTAACGGAGCGCGAGCGTTTAGTTTTGTCAAACAACGCACTAACTATATTTCGTGTAACTTAAATATTTCGTAAGTTATTTATATAATGAGGCACATAGAATAAAGCGTCAAAGCTGTCTCAAAATTCAACAGCTTGGGCTACGCGTATCTGCTAAAACACAAACGCTTTGAAAATAATAAAAAAATGTATAAATATATATATTTTTTCCTTTGTATCCTTTAAACTAAAAAAACTTTAAAAATATCATAAAAAAATAGCTTTTACTATCTCAATTTCTTTGATGTTCTCAAATATCGGAGCAACTCTCCGTTAACTCTCTACCTCGTTAGTGCCTGTTTCAGCGTCTGCACAGAAAACATTATACTCTATTTTGTAATTTTCTTTATGAAACACGACTTTTATGACATCTTGATACACTTTTAACTGTACTCATTAACTTTCTATTCATATTATATTCACAGAATTTTGAGTTTTCATTTCAGAAACATTTTAACGACGCTTTCTCGTTTTAATTTGTGTATACCAAGAATTTGGTAGCTGTGTAAGTTGAAGATAATAATAAAGTTCTTATTTGAAATTCCTTCACGTTAAAGCCGAAATAATGATATTAACGCACTTGTATGTAATTGAATTATTTTCTACTCTAAATATAAATATTCACCGAGTGGAGATCGAACCCACAACTACCGTTAATACGGGACTCTGATGCACTGCATCACGATGGCTTCTCTATGAACATACTTAATTTATTTTTGCCCGATCCTATTAGATATATTTAATATTTTGCACACGGGAAGGGAAGCTAAAGTGTCTCGTTTAGATAAACTTGCTGTGGCGACATTGTGAAAATGTTTTCTTAACAGTATTTGCTCGACAACTAAAATATAAGCGCTTATATGCAAGCAAGCATTTCTTAATGCGATCTTTTAATCGATATAATATACTCACAATTTAATATATGTATTTATATGTACAGAGACCGATGTAGTGCATTGGCACAAGCGTGTAGCTGTATATGCGATGGTTGTGGCTTCGATTCCCACTTGGGGCAATTAATTATTTATTTTGTCATTTCCTCGCTCTGGTCTCGGAAATTCAGAGGAAAATGGGGGATGGAGTGTATTAACATTAGGATCCCTCTGCCGACCCTGCTAAATGCGGTTAAAGCGTAACGCTAAAAAGTAATAATAAACAATTTTTCAAACGCACAGCATTAAAATAAATAGTCAATGCATTCTATAGAATATGCACGAATTATTTGCTTATTCAGCTTTCATACACAAACAATAACAAAAGAACTACTTGGGAATACAGGTATTTCTATATAGATTATTTATTACGTGTAATTACGTGTTTTACCTTTAAAGGTCCTGTATATCTGTTCTATTTGGGTAAAGTTTACAATAATTTACTACTAAGTTGGACAATATCTTATACTTACCTGTAACTTATAAGTTACCTGGTAGAGATGTTTCGACATTTAGGCGAGAGGAAGTCGGAAGGCGATAAAGATATAAACTTAAGCGTTATACGGACTACCAAGATTTATGTTAATAAAAAAAATGTTATAAATTAATAATTTATTAATTAATTTATGTTAATAATTTTAAATAATGCAAAAACAAAAGTTCCAAAAATGATCTTATTTAAAATAAAAGTCATTTGTATACATAATGCCTGTCTTGTTACATAGTTTTCCACTTAGTTTTCCTTTGATACTAAAATAAACATACTAGGTATATAATTTTTTTATATATTTATTAAAGAATAATATTTTTGGTCCATAGATAAGCAAAATAGGTTTGATATTCGCTTCTAATTCTCATTTGTGCCACAGTACTGTCATAGTTCACAAGCAACTGATAACAACTGCGCGGAAACAAGAGCTTCCACAATTGGCACAAGTTCAGAACTCGATCGTGACACTTCATTATGTTAATTGAACCTTAATATAATTTAAGTACTGCGATTAATATTAGAAACTGGAGAGACTTTCATGGCGCAGCGGAACAGCGTCTAACTTGTGAACGTCGGTTGTGCGTTCGATTCCTTTTCGAGGTAAAAAAATATTTCCAAAAATGGGCGGAAAGTGTAGAAAGGATAATCTTAATAATAGATGACCTATTTTTTTCCTTAGTGCGCAGGATAGTATTTAATTTTTTTCCCTCTATATTCTTGTTTGTTAAGTATTTTGTTTGTTGTATTGTGGATTTTGTTTGTTTGTTAAGTATTTTGTTTGTTGACTATAGTATTATGTTGGTAATGCATATCTAAATGACCTCCCTGTTTATTCTTGAAATTAATCTTTTTCTAGTTCTCGTCTTAACATTTTGTATTATTTTTTCTAAATATATATCATAGTAAAAATTGTTAAACTATCGCAGCTAGAAGCTAGAATGTGAAAATGGTTGTGTTGTGTGAATATTGGATTAGTTTCACAATTTCAGCATTAGATTGCGCCACCAAGCTCATATTATCTTTACATGTACAAAAATAGCGAACTAAGTAAAATGTCACACCTATTCTCCGCCTCATCAATATCACGTAGAAATAAAAAAGGACTGCAACAGTATTATCATCAAAGAATCCCAGAATTTTATATCATAACAAGGTTTTCTCTTTTATTCTGAAATGAACCAGTTACAATGCAATATTTCTCAGAATAATACCTTCGTATAACTTGTGTTGTATTTTTTTTAGGGTTCTGTACGTCAAAAGGAAAAGCCTTATAGGATCACTTTGATGCTTATCTGCACGTCTGTCAAGGTCATTTATGTCGACACCACGAGGTGTCAAGCTAAAATTATATGAAATTATGAAATATTCATGTCTATGGTCCCCTAGAGCACATAAAAATTCAATTCAATTCAATTCATAAAAATTCTAAGTCAAGGCAATCAAAAGTTACGAGCACTTATGCATCGTTT
Source organism: Heliconius melpomene rosina (assembly GCF_056956725.1). NCBI lineage: Eukaryota > Metazoa > Arthropoda > Insecta > Lepidoptera > Nymphalidae > Heliconius > Heliconius melpomene. The sequence continues at coordinate 4,377,622 of NC_140401.1, read as the reverse complement.
TTGATGTATTTTTTAAGAAATTCGCCGCGCATTCAAATCTATAATGTTCTTCCAGTGGGCTTTCCAGCTATGAAATTTGATATAAAGTGAGAAACTTATAATACAAAAAAAAGAACAAAATCTAAAAAGTAAATTTTTGTTGGTATTTCATAGAAAAATAAATATTGCTAACTAATTTTTGTAGTTAATTTCATGCAAAATGAGGTACATATACCTATGGGCAACCTAAAAAAGTTGACAAGTTTAAGCTTATGATAAGTTTGTCAACTCTTATAAGTTGTAGTTCACGTTGACCTACAATCATGATATTGGTAGGGAACCCTCAGTGGGCGAGCCCGACTCGCATTTGACAGATTTTTTTAACTTCACACTGTATCCCATATAGAAGCAGAGGGTTCAAGGCAGGGTGACTTCATTTTAGCATTCATCTATTCAATATCATCTATTTTATCTATTCAAATAACAATTGAGAGCAGTAGTTCTACTAGTAAGTAGAAGAATGTTATTTTGCTGCGTATTTATGAGTGCTTTTGAATCGAACTATAACTAGAACTAGACCATGAAATTCATGATGAAAAAGTTGACTTTAGTGAAATTATTGTTTTCTATGTATACAAACAAGTGCTATGATGGCGTTGGAAGTGAAATTGAGAAGAAAAAAAGTTTTAAAAATCCTAATCACTAGTAAACTAGTATTATGCAGAAATGTCAGCAAAAGTTTCCACAAAAGAGTGTGTATATGCAGTAAAGCCGTGAAGGCTATTTACTCGATGTTTGTTTTACCATAAATACTTAATCGTATCTTTTGTGCTTTATTATTCAATAAAAAAGTACAATCTTAAGACTAATAACTGTATTTACTGCCTAATTTAAATCTAGCTAGCGTAAATTTTTGGACCACACTATATATTTGTGTAACAAAACAATATAGGTAGGTATTTTGGTAAAAAACGTGTAAATAGAATATAACTTACGTTTGCATTTAGCCAGATATAAAACTCAAACCTGAACTTTTATTATAATAAATGGTACTTATGCAATTAAGATATACTCGTACATGTAGTTTTAATCTCTTGAGGGTTATTTTTCGTACCGAATAGAACAGTCCCGGGAGTCCTTTGTGCGACCCTCGTTAACGACCCACTTCAAATGTATACAAAGACCAGTAGTCAGGGATATACAAATCATTATTGCTCTTTACCTTAATTTTGTAGAAATTGTACGTATTGTGAGTTCAATGACACAGTTCACTAATAGACTATTGAAGTAGGTATATTTGCAAAAGTAAAATTATTCGCTAGTGTACCTTGGAAAATGTTATGTTAATAAAAGTTATTTTATTTAATTATAAAAGAAATCTGATTAATCTAACAATATAACATTACAAGTAGTACTTAAGCACTACCTGGCTGCTTGGGAGGATGTTACTGGCGGCAAATCGTCCCCTTCGGGACTCGAACCTCGGCTTACAGCCATCAAAATCAACGATATCTTAATTTTCCGCCTAATTTAACCATAATTTATCTTTTTTTTTCGGTACAAACATGCTAATTTTTATATATATTATTAATATTAATTGCATGAAATGGACAGTTTATTTTTAAAGTGGTGTTAGAGCATTATGTCTTGATTTGGAAAAATTAAAGGTTACAAGGAAATTGATACGGAATCCTCGGTATGCCAATCCGACTCACATTCGTCCGATTTTTTTTTTAAATAGACTTACACCATTTCCAAAATAAACGGTCCAAATGATAATTGTCGATAGAACCATAAGAAACATCTTCATCGCATATATCTGTACCCGTTTATTTTCGATACACAATCCGTTGCTATTACGTTCAGGCACAACGATAGTCTCACACAAGGACCATTGTGTGCGTCCAATCACCCAATAAGGGTAGAATAATTTATCTGCTTTGTAATTACCTGCTTTGCGAATACAAATAGATGTCTATTTGTTTTGTGCACCCTCATTTTCGATAAAAGTAATTGCACACAAAGTGTGTTGAAAAGTTTAATTGATAGTTAAATATATATTTTTATATGAATTGGGAATTATTTTATTTAAAAGTCTCAATTTTTTGTATTCAATAAGAGTATTTATAAAATCAATGACAAATATAATATAATTGGAAATAATTAGTACCTACTGATAGGGGAACGGCATGTCTTAGCACTAGGTTGCCTCTGCTTACTCTGCTGTCTACTAGCAAGAAGAAGTGAGTAGAACTAGGGAGAAGTTGATTTATTTTTATCAGGAAAAACGAATTCTTAATCCTTTTCCAGAGCCTATAACACTTTGATAAAATTTGAGCTCCCACTCACATACAGGAATTATAAGCAAGATACATAGTTCACGTTTTCTTAGCTTTTCAACAAAACAGACAAATAAAAATGTTTATCAAATTATCATACCAGTACATCTTATTACTTTCCATTTACGTGCCAGCATTGAGAGGGATTACTGAATTAGTAATTACAAACTTTGGCTAAGATTAATCAAGTTAAATCAATTGTTTAGGAGTTAAAGGATTTCGCTTAAGGGTTTTCCTAACTTATAATAGCATGAGACGTCAATGCTCTCTGATTGAGTTTCATACCAAATTTAGTAAGAAACTTTATACTCTAAGTAATTAATATATTTATTAAGTAGTGTTTTACTTCAATAAATAAAATTTTCGAAAGTCGACGGGGTCTCAATTCGTCTCCTATTGTTAGGTACTAGGTAGGCCTATATAGTAAAATAAACAAATAAAAAAAAAACAACAGAGAATGGAGTGTTTTAACACTAGGTTCCCTCTGCCTACCCTGCTGTGTGCGGGATACAGCATGAAGCTAATAGTAAAACTAGCTATAGTAAAAAAGTTTCAAGGGCAAATGATAGTTAAAATAAGCAAAATTATATATTTTTTAATATTTGCATATGTTTATCTTATTTAAATGTGTATATACATGAAACATAATCAACAATAAATAATAATTAATACATTAAAAAACAGTATTTTACATAACCTTATTTAATCCCAAAATGAAGATTGAAGTAAGTTTATTTAAACCTCATCAATAGATTTTAACTGAAACAAAGTATTATATTGAAGTAATAAAGTGCTATGAAGAGAGTAGGTATATATAGCTCGGCACTCAAGTAAATTTGCAAGTTCATTGAACAGAATTAGGAATGGAATAAATTAGATGAGAAAACGACTTGAATACAATTGAATACGCTGTCTCTGAGTACATGAGTTTTATTGGTGATATAGATGTTAGCATTACCTATGTGTTCACAAATGTATGCATTAGTTATCTGTAGTCATGTATTGAATAAACGGTATTTTTTAGGTATAGCTTATACCTCAATAATAAAAATATTTGTGTGAAAAGAATAGGTAAATAAATAAATATTTTTTTTGTGTTTGTAACAGTTAATTTTTTCATATTTCCTGTAAATTAACAACCAATCTTCTGGACAGTGAACGAGACTTAATTTAGAAGAACTGTCTGTGTTTTATGCAAAATCGACAAAAATACTTAGTTAAATATAATTAAGTCTAGTCCCTAGTCGTAAGTCAAAAATAATCTATCATTACAAAGGATGTCTCGAATATGGTAGTAAAACGTTTATAACTGAGTAGACAGAGGAAACCTAGAGCTAAGACACACCATTCCCCATTTTCCACCGAATTTTTAAGGCATTGGGCCTCGAGGCGGCGTTGAGTTTCACCACCCAAAACAGTGGCGTAACTTAACGCCGACATCTGCTTTGTGCCCCTGCGCCACGACACCCTCAACGGTCATTGTTATTGCATTCTATACATATCAATCAATTAGTCCAATTAGTACTACATGTATTACTAATGGAATTTCTATTATGTACATATATATATATGTAAAATTAAAGCAAACCTAATGTGAGTATATATAACGTCATTTTGATAAAATAACTAATTTCACAAAATAGATAGATAAGATGAAAATAGTGAAATGTACCAAACATCGAAGTTAGGCTGGAAACGATCTTTCCTGCAGATATGGGCCAAGTTTGCAAGTTCATTGAACAGTAGATAGGGATAGGAATAAATTAGATCCGGTAATCATCACTGAATATATTTACGTTCCTATTATCTGGAGATCGCTTTATCAATGTTGTAGGACTAATCGAGTGAAACTCTTTAGTAAGGGGAAGTATATAAAAGTTTTTTTTTATGTATGTAATCTGTGGCGCTGTGAATAAATAGATTTTTATTATAGCATCTCAAAAGTTTTGAATGGCTGACATCATCATCATCGTGATAGATTAATCTCTTTCATATTTTTAGCTTATTTACGAAATATATTGAGGGACCACTTCCGTCTTTACTATACGCACACGGGGCCCAGGCCCTCTTGCGGGCCCCATATAGGCTGTAAGAACACCATTGTCTTTTACAATTTGTTTTACTTCCATAATTCACGTAGTGCGCTAGGGCTCTGTGAAAGACAAAATATAACGACCAATTAAGTGGGATTTGAACCCTTAAACATAGCGTATTATCAGATTTACATATAGGTACATACGGCGGCGTTACAATGAAGTTTTGCTATATAATAGCATATTTATTATTTAGCACACAGGTATGCAGGAGATAGTTTGTGGTGTATACTATATCTGTATTAATTAAGGTTGAAAACAATCATTAACATTACGATAATTAATACTAATTCATATGTTGAGATCATATCGGCAAATTGATTATGTTTATATATATTCATAAATAATAATGTTTTTTTTCCGTTTCACGCTGTATTCCACTCATAGTAGGATAGAGGAAAGATTTGAAACCTAGTGTTAAGACACTCCGTTCCCATTAAAACATTTTCGTTTCCGCTGAATTTTGAAGGCATTGTGTGTTGAGTGGTGGAACTCAACGCCGCACGTTTTCTCGGCACCATAACGAAGAAATAATAATAATAAATATTTCCAAAAAAAAACTTTAACATATTTATTGTTTATAATGGTAATATATAATTTTTTAAACGATAATTTTATTATTACTTATGGCAATACTATCCTGGCGTAAAAAGACATTGTGTACTTGATGATTGTGCGTTAGATATCCAGTTCGTCGTTATATTTACATATTTTTTATTTATTCCTCACGCAAAAGAAGAAAAATGTTACATATACTTAAATATGTTGTCTATCTTTATACTTTTTCTAATTTGGAATATATTTATAGCGTAATTGCTATTTTATAAAATTCCTTGATATGAATATAATTATAACTTAATTTTTTTAATAAAAATATATTAGAAACTTTGAATGTGCGGTTTATAAGTATAGTTAGGTTTAAAAGGATTTGGTATGCAAATTATCTAGAACTTGGCACAGAGGTAGAGCAACTAAAACTAAATTTCCGGGCTTTATCAAACTCGCCATCTGAAAGTTACTTTATAAGATGTTACTATTTTCATATAACTATATGTATATTAAATTAGCTGGCAAAAGGAAATTTATGGAAGCAGAATATTTGTTGGAAATATTAAAAACTTTAATGACGTCCTAATGGAAATAAATCGCTTTGTTCAAACAAAAAAAGGAAATTTATAAGTCTATTATTTATTTCATATTACATATATGAGGCTGAGGACGTCGTAACGCAGTGGCGAGTGTGACTGTAAAACGACGATTTTGGGTTCGATCCCAATTCAATGACAATTATTTTATAGTAATTTAGAAAATAACTTATATTGATAGTACTTTTTTTGGTTAAATTACAACAAAGACTAAATTTTAAGGGCAGCTTGACTATTCTTTTTATAATTTAAATTTTTTTAGCACTGTCGTTACTATATATTTGAAATACAATATTAAATAATGGAATTTTGAAATAGAGCAAAATTTTAATGAAAAATAGTTATATTTAATGTTAAATTAAGTACAATTGTTTTGCTTTAAATTATAAGGAAAACAAAATAAGCGAACACTTTTGAGATTACAACACTACCTATATATTTTCATGAAATTAAATAATAATAGGTGAAAGAAAGCTAAATCCATATTTAGATTTCATTCTTATTGACCAGAAAAAAATCGGAAATACGTCTCGGACAATGGACTATAGTAGACAAACGTCGACCAAAAAGAAAACAGAAAATTGGAATAATTAAGAAAGTTTCCATCCAATTAGTATTCATTAACGTTTTCTGTCTGATGTAATTAGCGCGGTGGGCAAAGTAATTTCTGTAAGTACGGAATCACTGCCAATTTCCGAGGGTTGATTTCGGAGAATAAACAGACTACGGGTTGGATTTGAGCAAATCTGTGTGTCCTCTGTTATTTCACGTAGTATTAGCATATTTGCCGCTACTGAGGCTTTAAGTATTATTACGTGTGTGCGTGGGCTATATAGAAGCTAGATCGTGTTTTAAAAATATTTTATACTAGCGGACGCGCGCAGCTTCGCTTGCGTATTTAGGGGTGAATTCTAATAACCCATGAAACATGTGTTCAATGAAGTATTTTTAAATTTTATAAAAATCGGTGGCGATTTAAAGATTTTTCCATACAAAATTTCAACCCCTTATTTGCACCCTTAGGGGGAGAATTCTAGAAAACCATGAAACATGTGTTCAATTAAATATTTTTAAGAGTGTAAATTTCAAATTTTATAAAAATCGGTGGCGATTTAAAGATTTTTCCATACAAACTTTCAACCTCTTATTGGCACCCTTAGGGAGTAAATTCTAAAAAACCGTGAAACACGTGTTCAATTAAATAATTTTAAAAGTCTGAATTTACAATTTTATGAAAATCGGTGACGATTTAAATTTTTTTCCATACAAACTTTCAACCCCTATTTCACCCCTTTTGGGTTAAAATTTTTCAAAATCCCTTCTTAGTGGATGTCCAGATTACGAAAGTAAACACATGTCCAAATTTCACATTTCTACCATCAGCGGTTACGGCTGTGCGTGCGTCTTACCTCAGTCAGTGAGGACAAGTCCTTTTATATATATAGATAACATATCTTCTATATATGTTTCTGTTTATAATGGTTATAAACACGCACAGTATAAAACAATCCCTACCGTACAGTACAGTTTAGAAATAATAATAATATATCTCGTAATAAATGTAAATATTAGAAATTGACATTTTTTAAAACACATAAATTAATAGATGTTTTACAATTTGTGTGTAGAAAATCAATTTCAACGAAATTTATTACAGAACTGGGAACAAGTACCTCCTAGACCACATATTCTAGGTAAATATAGAACGTTATAATATTTTAGTTAGCAAATGTTTATTTAGTTGAAATAGTTTCTTAGTTTGCTTTAAAGTATAGTTTAATGAGGTACTAAGTTTTTTAACTTATACCAAAAAAAAGCTGTGGGGAAATTATTAAAAATATTATCCGTAAAATATTTTACTAATTAGTTGTAATTTTATTATTTATTTCTTTAATACTTTATTACACTTTTTTAAACATAAAACAGATACAAGATAAAAAAATGAAAAATTGAGTAAAGGCGGCCTTATTACCACAGGTGAGCTCTTCCAGGCAACCCTTACCATACAAAAGATAAAAAAATATATGGATATTTGTAATTTTGTGTATTCCAATGACAAATAATACAAAATAGAAATAAATACTTCATTAACACGCGCCACCGTGTCCAAGCCAAATTAAAAGCCAAGGAACGACGTGTATTTTACATGTATCATTTCAAGCTACTTTTGAGTCTTTTTTTATAATAAGTAAGTCTCTTTTTTTATAATAAGTCTCTTTTTTTTTATAATAAGTAAGTTTCTTAACAACGTTCAACTTCACCGCCAATACCTACGACTGTTAGGTTATCGTCAATGAGGCGTGTGCGTTTTATTTTACAACGAAAATTTTATTAATTCTTTTGTTTGAAAAAAATACTTAAAAACTTACTTTTACAGCAAAAAATAATGGAATTGTCGTACCTGACACGCGTTAATAAAATTAACCTTAGTATAAATCATTTATAGTTGTTCCGTGATTTACATTAGTGTTATGTTTAACGAATCGGATAAATGGTGTTAACCGCGGCCTTTGTACTGAATAACATTGCAAATGTACCGCAAGTGAATAAATACGTTTATTGTTCTTTAAATTTTTTTTTGGTTTCAAACTGTATCCTGCATAATGCACAGTATTCAGAGGGAAACTGGGAACCTAGTGTTAAGATACACCGTTCCCATTAAGATACTTTCGATTCCCACTTTCTGCTGAAGCTCTGCTTAGCTACTCAAGTGCAGGTCTTAAGTGTTTATCACGTATTACAATTTTTAGAGCTTCAGGTAGGCAGAGAGAGCCTAGTTTGAGACTCTCCGCTCCCCACTTTCCGCTAAATTCTGAAGGCATTGCGTGTTGAGTGACGGGACTCAGCGCCACGCTTTGCCTCTACGCCAGAGCGAACAAATCAAAATATTATATGTTTCATTTGCTCAAGTGGGAATCGAACCCACAACCTGTTGCGTTACGAATAGATACACGCTTGTGGAACACAAGTGTGCGCCACGACTGGCCTCAGGTATTACAATAAATACAAAATTATTTTTTGTACCCGTTCACAATACTATTGATTAATAATTTATTTATATGAACTATTTATATAGAAAGTCGAAAAGCATATATCATTCATTTAAGCAAATACCTTATTGTTAAAGACCCATAGCTTAAGAGCTTAGATAATCGTTTAATAAATCTTTATTACGTGCTACATAATAATTCATGTAGATCCCCGTGTTCCATCGAGCGGGTAAGTGATGCGGTTCATATTTAATAAGTAAATAAGCCAAAATGTGGCCTACTCAGTAATAAAATTAAATTTTGATAAATATTATGAACCCTAGAGGCCATCGGTGCTTAGGGGTTAGGGGTACACGCGACTGGTAGCGTTCGTGATTCCCGCTCGAGGGAATGGAAATATTTAATATTTCCCTTCCCTCGAGAGGAACTTAAACGCACGACTGTCGTGTTTACAGTCGCACGCTTGTTCCCCTCTTATTGTTATTGTGCTTATTTAAGTTGAGTCGAGTTCCGCCACTCAACACACAATGCTGTCGAGAATGTGGTGGAAACTGGGGAACCGAATTGTCTTCATGGAAACGGAGTCTCAAAACCATGTAAGTGTGTCTTAAAATATACATGTAGTAATGTATTTTAGATTATACGGACTAAAGCTTTTGTTTTATATTAATTTATAAAAAAATAAGTATAATTCCACATCAACGTTTAGTAAAAAGTTTATGTAATGTATACAGATCAAATTTTAAACGATTAATAATATATTAATATTCATTATTAACTAATAAATTATTATTTTGCTAGAATTGACCTCGTGTCCCTAGGTAAAATCAATCGGTACTGTCTCTAAATCAGATGATCCTCCAACATAATAGGCTTATAATAAACTAAAAACATAATATTATATTGCATGGAGGAATCCATATCTATCTACCTATCTAAATATTTCCCAACAAAAGAAGCAAATAAAAGATGTATCTATGCAATAAATAAACTATCGCGTTCATTTTGACAGAAGATAGAGTGGTAAGTGGCTTCAGCTAGGGTCGCCAAATCTTGATATGTCAGTAAACATGAACCGAATAAACAAGAGGAAAAGCTTATATAAAATGAATATAGTATTTGTATTGATCATAAAGCTTAGTTTGCAATTGAAATTATTTGGCTGTTATTATTTCAGCTATTTCTATTGTATTCGTTCATGCAAAATTTAGTCAATTTCAGTTCAGTCTTTTATTTTTTGATTGGTGAGTAAAGGGTCGAGAGATAGATTAATAAGTCGTTATGTTCACTATATAGGGAAAGCCTACTTTGTTGGCTTATTAAAAGAATATAACAATAAGTAAAAATTAATATGATATTTATATAATATGTTGAACAGAAATGAATAGTATATATTCGTGTAGCGAATCTATTATCCAAATTTAGAGTCATTGTCTTATTAAGTATGTAATAAAAAAATCTGCTTTTACAAAATGGATTAAAATTATAAAGTGGCGGGGCGCAACGCTGAAGCTTTATCTTACTAAAACGGGAAAAGGCAATAATTTAAATATTCTCATTTTCCTCAGTAGGGATCAAACTGGCGATCACAATCTTGTAATTTTCAAGGATAACTTAATTTTTTATAAAGAGCCTTACACCATTGATGTCTGTAGATGATCGTATTACCATCATTTAATAAGAATTACGTATATAATATAGCAGAAACTGTAAACTTTACTAAAACTTTATTACAAACTAACGTACTGTAATTTAAACAAGCAATATTTAGATTTGTGGTGTATTTGTCTAGTCTCTGTAAGTTGTTATTTGCTTTCAAAGTGAACAACAGTGCGTTGCAATCTAATGAATTTGTACAATGAAGTTCATCTATAAATAGTTCCGCTTGTTTGTCCGCTCGCAGTAATAACAAGAGATATTCAGTTACCTTTTGTGGGATTACAAATACTTTGTAGGATTACTTTTTATTTTTTTTTATATTTTTCTCTCTGAGAGTCGTCGTTTTCCTTTTTAATATAAAATATGTATATTTTTAAAATTTTATTTTATGTTATTATAATTTCCCATATGCCTCATATGCTATATATGTATTTCAATTGTTCCTTTGTTGAAAACATTATGGTCCTTGCTCTATTATTTCCATTTCTTCAGGCGTTCTGTATTTTCTTGTCTCCGATGGAATTTTGGAAAAGTTTCTCTTGTCGTATACAGCAAGATACTCACCTACGAGTAGGGGACAGAGAAACATCCTACTTTTAAAAATCCAATTAACAAAAGTAAAAGGTTCATAAATTTAATTCAAATATTGTTTTGACATATAATCTTTTGTAGGGGGCAGAGACTTTTCGCACGTGTGACAGAATTCAGCGGGTGCGCCAAATTCCTACTCGAAACTATATTTTGCAAAAAGACTACTAATTAATTCAAATAAAAACTACTAGACTACTTATATCAATATTGCTTCTTAATGTTGTGCTCCTACAGGTATTTACATGATAAAGTGTCAGGAGGTACATAGTTCAAAGACGTCATCAACAATCGCTTTGTATCCAATCTCTCTATTGTATTCATTGTATTACCTGTCAATGGTCGATTTTGTAGGAAACACTATGTATTGGATAGCATTAAATTGAAAGCACATTAAGCTACTGAATTAACTTGTATAATTTATTATATGGAAGAAATATAATATATAATATTTTATTTACGAGTAGATAACAAGTCTGTCTTTAAGGGAAAAGAAAACTCAAAATTCTGTACAAATAAAAATCTGCATTATTTAAGTAAAAAATTTGGAATAATTTAGTATTTACAACTTTTGACCACGTATAATCTTAATATTAAGCTTGGCTTCTATTTACTTTTTGTAGCTTGTATCCCGCACACTCACACAAGCAATACGCTTGTACGTCTGTATATTTGTGGTTGATATTTTTAAATAGATTTCTATCTATGTTTATGCAAAGTATTAATAATATTTACATCATTAATATTAAAGCCCAAATAAAAACTTATTTTTTTATACTTTACACTTAAAATATTAATATTTTAAACTAAAATACATAAAATTAACATTTTTATTACATCAATATTTTATGTTTAAAACAAGTGAGTCGATTCATCTCAAAAGAACTTGGATGTAACAATATAACAATAGCGATAGGATGCAGCTAACGCTACGTAACGTCTCTCAAACGGTGCATAATAAAACCGTCAATAGACTATTTCGGAAAAGAATTGACGAATATTCTCAAGAAAAATTTTTGCTTCTGATAACGAGTGCTATAAATATTTTGTATTTCTTTTGTACATCAATAATTATAAAATGGAATATTAAATTTCGATACATTATATTTATGTTTCACAAAAGAATACCGTTCTTTTTGAGAAGTCAAAAAATAATACGCTTGATGAAGGATAAGTCAACAAAAGACAACTTACTGACGTATGATGTATGATTTTCGACTAGAGTGTCAAAACACTCAGATCACACAACGGGAAAACGTTGACCAGTGCCGGTATAAACTTGTCTTCTTTTCAGGCATTCCTTGGGAATGTTTTTTATGGGATGAAAGGAAGGCTGCGGCACCAGGTCAAGGTCAAGTATTCAGGTCGATACGACTTGGATACCTTCAAAAAGCAAGTCTATCTCCACCTCAGAGACCGGCAACGCAGCATGTAGCTCCTCTGGTGTTACACAAGGTCGTGGGCGATGATCACTTATCATCTGGAGACATGTACCCTTGTTTTCATCTTTTCCTTTCTTTATGAAATGTATAAAATATTTTACTTTTATAATACGCCTACCTATCCGAATTATCACAAGTTATGGCCCCTAAAACGATATTGCGACTAGGTGTAAGCTCACTCGTGTAAGATATCGCATCTGCTCCATTAAGGCCCAGTCGTCCGAGAAATTTCCATTACCTTCAAATTGTATTGCTTGTGTGTTTCACTTTTCAACATGTACACAACACATGAACAACGGTTATTTCAGAAGTCGATGACGTGGAAGTAGTTTCCGTTATTTAGGGGATTAATCTCGATGCTTTGTTCGCGATTTTTTATACTTCATTTTTATGTTTAAAATAAGTACTTTTTTATGGTCAAATTTTATTTTAATAAAGATATCGGTCTCGCTTACTCTAATGGTAATTTATCCGAAAATATCTGTGAGCTCAAAAAAAAGAAAGCAAGAGACGAAAAAAGTAAAGATAAAATCAGGGCTCAGCGATGAAATACTAATAAATACCTTACTACCTAATAATACCTTGCGCTGACAAAATATATTTTTTCTCGCTGTAGGTATCCCTCATCTAACAGGTTGGACAGAGGAAACCTCATACTAAGCACTGAGTTCCCCACGCACCGCACAATTTTTTATATGCTTATTTCTTATTGCTTATCTTATAGAAAAAAGACATACCTGAATACAATAAAATAATAAGCCGCAATAAATAATTAAAAGTAATTTCATAAGAATCGCTTTTTTAACAATATCTACACTAATATTATATTGAATTTACGTTATATTTTATATTGAAGCCGGACGTGGCGCAGGGGCACGAGCGTGCGACTATAAACTCGACAGGTCGTGGGTTTGATTCTCACTCGAGGAAATGAAATATTTAATATTTTTGTTACTTCGCTCTGGTAACAGGCAAGAATTTAAATTGCCTCCATTGCCTTAATTAGGAAATAGAGAGCGGAAGTGTCTTAATGGGAACGAAGTCTCTATCTACCATGCTGAATAAAAAACTATAAAGGTTGTTTTTAAAACAATTCTTTTTAATTAATATTTTCACAGATATAGTTTTTCAATTACGTTGACCTGGCACCTGAAATTTACATCAGAGATTTTATATGGAGCGTACGCAAGGCTGAATATTAAACTAGCTAATTAACCTGTTATAAATATTTAAAAAAAATCTTCAAATGATATGTTCTTTTAATAAATTTTATTTTGTTTTATTACCTTCAGAGTTGTTGTTTTTGCTCTTTCCGAAATAGCAATTTTTTTAACTCAAATTTTTTTTTATTAAAAATATTTTAACGTAGTTCTCTTCTATTTCTCTTCTTACAGTTGTGAATATCCATCCGTTCCATTCCATTTTAAGGATGGTGAGGTCAACAAAGAATAAAAATATGTTCCGATGAAACCGCACATAAAGCTCGAAGAAAAGAACAATAGCGTAGAAATAACTGCTAATTAACTCTCTTTCAATATTGTAAATTAATAATTATTTATTTTTTGTCTTCAACTTGCTTTCTAACTAAAAGGTTGTTCTATATTATAAAAATAAATATTTTTTAAAAAAGCCTTTGTCTCGCCCGCGTAATTTAAATAGAGCCCTGTAATATTTAAATAGGTTGGTTTTTTATAATTATAATAAGTATTATAATTTCAATTCTATTTTTAGAGAACATAATGAAACAAGTTTTACAAATGGGGAATTATTTTATTAGACCATTTTATTTTATGATAACAGTTACATACATAAAAGTTGTGAAGCGGAACATCACTATTCTCTTAAGTCTATGTAATTTAAAACTACATACATATATACAAGTATAAAATTCACTACTTCACTTCACTGATAAAATCGTTTTACCTGTCATTTCATTAATACCCAAATATATAGTAGAGTATAAAACAGCATTAATAAATAATATTTAATATACGGTCGAACATTACTTGTAGAAGAAATACATCGTCAACCGAACGTTAGCTTAAACAAAGTTTGGTAAAACTTTATTATTAAATTTACTTACAAAATTTATTGGAATTATGCGAGTTAAAAAATTATAGTAATTTATTAATACTCAACTATAAATATGGGCTTAATAATTATTTATTAATCTAACACTGACTCGAGTCGAGAAAAAATCTTATTCTCATTTCACCAATCATCGGAGGACCCTGAAAAGAATACTTTTTGTTAATGTTATGTTTTTATTACGGAATAAGACGTATTTTTTTTTGCTTCGCGCTCTATCCCGCACATAGTAAAGTTGGCAGAGACAACCTGACAACCTAGTGTAAAGACATTTCCTTCCCATTAAGCAACTTCCATTCCCCATTTAAATTCAAAATATTACAAACGTTAATCTATATTATTTATTTACTGGTCCAATAGTGGACCAGTTCTAATAAACCAAACGCAGTAGTCCGATAAAAGTTTCACAGGGCGATATCATAACATTAAGTTTTCCTCTGCTAAATACGAGATATACGTTCAGTAAAAAATATATATAAAAATGTATATTTACTTAACATGCAACAATCAGAATTTGATTTCTATATAACAAATATAGTCAATATTTCTTGTAAATTAGGATCTTTATAGAGCTCGTAAGACTTTCTTACTTAGAATGTACTTAGGGAGTTGTTTTCCTTATGTTGAAGACTTAATATTTAATGCGATCGAAGATGACGTTATTGTTTCCACTCAATACTCGAAGAACTTCATCATAACAGGAAAATTTTCTAATTAATACCTGTTTTTATAACAAAAATTTTAATAATTGATTGGTATCGAAGAAAAATCTGACGTTATCGAAGCGGTCTGGCTTGTTTTAAATTAAATAGATATTTCAGCCAGACACTAATTGCATATTCTTTGTTTATTAAAAAAACAATCGAGTTAAAGGTAGAAGACAGTTGCATGCTCATGACTGTGCTTGTTCGTAAATATTTGTGTACAAATTCTGAACAGAAACTACGGTTCAACAGAAACAGACTTTTAATATTTTTTGGGGGAAAAATATTGTGTAATATTTTTTACGTAAAAAAGCGTTTTTTTTTACACACGCATGTAGATTTTACTGTTAATAATATTTGTTTAATTTATATATATACATATGCAGTTGTAAGTTAATTTTAAGCATGCATTACTTACTATTTCAAGTAACATAACATGGCCAGGGCAGTTTAGTTTATTTTTTAATCAATAAAAAAAATCTTTGTTTTTTGCCGTTATATCGTAAGCCTCCTCGCAAATACAAAAGTATTCAAAATATTTTAATATAATACACGAATTCATTTTCTTATCTATTGCGTAGGATTTTGTAAACCGAGTTTACCAAATGTTTATACTACATATTAGGTTTAGATTGAAGCAAGCACTTCCTTACTTTCGTTTTTCGAAAATACCACCGCCTCAAGCTGTATTAGATTAAAACGTTTTGAAAGAAACCCAGAATTCTAAAGATAGAAAACGAAATTATAATCATAATATTATAGGATAGGTGAAAACGTTATCTTATCAAACAATAAAAGCAAAATTTAAAATAAACAAAAAAATTAAATAATATTTCTTTTGCTTGTTTTATTTTCAACTTATCCCATATTCAGTTTTAGAGACGCTACTTGTCTATTTCCCAAGAGTTTGCGAATACGGTTTTCATATGCACATAACTTATGCAGGAAACTTGAAACGGGAACAGTTCTCACCAGTGCTTAAACAGTAAATAGTTTAAAAGCGCCAAGATGTGCGATGTGGAGCGCCGAGGACCTGAAACAACCAACAAACCACTTTTCTTAATTAACCAAGTCGTTTTTACCTAAATTTTTTCCAAAAAAAATATAAAATTAGGCCAGTCGTGGCGTGGGACACAGCACAGGGGCACAAGCATGGGAATGTGAGCGTGATAGGTTGTGGGTTCGATTTCTACTCAAGAAAATGAAATATATATAATATAATATTTGCATTTACTCGCTTTGTTAATGAGGCAAATCGAGGTGTTTAGTTCGGCCACTCAACACACAATGCCTCTCAACACAAACAGAATTTGGCAGAAAGTGGGCAAAGGAATGTCTTAACACTAGGTTCACAGATACCGTCTTCCTGTGACGTTTAATTTCACGGCACATCAAGTTGTTAAATGTTATATATAGAATCCTTATTGATTGAAAAAAATGGGAAAGTAGTTGATTTTTTTTTTAATAACTTATAAATACCTATATACTTTAAAATTTTATAGAAATATTTTAAATTTGTGTCCTGAGATTAATGGTTATATTAAGTGAATGCGATCTTAAGATTATAATACAGTTTATAGACATAAGATAGTAAGTTAAAGTCATAGTCACACTGTATTACAGTTGTCTAACATATAAAATACCATAAAAGCAATGTTTCCAGACAGCAATGTAGCATTTGCAGAAAGTATCTCGAACAATATGATTTTATTCGAACTGATGCGAATGTTTCATAAACGGTAGGAGCGTTAAAATGTCAAGTGAAGTGAGAAGTTATCGTCGCTGAAACACGTTCTCACACTTTCATACTTTTAAAGTGAGATCTTTCGAATTGCATAGGATATTGCGTGCCTTGTTATCTAAATATATTCCAATAAATAAACCTTTATATAGTACAACACATGGACGAATGTGATATATTTATGGTTAACAAATTTAAGAAGATTTTAGAATTGGATTAAAAAGCTTAGGTATTTGTTATCGCGGCCAATTCTTTTTTTTGCTTTTATCTTATGTTTAAATATCTTATTTACATAGTGAAATACAAGTTTTAATACTTAATAAACTTAAGTTGGCGGATGTATGTACTGATTTTGTATAAAATGAACTGCAAATATAAAATAGTATTTATTTATATGAAATATCTATAATTATCTTTCCATTTTTTACTAAAAATATACTCAAGCAATAATAGCACAAAAGGACAGACAAGAACAGTAAAAATTAAGATTCCACAAATAAACCAAACTAGAAGCTATTTCGATTTAGTGTCCCAATTATCCACGACAGTTGTCGAAGTTGGTCGAAAAAGGGTAAGTCTTGACTAAACTACGTTGTAAACCCTTACCCGAGTCCGTGACGGCCGTTATTTGGGGACGCTCATCGACCAGTAATATAGAAGCGTTCGTGACATCATACACAGGAGTGCAAAATATAAGACTAGCTTCTGATGAGATTAATAAAAATAGGACAAAAGACTTTTAAAAACTGAAATTAAAATATATATAGGTATTTATATAAATAAATATGTGAATATTATATCAAGTTTAATTTTTTTTTTCCACAACATTTCAGTTGAGCGCGGTCGTCTAATTATGGGGCTTTCAGTGTGCCGTTAAAGAAATATTAAATACTATCGGCCAAACCGATTAACTCAGGATGCAGGGGGAAACGGTGATTTTTCCTATAAAATAGATAAATATATATATATTTTATTTTCTCTTACATACCTGAGTTGGTGTCTCGACTACCCATGACTGGAGCGATTTGAGGCCTTTCTTCATCAAGCAAAAGTGAATCGCTCGCTGACCACACTGACAATATTCGCGCAACGCACGTTACATTTAAACGTCCCTGTTTTAAAATAAATTTATATGAGAATTAATATATATTCGAAGCTTATATTATTTAATAAAATGTGTTTATAAACCATCTCTTATAACACTCTAAGGAAGAGGGAAATACTTAGTTTAATAAGGAAGTGTAATAATATAGAGTAAAATTTGAAACAGAACAGATCCTTTAAAGATATTACAAAAACTTCTTATAACTTCAATAAACATTTAAGCAAATATGTAATTGGTGTATACAGAAAGCGATTTGTGTCTGGTGAAAGGTTGGTTTGCAACGATGCCAAGCCGTTGTACGTAACCATGAATGCGGCTGGCAAACGAATGGTCTTCCATGGTTTAAATTGCGCTATGCTTGGGCTAGCGTGATTCCAATACGTTTTATTGGGCATTTCGAGTATTCCAGCGAAGAGTTAGTTAGCCTTACGCTTCGGCAATTCAAGCTTTAGAAATGAAAAACTTGATAGATACAGATATAAAGATGAATATTTAAATTTCATCAAAAATATATAGTTTATAAGCATTATTTATTTTTATAGTTTATAGCAATTATTGTTTTGCGTAGACACTGCGTCAATCAAGCAAAATATAACAATATTCTGTTAAAAAATCTAAGAAAAAGTTCAAATAGAAACAAAACGACTTCCATTAAACTTTGGAAATACAATGTGAACATATCAAATATGTTCAAACCACTACTTTTGAAAGCTTTCGTGTCGAGCTTGTATGGAAGTAGTGAGCGGAACATACGTAGTTTTAAGTTATTTCTCAATATAATGTTTTGTCAGTTTCAATTTTCAAATTAAATATAAAACAAAATTAATTAAAGCAAAATTAATATAGCACATATTTTTTAGGTCTTCTAAAATTACTGATACGGCTTTTTAAATTTAAAATTGTTCACAAAGATAAAATTCATACGTACCTTGTGAAAATGCGACGTTTGCACTCTTATAACGAGTTGACTAAAGGAAGAGGATTTATTAGATTTATCTTCTTCGACGCTAATATTTTTGCTTGCAATTTGTTCTATCCGAGGCGTTAGTCGCGTCGAAATTTCGAACTTCTTGAGAGCACCCGATGCAAGTATGCCTTCATCATCACCAGGAATATCCAGAATGTCAGTCACTGGCTCCTCATAGCCAGATATTGTGTCCCATGGACTGAAAATAATTCTATTTGCGTCTTCTAGTGAAGCGTCACTTATCACAGGTTGTCTTCGTGGAAACATCGGGTCTAATGGTGGTATGTCGAGGCCTTTTACCTTTAAATAAATTGTTTACTATATAACCACGTATATAATGTATTTATGTTCATGTTTTAAGTTTTAACTTTTAACTAGTATATTTCAGTTTATAACATTAAAATTTTAAACGCTTTAGAAATTCCATGCTACCATAAAGTAAATTGTTAATTTGGAATACCTTTGCGTTTGGAATTTTAATTTAATATATTAAATACTTAGGTTTAGCTATTTTCCTACATTATCAGAGTAATTTAATTATTATTACCGGTTATTCTTGTTTCTATGTTTAAATATTAAAAAAAAGTATATAAAGACAATATATATTTGAAAAACATAATAGAAAAAGGAAATAACATCCGTTTATGAATTCAAAAAACTATTGCATGTTAAAACGCAGGGAATTGTTGATATTCGTCCTTTGCCTCATATCTGTGGAGGTTTAAGGCGTTCGTGACGCAGAGGCACAAGCGTGTGACTGTACGACGGTTGTAGATTCGATTCCCACTTGGTGGAAATAATAATCATTTATTAATATTTTCACTCAACACGCGATGCCTAAAGAAATCGGTGAAAAGGAGGAAACGAAATGTCTCAATATTAGGTTCCCTCAGACTACCCTGCTAAATGCGGTAAAAAAATACCTCATATCCGTTAAGAAGCCACGTAAGGTTTGTAGGAGGGTCAGCGGGCGACGATGTGCAGTTAGCACGTAACATATCCCCTATGGAGTACCAACTCTTTTGAGCACGTACCACCGGCCCAGACTCCGGTAACTCTGAAAACAAATGGTTTTTTAATACTCAATTTTTATTTATCTTAAAAATCCATTATTCATTAGTAAAACAAAAGTGATCTAAATATTTTTATCAATCATTAATTAAGAAACGTGCTTGCTCATTTTAGTAAAATTAATCCTTTATTATTATGTTGTTTAAAACCTGGGGCTAAAAAATAAATCAAATCTGACGAGGCCGTACGCCGTTTTAGCGGTACGCGCTGGAGCGTGGATGTTGCATATATTCATCTTTCATACGCGCTCATTCCATTTTCGCTCAGAATTTCGTCAAAACGGCTAAAACGCCGAACCGACAGAATGGTATTCGGGACTAAAACTCAGTTTTGTGCTTTGTTTGTCGTGGAGGTCCATTACTGAAACGGGGAACTCCCTCCGCAGTAAACTTTTAAATGCTTACATTCGTGTTCTCGCCTTTTACCGATTCTATTTGAACGCTACTTGGAAAATTCTCCGATACCCATGTTTAATTTAGTAATTTCTCAGTGTTTATTTTAAATTTCAAAAATTTCCATCTGTATTATTAAAATTGAAGTTAGTATTATTATTTCTGACTCGACTCCAACTCTTCATTGCCAGAGACAGTAAAATACGCGAATAATTTTGCGTTGTTTTAATTAGATAGGTACTCTTAGTATTTCTGTAATTCAATAATTAATTTTACTCTTATAGAAATACAGTTATAAATACATCATCTTGTGTACCTTTCATTTATAGATTAATGCAAGTTCTGTCTAAACTTCCCTACAAACCTCGTTATCAAAGTTTGTCTCTAACCATGTAAACATTGTTATTATTGTCGTGTGTGTACTTTAGACAATGGTTACACACACACATACATACAAATAAATTCACTGCGAGAGAATATTAAATCACGGTTTATAACTACAGAACTATTAATTTCATTATCAATAAAAGTAAACGACTAGAGGGAGGCTAAGTAATAATCTAGACGTATCGTTTTTTTTGATTATCATCATTCAAAATAATAATTACATATCATTAATAATTATTATATTTTATTTAAAACATATTTTTGACTAATAGCAGAAAACATGTGTAATAAACGACATTGGCAATTAACCCGACATATTGCAAATATAATAACGCAGGATAAATCGGAGAGCGACGGAGAATATTGACATTATCAGTTCGTGTTACAGAATGCTTACCAGTAAAATGGACCTTAGGTAAGTGTTCTGTCGTTTGTTTGTATGCACACTACACACCTTGTATCGACGGAATTACTCAACAATAACCGTAAATTCAACAAGATAAACCTTAATCAAACATCCCCTGTGTTCTACAATACAATAGTTGTGATTTACGATTTAGAATTCCACAGCGCGTGCTGGCGCTCTGGGATTATAGTATTACTTATACGTTTGACGTTACACTGTCATTAATTGAACCAAGTTCTGTATATTCTATTTATTTCTTTGCGGCGTTGAGTTCCACAACTCAACACGCCTTTAGGATTTGGTAGAAAGTGAGGAGCGGAGTGTCTTAACACTAAATTTCCTCTGCCTATCTTGCTACATGAGGGATACATAGTGAAGCTGGATAGAAGTTCTACACAAACCACTTATAATTATGAATATAGTAGACAGTTTACAGCTGCAAATTTAATTTCCTGATGTCAAATTCAGAGCAAGCGTGATTGACTAACTTACTCATTTAGTTAATCTGCTACATTGCCAAGGAAACTTTAAATTATATTTACGTAACTCATAAACAAGCACTCTGAAGCGAGCAATCAACATCGCTCATTGTTTATTAGTTCGTAAACTAATTGCGTTCAGAAACGTTGTTAGGGTTCCGTACCTCAAAAGATAAGAACCTTTATAGAAACACTTTATTGCCCGTCTGGGTGTTTGACAATTTATTTCGAGATCGCAAGGAAATATCAAGGTGAAAATAATATCAATATCAAAGGGTGAGGTCTATGGTCCCTTGAACCACGCTAAGTCAACGCAATGAACTCTATCACAACTGTGAAATTTGGCACAAAATGAGAACTACAAATGAAATAAAAAATCCGGAAAGTAAAAAATTATAAGTATTTACTAGAAAAAAATAATTAGGTACAAACTTATATTTGTAGGTTATTTCATACATATGTCTGCAAACTTAGTAAATAGTAAAATTGGTACGGAAGCCTTACTGGGCGAGTCCGACTCGCACTTTACCTGTTTTTATTTAACCAGAATATTTATTTTGCCAATCTGCCCATTCACGTTGTGGACGTTAAAGATAGAATCAACATTGAAATTGGTGACGAGATTGGAATAATTAAATTTTACTCCATTACAAATACAGAATACGCAATATATGTTGTATATAGATAAAAGTCGACCAATTTTTCATGTGGTCTATATATCTATTGGTTTTTTTGGTAGTTATAAAGTTTTTTTTAGTAAATTGTGTACCTATAGTAGGTATACATTTATTAAATTAAAATTATTAAAATGTAGGGTGACCCTAACGGACACCTTAAGGCAATGGCATATTATTATTACAGATAATAAAAAAAATACAAAAGTTAAACTAAATTTTAAGTTACAAAATATAGTTTTTTTGGTGGTCCAAAATTATGTGGAAATTTCTCAAATGTGTAGTAGCTAATAGTAATCAGCGCCCAGCAATCGACACCTAATTATCAATTGAGATATAATATATAGGCACCGAATATTAATTATCTTGTACCAAAATAGAAAAAGTTATTATTTTAGTATATTAATTGCTAATATAAAATGAAAATATATTTACTCTTTGATCAGTGTTATATTAAAAGTCCTTATATTGCATTGTGTGTTGAGTGGCCAAACTCAACGCCGTTCTTTGAATCAATACCAGAGCCACTCGGGGGAATGATCAGCCGCCTTGTACACGCAAGGCCTCCAGAATTCGGCGGAAAGTGAGGAATGGAGTAACTTAATGGAGATTAATGATTTCTCATAAACATTATCGAGTAAATATATCTCGAATAGAACTAAACAACAGTTCTTTTAATTTCCAACCTTTTAATTACTTAAGTGTACGCTTACCCACAACCCTCATATAAGCACTCTTGTACACTGTGTGGAAAAACGGCGCATCCGCCGATACTTCACATCGATATCGACCGCTTAACGTTCTCGAAGCACCTCGCAAGACAACTTGCTGAGCACCTGACCGTGAGATCTGAGAAACATTGAAAAATATAAAATATCTAACTCTTCTTACGTTTGGTTTGTTTTCCAAAAATATACTAAGATAAGTAGAAGAATCCATAATGATTATTTGTATATGAGCTTCTTTCTAATTTACCTATAGATATTCCTAATTTTGAGATTTTATAGATTTTTAAAAAATTGGGCGCAAATTAAGAAACTGACTTTTTTAACACTAAGCCGATCTGCATTACCTGCTCTATTAACGAAAAAAAGGAAAAAAAGGAACTCATTTAAATTATATAAAAAATATTTATTTTTATCTCAGCACTCCAATACAACATAACATAACAAATATATACAAACAACTTTGATAGCTACGCAAACAAAGGATTTAAAAATACAATAATATTATTAATATCCATTAATCTATATCTAATAAGATACTGTTATGCAACATTAAATAATTATGAACTAAATTTGTTCCGACAGGTTTCGGACGTCATGTTCACGTTTATTGAACATCCACCAGCACGGCTCCAATATTTTGCTTACAGGCATAATATAATGTCCGAAAGCTTTCACATGAATAAGCTTTTTACGTGTACGACTGTATGATTATCACGGAATGAATCGCTTCAGCAAAATGAATGGTGATTGAAAATCGCTTATATTTTTCAATTTAACGTATAGTTAAATTTTTTGACATAAGTAATTATTTTTTGTTTATTTTTTTCATTATGATGAAGATATTTTTCTATTAAATATAGAACGTTTAAATTTAAGAAAAATATAATAGTGTTTCTGTAGAAATAGTAGGTTCTGTAGGTTCATTAACTTAAATTTCGATCACTATAATTGGTTACTCTTATAAAATTCTTGTATATAATCGACTTTTGGTATATTTAAATCATATAGTTATGTAATTTATATAATACTGAAAATTTTAAAACAATTTAACAAGTGGGCAACAATTAACTATTTAATTTAATCTTATTGATGGTAGGCGGAGAGAACATAGTGTTAAGGCACCCTGCTATAATATACAGGATAAAGCCTGAAGCTAAAAAAATCAAATGTCACAAACTTAATTGCACTAGAAATAACGAAAGCTTTCTTTTTTCCCTAGTAGTTGCATAAAAAATAAGACTGCCTTTTGTTAAAGTCCATTCTAGCGCATTCATGAAACGATTATGAAAGGACTTCGACGAATGGTAAAAGCTTATACGTTAAAGTTTTAGATAAAACATATTTTCCAATACCTAGGTTATAAGCATTATAAGCGTTGTTTATATATTTTTTTTCAATTTCACGCTGTATCCCGCACACAGCAGGATAGGCAGATGGAACCTAGTGTTAAGACACTTCGTTCCTCACTTTCCGCCGCATTGTGGAGGCAATGCGTGTTAAGTGGCCTAACTCAACACCGCGCTCTATCTCGACACAAATGTGAAGAAATGAAAATATAAATTTAAATAAATAAATTTAAATAAATAATATTTATTTAAATTTATATTTTCATTTCTATATTTATTTATTAATATTTATTTATTTAAATTTATATTTTCATTTCTATATTTATTTATTAATATTTATTTATTTAAATTTATATTTTCATTTCTATATTTATTTATTAATATTTATTTATTTAAATTTATATTTTCATTTCTTTCCTTTCCTCTCCATTTCCTCGAGTTTGGATCGAACCCACAACCAGTCGCGTCTACAGTCACACACTTGTCCTCTGCACCACGACCGGCCTCACGTTAAAATTTTAGGTAAAACATATTTTCCAATACCTAGGTTAGTATTAAAAGCGTTCTATATGGAGTAGCGATAACAATTATGAAAACTGTTAAGAACACTTTTGCTCGCAGCTGGAATCATATGTACTAAAAGCTTCTATACATATTGTAGTAGG
The DNA here is from genome assembly GCF_056956725.1 of Heliconius melpomene rosina. Lineage (NCBI taxonomy): Eukaryota > Metazoa > Arthropoda > Insecta > Lepidoptera > Nymphalidae > Heliconius > Heliconius melpomene. The sequence goes on along the minus strand of NC_140401.1, from coordinate 4,352,634 downwards.
TAGTACTATATAAGTAACTAGTTTAGCATTGATTTTATACACAAATGATGTCAAACTAGAAGTAAATTATGTCAAACTTAATACTTGATTTGGGCCAGTCGTGGCGCAGGAGAACAAGCGTGTAAATGTAAAAACATTGTGGATTTGATTCCCACGAAAGCAAAAGAAATTTAATATTTTTAACTCTTAGGTCTGGTTTCGAGGCAAAGTCCGTCGTTGAAATCCACCACTCAACAGCTCCCAGAATTCGGCGAAAAGGGGGAAACGGAAGTTTTTTAAATCTGAGCTCCCAGATTCTCTCTGTCTACCCTACCATGTGCAGGATACAGCAGAATCAAAAAATAATAATAGTAATACATTATTACTGATCGCCCTTTTAACTACGCAACCAACTCTCCGTATCTTTTATTTTCTGGAAGGGTTTTTAATGTATTATTTTGGCACGCTTTTATTGCTCTAGCATGGCACAATGCCAACAGCTAAAGGTTTAACGTGCCTGCTCGGCGAGGTTCTTAAGTGATTTTTTTTTCAATGTATTCGCTGGAAGCAGTTTAACGAACTAGCAAGATGTCGCAAAACCATTGACCCATATATATTCACAGTTATGGCGTTGTTTATAGTCGCGTTATACTCGTAAATGAATTATTTGATGCCAGTGTTTGAGGCCAGTCGTGGTGCAGGGTGCAAAATGTAGTAAACGAATTGTTAGTTTAATTTCCAGTCGAGGAAATGAAATATCAACTTTTTTCATTTTCTTCGCTCTGGTGTTGAGTTGTCTCCAGGATTCAATGGAAAATGGAAAACGAAGTGTATATGGCCAATAATAATTAATAAGTGAAGGGAAAACGGAAAAGGAAGTTTGCCAATCCTCATACTTACATCAACACTAATACCAGTCTGTGAGAAGACCCGAGTGTTTGGCAGCTCTTTGGGCACAAAACGGAAGAACTCCTGTGCTCCATGATACCATTTGACAGTATATAGGGCCTCTCCAGTTTCCAGCGCCCATCGACATCCAAGTGTCGCGCTCGCGCCCACGCCCACCGCCTCTGGTACACTCAGCTGGATATCACGTAGACCGAGTACACCTAAGTAATAAGAATTTTTAAATATATTTATATATCAATAGGTTTTCTTTTAATTGTATTGTGTAACGAAATATATTAATTAGTTCTTTGTCTATAAATGTCCAATACACGGTATTTTATTTATTGTATTTGTATTTTATTTTGCTAGATAGAAAAATTAAAAAGTATATAGTGCCATATCACTTAATAAATTATTTTCAAATATATATTTTATAGGACATTAATTAAACATAAGAGTAATTTAAAAAAAAGTATTCCCAAAAAAATAAAATGTTCCATAATATGTAGATGCGCATTTACCTAGTGATTTGCATACGACATGTTTGAGGGTTATCCTCTCGATGAGATTTTTATACATTTTTTCTTTCATTTCGCAATATGTAAAAAATAACAACATTAAATCCCGCCGCATTACGCTTATTGTTTTTTAAAATAAGCAAAAAATGGAGAGCCTGTCTCAAAATATGTGAACAGTAATTGTATAATCAAAATTGGTCATTTCTTTTTTTTACGCTGTAACCCCTCTCATAACAGCGTAGGCAGAGGAAACTTGGGAGCCTAGTTAAGGTACTCTGTTCCCATTAGGATACTTCCGTTTTCTATTTTTCGTCGATTTCTAGATACATTGCGAATTGAGTGGCGGAATTCAACGACGCGCTTTGCCTCGTTATTATATAGTGTAACAATTCTCTATCATAATTATATGTGCACACTAATCTATTTACTTCTTAACTGGTATATAATATTGGTGATTAGAAAACCAAATAATTATTATTATAATAGGACAATAGAGTAATAAATTACATAAAACTATTTAGACATATAATAAAAACTTAAGTAGTAGTATTAAGCTTGATAACGAGTTTTATTAATATATTTCAAATATTTTATTATTTCAATTCAAAATTTTAACTGATATGTTCACTAACAGAAACAAAAGCTCCACAAAATCTAAAATATGAAACAATAGCGACCAAAGCAGTAGGTAGACTTTAAACAGCTACGATACGCAGGTAGCATTGAGTTTCCAGTTATTTTGTCCAATTTATCCGAAAAACGTTCGAAAATACAATAACCATTTTAGTTCGTTTGTTACTATTGCAGTTGTTTGCACTAACAGTAAAACGTGACTATTGAAGGTAATGTAATTGAGATACTTTCTCGGTTTTAGATATTGATACCTATACTATACTTGTTAATATTTTTATCATATTTTTTATATATTTAACTATTTAGAGGTCGTCGCGTCGTGGCGCAGCGGCACAAAGGTGTGACTGCAACGTGACGGTTGTGGGTTCGATCCCCACTCGAGGAAGTGAAGTATTTATTTAAGTTTATATTTCCATTTCTTCGCTCAGGTGTCGAGGCAAAGCGCGGCGTTCAGTTCTGCCACTCAACAACGGAATGTTTTAACACTCAGTTCCCTCTGCCTACCCTGCTGTGTGCGGGATTCAGCGTGAAGCTGATATTTTTAATTTAAATTTTAATTCTGCTTGCAATTTTACATACTATGAATAACATTATTTTGATAATACTTATAGTTTATTTTATCACACGTTCATGAAATTTCCTATTAATTCTAAAACAAAGATATGTTACAATAATAATGTTAGCAAGAGATATCACAGGTAATATTATTTTGTAAGGATTTTCATTAGGCGTAAATATATTAAGGGAAACTTTTCGACTTTTTCGTAACTTTGAGGTCTATCCGAGTCACTGAACAAAATTTTGGTCTTGGTAGTAAGTAATCAAATGTTGGCCTCAGCAATACTAAAGGTGGTCGGAATACATAAATCAAGGGAAAGCTACGTGATCGAATTTAAGATCAAACTCTACACAATTCTCGACAAGAACTCATTACAATGTAACCAAATTCGATTTACAATTTCTGCCAAATCGTAATATTTCGTGATTGTTTTCGATAAATTAAGTATAATTTTAGACCTTATCATCTATATATATAAAATCGAAAGGTCAATCTCAAATTTTGCATAGGAGTTATTTATAGGACGCAAGTACTCATGGAGTCAGAAATTAATAATAACTTAAATATATATAGTATAAAGATTCATTAAATAAGCTTTACGCTGTATCCCGCACACAGCAGGCAGGCAGCCAGAGTAGGCAGAGGGAACCTAGTCTCATATAATAAATATATTTCGATATATGGCAACGATATTGAATATAAGTATACATATTTTAATTTTCTATTTTCGATCAGCAAAAGACAAAGATTAATTTATTTCTTCTATGTTTTTCTTAAACTTCATCTGATACCGCAAAAGACAGTATATTTATGTTCGAAACTTTTTCGCTCAATTTGATGGCATCCCAAACCCTTCCGCTATAAATCTTACGCAAAAAATAGTTTTATGTGCACGGTCTTCCGGCATCATCAACAATCCTATGTAATCTGGTTACTTAATTCCCAAATACATTTTCCTTAGTTGGCTATAAATGTCAAGAATTCCTATAAATAACAAAAAGTTTTCGTAAGTCAGATCTAGGAATGATGTTCATACATCCTGTGAATTATAAACAATTTTATACCATTTACATGTTTTTAAGCTATATTTTTTTATTGCGAAGTCAAAAATAAGCCTGGCACTTTAGAAATTTTGGTACTACGGGCCCTCGGGTATTCCAATAATCAGCTTTACTTAAGGGATTGGATAGGAAACTCGATTGTATCCGAGTGATTTTAATAATTCATCACCTTAGCGTAGACACAGGATACGATCTTTCATTTTAATAAAGCTGAATAATATTTTACCTTGGTGTTATAAAAATAAATCGATAAACAAAATCAAATAAGAATTGTATTTTGAATTATAATTAATAATATATTATTCTTTCTGTATATATTTAATAAAATACTCACTTCCACCTAGCCACAAAAGTATGGCGGCAAGCTGCGAAGCCATGTTTATTTGACAGATAGCACACACATCAAGTCAGTGGCGCCTTTTGCCGGCGCTTTCTTACCACCTCCTTCATTTTCAAGCTATAAAAAATATTTGATCTCGCGTTGTCATGCTCCAAATGAGTTACTGCTGTACTTGTCTCCTGTGACAGAGCATTTTACCTTTTATGTGACATAAAACCCTGAAACAAAAGAAATGAAACTGAATGTTTATTTTTATTTTGTTTTTTTTCCAGCTACACGCTGTATCCCGTATATAGCAGGGTAGATAGATAGAGTCCAGTAGTCAAACTCTTCACTTCCTACTTTCCGCCGAATTCTGGAAGCATTGCGTGTTGAGTGGCGGACTTCAAAGCCGCGCTTTGCCTCGACCAGAGAGAAGAAACATTTCATTTCGTCGGGGAATCGAATCCACAACCTGTGATATTTACGGTGATATATTTATGCCCCTGTGCCATGACGACCTCAGTATACTATGTAATTTAATATATGAAAAAAATATCCTCTCTATATTTAAATAATACCAGCAAACCACACATTCCTACGTGATCTCATATTAATCATGTCAATGTAATTTATAACTCAAATGTACTCAATCCTCAAACACAATTTACGTCGCTTTCAATTAAACTGCTTTCAAAGACTCAAGAGAGCATCGCCGGAATTGAATCATTAGCCTAAAGTAGGAACAGCTTAACAACGTAATAAATTACAATTGAAAAATTGGCTTATACTGGTACAAGAGTTGTCAAGTATATGTTCACTGGTTGTTTATAATAATTAAATATGAGTAGGAAATTTACAATTCAATAATTATTTTTATTTGTCTAATTATCTAGTTATTTAAATATGCTCTTATTTATTTGCTTGTCTTTGTCATGCTTATCTTTGATGGTCAGACATTGCAGTACAAAATCAAATTATCATTTACGGTTATTATAATAGCGGTGTTCTAAATTTCTAACTAAATCCATTATTACTACTAAATCCGTTATATGTACTTTCCCACGTATTGGACATGAACTTAATATTTTATGTGTAGAATGTTTGCGACACAGAAGTCTATAACAAAGTACCTAATAGTGATTTATGACGCCGCCGTAGCGCAGTTAGGACGCCTGACTTCATTGATATACAGTTGACTACGAATAACGAATCTAAATGTGGATAATTCATCTTAAAAATAGTGTAAATACTAATATAGATCGAGATTAACTAAAAGCTATATATTATTTTATTTTCATAAATATTTTATTTTAATAAGTAACAAAAAAATTAAAAGCTAGTTGAATTTGTTCTATTATCACATAATATTCATAATCTTTTATTTTATCAAAAAACACTCGTAGAACGTCGTCGTAGAACTAGAATATTTGAGGAATCTGAAATAATCAATATAAGTAAGTGACGTCATTACGTGTTAACAGAACTAAAAATTGTTAGAAATGTTAACAGAAAATAAAAATAGACCTAAGTGGGCTTATCAGTATAGGAGATTTCATCCAGCCAGAATGTGGAAATGGGTAAAAGTATATGGCGAGGGGAAACTAAAATTATTGTATTTACTGAATGTTTAGGACGTATAAAAGTAAAATTTTAATCTCTCTTCTCTTCACTTTATATAAAAAAATTGTTTCGTTTTACCGGCGTCTTATATAAAATATTCGACAACAACAAAGAAATACGACTACGAGAAACTTTTAATAAAGCATATCGCTGAACCCAAATTTATAGCCCCACGAGCCACTTCATTCAGCGTGCGTTCTCTTGTCTGAAGATCGATTGGTTTGAATAAAATACATTCACCAATTGAATAGCACCGTAATGTTTCAGCCGGGGCGACACTTTTTCAGTCGAGCGCCGCGACTAATGGCCGCACGCGTTGGCCTCCGACTTTCAATAAATGGTTCGCTCGCGCCCCAACACGGCTAATCTATCCGTTTGCTGGTTTTTTTCCATTTTTGGCTTTTTGGGTTTTTGCTTTTTTGGATCTAAGCAGAGACCTATTTCATCTGTTTGGAGATTACGATGGTTTTTGTCGTTCTAGAGCTTGCCTTGTATTGGTTGTTTTTTTTTAATGTTTGGCATTGTTAAATGTTTTTATAACATACGCAGAATATTAAATTTTATTTATGAATATCTACAAATAATTAAATATATTTTACTTCTTTTACAATTACGTACATACTTTCTACAACCTATTGGAACCGCCATAATGTCGTTTTACCCTGTTACCTACAATCGTTCTATTGGAATGTCTAAGTATAACCTTAAACGAATTTACATACTGATTTAATGTAGTAGAGCTGACAAGATCCAAATGGAAATTTTGTATAAAATAGGTTCTACGTAGGTACATTCACAAGAAATACATCACCAAATATCTCGCACTTCAATATACTCGTTTTTGTCTATATATAATTATGTCCTATTATTTATATACAGTCTAGAATATTCTCCTCATATCTTACTAGGTATGAGGAGAATCTTCTTTGTTAAACTGTCTAACTAATTGCTACGATTCAAGTATTTCAGAGCAGGTCATTATTTATTTGAACATATTATAATTAACGCATCGAGCGATGCTATTCTACGACAAGTTATATATAGCTTGCATTATAATTTACATATTTCAGTTTATACTATACGTTCAGTGTTGTTGAACATTTATAATAACTTAACGAAAATATACTTAGATTTTGTCAAAATAAATTTGTTAGGCACACATTTAGTGTAATATCGCGTTTAAACTTCTTTAAAACGTTACTACGTTTCACTCTATTACTATAGAGCCTTATCTAGTAACTTTGGAGTTTGACAGAATATTGTCGAAGTTTCTTTCAAAGGTAAAGTTGCAGGAAATCAACGCAGTTCCAGGCACATGTAAGCGCATCCAGCCAAGTTAAAAGCTGGAAACGCGCAATGTTTATTTTACGAACCATTTCGTGACAACTCTTGTACTGTAAATAGTAAATTAAAATCTACATACACAAAATTAGGTAAATACATATAAAACCCTCTAGTTACTAAATTTACATATCTCAGACTGGTGTTGTCACTAACTCATTCGCTCATCAAAAACCTAACCCACTTCTAGATGACCTAGAAACTTAATATTTTGTATCGAGGTAGGTTGTTATACACATACACAGGAAAAAATCTAAAACAGAAAATTATTGATAATTATTATAAAAGAAGTAAAAAAAATAAGTACGAAAGCTCAAAGAACGTATGGAAATAAAGCGATTTCAATGAAAATTATATATTATAATGATTATAATATAAAATAAAAAAAATATATAAAACGTAGTAATATAAGGAATATTACTACTTTTTATAAATATACATAAGAAGTGAGAACTAAGTTCAATGCAGAGTAGAGCGTGGCTCTCATTTCTATGACAAAAGGATCGGAGATTTATGTGGGCTTTCTTATACATATTTGCAAGTTAGTGTACTTTCAGCTTATAATGGACTTATACTATTAGGTTCATATATTTGCTAAGATGGTAAAAAATAGCTAGATAAATTTTGAGTAAACTCAAAACTCGGCACCCACGTAAAAACAATATTGAACTGGGTTCAATTTATATTTTTGGTAGAATTAATCCCATAACAACAGAAACACATATAAAGAAAAGAATCATATAAGGCAAGTTCAGAATTAATAATAAAAAACTAAAATAAACAAATTTTATTACGTACTAATTTTAAAGCTCTTAAATTTTATTTAATGTATAGTCATATTAAATTTAATTGGTTAATTAAATTTTGATTTGGCGATGATTTTATTCAATTAGAGCAAACGATAATATATCGAAGTAATATTCATTAATTAATTATTCGTTACATGTTGCAGAGTAATATGCTAATTGAATACCTATAGCTCTAATTTAACATTTTATTGACATTCTTACTATAAATTACTGTAGACCCTAAAATTTATACCGATAATAATTATTTTAACTGCCTTAAATAATTTTTGTGACATTTATTACGTCTAATTTATTTAATAAATTTTATTTTATATGCCACAAACATAAATTAAAATAATATGGGTCGATCAGACTGCTTTCGACTCGATAAAATAATATTAGAATATTTCTTTTTATCTATAACGAATTTATTTCACTAACAGGCAAAAATATAATGAAAAAAATCACAGAAGCCTTTATCAAAAAGCTACTAAAGTTTTAAAGCTACTTGTTTAGTGCAAGTTTTTAATAACATACTTGTTTGTCTATATGCAATAAACTTTAAAATAGAATTTCAAACTATCGAATGCACTCTTTATTAGTTCACAGATATACAATCCAGTCTTCACAAGAACCTCATTATGGAAATAGGTTTCTTTAAAGAATCGCATATATTCTTCGACTGTAGCAGTCCTATCTACGAGTGTTCCAAAGTTTTACTATTGGCGCCCGGGGGAATGTTCTTGGAGAACAATTGCGGACACATTGAGCGTCTCAACCAAGCATTTTACAGCTTGGAAAATTCACCGCTGTCTTCATAAATGTGGCCAATTAAAGCTGGTGAGAGTAGTGCTTGAAACTTTCATGCAGTACGTTGAACACCTGCTTCGGTTGAGCGTTCCTCATATGTCTACTTAATGTGGATATTTACGGAATAGTATAGATACGTATAGAATTCCTGTTAAGTATGTTTTTTGAAATTAAAAAATGTATAGATCAAGTAAGCGTCAAAAGGGTTAAGATAAGTACTTAATGTATTAGTATTTAGCCTATTATGGTTCCCACTTTAAGACATTCCTAAGCTAAATAATAATATACTCCATAATTTAAACAGCAGGGTAGACAGAGGAAACTGCACTTTACCTCGACACTAGGGCGAAGAAATAAAAATAATTAATATTTCACTTCCTCGAGTGGGAATTGAACCCACAATCTGTCACGTTTGTGCCCCTACGCTAAGATTGGAATCGGTCTCTAATACTCAGTTATTCAGTAATATTAAAAAAAATACAATCCATTACTTAATCTACGAACATTTTGTACACGAAACTTGTTCGTTTCGTACACGAGCTTTCAAGCATTAAATAATAATAATAATATCTAAATATCTCCGTTAATAAAAAAACTATTTTAAATGACATCATCTGATAACGCAACACGAGCTAATTATGATGCTCTTAACAATAAATTGCAAGCCGGATCCTTTTTAATTGGGAGAGGCTTGTTAAGTTACGTACTAACCTCCATTAGGGTTCCTAGAGAGAACAAAAGACTCTTATTCTTTATGATGCTAGCGTTCCAACATAATAGATGCTGTTCTTGTATTTAATGTGGAACTGTATAAATAGTTACATGATATTAATATACTGTAATGTCGAAATAGTGTTTCTTTATATAAAATAGTAAGACTCTTCTCTTCTTCTCTTTTCTTCTACATTTTCATGAAATTTCCATAAACTGATGAGTGTGTCCAATTATTTTAGAATAGGATAAGATACATGGTACACGGTGTTTTGAATTTTGTACCTTGTAAAAAATATAAGTTTATTTTTCAAAGGTGCTTTGATATAACAAACCTTTGAATTTACATCACTAAAAATTAACTTAATAAATTAGCAACTATAAAAATATAAAAATAACTTTAAAAAAAATAATACAGTCTACTTAACGACGAACAATCAAGTAGGGCTTGACTTATTTTGTTGAATCTATGTCCTTTGATAATATAGCGCCATAATATATTATAATTTCGTTTATATTCGCCTATAAGGAAAATTACTAAATTACGTATTTGAGAAGAAAAATCTTCTAAAGATTAATTTTCATTTCGCCTATTCCCACTAAATACGTAGAATAATCATTAATCACTCCCCAAAGGATACTTACTAGAAATGCATAAGCATAAGAGGAACCGAATCTTTTCGTAGCTCTAAGAAATGGGTGACAGCCGCGACCCTCGCCACTATGTCGATATGTCAAAGCGACGCGCCGTTCCACTTGACACTTTAGTTTATTGGCACATTCGCATGTCAACGAACTAAGTCCGTATATCGGATAAATAAAAGTTTCATAAAAATATTATCCAACGCGATATTTTCAGTTTTACTACTGTTCCAAGTATGATTTAGTTTTTTATTTTCTTTAACAAATTCTTTAATATGTAAATAGTACAAGCAATTTGTTTATTATCAGTTATACAGATTCTATGCCAAATGATAATTAAATAAGTACCTACTTAAGGAGTTGTGATTACTTTTAATTTACAAATCTATAGTATTTAATTATTTTTTTATTTCTTATTTCCCTTAACGTCACGTTATGCCCCCCCTTCCGACATAGATTAACATTACACCGATTTCGAAGACATTGTGTGTTGGTGAAACTCAACGTCACGCTTTGCATATTAATTTATAATAACAATTTAAGATAATTTCAAAATTTTAGTATAAAAAAAAATTAAATTAAAAATATTTTTTGCAAATAACGCTAACAAGATTAAATGAAGATTGGCTGGATTGATATACTTTTGTTTGTAAATTGGTGATGAAAAAATTACGTATATTTATTATTTAAAATTCTATCTAAAATTATTTTACCCATAAATATATAAATATAAAGTATTTATATAATTCTAAAATCTATGTTTCATGATAAAAAAATGATTGCTATTAATAACGACAGAGGAAGTGCTGTTTTTTTCCAATCGAACATTATATTTTTGAAAATAGAAATACTTCGATTCATATACAAATTGTAAAATGTTGTATATACTTTTCGCCAGTTTTATATTTGCGTGCCTATTCAACTATTTTCAGGTCAAAAAGCTGAAAATGAAAATATAAAAATGTACGTTCGAAGAGTTAGTTTTTTATTGTAAATGTTCAGGATGCGTATTCGGTGCTGTCAGAAAAAAGATGATTTTTCTTTTATCAGCTACATGCTGTATCCCGCACACAGCAGGGTAGGCAGAGGGAACCTAGTGTTATGACACTCCGTTCATCACTTTCTGCCGAATTCTGGAGCCATTGCGTGTTGAATGGCAGAACTCAACGCCGCACTTTTGCCTGGACACCAGAACGAAGCGGATTGAAATCGAATCAATAAAATTCAATTTACAGCAAAAAAAAATAAACAAAATAGTAACTTTTTTTGTATTTTCTTAGGCTTAATTTACTATTAGGAATAAATGTTCTACCAAAAATATCTGAATAAAAACACAAAAAATCGATCTAAAATAAATTAGAAGTATATTTTCTATGTAGACCTATAGTTTTTTGAAGCATATGTTTGTAAAAACACGTTTGAAGGTAGCATGGATGGTGACAGGTCGTTCATTTTCAGAAAAATATTAAGTTACAAGTCTATGGAAATTTACTACATTTTGACTTTCGTAACACGTTTCAGTTTAACTTTTCGATATGTCGGACACGTTCCCGACGGCGAATTCGACACCCTTTTTAAAGAATGTTACAACACATTTTTTAAGTATTTCTCTACCTATTTGCTATTTAATTGTATTGAAATTTACAAAAACTTATTTCAGTTTATTATATTTAAATCAAATTATTTTTTTTCTAATAATTTATTATACCAAATGATTATTTTATACTATAGGTACGAGACTAGGTATAACATTACTAATAAAATAAAGTTCATTAAACATGAAAGAATTGTAGATTTCTCACTTCCTCTATAATATAAGGCTCTCTAAAAATGGAATTGAAAATCAAATTTCTCTTGTAGACAACAACGCAATGCAAGATGTATTTTATCTGTTTTGTTATTTGCAATAATTTAACAGACAAACTGTGGACATTATACTAATTAAAACAAATGTCATTAATACATTATGAACAATATGTTACAAGGAATGTATCTAAATAAACTAAGGATTCTCTAAATTAATTATATTTTCTATGTAGATTATAAAAAAAGTAAGAAAGTTACTTTTATTTGCTTCGTTGCGCTCCACCCCACTTTATTATTGTATTCCAGCGGTGTTCTTTATTCTAAGAAGTTCAAACGTACATAATATGTATGTATATTGCTAAGCGAACTTTTTATTTCAAGTATTTAAAGTTTTATGTTTGTATTATTTGTTTTATAAACATTGTACTTATTTTAAACAAAATGGTAAAAGTTTATAAAACTTGTAAATTACGTAAAACATAAACGCCTAGTAAAAATACTAAAATATTTGTAAAATGAAAATATTTGGACAATAAATTATATAAATGAACGTATTGTCTGTGTAAGCAATGATATTTTAATATTTTATACTCTCTTTTACCTGCGGGTTCACCCCCGTGGTCAAATAAAAATAATTAAAATTTAAACTCATTAGTTACAAAAAAATATATATGACTTTAGTTTAGTTTAGTTTATATATTATTGCACACAAATAATAGAAAAAGAAAAAACAAATAGCACAGAAAAGCAATAAATAAAAACAAGTATGCAAAGGCGGCTTTATTGCTTCAAGCAATCCAACGCAAAGCAAACGAACTTAGGTTCGTATTTATAGATCGATCTTAAGTCCAACATCGATATTTAGTTTATATGTAATATAGACTGTAGCGTTTCTCTTTAAAGGAAATATCCAACACAAAAACATTTTTTCCATTCAAACCAATAGTTCTTGAGATTAGCGCGTTCAACCAACCAACCTTTCAGCTTTACGTTTAGTATGGACATACATATAAATCGATTACACATATACAGTATATAGAAAAAAAGGTATATATTTATAAAAAAATTGTAAGTTAAAGAATCCTACGAGGAAAACATTGATCTCGTTATGATAAGCTTGCCCGAGTATATAAAAGAAAAAGAGAATGGAAACCTTTTCTAAGTCCGTCTTAAACCAGTCTTTAGAAATTCTTACTCAACCGAAAGAAGTTCACATACCTACCTACATATGACATGTACCGACAGAGATAAAAAAAGAATTGTTATTTTCTTATCATAATGTTTTATTTTTTTTTTATTTATTAATTCATACATTATAAACAAATATTCATATATAAGTATATATAAGTGTTGGTAATATTGGACTCTTTTTTTGTAAATACAAAAAAATAAATACGACGATACAATATAAGAGGTAAATTGAGTTTCACTTTTAATTAAGTCACCGCAAGCACCGTTCTTTGAACAATTTCCGACTGCAAACTTGTTGCAAATTAAAGATTAATTATTTGCTAGGTTATGAATATTGCAAAAGAATTTAACATTATTCAGCATAAAAGTAACAATATTTAATATTATTATTGATTTACTGTCAGATTTTCTTCAAATTCTACAATTTAAAGAAAAGCTGACACAAAATAAATCCATTTCTAGATATATGTCTTATTTCTCTCAATGGTAAATGGCACTGCCGACTATATCAATTAGATACTAATACTATTGTATAGCAATTGCTACCATAAAAGTTTTGAATTATTATTTACTACATATTTAATATAATAAAATAATATAGCCCTAAAATGTAATATATTTTTTTAAATAACTCAATTGAATTATTAAAATTACATTTTGTATACACTATTTATATAAGCTAGCTTAATATTTAAATAATACAACCACTTAATACAACAAAACTTACCTAATATAAATAATTCAATCCAAAACAATTATATTATGAACAGTTCTCACTAAACCCACTATACTGATCTGTAGCTGTCAATTATCACCGAATGTACGCATGTCGTAGATACCGCTACGTAGGAGCGTAGCGCGGGCGCGCACTCCGAGCTCTCGTAGGCAACTAAGCGGCGGCGGCCGCTGCATGCCGTAGCACCTCAATCATAAACGCTGAGATGCACACACATTTTACTTAATATTTTACTAAATATATATATATATATATATATATTTATCATTTATTAAATAAAAGAAATAAATTTTATTCATATTTATAATTATAATATTTTATGTACATAAATGTGGGGAACGTTATAATTTGTAAATAATTATAATAGTCAATTTCATTTCATTCAAAAATAGGTTAAGCACCGTCCCTAATACACATCAAAGGTTTCTTGTCGCTTCAAATGTTCTGGGGGATTAGGTTTGTTTATGTAAAGAGAAATCGTTTTAAAAGACATTTAAGACATAGCTAAGGTAATAGGGGCAATTAGACGATGCTCAGCATAAAATAAATTATAATATTCCACGCCCAAGCCTCAAGTTGTATAAAACGTAATGAAAGTATTTATTTCCTGTTTTATAATAATTCAGAACCCTAATATAAAGTTTATTAAATTATTTAATACTTGCAACATTATTAAGAATAAACGTATTCTTAAAAACAAAAATGAAGCTGGAAGAGACGCTGTTACCACCTGGGGCTTTACGGGGTTAGTGGAATTTATTAGCATTCAAATGATTTATAACTTGCGAGCGGCAGCTGAATTTTCTGATTCATCTTAAATTAAATTCTTTTTTCCTTTGACTGGATTTCATTAAGAGTAACAGAATGCTTTAAATGGGAAAAGATAATCTATAGAGTACTTCCCTAAAGAATATAGAATTTTTATCGTATTTTGTGATATTTTTGATATGACATAGTTATCACTACAAATATTGGCCGTTACAAAGTTATTCGTTTATTGCATACATGAACTTGATAAAGAAATTTAATAAATTTAGCAATGCCTTTATCAGCACCTAAATCTGTAGTATAACAGACATTATTAATTGAGGTGGTGGCGCAGAGGTACAAGCGTGTGTATAAACGCGAACGATTGTAGGTTCAATTCCCACTAGACGGAATAAAATATTTAATATTTGCATTTCTTTACTCTGTCGAAGCAAAGGCGGCCACTCAACACGCAATGCCTCCAGAAGTCGGCTGTAAGTAGGATGTGGAGAGTCCTAACACTAGGCTCTCGCTGCTATCGATAGCTAAAAAAATAATAATTAAAATGAAAATTATAATACTGTTAGACGTGTAGATTTGGGTCTGATGAAAAAATATTCGAACCTCATTTCAATTGACGTAAATTAGTATCACATAATACTAGGTACTTATTATTGTCTAATATTTTACAAAATTTCTTATATACAAACAGATATATAAAATGTATAGATGTATAATACATCAGTTTGTATATAATAAACTTTGTAGTATTTTAAAGTTACATAATAAATATTTTTCCCTTAGTTTCTTTGAAAATATTTTATGCACTTTAAATGTAGCATTGGAACTGACGTTTTTTTGAATAAGCCGGTCGTTCGAGTTTAAATATTTAACGAGGCCTGGGTAAAAGAACAAAGGGCATTCCTGTCTATCGTCGAAAGGCTGCCGTCATTAAATCCAGCCATGTTCTATACTGACTGACTTCGTTAGCGTTGCACTACCAAAGGATGGAAAAATAGTAGCGACAATGTTGTAATGAAGATGTAAACAGATGGTGTTTTTTTCGTTTGTACACTCTATTTAACTTTTAAATTTTTTTTACTTATGGAATATATAGTACTTTTTAAACTAAATTCTTTTCTTGATTTTGTGTTATAAACTTTCTAAATTATAAATAGAACAGGTATATAAAATTAAACTCTCTAAATATGTAAACACCGATTTTAATATAAAATTATAAAATATAATATTGTTATATTAAGTAGCGGTTTAAATGGTATATGTTTTTTATTATAGCTTTACGCTGTATCCCGCAAAGAGCAGGGTAGGCAGAGAAAACCTACATTTCGTTCCCTTTCCTTACTCTGTTTTTTATGACACTCCGTTCCCACGAATTATTCTTAATTTACCAGAGAGAAAAAATTAAAATATTTAATAACTAATTCCCTGGTGTGGGTTTCGAACCCACAACCGTCGCGTTTACAATCACACACGCTTGTGCCACTGCTCCAGGACGACCTTAAGATTAATATAATTACTTATTTTATAAAAAATACATATTAGCAATATACAGAGTATTTTCTAAATACATAATATGTTATGAAGGTGGTTTTAGCAAAACCGATGCCTTTTTGAAGTTTTTAAATTTTGTTCATAGAAGTTGGAACTGGAGTCGGTGTCAGAATTCCCACCAAATTTATCGATAGTAAAAAAAATACTTTTAAAAACCCCTATATTTAATTTAAAGGGACGCTTATAAAGAAAATGTACCTAGTTGTCCTGTTGTACGTATAGAGAGCGCGTGACAGTTTTTTTAGACAAACTGACCGCGGCCGCCATCGCGCGTCCTATTGAATAGTATTGGAATCGGTCTGAGCCGGAATTTCAGTCGGAATTTCCGACCTATTAGAGTCTAGTTATTTAGAAAATTGACCAAACTACAAATATTTTTTTTCAAGATGAGGAATAACTCAAATTACAATTAAACGACGACAGAAATGTCAGACATTAATATTTTTATTTTTGTGCACTCAAACGCGGTGAAATGTCGAACTTGTTTGAAAACTATTCAACTAAACTAGCCACTTGGACACAACGTGTTCACTCAACAGCTGATGCGATATTAATTATCGCGTCGGAATCAATTTTGCAATTAGAGACACTAGTGGTCGTTCAGAGACACTCGATGTACCCACTGAGTGTACCGTATATGGTATCCTAGTATATTTCTACCATAATAATATTATATAAATCATAGAATTAACATAAAAAGGCCATAAATTGAGGTAGTGCAGGGGCACAAAGTGTGTAAATGCGACTGGTCCTGGGTTCAATCCCCACTGGAGGAAATGATTCTTTTACGTAAAATTTATATTTTCATTTCTTCGCTCTGGTTTTGAGGCAAAAGCAAAGGCACTCAACACGCAATGCCTCCAGAATTCGGCGGAAAGTGGAGAACGGAGTGACTTAACACGAGGTTCCCTCTGCTTACCCTGCTTTGTGCAGGATACAGCGTGAAGCTGAAAAAAAAAACATAAAAAGGAAAATATTATACTGAATGGTTATTATTTTGTATGCAAGGTTCAAATGATAGCTAAATGCTACGGTTTGCTAGTTGACACTGATATACTAACAAGAGAGTAATTATCCTCCTTTCTCTGATGTGCACTCGCTGCCAAGCTCTAAAATAAAACTGGAAGCAACTACACACAGGAGAGCGCTCAGCTTGTACACTTAAAATATACATACATTCTAAATATGATTATGGTAATTTATGTAATTTTTTGATACATTTAAATTACCAAAAAGTAATTTAGTTTTATCTCAAAGGATTTTAAATATAAAAATTAAATTATACATACATTGTCTTAAATCGTTAATAACAATCATACTTTTAATATAAATAAAAGTAGCCATTTGATAGTTGACGACTCCATACAAATAAATATAGAACATGTAATAATTAACTATTAAAGAAAATTAACGTATTTATAATTTTGTTTTTAAAGTTCTTTGAATTAAATAGAAAAGAAACATTACGATATACTTAAGTAATAATAAGTTCGTATATCAATTAATATTCGTACGAAGTATTACTATGAATTCGTTACAATATACGAAAATAAAATGTATTACTTTTACTTATAATGTTAATCTAATATATTTATTTCTCCACCGCTCTTATTTAGATCATTACCATCCTGGTAGATTTAATTATCTTCTTCAGTATAGTTATATGCTACTTTATACAGACAAGAACTAATATTTTATTTACTAAATCTAATATATATAACAAAGGCCAGTAGTGGCGCAAGGGCACAAGCGTGCAACTGTAAACGTGACAGGTTGTGACTTCGATTCCTACTCGAGGAAATAAATATTGAATATTTTCATTTGAGTCAAAAGAGCGGCGTTTAGTTGCGTCACTCACCACGCATTGCCTCCAGAATTCGGGAGAAAGTGGGGAACGGAGTAAAACAATTTATTAGTAGCCAGTGCAGCTTTCCCATGCTTATCGGGCTAGACCCTTTCGGAGTTACAGTGTTCCTATGGCCACCTTCCAGCTCCATCATCAGACCCTGGTTACCAGAATTTCGCATTAAAGACACAAATTACCTTAAATTCTTAGTATTAGCAAATAGAACATGTTTAACTAACTGTCATGAACTTAACGTAGTTTAACCCACATATCAATCAGGTAGTTCCTGAAGTATTGATTAATAATCTTGAGTGGTATAATTTGAGGAGAAACGAGAATATATATATATATATATATATATATATACACATTCACATGTATATTATTATAGGAGTATCCATACCTATATTATAATACTACTACTGTCTGTCTTTTACGCGATCAGGGCCAAGCCGCTAATTTAATTGTGATAAAACTCTCATATAGAGATACTTGAGAGTCTCGGGATGAACATAGGATATTTTTTTTTCTCATATTTGTAATATTTTCGATATATACCAATATATTAAAATAATTAATTTGACATGCAATTTATTCCTCCATGTTAATAACAATTGTCGCTACGCGTTGCTAAGCAACGGCTTGCAAAGTTTGTTGTTTTAAGAAAACGTCTCCCAAAGTGAGTTACTGCTTAATGCATACATGGCGCGCGCCGATATAGATTTGTATACATTAACAAAAACTAGATGATTTCTATAGTTTGATATTCATCCTTATGGAAATAAATATTATAGTCACTTTTAGCATTTCATCTAGATGGAAATTATAGTTTACTGTATAACATTCTAATAAATAATTAAAATGTCACTGATTTCAAATGACCTACGAGTGGTATAGTATGACCGACACGAACGGGATGACTGATGATTTTGTAAATTTTTATATATTTTCGAATTACTATTATTTTTTATGTAATTATTTGCTGCTTAATAATTAATAATAATATAATTAATAATAATTTTAATAATAATTTTTATATAATTAATTTATTTCAATTCGGTTATCTATACCGATGTTATACACTTAAAATATCGTAATTTTAATCATTTCGGATTTGATTTAATATTGTTAGCAAAAATTAATAATTATTTAATATAGAAAAATGTTTGGTACGCGCGCACGGCAAACTTTAGGTACTTTTTCTAATATTAAGAATTTCCTTTACTTACTTTTACCTCTTTTGTTTGTTCATTTCGGTTACTCAAATATTTTTTCTAATAATAAATCTCCACTTATTATATTTTTTTTACTTATTTTAATTATTTAGGCTTATATTTTCGCGGGCGTAGCCGCGTCCCGGCCCACTAGTATTATATATATACATACATATTGTAGGTACAAATTTAATAGAAAATAATCCATAAACGCACATATGTGCGTGTGTGTATAAATATATAACCAGAGTTACATATTTATTTATCTCCCACGTGTTACTGGGACGATGTGAGTACTTAACTGTGTATTAAACTTACATATTAATAAAATATGATTTTAATTTATAATTTTGAAGCTGTATATAAAAAAAACGAATACATTTTTTAAAATATATTATTTCACAAAATTGCAAATCGTTTCATCATATTTGAATAAATATTTTTAATGAGCATTGAATTCAATAAAAGGTGGAACAATGACGTATGTGGGCACACATTGTGCTCCTTTGTTTTGCACTGAGCGTCATCATTATAATTTTTTCACCGCAACAATGTCTAATGAGTAAAAGCTCTACACATATTCTTTACTGGTCAATTACATGGTCTATTGTGAAGGTTTTAATGACATGCAAAGACGGCTGGCTGCCTTAATTGTTTCGACAGGAAGTAGAACAAAGCATTTTTGTTATTTCCTTATGGAAAATAATTTTAAGAGATAAATATAGTATGTATATATAAATATTATAGTTAAATCTATAACAATTTTATCAGCCTCACGCTGTATATACAGCAGAGTAGACAGAGGGAACCTATTATTGAGACACACTGTTCCCCATTTTAAATACACAAATTGAAATAAATATTTCATTAAGTCGAATAGGGTAATACCTACAACCAATCGCGTTAACAGTCATACTTTTTGCCACTGCGCAACGACTGGTCCCAATAAATTTTAAGAATTAATAAAAAAGTTATCACAGTTGACGGCATAAGAAGAAGACAGTAATATGAATTTCAGGGGTCACCAAATCATTGAAGAGTGCCGACATACGAGCGGTCCCAGGCCAGCGGAAATAATGACATCCGGCAAGTAATTGGAATGGGCCGGTGTACAGAAACGGACGACGCGTGAACAAAACGAAATATTTCTTTGGAAAATCAGCAATCATTAAAAAGCATTTGTTCACTTTTCATGTAAAAAAGGTCTTGCCCAAATATAACAATTTAATAATACGAGTATATCCTTGTATACTTTCATATTGTTAAGTAAATTTATACTAGTGGACTCGAACGTGGCTACGCCCGCTTGAACTTTACGAATATTTATTAAATATATTTATGAAATAATTTTCAGTTTTCAATAGAGAGATGCGTTAAGCAAGCTCATTTTAGGTGACGTTTTCTAACAACAAACTTTGCAAATCGTTGCTTAGCAACGGTCGTTCAGCTACGGCTGTTATTAACATGGCAGAATAAATTGGATGTCAAATTAATAAATATTTTAATATCAATATATTAAAATACCAATGTATATATCGATAATATTATAAATATGAGAAAAAAAGTATCCTATGTTCATCCCGAGACCCTCAAGTATCTCTATATGAGTATTTCATCACAATTAAGTTAGCGGTTTGGCCCTGATTGCATAAAAGACAGACAGACAGACAGACAGAGTTACTTTCGAATTTATAATATAAGTATGGATTTTAAAAGTACATAATTTATAAAAATTACAAATATTAGAAAATAGCTTGTAAATTCTGTATAAAAATCTTGTTGAAAATAAGATATTTAAGGTAAAATTTAAAAAAATATATGATGAAGGAAAAATTTGAAGTAATATTGGGTAGATTGGTTGCTGCACCAGCCGTAGTAGAAGCAGGAAATAATGATGTCCGATGAACTACCCCGTAATTGAAGCGCGCCGGTCAGGGGGCGAAACCAGTAAATTACGACGGAAAACGAATAGCTATACAGGAAATTTAGTTTATCACTTATTTGCAAAATGACCGGTCGCTTTTCGTCCGTTAATCTAATTTTACTCTCGATTATAGCAAAGTTGGGACATACAAAGTTTTGTCTATAGAGAGCTTTTAAATTAGAGACGTTATTATTATTTTTACATTAGTTATATTTGGACTGTATTTTATATATTGTCGAATTGTTTTGTAAGTACAATTGCCTGATGGAATATCTGTCGTAAAATTTATCACAATCGTACCCGAGGTGATATACTTTTTGCCCATCATCAATACTAACTAACATTAGAAACTTTCTTGTATGCATCGAACCATAAAAACAACTTGTCTCATATTAACTTTACTAATTATTTGATAATCTCATAATAACTTTCAATTTATAAAATGAAAGCTAGCAATGATAACTATAGTAAAGATAAGTTGTTAGCATATCTATAGGTCATTTATACGTTTTCTAAAAATACGTTTTTTTTCGTGTAGAATAACACTAATAAATGTAAAAAATATAACATTATAACAAGAAAAACTCATAGTATTGTAATATAACATATATTCAAGCATATATTTACATACGCTATGTGTCTTGTCAATAAATCTGGAGCGATGACAGTGCTGGTGGGACTCTACCTTAATTACACTCCTGGCGTTATCTCCCAAAGTTTGGCCGCAGCAGCCTCCAAGTGCAGTTCTAGCACAACATTTAACTGATGTTGGCTTACTGGCTTGTTGGGCCAACACGTGGAACTATAATAATATGATTTATATAAGATTTAGTATTAGTACAGTCCCCGGTGCGCAATCAACAATTATTCACGAATATAAACGTCATGTCACACTAGAATTAACTCTGTTAGCTCGTAAACATGTTCTGACATTGATTTATGGCATTAATTCCGCAATTCCGCGCCATAATCGTTAAACACTCGTTTTAATAAATACACCATATATTACGTGCAATTGTGTGTGACATAAATAAGGATTCATATGTAGCAAAGGCTTACTAATATTTTACTTGTTACATTTTCCCGTATTTGCTGAAAGCGAAGTAATATTAATATATTGTTATATTGTTTTTGTTTAACTGAATATTTTGAACCATTAAAATGGGAATAATAGGCAATTGTGCATTCAAATATAGGAATTCGTTTGAACAGAATTGGGTCCGAATGGGTGGTGAGGTTTTACTACATATTGCTTCCCGCTAAATCATTATATCACCAATTTCAGTCAAGTCTGAAATTTAGATGATGGCAACTGTATAAGATAACACATAAATATAAAATCTATAAATTTTACTAAATATTTAGTAATACAATATATAGCAGCTTCCTATCTTCAGCATGGTATGTAGAAGGAACATGGGAACCTTATGTTAATACAATCTTTTCCCTACTTTCCGCCGAATTCTGGAAGCATTGGTTGTATTGTTGCATCTGGAAGTATTGCTGAATAATAATTAAAATTTTATCATCCATCCATCAGCCTTTTAAGGTCCACTGCTGGACATAGGCCCAATGCTCGTCACTCCGTCCGGTCCTGCGCCCTTTGAATCCAGCGGGTTCCCGCTGTCTTCTTGAGATCGTCGGTCCACCTGGTTGGAGGGCGGCCTGTACTCCTTTTGCCGAGACGTAGTCGCCATTCGAGGACCTTTCTTCGCTGTCGGTATAATAATTATAACAATATCGGTATAATTTTATAAATATAAATTTAAAAAAATCACACCATCTATGATATTTTTCTTTGTATAACATCTTAAGCTATTCAATACCTATTACGCAGCAAAACACAACATTTGCTAATAAGTTAAGTAGAAAAAAATGATTGTCCTTTCCAACCACTTGATTCTTCATAATAAAGTTATAATATTTTTTTCTCTTAATTCCCGAAGAGCGGAACAATCAGTAAAACAGAAAAGATAAAAGCATTGTCGCCTTGGAACGTTCACGTTTTTGCCGAGGGTCCCTCGTAAAACTTTATTAGGCGCATTAAGGTCGTGGTTGAATCCTGTTTATGTAATCGCCTCCAGGGACCTTTAGCAGGAAAAATATTAAGTGAAAAAGAACACACAGTGACCCTCCAAGATTATGTACTTATATGTGGCGACGTGCTCCTTCGATACCACTTATCTATACAGGTGGTTTTTCTTATATATTTTTTACGTCTTGCGTCAGAAATAAAATGTGGTATGTTATCTTAGAATATAAGTTAATTATTCTCAACTATACAGCTGTACCTACAAAAAAAACTTTTTTGGGTTCTTTTTCGCTGTTCTGAACTTTCCGTCCAATCACGAGACTGCATGCTGAGCAGCAGAACGTAGATAAATAATTATAGTCGTTATACATTTTTAAATACTTTATCTCCAATCTCTTTTACCGAAAATACATTTTTCGTTCACTATAGTGAATAATTTTTTCCATTAATAATATACCATGAAATGTAAAGCGCAAAAATTATAACTTTCACGCATACTGTACGTTGGTTTCCTTTATTTTTAATTAAATTATATTTTTTTGTAAATCGGTTTCGGTTATTCAAAATATTTTTATGTTATTTTTTAGCAAGATTGATAGAGGGAACCTAGTGTCAGAACACCGTTCCTTTCTCAACTTTCCGTCGACTTCTTGAGGCATTGCGTGTTGAGTGGCGAAATTCAACGCCGCTTTGCCTCTTCACCAGAGCGACTAAAAGCTTTATATCAAAATATATAGCAAATGCATACTATACTACACAGCTTACATTAAATAATGTGCTTATGGTGTATACCATAAAGTTTAACTAAGCCAGTAAGTTATAACAGTCGAGGAGTTGAGGGACTGGTGTCTGCTCGGTTCCACAAATAATCTATTTAATGCCACGCTCCAAAATCTTATTCACATAATCAGGAGTTCGTGACTCTAATTCTTGATGCAAATCCGATGCCAACTATTTGATTAGATGATGCATGTGCCAAACTAACTTAAATGCATGAATTATATATCTAAGCTGCAATTTGCGCGACGGCAACGTTATATTTGGCTTTAGATGTACCATTACTACCTATTTTATATTAAACTATATTATTAATACCTATTGTATATTAAATTTATATTATATCTATGGATCGTTTGCATGATGAGAGAAATTAGTGAAAAATTGACAAGGAATGTTTTTCCTCAGTTTTGGGCCATCTAGAGATGATGCGCGCTTGGTTATGCAATCCTACCCCGAATTTTATTCTAATTTAACACAATGATTTTAATATACATTACAAACATACTATTAAGAAACATATTTTTTTCATGTACTTTAAGAAATGTTACATTATTATGATGATACTTTTTAAGAAAAGAAAATAATAGAAAAATGAGAAAATATGATCGTAATAAATTACAATACCTACATAAATGGATTTTGCTGTGAACGGAAGTACGGAAGTAATTTCAAACACCTTTTAGTCTATTAGGCGGAATCCGTGTAACATTAGTTTAATAATGGGAATGAATGTGAATGCACTGATGTATAGAACATGCCTGCAATCACGTGATAGTCTAAAATCTACTTACGGCGACCATATTTGAACTGTGAATAATGTGTTCATTTGCAAATAAACATAGATTATTGTTGTTATAAGAAGTTACCAAAGTAAAACATATTTTTGTTTATATATGTTAACTAGCGACCCCCTTGCGGCTTCGCCCGCTTTTACTACTTCATTATTCATATAATGTATGTTTGCAAAGCACTTAAGATAATGTGAAAATTAATTTACTCCAATTATCCAATACGTGCAAACGCATCTAAATCTTCGTTGCTATAGAGACAGGCGGGTTTTTTTTTCGCGCTTGTGGTTAATGCTGAAGAGGGTATTCTGTCCCCGATGAAAAGCAAGCACTACGTGGCTGCCTGTGAGGAAAATTAAATAGAATGCATCGGCCGGGAATCGAACCCGGGCCGCCCGCGTGGCAGGCAAGCATTCTACCACTGAACCACCGATGCGTGTAAGGCAGGCGGGCGCGGCGGACGCATGGCGAGTGGCGAGCCGTTTCGCAGCAAGGATTTTTTGATATTGTAACAACTTCTAAAGTACTTATTAAAATGAAAAACAGTAAAAGACAGTTTTGGTCTACATTAAATGGCCAACGTAACTAATATACTTATTTATATGCTGAGAGTAAGGGATAAGTGAAACTTGAGTAACATACAGCTGATGTGTCAACGGCGGCATGTGTCAACAATTAAAATGCGTTTTTCTGTAAAACTATTCACAATTTCGAAATAGTGTAAAAAGCAAATTTTATCTTCGTTTAACGTAGAAATTTATTAAAGTATTTTAAAGGATAAAGATTAATACCATTATGGAGAAATATCCCTCACAATAAAAAATATATTGAAATTACTATTTTTAGACAGAAATATGATCACTACATGTTATTCTTAAAAGATACGAATATGCTCTCGCGGACTTTTTTGTAGATCTTATTAAGAGAAACAATACTCCAGTACATTTTTTTCATGTAGTATTTACCATTAAAGCAGCGCATGCGCCAAAGTGTCTCAGCGGGTAGGACTTTATACACATTTATCGTATTTATGTTAATTTACATAAGAATGTACAAATAATAAACTATATATAAACCTTCCCTGAGAAATACTCGACCTAATGGTGAAAACCGCATTCAAATACGTTGGGTGGTTTAGAAGAAGAAGAGTTAG
Source organism: Heliconius melpomene rosina (assembly GCF_056956725.1). Classification (NCBI taxonomy): domain Eukaryota; kingdom Metazoa; phylum Arthropoda; class Insecta; order Lepidoptera; family Nymphalidae; genus Heliconius; species Heliconius melpomene. The sequence goes on along the minus strand of NC_140401.1, from coordinate 4,326,973 downwards.
AAAGTTCAGACAGACACAAAAAGCGACTTTGTTTTATAAGATATAGGATTTGAATTTTATTTTTAGAGTTATGTAACCGAATGGTAAGTAACTCTTAGGATTATTTTTTACACACTAGATTACTCTACATGAACTTAGTAAATAAATAAGTATTATGGAAACTAGTTACGATTTTTACACAAATAAAAAAATAAGGAAAAAAGAAATACACAAAATTCAAACTAAGAAAAATCATCGAATCGAAGTCAATAGTTAAAAAACGGACATTCCTAAAGTTGTAAAATGTCAATGCCCCTATGTAAAATATAATAATGTAAAAACACATTTTATATATATATATATACTAGTGGGCCCGGACGCGGCTACGCCCGCGAAAATATAAGCCTAAATCATTAAAATAAGTTAAAAAATAATAATAAGTCGAGATTTATTATTAGAAAAAATATCTGAGTAACCGAAATGAACAAACCAAAGAAGTAAAAGTAACTAAAGGAAATTCTTAATATTAGAAAAAAAAACCTAAAGTTTGCTGTGCGCGCGTACTAAACATTTTTCTATATTAAATAATTATTAATTTTTGCGAACAATATTAAATAAAATCTCAAATGATTAAAATTACGATATTTTAAGTGTATAACATCGGTATAGATAACTAAACTGAGATAAATTAATTATAAGCAGCAAATAATTACATAAAAAATAATAGTAATTCGAAAATCTATAAAAATTTACAAAATCATCAAAGTCATCCGCCCGTTCGCGTCGGTCATACTCATATTATGCCGCTCGAAGGCTAGGTCATTTGGAATCAGTCACATCTTAATTATTTATTAGAATGTTATACAGTAAACTATAATTTCCATCTAGATGAAATGCTAAAAGTGACTATTATATTTATTTTCATAAGGATGAATATCAAATCATAGAAATCATCTAATTTTTGTTAATGATTTGTATAAAGAGATTTGTATAAATCTATATCGGCGCGCACCATGTATGCATTAAGCAAACTCACTGTGGGTGACGTTTTCTTAAAACAGCAAACTTTGCAAGCCGTTGCTTAGCAACGCGTAGCGACGATTGTTATTAACATGGCGGAATAAATTCCTTGTCAAATTAATTATTTTAATATATTGGTATATAACGAAAATATTACAAATATGAGAAAAAAAAAGTATCCTATGTTCATCCCGGGACCCTCAAGTATCTCTATATGAGTATTTTATCACAATTAAATTAGCGGTTTGGCCCTGATTGCGGAAAAGACAGACAGACAGACAGACAGACAGAGTTACTTTCGAATTTATAATATAGGTATGGATATATATATATATATATATATATATATATATATATATATATATATATGTATATATATATATATATATATATATATACATATATATATATATATATATATATATATATACTGTTTATACAAGCAAACCAAAATAAAGCTTTTTTTGTTGATTGTGGCATTTGACTCAATATTTTTATATCCCTTATACACATCTATATATATAAAATCAAAAGGTCACTCACTCATCACGAAATCTCAGAAACTACATGTGCTAGGAATCTCAAATTTTGCATAGTAGTTACTTATAGGACGTAGGTGCTCGCTAAGACGGGAATTTGTAATATTCCACTTCTAAGGGGTTGTGTCGAGTCGAGTCTCAAATTTTGCATAGACGTCACTAGGACGTAGTCATGGAGACAGAAATTAATAATAACATAGTTCACGCGGGTGAAGCCGCAAGCGGGCCGCTAGTTTATATATATATGCTTGCGGCTAAAGAACCCTTTTAGATGAGTACGGTTCGTAGTTGGCTATTTTTATACTATATTTCTATAAGCAAATATTTTTCTTATTATTATCTTATCTCTTTTTTAATACATATACATATAAACGTAATAGTAAATACCAGCTATAATACATATACCGCCATTACCAGAGCTATCACTGCACATCGTCTTAGCGGCTTACATGGATTTGGGAACGGCCGTCATCCCGTGACTGATTGTGCTGTCCCGGCCATTTCTTTGCAAGCCTGACTTGTAGGTTAGTGATACATTTCTATTACATTAAATGTAATAAGAGCAATATAGTATTTGAAATATTGAACTTTACTGATAGACCGATCTATCAATTTACATTTCATAAAAAACATAACCAAAAGTTAGTCAAAAAAACATAAGAATAAGAAAGGTACGGACGATAAAATTCTATGGCGCTCAGCAACTGGAAAAAAGTAAGCGAACACAAATTAGGTAATATTTATAAAGTGCTAATTCACTTACAAAAGTACATATTAAGTAATTTTTTCTTTGCGTTTTTATGGGTGCTTTATTTTAAATGGAGCTTACTATAAAATATTATATAAATGTACGAGAGACGTTATTTAAATTTTGTTGTATTTTATTTACAGAGTTCATTTCCAAAGGGTTTCACAGTTAATATTGAAGACCAATGGAAGACCAGGTGAAGTTTTAATTACAAATTAATGAATGTCCAATAAGTAAATGCACTAGCTAACTTGAAATTAAATGTACACATTTTTTTAAAGTAACTTAAGTTAAAACTTTAAATAGAACATTCATTTAAGAATTTGTTTACATGATCATGCTGTATTTATTTAAAACAAAGTATATATATATACTTATTAAATATATCCAACAATTTTAAACTATAAAGTAAAACAATTTATTTGCTTATTATTTTTAATTGAACAAAATAATATTAATTAACCAGTCATTTTAAAATAAATGAAAACAACTTCGACCAAAATATTATTGTACGGACGTTACTTACATATTTTCATTAAAATCAAGCATGATAATTGAAAATTTAAATGTAAACAATTTAAGGTGGGTATAATTTATAATGAAAATTTATTTAGCTCAAGTAAACTGGTTTAAAGTAGTCCTTAACTCTGGTCTACATCTGCTAATTACTTCCCAACTTGTTTTTGGACATAATTTTGGCTAATTGCAGCTACACTCGGCATCATGCCAACTGCAAGTTGCAGGGGAAAAGCAGTTTAAATCACATGGTAAAAATATTAGGCGACTTCCTGCTGTACTCTAATCGCTACTTTCCTTAGTAACTTTAGACTCAGTAAGTTTTCTTAACGCTTGAAGATATATTGTCTTCTATCTAAGCCCTTTTTTTTAATTTCACGCTGTAACCCGCACACACGAATCTAAAACGAAGGGAACCTGTGAACTTAGCGTTAAGTCACTCCGTTCCGCACTTGTGACTCCAACGCTGAACTGAACCCCCCATCGACGCGTGGAAATGCAAATATTAAATATCCATACCGCCAAGTGGGAATCAAACACACGATCGTCGCGCTTACAATCACATTTTGCTACGACGACCTCTAATTCTATTTAAAATTCTTTATAAACATATATATAACAAAAATTGTGTGGAAAACATAAGGAAATACTTACTCTTTTCGATTTAATTTTCGACTATTATTGAAAATAAATATTCAATTTAAAAATGTTTTAAGAATATTAAAATATTGTGGTATCATTTTTTATTATTACTTTTTGCTTCAGGGGATGCCACCAGCAAAACATCATGAATAATGTGATCGCCTTGCGGGTTATAATACTGGTATTTTGATAGCGCGTCGACATTGTTATCTCATGATGAATGGACTTTTTGTGTAAAATGGACAGTGACTTTCGCTAAAGGACACGTCATGTCCCGTGAACAATGTATCCTCCTAATTTTTCATATTATCAATCAACATAAAAACATTTTTGAATTCAAAAGCGGTCTCGTACGTCCATTATATAAGAGTAACATTAAAAAGAGGTAAGTAATTATTTTTTAATGAATAGAACAAAAGCATTGAATGTATTATATATAGGTACATGTATGCTTATTTAAAATATGCATAAGTGTGAGACTGTTACGCGTCGGCTGTGGGTTCAATTTCATTACTCTGGTAACGAGGCAAAAGGGCGACGTTAAGTCCAGCCGCTCAACACGCAATTCCTCGAAATCTGGCGAAAATGGGGAACGGTATCCTAATACTAGGTTCCCTCTACCTAACCTGCTATATCCGGGATACAGCGAGAATCATTCATTCATATTTAGAATGCACTATCCTTGAGGAAATGCCAATTTGAAGAAATCACTCGTGCACTTCGATTTGTAATTGAAATGCTCGAGCTTGACTTTTAAAGGAATTTCTTTGTGAATAGAAATTACTGAGCCAGTTGCCGCGCCGAGCCAAAGGATTCACTCGCTCAGCAACGTCAAATTAATTTCATTGGCAAAAACACTTGTTGAGTAAGAATCTAATTTACAAGCGTTAGCATCCCTTTATGTCAACCGCACCAAATTAAAAATGTAATTTAAATATCTTTGGAAGTTGGAAACTTCCAAACAAATACACTTTGCTACTTCAGTATTTTACATTTAAAGGAGTTTTAATATCAAATGAGAAGAGAATGTACAAGTATATGTAGTGACTATTTATTCTGTATTGCTACGTTACATTGAATAATAATTAAACACTCAAAAACTAGATTAAATTCTACGATATATTGTATAGATAAAATGATTTTTAAGTATTTGTGATGATTGTGGGACCAAATTTTCAAGGGCTCCCAGGATATTTTGAAGTTCCAATTGAAAGCGCTCGGGACTTTCGATCAGGTCTTTGAGTTTATCAGTTCACATATTTTGACCTTGAAGCTTTTCATACGTCGCATAAAAACTGTCGATCATTCCTTGTTTGACGGTACTCTCGCGAGAATGGGAGAAATTTGGATTTTACGTTTTATAGCCGACGCAAAAAAGGCGAGATACAATTCGTATTTAAAAAAATAGCATAATCTTAAAACTTACATACATGATGAGAAGCAAAGCACTTCAAGTTACTGAACTAACTTAATCATGGCTATATAAATGTCTCAAGGAGGAATAGCGTGGAGTCACTGTCTCTCTGGACTACGTCCTGTGTACTGGAGCCACCCATAAAATTTTATGAGCACACCGTATGAGCGTTATAGCTCTCCTCGATGTCGGATACTGTGTCTAACATAGTTTGTAACGAGAATAAAGTTGAGCTCGTACGTCCGCTAAAAATATTTAAATTTTCTGTGCACAAGGATACTTGTAGTGAAGTTAAAATGTGTTTAGCTCTCCTATATAAGACAGTTGTGAATTAATATAAAACCAGCTTCACTCTGTATCCCGCACACAGCAGGAGGAACCTAGTGTTAAGTAGTGTTAAGATACTCCGTTCCGGCACTAGAGCGAAGAAATGAATTTATAATATTGATGTATATAGGATTTTGTTGTTAAAAAACTATTAAGCTACGCCTATGAAAATAAGTTTTTTTTGGATTGTAATAAAATTAATAAATGAAATATCTATAAAACAGAATACACCATAAAAATCAAAGTTCGTAAAGCATTATAATTTCGTCGTGGTTGCATTTTCCTCTTAAATCCTCGGCCTCAGAGTCAAATTAAAAGGGATTGAAAGGGTACAGAATATCCATTACAGAGGTTTTGTACCCTTGGGCTTTTAGAAGTACTTCGTAAGATTGTATGCTAGTACTTATACTGGCATTTTTTTAATACAAAGAATATGTGGAATATAATTAGGAATAATTTGAAGTTAAAGCTATTAACATAACCGGTACATTTTTCATATATTTTGGACCATAATTAAATTGTTTTTTTGTTAATAAATCTATTTATACTTCTAAATAACATTTTGAAACAACATAGCTTTTAAAATCCCAAATGACCAAATACCAAACAGACATCAAATTACTGCGTGGAATAAGTACTCCTATATACTAGATATGAATAGCATCACCCGCTCTCGTCGCGGCAATATATTAAAAGGCGACTAAGGGAATTAGCCAGCAGGAGATGGGCAACAGCATCTCCTAAAAATCTAGGTCTACAGCGATCACCAACCCGCCTCCTAACTATAAAAACTATAAATCCTCCAAAAGTTGTCCAAAGTATCGAAAAGGGCAGTGTACCTAGTATTTAGAACATCTAAACTATATTTGAAAAATTCAGCTTCACGAAGTAACACACAGCAGGGTAGACAAAGAGAATCTAGTGTTAAAACACCATTTTCCGCCGAATTTTGGAAGCATTGCCTGATGACTAGCGAAACTCAACGCCGCGCTTTGCTTCAACACCAGAGGGTGTCGAGACAAAAGCGTAGAGGAATGAAAATATAAATTTAAATAAATATTTAATTTCCTCAAGTGGCGATCGAACCTACAACCAGTGGCGTTTATAGTCACACATTTTTGTCTCTGTGCCTCGACTGTCCTCTTTATTTGTTGCTACTGGAAACCATATATATTTGTTGAATGTTATACAGATTTAAGCTCGGCACGTCCAGACGACGAAGTGAAGCTTTGTATGAGAATATTTCTTCCAAAGTATCTGTCCCATATAGCTGCTATAGCTTTTATTTCATATTCAAAGGATATTATATATGAAAGTAAAATTAGTAAAATCAAAAACGATATTCACCGACATAGCAATATAAGCAACACGGATCGTAACTCCAAATGGATTTGATGAAAGTTTGTTGTTGCGTTAGATTTAATTCGTAAACTGAAGAGATTAAACAACAGTACCGAGGGTCGCTCCCAAAGTTGTTGAACTTGTAACAACAGTAACTTGTGTCTTACGCATTTTGAATATTTATGTACGGATTATCTGACATCTTTGTCTTATAACTACTACAGCGATAGGAAAATTTTGTACTATTATGCAAGTTTGTTTAAAGCACCGTCTGGCAGTATAGCATTATTATTTATTTATAGGAAAGACTCATCTGTATTTTAAATGTCCTAATTCTGTTTATGCTAGTTTTCTTCCACTTGCAAGTTTTAACACTTTTATCAAATAAACGTCACAATTTTTCCTAACTATGTGAATAACTAATATATTTAGTGTTGCTAGGCGTTTGGGAATTTCGTCTAACTCCTTTATCAGTCTTTTTTATATGCTTATTTTTAGAGATCATTATATGTCTTCAGATTTGATACGTTTAATATAACGCTATAGTATTAGGTTGTCAACTTAGGCACTTTAACCTTCAGAAGAACAATACTTAGAAAAATCATACGAAAGTATTATACTTTTCTAAGTACATATTAATGTAACTGGAACTGATTTGCAATTGAAACAAAGTAGGCAACGTTCATTATTAAATTCCAAACAATCAAAACAATAAAAAGTATATTTTCTTTTTTCTTAGAAATAAAAGCAATTTTCTCTCCGAGCCAGGCTTAAATGAATCACCTATGCTCACCTCGAACATTCAATTCCACGTGATAAATAGCACGGCTGCGGCCGCTCCAATTTCCGATGACAAGCCTACATTAAACGTAAGCGCCCTCTGTCAGCAACTTTCCAAATAAATAAATTCTCTAAAACTAACTCACTTTGAATTTTGTTTTTGTCAATCCACAGGATATTTTTATGTAACTTTGAATAAGCTTTCGATTCAATGTTGTTAAAGATGCTCTAACTATAATTTGTTTTATTTTATAATCGCTACCTACCTTCTCACTCATCAATGCCTAATTTCTCATTAATTTTTGTAAAAATGAGTTTATTGTTGAATATATCGTATTAAAGGAACAAATAAAAAAAATTTTTTTTCTAATATGACTAAATATTTCTTGCTCTTCTGGCAATAATGTCTCGTGGTAAGACTAGCGATATTAAAGTATCTAATACTATGTACATAGACTTAGGAAGATAAGAAGTTGGTTAGGCCATATCCTCCCCAAAATAGTTTGGCCCAACCCCATCTTTACACAAAAAGAACTGTCTGTTTGATTTGTTTGATATCAATTTATATATAATTTAATTTATAATTTCTTTATAATATGTTTAGTAAATTCTCTAATAACAGTCTTATAAAAAATACATAAGTATACATTGTACGCGACTGTTTAAAAAAATTTAGTAAACTCTAAGATAAAGAAAATACTTTTAAAAAGATACAGTTTCTTTATATTGCGATAGTCATTATTCAAACTCAATTGAAAAAACTGGGCTGTTTTGTATACATCAAATGCTCTCTGGAGATATCCTCTAATGTATGGTGATTTACTGTTTCCACACCTTTCTTATTTTATTTAGTCACATATTACGGTACTCTATAATTTTGCCTATTTAAAGAAATTTCTTGAGCTGAGGTTATTTAACCAAATCAGGCTAAAACATGTAACCAAGAGAAATTTGTACGTAAAACCACTAAATCACATATATGAGAAAAAGTAACAAAATATCAACTTTAAAATTTTTAATACAGTTTTATTTTTATATATATTTCAGGATTTCTTTCTAGTTTTATACTTTACTTCGCATATAGCATAGGAATTAAATTGAATTCGAGACAGGCTCACACAAGTATCACTGTACCACGAGTCTCTACGATATTTGACGTTGTAATAATAAATTACATAACTATTTTTTTATGCCAAAAATCTATCGTATACCCCATTTTATTAAACATAATGAACACAACACACATACTGTGCAGGATATTTTTCATTTCGAATAAATATATATATATTCTTTATTGCACAAAAAAACAAAATACAGAAACTTAAGAGAAGAAAAATTTTGTTGACAAGGGTGGGCTTATTTCTAAAAGAAATCTCTTCCAGCCTACCAGTGGAAGTGGATATTTGTGAAACAGCGGGGAGAGTATAGTGCATAACAGAAAAATATTATATTTGAATCTATAAATATAAATATACAATAATATATATATAAACTACATATACATATATACGCACATATATATTCTATAAAAAAAAAAAATACATACATAATTATAAATATTATATAAATACATAAATATTATATTATTATGATGAGTTAAATGACAAGAAAAATGAAATGCAATAATTTGAAACTCTGTCGGAATATATATTAATTGTTCCCAGTTTGTAAATGCTTTTTTAATAGGGATTTAAAGGATTTTAGGGAAGGGCTTCTCTGGATAGGATTAGGCAGTTGATTCCAAAGGGATGAGGCATATACGGAAAAGGACTTCTGCATGAATTTGGTATTGCTCCTAGGTATGTCAAGCGCCGGAACGACACACGACCGCCTAGAGCGTGAAGGAGGAGGAAGAACGTTGAAGCGGGAGCGTAGGTATGTAGGAAAATTTTTGTAGTTAAGGATTTTAAAAAGTAAGGTAAGGATGTGCATATCACGGCGAAGACGGATTGGGAGCCACTTAAGCTGAGCACGAAATTGAGAGACATGATCATACTTACGTAAGCCAAAAATAAAGCGTATGGCGAGATTTTGAAGACGTTCTAATTTGTTAAGTAGCTCCTCAGTCGCATCTAAATAGCAGACGTCAGCGTAGTCGAGTATAGGAAGGAGAAGACATTGCGCCAGCATAACTTTGGTTTTGTGAGGAAGGAAGTATTGGAGACGCCTAAGAGAATGGAAAGAGAAATGCATGCGCTTGCTGATTGCATTGATATGCGGTGCCCAAGACATGTTGCAATCAATTATAAGTCCTAAGTTCCTAACCTCGTTACAATAGGGAACCGTTACACCTGCGTAGCGTATCGCTGGCACAGTATCCCATTTGATTTTGTGTCTTAATTTATTACTGCCTATGATAATACTCTGAGATTTTTTGGGGTTGATAATTAAGCCAAAAGATTCGGCCCAAGTACGTATCGCATCGAGATCACTATTTAAACTATCGATAGCTTCAGGCAATCCATTTAAGTTACTATGGCGGTAAATTTGCAAATCATCTGCATACAGATGGAAGGGAGAAGTAATGACTTTAGATATATTGTTAATAAAGACAGAAAAGAGAAGAGGAGAAAGAACGCCGCCTTGAGAAACGCCAGCTGTAAGATCAAGCCAAGTAGATGTTATATCGTTAGCTTTAACACATTGCCGGCGGCCGAAGAGGTAAGAACGAAACCAGCTTATAGCTTCAGATGAAATATTGACTGCTCGAAGTGTGCCAAGAAGTATATCGAAGTCAACAGAGCTAAAAGCATTGCTGAAATCTAACAGAACCATAACAGTGAGCTTGGTGTTGTCCATAGCACACCGAACATCCTCCGTTATATTCAACAAAGCTCCAACTGTGCTGTGAAAGGGACGGAAACCGGACTGGAAAGGACACAGTAGATTATTGGTTGATAGAAAGGAGTAAAGTTGGTTATTGACTAAAGATTCAAGGACCTTAGATAGAATAGGGAGGATGGATATGGGGCGGTAATCAGCGACATTGGAGGGATTAGAGGTTTTGGGTAATGGAATGACATAGGCACTCTTCCATAGTGAAGGAAAGACATTACTTGACAGTGAAAAATTGATAATGTGGGTGACCACTGGTGCAATGCTTTCCAACACAGGAAGAATCATCTCAAGGCTGAGATCGTCACTTCCAAAGGCTTTGGTGGAAATGGAATTGATACACTTCTTGACGTCATCTTCCGACACAGCTTTAAAATTAAAAGGAATGGAGTCTGGTAGGTTGAGACGTGATAGCAGTAATAATGTTTCCGATTTTATAAGGGGACTTATATTACATGGTGGGGTTGTAAAAAAAGAATTGAGAGTGTGAAGATCCACTGAGACTTGACGAGTTTCAGTGGTTTTGCCTACACCAAACGACTCCAAGAATCTCCACACTTGTGCTTGACTGAGATTCTGAATAGTGTCATGGAAATAGCGACGTTTAGCATCCCTACACATTCTGTTGCAGATGTTACGCAGTTTTTTATAGGTTGAAAGATTTTCTGGCGAAGGAGATTTTTTGTTTTTTAATTTTGCTCTGTCACGCTTAGCCATTGTATTCTTGATAACTTGTGTTAACCAGGGGGCAGGCGCATGCTTCATACGAACTGGTCTTACAGGGGCATGGATGTTGTAAATGTTAATCAGTTCAGTAGTTAAAGATTGTACCATCGTGTCAATATTCATAGACGACATAACGGAAGACCAGTCGATGTTCCTCACATCCTCCCTTAGGCGATCAAGATCCATATGCTTAAAACTACGCAGAAAATGAATTTTGCCTCTAACCTTGGGTGGACGAAGTTTATATGATAGAAAAATAAGATCGTGAAAGGAGAACGGAGCGGTCATTTGACCGTGAGAAGAAACAAGTATAGGGTTAGAGACTGAAATAAGATCAAGAAGAGAAGGTCTACAATTAGGAAAGTAATGAGTAGGGGAAGACATAGGTAAAAGGTGTAAATTATAGGACTCGTTTAGTGCCTTTAGTAGATGAGTTCTACGATCATTTTTTAAAAGACACGTATTTAAATCACCCATGCAAATCATGTGTTCGTAGAGGGGTCGAAGGTTCTCAAGAATGCCGTCCAAAGTGTTAAAATAATCGATTTGATCATTGGGGGAGTACAGGACTCCGACCAGTACTTTAGTATGACGCAAGGTCAACTCTAGAAAAAGACATTCTAGTGAGCCGTCAGGATGGGGTGAAGAGCAAAAGACGACACTAGCGGGAATGTAGTCACGGAGGTAAATACCAACGCCACCACCGCCCCTGCCAGTGCGGTCATTGCGATATAGCTGATAGCCAGGAAGAGAATAGGAAACAGATGAAAGCGATGGTTTCAGCCAGGTCTCGGATATAAGTATGCAGTCAACTACGCCGGAGCTAAAGGAAGCGAGAATGTCGGAATGGTGAGCCGGAACACTCTGCGCGTTAATATGCACCAGGGAGAGGGTTGAAGAACAATTATTGTTAAAAGTTTTCGACAGCTTATCATAGAGTGGTTCTGAATCAGAATCGACATCACTATCCGCGCTATCATAAACACTAGAAGAACAAGAAAAGTATTCATTTACATTTAACATTATATAAATATCCAAATAAATAAATATATTAAGATAAGTATATATAATATATAAAATAAATATATAAAAACCAATTAAATAAATATATAACTATACTATATAAAATTTACAAAATAAATTACCTGTACAAGTCGAATTAAATACAATTTACACTACATTTAAAATTATGAATTTAAAAAAAAACAGAATTACTAGAAAAATGGCGTAACATAAAATGGAACGTACAACAAGACAAATTGTGCAAACAAACATATGACTTAAGAGATACATTTTAAAGTCGAATTGTAAACAAAATGTTAGCCAACATCAAAATTAAAATACATTTTACAATTGCCACAGCAAGAATAATAACATAAATATGAATGTACCCTACAATGGAAAAGTAAAATAAAGTCTATATTGAGGTGTTAACCGGCCATATTAAAGTGATGTAAACAAATTACTAAGTTGCTGTCAGGGTTTAGTCACAGAGCCCTGTTCTATGAGTTGTTTAAGTTCGCGCTGTGAGGAGATCTTGATTTTAGTTTTATTAGGTAGCAAAATAACAATCATGCCTTCCGCTGACCAGCATTTTTTAATACCAAAATGCTTACGGGCTGCAGTAAACACATCTTGGCGGCATTTTGTTAGGAACTCCGTCATAGTTATTTTAGTGCTTTTTAACTTTGTTTTCGCCCTCCATACACTGGAACGAACCTGGCAACTGGTGAATCTGAGAAGTACGGGCCGGGCAGAGTCTTTTTTAACACCCAGCCTGTGGCACGCCTCAATTGCAGTGGACTGAATGTCAGACATCTTTAAGTGGTTGGACAATACATGAAGCATCTTCTGCAGTACATCTTCATTATTATCCTCTTCCAAGCCATGGAATAGAAGAACTTTTCTCCTGGACTGTGTTTCAAGGCGATCCAGACCAACAACCACCAGTTCAACCTGAGACTTTAATAAGCCAAGGGCTTTCCACACAACGGATTTGAACGTGTTGAACTCAGCAGCCAAAGATTTTATTGTGGGATTGGAAGCTGCAGATCCGGACTGTACTAAGTTTTTCTCAAACTCACCCATTCTGGATGAGAACATAGAGGACAGTTCATCCACACCTTTCATAAGTTGCTCCACAGGAGTAGTCATTGTGAATACAGTGTAGAAAACAGTGAGTGAGTTTAGTTGTTATTGACTTAAACACAGGTAATCAATCTTTCACCACATATATGTACTTTTAAGAGCCTTTTTTTTAAAAAAAATACAGAGCTTTAAAAACACGTCTATCAAGTTTGATGTCTACCCGCGAAAAGTATATAGTATAAACCAGTTGTTCAAAGTGTAGTAATGCAATTAAACTCTCCGAACTCTGATTGCAGGCCATACAAGCCGTTTGAAACAAGCCAATATGAGTATTTGCTTCGAAGGCATATTACCCAATCATTTCATGTTCCCTCTTCATGCTTTATGAACGCCGCGTCGTAAAATTTTTCGGCGCCAACATTTTATGCCAATTTTTATGGCATTGTCTTCGTAATATTGTCCGAGTTTTTATTAGTCCTTAAAAAAGCTTTACGATTACATCAGTGACGTACAGGTATGATATTAAAAATTTTACTTAAGTAATTACGGTTTCTGTAACCGTTGTAAAATAAATATAAGTCAAATATATGATTATAAATTACTTAAGCCGATCTCCATCTCAAAAAAACATTTTTTTTTTGTTTATTTAAACATTTTAATGAATAGGATTTGAAACAACAGCCATCGCGATGAGAGAGAGAGAGTAGAGTCATCTAAGCAGGTTTACAGAATTACACCTATTTGATATTTACTACTAACAAAATAATATAGCAAAGGAACTCTAGATAGTCTATTTTATAACATTACAAATGATTATATGCAAAGTAAATACTAACGACGCTTCATTACCCTTCGACTCAACCTCGAAAGATTTCACGTATACCATTTTGAAATCCGAATAAGCATTCCCACTAGTCCTTGACATACCCGTTTGTCATTTTAGTCGTGATATTGAACTTCGTTTAATAATATTGCAGTGCTTTTTTTTATTCATATTTTTGGTTTGTTTTACATATAATTGTAACCTATACGGCATAGTATCTTAACATTAGGTTCCCTCTGTATCGGGGCAGGGTCAGGGGCAGTCAGCATGAGGAACCTGATTACATTCCCTGTTAGACCAGGAAGAAGCTGATCCCAGATTGCAAATTTCTAAAATCACTTTCACTTTTGACAAAAGATTAGAAGATATATAAAAGGTTGTATAAAACTAGCTGATACTCTAAAAACATTTTCTTAAATATAAATGTAGTGGCACACTATTTTGACTTTATATTTATTGTTTTTCAGCACTTACATAAAAACCTTTCAAATTGATCACTAATATTGCTAAGCACTTACGTAATATAAAGGTTAATAATTCTAGCGAGATGGTCGTGTTTTAAAAGGACTTATAGGTTACAAATCCGTTCTTCTCTCCACACATTTTAGGACAATACGTGCTCAAGGCTCCACTCCGCTGTCGGCGTTCAGCGGTTGCCATTTCACTTTCGAGCGCATACAAGCTCTTTTATCCTCTTAAAGCAGCCATTATTTTAAGTGATGTTTTAATTTTTAACTTTATTATTTTATTTAGACTTTCAAAAATAAAAAACAGACAATTAGTATATAATTGATAGAATAATATCTAGAAGTTTCTTGCTATTTGGGGAATTATTTATCTCATATACCATTTAATGAATGTCGTTGGGACATCAACTACAAATACAATAAAAATGTTTATAACTTAATGTCTTTAAATTGGTGGAAAGGTGGAGAGCGGACCGAACCCGAACCCGAACCCTCGGTGGGCGAGTCCGATTCGCAGTAAGTCAAGTTTTTTAAGCATGCTGCTCCCCTAAAAGGGATAAGATTACCCTGTAAGTATATCCTACAATATATAGATTAAATGTTCACACGAGTGTAATAAATATTGCAATCTGACGAAATACATGTTCAAAAGTATAACGCATGGATGCACTAAGTGCTTGTGTAACAGAAAGCACTCTAATATCGAAGTGTTCCTTTTGCCCTATATTACTATAATCTATATATATATAAAAGGACTTGTCCTCACTGACTGAGGTAAGACGCGCACACAGCCGTAACCGCTGATGGTAGAAACATGAAAGTTGGACAGATGTTTACTTTCATAATCTGGACATCCACTAAGAAGGGATTTTGAAAAATTTTTACCCTAAAGGGGTAAAATAGGGGTTGAAAGTTTGTATGGAAAAAAAATTAAATCTTCACCGATTTTTATAAAATTTGAAATTTAAATCTTTAAAAGTATTTAATTGAACACGTGTTTCGTCGTTTTCTAGCATTCACCCTCTAAGGGTGCAAATAAGGGGTTGAAAGTTTGTATAGAATTTTTTTTAAATCGACACCAATTTTTATACAATTTGAAATTCAGACTCTTAAAAGTATTTAATTGAACACATGTTTCATGGTTTTCTAGAATTCTTCCCATAAGGGTGCAAATAAGGGGTTGAAAGTTTGTATGGAAAGATCTTTAAAACGCCACCGGTTATTATAAAATTTTAAATTTAGGCTCCTAAAAATATTTAATTGAACATGTGTTTCATGATTTTCTAGAATTCACCCCCTAAGGGTGCAAATAAGGGGTTAAAAGTTTGTATGGAAAAATCTTTAAACCGCCACCGATTTTTATAAAATTTGAAATTTAGACTCTTAAAAATATTTCATTGAACACATGTTTCGTGGTTTATTACAATTCACCCCTAATTACGCAAGCGAAGCTGCGCGCGTCCGCTAGTATATCATAATACTTTACCATAATATTAAATAATAATGAAGATGTAACAAATGCTAGATCAATCAATATTTTTTAAGAAAACATTAAATGGTTGTCATACCAGTACAGTGTTTAATCCATCAAAAGCATTAAACTAATAAATATACTTTAAAATACGTAACAAAAGCTAAAATTTCCTTAACGTATCTTACCCAACCAAAAACTTTACTACTTTCTTTTGATATTGAAGATAACAAACATGCAAAGGAAATACAGAATTTCATCATTTGAATTGGAAAATATACGCGTAAATCGTAAATTTATTTGTAGGTGAACGTCGGTACCTGGCATACGCGGCCGGGCGGTTCTGTAGGTAAGTGGGGGACAATTTTACGACACAAAGACCCTAATTTATTCTTGAACCGAATTTATTCTGTATACGGAGCTGATGACAGAGGACTCTTAAGGTTAATGTAGGTCTTGTCATTTAAAATTGGAACGGCCGTGGTTGTGATGTTTGTTACGAGGAGCACAATATCGAAGGTAAATTAGTATAGATTTCGACCTGGTTTAGGCAATAATGCATATGTTTATATATATGTAAAATGTTTGCATTACGTATTTTATTACGTGTTTCATAAGCTTTATGAATGTACAGCTTGAGGATTTTTTTCAACCTTTAGATATGAATATAATAAAATATTGGATCATTTCACGGCGTTGAGGTCCGTCCCTCAACACGTACATCGATAATTCGGCGAAAAGTGGGGAACAGAAATGTTTTAATAGGAATGAAGCTCTGCCTTCCCTGCTATATACGAGATACAGTGTAGAGCTAAATAAAAGTGTAAGATGTTTTTGGAAAAAGTTGAAATGTCTTAGAGAAAATATTGTTTAAGTCTTCGCGTAAAAACTTCCGTAAGATTTCTAATGAAAGTGTTTGAAACCCTCTTTTTCCAGATTTGTAAATATAGGTATGTTAGCTTACTATTCCCTTACAGTTTCGTGTACTCCAATGGGACGGCAATTTAAGAAAGGTGTGGTCGTAAGTGAAAGGGTTTGCATATTCTCCAAGGCACGCTTACTTATATTATCTGATAACTTTTTTACTTTTTTTTTCTCAATACCAAGAGTATATTTGATAGTAAAAGTCACCATATTATATATATATTTAATAAAATTAACTATATTAATTATTCATAAATTCAATCCTAACAAATTTATACTGTCAAATTAAATTGATAAACGACATTTTAATTTGATCAAGCTAATAGGCATGATGACAGCTGGCAAAAACTACAGTAAAGTTATGTATTTAATTAATAAAACCCAGTTAATAGATAACGAAACACGCATTAATTTTGTTATTAATTGATAGATTAATAATTATTAATAAACAATAAACTATAAAATATGGTCGCTATGATTTGATGAACGCCAATCTGTACGGTGTACGTCACGCCTTCATAAACAAATGAATCAAAGTTTTGTATTGAATAATCGAAGTTTGATATTGGCAATTTACTTAGACTTGGCGCTATTGACCCTATGGACAGCAATAAAATTTAACTTACACATAACGTTAGCAATCTAGAGAAAAGATTGGCTATTGTCGATGGTTGTGAGTTCAATATCAGTAATTTCCATTAGTATTGTTTCTTATCTTCTTAATAAAAAAAAAATTCGAAATGCGTTTCTTTTATCAGGATTGTCTCTGTTAAACTTATCTTCCTGTTCCTGTTCCTTAAGTGAGAAACAAAGAGTATAATCTAATCACAATTCTACAGAGAGAAAGACAGATTTTAAAAAGGAGTTGAGTGATCTCTTAATCTAAATCAAAATATACAAACCTAATATGAAATAATAAATAATTGTAAAAAAAAATCTTATGTCATACAAAAATATTTTATTATAGTAAGTTCTATGGAGTTATTACAAAATCGAATAAATCATTTGTATATTGGACTGACAGCCCTTACGCTTCTCTACCTATCAATAGTATTTGTGTATACAAATTGCGTTGCTCGACTACAATGTGCCATTGTTAGCGTAGTCAAGTTGGCGTTATCCCAACCAACAGGGAAAAGGTAACTCCTTGCGTACATTATATCTGTTGTTACAGATATACCTTCACATAATAATATGCAATAAACATGTTTATATCGAATTATTAGTCTACTATTTATTATTATTAGTCTAGTTCAGTGAAGAATTTTTTCAGTTATATGCGATATAATAAATAATATTTTTGCTTAGAAAATATCTTAAATAATTTTACCATACTTTGTGCCGGCGGCGCCACTACTTTTATAAGAATAAAAGTATTTTTTAATTAAAAAGTATTTTAATAAATTTTATATTGGACATTACTGTCCAGCACCTTTTGCCATATTTCTTTTAGTAGCATGACTCTTAAAATTTTGGGCCGTCTGATAAATTTCTTTATTCAAAAAACTAAAGAATTGACTCAATTAAGCAAATAGAAAAAGAATTGTGTAATTATAATTGAGAAGTATGTATAATTGTATACTATATATAATAGATATCAAATTAATGTTATTAATTACAAGATATTTGACGAAAACTTAAGTTATTTTTAATACATTCATCATCACACAACAAAAATGAGTACTAGATTATTCATAGACAAGAACAAATATATCAATGAGTCCAATTATATTATAAACTTATACGAATATTCGTATAATTGGGACTTAACACCAAACTGTCTGTAGAAAATTTAAACGTTCGATACCCTCTCTCTGCGTGCTTGTTAAATGTTCCGTCGGGAAAGTTTCCTCACAATGACCCCAGTAAAGTTTTTGTATCGCAAGGAGCATTCGATCCGGATGTTTGGTCCGTGAAAACTACTCAGGGAGAATTATTGCTTTAGGTATGGTAGAGTAAAGTGCGCAGTAAGTCTCTATTATCTGCGCCGTTAGAGTCGCGTGAATGAAGGCTGCGGACGTGGTGAGAATGTATAAGCAAACTCTGGTTTTATAACTCTCGAGATATTTTAGACATATGACACTATTTTTGCGATTTATTATCAACTAGCGACCCTCTTGCGGCTTCGCCCGCTTTAACTACTGGATTATTCATGTAATGTATGTTTGCAAAGCACTTAAGATAATGTGAAAATTAATTAAACCCTAATGCAACCCGCATTTTTGTAGTTTCAATAAGGATTTTCCAATTGTTTTACACAGCAAGGATTTTTTAGTAGGTACCGTAATTTTAAATCTGTGCTACTAATCTTTTCAAGTACTTATTAAAATATATTTAAATGACTATTTTTAGATAGTTAAATGACTATTTTTAACCGGAAGAAATTATAAACTAAAACCTAATTGCTAATAACTACTACAAAAAATGTGAAACAAAATATATCGCGCTTAAATAATACATTCAACTCCAATTATCCAATGTGTGCAAACGCTTCTAACTAAATCTTCGTTGCTATAGAGGCAGCCGGGTTTTTTTTTTTCGAGCTTGTGGTTAATGCTGAAGGGGGTATTCTGTCCCTGATGAAAAGCAAGCGCGACGTGGCTGCCTGTGAGGAAAATTAAATAGAATGCATGGGCCGGGAATCGAACCGGGGCCGCCCGCGTGGCAGGCGAGCATTCTACCACTGAACCACCGATGCGTGTAAGGCAAGCAGGCACGGCGCACGCATGGCGAGTGGCGAGCCGTTTTGCAACAAGGATTTTTTTGATATTGTAACAACTTCTAAAGTACTTATTAAAATGAAAAACAGTAAAAGACAGTTTTGGTCTACATTAAATGGCCAACGTAACTAATATACTTATTTATATGCTGAGAGTAAGGGATAAGTGAAACTTGACTCGATACAGTTGATGTGTGAACGGCGTGATGTGTCAATAATTAAATGCGTTTTTCTCTAAAACTATTCGCAATTTCGAAATAGTTTAAAAAGCAAATTTTATCTTCGTTTAACGTAGAAATTTAATAAAGTATTTTAAAGGATAAGGATTAATACCATTATGGAGAAATATCCCTCACAATAAAAAATATATTGAAATTACTATTTTTAGACAGAAATATGATCAGTACGCGTTATTCTTAAAAGATACGAATATGCTCTCGCGGACTTTTTTGTAGATCTTATTAAGAGGAACAATAATACAGTACATTTTTTTCATGTAGTACTTACCATTAGAGCAGCGCATGCGCGAAAGTGTCTCAACGGGTAGGACTTTATACACATTTATCGTATTTATGTTAATTTACATAAGAATGTACAAATAATAAACTATATATAAACCTTCTATGAAAAACACTCGACTTAATGGTGAAGACCGCATCAAAATCCGTTGGGTGGTTTAGAAGAAGAAGAGTTAGAAACAACAGACAGACACGAAAAGCGACTTTGTTTTATAAGATATAGGATATGTTGTGTTTCTTAAAATAAACTACATATAGGGCTTTCTTTTCTTTTACTTTCTTACAGCCCGCTTATTTAGGAACATAATCCCCCTTTTTAATAGTTTAACGCAACTGTTTTAAGTCTAACCAGACCTAAGACATAAATAAAAAATAAAAAAAATCTCTACTTCCAAATCAAAAACCTGTAAGGAATAAATATTTCTACAAGTGTATCTATTTTTTCATAATGCCTAGTTATATTTATTTTTCATTTCGGCCTAATTTCTCTTATCACAACATTATGTTTCAAAAACGTGGGGAAAATGGCATATATCTTAGAACAGTACAAATAATTCATTGCGTGACACTGACGAAGTGATTTTGTGCTCAACTGGCACGCTCGGAACGCCATAATAGAAAGAACAGAACAGAACAGAACAGAATAATTCATTGAACTATAAGTTTACGTTTTAGTGGGTTCCTTAGATTTTATATTCGATTAAATAAAAGCAGCAGATTTATTTCACTACAAATAATAAAAATAGAGAAAGAATAGAAAAAGAAAAATATAAACATTGTAAATCATTCATTCATGTCCACTATATTCGAACACGTGGTTATTTTTTTATTAATAAAATTTTAAAATAAGTAAAATACGTAATTTATTCCTTTTATATTGTAATTGCATTTACGTCGAACTTCGCAAAATAATGCTCAAGAGAACTGGATTTGATTTGACAAGACCCTCCTTATCACTAGCCAGGGGACATCTCGATAGAATTTAATTTGAACATAATAGAAATATTTTCCCAAAGGCTAGTCTTATCTCAGTTTATTATAATGGAACTTGGAGTTCTCAATAATTTATACTATTTATAGCTGTAAGGATCTCTCTATGACCTTAATATAGTTAATTAAATTATATTACAAAAGAACAAGACAAGTTAAATATTTTAACTTCACGCAGTACCAGCAGGGAAGAGGGAACCTAGTGTTAAGACACTCTGTTCCCCATTTTCCTTATGTGGAACTCAACGCTGCACTTTACCATGTTGCCATATTGAAAATGTTATTAAAAAATAGTTTCTCATTAAATTATTTTAATTGGTATTTATATATATTTCTTTGATAATGAATACATTTATTTTAAAATGATGTGTGTATTTTTATAAATTTTGAAAATATGGCCATATTATAAACATATTTAAGTTTCCATTTTGTGGAAGAATTTTATATTTCAGTTTGAAAAGCAATTTCAGGGAAACTACTAAGTATATGAGATATACGAGTACGTATCCCATCAGCTCGAATAGGGATCCGATTCACTTGTATCGTGATGAGAACAGATAGAAGGTTATTTACAAAATGGCCAGACAAAATGTAGACATCAAAACGAGCATCGGTGGCGAGATAATTTTATAGACTATTTACTCTCTCCCTTCTATGAATAACCTCAATAAATTCTGGGTATTTACTAAGCCAAGATACTTACGCTTTTTTATGGTAGGTGAAATTAAACTAGTGTGAAAACACTCCGTTCTACGTTTTCCATCAAATTCAAGATGCGGATGGCGGAAGCCTCTAGAATTCATCAGAAAGTAGGGAACGAAGTGTCCTAACACCCAGTTCCTTCCGCCTACCATGCCGTGTGCGGGATACGGCGTGAAAATAATATATTTAATATCTTTTATCTTATGTATAAAAAACGGTCTAATGACAAAATACACGCATTATTTTCATATAGATATAAATTAACATAAACATATATTATGCATACATCCTCGTTAACGTTCATTGTAGGCGTGGAGAATGCTACGAGATAGTCACGTAATTTGTCTCAGTAAATATATAGCGCTCGCTTTGAATTCTTTGTAAATGAATTTACGCTACACGAAAATCTTAATATCATTTACAATATATTGTCAATTTGAGGCCAGTCGTATTCAGGGACACAAACGTATGACTGTAAAGGCGACAGGTTGGTTTGATTCCGGCTCGAATAAATGATATATTTAAAATTTTTCATTTCTTCCCTCTGGTATCCTGGAAAAGCGCGGTGTTGAGTTCCGCCACTCTGCTGAGTGCCTCAAAAAATCGGCCACAACAGCCTCACATAATATATCTAAATAATAAGTCTACTATAATATAATAAAATAGTATAATAAAATAAAATATATAACGTTAGAAAATTAAAATATAATTTAAACATAAAGTCTTTATTGAGTTTTTCCAATGTAAATAAACGAGCATAATCCGATACAGTTTCTACGGGTAACCGGGGCGTGGTGTGGCACCGCACGATGCTGTCACAAATCGTGGAATATTGCCAGCGACCTCTATCAAATGCACGTATGTACAACGGCAATACGTTATTTAATACACTACGTTTAAAAACTTCACTTTTGTGTAGGAAACGTATTAGTACAAAATATGAAATCGAATAAATATAAACAAAGTTGAATTTTCTTGTATTATGTTTGCATAGAATATATGCATTATGCATGTTAATTTTTTGTTAGCTTCATGTTGCATCCCGTACACAATAGGGACGGCAGAGGAAGCCTAGTGTTAAGACACTCTGTTATCCATTTTCCGCCGAATTCTGGAAGTATTGCATGTTGAGTGGCGAAACTCAACGCTGCGCTCTACGTCGACACCAGAGCGAAGAAATGAAAATATTAAATATGTAATTTCCTCGTCTGGGATTCGAACCCACAACTTACACGTTCCGTTACAGTCGCAGGACCTAAACCCTGACCTATTTTACGGTAAGTTAAATAAAAATAATAACTTTGATACAGATATTTGAATTATTTTTAAATCAAGAAACGCAGCGCAGTAGAATAACAAACATTTTCTCTTTCTACAAACACAAGGAAAAAATCAACTAGACTAGAAACGTAGCGTGCAATTATTTCAGCTTCAAGAATATTGCTGTGAAATTAATTAAAATTTAATTAACCATCTTATTTCCTTTTGTTTACACTTAAGTCTATATTTCAAAGCCAAATAGTGTAGACTGTAAATATATACATACATCCATCTTAATATGATTGTTCTACGAAGCAATTGCTATTATACTAACATAGATATAGATGAACATATAAATGAATATAATATACTAAAATAAAATATGTTAAACATAACATTAACATTTTAATTTTAGACATATAGACGCTTATTTAGTAGCAATATGCATCGTTTTTGTAAAATAAACTATTTTTAGATAATTAATTTTAAATAATGATTCTGTTTCTGTTGCCTGAAATCGTCCGATCTTTATTAGATCTTACTTTAGTTACTTACTTCAGTCTATATTATAAACTATCAAAAAAATATTATAATTTGTTTGGATAGTATATAAAATTATTAATAATATCAGTATTTCACATTGCATATCAAAAAGTACCTACACATTATTATTCAAAATATTATACAAAATTAGTATTTAATCAACTTTAACTTTAATCCAAGAAACTATATTAAAATAAAATATTTTTCGTCATATTTATTTCAATATTACCTGTATGAACACTAAAAATAATGCCTATTTTAATGTAAAATATCGTACACAACAAACCATTAAGTTCCAAAGATAAATGGATACTTAAATTAGAATATACGTAATACAATCAAAACTTTTGATGAATTTCCTCAAGATTGGCTTCATTTCCCCTTTCTGGAACAGTTTAATAAAACCTGCAGCTGACTTACTTGCGATGGAGATAGTAAAGAATATGACAAAGTAAGAATTAATGTATAAACGTAGATATTATTTCGTTAATAAAAAGAAGATTATATAAGATTTTCCATATTTAATAACGCATACTATTTATAGCTTAATCTATCATATCGTTTTAGTTTCTCTAATTATGAAAAAATAGCCAAACATTTTATAAAACAATTATTTTTATAATTTGAAATAATTTTCGTCCTAAGTTAACATTTTAGATGCGTCTACTTTGATTGAGCTGTCAATTACGCCGCAACAACCCTACCTCTTAATCCGTCATCTGGACACCAATTAAGGAGAAGATACTGTTACAAGAAAGTTCGTCTTCACAATCTGATAAATCAGTATTTTAAGAAAAATACATGTACCCATTAAATTTTATTATTCTTTTCTCCGTTTTGTCATGTGTGTGAACTAAACGTCCAATTTCAAATTAAGGTTAAGAAAACTTCATTGCACTTTATTTGTAACTATTTGCCGGATCGATTGAAGGATCTGAACAAACACCTTATAAGTGTTCCAGCTTTAAGGGAATTTGGTGTCTGTTAATGAACAGGCACTAACACTTTATGATGAGAAGTTATGGCGCTTACACGTTGTTTCATAAAAAAGAGTCATCATTTACGCATTTACGTCGACTAATAATGCCATTTTATTATCACGATCAGATTTTCAGAAATTCTCGAAGAAAGAACTAAAAGTACAAAGAATATAAATGTATGTAAAAGTAACTGAAGCGTTTGTAGATGTCACAATAAATTCGACACAAATAAAGATATGTTACCTTTCTACTCTAGTTGGGTATTACGCCAAGTTGACTGCGCTAACAAAGAAATATTATTGTACAGAAACACAATTCGGATTCATGAACATGGAAGCTCCATTGATGGGCAGAACTGCGTGACAGTATTCAACCTAATATAAAAATGTCTTCTGGTTATTGCTATCTTATCTTACGTAACTTTTTTTAGACTTCTTAATTACCTAAAAACATTAATAATGCTACAATATTAGAATAAAGATAATGGAATTGGAATAATAATTTTACAATTTAGAAAAATACATGTAATAAATAAACATTAACAATTCTTTTTAACGTTAAATTTTGATAAAGGTTTGTCTTTAAATGTGAAATTCAAAGCTTAAAATAATAACCGTCAGCTATTCTTTGTGTAGAATCTAGCATGGATGTGGTCCACATAGATGGCATGCTCCTGTCACGACCGGTGGCACCTTGCCAGAGGCGTCTATCACCTGCAGACTTTCATTATTTAAAATTTTGGGCCGTTATATAAATTATACACATATTGTAGATTTATATTTAATCCCTATAGATACTAAAATATGTTAAAACATAAAGGCATAAACTAATAAATTATTACCCTATAAAATGTAACCTCATTAATAATCAATTATCCTCTCTTGTAATTATTGCTTGTTCATTAAAATGAACGTACATAGTTGCTATATTTAGGATGCTGCAATTGAAACGCTTGTGTTGGGAGTAAAACCTGCAAACGCGACGGTTTGTAGGTTCGATTCCCACGCGAGGAAATGAAAAATTTAAAAAACAAAAGGACGGCGCTGAGTTCAACACGCAATGCCTCCAGAATTCGGTGGAAAGTGGGGGGCGGAAGGGTTTTAATGGAAACGGAGTGTCTTAACACTAGGGTTACAGGTTCCCTCTGCCTATCCTGCTGTATGCGGGATACAGGATGAAGTGAATCTTTAAACAAACTTAAATGTTTACATTAATTTATTACCCTTTAATTTGTAAATTTTTTGTATCAAATTTCTGTGGATGTTTTGTGAGCCCTGCCGCAATTCTGTTTGCTTTTAATCAAATTAATTGGCGTGTTATGGGAAGCGAAATTCACTTTCATGATTATATTAATTATTAAATTAATTATAAATGTGAAATAGCAGGTATACGAGTCTATCAATTTACTTCATTGAGCTCCTTGATGTGGATATGTATATGTCATTAGTTGTGTATATATTAAAAGTTATTTACAACAGATACAATATTTTTAAGAAGAGAATAATAGAGTATGATTATCTATTAAGAATATTGTACAAATATTACTTAGTAACTTTATTATATAATATTATATTTGAAAATATTTTTTTTAACTTCACAAATCTTTCATTAAAACTTCGCATTGCGATCGGCAAATAAAACCTCTTTTTAAAGGAACTTATAGCCTAGAGATCTAGCCTTTATCTAACTACCGCCTTAAAAGTCACATATTTCTGTACAATGTCACTAAAACATAATAATACTAATTATAAAAACATCAAAGTAAACTATAACACCAAATTCAATAGCAACATAAAATGACATTAAATGATTTATTCCTGAAACAGCATCCTATTTGGTACAAAAGATTCATTCATCAAAAGAGATAACAACGTCAGCGCTATCGTAGAACTCAAAGCGATAGCTGTTTTGTATTTCAGAAACATGACGAGCTATATCGTGAATCTATTATATAAAGATACTTTTGAAAAAACTAATAAAAAAATGTTTCAGTGAATAACTAGCCCGGACATACTAATTGCAAATGTTTATTCTTATTCGTCGCATATCCTGCTAATTGTAAGAGACGCGTGAAAAAAAAACCTCTCTTCTTTTCACCCAATATGGATATTGAATGTAGTGTAAAGAGGGTTGCATAATCAAACAACAAAACAAACAAACAGCTCGAGATATGTAGAGAAAATATTTAGATTAAATCCGGTCAAATGCGTGTCGGAATCACCCACGGAGAGTTCCGTACTAATTTCAGGATTGTACGTCAAGTACCTACTGAAACTGACAAACTTAAGTTTGCCTTGGACCTATGCACTTATTTTGTATTAAATGAACTAGGGATATAAGCTTGTAATGATTGGTTTTTTTTGTAACCGGGACCGTAAACCCAGATATTTGATATTAATCCACGCCACCTTGAGATTAATGGTCCACCGACCGACGGACAAGTTTTTTAAGGTACTGAGGAAAACTTAAAAAAATATGATTTTAGTAAAAGAATGTGGCGTTATCTAATTATTGTCTTCAAAGAATATTCCAGTTTCGTAAAAAACCATAGAGTAGATAAACAATTTTTGAAAATTAAAAAATATTTTAATTAGTTTATAGGTAAGGTTCCTAAGTTCGTACATAAAACAACATATATAAAATCAATCCTCCCACGAATAAATCTTCAATTTCATTATACTTAATGAAGTATTAGTAATATATATAAACTAATTTAAAAGTTGTATATAAACTAATTTAAAAGTGTTTTCGTATAGAGGGAAATATTATTTTATTGTATAAGCAAGCGATATATTCACACAATAAATCAGAAAAGTAGAAAAGTGGGATAAAAGAACTAAATTCTATCTCAATCAACAAGGCTATTCATTCGCTTGGCTGCTGGCAAATAAGTAAAGAAACTTTCAATTGAAGTTGAATTTTCTCATTAATTAAATTATATCTGTTTATATCTTTCTAAAAAATCAGTAGGTATTCTTGGCATTGCATTTTATACATATTTTATAATAATTCACTATTATTTACTTTATAGAGAAAATTTAAATAGTATTTTCAAAATGTTTTAATTGTATGAATTCCCAAAATAAAAGTACAGTGCTCCACAACTTATCTACCATCGAAGAATTAAAATACCATAACAATCGGTTCACCTATTCCGGATATTAGCCCGGATAAACAGTAAGACAGACAGACAGACAAAAAATTAAAAATATTTTAATATTATGTATTTTTTTCATCATCATCATCATCATCATCATCAGCCTGTTCTCGTTCACTGCTGGACATAGGCCTCTCCAATGGCACGCCACTGAGCTCGATCTTCAGCTCTTCGCATCCAGCCGCTGCCCGCTACTTTGCGAATATCGTCACCCCATCTAGCTGGAGGACGTCCCACATCACGTTTGCGGAGGCGTGATTTCCACTGTAGTACGTGCTTACCCCAACGGTCATCAACGGTGTATTTTTTTAGTATTGTGAAAATATAGTTATTTTAAAATCACAGACATATATTTCAATTTTATTAATATGTATAGATTAACGTCTTATTAATTATATTTTTCTGCAAAGTAATTTGCAAATTAAAGGCCAAAATTACAAGTGTTTTAACTGAAAAGAAAATTACAAAATACGATGACACTTCAGCGATTAAGCCTTGGTCTATTAATTAAATTTGATGCAAGCGCAAAAGAGCTCGCTAAGAGGATATAACGCAGTAAGTTGCTAGTTTGCGTCAAAAGATAAAAATAAAACCGGGGCAAGCAACTTAATTAAAGTCAAAACAATCTCAAAGCAATGAATACCTTAAATATACGAGTATATACTATGTAATAGAGCTTATTAAATTTTTCGAGCAAATGTAAACCTTTACGGTTTATATTGGATAAATACGTGAATTAAAAATACGTTAAAAATTCAACATTCATTCGTTCATTGCTCGTTCATTATTTATTCGTAAAATTTTACCAAGTCAGGCTTCGCATTGCAAAAGAGTTACCCAAAGTGAAAAATAAGAAAAAGGAGAAAATGAGTTAATGTTACTAAAGTGTTCTAGTAAAGGTCTCTTATACTTATTCTAGACTGCCTCGTGTAAGCGTCGTGAGTGTCTCAGTGTACGTGTCTGTAATAAAAATGTCAACAGAGAATGGGACCAAGTTTTTATTTAAGTACCAAAACTCATCTTACATCATTATATTGTTATCGTAAAATATGATTAGAGTCAATTTTAATATGTATCTATACAAAAAGTCTATATTTTGAAATATTTATATCTATTTGCTTACTGCAATTCAAGCAAAGATTTTTTTGTCCATACGACCCGATTGAGGCCATCGTGGCGCAGCGGCATAAGGGTGTGACTGTAACGCGACGGTTGTGGGTCGATCCACACTCGAGAAAGTAAAATATTTATTTACGTTTATATTTCCATTTCTTCGTTCAGGTGTCGAGGCAAAGCGCGGCGTTGAGTTCTGCCACTCAACACGCAATGCCTCCAGAATTCGGCAGAAATTGAGGAACGGAGTGTCTTCACACTAGGTTCCCTCTTCCTACCCTGCTGTGTGCGGGATACAGGATGATTTTTTTGATCCGATTTTTTTTATAGAAATCCTCATATTGTAAAAAGCTTTTTATTTTCAAATCGAACACTTATCATACTATAAGCTCCAAGTAAAGTTTAGAAAAAGAAATAAAAACTCCGAGCGCATCCACATGTTACGTCCTACGTCCCGTCCACATAATGAAAAGTTCTAATGTGTTTCATAAAAGTAAAGTTTACCCCAACGTGCTTATCGGCGTTATGGAGGCGCGCTTTACGCCCACTAAAGTGAACTGGAGTTGGCACGTGCGACCGAAATTTGTATATAAATATATCTATTTATCTATAAATAAACACGATAAAAACACATACCGTCTATATGTTTCCAACGTACTCGGACAGAGGTTCCACTTAATTACAATAAGTGACGTGTATCACTCAGTAACAACACTACACACTAGATTCCTTCCAATCAGGGCTTCCGCCTACAAACAACTGTTCTCGTTTGACACAATTCCACTGTTGTTATTGTCTTTTTCACATAAATCTACCCACATTTACACTTGTACATAACGCTAAAACTATACATATTTTATTAATATATATCTTATTTTATGTATTTTTCACTTCAACAACCGTAGTAACAATATATTTTCGTTTTTAATATTAAATAATACTAGCGGCCCGCTCGCGGTTACACCCACGTGTACCATGTTATTATTAATTTCTGTCTCCATGACTACTTCCTAGTGACGTCTATGCAAAATTTGAGACTCCTAGCGTTTGTAGTAACGAAGTTTCATACAAACTTTCGACCCCAAAAACAACCCCTTAGAAGTCGAATATTGCAAATTCCCGTCTTAGCGAGCACCTACGTCCTATAAGTAACTCCTATGCAAAATTTGAGATTCCTAGCACTTGTAGTTTTTGAGATTTCGTGATGAGTGAACGACCATTCGATTTTATATATATAGATTATTGTCATTGTATGACAATATAGAACAAACGTAAAAAAAAGTCGAATTGTTCATCGAAAAATAAGTCAAGTGTATCAACCTACTATGAACGAGGCAATCAATGACGTTATATAACTATTCACATGATTATTTTATTTTATTTTATAATTTTAAAATACGATAATTTTAACATAAAAAAACAATGAGATACCTAGACTTTAAACTTTATTTGTCAATATATACGGTATATATTATACAGTGGTCGCAACTAGGATGGTGTACTTGACTTGATGAAATGATTAATTGCTTATTTATTTATTTTATTTTTTTTGTATAATTAATTTTCTAGCATTTATAAGAATGTGTAAATTTCAATTACATATTTGTATAAATTCTACAAATTCAATTTGGAACCGACAAAAGACTGATCAAAGGTAAACCATGTGCCTAATTAAAACATATTAGCAAATAATTACAATACTAATTACATACATACCTTAATTTCTTATATCTTCGTAAATTGCATAGCATGTAAACATATACAGGTACGATAGCCAATTTGTATTTCAATGCAAACTTACATAGGATAATTACATGGGTAACTCCAACATTAAAATGTCTCCAAAATATATAACGCTTGCGATATGCAAACAATGTAACATAAAATTAGAATTTAAAATCAATGTTCAGCTCCAGAGGTGTTTTTGTGGCGCCTCTCGCCCGGCTTCGGGCCACAGAGAACATAATATGTACCGAATATTTATGCCAAGAGATGCCACAAACAGGCGCCCGTATTTACCGCCAAAATGTTTTTGTGTCTATTTGTCATTTATTTTACAAAATTTTCTCATTTAAGTCAAAACATTAAAGAGTATGTTCTCGATCATAATTATAAATATTAATTAAATGTTATCTTGCGTTTTTTTTTTTTAAGTATGTTATATATTATTAATTTTTAAAAATTGTATTTAAAAATTCATTAAAAATAATCACTTAATAAATAAAGCTATGAATAAAGTATACTTGTAAACGGAATCTCCCTAATCTTAACAGAGTGAGATTTGTGGGTTTCACTTAATTGATGTTGGCTGAATGATTGATTGTCTTGCTGCGGTCAGAGATTGCTTGCTGGTCTTCGCTCCTAGCCGGGATCTTGCCACGTGACAGATACAGATTTCGTCCGCCATGTTGAAAACCTATACTAGTACAATTATAAAATTTATAAATACACGCTCACATTGCTTTAGAAATTATTCAGAGGTAATGTAATATACGCGCTACATATGAATTTTTAATCTTACGCTATTACAATTTAAGCCTTCTTTTATGAAACGTTAATTAAAACGTAAATTTACCCGTTTTAATTTTGTATAATCATTGTAATGAGATGTACACTGTACTGTATACCTTAAAAATACTCCGAAATTTTTCAGATTATATTTATTATTATTTTGCTCGACAAGGTACAAAATTATATTCCCTCGTCCTAACAAATCCAATGATTTAAAAAAAAAAGTTGTAATAAAAGAAATATAATAGAATAACAACTACTATTTCTGATGATAAAAGTAAACCATGTCAATTGGAAAAGCAAATCAAAAGCTGAACGTTTCTCATAGTGTGATGAGGACATATAAAGAATTCCTTCGCGTAACAAGGGTGCACTTTACCATCGCATCATAGCATCACATACTTTTAAAATAGGTTCGTATATACGAAAAAAAATATACGGACATTAGACAACTTCCGTTTATAAAATAAATAAATAAATATATCTACTACTAAAACATTAGGTAATTAGCTTGAAAAAAATAACTTGCTCGTTAGCGTCAGCTGTTTTTAATATCATTTTTAAATCCTATTTAAATTCATTTTATCACAAATAAGTAATGAAAAAATATTAATTGGAAAGTCGTAGTCGTAGAGCTGACAGAGCATCTTTAATATGCCACACCCGCGTCAGTAGTCTGTACTATTGGCGCTATTGGCAATTCAAATGTCTACAGTAAACTGGCGAATTATTTGATATCCATCATATATTGGCACTAGAGTCGAACAGTTTTCAACTATTTTCCTTAAAATTTATATCAAAAACATATTCTACATATAAATCGTCTACGATATGTTTTTTTTTTTAATTCAATTATAACTCATCATTTAATATTGTCATTCCTTGACCTATTTAAATATTAAGAATTATTTCCACCTCATGACCTTTGAGTACATCTAAAATATAATTTAAAGATTTTAGTAGGATTTATAATTTCATAAATATAGCTTCATGAAACTATGAGAACGAAGAACATTCGCATATTCCAAGGAAAGCTCTTAAGCCTCGTTTGTGATGTAAGCGGATCAATTGAGTGTTCGGTACAAGTTGGCTATACCGACTATATAGAAAATACAACATAATATGAAACATGTTCTTATAAATAAATAAATTATACGCACATTATTTTTCTTCTTTTTTAATAATTTCATTGTTTACATCCATTGATTTTCTTGCTTATACATTATTATATGTATGTTTTCATAAGAATGTTAAAATTTTAAGTCTTTCACATCTTAAATCAACTTTTAATTAATTACTTAATAAAAAAACTCTTAGGACAATGTATAAGGCTACAAACTTCAATGTTATTACTAAAGCATTAATATTGCATTAATTTATAGCAAAGTATTTTTAATATTTCTTGTTGTCAACATTAAAGAGGAATTTAACGTCGCTTTGTGTTCTTAAGCATACCAGGAGACATATTTGTGTAATATTTGAACTATTGTACACAGGAAATAATACCCTCAAAGACGACTTGCGGCTGAATCATTGTCATAAATCACGCTGGATCCCGCACATAGCAAAGTAGACATAGAGTTTCTAGTGTTAAAACACTCCGTTACCTACTTTCCGCCGAATCCTGCAGGCGTTGTGTGTTGAGTGGTGGAACTCAACGCCGCAATTTGCTTTGATTCTAGATTAAAGAAGTAAAAATATAAATTCAAATTAAATATTTCATTCTCTCGCGTTTGGATCAAACTCACAACCAGTTGCATTTACAATCATACACTTGTCCCTCTGCGCCACGACTGGCCTCAATCATAGTGGTTGTATAATATAAACAAAAAATATAACACAAATACCTACTTCTAAACAAAATAAATCTACGTTTCAATAATATTCGATTGAAAAGAAAGCGTAACAAACATACTTACATTCACATTTATAATATTAGTATGAAGTATGAGATGATTTTGAAAGAATTCCGTAAATATGTTTTTATTATACGTTAAAGTTTGTCTTGAGTTTGTCGGTTATCGACGCTCTCTAACACCTCGGTAAGTACGTTAAAAGCTTGCACGCGCACCGCTACATTTCTATGTAAATTTGCCCCTTTCTATTATGAAATAAATTATTATTTTATAAATTTATAAATTTTGTAACTTTTTTGCTGCAGGATAGATATATGTATGTATTTTATTAAGTAAGTATACGCTACTTCTTTTTTAAGACATTTGAAACTTTTAAAGATAAATTCCTCATCAGGTTGGTTATAAGAACAAACTCAACATAATATGAATGTGAAATTATTACAATTTAATGCAAAACTTTGAAATTTGAAATATAAAAGGAAATCCTTTATCTTGTCGCCTGCAGAAGTTTTTCCGAGACAATTGTGAAAAATTAAATAAGTATCTTTACAATTTTCACATCTTCGCAGTTCTAATTTTGACGTCGTTTATAGATTTTTCCCAACAAATTATAACTTTAGTGAAGAAAAAATAAAATATACATCTACAGATTCATGCTGATATAATAAAGATGAAGAGTTTATTTGGTTAAATACGCTAATCTTAGGAACTACTGGTTCAAATATTATATATTTATTACCGGTATATTTTTTAATTGTTAACAATAAAAAATACACAGATAGCTCTTTAGTAATAATAATCTTAATCGGGGTTTTTAATAATTTCTAAAGGAAATACAATTTTAACGAAACATTAAACTCATCTAAAGGAATTCTAATGTAAATAACTTCAAGAACGAACGCGACAATTTTATATGAAAATAAATGGGTGTAAAGCAAACTCTCAGCAGTGAGGTTAAGGTGATATGTACGTCGTTAATTATTTTTTATATACTTTATATGTGTTTGTTACAGAACGCTTTACAATTATGTTAATTCTCATCTCATGTTCGTGAGAACTCTTAAGTCAACCACCAAGTGCCTAAATATTACAAAAGTCTAATAACTGTGGTTAGGCCCCTAATGAGATGTTGAGTCCATTACTTAAAACTACGATTCGTCTCAATTGCGTTAAGTTGGTGTATTTTATAATAATTCATTTATTTAATTATTATGTATGTTTGTAATCACGCTGTATCCCGCAAATAGCAGGGTAGGCAAAGGGGAACCTGGGAACTTAGAATAAGACATTTCCATTCCCCACTTTCCGCCGAATTCTAAAGGCACTGCGTATTGCAGTGACGGATCTTAACGCCGCAGTTTGCTTCGTTACCAGAGTAAATGTAAATTTAAAACATTTAATTTCGCCTAGGAATCGAACCCATAACGTATCGCGTTTAAAGTCACACAGTTGTGCTTCTGCGCAATAATTATTGCCTCAATTATTAATTTGAATATAACAAAGTCTAGTTAATAGTCAAGTTCTTTAATTCAATCTGCATTAAGTTATCCTTGCATAACAGGATTAAACAAGCAGTAATTTAATTAGTCGAGATCTACGTCATTTACAGTTAACATATATAGATTTTGATGCTTACTGGTATTATAGTCTTAAATAGTACCTTCCTTCGTACAATAATTAAGATCTTGCTGAGATTAATTAGTACGTTCTGATGTACAGGCGTTTGACGTTTTAATTAGGCTTAGCATAATTATGTATATTATGAATATGAAGATATAATTATCTTATAATATGAAACAAGAAATGTTTATTATTGTTTGATTTTTTAGTTTTAAACTGTATAGCACGGTAGAGAGAGATCATAGTGTTCTCCAGTTTCTGCTGAAATCTCGAGATCTTGTAACCAGAGCGAGGAAGCGAATGTAACTTATTTTCCCAAACGGAAATCGAACTCATAACTATCTTCTTTACGCAATCACACAGCCTTAATATTAAAGTTGTACTAAAAGCTTAAAAGAAATGAACAGCTAAATTCAATAGCGCGCATCAAATGGGCTTTCATTCAGTAAATAGTGACAGATTGCAGTGCATCGCTCTCCTGAGACTCTAGCACTATTGCATTATCGCCATATTTCCCAACGGATAGGCGACGTACTCGTAGGACAGGACAAAAAGAAGATATTTAAGCTTGCTTTTACGAAATACTATTAAAGTCTGGCAAAACGACTAAATTTAACTGAATGAAACAATTTTAATGATTATACCCCTAAGGATAATGATAAAGCGAATTTCGTTTTTTTCTATATGATTTATATTTTATACTAACGTAATATTTCTTTATCTAAATGTAATATTTTATGTTAAAGTATACATAATTATAATAAAGCAATTTATTAACATTCACAAGAGCGTCAAGTGTGCACGTCTAAATTTCTAATATTAACCGACATTTAAAGTTTCATTTTCTAAACTGTTGATGTTTATTTATATTTAAAAAAAGCCCACTAATCCTACCTTCTAATACTAGATACTAATTATTAAAATATGAAAAAAAAAGAATAATCTTGACAACGATATTAAGCAAATAAGCTGCATTTTTTAACAATATTGCAAAACTACGGCAATTAACATGCTTAAGGCGATCGATTTTCCCTAAATGCAGGGATAAGGTGCCGACTCTGGGCCGCTGTTAATGCTGAAATGAGGAAATTTAATATTGCGGCTTAGCACACCACTAACCAGCTATTAATTAAATTTGATGCAAGCGTAAACGCGGCAACTGAGAATGTAATATAGATTAGCAAGATTCAACTTCACGCTGTATCCCGCACACAGCAGGGTAAGCAGGGGGAACCTAGTGTTAAGACACTCCGTTCCCCACTTTCTGAAGGCATTGCGAGTTGAGTTGACACCAGAGCGATGAAATGGAAATATAAACGTAAATAAATATTTCACTTCCACGAGTGGGAATCAAACCCACAATCATCGCGTTCCAGTCACACCTTTGTGCCACTGTGTCACGACAGCCTCAGTAAGATAAAAGTCTGTTTTAAATCTTTAAAATAAACAATCCATTAACTTGTGGAATTTCACACACAGCTCTATCGTTAAGCGCTTGAAGTAACATAATTTAGAAAAATATTTTAGAAAACCTATAAAAAATTTAACGTAGTAGTAGACTTGAACCC
Organism: Heliconius melpomene rosina; assembly: GCF_056956725.1. Lineage (NCBI taxonomy): Eukaryota > Metazoa > Arthropoda > Insecta > Lepidoptera > Nymphalidae > Heliconius > Heliconius melpomene. The sequence goes on along the minus strand of NC_140401.1, from coordinate 4,290,796 downwards.
GAAAACCTTGGAAACCGTCCAAGTTAAGAAGTCCATGTGAAACTTGCCGTGAGTGGTTTTTATTATTTGCATATATTGAGATTTAATATACACGTTTTTAATTAATAAAAATAGTTTATCATTTCAGAAAGTTGACTTTAAAATTCAATTAATGTAAAAATAATATAATTATATTAAATACAAATACTTCTTCCCATAAACTTTTAAAACAATCTCAATGCCTATTTTGAATAGTTTAAGTATAGTCTTCATTCTTGAATATTACTGAAATTTTGTTTAAATGAAAAAGCCCACGTAAGGGGACTTTCCAACCCTACTTTCCAATATCTTGTAAAAATTTATCACATTTTATTCAGTACCAAACAGCTATAAGCTAACTAGCGTCCTAACATTATGTATTACAATTAAATGATGCTATAAAGCTACGTACATTAAATATAAAGTTAGAATCTTAAAACTGTAGTAGCAACTTAGTCTTCTATCTCAGTAAGTCTCGTAAGGCGTTAGAATTGAATTCGCTAGCAATATAAGCTTCGTTGGCTGAGGTAGTGTTGTAATAATTTACATAAAATTTCCCACCGAGGATAGCGCGAGCAAAGTTCCCGACATTACCGTCGTCTGTTATTCAGGGACACGTTCACAAAATCGGGCCGCGCTTCCTCACTCTTGAATCTAAACCGACATACTCGTAGTGTCATAATGAACCACTCGCATCAACAAAATCGAACTACTATTTAAAGTTTAAATGCTGGAGCCTTGCAATAAATAAAAGTTACTGGCTTTAGAGCTTAACGAGAGCTATTGTCCTATTAACTCGGAAGCTCAGTATAGCGAACGATCAAAGTTCTCGGTATTACGGAGGGTAGAACAATTACCAGCAACATTCATAATTCTGACTATAAAATGTAGGGATTACAATTAAAAGTATTATTTGTTTACTACCAAATCGCTCGCGGCGTCGTTGCTCGCTTGAAGCACACGGGTATTTATTTACTGATTTACATATAGCATTATCATTATAAAGATTCTATACATTGAAAACTCTGTAATTTCCGTCACGCATTCATTTTGTAACAATTTTATGGAACAAAATATACATTTATATCTATACATTACATACAGATCTCACAATCTACGGAAAGAAAATTAATGTGACTTTCACTTTTTTACATAATGATTCCATAAGTATTGTCATATGTGTAACATACGTATCAAACTTTAGCTAACGCTAAAAATATCGAAATTTATTAATGTAATATCGTATGTTTGTTGCTTGCACTTAGCAAGAAAGTTTTTTTTACGATATTAAATATTGAAACTTAAATATTGAAAAATTACTTAATATTGAATATGAATTACTCCGTAAATAATATCGTAAAAACATGAAAAATATGTCAAAATGTCAATTAGAAAGTCTCGTCACTTCGTCTTCGATACAACAAATACTCTTACAAAGAATATCGAAAATGGAACTCAGTGCATACAGTATTATATATAAAGTAGGTATTAAATCTTAGTTCAGTGTTGTCCAAGCAATATTCGATACGGTTTTCTTCCTGAAAACTACTCAAGAAGAATTATTGCTGTAGGTACGAAGTAAAGAGCGCAGTAAGTCTCCATTATCTGTGCCGTTAGAATGGCGAGAATGAAGGCCACGGACGTGGTGAGAATATACAAGACAGATTTATTCTCAATGCTATACTATCATTTAATAGTTAAAAAAATATTTATTATGACAACACTATTTATTTAGGTTTATTTATTTCCTCTGTTAAGTACTCTTCTGGTTTTGCTATTTTAATTCTATATTATTTGAATCTAATACAATAGTTGAGAAATAAACCATATTATGGAACTATAAAACCATAATGACGTCTCAAATAATGTGCATTAAACGTTGAAATAATTCATATATGCATATGCATGCATTGATTTCGCGGGTAGGTGTCAAAAAAGTTAACACTTTAAAGTTTTACTGTCTTCGATTTTTTGTTAATTTAAATAATTTAAAAGTAATTTTATTCAATTATAAGTGAAAAAATAAGTGTAAACAGTGTGAACAATTATTGGAAAATACTTTTGTTGTGCATTTAATGTGTTTATTTGCGTAAAGTAGCACTTACCTGCTGGCTCACTAATTATACTAGTCTATAACAAGTTATCAATCAGAACACAATATGAGCAGAGTGGAGGATATCTTGGAGGTTCATAGAAATATTGCAGAGGCACTAGGAAAGAGAATGGCACATTTCGAAAAACAATTAAATAACACTGGTTCGAATGATACCGGTAAGGGAGGTCCTGACAAGCTGGCATCTGAATTTAAGGAATTTAAGACTTCAGTGTGGAACATTTTGGATCTCCTCAAGTCTTTAATCTCAAATTTATCTTCACAAATTGATGAAGTTGACAATTCAACCAGAAGAAATGCTCTTCTTTTTGGTGGGATTCAGGAGGCAGAGGGTGAAAATTTGGTCTCCACTATACTTGGAACCATTCAAGTCCTCATGGGAGTCTCTGATATAAACCCTTCTGCCATACAATCCTGTCAACGGCTGGGTATTAAATCAGCAAATCGTTGTCGTCCAATTCTGGTGCGCTTTAATGACTTTAAGGTGAGGAGTGATCTCTGGGGCAATAAGAAGAAGCTAAAGTCCTCTCAAGTTGTGCTGAGTGAGTTTCTCACAAAATCTCGCCAGTCCATATTTATTTCAGCGCGCAAATCTTTTGGAGTGAGGAATACATGGACATATAATGGTAACATTTTTATCAAACTTCCTAATAACGAGCGTAGGCGAATATCTACTACTGCTGAGCTTGGCGAGTGTTTAAAACTGCTTCCTCAAGCCGTTTCTCCTGTTTCTCCAGTTGTAAATGCCACTACCTCTGAGCGACCCAAAATAAGTCCTACAGCCATCAGTCAACCCGTGGGGAGGCCCTTCACTAGGCGTAATATTGTAAAGAAACCCTAGCCTATTTAAGTAGTTTGTATCTTTAATTTTAATTTTTCACTTATATACATCCCACATTCAATGTGACCATATTATTTGTCTTTTGCATCTTATTTGCTTAGCTATGTTGCCGGTTATTGTTATTAAAATATTTTATGTCATTGCAATATGTACTCTTTACTATACTTTATTTCACATAATAATATACACATAATAATATGTAGTATGTGTTTTTTCTTGTCCTGTTGATGCCGGTTACTGTTATTAAAATATTTTATGCAATTGCAATATATACTCTTTACTATACTTTATTTCACATAATAATATGTAGTATGTGTTTTTTCTTGTTCTTTTGATGCCGGTTATTGTTATTAAAATATTTTATGTAATTGCAATATGTACTCTTTACTATAGTTTTTTCACATAATAATATGTAATGTGTTCTTTCTTGTTCTGTTGAAGCCGGTTGTTGTTATTAAAATTTCTTATGTAATTGCAATATGTACTCTTTACTATACTTTATTTCACATAATAATATGTAGAATGTGTTTTTCTTGTTCTGTTGATGCTGGTTATTGTTATTAAAGTATCTTATGTAATTGCAATATGTAATCTTTACTATTCTTTATTTTATAATAGTATAATATTTCAATAATAGGTAGTATGAGTTTTTTCTTGTTCTGTTTACTTTTAGTGTTTACAACTTTCTTGCTTAATGTTACCTGTCAGTGTCAACTGTCATTAGTAAGTTAATATATTTGTGACACGGACAGCAGTATTTTGGTAACTTAGTTTTTATTGTTTGTAGTTAAGGTCGTGGGATGTATGTGAATACATTTTAATCATTACAGCATTAGTTTAAGTCTGATATGATCATTTTGTTTTATATACATTTTTTCTTTTTATTTTCTCGAGCCATCAGGTCATGTGTGTGTTTATTTCATATTCACTTTACAATTAATTTATTTTTGTTTTATCTAATATATATATTTTTTAGTAATAACATACTATTTTATTTATATATATTTATTGTAATTTATTTAAATTTATATTTTTTATTTTAATATATTTGTATATATATATATATATTTTAATTTAATTTTTTTAATATTATATTATGGATTCAAGTATCGATTCTTATCATTCCGCGCTCAGCTATGACGAGTTATCCAGTAGCTCCTTTTGTAGTTTGGATGACCCCAGTTTGTCGCTTGACATAGTTCTGTCGAATGAATTTGCGCCGCTTCATAAAAACTTTAATTTTTGTCACATTAATGCGCAGAGCATCCCTGCTCACTTTTCCGAATTTTATACCACTTTCAACCAACCTAACATCCATGCCGTTTTGATCTCCGAATCTTGGCTAAAACCTTCACTACAATCTACTTGCTTTTCTGTCCCGGACTACGTACTAATAAGAAACGATCGTCTAGAAAGGGTCGGCGGTGGGGTTGCCATATACTTAAAAAGTCACATTTCGTATAAAATCATCTGTCAATCGACTCCTTCACCTGAATCGTGCTTAGAATATATATTTATCGAAATAAACCTAGGAGTAAAGTTTGCCCTTGGGGTTGTGTACTGCCCACCTAATAGTAATTATTTTAATAACTTAGAGATTCTTTTCGAAGATCTTTTAGCTAACTACTCCCATCTTATAATCTCAGGTGATTTTAACACGTGTCTCTTGCGAAATGATACTCGAGCGAGAAAACTTAACTGTATGTTAGAGTCACTTAATTTAAATTTATTACCACTTAACCCTACTCACCACACCAACAATGTTGATACACTGCTTGACCTAATAATCACATCAAATTCTGATCTTGTCTCCAAATTTGGTCAATTTTCTGCTCCAGGTTTTTCTCTCCATGACCTTGTTTTTGCGTCGTTAAAAGTAAAATCACCCAAGCCAAAACCACAAACTCTTTCAATTAGAAGTTTCAACAACCTCAATCATGAGAAGCTTAAGAGCGATGCTTCCTGCATTGACTGGTCGGCGATCGAAGTGTTGTGTTCGATCGATGAGAAAGTTGATCTGTTGACCTCAAACATAACTGGATTGTTTGACAAACATGCACCAATTCAACTCATCCGAATCAAAAACCAACCAGCTTTATGGTTTAACGATGATTTTCGTAAAGCCAGGGCTAAGCGAGATAGGGCTTTTTCAAAATTTAAAAACAATCGATGTGATCTCAATTGGTCCATTTATAAGGCTGCAAGGAATCAGTGTAACCAGTTGGGTAGAAAATTAAAACGCCAATACATCTTTAATAAAATACGCAATTCTTCTCCCGAAGCGACTTTAAAATTTTTAAAGTCCCTCGGTATTGGCAAACTTTCATCTTCCTCAATTAATCCTGATCTTAATTTGAATGTCCTGAATATGCATTTTTCATCATCTTCTGCCCTTGATATTAGTGTTAAATCCTGTACTCTTTCTGAAATTCACAGTTTGCCGAAAATTAACCTCCCTACCTTTACCTTTTCTTCTATCAGTGATAATGATACCAAGAAAACCATTCTAGCTATCTCCTCTAAAGCAGTAGGATCTGACGATATTAGTCGTGGTATGATCACCCTTATTTTACACATCCTTGTTCCTGTAATAACCCACATTATTAATTTTTCTTTTTCCTCTAGTCAGTTTCCCGTGATGTGGCGCAAGGCATTTGTTCTCCCACTACCTAAAATATCTAATCCTACGCTACCGTCACATTTTCGTCCCATTTCTATCCTACCTTTCCTCTCTAAAATTCTAGAATCCACCGCTTACCAACAAATCTCTAGGCATTTTTCTAAATACAATCTATTAAACCCTCTACAGTCCGGATTTAGAACTGGTCACAGCACCACTACTGCTTTACTGAGAGTCACTGAAGACGTTAGATCAGCAATGGAAAATAAGCACTTAACTGTGCTTATTTTAATAGATTTCAGTAATGCATTCAATGCCGTAGACCATGATCTTCTTATTGCACTCTTATCCGGCGCTAACGTCTCCAGCACAGCTTTACAATGGTTTTCGTCTTATCTTCAGGGGCGTCGGCAGTCGGTTCGTGTAGGCCAGACCTCTTCTGACTGGCATGATGTGACAGCTGGTGTCCCTCAAGGCGGTATTCTATCTCCTCTTCTTTTTTCATTATTCATTAACTCCATCACTTCCGTTATAACCTCTCGATACCATCTTTATGCTGATGACTTGCAGCTTTATGAACACGCTAGTGTAGATAATATTGTTGGTGTTGTTAATTCTCTTAACAATAATCTTCGTAACATTTCGATTTGGTCGTTCAAATACGGAATAAATGTTAATCCTGACAAATGTCAGGCTATAATTATCGGCAGCTCGCGACAGCTAGCCAAGCTCGATTACAGCAAACTGCCCAACTTAACTTATAATGGCACGGTCATCAATTTCACCACCACTGTAAAAGACTTAGGTATTATAATTGATAATAAATTAACTTGGAGCAATCATGTGGCAGATATGTCCCGCAAAATTTACGCTTCCTTGCACTCAATGGTGCGCCTCAAAAATTTCTTACCTGTGCAGACCAAACTACAGTTGGTCAATACCTTGCTGCTTCCTATTATTGATTACGGTGATGCTTGCTCCTTGGATATGAATAAAGAACTGGTAAACAAGCTCGAGCGGATACTCAACACTTGTATACGCTTTATTTATAACCTCCGCAAGTATGACCGTATATCATCTTATAGGAGGCAGCTTGGCTGGCTTTCTGTGGCTGATCGCAGGAAGTCTAGAGTCCTTTGTTTACTTTACTCCATCCTCTTCAATCCTCAGTCTCCCACTTATCTATCTTCTGACTTTTCCTTCCTTTCCTCTTTCCACGATACATCCTTACGTTCCCAATCCAATTTTATGCTGTCCACACCCCGGCATACGTCAGGGTTCATGTCTGACTCCTTTGCGGTCGCCGGTGTCAGGCTATGGAATGAGCTACCCGAGCCCATAAGAAAAGCTCCCTCTCGTGAGGTATTCAAGCGCCGGGTAAAAGAGTATTTTTTTAAAAATAACATAAATATATAATATTCATCTATTTAATTAATTGTATATATTGGAGTATATATGGTATGCTATATTATTATATGGTTTATATTTTTATGTATTTTTTTTTTTTTTATTTCTTTTATTTATAATATCCGTAATATTTTATTATAATTATATATTATATGTATAACTATTTATTATATGTATATTTATATATTTATTGGATGTGTATGTATGTATATGTATGTATATTTTACTTCTGCACACCTGCATACTTATTATCCCACATGACAAGGTCGGCTGGGAGAGAATGCTTTTAGCGTTAAGCCCGCCTTTTGTACATTGTTTTTTTGTAATTTTGTGCAATAAAGTATATATAAATAATAAATAAATCTTTTTGTTATCTTATTTTAATATCTTCTTTAATAAAGCCAGTTATGAATTACAGATACGATTTTTTATGATCGGTTCCATTCACTTTAATACGCGTCTTTAATGCTTGTCGTAAAATTTTATGGCAAATCTTCCTAAAGCCATGATATACAGGTAAAGATACGAGTATATACATACTCTTTTATTCATATTTACTTCGCAAAGAGATATACTTAAAATATTTATATTAGATTTTTAAATTTTATTGTAATATAAAAAGATTTTCTAAACATAATATCTCCAATACTTATGATATATCCACAGGTATATTATAATAATGGAAAAATTCATCTGTCTGTTTGTTTATTTATCTCATCTAAACTTTTGTATCAACTTTCATGACATGAACAACATGAACAAAACTAAAACGTCAGAGGCATATAGTTTACATTGCAGAAAATTACGTAGCTTTCGTACACAATGAAATTGTCGTTGTTGCAATAACAACTCAATTTATTTCTAGTTCATATTGATATTGTGAATATTGCGTGATCTAGTATATTATGATGTTTTTATGCAACTAAATACACTTGGTAAGAAAATATTACTTTAAGAATATTAATATTTTTTATTCTCCAAAACGTCAATCTTATACAATATTTAATATCCTCCTTACTTTGCTTATTTACGTAGTATACTATAAAGTGTCTCTATTTTTTTTAAGATAATATTCAGAATGTGACCAGAAACAGATCCGATTCGGCCTTGCTTCGGTGAGGTCGCACAATTGGGCTATTATATTTATTTCGATCCCTTGTCGAAGTGCTACTGTATTTATATTAGTGTTGTGCTGCGGATTCCTGCGACTGCTGAGCTGCGTGGCGTCCTGCTGCGCTGCGTTGCCCTGTGGTTGCCGAGTCCCGCATCGCTCGTTTCCAGCGTCCGGATTGTTTGTTCAGTAAGTGAATACACAGTTGTTTTTAGTTAGGTACTCACCTACCGTTCACCGACGGTAGATTTTGCTTGCCAAATATAGTGTAGTTTTAAAATACACACCCCGTCCCTCGCCGCAAGGTGAGGGGAGAGACAAAGTATGGCCGGCCTCAGTCGCTCCGAGCTGCTGAGGTACCTAGAGACATTTCACGGCGAAACGTACAACGCCGTCGTCAAATTCGCGCAAACGCGCCATGATGCGCCTAGTTCGCCTAGCGCGCCCGATATCGGCCCGGATGCCGATATGCAGCCTTCAGCTGCCGGCCCGAGCGCCGATGATGAGCAGATGCTCTCCGGTGGGCTTTGCGACCTCGGAGTCGCCCCGCCGAGGGAGCACTCCCGCGATCCCTCACCGATCCAGTCTGGTGAAGAGATGGAGGTGGGCAATTGCCCTTCCTCTGATACGGAAAATGATGACGGTTTCGAGACCGTCGGATCCCGCTCGGCCAAGCGCAAGGCCAGGGCCCCTAAGGCCCCCCCCCGCCCAAAAAGGCGAACAAGCCCGACGGCCGCCGTTCCCGCGCGAACGACTTAACGGTTTTCCCCTCCCCTGCCCCCGCCTCTGCGGTTGAGCGGGAAGAGGACGACTCCCCCCGCGCGCCCCGCGCCCCCCGTATTAAACCGCCGCCACCCATTTATGTGCAAGAGAAGCACAAATGGGGAAAAGTATCCCAGTGGCTTAATAGCCATAATATTCAATACACTACCGCGCGCTTAACGCAGGTAGGTATTAAAATCCAGGTCAGGTCTTCGTCGGAACACCGACAACTCACCTCTTTCCTTCGTGAGTACCAGATAGGGTACCACTCTTACGCCCTGGAGGACGAGCGCCAATTGCGCGTCGTTCTCAAGGGCATTCCCAAAGAGATCGAAGTCGATCTCGTGTTAGAAGACCTTCGTAGCAAAGGCTACCCCGTGCGCCAGGCGCACCGCCTATACAATTCTCGCACTAAAGCGAAATTCGACATTGTTCTTGTTATCCTGGACCTCACTAAGGAGGGAAAGGAAATTTTCAACCTGAGGTCGGTGTGTTCTCTCACCGGCATCAGAGTCGAACCCCCACATACGAGGGGTCTCATAGGGCAGTGTCATCGCTGCCAATTATACGGGCACTCTGCCCGCAATTGTTTCGCGCGGCCTAGGTGCGTTAAGTGCCTAGACGATCACGCGACTGCGGATTGTCCTCGCAAAGTCCCCGATCCCGCTGTGCCCCCAAGCTGCGTGCTATGCGAGACGCAGGGCCATCCCGCGAACTATCGCGGATGTTCCCGCGCGCCGCGCAGACGCACTAGGCGCGGAGGCAAAAAGCGCACCTCCAATAAAAAGGAGCCGGCTCCTACTCAATACGAGCCCGCCCCTCTCCCTAAAGAGAATGCGTGGTTTAAACCCGCACCTACACCGGTCGTCGCCCTCGCCGCGGCACCGGTACAGCCGCCTACCCCTCAGGTAGCGGCTCCCCGCCCCGCGCTCGCGCCTTCCGGCGCGACCGTGACCGCGCCCTTGCGCCCGGCGCCTTCCCGCGCCGCGCCCGCGCCCGCACCCGCGCATTCCCGCGCCGCGCCCGCCCCCTCTTCTAACGCTAGCGACTTAGCACTTGTGCTAAGATTCGCTAGATGTTTTGATTTCAAAGAAATCAAAGTCCTCGCGGCGAAACTTAGGAACACGAACGGTTCCGACGATCGCGCTCAAGTTATTATAGATCATATAGATCTCATCGAAGCCATTCAAGGCTTCGTCGCGGTTTAAATTTTTCCAATGGCGGTCATAAATAGATTTACCCCACGGCCCGCTGACTCGCAACTCGCGCGTATTAAACCTAGAGCCCTGTCAATAGCGACCTTTAACGCAAACGGTGTCAAACGCCAAAAAGAGGCTGTGAGCGTCTTCGCGCACGCCCATCAATTAGATATCTTATGTATACAGGAGACTTTTCTTAAACCTGCTGTTCGTAGTCCTGGCATTGCGAACTACAGGATTGTAAGAAATGATAGAGCCACCCACGGTGGAGGCACTATGATTTATTACAAGAAGAATTTACACTGTATACCTCTCGACCCTCCGTCTCTCGAAGCAGCCGAGGCGTCGGTGTGTCAGGTATTCCTCACAGGCCATCAGCCTTTAATTATAGCTTCAGTTTATCGTTCGCCGTCTAGGCAATTATTAGAAAGCGACATTTTGGCGCTACTTAGTATGGGAGACTCGGTCCTTCTGATCGGGGATTTCAATTGCAAACATAGACTTTGGAATTCGTCGGTGACTAATGTCAGCGGCAAGAGGCTTCTAGCCTTCACAGAGAAATATAACGCTTGTGTTATAGGCCCGCCTTCTCCCACTCGCTTTAGTGTCCTCGGCACAGGCGATGTACTCGATATTGCCATACTTTCGAACGTTGCACTGTCGCAACGTTCAATAGATACCATTCTCGACCTAGATTCGGACCATCGTCCTGTCATTCTCAAGTTAGGTGACGAGCGCCCCTCTGGCCCTCCCACCAAAACTGTGGTCGACTGGAGGAGATTTGCAAAGCTCCTCCGCTCGAATGAATCCCCTCTTAAGGAATTAATACCTGGCATCGCCGACTCCGCGGCGCTAGCGATAGACGCGGCGAATAAATTTACCGATTATATTTTAAATACAATCCAGAGTTGTTCGAAAGAGGTAACAAACTTGCCCGACGGTAGGTTTGATATCTCAGAAAAGCTCAGGCGATTGATTAGACGCAGGAACGTAGCTATGCGACGACACGATACCTACCCGACTGACAACAATCGTAGAGAATTTTACAGATTAAAGAGGAGAGTTCGATTCGAATTCGAACTTCTGCGCGGTGAGTCGTGGGATAAGAAGCTCGAGGGGCTCGCTCCATCGCACCAGGCATTCTGGGCGCTGTCGCGAGCTTTTAGAGTCGATTGTCTCTCGACTATGCCTCCTCTAGTTAGGTCAGATTGTTCAATTGCCGCCGATGACACCGAAAAAGCGGAATGTCTCGCTGACAGTTTAGAGGCTCAATGTACCCCGAGTAGTCAGCCCTGCGATCCGAGCCACATTGCGCGTGTGGATTCCGCGGTCGCAGAATGGGCGCTGACGCCCCCGCAAGGGGAACCGCTCCGCCCGACCTCTGAAGACGAGGTCAAAGTCATCATCAAAAACCTCAAAGATAGGAAGGCCCCGGGGCCCGATAAATTGTCTAATAGAATGTTCAAGTCCCTACCGGCTCAGTTCATATCTCTATTGGTCATTATTTTCAATTCCCTTCTTAAGTCGTGCTCATTCCCCGACGAATGGAAGGAGGCCATAGTCATAGGCATTCCCAAGCCTAATAAGCCGCGGAATATCCCGTCCAGTTATCGACCTATCAGCCTTCTCAGCTGTTTAGGTAAAATTTACGAGAGAATCATTCTCGTTAGACTCTCAGAGGTGGTAGAGGCCGACTCTCTGCTCTGCAATGAGCAATTCGGTTTCAGAAAGAAACATTCCGCCATACATCAAGTCCACCGTGTTGTAGAGCATATAGCTCGATACAACCTTAGGGATCCTTCTCACAGCAATACAGCTGCTATTTTTCTCGATATAGCGAAAGCTTTCGATAAAGTCTGGCATAACGGCTTGATTTACAAGCTGCGCGCCGTTTACGGCTTGCCAGACTGTCTCGTATACATCCTGCGGGACTTTCTCTCGAATAGGTACTTTCGCTATAAAGTCGAAGGCACTCTCTCTTCCCCCCGCCTCCTCCGCGCAGGCGTGCCACAAGGCTCTACGCTAAGTCCTATCCTGTACTCGTTGTACTCCAGTGATATCCCGCTCACCCCGGGTGTTCACCTGGCTATGTACGCCGACGATACAGCCCTCTTCACAACATCGCGTTGTACTATCCTATTAAAAGATCGACTCCAGAAAGCGGCCCGCGCACTCGGTGAGTGGTTCCGCCAATGGAGAATCGAAGTCAATCCCGAGAAGAGTAAAGCAATACTCTTCCCTCTCAATAAAAATATAAGAGTCTCTACCATCCATCTCTTAGACAAACCCATTCCCTGGGAAAAACAGGTCAAATATCTAGGTGTCACTCTAGACTCTAGATTAACTTTCAAACCCCACATTACAAAAGTCTGCAATAAAGCAAAGTACATTCTCAATAGATTATATTATCTCATAAACAAGAATAGTAAAATGTCACTTAGAAATAAGCTGACACTATACAAAGCTTGTATTAGACCTGTCCTTACTTACGCTTGCGTTGCGTTCGCGCACACCAAGCTTGCTCCCTTGCAAAAAGTGCAAAATAAATTCCTGCGCATCGCATCAGGTTCCCCCTGGTACGTGCGTAATGTCGACCTACATAGAGATTTTGAACTGGAATCGATTCACGAGCACTGCAAACGCTTAGCGAAGCGCTACTTTGAGCGCGCAGGCTCGCACGCGAACCCCCTCGTCGCTGAGGCGTGTAATTACACGCCTCACGCGATTCGTAGACGCCCGCGTAGCGTCCTCTTAGACCCCGATGACGCCATTACCGTAGCAAACGGCCCGTACGTAGGTAGGAAACACACTACACACGCACGACACACACACCGTCGTCGCCGGAATCGACGACGTAGTCTAGCTTATCTCACGGCCCGGCGACGCCTCGGCGCCGTCGGGTCCAGCGGTTAGGGACCGTTAGCTCCCTTAGATTAGTCTAATTTTATCCCCCGGTCGCGGCTTCTGTGTCGCGGCCGGCTTTGCTTAGAATAGGGAAACTCCCAGCCCGCTCGACGACCGCAAGCCGAGGTTCGAGCCCCGCAGGGGGCGCCCTTGCGTCGTCGGCACTCCCCACAGGCAGCCACACAGTGCCTGCATATTTTCAGGGACAGAGTACCCTCTTCCCTACCCACCCGGTGTCGCTGTAAAGGCCAGTAAGGCTAACAGCATTAAAGTCAAGTCCGAAAAAAAAAAAAAAAAAAAGTGACCAGAACAATTTGAATATATGATGTCAAGAGAGATACGTCCTCTATCGTCTCTCTCGAGTACGAGACAAAGTATGAGATCTCTGTTGGCCTTTTAAAACATAGTCTCAACAATATAATAATTTTGAAAATAAATTAAAATTCCCTAAGAAAAATACTACATACCTACTATCAAGAAAACGAAGAATATAGAAGTAGTAAATATTTAACAATAAATTAAAAATATTCTTAAATAGTATATAAGCATATACTTCAAAAAGCGAAAATGCCTAATTTTAAGCATAACATTTTCCGTTCCGTTGCTTCCGTAAATACTCAATAAATTCCTCATGTTGATCCGGGGATGAACCCTTGTGACGTATGAAAATGAGGTTTCAGTACGTGGCGTCTCGCAGAGAAAGATTTGTACTCCATTGTGGGCTGCGGTCAGCGCCACAGCTGTATCTCTCTCCTATGCTATAAATCACAAACAACTTCCAATTAAAGAAATAACACTTTATGTAGATATTTCTAGTTATCTACTTGTAAATATTACCATATAATATAGACATTTAAATACATTTACTACGCGTTTTCCTCATTTAAAGTAACAAGAATAATTAATTAAATATAAGAAAATTTTACTGACTACGAATAATCTGTTTCTTAATGTAATGACGACTCCGATGGGGCAGTCCAAACCGTCTTCAAAGATTTTATTGATTCTCGTCCGAATCGTTTCTTTTTTATAAAGGGATCAATGAACTACCTATGAGATGGCAAAAGTGCATAGATAACAATGGTTCACACTGATTAAATTAATTATTATATTATAAAAAAATCGATTTTTTGTTCTTCCCATACCAAAAGCAAACTTCATATGTAAATATATATCTTGACATTTTAATTACTTTATATAAACAGAAGTCAAGTGCATATTTTATTACTGAAGTAAAGTTAAAGGGGAAACAAAGACAGTTTTGGGGAAATTCATCAAAAGTTTTGATTGTATTACGCATACTCCGCCTTGAGTGCTTGTTAATCTTTCAATTCGTTGTTTGTTTTGCCCATTGTTAAATTAAATATTATGATCTGGATTTATCTTATTTATACTTTATTTAAGACATTTATATTTGTACATATATTTTCCAATTATACTTAAAATTACTTTCTTAAAACATTGAATTCTGTAAATGCTAAATTAGATAAAAAAAACAACGTATTATATTTTGATCAAGTGCTCGTCTTCGTCACGTAAAGAATAATAGCAAAGACTATGAATAGATACAAAAAATCCCCTACATTTTATTATAACAAAGCTCTTATGACAGTTTTCAATAACCTATTTGAATGCACTCAATATAGTGATAATATTTGAAAGATATTGTATTAGGTAAAATTTTCGTGACTTTGATAAGGCTAAGGAACGTGTTAAAAACTAAAATAAAACTAAAATATTTTGCTTTTAAATAAGAATATATTGTAGAAAAGAGTGATGTGCCCCTAAGTTCTCCTAATAATAATATATGACCTACTAACCGCCGACAAACGGCTTCGCCCGCTTAAACTTATTGTTATATTATACAAAATCTTTGTATAAATTGTAGCATATGTCTTATTCAGATGTATAAGCTATATTACTGTAACGTTTCACCTAAATCCGTTCAGTAGTTTTTGCGCTAAAGTGGGACAAACATCCAACCTCACAAACTTTCACATTTATAATATTAGTAGGACGAATATTTTAACCGACTTCTTTCATTATATCATAGTCAATAATATAAATTTAATATTAAATCCTACGTCTAAAACTACACGCATACATACAAGATGGCTTGACTGGGATCGCGGTTGAGCCTGTTTAATTAATCTGGATTTGATGAGGGATTAAGTTAGCGCGACGCGTGACGGCTCGAGCGCCGCGTGGCCTGCTCTATACTGTGGTTTAAAACAGATTTACCTTTCATTTCGACTACCCTCAATTAGTACACACGTCCAAGACTGTGTAATTATACCCTTGATATAATTAAAGTTACAAACATCTTATATAGCTCGATAGATACTGAATGGCTTAATTTCCCCCCCTATTTCGAGTAAAATAATTAAGCAAATAATATTCTAAAAATATATTAAACAAAAAATATTCTATATGTTCTGTGTAGCTCGGTCGACATATTATTCGTCAATAAATGGAGAGTGCGTCCCTTAAAGCAGAAAGGGGGTTTTAACTCTATAAATCGAAAAGTTTATAATATTTATTTGTGAAATACTCGACGACGTACAAATAGTTAATATAATATGTATAATTTATGAATTCAATTTTACTTCAAGAAGCACATTGATAAATGGGTGTTGTATTTAGATACAGAGAATGTTACATAATAAATAACACTACATTATTACCTTCTCTCAAATTGCCTCGGGTAGCAGTGACTGCTATTAGTCTTCTAGGTCAGGTTAGGCACTTATGCGGTCGCTTAAAGCGATAACTTACTGGATTTAACACTATCTACACGTTACATTACATATACTGTTTAATGATTTACTAGTAAATAAATTTAAATTTTTTAATGGTATCAATATATGGAAATTAACATATTAATAATAAAATCATATGACTTTGGCATACCAAGTTTATAAATCCTCATTTAGGGTCCCATTCTTCAAAAGATTCTTCTTTACCATTCCATTTTCTAATGGAACCCTTATATAATCAATCGGATGTACGTCTGCTTGTAGGTCTATCAGTTCGTCTGTCGAGACAATTCCGTGGACGTATTTAGCTTGGGACACAGACAAGATTAAGCTTTTAGGTCAATACAAAAGATACGAGCGTATATGCATCGTTTTTAATACACTTTATGTGGAATAATGGGTAATTATGGGTAATTTTGTTATGGTTTTTTCTGTAATACCTATAAATACAAATATCTATTTTTCATTTTTTTTCTTTTATTTGGATTGTAAGTTTGACTTACTGCCAAATTCTATCTAGGTCTACAGAAAATACTCTATAGGTTACGTTGTGAAAGTTGAGAAACTAAGTCTACGCCCATTTTGCATAAAATGAACTACAAATACAAGTCAGTAAAGATCGTACAAATTGGACTAGGTTAAGGTTAAGCAGGAAGGCAGACCTTGGCAACATATGCCGAGATTAATGCCAGGAGGAAGAAGACGGAAGGGAAGTACTGGAAGACGGAAGTAGTAGTAAGTAGTGGTTTCGATTATGCGATTAATTTAATAAAAAAGGCAGCAAAAAGTATACATAAATGCTAGTATCCTGTGAGTGTGTTCACATAGCTTAACCCAAGAGACAAGAAAGAGATATTTGGCATTCATTTCAGTTTGATGCTTCCATACTATCTTTAGATAATTGATCTTGACATGCAAATACAGAATTACATGGGACAACAAAGCGTCCTATTGTGTTTTTTTATACATTAAGATACAAAACCACTTAAAAACAATATTCTTCTTCACTAGTAAGTTATTTAAATTATGAAATATTCCACAATTCTCCTACATCAGGGAAAATCCATTACACGGGTGTTAAAGATGCGCAGCAATACGTCACTGTCACCGCGGGCGGGCAGCGAAGTGATTCCGGAGGCGGGAGGCGCGACGTGCCGCGACTGTCGATGGTCTCACGAACAATTCATTAATAATTTGGAAAATTAGAGTGGATTCAATGAGCAGATTTTGTAAACGTAAAATATTTATCATTGTTTTTATTACCATAGAAAAATAATAAATAATTAAATTATTTTTATTTTAAAGATCTTGTTCCGATACAGAAAATAGTTTTAAAATTTAAGAGGCTTTATAACGGATTTTGTGGCCAGTCATGGCGCACAAGCGTATGACTGTAAACGCAACAGGTTGTAGATTCAAATCCATCATTTCTTCGCTCTATTGTCGAGGCAAAGTGCGGCGTTCAGTTCCGCTACAACAACAACAACGCTCAACATGTAATGACACCAGAATCAAAAAGGAGAGCGGAGTGTCTTAACACTAGGTTCCCTCCTCCTTGCCACCATTGCACCATTCTTCTTGCGGGAGATACAATTTTATATTTTTTTTATTTCTTACACTGTCTAACGAGTGGACAGTATGGGCGTCGCCATCGTTTGCAACGTTTATTTACGTAACTGTATTTAGTCGTGAATGGAAATAGCTATTATGTATTACAGCGGCTGGCTAAACTAGTGGCTGAACTAGTAGTCCGATGTTCAATCTATATGCATATACTATTATCTTTGTATTTACAACGTCCTTTCATTGTATGCGCAGTATTGGACGTTACTTTAAATTATTCGTCTATTCTAATACTAAATACTGTACAATGCAAATATTTTATGTTATAGTAATTTGCATTTCGTTAGTATTAACAGTTAGCTAGTTACAATTTAGATACCTGTAGGTATCTAATGGAGAGAGGTATCTAACCTTGGAGAATTACAAAAATATATAAATAAAAATATTTCTATAAAATTGAAATTATTACTTGACAATGTATAAAAATATTTACGAAATTTATATAACGTAACCAAGTAAAAGAAATCAATTGTAGTTACAAAAACTAGGCACCCAATGATCTATTTATAAATTCCTGTAAATCCTTAATAGGTTTAGTCTGGCTCTGATGCCAATTTCCGTTAGATTTCGGCCGCCATCATCTCTAATCACTCAACGATTCACTGCGGACACTTGTAGTGCTAAAAGCATTGCAATTTGGCTATAGTGACTGATGCATTTTTTATATATACTATATTTTTTCAGTAAAAAATTAAATATCTTACAACTGTTTATAATTCGTATTAATACGTTTTAGTATTAGTATTTTTAATACTATTTAAAATATAAACCTTATTTAGTGGTATTGATAGCACCTAGGTCTAAACTAATCTAACTAAACCATGGAGACATTGAATCTCTCAAATAAAAATTAGAATACACAACAATCAATAGGCCGTCGTGGCACAGCGGCCCAAGGTTATGACAGTAACGCGACGGTTGTGGGTTCGATCCCCACTCGACGAAGTGAAATATTTATTTACGTTTATATTTCCATTTCTTCACTCTGGTGTTGAGACAAAGCGCGGCGTTGAGTTCTGCTAAAAACGCAATGTCTCCAGAATTCGGCAGGAAGTGGTAAAATCTTAACACCAGGTACCCTCTGCCCACCCTGCTCTGTGCTTGATACAGCGTGAAGCTGAAAAAAAAACAATCAAACTACTAAACACAAAAAGATAAAATCAATAGATTTATAATCCTTTTAACATTACTTGAAAAAAAAAAAGTTGTATTTGTGTACATCTACATCGTGGTTAGGATTTCAAACAGAAAGGAAATAAATAGTGATGTAACCATAAAATATCTGCATAATATGTAAATAGTGCTGTACGAGTATTGTCTCTGAAGACAGATCAATACAGAATAGAGCTTAGCTCTACAACTATTTATTTGAATCGGAAGTTATATATGTTGAATTAGGTCATGAGATCAGCGTGCTGTAGACTATAAGCCTGATAGTTGTGGATTCAATCTCATCTCGTGGGAGACAGGAGGACAGGAGACAGGAGTGTCCAGACATTAGGTTTTCGTTTGAACTCTTGGAAGCCGTCAAGGATTAAAACCCCACAACGTCCATATTCATATTCATTTCTAAGAAATTAATTTGAGTGACATTTATGCCTCATAAAATCTAAACACAGTGTCTTAACTCGTAAGTAACACCCCAGACACCTGCAATCAACAACATGCACATAATGCTTGGGCACAGTTAATTAAGTCGCTTGTCTCCAGCACCGCAGTCCCTGTGGCTTCATTCTTTAAGCTCTTAAACGCTAACTACCAACTCTCAGCATTATACTCGTATACTCTTAGAGGGTTCTTTAAGCTTGCATCAAATTTAATTACAAGCTAGTATTTTAGGCTGCGCTATTAAAATAACTTAAACGTTTTTAAAATGATGTTTTATGAACTCTAAATCTATTTTTTATTATTATTTATATGTTTTTAGCCGTAGTCAACGAATGGGATTAGTGGATAACTCTTTACAATACACAAGTATTTACATAGTATAGCGTAAGTAGTAAGTACATTTCTTTAGCATTCTCATAAATTATTTTATTCTGTTAATTTAATTTTTTTTAGCTTCACACTGTTTTTCACACGGCTGGGTAGGCAGAGGGACTAGGTTCTCTCTGCCTACCCTGCTATCCTGGTTTCCATTAAAACAATTTACTGCCGAACTCAACGCCGTGCTTGAGGAACTTAACGCCGCGCTTTGCCTGGTTATCAGAGCAAGGAAATAAAAATATTAATTATGATTTTCTACAAGTGAGAATCGAATTCATAACTTGTCGCGCTTACTCGCATGCTTGTGTTCCTGCGCCAGGGCTAAATATCTATCATGATTATCGAATAACAAATAAAGAAAGCACAGTCTAATTACAAATATGAATATAATATAACATATATTTTTTATTTCCAATCATTAGTTATATATAAGACAAATATATAACTAATGATTGGAAATTAATCTCACAATCTTGCTACACAATTTTCAATTATAAAATTTCTTTGTATTTACTTACTAATAGATGTAAGAGAAGCCGTAGCCGTCACGATAGCAGTTCCAGATGGAGCGGTGACGTTAACTCCAAGTGATCTGGAGAACATAGCAACGTAATCAATCATTCAGCTAACATCAATTAAGTCGCCCACGCTAATGACTTTGAATTCTCAATTTGGATCAGATTCACTTACACCTACTATGTGAGACATTCAATGATTGTATTTTTTCTAATGTTAGAACTGCTATAGTTTTATTTGTATTTAAAATAAAAAAGTCCGTTAAAAATAATTTTATTAAGAATGTTCTTCATCTTTTCTAAAAAATCTATGTCATAACTCAATCTATTAATAAGTAAAGCAAAATGAATATAAAGCTAAGCTACCATTAACCTGTACACATAAATTTGATACAATTTTACCGAAAACTTTTAGACAATTAAAACTTTATATATCAAAAATATTTTCATATTGTTAGTTATGGAAACATTGCGAATTCGAATAAACTATATATATTTTTTCTGGCAATTAAAAATTCTGAAACTACTGTCCATCAACCATCTTAATGCTTCTTCCATATAAGCTTATTTGGATTACTATTGGATAAGTCCTCCACCTAGTAGAATAGATGCGTTTTGCTTCTTATAAAATAGCTATATAGTTAGAAAACGGAAGCGGTTAACGTTTTTAAAATAAACACGATAAAAACACATACCGTCTATATGTTTCCAACGTACTCGCACAGAGGTTCCACGTAATTACAATAAGTGACATGTATCACTCAATAACAACACTAAACACTAGATAGCTTCCAATCAGGGCTTCCGCCTAGAAACAACTGTTCTCGTTTGACAATTCCACTGCTTTTATTGTCTTTTTTTCATCTAAATCTACCCACTTTTACACTTGTACGCTAACAATATTGATATTGTAATACAATAACTGTTATATTTTACAATGAATACAATGAGACGTTATATTAAAATATCCAATAAAATCCAACGTGATTCAGTGCGATAACTTCTGAATATAAACAAGACGGTTGTGGATTCGATCCCAAGTCGGTGGAATGAATTATTTCTACTTACCTGCTCTGATTAACTTCCTTGTTGATTCAAGGTTGCGTGATGCTAAAAAAAGTGTTTTAAATAGAAAAAAGCGCTACAAATCTGTATAATATTTCAAGACAAACATAATAAACATATAGCCACATAAAAGACTATAATAAAAAAGTTCATATAGTGAAAGCTTCTTTTTCTTTATATTGTATCTATTTATAGAATTTTGAAAAAATCAATAGTTTAATCGTCAAAATAATTTAAAGTAATCGTATTTTACCGTGCGTAACTCGATAGGATTACTTTCGGCGAGTTGCGTAACTAATGAAGTAACTTGTGACACGGGTCGGCGTGGGATCGACGTAATCAAATTAATGAGAAAACTTCACTTCAATTTAGGGTTTCCTGCCCAATCTTTAGGTTATTTGGTAGCGGTCAAGCGTCTAAATGGCTAAGTTAATTGTACTTGCATTTTTTTCTTATAATGACTTTTAAAATTTAAAGAATCAATTTTTTACAAAAAAAAATACGGTTACTTAACTCTCAACTCCTGCGCACCCCTCTGTCTAATACTAATTTAATTAGAATAGATTAAAAATTTTCTTAGAGAATTCGTTATATCGTAAGAGTGTACTGTTACTACAATTTTCCTACCGATAATAATTTTTCACTGCCTTTCAATTCTTGTATTATGAAAGAAGCTTAGAAATAATTGTTTCAAGCACTCAAGTACAATATTCAATAAAATCTAATAATACCTAATTACGAAGATAAACACAAAATATAACAGTTTAATTTTATTATTAACTAGCGGCCCGCTCGCGGTTTCACCCGCGTGAACTACGTTATTATTAATTTCTGTCTCCGTGACTACGTCCTAGTGACGTCTATGCAAAATATGAGACTCCTAGCATTTGTTGTAACGAAGTTTCATACAAACTTTCGACCCCAAAAACAACCCCTTAGAAGTCGAATATTGCCAATTCCCGTCTTAGCGAGCACCTACGTCCTATAAGTAACTCCTATGCAAAATTTGAGATTCCTAGCACATGTAGGTTCTGAGATTTCGTGATGAGTGAGTGACCTTTCGATTTTATATATATAGATTCTGATAAATAAAAAAAAAGGATTTTTTGACCTCAATTCTAAGAAAGAATACGGCTTAAGCTACGGTACGAGAATAATCCAATTGGTAAGTTTCTCGAGGGTGATGAACATTGCAACGACAGGCTTGTGAATATAATATAAAATG
This sequence comes from Heliconius melpomene rosina, assembly GCF_056956725.1. NCBI lineage: Eukaryota > Metazoa > Arthropoda > Insecta > Lepidoptera > Nymphalidae > Heliconius > Heliconius melpomene. Next base: position 4,268,651 of record NC_140401.1, on the reverse strand, counting down.
GCGACTTTCATTTTAATATCAGCAAGACTTATTGCATCGTATTTGAAGTGTAAAATACATTAACAATAAGTATTATAGGTATATATATGTTATACATTGACATTTCGCAAAAGTCTATGTAATAATAATAATTATTTTTTATCAGCTTCACGCTGTATCCCGCACACAGCAGGGTAGGCAGATGGAACCTATTATTAAGGCACTCCGTTCCCCATTTTCCGCCGGATTCTCGAGGCATTGTGTGTTGAGTGGCTGAACTCAACTTCGAGGTTTTGCCACGACCCCAGAGTGAAGAAATGAAAATTGACTGAAATTAAATATTTCATTTCCCCTAATGGGAATCGAACTCACAACCTGTCGCGTTTATAGTCATACTTTGTGACTACCACGACTGCCACGACTGCATCACGTCTTAATTGAGGTACCCATGTATACAAGGAGTTAGATATATTTTGACTAGTTAAAAACTACCTGTATTCATTTATTTTTCGACAGCTTAATTATCTATGTCAAATTACCATACAATGAATCAAGTATGTATTCAGTGAATCGGTTTATTGGCGTAATTGATCTATGAAATGTATATTTTTTTCAGTGGTGGCGAAACTCAACGCCGCACCTTGCCTTATGAAACATTTAACACTACATAAAAGAATAGATTGCATACATAAACGACATATAAAATAATAGTAGGTAGCAACATTGTTTACAGGCTACAGTTCTCAAACACAATTGAGCAGAGACTGCCGTCCTCGTGTTGAAAGAGGCATTGAACCGGTAAATTCAAAAATCAACTAACATTTTCTAGCCCAGTGAATCATCCCTTAGCAGGCTTTCGAAGCAAGACATGTTTACCTTCCGCCTTACAGATTTCCCTTCTGATACATTTATCGCGTTGATTCTACATTGTTTGCCCAAGAATCCCTTTAGTGCTTTGATGTTGTTTGTTTTTTAGCTTAGTGTTAAATGTGAGGACACTTCTGACAAATTGGGTGATTTTTTAAGTCAATTTACGCGGCGTGATTTCGTTTGAAATATATAAAAATAGATATGTCTTAAATCCTTACGTGATGTAATAAATTTAACTGCTAAATTATAATTTAAAAAAATCAGCTTAGGGAACATAGTGTTGTGACATTCCGTTCCCCGCTGTTGCTAAATTTTTCGAGGCAATGCGAGGCACTCAACAGAGTAGCTTTTGCCTTGATGCCAGAGCGAAAAAATGAAAATATTAATAAATATTAATTCATTTCCTCGAGTGGGGATCGAACCCGCAACAATCGCGTTATAGTCCCACTTTTGCGCCCCTGCACCACGACAGCCTCAATTTAGGTGTTAAATGCTCTATAATTTATATAGTAACATTGCTTCAATGATTGGGAGTGTAAGGACTATAATAGCAAATATAGGTAGCTATTGTGTCTAATCAACAAGCAATTGATCAAGCTGAACAATGCTGATCTGCCAGACCTAATGAACAGAATGCAGGTGAGAATTTCGACTATATACATACTAACTAAACCCCATGTGTCTATTACACCAGTTACCTACTGATGAGAGCTACATAATGCTACATTTATTTTTAGTCATTTGTATGAAATAACCTAAACAATAAAATAAGTAATTTATTAATTTTACAATTTCCAATATTAACAGTTAAAAGAAAACAATTAATTAATTACTATATTTTTTTCTGTGCTCGAAGACACCGTAGATCTGAATATTTAATATGAATTTCAGCTTGGTATGTCCACGTGATCTGTGAGTACCTAATAACAAAATGTTATTTTTTCCTAAGAGGCCGTCGAGGCGCAGCGGCACAAGGGTGTGACTAACGCGACGGTTGTGGGTTCAATCCTCACTCGAGGAAGTGAAATATTTATTTACGTTTATATTTCCATTTCTTCGCTCTGTTGTCGAGGCCGAGTGAGGCGTTAAGTTCGGCCATTCAACACGCAATGCCTCCAGAATTCGGCAGAAAGCGGGGAACGGGGTGTCTTAACACTAGGTTCCCTCTGCCTACCCTGCTATGTGCGGGATACAGCGTGAAGCTGATGATTTTCTCCTAAATATTCAAACAAAAATATAGAAAAATATAAATTAACAAAAATTTGTCGCAATTGTGGCATGTCGCTTACAAATGACGATTGATATGTCCCTAACAATAAATAACTCTTGTAACTGAAACATACGAGATCATTTTCACCATCAGGCGGCGATATGTCCACGTAATGTGCTACAGAGGACCGCTATTTTTAAGATTTATCATGGAAAGGAAGACTTGAGAAAACGTTTTGATATAAGCTTATATAATTTTCGATTTTAATACATATATGTATTTCTATCTACATTGTTAATACATTTATACATAGCATTCAAAATTTCTTGGGTTCTATAAAATGCATATGATGAAAATTTAACATCAATAGTAACAATACCTATCTCTTTATTCTCCACACTCTGTGTGCTATTTATACATCCAATTAAAAAAATATATTTTTAAAATTTACAAAAATCGCTTTCAGTTGGGCAATTTCCAAGTGCGTCACGAAACTATAAAAAAGGTTGTATCTATAAAACGCCCGAAGTCAACCATGAATCTAAAAGATAAGAATTTTAATGCAAAATATGACTATACCTAAAGCATCCCCGGTGTCTAGGAAAAACTGCTATGAATAATAACGGAAGAATAACTTACACACAATATTATGTTTTATAATTAAAGTCAATATTACAAGTATCTATCTACTTATAAAACTAAATTTAGCATCTATTACTCAAACATAACAATTTTACATTCATTAATTTACTTTATTTTAAAATAATTGAGAGACTATATTCCGGGCTTCAATTAAATTATTCAAACTTTATGTTTGAAACCTGCAAAAATAACTCGAGAGCAAACTTCTATTTCATTTTTTACGGTTGTCACAAAAAAGTTTTTGCTAGCAATGAGAAAAAGGGAGTATTTTGAAACTGAAAACTTCGCCAATATCATTCAAACGCCCGTAATAAAATGTACCAATCCAAATATAAAATAAAATTGTCTGGATCTGACATCAAAAAATATCGCGGTGTCACAAGTAGATAGAAAATACAAGTGTGAAATCGTAGGACGTGATCGTTTGAACCACTTTCAATATTTTCACTTAAGATTCATAAGTGCAGCACCAGTGCCGCGAATCCTTGCTGAATCCATCCAACCGAAGCTAAAAATAGCTACACGCCATACATAGCAGCACACAGGTAGGCAGAAATGTTGTTAAGATACTCCGTTCCTTTAAGACACTTCCGTTCCCTACTTTCCGCCGAATTCTGGAAGTATTACATGTGGAGTGGTGGGATTCAACACCGCGATTTCGCCTTGTTACCAAAGCGATGAAATGAAAATAAATTAAATATTTCAGTTCCTCGAGTGGGAATTGAACAACCTGTCGCGTTTATAGTCGCATACAGCCTTTACGATACCACTACCTAGCCTTTTATATAAAAATAATCTAGTAAAAAAGTTATTTTATATACCTAATGCAGCAAAGCCATGCCAATTTGGGAACATGTATAGCGATTCTCGTGCCAACTTTCAATGTACTTAGCCAAGCATTAAAGAACACCTTCGTAGCGCCGCTAAACACCTAGATTTAGCCAAATGTCACTTTTATGGTATATCCTAAGAGTTTACAACAGTTTTAGTACTAAAAACTGAAAGATAAATATCTACTTCAATTTTAAGACATTAAGTTAAGAAACAATATTGCATTTTTTAACAGTACAGTAAAAATTTATTAATGTCATACACATGATTATTTTGGATTCGGTTCCCATTTGATGAATTACTATTTATCTGTCAAGGCTTTCTACTATTTATTGCCTACTATTTATCAAACCATCATCGTCGACCTGTAATATATTGTGCTAATTATTTTCAATTTTCAATTATAATAAATTAAAATTATAAGATAATTAAAACTATAATTTCTCTAACTACATTTCAAACTAAAACAGAACTGTTTGCCCGCTATTGTTTTGAAGCTCAACACTTTATGTACAGACTACTACAGACTAAAATGTTATCATAAACGTAGAATACAAATTGATTTAACAATTGATGAATTTCATATAATTAATACTTTAAGAAATATTTTTAATTATATTCTCTATAGGTACTACAATTATTATTATACCTAAATTACAATTTATGATAATTTTTCAATGCATTAAAAATAATTAAAGGGTCCCCTCGTACTCTATAAACAAGAGTGTTTTTAAAACTTACCTAACAAAGAGAAAAACACATTTTCAATATTAATCCTTCCTATGATTACGTTCTATTTTTTACAGAAAAAAAACACCTAGTAATATTGCTATAAGGAATTTAGTAAGTATTCAATGAATCCAAATTACAAAGTTAGACCAAACAATTTTTTATAAAAAATAAAATTTAATCATAAAATATATTTTACATTACTTGTGGTAAGCAATTAGAATTTAAATTGGCGAGGATTATAATTTGGTAAGAACAAATAGGAATCCATCTACATAATCGTACCATTGAAACTTCTGGCCGACGAAACCGCATCCTCGAAAACAGCGCGAATTTTTAGAAGTACGCGAGTAATTGTTACTGGAGAGCTTAAAAGCTTTACTTTCGAACCGTTTTAACATATCCGAAGCCCGGAGTTGTTGCGAACATATTATTGTCTTCTTTTATATTTTTATCCTTGTAGCAGTATAATTTATGGAGGCTATACTTAAATATATTTATAGCTGGATATTTCTGTATTTTATATTCTGTTTTAATTAAATTGTAAATTTGAATTTTAAATGTGAAATTATCTAACTTATTACTGATTCAATCCAAGGCGACCAATGCTAACAATCAATACAAAATGGAAAATATACTTAGGATAGACTCTGAGTATCTTTATAAATTATATTTATAATGTTATAGGCCGTATTGTAAATTCCGAATATTCAGAAGGTAGAGAACTCTTGTCTAAAGGAAGTCGAGTTAACAAAAATTGTCAATTAATCTTTCGTTATACTAATACGAAAAGTTAAAGTCACTTATCTAAGTACATTTTTTATCATTATAGCTAGCAAAGTTCAGCTCATATCTAGCGACCGCCCAGGGGCGCCAGATAAAAAGGGCGCCGTAGACGCCCGTTTAGGGCGCTTTGCGCAAAGATGCCTCCTCGCTGCAGTGGCGTAGCTAGGGTATTTTCTACCCGGTGCGGCTTGATGCCCTTTAAAATGGCCTAAGATCTAAAAAAAAAAAACAAAGTGATCGTCGACTTTGATGCCCCTTTCCTTTTGATGCCCTTTAAAATGGTCTAAGAGCTAAAAAAAAAAAAACAAAGTGATCGTGGACACAATCTAGCAATCTAAATTAACAAACTTAACAACTTTGAAAATAAAATTGCAGAAAACATAGACTTTGAATGCCTAATAAAAGAGTTCGCAGATAGAAAGGCTAGAAGTGAAATTTTATTAGTTTATTTCATTTTTTTTTTAAATAGATGGTTATTTCGTTGTACCCATTCAAATTCAAAATATAAAACAAATTCAAAGTGTTCAAAAGTTATTTTAGCTAGACATATTTTTAAAATTCTTTATATATAAAAGAACCCATTCACACACTTATTTTATTATACATTTTCTCATAAGACAGTCAAAAGACTGATATTTCAGGAAATCGAAATGGAAATTTTGTATAAAAAATCATTTTAGCTTTTATCTATCGCTTTTCAAATATTTTTTTTTTTTCACTTCATGCTGTATCCTGCATAAAGCAGAGCCAGAGGGAACCTAATATTAAGACCCTGTGTTCCCCGTTTTCCGTCGAATTTTTAAGGCAATATGTCTTTTGCCTTGTTACAAGAGCGAAAAAAACAAAATTTTAATAAATGATAATAAAATTCTACGAGTGGGAATTGTGGGCTCACCACAACCGTCGCATTTCATACGCTTATGCCACTGCGCCACGACTGCCTCAAATAATTTTATTCTATAATATTAATAATAATAGTGATTTTGTATTTTAAGTATTTTATTATTACAGTTTTATAACAACAAAATATGTATATATTTACGAGTCTATCTATAACTTTATTTCATTTATATTTCTTCAGCTGTGGACTTATTTTTAACCCTTAATTTAATATCTATTACTACAGTTTTCTTGAACATGTCCATAAGATCATTTCTAACATTTGACTTTATTTGTTGTAATCGCCCTCCTCCAGACCCACTTATTAATCTTACTAATCTTTCTGATGGACATTCTACAGACACAGAACAAAGAATTCTATCTAATTCTGTAGTATCTTCATAATATTCCAGTTTAGTAATCAAATTGTAAGGGATTTCTTGCTGAAGAAAGTCCATAAATTTTGCTCTTACAGCTTCTTCTATTAGTACCTCAGGTGACTGATCACACCAATCTGATGGATCATAACACAAACTGCGAAGCTTAGCGTTATTTACTAGGTATTCCTGAAAAACAAAAGTACATTTGTTTAGCGAGATTTGAAGTTGCTTTATCTTAAAAAAATGAAGAAAGCAAAATAATTCATTCCTCTGTGTGGGGTTTGAACTCGCAACCATAGCATTTTCTGCACAACACGGTCTTGCTGTACCACAATCTTCTCAAATATATTGATATACACAAGATTTTTTCTAATATACCTTTATATCAGACACACCATCACCATTTAGTGCAGATACTATGAATACATCAGAAAAATGATCAAAACCCTTCTCTTCTGTTGTTTTAACATGCCTAGAACGAGGTATTGGTTTCCCAGCTATCATTCCGTTTGTAAGATTTCTAATCAAATCCAATAATTGCTTCTTAGACTTTAACATATCTACCTGAAAAAGTAGAAAAAGAAATGCATTATAGATTTTGTTAGTTGAAAACTTGAGGTTGTGGGTTTAAATCCCACTAGAGATTGTAGAGAGAACGAAATATTTTCATTTCTTCATATTTATAACAATTAAAGCTTCAAAAATTGGAAGAAAAATGGTGACTACAGACAGTGTCTTATCACTAGGTTTTCACTACCTACACTGATATATATAGGATTTAATGAATGGCAAAATTTATTTTTAAAATTAACTGTTTAATTATATTTATTACACTTAAATATCATAGGACATTAAATTTACCTTATTGATTATTAAAAAACTGGGTATGTCTTGAACCATTTCCAACATATTAATGACATCATGATGGAGAGCCTGTTTTGACCATTTATTTGATATATCATGCACTACACCTATGACATCTGCACATCTTAAACTTTTATGACATGCTGCAAGCATCGATTCTGGTAATTTGTATCTAAAATATAAATATAATATTTTTTATTTCTCTAAATAAGTAAATACATATATAAAAGAAAAGACATATTTTTTTTCAACTATAGACTTTTCTTTAGAAATGATCTCTTCCAGAATGTGCCTGAAATTGTATTACCTGTACACAAAATAAGGGCTGAGACAATAGTACAGCAAAAATTTTAAAAAATGTTATAAACGAAAGTATGAATCTAACAAAAAAAATATATGGAAAGTCATATATTGCAAATATCTGCAATAAATATTATTATAAATACATAAGTAAAAGTTTATATGATAATTACTATAAATATAAAATAATGAAATGTATATATATTACACGCTTTTCATAAGCTTTATACTATCTATACAGATACAAAGGAAGTATAAAACTGGGTAATCACATACAAAGTAAAATGTATTTTAAAAATAAATGACATTTACTTTTTCTTTTCCTTCTCAGTTACAATGCCAGGGGTATCTAAAAATATAATTTGAGTATTATTCTCATAGGTAATGGCTCTTGTCAATTTTGTTGTTGTATGGACTTTATTAGAGGCAGCACATATCTGTAAAAATAATATGAATTACTAGCTTTTATATTAATATTAAAAAATTAATAATAATTAAGAATTTATCATACACTAATTTTAAAATTATTAAAATTAGTGTATGATAAATTCTATGTTCCCTTTGTAATTCTGACCACAAGTATGGTAGGCTAATTACAAGTGATTAATATAATATAATATAATTTATTCATAAACATAAACAAAATTACAAAAAAAAAAAACAATTTATAATGATTAACATGGTGTTATATATAACACTCTATTTATAGAGCTAGGCTATAGCCTAGTATCAAGACATGAATTAAAAAGATTTTTTAATTCTAACCAGTGATTCCCGATATTGTGTTATAAATTATAATGAAACCAGTTATGATGCAGGGCCACAAGCGTGTGGCTGTGACCGCGACAGCTTTTGGGTTTGAACTCCATTCGAGGTAACAAAATATTTAATATTTTCATTTCATTACTCTGGTGTCGAGTCAAAGTGTAAGGTGTAGAGTTCCGCCACTCAACACGCAATTCCTCCAGAATTCGCCGGTAAATAGATATTAAACTTCTACTTTGAAATGATGTACCTATTTGTAATTTTTTATATAAAGCTACCTTTATAATTAAGTGTACAAACCTTTCGGTTCAAGATTTTGTTGATTAAAGTGCTTTTCCCAGCGTTTGGTGCACCAATAATAGCAACATTCACGACTTTTCCTATTTTTTTTGCATTTTCATATTGTGGTTGAGACGAATAGAAAAGAGCTCTCACTATAAAAGCATTATTTATTTTTATGCCTGATGTAAAAAGGCATAATAATGACATGTTACCGCCAATATCAAACAATTAACATTAATGACGAATTAAGAGGAAAGCCATACACTTATCAAATCTTTATATTACTTTTAAATTCAATATTAGTAAAATAAGGTTTCAGCTTCTAACCTCTAACCCTTTTTGGAAAATGTCAAAACAAAATTTATATAAAATGTCACAATGACGTTAAATGTATGTAAATAAACCCAATGGAACAGTCAACATATATAATAAGTGAACCGCACTATTAAAACAGACCAGCACGGTACCGTATCGTACCTAGTTTTCTTATACGTTATTATATTTTTAAATGATAAAAGTTAGAAAATATTAAGGGTATATAAGGAGTGATATGTCATGTGGATTATATTACAATATATATATAACACAGCATAGACTATTATACTACATACTTACGTAGGGTAGTGTACTTACGAGGCGCAAGTGGTAGTGTGCGTGCACTGTGCAGTAAGCAGTTTAGATTAGACTTTTGTATACTCGTCGAGTGCGAGTTTCTATACTTGAATACTTTTTGCTTACAACTTTTATTTTAAGGTTTATTTTTTGTTATTTATTTTACATATGCTACTGATAATTAAGTATCTGTTTCGACAATATATTTAAATTTGTCGGCATGTATTTGCTCAGGTATTAATTATTTTCATTAAAGTTATCCTGCTTTGCCTACATAAATTAATAATTATTAAAATACAAACTTATTTCCTTTTCAGAAATGTCAGAGATAAAGTATAAAAATCAAATTTTGGCAGCAATTGATCATTTACGTTCTCGAAAATCTAGACCAGATATAAACAGAATTTGCAAGTTTATGCTGAAATGTTATAAAGTATCACCGAAAGATACAAAGGCAGATCTTAAACGGTGTCTTAAAGAAAAAAGTATTTACAAAGTCGATTATAAAGATAATGTAAGCTACAGAAACGCAGCTAAGTGGCGGAAAAAGTCATCACAAAATCACAGTAAGTCAAATTTTTGTTTTTTTTTTTTTCAATTTAACTAGCAATAATTAAATATAAAATTTTCAGAAATGAGTGCTTCCGTTGCAACAAGTGAGCGACGAATAATTACATCTGCTATTGCTACTTTAATATATCAAGATCAAAGTTACTTAGAAAATGGCATAGCATTTGATGAACTTGTTAAAGTTGCTGCCTCACAAGAATCTAAGTATAGTAAAAAGCAATTAGAAACAATTATCAACAAAGAACTTTTATCTGGAAGTTTAGTAAAATTACCCAATGGTGCTTTAGCTCTCGGTCCCGCCGACCATGATGGAGATAGCTCTGATAGTTTTAAGTTTGAATATACCGATTCTAATACAAAGGTAATATTTCTTTGTAATAATCTAAATATTTTTTATATTACTTATGCTTAAAATGTTTTATATATATTTTATTGTTAAACATATATTTTTTTATTATTATTAAAAGTACAGTTGTTATAAAGATATTTCTTTTACTAATTGTAACATATTTTTAGATGACATCTTCAGCCAATTCATCATGTAGATCCTCACCACAGCGTACAAGAGGAAGGCCAAAAAAATCCAGAGGCGGTGGTACATCTTGTAACAGTGTGCATAGTAATTCTCACAATACTGGAGTCAGAGTTGGAGAAAGACGTAAAATGGCTAAGAAAGTATTTGATCCTTCAGATAATAATGTTCCAAGTAAACGTAAAAGAGGGCGTCCCATTGGTTCTCTAAACAAAAGCACAATTAGAAAAAGAATGTTAAATGAACAAAATGAGCTCAATGGTAAAGATAAAGATGATATTCCTCTATCTGAAAGCCAACAATCGTTTGACGGGAGCGGAGACGAGATGGATCATGAGGAGCCAATAAGTCACGAAACTTCCGGAGTGTGTTCTGTTTGTTTAGTACAAAAACCTAGAGGATCTAATGATAGATTAGTGGAATGTCGGGATTGCAATAATAAAGCACATTTAAGCTGCCTTCAATCAGGTTCTGGAATTTTAAAGCCAAGGCCTGATAACACTTGGCAATGCCCACATTGTAAAACTTGTGTGGTTTGTTGTGAAACTAATGATGCTGTAAGTTTTAAAAATGTTTCCTATATTGTTAGAAATAGTATAAGTAAGGCACATACCTTTTTGCTTATCATTTAATTTATGTAAATAATTATCTGCAATTTAACTTAATATACTGCTTGAATAACAAAATATATTTAAAAATAACTTTAACTTAGTTGTGGGGAACAAGCATTGGGGGTTCGATTCCCACTTGTGGAAATTAAATATTTAATATATGAATTTCATTGCTCTGATGCGGAGGCAAAGCGCCGAGCCACTCAATAGGCAATGCCTGTAGAATTCGCCGGAAAGTAGGGAGCAGTGTTTCCTACTTGGCTTCCCCTGCCTACCCTGCTGCATGCATAAAGCTGACAAAAAATAATAAATAACTTTATTACAGGGTATATTGACTGTATGTAGTATATGTTCTGATGCATATCATGCTTTATGTCATTCACCACGAATACCCGAACGACTAAAAGCATGGGACCAATGGGAATGTAACAATTGTTTGGAATCTCGACCTACAGTTGTAGGGTCTCCAGCAATTGTACCAAGTTCAACAGATTATAGCACAAAAGGCTCACCAACAGATCCATTCCTTAAACCACATGAATTAGATAGAGCTCCTACTAAATTAACAGATGTACCTATAGACCCAAATATACCTGATGTCAGTAATTGGAATGTGGATGATGTATATGATTATTTTAGTGAGCATTTGCCTGAAGCTGCTCCTATATTACGAGAGCAGGTTTGTAGTATTTATTTTTTGTCATTTTTCTTTTCGAGGCCCTTATGGTCCGGTGCCATACTGTGAATGAGAAAGTTTGATCCTCCAACTCCTGTTTGAGGATCAAACTTTTGGAACAATAGGCTTTTAAAAAAGCGTTAAATTGCTTATCAATTTCTTTAAATAAGTAAAGAAGTACATTTATAAATATTGTTGCTTAATATATAATACTAAAATAGATAAAAATAAAATATACTTATTTGACAAAAATGTCACGTTAATGTTGAATTGAATTGAATTCTTCATATATGGCGTTAACACGTTAATATTATTACTGTAGCTAACTTATGATGAGGCCGTCATGGCGCAGCAGCACAGAGTCACTAAACGCGATTGTGGGTTCGATTCCTATTCGTGAGAAAGAATTTTTTTAATTTATACACTCAAGTAAGGAGACAAAAACGTTGAGCCATACCCCTGCTATATGCGGAATACAGTGTGAAGCAATTTTTTTTTTTTTTATTTATTTTTTTTTTTTAGGAATTTGATGGACAGGCTTTGAGTATGGCACGTAGAGCTGACATTGTTAGAGGTCTCGGACTTCCCTTGGGTCCTGCATTAGCTTTATACAGAATCATAGTTAAATTACAAACACGAAAAGATGATTGGACTATGTGTTGGGGTTAGCTAATCTTAGATAAATGAAGTTACAAAATTCATGCTAGATTTTTAAAGAGAACTTTATTTATATCAGTTTAAAAGAAAAATTTGAAAAAGTTATTTTATTTTACTAGAATAAATTAAGTAAAACTCTCTCAATGTCTGTTTTTTTATTAAATAAACAAAGTTTTTCAATTTGAGTGTGATTTAATTTTATTTAATTGTAACTTTAGTCTTAATATATTAACAAATACCACATTCACATCAGTATCCGTTTCTTTAATATTTTTTAAAAAAAATACTGTAGTCGCGCAGTGGCACAAGGGTGCTGTAAACTCGACAGTTGTGGTTTCGATTCCCACTCGCTGGAATGAATTATTGTTATTATTTTTATTTTCTTCGTTCTACTAACAAGGCAAAAAGCAACGACGTTGACTTCCAATGACAATTTGGCGGAAAGTGCGGAACGGAGGGTCTTAACACTAGATTACCATTGCGTACCATAAGCGTGAAGCTATAAAATACTTGTTTAATAACAAATTCGACGCTTCAGTTACCTATCATCCCTGGTAACTGATAAAAATAACGGCTACGCTATCTTTGTGAATTTATATATTTATGTTATACGACTAAAAAGTCTGTGGGACACACCGATAAGCTGATTTTAATACATATTTTAATTTAGTTAAACGAAAATGAGTCAATAAGAAGTATTTTATAATTTGTGAGAAATTGGTAAACACCTAATGTGACCATACTTGTGTGTCACATATTTTACAAAGTGCAAAAATTTTTTGCAAAGAACTGTTAAAGTTATGTATGATATAGGATAATTTTCGATCATGGAATTAAACTAATTTGCTCTTTGTATACAGTAGAAAAACCCATTACCTTGACTAATTGTTTTGCTGAAGCATTCAGAATTCAGATAAACAAACATTAGAATAATAATCCATTTGATTATCCTATGATGAAGAAATTTAAACATATATTTTGCTTAAATTATTAAATGAAATATGTACACAAAGTATGTTTGTGTGTATTTCTTAAATATCTATTAATGTTTTTCAGTTTTGAATTCAAATTTGTCTTTCAATCAAATATCTCATATACAGGATGTCCCAGGAGTCAACGATAAAACGAAAACAGGTGATAGAGTTATATTTGTAGTCCTGGGACTTGAAAAACCATCACAGGGTGTCGGTTTTTCCGATATTTTTTAAAATCAATATAATATGAAAAATACATGACACAGATTTTTTTTAATATTTTTCTCATAACTGTCACGACTTGGTCTATCACCTGTTTTCGTTTTATCGTTGACACCTGGGACATCCTGTATACAGCTATAATACTGAAGCCATATAATTGAGGGCTGTGCTATTAAGTCACATACTCCGCCTGGCTTGCGTGAGGTGCGGGGAAGAGCACCTCGCGCGCGACTGCCCGCGGCCTCGCGAAGAATCTGCCACCTGCATTAACTGCGGGGGTGCCCACCCGGCGAACTTCACCGCGTGCCCGCAGTTCCGCAAGGAATACAGAAACAAGAGGGCCGGCACCGTGGCCCTCTCCCAATCGGCGCCCCGCCCAACCAGGGGCGCCCCACCGGCTTCCACTAATATGGTTAACTCGGACGAGAGTGCGCCAACCCTGATGGCCCCAGCCAACCCCCCTTCGACTAGGGGCGCTGGCAGGAAACACAAGAGGGGGGGGAAGAGGACAAGGAGGCAGAAGGAGAGTCAACCCCAACCTCCCCCCGCAGCAGCAACCACCCACCCCGTCACCACCGCGGCCCCTGATGCCGCCCGGCGACCAACAGCAACCGCAGCGAACGCATCGCAACCACCGGCCAGTTCCCACCCGCCGGCGCAAGTGGCCATGGACAGAGCAATCGACACCCTCAAGGACGTACTCATCGCCCTAAGGGAAGGTCGGGACCCTGTTCAGTGTGTCCTTGAGGGGATGAAGAACCTCCTCCTCAATGTCTGACCACCTCCGGATACTCTACTGGAATGCCTGTGGCTTGAGGAGGAGGAAGAGGTTCCTCCGGCTCACGTTGCGCGACCAACGAATCGACGTCGCGCTCATCAATGAAACCCACTTGCCATCCGACTTCTCTGCCAACCTGCCTGGGTTTCATACTCTGCGGCTGGACTCCACCACTGACAACCCTTACCGTGGTCTCCTCATCGCTGTCCGCAGAGGGATAGTGTTTTCACCGCTGCCAGACCTCGGCACCCAGTCTTTCCAATCGCTGGGTGTCGAGATTCACCATGCTTCGAAACCCCTGAGGCTCTTCGCCTTATATCGCCCGAGCTCCCGTCCGCTGGTGGTCAGCGAGCTCCGGGCGATCCTCGACAGCACCACACCAACGTTGGCGGCCGGGGACTTCAACGCCAAGCACCCCGCTTGGCGTTGCTCCTTCGCCTGCCCTGACGGACGCCGTCTCCTTAGAGATGCCCAGCGCGCAGGATACGAGGTGGCTGGACCTGACCAGCCCACCCACTACCACTACGCCGACTGCTACGCGCCCACCACCATCGACCTGGCGGTGTACCGAGGCCTGGAAGCTGTGGACCTCGAAACGCTGCCCGATGCCTTCGGGTCGGACCATCAGCCCGTCCTGATTACTCTCTCCGGCGGGCTGACCTTGGCCAAACCACCTCCGGCCCGAGGCCGGATTTCCTGGGAGCGCTTCGAGGCCTCCCTTGCCACGAAGCCGGGGCACATCCCCCCGCTCACTGACTCCGCTGCCATTGATGACCTGGCCGCCGACATCACCGCGTCCGTCCAGGACGCGATGCAGGCAGCGACGGCGCCCCCAAGTTCGCACCGCCTCACGCCGATCCCTGGGCACGTCGCCAAGCTCATCCAGGAGAAAAGGAAGCTTCGCACCGAGTGGCAGACGACCAGGGATCCGGCGATCAAAACAAAGGTCAACCAACTCATCGAGCGCATTAGGGCCGCGCTCGATGAGGACGCTTCCGACGCGTGGGAGCGTCGTATCCAAAGGGCAAGCGAGGACCAGCCCTCGCTCAACCTGCTCAGCCGCCAGCTGATGAAAAAGAAGCCGCCCACTGGTCCGCTCCTCCACCCTGACGGCTCCCTCCGCTACTCTGCGGAGGAGAGAGCCGCGATCCTGGCGGAGCACCTGGCGACCACGTTCCAGCCGAACCCAAGTGAGCGTCCAGCACTTCACGCGCAGATGGAAGCTGAAGTGTCTTCCCGTCTCGCTGCTCCTGAACTTCCTCTGCCGCCGCCGCCGTTCATCTCGCCGACTGCCGTCAAGAAGGCAATCGGCCGGCTTAAGCCCAGAAAGGCGCCGGGTTTGGACGGCGTCACCAATGGGGCGCTCCAACACCTACCTACGAAGACCATCGCAGCACTGGCCAGGCTCTTCAGCGCCATTCTGCGCCTGGGCTACTTCCCCCAGGCGTGGAAGGAGGGCCTGGTCGTCATGCTCCCCAAGGCCGGCAAGAATATCCGCCACGCCGACGCCTACAGGCCTATTACTCTACTGAGTTCAGTTGCCAAACTGTTCGAGAAGCTACTCCTTCCGCTTCTCCTGCCGCACCTCCAGCCGCGGCAAGAACAGTTTGGCTTCCGCAGTGGCCACTCCACTACGCTCCAGGTGGCCAGGGTGCTGCACTTCGCTGCAGCAGCAGCTAACAGGAAGGAGAGTGCTGCTGCAGCAATCCTCGACGTGGCCAGCGCGTTTGACCGCGTCTGGCACCCGGGACTCCTCCTCAAGGTGCTTCGTGCTGGCACCCCCCATCACCTTGCTTCCACTGTTGCCGCCTACCTGAGCGGACGCTCCTTCTGCGTGAGGGTAGAACACGCCCGCTCCTGTACCTACCAGATCGCCGCCGGTGTACCCCAGGGGAGTATCCTCTCCCCTGCGCTCTACTCCTGGTACACCGACGACCTGCCAGTCGAGCAGGACACAATGCTCGCCCTGTACGCCGATGATGTCGCCCTACTCACCAAGAGCCTCAACGCCAACCATGCCGCCGTCAAGCTCCAACGAGCACTCAATCTGCTGCCGACCTGGCTCGCGGAGTGGAGGCTCTCGCTCAACGTGGCCAAGACTCAAATCATTTCATTTGGACGCCACCTGAGCCTGCCTCCTCCGCTGAGCCTGCAGGGCCAGCAGATCCACTGGAAGCCCACTGCGACCTACCTCGGCGTCGTGGTTGACCGAAGGCTCTCGATGATAGGACACGTCAAGAAGGCGGCGAACGCGGCACAGTGGCGCTGCACTTGCTGCGCCCCCTCTTCCGGTCCCGTCTCCCCCTCCGACTGAAGCTCGCACTGTACAAGACGTACGTCAGGCCGCATCTTACCTACGCCGCCCCGGCGTGGTACGCCCTAGCGAGTTCCCGCCAACGCAACATCCTGCAGGTGGTCCAGAACGTTGCCCTCCGGCGCGTTACCCAGGCTCCCTACTTCGTCAGGAACGCCACTCTTCAGCGTGACCTGAGAATAGAGAGCCTGGAGGACCACATCCGCCGGCTCGCGTCCGTCGCGTTCCGCCGTGCGGATGTCTCGGACCACCTGCACCTACGCAGCATCGCGCCGTGGCACACGCGGCCCCCTGACGTGCGTCGTCTTCCGAGGGATCTCCTCCCTCCCCCTGAATCCGATCCCGAGTCCGACTCCTGAGCTGCCACCTCGGTCGCTGGTCGCTTAAGCTGGGCCTCCCTCGGGTCAACCGAGGGTCTCACCCGGCTGAGCTTGACCGCCCAGGTGGCGCACAGCTCGTCCTTCCCCCTGAGTTAGTTCCCCCCCCCCCTGTGCCCCTGTCACACACAACAGGCGCACTCCTATTCCCCTGGCTATATGCCTCCCCAAAGACGCACCCATAGCAATGGGTGGAGACTGAAGCAGCGATCATAGGGCTAACGCCCTGCAATCGCTTCCCGGCCCACGGGTCGGAAGTATGAAAACAGATGGATGGCAGTCACATACTTACTCAGTTGACTTAGTAATGTCCAGTGTAAATTATTTTAAAGGCTAAAAATTAATGAATTCTTTCAAGTTTAGTCAAATCTCTATTAAAAAATTAAAAAGAAAACAATTTAAATAAATAAAATAAATTATATCTGTCACTAACATTTTTTATAACTACATAACAAAGGAATGATAATTGAATTATAGAGGTTTTTTGTGTTGATCATTATGTTTCATATATGAAAGAAATACATCAAAAACCATAGTTGCAAAGTTTATATAAAATACCCTGTAGTGTGTAGGTAAATAATAGAAATTAACAAATTGTACTGGAGGCCAAAACACACAGTCACCCTAAAACAATATAATATTATACTTAATCATTGTTATAATTTATATTTGTAACTTCACATAATTTACATATTGCCAATTGATACATACCAAATATACATATTTGAACTTTTCTTTTAATTCTTTTGTGCATTGATCAAAAGATTTCTTTTCTAATGCCCCCATTCCATAGAAAAAACAAACAATGGTTGCAGGTGATGCAAAAAACTGATCACCCATAATCTTTTTCATTACTGTTTTTACATTTACTTGAGGTAGTAATTTATCCAAATAAATATAATAATAATGATGTAATGGTCCCATCACTGTACCGACAATAAACATCCGGGCTGAAATTTTAATGATATGCAATAAAATATATGAATTACATTTTACATTAACAAAATATATGTATCTTAAGTATGATACCTGCTCTAGCCCAATCATATCTGGAAGGCAGTATTTTAGATTGTACTTCAATTTCTTGTTGAATCAAATCACCCATAGCCATAAATCCTCCAGATGTAATACTGTTTGTCAACAATAGATTTTTTTTAAACAGAAAATGCACTCCCCTATGAATAGACCACTTCATTGTCTTTTTTTTATTTATCTTTTTCCTCTAAATATCTGAAATATTTTAATAGTAGTAGAAATAACATAAGTAACTTTAAATAGCGATTGTATTAAACATTTAATTGATATTAATATCAAATTTATGTATTTTGAGGAATATAAAAAAAAAATAAAAAAAATCAGTTATACTTTGGAAATAAATATTTTACAAAGCTTACATAACATTTATATTCATAACTGCAATATTTACTGTTTTATCAAATAGAAACCCTTAAATCATCCAGAGATTTATAAAGATATTTTAAGCATATACATTTGCTGATTAAATATAAACATTTTTATATTGTAATTTATATATTACTGACTAGCGAATTAGCGATTAGTCAAACGAATTCAACTTATCATTATAATATACAAACAAATAACAAAATATAAATACAGATTACAGATGGTGATACAAGCTATCATCATAGATAATATAATTAAAGTTGAACTTTGCTACTTCACGACACTTATTATATTTAAATTATTTTCACATGTATTGTTAAAATAATTCAAGATATAAAGTATGTAATAAATTGAAAATAAAACATACCGGTAAACTAGGATGTCGCGCGATGAATAGACACGATATCGGGAAAGTTTTGTATCAAAATATCCAATTATTTGCGTTAGTAAATCTTTTATATTGATTTTATTGCTTTAAATTGTAATTTTTTTTTTCATAATGACTGATATAGCCTAGCCTTGTCGTCACTTGAACTGCTATAACTGTTGTACAAGAAAAGTTGCTGTTTTCTATATTACAAACGTTAATATTATTTTGATACAGAATATACTTTTATTAAATTAGTGAATCAATTTTACATTTTTAAATATAAATTATTATAAAAAAAATACATTTAAAAATATAAAAAACCACTCTTCCGAGGGCGGGACAAGGGTCCAAGCCATCGGTGGCTAGGGCTCCAGAGAGAGGAACCGCCACACAATACGTGCCATCTCAAGTAACACTGCCTTCTGTATCCGGTTCTTGATCCAACAGCTAAGCGATAGCCTCTTAAGGTGTTGGTCGAGGCTTTTCGCTATTAATTTTGATTATTATTAGAACAATTAAAACCAAATTCAATTTAAAATGAACTATAGGTACATTTAAGATATTTAGTTCTATTTCACAACCCATAATATTCACAAACATATATCGAGAGAGTAGAAACCCTAATATTTTCTATTATAGGCTAAATTTAAATTACCTATATTTATGTATTTTATAATTTATAATGGATTTAAAAAATAGTGGAGTAGGTTGAGTAGGAAGGCAGACCCTGGTAATAGCCGGGATTAATGTCAGGAAGAAGAAGAAGAAGAAGAATGGATATAAAAAATGTTTTCATTGTGTGGCAATATCGACTCATACTTTAGTTCGTTTTATATTTAAAGTCATCAGCATTAATTAAATATCTAAAATCATTTCTATCCACCCCATTTTACGGCGTAAGTCTAACTCTTTAGATTAGAATAAACAAAAAAAAAACGTTAATAACATTCGTGACAGTGGCAGATGATAGAAGTCAGCTGTTAAGCCTTAAGCGGAAACTGTCTTCTTTGAAAACTGCATATTGCAGATGCGCATTGAGCGAATCTCTCAATAAAAAAATACAATGCTATGACTTTTTAAATGAAAATATTGTATATTGGAAAAATTATTACAATATTTGTGGGAAAAGAAGTCTGAAAACAACAAATAATGTCACAACAAAGTGAAAATTTAGATTTTTCTGGTTTATTCAAATTAGATGTTTTAGTTCAACTTGATATTGCTACACACAGCTTTTACGAGGTTGGCTTAAATAAATTTTTGGCTTTGTCAAGCAACAAGGAACTTGTGTTTCTATATATTAATTCCCAATCTGAAAGATTTGATAATGTATTTGATTGGGACTTTTTGGATAATCCAGTTTATTGTATGTGTTTTGAACCAAGTGGCACTTGGGTATTGATTGTGAGTGATCAAAAAGTTTTGCTTGTTCCTTTTTTGCCCCGGTTTATACCGCAAAACACATTTGACTGCAAATGGTCACTATCAAGTGTCACAGTTTTACCATTACCTGAGATACCTCAACCTATTTCTGTTGTTTGGTGGCTTACCAAAGAATCGGAAAACATTGTTATTATTGGCTCAAAGGTAATTATTGAAAATAATTTATATTGTTATTTACTATGATAAAAAATGCCAAATATGCCTTTTTAAATTAGAATTAACTTCAGTATAATTGAGTACTTACTTGTTCTTTAAATTAAAATGTAAATTATTAATTTCAGTCAGGATCAATATTTTTTTACTCTTTGGAATCGCAAATAATTGTTGGTGAAACTAAAGTTCCAGGAGAAATAGCCGATTTGCAGATATGTTTTGATGATTCTTTGGATCTACTGGCTCTTTTGGTAAGTAATATAATATTATTATTATTCAGCTTTATTTATATTATTATATTAATAAAGCTGAATATATTCATTTATGTAACACTTTTCATTCAAGTTATTATTTTGTTATAGTATAAGGTGAACTTTTATCTACTTCCATTTTATATGCAGTTAAATATTCACTAATTCAAATCCTTTACATTACATTTGATTGTATTTATATTTACCTAATTGAATATCTTGGTCATCTTCTAATTGATGATTATCATAACATATAATAAAAAAGGAACAATTGTTGATTATTGATACATGGAAGATATGTTAAAAAAATGTTTGGAGGCACTTATCAATAAATAAAACTAAAACCCAAACTAGAATATTACTTGTTGTCTGTGTTACTTGTTTTTTAGGGTTCTGCACTTTTAAAAAAAAAAAGGAACCTCTCGGTCTGTATGTCTGTCTGCCTGTGTCCTAACATAAAATTTAGCAGCTAGCATCTACAGTTCAGGGAAAAATCTGAAACTCCAGCTAGTACTAAGTCAGGGAAAAATCTGAAATTTCATTTATGGTACAACCCATGCCCTGTATGGAAATTGAACCAAAAAATGTTTTACGCTAATAGTTAGAAGCTGTATGGGTGCAGTACAGAGTACTCCGTCCACGATGTAATCGGTACTACAATAATATTATTATTATATATTCTTTATTGCACATAAAAACACATAGGAAATACAAAATTAAAAGTTTAGTTAGCAAAGGTGGGCTTATTTCTAAAAGAAATCTCTTCCAGCCAACCAATGGAAGTGGGTGACTGTCAAATAGCGGGAAGAGAGTACAGTGCAGTTATCAAAGGAGAAAAATCACTAAGAATTTAAATAAAAAATAATAATCACAAAAAAGAGTAAATACATATCCAAATACATAAATAGATACATATACACTAAATTTATAAATACAAACTATATATAATACATATATACTAAATCTATGACAATATACTAATATACATATATAAATAAACATATATATATATATATATATTATTATATATTTATTATAAACATATATATATATATATATATATATTATTATATATATTATTATATATTTGTTTAAGATATCAAAAGGGCCTAACCAACAATGGAAGTTGGTTCTTGAACATAGATCGTTTGGTTATAATTGGCTTCAACAAATGCGAGTGCAAAATGATAGAGAGAAGAAAGATGGTTTCATGTCTTACATTAAACAGCTCTCTAAGGATAAAATTACTTTCTTCACACAAGGAGGATCCAAAGGTAATATTATACTTCCAAATTTATCTTCTTTACAAAAGTAATTTTCATATGTACTAAATATTTAGATTCAAAATATTCATATTTTATTAATTCACGCTATAAGCTACATTTTGACGGATTAAGTTCCCTCTGCCTATCTTACTATACAGAGGGTACAGAGGTAAACAGAGGGAACTTCAACTGCCAAATTCTCGAACCTTTTCCCGAACTCAAATGTTGATTGTCAACTCGACAAGATATTCAAGCAATCTATAAATTTCTTTTCTTATAGATGAAAGCAAGCCTCAAACAGTGGAGTATCTTTTGAAGCCTATTGAATATTTGCCAAATTTTCGGAAAAACTCTAACAGTTGGGCACTCACTGCGCAATATGTCACTGGTCGACATTTTTTGACGGCTTTCGAATTGAATGAAGGAATTATTATTGTAAGTTATTTTTAGATGCGTTTTTCTAAATACTAGGGTCCCACTGCCTACCCTGATTTGCGCTGGATACTGCGTGAAGTTGAAAATAAACATTAAATATTTTACAGTTGGAAAGTCCCGCAGATGATACTCCATCAAGAACTCTTAGACCTCAAATAAAGAAAGACGGCCTGTACTTACAAGGATTATGGTCGCAAAGGTTGATATATCTTGTTAGAAAAAATCAACTGGAAATACACAGTGCGCAGTTTTCAACTTCTCAGGTAAATATAATATAACTTTATTAACTTTTAATGTAATTCAGGCGCATGGTGACTTATCTTTTATGGACGTATATACGTTTAACGGCGCTAGAAAATTATCGTTATAAAGAAAGAAAAAAAAAAACAAATTGTCTTATTAGAAACGAAATTATATAACAGTTTTTAAATTGTATCTAAAACATGATTTCGACTTTTTAGTAACTTTGTCGTTAAGTCGAGTTTCGTTATTTCAAGTTTATGATAAGTTATTTCATTTTAAATCGTCAGAAAATCGTCAAAAAATTCAGCGGAAAGTGGGGAACTGAAATGTCTTAAGACTAAGGTCCCAGGTTATCCCTTCTATTTGTGGAATACAGCGTGAAGCTCAAAAATAATATTTTTAATAGGGGGAGACTCTGCTTGCAACGAAACGAGACTATTCCGAACTTTGGACAGCAGAATTAATAGGTGATGTGCACAGAGCATATCTAATGTCGGCAAAGGAACCGCCGTCTAGTTCAGAAGGATGGAAGGAACCAACGTTTATGTGTGATTTACAATTACCGAGGTTTATACTGGAGCCATGTCTTATAGTGACGTCTTGTGGCGCTTATGTGTTAAACACTGTGTAAGTATTTTCTTAAGTTTATTTTTAAGTTTGTTTTTGTGATATTTTAATTATTTTATAAAAAAAAAATAATCAACATAACTTGGTAGAGGGAACCTAGTGTTAAGACACTCTTTTTCCCGCTTTCCGCTGAATTTTGGAGGCAATGCGTGTTGAGTGGCATCAGAGCAAAGAAATGGAAATACAAATGGAAATAAATAATTAATTTCCTCCAGTAGGGATCGAACCCACAACCAGACACACTTTGTACCCCTGCGTCATGACTGGCCTCATTATTAATTATTCTATAATCTTCTCTATTAAAATTGCATATTTTGCTTACCAACAGAAAAATTAAAAAACAAAGAGCAATTATTTTAATATGTTTTTATATTTTTTGATATATCTATCTATCCTGTCCGTCGGCCCGCAGCAGTGACCCGGCAGAGTGGCTGGTGTCGCTGGTGCTGCGCGGCGGCGCGGGGGCGGAGCAGTCAGCGGGCGCGCTGGGCGCCGCCGTGCCCGCGCTGCTGCGCGCCGCCGCCGACCTGCACCTCTCGCGTGGCAAGGTGGCGCCCGCGCACTACCTGTATTGCTTGTCACAGGTTTGTTGGTTACACTGACTCTCTTTACATTGTTGATATCGTTTCATTTTTGGAACTTTTAGTGGCGGAACTTAACGCCATGCTTAACCACTTACTTCACTCAACCAGGACGTATGAATTAAAATGTTACATATATTTTATTTCCCGTTCCGTTGTGTTCACAGTAACGTTTGTACCACTGCATCACAACGCTCTGGACGGAAAATATATTATGTTGATGAATATTAACAATATATTAAAATTCAGTTAGATGATGTTCAAATTAAGTAAATATTACTGATTATTACAGTGGGGTACCCACCTCACATACCGCAGAATAAGCAAAAAGAACCTTGTGTTACGAAACTCTGTTCACACTTTCTGGCTAATTGTCAAGGCATTACAAGCTGAATGGCAGAACTCATTGCCCCGCTTTTTCATGCCACCAGAACGAAATGAAAATAACCCATTCCTCCGAATCGAACTCGAAAAATCGAACCCACACCTATTACGTTTACAGTTACAGTATATGTTGTATCGCTGCGCCACGGTGACCTTGTTTAGTTTTAATATTGTGAAAAATTATATTTAAAAAACATATATATTACGTAAGAACAAAGATGAATTACGAAGATTAATATTATATTTAACTAGCAGACGCGCGCAGCTTCGCTTGCGTATTTAGGAGTGAATTCTAATAACCCATGAAACATGTGTTCAATGAAATATTTTTAAGAGTCTAAATTTCAAATTTTATAAAAATCGGTGGCGATTTAAAGATTTTTCCATAAAAACTTTCAACCCCTTATTTGCACCCTTAGGGGGAGAATTCTAGAAAACGATGAAACACGTGTTCAATTAAATACTTTTAAAAATCTAAATTTCAAATTTTATAAAAATTGATGAGGATTAAAATTTTTTTCCATACAAACTTTGAACCTTTATTTCACCCCTTTAGGGTTAAAATTTTTCAAAATCCCTTCTTAGTGGATGTCCGGATTACGAAAGTAAACATCTGTCCAAATTTCACGTGTCTACGCACAGCGGTTACGGCTGTGCGTGCGTCTTACCTCAGTCAGTGAGGACAAGTCCTTTTATATATTATTTAATTATAGAGTCAACCAGATGGCTGGGTCGCCCGTTTGGGTGTCTTTGGGAGACTTCACGAGCTGTCCATGTATAAGCAGGTGGGCAATGTCGGCAGTCTCGGCAATGCGGCTATAACAGCTAAATTACTTGCGTTACTGTTAAAAATAGGAACTAACAGTGAGGAGAACTTCGATATGTAAGTGAATTATTATTTATTTTGTAATTATTTTTAAAATAAAGTTCTAATGAATATGTCATTCCATATCCTTTTTATGCGATTGAATCTTAGATTAATATTTAGACTGATTTTAGATAAAATTTTGTAATTTAATATATTTTTTAAAAAGGTAAACATATAGGTATATTGTAACTAATATTAATTAGAAGTCAATTCATAGTTATTATATCTTGAAATATGTTCAGTTCATTTCTAGAACAAGCATGTTAAATTTGGTTAAGTAGACAAAGGAACTTGTTAATGGAGACATGCTAAGGCATAAGCATGTGAGGGATATTATAATAGCGATCTAAGTATAGGCTATTTGGGCTGCCAGTTCCAGGTACTGCTCTAAAATCCTCTTTTTGCAAAGTAATGGAATCATTGAATACAAATAAAATACAGCTTTAAGCAATGATCTAGAAATGCGCGAAAAATAAAAAAAAACAATATAAAATTAGGTAAATTCTAAGGTACGAAAAAGGTACGAACTTAAGGATGGGAGGATCTTAAAATATTAAAATCCTTAATTTTTGCAATTTAAGTTTCGTAGTAACACAATAGTGTTTTAAATGTTTATATAAATTTCAGGGACGTCAAATTTACATCGCTCAGCACGGTAGAATTTCAAGAGCTAACTTCTATAGCCGCTGCTATAGGCTTGTGGGACTTAGTGCCGGTGTTCAGTATCCATAGAGGATATCCCAATTTATTGTTAAACGCTATTAAATCAAAAAACGACATTTGTAGAGGCGCAATCGTATGTCTTTTGAAGCAAAAATCAATTGTTCCGATTCTTTTGGAGGAAAATGGCCAGTGGTTCTTTGATTTTATTGCAGAGAAGTGTAATAAATTTGATACTATTATTTTGAAGGTAACTAATGACTTTTATTTATTTCTAATATTATTTAAGTTATGCTATGTACGCCTTACGAGAATATCCTTTTTACTGAGGCCTGAGGGTAACATTAATAAAATTATTAATTCAAACGAAATTATTTCAGCGCTTATGCTTATGGTTAAATCCTTTACAAGATCAGTTGCGACCTGTGATGAGAGATTTAAAACAAGGGATTACATCAATTTATGTAAGTATTAAATTTTTATGAATAATGTGTCAGACATAAATTTTACACCATTTTTAAAATATATCAAAATGTGAGCACGACTTGGTTATTTAAGGTTGCCTTTTTTAATTTTTAACTTTTAATTATTTTAAAAGCAGGCACTCGCATCATGTAGTTCTATAAACTACAATATTAGCATTGAGATATGTGCAAATAAATATTTTTTCTATTGTTATTTTGTGTGTTTTTACTTATATTTAATTTGTTTTACAGGCAACTCGAATGCTCCAATTAATAGCAACATTTATGCACATAACCAGCGCTATAGAGTCTCGACAGCCGTGCACAGACATACACACGGATATGACACAAAAGGCCGACACCTGGAAGACACATGTATGTTAAGAAAAATCCAGTTAGTTTAGCTTACCAAAATTAGTTTACCAAAATCGCTGATGTTGTGTATCAATAATAAAAATAGGATTAAACGTAGCGCGCCTTTACCTTGATTACATCGATTCCCCGTAATTATTTTCCAATAGGATCCAAGAAAACGTCTGAGAATGTTTTATATCAAAGCTTCACGCTGTATTTAGCGCATAGCAAAGGAGGCCGAAGGAATTTAATTATTAATTAGGTTATTATCTAATTAATGATTTTATAAATGATAACACGCCTTGGAATTAATGGAATGAAATTCGTCTAATTCATTTCAAAGGTATCGTCGCCACTAATAAATAAGTGTGATTCTGTATAATCTCTGTATATCTGTTGAATCAAAAGAAATCCCACCGAGTTTCATGTGCTGATTGTTCTCAGGTCTAGGGAGCTTATGGTAAATTATTTGACATTTAAAAACTGTATAAAATTATTTGACTTTGATGCAGTTTACACCGCGTAGAGCAGTGTCGTGTGGCCTCGGGCACTGGGCGGTGGCTGACGAGGGCAATGCCAAAGTAATGGTGGCTGATACGGCGGTCAATACGGAGTTGATAGGCATGGTGGTCGACGTGGCCTGTGGGAGACATCACACGCTGTTGCTTACTGAGAATGGGGTGAGTATTTTTTTTTCAGTTTCACTGTTTTCGATAGGCAGAAGAACCTAATGTTAGGACAATCCATTTTCCATAACCGACGCGTTTATACTCACACGTTTGTGCCCTTGCGTCACGATGCCATCGAGTATTTGTTTTTGCTATGATTTTTTATCTCATGTATAGCATGGTAGACAGAGAGAACTTGTTGTGTGAGCGCTCTTATATTAAATAAACTTAAACGAAAATTAAATGTAGATTAAATGCATTCCGTTCACAAGCACGTAATTCATAATAAAATATTTAATTATTTTAAAATGTTTACTTTCTATTTTTTTAGCGTCATGCTATGGAGGAAGCATTACGTGTTGAGTGGTGGAACTCACGCTCGTATTTTACTCCGACACCAGAGAGAATTTCATTTCTTCGAGTGGGCATCGAGCCCACAACCTGTCGCGTTTACAGTCACACTATGTTCACAAATTTCCTAAATGACATTCTTCATATATGTCAGATATACGCGGCGGGCGACAACTCGTTCGGTCAGCTGGGCGTGGGCGCGCGCTGGGCAGGCGCGGCGGGCGAGGGAGCGCGCGCGGGCGGCGCGCTGCTGCACGTGGCGTGCGCCAGCACAGCGCCGCTACGCGCCGTCGCCGCCGGACACTACCACTCTGCCGCCGTGGACGCGGGCGGCCGCCTCTACACCTGGGGGTCGGTGGTTCACAACCTTAGCATGAGGCTAACTCGTGTATTCAATATATGGACGAAAAAGTCATTTTCGATATACAAAATAATGTAGTTAATTATACCTAGTATCAGCTGTGCAGTTCAATCGACGACTCATGACCGCCTTACTAGGTTTTTTGAACTTTTGCCCATTTTTCACTCGGAAAGACAATAATCTAAAACCAAACCAACGCAGCCATTTACCTACAGAAAACTTTAGAGCAGTCACAACTCGTCAACCATAGTGCACTTTAGTGTTGATTATTTTCGCTAGGTAGCAAAGTGCTCCCTGGGTGGCACCTGCGTGGGCGTAGATACTCTTTTATCGTGTCTTTATACCACCAACTCCAGAGTGTCGCCAGATGGGGCCCTGTGTCCCGAACACGACAAATATATAATGTGATAAAACCGTATTTTATTATGTTACAGTTGGGGCGTGCATGGACAACTATGTTTGGGGAGTATCGACGATCAGTATACTCCACAACTGGTTACAAAGTTTCAAGGAAGAAAGGCGAGTTATATTTAATAAGAGTAATATTGCTAAGTTTTTATGCAGTATTGAAACAAAAGTACGGCGGGAAAAGTCGCCACTCAACACAACTTTTTATATTATATTAACGACGATATGTTGGGCAAAGCGGAATAGCGTCTGAATGTAAACACGAAGACTGTTGTTTCGATTCCTACTTGAGAGAATGAATTATTTTAAATTCCTCGCTCTGTTGAGAAAACAGAGTGTGGCGTTACTGAGAAAAATTTAATAAAAATTAAATACGCATTGTCAGGTACTATCAGTGGGCTGCGGCGCGTGCCACACTGTGGTGCTGATGAAGAACGGCGAGGTGTGGGCGTGCGGCGCGGGCGTGTTTGGGCAGCTAGGCAGCAGCGCGCGCGACAAGACCTCCGTGCCGGTGCGCGTGCCGGTAGCCGATGTGGAATCTATCGCTGTGGGGTATTTTCATAATGTACGTATGTTTGTTTTTTTTTAAATTGTGAATTACTTTTTTTAGCTGTGTCCTGTATTCAGAATGTGCCTGGGTGGTAGGGGACAACTTGTATTAGGATATTCTTTTCCCATGTGACGTCTCGCATGTCTCGCAAATGTAACATTAGATAAATTAACCTTTGAATTATTTAAATGAAACGCTCAATTTTAAAATATATCCATACGTTTTCAGTTAGCGCTAACATCCAAAGGGCAAGTGTATTGCTGGGGCGCGAGCCCGCAGCAGGTGCGCGCGGCGCAGGCGCGGCGTTCCGCCAGCCCGCCGCCCCCCGCTCCTGCCGCGCCCGCTCCCGACCCGCACCTCGCGCCGCATAGCGTGGACCTGAGCAACGTCAAGGGGACAGTCGCACAGGTCACGTATATACGCTGTGCTAAGTCAGCACGTACGTGCAGAGGGCAATTGACTGCTGAGAGAGACTCACACAGAGTCAGTCATAGCGCAAAAGCACAGAGTGACTGTAAACGCGACAGTTTGTGGATTCGATTCCCGCTCAAAGAAATGAAACATTTAATATTTTCCTTTCTTCGTCTTGGTGTCAAGGCAAAGAGTGGCGTTGAGTTCTACCACTCAACACGCAATGCCTCCAGAAGTCGGCAGTATATGGATAACGGAATGTCAGAGAGTAAGACACTCCCTGCCCTACTTTCCGGCGTATTGTAAAGGTATTGCATGTTAAGTGAAGTAACACAACTAATGCGAACAAAAGAAAATATAAAATTTCATTCAATCCCTTGAGTTGGAAAACGAACCCACAACTCACAAGCGTCGCGTTTACAATCGTTAGCTTGTGCCACTTTTAATATATTTAATTTATTTTACTGTACGTTTTATAGATATCGGCAGGTTGGCATCATTCTTGTATTGTAAACAACGCAGGGACAGTTTATTCGTGGGGGCTAAATTTCGATGGACAACTAGGTAAATATTTCTATTTTATACAGCTTTTAATATGATTTTTTTAAATGATTGAAGGATATTATGTAGTTTTTTATATATAAGGCACTCTTATATCATTAATATTTTTTATATAATAAGAATTAATATATATTTTTTAGGAAGTGGTGATCGTAAGCAAGTGCAAATACCGACAGAAGTTAAATTAAAAATAGACACACAACCGGACAAAGGCAATAAGTCACCCGATAAAGAGATTGCTAATATGAAAACTAAAGCCCTTATCGCTTGCGGTGGAGACTTCACTATATTTATAGATGATGATGGAAGGATTTTTGCTACGGGAAATATGCATTTACAGGTATAATGTATTTTTATTTGAGTTTATGGTACAGCAGGACAGCGTCTATACCACAATGACTGCGAGTTCGATTCCCTTAATGAATCGCCAGAGCAACATTAAATTCCGCCACGCAACAAGCAAAGCTAATTATTAAAATTGAGACAAATTGAGTGCATAATACAGTAATTTAAACTACATTACTTCTATCTAATGCCTACCATGAGCCAAATACGGGAAAAGCCTGAGGCTAGTCATGGCGTACTGAAAACGTACTTAGCTGTTTACACTAAAGTTGTGAATTTAAATGCCATGCGTGCAATTATTTATATGGTTTTTATTTGCATGATTGTCTCTATTGATAATCTACTTTTGACACTAGTACTAAAATGTACAAAAGATACAAATGTATTACCTTTGTATGTTTTGTATTAAGAGAAAATTTATTCAAAATAAATGTATTAAATATTTGACATCTTGACTTTATGCAGGATTAATGAAAATCCATTGTTGCAGTCAATGTAGTATATAGTAAATAATTGTATATTATTATTTTTTATTTGTTATACAGACTAACAATGAAAAGGACAAACCAAACAACCGTGTCATAATGATGAAGACGACGAAACGTGTGATAAAAATACCAGCGAGTCGAAGTAATAACAAATTCGTATTCCACCCAGTAGACTCTATTCATATCATGTTTCCGTTCGATATCGACGGCATCGAGAGAAAACCAATTGAACCTCGACTGAATCCTTTAAATATACTCACTGATTTTAAAAAGAAGTCTTGGGCTGATGATATTATATTACTATTAAGACCGTGGATCAACGAAGAAGATTTATCCGGAAACTTAAACATGGCGGCCAAATTGGCCTACCACAGACAAATGTATTCTGATTGCCTAAAATTTATGCTAGATAATCTAAAACTTGGAGTTCAAGAAGATCAATTCTATGTAACACACCAAGATAGCGACAATGTGAACCCTTCACGCAAAAAGGACGAACTCAAAATCGTCATAACGAACCTAATGTCTAAACGTGTAAAAGAAATTTCGTTATCGATTTTAAATGAGGAGAGTTATCCGATAATCGATTCTAATATATACATATCGATACCGTGCTGTTGTGACGAATTGAAGTACACCACTAAACAAATAATACCTAAATCGGTATTAAATATTCCACAAATCGATTTATCTGTGAAAGCGGCACAGTTGATAGATAAATCAATTAGTATTTTCCCAATTGACAGTTCGCTATGGGAAAAATGTTTCCGATATGCGAAGGATTTTTACGTTGACAACAATTTGGTTGTAGAAGAATTAGAAACGGTTTTACGTAAATATATGGAGAGCAACGCAAACACAATGGCGGCCGCCATTATGTATTCTAACGATTGTGCTCAATACAGTGCAATTTTGTCACCAAAATTCTATTTGAATATGTGCAGCGAAATATTAGACACGTGGGGCTGATATCACCACGATAATTACAGGATGGTTATATTTCAAATACTTATTTGCTAAAGTATCAATCATGGAATAAAAATTAACAAGAGTTAATTGAGCGAATTAGTTCAAACTTGGAATTGATATTGCAGATGAATTAATAATATTTTCAACATATTGATATTCATATCAATTTAAATAACTCTTGTAATAAGTGTATTCGATTATAAAACGAAATATAAACTTTTTGATTAGTCACGATTCTAACTAAATATTAACTACGATTTCTTTCGATCAAATGATTTATGAGAATTGAAATTTTACAGTTCACAATTGACTACAGCATGTCACTATGATTGTTTGTTGCTACGTATATTTGATACAACATAAAGATAATATTACTTAATTTTTTTGTAAACCAAAACAATATCTCTAAGTGTTTTTTGTGTAATAATATTATTTCTTTTTAATTTTTCATGACTTTTCATTCACTAATGAATAAAGTCGTGTTTTAAAGAAAATTTCCAAGTAAATTCTTGGAGTGTAACAAATTATTTATAAAAGTCTTCTTTAACTAAACAAAATCTTAAAGAACTTTACATCCTTCTATCTTAATAACACATAAGCTCTCTTAAAAATTTATTTATAAGTGTTCATAAATAGTTAAGGTAGTTTCAAATCAATTTGATACAGCAATGTATATCCACGATACCGTGTTTTAGTTGTTTTATATTTAGTTATCTATAATATTGCCATTGTTAAAGTTGAGTTGCCATTTTATATTGTTATATTTATTTGTAATTTTCATTGTAGATTAAGTAACTAACTATATACAAATACTTATCACTTTTTTAATTACTTATATATTTTATATTTATAATTGTTGTAAAATCAACTTGTTTGTTCCCATTTTATAGTTGTTCTATTTACTATTTTATTTTTATTATTAGTAACTTTTTTTATATCCCGTTATTTTATCTAGTCATACAAAATATTTTTTGACCACGATTTTAAATGATTTATCTATTTGTGTATATAATTGCCGTCCGCTGAATTACAATAATATTTTGAATTTAATATAATTATTGCTACACCAAATGTTATTTATCGAGTTCCGTTATTTTCTTGCCTTATTTATAAACGGATTCCGTCTGTTCCTTGCTTGTAAGTAGTAAAATGTTTTAACATTGTCTTTGTAGATATCGATATCTTATTTTTTTAATAGATTTTTCTATTTTTATATGTGTACTGGGCAGATTTTAACTTATTTTAGCTTCATCCAAAATAAACAATTATTACAAGCTTAATTTGTATAATTTAAACATAATCGTGTATCAATGTTTGATATTATTTATTTCAATTAGCATTGAATTTACACCATCAAATAATTTTATTCATTATAAATTAGTGTGGGAGTTTTTGTCATACGTGTTTAGAGATACAATTAGCATATATATTCGATTTTGAATAATAATGTCTGAGAATTGGAAATAAAGACATACAAAAGATCAATGGTATTTAATTTTAAAAAAAAGAAGTCAAAAGACAACATAGTGGTGTTTATTCTGTAAAACTATTATTTACAAATTAAATAAATACACAATTATTCACAACATTTACGTTAAGTAAATGCAGATGTTGAGTAACGAATCGGAATGAAATAACAACACTATGAAACAAAAATCTTTACATATTAACAAAACATTGATTCGGATCATCTTAACATATATAATTATGTTTATTTAATACCCAATTTCACATAGATTCATACGAGTTTTCTTAAAGTGAAAAGGTGAAGTGGTGAAAGGGCGACTAAGTCGTAAATTATTTGTACATATAAATAAATATTATATATATATTTTCTAAGTTAGAAGTTGATGGGTTTGCCGATGTACGCTGCTAAGTTTGCTTCTCGCAACGCTTCGGCGCATGTCTGTAAACAAAAAAAAATACATATAATGTAAACTCCATGTAACGTCACTGGATTTAGTGAATTACTCCGTAAAGCGACGAATTTACTCGACTTTGAATGCTTTAACTTGTTTTCCCATTGTTGTTAGGAAGTAATGAATAGTCTATATGTTATCATATTCTTAGTTGAGTAAACGTGACAGATTGTGGGTTTGATTCCCACTCAAGGAAAAGAAATATTTAATATTTTCATTAGCCAGAACTTCGATATTTTATAAAGTCTAAAAGTTTCTGTGTGCATACACCCAACACTACTAAGTACTCTCAAGGAGTATATGTAAGGAGTAGGAGATATGGAGTTTGGGTGGTGGTTACTTTGGCAGTTATTAGGTAACTAAGATACATAAGATAGTACCTAACTTTAGTTAAGTTATAAAGCTCAATATTTTTATATTTTCTTGGGAATAGAAATGACGTCCATTGCCAGACACTTAGCATAGTTTTAACCCCCTTTAACAGAAAATTTCAGGTTTTATTATATAACGAAGGTCTGGTCCTACTGTTTTCTCTCTTATGCAGTAGTTGATGTTATTAATATTAATGTTTGTAATTAAAGTTTTAAAAATGTTTTGCGATTAAATTTTACAATTCTTTTTAAATGAGTGTAAACTTTAAACTCATTTTGAAAATGTTTAAAATAATTTAATTATATTAAAGTAGAATTAATATTGATAAAGACTACTCTGTATTACGGCAGAGAATGCGCAATACCTTCGTTGTTATATAGACAGTATATTGTATTTTGAAATCAATGTTATTTAGTAAACAAATTAATATGTTTTGTTCAAAATTTTATAGGTTTTCCAACATAAAAAAGTACTAACGGGATGAGCGTGACAAACTCTCGCGACATCTTCAGCTGCCGCGCCGTACTCCTGCGCCAACACCGCCTCGTTGATTAGTTCACCACCGCCCTGGAAAATTACAGCATTATTTAGACAATTTTATCTTTTTTATCTGCCGATTCTTTGATAATTTCGTTCAAACGAGATTAGTTGAAATTGTTCAACGTCCAAGACTTTCCTACTACCCCCTTTTAATTTGCTACTATCAATCAAGAAAATAAAAAGAAATCCGTTTTTTTCGATTTTTGACCGTATTCAAGTGTTCAATGGCGGGACTGTGCTTTTTGTATTGTCATCAGAGAGAAGAAATCAAAATTATTAATTGAAATATACCATGCAGCAAAAAAAAAAAATGTAATTTTAACTTACGGGTCCAATAATGTGTGTGCCGAGGATGATGTCAGTGGCTTTGTCGGCCAGAACTTTGACAAAGCCTTCGGGCTCACCGTTTGTCTTCGCTCGGGAGTTCGCCATGAATGGGAACTTACCCACTTTGTACGCTCTACCCTGAAAAGTAATATAATAAATGTATAATTCGCAATTATTACACATTTTAAATTGTACTATTTAACCGGATTAATCGTGTATATTTATTACTAGCGGACGCGCGCAGCTTCGCTAGCTTATTTAGGGGTGAATTCTAATAAACCATGAAACATGTGTTCAATGAAATATTTTTAAGAGTCTAAATTTCAAATTTTATAAAAATCGGCGTCGATTTAAAGATTTTTCCATACAAACTTTCAACCCCTTAATTGCACCCTTAGGGAAAGAATTCTACAAAACCATGATATATGTGTTCAATTAAATACTTTTAAGAGTCTAAATTTCAAATTTTATAGTAATTGGTGCCGATTTTCAAAAAACTCTATACAAACTTTTAACCCCTTATTTGCACCCTTAGGGGGAGAATTCTAGAAAACGATGAAACACGTGTTCAATTAAATACTTTTAAAAATCTAAATTTCAAATTTTATAAAAATCGGTGCCGATTTAAATTTTTTTCCATACAAACTTTTAACCCCTATTTCACCCCTTTAGGGTTAAAATTTTTCAAAATCCCTTCTTAGTGGATGTCCAGATTACGAAAGTAAACATCTGTCCAAACTTCACGTTTCTACCATGAGCAGTTACGGCTGTGCGTGCGTCTTACCTCAGTCAGTGAGGACAAGTCCTTTTATATATATAGATTATACATTTTTAAAAATCCGACGTTTCGAATACTTTACAGTAGTCTTAGTAGTCATGGATAGTCTGTTCTTATAGTCTATCTACTTAAAGTCACTTATTCTATTTTTTTAGATCCACGCTGTACTCCGCACTTTCGAGTGATATTCATAGCGAATGATTGGAGTGACGGAGCTCAACGCCGTGCTTATCTGGTATCGTTATCGTGGACAACTCAACGTCTAGTGACCAGAGCGAAGAAGAATTATTCATTCCCCCGAATAGGAATAGAAGTCACAATCATCGCGTTTACATTCATACGCTTGTGCATCTGCATCACGACGGCCTCTAAGACTATATATTATCTTTGAAGCTTTACGTTGTATACTGCACATAGAAGGGTACCTAGTTAGTACCTGGGACTAATAAACAATATTTATTATATAATAACCTCCTTCTTGAGATCCTCTTCAGATTTCCCGACCCAGCCGACTTCAGGTGACGTGTAGATTACAGATGGAATGGCGTCGTAGTTGAAATGTACCGGCATACCCTGACATTGAACCATTTAAAATTTTTTTATTTCTTATCGTCACATTATAATAAGCGGTTATTAAAAATTGGAGTAAAATCTAAAGATATTGTTTTAATTGAACTTGTATTTTACCAACTGTTTTTTAGTAAATATTACCTTAATTCCTTCAACACACACAATGCCTTCGTCCTCCGCCTTGTGCGCGAGCATGGGCCCGTGGATGACGTCACCGATGGCGTAGATTCTAGATAAAAGTACATAAAAAATGTAACATTGACTTATAAATTCTTGATTTGACTTATTTATTTTGACTATTATAACTATTGACTTATAAAGTCCTTATAGGTAATATTACTATATATTTTTTTACCAAATTTTAGTCTTCTTCGAAAATTTTATTACAGCGGCGGGATTTGAACCCGTACCTCATGCAAATCGTTTAAGCGCTCTAAGTTGAAATATAAGTACCTTTTTACTATAAGTTCTCCTTGTTTGATGTTTTAATGATGTTTCCAAATATTTTGTTTTTTTTTCTTGGAACAACATGTTAATAACTATTAAATTATAAATATTTACCCAGGTATGGTAGTCTGGAACTTATTGTTAACAGGAATGCGGCCTCTGTCGTCCAAGGCGATGCCCACTTTTTCTAAACCAAGCCCTTTAGTGTACGGCCTGCGACCTATCGAGATTAAAACTACGTCGCAATCCAACTGTAAATAAAGTACAGAAATAATACAATGTTATAGTATTTAGAATTTTGTTTTATTTAACTAGTCCATTAAATAAAGCAACAAGGTATAAAGTATGAGGTCGTCGTGGCACAGGGGCACAAGCGTGCGACTGTAAACGCGACGGTTGTGGGTTTGAGTCAAACTCGGGGAATGATATTTTCATTTCCTCGTTCGGGTAACGAGGCAAAGGGCAAAGTTGAATTCCGCCACTCAACACGACTGCCGAAAAATTCTCCAGAAAGGGGGGAACGGATGTATTAACACTAGGTTGCCAAGTGTTAGTAAGTAGATCTGTCTACCCTACTAAATGCAGGATACAGTATGAAGGCAAATAAAATCATTATATTTCACTATTAAATATAATAAATTATATCTTGTACAAATCTTGTATATGAAATGTTTATATTTAACATAACTTAAGATACGTTATCAAAGTGATAAACGAATCACGCATAAGCTTTAGGAATGTTTCAAATTATACTTTTTTATATTCTTTTTATTTTAAAATAGAAAATTTCCAGAGGTAACATGTAAAAATGATTTGGAATTAGAAATATGCTTATGGGGGTTTTTCTTCAAGACCCCACAGCAGGGTAGGCAGAGTGTTAAGACACTCCATTCTCCACTATTTATATTAAATGGAGACATTGCGTGTTGCATGGTGGAACTAAATATCGCGCATTGTCTTGTCAAGAGAGAAGAGAAATGACAAGAAATTATTGCCAATAATTAATATAAATTCTTCAAGTAGGGAACCCACAAACTACATAGTGTTGGCGTATAGATGGGACTATTATATTTCATCTAGTTTCATGCATTATGTGTATAGTACGCTGGAAACCTAGTGGTAAGATACTTCCTTCCTTACTAAGACACTTCCATACTTCCCCACCACCAAATTGTCGAGAATACATACCTAATATATGCAAGATATAGTGTAAAGCTTTGAAAAAATTAAAAACTTACAGTCTCCTTATTTCCTCCTTTCGCAGCTTCAACTTCAATTTTTACAACACCACCTTCCTTCTTAACAGCAGTCACTTTAGTGCCGAGTTTGAATTTCATACCTTGTTTAGTCAAAATCTTCTGTAAAGTTTTCGATACTTCCCCATCTATACCAATACCTGATGATGTTAACAAAAAAAAATTTTAGCTTCCTGCTGTATTCCGCACATAACAGGGTGGGAACCTAGTGTTGAGACATTCTGTTTCCATTATGACAATTCCATTCTCAACTTTCCGTCGAATTCTAAAGGCATTGCGTGTTGAGTGGGGGAACTCAATGACGCGCTGTACCCCGTTACCAGTGCGAAGATATAAATATATAGAAAATTTTCAATTTCACCAATGCGTCACGACAAACTTCGACTTGACTTTATTTATTGTCTTACGCCCAATGTTAATAACCAATCCTAATCCAAAAATTGCTACCATAGATTGAAATAGACAGAGATGGAGGTAGGCATGCAGGTTAGTGATTGGATAGATATGTCGGACAGTACGAGATAGACGTTAACTGGAGATAGGAGATACATTATTAATATTGGGCGTTAATGTACCCCACCCACGGTACCTGTGGTTATAGTGCCTAAGGGTATTTAGAAGGAAGCACATACACAACTCTTTAATTATTTTCATTTGATCACAGTTTAATAAACACTAATTTCAACATAAGTTATTTCAATTTTTTTTTAAACCTTATATTATTAAAAAGGGAGACATCTAAAATATAAAAATCAAGACACACTTATGTACCTCCAATACTCTCAAGGAATTCAATGGCCGTAACGTCAGCTCCGAGCCTCTGATATACAGAGCCTAATTCAAGACCAATCACACCAGCACCTATTACTAACATTTTCTTAGGCACCTTAGATAGGGAAAGAGCACCAGTTGATGTTATTATTTGTTGTTCGTCAAACTGAAAACAATTGTGTTAAATTTGAGATATTTTTGAAAATTTATAAAAACATTAAGCCTCAATAAAATAATGTTTGTCAAGCATTATTGTATTTCTACTAAATAATTTAGCAAATTTATTTTGTACAAATTTAATTTTGTCAATTGTCCTAAACTTTAATATTGAAAATATTGTGAAATTAATTATGAAAAGAAATGTACTGCCTAACAAAGGTGTGTAGTGTATGTTTTATAAACAAAAATAAAATTACATAAAAATCTATTTTGGCCAGTTTCATATATACATAATATTAATAAAAAAGAAGCCAACAATACTTTGATATAGACAAGATAAATTTCTTACTGTAACTCCTGGGAATGGTGTCACTTCAGATCCACTTGCAATTATGATATTCTTAGTGTTAATAGTTTCCACTCCTTTCTCTCCTTGTACTTCAACTTTGTTGGGGGCTACAACTGACCCTACACCGCGCACTAGTTGTACCTATACAATTAATATCAATATATATACAGAATTATAAAAAGAATTCTAGATTTATCACTTAAATATTTATTATAAGAAATTAATTATTTCAATTTTCTGTCTACAATAGAAAAAGACAATGTTGTCTCTGCTAAGAGGCAGGTATACACAAAAATAAACAAAGCTGAAAGACAAAATATATAAAATTAATGGATCAAATTACCTTGTTTTTATTGAAAAGCATAGCAATTCCACCAGTAAGGCCTTTAACAGCATTGGATTTATAAGCCATCATTGCATCAAAGTCAAATTTGACTTCACCCACATCAATGCCTCTATGTTTGAAGTCATGTTTGGCCATGTGGTATAAATGAGAGTTATGGAGGAGGGCCTTTGATGGAATACATCCTACATTAAGGCAAGTTCCACCTAAGCTGGGATCTTTTTCCACTGAGATTGTCTATAAATACAATAAAACAGATTACTGTATGTTGGCTGTCAAAATCATGTTGCATGATACTGTATGTAATTTACATTTAACTCCACATGTTGTGTATGTAGGGC
Organism: Heliconius melpomene rosina; assembly: GCF_056956725.1. Taxonomy (NCBI): domain Eukaryota; kingdom Metazoa; phylum Arthropoda; class Insecta; order Lepidoptera; family Nymphalidae; genus Heliconius; species Heliconius melpomene. The sequence continues at coordinate 4,229,025 of NC_140401.1, read as the reverse complement.
AAAAAAAGTAACCTTGTGGAAAGACACTCAGTTTCCCACATTCCACAGTATTGAATGTTGAGAAGCATAACCCGACAACTTGCTTAGGTTCTTACTAGAGGGTGTAAATTAAAATAGTTCCAATCCACAAGGATTAAACTCATAACTATTTTGTCTAAAGTAAGATGATAGCCCACAGATTGTATAGGTCTAAATAGGATTAAATGCAATAGTTTAGAATAAAAGGTAATGTTTTATGAACTTTGTAAGATGAATATAAACAATAAATATTTACTTTTAAGCCCAGTTGTGCTGCTTTAATTGCAGCTACATATCCGCCAGGGCCCGAACCAATGACTACAAGATCAGCATCGTGTGAGGTTGCATACTGTCTGACTCCAATTCTAATTGTACCACTCTAAAAAATGTTTTTGCATTAATATCATTAACTATATCCATAATAGTGTCAAGAGGTAAAGTTCATTTAGTAACTCATAATTTTGAAGATGGTATTTTTCAGTACACATCATTAAATAAAAATTAAATAGTATATTATCTGTTGATTTGACAGTCGGTCACATGTTCAAGGTCAATGAAGATAATTTAGTTGCAAAAAATAAATTCCTTATATAAAATAAAGAAATGTCTGTCTTTAATTAACCTATAAATAGAAAGTACCTATAATTATTTGTACAATAATTAAATTACTTAATTAAAACTTTTGGGTACGTACTTGCATATGCGTAAGGTTGCATAACTTGTATAAATGTAGATCAATAAAAACATGAAAATAAAAGGATATAAAAGAAATCTCACCCTAATAGAAGTTGATGCAAATTTTAAAAATTTATAGCCCATTTTCCAATTGCTTTATAGGGCCACCAAGAATAATTAATAAAGCAAAAAGTCTTTTTTTCGGAACCCTGGCGATCGGCGATATTGACAGCTATGTCATCGCTGTCATAAATTGTCTACAGAAAAGAATCTTTGACAGAGTAAAAAAATGTGCACGATTTTAAACTTACAATAAAATACGGCCTAATCTTTTAAATATAAATTGAAAGAAATATTATTTTTTTCTTGGTTTTAAGTTTCATCATATATTATTTTTATAAATCCATACAGAGTACGGTGAAGCTTAGTTAGATTTAGTTTTATGGCAACACAAGATTGCGCGCGCTGCTAAAGCGGAAGTTTTGTTTATCAATCAAGCGGAGCAGTATGAAACATAGCGATCTTGGACTTCGGTGCTGTTTGTTACTTGAAAACGCAAAAAATAGTCGTTACAAATTTTAATAGACAAATATCTTTATATTTACATACAACGTGACTTAAAATTATAGTTGAGTGAAAGTTAAACTAGTCGGCTATTATTTTTATTTGAAGTTTATATTACTGGTAAGTATTTTTTTTGTAATAATAAGTAACTTAACATTGATAACAATTGAAATGACTAACAATAATTTAATTTATATTTTATACATGAAAAGGAGGATTGTAGATTTCCAAAGAATTTGTTATCGTAATTCTGTTATAATAATTTCTTTATTTATTATAATAATTTAAAATAATAGTTTCGTTTTAAATGTTTTTATATTTGATAAAATTATTAACGTTTGTTATTATATAATTAAATTTTGCGATTCATATCTCCTTATTTAGATAAAGGTTTGGAAAAAATTGTAAATTGTTTTTTTTTTACACTTTTCGTAATTTTAATAGTGTAAGCCCATTAAATTATTGCAAAACAAAGATCCTCATGGTTAATATATGAGAATGTATTTTGTATCGATAACCTATCATAATTATTAAGTAGGAGCAATTTTTTAATATGGAGTTATATAAAAATTTATATCAGTTGCACAAATTAAAGTAGTTTTTTATATGCTCCAAATTAAAAAATATTCTTAAGATAAAATATGTTTGTTATAACTACATATTTTTATAATAAAGGATAGTATACTGTCTCTTGTGGATTCCAATCTCTACGAACATATTTACGAATTATAAAGCAATTATTGAAATAGTTAACTTACTTAATTATTTTCACGCATTAGGTAAGTAATATAATTAATTAAATATGCGTATGAACCGATTTGTCTTATTCATAAATTATATTTATTACACGAAACGTCAATCAAAATATACAGCCGTGTGTCACGAATCCTTTGTAAACATGCAATTGAAACAAGAAACTAATTTAGATAACAAATATGTATGAATCAATGGAATTCTTCAATGTTCAATTACAGTATGATTGTGCAACTCCTTAGTTTACGACGACCGTCCAATCATATTAAAGTATTTATTGTTTAACGATTTGCGGATTAGTTCTCTTGTTATTGTTTTGCTTTAATATTGAGATATTTTTTATTGCTTAAAATAATTTGATTACCTATAAGACCAGTAAGAGTAACATACGAGTATGGTCACCAGGTTCTTTGGACATAAATTTGCAAAGTAATTTAAAGTATTATAATAGACAACATTGTAATAGATCATAGGGCATTTGATGCTCCCCATGAATATCTCTAGAGGCCCTGCCACTTTTTTTCCTAGAAGGGATCTTCTAATAAAAAGTAAAACGGTATTGAACGGACGGTAAAGACGGAGCCATCACAATATTTCATAAATCATAACATAGGTATCTATAAAAAAAGTAACAAACACAGAAAGAACATTTCTGTTAATATAATAATATCGAACATCCTTAGCGTAACCTGAGCCTAAGCGTCTTTAAAGGTCGAGTGGGATAAAACTTGCCTGCTCATAATCCAAGAAATATCATAAGCCGGTTAAAGCATTTCTGGCCCATATCTAAGGTTCAGTTTACCTGCGCAGTGGAACAGGTAATCCTGTTAGGTGGCCGTGACACGTTGCCCGGCTTCTGCGTGAACCATTCGAGTCAGTGTGGTTCGGTGCGCATACGTGCTCGCGATGTGCGACGAGAGAACTCGTAAAACAGCACCTGCTATAAAAGAGAAGCTCGCCATCTATGAAAACGGTATACATATCAAGCAAAACAAATATTCACATTAAAGTCAATTTTTTTTTCAAAATAAGTATTTTTTAATCGTCAAATTTACCACCAGTTCGCTAAAGTTAATGCCTCAGACTTGAGAAGAACCGGTGCTGGAAAGTCAGCGGAACTTATTTCCAATAATTTACAATATCATATCTGACAATCCGGATCTGGTCAGGCCTCGTATTTGGTCAGTCTTCATTTTACGATCGAAAGTGTCCTAGCGTTTATAATTATGGCAATGCATATTCAAAAGGACGCGTTTCACCATGGCTAGTTGTCATTTAGTGCACGTGCTATTAATGCAAGCTAAACAAAAGAAGGTAGATCAGGTGCTTTCACACCTCGTGGGTATGTCATTCGATCCCTATGACATACTGCATCTGTGTCATGATACTGATTGTTGCAGCCATCACGCTAACAAGTGGGCATTCACTTTTTTTTAGTTTTGCAATTATTCTTATGAGCAACTGAAATCAAGAACAATGTATCTTAACAAGGCTTATGTGTAATTTGTTTACAACATCGTTTTTCGCCACCGCAATTGACTTTCTTGAACGACACTATTCTACTACCTATATAATAAATATAACAATTCTTGACAATAAGGCTAATATATTTTGGTTTAAATATTATTGCATATTTTTGTTTATTTTAGCATTAGAGTATACGTAGGTTACGTCTTATATGCAGGTATGGTGAACTTTGTCGGCGAGTTCTCATTAGCTTTGTCGGTTAGATGATGCGCTGTTCTCAAGTCACGTACGTTCAGGCGATTAGTCTCGTCCCTCACCGTTCACACCGATAGAGAACAAACTAGCATTCATTAACATTATCAGCTCCTTTTATATATAGAGGTCTCACATTTCTCGGTAAAACAGATCTATTGTAAAATTATTGGTCAATATTACATTTTAAAAAAAACGTATCAAACTTAGCAGGATCGATTGAGTTGATTCACATGGGTATCCTACATTTTCAGCAGAGTAGAAAGAACGTAGTGTTACAACACTCGGTTTTCTACTTGTCGCCCAATTTGCAAGACATTGCGTGGAAATGAAAATCATTCATCCTCCGGGTGGAACTTGAAACCACAATCGTCACCACGTCTCGCCACTACGGTAAACATTTCTTTTGCTATCTATACATCTTAAAACGTTTCAATTAAATACATTAATTGGACGTGACTAAGTTATCCATAGCCCTATCTAATACCAATTAAATAGAAGTTACTTCATCCGAAGTTTCATAGGCAAACATTAACTTTGTGAATTCATGTAACTCATTCGTTCACTTTCGCCGTAGGGCTTCTATTTAAAACACATAACACATGTTTGCAATTTTCACATCGCCCACTTACATATATTACCGTGTGTGTATGTATTACAATGTTGTAATATCTACGGAACTATTTGACCGCGGTCCATACTCCATATACATATGCGAGACAACAGTTACTCTTTGCGCGTTGCATGTCAAACGTCAAACACTGCATTACGTATGCACCTCGTACTTGTTGTAAGGCAAATGCTGTGCGTAGTTCATGGAAGGGATAAAACGACCTGGGTGGGTTTTTTTTATATCTGTGCTGTTTTTAGGGACTATTCGCTAGACTTAATTGAAATGTTCCTGTCGAAATTCAATTGTCAAAATGGATTCATCAATAAATAAGATATAATATAGTTACAGTTTAATGGGGAAGTATTGTATTTTCTTAATAATTATGTCATAGGCATGATATATTAAGACACTATTAGTTCTATTAAATGATATATTGTTATTTAATGATATATGCGGAAATAACCCGGTTTACATAAGTGATAGGTATAATATGGTGAAAATAATTTCATTCAGTTTGTATTTACCGATAGCTCCTATTTTATTAAAATATTAAAAATATATTAATTTTATATTTTACTTACATAAAGTGTACGTAAATATTTCTCGGCAAGAAAATCAATGTAAAGTTGATGATATATATTTTCAAGCTAACTTCAATTAAAAATATATTTAAAAAAAAGCTATATAAATAGGTATATCGAATGTTATAATTTTTGAATCAATATACTTTTTAAGAGCTCTCGTATATAATAAAACATAATATCCGCGACCAGCTTCATAAGAAAGTGTTGGTATTGTCGTGGTTACGACACGGCTATTACGCGTTTGTTGTAATTCCTTACGAGAGCGGAGCTAACCTGCTATCCGAGATAATCACCTTAGAGCTGAAACCTGTTTATTTTATTTGTCGGTAAAGTTTACCTGTTGCTTGGACATGTTTCTAATTTTTATTACTAATTAGATCTAAAGATAAGCTTACTTTCTAGGCTTTTAGTTAAAATGTGAAATAAGATAGTAGATGACTCCCAGTAGTTACATAAGAAAGTTATTAAGAATGAAAGAAATATGTAGTGGGCTAAATTCTTTATAAAAAAAGGAACCTGAGTTTAAATAATTCCAGTGATATATGACTTAGAATTGAAAACTATTTAATATTCATCATCAACAAGCCGCAACTTTATGAAATGTATATGTAGTAGTACTCTAAGATAAAAAAATCTAACAAATAATGCAATGTTAGAATGGAGAGACTATTTAGAGAAGAATAAAAGAATGTGTAATGCATTCGAAAAGGAGATTTCCTATATAATGATCGTTATATAAACGCTATTAGAAGATTAGGTACCGATATACAATTACTCGACACACCTTTTAGGCACGATAAAATAATAGTTTCCGTGATCGCAATATGTGCCACATAGGTGGAAAAGGAATCTACTGATGTCTCAGGGACTATTGGTTGAAATTAAAATGATTTTTTATAGATTAGTCCATTCATTCATTAAGGCTATATTACACGAGGTTAACCGTTAATCGCTCCGATACTCCGAAATTATATATAAAAAATGTTTTTAAGCTTTGAAAATTTAACAAAATAATATAGCTAATATTTTATTTCTTTTATTATCGTTGTATCTCATTTTCGAGTATTAAAAAAAACCTTGTCTTATGAATGTATGCGATTTATTAGGTGAGTACATTTTGTGCCTAATAAGGCTCCCTACGCAAGTATCATTTTGACAGAGGGCTTGGCATCACGAAAGCTCTTAAGCACGGATTTTTGGCGGCTGACATCACTTAAGTTTTAAAACATCCTGTAGTGTTACATCCTCAAGTGGAACCGTGAAATCAATGATGAATAACCGTCGAGAATTTATAATTGTTCCGTCTTTTATTAATTTCTGTTGATATAAGATACAACTTTCTTACTAATTGCTTTGGCCATTTTATTACGTTATGCAAAATTAGTATTTTGCAATTACTTTATTTTGTAATCTATTACACAATTATATATAGACATAGTTTAGGCGGGCGGCAAGTAGGGCGAATGGCGAAAAGCTTCGTCTGCGTCAAGGGTTCAACGCCCCAAGAACCCTGCCCGTGAACGTGGCGAGGGATGTTTCCAGTTGTTATCGATATTGTTTTATTTGCTAAGTGGCGGGTGACTCGAATTTTTAGATTTAGATGAAATACTTTTTTTTATCATTGATATAAATTAGTTAATTTATTTAAAAAAGTGAAAGAAATTGTAATACAGCGTCACGTTTTATTTCTCGCATTGTATACAGTTTGGTGTCAATACTATTCTCCGCTTTCTCCCCATATTTGAGATTTTGCCGCGATTTGTCTTATCAGAGCGGAGAAGATTATTGATAAATAATTGTATTTTATGAATTAATACTACTAACCGCTCGCGAGAATGATAACAATTATCATTTTCGCGAGTAGTCATAAAATTCACGAGAACTAAATCTTGTTTCATGTTGATTTCATTTAGGTAGTCATAAATAAAAAAAAACAATTTAATATTTTTGCAGTTTAGTAAGGATATATGCCGCATATAACCTGGAGGTCAGGTTGCTTTTTTAACCGACTTCTGTAAGAAACGAGGTTATCAATTTGACTGTATTTTTTGCGTTTATATTGATCTAAAAAAAGACAAATATGTAAGCAGAAATTTGTTTGTATTTCTAATTTCTGTTTCTTTTTATCGAAGTAAGTAACGCAGCACTTCGTTTTCCTTGTGAAAAATCTTATAAACAGCATAGAGTACTTGAAGTCTCGTACGAGTGCATCTTATGAATAACTTTACTTATGTTCTTTTAAAATTGCTTATTATTACTATTTAAGAAAATAGCACAATTTTAATAAGTAAAAATATATAGTTTTACGCTAAATCTCGAATACAGCATGGGAACCTAGTGAAAACACACTCCGTTCCCTACATTTCGCCCAATTTTCGAGTCTTGTTGTCAGAACTATATATTTTAAGATTATTATTTAACTCCAAATGTCAAATCAATAATAATCTTAACCTCCTACTTATTCCCAAAAGCTTATTTAACAAATACGAATCCTTATGTAAAGATAATAAAATTCATTACGTAGTTTAATAGAAGAAAGTAGAAACTGACTTGACGAAGGCAAACAAAAAAAAATCTCGTTTTAATATATGTACTTCGAGATTATTTAAAACATTTTGCCGAGGCCGTCGTGGCGCAGCGGCACAAGGGTGTGACTGTAACGCGACGGTAGTGGGTTCGATCCTCACTCGAGGAAGTGAAATATTTATTTACGTTTATATTTCCATTTCTTCTCGAGGCAAAGCGCGGCGTTAAGTTCTGCCACTCAACACGCAATGCCTCCAGAATTCGGCAGAAAGTGGGGAACGGAGTGTCTTAACACTGGGTTCCCTTTGCCTATCCTGCTGTGTGCGGGATACAGCGTGAATCTGACTTCTGTATACATATATAAATATAAAAGATTCAACATCATTCAACGCTAGCTGGCGTAGGTTTCTTTGATGGCTATAAATTATGCGTTGAGCTTCGATATTGCATTTCATTGCAACATTCATTAAGGCACTCGCTGCATAAACATGCATCTAGGTTACTGGATAAGCTACGCTGCAATAATTCACCATATTTAGATACGACTGGCTTTACCTACAGGTAGATTCAGCAGTTTTAAATACCTTAACATGCATTACTTAGTAGTATTAGATATGTACATTTATATAATATAATTATTATTTACTATATTATATTTATGTATTTTCCGCACATAGCAGGGTAGGCAGGAGGAACCTGGGACACTCGGTTCCTCACTTTCCATCGAATTCTGAAGTGGTGGAATTAACGCCGCGTTTTGCCTCGTTACCAGAGCTAGGAAATGAAAATATTAAATATTTCATTCCTCGAGTGAGAATCAAACCCACAGCCTCTCGCGTTTGCAATCACACACTTGGTTCCCTGCCCCATGACCTCTTGTAATAAATTGATGATCAATAATAAATTTGGGCTATAAAACGTATTGTCCAGTATTTTACTTCTTCAGCTTATCGAAACATAGTTCGAGTAGGTACATTTCTTCCACTTCAAAGCGTAACGCGTTTACTCATTACGCCCCATATGCGTTTCTTTGTTTACAAATACGGAGGTGTTATAGTGATTTAAAACTATGCTTAACATACACCTAGTTAAGGTGTATTTTTATTTATATATTTTTTAATTTATATATAAAATATACTTAGTTAACGTATTTTTTCTGATCAGCGTATTAAGTGTGTCGAGGTGATATTATTTTTAACATTAACGGCGTTGAGCGCATTTATGAGTTATATGAATTATGAATTGAATGAGCCCTAATCAGTTAAGCTGCTTCTATCAGTGACATGACACATTTCTGATATCGATAGATACTTAAATATGATTTCTTTTATTTGTTTTATAGTTGATTTAGAATTAGTGCTATTCCTTTATGGTAAGATGAGAGTTTGTTCACAATTTTTTTGTGGGAGAGACTTATATTTCTGGCTCATTTTATACAAAATGAGTGCATACGCCCGCAAATTTCATACTTTTATAAGTAACATTCCTCGCTCATTTGTAGTCTTGAAATTGGTGCGCCATTATTGGTGGCAAAATCGACGCGAGCTTGGCTGGTCTTTTAAATATGTAGGTAGGGAGGTCGCCGGATTATCTCGCACATATAATAGTACTAGCGGCCCGCCCACGGTTTCGCCTGCGTGAACTACTTTATTATTAGTTTCTGTCTCCATGAGTACCTACGTCCTATAAGTGACGTCCATGCAAAATTTGAGACTCCTAGCATTTGTAGTAACGAAGTTTCATACAAATTTTCAACCCCTTAGAAGTCGAATATTGCAAATTCCCGTCTTAGCGAGCACCTACGTCCTATAAATAACTCCTATGCAAAATTTGAGATTCCTAGCACTTGTAGTTTCTGAGATTTCGTGATGAGTGAGTGACCTTTCGATTTTTATATATATAGATAGATAAGATCTACCCCTACTTCTGCAAAAAGTTTAATTTATAAGTCCTAAATCCTAATATAGATAAGCAAGTCGACTATCTACACCGACCACGTCCCCTAAATCGCTTTCAACCCTTCACTATTCGCACCCTATCCGTTTCTAACCCGACTATCATTGTCTGTCACTTTATATGTTACTCTACATAACAAATTGTTACAAATTCTTTTAATTTGTTTACATTATTAGCTATATGCTATATTATTTCTAAATAATATAATTCTCACAATTCTTACCACATGTGCTATCTAAATCCTCAAAGTATCTACAGTGACCCAGAATTTGTTTAGGATCAATTAAAACAATGGAGTTCTATTAGTTTCATTAGAATGATTAAGCTCTTGCCTGCTTGTGACAACTTCTTGAGGTTCGACCTATCATTCTTATTTAACCTCGACCTTTAAGTCACACACAGAATTCACTATTAATGCTGTAACTGTCATCAACTTTAATAGCTACTCATATACGCCCGCATTAGGAAGTGGCTTGTTGACAGAATCGTAGTTTGATCTGAGGGGATTTAGTGATTGCGTGACGTCATCACCTTTGAAGGCGTACTAAATAATTTTTAGGTACAGTATTTTTAATTTACTGTAGTTCTCCTATAATGACCACTTCCATTATTGTAATAAAGTCTAAATTTATACACACGTAGACGCTATTAGACAAAGCTCTTAAGTGCTACTTTAATATGCTCCCCATATCTTAGAAATTTATTAGCTGTAAACTCACGACTCGACTACTACGTTTTACTTTCAAGAATTTTTCTAGACAATATTTCTTAACGACGTATTTCTATCGACACATAAAACTAATGCTTTATTGTTTAAGATTTATGCCCGTTTCATCATGATTACCCGAACCGTACACCATATTCAGGAATTCCCATTAATGACGCAATGCAAAATGTGGAACGATTGAAGCTTAAAAGAAGGCTGGCCCACTTCTGCTTTGTTCCAGTTCTCATAGTTTTTCTTGGTGTTGCGTGCACCAACTCGTTAAAATCCGATAGCAATTACTGAAACATATTCACACTTACATAGGTTTAATTGTTTATTGTAATAATTAATATATAAATTAATCAATATTATATATAAGTGGGCTCGCTTAGTTCGTCAACTCCCACTCGTAAATAGTAAATATATAAAATTCTTTAATCAAAAATATTGTTTTCTTTTTATTAACAGTAAGACACAAACGACAGTGCGACAAATATACATACTTATTTTAAAATTACAGGCCAAACTTTATTCATAATAGAAAACAAATGATTGTGATACTAGCATGATATAACATGTATTTATAGTTAACTTCAAAAAAATAATAAGTACAATCATAATAAACTTAGAAAAATAGATAAAAATAATGGTTTAACCTCAGTAGGCAAGTTTGCAATCCATCAATGTATCGGATATCCTTACCACATTAATTTATCTGTAGGCAGGGATCACCCTGTCCGCGATGGCACTGATTCGATTAATCAACTTAAGTAGTTTTATGATAGACTAGCGGACCCGTACGCGGCTACGCCTGCTTGAAATATAAGAATATAATTTCTATAGAAATATAATTTCAATCTAGATGAAATGCTAAAAGTGAATATTATATTTATTTTCATAAGGATGAATATCAAAATGACGCGGTAACGAACGCGGTCGCGTAGCGACGACGGTTGTTATTAACATGGCAGAATAAATTGCATGTCAAATTAGAAAGTATTTTAACTTATTAGTATGTATGTGTAATGTAATATTATATAGCCTATAGCACTTCTGAAGAATGCAGCTTTCATACAAAACAAAAACATAGTAAATCGATCCAGTAGATCCAGAGATCTTAGCGTTCAAACAAACAAACAAACAAACAAACAAACAAACTCTTCCGCTTTATTATATTAGTATAGATCAGGCGATAATATTATTTACATATTTATTTTCCATTAAAACGTCATTACAGTGTCATTAAATGCAAAATCTTAAGCAGAAAGTATACAGAATTTAATGATGACAAGTAGAGAACCTTTTTTTATAGTGAGTTTTAAATTAGCTTACAGTTTATAGTAAATTTGTATATCTTATAATTACAACTTCTTTTGCTTCTTTATTGTAGCGAGTGGTGCTTTTTTCATATGTAGTATAAATATATTATGTACATATTTGCTTTTATTTATTTTCTACTTACGAGGCTTAGATAGGCTGTAAAGAACATCTCTCATACCACCTCAGTAATAAAGATGGAGGAAAAACATGAAGCAATTTTTTTTGCAGAAACTGAATAGGCACAGTTTTTCATACGTCAGGTGACACTTGAAAGCTAGGAAATATGAAAAATCTTGAAGGAACGTATACAAAATAATATCATGAGGAGTTTTTTAACAATAGCATTTAACATAATTGTAGTTTCTTTGTAATAATTTAATTTTATTGTAAATAGGCTTTCTATTCTATTTTTTATAATAATAGTTGGTCTGTCGCATGTCGATAACAAGATTGACGGCGTGGCCTTTAGACGTGTTGTGACGTCAATTGTTTCAGCAAATGAGCAGTGGTGCGACCTTGCTGAAGCGATACATTGGATGGGGTTCTAAAAATAGTGAAAGGTCAGGGGTCGCGCCGCTGCGATTCATCAATGGATGGAAATTGTATAATGTCAATGTTTAATATAGATTTTTTTTATTTGTCGAGATTAAGTTCTTTTGGTATAACTTTACTTTAAAAATATTTCTCTCGTACAAAATGTTTGTGTACCAGTAGGTCCAAGCCATAGCTTAGGTGTGACTATACGATAGATTGTTCGAACTTATTTACAAAGAATATATATAAACGAATCTTATTAAATATATCTTTTTCGCTTATTATGTATTCCACCACTGAATCTTTTTTAGAGAGTGATGTGGTTTTACATTTTACACAATGAATTTATTATGTATGCATTTCATGAATATGGCTATTATACATAGGTTTGTATAAAGTCATAGCATACCTTCAAAGTGGAAAACGGAGCAAGTAGGTTTTCTAGTAAATGATAAAGTAAACTTCGACAAATGATGTTCCGTTAAAGCTTATACGTTAATATCAATATTGAAAATATTTTTTGTTTTCAAACGGAAAAATTTATAAGAAAATAAAATAGGCAAATTCTAATTTAAAATTATTATATGAAAACAAAATTTAATGCATACTTTACTCAAATTTCTTTTTTTGCACATATATGTAGGTATATGTAGTAAATACCCCAGAAAGACCTTGATAGAGACTTCTCTGGCACCTGCTCGCGACGACCTTCACCGAAGACTGGTTCAATAAGCGCGCCCTATAGCAACGTAAATATCCTTTGAAGGGCACTCCTTTTAGACTTTTACAGATGAAATTTATATATTATTTATGGTGTACTACACAGCTGCCCATCAACGATGTCTGTCTACACCATGTACATTACTATTCTATTTGTTTTCAATAATAAATTGGTATTGAAAAATAATAATTTTAAATGTTGAATATAACAATTGTTATTATCTAATAAGAATTATTAATTTAATAAAAAATATTAATTAATTATCTGTTTAAAATAAAATACATAATACAAATATTTTAAGTAATTACAACTACATCCATCACACAAGTTAACTTATCGTATATTTTGTCATGTAAACGTCCGTTCGTTCCGACAACTCAATACATAGCCGGTAGCATTTGTTTCCCGTATTGCAATTCATATACTCGTAGGTACCTAAGGCCCGTGCTAATATTACAAGATCGCCGTAATTTCACACTTTAATGAACCGTTTGTTATGATTTGCGGGGTGAAAGTGGTAGCTAAAATATAATGCATGAAACGTTTATAGGTACTTATATAAAGCATGTTAAATGATATATGCTTTATATGTAACTGTATGTTTATTGATATTATAAACGATATGTCTGGTCCGATGGTTGTGAGTTCAATCTTCACACTACAATCGTGCAGCTTATAGTAATTACATAAATTAATTAAAGCTATTTTTCCTACATTATGAAAATCGTACAATATAATTTTAATTATAGCTTTTCTTTCCTTTCTTTTATTTTGTTAAACAAAAACGTTCGGTCAAGTATTCAATTTAAACTTTAACTTGAATATTTTACGATGATTGTATAACAGAAAGTAACAATTTTTACCGAACGATAAACTTTAACTCTCTTTTGGTAAGTGTTTTTTAAAAGTAAATAACTAGTAGTTTCATTTGTTTAAAGCGCAGGAAACGAGGTCATGGTACGCCATAATGAACCAGGAGCTCGTGGTTAAATATTATTTGAGTTGCAATATGAGTTCAGTTACCCTCCGAACATATTTCTAGTATAGCACCGCTTTATTTTTATGGTAAAGCAAAAACCGTATTTTAATTATGTTTTCAACGAGAAATATGAAATATAGATAAAAAATCGTACATTCATACTCTTTAGTGCTTACCTCAGATGAAATACATGTTGACTATTCAAAACTGAATACAATTAGGTAGTTGTTGCGAAATGAATGCGTTAAAATATCAAAAGTTTAAAGTTAAACAGTGTTTTTTAGGGAAAATTCATATTAGCAAAATTCAGTGTACTCATCAATTTTTTTTCCATGTATTTCGTTGCTGTAATCGATGTTCAATTTTATTATTTTTTCTTAAATTTATAACTTGCAATTTCGGAAAGAGCATTCCGTAAAAAAGCATTTTATATTTCAGTTCTTAGTAAAGCTGCCTGTATCCAGTATATAGCAGGTTACGGGAACCTAGCACTAAGAAATTCCGATCCCGTTAAGACACTTCTTTTCCCCACTTTCCGTCGAATTTTCGAGGAATTGCATGATGAGTGACAGAACTCAACGCCTTGGTACCAGAGCGAGGAAATGAAAATATTAATAATTTCATTCCCCCGAACGGGGATGGAACCCGCAGCCATCGCTTGTAGCCCTGCGCCACGACTGTCTCAAGGTACTTACATAAAAGCAGAGCAAGCATAAATATTAATGTCAACATTATTTATTATAACCATCGCTAACTGCAACGTATCTATACTATCAGATTGCCCGACGATTACGTAGCAATATACATAATGGCGAGACTGTGATAAAGTCAAATGTATACCGTAAATTAATTATTTACCGACCAGACAGACGTAACTTTTTTATCAATAAATAAATTTATTTCTAACATCTGCTTATGTTTATTGTAATTCAGAAATTAGTCTATTTTTTATTATTGTTATTAAAATACCCAAATGATCCTTGACTTGAACGAATATTTAAAATTTATTTCGTTTGTTATTTTTTTATAAAATAAATGTAAAATATACGCTAACATTTGTTTTACAGTAAATCTTCAATTACCTACTGAATTTACTAAAAAGAAATAAAATATTTGACCCCTAAATGCATTATTAATATATTAACCCAATTAAAAATAAAAGAGCTATAAATATTTATTAGCATTATAATTGATTTATTAATTAGATTAATTACAATGACGGATTAATTAAAAATCTATAACATGCAACTGGAATGTGGTAACTGGCGAAACAAATCCTAATGATGATGATATCATCGCTGATTCACAAGGTTCTTTTTATAACGTAATCGTTTGTTTTACACTTAAGGTATCTGAGGATACTAAAATTCTAGCAACACATAAATTAAGTAATTTTTTTATCTGCTGTCCTTGACCTTTTTTAATATATATACAAGTTAATTTTTATATTATGTTAATAATATCCTAATGTTTAATTATTTAAAAGAAACTTTTATATAATAAATCTGTATTACATACAGAATTGGAACCATTATAATGCTATTTAATAAAGAATTGTGAATGAATTTTAGAATGATAATTCTTAATTACATTTGTGCAACGCTATTCCGTGAATCGAATAATTAACAATAGATATAGCAGTTAATTTTATTATATACAAATTAAATGTTAACATTAATCGTGTCAAGGTGATTTATTCTTAATAAGTAAAACATTTATATTTCTTTTATTTTTTGGCAGCTCTGGCAGTGGGTACATTGAACGAGTGTGGTAGCGTGGGCATTGGTCCCACGCTGTCCGAAACAAGACTGGGAGCCGTGGAGATGGTGCAAGAGGGGGAGGGCGTCGGCGATGGACTCATCGCCCCCCGCCGCCTGCCCAACCCTTGTTTAGAGAACCCCGTACGAATGGATTTGCATAGAGAACTAATGTTCAATCAGAAAATGTAAGTATTCAATGACATAATTTTAATATATGGACCGTTTATTTTGAAAGTGGTGTAAGTCCATTTTTGAGAAAAATGAGATATCACGTAATTCATGTTTAATTTAATGTAATGTTTTTATATATAACTAGTCCGTGTTTAATTTCGCAAAAAAAAACAATTTTTTGAACAACTGAAAATCGGTCGGTATATGAAATTGCATAATCATCGACATACTAACCTTTAATTTTCTCGAAACAAAAGAAAATGGACTTACACCACTTTCA
The DNA here is from genome assembly GCF_056956725.1 of Heliconius melpomene rosina. Lineage (NCBI taxonomy): Eukaryota > Metazoa > Arthropoda > Insecta > Lepidoptera > Nymphalidae > Heliconius > Heliconius melpomene. The sequence continues at coordinate 4,213,146 of NC_140401.1, read as the reverse complement.
AAATAAACGGTCCATATGTAGATGAGAAGTTGACACTCCGTCAGTATGTTGCTTTGAAATAATATGATATACACTTATGACATACATATGTATATGTCACGTTCATTATTATTTCTTACATAATTGTATATAATATAATTACCTAAGCGTATTATGTTTAGTACGAAAAAAAGTCGTAATGCTATTATATGCTTAAAAATACTTATTGATTTGAAAATATGTGCTATTTGCAAATATGTAATATATTAACACCGATAAATATGGTACATGTATAAATATCGTGTCTGTTTATTTCGTTATAATTAAAAATCAAAAACAGTAAAGTATACATAGATTAATATAAAGCAGTAGCCATTTGCAGGCCTGAAATGTTAAGTGTACCTTCAGCCTGACGTTGGCGTCTTTGTCCATTGTAAAGCCCTTGTGAAAGCACTTTGTGCCTCTTCAAAAGATTCTTCTAAGATCGCAAGGTGACACGGGCGTGTTATATCTTTTCTTGAAGAAGGAAACCCTGCTTCCGTAACCGTTCTTGATGAAAATGTGCGAGTGTGAGATGTATTATGTAATAAGTATACTTTAAGAAATAACCGTAAACCAAGTTATTATACTTATATAATTTATTGCTCTAATAAAGAAATTTTATTATAGTAACAATTTAAAACTATTAGCTCAATCGTAGCTGTGTAATTTATCATATAAATAAAAATATATTTCGTAAATATAAGTCATTACGCAATTAAATACTATTCTAGTAGGAAAAACAAAAACATTTTATAATAGAGGAAAGTAATGCTGGTGTAATAGTAAATACTATTATTATCTAAACAAAGGGATTAAGATAATTACGTAGCGTAAGCGCTAATGAGATATGTCAACATGTGCTGGGTGCTGGGTGCTGGGTTTTGTGATTATCTAAGGAATTTTTTTATTGCCAACATAGCGCCACTATTATGAACAAAAACAGTAAACTGTGAGCTCTTTTTTCATTACAGTTTTTAATCTTCCATCACTTCGTTTTTATTCCGAGTTCTTGTTTTTTTTTTATATTAAAACTCTATTGTAAATGGCTATTTTTAATTATTTATTGAGTTGTTTGCTTTTAACTACCTAGGACACGTTGGAAATTACTGAAACGTACACGTTTTATAAATGTTTTGTATATAAAATAGTTCTTTGTGTTTTTATCTCTACATACCTGTTATTGTAGGATAAATGCATTTTTGCTTGTACCGATTCGATTCGCAAATAACTCAACTAAAAAAAAGTTTTTGCTAACGCATTCCTGGGATCCTGCCCAGCCGCAGGTGCACGACATCCTGTCTTCGTCCGAACTCGTACTGCACATCTGCTTCTTTCATATTGTTATTAATGATGAACTATTTCTAAACATTTTTGATAGATGTAGATAGATATAGAATACGGATAATACAGTCTCTCTCCATTTTATATAAATAATATAATTTTTTAGAACTCTTTAATATAAGTTTTTGGGAACTCTTCTAGAATTTCTCACGGGACGTCAAATTCCGCCACCCACCACCCAATGTCTTCGGTAAGAAAAATACAGTGTGAAATGATTTATCACAATGTTCATTTTACTGACCTTGCTACGTATTGTAGGTATTATTTACAAGTGTCTTACATATAATAACGCCATAATAATACGCTATACTCGTACCTATTCTTCAAGGTACAATGAAAAAAATATAAAAAATATCAACTACACGTTGTTTTCCGCACACAGCAGAGTAGACAGAAGAAACCTAGTGTTAAGACACTTCGTTTTCCACTTTCCGCCGAATTTTGGGAACATTGGCGGAGTGGCGGAGTTCAACACAGCAAAAATATTATCAGGCTATTTCAATGCAGAAATTACCAAACTATACGGTTTATTACTCACCTGTTGATTCAGTCCATTTCCCAGTCATTTGTGATTGTCGGGACCTCCTCGTCAGTTATTTCCGCATTGCCTGTCGACGCGACGGAAGGAAGCAATTCCAGATGCCAACTGGGGCGCTAACAGTGAATATGTCACTGTTAGCATTTCTTTGTGAAACATACAATAATCTGTGGTGTTATGAATTCAGTTACTATATTTTCTTTACTTATTTTATAATTTTGAACTGGAACTTACTTGGCTTTACTTATTATTCATTATTATCCGACTACGGCGAAGCAAAAAAGAGGGTTATCATTTTGATTTTAAATAATAATACTGTTTAAAATTCAAAGATAAGTTTAAATTAACTATTAAATAGCTGCTCTAAGTATCTGTGCAGCTACTTTAAAATACGATTTATGTAATACCTAGGCCTAAATTAAACTAAGTCTAAATTAGCTAAAGATATAGAAAAGCGTAAAATCAAATGAACGATCGGCATTTCCTTATTGAAAACATCGCAAGCAAATAAGTATGCGAGTGCCAGACGTATTTACGATAGCAATACCAGTTTTGCGCTCCGGTACATACGCTGTACGCCTTCTAGATTTAGTTAGCGATATATGTTTCAGATGGCCTAAATTGTGTATCTTCAAATAGAAGCTGTTTTAATGTAAACTGTGACGCTCGGTGAAGTCGCCAGCAATTAACTGAAATTGAATGTTGATGAAGCTGGTAATGGCGTGGAAATTTCATTTCAGGACTCGACGAGCTCATAATTTCCAAATATAAACGTTGCATCTTTTTTTTCATTTTCCGTCAGTGTTAGGTAATGAAATAAATTTCATGTTTATGATTTCATAAAATCAATTTCGTTAGTCGATAGCTACAAAGTACAAACCAAACGGGATATGTAAGTAGTAAGAATGGAAATCCGAACGTGCTACAAAAATAAACACGTGTTATTTGCTATTTGGCATTGACGCTTTTAGTAATCCTTTTGGGAGGTATTGAATCATAGCAATCGCTTAAGAAATATGATATAAGTGTGTTGAAATATAGGAATGAGTTTAATTTACTTATGAATCAACTTTGAATATATGTGTTATATTATTGAGATAACTTAACACTAAGTTCCCTCTGCCCTGTACCCTGCTGTGTGCGAGATACAGCGTGAAGATATTCATTTATTTATTTTATTATTTAATGTTATACGTTTACAAGAAAATCAAATATTTAATATCAATATCATGTAATTTATATTATTTAAAGTATATTTAGTCTACCAAATTCAACAAATGTTCATCCATCCTCCCTAACGCTCCAGATGGCCAACAATGCAACGATTGACGTCATAAAACTAATAGTTCACACATGCAGGTAGTACGCGTGGGAATGCTATGAAGGAAGCTGCATCTCATGCAGTTTTTTTATTTAGCTATAAGTTTATTATCATTGATTTAATACAGAATGGTCATTCAATCAATTGTTGTTTTTATCTCGTATAACGACAATTATAAATTGTAATGTTTTATTAACTAATATTTTTTTATGGAGAATATATTAGAAAGTTTCACATGTGTTTAAAGTAAGCATGACATAAATTAAATATCTTAAAAGGCAGCAGTACAGGTAGTACAAGTAGCTAATCTTTATAAATTATTTGAATATTTTGTTATTCAAATATGATAATGGTAATGCAAAATAACAAAACTAACGCCATTATATTTTAAGGCAACATAAGACAATAGTCAACCACTTCTAATATTTATCAGGCAGGGTTTACAGGTACATGAAGATGTTTTTTTTTAAATATAGGTATTTGCCACAAGAGCGATATATCGTAGGACAACAGTTATCTTTCAACCTTGAAATCAAATTTTTGATAAACTTAAACAAAGATTTTTTATAAGATAAAATCGATATTATTGCTATAAATATACTTTCAGTTACATTTAAGGTAAATTCTAAAATAGAATGAAAAGAGGAATGTGATAAACGAAGTGCTGTCACTTAGTTTTCTCAAGATATTCTTTATAAAATAAGACAAATAAATAAAATAAAAAACTTAGTAACAGACAAAACAACATTAATATGTTATATATTTTTAACAAATAATTGTATAAACTAAACATGGACACCGAAAATATCATCTATATGTATGTACTCGTATATGCATTACAAATAAGATAGTCTTTGTAATAATTTGATATGAAAAAAAAGCGGTCATATAATCGCGCGAGTGTAATGACATTCTTGTCGTTGAAGTCGACATTGCCTTATATGGTAGCGAAAATGAGTGCGATAAGATTATAAGCAACAAATACTCTGTTATCATTTTTGTCGGGTTGTAATCTCTATTTTATTACGACATAGTAACGCGTGCTCGTTTTGTGAACTACGCACATATCTATGTATAATTTGAATGATGGTCAGGAGACTTAGACATTTATTTAGGGCTAAATATTTTTTTTTATTTTCCATATCAATATAGTCAAAAATATTTTTAAAGTAGTGGCTTAGTTAAAAATTAAATATCCTTAAAAATATAATATTTTTTGCTTACATTTACATTAGTATATAAAAATTATAATAATGTAGGGATTAATTAGGTTAAGCGTTTAACCGTTTGCATTAACTAATAAAAAGTATATTTTTTTCCAGAGGCAAAAATGTTCTCAATCAAAAGAGTGAACTACAAAAAGCACTTTCGAAACACAAAGAGAAGCAGCTCATGAATCAAATAAAGGAGCACAAGGAAACGCCAGGCAAGTTAATATTTAAATACATTTGCTAGTAGAAATAATATTAATTTAATACATTAAATAAATATTATTTTTCTATTTTCACGCTGTATTTCGCACATAGCAAGGTAGGCAGAAGGTACCTGGGAACTTAGTGTTAAGGCTTAAAACTCTCCGTATCCCTCCGCCATTACGGTCGCGTTAATTTCTTTAAAAATATAAGAAATTTAAAATCATCTCACGTTAAGAGATGTAGGTATGATTAATCATTAAGTTTTAGATGGCGTAACATGACGTGGTAATGTCAAAACGTAACTGTTAACCTCTGGCATTGCGTTTCATAATGGCTAAGGCTTCGTCGCAAGAATTGCTCAAACATTGTGAATTTTGTAATTATTTTTATATATCATACACAGAGGCTGTTAAAGCTACGCAAAATTAACAAATTTTTACGAAATATTTTCTATAGCAGAGCTGTAATAAATCCAAAATAGAGAGAATAGAGAGGGAAATTTAAAAAAATATGTGGTAATTATATGGACAAAGAAACTTATTTTGACGTACATACTAGATATAACGTATCTCATTCCATTTTTATTTTGTATTCATTCTGAGTCTCGTGAATAATTTATTTCAATATGGGATATTTAATAGGAATGACCGAGTTTTGCTGATGCTTTATCCTCTCACCCATATTCCGATATGTGCTAAATATTCTTTATTCTGTGCTTCAATGCTTTTATCAATATGACATGTATATTTTAACATATTTATATAAATAGTGTGTTATTTTATTTAATTAAAAGAAATATATAAACTAAAAAGGAACATTAAATTCAGGCACCGCACAAAATTTCTAGAAGAAAAAATAAATCACAACTAATCAATACCTATTTTTCTGAACATTTACGGGAAAAACAGTAATTTATATGTTTTAAATTTAAAGCATTTATCATTAAAGTTTAATCTTTTATAATTTAATATTAGTCATTATTTTTAAACGGCTTTGCGTCTCTGAATGGCTCAATATTTCACATAACACATAATTTTTTTTCTTCATATTTGGCGGCCACTCTGTCCGGTTCAGTGCAGGTGCATCGGGCGTTAACCCCTTCAATCATTATATTAGGGTTGCCGCTCGTGGCCGTTCGTTAAATTCCATATGCCTTACACCGTTTAGTTGGAAGGGTAGAAAAGTGCTTAAATATACAGGTATATTTAAATACTTTATATAGGTTTTAAATTTATTTAATGCACTAAAAATGCTATAAAGATATAAAATGTAAATGCAGAATAAAATTGTTTTAAGGAAGTGAATAGCGTGAATGTCACAGATTAACAAATCAACAGTTTTTTTAGCATTATGCTATATCCCGCGCGCACAGCTGGGTAGGCAAAGGGAAAAAGAAAGAGTGGCGGAACCCAACCTCGCGCTTTGCGGCCACACCAGATCGAAGGAAATGGGAATAATAAACATTTCATTTCCTTAAGTGGTGATCGAACCCACAACCTATCGCCTTTACAGTCACACTTTGTGCCCCTGCGCCACGACTGGCCTCAACCGTCTTTCACATTAATCTCGATAACCCTAGCATATGTATCTTTTGCGATCACATTTAATCCAATTGAACTCATTGAAATCTTGTTAAAAGAGCGCTCTGTTATTTCATTACCGAGAACGTCATCATTCATCTTCTTACAAAAGTAATATTTAAATACTTTTAAATGACTTCTAAACCATTAACTTAAATGTTTTAAAATTAGTCAAGAAAATATGCACTTATTTTAAGTGTAAGAAGAAATGTAAATGGTATAAATAAAAAAAGCTAGAAAATTATTAATGTCTCTAATTGGCTCCGGTCCTGGATGTCAATGACCAAGGTTGGAAGAAAGTGAATTGCTAACTTGTTCTACTCTTTCTATTGGCGGATTACCAGGGATATTAGCGCGGATAACTAATAAATTGCTTCAAAAGCTAATCCAACTACACAATTTACTTGACGTATAATTTAATTTAAAATATACTTCTATTGTGTATTATTATGTTATTTTCAAATGAGAAACAGTTGATTGTATGTAGGTATACTACAGACGATAGTACGGTCAACAAGTAGTGGCCACTTTGAAGTTAGGTTTTTAAACTTAACTAAGAAAATAATCAAAAATAATAAAAATCCTAAGATCAAATCTGCGCAGCCATCCACAGCTAACTTCAGGGCCACGACTTGTATGTACGAACTGTACGTTTGTGCTGTAGTTTTATGTAGGTGGTCGGATTTTAAATTTTATTATGTACCTTAATTTATTAAAAAATGTAAAGTCATAATGATATTTTTATACGTTAATACACCTATCTTTAAAAAAGATAAGAGTATATAATTCTTGAGGAGTTTTTCGTACGTTTAAAATGTACGGAAAGGTAAAGTAGGTAGCTACAGTGAATTGTTCAGAGCTTGACCCAAACCTGTTATTTTTTTGCATGTTACATAGGTGTTGCTTTAAATACATTTAAATATACCTTTTTTTAACAAACGTGGGAAAATATATTTTATTTAAGATATTTAATATCATTTTATTATTCTACAAAGTTTATTTTCAAGGTTTTTGAGTAGATATGATAATTATAAAACCGGTGTCGATGTACCTGAGTGATAACTTAATGATCTTCTAAATAGGTTAGGCAATACCAGTTTTACAAATGATAATTATTATTTAAAAAAACCATTAACTTACACAGTATTTAAGTTAACGCTTATACTCACCTTTTTAGCAACAAATAAGTATTTAATTAAAAATTTATACCATAATAAATATTTTTATATTAATTAGTCTATTGGTATTACATATAAAGTATTTCAAAACGTTGGTACAATTCCCAATGTACTATGAACTATTAATAGAAATTAGAATGTCTCATTATTTATTTGAGTCCTTAATAGCCACAGCGACACATCGTCTAAATGTAAAAGCGTTGGGTTCGATTCCTAATCGAAAGATGGATCATTTTCCTTTTTCTCGCTCGTGTACCAAGAAAAACAGCAGCATTGAGTTCGAAATATTCGAAAATAAGGCGTTGCGTGCTCAAAGCGGTGTCTTCTGCCTACACTGCTATAAGTATACGGGATACACCATGATGCTTAATAATGATTCTGCTATTATTTACAGAACTAGAAAGGGCAATAGCAGAACGAGCGCGGCGCCTCGAACAGGCAGAGCAAGGCTCGGAGGAAATAGAGGCAGGGACAAATCCTACGTTACAAGAGGTCCGCGCCCGATTAAGACACGCGGCACCCGCGGCCTCAGCGCATTAAGTATCGTTTAACTTTTGAAATTTTATCATTAAAAACCGATTTATATTTTCCTAATATCATATTAAAGTAGATATTTGATGTAGAAAATAATTACTTATTGAAATATTATAAATATCATATTCTTGTTGTTATCTTTAGAGTTTGTTAACGAAAATTTCAGGTTTGTATGATTCCTGCGATTATTTATTATATACGTGTTTTACGGTATGAATTCGGTTTTTATTGATAAGAGCAAAATACAAAATCAATCAACTATCGATAGTCGATAATCACAAATGTATTGTCGTTTTGAAATTATTTGCTTCATATCAGTTTAAAATACATTTCGCAAATGAAAATCCAAGTTAGGTTTTAACCTTAAAATAAATATTGTATGTGATGAGCGTGGGAACGATAAAGTAGAAAAACAATAAAAATTATAATCGTTGAAATTCTAAATCATTTCTGATTCAAATGATTCTAGAGTCAACTATTTAAAGTTATCTCGAAGCTCGAAGTAAAATAGATTGTTACTAACGCCATCTATTGTGATATCCTAGACGTTGGTCATATTTTCATAAGTCATAACAGATGTCGCTAATATTACGGTACACCAGAATGCTATTGCCCACTGACAGATTGTCCGATTAAAAATATATATAATTTGTTAACGTTTTTTAAGTTCGCTTATAAATCTCTAGATGGTTCTGTGATTATTTTATAGTGTAATTATAAAATATTTTTTGTTTGCTGATTTTTATAATGGCTTCTTAAGGATTTACTTATGTACAATTTAAACGATTTTACTATATTTTTCATTCATCATGATTATGCATGAATGTGACAAAATTAAAATTTGAGTTTTATGTTGTCGATAAAGCATATTATGTTAGATTTTGAATCTTTATAATTTGAGCAGAAAGTAACTAAGTTTGCACTTTTTAATGACTTATTTTCTTAATATTATACTACTACTTATTATACTACTTTAATAAAAAAAAATTTTTGTAACTTGCACATATTTATTTATTTTTATAATAATGCATTTAAAATCGTTAAGTGGGCAATAGCTATATGGTAAACACAATTTGGTACGATCACTTGAACGAAATGATAAGCTGATTTTTTTGCAGTCTAATTGGCGATAGTTAGTGATAGAGGGCGCTTTGAACGCAAAGCTTGTACGGTTCGTGAGGCTTAAGCTGAGCTGTGCTTTTGTGTGAATGATAAAAGTAAAACCAGGAAACACTTAATAAAAAAGGATAATTATTTCAAGTCAATAAAAAAAATATATGAATTCTTCTACGCCGGACAATACATCTTTACAATTTTTAGTCTCGTCTGATATGTCGTTAGATTTAATAATAAATTAAGAACAGTGTTGTGTCCATTTTTTACTGCTTGGTCATATACACTGTAAAAAAAAAAAAATTTTTTTTTATACATTGTTCTATTCTTATATAGTGCCAACTTTATCTTTTACTTTTAATAAATCGAACAAGAGCTAAGAGGTGTAGGCCGATTGTAAAACAGAAGTATAAGCAGGTTTAGGCCAATTAAGTGTCGTTACAGATAAACTATGTATATATGAACACACACAAGTGCAAAGCTCAGCTTAGACCTCGCGGACTGTAATTATTTGATTAATTATAATTTGTGTATAGTTAGATAGGAATTTGGTGTTTATTGTTTGTCATTGAAGCTAAGTCACTAAAAGTGTCACAAAAATATAATTTTTATATTGATGATTTTATTGTGTATGGTAGTTTATAATTGTATATTATTGTTTAAAGTTTTGGTATATTTCTTTTACGTATTAATTGTATTTATTTTGTATGTGTTCGTTACCGTCTCTAATTTGATGCCCATAAAAGTATCAATATATTCTTATAAGTCCAATATTGAAAATACTAGAATATAAAGAATTTTAGATTGACATATTTTTGTCTGTACTATTTTATAATACCGTTTCTTTAAGAATCCATTGATATTTTTATGATTAAGGTGTCTCGATTTTATTCATTTATACTGATAACATAATTTATTTAAATAAACCATTGACTGAGGAATGGACTGCGTGAGCTATAAACGTAAGGGTATCGTTGTCTTCAAGAATAAAAACATATTTTTCTAAACTTTTTAAAGTTACACTAACATTTTTCATCATCGAAATCGTAAGTTTACTATTCTTGTAACGCACCTTTATCATTCTGTAGATTTGTCTGTCACTAAAATAGGTATCATCGTACATTTCTTAGAAACTAACTTTATATCAATAATTACTTATAGAAGTAGTTAGATGTTGAAAGTTGCATTATGGCTTAGGTTTAGAGGTAAGTAAAGTTTATTATATTACGTATTTACTACAAAAGTAGAGTTCTTATGAAAACTAGCGGATTTACGTACATACATACAGAATTATTCCCATTTAAATTTTAAATGTTTACTCCCATATAGCTGTCCAGTTGATAATTTTTATCAAAGTGTTCATGAAAGTGATAGAAATGAAAGATATTTTTGTATTTTTATGTAAAACCTATAGAGCCTATTTGTCTAAAAATGTCTAATAGTAAGTAGTTCCCATGAAAAGCAATAAATTTTCATACAGAGTTGCTGGCATTTGTATTTTATATGCATAATATGATATTTAAATTTTCTTAGATATTTCTATTTATATTAAATAGTTTAATATATTAGTATAATTTGTTATTTCTTACTTTAAATCACGTTTTCTTGTATTTTGAGCAATAATGGTAAACTTTGACTGCAACTTCTGTATGGATATTAATTATATATCTTATGAATATTTATAACATTACAGAATCTCTAATACAATTGCAACTTAAAATACAATTTCTTTCTAGTCTATTACCTCTAATTAAATGAGTGTCTTTGAAGTGAATTCATCAATCCTTAAAACCAACACATATTTTATAAAGCGAACTCTTTCGATTTATTTAATATAGTAAAAGAGAAAATATAGGACAACTAAAGAACTTTAATTTTTTCAAAAAAAATGTTCTCCAATGTGCCTATAGATTATTGTTGATTATTTTCAAAAAAATGTATGTATATAAGAGTCATGTATAGGATGATGAGTCTCACTAAAACAAACAACCACTCGTTATTTGTTTCACTTCCGATCAAACATGTCTTCTTTTTATCGTTTATTTTGTTATATTAATATGACTTAGTACAAACAAAATGTCTTCTAAATGAAGAATAGCTTCGGCTTAAAAGCTGTGTGTCGTGGCCATTTTAAGTTTGATATTGTGACTAATCTAGTGTTAAGTGATTTAATTCTTCATAAAGTTTACAAAAATGTATCAAAGTTTGATAATTTACATAGAACAATAAAAGTGTTTTAGCATTCGAGTGTTTTGCATTTACCACTTTCCTCATTTTCTATAATATAAACCTTATATTTAATTTTTATTGGAAAATTTTATTGAATCGCTCCATGACTGTCTCTATATTTTTTCACTTGCTTGTGTTGTAATAGTTGATGTATTACATATAAAATTATACATATAAAATTATGTTAATCGTAATAAATCTTTAATTAATTAATATTACACGATTATTACCGGTCAATTTCCTCCGTGTGTTTTCCATACAACGTGACATTGGCGAAATGAATTGTGCTCAACTGGCACGCTCGAAACGCCATATACCGAGAAATCAATGAATATTACACGATCCAAAAAAATATCCTTTATAGGAAGTTAACATCGATTGTGATATTTAAACACACGTAATGTCATGCATTATTTAAACAAATTAATCGCTATTAGCAAACAATGATAATGATCGGGGGAAAATTGTCGGGTTCGCGAAGCGTAAACGCTTTCGTTTTCGAAGGACGGAGTCACGTCAGTGGTTAGTTTTACACCCCGGGTACGGAGCGAGCCCGCGCTCTGTTCTGATAGCTCAGTCGCATCTCGGACACCTATTACCGTCCACGCCTTTGGAACATGTTATAGCGCGGTTTTGCATCAGTGATCATGTATATCAAGTTTATCTGTGTGGCTCTCGTCTCATTTGCTATACTTCAGGATGCATATGGAAAGAAATCCAAGAAGAAACGAACCAATAACGACGACAATGAATCGACACCACAGCCAAATGTTCTAACATATTCGACGTTCGGTTTTAATGATGTTGGATCTTATGACGGTTTCGTTCCAAGCTCTCCAGATTTTGCCAATTATCTTACAAAATCTCAAGAATCCTCAACGCGGCTTTACGCGCCGGCATTCCCCTCGGCTATAGACACTACGGGTTTGGGCAGTTACTATGATCCGCAGCCGAACACGGGACCGTTAAACGTGAATAGCGATGTCACGGGAAACGGGAATTCCTATCAGGGAGTATCGATAAATTTTTTCACATCTCCAAATCTTGACGTTCATAGTGAAGACAGAGAAATAACGGAACCACAGGATTTAACTACTGATGATATAAATTCACCTATATATGGAGCTAAATTAAGTTCAAAAAGTAAGAATAAACATTTAAATAATTTTAATAGAACAGAATTTAATATATTTGACAGTGTATCGTCAGTCATAAATGATAATGCAGGTAATATTAACAATGGAAATAACTATCCGAGAATACCCTCAGCTTCTTCGGCAATTGAAAGCGATAAAATTGTGTCTTCGAATATAAACCCTTCAAATTCTTTAAAATTCACTAAGTTTGTTGATTTTACTGATGTTAAGAATTACTATCCAACAAGCGTAGAGAGTAAGTATCAAGAGTCTATGCAAAAACCAATCGTCGTGGAGCCGATCCAAAATAATGAGGGCGAGAATTATCAATCTTTCCACAATAGTCCTAATAATGAACATAAAGTAGAACAAACATATAAAAATAAGCTCAAATTTGCTAATGATGAATTAAAGTATGACAAAGATATAAAGAATTTTAAAAATGACGAAATACAAAATAGTAACACCAAACGACAAAAAATATATCTTAAACCAAACACTTTTAATAGTGATATTAAAGAAAATACGAAAACGAGACCAGTGATCAATAATAACGAGCGCAAAAGAATACGAAATCCAATGAAGGGATATCAATATGCAACCAATTACAGCACTACGACTTTCAAATTTGATTATGAACCTAAAAGACCTTTCAACAACAGCATTGATGAAATTTCACCTGCTAGCAGTAATCTAGAGTTTGTAGATTATAAATTACCCGAGAAAGAATTTTCTGGTTTTAAAAATATACATGATATTAAATCTTATGATATTGATAATCTTGATATACTTTCTGGTAACTATCAAAATAAGTATAAATTATCTGAAGATCATTTGAATTCCTTCAAAAATTTGTATACAACAGTTCCTAGTGCGACATCTCAATGGGGAAATATTTTTAAGAATTCCGAATATTCCTCGTATAAAAGTCATCCAATCAAATCTTATTTCAATGATGACTCTTCAGACGACATCATATATATTCCGAAAAAACCAAAAATCAAATTCGGAAAGAATACCGATTTTAAAATAAACGATTTCTCAATTTCAAACAGTTATAAACCATATAAAATAAATGATAACAAACAGGAATACGACTGGCCAAAAGATTTCTTCAATACCAGATTTAAATCAGAAGAGGATTTGTTGGGACTCCGAAACCAAGACACCGCGTATCCGTATCAACCAACTTTCAAACCAAGTTACAGTGATTTCGCAGAAGAAATTGATTACAAAAAGTTAGCACAAAAGTGGAAAAACAATTACTTAAAATCAAAATATAGAGATGCTGCTCATCGTGAATATGAGAGTTATGCTTCAGAGACGAAACCTGTCCACGTGCCACTTCCGAAACCATATCCGGTAAGTATTTATTTGCAAGACATATTTCAATGTTAGAATTACTGTGTGCACTGGCTTGGAATTTTTCCATTTTTCTTGCCTGATCATCATTTATGTAATTAATCAATAAAAACTGTAAACTGGAATGCGGATCGTATAAGTAAAATTCTCGCGTCGCGCACTATTTTCCTCGTCAGCTCGTGGATAGTAAGACGACTCGCTCATGTGACTACGTTTAGTAGGTGAAAACTGGAAACTGAACACCATATTCTAGATTTGTTAACATATCACGTTTCAATAGTTTATAGTGTTATTTTCTATCCAGAACGTTGAGAACATAGGTAAAAATTTTAATTCTATGGCTTAAATATTAGATAAATAACTTCATCTGAAAAAAATATTTATATACAAAACCTATAAAAAATAAAAAAAGGAATAAAGAAATAAAAAAATAAAAGAAGAAGCAAGTAAAAATAGAATGGCGTATTATTAATAAGATATTTACTGTGAACTACATAAAGTACGTTCTTATTTGTTACTTCTGAGATAGTAATGACATAGCAGGATAAGTTGTTGAATGGCGGTTACGGTACATTAATTTTCTTTATAATTTTAGTATGCAGAATGAAAGTTAAGCTTAAATATATATATATTTGTTTACGAAATCAAATATTCGTATAAATTTAATATTGTATGAGCGTGTTTCGCCTTATTTTGAGACAAATAAATAAAATAAAACAAATTTTACAAACAGATAAAAAGAAAAATATTGTTATTACATAATATCATTAAGGAAATGAAAAATCTACGGATATATTCTACATGTAAATGATTTACGCGTCATTTAGTGACGGCAATTAAGCTAATTTCTCACTGATTAGCTATCAAATTTGCATGTTTTAACACTTTACACTAATGCACATGCGGTGGTTTAATAGTTTTATTTTTATTTTAAGAGGGAAATGGTATTGCACACGTTGTATATTCTTCCGTTTCATAATGGATTTCAGATAGAGATTCCTCATCCCGTTATTGTACCGGTACCACAGCCTTATCCCGTTAAGGTACCGATACCGAAACCTGTCGCAGTACCGGTAATTCGGGAGTTGACTGTGCCCATCGAGAAGCCAGTGCCGTACCCGGTCATCAAAAAGGTCCCTTATCCCATAGAGAAGCTCGTTCCTGTGCCTGTTGAGAAACAGGTGCGTTCTCTTGTAACGTTGTAGGCTTTTATTTGTTTACGCTATACAATTTTTTTATGCATAATTTGTTGCCAAATATTTATTGTTTTTTTTATATATTTCATTTTTAATATTCAATAATGTTAATTATATGTTATGTTATATATGTTTATGTATAATTATGTAAAATATTTATTATATGCACTAGCACACTAATTAAGATTTGCTAGCACATGTATCTACTTGTAGTGATTGGTTATCACATCTTTTGTTATCTTATATTCTCTACAAAAATGGCATAGTTGCATGCGAATATGCATACCATTATATGCATTACGTGTATAAATATTTTAAAACAAAGCATCGACAACTTTTCTTTTATTGAACGTGGTTCATTGAAATGGAAAGTAAGGTAGAGCCGTATTAGAAATTAAAGTGTGTATTAAATAATTTATGAGGTAACTCTTTGTTTTGGTTTTATTTTCACGGTTTTCCTGTTCTCACATGATTTCATTAATTCCCAGGTCCACGTACCAGTAATTAAACCATACCCAGTACATATTCCACAAATAAGGCCAGTTTTTCATCATACCAAAACGCATGATTACGACGATTCAGATGTTGATGATGATGAATATGCTTCTCGACCAGATACCAAGAGGCCGGTTTATAAACGACCAAAAACGTAAAGTACAACCTTATACGTACCTGTTAATTTTTAACAATATGCACACTTATATGTAATTTCTATACCGATATTGGTTTTAATCATCATATAAACGTATTATAAATAGATATTGTTTAGTTCGAGAGTTGTAAATTAATTTTGTTGGTAACTTTAAAAGTTATAAGGAAACTTTATATTAAAAATATATATTTATGAAAGTTTTTTAATAAATTATTACTATAGATAATACTACTTTTAATACTGCTTTTAATTTACAGTTCACATAATCGGCCACGGTCACCATCGAGGAGACCTTCACGCATGACGTATCAAGATCATATCAAAAAACGGGTTCCAAGCAGGAGACCTGGACACTACGACCAGAGACCCCGACGTCCTTACCAATCAGAACACCGGCCGCACAGGCATCGCGATGTGGAAGAGTACGACAGTGATAGTGAGTTCGATATTTATTGCAGAAAAACGGGTAGATGTTAAATAGTGTAGAATTATTTTATTATATCGTTAGATATTAGGAATTGTGCATTTTCTTTAAAGTATTGTAGATGTAATTTAATTAGTTCATATCGTATTTATTTTTTACAATTTTATTATTTTGTGTATATTAAATTTATTTTATTGCTTTATTTTTAAATAATAATATTTCCTTGGAACATTGTGCCAAATATTTTATTTCTTATTGAATACGCGCATGCGTGCAATAAATAGAAATGTTTCATGTGGACATCAAGTAATTATTAGATATTTTAAAAATGATTGTAGTCGTCATTTTCTTAAGCAACACTATGTACATACTTACTTACATATGTTAAATTCTACTTAATTATTTATTAACTTATACTATAGCATTTTGCTGTAGACGTGATCTTAGGCATAACTAATTTATTGAAATTTATATTCATAAAATTTGTATTTTTTATATCTTTTAAGTTAATTTTATATATTTTGATAATATGTTATTAATTTATAATAATGTATTGTAAATAAAGTAGTTTTTATTAAACAGTTCTTTTATTTATTTTCTTCTAGTTTAGTTCCAAAGATAATTTATATCTGATTATTGTAATAATTTATTAAGTATTATTACTTTTTCCGTATATGTATGTAATGTATTTTAATAGTATTTAATTATCATTTCATTTAAACACTACGTGTTATGTTTTTACGTGACATTATAAAGGTTAGAGGTTTAAGTTACTGCAACTGTGCCGATATTGTAATAAAGGGAGTATTGCAATACCGGCCTAAAACCCCCTACTTCCCTAATACAGTATTTTATATTATATGCATTATGCATTATTATTTATTATAGTAAATATATAATAATGTTTATCCGACATCTTATCCGTTCGACATAGTCATTGTTATTGGTTTCGTACACGCATCGAGATCAACGCACCGTCACGGTTCGAAGCGCGCTTTTACCAACGCTCTGCTAAACAAGTCTCATTCCACGCTGATCGTAATATATTATTAAAGATATGTGTAGAAGAAGTTTATTTATTTTTTAAATTATAGTGAAACAGATCAGAAGAAAACAGAAAGAGCAATCAATCAATCAGATTCGCGGAGTAGAGTAGGTAGAGGGAACCTAGTGGTGAGACACTCCGTTCCCCACTTTCCCGCGAGTTTATTTTGGGCATTACGTGTTGAACTCAAGGCCGGAACGCTTCGGAATTCACTTATTAACTCAACTTGTTAAACCTATAATTGTGTCACGATAACACTGTAAAAGCAATGCTAAAGCGAGCAAGCGATTATGAACTATAATCTCACTCGAGGGAATGTTTATGTTTGCTATATTTCCGTTTCCCTTGTTTGATTATAAGGAAATTGGTGAAAAGGCATATTCACTAAGATCTATTCATTTACACCAATACCTGTTTAAAATGTAATAGATTTTTTCATTTCAGGGATTTACCGCTCATAGCAACGATACAGTGATGTTTGCCCCGATTTGTTTTTATCGACTGCATTACTCTTTCTTCTTCTTTCTTTCTTCTTTTGTCATCAGAAAAGAGGTCCAAACTACAATCACATTCTTATTCATAAATTTTTGTTATTACAAATTTGCTAGACACTCTAATGTCCATTGAAGATGACAGAGATTGATTTTCTGACAAATGAACCAATCAATATTTAACAAGGCACCACTTTTATATTTTGTTATAATGTAGCTGATCCCTTAGTTCACAAGGTCAATTTTCCAGGTCCTATTTTTTATGTTTTTATTTAACACCGTGTAACAAAATCGACAGCCCGACAGGTAACGGCAGTAAGGAGATAATACCGGTAAGTACAAAATCTCATTTATTATAGGTATATTCTTTGTTGTAATGTTCACATGCATAAATATCGGGTGACGCGACGTTACCCATTTATAATTTAAGCATTTACTCTAGGGAGGTTACTGGAGGAAGATCACATAAAAAGCATGAGGACCCCCCGAAGGGCATGTATGAAGAGGTTGATGTTGTTGAGAGGTTGTTGATGACAGTGGACGAGGCGAAAGAGGTATGTAGAGACGGTAGTGTTTGGCGCTCCGTTCTCTCTGACTACCCCGCTGGGGATAAAGCGTGAAGTTAAGTTAAGTTAAATTACTCTAGGGTAGAAAATGTCTGCATAAGCGTTTTCATTGAACACTAGCTTTATTTAAAAAAAATACAACTTTTTTTAAAAAAAATAAAAATTTTATTTTTTTATTTATATCTCTTCATATTATCTATCCATACCTATATTATAAATTCGAAAGTAACTCTGTCTGTCTGTCTGTCTGTCTGTCTGTCTGTCTGTCTGTCTGTCTGTCTTTTACGCAATCAGGGCCATACCGCTAATTTAATTGTGATAAAATACTCATATAGAGATACTTGAGGGTCTCGGGATGAACATAGGATACTTTTTTTTCTCTTATTTGTAATATTTTCGATATATACCAATATATTAAAATATTTATTAATTTGACATGCAATTTATTCCGCCATGTTAATAACAATCGTCGCTACGCGTTGCTAAGCAACGGCTTGCAAAGTTTGTTGTTTTAAGAAAACGTCACCCAAAGTGAGTTTGCTTAATGCATACATGACGCGCGCCGATATAGATTGTATACATTAACAAAAATTAGATGATTTCTATAATTTGATATTCATCCTTATGAAAATAAATATAATAGTCACTTTTAGCATTTCATCTAGATGGAAATTATAGTTTACTGTGTAACATTCTAATAAATAATTAAGGAGATGTCACTGATTCCAAATGACCTAGCCTACGAGTGGTATAGTATGACCGACGCGAACGGGCAGATGACTTTGATGATTTTGTAAATTTTTATATATTTTCGAATTACTATAATTTTTTATGTAATTATTTGCTGCTTATAATTAATTTATCTCAGTTCGGTTATCTATACCGATGTTATACACTTAAAATATCGTAATTTTAATCATTTGGGATTTTATTTAATATTGTTTGCAAAAATTAATAATTATTTAATATAGAAAAATGTTTAGTAGCGCGCACGGCACACTTTAGGTACTTTTTCTAATATTAAGAATTTCCTTTAGTTACTTTTACTTCTTTTGTTTGTTCATTTCGGTTACTCAGATATTTTTTCTAATAATAAATCTCCACTTATTATTATTTTTTAACTTATTTTAATTATTTAGGCTTATATTTTCGCGGGCGTAGCCGCGTCCGGGTCCACTAGTACCTATATAAAATTAAATATATTACTCAGTATTCTATATAATGTTTGCTTATAGCAACGAAGTAGCATTTAATATTTGCTAGGTTTATTTCAGCTAGGCGCTTGCGGTAAGAAGTCAGATACAACTTAATAATTAGTAATTTAGAAACACTAATTAGTGCTCAGGTCAGGGCTAGTGGTTGTTCGTCACGAGTTCAATTCCATTATTATTTGGATAGGTTATCTTTTTCGTAAGCAAGGCTATAATATAATAAACTATTTAAATAATAGGTAAACGGAAATTAAATTCTCATTTTAGCATCACAAAAATGACATGTTCTTTAAATAGGAAATTGTTGTACATTTATAGATAAAGGTCATTAATATACAACTATAAATTATTCAAATAACACCTTAATTGATAGTTATCGTTAAGACAAAGTTATTTAAATATCATATAAGACTATAAATAACTAAATAATATCTGAATGTACTATTATTTTAATTAAAAAGAAAAGAATACTGAAAAATATATAATATCTGTATTTTTCAACCAATAGTTTGTTATATCTAAAAACAACTTGTAATGTCGAGATTACCTATCTATGGCTATTTCTAATAAAAAAGAATCATAATATCTCATACATTGTCATTTATCTAAGTACCTAAACCTATCTACCTATTTCTTTATAAGCCAACGTAATAATGTTTGAATTATGTTCAACAACGATTAATCCTTAACTAAATAATTATATTGGAAATATATAGAATAATTCTCTTGCTAGCGGTTTTGTAAAATTTTATAGTTAGGTATTATTACTATTATTCTTATAATTTGTTTAATTATATGCTTCTCAAAAAAAAATGCAGACGTTAAGGAGTTTTCAGTTAATAAATAGAATAGTATTGAAAATGAGAACGCGTTACAGAAAATGTCTTTTGTATATTGGACCTACCTATACAATTTTTGGAATGGAAAAATGGAAATCTTTCATTCAATTTATTTACTACGACGGTGTCAAATTATATTTAATAGTTACTGACGCCGCAATTATTATTAAGCATGATAGAAATTTAATTTACAGGTGCCGAAACTATTAGTTCAATCTCGAAAGATGGAAAAATTTCAGCGATGTAGGTTTTAGTTTCGTAACTTTTAATCTTTGTTTTATTTAAGTTGGTTTCGAAATATAAAAAACTACATACTACTAAAAATAATTAATGTAGGTATAATTAACTATTCTAATTTATCAAAACAGATATAGCTATTTGGGTGTAAGTCATAGAGAAAACTCTAATATTTAATAGCTCTAACTTTGCTAAGGTTTTTTAATTTACCAAATTATATAGCGCGTACTATTATGAACATGTTATTGTAATTGTTAATTTGTGTATGGATCATTTTTTTACTTAAATTATTAATACAATTTAGAATTAATTTTAACTTTTGCACTGCGCTGTTATTATAACAGTTCAATGTGGCCATTACGTTGATTATTTTGATGGTACAGTACGACTGACGAGTCGTGGCCTCCCTAAAATTGATGGCTGCGTAGTTTTACATTCTAGCATTTTTCATACAAAATACTATTCAAAGAATACTCATTTTTCGGCAAGATATAAGACGTATGTATAATTATAACCATCATTTGCTAGTGGTTGTTGCGCAGGGGCACAAAGGTGTGACTGAAAACGAAATATTTGCTTAAATTTATACTTCCGTTCCGTCGCTCTGGTAACGAGGCAATAGCGCGGCGTTAAGTTCTGCCACTCAACACGCTATGTCGCCAGAATTCGGCGGAAAGTGGTGAACGGAGTGTCTTAACACTATGTTCCCTCTGCTTACCTTGCTGTGTGCGGGATACAGTTACCAAATTAGACATAAAATATTAGTATTATACGTAATAGGTAACGTATAGGGACGTAAAGGTACCGGCTGATAATCGTAGTAAGAAGGTTTTTTGGATAGTCTACATGCAGAATTAAAGGACGACTACTTAAAGTTGATTGACCTTTTATTTTGTATGACTAGCCTTAAAAATGATTTTAAGATATTTAAGAAATGCGTTCTTATCGCTTACAAAATATATAAACATGTTAAATGAAAGAATTCACGTTCTAATACTAATGCACAGCTCCTTCTCTAGCATTGTTTTTGCTTTGCTTAACAATTAACTTAACAATTATAAAATTTCATACCAATATAATTTAATATCTACCCTTTTTATTCCGTAAACCATAATGAGGGGAACTATATGAAATTTATTATTTATTTATTAGTATCGACTTTTATTTGTATCTCGCTTAGGTTTTGGCGACAGGCAGTTTTTTGTCACGCATAGAACACAAAGGTAGCTAGGTACAGTATATTTTTGTACATTATCAATAGTCGCATGAACGGTCAACAACGGATAGGTGAATCATGAGGATGAGCCTTGAATTATCTGAATCGAATTCACAACGGCTCGCGCAATCTATTCAACTTGACACACTCGCTGTGTGTACTGTGTACTCGTTAATCGATGGTTTTTGTAATAGAAATAATGATGTTTGAGCAGTTTCTCCGACCATCGTGATGCAATTATGGATATAGGAATAGGGGGAGGAAGGGGGCCTGATTTGGGGTGTTAAGGGTTGTAATAAATGATTTTTTTTACTTTTCTGGACATGTTTTTAGAGATATTACTAAAAATGTTTACACGAACATATCTCCTTAAAGCTAAAATTTAGATTCCAAACCCTCCCGGAAAATATCTCTAGATACGTCCATGGGTGTAATGATACAGAGTCTTGGTGTACTCAGCATGGTTATGAATTCATTTCTTGTTTTTAAGAACCATTATCGTCAAAATGTTTGCGTTCTGGGTAGGGCAAATCACTTCATAAAGCTCGAAAGAATTTACAATGCCTCGAAATACGAATGAAAGTGGAGAGCTGTGTCATAACTCAACTAGATATTTCTACACATTACATATAACATAAAATATAATATGGAAGAGCGTGTCGATAAAAATCTATATTTCGCATTAAGGGCATTAATTCCCTTTTAATATTTCGTCATATTTATGAAGCTTATTGTAAATGAGTATAGCTACTAAACAATTAAGTGAAAATTTACATAAGATAAAAGTACATAAGATTATAAGGATATATTAATTGTGATATTTTACTGTGCTTGATACAATCATTTAGATTGTACCTACCGTCCACCTAAAAGTCATAATCAAGTCACGCTTCATCATTATTATTTAATGGCTACCTCACATATTTATTATAGTATCTAACGTACGTTTCGTACTTAGCTTTTAAGAAATTTTATGTAATATTTTTTATTTTCACAGAGTTATTATAATCATATGTCCCGTTGTGTCGTAGGAGCACAAGCGTGTAAACGATTCTCACTCGAGGGAATTAAATTTTAAATATTTTCATTTTCTTTGCTCTGGAGTTGAGGCAAAGCGTGATGTCGTGTTCCATCACTCAGGGGAGTGGGGAGTGGAGTGTATTAAATTCCCTCTGCTTACCCTGGAGCAAGCGAGAAGCAGCACGAAGCTGTATATATTATGATCATATAATATTTTATTTAAGAGAAATAGAGGTCAGGTAGAGAAGTCCCACCTCTAAGACTTCTCAGTAATCAAAGCTTAAGTTATATTTTTCTCTATATTGAGTTAGATTGTCTGTCATACTAATAGTGGAACATGTAATAATTTAAAATAATTTCCACCACAAGAAAAAACTTAGAGAAAATTCTGATTCATATAAAAACAATTTCTTACGTTCACACAATTGTAAATTCTTTTTAATTAATTACGAATGTCTCAGCGCTTGCAATGAAGAGAAGACAGGGTTTATTCTTCGTTATACGTAACCCATGGAATCGAAATGCAATTTAAATTATTTCATTGATAGCATTTTTTGAAAAGCACATAAATAAATATAATAATACAGTGTATGCAAGTTTGTGGATAAAAAGGCAGTAAAAGCCTCGAACTGTTTAGTCTATGACTGCGGCCTCAGTGAACCGGTCGCGGACTGACCTTACGCGGTAAAACCAAATAGTGCACGTAAGTTTTTTTTTCTTATATCAGTACTAAATTTCGTCAGAAATATAATATTAGTGCTCTTACTATAGATTTTAATTAAGCATATGTGACCAAGGGAAGCTCTCTCTGACCAAGGGATTTTACTTTCACATTTTCATACTTAATGAAAATAATTTTTGTCATTTATATTTATTTAGATATATTAATTTTCATTGTGTTTAATAATAGCGGGCAACCGAAATTAATTTAGTTTTTGTTAAAAAAAATATAAATGTAAAAACTTCAAGTGAAAAAAAGTTTATTGATATAAATTAGTTTTATTTTTTTAAAAATAAAAAAGCAATCATTATTTTTATTTATTGTGAATGGTAGAACATATTATAATTGACTATAATCCGCTATAGTAGTACTTATATCACGGCTGGTTAGTCTAACTGTATACATACTAAATTTTAATTTCAAGGACTTTAGAAGAAATTGGTTAAATAGACACTGCTAATGCGGATATGAATTTAAAAGTTGTATTGATATCATATTCGTATTATATACTGGTTAGAAAAATATATGTAATGTATGCAAGTATTATGTAATTACTAATACTAATACTAAATAAACTGGTAATTATTATTTAAAAAGATAAAATTTTAATGTTTCGTATAATAATCTGTGAATACTGCCTAATGCAAGCACGGTAAACCAAAACTATAGATACTAACCATTTTAAAACAATATCTATATATATTATAGTTTATCTATAACATATTTTATTTATATCTTAAGACAAGGGCTCAAGTTAATTTAAATAAATAAATAAAAAATCAGCTTCACTCTGTATCCTGCACGCAGCAGGGTAGGTAGACACCTAGTGTTAAGACATTCCGTTCTCCACTTTCTGCCGAATTCTGGAGACATTGCATGTTGAGTGGCAAAACTAAACGCCGCGCTTTGCCTCGACACCAGAGCGAAGAAATGGAAATATAAACGTAAATAAATATTTCACTTCCACGAGTGGGGATCGAACCCACAACCGTCGCATTACAGTCACCTTGCGCCGCTGCGTCACTTAGTATTATATTTATCGACTCTATTATAATATGCAAGACAGACTCTACAATTCTGTAAATGTGATAGGTGCTATGAAAAATAATTCACAATATGTGGATTGATTCTGATCATTTCATATTACCATAGTATTAGTAAATAATTTAATTTAAATTTTTGATATTCAGTAAAAACAATTTTCTGTTCCGCGTAACAGAATCTTTTTAATATAAATAGATTTTGTTACGCGGAATATTTATTATGTAATTTCTGTAAAACGGAAGGCAAAATAGCGGAAAATATTGTTAAATTACACTAAAGTAAATAATATATTTTTTTTCAATAACACCAACTACTACACCTTGAGGTTATTATTAACTGTAGTAACTGTTTGTAAAAGGATTTTTATGGCACGTACTTGGACATGACTTGCTCTCTATTAAATTCATTAGATTACGTACAAAAGAGCTGAGGACCTTGAACGGCTGAGGCAAAAACTCATGACTTAACGACATTCTCTCGATCTCTTCTCTTTTATTCATTAAAAGACAACCGAATTAAATATAAATAAATATACGAACATTATTAATGGGAAATTATTTCTTTTTAAATATACACGTATGTACATAATATGAGTAAAAAGAAGCCTTATATCTGATTTAAAAATATTATTTTTATTTTCTTACTTAATATTATTTTACGTCTTATGATAAAACAATTAAAACAACATGGCTTATTAAATTATTACAATGGAAACCAGTATTATTAATTAGTTGTATGTATATAGTATAGCCTTTGTTACGTCTCATTCAAGAGTTGTTGTGCAACTGTCTCAGTTCTCATGATATATAAGCACATAACAAGGTAGATCTGCAATGATAGAGAAGCCTTCTCCATGTTTTAACATTTTCCCAATAATGAGTGACAAAAACTCATCTTATCTTTAATCGTTTCATACGTTACTGAGAAAAGTAAATACAATTTTCTTGGAGTGAGCTGCTAGATATTTTTATTTATTTTTGATTATTGTGACATATAGCGACTCGCTCGCGGCTTCGCCCGCATGAACTACACATTTTTTTACTTACTAATCTAAATTACATACTTTCGTGTTCGTATATAATTCTCATTGTAAAGACATCAATGAAATGAAACAGTTATTTTGTGTCAATTTTGTTGAATAAAACATTTTATATTGATATTTATTTTTTTATTTAGGAACTGATTTTAAGAAAACAAACACTAAATAGTAAATCGGTTAAGTCGTTTCTGAGGTGCACGGCGTGCACGGACGCACACAGCAAACAGGCAAAAATTTTAAAAATCATTGTTTTACTATTACCTTGATAAATGCCCCCAATAAAAGAATTTCTCATTAAATCTTCCATGTCCAGACAGCGATCAGTGTCAATTTTATTATAAGTATATAGGTATTTTTAGATAAATCTTATGACACTATCAAAATTTATGATTTTACTAACGAAACTAATAAGCTATTTAATATAATAAACAACTTAACAAAATTTACTTACGCAAACTTTATATCATTGTTACAGGCCGAAATGAAGGCAATTAGCTTTATTATTGCACTAACGGCGGTAATAAGTTGCAAGGCAGCGACCCCACAACTGCGTTTCGCGTGGAAAGAAGTAGACTTCACATGGGACTCCCCAGAACAGCGGGAAACAGCTATTAAAGATGGAGTATTTGTAAAGGCCAACAACCTTCCTTTAGGTTTAGCGAGATGGAAGAACAAGGTCTTCGTGACTGTTCCAAGATGGAAGAACGGAGTTGCATCTTCGTTAAATTACATAGACTTAGACGGTGCTCCAGACCAAGAGTTGAAGCCATATCCATCATTGAAAGATAATCTTGTAGCTGATGACGCCAAGGAACTGCCATCAAACAGCTCAATTATTTCTGTTTTTAGAGTGTTTGTTGATCCTTGCGATAGATTGTGGGTAATGGACTCCGGGTTGGCGGATATATTAGGTAAGTTATGCAGACTAGCTAGTTTATAGCTTTCAGGCACGTACTTATCGCATTTACATATCTTAACAATTTATGAAAATTTCCCCCAGAAAAGTAGGGAGAGTGGCTTACGTCGTTTAGAGAAAGTGTGTCACAGGAAATATAATAATTTACGATTGTTTATTATGTTTATTTCTTTGTATATTGACATTATTAATATTTTTTTGTAGGATCAGCGAATCAAGTGGTTGGTCCGTCTCTTGTGATATTTGATCTAAATACCAATCAGTTGTTACATCGATACTACTTCAAGGTGTCTGATATGAAAGAAGATTCCTTCTTCGCTAATATCGTAAGTAATAATTATATTTAAAAATATTTTATAAAATAATCTATTAATAAGTAAATATAAATAATATGTATTTTTTTTAGAAATGTAGCGTATAAATATCTTCCAAAGATTCCATTCAAAAACAATACTTCATACAAGTGTGCAATAAATGTTAGGCAATCAGCATTTGAGATAGTCATCATCGTAAATCGAAATAGCAATAATTGTAATTGAACTTTTTGCTTGAATTGCTTGTGTTAATGATTTATGGTAACATACAGCTAGCAATTAATTTTAAATAGCAATTATACTAAATAATGTATGTCTACAGTATACTCGTATAGGAGTGACGATACTTTCATATGTCGCTACCGCATTTTACTAATTGATATTAATTGCTTTCGCTCACGATTTATTTTATAATTAGTTTCATTATAGACGACATTTATTGTACGTTTCCTGAAGATTAATAAGCCCACGAATTATAATTTAATATAGAAATCATTAAATAATGCAGTAATTGTTCGCCGCAGGTATATTTTAAAATATTAAGGAGGTCCGTAAATTTAGATTTTTTTTCAATGTATAAAAAATATCTATCCAAATTAGATGCTATAATTGTTATTTATTGTTAATACAAAAATATTCAAAGTAGTCATTATAGCGAAGTTAAAACACATTTCACTTTACATAAAGGATCAGGGACCCATATAAAAATAGTAGGGATATAAAAATAGTATTAAATTATTTATATTTAATTAGATAAGTGAATAAACAAGTAAACCGACGTTAATTTAAATTTCATTCAATATATATTTACAGGCAGTGGACGCAAATAAGGATACATGCGACGATGCATTTGCATATGTGCCAGATTTAGGTGCATACGGCGTTGTTGTATACAGCCTTAAACAGGACGATTCATGGAGAGTGAGCCATCACTACTTCCACTTTGAGCCACTGGCTGGTTCTTACAAAGTGGGTGGTGTGGAATTCCACTGGACCGATGGAGTCTTTGCTTTAGCACTATCAGAGCCAAGAGAGAACGGGTGAGTGGCTAAAACCTTGTTCGTGTAATGCACGTTGAACTGACCGAAGGTATATTTGTATTCGTCACGCTCTACATAGCGTATACAAAGCGCGATAAAGCTCATATAAGTATTTTCTGTTCGATTTTATTGATGGTTTCTGTGATTGTTTACTTTTGTTATTTGTCTTGAATAAGTGGGTATGATGTATGAGTTTTGTATAACCTAACATATAAGAAATATTATATTTTAAAATTGTTGAAAATGACAGTCACTACACTACTCTCTGCCAACCCTGCTGGATGCGCGCGTTCGGACAGCGTGAAGCTGATTTATTTTTTATTAAAACCTATTTCCATCGGTCAATATCTACTTAAAAGATAAAGATTAAAAAATAATTTAAAATAAAAAAATGTATTCTACGCACCACACTATATAAACTATCATAGTTAAGGGTCACCCGGTTTCTTATAAGCACTAACTATTTCAGATATCGCACGATGTTTTTCCACGCGTTCTCCAGCACCAAGGAGTTCTGCGTGTCCACGGAGCTGCTTCGCAATTACACACACATCGACAAGAACGAGGCATTCCACGACTTCAAGGTTTGAATATTAACATACATTTTGTATTTAACAAAATGCACTCTACATTTACGTTGACATGAATTGTTTAACTTAGAAAGCAAACAAGTCCGGTCAGTGTAAAAACCGTTCAAAGTAACAAATAATTCTATATTTTTGACACCTAGATTTAATTTTTAAAAATTAATGATATTTACAGATATAAAGATAAATCTTAAATGTTTAAATTTTGAATCCACTTTTCCTATAGTGTTTTACACACAAAATATAAACAATTCACGACAAACCTCGTATTCGTTACAACATTTATTTTTGCTTTATATGCTTAAAGGTAATTTACATAAATATAATTATATAAAAGAACCTTTGTTAATAAGCATTTAACAAATTTCAAATAATTTTAGATTCACTTTTGAACTTTTAATTTTTTAAAAAAAGAGAGAGGAGAAAATTACCAATAATCCAATGCAATATGCAAAATTACATTTTTAAAATACCTAAATTAGTTATAATTTTAAATATTATAAAATTTATATAAAAAATATTCTGTGTAATAAAAATAGTTTATTATTCAAATAAACACCACCTTTTGCTACCAGAGAATGCGATTTATCGGTTAGCGGTTGGCGTTGGTCAATAATAAACGGTTGTTTATTTCCATATGTCATTGACTTTGCGCATACTAATGTTTAGAAGGGACATGCATTCGATCTTCAATTACGTACTTTACTATTAAGGTTTATTTTATTTTATTTAAGAATTTGAAATTGAAATTACTTTAGACTCATTAATTGATTAATTAACTAACTTAAATTGAACTTATGAACTAAATAACAATTTAACAGGGTCCTATTTGCGTTTCATTTGCATTTTCTTTCATTTTAAAATATATAATTGCATTAAACTTTTTTTATTAGTTACTTAACGTTTTATTTTTATATATTATATTATATTTAAACTTATTATGCAAACCTTGAAAAATATAATGTAAATTTCATTTAACAAGTGTATGACTGAAATAAATGCAAACCGTAAAATTATATGATCAATTTTGAATGTTTTATCCTTCGACTCTGTTGAAATTTGGTCATTTCACATGTTAAAAATAATGTAGGTATATCATTTATTTAGTAGTCTAGATTTATTTAATCCTCTTTAGCACTGACCTTTTCAAAACTGTTCCCAATGATTTTTATCAAGTTCATATTACGAAACATTCTTTAACATTACTACACTAGAATTACTTAATTGTTGACATTTATACTTTGTAACATTAAGATATCCTTATTGCAGCTGCTGGGTGATCGTGGGGAACGTACACAGTCTTCGGCCAGTTTCTATGACGAAAATACTCACGTTCTATTTTACACACAGGTATGATATTAAATATTACTAAAATATTTTTATACAGCTTCACGCTGTATCCCGCACACAACAGGATAAGCAGAGGGTTTCTAGTGTTAAGACACTCAGTTTATCACTTTCCGCCAAATTCCGTCCCGGAACTCAACGCCGCGCTTTGCCTCGACACCAGAGCGGAAAAATGAAAATATAAATTTTAAAAAATTTTTTCTTCGACTGGAAATCGAACCCACAACCAGTCATATATACTTAATGTAATCTATTAAAATCTATGTTATTATATATTTTTTACACTATAAATTTCCTTCTAGTATTATATAAGCATGTGTGTTTAACACTCCAAAGTGTGAGGTGTGTCATCCGAGTACCTGGTACCTGCTATACTTAGCTTCTTGTTTAGATACAAATTTCAAACTTGGAAATCCTTGGGTATTTCCAAGGAGGATAATTTTAAGGAAATACATATTTTTTTAAATCAATGAGATACATATAGATTTGACTTATAGTGACATAATATGGATAACTATTTAAATAAAGTTGCATCTTTCGGTTTTCTAATTATTTTACACTTAAGACATCGTCGCGCAGGGGCATAAGCGTGCGACTGTCAACGCGACGGTTGTCGGTTCGATTCTCTCGGAGTACGTAATGAAATTAATGGCGTTAGGTTCGGCAGGCGGTGAATTTGGCATAAAGTGAGAAAGAGAAGTGTCTTAATAGGAATGAAGTCTCTGAACAATAGTTTCCTTTGTTCCCTAAAAATAAAAATAAATAAAATGAAAAGACAGAGAATAAGTTACAAGAACACAGTGTTTATTTATCACTTTTCTCCTCTCGGATTTAACTCTCAAATATCAAATACTTGCTTAAGTGCCACATATAGCAGTATACCAGTGAAAATAAGTCGACCTATCTTAAATATAGATTTATGATCGACGAATATTATTATTTATTTTTGTTGATGTGACAGAGTAACAAAAATTAAGTAAGCCAATTGAAAATTATATAATATCATAAGGTAAATAATAATAATTAAACAAAGTAATGTTGCATTGATTGTGAAGAGTAACAAACTACGTGAAAAGGCAAGACCTATTTCTCAGATAATTAATATTTCCTTTATTATGAGAGCTATTATAGATTACTTGTTATCTAGAGATGTGAGATTATTGTTATATGTTTTAACAACAGTTGGCATAATACAGTACAAACTATTTATTTATTATTAATTTTGATTAAACTATAAATATGAATATTTTCTAAAGTAGGTAATATTTTATCACCAACACTGTAATTATTTAAATAAAATTGGAATTGCAAATAATTTACCAATTTGCCATAAATAATGTCCATTTAATTGTACGTGGGCTCGATGGTCGATCCTCACTCGGATCGCGTCGGAGGAATGAATTACTTTTTTTTGGTATCTGTTCGAGTAAGGCAAAGTTTCCAAGTCTCAAATTTAGGAGAAACGAGTATTTTGACTGTAAACGGGTGTGGGTTCGATGACCACACGGGAAAATTAATTATTATTTCTCCATATATTCATTTCTTCGCTCTGGTAAAAAGGCAAAGCGCGGCTTTGAGTGCCGTCGATCAACACACACTGCCTTGAAAATTTGGCGAAATTGGGGAATGGAGTTTCTTTATACTAATTTCCCTCTGCCTATTCCATTATATGCGGGATACAGCATGAAGCTGACAAAAAAGAAAAGTTATTACCTTTCTTCTTATTTGTAGAATATAACGAAGCTGAAAAAATATATATATATATTGGTGTTCATACACGATTTCACTTAATCCATACATATACTCATTTCAAAATGTATGCTTTTTACGTTACTTATAATTTAATACATAAAGTTTAATATTAAGGTAAAATTAATATATTTATAAAATATTTCAAAAGTAATATATCATTTTATTACATATTTCAGGTAAATCGTGATGGCGTTGGTTGCTGGAACTCTAATAAGCCATATACTCCAGAAAACAATCCTCTTATATTCAATGACCCCGAAATGTACGAGTTCCTCAATGACTTAAAGGTATACAATAATATACTTATACGAAGTATACAATAATATACTTTCAACGATAGGTCGATAGGTAATTAATTCGGGTAGTGGTCATAAGTGGGGAACAGAGTGTCTTAACACTAGGTTCCCTCTGCCTACCCTGCCGTGTGCGGAATACAGAGAGAAGCTGATTTAATTTTTGATTTAAAAACAATTCACATTCAATAATAATTCACATTTAATATTTTTTTACATTTTCTTTTATTATTTTTTGTACAATAATTTACATGGGTGTTATATTAAACTATAATTATTGTATTTACAGGTTGATAACGAAGGCACTTTATGGTTCCTGAGTGACAAGCTGCCGCGTTTCATTTACAAATCACTAGATCCCAATGAGGTTAATTTCAGGATATTCAGCATTAAAGCGACGGACGCCATTGCTGGGACCGCTTGTGCATAATTTAAATATAGATTTAAGTTAAATATTTATATTTTTTTGTTCTTTTTACCAAGTCACCTCTTATAATTATATATTAGTAATGAATCGGAAACAAATATGTTTAAATTTAATTCTTAATGTCGTGAAAATATCCACTGTCCATACATACCACCAAACTTACAATGCACTTTTACAATAACCCTTCCTTAGCAGTCGGGAAGAAAGACCGATTTTAATATTTATAACGATTTTATGATTTAAATATAAATATTGTCATCTTACATTTTTATTCATCAACACGTTTAAAACATTTATGTAGTTGGTTTTTTTAAACTTATTTAAGTTAGTGTAATACCTAATAAATTGTGTAAATTAATTTCTATTTAATTTAAATACTCTAAAATTGTCAACACGTGATGTCACGAAACAATAAATTTTCTCTGCAGATCCTGTGAAAGTGAGAAGCACCCATGTACATTTATAATGATAATTATTTTCTTATCAATTTTAGCATAAATAAAATATTAAATAATAAATTTTATCTTTAGTGTTTTACAAGAAACCAGTTTGCATTATTATCAAAAAAAATTAAACATTTCAATACCCTACTTTCTTTATTGGCTTTTCAATATCTTTGAATAGTTTTAAGTAAGTAACTAATATAAAGGGGCCTTTTATTAATAATCCAGTCCAAACGTATTTATTTTATTTAAATAGTAGTTTATAATAATATAAATATAATTTGTAAATCATCAATCATTTATATTATATAAACATAATTTGTAAATTACATAACGTATGGTTCAATAGCAAAGGTTATCTGTTTGTTGATGTCATAAGTAATAAAAATAGTTGTTTTGTATAATTAAAAAAATATACTTGTTTGTGGTCATTTTTGCAACAAGCGAACAATTTGCGAGGGGAATATTTTTTGTTCAAGAAGTAGATTATAGTTTTATTTTATTTATTTTTTTATATCTCGGTATCTCTTATACATTTTAATATTACCTATCTTAAAATTATTATATCTCTAACTTAGTCAAATGACAGTTAGAAAATATATAATTTTTATTTGATATTATGTGTTTTTGTATACAAATCAGTGCTCACTTAACTCTTTTTAATATAAATAAAATAAAATAATATAAATAATTACGATTATTATTTTTAGACACAAAATAGAAGGCTTAGACAATCAATCTATAGTTCAATGCAAGTATAGATTTTACATACGGGTCACAGGAAATGTCGTTTCCTCATTTAAAGTAATAAGCAAAATAAGTATTTTATTAGACAATAGTTGTCGTCCAGATTTTGCTTGTGAGATATTTTATACCGCTGAGAGGTTAATTTAGTTTTTCTTTTCCCGGAGGAAATACCCCCTACGCTACCCTAGAAACGTAAATTTCTGGTGGAAAAGCTCTGGTTTTCAAGCTCACTAGTATCAGCTATGCAATCCCTGGCAATAATTTTACATATTTTGTTGATTGATAATTTGATATAAGTATTCATACAAGGTATTTAAACGCCCTCGACATAAAATGTACAATGTTAGTAAATAAAAAACAAAATAAACTCTTAAGCGCGATATTTATTTATTTTGAAGCTGATGATTCAATTTTTAAGTAGTATTGCACGGTAATAGGTCAAGTTTGAAAGGAAGCGTTATTAGGAAGTAGAACAATTATTATCGGCACAATTACTTACTTCTGGAAACAATTAGTAGTTTATTAAATATTAATAAAAATAGAAATCGCCATTGTATGTGGGCAGAGTTCAGAAGTGTCTGACGACACGCAATCGTTCTGGGTTCGATTCCTAAACGGGAGAAATAAATTGAATAAATGTCTTTGCTGTCTTAAATTTGCAATCATGTATGGCTTAACAAGATCAAGTGAATTTTGTTAAAAGTAATCATTTGTAATTCTATATCAAGGGTGGAACCCACCATGCCCACTCATGGTGGGTTCAAATCAGCAATATAAATATAGCTATATTTATTTTATGTTTGGGGCTTATTACGTACTGCAGAAATGTATTAAAGTAAGAACAAAAAGTTAGTTAAGATCACATTGTTTTTATCAACGCTACAGTTATTGTTTAGTTCAGCAAATTGAAGTGAGTCCCGCTGATGGAGACTAGATGTATAGCGATAACTAGTTCGAAGTAATTACATAGCGGATTCGCGGAGCCGCCATTCCACCGAGAGTCGCTCGAGAAGGACATTGTGTCGCAACTTTGAAGTAGGCTACTTGCAAAATGGCGCCAAAGTTTAAGACTGAAAAAGTTGGAATCGTTGGCAGGTAAGATATAATCACGAGGTATTTTAATTAAATAATACAAAGATTATAATTAATATTTAAGTAACAAGATATTCCAATATAGTGTTGTGTTAATGGCACTCGGTAGCTGTCAATTCATTGTCATCAGTTGTAGTTTGACGTTTTGATTATTATTATTTTCCTCATTCAATGAAAGTAAGATTACGGACAAAGCTAGACCTATAAGTTTAAATACTATATTATTTTCTAAATGTATACTGGTATACCATATTTTAAATTGCATTGAATATTTTTATATTCAAAGAAATTCTTTTATATTTAAATCAAATTAATGGATAGGAACATCCCTAGTATAGGCGACCTTCACCTACTTCTCGTAATACAAGACCCACCCGTACAGTTATGCGAACTCTTTGTGCTATTGATTTACCTACTAAAAAAATACTAAGATGTTTCGAATACATTTAATCAAAATAGTTTTAGAACCAAAATATAATATAGGGGAATTGTGCTTAAGATGACATACTTTTTGTTTGAAGACAAATATTTCAAATAAATAAAGTCATCTGAGAACAGCATATTGCGTATACTATTATATATTTCATAATCAACGAAATTATTTTAGTTTCAGAACAATCATCTTTCAAACATCATAAAAACAAACAAAAATCGCATTTAGGTCGACCAGTGTAAGACGATATATCTACAGGGTAAAATGACATACTTAGTATGTGGCATAAAAACGCCATCATTATTTGTCGAGCATAGTTCACAAATAAATAGTTTCTTCTTTGCTGGGGGCTTTTATATAGTATTAAGGCCAGATTCATACATGTTGCAAATTTTATGAGGTGGGATTCCATTATCAGTCACTTCCTTTTCCAAAAGGGAAATAAGCTTCGTCACTTGCGGCTATTGAATGCCCTTGCTTTAGCAGCCTTATCCATGTCTTCTTGTGACCAATATATATTCGTTTGTAATTGCCAGGCATTTTGTAGGTAAAGCAAAAAATATATCGATTCTATTTATAAGGGTAAGATAGTATGCCATCTTATACTCACGTTATGTATGTCATCTTACCCAATAGATATATGAATTTAATTTTAACCGTTGTGTCAAAAGTTTATAGGTTAGGATGCGCTTTTAACGTAAGTTGTGTCATATAATATTCCTATTTTACATTTATAATTAGTTCAAATAGAAAATCTTTATCTTACATGTCTTTTCACCATCAAGCAAAAGCGAAAGAAAAATTTGTTGCAATTGAAAATAACGAAAACATGAATTATTTGCCCATCTGCATTCATTTGCACCCATACTGAATTTAAGCACTAGCTGCATCTACAGACACTCTCTAAAACGTCACAAGATCGCACTTAGCGCTAATAGTTTCATCAATATTGGTAGTGTGTCATCTTATCATAGTATGCCATCTTGAGCACAATTCCCCTATATTTTCTTATTAGAGTATGATATATATTTTCTTATTATAAATAAACTGTATATAATGCAATAATTTTAAGTGAATTTCATTACAATTACTGCAAAATATACCTACTACTTTACTATCATAATGACTGTTTTTAGTTTAGTTCTTTTTATTTTTTCAAAGTTAAAATTTACGCCTAGGTAATATTTTGATTTTGATAAAGCAATAATAATAGGCCGGTGGTGGTGCAGGAGCACAAAGTGTGCTGCAAAATCAATTGGTTGTGGGTTCAATCCCCACTCGAGAAAAGGAAATATTTATTTAAATTTATATGTTCATTTCTTCGCTCTGGTGTCGAGGTAAAGCGTTTTGAGTTCCGTTACTCAACACACAATGCCTCCAAAATTCGGCGTAAAGTGGGGAACTAGGTTTCTTCTGCCTACCCTGTGTGCGGGATAGAGCGTGAAGCTAACTTGATTTTTTAAGTAAGATAAAAACATATACAACGGACATATTACATGTTTTTAATTTTGGGGACCGCCAACATACTCAAGTCCTCTTACCGTAAACATCTCTTTATGTGTTGATAATAAAAGATATTGTATTTCTGATAAATATTATAAGGTTAATTTACATAAGATAACATTCAAGTTATCAATAAGTGTGTAAATATAAATATGTATATTTATTTGGACATTATATAATATGTGCGTAAACTGATTTTAAATAATTTTACGCACGTATTATGTAATATCCAGTCTAATCATATTTCAAAAAAAAATCAAAAATATACGGTACGGTCAATAAGCCTTGGCCGCTTCGAAGTTAACTTAAGACTGCGCAGATTTGATTTTAGAATTTTTCTTACTTTTTATTATTTTACTCCTGCGTGAACGATGAGGATAAATTCCGAAAAGTTAACTTTAGGGCCGCCACAACTTGTTGACCGTACTATACGTGACATGAAAAACTTGAAAAAGGAATCAATTAAATTACTCTAATAAATAAGTTAAATAAGAATAAATTAAATAAGTTACTCTGCCAGTTATGATAATATTCATGTTTTGGTTTCTACAAAAATGTGTGCAAATACAAAGTTAACAAATGACCTAGAAAAAACTTGTATATAAAATGTATTATACTATTTAATTTAACTATTAATGTTTAGTAACAATTCACATTAGAAGCATGTAGTGAGTCTAAATTATAAATTAAAAATTTATTTGGCGAGTTAGATACTGATGGTGATGGTCTTTAATCATAATCCTGTGACAGAGATAGTGTGGTCAAATCCAGCTCCGGAAAATTAGATTAAATTGTAAAATTCAATCAATAGAACGTTTATAAATCTATGGTTAATGAAATTAACACAAAAATATAAGTTGGGATGAATTAAGCAAATGTAACGTAGCTACGTTGCTTCAGTAGGCAATATTTGTATTAATTCTAAAAAGTAGATGAGTAAAAATAAAATATGCAACATTATAGTAATTTTTTTGAGGCCATCGTGGCGCAGCGCCACAAGGGTGTGACTGTAACGCGACGGTAGTGGGTTCGATCCTCACTCGAGGAAGTGAAATATTTATTTACGTTTATATTTCCATTTCTTCTCGAGGCAAAGCGCGGCGTTAAGTTCTGCCACTCAACACGCAAAGCCTCCAGAATTCGGCAGAAAGTGGGGAACAGAGTGTCTTAACACTAGGTTCCCTCTGTATTGTTAATCATATTTTGTATACTAAGTAAACTTATAGATTAAGTTAATTGAACGACATTACTTTCAGTGGCCTAATTGGAAGATCATGGGCGATGCTCTTCGCCTCGGTTGGTTATCAAGTGACAATTTTTGACATCATTCCTAAACAAGTTTCTGACGCACTCGAAGATATTAAAGTGCAGCTGAAAACTTTAGAAAAAGATGGGTTATTGCGTGGCGTATTAAATGCTGATCAACAAATGAGTTGCATTAAAGGTAATTTTTGGTTCATTTAAGGTTAACATTTTTGCACTAAATCACTTAGGAGATTTTTTAAATAGGTATTCAGTACAGTTGACGCAACTAGGATATTTTTAGGACAATTCGCAATGTTTAAATGAAATAAGTTATAAATAACACTCAATTCTACAATTATTTTACTAAAGCCTGCATTCACTACAATTTTTAGTTCTATATCAACCCATAACACTTCCCCGTGGACATTGCTGGAAGACAAGCAATGTAATCTTGTAATATCGTGAGCATTACAAAACAAGTAGTAACCATTTTCAATTAACCTTAAAAACAATTAATATAAAGATTTACCTTATTTCAATAATATTAAGTTGTTACCTAATGAGAAAAATATTCAAGTTAAGTTGTCTTTTGTCACGTAGTATTGAAGGTCAAAATCATGAAAAAATATTTCAAATATTTATTTCATTGTATCAATTACTTTATTGCATACTTACAAAGTATTTTCCGACGTTCACGGTAAATTTTATGAGCCTATTAGGCATTGTCTCTTGAGGTACCTCTATGTCTACTATGGAAAAGAACGAAGGAGATTTTTTTTCCGCTTCCTTCTGTATTCCGCACGTAAAACGGTAGGCAGAGGAAGCTTAGTGTAAAGGCATTGCGTGTTGAGTTGATGAAATCTAAAGCCACGCTTTTAGCTTGGTCTATCTTGGTCTATCTGAGCGAACAAATGAAAATATTATTAATTATCCATTCCCCGAGTAGGAATCGAACCCACAATCATCTCGTTCTGTCACACCTTTGAGATTTTAGTTCTTCGGCGATTGACGGAGCTCAAATTGAATGCGACTTAGGGTACTGCTAAACAATGTGTACTGAAAGTATTGTATTTCAAAATGAATGAACGGAAAAACGTGTTTTGTAATTATAAGTAGCTTCATATATACTGTGTATTAATGATATTTACCGAAGAGAGTGTAGATGCCTTTCTAATCCTGAATATCAGGATATCTATCTGTTATCTATCTATTATCTCGCATCCTAAGCGGTAATTAGGTAAATCTCAGTATCAGTCAGTGAAATAAATAATATTCTATTCTAGGCTCTACTGACCTTGCATCAGCAGTTAAAGATGCCATTTTCGTACAAGAGTGCGTACCAGAAAGTTTGGAGCTAAAGAAGAAAGTCTTCCAAGACCTGGACAAAGTTGTCGATGACAAAACTATACTTTCAAGTTCCACAAGTACTACTCTACCTTCTCTCTTTTCTGAGGGATTGAAACATAAGTCGCAGGTTTGCATGAATTTTATGAATTTCAATTATTTAATTTTACCCTTTATAATCATACTGTATTTTATAAAAATTGATATGTCAATTTATATAATTTTTTTTTTAAATGCGTTTTCATTTTTATGAAAAATAATGTCGTAATTGTTTTTATTTTAGATTTAAGTTTACTAAATATTTTTTTGGTTAAGTACAAATAATAGGTCGAAAAGTAAATTAAATACAATCTAATCTAAAAAATGTTTTAATAAACATAAAATGATCACAACCATGTGACAACTTCAAATTTAAAATTTGGTAATGATGTTTAAATGATGATATCTCCGAATACGTTTTTATTTATAAATATTACAATACGCTTTAATTGTTTATTTAAAATTTACGAATGAAAAACAAAAATTCTTAATTCTATTTGTCAAAAAATAATAATTTACATTATTATTATTAACAAATGACAAATTTAGGTGGTAGTGTCGCATCCAGTGAATCCTCCTTACTACGTGCCGTTAGTGGAAATAGTGCCCGCACCCTGGACTAAGCCGGAAGTAGCTAAGAAGACCAGAGAAATTATGGTTGAAATCGGTCAAGAGCCCGTCTCTCTGTCGAGGGAAATCGATGGCTTCGTATTAAATCGTATACAGTAAGTATCGTCGCCAAATCACAAGTCTAACTAAAATCGCGATGGTTGGGGGTAGAGTCCCACTAGGGGTTATAAATTATTTGCATTTTCTCGTTCTGGTAACAAGACATAGCGCGGTATTGACTTCTGCCCCTCAAGACGACGCTTAATATCTCAAAAATTCGACCGAATGTGGCGAAAAGAGTGCCTTCTCACTAAATTTATCCTGCCTACTCTACTAAATGCGGGATACAGCGGGAACCTGCAAAAATATAAACCACAACCTTTACAATAAGTCCTTGCTCTTTATATTTATTCACAAAAACGTAGGACGTGATCTAGTTACTTAAGTTTTTATCACTTTTTTTATCCTACAAGTTTGAAAGTTGTTTTAACCGTTAGCTCTAATACATACTAAATGGTATGTTACATTCAATAATCGAAAATTTAGTTTGAATTTAATATCAACATACAAAAATACAATATACATATATGAATAAATAAAATAATAATAAATATGTTTTTATAGATATGCAATTTTGAACGAAGTCTGGCGTTTGGTTGACGATAAAGTAGTGGACGTGCAAGATGTGGACAAGGTCATATCGGAGGGTTTGGGAATGCGTTACGCTTTCCTTGGTTCTCTAGAAACTGCCCATTTAAATGCGGAAGGCATGAAAAGCTACATTGAAAGGTAATAATAGAAAAAAAATAAAAATATCCTTATGTTATATCAAATATTATAGTATATATCACTTTGCTTTTACTTTGCTTTTTATGCATTTTAATCAACATTAGCATTTAAATATAGATGGAAAATAAAGCCAAAATAATCTTAGGCCACCTAAAAATTTAAATAAAGAAACAATTAGCTTATTTTTTAATTTTAAATATTTCAGATATGGAGAGACTATTTATAACGTGAGCAATACA
Source organism: Heliconius melpomene rosina (assembly GCF_056956725.1). Lineage (NCBI taxonomy): Eukaryota > Metazoa > Arthropoda > Insecta > Lepidoptera > Nymphalidae > Heliconius > Heliconius melpomene. The sequence goes on along the minus strand of NC_140401.1, from coordinate 4,172,518 downwards.
TCCGGGCCGAATCCTCGTATGACGTCATCATCGAGCGCGGATTCGATTTGCACGCAACTCAACGACATGGTGCCGCTAGAGCGCCTGCAGGAGCGCCGCGCGTGGCGGGACGCGTGCCTCACGAGGCTGGCGTTGTTGAAGAAAGAAATGAATACTAAATACAAGAACTGATCTAATATATCCATTAAAATTTAAATCATTATTTACAATATATGTATATAAAATATATTTGTTTTTGTATTATTATATAGTTGTTTTAATTATTATATAAAATTAAAATAATTTTGTCCTTTTCGTGGAATATATATTTTACTAGCCGCCCTAGGCGGCGTCGCCTGCATGCATTATACTAATATTAATTTAGGTGAATTCTAAAAAATCGTGTAACAGGTGTTCAATTAAATATTTTTATGAGTCTGAATATCAAATTTGATAAAAATCGGTGCCGATTTTTTAAAAAATCCAAATAAACTTTCAACCCCTTTAGGGTTAAAACTTTTCAAAATATCTTCTTAGTGGGAGTCCACATTACAAAAATAAACATTTGTCATAAAAATAACCACCGTATGTATGTTTGTTTTTTATTACTTAGTTTATATTATATAAATCAATATTAGTGGAATTCTGTTCTTTCTCAAAATTATTTGCTTGTAAATTATTATAATATTGCGCAGCAAAAGATGGCCGTTCCGAACGAACTCTTGAGTGAAACTGTTCACTGTTGAATTGCTGCTGAATTTCCTTTAATCTATGTTTAAGGATACTGGTCAGTGGTCCGCGTCGGCAATGAGCTCTCAATGTCACAACCAAGCCAAGCACTCCAAAATCACACGCTTGTATTGGTGGATTTGGTGGATGTTTGGCAAGCCTCGGCTAGCGTGTAAGCATATCATGACAGTTGCTGTTATACAACAAATGGTTTCATATTATCTATGTAATAACAACTTTTTTAATCTGCAATTTAACTTATCTGTGGTTTAATTGCAATATTTCAATTTTTCATGGATTCATATTTTATTTACCTTCATCCATTGCAAATAAAAATATAATTTTTATAAAAATCTTTAGTCCGCCATGAATGGATGGAATATATTTTGAGAAATGTGTAATTTATTTTATTAAATAGGATATATATATTGGCGAGATGCCTCGTAGTTAATATAAATTTACGGACTGTTTTCCAAATGTGTTGTTTTGGTAGATAATGGATCCAAGAATGTGTAGAAAAATCAGTAGTAGTGAAAGTCTTCCAGATGCTGAAAATGTGGAATTTGAAGTATCAAACATCATTGCACCGCAAGAAAGCGAAGATAATTTCTTATTGGATGGCAGTCCAGAACTTCACTCTGTAACCTGGCTTGATGACGATCAAATAGATGACTTAGATATTAATTTAGATCAAACTAATCTATTTTTTCATAGGGTTGATAGTGCAGATGTTATATATCGGAGTAAGAAAAAAAAATGTAAAATGGTAGGTAAATATGTAATGGGAGACGTGCTAGGCGAAGGTTCCTATGGTAAAGTGAAGGAAATGTTAGATTCTGAGACATTGTCTAGAAGAGCCGTTAAGATATTAAAGAAACGAAAGCTGAGAAGAATACCAAATGGTGAACAAAATGTACAGAGAGAGATTCAATTACTGCGAATACTTAGGCATAAAAATGTGATAGAACTAGTCGATGTAATGTACAATGATGAAAAACAAAAAATGTATTTAGTTATGGAATTTTGCGTAGGTGTACTTCAGGTAAGAATAAAATGGGGGTCTGTTTTTTACATGTTATGCAGACCATAACATATTTTTTTCTAGCTCTTTGTTATATTTAACATATAAAAGGTTAGGCAGAGGGTATATAGTGGGTAAGATAGTAGTCAATGCTTTGTCATACTTTGTCTTGTTATCAGAAATAGAAATAATTCCTCTTCCCCGAGTAAAACTAAACCTACAACTGTTGCATTTACAATGAGACACTGCTATTGCAACACTGGTTTCACTAACATAAAGAAAAATATAATTATTTGTAATAACTGCATAATTTGTCAATATGTCTATTATTAATAGGATATGTTAGAATCAAGTCCTGGCAAGAAGTTTCCTCAGCGCCAAGCGCACGACTACTTCACACAGCTACTGGATGGCTTAGAATATTTACACGGCCAGGGTGTAGTTCATAAAGATATTAAACCAGGGAATCTACTACTAACTTTGGACCAGACACTGAAAATAACTGATTTTGGTGTTGCTGAAGTAAGTAATTTGGTATATTTATTATTACACTAAATACTTGAAAAAGAGAAAGGCATAGAAGAAATTACTTTGTATTTTTAAAAACTTGAGGTACACAGAATGTCTCAATTTTCAAATACTAAAGGGTTTGACTCCATCTACATTAATTTGTTATAAATTTTGTAAAAGTATATATAAAAGGATGTTATGATGCAATGCACAAGCATGGAATTGTAAACGCTGTGGTTCTGGTTTTGATCCCACTCGACAGAAGAACATATGTTATATTTCCATTTCCTCATTCCGGTAGTGTAACAAAACACGGCTCTGAGTTCTGCCACTCCTCATACAATGCAGTCTGCCTATATGTACTACTATGTGGGGGATACAGCATGCAGCTAAAAAATAAATAAATATTTTCCAGGCATTAGACATGTTTTCCCCAAAGGATACATGTTATACTGGACAAGGCTCGCCTGCGTTCCAACCTCCAGAAATAGCAAATGGTGCTGAAACTTTTTCTGGGGTCAAAGTAGATATTTGGAGCAGTGGAGTCACTTTGTAAGTATTATTATTTTTCATGGTTGAAAATGAACAGCTTTGTTAAACTTTATCCAACATAAAGCCGCAGGGTGGGGATGGACTGTCATAACATTAAGTTTCCTCCACACTTAGTGTTAAGACATTCCATTCCCCCTGCGCCTATTCTTCGAGAAATTGATTGTTGCGTGGCAGAACCCAACATTGCCCTTTGTCATGCTACCCCTGGTTACCCCTGTTAACCCACACAACAAATACTGTGTTGCTATGCCACAATGGCCTTCCAATCCTTGTTAATTTTCCTTAAAATGACAATAATGTCAGTTGTTTTGTAACTTTTCCTATTATTAGTTTTCCTTTTGCTCATTGTTTTGTAATAAATATAACAAGATTAACTAATCAGATATTTTATAGTCCATACTATTCAATTCCTAAATAGAAAAATGTCTAGGTATATTAATTGATACAATTGTGATGCAATCTGACTGTAAGATATGTTATGATTGGTTTCGATTCCCACTTGGGGAAATGGGTTCTTGTTATTTCCCCGCTATTCTAATTATTTAACAAGCAATATTTTGAGTTGAGACGATAAACTGAAGTTATATGTTATTGTTTTGAGTAAATCATTATTATTAATACTCATGTTATTTAATTATATTTCGTGAGTCATAAACATAAGTTTAATTTTATGAATAAACATTGACTCATCCAAGCGCATTATGTGGAATTATATGAATTATAAAACATTTTTGAAATTTTTATATGTAAATAGATCCTTTAAATATTATAAATGTTAAAGTTTGTGAGGATGTATGTTTGCTCCACTTTCACGCAAAAAATACTGAGCAGATTTACATGAAACTTTACCCCTAGGATACATGCATGCAATATTTTATTCTACCAGAATAAAACATTTGCACTGTTATCATAACTTTTATAACTGTTTTTGTACTATATTTAAACGTTTTATTAATATAGTGGATCAAATTACTGGATTTTTCTAATCGTGTACTCCAAGGTTGACGCCAATCGTGGCAGATTGTGGGTTCAACTCCCATTTGAGGAATTGAAATATTGAAATTTTTCATTTTCTTCGCTCTGGTTTCGAGGCAAAGTACTTATAATAATAATAATATAAGCACAGACGCCTAATGTGCTCTAGAATTTTAACCCTGGGTTAACCTTCACGATTATTTATCACGTACTATATATTGCATATATCGCAGTGGTATAGCGTCTGAATGTAAACGCGATGATTGTGGGTTCGACTTGCACGTCATATTTACTTCTTTCATATCATCGCTCTCACAACAAGACAAAGCACGGCGTTTAGCTCCGCCACTCAACATGCAAGGTCTTGATTAATTTAATAGAATACAGCGAACAGATTATCTTAATAACCTCACTTCGTCGTAATGTTAATAATCTCCCGCCTACTCTGCTATATCAGATATCTTTATATATAAAAAGAAGATGTTCCTACTGACTGAGGTATAGAGTATAGAGGCACGCACAGACTCAACCATTGCTGGTAGAAACTTGAAAATAAAATTTGGACAGATGTTTATTTTCATAATTTGAACACCCTCTAAAGAAGGGATTTTGAAAATTTTTAACCCTGACGGGGTGAAATAGCGTGTTAAAAATATTTCGATGATAATGGGTTTTTTTTAATTTCATAAATATATTTAATAAATATTCATATAATTCAAGCGGGCGAAGCCGCCTCGGTCCGCTAATGTAAGATACAGCGTGAAGTTGCGTACCTTTACAGATATAACATGACGACGGGGCGGTACCCCTTTGAGGGCGACAACGTGTATCGGTTACTGGAGGCGATAGGGCGAGGCGAGCCCGCGCCGCCGCCGTCTTCCCTAGGATCTTCCCTTCAAGCCCTTTTAATTCATATGCTCAAGAGGAACCCAGACGAACGGCCAACTGTACAGGAGATACGACGGCACGAGTAAGTTATTTTTCAGCTTAACTGTATGCCGTGCCGTAACAGCTTCATGGCGAAATTCAACGCCGCGCTTTACCTTGATGAAAAAAGAATAAAAATTAATTTCTCTGGGTGGGAATCGAACCCATAACTCTCGCGTTTTCAGTCACATGCTTGTGCCATTGCGCCACGACAGCCATAGCAGTTTTTGCCTGGTACTTTAAATAAATAAATATATATATTTATTTATTTAAAGTACCAGGCAAAAACTGCTATGGCTGTCGTGTATATTAATATATATATATATATATATATATATATATATATATATATATATATATATATATATATATTAATATAAATGAAACTATATTTTAATTCTGCAATAATTGTACGATTATGAGAGTGAGTCATCTTTTATTTTTGAACAGATAATGCATATAGGGTTGATTCTTATGATGATTCTCCAATAAATTTTAATGAACGCTATAAACTTTGTTGTGTTGTTTGTGTTGCATTCAGCACGTGCATTACATACGCTTCTGAAATCTGTATGATCTTATTAATCCATGAAGCCAATTTACCTCACTAAGCTTTATGATGTTTTTCATGAGCGCAAAATTTATTATCTTTTTGTCTAACATTTTATATTGTTGTACAGTTAGTAATATTTATAGCAAAAAATAATAAATTTACGTCCATACTTATTTTATTCCCAAATCAATTTACAGTACTGATGGTGTTTGCTTAACATTTAAAATCCCACTTTTCTTGAATTATTCCACGCACTGAGATAATTATTTTTTAATAATTTTATTTTTTGTTATAAGTTACTAACAAGTCCAGAAATAAAAGTTTCGGTAGACAAAACTTAGACAAAATCTGGCAACGCTGGTACGTACGTACCTATATTTAATTATGTACCAAATTTGTAGCTGGCTCAGATCTCGACCGCCATTGCGGTCCGGCGAGGTGACAGTGGGCCCGCGCTCGCGTCGCTCGGACGAGCTGCACAGCTCCACGGTGATACCGTATCTAGTGGAACGTCACTACGCCTCCGCACACCACTACTTTACCGAACACGATCTTAGGAACGGTGAGTGTTATTGATTTTATGTTTATGCTGTATCCAGTATAAAGAAGAGTAGGCAGAGGGAAGGTAGTGTTAAGACACTCCGTGGCCCACGCATGGCTCAATTTCGAAACATTGCGTATTGAGTGGCACAATTGTATGCGACACTTTATCTATCAGACAATTGAACTCTCCGTTCAAAGTTATTTGTTGTCCCTGCCACTAACTTTGCTACTACTTTTTCTGCAGCGGCATAGCTGTGCGGGAAAAGTGTGAAGTTGTTTTCTTTTTTTTTTGTTTTCAAGAACAAAATTTGTGGAGTAGAAAATCATTTTTTGTTTATTACTATATTTCAAGGATTTTTTAATTAGGAAAATATTAAACCTAAGCAAAAAATAATCGTTTAATTATATGTATCGTATCGTGAATAGTAGTTTCAAATATTTTTTAATGTTTTGATGTACCCTTGAACTGTTTTTGGTAATTATAATAATGATCTTCAAATTCAGGAAACTGTTACATTTTATGATAATAATAACAATAAAAAATTAAATAAACGGTTACGAACATTTTTGTATAATAAATAGTTTGTTCATTTTAAACGATAACTAAAGAGTTACGCATATAAATACAAAATTATAATTTTTGATCGACGATAATGTCGTTTAATTGTTATTATTCGTTTGTATATTCAGTTTAACAGATAACCCAGTATAGGTGCTATGTAAATATTCACTTCACGTCACTGACATGATGTAAATATGGCTGATTATCATTTAACACATTTCACTACATTTATTATTTTCCACAGTACTAGAATGTTTTATATAAATCTGGATTCATACTTAATTTTTATTTATCACATACACGGCCTTATAAATATATAAATTATAAATTTAGTGTACACGTGATTGAATGACATAACTTATTAAGTAACCGAAACCTTATAAAACTATGGAGAGTCGAAATGGCGTTATATGATTTGGCGGTGTTGAGTTCCGCTACTCAACGCGCAACGCCTCCAGGATTCAGCGGAAAGTGGGGAGCAGTGTGTCTTGATACTAGGCTCCTCTGCCTACCCTGCTACATGCGGGATACAGCGTGAAGCAGAAAAAAATACGGTTTAAAATTTAACTTTATAGTATTTAGATTATTGAATTACATATTACAGATACAGAATGTTGCAAAGAGGGTCAAGTTCGCGCTCGTATATGTTCATTGAGTTAGGTTCGTAGCATGGAAGTGACCCTGCATAGGTTTTATAATGTTACAATTTGTTATCGAGTGAGCACGCGCACTTAACACGGCTAATCTAATTATAAGTACGCTGCGACGCAAATCCTGTTTAACTATTAACAGCTTATAATTGCCGTTTATTTATCTAATTATTATATATTATATAGTGTTGAGCTAATAAATATGCATGCTCATAGCTACCTACGTATTAATTTAATATAATAGTTTGTTTTTTTTAAATCGTGCATTTAGGAGAGGAAAACGATTGACATCACTTTTTCGCTTTCCTTTTGATTGCAGAACAATCGGTAGCATAAAAATGTTACTTAAAATGTCCCTAAACATAATTAATCATTTTCTTAATTATAATTTAATACACGACCACTTCAATAGCCTTTACCAAAATTTTTTTTGGTAACAAAATATTTTTTTTAATTTAAATATATCTGCTATTTATTTAACTGTTAGATGTATCAACGTTTGCCTTGTGACATCTTTTTCAATAGTAAAAAGGAATTTGGTTAATATATTCAAATATATTTATGTAGTCAGTTGCTATTCAATATGGAAGTGTATGAATGTGAATGATACACATTTAAAATCTGTCTGAATTGCAATACTAAAATGTAGGTTCCTAAATATTATGAAATATGATACAAACTTATCCCCTTTTTAAGAAAACATAAAAAGTTTCAGAGAGCTGGATTGAACCTTTGCTTCTTGAACACCTTCCAAAAGCTCTGACCACTAATATGTGTAGGTACATAATCGAAATGTCGAAATTCTTATATAGTACTTAATGATAAAAATAAAACTCATTATACAGAATTAGGTGACAACGGTTCCCGCACAATGTCGACGGCGGAGCTGTCCGACGCCGAGTCCACGCAGTGCAAGCGGCGCTGGCACTCCTCCTGCGGCCGCCTGCCCTCGTGCCGCCTCACGTGATGTCACCCTACTCACTAATGCTAGTCTTACCGCGGGACTGTCCTGTTTATTGTTACTGTATTTCTATATATTAATTATAATTTCAGTTAATGGGGGCCACCGCGTGACAATTCTAGTTAGGTAGCTAGGTCCTCAAAATGTCAAATGCTATTGAACTTCACTGTTTGTAAGCCTCCGTGGTTTTAATTAATGAATTTTATCACTGTGTGGCGATTTATGAATAATTTCGGCAAATAGAGAATATAAATTAATAAATGCTAGAGCTTTTAAAAAAAATTGTCTTTTTAAAGCTTCTATGCGAACAAAGTATTTGTTTTTTTAATTCGAAATATTCAAAGTGATTAACGATACTTAACGATATTAAAAGTTGTCGTAATGATGTTAAAATTCATACAGTTAGCTAAATACAATTTTGACTTTACATCTATACTTCGAGAACCTACACGCTAAGAGCGCTAACTGGTGACCACAACAGCAATAGCCCCCATTCCATCGTTTTTTAAATTGTATTGTCTCCCTACTAATCAATGTTGTATAATCAGTGCTGATGTCACTCCAGGACTGCCTTGAATTTTATTTCCTTATTTTTATCATCATTTTTTATTAAATTGTATTGTCAACCTACCAGCTAATGTATAAACAGTGGTGATTTTGGTCCAGTATTGTCCTGTAAATTGTTATTTGGATTTTTTTGTGTTAACACTAAGTATATTAGTTTTTTACGGTAACGTTTTGTATTATCTCTGTCATCCCACTAACATTTATAACTATTTTTTTTAGTCATCAGTTTTATAATTAAAGGCAAAAGCTAAAGTTTTAGTACGTAGTCACGAATACTGTAATAATTTATTATACTTTAATTATAGTAAATAAATTATTACAGTAAATTATTTAAATTTCCGTCTTACTTACGTATAAATTTTGTGGGCGAATATTAAGTGATCGGACGCCATTTAATCATAGTCAAATTGGATTTTTTATGTAAAAAGTACTATTTTTGACGTATACCACCTATTTAAGTGTATAATTCTTAAAATGTTTACAATAGTAAATATTAATTGTTGAACTGCCATTTCGACAACGAAATTAGAAAAACTTTGTACTCTTTTTTACTAAAAATTTGCTGACAGAGGTACAAAAACATTTTGCACTCCTTCTCTATATCAACTATATGTATAATACATATAGTTTATATAGAGAAGGAGAGCAAAATGTTTTTTTTACCATAATGAATAAAAATACATTAAATTAATAAAATAAATGAAGAGGAGTTCAAGACATGAGTTCAAGTGATATGTCTATGCACTACCAAACGTTTACACCATATACGTCACTACCATATGTTTGACAATACACACTTCGGTATAAAGTGACATACATGTTGCTATGGCAACGGGTCCATTGATTCTCTACTTTTTTAAATTGACGTCGAATAAAATCACCACTGAATGTTATATAATAACTGCATTTGTTTCAAACAAAACCACATTAGTTGACAGCTTTATGTGCAATATGGCTGTGAGATCTGCTATTTAGTTTAGATAATGACATTTGACGTCGTTACTTTTATAGAATTATATTTTGGTCAAATTGCACATAAAAGATTGTATTGTAAATGGCGTCCTTTTACGTGATGTTTTTAATATGTTTCTGTAATTTAACATTTATTCTAAATATTTTGAATTTGCTGTAATGTTTTAGTGTCCACTACATCAGTACACTGAATATTATAAAGTTTTTTTTACTCTAACTGAAACTATTGGATATCCGGTAGTCGTAATAGAATCCCATATTATTACTAGAAAAAGTTAAACAATAAATATCACAAACTGTTAATAACAGACAAGGAAATCTTATAACCGGAACAGACGAATAATCTGAAATTATGTTATAATCGGAACCGTGCCCACCATAGTATCCATGTAAACGTATTCGTATCTGGGTCTGAAATGTTACATCCCTAACGTCCCTGGAAACATTATTACAGATTAAAAGTTTTTGAGATATCACGTCCATATATATATATTTTATTCGATGAAACACCGTTGTGCCTTTTAGCGCGTAGTCAGTACGGATACAATGAATTGTATAATAAAACTAAGTCTTCTTATTTTCATTGATAATGAAAAAATACCTAATTGTAAAATAAGAAATGAAAAATCGGCTACAGTTCTTTATAATTTTATTTACTGTTGACATTTTGTTGATGTGTCTGTCACATTTTTTTTAAATTATAATACAAATTGCATCAACATCTAACGGAGATTTTGTATGAATGGAATATCAATATAAAAACAAAATGCTAACAAACAGTACGATCATAAATATGTTAATGTTTTAAACATAAAACTATTTTTTGCTTTTTTTTTTGAAAAGCATTCATACAACGACTTCGATTAAAGTAAAACTGCGCGCATAATTTATATAGTCTTATTTATATATATGGACATGATATTTTATTTAAATAAAATAATGATTATTGTTTGTTTATCAGTAAAGTTACTTGAAGTTGCATTTCACCACTAGATTACGATACTGCAGGTAATATTAATATTAATATTTTATTAAAAAGCACTACAACTTATTGTCTTATTAGATTCAGGGACACTCCTTGAATCTGATGACAATAAGATTTTTATACAAAAATGTTCACAGCAATCCGAGTGGCGTATATTTAATGAACAAGAGAATCAGAAAGTTGGACAAAAATGATTTTTATTACTTTTTTTATTATAAATTCCAAAAAAGATGACAATAATAATGTTAGCTTTCAGTAAAGTATTTTTTTGTGTAGTTTTCTGTAGTGAAATGCGACTTCGGTTTTCGATATTAAAATAAAATAAAAAATAACTCAAGTACTAATTACATTAAAAAGCTTAGTTGACCATAACAAAAAAAATGTCATTAGATACCTTTCTTTAAGAGGTCAAAAAGTTAATTGTTTGAATAAAAAAAAAACTTTATTTGTCTTTTTACCGTTTTGCTAATTAAAATTATTTTGAAATATTATGTACTTAAAGAAAAAATAGTGTCTAACCTTTAGATATAACCTGATAAAGAATTCATTTTGTAGTTTTATGTATGTATATGTGTTTAGCAGTTTCATAATTTTCTCTTGCATGCGATGCAATTATTAACACCATTGCCGCCAAAATGCATATAAACTGCCTTTTTCCAATTTTTTCATATGTTTATATTATTTTTTATGTTCTTTATGTTTGTTTATATAATTCGATGTCAACTTTTGAAATTTTGATGTTCTTCTGTGTTGTTAGTAATTGTACAATATAATGAATTCAAGCCAAAAAGATCCATTTCATGGCTTATTATAGAGGCCGACAGCGCCTGCAAACGTGACGATTGTGGGTTCGATGCCCACTCGGGGGAATGATTTTTTTTTCATTTCTTCGCTTTCGCTCAGAGAGAATGCAGAATTCGCGCAGATGAGAATGTGAAGAGTACGTGGGGAACAGAACGTTAACGGTAACGCTAGGTCCCCTCTATCAACCCTGCCATATGCTAGATATAGCATGAAGCTAAAAAGGATATAATATTTAGCTCTCATAGTAACTGTTATTAGCGCCACTCGGACCTCACTTTTTCTATCATTTTTATTTTAATATAAATCTTAGTATTTAGATTGATATAATATATTCGTGTAATCGTTATTAAATTGGCACATTAATAACTAAATAATAAAAATAAAATAAAAAATGAACATGTTCACAGATAATTATATAAAAAAAGATTTCATATTTTTGTGTAAGAAATTTTTTAACTATATTCTAAAATAAGCGTTTTAATACTGTTTAATGTAGATCGTTTTTAATTTCTATTATATAGTAGTTCAAATCAGTGATGTTACGCAGTTCCGTAAGTGTAATCTAAACTATCGAATATCCAAAATAATAAAAAAAAAACTATATTTCAATTTTAGATTTTGCCTGGTATCGGTATAAAGAACTTACTAAAAATAGATACACAAACTGTCAATAACAGTTTTTTTAAAGTATCTACCATTTGATATCTGTTATCCGAAATAATCTTGTAATTAATGTTCATATCAGAAAATAATCCATAACGAATCCGGAACTAGTTATATCCGTATCTGTATCCAGTTCCGAAATGTTACATCCGTAATATCTCTGGTCTAAATAAACTCCTATGGTGTTTAATTTCATAGTAATTTGTAGACAAATGTAGTAATGATTTTTAATGTTGTTAATTTAACTTTTTTATCATAGATTTTATAAAAAAATCGATGTTATTTTATATCTCTTTGGTAATTTTATATTTTTTTTATGTTTCGGGAACTTACAATAACAGGTTAGTTCACTGTATACATAGATTTACAAACTATATGAAAATAGCACATGTTTATTCAAATTATCTTATTGAAATGCATCAAAACATCATTAGTAATAATCCTTAATTACCTCGTTTTTTATTACATTTATAATTGTCATAATGAAAATATGTAGTGAAATAATGCTAATTGTAGTTTTGTATTATATTATATAAATTGAGTAGAATTTACGTTTTTATTGGTATTTTTTTTATAGAAAAAGTGAGGTCTAAATTGTTACTTAAATTATAATAATATGTGAAGCTTAATTTGACATATATACAGTGCCTGGACTGATTATGAGCAACGTTTAACAGAATGAAAACAGAGAATATTAATATATTGTAAATAAAACAAAAACAACTGAAAATCATTTTCTTTTATTTCTAGTCGACGTTTCTACCCAATTTTATTGTCAAAAAGCAAAGTTTTGATAACAATTACATATCATATAAAGTTAAATTTAAGATAATAAAAAAAAATATTCTAATTTAAATTTTCTTAAAATGTTATAGATTACTATAACATTTGTTGGCGTGCATAAAGTTCGCGAGGCTTAGCTGAACTTTGCATTTTTGTAAGTGATCGCTTAAAGTAGAGCCAGAAAAAATATTTTAAAAATAGAATGTATTATTTTAGATCGATGAAAAATTTAAACAAAACAAGTGTCTTAACACCGGACTCCCTCTGACTACCCTCCAACATGCGGGATACATCGTGAAGGTGAAAATAGGGATTATACAAAATGACACTAGATGGCACTAACCAATGTGGCAATTAACTTTACTCACTACTAGATAGCGTATAGACTATTTGATAAAGTCTGGCTAAGTTGTTTCAGAATTGAGGCTAATAACTGACTAAATACTCTATAACTGGCTATTGGCTGGCTCTATAAATACTCTATAAAAGCCCCTAAACTCAAATGGATATACGATAAAATTAATTCATAATATGAATTAATTTTATCATAATATGAATTAATTTTATCATATATCCATTTGAGTTTAGGGGCTTTTAAATATGTTTTTTTATATTATTTAAACATTTTAAATCAATATATTTATATTATATAACTAATTAGCCAATTATAGCTAAAAATAATCAGTTTCAAAATGTTTGCTACTTTATTGCACTTGGTGTAAGATTAGAAATAATTTAATATCTATAGTACAAAAACTATGTATGTAAGCGAGGCCATTGTGGTAGGTTGGCATAGTGTCAACGATGTAGGCATAAGTATTTAAATATATTTACCAGAAAGGCAAATCAAGCTATAATTTGGAATTGATCTTTTAGTGTAAACGTTTTCTTTTTCAGTGTTATTTACTAGATTAATATGGGGAAACTAAGATTTATAATATTAACAGAGTAGGTACATAATTTTCATTTCTTCGCTTTAGTAAGATAAAATCCGGAGGTTGGCGTGGGGAGGACCGTCATCTAACGTGCTACTTATTAGGTACTTAAATCTTATCATTCAAAGGGCGTCGTTAGTATTTACATGGAAAGTGAAAAACGGAGGGTCTTGACATTAGGTTCTCTCTGTCTTCTCTCCGATGTTACTAAAAGCGTGGAACTGACAAACAACTGATGGCTTTAACTCTATAAGATTAAAATGCTAATAAGGTATCATGATAGTATACTCACTTTTCTTTAAAAATAAAATACAAAAGATGTTTAGATCTACTACATTGTAGTATTTCGCCCTTAAGTAGTAAACCAGAGACAGTGTTGCAAGTGCCCGCGACACCATTCCCACCCACAATGCGCGGAAGTAGGTGCTTTGCCACAGTCTTCCGCTATATCACCTTTTCCCAATTAGATCAGTATGCCACGCCACATGAATGTACGTTATTTACATAAATTTGTAATTATTACTTCTTGAATACTTGATGGTACATAATATAATGTGAAAAAAAATAATAATGTAAAGTAAAGTAAAAGTAAAATACTCTTTATTGCACACCAAATTATTAATTACAAATGTGTTTACAATGATACAAAAAAATAGCACAATAGGCGGCCTTATTGCTAAGCCAGCAATCTCTCCCAGGCAACCTTTGGATAGAGGAGAGCATTAATTAAATTAGGAGGGGTGTACTAAATAAATCTGAGTATATAAAATATATAAATGGGCAAATATATACACATATACATACATACATTTATGCATTATTAAAAAACTGCTTGACTCTTTTAGATGAAATTTAAGGCATTTATAAATAAGAAGACAATATAAAGTATAATAGAATGATATAAATATTATTTTTAGTAATACAAATATACCTATATATATACGCAAATGACATATAGTTTAAGCAAATCCAGCAGGTGTTAACATCTAGAAATTGGACGATTTTGGCTATATAAATTACCAAACCGAAGTTTTACCAGAACTATTCCGAGTTTGTCGCTATGCAATGGTGCTCGTCCTGTATGAATTGCTAGAACGAATATCTCGATCTATAAAGAGACTTATAAATTTTGGTTATTAAAGCCAATGACTATATAGGTTATATAAAATGCGTACCAAGGTCTTTACTATATATAGTAAATAGCAATAAATGTTTGTGAAATATATATAGATAGATGCCTACTTACGGATTACCCACTGATATAATTTAACATAATTCAATATTTATTAATATACCTACAATAAAAGTGTAAATTCTAGACGTAAAATATATTTTAAAAGTTATTTTATATTTACAAAGAATATAAATATTTACGTAACATTACAAATTCGTATAGCCTTGCTTTACCAACTTTTATAAATGGTCACTGCAGTGCGTGAGCTCTTCGGAATGGTGTCATCGTTTAAGAGTAATCAGAGTGAAGGGTTGCGAAGGTGCCTAAGGTTGTAAACGATTTTCTCATTGTCGATGCTTAAAGATCAAGGTAATTTTTTAAGTTAATAGCTCTATTTTTTTTGTATAATTGTATAACATCTTCACGGATCGTGAGTTGTTACCTTAGTCATCTTAATAATAGTATTTTTATAGTTTCAAATGATATAATGTTACAAATACAAATGTATGTTTTTCCAAATTCGTACTTTGACATTTAAATTTTAAATGTTTATAATTTTATTATTTATGAAAAACCACTCATAAAAAACTTACCACTATTATATTAGCTTAGTTCCAAGTGCTTCTCTTTTTTATACTCTTATGTTTATGGGTAATCTACACTCGAACGAGATTATAAGCTACGACCACTGCGAAAGTGCGAATAATCAATAGTTTTGTTAGTTATGTATTTTAGCGGCAGGTACTAGCAGTTAGCGCCTTTCTTACATCGTAGTCAATATGTATAAATGCTTAACATACGCCGACGTCCACTTAGAGTTGATAATAAATTTTTATTCTTATTTCTTCGAGTCGGGCACTGAACGCTAAATTTGTACCTAGATGCGTCATACAAAAATATAGCGCAAGGTCCTTTCTACACCATCACATTAACAGCAACCTTTTCCCTTTCGCTCCAGCTTTTAGCGCTTAAAAATATTCAACTCCATTAAACATCAATAAAAATTAGAATAAAATACTGTCTTACTCGTAACTAGTTACTTAATATCGTAGAAGTTAATTATTGATAGAATACGGACTGTATAGGTTTTCAGGGCAATACATACAAACGAGTAAGTTAAAAAATAATAACTTAATAAATAAATAATTATCATTAATATTCGAACCTATTAACATTTTAAAATAGATTATTAATATTAATAGGTTAAATATAATTTTTTTTGAAAGTAAGTAATTCTTGAAAATGACAAATTTTAATATTATATTACTAAGCACATCCGTCATTTGGATGCAATATTACAGATCATTAAGTAAAATACCTTTAAAGGTTTCCATATCCATCGTAATAGATGTTTTAAAATATACACAAGTAGGTAAATGTCCGTAGGTCGTGAAAGGATGTTCCGAGGATATCAGCTAGTCGCTTAAGTCCTTGGCTCAGTCACAAACATCTTATAGTTATAACCTACTCATCGAATACTAAATTACAACATGTAAATACAAAATATAAGATATATTATAAATAGATGTGGCGTCATGGAAATTCTAATTAAGATTTACCGAATCTGTAAATCAATATCATTCGGGAATTTAACTTTTTACAAAATAAAATAGTTTTTCCTTACGCAATATCAAAAATTCTAAACTCTTTTTTTTAAATAGAATAAATAGGGAAATAATCTCTCTTAATTTCTTTCTATAAACGAATTATATAATAATTTGTTTTTATTATTGATATTAGACATTAATATGCCATTTTTGCTATTGAAGAGTGAAGCGACGTATAAGGTCGCTACACTCTTCAATACGACGTAACAATTACGATGGGAACCTAGACTGGAGTTATGTCATGCGGATATATATTGTTTTAATTAATCTTCTCACCGAGCTCTCAGTCAACCATTAAAGTTTTATCAATTATAAATGATCGAAAGATTCAGACAGACAAAGATCAATAGGTGACGCGAAAGGAATAAAGAAAGCTACTATTAAATTCCATTGTTATCTACCGATTTACGTTCGTAACTTATCTGTCTACAGTATACCGTAGTATTGTTCTTCTTTTAACACAATTTGAGTGATTGACATCTTAAAATTTAAACCCGTTTGAGTATAAGCAACACCTCTTATAGATTTGGTACAGATGTATTTTTTATAGTCTTCATGTAATATAACAGTTTTAACATAAAATCGATTTGTACTATTAATAAATCTACCATGAAGAACGTGTATTACTTCACGCTGTATCCCGCAACATTGGGGTAGGGTGTAATTTTGATCGAACGACTTTGTTTTTATCGGATTATACGACGTCTTCGCTAAGACGACGAGGGTACCTAGATAACTAGAAAATATAAAAAAAAGTTTAAAGCATATTATTTTTGCTTATAAATAACACTAATAATTACTATATTACTTGAGATACTATGATATAGTTTTTCTCTTTTCAACGACCAAAGAGATCGTCCATTACGAAACCGTACGAGTTTAATTTGCGTACGCGCATCAATTCGTGGTCGATTTAACCTTTAGCATTAGTTTTGCAAGTATAATGGTTTACAATGTGTATACATAAAGAAAATCTTACTTGATGAACTCAATTTTAAGGTAAAACTAATATAAAAATTCTTGCACCACTGCAAAGGGTTCGAGTTATTTTTATTTTTTATAATAATTATAAATAGATTTTTATCGATGGCAACAAAACATGTACATATACTTATACTTTTGAATTCGACAAAGTCTATCATATCGATGATTTTTTAAGAGGATAAATTTTATTTTTGATGAGAGAGCTATGAGTGGAGAGCGCAGTAGCAGCGCACACTAGGCTCTCTGTTTATCTAGCTGTTTTCAAGATGATTCAATATTAACGTTAAGATGTGAAAAATGACTCAATATTAGTGCCTATTTTCAGTTCAGTTCCTAATTTATGGTGTTCCGAGCGTGCTAGTTAAGCACTAATCACTACCATTGGAGTTGTTGGGATCACATTGTATGGAGAACACACGAAGGAGAAAAAAAAAACTGCCTTCACCTAATAATAATATTGTTTTTAAAAAATATTAAATTATAAGGTGAAATTTTAATTTAATTAAAATTTATATATAAATTATGATTTAATAAATTTTATTATAAACTAGGATTAGATACCCTATTATTAAAAATTTAATTATAAATACTAAAATAGTAAATAATAAATATTGAAACTTAAATAAAATGGCGGTATTTTAGTTCATTTAGAGGAATCTGTCTAGTAATTAGATAATCCACGAATAAATTTACTTAATATAAAATGTTGTATATCATTGTTAAAAAAATTTTTTTTAAATAAAAATCAATATTTAAAATATATACATGACAATGGGTTACAAATATGTTAGTTGCTTACATATATTTTTGTGGTAAATATTAATATTACCATGAAAGAGAACAAAAGTGATAATGTAATTAATGATATAGATGATAATCTATATCGTTAATTATTTTAGTATTAAGAACTTTTCCATTCAATTAATTGTATGTTCTTCAAAAAAAACTATAATAATAACCTTAGACAGCGGAAGTGGGAAATAGCGTGCAATGCGAGTAGTAAAGAACTATTTGTTATTACATTACAGCAGTAGGTAATCCACGCAAGGATGATACCAGGAAGTAGTCTGCGTAAGATTTTACGCAAGTAGTTAAAATATACTTTTTTTTTTTAATAATATAGTTACCGAACGCATAAAAGTTATTTTTTATTTATTTTTTATAAATAAAATATAACAGTCGAGGCCAGTAATGGCGCTAGGGCACAAGTGTGGGACTGTCTTGAAAATTGTCGTGAAATATTTAATATTTTCATTGTTTCGCTTGGTGTGTTATTCTAGTCAACACGCAATGTCTTCAAAATTTCATGGAAAATGGAACACAGAGAGTCTTAACGGTAGGTTCCCTCTGCCTACCCTGAAGAAAAATAATCTACGAACGTAGGAGTAATGATCGTACCTACATACAAACACGAAACAGTTTCATAATATATCTCAGTATATCGACATTTGAAATAAAACTTCTGACATCTGACACCTAGACCTATTGCTCTGACGTTGCAGGAGCAATAGTAGATAGCCATATACAGCACATTCGTGATGCTTGGAAAATTTCAACTAAATAACAAACCAAAGTTTAACATTTCAAATAAAACGTCAGATTGAATATCGAATAAATATCGATAAAACAAGTTAGAGCCACTTATATTAAAGAATATATATATATATATATTATAGATAGAGAAAGATATGATTTTTGCATACCATTTACTGCAGAAGCATTATTGCTTAATATTTAATAACGCTATCATTTATCTATATAAATTTGTACATACATACAAACCTCTAAAGATATAGATATAGATATTTATGAAATAAATATTTTAATTATGTAAGGGTGATATTTTGTATTATTCAATCGTTTAATATGGAATAGGTAAGGCTCAATGCAGAGGTTACAGGTCGTGAATCGTTGGGTCATAGAAGCTTCGGGCAAGAGTAGGGCTACTAGCAATATTTTATTTATTGAAATCTTACTACTATTTGCGGCCTTATTTATAGAATTTAAAAGAAGTAAAATTTTTTACAAGATTCATTAATATTGCATTAGCATAATTAACGATTATGGTGCTTTTAATTTTTTTTTTTGGTTAAGAAGGAAATGAGTGAGACTACTTTACGTTTATTCATTTATGTTTTATTTCCTTGAAGCCTGTGAGCCTGACAAAGGACAGTAACTTTAATTTTTTTATTGTGAAACATAATATTTTTATAATTTTATTAATTTTACGTGCTGATACTAAGAATATATTAAATAAAAAATATATATATTCATGATGTTTTATAAATATTTTAATCTCTTAACATCCACATCTACTTGAAAGCCCTGTATGAGAGAGGGGTCCATTCGTGATATACCGGGAGTGAAAGCGGGTTACCTAATTCAGCCTTGGCTGCGGGGCATGGAAAACGCAAATGTCACTGCTTACTGCCAATCCATCTTCTATAAATAAATTACCACTGCAGGGCCTGATGAAGTTCTATCATCATCATCATCATTGTCAGAAGTCGTGCTGTTTTTAAACACACATAAATCCAAAAACGTGACCAATATGTAAGAGAATGAGTTGTCAATAACTAAGGGACCTCACGACAGGAAATATAAACAATAAAGTTTTCATATTATAATTTATGATGAATCCTTAAGTAAATATATTTAATTAAAAGATTATAATTTATAATTCATAAAAATATTATAATATTTTGACACCTTGAACCTATGTTAAGTAGCAATATAATATTTTATTAAAACATAAAATTTTATATAGCTGTGAGAAGTTTTTTCAAGTTTTCGCTGACCACCCTCCATGCATGGAACATACGAGTCTACGAATTAAATTGAACAAAGAGAATTATACAATTTCATCAAGATTTAATTGTGTGCACGTAATCTAAAGTGCCTTATATATACTTATCTTATTTTATTCTTTTCACTTATAAAGTCTACAAATTATTATGAAAGATGTTCAGAAATTATATAAAGTTTCATAAATTATATAAAGTATTTAGCGTATCTTGATTATTGTATTTAAGAAAGTATTATAATTGACTTTCTTGATCGTTTGAATATTAATTGTTACACATTTATACTTTGAGGCCACTCATAGTGCAGGGCCACAAGTGTATGATTGTAAGCGCGACAGGTTGTGGGTTCGATTCCCACTCGAGGTAATGAAATATTTAATATTTTCATTTCTTCGCTCTGGTGTCGAGCCGAAGCGCGGTGTTGAGTTAGCTAATCAACACGCAATGCCTCCAGAATTCGGTGGAAAATGCATAACAGCGTGTTTTAACACTAGGTTCAAAATATAAAACTAACAAAAGCTATTTCTTTTTACATAGCATTCCGACTGACCTGTTCCTCATCAAAGATATATAATTGATTTATAACAGTAGAAACAAACTCAGCTAGTCCATTCGTATATAAAAAAGATATGAACATTAATTACACTGTAATTAAAACAGTAGTTTAACGCATAGCCGGCGGCACTGGATCAAAACGGTAACAGCCATCAATTGTTTTACTACCTCACATGGCCAGAGGCCAGTCGTAGCGCAAAGGCACTAAGTGAGACTGTCAAATCGAATGGTTTTGGGTTCGATCCCCATTCAAGGAAATGAAATATTTATTTAAATTTATATTTCCATTTCTTCGCTGGTGTCGAGACAAAGCGCGGCGTTGAGTTTCGCATATTAATACGCAATGCCTCCAGAATTAGGCGGAAAGTGGGGCAACGTAGTGTCTTAACTCTAGGTGCAACGTGAAGCTGATTTTAATTTTACTTAAAATATTCGCTAGGTGATTCATCCTAATCATTCCAAAGTACGCCCCTGGGTTTATATTATGAAACAAAATTATTTTAAGCATTTCGTAAGAAACTTATCCACGACCTTCGGCAGCCGTGAGAATCATCGGCGTGCTCTGCGTGCGACCAAACATTGTCTCCTTTAAATAATCGACAACGGGTTAAATGCACATGTTGCAACCGAACCACGAAAACAATCATTAGTTTCTTATGATCGCGTGTTGGTGGATAAACATTCTATATTCGCGTTTTAGTTTTATCGATGATTTTTACTTGGAAATGTGATAATAGAGTTTTTTGTGGTGTTTCTAAGTAATGATTTTTAATGATTGATTATTTTTGCCTAGTATAATTGTAATAGCTAATGTTTGAGAACTCTACAATTAGTTGAAAATAGAAGTTAGCGGCGTTGAGTCCCTTCACGCAACGCGCAGTGCCTACAGAAGTGGGGAACGGAAGTGTTTTAACATTAGATTCCTAGGTTCTCTCTACCTACCCTGCTATACATATCAAAGGTAATATTAACGATATCTAGTTGTCCCCACCCAATATTTTCGTTTCCGATTCTAAATTTCGCATTTATTGAATAAAGAAAGTTATACTTAATATATTTAACATTTTTGTCTCAAAAAATAGTAAAAATGTAGCCCAACCATGTATGTAGTGTCTAATGACGTAAAGTATACATAACAACTCGGAAAGAGGCAGCTATCTTGATCTATCACAACACGCTAATTGTGAGAAAGCTCTGAGAATAAAATACGAAACAAAAGTGTAAGTGAATGTGGTTATCGAGAAGCTTAGGCGCTAGGTACATATATTTCTTATTGACATCACGCAGTATCCCGCAGACAACAGCGTAGGCAGAGGGAACCTAATGTTAAGACGTTCCATTCCTCATTTTTTGTCGAAATCTGGAGGCATTACGTGTTGAGTGGTGGAACTCAACGCCGCGCGAGTGGATATCGAACCCACAATCACAGTCACCTTTACAGTGACACTTTGTGCCCCTGTGTCATGACTTTTGCTATGTTTTATTACAATTATATCTACTGACCTGTCCTAGTCTTAAACGTATATAATCCAATTATAGGCTATATCTTGGGTTCTCGGCGACATCTTAATATATATACTTATACAAAAACACATCTTCACATAGACCATTAGTCACATGTAAGGACTTATTGCGTTTTAATGATAATTAGTTTGTAAAAGCAATTTGTACTTGCGGCTTGACAGCTTAAAAGCTAGGGTTATTTCATTCTTGCAAAAATACTTATTAATTGTTTTAAAATGTATTTTACCTAATTGAATAACTTAAAATAATGAACGACAGTCTTTTCATAAAGAAATAATAAGGACTTGAGACCGTCATGGCGTAGGGGCACGAGCGTGTGTGTAACGCGACGGTTCTGGGTTCAGAGTATCATAACACTAGATTTCTTCTGCCTATCCTGCTATTTGCGGGATGCAGAGTGAAGCTAAAAAAAACAGCAATGATGACTATTCAAATGACTTTAGTAGTTATCTCGTTATAAATGTGCTAAGTTGGTAGAATTCCGCAAATAAAGACCAGATCCTGTTGCGATAGTCATCGTCCATGAGGTGGTTCCGTGTCGGTAGGATGCGCAGTAAAGGTTACACAAAGGTTTTAACATTTATGTTATTGACCATTATAAAATATTACATAGCTTACATACCTACCATAACAGGTATTTAGAAATACTTGGTTAATGACCGCAAAAATACCTAAAATAATAAGCTTTCATAGAACATAATGTTCTAATGCCATACTAATTTTGATCATTTATTTTCTGTGTTTATCTTATTATGCTTAGATATCTACCTACACGAACGAATTTGTAATTATAATATTATTATATTAGTAATAATTATAATTATTCAGGCTTATTGATTGCTCGTAGCGCAGGGGCACAAGCATGTGGTTTTAAACGTGACAGGTTGTGGGTTCGATTCCCACGTGACGAAACGAAATATTTAATATTTTCATTTCTTCGTTCTGGTGCACGGCGTTGAGTTTCACCACTCAACACGCAATGCGTCAGAATTCGATGGAACATTGAAACTGCAGATATTTTTTTTTATTATATTTGCATCGTAGAATGTTTCTATTACTTAATATATAATGTCATTGAATATATTTAAATGGTTATTGAATTTAGGTCCAGAATGCAGTTAACATTCTTGTTACAATTGATTGCAAATTTAGTTGGTTCTATATTGCTTAAGTAATAAGATTTAAGCTTAAAATTTAGCTATATTACAACCCGATGTAGACTACTATTGCCGTAATATAAATTTATTACAACCATTTTTTTATATAATCAACTAATTATGTATGGATACATAAGGTGTTTAAAAGAAAAGTATATAAAATTCATTTTATCTTTCCTATAAAAAAGGTTAGGCATTCAGTTTTAAGACAGTCTCTTCTCCATGTTTTGTCGGTTTTTTTTTATTTTAATAAAATAATTTATCCCAGTGGAGATGAAAATATAATCATTGCATTTTATAATAATGCAATAACTCACCAAGCCCCGAGGGCAACAATTTTAAAAAATTATATTATATTTTATTTTTCATGAAATTTAAATTGTTTTAGTATATTTATTTCATATTATTTCATAGACAATTTTGAATTGAATTTTCGCTCATTGTTCGAGTTAAATCAGATAAAATTAGGAGGTTACTCAATTCAAATATACTAGACGACAGCGACGCAACGTGAGGTGTGACTGCCAACTAAAAACTTTCCCACGTCGCGTCGCGTAGTTCGGCAGCCTTACAACGAAATTGTACTGAAATTCGTCTCGCATCAAATTAAAAGACACGCTATTGTAACGAATGAACGACGTACCGATCTAACCAAGAGATGGAACAAAAAATTGAAAAGAAACAGAAATTATAATTTAATGTCGTTATTTAAGTTAAAACAGCGAAATTGTTATACGGAATTATGTGTGTGTTTTAATTTCTATTGTTTTTCAGAATTTCATGATTTTATCGAATACCTGATTGAGAATTATTATCATTAAATAATTAAATCAGGCCATTCGAGGCGCAGAAGCACAAACGTGTATCTGTAAAGGCGTCAGATTGGGAGTTCGATTCCCACTCGAGGAAAAAAAAAATATAATGTTTTCATCTGCTCTGGAAGTTCCGCTTCTCAACACGTAAAGCATCCAAAATTCTAAAAGCTAAAAAAAACATATATACAAAGTTACTTAGTTAAATCGTTCACATTATTGTCGCAGTAATATAACCCCCAGTACAACAACACAGTGACAAATTGCAAAACTCCGGCAGTCGAGTGTTTACACAAGTGGTGCACATATTCACTCAAAACAATGCATGTTATGGGAAACTTTTAGCACAAACAATAATTGTTAGCAGTTTTAATCTAAATTATTACGAAATCACGAGCTCAAGGTGGATTTTATCTTTAAAAGCTATCCTCTAAACATAGGACGCTTTATTCTCATGATATCTATTATAAGTCTCGATTGTATTTATTATTGTTTTAAAGTTTTTTAGCCTCACTTTGTATCCCGCACACGGATCCTGTCGAAGCAGAGGGAACCTAGTGTTGAAGACACTCCGTTCTCCATTTTCCGCGGAATTCTGATGGCATTGCGTGTTGAATGGCGGAATTCAAAGCCGCGCTTTGCCTTGACACTAGAGCGAAAGAAATAAAAATATTAAATACTTAATTTTCTCGAGTAATCGAACCCCCGACAAGTCACGCGTATGCTTCTGCACCACGATCGGCCTTCTCTTAGTTAGGAATACAAATTTTCAATTATTTGCAATAAATATAAATTAATTTTATATAAATATAAATTAATATTATTTTTATTGTAACTTGTCTAACAACCATAATTTTTATATCACAAAAAAATTGTATATATTATACTTATGAAGAACAACTTCACCCGCTTTTGAGGCTAGCCGCCACTAAGTAGCATATGACATTGTTTGATCTAATTCTAAGAACAAATATTAGTTTATAATGAATAGAGTTGCATCACTAATGAAAGAATAACAATACATGATTGAGGAATCGTTGCTCCAGCCGATACAGATACCGTCCGCAGTCGACCGCGCACCGTGAAGAACATTTGGTCCACGGCCATCTTACATGTTGCATCGGAACTAATAGTATAGTGTTAGTATGTAAATACTAATATCGAAATATGAGCTACTGCTAAGTTTAATTTTATGTAAATGTTCTTGTTTTTACTAAAAACTTACAGATTTTGCTCTTTTAGGGAAATCGATTTTATAAAATTAAACGTGTATTTTTAACCTCATCTAATTCATTTTCTTTCATTTATACAGAATTTCTTAGAAATATGTGAGAATAAGTAAGTTGGTACGTGTATTATACTGCTTGTAATGCTTGTACAGTACACTCCAAATCCTCTCAGTCTAACCTTATAACAATATTAATATAGAAAATCTAATAGAAATTAATAAAATAATTAACAACTTTATGATCCTTTTAAAAAAATCATAAATTAGACCTAAATTGAATATAAATACATAATTTTTCTTATATAATAACATTATGAATTTATATATTCGATTATTTATAGTTCTGCGCCAATATGTACGGTATATGCCAGCCAAGTATTACAACTAGAAATTGGCTCTAGTGCCATAGCGAACCATCTAGAACTAAACTTTAACACGTTTACTGTATCTAGGTAATAACATTACATAAGTCTTGCAAGATCCATGACACTTCGATATATTATCGTAACGGCAAAATTATTACATTATTTTATAGCTTCCATCACTTAAAACGTAGTTGAAGTCGACATAAATACAAATTATTGTTTTGGACTCATAAAAATAAAAAATTCAATCAGCTTCACGCTGTATCCCGCACACAGCAGGGTAGGCAAGGGTTTCCGTTTTCTAATTTTCACCAATTTTTCAAGGCATTACGTGTTGAGTGGCGGAACACAACGCCACGATTTGCCTTATTACCAGAGCGAAGAAATGAATATATTAATTAATAACAATTGATTTTCCCGACTGGGAATCGAACTCTTAACCGTCGCGTTACATTTCTAAAAATAGTACTAAATAAACAGAAAATGTTATCTTATGAATCAGCCATAGCAAATGTAGTTCTTGAAATAGCAGGTACTACGTCTAACCTCGGTAACCGGTTCACAAAATTTATTGCTACAAATTATATTGTATAACGAATGAAGTATTCATAAAACAAACATATTTCCGTTGATGGTATGGGCCCGTCACGACCTGGTGCTGCACGTTCAATTTGTATAACGTAACGTCGATAAGCGTTTTACTCTACTATTCTGCAATGTATTTCTTTTATTGCTAATAAATTTCAAAGAAATCACACATTTAGATGCATTTTTGGTAAATACATCTTATATTTCATCAAAAATGCAGACGGTGCTAAAAATATACAAAAATCTCTATTAAATTTATGACAAGACTAAAAGGGATAGATGAAGGTATTCTTATTACCAAGTTTATTATTCTAAATTCTAAAATACTAAAGAAACTAGTGATTTGATGGTTCTGGTTATTGGACTTTTGGTATGGATTGACTTTTACACTAGGAAACTCAATCTATTTAATCACTCTAAATACGAAAATATACGAACGTTTTTTTTGCTTGTAAACTTTTTGCAACATTACATTGCAAATTTAATATTATAAAGTAATATTTATAATATTAATAAAATATATATTTTTTAAATTATATTTTCGATATTTATAAAATATTTTTGGCCTTTACTATCTTTCATCAATACAAAGAAGGCAGCTCCTTAAGTGATTTTAGTCACATGCACTATGACTATACGAATACGAACAAAGCACATTGTTATTGAGAGAATGGAGAGATAATCAAATTAAACACCTTTATGTTAACTTAGAGTTCCATACAATACCTTTTATTTTAAATTACTTGAAAAAAAACGTATAATTCACTTATTTGTATAAAATATAATACGTGAATATATGTATATATTTCCTTTAAAAGTTTTACGTCCTTATGATGAAAATGTTTAGGATTTATCAAAGTTCGCTGTAATTTTCAGTTTATTAACAAATTGATCTGGAAAATTAAGTATCATAGCACTAATTTCCTTCTGCCTACCTATCTGTGTCCGGGATACAGTGAAAAAGATGAAAATTTGATCTAAAGAAGTAGTTATAATAAACTGCTTGAAAAACTTTATGAAAAAAAATAATATAAATCATTAAAGACCTTGAGCCATTGTCTACCACCAATTGAATGAACCATCCGTCGGATGCCACAATTAGTATTAAAACTATGATAAATGATGATCTCAATTATTGTACCCAAATTACTAGTAAGTTGTGGGAATTAGACATCGGTAGATGCAAACAGTGTTGCAAAAGCTGACCTTTAAACCACCGTTTATTGGTCTAACTACTTTCATTTGGATATTTTTTGTTTTTATATGTATGTAATAGATGATGAATGTATTAAAAGAATAATTATTTATGCTATTTTTGAGATTTTTAGCTTGCTAAAATATAAAAGCATAGAAAATTGGTTGATATGATAAACTTTAAATATAAATAGGGCAAAGTATGTACATACTATGTATGAAAATATTCAGACAAGATTTTTATGTAATAGTGAGACATGCGATAATATCTAAATGATTAGAGGCCACCGTGGCGCAATGGCTCAAGCATATAACTGTAAACGCGGCAGTAGTGGGATCGATTCCCCCTCAGGGAATGAATTATTGAATATATTCATTTCTTCGGTCTGGTGTGGCAAAGCGAACTGTGGCGTTGAATTTCGCCAATACGCTGCGCTTGAGTAAGCAGGGAACGGAGAGAGAGAGAGAGAGTCGGAAAGTAGGGAACGGAGTGTCTTAACACTAGGTTACGGCTTACGGAATACGGCGTGAAGTTCAAAAATAATCTCTACACGAATAATGTAACAAGCTTAATTTCCTTTATAACGTAAAAAACTAATTTGTGCAAAGAAATAAAAACAGTTCATTATAAAATGCTTCTTATATGAATTACATTACATTATCTTAGATGGCGGAATATATTGTTTATATTCATTCTTCATTTATTTACAGCAGTCATTAGGTAGATGAGGCATAATTAACCTTTCCACAAATAGTAAATATGAACCTAGTAGGTATTACCGAGGTACTCACGAGACAAGTGTCCGCTTGGGAAATCTTCAGAGTGGAATTTGAGCATCCTCATCAAAGGTCACCACGAGGTCACAGCGCAAAGCTAGAAGCAGAACGTACAATAGCAATATTACAATTAAATAGAAGGTGAACTGCGAGTACTGGTTTACGTGAACATTCCCAATGCAAATAAGAAATGTTTAACGAATTTTGCCATTTACTTTATCAAAATTTATTTATATTTTGCAACTTTTAAATTAGAAGGTAAATAAATAATAAAATATTTAATTCTAATAATAACTTTTATCATTGAAACAATGAAATATTTTCTTAAATGTTGTAAGTTGATTAAAATGAAATTCATATTGTGTGAATTGTGTGTGAAATTGGAGATTTTTTAAAATGCTTTAAGTCCACTTCTTTTCAATTACTGACACCAAATAAAGAAATAAATAAAGTGAATTATAAGTAATTTACAGATAATTCACATATAATAATGTGTTACGGATTGGTTTAATGATTTATGTGTGATGAACAAACACAAATAGGGCGAAATTGTCCATTTATTATTAATGTACATACAGTATATTACGATCAGTAATATGTTAACAGGTTTATGTAATAGCTTCAAGCAAGATTGAGATAGGCACGAAGTCAGATGTAATGTAGTGTTTTATGACTTTGCTCATTAAAATATAACTTATGTAACCAGAAATATAATGGGGGTGATACCAATTGCGGTCAAGAAACACGCTGTGAGATGACCTGAGATATACTATGCTAAATGATACTATTACATCTTTAATTTGTAGAAATATTTTTTTTTGGCTTTACATTGTATCCTACATAGCAGGCTAGGCAAAGGGAACAAATATTTTTATAAATAAAAGTTAACCATAAAATTATTATAAAAAATTAAATATACTAACATAAGCTTTATGTTTAAAAATTCTATACACAATAATTCCTTAGTTTTAGGCCATTTACATTTTATACAAAAATTTCATATAAAAGACTTCAACGCCATAACATAATTTTGAGATACTAAAATGTTTATTACCCTTACAAGGACTTAACTTCTCCAAATATTAAACTAAAATAATAATGAAATTTATTAAATTGAGATATTTAATCACATACTTAAAGATAACATAATATAATACAATAATAGTATACTCCGTCATCAAAACTAGGCTATTTCAACCGCAACGACATTGTGCTCATTAAATAACATTCAAGTTTATCTTCCATTACTAACATATATACTGTTTTACACATGAAGGATTATACCGGCTGGTCTTCAGACCCTCAGTGGACAGAGAGTATCGAGTGTTGAGGGTGTGATAATCAGATATATCATCTTTCATGGCTAATGGAACAGAAATGATGATTGTGACATTAGCTGTTCTACGGCCGGCTTATATTACAATGTTTAAAGTTGTTATTATAAATTGTTTATAACGAATTATTATAAGCGTTGTAGATAAAAACAACAGGAAGAGAAACGAAGTGTTATTAATATATGAAAATTTGTTATCAATGTTTTTTTTCAGCTTCACTCTTTTTCAGGTACCTCAGGGTAGACAGAGGAAACTTTGTGTTAAGATACTCCATTCGCTACTTTCTGCCTAACTTTCGAGACATTGCGTATAGAGTGACGGTACTCTATACCCCGTTTTCTCTACCAGGGAATTCTACGGGGAAATGAAGATAAATGAACTAAAAACATTTCTCCAGGTGGAGATTGAACCCATAACGACTATGTTTACAGTTAGACGTTGTCTCGCTGTACCACGACCACCAATGCTTATATAATCCATATTACTGTAATAACTATATGTATTGGACTTTTTGTCATTATTAGTTTATTAAACTCCTCCTTAAATTAGATATTAGCTACTGCTTATAGGTATATTATATATGTGTATAATATGTGTATGTTTGTATGTATATAATGGAAAGAATGGTAGTTAATTTCAAATACTATATGTTTAGAAATAATAAATATAATTTACATATATTTTGCCTAAGAAACTAGTTTTAAAAGATACGTACGTATTAGCATTAGTTGGTAACGTTGTGGAAACCGTGTCGGATGGACTGCAACATGAATGCGGAAAAGTTATGAAACTAGGAATATGAGAAATTTCAATAACGGGTCTATAACGCGCTAAGTGCCACATAATTGTTTGTATGACGTAAAGTTGTAACTAATTGGTAACTTAAAATAAGAAGATGAATTCTTTAAAATAATATTGATATATACTTTATATCTAACACTACGTATTTAAGATGAGTTTTCACTATGAAACAACAAAAAATATAATTTAAATTTGAATGAGCTTAAGACTTTTTTACTTATACTTATACTTATATATAATACTAGCGGACGCGCGCAGCTTCGCTTGCTTATTTAGGGGTGTATTCTAATAAACCACGAAACATGTGTTCAATGAAATATTTTTAAGAGTCTAAATTTCAAATTTTATAATAATCGGTAGCGTTTTAAAGATTTTTTCATACAAACTTTCAACCCCTTATTTGCACCCTTAGGGGGAGAATTCTAAAAAACGATGAAACACGTGTTCAATTAAATACTTTTAAAAATCTAAATTTCAAATTTTATAAAAATCGGTGCCGATTTAAATTTTTTTCCATACAAACTTTGAACCCCTATTTCACCCCTTTAGGGTTAAAATTTTTCAAAATCCCTTCTTAGTGGATGTCCAGATTACGAAAGTAAACTTTTGTCCAAATTTAACGTTTCTACGCACAGCGGTTACGGCTGTGCGTGCGTCTTACCTCAGTCAGTGAGGACAAGTCCTTTTATATATATAGATTACAAATATTTTACAATATAATTACTAAGTAAATACTTTACATTGAATATCTAAATTCACCAATGCATTATCTTAGCGTTCCATGAATTCTCTGTACAGAGAATGGAACCTTTATCAGTTCCTGTGACTTGGGACCTATTCCGTATAATTTTACCTTTTATAACGCGCATTTATGATCACCTTTTGTTTTTACTGAATGAAATTTACAAAACCCATAAGCATTGCATACCTACGCAAAACTTCCCACATAAGTGTCAATACTATAATATTATTATATATAAATTACATAGATTTTTTATATTTGCATCGCCCTGGTAGCGAGGCAAACAGTGGCGTTGAGTTTCGCCATTCTACACGCAACAGAATTGAGAACAGAATATCTTAACACTAGATTACCTCTGCCTAACTTGCTTTGTGCAAGATACAACGGAAAGCCAAAAAAAAATTATACTATATTTTAATAAACTTTCGAGCATTTAATTTCTTTTATTATGAGATAATAAACACATTTATACACAACTGGAAAAATTCTATTGAAAGGAACAGAATTATGCACTATAGCATTGTTGAGTTGGATAACAATGGCAATTCCGATTACGTGAATGCAGCCAGTTTTAGAAGTGGGTGGTGGGTGGTACTCAACAGATGTGAATACCTTCGTGAATCATAGTACTCGTACCTAAACCTTAATCTCTTATAGATTGCTTAAATTTTAACAGAATTAATATTAAACTAAGTATTGTTATATTATTAGTAATCAACATGCTATATTCTTAAACATTTAAGGAAACCCGCAAACTCGAGTTTGTAAATTTTTATGACTTCCCATTGACCTAACAATCTGAACCCTCGGTAGACGGATCCGACTCGCACTTAGCCAGTTTTTTATATATTATCATATTATTAAAGAATCAGAATTGCGTAATACAAAGTAAAGTGCACCATCGCAACGCATGAAACATGTAAATACTAAATTCATTAGATGTGTTCCGTTTACAACGATGAGCAAACTGCATGCCCTTTCACGACGCTTACAACCTTTTATATGTCACGCTTACAGAAGTGAATATCTACTGTCATGGCTTAGACGTACATTTTTATATTGATTCTAATAATAAGTTTCTTGTATCATATATTTTGTAAGAAACAACAGGTTTATAAAGTGGATTTCTTATGCCTACACAACTAAGCATTACTATGAGCCCCTATTCCTGCAGTTATAGACCCGGCATCCGTCCAATAAAAATATACTGCATTTTAAAATCAATAATTAAAAAACACAATTATTTTAAAAGCAGAAAATAAACTCTACTGCAAATCTTTAATTATAAGAGTATAATTTTAGAGGTTTTCTCGTATACATCTGTATATTTAGCGTATAATTTGTTAGTAAGTAGAGTTTTAAGTATAAATGCGCTAAACGACATGTAAAATTGCATAGATTTGCATGTGGGTTTGTCAATGTGGCTCACGTTCACGTTTTATTTGCACAACTGTTACATGAGTCGTGTGCGCGTTCTGCTCGCTTAACAAGATGGGACAATCACGATCAGATGTTTTCTTTAAGATTATCTAAAAATCTATTTAATCTAACATTATAATATGATTGAGGCTATCGTGGTGCCCATTTGAGGGGATCAATTATAGGTAAAACGCTAAGTGTGGTATTAGCATACATGGCAATCCAAATGTAATATCATGAATTAGGGTAAAAAGTGGAGAATGGAGTGTCTCGACACTAGTTTTTCTATGCGATATTTAACCCTTTGATCTTCCGAAAATCTCAATAGAGTGCCTCTTGAATCAGAGAGATTATGAAGATTTCGAGAGACGGGGTCACCAATTGAACATCCCGGGAGTTGAATGGGTCATTGCTTGGGTATCGTCGATAATGTTGGGCTTAAATTGGCTGGGTAATCCAGGTGGGCTATGTCATCGTGTCTATATTATAGACGACACCTAATATTCAACTCCACAACACACAATACAATTATTATATTTTAAATTTAGTTATTTATAAGTTACAAAACATTAGCTGAAAATAATTTCACAACTGCGTTTTTAGTAAATTAATTTAGTGCGCTTACATTGCATGCTTACAAATATTTGTTTTGAATAACATGTTGTTCAATAACCCTATACTATATACAAAATGCTGTGTAATAATTTATATAAACGCATTATCGAATTTCTATTATCTTTACTAGCTAAAATTGTCAATTTTAGTTAGGTAAATTTTGATAAATATAATAAAGATTACTTAATTTTCTTTTCCACATGTTTTTTTGTGGGATCATGCTGTGTAATATTAATAATTACAATGAATCCTTAATATTCTAAATGAATTATGTTGTATAATAAATAAAACAAGGTAATATCTAGCATATACGTATGAACTAAGAGCGTTTACAATATCTAAGTATAAGCGGTCGGGCCGCGGGCGGGCAGGCGAGGCGGCGAGCTTTCAGACCCCTACCGAGCGGGCGGGCGGCGCGCGCGCATCCAACTCAGTCCCTTCGCGACGCTCCTCGCGGCAACATGTCTCCCGTGTGGATAGTTCTCGCATTACTCCCAATACTCGGTAAGTTAGTGATTTGTTGTAAAATAGTGGATGTGCTTACTACAGTGCAATTATTTTTTTAAATAATATATATTTTTAGTGATCCGGAAGGTGAGGATATATGTACGTAGGTAAATGTGCTAGTGCGGTTACGAGCATCTGATTATTAAGTGCAGGACGTCCGGACGCGTGGGAATTGAATTAATTAGGAGGAAATAATTAGCTATTATTAAAAAATATATACGATTTTTTCAATTCAAATATATATTTTTTTAAATGTAAAATGTAAATTTTATTTTATATTCATTGAATTTTTGGGCTTTAGGTTTGTTCTAACGCAATAATTATAAATATTTTAAAATATCCTTTATAAGTTCAAGTTCCTTTATAAGCAATTCACTTAGGTTTTCAAAAATTTTAATATATCTTCACCATACATGTATATTTTTTGTATAGTAAAAGTTGTAATTGCATCAATAATTCTAATTCACTTACCAAAACAAAATATCTTATAATTAGTGATATTATTTCGTGAAGAGATAAAGCTTTCGGTAATACAGGGCTTATCAGCAACATGTTTATATAATTACATACATATTTATGTATATATATCTAAACATTTAAAACTACGAAAAAAAATAAAAATAAACGCCTTCTCATGTATCTATCAATATAATGCATTTACTATCGCCATTGCGTACACTTGCGCAACGGTAATGCACTTTCCCTTCGACCGTACGACTCTAAGCAACCTATCGTACCTAACGTACGTCGCGTCGCGATAATCGATTCCCCGATTTACATAAGTTGTTTTCTCACGAATCCCTTCCTAAAAACTGGGGGGGCGTGACGGCTGGAGAACGGATGTGACCCAAGGCTCTGATGCGCACCAAAACAATACCTCTGTACGTGGTCGAGACAATAAAAGAATCATGTTCAATATTGCGTTAGATGTACTCTACGTACAACTTAAGAAATAAACGGTGCCTGGATTTCTATGGAATACTCATTAAAATGTTATTATTGTAATTTAAACAGATATTGTTATTTATAAAAAGCTTTTAATGCGCGTTATATTAAAAGCTGGTTTGTGGTTGTCTCATTATTCTCTAAGCTGCATATTACATTAAAGTACGAGTACACGTTATATGAGATTATATAATAAGCCTACACTTTCCATAGTTTTTACGATCTGACAATATTTATTATAATATATAATATACATATTGAGGGCAGTCGTAGCGCAGGAGCACAAGCGTGTGACCGTCAATCCGAGAGGTTGCGGGTTCGATTCTCATTCGAGGAAATGAAATATTTACTATTTTCATTTCCTCAAGTGGCCGACGCAAAGCGCGGTGTTGAGTTCCGTCACTCATCAAGCAATGCCTCCAGAATTAGGCAGAAACTGGGGAGCGGAGTGTCTTACCACTAGGCTACCTTTGCCTACCCTGCTACATGAAGCTAAAAAAAATATTTGCATATGGTACATACAGCATCTCTCTCTATTTTATTAGTTTCGCTATTAACGTATGCTTTTAATTTTAACACTAAAGTCAATACAAATAAAGAGGTTCCAAAATCAACACATTCACATAGTAATTTGTAGAAACAATAACAATTTAGATGCGTGATCATCAAAGCGTGAGAAATCTCGTTACGTGAATAGAAAAAGAAAGTTCCTTAGTCGTAGCGTCTGTGAAATATGAGACCGTAGCCCACCATTGATGGTATTGACAGACAGAATGTTGACAATGAATTGTTCTAAAGTAAGTGCTGAACATCACAACAATCAGTTATGTCATATTTTTGACACCTTGTCGAAAGTCGTGACCTGCGACTCGTAATATGAAACAAGTGAAAAATTATCATAATTACCAATAACTTAAATTATTATATTTACCAATAATAGGTAAAGGGAACCTGGGAACCTAGTTCGTTCTGATTAAGATGCTTCCGTTCCCCACTTCGTGCTTTGTCTCGTTACCAGAGCAAAGAAACAAAAATATTAAATATTTACTTCCCCAAGTGAGAATCGAACCCACGCTTGAGCCCCTGTGCTACGATGGCCTCATATAACATAATATCCAAAAACGTTTCTGTGACTAAATCCTCCAGAATAATAATAATTGCAATACTTTTTTTTTTTAAATGAACCATTACTTCTTTTATTACGCACGACTATAGAAAGTCCGATTATATTCTCACATAAATATTTTTTCTATGTATTTATATATAATTACAGCTGTTATATATTTACTTTTTATACATGATCGAAAAACAATAATTGAAGAGTTAACGTAACGAGTAGTTCCTTGGTTATAAATCGCTCCCAACGGAAGTTCAAATTAACTGATTCAGTTGCTTAACATGTCGATTAGTTCGTTATATTTTTTTAATCTAAAATGTTCTTATTTAACCTTTTTTTTCTGCAAAGATTATTAGTTACATTAATAAAAAAATATAAACGTGACGGATATATTCAAAAGAGTAATTATTCTATGCAAAAACTGACCAATTATCATTATTTGATAAGAAATTATGGATACTTTTTACCTACCTACCCTACTGTACGGGTGAGATGCGTGAAGCTAGGATAAATATAGATTATAATGAATGAGGCAAGAAAAAGAAATTACTTTTAAATTGGCGCGGTTTTTAAAAATTGAAGCATTTTCTTTTATAAATAGATAGTTCAACAGAAATAAAATCTTTTTTATATTGATCAAAATTATGATTATAAGAAATTATGCAAAAAAAATATTAAAATTAGTTTCAGTTACAATACATTATAAACAAAAAAAATCTTCTTTTTAATTAAAAGTTGTTTCAACAATTATAATACTTACACTATTAAATATATAATATTTCGTCACGAGCGTCGACCTTTTGGAGAGGATCGTACCTTACTGGTGGGTTGCACAATCGCCCACTCATGGGAATCTCGCTTAACCTCCGACTCGCCATGCATTCACCCGCTGAACGTGAAGCAACCGACAAATGACCACGGTTATTTGAATATTTTTGCAAATACCAAATCCAGTTTACTTGAATTTCGTGCTATATTAACTTAATACTTTATCCAGCAGATAGCAGGGTAGGGCAGAGGGAACCTATTGTTAGGACATTCCGTTCTTCACTTTCTGTCGAATGGAGGCGTTGCGTGTTGAGTAGCGGAATTCAACACCGCGCTTTGCCTCGATACTAGAGCGAGAAAATGAAAATAGTTAATATTTATTTTCTTTGAGTGGGACTCGAACCCACAACCTGTAGCGTTTACAGTCACACGCTTGAGTCCCTGCGCCACGACTGGCCTCGATTAAGTTAGCTTAATTGTGCGTAAATTTAGAATGAAGATGAAAATAAAAATATACCAACATAATATAAAGATAGATGCAAGCCGAAATGACCCCAAATATTAGATAGCTTTTTGTTTGTAGTCACTCTTCATTTCTTCAATTTATTTATTGAATGATAATAACAACAGGATTTAAAGGGAAACTTTTAACGATAAATTAATTACGATTTATTTTTAACTTACCTGGAAAGGAATTTGACGGCACCTCAGTTTTTTGTTTTCAGGTTCATAACAACTGCACCACAGTGGTGTAAATAGTTAAATTAAAATTTAAGCGGCATACACATCTTACCAAAAAATATTTACCTAATTATATATTTTCATAGTCTAAGTGTAAGGAAAGATAGAAAGAAATACAATAACGCGACACAATCCGTGTGAACCAAATGTACCAAGAGTTTGGTAACAGTTGCCTCCAAGTCGTTGACAGCCTGGTGCCGCCTCACCTACCGTGTAATTTGTGGCTTAGCAGCTAGCGGCTTGTATTCTACTTTGTAATATCAAAGCCGCAGCGAGATACTATTGAAACTAAATTATTATTTTTACACTAGCTCGTTGGTTTGGAAAATTAGTAATGATTTTCACTATGTTTTCTTATTCTAAAGTTATGTTTACTTCTAAATATCAATATGTAATTTTTTATATGCATATTTGTTTAGCTTCAATTAACTTAGGCAGGGGGAACGTAGTGTTAAGACACTCTGTTCCCCATTTTCTGCCGTATTTTAAGGCATTGCGTGTTTAATGGCGGAACTTAACATCGCGCTTTTGCCTTGGTAACAGAGCAAAGAAATGAAAATATTAATAGATAATAATTAATTATCCCGAGGGAAAATCGAACCCACAACCGTCGCGTTACAGGCACATGCTTGTGCCCATGCGCCCTGACGGCCTTTCTATATATGTACATACATATATGTTTTATATACGTAGGTATGAATATTATGTATTGTCAGATATTATTTTAATAACAAAATTTCCGCGCAGCTATTATTTAGATATCCGTTTATATTTTGAGTTCCCGTGACCTTTTAATTAATTAATAAAAAATATAATTAGCATTTATAATTAATTGCATAACTTTGAAACGATGTCTACAGCCAACGCCAAAGTTCTAAATTTGGCTGTCGACATGATTTCTAAATTATGTTAACATATATTTAACATTTTTGTTACTAACTTTCATGAGGGAAACAATTTGCATTTTTACAAAAATCATATTTAGAAACGAAACTAGTTTAATTTATAAGGAAAGAAACAGAATTGAGAGTGATATATCACTTATTTTTGTAAATTTTAGAAAAAAATTTAGAAATATGACATTTTGTGCATTTATTTATAAATGCAATAATCAATTTGTTCCATCAGAAAACACATTAAATAAAGAACTAGATGAGATAAAATCAATTATTTAACAATTTACTTACCATAGTTGGGTAAACATAATATTCATTTTGCTCACGTAATCGACCTCAATGTAAGTTGGAAGTGTGCCATTCGGGCAATGTACTATGATTTTACCTAACATGTTAGATAACCTCAAGATGTTCTGCAAATAAATATGCCTATTTATATACTATATTATAATAATATGCTTATATGTGAAATATGTTTAATTTAAAAGAACAAGTCTCGTTACTTTGTTAGTATGTTTAAGTTATTCAATAAAAAAAATATTTATAGTTAATTTTATTTATTATTTTATTTATTTGTTGTTTTATCGTTATAATTATATTAATTTTATTCTTATATTCTTAGGGGAAGCAGAAAGATTTAACTGTCGGGGACGCATACTGGGCGCATATTATGCTGACGCCAAATCTGGATGCAAGGCATTCCACGTCTGCGTAAGAGTGGCAGGTGGTGGTATTCGAGACTTCAGGTTTTTCTGTCCCCCCGGAACCTTATTCCACCAGGAAGCGCAGACATGTACCGACTGGGGCGATGACGATCCTCTCGCCTGCCCTGCCGACATCTACGATGGTCAGTTTGATCTGTACAAGATCGGATCTGGTGAGCTCGCTTTGCAACTAACAATATTTACAAATAAGCTTACATTATAAGCAATTTATGATCCATTTTGATTGGCATTTGAAGGTTTTTAGGTGGAATGTTTTTCGGCGTACTTATACTTTTAAGACATAATAGGTTCAAGATAATCTCCTGTGATAAGTAAGTTATAAGCTAGGTGTATGGTAGTTTAATTCAATTTAATAGTAAAAAGCGCTTGTACTATATAATATAATGTTTTTTATATACCAAAAGTAATGAGCATATTAAAAAAAAATATTAGGCTATTAATCGATGCTTAAAGAGTTGTGAGGAGGATGAAAATTCTAAGGCTGTAAGTTGGAATAGAAGCAGGCGCCTGTTTTATAACTTGAGCAAAGTAACAAAAGCTTTGATTATGCTTCTATGTAGTGCTTATGCATCGTAAAATAAATTAATAGAAATTGGAAAAGAATTAAAATTATTTTTATTTTAATCTAACCAAGTGAACTGTTTTAAATTTATTATTAAATATTTATTTAATTTAACACTTAATTATACAGGGTTCGACACAAAGAAGTTATCGTCTTCAGGGAACCGAGAAGAAGAACCTGAATTTGGTCTTCAGAGAGCAGAAACTGGTGACAGGCGTCTTTCACAAAATAATAATGGAGGAACATCAGACCTTCGAGCAGCGCACTCTTCAGACTTCTTTACCGGCCAACGTGATAGAGGACGCGATGAACCTGTAGTTCAAACCCAGTCACCGATATCCCATGCACCTGCTGCTAGGCAATCTTTCAGGCGACCCACAACAACACGTGCTCCTTACACAACTACACAAAATTCTTCTCCACCTTCGCCAGTGCCTCAATCGTCGGGTCATTCACAGTTCGATCACTCTAAACGTAAACTTGTCAGGAAACGTCCAGTCTACACACCTACTCCTCCACCTACTACACCAGCTCAAACAGTTCCTCCTCAAACATTCTTTGATCAATCACAAAACTTCAACCGTAAAAATCCACAACAGAATAAACAATATCCCACAACTGTGAACGTTCCCGCTCAATATAAAGATGAGTACGTTGAAGTAAGTAAAGTGACTCCAAAACAAAATAATAACAGATATTTCCCAAATAATCCTACTCCTACTCCTTTCTCCCCGACAACACAAACCCCTGCAACGAAAAAAGAAGGCCTTGTTGAAATTTATAACTATGATACGCAAACAACCAACTTTAATAAAAACAATGATAACCGTCCTTTTAAAGTTAAAAATAGTTTTAGCGTACAATCAGATACTCCTAAAGAATCTGATTTTGCACGAATTCGAAATAATAATAGTAAGGGTTTCATAACTTCTACGAGCGATTACAACGCTGTCCGGGCAACAAGTACATCTGCACCTTATAGAAACTTCAATAGTGTGTCATATGAAAATGAGAAAAATAACTTTGGGTCATTTTCTGGGGCTAAACAGAGCCATTTTAATAATCCGACCACCACTGTTCCTTCTACCACTATTTATACTACTACCCGTGTTGACCCACCATACAATTTAAATACAGTGGCATATAATACAAACATAGCTTTTAATACACAATCTTCAAATTATGGAGATAGCATAGAAGATGATGGCCAGTATCGTCTACCTCAAGGTGAGGATGACGGCCAATACAGACCAGAATTGTATGAACGTGAATCAGAATTGCTTTCTGGCGCACATTCTTTAAATATCGCCGCAAGCGGAAATAGACTGCCTGAAGATCAGAAACCAAATAAAAAATTATCTCAGAAGCCATACGCTAAAGCAGCTGTCCCACAACCATTTAAACCAGCCCCAACATCACCTTCCACATCGTTACCAGATTATTACTCAACTACATTTAGGCAGACTGAACAACCCACGCAACGGACTTTTGACTACTACCAAACTTACACTACAACATCTCGGCCTTACGAAGCCCCCTCTGCACAAGCTTACACATTCCCTCCAGCAAGAGTTACATCTACTTCAGCACCTAGAATCACTGAGCGATTCCAATCTCGTGAAACTGTGCCTCAAACATCCCCAGCAGTGTCACATCCACCTAAATCTACTCGACCGCCTCATTACCCTAAATCTAGCAATATTAAGGAAGACACAAGCTACGACTATGCCTATTATGACTCCGATCCAGGGTTTTCCGAATACGATCACATAGAGGAATTTGGTAGAACTAAAACTAAGCTATAAATGTTTCATTATTTTATATATACCACTGCCATTACGTTAGTCGCCTCTTTAGATAATTTATTTAAAAATTTTAAAATAATAAAATATTAATGACAATATATGTTTACGTCTAAGGAGTATTTAATAATTTATTTAAAATATATATTAATGATAAAAAAAACTACTTTGTAAATGTACTCTAAGATTTTAGAGTATTACATAATTTGTGCAAATGCACGTATGTATATCTAAAGAGGCTTTTTGATTGTAATGTTATCTTAAATTATTTTGTGATACTTTTGTGGATGTTCGTATTTCAATAGATTGTAAGTTATTATAATTAATATGTACCTTAAGTCTCCTTTTTTCATCAAAACATGCATAAGAATCAGTTTGTATACGACGATGATCCACGAGGCATATTTAAAAAAACACAGAGATTAAATAAATAAGTCATGGTGGGTATGTTTTTGTTTAAAATATATTTTACATTTGCAATCCAAAATGTAAATGTGTCAAATAAATAGAAGATGGTAGATAAAAGAGAA
Organism: Heliconius melpomene rosina; assembly: GCF_056956725.1. Taxonomy (NCBI): domain Eukaryota; kingdom Metazoa; phylum Arthropoda; class Insecta; order Lepidoptera; family Nymphalidae; genus Heliconius; species Heliconius melpomene. The sequence continues at coordinate 4,130,574 of NC_140401.1, read as the reverse complement.
TTATTTTTGCTATATGTTTGAGTACAACATAAATTAAGATGTAACTGAATATTGTAAAATATTTCACTGTAAATAAAGTTTTCTTAAAAAATATTTATATTTTTATATACATAGCAATCACTATATAAGTATATATGGTATATGTAGACCAAAATGAAAGAGTTCTTTACTTTATATCCATAAAAGCTTAGTATTTTGCTAAAACTAAATAACTCATTGCTCAGATCAATAATTTTTCAGGAAAAATAACAATTAGTTTATTAACTTTAAAAAAAAATGTATATTAAATATATTAAAGTATATTAAATCTGTAATTACCTAAGCGATTCTATAACAAATAATTTATCATAGTGGATTTTAAAAGTATCACTGCATCAGTCAGAGGGAACCTGGGAATCTAGTTACCATTAGAAATGCCTGAGAACGGTCTGTGGTAATTTCTGTTTTCCGAATACTGGAGGAATTGCGTGTTGAGGTGCGGCACTCAATGCCGTGCTTTGTCCCGTAACCAGAGCAAAGAAATAAAAATATTAAATGTAGTCTTCATTAGTATGTATCGTCCTCATATTTTTTTAACTACATTTAATATGCATTATCTACAAATTGTTATTGAATTTGTCGTTTATGTTTTCCTTTGTGTGCACAAGCTACATAATAAAGACTATTTTATTCTATGTTTTGTAAAATATAAATGTTTATAGCAAATAGTGTTAGACGACTAATTACAAAATCAGTGCTATAATAATAATAATATTATAAGCACTACATTAGTAGAGTTTATATTAAAAAATAATAGCAATTTCACAAAAGTAAAACATTATTTCAAACTTTAAGATATATGGCACAGCTAAGGAAAATTTTAATGGTGTTACTTAATATAATCCTTACTTAAAAACAAATTTATATAATAATAGAAAATTCCTCTTATTTTAGGAATGTCAACTCTTACAACGTTCAAATAATGCATCTTAGAAAAAATACCACTATGATTAAAAATACATTTAGTCTCATGTATTGGTAATTTAAACTAAGATAAACTTTACTTAGAGAAAAAATACTTTAACTGCAGCCTCACAGTTTTGCTACTTTTGTTAACACTAGCTTGTATCCTCCTGATGTACGTAGGGTAGAGGGAACTTTTAAGCTAGTGTTAACATCCTCTGTCCTATGTGAGTTCCGGTACCTAATAAGCAATACCTCGAAAATTCAGCGGAAAGTGGAAAATGGAGTATCTTTATACTAGGTTCCCTTTGTCCACCCTGCTACATGCAGGATATATCATCGAGCTGAAAAAAAAGTCTATTTACAAAACAAATAAATGTTTTAAGTCTTTTTAAAAAAATCATTGTTCAATCATTATTGTAATCATAGAGTGGAAAAAGAATACAAAGAATTATTCCACATAGTGTGAACTTTAATTGCATATTATATGTAGTTTGTAGGTACGTACCGTGTTAAGCAATATAACATCACAGTCATGGTTATAAATAAGATGACCAATTATCTACCGGACTTAACTATTGCAATATATTTATTATACGCGACGGTTGTGGGTTCAATTTCCGTTCGAGGGAATAAATTATTTAATATTTTCATTAAAGTAAAAAGATGAAGCGAAGCGTTTCGTCTCGGAAATTGGGCAGAAAAGAAAAGACACAAAAAAGAGAAGACAACCACTGAAATCTTATAGGTTTTCGTTTATTGGGTGGCAAAGTTTGAAAACGTAAAAATGTTTTCTTAATATTATATACATAAAAAAAAATTAATTTGAAACTTTCATTTAAAAAATATTATCATTTTGCCCCTATTCGACTGATATCAAATAAGTGTGATTCTAATTAATATATAACGCAATTTATCTCCCATTTTGTGAAATTCGTTCAAGACCAAATGTGTACTGCAAGTATGTATTTGTAATATACTCGTACGTACACTACGTAGTCTTGACCGAATTAAAAGAAAATAATATTTAAAAAGCTCTAAGTTTATTTAGATGGTAAAAGAAGTTAGCACTTTGGCACCATATTCATTCCAGGTGCTGGAGCCCATCAGCTATATACTTGATATTCTGAAGCGATATGTGATGATGTGAAGGTAATATCCATGAGCATCGCATTGAAAAATATGCTATGCTATGCATTTTAGTTTGCTATCTTCGATACTAAGAGCCTTTTGAATGCTATTTTCTCTATTATATTATAAACTGGCGGCCCCCATGTGGCTACGCCCGCTTGAATTGAATTTGAATCTTGAACTTGAATTTGAATCTTGACCCTGCGATTTGCCCTATCAGTCTTTTAATTGATTGACGTCAATAACTGACAACTTTAATAAGGTACGTTTTAATTTCAAATAAGGAAGAAAATAACGGACGTCAAAAATAAAATATTTTTTTAATCAAAGTGAGAGTCATAACTGCATCATCGTAGAGTCCAGGGCCTTCTTTGAAAGAACGGGTTTTTAGTATTGAAAATAAATACATATTAAAAACGTACAAGGTGATCGTCAATGACGCAACGCTATCTGCAACATGTGGTCGAGGCTAATGAAACTATAAAATATGATAGTCAAATTTTATTTAAATAAGTATCTTATTGCAAAATCACCGATACAGCTCATAAGATTTCAAATTTTGTATCTTATATTTAATTAAACATCCTCAGTAAAAATGGAGATTAATTATGATAATATTTAATCTTTTTATTTTATTGTTTTCACCACTTTATTTCTTACAAATTATGTATTTAATGAACAAATTGTATACGTATTGTATTGTATGTACGTTGTTTAACTTTAAAAAAAAATATATTCACATTAATTAACTTAACAGCTCTGGTAATATCTCTAAGGCAATTTTGATAAAAATAATACATTTAAAATAGTTTGAGCTTTTATTTTGATTTAATTTAGACGTTTAGAAATGAATAACAAAATAAAAAAAGAGGTAGGTGCTATTTATTGTACGTAAAACAACTGTTACAATCTTGTATATTTTTTAGTCCTATACAAGACGCCTATTTGTATTAGGAATTATGAAGTCTTATGCAAAAATAGTGACGTACTTTGTGAAGTTTTTTAAATGAATATTTTAAAATGGAAAATTATTTTTTTAATTATTCCTACATCACTATCGTGGACTTTTGCGTCATTTACCTATCCACCTTCCTTAAGTCTACATTACACCTATATGTACAATCGAATATTAACGCAAGCTAAGGCAAATTAATATAAAAGTATAAAAACCTCTACATACCAGATTACCAATCACAGAAATTTAATTTTTACATCTCTATAAACCAAAATACCATACACAGAGTTTTTACAAGAAAATAATTTATCTAGGGGAATTGTGCTCAAGATGGCATACTATGATAAGATGACACACTACCAATATTGATGAAACTATTAGCGCTAAGTGCGATCTTGTGACGTTTTAGAGAGTGTCTGTAGATGCAGCTAGTGCTTAAATTCAGTATGGGTGCAAATGAATGCAGATGGGCAAATAATTCATGTTTTCGTTATTTTCAATTGCAACAAATTTTTCTTTCGCTTTTGCTTGATGGTGAAAAGACATGTAAGATAAAGATTTTCTATTTGAACTAATTATAAATGTAAAATAGGAATATTATATGACACAACTTACGTTAAAAGCGCATCCTAACCTATAAACTTTTGACACAACGGTTAAAATTAAATTCATATATCTATTGGGTAAGATGACATACATAACGTGAGTATAAGATGGCATACTATCTTACCCTTATAAATAGAATCGATATATTTTTTGCTTTACCTACAAAATGCCTGGCAATTACAAACGAATATATATTGGTCACAAGAAGACATGGATAAGGCTGCTAAAGCAAGGGCATTCAATAGCCGCAAGTGACGAAGCTTATTTCCCTTTTGGAAAAGGAAGTGACTGATAATGGAATCCCACCTCATAAAATTTGCAACATGTATGAATCTGGCCTTAATACTATATAAAAGCCCCCAGCAAAGAAGAAACTATTTATTTGTGAACTATGCTCGACAAATAATGATGGCGTTTTTATGCCACATACTAAGTATGTCATTTTACCCTGTAGATATATCGTCTTACACTGGTCGACCTAAATGCGATTTTTGTTTGTTTTTATGATGTTTGAAAGATGATTGTTCTGAAACTAAAATAATTTCGTTGATTATGAAATATATAATAGTATACGCAATATGCTGTTCTCAGATGACTTTATTTATTTGAAATATTTGTCTTCAAACAAAAAGTATGTCATCTTAAGCACAATTCCCCTATATGTTTCCTGTTAAAAAACATCAATAACTGTCAGAAATTATAAAAAAAATTTGTTTTTTTATAATTTCTCTTGTCATTATCATAATTATGAATATTAATGATTTCACAATTAAAAATATATTCAATATTTATTTATTTAGTATAAAACAATTCTTCATGTGAACACTTTTTTCTAGTTGTACTCGTAGATAGTGCAGAAAAGAGCAATTTTTTTTTTATATAGCGCATTGAATAAATTTGTTTTTTTTATTTCAAAATAACATTGTTTGTTCTACAAATATGAATTATCTTTGTAAAGCTTGGATATTAAAGCAGAAAACACCATTTTATATGCTACACTTAAAATCATAATAAATAGAAAAAATCAAGAACTAAGAAACAAACGATAACAACTGATTAATTTTGTGATTAGGTAATATATATTCTGTGACAGCACCGAATATTATTCTAAATTATACTAACACTTGTTACTAATTGAGCTTATTATTTGAACTTATAATGTGAGATTCACTAAGCATTCGTTTCCGCCATTTCGTCTCTCTGATAAAAATTGAAAGACTGTTTAATTTTATTCAATCCTAGAAAAAATAAAAACACAACAATATTTTATTTTTATCTTTGTCTTATATAAAACTCTGAAGTAATATAACCATAGTAAAGTAAACCAGTTATTATAAAACAATAATAAAAGGCAACTTTGTTCTACAGAAGTATATAGTAACATGACATGTGGTACCACATATAAGTACCGCATTCGTATGTATTCGTATCACTGTGATGCTACAGCTCCCGCCATCCTCTGCCGTACGTCACCTAGTGCTGAACCATTGCTGAAGCCGTTCAGGAGTGGCAGCTTCATTTCTTTGGTTTCGTATTCGTGTTTAGATTGTTCTTCATCCTTCTTTGCTTTTGCTTTGATATTCTGTAATTAAAAAAAGAGTAAATAGTTATGATTTGAGGGCAAAAAGCGGAATAGACGACGGTCGACGGTTTCTTCCTGGATTTGAAATATAATATATTGAGTGGCGGAGTTGAACGCCGTGTTTTGGATAACGACTCGGGGAGCGATGAAAATAATTAACTCTTCCGAGTAAAGATTGGACCCATAACCATCATGTTTACAGTCAGATATAGTCCAACTGCGCAAAGAAGGCATCTGCTCCTACTTTTGTAATATTCTATAAGACTTTGTAATATTTGAAAAGGTAGGAAATACCTTAAAAATCTTTAAATGAAAATTATATACATTTGTCAAAATTAATACCTGTGCCTTCTTTATGTATGCCTGTTTGTAGAAATCTGAGAATAGATAGTAGAAGAGGACGGCGTGCATTCCTATCCACCAGACGAAGGCACGAGGGTAGTCGCAGTCGATGAACAAAAGCTGGAAGGCGTGGAAGAACACCAACACAAATTGAACCTGTAAATAACATTTTTCAAATAATTAATATTCATTGCTCAGTTTTCCTTTTTCATTTAAATAGACTGTCTGTTTGTTCAATTAATATAATATACTAGAAACGACCGCTTTTTTGAGCCTATCTATTTTTAAATGTTTAATAATACGAAAATGTAGGATAAGGAAGAGAAACAATGCGATACAAAATGTAAGTACAAACGGAATCGCGTTTATTTAATCCGTATTAGCCTTCACATAAAAAGTCCAGACGAATTACTCTATAGCAATACTAAACCTATATATTACAAAACTCGTTTTTTTTTTTATAAATCCGTATTCAAGAACCCTATATTTGATAACAACTCGCTTTTCGTACAAAAAAAATGTGAATAGCGAAAAAATCGAGCGAAACCAAATAAACTAGTTTTTAATGTTTATCATACAAAATATTAACTCGAACATTCTTCACAAGCGTAATGAGTCAGTCCAGTATAATTTCCTTTCTGATATCATTATCTGGATATAGGTGTTTATGTCTCGGTAATGACCTTAACGTCCCTTTTACTTAGTCCGTGATGCAATGGACAGTCTTATTAACCTTGCTGATGAACGTTTAATTACAAACGGCCTTAGAAATACCTTTGAATGCACTGCGTGCAATACTAAGTCAATTATGGCAATATATTTAAAATTCCAAAACAATTGTTGTTACATACTTCGTTAACGCATTGGTAATTAGTAGGTACTCGTTCTTGTCTATAATATTTCTGTGAACTATAATTATTTTTGTATATAATTACAAAAAGTCTGATTTTGAAATAAAAAACGGAGCGAGCATGCAAATAGTATGAGATACATAACTACTAGCTTGCTATAGTTGCCCTACCATCACAGAGATTGCCGATATATATACAGGGTGTAACGCGGTCGACGTGACAACGGTTGTCTATGGGTATACCCCTTGAACGGCTACTGAAGTCCTATAGGACTATTCAATTCACCCCAATGTATGTCAGTGGTTTCAGTGGTTCAGCAGATATCTGAGCAGATTAAATCGATAATAAGATCGAAAAAAAAATGTTATTATGGAAAACAATGTTATAGAACTCTAATATGTTTGTATTTTTGTCTGTGCGTTTCTTCACGCTTATCCCAGAAACGACTTAACAGATTTAAATGCAATTCCCTAAACTTTTAGTGTAAATTTTATGTCAATCGGTTCATAAATTAAAGGGTTATGTCAATATAAAGAATCGCATCGTAGGCAGAGAAAACCTTGTATTATGACATACCGGTCCCCACTTTCTACCAAATTCATGCATTGTGTGCTAAGTGGCGGAACTCAACGCCGCGCTTTGCCTCGATACCAGAGCGAAGAAATGAATATATAAACTTAAATAAAAATTTAATTTCCTCAAGTGCGAATCAAAGCCACAAAATAAATCAAAATAAATGATTGTGTAGTACATGCAGGCGAAGTCGCGAGCGGGTCTCTAGTTATAATAATTCAAATCATTCGTTTAGGCTTACCATTTGCAGAGTTGTAAGATATTTCTTCCACCACAAATACTTCTGGATTTTAGGGCCGAAAGCAGCTAATAAGTAGTATGAGTACATAATAATGTGAACAAATGTGTTGAGCAATCCGAAGAAAGTAGAGTGACCACCTGGAAAAAAGATTTACTATAAGATTTTTGATAATTTCGTTCACATCCTATACAAAAAATACTAAACGATGATTATTGTCTAAAAGCACAAGTAAAAGTAAAGCATTAAAACAAAAAATACAGAAGTAGTCACAATACGGTTCGATGCCATACGATACAATTTAATATTCGTTTGAACTGGTTACTTTTATACTTTTAAGTTATTATTTACAACCTGACAAGGGTACAGCACGGTCCATGTAAATAAATTGAATGGCATTGCAAGCTCTTATTTAATACATTTTCTTTTTGTGTAATAATGCATATATTTAAATTTTTTATAATAATTTGTTAAATATTAATAAATAATGCATCTTGCAATAACTTGCGTTATACTGTAAGTTGTATTTCTTCTTTAAGATTCTCTATTTATGCTAAGGTTTTATCGGTTTTATTTGAAGAATTATTTATATAATTTTAAGAGACTAGACGTGAAAAAAAACTATATTATACACATTTTATATTTATTCAAATATATAGAAAAAAATAAAATCATTTTACATTAATTTTATAGAAAAATAAAATAGTACCAAATACAAATTAAAATTTATTGTCATTAGCATTAAGTTACTAAATAAATATATAGGTACTATATCAATAAGCTCGCATCTTTGCGCTCGCCATTATTTAATATGTAACGAACACATACAAACTGAATTAAAATAATATACGTATCGTATTTAAAATTACAATGTTCTTGCTGAGATATATTTATTGTTTCTGTTCGGAGCCCAAATGTGGTATTTTCCATGTATAATAAATTGAATGGAATATTACTGAAGCTCTTGCCGTTACTATTATATTATAAGATATTATTATAGTAATATATTACTATAAAATTAAATTACATTAGATTAATAATTCTATACAAACATATAGCAAAGCTGTTTAATGTGAAAAAAACAAACTGAACTGTCAGAACGGGCTCAGATATTTTATGATAAACACATACACACACACACGTCATAAATCGTATCTATCATATTAAAATATAACAAAAAAACATTTTAGAGATCCTGTTCGCTAATAGGAAGCAAAAACGTATCGTACAGAAACCGGAATTAACGTCTAACAGAATATACACGTAACAATCTGAAAATCATAATATTGTAACGTCCATAAAAACATATTTAAATCATATTATTAAAAAAAAAAAATTAACTCTACCTTCTCCAATTCCATGAAACTCATCCTTATTAGCAAAATATAAGAGATGCTTCAAGGTAACAAAGGAAAGAAATAACTGTAGAAGTGGAAGCCAGCAAAAAATTTAATTATGAATTATAAATTTCTTTTCTATACATTTATTATTAAACTTAGTTAATTAGAATTTAAATTTAAAATAAATGTTAATGAAATAAAAGTAATAGGCATAAGCCTCTACTTATTAATAATGAATGGTTTTGCTTAAAACCATATTTTTATTATTTTATTCATTAATATATGAAAAATGTGTTATTCATAATTGCTTCCATCTTACGCACGTTAGCCTTTACATATTTTAATCATCTTACGCACGTGAATTCATTAATTTGTATTTTGAAGTTAAATTTGAAATTTTTATATGTGAATTCTCAAATAGTACCGGACGTTTTCGGATATATTAAAATATTTAACGAGCCATTGACACACGATCATGTCGTAATGTCATTTAAATAGTCAGTATTTTTGTTATACTTATATTACGTTAAAAACTATGTATTTCCTGTCTTTTACTCATATAATTGCGAGCGTGTAAACATTATTCTAGAAAATTCAATCTTAAGGATCTGTTTAGCAAGTCTTAGTCAAACATTCATTACTTCTTAGAGGTTTACCAACTTTATATAGGTACGCGGCGTACAAACATTAACATGACTTCTACTTCTTATTACGTCAAATCCTATGATAATTTGTTATACAATTGCCATAATCAAATATTATTATATATTTAAATAAAGCCCCTAATAAGCTATTTTAATGATGTTCTCATAAATTATAGTAGATTTTAAATTGATTGATGATAATGAATGAGTTGTTTGTAATAATTTTAAAAAGAACACTATTTTTATAATTTTTTTATCCCGTAGGTCACACATAGCATAGGTAGGCAGAGGGACCTTTATATATCACCTTATATATACTGAGTTGCGTGTACTCAACACGCAGAACTCAACGCCACTTTGCCTAAACAATATGAAAATATCAAATATTTCATTACCTCAAGTGGGCATCGAACCCACAACCTGTCGCGTTTACAGTCACACGCTTGTACATACCCCTTACCACGGCGGCCTTAATAATATTTAATATTGTGTATATTAAAAGTGCTTAACTGATCTAAAAGAATAGTTCTTATATTTTGAATATTTATGTCGCAAATTAAATTTCATTACTAATAATATACAGGGTGGAAGCGTCTGCGCTTCTTTTACGGGAGCAGCAAATTGGGAAAATTATTTCAAACCCATAATTAAAAACAATAATTAAGATACGTCAACAGTTTAGACGTAGGATTTTTTTTCATTTCACGATGTTTATCCATACCTGTATTTCGTGTGACGCAGTTACGCGTAGATACCAATAACGTAAACACTTACTACTACAAAAATACTACTACAGGTTAAACAACTTTGAACTTTACCACCAATACCTACGACTCGATTTCGTGAATGAGGCGTAGGCCCCTTTGATAGGTTTATATCTGCGTGCTTCGGTCCTAACAAAAGGCGTTTTATTTTACAACGTCAATTTTATAAATTATTTTGTTTAAAAAATCACCTTTTTCTTTTTTTATAAAATCTCTTTTGTTTTAATTGTATTAGGTTTTTATAGAGTAGTTAAAACTGTGGTTTCATTTAAAGTGGTGACGACAAAAACACTGTGTAAATTACTTTCGTATATTGTAAGTAGTCAATTATTTCATAAGGAAATATTATTATGAGAAGGTAAAATAAATCTAGGTTATATATATACGCTAAACTGCTTATGGAAGGTTTCTTATTACGCCTATAGTATCACAGGTTCAATATCTCACCAGGCGGTCCGCCTTGAATTTTACATCCTACATAATATGGCACTGGATAATTTTTTCCTCATTTACTTGGTTTTGTTAAAATATGAACTTAAATATATTAATATACTAAATACAAAAGAATTATTTATGTATTCGAATTTTTTTTCAGGTATTCAAGTTGCTATAACGCAATTATCTAACATGACTTGTAAAAATACAACATAAAGCTCAACGTACGATGTAAAGTTCTCAAGCACAATAAGACGGAGTCTTTGATAAAGCACTATTAAAATCTTATATATTTTTTAAGAACCTTCGAGAAAAGAAACAAAGAATATATGCGGTTATGAGAGGTAAATCATAATAAACAACTTAATCCTACGCCGTGTGTACTTACTCTGTATGTAGTATGTACACAGTATCGTGACAAGCGTACTAACGCCTTTATTTCACTTAAAAAATATAAACAGGTCCATTAAAGTAGGCTTATTTAGAATATATTATATTCTTTAAAAAACTAGTATAATAGAAAGAGTAATAAAAGAAATATTTTCGATCTAAATATTAATTAAATCTGTTTTTAATTATTAAATGAGATTCCTATATCGTGTATGTTGTAAAAAATTTTTGTCTGTAGCAATACGTAGAATATTTTAGTTTTGTATTTTTCTATTGCGAAATATTTTTTAATGTCGACTCTTCTACAAGCCTCTATTTCACTAAAGTACGTCCATCATTAAAAACCAGTATTGATTAACTGACGTCATTACTTTTTTTATGAATCGATTATAAATGCTTATTAAATGAGGAAAATAACCTCTTAATGGACCAACCTTGAAGTCATCTATCACAAACATAATTATGTTCTTATTTGTTAATCTTCACTACATCTTTATAAACATTAACTTAGGAGTGTTTTCAATATAACAGGTGAAGAAAGACAAGTAAATATTAAATAAAAAATAAATCAGCTTCACGCTTTACCCCACACACAGCAAGATAGGCAGAGGGAACATAGGGTTAAGACACTCTATTCCGTACTTTCCGTCGAATTTTTCGAGGCTTTTCATCATGTGTTGAGTACCGATACTCAACGCAGCGTGCTTTTGCCTTGGTGTCAGAGGGAAAAAAATTGAATAATAAATAATAATAATTGATTCTCTCGAGTGGGGATAGAACCCACAATCGTCGCGTTACAGTCAGTCAGTTCTGTATCCCTGCGCCAGGACTGATGCTGATCAGTAAATATTAAAATCTTAAATATATCTATTATTCATCTATTTTACATATTTTTTATTGTTATTACTAGAATTTATAGACGGCCTCCAAGCGTAAAAGTAACAAGTTGTTACTTATACGCTTCAGGGCAATTCATAAATTATATTAAAATTGCATAATTTGAAAGGCAAGTCGTGGTGCAGGCACAGGTTGTAGGTTCGATTGCGACTTTAGGAAATGAAATATTTAATTTATTTTCATTTCTTCGCACTGGTGCCAAGGCAAGAGCTGTTTTGAGTTCGCCATTCATCATGCAATGATTCGAAAATTCGGCGGAATGTAGGAGCGTCTTCACATAAGAGTTCCCTCTGCCTACCCTGCTATGTGTAGGATATGGCGGAAAGTGGGTACACTTGCATAACTTTTCGTATATTTTAGTATTGTATATAGCAAGTACTATTAAAAATATTCTAGAAACTGTTCTTCTATTTTCAAAATGCTCATATTATGTCATAAAATGTCTCGACAACATAAATATGCAAGACAGTTTCTTGTGATTATTCATGACCGGTTAGCGGAATTTGTAAAGCAAATAATTCCAAACAAAATATGTTGTCAAGAGCTCAAGCACAGTTACATCAATTTATAAATGACTCTATAAAAACATAAATTTTAAATAACTAAAATATATTTAAGTTTAGATTAAGAAAATCTATAATATCCTATATATTTTGTATCTAGAATCTTCTTGTCGTAAACAATTATAAAAATAAAAAAAAACGTTATTTTTTATTATAATTCGAGCTGTAATAGGTATATTACATTAGTTTGTGAATATTTAAGCAAAAGGACGATAAATATATCTATAAAGACTTACCTGGTGTAAATTTGACCCCGAACCAAACAGACATGGGCATAATGCCATGGTGAATGATGTGTAATTTGGAGAGTTGCTCATCTTTCTTGCGCAATACAAAGAAAAACTGGAAAAAAAAAACATTTTTAATATCAATTACGAATAAAAATTACATTATTATTACAACAAAAAATATTTTAATTATATTATTATTGACATATACTTTGTACTTCCTACAGTAATATATAAATAAGATAAAGCTAACAACAAAAAAATTATGTATTCAATTTAACAGTACTTTAAAACTTGTTATGCCTTGTTTACGCACACATTCTTATTTTTTTAAGTTTTTATTATTTTATTTAAATAGGAATCATTAATTTAAAAATATTCAATTGTTTTAAAATAAACGTATTATTCAAAAGAAAAAAAAAATGTGGGATTTAACGTTAATATTTAAAGTGATGCCAGGCAATGGCAATGAAACGTGGGTACATTACTTAAGGTACTTACTGTGTCGAAGAACTCTGTGAACTTGGAGAAGTAATACCACCAGCAGCCTCTCGCTACCTGTTCATAAAGAGAATAATTATAATTTATAAGTATAAATAATTTATAACTCTTATTTTTCTTATATCTTTATTGTATTTTTTGTGCTTTGTGCCTTGCCTGTCATAGCCCGATCCAATTAATTTTAACTATTACGAATACGAATTACTTTAAATATTTTTTGATAGCACAAAATACTGCTTTATTCATACAATTATATAGATTTTAATATGGGTATTAGCGACTATACCGATATGGATATTAAAATAATTTAAGGTAATATATTTTTTTATTTTTTTAGCTTCAGGCTATATATACCTCCTATATTGCAGGATAGTGAGAGGGAACTTTGTGTTAATACACTCCCCATTTCTCACCCGATTTTCGAGACATAGCGAGTTGAGCGGTGGAACTCAATGTCTTTTTACAAGAGAGGAAATAAAAATAATTCACTCCCTCGGCCCCAAAGTGGGAATCGAAAACCGTTGCGCTTACAGTCACACGCTGTGCCTTGCGCCAGCACGGCTCTTTGAAACTTTAAATAAATGGACTTATACTTTTTTAGAATAATAAATATGGATTTATTTTGCAATACAATAGTCACAGTTTATTTTTTTTATAGCAGTTTAAATATTAATGTAATCATTAAATCACTATTTCGTTTTTTAGGATCTTATCGTACCTTCTATACGTAATTTGAATAGTTTTTATAGCTTACACGTGACGTGATCACAAAAAAAAAGTTTTATGCCCAAATCAATATGTACGTATTTAATGAATTTAATCAATTTTTAAACAAAAAAAAACATGTTTAACATACTCCTTTATAATAATAACATATTTCGCAAAGGTATTAATTACCCTTTTTTTAAAAAATATGATTATATCAAATTATTATTTTGAAGTATTTTAGGTATAAGTAAATACTTATAACATATTATGTATGTATGTATATAGAAAACTTAAGGTGGACAGTCATAGTCGCAATAGGTTGTGGGTTCGATTCACACTCGAGGAAGAGTATTTAATATTTTCATTTCGAGGCAAAGCTCGGCGTTCAATACAAAATGCTTTGAACATTTAGCGGAAAATGGGGTGGGGGAAGAAACACAGTGTTTTAACACTAGGTTCCCTCTGCCATACACTGTTGTGAGCAGGATACAGTGTAGAGCTAAAATTTTAAAAAAAGGTATGAGGAAAACTTTAATTAGATATCTTGATCGATTTTCCTATGGCCTCTCAAATGAATATTCATATTTATTAAAAAAAATGACAAAAGCAACAAAAACAACAGGACAAAAACAATTTATTGAAGTTATTTCGTATAAAATTTGCGAAGGTAATAAGATCTAGCTTTTAATTTGAATCGGTTCGAGATCACTAAATATGATTTGTTATGTATTTATAATAGCTAATATCTATAAAAATATAGTTAGACGATTACATTACATTGTGCCCCAGCGCCATGGCTGTAGGGGTAAAGATATTAAATTAATGATTTCAAAAAGCTCACCCGCATAGCATGTGGAGACCTTGAATAATCAACGGGTTGGCAGCTAAAACTGTATTGATATCGTTTCTCCGAGAACCATCCAGCAACGAGAGCCTGCAAAACATATAAACGTATATAGAAAAACATAAATCGATTACGTACTATCAAAATATTGAAATATTCAAAACATTTACCTATTACTTTTTATAACAAAAATTAAATAAAAATGTTCTAAGTTCAAATCAACAGCACATTCTTAATTATTACCCCGGAACTGGAGCGAAGAAATGAAAGTATAAATTTTAAAATATGTTTTTTAATTCCTCGAATGGGGATCGAACCTACAACCAGTCGGCTTAAAATTACATTTTGTGCTACTGCGACTGGCCACTAGTAACAATTATTTTCCTATGATTTTAATCAATTTAATTAAAACAATTTTATTAAGCCTAAAGAAAACATCGTAGCAGATAAAAAAAAATGTAGCACAGATAATAAAATACATAATATATTGTATAACCAGTGTTGTTAACAATGACAGCTATTTACCTCATAAAACAACCAGGTGCTAAATATTACTTGAAATAGATTGTACCATATAAGCACTTGTTTCAATTCAAATGGTTTCCTATTTTTCATAAATTGGGGTCCAATAACCTGTGAAAGAGGATATAGATTAAATAATAAAATTATAATTACGAGTGCAAAATATTGCACAAAAACATAATTGTTATAAAACTTAAAAATATTTATTAAGCATATTTATTTGATTAGTAATGCACAATTTAACTAAGTTCAGTTCAAGGTAAATAAATAAAACTCAATTAGTAAATTTCGTTAATTGTTACAATCAATAATGATCGCTTATTTTAATATAAGGAAAAATAATTTTCCATGTATTAAAATACGTTATTTAAACTTCAGCCATTTTGACAAAATGTAAATGTTAAAATAATTTTGTTTTGCTGTTCTGAAAGATAAAGCGCAGCGATGAGTTACGCCACTCAACACTTAATATTTTTCAGAAAGCGGAGAACAATTAGTCCCAACACTAGTCTCTGCCTATCCTGGTATATACGTAAAAAAACAAACAAAAACTTACTTTTACTATAAATATATATGTGAGACAGATAGTAAGTGTGGGGAGGGGTGAAGACATGAGAAACCAGTCTTTCACCCTCTGGTCACTTTTGTTGTCCATCAAATCATGGTAGCCATCTACTATAGACCGTATGTACTCCATTTTCACTGAAACAACAAACAATGTGTTTTATTAATTAATAAAATAAATTAATTCTTCGATGTTAACATTTAGTTTACAATTTACATACGATATAATATAATTTTATGTTAAAAATCTATATGCGTGACTTCAAAACGACGTTCGATAGTGGTATGCCGAAATTTGGTCAATTTCTCAAGAGTCGAGTCAAGTTTATCGAATGTCAGGGTGGACTGGCTCCCTCTACGGTTACATTTTGCCAGCGAATTTACCATTCAACTTCACACATGTACCCTTGAAAATTTCATTTGCGATTCAATTAAATACATTTGATTAATTAGTATTTATTATAACAATTAATTATCATTTTCTATACGACGCAAAAACTTTCGATTGGATATTTTTGTGTATGTATGTGTAAAAAATGTCTATGCCTATGTAAAAAAATATACTATAACTAGTGGGCCCGGACGCGGCTACGCCCGCGAAAATATAAGTCTTAATAATTAAAATAAATTAAAAAATAATAATAAGTGAAGATTTATTATTAGAAAAAATATCTGAGTAACCGAAATGAACATACAAAAGAAGTAAAAGTAACTAAAGGAAATTCTTAATATTAGAAAAAGTACAAAAGTTTGCCGTGCGCGCGTACTAAACTTTTTTCTATATTAAATAACTAGTGGGCCCGGACGCGGCTACGCCCGCGAAAATATAAGCCTAAATAATTAAAATAAGTTAAATAATAATAATAAGTGGAGATTTATTATTAGAAAAAATATCTGAGTAACCGAAATGAACAAACAAAAGAAGTAAAAGTAACTAAAGGAAACTCTTAATATTAGAAAAAGTACCTAAAGTTTGCCGTGCGAGCGTACTAAACATTTTTCTATATTAAATAATAATTATTTTTTGCGAACAATATTAAATAAAATCCCAAATTATTAAAATTACGACATTTTAAGTGTATAACATCGGTAAAGACAACCGAACTGAGATAAATTAATTATATAGCAGCAAATAATTACATAAAAAATAATAGTAATTCGAAAATATATAAAAATTTACAAAACCAACAAAGTCTATCTGCCCGTTCGCGTCGGTCATACTATACCACTCGTAGGCTCAGTCGTTTGGAATCAGTGAGATCTCCTTAATTATTTATTAGAATGTTTTACAGTAAACTATAATTTCCATCAAGATGAAATGCTAAAAGTGACTATTATATTTATTTTCATAAGGATGAATATCAAATTATAGAAATCATCTAATTTTTGTTAATGTATACAAATCTATATCGGCGCGCGCCATGTATGCATTAAGCAAACTCACTTTGGGTGACGTTTTCTTAAAACAGCAAACTTTGCAAGCCGTTGCTTAGCAACGCGTAGCGACGATTGTTATTAACATGGCGGAATAAATTGCTTGTCAAATTAATTATTTTAATATATTGGTATATATCGAAAATATTACAAATATGAGAAAAAAAAGTATCCTACGTTCATCCTGGGACCCTCAATTATCTCTATATGAGTATTTTATCACAATTAAATTAGCGGTTTGGCCCTGATTGCGTAAAAGACAGACAGACAGACAGACAGACAGACAGACAGACAGACAGACAGACAGACAGACAGACAGACAGACAGACAGACAGACAGACAGACAGACAGACAGACAGACAGACAGACAGACAGTCAGACAGACAGTCAGACAGACAGACAGACAGACAGACAGACAGACAGACAGACAGACAGACAGACAGACAGACAGACAGACAGACAGACAGACAGACAGACAGACAGACAGACAGACAGACAGACAGACAGACAGACAGACAGACAGACAGACAGACAGACAGACAGACAGACAGACAGACAGACAGACAGACAGACAGACAGACAGACAGACAGACAGACAGACAGACAGACAGACAGACAGACAGACAGACAGACAGACAGACAGACAGACAGACAGACAGACAGACAGACAGACAGACAGACAGACAGACAGACAGACAGACAGACAGACAGACAGACAGACAGACAGACAGACAGACAGACAGACAGACAGACAGACAGACAGACAGACAGACAGACAGACAGACAGACAGACAGACAGACAGACAGACAGACAGACAGACAGACAGACAGACAGACAGACAGACAGACAGACAGACAGACAGACAGACAGACAGACAGACAGACAGACAGACAGACAGACAGACAGACAGACAGACAGACAGACAGACAGACAGACAGACAGACAGACAGACAGACAGACAGACAGACAGACAGACAGACAGACAGACAGACAGACAGACAGACAGACAGACAGACAGACAGACAGACAGACAGACAGACAGACAGACAGACAGACAGACAGACAGACAGACAGACAGACAGACAGACAGACAGACAGACAGACAGACAGACAGACAGACAGACAGACAGACAGACAGACAGACAGACAGACAGACAGACAGACAGACAGACAGACAGACAGACAGACAGACAGACAGACAGACAGACAGACAGACAGACAGACAGACAGACAGACAGACAGACAGACAGACAGACAGACAGACAGACAGACAGACAGACAGACAGACAGACAGACAGACAGACAGACAGACAGACAGACAGACAGACAGACAGACAGACAGACAGACAGACAGACAGACAGACAGACAGACAGACAGACAGACAGACAGACAGACAGACAGACAGACAGACAGACAGACAGACAGACAGACAGACAGACAGACAGACAGACAGACAGACAGACAGACAGACAGACAGACAGACAGACAGACAGACAGACAGACAGACAGACAGACAGACAGACAGACAGACAGACAGACAGACAGACAGACAGACAGACAGACAGACAGACAGACAGACAGACAGACAGACAGACAGACAGACAGACAGACAGACAGACAGACAGACAGACAGACAGACAGACAGACAGACAGACAGACAGACAGACAGACAGACAGACAGACAGACAGACAGACAGACAGACAGACAGACAGACAGACAGACAGACAGACAGACAGACAGACAGACAGACAGACAGACAGACAGACAGACAGACAGACAGACAGACAGACAGACAGACAGACAGACAGACAGACAGACAGACAGACAGACAGACAGACAGACAGACAGACAGACAGACAGACAGACAGACAGACAGACAGACAGACAGACAGACAGACAGACAGACAGACAGACAGACAGACAGACAGACAGACAGACAGACAGACAGACAGACAGACAGACAGACAGACAGACAGACAGACAGACAGACAGACAGACAGACAGACAGACAGACAGACAGACAGACAGACAGACAGACAGACAGACAGACAGACAGACAGACAGACAGACAGACAGACAGACAGACAGACAGACAGACAGACAGACAGACAGACAGACAGACAGACAGACAGACAGACAGACAGACAGACAGACAGACAGACAGACAGACAGACAGACAGACAGACAGACAGACAGACAGACAGACAGACAGACAGACAGACAGACAGACAGACAGACAGACAGACAGACAGACAGACAGACAGACAGACAGACAGACAGACAGACAGACAGACAGACAGACAGACAGACAGACAGACAGACAGACAGACAGACAGACAGACAGACAGACAGACAGACAGACAGACAGACAGACAGACAGACAGACAGACAGACAGACAGACAGACAGACAGACAGACAGACAGACAGACAGACAGACAGACAGACAGACAGACAGACAGACAGACAGACAGACAGACAGACAGACAGACAGACAGACAGACAGACAGACAGACAGACAGACAGACAGACAGACAGACAGACAGACAGACAGACAGACAGACAGACAGACAGACAGACAGACAGACAGACAGACAGACAGACAGACAGACAGACAGACAGACAGACAGACAGACAGACAGACAGACAGACAGACAGACAGACAGACAGACAGACAGACAGACAGACAGACAGACAGACAGACAGACAGACAGACAGACAGACAGACAGACAGACAGACAGACAGACAGACAGACAGACAGACAGACAGACAGACAGACAGACAGACAGACAGACAGACAGACAGACAGACAGACAGACAGACAGACAGACAGACAGACAGACAGACAGACAGACAGACAGACAGACAGACAGACAGACAGACAGACAGACAGACAGACAGACAGACAGACAGACAGACAGACAGACAGACAGACAGACAGACAGACAGACAGACAGACAGACAGACAGACAGACAGACAGACAGACAGACAGACAGACAGACAGACAGACAGACAGACAGACAGACAGACAGACAGACAGACAGACAGACAGACAGACAGACAGACAGACAGACAGACAGACAGACAGACAGACAGACAGACAGACAGACAGACAGACAGACAGACAGACAGACAGACAGACAGACAGACAGACAGACAGACAGACAGACAGACAGACAGACAGACAGACAGACAGACAGACAGACAGACAGACAGACAGACAGACAGACAGACAGACAGACAGACAGACAGACAGACAGACAGACAGACAGACAGACAGACAGACAGACAGACAGACAGACAGACAGACAGACAGACAGACAGACAGACAGACAGACAGACAGACAGACAGACAGACAGACAGACAGACAGACAGACAGACAGACAGACAGACAGACAGACAGACAGACAGACAGACAGACAGACAGACAGACAGACAGACAGACAGACAGACAGACAGACAGACAGACAGACAGACAGACAGACAGACAGACAGACAGACAGACAGACAGACAGACAGACAGACAGACAGACAGACAGACAGACAGACAGACAGACAGACAGACAGACAGACAGACAGACAGACAGACAGACAGACAGACAGACAGACAGACAGACAGACAGACAGACAGACAGACAGACAGACAGACAGACAGACAGACAGACAGACAGACAGACAGACAGACAGACAGACAGACAGACAGACAGACAGACAGACAGACAGACAGACAGACAGACAGACAGACAGACAGACAGACAGACAGACAGACAGACAGACAGACAGACAGACAGACAGACAGACAGACAGACAGACAGACAGACAGACAGACAGACAGACAGACAGACAGACAGACAGACAGACAGACAGACAGACAGA
The DNA here is from genome assembly GCF_056956725.1 of Heliconius melpomene rosina. NCBI lineage: Eukaryota > Metazoa > Arthropoda > Insecta > Lepidoptera > Nymphalidae > Heliconius > Heliconius melpomene. Next base: position 4,109,641 of record NC_140401.1, on the reverse strand, counting down.
CAGACAGACAGACAGACAGACAGACAGACAGACAGACAGACAGACAGACAGACAGACAGACAGACAGACAGACAGACAGACAGACAGACAGACAGACAGACAGACAGACAGACAGACAGACAGACAGACAGACAGACAGACAGACAGACAGACAGACAGACAGACAGACAGACAGACAGACAGACAGACAGACAGACAGACAGACAGACAGACAGACAGACAGACAGACAGACAGACAGACAGACAGACAGACAGACAGACAGACAGACAGACAGACAGACAGACAGACAGACAGACAGACAGACAGACAGACAGACAGACAGACAGACAGACAGACAGACAGACAGACAGACAGACAGACAGACAGACAGACAGACAGACAGACAGACAGACAGACAGACAGACAGACAGACAGACAGACAGACAGACAGACAGACAGACAGACAGACAGACAGACAGACAGACAGACAGACAGACAGACAGACAGACAGACAGACAGACAGACAGACAGACAGACAGACAGACAGACAGACAGACAGACAGACAGACAGACAGACAGACAGACAGACAGACAGACAGACAGACAGACAGACAGACAGACAGACAGACAGACAGACAGACAGACAGACAGACAGACAGACAGACAGACAGACAGACAGACAGACAGACAGACAGACAGACAGACAGACAGACAGACAGACAGACAGACAGACAGACAGACAGACAGACAGACAGACAGACAGACAGACAGACAGACAGACAGACAGACAGACAGACAGACAGACAGACAGACAGACAGACAGACAGACAGACAGACAGACAGACAGACAGACAGACAGACAGACAGACAGACAGACAGACAGACAGACAGACAGACAGACAGACAGACAGACAGACAGACAGACAGACAGACAGACAGACAGACAGACAGACAGACAGACAGACAGACAGACAGACAGACAGACAGACAGACAGACAGACAGACAGACAGACAGACAGACAGACAGACAGACAGACAGACAGACAGACAGACAGACAGACAGACAGACAGACAGACAGACAGACAGACAGACAGACAGACAGACAGACAGACAGACAGACAGACAGACAGACAGACAGACAGACAGACAGACAGACAGACAGACAGACAGACAGACAGACAGACAGACAGACAGACAGACAGACAGACAGACAGACAGACAGACAGACAGACAGACAGACAGACAGACAGAGTTACTTTCGAATTTATAATATAGGTATGGATAGTTATCATGAAACCGAAGCAATTTTATACAAGTTTAAGGAAATTTTTTGAAGGAGTAGTGAGTGGCACAAGGGCACGTGCGACACTAAACGCGATAGGTAGTGAGTTCGATTCCACTCGAGGAAATGAAATATTTAATATTTTCATTTCTTCGCTGTAGTGTCAAAACATTCCAACGCTTAACATGTAATGCTATCAGAATTTGGCGGAAAATGGGGAACGGACTGTCTTAAAACTAGGTTTTCTCTGTCTACTATCTACAATTACAACTTTAATACTACGACTTAGTTACGCTTGTGTACTTACGAATATGTAAAGTGAAGTGAGTGCTAAATAGACATGGGCACGATAAACATATTATTACTACTTTTGTTAGCAATTCTTTATATGTATAGAACGCGTGGTACTTTATGCTAAAATGTTTTTTTTATATATATATGTATATATAAGTTTTAAATTTATAATCCATGTTTAAATTCTTTTATATAATAATTTGATATGTTAGAGACGTGTACTTCCTGCTTTTTTGTTTATCAAAGTTCAATATAATTATACCAAGTCTATTACTTCAATACGAAAACATATTACGTTTAACAAAAAAAACTTTAATGGTAATAATAAATATTTCAAGTAATAATATATTATCTTAATTCTTTTTACTTTGCATATAACGTACTCGTATATTATATTGTCAATTTTGTTTTATTTTTTTTTCTTATTTAGCTTCACGCTGTACTTAGATAGTGTTAAGACACTCCATTATTAATTTTCCGTCGAATGCTTCGAGCATTCCGTGTTATAGGCGGAACTCAACGCCGCACTCTTGCCTTAATAGTTCATTCCCTCAAGTAGGAATCAAACCTACAACCGTCGCATTTACAGTCACAGTTCTATCTATTTTGTTTTCTTTTTCATATTTGAAAAGGCAAACATAGTGTATTCTTATTTCTTCATAGTTCAAGAGGCCATAATTATTAAAATACAGTTACATACACATGGTCAGTTTAAAAAATCATCGATGATTACATGAATTGACTATACTGTTATTGCACTCTGACCTTTTAATTACACATTTTAGTTTAAATCTAAATGAGTGAGTTCTAAGACCTTGAATGTAACTTAATCCCATATAATTATACAAACATTATTTATGCTACGTATCACTTAATAATTCAATTTTATTCTTCTTTAAATTAAGCTTTAGATTTCTTAATTTTCTACTACATTAATAAAACTGAGATATTAACGAATAGTGTACATTATAATTACGTTTGTATAACAGCTATTATATATTAGTATGGCAATAATATAAAAATATATGATATTAAAATAAAAACATATTGAAATCGATTTAAAGGAAAGACGTAACTTAGTAAAGCTATAGCTTAATACATTATAATTCAACCTTCATTATGAAATTTAACATTGTGAAAGTTGGAATTCTCAATGAATATGTTCAGCTTTTTATGACACAAATGTCCTTGAACATTAACATAATACTATCACCATTGAACTTCAATATTGGTGCCAGGGTCCGCGTTACCTAAGAGCATGTCCAACCAACTCTTGTGTGGGATAATATGAAAAACAAATTTAATATTCTGATTTCTTTAAATTATCTAAAAATAAAATACGAGCTTTTTAACTTGCTTTTTTTTATAGAAAAATATAAAATATACTATATTATTATTAAATATACAACGCAATATGTGTGCTACTAGTTTCATACCTCTAATAATAAAAATATCAATATTTTTACTTAGTTCAATAAATTACTAACTAAAGAGAAAATACACTTTATAAAAAGTGTATATGTGGGTCGCGCTGATGAAGTCATGATATATCGACTACTGTCCACTGAAACTTCCGGATATCCTCTCCACTTCCATACATATGTATATAGAATCACTCGCGCATTGTTTTGACTGAATGACGTCTCGGTGAACTAAGGTTACCACTACTCAGAAGAGCTTTAGGATTTATTTTAGCTGTATCCAGCACAGAGCCGGGTAAACAGACGGAACCTGGGAACCTAGTTTTAAGACACCTCGTTCGCCAAACGGCACTCCTGCGCCACGACTGGTTTCGCTTATCAATTATAATATATTGAGATTTATTAGTGCTTAAGTTGTACGATTTCCAGCCCTAAGCAGAACTTCCATGCAGCAGTTTTATTACGCATTGACAGCAGGCGAGCGAGGTGTTGCATACACACGACGTAAGATTAGGCTGCTGGTAGGGAGCCGTGAGCGATGGCCCTGTGTTTCCCTAACGCTATGACCATGACATTACTCCAAACTGGACGATAATAACTAGTGCATACATACGTTTGGTCGCTATATCACTGTTTGAAATAGTGTTCGGTTTAAGTTTTTATGTAAATAACCACTTTTTGGGCCTCTTTACAGTCTTAATATTACTAAACTAGATGTGATGTCATTCATCACAATATCTTTTATTCCCGCCATTTTATTAAAAGAATATGCGCGAATTGACATGTATGTATATTTGCATTTCTTAAGATAATTATTAAGAGGATAAGCGAAATTACCAACTCCCCATTATTTTTTTACCGTGACAGATGTTTTAAATTATTTTTTTTTATTGCTAAAAGTGGAGTGGCGAGCATTGGGGGAGGCCTATGTCCAGCAGTGGACCTTCAAAGGCTGATGGATGGATGATTGCTAAAAATATCTTGTAAGCGACTTGAAAGCGATTTAGAAATACGGACATAAATTACTTATATGAACTGTGAATCCCCGTGAGTCAGACCTAACGTTAGCATTTTTATTTCTTAATACGACGTATCATGTAATTAGATTGCAATAACAAAAGAAATATAAAAACCAGGTATAATATACAGGTTCTGTGGAAAATTACAAATGGCCGATCAGGATAAACCTGTTTAAACTTCAATATACTTTTTATTTATTCTTTACTTTTTAGTTCTACTTTATTTTATATTTTACTTCACCTAATATTCATAAAAAATGTGTTAATCCATTTTTTATTCGCACTAAATATTTTTATGTATTTGTAAATCGTTAATAATATACTTACATATAATATATATTTAAATATATACTTAATACTGTATCGTGATATAAAATGTATATTTTTTTATTAAAACATAAACCTATATAATTATAAGTAGACGGCACGTGGCAAATAGTTTAATACAATCTTAAAGGAAAAAATATACCTCGAATTGTAAAATTAAGAAAAAAATTGTATAATGTATAATAAAGTAAATGAATATAAGTTAGTAATTATGTTGAAATAAATCAAGATATAGAGCAGATTAATTCATAAAGTCTTATTAATGTTAAACGTCAAAAAGCCACTCTTACTATAGATGTATTTGAGATTAGCAACTACAAGTAGTTAATAAATGAAATACGGATTTCGGACATTTATGCATGCATTAGTTAATCATTTTATTAATAGAACATTAACTTAACTTCGTAAAGCATTTATTGTCTCTAATTAGCATTATAAAAGTTAAATTCAAAAAACATTCATTTAAATTTAAAATAAGTTCTTTTACATATAAATAATCCTATTCTCTTTTATTGACGTCTTCGTTGATCAGGGGCACAAGACAGGGTACGACTGAAAAGATGAGTGTGGATTCGATATTAAATATTTATTTCTCCATAGTGGGCTTTGGTGAAAGAAATATTGAATATTTTCATTTCTGCGCTCTGGTAATGAGGCAAGTTTACCAAGTTCCCTCTGCTTACCCTGCTATTAACCAGACACAGCGTGACGCTAAAAAACAATTATGCATATTAAACATACAGCAATAAATTCATAATTTATGCTCTCGTGCACGATTTATAGTGTAAATAAATTATGCCATAATACTATTTACTTTTATATTTTGTTCACATTGTCCATATAACTATGTATTTGTTGAATGCAGTCTATGATAGTGACGTGATTGCCCATTTTCTAATATAATTAACCCATCCATATTTAAAGTTACGTTAGTTATATTACCTTATAACATAGAGGCGAAGGGGCAAGAAGTGTAACTGTAAACGCGACTCGTTGTCGGTTCGATCCCCACTCGAGGCAATGAAATATTTAAAAAAAATGCCGCAATTCCTCCAGAATACGGCGAAAAGTGAGGAACAGAGTGTCTGAACTCTGTGGGCCTCTGTCTACACCATACAGCATGAAGCTGATATAATTTAATTTAATTTTTATACTTATAACATAGGGTCCATACTTTGCTCCATAAGTTGGAATAATAACAATGCGTACGACCGCCCACGTATAACTAATGTACGAGTATGTTTACATGTAACTGTTGATAAATAGTTAATCGATCTCGTCTAGAATACAAAAGGCCATTAATGTGTCGTCTATATTTATTTTTCTTTGAACAAGCACTCATAGTCACTCATAATATATTTTACGTTAGTTACCTATAATGTTAACCGTATTGCTACGCCACTAAATATACTATATAATATAATAACAATAATAAATAAATATATCTACTTTATAGCACATTAAAAAATATGTTTTAACAAAAACACCGACTCCTTTAATTTCAACCTGATTCCATAATCAGAACCTAACCAAACTTCCATCAAACTACCCTTGAAATATGTCCTTTCCAATTAAAAAAAAGAATCATTGAGATCGGTTGGCGTGATATAGAGTTATTAGTCCATTTGTCGCTCACATACCTAATGCAAATTTAAGACCTATTAATTTTTTTTTATTTGCAAACTCTTTGCTACAAAAACTAAATAGAAATAAAAAAGCGAAAACCTTTGAAAATTGAAAAAAAAAATTGAGAAACTTTGTTATCATTGTTTACTTTTTGTCTCACGCCCAAATGAATAGACTATAACTAAAATATTACAAAGTATGTAGGCTTATTGTGAAATTAAAAAAATGTTATTGTGGCTACTAATATCACCATTAAAAATAATAATACCTGTTGCTATTTATTATTTTTAATATTTATCCATTGTAATATTCCAAAATTTCTATTAATTAATTATAATTAATCTCGTATTATTTAAGGCTAAATATTTACGCGTGAAAAACTATTTCATGTGTATATATATATACAATAATAAAAATATTTAAATATCAAAATTACAAAAACTGAAATATGAGAGAAAATACAACGTAATCTTTACATCTACCAACATAACCTATATGTCAAATTTACGTGTCTGTCTGTTTTTCTTCGTCTTTCCGTTTTATTCGGGCTAATCTCTGGAACAGCTAAACTGGGACACCATTTTAGCTTGTGATGGGACTTTTACTGGAATATATAGAAGTTTTCAGAGTAAGATAAACTATTTTTTATCTCAGAATACCCCGGGATCGGAATTAACGATTAAAAATAAATAAAATCTCAAATGATTTAAATTACAATTTTAAAGTATGCACCAGAACAGATAATCATACCTAAATATCCAACTAATGTCCAATAAACAATAGTACAAGCGGGCGAAGCCACGCGGGGGCCGCTAGTATTGTATATAATTGATGCTTCTCCCCTCCCACTGCATATTGTTACGTACATATGTATCAGGCATTTGGCATTATTATCAGGTTTTTTTTATTATAACAAGACTCATCATGATAGTAAAAACAAAGTCATCCAGTATTTGACTGTTTGGCAAGATTAAATAGATATACTAGGATATCTCCTCGTTGCCTTGCTTATTTAGCTAAGCTAGATATTTAGAATTTTGAAGCTAGATATTTTGAATTCCACAAAAATCGCACAAATAATCTTATACTCAAAATCTATACTTATAATAAAACTGTAACTCATCATTATTTATACATGGAAGGTATATGCGAAATTCTATTATTCGGGACGTTTATTAATATAATACTTAGAATAAAATTTTGTGTTTTATCGAATTCGCTGAAACTTTAGCTTTTAATGTATATATGTTGATATATGTTAATATTGTGTGATCACAAAAGCAATTTAGATGAGAAAATTGATAATTGTGTTGAACGAGCGGACGAAGCCGCGAGCGGGTTGCTAGTAGAAAATAAAATTCATAATGCCTTTGAAAAATATTCTAAACATATTTTAAACAATCGTAGAAGGTTTAGATATATATACTCGTTTCTATATTTAAAATAGAGTTTTATGTAAATAATGATGCGCTAACAATATTAGCAAGTCATTATGTGGATAAGAAATTAATATACACATATTAATTTATAAAATTAGGTACGACATACCTTTACACGCGTCCTTCGTGTGGTATATCTATCACCCACTATTTAAGGAAAAAAATATATGTACATATATATCATTAGCATCATTTTTATCCTGTATTTCCATAAATATCCTCAAATGAAATTATTATTTAATTAAAATTATTGCGGTTGCTTATGTTTTTATCAGAAACCATCCTTTAAACCAACGTGGCTTATAGCTTCTCTTCTTTCGTCCGCCAAATAGGAATAATTGTAATATCTGACATTGTTGAATTCAAATTATTTTATTTTTCATATTGTTATATATCTTATGTGATCAATTATTAACAGCGGCTGTGGCTTGATAATGTACAAAGTTTTTATAATAAGAATATACTTATTCAAAGGGCGCAGGACCGGACGGAGTGGCGAGAATTAGGGGAGGCCTATGTCCAGCAGTGGACGTTGAAAGGCTGATGGATGGATGGATGATACTTATTCGTAGGTAGCAAATCATAGGCTCTACCTATTAGATAGAAATACTATATAGTATTTATATGGATTTATTTTATTGTTAGTAAATAGCAAATAATTTAAATGTTAACACTGATCTACTGTTTAACTTATGTGTTTTTTTTTCAGTGATTATCATTTACTTGCTAAAAATAGTCAGTTATCATTTGATGTATAAATAAGTTATGTATTTCATATAAGGATGGAATAGTATTACACAATTTTATATAAGTATATAAAGTTATTTTTAATATATAAAAAATACGAGAGAACCAACTGACAGGTAAATACGCGTTGATGTAGTAATATAGTAGTGTGTGTTACTTTTATTTTATTAAATTAATATATTTTTAAGCATTATTAAAAAAAACTGAAAAACCTTCTTTACATAAATAAAACTGTGCCAAATTTCACACTTCTGCGTCCGAGTAATTTTCGTAAAAAGGTACATTTTTTTTGTTTTATATATTATTAATATATAGATAATAATATTAAAAGTTACCTGACTTTTCCTACACTAAGAAAAATAAATATAAAAGAATAACAAAAATGAGTAAGCCTTTTAAGAATCTGTACGATGCAATGCAGGAAGTTCTACGAATGCTAACGTTACAGATTTAAATGCAAATATCAATATATTACAGATACTTGTGTAATGTGGCCCTTCATTGGAAGTAAATATAGTTAAGTTAAAAATTATACAATTTGACAATTGAAAATAACTATAATCTATAATTTCTTACAAATATTTGTGATATCTTATAAATGTCTGCATTTTATAGATAAGTATGATTGCCTATGACCATTTTACATATATAATTATTATATCTAATAATAAATAACTCTCACCTTATTAGAGGTGTAATGTTTAATATTAATATTTTTTCTAAGTTGCTAAAGATCATTAATGTACAAGGGATGATTATTATAAACGTAACTATCTCAAAATCAATGATTTAATAATATATTATTAATATAAATATAAATTTATATATATAAAATAATATGAATTTAAAAATGTTGAATTAACTATGTACTTGTATAATTTAATTTTTCTATTTAGTGCAACCCTAGAACTATATACCTACTATAAGTCCATGCTGGCATTTGACATTGAACATAAAATTAAATATGACATAAATGTGTGCTACATAATACTTACAAAGAAATTATTAAAACCAACTCTGTAGTTTAATATTTTTCGAAAATATATCGTACAACCACAAATTAAGAGTCACGTAAAGCCGACATATATAATATGAGAAAGCCCTAATCAACTTCACCTCGAAACCTCTCAAAAGTTATTATTATTATATTAACTCATTTTGCGAACATTCAGTTTTTCCAGAAAACTAATTATGTGATATTTTGTCAGTATATTTCCCAAAAAAACGTGTCGACTATTATTATTAACTCATTTTTAATAAAATACGTTTGTTGTTATTTCAAAGTATCCATTTTATTAGTAAAAAACAAACGAACAATCGATATTGTAATTTTATAATTACTTTAGTTCCTATAATTATCAAGCACAAGCTTTACATGTTTTTTATAAAAACAGGTATTTTCCTGCCAAGTTTTTGAAGTCTTCATCACGATTTTAAGAAAAACCCATGGAAATAATTATTACTTTGGTCGTAATTATAGAGTAAAATTGTCTCAGCGATCTCATTTGCAAGCTTACAAAACAATGTAATAAACTAAATTATTATTATAAAACGCAGCAATTGCGACATTAAGGTACCACAAAACGGATTCACTATTAGACATTTAGTAATGAACGGATGCTATGAAAATATTTAAGAGACCGTAATCTTGGATTTTTTATTCTTTTACCCGACTGCCAAAGAAGTGTTGTGTTTTTAGCGCGTATGTATGTTAATATGTATGTCCGTTCCTCCGCTCCCTTTTAACTGTTAAACCAGTGAACCAATTTAGATAAATGATACGTTGGGTTTATCTTGATAGCGAGAGTATATTTTGTTTACAAAATTAATTTTAGTTTATGCTGTCGAATGGTATTGATTTGTATAATTTCAGTTAAATTTTGAATGATATAAATATCTCAATAATTATATAAAATAAGTTTTTATATTTTTTTAACATTTAACAAGAGCGAAAATTAATTGTACAGTGTCTACTATATATAAATATACCTATGTGGTATACGAATGTAATGCATTCTTTATAATATATATGCATAGAGTCATTGCTCTTCAACACGTTCATAATGTAAATATCCATGCAAAGTAACATATAATAAAATCAGTATTTTATTATAGGTAAGCTAACGTTTATTAATAAACAATCCTATTTACCGAGTGTAGAAATTCAAATGGGTACAGATTCTGTATTCTGCCATACTTAGGTCCAACTATATAAAAACTGGGCCTCAAACTGTTATTCTTTTGTTTTAAATTAATATTCAGTTTATTCTTACTATCCAGTGCAACCACGGCGTGCGATGTTAATTAAAATGCTACTTGTTTTCAATATTTATTTTCTTAAATTGTATGCCATAACAATAAATACCAGAGTCAAATGACGCAATATAAATTGTTCAATGACAAAGATAAATATTATTTCTACATTATATATTATAAGTGTAATAACCAATTAAAATGAGCAAATAATTACTGAAATGTTGATTTTAGGATACAACGATATTACGCAATCAGAAAGTCTTCCGTGTACTTGATATTTGTAAGACACAAAAAGGAGTTAAAAAAAAATATAAACTAAAAGAATATAGCGGTGATATTATGATATGGAAATAATTTTGACATTGTGTCAAAATTATTTCCATATTTTATTTCAGATTAAATAAATTTTATATACTAATAAAATAAACAAAGTTGTAAGTGTGTATGCGACCTATATGTATATAATATAACGATGCATAGGTTCCACTTCGTTGCTCTCCTTTCGGCCGGGAAAGTAAATGGCTCGGATGGAACCTTGGTGGCCTTTTACACAAATAAAGTAGTAAAAATTTAAAAAAGGAAATAATCATTTTCTTTCCATTCAAAGTATTAGTAAACACTTCTGGTCTCAGATATGTACACTGCAGAATTAGCTACAGCTTTTGGAACACAGTTTACAGTTACAGTTTGAAAGTGGGTTTTGTATATTAATAAATAATAGTCATTACTTATTGATACTAAAAATATCCTATGCAATTTGCTGTTTCATATTACTACTTAATTAATACATACATATCACCAAAATTATTTATTAATTGATTACAACAATATTTTAAAATATAATAACTCTTAATAACGTAACGTACATAATATTAAAATAAGAAAAAAAATAAAAAAGTGACTCCACAAAAAAAAAATTTATTAGTAGATTTATGTTTCGCTTAATTATACACCGCCCATCTTTCGTAGTATCTATGAAACCTTGTACCGAATAAGTCCGTGTGAAACTAATATATTATTTTGAATATACAAATTGGCCAATGATTTTAGTAAAAGTATTAGAGCATTAAAGCCTTCGTTAATTGCGAAAACAATGTTACCCATACCATGTTGCTTTGATTTTACCATATATTTAATTCTAATTAGATGTATTTTAGAATTTTAATTATTTTTTTTTGTAATTGTAATATATATCTACATATTTTTATTGAGGATTGGATCTAAGTTCTCTTTATTCTATCACACGGCGGGATAAACGTCACGCTGCTTTTTTTATTCCGTTTTATATAGTAGGTTCCGTTTTATAATCCTACAACGATGTTTGATTAGAAATATTTGTGTTGGTATATCGAGGTCAATAGTCACTAATTTCATATTTTTAATAAATTACGATGCAATAGTAAGTTGACCTCGTAAAAAAAAATTGTGATTTTGGGTAATACAAATTAATCTGGTTTTTAAATAATTTTTACTCGTAGGTATATGCTTTAATTTTTATAACCTCCACACATTATCTTATATATTATAAATTTGTAATAAATTTATATTTATTTCTCAAGAATTAATAAATGAAAATTGGACAGTTCCATCAAGTTTACAGTTTATATTAAATTTAATAGATAATAAAATCTTACGGTACAGTTTCATTTATGCATCAATTGCAAAATCTAGCTAAAGTTCAAATTCTTTATTATCATTGTTATGGCCACTTCTATAATAAATACTGTATGATTAATTCGATGTTGACAAAAATTAAAGGCCTTTTTTTACATTTTTAAAGTGTAATGTTATTCCACACTTAGAAATTTAAAACAGTATTAAATATCTATATATTTTTTAAACGATTATAAAAGGTTGTTTTGCTTTATTGGATACAGAAAATTGTTACAATTAATTATCGAAAAAATTAAAGTATGAAATAACAAATTTTATTTATATTATCTGGATTTATAATTAATTCTGTACTCAATGCACATTTCTATAAGTAAAAAGTCCATGATAATATAAGCAAATGCTTTAAATACAAGATAGTGAATCTCAGCAAGACCATCAAGAAAAGCTAGCTCTCGACATAAATTTACATTCCAAAGCGCGTTCTTGTTTGAAGGACACTGAACAAACACTATAGAAAATCATAGAGCACGTTATAAAGAAAATTATATGAACTACAGATGGCCCTTTCGATACTTTCACATAGCACTAGTTTGGAATTCGCTACGTTTTCCTTTAGACATCTTCATTTCTAGGCATCATTTGCAAAAAGGTCACAGCTAACTCTACACTTGGAAAAAAAAGGAAAATTTAACGAGCGCCAACAACTATGAATATATAATATCGCTACTTCTTCCTTAATTGTTATATTTGATAACGAGTAGAATAATAATAACAAAAGTAGGTGTTGCCAATTCTATACAAAACTACCTGGCAGGTTATTATTTGTTATAGATAGATTTTAAAATATAATCTGCACAATATTTTTTGCTATCATTAACCTAATTATAGTATTGGTATTATTGAATCAAATATATATTGTTAAATATGTTTTTAAGCTTACTTTTTAAGTAACATTTTGTAAATACCTACCTACGTAGGTACTACAATTTACATATATTATTATTTATATTAATTACGTTTTGGGCAGGTATCTTAAACTTTTTAAAATAAAATTAAAATGAAGTGAACCTAAAACTAAAATCAAGTTCAAATGAATAAATAAAAAAGTTGTTGAGCAAGCATAAAGTTTCCTAATGGTGTCCTCACGATGAAACCGGATTAAAATAATGTTTTTATAACCAATAAAGTTTTACCGCGTGTATATACCAAAATTATAATCTTTAGAGGCATATTTTGCGATCTTTTATATACTATAGACGAAATAATATACCATATGTTTTTTAAAAATCATATACTTTGACAACCAACCAACCTATCTAATAAGTATTATAATACTTCAAATATATATTTTTGCGCAATCAACGGTATCTAGATCTTAATAATAATTAATGTTTCGTAAAAATAAAGTGCGGATGTAAACTTTATCCTTCACTAGAAGTAAAGAAATGATGTCAATGTAAAACCTACTTTTATTTATCGGCTACACAACATTTTAGGAAAAATTAATATATAGAATTATAAATCAAATTAATCAGCTTCACACTGTATCCCGCATACAGCAGGGTAGGCAGAGGGAACCTAGTGGTGAGACACTCCATTCCCACTTTCTGCCGAAAAATTCCGAATATATAGAATTATTCTCTGTTGAATCACAATACGATGTAAAATATTCACAAAGGTCGACTATTGTTTTTTTTCTTTTGCAAATTTATTATCTTTCACATACTACATATATGTAAATATCTAGTTAAATAGATTATTCTGGAACAATGTGGATAATAAATGTTTCTTTATATTCCGATACTAAACATACGCTAAGTAGATATACGCTTATGATTGCGGTCTCAGAACTTGTAATTAATTAATGAAATATTTTATCCTGCAGAATACTCGAGCAAAATAATTGAAATTCTTAAGTAAAAACAATTTCTTAGCATTGACTTATATACAAGGTAAAAGTAACGATATAATTACACCGTATTAATTATTATTTATTGGAATATTATTAAGCTAATTACAAAAACTATGAATTGTTAAGTTCGTTTAACAATTCTTTTGCTATTTACACTGTAGGAAAAAATCGCAGATTTATTTGCATATTGAAACTGTTACACTTTTGTTTAATTTTTGATTTAAAATGCTGTTTGTCATAATTATTTTGAAAAATTAATTTTGAAAAAAAAAAACATCTATAAGTACATCTATAAGTATAAGTATATTAAAAATATAAAACTATATATTGTAAAAATGTAACATTTATAGTACTTAAATATTTGAAATTTTAAATATTATCAAATATGTCACTTACCCAAAAATATATGACACTAAATAAACACTTATCCACTAAATTTATTTTATTTAAGGTGTTCCCAAATTATTTTTTTAAATAAAATATTGCTACGACAGTGCGCAAGTCACTCGCGGATAAACTTGCAATGTGCGCGAGAGCCTCTATCGACCGTCTATATATGTCGATCACTGTGACGTCACACGGCACGATAATACTATTTATCATTAAAACATAAAAACGTGCTATATCTATTCGGAGAGTCTATTATCTGTCCCATATTATCTCATCAAATTATCCATCTTATATAATTTTTTTAAAAATTAAATCAGCTTCACGCTGTATCCCGCAAACAGCGGGGTAGGCAGAGGGAACTTCGTGTTAAGGCACTTTGCACAGAATTCTGGATGCATTGCGTGTTGGGTGGCGAACTCAACGCCGTGCTTTGTGTTGACACCAGAGCGAAGAAATGAAAATATAAATTTAAATAAATATTTGATTTTCTCGAGTGGGGATCGAACCCACAACTAGTCGATTTTGCAACACACTTTGTGCCCCTGCGCCATGATTGGCCTCTATAAAAATATTGAGCTTAATATATTTTTAGGTAAAAATATATATTTTTTTTCAAATGTACCACTTATTTCATTTGTTCTATTATCTTACCTTACTTTAAAATATCAAAAGCTTTGTCTTACGCGCCTGAATGCGAATTCAGGCTTAGACCATTATTTTCTCTCATTTTTTTCACTTATTTTGTTTATGTTCGAAA
Source organism: Heliconius melpomene rosina (assembly GCF_056956725.1). Taxonomy (NCBI): domain Eukaryota; kingdom Metazoa; phylum Arthropoda; class Insecta; order Lepidoptera; family Nymphalidae; genus Heliconius; species Heliconius melpomene. Next base: position 4,094,576 of record NC_140401.1, on the reverse strand, counting down.
TTATCTGCATAAATTTATAATCATTTAATTTTCCTTATGATTTTCTTTTGTTTAGTAGGTAATACTCTTGTTGTACATATAGGTAGGTAATGTGTTTTATATGTTCAAATAAGTTTTAAGTCTAATTAATAACCTTTTTCAATCCTGCTAAAATCTATACTAATATAATAAAGCGGAAGAGTTTGTTTGTTTGTTTGTTTGAACGCTAAGATCTCTGGATCTACTGGTCCGATTTACTATGTTTTTGTTTTGTATGAAAGCTGCATTCTTCAGAAGTGCTATAGGCTATATAACATTACATTATACATATATACTAATATATTAAAATACTTTCTAATTTGACATGCAATTTATTCTGCCATGTTAATAACAACCGTCGCGTCGCTACGCAACCGTTACCGCGACATTTTGACATTAATCCTTATGAAAATAAATATAATAGTCACTTTTAGCATTTCATCTAGATTGAAATTATAGTTTACTGTATAACATTCTAATAAATAATTAAGGAGATGTCACTGATTCAAAATGACCTAGCCTTCGGGCGGCACAATATGAGTATGACCGACGCGGAAATATTCATATAATTCAAGCAGGCGTAGCCGCGTCCAGGTCCACTAGTATAGGTATAATAACAAAATATTGCATGATATTTCTAAACGGAAATAACATGTGCACGACACTTTTTGCTTATTAATCAAACAGCCAAATGTTACGTTCTGAGATTCAAAGAGCACGATCTTGGAAAAGCATTATGGACTGTTGTTTCATTAAAATATCTTATCAAATTGAAATACGTTGCAGATTCAACAGATTACACAATTACTATATTATTAAATTAGATACTTATTAGCGTCTCTAAAACCAATTTTCATATGAATAGGTATATAATATAAGATATGTCCGTCGTGGCGCGAAAGTTGTGTGTTCGATCCCCAATCGAGGAAAGTGAAATATTTAGTTATGTTTATATTTCCACTTCTTCGCTCTGATGACGAGGCGGCAAAGCGCGGCGTTGAGCTCTGCCACCCAACACACAAAGCCTCCAGAATTCGGCAGAAAGTGTGGAACGGACTGTCTTAACACTAGGTTCCCTCTGCCTATCATATTGTGTGCGGGATAGTTTGTGCGTGCGTGAAGCTGATTTAAGATAATATTAATATTACTTCAATGACTAAATACATAACAATAATTTACTTTAGTAGGTCAGTTTTCTTTACTTTTTACTTTCCTACCACAAGCGTTCATATTATTCAGAGAATTATCGAAACAAATCGCACATCAAAATTACATTTATTTTTTACCGATTGTAAATGACCGACTGATTACTTATTTGTTAAGTTAAGAAATCAATTTTTATTTCCTTGGTAACGGTACATTTTAATAAATGTAAAAAAATATTACATCAACTATACCTACCACTAAAAATTAAGTAAATTCATAACGTCATTGAATTTATAATGTTAATCTTTAAATTGATATTATTTTTATTTCAAAATCTTACATGGCTTGGACATCAAGCCATAGTCTAAGCTCTTAGCGTCGTCCATATGCTGTTGTCTAACTTTTTACTGCTTTACGCACCTACGGAAATAATAGGGAAGCCGGAGGGAACCTAACACTTAAGAGACTTTGTTGAGCTGCGGGACCTATGTGCTTTCTCTGCTGGTAGTTTTAAAATAAATATTATTTGCTACGCTAAGTAGAAATTGCACCCACAAACATCACGTGAAAACTCAGACCACGTCACCAATATTTCCTGCATTATGACTAGAGGAGCTACTCCAGGAAGTCTCGGTGCCCTAGGAGACACCCCGGGGCATCCTGAATGCGACGGTAGCTCGGAAAATATGAGTTTTCTCCCCCTCTATATTATATATATCTATTTATGATTTCTTTTGTTTATTTACCGATATAATTAGTTTATTTAAAGTTTTAATATTAACATATAATTAAGAAAAAAAGTCTCTTAAAATTATAGATTATAGATTTGTATTTCATTTTATAACGACAATTTAGTATTATTTTTAATTGTTATCAGTGTAAATCAGTCAAATTAGAAGTACATGGTGATAACAACTAATTAAAAACAAAATCTTATATTCACTTATCACTGAACGTGCCATATCCACAACAATAGATCTTATCGTATAGGCTATAGAAATTATTCATTATTATTTAATCTGAAAATCCAAATAAATTAAAAGATAGTCAGTTCCTTAACATCAGATTTAAACTCTATTTTTTACTAATATAGACTAGACTAATTAATGTAACAAGTTTGAGAGTAGCTATACGTAATATTGTACTCTTTAATTTTAAATAACAATATTTTAAAGTTGCGCCACCACGGTTTCTTAAGAATTTTGTCGAAGGGAAGGTATACACTAGAAATATGTTTTTAAATAATTTACACAGAAAAAAGATGTAACTTAATGAAGCTATCAAGCTAATGAGAAAATATCTTCATTTCTTCCGATGAAAACACAACAATTAAAAAGTGACAGTTGAGAAGCAAATGCAAAATAAAAGTATTTTATCCACGTCAGTCCAGAAACTGTTGTTTGCCATTATACAAAAATAGAAATGTCTTGAGCTTTTTATTCTTGTGATCATTTGTGTTACCACTCGCGATTAAGAATAACTAAAATTTAGATACGTTGTTATTACTACGATTTCAGTACATTGTTCAGTTAAAAATGCATTAAGATTTTTGATTATTTTAAATTTTATTGTGATTTTTCTGAAGATAGTATCGAAAATACCGGTTTTGCTTGAATGGAACCACTCGGTCGATATTACGACCCCTAATACAGACACACTTTTTTAACTTTCTTTATTTCATATCGAAGAAGATTACATTACATATACTTTATTAATATAATTATGTTGAATATACATTATATTTACTTAAGTTTCGAAGGTTTGAAAATTCTCACGATTTTTGTTTTCTTTTTTGTAATATTCTATTGTATATGTATAATATAAAATGTAAAATTTAGTTTTACATTCTATTATTCAATTATTTGTTGGAAAAACTACATCCTGCCATTGTTTCATTTTTAAATTTATATTTTTGTATTTTTTTAAAACGCTTTTAAAAATCCAGTAGTTATTAGACTATACCTACTTCAATTGCGCACTGTTTTCATTTAGAATGTTTTTTTAGGTTGATATCTACCTTATAGTATTGTACAAAACTAGATTAACAACAATAATAAATTAAAAGCAAAAAATATTTTTTAGAAAAAGCTTTTATTTAAAAGCTCTAAAAAGGAGAAAATATTGTTTTTCTTTAAAATTTTAACTATCAACTCATAACTTCATTGGTGTATCAGTTTAGCTATATCAAATTTTAACTGTCGTTGAGTAGATGTTTCGCTATAATATTGTCCTGCTCACGCCTTTCGTAGGGTCTTTGGCGTTTTGCGTCATCATCTTTGTTAGCTAGTTTTTCTTGCCGTTTTAATTTCTTTTTCTCCAGTCTTCTTTTCTTTTGTCTTTGGTATTTGGAAGAATGTATGTATGATAATATTTCAGCTTGAAGCTTACTTGTGGCTGTGCTCGACAAAACAGAGTTCTGTATTTGATATTATAGATCAATGCTGATGACGCCCATCTCGCCAAATCACACAAGTCAAAGTTAATTAATCGATGTTACAGGCTTACAAAGTAGATTTTTTTAAATCTGCAATTTTATTCTCAGCGAAGCCTTTCATTTGATACCCGTATTGCATATAAGTATAGGTACATAAACAATAACTATTCCGCTATCTTAGGTTTGCGAAGGTTTGCCGAGCTTCCACAAACATCATCGTGTAAAGAGCTTGTCGCTGATCCGGAAAATCCGTTTTTGAATACAGATCAAAGAGAGTTTGCGGCAAACGCTTGCGACGTGTTTAATTAATTATTATAATTTATATTTAACAAGTTCATATACGATTTACTTGTAAAGTGCTTCCCTCTATCGCTGTGTCATGGAATTTATAATTTCATAAGATTCAATTGTTATTTCACAGATGTCGATACTCAAATTGTAAAGCCACTATTGTATTGTATTGTATTGTAAAGATACTCAAATTATAATATAGATGGCAGTTTTATTACTTAAAATTTATAACCGTTGGGTTCATATATCTAAATACCTTTTAAAGTCTACGTTGCCAGATTGTTACTTTTGTAACATTTTATATTACTTGTCGGTTTCGCCTCTCATATTACTTTTATGTTACAAGACTCAAAATATTACTCACACATTAATTTATTAATACTTGTTATAAATAATACACGTTAAAAAATATATTTTTGAATTAATAAATTAATATTTTTTCGCGTTTCTACGCACATACTCGTGCCACAACTAAAAAGATACAGATGATAGACACAGCATCCTAAAAAACAAAAGTCTAGTAAGCAAAAAAATGATAACATGCCATATTCCACATAAGTCTTTTTTTATGAAAATGTTACTTTTGATGTGTCTTGTGTAATATTTGACTATCTGCCACCAAACAAGATTTTAAGCATAAGTTAAGATTTTGAAATAATGGTATACCATAAGGAAATAGTTGCTTCGAAAAGACTGTAATATATTTATTTTTAAATTGTATGTTTATTTATGTTGGCAATACTGAGTGGGAGTGGAGTAGTAGTAAGAGTTGGGTGTCTGATATGCATTTTCAAATTAAATAAATTTTATTTCTAATTATGCTTAAGTAATATGTACAGTTGTAAATTACAGTATTGTAAACAAATTTCGAGAATTTATGAATCATCCTTAAGATTAAAAAATAAACAGTTATATTTATAACCTATATTAGTCATCTATTGAAGATAAATGAAGAGGTGACAAACGTCTGGAATTGTATTAGTATAATATATTAAAAATTTATATTAACAATGCTACAATTAAGTACCTACTTTATTGTTCTGTGATGACCATCAGTGGTGATAATATCAGCAATTTTATTTGGTGAGTTAAATCATATAGTTATTTTTCTCGCTGGTCAAAATTACTTCTTTCCTAGTAAATAACGAACACGCCCACTGTTTCATCAGCTAGCATATTTTTTGTTTATAACAATTACTCACCAAGCAAGCATAATAGGCAGTGTTATTTTAATGTGTTTAATGTCATTTGCCAACTATCAACTTTCACTCTTACATAAATCAGCTTATATATTATATATGTAATGTATATTTTGTATTATTATTCAATAACTTTTATGTTTACTATGAATTGCTTTATATTCCATATGGGTATATCTGGTAAAGAAGTAATTTAAAAATGTACAATATCCAATTGCAAACTGATCACCAAAAGAATAATATTTTACAAGCATAATAAATAAATGTTTATAGTAATCATAAACCAAATATCATTTTTTTTATGTTAAATAAGATGTATAAATAATCTGTAAATCTATTATATTTGTTAAAACTTTAATATCAGTTGAATCAGTCATTCTTGCACATAATTATTAATTGATACATACTCATATATTGCACACATAAAAGTCATCATACTTATTAGTCAAACTAAACTAAATAACCTAATATATATAATCAGTATGGTTCTGGGGTAGTGGGTCATTGTGTTATTGTAAATATAATGGATAATGATTATGAGTTTAATTCCCGATTTAATGATTAGACCAAATAGGGCACTCAACATGCAATATCTCAAAAATTGGAACTGGCAAAAGAGTGTCTTAACTTGGTTCACACAATGTAAACATTTACAGGAATTTGACTACCTGAATGTCATATTGACTTATCCATTTAAACAAGAAGTAGAAATAAAAAAAAAAACAAGCTAAAATGATATATAATTAACACCTATTAGAAATAACAGTATTATCAACATTAACACCATTAAAATATTTGCATATGTGGCAAGATAGTACAGATACATTTTGATTTTATTTATAAATGTTTTTTTTTAAATATGCTTAAGTATACTTTGCTAAGATTGCTGTAAACTTTACTGTAGGTACACTAATTTTCACATTGAGCCACACTTTGTCTTGTTACCAAAGTGAGGAAATGATAATATTAAATAATCCTTTCCCACTGTGGAAATCAAACCTGAAACCATACATATTTACAGTAACACATTGTCACTGCATCAGTGGCGTAGCTGGGGGGGAGGGAGTGGTGCAGTCGCACTGGGCATCAAAAGGAAAGGGGTGTAGGGGTATTGCACCAGTATTAATATTATTCATAAAGATCAATTGTTAATACGCTATATCAGTGCCCTGAATTTATTGGCAACAAATGCAATTGTGAAATTATGTTCCACTATTGTTTTGTAGCGTATAAATAACCAAATTAAATTTACAATAAAAGAGTTGAATGTGAAGTCTCGTATTATTAACATTGCTACGATACCCGTGGCCCACAGGGGGATTGAAGTCAACAATCAATTTGCTAGTCATAAAGTGCGTAATGTCAAATTTTGCAATAATTTTTATCAAAATCTAATGTTATAACATATATATAGTTATTATAGTTTTGAAACAATAAAAATTTATATATCTGCTCTACTATATTTTAAACGGCATCAAGTCCTAAGCAAATACCCTAGCTACGGCACTGCACTACACCTCAATTGCCTCAATAATATTTTCATATCTATTATTAAGAAAAAGTTAGATAAGAAATGATATTACACATAGTGTGTGTTATAGAAAGCAAAGAATGCTCTATTGAATATTCATTTAGTATCTGTACTGTGAAAATGTAGCATAAGTGAATAAATAGGAGTGATGGAATCACTATTGATACATAGTTGATATGTAAATGTTTATTCTGTTGTGTTTCAGATATTCTATCCAGTTTTACTAAGCTAACAGCTGTTGTTACTGTGATACTAAATCAATTGGTGAGTAATCTAATTAGTATTATTCATGTTATAATAGATTATTTGCAATTTGACTTTTTATCAATATTATATTAAATTTGATATACATTGATAGAATGATTCATAGCCAGCTTGATTATTTCCTTTAAATGTAATGATAACATTTGTTATAGCACTCATAAAAATGCTATAACTAAAATGCTTTAAACTAAAAGTGCTCACATTAAGGTATTTTTTAGTCTACTTATTAAACTTTTTAAATTTGATGACAAGTTTATGGTACTTAATGTTTTTTGTCGCATTATAATAATTTTATAACATTTTTAAAATGTGTGTTTATTATTATACTTTTGTTTTTGTTTTCTTGTGTTTTTGAATGCTTCATGTAGTATCAGTTCAATCAACAACCTTCTTTTAATAGAAATTTGTATACATTGAATAAACAGTTTTTGAGATAGTTGCAATGTATTGACAAAGTATATATGTTATAAGTCTCTATATATTCTGTTTTAATTTTATATATTTTTAAAATATGATTTTTATAATTTCGTACTAGGCGTGAATGGAATGTTATGTTGATTTGTGTATATAAAACAGCACGTACTTTTATTAAATTAGTAAATCAATTTTACATTTTTAAATATAAATTATTATAAAAAAAAGATACATTTAAAAATATAAAAAAAACACTCTTCCGAGGGCGGGACAAGCCATCCTCCAAGCCATCGGTGGCTAGGGCTCCAGAGAGAGGAACCGCCGCACAATACGTGCCGTCTCAAGTAATACTGCCTTCTGTATCCGGTTCTTGATCCAACAGCTAAGCGATAGCCTCTTAAGGTGTTGGTCGAGGCTTTTCGCTATTAAACCATTTACCGAAACCACTATCGGCACAATGATAGTCGCATTGACATCCCACATGGCGGTAATCTCATGGGCTAGGTCCAAATATTTAGATTGTTATTCTTTTTCGGCCTTCACGAGATTTTCATCATGTGGGATAGTAACGTCAACAATCACTGCGCGGCGCGCCACTCGGTCTTCTAGTACTATATCAGGTCTATTGGCAATAATATACCTGTCAGTAATAATAGACCGATCCCAGTAGAGCAAAGCACAGCTATTTTCAAGAACAGACATGGGATTGTACCAGTAGTAAGGCACCTCCAATTCTACAAGGCTGTGTATATAATTATTAATAATTATTGGAATCGCTTTGTTTATAGGGTTGTTATATCATCAATAAATTGCTAAATCAATGGTGTGATATGTGATTTATTGCACAAACCAAACATGTGAATTTTTAAATAACTCATTTATTAAAAAATAGCTCCTAAGGAGAGTTATGAAAGAAAAGTTACTTAGTCTCATCATTAATATTGTTACAAAGAAAAACATTTTTTTTATTGTATATAACATTTATTACTACAATGTTATAATGTTACTAGTTTTAGTATATTAATATAAAACCATTAAAAATATATAAATATTATTTGAAATTATCTCCGTTAGCTGCAATACAGTCCTTTAAAAGTTGGGTCTAGTTATCAATAGCAGCACACTCTTTCTATGGGGAAATATATATTTCTCAATTGTATGGATTGTTTAATGGAATCTAAACCATCATAGCATTCAGAGCGAGCCTTACTGTAAAACTGACCATAAATCAATCCATTGGATTAACCCGGCGTCGAATCTTGCTGTAAGGACCATTCTTGGTTATTGAACATAGTATTAGTTAAGGGGGCTTAACTACCTTCTCAAGAATGATACACTAATGCCGATGTTTTGATGCCTTTTTCACAAAAATAGGGCTTAGTCACTTCTTCATAGCTAATATCTTTGCCTCGAAAGAATAAGTACGATCTTTGATAGACGCTCTTGCACCCCCCGATTAACACAATTATTTTATAGTCTTTTTCACTCTGTCTGTCTTTTATATCTGCCCTCTTTTACACGAGTTCGCTAACAGTAGATATAATAAATAATTAGCTCTACGTATCAATGCTCTAATATCTAATAATGTATATTATTATGAATATTAAGTTTCAACATTCCTTATAGAAATTCCGATAATGTCGTAAAAAACATATTAGAAGTCGTTATAATTGTCAGTCAATTCTGTGTATTAAATGAATAATCATGTAGTTCAAGCGGGCAAAGCCGCGGGCGGGCCGCTAGTTTTAAATAATTAAACATTCCAACATAATTTTCTCTAAATCGCAGACTCAGGTGAATGATGAACTGTTCCTCGTAAGTCCTGACAGCCAGGTTCCAAGGAGTTCGGTTTGCTTTGTATGGTAACGTTTTCATGACGTAAACGAGTGACTGGTGTGGTGGTTGTCACTTGTTCTTAGAACGACGGCCGGGCGGCGGCAGCGGGCTTCAGTCACTGGTCGCGCCGCCGCTGTACGCTACTCGCGTTTGCCCATCAGCGTGCACAACACGATACGCGAAAGTTTATACGCGTATTATATTTTGTATTCAATCGTAGCTCCATACAAGTTTAAAAGGGAATCCGTTTCCTATACCACCATTTAGGATAGTTCTCTTTTTATGTAAGTATTACTGTAATTTATTTTGTATTTTCGTATATATTTTTTTTATACATTTATATAGCCGTGTGTGCTTCATGAATTATTATTATTATAATGTGGAAAATTTCCTTAAGCAAGTGCAATTAAATCTAATATTATTTCTTTTGTTTAAATGTTTTTTTTTTTAATTTACTGTTTCTTTTAATGTTCGTTTTTACATGTTTTAAATTTTAAGCATCACGACTTTAAATTTTAAATTAATTATTATCTAACATTTGTCATAAAATTTCATGTAGTCATCGATTTCTTTTTTAGATCTCTACCTTTTTTTAATTTGTCTTAAATTTTAATTAATATTTATGTCCTACTTAAGTACTTATATAACAAAATGCTTATATCACGACATAATTTAAAAATCGTACCCGCTTAGAAAATCAATTAATTTTTAAAATTAAGGTTAATTACTAAATAGTATAATTCATTATTTTTACAATATTAACTTTCCCAATATAATGTAATAGAAAATGTTATAACGTTAGTTATTAAAAATTATATTGTGAATATAGCCTCAAATGAAAAATTCAGTTCAGTCAATTTTTTAACAATGAAATCTCGGTCTTGTTATCACTGAAATTTATGCGCAATTTAGGCAATTATGATAATTAATGTTTTACATGTTAAGATGTCGTAATTATAACAATGAATAAAGACATTGCAACCAATACAATGATCAAATTGTATTTTAACAAAAGTGACAATACCAGTTTCCAGATCACAACCTTCAAATTGACTTAATATATGCATGCGTACAATTTTTTATAAGAATAGAATCTTTTTAAAATTTATTTTTAACAAATTATTCAGTTATAGTAATCAGTTACATAAAGAGCTAGCGTCGGTGTCTTAATTGACTACCACCGCAGCATGTCGATGGTGGCTATTGGGAAACACCTATGTTGCAAAATCGTAAAGTTTGTATAGTGTTTGCATATACTACAATGTAGGTATAAGAACTTAAGCCGCAGTTTTTATTCATAATAATAGAATTTCGAGATAATGTTTTAATTTAGTTCGTTTTTAAAGAGAGAGAAGAGAGTTTTGACGTACTAATTCAGTTCATATATTTTGGTATGTCGTTTATATTGAGTGAACTTGTTTACAGTATCCTTGATGAATACGGAAATTTTAATAGATGTACTTATGTTATAAATGTAATTATTTGCAAATTTACAGTTTTTCATTTACAAACACACATCTTGAATATAATAACACCAAATTAAATGTTCTACTCGTATATAAAACATAGGTATATAAAATATATGTAAAGTTAATTTTAATGTAAAAATATCGTTCTAGTTAACTAAACAAACAGTTTAAAGTCAATGGAATGGAAACACTTTACAAATCGAATTGTTGATTAGAGTAAAACGACTAAAGTAATCGAAATTCTACTAGAGAAAAATACAACCCCTAGTTTGTTTTTTTTTACAATGCATAGGACGATTTCACATAGCGATTATTACTTGTATATGTAGCTATATACTGTAACTACTTTTTTTTGTAAACAATACGTTGGATCAAAAAATACGATAATTTAAAACAATAACATTATTATAAAATATTACGACTATTCGGATCATTTATATTTCTCATATTTTAATAAAATTATAAAACTTGAGACATTATATTTGCGTAGTATAATATTATATCAAATTATTTTCCTTTTACGACATCGATCGTTGCAACCGCGCGAGATTGCCTGTTCGTAAACGTTACTTCTTTGCACAATTGTAATTTTCCTTTCTAGAATTTAATGAAATAGTTTTCAGGCGCTTTGTAATGTTGTGCTCTGTATGTGATGCTCTGGTTGGTTTGGTATTCACCTTCAGCGATTGAGTGAAATTGTGCTCTAAGGAATTCATATCCAACTATCCGTATTTGGCGGCACGTAACATGTGTAACGCAATGTTTGAGAACATTCTATGGGATGGATGTCGGGTAGTGGGGTGCGAGTTTGTGGCAGTAGGTCACTGGTTCCTTACGTAAAGTGCGCGGCACCGGCTGCGAGTATGCGCCCGCGCATGCCGTACCTCCACGCTGGTGAAAGTTGTGGGCTTCACGGGCAACTCGATGCGAAATACTGTCACCTGCTCTTTGCCATCGTGGTTTTACCAAAGTGGATTTACGTTAACGGCGTTACGTAATAAATGTATTCTAATAACGATTAATTTTCAACGTCATTATAAAAAACTGACAATTTAAATATTACGCTTTAAAACGTTCCCAAATATTCATCATAGTTTTTGTTGGTATTATACGAGAACTTACTATACAAATTTGAAATAAGTGGTGGAGAATTTCAGGTTAAGGTCACATATCAGTAATGATTGTATAAGAGTTTTGGTTATTCATTCTTTGCATTTAACTCGGCCGTTGTTATTGTATACCTATGTACGTAAGCAACCCCAGATGTTCAAGAGAATATACGAGAAGCGAGTTAAACCTTCATATATACCAGTTTTTTTTCCTACTTCCTTAATTATGAGATATATTTAAGTATCCGTATAAATATTTATTATCTTATTTCATAGTATGTAGCGACTATTTTAATTGTTACCCTAAATTAAAATGGAATTTATAAAAAATATTTTTTTGTAAATTAGTTTTTTTTTACATTTACAATGTACACAAACATATACAAAACTTACTTATAATATTAGCTACTAGGCAAACACATTCTTAGAATGGAGCATTACGATCTGCACGATTAATAGTTCTCGACTATTGATATCAACAAAGTGTACTGTTTCTCAGCGATCAGCGATGTTATGCGATAGCAGTTCGACGAACGTGACAATAGCACGAAAGCATTTAATGTGAGATTAGAAATAAACGTGCCAACATTGCTTCCGATGTTATTCTTCACATATAAACATATTATGTAAAGTCAATTTTAAAATTTACATTATATATAAGTTATAACATGCTAGTTCTCCAGAGTTAGGTGGAATGTCGGGAACGAAAGTGTCTTAATAGAACCAGAGTGTGTTTACACTAGGTTTCCAGATATACTATGCCACTAGGTTTCCTCCTATGTGCGGAATACCTATGTTTAATAATGTAAAAACAAGAAATGAAGCGTGCAGGTACAAATACAACGTTGCACTTCCGAAAAGATACCTGGGAAATAGTAAGGCCCCCCTTTCTCTCTATATTGCCATTGTATCGTAATTGCCGGAAATTCTCTTAATCGCTCATTCCGTATGCGAAATCTACAAACGACCAGTTTTTAAGGACAGTGCTGCAATATTAACTTGACGCTTCCGCCATGTAATTTACAACCACGATCTTCAATATATTAATTTATTATTCATAATCGATACTTAAAAAATATTAAAAAAAAAGCGAAATATTACCTATATGTAATTATATTATTTATTTCAAATGCTATAATTTAAATTCTAGTTTATTAATACGCCGTCATAGTGTTAAAAATATATATTGTTAGTTTTAGTTGTACGTACTTGAACTTACGTTTAAATGATAAAACGCAAAGGCATTCCTTGAATTATCAATTCAAATGTCCTATACAATATAATTTGTGTATACGTCATTTTATTTTAAGTAGAGTAGAGCAATCATAGTAAAATCCTTCTTTTTCCTATAGAATTACTGTGACGAGATACGTCCCATCAAGTATGGCGAGACATTACTCTTGCAGCTTGTAAATGATTTTTTTTATATATATATTTTTCACAAAAATATAATTCAAAAACATAATTGAACGAGTTGCACGTGCCGAATTATAGCTACTCCAGATCGGCACCAAATAGCCCTTTAGTCACGAACGCCTCTCCATGTGTCACACATGACACAACGCTTTTACGTTAACTGCCCTAATTAAAACACCATAGTACCAAGCCCCTCTATTTAAACACCATTTTGTTTGTTTCAGATATAATTAGTTGATAAGAGTATAATATCCAAAGATGGAGAGTATCTACGGTTGGTACAAGGATCTCATGGACAACAGAGGCGGTAAGTGTTTTTTTTTTTGGTATTAGTTTTATGTTAAAAGTTTTGCATAATTTACAATAACATAAGAGAGAAAAGGAAATCAAACAATTTATACATTTAGTATCTAATAATAAAATGTAGAGATGTTATTTAATACTAAATTACTGAAGATGTTTTTCAAGGTTATTAATATAATCAAAATTTACTTATATATTACTAAAAATAACATCAATTCTCACCTTTTGTGGAAAGATGATACAAAAAAATATATAATTCAGTCAGTAGATGAATCAACAATACGTGAGACTATCTAGCAACAACAGATATCATTGTTTAATGTAATTTATTCATGACTATTACACAGTTTATTTTATAGGTTTACTTTATAGTTAGTCTAGCAGCTAATATAGGTGCCTATAACATTCCGTGCAAGTTATCGTTGGAAAATCGACGCAGGACGATCACCTTTACAGATTTCATTTTTATTTATTATTTATTCGAATTAGTAGCCAGTCATTGGCCCCCTAATAATATATGAAAAAGAATTATACTTAACGATTGTTAATTAATTTTCGGTAATTAATCGCCGTCTTAGAGTGTAAACCTGGTAAAAACCGTTTTTTGTTGTACCTGCACTCATACCTACTCATACATTCATACATACTGCTACATTTTTACGCCATTTGAAAGAGTAAAAACAATAAAATAAAGTAAAAGTAAAACCAAAACAATTTTCGTAATTGTAAAAATTTTCTGATTAACTTTTTTGACTCTACTGAGAATTTGCTTACTAGGCTGTTATCAGGCTCATACTCTAAGCTGGCGTTGTCTTAAATAACATTACAAATTTTTTAATATTACGATCGTAGAATATATAGAAAAATAAACGATTGTTTACTTACTTCTTGCGAGTAGGTTAGGTATTATTCATATGCAGATACCTATTTAACCAATAACTAACAATATTAACATATTTAACGTAAGTGCACATATATAAAAGAATTTACAAGTGTTAACAGACAGTTTTTATTCAGTTAAATGTATAGAAAGAGACAATCTAAAAAATATCGCGACTCTCTTAGAAATTAAATATTTAGATAATTATTTTTAGTTATACGAATAGTTTAAGTAGCAGATAAATATAAAATTAAAGTTGATGATTATGAAAAAGTTTAAAAAAAATACGAACCACGTGTCTATAGTGTTTAGTTGAAATATATATAAAAAAAAGAAACCAAACAATTTTAAGTACGCAAATGCAAGATTTACGTTACTCAAATTTAATAGGATAAATTTGCTAACGCCGCCACTCGTAGGTAGTTTGAGCCGGCGTTCGACTTCGAGCTAGAGCTAGAGCCAGTTGGAAATTTGCTCAACTATGTTACGTAAAGTATTACAAAGTCATCCACTAGGGCATAACTATAAAATGACGCTATCTCTACGACTGTTATGTCAGTGATGCCTTCGCAATTTTTCACCTTGCCCCTGAATATCTTTGGACTTGTTGAAATAATTTGATAATAGCTTTTTGCTGTGAGTAGTAATGTTTATATATTTTTTTTTCTATATCTAATAAATCTGATTAATAATATGTAAATACTCTTGTAAGCTATCATTGCCATTTGACATATTTGTAATTAATTACAAGGTAAAACAACATATTATGAGTATAACATTAAATATGTAAAATATATAGGCAAAATTGTTAACATTCTTAAACAACAATTTCAATTGTAATATACATATATACATACATTGCACATTTCAAGAGTTCTTAAAAAAATTACCCTACCATTAGTTCCACAGATCTTAGCGTTTAAAGAAACAAACAAACAAACTCTTACGCTTTATTATATTAGTATGGAAGTATAGATACATATTGTTAGGAATGAGACTGAAATATGAAGGATACCTTTTTTTTATGACCACTCTTAGTAGACGTAAAAAATATATTTCTAAAATATTTTTATTTATGCAGTGCATTGCAATGATCTATCAGAGAGGTTGTAGTACTAGATCGATTATAATTCATTATAAGTAGGCATATGAATAAAAAAGGCTTAAGAAAAATTCCTTAGTAGCTTTAATTAATTTCCTGTTTATTAAATTTACATACGTATTATATGTGTGTGTCAACGTAAATCTTTAATATATAAATATTTAAACGTATATAATAAATAATAAATAAAATCATAACCTAAATAAAAGCCTGATAATAAATAAAATCTTTATCGTTTAAATCATTGTAAATGTACATATGATGACATTTAACACAAATTAATATTATAGAAAACCAACACAAATTATATTATATTAAATTATTAAATCAAAACACAAATTAATTATTTTAATTTTTCATTTATATTTAAAATACCACGCATATTTTACTTCTTATAAATTATGTTTTAATAATAACTTCTGGAAACTGCGTTGTGCATGTGATACATGTATGTAGATATGAAGTCTTAAACATCAAATTACTTATTTTTAATCGATATTCGATACATATAAATAAAATTGTAGCGTCTGTCTGTAATTTCAAAATAACTGTGTGTTTTCAAGAGCCTGTGTAAATAGCTATTATTTATACTATTTACCCACCAAAACACAGACAAACGATGTTAATATTTTTGTCTTTCTGTTTGTCCGGAATTGCTGAAGCCCCAAATTTCCGCGTGATCGGATTTACGCGTGAAAAAGGCGTTTGGCATGTGCCTACTCAAATATTTTTGTATTAAATACGTCAAACATTGCGAGCAAAAAAAATCGCATATTAGAATTTATCAAATGTTTGACAGGTTATTTAATCATACTTAAATAACACTGGACAACCAAACAACCAATTTTCACACTTAAATACACTTGAATAATATAAAATAAAAAATAATCGAATAGTTTGGGCGGGTGAAGCCGCGGGCGACCCGCTAGTAGATTATAAATATAAAATTATATTTTCTTAGAAATTACATGAAAGAAACCTTTTTATACGAGTTTAGTATGGATACAAGTTATATGATGCATACTTACTTGCAATTAATATAAATAATTGCTATATCCGCGTCACGTACCTACTACTGTTATTTTGTAATAAATTTTAAGCACTATGTTTGTTGCTATATAAAATCGATGGTAAACTATAAAATTGTCAAAATCGTTATTACCTTACAAAAATGTGACATTGTATTTCTTTTGGCATAACGTATAAACTTCAAGTCCTGTTAAGGTGTAACTTATTCGTCACACCCGGTTCACCTTCTCGTCTTGCCTTCGCAACGTCGTCGTCATGAACATGACGCTAAATTATGCAGAATAATAATAATTAATTATGGCAACAAATTTATTTATGAACCTAAATGGTTCCATTCAATATTATATAACATGTTTTTTTTTGTTGTCACACATATCCTATATACTATAGGAATAATCAAAAAGTCAGTTAGTTAGTCAGTCAGGCAAACACTAGAAAGTATAAGGAATCTGGTAACTATTACATTAATAAATTGAAAGGAAGTTGCTCTTGTAAAAACATAGAATAGATAAATTAATATGTTAATCGAATCGTTCAATTTTTTAGTGAGGTTTTAATTAAATGTTATATTATCTTAAATCGATATAATTATGCTAAATCTTTAGTTCCATGAACACAAGTAGCATGTCAGTCGCGCTAATCAAATCAAAACATTTTAAATTAATTTATTAATTTAATCATGATATTAAATTTACAAAAGAAGTAGATAGAATGATTTCAGCTTGGCTATTATCTACTTACGGAAGGTTTTATGCATATGCATAGGAATGTGTTATTCTGTCATCTGAAAAAGCAATATGTTGAAAATGAACTAGAACTGTTATTTTATGCTGTAATATGTACATAAATATTTTTATTGTATCAAAAAATTGGCGGAAAGTGGGGAACGGAGTGTCTTCACATTAGGTTTTCTCTGCCTACCCTTCTATGTTCGAGATACAGGATGAAGATGAGAAAAAGAAACCTAGGTTGTCAATTAAAACTGTTTTGTTTCATGGTAAAATGTTTTTTATCATGACCAACTTCAATCACCATATAAATTCAATAAATTTCAATTGCGTATTACCTTTTTTACAGGATTTTTGTAGATTCTAAATTTAATGACGCATACCAACTCTAGATTTACAACACTTTAAATTAAATTTACTTACGTAACTAATATTTTGAAAATAACAGAAAAGTGTGTTTTTTTTGTCTTCAATGTAAAGTTAACTTAATAGTTAAATAATACTCAATTATTAACACATTTTTCTAATAAGATAATATTTGAGTATGATAATCTAAATTTCATTGTCGTATTTTCTAACTTACAGGACAGCCCAACTTTAATCAAAATCGGTTAAGTAGTTTTTGTGATATAACATAGTCTACAAAATATGCTTCATACATCCTTTTATATTAATGTCAAGTCCTTAATTCACTACTGTTGAGTGCCACGCGCCCGAAATTTCTGACGATTTGTAGTTCGCACTGGTCAAGATATATACGAAATTTTGACTCAGCTTTACCCTGTCTTAATGGGTTTGAACACTAGGTTCCCAGGTTCCGTCTGCCTACCCTGTTATGTTAAGCTAAAAATAAATTGCTTGTTCTACACCAGCTACCACGTGATGGCTCTATATTTATTGCTCAAAGAGAGTTCGTCAAATATATTTCATAGAGTTTCTCACGAATTTGCTCTTGTTTCAGATCCTCGTGTGAAGGATTGGCCTATGATGTCCTCACTATTTCCAACGTTATTCGCGTGTATTTGCTACGCAATATGCGCAAGGAAAATTGGACCAGCGCTGATGGCCAACCGGAAACCCTTCGAGCTGAGAAATATACTCATAGTGTATAATCTAGCGCAAACAATATTCAGTGCCTGGATATTTTACGAGGTAAGATACATAATACATATCTAACTTATATTAAAATAAGTAAATAATAGTTTAAATTATTTTAAAATGAAAAAGATTCATAAGAACAAAGGATACCGGCCACGATAATATGTGCTTCATGAAACGTAGTTGATTTCCGTGATATATAATATTATATTATTTAGGTATTATTTTATATTTTTAAGTAATTATTTTGATTTAATTGACCTATCTTATGTTCATTCAATTATTTCAATATTTTTATCTACAACTAAGCATTGTCTTAAGAAGCTTTTAGCATTTAGTCATAAGAAAAAATATGAGTTGATTATACATTCTTACTATATTACATGAAAATATTTGTCGACAGTATTTGGCAAGTGGTTGGTGGGGTCACTACGACTTTAGGTGTCAACTCGTAGATTATTCTCGAAGCCCCAAAGCGATGAGGGTAAGTGTATGATCAAATTATTATAATATTTATAAAAAGTAGTTATTCGAAAATGTAGAAGCTTAAGCTTGGTGCTCTCGTGTATACCAAGCTCAAACTTCCAAGATTTTTCAATTTGCATGAAAATTTAATGATCTTTTTGCATATACATGCTATTCAAAAAGTTTGAATTAGGTCTTTGGTCTGAGATGAAAGATCTGAGAAATAATCTACCTAAATCATTTATAATTCAATGGCTTCGAAGAGATTCATCTTCTATTCAATTAAGAAGAGAAAGAAATCCCTCTTTTTTTTGTATTAACATGAAGCTGTTTTATCTGGCTCTTATACCTACTACATTTATTACTTCAAAGTTGAAGAAGAGCGTTATCAGCTTAATTAAACATATACCTATAATAAAAGCAAAACTAAAAGTATATTTTATTTTAAAAATGTTAACATTTTTGTTTAAAATATGAATAAATTTTATAATTTAATTTATATTAACGTAATTATGTTTAGAAATAATTAAGTAGCTTTGTTATATTGCGTATTTTTTTAAGACATATTATTAATTACACGTATAATATAAATATTATATTTATTGAGGTGGTTGTCACTTGTTTTAAAAATTAAAAATCAGCTTCTCGCTGTATCCCGCACACAGCAGGGTAGGTAGAGGGAACCTAGTGCTAAGACACTGTTGGCCACTTTCTGCCAAATTATGGATTCATTGCGTGTTGAGTGGCAGAACTCAACGCCGCGCTTTCCCTCGACACCAGAGCGAAGAAATGGAAATATAAATGTAAATAAATATTTCACTTCCTCGAATGGGGATCGAACCCACACCCGTCGCGTTACAGTCACACCCTTGTGCCACTGCGTCACGACGTCCTCGTTAAAAAAATTGACCACAAAAAGCCGGACCTTGTCTCAACCGGTATTTGAAACGCCATTTATTACGTTATGACGAGAAAATTTCGAAATATTGCAAACGCACATAAAATATTCAAACTGTATAATATATATATATTGCCTCATACTTAAATTTTACTAATTTGATTGTGACCGGATGATATCTAATATCGAGTTCAAATAATCGTTACCTCAAGCTGTCTCACCTCGGTAGTACTAGTAACAAACATTCGTAAGAATATTTGGATTTTAGTAAAAACGTGTAATTGTCTAGTATAATTTTTGTGCTATTAATTTTTTTTATATATGTATATATTTCCACTTCGAAAAACATTTTTGTTTTTGTTTTATATTTTTTTTCCCTCCCTTTTTTATATTAATTCAGATTGCCTTTTTAACTCAGTTATATTATGTTGCATAGACTAATATTTGTTCAAAAACAAATTTGTAATGTAATTATCAAACTTTAAAGCTTATTACATTCATCTGTTGTAAGAAAAAAAAGGTTATTAAGATGTAAAATCAATTTCAACTGAATAAATGACTATACCTATATTAAAAACGATATATTATTTTTATAAATTTATTTAATATTGAATCTATGTTTTTTCAACTTATTTATATATAATTTAGATGGCGAACACTTGTTGGTGGTATTACTTCAGCAAGTTTACGGAATTTTTCGATACTCTCTTCTTTGTGCTGCGAAAGAAGAACGAGCATGTGTCAACACTTCACGTGATACATCATGGTATTATGCCAATGTCCGTCTGGTTTGGACTTAAGTTTGCACCAGGTACGTTAAATATAAATAAATTTATATATATATGAATATTACTATTATTAAATTAGTATTAAATATATCATAGTTAGTATGTATTTGCGTAATTTTGGTTTTTAATATTATTTAAAAAATGTATGCTTGCCCTTCATTGACGTATTTTTTAAATTGAATTATTGTTTAATTATTGTACTCTGTTAATTGATTTGATTAAAACTCACGCACGTATATTACTATTTAAGTCTATATATTTAAAAGTTCCAGTCGCGGCGTACTCGTACAAGCGTGCGAGGTTAAATGCTACACGCTGTGGGTTCAATTCCCAATCGAGGAAATGAAATATTTAATATCTCCTTGCTTTGGTAACGGTAAGGCAAAGCAGGTAATTAATCCGGCTGAAAGTGGGAACGGAAGTATCTTAATGGAAATTAAATGTCCTAACACTAATCCAGGGTCCCTCTGCGTACCCTGCTATGTGCGGGATATAATATAAAGTTATTATATATATATATATATATATTCTAAGTACATTTGCAGTATTGATTCACTAATAACATGTTTGACGTATTCGAGCACTTGGTCCTTGATCTTTATCCTCACTTTTCTCATTCAGCTATATATATTAAAGAATCATAAATATATGGTTCTAGTGAAATAGCATAATAAACAATTATGATAAAATCAAGATTTAACAACTAATTATAAAATTTCGTTTAACTTTTAATATATATTTGTATTTATTGTATTATTATAAAGATTTGCTGTTAAGACGACATTTGGTTGATATATAAACTCTATTTTAAATCGTAATAGATGAGAGTGCTAATTTGAAACTCGTTCACAAAGCAATAAGAACAAATATTTTAACACAGCAATCGTACATTAAATATTTGTTTCAGTTTTCTCGGTAACGTTTTTAACGATTAACGCCTACTAATACTGTGTAGATAACACATAGGTTTAACTAGCGACCTCCTCCTGGCTTCGCCCACTTGTACTAATTTACCAACTTGTTTTACTTTCGTCTTCTAATAACATGACGTATTTCGTCTTCTAAAAACAGTACGTATACTTGTATTTGAAATTAAAGTTTTAGCCAATTCTTAATTTTGTCAATCAGCATTCTTTAAAATGGTATAACTTTTTTTAATTATAAACTGATTGAAATAAACACTAATAGACACTAAATGTTAAACAAAGCTTCTCAAAATACAGTAGTGGAACTGCAATTAACTGTGTCAACTAAAGCCGTTGCTGAGTTAAGCATGAATAAACGCACATATAAAACACATATTTTTTAAAAAATCATTGTTTTTATTTTCTTATGTTATTAAATTCCACCAATAACATTTTTTCATATATATCTTCGATGTACTTACTGATCCTCTACGATGTTATTATAAGTATAGATTAGCACTTACGTCTTCTTAGATGAGCTAAAAAAGAAAATCAACATTTGAACTATTTACTTGCTTGTAATCTTATAGTCGTAATATAGTTTTTCCCAAATTCCAATAACGTTGATATCAGTGTTAATATATATGTCAAATTTTGTGATTTTGGCTAAATATTAATCGCTTATAATAATGTTTTTCGAACTCTGCTATGTTCTACAATAGTGTGATATTCTATCGTTGCTCAATTCGACAAATATTTGAAGCCGCGATCTCACACTGGGAAATTAATTAAATTCATTTCTCTGTTCTGATAAGCGTTGAGTATCGCTACTCAAGACGCAATGTCTGGACTCTTAAATTCAGGCGGAAGCAGGAAACGGGGTGTCTTAACAATAGATATTTTCTTCCTATCCTACTATAAAATTAAATGAAAATTATTATGTAAATGTTTTATGCTATGCATTCCATTTTCCTATAGCACATACCTATACCTTACTATACCTTACTATATATAATTAGTATTGAGGCTCATGGATGTCAAGTTCATAACAATTTGACTTAGCAGTTCAGTACAATAACATGAAAAGTCGTCTAATCACACGTTTAAATACTTGTTCGCCTCTAGCCTTAACCTGTTAATGACGTACATTATACTTGATATAACATTATAATAAATCCAGTTTATACATATAATTAAAATTTACCTTTGAACGTCAGCTATTAAGACATCAATTGCTTAAGATGGACGATAAATGAAAATGGCGTGTAGGTACCGACTCGTAAGGCAAAACATTTTCAATGATTCTTACTTAATAAGCAAAAACAGTGATGTCTGAATGTGTAATGTTTTTTTCCCCCGAGACTGTTTTACATACATGATTATAGATGAGGCATCATCACAAATGATTATTTGGCACAGTTTTCTAAAACGCGATGTAGACTTCTTTTCCGTTTCTGCTTTAAACGCTAGTTTCCATAATTCCCATTTCCATAATTCTTAATTTTTTTTCCCTTCCCACTCTCTGCCGAATTCTGGAGGCATTGCGAAGAAATGAAAATATTAAATATTTCACTTCCTCGAGTGGTAATCGAACCCACAACCTGTAGCACTTACAGTCACGCTTAATTCACCCTTGTGCCCCTGCACCACGACTGACCTCTAATTTTTTTTACTCATTTAAATTAATGTTTAAATATTCTTAAATTACAATTTAAATATATTTATATATCATAAATAAGTATATATGTATGCATTTCCAAATACAATATATGTTTAGTGTGTATAATTATGTGTATAGAATATACATATATTTATTGTGTATGTGTTTATGAATTTCGACAAACTACCCTTGTCAATTAATCTTTTCATTTTATACTTCTACAAGTTTTATTTTGTGCCAAAAAGAATCTAACAATAATGTATGTAATATACCTTTATTTTGTCGTAGGTGGTCACAGTACCTTCTTCGCTCTGCTGAATACGTTTGTCCACATCGTGATGTACTTCTATTACATGGTATCGGCGATGGGACCCAAATATCAGAAATATATTTGGTGGAAGAAGTACCTCACAGCCTTCCAGATGGTAAGCCAAGCCAATCTCGCTACAAATCTATTTGATTATTAAAAAAAAGAAGTGTTCTTAAGTCTTTTTAACTTTGTGTATTGCACATATCAGACGCATGTAAATTATTTTCTATTTATGTATTTTTTAGCTTCACGAGGCAACATGGGAACCTGATTTTAAGACACTCCGTTCCCATTAAGGCATCCGTTCCCTATTTCCCACTGAAGTGGAGTTCGAGTAGGAATCGAGCCGATAACCTATCGCGTTTACAGTCGCACGCTGGTGCTCCTGCGCCACGTTTACGCCTCTTTTACGTAAATACATTGTAAAATGCAGTATTCATTTCATAAAATATTTTAAAACTTGTTTAAATAATACTTCATTACGCACAAGAAGGTAGTTTATTAAGTTCATTGTAAATCTGATCGTAACTTCTCGACGCACAGACAATTAACGTAATGGTCATAATTTTGAGATATGCACCTTGAATTGGTGATAAAAGTAAACTATTAAGCAAAAACTAACACTGTAAAAAATGGTTGGCATATGGATATTTAATTAATTTCCCTTCGACGAATATCTAATATATGTACATACATATATTTTGCAATAAATGTCAGTTTTATTGGGGTTCGTCATATATATTATGACTTCATAGAATGTTAGTTATAACTACGTTTACTGTGACAATAGCAAATAAATCATTTAGTGGCTCATGAATATAATAAAAGGTTTTTCAAGTTAAAAGAAAAAAAAACGTATAAATGTAAAATATACAGTTTTTCCCTGAAAAAAATTACTAGTGCTATTTAAATATTTATTAAAAAACAGTGATATAAGTAATAACTTAATAAGTAATATAAACTGACACTCATTGAATACAATGACTTATTCATTTTTATTGTTATAATAAAGCTATTTACACACTAATGATTAAATAAATTTATAAAAATATATATTAGGCACATATATTTTAAGAATATATCCTCTTTGATAAGAATTGCTTGAATGACTATATAAGCGCTAATTCATATTTCGACACTGTTTTAAGTTTATTTATTTTATGTATTTTTATATTTACTAGGTATCGTGTAGAGTAACGATTGCTTCGCTGTAAGACTATATAAAATTATGATTTTATATATTTACCAGTGGCCCCTGCGGGGATTCGCATTTTTTTTCATTATTTAATGTTATTTAAACGGTTGTTATACATTTAATATTTCATAATTTAAATGTTATAGTGATTTCATTTAATTTTGCTCGCTTCATGAAACAACTGAACATTTTTCATCACATATTCATACACTTCAATATGAATTCAATGCACTTCTTATGTGTATATTAAAATTGTTTATTCTGCGACTTTAATACGTATCTACGTAGTATAAAATGAACTAACCAGATCTTCCAATTAAGTCTTTTTTGTTTTATTTACGTGTCATACGTGTTTTTTACCGTCATTTACACTTTTTTTACAATTTTCGCATTTGCGTTGTTTTGGCATGAGATCTAGATAGTTCCTATAGTGTATATATAAATTATTAAAGAATAATTTATTGGTTCTCTGTTTTTTATACGGAACAATTATGTGTGATCTTTGGTGCCATCAAGGGCAAACCCATAGATTATTTAATATAAATGAGTTTATATTGTCAATCACTTGAAATAAAAAACTGTTTATATAAAATTGTGTTAGTGTCATTTTAATAACATTTATTATTATTAATATTAAACATGTCTAAGGTTTTTTGCTCTTTAATCATATTATTATACGTTTTTTACTCGAAATTTAATTAAATTTTACTTACTCTGGTATTCATTGAATTTTAAGTTCAATTATAACAGGAGGCCAGTCGTGGCGCAGGTCTACAAAGTGTAACTGTAAACGTGGCAGGTTGTGGATATCGATTCCCACTCGATTTCCATATTTTTAATTAATTTCTTCCGTTTCGAGCCAAAGTGCGGCGTTGAATGCCGCAAGCCATTCCTCCAGAAATCTGCGGAAAATGGGAAACGGATTGTCTTAACACTAAACTCCCTTTATATAGCTTACTGTGTGCGTGATCCAGCGCGACGTTAAAAAAAAAGTTATAACAATGCAAATAATGCGTAATTACGTTGTAGAAGAGAAACACAAAAAACTTGCTACTATGTGTTAATTTAATACGATTGTATAATTTATTAAATAAATATAACCTTGTTATGTAATAATAATTATGTACTTTAGTCAAGTTTGTTAGTTTTAAAATCACTAAATTCTTGGAAATGCAAATATTTAATTTCAATTTTAACCTTGTATCGACGAGCACATTGAAAAATATAACGTATATTTTGCCAAATTGAAGCATTGAAGGTAACTTATTCGTTTCTATTCAGGGTCAATGATATATGTTTGGCCATGCAGAAATATATACATAAAGATGAAAGCTAATTGCATTCTATTGAGAAATCACGAACATCATATTATATTGTTATGATCTACATAGTTGTGTTAAAAAATAGTGACGTACTATAATTATATATTTCAGTGTAAAGATGTCTGTCTATACATCATTCGTTTGATAATAAAAAGAATTATTACTCAAAATTAACTCAAATTAGCTTTTTAAGAAAAATGCACTTACGTACGAGTACATATGTACAGGTCGTGAGGCTTAAGCCGAGTGATCGATGAAAGTGAAGCCAGAAAAACCCTTTAAAAATTAAGTTTTTCATTATAGATCAATAAAAAAATCAAACATAAAGAATACGAATCCTTCAACACTGGACAATGCATCCTCATAACTGTTAATAAATGAATAAATCGTACCGCTATATTATGAAGAATTGTTTATAATTTTTCGCTTTTTTACATACATTTTTTCATTCTTGTACAATAATAGTGCCAACTTTATCTTTAATAAATCGAATATAAAAGTATAGTATTAAGTAATAACTTTGTGATGATGCTATCGGCACAAGAGGCTGTAGGCCGGTTGTCAATCAGCGGTTTTGAGTACTAGATATACATATATCAACACTCACCAACCTCTCGGCATCCTATCCGTTCCTCATTTTCTGCCGAATTCTGGAAGCATTGCGTGTTGAGTTGTGAAACTACGACCAAAGCAAAGAAATGAAAATATTAAATATTTCATTTCCTCGAGTGGGAATCGAATCCATAAACGTACGCGGTTATAGTCACACTTTGTGCCTCGGGCCACGACTGGCCTCTACTAAATTATGAGTAGAAAATTAGAAACTTATAAGCATTTCATCGATTCATCGTGCGGGTGTATAACGGTATCTTGGAGGGTACGAATTTGACAGCAGTAACACCGATTCCATTAAGCCGCCTTCTACCTATGCCGTCTTCAAAGTATGATCTAGAAATGAATTTGAACCGAAGATATTTTTAGACAGATCTTTGAGCAAATTAACTCTCAATATTTTAATCAATTTTAATTAATTTGAATATGTTGTAGACTTTAATATATGTTTATGTTTCAATACAGGTACAATTCGTGCTGATCTTCAGTCATCAATTGCAAGTGTTGTTCCGGCCGTCCTGTCAGTACCCGCGCGTGTTCGTGTATTGGATCGCCATGCATGGCTTCCTGTTCTTATTCTTATTCAGTGACTTCTACAAAGCGAGATATAACAAGGCTGAAAGGAAATCTAAGACTAATGGCCTTTGTATGGTAAGTGTCGCCTTCGCTGTCGTATTAGGACTCATTGAAATATTAGCTTTACACTGTATCCTGAACGTAGCAGGAGAGGCAGAGGGAAACTAGTGTTAGAACACTACGGTCGTTATTTTCCGACCAATTTTTGAGATATTGCGTGTTGAGTGGTAGAGCTCACCGTCGCACTTTGTCTTGTTACCAGAGCGAACCATTAATAAAAATAATTATTTTCCCCAAAGTGGGAATACAACCCACAACGCTCGCGTTTACAGTCAGACACTGCGCCAAATAACAATAAATAAGTTATTAGAAAAGAAAAATCTTCTTTATCTATATCACATTTTATTTTAAGTAAGATTATAAATTACTTTTGTTTGTTTCAAATTTAAATTTATTAAACAGTGTAAACAGGAATAAAGCGTGTAATAAAATAATTAATATTCATTGCTAAATGGAAATGCAAATAGACCTATTAATATTTGATTTGTTTTCGCATTCCATATATTAAAATGTAATTACTGTTTTTTTTAAGCCATCTTGTTATATATTTTTTAATTTGTTGAATAGGAAGAATATAGGATGTATATATGTTTATATAAACTCATTATATTATGTAACTAGTTGTTTTATAGTTAGCGTTCAAGGTACTTCCATTGAAGGCTTAATGACCATAATGGTTGATAAAGATTAATGAGGAAATTAATACATATTGCACAAAAATTGTATATAAACTAAATGTAGGTAGGTGCTATAAAATAAAATGCATTTTATAATTTTTTACATTATTGCAATAATAGTCATTTGAATACTTAGTTTTATGATTTAGGGTAGGTAAAGTCCATTCTCCACCTTGAGCCTGAATTAGAGACATTGTCCATTTAGCGGAGCTCAACGACGTTCCTTGTTTTAGAGAAGAGAAATTGGAACAAACTATCGCATTGTATCGAAAACAAATTTAACCAACCAAAGTAATGTCATTTTAACACCCCAGGTTATGCAAGGGGAGGGACTCCGCCCAATTTTCATGACACAGCGTGTTGAGTGGCGAAACTTAACACTGAACTTTGTATACGGAGCTAACACTGCATTTATCCCGCGTGTTGATTACAGACGGTGATGGAAGACAGCCCGCTGACGGGCCAGGCCGGCTACAAGCACGAAGCGGGCTCCGTGCCCAACTCCTACGCGTCGTCCGCCGCCGACGCCTTCGTGCGCCGCCGCCCGCTCTCGTAGCCGCCAGGAGCCGCGCATGGATAAAGGTTATCTATTAAGAGTGTGTACATATAATAGCATCATTCATGAAACTCTTTAAGCGGAATTAAGAAATGTACAATGCTAAAACTTTTATATTTATATAAATATTGTTAACATTTCTTTATTTTAAAATTGTTGAGATTTTCATGACGAAAAAAATTGTATTTAGTGTTGTTCTTTCTGTTTCGAAATTGGAATTTTGCTACCTTTTTCCATGGGTGTGTTCACTTTATAACTATAGGGTTATAACTACATAGGTACATGGACTATGTCACGTCACGCCCTTCCAACTTGTGCTTTATTTATTTTTCGATTAACATTTAATTAAAACAAAATGGTCGTGTACCTTATTTACTTTATTGAATATATATAATATACGCTTCGTCGATGATGAACAATTTTGAATATCTATTTCAATAGAGTTAATATAGAGGAAATGTTTAGCCAAATATAATTATCGATTTTCTTTAACATTATCATTTTAACGACGTCTTTAATAAGTATGTATTTATAGTTTCCTTATTGTGTTTCAATAAATTATTCGCGAATATATTTTCATATTAAACATATGTAATATTGTAAACTGTTCTATTTTACTATATTCAAATATTTTTTTATAAATTTCAGTTGACATACATTTTTTATATTCAATATGAAAACATAAAAGCTAGGAATTCGGAATTAATTGTTTTTATCACACATTTTTGTAGAAAAAGTCCAATGACGTCAATATATTCTATATGGAATTGATTTAAAAAAAATATATACCAATGTACTTCCTTCTTTATATCGCCTTATTCTGTTATAGTTTTAAATAAGCATAATGGTAATAGGTGCTAGAAATAGAAATCGCATTCAATATGAAACAAATTCAAGTTTCTTAATTACGATTTTTTTGGGGTAAAAAATGTCCCCTTGATAATCTTGTTATTTTATTTAAAAATCTTTGTATTATTTTATATTAATCCTTTTTATAGTTATTTTAATGAACAGTCATTAAAATTACTCGTATTCACTATTATATTCAATTGTATATAAATACAACAAATATAGATATTAGCACAACGTCCCACTCGACCTTGTAATTTGTATCATCGAATGCCTTACATTATTTTTAAGTACAAAAACTATTTACTAGACTATAAAATGTTAAATGAATAGTTATTTTGTAAATGTTATCGGTTTCGGAGATTAGTAATATTTTTTCTTTAATGTATAAAATTAGAAAAAAAAAGCGGAATGTCGTTAGTATGTTATTGTACATACAATGGAGGAGTCTACTTACATTCGTTATATTTAATAAATATTTCTGTATAAGATTGAAATACTGATACGGAGTCATCCAGAAGTGTGACTAGATTTGGGATGGGGTCTCAAATTTCGTATGTGTATTACAATTTGTATTGTTATTTACTATCAAAATGTAATATACAAACAAAATCCTGGCTGTAATAATTTCAATGTGTAAATTATGTGACGTCACAGTTTTTATCTTACCAAAATGACCAGCTATGTTAAGGGCTCAGAATATTATGAAAATTGCGTGACGTTCCTTGTCATCCGGCTCTTATACAGAAATATGTTTTTTTTTCTGTAAATATTCGTGGAATATTATATATTAAAATAACATTGTTACCACATTATGTTTATTCGCATCCAGTGTCATTGATTTCAATTATTTTTCCATGCCCAAGCATTTATAGTAAATTTATTTTAAATATTGTATTATATAAGAAATTATCGTATTGTAACCCCGTATTGATCCTTGAACTATCAGTATTTATTTTACAATATATTTTGAAACACATGACTCTTACTAATGAGTTGAGCTGCCACTAGTGCAAATAATTTAATTTCAATAATAATTATATATGAAATAACAGAAAGTAGTGAAATATGTAATATATCGAGATACTTCAAGATATTTGAATACAGTTTGCAAATTGAAACCTTTTTAATTGGGATCTCAAGGGACCAAGGAGGTACCTTTTCAAGATAGTTAAATGTGTAGAAACTTGTCACAAAATTATAAAATGTGTCTCTTATCGCAATTATAGGGGTTAAACATCAAAAAATCCTAGAAATCAAATGTTATTTAACCAGGTTCGAAAAGTCCCGTTAACAAAGGCAGTCTCCCTCTTAACCAGATTTCCATGTAAATATTATTAATAATATTTATTTTATGATATTAATAATATATTATGTTAGTATCCAGCGCCTTAACATCAAGAATCAAGGAAGGGTTAGTTATGTAAGATATTAATTATTTCATCACCGGGATTTTTTTGTATTTTATTTTGTCTAATGTAATTTTGTTTTACATGTTGGTGTGTTAACGCTTTACGTGTTGTGTGAACGGCGAACGGTTGCTTTGGGCGGAACACTATGCTCAAATATTTGCTGCGAATTCACTGTTTTGCAACCTTTATTTATTATTTTAATAAAGTATTTTACAAAATATCGTGTATGTTTTTTTTATTATTATTATTATTTATCCTTTTTTGTACGACTTGTCAATTTTCATTACTTATAGTGTTTCTTTTTTATTCAAAACGTATTGAGATTGAATTCAATTGGTGAGAATTATAAATAAATATATAATGTTTCTTAATTCGATTTGTTTTTTTTAACTTCACATTTGTCCCGCACATTAATATAGTATGGTAGGCAGAGGGAATTTAGTGTTAAAGTAACCCTTTCCCCACTTCCGGGACTCAATGCTGCGCTTTCCATTTCTTCGCTCTGGTGTCTAGGCAAAGTTCTGCCACTCAACACGCAATGCCCACAGATTCGGCAGAAAGTGGGGAACGTAGTGTTTTAACGCTAGGTTCCCTCTGCCTACGCTGTTAGGGGCGGGATACAGCGTGAAGATCATTTATTTGATTTTTGTTATATAAATAAAATTAAAATTGTCTGTGAATTAAAAATAACCGTGTTTTTTCAAGTGCGAAGCAGCGGGCGGGTCTTTAGTAACACAATATACACTTATTCTTATAATATTTTTTTCTGTTAGATAAAAAAATACACCAAAAATATTTATGTAAAAGCTATTTTCTAAAACTATAACATTTCCATATAAAAGTATATTTTTCGTATAAGCATTTTTCATAATACTTAAGATAATTTGATAGCCTTGTAAATAATGATTTATGAGAACAACTGAGCGAGGAAAAAAATAATACAAATATGCACTCCATCGAACCCACAACTATCGCGTTAACTGTCTAACGGTCGCCTCGGCAACTTTTCTTTTAATATTAATAAACGTCTATTACAAGCACGCCATCTATATTTTACAAACTAGTTTATTGACGCAATGGTCGACCACTAAAATTAATATTAATAAACGATAACTGACGCAAACACCTTTTTATGAATAAATAGTAAACATATATACTAAATACAGGTACTTACGTAATCTTAAAGGTAAAAATTTGTTATAAGGTATTTTATGTTTTTTGTCGTATGACGCTTTTCTGTTAGTGTTGGTATCCGTAAGGTTTTTCCATATCTCCCTCAAGATTTTTGATTTGACTCGTCCCTTTTCATTCTATAGCAATCATGGAATTATTAGAATATTATCTATTTATAAAAATATATAAGTAATATTATTATATCCAATCTGGTACTTTGAGTTGCTGCGAACTTAAAGCATAAAATTTTATGTTTGATAGATATTTTCTATCAATATTGAAATTTTAGGCCGTAGTGGCGTAGCGGCACAAGGCTGTGACTGTAACGCGACGGTTGTGGGTTCGATCCCCACTAGAGGAAGTGAAATATATTTCTATTTCTTCGCTCTGGTGTCGAGGCAAAACGCGGCGTTGGGTTCTGCTACTCAACACGCAATGTCTCTCTTATCCATTATTAACACTAGGTAGTCTAGGTACCCTCTGCCTACTCTGCTTTACGCGGGATACAGCGTGAAGCTGATTTTTTTTTGAAAATTGAAATATTTTATAAACTTTAAACAATAGACAAGTTTACATTAAAATTTAATTTGAAATTATTTTTGTACATAAAAAAAACAATATCGGATTTAATTAAGTACGAACAAAAAATATAAAATAATTCATATGTTTATTTTTTGTATGCATTTAATAAGATTATTATTTTCTTGAGTAGAATTTTTGTTTTTCCGAATTTTAACTCAAACTTTAATAAGACAAGTAATCACCTAGAAGTGGTATGCACTGTATTGTTTTTTTTTACAAAACTACCAAAACTAAGAATTAATTAATAGACTTGTAATTGTCAATTTTTTTCATTTTTTTTTATATTAATATTATTAAATCGTTATTTCTAACAAGTCATCAACCTAACATTATTATAATCATATTTTTACCTTAAATAGTTTAGAAAATAAAAAAAAAATGCAGTAGTTAAATAGTCATAATGTTTTATATAAAAAACAACCTTCATCAAATAAATTAATTTACATATTAATATATTAATTTTATTGACAAAATAACAGGCATATCACTTCTACTGTACCATATAAGCTACCTTTGATATTGCAAATCATTGACATATTGGGAAATACGTAAATGTAGTCGTTCGCGCAGTCCTTGTGAGATGATTACACGTTAGAATTGTGTCATGCAACCTCGACTTGCCTCGTAGACCTAGATCCTAATAATCATTGTCACAGAAATATATAAAACACCATATATTCCTTTAAATTAAATCAGTTTCACGCTGTATCCCGCACACAGCAGGGTAGGCAGAAAGAATCTAGTGTTAAGACACTCCGCACCACACTTTCCGCTGAATTCAAGAACGTGTTGAGTGACGGAACTCAACGCCGCGCTTTGCCTCGACACCAAAGCGAATAATGAATATTTATCTATATATATAAAATCGAAAGGTCACTCACTCATCACGAAATCTCAAAAACTACGCGTGCTAGGAATCTCAAATTTTGCATAGGAGTTACTTATAGGACGTAGGTGCTCGCTAAGACGGAAATTTGCAATATTCGACTTCTTTAGGTTGTTTTTGGGGTCGAAAGTTTGTATGAAACTTCGTTACTACAAATGCTAGGAGTCTCCAATTTTGCATAACGTCACTAGGACGTAGTCATGGAGACAGAAATTAATAACATAGTTCACGCGGGTGAAACCGCGAGCGGACCGCTAGTATTTTATAAAAATGAATATTTCATTTCCTCGAGTGGGGATCGAACTCACAAACACTCACCTTTACAGTCACACACATGTGCCCCTGGCCACGACTGGCCTCACGTACATTCCCAAAATGTTACTTAGTAAGTTAGAATACAGCTACTATACGGATTTTTGTTTCGATTTCCGAGATTTATAGATCGATAGTTTTAAACTATTTATTGTTTGCGCACGAAAGGTCTATTCTTAAACTATATTAAGAAAAACTCAAGAGCACAGATCTTCACTGTATTTTGTATTTTCTTCACGAATATTTATTATTTATTTATTAATAATTTTTTTCTAAAAAATCACAAATAAGTTGAACTAGTGAAAATGGTTAAACATACATGAGATGGGGATGAAAGGATTGGTACTGAGATCCTCTACAAATAGACCACCATTGATCCATCGATGGAGTTACACCAGCATAACTAGCCTGGTAATATTCAAATAAATAGATATGATAATTTAACAACAGTAATAATATAAGTATTATTTTATAAGTTAAATTTAAAGTAAAGTTTCTCTTAAATAATAGAAGTACTTAGTGTAAATATAAAATCATTTAGGCCCGGTCTAACTGCGACTCAGTAGCGTTAATTTAAAAAAATATATATGGAACTTCTTCTTATTCTTATTCTTCACATGATCTAATTGATAATATAGATAGTATTCAAATCAAACCAATCTTTAAAAATACAAATATTAATAATTTAAGAATATTTCTTTGATATACATTTTAATTATCATATACTTAATATCTTCACAAATTTCGGGTAAATGTAAATCGGATAGCAAACGAAGTTGTGTGCACCTACTAGTTTGTATAATATAATATTTATTCATTATAAATAATAATTTGTCTTCACCATTGCCAGTCCATCACGTAAGGAAAACATTAAACATTATTTAATAACCAGCTGCGTAGGTACATTTTAATTGCTATACTGCCTAGCCTACTGCTAGATTTAGAGAGATTTTTTAATAAAGTTTAAAGTTTATTAGAAAAACACTATGAAGTTGTTGTCAGAATTATTTATAATTTAATGACAATTTAATATTATTAAATGTTAATTTTGTACAAAGATTTTAATAAAGGTAAGAAAAATGTGAGAAATAATAGTTTTTTTTATTGCTCTTAAGATAATTTGTGAAACAAAAGATTTCACATGTCCTTCACAAATTGTATAGTGAAAAAAGTAAATAAAATACATTTTAATTTTAAAAATCTTTTGTTATTTTTTCATTTTCACACACTGTATTCCTTCTCGTTCCATTTAAACTTTTCGCTCGATGCCCACAGTGCTGTAAAATATTCGTCACGTGGAAAAATCACCTTTTAAGGATGCCCATCGTCGAATTCTATTTTATTTTTTTTAATTATCTTTACGTAAAAAAAATGGTGTCATTTTTTACGTTTGTCGATGTTATATCAGTAATAAATAATTTAGAGTTCTCTTACTTGGAAATATGACTGCAGGGATTGATGGTAAATCTCATCAAGATTATAATAAAAAATAAAACAATAAAATCAAATTATGAGCACTCTTTAAAAGGTATGTCTTACAACACTTTGCACCCTATTATTAGATATATAAACCAAGACTTCAAAGAAAAAAAGATTTAAGAACTCTCATCTTAGTAATACATACTCTTCGAAATTGAATGCCTTAAAGCTCTATTAGTATTATAGGGTATAGTATCTTTAATAAAAATGCATTTCCCTTACTATAGATAATAAACTTTTTCTATGTCAAAAATCTATATTGTTTTGAAATTACGAGTTAATATATATCAACGTAGATAAATTAGAAATGTGTTGATAATTATAAGATATTTATTTATAAATAGATTTTCAAGTTTTTTCTATTTAGCGTGTCATTAGGAGGATATCGTGTTAAGGTAGTACCGTTACGGACATTAAAATTAACTGTCAATGTATCAACTTGTCCTGTGATTACTTTCTAAATCCATCCGTATTATTATAATGTTGTATCAATTCATTATCTAGGATTGATGATGTGATATTAAAAAGAACTAACGGTGTTTAGAGGTAAAGATAGAAATTTCACAATAAAGCTCTAAGCGTTACCGATAACGTAGCTTAGTTACTTTGTGGAAAAAATATGAATATTTTTTTTATTTTATAATAGGAAGCACGTGAATAACATTTTAAAATATGGGGTAAAACCCTATAGTATGCCTCGGTTTTGATTACTCTATAATAGGCATAACGAGACATTTTAAAATTAACAGTACAAATAGCCATATTAAAATAAGCAACCAATTTTTCTATATACAATTAAATAATATCTATTAAATAAATAATCGTAGGGCACAAGCGGGCGAAACCGCACGCTTGTTTTTAATAAATACGTATTTTTTATACAACCTTTTCAAAAGCGTGGAAACTATACGGGTTTTACCCCTACGTTAAATACTTATTATATATAAGCACCACGTGTTACATTTGTATTCACAATAATATGTTTTCACACGTATTGTATGACTACAAAAAAATACTGTTGAGGTGCGAGTCGAACTCGCCCACTGATGATTCCGTACAAACTTCAGGATTGTAGGTCAACGGGAAGTACAAACTATAAACGTCTACGTTAAAACTTACGTTGGCCAGCGTATGCACTTATTACATAATATATCCATACTTGAAATCCACCCATGCGTTTAAATTCATCTACTATTTTTGAAAATGTGTGTGTATAAAAAGACAAATGGACAGACAATTTTATTATCAAAAACGTATAAATAAAATTGAAAATATAAATAAAATTTAGAGTTACCTAATAACTTTATATACAAACAATATATACTTAGCACACGTTTTACATTTGTATGTAAAATAATGATTTCACACATATCGTAAGACTGGACAGAGTATACCTCATTATTATAAAATACAAATATATTAAAAAATTGAAATAACAGCGGTTTTGTATGTTAACCAGCCCATATGTATTCATGTATTGTTTTAATATTAAAATGACTAAATTAAGTATGAAAAAAAAATACACATTTAGGTTTTTGTCGACGAAAGAAAATTTATTTAGATGTAAGTAAATGATAATTGAATAAAAAATATTCTTTATAAATTCACAAATAATATTTTTTTAATGTGTAATATTCATAAATTTACAATATAACTTATGATAATTCAAAATAAATTTTTTTTTTCGTTTTTTTTTCGTTTTTCGATTGAGCAGTATGCTGTTGGCCATATCGGCCTCTACAGCGTCACCGGACTTGGGGAGGCCGAGCTAGACGAGCTCTGACCTTGGCATGGCTACCGTGGAAGGTACCAACAAAAGAGAACACAGTGGCGCAAGGGCGTCTCCTTTGAGACTCGGACCGCGACTTGCGAACACCGTTCGTAGTGGGGGGCTTTGCTTCGATCGGTTCGACCAAAGCCTACTGGGGAGGGCTCTTGATGCCCTATTGGATTAATGAGTGCGGGCTCCTCTCGCGCCGAGGCGCGATTGGGCCACAGTAAAGCTGGGACCTCGTCTTCACCGGCGGGGACGGTGTGCGTAGCGTGTATGTGTCCGATTGTGTGTGGCCCTACCTACAAATTTAGGGTCGTTCGCTTTAGTGATGGGGTCAGCATCATCGGTTAAGATATCCCGGGGTCGACGGCGATCCCACGGGCGACGTTTGGCGTAATTACACGAGTTTACCACCAGCGGATTCGGATGCGATTCGGCTTTAGTGAAATAACTACTAGAGAGCTTCCGACAGTGCTCTTTTACTGAGTCTAATTTGACGTCTCTATGGAGATCGGTATTACGCATGTACCACGGGGCACCGGTAGTATTACGCAAGAAACGGTTTTGGATTACTTGTAATCGGCTAAGGTCTGCCTGTGCGAACACAACACAGGCGTAGGCGAAAATGGGTCTGACGCATGCTTTATAGAGTCGGATTTTATTTCTAAGTGAGAGTTTACTTTTAGCACAAATGAGTGGATACAAACAACTTAGGACGTAGGCCGCTTTGCGGCGAACATAAGTAATGTGGGCTTTAAAGGACAGTTGACTGTCGAGAATGACACCTAAGTATTTGGCCTGTTTGGCCTCGGGAATTATTTTGCCTAAAAGGCGGACATGTGGCAGGTAGTCTGTCCTACGAAGGGGGAAGTAAATGATGTTACTTTTATCGGGATTGACCTCTATGCGCCATTGAAATAGCCACTGACCTATGCGGTCCATGGACTTTTGGAGTCTGTTAGCTATGCAGACTGATACACGGCCGGACGTGTAGACGGCGGTGTCGTCTGTGAAAAGGGCTAGGTTTGTACCTGGGGTTTTGGGGATGTCGTGAGTGTACAGATTGTACAGAAGCGGGGATAGTATGGAGCCCTGAGGGACTCCAGCTCTAACTAGCCTACTGGAGGAAAGGGTGCCTTCTACCCTGTATCTAAATGAGCGGTTTGATAAGTAGTCTCGAATGATGTGCACGAGTCTGTCAGGTACGTTAGTCTTTTGTAACTTGTAAATCAAGCCATTGTGCCAGACTTTATCAAACGCTTTTGCAATGTCTAAGAAGATTGCCGCTGATGGCATTAATTTGGCTCGGGATAACAGGAATTCCGTGAGGCGGTGTACCTGGTGTATGCTGGAGTGTTTGGCTCTAAAGCCGAATTGTTCGGGGGGGATTATGTCATTGGCCACGACTGCGGCTTGGAGACGAGTGAGGAGGATACGTTCGTATATTTTGCCCATTGAACTGAGAAGGCTTATGGGGCGATAACTGGACGGGGATGTGCGAGGTTTCTTAGGCTTGTGAATACCTATGACTATTGCCTCTTTCCATTGGTCTGGGAATGAGCACTCTTTTAAGAGTGTGTTAAAAATGGCAACGAGAAGCGTTAGAATGTGAATGGGAAGAATTTTAAGGATCTTATTCGAGATGCGATCGGATCCTGGGGCTTTCTTTGGCTTAAGGCGCTTTATAATGTCTTGTACCTCTTCGACAGAGGTCGGTCTTATAGGTTCGCCCGCTGGTGGCAACGGTGCCCACGTTTCGACCTGTGTGTCTACCGCGGCGACGTGAATTGGATCACACGGTTGTTCCGAGGGGGAGCATTGACTTTCTAGGTTATCCGCTAGGCATTCGGCCTTTTCGAGATCGTCTGAGGCTAGTGTTCCGTCCGGACGGATTAACGGCGGTAATTCGACTACGGTGTCGTTTTTGAATGATTTAGTTAATTGCCAGAACGCTACGTGCGATGGCGTAAGCTCTGATAACCTATGATCCCAAGATTCGTCTCTGAGGTCCTCGAACCGGGCTCGAACCTGTCTTTGGAGCCTCCAGAGTTTAGCGCGGTTAGCCGGCGACGGAAATGAATCGTGCGCCCTATTGGCGATGTTTTTACGTCTCATGAGCTTTCTGAGATCTCGCGGGATCTTAAAATGTCCTTCTGGATTACTTGGAATTTCCCTAGAACACTCGTCGAGAGTGCTACCCAGTCTGTCAGTAAGTTGGTTAATTTCCGCCTCGACTACTTCCACCGAGTCGAATCTGTCAGGTATGTCGTCTGTCGGTTCCGTGTCGGGATTGCCTAGGCGCTCCGCGAACTTAGACCAGTCGGTGATGGTGGTTTTAGGAAGAACTGGAGGACAATCGGGTCCTAATTTAACTATTACAGGTCTATGGTCTGAGTCTAACTCTGGTATTACCTCGATAGAGCGCAGCCTGAGAGAGACGCCCTGCAGGATGGCTATGTCGAGAATTGAAGGTCGGCCCCGGGGCCCAAATCTAGTGGGAGTGAGGGGGGCTACTATCTCAAAGTGAGAGGTGGTCAGGTCATAGATATTTTCGAGTTCGATTCCTCCTCTATTTGTGGAGTTGCAATTCCACCTGGTACTTTTACAGTTAAGGTCCCCGGCTATGATAACCGAGTCCCCCATGTCCAGTAGTGTCTGTAGGTCGCTTTTAAGTAAACTCTTTGATGGAGAGAGATAGGCGGAAGCTATAATAGTGGGTGGATGTCCAGTCATGTGAACCTTACAGACCGAAACTTCGATGTTAGTGAGCGTCGGCGGCGGATCGAGCGGTATGACGTGAAGCGTCTTTCTGTAAAAGATGACGGTGCCGCCTTTGGCGCCGTCTCTGTCGTTACGAATAGTACGGTAATTGGCTATCTTGGGATCCCTATTGCAATTTCTAAGGAACGTTTCCTGAACTAGAAATAAGTCGAGTTGTCGGTTTGTAACAAAATCGCGGACTAGCCCCATTTGCGTACTGAGACCGTTAGCGTTAAAATAACCTATGTTGAGAGAACGCGGCTTGACTCGCGCGAGTCTTAAATCGGGCGGGTTGATTCTAAAATTATTATTGACCGCCATTGGAAGTTTGAGCATTGACAAGTAGTAATTTGGCTATAAGCTTTCTGTTGAGCTTAATTACTTGAAGTCGACTTTTAGGATCGCCGTTTGAGTCTACTAAGCCTTTCGCGAAGGCCAATATTTCGTCTTTATCTAGTATATCTAAGAAGCTAGTCATAATGTCGATCGCGTCTTCGATACTATCCTGTTCTAGGTTTACCTCCCCACGGGG
This sequence comes from Heliconius melpomene rosina, assembly GCF_056956725.1. Taxonomy (NCBI): domain Eukaryota; kingdom Metazoa; phylum Arthropoda; class Insecta; order Lepidoptera; family Nymphalidae; genus Heliconius; species Heliconius melpomene. Next base: position 4,054,526 of record NC_140401.1, on the reverse strand, counting down.
CTGGCGGGCGGAGGAAGTGGCCCTGGAGGGCTTGGGTTTGGGATTGGAGGCCTTAGCGGCTTGGGTCTCTGGTAGAGGTTTTTTCCACGCGTTAGTGGAAGGAAGAGGGGCTGGTTGGAGTTTTGGCTGAGGGCCGGACGGGTTTTGCGCTGGACGGGAAGGCATCGAAGCCTTATGCGTCCTGCCGCCCTTTCCGCCGGACCTGCGTGGGGCCTTAGGGCATCCGCGGTAATTTGCGGGGTGCCCTTGGGTCTCACACAAGACACAGCTGGGAGGTACGGCCGGGTCTGGGACCTTGCGCGGACAGTCAGCAGTAGCGTGACTTTCTAAGCACTTCACGCACCTGGGTTTTGCGTGACAGTTTTTGGCGGAATGCCCATAGAGCTGGCAGCGGTGACACTGCCCGGGGATGCCACGAGACCATGGCTTATCTATAGTAATGCCCGTGAGTGAGCAGATGGATTTTATATTGAAAATTTGTTTGCCCTCAGGGCTACGGTCTAGGACAGCTAGGACCATGTCGTAGCTTTTCTTAGTGTACTGATTGTACATACGGTGGACTGCTCTAACTGGAAGATTTTGGGATTTTAAGTCCCGGAAAACTGATTCGGTCTCTAACTCGGATGGGATACCCTTGAGGACTACACGTAATTGACGCTCGTCCTCCAGAGCGTAAGAATGGAACCCTATCTTTGAATTCCTAAGGTGGGTCGTAAGGACCCTGTGATCTTTAGGTGTTAACACCTGAATTCTAACTCCCTGCGCTGTGGATCTGGCAGAATTGAACTGCACTTTAGCGGACAACATCCATAGTTGTAAATTGTCCCACGCTTTCTTTTCCTGAACTATTATCGGGGGAGGTAACCTGTCCCTACGAACGCCGGCCGGTAGCGGTACCGAACCGTCGCCAGAGTTGGACGCGGGGATCGAACAATTATTATTGCTTGTCTTGGTTGTATTGTCAGTCTTGTCGGTAGAGTCTACCTGCGCACCCTTTTTGACTACCTGCGCGTTGTCCCTAGACCTACGCGGGGGTGAGGACCGCGGGGAGGGGGTTTTTTCTGCGCGCGCGGCGCGTTTGGCTGGGGTTGTTGGCGGAGAACCTAGCGATCTACGGGCCTTTCGTTTGGCCGATTTTGATTTGACGGTCTCGAAACCGTCATTATCCTCCACACCGGGAGTTTCTTCCTCGTCGGCTGAGGCCTCAGAGGATGATGAAGACGACGAGGAAGCCTCCGCGGCCTCAGACTCAGACTCGGACTCCGCGTCATTTGCGGAAGCCTCGTCCTCATCCGAGCCGGCGTCGGCCTCCTCAGGTTCGTCCTCCATTTGCTCAATTAGCTCGGGTGACTGAGCGATCGCCTCATTGTCTACGTACGTTTTTAGGCCTTCTAAGGCGTCGGGGAAATGTTGCGCGACGTAGTTTAGCAGGTTAACCGCATCTACTCGGATCATTTTGGGGACAATTGACCCCCCGCCGTGGCGAGGGGTGTGTGCCTACTTTGACCTAATGTCTCGGCCTGGTGGGGCCGCGGTGAGTACCTAGCTTAAGCTAACACTGTGTAAAAGTACTCACGTGGGTATGGAATCCAGGTGAAATCCTATGGACACTAACACACTACACTGCACTACACAAAACAACGGAGATCGCCGCTCGCCGAACAAAACGACGCCGATCGGTCCTCTTCGTCTTCTTGGTGATGCAGGGTGGCCGTATAGTAGGTCGATAGTGCGCGCGTGCGTGGATTGGTTTTTGGGTTTTTTTGGTTTTGGTGTTGGTTTTTGCGAAAACGATGCCAAGCGGACATTGAGACGTCCGGGCGGTACCGCGGTCGGAATGGAACTGCTATCCCCTCAAAATAAATACGAGAAAACGAACTATGTACATATAGTAGGAATTGGCTGTGTTGAGACTTGAGCGAGTACATTCTTTAGGTACTTTTGTTTAGATCATTATATTTTATGTATTTTTCTTATGATTTATAGTAATAAAATAAAAGCCATTTGTGGTTCTTCAATTTCTAGTTAAATAGGAAAATAATAGTTACTTATTAACTTTTAACCTTCTATAGATTATACATTATAAGATACCGACTATGCAACAATAGTTGTATATAACAAATAAATACTCAATTTAAATTAAATAAATATATTTATTAACCATTTCTAAATCTTAAATTACTCACCACGTTCAATCATAGATGTGGAATCATAGATATTCGCTCAATCATAGATAAAAAAAATTAACTGACAACAACATCAACTTTTTAACCGACTTCCATAAGAAGGAGGTTATCAATTCGATTGTATGTTTTTATCCTTGTTACCTCAGAACTTTTGACTGGGTGAACCGATTTTGATGATAGTTATCTTTTGATCACTAATTACAACCTAATTTTTTTTTCCGTAATTAAGCATACCTAAGATCTAGAAATGTGAAGTGTATGTTCAAATGAAATATATATATTTTATTATATAAAGAATTCATTAGAATACTGTCGTCATCGAATAACCACTTAACCGAAGCAAATAATGCTCAGTTTATTTACAAATTATTTCTACGACGCCATACGAGTACACTTCTTGAGTATGACATATGGCATGGTGTGACTGTATAATGTATAACTTTGTTAAGAATGTACCCTTGCTTTTATATCATATTTTTTTTCATATAAAAAATCAAATGGATAAAAAAATATACGATAAAATAAGTGAAACGTTAAAAATATTTGTAAAGGAATTGCAATACTGTCGTCATCGAATAACCACTTAACCGATGAGACAAGACACTCAAATGTTTATATTACTCACATCTGACACAACGCGCAAAGAAGAAGAATCACTTATTTTTCTCCCAACCTACCTCGGAAAATGCTAAATAAAAAAATGTAAGGATAATAAAAAATCTGTCAAGTGAGAGTTGGACTCGTCCACCGAGGGTTCCGTACAACGGGAAGTACAACTTATTAAAAGTTCACAAATTTAAGTTAGCGGGCATATACACTCATTTTTAATATAATGAACTATAAATATATAATTTTGTAATAATTTACTGTGAAATATCTATAAATGATCACTTTTCTGATTTTTTTCCTTTATGTATATTATAAATTCTTGCTTCTTGTCAACTTTCATAACTGTAGGTCTATGGGAAGTACCCTGGTATGATAACGCGGTGGCAGCAAAAATATTGCATAAATCCTCAAGTATCTTTTGGTTGTGTTGACTGAGAAACTCTGTACTCCAAGAGACAATGAATATTTAATATTATTTTCAGCATAATACCTCCATGCGATACGAAACCTTGAAATTATGGCTTTACCTAAATATCAATTAATAATTATTATTTCTTAAGATATAGTATATTTAAATCAGCAAAACTATCATCGTAAGTTGATAATCATAAAATAAAACTTGTTTATGTTAATGATAAAAATAATGACAACAAAACAAGTTTCTCGTCGTATAAATTGGCAATATTCCTTGTGGATCTATGTTCTGATATGTGAGTATTGTATTATAAGGTAGTTGCGTGTAATAAAGATAGACTGAACCAATGTTTTAATGTTAATAATTAAATATATAGATCGCTACTCAACACGCAATACCTCCATAATTCGGCGGAAAGTGGGGAACGAAGTGTCTTAACACTAGGCTCCTACCCTGCTGTGTGCGGGATACAGCTTGAAGCTGATTTTTTTACCTGGCACAAAAAAATATTAAATATTATGAACAAAGATTAAGTAACAATATTAGAATTTAATAAAATTGTAAATTAATTAATCTTAATCTTTTATCTTAATGTTTGTTGCCCGATACATCTTATTGCCCACACTTACCTTACGTACAAAGTGTACAAGTTATCTCAATTGTTAAATAAAATACTTGAGGAAATACCAACGTGCGTATGTTCACTTGTAAATGCGTCAAGCTTACTATCTTATAACGAATCAGCGGTGGAAGAATTAAATAGTTTCATTCAACAAAGAAACGAATAATTTACCTTATATAAATAGTCCTTATACATATATGTATATATACATATATACATCAAAATACAAATAAAGTTGTGACTAAAAAAACCATTTACTCTATCACCTATATTTAGTCATTAACATAGATATCTATATTTTACTGATAATTAATGTAAGTTAAGTTGTTATATTAATAAACTAGTTATCCGCTCGCGGCTTCGCCTGTTTGCTGTACACAATGATTTATTTACGAATCTGAATTTCTATCGTGGTCTAATAACAACTACATTTTGAAGACAATATACATACATTGGAAACTAAAGTTTCACCTAAGTCAATAAAACCAATTATAGCATTTTTGTCGAACACAGTACTTGATATTGATATAACTTTTCTATCTACCGATTTAAATGAAATACACACTAAAAACTAGTGTGCGCAAACGCACAGACAAAGAGACAAAAAAACAAAAAAATCATTGTTTTAGGTTTCATTATGTTGATAATGTAACTTATTTTAAGCCCCAATAACTGATTTTCTCATATATCTTCAATCAATCAATTCATCAACTTTATAATATGTGTGGATTTAAAAATTATATCATAAGTCACTAGCGAAAATTATGAAATTGTCTATAGTTTAACGTAAGAGAAAAATTAATTAAGTTAATCTTCTTGATATAATCCACTGTACTTGCGATCAGAGTTACCTCGGGTGTAGAGTACTTAGAATGTATATATATACATGAAACACAACTATGAGCTATTTCCATTAGACCACCTGGGCGAAGCCATAGGTAAATGCTAATGATAAAATAAATTAAAACCCTTTAAGAAATAAGTAGTACGGGTTCATTGTGGATGAGGAAAACCTACGACAGGATCATGTGGAAGGCTTTGGGGGAGGCCTATGCTAAGGCAAAACAATCTTTACCAGTGTCAGTATAAACTCTGTATTATAATTATTTAGACTGTTAATAAAGGCTTTTATTATTATAAGAAATAAATAAGTGGTTATTATATTTTTTGAGACAAATAAAACAGTTATAAAAAAATAAAGGAATAATTAAGCAACGTAAGTGAGTGGTAAGAGAGGTAAAGGGAAACCTCGGTTGACCTTCGAAAACACAGTTTCAAAGAAAGGTCACGTAAAAAGCATGAGGACTCCCCGGAGGGCATGTATGAAGAGCTTGATGACAGTGGACGAGACGAAAGAGGTATGTAGAGGGAAGTAGACGCTACGGGCGTTTGGCGCTCCGTTCTCTCTGACTACCCCGCTGGGGATAAAGCGTGAAGTTAAGTTAATTACGTAACAGATGAAAAGATAAAATAGTGTAATTTACGACATAGACAAGACAATGACTTGTACTTACTATTGTATAATTAGTACTGTCTCATAACTTTACAAGATGGGCGTAAGTTCCCATACCGTGGGTACTTATGCAGGTGCCTACTGCAACTAGGCACAGGAAACACCGCGCATTGCCAGCAAATAGCATCTTACAATTATAGGGCTTATTAGATATCTATACTCTATACTAATAAAAAAATCGTAAAGGATAGGTGTTTGTACATGGAAAACATTTAATACGTAGCACAACCAAAAACTTAAATTTTTAAAATTGTATAATAATATATTGGAGAGGCCTACGAGTTGGTCCAGCACGACGACGACAGGCTGATGATGATGATAATATATATACTGTGTACGAGATATATATTTGTTTTTTATGGAAAAAGGACAAGGCAAACGAGCGTTCGGGTCACCTGATGGTGGTCACCGCCGTCCACAACCCCGTGCAACACCAGAGGAGCTACAGGTGCGTTGCCGGCCTTTGAGGTGGTGATAGACGGGCTTTTTAAAGGTATATCGTACCGACCTGGAAACAATGCCGCGGGTAGGCCATTCCACAGTTCGGTGAGATATAAAAAAAAATGTTTAATAACTAACTCATGATATTGTAAACTACTTAACGATTTCTTCCATTTATTGTATAATATTTTACTTTGTTCGTACAATTTGCTTTAAAAGTCCTTACAATTAAAAAATCTTCATATTTCCAAAAAACTGATATATGAGTACATATTATCTTGTCAGTAACTACTTGGTCTTGAACTCGTTTCTTTTATCTTAAGTTTTTGTTGGTTATAAAATTACAATACAATTAAAGTCTACGAGTCTTGAAATATTTACTTTATATGCAATGTAATATAATAATATTAATGTATGTACATTATGAATAAGTACTTTTCTTAACTACTTTTGAGGCCATTTGTGGCGACTCGTGTCACAGGGACACACGCTTTTAACTGCAAAAGCGACAGGTTGTGGGTTCGATTCCCACTCGAAGAAATGAAATAGTTAATATTTTCATCACTTTGGCTCGCTTGAAGCAAAGCCCGTCGTTGAGTTCCCCCACTCAACACAAAATGCCTCCAGAATTCCGCGGAAAGTGGAGAACGGAAGTGTCTTAATGGAGACGGAGTGTGTTAATACTAGGTTCCCAGGTTCCATTGCCTAAAAAAATAGAAAAAAATGTATATAGGTATAAGTTTTGTATTCTACATCTACAAATGATATCTTGTTGGAAAATCTTAACCATGACTTTGGTTTGTAACTCGTAACAACATTCCGTCATACGTCGCACAAGCAAACACTCGTAATGCTCGCACTGGCCGGCACTAGCGGAGGCGACCTTTGCGCATACAAATAATGATCGACAAATATTATGTTTCAAAGTGGACACGAATATTTATTAACTCTTTTGTACATATTTTTTCCTGTAAACATATCCTGATTACGCAATCGCAGTAAAAACTATTTAAATTGTGATTTGTTACCTTTTTTTATAAATTTAAATAAGGTATTTTCTTTCCTCCGCCCATTCTACCTCTTGAGTCTTGTTCTTCTATGGAAGAATGTAGTTACCTTTTTTTCCACTTTCTATCGAATTGTTCACAAGAATCACAATATGCTGTGTAATGCAGTAAAATTTGAAAATATTTAATAAAAGCAATACATATTTAGTTTAAAAAATGCTTCCTATCTTGGTTTCAAAGCCATAGTTACAAATTTAGATAACTGTAGAGCCAACATTGGTCACTTTACGAAATAATAAATTAAAGTTAAATTTTAAATTGAGTTTCGTCATTTAGTGAAGCTGAAAACATAAGTTTTTTTTATAAGTAAGAAAAGGAAAAAAGTATTTTTCAACTAATTTTCAAATGCTACATATAGATAATTTAATGCAGAAATATCTAGAACATATGACTAACCACCCCCCTACGAATTCTTTACTTTCAGATTAACTTAATTGTAAGTAATATGGCATTAATATTCATTTTAATATGGTATTGTTCCGCAATATAACAGCGTTATTTAATTTATTAAAATCAGTCATTTTGATTACAGATTATTTTTTTAACATTAATAAATTATAATTGTAAAGGTTCATTTAAATTTTAATGTAATTAATTGTAAGTCGTTAATATTTGCATGCATTTTAATAAAAAAATGCATAATGCGGATATTAATACACGAGTCAATAACCTTTGCTTTTAAAAAGGATTTAATTGATAAATACCTTTAACAATATACATACCGCTATACATGATTCCGTCATGGCGCAGGGGCACAAGTGTGTGACTGTAAACGCAACGGTAACGGTTCTAGGTTCGATTCTCACTCTGGGGAATGAATTGATATTTATTAATATTTTAACTTAACTTAACACTAGATTCTCTCTGCCTACCTTTGCTATATGTGGGATACAGCTTGAAAATTATGAATTGAGCTTTGGATAACGCTTATAAAATTGTTTATAAATGCACTAAACTGATGCAGACTCTAGGTAGTTAATAGCAAATGCAAGAAAATGATAATATTATTTGATGAAGTTTAATGCTTTAATTTGATAGTTCCTTGTTTATACTTTCTGTTGAATTTACCGTTGGTAAATTGTTCGGGTTTATTAATAAATCTGACAATTTTAGGCATATCCAGTGTATACCAAGGCCGTCCATTTTCTTCCTAGTTGTATTGACGTTGTTGTTTTTATTATTAATAAATGTAAAAATATATAATTAAATATATTTTTTTGTAAAAAATGTCAGGACGTTAACCTGCCGACTGCACAAGGCAGTAATGAAGTTTAAGTGTGGTGTATGACTAATTTGCCTTTTACTGATTATATAGTAATTAGGAAATATCAAAATTGGCCGCTGTGAGAGACCCTTACTAGAAATAGATAGTTTTATTTAGCCTAGACCTACCTACCTATCGAGTTCACAACGACGTAGAAGGCGAATGCATAACTCATATAATTAATCACTACAAATTCTTATCTTATGATGCTCATTAATACCATTCAGCAACGAGCTGAAGGTCTGCGTTGGTCCAAGGGTCAACTATCAGACTTACTTCGGACGTTGACATGATTGCTCTCAGCCAGTAATTTATCCGTAGAGCAGCGAAGGTCAGCCGCGACTCACCTTGAGAAGACCAAGGTGATCTTCCACGTGAATGTATAACGCAGGCTGTCATACGGAAGCGTATCCGTTCAGTTCAACAGCGTTGGAAAAATTTCATCATATCTTTCGTAATATGTGCGAAATCGTAAAGACCAACGACAAGAGTAAAGGCCTCGTCCAGCTATAAACGATAAATAGATGATTAATTATAAGCCTTGATTCTTATAGTGTCGATGTTAGTTTTATGATAATTTATGTCTTTGTTTTATTATGTTTTTTTTTTAAATTCTTGTTAATAGTAATTCAGTATGCTACCGTAATTAATATCTCAATGCCATTGTACAGTTTACCCGGTTACGGAACTTTCAAAATTAAAAAAAATATTAAATATAATTGCATTAATGAATTTCTGCATCACATATTATGTATGTGTTCCTACATTATGCTCAATACGCATAGAAGCTGATTTTTTTCTTTTAATTTACTTAATATACATAGATTCGTAAAATGTCATATAAAAAGAGGCAAATGTTGCAATTTTCATAAAATAATTTATAAAAATAGGGTATTTCCCGAATGATTAGGTCAGGAGACAAGCATTACAATAATATGTCTTCTTTGTGTTAGTTTCGTAACAAAAATTACTCAAATTATACTTAAATAAACTTTTTTACACCATATAACAACAATACCACATATAATAGTAATTTATAATGATAATAATAATTTATTTGGCAAATATCTTCAGTACAGATAGCAGAACTCTGACTTATATTCTAAAACGTCGATAAGTTGCTTAATGGAATAGAGACTGACGTATAAACTGGAATTCCCTGTGTTGAGGCCGCCAGATAACTAAAAACCACACTAAAATTAGTATGCTTAAAATTTAATTAATTTAGGAAAATTGAAATGGCAACAAAAAATAACAATACGATACAAAAGACGTGCGAGCGTAGCTAATAAAGGAGTATTCGTATCTACATGTCGAAATAAAAAAAATATGCTGATAGACGTTATAAATAATGCAAAAATATAGCCGTTTAACAAAACAGGTTTGAAAGGAAAGCAATGAGCGTCACTTGAAGGTCCACATAACTGTGGCTGTTCTTGCTATTTATATATATGTTTAGCTCTAGTTCATATAGTATTACTAATAATACAAAAAATTAAAAATTGATGATCTAAGCACCATAAACAAATATCACATGTATATGATGATTGTGGCACTTGGATAAATAATTATATAATTAAGTTATTTTTAATTTCCCACCTTGTAAAACAAAACGCTGCGTTGGGTTCCGCCATTGAATGCACAAGGTCTGGAATTAAGCAAAATGTGTCGAACGGAATGTAAGAAGAAAGCGAACATGAGAGAACATTTATAAGAAAACGTTTTTTAACTAACATTACATTTTACATACTTCCTTAAAAAAATGTAAAAGTTAATGTTTTTAAAAAATATCTATTAATCATTAGGGACATGGGACATACTGGCCCTTAACCACCTCGCAACAGTATGGTAAAGAACACGCAAAGGATTGGTAAAATTTCTAAAATTTACACATAAAAAAACGAATGTATTATTTATTGTAGAGACACGTCCCTACATACAGTATGAGTGAACTTTCCTCACAACAAACTCTGTTGTCATTTAATAATAATTATTATTTTGTCATACATTTAATCGATAAAAGCTATAATATCTATTTTGCTAACGAATTATATGGAATCAAGGTCGTAAAATATATTATGGATATTTATTTTAAGCTGGAATTTAAACATAACATGTGGCCCTAATTAAAAAGAATTAATTTAAATAAATTAACTAAGATTTACACTTCATCTTTTTTGTGCGTTGTCTTATAATATTTCGAACAAGATTTTTTTTTTTCAAGTTATTACTTTTAATACTATACATTTTTTTGTTATGTAGAAAATTGTAAATAATGAAACGTGATGTGTGGTTCTTAATAAATATAGCATAAAATAATAATAGCATCATTAGTTAAAATAAACGAGTTCTATGAGTAACAGACTTAAGCTTTATGCCTAACTAGCGACCCGCTTTCGGTTTCGCCCGCTCGAACTACATAATTATGAATTTATTAATCTGCATTATTATCATATGCTAACAATAATATGATTTTAAAAACATTATCTATAACTATATCAAACAATTTTAAAATATTTTTTTATAAAAAAATTGTCGGATAACATCCTTTAAATTGGTGTTTTTATAAACCAAACACTAAATGAGAAGCTTGCAAAAAAAGTAAAAGTGAAAATTGCATATTTATTGGTTCTATCACGTTATTAAATAACATTGTTTCTTATATATCTTCTATGTACAGACACCGATCCTATACGATTTTATTATAGATATAGAAGATGTAAAGTTTATAAGGAAAAACTAGTCGCGGTCACGGATCTTACTTTGATAAATCACGTAATGAATTAGTAACTTTTTTGGTTGAAATTGAAACTTCATTTTATCTTCATACGAACAAAAAAAATTTGCAAGATGCACTTTGCATATTATATTTGTATATAACTATAACTCTATATTTTGTCGAAACACTAATGTGAAACTTTTAAATTTAAATATACCAAAAACTAAAATGTTGTGTAACGACTCAACATGTATAAGGGTTGTAAGTGACTACTACGTCGTAGACACGCTACGAAATCCTTGCATACTTTTGTCGCTTAATTTTTATTTGCCATTAAATTGTATTACATGTACATAAAAAATATATCTAGTAAAACGAATTTAAATACATATCTAATGAACTGGATTCAAAGACTTATGTTTCTATCTTTGCTGCATTGGCATATAAACTGAAGTATTATCCTTTTATAAATTTTTAAACATATGTAGAAACTTTTATTACGTAAAAATGGTAAAGGTATCATCAGTAGTAAAATATATACAATTACAATATGTTCTTATACAGTTATGAACAAAGTCATACATTACTGGCATACACTTGGTCACACGTGAGAATTGTAAAATATTCTTTCTACGACAAAATGCAATTAGCAGCATTAAGAATACTTTATAATAACCATTAATTTGAACTAATCAAATTTCAGATGTACGTGATATTTAAAAAACATGAAAAATATACCTTAGGGTTAATGAATATCTGGTAACTTAGTATCGACAGAAAAACATGACTGCTGCCAAATTAAATTCAAAATGTACTTGCTTATACAAGATTTCATGTATATTATTTTGCTGTAAATTATTGAATAATTTATTTTTAAACTATTCTTAAAAACAATTTACTATTCTTACACAATTTTGAATATTAATTACATTACATTACAATTTTTTATTCGTAGAAACTAACAGGAATATTTATTAACGTTTTAAGTATACATACAAACAAAGCGGGTAAGTGAGACGAGGCACGTGGATTTCTGTCAATGATCGTAATGGAATCTTATAACTATTACATTAACATATTTAACAAGCATTAGTAATCGATATAAGTATTTTTATATATTCGTAGATATATACGTCATATTTAACGTTGTTTGAATATGTCTTAATTCATGAAATGATAGTGAGTTTAAAACTAAATCAAATAACGTTGTAATCTAAAAAAATACAATTTTGTTCCTGTATGTTAAAAAATACAATTTTGTTCCTTTCTATGGAAATTGAAAATTGCAAATCGATAATTGAAATATCGATAAAGCTTCGGAAAAACCAAAAGTATTCCTCTAAGGAGGATCTTAATTGAATAGAAATCTTATGTATATACATATATAATGTCTATTACATATGTAATATATATTATTTTAAAAAAGTTTATTCTTAAAAGTTATGGTCTAATCAATTATGGTTAGTGAACTTTTCTGGTAAACCTTTTACCGTAGAGTGTTTGTTAAATTTAATCAAATATTTTTAGTGGCGTAAAAACTGTATTTTCGTAGCTTGGAGAGATAATTACCGCACTGATTGTATGCCTCCAATGTTCGTTTCATTTAATACTTTCAAGTTACCATAATATTTCCGTCTTTCCAGTAAAGATATTTTTAACTTAATCTTAATCAAATATTCCTGTTAAACGTCATTTAATTATTAAATTTTACGTAATTTATTTAAATATATGTACATTGTACATACGTCACTTATATCGTTTTTTTTACCGATTTTAATTTTTATGTTTGTTACCTCAGAACAGATTTTAATAATTCTTTTTTTATATTTAGTGGTCTCACAATGAAGGCGGGGGACACTTAAGGAAACTGCTCAACTGTTTACAGTACCTTGAGTTTTGGACTTAATTTTTTTTTTTTGGAAATTTAACAAAATACAATAGTGAAAGCCGTAGTTAAATCGGTTAAGCTGTTTCTGAGATTAGCATGCAAAAATGCACACACAAACAGAAAAAAAAATTGTTCTTACGGATTCTATTACATTGATGCATGCCCCCAATAATATTTTTCTCATTATGTTTATCATGTACTCGTACAGAAATCGATCGATCGATTGTATTATATGTATAGATAGATTATTTGGAAAATTACATAGTATTTATAAACATTTTAAATACTAGGCTAGGTTTTACCATTCGTGCGTCACAAGAGTTAATGGTTAAGATTTTTTTTCCAAGAAAATTACATCTGTGGCAATCGTAACCGCAGTTTAATCGTATTAATGTTAATTTTCTAGCATTGAACCGTTTATATCAAAACCATATTAACATATCAATATATGGTATAATTATCATGGATTTTTTAACAAATAATAATTTATATTGAATCAATTAACAAAGTCCAATTACCATTTTGCTGGTAATAATTCTTATTTCCAATTTAAACCTTATGACAATTAAAAACTCTTTTAGATTTTCTTTGTATGAACTTGGGACCTTAGATTTTTGATATCCAATCTTAGTAGTTGTCAAAACACTACCTTGTTGCAACTTTACAGCATGTAAGCATACTTTACAAAATAGGAAAATTTCTCTATTATATCTTAGGAATTATCTTACAAAATTAGATCACAGCCGTTAATTGAACTACAAACCATACACGGTAATACGACATGTACGCTGTTTGTTTTTCCAGTTAAAGTTTTCAATAAAAAATCATGTTAGTAAGATCAAACAAAAACTTTAATATGAAGGTCGTAAAGTAATTCAAATTTGGACAAAAAAATTATTACCTAAAACATTATTGTATACATTTATTTTATATAGAACTTTTTAATAAAATTATCACACAAAATTTAGGTGCTGTATTAATTAATAATTATATTTTTTATATTTATAACATTAACTTAAGTGGACCATATTATAATTGAATTGCTTACACAAAATTATATATGGTATAGTATGGTTCGGTAGATCCGCCATGCGATGGACAGACCAAGCTGCCCTCAATGACCCTCTCTACGAATGCACCAGGCAGACAGTCAACCGCGTAGAACGGCGTCGGACTTTGTGGCGCACCACCAACCTTTAAAAAAGACAACCACGACCGCTCTGTCAAGAGCGAAACGTCAAAGAAGAAGAAGAATAGTATGGTTCTTCGATTACGGCATTCCAAATATGCCAAAAAAAAAAATGTATATTATATTTGACACATCTGAAACATCAATTACAAACAAAATGTTAATATTTAATACAAATATATTATACGAGATATTATAAAAGGAATGAAATATACGTAAAAGCCGATAGCAGCCGGAATTCCCCACCAACCTCACGAAGCTTTATTACGAACAAAAAATGTTGACTTTGTGCAAATTATTATCATAGCATTACTTGTTTTTGCTTTATAATTTTATATGATTCAATTGCAAATTTACTGAGTTAATTAATATATGTATATTGAATACTAGCGGCCCGTTCGCGGTTTCACCTGCGTGAACTATATTATTATCAATTTCTGTCTCCATGACTACGTCCTAGTGACGACTATCCAAAATTTGAGACTCCTAGCATTTGTAGTAACGAAGTTTCATACAAACTTTCGACCCCAAAACCAACCCCTTAGAAATCGAATATTGCAAATTCCCGTCTTAGCGAGCACCTACGTCCTATAAGTAACTCCTATGCAAAATTTGAGGTTCCTAGCACTTGTAGTTTCTGGGATTTCGTGATGAGTGAGTGACCTTTCGATTATATATATATAGATTAAAAAAAGAATTACGAAAACACAAGATATTGTAGGGTTTCCTTATTTTATGTTAAAAGCAACAAGTAAAATTTTTATGTTAAAAGCAACAAGTAAAATTTAAACAAAGTTGATAAACTTCTTGAGTTAATATTATTAAGATGAGTTATTAACAAAATGTTTTTGATTTTATTAAAAGCATCGTTTTTGTAAACTCTCTGTTCATTTATAAATGTTTAGTTTTATTTGATTTCTGTTTTCTCTGACTGCCCGGCAGTTTAAACGAGAGCTAAACGCTCGGCACGTTTCTATCTATGTTGATATATCTTTTTCTATCCATGTACGCTGATCGTGCATTCTTTGCTTACTTCGTTTCTTTCAACTACCAGAACCTTTATCTTCCTCACATTTAAGCGTAGACCGTATATTTCTACAGCTATCTGGCAATTTGTCTTCATGTCACCCATTTTCACCCTCTTGTCTCTTTATTTCTCTTCTTGTTTAGCATCGGAACAGGCGACATGTCAGCTCCCATTCACGCACGGGCTAAGTGATATATGTAGAGCCTTGAGCGTTACAACCTGCAGCAAGAACTCGATCACATTGTACCAGCGCCATATCTCCCCTAATTTCTTTCTCGTAACCCTGTCAAACGCCTTGGATCTATTTATCCTCTTCCTTCTAGAACCTCCTTGGGCCTCCTGCAACAGCCTATTTATATTTGAGAAAATAAATATTAATCATTAAGTTAATAATATCAATTTACACCGAGAATGTAGTGAAAGTCTATTGAAGGCATTCTACGTGTTTCACGGTCAAAATGCGGGTTTGTACGCCAAGGAGCTATTAAATATAGTGGAAAAAATCCCCTTTCATAACAAAATATACCTACATACACGTTCCACGCTTGTAAAAAAAGCCATGAACTATGTTTCTGTTATTACTATAGTATACAATACAAGAATTAAGATAACTAATTACCTGATATAAATTACACACAAAAAGCATTTAATTTCACATTAATAGACGTGTGGGTATTTCTTTAAAAAAAATTCAAAGCAAGCAAAAAGCGATTAATAATTATAATTAATTAAATATACTCTACATATATGTTTACAAGCTTTTTTCTTTCGTATCGATCATACGTATATTAAATGAATATAATATGTATAGTATACCATCTCATTTATTAAACTAGTTTGACGTTTAATTTAATAGAGATGTCCGGAAACAGATACTGTCATGTTGTATTCCAATAGAAAAGCGACCTTGAACTCTCTATAGTCAATTTTAAAATTGGTGACTTCAAATATGTTATATTCCTAAACTTTAAATTAAAATTGAGTAAATTAATTAAATTGAATTTCAATATAAATTAAAGATGAGAACTATTTATTCAGTAACCTATAGAACCTTTATAAATTACATCTTTTTAATTGTTTCTATAGAAAACTAGAAACTCGGTAAGTAGTTAGATGTAGTCGTATGTATATCTAACTACATATATCTATATATAACTATATGTCGATTTCCTAGGTATGTATTAACGACCACGACCTTCAAATATACTAAAACATAATCATATACAAAGTCCAACTGTAATATGTATTATTTTTAAATTAGTTATATATATAATTTATTACAAGATTTAAATACAAAGACGATTTCTCACAAAATAATGGTGTAAATAATATTTTCACTATATCTTTTTCAGGGTTCCATACTTCAATAGGTAAAAACGGAACCCTTATAGGATGACTTTGTTGTCCGTCTGGCTATTTATCTCAAGATCGCGTGTAAGCTAAAATAAAAAACAATCAAGATTCTAAGTCAGCGCAATTAAAACATACAAGCATTTATTCATCGACTTTGCTGCATTTTGTTTGAAAATTGTCGCATAATCAAAACCTATGGTACTTCCCGTGGACCTACAGTTATGATATTTGATACGAAGAAAATAGGTATTTCATAGTAAATAATCATTGCAAAATTATATTTTTAGTTCATTTCATACAAAACGAGTCCATACGCCCGCAATCTTAAGTTTGTCACTTTTATAAGTTCTACTCTTGTCAATTCAATGATGCTACACATGAGTAATTTCTATATAGATAGAGATGAGGATATATTTGTTTACCTTGTATTGAGCACGATATATATTTTTTTGTTATTTGCCATAAATTTAAATAAAGTTACGAGTGTAACATAACTTCGATACTTATTATTCATGTTTAATTTACTGTTTTTTGTGACATTACAAATATTTTATGACAACTGAATGATTTATCGTCATCTTATAAAAGCCATTGACGTCTTCACGTGCGAAGTGAGTAAGCAAAGTGCTCAATCTTTACCATACACTATTTACAAAGCTAAAATGCTTATTCTCACTAGAATCAATTGCTTTGTCACTTGGCAAAATAGAGATTTTTCTATAATTTATTGAAGAATAATATGCAAATATAATATGATTTTTGGAACAGACAGCATTTAGTATTCTTATTTATTTTACAGTCAAACTTTACAGATCCTCCAATTTATAAGAAAAAGATAGTAATTTATTTGGGGAATAGACAAATATTTTATTGGACCAAAAATTAAGTACTCGAGTATGTCTTAGCTTTTAATTGTTTTACTTTTACATACTTGTCTATAGTTTAGTATTCTGCATTAAGTATATAGTCATAAGTTATATATTATTGATCTAAAACTTCCACGTACAATTTAACTCGAATGTTTTTAATAATCCGTTCAAGATGAAATATTTTGTTGTTACTTATTAATTTATTATGTTCAAAATATTCCACTCGTGACGATAAAACTGGTTAAGCTTAAGATGAAAACATAAAAAAACGTATATCTACACAACTGTTGCTTAAACTACTAACTTTAGTATTCAATGCGTGGTTCTCCCTTTGCAGTGGATTATTTTTTTTATATATATATATTTAATATAAGATATACTATGTAATTTCGCGATGTTTAAATTTCTTATTTTAAGTTTATTCATATATTTATATATGTTTGTTTTTTATGTCAAGGACTATTAGATATTTAGAAATAATTGCCCACGATTACATAATTTTTAGTTATTTGAAACCTATGCATAATACTACTATAGTAAGTCTAGACTAGACTGTTTATCTGTCAAAACAGATATTTGTGATTAAAAATTGAAAAAAAAAAGCTTATTGTGTATTTAAAAAAAAACAACTTCAATTATGCCCAAAGAATGTGCTAGAATTGTCGGTCAGTGGCCAGCGCAGTGACGTAGAAAGTTGGTTTTCAGACACGTTAAGGTCAATGGCAGAGGATCCTTAGATGTTATTTAAGCATTTGTAAACATACGAGTAAATAATGACCGGCGAGTGCGGTTGCCGAAGTGATAAATGGTGTTACATTTAAATTATACGCTGTTAATATTTTATTCTAATTTATTACGGTTTACTAGTGGTTATTACATTAAAAGAAATAAATAATATAATCCAAACAATTGGAATAATTCCG
Source organism: Heliconius melpomene rosina (assembly GCF_056956725.1). Taxonomy (NCBI): domain Eukaryota; kingdom Metazoa; phylum Arthropoda; class Insecta; order Lepidoptera; family Nymphalidae; genus Heliconius; species Heliconius melpomene. The sequence continues at coordinate 4,036,441 of NC_140401.1, read as the reverse complement.
AAGGAGTAACTGCAGGGCGGCCACGTCGCGTCGCAGTGACTGTATAGTATTGTGTATGAATTTAGCTATAGATGGCTGCGCAAATTTGATTTTAAGATTTTTCTTACTCTTGATTATGTTTTCCCGGGTGAACAATCCACAAAAGTTCAGAAAACCTAACTTCAGGGCAGTTACAACTAGTCTGCTGTACTGTAGGTATTATTAAAAGGTCTTCCTACAATCATCAAAAGATTTTCTTTCCACAATTATGCTCTCTAATATTAATCTAAGTAAGCGCTATATATATATACAATTTATTGTAGGTAATGAAAGATAACTATATTAATTGTTTTTATGAATCTATTTGCTGGCAAAAATATAATATATATTATAACATTTTTATTATGAACAAAACATTAACTATTTTTTATACACGTAAAAATTTTAATATTAATGTAATAAAACAATTACATATACCCACACATCCTAGATTAATCTTAATAATTAGGTTTTAGTTGCATAGCTAATTACAGATAAACATTAGAATAGATACAATTTTATTGTATAGTCGTAACTATTAAAAAAGTAAGCGGAAAAGGTAAACCAGAAAAAAATGCTTACTCGTTATATAATACAATTACAATTACAATTTTTAAGGGATAAATAATATATTGGTTAAGAATTATAAATATTTAGATAAAGAAGCTAACTACAATATTCATTATTAAATTGAGCCTAGAAATATGAATTAATTTACTGCATACCTTCCTAGCCCCCCCTTTCTCATCATACACGACAAGTTAACTGAAGAAGCACGCAAAAGATACTTAACATTACTACTTCAATTGGAATATATCAAAATCACATACCTGATGGATTTTTTAAAGGTAGGTTTGGTTAGATTTTTTTTATTTAATTGATTCTGATAGAGATATAAGTAATTTTGAATATTAACATTATTTTTATATAGAATATCGTAACATTATACATTTTGTTATATATATTATCAAACGCATTGATAAAATATTTGCGTTCATGAAATACTTAATGATATCATAAAAGTCAGCTCTTCAATATGGACACGTCACATCTATGACTAATTACTTAACCACACATTAGCAACTGTTTCACTGAAGTTAGACAAAATATCGTAATGTAACCTTCCATGCAAAAATAATCAGTATTGGAACCCTGCCATTTCAATCTATTATTAATGAATGTATGTTAAGCACTTGTTTCTCTCCCCGCGCCTAGTCAAATGTAGCTTTATTATCAAATTACCAAATAATAACTTAGCAATACTCATAACGTCAATACAAGGTGATAAATAACGCAGCTTAGATAATTAATCAGTTGGTTCGCTACAGCACAGTAATTATCCGTAATAATCTTTAACATATACACCGAACAAAAACCAGTAAAATGTAAAAAAATATTTATCTTTATTATTTTATTATTGTTATGAAATTCCCATAATTAAGTATATTTTCTTATTATTTGACGATCATTTGCATTTGGATATAAAATTTTTTTACTACATCGACGTCGAATGTCACATTCACAGGGACGAACTCTCCAGTATGTGAATATAATGTTTATTAAATCATTCCCCAATCTTGTTAGACTCAGACAGAGGCGTTACGTAACTTTAGCTTTGAGCTAATCTTTTTGTGTATAGGTCGTTTTATTTTTTCATTATTCTTCTTCCTTCCTTTGGAGGATTCCTTTTTTGTAAAAATTCTGGGGTGGACACCAAGCTTTGTAGAATATATTTTGTGAAGCTTCCATAATTTAAAAATAAATAAATTAGTTTTAAAAATAATTAAATTAGCTTCACGCTGTATCCCGCACACAGCAGGGTAGACAGAGGCAACTTAGTAAAAAAGTAGTAAATAAACGTTTTTGACTGGTAATTATTTTATCAACATGTTTTCTATGGTGCTAATAATTGATCAAAATAATAAAAAATAATACGGTATTTTTCAACCAATTCACAAAATTGCGAATATCTCGCAAACTAGAACTTCGAAAGTTGTACCTTTTGCCAAACACAGTCACATAAACTTTATATCAAATTATAATCAAATAAGTAACATAACAAGTTTATTTTATGTGAAAAAAAATTTTATAAAATAATTCTATAGGTACATTTTAATATGTTATAAAAATAAATTATGTTTCTGGGTCAAATATTGGACCATTAGACACAGCTTGCTAAATACCCGCAAGGTCGAGTTCAGCGAGGTACAACACGTGGTTACTTTTAATTTGTATTCCAATGTATATTATAACATTTTTATTGCTAATTAGAGTAAGTATTAAAGAAGTAGTAAAATATTTTATAGTATATCTCACATTATATCGTATATCGATTTTGCGAGCTCTTACGTAACATACAGTACGCGAGGCTTAAGCTAAGCTTTGCATTTGTTCGTCACTAAAACTAAAACAGAAAAAACTTGTGAAAAAAGAGTTAGAGGAATAACATTAAATTAAATATATCAATTCTTCTACACCAGATATTGCATCCTCTTAATTTTCTCTCTCTGATGTGTCATTTGAGTTAATTCAAAGTCAGTCGTCATTTTGTTTCATTTTTTTACTGCTTATTCACAAACATTTTTCCATTATTGTACAACGATAAAGCAAAATTAATCTTTCAATGTTAATAAATCGAACACAAATATAAAATTATAAGAACTAAATAAGTGACGATGCTATCAAAACAAGAGGTGTGTGAGAAGAGAGGTGGTGAACAGGAGCCGGTTGTCAAAGAGCAATATAAACCGGTTTAGACAGAGCCAAAGATGTGCCTCACTTGATGTCCGACGTCACTTGTATGTGTATATACCTACGAACACCCACACAAATACAAAGCTCAACTTAGACCTCGCGAACTGTATACACATAGAAAATACATGTATGTGTTGTATATTATTTTTTCTGGTCTGTTAAGACAAAAGCGCTGCGTTGTAATTAGCTACTAATTACGAATTGACTTTTGACTCTCAAAGCGGGCGGAAAATATAGATCGGCGTAAAACGATAATATTATATTTAAATACTAAAAATCAAATGAAGCTTCACATTAATTAAGCAGGATATCCGTAAGGCCAACATGTATTTAAATACATATTCGTACGTAAATGTTGTAAAATAATTAATATTGTCTTCCTGATCTTAATATTAATCTTAAAAATAACCGTCTAACTAACTGGATTATTTTAAAGGGTTTGACAGCATCGACACTTCCACAGTCTTCTGTAAAAATATCAAATTTGTATTATTACTGCATAGGCTCGCGTCAATTGACTTATCCAGAAAATTCTAATATGTTAGCCCCAAAACAAACTGAATACATAACCATTCCAATTCTTACAAGGCTAACAAACTACACTATAACAACACTACCAATTATGCGTGAAAGAAAGAGAGATATCATGTTATACCTGTGACAGTTGAAATACTAATTACCTGTCCTCGCGATAGGCGTGATTTTCATCACACATCACATTCAACAATTGTTGACTTTAGTTATTTTTATTTTTCTGGTGGGGATTCATCTGTAATTTCTCAAAAAATATATAATTTTTTATATCTGGTATCTATATAAAAAAGATGTCTTAATCAACAGAATCAGGTTATAAATATTGTTTGGTATTTACATATATACAATTAATATATGTTTTGCATTTACATAAATACCTACATAATATTTATTGTATATACAAGTTTGAATAAAATGTTTCCATCATATTGAAGCAAAAAGTAGAAAAAATAATTAGTACTGTAGGTACCTAACCTAGGTAGGTTATTTACCTGTACATTCGCACAGTTCATTGCCTTTAATAAATATAAATATATAATTTTATGTATAAAAGCATTCAATATGTATAAATGTCTTACAAGACAATAAATATATATTTATATTTGTATATATTTGTGCTAATATTAAAGTATTAAGACAAAAGGGTAAAACAAAGTAATTAGAAAAATATTTTTTATTAATATAAACAAAACTTGTAAATGAAGGTTTAAAAAGTTCTTAATCTACACTCGGTAAAATTAATATGCACATACTTATGATTGTTTTTATTATTTTGAAATATTTTCTAGTACATCGATTTTTTGTAACTTATAGCGTCGGTAGCTAACTAATATTTACATAATATTATATATAATTTTGGTAGGTGTAAATTCACGGGATGGTAAATAAAAATTTTCAAATTCAAATCAAATTTTTACAATTCAAAATTGAAAAAAAAACACATAATAAGCTTATCAATAGCAAAGTTAAGGTTAAATTTAATAAAGATATATTTTCAATAGACACCGAAAAATAAACTTTAGCGTTAAGGGTTATTACTCCAATAATTTAAGGGTTGTTACTTTTACTTTGTTGTGACCCCCGTGAAAAAGCAATATATCTATAATCTATCGATCTCAATATAGGTATAATCTAATTATTGTAGAAACAATTCATTAGAAGCCAGTGTAACTTTCCCATGCTTATCCGGATAACCCTTTGACGATTGATGAATCATCTTTGATGTTAGATGTAACAATATAAAATAATGGAAAATCCCCTTATAATATAGCAAGAAAATTTTCTTTTACTTAAGTTTTATTTTCGATAAAGAGATAGATGTATAAATAAATAATACAATTATAGTTTGCCAAAATAAAGTCATAATTCACACAGCTCGAGTGTAACAGGTATTATTCTTTATTTGTAGCACATATTTCTCTCACTTCTCTCATGAGAAAGATGTAGAACCTAGAACAATGACCCTTCAATCTCCACTTTCAATCCATTTAAAAAAATACAGTGTATACGTGGGTGGAAAAATAAAGAAACACTACAACATTTTTTTGTATAATACCATATTATTATCTGTGGTTCTATGCTTGCTCTACTTTTTATAATAAATGATTTATGTAATTTTAGGTTAAGTTATTATTTTTCATGTAAGCCACATCAGTTAATTAATAAATTAACATAGGTAATTAATTATTTTTTACTATAATATATTAATAGAATATCGAAATTTTTTATGTGTTGTGAATATATTGTGTACGTAATTTTTATTACATTTGAAAAAATATATATACCTATATCCTTAAAAATATGCGTTATTCCTTATATATTCTTTCTTCTTTTATATATATATTTCAAGTAATTAACATTATAGAAAATAATATGGTAAGGAGTAATTCCACCAGGTGGATGTCAGAGATCAGATGGAAATCGTTCCATATGCTGCAAACCAATCATTTTACAGTGCACTTATTGTACTACAATGTTATATTTTAATTTGCTTAACAATTTTTACATACATACATATACATATATTTTAATTTAACTAAATTATAACGTCCTTATCATAAAATAAATTTAATAATAAATTTCTTGTTCATTTCAGAGTTAGTATTCTTGAAAATTAATTAAAATTTTAGATATTATATATGTACAAAAAAATTGTAACATCTTAAAAGCACTCAATTGTTAAAGCATAATTAAAATATTTTTATAATTATTACTTTACAAATTTAACAAACGATCTCTGTCTCTATTGATCTCTATTTATTTCCTTTATAGTAGAGACAAACTTCCTATAGCAAATTGAAAGTAACTTGTAGTTTAAAATAAAAAAAATATCACCCCAAAAAGGCGAAAAACACCGTATCCTGTAACACGGAATAAACGTAAAGCACGAGGAGTCAAGTTGAAGGCGCGTGAATGCGATGTGATAAAAGAGCGTAGGTCTGACGCCAGCCGCCAGTACCGAGCACACCTGCACGCCGACCGCCGTCCGCTGCGCACGCGCACCCGTAACGCGGTACTTGCGCGCGATACACGCAATCGAACTACAGCGCCCCCTTCCAATCGTTATACATTTGGACATTCGCCTCCACTCCGGTAGTGTCTGTGTTCTAACTAACCAAGGAAAGAATCGCGACGTTCCATTGAGACGAACCGCACCAGGTGAGAACGTAAGGCTATAAGAGTAATTATGGAATCGGCTTGCGTCTGAATCATGTGATAGACTATGACGGATGGACCATAGTTAACCGTATGTAAACATTCATCTGTTGCCATCTGATTATATTATTCTTTTATATATACTACGTAAAAATTAATTGTCACATATGTATTCCAGTAGACGTTTGAATGAACAATAATTGTTACATTTCGTAGACTCTGACTCTATGTATATTTAATATTCTCATAACAGGTTTATCAATGCTTGAGAAATGCTAACAATGGTGGATGTACCTGTTCACAAGGTAAATTTTCTTGGTAATTGATTCATGCTCTTAATGAGCTCTTATAGTTGTTTAGTATTGGCATAAAAAATATATTAAAAAATAATTACTTTTAACAATAAATATATAACACAAATAGTATCAAAACTATAAAACTACAGATCTTCTACAATTTTCATTAGTGTAATAAAAAAAACAAACAATCAATGGATGCATATAATCAGGCTGTAGATCACAAGTAAATAAAACGAACACAAGGAAAGCGTAACTACTAGAAGTAACTCTACTTCTAGGTCAATCAGAGTATTGTTTAAGGTTATAATGAAAAACGTTCATTAAACGCAATAGTCTAAGAAAGGAGCTTGGTTTTGAAGCCAAGGATCCACCAAGGCGTTTTGCAGGCGTTAGTATTCCCAGCGCGTATGTCGGCGCACAGCAGTGGTCGTGTGACGTGAGGTCACTACGCCTGGCCACTGACATGACATGAGATTAACTCCCTATTATCGCCTCCGACGCTATCGCTACGTAACTTTTAATGTTAATTTATATACTCGAAAATACTATTATTAATAATTAATTAGCAATAAATAAAAAAGCTCTCATCATCGTATCTAAAACTTCATGTTAAATCAATTATTTTTTTTAAGCAAATCCTTAATATAACGAATACCTACCAATAACCTGTTTTATGTAGAAAATAAACAAATTCAAGGTTTATGTGTGGACATACTTTTATATGTTGACCGTGCGAAATGTAAATGAAATATAACAGCGTTTAGTAATTATTATAATTTACTCGTATATCCAAATAGTTATTATAATATCTCAAAAAAACATTAAATATGGATATGCCCAGAAAAAAATATTTACATTCCAATCAGATGAATTAAAAACAAACTTGTATAACGATAAAAAAAATGTTCGTTTGTAGAAGAATGTAATTAACATCATTTTGCCGTAACATGGCAAGGTCAATTTGAGCTCATCGGCATTTCCACACAACGGCGGAAAATATTTCAGTGAACAATTGAGATGACGCCGAGATTGATAAATACGGTGACTGTGGCGGTAATGGAATGGACGTAGGAAAACTAAATAATAAAACCTAGCCTCGGAAATCCTTGAAGATACATAATAAAATTAATAACTTATACTAGTACTAAACAAGTTTAGCAATATCTACGTTTCCGGTTTCTCTTTTAAGGTTATCTTTAATACCTGTTTAGTTTGTACATCAGTGGTTAGTGGGCTGTTTGCTTTTTTTAATTTTTTTATATTACAATGTCAATATCAAAGATTTTCAATATCAGTATCGTTGTCTCGATACAAATTGAACTCTACACGTTGTGTTTTTTTTTTTTTGCGGAATTGGTTTTGAAACAAACATGAGTACTTACCTATTGAAATAAATTAGAATTAAAATATATTGTTATACTTAAAAATAATATAAATTTAATTACCTATTTTTTATTTACATTTTAATATTATAATTAACTTAATTTCGAGATTACAATTTTAAAGTTAAAACAAAAAAGGCAAACCTGACGTTGGAGGTACAAAAAAATAACTATTCAATTTTAAATTATTGTTAATATATTAAATTTACCTACTATTTAGGAAATCCTTCAATTTGATAGCTAGCCCAATTAGGCTAACATAATATTTATTATAGCATTAATAATAAGAAACTATTAGCGTGACTTTTCCCGCGACCGTGATACCTACATGTTATTGCAAATATACAATTCTCAGATATAAATTATAAAGATGAGCTGCCTTGAAGTTGTTAATCCTTGAACGACCATTATCCAATAGGAAGTGTTGTTTGTCTTGACCAGCAACTCCAGATATTTTTTGTGTTAGTGACGACTATCATTTTTAATGCTTATCCGAACGGATATTGGAGATTTGACTTGAAATACGACATTTTTGGTAAAGACAGTATATAAAAGGATTGCTATTCGACGTAGGTGGGTGTCAGGGATCACGTCCGTCTCGGCCTCGTACGTCCTACTACCGACGCTTGTAAATGTTTACATTTGTGCCGGCGAGGGCCCGCGCCGTCCACCTGCGGCGCAACGACCAGTGATTAATTGCGAAATGGTCTCAGCCGAATTGAGTTCAGGGTCGAGCGTGCTGCCTCCGGGTCTTGCGCAAACAGGCAAGCATGTAAACAGCCACTATATTGATAATAGCCACGGGATATGTTAGGCGACGTTTGTATAGCGCGTCGTCAGCGTCGTCGGTGTGGTCCACGCCTTATCGATACGATCAAAGATCAACTGTCATGTCGTAAAATATTTACCAAAGAACTTAGCAGGTTTCGTATCGTGTGAATAAGACATTATAACTTGCTCTTACACCTTCCTGTCATTAGTAGCCGTTTAGACTGTAGAGCACGTTGGATTGCAATTTTTTTTTTATTTGTGTTATATTGAAAAAAAAAAACAAATAATAACTACACCAGTCTTGTCAAACGAGACAGGTTGCGGGTTTGATTCCCATTGGTGGAAATTAAATGTTTAATATTTTCATTTCTTCGCCATTGAGTTCCGCGACTTAACACGCAAGGTCTCCAGAATTCGGTGAAAAATGGGGGGCGGAGTATCTTAACAATGGATTCCCTCTGCCTACCCTGCTACATGAGGAATATAACATGAAGCTGTATACAGCTTCACAAAAGTAGAGTATAAAGAAATATGCTTTAAAACAATTTAATAACTTTCCATCTAGGACCGAGTCCTGACCGAAAAAATAAAAATAATTAACACGAAATATTTCAATTATGAAAAAATCCCATAATCATTTCTGTTTCATCAAATAGTTAGTTATTACTTAAATATATGTAACAACATAAACATATTGTTTGTTAGTATCCCCTGAGAATTATTTGGTCACGCTCCACTTTCTGTATATATTGCGTAAGAAATTGTCTACCTTAGACTAGACTAGACTTTTCCACATTTCATATAGAATGCTATGAATAATTTTTATTATTTCCATAGACTGTTTCTATTGCATTATATAAGCTGTAAGTAATTAAAATTAAATAACGCATCATAAGGCAAGCGTGTCAAGAGCATTTAACAATACCGGTATACGGTATACTATATATACCCCATATAACGATTGTATTTTTTTTTAAACAAATCACTGTTCACATCATTCACAAGTCAGTCAGCTATACAATGTGTAAATTAGCTGCTTTATTTTGAAAATCTTAGATATTCGTGATTTTTTCATTTTTAAATTAAACTTTTGAAGTAGACGGTGAAGGTCACGGTTAGTCTTTGGTTTTGTTATTAGTTCAGTGTTAATTTAACTAAAGACATTAATGATTGTAGAAATTAATTAATATAAAATATAATTGTTTTTTCGTCAAATTCCGGAAACATTGTGTGTTAAGTGGCGGAACTCAACGCCGCGTTTTACCATGTTACCAGAGCGAAAAATAAAAATATTAAATATTTCATTTTCTTGAGTGAGTATCGAACCCACAACCTGTCGCTTTTACAGTCGCACGCTTGCGCCACTGTGTATATTTATTATACTTATATGTATGTTTATTAACACAATTGTCAACACAAACACTCGCAATCAAAGACTAGAGACTTAAAATGACGTTTCGCAAGGCGCTACATGACAGCTTAACTCTACTACTATATTCCGCTTCATCGCGTAAGATGTAAGTATTAGATTCCCATTTGTTAGATAGAAGTTATTAATAATAATAATAAATGATAATAAATATTAATATTAATAAAATCTAATTCATTAACATTGCCATCGTGGACTCAATATGGATTACGAAATGTGACCTTAAACATTCAATGCCTTGCACTGTTAAGGCAAATTTATAGAATCATAAGATCACATCAAATATTAGGTATATTATAATACATGCTGTATAAGGTACGATTAAATAATATAGCCGGGTAGGCAGAGGGAACCTAGTAATAATTAATTTCTCCGAGTGGTAATGGAACTCACAACCGTCGCATTTACAGTCACCACTGCGCTACGACGGCTTCCCATTTAATAACATGGTTATAACCAAATAGGTTATATAAGATTGTTATGGTTTTTTATCATTCAGTTTTTATATGTTATAAGGTCATGGAAATAATAATAGGTATCAACGTATATTACTCCTAATGTTTATTTTGCAATTACATATGTAGGTACCTATATAAAATCGAGAATTTTCAATTCTCATTAAAAATAATTATAAGCTACATTCTATATGAACAAACAACGTCACAATTACACTCGGTGTAGATCTTACTTGGAATCGTACATTATAATATTTAATTCTTAATACGTATTTGATAGACAGATAAATAATTCATTAAGTGAAATTGAACAAAAGAATATCTTTATTGGGATATTTTTTAAAACGATTGATTTGTTCTTCTATTGAAAGAAACAGATAATATTCAATATTTTTTAATATTCCAATACAACAAAAAAAATAATATTAAATAAATAATTTACATTAATATTAATGAATTGCATTTATTATCTGTAGCATATATTTCGCAAACAAAAAACAATGGTTTATTGTATAAAATTAGAAAACATATGTTCACTATTTTTTTTTTTTTGTTTAATATTTTAAGAGACCAAGTCAAATACTTATTTAGAAAACGTATAAAAAATTGAACGTAACGTAACTCGAACGCGCACGGGATTATTTGCAAATTTTTATACGTTTTCCAAATAAATATTTTTCTTTCGTAATTATGGAATAACATTTTAAAAACGTTAAAAACCAGGACAAAATTATAAAATTATGTTCGAGTTAAGATAACCGAAAGGTCAATTTGAATCAAATTTGAGCTGAAACTGAATACATCGACGATGCCACGCGACAGCGAGCGTACTGTCTGCTCATCTGTTGTCCGTGCTCCGTCGCTACCCGCTATAATACATCGAAAGTTATTTTCAATTACAAAGCGGCATTTTCGTCGTGAAATAGCGTGCAGGCATGCGCTATTCCATTGTCAATGTCGAAGGCGCGAACGATAATTCTACATACGATACTTACGATACGCGTAAAAATGCTTATATATATCTATTAACTGTTATATATTTTGGATTCAATGCTGGACTATTTGTGTTTGAAGTGAAATTATATAAATAAAGTTAATAAATTGTATTTTATTTTTATATTTATGAAAATGTCAGTGTAAAGTTATTTAAAATAAAAGTTACGAGTTTACATTTAGTAAAGCGAGGTCGGACGAAAGAAATACCTATTAAGTGAATGCACTCGAATGCTTCCTTTCAAAATGATAAAAATTGGTTAAATAAATGTACCAATTTCCTGAGATATAATATAAAATAATATGCATCTATTAGTGAACAGGAAAATTACGGGACAATGATGATATTTGAATATGACCCTTTAGGCAAGGAAACGCACGAATTATTAAGTTCGTAAATATTTTAAATTACTCTAAACATACATATATCGTTATTATATAATTATTATATTCTGCATAATCTGAAATACGCACCGACTCCATCACTTGAATGTTAATTTATTACCATTGGGGCTTCCCCACACTACGCTATACCGCTTTAAACACGAGCAGCCAGTTACTAAAAAATATGTATGTCTTTATATTTTTTTTTAAGCTTCACGATGCATCCCGCACACAGTAGGGTAGGCAGAGGGAACCTAGAGTTAAGACACTCTGCTCCCCACTTTTTGCCGAATTCTGAAGGCATTGCCTGTTGAGTGGCAGAACTCAACACCGCGCTTTTCTTCGATGCACCAGAGCGAAGAAATGGAAATATAAACGTAAATAAATATTTCACTTCCACAAGTGGGGATCGAACCCACAACCGTCGCGTTACAGTCAAACCTTGGGCCGCTGCGCCACTACGGCCTTATTATTATTCTTATATTTGTATATAGTAGCACTTATTCCATAAAAGTTATATATAGTCAATAGTCATTATAAAATCATATAATATGAGAATTTGTGACAGTAAACTACTTAATTAGTTTGATGTCTGTACTTGTATTATAGGGAAACAATCGTTGAATACATTACATTGTAAGCAATTTATAATAGTTTTACTCAGATTCCGTAGTTATATAGTAATCTATAATCTACTGTAATAAAAAAATTAAAAACAATGTCTGTATGTTAAATAATAAATATATTTGCAAAAAAATATTTAACAATATAGGGGGATGTAAAAACACTAAAACAATGTAAATGTATATTTTTTTTAGTTGTGTGTATGTGTATGTGTGTTAGCTAGGGTAAACAGCTTCTAAGCTTTATTTGATGTTGAAGATTGGCACATCTGATGTAGAATCTTAACAATCCAGGGTCCAGCTAAACTATAATAAGTAATTAAAGACGTTCTTAACGAAAGTTGTTGATAGTGATCAGCACTTTCCATTGATATATAAAAATTGAAGATCTGAAATATCCTTGCTAAACTATAACGAAGAATGAAATACCGTCGTAGTGAAGTTGAACGTGTTAAGCATGCTCCATTGATATATAATATGCGATGAAAATATATAATAGCCTAAAAATGATAAGAAATAATAAAATCTTGCCTTAGCAAAATTTGTTCATTACCCTAGATAATTAATGACAATTAAAAATCATTAAAAATTTAGACCGTCGCCGCGTCGTATAACAATAGTAGCTACAGCGCTTAAGCTACTTAATTGCAACAGTTACGAATAAATTATCTCGGGGAAATAATAATATTTAAACTGTTTTATTTCCCGCTCCCGTAACACAAAACGTGGCCTTGAATTGCAACTCAACGCAACAATTTTTAATGGAAAACGGAGAACTGAGTGTTTTGGTACTATCATTATGCTATCTTTGTCTTTGTTATAGCACTTCCAAGTTTCAACCACAACAGGTGGTACCTACATGAAAGTAGAATTGCAAGGTCCATAAAGTCCACGCAAATGAAATTGCTTGCAGTCACTAGTTGATATATATATATAATTTAAATCTAATAGTAGTTTTTTTTTGTTATTACCTATAAATACATTTTATGTATAAAAAATAATCATAACTTTAAAGGACAATCGTTACATATAACTCGAAAATATTGGTATTTTTATATATTTTACTATTCACATATATTAAATTTGATATACATAATATAAACTTTATTTTACTATTTATGTCAAAATAATATTATAAATATACAGGAAAAGATATAAGTTTCACGATGTTTTTTATTTTTAAAACAAATATATTTGCAATTATATTTACAAATCCAACACGCACTTGTATAAAACAATTATATCCAAAATAAACATTCGAATAAATGATAAATATCTATACGTAGTATAATAAAAATTCATCCAAACAAGTAAATCATTGTTTTATTAAATATACTATATTTTCTGGCTTAACCATATATACATAACCCTTAAATATTAATTTTATTTACTTTTTTATATTTATGTTAAGCTCATAGTTATTATTTGCCAATAGCTTGATTACATCTTTCGCATAAGACTAACTTACCTTAACTCCATCATTTACAAATGTGGAACTATACATTGCTATACTTTATTATAAACATTACGTGCTCGTTCCAGCACTGTTTATGTGATGAAAGTATAAAATGTAAACATTATAGTCGATTAAAATTATTTTTCACATCGTAATTCATTTTTATGGACACATGTGACAATTATAACAAACTAATATCGTTTTTTTTAAAGTGTTATTACACTTAGGAAAGAAAGCAATTTATTTGAAAAACGTATACAAATTCGAACGACGCGGAATTTGAACCCGAGCCTCTTGTAAACCTTCCAAGTGCTCTGAACAACTAAGCCAAACGAACGTATATTTTTATATGTTTTCTTAATAAGTATTAAATTAATGTCGTATGTAAATTGTGCAGAGATATAACATACATTTAATAATATATATTACAACAATATATGTGTATATAAATTATATTATTATATAAACCAACACAGTGAATATAGTGATATGAAACGAATTAGGACGATTAACTCTTGAAACTTTAATAAGAATAATATAATTTCCTGCTGCCGTTATCAATGCTAATTGCGAGTCCACAATTCCACATACATACACTTTTGCAACATTCTGTTACTACTTAGTTTATTTTTTTGTATATTTTTTAATATTTTCATGTTATATATATTGCGGTAATACTATTAAAATTTCACAACTGTCTAGAATAACGTCTTGTAAACTTAGCAACTAACGATTATAATGTTGTCATGCTGTTACCGCGGTAAGATAATAGGCACCTTATATTCTGACGACGCCCTACTTGTCCCTATATTATTGTTTAGTTATTATACGTGCAATGTCAACAAATATATGATACGTTACATAATTTGAAATTAAAACGATTAAGCATGGTTATATCTATATACGAAGTTGATAAAGTATCTTTTACAGCATAATAAATTATAATTATTGAAGACATAAAATATTTCATCATGTAAATAAATAATGAACAACCAATATCTACACAGAAATGCCGATATTAGAATCTGATAATTCCTTTTTAGGGTTCCGTTCCTCAAAAAAAAATGAAATCGGAGTATCATTTTGTTCTTCGAACATTTTGTATGACTTCTGCATTTTGTACGACATTCGCTGCGTCATCAAAATTTTAAAACCCGTAGGATGCGCCCCGTGAATAGTGAATATTGGCACGAAGTGAGAATTTACAGGAAAAATAAAGGAAAAATATTGAAAAAATTATATTTATATTACAGATAAAAACTCTGACAAACTTATGATTGAGGCCGCCCGAATGGAGCCGTCGTCGCGCAGTGGCACAAGCGTGTAACTGTAAACGTGACGGTGGTGAGTTCGATTTCCGCTCGGAGAAATCAATTATTTTATATTTGCATTTCCTCGTTCTGGTGACAAGGCAAGCGCGGCGTGGAGTTAGTCACTCAACACGCAATGCCTCAAGATTTCGGCTTAAAGTGAGGGATGAAGTGTCTTAACATTAAGTTTCCTCTTCCTACCATGTTATATGTGGGATACATACATAAATATATAATTGTAGCTCATTTCATACAAAATGAATGCATACACTCACAAATCATAAGTTTGTCAACTTTTATAAGTTGTACTTTCCGTTGACCTTACAATTCTGAAATACGGAACCCTCGGTGGCCGCGTCCAACCCGCACCTGACCAGTTTTTCTTATTTATCCGTGCACATTTAACAGCCGAGGCAAGATAAATAACCTATTTACATATGTATTGCAGTGCAAGTATTTGGTCATATAATAATTAAAATTAATTTTATAGAAGTAAATATCCAATGTGGCAATTGTCCCACTTATATTTTTTGTTAAAGCTCGACCATTTGTATAAGAATGCATTGCGGGTCAGTACATAGTGTTCTAATTTATAAAACTTGTTTAATTTACAATTTTATAGTCTGGGAAATGTCTTCTTGCAAGTGAGAAGTCTTCTCAGTGCAGCGACCGCGAGACGCGCGAATGCGGTTCCATATTACGTAAAACGACGTGCAGCCAATGACCTACTTAACTTAGTACCAACCTAACAATAAAAATATAAAAAATATATATAATTTTTGCAGGAACATTGCATTCAACATAGTTATTTTATATTTTTAAAGTGATTGTCATCACTGTTTACAACAAAATGGTGTAATACAAACATTCTTGTTACGTCACAGCCCACTTACAGAACGACTTCAGTAAATAATTTTACTTTATCATTGGTGATATAGGCGTATGATAACCGAAGACATTTTTAGGCCAACATATGAACACTTCAATTTTTGAGTAAATGAAAAGATTAATAGGTGTAATATAAGAGGCCCTCGTGGTG
This sequence comes from Heliconius melpomene rosina, assembly GCF_056956725.1. Classification (NCBI taxonomy): domain Eukaryota; kingdom Metazoa; phylum Arthropoda; class Insecta; order Lepidoptera; family Nymphalidae; genus Heliconius; species Heliconius melpomene. Next base: position 4,020,339 of record NC_140401.1, on the reverse strand, counting down.
CAGGAGCACAAGCGTGTGACTGTGTAAGCGCGACGGTCATGGGTTCGATTACCACTGGGGTAAATTAATTATTATTTATTAATATTTTAATTTCTTCGCTCTAATAACAAGACAGTTGAGTTCCACTAATCAAATGTCAAAACACAATGCCTGGAAAAACGGTGAAGAGTGTACTAGGTTCCCTCGGCCTACCATGCTTTATGCACAACTTTACAGCGTGGAGCTGTTCCCTCCCTCTCTTATCCCTCTGTTATACAGAGTGTTTTTGTCAGAACCACTTTGAATGAAACCACAATTTTAACTACTCTATAAAAGCTTAAAACAATTAATTTTGTTACCATTCTGTATAAGTATAACATGTTTCACAAGTTCGTATGTCGTATCTGTAGACATAAAATCTCCTATCGACTTAACATTAAATTAGGTAAACATTTTATTTATTATCACAGACACCTATCAGTTGTTTATTCTTCACCAATCAGTAAGAAGTTTCCTGTGTATGTCTTATCGAAATCATATGAACGAATCAATTCCATTATTCAACTTAATATGCTGACGAGCAAAACGTGAAGAAATGTTTCTCTGCATCATATAATTACCGCTCACATGCTATATTGTACTCCAGCACGTAATATTTGATAAAATGATAAAATAAGTGAATCACACATTTCTGTTATTTTTATTATACCTATACAGGTAAAAATTATTTTCTTTAGGAACCTTTTTCAAATTTACGAATATATTTGATTGAGGCCTGTCGTGGACAGTTATTTCAGGAGCACAAGCGTGTGACTGTAAATGTGACATGTTGTGGGTTCGATTCCCACTCGAGGCTATGTAATATTAAATATTTTCATTTCTTCGCTCTAGTGTCGTGGCAAAGTGCAGCGTAGAGTACTCGCAATACCTTCAGAATTTGGCGTAAGCCTCTACCTACCCTTCTACTTGAAATACAGCTTGACGCTAAAAAAACAGTATATCTATTTATTTATATAAGGTAAGCATGTACAGTAATCATGTAGATCTATACATCCGTACCTGGCAGGATAAAATGTATTTTTTCCTTTCTCCTGTCAATAATTTAACAATGTTATTTATACATTTGTCACATGTTACAGTTTTATATTGATTTTATAACGTAAGTTCGTGCCATATAATTATTTATAATTATATTTTATATATTTGCTACGTTTGTTATCACGAAATTTCTTAATCCAATTATCTTTCGAATTTGAGTTTCCAACAACGCGCATTGTAGTTATTTGGTAAAAATTACTTTATGTTATGATAAAGTAATCGGCTAGCACTAGCACACACATTGTAAGTCTGAAAATGTAAAATGGATTCAAAATGATTTGATAAATTAATTGGTATGATAAATATTCATTAAAACGTCGCTCGTCCTCGACTTATTATATGTAGAAACAAATTCGGACAAGGCTCTTTGAAAGTGCTAAAAGCCAAGCCTCGTTTTTGTATAAGTATAATTTTTATTTAATTCACTCTAAAATTATATGTATAATATACGCTTACGCTTATACGCTGTATTGTTGTGTTTAGATTTAGGTAGAGTTATTCATTCATTTAGACGCTTGCACGTAGTTACAAATATTCTGCCAACAAACACGTGTTACATTCAATCTTATCTCACAAAACATACATATATATTTCATTTATGTTAAGTGAACTTTCAGTATATAAATATTAGGTTTAATTTACTATAGTTATCAATTTTGAACAGTTTTAACCTAGAGGACCAATTTTAGAATACTTTTTTAGATAACAGTAGGTACCTACTTTAATGTTTATATATTAACTATTATTTTGCAAAAATAAATTTATTTCATGCTAGAACATTATCATGTATTTTTAACCGACTTCTGTAAGGAAAGGAGGTTATCAATTTGACTATTTTTTTTTTATTTCTTTTAAGATATATAAACTTCAAAATAGTTTCACTTACTTTATCTGTAACCTACTACCAATAAACTTCAAATTAATCATAATATCCGTAAAGAAATAAAACACTCAATTATACATTAAGTTACAATGAGCTAAAACGTTCAAATTTTACGCTGATTAAAAATAATTGTAGTAATTAATCACTATAGCTTTTGCTATTACAATTGTTTAATTTACAGCATTTATCTATGTCCAAAATAATATTTTTAAAAAAATTGTATTCATATATGTCAAGTACGGCTTACGACCTTTCCAATGTAATGTGTCGTTCATCCACTTCCTTGCAAAATAGTTGAGAAGGACGGTAGCTGACCTCTACTTAAAGTGACTCACTCATCAATATAAGACTACAATGTGTCAATATGATATAATATATGATGTTTTACAATAATAGACAACGTATTTTCATATGTCTGAACTAAGAAATGACTATTGTTTTATATCTAAATTTTTCTTTACAGATTTTGTTGCGCATACGGCGATCGCTAAGGTGTGTCGCCTTACACAACAACGGCTTCATAAGGTTAGTTGTGTATAATATAGTAGTCAGTTAAATTTATATATTACTAGAGACTCAAGCGCGGCCTTACTTAAATATTTATATATTATAGCTAAAGGATAATACATATTTTTTAAATATATATATTTTTAATAAAAAGTATCCTATGTCCTTTTTAATATTTCTAAGAATATATTATGTATATTTATAGTAATAGTTTTGGCGTGAAAGCGTAACAAGCAAACATACATTCACACTTACTATATTAGGATGATACTACATGTCTGTACGTTATCAATTGATAATCTTTAAATTTATGCCTGAAAATAAGCAATGCTTTCAAATAATTGATTAAGTTAGTAAATTTAACATTTTATTCATGTCAAGTTCATTAACAAAGAAAGGATAGGAATATAATAATATAATTTTTGACACATAAATATAACAGTTCTATAGTAAAAGAACTTGCTGAAAATGTGCATCGATTTTTAATATCAATTGCCCATTCAATAAGTAGAATATTATATATTTTTTTTAATTTTGTGAATGAGGTCAAGGTTTTATAATCTGTACAAACGTCACAACTCACACTACATTACGCCATCTAATGATCTATCGGAGAAACCAGTCAGCAGAGCAGTCAGTGACTAATAATGAGTAGGGACATGTAAATGTAGATAGAAATATAAAATTATGTTCTAGTCTCCTTTATAACAATCTACTATGACATTTTATGAAATAAACTAGCATATATTACTTAAAAAATACTTATACAGATATAATGTGTTTATCAATATGAACTGATAAAGATAGGTGTGAGTTTCTCATGTACATCTTGTGTCATAGTGCCTCAGTACATAGGTACCTCGATGTTATCTCATCCCGCCTTGGAAAATAAGTTTTTTATTTTACGGAATACTTTATATTGCAATTTATATTTCAGAAAACAAGAAAATGGCACTAATACTGCAATATATAAATGATATGCACGTTTTTATGGATAAATATGGAGGTGAGTACTTTAATTTACGTTTTCCCAACCTATATAGGTATTAAAATTATATTCCTAATCCACTCTGCTCTTAGTTTAAGAATTATATTATTTTTCTTAAAATAGAAAAAATAGATTTGTAAAGAAGTATATTTTTGCATTTGAAGCAGCTTTTTAAATAAAAAAAAATATTTTACCTGCAAATTTTTAAATTTGTTACATTAATAAAAAAAAAATTACTATACACTAATCATTTGATAATATATTTTATAAATTTATTGGAAGCTCCTTCCTACTTAATTGTTTTCAAAACAAAGTCAATCTTCTATATTGTATGGTACCAATCAATTCAATTTAAGTGTTACAGACAGTTTTAATCTGTATCTTTGCTATGCATAAAAAAATAATAAAAGATTTTAAAAATTATATTAAGATTTCTTTATTTTCAGACCCTCGGACAAATCCATGGTTCCTGATGAGTTCCCCATTTCCTACTTTATTAATATGCTTAGGTTATATTTATCTAGTCAAGGTAATCACATCATTCTTACTACATGATAAGATAATAATATTTTTTAACTAATATTTTATAATTGAGGCCACTTGTGGTGCAGAGGCACAAAGTATGCTGCAAAATCGACTGGTAGACCCCCCTACTTGAGGAAATGAATTATTTATTTAAATTTATATTTTCATTTCTTCTTTCTTTCTCTGGTGTCGATGCAAAGCCCGGCTCTGTGGGATACAGCTGAAGCTGATTTATTTATTTTATATTTCTTTTAATAAAAATCATACTATATTACTTATAACACATAAGCATATTATTATTATTATTTTATATCTCACAACTTTTAAAATTTCTTATAATAATTTCAAAAATGTTACTTAATTAACACTAGTACTATTGGGGAACATTGTCTTAACACTTAATGCCCCACATTCCCGTCTCACCGGAGCAAGAAAAATCTAAATTTCTTAGCCTAAGTCAGATGCTGTTCTACTATAGACTCAAAATGAAAGAATTGTAATTGTTAATTTTAGGTATAACATTAAAATATTAATGATGTAAAAAAATATATATTTATTTCAGGTTGTAGGCCCTCGTTTTATGGAAAACAGAAAACCATTTGAATTAAACAATGTATTAATTTTCTATAATTTTGCCCAAGTAATATTTAGTACATGGCTGTTTTATGAGGTAAGCTTCCAAATTTATATTTAATTTTAAAAAATTATAGGAATATAAACATTTGCAAAATAATATTTATCTAGTTTATGCTTAATACAATTCTTTTAGAGAAAAAGTTTCTATAAGAATATAGTAAAAAAATAAATAATACAGTAGAAACTCGATTAACCAGACCAATTGTTGTTGTTAGTCATTTGGATAATCGAAAATCCAGATAATCGAATTTATAAAGAAACTAGCGACCCACTTGCGGCTTCGCCCGCTTTTACTACTGGATTATTCATATAATGTATCTTTTGCAAAGCACTTAAGATAATGTGAAAATTAATTAAACCCTAATGCAACCCGCATTTTCGTAGTTTCAATAAGGATTTTCCAATTGTTTTACACAGCAAGGATTTTTAAGTAGGTACCGTAATTTTAAATCTGTGCTACTAATCTTTACTCTTCTTTAAGTACTTATTAAAATATATTTAAATGACTATTTTTAAACGGAAGAAATTATAAACAAAAGCCTACCTACTAATAACTACTATAAAAAATATGAAACCCAATATATCGCGCTGAAAAAATACATTCAACTCCAATTATCCAATACGTGCAAACGCATCTAAATCTTCGTTGCTATAAAGGCAGGCGGGTTTTTTTTTCGAACTTGTGGTTAATGCTGAAGAGGGTATTCTGTCCCTGATGAAAAGCAAGCACTACGTAGTTGCCTGTGAGGAAAATTAAATAGAATGCATCGGCCGGGAATCGAACCCGGGCCGCCCGCGTGGCAGGCGAGCATTCTACCACTGAACCACCGATGCGTGTAAGGCAGGCGGGCGCGGCGCACTCGCTTGTATAAGCATAACGTCGCGAGGCGCGTTTCGCAGCAAGGATTTTTTGATATTGTAACAACTTCTAAAGTACTTATTAAAATGAAAAACAGAAAAAACAGTTTTGATTTACATTAAATGGCCAACGTAACTAATATACTTATTTATATGCTGAGAGTAAGGGATAAGTGGAACTTGAGTAACATACAGCTGATGTGTCAACGGCGGGATGTGTCAACAATTAAATGCGTTTTTCTCTAAAACTATTCGCAATTTCGAAATTGTGTAAAAAGCAAATTTTATCTTCGTTTAACGTAGAAAATTAATAAAGTATTTTAAAGGATAAGGATTAATACCATTATGGAAAAATATTTCTCACAATAAAAAATATATTGAAATTATTATTTTTAAACAAAAAAATGATCACTACACGTTATTCTTAAAAGATACGAATATGCCGTCGCGGACTTTTTTGTAGATCTTATTAAGAGGAACAATACTCCAGTACATTATTTTCATGTAGTACTTACCATTAGAGCAGCGCATGCGCGAAAGTGTCTCAGCGGGTAGGACTTTATACATATTTATCGTATTTATGTTAATTTACATAAGAATGTACAAATAATAAACTATATATAAACCTTCTACGAAAAATACTCGACCTAATGGTGAAAACCGTATTAAAATCCGTTGGGTGGTTTAGAAGAAGAAGAGTTAGAAACAACAGACAGACACGAAAAGCGACTTTGTTTTATAAGATATAGGAAGCTGCTTTTATGCATATGTAGCACAAAATTGTTATGTCTATTAAAAGCAACAAGGACATATTAATGAAAATTAATGTTTATTAAGAAATTATTAACATTTTCCAATATAGGACTTATACAAATTACGTACTCATTTACGCACATTTACATAAGTTGTATAAAATAATTAACGCAGTTGATAGTCCGAATAATAGAGTTCCTACTGTAAATGACAAAATTTTTTGACAAAAATAAAAAAATATATTGCTATAGGATTCTAATTGGAATTAAAACTGTTAGTTTGTATCACATTACAATATTAAAAATTGTTTACTATTAGAGATATAAAAATCATAACACTATAATTATTACATTCTGACCTCTAATATGACTTTTTTATTGGCCTATATATACTTCTAATATGACTTTTTTTTATTTCTTACAATGTTTCAATTTTAAGAGATTTCTTTTTTTTTATTATTTTTGTATAATTTGTTAAAGGTTCTTTTTCAGCCAAGGTCAAGAAAGAGTATCTAAATATTGTTGTCTGCATTTTGAAAACATTCTGTATAATGTGTTGTAATTTATTCAAATATTTAACAGTGATTTGAAATTTGAATTATATTACATATTTTATAGTCTTTATTTCAAATTTCTATTCCATATTTTTTATCCAATGTATGTCTTTTATGCTTTATGACTTTTTATGATAAAACAATATAATATATAAAGCTTAAAAAATTCAGACAATGATAAAGGTGGGCCAGGGGACTTTTTATTATCTAACCATTGTAATTTTAAAAAAATCTTTCAGGTTAATTGGTAAAATATTTTTCAAATTAACTATTTACTTAACAATTTAGTAATTTATTCGAATGAAATTTTCATTATGTAACACAAGTGTGTTTTAACAAAAATATTGTTAAAGTTAAATTAGTTTATATAGTTACATAATAATAATAGATATTGGTAAAGAGGTGATATAGTTGTTTCCGTTTATTGATTTAATACAATGTGCCCAGAGCTTGATGGGAGGTTGGCTGAAACATTACAGCCTACGTTGCCAACCTGTGGACTACTCTGACAATCCTATAGCAACCAGAGTAAGTGTATGGAATGCAACCAATGCCTTGGAAGAGAACAAACTAACCACACTGTATATAGACATTGATCATTTCAGGATGTGTAAATAGATATTTTTACAGGGCAACTGAGGTACTCTAAAAAGAGATATATTTATGCTAACATATAAAAGCTAATGCATATGGTACAATTAATATGAGAGTATCAATAATAATTAATAATGATCGACGTATGCCTTAGCCGTTATGGATCGATTCGTTCCAATAGGTCGGAGTACACGAGTTGGGTGTGAGGTGATAACAGGTCGCTATGCAAATATACAAATAACACAGGGCCAGGTGTCGGCATATTGTTTCAGATAGGGGCCGCTGGCTGGTTCACAGGGAGGTATAGCTTTCAGTGCCAGCCGGTCGATCACTCGAAAAGTCCACAAACAATGAGGGTGAATTATACACTTTTTTACCCCCTTTGCCTTTTCGTTGTCTTGTCTTCGAGTAGTTAGTACGAGGGTGGCGAACTTACTTATTTTACACATATTTAAACATAAGTCTGAACTATGTTAGAGATGCGTAGGTCCGAAAATATATGTATATTGTGTACATCTTAAAATAGTCTACAATCAGTAGGGGGACTGAAATATCAACTTCCTAATTGATTCGCTGAATGGATGGACTACTATAAAATTCTTTATGTTGATTTGAATTATTGCAGTTTCTATTTAAAATATACACACAATTATTATTTAATGATCCACTTACCGCTCCAATCAGTCCTATTAAATAAAGTGGAACAGGATCTAAATCCTTGACCACTTCGGAGCTACCCATCTCTGTCGCCGCTGTTCGCAGTTTGCCACCCTTTGACACTGTTTACCTTTAGTTAATTCACTAATAGCACTTCACTTATATTCTACCTATGTGCATTTGAATAATGCTAAACGTATATGCGTTTTTATTGTAGAAGACATACTCACATACTGATTTAATTAATATCCTAGTTGTGTAATTTTATCATAATTTCGTGTTCTATAATTATCATTATCATAACTAATTACAGATTAATGTCGAGAAAAGAATCTTTTGTGATAATTTTTTTGTAATAAAGTGGACATAATCTATATACATAGATGCCTATCGCTCGTAATGTCTATCTGTCCATTACATATAAAGTAAATCAGTTAAAAGACTCTTTCTTTTTCCATTAATTCAAGGATTAGGAAAAATAATAATAGATTTTGTAAGTCTCACAACCATTTCCCATTGTCATTAGGTATCGTCATTACAATGTAAATATACATTCTCATAGCATTAAACTCATGCTATATAATATATTGCTGTATGAATTTCATAATTGTTGCGAGATTTTATGTTTATTTCAATTTTATACAACACTGGCCGCGAGTGATTGTTCGCTTTAACAGATATCGCATTCATCGATTGCTGCTTTAGAGGCTGAATGCTATCGAAACATTCCTCAGTTTTATATTTTAATAATGAATGCTATAATTATATCTATAAATTTTTATTTGGTACTAACTACAATTTGTCGTAAATAAATTTTAATCAAGAATTTAATATTTTATACATAATATATGAGTTGCGGCTAGTTTGCTTACCATTTCGTTAAACATTACATTTCATTTAACTTTGTATTTTCTACTTTCATCTATTTATACTGCAACATTTTTAACGAATTACTTTCATTTAGCTGGTAATGTAAAATCAATGTTTTTTTTTATTTATAGTGACCTATGAACTTGGCTTACAGGTGAAAAGGTTTTTTTAATGCTTAGTACGAAATTGCCTTATTATTTATAATAAAATATAATTATATATTTTATGAGGCGTTATTTAAACGTATGTGCGTTTTTCAGATGGTTCATGTTTGTTGGTGGTACTACTTCTCGAAATTCACAGAATTCTTTGATACGGTGAGTTTTACTTATATTTTATTTATTTTTTTTCGTATCACCGTCTCTACCTGTCTGGTAGAGATATTTTCCCAGATATAAAACTTCATTCACTTTTTGTGATGATCTTTCATCTTGTCCTTTTTTAATTTAAAAAAATTTAGTTAGTTTTTTCTAGTTACTTATTACAATTATATTTTTTAACTACTTTGTGGTGGAATGGAATAGCGTTTGTTCTGACAAGAATTGGGCGAGACACAGTGCGACGTTGAACTTTGCCACTCGCCTTTGGAAAATAGAGTGTAGTTATAACACTGAGTTTCCTCTGCCTACGCTGCATTATAAAGAAAAAATAAAGCTTTATTTCTATGCTTGAAACAAAAAAGAAATCCATAATAACTGGATACCATTAACAAACAATTTGATGTCTTGTTCCCAGATCTTCTTTGTCCTAAGAAAGAAATTCGATCATGTATCAACTTTGCACGTAATCCACCACGGAGTGATGCCAATGTCTGTTTGGTTCGGTGTTAAATTCACTCCTGGCGGCCATTCCACGTTTTTCGGCCTGTTGAACACTTTTGTACACATCATTATGTACTCGTACTACATGTTGGCGGCGATGGGGCCCCAAGTTAGGAGGTATCTGTGGTGGAAGAAATATCTTACTGCACTACAAATGGTAAGTTAGCGATACCAATGTCTTGTTTAATACTATTCATGTTATATAGAAACTAATTGATCAAATGTAGCTGTCTGGCTGTAAAGGTTACGGTTGGGGAATGGATTGTCAATTATAAAGACACACATACATAGATATTATTAAATAATTAAATAAATCCTAATAAAATTTATTTTAGTGATGAAATGCGCTTGTAAAAATACAAGTCATAAAGTTGATTGTTTTTAAAATTAAAATATTCATTAAATTGCATATACATGAAAATGTATTTGCGTACAATGAAAAATAAAAAAACATTAATTACAAAAGTAATTGTCACTTAATAATAACAAAACAAATCACTTTGTATGATAATTCGTATGTGATTATTAATTCATGTTTGTGTCACTTTTCAATATATAACACACAATTTGTGCTTTAATTACTTTTTAATTGTGTTTCCCTGTTTTAATAAATATGTTATACTTATACGTATGGGAATATTCTACGCCTGCGACTGTAAACGCGACGGTTATGGGTTCGATCCCCACTCGGGGGTAATGAATTAATTAATACATATTTTCATATCCTCGCTCTGGCAACGACTAATATATTACAACATCAATAATAATTAACAACGGAAGTGTCTTAATGGTGACTAAGTGTCTTAACACTAGGTTCCTAGGTCCCCTTTGCTTAACCTGCTATGTGCGGGATATAGTTTGTAGCTAAAAAAAGTATCATAAAAAAATAAACATATTTTTTCAGGCCCAATTCGTCGGTATAATGGTGCATGCCTTCCAGCTGTTGTTCATCGAGTGCGACTACCCGCGCGCCTTCGTGTGGTGGATTGGAATGCACGCCGTCATGTTCTTCTTCCTATTCAAAGACTTCTACAATCAATCATACTCTAAACCCAAGGTAGTATTGCTAATACATTGACCTTCAATGTTGTTTACTTTCACTAAATCTAAGCGAGGCCGGTCGTGGCTCAGGGGCATAAACGTACTATTGTAAATCCCAAAGGTTATGGGTTCGATTCCCACTGAAGGAAATGGAATATTTAATATTTTTATTTTTTCGCTCTGGTGACGAGTTCCGCCACTCAACAAGCAATGCCTCCTAAATTCAGCGGAATGTTGGGAGTGGAAGTGTCTTGGTGAGATCAGAGTGTCTGTATAAACTAGGTTTCCAGGTTCCCTCTGCCTACCCTGTTACATGCAGGATACAGTGTGAATATAAAAAAACGAATTCTAAGTGTTACTAATAAGTCTTTTTTTAATATATGTGTTTATAAAAAAACCAAAGCTGCAACTAACATGGCACCTGTATACCAATATCAATTAATCTAATAAAAAAATATATTTATTCCTCTACCCATTAAAAGTATAAGTGTGATAATGTATCTCTTGATCAAAAATAAAATCGTATATCTAAATTTGTATAATATTTTCAGGTCCGCGCGAAATCTCCAGAACCTGTAACAACGGAGATCGAAGACGACGTAAAACTCTACAAGAACGGCGCCGTCAAGAATGGCTACACGAACGGGCACGCGAACGGGCTGGTGCGTGCGCGCACCGTGCTGCCCGCCGGCAACTGACCGCGGACGCGCGCGCGCCGCCCGTCGCTACACTTTTTTACCTAATGGGCACAAGTCAAAAATTATACAGCCTACGCACAATGTTGTATTTAATGTCAAAGGGCCGTAAATGAAACCTTTTATGACGAATTTACTCGCGCGTTCGGAATTTGAAATGCAAACCTCAATATGTTGTGAGTTAATTTTGTTAAAGAAAGTTTTGTATAAAATGAGAAATAATGTTAGATGAATGATACATTAAAATATGAAATAATAAATTTTTGACTTCGTGTTTGTTAGAAATTAAGCGACGTCATGGACCACGGAACGTTTCGTTAACCATTATGGACCACGTTATTAGCAAAAGACAGGGACATATGAAATGTTCCATTAACTGTGATCATAGTTCAATATTGTCATTTTATAAACTGACTCTGACTTAGAATAAAATACAAACCTTAAGTAATACAAGTAAATACTCCATCAGCTTGATGATTTTGAACAAATACTTTGCATTTCATTTTATTTTTTTTTTAAGTTTAATTTTTTTTTTCTTAAATTCTGCTAATTTTTGCAACTTTGTTATAATGTGGGGTGAAAAGTGTGGGGTATTTTAAGAACAGTAGAATTTTGAATATTTTATAGGAAAATATGTAAAGTAACGGTAGGCGAAACCGCACCGGATGGTCGCCAAAAAGCGCGGGTTCGAATTCCGCTACGTTAAAAACTTTGAATGTTTTCTAATAATAGAATTATAGAATAATATATATATATTATAATATACAATTTATTTCGTAAACATTAAATACAACATGGAGTTGTTTATAAAATGACCGTATCAGGATTAGTATAGACAAACAAATTAGACTATTGATGTAATGTGGACCTTCCGGGCAGTGGTGTTGGACTGTTAGTGTTAAATGTGATTTATCTAGTGTATATACAAATCGATACCTTATTCGCAAACCAGCTAACTCGCATCTTCGTGTACTTTCCAAGAAACGCCAAAAACGTTATTTTTCTGAGAACACTTATTTAAAAAAATGTTTAGTAGATTATATATTTAAATGTATATTTAAGACAATCATCTTTTTTTTAAATAAGTGATCTGTATAAAATAAAAAATATGAAAGTTCACGCAGATTGAGTTAGTTGGTTTGTGAATTAAGATATCAATAAATTGTTACGGTATCAATGGTGTACATTTTTTTTTATTGATACAAAGTATAGCTAGATTTTGTGATCGCATAGCGTTTTGTACTCGTATTCAATTTAGACGTTGCTTTTTATTTATACTCTATATTATGAAATAAAATTGAAATTAGAATTTTTAACAAAGGTGCTCTGAATATGTATGTATGTTCATATAATATTTTTGAAATATGCTAAAATAACTTGTCAATTATTTTTCAATGTTTTAATACAATTCGCAAATTTGTTTTTTAGTTAATATTTATAATGATATGAGTTGCAAAGAAAAATTAAGTGTATAATTGTAAATTGTATGTATATATGAAAATGAAGTTTCCTAATATGGTACATTTGAATAAAGAATGAAGTGTTACTTATATAATTTGCAATTTCTTCCAATTATTTCCTATATTTGCAGTCTTTGCCTACTTTTTATAACTGCCATTCAATAAAAAAAATATTTTAACAAATTTTAAAAATATATTATATTGTAATGTTGTTATTATCAAATTTCTTGTTTCTATGAGATTTGTAATTTATAACTAATATTATAAGTAATTTGTACAAAATGCAATGCAGTTACTTTATTATTTTCACTTAGAAGGTTGTGTTGGCTATTTATTTTGTTTAATTATAATTTATATTTATACCAAATATATAAATATGGACTGTCCCAAATTCACTGCATACTTGTTTTTTTAGCTTCACGCTGTAATCCGCATATAGCGTGGTAAGCAGAGGCAACCTATTGTTAACACTCATTCCCATTCATACTCTATATAAAAATAATATTCTAGTTCTGAACACAATAGATGGGTACAAAATTGCAATTTTATTTGAAATATTATATATTAAAAGATTAAGGGTGCAGTGATTTAGCGGCAGATAAGGGCTTATTATATTTTATTTAGTATTTACTGTTATATGTTGTGAAATAAATATTTTTGTTGAAATAATGTACCTATATGACATTCTTTCACAACATGTGACAGTTGAGTAAAATTTAAACAACGGGTTCTGTAGCAATAACCATTAACACTCGTGTTTGGTCTTCCGTTTTTATTTTGTACTTACAAGTTTCAGGTGCTTTGCAATTCGTCAGCTTAGATTGTAAACTTGCTAAATCGATTTTTTGTCGTTATGTACTAGTATATTTTTATACCATTTGAAAAGGAAAAAAATATCGTTTCTTATTTTATTACATGTAGTAAGTATACAAACACTTGAAAGGAGAGTACACAAATCAATTATCGTAATTGTTTTATTTAAACATTTCTCTACTGAGAATTTGATTAATAGGATGTTAGCCGGTTTACACTCTAAGCCGACGATAATCCAGTCAGTTCTGCTGTTTGCGGCTAGCTAGCTACAAGTTAAAAGTTCGCCATTTTGTAAATAAACTTAGTTTCATTAGCAATATTGAAATCAGTTTATGTACCATTGCAATTTTTATACAAAAAATGCAAATAAATTGTAAGAGTAATTTGTTACTTTGTTTTTTTATATACCGATATCATTATTACTTCTGACTGTATTTGTGATAGCGTAATGACGTCTGACTGAACGGAACGGTTGGGGGTTCGATTTCCACTAGGAGGAATGAACTTTGATTTTCTCGCTCTAGTAACAAGACAAGCGTAGCGTTAAATTCCGCCATTAACACGCAATGTCTCGAAAACTGTTAACAATAGGTTTTCTCTGCCTCTGCTATATGCAAGAAACAGTGTAAAGCTAAAAAAGAATCATATATTCAAGACATTTAATTATAACCTTTTATAGCTAAGGCACACAAAACATAGAAAATATACAATATTAAAAATTCCTGACATTTATATTGAATTGCGAGGTTTATGAAGTTTAACACTTAATTTAAGTACTTTTGTTATCTTATACAATATGTATGTATAATAAAAGTAAATTAAACGAAAATACTTAGTTTTCACAAAAAGACATGGTTTTAAATAAGTACACATTGCATTATAATATATCAGGGATGTTATACGGATATAAAATTGTTTCAGATTGTGCGTTACTTTTGGATCTGTTTCGGAGATACTTTTTCAAAATTTCTGCTGTTTTTGTATCTTTGATACTTCCTACATATCTAAGCTACTTTAATATCTTTCATATCGAACATCCATCGGTTACAGTGCTCCATGACATCCCTGATATAAACAAATAGTATATAATTATTAATGAATCAGCATATATGTACAGTTGGCAGTTTCTATTTAATAAAATGTTTTTTTAGGCTTCATAATTAAAAATGGACAGTATTTTATTATAAAGATTTAGCACAACGAAAGCCTAAATTTCCCGCCGAACTATCGTCAGTATTATGGGAGCGCGCTGAGCATCGATACCTGTAGCAGTATGACCGGTGACATAAATATGACCCACCCTTTTTAACTTTTTCTTTCGGCTAAAAATATAAATTTTGTTGTTAGATTTTGTGGCTGCGGCGGCGCAGGGTCCAGACTGTAAACGCGGCGGTTCTGGGTTCGATTCCGGCTTAGGAGAATGAATAATTTTCATTTTCTCTCACTGGAAATAAGATAAAGCAAATCGAGTTCGAATCGAGGACGTGGAGTGTGGTTCGACACACACTAAGTTCTCTTTATCTACCATGTTATATTCTGAATAGAGCGTACAAAAAATATATTAGATAGTAAGTTTTAAAAAAATCATAAACTGTCATAATATTTTGGCTTTACGCTTTATCCACAACCATCGCGTTTACAATCCGATGACCAGTGCACAACAATATATGTATAGTTATTATAATATTTTCTTTTTTTATTATTTAGCTTTGCGCTGTACCTAACCAGCACATAGGAGGTTAAGCAGAGGAAACCTAGTGTTAAGACAAACCGTTCCGCACTTCCCGCCAAATTCTGAAGTCAGAGCACCCCGCTTTACCCGCCTACCAGAGCAGCTAAATGAAAATATTAAAATAATTCCTACGAATCGGATCGAACCCACAACCGCAGAGTTTACAGTCACACGCTTGTGCCTTGTGCCGCAACGACCTTATTATTATTACTGGCGCATAAGTAATAGGTAAAATTACATTACTCACATTGTCACTCGACCAAGAATCTTCTGTCCACTCCCATACATTGCCGGCCATATTGAAAAGGCCAAACTCATTCTGGGGAAACAGCTGCACTGGATTTGTGCCAATGTATCCGTCCTTTGCGGAATTATGATTTGGAAATGTGCCTTGCCATATATTGGCCCTGAATAGTTTAATTATTATCATTAATCAAAAATGGCGTGGGAGGTGAAAATTTTCAAAGAAAAAGAAGAGTTTTCTTTTTCAATTTCAAGTCGTGTATTTCGCATACAGCAGGAAAGAGAAGATCACGTCCTAGTGATAAAACACTCCGAAACCAATGTCTATTTGACAATTTTGTATAAAGAGAGACTAAAACATTATTTTAAATTAAATTGTAATTAAGTATAATATTATGGAGGAAATGTATACAGATTGAATGTTTGAGCAATATCATTTTTTTAGTAAAAAATAATTTAAATACTTACATATGTTTTCTATTAGGGAACAACTTGTTACCCCATGGATATGTCACATTTCGTTGTCCTCCTCGACAAGCAGCTTCCCATTCTGCCTCAGTCGGTAGCCTAGCTCCCCTCCATTTACAATATTCCTTAGCATCATTCCAAGATACGTGAATAACAGGATGATCCATTATACCTAAGATAAGTTTTTTTTTTAAGTTCAAGCTGTAGGGAACCTTGTGTTAAGACGCTTACGTTTCCCATTTCCGTCTTGAGGGGCGGAACTCAATTCCGCGCTCTGCTTAGAAATGAAAATTATTTGTTAAATATTTTCGCCGAGTGGGAATCGAACCCTCAACCATCGCGTTTACAGTCGCTAGTTTGTGCTCATTCACCACGACAGCCTCATAAAAAAGAGATATATAATAAAAAATTACCTCACACTATCACATACATAGCAAGGTCATATACTTATTTATACATAAAAAAAATATTGTACATAAATGTAGGTTGGTTATTTGGTGTTGATGGATAGAGCAGCTCAGACAGTGGAAGAGAACTCTAATGTGGCTTTAAAAGGACTCTTTAAACATACACTTGAGTGAAAAGCCCCACACACTGAGTTCCTCGCTCTCTGCAGCGACACCCGCATACCATGTGGTGATTCATCATTCCATTATTGGAATGCTAAGTAAAACTTGACGATAAATAATAATTAATGTTTTAGAAAGAACTTTAAGTATTATAACATATTGAAATATTGACATTATATCACAATACAAATATTGACAGAATTATGTATTTTAAGTATTTTCATTTGTGTTAAAACTCAACAAATAGATGAAACATTTTGTGTATTTCTCATGCTTCCATATTTGCTTAAATTTATCAAATATTAGCTTAATGCCAATATTACATTTTCCCACATACTGCCAAAACTTATTCAAGATCATACATCTTTAAACAAAGTGTCTCTGGTGTTGAGGCAAAGTGCGATGTTGAGTTCCGCCACTCAACACACAGTGCCTCCAGATTTCAGTGAAATGTGGGAAACACATTGTATCCCACACACAGCAGGGTAAGTAGAGGGAACCTGGTGTTAAGACATTCAGTTCCCCACTTTCTGCTGAATTCTGGAGGCTCTGCCTTCTCTGCAATATCATGCATATTAGAATTAGAATTGGTGTAGTTAAAAATATCTTGACCAATGCACAATGCATATAAACATGTATTGTACCTGTAATATCAGAATCAGGACCATAAGGATGTCGCCAGTTTGAGCCAGATACTTTATACCACCAGGGTGCCTGCATAACTCGATAATCTTTTAATTGCTCTTTAAATGTATTGTTTAAGAAAAGAGTGAACACAAAACTATCACCAAATATTTCTGCTTCAGTCTTGTAATTAGTTGATTCAGTAAACATATTAAATTCCCTGTTTGATACCTCAAACTTATCTAAATTAAAACCTTTCAATTTAATTAGTCGCTTTGGACCTTCGTTATCCTTTTCTATAACTACGTCGTCAGTGCCAATTTCATAAGTATTTTCTGGAATAAGCATCATTTCTGGTGTAAATTGTATTTTATCATTTAAAATGTTTTCAGACTTTATTTCTACAGGACATTGTTCTTTACTTGAAAGACTGAACGAATTATCAATATTAACTCTATCTTTAATCGTCTCGCGGTTAGCATTACAACCGCATTCTTGTTCCACGTTATGTATAATATTAAAATGTAAAAATAATAGTAAAATAATTGTTAACATTTCTATAATTGTATATAAATAATTAATATTTATAAAAGTACAAAACCGCAAAAAACAAAGTATACAAATATGACATATCACATATGCCAAACGTAAGTTATAGATTAAAAATTAAATTACAACATCAATTTAAACGTTTAATAACACTACTATGTAAACGTTTTAAAACCTAGACCTACTAAATATATAACTGATAATGACGATGATTTTAAAATAATATATACCTTTCACTCATCTAATACGCTTCTAAATAAATATTTATAATGCTAACAACACAAATGTATCTCTAACTCGTATGTAGTCAAATTTGCTGTTTTTGAATATATAATAATAATTTTATATATAATTTTTAATCGAAAGATTAAATAATAACAGCTCGTAATAATAACTTTTTATTCATGTAATATTCCATTTAAAACAGTTACCCAAATATGAGTCTATAGAAAAAAGAAAATATTAAAAAATATATTGTGTATTTTATTCCTGTCCTTAATAATACTGAGTACCAAGGGCGCGGCGGGATCCTGTAAATGAATAATGATTTGTTTCAAAACAAAAAAATACTAGAAAAGTACTAGCACCACATTGAAAATAATGATTGAAATTTACTGTGTAGATAAGTCATACATTTTATAATAATATTATGTAGGCACTACATTTAGTAATCTACTTTCTCACCTCGATATATGAAAACCAGATCATGATGTAGAAATAATAATTAGTTGCTGAAAATAAAATAGAATCATTTTAAAAACGCATGCCTAAATAATATTACTTTTGCGCAAGGACTTTCATTCATTTTCAAAGACTGAATTTTAGAAATATAAATAAAATAAATTCGTTTAAAATAATATCAAAATCATATAATACACTTACAATAAGAGCGGTACAATATCCTCTTGTTTCATTGTGCCATAATATTTTGTTATACCTTCCACATGACCCATACCGACTACTGCTAGTACTCGGGGCGATTGAACTGCAATAATTTATAAATAAATTTCATTATTAAAATATTTAATTTTTTTTTGATTATAGGTAAAAAGGTAGGAAAAGGTATGTGTATTAAACAAAAAGAGTCCAAAAGGTGTTGAGTAGAAAAACTTAATTAAATTTAATTCTTCATACGCCCTCAATAAGAACAGATAAAGAAATAGTATTGCAGTTACTAAAGATTGCTTTTATACTTGTTGGTATAAGACATAAAAAATATATTTATTAATTAATTCTATGAGAATGAAATATTTAATATGTTCATTTCCTCGCTCTGATAACGAGGCAAAGTGAAATTCTGCTTCTCAAAATGCAATGCCTTGAGAATGCAGCGTAAAGTGGGGAACGGAAGTGTTTTAACTCTAGCTTCCCATGCTCCCTCTGTCTAACCTGCTAAGTGATGAATAAAGCGTGAAGCTACAAAAATCCTAATATCAGTATCCTACTTAATTAATATATTTTTATAAATTTGTATGTAAAATTCCAAACAAAATCTATTAAAAAATCTAAAGGCCACTTACCAGTACGGACACACTCTTGCAACGAAAACGCTAGACACCTATCACGCTCATCGACAAACACATGAAATATTTTTTTAAAAGCAGGAACTTCTTTAGTGATTTCTTCAAATTGTGCTTGTACGTAGTCTTTGCTTTTATACTTTTCCAATTGATCTTTGCTACAATTAATATAAGTAGGTATATTTAACATATTTCTTAAAGGGTGAAATATAAATTTACCTTTAGATTTGTTAAAAAACAAAAAATACTTTTTATAAACTTTTATAACTAAATACATTGCATTGCAAACATCAATTGTATAGAAGTAGGTATCTATATCAATATAGATAGATACTTCTATACAGTTGATGTTTGCAATGCAGTAAGAAGAACAGAATGTCTAAATCTCAATAATCTATATATATAAAAGGACTTGTCCTCACTGACTGAGGTAAGACGCACGCACAGCCGTAACCGCTGTGCGTAGAAACGTGACATTTGGACAGATGTTTACTTTCGTAATCTGGACATCCACTAAGAAGGGATTTTGAAAAATTTTAACCCTAAATGGGTGAAATAGGGGTTGAAAGTTAGTATGGATTTTTTTTTAAATCGGCACCGATTCTTATAAAATTTGAAATTTAGATTTTTAAAAGTATTTAATTGAACACGTGTTTCATCGTTTTCCAGAATTTACCCCCTAAGGGTGCAAATAAGGGGTTGAAAGTTTGTATGGAAAAATTAAATCGCCACCGATTTTTATAAAATTTGAAATTTAGAATCTTAAAAATATTTAATTGAACATGTGTTTCATGGTTTTCTAGAATTCACCCTCTAAGGGCTAATAAGGGGTTGAAAGTTTTTTTGGAAAAATCTTTAAAACGCCACCGATTTTTATAAAATTTGAAATTTAGAATCTTAAAAATATTTCATTGAACACATGTTTCATGGTTTATTAGAATTCACCCCTAAATACGTAAGCGAAGCTGCGCGCGTCCGCTAGTAGGGTATATATGCTCAACTGTAGGATTTAACCTAGTATGTAAAGGCCGACATAACGCAGCATGTGACTGAAGACGCGATGGTTGTTGGTTCAATTCCCACTGAGGGAAATGAATTATTTCATATTTTCTTTTCCTTACTCTGGTAACAACACAAAGAACGGCATTGAGATCCGCCACTCATCACGCAGTGTTTCGAAAATTCGGCGGAAAGTGGAGAATGTAGTATCTTCAGACAAGGTTCCCTCACCCTACCCTGCTGTAAACGGGTATCCCGTTAGCGTTAAGCTAAAAAAATAGTAGTATGTACATACTTTAATGGCTTAGGATTGGCTGTAGAGAGATGATACAGAACTTGACCCAGCTCCAGAACACTTAATGATTGAAAAGCTCTCGCTATTGTTATTTGTATTGGACGATCTCCTAAAAATAATTTGCAGCCGGGAATCTTTTTCATCTAAAGAAAAATACAATAAAATTCAATTTATTTATAAAGGTATAAATCATTTAAAATATCTGGAAAAGTTTATTAAAGAAAAAATGTGTAAAAGCGCCACACGTAAGATATTTCAAGTAAGTTTTACTTATCTATAATAATATGAAAATACCAAATTATCGCACCTCTTGATAGGCTCTTCTAAATTCCCCGCCGGGGGCTACCCCTAATTCCCTAGCGATATCAGCATACGTTTTTAATAACATAGCGTGGAGCATTCCAGACACAAGTCCTTGTCCTTTAACGGCCTGTCTAAAAGTTTTTTTTTTATTTAACTCACATTTCACATTTTAGGTACAATTTTTATGCTATTTACAAACAATTTTTACAATTTTTATGCTTTTTCCTTTGAACAAAAACACATTGAGAAACGTATCTTTCACCTTTAACATATAAGTAATGAAAATGATGACGAATCTCGATAGGTACCTAATTCCCCTATATCTTCTAGCAAGACTATTTGTTGGTAATGGTTTTTAATTTTTACTAAATCACTTAATTTTTATTCTTACACCTAACGTTGGTGAAAAGGTTTTACTTCCAAAATAGACTTAAATATCCTAAATACCTATTAATATTTTGAAAATAAAATAGATTTATATAAATATAGGTATAAATAAGGCTTACAAATAAACATTATATTAAAATGTTTAACATACCTTATTTTCTTTGCGTCAAAAGTTTTTGCATCCTCTAAGAATTTTTTATCATCTAATTCTAATAGAGATACTCTTTGACGACACAATTCGATTAATATTGCGTTTGGATTGAGTGATTTTACTATCTGACGAAAAATTATAAATCAAATATAAATAAGCAAGTGCCGTTCGCGAGAAATAAGCTGAAATTTGCATTTATGTATTTATATATAATGTAGGTGTAGAGTCAGCAGTCAATTGATATCTATTAGATAAACTTGATTTTTAAAAGTTTTTTTTCTGACTTTTCTGATCACTCACACAAACACAAAGCTCAGCGTAAGCCTCGCGAACTGTATGTACTTATATGACTATGTTTTGTCATTTTAAATAAGTATAAAATGTTCTATAATTAACAAAAATAGATTAAGTATATTAAAAATGTACATTTAATACTAATATTATGTTTGTACCTGAGAAACATCCTCTACAGATTGCTTACTAAAATGTACGGTTCCCAGTAACACAACTTTTGCCTTATTATCATTTTGTAATAAAACTGAGGACGATGGTAGATTAGCAACATCTCCGGCGGCTCGAGAAAAAATTGGCCATAGCACTACAAATTACACTTCATATAGATTTTTACAACGTAATTTAATAATTTACTATTAGTAGTAAAACAGAATATACGTGCCAGGTTTGTCTTTAAGCCTTATGTTTCTTCTTGGACTTAGAACTTTCTTAAGACATCTTAAGTATATCATATTTTACTAGTTAATTTACAACACAATAATTTAGCTTTAAATCTGTA
Organism: Heliconius melpomene rosina; assembly: GCF_056956725.1. Taxonomy (NCBI): domain Eukaryota; kingdom Metazoa; phylum Arthropoda; class Insecta; order Lepidoptera; family Nymphalidae; genus Heliconius; species Heliconius melpomene. The sequence goes on along the minus strand of NC_140401.1, from coordinate 3,997,975 downwards.
CATTGTTATAAAATTTTAATTTAAATTTAATTTAATAATTTATTTCATATCCAAATGTCATTTTGTAATAATAGTCTAATCTGTCTTAATTTATGGTATTTTATTGTAAGATGCCGGTGCTTAATGCAAAAATGAGCAGATACAAACCTCCTTTGTTATTTTTTTAAGGATAATATAAAACATATAATCTAAAAAATGTATAGATACGATATATACATATATAGAGACATGGAAGCGCCTGCACTTCTTTTACGAGAGTAGCATAATAAAGGGGAAAAATATTTCAAACCCATACCTAAAAAAAATAATTAAGATACGTTACGTACGATACGTACTGTTTAGACGTAGGATTTTTTTCATTTCACAATCTTCATCCACACTGTGGCATATGCAGCATAATAAAGTAATTATAGGTAGTATGCGAGCGAAGCCGCGAATGGTTCGCCAGTAGGAAATAGTTTTGCTTCCTTATTTTTTATATATTTAAATAAAACTCAATTAACTGTATACTCACATTATATGTTTATATTTACAACAATCATAAACTTTACGTCAGTATACATATAATAAAATGAAATTATATTTTTTTTATTCATAATATGAAATCCACAATTTTTTTCTTACATAATAACATAATATCATAACTTCTTGAAATGGAAACAATAAAATTGGAGCCTTTAATAACAGATTTAATAAAAGAGTTTCACACAATTTTTAAACATTATGTATAATAGCAGCATAAATATTCATAAATAAACAAGTTCGCTTAAAAGGCACTGGAAGCATATACTTATGTAGGAATTAACAAATTAAATTTGTATATAGGATCATTGATAGAGTAAACTAAAATAAGCTATTCGTTTTCCAATAGCTGCGGATTCGAGTCCCGCAAAATTATTTTTATATACATTTTATAAAATATTTTTTTGATCCTTAGTGTGGAAGAGGACTTTAAAAAATGGTAAAAATGACTTATTAATTTTTAATTAATATCATAATATCAAATAGCTTAATTCGAATCATATTTTGTATATTTGTACAGTATGTCTCTCTGTACATACACCATGACCTACTTATTAAATCGAATTTATTGATACCAACATTTATTTTATTAAGTAATTTTTTCTGCAATTAATTACACTATAATATACTTTTACTTTTAAAATTGAAAATAACCTTAATTATGAATGCAAAAGATGATTCAAAAAGAAAATGATTGTGACAAAGTGGAATTTTGGAAATAAATTAAATTCGTTAAAAATTTTAAATTACCTATTACAACATTATTTTTCACTTTATATCGAGCCGTATGGTGACCTAGGTTTAATAATTTTCTAGGATACATTTTTGCTATAAAAATATATGCCTCAATCTAATTTGCTAATTTTGTTGTAGATCAGCGAAGTCTTTATTAGTGCCATTATATGATAAATCAGTCCTTCCGATTTCTGGAAATAAAAATGTCTTTTAAATTAATTCAAAAGGCAATCAAGGCTAAAGCCCAGTTGAGCTTCCCACTCAACACGCAATGCCTCAAAAAATTCGGCGGAAAGTGTTCGCGTCTGTAAACATTATCACCTTCACATCACCCCACTCGGAAGATGAATTATTTTCATTTCGCTCGCTCTGGTAACAAGACTTTTACGAACAAAGGGGCGAAGCTTGACACTATGATATTCCTACGTACACTCAGCTATATGCAAGATACAGCGTGATAATACCTAAATTTATAATTATACATATCTTAATTAGTGCTTAATTTATAAAATGTATAAATACCTGTAAAAACATGAATTCATCATATTCAAGGCAACCAGCGTTTCGGAGTAAAACGGTACAACGCGTACAAAAACGCACTGACTGCGGCCGCGCGCGCCGACACCCGCAACACGCGCGTCGACAGCGACGGCGCTGGGATCCTGGCAAAAAAGAACGTGTATAATATGCAATATGAAGAGTTCGGCTTTACTTTGTATCATGTATCATATAGTAAATGACACTCGACGCCGCGTCCGACTGTACTTTAGGGTTTATGATCGTTCCTGTGATGGTATTTAAGATATGCGCATATAATTCTGCGCATACCTGCGAAACATCGTAACACGTTTGATGGACTATACAGTACGCTCAATAATATAATATTTATATTTTGCATAAGCAGAACAAAATATATTGAGAAGCACATACTGAAGCAATGGCGATATATCATGTGGTTCCATCTTGCCCCAGTGCTCCACGATGCCGGACACATGACCTATGCCCACCACACCGACTATCCGACATGGCTCGCGACCTACAAAATCCCACAAATATATTATTAAAATTGGTTAAGTGTATATTATTGAGGCTAGTCGTGGCGCAGGGGTAAAAACGTGCGATTGTAAACGCGACAGGTTGTGGGTGCGGTTCCCGCTCGAGGATATGAAATATTTAATAAATATAATAATAATCAATAATTTTCATTTCCTCACTCCAGTCATGAGGCAAATCGAGACGTTGAGTTATGCCACTCAACATGCAATGCCTCCAGACATTGAAGTGAAGTACGGAAGTGTCTTAATAGGAACAGAGTGTCTTTACACTATTATCCCTCAGGTTCGTGCGGAACGCACCGCGCATAGCACCTGGGATGCTGGGAAACAGGGTAACCACAAAAAATATTTTCATATTTTGATTATATTATTCCACACTTGGAAAAGAAAAATTCTTTTTAGAAAACATATGAAATATATACTTACGTGACTGCATGGCGGCAATTTGCAACGAGTGGCATAGGAACATATCTCGCTCGACTACAAAAACTTGTTTCAATGGCGGAAACTCCTCCGCCATTTCTTCTAGCATGTCCTCAAGCATCTTCTTCTGCTTACACCGCTCTACTTCTTCTAGACTGTAATTGTTATAATTTTTAGCTTCACGCTATATCGTAAACATAGCAAGTTAGACAGTGGGAATTTGGAAACCTAGAACACTCCATTACCATTAAGACACTTACGTCAAGAAATTCCCCACTTTCCGCCTATCCTCAACGCCGCGCTATGCCTCGTTACGAGGTAGGTCTCGAGGCCACATAAGACCGTTATGATGCAACGGCACAACGTTTGACTGCAAGCGCGTAGGTAATGGGTAACGCTTGGAGAATTCAATTATTTTAATTTTATCACACTGGTACCAAAACAAAACTCGGCGTTGATCTTCGCCATTCATCACGCAATGTATCCAAAAGTGGAGAATGGAGTGGCTCGACACTCGGTTCCCTCTGCCTACCCTGCTACATGCAGTATACAATATGAAATAAAAAAAATATTTAGTACACATATTTTGAAACTCACCTGATATTCTGATTTGACGTAAGTAAATGCCATATGAAGCGTATAGTTTGACCCCACGTGAGAGATGATATAGCTCTTTGTAAAGTTATGTTAATTGACCGATCTCCTAATTGTACTATGCAATTTGGAATCTTCTTGGCCTGCAATAAAAACATATATTTTTTGTAGCTTCACCTTTATCCCGCATATCGCAGATTAGACAGAATCAATCTATATGTACACACAGCAGTATTAATAAGGAAAAATATATTTTTTTTATTTACCTAAGCATGACAAAAAAAATTTAATATGTACAATATAAAAATTTAATATGTACACAAAATTATCAATGTGGTAAAAAACACTAGGACTATCAATTATTTTGTCACATATCTGTCCAATACTTAATTTTCAGCAAAAAAGCTAATGAGATAAATATAATAAAACATAAAATATAACTACCTCAGCCATAGCTCGCCTGAACTCCCCACCAGGGGCCATACCAAGTTCTCTTGTTATATGAGCTGTCATATTTAATAATAGAATGTACATGAGACCATTGAAAACACCATTCTGTGCCATAGTTGCCCTAAAAAAGATAAAATAGTAATCTAATAGTATTAAGTAAATCTTTTTTTAAATCATAGTATTCTAAAGTGTTATTCCAGACTATAGATAGAAAATTACTTTAGAAAATGTATATAAGCCATAAGCCATCGCTGCTATATTTTGTACAGTCGGGCAGTATCTCCCTGAGTCACAATGTTCTTACTTTTTAACATTTTAAATACCAAACCATCTTTTGGGACATACAATAATTTCAATAGACATGCAAAATAAAGTAAATGTTTTAAACATATAACATACCTTATCTTTGCTATATTTATGTTCTTAGCCTCTCTTAATATAATTTCTTCATCAAGTAACAATATGTTAGTTCGTTGTTCGCACAATTCAACCATTACCAAGTGCGGAGACACTTTTTGTATCACCTGAAATATATTTTCATTAAATTAAATAATTTATTAAATGTAAATGTAATTATTTTTTATTACCTTAGATACATCTTCCTGGGATTCCAAGCTAAAATGAGCAGTGCCTATCAAATAAACTTTTCCTCCATCGGGGGCATCCAAAATAGTTACTGTACTTGGCAATGTGTCATCTAACTCTTGATCTTTAGCAATATTCTCATTTTGCTTTTCACCTGATAAAGAAAAATAGATAATATGTATATGTATTTAGAAAATGTAAAAACAGTTATGCAGTGTTTGGAAAATATTAATAAAATCTATACTAATTAACATTGTATAGTTATTTTACTTTAAACATGATATAACGGCACTGCATTATTTATGGTCAATACAAAAATACAATACACAGTACAAACATTAATATATACTTACATATACTAAAATTATATGAAGAAATTGTTTTTCAGAAGGTTGTCACAAGTGCAAGTTCAAATGGAAAAATTGGGGGAAGGATATATCCTTCCTCTAATTTTTATTTAAAGACTAGTCATACAAAGGTATTAATTATTTATGGAAATCATTTTAATGTTATCATTGTAATATAAGTCATACCACAGTAATGAAGCAAAAGATAAAAGCTATTCTTATATACTGATAAACTGTAAGGTGACTGACATACTCAGAGAAATTTTTAACTATAATTAATCAATAAAAAATGTATATTGTTTTTTGAAGACTGTAGGTTACTTTTTAGCACAATAAAATTTTGGGAAAGTTAAAAAAACATGCAGGCGAATCCACAAGCACAATGTCAGTTACATAAATATAATTATATGAAAAATAAATTCTAATTGCAAAATACATATAAGCCAATAATAACTTTGTAGTTATGCCTGTTACTATATGCAAGTTGCTTACCTTCAACATTACTTTCTGGAATAGTATCTATTATAACATCCTCTGATACAGTAGCCTTTGTGGGATATGGAGTTGAGGTAATAAAATTAGGTTTGCCTGAAATCAAATAAAAATGTATATAATCATTATTATTATACATATAACAAACAAAAATCAATTATTCACTTTTTTTGACATTTCTTCTTTTCACCATTTGTATATAATTATCTTATATTGAAATATATGTAAAATTTTCTTTACACTACCAATATGTCTAACACAATTGAGTGAAGCCTTATTGATAGGTATTGCTTAGTAATAACAAGTTGGCATAGCTAATTAGATTAATAAAATGTACATTTTGCTTCAATCTTTACTTTAAGATCAATATCTGATTCAAAGTTTTATTCTTACAAGTAGTCATAGACATTTAAATAAAAGGAATAATATTATTTGTTTGATAATATTTTCAAAGGCAAAATTCAGCATTTAGTTCCACCAATCAACATACCACACAGTAATATCTCGAAAATTAGGCAGAAATGCGGAACGTTTTTTAAGAGGTTACTATATGCTACATACAGATATACTTTACCACTATCATTTGTAGTAGTTTGACTCATATTTTTATGTGCATCACCACCTCCATCTTCAGCCTTTAAAAACATTTGGCATTCATTTAATATTTCACAATTAACCAATGAAGGTTTTGGAGGTTTGTTGACAAGCAGCTGTTCTCTTTCTGCATCAGAATCCATATTTCTGTTGACTGTAGATAAAGTACATTTTAACTATTTGTTTTGTATATTTACGATATGTCATCTATTTACTATTGGGACCTTCCAGTAAGGTTAATTAGCCTTTCATCTAAAAACATTGTGTGCCTACGTGGATAAAATCAGTTATTCAAATTACTTATCGCTAATATATTAACGTATTTCTCAAGAGATTTAGACATACATGGTCTGAAATTATGTTAACTTAGATTTCTCTTAACATTACAGTAAAATTAAAGCAGAAATTTAATGTAATTTCATCTTAAAATAATAAGAAACTTAATACAATAAATAATATTATTATCGTTGTGTTCGGGGGTATAATATATATATAAGCAAGCATACCAAGGAATATAATTGGGATTAGTAATCTGATATGTCTCGGCAGTAAATTTGATTTTCCCCTTATTTATTATAAGTACTAAAAGAAATAAATATCACATTCAAATCGACAAAGCTATAGGACAAATGACTTTAGAAATATTTTATTTTTACTCTATGAAAACTAGACAATTGACAATATTCTCATTAAAGTTACAGATAAAATAACACTTTCGAGGTATCGATTATCTTTTGCTATTAGTATTAAAATTTACACACATTTAACTCAGTTGGGGAGATACAATATGGTAATTGGTACTGCGTAAGTCAAAATCTGAAAAATGCTAAACTATTTATAAGATTATTTATTTTGATTGTACAAAATTTTACTTATTCTTAAATTTTTTGTGTCTTTAATTATTAATAAAAAAAATTGTCGTTTTTTTTTCATATAGATTTTCGTGCTGAATCGATTTTACCATCGATATTAGTTTAAGTCAGTACATAATACAAAACCACAATTAAAATAATTTATAGTCTGTAAATGTTACATCACTTCAATTTTTATCGAATTTGGAATTCGGAACTTATTTTCCGAACACATTTTAAATTTCTACCTTGTGTTTTCATTTAAGGAAAAAATAAAAAATGAGCGCGTGGAGGCAAGCCGGTCTTAAGTAAGCTACATTTCTATAATTTTAAGTCAGTATCGGCTTAGTATGAAAACTATATAAAGTACTTATTTTCTAATATTTTTAGTTACATAAACTATTCGAACATTGCGGCAAAAATCTTGCGAAAATCTTTAAAACCAGAACTCCGGACAGAAGCACTTAAACGAGACGAATCCCACGTTCGCATAACACCTTGGGCTAATGGCAGACCAGCACGTAAGTTATTATTTCATATATTTAACTAAGACTAGTTACTTGCAGGTGTATAAGAATTTATCTCTTTTACTATAAATAATTATACCCACAATTATAATTATTTTTTTATATTTATAATGTGCACTACTGTTTCAGATGAAAAGGATTAAGTATATGTGTAAGTTAAGATGTAGTTAGAGTTTAAAATTATTTAGCATGTTGTTTAAACTAACAAATTATTCTGTTTATTTAAACATGCAATGTTAAATTTTTACTGCCAGTGTTTGTCATTATGTGCAATGCCTATGTTTCATAGATATAGTTAATTAACTATTTAATTTAAGATAATATGTATGAGTTTATATGACTAATTTTTTTACATGTGTTTTTTGTTACAACATTTAAATTAGATTAAAATAATTATTTAATTTTAATATGCAATATTATCATTTTCAGATTTACAAGCAAAAGCAGCCAAGTAGATGAACATAGCTTGTGCCACAATCCTGAATATCAAGGATAAATTATTTAATTGTATAGCGATATTATAATAAATATGTTCTAAAAATAACAAAAATTATATTTTTATTTCGGTTTTATAAATTTATTGAGCTATAATCAGATAGTATAATAAACAACCAAATTTTGTCACTATATCTTTAATTCTCTTAGATTATCAGGAGTTGTTTCTTAATATTTAATTTTCAGTTTCTTTTATTTTACGAACTGAAAACTTCCATTTCCTTCTCAAGATAAATTTAAATGTACTTTTTTTTTGTTTCACACTACCTCGAATACAGCAGGGAAGGCATAGGGAACCTATTTTCACATTGCATCACACATCAAGTGGTAGAACATTGTCTTGTTATAAAAGAAAATAATTCTTTCCCTCTAGTAGAAATCAAACCCATGTGAGCTGAACTTGAAGTCAGCGCGACAATGCGGCTGTGCAAAAAACAGCTTTACACTTTAAACTCGATGGTTGTGGTTCCTGTTAAGTGGGAATGCTACTAATAGTGTAGGCAGAGGAAACCTATTGTTAATGCACTGTTCCTCTTTTTCTTGTTTTTAAAACTTTACATATTAAGAAATGGAACTTTGTCTATCAGAGCAAGATATAAAAATAAATTAACTATTCCCCAAAGTGGGGACCCACAACCAGTGAGCTAACAGCATTGGTTTTCCACTGACTTGACCTTATTGTATCATCTATCAAACTTGTAAGACATTTGTTGATTCTCTTCATCTTCTTCACAAAAATGTGTAGAATATATGCATATTGTATTAGAATTAGACTAAATTAAAGATATTTTTTAACAATATTTGAATTGGAAATTGGCAAATAAGTATTAAACATTTTACTAATATAATTATGATTACAAGTGTAATGTGTTTTTGTTTTATTTAAATAAAACAACATTTCTAGCTCAAAAGGAATCTTTTTAATCGAGTTACTTTAATATAAATGTTGGCATTTTTTACATCATTGGTAATATTTGTGCCTAATGGAGCTTTGGGATCAATACAATCAAGAGTGACAGTTTCTATAGGACATTGGCATCTTAACTTTTCTACACCATTCCAAGCTATCATAATTCCATTGTCAGTACATACTTTAGGTGGTGGTCTATATACATTGCAGCCTAATTTACTACCAATGTATTCTATACCTTTGAAGATAAAGTCATTACATGCTACACCTCCTGATACAATAATACTTTTACTTGTTTCATTTAATAATTTATTTTTTAAACAATATTGGAGAGCCCTTTCTGTTCTATGGGCTATATGTTCTGCAATAACTCTCTGATAAGCAGCGCACAGGTCATAAATTTCAGGAATTAATTCATCACCCCTAATATTGTGTTCTTGTTCTTTTTTCTCTAATTGACGAATTAAAGCATCTTTTACACCGCTAAAACTAAAGTTACAATCTCTGTTCTTAAGTAATGGTGTCGCAAATTCAAATAAAACAGAGTTCTTTGAATATTGAGCTGCTATTTCTATAGCTCTTCCCCCTGCTATTTCCGAAAAAATGGGAATATTTTTTAATTTCATTCTCCTAGCAGCTTTGTCCATCACTTCTCCTGGTGCATTGTCTAGAGAGTTGCCAAGTAATAAGAAATCATTTACATTCTGTACTACTGTTAGCAAGCAATGTCCACCTGATATCAAGAGTGCTAGAAATGGAAAATCTATATTATGATACATCCGAGCCACTAAGGCATGTGCTTCCATGTGATGAATTGGTATTAATGGCTTATTATATATTTTTGATAAATATTTTGCGTATTTTACACCTATTTGTAAACTTACTAGTAAGCCTGGTTTAACTGTTACAGCTACATAATCAACATTTTGGATTTTTAAGTCGGCTTTTTTTAATGCTTCGTTTACAGCTAAATCAATATTTTTGCGATGCAAGTCTCGCGCGAATAATGGATTAACTCCACCTAATCTTGTATGTATGGCATTTTGAGAATATAATGAATCTCCTAGAATATTGCCACTCCCAGTAACAATAGCAACCCCTGTATCATCACATGATGTTTCAATACCTAAAATCACAGTCCTTTCATTAAAACTATAAAATCTTTGGTTATGTTTTAATTGAAATGTATATATATTTGTAAGATTTTTGACAATTTTATAATTTCTATTGATAAAGTGCATAATTTCAAATAGTTTTAGATATACTTAGGTGTATCTAAATTTTAATATACAATACTCTTATGATTATTAAAGTTAAAGGGGAACGTCAGCGGTCAGAGGTTCATTTAATCATTTTCATTTCATCCTTTTCCTTTCCAATCCAATATCACAGACTAAAAAGTTAAGAATTATATATAAGAAAGGCATAGGAAAACGTAATCGGTTTTCAGATTTCACAAACAGCTTACGACTACGAAATACGAACTAGGAAGTTGACCGCTGATCATAGTGCACCTGCACAGATTACAGAACCACAGAAGCCCAGAAGCCAGAACCAGAGAGTAAATGTGTTCTGTGCTGTGGTCAGAACTCATAACACATAATCACAGAACACATTTACTTGCACATAATATATCATATACACTCTATGTCATCACATATCCTCAAAGTAGGGATGCCTGATGATCATCGATTTTAGATGAACATCGATGTTGCAATAAATAAAACATTATAACATACACCCGTCTATTTCTTATTCATTCAGAATGTTTATAAACTTTAGTAAGCAAAGAAGTTCATTAAAACATGAATAGCTACTTCAAAACGTCATAAGAGAGTGATCATATTATTGACATTTTTACAATTATTTACAGAAATTGATAGACTACTATTATAGAAAGAAATTGATAATCGATTTTTAATTTGGAATCGATTTTCTTTGCCACAGTAGTAACTCTTTGTGATTCTATGATGTACCTAGAATCTACTTATTACTCTGTGCGGGTGTCAGGGACCGTATTTAATATTTTAAGTACCTTCTATTCGGCGATTCCTGTCCTTTATAAAATAAATTCCTGATTGTTGATGAAGTATCTGTTTAGTACTAGGAAGCAAATATAACAGTGAAATATGCTTAAGATTTGAAATAATAATATTTTTTTAAATTACTTATTGTAAGTACAAAGTGTATTGATAACCTTTTAATAGAAAATTTGTCTGTAAATACGCGTAAAGTGATAAAGATGCTCTATCGTATTCATTTAATATTACAGTTTATTGAATTTAAAAATAAAACAGTGTAAATAAACAATCAATTTAGCTGGATTCCTCGTTCTTACCACCACGCGTACTTCGGCGACATGAATAAAATGAATATAATTGCTTCTCTCATTATAAAACAATTTTAATAATTTAACAATTTATTCTTATTGACATTTAAATTAGCTAACAATAATATTATTGATAATTCCTTATCCAGTCAATTATGATTTTAATCTTAAATTTACAATATCAATAAAATTATTTCGTATTTAACTTTCGCTTCTTTTATGGATATAATAATTATTAAATTAATTTGTTTCAGATTTTATGAAAATACCCATGCAAGATGCTCTACTTAAACATTTTGAAGCAGTCAACTATAGTTCACTTATGTTTTGCTATATCATATTTTACTTCTGGCTTGATATTAAGTCTTATCCAGGCAATTTTATTTTTTAGCCTTAAGCCTTTCAATAAAGTGTTATATAGAAAAATAAACTATTACCTATCATACTCATTTTATTGTCGTAAGTATATTCTTTAAATATGCTTAAATTAACTTTGCTTGTGAGGTTGTTGTGGTGCACATTGCACCTCTCTGATTGTAAAACAGAATAGCTTTGGTTTCAATGTGATTTGGGTCTTATACCCAACACACACACTTCACACTTATGTGAAGTTGCTTTTTAATTCTTGATTTTTTTAATGTCTATAATTTATAAAATATTAGAAAAAATACTTAAACTTACCTTTTTTTTTCAGAATTAGTTTTTATGTCTGAATGGTGGTCAGGGACAAAGTTGTCAATATATATAAAAAAAGATGAATATGATAAGTATTATGGAAAGGAACATGGCTATCTAATTATGAATCATAGTTATGAAATAGACTGGTTAATGGGTTGGCATTTCTGTGATGGCATACAAGTTTTAGGGGTAAGTATTTTATATGATATTTCTATTTACATTAAATACAATGTCTGATTGTAGACAGTAGTGGGTTTAATCCCCACCTAAAGGAATGAATTATTTTCATGTTCAAATATATAGTAAAATATTTGTTTCTACAATAAAACAGTACCAAACCATATTTTTTCTTAGCCTATCATTGTCCACATGAAGTAAACATTTGTACTATTACAAAATTAACTTCTCATAACACAAAAAGTCGCAACTATAATTTATATATTAAAATTAAATTGATTTATTTACAAAGTAATATAAAACTTTTATCATTTTGTATTACTTAAGACTTTAATTTTTTATAAAGATATTTTAAATATACTTTCCACTTTCACATTCACATTTTTTTTATATTAAGTAATTAGGTTAGTAGAATAAGAGGAAAGTAAGATTTGAAGTTAAAACATACTCCTTACTACTTCTATTATCTTTTCATAAGTATATAATTTTCATTACTGTCCATCAGATAGCTTTGTTACTGGCCTGTGCGGAAATCTTTGATAAATAAATGATATATTTTAATTGTGATTATTATTGGCATACATTTTGATAAGATAAAATTATAGTTTTTTTTAGAGATATTTTATAGAATCATAGATAACAATAACTGTCTTATGATTACCACAAAAGAGATTATAGACATGATAATTATCTAAACAAAATGTTATTATCTAAACAAATAATACAATTTGTATATTTAACTAATTTAACAATTTTTAATAAAAGTTGATTATTAAAATGGTTCTTAGTACCAAACACATAAGAAAAGAAGTATAAGGAATTATTTATATTTTATTCCTTTCAAAAGTGTTTTGCCCTTTATTGAAAGTAACATTCACTTTTCTTTTGGAATTCCTGAATGTGATCTCATCTTATTTATTATAGAGATATCTGAATAAAATATAATTTTGTTATCATAATATTTTCATTTAACATACTTTTAAATAGATTTAATTTCTCTGAGAATTAATGATCTGTAATATTGTAATTGTTATTGTAATTACACCTTATCTACACTATACATATGTTATGTGCAATATAACGAGTCTCTTAATTAGGAGTTTAATTATATTTAACTATAAATAAACATTTTATAAAAGGTAGATAACAAATTATTAACGAACTTAAATAAATGTTTCATTAGTAAAACCATAAAATAACCATAACCATGGTTGTAGGTTCGATTCCCACTCTGTTTTCACACTATCCATAGTATTGGAAATTATTTATTTAATATTTTCATTTCTTCGCCTTGGTGTCAAATTGCGGCGTGGAGTTCCGCCACTGTACACGCAAAAACACTAGGCTCCCTCTGCTTACCATCTGATATAAGCGGGATACAGCGTGAAACTAAAAAAAAACAAAATATAGAAAAATATATCACATAAACTTATAGAGAAATTCGAGTGCATTTCAAAATTTCCTACGTACTAGATTAGTGCGAATAAGTATTATTTTTTTCACTTTACTGGGCAATCGTAAATACTAAATATACTGTTACAGAACATTTGCATAATTTATATGAAAAATTATAAATATTCTCCAGTGCATATTCGTTTCATGTTAACCTACTTTGTAATCGTTAAAACGGACGTTTCTGTTATTTTGTGGAGTCGTTTGCATATTTATTTCTATTAAAGTAATATAAAAATATTCTCGTCGTAGAGATATTTTCTGCGGCGAGGGTCTTGGATTTTAGCTTTGAACAGATATGTTCGTGCTATAGATGCAATTGAAAAATTATATGATCCATTTGTCCTTACGCTCTGACGCGTTATGTGATTCACAATGCTATATGACTAGTTATCTCATGAATATTTACACGCAATGGATCCAGAATAATGCGGAAAATGGAACGGAAGTATTTCAATGGCGACGGAGTGTCCTAACTCTAGATACTCAGATTCCCTCTGCCTACTCTGCTATGTGCGTGAAGCTAACTTTTTTTTGCAGTGTTTCGTAAATTTACGTTTTTTATTTTATGTAAATATACACCGTTTATAATACGTAGACAACAAAGAAGTCACCGTATTTATTATAATAAGTATGTAAGTGGTTTAGTCATAGTATCTGTCTTTGCTAAATAGACACATACAAATTTTTTTTTAGCTTCAAGTTGTATCCCGCAGGGTAGGCAGAGGGAACCTAGTGTTAAGACACCCCATTCTCCACTTTCCGCTCAAGGCTTCTTGAGGCTGTGCGTGTTGAGTGGCGGAATTTAAACCCGCACTATCCCTTGTTACTAGAGCGGGGAAATGAAAATATTAAGTCCATCATTCCCTACTCTATGAATAAACACAGTGGGAATCGAACCTACAACCGTCGCGTTTACAGTCACACTTGTGCCACTTTAAAATGTATCTAAATTCATTCATGGTTTCATGTTGTGCCTTTTTTTTAGAATTGCAAAGCCTACGCGAAGAAATCTATACAATATTTACCACCTATAGGTTGGATGTGGAAATTTTCAGAATTTGTATTTTTAGAAAGATCATTTGATAAAGATAAGGAAATAATCAAAAGGCAGATATCAGAAATTTGTGATTATCCGGATCCTGTGTGGGTAAGATATTTTGTTTTCTTTTTTTATATTAAAAAATCAACGGTGACCAAAATAGATTAAAAATATTAAAGTCAAATGTTTCTAATTATTATGTACAGTAGATATATTATATAGATTTGAAGGCAATTTCATTTTCATCGCATTCAGAGAATCCTTTCTGAGTGTTGTCCTACAGTTCCCAAGGGACTTCCTTTTACTTTTCTACGATGATTAGATTTGGTTGTGTCATTGTCAGGCACTTAGGCCCATATCGCTCTTGAGAATGATTTATAAATACGGGCCTTAGCACCAACAAAGGAGTTGTATGTTGCATATATTTTTTTAATTCAACACATTTATTGTAAACATATATAAGTAATACATCTAAGTAAAAATCACGAAAACCAAACAACTTATATGCGTTAAAGATTTAAAAAGTATACGTGTTTACTTCCTGATAGTAATATGTTATCACACCTAGCACGTTGACGACCTTGACTCGCATATTATTCTTCTAATAAATTATTTATAGCGTGTAAACTACTCGATTGCTTAACTTCCCTGTACGTAATGGGTGTGTTTGTATCTATAAACAATACTGTCAAATTTAAATTATAAAAGACATGTGCAATGTTCGAATAACTGATTTTGTAATAGCAATACCAGAAAAAAATATTGTTGACTACTAATTAAAAGAGATTCAATCCATTACATTAACAAAAAAAATACTTTTGAATTGTAAATAAATACACATTTAAGATTCGAAGTCACTACGTAATCAATTATTTTATCGATAAGAAAAAATAAGAACAATACCTATTTAGGCAACGAAAAAAGTAGTAGTAGTATTTAATGAATTAATATATGAAAAAATAAGTCAAGTGTTTTTAAAATATTCTTAATATTCTAGGGCAAGACAGATACAACCTGTATGTACAACATGTCTAAAGTTAAATAAACTTTAGATACCTTGTATATAATTCAATTGTCAGATATCTAATTCTGTGTACATATGTGATTTTTAACATGCTAATTGATAAAAAAATAAGTTTATCATAAAAATCACGCATGTGATTATTATATTTATATACTTAATTAACATGTTAGAGGTCAGCCGTGACGCAGGAGTACAAAGTGTGACTGCAAACGCTACTGGTTGTGGGCCCCATCTTCACTCGAGGAAATGAAATATTTTATTTAAATTAATATTTTCATTTCTTCGCTACGGTGTCGAGGCAAACGCAGCGTTGAGTTCCGCCACGCAACACGCAATGCCTCCAGAATTCGATGGAAAGTGGGTAACGGAATGTCTTAACACTAGGTTCCCTCTGTCTAACCTGCTGTGTGCGGGATACAGCGTGAAGCTGATTTGAATTTAATTTTACAACAAAATATTATTTTAAATATTTCTGTAAATGTATGTAGATATTTTGAAAAGAAAAAATTGGATCAAGAGCGTCAATATAACAACCGTTTCACCGCAATGCATATACGCGTTACATACTCTCTCAATTTTTACGGTTACTTACTTTCCGTATGAAGTAGTTAGTACGTATATGAAAATTAATATCGTCTGTTTAGAAAGTAGCATATTTTGAAATTTTTTTAAGTTTCTTTTTTATGTTAAGACTTAAGACTAGCGGCATGTCCGAGGTTTTTGTTTTGATTTAATTATCCTTCTGGGTTTATAATATATTTTTCTGGGCGGTAGGTACTCGGTAAACGCGTAAATCCCAATCTGGCAGGAATTCCAATATAAAATGTAGACTATATGTTACTCCACAACAACTTTTATCTTACAATGAAAGAAAAAAACACCTTTCAGATGTTCTGTGATTCTCTCGAGAGCCTGGACAAACAGAAAGACAGATAGATAAAAAAATATTAATGTTTTAGTATCGTGTAAATAAAAAAAAACACGTTTATTTAGAAATTACAGACAAACCCTTCAATTTTATTTATATGTCTATTTAGATACTATGTTCACTTCATTTTATAATCTATGGAATTTATTTCTATGTGCAGTATCTATTTATATGCACTTAGCCTTGAATAGCAATCAGTCTAACATATAATCTGAAACAATATATTGTTTCGTATGATATGCAGTAATTAATATTTGTTATCAAAATGCAACTTGAACTAAGTCGAAAGAGAAAGTAGATAACTTTGCCTGCCATTTTGTACTTTGTACATTACATTTATCGTTTACTTGAGAAGTGCAGTAAAATACGGATCGTGGGCGTAGGAATAGAAGGGGGGAGGGGGTCTGAGATGGACTATGCCCACACCAGAATGGGCTTGTGCCCGCCCAGAAATTTTACTAAAAAAATGTGTCCAGAAACTTTTTATATTTGTTTTTATGTAATTGCCACTCTGCTACTTAACGATCATAAACTGTAATGTGTTTTATAATTACTTTTTAGATTTCAATTAATTTTATTGCAGGTTTTCAATAGCTAATATGTGAAAAAACTGTATGCGTATTAAAACGATCATAACAGATTTACGTTTATGATTAACGTTTATATTTGTCATTGAATTATTATATGTAGGTAGGTATAATCTTTATCACATGATTATGTTTTAAAAAAAATATATTTAAGCTGCTTACTTTCTCAATACAGTTAATGAGTATCAAATATAACCTAATACAAAACATCAAAATGTCTACAAAAAGCAATGATATTAATTGCCTATATCGTAATTTATTTTAGTTTATAACATTTTTTTATTTACTTTAGGTTTAGGTCTTTTTTAATGTCTGCTATAAAAAATATAATACCTGGGAATTAAAGGGAGGTTCATAGAGATGTTACTTATTTATATTTTTTATTCGTTAATAAAATATATAAGTGTTTTCTTATAACTTACAGCTACTAATGACACCCGAAGGGACTCGTTTCACAAAGAAAAAACATGAAGCATCACTTAATTTCGCCAAAGAGAAGAATCTTCCTTTACTCAAACATCACTTGACGCCTCGCACTAGAGGATTTACAACCAGCCTTCAGTATTTCAGGGGGAAAATACCAGCCATTTATAACATACAATTGGCCTTTGAGAGCGATAGTAAGGTAACTTAGCTGTCTTTTATATTTATTTGTTTTATATTTTTTGTTAAGCTTTATCATCTTTTTGTACATTTGTGTTCTCTTCTGTTCTTTATATTTTTGTATATTTTAGCAGGGTAGGCAGAGCGCACGTAGTGTTAAAATTTTCAAGGCCTTGTCACCAGTGAAGAAATTAAAATATTAATATATAATAACCCATTCCCCGACTAGGAATCGAACCCACAACCATCGCGTTTTCAGTCACCCTCTCGTGCCACTGCACCACGACGGGCTCTAGTTTCTTTATCTATTTTATTGTGCCACATTTAAATTTATTTACATCGTGCATTTTATAAAAATAAATTATTTACTTATGCTTCAAAAACTCTTAAAATTGAGTGCCCAAGGGTTCGTACGTCTTTTATTATTAAATGATTCAATCAACGTTATCAGATAACTGTGTTATAGGTACTTACATAATATGTAAGAAGTAACTGATATAGCCAAGTCTACAGTACAGTTTTTGTATTGTATCTTATTATGATGTAATATATCAAGGTAAATTGTAAATCGAAGGTGATGGATTCGATAAATGCCATTAATAAATTATATCTATAAGTATTGTAAGTTATTAAAATAATCTTTATTTAATTGTTACGTGACTGTCATGATTGTTTCAAGGGCGAGTTTTCCTCAGGTACAACAATGCAGAAATAACACTAACAATGTAAAAAATATTTATGTATATATAGGGTATAACTAGTAGCTTAGATATGCGATCGTTCATATAATCGACGTTCACATATGTGATTTTTTTCAGGTTCCACCCACGTTAACAAGCATGTTGTATGGTAAACCGGTACACGCACATTTGTACATTGAAAGAATTCCCGTAGAAAATGTTCCAGAAGACGAGGCGAAAGCAGCTAAATGGCTGCACGATTTATTTGTTGTAAAGGTATACAGATATATGTTTTTTTGTTTTTATAAATATACTTATAATTATAGAGTAGTTTTTTCGTTATGTACGTACTGTAAACGCGCGATAGTTGTGGTTTCGATCCCCACTCGAGCAAATGAAATATTTAATGTTATCATTTCTTCGCTCTGGTAACCAGACAAAGCGCGGCGTTGAGTTCCGCCACTCAACACGCATTATCTCAAAAATTGTGTGGTGCATGAGTAGGTTACCTTTGCCTGCTGTATAGTTATATAAGAGGTCAAACTCAGTGCCGCTTCGCCTCGTCGGCTTCAGTTACGTAATTATTATATAAATAATAGCAATTATGGCATATATATAGTACGGTCTGCTAGTCATAATAATAGTAATTATGGCATTATATATAGTACGGTCTACGTACGTACGACCTTATATTATTATACGTAATCATTTTTCATAATAAGAACTAAACATAAAACACCTATTTAAAACCACAAAAAAAATTACAGGACAATATGCAAGAGTCATTCATGAATACAGGCGATTTCTTCCAAGAGTCAGGTGTAGAGAGAGTTTCACCGTTCCAAAGGCCTAATCGTATTTACAGCCTACTCAATACACTGGGCTGGGCGGTGGTCACTCTGACACCCATGTTGTATTACCTTTTGGGGCTCTTGTTCAGTGGAAAATTGCTTTATTTTTCTATCGGGGGAGCTATATTGGCTGCGTGTAAGTATTTTAATATTTATGAAGTTTATATATTATATAATATGTGATCGGCAATCTGTACAATCCGGTATTTTGTATAATATCAAAGGCGCATGCGTTATATGTAAAAGACAAAAGAGAGAAATGGGGGATGAGCGGGCAGACAAAAACGTGTTGCGTATTGTATTCTTGCTTGCATTTCATACAGTTTTTTATTGGTACTTATGTGCTAATGCCATCGCAGCTATAGATTTAGTGGTTTTTAATTACAAGTTAGGTTAAAATGGAAACTTATAAACTTAATATGACTTAAATAATCCATCTACATTTAAAAATTGAACATAGACCAAGATACAGCAGGTTATCCATACAATCCCTGGGAATTGTAGTCATATTTATTCTCTAGGTAAACTATAAAATGAATAATAATATTAAATAATATTTATTGTCAGTAGCATATGTAATTAACAAAATATGTAATTTAAAAATCACGATTCTTACTGAGAGGAATATGTCATTTTTACTATTTGAGTAATGTCTAAGGCAGTTATCGTTCACAGTGTTTTAAAGATTTTTCTATTTATTTTAATTATAAATGATAGTTAATTATAAATGATCATTTTTGTTTTTCAGTCTACATTCTCCTTCAAAAATCCATAGGAATGTCAAAGATCAGTCAAGGTTCTTCATATGGAACAGAAAAGAAGTAATATGAAACTTTCTTTATTCCATATTTATAAAAAAAATATATAAATTACACTTTAAACTAAAATAAATTCGACGCAGTATATTATTACAAAGGTTTTTGTCTCCCTTGTTGATATATGTTTTAAAATAAATTAAAACTGAATATCTATAACACAATTTAAATTCTTTGCCCAAATATAACTTACTTTAGAGGTCAATTTTTTATTTTATTATTTTTTTTTCATTTAGAAAAAAACTTTTTAAAAAAATATATAAATGCACAAAGAAGATTATGTATAGATTTGTACAATTTGAAATAAAAAACCATTCTCGTTTAAAAAAATATATAAATGCACAAAGACGGAATTATAGATAAAAAATATAAATGTTCTTTCGTTAGCAAAACTTTTTTTATTAAAAAATGATACGGTATTAAAAACCATTATTAGGTTAAATAATGTGTGGTTTGCTTGTAAAAGAAATGTTTAATGTTGATTTTGTTGTTATAATGTATTTATTGTGTTCATCGTATTATTATTGTTTGTAAATCGATACCTTAATTTGCAAACATTGTTTCATATATTTTACTCTACTTAACTTTCTTACTTGTATTTATTTTGTTATTATGTGTTACTCAATAACACCAAAAAATGTCTGTTACTATACATCACAAGCTTAATAATAAGTGAGCAATTAGTCTTAATTGATAAACTTATGTTTTATTTTACTAAATAATTAGAAAATTAATAACTTAGAAGATCTTTATTATTTTTGGTCCATGTTTTTCACTATTTACATCACTTAAAATAATTTAACACTATTTTATGAAATCACGTCCATTGAATTTTTTCTAATATTTCTAAAACATTTTTTTTATATGGATTTATTATTGAGCATGTGATGAGTACAGTGTGTACCATAAATATATTAACTCTCATTTATATATTGATTTATGTACAATATTGCTATCTGCATTTAATGCAGTGATTCGCGCAAAATGTATATCTTTAAATAATATAATTCGTACAACTGAAAAAAAAAACTGGTCTGATCATTTTTGTCTTCTATGATGAGTCCAGTATTTTTTTAAAGTATTTTTTTTAAAAACAATACAGACTTATTTTTATAATTAATATAGATTAGGTATCAAATAGAGGTGACGGTATTGAATATGTACATTGATATGGATATAATGTATGACGTTTGTATACACTATATTTTATACTTTCATGTTATTTTCACCATTTTTGTATAAAGTATTGATACAATTACAACTAACAATGACTTGTCTGGAAACACACTAAGGAATAATAAATTTGTGTGCATTTTTTTTCTGTGCGTGATTATTAAACATGATCGTTACTTTTGTGTTTTATTTGAAAATTGTTTGTTTATTTCATAGTACAGTGTAAACTCTAAATAAGGTTACTTGATTCAACAAACATACTATGCCACTGGTTTATTGTTAATAATGATAATAATATATATTATTTTCTTTACCCCATTTAACTATCTATATCACTATTAAATTTGCAGACCCTTTGGTGTCATCATATTTATAGAGTTTACACTGTACCATTTAGTAGTATATTCAATCAGCCTCAATAACATCACCAATAGATTTAAACTTCCATTTATTTAATACATGTAAAATATTTACATTATATTTGTCTTATTAATTGGCCTTTCTTGAATCACACTGAATGTTTCCTTAGCCTGATACAAGTTTGTATTAAAGAATGTAGCGTAATTTGTATGTTTGTTGATAGATACTATGTACAAGTACCTTGTTTATAATTGTTATGTATAAACATTTTTATTAAACCCTTTTCAATCAGTTAGTAGTTTAATTTTAAACCTTATCGCCATAAAATGGTAATAATAAAAGTCATGTTAATAATTATTAAAATTAAAAATATATTTGACTATTTTTTTATTATTTTACTGTTTCATAAAATAATTTAAGATCTAATTGTAGAATCCTCATAGTATTTTTATAATATATGACATAAATTTACGACATTTATGGTATGTCCATTTTACTCAACCTTAATATAAAATCAAGAAGATACATTTGTACTTTGATTTCAATAGGTTTATTAGTAACAAAAAATCCAGGTACTCCTGCTTTTTCAAGTGTGTCTTGCTGATCACTCACCTGCAATACAAGTAAATAAAAATTTTAATATTGATAAAATATTAAATATTATAAGACATTTTTAGAATACAAAGTCAAAGTCAAAGGTTGCCTGTAAGAAATCACTTATAGTGATAAGGCCGCCTATGCACTGTATCTAAATTACAAATTTAATTGTATTTTCTTTGTGCAATAAAGTTTTTATAAAATAAATAAAGTCCAAGAGGTGTTAGGTACATGGTATGGTATGCATAAAAATAGATTTTGTAGATGTAATAGTTTTGATGAAATATATTTAATTAGTTTAAAATCAAAGTCATTTAAATAACATGCATTTATTTATGTATTAAAAAATAATTATGTACAGGTATATTTAAAAATCCTTCTGTTTACCTACAATTCATACAAATTACACATTAAAGTTTGTGCTCAACTGTCCTAGTCATTTATGATTTTTATAACTAAAATAAACATTATACCTTTTGATCTAATTGTATAACCAGTTTCATATCAGTTTGTTTAAGTTCTTCCTTGTGTCTACGGAGCAGCACATTTCTTTTTGCTTCTTGTTGTTCTTGAATTGGTGTAGTGTTTATCATTTCTTGTATTTCTACTGTAATGGAATTAATTATTTATTTATTAATTTTAGTTAAAAGTTATTCCAAATATGAATCATAATAAATTATACAAAAGGCTGACTCACAAGTATGTTTGTTAATAATCTGTAATCTTTGCTGAAATAAGTGTTTTTCGGTAAAATGTTGAATTTCCATTAGTCCTTTAACTATTTCAAACACAGTATCATTTAGAAGACAATTCGCTAATCCTGACAGTAATTCAATGGGCACTCTCATTTGATATTTTCTGAAAAATTTATTTATAATGTTAATAAAATAACATTTTTTACTTATCAAATAAAAAAAATGTTAAATACCGCATATACATACGGTGGTAGTTCTCGTGCCATATCCTGTAACTGTTCTAATAAAAAATAAAGTTTTCTTTGTAAAGCTTCAGGCGTTTGTTCAACTACATCCATTGCTAAATGACTCTACCGTACATGTTATCTAAAAATATGATTTATCGCTCTATAATAAACTGGTAATAATAAAACAAATAAACGATGCTAGATAAACAGAAACAATTTTTGCACTATATATAAGTAAATAACAAGGAACATTATATCAACTGATGGTAAATATCAATAGTAAATTGACAACTGTCATTTTGACATGTAGTGAGTCTATCAGGACAGATTCTATCCATTAAAAAACGAATATCTATACTTCAATAATTAATATAACGAATTATTTATTGAAGAATATAATATACTTCAATAAATAAAACGGTACCTTACGGTATCGTAAGGTATGCTTTTTTGTTCGACAGATTATATTTAAATGTTAATTGATTTTATTATATTGAATAAATATTTATATTTGTTGTTTACTACTCTAATTTAGTTCAGCTTTACATGTTTTACTTTTTCAGCAATAACTTTATTCATTGTCCAGTGTATCAATACGGTAATACTTTTTGTAATAAATGCTTAATATTAATAGTACGGTAACACTGCGTTTTTAGATAACCTGACATTGACACTTGGTAATAACAAAAGTCAAAACATTTATGTCATTTAACTTCATTTATGTATTTAGCTATTGATATAAAATATTTATTATACACATTTGTTTGACCTATTTCTTAAGTTGTTACATTTATTCATATCTCGCTATTTAATTCTAAAAATATTGCGATTATTTAAAAAAAAAGATAACTAAGCTGTATTTACCGTGGTAGAAGGTAAAAGTATTGCTGTGAGAAACAAATGTAATTCTGAAAGTTGCTATCATGTATAAAAAGTGTATTTTTATTGTTCTGTGTCCTATTATTGTTTTGAATGCAGATTTGCAAAATCAACTTCGATCTACCGTACTTTTGTAAGTATTAAAGAATTTCAAAATGACTCAACTTACCTATTTGTCAGTTATTGATATATATTGTTGCAGACAATACAATGGAGGCGGATATTTGTTTCCTTACCCAGAGCAATGTCTTGAAATATTAGACGCATTTGCGCAAAATGCATCTAATTTCACACTTTGTTCAATATTGAATGCTAGACCAATAACAGTGTGTGAAAGATGTGTGGATAAATATGTTATGTTTCGTGACAAATATCAGGAATTATTAAATACAACAGTTAATGGTACATCATGTAAATCCATATTTATTTCACATGACAGATTAAATGCTGTTCAAGATTTTCATGATAATATACAGGCTGTGTGGGATAAAGGGCAATGTAATGGTAATGCATATACTAAACACAGTAGAAATTTGTTGTATTGTTATAAAATGTTATATACTTTAAGTGACTTTAAAATTTTCAGGATGTTTTGAATGGAACCATGGCATTCCCACACTTAAGAATGATACAGTTAATTTTCATAAAATATATAATGACACAATGAAGTGTATAATTGATAACATGTTGCCACAGAATAATGATGTCTGTAATAGATGTATGCAATCATATCTTCAGTTAGATGAGTTTTATAAGTCATTGAGTTCAGATTCAATTGGTGTTGATAGTGTATGTATAGATATAGTAGACTCTGTGAGTATATTATTTTATTAATTACTTACACTAGTAACTGGAAGGGATACTATATTGTAGAATGTATGTAGTCAGTCATCAGTGATATCAATTTGGTTTGATTGAGATCTGATCGCTGCATATAAACAGAACAGGTTGAAAGAAAAAGTTCACAAGCACTCCATGCTCTGTATTTACCATGAGGGATATATAAATTTGCAGTTATTTTTTAAAATAAAGGTAATAAATAATTTTTCTTATTGTCTATAGATGAATGCTACTCGTTCAATATGGAGTAAAACACTAAACTGCTGTAATCTTAGGAGAACTCCTGAGGTAGTATTTTTATGTTGTGCTGGGATTATATCCTTTTTACCATTGTTGTACTATATAAGTGTACGATACTGTGGTCCCATAAGAGATTTACCAAATGTTTTGAAACGTAAGTATTACTGTTATATGTATTATATTAAAAAGCAAGTGGATATACAGTATTACTTAATGGGAATGGAGTGTCTTAACACTAGGTTCCCAGGTTAAGATCCCTCTGCCTACTCTGCTATGTGCAGGCTAGT
Source organism: Heliconius melpomene rosina (assembly GCF_056956725.1). Classification (NCBI taxonomy): domain Eukaryota; kingdom Metazoa; phylum Arthropoda; class Insecta; order Lepidoptera; family Nymphalidae; genus Heliconius; species Heliconius melpomene. Next base: position 3,972,931 of record NC_140401.1, on the reverse strand, counting down.
GTGAAGATGAAAAAATATTAAAACATTGAATTAAAAAATATGGTGTCTGATTTCAATCACTAATCCAAAAATTTATTTTTCAGAGTCAAGATTTAAACAATCATTACTTCGATCATATGATCACAGGAGTGAATAATATATATTAGTGTTTTCAAAACAAATTATATTTTGTGGTATAAAAAATACTAACATTTCTGTGCCAATTGTTTAATGATCACAAAAAAAATGTGGCTAGTCATGCTTAAAAATAAAAAAGTATAAGAATAAACTAATAAAGTTATTTATTGACCCATTCATTGATAACATTAAAGTATCCTCAGGCACAATAAAGGCTTTTTGGATAGTAAGTAACTTGTATATTTTTTACAGTTATCTGTGTCTTGCCTTTTTATTGGTATTTTTTTTAATGTTACTATTATTGCTACTGTTTGAAAGTTTATGTTTTAATGAATTTGGTGTAGAATCACCTTTGTTTAGTAACCCAATTCCACTATCCTTCTCTTTAGGTGTACCAGGTCTACTGTCTAAGCCAACAGCTGTTAGCATTTTACTATCACTTCCAAATGCTTTCTGAAGTGCATTGGATGATGAGGCAATCTTCTGTGTTGCACTTTGCTTTGTTAATGCACTAGTTATAGTTTTTTCAATACTACCATTAGTATGTTGTTTGCCAGAAGGCTTTGATGCAATACTTTCTGTAGAACCATGTATAGTTGTATGGTTCAAAGTTCCAATCATACCACTACTTATTTGAGTATCAGATGAATCTTCATTTGTCTGTGATTCAGTTTCACTATTTCGTTCATCTAAAAATGAAGAAAATTAGCAAGAGTGTATAGCCAAATAGTCCATTTCTAACGTAGCATACTTGTCCCTGATACTTACTTTTAGCATCAGCAGGGTCTACTAATCCACTGACAGCCTGAAACAAATAAATAATTATTTATCTTATAAAATTTTGTAATTAATATATGGTAAATTTAATAACTTGTTAATTTTAACTGTAAAAAGATGGTACTTACTGCCATAGAAGTTATAGAAGACTTGGAGAACAATCTTTCAGCTTCTTTAAATTTTCTGTTGCGTTTGTCTGCTTTTGAATTAGTACTTTTGTTAGTTGTAAGGTATCTATCCCAGCCTCTAATAATATTACCATAAAGTTGTGTGTCTTCTAAATATGACCCTTCAAATGCATATATTTGGCGTTCTAAGTTAGCCAAGGTTTCCTAAAATTAAATTTTTAGGTAAAAAATGTATATTATATGAAAAAATATTGGAATTTAATAAAAAAAAAAATCGGCACTCACAGCAACCTCCGCTTTTCTTTTAACTAATTCGGCAAGTTCGGCTCTTGTATCAGCGACCGAAGTTTGTTTGGACGCCATATTGATTTTTTTTACTTGCACGCTTTGGGTTTCACTAGCAGGGCTTTGCGGTGAAACAACCATTTCGCTGCTTTTCTTATGCTCTTTACTTAAATTACTATAATTAACAAGCTATTATAATAAAATATTAAGTAACTTTGCACAAAAGAACACTCATTAATTTGTATTAAAAACTAAAATAAGTTACAATTCTCACATTTCATTTGTACTATAATAATGTCAGATTCAGAATGACGTTTATGTCGATTACAATTGTCACTAGTATGACGTCACGACTCATGGTCCATGGGTCATGGATAAGTTAAAATTGTCAGCATACAAAACTGTATATTTAAATATTACACATTAGCGGAAAAGCGGGTGAATTCTAATACATCATGAAACACGTGTTCAATGAAATATTTTAAGTCTGAATTTGATTTTCCTTTAGAAACTTTAAACCCCTATTTCCCCAGGGTAAAAAATTTTCAAAATCCTTCCCTCACTGAAGCCGTGAAATGAAACATTAGTCCAAATTTCACGTTTCTACCCATAGCGGTTACGGCTGTTCGTGCGTCTATACATCAATTAGTGGAAACTTCTTCTTTTATATATGGCTTATATTTAAACGCCGCTCAAAAATGTACTTATTTTACTATTAATAAAATTTGAAAAGTTTACTGATAAATGATCACCAAATTATATTACCTAAAATATTAGTAAATAAATCCAATATTTCTTATTATTGACTACCATAAAAATATATGGATACCTTTAAATTTCATTTTATACAGACTATCAAATATTGTAACTAAATTAATTTGATTAATATTTTATGTCACGAGTTTTAATTTGGTAATTTTTGCTAGGCTAAATGCTAACACACGCTAGATTATTTTTTAATACCAAATAATATACTGGACTTCCCAAGCATACTGAGTAAACACACAAATTGAAATTTAAAACCTTATAGACTGATTACCCTACGGTACGGTATTTTGGTTTTGTTATTAAACTGATGACATTTGAATGGTTTGACATTGACGTAACTTGTAAGGAATAAAATAATAAATCGTGCATTTGTTTTGTTATCAATTAAGATTTCTTACAGAAATTATCAAATATTTAATTAATACAATTATTTAACACAAAAATATATTTTTTAAATATGTCAATTACCTATATCCCTCGTGTAACTCAGGTGACTTACAGATACAGTTAAAAAGTTTCATACCGGACCATTACCATTTTAGTAATTTTCTCTTATTTTTTTAAGCTTGATTCTCAGCAGTTGGATAGAGAATTGGAGGAATTATTGAAACAATATATATTTCAATCAACTAAATATTTTGAGGTAAAATTCTTTACGAAATTTTAGTTTTTATGTTTTAAGTATAATGTATTAGTGGTTGAATTAATAACTATATATTGTTTCAGCCAGGAATTTTACAAAAGATCCTGCCCGAAATTGATTTACTTATTAGAACATGGCTATTCAAAAATTCTATTTATGATAAAAATGGTACTTTTGGGCAACATATGCTTTCTTTAAAATATAAGACAGAAAACTTTACATGTGCTAAGAAATATTGGTACTTTATTTACGTGATATTCTTAAAATATATAAAGGACAGAGCTTTATTCAGTTTTACATCAAATGTTAAAGTACAAAATTTGCTCACAAAAATGGAGACATTTCAATTGGTTGGTGATATGTTAAACTTTTTGAGATTTATTCAAAGCGGAAAACATCCAGCACTTATTGACTTTATATTAGGTCTAGAATTGACAGCAGATAAATTGACTAGAGAAGATTTAACAGATTTTTCTTGGACTCGAGAACTTTTATGGCATAATCTAATAGTAAGTAACTATAGGAATTATTGTTTTCTTATAATAAAATTTAAAAACCGACCTATCCATGGTGTGACAGTGAGACAATATCTGATTATAAATGTGGATAATTTTTATTTCTCTGAAACGATGTGGGGTTAAGTATCACCCAACTTTGAATCAGGCTGAACACTTTAATAGTGTTCAGAACTGACAGAACAGATTATCTTGACAATAGGTTCTTGTCTTCCATGCTATATGCAATATAAGATTTGAAGCAAAAAAAAAAAGTCAGTCAAAAAATGTCAGTTTCTGATTATTTTCATATAGTTTGTATTTACTGTAAGTTAATTATACTGAATATAATATTTTCTTAATATGTAATTAAAAACACAATTTCAGGAATTAATTGGAACAGTGCTGTCTTTAGTAAATATGTTTGGATTGAGGCAAAGAATGTCAAAAGTTTTAAAATATATGTGGTGGAGGAATCATATAGGACCATCTGTTATGACTACACCAGCATTAATGACATTGCATACAGTGTGTGCTTGTTGTTCAGAAAAGCCTGTGTTACCACATGTCATGGGATGCTCTCATATATTTTGCTATTATTGTTTAACTGTGAGTATATGATATTATATTCTTCATTTAGACTCATACACTAAAGGTTTCTAAACATGTATGTATTATAGTATTTCATGAATGTCGATCAACAGGAAGTACAACCAAAAAAAATTGACAAATTTCAGTTTGCAGTAGTTAAGGTCACAATTATTATTAATAAAGTCTCAAAAGAATAAATTTCTATAAATTTTATATCTCAATAGTTAATATATTATTTATTTTATTTATAAAAAACTTAAGTCTAGGATTTTTTTGCAGGCTAATAAAGCAGCAGATCCAGATTTTGTCTGCCCCAAGTGCTATTTTAATGGAAAAGATATAACAAAATTTGTTATGGCATAGAAAACCTTTTAAGCACTTAATTTTTAAGTGTTATTCACTTATTAATAAAAGAAAATATTTAGAAATTTATAAAAAAATAACATAGAAGGATTTGAAGACCTCTGGGCAGTTTTCAAGAGAAGCTGGTTCCAATTCCATTATGTTTACTTTAAAATGTTTCTAATTATAAGTTAAAAGAGTTAAAATATTTATTACATAGGAATTAGGTGTAATATTATCAGGGTACATTGTGATATTAAATAAAACATTTATTAAAATATGCTGTTTTATTCTAATCTAATTATATTTACATAATGATTTTTTTAAATTTATAATGATTGGTTTGTGACATTGTACTCTAAAAAAAATATATGATACCTAATACTAAACAATTTACAGTAAATATTTACTACTAAATACTATGTATCTACAGAAATGTTATATTTATTTTATTAACATTTACTACTTCCTATGGCACAAAGGGAAAACATGGTATAATTTTGAATTTCGACTATGATAGATTATACATATATGTAATTTATGATGTAGTGCATGAATGTGGGTAGTTTACAAATAGAAAGTTTTTACCATTTTTCGTATTTTTGTAGGTAGCCAAAGAAAATTAATTTCAATCGCCTTTCCACTTATTAAAAAAACCATTGGAATTAAAATACATCTTCTAAAACAAATAATTACACGGCTATCGCGTCCATTTAATTTGTACTTCATGTGGAGCAATAATAAATATTTTGTTTAAATATACAAATATACACAACATTATATGTTAATTATAAATTCAATTAAGTGACGGTTAAATAATTAGTTCACAAAAAATTACAATATGCCTCTGCAGGATAAATTAATATTTCATATATAATGGTAATTGGAACGTTGCAAATGTAAAGTGTTAATGTTGGTTATCTTTGCTATTGTGAACATTTGCGTGGAAACCGGTCTCCCAATCCGCTACGTAGTCCACAGTCCGCACCGAGCCGTCCGGTTCCACCAAGGAGTACTGACCTGGATTAATTAATAAATTGTAATACATTTATATATTGTACAGCCATTACGTCTAATGCTATCGATAGCGAAAGGCTGAGTGCTGTTTAATTAGTGTGATATTGCAAGTAATCGGTATTTAGACAGATGCCATGGCACTTAACATTCCTTTAATAAGTTAGCAATGATTTATTGAAATTATTTTCGTAGGTAAAGTATTCAAAGAGAAAAATTGCAAGCAATTTTTTGCTGTTTTGAACTACTAACAAGGGTAGTTTGACATTACAGACACGTTCAAAAAACGCATAAATATTTTTTTTGAAATTTTGTAAAATAAATATTAAAACTACACTTCGTAGTAGTTTAAAAGAGTGATAAAAACATTTGCGATTTTTCTCTTTTGATACCTAGTAGGGAACATCGATTAACTGGGAAACGATATTTAGTTAGGTGACCCGTATTTCAATAAAACGACATCGATTCAGCTCTACGCTTTCATTCCGCTTGGCTGTACCTACTGTGTAACACAGTGAAAACAAGAGTCTTCAAGAGTCTTTCTTACCAAATTGAGGAAATGTAAATTATGTAAATATAACCTTTCCTCCCAATGGGAATTGAATCATTATTGCTGAGTTTACATTTAGTCGTTGTTATACTTCGCCTCGATTTCCATAATTATTTCAATTGTGATATAGTTATTTACCTCTTACGACATCGCCGTCGCGTTCTTCTTTTTGTTGCTTGATGTCTCCGGTATGGGGATCGTTCACGTGGTATTCGTAAGCGTAACGAGGATGGGCGTCCTAAAATATGAAAAAATATTAAGAAAAGTCATAAAAATACAGTGTTTGACTTTAATAAATAAAAAACTCTTCTGCTTCAGTATTTTTTTTACTTGTAAGCAATAGAGAGTACCCTAACACCCTCAGTTATGGGTTGTGGGTTCGATCCTCAAGAAATGAAATATTTATTTAAGTTTTTAAATTTATATTTTCTTCGCTCTGGTGTCGAGGCAAAGCGCGCCGTTGAGTTCCGCCACTATTGCGCGCAATGCCTCTAGAATTCGCCGGCAAATGGGTAAGAGAGTGTCTTAACATTACGTTCCCTCTGCCTGTGCGGGAAACAACGTGAAGCTGATAGCATAATTTATTCATATATATTATATGCTGATAGCATTATATATTAATTAAATAATTATTAATTAATCATGATAAAAAGCAAATATATAACTGTAATTAACGTGTTAAAGTGTAAATAGGCTCATATTTTTCCTCTTCCTGCTAAGAAATTAGTATAACAATTTGTGGTTTGTATCATGCTACCCATCAGTTTAGTGCTAGTGAAAGTGAATGCTGTGAATTAGTTCCTGTAAACTGTATCTACTTATAATTATATTGAAATCATTTAGAATGCGCGAATTTCCACATTCTATGAGAATGTTTAACTTAAAATTTGTTCTATTTGTAAAACACAGCCTTTCAGAAATTTCGTCATTGATTTATTTTATCCATACCTATATTATAAATTCGAATTATTTATATAGAGATACTCGAGGGTTTCATCCCGAATGAACATAGGATACTTTTTTTTCTCATATTTGTCATATTATCGATATATAGAAATATATTAAAATACTTATTAATTTGACAAGCAATTTATTGCTAAGCAACGATTTGCAAAATTTGTTGTTAGAAAACGTCACCCAAAATGAGCTTGCTCTTTTGAAAACTAAAAATAATTTCATAAATATATTTAATAAATATTCGTATAGTTCAAGCGGGCGTAGCCGCGTTCGGGTCCACTAGTTTATTTATAAAGCTGTTCATATATAAGTAGGTACATTTTTTTAGCTTCATGCTGTATTACGCACTTAGTAGGGTAGGCATAGGGAACCTTGGAACTTAATGTTAAGACATTTCGTTTCCATTAAGCCACTTTCGTTGGCTGGAGGCGTTGCATGTTGAGTGGCGGAGTTCCGCCGTTCCGCCGTTGAGTTTAACGCCGGCTTGCCTCGTTACCAGAGCGAGAACTATTGAATGTTTCATATCAAATTATTTTTAATTGTTAGATATACAGGGTGGAATTGTCAGCACCACTTTAAATGAAACCACAGTTTTAACTACTCTATAGAAGCCTAATATAATTCGGAAAAAAAATAATTCCCAAAAATGAAAAAGTTATTTTTTCAAACAAAATAAATAATAAAATTATCGTTTTAAAATAAAACGCCATTTGTAAAGTATAACATAGGCACGCACACACTTACCTGTCAAATCGGAAACGTCGCACACGTATGTGTGCGTCACACGAAATACAGGTATGGATAAAAATCGTGAAATGTAAAAAAAATCCTACGTCCACACCATTGAGGTACCTTGATTATTTTTTTAATTCTGGGTTTGAAATATTTTACCCTATATGCAGTTTCAGTAAAAGAAGCGCTGCCTCTTCCACCCTGTATATTTAAGCTTAGGTAATCAAATGATTGACATAATATAAACTACATCTACAACTCTCATCAGCTTTATTTGAGGTCTTAATATATATAAGAAGTCGCTACCATTATATCATTTGATACGCATAAATTAAAATCGTGCTACCAGTTTATGACATTTCGTTACAACGTCTCTTTGAAATAAGAATTTGAACGTCGAAAATATTGCATAACGCTACACTCTATAAGACAGTGAAAGAAATTATAATTATATTTTTTTTATTTTTAATACTCTTTGCTATTTAAATTATAATATTAAATTTATATTGTTTAACAGTAAATAAGGGTTGTGGGTTCAATTCCGATTCGGGCGGAATAAACTATAATAATATTTTCATTTCGTCGCTTTGGTAAAAGACAAAGCGCGGTGTTGAGTTCCGCCAATGAAAAAGCAATGCAATGTCGTAAAAATAGCGCTGATATTATAGCCTTGACGCATTATTCGGATTTATGGTACGGTATGTACGGTGTAGACAGCAAGAACTTAAAGATTCGGAGTTATTCCGTGTACTACATTCCCCGCCTTTAGAAATAGTATAGATCTGTTAGTGGTACTTAACAGTAAATTAATTAAATGATAATATAATAAATATTAACACACACATTATTAACAATAAAGATTAACGCATACTAATATCAACTGATTTGACAGTCCCATTCGACCTCTTTACCTACTCGGAAAAATTTTTGTGAATTGTGTAGAAGATATTACTAATTATATTAAGGTTCAGGTTCGAATAAAATATTAGAGATTAAGTATTATTAAAGTAAGCATAATAATTAGGTAAATCCTAGGATAAATATGTCAGATTATTTTATCGCCGTCATTAGGGTTCCATACCTTAGGTAAAAACGAAATTCTTATTGGATCATTTTGTTATCTATCTGTTGGTCTGTTAAGATCATTTATCTCGAGATCGCGTGAAGATCAAGCTGAAATTAATATCATTTAATATGGTCAATGGTCAATTAGAGCACAGAATAAATGAAGCTTCAAAGTCAACACAATTAAAAGATACGAGTATATAGGGTACTGACCTACAGTTATGAAATTTGACACGAAGTGAGAAACTACTATACAAATAAAGACAAAAGTCATATAAAAAATCATAACAAACTTATTTTTGCAGTTGATTTCATAAAAAAGGTGTGGACCTACCCGCATTCGGAACGTGTAGGTGATATATGCCTAAGAAATACATATTCTCTGTTTTTGAAGACCCCTACCCAATGAATATCATAGAAAATATTGATTGAATGAAGAATGCAGTCTCAAAACCTTTTGTTAAAAAAATGAGCTGACTCATTTCTGATAAGGAGTATATACTTATTGTTAAAAAATATCAAATAATATACAATTTTTATTCGACAAATTTATCGATTATTATTTTCATCGAAGCAATTGTGACATTTAAATGCATTAGCATTATGTTAAATGTCATATAATTACGTAAGTGTGATATAGTTCAATAGGTAACAATCGAAATAAATTAGTGCGATACAGTATTATCTTACTTTTGAAGGTTATAAACTAATGTATTTTAAAAGGAATTGTTATATCTGTGAGTTGATTGAGATTGATTATTAGTTATATTTTTTTCGCACATAGCAGGGTAGGCAGAGGGAATTTATGAACCTAATTTTAAGATATTCCGATCCCACTAAAACACTTCCGTTCCTTACTTTTCCGTATTCTAAAGGCATTGTCTCGTTACCAGAGCGAGGAATTGAAAATATTACATTTTTCCAGTGGGAATCGAAACCACAACCATCGCGTTTACCACCCGCTTGGGCTACAGTCTCATTATTTACATTATTTGCAAATATTTTAAAATAAAACATTTAATTATTTTAAATATAGGAACAGAATCTGTAATTAATAACTGTTGAATAGTCGTATTGAATTTCTTGCATAATTTATACAACTTTTGTTGGGAACAAAGCTGAGCTGAGAGCTGAGACTATATATTATTGTGGGTGTTCTTGTTTCGTGGAATCTATAAAACATTTTCTTCACAATTCGTGGCATAATATTGCAGTAGCTTATTTGTACTTAGAATAGGAATATATATACCACTTCTAAAGACTGTATTGATTACTAAATTTATATTTACGATACATTTTTAATTGGAACCATTCAAGATTTTGATGTGTTAGAACCTGTTTGAACTTTCTGGTCACTGGTCATTTGAAATTTCGTTTTCAATTGCGAGAGATTACGCAACACGTACAGAAATACCCCGTAGGGTGTAATATGACATGGTATCGAGATTTATTAAATCAAGATCACACAAGGTGTTTCATATTTAAAACTACTTTAAAGTAGACATGATGTTGTAAACTATCTAAGCATTTCTTAATATTTTTTATATAATAAAATGTATTTATAGGTAAAATAAAATATATTTATATAATGTAATAACTTAAGAAGCCACCATCATAGTTGTTTACCATGCTGTGTTTGACGATCAGGAAAAATTTAAGTTCGAAATGTAATAAATAAGATAATATATAAATAAATAATATTTTATATATATTATAAATTAGTTTAGAAGTGTACTCACGTAGTTTTCCACAAATTCAGCGTGAATGTTCTTGGCACCATGAGCTGATGAGGAGTAACTGGAAGATGCTGAAGCTACAGCCACTGGTTCATGTGACACTTGTTGGCTTATTACTGGCGCTGAATAGTGCCTTAAGTTTGATGATTGTTGAGATTGTTGTGACACTGATCCTGAGTACTGAACAGCTGGGGCAGAGTAATGAGCTGCAACAGGCACACTATGTTGGACCACTGCTGGAGCTGCATATTGAATAGCAGGAGCAGAGTAGTGAGATATGGGAGCGGCGTATTTTGCTATAACTGGCGCTCTATATTGAACTGCTGGACCAGATATATGAGAAACGGAAGAGCTTGCGTATTGGGAGACTGATGGAAGTTTGTATGATGATGCAACATTAGCTAATGAAGCTTGATTATATTGGTTAACAAATGAATAAGAAGGGGCAGCGTATTGAGCTGATTGCGCCTTCAATGCTGGTGAAGTTGAATATCCAGCAGAAGGAGCAGCATACACTTGGGAGACAACTGGTCCTACTGATTGTGTGAAAGAGTGAAGAGAAGCTTTAGCTGCAGAACCACTGGAATAAGCAGATTGTTGTGATATTAAATTTTGGGAAACATATGTTTTTGCTGGAGCTAAAGAAAACTTAGCCTGCAATGGGGCAGCAGTTATTTTTGCTATTATTGGTGCTTGAGCATAAGTTGCTTGTGGAATAACTGTCCTAGTGGCCGCTGATAATCCTGCAGATGTAGCATAACCATGTTCTTCCTTTTGCGCTGAATATTCTGCATTTAAAGCTGCAGCAGCCTGAATAGCGATAGGAGCCTGATAAGAAATTGCTGGCTGTGCTTGATAGGCAAATTGGGGTGCCGCTGATTTGAAATATACAGACTGCGAGTATCCACTTGAACTCTTTTGCCCACTTGATGAACTTAAAGAAAGAGATTCTAATAATCCCGGCGCTGCTGTTGCTTTAACACTCGCTAAAGACAGTTGAAGTTTCGGGGCAGGGTAAGAATATCCTGAATGGCCACAATCTTGTGCATTATTTAATTTACTCAGGTGGTAGTTGAGGTCAGGATCGTGATAAGCTAGTGCATTAGAAAGGAATGCAGTAGCTATGACTAATATCTGAAACATAAACAAATAAAAAAAATAAGATATTTGTGAATAGATTAAATTATTATTGAAAAAACCCTGTATTATGTATGTATATTTGTATTTGTAAGCTTATGTAGGTATATGTCATACCTTTATTTATAAACTTTATATTTGCACTTTATATTTTTTAATTTTGCACTCATCTTATCAAATTATACCAATTTTAATAGTATTAAAAAATGTGAAGTTGACTTTAAAAACGTTCTTAGATATTTTTTTTCTATTGTTGAGATTTTATACTAGTTTATGCGTTTATTCTTAAGACACTACGATATTTGACTGTAATTATCTTTATAAATGATTAAGCATTGTAATAATTTTCAAAAAAAACTCAAAAAACTCAATAAGTAAGATTCAAATATTTCGTACATACAAAAGACTTCAACGCGCTAAATACATTAACTGTCATAAAAAGTATTTAAATATAATTTTTTTGTACACTTTTAAATGTAATAATTATCTTAATATTCATATGAACACTTACCGATTTCATGATGCGTTTTATTTTAATATTATTCGTCACTTTCGCTATCAAGCACTAAGCATTTCACGTGTAAATACAATTTGAGAACTAATTGTGTTCCGCAAAGCGTAATTTGAAATGAGAGCAAAGCGGACCCGCAAAGTCTTATATAGTATACACATATGTGTAAGAACGGGTCACACTTTTTCACATTCGCTGGCAGTGCTGTGGGCGCGGCTTAGGGTATGACTTCAAAGTATTAGTTCTAAATTGCATCTTATTTAGTATGCAAGGATATATATTTATTTGATATTATAATTTAAAACATATATATAATGTAAAAAAAATAGTAAATCGTCAATTATTATGATGTACTTTTTAATTTTTTTCGAAATGCTTAATACTTAATTATTTTTTATATTATTTTTTTTATATTTCTTTACACAAAATTACTTAAAAAATATTTTAATAAAAATATGTTTTCATATACTAACAAATAGGATGTTAGATAATTTAGAGGTAATTTAGACTATTAATAATTAATGTTTGTGATCATATTTATATAAATACCAAAGTTTAATATTATATAAGCGTACTTTCATGATTATTTCAAAAGATTTGTTACGTTTTTATAACAATATTTATTGAGCTTAAAATTCCTATTTTCTGTTAATAATAATTATTTATATATTCAAGCTCTTGAAAAGCTCTTCAAAAGCGATAAAGAGTTTTATATAATTGTAATGATATAATAAAAAGTAAAAAGATATCATCATGGTATCTTTGTAGATTCTAAATAAATTATACTATGAATTGCACTGAAAAATTGCAACTTTATTGCGACAGATCACGCAGCCATGGTTTTGACATAAAACCTTAGGCAGTAAGTAATAAGTGTTGCTATTAAATTCTAATTTGATGTTATAGTGACCTATTACTCCGTTCATATAGAGCTTACTGTCGAATTGTCATATATTTAAAAAGATAAGGTTACATATTTTTAATTTATTTGTCTCTTATTTTTAGCTTGCCAGGGTAGGCAGATGGCATCTGGGACCCTAGTATTAATAAATTTTACGCTGAATTTCTGAGACGTTGCGTATTAAGTGGCAGAACTCAACACGGCGCTTGCCTCCTTACCAGGACGAGGATATTATAATATAATAAAATTTAATATTTCATTCCCCGAGTAGGAATCGAACACACTATCTTGGCCTTTACAGTCACACGATTAAGGCCCTGCACCACCACTGTTCTTAAATATTAATAATTTTAAAAGAGATATGCATTATGTAATTTTATTTTTTTAATATAAAATAATTTATTGTAAGACACTTTTACAAACCTTTGTAGAGATATCTTCGTCATCATTTTAATATTTGAAATTATAATTTGCACTCAAATTAAACATGATATTTTCAATTGATGTTTTGCGCCACCTAACATAAAATGTAAGTACATTAATAATAATATATAATTAAAAAAAAATCAAAGGATTCTGCCACCCAACAGATAATTTATGCAAAATGTATAGAAAGTGCAGAACAGAGTACCATAACATTCTTCTGTCAGGTTCTCTGTGCTTGCCATGCGAATTTATGGATAGGAATATAATATGATTAAAGTAATATAAAAAAAAAACAATGTCTTCACACGTTACAAGTAAGGCACCATTTTAAATATTTGTGAAAGTAATTATCTCAAAATTAACTTTTCTCGGCTATGTATTTAGTTCAAATTTTTAAAATAAAGGCCGCCAACTTCACATTCGCTTATGAAATAATTACAACGGGAACAATAAAATAAACTCAATGACACTCAGTGAAGCGAATATTAAGATCAAAGCGTAAAGCGACACTTAAAAAAAAACAATATTAATATAGTTAGTGTTGAAATAATACGGGTATCGCTTACATGATATTAAGAAGGTTAAACCCTATTTAACAGTCTCTAATCCATGTGAATTAATCACTGTTATTTATAATTAAAATGCTTATTTCATAGTTTGTTGAATAAGTCTTACAGGGCGAGCTGATAAGGTAACTGATGATATCTAATATTAATTACGATTTTCTTTTTATATTGTGGGATGGGCGCGGTCAGTCGTGACTGTAAATGCGAGGTTGTGGGTTCGATTCGCACTCGAGGGAATTAAATATTTAATATTTTCATTTCATGTCTCTGGTGTTGAGGCAAAAAAAACACACAATTGCTCCAAAATTCAGCAGAAAATGGGGAATAGAGTGTCTTAACACTTAGCCCCTGCAACCTTAAAAAAATCGAATGTAGTGAGTTTCCATGCTAAGCTTTACATATAAAAGAGTGCTATTTTTTACCTTTGGAGGTAACTATATTTGATGGACGAATAGCAAAAGGAATGAGTATCAGTAGCTAGCATTGTCCCATTGTGAAAAATTGTATCTACAATTTTTCACAATGGGATTGTTTGACAATCTTATAAAATACTTGCAATATTAGGTTAAAAACTTCATAGTGTGAAAGGTAACGCGCCGCCTAATTATTACTAAATGTTTGTATTTTAATTATACACATAATTTACTCGGTCGACTGAGTGAAGTAATGTGTAAGCTTTTCTCATAATATAGAGAAAAGTAAATGTGGAATATAAAATAATAATATTTGTATGACATCCACATATAGCTTAACACTTAGGTGCTATTTTCATCCAATTAGTTTTACAAATATAAATCATCAATAATAAAGACAGAAATGTATTTTATGCAATAATTTACTATTCATTACATGTCTTGCTACAATCAGTACTGTTTTATTTTACTTGCAATATTAGACTTAAGACTTAAAAAAATTATGGGTGGGCAGAGGGAACCTAGTGTTAAAACACTCCGTTCTCCATTTTTCCAATTCTGGAGGCATTGCGTGTTGAGTGACAGAACTGAACGCCGCGCTTTGCCTTTACACCAGAGCGAAGAAATGAAAATATAATTTTAAATAAATATTTCATTGCCACGAGAGGGGATCGAACCCACAATCTTTGCGTTTACAGGCATAGACTTTTGCTCCTGCGCCAGGACTGGCCTTACGGACTTAAAAGTTAAATGAACTGATTATAATTAATTAAAGCAACTATCAAAAGAGCCGAGTGCTAATTCCTAAATTAATTTAAATTTAGTACATATATTAGTCATTTTAATAATTAGTCTGTTTTGAGTATATATAATTAAGATAATATATGAAATAGGCATAAAAGGTATTTAATTCAGGTAATTTAACTATTTATGAAATGAAATAGAAGTAATATTTGTATTTTTTATCTAAAGTGGCTCTCAACCAATAATTAGAGCTATAAATTTGTTATCAGTTAGTCCAGATTTGAATAGTTAAATATATAATGAAAATCATTACGTGTCTGTAAGCTCGCGTCGCTTACTAACCCTGTATTGCGTCACCATACATCGCACACGCGTGATATCCCGATACTATCTTAAACTGAATCTTACTTAAGTGTGTCACTCGGTTATTTAGAACACTTTAATAATTTCATTATTTTATATTTACAAATATTTTTTTATTTTTATTTTTTGAATTAAAATTAAAATAAATTTGTTTATCTTAAGCATGTCAGTAGAACCGTCACTATTACTTTAATAATATAAATGATATAAAGTAATTGCTTAATGTAATATCCAATTTTGTTAATTCGTTTCAGTTAACTATGTATTGTTTTATTTATATTGCTTCTGATTTTGTTCACGCAGAAAAGATAATAATTCAAAGCTGTGGACATGATTGCTTATTATGATATATGATTATAATTTATAAGTAATGGTTTATATAATAATAACTAGTGGGCCCGGACGCGGCTACGCCCGCGAAAATATGAGCCTAAATAATTAAAATAAGTTAAAAAATAATAATAAGTGGAGATCTGAGTAACCGAAATGAACAAACAAAAGAAGTAAAAGTAACTAAAGGAAATTCTTAATATTAGAAAAAGTACCTAAAGTTTGCCGTGCGCGCGTACTAAACATTTTTCTATATTAAATAATTATTAATTTTTGCGAACAATATTAAATAAAACCCAAATGATTAAAATTATGATATTTTAAGTGTATAACATCGGTATGGATAACCGAACTGAGATAAATTAATTATAAGCAGTAAATAATTACATAAAAAATAATAGTAATTCGAAAATATATAAAAATTTACAAAATCATCAAAGTCTGCCCGTTCTCGTGGGTCATACTATACCACTCGTAGGCTAGGTCATTTGGAATCAGTGACATCTTAATTATTTATTAGAATGTTACACAGTAAACTATAATTTCCATCTAGATGAAATGCTAAAAGTGACTATTATATTTATTTTCATAAGGATGAATATCAAATTATAGAAATCATCTAATTTTTGTTAATGTATACAAATCTATAACGGCGCGCGCCATGTACGCGTTAAGCAAACTCACTTTGGGTGACGTTTTCTTAAAACAACAAACTTTGCAAGCCGTTGCTTAGCAACGCGTAGCGACTATTGTTATTAACATGGCGGAATAAATTGCTTGTCAAATTAATTATTTTAATATTTTGGTATATATCGAAAATATTACAAATATGAGAAAAAAAAAGTATCCTATGTTCATTCCGAGACCCTCAAGTATCTCTATATGTGTATTTTATCACAATTAAATTAGCGGTTTGACCCTGATTGCGTAAAGACAGACAGACAGACAGACAGACAGACAGACAGACAGACAGAGTTACTTTCGAATTTATAATATAGGTATGGATAATATAAGAACCCACAAGAACAATATTTTAATAATGACATTTCTTTCTTTTTTTTATATTTTTAAATGTATTTTTTAATAATAATTTATATTTAAAAATGTAAAATTGATTCACTAATTTAAAAGAAGTATATTAATTTTTTACATTTCTTTCATTTTGTATAAAAAATACACGAGCTTTTATTTATTTGATTGACACTCGTGTCAAGCTCTTACTGAAATCAACAGATCGATCATATTCATATTTTATTTTTATTCCATTCTTATATCGACATGTAAAATGAAAGGTTTCATAAAAATACTATAAAATTTGAAGTTTTTTAGTGATTAATAACAACTAATATAAATTTTGCCTTTCTTAATTTTAAATTTTCTCTAAGTAATCATTAAATTTATAGTTTAACTTGAAAATAAGTGTGTAACAACTCTACTAGTACAGCACATATGCAGTAATTTAAGTTAAATTGGATATAGGTGGCACCTTACATAAGGCGCTAGCCCCTAAGCTGCAGTAAGACATGTTGCGAAACTAATCCTACATCTGAAATAGGTTCATATATTAATTGCCACGTAAATTATGCAGGTTTGAGGTAATGGAAACTTAACGATAACATGTCTATTTATTAACGAAACTGACGTAATTGGTTTGACAGTCGATAGTTTATTAGTTTATTTAAAAGTAGGTGATATCTTCAGCTTGACTCTGAGAACGTGTTTGTAAATAATACTTGTATAGTACATGTACGTATTATATCATTGAACATGTCTTTAATTTATTAAATAGAATTACGTTCGCTTCGACGGGCTTATATAAAATATTATTTTTTTTCAATTTTTTTTACGCTCTATCCTTCACACATTACTCCGCACACAGTAGAGTTCCCCATTATCCGCCGAAATTTAGAGGCATTGCGTGTTGAATTGCGGAACTCAACGCTGCTTTGCCACTACACCAGAGTGAAAAAGAATGGAAATATTAAATATTTCAGTGTCTCGAGTGGAAACCGAACCCACAACCTTTCGCGTTTACAGTAACACTTTATGATTCTGCGCCTCGACTGGCCTCACGGTTTTTGCAATTTCAATTTCAATACAAAATAATTAAAAATATATTTTTTGGAAAAAAGTGTAATTACAACGAAATGTTATCTTAATATAGATTAAGATTTTATTAAAAAGTTAACATTTTTATCTTTATATACGCAATTTCTAATTCAAAATCCTATCACTGAATGTTTTGCTATATTTTAAGGTCAACATAGTGGAAAATCAAGTTTTAAAAATAACAACATATTATGTTTATTTGTTTAGCTTTATACTGTATTTCGCACAAAGTAGGGTAGGTAAAGGAAAATTAAAGACCTAGCGCGAAGCCACTCTGTTCCCATTAAGACACCTTCGTTGTCCACTCTCCGCCGACTTCTGGAAACATTGCATGTTGAATGGTGGAACTCTTTAATTTAAAAAAACATTAATTTTTAAGACTTTTTTTTTCCCAACTTGTCTTAAATTTCCAAATTATTGTGAAAATTACAATAATGTTAAAAATATGCGTCAAAATTTTAACGAAGTAGGAATCAGTGTTCCTATATTATAAAGCTTAAAAGCTATAAGAATATGTCACAAAGAAAATTTGATAGTGTCTTTATTATCACTTATTATTATTATTTATGAACAAAAAAGTAAAATGTATAAGAAATATAGCGGATTATATAACGAGAATATTTATTGAGGCTTACTAATTGACAACAGGTAACTGCCCACGTGTGTACAAAGAACGTAATATATACTACACATTTGATTTTATTATATTATAAATACGATTGTAGATAATAGATAGCAGACAGCAGGGTCGTATTGGTCTCATGCCCTTTATTTGTCTATTTCCAAATGCTCCTTCACCTTTGAACAGCGAAATAGACCATAAATGTAAAATTATTATTGTTTTTTAGAGGTTTTTTCATTATTTTTCAGTCTCAATTAAAACTAGACTAGAAAATACTTTAAACTAAAAACAAAACACTTTCCCACTCAAGAAGGTGAATCATTTTCATTTACCCGTCTTTGTAGAATAAGCGCGGATTTTCTACCGCCTCTCAACATGCAATGTAGCGAAAATTGGGCGAAAAATGGAGTACAGAATGTCGTAACAATAGATTTCCCGCATATGACAGGGGCCATTTGCGGGAAAAAGCGTGAAGCAGATTTTTTTAATCATTTCATTCAAAACCACAGACAAAATTTATAATGTAGCGCAAAAGTATTTTTGTACAAGAATAAGACAAAAATTAGATATAGATTTTTAGCCATACTCTTTTGTACCGGCGCCACAACTGGCCTCGTAATATACTCGTAGTTAATAAATTGAATTATAATATTCATAGATCATTGTTCTCCCGTCTAATCTATGCAAAATACTTAAAACTTTATTATCAATAATAATTGGTTACTTATTACATTTTACATTACATTTTATTTTACAGTGTTTTGTGTGCTTAAATTACAATTGTCTAAATTAAAAGAAAATTAAAATATATATATATATAATTGTTATCAGTCACATGGTAGAGTATTACCAATATGTCGTTATAGTAAAATTAACTAAAATCTTTGTCTACAGTTGTGAAATGAACTATTATTGCTATGCCAAGATTTTAACTTTAAAAATGCCAGCGTATTTTTTAACCTTAAGTATGGGCAGTCAAATATGTTTAATTAATGATACACTATACGAATAGATATCCTACACCGATCGTAATCTTTAAGGTAGGAATGTGCAATGTGAAATCAATTATTCAACCCAAACACTTTTAAGAGACACACGAACAATTACTTTATGACATCGATCAAAGTCAGGAGGACGCTCTTACGTCACTGATAAGACAATCTCGCCTCCGTTGGTAGAAACGGCGCACGCGCATACTTTCACGATTATAAATAGAACTGATCTATATTTTCCACATATTATGTAATATATAAATATCTATTGAACAGAATCAAAAGCATATAAATTTGCGCAATGTTAGTATGTAATAGTAATAAATTTAAATTGGGTATAGGTATATATGTATGTATGTAGTTATTTAAAATTACGAAATATTTAACACGCGAACATATTTTATTATTTCTAATAGATTTATTTTTGGTTAAATATTTTGAGTAACTTGTTTTAGTATTTAGCTTAATAGATCAGATTTAATTACGTCCAAGCGTTTTATATAATGCTGGCTGTTGCCCGGAGCTATGTTAAACGTAGATTCACATCGCCTTTGTATATATATTTTTTTAAATGTCCGCGGTACTTCGATAGTTCCATCCTTTGAATATATACAATATAAATTTCCTTACTAACATAATTTTTTAATTTATTTAGACTTTTTTTTACAATTTTTATGAAGATAAAAAAAAATATTTCAGAAAAAAATATATAAAAAAAATAAAATGTTTATGTAATTTAGTACAACGAGTACAAAGTTGCGGTACTAATCACTATTTGAGGAAAAAAATAAAAAAATACAGTGTCCTCGTTAGACAAACTGTGACGACAACTGCGGAAAATTCAACATTTCTATATCTTGACACAATAATAATTAAAAATAACATATTAAATTAACGATATGTCAACAATTACGTACTCATAGTTTAAAAAAAAAAACTTAAATAATCAATGGAATTATCAAAACTTGAAAAACTTGTTTGTTTTGTTTGTTTTTATGAAGCAAGAGAAGAAAGAAAATACATAGCACGTGATTTACGTAATACACTAGAACTAGTACGAGGTTTGAGTATTGAGATGGATTTTTGAAAACAAGGTCAATTTACTTTAAAACAATTATAGAGAGGAAATGTTTATCGTTATGAATTAAATTAATCAGGTAAAAAGTATTTATGTCATACTATTTGACAACATACGCAATCCAATGTATAGGTACCAGTTTCTAGTAGTGTGACAACCTGCGTGTGGGCACGCGTCCAGCAGACAGGGAACTCCCCGAAGAGAATATAAAAATATTTGACTGTACCGTATTAGCTAGGATCCATCCCCCAGTAACCAAGTAGTCCGAGATGGTAACCAGTTATTGCTTAAGATTATTCTTTTTTAATTTTGTACCCCACCTCTAACGGGGTAGTGCAACATCCTTCAAAACAACAGAACATGCAAAACTGAAATAGGATTATGGAATGGAGTTGGATGGTTGGATGAGATGGATTGAGTAAGCATAGAAGCTGAGCTAAGCGTTTGTACCACAAAATAAAAATGACGAACAAAGGAACGACATAAATGGAAACTCTGATTATAAAACAAAAGCTTTTCAAGGTAATTTCGTTTATCGAAGATTGCAACTGTGTAAGTGATGTGGTAATGCGACCTAATAAAGAAGTCATAACTTATTTCCAATAAGTGTAAATAACAACAACAATAAGTGTATTTAACTTATTTCCAATAAGTGTAAATAAGTGGATAACTTTTAACGACCTTAAGCAATGAGAAAATAAGATAAATAAAGATTGCCTTTATTAGTCTTTTTTAGGGTACCTTAAAAAATGAAACCCTCAAAGGATCACTTTTTTGCCCGTCGTTCCGAATGTCCAGACCACTGATCTCAAGATCGCGTGGTGGTATCAAACTGAAATGAACTTCAAGTCTTTAACTTCGGTCCCTTAGAGCATAAAAAAAATCAAGTTCCTAGGTCTACGTGATCAAAAGATACGAGTATTTATGCATCGATTTTGCTGCATTTAATATGAAATTCCTCATGAAATTTGGCACGAGAACTTACAAAACAATTAAAGGAAACAATCGGAAACGGTAAAATTTATAGATATTTTGATTTAAAAAAAGCAGTTCATTTTCATTTCAAGTTTGTTAACTTTAGAAGTTGTCCTTACCGTCGCCCTATATCCTGAAATTGGTACGGAAGCCTCGATGGGCGAGTCGAGTAAATAAGAAGAAAAAAAATATTATTATTTGCATTTATTTTTATATTTATTTTAGCTCTTTATTCTCCATAACATTAAACAATGTACTAGGTGGCGAAATCTATTACTACAATTGAGAACCGGTAAAAGGAAACAATTTAAATATAATACTCGTAAAAACTTTCTGGATTTATAATTTTGAAAAGTAATAATTTTAATAAGATAATTTAATTTTTGAAATAGCTTTCTATATTTAAATAAGCTAGATTTAAATATAGAAAAAAACATAACTAATATATTAAATCGTGCAAGAATAGATACAATTAATGATGCATAAAGCGAAACTTCTTCTAAGGAATTGTTAACTTAACTTTCAATGGCACGTAAGTAGACCGTATCAATATTAGAATATCATATATTTATGTATAATTATGTGTGTGTGTATGTTTTACATGTAATTTATTTAATACAATTTTATAATTATTATTTTTTGCACTATTCTGTTGGTTTGCACTTATACACTTCCACCGATTAATTGGAAGATAACTCTTCTAGTGAAAAGTCACGATTGTGAATAATACTTATGATTGTATTTTTTTATTCTTATACATGTTGTATTTAGTGTAATGAAGAATAAAATACTCTAAAAGGGAAATAAATCACAATAAATTTAGATATTCTTTTCAGGTAGCACAGGTGCGTAGACAAAGAAAACACTAAAGCCAATGCAACTAGAAAATCAAAGATGGTTTTTGTATAAACTATTGAGTAAATAGGATTTAAATACCGAGTTAAATATAAGGATAAATGTAGATAGATGGAGGGGATTCATTAAATACATATTTACATATGTAATAATATAAATAAGAATTGATAAATATTGTGCGTATGATATTATATACGTATAACATTTCACTTTCAGTTGGTGTTATAAGGATATGATAAGCATCAAGAACGTTCGTGGGTATTTCGATCGCTCTGATACTTCAACAACGACACAATCTGCCTACGATCTGCATATTGAGTTCTGACTCATATTCTCAAACAAAACATAAAACCTCTCACTTTGCTCTCATTTCTCCAAACCTTATTAGGTGCTCTTATTTATTAGCACTAATTTTAAGTATTGCTGTCGAAATTACTGATTTATGTAAATTTTCACAATATGTAGTTATTTTTTTTTGTGAAATATTCGCAAGATGTTTTTTAAAAAAAAAAACAGAACACGACTATTTTATTCTGGCATAATAAGATTCGATAATAAATTATAGTGGAAAGTAATATTATAATATATAATCTATATATATTGACCGTATACTTAAACACAGTACACAACGATAATAAAAGTACAAATACAATTATATTGATATCATATACTTAGAACTTTTGGTTTATCTTTTCCAATATTCTTTTCTATAAAACATTTGTAAACATTGAATTAACTTAAGAGTCCACAATTATCTACTTAGTAATGGCTTTTTAGTCAAGGTCAATAATGAGGTTACCTGTTTAAAACAAATTTTGATAGTAACCACGTAAAATGATATTAACAACTTAATAAAAACATTTTGTTTAGCTCCCGCACATAGCTGGGTAGGCGGAGGGACCTGGGAACCTAGTGTTATGGCACTCTGTTACAATTAAAATATTTCCACAAAATATTTTTTTTAAAGAATAAATAAGGTTTTCTTTTGTACTACAATGAAAAGGTTATTTATTGATTATAATTTTTATATTCTATATTCCATACGTTAAGTAGGTGCTACCTAATCTACATTCGTTGTATGTTACCGGTAGCTACGGAAATGCTTAACCAGTAAAAAATATACAAACGTACATTAAACTTTTTATGGTATGTGTCGTAATTTGTATTTAAGTAATAAACATAGTGGTTGCAGTCAATTTGAGCCTTGATCTATATCTATGAATATTTGATTTTCACCGTGGCTTAGAAATTATTTAGAAATATTTTATTATAATTAGCCTAGTATAAGTAGGTAAGAGTATATGAAAGTCAAATTATAAAATTGTATAAAAAATTAAAAAAAAACAAATAATTATAAAAATATGTATCTATAGCAAAATCGTCAATATAAATTACACATTGCACGAGAGCCTCATATGGAGTTTCTCTTCTCTGGACTAATGCACTTCTGTATTAGCTTGAACCATTTGATCGCATACAATGTATAGCAGCTCGAATCGTTGGGGACCCAGTTCTATAAAAGGCTTGACACATTGGCTTTGCGTATTGCTATCGCATTTATTTTAATACTCCATATTCATGAGTGTTCTGGGGAAGTCTATGACCTGGTACTTGATGCCAAATTTTCTAACTGCACATTACGTCATAAGCTTACATACCGCCTTCACAACCTGGATACGTGCGGTTCTGTAGGAACTTCATTCCACGCACCACGCAACTGTGGAATGGCCTACCTGCGGCAGTGTTTTTGGGTCGATACGATATGGGGTCCCATAGGGGGTCAAAGGGTGGATCTACCTCCACCTGAAAGGCCTGCAACGTACCTGTAGCTCCTCTGGTGTAGAATACTCGAAATGATGCAATTACTGCCATATTTTTATTAGGTCAAGTTTTTAATTGTTATTGTAAACCTATATTATTTACATATCTAATTAATATGAAAATCACTAGTTTTAGTTTTTTTTACGCACTTTGTTTTGTTGTTAAATCAAGTACGTTTAAGTAATCAGTTTACTTAAAACAGTTTCTTAATTTTTTGTACATTAATGAACCAAGGTTATTCGATCGTCGTAAATTATGTTAGAGAGCTTTAGAGAAGTTGATAATGCAATGCGTGTTTTAACTGCACGATATGTTTTATTATAAAAAAATATATATTTTTTAATATATTACAATAATTTTAGAGAGATAAGGGTTCACTCCATTCTTCACTTTATGTACGAATTCAACACATGCATGTTGAATGGCGGAACTTAACGCTTTGTCATGCCAGAGATGAGAAATAAAAGAAATAATGATTTTTTGTCATGGACACGTGCGACTGTGGACCGCGACGGTTATAGGTTTGATTCCCACTCGAAGGAATAAATTGTTTTATTATTTTCGTTGAAGCAGTGCGTTAAGAGAGAATCGAAAAAAGTGGCAAAAAGTAGGTAACAAAGTATCTCAACACTAGGTCCCCTCTGCCTACCCTGCTATGTGCGGGATTCAACGTGGAATTTATTAATAACTAGCGGACGCGCGCAGCTTCGCTTACTTATTTTGGGGGTGAATTCTAATAAACCAAAAAACATGTGTTCAATGAAATATTTTTAAGAGTCTAAATTTTAAATTTTATAATAATAGGTGGCGTTTTAAAGATTTTTCCATACAAACTTTCAACCCCTTATTTGCACCCTTAGGAGAAGAATTCTAGAAAACCATGAAACATGTGTTCAATTAAATACTTTTAAGAGTCTGAATTTCAAATTTTATAAGAATCGGTGCCGATTTAATTTTTTTCCCATACAAACTTTCAACCCCTATTTCACCCCTTTAGGGTTAAAATTTTTCAAAATCCCTTCTAAGTGGATGTCCAGATTACGAAAGTAAACATCTGTTCAAATTTCACGTTTCTACGCACAGCGGTTACGGCTGTGCGTGCGTCTTACCTCAGTCAGTGAGGACAAGTCCTTTTATATATATATATATATAGATAATAAAAAAAACGATATATTCAAGTCCTTCATAAGGATAACTGACAATTTTCTTTACAGTCATACTCTCACACTCCCACTTCATCACGATGGCGTCAACAGAGAGTTTCAACTTACTTCATTTTTATAATAAAATTATCTTTATCTTAAAGAAAATTATTACATTCTTCTATTACTATCTAAGTAAGCCTTACTTTATATTTTATTTGCCAGATTGAGGCAAGGCTTGTAGGTCAATATTTATATATAATTATAGTAAAACTTTAAAAATAAACCTTCACGAAAATTCAGGCATCTCTAAATGTACCGCGACGTAGTAATAAACACAAATTGATTTAAAATGTGTTTATTATATTTTACAAGGCAACAGAGAGCTCGTGCGGCATATCTAATATTGTAACATTAAATCACTGGTACTTATTTGTAAGTACATAAATTACAAAAATATATGAATTATTCTTATATTTTGTAATATACATTAATTAAAATATACGGTTTCATTATTATTTAACAAGCAAATTTTAATCTATCTATACTAATATAATAAAGCGGAAGAGTTTGTTTGTTTGTTTGTTTGTTTGTTTGTTTGTTTGTTTGTTTGTTTGTTTGAACGCTAAGATCTCTGGATCTACTGGATCGATTTACTTTGTTTTTGTTTTGTATGAAAGCTGCATTCTTCAGAAGTGCTATAGGCTATATAATATTACATTACACATATATACTAATAAATTAAAATACTTTCTAATTTGACATGCAATTTATTCTGCCATGTTAATAACAACCGTCGTCGCTACGCAACCGCGTTCGTTACCGCGTCATTTTGATATTTATCCTTATGAAATTAAATATAATAGGCATTTCATCTAGATTGAAATTATATTTCTATAGAAATTATATTCTTATATTTCAAGCAGGCGTAGCCGCGTCCGGGTCCGCTATTTTATAATAAACGTCATCGCATAGCCATTGAGAAGAGTCTAAATGTTTACGCAGACATAAAAAATAAAACGTCACAGATTATCCATTTAACTTAATAACAAAGCACTATGTTTGATCTTATTATTAAAATGAAGCAAAAGCCTCTGTTAGCCTAGAAGTGGAGAATGGAGTGTTTTAGCATTAGCATAATAGAAAATGTCTGTGGATAAACCAAAAGTGGTATTTAAACATTTTGTTTGTATATAAAAGTACTCATAAAACATTTATGTAACTTTTTATTATGTCGTAGTATTGCTTTAACTGATTAATCAAGGACAAATCAGATAAAATTAGACAGAAATTTAATTGGATATGAGCCATAAAGCTATTATACATTTTTATAATCTTAATAAAACATTCGTAATAATTACGGAGCTTTAAAAACATGTAACATGTAAATAAAAACATTTTTTTGTTAAGTTTATCCAACAGACCGTTAACTTCTTGGATGCCTTTGTCATTAATTACATAAGTAAGTAATAAAAGTTATAAAATAATTTTATTTTAAAATTGTTTTCATAAGAGATTATAATATAAAATTCATAATATAATTGAATAAAATATTTATTTTTTATATATTTAAAAATATAGAAAAAATCACTGTAATTTTAGACTTAGTTTTTGTATTTCGCCCACCCTCTCTCTGCATCTGAATGGTGGGATAGTTCTTCTTCATATTCAGGGTAGCCGTATCCTTTTTGTTGTTCATGATATTTATGTCGATTAGATTCAAATAATAAGTGTTTGTTTGCTGGTTCCAAATGTTTAAGACGTAAATATTCAATTAGTGTGTCATAGTTGTTGTACAGAGAAGGCATATGATTTCGTTTAGGCAATATTAAGATCTGTCCCCCATCACTTCTGGCGTATCCTCTGCCTCCTGATTTCATGTATCTAAAATCCAGAATAACGTTTGGTTCGTAGTAATCAGGACTGTAGACGTCTCGCACGATGCTGTAAGAAATAACTTATTTTAAGAATTGTCTTTTTTAAAAATAGTATTTGACTTTGTAAGGTGGTTTTTTGATCTAAAAAAAGATGGAGAATATTAAAAAATGTAAATTAATCAGTACAAAGTGATTTTACAATTTAAAAATAATAAAAGAAAAACTAGTTAAATTACGTTCATGACGCAAGCTCTTTTTGCTTTAATACATATACGTACATGATGTACGTATCCGTCATGTTACGTAAAAGATAAATAAAATTTCTGCACGCGGTCCTGGTCGTGGTCGTGGATAATAATTACAAATAAACAATTTTTACATACTTGTTCTCTTCCTCAGTTAAATCGAGCGTCTTATCCTGAAAAATAAATTATTTATAATAGTGAATAAATAAATGAAATAAATCAGTTTCATCCTGTATCCCCCACGCAGCAGGGTAGGCAGAGGGAGCCTAGTATTAAGAAACTCCGTCCCCAACTTTCTGTCAAATTCTGGAGGCATTGCCTGTTGAGTGGCAGAACTCAACACCGCGCTTTATCTCGACACCAGAGCGAAGAAATGTTAATATAAATGTGAATAAATTTTTCTTATCCTCGAGTGGGGATCGAACCCACAACCGTCGCGTTACAGTCATGACGGCCTCTTTATCTTAATATATTTTATTTGTTAAGTTTTAATTGACAATTAGAGACATTGGATTCCATCACCCAGCACTTTTGGAGGTTAAAAGTAAGACACTAGGTTCCCTTTTAGTCACCAAAATGAAATGAATGTGTAAAAATGTAAAAAAACCTACTCGATGATTATGTGAGTGTTTTGCCCGATCTGCGCCCGATCCGAGATAATATTCTTCATTCAGAATCGCTTTTAGGGTAGATGGGTCGGCCTTTGAGTCAGATTTCTTTTCTTCTCCTAAGGCGGTGGTCGCCAAAATTGCAAGTAGAGTCACGATCTTAATAAGATATTTTAAAATTTAATTTAAGATGACTTTTACAAAATAAATTATTATTAATTAAATACAACGGCACCCAATAAATATTTTTTTTTTATATTAAGGTTATTAAACTAATATTAGAATAACACATAGATCACTTACCAAATTCATGTTGTATGCTGAGAGTCCTAGTAACTTATGTTCATATTTCTAATAGATTAAATAGACTCTTAGCAATTGCTTATTTACCGGATTTTTGTTATTATTTACCTTGACTAAGGAAGGATGTTCAAATTCTCAACTAATTAACTCTCCAAGTAAGTAAAGTATCTTGTACGAGTTACGCCCTGTGCTAGTTTAAACTATAATAATGAATATTAAAGTTAAGGCCAGTCGTGGCGCAGGGGCGAAGTAATAAATATTTAAGATTTTCGTTTTCCTAGCTCTGGTAACGAGTAAAACTCCACTCAACACGCAATGCTTCTAGAATTCGATGGAAAGTGGAGAACGGAGTGTTTCAACACTAGGTTCCCTCTGCCTACCCTGCTGTATGCGGGATACAGCGTAAAGCTGATTGATTGATTGACTGCCTCAGTTAGCCTAGCTTCGATGGTATGGTGTGTGTGGTGTGTGTAATGGTGGTTCTGTCTGTCTGTCTTTTACGCAATGAGGCCCAAACCGCTAATTTAATTGTGATAAAATACTCATATAGAGATACTTGAGGGTCTCGGGATGAACATAGGATACTTTTTTTTCTCATATTTGTAATATTTTCGATATATACCAATATATTAAAAGAATTAATTTGACATGCAATTTATTCCGCCATGTTAATAACAATCGTAGCTTCGCGTTGCTAAGCAACGGCTTGCAAAGTTTTTTGTTTTAAGAAAACGTCACCCAAAGTGAGTTTGCTTAATGCATACATGGCGCGCGCCGATATAGATTTGGATACATTAACAAAAATTAGATGATTTCTATAATTTGATATTCATCCTTATGAAAATAAATATAATAGTCACTTTTAGTATTTCGTCTAGATTGAAATTGTAGTTTACTGTACAACATTCTAATAAATAATTAAGATGTCACTGATTCGGAAGCCTTCGGGCGGCACAGTATGACCGACGCGAACGGGCATATGACTTTGATGGTTTAGTAAATTTTTATATATTTTCGAATTACTATTATTTTTTATGTAATTATTTGCTGCTTATAATTAATTTATCTCAGTTCGGTTATCTATACCGATGTTATACACTTAAAATATTTTAATTTTAATAATTTCTAATATTAACAATTTCCTTTAGTTACTTTTACTTCTTTTGTTTGTTCATTTCGGTTACTCAGATATTTTTTCTCATAATAAATCTCCACTTATTATTATTTTTTAACTTATTTTAATTATTTAGGCTTATATTTTCGCGGGCGTAGCGTCCGGGCCCACTAGTATACATATATTTTTATACAACACATAATTATAATTAAAGTGTTAAAACAGCATAATATATTACGATTTTAAATTTAATGGGAGCTATAATTGAAATTAATTATAAATAGGATAGGAGACGGATTCTGTTATTTTCGTATGTGCCTAATCATAAAATGCTGGCAAATACTTATATTTGATACTTTGCATCGATAGTGATCATTTAATCAAAAAGAAAAATTGTATTTTTTATTCTTATATACATATATAAGTGATCTCTTATGAATCGATACAAGTTTTTTTTTAAATGCTGTAATGTTATGATAGTACTCAAATATAATTGCTGAAATTATAATTGAGTACTATGAGAATGTCGAATAAAAATTTGATCGCGATTGGATTTGAAATCTGAATACTTGGACTGAACTACTTACATTATTACTTAATATGGAATTTAATTATAAAAAAATACTGTAACATGAAGAGAATGGGGAAACAGAGTGACACATCATTATGTTTTAGGCCTAATTTGAATAATGAGTAATAAAAATCTTTTTGTTACGATCTCGACTTTTTCTTTAATAATTTCAATATTTTTATAGAAATATATATTTATTTATATTTATAACCAATATAACAGAATAAATTAATGTCGATGTTTTTTCTGTTTAGAAACGGAAATAGAAAATTTAGGGTGATTAATAAAAATACGATGTTGATAAATTTGACTTTCATTATCGTCAATTTTTAGACTGTCATTTTCATTCAATTTTCCAATATATATTTTATCTGTGGCTGCATTATTTTCACTTTTAGATTTATCGAAGTTATTCTGGCTGTATTTACTGTTATTTTCACTGTCTTCATATTCAAATGTTTTTTCATTTTCATTTATCTGACTAGTATCTTCCTTCCTAGCAGTTTTATGACCGCCATTATAGCTTGCAATATTTTTGCTTTGATGAATTTTCTTTTCTTGTTTACTAAAGCCTCGGTTATTATTAATTTCATCATCATGATTGTTTAAATTTATCCTTTTTGTACGTTCATTCCGATTACTATATTTTTCAGTTTTATCATTGACTTCCTTGTGTTTTTTGTAAATATTTCGTTTTATATCCTGTTGTTGAATATGTTCTAATCTGTCGTCATCATCTTCGTTTAAATTGAATTTGGCTATCCTAACAACTTCTACGTTCTCTCCTTCTTCTTCCGCAACCCAGATTTTTTTGGTAACAATACTTTCATTTTCCTTGAAATTATCATTGTTTTGTTCACTTATGTTTTCTTCTTGATTTTTTTCAGCTGCCTCATTTACTCTTTCATTATTTTCTTCCTTATTTTCTTCCTTATTTTCTTTATTATTTTCTTCTTTATTTTCTTCTTCAATTTCTTCTTTGTTGCTGGTTTCGTCATTATTTTCATCATTTTTATTTTGAACAACCTCCTCAATTTGTTCTTCATGCACACTGTATCCATTATTATCATCACTGTTTTCGTTATGTTTTTCCTTACGAACATAATCAACTTGAGCATTGAATCTAAAAGAAGAATATTGTAAAATGTATGGATATTTTTGTTTAAATCACAAATAATAATAATTTGTAATATTTAATCATCTTACCCTTTATGATCATTGGCATTATAGTTTACAGTGCGTTTATCACCATTCGGTTCCAAAAGCCAATATATACCTTTCACTTCGTCACCATGTCTGTTTTCATTTTGACCTTTTATATCATGCGTATGGGGATCATTCACTTTGTATGAGAATTCATAAGAAGGATACGCCCAAGCCTGCAGCAAGAAGAATTAAATATGTTTGAAAATCAAATAACATGAAAAACTTATGTCATAAAATCCCTTATAAATCACTTTACGCAATTACACTAGTCACATGTTATATATATACACTACACAATTCACAGACTTTTCACTGGAGTGGAATGTTAAAAATTTAAATTAGTGAAAATTATTATAAATACATCCCTTTTGCTATTTTAAGAGAAGGCTGTTCGTATCATTATTTTAAACACTATTAAGTTTTTTTAAATATAACTTGTTGGTGTACTTTGTAATAAAAAAAAAAATATTTCGTAAAAAAGGCAATTTTATTTTAGATTAAAATTTATTTGTCAAAACTTACGTATTCTTCGTAATTCTCCGATTTTTTATCGCCATCTGGGTTGTCGGTGGAATGTGATTTTGAGTGATGTATAGTTACTCTTTGCTCCGATACTGCGCCTTCTTCTCGTTCGGATAGCACATAGTGTGCTACACTGATCACCAATATTGTCTGTGTGAAGCAAAAAAAAATATCATAATTATTTCTTAACATTCTGAGAATTAAATTATATGGAATTTCATAATAAACACTATTTTAATGAATAATAAATATTTAGGTCATCATTACTTGCCTTCCAAATCATGACCCTTGATTCTCCTATCAATTGGCGATACCAACTTAGCTGACAGGTAACTATCAGTCCTATATATACAATAAGGCCGGTTTTTCACTCTTCACTTTCTTTGAGTAATTATACTGTTCCACGATTTAAGTATTATTGGACGTGTTCGTATTCATGTTACGAATTGATAAAAAAGTTGAGTTACTTCACTTGCTTTGCGATTACCAACGACCACGCCCGCATTTTATGCTTATGAAAATGAAAAATATATTAATCTTATATGCTGTTTGTATAGAGCAATAACAGGAATAAAATGTCACTAGACTTTTTACTCAATCTATACAATATAAACAAGTCTTTTTGTTCGTGTGAAAATATATGAAGATAAAAACATTTGTTATTTTCTAACATTTCCATATATTTTAGTGCATTAATAAAACACATAAGAAATAATAAAATTTTAATAATAATCTACAATAATGGCCTTATCTCTAAAAAAATCTCTTCCAGCCAACCAATGGAAGTGGGTGAGAACGTGGGTGCGGTGTAAAAAAAAATATACAATATATTTTTTAGGATATTTCATTATATAGTTTCTCATAAGAATCTTCGTTTTAAAGTGCCTTATGTTTAAGGAGTTTGCATTCGTAATCATAATTCTGACATAACATAATAATATAACAAAGTCGTATTAGGAAGAATAGATAACAAGAATTATATAAATATCCAATATAGCTTATTAAAACTAATAAGTAAGTTTTTTAGCTTCGCGCGTCCCTTGGCAGGTGAGGAGACACTCTTTTTTTTGTTTTACGCATTTTGCCGCATATCATGATAGATAGATCCAGTTAACTGTAGATGGAATTTGTGTTCTGTATTGGTAGACACATATTTGATTTTGCAGTTTTTTCTTACTTATGATTATTTTACTCCCAAATGTACCAACCCTAACTTAAAGCCTAACTTCCTATCGGCTTAAATTCGTCAACCGTACTGCAGTTCTTCACTTTCTGCCCGTGACCAGAGCAGGGAATTGAAAATAATTTAAATATTGAGTAAATCTCCATCCTTTGTATGGAGATCGAACTTAAAACAAACACGTTCAAAATCGAACGCCATCTCAGTGTGCAACGATGGGACATTTCTTTCACCAATTTCCATACCAAGGAAATTGAGATTATTGTATGGATATTGTATTGACTTATCGAGAGGGCTAATTTATATTAAGCATTTGCTTTTTATTTGAAAAAGTAAAATGTATTTGTTGTTACAATATTAGGTTCAAAATTATTTTCTTTTAAATGTTCAATGTTGTCATATGAATATGAAGTGAAATTTTATTTAAGGAGTTATAGCCCACTTGTTCACATTAAGCAATATGAAACAAAACTCCTACTTAGTTGAATGTTCAATGGAGCATTTAATGCTATAAGCAATAACTAATAATGATTTGTACATTATAAATAATTATTAAATATTCCTATTTTTAAAACTTGTTGTATATTTTTTTAAATTTATATTGTTATGCTATACCTACCCATACATAACTACTGCTAGGTGTAACTAATATTTGCTACTAGTAATATATTTATATAGGTTTAAAAAAAAAAACTAAAAAGATACTGTTTTTTTTCATAAATATTTAAATGTTAACATGTTAACTTACAATACACTATAGTTATACTCTAGGCAGGATATTAGTAACGGGTTACAGAGTTAAATTATTCAATCCCATAATGTCTTAATATATTTTGGATGATGAATAATAAAATGATATTCATGTTTCATGGCGTGTCTCTCTTTTTTATTTTCAACATCAGAATTTTCCTCGTTACCATTATCACTTCCTTCATTTTCATCATTTTCTTCACTGTTTTCACCTTCATGTTCTTCGTTATATTTATTGGCTCCTGCTTCTTGTTCGTTTTCTTCACCATTGTTATCTTCTTCGCCGTTATTGTTTTCTTCACCATTAGATTCTTCCTGTCCTTGTCCGTTTTCCATATCATTATTTTCACTTTCACTTTGTTCTCCAAGACCTGCGGACTCACCTTCGTTATTACTATCTAAATCATTATTATTATTAAGTAATTCATTTGTACTTTCTTCCTCATTATTACTATTTTCATTTTCTATGGAACTACTATCTTCGGTCGAATTTTCTTCCTCACCACTAGCATTTTCTTCATTTTCTTCGTTATTCTCCTCTGACTTATGGTGTTGCTTATTATAGTCAACATCTGCTTTGAATCTGCAAGGTTTTATAAAGTAACTATAATATAAATATTCCTATAAACTAATATAAATAATATAATATATATTACCCGCTGCTTTTGTCAGCGTAGTACTTGACGGTTCGTTTAAAACCGTCTGGTTGAACAAGCCAATATTTTCCATTTACTTCGTCACCATGTCGCGTTTCATGGTGTCCTTTGAAGTCATGAGTGTGAGGGTCATCAACTTCATACTTAAATTCATAAGAGGGATACGCCCAAGCCTAAGTGAAATTTTATTTTATGTTAATATAATAATTACTGGTTGTATTTTAAAATATGAAAATAAATATTATGCGATAAAAATACGAATAAAACTTACGTATACCTCATGATGCTCAGGCTTTTGAGATTCAACGTGTGAAAGCTTTTCATAATTTTCAATTATTACAGATTGTTTTGATATAGGGGCTCGGGCATCACTTAGCGCCAAAAGCGCCATGCCTAAAAACGTTATAATCTGAAATTAATATATATAATTATAATAACAAAAAATAAAACTAAGGATTGATTAATAAAAAAACGGATTTTTTAAATGTTATACCTTCCAAACCATCGCCTTTATTTTCGTTCAATAGGAGATGCAAACTTAACTATTATCACGCTATCTCGTGTATTTATATACAGATATTGTTATGAGTTTTAATCTTCTGTTTCCTACAAGAAACCAATACAGTAGCAATTATACAGTTTCACAGCTCAACTATTAATTAGGGCGTGTTCGAATATAAATTATTATTTTGTATGAAATAAAGTGAATGACGGGCAACCTCATCATATTATAATAATATGATAAAATAAAATCATTAACGAAATGAATGGGTTAGGCCTACAAAGGTTTTTATATACGATTTATTATAATCAATATCTTCCTTTTGTGTAATTCTATATGGGCAATTACCTTAAATGGCTATAACGATACATTGTAGTGGTACTAAATTGATTTTATATAAACTTGCTAGTTAATATGTTTTTGATACATTTCTTATATATTTATCAAAAAAATATTTGTGTTTAAGTTTCAAATACTAAGCATTATTTTCCACTTGACTCTTTTCCGCCTATCTCGGCGTTGTGTTTCGCCACTCTACACGCAATGCCTCCAGAATTTGGCGGAAAGTGGGGAACCGAGTGTCTTAACAATAGGTTCCGGCACATAGCAGGGTAGGCAGCATGAAGCTGATTTTGAGTAATTAAAAAATAAATCTTATTTAATAATCAAATTAAAAATACCTCGAAGCCTTAAAAAACCTTATATTATTAAAAACCTTATATTATTAAATATTAACCTTATATTATTAAATTTAATTAATTTATTATATAAGTTATTATATCGATTATTTAAGCATTCAATATTTTATTTCATAAGGGGCCATGCATAAATTATGTGACACCTTAAGGGGGAGAAAGATAGGTTTTTTATTTTCTCTCCTTCTGCGTGACCGGAGACTTTGTCAAGTTCTTTTAAATATTTATTACAATAAGTATATTTTTTTTATTTGGTTAGAATGACTACTCGTGGGCTTTTTCGTAGTTTCTAAAATTAATTTGTTGTTATTTATCTTGGCTTGGACTATTTCTGATTGTTTTCTAACAAATATCTATATTATCTTGTCACATTTTGATTCCAAAATTTTAATTTTACTAGCTTTACTAGCAGTTTTACTAGCACCAATTTATTTCTTAAAAAATACACTGTAATTGACATATTGAAGCAACACTTATAAATTAAATATATTAGAAACTTTTATACGCAATTAATAAGAATGCAGGCATTTTAATTGTATTATTAGGTATATATAACGATTTCATGATTCACCTATTCATTTACAATAGAACAATGGGCGTATTAATTATTAAATTAAATAATAAATTATATATACGTAATTGTTGTGGCCTTTTTGTGTTACAAGTGTATACGAGTATAGTAGAAAAATTACATTATTATTATTAATAATTGCTTAATTACATAAATTTAATTACTTAGGAAGGTATTAAAGTATGACGCCTGCAAATAATCCGAAGCAAATTATACTACTTGAGTTTCATTATCTTAATTAATTATTTTTATCTCCTTCTAATCCATTCCATTTCAAACCTGACTTGAATGTTTGTCGTATTAGAAATTCTGTTAAATTTTAATAACAAATAAATTGAAAGAAATCAACAACTAAAAAACATGTTTAAAAGTTAGTTCTATTGCATTTCTCGCCTTCCTGGCAAATAAATAAGGATTATGTTATGGAAATACAATAATATGGTCACGGGAGTTAACACGAGTGCAAATAAACAGGAAAGGCAGGAAGTGAGTCAATAGTGTTACAATTTTTTTTTATGAATTGAAAAAAAAATTAGAAAATTGAAAGAAAAATGAGGGTAAAGCTATTAACATCTTTTTCTTTATTATTGGACGCAGATTTGCTTGCTATCCATTCATCCTATATAACCGTATATAGCAAAACATACTTTGTGGTATTGCTAAGACACTACGAACTCTAGTTTCCGCTTGAATTAGAGACATAGCGTGTTGGGTGCACTCAACGCCGCGTGTCATAGAATACAACATACATAAGTCATATATCAAATTATTGAAAAAAAGTACCAATTAATTAAATAGCGCTATTTTTATTATTCATTTCAATGTACAGTGCTTAATAAGTAAGAGCAATGGTCCGTTCAGTCTTTCAGCGTCAAAATTGTTTTTTTTATTAAATATGATGTTCCAGATGGATGTGGTGATGTGGTGATGAGTGATGGACAACAGCATTAAATCTAAAACGAATATAATATGTAAGTTAAAACCGTGATCAATTGCAAATGTTATCTTTTACTTGTGAAGAATTAATTTAAATATATATTTTTAAATTTTATTAAGGATCGAACCTTCTACCTTCCTCAGGTAGTAAACCAAATATTTACTTCATATATACTGCAGTAATATGAATAGATCACAGAGTGCAGAAGCAGTAGAATAATATAACATTTTTTTTAAAATTCACTTTGTATCCCGCACATAGCAAGGTAGTCAGAGTGAACCTGAGAACCTAGTGTTAGGACACTCTTTTCCTATTGAAACACTTCAGTTCCCCACTTTCCACCGAATTCTCGAGGTAATGCGTTTTGAGTGGCGGAAACACCGTGCCATGGTTAGTTGGTGCTAAAGTGAAATGAAATTATTAAATATTTCTTTCCACCGAGTTGTAATCGAACCCAAACACGTAGTGTTTACAGTCGCACGTTTTTGCCCCTGTGCGACGACGGCCTTAATTCAATATAATTAATATATTTTATTTCAACACATCATAATATTTAAATAAATTTTAACTTACTATAGTATTTTTTTTCGTACAATATTATTATATTTTATATTAATTATTATAATATACTCAATAAAGTAAAGTTTCAATACCCGGTATGATCATCAGCTTTGTATTCCACTTTGCGGTAGCGACCATCGGGCTCGACTAGTTCATATCCCCCTTGGACGACGTCACCGTGACGATGCTCGTGTTGTGATTTCACATCGCCTGTATGATGGTCGTGAACTGAATACGCGAATTTGTACTCTGGAAACGACTGAAATAAACAATACTTTAAGAAATATTTCAATATATGTAAAATATTTTTATTTTAAAGAAATAGAGATATGCTAGTGGGCTAGCTCTCTCGTTCTCTAGCAAAGATCTGTGTTTGGTAAATAAATTACTAGTAATAATTTACCTACTAGTAGAGACATGAAATTGACAAATTTTATTTTGTGAATTTATGCACTAATTTTATATGAAATCAGCTACAAATATACATTAACTTAGACGCTTGATTTTTTTCTATGCTCTAAAGTACCTTAAATCTAAATATTTGATTTGAATTTCGGCAAAATTTACTACCTACCTGAAGCTACCAAAGCGATAAAATTACTGAAACGCTTGTACAACTCTTCTTTAATAAAAAATGTTCTATATAACAATTATGTTAAAAATGCCTAGTACTTTCATTATAATAAATATATCAAGTTATATAATTCTGTAATTAGGAAAGAAAAAGAAAAGAAATGGTGCATCAATTTGTATATCAGGAAGCAGCTTTTTTTTTATCATTAGCAGTCTAGAGGGTGCTGAAAAGATTTTAAAATGTAGTGTTACGGTTAGTTAGAGATATGAATAGTATTGACAGGGCTAGTTTGCTGTTCGTTCGTGCATTAACGTTGTAGCTATACGTACTCCTAATTTGTAGAATGAAATAAATAATGATGTATTATATGTACATAAATAAATATTTTTTTATTAAATTGTTACATAATTCTATTCCAAATGCGTTCTACAACCTCAAGTTTTGGAAATATCAGTAATTGAATTTATTTTCTTATCGCCAAAATAAAATATATATATATTTTATCAAGATGCTCCAATCTTTATAATTTCTAGTTTTAGCAAAATTAAATCAAAAACTACTGATTTCTTTATTTAACATTCTACAAAACGCATACTTAGACTAAAATAGACTTTATTGCATCATTTTCACTTAAAACCTATCCTTATCACAGATATTTATTTCCATAGATATTGAGCTGAAATCAAACATTATAGATAAATTTCTAAGTAAAAAAGAAAGATTGAAACACTGGTCTAAATTTTAGTTATACTAAATAATCTTGTCTAGTTACACTTATCGATCGTTATGGCCATATTAGTTTATCATTGTATATCAATGATCTACGTTAAATTGTCGTTGCGTACTACGCTGGGTGGTGGCAATCAAGCACGGAGTTAGACACAGGTTTGCCCCGGTTTGTTTAACACTAAATATACAATATTCCAATGTTATATGAAAAAAGGGCCTATTTGGGCTTACCATACAAAAATCGCGGGTGGCGTAAAAAATAAAACAAAGCCACGGAAGAGTGAGTCGGCCTCGCCCATCGAGGGTTCCGTACCAATTTCAGGATTGTATGTCAATGGAAAGTACACTTATAAATAAATTGTCAAACTTAAGTTGGCATCACCCGTACATACAAAAGCGCATACGGGTGTACGAGCTCGTATGCGCTTTTGTATGAAATATACTACAAGTATAAGTTTGTATAATTTCTTTCTATGAAATACCTATAAATTTTTACTTTTCGAATTTTTCCCTTTATTCGTATTGTAATTTCTCACTTCATAGCATAACTAATATTATGAATTTGTAGCTATGGATGCTTGTTCCACTTTTACGCAAAAACTACTGAACTGATTTACATGAGAGCTTACAGTTATATAACACAGGTTAAAATTTATGTAAATATGGTGAAAATATATAAAACCATAACTTTAAAGGGACGAAGAGACTTCATGTGCGTATCTTTGTAGGTAAAAAAAAGGAGGAAAAAGGAGAACACTTTAAATTCTTAATCTAACATGGTTTTATGCAACAGTTTTCATTTATACTCACGTAATATGGGGTATTGTTTGTAGCCTCTAGGAAAAAGTGCATTATGTCATAATGTCACAAATGTGATGTAATACAATTAGATTTTACAACACACACATAGCTAGGGTATATTATATAACAACTGAATAAAGAGGTATAAAAAAAATACTATTGCATTTATTATTTTGATGGAGTTTCATAAAAAGGTTGCAGTTTCTATAATATAGAAATAAATTAAATCAAATTAAACCAGCTTCACGCTGTATCCCGCACACAGGAGGGCCTACCCTCCTGTAGGAGGTAGACACTTCCCACGAATTATTGCGAGTTATTGAGTGGAGTGGCGTGGCGGAACACAACGCCGCCTTTTGTCTCGACACCAGAGCGAAGAAACAGACATATAAATTTAAATTAATATTTCATTTCTTCGAGTGAGGATCGAACCCACGACCAGTCAAGTTTACAGTCACATTTCATAATATACGAATTATCTTTTATAGGTTAAGTAAACATTGTAAGCAGCTAAGGAGTACAAACTAACTAATACATAACAATATAATATAAATACTTACATAGTGGTCATGATGTGGGATATGGTGTGGGATGTGATGTGGAACATGATGAACTGGTACTATTGGTAGATGGTGTAAGATAGGTACATGGTGAATAGGCACGGGGTGGTGTATCGGCACTGGATGGTGAGGGCCGTCGTGTTTGATCACCTCCTGGTGTGAAACGGCATGATGATGATGGTGAAACAGCCCGTTACTGACCGATATCAAAGTGCACAGTGCTAAAAGCTGAAACTTTTTTTTCATTAAATATATGGGTCCAAAAGATGAGCATCAAAGCCTTCTTAAAATCAGATAAATCCACGGATCTTAGTTTTGAATTATTAGGATTTAACCTGCGTGGCAAATATTAATAAGGACGAGGATATTTTATAGCATAAAACGAAAAGCGAAAAAACTTACTTTATTCATATTAGTACAATTATATTAAGACTATGAATCAGATGAAATTTAACTAGAAGCACAGAAGAAAATGTATGTACAGGGTTTCCTTCATTAGCTTTTATAGAAGTTATAATAGTGGGAATTCATAGAGCAAAAATCGATTTCTCAGAGTTTACAAATAGCTTTACTGTAATACTTATATTACTACAATAGCTACATGTGTAAGATCAATTATCATATTTTTTAATAAGAGTCAAAACGATCACATATGGCTTATCATATATTTAGTATATATTTAGTGGAAGCAAAGCGCGGCGTTATGTTCTGCCACTCAACACTAATGCCTTTAGAATTCGGCAGAAAGTGGGGAACGGACTCTGCCTACCCTGCTATGTGTGGGATACAGTGTGAAGCTGATTTATTTATTTTATTTTATTATATATTTAGTAAGTATATTTCATAATAATTTTAAATAGTCCAATGCTACCTTGAATATATAGAATTAAATAAAACGTTTACATTTAATTGGGCGTACCTTAATTATGAATGCTCGCACTAACAACAATCTAACAGAGTTTCTAAAATATAATATTAAATGTTGATGTTCGTGATCCAAGCTATGAGTATTTGTTTTCATATATTTGAAGTATATTGTTGTGTGGATATTTAATTATTTTATATGTTCATATATATAAATACTATTTTTTTATTTAAAAACATGTTAAAAATGAATACAAATATATATCTTTACCTGTGACATTTGTAGGCGTGTGAATGTGAACGTTTACTGTCGCACGGTAAAAACTTAACAATAGGAAGTAGTTCATAGAAGTATGCAAACAATTGTTTAGTGAAATATTTTATATTTTAAGTATGCGATTGTAGAAATAATTATGTAACATAATAAATGACTAAATATCTAAGACAAATTCACATCGTCTAACTTCAAATAAGATATCGTCCAACCTACTAATGTATATAGCATCACGTACAGACACACATATTATACAGACAGACACACATATATATACATCTTTTATATTAAGCTCTATTTTTCAAAACATCGTAGGAGAAAAATATAAATATTTTTATTGACTAATGTGCAGAAAGCCGATTTTTGCTTTAATAATTTCGTAGGCGTTTATAATACTTATGATATTAGGGTTTAGGGGTGCCTAATAGAGGGTAGTATAAGTATGTAGCAATATATAATGAAAATATAATTTCTGATATTACTTCGAAGACAATATTAAAAATTGAGCTTTATAATTTAACCATATTTAACGAAAATTAAATTAAGGTGCACAAAGTGCACAATGGCACAGAGGTACAATTTAAATTTATATTTCTATTTCTTGCTCTGGTGTCGAGGCAAAGCGCGGCGTTGAGTTCTGCTACTCAACATGCAAGATTTCTGCAGAAAGTGGGGAACAGAGTATTTTAACACTACGTTCCCTCTGTCTACGCAGAGTGGAGTGTGGAGAGCGTACCTGCTGTGTGCGGAATACAGCGTGAAACTGATAAAAAAACAAAACAAAATTCCTGAAATAAAAGTAAAATTAAAAGTAACAAGAATTATGTTTTAATTTAAGAATATTCTATTCTTTGCAGTTCATTTTATTTAATTACTAGCGTTATAAAGATTGATTGTTTTCGTTAGAGAGTACCTTCACTCGCTTTTGTAACAGCTGTCGCTTTAGCGTATATTTTATAGGTCAATGTCTAAATTAAACAGACAAAAAACTCTACCAATGTCATTGCGAACGCATATTTTTTGTTACGTAAAATTATATTAAAATATTTGAAACTTTAATAAACATGTACATGACTAAGTAAATTAAAATGAATATTTGAGTTTATATGTGTTTCGCTCACTGAATTATTACTACTACTATTTTTTATCGTATTTTGTGGGACAGGCAAAGATATTTTTATTAATACAAATTAAAATTGAATTAAATCCGCTTGACGCTGTATCCAGCACGCAGCAGGGTATGCAAAGGGATCGTAGTGCTAAGATATTCCGTTCCCTTACTTACTTGATTAATATAGTCATTAATAAATAGTGTGTGGGTGATGGAATCAAAAATCTAAAAATAGTAGTTGGGTCAACCATTCATACAAATATAATCCACAAGTTCTCACGTAACCGAACGTTAAGAATGAAATACGAATACCACGGATACTGTAAAAACTGATTACGAACGCCTATAATCTAACAATTGGTCTCACGCACGATCGGAATCTAAGTACTCGTTCACAATTATCTGTTATATAAACTAGGTGTTAACGAATTATTTTATGACAATTATTTTTTTTTTCTCACAGTTAAAGTTTTAATGAGACTTGGATTTTGGCGATTTAAGATGGGGCTCTATAATATTTTTTTGTTAAAACTGTAAAATGTAGATAATGTTTTCGTGGAATTTGTCTGTTCACTAAGATATAACTCTTTTCTTTTCCTCATCTATTGTATATAGCTGAAATAAAAACAGAACTAAAATAGAAGAAACGAAACGGTAAGTAACATATTTTATTTTACTATTTTTTTTATTAATCAACGCAGTGCTAAATGCAACCACACGCATAATGAATGGCTATATGCGAAACTGAAAAAAAAATTAAATACAACACATTGTAGTAAGGGACGCTTCTCTCAAGTATCACAGAGTGGATAGGGAGAAGTTATTCTCAATACTGAAAGAACTATTGTGCCTGCCGTATCTCGTTTAGTAAATGACAATATCGAACCCACAAGCATTGTATGTATTGCTTGTTCAACACAAAGGCGCAGACTAGTTAGTAATTGAGTTAACTAAAATTGATAGCGGATCTTATTGAATAGATATAAAAATCAAAAACTTATTAGATTATTAAAACGGTATTGTGTACGAGGTTTTATCTTTGAGCGATCGATTGAGTGCTTTGAACTCAAGGTCGTATTGATTCATTCTTTTGATTAACGTGGTCTTTACTACGACTGTTCTTAATTTGAGTTAACTACTTTGTAACAAATCAGTATCAGTTTACGTTTTAATTATATTGTCCAACATTATCTTGTATAATAAAAATATATATCATTATTTATCCAATAATTTTCCTTTCATCAGATTCATTTGCTTATTTATTAATGAAAATATCTGTACTAACTTTTTTCAGCTGCGCTGTATAAAATATTTTTTTGTCATTAATTATAGAGAAATTTAAGAGAAATTTTATGTTACTCTCGAAACGGTGATGTTTCTGTATAATGTTTTTTGGAATTATTTTCATTTTTTTAATATAATATGCTGCTTTACGGAACGCAAAGTTTCTCTGAATGATATTTGTATATGTTATATGACTACATAAGCAACGGTACAGCATCTCTTAATTTCTTTATTTAGAATTATCTTATCAGTTTTTTTTTCTTTCAGCTTCACGCTATATCCCGCACACAGCAGGGTAGGCAGAGGGAATCTAGTGTTAAAACAATCCATTCCCCGCTTTCTGCCGAATTCTGGAGGCAGTGGGTGTTGAGTGGCGGAGCTCAACACCGCGCTTTGCCTCGACACCAAAGCGTAGAAATGGTAATATAAACGTAAATAAATATTTCACTTCCTCGAGTGGGGATCAAACCCACAGCCGTCGCGTTACAGTAACACCATTGTGCCGTTGCGCCATGACAGCCTATAATTATAAATTTTTATGTTACAATTTTTTCTGAAGTTCATATAATGTGTAGAATAACATGCGTAAGTCACTTAACGACAGTTTCCTAACTCAGCCTTTAAAGAACACAAAATTGGAGGTAATTTGTCAAATGGTGAGTTACCCATCGGATGTTGTTTGTTCCAGTCAAGTGCAGTCTTGAGTAATGCTTGTAATGATTGCTTTTAAATTGCTTTTACCAATTAGGATACATATTTGGTATGACCTACTAATGACCACGTAATGTCAAATGGGGGTCATCTGGAATATTAAAATATTTTATGGTGATGTCGAGAATATTATTAATGAAAATAATAATTTTCCCTAAAATAATAATTGAAAATAATAAGTCCCTTAATTTAATTTATATAATTCTTGTACTGTATGTAGCTTGTCCAATAGATAATAACAAATATTTATATTAATTTTAATATTGTTTTATTTTCATTTCCTTTATAATTTTCTAGGCCATAGTTATATTCGAATGTAAATAATACGTTTCGTAAGTTTGTACTTTTTACATTTTATATCGTGATTATCATTCTTAAACACACTCGCACGCAAGCTGCAAATGTGTATGTGTAATGGGTATGCTAATTATTTTTAAACACTGTGTAATATAACGATTCAAGGGTAATGTTACAATAAAACTATTATTTGAATGGACGACTTACGAAATG
Organism: Heliconius melpomene rosina; assembly: GCF_056956725.1. Lineage (NCBI taxonomy): Eukaryota > Metazoa > Arthropoda > Insecta > Lepidoptera > Nymphalidae > Heliconius > Heliconius melpomene. Next base: position 3,928,031 of record NC_140401.1, on the reverse strand, counting down.
TACACGTTGACATGAAAAAATCAAAGTTAATTAAGTCTGCCTACAGCGTAATAATATACTCTACATCTATACTTAAATATCAATCAACGATGTTGTATGCAATCGCTTATTCATAAAGGGTAATTGAAAAGATTGAAAGGAAATGGACTTAGTACTGATCAGCAAAGTATATTTATTTACAAGAGAATATTAAATTCATATAAATCGTTATTATATACACACATAAATATCACAATTCACAGACATTCATCACGATCATATCCTCATTTATGCTAAAGTCGTTCAGTAATGGAGACCATGATGGCCATGGGCGAGGGGTACGGCGTAGTGCGCGATGGGAGCAGCGTGGACGATGGGGGCAGCGTGTACGATGGGGGCAGCGTGGACCACGGGGGCGTGGACGACAGGGGCGGGGTGGTGTCCAACAGATTTGTGGACAACAGCGTTGAAACTGCAAAATAATACATTATATAAGTAACCTGATAATAAATTATAGTTTGCTTTTAAGTAAAACTTTTTATATATAATAATATCTAACCTATAGTTATTTCAAATGTTATAGCTTACCCATGATGGTCATCGGCGGTGTATTCTACTTTACGGACGGAACCGTCAGGTTCAACGAGGGAGTAGCTTCCGTGCACGGCACCACCGTCGCGGCTCTCGTGTTGGGACTTGTGGTCACCGGTGTGAGGGTCAGCCACGGAGTAAGAGAAGTCGTATTTGGGGTGAGACTGTAATGATAACAATAAAAAAATTAACAAAATATTTAAGTGTACAAATCAACTTCATGCTGTATCCCGCACAGAGCAGGGTATGCAGAGGGAACAAAGTTATTAAAAACTTCGTTCTCTAATTTTCGCCGATTTTTTCGAGGTATTGTGTGTAGAGGCTTTTGCCTTGGTGCCAGAACGAAGAAATGAAAATATTAAGAAATAATAATTCATTTTCTCGAGTAGGGATCAAACTCACAACCGTCGCGCCATTTGACTCTTTGCCTAGTTACCAGAGCCACTACCAGAGAAAATATTAAGTAATTCATTACCGTGGTGGGAGTAGGAATTGAACCCATAACCGGTAGTCAATATAGACTGTTCATATTAATGTACATATATGATATATGTATCAATTTATAGTACTTACGTATTCATGGGCTACGGCGATGGGAGCGTGCACAATGGGGGCGGCGTGCACGGCGTGGACAAGGGGAGCGTGGACGACGGGAGCGGCATGGATCAATGGAGCGGCGGCGTAGTGGACGGGGGCGTCGTGGCGGATGATGCTTTGGGAGGACACAGCCGCGGCATGATGAAGAGGAAGAATGCCAGCGTTGACAGCTGCCAACACGGCGCTCAGGGCTACGATCTAAGAAAATAATAAAATGATATAATTAAATATAAATATATTATAAAAGCTTTATATATTTCACAAACTTAGAAGCTCAACTTACTTTGGAGAACATTTTGCTGTTGTTAGCCAAGTATGTGACTGATAATATTATCGGGTCTGGCCAGACTTTTATATGAAATGCAAAACGGAGGCATAGTCCTTAGGTGGTGGGGCTTGCGGTCATTTCAGTTCCGTAACTTTGACACGGCGAGGTCGTTGTTGCCACCGTAATCATTTACTCCCTTACTGTCACCCCGCAGCGCGGCCGGTTTGTCTACGCATATCAATATTTCGTTATGTCCAAATTAAATATATATATAAAGTTTTTCACGCTATATCCCGCATATAACAAGATAGGCAGGGGAAATCTAGAGTTAAGACACTCCGTTCTCCAATTTCCGTCGAATTCTCAAGGCATTGCGTGTTGTGTGGCGGAACTCATCGTCGCGCTTTGCCCAGTAGCTGAGGCGAGGATAGAAAATATTAAATAATGAATTATTCCAAATGGGAATCGAACCCGCAATGGATAGTAAATATAGTAAATTAAAATATTTTGTTAAAAGTGAATGTATTTTTTAATTAAATAATTTATTATAACCAAAATTACTTTTAGTTTTTTTTGTGCTACAATTGCTCAATTAAATTATTTTATTAATATAAAGTAAATTATCAAGGTCGAAGCTATTTACCCTAAGCGGTATTTGTATAAGTATTAAATGTGTGTGTAAAGTTATACTAAATTGAAATTGAAATTCAAGACCTATAATTAAGTGTAGTTACGCATTCAAATAAACCTTAATCGGGCAGATCATCAAAATAAGAGTAGCGCATGTCACTTTATTACTCTTGAATGTCTTAATGTGGCACGTGTTCCGTCACGCCCAGCGTGTTTCATACGACTTGTTAAGTGCCCAACTGCTCGTTTATTTCAAGCTACTTCTACTACAAATGGTCCATAACATGTTTAAATTTTATCGCCTAAAGTTTCATAAGAAATTAAGAATTACTTGTACTAACTGTGACATTTGCTATATTATTTTTCAGAAAAAGTACCTATATATGTACTTAAAAAATGTACATAAAAAATACTTTGTAAATATATAAATTTAGAAAAAAATATTTTAAATAAAAAAATAAATATTTTAAAAGCGATTGAAACTTATTTCGGGTCCACTATTTTTACTTAAGGAATATGAAGTTCTTCTTTAAAGCTCTTAACGAATTATTAAATTTCTTACGCAACTGTTATCATGTTACTTATATATCACTGTCATATGAATTATTTAAAATATTATATAAATATGTTTGCATATATTATTTAGAATATAAGCATTTAATGTTGAAGTTTATCAGAATTGTATCTGATATAGAATCCATGAAAGAAGTAATATTTCACTCATTCTCCTCCACGAAATATAGCTAAAAAATCATTTTTTTTTAAATACTTTGGTACTTCATAATTGCCGATGTATATTTAATTTCAGTGAATCAGAACACTAACGAATTGTGTAACGTCACTATCAAATACCCTATGACATCGACCACACAGTGGTCACCCGGCATACCTCTACCTCAACCAATATAGGGTATTTTATTTCTCAACTTACATTCGTAATACGATCATGGACTTAATAGAAATGAAATAAAGCAATTACTCGAATGAATGATGAATATAGTACTTTGTTCGTTAATATGTATTTTAACAAGGCACATGCTGCGTTGATTGTTTTCCAAACTGTTTCAAAATGCCCTTAAGCGAAATTAATATTATTGAATGTAGGGTAATATAGATTTTAAAAGATTTATTATTATCCACATTTTTCGATCGCATCATTTTGGCAATTTGTTTATAACTTTTATGTGTAACTTGTGTTAAAAATTGATGCTAAGACTCTAAAATAACCGATACCCATCCATTTTTATCAACTCAAGGAATGATTTCGATTACATATTAGTAAAGAAATATATAAACCATCTTATAATTATTTATTGCCTTTGAATTAGCAAAAACTATAAATATATTTTTATACCCTCTTTTAGCAAAATACATAGGTTTCCTACTCTGCCACAGTAATTTCTGCAAAATAGAATTAGAATGCACTACCATAAACTTTAGTTTCTTTCTACCCACACTACTAATTGTACGAGATATATGGAGAAAAAAATATAATGAAAATAAGAGGCCATACGTGTGATCGCACCTTCTATGTTTTAATACCCAGTTAGGGGAAAATTATGTTTATTATTTTTCTAGTAACTCACTCTCGGGATTCACGTTTAGTTCCGCCATTTAAATGGTCGTGCACAAAATATGCTACAACATTAAACAAAAATAGGATATCAATTGCAACTAATGGAAAAGTTTTTTATATACTTAAATTCAAATTGTCAATTTTTCATCGCATTATCTACGCTAGTTTGCTTTGCGGATATTAGAAAACATATAAAAGGAAGTTGCACGATTTTGCTTGACATAATTAAATTAATTTCCCACGAATTTGTTTATAAAAATAATTGGGAAATATCCCCGGTAGGTCCGGTCTGGAGTTCGGACAGAACGTGAGTTCGTGTCAGTGTCACGGAAGCGGTAATCTGATTAATGCCTTTGTCGTTTTATTAATGCGAAATAAAATTGGCAATTTATTGTTAAAAAAGTGTTATAATTCATTCATTTTGATGGAAGTCGAAAAAATAGGAAAATGTTATATATTATATGATTTTGTTTTTATTATGGTAAGAGTGAAAAAAAAAGAGGCAGTCGTGGCGCGGCGGCACAAAGGTGTGACTGGAACGACGATTGTGGGTTCGATTCCCACTCGAGGAAGTGTAATATTTATTTACGTTTATATTTCCATTTCTTCGCTCTGGTTGAGTTCTGCCACTCAACACGCAATGTCTCCAAAATTCGACAGAAAGTGAGGAACGGAGTGTTTTAACACTAGGTTCCCCTGCCTACCCTGCTGTGTGCGGGATAAAGCGTGAGGCTAAAAAAACCGCCTTGAGAATTATTCTATTTTTATTATTAAATAGATTTCGTTTGATGAAAGGATAAGTATAATCTGTGGTTAGGAGGTCAATCACCGTTCTTACCAATTTTGCCCCTGAGAAAATAATAATAATATCAATCATTGTTTTTTGTATTTAACGCCATTTATTTCGTGGTAGGTACCACAAATTGTTAAATTAGAGTTTATATATAGCTTGTCACGACATAATGAAAACATAATAAATGAAGTGTGTAATCAAATTGGTTTATGTCTTTTGTACATATTGATCGATTTATGATTCACTTTAAATGCGCCTTACAAGGAGTACATATACGTATATTACAATACATATATGTATATTTTTCTTAAGGCCGCAGGTTGTGGGTTCGATGCCCACTCAAAGAAATTAAATATATAATATTTTCGTTTCTTTGCTCTGGTATCAAGGTAAAATGCGGAGTTAAGTTCCGCCACTCAGCACGCAATGCCTAAAGATTTCAGCGGAAAGTGGGGAGCGGAGTGTCTTAACAGTAGGCTATCTCTACCTACTCTGCTACTTGCGGTTTACGTTAGAATTTTATATTCAAAATGTACATAAATTGTAAAATACTAAATATTATTATTTATTTTAAATAATATTACTTTTACTCGTAATTACAATTTAGGTTTAGGTCACGCTTGGTCTATTTCTAACTTATTTAACTATTATGACACAATTTATAGTAGGCTGTTGAACAGGTTCGTTACAAGGCATGGTCGTATATACGGTAGTAGAGAAATTGGGAAATTAGAGTACCTACCTTTGCGATTTCCAAATCTAGATTTATCTATGATTTGACATTACAAATGCAATGCTACAAGCAATTTACTTCAAAATACTTCCATCCGAGGAAATTAAATATTTAATATTTTCATTATTTCGCTCTGTTGTCGAAGCAAAGCGCGGTGTTAAGTTCCGCCACTCAACAGGCAATGCCTCTACAATTCAGCAGGAAATGGGTACACTGTTGCACATACCAATAATATCCTTTTTTTTGTACGTAACAGCATTTCGCCTGAGGATATACTGAACTAATAGTGTAACGTATTTAGTGAAAGGAAATTGTAGTTAGTGACATTATTGATTAATTTGTTATTATATGACATTTAGGAACTTACATACTTACTTAATTTACATATAAAATTAATTTTCTTATTCTATTATTATAAGTTATATATTTATATAGTTTATATTATAACAAGTCATACTTGTTAACTTGTTACTTATAACAAGTTTTTAGGCTGCAACTATATTATTTGTTATTGAATAGAAGATTTATTATTATATGTAAACTAAACTTTAAATAAAAATAGTATAATTTTCGGCGGCCAATATATTCTATTTTAATATAAACTGTATAAATTCTAGTCAAAATAAATGTAAATTAACTTTTTATATTAGATAAAGCCAAACGTTTGTCTTGTTTGTCTATGCAAATAGAATTACAATATCATATGATTAAATTGAGCCAAAATGAATGTTATGTGCAATACTTGTCGATGTAAATAACAGGCAAGTGCTGAAGTTTCGACAGCGAATGTTTAAGATTTATCAATTAGATTTGTTTTTCGCAACTCAAATATTTTAAATGTACCTTTCTTAAAGTCATTGTCTTGTACTTGTAGAAACATACAACTATCAAATAGGTGCTTAAAAATAGGTATTTTTTTTCATTATTTGTGGATTTCCTTTTGTGATTTTATTTTTCAGTTTCACGCTCTATCCCGCATGTAGCAGAGTAGGCAGAGAAAGCCTAGTGCTAAGACACTCCGCTTCCCTCTTCCCACCGATTTCTGGATGATTTGCGTATTGAGTTGCGGAACCGTGCTTTCCCTCAACACTCAGAGCGGAGAAATACAGTTACAGGACCCACAATACAGTTAGGAAAGTAATAAAAAATATTTCGAATTTATGCTTATTTATTTAATGAGTAAAAAATTAATTCGATCACAGCAAGCAAAGATATCTTGTAAGTTTTTGGCATCATTGATTATCTTTAATATTAGTAATGGTGATACTGGGCAGAGTAGACGTGATGGCTAGGTCCGGAGTTTTGAACTACCGCGTTGAAACTGAAAAATATATAATGTTTATAAATATGATTTAGAGATATATTTTATAGGCCAGTCGTAGCGCAGGGGAACGGAGTGTCTTAACTAGGTTTCCTCTGCCTGTCCTGTCGTGTGCGGGATACAGCGGGAACCTGATTTATATAAATATAATTTATACTATCTAAGCTTGAGCTGACTTTAGAAAGCGTTACTTCATAATTTATAAACATTTCAAATATGAATATTAAAAGAATAAAATACGAAATATTTTGTGGTTTAGTATGAAAAAAATCTGTAAACATTTAAATCTAGATCGCACTTTTAAGGTCATATATTTTATTTATTAAACGCAGTAAAGACCGGTGAACCTTACTGAATCATGAAAACGTCAAAACTCGTTTGAACCAACTGACACTAGTTTGCCGAGATATTTTAGTAGTAAACACAGAGGTCGATTGAGGTTATTACTCGTATGATGAAGCTCAAAAATACCGGTTAGACTACCATGTGAGTTTATATTTGTGACGTATGCATGTTACGCATCTTTTAAACTTCCTGAGAAGCTTCCTGGCAAGTTATGCAAATTTATAAATTTTATATAAAAAACAAAGTTTAAAATAGAGCGATAGAAAATAAAGTATGTATATCTTACCCATGATGGTCGTCGGCAGAGTAAGATACTTTTCTGAAGGAGCCATCAGGTTGCAGTAAGGAATATTCGCCTTTGACAACATCTCCGTCGCGAGCTTCGTGTTGAGCCTTGTGGTCACCAGTGTGGGGATCTTCGACGGAGTACGAGTACTGGTACTTGGGATGAGACTGTAATATAATTAAGATATAAGTATTACAGAAAATTTATGCCATAGATGATAAATGGTGGCGAAGTATATATCATATGGAAAGGTAAATAATTTACGGAAATGTAGTTATAAAATACTAAACAAACATAAAAAATAGCATTAAATAAATTTATTTTATATGATGCATATATTACGTTTCTTCATTCATTATTATTAGAGTAGTTGATTTACTCACGTAGTAGTCTTTGGCAGCGTAGCGGCTGGCATATCCGTGGTTGCCATGTGGTGCGGCGTGTGATAAAGATAATACATTAGCGTGGGATGTTGCGTGAGCGAAAGGAGCACTGCCAAGGGAGCCTGCATGGGCTAAAGAACTGGCATGGGCTAGAGGACCACCATAGCCTAAAGCAGTTCTTGACGCTAAAGGAGCACCATAAGCCAATGGAGCACCATGAGCCAGTAGAGCGCCATGAGCCAGTGGAGCACCATGCGCCAGTGGAGCACCATGACCCAGTGGAGCACCATGAGCCAGTGGAGCTATTGGAGCCAAAGGACCGTTATATCCTAAAGGATGACTGTGTGCCAACGGAGCTACTGGAGCCAAAGGCCCCACATGACTAAAGGAGCTTTATGAGCAAGTTGCGCTGAATGGTCTAAAGCAGCTAACGATGCAGAATGAGAAAGAGGGGACGCATATCCAAGAGATCTCGGAACTAGGGGGGCGCCATATCCAAGGGCTGCAGGATAGTGAGGATTGGCAACGTGACCGGCAGCGTGATTCAATGGGTTATATTGGGAAGATGGGGACCAACCGCCATGGCCCAAGCCGCCAGCTTGCGCCACTGCCACTATTACACCAAAAATGAAGATCTGCAAAACAATAAATGTTATGTAAAGTATAACTGTTAGAGATAAAAAATGTATTATGTTATTTTAGTAGTTTGCTTACTTTTGAAAACATTTTTTATTCGAATTCTAATCCGTAACTGACATGTTTTTGATAATTAATCGTGGGTTTTATAAGAATTTACATTGTTGCTCCGGTGGGGCGCTTCATGGTACATCCATGTTGCTGCAAGGTCATCACTCTTTGTCTTCACAATTCTCTCATTACACACAAGACGGGCCAAAGAATAGTTACTTAACAGTTTTTCTGTGAACTGTATCTCATTATACTGGGTCGGTGTAGGCTGTGATAAGGTAAAAAAAAACAGTTATTTTTTTAGATAAGTATATATATGAATGAGGAATAGGTTTTGTTATTATCGAGTTCATATATTTTAGGAATGTGTATCAGTGATATGGAATGATATGTCTACCTCATACCTGAAAAGACACATAGCGATAATTGGTCTCTATAATATGGACTAAATAGTGCTAATGTTATAAGTATTATCATTAACTTTTATAGCTCTGCTTGGTATGCCACTTATTTTTGTAAGCATCCTTGTCTGTTCAGAAACAGTCTTGGTTATATTCCATTTTGTTTTAATAACTAAAGGAAGAGAAATTCGTATTAGGTTTTTATATAATATTTTCAGTCACGTGAAATAGATTTTCTAAAAATTAAATAACTGTTTTGATTATATTATCTTATACGATAAAAGTAAAAATCAATTTATTATATTTTGCATGTGGTGTAGCAACGTATGCAACACTTCCAATAAGTAACAACGTTATAGGCAGTGTATATATTAATGAATAATGAATTGAGGCTGTTACTTAGGACCGAGTTATTTTTCACAGAATCTTAGGTATAGAAAACAGACATTTCATTTCTTTTGATATTTTTCTATCTCATTGTGACTGACATAAGCTTGTATACAGTAAATCATATATCCGTATCATTTTTGTTATTTATGAATTTTATGATTTTTATTTAATTAAACAGTTTTTTATTTCTTGCAGTAAATAATAAAAATTGTTTAATTAAATTCATCAAAAAATATCTGTATATTAAAAACACGAGGACTCTTTCTCTCAGGCAGCTATCCTTTCTTAGAGAGCTCTAATAAAACAGGATTTACTAAAAACCATTACTCGTTTTTTTCACAAACATAGGCTGAACAATAGAAAAAAAGCCTATGTTTTATTAACATGCTGTATTATTCTTAATAAATAGATATTTTTATATTTTATATATATTACTTTTTTAAAAAAATCAGCAGCTATCCCCATAAGTACTCGTAAATTATAATTATTTGGCTATCTCAATAGGGATAATTAGGTAACTGAAACCTATTTAATTAATCTCACGCTTTACTTTTACGTCATGGTACATAAAGCTTGAGTTAATAGTGTCTTAATTATTATCTTTACTAATTATCTCTTGGTCAAGAACATCTCAGCTATTTGCCTACTTCCAAAAACATTACTTAAACTGTTAAAGGATTTGAAATACAATCTGAATTCAAATCCTTTAACCTTTTATTAATGAAAACCATACTAAACGGATTTTAGTATGTATAATTTAAAAGATTTTAGCTTTAGGAAATGACTGGGGAAATATTTTATATTACGCTAAAGAATATTTTTATTTCTTATGTTTTGCAATTATATTTTCTTTTAATATTTAAAATCGTACATAATGTAATTTAGTTTTATAACCTGACCTTATAAGGAAAGTATGTAAATTGAATAAAATGAACTCAGGAATTAATTATTTAAAAGTTTCGATACCCTTTTGAATAATTGAAATTTGACTCGACAATTTGTCAATGAATTTTCTTTAAATTTTAGAATTTGACATAATTTGTAAATTGACATCCTCTTTATCAGTGAAGTTTTTTTTTAATTTTTAAAATTTGATAATATACTGATAATTAAAAGATTTTAAGGTTATAAACGCACTTGGCCCTAATTCTATAACCGCTCGTGACGGAATTGCGTGAAAGCCATCACGATTTACAATATTACGCACCTTAAAGATTTATGTATTGTTGTTGATTAATTAAATATGCTTAGTAAAATTGTTAGCTATTAACAATTAATCGTATTCATAACGTATGTTTTTTTTTCCAAATATCTTAATTCTAAAGTGTTTTGTTTATATATGAAATTTTTGTTGAAGTGCAAAACTCCTGTTCAAAATAAATAAATACAAAAATTCTGCTAAGCACCTAGTTTTTAGATCCTGTTAGCGATATATTAACGGAACCAACTAATGACTAGTTAGAATCGAATGGAGAATGGGAAAAAGGAATAATTTAAAAAGGCCTTCGTTCATATTAACAAATAAATAATAACTAAATTTAAATACTTGCTAGTTTAATATTTTGAGAAAATTATACAATAATTTCCTTTCAACGAACTAGTAACTGGTAATTTTTGTGACAAATATGTTAGTTTCAAAAGTTTGTATTAAATAAGAGTAGTTACTACTGAGGTTACATGATCGTATGGAAATCTTACTTTAGATTTTTGTGTTGTTCACATTTGTTTTAGCAAACGTGACGTTATTTTTTCTTTTCTTTAGTGTATTTTCCATATATGTAGAATTTTTTGTTTTATTTTTTTTACTGTTACAAAATTTTTATACTTATCTACATTTAATATAATGCACGTGGATCATAAAAATGAAACCAAATATGGATATCATAATTATATATAGTAAATAAGTTTAATTAAAAGCATTCGAAAATTGTGAAAGTACTAGCCTACGTCTTTGTTTATAACAATTAAGGTGAATTTGTCTTATTATTACGCTTACCCAATTGTAACTACCTTGATAAATACAAATTCAATTTCACCGTTTATAATTAAATGTGTAGAAACTATTAAGATAAATACTTTTTTTCTTTTAAGGCTTAAACATATTTTAGTAAGTGACCTATGTAATGTAGAACACATTTGTGTGCCCCACTTGTTCTCTCTGTTGGTGTTATATGATATAAAAACCACTGTTAGTACAGTATTGACATCAATCACTGACTAGCATTGTCCATTTCAACAGTAAAATGTTCGCTAAGGTGCGTGCGATAAAAATTTTATATTTGTCACCAGAAATAATATTATAATTTTCGCATAAAAAATATTTCAACATAAAAAAATATTATAATTGAAGAATATTAACCTTTCTTATAATTGAAGAATATTAACAAAACATTTTTCAAATACCTCATTGCTTTTTATAGCACCAGAAAATACTAAAAAATGTTATTTTTATGAACAGGTTGCAATTTTTGGAATCCTCCTGGCTGCGGCCAACGCTGGTCTCCTACATGGACATGGCCACGCTGTTTCATCTCAAAGCATCGTTCGTCACGATGAAGGACATATCGCCCCCTTGGCTTATGCTGCACCTTTAATTCACGCCGCCCCACTGGCATATGCTTCAGCCGTCTACGCCCCTGCTGCTTATGCTGGACATGATGAATATGTAAGTTATTTTTTTTTTATCACGCTGAATCCCACACATAGCATGGTAGGCAGAGGGAACTTAGTGTTAAGACACTCCGTTCTCCTTTTTCTGTCGAATTCTGGAGGTATTGCGTCTTGAGTGGCGGAACACAACGCCGCGCTTTGCCTCGATAGCAGAGCCAAGAAATGAAAATGTCACCAACAGTTTATATTTTAGTGCTTTTTAATTATTATTTTGTAATTGACTGATATTTTTAGGCTTACCCCAAATACGACTTCGCGTACTCAGTAGCTGACCCCCACACCGGCGACCACAAGTCCCAGCACGAGAGCCGCGACGGTGACGCCGTACATGGATACTACTCTCTGGTGCAGCCCGACGGCTCCGTACGCAAAGTTGAATACTCTGCTGATGATCATAGCGGGTGAGTTTTGTATAATTATTTTTACGACTTAGAACTGATTTTTATAAATACGTAAAAAAAAAATTAACTGATAATCTTATTGTTTTTAATCCGGAGAGTTATTATTATTTTAAGTAAGTGGTATTGTTTTACTAGTATTTAAAATAATTACTTATTAAAAATATAAATTTATTTATAGATTCAACGCCGTCGTGCACAACTCTGCTCCCTCAGTTCATCCTCAGCCAGCTTACTACCATCACTACTGATTCCAATCAAAACCAAAAATTTGTGTGTAAAATGAAAATGCCGAGCTATTTATTAAATGTTAACTTAAACTGATTTTATCTTTTAATTCTTATACAATGCCAATCAAAACTATATTAATCTATATATATAAAAGAACTTGTCCTCACTGACTGAGGTAAGACGCACGCACAGCCGTAACCACTGTGCGAAGAAACGTGAAATTTGGACAGATGTTTACTTTCGTAATCTGGACTGCACCACTAAGAAGGGATTTTGAAAAATTTTAACCCTAAAGGAGTGAAATAGAGGTTGAAAGTTTGTATGGAAAAAAAATTAAATCGGCACCGATTTTTATAAAATTTGAAATTTAGATTTTTAAAAGTATTTAATTGAACACGTGTTTCATCGTTTTCTAGAATTCTCCCCTAAGGGTGCAAAACAGGGGTTGAAAGTTTGTATGGAAAAATCTTAAAATCGCCACCGATTTTTATAAAATTTGAAATTGAGATTCTTAAAAAAATATTATTAAGCATGTGTTTCGTGGTTTATTATAATTTACCCCCTAGGGGTGCAAATAAGGGGTTAAAAATTTGTATGGAAAAACTTTAAGTCGTCACCGATTTTTATAAAATTAAAAATTTAGACAAAAATATTTCATTGAACATGTGTTTCATGGCTTATTAGAATTCACCCCTAAGGGTCCAAATAAGCAGGCGAAGCTGTGCGCGCCCACTAGTAATTAAGTAAAAGTTTGATCTTTAATGCAATTTCGGATCTTTTGTAACTTGAAAATATGTTTTCATTTGTTTAATACTTTTTTAACTTTTATATTTATTTACGATATCATATTTACTCACTGACTAATAAAAACTTAACCTGCCTGGATAATGGTAATTCAAAATTGAATTTAACTAAGTCTTTAAAATTTAGAGAGAAAAGATTATTTTAACAACTATTAGCGGTTAGGTAAAATTAGCGGTTCAATGATAGCGATTCAGGTATTTTATAATAACTTGTACGTTTAATAATAAATGCGAAATGAAAGAAAAATATATGTGTAAGTTGTAACTTAATGTTGTAAAAAAAGGCAAATATATAAAACAAATTTCTTTACTAAAAAGAAATGAATACACAATACTGCCGTAAATTAAATTAATATATAAAAATAATAATAATTCTCTTATATAATAAAAGTATATATCAAGATAAAGATAAATAAATCTATAAGACAATGTGTCAAAATTAGTGCAAAGTGCGTTAAGTATATTTTCCATTTGTCTAACTCTCGTTGGTTTGTTTGGGTGGATATGGATATGTCTAAAAGAATTTATAAAATTAAAGGCTATAGTGGCACAGTGAGAGTTATAAAACACCATTTTTATCTTTGGAATAACAATCCTTCTAAAATTATTAATTTGAAAGTTTGTAAAGATGGATGTTTGTTCCATTTTCACCCAAAAAATTCTGAATGGATTTAGATTAAAGTTTACTGTAATACAGTTTTCATACAATTCTGATGTAAACATAATAACATAGTCTTCAATTGATGTGAAAAATTTTGTGCAATTTGTCTATAATGTACTAATTTAGGGATTTGAACCCGGGTTTCTCGGAACCACTTGTCATTGAACACTTGAGCGCTCTTCTTACCACTTATTTTTGTTGATAGCATATCTGTAAGGAGATTTTTATAAATTTCCGTTACCCAAAGATGATTGCTTAGAATTATCGTGTGGCAAGAGAGAATACTATTTATTAGATTTTGTATTGTGTGAATAATATTTGTCTACAATATAGCAATAAGTATAAGTGGACGAATAAGTATAAACCGCGGGCGGATCACTAGTATTTTATTAATAATTTTAATAGATAGTATCTTGGTCTTCTACATAGGGAGTGCCAATGTTGTAACTTAATCAATAAATCAATTATCAAAATTTTATGTAGATCGATTATCTAAAATAGATTGATTACTTACAATTATTGATAAAATTGACATTGTAATTTGATTGGAGTAGAAAATTAAACTTTTTTATGTATCGTGCCTCGACTAACAGTAATTAGAGCGTGACATAATTTGAGGGACTCCTTGGATTGTTCTGTTGTTTAGATTTATTTTATTTTTATGCATTAATAATTTGCCATGTTAACAAATATAAGGGATCTTTCTTCACACAATTATACCATTATATTTCTTCAAAAATATAAGGAATCTTTTATCACTGTTGGAAATAACGAAAAAATATGATTTGGTTTTAAAATTTAATAAATTACTTATATATTATTTTGTATGATTGAATAAAAAATATATAAAAATAATATTATTTTAAATCAGTAGTGATGACCAGCGTAGGCAGGTTGCGGGTGGATTGAGGGTGCGGAGTTGTGGACCACTGCGTTAAATCTGAAATAGTATAAAAATATAGTATGAAAAAAAATAAAAGGTGATAAAATATTATACATCAAAGACGCCATAGGGCAGTTAACATGCACATGGTTGAAACGAATAATAATAAACTTTTATTTTACTTGGGGTTGGGGACAAGACCTGGTTCTAGTCATCAAAATTTAGTTTATAAAAAATAATGAAACATGGAGTATTACCCATTGTGGTCATCAGCAGAGTATTCAACTTTGCGTACGGAGCCGTCGGGCTGGACCAGAGAGTAGTATCCATGTACGGCGTCACCGTCGCGGCTCTCGTGCTGGGACTTGTGGTCGCCGGTGTGAGGGTCAGCTACTGAGTACGCGAAGTCGTATTTGGGATGAGCCTGGAAAAAAGTAATATTTTTCAAATGTCACATTAATTAAAAAAGGGAATTGAATTTGTGGGACAATATTTTTTTTATTCATTTTTTATTTATTTATTTATTATGATTTAGAGTTCTCTGGTAGTTAAACAGATAGCTAAATTTCATTTATAATGTATGGATACTTACGTGTTCATCGTGACCTTCATAATGTCCAGCATAGGCAAGAGGGGCGGCATAAGCTGCAGGAGCGGCATAGTGGGCCAGAGGAGCTGCTTGAACCAGGGGTACGGCATAGTGAGCTGGTGCCGCGATGTGTCCGAGAGCCAAACCCTCGTCATGACGAACTATGCTTTGTGAAGACACTGCATGTCCATGGCCGGGGTAGTAGCCAGCGTTGGCTGCTGCCAGGAGGGCTCCGAAAGCTACGATCTATGAATTTCACAATTATTTTATTATTTTTCCAAATATACAGAATTTGTTATATATTAGTTATAATATTTATTTTATAAACTTTATTGTATTTAATAATTTTAGTCTCAATTGCGTTTAGTGACTTGCGGTCGATTTGATATTGTTCTCACGGAGCTAGTCTACATGCACCGATAAAGTATTAAATTACACAGAAATGATGTTGGCACTCACTTTGCTGAACATTTTGCTGTTGTTTGCTCGAGTTCTGGTCAGTGATTGATATCTGTACGAGCTGACCGTGACTTTTTATATGATTAAGCAGTCAATAAGAATAAGTGGGGTAGAAGCAGACCATGCATAGCGATCTATTGTGATAGTGGAGAAGGTCACCCAAAGAACCCCATTATAGTATCAATATCGATTCGTGTCATGGTACATGAATTTGACAGTTTCGACCACGCACGTCCAACATTGCACGCGAGGCGACGTAAAAAGCTGTCAAAGTCAGGTCATTGATTATGTAAAGTGTGTAATAGTTGCGATTTTCTCGGTGATAAGTTTTCATATTTGTTACATTTTTGGATTACATCATTTTTATTTTGTAGACTGTCATCACATTAATATTTTGTCATGTTTGGTGTTAAGTTTTAAAATCAATTAATTTTTAAACTTTCATAATATATCCATATTATTTCTTTATAGTATTTAGTGTATTACATTTAAAACTATTAAAAACATTAAAAACTGTACTATAAATATTAAATACTATAGATATAACATTAAATATAATAAAATATCTCTATGCCATCGTGCTGAACTGCTTGGGATTGTTTTAGGTTCAATTGTCAGTTAAAAATTAGAAAAATAGGTGTAGTATTTCACGATCGAAGCCCTCGTGACGTTATGGCATAATTGTGTGCCTGTAGCCGCGACGGTTGTGGGTTCGACTCCCATTCGGAGGATTGAATTATTTTATAATTTTCTTCATTAGAGTGTTGAGTTCCGCTACTGAGAGAATTCCTCAAAAAATCGGCGGAAAATAAGAAAAGGAAGTGCGAAGCTGAAAAAAAATGAGTATTACAAATCCTTTCTTAAAACTATAATTTAATTACCTATTTCATTACCTATTAAATTTTATATTTATAGAAATAAAAATCTGAATTCCAAATTATAAATATTGATAAACAATATTTATACATTTTTAATTCTGAAATTTTAGTTTTTAGTCTTGCGAGGACGTAATACCTATTCATTACTTCCGTTATTAATTTCCCTTTATAATTTTATGCACTTAAAATTAATTATCCTTGCAATAACAATAAAATTTGTAGATTTCTGCTTAAGTTAGTTACTTAGTAACTTTAAGTTAGTTAGAGTTATTTAAAATACCTAGAAAAGCGAATGAAGTCAGTCCCAGCTTGGAAATATAATGTTCAAATAATTAATTTAGTTATTTATTGTGACTTATACATAAATCGATTCTATATTACAATATGGCAAGAGGCACCAGATATGTAGTTAGAAGAAACAAATATTTTTCTCTTCAGCCTCACCCTCCAGCGTGCGGCTGTACACCCCGCGTATATCAGGGTAGGCAGAGGGAGCCTAGGGTTAAGATACTCCATACCCCACTTTCCGCCGAAATCTCGAGGCATTGTTTTGTTACCAGAGCAAGGAAATGAAAATATTAAATAATTCAATTCTCCGAGTGGGAATTGAACCCTTCATACTTCGAAACCGTTTCACACTTGTGCCTCTGCTAATTAAAAAATAATAATTTTCAGCATTACCAAATTTAATTAATGTATGTATGTAATTGTTCCAAATAATTTCAAAACACAAATACGTAGGTACTTACGTACTTACATACTTTGCATTATAAAATATACAATCACTTTATAAATATTGCAAGAACTAGATATGAAATGTTGACACCCGCCGTATATATGAGATAAGTTGATGAAATGCCTATGAAAACCTTTTAGTGTTTTTACATACTATAATTAGATATAATTTATCAATCATTAATTGCTTGCTGTCGTTACGAGACTACTTTTTGTGGATGCTAATGTTGGTAGTCTGATCTTTCAGTTGAATTCCTTTGGAGTAAGAGTTCATAGGATAGGTTTGTTATTTCAATATTTTGTTGTAATTTATTTATAATTGATAAGTGTAAGAAATGTATGTAGGTAGATGTAAAAAACAACATAGGAAGTGAGAATGATAGTTTAGGAATAGGAAGTATATTAATACAGTGGCGCAGAGGCACAAGTGTCTGACTGTAAACACGATAGATTGTGAGTTCGATTTCCAGTAAAGGAAATTAAATATTTAAAATCTTCATTTTCTGGCTATGGAAAAGTGCGGCGTTGAGTGCCGCCACTCAACATCCAATGCTGAAACATGGATGAAAGTGAGGAACATCCGTCTTAATGGGAACGGTGTGTCTTAACACTAGATTCCCAAGTTGCCTCTGCCTACCGGGATAGAGCATGACACTAAAAAAATAGGACGTAAGTTATTACGAGGCAATATTAGTTACTTGAGAGATTTATGAGTTTACACGATAATTTGATGTAAGCAGATAAGTTTCTACACTGTTTTGAAATTTTCACATATATACCGTAAATGTAAATAATTATGTATAAAGTTTATGCAATTTGCGGTAATCGTAAAATTTTACGTGGTAACGTTACTCTACTTGAATATTTGTATAAATACAATAATTAACAGAAATTTATTATATTACGGTAATTAAATGCACGCTGTATACCTTGTTTCATTATAATTGTAGATAGAGAGAATATAGTGGCAAGACATTCTGTTCTTCATTTTCTATCCAAATTTGAGACATTTCGTGATTTGTATAATAATACCACAAGTGTGAGTCGAACCCACAACCATCGCGCTAACAGTCAGATATTATTCCTCGGCGACATAAAGGCTTACCATAACCACTGACGACGTATAAAACTATTATAATGGAAAATATCTTATTTTAATATTTGCAATATTATTAAAGTGTGGCCACACTAGGAATGAAACATACTTTTTTAGAAAACTTGAACGCGCTTGGACGGCTTCCAAGAGGCGCGGGTTCAAATTCTGCTGCCATAAAATGGCGGAAAGGTCGATGGAGTAAAATACTGAGATACCTAGGTACTTTCTGCTTGCATTGATATTATATGTATATATGAGAAATGTCTGACGTATTATTATGTATTTTAGTTTCATGCTTTGTCCCTAGGGGGGTAGCCAGACGGAGTCTCCCTCTCTTTCTCCTCATCCACTGTGATCAACCTGCACATGCTATGGTGTATATGGTCCTCATTCATTTACGGAACTTTCCTGCAGTATCATCGATCACCTCTTCATCGAGCATTTTCATTCTCACCGTGACAACCTTGATAGTGTCGGCCATTCTGTGTAAATCGGTTTTACGGATATTTTTTTATAAATATCTTATAGGATCAAAGACAAACTTTAAATATAAAAAATATGTAAAACATTCTTAAAATTATTTGGTATCTTGTTTTAGTGCAGTTATTTCTTCCAATTCTTCCATATTACTTTCTTTGCATATGTAACATTATTAATGTAAGTATTGAAATAAGGGGATTATAAATAATATTCAATATTTATTATATTTCCACAATTTAATAACACTCACTCATATTTACAAAAGTATATAAATAATAATCACAATTCATTCATGAGAGGTATCCACAGTTTAACAGAATTAGTAATGGTAGGCGGGGGCGGCAGCTACGTGCACTTGGGGGGCTGAGTTATGGACAACCGCGTTGAAACTGTAAACAAAAAAATATATTAAGAAAAAAAATATAGTCATTAAAATACATTATAAGGTGATCATATAAATTTTGGAGAGATTTTTTAATCTAGTCATATAAAGTGACTTCTCCTTAAGAGATACTAAAACATTGCCTATGGATACATTCAATACAGCTTTACGCCATCCATACACGGTAGAAATTCCTACCGTACGAACGAAACGCTTTGAGGCTACATTCTTTATCCGCACTGCGAGAGATTGGAACTCACTGCCGGCATCTGTATTTCCTGTGACATACAATGTGGGGGTTTTCAAAGAAAGGGTGAATAGGTATTTTCTAGGCAAGCGTGCACCACCGTAGACCGCATCAACGCTCACCAGACTTGATGCGGTCAAACGCAAGCCTATTCCATAAAAAAAAAAAAAAAAATCTCGAATATACGAGTATGGTAATTTCCTATTTTCTTATAAGTTTCGACTTTATAAATTAATTAAAGTAATATAATAAATTACCCATTGTGGTCATCAGCAGAGTATTCGACTTTGCGTACGGAGCCGTCGGGCTGGACCAGAGAGTAGTATCCATGGACGGCGTCACCGTCGCGGCTCTCGTGCTGGGACTTGTGGTCGCCGGTGTGGGGGTCGGCTACTGAGTACGCGAAGTCGTATTTGGGATGAGCCTGGAAAATGAAATGAAAAAAAAAATATTTTTTTATGAAAATTTAAATATTTATTCATACAAATTTATCGTATGAATTTCTCGAATTTCTGTATAAATATGTAAAAACATATAAATATAATAGATCTTTTTCGTGTTTTTTTACATTTCTATTTCCTATCTATGTTGTTTTAAAGCAATGCTGTTAAAATATTTGTGGATCAATAGGGTATGCCAACCTACTTTCCTTGTATAATGTATTCATAGTAACTTACGTATTCATCATGTTCGTAGTGGGCAGCAGGTGCGGCGTAGGCTACAGGAGCGTAGGCGATGGGGGTATGGGCTACAGGTGCAGCGTACGCAAGAGGAGCAGCATAGTGTCCCTCATCGTGACGAACGATGCTTTGGGAGGAGACGGCGGGACCGTGTCCATGGAGGAGACCACCGCTGGCCACAGCGATGATGGCGCCGAAAGCTACGATCTGTTAAATAGATTTCAGTAGTCAATAATTTGAAAATATTAAAAAAATGTTTTTTTTTTTAATATATTAGTTGTTCATTTCTTATAACTCACTTTGCTGAACATTGTGTGTGTTTGGTTGAACAATTGGTAAATGATTGATGTCAATGGTCCAACGGAATGGTTTTATATAACGAAACAGCGTGTGGCCAGCGCACTCCGCGGTGGGGCGACGTGCGCCGACGCCTTGACTCTGCAACTGGCACCACTCTCAAGGTCGATCTGATACTAATAACAAAGCATTAATCATTGCGTTCACACTAGCAATGCTCTTTATTGTTGTTATGGCATATTTGGTACGCCCTATTCTATTTATTTCAGTAATAATACCTACGCGGTATTATATTTAGTGTATTGGTTTGTTTTCAGTTTTCCTTTGCTTTTTCTCGTTTAGCAGATCAGATAGAGACTTATTAGTTTTTTCAAAACTCTCTGCTCTCCGTTCTTGAGTAGCGTAACTCAGTTAAACGTTCTTCTTGCCACAGTCGGAAAATGAAAAGATGTTACATATGTATAATCATTTCTTCGTAGCGTTCAAACCCAGAACTATCGTGTTTATATTGAGACGCCGTGCTGTACCACTGCGCCACCACGTATTAACTTATATGTGTAATGATAAAATGTTAAGTTTTTCGTTTAGTTAAGTTAGGGTGCACACATTTAATATAATTTTTGATCATATTCAGGTTTTTGAAAATATGTTCTGATTTCCTAACAATCAACTAAGTACGCTTGCAAGATCTACATTTAATAATTTATACATATATGCATTTATTATAAAATTTGTACATACGCACATATGCATGTAATTTCATACCAAACATTAATAATGCTTACAAAATATTATAATACTCTTTAAATGTAATATAAATTAAAAACGAAATATTTATTAAAATGAAATGAGCTTTCGCTTATCGTTGTAGATATCTTTACAGTTCGTTTTTAGGTCAGGTTTAATAGAAAGGCTTCAAGGTACATTTCTTTGTTTACGAAATAAATTAATATACATTATTATCTATTCCGTTTATTACTGAAGGTCGATGTTCCTTTGTAGTTTACAGTTTAAACTTTTTATTTGAATATTTTTGTTTTAATGTGTAATGTAAGCAAAATAGATTATATTTTTTAGTTTTTTTTTTATTTAGATGGTTTGTTTCCTTTTAAAAATGTTTATCATTATTGGATTTTTTATTTTGAGAGGAATGTTTAGCAATTAGTATTAATTTTTTTTGTATTTTTACGTTGAATTCATGGTTTATAGTTTATTTTCCTGAATTAATCTGTACTATAGTCTTAGTAATCCATTCACAAGTGCATATTGTGTGCCGTGATAGTAGATAATTGGTATAACAAAATAAGTGAAATTTTTAATAAGAGTTCTTCAAAAGAATACTAATATAAGTGAAAATATGAGTCCAAGTCGTATATTTTTGATTAATTTATTGCAATATATGGTACGGAAACATTACGAGAACGAATTTTCCTTACCAACAATGTTTATGTTTCGCACCTTGAGATTTATTATGTAGATGGTGTAATATTAGAGCATTCCATTTACCTTGTTTTATAAACGTAAATTCAAGTTTTGTAACTTGCAAAACCATTACAAGAAAATGAAACTGTCATAACTGATAACGTCGAGTGCGATATATAAACGTAACTTTGTTTACATTTGAGTGTTTTTTCTATTTTTAAGTCATATACAAGATTTTTTTTGGTAATATTATGAAATATTTGCTATTGCTTTGCTATTGTGACAAATATTCTAAAATATGTCTTTACTATTCATTGTCTGATTTTTTTCTGGTATCACGCTGTATCCCGCATATAATAGAGTAGGCAGAGGGAACCTGGGAACCTACGTAGGCACTACGTTTCTCACTAGGACACTTGCCATTCCCACTGTCCAAGAAATTAAAATATGAAATACTTCATTTCCTCGAGTGGGAATCGAACCCACATCCTTTTGGAAGTATGAGCACGAATCACGCGACGTTAAGGTCTGCCACCGACTACTTAATGTCAGGAATTCATTCGAATAGTAAAATACAGTGTCTTGACATTAGGATCTCTCTGTCTAAGTGAATACCCTTGTATGCGGAAAAGGACAATTTATAATAGCCATATTCAATTATTTTGAGCATGCATGAGATATTATCAAATTTGCCGACAATATTTAATCACTTTTTTTATTTTAGATATTGAAAACTAGCCTTCATATTAATTATTCTATTTCACGATTCAGTTATTTCAAAGTAATTGAAACAATATTCGTATGCGTAAATATTTTATTCATATATCAATTTCGTGGTACAATTATATTTCAATTCGTATTGTGTTCCTTGGTTAACCAGATTTAGATTTCGACATTTTATTGAGAATAGGGTTGATATGTCACAACAAGATTTTTTAACATGGTCCTCTAGAAGATGGGACCAGTACATATGTTAATGGGGACACAAAATTTTGAGCCCCCTTAAGTTTAGTTTGGAGACAGTTAATTATATCATGATAAGAAATAATAGCATTTGATATATGAGGAGCACTCTCTACAACCGGGACGAGATGAACTTCTTCATGTTTCTCTTTTTCGGCACTAGCATCTGCGCTCTTTTCAGCACTTTTGTCTTCATCGATTTCTGCAACTTTTTCTTCGCTTTTGTTTTCATCCATATGTTCCACTTCAGAATGTGCTTCTTCTGAGATTTCTTCGAGACCATGAGCGGCTTGTTCATGTGTTAGATGTTCGTTTTTGACCTCGTTACATGGCGGTACCGGTTTTGGAATCTCATGTTTTTCCTCAGGTTCCTCTTCTTTATGGTGTTCAGGTTCTGGTGAAATATGTCTCACCACCGCATTGAAACTGAATAAAATATTTCAGTATTAAAAAAAAATATACAAACTTAATAATATATTATTACTAAGTATTATTTTTTTAACTTTAGCTCGATTATTATAATTATGATGCCTTCAATACTGACATTATTAAAAAAGGCATATATTTTATTTTACGAATAAATTTAATTATGGAAGTATTTGTGAGATATTAATTAATTAGATAGAGTGTCTCTTGTTTCTACGATGTAAATCTATTTCAATTTCTAATCTACTATAAACGCCCAATTACGCGATACCCGTTCGAATCATCCGCGGTGTAAACGACCTCACGACGGAAGCCATCCGGTTGAATAAACGAATATTGTCCTTGCACTACTGACCCATCACTGTGCTCGCTCTGGGTTTTCTTGTCTCCCGTGCTTTCATCAAACACGGCGTATGCATATTGATAGCCTCTTGCTTCCTAAAATATATACAAATATATTTTTTTTGTACTTTTTAATTATCTATTATATATTTATATACATAAGTTTATTTATATAAAGAAATCATAAAATTAGGTTTACTATATATGAAAAATATGCTTAAAAAGTAATTTAGGTACTTACGTCCTTGTTTGACAATATGACAGGTACATTTGCTAGTGATGACTTATAAGCAACAATTTTAGCATTAGTCGTGGCAGGTATTTGCGCCAAGCCTGAGAGGGGCCCATTAGGAATGACGCAAGGAGACACACATGGAGATACCAAAGATGACACTGAAGGTATAGATACTACAGACTCGATGGGTCCAGCAGATAATTGTGCTAATTGCGGGCTAGCGAAGGAAAGTGCTGAAGGATTATAGTTCAAATAGTCCACTGGCCCTCGTTGTACTATTACATTTGAAAATGCTGCACCAGATATGGTTCTGGCGCACCCAATGGCTAATATCACGACCAAGTTACACTAGAAAAAAAAAACAATATAACGTTAATATTTAAAAGTATTTAAGTCAATTGTATATTGTATTAAGAAAATGGAACTTACAAAAGGAGTCATCTTGCTGTAGATTCACGGTTGACAACTGACATTTTTTCAGATGTATGGCCGTTTTATAAGAGATGTTTTGTTTGTACTGAAATATGCCATTCGGCAATACCGAAACAAACCATCAATGTCGCTGAATAAATGAATAGCGGTGAACAATTAATATGTTAATACAGATTTAACGCGGCTCCTTTTTACTATCCTGTATTCAGAACACGATGTATACAAAAAGCGAGTAATGCGGCGTTGAAATTCGCTTTGTCCATGGCTTCGGTCAGTTCTTATCTTATGCAATTTATATATATTGTGGTATCCTCGTCTCGTGTAGTGGTAATTATAAATGTTATTTTAAAAATGTGTTTTATAAGAAAGTTTAATTATTGTAAATAATAAAAATTGGTATCATCATCGTAAGTATCACAAAATGTTTTCCTCTTCAGTTTTACCTTAGTAAACTCAATTTTTCTTTCTTCATCATTTTCCATCGGTTCATAAATAAAAAAGTTGATAAAAAAGTGGTATAAACCATTTTATTGCTACAAATAAAACTATTTGTTTTATTACTTATTTTAAAAGTTTATTAATTTCAAAAGTAAAGATAATGTCTTAAATTTTAAATTATAATTTTATTAGAAAAAGTATTCAGTTTAAGGTAATACTATAAGTAAAGAATGTGTAGTTCAAACGGATAAAACCGTGTGCGGGTGGCTTGTTTATATTATTCTTATTAATCGTTTAAACTATTTTTGCGATAAAAAATAATATAGGATTTCATATCATCTGCCTCTGCCTTCTCTGGATGAAGCAGATGCAGATACGTATGGAATTCTACGCTGAGTTATACTTCGAAGGAGAGTGAAAAAATGAAAATATAAATAAATAATAATTTATTCTCCGGAGTGGAATCGAACCCACGATCTATTGCGTTTACATCCATACGCTAGTGCTCCTGCCCCAATTATGATAGTTGAAGTAATTATTATATTTTTTTTATGAAAACAATACATAATAAATTTGAGCATTACTACTAAAAGACGCATTGTGCCTTACATTTGGGCAGGCGCTGATACAAATTGTTAAACGTTGTAGTTATTTTTTAAGAGAATAACTTTAAACTTTAATTGCCTTGCTATAAGCACAAGGGGAATTATAATTTTAAAAACCTCTTCATTCGTATAGTACTCAAATTGTTCTAGTGGTCGCACTGGTCAAGCTGGTAAAATATGGTCATTTTAGGGATGATGGTTACTGCTGTTAGAAGTTGTTATGAAAATTTAACGAGTACTTTTTTTGAAAATCTGCTTTTGGTAACTAATTTATTGTATAATAATTAATTTATGAATAAATTATATAAGCTAAATCAAAGAAAAGATGTAATTTATAAGGGAGAGTAGAGCGAATATCTATTAAATGAATTTGTGCTGTTAGCGATCGTGTGCGCCTAACCTAAATAATAGTTTTTTTACTTTGTTATGAAAATATCATAAATTATCTAAATAGTTTGTGGAATTGTAAATTCAGCGGAAAGTGGAAAACGGAGGTATCTTCACACTGGGTTCCTAGGTTCTCTATTTGCGGCATACATTATCCACGTTTCCATTATTCAATGGAGACAGAAGATTTTTTTAGAGTAGCCAAGCTTTCTTTTTTGTTTTTTTTTATAGCTACAGTGAAAGTAGCGAGCAAGAAGGCGGGGACTTTGCCTTGACATTACGTCATAAATGAATAATTATATTGCAAATATACAATTTTTAAAGTTTCTAGTTTAGTGTATGTTTTTTTAATGCTTTTGTACATAAAGTATGAATAATCCAGCTATAGTTATAATAACCCATTACAAATAACTCTTATGTCTAGACATAACGGTATGGCGGTCCTATATTGCTAGAATTGAGTACCGTTCGTTCTAGAAGTTGCCGAGGAAGGTGTTTCCTACACTCACATTCACTTTCTTTGATTCACTTTCGTACATTGCATTGTTCTATACATTTTTGTTTTTTGTTTATTATTTTCAAGTATTTTTTATATATTTTAGAGTACGTGGTACATTTTCTGGTATACTTATAAATATGGTTGTGCTTTTGATTTTATATTGCATATTGATTGCAATAGAATACAAAGACATACACATTAAACAATCTATTAATGATATTGGTGATGGATTGTTTTTTTTTATTATTTCTTATAAAACATTTTTCTCGTTATATTTATTTTTGTACATATCATAATAATAATTATAACTTTTAAATATTTTATATATGCATGCGTTGTCGAATCTTGGTTTGACTCTAGGTTCTCTCTACCTTCCCGATATATGAACGACTAGTGACACATGCGCGGCGTCACCTGCTTAAGCTTATTGTTACTTTATAGCCAAGTTATACAAAAGCTTTGCATAAATCTAAGCCTATATTACTGTAAAGTTCGATGTTCAAAAAATTGTGAGGCTGGATGTTTGTTCCATTTTCACGAAAAAAAGTACTGAAATTTCCGTTCAGTACTTTTTTTTCGTGAAAGTAGAACATACATCCAGCCTCACAAACTTTCACATTTAAAATATTAGTAGGATAATATATGTATAATATAACATGTAAAGGGTGAAAAAGCTTAACTGTCTTACTAGTAAGAAATATTTATATTTTTTGGAATTATATAATTATAATGTATTAAAGAAACAAAAAACATTATTGGTTTTATCGAGGCAAATGGTTTGAAAATGAAACTTGTCATTTCAATAATACTTATATTATCTTGAATAGATATTGTTGTGACTAATGCTTAGTAGGAAGTGATCGGATCATTCACCTATTTTTGTGTAAATGTCTCTTAAGTGTTGTTAGGCGCTCTATTACTTGGGTAAATATATTATAATTGATAATTAAATAAATATATGCAATGTTAAAACATAAATTTCTAAATAAAACAATATATAATTTTCGAAAAGTTTATTTTCGCCGCAGTCTTATTTTAAAAGTTCGTTGTCGACTAAAGACTATCTATAAGTATAAAGGTACATATAATATCACATGAAGAAGGCTAAACGCCATTTATAATTAGTGGTGGAAATCGGCGTGGACTGGTGCTGTGTTGTGGACGATCGCGTTGAAACTGTCAAAGAAAAAGTTATTTATTAAATAATGACACTTTCGTTTTAAAAATAATTATAATATTATTTGAATGATTATTTGATATTCAAAATAGTAATTGAATTTAAAATAATCAAATACAATTACCCATTGTGATCATCAGCGGTGTAGGTGACCTTGCGGAAGGAACCATCGGGCTGGAGCAGAGAGTATTCACCCTTGACGATGTCACCGTCGCGGACTTCGTGTTGTTCCTTGTGGTCACCAGTGTGGGGGTCGGATACGGAGTATGAGTAATCATATTTGGGATGGGCCTGAAATCAGTTTATTAGCATGAATATACAAGTTTTTTTCAGCTTTTCGCCATACCTCGCATACAGGTATTTTTGGTAGGCAAAGGGAACCTGATGTTAAGCTATTCTTTTCCCCATTTTAAGTCCAATTTTTAAGGCAGTGGCGAAACACAACGCCGCTTTTTGCAAATCAAATAACAAACTCATTAACACCTCATAAACTCAAAACTTATCATAATATTCTTATTAGCATGTATTTACGCAATTGGATTTAGGTCAGTTGTAACATTCCTCATCTGTTATTAAGTCGAGCGTGAGAGTACGAAGCAAACAGACCATTTCGAGCATGCATCATGACAGCCATTATGTCCTAGCCGAGGTTTCACAATATCCTGGGAAACGCTTATCGGCCCTTCAGTCACGACTGGTTTGCGATTATGTAAGCCGTAAAACCGAATTATGAGGGTACCAGCAAGGCATCTATGACAATGTTAACAAGATCAAATAAGATGATATTACTTTTCTAAGGTAACAGGCCATTCTAGGCGCAGCGGCACAAGCGTGTGACTGTTCGCGACGGGTTATGGGTTCGATCCCCATTCGACAAATTTAAATATTTATTTTTGGAATTCGTAGGAGTTTGCCAACCCTGACACATGCAAGTCCCAGGCCCAGTTAAAGAAATGAAAGGTTTTTAATTGATACAATCAAGTTTAACAATGTGTTACATCTACAACCAAATTGTATTATTTAATAGTTCTTTTTGCTTTACGGGCATGGTATACAAGTTACTGTACGCCCGAATGACCACATCTAATTAAAAATAACCAAGGCAACTGGCTTTGTTATGCTTAACATATGATTAGACTTTAAACTTAGTGATCTAATTACGTTTCGAAAAGCAAGTTTACGATTACGTTATACAAGATAATTCTTTAGGGATCTATTTAGCGTGAAAGTTACGTAATATTAGCTATAAGTCTGTTTCAGATACCATATCCCGGAAACGATCGGTGAGGCGGCAAATTCTATATTATGCAATATATCAATTAGCTAGATACTATTGTGTTACGCCAGCCTTATGGGAATTGTTGGTGCTCTACTTACTTATTAGGAGCTATTTGTTTGTGTACGATTTTAATTGTGGGTATAAGTAAATATGAGAAAGATTACGAAATGAGTTTGGTTTTTACATAATTAAAGTACGTTTTCTTAGTGTTGTGAATGTTATTTTTCACGTTCGTCTATCAAAATTAGCACCTTTATATGCTTTCTACAGTTCTTACCAAATTTTTTAGATGTTCTTTAATAAATAACCATTAAGTTTATTTTC
Source organism: Heliconius melpomene rosina (assembly GCF_056956725.1). Lineage (NCBI taxonomy): Eukaryota > Metazoa > Arthropoda > Insecta > Lepidoptera > Nymphalidae > Heliconius > Heliconius melpomene. The sequence continues at coordinate 3,899,033 of NC_140401.1, read as the reverse complement.
TTGGTTTTAGACAAAGATATACAATTATATTATAATATTGTAAAAACACAATAAAAGTAAGAAATCTTAAAAATGTATGCACATGTGTTAAGTTTTTGCTAATAATAATATCACATGTATATTTTGATTTTTTGATATAAATAAAAATTTCTTTGATTTCATGCCTTTAAAATCTTGTAGTACTACAATCGTAACACACAGTGGTGTCGAGGTACAGTGCGGCGTTAAAGCGTGGCAACGCATCCAGAATTCGATGGAAAGTGGGCAACGGAAGTGTTTAAATGAGAACGGAGTGTCTTCACACTACGTTCCCAGGCCCTTATCATTTATAATGCTTACGTGATAGTCGACGTGTTCCTCCTGGGCCTCGTAGTGAGACAGCTGGGCTACAGGCGCGTACGCGACCGCCTCATGCCCATAGCTCTCACCACCATACCCGTGCAGAACACCGGCGGCTGCTATCGCCACCACGGACAGGACAACTGCGGCCTGGAAGAAAATACATTATGATTTTTTTATTAACTAATTAATTAACTATTTTGACTTTGTTATTATTTGTTGATTAAAACTTATTATTAGCTGGTGATTATTAATTTGGAAAAAGATTATGATATTAAAGAAATAAACACTATATGATATTAATGGATATCCTAAAACGCGTTCATTTGTCTCAGTTAGTATTTAATTAATATGTCGCTCGATTTAGGTGACTAGATCCTTTCACCAGAGGCAACCAGGATAATGACACAAGCACTTACTTTAGCGATCATTGCTTTGGATTTAGGTTTGCTTCGTTTCACCGACCACACACAACTGATAGAAACTGTTGGAACCACCGACTTTTATATTAGTTCACCACCGAGATGCGAAGTCGTACGCGGCGTCTACGCAAGAATACGGCAGTTTGATAATAATATAGTAATTACGTAAATTATGTAGCAGTTTATAGTTCAAGGTGAATAATTCATTGTTATATGGGATAGGAAGATAGTATTGAAAAAGATGCTGATACCTTTTGATGTCACTCTCAATAGTTAAAGGTTTCGGTAGATTTAAGTCGAGACTTCAGTTTCAAGTTTTAAATGTTGATTGTGGCAATTTAGATTAGTATTCCATCTTAAAAATTAAGTCTTTGTGACGTAGACAGAGGGAACCTAGTGTTAAGACACTACGTTTCCAATTCTCCGCCGAATTCTGGAGGCATTGCGTCTTGAGTGGCGGTCAACGCCGCGCTTTGCCTCGACACCATAGCGAAGAAAATGTGTAAAAAAATTATCTATAGTATATAGTGTACTTTTCTAATGTAATTTAACTACAACAAATGTATGATTACGCATATATGTAAATGTAAACAATTTCTCTTGGAAGAGCTTAGGATGAAATGACAAGTTTCACCAAACTATCCACCATATAATCACAAAGATTATGTTAAATTCATAAAATATGTGCTTCTTATAATTTTTATAGCAATATTTTACATAAATTACTTTGTGGGCCTATACGAGTAACTGTTATCTCTCTATGTAAGCCTAATTTTATATGCTAGAAAATGTATATGCATAAAATACGTCTAGTTCTTATAAGAATAACTTTTCCTAGCATATAAAATTAGGCGTTTATGTTCTAAAATTTAAATGATTTTTGGGATTGAAAACTATTGAATTATATTACTTTTTAATTTTTTCGAATCACAATCAGCACTCTACAATTACAAAATACAAACAATTAGTGCCTAGTGCCTAGTCAAAAAAAAAATTCTGATAGCAAATACCTATATATATTTTTATTTTATTACATATGCCCATTAAATTAAGTACAATGTCCTTGTAAAAACACATTCCAATGCGTTTTATTATATCTTAAACATCCAAAATAGGTTCATCATAAACTATTAACCTTACGTTTTATAGTTGTTTTCTCCTGATGATGTGGTACACCCGTCGTTAGTATCTACAATCATTTATATACAGATTTGGTAAAAAACGTAATATTACATTATTTTACCTCATTATATTGTTTCTATATGAAATGTTATAGTTCATAATAAATATTGATGATAACTAGAGTGTAATTTTAAATTTGTCACCGTATATCTAATATGTATGACAGAAACATGTCGAATTTGTAATTCATACTAAAATATATATAAAATATTATAATTTTAATAGTTTCTTCTTGTTTAGCTACGTACTGTATCCCACGCACAATGCAGTAAGCAGAGAGAACCTCCAACCTAGTGTCAAGACACTCAGTTTGTCATTTTCAATCATTTTAATATGTCATTACTTTCAAGCAGTATGACATTTTCACGTAACACTTAAAATTAGTATCAAATACTTATGTAAATTACAACTGAAATATTCAAATAAAGTACTCGAAATGCATCATTAAGTAAATGAGATTGTGATCATGAAGACAAAGTCGAAACAGCTTTGAAGGGGACATTTCGAAACACCTAGTTCTAAGTTAACAACTCTATCTTCCACCAGTAGTAAAACCTAAGCTAAAATAAGACGAGGAAATATGATATAAACTATAGAAACCAGTCTAACGAAAGAAATAAGGACATTATTGCATATCTATGTATTGGAGCGAAATATAACACTAAAATGTAATTAAGAAATTCTCTAAGGCCACGTGAAATGAATCCGTCGTTAGTTACATATTCGTTGTAATAACGATGGTTTTTGTTTCAAGATAGGTATATTAGTTTACTAGTGGGCCCGGACGCGGCTACGCCCGCGAAAGTATAAGCCTAAATAATTAAAATAAGTTAAAAAATAATAATAAGTGGAGATTTATTATTAGAAAAAATATTTGAGTAACCGAAATGAACAAACAAAAGAAGTAATAGTAACTAAAGGAAATTCTTAATATTAGAAAAAAAAACCTAAAATTTGCTGTGCGCGCATACTAAACATTTTTCTATATTAAATAATAATTATTTTTTGCGAACAATATTAAATAAAATCTCAAATGATTAAAATTACGATATTTTAAGTGTATAACATCGGTATAGATAACCGAACTGAGATAAATTAATTATAAGCAGCAAATAATTACATAAAAAATAATAGTAATTCGAAAATCCTTAAAAATTTACAAAATCATCAAAGTCATCTGCCCGTTCGCGTCGGTCATACTCATATTATGCCGCCCGAAGGCTAGGTCATTTGGAATCAGTCACATCTTAATTATTTATTAGAATGTTATACAGTAAACTATAATTTCCATCTACATGAATCATGGAAAGTGATTATTATATTTATTTTCATAAGGATGAATATCAAATTATAGAAATCATCTAATTTTTGTTAATGTATACAAATCTATATCGGCGCGCGCCATGTATGCATTAAGCAATCTCACTTTGGGTGACGTTTTCTTAAAACAGCAAACTTTGCAAGCTGTTGCTTAGCAACGCGTAGCGACGATTGTTATTAACATGGCGGAATAAATTCCTTGTCAAATTAATTATTTTAATAAATTGGTATATAACGAAAATATTACAAATATGAGAAAAAAAAAGTATCCTATGTTCATCCCGGGACCCTCAAGTATCTCTATGTGAGTATTTTATCACAATTAAATTAGCGGTTTGGCCCTGATTGCGTAAAGGACAGACAGACAGACAGACAGACAGACAGAGTTACTTTCGAATTTATAATATAGGTATGGATAATTATTTTCTTTTATTATTATTTAATATGCTGTTTTTTGTGATTATTACCTAAATAATATATGTATTAATGTAATAATATGTATAAGAAGCCAGTCGTAGCGCGCGGGCATCAATTGTGCCTGTAAACGCGACTGGTTGTAGGTCCAATGCCCACTCAAGAATATGTATTTAAATTTATATTTCCATTTCTTCGCTCTGGGGTCGAGGTAAAAGCGCGGCGTTGAGTTCCGCCACTCAACACGAAATGCCTACAGAAACGGCGGAAAGTAGGGAATGGAGTGTCTTAACACTAGGTTCCCTTTGCCTATTCTGCTGTGTGCGGGATACAGCGTGAAGCTGATTTTTTTATTTATTAATTTGAATGGATGATATCTAAGAGGCAATAAAGCAGATAAATCTCATTAAAATACTTGCTTAGTATGATAATTTGTATATGTTTCACTTTCCTTGTGTATAATAAATATGCTTACGCGTGTTCTATTTTTTTGAGAAAATCCATCAATGAATGGATATAATTTAATATTGATTGTTAATTGAGTATTTAAAGAACTTAAGGCCGTTGTGACGGACCGACACTGTTTGTGGCTGTAAGCTAAAAAAAGGAACCGATTTTACATTTTGTAGTCCCCGCAAACGAAGTTGTGGGCTATATATATCTAGTAAAGAATAAAATTTAAAAACTTTATGTAATATGCGAGCTGTCAAACATATCCTATTAAGTAGACTCTACCATACTTTATTATATTGTAACACAATTATAAATGTCCGGATGTTACAAACGTCCAGTTGCTATTTAAATTTCTCAATCTTGTAAGTTGTGCGGATTCGGATGAAATTGGGTTCAACGACAACACGTATCCTGTTGTGTTACTACCTATTATTACAACATTAAGAAATTTCTTGTTGTTGAATGTGCTTGTTTATTAAAAGATCCCTCTGCAGCGTTTAGTTCCGCCACTACATACAACGCCTTGAGATTTCGGCGGAAAGTGGAAAACGGAGTGTTTTAACACCAGGTCCCCTCTGCCTACGCTGCTATACTCAGGACACAGGGTGAATTCCAATAAATCTAATTACTGTATACATAAAAATATAGGCTATTTTATTCGCACAGCCTATATTTAAAATATGTTTTAATTATTATCGTACCTATTTTTTATGTACAACTTTCGACTGCAGTTAATAATGTTAATTAGTTATAATATAATTACTACGATTTATGATGACAGCTTACAAAATACATTGATGACTATTCTAAAAGATAAAATAGAATATCCGGTAAAAATTCTACTTAAATTTAATTTTAATCAAATTTTCAATACTGGGTATTTTAGACAGTACAAAAACTGTCACAAAAGGATTCTAAAAATATTTACGTTTGACCTTAAAGTAGGGTTTATATTGCATTTACACTAATCAAGGCCGTCACACCGTCATTATTTTGTCTTTTAGGTTAGTTCGTATAACAACGCTCTAATTCTTTATATGATCCGTGTAATCGTAAAAATAAGTCTACATGATAATGTTAATATGAGTTCGTGGTGGCGCAGCGGCACAAGGGTGTCACTGTAACGCGATGTTTGTGGGTTCGATCCTCATTCGAGGAAATGAATTATTATTTCGTAATATTTTTATTTCTTCGCTATGGTGCCAAGGTAAAAACCCGGCGTTGAGATCCGCCACTCAATAATGCCTCGAACAATTCGACAGAAACTGGGGAACAGAGTGTGTTAACATTAGGTTCCCTCTGCGTAGCCTGCTGTGTGCAGGATACAGCGTGAAGCTGATTTATGATAATATTAAAGGTCGTTTTTTTTTTTATAATCTTTGTATTTTTATGTTATTTTTTTGTATGTCCCGTGTCCGTTTGAATATCCTGCATATTTATAGCAAAGTTGGCAGAGGGGACCTAGAGTTAAGACACTCCGTTTTCCACTTTCCGTCTTTAAAGCATTGCCTATTGAGTGGCGAGACTCAACGCTACGCTTTGATTTGTTACTAGAGAAAAGATATGAAAATAGAAATTATTTTATTCCCCCGAGGAATCAAGCTGACATCTTCTCGTCTACACGCCTGCCACTGTGCCTTTATGACAAAAAAAGAAATTAACTTTTTTCACTTAGTAATAAAAAACTACTTTTACTCACAAAAACTATTTTAAATAGCACAGTTGTAAATTATAATAGGAAAGTGAACTATAATATATATATTTCAATTAAATATTTTATTTTAAAATTATATTAAATTTATGTTCTTATATGAAAAGCATTTTATGTACTTTCACGTAATTAAATTTAATGTTCTAATAAATGTTGTATTTTGAAAGCAGAGTAAGTTTACTGTAGCGTAGATGGTTATCCTATATCTTATAAAACAAAGTCGCTTTTTGTGTCTGTCTGAACTTTCTAACTCTTCTTCTTCTGAACCACCCAACGGATTTGGATGCGGTTTTCACCATTAGGTCGAGTATTTCTCAGGGAAGGTTTATATATAGTTTATTATTTGTACATTCTTATGTAAATTAACATAAATACGATAAATGTGTATAAAGTCCTACCCGCTGAGACACTTTGGCGCATGCGCTGCTTTAATGGTAAATACTACATGAAAAAAATGTACTGGAGTATTGTTCCTCTTAATAAGATCTACAAAAAAGTCCGCGATGGCATATTCGTATCTTTTAATAATAACGTGTAGTGATCATATTTCTATCTAAAAATAGTAATTTCAATATATTTTTTATTGTGAGGGATATTTCTCCATAATGGTATTAATCCTTATCCTTTAAAATACTATATTAAATTTCTACGTTCAACGAAGATAAAATTTGCTTTTTAAACTATTTCGAAATTGCGAATAGTTTTAGAGAAAAACGCATTTAATTATTGACACATCACGCCGTTCACACATCAACTGTATCGAGTCAAGTTTCACTTATCCCTTACTCTCAGCATATAAATAAGTATATTAGTTGGCCATTTAATGTAGATCAAAACTGTCTTTTCTGTTTTTCAAGTACTTTAGAAGTTGTTACAATATCAAAAAATCCTTGCTGCGAAACGCGCCTCGCGACGTTATGCTTATACAAGCGAGTCCGCCGCGCCCGCCTGCCTTACACGCATCGGTGGTTCAGTGGTAGAATGCTCGCCTGCCACGCGGGCAGCCCGGGTTCAATTCCCGGCCGATGCATTCTATTTAATTTTCATCACAGGCAGCCACGTAGTGCTTGCTTTTCATCAGGGACAGAATACCCTCTTCAGCATTAACCACAAGCTCGAAAAAAAAAACCCGCCTGCCTTTATAGCAACGAAGATTTAGATGCGTTTGCACGTATTGGATAATTCGAGTTGAATGTATTATTTAATGTCATTTAACTATCTAAAAATAGTAATTTAAATATATTTTAATAAGTACTTGAAAAGATTAGTATCACAGATATAAAATTACGGTACCTACTAAAAAATCCTTGCTGTGTAAAACAATTGGAAAATCCTTATTGAAACTACGAAAATGCGGGTTGCATTAGGGTTTAATTAATTTTCACATTATCTTAAGTAATTTGCAAACATACATTATATGAATAATCCAGCAGTAAAAGCGGGCGAAGCCGCAATAGGGTCGCTAGTATTTGATATAATAAAATAAATATTATTTCAGAATTTCTTTGAACTGTATTAATAATAATTGTTTTCAAATTTATAAAATTTTATTTAGATGTCGTATAATATAATAATATTTTCGAAGCTTTACGTTCTACCTGCATATAGCGGGTAGGTAGATGAAACCTAGTGTTAAGACACTCCGTTCCCCACTTTCCGATGAAATTTCGAAACATTGTGTGTTGACTGGCGTAACTTAACGCAGCGCTTTTGATTTGGTCGCAGAGCGAAGAAATTATATACTAATAAGTAATAATTAATTTCCATGAGTGGAAATTGAATCCACAATCGTCGTGTTACAGTCACACGCTAGTGCCCCTCCGCCATGTCGGCCTCTAAAATTTATGTAAATAAAATACATAATATTGTTTACAAATAAAGATCTTAATTAATTAAAAAGAATATTTCTCACTTGAGAAACAAACATATTAAGTACAAAAATTACTTAAAATTACACATATTTGATCTGAAATCAAAATGTGGCAATGACATACTTTTCTCTGCATTATTTTGTATTGCATCGTATGTGTCTCAGTTGCGTAAAGTAATCTATGTACGTATACGCGGTTAGATGGAGGTCTAAGACAATAGGGAGTTAATGTTTCATCACGAGATTTAGGAGCGCTGCTTCCTCTTAGAAGATATTAACTGGCGCAAACAAAACGTTTGTTAATATTTGAAAACAAGATATAATCAAAATATTCTAAACAACTTCATTTAAATAAAAATATACTTTAATTTTCTCAGATAAGAACGATTCAAATTAATATTCTTTTAATAGATATTACAACATTGAAGATTTTGTTTGGTTGATAGTGCACATCTCAGGAACTACTAGTTCGAATTGATAATTATCTTTTGTATTGTTTACTTAATTTGTCGAGAAAGTTAGAATTACCTCGGGCTCTTAGAATGGGTCATGTGTCATATACAATTCTTAATCATCTCCAGAGTTAGCAGAAAAAAATCTAGTAAAGTTTTTATAGGTTCACGGAAACATGGTTTCAAATAAAACATTATGATAATTATAAATAGTAACAATATATTTCTAATAGGAATTACAATAGTTTGAAAAGTTAGAGCTTAATGGTGGGCTAGGATAGGTCCTGCATGGATCACAGGTCCGTGAACCAAAGGAGCAGCATGTACTAAAGGAGCATGGACTAATGGAGCGGCGTGAACTACGGGAGCAGCGTGCACCTGGATTGGGGCTGAGTGTACTGCTGGAGCTTGAGCAGCATGAGCTGACGGAGCAGAGTTATGCACAATTGCGTTGAAACTGAAATAAGAAAAATTACCTTTAATATAATCCTACCTTAATTAACGCTACGAACGTGAATTGAATTAATATATTATATTCTTATATAATACGCAATTATATTGTTAAAGTTATAAGCATTTAGGCCACAATTATATTGCGAAATAAATATTACATACAATTGAAATAAATGTTTTACTTTAAACTGGATGTGGGACGATTTTATCGAAATCATTGAGTGGAACGACTTTTGTTTTAGATAAATCACAGAACCTAAGTGTTGTTTTTAGTTTCGCTAGTCATACTTATCTCATGAGTGTTCTTACGCAACGCTACGCACTCGAGGCAAGTTCATGCTAGTGGTAATGGAACACATTCGCGCTCCAAATCGAAGATCGCGTGTACCGGCCAGTTGTTGCTTATAATTTTTTTTGTTTACGTTACAAATTGTAGCGCTCGCCACGTGCATATTCAATAGATTACGTTGACGTCTTATGTAGTCGAATTTCTCTTAAGCAATGCTAATTAATTATATGCTAATAAATGCTTTTGTTTGCCTTTTGAGTTATAGCGTTGGTTATAGTTTATATTTTTTGATAAAAAATATTAATTTGACGATGATTTTGTATTAGATTTGCATAGTGACGTCCTTTTACTGATTGCTTAAAGAGGTTTTCTAATATGTCTATATAAAAATTGTAGGCTACAATTGACATAGTTTTTGTATTACTTCCTAGTATATATTTTATTATAATTATAAATTACAATTACCCATTGTGAGCATCAGCGGTGTATTCAACGGTTCTTACAGCACCATCAGGTTGAACCAGAGAATATTCTCCCTTGACTACGTCACCTTCACGGCTCTCGTGTTGAGACTTGTGATCACCAGTGTGGGGATCTTCAACTGAATATGAGAACTCGTAGTGAGCTGGAGCCTGTAATATTTATAAAATAGATATATTCTATTTACATTGTTATAACAATAATTATATTTAAAAGCCTTACGTAAGCCTAACAGTATGAATCTAGTAATTTAGTGTGAGTAATCTCCATAGCATCGAGGAGGTAACTTTAAATTCGCTAATGTTAGTTTCGAATTGATGTATAATTTTATTCGACAAATGGACATTAATACCTATCATATCATGACAGATGGTCGATGCTGTCATTACAAAATGGTCTAAAGTCTTGTAATGACATTACTCAATAAATATTTAATTGGGTTGTATTAACGGAACACATTTTAATCAAATTGCTATAGTTAGCCTTTCACTTTCATTGTTAAGCTAAATTAAGCACATACTTGGGTTATTCTAAATATTTAATATTATATGCGCATATAATAAATGCTACGTTAAACTTTTTATGAATTATATTTTTAAATTGAGACGTTGTGATGAGTTTTATTCATGTTTTTTTTTAACATATTCATATAGTAAACAGACCGTAGTGGCCCAGGGGCACAAGGGTGTGACTTTAACGCAGTGGTTGTCTCCATTCAGAAGAATAAATTATTATTTATTAATATTTTCATTTTCCCTCTGGCAACTATGCAAAAGCCCGGCGTTAAGTTCTGCTAGTCAACATATAATGTTTTAATTAATATAAAAGTATAATTTCCCTATTGAAGAATACTAATACTAGTTCCATAGTATACTTTAATAGTAATACTTACATGGTCTTCAATTTGTTCACCATGAGCAAGGGCGATAGGGGCGGCGTGGGCGATGGGAGCAACATGTTGGACGATGGGAGCAGAATGGATCAGGGGAGCAGCATGTTGAAGGATTTGTCCAGCATGGGCGAGGACTGGAGCGGCATGAGCAACAAGAGGTGCATAGTGTGTGGGGCCATTAATTGGTTGGTCATGACGGACGATGCTTTGAGATGAAATGGCGTGATTTTGTCCTTCTTCAATAAGTCCTGCATGGCATACGGCCACGAGGATGCTTACTACTACAATCTAAAATAAAAATATTTTTGTGTTACAATCAAGTTAGTTTATTAATGTACAAATATTTCTTAGATGGATCCATTAATAATTTCAAGCTATTTGGTATCAATTTGTTGTTTTTTTCAGTAGAAAAGAAAATTTTCCAATATAGGAATGTTCTCGAAACAAATATTTTTTTTCTGATTATTTTTAATAGGAATCAATAATTTTTAATATATTCGAATCTTACTTTGAAATGCATGTTGATGCTGTATTGATCGACTGAACTTGTATGATAGGGACGTAGGTCGGGTGGTTGTTTTTATACCTGATGGAAGCCAGGTCATCGGACACCAAACCGGCCCAACATGTGACACCACCAGCACCTACTGTCACCTTTACGTTACGTAACATTGACGGATTTCTACCTCAAGGTTACATTAAGCCCTTACGAGCTTTCCTGCATAATAAATTAACCGTTTACTGACTGACTGTAGAAAATCAATTTTGTTTCAGTCTGACATAGTGTTCGTACGAGGGTGGTTATGTCAAAAAAAAAACAATGCAGTAGTCAATGATTATAATAGTATGCTAACCTATATCTCGATTTTTCAATACTAGGTATAATTTTTTATAAACATGATTTTTTTTTGATTCACAAAGCCTATGTAAAGTTTTAGGCAAATCTATCATCAAGCGAAAGTAAATTTATTATTATTTTAAGTAAATTTCCACTCTATTAATATTTAGTTTATTTTCAAATATAATTCAGTTATGATTCACGTATCCTTAAGAACTAAATAATTCTACAAAATTATTTTTTCAATATCATTATTTTCATTGTTCACAACAAAATTTGAACTAAAACGTCATTATGATAATTTATTAGATTAAGCGGTATAAAAATTAGTAAGGTACATAAATTTATAGTTTAAAAGGGTAAGTTTTATGAAAAAAGATGTCCAGGTGTATTCGAAAGCAAATATTCTTATTAATATAATTATACTGTATTAAAACACAGCTTCTATGCTTCTACAATAGAATAGATAGAGTCCTTCTATAGAATATATAAAGATTAAAATGTACCAAATAAAATTATTAGCTTGTATATTTCATTTATTGGTTGATTTAAAATCATCGAAGGTACGCGATCCGGCAAGAAAGTAGCGCTCTGGGTTGCACCGGGTACCGACTGCTCTACTAAATTCTTGTGTAATACGTAAAGCTAAGGATACAGTGATCTTATTCGAGAAATATAAAACTGAAAGTAATGTGAAACTTTTAATATTTTTAACTTTTTAATTATAAAAAACGTAAACCTTTTTTCATCGTATTTCTTAAATTATGATCAAATATAAAAATTTCATGTTTTCACTTTTCTTTAGCAAAAATATATTAGTTCCACTATATTTTTTCCATATATTTCGTAGTAGATAACCACTTTTCATCTATCAAATCGTGGATTTATATAATTGAACCTACAATGTCTATACAGGCTATAGCAGATACCTTTTCTGCGAGGAAAACTTTTTACAGATATCTCACTCGGCGAAGTTTCATAATACCCACTAAAATCTCTTGGTGTTCGTCCTCGACCACTTTTTTCAGAACCTTGGAGGCTTTATATTGAATATGGATAGGCTCTATAATTTAATATATTATAAAAATGGAAATATAATATTCAACTATAAGCATGACAAAAAGAAATTAAAAAGTAATTTGAGCTCAGTGTATCGTATTAAGTGCAAGTAATGACCGTACTGTATACTTCCCTCCTGGCTTCTTAACTGTAAAGGTTGCGCAGACTAAAGACCACTACATATATTTGTAGAAAAATACAGATTTGATGAGAATGTTTTAATAGTTATAATATAATTTTAAAATTGTGTAGTTTTATTTATTATATGGCTGCTTAAAATTTTAAAAACAAAATAAAACTATTTTTATATTAATAATTTATATTGTATATATTCAAATTCAAATTCAAAATATTCTTTATTCAAATAGGCAATTATTATAAGAACTTTTGAATCGTCGAATGAACATATGAACAAAAAGCTACCACCGGTTCGGAAGGCAGTTCTGCTGAGAAGAGCCGGCAAGAAACTCAACTATATATTATATAGTTGAGTTTATAACTTGTGAGTAGATAACTATATATTATATTATTTCGTAAATAAAAGGTTTTTTATATTTATTGCGACTTGTAGGATGTCTAAGTTACCCTTTTAATCTTAGCGAGCTTTTGACTGAAGGTCATCGGTTAAACACGATATTGGTAAACCAACGAGTTTACCGAAACTTCTGTCGTTTATTTTCTCGCAGATTTTTATCTTACGGCGTATATCATGTCACGGCTACGAAATATAAGATTAAGCACCACCTCTTAATATAATTGGATGCCTTAAAAGTGACCTTTTCGTCCTGTGATAATTAAATGATATATTATGAAATATAAATAAGGTACCAGCCAACATCGTAATATATTGGTGTAGTCTTGGCCACGAACCGTTTTCTGTGCAAAACTGTGGGACCAAGCGGACCAAAAATCGATCGACAACGATCCTTTTAAGAAAATAGGGCTGGATTGGTCATGTATTGCGAAGAACTGGTAATTATCATATTTCCAAACAAGGTCTTAGGTGGCTGGTAGTTGTCAGGAGGAAAGCTGACGGCGTTCCTACTTGTTGTTACCTTGAAAAAGAGTCAGCTTTGACTTATTTATGCTGGCAAGATTTCCAGGCTGTCGCACAAAATTGTATTCATTGTACTCGATTACTTCCCGGGTCCCTTCTACGAGACCTATGTCCCTGATGAAGGATAAAAGGGAGATACTATCATCATCAATATAAAGTACAGACTTAATTGACTTGTGGCAAAATTATTTGTGTACAGGAAAAAAATGCCTAAAATTTGTGATCTTTATGGTAACATATTAATTATTAATATGATTTTTTCTGTAGTAAGTTTTTTAAGTTCATGCAGGCTAATAATTTTGTTAAAATACTATATTTATGATAGATTCTAGAGATATGCATTCAAAGTAGTTCAATTGCTCCATCTCGTATTAAATATGTAACAGAGTTTCATTACAGACTGTTCTGTCCAGAGGTTTGCTATCGGCGTTGCTTTCACTTAGTAAGATATCGCTTTGACAATATAAATTGATAAACAGTATAAATTTGAAATATTCAATAGAATAAGGTTGAAAAATAAAAAATAAATATTAAAAACATGTATATACAATGTTACACGAGTAACTACCTATCTACATATATTTTAGTTTGAAAGAGGTAGGTATGTGTAATTAACTCTATAGAAAAATTAAAATAATTGTACGGCGTGATACACGAGTTTCGGATATTAACAGAACATATTAGGATTTGGGTATTGTAATTGATTGTTAAGCTGGGTCTACAATAAAAAAAAAACAGTATTCGCTTCAGGACTAGAAATATATTAAGTTCCATGGAAAAAAAATATTGACTTCAAATTTACACATTCTTCTTGCTTGACCTCTTCTCATTTCGTTTTCATATGTTTCAGTAATCATTCATTCCCTGACACGTGATGATTAGGCTTGACCCATCACTTGTTCAACTGGCCATTAACGATTTGTTGTACATGATTGCTTTGCTTGATTTTAATTAAACTTTATTGATAGTTTGAAATTTTCTTTTAACTACACTATCATTATTTACTTAATTTCACACTGTAATCCCGCACATAGCACGGTAGGCAGAGGAGACCGGGGAACCTAGTGTTAAGGCACTCTCTTCTCCATGAACACTTTCGTTCTTCACTTTCCGGTGATCTTTTGCTTCGTTACCAAACGAGGTATTTCATTTCCGAGTGGGAATCGAACTCACAGCCGTTGTGCTTACATTCGTAGGCTTGAGTCCGCTACTACAGCCTCAATCTCTTTTAACTAGATCATTTCTATATATAGTTTTAATAATGATATATAGTTAAAATAAATATAAATATTTGTGCTGTATATAATTATACTTACTAACTAATTATATTGCAAGCGATAGAATATATATAAATATTTTAGTTCGAAATAAGTATCTCTTCGCTACATAACCTAAATATATTTACGAGTCTATATAAGAACGTATCAACTTCTTAATTTTTATGATTAATAAAATTTTTAAGTTGAAAATTACAGAACTTTACAAAAAGTATTATGAAATAAATGAAAAAAACCACTTTCTCATAATTGGCGAACTTTACGATATAAGGCCATTGTATATTCAAACTTGTTTCGCTTTTTTCACCGTTAATCACAGAGGCAGATGTACGTCCACATACTATCTTACCATATATGGCAGAATATTTCTCATAAATTTTAATATAACATTAAGTTACATCACTTAAAATTTGCCGACAGTGTATGAATAAATTAAGGGTGATATTTTATTACTATATACAAAATCAATATCGCGTTACAGTTTAAAAATGCTTTAAATTTCTACCCTATGAAATGCTAGTATTCAAACAACTCCAGAGTTCCCTGATGATGGTCGAGGTTTAAGAAAGTGCTTAGAGAAAAATAACTCGTATTAAGTTTCAGATGGTTTGAGAGAGAATGTGGACGTGAAAGGAGTTTATGAGTTGGATGTAGTGTAGTGTATTATATTCTCACGAAATATTGCTTTAATTATTTCTGTTTTTATATGTGTGACTACCATTTGCATTTTTGACACCAAATAATGGGTGTTTACTGTAACTTATCGAATGTCTAAATAATATTATAAAAACTACTATAATAATATGAAACCAATGTTAAGCAACGTAAAACATTTAATTTATTATTTTCTTAACCGTGTGTAGATGTGTCTATTATATGGTGACAGTCTTTGTAATTATTTTTCTTATAAAAATAAAAGAATCTTCTATATTTTTATATATATTTATTAGAAATATGTTAAATGATAGATTTTGTATACTTTCAAACATTCTGGAAGAGTATGAAACACACACACTATTCACAACTCATTTACACATTTGGCACATAAAATATGTTAAGATGATATTATTGTACAAATTAACAATGAAATAATGAAACCCTTTATATAAAAACGAAGCAAAAGATACAAGAGCTGAAGTTTCGGAAGGATATGTAATCGAAAATATGTAGAACTAAATTACCTACTACTAATATCACAGTTGTTTGGCGAAGCCTAATGATGATGGATGACTGGTGGTGAATTATGGACGATGGCGTTGAATCTGCAAATAAGTTGTTTTTATAGCTTTTCGACATATTGAACATAATCTATATTTAGTAAATTTCTGTAATGTATATAATTGGATTATAATGTCAAGCAGAAGTCGTTGAACGTGAAATGCAGGACTTCTTCAATAAAAAATTTATATACAATATTTAAAACAACATTTCGGCTTATCAGAGAATCTTTCTTCCATTAAAGATGTAATGAAAATTCTTTGCATATCTTATATAACGTGAAGTGAACACAAAAGAGTGTATTTAAAACTGCTTGTTTTAATTTAACTTTCAAATTCTTATGAAGGTACTAGATAATCATTATGTATAGTTTCAATAATTTGTCTTACCCGTTGTGGTGGTCAGCGGTGTAGGTCACTTTGCGGAAAGAGCCATCAGGTTGCAACAGAGAGTATTCTCCCTTGACAACATCGCCATCACGAGTTTCGTGCTGGGATTTATGGTCACCAGTGTGAGGATCTTCAACGGAGTAGGAGTAACCGTATTTGGGGTGAGCCTGAAAATAAGTGAAAACAGGATAAATTGTGTCTCATTATTACAATTACTGTTTTTTTATATATATCAAAACATTGTAATAAAAATATTGTAACTACTTATCAAAACTAAAATTATCATAGAAATAAATCCATCATAATATAGATTCACTTACAAATTCACCAATGTAATGATCTTCCTCGTGAGCGGAAGCGTGAGATACAGGAGCAGCGTGTACTACAGGAGCAGCGTGGACTGATGGGACAGAGTGGATGACTGAGGTGTGAATAGGTGCAGATTGCACAGCATGACCAGCGTGATACGAAGGAGCTGCGTGAACAGCGTAATGGGCTGGTACTTCATGGTGAACCACGTTGTGAGAGACAGCTGGGGCATGGTGCAGGAGACCTGCATTGCATGCTGCTGCCATAGCGAATAATGCTAGAACCTGTAAGATCATATACTTAAATTATGAATCAATTTTAAAATATGTCAACATTGCAAAAAAAAAATAGTTAAGGCAACGTGAGGCTGATGGTTAAGCACATAATGACGGTCCGTTGCGCCCCAGTTTACGCTAACTGAAATTATCCTAAGCGAGTTACGTAAATATAATTCGTGACGTTTTTAAAATGCTTACTTTGGAGAACATTTTGCTTTGGTTAGAATTTGCTTGTCGACTGTTGCTTGTTAGTTAACGAAGTCTTTTTATATAACAAACAAAACATAAGCAGTTGGGTGGTGGGGCGCCTATCCCTGATATCCGATCGGATCACAGTAATTGCATTGCCAATCTACTCACTTTATCAGGTTGCGACACCCGATACAGGTATATGTAAGTTAAAAAATAATGAAGAAAGCATTATATTGTCATTATTTTTTAGTAATTGTTTCATTTCGATCTGTCTTTGTTGTACTGATATTGTATAATCAGCGAATTCATTTCTTTTTCTTAAACATTGTTACGTGAATGTAATAGTAATATAAGGAGCTCAATGTTTGTTACAAGCAGTATATTTGTGGAAAAAACTTAAAACTTATAATTCATATTTTTTACATATTTGACACTTAGGAAAAGTAAGGAGATCCAGATATACCTAATCCTAAGAAATCAGAACTATACTTTTTAGAAATTGTATAGTTCTGATTTATTTGAATTGGGTGTGTCTGAATCCTCAGGTTCTTTATAATTTTTGGTAAATAATTTCAGATATATGATATTTTTTTATCAAAATATATAAATATAAATAAATATATCTTTAAACATGATTGAGATATATTTTAGATAAATTTTATATTTTAGATAAATATATCTCAATCATATTTAAAGTATAGTTTCGAAAAGTGTATTTTTGCTGATTTCAGCCTACTTACTACATACTAATGACAACCTACGCCTTTCAAAATGTAATACCCTGGGATCCGGCCGTTGAATCCTGCATATACCAGTTTTCTTAATTAAACCTATATTAATGAATAATACATGATTAGTAGAACAGATTACACCTGGGTTGCCTGGAAGAATCCTGCCGCAATCACCTTTAATTACATTTTTTCGTAACTCGTTTTTGGAGAAAATTGCACCCATACGTTTTTTATATGAATCGCACATCATTTGAAAGATAATCGCATAAGGAATTGGAAAATTAAGGGTTGCCAGCTCTCAGTCTGCCGCAAGTCTAGGGTTGCCTGGTTTAAACATGTCACTAAATGTTAATAATTTGCACTCATGTGTTTTTTTAATGAATTATATATCAAATTAAAGCTTATTTTTTTCTGAACACTATAAAACAGGGTTGCCTGGAAAATTCCTGCCACAAACAGGGGTTGCCAGCGTTTGAAATATTTTATTCCGGTTCCGTTTGACTATGAGAATAGACGATGAAATGCGCGGCCTGCCTCATGTTTTAAAGTAAAATATTATATAATAGAAGGTCAATCTTAAAATCAATGTTTATTCTAATTGTTCACCTGTTAAATGATGATTTTAATCATATTAAGTACACGCAGAAAACTATTTAAAGATCATGGGGCAGAAGAAATCATCCTTATTTTTAAAGTAAAATAATGAATCTATAATATTGAGTCTTTGCAAAATCTATTTTCTAAATACTAATATTTATTTATTAATTTAAATTACCATTTTGAAACAATTAAATTATCTAGTTAAATAAATGTTAACAAATATTGATCTACTATAAACTATTAATATATATACATATACATCATGTTCCCTTAATATAATGAAGGGTGACCATTATTGCGGATATTTTTTTTATTAATTATATTGAAAAATACATTTCAATGAACTCTCTCTCTTCGTCCTCTATTTGTTTGATTTGACAAGGCTTGCCGCAATTTTTTTTTTCTCACGCAGTTTTTAATAATTTGCATAGGAAAGAAATATATATAATAGAATTATAATAAACAAAACTAAGTTAGCAAAATAAAATTTAACAAGGAATCTCTCCAAAAGTGTAAAATTATGTTATTGTTTCGCCAAAAAATGAATTTTAAATACAGTGACATTTTTTTAAATAGTGACACAATGCACAGTTATCATTTACAGTATTACAAAAAGTTCATTGTTTTAAAACAAAAATATAAAGAAGTATTTTTTAATTATTTTCTAATGCAAAACGTAAGTATACTTTAATATTTAATATTATATAGTTTAATAAAATGTAGACAATTGTGGCCGTGGGAGTTGCCTCAGTTTTGATTATACTAAGTTAGGGACATTAGTGAGTGATTACGCTTTATTATAATTATAAGAACAATTCTTTCAGACCTAAATACCTTAAAACTATCAGCATAGACGGAGAAGTTCTTGCTAGCGACATTTTTTTATCTATATTTTTTAATAGTTTTTATTAGTTGAATAGTTTTCATTTACTTTGCAAAAACGTAAATATTCGTACCAAAAAGATGGGCGCCATAGTTCTTTCTACGGATACGGACGGCGTTGTCAAATCAAACAAGTAGAGGGCGAAGAGAGAGAGAGAGATTGTTTATTGAAATGTAATTTTCCACATTTTCTTAATTAATAAAAAAAATATCCGCGATAATTGTCACCTCTCATTATATTAAGGAAACATGTTGTAATTAATACCTTATAGTAGATCGATATTTGTAAACATTTACTTAATTAGATAATTTAGTTGTTTTAAATAACCCTTTTATTTAACTAAATATTATTATTTATAAAATAAATTTTGCGAAGACTCAATATTATGGATTATTATTTTACTTGAAAAATAAGAATGATTTCATCTTTAAATAGTTTTCTGCGTGTACTTAATATGATTAAAATCATCATTTAACAGTTGAACAATTAGAATAAACATTGATTTTAAGATTGACCATCTATTATATAATATTTTACTTTAAAACATAAGGCAGACTGCGCATTTCATCGTCTATTCTCATAGTCAAACGGAACCGGAATAAAATATTTCAAACGCTGGCAACCCCTGTTTGCGGCAGGAATTTTCCAGGCAACCCTGTTTTATAGTGTTCAGAAAAAAATAAGCTTTAATTTGATATATAATTCATTAAAAAAACACATGAGTGCAAATTATTAACATTTAGTGACATGTTTAAACCAGGCAACCCTAGACTTGCGGCAGACTGAGAGCTGGCAACCCTTAATTTTCCAATTCCTTATGCGATTATCTTTCAAATGATGTGCGATTCATATAAAAAACGTATTGGTGCAATTTTCTCCAAAAACGAGTTACGAAAAAATGTAATTAAAGGTGATTGCGGCAGGATTCTTCCAGGCAACCCAGGTGTAATCTGTTCTACTAATCATGTATTATTCATTAATATAGGTTTAATTAAGAAAACTCGTATATGCAGGATTCAACGGCCGGATCCCAGTCTATAATTACATCGTCCAAAAATAAACCAAAAACAAAGAATGGAATGCGAAGTTAATACAACGAGCCGTTACGTAGTGCTTCCATTTAGTCCTTCACTCTCTCCGTTCATAATGAATATTTTACATGTAATTTAGTTAATATTTTCATTTCTTTGCTGTGGTGTCGAGGCAAAGCGCGGTGTTGAGTTCTGCCACTCAACACGCAATGTCTATAGAATTCAGCGAAAAATAGGGCACGGAGTGTCTTAACACTAGGTTATTATTATTTATTATATTATCTATTATTTTTTTATATCTGAAATAGATACTAATATTTTAACAATTAAATAGAGGTTAAAAATAAAAAAAGGATAATTAAATTTTTACGTGAGCTATTTTGTTGTTATCAAATATTTAATTTATTCAAATTAAGACGAGATATCATCGTGGTGCAGAAATACAGGTTTGCGACTGTAAACGTAACAGTTGTGGGTCGAACTCTCGGGAGGGGATATTTAAAAGCACGGCGTTAAGCTCCGTCACTCAACGCGCAAATGCCTCCAAAATTTTTCGGAAAGAAAGGAACGGTGTCTTAACAGTAGGTTCCCAGGTTCCCTCTGCCTTCCCTGCTATGTAAAACTAAACTGGCTATCGATGGGAGGATAGTATAAAATAATTAATATTTATTCCCAAATTCTATGAGGTCCTTCAAGCCGGATGTGTAATTCCAAGTAAATTCCTTAAGAGAAGCACCTAAAAACTCGTTTAAATATATTTTGGGTCAATCGTTACGATTTTACTACCGCCGTTTAATCGCCTTTGTAATTTCATTGTGCAAGTACCTTAATGTGTTTATTTAAAATAAATTCTATTAACAATAACTGAAACAATTATTACATTCTTCCTTTTTTATAATTATCAAATTATATAAAAAAAAAACAATTATGTTTTACTGCAAGAGTATATTAGTACAGAAGAACAATTATATAATATATTTCGTAAAAAAATAGTTTAAAACTCGTGATTTCAAATTCATGGTCGCTGTAGTAATTATAACATTTTAGATACACACGATTTGAGTAACAATAGTTTTATGATAGAGCAGATAGGTACATTGGGACAGGACTAATAAAAACGTTGTACTTGAAAATCATTAATATCATAATATATGCAATATATTTCCGTAAAATAATATATCTTTAAAGGGATTTTTTTTCTATATAATTGATTTCTTATTACATAATATTAGTTGAAATAACAAGAATTTCTTACATATATATATATTATATTTTATCTATATATGTAAAATCGAAAGGTCACTCACTCATCACGAAATCTCAGAAACTACAGTTGCTAGGAATCTCAAATTTTGCATAGGAGTTATTTATAGGACGTAGGTGCTCGCTAAGACGGGAATTTGCAATATTCGACTTCTAAGGGGTTGTTTTTGGGGTTGGAAGTTTGTATGAAACTTCGTTACTACAAATGCTAGGAGTCTCAAATTTTGCATGGACGTCACTTATAGGAGACTGGAGACAGAGATTAATAATAACGTAGTTCACGCAGGCGAAGCCGCGGTCGGGCCGCTAGTTCTACATATCTACAAGTTTTAGAACGAAAATAAGAAAATAATAAAATATGCACATGTGTTATAAGTCTTTTATGAATGAATACTAGTCACATAAAAATCTCCAGGTGCAGGTGTAAGTCATGTTCACTGTATATATAAATAGCTTTAGTAGATACAATAGTCTAAATAGTTATGTCATCGTACAAAATTATATATTCTAGATTCAAGAATGCTGCCCTTACGTAAATCAGTTCCTGATGCTGTGTTAAAATTAAATCTGTGGTTTAATAGTTACCTAATAGAAGTTATGGTTCGCGTTTACTAATCGATCCCCCATTCTTCCTTTCATTTTGCTAACCTATACTAGGTAAATATTATTATTTTCTATTAAATAAAGTACAGCTAGCAAATTAACATATTGAAAAGATTTAATTTTATTTTAAGTTCTTAGATATCTATTTGTCATTGTATGTATATTCTAATTCTTTCAAGAATAATATTTTTTTAACTTCATGCTGTATAGCAGAGTAGGCAGAGGGAACCTAGTGGTAAGTTCCGTTCCTCGTTTTCCGACGAATTCTTAGGGCATTGCATGTTGTAATTCAAGTAGGAATCGCATCGAATCTCTTGCAGTTACAGTGCCTCCGCGCCACACTTGTTCCCCATGACTGTCCTCGTTTATTAAAAATTAATATATTAATGTGAAAAAATTATATGTAATTGTATAAATTGCATTACTTTTACAGTTCAATTGCGTAATGTGTGTTTTGTCTAAAATATAAATTTTACTAACTGGCTCTTAAATTACCTAAAACATTCATCGGACTACAAAAAAACTAAAAAAGTATATAAATAGAAATGTGTGAGTGATTTTTATAATTTACTTCATATATCAACAATGTAAAATCAAGACTATGTCACTGTCGTAAGTGCCTATTATTGGCAAACAAAACCTTTTTGTTTCAAGTAAAATAAGGTATCAAATAGTGTTTGCAAGCTAATGAAAGAATGTGAAATATTTAACTTTTTCTACGGTAATATTATACATTCTAATTTACTTATGAAATATTATTATGATAAACCAAAATTTTAAGAACAACTGACGGCTACCAGACCATGACATTATGTCTTGTTAGTTTCAATGCCACTCTAATAAAACGGTAACCTACCATTATAAAATTTAAACACCCATAAAAGAATTGGTCAAATATTTCTAATGTGAAAAGAAACATATACATATATATACATAAGATAACAGTCAGTGTCAAAAAATATATTATGTTAAAAACAAAGATATTTTTGTATATTTTGAATAAAATACAACTACCTATTATAACATTCTATATAAATAAATATTAGATAAAGAAAAGTGAAGTTATTTTAGTCTGCTTATTCGTACAAATATATAATTTTCTAAGTTTTTATAATTTTAAATATCTATTTTAAAATATGATGACGAGTTTTGGGTTCTGAATAGAAGTAGTGTAGAAATAGGAGTATAACAAAATTTCTCTGACTCTCCGCAAAATATGTAATGTAATTAAATTTTAACCATGTACTTAAATAATGATTCAAAGCATAAGTTTTAATCTTAAATTATATTTTAATTGAGCGCCATCTA
Source organism: Heliconius melpomene rosina (assembly GCF_056956725.1). Classification (NCBI taxonomy): domain Eukaryota; kingdom Metazoa; phylum Arthropoda; class Insecta; order Lepidoptera; family Nymphalidae; genus Heliconius; species Heliconius melpomene. The sequence continues at coordinate 3,875,720 of NC_140401.1, read as the reverse complement.
TATAACCGGTAAACTATTACTTACTGTTTAATGAGTATTTTGAGAGCAGCGCCATCTTATATTATTAATGTAAGTAGGAAATTGACAAATCATTTTTATTTTTCACTTCTTCATATTTGATTAATGAGAAATCTCTTTACGGCCTTCTTCGAAATTTATTCCTTTTTTTTTCTTTCGTGAGATTCAAGTAACTTTACACCAAATGAAATGAAACAAAAAAATATTCTTAGTTATATTTTTTATTATTAAACAATGAAAAGTAAAAAGTTATAAATAATTAACAAAATAGTGAATTGACCATTTAAAAACCAACATAATATATTTTAGAATGATAATATGATGACGCTACATCGGAGTCAGCGTGAGGTTCTTCTTTATGTAATTGATTAATATTTAAGTCTTCTATATGTTCAATGGGTTCAGCGCTGACTGGTACTGGTGGTACTGGTACCTCAACGATAGGCATCTTTGAAGCGCTTTCCACGTCCAAGTTAACATTTTCGCTAGGTATTACTTTAGGAATTTCTGTTTCGACTAGTGTTTCTTCTATTAATTCTTTTTCAATATCCGATTCAACTTTATCAGCATTATCTGCATTGACGGGAACTAATCTTATCATTTTGTTAACGGTTTCTTTAATATCTTCATTTTTTGGTTCTTGTTGCTTTACCTCTACTACTTGTTCATTAACAGGTTTGTCTTTCTCACTTTCTACATTGGCCCTAAATTCTTTGTAGTGATGATCTTTGCTTGGAAAAAAATGGTTAATTTTAATACCGCTTGTAATTGGCAAAAAGTGTCTTGTTTGGCCAACTATGGAAAAAGCATGATCACCATGTTTGTTTACGATCTTGCTAACAACGGCATTAAAGCTGAAAAGAATAAAGTATTATCATATAATCGTAAATATTATCGTAAATCGTAATTACCATATTTTTAATTAATAATAATATTAATTTCTGAGGCTGTCGTGTCGCAAGGGCACAAACGTACGACTGTAAGCGCGTTGGTTGTGGATTCGATTCTGACTTGTGGGAATTAAATATTTAAAAAAAATATTTTGTCGCTCTGAGAAAAAACGTGGCATTGAGTTCTGCTACTCTACATTGCAAGTTCATACTTGCAGCTTATCATTTAGGTTAGGTATACATATTTTTTATACAACTGAAATAAATATATGTCAGTTTTCTGAAATAAATATATAAAATAAAACAAATACCCATTATGGTCGTCAGCGTCGTATTCGACTTTTCTTAAAGAACCATCGGGTTCAATAAGACTATATCCTCCACGGACTCTATCTCCATTTCTAGATTCGTGATGATATTTATGGTCTCCTGTTTTTTTATCTGATACTGCATATTCGAATTCATATTTTGGATAGACCTAAAATGATATTTAAATGTAATATTCAATTCATAAAAATATTAAAACTGAGACAAATTTTATAAAATCTTAATGACTTACATATGGCTCATATTTGAACGGAGTATTGGATGGGTATAATTTTACCATCTGCCACGCTTTTCCAGTGTTCGACATATATGATCCTTGACCTAAGCCTGTACCTGGGTCTATTTGAACTGCATAACATGAGCCAACAATAAGAGCTAGAAACGTAACCTGTAAAAGAAAAATAAACATATATATTTTTATAAAAGTGTTTTTTTCTTAGAAAATGTTCAAATATAATCGATAGATTTTCGTACCTTAGAAAACATATTGGAGGCTTTAGATGAACCGTTGCTAACGGAATATACTAGCGAACTGTTGGTGCTATCTACAATATTTTACCATTTTATACTTTATATTTCTATTATATAAATTTGCCAAAAATTTTATCATCTTTGATTTATCAAATTGGTTATTGTGCAAGAATAATGTGGATTCGTTACTTCTGATAACATCTTTGCTTTCTAAATCTATTGTCACATTGAACATGTCATTGTTAGTTTTCTTTTTATGTAGACATTTTTAAACAATTCAGATCGAGTCCTATATCTTCTTCTAGGTAGAAATGTAAAACCAATAATAGCTTAAGGAAATATTTTCTGTACACTGTTACGTGGAACGTGTTATAATATTTTTAACATTTTCTTATAACTCTTGCGTTGAGTTCCTCCACTAAAATTCCTACGGAAAGTAGTAGACGGAGAGTCTTGACACTAGGTTTTCCATTCCTTACCCTTATCCTTCAGGATTCAGCGTGAGGAGAAAAAAAATATGAATCAAAATTAACCGAATATTTAAAAAAATATATTAATATATTTTAACACATTTTTAATTATTTTAAATTAATTAAGCGCGGCGTTGAGTTGTGCCACTCAACACGCAACGCCTTCAGAAGTCGGCAGAAAGTGGGGAACGGAGTGTCTTAACTCTAGGTTCCCTCTGCCTATCCTGCTGTGTGCGGGATACAGCGCGAAACTGATTTTTATTTAAAAATATGACTGAACTGATTTTTATTTATAATACTCCATCATTATTACAAAATTTGTCAATAAGCTATATTTACGTTCAGAAATTATTTATAGTTAACTAGCTTTAATCAGCGTAGCCAGACTTACCCCGTAGTCAAATGGAAATAACTAAGAGTTGCTTATGATTATCTATTTTTTTTAATATGCGCCAGTTCCTGAGATTGAACGCATGTTGTCTATTATAAGTATCATAGTTAAAATATATTTTTTCAGGAGCTTGTTCCTTTTTATTTCGATCTCTTCTTGTTAGTTTACTAAATATTAAAAACCATCATAATATATCTTATTTATTTATGTTATTTAGTTTAGAGATATCGCTTTGTTTGTATTTTCACTTGTTCCAAAAGTATTATTCACTCCTGTTATCTCTAACAGTAATTACAGTTCTATTGGAATTGATTGTATTATAAAAGTGCACCTACCATTCAAGAGGAGGAGGCCGAATTCTGAAGGACAATTTTCAGTTGTCAGTAAGATCAATCAATATTCAGTAAGATATAACAGCTGATTCTTTTAATGATAAAAGTATTTTTATGGTGGTAAATATTTTTATACGAAAAGTTTTTAAAAACTCACAATTACTATATTTATGATGATTACAAATAGGGTAAAAATTAAATTAAAAAGATTACTTAATTATTATATTTAATAAATATTTAACAATCATTTATTTTAAATGATTGAAATACTTTAGTGGTAGTATTGGTGTACAGGGGCCGCGTATACGGGAGCCTTGAGGACGACGGGGGCGGCCTTGATGACAGCTGGGGCGTGGGCGGGGGCGCTGTTGTGTACGACGGCGTTGAAACCGTTGTGGTCGTCAGCGGAGTACTCCACGGACCTGACGGAGCCGTCAGCCTCAACGAAGGAGTAGGAGCCCTTTACGACATCACCGTCGCGGGATTCTTGTTGTTGCTTGTTGTCTCCGGAGTGTCCGTCAGCTACGGAGTAGTTGAATTCGTATTTGGGGTAGGCCTGTAATCGAATCGAATCGAATTTTAGTAAATTGTTTTGTATTGTAATAATTAATAAAAATATGCACGTTCGAATTTTTACAAACTTACAATTTCCTCAGGTTGAGCGATGACCTTAGCGACTGGGGCAGAGTGGTAGGCGATGGAAGCGGGGGCAGCGTGGTAGGCAACTGGGGCGGGGGCGGCGTGGTACACAACGGGGGCAGGTGCGTGGTAGGCGACAGGGGCGGCGTGGTAGGCTACAGGTGCGGCAACGGCCAATTTGGCGACTGGGGCGAGTACTTTGGCAGCAACCACTTGGTGTTGGTCGTGACGTACGATGCTTTGGGAAGAAACAGCAGATGCTGGAGAGTAGTGGATTTCTGCAGGCAGGAGTCCTGCTGAGGACACTGCCACAAAAGCGCAGAGGGCTACAATCTGTAAAAAATAATAAATAATAAGTGAACGTTTCTAAAGCTGTCACAAATTAATATATTTGCAACAGAATTTTAAATTTAATTTAAATCTGGAGCTTACTTTGGAGAACATTGTAGTTGTAGTAGTAATACTCAAGTTGTGAATGATAAGTATTCGCACTAGTGCACCTATTTATATTTGAACATGAATTCATAAGATTAGTAGTGGAAGCTGCCAAACTAGCTATTAGTGACCTTAACTCGTACAAGTTCAGCGAGTGACACATGCTTTCTCAATGTTTTAAGCAATTTGCAGTAAGTAGGTGCGTTCATATGAACATTATTCACAATGTCTCCTTTAAGGTAACGAATACATTCTATATGGTTAATGTAATAAATAATAAATCAAATAAAATATATTATATGTGTAAAAAGTATAATAAAGCTATACTGCTAATGCATAAATTATTATTTTATTTAGTTCAAATAGAATTGTAATTACCTGAGAGATGGATTTATTTTATTTTTTAAAATTAAATTACAATTATTTTTATTATACAATCTATTGCGAGTTAAAACTATGAAATCGATAAATTAGGACAGATAATGCGCGACCTTGGACGCTGCTACCTTCACCCAATACGCAATGTCCTTAAAATGGTGCAAAAAAAGAAAGCAAAGTGATCACCTTTAATTATAGAGTCTTTCTCGACATCTTAAGAAAGCAGGAGTGTCAGACAATAAGCACTAACTAGAGTTCTTCTATATTTTATGCTTTGTATTAAAAATCAAAATCGAAATATTCAATACAATACTAAATGCATAAACTCAACGGTTGTGGGCACGACTTCCTTTTGGGGATGGAATATTAATTATTTTCATTTGTTTGCCCTAGGTCAACTCAACGCCGCGCGTTGTGGCGTGCCAATTGAGTAGGCAATGCCTGCAATCCGAAAATGGGGAATGGTAATTTCTTAAAGGGAACGGAGTGCCTTAACACTAAGTGCCTACCCTGCTACGTGTAAGATACAGTGTGAAGCTAAAACCGGAAATAAATATTTATGGGCTTTGTATGCAACTGGAAGACGATGGTAATAAAAAAAATTAGTAACATTAGGTATGTGATAATATAATATTGGCAATACTACATTTGTTTTAAGGCATATAAAAAGACTAGTGGACCCGTACGCGGCTACGCCCGCTTGAACTATACGAATATTTATTGAATATATTTATGAAATTATTTTCAGTTTTCAATAGAGAGATGCGTTAAGCAAGCTCATTTTGGGTGACGTTTTCTAACAACAAACTTTGCATATCGTTGCTTAGCAACGGTCGCATAGCGAGAGTTGTTATTAACATGGCGGAATAAATTGCATGTCAAATTTATAAGTATTTTAATATATTAATATATATCAACAATATTACAAATATAAGAAAAAAAAGTATCCTATGTTCATCCCGGTACCCTCATGTATCTCTATATGAGTATTTTATTACAATTAAATTAGCGGTTTGGGCCTGATTGCGTAAAGGACAGACAGACAGACAGACAGAGTTACTTTCGAATTTATAATATAGGTATGGATTACATAACGTACATGTTTATACAAAGTTTTCGATATATTTTATATTCTTTTAAAAATATATTATGTGAATGCCCTTTGAAATATTTAAATTATTTTATGATGGTAATATCTTAAGTATTTTCTATGTTTTATGCATTAAATTATCACTAAAAAAATACTTAAGTAAGCAAATGAGTTTGATGTATCAAAATATATTATTAAAAATAAAAAATCGAATGTCTATAAGAAAAAAACATATGATAATAAAAAAAAGTTCACTTTTGAATTCGTTTGATTCGTTCAGTTACCTAACTACCAATATTAGGCTTGAATCTTACTTTTTAATTTTGTTCTATTTATTTTTTATTATCTTTTAGTGCACAGGTAGGATTTATAATGTTTTACATATTTTAATATCACTTTTCATTAAATTTGTTATTATGTTTTCATAATCTACTCAATTAGTTACAAATATTTGGATTTGACTCTCTTGGATTGGACCTCTGCTTCCGTAGTGTAAAGTCATACTATTAGCACAAAGCTATCTTTGTTATTATCTTAGTAAGGGTAGAATAACGTAAACATTTTTACTTTCATCATTATCATGTCTTTAGTGACACTTGACCGCACCTGCACCCGCAGGGTAGGTAGAGGGAAACTAGTGTTAAGAAACTCCGTTCCCCACTTTCTGCCGAATTCTGGAGGCATTGCGTGTTCAATGGCAGAACTCTTTGAAACTTATTTTGATCTTCTCTTGTTAATTAATTGGAAGTTCATTAAAAAAATTATTAGAATGAGTATCAGAAGAAATAATAAGAACAATCATGACGTAAAATTATAAGGTTATAGAGAATAATAATGAATTATATAAGTTTTATTTTTTTTGTAGCCAATTTTAAACTTTAGTAGAAAATCCGAATTCCGATATTTTTAAGACTTATACGAATTTATTGCAGTTACAGTAATTTACTCAATTTTTACGGTTCTGTATATTTAAAAAAAATATTAAAAAAAGACAAAATCAGGAAAATATAACAGTTTGTTCTTTTAATAAACATTTACTAATGAAAAATACCATAACATATTCTTCGTCTTTTTAATTTTTTATTTAAATATTTCCACTTATTATAAGTCAGCGAAGTTGCGGTTAGGTAACTAGCCCATGATGAAATCAAAATGGATAAAAATAAAAAAAATATTACTTAATTATTATATTTAATAAATATTTAACAATCATTTATTTTAAATGATTGAAATACTTTAGTGGTAGTATTGGTGTACAGGGGCCGCGTATACGGGAGCCTTGAGGACGACGGGGGCGGCCTTGATGACAGCTGGGGCGTGGGCGGGGGCGCTGTTGTGTACGACGGCGTTGAAACCGTTGTGGTCGTCAGCGGAGTACTCCACGGACCTGACGGAGCCGTCAGCCTCAACGAAGGAGTAGGAGCCCTTTACGACATCACCGTCGCGGGATTCTTGTTGTTGCTTGTTGTCTCCGGAGTGTCCGTCAGCTACGGAATAGTTGAACTCGTATTTGGGGTAGGCCTGTAATTGAATTGTTTTGGTTAGTTGTTTTGTATTGTAACAATTTATAACAATATACACGCTCAAATTTAAAAAAAAAACTTACGATTTCCTCGGGTTGAGCGATGACTTTAGCGACGGGGGCTGCATGGTACGCGATGGAAGCGGGGGCAGCGTGGTAGGCGACGGGGGCGGGGGCGGCGTGGTACACAACGGGGGCAGGTGCGTGGTAGGCGACAGGGGCGGCGTGGTAGGCTACAGGTGCAGCAACGGCCAATTTGGCGACTGGGGCGAGTACTTTGGCAGCAACCACTTGGTGTTGGTCGTGACGTACGATGCTTTGGGAAGAAACAGCAGATGCTGGAGAGTAGTGGATCTCTGCGGGCAGGAGTCCTGCAGAGGACACCGCCACAAAAGCGCAGAGGGCTACAATCTGTAAAAAATAACAAATAATATGTGAACGTTTCTATTTCTATCACAAATTAAGATATTTGCAGTAGAATTTAAAATTTAATTTAAATCTGGAGCTTACTTTGGAGAACATTGTTGTTATTGCAAATACTCAAGTTGTGAATGATAAGTATTCGCACTAGTACACCTATTTATATTTGAACATGAATCAAAAGATAAGTAGTGGAAGCTGCCAAACTAGCTATTAGTGACCTTAACTCGTGCAAGTTCAGCGAGTGATATATACTTTCTCAATATTTTAGGCAATTTGCAGTGGGCGTGTTCATATTAATTATGTTTTTAATGTCTGTTTTTAAGGGTTTTGTAATAAAAGTGATAGATACACATATGTACCATAAGTTCTTTCAAGTTGTAGTGCGAATGCAAAGCATATTATTTTATCTAGTCCCAACTAGATAAAATAATATGCTTTGCATTCGTATTTGCAACTAGGTAAGGAAAACTCGTTTTGTTAGCAACAATAACTTGTAATAAACATAAAAGAAGAAGTATAATTACTTAAAAGATAGATTTATTTTAAAAGTTTGATCAAATTGTAACTAATTTTATTGTAGAAAATATTGCTATTTAGAACCTTTAAGTCGTTAAAACAGGTTAGATAATGCGCGATCTTGAGCATCGCCACGGTCTCTCTTCTCTAACATAAGAAAATGCGAGTATGAGACAGGTCATACGTGAGTTGGACTCGCATACCGAAGATTCCGTACCAATTACAGCAGTGAATGTCAACAATACATTTATAAAAGTTGACAAATTTAAGTTTGCACTCATTTTGTATGAAATGAACTATAATTATAAGTTTGTTAGGAAGTACTCTTTAGGTCTTCATTATGCGGTGAATTTCATACAAAATGCAGCAAAAACGATGTGTAATCACTTGTATCCTTTGATTGTGTTGACTTAGAAGATGATTTTTCTGTATTCAAGGACGTACTTATATAGATACTAGTGGGCCCGGACGCTGCTACGCCCGTGAAAATATAAGCCTAAATAATTAAAATAAGTTAAAAAATAATAATAAGTGGAGATTTATTATTAGAAAAAATATCTGAGTAACCGAAATGAACAAACAAAAGAAGTAAAAGGAACTAAAGGAAATTCTTAATATTAGAAAAAGTACCTAAAGATTGCCGTGCGCGCGTACTAAACATTTTTCTATATTAAATAATTATTAATTTTTGCGAACAATATTAAATAAGATCCCAAATGATTACGATATTTTAAGTGTATAACATCGGTACAGATAACCGAACTCAGATAAATTAATTATAAGCAGCAATTATTAATAATAATTACATAAAAAATAATAGTAATTCGAAAATATATAAAAATTTACAAAATCATCAAAGTCATCTGCCCTTTCGCGTCGGTCATACTATACCACTCGTAGGCTAGGTCATTTGGAATCAGTGACATCTTAATTATTTATTTGAACGTTATACAGTAAACTATAATTTCCATCAAGATGAAATGCTAAAAGTGACTCTTATATTTATTTTCATAAGGATGAATATCAAATTATAGAAATCATCTCATTTTTGTTAATGTATACAAACCTATATCGGCGCGCGCCATGTATGCATTAAGCAAACTCATTTTGAGTGACGTTTTCTTAAAACAAAAAACTCTGCAAGCCGTTGCTTAGCAACGCGTAGCGACGATTGTTATTAACATGGCGGAATAAATTGCATGTCAAATTAATTATTTTAATATATTGGTATATATCGAAAATATTACAAATATGAGCAAAAAAAGTATCCTATGTTCATCCCGAGACCCTCAAGTATCTCTCTATGAGTATTTTATCACAATTAAATTAGCGGTTTGGCCCTGATTGCGTAAAAAACAAACAGACAGACAGACAGAGTTACTTTCGAATTTATAATATAGGTATGGATGTGAGGTTTATTTCATATTGATTAATAAATTGATAAATTCTCTTGACAGACAGACAACAAAGTTACTCTATAAATTTAATCATGTATTATGAGTATGTAGTATACAAATTGTATGCGACACATTCAATATAATCGCTAATTTACAAAATAATTATATTCAAAATAAATAAAAACCACTTCAGAAATCGATATTTCATTGGCTTTTACATGCTTGGAAGTGAATCGTGATACAAAAAATTATTAACATTAGGTTATAATATTCGTAGTACTACATTTATTTTTATGAAATAAACTAGCGACCCTATTGCGGCTTCGCCCGCTTTTACTAAAAAATCCTTGCTGTGTAAAACAATTGGAAAATCCTCATTGAAACTACGAAAATGCGGGTTGCATTAATGTTTAATTAATTTTCACATTATCTTAAGTGCTTTGCAAACATACATTATATGAATAATCCAGTAGTAAAAGCGGGCGAAGCCGCAAGGGGGTCGCTAGTATAACTAATAATTCCAACTATTTAGCAAGACATAACGGCGTTTTTTGTAATGCTAAAGAGGTACTTTTCTATGTTTTTAATGATTTTAGAAAAAAAATAAGAGTGACATTTAAATATATCCTACAAATATTATTATTAATATTATTATTGTGAAAGTGTAGTTTATTCCCAATTTCACTCAAAATCTATTGAGTGGTATTGAATAAAAACTTAACAGTCATGTATTTTATACAATAGAATAAGACATATATGCAAATTTATGCAAAGGTTTTGTATAATTTGGCTATAATAAGTAAGGCATTAAACCATAAGCTAGTAAAGCTACGTATAAGTGACTGTGGAATAAAGAGAGGTAATAAATTAAAGAAATATTACTTAATTATTGTATTTAATAAATATTTATCATTCATTTATTTTAAATGAATGTAATACTTTAGTGGTAGTATTGGTACACGGGAGCAGCGTGTACGGGAGCGTGGAGGACGACTGGGGCAGCTTTGACAACGACGGGGGCGGCCTTGACGACAGCTGCGGCGTGGACGGGAGCGCTGTTTTGTACGACGGCGTTGAAACCGTTGTGGTCGTCAGCGGAGTACTCCACGGACCTGACGGAGCCGTCAGCCTCAACGAAGGAGTAGGAGCCCTTTACGACATCACCGTCGCGGGATTCTTGTTGTTGCTTGTTGTCTCCGGAGTGTCCGTCGGCTACGGAGTAGTTGAACTCGTATTTGGGGTAGGCCTGTAATCGAAATGTTTTCGTTAATTGTTTTGTATCGTTACAATCAATAAAAATATACATGGTCGAATTTTAACAAACTTACAATTTCCTCAGGTTGAGCGATGACCTTAGCGACGGGGGCTGCGTGGTAGGCGATGGAAGCGGGGGCAGCGTGGTAGGCGACGGGGGCGGGGGCGGCGTGGTACACAACGGGGGCAGGTGCGTGGTAGGCGACAGGGGCGGCGTGGTAGGCTACAGGTGCAGCAACGGCCAATTTGGCGACTGGGGCGAGTACTTTGGCAGCAACCACTTGGTGTTGGTCATGGCGTACAATGCTTTGAGAAGAAACAGCAGATGCTGGGGAGTAGTGGATCTCTGCGGGCAGGAGTCCTGCTGAGGACACCGCCACAAAAGCGCAAAGTGCTACAATCTGGAAAAAAATACATGTAATAAGTGATCGTCGCAAATTAATATTTTTGCATTAGAATTTAAATTTTAAATCTGAAGCTTACTTTAGAGAACATTGTTGTTATTGCAAATACTCAAGTTGTGAATGATAAGTATTCGCACTAGTGCACCTATTTATATTTGAACACACATTCATGAGATTAGTAGTGGAAGCTGCCAAACTAGCTATTAGTGACCTTAACTCGTGCAAGTTCAGCGAGTGATATATACTTTCTCGATATTATAGGCAATTTGTACATTATTAATATTGTTAATATGAACATTTGATGTGTTCATATTAACAATATTAATAATGTGTAGTTTCAGGTGTTTTATAATAAAAGTATCACATCTTATTTCATTATGTAATAAAATAGATTAACATAATTATGTCACGCAACAAGTATGAAAAAAGTACAGTGCAAATGCGGAGATTATTAATAAATATTTTTTTATTTTTATCTTTTTCAAATAGATTCACAATAACTTAAAATATGAATTTATTGCGTTTTTCAAATTAAGATATAATTAACTTTTGTTGTAGAAATTGTGTTCTACTAGTAAGAACTATAAAATCATTGATTTAGGTGTAACGATATTGTTATCCAATACACAATGTCTCATTAAAGTTGTTGAAAGAAGAAAGCAACATGGTGACCTTTTATAATATGTTATCTTTTTCTATACTTAATAATGCAGATGTATGTGATGATAATAAACTTTTCCTTGACGTCGCAGGTTTTTTATACATTGACAATGTATTATATAGAATACCGAAATTATACAAAATACCAGTAACATATACCATAAACATAAAACTAGTCAGAAACGAAAATTTTATAAGATTTCGTATGCAATTATAAGTGGATTGTGACAAAAAAATCTTAACACATTAGGTAGGTACTGTTATAATATTCACAGTATATTTTTTTATGCATCTATTCAAACATTTACGTAACACATTCATTACATTAATATACAACATTGTACAATATTTTGCAAAAATAATTACTTGCAGATAAAATGTATTAATATTAATATTTCAAAAGTGTCAGATAGAATGTTCGTCATGAATTTTGCCTGGGGGAGGCACGGTCAAGGCTAGAGTTCTCTTATCTACCTCCCCCTCTTTAAATACATTTATTTAATCAGAAGTATATAAAGTAAGTACTTGTGGTATGAATTATCAATCAACAATTTGATTTACTTCATCATGTTCGCTAAAGTGAGTTGAATACTTTTTTTCATTTTCACACCAAAAAAAAAAAATAAAGTGTTTATAGTAAAAACCTAAAAAATGTTTTTTGAAATAATGATAATATATTTTTTATAGATTGTAACACTTTGCGCTGTTGTGGCGGTGTCTTCTGCCGGGCTCATCCCCGCCGCAGTACATTACTCACCCGCAAGCGCTGTCTCCTCCCAAAGCATTGTGCGTCACGATGCCCCCGTGGTAGCCGCCAAGTTGGCTGTTGCCGCCCCCGTCGCCTTCCATGCCCCAGCTCCCGTTGCTTACCACGCAGTTTCAGCCCCTATCGCCTACCACGCTGCACCCATCGCTAAAGTTATTGCTCAACCTGAAGAAATTGTAAGTTTTAATATAAAAAGGATAAAAAATTACTTAACATTAAATGCACAATTTGAATAAAAAGTTTTAAATATAAATTAAAGAGATTTCCCTACATAAACATTAAAATCTTTCAGATATAATTCTTTAAAGTACAATACTTGTCCCGAAATATAGCTTATTATCTTTAAAGTAAGTTTTAATAATTTTGTATAAATTTGCATCGTTTCTAAATTAGCATTATTTAATCTGCAGGCCTACCCCAAATACGAGTTCAACTACTCCGTAGCTGACGGACACTCCGGAGACAACAAGCAACAACAAGAATCCCGCGACGGTGATGTCGTAAAGGGCTCCTACTCCTTCGTTGAGGCTGACGGCTCCGTCAGGTCCGTGGAGTACTCGGCTGACGACCACAACGGTTTCAACGCCGTCGTACACAACAGCGCTCCCGTCCACGCCGCAGCTGTCGTCAAGGCCGCCCCCGTCGTTGTCAAAGCTGCCCCAGTTGTCCTTCACGCTCCGGTACACGCTGCTCCCGTGTACCAATACTACCACTAAGCGGAATTAGCCCCTCTTTATAAAATGATTGTTGACTATTTATAAAATAAAATATATAGACAAACAAAATAATGTGTTAATTTTATAAATTGTAATTAGAATTGGCATATAAGATAAATTTATATGCTATAGGTAATCACCACCCAACAATTTTACATGCACGATTTAAAAATTCCTTCTTCATAATAAGTAATACAAGTATATCAAAGATAAAGTCAAGAACATTATATAATTAATAAACAGCCTTGCTAGCCTAAAGTTCTTAAAATGCAAATTATATTAATTCCGTTCCAATTTATTAATATCTTTATATAATCATCCTCCAATCAACCTCAGATCAATGGCGACATATTGATTAGAGAATTGCATTTCTAACTGGTACCACATAATATTTTATTTAAAAAACTGATTTGTTTGAGAAGTGGCACATTGAGAGGCGGAACTGAACGCCGCATTTTGCCCAGAGCAAATAAATGTTAATATTACATATTTTATTCCTTCGAGTAAGAATCGAACTCACACCGTTGCGTCTACAGTCACACATGTGCTACTACGCCGTGTCGGCCTCAATTATTATGTTTTTTTTTATTAAAACGAATTGTAAGTATCGACAATCGTGTTTACAGTCAGGCGCTGTGCGTCTGCGTTATGACGGCCTCTTTCTTAAGGAATTTGCCGCTTTCTTAGATTATATTATATTAAAGAATCACTTTCTTCATCTTAACCTCCTTTGATCGAATTATAGATTAAACCCATGTGATCCATAACAATATTGTTTCTAGTCACATTTTAAATTAATTTATCAACTCAATTTTTCTAACACTGTGTAGTTTTGATCTGTTTATTGTTACCTTCTCCAAGTTCTCCGTCGAAATCTCAAAAAGAGGAAATATATTTTTATTTATAAATCTTACATTTGAAAGCTATTATATATACTGGTTTCAATCTGAGTTTGTCACGATTGTTACAACATTTGTAGATCAATAAAGATAGTAGGTATCAAGAAAGTCAAATTATACATTAATGATACTTTATCTGGTGTAAAGATTCGATATTTTACTATGTATGATAGGTATTGGAATTGTTCTTTTTTAATCATTAATTAAATAAAATACTTGTATATATATAAAAAAAACTTAATTGAAATTAGTAACTGAATTCTAAAAACAAGATTTCTTGTTTTAAAACAGTATAAATCGAACCAATGCATGATTTTTTCAGTAGTAACTGATGAAGTTTAACATTTACCACTCACAACAGGGTCAGCAAAGGGAACCTAGTGTAAAGACACTCCGTCCCCCAGTCACTTTCGTTTCCTGAAATTCACCAAATTCTCGAGGCATTGCGTGTCGAGTGGCAGGACTAAACGCCGATTTACCGCCATCGGTTATCAAGTTATCAACATGTGGATATAATATGTAAAAATTTTAATCATGTCGTCTTAGCTCCTTTAACTATATTCAAAAATTATATATTCCACCATATAATGTGTATATACGTAAGTATATATTTTGTGAACGAAGCCCACATGCACATTATTATACAATTGAGGTTTATAAAGACGTACGTCGTACTTGTTCCCGACACGTATAACGTAAGCATATGATTTCGAGAACTTATAATTTCATGGATATGTGAAATAAAATTGAATTCCAAATATATTGAAAAGAAAAACTGCTATGATTTTTTTTATTTAAATGATTTTGTACATATTTCATTAATTATATTATACATAATTAAAATATATTTAAATGTGCCTATAAATATGATCGAATTTATAAACTAAACTATTTCGACATCCAGTTTCATAATTCTCTATTCAATTCCCATATTATATCGTCTTATAGAAATAAAATTATTAAGAATAGAAAAAAAAACCTATTGGAGCTAATGAATAAAATAAGCTCGATAGTGGTAAATTTTTTGTATATTTGTTTAATTCAAGTATCATTCTTTTTATTTACAGTTTATTGAACTTCATTAAATTGTGTCATATATACTACTTTTTATTCATTAATAGAATTTTTATTATCAGTTCATCAAAGATCGTTGTTTACAAATAGACAAAAATTAACTTTCGAACAATACTTTTGGTTTAGATATGAAAATAAGGCATTGTAACAGAATATTTATTCTATTATATTTTATAATAATATTTTGTAACAATACTTTTTGAATGTAATTTTTATTGAATGAGAATTGATAAAAAAATATATATTTTTCAAAAAAAATGTACATACAAACGATAAAGGGAACAATAAAATGAACGTAAACCTTTCGTTCTATTGCAAAAGATTTCAAAGAAACTAGTTTTTATTCGACTTATGCGTTTATTACAATAAATAAATTATCAACAATCATTTGACACGATCAATAATCAACAAATTTAGTGGTAGTATTGGGGAGCAGCTGCGGCGTAGACGGGGGCGGCCTTGAGGACGGCTTGGGGAGCGTGAGCGGGGGCGCTGTTGTGTACGACGGCGTTGAAACCGTTGTGGTCGTCAGCGGAGTACTCCACGGACCTGACGGAGCCGTCAGCCTCAACGAAGGAGTAGGAGCCCTTTACGACATCACCGTCGCGGGATTCTTGTTGTTGCTTGTTGTCTCCGGAGTGTCCGTCAGCTACGGAGTAGCTGAATTCGTATTTTGGGTGGGCCTGTAATTACAATAGAAATGTAGGATTAACAAATCATATCAATATGTTAAAA
Organism: Heliconius melpomene rosina; assembly: GCF_056956725.1. NCBI lineage: Eukaryota > Metazoa > Arthropoda > Insecta > Lepidoptera > Nymphalidae > Heliconius > Heliconius melpomene. The sequence continues at coordinate 3,859,913 of NC_140401.1, read as the reverse complement.
TTACTGCTATCTTACTTATGTTATTGGGTTTTAATTATATTAAAGTTTCTATAATTTATGAAATGCTTTTCTCTTTTGTATGCCTTTTAAGATATCTAATATTGAGGCAACGATGTACTTTATCTAATCTGACTGAGATTAAATCTACATTTTAAAGAGAAGTAAAGGAAATGCAATAAGAAAAATATTTGAATTGTTTACATAAAGATTAAAGATGCTAGTAAATAATATTAAAAAATTACGCATATACTTACAATGATTTCAGGCTCGGCAAGAACCTTTGCTACGGGAGCAGCATGGTAGGCGATGGGAGCGGGAGCAGCGTGGTAGGCGATTGGAGCGGGAGCAGAGTGGTATGCAAGGGCTGGAGCTGCTTGGTAGGCAAGGGGAGAGGCCAGGGCAAGTTTGGCGACGGGAGCGGCGAGGGCCAGTTTATGGGCTGAAGCCACTAATCCTGCAGATTCATCATGACGGACAATGTTTTGGGAAGAAACAGCGGCGGCAGAAGAGTAATGAGCTGGAGCAGCTTGGTAGGAAACGGCGGCTGGGGCAGCGTGGTAAGCGACGGCAGCTGGGGCAGCGTGGTAGGCGACAGAAGGAGCGGCGTGGTAGGCAAGGGGAGAAGCTACAGCCAACTTGGCGATAGCTTGAGGCTGATCATGACGCACAATGCTTTGAGATGATACAGCCTCGGCTGGTGAGTAATGTACTGCTGCAGGTAAAAGTCCAGCAGAGGACACTGCCACCACCGCGCAGAAAGTAACAATCTGTAAAATTCAAAAAAATTAAATGAATGATATAATGGAACTATATAATGCAAATCTTTATATTAAGTTTTTTGTCACACACTTACTTTACTGAACATATTGATGAATACGTCGACCAAATGAGAATGATGTAAATATTTTTTTCGTACTGGTTTTTATAGTCGTGAACCGAAATTAGATTACCTCAGATGACAAGTAGTGGAAGCAGTCAAACGAGCTTAAAGTTCAACCTTGCTCTAGGTCATAAATGTAAGTATATCAATACATTCACTGAATTGGATTATTAATTCTGGTTGCAACACCACAAAATTTTATGTACTATTGTAGGCGTATTTTGTATATCTTAAAGTAAAAATGTCCTAAACTAAAATATAATATTTGGATAATCTAATATTCAAAACAGTTTAAATTTAAATATTTATAAAATTGTTGAGTATTTTATATGAATTTATTAATTACCGACTAATTTTATGATAAAATCAAATATAAGCTTACTATTAAAAATAAAAATTAAAAATTAATTGACATAATAAATATATACAAATATTTTGAATTAATACAAAATAAATATGTACTATATAACATGATGAATTAAGTAACATTTAAATTGACATTAAATGCCAGAACCAGCATTGTATTACGTACATAATATATTGTGCCGATCTTAAGTTGTGAGGTCCAATTATGAATAAAAACAAAATATATATAGATAAATTAACACGCAGTTTTCGATACACTGTCTGGAATTCTGGCAGAAAATAGGGTCCAGGAGCACTTACTTTGCCAATGTAGCTTCAAGAAAGGTAAAAAAAAAAAGTATGAGAAGCAGATCCCATATGCTTTTTTATCTTAAATCAATATACATTTTGGTAAAGAGAACGATAAAAAACTAAGTTTCACATACTCTTATTATTTAGCTGCATGGAAAGTTATCAAATCGGTCTAGTAAATTACTAGTATATAATAGTAACTTACTAGGCCTTTTTACTAAGCTTAACATATTAGGGTAACAGAAAAGTCATCGTAAAATCTTTAGATAAATCATATTGGAATTAATAAGTTCTGTTTATCATTCATTTGTTCGTACATAATATAATTTGTATGTATACGAGTAAAAAGCTACTTTAGGTACAGGCCATTTCCAAAGAATATTTCCTAAGTCGTACAATTTTTGGCATTCAAATCGATAGTCGATAAGTATCTTCTAAGCAAGACCATAGCAATCGTTAACATTAGGCTTGATGTGGTCAAATGCAACGCCTATATATACAAAATCTTTATTTCACACACACAGATTCACACTGTATCTCATCCTCTCTATTTCTCCCTTCTAGTTTGATGGAATTCAATTACGTGCTTTGTCTTTTTGCCAGGAATAGAAAATAATTCATTCCACCCATAGGTAATTAAACCCGTAACTAGGCCCACAACAGTAAAAATACTCTACCGTATAGGATCATTTTTTAATTCATTTTTTTCTCCGTACATATGTATATCAACCAAACAAAATATAAGAATTGACCTACATAAATAATCATCGTGGTTTTTTAAGTTCATATTATCATTCCACTTCTTTTACATTTTTTAAACATGAGGTTAACCTTAAAAAACTATAAAATTGTTACTTGAAACAAAATATTTCTTCGTTGTGAAATTGGTTTATTATCATTTTGTAACCATTTTACAGTAGCATACATTCGCAGGTTTTGCGATAGTATAACTCAGCCCTCTTAGCATCGCGCCTCGATTATTATTTTATATTTTTTTTAGGAATATTGTGTGGGATGTACATAATAAAGGAGGGAATCTAGGACGTAATGTTAGAGCACTCCGTTCCTATTGAGACACTTCCGTTCTCTACTTTCCGTCAAATTCTGAAGGCATTGCGGACTGGCGGAACTCAACTCGCTCTGTGCCTCGATACGACAGCAAAAAAATGAAAATATAAAATATGTATTGTATTTCCTCGAATCAGTATAGGAACCTCAAATTGTAATATTTATAGCATCAAATATTTATTTACATGCACATACATATATTATCATATATATTACTAGCGACCCTCTTGCGGCTTCGCCCGCTTTTACTACTGGATTATTCATATAATGTATCTTTTGCAAAGCACTTAAGATAATGTGAAAATTAATTAAACCCTAATGCAACCCGCATTTTCGTAGTTTCAATAAGGATTTTCCAATTGTTTTACACAGCAAGGATTTTTAAGTAGGTACCGTAATTTTAAATCTGTGCTACTAATCTTTACTCTTCTTTAAGTACTTATTAAAATATATTTAAATGACTATTTTTAAACGGAAGAAATTATAAACAAAAGCCTACCTACTAATAACTACTATAAAAAATATGAAACCCAATATATCGCGCTGAAAAAATACATTCAACTCCAATTATCCAATACGTGCAAACGCATCTAAATCTTCGTTGCTATAAAGGCAGGCGGGTTTTTTTTTCGAACTTGTGGTTAATGCTGAAGAGGGTATTCTGTCCCTGATGAAAAGCAAGCACTACGTAGTTGCCTGTGAGGAAAATTAAATAGAATGCATCGGCCGGGAATCGAACCCGGGCCGCCCGCGTGGCAGGCGAGCATTCTACCACTGAACCACCGATGCGTGTAAGGCAGGCGGGCGCGGCGCACTCGCTTGTATAAGCATAACGTCGCGAGGCGCGTTTCGCAGCAAGGATTTTTTGATATTGTAACAACTTCTAAAGTACTTATTAAAATGAAAAACAGAAAAAACAGTTTTGATTTACATTAAATGGCCAACGTAACTAATATACTTATTTATATGCTGAGAGTAAGGGATAAGTGGAACTTGAGTAACATACAGCTGATGTGTCAACGGCGGGATGTGTCAACAATTAAATGCGTTTTTCTCTAAAACTATTCGCAATTTCGAAATTGTGTAAAAAGCAAATTTTATCTTCGTTTAACGTAGAAAATTAATAAAGTATTTTAAAGGATAAGGATTAATACCATTATGGAAAAATATTTCTCACAATAAAAAATATATTGAAATTATTATTTTTAAACAAAAAAATGATCACTACACGTTATTCTTAAAAGATACGAATATGCCGTCGCGGACTTTTTTGTAGATCTTATTAAGAGGAACAATACTCCAGTACATTATTTTCATGTAGTACTTACCATTAGAGCAGCGCATGCGCGAAAGTGTCTCAGCGGGTAGGACTTTATACATATTTATCGTATTTATGTTAATTTACATAAGAATGTACAAATAATAAACTATATATAAACCTTCTACGAAAAATACTCGACCTAATGGTGAAAACCGTATTAAAATCCGTTGGGTGGTTTAGAAGAAGAAGAGTTAGAAACAACAGACAGACACGAAAAGCGACTTTGTTTTATAAGATATAGGATATGTATATGCTGAGAACCTCAAGAAGTACATTTTTGTATGGTGACATTGAAATAATTAAAGATATCTTAATTTATTTCAATGTAAACTCGTAAATTACCAAAACTCGTAGTTACGAAAATTTCAATTTGAAAGTGATTTTGGATATGATATTAAATAAAAAATATTAATATTTTTTCTTAATTCTTTATATTGCAATAAATAAATAGCAAGATCGTTATATCATATTTGGTGACTAGTTGTTTAATGATTAGTGGTAGTATTGGTGTACGGGGGCAGCGTATACGGGAGCCTTGACAACGACGGGGGCGGCCTTGATGACAGCTGGGGCGTGGGCGGGGGCGCTGTTGTGTACGACGGCGTTGAAACCGTTGTGGTCGTCAGCGGAGTACTCCACGGACCTGACGGAGCCGTCAGCCTCAACGAAGGAGTAGGAGCCCTTTACGACATCACCGTCGCGGGATTCTTGTTGTTGCTTGTTGTCTCCAGAGTGTCCGTCAGCTACGGAGTAGTTGAACTCGTATTTGGGGTAGGCCTGTAATCGAATTGTTATTGTTAGCCACATTGTATTTTATTGTATTACAATAATTAATCAAAATGCATGCTCGAATTTTTAAAAACTTACAATTTCCTCGGGTTGAGCGATGACCTTAGCGACGGGGGCAGCGTGGTAGGCGATGGAAGCGGGGGCAGCGTGGTAGGCGATGGGGGCAGGGGCGGCGTGGTACACGACGGGGGCAGGTGCGTGGTAGGCTACAGGGGCAGCGACGGCCAGTTTGGCGACAGGGGCGAGGATCTTAGCACCAATAGCTTGGGGCTCGTCATGGCGCACAATGCTTTGGGAAGATACGGCAGCTGCCGGGGAGTAGTGAACAGCAGCGGGCACAAGACCAGCTGAAGCCACTGCCACTACAGCGCAAAGAGATACAATCTGCAATAATAAATATAAATAAGTATAGATATTCTAATAAAATATTAGAATATAAATGATTTAAATATTTGTATACACGTACTTTAGAGAACATTGTGTTGATTGTTGTTTCGTGTTCGAGCACTGAATGATTTAGTTACGAAAGCTCCCCGTTATATACTGACTTTATCAGCAGCATCAAGCTTAGAAGAACTTGCACGAGCGAACGACCTTGCCCCCGGTCAATATGACAAATATACTTGTACTTGTAATACATTCACTAGGTCTTAAGAAATTATTGAATTTATTCTTTCACTTGCTAATATGAATTTAAATATTTACTATTGAAATAATAAATAAATCTTTAATTATCTATTACAATTAAATACATTAATAAAAAAACAATAATAAAAAAATGTATTTTAAAAAAAGCAAACTTAACAATAAAATAGTGATCCAATATATTTTTTACAAAGTCATACCGCAATTATAAGTAAAATCGAGTGGCGCTGTAGGAGTTTCTGAGGCTAACAATTAAACATTAATAAAGGTGGATGAAGTACAAAAGAATCCGAGTACGAGAAGAAGAGAGATTTAAAAAACAATGTCACAGATAATTAATATTTTTATTCGCTAAAATACCAGTTATTTTTTGTAATATATTCTTACAAATGGGTAATTCTACATATTATTTTCTATCATAAAGAAATATAAATTTAGTTTTTTAGGGAAAAGCATATTTAATATTGGGTATAGAGTAAAATAAGGAATTGCTTTCTTGTATCGATTTATGCCTATTCTTTTGAATATATTCATTCCTTTGCGCCTTATAAGGTGTTCGCGCAACGTTGTACGAACGCGCGACATTTAAGTGCAAGTAAGGCGTTTTAGCGTACTCTAGGGCTGGTTGAATTTGTGCATTTTCCATTGCTAGTAGTACTTGAACTGTCCTAAAAAAACTTCGATTATAAAAATCTTATTAATTAATATAAAAATAAAATATTACAAAACAATTACTTACTTTATAGATTTCCCGTCTCGCAATATACTTTTCTCAATTATATTACGCAATGTTTTCGACTTTAACGTTTCCTTCATATCGATATTTAAATTTAGAACTGGTGATTTTTTTACCTAAAAAAGTTTTGTTTAGAAATCGTATAGCAATAAAGTAGTGGAGCTTGAACTCTCGCCCCTTAGAAACCGTAACTTAACCGTTACCGTAGTTTCGGAAACTTATGGCTTAGTGGTCAGAGCGCTTAGACGGTTTCCAAAGGGCGTGGGTTTATTCCCGCTTCGTTCAGTTTTTTATTAACATTTTAACTTTGGCAATAAAAAAAATATTAATTATTTTAGCGAAATGTATTCCCAATAAAAATAAATATTTTATACGTAAAATAAAAATAATGTTATCATAAATACCTTGTTAATCTGATTATCGTTAGTTAGCTGTTTCAGAAGATTTTCCTTATGATTATTTAAAGTGGAAAGATCGATATTGTATCCTGATATTTCTGGTACAGGTGATGATGATGTGGTCTCATATCTTTTATTATCATTGTATTCTCGTGGTTCTAATTGTCTAGTATGATTTTTGGGATTTTGTCTATTTGTAATAGAATGCGTTTTATTTTGGTTTTTAATAAATGTTTTTAAATATTTTTTTTCTTTGCTTTCTATCGTCATAGGAACGTATTGTAATCTCTTAAAAATTGGTGCAATATATTCTGTATTAAGCTGAGGTTTAATATTATCATATTTAGGTTTATCTGTGGATTGAATTTGTCTGGCTCTATATTTATAAGAAACAGATAAATCGTCTCGATTTACACTTATTGATGATACTGCTGGGTTAGGAGATCCACCTAGACACCAGACTATCAGCAGCGATTCTATTATAGTCTGAAATTTTAATTAAATATTCAGAAACGTTGATATTCTTAAAATAATTTTAAAAATATTTAGACTAATAATTTTCAAATCTAAATTCAAAATATACATTATTTAAATAGAATTTTGCAAGAATTTATGAATAGAAAATATGATTTTAATATGACTCATACATAATCTATACTTACATGTAAATGCATGTCGTTGAGAACTTGGTAAGCAATCCTAAGTTAAATGATGTCTAAATCAAAATACGTCTCTTATCCAGTTTTATATAGCACTTATCATAGTTTAATAAGTAGAGTAACTCTACTGGGTTCCGGAGTACTTCCTACAGCCCCAATCGAGCTTGTCACTTTATTCATTGGATAATCAATATTGTATAACGTCTGTTAAACAACGATCGTTCTGCGCTAGAGATGAGTTAAACATGTTTAGATTTTAGAATAGATGATATCATTGTTTATGAAATATTATGATCCGAGGCATTTGTATTGGAAGTGTAATTTTTCTATAACATTTGCTATTACAATAGTAATTATTCCCATCATTCTTTTTCATGTTCATTTCTATTATTGTACCTATATAACAATAAATTAATTTTGTTGGATTTTCTTAATATAAAAAATTATGTATATATAAAATGATATATATATAAATATATATGATGATGATATATATGTCACTTATAACATATATTAATAGTTATGACCGCAATTTGTCTAACAAAATAGAATAATAGTATAATGTAAAAAGGACATATTAAATAAAAAAAAACATATTAGTTTCTTGTATACATCAGAAGAGGCAAGGCAAGTACCTACAGTAAAAATTAATATGTATGTATATCATAAACGCAAGTATAGGTACATTTATATATATAAAAAAATCTAATGCTTTGAATAAAATAGAAACAGAATTTTAGTACGTATCTTTATTTTATGCAAAGTAGTCTTATTATAGTTTTGTAAATGCAAATTAATCTATTTTTAAAATACCGTACCGGTATTATAAATGTCAGGGTCAATAGTACCGTTGATGTAATATTTTTTAAAAATATTTGGAATAAATCCAAAAATCTACACTTTTGTGTATTATGTTCTAAGTATATACAAATACAATCAACTAGGATTAAGTTAAAATTAAGTTATTGTTACGAGAACTAATTTTGATAAACGAGTTGCTTGCATAATGCCGGTACACGTTGTTGACATGAGCTCATAGGTTTAGAGGCCAATGCCTCGGGCGTTCGATACGCCCAAGTTATAAGATCAAAATTTATTATTATTAATATTAAAAGCGAAATATGTATTATTAAAGTATTTTAACATATTTGTAAAAATATTTTTCGTTATACTAATTTATTTAATTTAAGTTTATTATTTAATTTTTCTGTACTCATTTCCCAAACTCAGCTTGTTGAGTTTGTTTAATATAGCCACGTTTTATTCCTGTCTATTTTATGTTTATATTTATAAAAACATTATTTTTAATTTTATATTGACTCATTCAAAAAAAGGATTTACATTTTTAAACGTAATCAACCGTTAAAGGATTACTTTCACAAAAGTCTTGCGAAGTATAGAAAGCCAATATTCCTCTCTTGGACCACAACCCGCAGTATGTAGTTCGAATAAATTTCAATATGTAATGCAACATGTGGAGTTCTTACCGGCAGATATTTAGCAGATATTTGTGACCTTAAAACTAGGTTACTCTATCATTTATTACAATGCAGTTCATTTTGTAATTCAGCAATTATTTGTAAAAGTTATTTATTTTAATATAAAAATTAATAAAGATTATCGAAAAAAATTGTATGTCTAATAATAAGTCAGTAGGATTATTATTTATGCAACTATTTTCTATATTGTTAAATGTGTCATTAATATATTTTCTTTCTAAATTATGAAAATAAATAAAGTAATAAATAATTGTCGTCCACTTTCTACCTATTATAATATTCCAAGATTCATAGATAAAATATGAAAAAATAAAAAATAGTATTGTCTACCATAAAACGTATACATAGATATACTATTGAGCCCAATGCTTCATAACAAGACAATTAAGTGTTTTACATAAGAATTATTTTCGTATTTCATTTATTTAGAGGTCAGTCCTGCCGCTGAGGCACAAAGTGTGACTGCAAACGTAACAGGTTGTGGGTTCTATTCCCGCTTGAGGAAATAAAATTTGTTGTGTGTTCGAAGCGAAGAAATGTTCATTTCTTCGCTTTGGTGCCAAGATAAAGCGTGGCGTTGGATTCCGCCACTCAACACGCAATGACTCCATTCGGCGGAATTCGGCGGAAAATGGATTTCTAAGTGTCTTAACAGTATGTTTCCTCTGCCTACCCTGCTGTGTATAACTTGTGACCGCGAAATTTTTTAACTATGTAATTTTGTTTTATCAGGAAGTAAAGCCTAGGAATCTGAATTTGGTCCACTTATAGCTCTGGTGACAATACAATAATATGGCATTATCGAGCTGGTCTGATGACATAACCAGGACTTAACTTTACTTAGGTACTCTTCAGAAATTACTAGTAAACTACATGAAGTTAGGCTCAAATATTTTATAGCTCCGAGCAATGTATGTATACTGATGCATCAAGCCGTGCAAAGCGTATTTAGTTATTCATTCAATATTATTTACTTTTTATTTTTGGGGTTCCTTACCCAGAGAAAAAATTTAACCCTTATGAAATCATTTTGTTGTCTGTCATCTGTCGTATCGTCTGTCATCGCGTAAATGCTTCAATCTGAAATTAAATTTAAATATTCCTCATGGAGAACAGAAAAAAATCAAGCTCCTGTCAACGCAATCAAAACCTACAGTGTACTTAATGTGGACCTACATTTATAAAATTAAGCATGAAATGAGAACTTACAATACAAATAAAAGAAAAAAAATATTAGTATTTCATAGAGATTTCAAAAAAATATTGTTTTGGGTTCCATTAGATTGATAAATGAGCCAAATAATAGTTTTTAGGCAGACACCGAGCAGTTTTGATTTTTTATATAAGTATAGATATAGACATAGATAAATACAATGAGTACTAACGACATTTACGAACTATAAATAATAATGTCAGTAAATAATAAAGGAAGAATTAAAAAGAAATAGATTTCAATTTTAAACATACATTTCTTTCAGTGAAATTGGGTAGTGTAGAGAATTATTTTTTAAGGCCTTGTTAAATATATAAAGCCATAGTTTCATGATGACCTTGATTATATGAAATAAGAGTACTATATAAGCTGTTTTTATTAAATTACACGTATCATTTATTATTTATCATCTAAAATAACGACATGTTTACTAAAGTGAGTATTAAAATAAAAAAAATATATAAAATATGTTTTTATTACAAACTATTAAGCAATACTTCTTATAAATGTATAAGCATTGACTCGCGTAGTTCTGAAATATTATTTTTCTTACAGATTTTTGGTTTGAGCGCTGTGTTGGCGGTTGCTGCAGCTGGTCTGCTGCCAGAGCCTCATTATTCCTCAGCAGCGGCGGTTTCTTCTCAAAGCATCGTACGTCATGACCAAGGTCATGCCGTCGTAGCGGCTCCAGTTGCATATCACGCTGCTCCTGTAGCTTACCATGCCGCCCCCGTGGCCTACCACGCAGCTCCCGTAGCCTACTCTTCAGCTGCAGCTGTTTCGTCGCAATCCATCCAACGTCATGACGTAAGTCATGCTTCCGTAGCCGTTGCTCCCGTTGCCCACTACTCCGTTGCTCCCGTAGCTCATTATGCTGCCCCCGCACGTTACGCATCTGCAGTGTCATCTCAATCTATTCAGCGTCATGACCAACCTCGTGTTTCTATCGCTGTTGCTCCCGTTGCCCACTACGCTGCTGCGCCCGTTGCCCATTACGCCGCCCCTGTCCACTACTCATCAGCTGCAGCCGTATCTTCCCAATCCATCCAACGTCATGACCAGTCCCATGCCGCCATCGCCGTCGCTCCCGTAGCCCACTACGCCGCCGCTCCCATTGCACACTACGCCGCACCTGTTGCCCATTACGCTGCGCCCGTACACAGCATTGTGGCCAGTCACGATGACGAATACTCTCACCCCAAATACGACTTCTCTTACTCTGTAGCCGACGGTCACTCCGGCGACAACAAGTCCCAGCACGAGAGCCGCGACGGTGACGTAGTACAAGGCGAGTACTCTCTGGTTGAAGCTGACGGCTCCATCCGCAACGTCAAGTACAGCGCCGACGCACATAACGGATTCAACGCTATTGTCAGCAACTCTGCACCCAAACACGCCATCATTGCTCACCATTAAAATCTAATTTATTAACTTTGTTATTAGTTATTAATAATTTTTGTTGATGTGAGAATTACAGTGCATTAGTAATAACTTTTTGCTTTTATTTTAAAGGAACCCTTTTACTCTAAACTAACTAGGCTTATGATCTGCTTCATACATGCTCATGTTTTTTTATAAAATTAAATTAAGCAATATTGTCAGAAGAACAAATAAAAATAAATATTATTTCTATTGTATCTAATAATTAAGATAAAATTTCATTCATGTTATTTTTTTTTAAAAAACAACCCAAATTTAACAAAAATTAATGTGAATTATTGTTTATTTAGACATACCTAATAATATTTTTTCATAAATAATGGAAAATTGAGTTTCAACAGGAAATCTTAACCGAGCCATTTATCGTAGTTGAATTTGCAATGAATGAATAACTACGAAATATTAAAAAAGCGTAAATTAAAATCAAAATTAAATGGTTATTATTATGTACAGTTCGTAGATTAAATGTCACCTAAGATATAATAAAATCATTTGTATCCCGACAGGTTCATCTCTATAGTAGTAAACAATTTTAACAGACATTTTTTAAAAAGGAGGATGTTCTATATTCGTAAATTATTTTTTATGAGTGTATTGGATGCTGATGGCCTGTAGTGGGTAGGGACCTCTCATTGTCTAGTGTGGTGGTGGCGGCCATGCTGAACAGTGCTGAACTGAGGAACTGGTCTGCAATGGCCTCCTGCGAATCAGTTATATCGTACTGAAGGAGTGGACAGCGGAGTAGGTGCGTGCGTGAGTTCAGGGCCGTCATTGTAGGCCAGGGGGTAGATCTGCCTAAATGCATTTCCCAAAGATAAAAAGGGGTTTTTTTAATTACTTTAGGCATTTATGGAAGGGAATACACCTACTATCAAATTATGGGTAAAGCGATAATTGTAGGTAGATAAACAACTTCTAATGTTTGATTTTTGTCATTATGTGGATCGTGATGAACTCTAAAAAATTTAGATCTTATTTAGAGCGCCGACAAATATGTTAAAACAAATAACTTTCACTTTAACCAACCTCTAAAATGAGGAGCTTAACGCTAAAATCAACACAAATAGTAGATGTATATACTCGTATACAAAGCCGATCTTTTATGTTTCTAAATTATTCGGATAGAGGTTCTACGTGCTTGTAATAAGTGAGAAGTGTCACCTAATAACAATACTTTACACGAGCAACTGCCCCCGATTGCCTGTTTTTCGAATGGCCAGTCCAGGTCAACTTTATTGCTGTTGACCTGGACTGGTCTTGACAGCACGCCCCTAAAGAAAAAGTACGAGTTTTGATGGACGTTCGTGAAGGGTTGGCGATCGCAGAGGAATGCCCTGAGTACGCTAATCAGGGGGAAAAGACCAGGTAAGAATTTTAAGGCCTCCTGTGAGGAATGAACTTCACACTGAATCCTGCACACAGAAGGGTAGGCAGCGAGAACCTAGTGGTTAAGACATTCCGATCCACAGTTTCCCCCGAATTCTGAAAGCATTGCGTGTTGAGTGGCGGAACTCAACGCCGCTATTCGCCTTGACACAAGACCGAAGACATGAAATTTTAGGTCGATATGCGAAATTAAAATTGATGTTTTGCATAGTATAATCAGTACGTACTCGTTCGAGAAGCATCCTTTTAAAGCTACCCATCACTTGTCAAATCGTATATTAATTATTTTTTAATAAAAAACAAACCCACTTCAAATAAAAAATAAAAAGTAAAAATAAATATAATTGTATCCAATAAAAAAAAAGTAAAGAGTTGAACAAGTGAGCTTTTCGTGACGATGTGCGCATACATCCTGAATATTTACTCTCATAATTTTATCTTAACGCTCCAACACATTATAACTTAACGCAATCACGCTAGCTAGCAACTAATGAGTATAATATACTAGCGGCCCGCTCGCGGTTTCACCCGCGTGAACTATGTTATTATCAATTTCTGTCTCCATGACTACGTCCTAGCGATGTCTAAGAAAAATTTGACACTTCTAGCATTTGTAGTAACGAAGTTTCATACAAACTTTCGACCCCAAAAACAACCCCTTGGAAGTCGAATATTGCAAATTCCCGTCTTAGCGAGCACCTATGTCCTATAAGTAACTCCTATGCAAAATTTGAGATTCCTAGCACATGTAGTTTCTGAGATTTCGTGATGAGTGAGTGACCTTTCGATTTTATATATATAGATATAGATTTAGGTCTAGATATGCTACCTGAGGTTAAGCTATCATTTAAAATTTGCTAAGTAGGGATTTATTAAAAACTACAAAAATAAATTATTAATGTTTTATAATTTAAATTTAAATTAAAATTAATATAAACATATAAAATAAAATAAATTTAATTTAATGGTGAGCAATGATGGCGTGTTTGGGTGCAGAGTTGCTAACAATAGCGTTGAATCCGTTATGTGCGTCGGCGCTGTACTTGACGTTGCGGATGGAGCCGTCAGCTTCGACCAGAGAGTACTCGCCTTGTACTACGTCACCGTCGCGGCTCTCGTGCTGGGACTTGTTGTCGCCGGAGTGACCGTCGGCTACAGAGTAAGAGAAGTCGTATTTGGGGTGAGAGTATTCGTCATCGTGACTGGCCACAATGCTGTGTACGGGCGCAGCGTAATGGGCGACAGGGGCGGCGTATTGGGCAATGGGAGCGGCGGCGTAGTGGGCTACGGGAGCGACGGCGATGGCGGCATGGGACTGGTCATGACGTTGGATAGACTGAGACGAGACAGCTGCGGCCGAGGAGTAGGCGACGGGGGCGGCGTGGTATGCGACGGGAGCGGCGTGGTAGGCGACAGGGGCCGCGTGGTACGCCACTGGGGCCGCGACTACAGCGTGAGGCTGGTCATGTCGCACAATGCTTTGAGAAGACACTGCAGCCGCTGAGGAGTAGTGTGGCTCGGGCAGCAGACCTGCGGCAGCCACTGCCAATACAGCGCTCAAGCTTAATATCTGTAAACAGTGAATTGTGATTAAATAATATGAAATATATGTAATAATATAATATTCTTGAGATATTTTTTCAATTACTTAATAATAATTTTATTAAACATACTTTAGAGTACATGTTGCTAATAAGTTAATTGAGTGTAAATGATACATATAATTCACTAGTAGCTGCTTTTATATATTTTTTTACAAGACAAGGTCATTATAGTATGATATGTTACATTACAACATGTGTGTCTGAAATTGGTTTCTTATTATTTCGCTAAGCTTCTTTGGCTTTTTACAAGATATGTTGAAAAAAAATATGAAAAATTCATGATACATTTATATATTTTTTAAATTACATTTAAACATTCAGGAGAATATTTTTTCAATATAATTATATTAGGTGTCTTATATTATGTAGTGCAATGCTACTCACTGTTTAAATTTTACTTACATTTATTTATAAAAATGACGAAATTGCCGAAAGTGCCGAAATTTAACGCCGCGCTTTGCCGTTATAGTAGGAAATTATATTCAAGTATATCAACAATTATATTCAAACAATTATATTCAAATCGAACCCAGAACCTGAACCTTTGTGTAAGTGGGGAATGGAAGTGTCATAATTGGCAATAGCGAGTGTAAACGCTACGTACGCGCTTCCCAGGTTTCCTCTGCCTACACTGCTATTTTTGGGAAAACGTTTGTGGGTTAACGTTCGAGTGTTAGCACCAAGCTCCTATCTCCTATATCCACTTGGTAGAATTGTTTTTCAAATTATTATAATTTACTCTGTTAAAAATTTTGCACTGGTGCATCACTCTATACCCAAATGGATGGAGAGCATACAACGTATTTCCTTAATACAGATTCTCCTTATCTAATCAATGATGAACTTTATTAAATAAAATATATTATATAAAATATTTATAACATATAATTATCGTGAACACTATTTCTCCAATTTCTAAATAAATTTTGCAAATGAAACAAAAATTATTACTATGTGAATGACGTTGACCTTGTCAAGTATAAATTAATATACTATAAAAGCCGCTTTTAATATAGATTATACATCACTTACTACATTCAACTTTGTAGCAACATGTTCTCTAAAGTGAGTGTTACAATTACAATTTGCATTAAATATTTTTTTAATATTTCACTATCTAATTATAAAATTAATTGTATTTTTTTTACAATTTGCAGATTTTCGGTCTTAGCGCTGTATTGGCAGTGGCTGCCGCAGGTCTGCTGCCCGAGCCACACTACTCCTCAGCGGCTGCAGTGTCTTCTCAAAGCATTGTGCGACATGACCAGCCACACGCTGTAGTCGCGGCCCCAGTGGCGTACCACGCCGCCCCTGTCGCCTACCACGCCGCTCCTGTCGCATACCACGCCGCCCCCGTCGCCTACTCCTCGGCCGCAGCTGTCTCTTCTCAGTCTATCCAGCGTCATGACCAGTCACATGCCGCCATCGCCGTCGCTCCCGTAGCCCACTACGCCGCCGCTCCTATTGCACACTACGCCGCACCTGTTGCCCATTACGCTGCACCCGTACACAGCATTGTGGCCAGTCACGATGACGAATACTCTCACCCCAAATACGACTTCTCTTACTCTGTAGCCGACGGTCACTCCGGCGACAACAAGTCCCAGCACGAGAGCCGCGACGGTGACGTAGTACAAGGCGAGTACTCTCTGGTCGAAGCTGACGGCTCCATCCGCAACGTCAAGTACAGCGCGGACGCACATAACGGATTCAACGCTATTGTCAGCAACTCTGCACCCAAACACGCCATCATTGCTCATCATTAACATACTATATTTTAAATAAGTTAATAAATTAATTTAAACTTTAAAAAATACAAACACATTATAAAATAATTTTGGTTTTTTATTTGTACATATATAACGAAAAAAATTACACAAAAAAGTGAAAGGGTAATTTTTAGTATGTACATATTACCTCATAGCTAGCTATGTTTAAAGATATATGTACTTTTAACTTATATTGAAATATAAATTGATAAAAAAATATGTTATTAAGCTATATTAAATATTCATAGGCTTACTTTAAAAGTATAAACTTTATGAAAATTTTATCCTTTGCGTCGTGTTTGAGTAATATATGTATGGATAGTAAAAGAACAAGCTTAGTATAAGACTAAGCTTAATATGACATAGTTTATGAAAAATTACTAGAATACATAAAGAACCTACTATTCTCTCTTTATCTTCCTGTATTTTAGAGACTGCAGTGTCTCTATCATATGAATGTATGGCACAACCAAGTTTTGCATTATCCCACAGAATAGATGCTAATTGAATCCACAAAAATCGTGCTTAGACCTTTAGTTAGACATTTACCACTTGCGCCAAGATTGTTTGAAATGTGAATTTAAACAGAAATTTAAAATAAATGACTATATGATTTTATCTACATTAGTATTTTAAAAACGACCAATTGTGTAAAAGTAAAACGTTATTTTAATATTTCTTATATCATCTGATACTTACATACATTAAATGCTTGTAATTATATAAATGATCAGTTTTACCATAGTTATGTATTTACTTTATCTTATATTTTTTTTAATTCGATGATTTTCGAGGCTAATCATAATACAAATATTAAAAAAAATACAAGTACCGGCGTCAATGTAGTTGAAGAAATAAGACTAGGTTAGTTATGATGGGCTTATAATGAATTATCTATTTATTTAAATTTTAAATTATGTCAAAAGCTCTCGTACAATTTTCATATTTAAAATATATAAGCCCTCGATAGCTAGACTTCTGCATGCGTTCATATTTAACCATCATGGGATATAACGACGGGCAGTCTAAAAATATTTTTTAGTTGGTAAATTAAGTAACTATAAAATCTAACACTTTACATTATATATTTTACTATTTTACAAATTAATGTATTGAATTTTTATTTTACCTTCGATTATCGAAAACATGATATAAATTTAAAGAAAATAAATCACTAATAATTTAAAAAATGTACACGCGCACTCGAATAAGCAAAGGTGTCGGGAAAACTAACCCTCTGTTATATTGATGGGCAAGGCTTAAGTACCTCTAAAACTATGTCACTTATCTATTCAATGCCCCCCGACTACGG
The DNA here is from genome assembly GCF_056956725.1 of Heliconius melpomene rosina. Classification (NCBI taxonomy): domain Eukaryota; kingdom Metazoa; phylum Arthropoda; class Insecta; order Lepidoptera; family Nymphalidae; genus Heliconius; species Heliconius melpomene. Next base: position 3,842,537 of record NC_140401.1, on the reverse strand, counting down.
TGTTAGTTAGTAGAAATATGTTTAGAAGTGGCGTTGCTAAGATACAACTATTTTTGTTTCGCCTTTAGATTAAAAACGCGAAAATAGTGGTATAATAGTAATAAATCTTCAATCTTCCTCGGCCTGAGATTACGAAATTGGAACGGAACCCTAGTAGGGCTAGTAACACTAACGTGCAGTTTTTTTTCTAAAAATGGAATTGCATTTTAAGACTAAGTCTACTGCAAATAATGACACACATTTCAAAAATAAATAAAAAAACAAAAAAACTCGTTTAAAAAAAATTGCACATCAGACATGTCAATAATTTTGTCTCTATTTTATGTAACATATTTCAACAAAAATGCTTTTTTTATTTATAACAAGAATTTAATATTTTTTATAACAAAGAGAAAGTATAATACTGTTTGTTATTATACAACTTTTGACATCCAGTATAAACCTGTTGACCTTTCGAAACATAAAATAAAATCACTATATAAGTACCTTTTGTTGAGAGTTATGTATCAGTCGTCATTTGATAACAATTCCAATATGTTCTCAAAAGTGAGTGATATTTAAAACAAAAATAATATTAATTTAGTTGCAGTTATTCAAGATTTTAATTAGCACTTTGTTTATTATAGAAGTGGAATTAATGATTTCTTTGTTTATAGATTATTGGTTTGAGTGCTGTGCTGGCGGTGGCTGCGGCAGGTTTACTACCAGAGCCACACTACTCTTCAGCTGCTGCAGTGTCATCCCAGAGCATTGTGCGTCATGATCAACCCCATGCCGTTGTTGCTGGTCCAGTTGCATACCATGCAGCACCAGTTGCCTACCAGGCAGCACCAGTTGCCTACCAGGCAGCTCCAGCTCATTACTCTTCAGCAGCAGCAGTCTCATCTCAATCTATCCAACGTCATGACCAGCCTCACGCTGCCCTTGCGGTTGCTCCCGTTGCCCACTACTCCGCTGCTCCTATAGCCCATTATGCTGCAGCACCTGTTGCACACTACGCTGCTCCCTCCCATTACTCCTCCGCCGCAGCTGTATCTTCTCAGTCAATTCAACGTCATGATCAACAACATGCCGCTATTGCTGTAGCTCCTGTGGCTCATTACAATGCCGCACCTGTAGCTCACTATGCCGCTCCCGTAGCACATTACGCTGCCCCCGCCCACGGTGTTGTTGCCAGCCACCAAGAGGAATATTCCCACCCTAAATACGATTTCTCTTACTCTGTAGCCGACGGTCACTCCGGCGACAATAAGTCCCAGCACGAGAGCCGCGACGGTGACGCAGTACATGGCGAGTACTCTCTGGTTGAAGCTGATGGCTCTATCCGTCATGTTCAGTACAGCGCTGATGCACACAACGGTTTCAACGCCGTGGTCAGCAATTCTGCACCATCAGGACACGTTGCCCCAGCCCCAGCACATATCCTAGCACATCATTAATTAATTTATGTAAAATTAATTGTAAATAATGTCTACTTAAATTAAGATACGAAATAAAAATATACATTTCATATAATAATTTGTTGTTTTAAATGTTCAAAATACTATAATATTATTTTCATACATATATACATACATATTTTTTTTCATTTAAATTATTACTTACAATTTTCCCTTGTTCTGGTTAAATATTATTAGATAAACTACATATTTCTTTCCAGTCCAGGTTGAGCTAGTAAAATCCTCTATAAAAATAAAGTCAATTCTTAGCCAGATCCTATAGAAAATGCATTGTACTTCTATTTTTTTCTTACTGAACCTGAACCTTACTGAACTGAACACATTTAACATATTAAACTTTTTAAAAAGTTTGTACAATTCTTATTAGTGAAATATAAAATAAAACTGATCACATGCGAGTCGGGTCCGTACCAATTACAGTAAAAGTTGGCAAACTTAAATTTGCGACCGTAGGCATTCAATTTGTATGAAATGAACTATAATTATAATGTCTAAAATATTTGACATTAATTTCAGCTTGATACTCCCATGAGATCTCGAGATAAATGGTCTGATAAACGAACAGACGGACAACAAAGTGATCCTATAATGGTTCCGTATTTCGTTTTGCGCTATGGAATACTAAAAACACATATTTTGTGTCAATTTAAATAAAAAAAACTTTGAAGAAACTGGGAGCCTAGAGTTTATACTCTGTTCCCACTAAGACTCGTCTACTCTTCACTTTTCGCCAAATACGTAATGCTTCCCGCTTAAAGTAATAATAATAAAACTACATAATTATAGCCTACATATATGTTATTCTGATTTATGTAACCCCGTAAAATTTAATTTAGTTGCGTTGGTAGGTAATTTAGATAGTTTTTCTCAAAATAATTAATAGTTAGAACGATTCAAACGTTTTGGAAACCTTTCAAGTGTTCTGGTCAATTAAGCGAAGAAAAAATGAGAGTGAAATATTCGTATTACAATATAAAAAAAACTTAAATTGTGTCCACTTTCAACATATCAGATATTAAAAATCAAGTTTTACATTCTGACCTTGACCTCGCTTTACACAGAAATTATAAGGGCCCTTATAATAAAACATATTTATATTTTTATACACACTGTGATGACCGACTTTTTTGCGGTCCGATTTGCTTGAAATTATGAAAATATTACATACGGCTCGGATCAGATTACTATAAAATATTTTTATACTATTAGGATAAAGAATATGTACAAGTTGTAAAATTTATATACTATGGAACTAAATTAAATAAATCTATCAACAAATATAATTTTAGTTTAAATCTTAAATAATATCAACAGTAAAAATTATTTTATTTTTCGTACTGCTTGTATAAATGGCAAAGTTATATATGCAGCTCCTGATAATGGGCTGTATATGAAAAAATGCTGACTAGATCTCGTTTAATCCTATAAATAAACCTTTTCGTAGCAAGTGTTCATAACGATCTATAGCATAATATATTGTTTTTTTAGATTTTTCATCTTCATATTTTGAAACTTAAAGTAGGCGCTAGTATTTATTAAATAATAGTTAAATTTAGTCCATACTTTAATTTACAACTTTAAAAAAAAAAAAAATTGAATATGGAAAAAAAATCATACAATTTTTTTGTCAATTACATGTTTAGGGAGCTTTTTCTTCTCATTCTTATTTAATTTTTGTATAAAAATCATGTCAGGTTTCAATTATGTGATGCCAGTAGTTTCAAAATAAAGAGGCTGTAGTAGGAAACCTAAAAAAAGTACAAAAGCACTTCTCAAATAATTTCGAATACTTGAAATCGTTAAAGAGATTGTATTACTTTTTAATTGTATGCCAATATTTTATAATAATAAAATATAATTAGCCCTTAGTTTTAAGGAGAAAGATTTTTTTATATTCCTGTTTGAATGTAAAAGTGAACTTTTTGACATACAAAGTCAAAAAGCCCACTTTTACATTCTTGACCTTGTCTGACTTAAAACAAGAGCAACTATATAAGCGGCGCTTAATTTATCTTATGCATCAGTTACCAACGATCAATTTACATAACAACATGTTCTCTAAAGTAAGTTTAAATTAATATTATTGGATATAAATATGGTACAGAGTTAGGTCAATGGTGCATTCTGTGAATGCACTTGTCGATTGTGGGTTCATATTTGTTACGAAGGAATATAAATATTTTTGAAAAATGCCCTGTGTCTCCTTAAGGCGCAAAGTAGTCAGCATTTTGGTGTACAATTATTATTTTTTTGCTTATCGGCCAAAGTACCCAAAGATAAAAGTGTAAGAATAAAAAAACTGCTATATAAATAATTAACTTACTATTTTTACAGATTTTTGGAGTAAGCGCCTTGTTGGCAGTGGCTGCCGCAGGTCTTCTGCCAGAGCCTCACTATTCCTCAGCTGCTGCTGTTTCCTCTCAGAGCATAGTGCGACATGATCAACCTCACGGCCTTGTCGCCTCTCCAGTAGCTTACCACGCTGCACCTGTAGCGTACCAAGCAGCTCCCGCTCACTATTCATCTGCCGCAGCTGTATCATCTCAATCAATTCAACGCCATGACCAACCTCATGCAGCTCTCTCTGTAGCTCCTGTGGCTCACTATGCTGCCGGTCCCGTTGCTCACTACGCTGCTGCTCCCGTTGCTCACTACGCTGCTGCTCCCGTTGCTCACTACGCTGCCGCTCCCGTGGCTCACTACGCTGCCGCTCCCGTGGCTCACTACGCCGCTCCAGTAGCACATTACTCCGCTCCCGCACACAGCGTTGTGGCCAGCCATGAAGATGTACACTCTCACCCCAAATACGACTTCTCTTACTCTGTAGCCGATGGTCACTCTGGTGACAACAAGTCACAGCACGAAAGCCGCGATGGCGATGTAGTACATGGCGAGTACTCTCTGCTTGAAGCTGACGGTTCCGTTCGTACTGTCCAATACAGCGCTGATGCTCACAGTGGATTCAACGCTGTGGTCAGCAACTCAGCACCTTCAGTACACGCCGCCCCTGCCCCAGCCCACATCCTGGCTCATCATTGATTTAGCACAATTTTAGCATTTAATTATTATTTATTATGATTACGAAAATTGTGATTAAAATAATATTTTAAAAATTAATTAAATCTTTTTTTTTTCTTTTCTTTTGAAGATATAATTATTTTACATTTATATATTTACAGTAAATACATATCACATTATTATTATGGTTTAAGTCTTACATAAGAATAGAGACATGAGATTATTTTTGGAACTTATTAAGTTTCAATGTTTTGTTCTAAAAACATTGAAAACGTTAAACTACGTACATGTAATAGAATCATACAGGCCCTGTATTATCCTGAGGGGTGTAATATATATAAAATATCTCGTGAAGGTTTTTTAAACACATAAGCCTCTATACTATTTTTATTTGTATTTTTACTTATAGATCAATAATTGTTATTATAGATAATATAAAAATAAATTATAAGCAAAAAATCATTTTTAGAAAAAGCTTTTATTTAAATGCTCTAAAAAGGAGAAAATAAAATTTGTCTTTTAAATTTTAACTATCAACTCATAACCTCATTGTACACAATTTATATGATCATAAAAGGTTGTCGCGCAATTTACTTGTGTAACTAAACTAGTGCTAATTTAATTATGTAAAATCTGCTAAGTTTCAATTTTTAAAGTTTCAATTTAATTAAATATGGATTAACGCGACAAGCTTTTATGATCATATAAATTGTGTACAATGAGGTTATGAGTTGATAGTTAAAATTTAAAAGACAAATTTTATTTTCTCCTTTTTAGAGCATTTAAATAAAAGCTTTTTCTAAAAATGATTTTTTGCTTATAATTTATTTTTTACTTTTTAGTTACCACTGACTAGGTTTCTCACACTAGAGACATGTACCATGATTCCTCTTCTATGGTTAGGAATGCTGTTGGCGACACTAGACCCTACCCGATTACAGTGGGGGTTCGCCAGGGCTCGACTCTTAGTCCGTTCTTATTCAATGTAGTGCAGCCTCCATGGCTGATGATGTATACCGACGACATAGCACTCATTGAGGAGAACCGACTGACGCTGGAGCGTAAAGTGAACCTCTGGAAGGGTACGCTTGAGACCGGCGGTCTTAAACTAAATGTGTCGAAGACCGAGTACATGGCCTGCGGGAGCCCGGACTCGAGCACGATCCTTATAGGTCCTGAGCCAGCCGTTAAGTCAGAAAAGTTCGGGTACCTTGGATCCGTTATGCACGAGTCCGGAGGCATCGATCACGATGTCCATGGCCGGATAAGTGCTGCCTGGGCCAAATGGCGGGAGGTCACTGGTGTGGTCTGTGACTGAAGAAAACCGCCAAGCTCAAGGGACTGATATACAAGAGCATCATACGACCGGTTCTTTTATACGGCAGCGAATGTTGGCCAGCACTATCTCGGCACACTCAGGAGCTTCACGTCACGGAAATGAAGATGCTGAGGTGGATGTGCGGCTTAACGCGGTCTGACCGCATACGCAACACATTCGTTCGAGGTAGTCTTGGGGTCCGTGACGAAGCGGATAAGCTCCAAGAGCGCCACCTGAGATGGTTTGGCCACGTTACGCGCCGGTCTAAGAACTAAGTCGGATGCAAGTGCCTTGCTATATCAGTTCCTGGAGTGAGACCTCCTGGACGCCCAAGGAAGCGCTGGTTGGATGTCGTGATGCCGGATATGAGAGCCAATGGTCTAACCACCGAAGACGCTAAAGACCGCGCAAAGTGGAGTAGGTTGAGTAGGAAGGCAGACCCTGGCAATAGCCGGGAAGAAGAAGGTTTCTCACACTAGATGTCATATTATTTTTCTAATTATTCTCGGCAAGCCCTTTCATTTGATACTCGTATTGCAGATGTGCATAAATAATAACTATTCCGCCATCTTAGATGTTCCGCCATATTGGATTAAGAAAAACGTCACATTTTTCGAGTTACTCTCAACGAGCCCTTTCAATAGATATTCATATTGTAGAAGTAGACTAAAATTACCTATTCGGCTATCTTGGATGGTCCGCCATATTGGATTTAGAATGACGTTAGATTATTTTTCGAGTTGCTCTCAATGAGCCCTTTCATTTGATATCCATATTGCAGAATTGCGAAAATAATAACTATTCGTTCATCTTGGATGGTCCCCTATATTGGATTTAGAATGACATGACGTCACATTATTTCCCAAGTTGCTCTCAAGAAGCTCTTTTATTTGATACCCATATTATAGAAGTGCATTAAATATAACTATTCCGCCATCTTGGATGGTCCGCCTTATTAGATTTAGAATGACGTCACATCATTTTTCAAGTTGCTCTTAAGAAGCCCTTTCATTTGATACCCGTAATGTACAAGTGCATCAAAAATAACTATTCTGTTACTTTGGATGGTTCGCCATATTGGATTCAGAATGACGTTACACTATTTTTCCAGTTACTCTCAACAAGCCCTTTCATTTGATACCCATATTATAGAAGTTCATGAAATATAACTATTCCGCCATCCTGGATGGTCCACCATATTGTATTTAGAATGAAGTCACAAACCTTATCGTGCATTGTCATCCACACCAATCGTGTATACAAAATTTCAGCTCAATCGTACGAACATACCTTTCATTATATGAAAGCACAAAAAACTTGAATCGTGTCAATTCTATTGGATTTCAAGTGATGTCACATTATTTTTCTAATAGTTCTCGGCAAGATCTTTCATTTGATACCCATATTGCAGAAGTGCATAAATAATAACTATTCCGCCATCTTAGATGTTCCGCCATATTGGATTTAGTATAATGTCACATTATTTTTAGAGTTACGGTCAACGACCCATTTCATTTAATATCTATATTGTAGAAGTAGACCAAATAGATACTCGGCTATCTTCAATATCCTCCTTATGGGATTTAGAGTGACATCACATTATTTTTCGAGTTGCTCTCAACGAGTCCTTTCATTTGATACCCATATTGTAGAAGTACATTAAAAATAACAATTCCGCCATCTTGCATGGTCCGCCATATTACATTTAGAATGACGTCACATATTTTATCGTGCATTGTCATCCAAAGTAAACGTGTTTACAAAATTTCAGCTCAATCGGTTGACGATATCTACTTCAAAATTGAGCTCTAAGATTTCACCCGAACCCACATACATACATTGCAAGTTAAATAAAAGCTTTTAAAAAATAATCATAATATAAAACAAACATAACATTTAATTATAATAAGTATTAGAAATTAAAGAAGTAATTTTTATTTTTAGATATTTAAATGTCTTAGCGAAATTTTATTCTAATGAGCAAAATAATGGCTCAAAGAAATTAGTACTATGAGTATTAAGTCAATATGTAAGAGTAAGTGAATAATGATTTTTTTATTGTGAAAAATAGTATAAAAGTCAATTATCAAAACAGACCTAATAGTCAAGTATAATTCGCGGGGCACTTGTGATTTCTGATAGATATAATTGATATAGTTATTTATGTTATGAAGACCCAAAAAAGTTAAATCTTTTAGTAATAATTACACCAAGTTAATTGAGACAACTAATATATAAGACGACAGACTTCTTTGTAGTAAAGTAATACTTATTTACTAGGAGTAAACGCTTCATTTATTTATCATTATGTAATGCTATTATAAAATATCAGGCGCTTTAAAATGACATATCAATTTTCGTTTACGTCAGGTTCAAATGTAACGTTACTGTATTTTTTGTATCGTATTTTTTAGTCTTTTTCAGTCATATTTTTAGACGTTGCATTTGGAAAGTTTGTGAAAGACACTCATTTCCCAATTATCCGTACAATTTTCAAGATATATTGTGTTGAGTGGCGAAACTCAACTCCGCACTGTATATACCCAAGTGGAAAAATGAAGATAACCATTGTTACGAAAATGAAAATAACTATTATAACGGTTCTGTACATTCGAAATCGTTGCATTAATGGATTGATGGAAACACATAAAATTTAATAATCTACCAAGAATGTGAAGGTTGATTCGTCTAAGATATTTTTACTCGAAATATTTTAATTTACAAACTTCTTTAGTATGAAATTATAATTAAATTGTTTATTTCTTTATTACGTAAGCAGAACTGAGTGTTGGCAGCCGTACTAGTTTGAACTGTGTCATAACTGCCAGCATACTCGCCCTTAAAAGTTAAAACTATTTTGGTATGTTATATTTAAATATCTTATTCTATATATAGACCTACTAATCTTTTCCATATTGTAATAATGATAGATAAATATAAACAAATAATATTTTTTCGTATTATATCAGCGATATAATGCTGAGAGTTACTGAGATGACAAAAGGGCAATATGCTGTTTTAAATCATTAAGATACATTACATGCCTGCATAAAATACTTAAATTTTATTATATTGTTGTTAAAACAATGTAAGTAATTAAAATTTATCTGTATATTAGATTTAGCACATCCATGTAAACTTTATAAATATAAAACAGCAATTAAAACTCGCAAAAATATAAAATTTTGTCTAAAACAGTTTTGATTTAACAGTTTGAGTTAAACAATATTGATTTATTTAATATAAACCTTTATTTTAATTCTCATAATCATATTACATTATATTTATATATATTCTATCTTTATGTTTCATCTAATGATGCTTATGGTATTCCGGTGCGATGTGGTACGTTCCGTATTTGACATCCGCGTGGAATCTATAAAATAAATATATAATATTTAAAAATAAACCTTGAAATTTGTTATAAAGACTCTTATTACAAGTATTCCTCATTCCTCCTCATTCATGATGTGTCTGTATTAAATAATAATAAAGAAGTAAAGAAAATTTTGAAACAGAGAATAAAATAATAATTCTCCAAAGAACTTTTTACAATTAAATCTTTAGTTTTTACCCTGTATGATGGTCTCCATGATAGTGTACGGTCCTATCTGAACCGTCGGGCTGGACGAGCGAGTAAACTCCTTTTACCACATCACCGTCGCGGCTTTCATGTTGAAACTTCTTATCGCCGGTATGAGGATCTTCCACTTTGTATTCAAATTCATATTTAGGATGTGCCTATATGTATAATAGGGGGAGAAACATATTGTTTTTTAAAAAGTCAATGAAATATTATAGATAAGCCTAGTAACTACGAAGATTCAGTAAGATATAAATGATACTCTAAAAAAATATATAAATAACTGTCTTCATACATTTATGTATAAATTGTAATTTGAAATGGAAGTTGTTGATAAGAAATTATTTAATCTCTTACATGATAATCCACATGACCGTGGCCGTGACCGTGACCTCCATGGTCTCCGTGTCCACCATGGATATGCACGATTTCAGGGGGTCCATCATGACGAGAAATGTGTTGTGAAGAATGTGCGAATGCGTGCTCGTGGCCTACTTCATGGCCTACGACAATAGCTAGAAGAACAGTGAAACACAGCACCTAAAATATAAAAAAAATATTAGGAATTTCATATATTAGCATTGAGAAAATGGTGGCAAAATTTTGATAGTGTAAATCCACTATGGGTTCGATATCTTAAAATAAAAAATATTCCGGAAAATTATTTAAAAATAAAAAATATAGTTTTTTATTAGTAATTTTTAAAAGTAATAAAAAGTTAAATATGTAAATTTAAAAAAATGTCACAAATATTACCTTAGAATACATTTTAACGCAGTGAAGTGCTGAGTCCTAAATAGAACTTGCCAATAATAGTAACGTTTAAGGAAAACACACGGCTTTTATATAAAAGTTATTTAACCGTAACAGATCTAAATATTCATGTTTTTTGGAACTCCTTTTACATGGTTTGTAAAAACTGACAGTAACCTTGTGAAAAATGTTTGTCATACATAAGTTAGAAAGGTTTGTTGTACATTATATTGAGATATTTGATTCGTGGAATTAATTTTATGTAATTAAATTTATTATATTATTATTAGTTAAGAATAATAACATCTTACGTATAAATTTTCTTTATTTATATATTTTATTTTCATATATTTTCCAATTGATTTGGATTATGAATACACTGCGACAGAAATTTCGTAAAAAAATTATATTATTATAGTTCAAGGAAATCAGTTGTAAAGAAAAGAAAAAATGCTTTTAAAATGTTTCCATTTATAATTTTACCCAATATGAAAATATCTTCTTTATTATAAAATATAATAAGAATCTACCGTTACAAGAATCACAGATAGTTTTTGTTACTTATAAAATAAATTTATTATATTAAATCAGTAGTGATGTTTAGGAGCCACATGATGAGTGTCGAATTTAACATCCGCGTGGAATCTGTAACAATTATATCATATAAATTTAAATATTAAGTTTTGTAAATATTATATATTGAAGTTCTAACCGAAATTGTGATTTTATGTCAACTTACCCGGTATGATGATCACCATGATAGTGTACAGATCTCTCAGAGCCATCAGGCTGATGGAGAGCGTAGTAACCCTTCACTACGTCACCGTCGCGACTCTCGTGCTGGGACTTGATGTCGCCAGTGTGGTGGTCTTCTACTTTGTAGTCAAACTCGTACTTAGGATGAGCCTGAAAATGTATAAAAATTACCAAATAATTTTTAAATCTCTGCTAAAATATACCAATTATAACTTAATGTTATGTATAGCTTACATGGTAGTCAACGTGACCATGGCCGTGGTCATATCCATGACCGCCATGAACGTGGACAACTTCAGGATGTCCGTCGTGACGGGAGATGTGTTGAGAGGAGTAAGCATGTCCATGACTGTACTGGGCGGCCGCGACGGCGACCAGGGCAGCGAAACACAATACCTATTGATTAAAATAAATGATAGCAAATCAAATATATTTGAATATTTCCATTCATATTATAAAACAGCAAGCTTAGTTTTTGATTTAAAAATAATTAAATACCTTGAAGAACATTTTTAAAAGCAGTTATTATTTTTAATGTCCGAACTAAACTGATATAGGAATGGCAGTACACACGCTTTTTATATATACCGCAAGGGTAACTAGACGAGGTCCATTAATTTTATTCTATTTTATATTTGGCAATATTCACGACATCGCGTGTGTTTATGTATTTAAAATTTGTATGAGCATAACATAATAAAGGCTTTTTATTGTCATCGTCTATCTGTCTGTCTGTCAAGAGCCTTTATCTCAGGAACGCTTGGAGATAGTTCAAACCATATACTTAGATCTAAGGTTCCTTGATTTATTGAAAAAAAAAAACATATTTCTACCCTTGGAACCCTCGGTGGGCGAGACTAACTGCCGCTTGTCCGATTTTTTCAGTTTTACGGTTTTGACCGTGTTACCAAGAAAGGCAGAAAAAGCTTAGTGTCCGACTCTCCTATCTCACCTTTCTGTACGAAATACAAGCATATTGCATGCTAGCACTCACTTTTTACTTATATAAGTATAATGCACGAATTCCAAATAATTACAAATAACTTTACAATACGCAATTTAAGTTACATTTACATTAATAATTTAATATTTTTACGGTAATAATGGCTTTGTTCAGATTTCATAATTCAAAAGTAAAATATTTTATTTTTATTATTCTATATCTAAAAAATATATATTTTATAATAAACATATTTATATTAAATATATTTTTTTAAATACAATAATTACTTTCAATCTATCATCAACTTTAAGGGTTCAATATAAATACGTAAAGCTTCATTAAAATTGGAGCTTTGGTTATGGTTTTTTGCGGCACAAACGTGACAAGTTTTGAGTTCGACTTCTCGTCGAGCATATAAAATGTTCAATATTTTCAATTTCTTGCTTGGTTCCCTCTACCTGCCCGTCTATTTGCGCGAAACTAAAAAAAGGAAAAGCCATAATAAACAAATGATTTGACTCTTGTGGCTTTATAAAATACAAAATATTTCTACTTATTTGGCATTTTAATTTTACACTAACTCAATTTTTTTATTTTCAAATGGTGTAAACATTAAGAACTTTCTCCATGTAGGATTTTTTTTCCGCGTAGGGCTCCCTCGCCGCCGATCATGTCCTATCATTCATGGTTGAATGTATCAATCTGTGAATGAAGCATAGTAAAAGTATTATATATGGTATGCGGGCAAAGCCGCGGGTAGGCCGCTAGTTATAAGAACGGTATTATTAATTTTTCCAAAAAGTCGAAAATATTAATTTTGTGAGTAAATCTACAATAAAATGGTTTTAAAAATATATTTGAAGATATTTTTATATATTATCGTCTATTTATGAACAGTAAACACTGACCATATCGTCAATATTACCTAATAAATGGACCTCGGCTAGAGTTATCGTTGCGGTAAATATAAAAGGCGCTAAAACTATCAGTTCTATATCAGTTCAATTTGGGAAATCATAACAATAACTACTTTTAAAAATGTTTTTTAAGGTGCTTTAAAATTAATATCATGTTACATACGAGTAGACTTTTACGATTATTCGAAATAATTATAATTTAATTTCAAAATATGACAATATTATATTTTATCACTTTAGGTGTTATGTTTCGCTGCCTTCGTCGCCCTCGCGGCTGCCCAGTACGGTCATAGACATGGACATGCTTACTCCTCTCAACACATCTCCCGTCACGACGGACATCCTGAAGTTGTCCACGTGCATGGTGGTCACGGATACGACCACGGCCACGGTCACGTTGACTACCATGTAAGCTATACATAACATCATGTTATTATTTTAGCGGAGATTTAAAATTTATTTGGTATTTTTTATACATTTTCAGGCTCATCCTAAGTACGAATTCGACTACAAAGTAGAGGACCACCACACTGGCGACATCAAGTCCCAGCACGAGAGTCGCGACGGTGACGTAGTGAAGGGATACTACGCTCTCCACCAGCCTGATGGCTCTGAGAGATCTGTACACTATTATGGTGACCATCATACCGGGTACGTTTAAACTATATCAAATTTCTGGCATATTTATTAAATTCGGTAGTAATATTGGTTACTTTTAGATGTAGAACATATTTAATAATATAAGTATATGTTTAATTGTTACAGATTCCACGCGGATGTGAAATTCGACACTCATCATGTTGCCCCTAAGCATCACTACTGATTAAATATTATTATTTTTAATCAACAAATGTTATCTGTGATCTTTGTAATGATTGTTTGTTCTTTATTATTTTTAATTAAGAAGATGATTTTCTTTTTAAACAATAAATAAATAGTAAATATATTTTATTAGTTTAAATTAACCCTCTCCTATAAAGTATTGCTTTTATCGAATCTAATTGAATAAATTTATTTTATATTCGATTAAATAACCAATTTATGTCTATGTTAATGGAAACATGCACGAAAGTAGGACCATCATGCAAACGCAACAGCATATACCCCATATGCCAAGTAGTGACAATTGCTTGGTAAAATCAAATCAGCTTCACGCGGTAACCCGCACACAGCAGCACTTTCTGCAGAAGTCTGGAGGCATTGCGTGTTGAGTGGCAGAACTCAACGTCGCGCGTTTTCTCGACACCAGCGAAGAAATCGAAATATAAACGTAAACAAATATTTCACTTCCTCGAGTGGGAATCGAACCCGCAACCGTCGCGTTACAGTCACACCTTTGTGCTCCTGCGCCACGACGGCCTTTTAACACGACGGTATGTTCTATAAAATAAAAAAAATATAAATTATATAATTATTATAAAAACTGATTTTGAGAGAGTAAAATTACAAAATAAGTTTCTAGCCCCAAGTTATGCTGAAAGGAAATAACCATCAAACATAGGTGAACTTAACACCCTATCTAATAGGGGGCCTTAAATGAAAACTAATGATTTTGTCACAGTTTATTGTAGTAATAAAAATTTAAAATTACTGAGTGATACACCATCATTGTCTAATATTTCATAATGGTTGTTTACTAATAAAATACCAGCTAATTCTCTTTCTTCTTTCGATATATTGTAGCTTGTGCGTCTCATTTTTTACGACCTGTTTAGGTGACCTTAACACCCTATCTAAAAAAGGGGTCTTAAATGGAAACTGTAGATTTTGTCACAGTTTATTTTAGTAATAAAAAATTAAAATTACTGAGTGATACACCAACATTATGTAGTAGTTCATAATCGTTTTTTATTAATAAAGTACCAGCAAATTATCTTTCTACTTTCGATATATTGTAGCTTGTGCGTCTCATTATCTCTCATTTTCTCCATTCTAAGACCTGTTCTCTGCAAATTTCGTCGTCAGGTTTTGGATACCTTAGCGATCCATAGCGACCCTATATTTTTTATCTTCACGTTAGGTCTCGTACAAAGCAGAGTACGTAGAGGGAACCTAACGTTGAGGCACTCCGTTTCCTACCGAATTTTTCGAGGCATTATGTGTTGAGTGATGAAACTGAATGCCCGGAGCCCTGCGCTACGATAACCTTAAACTAAATAAGAATATGTATAAGAATTTCGACGTAGCTTGATGAGAGGCTTAGTGGTCAGAGTATAGCGCAGTATAACTAATATATTTAAAATATAATATATTTGTAAATTATATTTTCTATTTTTCTGACAAGTAGTTAAATTCATTATAAGGGAAAACTTAATTGAATATTATACTTGCAAACATGTAATGATAGTTTGGTTTCGAGTAGGTAAAGTGAGGATAAATAAACATATAAAAGATATTTAGAAGATGGTAAGACAGGATAGTTTTATATTGGAGTAAAAAATATAACTAAAATATAATATGTATCTATTTATTGATATTAAATAACAAAAATGTCGAAATAATCGATTAAAAAATCACAGATAGCTTTAGTCAATTAAAAATTATATTTATCTAGTAGTGATGTTTAGGGGCCACGTGATGAGTGTTGAATTTAACATCCGCGTGGAAGCTGTAACAAATACAATATAGATATTATTAAATGTGCTTTTCTTTATAAGCTTAACAGTAAACATAATATTGTGAAGTAAATTTGATTAGAAAGATGATTAAATGTGGACCTACCCGGTGTGATGATCACCATGATAGTGTACAGATCTCTCAGAGCCATCAGGCTGGTGGAGAGCGTAGTATCCCTTCACTACGTCACCGTCGCGACTCTCGTGCTGGGACTTGATGTCGCCAGTGTGGTGGTCCTCTACTTTGTAGTCGAACTCATACTTAGGATGGGCCTACAAGAAGTTAAGTTAATTTAATTATATTTTAATACATAATAAATGGTATATATTATAATACGATTTATAACTTACATGGTAGTCAACGTGACCATGGCCGTGGTCGTATCCGTGACCACCATGTACGTGGACAACTTCGGGATGTCCGTCGTGACGTGAGATGTGTTGAGAGGAGTAAGCATGTCCATATCCATGTCCATACTGGGCAGCCGCGAGGGCGACGAGGGCAGCGAAACACAACACCTATAACAAAACATGTTTGTGTGTCAAAAGTATTTCTTAATAAAATTTAAATACCTTTATCTTTTATCAAATATTTAATATTTTTAATATTTATATAATACCTTGAAGAACATTTTTAAAAGCAGTTAATATTTCGAATTTCCAAATGAAACTGATATAGAAGTGTTAGTACACACGCTTTTTATATTCACCGCAAGGGTAACTAGCCGAGGTCCAATGATTTCACTCTATTTTGTATTTGGTAATATTGACGACATCGAATGTGCCTATAAACTTATGATTTATACGAGTTTATTGTTATATTAAAATAATGAAAAGAAATACTATTTTGATCACTATGAAAATTAATATAGAAAGTTATAGAGTCCACATAAGCGGAGAAAAGGTGAACTGAAGTCTAATGACTTATTTTTATTATAATCATAATTGTATTGTTTTATTAGTTTTTTCAGTCTCTAAACCTTATAGGATAAGGGAATTATGGGGGAACAACACTTAACAGTAAAATTTATTTCCTCGGTATCTATTAATCTTTACGAAATTTAATCGTGGTTATCTTTAAGTTTATTATTATACTTTTTTTCTGAATTTTCGGTAAGTATATTATAAATTGTAAAAAATCAAGTTTCTATACTGAAAGCGACTGCGCTCCTTTTACCGGAGCAGGATATAGGATAAAATGTTTCAAACACATGCCTAAAAAATTTATCAAGATTCCTGAACAGTTTAGACGTAGGATTATTATTTTTATTTCATGATTTTAACTGAACTGTATTACATGTGTCGCAGTTTCGAATAAATACCAATAACGTAAACACCTACTACTGCAAAAATACTACTAAACGTTGCAGATCTGCCAGTTTTTCTACCATTCTCAAAAAACATACCACAACGAAAAAAGGATATCTCTCGTTCTATTTTACGCACTTACCTATTTTCTGTAATAAACCTAAACGTTCAGTTTCACCGTGAATGAGGTTTGTGCGATGTTGTCGCTTTGATAGGTTGGTGTCTGTATGCGTCTATTATTTATTCTTAACAAATGGTGTTTTTTTTAACAATGGTAATTTTATTATTTTTTAATTATATTAAATTGAATTGAAAAGGTGACAATAAAAACACTTTGTATATCACCCCGTGAATTGTAATCTTCCTAAGTTATATATATTATGTAAACATTAGTTACCTACCTAATATGTATTATAAGTTATAAAAAAACGAAATAGTAGAACATATCTCAAAATAATAAAAATCATAAATTAATCAAACAATTATAGAAAGTTTCAAATTTAGTAATTATTAATGAAAAATAAATAAAAATAAATTTATTTTACAGCTTAAATGTCAAGTATTTTTAAATTAAATTGTGAAACATTATTAAATTTTTAATATACATTCCAACTAATAATTTGAACAAGCAATTATGAAGAGTGAAACTAATAAACCTCGCATGGTTAACGTTGAAATGATATAAAAGACGTGAGTGATAGCTTAACTGTATCAGTTAAAGTTCTAGCGTAGAAACCAAAACATTACTTAAAGTAAAATGTTTGCCAAGGTCAGCATTTATGCATACCATTAAGAATAACCGACCGTAAAATAGTTTCACTTTATATGAGCAATTATAATTATTTAAACTTTTTTGCGGTATTTCGCACATAGCTAAGTACGCACTGGGATCCTGGAAACGTAGTGTTAAGACACTCACTTCCTCATTTAGCCACTTCCGTTCCCCATGGAAACGTCGGATTCTTTTGGCATTGCGTATTGAGTGGTGGAACTCAACGCCGCGCTTTGCCTGTGTACCAGAGCGTATCTCAAATATTTTTATAAAATACCTAGTAGTTTTTCATCTACTTTTTTTTTGTAAATATTGGAAATAATAACTTAATTTTAATATTTCAGGTACTCTGTTTGTCCGCCCTCGTTGCATTAGCAGCTGCTCAGTACGGGCATGGGCACGGATCGGCTTACTCCTCGCAACACATCTCTCGTCACGACGGACACCCCGAAGTAGTGCACGCTCACGGCGGCCACGGTCACGGTCACGTCGACTATCACGTAAATATTCATGTCTCACTTATTTCATATTTAAGCCTAGTAGTTTTTTAAGAAATACGTACGGAATTATAAAGTTATAATTTTCATAATTTCTTATTTTCAGGCTTATCCTAAATATGAGTTCGACTACAAAGTAGAGGACCATCACACTGGCGACATCAAGTCCCAGCACGAGAGTCGCGACGGTGACGTAGTGAAGGGATACTACGCTCTCCACCAGCCTGATGGCTCTGAGAGATCTGTACACTATCATGGTGACCATCATACCGGGTAAGAATACGTTTTTAGCACTCTTTTATCTACAATATAACAAACTTATGCGATATATTAAAGTTACACGAAACTAAAATGTAACTTGTAACCTCCAATATTTTAGAACAACTTTCTTTTAGCAAGCTTATAAAGTCTTAAGTCAAAGTTAAGATATGTTAAAATATTTTTTATGAAAATAATTAATATCTATATATTTATTTTTTAGCTTCCACGCTGATGTGAAGTATGACACTCATCACATTGCTCCCAAGCATCACTACTAGTTTTAAAAGTGCCATATACAAAATATATTGTTGATTTGTAAATATTGTCTGACTGCAGTTTAAAAAATACCCATTTATATGAAGAATATGAAAATTTTTATATTCTACGACCATTTATTATGTTGTTTTTTTTTCGCAATAAAGATAGAATAATATACACTGTTTTTTTATAAAAAAACCTTCCCTAATCCACCTGAAAGTAACATTTATATTTTAAGTTACATAAATGTTTTAAAATCTTTAAATTTATTATGTTAATGACCGTCTATGTATAATTATTTATCTTCTGCCATTAACTTTTTTTGTTCACAAAATAAAAAATCTCTAATTTCTATGGTTCATTTATATTATTTTTCTCCAACCGCCCTTCGGAGCTCCGTGAAGAATTATAAATTGGACAATTAATATCTGTTAGTCTAATGAAATAAAGTAGGTGATAATTTTTTTGCAGAAACATGATTCTTTTATACAGGGTGGAAGAGGCAGCGCTTCTTTTATTGAAACTGCATATAGGGTAATATATTTCAAACCCACACCTAAGAAATTAATCAAGGTACCTCAACAGTTTGGACATAGGAATTTTTGTTCATTTCACGATTTTTATCCATACCTGTATTTCGTGTGACGGACACATACGTGTGCGACGTTTCCGATTTGACAGGTAAGTGTGTGCGTGCCTATGTTATACTTTACAAATGGCGTTTTATTTTAAAACGATAATTTTATTATTTATTTTGTTTGAAAAAATAACTTTTTCATTTTTGATAATTATTTTTTTTCCGAATTATATTAGGCTTTTATACAGTAGTTAAAACTGTGGTTTCATTTAAAGTGGTGCTGTCAATTCCACCCTGTATAAGTATTATTTTAAAAATATTTATTTAAAAAAAATTGTGAGTACCATTAAATTTTAAATTTAGACAAAAATTATCAGCGGCTGTGGAAAAAAAAATACTGGTAGTTTTTTTTCAGAAGTAGAGGACAGTTTCAAAAATCGGAGTATTTGCCCAATATCTTTAAAAATCCAATTTTTTTTTTCAAAAAATTCGTAAATTCCTTAATATCTGATAAACCAATCCAAATCGCTGAACATACATGTGCCCTATAGCGACTCTGCTATATGTAAGCAGAAGCAACCTAGAAGAAAAAATACTTACCTACTGCATTTCGATATTCCGAAAACACTTTTTCCACGTTTCAGGTAAAATTAAAGATATATATGGAAAGCAACCACATTCCTAACGGCGTAAATTTTCCCAACGTTGTAGATTATCCCTATTCGTAATATGGGGGGGATATAAAGTAAAAACAAAAATGAAACATTCGAAGTTAATACTAATAATTGTCAAATTTTCATCAATTACTTAAATTATGGAAGAAGTATATCATCTATATATATAAAAGGACTTGTCCTCACTGACTGAGGTAAGACGCACGCACAGCCGTAACCGCTGTGCGTAGAAACGTTAAATTTGGACAGATATTTACTTTCGTAATCTGGACATCCACTAAGAAGGGATTTTGAAAAATGTTTACCCTAAAGGGGTGAAATAGGGGTTCAAAGTTTGTATGGAAAAAAAATTAAATCGGCACCGATTTTAATAAAATTTGAAATTTAGAGTTTTAAAAGTATTTAATTGAACACGTGTTTCATCGTTTTCTAGAATTCTCCCCTAAGGGTGCAAATAAGGGGTTGAAAGTTTGTATAGATTTTTTTTTAAATCGGCACCGATTTTTATAAAATTGTAAATTCAGACTCTTATAAATATTTCATTGAGCACGTGTTTCACGGTTTTTTAGAATTTACCCTCTAAGGGTGCCAATAAAGGGTTGAAAGTTTGTATGGAAAAATCTTTGAATAGCCACCGATTTTCATAAAATTCGAAACTTAGACTCTTAAAAATATTTCATTGGACACATGTTTCGTGGTTTATTTTCATTCAACCCCTAGGGGTGCAAATAAGGGGTTGAAAGTTCGTATGGAAAAGTCTCTAAATCGCCACAGATTTTTTTGATTGCAGAAAACATAGACTTTGAATGCCTAATAGAAAGGCTAGAAAAGTGAAATTTTATTAGTTTTTTAAATATATATTTTTTTTTCACTGTACCCATTCCCTTTTTTGTATGTAATTGGATTATAGTTAGGTGGCGCCGAAAAAACTTCGCCCAGGGCGCCGGTAGTGCTAAAACCGGCCGTGCTCGCAGGCGAAGCTGCGCGCGTCCGCTAGTACAAAGATAAACACAAAGGAGTCGTTATGAAATAAATGTAATGAAATTGATTTATTTATTTTAGTACATTGTTAAGCTTTAAGATTAATTAAACAATATAGACTCGCATCGATTGTCCAAGTATTTATAGTGAAACTGAATTACAAAGAAAAATCTTAATTAAATCTTGTTTTTCATAATGAACTAAAAGTAATAAAACTCTTTTTGTATTATTTCTTGATATTTTTTTTCAATTCAGGTTTTGTCAAAAACAACTAAGATAAAAGTCTATAGTGGGATAAGGTAGTTTTGAAGTAAAGTATATATTTCATATGAATCTGTTTATTAAACTTAAATAACGAAATAGTTTTTTAAATAGTAGGTAAACAACAAATCACAGATAGCTTAAGTCAATTATAAAATAATATTAGACTAGTAGTGATGTTTGGGGGCCACGTGATGAGTGTCGAATTTCACATCCGCGTGGAAACTGTAACAATTATACGAAGACATTATTATAAATTTTGCTATAAATATTGAAATGCATGCTCGTAAAACCATAATCAAAAAACTGCACTAAAAACTGAATGTTACAATAGAACTAATTTGGCTAATGTAAACCTACCCGGTGTGATGGTCACCATGATAGTGTACAGATCTCTCAGAGCCATCAGGCTGGTGGAGAGCGTAGTATCCCTTCACTACGTCACCGTCGCGACTCTCGTGCTGGGACTTGATGTCACCAGTGTGGTGGTCTTCTACTTTGTAGTCGAATTCATACTTAGGATACGCCTATAAACATTATAACAAGTCAAATAAAATCAATTGAGTTCCTAATACATGTCAAATATAGCGTGATGCAGTTATATTACTTACATAGTAGTCAACATGACCATGACCGTGGTCGTGTCCGTGACCACCATGTACGTGGACAACTTCAGGATGTGCGTCGTGACGGGAGATGTGTTGAGAGGAGTAAGCATGTCCATGTTCATGTCCATACTGGGCAGCCGCGAGGGCGACGAGAGCAGCGAAACACGACACCTAAATAAAGACAAAATATTAAAATACATGCGCCATATTTCAAAATAATAAATATTTAAGAAATATAAATACAAGTATATTTTATTTAATTTAATATTATTATTATATTATTTATTTATTTTTATTTAAAATACCTTGAAGAACATTTTTAAAAGCAGTTATAATTGTGATTGTCAAAATCAAACTGATATAGAAGTGTTAGTACACACGCTTTTTATATTAACCGCAAAGGTAACTAGCCGAGGTCTAATAATTTCACTCTAATTTGTATTTGGTAATATTAACAAAATTGCATATTATAATAATTTTGTTACTGTATAATATATTATAAAATGTATGCTTTATATTTGTATTGTAATATCTAGATAAAGGAAGAGAATTTTCTCCTCTGTCGTAAAAGATAAGGACTTGTAAGTCGTGTATGCTTAGTGACCATCGACCAACACATGCAGTGGTACTCGACGTTAGAGCGAATTAATTAAAGTCGAGTGAGTCTGTGCCTGTGTATGTGATACAATATTTAGAAGTGGATCAGATGCACTTCATAGTTAGAAGCCGAACTTTATTTAAAATAAGTTATTAGGGTAAAATTTATGTTCTTTGTAAGCAAAAAAAAATTGTAAATCACTATCCATACGCCACAACGTGCTAATCACTTACAGTAAAAGCAATGATTATGAGTTCGATCCCCGCTATGTGTAATTAATTATTTTCATTTCTGTGCACTAGTAACACAAACAGCGCAGCGTTGAGTTTCGCCACTCACCATGCAATTTTTCGAATCCAGGCAAAAAACAGAGTGCTCTTACACTAGTTTATCTTTGTCTACTCGTTATGTGCAGGTTAATGATTTGGGAGAAGCTAAAGTTGAAAAATATACAAGAAGACAATAATAAAAATTTTATAGAAATTTTCTTTTTCTAATTAATACGTCGTACATTGATATGTCGAATATTTAAGATCGTCGATTGGGTCATATTTGCAAAATGTTTAATATACATTCCAAATGGTAATTTAAATAAGCAATTATTCTAAAGTGTGAAACTAATAAACCTCGCATGGTTACCGTTGAAGTAATATAAAAGACGTGAATGGTAGTCAAATTGTATCAGTTAGCTTTTTAACATAGAAACATAAACATTACTTAAAAACAAAATGTTTGCCAAGGTAAGACTTATGGCTATGAATTTAATTACACATAACCATAAAAGTAGAACTATTTTTATCTAAATAATAATGTCTATTATAGTATTTTTTTAACATTTTCAAAATAAACTTTTCAATAAATAATAATTAAAATATTTTTAAATTTCAGGTACTTTGCTTCTTCACCCTCGTCGCATTTGCCGCTGCTCAATATGGGCACGGATATGGACATGCTTACTCGTCTCAACACATCTCCCGTCACGACGGACATCCTGAAGTTGTCCACGTACATGGTGGTCACGGATACGACCACGGCCATGGTCACGTTGACTACCATGTAAGCTATACATAACATTATCTTATAGTTGGTATATGTTAGTACAGATTGTTAAAATTATACTCGGTAACTTTATACATTTTCAGGCTCATCCTAAATATGAATTCGACTACAAAGTAGAAGACCACCACACTGGCGACATCAAGTCCCAGCACGAGAGTCGCGACGGTGACGTAGTGAAGGGATACTACGCTCTCCACCAGCCTGACGGCTCTGAGAGATCTGTACACTATCATGGTGACCATCACACTGGGTTAGTCTACATAAGATAATATTTTCAGCTTATTTAATTTTATAATATATTATGTATATTCAAGTTTATGTAGAACTTTTAATAATATCTACATTAATTACAATTGTTACAGCTTCCATGCAGACGTGAAATTCAACACTCATCACGTGGCCCCTAAACATCACTACTAAATATACTTATAATAATTTCAATCTATAAAATGATAATCGTCATCCTTGTAAATAGTCCCAATAAATAGTTACCTTTCAGATATTTTATATTTTTATTTACCCTTATTACCTTTAAATAACACTAGCTGCACTGCACTGTTCACTAAATACCTGATAGAGGTTAAGTTCAGTAATTTTTATGTTTATTTATTTATTATTGAACTATCATCATCATCATCAGCCTGTCGTCGTCCACTGCTGGACATAGGCCTCAGCAATGGGGCGCCGATGAGCTCGATCTTCAGCTCTTCGCATTATTGAATAGGTATAATATAAAATTGAGAAGATCGATGATCATAAACGTGATGGCGTAAAAAAGCTTTTAAAAACTTGTTAAAGTGCACTTACATTGAAACACTGGCTAAGCCTCACGAGATATCATACACAACATCTTAGAGAATCCAGTACAGTCATATCAGCCATCACAGGATTGGGCTGCTAAAATATTACGTAAGGTTTTGTTTTTTAAATAAATAATACTGCTATTTTTACAAGGGGTGGTTTCTTCTAAAAATGCTGAAATAGTATCGCGGTCGGTTATCGCATGTAAAAATAAAATATGATTTTGATATTTTGGATAAGTGGGTAATTGGTTTGAAGGATAGATTTCTGGTGAAAATTTCCAAGTTTTTAAAATTAATAATTATGTGCATTAGTAGGACAAAATGTATATAAATCACCATCCACAACAGTTATTTATTTCTAGAACCATCATTGCTTAATATCAAGAGAAGACAATTTTTATAAATAATTTATCTAGAATTTTAATCCTATACGCTGTAATTTACAGTTAACGAAAAAAAAGTTCAAATATTTAAAACCTTCGACTATGTTTGCTTTTTTTGAAAACACATGGAATTGATGAAGACTTTGAAATTATATTTGTAATGGTGTGCTTAGATACATTTCTCTATTAAAATGAAACTAGGTGCTATTTCTTAATAATTGAAATGATCATTTTGACTCCGCTCAATTCTGGAGGCAATGCGTACAGAAGAGTACGCATTGCCTCCAGAACTCAACGACACATTTTGCCTCGGAACCAGAGCGAAGAAATGAAAATATTAAATATTTAATTTCCTCGAATAGGAAACACGACAGGTTATGGGTAAGACTGGCCTCTAAATTATGCTTGTCTAATTATTTTTTTTATTCTTGATTTAAAATAATATTTATTATCCTAATGTTTTGCAAATACTCATTCAAGAAAAAGCTCAGTTGTCTATAATACAATATTCAATTTTTTTGTGTTTTTCCACATTTTGAATTATTAAAGTGTTAACATAAATAAGAATGTATCGCTTAGTGGATTACCAGTACCAGCAATTATGCTTGGACAGTTTCCAAAGAAGCAAGGTATCAAATTCGACTACATTCTAATCAAAAATTTACTTAGTACTTATCTATCTATCTTCTTCTATATATATAAAATCGAAAGGTCACTCACTCATCACGAAATCTCAGAAACTACATGTGCTAGGAATCTCAAATTTTGCACAGGAGTTACTTATAGGACGTAGGTGCTCGCTAAGACGGGAATTTGCAATATTCGATTTCTAAGGGGTTGGTTTTGGGGTCGAAAGTTTGTATGAAACTTCGTTACTACAAATGCTAGGAGTCTCAAATTTTGCATAGACGTCACTAGGACGTAGCCATGGAGACAGAAATTAATAATAACATAGTTCACGCGGGTGAAACCGCAAGCGGGCCGCTAGTATATATATAAAATCGAAAGGTCACTCACTCATCACGAAATCTCAGAAACTACATGTGCTAGGAATCTCAAATTTTGCATAGGAGTTACTTATAGGACGTAGGTGCTCGCTAAGACGGGAATTTGCAATATTCGACTTCTAAGGAGTTGTTTTTGGGGTCGAAAGTTTGTATGAAACTTCGTTACTATAAATGCTAGGAGTCTCAAATTTTGCAAAACGTCACTAGGAGGTAGTCATGGAGACAGAAATTAAAAATAAGATAGTTCACGCCGGTGAAACCGCGAGCGGGCCGCTAGTGTATATATAAAATCGAAAGGTCACTCACTCATCACGAAATCTCAGAAACTACAAGAGCTACGAATCTCAAATTTTGCATAGGAGTTATTTATAGGACGTAGGTGCTCGCTAAAACGGGAATTTGCAATATTAGACTTCTAAGGGGTTGTTTTTGGGGATGAAAGTTTGTATGAAACTTTGTTACTATAAATTCTAGGAGCCTCAAATTTTGCATGGGCGTCACTTATAGGACGTAGGTACTCATGAAGACAGAAATTAATAATAACGTAGTTCACGCAGGCGAAGCCGCGGGCGGGCCGCTAGTTTCTGATATAATTAAAAATATGAATTAGAATTAAATTCAAATTTTCTATAAAAATATGTTCTTCAGGGTTAAAAAAAAAATAAAAGACACCAGATCGAAACCCAGGCAAGGATTTCCTAAATGATTAAGATGTATTGGGTGAAAAAGATAAGAAACATAATAAATTATTTCATATGCATATTTATTTAAAACATCTAACAATATTATACAGTGAAAGGAGTAGACTTATACTATTTATAATGGCACATTTAGTAATGATGTTTCGGGACAATGTGATGTGTGTCGTACTTCACATCAGCATGGAAACTGAAAAAAAAAGGATTTCTTTAAGCTTTAAGTACATAATAAAGAATATTTAATTCAATTTTATAAAAAATTAAGGGCATTTTAATGTCAGATTACTTTTATGTTACATTGATTCTTACCCGGTATGATGATCACCATGATAGTGTACAGATCTCTCAGAGCCATCAGGCTGGTGGAGAGCGTAGTATCCCTTCACTACGTCACCGTCGCGACTCTCGTGCTGGGACTTGATGTCGCCAGTGTGGTGGTCTTCTACTTTATATGCAAAGTCGTACTTGGGATGGGCCTAAAAAAATTGTTAATATTAGCGGTTAGTTAAGGTTTATTAGAAACGTTATACAACGAGGTGTTGTAGTGACATGCTCAAACAATCCTTACTCCATCACTTGATGAAGTGAATTTTACAGTATTTTGCGGCAGAGTATTTTATGGCGTAACTCAACGCCGCACTGTGCCTTGTTGGGAGAGCGAGGAAATGAAAATATTACATATTTCATTCATCCGAGTGCTAATCAAATCCATATCCATATATATATTTATATCTAAAATTAGAATTTTGCTTTATTTTTTTTAATTGATAGATATATGCTTACGTGATAGTCGACGTGACCGTGACCGTGGCCGCCGTGCGCGTGCACTACTTCGGGGTGTCCGTCGTGACGAGAGATGTGTTGCGAGGAGTAAGCTGATCCGTGCCCATGCCCGTACTGAGCAGCTGCTAATGCAACGAGGGCGGACAAACAGAGTACCTAAAAGAAATATTTTGTATATTAAATTTATATACCTATGTTTTATTATGTTTTTTAATATTTCTCATGTAAAGTTTTTTATATTTAATATTATCATTTTTGATTTAAATCTTTATAGAAAAATGATAACAACAGTATTTTATGATGCTATTCATATTGAAAGAAATACCTTTGCAAACATTTTATTTAAGTAATGTTTATGTATCTATGGTAAAAACTGAACTGATACAGTTAGGCTACCACCCATGTCTTTTATATGAATGCAACAGCAGGCAACTATGCGAGGTTTATTAGTTTCACTCTCCGTAATTGCTTGTTTGAATTATTAACAGCCGCAATGTATATTAAAAATTTGCAAGCGTGTCTCAATCTGGCTTTGAGAGGCGTAACGTTTTTAATTTAGACTTAAGGGAACTTTAAATTTATTTTTATCATTTGATATTTACGAAGCTATCAAAGTATATAGATAAATATAATAAGTAAACCAGCTTCCTTCCAGATGAACCTAGTATAAACATTCCGCTCTCCACTTTCCGCCGAATTTATAGAGGCATTGCGTGTTGAGCTCAGCAGATCTTAATGCAGAACTTTTGCCTTGGCGCCAGAGCGAACAAATGAAACTATTAATAAATAATAATTCATTCCCCCAAATGGGGATTGAACCCACAGTCTTCGCGTTACATTTACACACTTGTTCTATAAGTCTTTTACGAAATATTTAAAATCATATGCATTGTGACTATATTATTATTTAAATTGCAAAATCATTTACGAAGCGTTCTTTAAACAATGATTATTGGGTAATATAAATTAATAAAATATGAAATGTGGATGTAATTATTTGGAATTTATTTATTGCAACTTGTCTTTTTTTTGTTTATTCAATATGAGATTATAATTTGAGATTGGCTCTAACATTTAATAGAATTGGAGATAGATTTATTACCTTCTTAGGTATAAACTGGTAGGATTCATGACGCTTATAAAAAAAATCAAGAAAAGAACTATATATATATAAACACAAATATATATATGTAAATTTACTAATCTTACTAATAATATTTCGTAATAAGGGGTATATTGCCAATGTCTTGGATTCGGGAGGAAATTGATGAACGGAATATCTTGGCATAAGGTTACTACTCTGATTTATATAGGGGATAAAGTACCTTCACTTTATCCCCTATATAAAGACAAAAAAAATCAATTAAAACCATAACTTTGTTTGAAAAAAAATATGGTTTGTATTTTACATACCATTCACAAAATAGCCACACGCGATGTCGTTATTATTACCAAATTTAAAATAGAGTAAAATTAATGGACCTCGTCTAGTTACCCTTGCGGTTTATATAAAAAGCGTATGTACTACATTTTCTACATCAGTTTACTTTGAAAAATCGAAACAAGAACTGCTTTTAAAAATGTTCTTTAAGGTATATTAAGTACATTTAAGTCTTACATCAAAAATATAATTTTGTTTAGAAATATATTGAAAATATAAATAATAAATTATAAATAATTGATATATTATAATATTTTATTAATTTTGTAGGTGTTGTGTTTCGCTGCCCTGGTCGCCGTCGCGGCTGCCCAGTACGGTCATGGACATGGACATGCTTACTCCTCTCAACACATCTCCCGTCACGATGGACATCCTGAAGTTGTCCACGTACATGGTGGTCACGGCCACGACCACGGCCATGGTCACGTCGACTACTATGTAAGTGATACATTGTATCACGTCATATTTGACAAACATATACATATATGTATATTAGAAAGTTTAACTTATATTTAACTTAACTTCTTACATATTTTCAGGCCCACCCTAAGTATGAATTCGAATACAAGGTAGAGGACCATCACACTGGGGACATCAAGTCCCAGCACGAGAGTCGCGACGGTGACGTAGTGAAGGGATACTACGCTCTCCACCAGCCTGATGGCTCTGAGAGATCTGTACACTACCATGGTGACCATCACACCGGGTAGGTTTACATTTATTTGAAAAATCTAGCCAAATTAGTTCTATTGTAACATTCACTTTTTAGCTCAGTTTTTTTAAATATGGTGATACGAGCGTGCATTTCAATATTTATAGCAAAATTTATAATAATGTCTTCGTATAATTGTTACAGTTTCCACGCAGATGTGAAATTCGACACTCATCACGTGGCCCCCAAACATCATTATTAGAAAATAAATATTTATGTTCCGTTGACAAGTGATAACTCTTTGTGATATTGCATGTTCATCATTGTTTACAATTAAGAATATGTTATTGCCTTTTATTCTTCATTAAATTGTTAATTATTTATATATATTTTGTTTCTATTTTTAATTTCTTTACCCATATCAAAGTAAGAATGCAATTCATGCAATAAAATTATTTTAACTATGCATTCACTTACTATTATTGAGGCAGTTACAGGCGTGTGTCTTTAAGCGCGACATATTGGGGGGTTGATTCCCTTTCAAGGAAATTAATATTTACTATTTTCATGTATTTGCTCTGGTGTCGAGGCAAAGCACGGCCTTGAGTCCCGCCACTCAACGTGCTACTCCTCCAGAGTTCGGCAAAAAGTGGAAAGTGGGGTTTCTTAACATTAGGCTCCCTCTGCCTACCCTGCAGCTGCTGCTACATACAAAACATGCAAATGTAAACGCGACAGGTTGTGGGTTCGATTCCCATTCTAGACAATTAAATATGTAATATTTCCTTTTTCTAAAAAAAATGTTTACAGTAAAATTTTTATATAGGCCATATTTTTTTTGTAAAACAATTTAAAAGCCTCATAAAAATATACATCCATAACTATATTATAAATCCGAAAGTAACTCTGTCTGTCTGTCTGTCTTTTATGCAATCAGGGCCAAACTGCTAATTTAATTGTGATAAAAAACTCATATAGAGATACTTAAGGGTCTCGGGATCAACATAGGATACTTTTTTTCTCATATTTGTAATATTTTCGATATATACCAATATATTAAAATACTTATTAATTTGACATGCAATTAATTCCGCCATGTTAGTAACAACCGTCGTTACTAAGCAACGATTAGCAAAGTTTGTTGTTAGAAAACGTCACCCGAAATGAGCTTGCTTAATGCATCTCTGTATTGAAAACTGAAAATAATTTCATAAATATATTTAATAAATATTCGTATAGTTCAAGCGGGCGTAGCCGCGTTCGGGTCCACTAGTATACATATATAATGTAGTCTCAAGGTTTTAGTATATTTTACACTAGAAATTACTATAAATGGGCTTCAACCTATAGGATAGGAAATTATTTGTTGGCGTTGTGCATTATGAGCTGGCGAAGCCGCAGCTGATGGCTAGTTATTAATTTTTTTTTGTGATTTATATACGTTTTAAAGTTTCTTTAATCGGATTAATTGCGTATATTTAGAATTATACGTTTTTGGGAACTCAACTTTTCGAATACTTTGAAGTAGTACGTGGTCACGTGTAGGTGGTGGCTAAAGTGGCATCCATCTGTCAGGTGACATATTTATTATATATTTATAATTGCCGCCAACGATTGAAAAACTTGAAAAAGTTCAGTTTGATGTAGTATACGTCTATAATTTAAATGTAAATTTAAATTTATCATATTTCTTCTTTTATTTGTACTGCAATTCGGTATAAAGCGTAAAATTAAGTTAAGTTATTTGTACTGCAAGTTCTCATTTCTTGCCAAATTTTATAAGTAAAGTTCAACGAGAAATAGGTTTTGATTACGTGACGATTAAAGTTGACAAACTTAAGTTTACATGCGGATGTACTCATTTTGTATGAAATCTAGAAATGAAAGCTACAAGCTACCAATTTTTTTTTTTTTTATGGTAAAAGGACAAGGCAAACGAGCGTTCGGGTCACCTGATGGTGATCACCGCCGCCCACGACCCCGTGCAACACCAGAGGAGCTACAGGTGCGTTGCCGGCCTTTGAGGTGGAGATAGACGCGCTTTTTAAAGGTACCCATATCGTACCAATGTAATTGTTATGTTATTTTTCTATAAAATTTCTGTAAATCTTGACTTTTTGGATTTTTTTCCTTTATTATACGTTATTTTATCACTTTATGGAAAATTTCGTGATTGTAGGTCCACGGGAATAATTTTATAGGGTAGACGTGGTGAATTTCATACGCTTAGACTTAAAAGCTTGGTTTTTTCTGTGCTACAAGAGACCGTAGACATAGCTATATTCATTTTAGCTTGATACCTCGACATGATCTCGAAATAAATAATTTTCATACACCAAAAGATAGATAACAAAGCGATAAGATAAGGGTAGCGTTTTCTATTGAGGTACGGATCTATAAAAATATCTGATATGATCTCTTTTGTTCAGCTTTTTTTGTAAAAAAGCAACATATAGCAGGGTAGGTAAAGGGAACCTATCTAGTATGTGTTGTTATATTTTTTTTATCTGGAAGCATTTTTGGATGGCAGTAAACGAAAATATTACATATATAATTTCCTTGGGGAAATACGAACCCACAAACTGTCGTGTTTACAGTCGCACGATTGTGACCCTACGCCATGACTGGCCTTAATCTGATATATGTTAGGATACAAATTATATTACCAGGTAAGGTTATTTATAAAACAATTAACTTTTATTATTTTATATTTATAAAAAGTATAACAACACACATAAATAAAATTAATGAAAATAGGAAACAACCAGAAATTTTCTTTTATCAATAATTCACTCCAGGAGTACATGACTGCTATAATTAACAATATTTGGCACACTCAATAGTGATGTTTGGGAGCAATGTGATGAGTATCATACTTCACATCAGCGTGGAACCTGTAAAAAAACAAAAAAATATATTTAGACTTTTTTATACGTGCTATCAATAAACGATTGTTGAAACTGTATTTATTTAAAAACTTATTACACTTTTATTTATAAAATGAGAATTCTTAATTTCTTACCCGGTATGATGATCACCGTGATAGTGCACTGATCTCACAGAGCCATCAGGCTGGTGCAAAGAGTAGTATCCCTTCACTACATCACCGTCGCGACTCTCGTGCTGGGACTTGATGTCTCCCGTGTGATGATCCTCTACTTTGTATTCAAAGTCATATTTAGGATGAGCCTAAAAGGATTTGTTGAAATTAAAAATTACATTTTCAACTATTATTACGTAATAGTACAAATATTACGAAGCTTAAAAATACAAGTATTGAATAAAATTGACTGGCAAGTCTTTTAAACATAATAATAGGTTGATCAGGGGCAGAAAGTGTGATTGTAACACCAACAAATTGTGGGTTCGATCCCCACTCGAGGAGATGATATATTTATTTAAATTTATATTTCCATCTCTTCGCTCTCGTGTTGCGCGACGTTGAGTTCCGCCAGGCAGCACGCAATGCTTCCACAATTTGGCGGAAAATGGGGGACGGAGTGTTAACACTGGATTCTCTCTGCCTACCGCTGTCTGCGGGATACAGCGTGAAGCTGAATAAAAATATATACATACGTAATAGTCGACGTGATCGTGACCGTGGCCGCCGTGCGCGTGCACTACTTCGGGGTGTCCGTCGTGACGAGAGATGTGTTGCGAGGAGTAAGCCGATCCGTGCCCATGCCCGTACTGAGCAGCTGCTAATGCAACGAGGGCGGACAAACAGAGTACCTGAAATATTATGGTGGTGGTGGTATAGTTATACTAATAAAATGATTTAAAAAATATGGTAAGAAAGGTAAAGAAATATTTATTGTTGGGAGAAAGTGTTTTTGAAAAGTATGACAAGGATTAATAGTACTCAAAAATATGCGGAAGTGTCTTTCTTAAATATATTATATGTTTAACAATTAACTATTTCGAGTAAAATAATATGAAATATTCCAAAAAATATCCTTAATTTATCCAATTAACTTTTGTATGTAAAGATGAATGAATAAGAGAGAATTTTATTATGGAATACATAATTATTATAGAAAATAAATGCACAGAATTCCTTAACTATAAAATTACCTTGGCAAACATTTCTATAGCAAACTTTGTTCTGGTTTCTATGACAAAAACTAAACTGATACAAAGTGGCTACCATTCACGTCTTTTATATTACTACAACGTTGTCGGTAACCATGCGAGGTTTATTAGTTTCACTCTCCATAATTGCAAATTTAATGTGTTTATTAAAAGAATGGCAAATATTTCTCAATTCAATTTTGAAATAACGAAAATGAAATAAAAGAACAATTTTAACAGGAGGCTCAAATTAATTTTAATTTTGCTATTTCATGACTCATAAATTTTATTGAATACTAAAAATTGTTTGTATTTAAAAACAATCTAATAGTTTGCTTTAATTGAGCCCTCATTTCGATACTTATGTTATATATTAGATATTTTACAAAGAGCATCTTACATGCAACGCCTTGTTGTTCAAAAGGTAGAGAGGAGAACAGTACCGGGCCACGTGGGAGAACCCTCATGCGATGGACCGACTAAGTGTGGGCTGCCCTTAATGATCCTCTCCACATGAAATGGCGAATGAATTTCTCAATACACTAAAAAGTAAAAAGATATTAATAATTATTCAAAATTATAAAGTTACGTTCAAAGTAAATAAATTTGTTATAAAGAATAAAACTACTATGCGTATATTGTATTTTGAAATATACTACCTGCTTGTGTGTTCATAATAAAAATTGTAATTAGTATTGTATAATTCAATCGCAATACTGTGAATTTGTATGTAATTATTTGGAATTCGTATTTATTTACCAAAATCAAAAGCCTGTTCAATAGTAAAGCGACGGTGAATTAACAACAACATTTTTATAAGATTTTTATGTTCCAGTTTTTGAAGGAAAGACAAGATCTAAGAGCAGAGTAAGATTAGACACTTAAACACTTTACGATGGACAATCTCGAGAAATTTACTTTAAGTAACCTTGCTGTTATTTGAAAATGGTGAAAAAGTTAAAACGATAATATATTTTTATTATCACAATAAAAAACATAAATTAATAAACTCACGCGATGATTTCAATATTAGCTTAGAAATCAATGGACCTCGGCTAGTTACCCTTGCAGCTAATCTTAATATAAAAAGCGTGTATGCTTCGACTTCTATATCAGTTTAGCTTGGAAAACCAAAATACTAACAGCTTTTAAAAATGTTCTTCAAGGTATATTTAAATATAATTCTATTTTATATAAATAATGTATATTTTTGCTTAGAAAAAAAATTGAAAACATTAACATTTGATTTTTAACATAGGTGTTGTGTTTCGCTGCCCTCGTCGCCCTCGCGGCTGCCCAGTACGGTTACGGACATGGACATGCTTACTCCTCTCAACACATCTCCCGTCACGACGGACATCCTGAAGTTGTCCACGTGCATGGCGGTCACGGATACGACCACGGCCATGGCCACGTCGACTACTATGTAAGTAATGGCTTTATATCATAATTATTATATTTATTAAACATAATTATTATATTTATTAATAAAAGACGATAATTTAATTGAATATCTCACAAAACTTTTAGGCCCACCCTAAGTACGAGTTTGACTACAAAGTAGAGGACCACCACACGGGCGACATCAAGTCCCAGCACGAGAGTCGCGACGGTGACGTAGTGAAGGGATACTACGCTCTCCACCAGCCTGATGGCTCTGAGAGATCTGTTCACTATCATGGAGACCATCACACCGGGTAGGTTTTGCTTCACAAATAATTACATTCACTTGTAATATTACAAATAAGATTAATATGTATATTTTAATTATTACAGATTCCACGCGGATGTGAAGTTCGACACTCATCACGTGGTTCCTAAACATCACTATTAATAATCGACTGAGAAAAGTTACCTGTGATCTTTATAGCGGTTATCTGTTCTTTATTGTTAATAATTTTAAAGATATATTAGTTATTTTATTACAAAATATACTTATTTATTAGATATTTTATGTTTTCTTATAGCCCTTTTCAATTTTTAAAAATATTTCTTCTGATATTTGAACCTGCCCTATCCTAAAAAAATATCTATTATATTATACTCTAACCTCTATCGTTGTAGAGGCCGTCGTGGCGCAGCGGCACAAGGGTGTGACTTCACTCGAGGAAGTGAAATATCTATTTACCTTTATATTTCCATTTCTTCGCGAGGGTGTCGAGGCGGGGCATTGAGTTCTGAGATTCAACACGAAATGCCTCCAGAATTCGGCAGAAAGTGGGGAACGGAGTGTCTTAACACTAGGTTCCCTGTGCCTACCCTGCTGTGTGCGGGATACAGCTTGAAGCTGATTTTATTTCTCTATCATACAGAACTCAACGGCGCACTTTGCCTCGACACCAGAGTGAAGTGAGTTCCGCCACTCAACACGCAATGCCTCCAGAAGTCGGTGAAAAGTGGGGAGAGAAGTATCGTATCGTATTCAGTGTAGATATAAAACTGTATAAAAATTTGCATTTTATTTTAAGATGCCCTAAAAGTTGTAGAAATATTATAATTGAAATGTATGTGATTACGATCTCTTATACCTTGCAGAAATTAATATGCGGTGGGTTAGCTTCCAGCCTTAGGTAGTAGAACAACTTGTAGAGTACAAGAAAAACAAAAAGTTTCCTATAAAAAAATTCTATGAGTAGGTGGATGGATGGATATAAAGTATAGATTATTATAAGTACATTTATATAACATTGTTTATTTTTTATTTTATGGCTTTTAGGCGTGCCACTGGAGTATACTTTACTTCGCTAATGTTACGTAGAAGGAAGAAATCACGATAAGTGATTAATCAGTTAAAAATAGATTAAATAAAACTTAAGAGACTAGATTAAAGGTGTAAAAAATAGAAGGGCTTATGAATTATGCTTAAAGAGATATATAGCATTGAAAGTTTTTAAGTTGTTTGTTGGTTGTCTTTGAGAGCTTAATTAAAATCATTTTTTTTTCAGGTGTTTTGATGACTATGGGTGTATTATTAAAGTTATAATAAGCGATGAATTAGCTTTACCACCTTTTTATATTAAATTTGTGTCAAGCAATGGTTAAAAGAATTCCAGGTTAAAGCCCTCGCATACTTATTGAAATGTTTATACATTTTTAACGAATAGTACTCTAATGTAGCCATAAATAACGCTAAATTTAATGATTAAATTCTCATTTTTAAAACAGAACGAAAACAGAGGGTTGTTATAACTTTCACGTGTATTTAAATGAACGGAACGGAAACGGACGGAACGGAACGGATGAACTAAATTTGATATTGTTATATTTTTTGTTTTATTTTAAGAGCTTATTCTGTGGGCACTTAAATTATTTATCAATTATCAATATAGCGATGAACGCTTTATATAGCTTTTTTCAATTCTGTTGAGCAACACGTATTTTATTTTTATTGATAATGTTATTTTCACAGTATATTTTTTATTGGAATTGGAAATTACTCTTTAAGAAGGAAAGGATATGTCCATGTACAATAAATGTAGGTAAAAATAAAATGCATGAATTATTGAAATGTAAGAAAGTAATGTTTTATTTTAGTAATATTGATATTATAGTGAACATCACTTAAGGTATCAAAAAGTATCTATATGTACAAGTATCCAATTAAGGAATCTACTACACTTTTAAAAACTTTGTTATATCAATTCTACATCTTCATACATATATTTACATTTTTTAAATAGAAAATAAAAAAAAAATTAAACAATCATAGCTAGTTGTTCACAATGTAGCCTAATTATAACGAATTAGTAATGATGTTTGGGGACAAGATGGTGGGTGTTGAATTTTACATCAGCGTGGAAACTGTAACAATAAACGTGTCATTATAAAACCAGTTTTAATTTTAAAATAAGAAAGTATTTTAAAAGCCAGCGCAATTTCTGGACTTACCCGGTATGATGATCACCATGATAGTGTACAGATCTCTCAGAGCCATCAGGCTGATGGAGAGAGTAGTATCCCTTCACTACGTCACCGTCGCGACTCTCGTGCTGGGACTTGATGTCACCAGTGTGGTGGTCCTCTACTTTGTATGCAAAGTCATATTTAGGATGAGTCTAAAAATATAATAAAATATTTTTTTATATAGAATTATTATTGTTATCTAGTAATCAACTGCATTTTAATTCGCACGATATTATAGAATAAGGTAATATAGGAATATATGTATAAGCATATATTTATTTATAGAATATTTTTATATGACAACTTTACTTACGAAATAGTCAACATGGCCGTGATCGTGTCCATGTCCATGTCCTCCGTGAACGTGAACGACCTGAGGATGTCCGTCATGGCGGGAGATGTGTTGCGAGGAGTAAGCATGCCCATGCCCATGTCCATATTGGGCAACTGCGATTGCGACAAGGGCGGCAAAACACAATACCTGTATGAATATAGAAATTAATTAAATATAGAGTATGCAATATAAAAAAAAACAATATATTCAGTTTTGTAACTGATTATTATTATTATTTTATTAATTTTATTATTTTTCCATAAAAATAATATATATTGAATTTCTATGTACCTTAGCAAACATTTTGAGAATATAGTTATTATTTTCGTTTCCAAAATTCAACTGATATAGTGTTCCTAATACTCACGTCTTTTATAATAACCGCAGGGGTAACAACAGTCGAGGTCTATTGATTTCACTCTACTTTACATTTGGCAATATTGACGCCATCGCATGTGCTCACAAGTTAATGCTTTGGAATTTATTATTATGATAAGTTAATTTTGAGGTCGTCGTGGCACAGGGGCAGAAGCGTGTGACGTTTGTGGGTTTGATTCTCACTCGGGAGAATGAGTTATCATTTTTACATAACACATTTATTATGTTCATTTCTTCACTCTAAAATGCGAAAATCTCCAAGGAAAATGCGTTCCGTTCCCCACTTTCCGCTGAATTCTGGAGGTATTGCGTGTTGAGTGGCGGAACTTAACGCCGCGCTTTTGCCTCGATACCAGAGCGAAGAAACTGAAATATAAATTTAAGTTATTTCCTGTGAACTATACGTAATAAAAATATTGAAAATTATTTGTATAATTATATAGTTTGAATTGAAAAATATACGATAGAATTATTTTTCCTTACATTGCCTATTGAATTTTTTATGGAAAAAGGACAAGACAAATGAGCGTTCGGGTCACCTGATGTGGTCACCGCCGCCCGCGACCCCGTGCAGCAGCAGAGGAGCTACAGGTGCATTGCCGGCCTTTGAGGTGGAGATAGACGCGCTTTTTGAAGATGAATAAATTCTCTAGTACTTTTCATATTCTTCCAATAAATACAAAATTGAAGAACTGTTTTTTTTACAAAATCATTTATTCTGGTATTTAAATAATCTATGGTACCACAAAAAAACATGGAAATATATTTTATACTCTGTTTAGCATATTCAACATTAATATTATGCATGAGTGCCCAGCGCGAGATAACTGTAGCAACAACTCTTGAAAATTTCGCGAGCTATCGATAATTAGAAAATTATAAGTCTCGATTATTTATTCTTCCGTTCAGAGACTTTAAGTAAAACCTACGTATATGATATAATTTGTTGTCGAAAATATTTTTACTTACATGTTTTAATATTTGAATATTTATTCACCACCTCTGGCGCCTGAACATGAAGTGGTAGTAGAGGGTAGAATAGTAGAGGATATATAAAGACATTTACATAAAATCCCCAAAAGCTTCAGCTTTGCTAAAATATCTCAGGGTATCAGTTTATTACAATTTTATTCAATAAATTATTGAAGTGAATCTTATAGCAATAATAGCAATTTATCATTTTATTCTAGTAAAAACTGAAAAGTGCCTGTAATTTAAAATGTTAAAAGTGTTGTTATTTAGGAATATTTCTATAAAACTGAATTTTACTATAAACAGTCTTAAAGAATAATTTTGTATACATATATTTTACTTTTTTCTACGTTAAGATGATGTAAATGATTAATTTCAGCAATAATGAAACTCATACATGTTTCCTATTCTTCTAATAAGTATAAGTAAATAGTAGAGCATTAAAAAAGCGTACTTACCCAATACATTAAACAATCAGACAAAATCATTTTTATTTTTTATTTTATATTTATCTTCACTGTACCTTCGATTGGTTCATTGGAACTCTAATTAAAATTCTTACTGAAACGTACATTAAGCATTACGTGTGAAACGTATGAAACTATTATAGCATATTAGGTACTAATGATGCTGTCGGTGAAATCAATAAATATCTAAAATTTACCCTTGTAAATGATATATAAGACGTGGGAATTAATTTTAACACTATCAGTTGAGTTTTTATATTTATTATTAAAACAGTTAAAAACTTTATTAACACAATGTTGACTAAGGTAAGTCTTTAAAATTATATTGTTGCTTAATTTTAATTATTTTATTAATATAACTAATTCCCATAGAGTTTATGTTAACCGTGATGAATTAGCTAAAGATATTTTAGTATATTAGCATAATACATAAAAAAATTGTTGAATTAGTTGTAGTTAATGTTCACATATCGATTTTAATTTAAAAAAAAATCACAGTACTTTTACACGATATACAGTGCATATGAAAATAATTTAAATAAAATTATAGTATTGACTGTACGCGTTGATTATATTTTGATGAACGGTTGTGAGTTCGATTCGGACTCGGGGGAATTTTTATTTATGGGAATTGTATAGGCAGTCCTATAGATCCAAACATCCACGATCCAAATTTTAAGACATTGCGGCTTGAACGGTGATGCTAATGAATAGTTATCACCATTCAAGATGGAGTGTCCCCAAATTATTATAATAATTATATATAATATTCTTCATTTCCAGGTACTGTGTTTCCTCGCATTTGTGACAATTGTAGTTTGCCAACATGGCTACAGGCATGACCCTGCTTACTCGTCACAGTATATTTCTCGTTACGGCGGGCATCCCGAAATTGTACATGGGCATGGATACGCAAGCCGATATGGCTATGGACATGGTCCCAGATACGGTCCCGGATATGGTCTCGGACATGGTGTCGGATATGGTCCCGGATATGGTCCCGGATACGGTTACGGACACGGTTACGGACACGGATATGGACTCGGATACGGACACGGACACGGGCATCGCTACGGTCACGGATATGGACACGGATACGTTGATTATTATGTATGTTATAAAAAATCTTATTGGAAGTCTTCGTGATGAAGTTGGGGATAATGGTTTGGTTGGGCTAATGAGAATAAAAAATTGCAGATATATTAGTTTCTCCCTCTGTTTCCATCGCTTACTGAAATAGGGTTATTTTTTATGTAAAGATGCATGAGAGATATAAAAGACCATAAAGATAAAATTTGTGTAACATTTGTATATGATATTTATATCTGTAAGTAATCGCTCTAATTTTATATTTGCAGGCCTATCCTAGGTATAACTTTGGATACAAAGTAGTGGACCACCACACTGGTGACATCAAGGAACAACAGGAACACCGCGACGGTGACGTGGTTAGGGGATACTACGCACTACATCAGCCCGATGGCGCTGAGAGGACAGTCCGTTATTATGCCGACGACCACGTTGGGTAAGATTTATTTTTTTATTTTCATGGATCTTTCCTACTCTATTAAGAAAAGATATATAGGAGAATTTAGTGCTAAAATGCACTTAAATTAGGATTAATAGATATAGCGATCGAAATTCCAACCATTCGTATACAGTCAAAAATGCACCTTTATATCACCAGAGTATAAGAAATGTAATATATTTATCGTTTTAATCTAATAATTTGTTAATTTACCTACGTGCTTATTCCAGATTCCAAGCTGATGTCAGATACGGCATTCATCATTTGTATCCGAGATATCATCATTGATATTTCTGTGATTTAAGTTATTATTGTCCTTAACTATCACAATTAAAATATCAAATATCTATTGTAATTTAAATATCCTACTCTCTGTACTTACAGTAAATATATTTTTTTATTTTTTATTGTAATGAAATAAAATTATACGATATATTGATTTTGTTTTCTGTTTCACACATATTTCTTTTTTTTTCTTTAATTATGTTTATGCATAATACAAAAATATACTGATGTTAATATTCAAAAGGTATAAGGGTAGGTAAATACAATTATTAAAAAAAATTCATTAACTTCAATAAATAAAATTCATTTTAAAAAGAGACAAATAGGTAGATGATGGGATCCAATATCCAAATAGATTCATATTGAGAAGCGTTTTTAATCTTTTTTATTAATAACTATCATCTTATAATAAAAGAATATATTTTTGTAATATTTATAGTTACTACATTATTTTATGTCGAATGCAGTAAAGAATATTATAATTTTACACACAAAAGTTTCAAAAAAAAACGAGTGGACGTGATGCCAACCAGGACTTGAGAATTGAAATTCTTCAGGGGTTAATAATGAGGCTCATACAATTTATAGCTCCTAGCACATTCTATACCTCTTGTATCATTTGTCGTTGTTTAGTATCTATTAACTATATTGTTTTTATTATTTTCAGATGCTATGCTAGAAATAGATATTGTCAGCTATAAACAGATTTAAAATATTTATTGTTACGTAAAATGTAAGTTTCCTCACCATAGTGTTTAGAAACCTTTTATTGTTGCATATCAGAGTAACCTTCAATGTTGAACGTTATTATACGTGCAGCGTAAGAGTCATTTAAAAAAAAATAATTAAAATCAATTGCATAAAAAAACCATGGAACACGCAATTCTCTACTCAAATCGGTATTTGATCTTCTGCTCTCATGAGGTCATCATGGCGCATTGACTGTAAATGCGAAGCTTCTGGGTTCAATCCCCATCTTGATTCTAGAATTATTTTAATTTTCCCTCTGATAACTGACTAAGTTCGGCGTTGAGTTTCGCCATTTAAAACACATTGACTAAAATACGGAGTATGTGAACATCAAGCTTAGAAGAAGGAGAGTTCTAGAGAGAAAAAGCTTGAAGTTTTTTTTTTTTTTTTTTTTTTTTTTTTATTTTAAAAAACTACATCCACGGGCTCATAGTTGCCCGTGCCTTTTTTTATTTTAAGAAAGTTTTTTTTTTTTTTAATGTGGCGTACTTAATTTTGGGACAATTTAAACTGTACTTATATCTAGAGCTTATACTAGAGGGGTTGGATGAGACCCCTACCGACAATTTTTTTTTTTTTTTTTTTTTTTTTTTTTTTTTTTTTTTTTTATTTTTAAAAATATATATTATAATTATTAGAGAAATTATTAGAATAAAAATTATAATTATTTTGTATAATTATTATAGTCTTTTGTATAATTATTATGTATATAGGTGTGGAATTTTAGATTTGGCCTGGCTTATGCAGAACGCCTTCCTTAAGTTTTTGGATCAGTGTCTCTATCACCCTATCGTCTCTTTGTGACATTGCCCCTTTTAGGTTCGCCTCCACCACCTCCGTAAATGAAGCGCCCACCGCTCGGCTGATGAAGTTGCCTATTGCGTCACCGCCATCGTCAGAGTAATAGACACAGGTGTTGGTGTGTCTCGTCACTGCGACGACTGCGTGAGAGACGCTCTCATGTACTCGGATCCGTGCGCGTCCGGTTCGGACGATGACGACGTCTGCGAAGGTCTGCCCCTGAGCCTCATGGATAGTCATGACTCGCGAACCTGCTCCAGTTCCATATCCCTGGTCTTTCAGCTGCCTCTTCTCCTCCTGCGTGTGGACCAGATATAGGGTGCCGTCGTTACATTGTGGTATTCGCGCGTCGGTATATCCTAGAACCTTTAGGGAGTGGACAATGGGGCTTGCGGAGTAAATGCTGTTATATACTCCGGCGAGGGCATAGGCGACGTCCATTGGGCTCCGATGTGTGCAAGGCAACTCGCATGTGATGTTGGTTGTCAAGCTAGGCCTACAGTACCTTAATTCGAATAGATTTTGTCTGTCGATGTAAGGCAGCTGATTGATATCTCCGATGAGTGTGACCTCGTTCGCTCCTGACAGTCTGGCCGCCATAACAATGGCCCCGAAGTGGTTCATGAGGGCTTCGTCCACCGTTAGCCGGTTTATAGCTATTCCCTCATGAAAACCATTGACTAAGATCGAGGCCATTGTTCGCACTCTCTTTGTCGCTTTCGTGCCAAGGCGGTGCGCCAGCTTCTCTCTTAGATCTTTCGCGGCCTCTACTGTGGTTGTCGCTACTACTTCCGTGTCCTCATCGAAGTGCTTGATAATGTGAGTTGTCTTACCACACCCCGGAACCCCATTTACCCAGGAAAGTTTTGGTAGCTCCCAATTCACGAAGGCTGCGCCCGGCTCAGGATCGCTTGAAATGGCGTTTGCCATTCCGAGTATCCTATCGTCCAGCATCACCCTCGTGCATTCGGCCACTACTACCACTTGGTCGCTCTCTGATGTAAGGAATTTGGGGGGATCGTCTACTCTTTCACTTTCGACCAGGCCTATAAAGCCCTTGGTGCTGCTATAGGCCGCCATGTACTGTCCCGTCATGCTTCCGTGAATGACACGGGAGCTGACGTTGTCATAGATGGCGGCTTTGGCTTCATCGAGTTCTACTTCCAGGAGTTTGAGGTTCCCTCTCTGGAAAGTCTGAAGGATCTTTTTACAGATATTGGTGTTTACCTCGCGGGTTGCCTTTAATGTGGCTAAGAACTCGATGAACGCATTTATAGCATGTTCCTTTGGGCTTCTGGCTATTTTTAGGTCAGGTAGTGTTATGTTGCCTCTGCTGTGCTCTAGTACGCCTTCGCGGTGTCCTTTTTGTTCCCGTTGATTTCGGGTGTCGAAAAAGGCTTTGACCTCTCTCTCTTGCGTGCTAGTTTGGCGCGCAGCCTTAGAGGCAGAACATTTTGGAGTTTCTTCGACTCCCGGAATGTCGGTGCTGGTTTGGCGCGCAGCATTAGAGGCAGAGCATTTTGGGGTTTCTTTTTCCCTTGGAGCGACGACTCCCAGAATGGCCCTCGCCAAAGTCCTCGAGATGTTATGTTTGGGGGTGGGTGTGTTGGTCTTGCTTGTGGATGGCTCGGGGTACAGCTTCTCTTGCAGCCTCTCGGACCCGCTCTGCTTCGGCGTTTCGGTTGGAGCCTCTGTTGAGGGGGAAGGTAGATGTTTCTTTGCCTTTAGGAAGTCAAGGCATTCCCCCCTGTCTTCGTAGACGACTAGCTGGTGTTTGTGGGCGACCTTGAGGCATTCGTAGTAGTTTGCTATGCTGCCTCTATAAGGTTCTACCCTCATTGCGTCTACGCTTATGGTCTTAGGGGCTCCTTGCGGCGTGCATTCCCGAACTCTTCGGAGGATCGAGTCAAGTTGGGCAAAGGGAGATTTCTCCCCACATTCGAGCAATGCGATCACTTTGTTCTGTGACCGCAGTATTCGGCAGGGGGGTTCAGCCAGCCTTTGCCATGTCAGTGAGTCTATTTTTGCTGACCTCACCGATGTTTTACTCGTGCTTCCTTTGAGTCTAGTCCTGGTGAAATTTGGACTCTATCCGGCGGTTCCGAGCGACTGAAAGCTATTCCCACCCTTTCTGATCCCTCGGCCATGAACAAGGCTACGCTCCTGACCCTTATTCCGGGTTGTCCGTCCGCTGCCTTCTCATTTAGCATTGCCATCACGTTGGTTGTGGCCAGTGTTGGTGGATTGTGCTGTGGCGGGTTTACTTTTGTGGTTAGTTTTTTCCACTTCTTTGGCAGGCCTCCTGTGGTCTTTTTGAGGGAGGCCAGTAGTTTATTTATT
Source organism: Heliconius melpomene rosina (assembly GCF_056956725.1). NCBI lineage: Eukaryota > Metazoa > Arthropoda > Insecta > Lepidoptera > Nymphalidae > Heliconius > Heliconius melpomene. Next base: position 3,797,724 of record NC_140401.1, on the reverse strand, counting down.
GTTGATTTTGTTGGTATTGTTGGTGTGGGAGAAGCAGGTGTCGAGTGTGTTTGTTGGATTAGTACGGGGATTGGAAGTGGTGCGGAAGTTGGTATCTGGGGAGCTTGTGGAAGCGGTGCAGGTGTTGTTGGTGGTGTGGGTACTGGTGTTTGGGAATTTTGTGTGAGTGGTGCAGGGGTTTGTGATGGTGCAGGTGCTGGTGTTTGGGATGTTTGTGAGGGTGGCGCGGGTATTGGCGCGGAGGGGAGAGCCACTAGCGAGCTGTTGCGTTTCGCGGCTGTTAAGATGGCTTTACGTGCGAAGGTGAGGAAAGGTGTCCTGGTGGCTTCTGATTCTAAGATGGTGTGGAGTGATTGCTGGTCTAGGTTTTTGTTGGTGGTGACCTCCAGCATCGCTCGATCTGAGCCGTATCTTGGGCAGTCCAGGATTACGTGCGTGACCGTTTCCTCACATTGCGGATCGCAGAGACAAGATGGGCTGTCCTTTAAGTGGAATCTGTGCAAGTAGGCCGCGAAACCTCCGTGGCCAGTCAGTAGCTGGGTGTCTGTTGGTGTTATTTTTGTTTTCCTTACCAGGGTATATGCCTTTTTGACGTCTGGTAAGAACAGCTTTGTGACTGATCCGGTTTGGGAGGCTTCATATCTCGCTTGCCATGCCTTGACAGTCGCCTCGCGTATCTGCTTTCGGACGTATGATACTGGTACTTTGTCATAGTCCGGTGCCGTCTTCTTTTTTATTGCCGCCTTTTTCGCCAGCTCGTCTGCCCTTTCGTTGCCGGGTGTTCCAACGTGGGCCCTCAACCAGAAGAACCGCACTGTCCTGCCCTCGTTCTGGATGTCACGTATGCAGCTCTTCATTTGTAGGCCGAGAGGGTGAGTCGTCGATGGGGATCTTAGTAGATCCAAGGATGATCTCGAGTCGCTTAAGATGTTGGTAGCGCTCGTTTTCGACTTTTTCACCATCTCTATTGCCCTGAAGAGTGCATACATTTCCGACTGGAAGACGGTGTTGTGCGGCTCCAGGCGAAATGTGGAGAACTTCCTCTCCCTACCCTGGTCCCACAAGGTTAGGGCTGCTCCTACTTTACCCTCGATTTTGCTGCCGTCGGTGAAGATTAGGGGACCGGCTATTTGGTGTTTATCGAGGGTCTCCTGGTCGAGGCTCTCCAAGCGCATGTACTCAGTTGTTTTGAGTTGTGATGGGTGTGGATTTTGTAATGGTCCCACCCTGCGCTCTATTTCGCGTCCTGGTGGTAGGAGGTCCACGCAGTACCCCTTTTTGATCTTGTACAGATTGGCGGCTTCCTGGATTCGAAGGTCAAGGGGGATTAAGCCTGAGAGGACCAGTGCCGATGTCAGAGACACCGTCCTGTACGCCTTGCATATTTTTTGGGCAAATCCTCTTTGCAGCGAGTCTAGTTGTTTCCTTATCATCAGCTTCTCGGCTGCCGAAGACCACGCGCTTGCTGCGTAGAGGACGATTGGCTCTATCACCGCCACGTATATGGTTCTCACTATCTCGCCATTAAGACCCCACGTTACCCTCGCCGCGCACGCTAGTCGTTTGTAAATGTCTGCAGCTTTCTTGCATATTGCAGATGCGTGCGCGTTGAAAGTCAGCTTGGAGTCTATTACGAGTCCTAGGAGTTTTATTTCCGAGACCATACTCAGTCGGGTGCCGGACATGTATACTTCGGGGGCTTCAAACTTGTGCTTCTTGGTAATTACCATCGCGTGGGTCTTATGCGCGGCGAAGCTCAGTTTATTTAGCCTTCCCCAGTCCTGCACTTCGGCTAGGGTGGTCTCGGCTTGGGCTTGTAACTCACTAGTACTATGGCTGGAGAAAGCGAGGACCACATCGTCAGCAAAGGCCTGACAGTATATCCCTCTGGACGCCATTTTGTGCAGGAGTGAGTCCAAGATGAGGTTCCAGAAGGTTGGTCCGCCGATGGATCCTTGGACACAACCCTTCGTGGTACCCTTTTCGCTGGTTGCTCTGGCGTAGTTGATGATGACTCTTCGATCTTCCAGGTACGAGGCCACCAGGGAGTAGAGGTTTTTTGGGCATCGTTTCCGCACCAATTGGCTCTTAAGGGACGGCCACCAAGCATTGTCGAAAGCGCCCTCTATGTCCAGGGATACAAGGAGTATTGTCTTTTTTTTCTGTTTAGTTTCTGTTTTTATGTGTTGTGTTAGATCATAGAGTGCGTCCTCGGTTCCCCTTTGCGGCGTGAACCCATATTGGCTGGGATGAAGCGTTGGTAAAAGGTGCCACTGCAGTCTTCCCACTAAAAGTTTCTCGACCGTCTTCCCGAGGATCGGTAGTAGCCCTATGGGACGGTACGACTTTGGGTTGGTGTAGTCGTCCTTTGCAGGTTTACGAAGGATGCAGACGTGGGCGATTTTCCACTGCTTGGGGAAGTATGACAGTGATAGACACTTGTTAGCTATCGCCAAGAATACCTCTCTGTCACAGTTGATCGCCATGCTGCATATGTCGGAGGTCAGGCCGTCCGGTCCCGGCGCTTTCTTTGGGTTCTGGCTCGAGAGAACCATCTCCAATTCCGCGTCCGTGAAGGGGGGGTCGTCCTCCGACAGGTCTTCAATCTCCGCGGGAGTTCTTCCTTCAGTGGCCTCTCTGACTCGCTTGTGCAGTTCAGTTTCGCCATCTACTTGGTCGTCAGGGTAGAACGTCTTTGCCAGGAGCTCCGCCGACTTATCTGGTGACAGTGTTTCGCCAGCTATGTTCCTTAGCAACATATCGTCTTGTCTTTTGGACGTCTTCCTTATAACTCTGTAGATGCTGTCCCAAACGCTCTCACGGTCTTGAGAAGTGCAGAACTCCTTCCAGCTCTGGGTGGCTGCCTCTATTGCTTTCTGATGGTATGTGTCCCTTGCCTGCATGTACTCATCGATAGTGAACTCTCTTCGTCGGGGCGCAGCGTTCCGGATTCGGCGTTTCTTCCTAAGCACGTCAGATTGTAATTTGTCTAGGGTGGTTGACCACCATGGCGGCCTTGGATCACCTTTCCGGTCTCTAACTTTGGGTATTGTTCCTTTGCATGAGCTGTGGACTATGGATGTGTAGATCGATAACATCTTCTCCAGTTCCTCCGGGCTCGAAACTCTGTGTACGTTATCTTTGGCTATGTTGTGTTCGGCTAGTGCGGCCTTGAAGGCAGTTACGAAGTCCGACCACTTTGCTTTCTTGGTATTGTACCTGCGTGTGGTGATAGGCTTCAGGGGTTCCAGTGCCCTTTCCAAGCGCAGCGCAAACGTTATTGCGTTGTGGTCGGATGTTACCAGACTTCGGTCCACTCTCCAGTTCTCCGCTCTGCCAAGCAGGGTGTGACTTATTAAGGTCACATCCACACAGCTCTCGTAACACCTCCCTCCTCTGTAAGTTTCGAAAGTTGGTATATTGCCCGAGTTTAGGACGTGGAGGTCCAGCTCTGTTGCGAAGGAGTGATATTCCGCTCCGCGATGATTTTCGGATTTGCTGCCCCACCAATGACTCCAAGCATTCACGTCGCCCGCAATTATCCGATGGTTGGTGTGAATTTTGGTGGTAGCCTTTTTGATTTGGGATAGATATGGGGATAAGTTCTGGTCGCCTTCTAAGTACACGGAGAGCACTCCCAACGACAGCGGTCCAGCTTTGAGATGGACGGCAGCCACGTTTTCAGTCACGATCTGGGGGTCATGGATCACCTCCAGGGTGTTTCCGAAAATTATTATGGCCGCCTTAACCGGTTTCTGGCGGTTTAGAGTGCACTGGATGGTGGTTGTGCCTGGTTGAGATTTCATCTCACCTGTCCTTCCTACATACGGCTCTTGGACAAGTGCGATTGAGATACCTTCCTCTACCGCCACCTTGTATATTTCCGCCGTCGCCAGTTTGGAGCGTTGTAGGTTCGCTTGAACGAACCTTAGTTCGCTCCCGGTTACTCTGCGCACCTCGCAGGCGACACGTGGTGAAGTGTTTGGGGGGCCCTTAGCAATACTGAACCCTGGAACGTGCTATACCATCCCATTTTTGTCTTTCCGGGCACTCTAAGCTATAGGCTGTATGTGCCTGGTCCGCGATTTCCCTTTTTAATTTTGCGCAATTTGCACACCGGGGAGTTTCTAGATTTTGCCGTTTTTGGCAGACCTTCCCCGCGTGGTCCTCTCCGCAGTAACTGCATAAATCCGTTCCGGCTTTGCAGAGAGTCCGGGTGTGCCCGAAGCCAAGACATTTAGCACATTGCACTAGTGGGGATTGATCCTCCACCGTGCACCTGCCAAAGCCTATGTAGATCTTCTCGGCCTCGGTGAATCGCTTATATATCACCGGGGAAACCTGAAGTACGGGATGGCATTCATGGGGGTTCCGGGCGCGCTTCCTGTAGCGAACCCGTATCCTCATATCTGCCTCTTGGATGTTTTGGAGTAGATGTTTGTTTTGAGATGTGGTGTATTCCACAAGTTCCTCGTTTGTAAGGCAGCTGAGGACTCCCCTTACGCACACTAACGGGTCTTGATTGGTGGGCTCTTTTATTGTGAGCTTATTGCATTGTTTTGGTCCAATACTAATATTAGACTATTCGATAGTGGGATTTCAATTCTAATCTCAACCTAGTGTCAAGTAGGTCCAACGTGAGTTATAGTGGCTGATTTATCTTCTAATACACATTAAAAACACTAACACTTCATAAGTAGTGTTTAAACTTTTCTGTGCTACTTAATTTTTATGCTTTAAAAATCTTTAATAACCTTGTATGGAATGTTGTCAGAAGAAATAGTCGGGACCTATTATTTTATAATTATTAGCTGTTGCTACAGTTATCTCGTGCTGAGCACTCATGTATAAATTTATGTTGAATATCTTTAACAATATTGTTTTGCCTTTTTTAGAGTTCCGTACCTCAAAAGGTAAAAACGGAACCCTTATAGGGTCATTATTTTGTTGTGCGTCTGTTCATCTGTCAAGACCATTTATCTGAGGGTTGCGTGGGGGTAGTCAAGCTGAAATGAATATCAAGTATTCACTCATTCACTTCATTTATAAGGTTCTTCACGTGGATGTGACCTTACATATCTCGAAATTGAAGACTCTTATCGTTGTGATAGTTAAAGTAAGCAGAGCAGGCACCTGAAATTCAGACACTTCGTTCCTCATTTTCCTTGGGTTGTTTTCTTCATGCTCCGAATTCTGGAGACACCAGAGAGAAGAAATGAAAATATAACATATTCCAAAAATAATATCTTCATTTATAAATTTTACTATTTCATTCTTAAACCTTCTAGTTCAATATAATGCCTGACTAATTTAAACGCAGCAAAAGTTTCATAACGTTTGAGGTATGTTCTAACTTAAATTAAAAGATAAAAATCAAAATCAACCATTTAAGATTATTAGGCGAACATTTGATTGAAATAATGAATACTTAAGAGGCTAAATTTATTTATATGTATATTTATTCACAAAGAATTTTATTGAAAGAAGTTAATTAATTTTGACGATGTTAAAAAATATATGTATTTAAGTCTAAATATTAGCATTAATATATTTTTTATTATGAAAATATGAACTGAAATATACATAAATAGTAGTTAACTGATAAGGAAGGAGGAATATGTATGAGTGAAATAGACGACAAAATAAATATATAATATAAATTTTATTTCATTACAATCATACAAAATCAACAAATTGAAAAAATATTTACAGTTAGTGAGGAGAGCATGATATTTAAATTATGATAAGTATGATTATTAAGTCACTTCATGTTTTCCATCTGGACTTATGCTCAATCAATGAGGATATCTAGGATACAAGTGATGAGTGCCGTATCTGACATCAGCTTGGAATCTGGAATAAATTATTAGATTAAAATTATAAATAAACAAGCGGACGCGCGCAGCTTCGCTTACTTATTTAGGGGTGAATTCTAATAAACCACGAAACATATGTTCAATGAAATATTTTTAAGAGTCTAAATTTCAAATTTTATAAAAATCGGTGGCGATTTAAAGATTTTTTCATACAAATTTTCAACCCCTTATTTGCACCCTTAGGGGGTGAATTCTAGAAAACCATGAAACACATGTTCAATTAAATATTTTTAAGAGTCTAAATTAAAAAATATATAATAATCGGTGGCGTTTTAAAGATTTTTCCATACAAACTTTCAACCCCTTATTTGCACCCTTAGGGGAAGAATTCTAGAAAACCATCAAACATGTGTTCAATTAAATACTTTTAAGAATCTGAATTTCAAATTTTATAAAAATTGGTGCCGATTTATAAAAAATTCTATACAAACACTCAACCCCTTATTTGCACCCTTAGGGGAAGAATTCTAGAAAACGATGAAACACGTGTTCAATTAAATAGTTTTAAAAATCTAAATTTCAAATTTTATAAAAATCGGTGCCGATATAATTTTTTTTCCATATAAACTTTAAACCCCTATTTCACCCCTTTAGGGTTAAAATTTTTCAAAATCCCTTCTTAGTGGATGTCCAGATTACAAAAGTAAACTTTTGTCCAAATTCCACGTTTCTACGCACAGCGGTTACGGCTGTGCGTGCGTCTTACCTCAGTCAGTGAGGACAAGTCCTTTTATATATATAGATTACATTTTTTATACACTCATGCTATAAAGGTTTTACGTTTTAGTGTGTACGAGATGGTTTTAAGTTCGTCATCACCTGAAAATATTTTTGTTTATTTTACTGTTAATTCTGTGACCGGTCAAGGCAAAGTGCGTTTTAGCGCTAAATTCTTTCTATCTATCCTTTCTTAATAAAGTAGAAATAAATCTTACCCAACGTGGTCGTCAGCATAATAACGGACTGTCCTCTCAGCGCCATCGGGCTGGTGTAGTGCGTAGTATCCCCTAACCACGTCGCCGTCGCGGTGTTCCTGTTGTTCCTTGATGTCACCAGTGTGGTGGTCCACTACTTTGTATCCAAAGTTATACCTAGGATAGGCCTGTGAATATGGAATTAGAGCGTTTACTTACAGATCAAAAATATAAAACAAAAGCACCTATTTCTGGAAACAACGAGAACAATGTGGTTAAAAACTTTTTACTTAAATTTATGGCCAGCCAATATCGTATTTTATTTTGTAGAGAATATAATTTTATCCCTGAACAGATCGACGACCAATGCATAAATGCATAAGCCACTATTTATTCTCATTACACCCCAACCCACAAAGGTTTCGAATAAGCTTTTTTTAAAATAGCATACATAATAATCAACATGTCCATGCCCATGTCCATGTCCGTGTCCGTGTCCATGTCCGTATCCATAACCGTATCCGGGACCATATACGGGACCATATCCATAGCCATATCGGTTTGCGTATCCATGCCCATGTACGATTTCAGGATGCCCACCGTAACGAGAAATATACTGCGACGAGTAAGCAGGGTCATGGCTGTAGCCGTGTTGGCAAACTGCAATTGTCACAAATGCGAGGAAACACAGTACCTGGAAATTAATAATATTATGTGTCGATATATGTATATCTGATTTGAAGATCTGATCTTCCATAATACATTTCTATGGAGTTGTCGTGGATAAAAATAATTCATTTCCAGGAGTTAGAATTGAACTCGCAACCATACATCGAACCACTACCAATGCGTTTACAGTCAGTACTAAATACAATCATAATAACTCTATAAGCATTGTATATGATTTTTATTAAAGCAATTTTTTATCTCCAGGGTTAAACGAATTAGTAATATTGATGAAATAGTTAAAATTAAACAGTAATATTATTTTAAAGACTTACCTTAGCCAACATTGTGTTGATTAATTTTTTAACTGTTTTGATAATAAACACAAAAACTCGACTGATAGTGTTAAAATTAATTCCTACGTCTTATATATCATTTACAAGGGTAAATATTAGAGATTTATTGATTTCACCGACAGCATCATTAGTACCTAATATGCTATAATAGTTTCACACGTAATACTTAATGTATGTTTCTGTAAGAATTTTATTTAATTAGAGTTCTAATAGACCAATCGAAGGTACACAGTGAAGGAAAAATATAAAAATAATAAAAACGATTTTTTGTGTGAGACTTCAATATATTTGGGTAAGTATTTTATTTCTGCTCTACTATTTATTTATATTGAATTATATTTGATTAATGTGTTGAGTTCCTACCGGATATTTTTTTTAATAATATTTCCCTATATATTGTACTAGCGGACGCGCGCAGCTTCGCTTGCGTATTTAAGGGTGAATTATAATAACTCATAAAACATGTGTTCAATGAAATATTTTTAAGAGTCTAAATTTCAATTTTTACAAAAATCGGTGGAGATTTAAAAAAATTTCCATACAAACTTTCAACCCCTTATTTGCCCCCTTAGGGGATGAATTCTAGAAAACCATGAAACATATGTTCAATCAAATATTTTTAAGAGTCTAAATATCAAATTTTATAAAAATTGGTGACGATTTAAAAAAAATCTATACAAACTTTCAACCCCTTATTTGCACCCTTAGGGGGAGAATTCTAGAAAACGATGAAACACGTGTTCAATTAAATACTTTTAAAAATCTAAATTTCAAATTTTATAAAAATCGGTGCCGATTTAAATTTTTTTCCATACAAACTTTGAACCCCTATTTCACCCCTTTAGGGTTAAAATTTTTCAAAATCCCTTCTTAGTGGATGTCCAGATTACAAGTCCTTTTATATATATAGATTATATCTATCATATTATTTAATTATATGTAATTTCTATTTTAAGAACTCGAAAAGAAAATGATGTAAATTCATTCATCTTTTTTGTAAATAAATATTTTACAAAAAAGTAAATATCTTAAGTAGTTGGGTAAGATAGAAGATGAACTATACAATATACTTAGGCGCTTTTAAATTATTTTTACTGATTGATAGGTAAACAACTTTAATTTAATATAATAAATTATAAGTTAATTTAATATAACAAATAACACTCAAAGAATAACTTTTTTTAAAATTCTATATAAAAATAAGAAATACAGCAATAAAGCGATTGCTATGTGACCATATTGGAAATAAAATTTCCTAATAATTCGTTTCGGTGATAAGAAATATTTTAGTATGTTTTTTCTTAAATTTGTTATATTTTCAACACAACACAAAACTCGATGAGCATGTCCGACTCGTACCTGACCGGTATTTTTTATTATATTTAAAAGGCAAACAACTGGCAGGTTTAATAAAATATGTATAATAAAACAATATATTTTATTTCAGTTTATTATTTGATTTCGAAAAAAAGAACATCATCAACAAGGCGATAACAGTCAACAAACCAACATTTCAATTATTAATATGATCATTTAAATTATGTAAAAAAACCATATTAATTAACAACATTTCTATACACTAAGTAACAAATAAAATGGATTTATAAAGTACTAGTGGTGTTTCTTAGGAATAATGTGGTGCGTTGCGTATTTCACATCAGCATGGAATCTAAAAAAAAAATAACAATAATATAAAACAAAACTGTAAAAACTAGATGTTTGTATACATACATATATCTCCGGAACTATTCTAAAGTCGGTATTCAATAATTTTTATCATATAGTTATTATGCATCTAGGTGCATATACTATAAATAATAAAAACTATAAATAAAAAAAATAAATTGTTATAATAAGTATAAAAAAAAAAATTTAAAAACATTTTTACCCAGTATGATGGTCACCATGGTAGTGTACAGTCCTTACAGAACCATCGGGTTGGTGGAGAGAGTAGTATCCCTTCACGTGGTCTCCATCTCGGCTCTCATGCTGAGACTTGATGTCACCAGTATGGTGATCATTTACTTTGTACTCGAAATGGTACTTGGGATGCGTCTAAAAATATTTTATAAACAAATAAAGTCCATGAATATTTATAACCATAAATTAATTGGATAGTTGCTTAATTTAAACCATGTTCGAAAATTTTATAAAATAAAAAAATATATAAATTATATAAAAATATTACATAACTCACATGGTAATCAATATGGTGACCATGACCATGTCCATGTACGTGTACAATCTTGGGATGACCATCATGTTTCGAAAAGTGTTGTGATGAATATGCCACGTGACAGTCAGCTACGGCTACGATAGCAAAAGTGACAAGACATAATACCTGAAAAGTGATTGAAAACCGGAAGTATAATAAATATCCAACCGATACTTCCTAACGTAATATTATGGATTCGAATCCTCAATATATATATTTTTTTAAATATGGTATCTGTGGTAAAAATAAAACAATAAATTAGCTTCACGGGATACAGCATCCCGCATACAGCAGGATAGGTAGAGGGAACCTAGTGGTAAGACACTCCGTTTCCCACTTTCCGCCGATATCTGGAGGTATTGCATGTTGAGTGGCAGAACTCAACGCCGCGCTTTTGAAATAAATATATATCATTTTTTTAAATAAGTCACATATTTTATGGGTATCTGTGGTGCGATAAATAAAAATCCTGCGCTAGATCCCCCATCGGATTGATTGACTTAATTAGATTGTTTTATAACTCTTTAAATTTTTGAACAAAAATCTATTAAAAATAATTATTATAATAATCAATTACCTTGAAGTACATGTTTGTGAATATGCAAAATACTTCTTGGTTCTAACTAATATGTGAGCTGAATGATACTATGGAACATTATTTCGTGTCTTTTATATTAATAAATGCAAGGGTAACGTAAATTTGTTTCAATATACGCAATTCTTATACATACTTCAGTAAACTGCAATGTATTAGCAAATGTTTCCTAACCCCGGCACGTAAATGACATTGCTATAAATTTGATCTCCATGAAATGTGAGAAACTGTTCTGGAAAAAAATTGTGATTTTTTTTCTTTTTTAAGTTATGTTCGTAGTGAAATCGATACCGATAGAGTGATTTTATTTTCTGTTTTTATTTTATTGTCCCAATTGGTGGCAACGATGTCGCCTAATGAGCTTAGGTAATATATGAAATATTTAGCAGTATATATTGTTTTTTTTTTGCTTATATGCTGCGTGAGTCGAATTTGAGGGTCCAAAAACGATTTAAGGAATATTTTAATTTATAGCGTGTCTTTAAGCTATATGATAAATAGAAATCCAACGAAATATCCATAATAACAATGCGATGGAATATTATATTTTTTAAAAATTTATTTGACTTGCGATATATATACTCGTATCATGATTGTGATGACTGATCATTCATTATATGATAATCTCGTATACAAATTTCAAAGATTAGTTAGCACATTAAGAGCGAAAAATCACGACGAATATCTTAAGACGTAACCTATCACATTTGTACAAATCGCGGGCAGTATCTGTACTAGCTTTTTGAAGTGCTTTAAGCTCAGGTGATATTAGTTAGTATTGAAAATGGTGGAATTGTTTCTCTATTATATCATAATGACGCCTATATTTTAAGATAGTCTTTTCTTTGTTATTGGTGTCGTTTTGAAGTATATGACATAAATGTATTATCTGATCCCACTTCACAATGAGAATGAAGCCGCTGACAAAAGCTAGTGTATAGTGAAATTAATATTATAATAATATTAATAAGAATAGGTACTCCATCTTTAAAAATAATATATTATAAAAAAGTCATTTGAAAATGGTAAAACAAATTGTATCAGAATGCCAATTTTTTTTTTTAAATTTATGCCCATATCCATCACTATCAGCCATCTTTAAATTATAACAGCCTAATCCGCAATAAAAGCAATAAAACAAATATTATTAAATTAATGATGCTCGAAAATACTTCGACCAAGTGACCGTGACCGTGGCCTGCCTGGCCTGCAATGAAGTTGCGTTGGACAACCTAGTTTAGATCGTTTAAAAATATATTTTTTGCTCTCTTTATAAATCATTAACCATTCATCTATTCAAATAAGTATTTGTTATTTTGCAACTGTTTGTTCTTATTAAATAACTTAACTGTTTCAATGTATTTTGTTGAAAATAACTATCGGGCACAACAATTTGTTCAAAGAAAAATTTTATTGTTTCTTATAGTTTAGGTGTTATGTCAAGTGTGCCTGTTTTTAAAATCAAACATTTTATCTAATCCGCTATCCGGCCTAATAAATCAAATAAGTTTTATCCAAATCCGTACGGTATTTCCGAAAATGTGCTTATATAAATAAAAAAACTGATGCAGTCTATTAGTTATATTATAGTATAGATATATATGCATTAATATAAAAAATAACATTAAAAAAATATTATTTGCAAAATTTAGAGGGAAATTATTAATAATAACCACATATTAAAGTGAAGAATTTGATATATTCATAAAAAAGGTATAAAAAAAATATATCTGTAATGTTTTGGTATTTCTACATTTGGTTAAAAGCTCAGTGATGATGGGGGACGACATGGTGTGTTCCGAATTTCACGTCGGCGTGGAAACTGTAAAAAAAATAAAAATATTAAAATTATTAAACGGGCAAAACATAATTTTTCTGCTTTTTTAAAAAAGAATATATAAATATTCTGTTCTTAAGTGGAACAAGTCTCTGTCCCGATAATGCAGGAAAATGAAAACATAAACTAATATAGCGCTATAGTGGACTACTAAGGAATTGTTGCTCAGGAGATATGACATTAAGAACCATATTGTATGTAAAACTTAAAACTTAAATAATAACTATCATCTTTTGGAAATACCTCATAAATTGATAAATAATAATTAAAAAATAATTGACTTAAATTAAAATTCACCAAGTTATTGTAATTAATATTAAATTAATGTTCAAATAATTAGTTGACAAGTGCCAAAATAAATGAAACTGAATTATTACTACAAGTTAAAACTTCATAAGAGATTGAAAATATGAAATAAGTATTATATCAAATTTATGACATTATTTAAAATTTATGTATTAATATCTTAATTTTTGTTCAATATTTTTTTAAATATTATAATCAATATGTTTACCCGGTATGGTCGTCACTTTCGTAGTGTACTTCGCGCTCAGAGCCATCAGGCTGCTTCAGGGCGTAGTATCCCTTCACTACGTCACCGTCGCGACTCTCGTGTTGGGACTTGAAGTCTCCGGTGTGAGGGTCTTCTACTTTGTAAGCAAAATCATATTTCGGGTACGCCTGTGGAAAAATTAACGATAAAAAATTAATGATAATTATATTCTACGGTTTTTTTTAAATCTTATACTTTATAATATTTCTTCAATTTCCGTTGTTAGTGATTAAAATTATTTTATTTTTGGAGGGTAAACTAACGAATGGTCTGTTGACAAGTTATGCATTATAGTAAAAATGAAAGCATAATTTTTCATTTTCCTTTTTGTCAAAAAACATGATCTACTAATAAATAATTTATTTTATTTTAAAATTCAAATTATAAAGGAACATTTATAAGATTTTTCTTAGTTTTTAAAATGCAATAGTTTTAAGAGACAATATTTACATAATAATCAACTTCGTGGCCATGTTCGTGCTTGTCTTCATGTCCATGCCCATGTCCTACATGCACTATTTCTGGCTTGCCGTCATGGCGGTTGATATGTTGAGAGGAGTAGGCCTGACCATGGCCATCCGACGCTAGGGCCACTGCCACCAAAGCAGCTAAACACACTATCTGAAATTTACAATTTTTTTTAAGGTTTTAAATCACTTATAACTTCACTCGACATTTATTTTAAAATATTTTGAATTTATGTTATAATACCTTAGAGTACATGTTTAGATTATAAATTTCTGTTTAGGATTCTAAATTTAGTTCCAAACTGATGCATCTCGATTAGGAATAACGCCTTTTATATTGATAACAAAGGTAACACCCAAGGTAATATAGATTTCACTAATATTAATTGTTGAATTTATTCTCTACACAGTATGCATAGTTGGCTGTTATTTTGTAAAAAGTAATTTAAAAAACAGACAGTCGTATTGTTATTTTATTATAGTTAAAATTGGAATGACGCAAACACTTGCAGAGCTCTCTATTGACAGTAATGTAAAAAGAGGTTAACAATTATATAAATTTAATTAACATAAAAAGAAAGGAATATTGTTATTTAATATAATGTTCATATAACATTTAATTGAAAAAGAATATGGTAATTGGGTAAGTTACCTTATTTAATGTATTCCCTTAATGACGTACGAGAAATTTAAACAAATAGTTGATATAATAAGTCTTACTGATATTTTCTTCTCATACGTTATATGGTCGGGCTTATTAATAATAATATTTATTTCTATGAAGGAAGCTGTGCAAAAAAAACATGGGTGCATGAAAAACATGCGTGTGTTCTAATGTACGCACGTACGTTAATAGTTCAACTTCTATGGCGTAACAAGATAAAAGTCTTTTTCAGAAAATTATCTTTTACGTTATCTTATCTTATGTTTGTAGAAAAAATGTCAATAATAATAGAAAAAAAAGTATTTAACACAGTGAAAGAAAGTAAGTTAAATCTAGTTAAATCATTTTATTTTAAATATCATAATTTGTAAAAACTAAAATGTTAGCTAGCTAATTTCATGACATCGGTTTTTGTTAAATATAAGCTCATCATTTTTCGCTTTCCCTAACGAACCAAAAGAATTATAACTTCAAAAAAACCCTAATTTATTCCTTAAATGGTAGAATTTGAGCGTGTCGGTGATTACAAAGCAAAGATTATTACTGCGTCAATTTGCACACTAAAATACTGCATTTACAATTAACTCTAACTCCTATGAGTGGTTATTAATTAAATAATTGATGATTTGCTGTTTTTATTCACAATTAAGGAGTTTAGACTAGGCTTCGATAACATACTTATGTCATAAATATTATAAAAATTATGACATTCAGGGCAGGTTCGTTCGGGGCATAAGCGTGCGACTGTGAAGCGACAGTTTTGGGTTCGATTCCGACGTGAGGAAATGATATATTTAATATTTTCATTTTATTTTTCTGGTACGTTCCGCCACTCAACACCCAACGCCTTCAGAATTTAGTCCGAAATGTCTTAATGGGAACGAAGTCTCTCAATAATAGATTCCCAGGTTACTTTTGCCTACCCTTCTATGTGCGGGATACAGCGTGAAGTTAAAAAAAATATTCATTGCAGTGATGTGTTGTGTGTTTACAATCTACATGGACGTTCTCCACCTTTTGCCGAATTCATGAGGCATTGCGTGTTAATTAGCGGAACTTAACGCCGCGTTTTGCTTGTTTACCAGAGCGATAATTTTATTAATTACGTTTTTTTATATATACATATTACTATAAATAGGATACATAATATTATAAGCGCATTAAACAAGGCGCTTACGTGTCTGTTGAGTTTAGAAATCTCATAAAGCAATTAATATTCTATTTTAGAATATTACGAGTTAATTGGTAATTATTTTAAACTGTTCTAATCTATAAAACCAGTCGTACCGATGTTCAATTGTTCAATGTACTTTCGATACGAGTGCAATAGCAAGTACTTTCTTTTTGGTGGGACTGGTTTCATCAGATAAGCGTATCCTATTTGGAAATATCGTTAGAATTATAAGTGTAGAGATGATATTAAAAATTGAGGCCGGAACGGAAACGGAAACTTGGGGCACCGAAGTGTCTTAATGGGAACGGAATGTTTTAACACTAGATTTCAAGGTTCCCTCCTCTGCACATCCTAGCAGGATATAGCGTGAGCATATAAAAAGATTGAGAATTATGAATATCTTAATGATTATTTTAATAATTACTTCGAGTTTAATAATTATTAAAATTGAATAAAAAACTCTAATAAAACTGCAACACAACGTAATAAGCGGCCTGTTTGCTTTAAAGTATTTCTTTCTTCAAATAATTATTAGACCAAGGCCAAAACTCAATTGTCGCATAATATTATTTGTTAAGCATTCATTCGATTGTTGGTTTTTAAAACTTTTTATACAAGTTACTAGTGATCGGACTGACCTGAATTTTTAAATTTAACATTAAATAATCGCACGCATACCTTATTTTTATATAATTAAATTTACCTACTAAGCGGTACTTTCATTTTTTTTCCTTTCAAAAAAATATCGCTTAAATAAAAATGTACTTCATGAATTTATATACAGCATTTTAAAGGGAACCTGTTGAAAAATTCCGTTCCCACTTTCTACCCAGTTTTTGAGGCATATTGAGTGCGTCTTTGTCCGACTTTGTCTACCAGATGGCGAAAATAAACTTATTTACTGGTTATAAGTTCAATTTTCACTCTGGGTGAAAATATCTTTATGACTGTGAATTTATTACTAATTATTACTTATTAATAGTTTCATTTCTTCGCTCTCGTAACAAGGCAAACCGCGACATTCAGTTCGGACACTCAAACATTCAATTCCCGAAAATTCATAAGCAATCTATCAAATCGACAACACGGACGTTCATAGTGATTTCTTCTGTTGTTACACGATAAAAGGAAACAGTTTGCGTGTTATTGCACTATTTAAACGATATAATCACAATAATAAAATAGTAATAAATAAATGAATCTATCGTGCCGCAGTTTAAATGTCCAATTGAACGCGGTGTTCGTGGGTTCTGTTTTACTTGAGGTAATATAAATAATATATAATATTATGTTAATTAACTATACATACTTATATATATCTCTTAATAAATGAAATAAAAATGTTAAATATTTCAATTCTTTGAGTTCAAATTCTTTGAGTGTGATTCGAGCCCATAACCTCGTGCTTACAGTCGCATGCTTGTCTCTGCGCCATGCCTGACCTCATACTCGTACACTAGATTTATAATAAATACTAGGAAAATATTGTTTAATCTAAAACGTATTTATTTTAAATCTTGTATAGGAAATAAACATCCTGTAACTTTCGATTGGCATCGGTACCAAATTATATTCTTTTTAAACTACGGTTTTTATGTGAATAATAAATATTCAGGACCGTTACATGCCGTTAAAACAATATTTAAAAAGGATTCAATAAAAATTGCAATCGCTGTCATTTTTATTGCACCTTTAATTATTGCATTGAATTTCTGCAATTGTTATTATTTATTAATCTAGTAAAATTTGAGTATGTTTTTGTTTTTTTTTATTTTGACACAAAAAAACACTATTTCCATAATGAATATTTAATAAAATAAACCATCGTAAGAAATATAAAAATATCTATACTCAACACTTGAAACACTCGTACAAATATTATTTATGAACGAGAAATGCTTTAAGAGCCTGTTAATTACAATTATATAATAACAACTAAAGCATTTTTTATGATTCACTGTATCAATTTAAATGTGCTGTTATAATAAATACGGTAATAAAATTTCATATAATACTATGGTAATTTAAAGATGTAGGTACAGAGAGTTTCTAAAACGTTAGGTGGAGATGCAACGAAAACTAGATCTATGTTAAATCTGAATACTAATATTAGCTTGGTATGTATGTAGTGGTAGTTTTAGAAACTTCAAATTGACAGAATTCTTTATCGCTATGTTAATTTAGTTTAAATAACAATTTAGTTTGGAATAAGTTTGTTTTTCTGTGTATATACAATTTTAATTTTAATTTGAGAAATATATATTTACCTTCTAATCGTGAATGGTAATGATAAACGTGATGTATAATGATATATACATGTATAAAAAATGTTAAGGTAATTATGATGTACATACATAGGTAATCATGGAAATTGGAAAGATGCGGAAATTTGAATTTCATTAATATCTAACACCCAAAGTCTATACTAGGACGGGCGAAAGAAGCGGACAAATTATTACTAGATCCTGTGTAATTTTGGAAAATGTTGGAATTTCCTGAAAGTTAAATATAAAATAGGCAAAGTTGTGGCTATTGACTAGTAAATTAAAAATTTTAGTGCTAAAATAATATTCCGCATATTATATGATTGTTTTTAATTAAATAAAACATACATATTTTAATTGTTGCGAGTGAAAGGCATTGTTAAAAATTTAATGAACATATTTGAGTACTTTGAATTTTCAGTACTTTTAGTCAGACTGGACTAACAACCTTCACATTGGTTACGTAAATTACGTCACACAAAGAGTGCGCGTGCGTTGGGTTACAAATGTGACGCCCCAAGCGGTAAGAGATTGATTCAGTTCTTTCTCGTAACGTCTCCAGTATATATTAAGGTTTAAACCAATGCTAATTCATCAGTTTCACTGCGGAAGTCTCAGAAGAAAGATCAACATGTTAGCTAAAGTGTGTTTAAAAATAATTTTGTGTTCAAATATATATCTTTAGAATGTTTAAAAATTAACAATATTGTTTTTCCAGATTTTAATTCTTACCATCGCCGCTACTGCGTGCTACAGCCAGGAACATATTTACAAATACAAGCCTGTCCATCGGGAACAACTAAAGGAGTATAGATATCCATCTGTACATAAAACTTTCAGCCTCGTAAACCAGGAACCAGCACCTATCCATGAAGAAGAAGCACATAGCGCTCCGGAGGCACAATTGCACGGACACCACGAATCTGCTGTTTCATCTCAAAGCATAGTTCATTATCAACCATCAGTTCACGAGGAATCGCAGTCGCAAGAATCTTTTGTAGGACACAATGAACCATCAGTAGCTTACAAGCAATATTATCAAGGCCATGATCAAGTAAAACTTCAACAAGGACACCACGTTAAGAACAACATTCAAGCTTTACATTATCCTGTGGTTTCTCACGAAGCACCTCAAGTCCAATCCCATGATGAAGCTCACTACATCCGCGTCCCCGCCCACAACTATCACTATGCCCAAGAATCTGAACATCACGCACCCGCACATCATGAAGCACCAGCACATCACGAGCAACACCATAAAGTAGAATCCCATTCCCACGATGAGCCTATCGACTATTATGTAAGTTTAATCATGTTAATTTATTAAGTTTACGCATTTCCGGAACTCATTTTACATCGACATTCCATTCGCTTCTTCATTTAGAATCTATGCATCTTAATATTATATAATAGTGTCAAACTGTGTTTATTTATTTTAGCCTTAATATTTCATTTCTCAGGCTTATCCCAAATACCAGTATGAATACAAAGTTGAAGATCCCCACACCGGAGACAACAAGTTCCAGCATGAGGTCCGCGATGGTGATAGCGTAAAGGGAGTTTACTCTCTTCACGAAGCTGATGGCTCCGTGAGAACTGTTGAATACAGCTCGGACAAACACCACGGGTAAACAGCATTATTATTTTCTATTAGTAAATTTAGATACGCTTAAATACACTTAACTGTTTTAAGATATTAACAATATCAATTTAACAAGTTTAAAAAATGATAAAGAGAAGCCATTGAAAATATACATACTTATTAAATGTCATTAAATATATATACTAAGGCTGTCAAAGAGTCACAAACGTATGTATGACTGTAACGCAATGGTTGTGGGTTCGATTCCCATTCAGGGGAATGTATAACTGTTTATTAATATTTTCATTTTGTTCGCTACCAAAAAAAAAGCGCGGCTTTGAGTTTTGGGGGACGGAGTGTTTTAACACTAGGTTCCCTCTGGCTGCCCAGCTACATGAGGGATACAATATGTAGCCGAAAAAAAAATTAAATCCATACAATATCGTAATTTAAAAAAAAACATTGCCAGAATATTTATTTTTATTTTCCAGATTCAACGCTGTTGTAAAGCACTCAGCCCCTGGTCAACACGTCCATATTGAGAGTCATCATGAAAATTAATTTAATTATTACTTATGGAAGACTGGCGAAGCCTAAATTATTTTTATTGTTATAAATATTGTTGTTTGTTACTAAATGTGTAATTTAAAAATGTTGCTATTACTATTATTATAATGCTTATTTAATTCTTAATTATGTTTTATTTTAATCTCAACCAAAAAAAAGCCAGAAGAAAGTAGTTTTTAAATAGATATCAACAGCATGCATATCTAATTTTTAAGTAAGTAGTAGTTCTCTTCTCTAATATAGTCAATATTTATATATTTTTTTCATGGCTTACGAAAGAGGACTTATTCACATTGTGTTGACATTACCCTCTTTATATTACTAATTATTAAAGAAGCTAAAGAAAACAAAGAATTAATAGCGTTTTAAGTTTTGTGTATAATACATTGTTTAATATAAACAAATAGAGGCTGTCATTGCATACTGCACTAGACACACACATGGCACTTTGCTAGACGTGACGGTTGTCGGTTCGATTCCCAAAGCGAATAGAATTCTCAAGAATTCGGCGGACATGGGGGAACCTGTTCTAACGGAGAATGGAGTCTCAAAGCAGAAGGTTCCCAATATACAGCATGAAGCTAGAAAAAAATATAAGCTGATCCAAATATAATTCAATATAAAGAAAAATATAGCGGACGACAATTTGATACGTGTTGTTTTCTAGTGAAATTATATGTTTATAGCAATAGTAAGAATATGCTAAATATCAGTTTTGTATTCAAATCACTTGGAATTAAATAAAGGCATTTAGACACGGACAGTTTAGCGGGAGTCGTGTAAAAATGGTAGTTTATTTTAAAGACAGTGAAAGGACGAGACGGAAGACACCATTTATTTGGGGTTAGCGAACTCTTAAGATTGTATCATAAATGAAAGAATCGGCTGACGCATTGTTTCTTTGCATTTACATGTTTTAATTATAGACAATCAGATATTACGTACAAAATTTTATACTTAGATTCTTTAGAATATAATAAATATATTGATAAAATAATATATATATGCATATTTAACTATCACTATGCCCAAGACAGATAAAGATTTGACAGTTTATCTTTTTGAAAGTAATATTAAAAGATATCAAAAGTGATTTATTTTGTTTATTTACAAAACTCCGCTCAACGAGAATATTGAATGTTGAAAGAATGTTGAATGGAAGTGTCTTAATGAAAAAGAAATATCTCAATATCTCAATATCTCAATATCTCAATATCCTTCTGCCTACCCGAGTACCCGGTAGAAGAGTACGTCTCTTATGAAAGCACTCCGCTAGCCGCCCTAATTCGATGGATATTGAGCTGCGAAGTTCAACGCCACATTTTATTTTATCCAAGCGAGAAAGTGTAAAAAAATCGTTATCTCAATTGGAGATCCACAACCATCGTGCTTACAGACGCTTATACGATTGAGCCGTGATCGCCTCCTGGTTTAAAGTATTATAAGCACGGTTAAATATTATTCGTATATACGAGTATAGGTATGTCGTATGTTGAGGCCAGTCGTGGCACAGGGGCTCAAAGTGCGACTGTAACACCGACTGGTTGTGGGTTCGATCCTCACTCGAGGAGATGAAATAGTTATTTAAAGTTATATTTCCATTTTTATAGTAGAGTTAGAAGTAAATTGCCTCGAGGCGAAGCGCGGCGTTTAGTTCTGTCACTCAACACGCAATGTCTCCAGAATTCGACGAAAATTGCGGAAAGGAACATTAGGTTCCCTCTGTCTACCCCGCTAAGTGAAAACTTATGAATATCAAGAAAATATTTATATATTATGTATGCGTGAGATAAAACTATTCTGAAAGTGTAAGTTTCGTTATCTTCATTTATTTATATCCACATTACATTTAATCCGTGTTACATCTAAGACCGTCATGGCGTAGAAGCACAAGTTTGTGACTGTAACGCGACGGTCGTGAGTTCAAACCCCACTCGAGGAAATAGAATTTAAAGAAATTACATCTAATTATGATACTATCATAATATTATAAACTTCTTTTTAAATTTGAAAGGGGCCTTAAAACAAAATATAAAAACGAAAGTTCTATTCAATACACAATATTATATTTAATCGATATACAAAAATTGGAACACATATTAAAAGACTAGACTCATCAATAGCTTGATTGATGGGTATACGAGTACATATATTATGATAACTTTCTATTAGGAACATTGTTTAATTCTTAATGATGTGCGAGTACGTAGTGGGGGGCTTGGTGTTGGGGCTGGACGTGTTGAGAGTGGCCGGAACGCTCTACTTGAGCATTGAATCTGAAAATAATATTTGTGAATTAAGCATTTGCTAATGATAAAAATAGTTTATCTCTTTACTTTTATTATAATAGAATTTTCTTATATGTATTTCAAATGGCTAAAGTATAAGGTGTAGTATGATCACTATTATATAAACTCAAAAAAAAAAGCAAAATACAAATAATATAGATAATTTTGAATTTGGAAAACTAGCACTGTCGAGGTGCACCTGCAAACTATTTGACAATAGTTTCTTTAGATATAATTATATTACTAAGATATAAATAAAATATTTTTAATCTGTATGCAAGTCTCCTTACCCACTGTGTCCATCAACATTGTAGTGAACGGTGCGGATGGTACCGTCAGCCTCGTGAAGGCTGTATGAGCCGGACACGTGGTCACCATCACGAGCTTCGTGCTGGGACTTGATGTCGCCAGTGTGGTGGTCGGCTACATTGTACGCGAACTCGTATTTCGGGTGAGCCTGGAAATTATGTATTATACAGTATTTGTCAAATATGAAGCATTGATGACGGCACGGAAAATTACCAAATTCTTGTGAATTTAAATGTATTTACATGTTTCAAATGTAAACTGATATATTTAAAGAAAGATTATGACATACAGAGAGATTTTGTTAACCAAAAAAAAAAAACAGAAAATAAACAGAAAATCTTAACTTACATGATAGTCTTGATGTCCGTGTCCAGATTCATATTGGTTATAGTGGATGGGAGAAGTGTGCTGGACTACAGGAGAAACGTGTTGAAGGGAAATTATAGGAGATGCGTGATGTGAGATGGCAGCAGATTGAAGACTTCCGTGGCTAGCAATAGGAATGGCATGGTGGCTGACAGGAGCTTGGTGGTAGGAAATGGGAAACGCTTGAGTCAATTGGCCTTGGTATCCATGATTTTGGGAGATGTCATGACGAATGATAGATTGGGATGACGTGGCATGACCACTTAAATGTTGCTGGGCACTTGCTGCCACTAGCAAAGCTGATACGGTGACGATCTGAAAAAAAATACGATCTCTTAATAACACTGTTGTGGGTTCGAATTCCACTCGGGGGAACAAATTCCTCGAAAATTTGGAGGAAAGTAGGGAAAGGCAGAGAACCTAGTGATAGATAATTCCCTCTATTTACACTAGGTTCAATATGCCTACCCTGCTATATGCTTTATTTACTTAATAACATAATCCTTTATTTACTTACTTTAGAGATCATGGTTGCTCTGTATGTGTTTTTTGTGAACTTCGCAAGCGAATGATAATTATTTTTTCAAAAATGGAGCTTTTATACTCAAATCCCTCGGTAATATTGTACAGGATTCATAAATGTAAAACGAGTTTTAACATTACACCTTATGTAAAGTATTGAAAATCGCTTTATCAGTTAATAATGTCAGCCGTACCTTTAGAGCAATGAAAGTACTTTCGACTATTAAAAATATTTAATGCTTTTATTGTAAAAGTGATTTATTTATTTTTATTACTTTTGGTTAATGTTCAAAAGTTAATAATGTAATAAATAAAAAGTGAGCGACATTAGGTTCGTAAAGTCATGCAAATTATTTTAGTCAAGTTTTTGTCCAGTAGATTTATTTAAATATAGGTATTATATATATAAATAAAAAAAATCCACTTTATTTTCATTTAAATGCCCCCGCGTTTTTGTACGGGAGACAGATAGATTGATATAATTGGCTTAAATTTGAGTTATTTGCTTATTAAATTTATATAATTTTATATTTAGATATTTAAAATGTTAAGGTTTATTTTTGTCAAACCTTATTTTCAGCATTTTCCAAACTTAAATTAAAAACTGAGCAGTACATTTGTTCCTGCTTAGCAAGGTAGGCGTTTAGTACTTAGTATAAGAAGATCTGTTTCATACTCTCTTCCATTTTTACTTCCACTCTTTTTCGGGACATTGGGCGTTAAGTGACGAAATTCAACTCTGCGTTTTGTTTTCTAGAGCGATAATTAAAAAATAATTTAAATATAACCATTCTTTCTAGTGCGGCTCGAACTCATCATCGCTTTTACAGCCGGACGCTGTCATACTGTGCTACGATGGTCTTTAATTTTTATTGGAGAGTTCAAAATTACTACAATTTTTAAATTACAGTTTTGAAACATAAAAATTAAATTCGAATTTTTAAAACGAAATATGTTGTATAAGTTAATTTTATTTTGGACTCGAATTTACTTATACAACTTGCATTACATATTTGCACTTCCTTCCACCTTACCTACCTTACGGCCTGCCTGCAGCAATGTTTCCAGGTTGATACGACAACCTTCAAAGGCACATCTATCTCCTCTTAAAGGCGGGCAACGCACCTGTAGCACCTATAGTGTTACATGGATGGGCAATGACAGATGAATTAAGAAAATACATAATAAAAAAATACGCAAAGAACAACCTATTTCCTCTTTATTACTATAACGAGAATTTTAGAATTTTGGAATAACATTGCTTAAAAGTACACCAGTACAGTGTACTTTTAAGCATATCATGTTATTGTTTTAATTATTATTTATTATAAATGTTTCATAGTTTAGTGACAATATAGCACAGTGGTATAATGTACAGTTCACTTGAACATAGCTTATTTAATTATTAATAAGGAAGTATACGTATAAACCAAGAAATTCCTGGCTTTGCCACTCATACTGTTGGACCCCTTATTAATGGATTGGCGAATAGCTTAACTTAGCTCAGCAGCTTTTCCGGTCAAAAAAAAAACAATTAAATGACGTGGAAACGGCCCGACTTATTTACTTCAGCTACTTCAGTATTATGCCCTATGTGATTTTACTTTGGGGTAATGCAGCCCATAAATATAGGTGTTCAACCAATATTTGATCTGCAGAAGTGAGCTATTCGTGCAATTTATAACTCAGGTCCTAAATACTATTGCGTGTCACTAAACATGTGACAGAAATTAAAATTCACCATAGCGACAAACAGCCATATAGTCAAAATGAAAACAAAATCGATGACCTACATCTAGTGGGGTGTCGTTAAATATATATTTAAAAATAATAACCAAGTTCCATTCGTCATTTTACATTTTAAGTAACTGTGTAGGAGATATAATGATTTAAATTCATTGTTGTCATAACAGGTATACTCGTACGTTAGTCTGCCCTTATTACGCAAGGATAATAGCAGTTATAGCCTACTGCCAGTATACTGTGAGTGTGGACTGTACGGGTTCAAATCCACAAGATATTAATTCCGTGAAGCAAATAATAACAATAGAAGCATTACTAACAAAAAAGTGTAAAATACTATAATTCAAAAAACTATAGTAACACAATTATAAAAAATCAAAAATCTCAACTGCATAAAATTGAAAAGAAAACAACTAGTCCAATATTTCTTTAGGATAAACAGTCGGGTCCTATTTTAAGTTGTACCCATATCGTTAGTGCCGAGACTTAAATGTTAAGACTTTTAACAAAATTTATGCGTATACGAGTACAATAGTCGTGAAATAACTATATTTTTGCACACAGACTCTAATTTACATGTAAGCTTCTGCGACGTTTTATGTAGACGGCTTTATATATTCTGACATAGGAAATGAGAAGCTAGAGTAATATTATTTTCATTTGCCCGCTCTGTTAGACATGGCGCGGTGTTGAGCTCCGCCACTCAACACGTGAAATAACTTTAAATTGTATAAAGAATCGGGTATTAACAAAAAAAATACCAAAATACATAAGACTAGATTTTATTTTAAAATTTAAAACAATTGTTTTTTTTATTTTACTACTCTACACTTAATATAATTAAAAAAAAATCTTAATGGTGTGAAAGAACATAATGCGGTTCAACATGATGAGCAGGCTGTATGTGGGCTGATGGGGCAGAGTTGTGTACTTGAGCGTTGAATCTGAAAGAGATTACATAATATTTGTTATTAAATGTATAGAATTACAATTTTATTCAGTTTGCCTTAATATAAGTATATACCCAATTACATAGTATATAAATATATAACATCAACTGTGAGGCCAGTCCTAGTTATATGCGGCTGGATGTGGGTTCGATTCCCAATCGAAGAAATTAAATATATAATACTTTAATTTCTTTGCTCTTTCGGAAAGCTGGTATTTAGTTCCACGACGTAATCCAGAGTTTAGAGGAAAATGGGGAAAAGCAGTGATTTAGCAACTGTTTCCCTTTGCCTACCCTGCTGAGTGCGGGATACAGCGTGAAGTTAAGAATAAAATTAAAATTAGAACATATTTGTTCTTATTTGTATGAACTTTTGTTATAAAATAAAATAATATTTACCCGCTGTGCTTGTCAGCAATATAATGTACAGTGCGTACTGAACCATCGGGTTGGTGCAGGCTGTAGTACCCATTTACATGGTCACCATCACGAGCCTCTTGCTGGGATTTGATATCGCCAGTGTGATGATCCTCTACGCTGTATTTGAACTCATATTTAGGATGTGCCTGTAAGATAAAAAACATTAGTAAATATTAATTTATGAGCTAATATAAGAATTTTAAATAGTTATTTTTTTATATAGAGAAAAAGAATTTCTTACGTAATATTCTTGGTGGCCGTGGGATCCCTCGTTGTGGTAATTGTTGGAAAGTTTTAGGATAGGTGGAATGTGTTGCACAATAGGTGAGGCGTGTTGAATAGATTGAACTGTGTAATGTTGGATAGGAGCAACGTTTTGTACTACTGGAACAGCACGGTACACAGATCCACTGTTGTGAACAGAGGGTGCATGATGAAGTATTGGTTGTACTTGATGGACAGATCCAGAGTGATGTACTGGTGCAACATGCTGGATTTTGACTAATTGATGCACTGGCGCGATCTGATGACTATTTGATTGTATGTTGTTATATCCGTGTTGGTTATGTGAAACGTCGTGAAGAATAAAAGATTGTGAAGATATAGCAGGCCCATGTGATTCATGTTGAGCATTTACTGCTAAAAGTGCAGTAGAAAGTAAGAGAATCTGAAAAATAATATTAAATTATAGTAATAAAATTAAAAAATAGTTAATTGATGTCTTAGAATAGTTGTACTATAAGATAAACATATTATATAAACAATTATATTTTAATTTAGTTTTATATACGATTCTAGTAACTTACTTTAGAGATCATTTTGAATGTTTATGATTGTAAAGATTGCAGGCAAATGATAATTTTTGTATTCGGTATATGCTTTTTATATTCTGTTTAAGATCTCGTTTTGGAGTGACAACTTAATAAGTCAAAATATAAATTTGGTAATAAGTAGAGTAAAAATCCGGTTCAGTGATTGTCTTGTAGTTTTATAGCTGAAGGGTCTTTAAATTTTGAAGTAAAAGTTGATTATATTAAAATAAAACACAAAAAGTAAATGAGAAAGGTATATTACATAATATAAGCAAAATCTGGAGCCTTCGTCAAGCACCCATAAGGCATTGTCTAACGTTTCATAAAATGTATACTCCTAACTAAGTAAGAAAACGGAGAAAGACTTACAAACTAAAAGAAATTATAATACAAAAGTTAGCACCCATCAAAAACAGGTACTGGTTGTGAAGTCTTGGGCCGTCGTCCCATATTAGATACACCTTATGAAACGCTGTGCCTATAAGCCATCCGTTGTACCATTACCAGGAAGCATTCAGTAACATTGTCGCATTCTGTCTTATTCTAAGTAAATAAAGGTAATAAATATGTCGTTTTCAAGTCTTTAGCCATGGAGGAGGGAGCCATGGAGGAGGGAGCCGTGGCCGAGAGGAGCAGCGGCGATGACGGGAGCATGGGCAACGGCTGCAACGGCAGGATGTGCAGCGTGGCCTTGTCTGCTCACTACAGCGTTGAAACTGAAACAAACAAATTGTTTTGAAATATAAATAGATCTATATTCTACAGTACATTACATTTAGATAGTTTTACAAGAATAAACTTTCATATATTTTATCTCGTATATTTTACTTGAATTTATCTTAGTGAAAAATATATGGAGTTGATGCCTTAGTTGAAAAAGTATAAAATGTAAAAATTTCCTCGACAGATCATCGAATCCACTACAATACCGCACCTTCAGGCCTTGTCAACCACGCGATAAAGGCGTATAGTTATGAATCATTATCAATTATATAATTTATATATGTATAATTATATGAATCGCTCAGTGTTAAATAATAATTTGCACCGTAAATATGATTTTTTTTAAATCTCCTAATTATAGAATACTAGCGGACGCGCGCAACTTCGCTTGCGTATTTAAGGGTTAATTCTAATAACCCCTGAAACATGTGTTCAATGAAATATTTTTGAAAAATGAAACTTTGAACCCCTATTTCACCCCTTTAAGGTTAAAATTTTTCAAAATCCCTTCTTAGTGGATGTCCAGATTACGAAAGTAGACTTTTGTCCAAATTTAACGTTGCTACCATCAGCGGTTACGGCTGTGCGTGCGTCTTACCTCAGTCAGTGAGGACAAGTCCTTTTATATATATAGATATTAAGATCTTATTCTCCTCGGTACGATTATTACCTTTATTACCTTTTACTAGTATTGATAATTTTTATATACTGGTAGAAATATATAATAAGATTGAATTACCCATTGTGATCGTCAGCAGAGTAGTTTACAGTACGGATGGTGCCATCGGGTTCGACGAGGGAGTATTGTCCCTTTACAACATCGCCATCGCGAGCTTCCCATTGGCTCTTTTGATCGCCGGTGTGGCCGTCAGTGACACCGTAGTTGAATTGGTAGCGGGGATGGGCCTAAAGTGGTAAAACGTCATTGTTAGATATGGGTCAAATTTCTAATATTATAAATTACTTTGGTACTTAATTCAACGCATAGCGGGGTAGGTAGAAGGAACCTGGGAACTTAGTGTTAAGATATTTCATTGCCCAAAAAACACTTCCGTTCCCCACTTTCCTTCGAGTTCTTGAAGCATTGCGTGGCAAACTCAACGCCACGCTTTACCTCGTTACCAGAGCGAGGAAATCAAAATATTAAATATTTCATTTCTTGTCTAAAGTCGCAAGCTTGTACCCCTGCACCACGACCGGCTTCGTGCTATCAGTCAATTCTATTTATTAAATAAATAATCATGTAGTTCAAGCGGGCGAAGCCGCGGGTGGGCCGCTAGTTAATTCCTATAATAATCGTAGGAATTCCGATTTTGAATATTAATACGGTTACCGTTTAAGCAAATTAATTAAATTAAAAAAAAATATAGGAGGGCGGTCAAATAAAACTAAAAAAAAAATGCCTAAAAAATGTGCCAAATTTAATTTCATTTTATTTACGACTAGATAGTTCACGAGTTGGGAAGGGCTCAAAAGCTGCTGGTCTGTGTAATATTGTTTTCGTATAATATTATAAATATATACAGCAGAGTTTTTTTATCTTGGCTGAACACGTCTTTGCGTTTCTAGATATATAGTGTAATGTATAGCGTAATATATATTAATTTGAATATTACTTACATAAACCTCAACAGGGGCAACGGCGTGGGCCACAGGCGCGTGCAGCACGGGCGCGTGTGAGACGATGGCACCGTGACCTAATAATAGAAAATATTATATATTTATAGTATTTCTGGCCAATATTTACAGTTATCCTTTATTATGAAAATAACCAAAAAGCATTTTATACTCGTATACTTGCTTGAAATTCTTAGCTTTAAATAAATGTGCAATACAAATTTTAAATAACTTACGTTTGTAAAAAACGATAATATAATATTTTTTTATATGGTAAGAAAGTGCGAAAAATATATGTATAAAAAAATTATGAACTTAAGGTAAAGTAATATTGATTAGAAATAAAGATGCGTTATAATATTCAAATATTGCAGACTTTCAAAAGTCGTCAATAAGTCTTATACTACCTAGTCCCAATCCATATCCAGGAGCAGCCAATGCAGGAGCAACAGCATGAGCGGCGATGGCAGGTGCAGGATGTCCAAGAACTATACTCTGAGATGAGATAGCTCCGTGAGGACTCGCTATGAGTCCTCCCTGTGCTACAACCAGGAGCGCGCAAGCGACGATTGCCTAAAAAAAGATAAGGGATTATATTATAATAAGATAGAAAAAAGATAATTAAATGTTTTTATAGAAAAATATACAATATTTGGTCTTTTAAGTTTTGTTATTATAATAATAAATAATATATGACATTACCTTTGCGAACATTTTCTTAAGTTATTATTAGTTCGGGCGGTGGTTCCTTAAGCTCTAGACCTGATGTGTGCTTAAAACTAAGATACTTGGCGTTTATATAGAGACTACTAATACTATGCCCTATAGGTAGAACTAAGGTCCCGCCTGCGGTGTCGCAGCCACACAACACTATGTGAGTATGTATGTATGTATGTATAAAGGGCGCTGCCCGCAATAATCTAGATAGTAAGAAAAGTATGGATAAGCGGAACAATATTTCCTTTTAAGAGCTTATGAAAGACAATAGTACAATTTACTTAATCTATCATATCTATATCTATCTACGTATATTGAGAATATGGAAGAATCATTTGAATTGTTGAAAAAAATATGACTATTGGTTCTAATATATTATGTTATGTATTGGGTATGTCCATAGTATATATTTACAACGGCGCTGAACAGCTTAAGAATTGGTTTAAGAACCATAAATTCATACACTTATGAGTATATAACACAAAATAAATTAAATTTTATAAAGTACAGTTCTAAAGATAATTATTCTATTCAAAAATAATTATTTTTTATCATAAAGTAAAAAAAAATACTTTTAACAGATTATTTTATCTGAATTCAAACTTGAACAAACAAAAGCTTTACGCTATATTCCACTTAAAGCAAGCCAAGGGAACTTATTGTTAAGACACTCCGATCCCCATGCTTTGCTGCATTTGCTGCAAACATCGCATTGTTGAGCCTGAGCGAGTAAATGAAAACAATTCATTCCCCCATATTTCCATTTTCTAAGACCTGGTGTTGGTAATGAGAATATAGCCTACGTTGAAAACTCAATTGCTTGTGTAATGGAGAATATTTATATGAAATTGAAAACTCACTCACTCGTTAATCACGAAAACTCCACACCATTTGACTTATGGACATGATACTTAGCATGAAGGCATTGATTGTGGATAAAGCGTGTTAGATAACAATGGGTTTCGCGTAACCCGAGATGAATTGCGTAAAACTCGAAAAGAGTTTAAGAGGCAATAAAAACAGAAATTTGTATTTTATATTTCTTTTTATAAGAAAATGAAGTAGATTTTCTTTTGTTTTTTTTCCTTCTCTTAAAGTTTACAACAATATTTTGGTTGTCAATCATTACAATGTATAAAATAGAAAAATTAAATTTTCTGTACAAAAAATATGTATTCACTTACTAAAAATAATTATGTATAAAATATATAAGTGGTCTTCTAAGCTAAGGTTATCGTAGTGTAGTAGGCCGGGGCCTGACGCGATTCTAGTGGGTGCGATGTCCATACCGGGGAATGATTATACTAAAATTATATATTTTATTTACTTGCTCTACGACGAGCGGTAGGCATTTACCAAGCAATTTCTTGAAGATGGATGGAAAATCAGTTCAGATTCTTGATTATTAGTGTAATACTCATACTTTTTAAAATAGTTTTTTTGCAAATATAAAAAATAGTTCACGAAAACTATACTACAGGGTGTGGGTTCGATTTCCACTCGAGGAAGCAAAATATTTCATATTTTAACCTCATAGAATATTTTCGCGGCAGCGGAGTGTCTTAACACCAGCCTAGTGTTAGCTTTTGCCTACACTGATACATGATTTGATTGATTTTCATGATTCCTTGACTTCAACAGAAAGGCGTTATTGTATAAACAACCGATTTAAATTTATATAAATTAGAAACACTTTTCCACTAACGTATACCAAAATTTATTTGAATATAAAAAATATATATTAATTTCGATTTGATTGGTCCATAGTATTTTTAGTCGATTGTATATTGCTATACACTAAAACTTATCATATTAATGTTATACTCAATAGTAGGTCATGAATTCTTTCTATATATAAATGGCCAAATGTAACAAAGATTTGCGATCCAGCTCGCGATATTGAAGGAATATTGAAAGCTAGTATTAGATAAAAATGTAAAATATGACTTCTTATGTTGATATGTACATACACGTACAGGTATACTTAAACAACAACCTTATTAAGACATCAAAGTAATTTCAATTATTTTATCATTGAATTATATTTTCGTATGGAAAAAACACTGTATGAAGTGCCAAAGATAGCACAGCATTATAAACTTAAACTTACATATAAATAAAATCTCTTAACTTACATATAAATATGCTTGTATACATAAAAGATACCAATAATAGAATACTCAAACACAATAAAACAAAGCACGGCGTTGAGATCCGCCACTCAACACGCAACTTTTCGAAAATGAGAAAATAACAGATATAATAGTGTCTTGACGCTAGGTACTCTACGTACCTGGCAGAAATAGAAGAAGAATGAAATTATGGTTGTTTTATTTATATACAACCATAATTATATATTATAATATATAGTTGTATTATATCTCTCGTATTATAAAGAAGGATATACAAACACTAAAATCAGTTACGTCAAAAGATAAACTGGATTACGTGCTTTGGAAATCAAAATTACAACTTTCATCTTATTAACATGTACTATTAGATATAGAGCGTTTTCTATTTTATTCGTGCGTGATTCCTATAATACTAAGTAGAAAAGATGTAAGAAACCAAAAAATCTTCAAATTTTAACTAATCTAAGACATTATGAAAAATTTTTTTAATCTTAAAATATAACAATTACAATAATTCATTAATCATTTAAAATAAAGATTGTGATCGGTAGCCTTTTATATATAGGTATACTAAGGCTCGATACAAATGTAAATTCAATTCGAACAAATATACTTTGGCAAGACAAAGTACCTACAGCTTTAAGTATTCAAATTTTTATTTACTTACTACCTTAATAAAACGCTTATTTATATTAGTATTATTATTTATTTCAAATCACACGAATCATAGGAATATGTAAAGAACACATTTGTATTTAAAATTCACTTCACATTTCTTTGAATTTGAACCCATAACCATATATTTATTAACTTCTACATAAAAATTATAAAATTAATATTAAATGCAAGCATAATAAAGCCTAATATCATCATTGAATGAGTCAGCCTGTCATTAGCTGGCGCTATGCAAATCCTGCGTAACGGGTTATGTTAATTGCTGCATCGAAGGTCGATCCAAAATTAAGGTAGATGTTTTCTATTTCAAACGCCAGAGTGGCACGCGAGTTTTATTTTTATCGTGCACGGTAATTTGCGATTGAATTAATTAATGCATAATTAATACACCTTGAATATATTTGATGATCTTATGCATTCATTATTATTCTTTACAAAAGCAAAACTCCGGCGTTTAGTTCCGCTCAATACGCAATGTACCGAAAAATTCAGCGGAACATTCTAGACTCTCTATACTAGACATTCATTCATTGGTGGCAAATAATGTTGCTATTGAAACATTTTATATTCGATTGCTTTAGCTAAATGTAAAAGTTTCCAATATTTGAGATTTTTTTAAAAATAATGAATGAAATGTCTCTATTATTCATTGTTTTCCAATTATATGTAGAAATAATAAAGTAGGACGTTGAAGGTAAACTTTAATGAGCATTTCAATAAAAGCCTTTAAGGTTATACCTAGGTCGCAGCTTCCAGGCACATCTACAAGCTCTCTCTGCAACACGATGAACCCGGCACCTGCATGATGAATCCATGGAAAGCTAAGAGACTTTTTTAAATATTTCATGTGAACAGTTTACTTAAGCAAGATCTGAACCTATCATCATTGTGTGTGTTGCGTACGTTCCTACTGCGCCACAAATTACTAAGTTCATTGGACGTAAATGTTTAAAATATATGTAGGTATATGCAATTGTATATTT
Organism: Heliconius melpomene rosina; assembly: GCF_056956725.1. Taxonomy (NCBI): domain Eukaryota; kingdom Metazoa; phylum Arthropoda; class Insecta; order Lepidoptera; family Nymphalidae; genus Heliconius; species Heliconius melpomene. The sequence continues at coordinate 3,763,738 of NC_140401.1, read as the reverse complement.
TCTGTTTCAATTTGTATTGAAATCAAATTGTAAGTACAATAAATACAAAAGATTCATTCAACAGATATTTCAGTGTGATTTATTATTCAAAGCTTTTGAATGGTTATTGGTCCACTAAAATATACTATCGTAATAGAAATCTCTTTTTAGTCTCGAAGTAAACATTAAATTACAAAGATTTCAGATTCATTCGTAATTAAGAATAGTGTAATTTTAATTGCTTAAACGTGGGTGAAAAATAGAGGATAAAAAATCTAATATCTCTGATATTTTTTATTGTTTTTCCTATATCATTGTACTTTAAGGAGTTTTAATATTTTTAAATAAGACAACGAGTGAGTGAAATATACTATTAAAAAAATATTTAAATATTACAAATAATATTAAACAATATATTATAAAAAATATTTAAATATTTATATCGTTTAAAACTTAAATTCAATTAACACATTTTTAAACGAAGCTAAATTTATTCCATTAAATTGAAAGATAGTATCATGATATATCGTAAAGAAACACGGCTTGTTCTATTTCAACAGTAAATTTAAATTTATATAAGCCTATAATTATCACATACGGGAATGTATTTACGAGTATGTTAGTGAAATACGCTAATTAGATAATTAATACTTCAACGGCGGCGCATTGATTTGTATTTATGCCTAATAGTATTATTCGTAAGGATTGCGTGCTCAGACCTAGAATACATTTTCTTATTTTTTTTTGTTTTATGCTATGCCTACCCCGCAAAATGTGGATATATTTCGGGGTAAGCAGAGGGAACCTGTTAACCTAGAGTTGAGACACTCCGTTCCCATTAAGACGCTTCCGTTTCCCACCAAAGATACTTTTTAGTGTTATAAAGAGAAAGAACGCTGCAAAATGTCTTACATAATTTAAACTTACTTTCTTTTACTCTAAAAGTTCGAACAAAGTCGCAACAGTATACTAGTTCAAAAACAAGCATTTAACCGGTCTAATTTTTAAAATCCCACACATGAGTGTCCAAGGCAACTATTATAGTTTAAACTTAATAAATGTCAATCTAGAACGATATGGTTATGCTTAAAGGGTAAAACGAAAGAGTGGTATCGGTGTTGCGACAATAGCGGCCGTGTCATGGCCGCGCGGTGAATGTTCACGACCACATGTGTATGTTGAATTATACATAGAGTTAGACACTTACTTCTAATAGCTACGGCTTATCTAGACTGGGGCTATATCCGCTTGTCTATTTTTTATATTCTACCAAATATCCTACAATTATTTGGTTTCTTATTTTATTTTATGTTCAATTTTGTATAGAGACCAGTCGTGGAACATACGTGTAATCGCGATAGGTTGTGGGTTCCCGCTCGAGGAAATCAAATATTTATAGTTTTTGTTTCTTTGCTCTGGTGTCGAGGAGTGCGGAGTTAAGTTCCGCTACGCAACAAGTGGTAAACGGAAGTGTGTCTTGATATGTGTGTCAAGATAGAGCGCCTGGAACGAACTAGATGCATATTTTTTCCTACGTTAGTATAGTATACTACGTTAGTTAGTATATCAGTGCGAGCAAACGAAAATGATCCCTTGGGGAGGGTCGGAACCACAGTCGTGTTTTTAGTAAGGCTCTACAATGCTAAATACTGTGTACAAATTGAGTGAGAGGTTGTGAGGTTCAAAACCCACTCAAGGAAATTAAATATTTCATTTTTTCACTTCTCTTTCTTTCTTCTATTAAAAAAAAAACTAAATACTGTAAATAACATTAACTAAAACTAACCTTAAGCTTAGTTTCTTTGCCTATTGTATACTATTAATAGAGATATAGAACATAAATAATAGATTAACTCTATGAATGAGTTATTTTCTCGTTCTTATTAGTTTGATTGATATGAAACTCGTTTTATTTGTGAACTAGGTGAATTATGAAATAAAAAAATTGTCTTAATATGTTTTACTAACTTGTTAAGTTAGTAATTAATTAAAAAAGACAATTTTAAGTTAATTAAGCTGAAAAAATATAGGATATCATCTGGAATTATCTGCATTGAATAAAACTTGTAACGTTTTTTAGCTGTCGCATTGCCTGTACAGCAGGCATCTGGCTTCGCCGACAATCTGTAAAACTTATCAAATCGGGAAACATGTTATAGAAAGTAATTATAATTATTAAATATCAATTTTCCGAATCGGATTCGAACCCACAACTATCCAATAATCCAATCCAATAATCAGACAGTATGATCGATACTCATGCTAATCTCTATCGTAATAGTAAAGTAAGTAAAAAGTAAATGTAAAATAACGAAGCAATTACACCGTACATTACGGTAAATGTGCGTAATTCTCACTTTCGTTTCGCAATTTCTGTTCATTCATACAATTATTAATATGGACACACAATTTCCGCTGTATACGCATATTGTAAAAAAAATAACTTGCTAATTAGCTTACCATATATATTTTTTTCAGTTCATGCTGCTTCTCGCTTGTAACAAAGTAGTCTGAGGGAGCCTAGTGTTAATTCTCCACTGCCCACTGTCTGTTAAATTCTAGAGGCATTGCCTGTTGAGTGGTGGAACTCAACACCGCACTTTTGCCTCGACGCCAGAGCGAAGAAATTAAAATATTTAATATTTCATTGCCTCGAATGGGAATCGAATCCACACCTGACGCGCTTAGAGTCACACGCTTGTGCGCAAGCGTAATATATTTGGTTATACTTAAAGTTCTTACTTCCTGGCGAGGTGAAGAGAGGTATGCATACATCATAGTGGTTGCTATTCTCTGGCCACAAATCTGGCAGTTAGGCATAAAGCGTACAATTGAAAAAAAATTTAAAAATGATAATTAATTGTGTAGTAAGACTGTTTATTAAGCATTTTGTCAACAGTCTTATCTTCTAGTATCTCAATCGTAATAATATACAAGGTGTGTATTAAAATGCGATACATTCATATATGTACAATTGTACTTACATATATTACACTATTTAACCCGTTATAATAAGAAAGTAGGGCAGTTAATAAATATTTGCATATTATATAGTTGTTACAAAACTATGAATACATTGATCTAAATTAATCTACAACACAGATATACTATTTAAAATCAAAAATACGGTATATATCGAATACACCATGGTAGGTAGAGTGAACCTAATGTTTAGAAACACTCTGTTTTCCACTTTCTGCACAATTTTCGAAAGATTTGAGAAGAACTCGACGCGGCGTTTTATCTTGTTGCGAGAGTGAGGAAATGTTACTTTTCCCAGAGAATGCTGCCAGCCGTACGCCGCAGTGCAACGACGAACTCAAACTTTTTCTATTTTAATTTCAATTTTTTAACATAATATAGTATTTTAAATCTTACTGAAACCTTTCTGTGAACTGTGATAGATTTTTTATCCAGAGGACTCACAAGTGTTAATATATATTACAACATAGAATAGTTCAAAAGAAATCTAATTTTTGTACCGTATAGAGAACCATGTAATATAATCCCTTCTTTCTCTAGTTACTGCGCATTTTGCAAAATTTGAATAAATTTGATTATATGAAATTTGTAAACTTTACACAAATAAAAAATAAAAATATATATATTAATCATATTTCAAACATCTTATTTTCAAATATCTCTTTGTAGCAATTAGCATATTATAGTGTAAAATAGTTTAACCGTCCTTGTGAGGTAATACATAGGCTACACACCTACTTGCTCCAGTTTCTTTACTTTCACTATCATTGTAAGATCCGTTGCGCAAGCGCATTTAAAAGGTATCGATCGACCCGTCAAAAATAATAACTTGGCAGTATTTACACCTCTACAGTTCTGTCCTTTTATGGCCAAATCTTACGATATTATATAAAAGAAATTAATTATTTAATAAATGAAAATAACTATTTTCAATTAATTTAAAAAAATATAGTAATATCTTTGAATGTTTTTAAGATAAATAACTTTTTATTATAAAATATATTTGTCCTTTGTTTGAATTAAACTAAAATAATGAAAAAGAATGTAAATAAAGATATTTTCTTTATTAATCTTAGCACAAACAAAACAGTCTTCAGATTTAAAGTCTTTAGAATAAAATTTAATACTTATTCTAATTTGTATTTAACAACTTAAATATCAAATATATCTAATAAGTTTATACCGGGCTTCTTTTTTTTTACAACTTTTCGGACTACTTCTTTATGAGTAGGTGATCGCGGTGGCTTACGATATCGGTCGTCATCAATATTCTCATCAAACTCATCATCTACTTCTGGTTCATATTCAAGCTCTGCTACTCTAGGAGGCTTCTTGAGTTTACGTTTAGGTATTAAAATATAATCATCTAAGTCTTCCGCAGTAAAATGTTCCTGATTTTTATGAGGTTTATATCTTTTTTTGGGCCGAGCGGGCGTGTAATCATTATATGAGCTATCAATTGGAGGAGAATCTGGTGGCCCCGAATACCCATGTTTGGTAGAAGACCAATCATATTCGTCTGCTTTCATTGGTGCATATTCGTCTGTATGCTTATATTTATGGATTAATTTTTCCATGTTAGAAGCATCACTAACGTATTTATCATATCCGTTGTCGTAAGAATCAGATCCTAGAGGTGGATATTTTTGCCTTCGATAATCTGTATTTCCGCTATTATATAAATTATTTTTAATCTTTTTTTGTTTTGTCTTACAATTTGGGTCAAATTTGAATCCAACATGGCTTTGAGCACTTGCTTCTGGCTCTAATTCATCTCGAGGATGATTTATAGTAAAACTATGAGTATACTCACTGGGCTCCGAGTCTAAAGGATATTTAGGTCGTTTTGGCAATGAATAATCTTTAAATAAACTTTCATAAGGATGTCGATTTCGTTTTCTTTCACTGGCTTTGTAAGAAGCATCGCTATATTCATCTTCTGAAAAATCGTAATATCTATCATAATCTCTTATAGCTTTATCTTCAAACTTACTTTCTTCAGCAGTTGCTTCAATTGGATAATCATCATTATTAACAGTTGCAGTAAATCCAGATTTTGGTCCAGCAGAATATTCCACAGTTCTCATAGATCCATCTGGTTCTATTACACTGTAATGACCTTGAAATCGTACGAAATTTTTATTTTAATAAAAATAGTTCATAAATTGATTGAATTTTTATATCTTATGGTAGATTACCTACATAAAAATAAAACTTCACGTATGAAAATTAAATTAATGAAATAAAATAGTTTACCTTAATATTGTTTTGAAAAGAAAATAAAAACAAAAAAATATTATATTCATTTTTAGTGTTATTTTAAGCCTAAGAGATATTATAAACCTCAAAATGATAAAAAAAAATACTGTTGAAAATTCTCACCATTGACAGTGTCACCTTCTTTAGTCTCCCAAACAGTTTTAACATCACCAGTTTGTGTATCCGCAACTCCATAACCAAAGGAATAAACAGGAGTTTCCTTAAACACGAAATAAATAATCACTGACTTTCAACAATAATTAAGTACAAAATGGTATATGTCTCATAATTATATTGTAAAGATAGAAAAAAAAACTAAGAATGTGTGAAATGATACCTCGCGTGTGCTGACTTCGTATGTTACTCATTAAGATATTGATTGCATGCTAGTTGATTATACTTTTATATTCAGAATAATCAATGAGTCATTTAATAGTTTCCATAAAATTGGAATGCACCTTGTGTAATCAAGTTGAAAAGATGTGAGAGTAAATATGTTATTTAGTATATCTAGCATAACACTTTCCACGCTTTCCTTCGCGATACGCATCTTGAATACATTCTTGCTTTTTTTTACTAGCTACAAAAATTTTATGAGCCTCTTTATTGCTCGCATGACATTGATGAATTAAACTTTCATGATAATCAATTGCCTTAGAAGCATAAGCGTAAAAGAAATCTTATAAATTGTGAATATTTATGAAGAATATGCAAAATTAAGAAAAGATAGATATTTTATATCATGTTAATAATAAAAGAATATTTTTTTATAAAAAGAAAGATTTATATAATTTAATATATTTTGGATTATTAGCATATTATTAATCGGTTAATGCTCGCAAACTGGTTAATGTTTGTAAACAGAAGTCGCTAAATGTCACTCGCCCGCGGCCATCTTCTCAAGTTCAAGATGAGCGAGCGTGCGCCGGCGCATCGTTTTCAATGTCAATGACAGATCGCTTACATTTTTTTTCGTAGAGTTAGTATAATTCATACTTTCATCAATAAAACAAATAATTTCAGATGATTATTAAAGTAAAAGTTTTTAATTTATTATTTATATTAATGTATTGTTTATAATTAAGTAATAGCTCTATGCATTACCATATATTAACGTAATATAAAATTTCAATTTTGTTTGTGATTGTATCACGTTTAACGTAAAGTGCAATATCAAAAAGAAGGATATAACTGGCAATGGCAATTGTACTTTTACCCACATAAAACAGGTTATGGGGAAAAGTGGGTGAACGATACTAAAACTGGTCCATTATATTACAACATCGGCTCACTTTCAATATTTGCGTACTCTGCGACATAACATAACGAGTGTTTCGTAAATTAGTGTGCTTATTCAAATTGGTTTGAGTTATATATAATCTGCCTTATATGTTACTTTAGTCTATATATTTATTAATATTTTATAATATTTAACAATGTTTTGTTTGTTTTTATTAAATTATTAGAGTTTTATTATTTTGTATATTAGTTACATGTCATTTATATCACTGTAAAGAAATAAGAAATGGATTTTTAGTAACTTAAAGTAAAATTAATTTTAGGAAATACATACATCATTTGGTTGTTGCTGAACTCCTATGGACTCGTCTATAAAATGATTTTGAGCTATTACGAAAAGTAATTTTCCCCAAAGAACCTGTAAAATACCTCAAGATTTGTACTTGCAAATATTTATAAGTATTGTAAAAATAATATTTTGTTATTAACCAACGATTACTGATTAATAATGAAAGATAATATTGAAATTATATATTCAAAAAACATATATATGTATATATAAAGCCAAATTAGTATATATTCAAAATTTATCAAATCAAATTATACTTACGCATACTGTTAGTAACTTAGCCATAGTCCACTACGCGGTCGAAGCCACTATATAGCAACACCATGCACTACTTACAAAATTATTACTTTTTTTATTATTTAGCAAAAAATACTATAGACCTGTCCATATCCAAGGTTGAGGCTACGCGAAGACGGCATGCAACGTTCATCACCTACCTATTTATAAACGCACACTGTGCTATCTGCACAATGCGCATTCATACACACTAACGCACATATTAATGATTGTTGTCACGTACTTACTATGCTATCTTTAATTACTTTATTGTATATAGCCATATAGTATAACTACCCCACTCCGGATAGAAACTATAATGAATTTCCTTAACTTTGAAAGAACATAGGCGTTTATTATAGTTGTACATCTCTGAGTTTTATCTTTTCAAAGACAATATAATATACTAGTATTTATAAATTAAAAAAACTGTGAAGTTTTAAATGGTATGGTTTTTTAAATTTAGTAAAATAGTAATAATAGGTAAATATGTTCTATATCATATGCCCTAATCCAACTACCCTTTTATATGACTCAAAGAGTTCCTTCGATGGAAAAAAGATGTATGAACTCTGTGTCTCCTTTTTCTCTTCAATTTATTTTAGGATTACTCAAGTATAGATTGAAAAGCATGAAATAGATTCAAAAGCATTAAAAATTATTAATCTCTGATTAATAGTGAGTTAATGACAATTTTGCCATTCGAGAAAGAAGTTCTAAAAAAAATAACGATAAAAAACTGGACCTGACAATATACCACCATATTCAAAAGTGTGTGTCATTCTAAATACTTAATGGAAATTGTGTTGATTCATGTTATACCTAACAAATAGATTCTTTGCTGTAGTCGTGAAGAGCTTTAAGTCAAACGATCACATATATTCCGCATATAGCATACAGGAGTACTATATACAGAAGTAGCATTAATTAGAGACTACATTTTTCAAAACACTTGATACGAATCAAGAAAGTATAAAAAAAAGATTCTTCGGGAATTTATCTTCATATACGAATATTTCCCGAAGAATTACTTATTTCCCTTATGAAGAAATACTTAATTCTTTAGCGCTTGTTACAATTTATCCATTTCTTGAATAAGTTTTGAAGACTGTGAACACTAACTTCACTTGAAGCCAGTCGTGACTCAGGGGCACAAGCGTGCGACTGTTAACACGACAGTTTATTGGTTCATTGGAGAAATGAAATATTTTATATTCATTCATTCATTAATTTCTTCGCTCTGGCATCACATTTATGTGTATATATATATTTAAATTTTAACAAAAACAAAATACTATTAAAATTAATCAATTTGTCTCTAACAGCGTATCGAGCTATTATCTTTTTTGTCCATTTAGTATTTCTCAAGCGAACCTTGTAGTATATGTTTTAGAATCGATTACTGTTACAATTGTGTTGATATTTCAAAAACGCAACTGAGCATGCAAATCAACGAAAGTGAATGCGTTAGATGTAATAATTGCGTGTGTACAGTAGTAGGTACAGTTGGTGCATACCGTTCTAAATGGGTATATTAATGTCGTACTGCTTATATTTTATTGTTGAATTGCCTAATTTTATAGTTCCATAAATTTATGAGTGAAGTTTTTGTCAATTTATACTGCCATTAAATAACATGAAACCAAATTTGTGTTGATTTATATTCAGTAGAGAAAGATAAAATTTAATATATATATATATATATATATATATATATATACTAAGAAAGAGAAAGATAAAATTTAATAATAATATATATATATATACATTTTTTCGAGCTCAGTGGCTTGCCATTGGAGAGGCCTATCTATGGGCAGCAGTGGACGAGAACAGGCTGATGATAATGATGATGATGATTAACATTTATGTAACTATTAAAACGCTAGCAAATCTTATTTTTTATATACAATACTATCTAATTAAAAAAACCATTAGGTGAAGAAATAAATATTTTATGTGGACTTCTTAAAAACACTAATGAAAAACAATTGTACACTTTTAACACTAAAGTAAATCACATTCGCTGCAAAAAGTAATTTGATAAAGTTTTTATAATATCCATACGTGATCAATCTATTATGTTTCATGCTCGAGCTCTTTATATAACGATGATAAATTAAGTCAGGAAGCTCTGAATAGTAAAATTTCTTTACTAATTTACTTTATAAAAATATGTTCATTATGTAAAGGTATATTAGAAACCTATTAATTTCATTTAATGACAAAATAGTGAACCTCTGCTGTTATACGGAACTTGAAACTTGAATAGATTTTGGAAATTATTATAGGCTTCTAGCGACATCTCTTACAGCCTTGCTGAATACATTATTATAGCAGCGCCATCTATCGAAATAAAAGAATATTTTTAAAATACTGTACTAATCTAATTTTTAAAAGCTTTTATTTAACTTGCAATGTATGTATGTGGGTTCGGGTGAAATCTTAGAGCTCAATTTTGAAGTAGATATCGTCAACCGATTGAGCTGAAATTTTGTACACACGTTTACTTTGGATGACAATGCACGATAAAATATGTGACGTCATTCTAAATGTAATATGGCGGACCGTGCAAGATGGCAGAATAGTTATTTTTAATGTACTTCTACAATATGGGTATCAAATGAAAGGGCTCGTTGAGAGCAACTTGGGAAATAATGTGACGTCATTCTAAATCCAATATGGGGGACCATCCAAGATGAACGAATAGTTATTATTTTTGCAATTCTGCAATATGGATATCAAACGAAAGGGCTCATTAAGAGCAACTCGAAAAATAATGTAACGTCATTCTAAATCCAATATGGCGGACCATCCAAGATAGCCGAATAGTTAATTTTAGTCTACTTCTACAATATGGATATCTATTGAAAGGGCTCGTTGAGAGTAACTCGAAAAATGTGACGTTTTTCTAAATCCAATATGGCGGAACATCTAAGATGGCGGAATAGTTATTATTTATGCACATCTGCAATACGGGTATCAAATGAAAGGGCTTGCCGAGAATAATTAGAAAAATAATATGACATCTAGTGTGAGAAACTTTCTTCCTCCTGGCATTAATCCCGGCTATTGCCAGGGTCTGCCTTCCTACTCAACCTACTCCACTTTGCGTGGTCTTTTGCGTCCGCGGTGGGTAGACCATTGGCTCTCATATCCGGCATCACAACATCCAACCAGCGCTTCCTTGGGCGTCCAGGAGGTCTCACTCCAGGAACTGATATAGCAAGGCACTTGCATCCGACATAGTTCTTAGACCGGCGCGTAACGTGGCCAAACCATCTCAGGCGGCGCTCTTGGAGCTTATCCGCTATGTCACGGACCCTAAGACTACCTCGAACGAATGTGTAGCGTATGCGGTCAGACCGCGTTACGCCGCACATTCACCTCAGCATCTTCATTTCCGTGACGTGAAGCTCCTGAGTGTGCCGAGATAATGCTGGCCAACATTCGCTGCCGTATAAAAGAACCAGTCGTATGATGCTCTTGTATATCAGTCCCTTGAGCTTGGCGGTTTTCTTCGGTCACAGACCACACCAGTGACCTCCCGCCATTTGGCCCAGGCAGCACTTATCCTGTCATGGACATCGTGATCGATGCCTCCAGACTCGTGCATAACGGATCCAAGGTACCTGAACTTTTCTGACTTAACGGCTGGCTCAGGACCTATAAGGGTCGTGCTCAAGTCCGGGCTCCCGCAGGCCATGTACTCGGTCTTCGACACATTTAGATTAAGACCGCCGTTCTCAAGCGTACCCTTCCAGAGGTTCACTTTACGCTCCAGCGTCAGTCGGTTCTAGTCAATGAGTGCTATGTCGTCGGCATACAGCATCAGCCATGGAGGCTGCACTACATTAATAAGAACGGACTAAGAGTCGAGCCCTGGTGAACCCCCACTGTAATCGGGAAGGGTTTAGTGTCGCCAACATTCCTAACCATAGAAGCGGAATCGTGGTACATGTCTCTAGTGTGAGAAACCCAGTCAGTGGTAACTAAAAAGTAAAAAATAAATTATAAGCAAAAAATCATTTTTAGAAAAAGCTTTTATTTAAACGCTTTAAAAAGGAGAAAATAAAATTTGTCTTTTAAATTTTAACTATCAACTCATAACCTCACTGTACACAATTTATATGATCATAAAAGCTTGTCGCGTTAATCAATATTTAATTAAATTGAAACTTTAATCATTTAAATTTAGCAGATTTTACATAATTAAATTAGCACTAGTATAGTTACACAAGTAAATCGCGCGATATACCACCCACCCCAATACCATTGGATAGCATGAATAAATTCAAAAAATAAATAAAATATGGCAATAAGTAACAAGATATTTATTTTAACTACAATAATAAATTACTATTTATATAAAATGGTTTAAACTATTACACATTAGGTTGTTTTATTTTTTCTATTTGCGCAATATCACAGCTTTGTATTGCTTTAGCTTGCCATTTGTTGATCGTGTCAATATATTTTATATGAATAGGCGCCATCTAGTGGTAGCCATAATAATATCTTGGAACTTTGCTGTACACTTGAGGATGGTAAGCCTGACCAATTCGCTTGACAATCGCATTGAAACCATTGTGTTTATCAGCAGTATACTCTACTATGCGAGTAGTACCATCGGGCTCGTCGAAAGAGTATGCACCTAAAAAAATAAAAATATCTCTAATTTTCTAGTTGAAATTGTTATTAATGATACGAACTTCTTATTAATGACACTTTAGCATCACTTAAGACAAATAGAACTGAATTATAAATAGACTTTATATAATTTATTATTTTTGATAACATAATTACCTTTAACAACATCGCCGTCACGAGTTTCCCATTGTGACTTGCGATCACCAGTGTGAGGGTCGTTAACTGAATAATCAAATGCGTACTTAGGATACGCCTGAAAAATATAAAGAGCAAAATAAGTAATATGTAACGTTGCAATCATTCCAAGAAATTGAAATAAAATTCTAAAATTTAAATTTTGTACTTAAAGTATTACTTAATATTATTTTATGAACCAAGGCTCTAACAACATATGATGGTAACAACGTATGATTCAAAAAATGCATAGTAATAAACACATTTCAAATTATAATTCCACACTGTCATTTCCACCATAGAAAAGACATCAACGAGCTCACGTCATGTGATTAATATTACAAAATCTAACAATTGCCATTTAACGATCTACAATTCCTATTTGTGTAACATCCTCAAGAGTAATAAGCTATAACAATATAAATGACATATATTTGTCCATAACTCAAAGTAGGACGTCACGGTGGGTAAACCTTATAAAAATTGTAGTTTATATTTTAATTTATTTATCAATAGAATATAAACAAGTATATTTTGTACATTTATAAGAATTTAGTTTTTCTCTTTTCTTACTCTACAATATCTGAGATATGTGCGATTAAAGAAAAGCATCTGACTGTAAAGGTAACGGTTGTTCTTTGTTTTCCATTTTGAGGCATTTCATTTACATTACATTTACTAATTTACCTACCGTATTAGTTACCGTTACCGTATTTAGTTTACATCTTATGTTTAAATATAAATATAGAGATAAATGTATACATTCGTGCCCTATTAATTAAAACAACTAATATGTCATTACTTACATAATAAGATTCATGACCGCCATCGTAGCTGTCGTATCCATCATATCCATAGCTTACATAAGCTGGATATGTTCGGTACCCGCTATAACCTCCATAATTGGGAATAGAACCGATATACGCTGCTCTAACTGCTACGCATAAGCACAATAAAGCACAAACCTGAAATCAATAAAGAATAAGGAATGCAAATTAAAAGGTATTGTGGGCAGTATTAACTTCCTTCTTGGATATCTCAAAGCCAGCGTTGGGTGCCGCCAGACTAACTAATTACTCATTCTGCTACCGCCTTAACAGAAATTATAAGCTGAAGCTCAATGTGCTAGAAGCCTTTTTTGGTTTTATTTAAATTGAATGATAAGAATTAAAATTAGATGAAAATATTAATGAATTATTTATAAAATATATAGATTTTTTTAATAGAATTTGAAAACACGACAATCCTAACCATTTCATCAACTTTCTTAGTCCTATATTTGATCAATTGTGTATATATTTTTTTTACTTGCTAAGATGCGAATTCTGTTTGTAGTCCAAGGGACAAGCGTGCCATTATAAATAGTTGAGGGTTAAATATATAATATTTTTATTTCTTCGCTCTGGTAATGGACAAAATGCAGCGTTAAGTTTCGCCATTTCCTTTCCGTACACGCAATTCCTTCAGGATTCGATGAAATGTACTACTATAAAAGTAAATTCAAAAATCGGTACCATGCAGTTAAAAAACCCTAGTTAAAAAAAAAAACAAAACAGAAATATTACAAATAAGGCTACATTTAAAAAAGATAATAGACTCGTAAGACACGCTACAAAATGTACGTAATAAATGATTTAACGTTTAATATTTAAATTACTTAATAAGAACAAACACAGGAAGTATTAGGTACACTAATACTTATAAGGTAAATTATATAAGTTCCGCTACAACGCTTCAGTTACAACAATATCGAATATATTACGTAGACTGTGCGTTAGAATTTTTATCAATGAACGCGTACCGTGTGGGGTGCAGCTGATTCTATAACATAAAGTACTTATATGATTTATGTAAGGGAAATGATAATTATTATGACTGAGGAAATAAATTCTACATATTTTTTTTAATATCTGAAAGATTTTTTGTATTGTAGCTGAATTTCATTGGTGATTAATTCGAAATGTAATGAATTTAGATTTAATTTCAATTATATCGTGACGCTGAGGCACAAGGGTGTTACTTAAAGATGATGGTTGTGGGTTCGATGCGAATGGCTTATTATTTATTTAATATTTTCATTTCTTCGCTCTCAACACGCAATGCTTCGAAAAATTTGGCGGAAAGCGGGGAACGGAGTATCTTCACACACACTAGGTTCCCTTTGCTTATCCTGCTATATACGGCATTCAGCGTGAAGCTATATCTATTTATATCTATAATAATAAGTCACAAGTTTTTCTAATGTAAAACAAAACAAAATAGATGAAAATAATTAAGTAAATATTATAGACTATAGTATAATATTCTTCTAGTTCAGTGGTTAGTGACAGTGGACTACTAAACCGGAAGGCGTGGGTGTCAATTTCACAGGATTGTGGCTAAAAGCTATTACTTGTGGTATCGATATCAACTTTAATTTCAGATTTCTAATTACCCATTTACGTATGTATATTCTAAAATTACATATTTTCTGTCTGTTGAAGAAACTTAGAACTACCTAATTTTAAATAAGGCATATTATATTCAACATTTGACATTAAGAAAAAAGAGTTTTTCTTTCTTCATAGAAGGATATTAAAAAACTAGATTGCTTAAAAATTTTGGCCAATTTTCGAAAATTTACATTGTTGGGCGGCGGAACTCAACGCCTTTCGTTACTTACCAGGACGAGGAAATGAAAATAGTTTATAGTCATATACTTTAATGATCAGAGACGAATAAAAAAATAAAATAAAATAGTTTATATATTATTGTCAATCTCTCCAGTGGATATTTGACATAAAAATCTAGTTATATTATTAAAAATATTTTTAGCAACTACTACAATAGCATAAAACGACAACGCACCGTAATAATGTTTATAATATCGATTGTTACACAATTTTTTCGCACTTTTCCTACTTATAATTGTTACTTTTTCCTTGCTGTAATTTCATGATTATATAATTTTAACTTGAAAAATAAGCTTTTATGTAAGCAATTAAAAAAATAGAGCTACGAAGTTATTATTATTTTTTTAGTTTTACACATTTCTTGCATATTCCTTGCGTAAAAGGAATAATAGGGGTAGTAGGAAATTCAGTTAAATACTTCCTGCCCAAATTAAACCACACAGACTATATACTGCGCTACAAAAAGATGCATGATAGTAATATTAATTAAAAAAATCAATTTCATCAGTGTAAATTAATATACGAAATGATTATAAAAAATTAAATATTTACACGATATTTTTTGACTTTGTATCTCTTTTAAAAAATCATAAAATTATTTATTATTTTGTATCTATTAACAATTAGCAATATATGGCTAAAAAATAATAGATTAATTTAAAAATATACTTACTTGGAGTCCACGCATTTTTCACTTATATGTCTATAACTCTACAATAACACTGGTTATGTTTGAACAATAGCCCTCTATTTATATAAGCCTCGGGTTGCACCACGTTGTACTGTGAGTTTGTTTAAAAGAATACCTTAAGGAATAACTGCTTAAAGGGCTACAATCGTTAGCAATACGTGTGTATGTAATATTAGAAAAAATAATGATTCAATATTTTAATTTTTTATTATTTAAATTAATTTATGTTTAATTTATGTTTTTTCAATGTCTAACGTGCCGATAAAATAGTCTGTGACATAACATTATATTGTTATACATTAATATATATAATCTATTTGCACAATTATCTTAATATATATTACACTAGCGACCCTCTCGCGGCTTCGCCCGCTTTTACTACTGGATTATTCATATAATGTATGTTTGCAAAGCACTTAAGATAATGTGAAAATTAATTAAACCCTTATGCAACCCGCATTTTAAAGGATAAGGATCAATACCATTATGGAAAAATATGATTTTTAGACAGAAAAATGATCACTACACGTTATTCTTAAAAGATACGAATATGCCGTTGCGGAGTTTTTTGTAGATCTTATTAAGAGAAACAATACTCCAGTACATTATTTTCATGTAGTACTTACCATTAAAGCAGCGCATGCGCGAAAGTGTCTCAACGGGTAGGACTTTATATATATTTATCATATTTATGTTAATTTACATAAGAATGTACAAATAATAAACTATATATAAACCTTCTACGAAAAATACTCGACCTAATGGTGAAAACCGCATCAAAATCCATTGGGTGGTTTAGAAGAAGAAGAGTTAGAAACAACAGACAGACATGAAAAGCGACTTTGTTTTATAAGATATAGGATAGGATATAGATGTAATACTGATTCAACATTTATTGTGTAATTACATCAATTATAACAATAATCGTGTAGAATCGGATATTTTTAGCTGCACTATGTATCCCACACATGCAGAGCAGACAGAGGCCCTAACCTGGGGAAGTTAGCATTAAAACACTCCATTACTATTAAGACACTTCCGTTCCTCACTTTCCGTCGAATACTAGATGCATTGCGAATTGAGTGGCAGAAGTCAAAATAACGTAGGTCTGGGACCCTGGAATCTTAGTCTAATTAAAATACATTAAAATAAAAACTAGTTAAATGCTAACGCTGTAAGACACTTTAGTTTATCAAGATCCATCGGATATTAGCATTGCGAAAATACAATTGAGATCCACAGAAACATAGTACTTAGACAAGGGAAAACTGTAATAACAGCAGCTACGTTTAGCAAATCGTCAAGGTTCGTTTATTCTGGAGAGATACATTGACCACAACTTTTTACAAACGAAAAAGAAATAATATTTCTCCATAATTTAAAAGTAATGAAACATGAAAACTTTTTATATATATTAGTTATTTAAGAAAAAAAAGCCTAACATGTTATAAACATCTAGAGAATTAATTTACACTATTAATAAATCATATTATCTTAAACAGAACTATTCTGTAATACCCTAGCTTCTTATTACGTGGATATGTAGATTAACATGTACCTATTGTTTTAATATTAGTTAGTTTAATAAAGAAACGTCGCTTGTTCTAGTACTACAAGCTAAGTAGTTAACTTAATAAAATTCAAATTAAACATACAAATTTTATATAAAACTAGCGGACCCGGACGCGGCTGCGCCTGCTTGAAATATAAGAATATAATTTCTATAGAAATATATTTTCAATCTAGATGAAATGCTAAAAGTGACTATTATATTTATTTTCATAAGGATGAATATCAAAATGACGCGGTAACGAACGCGGTCGCGTAGCGATGACGGTTATTATTAACATGGCAGAATAAATTGCATGTCAAATTAGAAAGTATTTTAATTTATTGGTATATATGTGTAATATAATATTATATAGCCTATAGCACTTCTGAAGAATGCAGCTTTCATACAAAACAAAAACAAAGTAAATCGGACCAGTAGATCCAGAGATCTTAGCGTTCAAACAAACAAACTCTTCCGCTTTATTATATTACTAGTGGACCCGGACGCGGCTACGCCTGCTTCAACTATAAGAATATTTATTAAATATATTCATGAAATTATTTTCAATTCTCAATAGAATTAGTAAGAAAATATAAGCTCAAATAATCAAAAAGAATAATAAGTAGATACACATTATTAGAAAAAATTATCTGAGTTATTGAAATGAACTAACAAAAGGATTAAAAGTAACTAAAGGATAGGTATTCTTAATATTACAAAAAGTACCTAAAGTTTTCCGTACGTGCGTACATAGATATCGACTCTTCGAAATAACTAAACATTTCTCTCTATTAAGTAGGATAATTTTAGCGGGCAATATCAAATAAAATAAGAAGAGAACCAAAGTGTATTTTAAATTAATTATAAACAACAAATAAAGTTCGAAAATGTATGAAAATTTATAAAACCGTCAACGTCATCTGCCCGTTCGCGTCGGTCATACTATGCCGCCCGCTAGGTGGCTAGGTCATTTGGAATCAGTGACATCTCCTTAATTATTTATTAGTATGTTATACAGTAAACTATAATTTCAATCTAGATAAAATGCTAAAAGTGACTATTATATTTATTTTCATAAGGATGAATATCAAAACGTCGCGGTATCGGTCGCGTAGCAACGACGGTTGTTATTAACATGGCAGAATAAATTGCATGTCAAATTAGAATGTACTTTAAAATATATTAGTATATATGTGTAATGTAATGTTATATAGCCTATAGCACTTCTGAAGAATGCAGCTTTCATACGAAACAAAAACAATGAAAATCGGACCAGTAGATCCAGAGATCTTAGCGTTCAAACAAACAAACAAACAAACAAACTCTTCCGCTTTATTATATTAGTATAGATAGTATATAGTAATTATAGTAAATAGTATATAGTATAGTATAGTATAGAAATATAGATAAGATGTATTTTCATAATTTGGGAAATTTGAATAGGATTAACAAAAAAAAATAAAGTTGCTTAAAAAATAAATATTTTTAAAGCCTACATAATACAGGTAAAATAACAGTGGCTTTATCTCACTTTGTTTTAAACTTCACCTTGTATCCCGCACAAAAAAAAAATCCAAATTCCACGTTTTACCCCCAATTTTCAAGACATTGAGTGGTGAGTGACAGTACTCAACGCTGTTTTTTATACCGAAGAGCGAGCGCTGTCTTTTAAAATGAGAAAAAAGAAATATTTCATTCCCTTCAATGGGAAACGCACTCACAATCATATTTTAAACAGATTTTTGCAGAAAAGCTTATGCATTTTCATAAATTAAAAGGAATAGTTCCATTACAAGAATTTTAATTATGAAATCGACTTACGAAAGTTGCTTATTAGCATAAACAGACTGAAAGTGGGGTACGAAAAATTAGCAAGTTCACACGGTCAGAAAAAAAACACATTAATTAAGGAATTTTATTATTCCTTTAAGCTACATATATTTCTATTTTTCAGCACTTTAATATATAAGTAATTTAAGATGCTTCAGATTATTCTAATATCCATTTCCGGTTAGAGAGTATTAATGAAACACAATCAGTTTTTAATAACCACATCTACATCGCTTTCTCGGAAATAGGTCGAGTTACTGATAACCCTGTATGTAAAACTTAGTAAAACTTCTTATAACCATTCCTTTGATATTTTAAATTCTTATAATATTGTAGGTATATTGAATATCATCATCATCATCATCATCATCATCATCAACAGCCATCTTTTGTCTGGACATCTGGACATAGGCCTTCCCCAATTCTCGCCACCAGACTCGATCCTCAGCTCTTCGAACCCATCCGCTTCCCACCAACCTCTTTATGCCGTCGGTCCTTCAATATAGATGTTTATAATTATTTTTTTGTAATTTTTATTTTACTAATAAAGAACTTTTCGTGCACACTGCCATCTATAAAAATATCCATATATCATTATACCACAGAGAAGTAGACGGTGCCTTTCACAAACTTTAAACATTTGATTTAGCGAATAGTTTTGTCATTCGCTAAACAGATGTCGTTATAGTTTATTTTAATTTACAATCATAATGTTTTACAGTGTACCCCTTACTCGTAGAAAATATAAAATTTATAGATATTTTGGAGAAAAAAAAAATATTATAAATGTGCGCATAGGCTAGCGTTGACCTACAATCCTGGAATTGGTACGAAACCCTCGGTGATCGACACCGATTTGCACTTGACCGGGTATGATCTTTTGAGGTTTTGCCTTAAAAATGTGTGTCCTCATTATTAGGCTTATTCATAATCCTATATTTTCATCTAGTCAGTAGTTCTCGTGCTTCAGTGGCTATATTTGTCAGCTGGATATCTCATAATATCTTAGCTAACATTGTATTTAATTATCATAATTATAATAATAAACCTTTAATTTTTTTCTTTAAAGTGATTATAATAAAAAATAGGTAATACTTATATGAAAAATTGACAGTATCAAATTTGACTGTGAAGCATTAGCATATTTGTCTTAAGTGGTTTTATGAAGTAAATGTAGGAAATATAAGTAACAAGGAAAAATGCGTAAGGAAAAAATCGCAGTGTAGAAGTCCTTAGTATCAACTTTTTATATTATCCATTTTATTTTTGTTAATGATATTGAAAATAATACATGTTGATGTATTTACGAGACAGCTTTTATAAAAATAAATTAAGTAAGTGATGCAATATTAAAAATAGATTGCCTCATGCATATTTCATATATGACTTCAAAAGCAATATTATAAAAACAACACCCAAAACGCAAGTCGATATGTAAAAAATTATGCGTTTTATAGAGACATGCAGGGTCGCCTACTATCATACGTAAAACATGCGTAATCTATATCTATACTAATATTATAAAGCTGAAGAATTTGTTTGGTTGAACGCTCTTATCTTAGGAAGGAGAGACTCAAATTTAAATGTCTTTTTGAGATGGATCCATGTAGCGAGGTTATTTCACATTTCAGAATTCGGTAGAAAGTGGGGAGGTCCTTCTGCCTACCCTGCTCTGCAGCGTGAAACTCAAAAAAGGAATGTAAGTTAATGTTATGCAAATATAATTAGTGAAGAACACAACAGTCATCACCTCCATAATTCACTTCGTGGCATTGACATTTCTTATTGAAAACGTGGCTTTACTGACATCAATCTTATACGTTTAGGAATTTCAATTTATGTTGTTGAAAATTATTTACTAATTATTAAATTGCTGTAGGCTCAGCTTATTTTACGAAAGAACGTAAGCACCGTAGAGGCCAGTTGGTTCTAGATAATCTTAAAAAATATATAATCGACTTAAAGTTAAACTTTGCAGTTTAAATTTAATATTTTTTTTAACTGGATGGGCTCTAATCAAAAATTAAATGGTATAAATACTGAGGTTACTGGGCTGACAACTGGATTCGTCAATTCAAAAATTAGCGAAAAGTCATTCAAGAAATAAGAAATTTTATTAAGTTATATTTTATGTTTCATAAAATACGTAGAATTATGCTTAATGCATTTAATATAAATAAAAGAATAAGGAAAGTTTATGCATTTCCCTTATTAAAAGTAAATCTTTGATGCTACAAAATGATATCCGCTTTACGAGTATGTTACGGAAGAAATGTATTTATCATATGTAATACAATCGTTTTCTAAACACACGTTTACTTAATCTAATGCAGACTGTATGACAATGCTAGATACACACAAGAATACATGAGGCTTATGTAGAACTAAAATATTTATTTTCATAGCTCTAGAGTTTGGACTTAAAGAAAAAGAAAACATTAATTTTATCTTTATCCATTTAATAAGGGGACTTGGAAACCTAATTCCGTTCCCATTGAGACGCCTTCCGTTCTCCTACATTCCGCGAAATTCACAAGACATTACGTGCTTAGTGGCGAAACTCAACGCCGCGTATTTGCCTCGTTACCAGAGCGAGAAATTGAAAATTTTCTACCAAAATAGTACAGCACCATAATGTTTTTATGTCCTTAATTATTTCCCAGAGTTTCCATGTAGTATTGCCTACTACAGTAATTTACATTCTTTTGCATTTAAAAGGAAGATGTCAGTATGTTGACATATAAATTACTCAGTACAATTTGTCCATATAGTTTTATTGACAGAGAAGATAATTATATATAATTTTAGGCATGTTAACATCAGGACACCTGCGTTTTACAATGTTACTTTATCATGATCTTTAAATTGTAACTTGTATTGCTTATTAAAAAATACATAAGAAAAATATAGGAGGAAAAAAATATATTATAGTTGGTTTTTGTTAACTTAGTTTATATAAAATATATAGAATAAAATTAAGGCCACTTATGGTACTGTGGCACAAGCGTGCAACAGACTCTGAATTCGATTCCCACTCGAGGAATTGAAATATTCAATATTTTCAATTCATCGCTCTGGTCGCTTTACTCATCACGCAAATTTGACGTAAAGTGGAAAACGGAATATTTTAACACTAGTTTCCCAGTTTCATATATAGATACAATGTGAAGCTTAAACATAGGAATAAAATAATGACTCTAGGATATTTCTGCTTACCCAATTACAACGATTTTCATAACAGATAAATTAAATGATGAAACCTCATCAACATTTCACAATTTTAACATTTATGTACATACACGTCGGGACTGGATAAGGTGAAATTTGTTTTACATAGCATTCTGATCATGCTTAATTACTTTAACTGTTTAATGTATAAGTAGATATATAAAAACTGTTAATTATACTATGACATAACCAGGATTTCGTCCATCGGTTGTATATGGTGTTTAGGTTAGGATAACTTCGTGCGTACGAGGGTATTGCCTCATACGGATACCACGATCGAATAAGGAACCAATGGAGAGGAATTATTATTTTATTTTAAATTATTCGTAAAAATTGTCTTTACATTTATATATTCAAATGAATTCATGCGTCATATATTTATAAGAATATTTTTATTTAAAATTATTTCAATATTCCTGGTATAAGTAATAGTAAATAATAAAGTATATATTATTATACTGTAAGCCAAACCTTTCACGTCCCTATGTTTCCTTTATTTTTGTTACATTTGCGAAATATTTGAACAATGCAAAGTTGAAAAGAAGTATTAATATTCTTTTGTCTAACATTTTTTTTAGCAAAGGGTAATTAATTTACCGGGTATAAATAACACTCTATGAAAGACATTTCGTTCAATGGAAAACTAAATAAAGTTGACTCATCCTTTTCTTTTACATTTAATCATTAGTTTCTATGAAAGAAAATTATATTACAGAAATGATAAGGAAGTTATTTTAACATTGCAATTTCTTTGCTATTGATGGATAAAATTAATATATTATTTTTAGGTTTCATAGTTTTCACTGTTCGGCCTACCTATTTATTACTATTAGGAAACAAATACATTTGGGTTCAGCAAGATACACCGTGCAGTAAATTCACTATTTACTTCTATTACTTTATAGTGCCTGCTATCAAATAAATAATTCAATATAAAAAGAAAATAATCAGAGATAATTCACTGACTTACAGTATTAATTATTTTGTTTTTAATTTAATGTAGTGTCTTCTGTAAGGACCAAAAATATAATCTAATATTAACTTTAAAATCGATATTTTTACGATATAAGATTTAAATCCAATATTGCCATAGTCAGTCAGTCACAGTATTTTAGTAGGCCTTGCTTATATGGTCGGAATTGAATAAATAATTTTATAATTATTGATGATTGAAGCAAGGAAGATAAAACTATACGAGCTTCCTTCCTTAGCTGTACAAATGTATATTTTGTAACTTTCTCATCATTATTGATAAACAAATAACTATAATAATAAAGTATAAATAAGCTTTTTTTCTATTATGTGAATCTTTTATAATGTAAGTTCTCATGTTGGACATTAGTTGATTCGAATATAGATAAACAATAAATATGTGTAATTGTATGTGAATATTATTTTTTAAAAGGGACATGTTTTAGACATTTTTTTTGTATTTAATAAATTTAAAAAATTGTACCTACTAATAAAGACAATGTTCCCGAATTTTATAATGGTTTCGTTTTCCGTCATGTAAATTATTCAGACATTAGTGTAGCTTTCAAATCAATTAGTATGAAAAAGACAGCCGACTTGTGGGGTGTCTCAGTTAATATCATAAATTCTTTAATTGATATTTTGATTCCTGATTTAGTTACAATTTTTAATAGATGTATTGATTGTGGAGTGTTTCCTGATTTGATGAAATATAGTAAAATAACTCCATTGTTTAAATCAGGTAGTACGCAAGACCCCACAAATTTCAGACCGATTTCAGTACTACCTACGTTTAGTAAAATTTTTGAAAAGCTGATACTCAGTCAGCTTCTTACTTATTTTAATAAAAATAAATTACTGCACACAGGTCAATTTGGTTTCACTCGTGGAAGATCTGATGCTGGGGTCAAATTATTAGAGAGTATATTCGCGGCTTGGGAGGAGTCACGTGATGCCTTTGGGGTGTTTTGTGACTTATCCAAAGCATTTGATTGTGTGCAGCATAAAACTCTTATCAGGAAGCTACACCACTATGGTATAAGAGGCATTGCTTTGGATCTTCTCACTTCTTATTTAAGTGATAGGATTCAAAAGGTAAATGTCAACGGGAAACTATCACACGGGTCACCTGTAGCATTGGGGGTGCCACAAGGCTCTATTCTGGGTCCGTTTTTGTTCCTTTTGTACATTAATGACTTACCTCACCTTATGAGAGATATCTGTGAAATGGTGTTGTTTGCAGATGATACATCTTTAGTTTTTAAGGTTAATAGACAGCAATTGGAAATTGACGATGTAAACAATGCTCTTTCTAGGATATTGCACTGGTTTAGTGCCAATAACTTGCTTTTAAATAGTAGTAAAACTAAATGTATCAGGTTCTTTACTAATAATGTTCAACAAGTAGAAACCAGGGTTTTGATGAACAATAAGGAACTTAAAGTAGTTAATGAAACTGTTTTCTTAGGTATAACATTAGATGCTAAGTTACAATGGGGTCCGCATATAGAAACTTTATCTGGTAGACTTAGTTCGGCAGCGTATGCTGTCCGCAAGATTCGTCAACTGACCGATGTTGACACCGCGCGTTTAGTATACTTCAGCTATTTTCATAGCATTATGTCTTACGGCCTATTACTTTGGGGTAGTGCCGCTGACATAGATACCATTTTTGTGCTCCAAAAACGGGCTGTCCGAGCAGTCTATAAAATGGGTCCACGGGAGTCACTAAGGAATAAATTTAAAGACTTTAACATCCTCACACTACACTCCCAATATATTTACGACAACTTAGTATATGTGCATAAGAATATTAATAAATTTAATAAAAACAGTGACCTCCATCAATATAATTTAAGAAATAAAAATAAGCTTGCTGTGCCCTTCTCTAGGCTCCATAAAGTGTCTCACTCATTCGTAGGTCAAAGTATACACTTTTATAACAAACTTCCAAACGACATGGTTAATTTATCACTGAACAAATTTAAAAAAGTGGTAAAGCACAGGCTCTGCCAAAAAGCTTATTACTCTGTTAAAGATTATGTTCGCGATAAAGATGTTTGGAAATGAGTTGCTCTATTTCTAATTTAAAATTGTTAATTGTGATTTATAACAAATGTTGGCATTTAAAAAGAGTGGCCATGAGTTTCTTTGCCTGTATCTTCTCATGAGCTCAACCATTTGAACGGGCTTTTTTCAAGTCAAAATTGCACATTTTTTTTGGTTATTTTGTTTTCCATTTTTTTTTATCTTTTATGACATGTCCAAGTGAATGTTAAGCATTTTTATGGAATAAAGATATTTTGACTTTGACTTTGACTTTGAATAACGTATATGATTACAAATAAAAAATATCACAATTTTCATTAATTGATATAATTCTGAACTAGCATCTTACGTTTGAAATAGCGTATTAAATTTCCCTATATATACATTCAAATAAGGTAACAGGGACATACGGTTGGAAGGACAGACAGACTAGACGAATGTATAAGGCTTCCGTTGTTTGCCATTCGGTTACAGAACCCTAAGAAATTGGGTTCATTTTCACGTTTAAACAGAAAATTATCACAAATTAAAAGAAAAAAATTGGTTTAAAATTATATTCTTATCACTTTTTTCTATAAATACTACTAGTTGAAGTACTTTAACGATGGTATCTATAAAAACATTCTATCACGAAAGTGGGTTAACATTTACATGCTATTTAAAATACTGTGTCCAAATAGTGATAGTACAAGTTATGTTGCGAAGTCACTGAACTCAATTGTTATTTTTATATAAACACTGATTAAGTCAGTTGCATTATTGGACCTGCACTTTTCTTATAGAGTTACGCAAATTGGGCACTACCTATCGTTTTGTAACGTTATATCGTCATATTAAAATTCCATATAAAAACAATAGAATAGAACGTTATAGTCAATTGTAGTATATCCATGTTAATAAAGAAAAAAAAATGCATTTATATTATATTCCTAACTTTATATATTTTATTAACTTCATATTGTCTAGCCGATATACAGCAGGATACTTCGTTTCCATTAAGACACTTCCATTTTCCACTTTCCGTCGAATTCTGCAGGCATTGCGTGTTGAATGGCGGAAAACAACGCCGTGCTTATGGCTCGTTACCAGAGCGAAAGAAATCAAAATATTAAATATTTCATTCCCCCGAATGTGAATCGAGGCCACAACCGTCGCGTACAGTCGAACCCTTATGCTCTGAGCCACGATGGCCTATTATCTATATATATAAAAGGACTTGTCCTCACTGACTGAGGTAAGACGCACGCACAGCCGTAACCGCTGTGCGTAGAAACGTTAAATTTGTACAAAAGTTTACTTTCGTAATCTGGACATCCACTAAGAAGGGAGTTTGAAAAATTTTAACCCTAAAGGGATGAAATAGGGGTTCAAAGTTTGTATGGAAAAAAAATTAAATCGCCACCGATTTTTATAAAATTTGATATTTAGACTCTTAAAAATATTTAATTGAACACATGTTTCAGGGTTTTCTAGAATTCACCCCCTAAGGGTGCAAATAAGGGGTTGAAAGTTTGTATGGAAAAATCTTTAAATCGCCATCGATTTTTATAAAATTTGAAATTTAGACTCTTAAAAATATTTCATTGAACACATGTTTCATGGCTTATTAGAATTCACCCTTAAATACGCAAGCGAAGCTGCGCGCGTCCGCTAGTTATTTATATTCTTATTTCACAAAAGTCTAGAAAGATATAATTAACTGCTTGTTAATCATTGTTTTGTGTCTGTTTTGTATATTACTAATGTACAATATTTCCCTACGTTTTACAATAATATTTAAAGTAGTAAAATTTAAAGATTATTCCATTTTTCTTCCTACAAATTTAATTTATCACATAATTTACTGTAAGTTTCTATATCAAACCAAGATAACTTGCCATTTACCGTACTTCGTCTCTAAGTATACTTATATAGAAACATAAAATACATACATATATTATCCACTCTAATATAACACATTATAAACGCTATAAACAAATTAAACCATATATAATTAAAGGTCAGCTAGTTGAAGATACACGGTGGCCGTGGTTCAACTAAAAACTCGTTTCGGTCCATCACTACTCCTTTTATGTTTGTCGTCTAATTATGCAACTTATGCAACGGCCGGACCTTGTACTCTTTTCTATTGTGCGTGCTAACGATGCTTCTAAGTGTTATCTGGAAACACGTTATGGTGATTTTATCACTAAATACGGGTAGCTATTAGATTTATTAAATAACTTAAATTATAATTGAATTGGAATTTTAATTTTTTTTCAAGTGATGATAGATGTTGCGTCGTTTTAGATGAAATAAATGAATGTAATTTATCGCAATGCTTAGATTCTAACTTACAATACGATACATTTTATATTTTTCAATACCAACATTTTTAATTCTGTGATATAACCACGTTAGGACTTAAAGGATATTAGAAATATGACTTTGGTTCCCACTCAAGGAAATGGAATATTTAATATTTTCATCTCTTCGCCCTGGTAATACAAAAACTCTATGCAAAATAGTTTTTTTTACAATGTTAGCACATATTTTATTATAGCTGCACAAATAATTTTTCTAATATGTTCTATCAATTCATAATATTTCTAATTTTAATTATAATAATAGTAGCTGGTACCTGATTCACTTTCTTTGAATGAAAGCTTTACTGGTCAAATGTTTGGGAAGGTCAGGTTCACTTACATTTTTATTGAAAGTAAGTGTTGGTATATTTTATTGAAAGTAAAAGTTGTGTTGTTTATTTTTTAATAAAAATTTTATTCAATGTTGAAGAAATCATTTTTTTTTTCTTTTTTTAAAACTATCAGGTTCACATTTTATTTTTTAATTTAATAGAAAGTAAGGCAAAATTATCATAAAATTAGCATTATACGTACTTCATAATAGCCACCCTCATTTGAACCTGTCGTGCCCATTACCATATAACTCTCTATGGGTAATAATTTAAATAACTTTTTGTTTTGTTCCGTCCAAACTAATTAATTATCATAACTACCCGCATCTATCTGTCATGTTGATAATAAATGATGAAAAATGAGAAACAAGCGAGATTCTTACTTTTTAGAAAATTTATTAAATTTTTAAGGTAGCGGTAAATTTTTTAGGTAGGTTTTGAAACTTCGCCTCTTGATTACACACACCTATTTTAGTACTTCTAAAGTATCAGAGATATATATAAAAAAATATATTTCGAAACAATACTACACTACACATCACTTATTATTTTCAGCCATGTAACTATTTAAAGATATCAAAAATAATTAATTATTTTTAATTAAACTAAAGCCAAAAGATATGAACAACAGAAACATAATTGATGTTACGGGTCAACTGAAAAAAAGAATTAGATATGCTAGGTCACCTATATAGATAAACAATTAAAGAGATGTCTGTCTAGGTCCAAGATAAACGGTCTTGACTGATAGACAACAAAGTGATTTATAGGATCACTTTGGTTTCGGAGGTTTCCTTTTTTACTTTTTAAGGTACGGGACCCTAAAAATGGTAGCTATAATTATAAATTAAATACAATAATTACTTAGCCTTTAACTTTAGTGTATTCTTAAAAGATGTGGGATAATATTTCATATATATCTTATATATCTTCTAATAGTATCACCAAGATAATCGCTTAGTCATATTTTTTTCCTTTTACATACATACCTTCCGCTTGAAGGAGAAAATTGAACATTTTCATTGGCGGGCGGCTAAATTTAATATGAGACTATGGAAACATATGGGTACATTATAATTATGTATTCTGGCTTTTCAATACAGGTGTTTAGTTTTTGTTTTTAATTTTACACTGTATGATGCTTACCAGTAAGGTAGGCAGAGGGATCCCGGTGTTAAGACACTCCGTTCCCCATTTTCCGCAAAATTCTGGAGGCATTTCATGTTGGCTGGTGGACTGGCGCCGCCCTTTGCCTCGACTCCAGAATAATTTCTTCAAGTAGGGATTTAGATATTTATTAAATATTTAAAATATATATTTTAATCAATATAGAGATATAATTCCTTGATGTAATTAAACAATAACAAATTTAATACTAAATTTTATCGTCTGACTATCTTAAAAATGTGACAAAAAACTATTATTATTATTAAACAAATCCCAAAAATATAAGTAAACTGAAAAAAGGCAATTTATGTGTTTTACGTAACTAAAATTCATATTTATAATGAACGATCTACAATATGTCTTCCTAGAATTATAATAACGTATTTAATCTAACATAGACTTTTTAATTACAGTATAAATGTCAAACATTTTTAAATGTTAAATGTTTATGACACTTTAAATGTAAACATGATTGAGCTTTTTAGATTTATTTTTTTGTACCGATTGTGAGTGCGATCGAATCGCATTCAATGCAAATGCCAGCATCATTAAGTGCAAGCTATCTTATCTTAGATCTTAAATAACGTATTGCTAAAACTGAGGTGCTACATCTATATCCTACTAAAAGTTATTAGACTATTTGGGTTAAATTTAGATTTGGAGATATTTGTTTTTTTTTTTTAGTTTTATACTGTATTTTGGTATAATAGTGTCAGGCGAAGATAGTTAGGATACCTCGTTCCCCATTTACCGTCTAATTTCTGAGATATAATGTGTTAAGTAGCAAAACAAAGCTGCTCTTTTTCTTGATACTAGAGAGATAAAAAATTATAATAATCGAACTCACATCCACCATGGTTAGAGTCAGATCCGGTGCCGCTGTGCCACAACGTTTCGATTTTCTTGTTATTATTTTTCTGGTTTACTTTATTATTTTTTTAAGTATTATTTACATTTCCTTTAAAAAACACAGCCCCAATTTTTTGACTTTTTGAATGTCAGAGTTATTACAAGTATATTTTATGAATCTTCCTTTTTTTAGAAAACTTCTATTTTATTTTATCTAAATAATTATTAAGTCTAATTACTACACTTAATATTAAAATAATGTATGTATTTTAGTCTATTAATAGGGTCTATGAATAATAAAATAAATTTCGTAAATAATTTTAATGATTTTCACTAGCTGTCTACGTCATGTCTATTGAAAGGAATTTTAATATAATCCATTCCCCTGCGCTAGCATCGATCCCACAACTATCGCATTACATTCAGACTCCACTCCACTAAACATTAGTACCATATAATAACAATATAAACATTTAGAATCACTTGTGCAATTTTTATTTAAAAGGACTTTTGCGAATATTAGACGCTACTCATATAATTTCCTATTCTACGGTGTCGTTACGATGTAATAATATATTCGTAAAATACCCGTCTCTACTTGGAATTGTGGAACGTGCGGCACGAGACAAACTGACTGTAATGTAAATTTAAGTATAATTGCCTGACACGGATTATTGCAAAATGTACGAGATCTGTCTTTGTGTCCTAATAAATAATACTTATCAAATAGTGTTTTGTACACTTTAAGAAAGATACATATTTTTTTTGAAAGGTTCTCACTTTTTTAAAGGCCTTTGTGGCGTAGCAGCACAAACGTTTAACTGTATACGGGAAGATTGTGGACTCCATTCCTACTCGAGGAAATGAAACTTTCTCCAGCCTCCAGAATTTAGCGGAAAGTGGGGAATGGAAGTGCCTTATTAGGAACAGAGTGACTTAACGCTAAATTCCCAATAAGACACTTCCTACTCCTCTATGCGCGGGATATAGGTGAACATAAAAAAAATGCTTGGAAGGTGGATGAAAAAGAACCTAAAACCTACCTATGCTCTATTCTACCTAGTGTTTCAGTAAAATTTTATTAGTGTACAAAGTATTTTATAAATATAAAATATTTTTAGTAACATTGATATTTAAATCAAATATCAACAAATCATTGATGCTTATATTATTATATATGTAATATAATTTTAGTAATCTTTTTATATTATGTATTTAAATAAGCCTCATCATGGAAGGTTTTTTGTAATCTCCTTGACCTCAAAAACGTAACGCATATTTTATTACTTAAAAATGTATTAACTTATGAATCTCAATAGGCTTTCAACTTGAAATTAATTTGAGGTTAAATGCGTGTGTTATAATATAAAATATGTATAAATTACAACGAATATGAAGATCTGTGTAAAGTTTTAATATTGTATTTTTACAATATTTAAAAACAACATTCATTGTGTTATCCTCTTCCGTAGTTTGGATCAAACTAAGTTCGAGTACTTGATCCTATTAAATATAAATACATAAGTAAAACAACTATTATTTATAAAATTTATTTATTTTACATATTTACAAGCATATATTTTACTTATAAATCTTTTATATACATAGTAACAATATGAATTGTACAGAAACAACTGTAATCATGATTTCATTCAATGAAAAAATAAAATTTTAAAAAGATATTATATAATATAATATAGCAATCAAATGACAAAAACTGTAACAACATTCGCACTAGTCGTAAAAAGATTGAAATCAACAAAAATTGATAAAAAAAACCAAACTATAACAATTATTTGCGCTATATCATTACAAACTTACCTTTATAATGAGAAAAGACTTGTACACATGTGTTTTTTATTTCATAAACATTATCAGCCTCATTTTAATAGGTTTTGTTTATTAATTAATATTTATTTTATTATAAAAAATCATTTAAAACATAAATTATATACATGTGCTTTAATGTTGTAATTGTTATAAATATTTTATAATTTGCCTTTCATTTTTATTTTTTAGGGTTTTCAGTATCAGCACTGAATCATATTACAGGTTAGACAGAGGGAACTTAGTGTTAGCCCACAGGTTTCCCCACGCTCCGCCAAACTCCAGAACTCAACGCCGAGCTTTGTCTTGTATTTATCAGTGCGAGGAAATGAAAATAATGCATTCCCTCAAGTGAAAATTGATCCCACACCCGTCGGGTTTAGACTGTACTGTCTTATTATTTTCATTAAAATATAAAAAAAACATTATATTTTTTTTATTATTATCATATATATAGGTACTATATGCATACATGTGTACAAGCCTTTTCTCGTACTTAATAATAATTTCTCGGTCTCCGTTTCGGTAACGACAATATGATTTACCGTGAAATAACCGAACATATGGAACAATTTTTCTTTATATCTATAACCACTATATTAGATTTGTTTTGTTTTTATTACAAAATTTGTAAAAGTATTTCGAATATACTAAATTTAAATTATAAGAAATATAAGAAATTGGCCAGATTTTTATCACATATTAAACTGTAAACATAATGGTTCAATTATCATTTCTAGGAATAAAAAGATAAAAAAGGATTTCACATAAATTACTAAAATTATATAAAATATATGACAATACATCTGACATTTTGCATATATTGAAATCTAAGAATATTTAAATAGGTTATTTATAAATTTGACGGTTAGTCGTAAACAAGTACCTAATAAAACATTTATTTAAATTTTCATGATAAAAAATACAATTTAATTACGTCATATTTTTGTACAAAGGAGGTTTTTTCTACATAAGAGATACTGATATAAATATATTTTAAATACAATTTTATGTTTATATAACGATCTATATACCAACAGCACAAAAAATACAGTCGGTATAATAAACTATAAATAAAAAATGAGAACAGAACAGCTATTTCTTGAAAAGGAAAACAATAAACATGATAAATAAAAAACATAATATATGGAATATTTTATAAATAACCTTCAAAACATCTGGCACTTTTACCTTATTAATATTTATAAACAATAATTCGAAATCCCACAGCTAGTTCGATTTTCTTACATATATCCTACAGACTAAAACAAAAAGCTTTTTGCAAAGTAAATGGAACGAACGTACAACTGATCCTAAGATTTGTATTTTCTAAAAGATCACATATTAAAACAATAATTCAGGCCTAGCTGGCAATGTCAATTAGAACAATCTAAAAAATTGAATCGAAGCAAGTTATAGTAACAATATAATTGAAGAAAAAATTAAAACACACAAAAATGACAACGAAAGTGAATCACCGCATTCCAAATTAATGAAACATGTTTTTTATTGTCCCTATTATGTAAAAATCATATTTCAAAATTATTCAATATGAAATATTGAATTATGTTAAAAAAAATCTTTGTATTATGTAAGGCAAAAAAGGAAAAGTACTACTTCTAAATGTCAATTGAAATTGGTGAGACTTAGGCCATGCAACATATTTTTATCTGTTCACTTCTTGACGTACAAATAAATTGTAAAAATAATGTAATATTTCACCCCAACTATCATATTTCAAGGAAATATATAAAATATCTAATACTGGCATTTCCTATCTCCTCTCCATTTTAAATCACATTGCCTTCTGTGGTGCTTACACAAGCTATAACCTAGAGAAGTACTAAACTAATTCATATTAATGCCTAGGTTGCACGTACTCCGGCCACACATAGATTGGTCTTGCTGTGACCTAAAATAGAAACATTTACAAATTATAAATCACTTCCAAAATAATTAATAACTATTAATTTTATTTTTTAATAACTATTATTAATTAAATATATCTTAAAGGGTCAGTTACGATATTTTTTTACATGAAAAATGTTATTTTCTTTTGAAAAATATTCGTTATAATGTAAACTAACAACGATATTTAATGACTTACTTCTAAAGTATTTCTTAAGTATCTTTTCGATGAATCCTTTTCATGTTTCCATAGAAGATCAGAGCTCGAATCTTTATTAGGTCCGCTTACGTCGTTTGTTTCTATGTCATTGTGCTTAGCATCCTCTTGTTTCTTCTCTTCTTTCCTAGCTTGCAGTTCATTAATATAGGCTGGGACGAAGTACCGAAGGCCGATACCTGGTAGGCTTTGTGAACTTAGGATTTGGGATGGAGTGAAATATTCCTTAATAGGTTGTGCCTGGATCGGTTGGTGAACTGGTCTGTACGCGTTCACGAAGCGCAACGCATTGTTTTGGGGTGGCTGTGTTGGGGCTGGTGCAGCGAATATAATGTGAGTGTATCTCGGCTGAGGTTTGAAGAGTTGAGGTCTCCTGTAGCAATAAGAATATTTATTTTAGCTAACGACCAATAAGGTATATTTATTCATTTATTACATTCATAAAAGTGAACATAGAAGTCACCGACTCCCATATGGATACATAAATATATGAAATCTTCATAAATAAGCAATTGATTTTAAATGTTAATGGAATTTTGATGTCATGATTTTTATTGACGACAACGTACTTTTCGGCCCTTAATATTATACATTTAGTCAATAATATTATTTACATAAAAATTACAAAGTAATGATAAATAATAATATAGTAAGTAATGATAAATAATAATAATGAGTCAATAATTCCAAGAACTTGACAATAAAGCAAAATATTATTATTAAGTATGCAAAATGTCAATTTTACCTAAATCACATTGTTTAATGTGGAATTATATTTAATTTAAATATCATAATTATTTTTTTTAACTTCACGCTGCACCCTCATACATATATCAAGGCAGGAGTAACCTTTGAACGTTGAGGCACTCCATTCCCCACTTTACGTGAAGTTTTGGAAACATTGCGAGTTTAGTAGCGGATCTCAACGCCACGCTTTATCCTGATATCAGAGCAAGGAAATGGATATATATTCATTTTTTCCCGATGGGATTCGAACCCAATCCCATCGCGTTTCCAGTCACACACTGTGCCATATAAATATCATCCAACAATTACCAATGGGCATTAGGGTCTGGTGAATCATCAGATCTTTCTTCCCAGACGGGAGCGGGCACGCGGAACGGCTGCGGCGGCGGCAGCGGCTCCGGCGTCGGCGGCTCGATCGGCCCATTCTTAGTGCCAAACGTCACCTTGATTGCGTGTACGCAAGATACGTACACCAACAGGCAAGTTAACACCTGGGGGTTGGAAATTATGGGTTATTTAACATTTTATTTAATTTGAGAGTCGATCGTTTGATAGCAACTGAATGTAAATGGTTATCAGTTAAAAGTTGGAGAGAGGGGAGGGGAACGAGATAGAGAGGGACAGAGGGTTTTAAGGTCCAGAGGCGCTATATACTGCATAACTAAAAAAACTTCTTTAAGGTAGTGTCAAGAACAATATAGGTGGTAAAGCTCAGTCGAATAAATATACTTATTCCCCTGAGTGAAGATTGAACCCACTATCTTTGCCTTAACAAACAGAAGCTGGCCCACTGCGCCAAATGGCGTCACTTTACATAATATATTATCTACACGTTTCGATATCGGAAGTTTACATATAACAAATTATGATTGAGGAACTATCTATTTATCAGCGTCAACTAAAAGTAAATGTGTTGAAATGGAACGTAACACCACTACAGCGTTCATACAATCTCTATTATGAAAAGTTGCTATTTTGACATCTTAATGCATCTATTATAATGTTATACATACTTATTTATAGTTATTTTCATCTAAAATAATAGCTTTGAAATATATGTATGTGCGAGTAGATAATTAATTCGTGAGATTTTAAAATAGTACAGATTTAAAGCTACCATTGAAACTAACATAAATTAATTTATATTGAACCAAAAAAAAGTCTCACAGCCTTGGAAGCATTAAGAATTATCACTTATCTATTCTCACGCTTCTCTTCCTATCATCAAACAATTTTATTACAAATACAGACGTCCAATAATGAACTGAATACCGACGTAACACTATTGCTTCGGTGTTGAAATGTGGGCGGCGAAACAAATTTACATGATTACTAAATAAATGATGCTTTTAAATGTTGTCTTAAAGCCTTTTGTACTAGAACGATAATCTTAACTAGATAATGGTTCACAAAGCTAAGACATATTATACTAATATTTTGAATTGTTAACTCAACGATAATTGGTACAAAAAATACTTACAGTTTATATGTTTTTGTTTTGTAATTTTTTTACCAATGTTTCATATAAATAACAAGACTATTATGATGTTAAAGGTAAGTGAAGCAATATTTTATCTCAAACGGAGATCGAATCCGCTACCATTAACGCAAAAATTTTCAGACACACTCGTTACAGCTATTGCAATTAGCATTGTTTTTTGCTACATTAACACATCTATTCATAGCCTCGTATTTCCATCGTTTTTAATAAATCTTACGCTTTATCAAACTATCTTGATGATTTTATTGCTTATCTTAGTTCTAAATTGCTTAAGTTAATTCACCGTGCAAAATTATTTAGCAATAGGTTCAGTTCTAGGGATTTTAAAGTGTTTCGATATAATCAAATGCGTTATCACAATGAAGGATGTTACATTCACATTCTGAATTCTACCTTTTAGCGGAACAACGGTCTAATTGAAATAATTACGTTAAATTAATTCAGTATGTGAACATGCGCCGGTCTTGCATATTCAAAGCGTATTTCGATCGATATTGGCCTAGTATAATTACAATAGAGAAATTTACATTTATTACATATTTTTTTTAGTACTTGTGGATTGGGATATTTGAAATAAAAATAACCCAAAAAAAAACTTACACGGAAGCTAAGCGGAAGAGTCATGTTTATTTGATCGCTGTCGTGTGCTACTCTGTCATGCAACTTTCAAATCTGAAACAAGAAAATTTTATATTAGACGATTTTCGATAACTGTAATTTATATAATTCAGATACTATCATAATAATTATTTATTAAATTGTATTTTTTTCTAATATGAAGGTAATCTTTATGCTTTACCATATTTTGCATATTATAGTTGCTTCCCCAACAATGCATTGCATGAGAAATAGTTGACCGAGTTAAATATTATAAAAATTATAAAACAATTAATTAAATTAATAATTAAATCATATAGTAAATTATTACAATAATATTAAAAAACTTTTCTAAGCATTTAAATTTAAATCTCTCCTATTAAACAAAAAAATAATAGGCTAACTTAATAATCAAAACTGTAAATTTACACTATATCTTTTATTAAAACCAATATCTCCAATATCCACTTCAGTATATCAATATTTAGAGTAACTAAAAACAAAATGAAAACCGACAAGCATAACAAATATACCTACAAATAAGTAATTTGTAACAATTTATCATGTTTCAACTACCGTCATTATATTACAAGTGATTATGAAAACTTGTAAAAAGGTGAACTGGTAAATGATCTCCTTCTATCGCGATATATCGCGTAAATGGAGCTTGATATTTCATTACAATAAGTGTTATGCGTACGTACGCGATTATATCTGTATGGAGTGGACTGTTTACTTGTAACAATGTGGTGCAATGCTTAGAAGATGGATAATATAAGAAATTATCATAAATTTACTCAGATTTTTTTTTGAACTATACAGGGTAGGCAGGGAGCAACCTAGTGTCCGTCCCCATTTTTCAACGATTTCTGGAGGCATTGACTCGACTGATGATGGAACTCACAAGCAGTCGCATCGGCGCTAGCAGACAACTGGCCTCTACGTTACGCTTTTATTGTAAGAAGAACTAAATTTGAAATCGGTTATGAATCTAGGTTCCCTCTGCCTACAGCGTTAAGCTAAAAATAAATATAACAATAATATAATAAACTATAATAAAAAATTAATTCATAGTGAAAATTATATAGATAAAGGCTTAGCGCGCACTGGTGACTTTTGTCACGGTGACAATAAATTTTTTGTCACTGACCTGTCACCATACTTTTCGCGACTGCGCGCACTTGCGATGACAGTGACGAAATTTTTTACATTTGATAAAATGGATCTCGAAGAGATGGTTGTCTGTGCACGTATATTAAGAAATAGAAAAAAAAGCAAACGTAGAAAATATTAGCTTTCAACTTTTCATTTGTCATAGAGCAATGGCCTCAACTCAATTTCGTCAATCAGTATTGTCATTGTCTATTTTATCTTCATGAAAACACACGTTTTGCCTTGGTGATGAACTTGACGCCATTCTTGAAATAAAAATTCGGTGCTGTAATGCAACACGCTGCTGTTTCATGTTTATGCGGAAGACGACTAGTATGGACGACCGCAAGGGGGAGTGGGAACGAAGTGACATTTAGTTGCTAATGCGCGCACGGGCATACAAATCTATGGACGCGGTGACAGTTGCGTCACCGGCGTGTTGCCGTCCTCCGCAGACAAAAAGTCACCCAATTGTCACGTATCCAAATGCGCGCACCTTCATTTAGTGTAATGTACATGGTGACAGTGACGCAACAGTCACGGTGACAAAAATCACTAGTGCGCGCTATACCTAAGTCATCTACGCTAAACGTCATTCATATTATTTAATCATACATGTCATTTCCATGTTCGGCACGTCATTTGTATTAACTAAATTTGAAGCTATTGAAAGTTAAGCAATAATAATTTAATATCTCAGAAATAGCACGTGTCGACGTAAACAGTAAGTAGTGGATGTTCGCATCAGATAATGCAATCGAGATATATAGATTGAAGGACAATTCACGAGCTTGCATATTAGATATGGACAGGTTCTGCAAAGGAGCTATTATATTCATAATAACAATGCAAGTTTCATAAATATTCGCATCTTAAATAAAATATTAAAATGTGATCCACTAAAAAGAATATGGATAGTGGATATATATTTCTAAAGTTGAAGTACAAAATAATAATTCACTGTTTTATATATAAGTTATAGTGTATAGGTACAATAAAAAACAAAGTTTATAAATCATAATTATGAAGTATATATACATGATTTTTTTTCAGCTTCACGCTTTCCGCATATAGCAGGATAAGTAAAGGGAACCTAGTGTTAACACTCGGTCCCCACTTTCCGCCGAATTTTCAAAGCATTACGTGTTTAGTGGCGTAACTCAACGCCGCGCTTTAAGATAATTATATTAGATAAATTACTAATTGAAACAATCGTTCATCTAATATGTGCATAGCTACAAACCAATTGATGTACAAATTGTTATCTCGA
Organism: Heliconius melpomene rosina; assembly: GCF_056956725.1. Classification (NCBI taxonomy): domain Eukaryota; kingdom Metazoa; phylum Arthropoda; class Insecta; order Lepidoptera; family Nymphalidae; genus Heliconius; species Heliconius melpomene. Next base: position 3,724,927 of record NC_140401.1, on the reverse strand, counting down.
GTCTTTATTTGCATATAAAATTGATTTTTCATAGTTTTGCTTAATTCTAATCGCGTGTGATTGCGTACTTAAACCATGAACTTCAACGCCAATTGATTGTTCCGTAAAAGCTTATTACGAATGGTTATTACTTAAGGCAAAAATTTCCTAAACGATCACGAATACTTACGACTTAGCCTTACTACATCATAATTATATTACAAAATTAATTTTACGGTTTAGATCATTTCATTTAAGATGTGTTATTTTTGAAGTAAATTATTGTAAATTCCGTTATCGTAATCGTAGTTTTAGGTTTTTCGTGTATAATATCGGGTGCGAAAAGTATTATATATATTAGTAAGAGTTATTCTAGATATTCTCTACTTGTTGGCCATTGATACGTTTATATAATGCAATAAGCTATTTATTATAACAACTAAAGGAGATAAATAGATAAGACAGATATAATTATGTTAATTAAAATTCCATACTAACAAACAATCATTTCCTAGGCTTAATATATTATTAAGATGCTAAGCAAAATTTTTCCACTAAATAATTATACTTAATTATCTAGTAGAAAAAAAATCTTAATACTTTACTATCATTATTAAAAATACGTACATATAATTTTACTCGAGAATTAAATCCTTCTCCTTTTATAGATTGAAAAAAATATTTTCATTTAAGATATTTGAGCAGTGTAAACTGTGACTGAAATACCGATAGTTGATTGGCGAATATTAGACTTTACCGCTTCACTAATTTTAGATATCAATCGCACCGTGGAATGCGACCCTTGTAAATTAAACTAATACTAGCAAATTGACGTTCTGTATATGTATAAAGAATTTATTGAATTACCGATGTTCTATTTACGAATATATATTTTAGGTTCACGCTGTATCCCGCACACAGCAGGATAGACAGAGGGCTAAGACACTGTACTCTCCACTTTCCACCAAATTCTGTAGGCATAACGTGTTGCGATTTGCATCGATATCAAGGTAAAAAAATGGAAATATTTAATTTCTTCAAATGGGAATCGAACTTACAACCTTTCGCGTTTACAGTCACGACCGGCACCACTACTGGCTTAAATTATGGTGCTGGGTGTACTTAGATATAATTAGATATAATTTCTAGTTAAGTGAAATAATTGTATTGAGTTTAATGCTATTTTAATTGACGGTTGATACTTTAAATTCTGGGGGAATGCTAAAGTACTGTAAATGTTTTCGTTTAATTGATTGCTTTGATGTAATGGGATTGGTCGTTCGCTATTTTAAATGTAATGTATGTGAAAACCGAAAGGTCAGTAATAATAAAGACAGTGATACCATTATATAAGTATCATTGTCTTTTTTTTTTATGGAAAAAGGACAAGGCAAACGAGCGTCCGGGTCACCTGATGATGATCACCGCCGCCCACGACCCCGTGCAGCACCAGAGGAGCTACAGGTGCTTTGCCGGCCTTTGAGGTGGAGATAGACGCGCTTTTTGAAGGTACCCATATGGTACCGACCTGGAAACACTGCCGCGGGTAGGCTATTCTACAGTTCAGTTCGTCCTCATCATGTTATTCAGTTAATAACATTAAACAAACAAAAGCATCTCTGCCCATCCATATATAATAGGGTAGGCAGAGTAGCAGTTTCTTGAGTGGGAATCGAACCAACAACTATAGCGTTTATATACATTGTTGCGCTTCACAGGATATCCTCGTTATTACGTAAGAATAAAAAATAAATACGTATTTAAGTAAACTGCTATTACTATTTAACTAAATAATTATTTTATATTTCTCTTTCAGTATTATAATGCACATTTAATCATACATTTTCATCTTGTTATTATACCTTACAGGGAGGTAGAAATTAAGATTCCTAATTGATAATATAATTATACGTTTATTTCATTAAACCTGGTTTAATCTACAGTTATAATATATTACCCGCACCTGTTGAATTCACTTAAATTAAATACGGTTATAATTCGCTTGACCTTTTACCAATAAAACAGTTAACAATGTGTCAGAATATTTAACCATTCCTTTAATAATTATATATGAATCAAAATAAAATGTTATGCCATTAAGAATTGACATTTTATTAAACTATGTATGAATGGACATTTACGGTAACATAAATGTTAAGATAAATATTATTTTTTATTAAAAATCTATAAAAAGAGTTTTCACAGATGGTTGCTAGAAAAAAATCTATTACATAATTCCAAAAGATTTATTGTTATCTATACATATAATACAATTTTAAATTAGTAATGTAATGTAGTAATTTATTAGTTAATGGAAACGAAGTGTCCTAACACTAGGTTCACAGGGTTCCTTTGCCGACCCTGTATAGGATACAGCGTGACGCAAAAAAAAAGTAGAGAGTAAGCCAAGTTGAGTAGATAAAGAATGCTTGTTAAACATGATAATAACATAATTATTAAGTTTACATTATTACCTTCAATCAAATATTTATTACCCGATACCATCTTGAATTTCACTAAGAATCATTATACACTTAAAGTAAAAAGGAAAGCGTGTTCATTAGATAATCCGTAACAGATAAGGTGTATAACATGTTATTTACTATTATATTTAATAAACACTTACATAAGAATAATGTTACAGTAACTTTAGACTAAAAAAATCCAATATGATTAATATGAAATACTTAGCAGTTTATTTTCCGATTTTTCAACGATAAGAAAACTTGATTATTAACACATGAATATGTTAGAATGACTTATATCTAATGAGTATATTTATATTAAAAAAGCCGTTACGTTTCTATTCATTTGGTTAGGGACGTAACGGCTTTTTTTAAACCCGCACACAGCAGGGTAGGCAGAGGGAACCTCATGTCAAGACACTACGTTCTCCACTTCCTGTCATTTATATATTAATAAGTGAAGGAATGTTTATCACGAAATTTGTGCGAACGAATTATATAAGCATCAAAATCTATTATTATTAAATTTTGAATATTATATTTAACAATGTGTCAACTAAGAGAGACGATTATAATAAGAAGCTATAAATAGTGGTTTTCAATTCACGACTCCCACAGCATCTATGAATATTATTATGTAATTAACTGACTACTATACATGCCCTTACTGACACTAGCACTTAAACACTATAGCTAATTAAAATTTATGTCAGACAACATAGTTAATTGAAATAAATATGATTTCCATGCTTTTATCATACAAAATTATCTCTACTAATATAATGAAACTAATGAGTTTATGTTTATACCAGTCGTGTTGCAGGGGTATAAGCGTGCGTAAGCGCGACAGGTTGTGGGTTCAATTCCCACTCGAGGTAACGAAATATTTAATATTTTTAGTTTTACAGACACGAGGCAGAAGCGAGGCGTTAAGTACATTCACTAAACACGCAGTGCCCCCAGAAAGCGAATAATTATAATTTTAACACTAGGTTCTCTCTGCCAAACTGTCTACGTGCAGGATACAGGGTGCGAAACTAAAAAAGAAAGAGTTTCTTTGGAAACTACTGGTTCGAAAAATATTTTTGTGTTGGGCAGCAGGTATATTTATCGAGGAAAGCTGTAGGCAATATTACATCAGGTTGATCGTTCCTATGAAACCCTCCGTACTTGTACCAGTCAGAGTTACCTCGGGCACTTAGAAAGTGTCATGTGTCATACAAAATTCCTAGTTACTTTCATTTTGCCACGGAGGTAAAGCCGCGGGTAAAAGCTTACTTAATGAGACTATTATATAATGACATACCAAATTATTTAGTGACGTTTATGATATTTTGAATTATATATTAAATAAATTATGAAGAGGGATAATAACTAAATTTGAAACATCGTAGTTATTGTGCTATAATTATTATGTGTAATAAAACTATTGAAACGAAACGTTAAATAACAATAAATCATAAAAGAGGAAGTATCAAATATGGTATATATGTAAGCCCTTTCTCTACGTAAGGCATTGAGAAAGGTAATAGTGTGAACAACGTGAAAATGAGTTTCACATGTTATTAATGATACATCTAAAATGACAATCGATATATTAATAACAGTAGTTTGTAGCTCAGTTAAAGCTATCTTGCTCTATAGCTAGCTACACACATTGGAAGGAAGGCTGAGGGAACCTGGGAACCTGTTCTCCACTTTCCGCTGAATTCTGGAAGCATTGCATTTTGAGTGGCATAACTCGTTACCAAGGCAAAGAAAATAAATAAAGTCATAGCCGAAAATTTTCGCTGACGACGTGGCGAGAGGCCACTAGTAAAAAATACTTTGGTTTACTTTATATTAACATAAAATGTAGTAACTCATTAAGACAAATTGTATCGCTAACGATCCTTCCTTTTTACATTGACATGGTCTCTTCTATGAAGGCCTCACATTGTACATGTTTGATTACGCTTAACCACGGCTGTCATTAAACACGTAATGCGCATCTTTAATATCCGTTTAAAAATATAAGAAAACTTATAATACAAAAATTACAGGTTTTTTATTGAAAAAAATCATTACAAACTTAAGTTTGTCAATTTTTATAAGTTGTCCCAATGTAAATTACGCAAATACGCAATTCGTCCGTCTAGAATTCGGACGGAAAATAGTAGACAGAGTGTCTTGTCACTCGGTTCTCTTAACTTACACCAAAAGCCAATATATATATATATATATTTAGTGGATAACACTTTAAAAAAACCTTATAATATAAATAAATATATTATAAAAAATATTCTAATCCCCAAAAAACCACAACAAGCCTGCTTTACATGACCACATAATTAAAACCGACGGCATTCATGAGCAGTAAATGACATCATAAATTTCATGGGACAAGGTTACTTTACATCGCGGTACGACGAGGTAATGACATAACTGAAGTTGATTTATAGCAACCACAAAATACGTCGTGGTATTTAAAAAACGGTAATAAAACGATTCACATCCCACATTAAAATTAAATAGCATGCCATAACCATATATTTATTTCTGTAGATTGATATTCTAAAAAACATTATATATAATAAAAAAATTACGACTGTAAGCGCAACATAGTCATGTTCTCGGTCTGGTAACAAGACAAAACTCAGCGTTGAGTTCCGCTATTCACACGCAATGCTGGAGTGCCGCAAGTGGAAAGCGGAAGTGTCTTAATGGGAACAAAATGGGAACTAGGTTCCCAAGCCCCCTCGACGTAGGCCCCTTGCAATGTGCGTGAAGAAAAACAATTATCATTTACATCCTGCATAGTGCACAGAGCTATTTAGGATAAAGTATAAAAGAAATTATTTTTAAGAATATGTTCTTACTGTTCTTTATATTTGTGATTTTCATCAAAAATGGGAAAATAGAATTCGTAACAATGATTTCTACATTTCTTATAAATTATTGTTTATTTTATTTTGCAATCTCGATTTTCCTTACAATAACTATAGTTTTAAAGCCATAAACTACTTTTTCCTCTCATAATTGTAAAATTATTATAAAGAATAGGAAAGTTCTACTACAATAATTGCAATTATTTGAAGGGCGGTCACAATGATTAATTGCTAATATGTCATTCAAGTGTCGTTGTATGAAGCTGGATTATAATTGAATTTTGATATTAATATTCATTTATTTAAATGTTATTACGTAGGAATATTTTCATGTTTAATTTATGAGTATACATCAGCTTCACGCTGTATACCGCATGTAGCAGGGTAGGCAGAAGGAACCTAGTGTTAAGATACTCCGCTCACTTTCCACCGAATTGGAAGGCATTGCGTGATGAGTGGCGGAACTTAACGCTGTGCATAGCACCAGAGTCAAGAAATAAAAATATTAAATATATGACATCTTCGACTGACAATCGAATTCCCAATATGTCTCGTTTTCAATAGTCCTCACTTATGAGCATGTGATGTGAGTTTTAATGTCACAATTTTATCATATAATAAAAAAAGATCTTTTAAAAATATCTATTATATAATTAGATTATATTATAATCTAAGACATTGAACAAACACCACGAGTAATAATTATTGTATTATAATATAGTTATGTACAATACCTATAATATTTACTAGTTAAAAATGAAACAAATCCAATAATAATATCCTTTTATACCAACCTTATATGTATATGTATTTACACACTATTACTAAATTAGAAACACAAAAAGTAATTTATTACGCTGCAGTCAAAATATTTGTAATTGTAGGCTTTGTACAGAATATATACACATTTAGCCTCATTATAATTCCATGTAAAGTCATTGCTAACAGAATATATTAAATTACGTCATAACTGAATTTCCTCACCGCTAAAAAATAAGTAGTGTTTTATTTCGAAGATTCATATTTTACTTTTACAAATTACGTTTATAAGAACAATTTTATTATTTTAGCGCTTTTCACGTTTTCACACTAAATAATTTATTTTCTTCAAGGGGAATCAAACCCACGTACTGTGCCACAGACCCACGACGGCCGTAGCGTATTTCATTCAAAAAACTCATTCAGTAAAAGGTACATATATGTATATAAAACAAATGATTAGCGTCGGACATATATAAATATAAAAATCATATTATCATACTAATATTATAAATGTAAATGTTAGTTTGTCTGTTACGCTTTCACGCCAAAACTACTTAACAAATTATCTTGAAGCTTTATGCACATATTCTTATAGGTATTAAAAAGAACATAGGACACTTTTTATGAAAGAAATATATTATATCTATAATCTAAGAATAATTTTAAGCGAGCGAAGCCGCGTTTGAGTCTCTAGTTATTATATAATGTTCAATATCGTTGCAACAAAACGTCTATATAGCCTCTTTATCATTTAGTTTTATATCTTCATTTTATTATTTATTTCAATATTCCAATTTTCTTTTAACCGTACATAATTTACAACATCTATATAAAATTAAACATTGAAGAATTGAAAAAATATATGCGTGTACTAATTTGGATCTCAATGTACACGGCAAGGCACATCTTAATAGCTGCCTTTATAAGGCAAAAGATTGGTCGCAGCAATAAATCGTTCATGTGATCATCACGATTTTCTTAGTTCCAGAGAAGGCTCGTAACGTCTTTTTTGAAGAAAAGCAATGATGCGACAGCATGTATAGATCAATGTAATATTTATTCTTAGAGTCTTACGCCCGAAATTAATAATGTATCTCCGATCTCCAGTTAACGTCCATCTTGGAATGTTCGACATATCTATCCAATCTCTAACCTGCATGCCAATAACCATTCCGGATAATGTCAACTTATCATCAAAAGTGGATTGCAGGGCCCTCCCTGCGGTAACGATAGTTTCGTTTTACGTATCTTTTTTAAATTAACAAAATCCTAATATATATGCTAAATTAAATTTAAAATTAATTATTATTACTTATAAAAGTCCTATAAAAACTATTTTTAATAAAATAATAAATATTTAAGTCCCAAAATATTAAAAAAAGAATAAAAATTAATAATATTAAAACACTTTTTAAAACTTAATGCAATATGCTTAGGTGCGTACAATGGAACTTGAACATGTCATTTTGACAGCATATGTTTTTATAATATAATAATTAATTGTTAGTTTTAAGATACTTTATTCCTAACCCATTTTCATGTATAAATTATTAAACATAACTTGAAACGCCATAAAATTACAACTAAACTGAACCAAAGATAATTATTTTAATTTCATTAATGGAGTCCGGCATAGTAAGGTAAGTATCGTATGTATTCATAATTTTGTTTATTAAGTTTAAATATACATGCGAAAAATTATATAAAGGCGTTAGCCTCTATAGAATTTTTGAATTCATTATAATATTAATATCGTTTTGCTTGGCTATTTCAATTTCATATTGTTTATTGCTACATTGGATAACAAAGAATAAAATTTGAGATTAAGTACAAGATTATTATTTTAACTTATATTGATGAATGCTTTATTGAACAATGAACTAATAAATACTTTATTTTTTTCAGTAAAAACAAAACAGTGATTGCAAGAAATTCATTAAATATTTTGTAGCTTATAAGAAATGTATGGAGAATAAAGCTGATAAAATTACTAAACATGGAGCAAGCTAGAATTAAGAAATAAAAAATATTTATATAAAGAGACAAATAAAAAAATAGGTTACATTTTTTTAATAATAAAAAAATTACAATACACATTGTTTTCCTTATTCACCCCCAAAAACAAGTAAAACTATGATTAACTGACGATCTTCTCACTTAAGTAATTAATAAATATAAAATATTTGAATAATTATTCATCTTATAAAACAACTATTTACGTCCTTTCTGTGATATCTTATATTGCAGCGCTGTCCTCATTATCTATCATGTCATGAAGGTATTTCCATTCCTGGTACTTCCTCCAAATTAAGATCTCTGCAAATGGAGTGCCATAATATGAAATTATCTTGCAAATGTTCTAAAAATATAAAATTTCTATATTAGGTATATAATTCATGAATATTAATAAGTTTAATACTATTTACACACCATACTAATAAATTATAATAAGTTTTTTTTTTATATGGTCCGTCCCCTATTTCCATACCATAGGTAATATTAGGTTAACATAATACCTTTCTATTATGTTCCTGGTTTAATATATGCTTGCTTGCAGCTTTGCTTTAGTACTTGGATTAAGAACTTGTGTTAATAAATATGGTCTATTTGGTACTTTACTTCCATTGATTACCATAATGTCTTGCATCACATTTTGCTGCCTATAATAAAATATAAAATATTATTTTACAAATATATGAGATAGTAATTTGGAAAAGCTCAAATTAAGAAATGAAATGGTAATTAGTAACTGAGATTAAGTATACAACAAAAAGTTTACATAATTTGCCTGCTTTTGTAAAGAAAACTTTATATAACTTAATAATACTCACATGGCGATTAAACACATAAGTGTTCGAGTGCAACCAATTGCAGCAATAACTCCAGGAAAGGCACCAACTTGATAGAAGTTTTTAGCACTCTCTTGATATATTGTTATATGCTCACTGCATATATTTGTAATTGCTGACACTGACTACATAATACTATCATTACTATCACTCGAAGAAATGTCACTCCACATATTTATTTACTTTAAAAATCAAATATAATATAAATGCAATTTTGCAATCCGGGGATATGATAAAGTAAACCCCAAAATATGTCGGATCGCAATTAGCTGTCATTTTTGCTATCCACAGTAATGTCAAAATGGACAGATCGTTTATTGGCACGCACAAGCTGTCATTTTCATACAAAGTTCCCTCTTCATCTCCAGTTAGTCCTCCCAACGATAGATTGAAGTTAAAGATTGAAAATGAAGTACTTCGATAGGTTATTGGCAAGCTAAACTCAAAAAATAGATTGATATTTTAATCTATGGTAGCAATTTATGGATTAGGATCGATTATTAACATTGGGCGTTAGTATATACACACTAGTTTTCTTTTAGTTTTGCTGGTTTTTAATTATACATTTTCCAAAGCCATAAAAAAGGTGCTGTTAAGAAGTGAAAACTAAGGAATAGAAAATTTAATTACACACAAATAGATATTAATGACCTATAATATGGGTTCAATTCCCACTCTAGGAAATTGAACATTTAATGTTCTTATTTCTCCGCTCCGGTATCGAAAGCGGGGCGTTGGGTTTCGCCACTAAATATGCAATGCCTCGAGAATTCTGAGGAAAGTGAGATGTGTATGTATCTTAATACTAAACTCCCTCCTTTCCTGTTACACGCGGAATGCAGCGTGCAAAAAAGAAGGATATTATTTAACTTAAATATTGCTGCATAACCATAATGTTAAAATATATGTAGCCTACGATTCTTCATATAAAGGTATTTTAAGTTATGGAGCTAAAAGATACTTTTCCATATTGCCTTATTTAATCTCGAAGGCTGATTATCATTTAAAATCATAAGTAAAACTTCAATATTAATATTTAATACGGCCTTTTTTCAATGTTAATATTATATATTTTATCTACGGTCTAATGGGTTGTTTTACCATTTATAAATTGTCAGAATAAAGTGCGAATGGATATTATATTTTGTAGCGTCACGCTGTATGCCGCACACAGTAGAGTTAAGACACTCTATTCCCCATTTTCACCAAAGCAAAGAAAGGAATATATTGAATATTAAATAACACTTATTGATTTAAAAATACCTAACGTACCTAAAATTAGTGTTGTTTTTCTACACCTGTCATAGCTTTATATTTATTGTGCAACCACAAATTCTATGTAAACAGACTATATCAAAATATTATGTAGTGACACATCACTCCATTTTCTTATCTTAAGTTAAGCTTCCTAGTAATATACATATAATACCTAAATATTAAATTCTCAGGCTATTGTTCAACATCGAGTGATTTATGTGCCTCTGGCTTCCTTACAATATGCGTACTTTATGGATCAGTATTGGAGAAACAACTTATCGATAGTATTGTTCTCGCGTAAGGAAAGTAGGTCAGTGTGACAGGTGTTCTAATTTTGAGGAACTAAGATCTAGTAATATTGTATGAGAATTTAAGTTTTTTGAAGTTAGATGTAAAGAAAAATAATATTTTTTGTTCGTGGAGCACTGAGTGGGAATCGAACGCAGAACCCTGTGCCACAACTTGCCTGACATCATTGTACATAGGTAATATTTTTCTATACTCACAACTAGTTTTTGCGACGCCATTGTTTTACTTAAACGTAATATAGTTGTTGTTTATAGAAATAAAACGGAAATCATTTAAAGATCACATGAACATCCTTCAAAGATTTAATGATATAATTAATGAAAATATTATTATATGTAAAATTGTTTACTTAAAAAAAACTCAACATTTATTTATTATAATTTAAGTGTAAGAAGATTTTATGTGTGGAAAAAAAATAGGAAAATTTTATACGATAATATAAGACATTTTTAGTGGAATATAAATTTAAAATAAATTACACAGGACATAAACGCAGTTTGAAACGACTACTGCCATTCTGTTAGTAAATTTATTTTTGTTTTTTTTTTCAGCTTCACGCTGTATCCCGCATATACCAGGAGAGGCAGATAGAACATAGTGTTAAGACACTACGTTCCTCACTTTCCGCTGCGCCGCGACGGCCTCATAATATATTAAATAGCAACAAACTGTATATAAAACATAACTGAATTACATAACTACCATCTAATCATTAGGTATAATTATAGTATAAATTCGATAAATACAATTAAGAAGATAATTAAAAGAAGAAAAAAACAAATACATCAACATGCAAAAGAATAGCCGGCTCTATGCTTCAGTGCTGCCGCGCTAAGTTCACGGCCAGCGTCTCTGTAGATTCTAAGATATATGTAGAAAAAACGCACGTTAGCTACAAGTATATATAACGTGTAATGTATATAAAAACTAGTTTTAACTAGTAATAACATATGAGCTTGATATTAATAACTATTAAGAAATATTCGGTATTTATGGGTTTTCGTTCATAGTGTTTTTCTTTTATTACAGGTGCATTAGCTTCACGCTGTATGTAGCAGAGTGGACAGAGAGAATATGGGAATCTAGTGTTATGACTACGTTTTCCTTTTTCCGCCGAATTTTTGAAGCATTGGGTGTTGAATGGTGTAACTCAATGATGCGCTTTGCCTTAGTGAGGAATAAAAATATTAAATATTCTATTCGTTGATAACACTTGTGCTCGTGCGCCATATGGCAGTGAAATGAGAAAAAACTTTTGACAAGTTTTATTTTCTCTTAACTTGCAATACGTTGCCAGGGAAAAGAAATAATGACTTCCCTTTAATTGGGAATCGAACTTAGAACTATCGCATTTACTGTGAAACACTTTACTCAGCCAAGATGGCGCACATACGACGATGGCATATATTCGTAAAGTATATAAATGTATATTGCATTAGTTAGATAACGACGAAGTCTACAATTACTAAAAATTCTATATTAGAATTTTAACTTTTAAGTCTACAAAGAGAAGATATTAAGATGTAACATTTGAAAGCAATCTTTAAAGATTACACGTAACGGAAGTGATCGGGCACAATTCATAGCATTAACCTATGACCGACTCTTTTATTGACGGAAGTTCAGTTTTTTGTTGCATTACCCATTTATTATATCATCATATATATATATATATATATATATCATATACAAGGGTTATGGTTTTAATTATTTGTTTAAAACGACCTGAGCATTTGAGCTTTGTGAACGTATTCCTGATAAAATATACTGAGAATTTTTTTTCTACAAGCTTTGGTCCATGCATAGCAAAGTAGGCAAGAAGGAAGTAATGTTAAAACCCTCCGTTCCTCGCTTTCTGCCCGTAAAAGAAAAAGCTAAAAGACAATACGAGTTAAGTGACCGAACTAACCGCCGCATTTTGTCTTATCAGGGCGGGGAATTGAAAATATTTGGTTCCTTGAGTGAAAATCGAATCCAAAACTACTGATACTAATCAACTGCACCACTACGGCTTCCCTATCCTTACATGTATATAAATACTAATAATTTACTTAAAGTTACTTTCACAAAAAGCTATAAATAATTCAATCATTTCTAGACTCATAATACATAAACAATAATAACGAATGGTCCTTATAAAATGAAATTTAATATTCCGAATTTGGACGTCTTCGTTCGTACAAGATTCATTTTATTACTTCACTTACACAACTGTTCGTGATGGAGGTCGCGGGTTACGTGAACCGTATGCGATTGTTTATTATTACCAAGAACCAAAACACGATCGAGAAGCACGTGCAGACTATAATTACAGGCTGCTGCTTCATTGCACTTTATTTTCTTTAGTAATTAAATAACATCAACTTCACGCTGTATCCCGCACAGAAGTGTAGAAAAAGGGAACTTAGTGTTAAGACACTACCCCCTATTCGCTTCAATAAACTTAAATAATCACAACGTTACTCCGTCAACGATCAGTCTATAACATTCTATAACAACTTACATCTATGTTTCCCAACAACCAATTAATATATCGAATGTTATCTTGCAGGTCAAAAGTCGTACATATATTAAGATATTTAGTATAGGCTCAATTATATTAATTTTGTAATATTTCACAGTCTACGCTGTTACTATTACTAAATTGCGTTACCGACCGCAGCTCATCCCAAACCTATCACGACAATCTTGAGAACCGAGCGACTTGCGAAACTATTAATATAAGAGATAGTAAGAACTATACAATCGTTTATATAAATTTTATCAATTTCACGCTGTATCCCGCACACAGCAAAGTAGGCAGAGAGAATCTAGTGTTAAGGCACTCTATACCCCACACTGTTGAATTCCAGGGACATTGCATGTTGAGTGGTAGAACACAACGCGACGCTTTGCCTCGACACCGAAGAAACGAAAATATAAATTTAAATTAATATTTTATTTCTTCGAGTGGGGATAGAACTCACAACCAGTCGCGTTAACAGCTACAATTTGTGCTTTATATAAAGGATGATCATAAATCTATTAAGAAAGGTGATTTTTTTGAAATATCTTTTTGTATTCAGTAAAGCAGCCGCATTCGACTCGCGTCATCCTTCATTTTTACGTAATGTATTGTCAGTTGCAATACTTTGACCTCAACAGGCCTTTGTCTCCAAAGATATCATAGATACACATTGGCCCACTCGATGTCGTATTTACGTCATCGTAAATTTGAAACGTCTAATTTTATTTTGGCATTTCTAAAATTACGGTAATAATAATATAATAATAATAATGTCTCTTACTTTTGTAACTTAATTTTTTTAAGCTCCATGCTTCACGTAGGCAGAGGGTACCTAGTAAGACTTCGTTTCCCACTTTCCTTGACTGGCGGATTTCAAATCAAATATTTTAAATATAAATAAATATTAGTAATCATTACCCCGAGTGGGAATCGAACCCCTAACCGCATCGTTTACGATCACACCCTGCCCTGCATCACGGTGGTATATATTTTATATTTAAACATAATTGGAATTAAACATAATTTAAGTATCGTTTATTGAATCCGTAATAACTAGAATGCAATTATTAGCTCTTTGTTTAAACTTCATTAGGCACCATTAAAGCATGCACGGATAATCATTTTATAATTGCTCGCGTTCTTACATCCTGAATGTATTTGCAACACGATTCTAAGATCACAATCTATTACGGCTCTCCGTGATGCACTGCTCACGGAGTTTTAGATTCATCTTCCGATTTTAAGGTTTTAAAGTCATGAAGATGTTAAAGTTCATATGTTCCGGATATCATTTGTTTTTCTTATTTGCTAGGTTGTAGGATACAAGTATTTATGAGGAAAATTTAATAATTTTCATTAAATTTGGTGCCTACGTTCATTTAAACTATATTATAGCCTCATTTCGTCCTCCAACTCCTTATAATTTTTTTCTTACCTCATCGAGATAAGAAGAAAGGAGATTTACCTTTATACTGCAATGTAAATATTAAATAGTTAATCTAGACAAAATTCTAACTCAAGCCAACCAGAATAAAAAACCACACAGTCTCAACACAGTTTGAAACTCACATGGTAAATTCCACCACATCACGATCTTGACCAGAAGGCCTAGAAAAGGTAGAGAAAGGAGATAGAAAAAAGAGAGACGCATCACTAAGATTAATTGCTTTCATTATAAAATGAGCAGAGTAAGAAAGATACATATAGTAGAATAGATACACAAGGACGAGCGAGCCATATTTAACATGGATCTCGACGTCGCAACAATATTAGACATGTAATTTATGATTTTAATATTATAATAATATTTTATTGCTTCGATTCTTACTCAATCGCCAGCTTAATTTAATGAAATTTTGTGCTCACTTATTATAGTTTACGATGGAACTTTACAACATTACTTTTATTCGATTAGTGGTTAGATTGGGTAAGTAAATTTTATAAACGCTATAAATAATAGTTTTATCGAGAATGATGATTATATGAAATTAATAAATACATATGTTCGACTAATTTGTATGAAATTTACATATTAATATGTACATTGTTTGGAGGTATAACAGCAAAATGCGGCTTTTGTGATCCCTTTCATAGGAAGCAGCAACGCATGATGTCAAATGTGGTTCTGGAGGCCCAACTTAAGATTGTGAACCTCTCTCACAAATTCCACGAGGTGGTGATCTACACAGACATCGACTTTGCTGCAATTTGTATGAAATTCGCCTCGTGATTAAAACCTATAGGGTGCTTTCCGTGGACCTACAGTTATAAAATTAGGCACGAAGTGAAAATTTACTATGTAAATAATATCCAAAAAGTGTAATTTATTGGTATTTCCTAGAAAAGAATCATTACGAAATATTATATGTACTTCATACAAAAATGCACTCAGCATGTCAAATATAAATTTGTCAAGTTGCACTTCCTGTTGACCTACAATCCTGAAATTGGTACGGAAGCCGCGGTGGGCGAGACTACACTCTCGTAAGCAATACTTCACGATAAGGCTAGGCTAGTTTTTATTTTTACTCTGAAAATATCACAATAACACGCCTCTGCCAGTACGTACTATTCTAAACGAGGATAAAATACTAGATATAAATTGCTTAGACAATTAAACCATATTAATTAAAAAAATATTTCATCAGTTAAATAGTTTCAATATCTTCCTAGTAATTAAGTAACCTTTAGCTATAAGAGGATTAATGATGAGGCAAAATTCGATGCAAATAAAAAGCAAACGTGTAATATTAGACCAGTATAGTGACCTCCGAGTCTAAAACATCATTCACTATTGGATTTTATTTTTTTTATATTCAATATTAAACAGAAGGTCAACGTTATTTATATCATAAATCTAATATATTTGACGTGATTTAAAAAAGATGAGATATTTAAAAGAATAAGGTGAAATCGTTGCTCGTTGCGTTTTATCATTTTATTATCAGTTTTTAAAAGGTCATTTTCAATAACCTTTTTAGGCCTCTTATTCGTTCATTATTTTTGTATATTTTTAAATAAACTTAACATTTGATGAACTATTGTAGTTGTATATAGAAAATATGAACAAACCATAAAATAATAATAAAATGAATAAGAAAATTTATCAGTATAAAAAAGAAAAAAATAACTTTACACTTAATTCTCTGCAGCTTAATTTCTATTTATTTCACACTACGAACACGGAGGGCCGTATCATAAATCAACTGAAACATTAATTGACTTTATAGATGAGAATAAGGACATAGCTGCCTCTGTTACAGTTACAGATTTAGTAGGCTCTTATATAACTCGAGTAGTCGACTGTAATATTTGAATTTGCTTCCTTATTCTAGCATATCAGCTAAGAGATAACAGAGAAAGCTTTCCAATATACACCGTAAAAGACTAACTGGGCGACAGATTAACGTGAGATAATTGCGCACAATGGACTCCTTAGCGAGCCTTCTAACATTCTAAATTATGTGAACTCTGTGTTTATCCTTTTAAAGATTTATGTAATGATTATATATGTTTACAATGGGCATTTCCCATTTTTGCCCTTTTTGGAATATTATTTTGCCGAAATATAAAATTTTGGCAAAACAATATATTAATATTTTGTATATATAAAAGTGTCACGTTATAGTTACCACGTGTTAAACTTTTAAAGCAGGCTAACTTTTATAAATAATTTTCCAGTAAACATTATGAGAGTCTATTATTGTATTTTTTTTTTCGCTTAACATTTACATAGTTAAAATCATATCAACTTCACATTGTATCCAGAGAGATGGCGAAGAGAACCTAGTGTTTAGACACTCCGTTACCCATTACTTCGCGTTGGGATAGAACCAGTCGCGCTTACAGTCACACACTTGTGCCCCTGGCCAAAAAAAAACGAGTATATTGGAAATAGTTAGAGATTGAAATTATTTACCACTCAGCTCTCTTTTTACTGTGTATAAAAATTTTGATGCCAAAATTATTATTCATATTATATTACTGTCATTTTAAATATACCTTAGTTATTAGTTAACATATAAAGGTTAGATTACATGAGTATCGTATATTAAAACATTGAAGCGTAACGTTCTTAAAGAACTCGGAGAATATCGACTTACCTAAAATTATGAATTAACGTGAAATATTTTATTTCATTTTGTGAAGGTTGTCTAGTAACAGAACACCCCTTCCAACATTAGCAATCATATTTGAATATTATTTTGTTTTAGAAAAACATTTTTGAAAACCTTTTTTTTTCTTTTCTAAGTATAGAATAAAAATTAATAAAATTCTTAGTGCAATTAAAAAGAGAAGAGCAATATTTTTTGGTATGAACCTATAGTTAAGTAAAGTAGAGTTAAGTATATATCAATGTTTAGTACAAAATATAAAAAAAAGCTATGAAATATAAGTAATTTATTTAGAACTTTGCCCAGTTTGATTATTTAATATATCTTTGTAGTCAGGGTATTATAAGGTTTATGACGGGTAGGATATTTTATTACAATATATTTACATAGGACGACAGTAGCAGGGATTTTCATGAATTAATTTTATTTTCATAGCGTGAAGCTTATTTATTTTTACAGTTTAAAATTGCATAACCGATTTTACATACATGGAAAATTGGAAAAAGTAGTGATATACAACTATATAGTGTTGCTTCACTAACTCCTGTACATATTTTAAAAAACATAATCGATAATACATAAACAAAATCTAATATTACTTTAAGTTGAATTAAATAAGTAATAAATCCCAAGGAAATAGGTTTAATCGTCAAGTTAATCGAGTGCCTAATGGCCTGCTAATTTGCTCTAATACGGTACTTGAACTGTTATATTGCTTTTACAGATAAAATGTTAAAATAAATAATTATTTTTTTAGTTGTAACACTATTAAAAACTAATAGACATGTGTATCGATAAAGTAGAGTATTTATGGTATCAAGAGTAAAAATAAACGTCAAAAAAATAAAAATATAATATTCCTAACAAATGTACTTACATTGTGCTATTACATAAATTTATGTGTGGTTTTATTTTAAACTATACGAATATAATATTTAATATTTAAGTATACCCTTAGTAAAAAGGAAATTTTATGGAATGCTGAGTTATTTCAACATACCTACATAGAAATTATTATATTTAATCATATTAAAAAATTATAAATTATTTAATGTTTTTATATCAAAGAGTATGAATATATCCATTTAGCACGCATAATTACTTATTTGTAGATCCATATATAAACGTACTTAACATATAGCATATAAGGAAAAATATTGTGAAAAAAATGTGCTTACAATTACCATAATCATGTCCTCATTGCACATTCGTAGATAAAATTGTAGTTTAATTATGAAGGTATTCTATGAACTGACATTTTTTTCTGTTGTTTGATATTTACTCATGTTATATTATAATTACCTAAAGCTTATACATAATATTTTAGAAAGTTATTAAATGAAGTAAGTTATAATAATCCTCTTAATTATTAGCAATGTCGTAATTTCATTTGATATTATTTTTTTCTTCGCTTTTGTAAAAAAAGTCCTTTAGACTATCAATAAACCGATAATAAATTGCAACATTCATATTAAAATATTCGCCATACAATATTTTTTTTTACGTAACATTACTTTTTTGGTTGTTTTATCACATGAATTATGATTTTAGTATGAAAACTATTGATTTAATTCAATAATTAACAACAATTTGTTATAAGTTCTTTTTTCCAATTTTACTTACAAAGCATAAGATAAAGCATTTTAAATCAGAGCTAATCTTCTTTTAGTTATTTCAATTGATCTCTATTTTTTAGTAAATATTATATTTGCTATTTATATTCAACTAATACAATTTTAAACCTAAAAAAAACGATGAAATCTTTAAATTAATATACAAATGTAGTTGATTTCAAACTAACATTTATCGGGCTTTATTAAGTAACTAAAATAAAAATATATATTAAAAGTGAAGCTGTCAAATTGGACGACTTCATCATAGTTAAAAACAGTAATTATATATTTATATATGACAAGGTCAAAGTTATAATTATAGAATTTTAATAATACAATAACATAGTCATATCTTTAGAATTTTATGTTGCTAATCATAAACATCGTGGTATACCCTATTTATATAGGGTCCCTCAATATGAAATATCTCCAGATAGGGTGGAGAGCGTACAGAAATGAAACTATTAAAAAATAATAATAATTCATTCCCCCGAGTGGAGATCGAACCCATAACCATCGCGTTACAGTCACACGCTTGTGCCCTTGCACCACGACGACCTCTTTTACTTTAATCTATTGTGATTTTTTAATTAAATTAATTGTACTCATATAGTATTATAATAGTTGAATAACTGCGTCTAACAAGCGTCGAAGTAAGGTAAAGAGGTACCCACACCTCGTACGCACGTTACAAAAAATAATATGATGTAATTACTTAATGAGTGTAAATGCAAGACCGACTTTATATTTAATAATGTTATTCCAAAGAATTATAATAACCTACTTGAATATTTATATACACAGTTCCAAGCAAAGCTCCAAGTTCCAAGCAAACGAGGATTGTTTACCATATTTTTTTATAGACTACCTACCTACTGCGTATTTATTTTATGTAAAACTGAATAAGTTTTTATTTGAGTTTATATACAATTGATGTTTATTTTAAAGTTTGAGGTTTTGCTAACGATAATCTAGTTTAACAGCTTTTTGTTGTCTAAATCAACATCTAATTATTTACTAGACTTGCAATAATATCAGATTATTAATTATTAAAAAAATAATTTAAATAAATCAGCTTCCCGCTGTATACCGAACACAGTATGGTACGCAAAGGGAATTCTGGAGACATTCTGTGTTGACTGGCGGTACTCAACGCCGCGCTTCGCAGCACGTGCGATAATCAATATTATTAATAGAACACTGATATGTATGTATGTAAATTGCACAAATAGACACCCCTATATTCCCTTAAAATAATAATCTAGACTGTTTCTTAGTAAACTTAGAAATATAAAAAATAATTTAGTACAATTTCATACGTCAGGAACACGTTTACCAGTCGACAGTTCGTACCAACAATTATAAAAACATCATATGTGAATTGAATTTAAATTCTATATAACATACTTTATGTTGTTATATAAAATGATGGAAGAATGCGTGGTGATAGCGCATCGCAATTTGGACGTTTATAATTATTTTGTGGAAGTACATTTTTGTCATTGTCTTTCTTTAGTTGTCTTCTTATTAAATAGGTTTTTATTCTATTCTTTTTTACTAATAGGAATTATAATTAGGTTGTCTGGTGGAGATTGCTTAAAGCAATAAGACCGCCTTTGCATACGTGTTTTTCTTTAAATTTTACTTGTGTTGTTCTGTCTATATATTTCATTTATGTGTGCAATAAAGTATATTCTATTCTATTCTATTCTATAATTTAATTATAATTAATTCGTTGTATAGATAGGTATGTACTGACTGAAGACTAATATTACAAATATAAATATTGGATACTGTATTCATATAAATACATGTCCTTGATTTAAAAAAAATAACAGAATAGCATAAAATACCTTAAACAATAAGCCAAAGATTTTTAAAATTCAAATACATATAAAGATGGTAATTATAAGGTCAAAATAAGAAAAATATTCGTTTAAAAATAACATAATATCTGAAACATTTGTCAAGAACGAGAAATTTATATACGCGCTATTAGATAAGTACCGGTGGTTATAGGAAGTTTTCCAAGTTACACCTATTAAATTAAACTGCCAAAACAATTTGTAAGAGATATCGAAATACGATTTATTACAGCTATATTATATCGCATAGATTTTTATTACTAGCCGCGTAACATCAAAAGAGTCAAAATTTTAATTTTCTTTCGGACGTATACACTCGTCATGGGCCACGGTTTCGCATTCTTTTATACATATGGCTATGTAGAGAAAGCTCATTATCTACTCGTAACTACTACTTGCGTAATTTATCTTTTAAAAAAAATTTAGACATCTCAATTTAATGTTATTTAACAATCATACTTAACTACTGTTCAGAATAATAATTTTCGGCACATTTAAATCATCTAGTAGTAATAATAGTTCATAAATATTAATAATAAAAATTAGATTATTTGTAATAAAAATCAAAACGCACCGTCTGGCTGAGACCGAAGGATTTCCAACTACAAGTAATATTATCCTTAAAACACTCGCAATATATACATATACATATATATGTGTATGTATGTATGTCCAACACAAGTCACTAAACGCAAGTGGATGCGTCTTCCCCGACGCGCGGACATCAACTGTTCCTCCAGCGCACGCGTACCTTAAAGCGTCGTGATAACCGATAACTATGGATAAGCTAATACAAAAAATATTTACGAAACACCGTAATACGACGCCTCGGACTTTTCTCAAAGAATATTTCAACACCGATCAGTTGTTATGAATGGACGGATCACGCTTCGCTGCTTATTTGGAGTTCAAACCCGTGTGAATTAGATATTTAGTTCAATAGAACTACCTTTTTACAATTTTTAATATTTCTATATTAAATTATAGTAAAATAATATAAATATAATTTAAGCAATATTATTATTATGTTATCTATGTAACGATTGTTACAGCGAAATAAAAAAAAGTAGTTAGCTCATTAAATGCATAAATTATATGTAAATTGTTTTAGGTAATTCAATTCTGACATAATAGTTAAGTGTTTTTCACGGTACGCTGTTTTAAAGTGGGTACCTCTCTAAATTATGAATATAAGTCCAAAATAATGTTCATATCCACCAAGGCTTTATATATCGAATAAGCAACACGAATATTTTTTGTGAAATCCAAAGTAATCCACTGCCAAGTGTATTCTTGGCATTGTGTTAGACCTTTGCATCATACAAATAAATATTTATTTTGGCAGAACTTACTAAGCGAAAGTAGCAAGTGCCTATTCATTTTCAGTATACATTTAGGTATTTAGAATATATAGTCTTAGTAAATCAATAAAAATATATATAAACTACGAGTATTTCAGTTGCCTAAATTTGGGAATTATGTCAATATTTGTAGTTTCTAGTACCATTAAATACATAATATGGGTATCTATATATTAAAAATTCCAAACTTAGTTGCTTTTTAAGGATTCTATTTATTATTTTGGTATATTAATACTTTAATTGGTCAACGGAAGATGGTGAAATATACTAAAATATGACTGACTTATAAGGAATAGGTGTTTTAAAGTCATGAGCGGCAACAACTCGCCAGTAAAGACTCCCATTTATAGATATTGGGATTCATTCCATAGGAAATCAGCTTAAATTAAAACTGCTAACAAATCCTAATATTATTAAATAGTTATAATAGACATTTTTTCTTCACGCTGTATCGAGCACACAGCAGGCTAAGCAAAAGGAACCTGGGAACCTATTCTTAAGGCACTCTGTTCCCCATTAAAACATTTTCTTCTTCACCATTCCACCAAATCCTTGAGGCATTTCCTTGTTGAGTGGCGGAACTTAACGAAACGCTCTACCTCATTCATTCCCCAAGTAGGAATCGAACTCATAACCGTTGCGTTTACAGTCACACTCTGCGCCACGGTGCCCACAACAATCCATACCTATATTATAAATTCGAAAGTAACTCTGTCTGTCTGTCTGTCTGTCTGTCTGTCTTTCTGTCTTTTACGCAATCAGGGCTAATTTAATTATGATAAAATACTCATATAGAGATACTTGAGGGTTCCGGGATGAACATAGGATACTTTTTTTTCTCATATTTGTAATATTTTCGATATATACCAATATATTAAAATACTTATTAATTTGACATACAATTTATTCCGCCATGTTAATAACAACCGTCGTTGCTAAGCAACGATTTGCAAAGTTTGTTGTTAGAAAAGTCACTCAACATGAGCTTGCTTAACGCATCTCTCTATTGAAAACTGAAAATAATTTCATAAATATTCGTATAGTTCAAGCGCGCGTAGCCGCATTCGGGTCCGCTAGTATATATATAAAATTATTATAATATCTTATGAATGTATATAAAATAATATTCCATATATCCTACTCTCAAGTGTGCGAGGGAATGCGGCCCTGATTTACGAGATAGCACGTGCAGGCTACAAGCTAAGGTTGGATATATTAAATATTGAACCTATCATTATATACGCTTTATTATCTCAAGTAGCCGAACCTATATTAAAGACGATTAATTTAAAGTGTTTACTGTATAATTTTATTTTCGCGTTTATTTTTATATATTTTTGAAGATATATATACATGGAAGTTTTCGTTATAGAATACATGTATATAGTATGTTTATTTTTTAGCTCTGGTGTCTAGGTAAAGTGCTGCGTTGAATTTCGCCATTCAACACGCAACTCCTCCAGAATTCGGCGGAAAGTTTCGGTATATACCAATATATTAAAATACTTATTAATTTGACATGCAATTTATTCTGCCACGTTAATAACAACCGTCGCAACCGATTGCAAAGTTTGTTTTTAGAAAACATCACCCAAAATGAGCTTACTTAACGCATCTCTCTATTGGAAACTGAAAATAATTTCATAAATATATTTAATAAATATTCGTATAGTTCAAGCGGGCGTAGCCGCGTTTGGGTCCACTAGTTTTTTTCTATAAATAAATATAAATGGCAAGGACGTAGGCGTAAAATATACCTACCTTTTTAATCTATTGATTACTTAATGAAGTAAACTGTTTTACGGTGAAAGCTACGCTGGCTGTTACCAGATACCTAGTATCTGAATTATAAAGCTAAATTCTAATATAATATAAATGAGAAAGTCTGTCTGTTCGCAACTGTCACATTTAAATGGCAGGTACAAGGGCTTATTATCACGAAAAACATTATCCCTTTCTCAGCCGGTGAAATATATAAATATGAATTTTCCTGGGTTTGCTTATATAACATGATTATATTATAACTGTTATGAAAGAGACAAGTTTAGTTTTAATAGTTATTTAATAATATAATTTTAATCATTATTATTTAATAATTTTATTTTAAAAGTACTACACTTTTTTATGTAGGTACCCCTACATCAGTAAAGTTTTATTGTACTTACCCTGTTTTCTCCAATATCCGTCCATATTTACAAAAATAAATTAAAATAGCTTCAAGCTATATTCCGCACATAGCAAGGAAGGCAGAGGGAACTTGGGAACCTTGTGTTAAGATACTTCCCATTAAGAAATTTCCGTTCCCCGCTTTGTTGAATAGTACATACTCAACGCAGCGCCTTGCCTAGAGCGAAGAAATGAAAATATTAAATATTGTATGTATTTCTTTGAGTGGGAATCGAACCCACAACCTCTCGCGTGTGCCCCTGGGCCACAACTGGGTACTTATATTTACTGTTGTATTAAAAAAGGTTAATCATTATATAAATAACTAGCGGACGCGCGCAGCTTCGCTTGCGTATTTAGGGGTGAATTCTAAAAAACCACGAAACATGTGTTCAATGAAATATTTTTGAGAGTCTAAATTTCAAATTTTATAAAAATCGGTGGCGATTTAAAGATTTTTCCATACAAACTTTCATCCCCTTATTTGCACCCTTAGTGGGTGAATCCTAGAAAACCATGAAACACATGTTCAATTAAATATTTTTAAGAGTCTAAATTTCAAATTTTATAAAAATCGCTGGCGATTTTAGAATTTGTCCATACAAACTTTTAACCCTTATTTGTACCCTTAGGGGAAGAATTCTAGAAAACCATGAAACATGTGTACAATTAAATACTTTTAAGAGTCTGAATTTCAAATGTTATAAAAATTGGTGCCGATTTAAATAAAATTCTATACAAACTTTCAACCCCTTATTTGCACCCTTAGGGAGAGAATTTTGGAAAACGATGAAACACGTATTCAATTAACTACTTTTAAAAATCTAAATTTAAAATTTTATAATAATCGGTGCCGATTTAAATTTTTTTCCATACAAACTTTCAACCCTTATTTCATCCTTTTAACGTTAAAATTTTTCAAAATCTCTTCTTAGTGGATGTCCAGGTTACGAAAGTAAACATCTGTCCAAATTTCATATTTCTACGCACAGCGGTTACGGCTGTGCGTGCGTCTTACCTTAGTCAGTGAGGACAAGACCTTTTATATATATAGATTATATTATGTAATTTAAGTATTAAGCAATTTATAATTAAAAACCCCTGGCACAAAAAGCTCAAGTCATACTTATAAACACCCTGTGATTCAGTGGAGGTTTAAATAGAAAGACACGCGTATGTCAATGATACTGGTAGATCACGAAATTAGTGTGTGGACTCCTTGGATCCCGGGAGGTTACATTAAAGGTTGAATTAAAGTAAAACGAAAACTCAAATAGAATTAAAAAACAAGGCTTATGAAATTATCGAAAACCTTTCATCAATTTCTTAAAAGCAGCTTATAAAATTTATGTTTTCAATTAATGTACTTAAATAATATTTAAAAAAAAATGGAATAATTTTATATCTATCACCTAATATCGTCGTCGAATATCCGGAAGTTATAAATATAAAACCAATCTATTTCGATTACATATATTATTTTAATAAACTAAGTAATTTAATATATTCAGAAT
Organism: Heliconius melpomene rosina; assembly: GCF_056956725.1. NCBI lineage: Eukaryota > Metazoa > Arthropoda > Insecta > Lepidoptera > Nymphalidae > Heliconius > Heliconius melpomene. The sequence goes on along the minus strand of NC_140401.1, from coordinate 3,699,299 downwards.
CAATAAAAATATATAAGTCATTGACACTTTAAATCTTGTAAGACGCAAAAGACTAAAAGATTGCATCAATTTTATTACCTACTTATAAACAATGAATATTTGGGAGTAGTTTTATAAAATAAATCCTTTAAAGGAAATGCCACGGCGAAAGGATGTATTATATTTATTATAAGCCGATAACCATGATAAAAAAATCAAAAATCGGTTAAGCGTGAGTCGGATTTGTCCACCGAAGATTCCGTACCAATTTCATGATTGGTGGTTATAACTTAAGTTAGCGGGCATATGCATTCATTTTGTATTTAAATTTCATTCACAGTAGAGCAAAATCGAGGCATATGCATATGCATGCCTCTTGGCGACCTCAAGATAAACCATCTTAACAGAAAGACACATGAACAACCTGATGAAGGAAGTGATCCTATAAGGATTCCGTCTTTTCCTTTTGAGATACGGAACCGCAAAAAAACGTATACAAATTCCCTTCAAAAGCTTTTATTTCGCCTTGCCTGGTTATTTTTGTCGAACAACAACATTAATTTTGTTTACATCTTGCAAATAATTAATCCTATCGTCATTGGTGTGACTTTAAAACCAGTTTTAGTACTTTTATTGTTTTCTTTCACAGTTTGTAGAGATCCGCTCGCAGAAAAATAAACCTTTCATGTATATCTCATATTATGTTGGTATTATTTTTATAATCTCTATTGTACTGGTGAGACCAGTGGACGTGAATCGAATGACAGGCACAAGCTCGTGTCGTAATGCAAAAGGTCGTGGGTTCGGTTCCAGCTTGAGGAAATGAATTGTTTAATATTTTCATTTCTTCGCTCTGGTGTCGAGGCAAAAGCGCGGCATTGAATTCCGCCACTCAACACGCAATGACTCCAGAATTGGACGGAAAGTAGGGAGCGGAGGATCTACTCTGCTACATGGGTTCACACCGTAAAGTTGAAAAAAAAATATCAAAATAACAGTTTTTTTATTACTATTTCAATAATGATCTTAAAAAATTCCATTTATTTGTATTAAAAGGTTTTATATAAGAAAAACGGCTATTTACCCGCTTTATTAAAAACAGCAGCATAGTTTTATTTTATGTGGCCTCGTAAGGCAGACGTATGTCACTTAATATCGTGTGTACGCCTCGAATCAACAATAAATATTGTTTACGGAAACATTAAGCTATACTAAATACCGCTATTTAAATAAAAGTAATTTCATATTTTCATATTAAATTCATATATGGATTTAATTAATTTAGTGAGTAGCCTGATTTTATATACTCGTATTTAAATATTGGATTCCTCGTCGTGCTCATTCATTCTAATTATAAGCAAATAATTTGTCTGTACAGTTACTAACCACAAAACAATTATTAGTGGGTATTGCTTTGAGGTCGAAATCGAAGTATTGATTGAGCTTCAATTTACTTCATAAAAAAAGGTCAAGTCCGAGTTGGACTCGTACACAAAGGGTTCCGTATATTCTGTTCCTTTATACATAAAAACATCAAATTAATCACGTCTGTTGTATAGAAGCCCCCTTGAATGTTTATTTTATTCTGTTTTGTAGCGGCAACAGAAATACATTAAATAATGCCCAATGACAAACGGATAGCGGAGTCTTAGTAATAGGGTCAAGTTTTACTCTTTGGGTACATAATCATGAAAAGTTGCACAAAGGTGGAAAATGAAACTTATTATAAAGATGCCAAGATCGAACTTCTTATTGCGTTTTATTTATTTTGATATAGAGGATAGTTTTTAGGTTTAACACGGAGAATTTTTAGGTAGATATATGGACCAATTACTTATTATTTATTAAGTGCTAAACGATTCACAACTTACCCCCAACGCCACGTTTTCTTTAATATTTAAAGTTACATTCATTAAATTTTCTTTGAAATACAAACTCTGTAAGCTATAAACGATATCATTTAGCAGTATCCGTTGCCACTATGTTACAAGGCCACATATGGGCCACTGCACATGGCATTCAAAGTGTAAACACCTTGCAACCTTGCGATACGTTCTGTAGGATTTATCACTATTTATTTCTTTTGTTTCGGTAATTAACACTTATATTACACGTATCCTGTAGGTTGTAGCTGCTATTATGGAGTTACACAGTAGCTGCTATAAATTGTTGTCATAATAAAATTAACATAAAGTCGGTAAATAATACTATCTTCGTTTTTTTGAAATTTTGATTTTAAGTGGTAGCCTGCTAAGGACGCTTTAGCCTAGAGAGAAAAAAAATGTTAGAGGCTTATCACATATAGTTTTCAATTTTTCAATATCTAATTTAGGTCTAAATCTTTTATTTATGAAAATCAAAAAAATATAGATAACACTTTGAGGACATAGTACCAAATACTATTTTTTTGTCTCACCTGTATCCTGTACTGAGCAGGGTAAGCAGAGCAAACCAAACACATCCCACCGAATTCTCGAGGCATTACATTTTGAGTAGCGGAACTCAATTCTCAAGTTTGCCAAGTTACCCGAGCGAGGAAATTAAAATATTAAATATTTCATTCCTTCGAGTGGGAATCGAACCCACAATCGCGCTTTCAGTCGCAAGCTTGTGCATCTACGCTACGACGGTCTACTAAATATTTATTTCTAATAAAGTATTATTTATTGTCTTTTACAGAAATTTATTGAAAAGAGCTGCTAGATCACCTCATATAAGTACTAAATAGAAATTGCACGTTTCGGCGAGTGGTGTTTGTAATGTTTGCTAACCGAAGCAATTTACAATAAATTACTTTCTTTATCGTGATATATTTCTCAATTTGAATTATGGAAAAACATTACCACGGTTGAAAGTAACACTAATCTTTATCTTAAGCTACAACAAGTCGTGAACTATGTATTAACTATTACTATATGCGACGGTTGCGAGCCCGATTCTCTCCCGGGAAAATTTTAAAAAATGTGAATGCTTACTTGAAGCAGTGGTCAAATGATAAATAAGCTTATAATCACGCCGGGTCGATAAAACAGCATAATCTAGCACCTTTTTCAAGTAACCCCTTTTGAGGCGATTTTTAATATCTACTTTAAAAAATATATATATCTAGGTTCGGGGCCTCCTGTTACAAGTACTAGTAATATACTAGTTACTTACTAGGTTGGTCTCATTACTTTCTACGTAGCTCATATGTAAAACTAAAATAAATATTTTTATTTTTTTTATTTATTATTTTTTTATTAGGTCCTGACGCCGACGATGTATATTATATGCATGAAGCCTCTACGTTTTGATAAAGATATTTTATTAATAAACCACCACACTGCGCCCCACAGAATTTTCTTAAAAAATATAATAAATAAAACAACAAATGTTACAAATATTATATGACCATGAATGATATTAAATATTCATTTTAATCTTTTTACTAAAAACATTAAACAAAAACACTATTTTAACATTTTTAATAACTAACAAAAACCTATTTAACATCAAATTGTATCACCATCTACGTACTCGAACAAAAAGATCTTCCTCCTCCATTAATAATATTTTGAACCGGTCTTAACTAACTTCCTTGTTACGTGCAATTTAAATCGTAATTGTACTGAATGGTATTCATATAAATTACAAGTATTTGAATGGTAGAATTTCTTGTCATTAGTCACAATCATTAATTCGCGCCTCGCTTTACAGGCGAGGGTTGTGGGTTCGATTCGGATAGAATGTATTGTTATTTATTAATATTTTCATTTCTTCGCTCTGGCACCAACGCAAAAGTTCGACGTTGAGCCATTCGTTCCGCCACTTAACACGAAATGTGTCGAAAAATTCGACGGAAAGTGGAAAGCGGAGTGTCTAATGTTTCTTCCTGCTGCGTACGGGATGGAGCATTTGAAGTTGACTTTTTTCATTAATATTTATTGGTAGCATACTCCTTATTGGAATTACCTACAGTACAGACTTGTATTTTAGTTTAAGATTCTTTATATTTTATTAAACTAAATTACAAAAAAAAAAATAGTTTTAAAAAAAAAAGAAAATTAGGATATTATAGGACAATATATTACAACAAAAAACTCAAAAAAAATTAGTTTTGTGAATATTTTTTCCCAAGAAACATACTAATTTTGTCTCTTAATATGTAGTAAGCTGATGCGTACCTCTGGAGATACTAACTTCAGTAGAGATGATAGTACTAAATTTTCTTGTTTTATACTAAAATATTAAAACACACTCCAAACCAAATTAATAAAAATATACATAGGTAAACAAAGCAATATAAAATTTTCAACAAAACAAAAGCTAATATTAAAACATTACATATCATTTTAATAACACGCTGTATTTCGTTAGTGGTCGGAGATGCTATCTCACCATTGTGTTCCTTATAATGGTTACAGGAGTCCAATAAAGCCGACTTTATATTTCCATAACAAGCTAATGTTCTATAATGTAATAGATAACCATACGTAATTACGGCACAACCAAATAAAGGTATTAAGGCAAGGTCGGATGCATCAAACCTTGTTTGAAAGATGCAAGCGCGCCTTGTATACTAATAGAAAATATTTATTTATTTTAAATGAAACTATTTAAGGATTTAAGGATTTTGGAAACCCGACGTTTCCAACACTTTGCAGTAGCCCGCGGTCACTGGTAGACTGAGGTGGCATTCATCTGTCAGTTGACGTAATTATTATATCAAACTACCGCCAACGATTTCTTATTAACCTCGCGTACTGCGCTGGATTCCTGCAGGATGAGCTGACGGTATCTTACCCTCTGATGTGGTGAGTTTGAGACTTAAAAGATTTTATGAGTGCGTCCAAAGTGCAACACAGCAACACAACACAGTGCAAACAGTATAAAATTAACTTTAGAGATCATTATACGTACTAATGATTATACATAATTTAAGTATTAATCTGATATATATTTATTAGCTTTACGTTGTAACCATAGCAATGTAGGAACCTGGAAACCTAGTGTAACACTCTCCGCCGAACTTTGGAGACATTACGTGTTGAGTGGCGGAACTCTTTGGCGAAGCGCTGTGCCTCGTTACCAGTGAGGTAGCACTGATATAATATAATTATATGTAATGAGTTTATTAAATTCCCACATTCTACTTTCATATACGTAAATGCTAAGAGGTTATGTCCAAACTATATTAACATATAAAATATCGTTTATTTACAAACAATATAGGAATATTCCGTACACATTAATAGAGAGATTTCATAATATTATTACATATATCGTCTCTAGATAATTATATACTAAATTCGAACTAGTTTTGTAAGATTAATTCGGATTTAACGCAAAGATTAGCACATTTTAGTATAATATCTAGAAATTTCTTAAAATAAACACATAGCAGCTTAACTATGTTAATTAATAATGACATCGCTTTCGTCTACAGCCTTACGAAAGATGTCTCGTGTCAGGCCTTAACAATTCAATTACTTGATGACGCAACTACTCTACAAAACCTATTGTAGGCAGAGAGTGGGTAGATTTTAATGTTTATTCATTATTTTATATATAAGTTTTTTGTAGCATAAATTGTAACTCCAAAAATATATATAGACGGCCGTTTTTTTTTATTATTTACTATACATAATTATTTATTCTATACATAATTATATTTTAAATTTGTTTTGCGCTAAAGGCTACGGAAGCGATCAACATCTCGAATTAAAATGCAAAAACGCTAGCACAAACTTGAGAAAATGGATGTTTAGATATTTTGGTGTCTTCTTTGCAAATCATTCAATTACAAAATTGTTATTTAACACATCATTTTTATTTTTTTTAAATTAATAAGAAAAACATTTCTATATAATTGAATGATGTCTAACGGGGAATAATAAATATAAGCTGCACCCCTACCATTAAAACGAGAACCCTTTTTAGTATAGATATTGTAATATCGTAAGCTACCTGATGTCACGTCCCCACTTGACACGTAAAGTTACTGATCTTCAATAGAATACAATGACAATCTCCAAACACAGAAAAGCCACGGCCGAATACCATCAAGATTGCTTTCAATAAATGATTTATCAGAAGGTTCCAATAAGAAGGTTCCATTTTAAATATGAACATCACGATGCGTGTTCAACCTTCGAGACAACAAGTGTACATTTCGGGGGCTTATTGTATGGTAATATATAATAGCTTAGGGCGGGATCCGGCGGGTATCCGTTACATACCTACTTGTTTCAAGCCGACTTTACAGTGTGACTTTTGTGGGCACAGAGAAGTGACTGTAAAATCGATGGGTTCTGGGTTCGATCTTCAATCGAGAAAATTAAATATTTATTTATTAATTTATATTTTCATTTCTCTGCTCTGGTGTCGAAGCAAAGCGCGGCGTGGAATTCCGCCACTCAACACGCAATGCCTCCAGATTTCGGTGGAAAATGAGGGACGGAGTGTCTTATCACTAGGGTCCTCTGCCTACCATTCAGTGTGTGGAACACAGCGTGAAGCTGATTTACTTGTTTCAAATACGAACCGATACGCCTAAATTAATAATACTATTGCTGTAATTACGTATGTGACTTGTGATAGAACGTGTAATTTATCGATCAAGTTTCCAGAATCCTTTCAAATTATACCATTTATGGGTGCGCCGGTGATTTTAATGTATTGAATTTGATGTGAATTCACTTATATAGAATTTAAAGATGATACACGCAATGCCTCCAGGCTAGGCTAGGCTCCTTCTGACTATCCTGCTACATGCGGGATACAGCGTGAAGCTAAAATGATCTAAAATATGATGGATTTATATGACACCTCCTTTTCACTGTGTTATGTTAAATAACCAAACCAGCATATAATGTATTCTGACTGCACCTTTACAGGAGCTCCCTCGTCTCCTCCCATATAATGCTAGTCGTTTATTACAAGGCAAGACAGTGCATGCCAAAGTTACTATAACGCCCACTATGAATACTCTGAATAACATTTGTGTGACATCAAAACTTGTATATATTGAAAGGATATTGTATATATGTATATTAATATTTCATTTGTACATTAATTTAAGTTTTTTTCTTAGTTTTACTCTGTTCTCCGTATTATATATTATAGGAGGGTAGGCAGAGAGAACCTAGTGATAGAACACTTTGTTCCCCATTTTCCGCAAATTCTGAAGGCATTGCGTATTAAGTGGAAGAACTCAACACGCAATGCCTCTCAAAAGAAATCTAAATATTAGATATTTAATTTCCTCGAATGGAAATCAATCCACGACTAATAGCGCTTACAGTCACTTTTTGTGCCTCTCCGCCATGACTGGCCTGATTCATTTTAATAATTTATTTTAATAGATTATTAGAAATAAGCAGTTGTAAGGAAAGATTTATATATATATTTTTATATTTTTCTAGATGCTCTGTTTATCTCTAGTGGAATAACCACATAGAACGACGTGTCGAAAGCTATGGCTATATATCTAAAACTATATATTAAATATATAAACTTATTAAGATGATTAGAACTAAATTTATCTTCCTTAGATACAAAATATATGGTAATTTTTTGTGTGAGGTAAGTTTTTTTAAATAAGATGTCACAAATATTATATACTCGTAGATTCGTTAAACTCCGCCCTGTCTCGAGACATAGCGTGAACTTTGTGTTAACAAAGCGGTAGCCTTACTTTAAACCAAGTAAATATGCATTTTTAATTATAAAAATAAGACAACAAGATAAACATGACGTTCAGTTATCTCTTGTACGTTTTTTTGATCATTATAATTATATTAATGTTATTTCAAAGTTTACACTTGTAACATTGTTGCAAAAATCTTGCGAAGAATATATTTAAAACTAGTTTAATTCTATTAATATTAATACGTGTTCTTGAAGCAATCATATCAGTTACGTATAGCTTGGTTAATTAATGAATATAACTCTAGAATTTATTTTGTTTTATTACAAAATTTTGATTTCCTTTTTTCAGAAAATAGCATTTTATTTATTTAATAATGTCTTGTTGTAAAGTTTGTTTAATTTTCATTAGTGTTTGTTTGACATAAACACATAAGGTGTAATTATTGAAAATCTCGTATTTTCGTAATTTTTTTAGTGATATAAAAATATGACAATATTTTCGATACCTACCTTATTTAATTAATGCATGAAATAAATACGTTAATAATAGTTCTGATAATATCAAGGTAGGCGTGTTCAAGTTTTTATATAACTAGTGCTGAATTTACATATTAAATACAATTCTATTCAAATGAAGAGTAACGTTATCAGAAATGGATATAGCTGAAATGTACTACATAATTACAATTAGTCCACATTGAAATTCTCTAACATATTAAGGCTGATAGCAAGGCGTTTTTTAACATTTTTTGAACATTAAATTAAAAAAAATAGTAAACCGTTAGACGATGTTTTGACAACTGTTTCTAAAATATCACATATTTTTTACTACTTTTGAACAATAGAAACATATAATGACGATAATTGATATGTTATTTATATGACTAGTTCAATTTTTTTTTATGGAAAAAAGACAAGGCAAACGAGCGTTCGGATCACCCGGTGGTGATCACCGCCGCCCACGACCCCGTGCAGCTACAGGTGCGTTGCCGGCCTTTGAGATGAAGATAGACGTCATATATTCGCGTAGATATTCACTACAAATAGTGTAGATTTCCTATAAAAAGTTCTTGATATTAGAGCATAAAACTAACCAACTGTTACAAAATCTTCATTACTATTTTACACCATCAATAAAATGCCTAATATACCTGGAAGTGAAAAAGTGAGATAAATATCACCTACGAAGCAAAGTTTAGTACGCACGTAAGATAGCAAATCAACAATCATTACACTGGATCTCAACTGGGGAAACGGAGCTATCCGTAATAGTTAATAGCAGTATCGAACATCACAGACGTTCATAGCGTTTACGTTTTGTATGTAAAATTATTACGTGGATTGCTACTAAATGTATGGATTTAAGTTTAGTAGGGATGGTATACGCAGCGGAAGCTCCAAAGCTCTCCTGTTCTTGCAATGTTTCTTCGTAGTTTTTTTTTGTTTTTTTTTTTCAGCTTCACGCTGTTTCCCGTATATAGCAGAATAGACTGAGGAAGCTTTCTCCAGCTTTATAATATTAGTATTTGATAGTATATAAGTGTAGACAGTAAAGAAGTATAAACATTTTTATATATCAATAATAAGTTTAAAATGTTTACAAAACCAAGAATTTTCAGAAAATATGTATTTTTAGAAATTATACTCAAAATAATTGTTTTTGTCATAAGCCAAAATAAAATTATGATATTATATATCACGTTGAGATACCTCCGAAATTTACCAAATGTAATAATATGTGGATTTTTTTTTTGGGTTTATTCCAATAAGGAATTAAAGAAAAACACTTCGCATGTAACTAGAAAACTATAAATATTAAAAAAAGTTGATTTCTGTGCGTCAACCATAGAAGACTGACATTTATACTATCAAGGACTTTTGTCTAGACTTTTGATGAATTATAATACTTTTGTAGGTTATATTATATTTAGTTGACAGAAGGGAAAATAGATTTTTTTATATTGTTAGAAAGGATTGGGGCGGAGCCCTTGTGGTTGGTTAATTATAATTTCTCTAATATGACAATACGATTTAAAAATAACACACAAAAAAAATCTATGTCAGTTTCTATTCAATATGTAGGTTATGAAAGAGATGCTTCTGCGCTTATTTCGCAAGTAAACAGTAAATAGAAGCATATCATCGGTGTTGTAAGTTCGTGACTTATTATGAGTTGCCAGTATAATCGCGGGGAAATAGCTTCGTGTACTCCCTTTATACTTATCACGAACGTGCTAATTGTAAATTCTTTTAAATGTTACAAATAAGTTTAATAATAATGACGCCAGATGTTTTATTTTGAAAGGATAGTGTAAGCAAATGAAGTTTTAGAAGCTTTATTTTAAAATTGTTATTCAGATATTAAAAAACTGCATATTTTTATCATAAGTAATTTAGTTTTAACTATTTTAATTTAATCATTAAGAATTATACAATTCTTCTTTACATCTTAAAGTGTAGGAAAGACAAATACATTTTAGAAAATATATGAAAAAAATTGAACGTAGCGTTCAACAGTCGTGGGTTTCAATCAAGCTACGTTTAAATTTTTATGTTTTCTAAAATGTATAAGAATTATACAATTAGATAAATCAACATTGTCTCTATTTGATTTGAAAAAAAAATAGTAAAATTTTCTCCATTATTCCCAATGTACAGTATTATCATAATTCATTTAGAAGTATCTTTTTATGGATGTCTTAAAAAAATATATTTAAAATTTCCATGGATTCACCGTGGGTTGGGCTTGGACTTGCGACCCAATTGTGGGTTTAAGAATCCTTTTTATTACTTGCATTAAAGCTCTTCTCTAGCTTCTTCTCTAGCTAAACTAATTTTAAACAATCCACTAATGGCCCTTGAATTACATTGTAGAACTGATCTAGTAAGTTCTACATTTTTCAGATGTTTTAGTAAATTATCTACTTTTGCTTGAAACCTCTCATTTCTACATCATATAAAATTATTCTTAGCCTTTCCTAGTCAAGTGACTACGAGTATATGGCGATCGATGTCTATAATTTTTACCGTCTAAAGATATTTAATTAATTCTATCACAATTTCAATTTTATTAGACCCTGATAATGCTATTGAGAGAGCTGCACCTACTTGCTGAGATATGATCTAAATTTATTAGTAAAACATGATAATTTGATGGCAAATATTATACAAATACCCAATAATGTAACGTGCTGCGATGTTTACTCTGTAAACTGTGTTTATCGATAATGTTGATTCTTTACTGTAATGTTTTGAAATAGAACCACTTCATTACAAGAGAAATATGTTGATATATATTTTTTCGCTATTTTTTCCCGTATGTAGCAGGGTAGGCAAAGGGAGCCTTGTGTACAGACACTTCGCTCTCCACTTTCCACCGAATTCAGGAGGTATTGTGTGTTGAGTGGCGGAACTCAAAGTAGAGCTTTGACTCGACTCTAGAGCAAGAAATGAAAATATTAAATATTTTATTTCCTCGGTTGGTAATCGAACCCACAACTTATCGCGATTGCAGTCGCGACTGGCCTCATATAATATTTGGATTTGTTATATATACAATCTAAAAATATTTTCAAAAGTAATAGACAATTTATGAAGTATGAATAGTTACTATATTATATTAACATTATTATACAAAACCTATGTAAGTTTTTTTTCATCTGTTTATTTCAATAATGATTTCCTGGATTTAAAATGATTCATTTATCATTTTTCATTAGAAGAATAGCTTAAAGAGGTATACTTTTTCTGTAATAATCTTATAACTTATAACAGTAGCTTTAAATATAAAAATAACTCACAATTAATTTTTAATATAATATCTCCACTACAAAGTTATAAATAAATTAATTGGTAGCTATACAAAAAATATAAAATGAAAAAAAATCACTTTAATTATTGAATTATAAAAAAAAACTGTTTCATATTACATTTAACAATCCTAGTAATTAATTAAATATAATTATAATATTTTGATTAAAAGCTTCAGCAATATATTACATATCAATAACTTTTATCTATCTATTTTTTTAAGCTTAACTGATTGAGTTAAAGTATTGAAACAATTAAAATGACAATTATATTATAATAAGATTACTCTCATATAAAGATTGGTATTTAAAAATCAAGGCTACCGTATATTAAGAGCGACTGTGACTTATCACACTACTTTTAAGGAACAAAAAATGTACTTACTACGAACATACCGTCTCAAAAGTTGAATATTTAAATATTTTATACTATATAAAAAAATAAATTATGTAAAAGTAAATATAAAAACATTATGGGGCCCTATATGGTTTGATTTTCAACTCGACATTTCCAAGCGTTCCTAGCATGAAGGCTCTTTACAAACAGACATACAGATGGACAACTAAGTGACCTTATAGGGGTTGCTTTTTTCCTAAAAAGTTACGGAACTCTAATGAATTTTTGATTTATTTTAATCATAGAGTTTTGGAGAAATCTTTAAATCAGACAGCTATGGGAAATAATTAAAACTGTAACGGAAACGGAAACGAAGACTATATAAACCATACTAATAATTATTATAGGAAAATTGAATTTTTCCAGTATGCTTCCAGCATGACGGAGCTTTCCTCTGCCCGACCTGCTATGCGGCAAAAGTCGTAATGCTGCTTTTTTATACTTTTCATAATATTTAGCTGTTTACTGAGCCTTATCCTCTTATATTGGAAATGATTGAAAAATGGCTATCAAAGTATTTTTTCTTTATCTTTTTAAATACAGACAAATATTAAAATAAATGAAAACAAATAATATATACCTACTAATAAATTTTAAGTCTTTGCACCACTACGATAACCATATAATAAATAAATATTATAATTGGTAATTACAGCACATAATAAAACTAACATCTTACAATTCCACAAGTAAATATTTAATTAAACTATTTAGATAGCGTTTTTACGAGCTAACTGGCATTATTAAAAAACCAGTGTACGTTTGAAACATGTCTCCGTATTCGCTTATCGTAATTGCGCGCAATCTTTATAATATTGGAGGCCGTCATGACACAGAGGCACAATGATGTTCTGCGAGGGTTATGGGTTCGATCCCCAATTGAGGGAATGAGTTATCATTTATTATTATTTTCATTATGGCACCATAGCAGAACTCCGGGGATGAGTTCCACCACTCAACACACAGTGCCTTGAAATCTTGATGTGCTTGCTTCTCTCTGCCTACCCTGCTATATGCGGAATACTTTTTTCTTTAAAATAATGTTCGAGTGGAATGAGTAGTGTGATGTCCGAAGTATATATAAAAAGTATTGAAGGCCAACTGCAAATTGTAAATATATGTAAATGCTCGCACTCTATCAAGACGTGATATAAAATGTGATAATAAATAAGTCCTTTAACAATACGCGCTCTTAATACTAACACCAGTATTAACCTGCTTTAAATATGTATTATTACGTGTGATAGCATGGCGTAACTCAGAAGTATTTAGCTGATGGTTGTGGATTCATTTCCCTTTGAGGGTAATGATTATGTTTCTTTTTGGTCTGTTTTAATATTTAAAGATTAGGCAAAATAAAGCTTGGGATCCCGTCAACTGATGCATAATGTTTTTAAAATGGTGAGAAAAACAAATCGATACCTAAAATATATCGCTACATATTTCTACACTGTGATACAATATAGTTTTCTTTTTATTTAAGAAAATTAGATTAAATTTAATTTACTATTGATTACTATCGATTAAATTAAACTAATACTGAAAAAAAACACACTGTATGTAATACTGAAAAAAAAGTGGTACGTTGTAATTATATTTTTTAAAGAACATATGACATTTAAGTTCGATTAAAAAGGTGACTTAGAAGTAATGACTCTTGAATTTCAAACATAATGTCAATCTTCTGAAAAATATAATAAAAAAAAGGAATCGTCATATTTAATTAATTTACTACAAAAAGAGGTCGTAGTGGCGCAAGGGTAGAAAGGTGTGACTGTAACATGATGATTGTGGGTTTGATTGTTTGAGAGAATTAATTACTATTTATTAATATTTTCATTTGTTCGCTCTGATACTAAGGCAAAAGTTCCGCCACTAAACTCAGAATCCCTCGAAAAATTTGCAGAAAATGGGGAACAGAGTGCCTAAACACTAGGTTCCCTCTACCTTGCTTTGTGCGAGATACTGCGGGAAGGTTATTATTATTATTTTTTTAATAAAATAAATCGTAACATTTTATTAATTTACTGCAATAATATATGCATGTGCAAAAACTTCTTATCTACGAAAACATTCAATATAATCAAAGGTGATATAAAAGTTACAATTACAAATAAGTATTCTTAATTTAATAAAGTTCAGTCACCCACGAGGTTCTTTTCGAAATGTCATCGAATCTAGTTTTTGTCGTCGCCAACAAGTAACGAGATCGGGAGGATAATTTGTTTTAGAGGTTACATTTTTTACTCGCATTGTTGGAGTTCGTTGCCTAATATATGTTATTACAATCCTTCCTGCTTCTAAAATGTGGTGCTATTAGTTTTTTTAGTTTCACATTCTATCTCGCACATGGCAGGGCAGAGGGAACCAGGGAACCTAGTGTTAAGGCACTCTCCTCCTTGTAAGACACTCCCGAATATTTCATTTCTTCGAGTGGTAATGAATCTTGCAACCTACGTTTACATTTGCACGCTTAACTTGCCTAATCTGAGGTTTTAAGGTAAGTATTATTACGAAAGAAAAAGTTAATATTCAAAATATAGTGATGTTCGTAGAATCAGTCATTAAGCTACAGTAATTAGTGCATGTCCATGTTATATTGTAATAAAAACAATATAAAAAATCAAACATCCACAATAAAAGGACAATAAAAATTATAATTTCCTAACTTTGTAATGTAGTTTTTATCACTTCGTGTAAATCTTATATACTCGTACCAACATTAGGAAACATATATTTGGCAATAAAATAACTACTATGCTGTAAATTTTGTTTTTATTTAAGCAAGTGAAACAGACAAAACCGTTAAACATTGAAGTGAACAATCACTGCTTAGTATTTGCTTGCGCAGAAGATATGATTGAAAAATTAATTTTAAAAATAATTATAAAATTTAAAATTTAATTTCAAAGCAATTAAACCTATAAAAATAATAATAACTAAAGGCTTTTTTTAAAACAACATCATCATATTTAATTTGATCGAAAATCTTTCCCTGAATTGTTTTTCTATGTCAGTATTACACTTATTAAATTATTGCTATCGTAAAATTGCTAAGATTATGCACCATTTAGTTGCTTACTTTGTTGTAAAATGAGGTGCGTCTAATCGAAAGTAATACACTTGAAACAATTGCTTAACCTTTACCTTCTTTAGAAGACTATAATTAAATCTCTAATAAATAACATAAAACTAGGTCTAAACTGTAGCAGGATGCAAAGAAAACCCTAATCAAAAGATTCGAAGAGTATATTCATGGCCGTTAGGAACACGAATCTGAAATAATTCATCAGTTTGTATCAGAATCAAGTTTAATGCTACTAAGCTATTAAATATGGAATATTAGGCAGGCAGATGAATAATAAAATATTATTTTATTATATCTAAAAAGTAATTTAATAATAATAATATATATTAATAACGCGGTTGTGGGTTCGATTCCCATTGGAGGAAATGAAATATTTAATATTTTCCATTTCTTCACTCTAGTGTCGAGGAAAACTGCGTTGAGTTCCGCCAATCAGAGTATCAATACACTCTAAGCAAGCAAGGTCGAACCTCATATAAAACGCAGTTTTCTTTATTTTCTGCTCGAATACATATAGTATGTCAAATGGTGGTACTGGTGCCGCACTTTATCTTTCCACAAAAGTTTTAAATAATTTTCATAATACAGTATATGTGTTGGTTGACTAATCGTATTGTTTTTTTAATTTCAATGTGTATTCCGCATATAGCAGGGTACACAACTAGAATCTTGTGTTGTTTTCCATTTTCCGCCGAATTTTCGAGGCATTGCGTGTTTAGTGGCGAACTTCAACACCGCGCTTTTGCTTTGGTACCAGAACAAAGAAAATGAAAATATTAATAAATAATAATTTATCCCCCCCCCCCCCCCCCAATGAGAATCGAACTCACAACCGTCGTGTTACAGTTACACTCTTTAGCCCCTGCGTCACGACTGCCTCGTAATTAGTATCGATTGTAAATAAGCATAATATAGCTACTTGCAACTAAATAAGCAAAAGTTCTTCTGCCTACTCGAACCTCATGGCCGGACGACACACGAACTGACAAGCTCTATTTCACGACGCGACGTTTCAAATCACGATTGAGAGGCTACATTCTACCATCTATACTTATATTCTAATAATAAATTAGTTAAACGTGTTAAAATATTTTACATCTATGGAGTATGAAGCAAATTGAAGATATATTGGTGTAAAAAATATTAATTAATGTTTTTTTTAAAGAAATGATATGACTATAGCTTTGTGCTATCTTTTAAATCTACTGTTGTTATTAAAATATACAAGTTCTATTGAGTGAATTATATTTAAAAAATGTAAGGAATAAAGTATAATCTTCCTCCTTACTCCTTAGGGCAGAAATATAGGGAGCACTCATGTGTGATGCAGCGCTATAAAGCTAGGTAGGCATAATTTTTGAGATATAGAGTGTTGAGTGACAGAACTTAATGTCGCACTATGAAAATACATCCTATATTTCTAATACTATTATATAACATACATTTATAATTTATGTTTCAGCTTCACGCTGTATCCCGCAAGTAGCAGAAGGGGTCTAGTGCTAAAACTCTTTCCTCCCCATTCCCAATGAATTCTGAAAGCATTGCGTGTTCAGTGGCGGAACACAACACCGCACCTCGACTCGACGGCAAAGATATAAAAAAAAATATTAGAATGAATAAAAATATCATATAAACATTGAACATATGACATTATCTAAGCCATTTAACATAATAACCACAGAGGTATTACGAACTAATCAAGTTCTACGTACATGTTCCAGTTGGTGTTCCGATAAAAGACATAATGTGAGCAATTTGTCCAATTACGGCAAAATATATTGATCCGTTTTACACTTTGTACGGAGATCGTCACTACACTGTAGGTACTTGCACCGGACAGTCGTACGTCAACAAGCCAGAGTAGACATCAGCCAAAGATTTTTAGATTTCTTATTATTATTGATAAAGCATCAAAAAATAAAGTTATTTTTATTTAATTATATAATTTATTGAAGGCATTATAATGAATAGAGTTTTCTTAATTATAAAATTGTGGCCTAATATTTTTTTTAGCTTTACGCTGTATCCCATAAATAGCATGATAGGCAGAGGGAGCCTAGTATTGAGATACTCCGATCCCGTTAATATTATTGCAACGATAAATACTACATATAGGTATTTTGTAAGGCATTTATTGTATTTGTATTCTATGAAAACTTTTAGAAAATACTACAAAAAAAATTGTCCCCTTCAAATCACCCAAATACCTAATAGTCTTCCTATCAATACATTTCAAGTTGTCTTGTCGAATATCTATGTTCTCATATTTAAGCGTATTGTCGCGTCGGAAGCGTTATTCTTAAAAGTCAAGGGCATTTAAATACATACATACACTGGACCAATGTTAACTTGTGTTATTTAAATATCATGACAGATAGCGACGATGTTGGGACGCCTTTCGAAAAGTACATTTTTTTTCACAGAAGGACATTGATACATCGTTAAAGCAGTTAATGCTGACAGTAAATACTAAATCTAAAGCTTTTAAATATCCATTTCAGATTGAGGTTGTTCTTTAATTGTAAACACTTTATGTTACATTATATATTAACGTTCATTTTTCTTCGTAACCTTCAACTAAAGTGCAATCAGCTGAAACTATTTCATATATCAACTTTCGTTGTAAATAACTAGAGTATTTGTCCATTCGTCCGGTTGTGATTTTTCTATAATTAGGTACGATAAGAAATTGTATCTTCAATTGGGTAGAAAAGTTTATGTAATTTTCCGTTTTATTCCGGTCTCTTAAGAATCTTAAAAAATCTTTTCAAAGTGTCGTCTACAAAAATTTTAACTTTTTACACCATTTTCTACGCAGATATTTTGGCTCTGCGTTCACAGTTAATCTCAGCTATTTATTTATTGAAATAATCCTATTAATAGTATAGTTGTGAAAATCCTCACAGGACGAATGTTTATTCAATTTTCATGCAAAACCTGCTGAACGGATTTGAAGAAATCTTACATTAATATAGCTTACACGTCAGAATAACACACATACACACACGTATGTAAATATTTTGTATAATTACGCTATAATTTAACAATATTTAGGCCCTTTTCTACTATAAAAATTTACCAAATTAAGGTCAATAATAAATAACAATTTTATTGACACAATTTAAAATTCAAAGTTTACACACAGGATAAATCTTTTGACATATAATTTTGTCAAAGTAAAAGTTTAGATGAAGCCATTTTAATTTGATGTAACTTTTGGTATCGGACCAACGGATCTTATTACCCTTAATGTTGATAGCGTTTTGTTAGATAATGCCGGTATCCGTACCATCGTAATAGCTCAGACTGTACTTGCAATTATCGATTAATCATTATTCATTGCCAAGAAGTTTAGGCTAGTGCTTCTGAGAACAATCGGAAAAAGAAATATCAATGTCTAATGTGAGTCATTATTATGAAAAAAATGTCATTTTTTATTTGAATCGTACTATGCGAATCTAAACTTAATTCTAAAACAATTGTTGTATTTCTTTAAACTTTATGTAAATTCTTGTCTACATAGGATTTCTTCGACCTGTATGTAGAATGTACTCTTTATTTCTACTTATGAAAATTAAGTAGCTAAATAATATTAAATTACATTTACTATAACACGTTTTAAATTTAACTATTCTTAATATCACGTACAACAATAAATAAAAGATATCGAACGTACGACCTCGCAGAATCCTATCCATTGAAATATAATTGATACATCTCAAAAATATTACAGGCGTTAAATTGATTATTGTTCATACCGCTATTATTCTCTTACAAAAATATTTCGTAAGCTGTGTTCAAATAAATAAAATCTAACGCAAACTTAACAGCGCAGTAAAGATATGTATTACGGAACAACGTAGCAGTTAACTAAATTTAACGATTTATAAACGATTTACTAAATATCAAAATCGTTAGTTTAATAGAATGTTGGTACTTGTACTGTGTGCTATACCAATGAGAGGCAGTGGTTGTTTTAAAGAAATGAGCTAGAAGAATCACTGACTTGCCTCAAAAAATGGACAGAAAATGGAGAAAGGAAGTATCTAAATGAAGAACGGAGTGTTATAACACTAGGTTTCAGGATTCCTTCTTTCTAAAACAAAGAAGCTAGAAGAGAATGGATGGCGCTCGCACTTTGCGCTATACCAATACGATTCAGCGATTTGCTTCAGAGAAATGAGCAAGAAGAATCACTGACGGATGTCATAGTTACACACGGAAAGGTCTTGGTTTTCTCATACTTTTTTAATGTCACTCGACCAGTAACGCCGGGGGCTTAGCCCAACTCTGTGTCCATAGTACAATGATGTAATTGCTGTGACCAAACAAAATGGCCACACTAACCATCTATGCAAACGCTTTCAAAATTGATTTAGCACTTAATTACAAGCTTTATAAGTACCATTTGGATGTCGCAACTAGCATATACGAATGTACACGTTAAGGATTCGTCGTTCTGGATTCTAATTTAGGCGTCCAAACAATTTTCTTTTGATGAAATAACCCTAAATATGTAACATTTCTTAAAAGTTATTTTATTTTTCCAATTCTAATGATTTTTGTAGCTAATAAAGCAGGGAGAAGCAGTAATAGACATATAAATTCCAGTCGTGGCGCTGACACAACATTTCTAGAGACATGCGGGCTCCAGAATTCGACACAAAGTGGAGAATGGAAGAGTCTTATTGTCTTAACACTAGGTTCCTAGGTTCCCTCTGTCTACTCTGCTATATGTGGGATTCAGCGTGAAGCAAACAAAAACAAACAAAGGCATATACAATTAGCAAATAAAATGTACCTCTCTGTCAACGCTAGATAGATGCCTTTCAGAGATATGGTTTGACGCAATTTTGACTAAACTTAAAATAGCAGTAACGATATTGCTTAAGTAGTTAAGTGCAACAGATTAATGATTTAATAGTACCTACCTATGGAAGATAATTCTATATGATTTTTGCATTCACCAATAATTTTATTCTGTTAATGATTGATATATAACTATGTAATTATCACTTGGTGTTTGAAAGACTAGCTCTATCTATTTTAATTTCTTAATACAATTTCTTTAGTTGTTTAAAGATATGTACGAAATATATATTTGCAATATTAAAAAGAATAGATTATTATTTTTTATAAAAATTTTAGACTGCTGGCCTTGACTGGATGCCGAGATCGATTTCTCTGGTGTACCCTAAAGGAGGCCTATATCTAGCAGAGTATAAGAACAGGCTGAGTTATTCATTGATATTAATAGCATGTTAGGTGCTTTAGCCAACTAAGCTTAAGATACGTTTTTACGACATATTACTGATAAAACTTATACGATTGTAGGCACTAATTCTGATGAGATGAGACTATATATATAAAAGGGGTTCAAATCCTTCTATGTATATTTTCTTATACATTATTTAAATAAAATTTCTTATATATACAGGTAAAAATAAAATTATAGTTAGCATTGAATATTTCAAGATGAGCATTTAATTCGTTCCGGTTCAACATAGCCAGTCACGATTAAGTAAATGTCAAATACCTTCGAGACAACGACTGACTGAGCTGGATCATCAGATAGGAATGATATAAATCATTATACGCAATACCACGGATATCCTGCAACTTAAATAATTTTACTTACAAATTAAAAAGTAAGCTAAGAGCGATTTAATAAAAATATAAATTGTAATAATATTAATATATAATTTTCTCATTTTTTAACCAATACTTCGACTAGCCAATTCGAGGTTAAACTTAGTATCAAATTAATTTCTCTCAAAAAAATAAGGATCGTCCACTTACTCATTGGATTTCTATTTTATTTCCGTTAAAAATCGTACGGCTCTAGAATACATTTGATAAACAAACTGAGAAAAAGAAGAAAATCCTTTTATCCGGTGCCTGACGCAATAATAAAGCACTCGCACTCTACTATGACAACTTATATCTATGACAGGGGAATATAAAGTTCTAGTCGTCATAGTTTTCTGGTTTTTGTCCTTTTAAAAATAATAAATGGAGACCGTCGTGGCATGTACCCGCAACGGTTGCAGGTTCGATTAGAACTCGAAGAAATAAATAAATTTCCTCTCACTGGTAACAAGGTAAAGCACGGCGTTGAATTCCATTAATAAAAAAAAGTCATTTACCGGCTACTAACTTACCTAACTTCGTTAAAAATATAGCGAATATTATAAAAATATATTAATAAAAAAATATTATAATACCGTATATATGTTGATACAGATACGAATGAACCGAACGTTTGAATTATTACTGAAATATAAAAAAGCAACGACTTCAAGATTAATATTGCTCATAATATTTCTGCAGGCGTAAATTACTTTGTAAATAAATATAAGTAAAACTTATAAATTTGGTAGAATGTTCTAGTGATTGTTCACTAATAAAGATATTATTAAAATATGTTTTTTTTTACTTTAGTATGAAGAAAGTAATATTTTGTTTCGTTAGCTTTTTGTTTTCATATTTCAAAGCAAAACTAAATTCAGTATTTATTAAATACCACAATAAACTTTTTGTTTCTTTTAAGTCAATAACTTTACGCAATTTATTGATATTAAATATGGATCGAAGTAAGACTCAAAGAATATAAATTAAAAAAACATTTATTCGTTTTTGTGTTATCAAAATATACTAAACTATAACTATATATACTAAACTATCATTAAAATAATAACGAAGTAAAATATTATGCTTAAGAACGACCTTGACAATATCGTTGCTTTAATAAAAAAAACTGTTTAATAGGTGTAGAAGAATTTACTGTCACCTTTACAAAGAAATGGCACCACTTGTCACAAAAGCCAGAAATATAAAATTCATCCGCATAATTAATCTTTCATCCGTCAAAATCAATAATTGCAAAACTTTTCTAAAACTAGATTCTTCGCAGAAATTATATCATAATTATAAATAAAGAATCAACGTTGGTAGAAATGATTTGAAGGTTCGTCAATGTCATAGCCGTCGTAGTCTTGAAAGTGGCCACCAAACTTCGGGTATACTGTAATAGAAAGAATTTTAATTAAATACAAATATTTTTTTACTGTTTTCTTCACGTTTTGCCCCGTACTGACATTTCGTTCTCTACTTTCCGCCCGATTCTGAGATATTGATTGTTGAATGGTGGAACTCATCGCTCTAACAATCAGACCCACAATCATAAAATTTACAGTCAGTTGAATCTTTTTTTGTAACTTCACATTGTTTCACGCACATACCAGCATAGGCAGAGGTAACCTGGGAACATTCCGAAACACTTCCGTTCTGCACTTTCCGCCGAATGCTTGAAGCAATGCGTGTTGAGTGGCGAAACTCAACGCCGCGCTTTGTTTTGCTATTAGAGCGAGGAAGTGAAAATATTAAATATTACGTTCCCCGGGGTCGGAATCGTTCCCACAATTGTCGTGTTTAGTCTCACGCTCAAGAGTGCCTGTGTCAAGACTGCCTTGTGTTCTTTATTAATTTTATAATACGAGTATATAATAGACATTATACTAAGCTTGCAAGCGAAAATAAAATTCATCCAAAAAAATTGTAAATACAAAAAATAATAATATGTTTGTTTTTCTTTATCATATAAATAGAAGTAAAATCCAATCCTTAAAGAATGAAATTAAACAATAGATTATTGTACGCGCTGTTATATCTTATCGGGCTTGTGCTTATTTTTTTACGTTTGTTGTAGGTTTTCAATGAAACTAACTAGCTATTAGTTAGTTTTATGAATATAGCCTTTAAATGTCACTTACATAATTATATTTTTCTCTGAGCTGCAGATAGAAAGGGATAGGCCCAAAAGTACCTAGTGTCAAAACAACCTGTTCTCCGTTCTCCGCCCGAATTTGGGAAGATTGCGTGGAGTGGGGATCGAACATACAACGTTTGTGTCCTAGAGCCACGACTGGTCTCATTGATATTATATACAAAACATAATATTCATAATACTTACAGAAAGGCGCCGCCGAAGCGTACACTTGTTGTGGTATAATTTGTTTCTGTATGATTTGCTGTGGTATTTGCACAGGCACTGGCACAGGTTTCGCTATGTACTGCACGACAGCAGGTTTTACGGGATGGTAAACTTTCGGTTCAGGGTGTAAGCTGGGCCCAATTTTTGACACTACTGCATTAAATCCATTAATTGGGTCAGCTGTATAGTCCACTGTACGGATAGAGCCATCTGGCTCTACTAAAGAGTATTGACCTGGAAATTATAATGTTTTTTAATTGAAAAAAATGTTTATTATCCTCATTATTATGTAAGGTGATTTTCTTTTAAAAATCGTTAGGTATTATTTCGAAAGACAAAAAAACTTTTATTAACTGTGGAATTCTATATATCTATGTACCTACTGTATATACACGTGTATTACGTTATAAGCCTTTCAGCTCTATCAATGAACAATTATTGTATAATAACTTAATAAGTTACCTTATCATTTTATCAATTCAAACGCCATATTTTCCACTCACGAACAATGACGCTATTATGGAAAATGACGTCGTAACAAATTTTCCCAATCTCATGTTTGAATCATTAGACGTTTGTGCTAACAAATCGTTAATGGCGGCATAGTTTTCAAACAATGCTCCTTGTTTAGTAATTGAAGTTAGAACTTGTATATTTGAGTATTATTTAACGAACGTAATATTTGTTATCTAATATGGTATTGTTATTTGATGATTTATTATCAAATATGGTTATTTATTGCTATTTATTATGAGGAAAAAATATTATTTTTATGAAAATGGTTGAAATATCACGAGATACTAAAGAATGATTTTTCATAAAATGGCTGATGACACTCCGCTCACCATTTTACCTTAAATTCGAGATATTATGTAATAAGTGGCGGAATACAAATTTCCACAACCTACTTTTTCTAACGAAATGGGGAAATAAAAATAATAATCTCCCTGAATGGGAATCGAACCTACAACCACGACAACCACCAAAATTTTTGTTACAATTTTTTTTTTAATATTTTATAATTTTTTGTAAGATTAGGTCACATTACAACAATTATGTCACATTTTATAGATAACCCAAAAAAACCCGATTGCTAGCTCTTAAAATATTATAACAATTAACTTTAAATAATATTAAAATAAAAAAAACTAAGCTTACCTTTAACTACCTCGCCGTCTCTCGTTTCGTGTTGTGATTTGATGTCGCCTGTTGAGTGATCCGCCACGCCATAGTTGAATGCGTATCGGGGACGATCCTAAGCATAGTCAACACATTTTTAATTATCAATTTAATTTTCATTATTAAAATGGGCACAAAGAATTGTAAACAATATTAAATATAGTAAATTAGTATTTCCACATCTAATATTCTAGTCAAGAAAAAATAAACAGTGTCGATACAAATACAATAAATAGCTCCTTACATCGTAATATTCGTATTTCGGTTCAAAAACTGGACTAAATACTTGGTTCAGCTTGGGTTTCGCTTGAGCACAACCAATCGCCACCACCACCAATATATAAAATCGACACATAGCAACCACAGGATACACGACTATTTCACTATAAACTGACTGCCTGAGTAACACAATGGTGGGTTCACAGGCCTTTATAAATGGCCTTAGTTAATTTAGCCTTGGTACTCGAAAAAGATGTTTCCTTAGATTCCTGCAGCTAAATGAGAAAAGTTTCGCACGCTACAATGACGTCGCATGTAAATAAGATTGCAACACTTACTACGTACAGGTGGACTTTTCGTATTGTAATAGCTTCGTAAGGCACTATATACATTCAGATATACGTACCAGCGTTGCCAAATTTTATTTTCAGTGAAAAGTGGAATTTTATAACTTTTTAACTTTTTTTCCCTAAAATTAAAATCAACTTAACGGTGTATCCCGCACACAACAGTGTAGGCAGAGGGAACCTTGTGTTATGACACTTCGTTCCCCACTTTCTGCTGAATTCTGGAGGCACTTCGTGTTGAGTGGCGGAACTTAACGCCGGGCTTTGCCTCGATATCAGGATTAAATTTATTATTTATCTATTTATTTGAGTTTCAAATAAAATTTCCAATCGTGATAATTATCAATATAATTTTTTTTTAATTGTTGTTTTTTCATTTAATAATATATAGAAAAAGGAATGAAGACTAAATAATATTTATATAAAAATGTATTTAAGTATTTACTCGTTCATTAATTTTATTCAATATTTCAAGGATGACTAGATTTAATATATCTTTAAAATGCATATGCAGATTTGAATAAAATAATTTACCTACTTTTCATTTCTATTCATAATATTAGGTATTATTTAATAGTAGGTTTATTAATTGGTTAAAAAAAACATGCTACATACAAACTAATAGAATTTTCTTCTGTCTTTCTTAATTACACACTAAGGTCCGTATTTATTCTTGAGTGCGATACGTTAAGAACAGTAATAAGATTTTTTTGTTATTTATAATCTTTAGTTGATAAGAAGCTAGGCTTTCCTATCATGACAAAAGAATAGTTTGCAGATTAAAATGCACATAAAGTTCCTTTCTATTTGTAAAAAATAGCAAAAAATATATTTTTATCACTCTGTGCATCGTCTGCGGTAGGTGCCTTACGCCCAAATTAGTAAAACCTGCAGTTTAGTGGTAATCAACTGTTACCAGTATAGTAATTGAAGTGTAAGTTTCAACAGAGTAAATGCTAGCTAGTGCTCTAATTTACGTGTGAATTGAAACTATCTCGTGATTACTCAGCCTTCTTGCTCAACATATTACTAACAAACTTTAGTATTGATTTATATATATTTTTTTCGTTTCTAAGAAACTAATATATACTCCATGGCTGATATTTGCATTAGAGTCTAGGACCTAGCACTAGAACAGTGATGCAATTATTTAAACGTATTTTTTTAGAATACATATAATAATATGAAGGTAGCGGGATTTGAACCCGCGCCTCTTGGAAACCGTCCAAACGCTCTGACCAACTAAGCCATCGAAATTAATAACAACAAAACAAAAATAAGTTTTAATAAACATATAAAAATTTCGACGTAGCCCGATGGGAACGTATGATGAGGCGAAGGTTCAAATCCCGCTACGTTAAAATTTTTATGTTTTCTAAAAAATGTATTTTTCTTTCCTAAGTGTGGAATAACACTACACTAAAAAATATTTAAAGATATTTTACAACACAATCAGTTATTAATCCATCAATATTTATTTAAATTATTTTTTATTTCCCCTAAAATATCCTTCTTAACAAGTGCAATTGGTGAAGACCTTAACTTAACGTAAACCTTTTCCACTTTCCATCATATAAAGACAAAACCTAATTAAGCTCCAAAATTTTAAAAATACTGAACTATATTAAAATACATTACAATCATTCCAGAGGGTGCCCAGACTAATATCTGTCCGATATTGGTTTGTGGGCATACGGGTACGCGACCCCGGATCCTCGAGCCGCCACTCTTATATCCTCATCCAGTCCGTAAGAATGGTGTCCCCCCCCCCTCTCCTCCTTCCTTAGCTCCCTCCTTCCTTTTCCTATCCTACCCTTCTATTTTCCTCCCCCTTAGGTTTTCCCCACAAAGGGGTTTTGGAGGTCAGGCGGCAGTCGCTCCATTTAAAAACCGCCAATCGCCACATATATGGACCGACAACGAAACAAGAGACTGGGTACGGCTAGGGCGTCGCCGCAAAACGACGCGCAGGCACATCGCCCTACACCTGTGACAAGTGGGCAAGGGCTACCGTGTCATGTACGGGCACGGCTAAAGACGCTAGTACCCAGAAGGAAACTCCGCTTTGCAACGTGGAATATTGGCTCTCTGACCGGACGATGCAGGGAACTCGCAGATGTACTCATGAGACGTCGGGTCCAGTGTGCCTTCCTCCAGGAAACACGCTGGAAGGGCAATAAGTCCCGTAACATCGGACAGGGTTACCGGCTTATATACACTGGGTCACCTTCGGGTAGAAACGGTGTAGCGGTAGTGCTTTCTGAAGAGCTTCAGAATGGGCTCCTTGAAGTTGACCGTCGCTCCGACCGCTTGATGCGAGTGAGGGTACTGATTGAGGGCGTTATCACAAACTTAATCAGTGCCTATGCTCCCCAGGCGGGATGTAGCGCGGCCGAAAAGGAGACATTCTGGGAGCAGTATGAAGGGGTGCTACTTGCTGTGCCGTCTACCGAAGTGGTCTTAGTTGGGGGGGACTTGAACGGGCACGTCGGTAAGGCTGCTGAGCCGTATGAACGTGTTCACGGGGGTTTTGGGCACGGTCTTCGCAATGCAGAGGGAGAAAACATTCTGAGAACCTGTATTGCGTCTGATCTGGCCGTCGTGAATATGTTCTTCCAAAAGAATTCTCAGCACCTTATCACGTATAAGAGCGGGTCCCACTCAACTCAAATAGACTACTTATTGACCAGACGGTGTCATATGGGCAGGGTAACTAACTGTAAGGTCATTCCAGGCGAAAGCCTAACGGCCCAACATCGTCTTCTTGTCATGGACTTTAACGTCACTCCGAAGAAGAAAGTAGCCGAGAAACGTAGGCCTCGGATCAAGTGGTGGTTGCTGAATGGACCGATGCAGACCGACTTCCTGGCAGAGGTGAAAAGTCACGATATTTCGATGAACACCGAGACTGCTCAGGATGCTTGGGATCGGGCTCAGTCGGCAATCATTGCGGCGGGCAGGCGAGTTCTTGGCCTTTCTAGGGGAGGACGTGTCATCGACAAGGAGACATGGTGGTGGAATGACGAGGTGCAGGAGGTGACTCGTGAAAAGAAGGCTGCCTTTAAGAAGTGGCAGGAATCCAACTCTCCTGAAGACAGACTGGAGTACACAGTAGCTAAACGTGCCTGTAAAAGAGCTGTAGCCAGAGCCCGCAGTGAAAGTTTGTCACCATTGTATGATAAACTTGAAACTGTGGAGGGGCAGAAGCTCATTTACAAACTGGCACGTTCCCGGGATAAAGTGACGCAAGATATCGCAAAATGTCTTTGCGTCAAAGATTCCCAGGGCACGCTGCTCTGTAGTCATGCCTCTGTGAAGGAGAGGTGGAGAAGCTACTTCCAGGAGTTGCTGAATACTCAGCACCCATGCAGTCTTCATCACGACCCACCGCCTAACCTCGGACTTATTGCCCCAATAACCCTTGACGAAACACGTAATTGCCTTCGACGCATGAAGAACGGAAAAGCGGTGGGACCTGACGACATTCCGATCGAAGCGTGGAAATCGTTGGGCTCTCTTGGTGTGCTCATGCTTACTGACCTTTTTAACCATATCTTGAACACTGGTAAGATGCCGCATCAGTGGCGGCTTAGCTTCATTACCCCTATTTACAAAGGAAGGGGCAGTGTTCAAGATTGTGGTAGTTATAGGGGCATTAAGCTTATGAGTCATACCATGAAGCTCTTCGAGCGCATGATCGACCTCAGGCTCCGCCGAGAGTGTACTGTCTCTGAGTCTCAATATGGATTTCAGCCAGGATCGGGCACCATGGACGCCATTTTCGCCCTCAGAACTTTGATGGAGGCATACAGGGAAAAAAGGAGAGCTCTGCACGTGGCCTTTTTAGATCTGCAGAAGGCCTTTGACTGTGTGCCTCGTCAGTGTATCTGGTGGGCATTGCGATCCAAAGGGATCCCTGAGGCCTATATTGAGATTATCAGGGGCATGTACCACGATTCCGCTACTATGGTTAGGACTGCTGTTGGCGACACTAGACCCTTCCCGATTACAGTGGGGGTTCACCAGGGCTCGGCTCTTAGTCCGCTCTTATTCAATGTAGTGCTCGATACTGTCTCGGCTCACATCCAGGACCAGCCTCCATGGCTGATGATGTATGCCGACGACATAGCACTCATTGCCGAGAACCGACTGACGCTGGAGCGTAAAGTGAACCTCTGGAAGGGTACGCTTGAGAACGGCGGTCTTAAACTAAATGTGTCGAAGACAGAGTACATGGCCTGCGGGAGCCGGGACTCGAGCACCATCCTTATAGGTCCTGAGCCAGCCGTTAAGTCGGAGAAGTTCAGGTACCTTGGATCCGTTATGCACGAGTCTGGAGGCATCGATCACGATGTCCATGGCCGGATAAGCGCTGCCTGGGCCAAATGGCGGGAGGTTACTGGTGTGGTGTGCGACCGCAGAATACCGCCCAAGCTCAAGGGGCTGATATACAAGAGCATCGTCCGACCGGTTCTTTTATACGGCAGCGAATGTTGGCCAGCACTATCTCGGCACACTCAGGAGCTTCACGTCACGGAAATGAAGATGCTGAGGTGGATGTGCGGCGTAACGCGGTCTGACCGCATACGCAACACATTCATTCGAGGTAGTCTTGGGGTCCGTGACGTAGCGGATAAGCTCCAAGAGAGTCGCTTGAGATGGTTTGGCCACGTTACGCGCCGGCCTAAGAACTATGTCGGACGCAAGTGCCTTGCTATACCAGTCCCTGGGGTGCGACCTCCCGGACGCCCAAGGAAGCGCTGGTTGGATGTCGTGATGCAGGACATGAGAGCCAATGGTCTAACCACCGAGGATGCAAAAGATCGTGCAAAGTGGAGTAGGTTGTGTAGGAAGGCAGACCCTGGCAATAGCCGGGATTAATGCCAGGATGAAGATTAAAATACATTACAAATTTCGTTTATACCTTCATAATCAATAATTGTGTATCGTGTGAAAGACCTTACCTATGATATAAATACTACATTGTATGTAAATAATAAGCATGTACGCGAGAAGGACAAGTGTATAGTTTATAATGGAATAGTCTTAGTCAATTATGTATTTTATACATTTCGAGTTTCGCTTTTCACCTGAAGGAAAAAGAAAAATTTATCGAGTGGGAATCGAATGGATAGTTATAATGCTTACAGTCACATGTTCCACTGTGCAGCAAGGGTCTCTGTTTTAGTTATACCCTTATATAGTTTTAAAATTAAGCAAATGCTTACAATGTTCAAATATATGGTGTGCATTTTAGTACCACAGATCTTTGACAATACGAAATAATCTTAAAATTATATTTATGTTTGTTATACTACGCTACTAACTTTTAGAGGGTACTTTTATAAATACGTTTATTTTTATGTATTCTCGTTGGAAGTGTGTGTAAAAATACTTTTATAAAAAAATATATTATATTTTACAGTTTTATTATAGTGCAAGTGTATTTATTTCTATTTTAATTTCAATTTTTATCAGCTTCATAACATAACTGAAATAAATTAATAAAAAAATCTTTCTATTAATAGTACTTTATTAAAACACAAAATAAAACTTAATACATAATGTTAAATTTCACAACAAAATTATTACAAAAAACTTATACATCTTATCCTAAAAAAAAACATAAAATAAAAATCAGGTACATCTCGTAATAAATAACAATTATAGTAATTAAAAAAACTGGAGATCGAAGGAAAATTTTGATCTTGATCTTGAAATATTTGAAATAACTATAAATACAACTAAATATTAACATATTAGAGATGGGCGGCCTCGTGCGCGGATATTGGGGCGGTCCTATGGACAACTGCGTTGAACCCGTTGTGTTTGTCCGCAGTATAGTCTACAGTGCGGATTGAGCCATCAGGCTCTACTACTGAGTATTGACCTGTGAAATTGAAATAAAATATTATAAATGTTTATTATTGTTTGGATATATAAGCATTACTTAAATTAAATTTGGGCGCAAACGTGCGCATGTACAGACGATTGTTGTAGGTTCGATTCCCATTTAAAGGAATGTAACTCTTAAATATTTACATTTCCTCTCTCTGGTGACGAGGCAAAGCGCGGCATTAAGTTGACGGAGTGTCTTACCATAAAGTTCTCCCCTCTGCCTGCCCTGCTATGTGCGGGATACAGCGTGAAGCAATTTTTTTATTTAAAATACAAACAATTACCTTTTACAACGTCACCGTCTCGACTCTCATGATGCGTTTTTATGTCACCAGTGTGAAAATCATTGACTCCATATTTGAACACATATTTGGGATAGGCCTGTGAAAATATTAATAATATATATTATATACTAGCGACCCTATTGCGGCTTCGCCCGCTTTTACTACTGGATTATTCATATAATGTATGTTTGCAAAGCACTTAAGATAATTTGAAAATTAATTAAACCCTAATGCAACCCGCATTTTTGTAGTTTCAATAAGGATTTTCCAATTGTTTTACACAGCAAGGATTTTTTAGTAGGTACCGTAATTTTAAATCTGTGCTACTAATCTTTTCAAGTACTTATTAAAATATATTTAAATTACTATTTTTAGATAGTTAAATGACATTAAATAATACATTCAACTCGAATTATCCAATACGTGCAAACGCATCTAAATCTTCGTTGCTATAAAGGCAGGCGGGTTTTTTTTTCGAGCTTGTGGTTAATGCTGAAGAGGGTATTCTGTCCCTGATGAAAAGCAAGCACGACGTGGCTGCCTGTGACGAAAATTAAATAAAATGCATCGGCCGGGAATTGAACCCGGGCTGCCCGCGTGGCGCGTTTCGCAGCAAGGATTTTTTGATATTGTAACAACTTCTAAAGTACTTATTAAAATGAAAAACAGAAAAGACAGTTTTGATCTACATTAAATGGCCAACGTAACTAATATACTTATTTATATGTTGAGAGTAAGGGATGAGTGAAACTTGACTCGATACAGTTGATGTGTGAACGGCGTGATGTGTCAATAATTAAATGCGTTTTTCTTTAAAACTATTCGCAATTTCGAAGATTCGATTTAAGATATAGGATAGGATACTTAGTATGATAAATAACATATACTCGTATCAAAATAGACTAGATTGAAGTTAAGTACATAATATTTTAATTCAATTAAAATATTTTTTTATAAATATATGTATATATTATTATACATAATTATATTACAAGTTGTAGTTAAATGTGTGTGCAGTGGAAAAGTGTCTAACTGTAAACACGACGGATGTAGGTTCCTTAAGGGAATTAATTGTTTTCTCGCTCTCTTCTGGTTTTCCACTTAACGTATCGTGTCACGAAACAGAGTCATGAGCTGATAGAGCATAACACTAAATTTCCTCTGCCTACCCTGCATACAGCGATAAGCTAAAAAAAATAATAATCTCGAAATTATGTTAATATTAATTATTTATTTTTTTAATACACAGTATACACATCTTAGATACATCATACAAGTAATGATAAGCATTTATCGGTGTTCACGGTCAATTTCCGTTCAATTTACTTTTACTTTTACTTATAAGCCACAACAACAAGCGGTCATACAAAAAATCTATACATAGTACGGCGTGTACTGTAGAGTTAAAAAAACACTGTTAGTTTTTTTTTCAAAGAATAACTAGTGTTAAGGCACTTAGTTTTCAGAGTTCCGTACCGAAAAGGTTTAAACGGAACCTTCATAGGATCGCTTTGTTGTCCGTCTATCGAGAAAATTTATGCCAAAATTGATCAAATATTCAAGTCACTTGATGCACAGAAATAATCAAGCTTCTATGTGAACACAATCAAAAGATACGAGCATTTATGCATCGGTTTTGCTGCTGGTATGGTGCCTATAGGTTAATATCCGTGTACCTACAATTATGAAATTTAGCACTGAGAACAACCATCAAAAAATTTATTAAAAGAAAATTTATAGGATTTTTATAGAAAAAATCAATCAAATGTTAATTTTGAGACTAACTTAGCTTTTTAACTTAAAGTTATGTCATTATTGTAAAACATGCTGATTATTACTAATTATTAATAGTTATATTTTAATTACTAATTATTAATAGTAATATTTTATCATTACAAGAAAGTTATAAATATAATTAGACAAACTCTTATAACTTACACGTCAATCGCGCTGGCACAAGCGCAACGAATAAATTAAGCATTGCAGGAAATACTGTCGCGGAGGTATTTCCTCTTTAATCCTTTCTCCTGATACTATGTATGACTAATTATAACCTTGCCCAAACAAATAGCTATTGTTAATTTAGTTTTGAAAATTAAAAGTAATAAAATAAATAAAGCACGTGGTTGGTTTTCAATTTACGCAGGAATCAAATTTAATTTAGAATTTTTATATAGGTTTCTTAATTAACTTATTATTATTATATGGTCTTATAAATCATTTTAACATTTATCTTACAACATATATTCAATTGAAAAAAATATATTTATTTAACAATTTATTTTTTTAGTAACAAATATTTTTTTAGTTGGCTGTCAAAATTTTAAGATTAAATAAAAAAAATTAACGCAACAACGATATAGACTAAAATAGATTAAATTAAGCGCAGAAATGAAAAATTGCACCTAAATACTATAGAGCAGGGTATTTCGCTAACAAATGAGATTAAAATATCTAGACTATTAATTAATGTATTGAAACATAAAACCCTGATTGTGAGTGTTATTGCACTCTAAAGTGTGAAACATACTTCTTAAAAAAGTGAATAAAAAAATTTACGAAACGAGACTCGAACCCGCGCCTTTTGTAAAAAGCTGGAACCATTTATCATCTTTATCTTATATGAAGATTCACACATCTTCCACACTTTATAAGCTGAAGGACAATACATCCTGAATCCATGAAGGATCAAATAAATTTTTCATTTTAAACAATATTAGATAATTATACAACCTTCGTTTGAAGTAAAAAATATGTCTAGTCAGTCCTCTGCGTAATGTATCGCATAATATTTAAATAAGCCATTACGAGTCATAGCGCTTTCGTTTTACATAAAATGTACACTTACGTAACACTATTTACTACAAAATTGTAAGATGCTTCACTTGGTTTGTTAAACATGGAAATATTAAAAAAACAACAGCTTCACTCTCTTTTCCGCATAGCAAGGTAGACAGACAGAGGGAACCTAAAAATTTTTCGAGACGTTGCATGTTTAGTCGCGGAATTCAACGCCGTTATTTGTATTTCAGACGAAGGTATTAAACAATATAAATCATTTTAATATATTCCGCTGAATAGGGATTAAACCCACAAACAAATTTTGTCCGACTCCGCCACGACGAGCTCAAATTGAAACTATTGACAAACCTCCAATTGATAACTATACTTTATTATAAGAAGCATTATATTTGATCTCTTTTGTCATTTATCCGTTATATCGAATTTAAACTGTGATATAATAAGTAAAAATATATACTTACATAGTAATCTACATGTTCATCTTCAGGTATCTGATGATAATAGTCGTAAGCTATCTTCGGTTGGGTGTGGAGGAGAGTTGAGGCTGGCTGTTGATCAACAGGCTTCAGGTAAGTGAACACTCTTCCATACACGCATACCAGCAGTGTTGAAAATACTATTAACTGAAACAAAAAATCAATTTTACGTTGTATCCTGGACACAGCAGGATAGTCAGAGAGAACCCAGTGTTAAGATACTCCGTTGCTTACTTAATAATAATTCCTGACAATAATTCATACCTTCGAGTGGGGATCGAACCCGCAACCGTCAGATTACAATCACACCCTTATGCCCTTAGGCCACGAAAGCCTCTACACTGTCTTAAGAGAAATACTTTTTAACATCCTTTTTATTACATTATACCATTGTTGTCAATACTACATCGTTAATACAATTGAAAACAAATAAAAAGGTTTTATAGTAAATTTTTCCCATGAACTTTCGTTGCACATCGTAATAGTTACGTGTTAATAACTTATTAATGGTGTTCATCGGAGTCGCTTTTCTATTTTTTTTTGTTTAGTGTTGTGCCAGTATTGATTAGTTTTTTTATATAAGCTGAGAAGGTTAAGTAAAGTAGTATAAACCACCCAAGCAACTCATTTTATGAAAAGTAATATATCATTTGCAATGGAATATAAAAGAATTTGATAATATAACAGCAGTGTTGCCAGATGTCCGATTTTTATCCCAAATATGAAGTAGTCCTGCTTTTTACGGTTTATTCCCGTACTATGAAAATATTTTTTTAATTACTTTAAGTTTTTAATAATTACTAACAAGAATATTCGTTACTTACCAAAAACCAAAAGAATATGATTTAGCATTCCTTGTGACGTTTTAAACATTTTATATTAATATCACCATTGGAAGCTTTATTAAAAACTCAAATAAAGGGATAAGCAATAAATTAAATACTGAAGTTTTAAATTTCCTGTCCTGCTTTTGACGAAAGAATCCCGCTTTTTTACTTATTTGCAATGGTGCAAATCACAGAAAAAGTTTTTTTTTAAGGAAAAATACAAGGTAAACGAGCGAACGGTTCTCATGATGGTAAGTGTCCATCGTCGACCACGACCCCGTGAAACATCTGAGGAGCTACATATGTGTAGCTGGGTTGAGGTGAAGAGAGACGCGCTTTTTGAAGGTACCCAAGTCCTATCAACCTATCTGTTTTATATTAATAAATAATAAAAAAATATCAATTTATAAACAATATATACTTATATTCTTATATATGGATGACATCATAAATAATATATTTACTACTATATTCTTTATTTGCTTACTTATTTCCGACTATACTTTACTTACTTTATTTCCGACCGAACCCAACACCTTAACCGACCCAGCCAACGTTCCTAACCACTCCACCAGCGGACTTTACAATTATATCAATAATATTAAAACTACCACTCTCAATTATAATAGCATTAAAAATATTAATTTTAGGTAATCACATGTTTATAATTAACTTACCTGACTGACCTTTGATGTCATAATTCTATATGTTATTTGCACTTTCCAGGTGAACACTAATACCTTAAACAAAATCCACTTGTTTCGGAAGTCTCTTGACGTACTCGTATGTGTAAAGAGAAACCTAACGAGGTATATATATGAGAGCAAGTAGAGAGGGTGGTGGGTGTAGCTATAGAAAAAATAGATTATCTATTGTTTGTTTACAAAAATGTCATCGTAACTGTGTATATGTTTAATATTTAATGAGTTACATTTAAAATTCTAAATGTGTACATTTACTTCTTCTTTAGAGTTATTGTTTGGAAATCTAGTGCGTAAGATAATTCGCAAATCACTCCGTTCTAATTAAAATAACGATTCTACCTACTTGGAGTGGGAAAGTTTTATTTTATTTTATTTTTATTTTTTTTTAGTGAAGCTGAAAAAACTTTTTTCTTTCGACACTGCTTTCTTTCTAATTATACAGTAGATATTCTTGATTTTACACTGCTTTACAGAAATCATTTATAATACTTTACACGTACAAACATCTAAAACTCTTGATTTTCAAACATAAAATAAACGTATTTTAATACAGACAAATTAGCATAAAGGAATTTGTTGATTATTTTTTATTGTTATATTAACGTTTAAGTGTTTAAAAACATGAGTGAACCCTAACCAAGCTATACTAGCACTTTTCTCTGCCAAAGTAAAAGCAATCAAAGAAAACTCTTATACGAATAAGGTGGCTGTTGTTAACATATAAAAGAAACGTGGCCTGAAAGGATTCGTATCCGCACAAAAGTGATATCAATAAAACTTTGAGAAACTTTGTTTTGTTTGTTTACATTTTGTCTCAAATCCCAATGAAGACTATCAACTAAATTACTTATCTCGTCTCATCTTCTTCTTCTTTCTAATATTTATTTTCTTGCTAAAGCTAAACACGTAATGCGTCTATTGACATATACAATTTCCTTATTCACTTATGTCACGATCTATTTATAAAATACTAACAATATAACGTGCTCTAAATACCATACTATAAACCTACCATCTACCTCTTACGTGCCGAATGGAAAAATTATCTTCAATGATTATATCTCCTTCCTGCTCTTTACCAATAAATAAGAGTGAGATATCTAATAGTGGTATCTCCTTGTGATTGAATAATCTATTACAGATGCAGTTCACAAAAACAATCACAACTACTTCCTTCCGAACGTGCGTACAATGTTGATTGTGGGAGCCGATAAGTAACTAGTTTACGCGTATTTGTTAGTCATATATTACGTAAATAAATATAATACAAAAATAGGATTTTTTTATATTTATAAATGTATTTTTTATTACAATTTATTTTCTTTTGTATTATATATGTAAAAGTATACATATATATCATGTCAAATAAGAACATAGAATTAAATAGATTAGTAATTTGAATTATGATTTTCTTCCATAGAGATTTGTTGTTTTCTATTCAAAATTCTAAAGCGTATTAACCCAAAGCTAAAATGATAGCCGCCTCGATTTTCACGGAATGTGTTAGCACTAGATTTCCTAGTTTAGAAAATAGATAGGGAATAGACTATAAAATAGATAAAATATAATACAGAGAAAGCTTTATATTGAAAATTGTTTTTTATTTGATAGCAATTATATTCCTCAAGAATATCCCTCCTTTATCCCCCACCCCGGAAAACAGTGTTTGGATCAAACTCTCCTGTTCCTAGACTTTGCAAGTTGGTTAATGAGTACAGTGACCTATTTGACATTAATGCTGATTCAACTAGCAAGATTCGATTAATATTGAACACCAAAAATCAAACATGCTAAAAATATATTAAATTTAACATTCATTTATTTTTCTTTTTTGTTTTGTGTTGTTTTCTACGCTTAGGAGTTTATTTTCGGTCTATTATAGCAAGATGTATCTACCTGTAAGTGTTTGTTACATTTAGTCTTAGTTCCATGTACTATGTATCTTTTTTGTATGTATTGATGTAAACAAATGTTGGTGGATCAATAAATAAATAAATAAAATAAATATATGGTTAAGATAGTCAGTTCTACTCTTTTTCAATTCCAATTTTCCGCCCAACGTTCAAACATTCTGTATTGAGTTAGGAAACTCAACGCAGCGCTTTGAGTGTATATAATTAATTTTCCTAAGTGAGAATCGAACCCAAAACCACCTACATTCAGACGTTACACCGCTGAACCATGACGGTCATCATCCTAGATATTAGTTCCCAAATTACGCATTTCAGTCACAGTGGGTCCGTGTCACCGCCATTGTCACTAAATTAAGGCGACCGAGGAAAGTGTGCTGTCGATACACTAAACTTACATAAGCCTTCTCGCTAAGTAGAGACATACCGTAATAAACATATGGCCGTAAACTCAGTAATATTTGCAATATTTAAAATGTGAGATTAAAATTGTTTTATATAAGACTAGCGGCCCGCCCGCGGCTTCGCCTGCGTAAACTACGTTATTATTAATTTCTCTCTCCATGAGTACCTACGTCCTATAAGTGACGTCCATGCAAAATTTGAGACTCCTAGCATTTGTAGTAACGAAGTTTCATACAAACTTTCAACCCCAAAAACAATCCCTTGGAAGTCGGATATTGCAAATTCCCGTCTTAGCGAGCACCTACGTCCTATAAGTGACTCCTATGCAAAATTTGAGATTCCTAGCACATGTAGTTTCTGAGATTTCGTGATGAGTGAGTGACCTTTAGATTTTATTTATAGGTATAGATACATTGTCTGGTGGGTAATAATGAATTAAAACTATATGGTTACCAGCACCCTAGCTGTTTTACGATTACGTTAGTTACGATAAAGATATGTATGTATGTTTATGTATTTGCTTATCTATACTTTTCTATTTCTATAATTATTATCTCCTTTTTTAACACAATAAATGTGAAAAATATATAAAACATATTTAATTTTGTATAAACATATGTTTTGAAATTTATTATAAATAAATAAACATTACTTTATCTGACAACAAGAAATAATAAAATACTACAGGATATAAAGAAATGTAAACAATTGGAATAACAAATTACCTAAAGCCATATATATTTTTATTGAATCTCTTAACAATGTTTATTAGGTGAGGCATGCATTGATGTAGATTTTTTTATATTACTTTTTAGCTGCATCCCGACTAAGGCCTATCTACTCCCTATTAAGAACATGCCCCATTCAAACACTTCCATTCCCCGAGTTCCTGAGTGGTGGAACTCAACGCTGCGCTTAGCCTGATTACCATAGCGAAGAAATTATTTTTTTAAATCTTTCATTCCCCCGAGTGAGAATCGAACCCACAACCATCACGCTTAGAGTCGCACTCTGTAAGGCCTCTTGTGTAGATTTGTATGAACTTGGACAATATAGATATATCTATTACAAAATGATAGGAAAATAAAAGGATATTTTTATTTATTTTTTAATCAAAATAAACCTTTTACAATATAAATCTCATTATTTAAAATTATAAAATCTATTTTAAAAAAACATAAACGGGGTAGGTTGCTTCGTGCTTCTTATTTTTCTTTTATTTCCGTTATAATAAACTCTTATTTTATCATTATTGTACTTGTCCAGAGGCTTCATTTCTTTCTCGGAGAAGGTCTCATAGCCGTCAGTTTTAAGTTGTATTTCATTTTTCTTACTCTTATTGTCGTTCGGAATACCATTTTTATTATATGATTTATTTTTGTGTAATTCTTTAGTTAATGTATTTATAGTGTCATTAATTTCATCGAACGGAAATGCGGCATTTGATAGGTTTTTATTAAGCTTAGGCTTATTATCTGTCTTCAATTCATTATTCAAGGTCAACACTTTAAAGCTATTTAGCTCTACACTAAAAATATTTTATTAGTTTAGGAAAAAGTACAATATATTATATATTTTAATAAATAAATAAATAAATATATATATATATATATATACCTCTCTAAACACCAATATTTATATCTATTTTATCTATGGATATAATAATAATAATACTTTCTATCCTGAAATTCCCGCAGGATCACGATTTACATGGAAAAAAGGGCGTTCCTCGTAAGCACGAGGTAAGCACCTATGCCTATCTGGATGGATATGTATGAACAAAATAAAATAAAAACCCATTCCATTAAGTCACTTAAATGAAATAAATAAATGCTCGTATAGTATGTAAATGAAATAAATAATACAAGCGAGCGTTACCCGTAGCTTGAATCATCGGCATAGTACTTAATGTGCACTGGATTTCCATCTTTGTCTCTACATGTATATTTTCCTATAATAGTTCCATTTGGATAACGTTTTTCATTATTGAGTTCTATATTGTTTTGATCATAGCTTCGTTTTTGAGGAATTCCTACAAAAAATATTTTAAAAAATAGTGTTCATGTTGTTTATTTTGCATTAATATTAAAAAAATTAAAAGCGACACCAGCCTTTTACAGAAAAGGAAGTGATAAATATTAAAAAAATTGGCAACGTTATGCCAAACTGAAATATCATTTGAACTATTAACTATACGAAAATAAATATAAGACGGCTTTATTTAAATCTTTTTTGCTTTATATTACGATTTTTACAATTATTTACTTTATCAATGTCATGTAAGATTAAATAAAAAATATGACAGAATTACAAGGAGAATTTATATAAACAATCATCTAATTTTCTGAAGGGCTGATGGTTTTAAGTGATTTTTGTAGCTTCGCGCTATATACTGCACATGGCATGAAGGATCCTGGGAACCTAGTGTTAAGACATTTCGTCTAGTTTTAAATATGAATCTTATTTTTTAAATAAAAAAAGACGATAGAGTCATTTTTCACAATGGTTTTTATTTATCATACAACCTTGTAAAGTAAATGCATTAAGTGATAATAACATAATAAATAACTTATATCGCAAATAACCCAAAAAATCTTTTTTAAGTAATAAATACACTTAAAAATTAATCATTTTAAAATTCTATAGCCCAATTTAATAAAAGTCATTTAATTGAATATTGTAAAATGTGGAGTTTCTAGATAATTTGATGGTGTTTTTAAGATTTGTGTCTTCTTTCGATATGGTTTTCTCGGTCTGCTCCAAGAAACAGACGGCTCAGTAACAATAGAACTCATTTGAGACGACGTCTCTATATGTTCTTTTATTTCTTCTTTTGCAGGTCCACCGTGTAATATTCTGAAAAAATGTATAAATAAATTTTACATATAAGAATAAAGTTTTACATATCAATTGAAAAAATATAAAATATTATAGACTGTCAAATTTCATTATTTATTTCACTTTCCTCATTTATTTTTATTTCTGTGTAACACAAAAAGTTGCACTTTAAGGAATAAATCAATCTAAAATAAAAAATATATATATTGCATTCCCCCAAGCGGGATCAAACCCCAAACCGTATGCTTGTGCTCCTACGCCATGTTTGCATCTAGTATATGCATTGTATTATTATTAATATTATTTTAAAAATATTTAAAAGTTGAATTTAATATCAAAATATTTTATTACCTGTAACCATTTTCATCGGCCACATAATCGTATCTTTGAGATCTGCCTCTCGGATCGATATAGCCGTAACTGCCTATCACTGTACCGTTGGGGTATCTTTCCTCAGTCCGGAACTGTGTATTTCCGGTTTCTGGATCAAAAACGTCATAGCCAAACGTATACGTTCCTGATATTCCTGAAAAGTTTAATAAATAGGAATTACGTGTAACACTATCTTCCTGTTCGTATTATTTTGTGAAAAAAAAGAAGAGAAAAGGTCTGTCCTGTTCATTTTTTTTTAAATATTTTATTTACATATAATTTTTTAACAAAATATTATTTCTATTTGTATTAGATCTATTATCTAAGCTTACCGTCGACATCTCTAAGAAAATAGCTAGGACTCTGGGCTGCTAGACTAAATCTTGGTTTTCTTGGAGCTGCTGTTATCCTATTACTCCATACTAATACAATAACCAATAAAACCTGAAAAGAAAATTCAAATAAATGCTGTGATAGTGCCATATTATAAAGATACATAAGTGCCTAGCCGATCTATGTAGCAATTACGCAGTAAAATATGTTTACTTATTCCAAATATCAAAAGTCGTGTTAATGTTTAAATATTATTATTATAATAATACTTATAATTAGATTTAAATACATTTATATTTCTATTTCTAGAATAAAAATAAATAACAAATTAAAAAAGAAAACAAAAATGTTTAATTAATAATTTACTGAAAGTGGGGAAAATAGTATTAGATAATTTTATTTCTATTTCTTGGAACCATATTATGTACTTTTATACTGCACACAGTACAGCTTGACGCCTTCTATGCCCTGAGCATGCAAGGGTAGGCAGAAAAATAAAATAGAAAGAAACTATACCTATAATACTATAAACTGTACCTCTTGTCAATATCCACTATTTACGCAGAACTTACAAACGAACGATTAACATCAAACCGAAAAAAATATATATAACAAAGAAAAAAAAAGACACAAATAAAGCAAAAATAACGTTCTAACCACAAAAAATACAAAAATAAATCAACCCTACCTTAGCTAATATATCCATGGTTACACAAGATCTACCGTCGAGGAAGTGGATGCGACTCCTCAAAAGCGTGTCTCCAACATGCGTAAACTTTCAACAGTCGACTCCTTTTAGTATTTTTAAGTCGGCAAAAACGAGTCAGTGGTATCAGTGGGTGAAGGCGACGTCCATATCCGCGATACTGATGTCATACCATTAACTACAGGATAAGGAACGTTTACGAGGTGATAAACTCCTTTACTTCTAACGGTAGCCTCCAAGTAGTATCTGGCACTCAATTAGGATTTGCTGAATCTACGACTTTTTATAATAGTTTTTATATATTCTTTCTATTTATATCTAGTTTTTTTTAACGGCATTTTTAATTGGCTTATTTAAGCCTGATTAGATGGACTCCGTTATACATGTTAAAATATAACCAAAATTTATCACTGACTGAGTTGACGTGTGGGCGCTAAGTTATTGATTTACCAAACGATGGTAAACTATTATTTTAATTAATATTTTTTATTATTTTATTTTTGTTTTTAGTTTAACGCAGCATTTTGCACACAGCAGTGTAGGCAGAGAAACCTGTGAACCCAGTGTTCCCCCACTAAGACTTCACCATTAAAACATTTTCACTCTCCAGTTTCCATCGAATTTTGGAGGTATTGCGTAATTAGTTAAACTCAATGGCTTGCTTCGTTACCAGAGCAAGAAAATATGAAATATTTCATTTCCCCGAATGGGAATCGAACGACAAACTGTCGCAGTTTTTTTTTAATTAATTAGTAGTATCACTAGCAAAGAAGCCGTTACAATTCAAGAAGGCTTTTCTTAATACCTATTTAAGCTATCTGTGACTAACTGAGGTTAAATAAATGTTCGCAACGTAAAATGTCGCTTTGCGTGAACATAATTTGTTACTTAAAATAAAAAAAATACAAATACTTATCACCTCCCAGGACATTACACTTCCTTTTACACCAGTTTTATTGCTCAAACAATGGCTCCGACTAAAAACTTAAAGTGAATTTATCATTCATGTCATATAAGCTTTCAAACATACATCTTAAAATTTTGGGCGTAAACAGAAAGAAATGAAACATGTTCATATTAATCATTTATTTTCGAAAAAGGCGAAAGCACAAAAAACACATTAGTATAAGAGATGTATATCGAAAATGACCATTAAAGATTCTAGGTGCCTCGAGATAGCGGGCTGTGACTTCTTTTCGCCCACATCTTGGCAATCGCTTATTTGGTCAACGTTGACAGTTACTATTTTTCTGAAGAGATAAATTTGTAGAGTAATAAACGTTCTATAGTACGGAATCGATATGTAAATGAAGCGCGATTTAGTAGCAATAAATTATAATATGTCTATAATCAATATGATAATATAATGCTAATTTCATAGTAATACACTTATTAATGTCACATATAATATGATATGTTATTTTATTTATTTTTTATAAAAAAATATATTTAACAATTTTATAGGAGGTACCAATTGAAAATATGTTGTAGTTTATTATTGTAAAATTTTATATAATCGTATGGAGAATATAAATGTTTAATTATAATATACTAGCAACCCATACGACTTCGCCCGCTTGTTCTATTACATATAGCCAATTATTGTGTTAGTTCTTATTCAAATATTGCATTAAGTACGTACATGTCGTAAGTATTACCGAGCACAGGAAAATACTTTGCAAAAATGAGTCAATGGTAAGTATAAAAGTCAAGGGTAAGTTACAAAATGCAATGGGTACTCCAATGAATCATAGTTTCGATGAGAATGAGAAAAGTTCAAAGTTAGTAAAGTGTGACAGGTTATGAGTTCGATTACCACTGGAGTAAATTAAATATTTAATATTTTCATCATTTCGTTCTGGTGTCAAAATCAAAATTTATAATTATTTTAATACTTCAAACGATTTATATTTACTTTAATAAGAAACACATAGGTACATATATTATAATGTCTCATAATAGACAAAATGTATATTGAATGTATAAAAGGTAAAAAGC
The DNA here is from genome assembly GCF_056956725.1 of Heliconius melpomene rosina. Taxonomy (NCBI): domain Eukaryota; kingdom Metazoa; phylum Arthropoda; class Insecta; order Lepidoptera; family Nymphalidae; genus Heliconius; species Heliconius melpomene. Next base: position 3,655,103 of record NC_140401.1, on the reverse strand, counting down.
TGTAAATTTAAAAACGGATATCTGTTATGTATTACGGTAATATGCAATAAAATTTTGGACTACACCTCAATAAAATATTCACCATTTGCGTATCATTTATGATGCGTAAATTTTTAGTTTAATAGCTATATAAAAGCTTGTATTGCCTAATAAATAAAAATAATCTTACAATTTAAATAATTTACTATTATGGTAATATATTGTTCATAGTTAAAAAAATACACCGTGACACCGTTGTGGCTCAGCGGCACAGTGTCTGACCGTAATCGCGATAGTCGTGGGTTCAGTTTCCACTTGTTCAACACGGTCATATATATTAGATATCTTTAGATTAAATATCTTTCTCGTGTTTTTATATGAGTATATTTTTTTCGAAAAGGAACATAGCTTTGGGCCGACAAAGAAAGCAAATTCAGAATTACACTGGTGCAATTGTAACTTTTGTGGGAAAACTTAAACAAAATTATATTTTTCCCATAACTTATATAATACAAAAAAGAAGCACTTTAATGACAACAAACCAACGAAATTATTTAAATAAATTTATTAATAAAGTATTTTTACAAAAAATATTGGAAAATACATAGATACTTATTATAAAAAATTAAATAAACGAGTGATAGCCATCATTATAAAATAATAATTCTATAAAGTTATTCTAAAACTTGTATTTTATTCGCAACTTTAAAATAGTTTCCTTTGTGATCTCATCACTAGCGATTCATCATTAAAGTACACGCAAAATTACTTTAAACTTTGCATACAAATAATTATAAACCTATCTTTCTATGAATTATCATTTTCATTTATTACCTTAGCCTATTCTACATCTAACATCTAAATAACAAAACTTAACTTTAGAAATATTTGCTAGTGTCTAAATAAGTATTAATACATCGTCGTATCACTTTTAATTAGTGATGTCCATAAGAAGATAGTACAAGCGCTGGTGCTGCGGCGTAATGGGCTACAGGCTTTATTGCAACCTGTGAAATTGACAGAAAGATTTTATTTATTTTTTTTAATTTTAAGAAAATATTAACGACCACACTGACATTTTCTTTATCTAAAGCCATCAAAGATCATTATATTATATTTTCCAAGAAAATATCCGTAAATATATTATTTTAGTAAGTTCTCATTTCGTGAAAAAACTCATAACTGTAGGTCCACGAGAAGTACCTTATGAGTATTGATTCCTCCCATATTTCTCTAAATATACCTATACCCATTCCCTATACGTAGTAAAAAAAATTAAAATACTTACCGGGTGTACAGCATGTCCAGATTTGTGTACAATTGCGTTAAAACCTGAATGATCGTCAGCAGAATAATTCACAACTCTCGTCGTACCATCAGGCTCGACTAAAGAATAACTACCTACAAACGATAACAAAACGTTAAAAACATTAAAAGAAAAAAACAGTAAAACAACACAAACAACATTAAATCTATAATTTATCTATAATTCCACCTACACTTTTATTTGTTTACCTTTATAAATATATACTTACTTACTTTAAAGATAATCAATTAATGACTAGGTAATTTATACTAATACTCGTTTAAATTAAGTTTGTTAATAAATTATCCTTTTAACTTCAAAAGTTTACATATCTATGATACTTAGTCCTGCGAAAGGTCAGAGGTACTTTAAGGTGTATATTAATAGATTTAACTAAAAACTTCTAACCTTTAACCACGTCCCCGTCCCTCTCTTCTTGTTGTGACTTGACATCGCCAGTGTGGGGATCCTTGACTCCATAATTAAAAGCGTACTTTGGATAAGCCTATGTAAAATGAAAAAATAGTTATTAGTTAATATAACTAAATCATAATGTGCATTATATTAGAAGATATACAATAAGTAACTAGAAGTCTGGGGCCATCGTAGCGTAGTAGTTAGTACAAGCGTAAAACCATAAACACGGCGGTTGAGGGTTCGATTCTCACTCGTGGGAATGATATATTTAATATTTTCGTTTATTCACTCTGGTAATGGCAAGCTTCACTGAACGCCGGAAAACAAGGAGCGGAAGTGTTAATGGGGAACGGAGAGGAAGAACAGAACGAAGATGAACGAACAGAGGGAACAATGAACCTTGGTGTTACACTTACACTAGGTTTCCTGGTTCCCTCTGCCTACTCTGCTATGTGCGGGATACAACATGGAGCTCAAAAAAATAACTAAAAATAATCGTTATATTTGCTTAAATTATATTATTCACTCACAATATGCTCCACAGCGACTGGTGCGTGTATCAGTTGTGGCACGTGCGAGTACACCGCACCATAACCTATTGGCACCGCCAACGCTACGCTTGCGCAGGATAGCAGGACTAAAATCTATTAAAATAATGACACTTGTAATGTGTTTTCTAGAACACGGTATATAAGCAACATTCTTAGTTTGTAATGAAAATAAAATATATTTAATTAGGACAAATCTAAATTCTAAAGAATAACGTTCCAAAAAAGTAGAGAACAACTTACAATGCGTTAGCGACGTATATTTTGTAATTATATGAATTTATTTCAAAATAAATGCGTTACTTTCAAATTATAAATTTTAAAAATAAATGAAAAATCTATTGTATTGAGATCCTCCAATATTTTAGTTTTATATTTTAGTGCATATTTTTTTTTCTTAAAGCTTTTTACTCACCAACATATTGAAAATAAGGACTCGAGCTTGCACTGTCTAGTTTGCCCTGGCTGATAGCTGATTGTACAAAGGGTCTACGCTTATAAGAGAAGGACCCCTCCATACTCCACACGTTGCACCTATACCTTGCCATTCACATGTAACTTTTTAGTTTTAAAAAATATGATAGAATTAATACCAAAATTACTATGACTTTTAGTATAAGTGTAAAATAGCTGTGTAATTACTATAATGTTTTTATTAGTTAGTCAATATAATTTTATGAATATTTTGTTTATTATAGAGACATCGTTTAAGTTTAATTTTACCATTAATAAGGTTCTGGTTTGAGTTCTTTGATATCTATTGACTAAGGTAAACATAAAAAAACGAACTCATAATTACTGTTTATTTACTTATTATTTTAACTTTGAATATTTCAATACAGTATCTTCGATATAACTTATATATATCTTAAATTATTTAGATAATAGCTAAATTTTCTCAAAAGTGATTTCGTAGGTACTTCGTATAAGTAATGTATAATATATCTAATACAATAAAGAAATAAAACATATACAGTAAACTACATTTCTGTATGTTGAAATTAGTTCAACATTGGTGTAGTTGGACGTAGTGCAACATAAATTCGTAGCTAGATTAACTGTCTTAGTATTACGTATGTTACTTCATATAGCTAACTAATGCTACATATAATATCAATTAAAATTTATTAAGGTTATGAGACCAGTCGTATCACAGGGGCACAAACGCACGATAGTGGGTTCGATTTGCACTCGAAAAAATGAAATATTTACTTTCTTGGTCCAAAAAAAACATAGATAAAATTAAATAACATGGATAGAACTTTTGCATCATCCATGCCTTCTCTATGATAAGTGTAAGCTCTTGAGGAATAAAAATATTTTTACTTCTTTTCTGTAGGTATGTAAGAGTAGCTTTAATCAACATAAACGATTTTTTTTTTCATTGTCTTAATTAGAAAATTATTTTCAGAAATGGCATTTCCCGCAATGTTACTAATTAAATTGGCTTATTGAATGACAATCGGAATATTAACCATATATTATGTCACCATTGTTTTTGGCAAAATAATGGTGATGTCATACGTTGACAATCTTATACATGTGTATATTTTGTCATACATATATTTTAACTAGCGGCCCGCTCGCGGTTTCACCCGAGCGAACTATGTTATTATTAATTTCTATCTCCATGACTACGTCCTAGTGACGTCTATGCAAAATTTGAGACTCCTAGCATTTGTAGTAAATTTGTAGTAAAAAGTTTCATACAAACTTTCGACCCCAAAAACAACCCCTTAGAAGTAGAATATTGCAAATTCCCATCTTAGCAAGCACCTACGTCCTATAAGTAACTTCTATGCAAAATTTGAGATTTCTAGCACATGTAGTTTCTGAGATTTCGTGATGAGTGAGTGACCTTTCGATTTTATATATATAGATAAGTATCGTATACAATTTAATTTAAGTATTTCATTTCCCTGAGCGAGAGTCGAACCAACAACCGCCGCGATTACAATCGCCCCTACGCCACGATGGCTTCTCATTTATTTTCTATTTAAAATACATGTAGTTTCTCGTATATAAATATAGCTATATACTAATGTTTACATTGGAAGATTCTACTGCGCAGATATGAGATGTACTTTGTTGGCTCAGTAGGACTTTGCACGGCTTAACACTTCAAATTCACAAATTGCAAAATGTAATATTGTTTTGTGAATCACTACATTTGTACAATACACTGTGTATATGCTTATATTTATTAAAAATTCTTTATTATTTCGTTTACTATAACCTCTTCCACTAAAACTATGACATCTCTAATAGTAAATAGCTAGAGTTCTTTTCATAACCTCACTCGTCTCTCACTCCAACTGCCTTATCTGCCTAGTTATAAAGCCCTGTTTTCACTGCGAAAGAGAGATTTGATGGTATTACCATTTAACTTAGGTGGAATGGACTTCTTCTTTTAAATAAAATAAATTAAAATTTCCAAAAACATAGAGTTTTATATTTTGTAAATATCGATTAATAGGTCCTTTGCGCTCGCGGTGAAAATCGGGCTTAAGATTTCGCAGTTTGAATGGCAAGCCTAGCGTTACATTCTAAAAAAATAATTAATTAAATTATTATCCTCCTAATATTATATAATAACTAAGGAGATACCTATAGACGAATAAAAAAAATGTTATAAAAACTTTCAAATGTATAATATAAAAATTGTCCAATATAAAAATAAACAATTTTATTTTCTTTACTTTAATATTAACTATGTTCAATTTCGTAAAGAGACCTATCAAATCTAATTACCTAGAAATACTTAGGACTGAACGTAACATGTTATGTAAGTAAAAGATTGAGACCTAAATATTTTCTATGTCATTACGTAAAAGCCTGTATAATGATTTATATATTTGGAAACAACAAGTATTTGAAAACAATAGGTTTGGGAGGCGGTAAAACCTGCTGTCTTAAAAATAAAAGAAGACATTTTAATTTTCAATCTACTTTGTTTTTTAATTTATACAGAAAAACATTGAACAAATAACGACACCGATATACCTAAACAATATTTATTAGAATTAAACACTTTCTTTTAACTGGTCAGTCAGTATTTATTTTGATATTTTATTGTTAGCAAAATATATAAAAGAAAATATAATATTTTCGTATTAGCTTCATTTTAGATAAAAATATGTAATTTAATATTATGTTAGAAAGCTTGATATTGCAGCTTTAAGCTCTCAAAAGATATTATCAAGTTTACACACACATACATTTTTTACTATTTAAATAAGAATTTGATCACGTCTTTATCTTTAATATTCACCTAAAGTTTTATAAAACGTATTTTTTTTAATTGGATTTTAGTTTCTTGCTTTATTTCTTAGTACACGGCTAGTGCTGCAATTCAATAATTCAATCAATAAATTCTATTGACACACTGTACAACTTGTAATGCAACTTTCTCAATTTCTTGATCAATATTTTGTATAACGTTCATATCTTATTACTATTATTTATTTATTACATTTCTTCAGCTTCACGATTTATCCCGCATTTAGCAGGGTAGACAGATAAAACCTAGGCTTTAGACACTCCACCCACCACTTTTAATTAAGAAAATTATTAAGTACCAACATTTATAACGACTCCAAATATTATTTTTGGTGACATACCGCACGTTATCTAAACAAACTGGGAAAACCCCCCAAATATCAGTTATAATTTATTTTAATACCGGTTGTATTCGAAGTAAAATTCATATTATATTTTTAGCAGCTTTACGCTGTATCTATACAATGTGTGTTGAGAAATGGAACTCAACCCAGCGCTTTACGAGACATCAACTAAACCTATGTAAGATCCCATTGTTTTGTATGTAGGTTGTTAAAAGTTTTAATAAATTAATTTTACCTACTAAAAGCCATAAATATACGTCTCATATACTCTCTCAAATAAGGGTTTCTGGCCAATTCTGCTTACTCACAAAATTCGAGGTATGTCTCCCCAAGTCAAATGCGACAGGTATTTTCGAATAAAATTTGTTATTGCTGTTCTAAAATGAAGCATTTCATATGCTTTATGGGAACATATTACATTTATGGAAATAATTATAGTACATATTTTAAAAATACTATTCTATACATTATAAATACTTTTCTGAAATTAATTGCAATAATTACACAATTTGAGGCCGTTGTGGTGTAGTAGCAAAGCGTGTGTAAACGCGTCGGTTATGAGTTCGATTCCCACTCGATGGAATGAATCTTTAACATTTTCATGTCCTTATTCTGCTTACAAAACACAATTCTACGTCTCGGAGATTCGGCGGAAGGTGGAGAACGGAGAACTTAAAATTTTATAAATAATTCAATAATAATTAATTTAAATTGCATTCCATAGCACTTTCTTTACACTTTAAATAGATTATAAAATTTTGCTTTAATAAAAATAAACAAACGCCAATACAAATGGGAGCACATCTTTGGTTAAATCGTGTTATATTTAGCTGACAAGTGGTGTGCATGCGTAAACAAAGGCTCATCGTCCGGCCATCTGGTGGATTTCGCACGTTGGGGCACGGCTTCATCGGTATTGATAATAAACTGACTATACTATACTATACTATACAGTACCTATATATTCAATATTGTACGAGGTTCATGTCGATGCAAATTTTTATACTTGCATTATTTTTACTTATAATTTCATAATTTTATAATTTATTATTTCATAATTTCACCTTAGGAAGGGTGTTGGGTGACATATATAATATGTATATGTTGATATAAAATTTAAACTCATCTTAAGTTTATGAATGTTAAATATCGCTGCGAAATGTCTAATTTTATCTGCTCTTAGACAAAGTATATGTTAACAGATTTTCATTGATTTTTCCCTCAGATTGAACCCACGAACTCTTATCGGACTTGGTAATGTTGTTATCATTTGCCAGATAGATTATAACTTTAAAAGTACACACGAGTGAGTTGTTATTATTAAAAGGTTGCAGCATAATTGATTTATAGATGAATCACTAATAATGTTTGCAATTAAGAGAATGAAATATTTAATAATTTCATTTCCTCGCTCTGGTAACGAGGCAAAGCGTGTTTGAGTTCCGTCACTCAACACACAAAGTCTCAAAAACTTGGAGAAAATTGGAGAACAGAGTGTCTTTTGTAAAATACGAAAATTCGTATAGGTTAATAATAAAATTCGTATAGCTTCCAAAACTTACCTATATTATTTCAAAAACGTCTAAAAATCTCAAGCCAACCTTACCTTTTAATATTTCAACAATAACTCTTTTATAACAAGTTGTCTGATACTAGAAGAGTTATTATCTAAACATCCTCATCTCATAGGTAGCGGCTATAGCAAATATTAGTGCCTGGAGCCAGCACCTCAGCAGACAATCCTACCACCGCGGCCCACTGTACGCCCGTCCGTCCGTCGACATGGGAAGTGCGTTATTTATTTGTTTCTATCATCAACCTGTTCAACCGCGTTCAACCTAGTGTCAATATAGACACAAGTTAAATAGCATTGCAAATTGATAGATTGATCAATTTAAATATTAGTCAATGACTGTCTTTTATCACCTCATGGAATTCGGTTGTCACGACAAGGACTCCGGCGAGGTGGAGTGCTACTTCGAAATACGTAAATATCTGTGAACGATATTAATTGAAATATCTTATTATTTCAGATTTCAAAGCATTCGCATAATAATTTGTATTTTTAGTGGGAACCGTGCTGTTTTTGGGTCGCGTAAACATGGACGCTACTGACAGTAAGTTAGTCGGGATGTCAGCGCGGTCAGTGAATGTTAGTCGAATTAAACGTGCTATAATACGATTGTTATCTCTATATTATAAGCGGATACCGGTGTAGGACATAGTTAATAATGCATACGGAATTAAGATCGGTGAGCACTCGTCGCGATAACGTACCCAGCCGTAAGTAATTGGAAATGAGTGCTCAAATTACACCTGTAACTCAAGATAATGAGAAATTAATTCATGAATTTGAATATTCTAGATTGTGATACGGGTACGTCTTGCGCTATCACAATACAAATGCGTAAGTAACTCGGGTTAAGTACCAAATATTTGAAAAACAAATACTAAAATATTACTTACCTACTGGAAAGTTAATCTGCAGCAAATTGTATATATGTTAATGCTACCCAAATTGACACAAATTCGATAACAATTTCTGTTTTATATCTTATTAAACACTAATCGATTTACAATTCTTCGTATATTATATTAAATTATATAAACAATTAATAGGCAATGTAAATATTTTTTTTGCTATTGTTTTTATGTTATAGTTTCGTAAGCATTTGTTTTATACTATTTTTTTTTCAGCGAATCCTGAGGCAGTGGGATGCGTCGAAAAATGTGCAACATTCTTTTCCTTTCTTCTTATTATTATTACTTTTCCGTTTTCTTTGTTCGAATGTTTTAAGGTAAATTTTATATAATAGATCAATCTTTTATTTAATATTTACTAACAACTGAATAAAAAAATAAACATATTTGAGAAACATATCTTATATCTACACCACTAAAATATTACTCCTTTCTTTTATTTAAAATTAATATAGCTATTTATTTCCTTTAAAGGTAGTTCAAGAATTCGAAAGAGCTGTAATTTTTCGCCTTGGTCGACTACGGAAAGGTGGAGTAAGAGGTCCTGGTCTATTTTTTGTACTGCCTTGTATTGACACATACAGAAAAGTCGACTTACGAACCGTATCATTTGATGTCCCACCACAAGAAGTAAGTAGTTTCCATCCATCCACCAGCCTTTCAACGTCCACTGCTGGACATAGGCCTCCCCTAAGTAGTTTACTAAAATATAACTTTTAACTTCAAAATTATTAATACGAAAATCTTTTTTGCGTTTTTTTTTTTGTATTTTTATGAACGTTTCGTTTTATCTAGTCGAACTGACTTCTATAAAACCTATCGTTAGGTTCTCTTTTTGCTATAATTTGTCCACAAATCCATAGGAGAAGCAAAGAAAATATTTTTAACATCATTTTCTTACGTGACGTATTTTGAGCTTATGAGACGTATATTTCAATATTTCTGTAACAGACTATCTGAGTAACAGTATACGTAGATACTAGATACATGTCTCATATATATGATAGGTACATACAACACATGGCTACGAACAAAAGCCATTCAAAATTGGCAATGGAATTGAAAACAGTTAACCCAAATGCTGGCTATTCAGCTGGTTCACGTTTAATTGATGTGCCTATAAACTATCAATCAAAGTTTTACGACGTTAAAACAATTGCGAGTATTTCTTGTAAGCCAGTTGTCTACACCGGTCTACCTCATACCGAAATCATTGCCAACAAACTCCATTCTGCCTGGTCATATTTAAAAATAGTTATAATTTAAGAAAATATTCTTATTTAGAAATATAATAATTCTTTTATTGGTTTATTAGTAAGTATATAAAATATTATCGTAGAATACAATTATGAAGTTATTCTATATATAGAATGTTCAAATTCAGTTTTTACCGATCTTGCAAGGTGTTTACGCAATAACATACGCTTTGTTCTAAACACACCCGCGGAAACATTTACAAAGGGAATATAGCTGTTACATAGTACTAGCTACACTGTATAGAACCATACTATTTTCAATTGTATAACTTATATTTTAATACCTTAAAAGAGTTAAATTTAACCATACATAATAATTAATGACACTTAAATTAAAAACATTTATATAACAAATATAAAAAAAATCGACATATTTCCCTTTATCTTTATTTTTTTGTAACAAAAGAGTATTACCAAGTATTCCATAATGGCTTTATATTTTTTGGTTCACCCATTATTAAGACACTCCGTTCTCCATTTTCCGCTGAATTCTGGAGACATTATTATGCCGCGCGAGTATGTTGTTAAAACCTAGGTCCGTCATTACATTAGGTTCACAATGTTCAAATTCAAAGTTTAAATACAAAGCAAGTTTGTATTTAAAATTTAGTTTTTTTTTTTTTTGTGACAATCTAATATTTATATTTTACATGGACTCTGAATTTGAAAAAATAAAGCAAAATTATAACTATTGTTCAAAAAATTTTAGTAGAAGTTTTTGTAAATCATCTACACATGTATGTTTCATATCATAATTTCAAATCGACAGTGTTTAGACGTGCGAAAGTTTAAATTTGTGTTCGAGCTGACAGGGACGACCTCAATTCGCACGCCTGAACGTTTATATATAAATCATTTTCGTAGAGTAAGAAAATACAAAAGAAAATAAAAAACAAAATTATAAAACTTGGAGCGACAAATTTTATTTTCCCAAAATTATAATGTGGTACTCTAACCTTACAGTGTTCCTTATAGACCAATTAATTGCCATCTTTTACTAAAAGTAATATATAAAAGATTTTTGTAAGAAATTTAAAATAAAGTGGTATATGATAAGCTCGTTGCGCTCGTTAATTCCTGATTGCACGGCTCGCTGCATTGATAAAACAAATGTCACACTACGTACTTCTATTTACACTCTTAGTCAAGGCCCTCAGCTTTTTTCTACCGTTTCAGAAACAGATTTAAACTAAATCCAAATATAAATAATCCTATACTTCCCTCCTATACTTCCCAAATGCACTGCGATTTATTTGGGCTTATAAAATCTTTGTCTTCCTCAGAAACATTTTTAATTATTTTTCAGGTGCTTACAAGAGATTCTGTTACAGTAGCCGTTGATGCGGTTGTGTACTATAGAATAAAAGAACCTTTAAATGCAGTGGTCAGAGTTGCCGATTATAGGTCAGTAATAGATGACTATAAATATTAATATCTTTTTTTTTCAATTGACGATGTATTCAACTGCATAGTAGGCAGAGGTAATCTAGTGGTAAGACACTCTGTTCTCCAATTTGCCGATATTTTCGAGGCATTGCGTCTTGAGTGGCAGAACTCTACGCCGGGCTATTGCCTTGGTGCCAGAGCGAAGAAAAGAAAAAATATATAAATAATAATTAATTACCCCGAGTGGCGATTGAACCCACGACCATGTGACCCTGCGCCACGACAGCCTCTAATTAATTTCTAAACTGTTACTTTTCAAATTGTCATAAATATGTAATATATTTTTTTTTATTTTCCAGTGCATCTACACGTCTTCTAGCAGCGACAACTCTGCGAAATGTGTTGGGTATGCGTGATCTAGCCCAGTTGCTGTCTGACCGAGAGGCCATCAGTCACATGATGCAAGCCAACTTGGACGTCGCCACTGATCCTTGGGGAGTTGAAGTGGAGAGAGTCGAAATGTGAGATATTTTATGTTTTACTATTACTATTATTTTTTGGTTCCATTCCTTTCTGTTAAGACATTTCGTTCCCATTAAGACACTTTCGTCCCCGTTTCCTGTTTTTTCGTGACAAAAAAAATTGACATTGCTTTTTCAGAAAAGACGTCCGCCTACCGGTGCAGTTACAAAGAGCAATGGCTGCGGAAGCTGAGGCCGATAGAGAGGCCCGCGCTAAAATAATTGCGGCGGAAGGAGAAATTAAGGCATCCAAGGCATTAAGAGAAGCATCTTTAGTCATGATTGACAATCCCACAGCCCTACAGGTATCAAAATATTTGTTTTTAATTTACTTAGTAAGCAAGGCGTTTTCCACTCATATAGAACGATCGCTTGGATCTTTCAAATTACATAAGGAAAAATGCGGTTTTCACTATTAAATAGATTGCTTCAAGTATATAGTAAATTTATATATGCATTCTTATACTCGTAATTACTCCTAATACAATTTAAAACGAGATTGCTGTAAAAACAAGCTCTGTTTGTCATTTGCATATGATAAGTCAAATAAAAATTTACATTTTTAAAAAAATATTTTCTATAAAATACCTATATTTAATAGACATTTAAAATAGTAGATACATTTTAAGTAAATATTTATATACGAGGTACCACAAAATTTTCTTCTCTTTCATTTCAGCTGCGGTACCTGCAGTCGCTTAATACGATATCTGCAGAGAAGAGTTCTACAATTATCTTTCCGTTCCCGATGGACTTCCTTAAAACATTTTTATCAGGAAGTGGACATAGTGTTCCTCCTTCGCCGTTACCCATTTAAGTTTGTGTATAGTAAAAATATAGAAGATCTAAGATTACAAAAAAATATGTGGTAAAATATATTCATAAATACAATTTTGATAAAATAATTTTGCTTTATTATTATTATACTAAATTAATATTTTCTTATTTTAGTAAGATACAGTAGATAAAAAAATATATTTTTAAAATTTATTTAATTAAATCTTTTTTTGTAGAAGCAGCAACTTCAAAAATACTTCTAGTTTATTAACGTTACTACTGAAAATTACTCTATATTATCTGTGGATGATGTACAGAGCATGTCATATTACATACTATGATAGTATATTCTTTGACTTATTGTATACTTATGTTTTATATATGATATTTATATGACGTATAAAAAGATGGAGGACGAGCAGAAAATAGATTTAATTAGTGAGTGAGAAAAGTAAAATAAAGAAAAGTAATGAGCTAATGCTGTCTAAGCCTTATTTATATTTTAAGAGTTATATTACAGAAATGCAACGGGAATCGTTGAAGGAAAAAATATTACGAGTATTCTTTTTACTTATAATAATATTGTGCCCGCTGACTTTACTGCTATGTTTTAGGGTAAGAAAATTATTAGATTTAAATGTCTGTTTTTATACGAATAGTTTCATAGTAAGTTTGTTGGGCATTTTATTAATTTTCTGACATTTTAATAATATAAAGTAGAAGAGTTTGTTTAGTAGAGTGTGATAATAGAAAGGGTATCAGAACTGTAGAAACAGTAACAGAATTTAGTGTTCGATAGTTTATTTAACGAGGAATTCTATAGGTAATATTACTTCTGACACCTATAAAAATCATGTGTGATATATAAGCCTTCACTTCCATTTGAGTACGGGGGCGAAGTCAATTTTAGAAACAGCATTATTGGAATTGTAAGTCCTCTTATGCTTGATCATATTCAATGTTATTACGGAAAAGAAGAAGCCTAAAAAATAAATAAATGCTATATGAGATGTCGTCTCTAGTAGACATATATATAAAATCAAACAATAGTTGTAATTTTATAAATATCCTTTTCTAAACAATGAATAAAAACCTCGTTTATTATGTTAATTACAGAAACGTACAATTTGTAGAATATGAGATATCTACTTGGTCTGTTATGTTACATACTTTTATGTAACATATGATGATATTTGGATATTAATTTCACAATTAATGATATTTGTATAGACATTGAAATACAATTTTTTAATCAAAAATTTTTTACAAATTATAATTAGATTTATTATGGTTATTATTCTCGACTAAACAATTTATTGTTATCAACGTCCCGAATTTTTCATTGATTGATTAAAATTAAGTTAATTGTTGCTCTACATTTCCTAATTTCAATTTTCACGTTTACTTTACTGATAATTGAGATGTTTTGTCTGATAGGTTGTGAAACAGTACAAAAGAGCTGTAATTTTGCGATTCGGACGAGTGAGGCGTGACTCTCCCGCCGGACCTGGCATCATTTGGCTAGTACCGTGTACCGACAGCGTCACGTTCATCGATCTTAGAACGCAGTCCTTCAATTTACTTCCCCAAGAGGTATTATACATTTGTTTTGTCATTTAATAGTATATATTAAACTTTATCAACTCTTCATCTTCCATTTCAGATACTTACAAAAGATTCAGTAACTATCACAGTAGACGCCGTGGTTTACTTTCATGTTATGAAACCGCTGTTTTGCTTGTTAAATGTACAATCGCACACGTAAATATTAAATAATTAATTAATTATTAATAAAAATTTAAATATAATTAATATCTAATATATACATATTAATAGCACTAATAACAATTTTAGACGTGCCACAGAACTGTTAGCTATCGCTATTCTTAGAAATATTTTGGGTCAGTACACACTGACTGACTTGTTGACAAACCGTGAGTCTATTAGTCAAGCGGTCCGAAGAGAAATAGATAAAGGGACGGCCGAATGGGGCATCGAAGTGGAACGGGTGGAAATGTAATATCATCATAGTAATGTCACTTGACCTTGTTTGAAAGTTTCTTAAATTTTAATCACCTGCAAAGTATGAAAGGTCAAGTTGTGCAAAAACATTGTGCATTGCTGTTCAATTATTAACACAACAAGAGATTGTAGTGGTGTATTGTAAACTAATATTTAATGATTTTTTTTTAGGAAAATCTATGTATATCCGGGATCAATAGTACAGAATTAGTACTTAAGATTATTTTATAGTCGTATATTTTAAATATAAAAATAGAATACTCTTTATAGTTCACTCATACTATACTTATAATTAAAATTAATTTGTGACATTAATTATTAATTTAATGAAATTAAATTTGGTAATTTAGACTATTACGAATAATCATCTCTTTATAGAAAAGATGTTATTTTGCCTTATGAATTGCAAAAGGCAATGGCTGCTGAGGCCGAAGGCACACGCATTGCTAAAGCAAAAATTATAGAAGCCGAAGGAGAAATAAAAACAGCTGAAAACCTTAGAGACGCATCAAAAGTCATGATGGAACACCCACAAACAATACTTGTAATAGACATATTATACATTTTTTTGTATTGAATTTATGTATACATAGCGTAATCTATTAAATATTTTCATTATTTACAGCTACGGTACTTACAAACACTTAACAACATCGCATCACAACAAGAAACGTCTATATTATTTCCATTTCCTATTGATATTCCTGACGCGAAGAGTGATCATTAAAAATTTAATTAAATACTCTTTATTTCATACAACTTCATACCAATATGACAGAAAATGTCACCGTTATATTAGTTAAATTCATCTTTCTTTTTGGACATTAGAGGTAAATATATAATATGAGTGATAAACAAAATAAAAGGTTTGCTAAAGCAACGAACACTAGGTCTCGTGAAATTCCAAAGCAGCAATCAGTACGTTCCGTAGCTATGTTGGCAAAGGATTCAGTGGGACGTGGGGTTCCAAGTACACCTTCTCTCGTAAGAATGCCACGTCTAGAACATGAAAGAAGTATATTATTTTTGTTTTCATTTCGTACTATTATTATTAATATTTGTTTATGTTTATAGATAATACTTTTTTTATTAAATACATATTCGTTTTCAGAAAGTGACAATTTTATTGAGAAAATGGTGGTGGTTATATCGATTATTTTTGCTGTTTTGATGTTTCCGTTGTCGTTGCTATGCATTTTAATGGTTTGTGTTTTTTATATTTAATTTTCGTTTAGATAATTTAGATATAACGCATTAAAACTAAGTAATTTGGAGATAAATTATGCATTATTTAACCTAACATCTAATGGCTGTGACTTTCACAATCAAGATAGATATCGGAAAATATTCCAAGATATATTAAAAATATAATAAATTATAAAATTTAAGGCCAGTCAGTCAGTCAGTGGCGCAGGGACACAAGCGTGTGACTGTAAGCGCGATAGTTTGTGGGTTCGATTTTCACTTGAGGAAATTAAATATTTAATATTTTTATTCCTTCTCCCAGGTTTCGAGGCAAAACACAGCAATAACCGCCATTCCACACGCAATGCCTCCAGAATATGGCGGAAAATGGGGAGCAAAGTGTCTTAACACTGGGCTCCCTCGTAAAGAAGGGAAAAAAATTCTGAAAACATACAACAGATTCTATTTCCAGGTAGTCCGCCAGTTTGAAAGGGCCATTATATTGCGAAATGGAAAATTGTACAAAAAGAGCGCGTTTGGTCCCGGCCTTATATTTTACCTGCCTTGCGTAGATTCCGTCAAGTTCATCGATTTACGAACATTCGTTTACGTTGTTCCACCACAAGAAGTAAATATGCTCATCAATTTTTTATAAGCATAAATTTGTTATTTATTTAGAGAGCAGTCGACCATGGCCTGTGACTGTTAACGTGATAGGTTGTAGGTTCGATTCTCACTCAAGGAAATGAAATATTTAATATTTTCATTTCTTCGCTACGGTGTCGAGGCAAAACGCGGTTTCAAATCATTCAACACGTAATGCCTCCAGAATTTGGCGGAAAGTAGAGAGCGGAGTCTCTTGACACTAGGCTCCCTCTGCCTACTCTGCTACATGCGGGATACATCGTGAAACTGAAAATAAAAGGATCTGATCGATTTGATGACCAATATTTTTTTTATATTGTAAGACTTTCTCCTCAGGCACTGACTAAGGATTCATTGACAGTCTCGGTTGATGCGGTTGTTTTTTACAAAATAGTGGACCCGGTGCAGGCTGTTATAAGCGTGACGGACTATAAGTAACAACATTATATTCATTTGCAATTAATTTAATTGAATTTAAAAAATGCATTTATAAAAAATGCAACGAGTTGTGTGTTTTGCTTTAAATGTGAATTTGTACTTATTTAGATTTAGATTATGTAGATATCGTCGTTGCACAGGGGTCCAAGCGTGTGACTGTAACGTGACTGTAACGTGTAGGTTCGATTCCCACTCGGAGGAATGAACTATTATTTATTTATATTTTTATTTCATTGAATGATTCGGCGGAAAGTGGGGCACGGAGTGTTCCCTCGGCCTACCCTACTGTGTGCGGGATGCAGGTGAATCTCTTGGGTTTTAATTGTTTTTTTTTTTTGATAATCTGTTCCACACTTTCCGCCGTATCCCTTCTCACTGACTACCCCGCTAGGGATACGACGTGAAGCTTATTTTTTTATATTAAATTATATCTTGGTGAATCAGATCATCGACTCATTATTTAGCGGCGACAACTTTACGCAATGCTATAGGAACGAGAAAACTTGCAGAAGTATTGGGTAGTAGGCCGGAGGTCAGCCACCAGGTGTTCGAGCTTATGAAGAATATAACCCAGGAGTGGGGTATCCAAATCGTCCGGGTTGAAATGTAAACTATATTTCATTATGTAAATTTTGATATATCTATGTATATAGTATCGATATGATTGCTTATATTAATAATATAATACTTTATAATAGAGGCCGTCGTGGCGCAGTGGCGCAGTGTTGTTGGTTCGATTCCCACTCGGGGGAAAGAATTATTATTTATTAATATTTTCTATTGTTCGTTCTGGTAACAAGGCGAAGCGCGCTTTGAGTTCCGCCACTCAACATGTAATGCCTCAAAAAAATCTGCTTTTTGCGGGATATACCTAACATGAAGTTGAAATAAAATATAAATTACATATTTACTTTGCTTTTCACATTGAAGGTTAAAAATAAAAAACATTATTATATGTATATCCGCTATGCTAATATAGAAAGTAGGTAATACTGCATAAAAAATATATTACGTTTTTTCGCTTCTATAATATAGTGTTAGTATTTAATGTTACATCTTATATTGCGTGTTGGAATAGCGGAAATTCATAGTTAGGTACATTTTAAAATCAAATTAGTGAAACGCCTTTATTATAAATACATAAATTTTCTACTATGAAGATTTTGAAGAAATTATAAGACAATCCATCAATCAAATTTATAATTTGTTATTATGGATCTGACGAATTGGCTTAGAATGGGTTCAAAATCTTCACAATCTATAATTGGTTTTAAACTTTCAAAATGGTAGGTACTCGTAAGTTAAGAAATTACTTATTATTTTAAAATGAAATCTTATTCACCCAGAACCGTAACCAAATTACTTTTGTAAATCTTTTTTTATATAGATGTTTTGCATTATTAATGAAAATTACAAATTACAGAAAAGACATTAGTTTGCCGTTACAATTACAAAAAGCAATGGCGGCGGAGGCTGAGTCGACGAGATTGGCAAATGCTAAAATTATTGTTGCAAAAGCAGAAATTGAATCAACGAAAAACCTTCAGCTGGCCACAGTTATTCTGATGGACAATCCTATGTGTATGCAGGTTCGTGTTCATTCCAAACTACAATTAGAAATTTCCTTAATTATATTCAATTATATTCTCAGCAAAATGTTTATAACACATGTTTCTTATTTTAACAACTTTGTCCCAATTTTCTGAATATGTAATTATTTTAATTAATCTTCATTTTATTTTAACTGCACGGTTTTCAGCTTCATGTTTTATAAATTTTCTAATAAAAACTGAATAATATATTTCAGCTAAGATATTTGCAATCGTTGCAAATGATTGCGGGAGATAACACACACACTATAGTGTTTCGGACATTTTTAAAAAGATTTTCGGTAGATAATTATAATGTTTTTTTTACGTTTTACTTTTACATATTGTTAATATCAATATTTTATAACATTTTTGTTAAATTAAATAAAAACAATTTAATGATTTTTAACGTTTATTTAAACAACATTTAGTGTACAATAAATATTTAACAGAATGTTTACTAATCTAAAATGAAAATACTTTTATTTTTACATCTAGCTGTGAGTGGTGACTAGTATTCTCTGGAGTCGTCTTCGTTTTGTTTCCTTTGAGCGTACTGTTGGGGTGCGTGCGGTTGACCTCCCGGCTTCTTGTGCACCGTCGCCTGAAATAGTCAATTTCGTTAATAATTTCTATTCAGGAGTTATTGAGAGAAGCTATTTTTGTTTTGTATACAATTTGATACTTTTTACATATTTCTGCCAATTTAACAATTTATAGAATTTCCACTGAGTTGACGTTGATAATGATACTGTTGCAACGCCGTATGGGAAAATTGCTACAAAATTATGAAAATTTACTTTATTATGAAAATTCTATTAGAGTAACTTTTTTTTTTTTTGATGTTACCTGAAAACCATTTTTGGGATCAGCTGTGTATTTTACAAGCCGAATTGAACCGTCAGGCTCTACAAGGGAGTATTCGCCATGTACTACGTCACCATCGCGGTATTCCTTGTGGTCTTGTTGGTTGCCACTGTGGGGATCCTGAACGCCGTACGCATAGTGGTAATCTGGTTTAGCCTGAAAAACTTTGTATTTAATTTCATGTCACACTTTTAAGTTACAAATTCGTCTAATCTGATTGTTACTATTATAGAACAAAAGTACTTGTAGCAGCAAAGATACAAATACAAATGTTACAGATAACTAAATAAACACATTATACGGCTTATATATGAACATTATTATTTTTTTTTTTTATATGGAATAGGCTTGCGTTTGACCGCATCAAGTCTGGTGAGCGTTGATGCGGTCTACGGTGGTGCACGCTTGCCTAGAAGATACCTATTCACCCTTTCTTTGAAAACCCCCACATTGTATGTCACAGGAAATACTGTTGCCGGCAGTGAGTTCCAATCTCTCGCAGTGCGGATAAAGAATGTAGCCTCAAAGGTACATTGTGTACATTAGGTAAATACTAAAATTGTTTGATATTAGCTTGTAGCTAGATGAAATATAGCGTTATTAAAATATAGCGTGGCGTGGTAGTAATGAAAAAAATAATATATATATAAAAACAATCTAAATGAAAAAAAAAATACTTATTAAGCAATATTTATATTTACTAAAGTAGAATATATTGCTTATTATTATATATACTTTATAGTCATTACAAAGATATAAGATAATTGAAAGGAGATGATTCGAACAAAAGGACTTAAAAGTGTGTCTTAAACGTACATACATATATATTTTACTACTCGTGTATATATTCTTTATAAAGCGTGATATATATAAAAATTGTATAATAAATACCTTGTAATCAACTGTTTTTAAGCGATCGTATTTAGCTGTCTCCGGATCAATTTTTCCCGCTTGGTGGTCGTAACCGTAGTCCGCGTGCTGCTGCGCCGGAACACCTCGCGCCGCAGGTACCTGGACTTCAATTATTTTTCCGCTTACTGGACCACTGAAACGGTTATAGGAGTATCCGCCTGGAGCCTGGTTGCCAAGGGCTACTGTTCCTAGTACTAATAAAGTAAATGTCTGAAAAAAAAGCAATTTCGATTACAATAAACAAGTTTAAAATAGTAGGATAAAATCAATTTTAATAATAACAATATTTAAACTATGTTTTGTGTAGCGTGAGGCTGCAATGTAAACAATAAGGGAAACGAACGACCTTCACGGTTCAACGGCTCAGTGTCATTACTCAATAACGATGGCAATGAAAATTCTAAATAAATAATTTCTCTCGCGAGTGATAAATTTTATATTAACTACATTTTAATAAATAATAATAATTATTATAATTAATATTTAGTAAAATTATTAAAAAACTATTAACATGTACCAGATGACTAAAATATGTTATAGATTTTCAATTTTTTATTTAAAAACATCCAATTATTAATTATATTAATAAATATGTAACTTTAAAATAATGTTATAAAAAATACCTTGAACACGAAAGCCATTTTTATAACTATAAGTATTAAAATCTGCACACCGTTTACTGTGGGACTGATGCTGTTCCACCGGCATTGTTGGTTTTATACCAGAGCGTTATTTAAGAAAGTATGGGTAATCACGACCACGAACTTATTTAGCCGGTTGCGGCAAACTCTGAATCAATATTTTTCAATATTCGACCTGTAGGCCGTATAATTGCAATAAATATTTTTTGTTTCGAAGATTATAAACTATTATATCGGTAATTCTTAATATATATCTACAAGCTAGAACAACACCTATATGTTGTCTTTTTCATTCATATGTATCAGTGTTGAATTGTAGGTAAGCATATCTATAAGAAAATCTTCGAATACTATTTTGACCCATTTCTAGCCGACCCGATTTGCTTGAAAGCACGGAACATTATACTCAGCGTTGCCAGACCTTATCTCCGGGAAAAGCAGGATTCTGGAGTTGTTAGTCACCTATAAAAAAATTAAAGTAATTTAAAAAATCGGTTCTCTTTCTTAAAGTAATTGAAAAATATTTATTTATTTTTATTTTAGCTTTACTCTGTGTCCTGCAAATTGCAGGGTAGATAAAGGGAATACGAGAACGTAGTGTTAAGACACTCCGTTTCCTATTCTCGAGGCATTGCGTGTTGAGTAGCGGAACTCAACGCAACGCTTGTTACCAGGGCGAGGAAATCAAAGTACAAAATATTTACACATGTACATTCCTCCGAGTAGGAATCGAACCCACAACCGACGCGTTTACAGTCGTACGCTGCGCCACGACGGCCTTATTATTTTTTACGGCCTTATTATTGTGTTTAAGACACCCCATTCCCCACTTTACTCCAAATTTTTGAGGCATACAAAATAAAAGCCGACTCGCGTAGAGTAAAAAATTAGGATTCACAATTCGTAATCGGGGGTCTAAGAAAATATATCTGAAAATATAAGCTTGACTTCAGGTATCGATGTAAGCATATTGCTCTTTAGATGTAATTGATTTTTGTTTGACAACTAAACTTTTTGGACATTGACTCACAGCACAATCATTTTTTTCAGAATTTGGCAGAAAGTGGGGAACGAAGTGTCTTTACTTCTTTTATTTTATAGTATATTCCAAATCAATAGCATATAATAGTGTTTACCAAAATTGAAAACTTTAAACTAATATAAAATGTATATAATAATAGTTTTTAAACAATAATATAAAAGTCTTAAAATGTTTAGAGTATTAAGTAACTATTTGTCTTAAAAATATTTAACAAATTAACTTTTGGCACTACTCGCTGCGTAATCTCTATCTATGGTTAACTTTATGTTTAATTTAGGGAATCTGTGATCATGATTCATACATTGTCACATCACATACCTTTGGATATATTTATTCTGTGGTCACATATATATTATATATATATATATAACATAAATAGAATCATGAGTAAATGTGTTCTGTGAACAGAATATAGATATAGTTCAAACTGGGCGGCCCAATTTGGGCCTAGATTAGATAGTAGAAACAAGAAATACTTATAAGTGAAAATGGATACGTAGACTAGAAACTGGCCATTAAGTTACAAATTCAAATATATAAGAAGTATGCTGTAAGGAATGACGCCTACGAAATATGTAAACTTAGACAAACAACAAAGGTAAGCAACATAAGTACACCTATGCTGTACTAAAATGTATTACTTCTTCTTTAACAAAGTGCTTGTAATGACTATAATCGATAATACCTATATAACATTTTATTTTATTATCAAGTTATATAATTATTAGTGAATTATGTACACTAAATCCATTATCTTTTATGCATATAAAGTCAAAAAGATAATATACATAGGTATTGTTATTTATTTTTAGGTGCATAACTTTTAGCAGTAGCTTGCTGAATTGTTTTTAAAATATTATAAATAAATATTAGTGAAACTAATATAAATACACTATGGAAAGTAATTTAAGAGTAACATTCAATGATTTGGAGATATCACCAGGAAAAAGGGTGAGGTATTCAGAAAATAAATCGGTAAAGCGCTCTAAGCATAGGGAACAAAATATAGAAGAAACTAATTTTATAAAAGCAAGTATAAAAGTGTCACAAATTGCACAGTTAGATACTTTAAAACGTTTGAAACTTTTAAAGTTCCCAAAATGTTCGATTTGTATGAATATTTCAACAAAGGTAAGTAATATTCAATTATTATTTGCAATTCTTAATTTCAGTACCTAGCCAATAAGCTTAAAAACAAATCTTACATTTTACATCATTTTAAATCTAAATTGCAATAACTTAAATAACCCTGCACATTTGGGTGGAACTGAGTTTCTACCCATTTACTTCAAAAATAAATTTTAAGAATTAATATAAATAATATTGTTTTTATTTTAATTCCAGTTTTCTCAAAATTGTGTATTCTAACTGAACACCATATTTTGTTTAGAGAAATAGAAAAATGAAAACAACAGAGTTTACAGTCATACACTTTCACAGTGCACCACAACCTAAACAAATACTAGCTTATAAAAAATATATAATTTCAGCTGAATCGAACCGCTATGCCTTCTATAGTGGTCACAATGTTTGAAAATGAACTGCGACTAAACACATGGTATGATGCCTTAGAAACATGCTTTTATTGGATAACCCCAACTCAATACCTTCCAGCAAATGTGTTAAGAGGTATTGTGGAAATAATGTTGGTAAATATTCCTTGATAGTCACTGGATTACCTTTTTAAAAATTATTAAAAAAAGTCAGCTTCACTTTACGCTGTATCCCACACACAGCAGGGTAGGCAGAGGGAACATAGTACTAAGGCACTGCATTCCCCACCTTCCACTGAATTTTTTGAGGCATTGCACATTGAATGGACACAACATATTATAGTGTCATGCCATACCATTGTTTACTTGAGCTGAAGTTGGTGCATTTTATTTGGCAGAACCCAAACCTGCATTTTGTCTTACTGCAGTCTGTAGTGGAAAAATGTAAATAATTTTTTTTTTTTTTTTAAGGAATAGAGTCTTAATAGTATGTTTTCCCTGCTGGTTACAGCATGAAGCTAAAAAAAACAAGAAAAATCTAATCCAGATTCATTTCATGATTTCAGAATGCACATAATGACATTACAAAACCATATTCAATAGATCACATAATAAACAAATGCCGGGAAATATTGGCATACCATTTTAATATGCATCCACCTTGTAAATCTCACACTGATATAAATAAATGTTACAATGATTTCCTAAACAAACCTATGGATGATAAAACAGAAACATATTCAAAGAGGAGAGACTTTGGCCACTCAGATGGTATTATCAAATATTGTTTTAATCGATTGGAAGATGAACTATACAATAATATAAAAGATAATCCGATGTACAGTGAGGATGATAAAGACAGTAAATACACATCTAGATATAGAGATGGAGGAAAAGAAACTCTGCACAGACTTCATTGGGAACAACAAACTTTTGAAATTTATGAAATGTTGAAACGTAATGACAGAATTGATAGGCTTTTGGCGGTTTTACATAGTGTTATGGAACTAATACAATTGGACATATATTTCTATGTGGGGTAAATTTACAATTAATTATTTATGTATTAAAAATGTTGTGACATGGTGGCATTGTGTTTGACTGTATACATGATGGTTTTGATTTCACTGGTCACTTGAATTGTTTTAATTTTCCTGCACTAGTCAGACAAAAGCAAACAACAAAGCAGTGTAATTTTTTCCACTAAACAAGGAGTGGTATATTAATATAGATACATTAATTAACGTATCCTGAATTCATTGAATTTTAAGTGGCAGAAGACAATGCCGCTTGTGGTCTTGTTACCGCAGCGAGGAAATGAATATAATTCTTTGCCATGAGTGAGGCCACAATCTGATATATACAAATGAATATACAACATTATATTCTTTTCATACATACATTCTATTCTAACTTTTTTTATAGAGCAGCAGTAAGAGGGACTTTTCTACAAACATTGAGCGGAAAAAACAATGACCTGAGAACACAAATAATGAAATTATTTGTACATTCCATTCGTTTCAATTATTCAGAAGAACATATAAAAGTTCTTAGTGTAAGTAAGTTTATTAACAATATATAGAAATCATTTAAAATAAAGAGTTGGGTATAAGAAGTTAATGAAAATATTCCCTTAGAAAATATCTATAGATACGCCTACGTCCATTTGTCTGTTGTTTCAGCTATGCGAGTGTACAAACATGACAATGGAAAGAATCATGAATTCAGCTTTTCTTAGTATTTTGACATTTTTTTAAAGTATCTTTTTCACAAAGATATTTAAAGTATAATCACTTTTTTCTCTTTTTATTAAATGTAGTATAATAATATATTTTTATGAGGTGGTTACAGTGCAGGAGGGGTTGTTTTTTATCTTCAATATATCATGGGTTACTTAATTGAATCCACAACCCTCGCGTTTACAGTCACCCCAACCCCCTCCCCCCCTGCGGCGGCCTGTACGCTGAACAGTAGTAGTTTAATATATGTAGTGACAATAATATTTTTGAAATTTTCAGCTATGGATTAATGCGTTCGTACAAATGATATATTTCCATTCGAACTGTACCTATCCATTTTCTTCCCCGCATATAACCGATTTTGAAAATATGTTTTATGAAATCATCTCAGGTAATTATATTGTTATTTTATGGGGTATAATATTAATAATTGTTGTTATCTTATCAGGCGAGTCGTGGCGCAGAGGCACAAAATGTCACTGTAATCGCGATAGATTGTGGATTTGATTACCACTTGAAGCCTCCCCCCGGCTATGTGCGGGATACTGTGTGTCTGTGTGAGCAGATGAAGTTACTGCCGAGATGATCAGATACGGTGGGCCACGCGTTTTGGAAGGGAAGTATGTTCAGTAGCGAGAGAAGATGGATGCAGAAATTCATATTGCTGTTGGGTTAATGGTGCCACAGGTGCATTGACGAGACGTTGAAACTGTTATACGGCAGCGAAATTTGTGTATTACAGAGGAAGAATGAAAGAAAGGTGCTCTTCGTTGAATATATCGAGCCAGTTTAGCTGATCGAATCCGCAATGAAGTGATACACAGAATGGCAGGTACTAGAGAGTCACTGATATCATGGTGAGAATCAACGGTTTGGGCACGTCGAATGAACGAGTGATGAAAGAATGGCAAAAAGAGTTATGAAGGAAAAGTGAGGGATAAGAGAGGTATGGGGAGACCACCTTGACTTTCGAAAACAGTATCAAAGATACTGGAGGAAGGTCACATAAAAAGCATAAGGACCCCCAGAGGGGATGTATGGAGACAGTAGCATTTGGTTCTCTGTTCCCTCTGACTACTTCTCTAGGGATACAGTGTGAAGCTGTTAGAAGTTTTTAAGTTACTTATTTGTTTTTATATCTTAACAGAACTATCACATCGATCAGTAATCAAGATATTGAGCAAAATAGAACCACCATGCATTAAGTATCTAATATGTCGCCGGTACACTCACAAGATTCTGTCCGTTCATGATGATAGTGTTATAAACATTATAATAAATTTTATACATTCTTCACAATGGCTAGAATTTGTAGAGAGTAAAGAAGATTTTATCCCAAGTACAACAAACAAGGATATTCAACAGACTGATTTACTGAACCAGTTATCACATATATGCAAAAGTCGTAAAAGTAAAAAATGTAAGAGTGATAAAATCACTCAGAAGGAAGTCATTCAAGTTCTGTATATATCACTAGAAGCTTTATTTGAGGCCTATTATGTAAAGAAAATATACAATATATCAAAAGAAGATAATGTAGATGTGACATTACATGCAACTTCAAACATTGACCTGGAGAAGCATTATAGTGAAATATATCAACTTCTACAAATACTAACTGGGCTATTGCAATCAGATCAATTACCAAAGTGCATGGAATGTTTTAAAAATTTTATAAATTAAAATGAGCAGAATAAAAAAATTATATATTTTATAAAATAGTTATTTATGAATTTTAAACGATTTTTTTTTATTTTTATAGTTTTATACATACCACTATTATGATATAAATAAATATTTTTATCATTTAAGCTTGTATTTTTTTATTTATAGCTTAGTTATTTATATTTCTGAAAATATTTACAAGGCTTACAAATGAATAATTGACATGAAAGTTTTTAGCTAAATTCAATTACATTATACACACTATTTTAGTATGAATTCTTCAATATATACAGTAGAAACTCGATTAACTGGACTAATTATTGTCGTTAGTCATTCGGATGATTGAAATCCGGATAATCAAATGTATAAAGAAAAGATAGTTTTGTGCATATGTAGCATAAAATTGTTATGTGTATTAAAAGCAACATCATCGAAAATCAACGTTTATTAAGTAATTATTAATATTTTCCAACATACGATTTATACATAAGTATATAAATTACGTACGCATTTACGTACACATAATCCTACTCTAACAGTTGAACATGTTAGTGTGCTTTACTGTTTCTTCCTGCTTTATTGCAGTTCACTTTAGTTTAAAAGTTTTCTAAATAAGAAAATTAATTTCAGTAACTTAATATATTGTCAAATAAATACAAGCGCAATAAATAGAGGATGTCGTCGAACAGAGGCACAATGGTGTGATTGTAACGCGACAGTTGTGGGTTCGATCCCTACTCAAAGGAATGAATGATATTATTTATGAATATTTTCATTTCTTTGCTTGGCACTAAGGGCTACAGCATTAAGTTCCGCCATTCAACATGCAATATCTCGAAAAATTCGGTGAAGAATGGATAATGGAGTGTCTTAACACTAGATTCCCTCTGCATACTTTCAAAAAGGTGATTAGATTTTAAGATAAAAAAATAATGTATTTATTAGAATTAGACAATTAAAATATAAAAAACTGGGTAGTAAAAATACAATACATGACTAAAACTTAATATATTATCATCTAGAATTTTTTTAATATATAGGCATACAATGACCTCTGGCTTTCTTTGATCGTTTTGCTTTTTCAATGTCAACGTCAGGATATTCTGCTTTCAGCTTGTCGAAATCCATATTTGGGAAACGTTTTAATAATTGTTGAACATGATTAAAGTCTCTATTCTTAGCTTTTTTCACCTCTCTTCTTTGCTTTTCCGTGTACAACCTATAGAACTTTTTGACTGCCATACTATTTATATATCCATGTTCAAAATATGATCGAACCCAGCGAGTATTCATAAACTTTGGCAAATAATATTCTTGCTTAGTATATTTTTCTGGCAAGCCTAATAGGTTAACTACATCTTCTACAGGACGCTCTCCAGTTTCTCCAGTCTCTAATTTATAATATGCAACATTCCGTTCTCTAATGACAGTCTCTATGTTTGTCATGGATTCCTGAACTTTGTCTATACGTTCTGGATTGGGAAATAAACGTACCTTGTCGTTGCATTCTTGTTCCATTGTATAGAGCATATTGCGTTCCTTAAGCAAAACATACCAAAGTTTGTGTAAATCTGTGTTAGATTTAATTCGCAATTCGTCTAACCTCCAAGATCTCCCCACTCGTATATTTGATTCATTCCAATTCTTCTTCTCGTCGAAAAATTCCATTAAATCGTTTAACTTCCATGATGTATGTATTCCCTTCACATCTTGTTTTGTAACTTTGTTATTAATTCTTGCAAGATTATTTGAACGGTAGGTTATAGGCGCAATATTCCGTAAAATATTTTTAAACAAAAATGAATTCATTTTGGTAATAAATTCACAATTGTAACGTTAGAAAATATTTATTATGCGATTTTTTAGGAGATTGATAGCATATAAGTATTTCTGTTGTTATTATTTTTTTATTAGATTATAAATTATAGTTTCATCGAGGCCTTAGCCGTCAAAATCGATTGTCAATTTAGTTTTCTATCAAATCATAAATGTCAAATGCCAATTTCTAACATTATGTTTTGTTCAATTTATTCTGTTTTATTTCATATTATTTATGGATATTAGGCGTGCCAGTTTAACACAGCTTACTTTGTAAGATAGATGAAAATGATAAAGCAATCAAAAGTTCATCTAATTCAATCATTTTAATATAATTATTCATCATTAAAAATATCTATATAAAATTTAATGTTTCCGGTGTAGCTAAAAGGATGATGAAATGAAAACAAAGTCTATTTCAATATCTTATCTTTATAAATTATTTTGAAACTTCCATTATTAAGTCAAATATAATTTAAAGAAATTAAAAATATAAATTAAGATATTTTTACATTAAATTACAGAATACTCTATCAAATGAACATTCAACTGCTCAATGTACGTCTATTTTTATACCTACAGGTTATTTAGCGTGCAGTAATCTGTGGTCCACACTTCGTGAAATAGTAAACGAAACGATGATACAACAGTGATTCAACATTCGTTTTGTTTTGATCGTAAGAAATTATGTATTGTGTTCATAACTTACACGCCAAGATATTTTATAAAGTATTCTGTTAGTGAATATGTGAGTTTTGCTAAATAAGTTTATTTAGTGTTTTTTTTTAACTCGAATTCCAAGAAGTAGCTGTTCCAAGAATTGTCATCAAGAGGTAAGAAATAATTTTATTAAAGAAAAATATTTCCCATACTATGGGTTTTCGTTTATTTTAATCGAATAACAACCGCGTTTTCAGTGAAATAATTGGTTAAGTAAAGTTAAACATAAGCTATTTAAAATAAAAAGAAATGACATGTTTTGTCTTTGAAGAACAAACATATCAACAAATATAATTTTTAAGTTATTCATTGCTACCGGAGTAGCTGGTCGTAGTGATCAATTTTTATTATAATTAAAATGGAACTATGCCATTTAATGCTTAGTGAGTAATATATTAATTTATTTGTAGGCAATATATTATATATTTCTCTTTTGTGTCATATCATTTTACACATTTTCTAAATTAAGTTTTTTGAGATTAGCTCTTTATTCACAAGATAAATTGGACCTGTTCTATTGATATTGTATTGTAAAATTTAAAATATATTTTAGAGGTTAACTATTAGCTATTTTGGTCAACAAGTTTGTTTTGTAATACATAGTAATACAGTAAATAATACTACTAGATATAGTCTTAACTTGTTGACTAGTTAAGTAACTTCATAAAATAGTATTAGGGGCTTACCTTGAGATCTGAATCACATTACCTTATAAGATTTAATGGTTCATATTTTATTACTAAGCTAAATTATGAATTGATATATTGATTGCATTTTTATTGCTTTTAACCATAACATTCCATAATACTTTTATAATTTATTGTAGTTATAAGAATATCCTGTCATAAAAAGTCACAGTATCTATTACAATCAGTAAGATATTATTTTTTTCAATTGAAGCAATTTAAACAACATTTAACATTTCAAGTGAACTAAACATTATTTTTTTTTGTTCATATTTTTGGAGTTATATTTACTCGAGTGCCAAACATAAATATAAAAATTTATAGTAAAAAAATACAGTTATATAACAAATATCTAATAGCTACTGCTATTAAAATGTAGACTCTATGATCTTCACACTGTATCCCAGATATGGCATGGTCGGCAGAGATATTTATCGTTAAGATACTCTGTTCCGTACTTTCTTTCAATCTTTTTAAAATAATTAAATTATTGGTTATTCAATAGTGGGACTTAATGCAGAGTATTATAGAAATTTTGTTTTATATTTTAGTTTTGTAATGTAATGCATCTTAAAACTCTTTGTTACTTGATTCAAGTTAATTATACATGTTTTGCTAACAAATCTTTAATTTCTTGAATGTCTTTGTTTATTTCTATTTTATAACTTTAATTGTTATAAATAATAGTTTGTTATATTTAAAGTTAATACTAACACAGTTTTTATTTGTTAATGGTAAAAGATTTTTAGTAATTTATTTTAGGTTTTATTTTTGCAAATTACTGTTACTATTTAGCAGAAGTCCAGTTTATAATTGAATTTAACCTAGCTTTATGAACAATTGTAAATAAATTAAACTTCAATATTTCACTGAACTTTCAAGTCTGTTCTTTGATTATAAAATTCTAAAGTTGGGCTCTAAGCACTTTGTCACATTATTTGAGGGAAACTCAAATGAAATTTGACATAAAAAATGATATAATAGTGAATGGTGTAGGTATAATAAATTGAGTCAGCTTCCCCTGCACACAGCAGGGTAGGCAGGGGAAAGAGGACTCTAGTGTTAAGACACTCCGTTCCTCACTCTTCTGCCGCCTTCTGGGGCACTCTCGCAGAATTCTGGGGACACTGCATATTAAGTTGCAGGACTCAACACTGCACTTTTGCCTCAGCAAACCAGAGCGAAGAAATGGAAATATAAATTGAAATAAATATTTCATCTCTCTGAGTGGGGATTGAACCCACAACTAGTCGGTTTTACAGTCACACTTTGTGCCCCTGTGCCACGACTGGCCTTAGTGGTGATTAGATATAATAGTGAAATTTATCTATATTTTGCTAAAAGATGTTCATATGGAATTATCATCAGTTAATTTCTAGAATTAACTATGACAGAAAAAAATAAATTTTACTATAACAATACTATAATAATCGAAAAATTTTACTACTAGTGTAGTAAAATTTTCAAATTTAATGTTAGTGGAGAGAGGAGCTTGGACAGTGTAGCTGAGCTTTAATGCACATTCAAAGGGGTTTTCAAAGGAGTTACAATTACAAAGATAATCATGAAAAAGTTTTAATTTATTATGAAGTTTGCAATTAAGCTTTTAACTTTATATAAAAAAATCACAAGAGGTCTAGTGGAGTTTTTGTTCATATACTTAATTAAAAACAATCACTCTCAATTCATATGATAAGCAACACTTCGGTCACATATTTACAAAAATCATACTCTATGGTTTGTTTTCAAAATTTCAAAACCTTACTAGACTGAATGCGCGGCATTAGATTACGCCCTTTCACGGGTAACATATCGAATTAGGCGGTAATATATTCAATTAGAATTGTACATGGACATATGGTCCAACACCTATTAAAAATTGTTGTATTTATAATTACCGTTGATATCTGTGGATATAAAACTGATTTTCTACTGCGTTAAATAATATTAAAATGTAGAAATGTATAATACTTAGTCTTGCTATAAAAAATAATATTTAAAGGACTGTATTACAGCCAATGCAGTCCTTTAAACGTTATCAATAGCAGCAAGCACTTTTTCTATGGAAAAATGGCCCATAATTTATTTTTTTGTATAGAATACCGAAATTATACAGATTACAGGTAACATATATAAGGTACAGCATTAATATGCTGTACCTGGCGTAATCGCCAAAGCCATTTATTATTTAGTACCTATCATAAAATATGCATAATTCTTATAAAATTTAAAAGGGTGGTTATTCGTGGACTTGGTTGAAGCGTCAATTTCGTAGACACATAACGAAGAACACCATTTACTTAAGAGTATTTTATCAATCTTGAGTGACATTTTTCAAAGGATCAAAGAAAAAAGCAATCGGTGCGTATAAATATAAAGAGATACAGTTTCTTTGTTGTTTTCAGTAACTATTTTTGATACATAATAGCTCGCTATTTATTCTCAAAAATTTGTTTTAAATTTAAGAAGATTATTCTTATTTTACACTGCCTTTGTTATTAGCTTTGTTATATATAAAGTCATACAACATACAACTTCAGCTTAACAAGTATGTTTTAGTAGATTTTATCGCTATTCTTTTTTGTCGTTCGCTAAAATGTTGTTGATAAGTGGTGCGCGTGCCCCGCGTCATTGTTGTTTTAATTGTTCACGGCGAGCTTTATTCTGGGTCTGGGGAGGTCACACGTTATCTAAAACAGCTGTCGGGCGCACACGCGCCACAATGGACTCGTTTGTATCCGCGCCCGTGTAATATTGTACGTAATTTAAATCGAACACGCTGGCGAGAGCACCGCTGCACGCTGGCTTCCATTCTGGTTATCGCTGGGTATTGTTGCGTTGATTACATCGGGATATCTTTGTTTCCGGGAGAGTATGTGTGACGGGAGCGGAGGGCTGTCGCACGCCACCTGCGCGAGACGATAACCGCACAGTGCCTGCCCTAGCCGCAAACGTCTGACACCGCTGGTGAATTTAATATAAACAGATCGGGTCATGCCTCTTGTAACAGATTGGGCAAAATTTTTGTAATAAGAAAATTATAATACACTTTGCCTGTCTTAGGCTTTCTTAGTAAAATCATTATTAAAGTGAGCAGTACCTACCTACTTGTTATTGAAACTTAGGTCAGATGCGCTGATTTCGCTAAATGCTTTGTGTCTTTCAAAAGATTGGAAATGACGAGGAAATTATAAGGAAAATTAATCATTTCCACTCTAATAATCTGGTTCTGTTGTTCCTAAATATTTTCTTTTGATCCCAAATAATTTCTTTTGTAAGAAACCTTTTTCTTAAGAGGAAAAATATACCCTCAGAATTAATATTATGAATACCAATCTACGTTAATAATGGTGCTTTAATTATACGTAAAGTTTAGTTATTCATTGTTCTTTCTTATAATTGTATAGTTATAGGAAAAGACAAAATTCTTCTTTTCTTACTTACTGCTATGAAAAAAATAATAAAAATTATGTACAGGTATCGAGAATAAATACTTTCTTCTGACCTTTTATATATAGTGCCATCTGCGAAGACGCGCATCACTCTTTTCTCCGACTCGCTTACAGTACAAATGTGCAATATTGCAGTAGTGTATTAGTGTGTTTGCTCGGATTGTTCAATATGGATATTTCCTAAGACTAAGGAAATCTGCAGAAAATATGTTTATAAGTACGTGACATCAGTGTTCCTTATCACGTAAATTAAGAGTGACGCATAGTGATTACCACATTTAATAGAAATCAACATGCAAAGACTGATGTCTGCAGCAACTTCCTTGTGGAAACGGACGCAGGTGTCTCATCTCCAAAAAAATAGTAGAAATATTTTCCTAATGGGGCATGTCTTCGTAGATGACACTATTTACGAGTATGTTTAAAAATATAAAAATACCTATATTTAAAAATGAATAAAAAGTAAATAATATATGAAAAACTTAATCGCTTCTAGTTCTAAAGGCTGTTTAAAAAAAGTGTGATGAAATCATCGTTTTTTTAAAAAAATCTGTAAATACAAAAAAAAAAGGTATGTCCCAGATAAAATCTTTATCTGCATAAAGGCATTTGTATTTGCGTAATGAAGTGAGTCCTTCCAATATTGCATATTGCTTTTATCGAGTTCAAACGCGTGATTTATTACGTAGATATAAACGATGTAGGCTATGTACACATGTCGCGAGGCGTGTCGATCAATCACCGGCGCGGATGGACGCGCGACAGGCCATTAGGCGGAACCTCGTTTGGTCTCAGGTGCCAGATGCTTCCCTTCCGCTAGATGTTCACTTTCAATGACATCCTTGTGGCTGACCATTTAAGACAGTATCAAATATTGAGTAAATGACTTACTTCTTGTCAGTTTTTCAGAGAATTATTCAGATATTTTTTCCAGTTGGCAAAAGAATTATTGAGAAAGATAACATGAATAACAAACACAACATTCTTCGTTACGTTTTCCGCACTAGGTATGCCATGTGCATTTAGACTTCTGGGAAGGAGAATTAGCTTTTCAACTGATAACTTTTTGTTTATTTGTACCTATACTATATTTATATATTTGTATAATATAATGAATTATTTTTCAATAATCATAAATAATTAAAGAAGAGGATGACAATGGGCGACGTGAAAGAGGTATCCAGAGAGAGGCTCTCCGTTCTCTCTGGGTACCCCGCTAAAAGATAAAGCGTGAACCTAAAAAAATTCTTTTCATCCTGTAACTACTCAGTAATATATGGTTTGGATAAGCCATCGTAGGTACTGTGAACAATGTGCACTCTTCCAATAATAAACTTCATCCATTAATTACTAGCGACTATTGTAATTGTCTGAGCAATAACGATTCTTAATCTATCAATGTATTTTCAGCGTAAAGTATAAATAACTAGGTACTTTTTGTATTGAATATTTTGAAAATGTCTGTTTTGAAAAAAAAATAATAATTATTAGATATCGGAAAAGCGGAGAACGGAGTATCTTAACACAACTTTTTTATTTATGTAACGATTTAAATAAAACAAACACTAAATGTTTTAGGGAGATCTCCAAAATGTAATAGTAAAAACTGTATATTAATTGCGTAAGCTGTTTCTGAGATTAGCGGGCACAAACGCACAAACAAAAAAAAAATCATAATTTTTTAACATCGTTACTTGCCTCCTATAATTATTAAAATCAATGCCTATATATGAAAATTAACAACAATTATAATTCAGATTAAAAAGGTAATATACAATTACTAACACGGTGTCTTTCACCGCCGTCTTTCAAAGAATGGCGCCATTCACCTTTCACATGGAGGCCATTAGTACTGAGATAGGCATGGTATTGCAGAAAGCCTCATTCAAGATAAGCCATTCCCGGTTAAATATGTCTCAAGAGGCATATATAAGGTTTTTAAAGACCTCCTATTGTATTTTATGTACATTTATTTTTGTAACTGTTGCTAACCTGTACCTAGTCCTAAATTAGCATAATATTATTTGAAAATGTTACAAAGTAGTGTGAACATTTAGATTGTAAATAAGCTCATTCAGGTTAGGGTATCATGGAATAAATATAATTAAGAAGACAGGGAGAACCTGGACGCCTAGTGTTTAAGACACCCTGTTCCCATTAAGACACTTCCATTCTCCACTAATGCTTCATTCTTTGAAATTAAGATATGGAAAGAACTTATCTTTTTACATTACCAAACAGTCAATAACAGCAACATAAAAAAATGAATCCAGGTACGTTACGTGATATATATATAGAAAATTTTATTGATATTTTGTTTTCATGACAAATGCCATTGCAGTTTGACCATTGCTAATTATTTAAATTTTGAACTTTTAACTTTAATGGAACAATTATTTGAACAAACTAGCTAGTTAGCTTTTATATAACAGAACTCTATAACAGGGGCCGGTAACAGTTGCTGCTCGTAAATAACTGTTAAATTAACGACTAACGCAAACTTATCAAGTTCCGTACATGAGCTGCATTGAATGAAGTATAGAGTTCAACCGCTGGATTTTGATATAGAACTTTTATATGGTGTGTAGAGTGGGAAAAATGGAAGGGAAATAACGGCGAACACAAAGGTATTGTTCAGGACGTCGGTAACTCGGAAGACCTTTGTTCTAACAGGGCACGCCGCGCCGCGCCGGGAGATATTTTATCTTGTTACATGCCGTGTACGGCGTAACGTTACGTCCACGCGTGACTGCAGTAGCATAATAGTTAAGGTTTACCTCCTCTTGATGATATGATATATTTTTTGAAAACAGCCAAAATAAGATTTAAAAGTTGACAATCTTTAATATTAATATACTCGCGATGGTTGGTAAAATCACCACTAAAAGGAACTACCATCACTGGTAACACAACGGAGAAAAAAATTAGTCATTTGTGATAAATCTCAATCATCCATATCAAAAATATACTTATAAAGAACTTTTGAAATAGTTACTTTAACGTTACCCATCGTAGTTCTTTTGAACACTACCAAATATAGTACTATTCAGTAGTACCTACCTATCAGCATGGAAATACATATATTACAGGCGTTTATGTTAAATGCATATAAAGTGAGATAAGATCTTGCGACGGCAACGGCTTATATATGAAAGCAATCTAACATGTTAAACAGTTGCCGCGCCGCTGCAATTGTTCCCTTTCAGAATTAATGTTTCGTTTTGGTGATTTCCACCACCCAGCACCACCACACAGAGGCCCTGATGGGAGGACCATTGTTCTTGGGTGATGAGGCTACAGGGAGCTGCGAGCACTGCTATGACAACTACAAATTACAAATAATATTATAATAATAAAGGGATTATACTTGGCTCATTAATTTGATATGGACATCAGGATAATTTATAACTACATGTATTATACGAGTAATACGTGGGATTTATATGGTTAATCTTAATATTGTATATATATGTATGTATAAATGTATTCTAGAATTTTAATTGAGGACATCGTCGTTATAAACGCTATATAATGCAATAGTTAGGAGTTCGAACTCCTCTATTTTTTTTATTAGTAGCTGGATAAGCAATGTCGGTGGCAAAGGGAGCACGGAATGATTTAACATTACATTTTCTTGACCTACTCCGCTACATAAAAAAAGGAAAATGCGTAAGTCCGATATAGAATATCTTAAAATATTACGGCCTTTCAAAAAACTATTTTTTGTAAAAGCGTCTCTATCGTTAAGTTTAATCTTTTGAGGATACGAACATGTAACTTTTAGTTGGAAAAGTTCGTGAAAGTAAACAATTTTTTTCTTCTTGTGCTTAGAATTACTACTTTTTTTACCATAAAGGTACCGTGAGAAAAACCGTGTATTACATATCTTCTTATGTAGACACTCCTTGCAATATAAATATATATATATATATATATATATTTATATTTATATATATATATATTTATATTGCAAGGAGCATATATATAATATATATATATATATATATATATATATATATATATACTTTTCCGCTGTACCCCGATTGTAGCAGAGTAGCAGAGAACTTAGTTGAAACACTCCGCTTCCCAAGCCACGCTTTGCCTCGATACTAGAGCGAAGAAAACAAAATATTAAATATTTAATTTACTCGAGGGAGAACCGAACCTGTCGCATTTACAGGCACAGGCTTGTTCTCCTGCGCCACTACTGGCTGCTACTAAAATAATTTTAATAATCTTATATCTGTGCTATAAAAAACATGTACTAAATTCGTATTTAATATCTAACACCAAAATATTAGTAACAAGTTATATGACCCATATATCTAAAAATAAACCATAAAAGCATTTACAATGTCCCAAGTGCTTAAGTTCACCGCAGTCAGAAACGGTGTTATCCACACATGGCGACAGCTATTAAATTACCTTTCGTTAAGACTGAATTGTGGCAATTGGCTTTGTATGGCTTACGAGGCGCGAACGGGTTACCATATGTGTTGAACCAGAAATACAATCTCGTCCTCCCTTTTGTTTGTGTTGATAGCATCTGCGCCCGCTGCTGCTCGCGCTTTGCCTGTAATGCTTTATGTGTTTTATATGGGCATATATAATTTTTTTTTCAAAGTGTATTATAAATCTGTAACAGACAGGTGAATTCGTAATAGTAAAAGAGGCACCATTTTTATTTCTCACCGATTATATTCGCATATAACATCGTCAAAATACACAAACAAGAAAACTTTGATCTCCACTTCTTCAAAATAAACATTAGGTATGTTGATGTGCCAGTTACTATATTCAGTATTGCTCAACTGACGATATAGTATACTGCTAGGTGAGAGATTTATTGTTGGAAACAGTCTTAAAATACATATATTTTATTTAAACATTGTAAGTGTTTAAATTAAAATATTAATTAAATATTTCATTTCCTCGAGTGGGAATCGAATCCACAAGCTGCCACCCTTACAGTACTTGAGCCACGACTGGCCCCACTAGGTATATATACATTATGGTACATTATATATGTGTATTATATTAAATCATAATATACAACACCAATATACAAAACAGGTTCTTACGTATAATATCTAGACGTACATAAAGCTTAGCTAAGGCTTGATTGACAGACAGGTAATGTCTTACATTTACGCTCAAGCTTCAGAGTTAATTAATCATGCAGTATTAATGCAAGGTTAGGCTCTAGTAGCCTACTAATACCCTATTGCCTAGGGTTTCAGGATAGTATGTAAATAAATATGGGACAAATGTATAGGTATAGGTATCTATCATTTTGATGATGGTTAAACTTTTCGGTCTCGTATATTTATGGTGTAACGGTGTATTTGATTAATAATGTGGCACAAGTGTGTGAATTCGGCGGAAAGTGAGAACCGGAAGTGTCTTAATGGGAACGGAGTGTCTTAATGGGAACGGAGTGTCTTAATACTAGGTTCTCAGGTTCCCTCTGTTTATCCTGCTATCATATATGTGCGGGATGCAGCTTAAAGCTAAAAAAAATATCATAAATCAGTTTACGAAGCAAGTTTCGCTCAAACGCCGAAAAGAAAAAAAAATAGCTTTACATAAACATTTGTTTTACAGAACAAATAACATTTTGACATTAAAGTCATTAACCACGAATTCATCCACGAATAACGATAGTAAGTGTAATCGTGAACGGCTTAACTAAACGCCCCAGGAAAAACTAATCTAGTGTCTCGTGCCAACAAATATTGTTGTTTGGTCGGCGGGTACGGCGGCTATAAGTAATCTGCGCACGTTATGCACCCGCGCCGCGCCCGGGTGGTTTATTGGAAAAGTGGATAGCGCCATTTTAATGCTTCACAAATGTTTGTTACTGCGTCTGTGCTCTTTTAGCTCTTGATTTTATGCAGTTTCTAATCTGTTCGTATTAATATGTCTTATATGAGCTATACCTTTATTTACCTTTATTTTAGCCTGGTCAGTTTTAGGCCAGTAGTGCTGGGGTGTGAGTGTTAACGCGACAGGTTGTGGGCTCGATTCCTGTTTGAGGAAATGGAATGTTTATTTTTTTTTTTACACTCTGGTGTCGAGGTGCGTTGAGTTCCGCCTCTCAACACGCAATGTCTGCAGAATTCCGCGGAAAATGGGGAGCCGAGTGTCTTAACTCTAGGCTCCCTCTACCCCCCCTGCTTCATGCGGAATACAGCGTGAAGCTGAAAAAGAAAACATTTAACTTTGACAAAACTTTTTTTATTTAACTTTGTGGAGTACAATATATAACTTGTAGATTAAATCACACCATAAAGTAATATTTTTAATTTAAATTTCTCATAAAGTAGATAAAATCTGTTGTATATTTGGAAAAAAATTTCTTACCGATATTACTACCTTCAAATATTTAATCATTATTGATTAACACAGATATTAAATCCTCTATAATAACTGTCCTATAACTTTTTAACATACATAATTAGCAATACGTTTCTTGGCCACACTTGGTTGTCTTTTAATAAATGTAGGTATGTCTATTATATGTATCCCGAATGCGCTCAGATTTTACACATATAAATATAAAAATATTGTTATAATACAATATTTATTGTGGCTTATTGTTCTAATCATTGAAGAACATCTCTTGTTCTATATTATTTTATACATACATAGAAGTACATAGAAGTATAGATAGACTGTACAAATAAAATCAATAATTTCTCTTATACTGTTCACAATGTTACGGTACTCGCGTTGTGCGGAGTCTGTGCATTTCACTGGTTTTATTTACTTATAGAAACTAGGTCTCGGCTCGATTATGAGGCCGTCTTCCTGCTTTGCTCGGGGGAATCCATTCATTGGTATATTCTATACTCTTTTAATTTCCGACACTAATAAAAAGAGCTATTCTATGATGGTAGAAATATAAAATATTCGTCCGCCGTTTTGTAGATAACGATTGTGCTTTTTATAATAGTATTTATTAATTTTATAACAAATTCTTTCAGATTTAAGCATTTTTAAAAAGCTCCCCACTCGGTTAATTATTTATTTATTTATATTTTCATTTCTTCTCTACTTCTTCTCACCAAGAAAAAAGCCCGGCGTTGAGTTCCCCTGCTGAACACGCAATGCCTCGAAAGTGGGGAACGAAGTGTCTTAACACTAAGTTCCCCCTGTCTGCCATGCTGTGAGCGGGATACAGCGTGAATCGGTTTTTTTTTTTTTTTAGAATAACACTGTTGTAATATAAAATATTATATTTCTCATAATTGTTTACGTAAATATTGAATTAATTTGTAAAACCGATCTGGCAGTGGCTGGAACGTTTAACTTGGGATCTAAAGGAACCGAGATGTAATTAAAATAAATATTTGGCACGAAATCCGGGCTGCGGTGGTTAAGTTGAGACATTCCCGCCCTTTGAACAAGTTTTTGTTTGTGTTCATTAAACAAATATAAATGAGAACACCGACTTAATCTGTAAAGTATTCGACTGTACCTGTAAACGTTAATTAAAATTTTTTCAAGCGTACTTAATTTAATTTATTTAGTATTTTCTATATGGTAAATATGTGATATTTTATGGTATACGATACTTCTTAAACGTTCCAAATGAAGAAGGCCTAGTGTTAAGAAACTCCGCTGCCCACTTTACGCCGTATTCTAGAGGCTTTGTATGTTCAGTGGCGTTTACACTAGAGCGAAGAAATTAAAATATTTAATTTGCTCGAGTGGTGATCGAACTCACATCTATCGTATTCATAGTCACCCAGATTCATCATATATTTCATAAGTTGTATATTTTACAAGATATGACTATAACCAGCGCCATTTACATTCACATAGCGTTCGTATAATTAACTAGCAGTCACTGACGTTATTTGATTACACATTAGCAACCCAACTTGATGCCAAGTCACGAGCTCGAACGACATCATATAATATCCTGATTATGGATAACAATCTGTTACCTGCACTAAATAATATTTAGTTATGTTTAAAATTATCTTAACATAGAAGATTCTAAAATATTATTATGTATCTATTTATTAAACATTATCTTGATTTGAGCCCAGTTATGGCGCAGGGGCACCAAG
Organism: Heliconius melpomene rosina; assembly: GCF_056956725.1. Classification (NCBI taxonomy): domain Eukaryota; kingdom Metazoa; phylum Arthropoda; class Insecta; order Lepidoptera; family Nymphalidae; genus Heliconius; species Heliconius melpomene. Next base: position 3,613,817 of record NC_140401.1, on the reverse strand, counting down.
TTTATAATAATTATTATTATTTTTATATCTTCGCACTGGTGTCCTGGTAAAGAGTGTTCCGCCACTTGACACGCAATGAGTCCAGATTTTGGTGAAAAATGGGAAACGGATGTCTTAATGGGAACGGAATGTCTTAACACTAGGTTCCTTCTGCATATCCTGTTGTGTGCGGGATATACCATGAAGCTGATTTTTTTTCTTTTATTAACGATATCATTTAATAACTGGTAATTGAATTGCTAAGTCAGAAGTCACGCGTCCAATGTTTACTTAGGACACATTATTTTATAATATTGTTTTCTGGGTAGTTTTTCTGTGTTTTTTTACTCGTCTGATATATTTTAATGAGGGACAAACAATATTTACGAAGTATTAACCTTATTCCAAGCTGCTTATTGCCTACTTATACACTTAAGAATATAAGCACAATTACAGAAACACAGGAAAACATAAGCAGATTAGTGGTTAATGACATAAATTATAAATTCTGGAACTTAATCTTTAGATGGTGAGAAATTCTTAATCTCTTCGTGTTGGAACTTTTAAATAAAACAACATAAACGATCTAAATGCTTCGTTTTTAGGGTTCCGCTCTTCAAAAGAAATAAATGGAAACCTTATCGCCTTGTTGTCCGTCTGTCCATCAATTAAGACCATTTATATATATCGGACGGAGGTATCAAGCTGAAATTATCTTATTATTGCGGCGGATAGTCAAGGCAACGAAGATCAAATTCGAGGCAACTATTTATTAATTAATATTGTTATTTATTATTAGTAAAGAGTTATTTATAAATTAATTAAATTACTTTCAATAAATTTGTATTATAACTTACACTATGTCAAGTGTTGACGATACGAAACAATTTAACAATATAAATGTTAGTGGACTTTTGAGTATGCTTGGGAACTTGAGACACTGGCTATCTTCCAATTTCCTACACATCTTATTTCTTAGCTTCAATCACTTGTATTATAATATGTAAGTAACCATGTTCATAATATTTTTTTTAATTGAACCGATTTTAAAATTATATTGCGTGAAGTGCGTAATTATATGCATGAAGAAACTTAAACCATATAGTAACTCCTGCTTTTCAAAAAAAGAAATCGGTTAATAACATTTTTTTTTCAGAAACCATATTAAAAATAATATGTAAAGTTTTGAATATTGCAAAAAATGTCTTGTGTCAACATTAGTATAGCATAGGCCAGGATATAATTCATACACTTTGAAATTGGTCAACACACGTATCTTTGCGGGTCTATTCGTAATATAGCTGGAATGGAATCACGTTTCATTTGACGACGGATATGGGGGCCCGCGTTACAGGTCTATACGACTGACTACATCGTGAAGGTTCGTTGACGTATACGGTTTCCTCCTGGCACGCTTCTGTTCGTTCGGTTCTTTTTATGTTCTCAGTAAGCATAAAAGCTGTTTCGTTAAGAGTAAAACTACTTTGGAGATTTTTATGGTTATTTTGTGGCCACGTCTCAGTTTTTTTTTATTAATTTATTTAGGTATGCATATAATAAAATCTAGGTATTGGCGGCTTTTGGGGCCAGTTGTGGCGAAGAGTCGGAGCATAGCGCAGCGTAGAGTTTTGCCACTCAACACGCAATCTTTCCAGAATTTGTGGAAAAATGAGATATTGTTTGCGTTAATATTAATTTGTCATGCTTTGTGTGAGGATGCAGCGTTTACGCTGTTCCCAGTTTAGCTTCAGCTAAAAAAATATATATATCTATATTGTTTTTATCAGTTTTTTACTCAATTCTTTAGTAGGTTCACTGTCAATGGTTGTAGCAATAGCTTACACAAATACCCTACTAATATACATTTTACAATAATGGTTTGATTTTCTCAAATATTGTAATTTTGTCTACATCGCCTAAAGGCCGACCCACTTTCCGACGTGCGGAATCTTATCCGGACGGGGTGTGAGATGAAATGACCGAGACTTACAATTATTATCTTTTCCTATGCTTCTCATTTTTCCGTTATGATAAAAATTTTTCGATTTTCTGTCTTTTATGACTAAAGTAGCATAACTTTTTCATATGGTGAAATGTAAAACCAAGAAAATTTAAATAAATATTAAAGATGAAAAAAAAAAATTAAATAAATAATAAATATGAAAATTTAAATAAAAATTAAATAATATTTAAGAAAAAATCTCTAAATGTCCCCAGCAAACCAACCCTAATTCTTCGCGCGGTCGGTCATTCCATTCGCCAGCGGTAAAGCCTACCGACGCAACTTATTTATCCACAACACAATCGTACATGACTCCTCGCAAGACAGTGGGATCAACCGGCCATTTGTCTCGCGAAACTACGCGGCTTTACTGTACTAAATTATTCGCCGTATTTATTAATCAAATGTTTGTATGTTATCATTCTAAATAAAAGCTGTATATATGTGCTTTTGTTTGTCGTTAACTTTCAAAGTAATCATATTTATAAAAAAAATATATAAATATGAAGCCAGTCATGGTGTAGGGGAAGCGTGTGACTGTAAACGTGAGATTGTGGGTTCGTTTCCCACTCGAGAAAGCGATATATTTATTATTTTCATTTTGTTCGGTCTGGTGCAGTGCAGTCAGCAAAGGGCGGTGATGAGCTCCGCCACTCATCACGCTATCTGGAATGATAGATAATTCGGCGGAAACTGAAGGGCGGAGTGTCTTAACACTAGGCTGTCTCTGCCTACACTGTAAATATTATGATTATGTCGTAAAATGACGTTATATTATTTATATTTGAGCAGGACATATATGTACCTACATTTGTACCTACCATAGAATATGTGTGATGTGTGTTGTTTGTTTATGTAAAAACAAAATTCAAAAGCGGTACGTTTATTCTGAAGCTGTCCAGTATGTCGATTCCGAGCTTAATTAAAACGTTTCTGAAACCGGTCAATTTTAAATGAATGTCATGGAGGATTCCCAACAAGTGTCAGATACACACTGTTTTCACAAAACCAAAATTCAAAATTTAAAAGTTTATTTACTATATCCACTGTTAATAAATGTTTTAAAATATACAAATAAATTTTTGAATTGCTTAGGAAGTTTAAATTTTATCATTATTAAACTGATTATTTTAAAAATAAATATCGTTTGTTCCCTTGCTGTGAAACGTAACGATGATATAATTTGTTGATTTCATAGGTATATTAATTATTTTCTCAATTCTAGTAATTTATAAGACAGTCATAAAATTTCTAGCACCTACATTTATATAACTTGATTTATCTTGATATTTCATTAGATTATAAGGAGTGTTTGAAATTAATGAAATTATAGCTGTATAATGTGAATTTCGTCCATACAACAAGGTTACGAGGTCTCACGGATTACGTAAACAGCACACGATAATCCGTTTGCAAACGTGACAGCCGAATGGGCAGCTCAATTTCAACCCAGTAATTAAGGAGTCACCTGCGTGAACAACTCACTTCGCGTAATTGAAGCTTTCAACTTGGGTCGGGTTGTACGAATCCACGGGGGGATTGTGGTTTGCGAGTCAAATTTCATGCAGATAATATAGGTCCTCCCATTACCCACTGAGCAACTTGTGAGATAAGCTGTGTGACTTAATTGAAACCGTGAATTAATTTAAACCCCTTCTTGTTTATTTTTAAATTTATTGGGGTTGGGTTTGTGTGATTTTTTTTTACCTCGAAAAATTCGGCGGTAAGTAGGAAACGAAGTGTCTTAACACTACGTTCTCTCTGCCTACCTTACTATATGCGGGATACCACTTGAAGCTGGTAAAAAAATCCGCTTTCTGTTTCATGACCACCCATTTTGTTTAAACTAGCTACAAAATATATTTTTTATTTAGCTTCACATTGTATTCTGCACATAGCATGGTATGCAGAGAGAACCTGGACACCTAGTGTGAAGACATTCCGTTCCCCACATTCCGCATAATTATGGAGGCATTGCGTGATGAGTGCCGGAACTCAACTCTGCGCCTGGCCTCGTTAACAAAGTGAGGAAATTATAATATTAAATATTTCATTCCCTCAAGTAATCGAACCCACAAACTACCGCATTTACAGTCGCACGCTTGTGCCCCTGCGCCGCTCTATTTATTTATTCTAATAAATAAACTAATATTAAACACTTATATTTATAAATAACTAGTGGGCCCGGACGCGGCTACGCCCGCGATAATATAAGCCTAAATCATTAAAATAAGTTAAAAAATAACAATAAGTGGAGATTTATTATTAGAAAAAATATCTGAGTAACCGAAATGAACAAACCAAAGAAGTAAAAGTAACTAAAGGAAATTCTTAATATTAGAAAAAAAAACCTAAAGTTTGCTGTGCGCGCGTACTAAACATTTTTCTATATTAAATAATTATTAATTTTTGCGAACAATATTAAATAAAATCTCAAATGATTAAAATTACGATATTTTAAGTGTATAACATCGGTATAGATAACCGAACTGAGATAAATTAATTATAAGCAGCAAATAATTACATAAAAAATAATAGTAATTCGAAAATCTATAAAAATTTACAAAATCATCAAAGTCATCCGCCCGTTCGCGTCGGTCATACTCATATTATGCCGCCCGAAGGCTAGGTCATTTGGAATCAGTCACATCTTAATTATTTATTAGAATGTTATACAGTAAATTATAATTTCCATCTAGATGAAATGCTAAAAGTGACTATTATATTTATTTTCATAAGGATGAATATCAAATTATAGAAATCATCTAATTTTTGTTAATGATTTGTATAAAGAGATTTGTATAAATCTATATCGGCGCGTGCCATGTATGCATTAAGCAAACTCACTGTGGGTGACGTTTTCTTAAAACAGCAAACTTTGCAAGCCGTTGCTTAGCAACGCGTAGCGACGATTGTTATTAACATGGCGGAATAAATTCCTTGTCAAATTAATTATTTTAATATATTGGTATATAACGAAAATATTACAAATATGAGAAAAAAAAAGTATCCTATGTTCATCCCGGTACTCTCAAGTATCTCTATATGTGTATTTTATCACAATTAAATTAGCGGTTTGGCCCTGATTGCGGAAAAGACAGACAGACAGACAGACAGACAGAGTTACTTTCGAATTTATAATATAGGTATGGATAGAAGCTTATAATTTAAATTAAATTACCATAACTGTAGTGAGCATTATTACATATGCATAACAAGATTAATCAGCGATCGACCCTGAGAGATGATGCTTTAGTTGCATACCAAGCGGGTGGCGCCGCGGCGAGCAGCGCCGACACCCCAACCCACTTGGAACAGGGCCAATCTACGTTGTATTGTTTATAATACTAATTCTGTTAGTTCCTGTATTTATTTATCGATTTTATTTGTATGTCTAATATTATATTAATATTATAAATGTGAATGTAAGCACTAAGTTTGTCTGTTACGCATTCACGTAAAAACTGTTCAACCGATTATGATGAAACTTTGTACACATATTCTTAGAGGTACTAGTAAAGATATATGACACTTTTATTAAAAAAATAATTAAAATATATGCATATATTTAAAAATAAGTTTAAGCCAGCAAAATTGCGTCAGAATCTCTATAGTTTGTCTATTATTCTTTAGTCGTACGCAGAAAATGTTTCTTGTTAACATTGTGTTTACAACTTATTCTACTGCATCCTTTTTTGCATGCTATATAAAGAAATACATAATTATGTGTGGATGGTATGACGTGATCTGAAATAACCTCATCAGCAAAAACATTCCATTCATTAGTAATTTAGATACGGAGTATACCTACGTGATGTCAATTATTTAAATAAAATACACATGTCGGCACGTTTGACTATTTGCTTACATTTATATAGGAGTAAATAACAAATAAATAAATGAGGTCCTCGTGGTTCAGTGTGTGATTGTAAACGAAACGGTTGTAAGCTCGATTCCCACTCGAAGGAATGAAATATTTAATATTTTCATTTCCTTGCGTTGACTTGAGTTCCGTCAAAAGATACGCAATGTCTCGAAAATTCGGCAGAAAATGGGGAACGGAATGTCTTAACACTTGGTTCCCTCTGCCTACACTAGTATATGTGGAATACATCGTCAAGCTTAAAGTCTTGAAATCATAAAGCATTTGAGTTATTCTAAGGTTTAACATCGCGTTTTCATCAGACTGGGAAACATCTGGTTTTGATGAACTGAATAGTTTGCATTTGGGTTGGCGGCACTTGAATACGTGCCAGCTTATTTTAAGTGGCAACGCCTGCTCAAGATTTGCGTCTAATGCCCCGTGTCATAAATACATTAAATAGCTAGTATTCAAATCACCACATTTAAGTTGATATTGTTGCTGAGTTCCTGTCGTTATAGTCTATTATTATTTATCGTTTTAGATTTTTATTACTGGTGATTTCTGTCTTAGTCCATATGAGGTCAGGTGGCACAGGTGCATAAGTGTATAACTGTAATGCGACAGGTTGTGGATTCCATTCCCACTCGAAGAAATGAAATATTTAATATTATTATTGCAATGCCTCCAGAAGTCGGTGGATCGGTCTTTTTAATACATAAACTTCCCTCTACCTACCTCCTGCCCTCTGACCCATCGAGAAGCTGAAAAAAAAAGAATGAAAAAAATGTATACATATTTACATACATTGTTTTAGATTTTTATTACTGTACATTTCCACTACAATATAATATTTTTATTTTAACTACTAATATTACCTAATTTCCCGACAAACATTTTTACACCTATGATTCCATAAGATACATAGTATTTTAAAAATTACACTATTATTTCTAAACTAACTAGTTAAATGTTTCATATACCTAAATCAGTATTATTGTAAAAGTGAAATTAATAGTCCTCCAGTATGTGTGTTCATTTATTTTCGATTTCACTTTCGCGATGTGCGCTCTCTCGTCCGCGCCGCTGCCTCGACGTGCATGGATGATTGTGATGTTTATTAACGCTATAGTTTTTGTGTTTCGGAATTTTATATTATTTTACTATTTTATTAGCCTGCCGTCACCAATATTAAACAAGTAGTGTTTTCATGTTGCTTTGTGATTTTGTCGACTTCCATTTTAGGTGAATTTGTATGTAGGTATTGTTGTTTTTGTAGGTCCATCATTAGAAAGGCGTTATATTTAATGTAATTAAATAATCAACGTTAGGTCTAGTATTAAATTTCTCATATTTTGACAATTTTATATTTTTTTCAATAATTTTTCAAATATTAAAATTACATAGATTTGTTGGATGTTTTCGATTACGAACAACATTGGGTTATGTATTAGTTTGCTCTCAACATAATGACAGCTACTGCCGGTGAGGCGGTGACTCCCACCGGAAATAAAGTTTAGATTTGGTTTAGGAACGCCAATCCGTTTGTAGTAACAATAACGGATCCAATTATAGGATTCTGCTCGTTCTGTATCTGCCGGCGCAGCTAAACTTGTCCAATACTTGCTATAACGAGTACGCTCAAGGATAGTAAAACACGTTATTACCCAGGTAGACTTCGTTATACGAGTATATGTAACAACGTTTCGTTACTGAAATCGAAAACGGAAATGGGTTTTTTTACTCTAGTGTTATATTTTTTTTATATATAATCAATAAGCTTCACGCTGTATCCCGCAGCAGGATGGGTAGAGGGAACCTAGAGTTAAGACACTCCGTTCCCCATTAATATATAATATTGTGTTATAATAGTAATGCCAACAAGTAGGTACCCTACATTTGGAACTGATTTCATTCAAAATATTACAAAAGATGATAGCGGACATCTGTAGGAACATTTAACTCTTTTCTATTCATGACGCCTGAAGCTAAGTGATAAAATCTGACAAAATATCCCCATTTTCCTCTTTTAATACATCTGCCAGCAGGTCTTAAAGTATAGCGGCCACGCCTGGAGCCAGTCGTCAGCTGTTCACTCTCCCAGTGCCACGATCCGTGCACATTTATGAAAAAACTTTTGTCTACATTCTTCGCATTGTCTTGTCGACTGTCGAATTTATTCTGCTTTTTAACTTTGTCCTACAATTTTTTGAATGCTTGGTGAATGATTGTAGACTATCTGCTATGAAGATTATATGTATATAGATTTTATTTTTTAAATAATAATGATACATATTATTTTCTTAGTAATGTAAAAGCTGATGAATATAATGTAAAATTTTAGAAAAAGTATAAAAATATTTTACGTGACAGGTTTCAGGACATTTTTCTCACCTGTAAAATAATTTTCTATCCCTAGTGCGGTAATAATGTTCAAAATGCATACGTATAATACAAAATAATATAAACTTTAAAATATCTATTAGCAATTTTATAAAATATATTTTAAAAAGTTTAAATTTATATTTATACAAAATATGTTTCCATTAAAATCTTAATTGTTTACCACGCGTTTTCCACGCACGCCACGTCAATACGAAGTTGTTTCACAAGTTAAAATTCAATTTTCCCCCCGTCATGTCACGTATGTAACACGTATGTGGAAGTAATTAACAATGTGAAGTTTCTTGGACAGGCTTAACGAACAGTATGATGTTGATGATGAGATTTTCATTTTACAATTCATATCGTTTATTTTTGTTTGCTTTCTTGTTATTCCTTTCTAATTATATATTTTTAAATCCAAGTCCAATCCAAAAGAGATTTTTTTTAACAGTTTATATATTTTTTACGATCGTACTTAGGACTTATTAGTACTTGCCTACTTAATACTTTATAAGTTTATAGCATTAAATTAAAAATTGTTATGATGGCTTTTAAAGAATTCATGAAAGTATTTCTTTAATAAAATCAACTCCACTTTAAAAGTAGTTGCGTTCAGAAAATTATTATGCAAATAAGCAGCACGCGCATACAACAACAGTTATAAAAGTTAATAAGTAACTGTTGGCTTGTTTGTGCTTCTTCACAACCGAATGACTTGTTGTACTTTTATGAAAAAAGTTTCTCCGTTGCACTCTGCTACTGTTTTTGCTAATATAATATTTATAAGTACGGCGTTGATATTTATATCAGCTTCACGCTGTATCCCGCATACAGCAAGGTAGGCAGAGGGAACCTAGTGCTAAGACGCTCCGTTCCCCACTTTCCGCCGATTTTTTCGAGGCATTGCGTGTCCAGTGGCAGAACTCAAGGGCTCGGCTCTTTGCCTTGGTGGCGAGAGTGAAGAAATGAAAAAATTAAGAAATGATAATTCATTCCTTCGAGTGGGGATGGCACCCACAACCGTCGCGTTATAACTGTAAGACCCTTGTGTCCCTGTGCTACGATGTTCTCGGTTGATACTTATTATTTATTTTTTTAAATAAATATATTAATATTATTATTATGTAACTATGTAGATACATCTATCTGTCGTCAAATTTGAAATATTTTGCAGATGTGTAAAAAGTTTTCATCTCGAAAAGGTACAATGATTTATAGGCCTACGAGCTTGCGCCCTGTGGCGTAACCTGCGGTTCTTTTTAATATCACCCCTGAGAGAGCTTTGAAACGAATAACGCTTTGTGGGCATTAAATTTCATTTAACGTCTAATACGATGAAATTGACCTAAATCAGTTTTATTAGAGACCACCAAAATGTATTTATTTATAAAGGTACGATTAAACTAATTTTACACTGTTGTAAGCTTTTACAAAAGATTTTTTGTTGTTTAATTTAGTACTAATTTTTTTGTAATAATTTAATAAACATTAACAAAACACATACACCCAAGTGTGTCTTTACATGTATTCTCAAGATGTAGCAAGTAGCTTGAGCCGCTTACCGCTGCCGTGTGGCTTACGGCCGCCGGCACCGGACGCTCTTGCCTTATCTATTTACACAGAGACGTTTGCAATCCCGTTACCGCGAGTATGTTCTGTTGTTTTTGTTTTAAGATACTTATCATTGTGTGACCTCCTACTGCACACGAGCTATACATGGGAGTACAAATCGTCTTGATAAACTTCCAGCCAAGCGCTGGCTGCAATCCTAGGTTTGAGTTCTGTAGGAAACCTCCCTTGCTGTCGTTGATATCCTCATATCTCAAGCACTCGCGTATTTTTCCCTCTTCCCTATTGGTGTCGATGTAAACGCTAACAAGGCTAACAGCATTAACCTCTAGTTCGAACAAAAGAAGACCCATAATGTAGAGCAATTTTAGATTTTTTTTCAGCTAGGTGATATGAGTAGGTACACTAGTGTTAAGATTCTCTGCTTCTGTTGTCCTCTGAGTAAGGAAAGACCATTACATTTATATAATTAACACAACTTTTTGGTCTCCTAACATAAAAATATATGTAATATACATTGTTAAAAACTTAACTGCTTAGTAAAACCTCAAATCCTTAGTATCAAAAATGAAGATGAACTTTAAACGTTAAATAATAGTTATTGTAGTCGCATTCTATTATAGCAAATTACCTACCGTTAACATAGTTTATATTATTTAACTTGGCAATACGTGAAAACGTTTTTAACACCTACTTGATTTATGTAAAGTCTCGTAGAATGATTTGAATAAAGCTCCGTTAGTACCAAAGTTGAAAGCTTTTCATAAATGAAGTAGCTCCACCCCGCTCGCTCGCCGAGACCGTCTAAAAGCCTGTTGTTATCTAAGAAACTACATACTTTGTTGCGTGGAGCGAACAAGACGTACAAGACGTTGTATGACAGCCATTACACGTGTTACGTTAAGTTGTTGGAGACGCGTGGGGCATGGTTTAAACGGCCGATGTTACGCGTCTACATATTAGTGGCCCTCGTGAGGCTTCGCCCGCTTTAACTTTGGTTTATATAATTTAAAATTAAAGAATATTTAGGGAGAATTTATTAATAATTTTAGTTTGATTATATATAGTCTTGAGCACTTAATAAATCGCAATTAAAACTTTTGGGGATTTCATTTCATTTTGCTCGAAAAAAATATTATATAAGAAGAATGTTTAGTTATTTAGTATCTATTTTAGTACCGTGAAATTAACTATGTATATGCACTTGAAAAATATGGTTTATTTTAAAATCATAGTCATACAATTATATTAATACATACTCGTATATATAGGTGTAGTCTAGTAGTACATGTAAGGTAGCATATAGTGAAAATATCTGCTGTAATTTTTACTTTTCTTCTCACGTGTCTGTGGATAATAAATCAATCTATCACAAAACACATTTGGTTTATACGCTCCAACGCGATAGAAAAAGATAGTAATGAGTATAGCGTGCTCAGTTTGTAGCGTACGTTGCTAAGGTTATTATAATAGTTTAATACGATTTTCATACGATAGCAAAATTGTACGATAGCATTTGGTTTAATGTATATATGTTAATAATATTTTTCAAAAACAAATGGTAGATCCTTCTCAAACACCGTAGAGGAAAACTGATATTCCACCGAATTTTTAAGACATCATCCGTTGAGTGACGGGACTCATTCATAGATGTCATTTATTTGAAATTAAAATTCATAACTTAGAATAAATAATCATATAAAACGATTTTAAATTAAAAAAAAGAAGCCAGTATTTGTCAGGCAAATATGGGTGTACCCTACCATTAATAAAACGAAACGAATCTCGAGCAAGACAAAGGAGTCAGCGTCAATATTTATTGGTGTGCTTAGCGCTAATCGGAATCGCGCACTGTATCGAAACGCCGAGTCGTCTTGAATGAATGGTCTGTCGCGGTCGTAACGCGCCTAATATATCTTCGCCAAATATTTTTTTGCGATACGTAGGCCGTCGTAGCAAGTCGTAGCGCGTCGTAGCGAAGCCTGAATGGTTACCTCTACGGCTGATAGTGCCTCCGTCAGGCCAGCGAGCGGTCGTAGCTCGTAGCCGAGTTTTCAGTGTGCCTCGAGACGCACGGGAGGGTTGACGTGTCGCGTGCCGATACTTGCCAACGCGTCTCGTCGTTTACGAGTACGAAATGTGTGACAATAAGTGTTGCTTCCTCTTTGATATTTAAGATTATTTAAATAGTACATCAAGAGTTTTTATTGTATATCACTTTAGAAGAGTTTATTGTCAGGATTTGCTCTCGCCAAAGCCTGCAATCAGTACTTGGGTAAGATATTTTACTATTGTTTTCGTATTTGGTTATAGTAAATTTATAATTTTTGGAATATTGCATAGATGTATCTTTCAGATTTGAATGTTTATTTTTTGAGAAGATTACCATATGTGCACTCACTATCACGTAATATTGACATTCGTAATAGGTATAACATTTATTAGTAAACTATGATTTTCTTTTCTTTTCTATTATTTAAAAAGTATATTATTGGTTTAAAATCATTTTATAATAAAGATGATATTTAAATTTGATATTTTAACAAATAATTAAATATTTACAAACCCATTTATCAAATTGCTAAATATTGAATAAATAATAATCATTTAAAATTTGTACTAAGCTATACTATGTCCATAGTTACATATTGAGTTTTAAAATATTTTCTATCTAAACTCTTTTTTAAGGTTATTTGTTTATTTTGCTATGAATATACAATATGTAATATGTTTACCTATGTATTCATTTAAACTCAAAGACTAGTTAAAAAAGTCTAATTATTTTAATCGCGTATAAATTGAAATGTTATTGTATGTTTATATCCACTTATATTCTAAAAACCAAAATACTGTTAAAATAGTATATATATATATTATTAAACTTGGCAATACATGAAAATATATTAAACAAGAAGCGAGAAAACATCAAACCAATATATTGAAGAATGAAAAACACTTAACGCAAGGCATGCAAAAGCTCTTTAGTAAATTGATCGCATCATAATATGTACAAAGATACCTCTCAACTTTACATTTTTTATAATTTTTATATCTTAATGATATAGAGTTTTCTTATAATTGCTATTATTTTAATTTTATTTTGTTGATGAATGTTCGTTTGATGTGTTCCTATTATCACTCTTATAAATAGTAATTTTTAGGGTTTCGTACCCAAAAGGTAAAACGGGATCGGGCGGGTCGGAGTATATTTGTTTTGAAATTAAATGAAGACAGTACAAGATCACAAAAATGTACTACTTCATAAATCTATAACAATTTATAAAATTACAAGCTATTTTAAAAATAAAAAATCACAAGTAATCGCGAAGTAAATTAAAATTTCACTATGTTTGTTTAGACTTAATAATATATAGTTTATATACATACATATAGACTCAATAATATCAATTTGTAGGCAGAGGGAACCTAAGTAAGACACTCCGTCCGCGACAGACACCAGAGTGACGAAATGAAAATAATAAATATTTAATTTCTTCAAGTGGGAATCGAATCCACGATAATTTAGCTTTGCAGCAGAACATTTTAAAAGAATATCTTTAAGATTTTACACTTTTTTCCTATACAGCAAAAGGGACGAAGTAGTTTTCTGTTCGGTACGCACATAAATCTCTGCAGGGGGCGAGACAAAATAAATCCTCGGTCCATTGAGGGGTTGTTTGTAAACAACTATAGCCATATTCAAGACATTATAATGAGCGAATAAGAGAAAAACATCCCTTGAATTATGTTCATATATAAAATTGAAGAGGTTAATAAAAACTTTTCGTGAGTTTCGTCGCACGTATATTTTCGTATTTTAAAATATTTATTTTTAACATATCATATTTTGACTTCAATTGTTGATTTCAAATAACATATTTGGATTATAATTACAATGATTATGTTAATACTCCATACATTTCAATAAGCAGTAAACATATTTATACAAAACATACTAACTTTAAATATATATTAAAAGTTAGTTTGTTTTGTATAAAGTTTTTTGTAAAAGTTTTGAGCGGAAGCGACACCTTTAGCGCTTTTTCTTGACATAACACTTGAAACGGTAGCTTATATGTGGAATAGTATGCTTTCACTCCGTGCTCGTTTGCCTTTCGCTTAGTGTATGATGAATGCGAAACTCCCTGTACGAGGTTAAGATGATGTCTAATGGTTTCTCTCGTAGTAAAATATTTACGGTTCAGTCAAATTTAAAATGTGCATAGTATTGGCTTTAATAAAATAAATACAAAAACATATAGTCGAAATAAATTTTTATATGTTTAAATATTTTTTTAGTTATTCGTTTAAATATTTGTACTGTAAATACATGAGTTTTGGATACCTACATAACTTTAAATTGTTTTCAATATAATAAAAACTATCTACAAACAGTACAATGGTAATGAAAGAATTCAATTTAAAGTAAATATCAAATATACTGTAGGTATTCTACATTTATAGGCATTAGACATTTGCATTTTAGAAGGTGAAAGGCATCCCAGATTTACTATCCGTAAACGTACATTAAGATTAAGTGCTGTATACATTTAGTATATTTGGAACGTTTTAAAACGAAACGTAGTCGTTATAAATAAACAGCTTGCCTGTACAGACCATTCAAAGGAAATTGACAAAAAAGGCGTAGTTAGGAAGTCAAACGAGTTGCTCTTGGCATTTAAGATGAGAAATGGGCAGCGTGGCGGTTGCGACAGCGGCATTAAGATTGTGGCCGCATTATGCTTATGCACTGAAATACTGAATATTCATTGTGGCAACGCGCACTATAAGCTGGAGCTCTTTAATCAACTCTCCTTTTGCTGGCGTACAATCTCCGCCGCTAATGGCAAGTACGACAGATGCAATACGGTTTCAAAACACTTATTCCGAACTAGTTTTATGACGTCGACAATGGTATATTATAACTAGAGGCCCGCCCGCGGCTTCGCCTGCGTGAACTACGTTATTATTAATTTCTGTCTCCATGAGTACCTACGTCCTATAAGTGACGTCCATGCAAAATATGAGACTCTTAGCATTTGTAGTAACGAAGTTTCATACAAACTTTTGTAAGACAATTGTCAGTGTGAGGGTATTTTGCAGAAAATAAAATAATAATACCCACATAATTATTTATAAAAGAGGAAGGGAACGGCTATAAAAAGTGACGTTTTTGAAGGATTGAGTCAGTACGTCGTTATTCTGCCTGTCGTAAGGTGTAAAATTATGACAGTGTTCAAGTATTTAAAATCAGTGTTATTGTTGGAACTATGCGTTTTAAAACGTGTATAAGTGTAAAGTGTTATATAGAAACAGTGTTAGAAGTGTGTATATGTAAAAGAGGAACAGTAAATTATGGTTATTTAAGTATTTTCTTATACTTACCACCTGACATTTCTATAAATGTCAGAAGTGGGACCCAACACCTAAAGATAACTGGTGTTGTTACTACGCCCAAAGCAGACCAACCGGCGCACGACGCCCAACGCGGTACGTCTGCGACGGTGATCGTAGACAGAATAGACGCGGAGATAATAAGCGGAAGCGATCACAGCAACCGGAATAACCAAAGTTGTAGTCAAAATCATTGTTATAGTCGCCATCCAAGTAGGAGAAGGTACAGTCGAAATCGCAGAAAACGTGAACGTGAGGAACAGGGACGTCTCAGCAGGTGTAGGTGCGTGGTAGCAGGCGTGCCCGTAGTAGTGTTCAACAAAGCAACAGTGACCATGTTTATAAGCCGAAGCGTGAACAGTATGTTTGCCGCTAGCGTGACAGCCGTGCAGATGACTCTTCTAAAGAAGACAATGAAAATCATCTTCCTTGAAGTAAGCATCGTTATGAAGGTACGAGCATTTTATTAATAGTAACAGTAATATTAATCAAGTAGAAGTGCAGAAGCCGCACAATATGGTAACAAAATTCTAATAAGATATTAAGATTCAAAGTCAAAGTAGTCGCTATAATTAAAGTCTCCTTTATAACAAATCTAACAGTGTGCTAAATGTCATCTTTTAGTTTACTTGGTTAAAGTCTGTAGAAAAGTGAATCGCGTAAATGAAGTGAAAATGTAATAAAAAAAAAAGTAATACAATTAACAGTGACGTGGTCTCAGTAAACGGCATTGTTTTAAATTCTTTCATTAAACTAGGAAGAACTTTAAGTGAAATAAAAGGTCAGTAGTATATTAAGTAAAATAAGGATAAAACGGAGCCTTCGATAGGTTTTGATAACTCGACAGTTACACCCGTAGATAGTTATGATATTTAAATTATTATTAATAGCATTTTTGCAATAACGGAAGTGCTTAGTGTCTAATGAATATTTACTTAGGTTATGCTGTTACAGAACAAACATTTATAATGTTTATGACTTACGATAC
The DNA here is from genome assembly GCF_056956725.1 of Heliconius melpomene rosina. NCBI lineage: Eukaryota > Metazoa > Arthropoda > Insecta > Lepidoptera > Nymphalidae > Heliconius > Heliconius melpomene. Next base: position 3,597,638 of record NC_140401.1, on the reverse strand, counting down.
TTTTAAAATAATAGCTAAATAAAATTATAATACCCGCAGTATTATCATTTAGTAGAATTGAACAAAAAAAGTCTTATTAAGTCAAAGCATCAAACAACGGTTTATCAATGGTTAGTGTATAGCAATGGTAGATGTAATAAACTTATAGACGTGTAAATAATATTTTGTTTTATAAGAATTAAATGAATTTAACGATAAAAATGGCAAACTTATTCTAAAATAATTTGTTGAAGACAAAAAGAAATAAGCTTTCAAAATATAGTTTAAAGATAGTTATAATGTGTTTCAAAAATTATAAAAGTAATAATAGTAATTTAAATAAGCAGACCAAAACTTAAAGTAACTAAGAAATAGAAAAGGAAAAAAAATAATAAGCGTTAATATAGATGTTTCATTAAAGGAATACATATTGAAATTGTTTTGCTTGTAATTCAAGAGAATTAGGCGGTGATCTAGCAAATTAAATTAATTGATATTAGTGCAGTAGTTTCTGCGTTACAGTGCTTTAGATTTTATTCACTGGTCTAAAGGTTAAAATGGTGACATATTGTATACATTGCGGGCAACTTTTGAAAAACGTGATGTTTATTAAAAAACTCGAGGGAGTTACTCGCTGGTAGCGCCAGATTCCATAATGTAATTGGCACATTGAATAGTATGGCTAGTAAAATGAGCCACGCGGATGTTTTAAGTCTTAATCCAGTTTTAAATGATGAACAGAACACTGATGTAGTCATTTATGTTTCAAGTAAATTCAACAAAGTGCAAAAAATACGTACGGTTATGTTTATATTGTGTTTATCACAAAACTGATGCAAAACCTAAAAGATTAGTAATAAAAATAGTTAATTGTTGTGAATCATTGATATATTTTCCTAAACTATGAAATAATACAACCAGTTAAGAGGAACAGATGCTAATTATGTAAATACAATATAAAATGTTATATTTTATATTCACTACTTCGGTTAGACTGACCAGATAGTTGACTTATAAGACAGACATTTAAAAACACGAATTACGTGTTAAGTCTATTGTTACCGTTATCTCTACTCCACGATCTAATGAGCAGGTGGAGAGGATAATCGTATGTTCCAGTAGTGGTTTGAATATAGGAATAGTAAGGCGAGCAGCGTCATGTTCTGTTGGACTCTCATGACTAAACAAATTGTTTATTTGTATATTTTCGAGCTTATTGTCAAATGAGCTACTTTTATATTTTAAATTTGTACAATATAGAAAGTAAATATATTTGTCACAGTATTATTTACTGAGTATTATGTCAGAATGTCATTAATTATTAGTTATAATTGAATTGAGTATAACAGACTGGTTAGAGGTTTTAGAATAAAAGTTATACAATAGGAAATAGAATACAGTGTTGCTGGTGCTAGTTAAAAGTGTTTTTTATATAGTAAATGAATCTACTTAATTTAAAGTGTCATTACTATTATAATAACAAACCCTTTTGATGTATAAAAAAGATAATAAATAGAAATATTCTATTTAGTATTGCTAGTGCTGTTTAATACGTACTTTAATTCAATCGTTAGCAATTGCAGACAATAATTGTGTTGTTAAATAATATTCATAATAAAGGAATCGGTTGAACGCCGACTGAGGTTTAAAAAATGAGTAGCAACTTTGAGAGTTTTATATTAAAGTCATTAAGCGTAGATGTAAAGAATAAAATAGAGAATCAATTCGTAATAAAATTATAAATGGAGTATTTAAAAAAAAGGGGTCAAATATATAATAGCATAAAAGAACCGCCGTGTAGCAAAGCAAAGTACCAAGATGAATTTGTCGTTAGAGTTTTTCGTAATAAAAAGGTTACAAGTTTGTAACAAAAAAAAACAAATGACATTTAAGATCTTCTTCCAATTACAAAAAGTGTACTGGTGTTTATAAAGCAATAATGACCATAGATAAAGTTAGAGCGTGGGTAGTTTTGACCATCTTTCAGACGATAGTGATTCTCAAGCCAAATCGGGTAGGTATGATGATAACGAATGTCAGTCTCGAATTATTTAATTTAATGAAGTCTTGTATAAGTTGATAAATAGTCTAGATAATATTTTAGTACTATTATGGATAGATAGATAGATAGATATATGCTAGGGAGGTATGTAGGGGCCCGTGGCGTTTGGCGTTCCTTTCTCTCTTGACTGCCCCGCTAGGAATAAAGCGTGGCGTTAAGTGAAGTTAAAAGTATAGTATACAGTGTATACTTATGTCACGTAGATAAAGTATACATGTATATGGATTTATTTACTTCTAAGTGAATTGTTATGTTTAATGTATAGTTTTAGATTTAGCTTTAGAGCAATTGCCCCAGCTCAAGAGTGGCAGATTGCCCCAGTTCAAGATGGGCAGATTGTCCCAGTAAAAGATGGGCAGATTGCCCCAGTAAAAGATGGGCAGATTGCCCCAGTAGATGATGGGCAGATTGCCCCAGTAGACGATAGGCAGATTGCCCCAGTAGAAGATGGGCAGATTGTTGCAGTTTCAGTTGGGCAGATTGCCCCAGTTTTAGTTGGGCAGATTGCCCCAGTTTCAGTTGGGCAGATTGCCCTAGTTTCAGTTGGGCAGATTGCCCTAGTTTAAGTTCGGTAGATTGCCCTAGTTTAAGTTGGGCTGATTGCCCTAGTTTAAGTTGGGCTGATTGCCCTAGATTTAAGTTGGGCTGATTGCCCTAGTTTAAGTTGGGCTGATTGCCCTAGATTTAAGTTGGGCTGATTGCCCTAGATTTAAGTTGGGCAGATTGCCTTCAGTTTCAGTTGGGCAGATTGCCTTCAGTTTCAGTTGGGCGGAATGCCTTCAGATTCAGTTGGGCGGATTGCCTTCAGTTACAGTTGGGCGGAATGCCTTCAGTTTCAGTTGGGCGGATTGCCTTCAGTTTCAGTTGGGCGGAATGCCTTCAGTTTCAGTTGGGCGGATTGCCTTTAGTGTCAGTTGGGCGGATTGCCTTCAGTTTCAGTTGGGCGGATTGCCTTCAGTTTCAGTTGGGCGGATTGCCTCCAGTTTCAGTTGGGTAGATTGCCCTAGTTTCAGTTGGGCAGGATGCTGCCAGATTCGGTTGGGTAGATTGTGCCTAGTTTCGGTTAGGTAAATTGTACCAGTTTCATGTAGACAGATTGTCCCAGTTTCATGTGGACAGGTTGTCCCCAGTTTCGGTTAGATAGGTTGTACCAGGTTCATGTGGACAGATTGTACCAGGTTCATGTGGACAGATTGTCCCATTTTCATGTGGGCAGATTGCCCCAGCTTCATGTGGGCAGATTGCCTCAGTTCATGTGGGCAGATTGCCTCAGTTCCAGGTTAACAAATTGCCGCAAAGCTGATCATCTACCAACTTGGGCCAAGTAGACGCGCAGGTAGCTGCCGCGTGCTACCTTAAGCAGACCATCAATGATGACAGCATCACCTTTGACCCCGTGAGGTGCCTAGCAGACTTCTGCCGCCACGTTTCACGGAGGATTCTAATCTTCGCTGGCTCGCAGCCAGTGGGAGTCGAGGAGCAGCACTGTGAGGAGGGACAGATTGCCACAAAGCTGATCACCTACCAACTTGGGCCAAGTAGACGCGCAGGTAGCTGCTGCGAGCTACCTCGAGCAGACCATCAACGGTGACAACATCATCTTTGACTCCGTAAGGTGCCTAGCAGGCTTCTGCCGCCACGTTTCACGGAGGATTCTAATCTTCGCTGGCTCGCAGCCAGTGGGAGTCGAGGAGCAGCACTGTGAGGAGGGACAGATTGCCACAAAGCTGATCACCTACCAACTTGGGCCAAGTAGACGCGCAGGTAGCTGCTGCGAGCTACCTCGAGCAGACCATCAACGGTGACAACATCATCTTTGACTCCGTAAGGTGCCTAGCAGGCTTCTGCCGCCACGTTTCACGGAGGATTCTAATCTTCGCTGGCTCGCAGCCAGTGGGAGTCGAGGAGGAGCACTGTGAGGAGGGACATATTGCCGCAGGTTCAGGTTGGCAAATTGCCGCAGGTGAAGGTGAACAGATTTCCGCAGGTTAAGGTTAGTAGATTTTTGCAGGTTTTGGTGAGCAGATTGCCACAGATTAAAATGGGCAGATTGCTGCAGCTTAAAATGGGCCGATTGCCGCAGTTTAAAATGGGCTGATGGCCGCAAGTAAAGGTGGACAGTTTTCCGCAGGTTAAGGTGAGTAGATTTTGCAGGGCAGATTGCCACTGATTAAAATGGGCAGATTACCGCCGCTTAAAATGGCAGATTGCCGCAACTTAAAATGGTCAGATTGCCGCAGTTTAAAATGGGCAGATTGCCGCAGCTTAAAATGGGCAGATTGCCACAGCTTAAAATGGGCAGATTGCCGCAGCTTAAAATGGGCAGATTGTCACAGCTTAAAACGGGCAGATTGTCGCAGTTTAATATGGGCATATTGCCGCAGGTTAAGGTTAGCAGATTACTCTAGGTTCAGGTGGGCAGATTGACCCAGGTTACGTAGGTAAAAATTGGCCCTAGTTTAACATGGCAGATTGCCTTTAAATATTGTTTGTGAAAGCTGTAAATTATTTTTGTAAGAGACATTGTTACAGTCAATTATGTAAGAGTTATGAACCATAGTTATTCTCTTTTTGTTTTGTTTTTTTGGAAACACGAGGTCGTGTTTCGGTGCAGGACGGCCGAACTGTAAGACAATTGTCAGTGTGAGGGTATTTTGCAGAAAATAAAATAATAATACCCACATAATTATTTATAAAAGAGGAAGGGAACGGCTATAAAAAGTGACGTTTTTGAAGGATTGAGTCAGTACGTCGTTATTCTGCCTGTCGTAAGGTGTAAAATTATGACAGTGTTCAAGTATTTAAAATCAGTGTTATTGTTGGAACTATGCGTTTTAAAACGTGTATAAGTGTAAAGTGTTATATAGAAACAGTGTTAGAAGTGTGTATATGTAAAAGAGGAACAGTAAATTATGGTTATTTAAGTATTTTCTTATACTTACCACCTGACATTTCTATACTTTCAACCCCAAAAACAATCCCTTAGAAGTCAAATATTGCAAATTCCCGTCTTAGCGAGCACCTACGTCCTATAAACAACTCCTATTCCTAGCACATGTAGTTTCTGAGATTTCGTGATGAGTGAGTGACCTTTCGATTTTATACATATAGATAGATAAAATTCTTAGTTATTGTAATAAGGCTAGTTCCAAACAAGCCAAATTTTCCCTCCATTTATTGTAGAATTCTTCACATAAATTGTTTACGATAGGCGGAAACAAACCTGACGCCAGTGAAAGCCAATAAACGCCGCGTATCTAAGAGTCAAATTACTCGAAAAATTGCTTTGGGGAACTCTGTGGTGGGTTTATTGAAAAAAGGTCGACTTGATTGATATCGAACTTTACACGTTGAAAATGTAGCAGTTTCGGTTTTTCCATTTGGAGCAAAAAAAGATTGACTCCATTTGTTCCTGTCCGCTGCGCAATAAACTCGCCGGGGGATGTTTTTAACTAAGGATTTATCTTTTGGGGAGTCGGTAATCGACCTAATTTCGCCTAACGAATTTAGAATGTTGGACTTAAAACGTTGATTTATCAGCGTAATGAAATGATTAGGCGAAAATTTCTTTTTAACACAAGACTAAAGTAATTATAACAATATAAAAAATATTCTTAAAAATTGAAGCAATATGATTGTTGAATATTTATATTATTAGAAATCAGAAGCGGTAAATATTAAAAAATACAATGATTCAAACTCAAAATATTCTTTATTCAAATAGTCTAGTCGAATGAATATGTAAGCAAGAAGCTACCACCGGTTCGGAAGGCAGTTCTGCTGAGAAGAGCCGGCAATAAACTCAACAGTTGCTCTTTTCAAAGCCAATGATACAATTTATTTAGGATTAGGATGGCCTCGGGTTGATATAATTCAAAATTACCTTGATAATTCACTCTAATGAATTAGAAATACTAAATTACTAACAATTTAACAATCGTTACCTTTTCAAACATAAAATGACATAACTAATGTAATAAAATAGAACAGACTCACAGTATCGACACCAACCACCTTCCCAGACGACGACCGACCCGCAAATTAGGTTTTGCATGACTCAGCGCTTGTTTTATACGCGTGGGAATCGTAGTGATGGGTATCGATACCGCTCGCAAATCGCTAACGCGAAACATCGCTAACAATATATTTATTTTATCATAAATTCGAACGTAAAAGACTAATTGTTAAGTAATTGTGTAATTTTTGTATGATATACCTAACTATAGAAACATAAATGTTAATATTTAGCTATATTCTGTTATTTTTAACCTGACATTGTTGATGTAATTCGGGGATAGCGTTCAAATAAAATGTCGTACGCACAACTGGAACCGTCACGAGAGAGCTCACCGTGATAGATGATATTCAAGAACAATTAATCTTGGCCCCAAATATGCGGACGATTTGCAAGGTTGGTCGCGCCTAATGGTTGCGGGGATTATCGCGGGGCCCTCTCTCTCTCTCTCTTTACTAGATAAACATCATATACTAAATTAAATAGAATGATAGTCCAAACAATGGGCTATATTATATTTCTGGCGCAATTCTGAGTGACACGTCATTTTTGTTCTTATTATTTCGGAATAACATTTCTAAAGGTGGTTTTTAATTCGACATTTTTTCATAAGCAATAAAATAATTGCAATATCCATTTAAAAGTTCTCATGAACAATCAAAACAGTATAATATAGAAATCAAATTTAGATTGAGTTTGTTCTTCGTTTGGAAGCAATAACTTGACAGTGTAACCTCATATATCATATCACGAGATTTCATAAAGGAGACAGCGGGGCGGCTCTCGGACACTAAAGGCGTTATGCAAGGCCGTTGTCCTTGTATAATGCCTTGCATAAATTTTGAATAATCGTGTTAACTTGACGTTGCTAATGTTAGTTCGACGAAACTCTGACTTAAATATATTAGAAATGTGTTTTTTTTTTTTGAAGAATTTATCGTAGCGGTGTATGTAGTTCGAAGATATCTGACTGCACAGTTTGTTTATGAGATTTGAATCTACGCAGATTTGGCCGAATGTCCAATTAATCAGAGAACGGACTGCCCTTTACTTCTTTAACTTTGCTGACCGTACACGAGATAAGGGGATGACCAGTCAGTCACCTTTCAATTTGTAAACATTATATTTTCGTCTACCTTGCTACATATTTTTTACTTCGATAATATTAAAGTCCATATTTTAATCACAATATGTTATTATTTAATTATAAATGGTACTAAAATAATAAAACGCTCCAGTAATAAAATAAATAATATCACAAAATAAACCTTATAATACGTCTTATTATGATTCATATAGTAATAGATATTTTGTAGATCCTTGCATTGTGGAAGTTTCATGTTAACGCTTACCTTATTTTGTGGATTTCTGAAGCTTTCAACGGAGACGAGGTGTTGTGAACGGCCAAAGTTATAATAAGTTGGGACGACCCACACGTGATAGCATTGTCTTTCAATATGAAAGTAACTTTGAAGGTACATGAGATTTTGTAATAAACACAACACGACATTTGAAATAGAAAATAATTATTAAATAATTATTTTTTTTATCATTCATTAGTATTTATCACTGTTTGTCACATTTGGCCGGTTTTATAGATATTACTTGTTGAATGTGCTTGAAAGTGCTTTTATAGTTTATTTGAATAAAATAATATTTTGAATGGTGAACCTAACGCCGCATGTAGTCTTTTTAGATCGGAGAAATGAAAATATATTAAGTCTAGTCAAATATCCACTATGCCATAATAGCATCATTGACCAATAAGTAAAATATATTTGATTTTTTAAATCATTTGAAATAATAGAGAAGCTAACAAATAGTTCCCTTTTTATTTTCTTTTGTAAACTTTTCTTCTTGTTACGTAACCAGTGTCTTTGGCAGATGCGACGTATCTATTGTACTAAAGAATTTTTCCTCGACTTCCTTAACCGTCCTTTTTCAAACTCTTATCGCCACGCCTCCTCTATAAGCGACACCAGCAGAAGTCCCGTTTTTTCCACTTTAATTAAGAACTTTAATTGCTCTTCTACAATCTTCGAGCAATTATTCTTAGAAGTAATCTCAACGCTATCTTTTCATATTTTGTGCTCAATTATAAACATGCGAATACATATTTTATTCACAAATAGTATTGAGTTTTAAATTTAAATGTTTCGGGCGTAGAAGAAAATAGAATTTTACAGACATTTGTAAGATAAAAATGGGTCGTCTAATAGATATTATTCAAACGGTTGTATAATCATAGATTCAAAGCGCGTTTTACTTCGTAACCACTGCTTCGAATTGAGCACTCAAATTCTCCCGTTTTAGGGACTGAATCAAATGCCCAAATTGGTCTATTCGTACATACTTAGTATACAAGTAAACGAATTTTAATTTAATAATTTTGTTGTTAAAGTAAGAATAATTTTCTAGGAATCTGATGTTTATAAAAGTATACCTACGTTATTTTAAATATCTACTTAGCTTTAAAATTTAAATAAGTTTCCATCTCTTTTTTCAACTATTGTTGTTTTTATACGACATTTTAATCATTTTTTTTTAGCAAAGGCAAGTTTTACAATTTAAGTAGTGATAATATCGTTTAAATCTTCTTTCGTAACCTCTATTAACATTTTTATAATATACAGAAATTTGAAGCCCTGCTTGTTCAATTTCACGGGTGAACAAGTTTGTTTCAGCGTAAAGACGAGCTTCAATGTATGCTATCATTCAAGTAACGTGAAGGTTGGATTTATAGGAACCACCGACCGGTCTGTATTCACGATTCGATGAGTTCGGAAATCTCAGGGGATTCCTATTATATTATGAATATCATTGTAACGGTACGTGCCACGATCCCTCAAAAACGATTATCAATTGTTTAGTTTCTTTTAACATGGAAATACGAATTTTCATTGTGCCTAAAATAAACACCAACTAAGCTTTCTTTTTCTGAACCTTATCAAATTATATTGTCATTTAATAGTTTGTGAAGTAGAATTATTTTTATTTTATCTATTTTGAAGTCAACTGTTTATGAAACTTTAATCAATACTGTACAATATTACGTTTTGTTGGGTTTCTTACCCCAAAAGAAAAAATAACAGAATCCTTATATAATCATTTTGTTGTCCGTCTATCGGTGTCCATCAGCCTGTCCGTCTATTAAGACCATTTTTCCCAAGATTGCGTAAAATTTTCAAGCTGAAATTGATATCACATATCCACGCCTGTAGTCCTTGGTGCACAGAAAATATGAAGTTTCTATATCAACGCAATAAAAAGCATTTATGCATCGATTTTGCTTCATTTTTAATCTTATTGGTATTTTTTTTGTTACAGTTAAAACTGATGACATCGGCTAAGAGGGTCCGTTGGTGCTTAACACGGATGCCGTGAGCTCTAACGCCAGGATCGCTCCCCGTCGCCGTGATGAGAACAACCCGCCAAAATGCGTTGGCGGCCATTTTAAACAGGCAACGGATACGTTTGTCGGCACGAGATGGCCGTCACATACAGCTTTCCAGCGCACCCACGCGTCTGCATTTCACCGCGTTACTATGAAATGTGGAAACACGGAAAGTGGCGACAAAAATCACCACCAAGGACAAACGCGGCCATTAGAGTTCCCAGATAGAGATTGTAAAGTGTACTTTTTAAAGGCCTAAGTGTTGTGCTGTGTATATATAGTGGTGTGTAATTGTAAGAGATGGCTGGAGAAAGTAGAAGCTTGCGATCGCTGCTTGAGAGCGGAGACTATAATCATATGCATAAAACGGCGACCCCTCGTTGCTGCCTTTGGTTAGCCAGTCATGTAAACGTGAGGAAGTGCGTGGCCGGCATCATGCTGCTGACCGTCCTTACCATAGTGTTCTATACGTATTATGTGACCATGCCGCTTACGAGGTTAGTTTATTTTTTGATTAGTAACATATTTAGTATATATCTACTACTAATTTTATTATTTAAACATTTTAGAACTGTTCTACATGTATATAATAAAAAAAGCTTTTTCGTATATAATCTGAAACAACAATATAAAACTATGGTGATCATCATTCATTGTAGTCTATGCGCATTAGCACGTTCTAACGTCAGCGATACATTAATTATCCACTCTCTCTGTACTATGCTTTATTGCAATCTAATTCCTCTGAACAATGAGCATTATGTAGATGCAAGCTAAAGCCTGACAAAGCTGGAACTCCTGCTAGCACAAATTGAATTTTCGGCAGTTATTGATATTGCCTGTGTAAGGTTTTTCCGTCACACGTGTCGTTTTTAATTTAAGCCGTTCGATTGTTATTAATTTTAAATTAAAATGTCGTAAAACACGCTTCGGCATAATTAATTACTCTAGCTGAAATATGCGTCATTCGCACAAAATCCAATTTACTTGTTAACTATCGGTGGCAAACACGTCGATGTTGGGGAAATTATTATTATGAAATTATTGCGCTCGGTCACCTCACTGTGTATTGGGATTAGTGGGCTATTGTTTCTATTGTGTTAAAATATAATATTAGATGTGACCGCGTTTGCAGCATTTCGTGTATTCTATGTTTTAAAATAAAGTAAATTAACGTTCTAGTAATCTTCTCCATTTCATACAAATATTATGTTTCGTTAGATAACAATGCAGGCTAACCGCAACTAATATACCCACGTTTAGTTTATTGGCGCACTTAATTAATTTACATTGGTCGGATCATATTTACGAAATCTAATAGGTAGGCGCTATTACAACGGAAAATTACTCGGTTTTGTATTTTCTATCGCTTAGAGACATTGTATCTATATAATATACACTTTTATATAAATTATCTATATATTAATACGTGAAGCGACAACTTTGTGTGCACCATTTTTATGAAAAATTGTGAGGATAGAGGAGTATGAAATTGTAGCATAGTTATAGTTTATACTTATAGGAGTGCAAAAGCAATTTTTAACAATAATGCGCAAAATATTTGAAATAAAAATTTAACTCACACAACCAACACATTTCATGTTATAATACACTATTGTATAAACTGACATAAATGTTGCTATGACAACATATATTGTACGTGTCAATTAGTTCTCTCATACAAAGAAATAAAAAGTAAACTTTGAAATACCGGTAGTGTAAAATAAATCTTTTGACTATGTAGTTGAATAGTTTTCATATAATATATTTAATTCACATAACAGTACTTAAATTGTAATTTGATATTAACTTGATGATAACATTGTCAATTGTTATTTCTGTACTTGCTACCATCGGTCGTCTAAATTTAATAACATCCTTTAATTTTCCACAACGTTGCAGCATAGTAGCGCTTTGACAGTTGTGGACTTACCTTCGGTCTATTGTTGAATTGCGTGACAGCCGGCAAAGCTTTTCAATCCTATTATATATTTAAATATAATATTTGCTTTCAGTCGTGAGACATGGGTCAGGAGCTATTGTACCTTTATATAACGGTTAGCAGCACCTACCGAGGTATATATAATATGAGCTTTTTTTTCTACTGTTTCGGGATAAATTTTACGTCATATTTAGATATTATGACCATTTGTTTCAAATATTGGAAAAGATTTATTGCGCATAAAATTAGCCGTTAACGCAGGAAATTGCCTCGCAAAAGAATTAAAAGCGTTTAACTTTGTGCCGGGCGTCCTTGTCGCCCTTTGTTTGGCAGCTTTTCACTTCTAAATTAGAACGAGGAGGCGAATATTTCAGAGTAATTTATAACGTGATTTTATGTAATTAGGGCGGATGTCGTGTCGCCAGGACGATCATATTTTATTTTATCAGCTTAAATTTACACCGCTGCGATGAGCGGCAAGGGCGGCACGGGCGGCAAGTTTTCCCGACTTTGGGAATTTATAGCGAAACTTCTGTTCCGCCTAATTAATGGAAGCTGTTTCCCAAACACTATTAAGTTCGATTATCTCATATTGAAGATTTTGTATAAATTGTAGATATAACTGCTATTTTAAGTGTATATTATACATACGCCCGTTTGTAAGTTAATTGTGATATCATTTCAGGAAAATGCAATAATGACAATTTAATTAATGTCGTCTAAAGTAAATAATGAGTTGCTTCGCTCGCCGTAGTAGCCTTCATTGGATAGCAAATAAGCAGTGCCTTTGCCTCAGTTATTCTTTTCAGGTCGTCGTTAAAGTTTCACCCGGTCGGACGGGGCAGGGCTTTCATTAAAGCGAAGAGGCAACTCAGCCACGGCACGGTTCCGTGCCTACGTATAAATATTTCCCACAAATTCCGCCTTTTATTTATTCTCACGCTTTTGAGATAGACCGTAATGGCTCTTTGATGTGGCTCCGGCTTTAAACGCAGCCATAACTTTGGCAGCTTTTGATTGATTTTCATCAAAATTTTACTGGGAGATTGCGAAGTGATCAATTTTAGGAAAGTTTTAATTACCTGAATTTATATTGTAAATAATGATATTATGCTGTTTATAATGGTAAAGATTATTTGTTACAAAGCGAAAATTAAATTAAGTTCTGGTGATGAAGCTGACAGTGACAATTACCATATTTTGCTCACTATTAAAGCCATTCTACCATCTCCATACCTTGTACAATTATTATTTTCACTTCATTATTAATAAAATACTGGTTCTTCAATATATTTAACAGAAACTTGGCTTGCAGCTTAGTGTGGCGCGACCGGGTGCCGCGGCCGCTGTCGCAATGCTCGTTGCTCGCGTCCCAGCAACAAACAGCGCGCGACCACCGCTCGGACGCGCGATTACGCATCGACGCCAAGGTGCTGGTGATAGCGGAATCTCTCTACTCTCGCTTGGGACGCGACATCGCCGAGTTGCTCGTCGCCAATCGTATACGGTAAGATTATGCTTATGAGTTTTCGTTATAGTTAAAATCACTATCTAGTTATTTTAATACGGTAAATGAGTAAAGAGCTCCCGATATTTGTAATTATTTTTCTTTCGTTTATTTCGGATATCGTAATCGAAATGTTGTAGCTATATTTTTCGGTACTTTCCATATGCCAATTGCCACGGTCTTAATGTAAGATGTAATAGATATATTAAATGTTTCTACAGAAATTAGTATAATACAAATAAATAATGCTTTTACATTTATTCAAAACTAGCGGACGCGCGCAGCTTCGCTTGCGTAATTAGGGGTGAATTCTAATAAACAACGAAATATGTGTTCAATGAAATATTTTTAAGAGTCTAAATATAAAATTTTATAAAAATCGGTGGCGATTTAAGAATTTTCCCATACAAACTATCAACCCCTTATTTGCACCCTTAGGGGTGAATTCTAAAAAACCATGAAACATGTGTTTAATCTATACGTTTAAGAGTCTGAATTTCAAATTTTATAAAAATTGGTGACGATTTAAAAAAAACCTATACAAACTTTCAACCCCTTATTTGCACCCTTAGGGGGAGAATTCTAGAAAACGACGAAACACGTGTTCAATTAAATACTTTTAAAAATCTAAATTTCAAATTTTATAAAATCGGTGGCGATTTAAATTTTTTTCCATACAAACTTTGAACCCCTATTTCACCCCTTTAGGGTTAAAATTTTTCAAAATCCCTTCTTAGTGGATGTCCAGATTACGAAAGTAAACTTTTGTCCGAATTTTATGTTTCTACCATTAGCGGTTACGGCTGTGCGTGCGTCTTACCTCAGTCAATGAGGACAAGTCCTTTTATATATATAGATAAAGGAAATATTAGGATATATATTTTTATTCAGCTAATTGAGCGGATATCTTACAACTATCTATTAAATACATAGAGAATCCGGCAATAATAACCCTCGTATTATTCAAATCTCAATGTTTAATCTATAATTTCCCTCAAGCTATGGTTGGTTCTACATCGCAGTCGTTAGCAATGTGCAATATCATGATTCACATAAAAGAGATTTATACTTTACTTACTTATTTCTATATTATCTTATCGTCCTGTTTATCTTACAATTTGAAACATCAGATGTCTGGCGCATTTCGAAATACTTTTTAATAGAAATATGAACTAATATTAGACTAATATTTAGATATATATTGTTTTTAATGTAGTTTATATTGTAGAATATGTGAATACTCTATTATTTAATTCTATTCTATTATTCATTATTCATTTTGTTTTTAAACATAATTTTGATAATTTTTTTTTACATTAATATATTCTAAATTATTTTTTCCCACTTAGTAAATATTTATAAGATAATATAATGTATGAAAATTTAAGGTATAAATCAAAGATGTAATCAATTTCAACATTCAGTTATTTTAATTCACTTAGGCTCGTATTTATAAAACGCTCTCAAGTCTGAGATCGATCTTGAGACACCGTTTTCTTTCATAAATTATATATCTAAAGCCTAAGTAGGTTCTTTCACGACTCTGACGACATTTTTATACAATCAAAATTAAATCGTTACATTACTCCCGCAAAAGTAATTTAGTAAAGTGTCTTAAAACCTGTCGCAATATTTACTCGAGCTGCTTTGTTGATGACTAGCTATTAGTGTACGGTGTTTGCAGACCAGTTGAAGGAGTCGGCCCCAAAGGCGGGGCACAAACCTATCTATCGTGTTTGTCCTCCGGCTGCCTCTCCCCTCCTGTGCCTGTCACTCTCTCGCTATATAAAAATCGGTTCTACTTGAAACCGACTTAACTGATGTCGGTGTTGCGCTCGCTTATGACATGTTTGACGGGCCACGAATAGCTTTTCTTGTGCAATTTTTTTTTGTAATTTGGTTTAAACTTTTAAGTTATATTTTTCTATTGAACTGAAATTGATTTTATTTTATATTTTATGTCAAATTATTAAAATAAGAATAGGTAATATAGTTGACGTTATTGTTATGTTAAAAAAGTAACTAGCCCAGGAGCGAATTATTGTTGTTCAACTATTAGGACTGTATTAGGCCAATCCTGGCGCAAATGAACAAGTGTGTGATTGCAAACGTGAAAAAATTAAAATATTAAATATTAAGAAACGAAATATTTAATATTTTTTAAATGATATACGGCGTTGAGTTCCGCAGAGTGTCTTAACCCTAGGCTCACTCCGCCTAACTTGCTATTTGCGGGAAACTGAAAAGAAATAAAGAATTTCTTGACGTTTTATACCTTCTTGTGAAATATTTTTAAACACAAAATCATATCTGAGTCGCCGCACTGAGGAGGAGTCACTTTGTTCCCCGTAGATTGCCCGTAAATTTAAATAGTGCTGTAGTAAATTGACAATTTCCAAGTCATATTTGCTTTTGGCCTCTAAAAGATTAATAAAACGGGAAGCCAACGGAAGCGAATACAGTTACTGGATGTCATTTTGCGAATTAACATCAGGAGGGTCAGACTGTCCCCTAAGCGTGTGTAGGTATGCTAGATTGCGTTAATAATTAAATTTTACTTACAAATTATAAAATATTTAGAAATATGATGTGATTACCGTAACGTAATATGACAAATATTAAGAAATATAACGTTATTACTTGTCAAAAATCATGATGTTAACTAGATGTATATAAGTTAAACTGCTATATGCGGGATACAGCGTGATTAAAAAAAATACAATTTGTGAACTAAATATCAAATATGATTTAGATCTTCATCTATAGATTACCATTTGTCTACGCTTGTTTGTTCAGTAGTTCAGTAATCTATATATATAAAATCGAAAGGTCACTCACTCATCACGTAATCTCAGAAACTACAAGTGCTAGGAATCCCAAATTTTGCATAGGAGTTATTTACAGGACGTAGGTGCTCGCTAAGACGGGAATTTGCAATATACGACTTCTAAGGGGTTGTTTTTGGGGTTGAAAGTTTGTATGAAACTTCGTTACTACAAATGCTAGGAGTCTCAAATTTTGCATGGACGTCACTTATAGGACGTAGGTACTCATGGAGACAGAAATTAATAATAACGTAGTTCAGGCAGGCGAAGCTGCGGGCGGGCCGCTAGTAATTTATATTGTTTGTCTTAACGTTAATTAAAATTACTCTAATTAATCTCCTACATGTAGCACGCACGCTGTATAGTATTACACAACAGGTGATACAACTCAAAATTAATAATTATTATTAATATTTAAGACATCTTATTCTGCTCATGTGATGCAAACTAATTAATACCGTGCTCCCAACAAGTAGGTGTGTTCAGTAACGTGAAGTTATAAGGCGGCAGCTTCACTTTGCCGTTGCCGCTTCGTCTAGCGGAAGTCGTTGCGGTCACAGTTAGTTCCAGTCGAAATGGTATCGCGCCTCGCTTTTCCTTTGCCTCTTTCCCCATTAAACCTCATTGCTGTCGAAATTACATAATTACATCAGGATAAATTTACGCATTCCTAATTCTTTCAAAACTTAACCTATAAAAGATAAGGAGCAATAATGCTTGATTTGTTCAAGTGATCTGGAAATGGAAAATTTTATGGCTCACATTTACATAATAGCCGTTTACTGATTTTACGATCGCTTCAGGTTTGAGTGGGTACCTTCTGAGCGCACTTCAATTTAATCTTTTGTCGTTGTTTCAAATCCTTACTTGTAACAATTTCTAAATATACATACATATTTGTTGCGTCATCTACCATCGATAATCGTCAAAAATAATCAATTTTGGATATCTTGATAGAGTTTTTTTTTGGGGCTTAGTTTGATCCAGATCGAGACACTTGTCTCTTAGAGATTGTAGGCAAGCGCCTAATAACAAAGCCAGTAACTTGTGGACCGGTCCTTGAGTTGTATAGAGGCAGGCAGTTGCGGCAACCGGCGGCCGTTAGTTTACTAACTCGTAGCACTTTGCTACCGCCATTAGAGCCAGTCTCCACCGCGAGCGCCCCTTATCGTGACGTCTCGTGCTCTCGCAACTTCTTGTTTATAACACTCCTTGCCCACTTGTTTAGTATGAACAGTTTTATTGCTTTCCTCTTTTCTCCATTGTATTTAAGTCCACATTTGAAATCAATTGTAGGCAAGAAATTAATGTATTGAAATTATAATATAATCTATTAAAATTTATCTATATTTAATAAAAAACTTAAAAGCCCTTAATTTCTTACTTTATCTATATATATAAAAGGACTTGTCCTCACTGACTGAGGTAAGACGCACGCACAGCCGTAACCGCTGATGGTACAAACGTGACATTTAGACAGATGTTTACTTTCGTAATCTGGACATCCACTAAGAAGGTATTTTGAAAAATTTTAACCCTAAAGGGGTGAAATAGGGGTTTAAAGTTTGTATGGAAAAAAATTGAAATCGGCACCTATTTTTATAAAATTTGAAATTTAGATTTTTAAAAGTATTTAATTGAACACGTGTTTCATCGTTTTCTAGAATTCTCCCCCTAAAGGTGCAAATAAGGGGTTGAAAGTTTGTATGGAAACATCTTTAAAACGCCACCGATTATTATAAAATTTGAAATTTAGACTCTTAAAAATATTTAATTGAACACGTGTTTCATGGTTCTTTAGAATTCACCCCCTAAATACGCAAGCGAAGCTGCGCGCGTCCGCTAGTCACATATATAGGTACACTTTGCACTTTAGACGAGTGCGACGCGTCCCTTCACCGATTGCCTCTATTATCTCGGGGACCGTGCGCCTCTGTCGCAATGCCCCTGTTATTCAACTCTCGTTCCCTTATCACGAATTAGGCCCTCGTAGCTTTCGGTTAAATTGGGCCGTTTCGCGTGCTTTAATTTAAATTGAGCACAGTCTTCCCTAATAGGAGGACACACTAATTAAAATAATTAGATACACACTATCGAAAGCTAATTTATGTGTACAATCCTTATACCAAATTTTGATACGGTTTTCGAGCTCATACAGTTTTCAATAGCAAATATCAATGATCTACTACGTTGCCAACTCGCAAAGTTTGAACGAGTGCAGCTTATATTATATACTTAGGTTAGAGTATATGAATTACAGATATTTCAGCGAAGTAGGTAAGTGCTATTTGCAACTTACCGTTTTACCTCAGTATGTGAGCATTTGGACTGCCAAATTGAAACTCGCTTTAACTCAAGCAAATGAACGTTTCGATATTTTCCTTCGTTATCCTGAATTTTACCAACGAGTACGTATTTTTTTAATATTTATATAATATAAATTTTGACATTCCCACTATGATTTTCATTGTTGAACCAATTAAAATTAAACTAAATGGATCCAACACTTCGGTTGTCATGTTTATTTTTACCGACAAAAGAGAAAATATTACAATTATAATACATCCTCACAGTAATTGAAAAACATTGCATCTATTCAGATCGTATTTCTATGTTCCAATTTAATTGGCAATTATAAAAAAATAACGCAATTCAGTGACACGACAGCGACGCGACAACTGTGTGGATACGCAAAATATATGTAACACATATACGTTTATATTAAAATTGATTATGATTTCTTGTATTAATATAAATTTGTAAAACAGCAGAGGAAACCTTATGTTAAGACACTCCTTTCTCTCTCCGAAGAATTTTTGAGGCATTGCCCTTCTTTATGCTATAATTACCTAAATATATTAACTTTGTAGCACAAAATAAAATTGAATGCTAACTAGCTAAAAGATATAATAAAATAATTAATATCTTTAATACTAAACAGGTACAAAGTGGAAGTAGCTGGCAAAAGTCTGCCAGTGTTAACCACTTTGGACAAGGGGCGATACGGGGTGATTGTGTTCGAGTCACTGTCGAAGTATGCAAATATGGACAAATGGAATCGAGAACTTCTCGACAAATATTGTCGAGAATATTCAGTAGGGGTCGTTGGGTTCGCCACACCAGGGGAGGAGAGCCTCGTTGGTGCTCAGCTGAAAGGATTTCCACTCTTCATGCATACCAATTTAAGGCTTAAGGTAAATTGATTTATTACATACTATATCGTCGCCTACGCGGTTACTCTTTATCTAAAAGAAATTACCTTCGTCATGGCGGTTTTTATATTTTTAACTGACTTCTGTAAAAGAAGGAAGCCTACTAGCAGGAATAATTTTTAAATGGACTGTAAACTGACTGTGTAGAAAGTAAATTGTTGATATTATTCCTTAGTTTTCTGTGTTAAAGTAAATAAAACGAAACAGATAAGCGATAAAAATGTTTAACCGTTTCTTGTAAGATAAATTTTATGTATTAAGATTTTAAGCTAATCAATTATTATTATTCTTTAATTATCACAAATTATTATTATCACTTTGCATATTTACATACCCTGACATTTCATGAGATGGTAAAATATAATTTTACCATCTCATGAAATGTCATGTCGTCGCATACTTTGCATATTTTATTCAGGATGCTGCTCTGAACCCGGCGTCGCCAGTGTTGAGATTAGCTCGTGCGGGCGAGACCGCTTGGGGATCCTTGCCGGGCGATCATTGGACTGTGTTTCGTGCAAATTCCTCCACTTACGAATCTGTGGCTTGGGCATTGAGACAAAATGATTATGGATCAAACGGTATGTATTCGTAACATAATATAATATTATCCATATTATCGATAGCATGTTAAATTAAATTAAGGTCGGTCGTGGAGCAGGGACACAAGCTCGTGCGACGTGCGACTCTAAACTTGACAGTTTGTGGGTTCGATTCCTCCTCGAGGAAAAGAAGTGTTAAATATTTTCATTTCCTCCCTCTGGTAACGGGGCAAAACTCGTTGAGTGGCAGAACTCAACGACTCCGGAATTCGGCGGAAAATGGAACGGAAGTGTCTTAATGGGAATGACATGTCTTAACACTAAATTCCCAGGTCCCCTCTGCCTATCCTGCTATGCATACCCGGACACTGCGTGAAGCTAATAAAAAAATAATCAACAACGAATATAAAGACAATATTTATTGGAGTCATAAATTACATTGCTACTTCGTCTTACGCGTGTCATCAATGAAATACATAAATATTGTAATATCCAATGTAGATATATCTCCGAACATTCGAACGATAAAAAGGTGAATTCTCCGCCAGCTCACGTAACACGAACGTTTTCTTTCCTCTGGCAAACATGCGTGAAATACGTTATTATACGTAGGTACCCCGAAAATAAAAATGTGTGGCACGGAAGGGGTTACGTGCGACGCAACACTATTCATAAAATATTGAATTAGATGACATCACTGGAATTCCGGCACGATTGCCGCAAGCACGCCGTGAATACAAATACTTGGCGCCGCTCGGACACGCTCTGCGCTAATGACCCATGAAACCTATAGGGACATTGGCCGTCTATTATATCAATATGTATTGAAAAGGAAACGATAGGATCTGTTTATTATTGATTTTTGTAGGGGTAGGCAGAGGGGACGTAATGTTAAGACACTCTAGTCCCCATTTTCCGCTGATTTCTGGAGGCGTTGCTTGATAGTCGTGATGGACTGTTAGCGGCACCAGAGCGAAGAAATGAAAACATTAAATATTTCAATTCCTCGAATGGGAATTGAACCCACATTCTGCCGCGCTTACAGTCACAGGTCTGTGCCCCTGCGCCACGATTGGCCTCAACGATATAAATGTTTTTTTTAAAAGGTGTTTAGCTGTAGTTTTTTAATGAATCTATATGCGTATTTTAAAGAGAAGAAGAAACACTAATGTGCTGTTGATGCTATGGAAGCCAAAGTTCCTACAGCTTTGCTGTGTATAGCGCGTCTATTTAAATTTCGAACTATAAAATAATGTTGTGAAACGTTATATGCTTAATTAGGTTGCACTGAATAAATATATGAACTCAAAGTCAAATGGAGGGTAAATTGCATATTTGAATATGGCAGTCACACACGACTGTTTGCTATATAGATTTTTTTATTTATTTATTCAACAAGGTATAAAATAATAAATCTTGTTAAATTTATTGCATACTTAACACACATACTGGATGAAGCCATTCAACTTACTCATTAGCAGGGATCGCCTGTTTGCGCCGCGCCGGCCGGATTCACGCCGTGAAGTGTGTCTAGGTCAATTGTTTAACATTAGATTACGTGATCTTTAGCGCATTTTGTATACCTACTTATCTGCTTACTGTGAATTAGTTTGAATTGAGGTCGTCTCGGCGCAGAGATACGAGTGTGTGGCTAAATAGTGACAAACGCAACGGATGTGGGATCAATTCCCACTCAGGGGAATTGCGTTGCGGGGATGTCGTTGCGGTATTTTTCGAGTATTATATATAGTGATTATAATTAAAATTGTTCTAATTTAAAATATAGTCAAAGCACAATTTAAAATTAAGCATTTCATTGGTTAGTCTTCATCTTATATTATATAGGCTTCATAACTTTTGTTAAGGGGTCAAATGAATTTGCTACGCTACGCCTCACTGTTAATTCAATAAAGGCCAAGTGACCGCTTATACTCATAATGCTTGTGGTAATGTCAATCAAAATTATACCTAATAACTTAACGCATAAATTCCTAAAGCCTTTACAAGGTAAAAGAAATACTAGATTATAACTAACCCCTAGTATGATTCATATAAAGTATTAAAGCGAAGTTTATGAGCACCGTCCTTGACGATTAAGACAATTACAGTTTATTGAGTAAAATATCCTCGACGAGGCCTTTGCCCCGGTGTGGGAAAGTCAATTACTTATTTAAATTGATAGCCAGACCAATAAAAACAATTCTTATCTCGAGGGGAGCTCGGGGCCTAGTCTATAAAAATGCGCAAATTGACAGGTTCCCATTTCTCTCCCGGTATATTTACTCGCTTTCACGCGTGTTCTTTTATTTGTATATATGTTGATGCTAGTAAGAAATGTACACATATTTTATTGCGTGAATGCTGACATATTTTTATACTTGTGAAAGCTACTAAATGAAAATATATTTTGCGGTTGAGTAAAAATATTATCTGTCATTTAGGAATATAAGAAACGAATCCATACCTTTTCAATATCCTTACAGAAAAAGTGCCGAAAAAGTGCCGCCTATAATCTAAATAGGTTATCTTTTAATTTATAAGGTCACAGAAAATTTCATACACGTGAAATTATAAACATATAAATAAATTTAGTTAAAACCCAAAACTTAAATGCAAACAAGTACGTCATTATAATAACATTATCCAACGAAGCGTCCGATAGATAATTTTAATTAATAACAAAACGAGTGTCCGTGGACTCGTATTCCACTTTAAGCCTATTAGCAAGAACTTGGCTATTATTCCAGACCTCAACAGTTTCTTGGAATTAGCCTTGTTTCGTAACGTGGGTGTGTATTTTGGGTCAGTTCCGTGAACCGCAAACAAGCTTCGCTAACAGAAACGTTTTAAAGCGACTCTGTTTTTTAGAGCTGCGAGGGAGAACAATTTTGCGGCTTTTGTAGAAAATGTTTTCTACAAATATTATATTGAAATATCATTTTCTGTTCTGTAGCCTCCGGGCGAGTTGTTTGTTTTCTCTTTTTAATAACACGAGATGTTTCGATAAAGTTGTATTCTTATATTGTTATCAAAGACGATGAAATTCGATGAGTTTAATAACGTTGTCATATTTCTATTTCCGTATAGAGGACCGAATGCCGTTAGCGACTGTAGTACAAGACCACGGGCGCTTGGACGGCGTCCAAAGAGTTCTGTTCGGTTCCGGACTCCAGTTTTGGTTGCATCGAATACTGTTCCTCGACGCCCTGAGTTATCTCAGCCACGGCCAGCTGAGCTTGAGCCTCGACAGATGGATACTTGTGGATATTGATGACATCTTTGTTGGTGAAAGGGGTAAGTTAATTGTTATACAATATTAATTTAATTTATCAAACGCACCAGCACACTAAAATGTGTTAAAATATTGGCGAAATTATTAATTCATAATGTCAAGCTCATCTCTTAATAACATTATTTATCGAAAATGCAGTAATGAGTTTACATTGATATATTTTTATTTATAATTTAAACAAATATTCACAGTGGTCAAACAACAAATTTTGAGAGCCACAATTGTCGACATGTGGCCACAAAATTTGCTGCGTTCGATACATTGGGAGCATGGAAATATTAATAAAAACCACAAATATTGCTTATATTTTTGGATACCACTTGAATGAATCACGAATTTCAATGGTTTTACTCATGAATACATACTGATAGATAATTTCTACGAGGTTTGCTTGTTTGGATTTTGATTAACTAGTATTAGTTTTATCTGTGCTATGAAATGTCATGACAACTTGGTCTAAGCTACATACCTGTTTTGATGAAAACTTAATATTACAGAAAAATAGATGCAAATAGAGTCTTCTCGATTTTATATTTATAGTCAATTGACAAAGAGTAACACCGACAAACAATTTGCCGTTGATGAAATTATTTTCGGATATGAAAAAATAATATTAATATGAATATCTTAGTTATCGAACTCATAGTAGAGTTACCTATAAATTACCTAAAATTTTCTCTACATTAATGTATCTCCCGCATGGTTAATGTTGAGCCAGTTAAACAACAACTTCCGTGAGGTATATGGTGTCGGAACTTTACTCCGCTTCTTGTCATGTAGACAGTAGAGATAAAAAAAATAAATAAATTAAGACATTCCCCGAGTAGAGAACTATTACATCGCGTGATCAGTGTTACTTTTCCAAGTGCGGCGATAGCATCAACATATAAAAATACTCTTACATAAATAAAAATATTTATTAGAATTTTAATTGCATCTCTAAATACCATCTGTTTACTAAACAGCCACGAAGTTCTGATGATAATATCAGTGAAATCTTATCTAACTAAGTTATTAGACCTACAGTAATAATGTTTATATAAAAATACTAAATAAAAATTATATATTTTTTACCATTTTCTACCATATTCACAATTCATTGTCTAAAAATTAATTATATTCAATTAAGACATTTGAATCATTTATTATTACAATCAGCGATCGTTACGTTGCTTGGCTTACCGAATTTATATCAGTGCTATGTAGGTTATCATTGCCGTCATCATTGAAGAGGCGACCGATAATATCGTTAGGTTATCTTGAAATAATTTCTAATACAAAGACGTGAACCGCTACCCGCAGAGTGATATTGTTGTAATTAAATTATGAATTTACTGTTTTCACCCCTAAATTTTATGCTATTCTTATATTAATTAATTTATTGATTTGAAATTTTTACTTTATAAATTTCTCGAATCCGTACTATAATGTGACTGAATTCTATGATAGGTATTTATTATATCTTTAAATAAACTGTGTTACTTATGTAATATATATTTTGATAAAGATTGAATCGACGACTATCTTGAATAGATTGAGATCTCAATCAAAGCACAATGAAAGCACAAGCGCAAAAAAAACCTACTTAGAGCTTTAAAAAATTAATTTAGTTAAGTATATAATATATATTTTTTAAGCCACTTCATCCCTTATTAATGTGTTTAGATTACTAAAGTACTGATTAATCGTCGGCTGGCCGGTGAAGCCGACAATTTTGCTGCCTTTCTAATCGGCTATTACTTTACAGGTGAACGCTGGTAAGGCTATTAATGCGGCTTAAACTTTTTTCTATGGCCGTGCCATAAATTACATTGTGTATTTACTATAAACACCATTTAGGCTTTTTTCAAAGGCCCCCTTGGATCGGCGACACAGTTTTTAACTGGAAAACGCGACGGTTGTGTGTTCGATTTCTATTTGATAACCGTTCAAAAGCCTAGGCCAATAAGCTATACGTTCTTTTCAAGATTTTTCTGGTGTCGCCGCTCAACACACAATGCCTTCCGAATTTAACAGAAAGTAGGAAGTAGAGTGTCTAAACACAAGGCTTCTCTTTGCCAAATGCTTAATATAGTGTGATGCTGAAAAAAAAGTAGATAAATATATATAACATAAAATATACCTGAAACGAGGGCGCAGTGATTTTACCTCCACCTTTCTGTTAATAAATTGCTAGAAGGTATAGGTGTTTTACGCTTTTATTTTCAATAATACTGTAGAGCGTGTGAAATGGTATTTGTTCAGGATCGACCTCATCCCTTTGGAAACGTGACTGGTTCAGTTTTATCCCATATTATCAGGTATATCTAATTCCTTTTGTGCTCTCTCGGTGTTAATGGTTTCCGGATCTCATTTTGCTTTAAGTATGTTTAAATTTTATATTTAAAATGGAAACTTGAATCTTAAGTAGTCTTTATTTTTATTAAAAGTTTCTGTATTATTTATGATATTTTGTCATCTAATAACAACAAGAAATGTTTTCTTAGAATTTCATTTCATAACTCAAGTTTGTTCAATGCCGAGGTCAACGCCGCGCTTCCTCGCCTCGACACCAAAGCGAAGAAATGAAAATATTAAATAACAATAATTAATGATAATATATTTACATAGTCAGTCGTCTTTCAAGTTAGACTATAGCAATATGCTTTGATTGTTTAATACATTTCAATTGGATTAA
This sequence comes from Heliconius melpomene rosina, assembly GCF_056956725.1. NCBI lineage: Eukaryota > Metazoa > Arthropoda > Insecta > Lepidoptera > Nymphalidae > Heliconius > Heliconius melpomene. The sequence goes on along the minus strand of NC_140401.1, from coordinate 3,572,191 downwards.
TCTGTAATAATGCAATAAAACGGTCACGCACGAGGACGTGCTCGACTCGAACGCTCGGAACGCACTCGCGTGGATAAACGAAAAACATCGATATTATGCCGTTTACTTTCGTTATTAATTAAGTATTTAATATGCTTCACAAAGTTAATTAATAAATTAACATTATCGTTATTACGTTTACTCTCAAACGCAGTCAGTATAAGCACTCGTTAGTGGAAGAATGAAAATAATTTTACAATTGGCTTATTATACCTATATATAATACTAGCGGCCCGCTCGCGGTTTCACCCGCGTGAACTATGTTATTATTAATTTCTGTCTCCATGACTACGTCCTAGTGACGTCTATGCAAAATTTGAGACTTCTAGCATTTGTAGTAACGAAGTTTCATACAAACTTTCGACCCCAAAAACAACCCCTTAGAAATCGAATATTGCAAATTCCCGTCTTAGCGAGCACCTGCGTCCTATAAATAACTCCTATGCAAAATTTGAGACTCCTAGCACATGTAGTTTCTGAGATTTCGTGATGAGTGAGTGACCTTTCGATTTTATATATATAGACTAGTGGGCCCGGACGCGGCTACGCCCGCGAAAATATAAGCCTAAATAATTAAAATAAGTTAAAAAATAATAATAAGTGGAGATTTATTATTAGAAAAAATATCTGAGTAACCGAAATGAACAAACAAAAGAAATAAAAGTAACTAAAGGAAATTCTTAATATTAGAAAAAGTACCTAAAGTTTGCCGTGCGCGCGTAAACTAAACATTTTTCTATATTAAATAATTATTAATTTTTGCGAACAATATTAAATAAAATCCCAAATGATTAAAATTACGATATTTTAAGTGTATAACATCAGTATAGACAACCGAACTGAGATAAATTAATTATAAGCAGCAAATAATTACAAAAAAAAATAATAGTAATTCGAAAATATATAAAAATTTACAAAATCATCAAAGTCAAGATCATACTATACCACTCGTAGGCTAGGTCTTTTGGAATCAGTGACATCTTAATTATTTATTAGAATGTTACACATTACACTATAATTTCCATCAAGATGAAATGCTAAAAGTGACTATTATATTTTTTTTTTTATAAGGATGAATATCAAATTATAGAAATCATCTAATTTTTGTTAATATATACAAATCTATATCGGCGCGCGCCATGTATGCATTAAGCAAACTCACTTTGGGTGACGTTTTCTTAAAACAGCAAACTTTGCAAGCTGTTGCTTAGCAACGCGTATCGACGATTGTTATTAACATGGCGGAATAAATTCCTTGTCAAATTAATTATTTTAATATATTGTTATATAACGAAAATATTACAAATATGAGAAAAAAAAAATATCCTATGTTCATCCCGGGACCCTCAAGTATCTATATATGAGTATTTTATCACAATTAAATTAGCGGTTTGGCCCTGATTGCGTAAAGGACAGACAGACAGACAGACAGACAGACAGACAGACAGACAGACAGACAGACAGAGTTACTTTCGAATTTATAATATAGGTATGGATTTAGTTTTACGTGATGTCCGTTAATTGAATGCGAATAATCTTGATATATTGAACAAATGTATTGATCATTAATATTGTTCCTTAAATTTCAAAGATTATATCTTTATTATTCTTATACTTGGATTGTCAGTTAACAAAAACAGTAGTAAACGTACCATTAGTTTACATTTAGGTAACTAGCGGAAATTGAGCTATAAAACTGAGCCGTAATGCGTCTAATATCAAGGTCCTGAGAGGGGGCGGACTCCATCCATTTATATAATATTGGCTTTTTGTAAATCTTTTTCTGATTTCTATTAAGTATGTAGAGGTATAAAAAGTAATACCTACATTATGACCCATATTTATAAACCGCTCTCAACCCTGAGATCGATCTTAAGATGCCGTTTTCATTCATAAATTACATATCTATGAATCTCAGACTTGAGATCGATTTATAAATACGAGCCTATGAATTTATATCATGGAAAATTTTACATCTTCTGAACAGTTAGCTAATACTTTTGTATTGAATAAAAGCAAGTTTATAGACAGATATTCAAGTATTAACAAGGATTACCTTATTATTTATTTTCTTGTAATGCCGACATTTTACAATATTGATAAATTGCTTATTGAGAACCGGCATCTGCAATTATCGAAAGCGGTTCATGATATCTATTGATATAACCAATACGTCTATTATTAATGTGATTAATTTTGTACGTAAATAATGTGAATTTAAATTTTTAATGTGATTGTTTGACTACAATATAAATATATATATAATACAAAACGTATTATCAACATGTAAAGCGCGAGATGATATTGTTTGACCTTTAAATAGATCGTCGATGTCATAAAAAGTCGAGCTCGAGTATCTCGTGGCCTATAAAAGACGTCTATAGATATAACTACTAAATACATATTTTTTAAAAATATAATTCTATCTTCCATTTCGTTTTTATTGATATTTTTTTTTGTTTATTCTTTTACTGAAATACTTACAATTTTAAGAATAAACATTGACGGTTTGCCTGCAGTTTTCGCATATGTTCATATATTTCTATAACAGTCCTTTTACATCGGGGTCGTTGATTAAGATAAGTTAGAAAACACAAAGATCACGGGTTGCGGAAATGTACTTTGTAAATCTCCAGGGAATTACAATGTACATTTCCTGTGTTCCACTCTGGAGCTATCTTGCCGGAACGAGGTCTGGCAGTACAGGTGACTCGTCTACGCTCTGTGAAACAAAGTGTTTCGATTCGAGGTTTAAGATGGTGTAAAATGAATAATATAGTACCTTAACATTAGGTTTTCACTGACTACCATTATAATATGCGGGGAATGCATAAAAATAATTTATTGGAGTGATAATTTTATAAGTTTTCTCTTCTTCATAACAGGTACACGTCTACACGAGGAGGATGTTTCAGCACTTTTAGCATCACAAACAGCTCTGCAGAGGCTCGTCCCGGGATTTCGGTTCAATCTTGGATTTAGTGCTAAATATTACCACCATGGCACTAATTTAGAAAACATAGGGGATGACGCATTATTGAAGAATAGGGAACACTTCAATTGGTAAGTCTTTCATTTCGTTAATCTTATGTGCACCTATTAATTTGTTTACAATAATACAACAAAAACTAAAATTTTGTTTCAAAATAACAACAAAAATTATTATCATTCCTTGTACGTATTATATGACTATACAGTCTTTCGAGTTGTTCTATTCGACTGTTACCGTACTATTGATTATTTTGACATTTGTCCTTGTAAAAGTAAAACGATTTATAGAGAGTGGTTTAAATTATAGTATATTAAGATATTCAAGTAATGAACAATTGATAACTTTTTACTAACTAAGCCGCAATACATAGGGCGTACATATTAAAATGTAACTATTTTAATATAAACCATAGATTTATTGTCTTTATTTCATTGCTTGATATTAATATTTGGTCTATAAAGGTTTTGTCACATGTGGAACCACCAGCAACCTCATTTATATAACAACGTCTCGCAACTCGAAACTGAAATGATGCTCAACAAGCAGTTTGCTATCGAGCACGGCATTCCAACTAATTCGTGCTACTCCGTGTCGCCCCATCACTCCGGTGTGTATCCCGTCCATGAGCCCTTGTACGAAGCTTGGAGGAAAGTATGGGATGTGAAAGTGACGAGCACAGAAGAATATCCACATTTAAGACCTGCCAGGTTAGTGCTTTTTGAGATAATTTTATTGGCTAATTTGTCTACGTTCACTATGATGGAAATACAATGAAATTGGATATTGTTCAAAGACATTAATATTAAAGAGAATTTATTGTAATTTTGCTCCTATTAGCAACGGTACAATGTACGACTTCTATTGAAATTTGCTTCTTAGGCGACTCTGTTCAACAAAGTGGACTTCATAAATATGTAACAATTCCTTTAGACTGATTGCTAAGTTGGTCTGATCGTATCCATTGAGTCAATATTAAATTCAATTTATGGACTATTCGAACATACAGAACTTGTTTACGACTTCCTATATCGAGTTGGTCGGTATATTCAGAGTTAACAGACTCAGCTGTTACGTATTTGCTAACTCCACCGAATTTACTATCGACTTGCAAATTGATAATTAAATAAAAAAGTTTGTACTTCTCATAGTTGAACATTGTTTGTGCTGTTTTAGAGATGAAATAGTGATTTTATATGGTTTTATATGTAGAAGTTTAAATAGACACCCCATTAAATCTAGCTTTTGTTAAAAATAAGAGCATTATTGACCGAATTAGTAATTAGAAACATATTTTTGAATTATATTTAATTACTGAAAAATTACACCTCATTAATGATTATTACCACTACATTTGATAGTGTACTGTTATGTTCAGCTCCAGAGAAAAATATAAAAGCAAACATCTAAAATACGCTTGACTAGTTTACAGTATACATGTTTTACCTGAAAGCTTTGGCAGTAAATCTAATATGTAGTCTTGGGAAATCTAGCCTAAAGCATCGGCTTGAAAGTACATCTATTTTTCTTTAAGAAATTCATTTTTCTGGGATATCATCATTCAAAATTGTATTATTTTTGTAATTGATATGGTGCTTTCATTAAGGTCGAGCAAATACGAATTAATATTTACAAATTTGATTTTTGAATTTGAGTAAATAACGCAAGTTATTTATTTAAAAAATATAAAAATTATAATATAACTTTTTATTATTATAGAAAATTGACCCAGAATTGGAATATTATTTAAATGCCTTAAAATTTTGAATTCTTTAAGAAAATATTTAGAAGTGAATATCAAATTTACTGCTACTTCAATATCATAGTTATTTTTGATTAAATACGAGATAATAATATGTTAGACCAGTGAAAGCGTAAATAGGAGTAAGTGAAACATTCCACGCCGTATTTATTCGAGCGCCAATAAATTAAATTGTAAATGTCACTTATAAATTAAAACGTTTCAAACTGTCTCATTTACTTATTGACGCGTGAATTTAAAATGTCAGCGTTAAATTGAAAATCTATTTTATATACTTTAATGAACGGTAAATTTTATATTATTTAATGTCAATCAATGGTTATTTTTAGAGTTATTACATATTCATCGAAGCCCTCGTGGCGCAGTGGCACAAGGGTGTGACTGTAACGCGACGGTTGTGCATTCAATCCCCACTCGAGAAAGTAAAATATTTATTTATATTTTCATTTCGTTGCTCTGGTGTCGAGGCAAAGAGCGGCGTTGACTTCCGCTACTCAACACCCAATGCCTCAAGATATGCGGAAAGTGGCGGCCGGAGTGTTTTAACTCTAGGTTTTGCCTACCGTGTTATGTGAGAAAACAAAAGAAAATAAATAAATAATTACCATCAATATTCAATCAGTCAATTAGACTAACATTATTCACAATGTAATTGGATATGAAAGTTTGCGTACTGGGGATTGTAATAGGCAATTTTTAATAAAAAAAACTTTTCATTAATTTTAAAATATATTGTACGCTTATGTTTTACGAATTTGAAGTTTGATTCATCTCTTTATATATGCTATGATATAATTTTCACATTATAATTGTGGTAACACGTAATTCACGTAAATTAATAGTCACATAATATATCGATTATTATGATAGTATGGCGAATAGTTAGTGGGCCAGTGTTGCGGTTACCAAACTCCTATAAACCGCAAGCGATGCGTGTTGCGTTGCGGCCTACAACGTACGCGCATTTCTGTAGATACGAGTACTCGACTGTGCTATACTCGTAGACACCGATGCATCAGATCGAATATCCGATACTAAATAGGATGCAACAGACAACTAGAGTTTTGGAACAAATTGGATTCGCTTGTTTAATAGAATAATATTTAAACTAAATTATATAAAATTCATTTTAAAAAGTAATTTATAGTAATATGTTAAAAAATTAACACTGTTAAAGAAAATGTTAATTCTTTCCAAATATTGCAATTCGTCTGGCTGTTTGTATATATATATATATACTTTGTACTCGTATTGCGATGTAATTAACACTTCTAACTTTTGAGTCCGAAAAGTCCACGCGTTTCAGTCCACTGACTCGTTTAATATGCAATCTAAGCATGTTTCGTCGTACGTTTTATAAGTATTTTATATCGCGTCTGCTCTAAAGAGAATTCTGCCATTGGTGCTGAGTGTGATATTTACTTTGCTGTTTAAATAGGACCACAGAAATGGTGAATAATTCTACTTTTAAATTACATACAAGTTTTTGTATGTACTCGTAGGTACAATCTCTTGTATGATTTTTTATCGTGGTTTAACCAACGACGTGTTTTAATTTTTTCTTTATGTGGAAATGAAATGTGTGTTGGAATAATAATTTAAAATTTATCTTTTAATAAACATGGCGCAGCAAATTTATTTTAGTATATTTCAATGTAGGTAGCGTAGCAGTATTAAATTTTTGTATAACAATTATTTATTCTATAAAATATATCATAGAAATTTCGTATTAACAATTTTGAATTTTGTATCGAAAGCGATGTTAATAGTTTAGGCTACTTTCATCCCGGGGGAATAATTTGCTTAAATTGAATTACAAACATTATTTATATTGTATAACGAACGTATCATTATAACGAAATTAAGTTCAGTAGGTGCTATTTTATATACGTAGATGTAATTTTAAAACTGGCAACATTTTAATTATGTAAATAGATTATCGAAAATATTGTGTATCTCATAATTTGGTTCTAAACATGTTGCACTTATTATTTCATATATTTTTATTGATTTTGATTATCAAATTAATTTTGTTAGACTCAAAGGTAAATTACTAATAATAAAAAGGTAATTACTAGTCTTAATAATAGCAATTATTCCATACGCCTAATTTTAGCACATTTCCAGGCTACGCCGAGGATTCCGCCATAGAGGTGTAATGGTACTACCACGTCAGACCTGCGGCCTGTTCACACACACGCTCCTCCTGGAACGATATCCGGGGGGCAGGCAGCGTCTCGACCGCTCCATACAAGGCGGAGAACTGTTCCAGACCGTCATTAATAACCCGGTAAGTGGGATTTACTATTGACCATTTGCATTCGTAATTGTTGTTACCAAGTTTGCAGCATGCGGGCGGACGCTCGTGTGGAACTTCGTCCAAGTGGTTTTGTGTAAACTTATATATAGTTAGTTGGTTGATATATTTGCTTCTCGTATGCGAACGGTTGATATTGTTGTTTCATAGTGGATTATCTAATTACGTTTGTTTATATATATAAATTGGGCTAATAATATATAATGAGAAATGCTTCAATTCTCATTAATTCCATACGAAAGGGATTGTCCGCAAAAACACTCCAGAATTTGGCTAGAATTTATCTCGACAATCATGTGGGCTGTCGATGGTCTCGTTACTGGTCGAAACGAGCGGACCGCACGTGAAGTGTTCTAAACGGTCGTCAATAACCGTGCCAGTTCAATTTACCACTAGCCTTTGACTTTCCATGTATCACTGGATTTGAGCTCCTCGAATAACTTGTCGGGCATGCTTTTGACAGTTGCTGGTTTTTTTAATAGACTGGCCTTAATATTTATCTATCGATATGATTTTTTTTTTAAATTTCGTTAGACGCCCATTCCACCGAGATTTCATTCGTAGACTTCCGGGCTTGTACCGTTTGTTACTTAAAATGTCAAAGTGGAAGCAAAATGCAAATTGAAACACAATACGGTCAGCCGGTTACGAATAAATTTATAATTCCGTTGTATGTATAAATATGCAAATGGCGTTTAAAATTATTTTTATATAATAAAAATCTTGTACCTACAAAGGTTTCATAATAATTTGAATACATTTAAAAAATACAGCTCTAAACTTGAGAGCATATAGTTTTTCACAAAACAATTTAATGTCATTCACGGTACATTCATCTGAATAATATATAACGACTGTCACAAAGTAAATCATAAATATAGCAATTCACAGTGAAGCTATGAATAGTCGGTGGCGCTTCCAAATAAAACAACTAAAGCGAATACAGTACAGTACTGTACAGTACCTACAGTGGTATGTCATCGTGTACATTTTTTGTTTTTAAAAAATCAAAACATCGTTATCGATAAATTGATTGGATGCTTCCATTCAGGCCCAGAACATAACCGATGTGAACTATACTTAGTGAACGATGTACTATACAGGCTTTATATCGACATTCCACTGTGAGGTCGTAGTGATGGAAGTGCTTTTAATTTAATTATAATTCTTCTCCCTTAATAATGAATATTGTACTTTTATGCTATTTGTGTTGTTTTTTAATATGCATATTTATGTAGCTCGAGTGTTCCAATTACATTTTTTAGGCTTCATGCTGCATCTCGCACTTAGTAGGGGTAGGCAGAAGGAATCTAAGAACATAGTGTTAAGACACTCAGTTCTACATTATGGTACTTGCTTTTTCTCATTATCCTCCGAATTCTGGAGGTAATGCGTTACCAGATTAGAATTAGATTAGTGTTACCAGAACGAAAAAATGAAAATATTTAATATTCCATCTTCTCGAATGGATTCGATTCCTTCAACTCCTTGCAATTTTCAACCGTTGCGTTAACAGTCGCACGCTTGTGCCCCTGCGCCACGACAGCTTCAGTCTGGCCTAATTTCTCATTAGGATAATTTATCTTTATATTGGGAATTATTTTCATTTCTTCGTTCTGATAAGACAAAGCGTGTTTCGAATTTGAACAGAAAGTTAAATGCAGGACGAATTGCTTGATATTGATGAAGCTAAGAAAGAAAATATTTAATATTTTTTCCCTTTATGTGATTAGATCAACGTGTTCATGACGCACATGTCCAACTACGGCAACGACCGTCTCGCACTGTACACGTTCGAGTCTGTGGTGAAGTTCCTCCGGTGCTGGACTAACGTGCGCCTCGCGTCGGCGCCGCCTCTCGCGCTCGCCGAGAAGTACTTTCAACTACGACCTGACGAATTGAATCCTTTATGGGGGGTGAGTGTTGATGCTGATAAACTGTTGTGGTGTAGATGTGAGCTGGTTTTGATTTAAATGGCATTGCTTTCTGTCACGCAATATGTCACATTTTTTGACCGAAAAGTGTGAAAAAAAGTAATAACATCGGCTTAGAATGTAAGTCTGCTATTCTTGTTTTTGTTCTTTGAAAATAAATAAACAAAACTGAATTGAACTTTATTTTGTATTATATAGTAGAGAAACACAAATACTAATTGATTTTTAAACGCTTTTTTTTTCGCCTGTTGATAATTTTCTTAATACGCTGTTTATACTTCAAGCTTGACGATATCCTACTAGGCGCTATGCAAAGTATCCTAGTTATATGTCAAAATAAAGCAAAATGTATACATGATATTTATATAAAGAAAATAAAAAGAATTTTAATATACGTATTACTACTTGATTTTATAATATAATCTGACATTAAAAGTACTTTATATATATGATATATATTTATAGTAAAATATTAATTTACCTATATCTGAATACACAATTGAAAAGCACCACGCCATATTGCGTACTTGTAGAGTGCGAGACATAAAGGATGCCCACGCCAGGTGGGAACAACAATGCGGAATACTCGATCATTGTTAGACCACGAGCCACTCGTGAATATTCAAGCGTTTTAGGCATAATGTTGTATTTACCGTTTAACTTTATTATGCTTACGAATTTTATTAATATATATACATATATAGGTATATTCTGTCTGTCTGTCTATTATATTATATTAATTTATATTGTCGTGACAAGTTCCTTTGATCTGAATAAGGTCGTGTATAATAATGGTTTTTTTTGTTATTACATTTTATTTCTTTTTGATGTTTTTTTCGCTGGGGTGAAAGTATGTTTACTGTTTTTTTTTAATATTTATTACAAAAGAATATTTAGACTTCGTATTATTTAATTTTGTACATTGTAATAAACACAGAGGCCGTTGTGATGAAATGAATAGAATAAATATGATTTATTCATATTTTTATTCTCTTGCTCTGGTAACAATGATAACAATGGCGAGGAGTTCCGCAACTCAACACGCAATGCCTTAAAAATTCGGCGGAAAGTGGGGAACGGAGTGTCCTAACACTAGGTTTCCCACCTACTATGCTATATGCGGTATACATTGTTATTTTTCTACCGAGTCTTCAGGAGGGCATAGGATTACCATTGCTAAAGGAAGACTGCGATTAAAATTGTTCAAGAAAATTTAATTAATGCCTCTATAATGAATTCTTAGCGCAACTTCTCAAATGAATGGAAAGATTTTCAGTGTGATAATTAATTATTATTATTGTTCTTGTGCCTTTTTTGTTGTAAGATGTAATGTTAGGTATTTAAATTATATAACTTCGCCATTTTATATTCATAAAGAATAATATTTTACTTAGTAATTCATATAATATACAAAACAAAACTAATATTTTTACAAAATAAAAAAAAACTATATTATTAGCGGACGTGGCGTAGGTATTTATCTATATATATAAAAGGACTTGTCCTCACTGACTGAGGTAAGACGCACGCACAGCCTTAACCGCTGATGGTAGAAACGTTAAATTTGGACAAAAGTTTACTTTCGTAATCTGGACATCCACTAAGAAGGGATTTTGAAAATTTTAATCCTTTAGGATTAAAATTATATAATTAAAATAGGGGTTGAAAGTTTGTATGGAAAAAATTTTAAATCGGCACCGATTCTTATAAAATTTGAAATTTAGATTTTTAAAAGCATTTAATTGAATACATGTTTCAACGTTTTCTAGAATTCTCCCCCTAAGGGTGCAAATAAGGGGTTGAAAGTTTGTATAGATTTTTTTTAAATCGGCACCATTTTTTAAAAAATTTGAAATTTAGACACTTACAAATATTTCATTGAACACATATTTCGTGGTTTATTAGAATTCACCCCTAAATATGCAAGCGAAGCTGCGCGCGTCCGCTAGTTTTTTATATTTAGAGAACGTAATGGAATTTTAAAAAATCCAATTTAAAAATTGAGCAAAAATATATTATTATAATTATGATTTTCGCTTACAAGAAAATTGACTTGCCACTTCAATAGAATTAGTTTTATTGAAGTTACGTAATAGTTAAATTTTAACGAATTAAATTAATTGATCATTCTTGGAATTATTTTAAAGACGGGAATCTAGTTGTCGCTTATAATTTATAATTTCCAATAAAAGTGAACCAACTAGACTAGGAGCTAAGAATATTTCGTAATTAAAATTATTTCTATTATCTTGAAATGTGATGCCAAGTTTTATTAAATGATACAAAAGTCAATTACGTAACGCAGAAAATCGAAAAATATATGAAACAGTTATTTGTGTACTGCAACAACGAAACAATTCAATTTCTTTTCGCTTTATAATATTAAAAGAGGCGTTAGTGTTGACTGCGAACATTGTCGATGATTCTGAAATTAAAATATAAATCATGCACTTTGATCTTTCCAAACAAATAAGAATGCTATGGTTAAATGTAAATAAAAAATGAATGTGAATTAATATAAATATAATAAATGTTTTTCGTTAAATATCGGACTAGTAGTTTCAGAAAATCGAAAAAGTATCATGAAAAAATATATATGTAGAGCTACAATAATACAACTTCTGATCTCATTTCAATAATAACTCTCATATCAATAATACAACGTTATTATTAGAAATCAGATGCGATAAATATAAAAAAAAAAAAACAATTTAGAATGGGTAATGTCTTATCCAAATGAATTTGATAATCTTTAACTTTTAAGAAAAGATAAAATAAAAGGAAATACAACAAATAAAAAGAAATACAATAACTTAAAATGAACTCACTACATCAACGCTAACGAGTCGCCTGTACGTGACTGACTGTATGTTGTTATAAGACTAGCAATGATGGTGGTAGGTATTAATACGGTTACCATACAGAAGTTCCGCTAACATTATTTTATTACCAGTAGTAGAGGTGTATATAGGGGGTAATCCCTTTTTATATACAAACATTTTCAATAAATCAAAGAGTTAAAATGTAAAATCGAAAAACATTTTCAGGTGACGTAAAATGTTATGTAACATCATATTCACCGGAGCAATTTTTAAACCACCCGCTGATTCAATTTGCAGAATTGATTCCCTCGGTGATTCCTCTACATTCCATTCCATACCCCAATACATGGCCGTAACTTACAAAATATTATAAAGCTTTTCACTTTGCTAAATATGAAAACAGTAATCCACTGGTATGGATTTAATATTTTTAAAAGATTCCCATTTTTAATACTAAAATATAAGGTGGATCAATTGTTATATTTTATAACATGTTTTGGCGCCGCCTCCTACTCGTATTTCATTTAAGTCTGCGAAAATAGAGGCAGAATTAATTTCGTTTACGGGAAATATTTTCACGGCTCAATTTTCATGATTGAAATGATCAAATTATAATTTATTAACATTTCGTGAATATAATTTGACAGAGTGAAGAGGTAATATGAAATTTAAATTGATGAAAGACGACGATTATAAATTTTATATGTTTATGATATCATTCAGTATTAATTTTCATTCCAATATTATGTAGATATAAAGTCAATATTGTAAACAAATTTTGTTTATTATAGTTGATATTGATTTATATAAATAAATTATTGGTAAAGTTATATTACAATTTGGGATTATATTTGCTTTTTGTAATATTCAAATAGACACATAAGTAAATAACTATTCTAATATTTGGCTAAGCGCTACACGTGTACACATACATATGAGAGATATTATTCCTTACATACATTAATGTAGGTACGATTTGGATTCATAGTTTGTTTACCATGTCGAGCATAAGAATTTCAAGGAAGCATTTAACCTCGATATGAAATCACAAACATTTCAGTACTAGTGCAGAGATAAAATTTATTTTTATCCAAACAGAACCCGTGCGACGATATCCGGCATCGTAGAATTTGGTCGAAGAGTAAATGGTGCGATACATTACCGAAGATCCTGGTAATAGGGCCGCAGAAGACGGGCAGCACAGCGTTATACACGTTCCTGGCCATGCATCCAACTTTAGTGCCCAATTTGCCAAGTCCGACTACGTATGAAGAATTGCAGTTCTTCAACAACAACAACTATTTGAAAGGATTAGATTGGTGAGTTTGTTGTTTAATATAGTTTAACATTTCACTTTTGTGGTTCGTTTCATATAAATTGCTTTGATGTCTCAAAGATAAATTGTATTTAGGGTTGTTTCGAGTGGACATTAAGATAAATTGGTTTAATTATGTTGCTGTTTATATCTATCTATATAAATTTGATATTGTTATCTTACTCGTTTAGGTTTTTTTACAAGGTTTTTAGAATCTGAAAAAAAATCATAAAAGCAGTATAAAATATATCATTTAATAAATTTAAAGAAACCATAAAATATTAATAATAAAATGTTCTTTTTACGATTAATTTATTTCAACTGAAGACGTACATACCTGTAGCGTGATATTGGAAAGTCTTCCAATATAAACTTTTAAAAAAAGAAGAATAAATTATAAACATTTTACTCAAAATATATTATTATTTTATAACTAGATTCTATCTGTGACCTCATCTGTTCGCTCAGATCTGTTCGGAGCTTCTTGATATATAAATAAAATGGAAAATGAAATGGAAACTTTTAACTATAACAACCATGCCATTTATCGAAATGAAAAAGTTCCCACTGATAATCCATGTTATAAACTTTGCCATTGCATCCATGCATATTTCTATCTTAAAAAAATACGAACATACACACATTGACATTTATAATGGTACATATATAATTTATGTGGATATAATAAACGTGTGTTTATAGTTTAAAAATAAAGTAAGTTTTACGATTATTTTTATAACACCATTCCGCTCCGAGTTATACATATTCTGTATGTAATAAAGATAAATTGTCTGATTTCACGCACACTCACTATGAATATTTGTTGTATGACACGGAACGCCGTATGCTTATGAAGACGTTTTATATTTAGACAGCTATTGTACTTATTGGAGTATAATAAAGCCGTTTATTTTTTTATTTAATTTTTCTTAAAATGTAAATAATTATATAGTGTGTTATATAATGTTATTAAATGAAATTTTCATCTTTTAACGATGTTTACTGCTTATAATCCAAATGAACATAAAATGTTTATTTCGACGCATCTCCCGTGATAAGTAGTGTGTGCCAATTCAGAATTTGGCGGAAAATGGGAAATGAAATGTCTTACCCTGCTGTGTGCGGCAGTATGAAGCTCATTAAGTATTCTTCCAAAAGAAGATGAGACTCACGACCAATATCATTATTGCTTCACGATAGCAATTTAATATGTGAAATAGCAATTAATCAATTGTTTTCAATTTAAAAATTAATTGCAAAAAGTAATCTGTCTATTAGATATAAAGGTGATACGATAAATTTGAATTCGCTATCAGACATGACGATCAGGCGCCGACCGACAGTCACAAAGGACCGCCCATCGCAGGGTAAACGTTTGATCCCGTTCAATAAATGTCGCCGGTTTGTTAACACTCGCTGTTATTGATTCACTACATTCTGCTCTAAATAATATTGAAACGAACTGACTGGCTTATGACCGCTGTATATGGTTTTGTGGTTTTTTAGTTAATATTTTTTATTAATATACGAATTGAATTGATACTGTATACGTAGATTACGTACTGTATATAGTTTAGATGAGCAACACAGATTTTTTTCTCACATTCACGCTGTATCCCGCACATGGTAGAGTAGGCAGAGAGCACATAGAGCTAAGACACTCCGTTTCCCACTTTCCGGCGAATTTTTGAGGCATTATGTGTTGAATGACTTAACTCAACACCTTTGCTTTCTTACCTGAACGTAGAAATGAAAATATTAATAAATAATAGTTCGTTTCCCCTAATGGGTATCGAACCCACAACCGATCGCGTTTTCAGTCACACACTTATGCCCCTCTGCCACGACGGCCACAGAAGATAAAATGCTTGTATTTTATTAGAAACTAGCGGACCCGGACGCGGCTACGCCTGCTTGAAATATAAGAATATAATTTCTATAGAAGTATAATTTCAATCTATATGAAATGCTAAAAGTGACTATTATATTTATTTTCATAAGGATGAATATCAAAATGACGCGGTAACGAACGCGGTCGCGTAGCGACGACGGTTGTTATTAACATGGCAGAATAAATTGCATGTCAAATTAGAAAGTATTTTAATTTATTAGTATATATGTGTAATATAATATTATATAGCCTATAGCACTTCTGAAGAATGCAGCTTTCATACAAAACAAAAACAAAGTAAATCGATCCAGTAGATCCAGAGATCTTAGCGTTCAAACAAACAAACAAACAAACAAACTCTTCCGCTTTATTATATTAGTATAGATAGTATTATGTCAATACCATATCACACCACAATTGCCATTATTCACTAATATACCATTTCCCATATAATGTGCATATTATTTGAATGCAATTGCAATCCGTTAGTGTATTGAACTTTACCAGTGATTTAAATCCGGTTGTAAAGGCGCCTACTATTGTGGTGCAAATATTTCATTTCGATTCAATCAGCGTCACTGTTTGTCAATGTTAGATGGATAGGTGCCTGCTATCTGTATTGTATTATAATTTACACTATAAAATATATTGTTTCATATAATATAGCCACAAGTTGTTTATATTTAGATGCTAATTGCTTAAATAAATATGTGAATGCAACGATGTAAAGAGTAAAATGAACGAGTGGACTATAAATGTTGTTTTTATATTAACAAATGTGTCACTGTAAACACGATAGATTGTGGGTGCGATTCCTACTCGAGGAAATTAAATATTTTATATTATCATTTGTTCGCTCTGGTGTAGAGGGAAAGCGCGGCGTTTAGTTCCGCCACTCAACACGCTATGGAAAGCAGGTAACGGATAGGGATACAGCATGAAGCTATCAATAGTATTTGTATTTATATAGTATACACAAGCCATTGACACGAAGTGACTGTGAGTTCGTTTTGTAAAAAGCGTGCCATTGTCGTGTGAATATTTGATCCCGATTCAATCATAGCCGACGTTTGTTGGCGTAGTGTTGATATCGATTCTCTACATTGTGCTCTAAATACTCTGACACGGACGACAATATGGAAATTGTTCTCATGTTTATATGACGTAAGGATATGAATATTTTTGATATGGATCTCGGTACACTATTACTGTTTTTATTTATTTATTCCTATCGTTTGTACTTAGTGTAGTGTATGTTAAAAGTAGTAACATATTTTATTTTTCATCTATGTAGAGTGGCATTGTTTAACGGACGAGTTAATGCCTATATTTGCCTATAACTTAGGACGTATTGTAATATTCTCCCGTCCTTTTTTGATACGTTTAATAAAGAATTTCATATTGTTTCATAAGCGAAACTGTATTATTTGTTAAGAAAATTGGTTTCCGTGCAAAGTCAACGTAAGTAACTTCCATAACTACCTCAACACCCACGCTTAAAACTTCCCTCCCGGTAACATGTAGGTAGGTACCTAAGCCTTGTACATTTTCGTGAACGAGTCAACTTTTCGTGAAAGACATGACAAATGTCAATTTGTTCCATTTTGATTTACGCGCGTATTCTGGAGAAATTTTGTTTGAACAATCAAAACTTTGGTCAAACTTACACGAGATTTGATCTTAAGCAATGAAATGTCTTACTGTTATCGAAATATATGGACATTGCAAAGTTTTAATTACTCGGGGACAAGACGTGGTGCAGGGGTGACTATAAACGAGACAGTTTATGGGTTCGATCCCCACTCGAGGAAATGAAATATTTCATATTTTCATCTCTTCGCGCTCGAAGCAGAGCGCGCCTCCAAAATTGCGAAATGCAAAATGGGAAACGAAGTGTTTTAACACTAGATTTTCTCTGCCTACCCTTATGTGTGTGTGTGCGTGAAGCTGATTATTTTATTAATTGAGTCATAATGACAATCGTTTACTTAGCTAACATCCTTTATATTGAAAACGAATTCAAAATATCAATTATTCTTTACTAAAACAAATTCAGTTTCAAACGATTTCTTTTTATTGCGAACTGTAAAAAAATATATCGTGTTTGTAATTTTTTTTCCTCTAAATCGGGAATTTATTGTTCGTGTAGCATAATGGCAATAGACAGTTTTATTTTTTGCACGCAATCATGTGATAGAATATTTAAATTGCTACAATCGATATCTACTGTGTTTTTTTAATGACACGACAAGTATGAAACAAAGTATGGGTCTTTTATATCGTTTCATTCATTTCGCAAAGTATTTTTAATTAAATAAACGCCTTTAAAGTTTTTCCTTAAAGATTTGTTGAGATTATTTCGTTTAGATTGAAGAGATCTTTTTACACCTAATGAAAAAATCCAAGCTCTTACTTTTTAATTTCATTTAATCCAATTATACAATTTAGAAGATTTTGAAGAAAATTATTAGTTTTATTATTATTTATTGTATTATTCGCCATTAATTAATTGATGCATTTATAAATAAATATTATGAAGGAACGTAAAGTTGTGAATGTATAGTTTTATAAGCCTTCATGAACATGACTTATTTACTTTAAGCATTAATGTTATTTTTAATTAAAAAGCAGTAATTTAATTTTAACAACTTTTTTTCACGCCCTCTAGAATAACTTAGCCATTTTGTCAATACTCTAGTTTGGGCAAAAAATGTAGAACAGAGTTAAGAGAGAGAGTAACGAGAGAGTGTCGTAGCTCTATATTATGAGGGAGATGCGTGTAGCTAAAAAGACCGGTAGCGATCAGTTACAATTTCTATTCATAATTGCTTGCTTATATTGCTTATATTACCAACAGGTACTTAAACTTCTTTCCTCCGAGCCAAGGGAACTCCACTCAAATATTGTTTGAGAAATCAGCAACTTATTTCGATGGGGACCTGGTGCCGCGACGAGCTCACGCGCTACTCCCGAACGCGAAGATCATCGCCATACTGATTTCACCATCGAAAAGGTAAATATATTTATGTAAACATAATTAAGATAAAGTTTGGAATATTTGCTTTTATATGTTTTTGGGAGAACAGGAATATATAAATACAAAATATGTTTCCATTGCTTGTTCACACGAGTTATTCTCATATGTTATTTTATTTAATTTCTCTCAAAATTAAATTAAATTAAACAACATTTTTTGAGTTTATTGATCAATTGTAATAGAATTTAAACACAAAACAATGTCGTGAGCCTTAATAATAACAATTCATTAATAAAGGAATTCCATACTAATTTGTATATAATAATTCATTAATGCTTTGAAGTACGTAAATAGATTCGCTAATCCATACACTGCAAACAAATTTGATAAATTAATTGAAATGTTCCGTATTATCTCGGAAAATGAAATTAACTTTAACCGTTAACTGCTTAATGCTACAAAGTTGGTATCATCGCTAGATTAGGGAACTGTGACATAACAATTATATTATAACACAAATTTTAACTTAATTGCTACAAAACAACGTTATTTTATTTCTTTTACGTTATTTATTTATTATAATGTACTCCAGAAATATATTGTGCCTGACGAAAGTCTCGACATTGACTGATTGTCAAATTACAGTCTAAATAGATGGAAGCAGTCACATTAATTTACTGGCCTTCAAAGAATGACATTTGGAGTGATCTTGCCTATAGAATTTTTTAACATCGCTAAAAGAAAATTACGTTTTTAATATAACAAAATAATTTGGGAACTAGATAAAATAATATAGAAAATAAGCCATGTACAATTTATAAACGAGCTCTTAAATCATCTGCGTTTTTAATTACAACATTTGTTACAGAGAAACAAATTGCCTATTATGCTCACTGCATCACGTAAAATTACGGTTCTTAGAGGAAAAGCTATGTAAAAGTTTATTTCAAAAGACGCGCTTTAAATAGTTAATTTTCGTTCTCCTCAGTAATCCAGGTTCACTAAATAGCTACATAAATATCCGAGGGGAATATCCTCTGGTAGGAATTTTTTTCTGTATAAAATTACCGCAATACCGGCGGTTCATTTCGTCCCAGTGTATCACTCCCTAAACAAGCAATTAATGTTGCCCCACTAATACCTTTTCATTTCTCTTGAGAATGTTTTTGTATATAAACCTTTGGATGTTAAATATAACTGGAACTGTATGTATGTATGTACATAGAAAACATATTATTTACAGTTTTTTTTGTACTTTCCTTTGTTAGTAATACTTACTTATTTTATAAGATTGAAGAACATCCTTAAATTATTATTTTTAATTAATTATTTTTTTATTATACTAATATATAAATATTACCAAGAAAATCTCTATTTTCTTCAATAGGTATATAATAATAACTTCCACGACAACAGTGATAATAATGATTGATTAGAAAATAATAGTAGGTAGGCACCTACCTATTTTAGTAATCAACATGAAGTTTGAACAAACAATATAATATGCTGTTATTGTTTGTTCATCAAACTGTTTTTATATATATTAATTATTAACAATTTATTTTTCTCGACTAATTTCATTGTTTCTCGGTACAGCTTTCAATTAATTCAATTAAAATTACCTATTATGCTTCCTTTGTTACTAAAGCACACTCCTTCCCGCCCACTTGGAGGCATGGCGTGTTAAGTGGCGGAATCAAAAGCCTACCTTTGTTTTCTTAATAATCTTTCGTATAGTGCAAATACGTTTTCCTAGATTTTTAACCCCAGAACCACCGTGCTCCTTTGGTGTATAATACTATTGTATATTCTTATTTAATGCATCCTAGCATTCTATAATTTTGATAATATCTATATTAGGTACATGAAACAAGTATGTACCAAATAAAATCAATTTCAAACATTTTAGTATTTCCTTTTGTTATTGTATTTGCGGTCGACGCTGTTTTGGATATTAATCTATTTAATTGGTGATTATGAAATGAATAATTAATTAAATAATTACAAAACCCATTGATTCTATTTACAACATAATAACCCAATTCTATAAATTAAAAGCTTTCCAATTTCCTATTTGGAATTCCAATATGTTTTAATGAGCAACAAATCCATTGATTTGAAACTTTTAGCTTTAGTAAATACGGAGAATAACATTGATATATAAAGCTGTTTAAAATTATTGAAATTTGTATTGTAAAGCTAAAATATTGGTTGTTAAATATGTATCTTATATGCGCATTTAATTGTTTGTTTATTCGAGGCAACGTCTAATTCTAAACGCGATACTTATGGGCTCAATAATAAATCATGGATGAATTATTTTCATTGACAAGACAAAACGAGGCGTTCCGCCACTCAACGCACGATGTCTCGTTAATTTGAGTAGATAGCGGAAAACAAAGTGTCTCAACACTAGCCTCTCCCTGTCTACTCTGCTATGTGTGTGATAAAACGTGAAATTAATAAAATATATATTATTACATACCTACAGATATATGTTTAAATAAAATAAATGTTCAAAATGAATTAAAAAAACACATTTTTGGTAGGTATATATCGTTATTTACATAGCTATACAAACATATAATCGAATAAATCAAAATTACTTGAAGCAGACGTCCCCTGAAGCGTAATGTTTCTCTTATTCCGAGTAAGATTGCTTGATTAAATTTGTTTTCTATGTTTCTATAAGAATTCTGTATTTTATTGCGATTTCCCGATAACAATACTGTAGGTTACTTTATTTCATGTACTTTGTACGAAACTTTTCAGAAATAGAACTGTCTGTTCGGTATTTGATATCAATTTTTAATCAAATTTCCAGTTGCTTATTTAAATTATTTCCTTTTATAAATTCTACTTTCAGTCTGTGTTAATGGAATTGGTCTTTGGAAACTCTATCTCAAAGTATGAATTAATATTATTTTGATTGGTTATATAATTTAAATAGAAAACAAATTATAAGTTTTTGATTAGAATCATAACCCTAGCAACTAATGTTTCGTTATTAACTAGTTTGGAAAAGTTTGAAATTAAATCGTTATTATAGAGAAATATTAATGTAGTCCTTTTATATTCATGATTACATGAAATAAGAGAAGGCTCGTGATAAATTATTATACTATTCACATAAAATATATATGGAATTTCTAATGTACTCGATATTTTTTTGGTAAAAAATAACTTAATAACCATATACATAACTTTTAATTCGTGTGTCACATTACAACCGGATATATAATTGAGGCAATCTGATATCAAGGTAAGAGTAAGGCAGCTCCTAATTGTAAACGCGATGGTTCCGATCCGCAGTCGGGGAAGCAATTATATTTAAATTAATCTTAGATAAAATAGTTAAATCGCAGAGTTAAGTTCCGCCTCTCATCACGCAATTTCTCGAAAATTGGACAGTGGACAGGGAACAGAATGTCTTAACGGCAAGTTCCCTACTACGCTATGCGGGAATAAGCTTGAATCTACCTGGTAAATAAATATATGTGTTTTTTTTTGCCCCAGGGCGTACTCATGGTATCAGCACATACGCTCGCACGGGGACCCCGTCGCTAACAACTATACGTTCTACACTGTCATCACAGCTAATGATTCCGCCCCTAAACATTTGCGAGATCTCAGGTAAGTACAGTACGGTTGACGAGTGGTAGCCACTCTGAAGTTACTTTCTGAACTTTTGCGCGTTGTTCACTCGGAAAAAAGATAATAAAAGTAAGAAAATTCTTAATATTAAATCTGCGCAGTCTTCGACAGCTAACTTCAGGACGACCAAGACACGTCGACCTTACTATAATTGTTAAAAATCATCTATAGCATTTTTTTAATGTAAAATTAATTATATGTATAGATTAAGAAGAAGCAAATTCAAATATATTTATGGTTATCTTATTAGTACTTAGAATCAGTATAATGATAATGAAAATGATAATTCCAGGACCTACATTCTAAGTCGCAATTTAAATGCAAGAGATCTTACAAAGATGTATTTGATGAACTAAAAATAGCCGATTACTCAATCGTTATCTATAAAGTTTTATTAGAGCAATATATTTCTACAGTGCAGAGTTATTTTCAAACAAGTGTTTTTATCCAGTATCTTTTTTTAAGTTATTCTATAAAAATTCTGCCACAATTTAATTAATTCCTAATAAATGTTCTTATTAACCTATTTTATTAAATATTATATGAATTCGATGTTAGTAATTATTTCAAACATGTTAGCGTTAAAATAATAATCATCTTCAAATGGAAATGTTGGTACACTGGAGGATATCAAATATACGAGTACGTTCGTATTTAATTGCCAATTTAATGAAAACGTATAATTAATAAATTTACTTTGGTATGGCTTTATTTACGTTTTAAAATAAGTTTAATTATTAAATAAGATAACATTGTAGCAAATATTATTATTAAATTATTTAAGTAAAATTTGTAAAGATACAGAAATATTATATATACAGTAAATTTATAGCTGCCTTTACTTCTTCAAGAAGATTTCAGAAGTAGATCAGCAATACACATAGGATACGTTATAGGATATGAATCTGTGCTTGTTAAAAATAAGTTCAACAGTTGTACGCTATTACGTATAAAGAAAAATAACATTAAAAATATTTAAAAAACAAATAAATAATTTTAAAATATTTTTCTTTATTAAATTTAGAAACCGCTGCCTAAATCCCGGTAAATACAGTCATTACCTAGAGAGATGGTTGGCGGAGTACAGTTCGCATCAGATCCACATCCTCGACGGGTCGCTGCTACGATCTGAACCGGCGGCCGTTATGAATACGCTGCAAAAATTCCTAAAAATACCACATCTGGATTATAATAAATTACTTAAGTAAGTATTATTTTATATTATTTTATAATTTACATAAAAAAACAAAGTACAATTTCAAGTTTTCAACCTACTCTTTAACTGTTAATATTAAGACAAAGAACTGGATTAGCACCTGATCAAAAATTTTAACACACGTAATAAAACAACTTGAGATTTAAATTGGTGGTATTATTATTATCAGATAATAATACTGAGATTAACATCATATATTACTAAACAACCGTGCCTGTCGGACTTATCGCTTCAATTGATCTACAGACAACGTTTTCCACATCAAAAGTTATATTAAGAAAATCTGATCAGATATTGCAGTATAGCACGAACGTAGTCAATCTAGATATCAACTATAACTTGTAACAGTATTTTAATAAAAAGCTCTGTCCTTTTTGTGTCCCGCATATTGCAGGTTAGGCAGAGGGAACCACAAACTTGGTGCTTAAGACGCTCCTTCCCAATTGTGACACTTTCGGTCCCCACTTGTTTTAAAATTCTATATAAATATATTTTTTTATTACTTCACAATTTAAAAAATATAATGATAAATGTAAAGGGCGACACAGCGATACAGATACGATTTTGTGTTTGATCCAATTTCGTAGGAATAAAATATTTTTATTTCCTCCTACTGGTATACAAGGTTAAGGGCGGTGTTAAGTTTCGCCACTAAACACGCAATGTCTCGAAAGTGTGCGATGTGCTGAAATTTAAGTGTTTCTTCACTCCTCTACCTGGCTATGTGCGGAATACAGCTTGAAGCACAAAAAATAACATTAAATATTTTAATAAAAAAGTTTGCTGTTCATTGTTTATGTTATGTTATTAAGCGTTGTTCTCAAACTTAGCAATTGTTAACAAATTTAAAGTTATGTTAAGACTGCAGGAGCTTCAATCTCGTTTTGTTTATTATTTAAATATAATATTTCTTACTTAAAAATATAATAGAGATTCTTACTTAACAAATACATATTTATTTTTATAGTAGCGACCCAAACATGGCTTCGCCCGTTTAAACTTATTGTTATATTATATTCAAATTATACAAAATATTAACACACAAAATATTTGTAGTCTGTGTTATTCTACTGTATAAGATATATATAACTAATCTAATTAAATTGGTTCAGTAGTTATTGCGTAACAGAGGAAAAACATCCATCTACACGAACCCTTACACTTATAGTTTTAAATACAATATAATAAATTAATAAATATTTAAAGTAGGATTCCCACTTAAAGATATTTATTTTTATTTTATACTGATATATCTGTATTTGCTTGTAGAGAAAATCCATTGATATTAAAATACAGATGAGGGCAAAGAGGGTTTTTAAAATGTACTATAATCATAATAATATTTTCTAGCGGAACAATATCTAATAGAAAATGTTATCTTACCTTAGTTTATTATCTCGAGCTATATTTATGCTATTACGGTGTCTAGTTTCTAAGTAGGAACTTACCTTTTATTCCTTTGTTGTCTTTTAGATATCGTGTTCTCGGGACGCGATACCGTTGTACATTAACTCTTGTATAAAAGAATAATGTAATTGCTCCCTAAGAAACAACTATGCATATATAATCTTATATATTGTTTTAAGTAAAAATCTTTTTCATTTGAAAAGTTTTAAGCACGGTTAACGGAAGTTTCTTAATGGGAATGGATCACTAGGTTCCCAGGTCCTTCTGCCAAGTGCGAAATACAGCGTCTAACTAAAAAAAAAGTTTAAAGTAACTATGGAATTTAATGAATACTTTCTATGACAAACTTTATTGCCACGCACGGAGTACGCATATTGTGGTACAATCCTTATAAGGTTTTTGTATCCATATAAGGATGTTCTATTTGGAATATATAGACTTATGATAGCTAATCAAAAGAGCCATTACAGTATTTTCCGATGCAAGCGCATAAAGGAGCAGGGAATATTGTAATTAAGTTTTTAATTAAATAAATTAGTTAGATCTTAGGACGTGGCTGAAGACACACTTTAAACTTAGAAATCATCATCCCTATGTCGTACTTTGATAATATAAAATATTTTTATTGTGGATTTTTTCCTCTCCTTATAGTTTTTTTTTCTATAAATTTATATCTAATATCGAAAATATTTCCATAATAACTATTTACTAACTCGGTCAGATTTTCAATCTAAGGTTATTATCATGAAAACTTGCTCAAGCAAGGAATTTGGCATCGTTTCAACAATGTGCCACGGAGTGCACTAAGACCCTGTCCTACAACTGACCTGTTCAGTTGTTTCGAATCATCCTATCAGATTATGGAAGCATAGAAATAGGATATTCACCAGGTAATAGGATATTCGAGTAAGTTGCAAATCTATCGTGTTTAGTCTTTCTTACACGACATTGAATAAAACTAGTACAATTATACTGTTATACGAAGGCTATCTGAAATAAAATAAAAAATATCATTAAAACTATGGAAAAATTTAATTGATATAAAAAATAAATCTAAATGTAAGTTTTTATCCAGTGCCCAAAGACAAACAATATAGACACATATTTCATTTAAACTATTCTGTACATGGTATAACAAATAATCTATATTTAATAGATATTGTCACTTCCAGTTCTAATTTAAACTAGATATTAAGACAAAGCCTAAGCGCTGCTACTGGCCTATTCAGTTGTATTAAGACATCCTATCAGATTATGGAAGCATAGATGTAGGACATTCACCTGTTAAACATTCAAAGAAAATCTATAGTTTAACATGACTATTATTATTATGTGGTAGTTGTGAAGAACTGCGTTTGACTGTAAACGTGACGGTTCTGGGTTTGATTTCCACTCGGGGGAATGAAATACATAGATAATTATTTTATTTCCTCGATCTGATAAGAAGACGCGACGTTGAGTTAAGCCACTCAACATTAGGTTCGCTTTGCCAACACTATTATACGCGGGATTTGTGAAGAAAAAAATATATTAATAATACTAAATTGTTACAGATACGATCCAAAAAAAGGATTTTTCTGCCAAGTAACAAGTAACGAGAAAACGAAATGTCTCGGAAAATCAAAGGGCAGGGTATATCCACCGATGGACGAAGTATCGACGAAATTTCTAAGAAGATATTATACTCAACACAACACGGCGTTATCCAAATTACTAGTTAGATTAGGAAGACCTGTCCCGCAATGGCTAAAAGACGAATTATCCAATGGATAGCATTACATAAAACCTAAAAGGTTGGAAAAAATGCATAAACTTATCAAAGTATGTGTTGTGGCGATGCCTTGAGTTTGCCAACTTCTGAACAAGTTTTTGTAAAGTGCTATGGTTATTTATGGGAATGGAAGAGTGATTACGTCTCCGAATAATAGTGAATGTGTTTTTTCTTTCAATAAATAATTATAGATAGTGTATTTATGTGAGTTTTTAGTGATGTTTTTGATGAACAAAATGTTTCCTAAACGTTGGCAACCCTTAGGCCGGATTTACACTATAGTGTCGGTCGTGGTTCCTTCACGGTTCGAACTCAGTCTGCTAAAATATGGGAAATATTCTTTTATGCGTGATTCGACCCCAACTTGACCAGAATAATAGTATGAATGCTCTCATTGTTTCTCATATAACACTATTTAAAAAGACTGACATCGGATCGGAGAACGAGCCTTCGAGCCAACGAGCCACGATCAGCACCATAGTGTGGGTTCGGCCTTAAGGTAATATCGTTCAGTCCGAGTTATGAACTATGGACGTTTTCAATACGTAATGTTGTTTTTTCATGTTTCAGTGTCAGAGTATCGTTGTTGAGATATATCTATTAATATACGTGTAATATATCAGAGATATTATAATGATTTATTAGATATTTCACTATAGTGAGTGGAATATTTATTTAGATTGTAATGTTTATTGATTTTGTAGCTTAATTCGTTGTTCATATAATTTTGCTTGCCCGAAATCTTTAGCCATATTACTGAATATCAAAAGGGATAATATGAGATGTAGATCTATTTAATTATGTTATAATATTTATATATTTGAAAGAGGGAGATGGCACGATCATTAGCTATCTCTTTCTATATATTTTTAATAACCCACTTCTATAGTATTATCCCAACGATATCTGTATAGGTGCTATTCGTTAGTTAAGTTTCAACCTGCCGTCATGTAAATAAAAGAAAATAGCATGGTATCTAAATTGTTTTTTTTTAAATAATTTAGTTATTCAAATTTATCTCATTCCATGCTTACGGACACGCTTAGTATATTCGATGTACGAATATGTACGTACGTACCTGACATTTGTACATTTGTAGTTAATTTTGTACGTTACTGTTTAGACGTTCAAAATTAAATATGGCTTTTTAAAAAATAGATGTTATTTATATAGCGTACATAGGTAGTATTATAAATATTTTATTTTTATCTAGATCTACAAAATGAACAATATATTATTGGTTGTTTTCGAATAATGTTATTTTCTTATATTTAACGTTAGGTGCTTGAATGTCTCTCGCTAAGTATGTAGTGATGTTGACAACTGTGTCAAGTGGAAAGCGACGGCCATATTTTATTTTGAACCTCTTGTCTTAATATATAAGAAAATTATTTTCAATACTTGCATCCTGTGCCATTTGAGCCAAAAATATATATAAATAAAATTTTAGTAAACGCCTTTTTAAACTTCAGTACATTATAATTGAAGAGAAATAAATGTCGGTAGACGTCAAAGCAATGTACGCGAATTAAAACATTTAGTTCAATGGCACAATGAACAATAAACTAGTCCTACTATTAAGTCTTTATTGTTTAATATCACAATATTACAGTTACCTTTCAACAGATGGACAGTTTACTATTCTTTTAAATGAAATGTAGGGCAAAGTCGTGTTGTACTATTTATATTTTATAGGTTTATGTTAAATATTACTATTGTATACTTCATTTTTATTGTACAGGCACCATCGTGGCGTAGCGGCATATTGTCAACGCAATGGTTATGGATTCGGTTCTTACTCGGAAAATGATTTTGTTTTTCATTTCCCCGCTCTGGCAATAAAGCGCCGCGCTGAGTTTCGTCACTCAATATGCAATGTCTTAAAAATTTGTGCGCGGGGAACCGAATGTCTTAATCTACCTTGCTATATACAGATAAAAATATGTTTTATTTAAATAAAATGAAATACTTCGTTATACATTATAACCGCGGCTTTGTTCTACAATAGATTTCTCTTTACATCCAAAATATAAATGTATTTGTAATATATTTTGATACGCATGAATTTACGCGAGGATACGGTCTGAAGATTGTTACGATTTTACATAACTTTGTAATAGTTGTACTTAAAGTTCATGTGAAAGTCTCATCTCCATAGTAATTATATTACATTATGAAAAAAAATATAATAATAAAATAATAGTGTAAATTATAATTTTTGTATAAATATCTATTGGAAAATGTTTTTCGTAGAACATTGCCTCTAAAAATGTATGTAACGTAGGGTACGGAAACGAGTGTAGTGTAAATACTTTTTTAAATAAATTTCATACCATTTCATTCACTCGGGAATTTTTCACGTCGACGCGCGACCCCGACGCTTTTATAACTGTCAGTTTAATTTTGACTGAAACACATCAATCTATTTGTTTTACAAAATTTTTTTATATTGCGCAAAAATAAAAAAATATATATAGGTATGAAATATGCAAAAATTGTTACGTACATATATTCCTACGTATATATCATTTTCTATGAAATATTGTTTTGTATTATATTTAGATATTACATATATCAGTGTTCTACGAACGAATGTTTTCAAATTATTTTCCGTTTTTCAACAAAGCTTTTATAGATTTAGAGTTTTATGTATACACTTCTGACGTTTTTGATGGATTGTGAGGTGATGTGGTAATAGAAAATGGCCTTACATTTTTTCGTAAATATCGTTTTTCTATTTATAATATTAATTTATAATTTATTTCTATTTCTTTTGTTTTTGGATTGAGGATCTGTTGGGGTTCATATGGATTACATACACATTTTTTCTTACTTGTTAGGTTTGAAAATCTGTGCTTCTACACCACATCTTGTACGAATATTATTTCATTAAATATTATTTAACAAAAAATGTTTAAATATATTATATTTCCCTTTGAGGTCACGGGTTTGGCCTTGGAAAGCAAATAAATGTACATACTATAAAAATACTTCTTTATATGGAATTTAAATAAAAAATTAAATTATGTTTTTAATAGTTACATCGAATTTGGCAGCGTACGAAATCATTTGTTGAATAATAAGTTATTATAATTTTATGCTGAAAATAGCCTCTTTACATTTATTTGTTTAATGTTATGTAATTTTTCAAAGGCAATGACTGCTCTTAAAATGTGTTCTGTATATGAAATTAATACGTCACTTATTTTATTAAATGATTTAATTAATGAAAGATTTTTTATTTATTTCATCTTTCTTGTTGTAATATAAAATAATTTACGTCGTGAATCAGTCAATATTTTAAATAAAAAACTATTTTCTAAGTTATCTAGTTCTTAATATTTTCACATAAACTACTTATAAATTTAATGTACTAGTTTTTAGAGACTTAAATGTCACTCAGGGTATTTAAAAATATGATATTTGTAATTATATATAAAATTTTGATATTCAGGTCAGATAAAGTTCGACGTGGAGCTTAGCCAGAGATATGTAATTAATCTTTTGATGGGTAGTGGGGAACAAAGTAAAGTATATCTTTGCTAACTTCACAAAGCAGAAAAAAAATCGTAGGCATAATTTTTTTTTCGCATACCTATAGCAGCGTAGGCAGAGGAAGTCGAGAGTTAAGACACTTCACAGTTTCCATTCCACTTTAGCGGGCAAGGAATAATAATAAGTTAATGTAATCATTTCCCGAGTAAGGATTGAAGCCACATCCATCGCGTTAGTACACCCACTACGCGTCGATAGCCTCTAAAATTTTTACAGAACATAATAAAAGAAATTCATTACAGTTTAAACGACTCCAATCAGTCTTAAGTACCACTTATTCTGAACGCTGTATCCGGCTAGAAATTAAACGTCATCGTTATATTTTATATACACCTAAGGCGAGGAAAAGTTATTAACATTCTTAAATAAATTAAATCAAGTATATATAGAAAAATGCTATAAACTACTTCTTATGTAATGCATAATGTTATTTCAAAAGATTAATTTTGTTTTTATAAATTGGTTGTCTTTGTTTATCTTATCTTTGTTGCAACGGTGTGAGTTCGATTCCCACTCGGCGAAATACATTATCATTTCTTAGCTTTAGATAGAGAGAACATACATACACATACTACATTTCTTAGCTTAGAAGACGATAAACTATGGTGCAGTTACGTCTCTCCGCTATTCAACACTAAATAATTGGGTGGAAGTGGACTGTCTTGTTAGGTTCCCTTTGCATATTTTTATTTTATTTTAGATGATGATGTACAGTTACCCTATACAGCGTTAATCTAAAAAAAGAATTAGGTTAATATTGTTACCTAAATACATTTAAAAATTAAAACCTAAATTTGACAATATAAAGTAGGTGGGAACTAAACTCAGATATTTGGTAGTTACTAAATGAAGGTTAAAGCAAGCTTAAATGAAATAAAGCAAAATTTGTATCCTTAGAAATTGAATATAGAATGGAAAATTATAAAACTATTTTCATATTTTTTTTATTAATATATCCGTTACTACACCGTGAACGGTCCTTTGCAATACTACCTAATAGCGTTGACATATATACAACCTTAAAACATCAATTTCAAAGGATAACATTTGAGCACACAACGATTATCCAAGCCAATTGCATTCGAACAGAAATACAACGAAAAATCTTAAAACATTTTCCTGTCGCAACCATTGTTCACTGGGATACATTTCGGAAATGTATTCACATTTCCCTCACAGCACAGCCTCATAGCTTTTCATTACAATCGCTTCGCAAAACAAAGGCCCGTCGCCGGACCGCAGTAAACAGGTAATTTTACTTTGAAACATTCAATTTGAATCCGTATTGAAAAGGTAAAAGTTTAATCGATTCAATCAGAATCGACTTTCGCTAAAGATTTGCATTCAATGAATGTAATTGAATCGGGACGACGATAAAGTTCGATAGAAAACGTTAAAAGTCGTAGTACCTACTTCAAATTTTCTCGACTTGAAAACCTACTTTTAAAGAACAGTCTTCCAGGACCAGGTCATATTGAGTGGAACTTTACTTCAGTAGTACTACTTTTTATTGGATATGTGTATTGTGAGGCTCTATTAAATAAAAAAAATATAGTTTTCACTTAAACATATATACATATAGACATAATTTATCATTACATAAATTGTTGCCTGTTTTTTCTGTAGATATTCTTAATAAAAAAATATATTTTCTAACTTTCCCGATACTCGGTCAAAAAAGACGTAACTTGCTAAAAGATACGTCAGGCTTCATAAGCTCCCGAGTCTACGATATGTTGGTGAAACGAGCAACCTGCGCGCATTACAGCTTTTATCTTAAAATAACCGACAGTGATGGATGACGGCGGCCGACATAATTCATTTATCTACGATCGAGGAGCGCCCGATAACCCCACGATGCGCCAGTTTCGTCAAACCCCACTATAATTGACACTGAACAGCCGCTGACTTTAGAAAATTGTTGAAAACTTTATAGATTTACAGACTATTTTTTTTTCTTTTAAAAAGATCAATAACAACGTTTATATTTTCTCTTAAAATAGTCTTAGGGCCAACGTGTAATTAACAGTAACATTTTTAATATAAACGTATTTAATAAATTTTAAATATAATTTTTCCTTGAGTGAGTTTCGAACCCACGACCGTTGCTAGTATATAATCTATTTGGTGCGGTATAAAAGATAATTCTTTATACATAATACATATGACAGATGCTACTTTTAAATTCTCTTTGGACATATGTAGAGCTAAGATATTTGTTATTTCCTTTAGTAGGTAATAATTAAGTTTATGAATACGTGTTCTTGGCGATGCAGTCGTCGTCGGAGTACACTCTAATGTAATGTCTGCTGCACTGAATGTCGCAGCATCAACCGCACGCACCGCAGATAGAAACATCCAGCGACGTACAATTAATATTATGTTGTAATAGTTGCTTATATAATTTCTTCATTCCAATTTCATTTTCTTACGCGAATATTCGCAATTTTACTCTTTTAAATCATTATACCAAATTCAACCCTTTAAACCTTCATTCGTAATTATAAACTTCAAATTGCAATTTTTTGATCTCATATTCATCCGATTTATAAAAAAAATAATTTTAATTTGAAATTAAAATATTTACTAGGTACTTAATTTAAAAAACTTTAAGTTATTTTACAGTCTAATATTATAGAATTATTTTCCTCATAACTTATGAAACCAAAGATGAATATAGGATTTAGAAACTTGAATAATAATTAAAAGTATACATTTAGATAATCATGTAAAAGTAAATATAATATAAATAATTTATGAAAAATATAGAAATTGTACAAAAATTTTAACACTGGGATTTGAATCCCCGTTTCTTGGAAACTTCATCCAAGTGTTTCTTGTATTTTTCGTCTGTAAGTGTGGAATAAGAATTTAAAAATATTAAAATGAAATGTATAAATCGTTTAAGGCTTACTCATAAATATATGAAAATTTTTTTCCATAGGCAGCCAGAAGAAACAACCTAGTGTAAAGACAATGCATTCTTGCCTTTGCCGGAACAAAATATATTGACGTAGATGCTGCTAAATCTTACGTTGAAAATAATAATTATAAATAACGTTTATATCACACAGTAAACAGTGAAGATTGTTTAATTAATTATTTAAATTGCTCTAATACTTACGCAGAAATGCTAAAAGCTTTTAGCTTGTCCGAAATACAGTTCTGTACGGTAGAATATTAAGTACGCTTATAGAAATAGAATTTATTTTGAACAGATTATGTTTATTTATTTATTATAAGAAATTTATTATAATAAATTTATATGTAATACGGTTTCGAAATATAATTATGATTTTGATATACGTTTAATTACATATGATGTACCTATCCTTGGAAAGTGTTCCGATAAAAATCCTTTGTATTAATGTTAATTTATTAAAATTGTATAAATGCATATTAAAATTATACTTATAAATACGTTTTAGCTTTGTCTGGTACATAGCAGCCTAAAACCTACTATGAAGACACTTCGTTTTATTAATCCATTCCTATTTGGAAGTCGGGATCCCACCCACAACCATCACGTTTTCTGTTCGACTGCGCCACGTTTCCCTCAATATACGATGGCCAGAACTAAGGTAAATATATTGATATATACTTTACAAAATATGATTATGTAAGTATATTAAATCCAATTTTCCATCTTCCCCTAGAAATCTCTTGGAAACTTACGTACCTACGCTACGTCCGTAGCAAAAAGTCATCCATCACAAAATTAAAGCTACCAACTGTGCGGAGCGCGCTGCACATTTAAATTACAGCATTTAAATTTCACGTTAAACGTTATTAACTGTTCTCGCAATAAAAATGTCTCAGAAGGTGCAATGCATTTGCATCACACAATTATATAGCAAGTTATATATACTCGTAGATAGAAGTCACGGAACGGTTCTAGATAGAACATACGGAACGGAAATATTGCATTTCCATTTACGATGTGACTGCTAACAAGGTATCGTTATTCGTTATAAATAGTTCAGACTAAACATTCACAGAAATTTCGAGATACTAATATAGGTATATGCATTCGTTGTTCGTTTGTACAAGCTTTGAGTGAGTTTTTTCTTAAAATTGGAAATAGTTATTGTTTTCGATATCTTTTCACGTAAGTCTCGTGTTATGACGTGTTCTACAAGTATGAAGTGTATTTTGGAAAATATTTGTTTGATAAAAAAATATTGAAAATTATGTTGAAAAATAATATTAAATATATCAATAATAATAATAATATTACTATTAAATTAACCTAACCAAAAAAAAAACATATATATTTA
The DNA here is from genome assembly GCF_056956725.1 of Heliconius melpomene rosina. Classification (NCBI taxonomy): domain Eukaryota; kingdom Metazoa; phylum Arthropoda; class Insecta; order Lepidoptera; family Nymphalidae; genus Heliconius; species Heliconius melpomene. The sequence goes on along the minus strand of NC_140401.1, from coordinate 3,538,265 downwards.
ATCAAACGTAATCACGCACAATTTATATCGGCGAATTAGACACAAACGACGCGCGCCGGCATATTGGATTCGATTCATTCCTTCGGATATCAAAGTGGAGGTAGAGACGCAGAGACCGTCGCTTAGCAAATATTCCCCGACTCCGGGATCCGGGCTCCGGGCTCGCCCGACTGACTCTATTAATTAAAGGGCCATCTAATTAGTCGCCCGACAATCAGTCCACCTGACCCGCAGTGACCCGCTGGTGTTCGATCTATTGAGCATTAATGTCGATTACGTACGTCATTTAACCAGGATAATGTAAGAGCTATGTCTTAATGTATTTTGTATATTATTCCTATACTATTCCATAAAAAAGCTAACAATATCGCCTAATAGTGTAGAGGGAACTGGAGTGTCTTATCTTAGTGTTAAGACACTCTGCCACGCTACGACTGGTCTCATTCCTGGATTCTCATTCATTCTTGGAAAGGAAAATAACCAGGAGGAATATAAGTGTTGAAAAATTTACATAATTTAATAATAGTATTATATACTATTATTATAGTCTATTTTATACCACTAAATTCCTTCGAGAAGTAACTAACTATATATTGTACTGAAATTAATTAAAACGACTCAATTACAAATTACATAATATATTGAATTGATTAAATTGATTACTGTATCGCGTTATTACCGTCTAAACAATACAGAGCGAATATAGTACCTAGATCAATACAATAATAGAATTCGCGATTACAGTTCATTGATAATTGGAAATAATGTTTGTTCGTCAGTTAGTTTGAAATAAAATATTTCCAGTTTTGTATCGTTATATGCAATATTAAAATTTTATAACAAAATGAAGAGGCATAACTTAAAAACCTACTCGTGTTTTTTCTATATTTAATTTATTTGTTCTATTTGCTTAATTAGTTGATTGACAACGTATAAATATGATTTCTATACCAAATGTATATTCTATGCATCATAGTTATTTATGAAAATGGCTAGTTAGCTGACAATTGTAACACAAATATTTAGAACTATAAATTCATAATAACGTCCCGAGCTATCTTCGCAGGGCAAATAGCAATAAGCTCAAGTTTAAACCTCTTGGTTTAAACTGGGAAGATTTCGAGAGCATTGTGACAAAGCAACATGAAATAGGATATTGTTCGTCGGACATGCTGCTCTACTTGCGCGAGGTAGAGCGGCTCATGACTCGTGCTTCATAGGTAGAGGTAGAGGTAGAGGTAGAGTTAATCAATTCTCGTTGTGAGATTACGAACTGTCGAATACATCTCTGCTTTAACTGGTTAATGCGCTTAATTATCATTGTATTGCACACCACGACGAAAAAGTAGGATATTACTATTAAAAGCTGGTTTTTAACACTGAAAAATTGCATTTTAAATGTATATTTTTATTTCTTTAATTTCCTATTTTTTTGTCTTTTTAATTATTTTTTTTTGTTTTCTTTTTTAATAGATCAAAAAGTCAGGGTGCCTTTTAAACATTGTTTATGCTAGCCGATGTAGTTCAACAGTCGCATTGTAGCGGGCTCACATTTAGAAAGGCGTCCTTTGTATTATCATAAATGAGACACCTAATGCCCTTTATTAAATACTTTCAGAACTACGAATTAATTGCCTGTGATTCGAAACTATAGAAAACGAATAGAAAATGTATGGAGCAAAGGGAAAGGTCATTAAAATCGCGTTACCGATCTGAACGAAAGAAAACACACAATAAATAACATAGTTCAGTTTGTTAGTACTCGTAGTAGCGATGTTAAAGCAATTTTATTGTAATATCATAGACTCGAAAAATATTGTGTTGTGGATTGTGAGTTCTGTATAATCCAAAATAATCATAATATGAAATTACATAACTATATTTATATAACATTTATTTAAATTTAAGGCTATAAACTGCTACTTTAAACGTTCACTCGTTCCTAAAACTTTTGCGGCACAAAAAGAATATAACATTACTCTCCACTGCATACTATTCAATTTTCTAGAATATAGCGGCGTGGCAGCAGTACGCCTATCCGCATCCATCCTGTATCTTCCATCTCTACTGAACATACTTCCCAAAGATACCACTTCATTCACTTGTTTTTATATTAATTAAATACAAGATGTATTTGAAAGAAATAAAGAGAAGGCGGAATGCAAGATCTTAGAGATTCAAGATGTCTTACTCGCATTCAGGCTTAGACCATTATTTTCACATTATTGTAATATTTGTGTAATAATAATAATAATAGTATTATTACTACACAAATATTATTATACTAATTTAAAAAATGGCTTAGGATGTTGCTTTTTAAAAATAAATACTCTACACAGATAATTAATAGGTTTTGAAAGTACCTAAAACAGAAAATGAAACGATAAATTCAATAAAAGAAACGAAAAAGAAGTAAAAGTATCTCGTGCAAAATTACCATAATTGCTAGGGAAGTAATCTCTCTTACTTTTTATTACGTTTAAGTTAGTTATCGTTCGGAACCAGTTACAATCAATCAACTCCAATAAAATGTCTCAAAGTGACATTACCTGCTTCCTATCCGTCCATCACCGATACTGTAGGACAATTAATTGCCTGAGGGACTTCTTTTGTATGAAAGAGAAATGTTTCCTAAATTTATATTCAAACCTTGTTTAGGCATATTTAGCTATCATTATGTTTTGAGCATGCAATCAAAAACGACTTGATTTATGTTTAAGTATACTGTTCCTTTACATTTCCATGACCGATTGTAATATTTTTAATATAAATTATACTACTTGAAAAAATTGATTTTACAAGGCATTGAATGTTGAGTTGTTGTGTAATGTAAATATTAATAAATAAAAATTCATTTTCCCAAATGTGAATCGAACCCACAGACGTAGCGTTTACAGATACACGTTTGTGCCACTGCGCTACGACGACGGTCACATGTGTATGCATATAAAGTAATAAATCCGTAAAATTTTATTATCCTGTCCATTTGAATTTATTTGTGCAGGGAAATTCACGGCGGCAATAGAATATCCTTTATTTATTAACGCAAAACCACGTATGGATGTGAGTAAAAATATTTTTTAGAAAAATCTTATTTACATAAAAACCAATTTTTAGCGCTTTGTAGCATTCTGTAGCCTGGGTCTGGCATATGTTTTTATTTAATTAACTTGATTTCAAATTTATTTTTATATAGCCAATATAAAATAATTTTTCTTTTTTTTCAAGATATTTTCTTTAATATAGATCATGAATAATATTTTGTTATCAAAAAATATCTAATATTGTTTAAACCTTGCTGAAAACTGTAAAGTTTTACGTAATATCTATCTATAGTACTAACGAAGGAAAAATATTAAAACAACAACCATTTAAAATAGACTACTATTAATAAATCCTTAAACATTACAACCAAAGCAAATTCGAAGAAGCTATAAATCAAGGGTAAATGGCGTAACTAAAACAAAACGCAGCACAAATCGCTAAGAACATTCGAGATTCATTAAATACTCGTCTACTCGTAGCAGTCCCGGCAGTATTACGAGGTCTACGAGTATACAGCGGTTTATTGTTGTCATTCCGTTTGTAGGCGACCGATCGATGACGGACGTTTAAATGGTACCAATGTCACCAGGTTCCCTGCACACGTCACCACCGCCCACTCTGTCTCTGCCGCGGAGACTCCGCAGACAGATGTTTTACTTTGTCATTCTATTTCCAGCGCTAATGAGGTTCGTTTAGTACTAAATAGCGACTGTTCTGTATACGCGTTCAGGTTGAAGTCATCATTTTCATTCGCATAATGTTAACGATATCAGATTATGGTTATTTTATATTTTTATTAATTGAAAATAAATATAGGGTGTTACAAAGATTTACAACTAAATGTAATGTGATACATAATTTTATTGTAATGTCATTAATGGCTCCCGCCATGCAGTACAAAATCTTAAAATATAGGCAATTATGGAGAACAGAATCAATAATGTATTTCTATATTCTTTAAAAAGATTAGTTTACGATTAGTTTTACGTAGCACCTAAGTGCTACGAAAATGTTAATCTAACAACACTTTTACAACAGTTGTAAGGTTACTTATACAGCTTGTTACAATCGAATTGAAGGAAACAAAGTTGCCAATAGTGTTCTAAGTGTTTACTATTTAGTGAGATTAAGGTACGACGTATCGCCCTAATGATGGTAATTATAGGTTAAATTAAAAGTAGATTTATGTTCTGTTAGTTAGAATTGACATTTATATGGCTTAGTTGGTACGTTGTACTTTGAATATAATAATAATAATTGTGTTTAAATCCCGCTTGTCTGGATTTCTATTCATAATTTTGTGTTCCTTTTATATCTTTATAGTGGATTTATATAAATGTTAGAACTATAATCGGTCATTTCTATTAAAAAGATTAGGTAGTAGATATTTATTATTTCATTCATTTTGTCTCACTTTACGTAACCTATACATTAAAACCATAAAAATCCAGAAAGCCAAGAAATTTTCAATAAGCCCGTACCAAAATTCAAGTGGAGCAAGGTCGGGTTACTAGTTAATTATATTTCAAATATTTCATATTGAGCAGTAAAGTTATCGGAAATATTAATTAAATTCCGCTTCTAAAGCTATTTCATCCTTTTGTGTTAACAAACAGAATTGGTAGTACAAGTTAGTTTCCTAGGAACCTAGGCTTATTCGACGAAGATAAATCTATTTAAATAAATAAAAACCGTTCCCAATTTCCACCGAAATCTCGAAGCATTGCGTATTGAGTGGCGGAACTCTACGCTGCGCTTTGAAACGAAAATATTTATAAATGATAACTTATTTAACCGATTGGAAATCGAACCCTCAACCGCTTTTACAGTCACACACTTGGGCCTTGCGCTAGGACGCGACGGCCTCAATGATGGATGGTATAACCGATTATATTTAGGTTCAAACTATTTAGTAATAGTATAAGTCGTTAAGTACTACTAGTCACTAAAACAAAGGAAAAGGTTAAAGCAAATAGGAAATTAAAAAGCTTTTCAGACATTACATGTATGAACAAGTTACGTAGTAAATACTATTTTATAAATTGGCAACAAAATATTCGGCAATATATAAAACACGTGATGGGCGGAGGTCCCCAATGAATTTTAAATTGAATTCAATTTATTTATTGGGAAAAATGTAGGCTTTTTTGGAACCTTTATATATTAGATTATCCTTAAAGACCATGCAATATTTGTAGCATGAAAGGTTCCTGAAAGGATTTGAAGTGGAAAGCAACAATAAATATAATATATAAATGTATAAGAAATTTATCAATTAAACTTTTATTACTTGTGACCCGCCCGCGGCTTCGCCCGCTTGAATTACATGATTACTTATTCAACATAGTGAATTAATTATAGCTACAACTACAAATATAATATATAAGAAAGTATACTTGTATTTTAAAATATTTAAAATTTGTAGGTATGTTTGATTGCTTAATTTTCGATGCTATTAAAATGTAAGTGCTATGAAGCCAGTCGTGGCTTAGGAGCACAAGCATGCGACTGTGAACAGGAAAGTTGTAGATTAGATTCTGGAGGAAATCAAATATTTAATGTTTTCTTTTCTCCGTTCTGGTGATGAGGGAAAGCGTTGAATTTCGCGAATTGATACACAATGCCTCCCAATAAGGAGAGTGTCCTAACACGAGGTTCCCTCTGCCTACCCTATTCTATGTGGGATACAACATGAAGCTAGAAAAAACACTCATATACCCGTCAATACAAAATGTATAAGACCAACTAATAGTTTGAAACTTAGCAAATATAGGAATAGCAACAGCTGCAATATCAACTATGAATATATCTCCCGCAACTCGATATAGGAAGTCATAAACAAGTTCCGTATGTACCAATGCTCTATCAATTTAATATTTGTGCTATAGATATCAAAATAACTTACAACTGACTCATATTGTTTACTTGTTAATGTAAAAGATGTCTCTATATTTTTGTTTAAAATAAATTGTGAAAATTGTGACAATCGTGTGTAACGAACGCTGAAATAGTTAAAATTGAACACGAGGCATTGCTTACGTTAAGCATATATACATATATGTTTTATTCAAGCCTTATTATTTCTCTCGTACTAATATAAGAGAAAAATAGTCAATTAGTTCCTTCTGCCTGACTTAGGTATCAACTTTTCGTGAAAGTAATAAAGATCTTTGAAATATTCATAAATACTCATTTTTATTATAAAATCAACATTGAAAAAATCGTGTGAAGTTGTGTATTTATTTTACAATATCTTTTTTCAGTTAATTTAGGCTCTTTTACTATAAAAATTAACCAGTCAACCTGTTCATTCATAACGAGCAGCGTATATCACAACATAGACAAAAGATCAAAAATAATATATGTTTGATATATATATTATACATATAGATATATATTAAATTTCCTTCACCAAAACAAAAGAGATACAGCTATGAGAGATCTATGAAAATCACTTTAGTGTGCATAAGTGCAATTGACATTATCTACCTACCGTACTTGATATAATTGACTTGGCTAGCTGATGCATTAACATGAAGATAGAACAATAGAGTGATTTGAGCTGCTCGAGATCCCAGCGGTAATTGCTTCATGCTAATTCTAAGCCTGTAAAACACCACAGATATTGGTCGTCAATCGTTTATTTTAAAAACACAAATTCGAATAATAATATGTATTATTTTTTTACAAAAAAACCGACTTCAAACAGGAAACTATGCCAATTTACCAACTAACTTTTACTTACTAATTGACTTACGTTATCTTCCCATGGATTATCTTGAGAACTGGATCAAATTAAAATGGGACAACACGGGAAGCACAGCTTTCAAACAAAAAAATCTCATCAAAATTGGTTCACCCATTGCAAAGTTGAGGTAACAAACATAAAAAAACAGTCCAATTTATAACTTCTCTTTTTGCTTCTTTTATAGCATCAAATATATAATCTACCAATTTCAATGATGTAAAATAGTATATTTATAATTTTTCCTCCCCTTAGTTAACTTGAAGCCGTTAAGTAATTAAAACGAGCTTGCTCCATTAACTTTTATATGAAATAGGTTTGGGAAACGTTGGCAAAATTTGTCTTTGTGTATTGAAAACCCAAACTTTTTGCTCACAAAAGCGTCGCAGATAACAATATGTGGAGGCAGGGATCAACCAGCCTCCAGCCTCTGAACAAAAGTTACTACAGATGTACCAGAGCACCATGTCGCTGACTATTGGGAAAAAATTGTATTCTACAAATATGCTTTGAAAGGAAAACATATTCAATTAAGTGGATCTTTTTATAAACCTTTTCTGTACATTCCTCATAATGATGTCGATGTTAAAGGATATTAGTGAAATCGGCTTTTGATGATATTCTTTTTCGCTACGCTCGCTTGAATTACATGATTAGTTATTTACTTTCTCTTAGGCTTCACGCCTAACTTAGTGTTAAGACACTCTGCTCTTATTATGATACTTCCATTCCCCACGTGTAGAGTGGCGGAACTCAACGCCGTGCTTTGCGTCTTTACTTTACTAGAAGGAAGAAATGAAAATATTAATTATTTCATTTTCTAGATTTAAATTTAGAAAAGAAAAAGCAAATGTTTATTGCCTTAGTAATTTGTTACTGTACAGTGTGTAAACTAAATTAACGAATTGGGCACAGCTTCAACTTTATATGGACAAAATAAATTTCCTTAACTTTGTGTGCTCATAGCTAAACGAAACACGGCTTAAATTGGCTCTCTATCACGCGCTGATGAGAGGATGAAAGGCGCGAATTTGGATATAAAATTACTCCGTTGGTGTTATTTTAACTTTATCTCCAAATATAATCCATATTTCTCTATACATTCTCACAAGCTTCTACAAAATTTTGCCTTATATAGGCATACAAAACACTATTAAAAAATCAAAACATTTATGTTGTATAAAATAATCTTACCATATTTTTAAATAATGTAGGTTGGGTTTAATTTTTAGGGTTCCGCATCTCAAAAGGAAAAAAACGGAACGCTTTGTTATCCGTCTGTTCGTCTTTGAGATTCTTCTTCTTGGTTGCCTCTTCAATGCTGAAGGTGGGCCGCTAGCTTCCCGAACTCTAAAATTGTAGTCCGTTTTTTAGATAATGAGTGCATACGTTCGCCATGACGAGTTTGTCAATTTTTGCAAGCCTTGACCTGAAATTAGCAATTCTGAAGTTAGTATAGAACCCTCGGAGGGCAAGTGCGACTCACACTTGACCCGTCTTTTAAAGTAATTAGATAAATATCTAAAATAATTAAATAAAGATGCATCATGACACTTTTATATCACCATCTTGTCTGAGAGTTAGACAAGCAAGGCAAAGTGCCAAGAATAGCGATTAAGATCTTTCGCGTCTTTTAATGATATCATTAATTTGCTTTAACCGTCTAACGAATATTTACATTTTGCCTTTAAAAGAAATTAATTGAAAAAGTTATTTGTATAATTTTTAATGAAATTCATGAAAGTTTTTCAACTTAAGCTTTGAGAGCTTTTGTAAATCAGATAGCTTTTAGCGGTGACCATTCCCAACATTTGTAATAAGATTAAAATTGTTGTACACTCTTTATTACTTTATACATCTTTTAGCTATTTCAGACTCATTTTTTTGTTGTTGCCGCCTTCGTGATCTTTCGTTACTCAGAGATTATTTATAAAAGAAATAATGATGCTAGTGTAGTAAATCTTCTTAATGTATGCAATAATTTCTATATAATATTCTTCTATTTAATATAATTTTTGCTCTGGTAGCGGTATATTTACAAACAGCCGTCTTCTCAGTTTCCTTGCAAATTCTGGCATTACACATCAGGTGACCTTCAATTTTTTAACTTCCTCAGAAAGTGCTCGCTAAAAAACTTCTACGGAGTTGGTCAATATGAACCGTCCCAACCAAGTCGATCAGTTTATTCTAAGATAGCTTTGGCTATATTAATATCTCTGTTAGTTTAGTTCACATCAGCTATATGAACGACAGTTTAATTAAAAATCGTCCAGTAGTTTTTGCCTCACAAGTGAACAACAGACAGATCAAAACGACAAAAGCAAAATTTTAGATTCCTTGACAAGTAGTCGACTATTTAGCTTTGTATTTGAAAATTTTTTTGTATAGTCTTATTATATTCATAGATTATTCTAATATTTTTAATCTAGTGACTACATTTCATTTCCCATATTATTTTATTAACTAATCTCATTATGGTCCTCATAGAGGCACTTAGCAATTAACTTTGAAGAATTTCACTTACATCACTTCTGGGCCTAATTAATAGCAGGAACGTCGTTTCTGAGGAAATTAATTACGTGCGTAGATTCTAAGACAAAATTCGTAGAAGGTAGATTAAAGACACCAAACCTCAGAATTAGCTTAGGTTATTTTTATAACGTTTAATTGTTATGTAATTCCGTAATAATTGATTTAAAAATTACTATTATCTTTGGCGGATTAGTAATTTGATTAAGTAAAATATTTATTATTCACACTATGTGCTTTTAACCTTCGGATGCGTCATTATCGGATTTCGTTTCTTATTTCAGTTAGCTTTCACTGCTACCAGAGATTTTGAAATTCTCCTTTGTTGTTTTATATTTTTATTATATTGTGCGTCCAGTCTTAGAAGTCCAAGATGAACGTGCCGGTGCCGGGCCTATGGGCTTATAAAGAAAGAAGTTTGAAGTGCCGACGATCTGAGCGTAGGTATAAGGGTCCCCTTCATAACACTCATTAACGCCCAACGTATGGCTTTTGTTTAAATTTTTAAGACGAGCCTTCTTTCAAAAACTCGGTAAGTAGCTCTCAGTTTAGCTATAACATTTTTAAACAATGAATTTTATCTTCTTATCTATCTTATTAATTGTATTTGGATATTTAATATTTCTATACAAAGCCGTCGTTGTTTCAAGGGCTGGGTGAGACTATAAAGGCGACGATTGTAGATGCGAATCCCACTCAGCAATGAGGAATGAGATATTTAGTATTATATCTCAGGAATAAGATATTTAGTATTTTCATTTCCTTGCTCTGGCAACGAGTAAAAAACGAAAGTGGTTTAATGGGGAATGGCGTGAAGATTAAACCAAATAAAATAAAATGTTTCTTTCAAAATGGTAACTTTTTCACATAATATGTTCCTAAAATACGTTAAATTTACGATTATATGCTAACCCCAAAAGTACCTGCAGGACAATATTATAGCAAATTATGAGAGCAATAAATTGTCTCTGTTCCGCGGAAGAAAGATCATTATAATGTGAACTTAAATCATTTTTATTAACTTGAAAATGTTAAATTTATACACCACGCCTACTGTAATTTGATTTAAAGTAGAATATGAGAATAGAATTGTACAATACGCATGTACAAATGGTAAGGAATATTTTAATTTTATAAAAATTGTAAAAAAATTATACGTATAAATCAAGAAAAGTCTGAGATTTGAATTGTTTAATAAGTTTGTGTAAGTTATGTTTTTCAGAAATTTTGTTATTACATCATTTGTCCTTATTAAATGTTATTTCTTAAGAAATATCGAGACAAAAGTAAATTACATTTTTGTATTTTCCGAAGACATTGCGCGTAGGTGGACAATATATGAAATAATAAAATATTAACAGAAAGAAAAAGTTAATTTATTAAATGTTTAATTAAATGAATGAATGATTTCATCTAAAACAAAAACGATGCAACAGCTACTGAAGAAAATGTAGGGGTCATTGGTATTTTTTGTATATTAATTCATTTATTAAAAAATAACAAAAACAATTATTAAAATATCGTCAGCTACCTATCCATTTGTTTTCCTACTTCACTATATCTTCATCATCATCATCATCATCATCAGCCTATCCTAGTCCACTGCTGGACATAGGCCTCTCCAATGGCACTTCAACTCTTATTCACTATCCTTCCGTATGTCACAATAAAATTCATGAGACTATTGTATAATTCATGAGTTGTGTTCGCTAAAAATAGTGTTTACACGGGTTGGCTGCCAATTGAGGACTTTAAATTGCATAAATTTACCATTTCGCTTTGTAGCACTGCTATGGCCTAATTACTGCTTGCTTTAAAACGAGTGTGAATAATGAGGGTGCATGTAGATGTATATGAAGATGAGAAGAAAGATTTTAGATTAAAATTATGTAATAAGGCTTCTTGAATTATAATTCACGTTGTTATAATAATTATAAACCGATAAAGTCCAATTGGGATGTATGCTACGAGTCAAAGCTGTGTATTAGAATTAAATGAGAAAATAACAGAGTATAACTTCAAAATAGTTTCATTTTTCAGAAATGGTTGGATAAAGTGATTTTTTTTAGTTTAGAATTGAAAAATATTTTAAATATATTAACTAACTAACTAACACTTTTTTTCATTTACACTAAAATCTGCAATCGATTCTATATAGGTACAATTAGATCTGTAGATGAGGATTTTTTTAACACATTTAATATAAAAAGCTATAATATACAACTAAATGAAAGTAATCCAATAGCTATTTTATAATAATAACCGCCATAACGTATTGTCTCGTATAAGCATAACGTGGCCATTGTCAGTGAGATATTGTTTGCCGCCTCTTGAATATGTGCAGAAGGAAATGAAGCGGCTCCTTTACTGTTTATGTAGTACTTTGCTTACTAATGACCAATATGTGGAACTGCGATGCTTAGTGTTATAAAATAAATAAATATATTTATAATATAACATGATGCCTCTAAAATAGTTTGTTTTTAGTTTAATTTTTGTATTAAATTTTATTAAAAAAAGAATAATATTCAATTTCTCATTTCATAATTTCTCGCATTTATAACTTAAGCAGAGAGAGCCTGGAGTAAAAATATAATTCAAACATAATCATCTCATAAACATTCTGTATGTCTGTGCTATACGGTATATATGTATTTTAAAATTGCATTTTATTGATTAAATCGATGAAGCGCTGGTGTCTGCGGTGCTGGTGGAATATTTAAGTTTCTTGTGGTTTCAAAGAAGGAAACTTGAGAAGCAACAAGTAACTTTCTCAACATGTTCGTCTATAGTCGGTGTATAGAAATATATTTCCATTCACACATTACTAAAAGATCAGTTAATTACTCGTATAATTAAATATATTAACTTACGAAGACCATATGACTTGGATCTATAAATAAGATTTCAGCCCTCATCTGGCGCATTTGATTGAATTTTATATTTACTAAAATCATATTATGTGAGACATAAAAGAATTTAATTTAGAACGGATAACATTTCAAGGGAAAGTGTGAGAATTCATAATAAATTCAAAGCTAACCTGATTACAGTTGAACTACACGTTACTCGGAGTCAGATTTAGGCCAGTATATGTAGGTATCTTATGCTTTTGCTCTAATAACCTAATTTGTTTTAAATAGTAATATCATTTAAATTGTAAAATACAAATTTAATGCAGATGGAACCTAGTGTTAAGACACTCCGTTTCCCACTTTTCGTCGAATTTTTAAGGCACTATTTGGTACCGAAGGGAGAAGAAATGAAAATATAAATTGTTTCATTCCCTCAAATAGGAACCCACAACCGTTGCGTTTACATAGCTTTCTTAAAAGTTTACTTAGAAAAAAATATATATTATCTTAGTACATATTTAAGAAATATTAAGTGTTAAAAAGTAATGAAACCGCAAAGTTTACTTTCTAATTGACTATAAGAAATACACTTGACCTCATTCCAACGAGCATCTCTTCCAGTTGAGATTTCGTTCCTTACAAACTGTAATGTTTTGTGGATTATTGCATCTTCAAAGCTTTCAGAGTTGGCACTTTGCTTTGTTGAAGTACTTAGGAAAGCTAATCTAGACTTCGTAATCACCAATTTCATTATAATATCACAGTACTAATACTACGCTACTTCTCTAATTGTATACTATTTAAATAATATGTTATAGAAACATTATCCTCAAAATTGTTTTATAATTATTAAATAAGAACTTCCATAAATGGAAAATATAACGAAAGCTAAAAATAAAACTAAAGTAGAAAAGGTTTAGTCGACACTTTTTATGCTAATTTAGGCATGTCTCTTTTAAATAGGCTGGAATTTTATTGCCAAAAATGTAACAGCAACACTTTTTAAGCAAAAACAAAAAAAAAGAACACAGGATTTTTATTTATACCTCGAATAAAAGTAACTTGTTTTAGTAAAATAATGAATCGTTATAAATGTAATAATTAATTAACAAGTGCCGGTAATGAGAAAAGCGTAGCGTAATAAAATAATAATTAATAAGAAGAGTTTAATTAATATTTATTAAATACAATTTATAGTAAACGTGTATTGTGGTACTTAGCATTTCAATTATATAGTGATGGCGAAGGCAAAGGGAATGTTTTATAAAATATTCTCTCTGTCAATACACAACCCTGAATTTGGTACGGAACCCTCGATGGGCGAGACCGATTTCGCACTTGTCCAGTTTATTTTATCTATGAAATACCTATAAAAAATAATATTTTGAATTTTCCTTTATTTGTAATGGTATTTGTATGAAATGCAGCAAATGAATGCGTATCTTTTGATAGGGTTGAGTCAAAAGCTTTATTTTTTTTTTGTGCATCAAGGGGTCTTTTTTTTATTTATTTGATATTAATTTAAACTTGATACATACACGCGATCTCAAGATAAAGAGTCTTGACAGACGAATAAAAAAAAAGTCTGGTAGACCTTAGGAAAATTAATACAAAACAGACAGGCATTTCTTTTATATTACCATAAAAATGTTTAAATATAGCTTCTTTGTGTGAACAACGATCTGTCTCGAGAAACTCAATTTTAGAGAAGACAATTTGTAAATCGCCAACACAAAGTAACACCACCGCTATATTGTTGTCGTTTTTATTTATTGCAGCCAACAAAATATGTTAAATAGTTATTTAAAAAAAGATTATATACATAAATGTACATATATAACCAAGCGGGGTGCACGTGGGCAGTTCATACTAGTTAAGTATTCCTCTATACTCTATTAACCTTTAAGTATGGACGTCGGGTCTGACAGACCAGACAGTTCTACGAATTCTACAAATCGGCCACTTCTCGGTGACCTCCGCCACTGAGTCTCTCAGTACCTTTCGTGTTAATGACAAAATGAATGTAGATAGCAGTGGTTGTGTCTCTGGGTTCAAAACACGTGAGTATTTAACTTTCTAAACGGGGCCTGGGTCTGTCAGACCCGACGTCCATGTTTCCCATACATGAATGATTTCAAAACGCCATATATTTTTATAATATTACAAAATATACTTTAATATTTTAATTGTATTATTTGTATTCAAATGTTTTTATTGTTTTATATCATATATTATTTGGCATTGTTTGTTATATATTTTAGTAATATAAATATTATTTACCTAAAAAAGATATTTTTTTTTCAGTTTTTATGATAAAATGGAAAAAAATGATCGACCTAGCACGTCAGGGACAAAAATATCGGTACTTTATAATCAACGTCAAACAAAAGAATTAGACGACGACATTTTATAAAGAAAATAGCACTTTATCAAATAAAAAGACGCGTTTCGTATATTAAACTACTCTAAGAATTGAGAATGACTTTGACTCGCGTTTCGCGATCTGATCTATCATTTAGTGAACATGAAGCTAAAAAAATAGTTTTGGGATCTTGAAAAACATGTACACTGCCCCCAAAAGATATATAGAAACACAACACATACTTATGTTGACTGCAATCGTCCTGTTTGCCTACAATGTTGAAAGCCATCGTGTATCGATGTTCAATAATACCTTATCTTGAGGTGTTGTCAAAATTTTTATTTTATAACATAAGATGTAATTTCTTTATTTTTTTTTTATTTGTTAGACTTTATATTTTGTTAAAAAAATATTTATTTTATTATCTGTCTTTTTTTTATAGTATTATTTTCTTAAGAGTCATCCCATGTGGCCAAAGACTGAAATTGTGACTTTAAGTTACTTAAATCGTTGTGATGCGTAAACTTTAATAAAAAGCGATTTTATTTATATTAATTTTGCTTGATTTGAGGCTATTCATGTAAATTAAAACATAAAATTCTTCCTTTAAAAAACAGCCGCAATATGACCAATAAATACACTGGTCTGACAGACCCGACGTCCATATGTATGTTATAAAAAAATCACGTCCATAGTTAAAGGTTAAGTTTGTCAACTTTTATAATTTGTACCCGTTGACATACAATCTTGAAATTGTAAGTCCGACTCGCAATTATTTTTTCTTTCAGCTTGGGACTCAAAGGCATTGAAATATTTAAGAGTTTAAGCCCAACATATTCACCAAAATTTAATAAAATATTTAAATTAATTAATTTTATTTTTAATTTCTATTTACCAAAAACCGTCGTACCTCTCTCTATTATAATACGGATAGTATTACGATCGAGATAGCACAAAACGTATGTTAAATTGCTGACCAAACATGTGCAAGTAGGTCAATCGCCTAATGAAGTATAAATTCGAGAGCTTTCAGGTCGGAGGTATTGGAAATTAATTGTCCTCATTGTTCTGATCCGTGCATGGACAACGAAACTTACTTCGAAGAATTAAAATTGTATGTGGTAAAATTAGCTTTTCAATCCTTTCAAGAGCCAAATTTGGTGATGTCAATTAGCATTGATTGAGTTTATACCGGTGTAAATGGATACTTAAAACAGCTTTACGCTTTTTCCCCCAAAGCAAGGGTAGGTTCAGCGAACCTATTGTAAAGCCATTTCCGAAATCCCGAAGAAAGTATTCCTTGTCTTGTTACCTTAACAAGATAATGGATATAATTTCCTCGAATGGGAAACCAACTTACAACCATCGCATTTACAATCAGACGCTGTTCCACTGTGCCACGAAGTCCTCAAAATAAATACACACTTTATGACAATTTTTTTTATATAAGTGTACAGTGATTAATTGAATATATATGTATAGATAATTATATACACAGTGCTGATTTTCTTTGTTTTATATATACCGTAGCAATAAACAGGAAAGACAAAAAGAAGTTATAAATGGAGAATAAATAGAGAAAAGACTTATGTTTTAAAATGCTATGTAAGTGCTTCGTAACGTTACAAAGTAATTAGTTACAGGAATTCTTATTAGAAAGATAAGAAAACTTTTAAATTATTTTTAGTTTGACAGCTTGTCCCGACACGTTTTTCAGCATGAGCGATTTATTAACACTTCGCGATATTTAAAAAATTACTTTAAACGAACTGAAAGAATGAGGATTCTAATTAATTAAAGATGAATACCTAATGAATCTATATGAAACAATGAATATTTAAGGACGAAGAATTTTACATTTGTTCAGTTTGCTGGAGAGAATATTAGTTAGTATGAAATTTTAGATGTTTTAAATATTACAAACGGTTCCTCATGTGAAGGTCAGTCTCTACTCACTTCACTACTATTTTTAGTTAGTAATTAGGTATATGTGAATATAATCATAGCAATGAAAATAAGAAATATATATATTTTTCGTCTAATCTACCCGCGAACATCTTTAAATAAGATAATATAAGTTATACTATACTTATACACCTATATATACTTTAAAGTCGTTAAAAAGATTTTTTCTTTACATGCCGAAATTACTTCGCGACTTAAGGAGTTGAGGTGTTTGTTCTGAAACGAGGCAGGGCCCCTACCGCCCGCATCCTATACACAAATTGTACGAAAAAGTTTTTACAATTTCACTCCGTCCTTATAAATGGTTGTACTAAAACGGCTCTCATTGTGGCAACACCTTGTATTTTTTATCTTTACTCGTAAACGTATGCCAATTTGGACGTTTCGTTACGATTTTGCATTTCGCCAAAAAAGTTTGTATGGCTTTGGAATATTTGTATAACTTTAGATATTTTTTTTTGCTTTAGCTGTAATGTATTTAATTATATTTATAATGAAAATAGAGAAACTTAACTTATTCAATACAAGTTAAAATTATCAAACTTAAGGTTCGGTTCCGGGTCCGATTCCCAATATGTATTCATACATATATTCATTTCTTAGCTTTGGTATCAAGGCAAAGCGCGGCGTTGAGTACCGCAATTCAACACGCTTGCCTCAAAAATTCGGCGGAAGGCGGGGAACGGAGTGTTTTAATACTAGTTTCCTACTGCCTACCCTGGTATATGCGGGATACAGCTTGAAGTTGGTAACAAAAATCAAGCTCATATTTTTTCATTCATATAAAAAAAACCACTTAAGTTAATTGTGATATCATTCTTCAAATTTACTATGATATCAAAATTATATTTATACTTACTTATATACACTTTGTATCAATATTCAAAAATTAAGTAAATATTTTAGGGGCGAATTTCTACTTGCAGGGCTGGATAACGGCGAAATGTAGACACTAGGCATTTAGTAATATACGGCTAAGATGTAGCAAGGTGCAGGCCGGAATGCTCGTCTCCATTCCAAAGAGCTACCTAGACCTAAGATATTCTACTTCCAAATGGTAAGGCATGTTTCATATATTATTATAATTTAAAAGGCATGTCGTGTTCCATGTCAACGTTGAATACCAAGAACTGGTCCAGATACTCTGGTTACTTTTAAATATGTCATATTATTTATGTTTAACATTTTATTTCTTTGTTCGGTTGTCACAGTCTATGGATAAATAGAATAATTCTAGTAATGCATTTCAGGTATTGTTATGGAATTTAGATAGAGACAGGGTGTTCTTTTAAGATAAGGCATAGTAAAATCTAAACTTGCCATGGGATGCCCAATGTTACAAAAATAGGCGAAACTATAACTATATACTTTTGACCGACACAACTAAATGACAGTAGTGAATTACCTTATTTAAATTTTTTTTCGTTCATATCATTGCAAGTTTTTTATTGTTTTAACATATATTATGTCTTTAAAATATATTATATCTAGATAATTGCGTCAGAAGCTGGATATAATAATCAAATCAAAATGAAGCAGCCAATATCGTTGGGGTAATTTCTAGGGGTCATCAGGAAGACATAATGCCATTTCCGTACCCTTGATGTTTTTTTAAGTGCGGCCCCACTTAACCCTAGCGCGGCCTATTGCCTCGTATACTGCTTACAATTGGGTATGAAATAAATGATTTTAGTTCACAAATTTGCTTATTAAATCTTCTATATAATTCTCTTAAAAATAATCTAGTTTCTTTATTTAGTCTAAAGAGTTATTAGTACATGAGTCTCTTGTCACAGTATTTTCCATCTGAACACTACATTTAATATACATTACATTACATTTAATATATTATAAGATATAAGTTCGTCGTGGTGCAGAGGCACAAAGGTGCGACTGTAAACGGTGCGGTTATGGGTTCGATTCCCAATCGTCAAGTACTTCTTGCCAAAAAATATCATATTTTTGACCATCGTGCCTTCTCCCCTCGATGTAATATTTTTTTGAAATAATATTATTTTCTTTTGCCAGCCCTGGTAAGACAAAACGAGGCGTTGAGTTCCGCTACCTATTGTACAATGTCTCAAATTCATGTGAAATATGAAGAACGAAATGTCTTTACATTAAGTTTCTCCCTCAACCTCTGTTCCTCATCTATCCATCCACATAGGGGAAAAAAGAAACTAAAGTATATGTAAAGGAGAATAATATGTTATATATCATACAATATTATATAAATGTAATTGAATATATATAAAGTATATTAATTCGCTAAATCTAAGACGTCTGCTTAATAAATTTATTTAAGTTGTTTCAGCGTCAGTTACTTTCTAATTTATTACTCTTCAGTACGCGTATTTCATTATAATAATTTATATACTTAATGCTGTTGAAACACAATATCCATTAAGGCAAAAATTTTAATAAAACAGATTGAAATTTACACCATCAAGATGTACCTATTAAATTTAATTAATTACAGTCGTGCGATATTTTTAATTTTCAAATTTCTTTGTATATAATATTAAAATTTTATAACATTACAATATGTTATACTTTAGTGGGTAATTATTTATATCTAAAGGTAAAATAGGGTAAATATACATAAATAGGTATATTATACAAGTAGTAGATAATATAACAGATAGGAAGTAGGACGTCTACGATATTCTTAACAAATGTCACAGGAGATTGAAACGGACAGACTATGACATTTTATCATTATATCGTTTATTTGTATTTATATAAAATTTATTGTATATATAATCTTAATACTCTAGATCTCTAAAAGATCTTGGATTACTTACGATCACAACTAATGAGAAATCCAACTATGAGACGTATGACAAGCCATACTACAATTTTTAAATTATTAGATTAAATTAACATTTAAAATTTTAATATTTTAATTTAGTGTGAAGTTATTTATATAAAATTCAAATATCTCCTAGAGTTACTCTATTTAAACAGCTTAGAGTTATCTGTTATCAGTATTTAAGCTATAATAAAATTAGCAAAACAGTCGTTTGAAAACTTAATGTTATTAAAAGATTCAAAACAATATATCCAAAACTATTTCGACTATTCGCATGGCTATTTTAATTAAATTGATCCTAGGGTCTCAGATGAAAGTAATTAAATTCATTAGATACCTGTCGCCGCTAAACTGACATTTGGAACTGGAAAGTTGAACAGAACTCCTTTGTAGCTGGTATTTTGACCAATAAACGTCCGTAACTCGAGTTTCATCTCGATTCGCCTCCCTCCCAACTTTTTGGTAACTTCAATTCTGTATTAATATAACACTTTTGCGTTGGAATGTTACAGCGATAACTTAGTTCTGAATAATATTGAATATAACTTGAATAAGATGAAAAATCACAATTTGAACATATCCTGATTTTTTTAAAATGACCAAAAAATAATAAAAGATCTAATCTAAATAAGTCTTGTTTTCAATTTTTCTTGGGAGATAGAGATAAGAAGAATTTTAGGCGGAGATTGCGTTGGGAAATATAGAGACATTTAAGCATATTTCGTTTCATCATCCCAGTATAATGACAACTAACTAAATATGTACATATGTTTCAAGCCACCAAACATAGTTCACAGCTATGTATATATACTCGTATACCGACTGCACGATATAAGTAAAAAAATAACTATTTAAAACACCTCATCAATGATGCAGGTTTATTCTATAGTTAACATATAGAAATATGGAAAATATAGGAATTTTGGGCAGCGACAACAATGTATTTACTTCTAACTAAAGCACAACAAAATATTGATTCGGTTCTCGAGAGGGTTTGGTCGTATTATAGATCAGATAAGATATTTACTATAACTGAGTCTAGACGAGATTCGTAAGAATATTTTTAAGTTTTTTTAGTTTATCTTAGTTACTATATAAACATGTTATTAACATACGAATTAACTTATCATATTCTATCGATCTTAATACATAAAAACATATATTTCCACTTAGCATATTTAACTAAATAAACAAACCTAAAGAAATTAATACACAGAATATGATTAGGTTATTTTAAAATCTATACGTGACAATTTTTTTTTCACATATGGATTTCACGCTGGGAAACATTTTACATTATCAATATCTTCCTGTTCCGATCGAGTGGATCTCAGACTGCACCGGAAATTACAGAGCGAGGAGCGATTCCCCATTTTATGATTTGGTAACCTCTGCCCGGAATGTTGGGAATGTTATACGATTGTAATTGACTTATGAATCGGTTTATAAAATCATATTGTTACAGCAAATTTTGATATATTGCTTTACGATTTCTATATTGAAAGATAAAAAACATTCATAGCTTTTAAATTTAAGTATTTTCATTATAAAATGATAAAATGTCGTTATTTATTTGGACTCGATTATTTTGTAAATGGTATTAGTAGGAAGTCTTATATATAAAAAAATGATTTGTGCCTTAGAAACTCTTCTAAAAAGTTACAACTGGTCTGTTTTTGATACGTTGTACCTATACCATCATAATTCATAATATACAATACTTTTTGGTCTTAATAATTAAGTATTATTAGCTCTTTTAATAAATTAGAGTTAATAAATATTTATAAAAAAACCAAAAATAATTTTACGAAAAGTAATAAAAAAACACTTTTTTATGGCTATAAATGTAAGTATTTTTCATTCCTAAGTGTGGAATAACACTTTAAACATGTAAAAATAGCTAATTATAGTTTACTCGTTGAACTTTTAAAATGAAACATAAAGAAAGTAAAAGAATAAAAAAAAAATGGACATCGAGATAGAGCCAACGGCACATGTTGTTAGTGATCATTAGAAGAAGTGGCTTGGATTTTTGAGGGATTTGGTATCGTCAATAACATGTTTTTTTTTATTTTCAGCTTTCATTCGTTAGTGAAATTGCCCAATTTAGTATGTTTTTTTATGTTTCATACTAAGGATTGATGATTTTAAGAGGATACATTTTTCGTAGAGAAATATGGACCTTTATAAACTACTTTTATATACTATGTTGAAAGAAATAACATAAACTACGACTTTTCTGTCATTTTAATTATTTTTTTTGTTAGAAAATTACTATAGCGTGTATATAAATGTTTTTTACCACAAACACCCACAATTTCAACTCTTGTCAACATACCAGTAGCAGTCAACAAGAGAAATGTACGTTAGACGAGTATCCAACATAAACTATCTAAGTTTGTCTCCTAGTTCCTAATATTCGGCGAAACTCCAGAACTACTGTTGCGAAGTTTTAGCGCTCATAAGCTTATTACTATTTGAGTAAGAAACTTCTATTTTGTCACTTAAGGCGGATTACTTCGAGCACAATATTGAAAACGGGAATTAAAGTATACCACAGTCATGTGTTACGTATGCTTATGGTATTACAAGTACTTATTTGTAGAGTGTAGGTACTCGTTTTATTATACAGTAAATATTTTCGAGTTGAGTAGGTATATAATGTTATTTTTGAAACTATCAACAAACTGTATAACCTAATAATGGCTGAAGAGAGAATATTTTTTTTTAATTTAGAATTTAGAATAAATGATAAAGATTTTTATTTAAACAATTAACATTTAAATATCAATCCACAAATAAGCCGTTTCATAATTCATTTTTTTATTTAACTTCAGTATAAGACTATTCACAATTTTATTAATTCTATTTTTATATTTCATATATCTATACCAACCTTTATTATTGTTAAAACACTATATTTTTTTGTATGATTTTATATATTTATTCTTCTATATATTGATATCATAATAGCAATAATTAAAGCTGATATTTACAATACGTAACTAAAGGAACTTACTCGGTTAGAACATGCTACAAATTAGTATTCAAGTCGGTTAAAGTTTTAATGAAACTTATAAAAGACAGAGTCGTATCGTAAAGCTTAAGACGTAAGTAAAGCTTTGCTGGCGTTTAGGTTTTGTGAGGCTCGACTCTGAGCTTAGTCGACTCTAAAGGTCTACAAGATAAGGTACAGTAGTTTAGTTGAAATATCTCATTTATCTCATTTTTTTTATAGTTACTATTGTCAGATATTGAAGTCACTTACCACTTGGAACTCACTGATATAATTTTTTAGTTTCTTTAAGCTTGACGATGTAGCCCGCACATGAGACACTCCGTTCTCCGTTGAGAGACTTCTATACCCACTACTCCATTTTTAAGCAAAACCAAAAAAAAACAATGCCTATCGAATAATTGAAGAGCTCGTAAGAGACTGGGTGGCACGTGTTTTCAAGATTAAGTAAGATTTATATACGTTGTAAATCAAAATCTACTCTATGTTTTTACAAATAATTGGGATCAATCTGTTAGTTTGCAAAATTGCATTTATATAAGAGTACAATTAGAATAAAACCAAATGGAAAAATTATCTGAGGTCACAAAAAACATTTACTGTCTAGGGATTTCTAACACAACGGTATGCTAATACTATATTATACATTAAATAGACTTATACTGTAATATCATAGGATCGTCGTACATTAATTTAGATTTATTTATCGGGGAATGTACGATAAAAATCTGTGGAAGCAATTTCATTTTGGGAAAATTGTTGCCTTCAGTAATGTGATTAAATATACCTACTTGCTCATTTATCAACTACTCATCGGCTTGGATGGTATTATTAAAATGAGAAATTTACATAATAATATTAATCGAAATTGAAATAACTGTAATTGATATAGTACTATAATTTATACCAATTAATTGTAATTGTGAGGGCCACGCGAATCCAATTTAGAATTCTAATTAAGACAAAAGTATCTTATCTTTATCTAATAAGTTAAAAGTTACACATTTTACCTAACCATCTTTTATAGATGGGTGCAGGTTATACTCAAAACACGTAATCCCAGTATTAGCTGACTAGGTATTCCATAAAGGAAGCCAAAAGTAAAATATTCTTTTACTTCATTTTCAATTCTACATTTTGTAGTGTACAAGAGATATTTTTTCTGCATAATCCCAGTATTCACAGAGCTGGTTTTTGCTTTAGCAAATAGAAGCAGCAGCGAGTCCCAGGTACATTGTGAGCCGTTTTAGACAAATTGATGGCTGTAGCGTTACAATAAAAGTTTTGTAAAGATTTTCAGTTTCATTTTATTTGGAGTAGAGTTGAAAGATTACATCTTTTATATATTAACGAATGCATAGTATCATATTTCTTGAAGGAATGAGGACACTGACTTCCTTAAATTTACTCTGTTGGGTAAATATTAGAGGAGACATTTTAAGATATAATATGAACCGTAGCGTCTTGATTTTGATAATTTAATTTAGCCTGGTAAATTCCAACTTTCCCAACGGCGGCGGCACCAAATTATTGCATGATATATTTCCTTAACTTCAAGCTTTATTTCCACATTGAGGTAGCAAGAAAGATTCTAGTGATATCTCATAGTATTTTCATTTTAGCCTTGAGTCACTGCGTGTTGACAATCAGACCACGCATACTAGACAGGTAATAGAACTAACTAAAGAAATTCTAATATATTGAGAAAAATAATATATAACACAAAAACTTACTAAAGTTACATTATTTATATAAACATAGGTTATATTTTTTTCCAAAACTTCTTATCTGCCTTAATAATAAAATCTTAAGATTTTAATAAAAATCGCATTAAATCACATAGTAGACAGGTACTAAAGTAGGCAACTATAAATACAATTTAATTAACAAACATGATTCCCCTGAAATACAATAAAAGTTGATTCTTAAAAGAGTAACCTTAAGATAAAGTGCCGTGGGAGTAATTACGCCGCCTCGAGACTCCCAACTCAAATAGCCTACAGCTCTGAGCACAGTTTATTATATTACCAGGTAATTTACCTTTTCAAATGCTGTTCTAGTGGTAGTAGGTTCGTTACATTCTATCATATCATACATCTTGAGTCATCAGTGATAATCTTAATGCCTATTGACTCTGGTAGTACTTATTGGGTGAAAGGCTTATCTTAATAGAGACAAATTAAATTATTTTTTTATATATTTTTTTCAGTTTCACGCTCTATCCCGCATACAACAGGTTAGATAAAGGGAATCTAGTATTAACAGACTTTTCCCATTCCCATTCCGCCGAAATCTTGAGGCATAACGTGTTGAGTGGCGGAACTTAACGCCGCGCTTTGCCTAGACACCAGCGCGAAGAAACAAAAATATAAATTTAAATAAATATTTCATTTCCCAATTGTATTATTTATTGTTATACTATATTTTATAAAAAAGAAATTACTTATACGAGTATAAAAAATGCCTTCATATTTTGAATTAAGTTTATTTTTAAATCACTCCGCAATTATCTCAGTTAAGCCAACCTTGGTAATATGTATATTAACTTTTAAAAACGTCGTCTGGGAATTTGAATGTTGAAATAATCGTTATATAAAAGCGGCCATCTCATTATTTCACTTCTAAAGAACTTTATAATATTTTTTACACAAAATACAGGCAGTTCTCTATTTTGGCAAAAAACTGTTGTTTAGGTGTCGGATATTTCTCAGACCTGGATTCAGAAGAATTTTAATATACGAAGTAAAAGGATTTGGAGGTAATAGTGCAGGGGTACACGACTGTAAACACGTCAGGTTGTAGCGAAATATTTATGATTTATTTTCATTTCATAAACGAGGTCGTAAATGTTATATCATTATTACAAAAAGTTGTAGTAATTAATAAGTATTAATCCTATTGAAAACTGAAAAATAATTTTACAAATACATTTAATATTTATTAATTAACGAATTACGTATGATTGACACGGGCGAAGCCGCACGGGTCCGCTAGTATTAATATAATAATATCTATCAACAACAGAAATTTTCATTGACAAAATTAAATGAGATAAACATATAGTCTAATGAATAAATTTGAATCGTCTTAATGCACTGTATTTGGAGAGACGTGAAATAAATGTACATATTAAATTTACTTGTTGGTATAATAAATCATTCAGTATAACATGAGCTTAGGCGTAGTCAAAAAGCTTCTACATAAATTTAAATGGCAAAAGCATTATTTATTGCGTGAATATAAAACGTCACTATATTTTTATTTTATGTTAGCTTATAATATTTCTGTCGTATATATTTTTAGAAAATGTTAGTATTAAATGATTTTTTTTTTACTAATTCGATCAGCCTTAAAATAATTAGAATTTCCTGTTCTGTTATCTATTTTTTCTAAATATATTAAAATAAGTATATTATACTATTGCTGAATTTAATTTCAGAGAAATTGCTTTTCAAAGTCAGTCAGTAATTAAGTTTATATGAAAAGTGATAAATAATAATTAAGTTTATGTAAGTAATAAGTAAAATTAGTTTTAGTGTCATATCTGCCATAATAAACGTATACACGACAGGCACTTCACTGATATGGACTTTGTAATCCGTTCATATCAAAGTTAGTAAAGAAGAAACACATAAAGAGGACCCGAGAGAGGAAACAATAAAAATTTAATGAAGAATGTAGCGGTATAAGACCCAATTTCATCGCCACCAGTAACGAGCTCGTTCGTCAGTAGAGCTAACAAAGGAAATAAGGCAAGCTATAGCTGTTATTTTATTTATGTATCAAGTTGACTTGGAAATACAAGAATTTGAGATTTTACTAAGTAGAGAACACGTGATTTAAGAGGAAAGATCTGAATTAAATATAAACCCGGCTTTTTTAAAAAAGAAACCGGTTAAGTGCGAGTCGGTCTCGCCCACCGAGGGTTCTGTACCGATTTCAGGATTGCAGGTCAACGTACAACTTATAAAAGTTGACAAATTTAAGTTTTCGGGCATATGCTCTCATTTTGTATTGAATGACATACAAATATAAGTTTGTAATACTCTTTTTAATAAAATACCCAAGTTTTCAGGTATATTTCCATATTATTTTAAGTTTTATACCTTGGTCTTGACAGACGGACAACAAAGTGATCCTATAAGAGTTTTGTTTTTTACCTTTTGAGATACGGAACCCTAAAAACATGAATTTTAACGAATGGTGCTGAAATAGAATACTATAAAATTAACCTTAAATAAATATTTTTTGTTGTGTAAAATCAACTTGACACATGACATTTTCCGAACTGAACTAACACACAATTTGAAAGGTTTCAAAGTGAACCTTTAATAGATAGCAGTATCATTGATTTCGGAACAAAGCCCACCCTTTCGCTATTTTCAATAGCGTCAGTTTTATTATCTCAACTGTCAAGAAAATTAAAATATCTTTTTGAGAAGTTTATTATTTATAAATTATCAAAAGTGTCTAAATATTATGATACAAAAATAATATAATACTTATATACAAATTTACAATATGATCGTACATTTTTAAAGCGTTACATATTAATAAAATACGTAATTTGTATATGTTGTGATTTTTTTTATATGTGTATACCTACTCTTAGGAAAATACTTTTTTAACACATATGAAAATTTAAACGTATCGGGATTTTAATAGATACCGCCAAAATCGCCAAATGATAATTCTTAGCAATTATCTTTGGGTAGTGGAAATTTATAAAAATCTTCTTACAGAGCTGCTAGCAACAATAAGTAGTTGCTAGAATACGAAAATAAAATAGCTCTTTACTTAGTATTATTTAAAAAAATGTGTAAATACCCATAATAATAGATATAACTTACTAATATCACCATTTTATTAAAGTTTTACAGAATATGTATAAATCGAAAGAGTGACAGCATAGATTTCTAGATGCATTGTCAGAAAGGCTGAGGCACTTTGGCTAACTTCGAGGGTCGAGATTGTACACTGAAAGTTCGCTACGTGAGGTGCATACTGCCTCACCCACTGAACGCGGCAATACCCTTCTGGTTATTGAAAGTGCTTTGTTGAAATCACAATAGCTCCAATGAATTGTAATACGTAAAGCGAAAATGTGAAGGCCATGTCAAATAGAAATGAACTTTGATAATTACTTTTCTGCCAATTCGTTCATACGTTTATATATCCGGAACGCCATAATTAAAGAACTAAACAGTATAATTATATATTTTGTACTTTTTAATTGAGAAATTATACTTTTTTTATAAAAAAAATAATCAAAATCATTGCCCTTTTATTGTTTTAGTCATTTTTCATTGTATATGGCAAACGATAAATAAATTACCTGAACTACATTCGTATAAATGTAGTCGACTTTTTTCTCCTTGCATCGATTCAGGACGATATACTCGTACAAAGTGTATCCAATAACACAGGATATCTGGTCTTGTTCTCTATTATAATAGCACTGTTATATCTCTGTCTGAATGTCAGGATGCGGACTTTTCCTTAGAATTAAAACGTCAAGATTTTCTTAGTTTACCTACAATTTGTTGCAAGGTGAAAGAATTTGACCTGATTTCGTAAGCCCACTGCAATATAACGACAGTCTCAAATAATATTCCGAAAAGGATGCTTTGAATATATTTTTAAATAAAACTGTAATTTAAATAGTTTACATAAAGAAAAATATTACAAATAAAAAAATACAAATATAAATATGTATTAATGATAATAGGTTAACATTAAACACGTATTATAAGTGTATGCATATATCATATTTAATGGTGCATAAACTCTCCGACATTCGATACCTAATCAAGCAGCCTACATTCAGATATGTCACAAATTCCTATAGCCATCTATCAGTGAGCTCTTGGCAGGGTCGCATTGTTACCTCGAGATGCTTTGGCGCTCCTCCAGACCCATCATTGAGCCATATAATCTCTCACTTAAACTTGTAGAAATTTACTATACCTTATATTAACATTATCTTAAATGCAATATTAATCTATTTATTATATTTTTCTTATGTTTCATACAAATAACAACAATCCCGAGTGGGAATGGAACCAACGACCGTCGCGTTCACAGTCACACACTGCCCCTGTGCCAGGACGGCACAATATGATGAGTTATTCGGATGGTTTAATCATTAAAGAGTGGTAGAAATAATAATGTTAAAGTTCTATGTCTGAACTTAAAAAATGAATAAAGTCTATAAAAAACGTTTAACATATTAAATTCAAAAAATCGTCCGAATTTCGATATAAAAAATACACTATTCGAACATTGATCTGATATATATCAAATAATACTTATCTACTATAAAATATGTTTCTATTATAATAAATAGAAAATATTCTGATAAAAGTTGACTATAACTCGGATGCGGCGGGAGACGAGAGACGGGAGGGATCGAATGTAAGGAAATAGGTTCTCGGCAGATTGATGACGGATTTTTCCTGTCGGGACAACACGACTACTCTAGAACGTTTCTGATTTTGTAAGTCAATATTAGGTATATAGGAAAGCATAAATATTGAAATATTTTCAGAATTTGTTTAGATATTTGTTTCGAAAAGTGTCAAGAGAACCTAATGTAATACTTTCCTAATCTAATGTGACACTCTGCTCCCCGGTGTTAAGTGCCTAAATTCATCACCATATTGCGTCTCACTACGGCAGAGAAACAGAAAAGGTTTATTCTTGTGAATGGGGAACCAATCTTCGTGTTTACTGCCGCTTTGATCTGTGCCTCAAATGCCTAGTTAGTTAGTTTTGAAGTAGAATTTTACTGGAAAATTTACTCCACCACAGAAATAGAAAGAGAGAGAGAAAAAGAGAAGATTTATTCTTTGACAATTCTCTTCCATACTAAGACTTATCTACACAACAAAAAGATTAAACGTATCTATTTATATTACTAGGTTTGTATAACCACCTCACAACAGGGTGAATCTAGGTGATGCACTTTCTAAAGAAAAACATTGTAATAAAAATAAAAACTACACTTCCTATTACATTTTTGCGTCTGTTTTTTTACTTTTGTATATTATATACAATCATTATTAAACAGAACAAGTATTTTCTCAAGAACGCTCTTTCTTAATTGTATTTGCAAAGTAATAACTAAATGGATCGTATTACGAGAACTTGATCTTAATAAAATAACAAGCCTGTGTTGAACAAAGAGGAAAATATATTTTCATAATATAATACCATCTGTCCATCATAATTTTAATCAAATAGTATGGACTATGGAGGAACAAAGATGGAAGCCGGCGCTGAATTTAATATTTTAATATTCGATATTTACTAACATTTATATTCTTAAGATAAGAAATGAAAAATATAGATAGATAGAAATATAGATATAGATTTAAATATATACATAGATTTTTATTATATTGTATTTACAATAATATATATTATCGTTTTTTTAAAAGTGAAGCAGGTATGTAAGGCAGATTGTTTACCGAACTTAATTTTACAATAATGACCAATAACATAAAGTTTTTCTAAAAATGTTGGTTTGGATAATTTGATTTTATAAAGCAGTCGTAGAGCTTGGACTTGGCGCCGCTAGTCACGCTCGCGATTCGGGGAAGCGCTGACAAATAACTGAAAACTTCCACGGTCCGAGTTCACTTCCTTAACATACTACGTGTTTAGGTTTACGAACGATTGCAATAGAAATTGTAGTAAGTAGATTTAGGTAAAAAGAAATAATGCTTAAGAATTGTTTTTCAGTTTCACTATATATATCCCCTATACAGCAGAGTAGGCAAAGGGAACCTAGGTATTAAAAAAAAACTGTTTCCCATTTTCCGCCGTATTCCATGGCATTGGTGTAGAGTGGCGAAAATCAAAGCCGCGCTTTATCTCGACACCAGAGCAAACATTAAATATTTCATTTTCTCGAGTGGGAATCGGGTCCTCGACCAGGTTCACAGCACACGCATGTGCCACTTCGTCATAACTGGCCTCAACAAAAAATATTTAAAATTAAAATATTGGAAAATATTAAACGAGACGCTGAGAAATGTGTAATAAATAAATGAGAAACTTTTGAATAAGAATGAATATAAAATAATATGGAACGTGGATATAATATTAAAATATAAAATACATATTTTGTATTCATAAATAACTCACGAAGGTAATAATATATCTTATAAGTCATTTCGTTTCTTTAATAAATTTATTTTAAACTAGCAACCGGCCCGCGGCTTCGCACACCTAACTACATAATTATGTATTTAAATAGATTTAAATCCCGGATAAAAAGTAATATAGTGCTCCACAACATCCTCCATCTTCCAATGAAAGTGTCATAAAAATCAATTCAGCAGTTCCGAAGATTAGCCGGGACCAACAGACAAGACAGACAGACAAAAACTGTAAAAACGTTAGCTTTAGTATCGTGTAAATAACTATGGGCACTTGGTAAAATACAGTTATTTTAAAATCACAGAATTCTTATAATTTTCCTTTTTGTACAATAAAGTGGGAGGTCTATTTAAAGTACATTACAAAATAAGCAAAAGAAATATATTAAATAGATTTTTATCGTCCTTTCAGAGACCTATGATTGCTATCGTTACTATTCAACAAATCTACTCATGATTTAGACTTATAATTTACAAAAATTACCTACTTTTAAATATTTTTAATTTAATTAAGAAACTGTAGAAAACAATATCACAAATTTCCATAAGAATATAATATAACAAGTACAAGTCTGTTACAGGATTTGAAACTTAACTATAAGAAGACATATGGCACTCTGTCTAACTTTCGGAAACGCCTGATGCATCCGTCCGTTCCTTCCTTATAAGTTCTGTACGTGCTCTGGGTACTTAGCGAAGTTAAAGTAATACGAAAAATCTTTGTATTTAAATTTTAATCTGAGAATACTTTTGTATTCTGTTGTATTGAAAAATAAATGATAATATTTTACTATTATTTTCATATGTTTCAATGCAAAATAATAATAAGCATCTGTTTTCGACATGACATTTAAAGAATAATAATACTAATCATAAATATGAACGACAAAAAAATCTATATAATGAAATTTTATATGATATTGTTTGTCATTATCATCAAAAAACACATTATCTTTTTGCTTAAGACGGTTATTTCAGAAAGCTTATCCGAAAGCCTTCTTTAATACTTAATTTCAGAAACGGCGAGCATTGTACGAGGTCCTCAGAACAGAAATAAGACCGAATTTTTGGTATTTTTTCGCAAAAACAACAACCGAAATGAAACCGAAGTTATGAAATAATATACCTTCTTGTTTATACAACAATGCAAACCACGTAAATATTGCCTCGCGCAAAGATCTCCAAGGAAAGTTCTCTTTATATCCGAAATTACAAATATTAATTTAGCGCAACAACTAGGGACTTACTGTTAAAGAAAAGGTTCTCTTGTTGAGATTCGTATATCTAGGTGTTTACAAGTAGTTTTCGATGCTATCTTGATTGTCAGTCAGCAAGGGGCGCTAGTATGTGACTGTAAGAACCACAGGTTGTGGGTTCGATACCCACTTGATTAAATTAATTCGCTATAGTGTCAGTGTAGAGGCAAAGCGCGGTGTTAAATTTCGCCACTCAATAGTGTTTCGACAATTTGTCGGGAAGTGGGGAACGAAATATAGTGTGAAACAAAAAAAAACTTACATCATATTCTTGAAACTCATATAAAAAAGATATCCTTGTTCTATCTATACTAATATTTAGTTTTGCCTTACAACATTGGAGGGCATTGTGACCCCTAAAATAATCGGAAAATAAATTTCTTATCCCATGTAAAATTATCCATTTAAGATAATAATTAAAATATAGCTATAGCTTTTGTTGTTAATTTTGAACAAATTAAATTTCTCATACATATTATATGTTATTTTATATAAGGGACGTAATAAATTTCTATATAAGCATTGTATGCCATAACCACAGCGTAAATCTGCGTAATCGTAAACAACGGTGTTGTCTATTCATAGCACCATAGAAATTTATAATGCATGTGAATGAGAGATAACCTTATTAGATTTTCAAATACCTGTTGTTTATTGCCTTATCTGTGCTGAACATGGAATAATAACTAGTTCTATGTTAATTTCATTTATTCTATCATTGGTAGGTGTGTACTGATTTGAAGTGTTCGTTTTACACAGAAGTGCTATTTAGTAAATAGGTCACATCTGTTTGTTCATTGTAATTTTTTAAATTTTCTTAATTTTTCTTGTATAATAAACAGGTAATCGTACTGCAGTGGAATTGGTAGGTGGTGGGTTTGATCCCCGATGGTTGAAATTAATTATTTTTATTTCCCCGGTCTAGATAAAGTGCGTTGGTAAACTCCGCTACACACTGCTTGATCAAAAACTGAAAATATATCAAAAACTGGCTGGAAACAAGGAAAGGATGAATTAGGTCTTCCATTTGCCTACCTCTAAAGTTCTACTTCGCTGTCTACAAAGACTCACTTTTTGTAATCTTAAGTGTATTAAAAACGCAGCAGACGCAAGGAGAAAAAAAACGATGCAGGTTCTGCAGAAACAAATCATTTCATCCAATTTATTTAAGTAGAACGTGAAACGACTTTAGTATGGTTTATACTTCTTCTAGCTGTGACCTACCTCCTAGGCTATATGACAAAAATCGCACCAGCTTGCACTCGTTGCAGTGAAACAATGATGAGAGCAGGTATGCTCGTATGTAGGTAGACGCCGCTGTAACGTACCGCGTACATATTTATGAGGATATGGGACGCCGTAGCTTCAGGTTACGTTTCGATTTGTGTTCTACTTGTAATAACACTTTTATATCACTGCCGAAATGTATGGAGATCTGGTTTTGTTTATATGGCGAGGTGGCTATGTCATTTTTTTTTTTGCATCAATTTCATGTATCGTGAACTAAATATGTATATTTTTTTTAGCTTCACGCTGTATCCCGCACACAGCAGGGTAGGTAGAGGGAACCTAATGTTAAGACACTCACTCTCCAGTCAACACGTAATGCCATCAGAATTCGGCGGAAAGTGGAGAGCGGAGTGTCTTAACATTAGGTTCCCTCTGCTTACCCTGCTGTGTGCGGGATGCAGCGTGAAGCTTATTTTATATATAGTAAATTATTCTATAGTAACTTTGAAAGATGATAAAAAATGTCCTCATTAGACAAATTGCGTATTTCTTTTCACTAAGCATTTTTATCATTGAACTCGATATGCACATTGTGTATCATTAAAATGATATAAAAGCGGCACCTCTGAAGCTTATGGCCTTTACTCGCTAATAGCTACCTGAGCTTATGTTATTTTATACTTAAAATATGTATGGATATTGTGTTTTCCTTTAAATTTAAACATATCTTTTTAAATATTTATTTTTCTTGGTTCTGTAAAAATATGATCAACTCTGTCTTAACTTCTTGAGAAATAAATAGCAAATATAAATATTCCGGGCCGGCTTCATATCCATTATTAAAATTAATAAATATTTTTATTTTATTAAAACCAGGTATGTAGGTATATTATAAATATATTTTGTTTCTCTTAATTACGAAATAACAAAATAGACTTCCCATTTTAATTTTCAATTTCTTTACTTAAATGATATTTAAGGTTAAATGCAACGGTTGTGGGTTTGATCTTCATTTGTTCTCCTCATCGCCCCCCAAATTGTTTCCTCATCGACCCCCCCCCCCCCCCCTCATTCTAAAAAATGAAGCACAACGTTGAGTTCTGCTATTCACACGTATTAACTCAAGAATTGTAAATTTTAAATCTCTAACCCAATTACAGCTTAGGTATATATTAAATTAAGTATTCACTAAATATACGAAAATATACTTTATGCTTGTACCTTTAAAAGTTATGCCTTCAGGCTACTGACTGCTGTAGGCTTTCCGTGGAGCTTGTTATGAAAATACGAAATAGTTTTAAACTTTCCTAGCTACCTTTCTGTAATAATAAGTATATTAATAACTAGCGGACGCGCGCAGCTTCGCTTGCGTATTTAGGGGTGAATTCTAATAAACCATTAAACATGTGTTCAATGAAATACTTTCAAGAGTCTGAATTTCAAATTTTATGAGAATCGGTGCCGATTTAAACTTTTTTCCATACTAACTTTCAACCCCTATTTCACCCCTTTAAGGTTAAAATTTTTCAAAATCCCTTCTTAGTGGATGTCCAGATTACGAAAGTAAACATCTGTCCAAATTCCACGTTTCTACGCACAGCAGTTACGGCTGTGCGCGCGTCTTACCTCAGTCAGTGAGGACAAGTCCTTTTATATATATAGATAAGATTCTTTAAAAATTATTATTAAAATATTTATTTAAATTTATACTTCCATTTCTTCGCTCTGGTGTCCAGACGCCCTTGATTTGCTCCACTCAACACACAATGCCTTTGGCGAAAAGTAGGGAACGGAGTGTGTTAATTCTAGGTTCCCTCTGCCTACTCTGCTGCGTGCGGGATACAGCGTGAAGCTGATATCTTTGTCTTAATATATAATTATTATTATTGTACTAAATCTTGCCATGAACATACGAGGGCTAATACAAATCGACTAAATCGTCTAAATAGTCGTCTTAAGTAGTTGTGGCGATTGAGATGTTTTGCACGTTAACTTGATCAAAGCCACAACTCGTTGTTCCAGCCTTCCAGTACTGGAACGTGGGGGGAGGGGGTGGCACAATGAATTTGAGAAGCCTCTTAGCTTATCGGGGTGGGTTCGAGTGCCCTTTGTTTTGTAACGCTGCAGTTTCCTGGAGATACCTAGGACTAACACGTATAATAGGCAATTGTCAGCATACCTAACTCGTATTGTAGTGTGATATTAGGTATTAGGGGTATGTATATGGAGGGCTACGAAGATTTAAATATGCATAAACATTACTTTAAAACACTCATAAAATTTTATAATACGTACATTTGTAAACACGTAAAAGTAAAACGAACGTTTATCATTCTTCATAATATGAAAAACATTTATTGCTTTAATTTTAGTTCCATTTTGGTCAGCGAGTAAAAACTTACACATTCCTACGTGGTCGCCGCGAGGGATAAAAAACGGCGGCTTTATGCCTTTTCTCTGCACTTTTATTTTCTGAATAATCCAGAGAGCACAATAAGTCATGTACAAAATGTGTGCTCTGTCTCTTGCAGCGGTATGGTAAAATGCGCTGAAGGAAAATGTGGTCACTGTAATCATTTTATAGCCGTAATGGAGTACGAGCCGTAACTGTTATTGTTCTTATAGTCATATTTCTTATTGTTTTTTTTTGTTTTTAATGTCTTTCTAATTATTATTTTTGTATTTTTCATTCGAATTTGTTTGGATCATTAAGTTTAATTTTCCTTTGTAAAAGGCTTCGTAAAACAGAATTTTTAGCTACCTATCTGTTTCGTGTATTCTTTCTATATAATATTGGTAGGTATATTAAATACTTTACTTAAACAAAATCAACCTAGGAATATATATTTCTCTGAATATATCTGTCTCTATATATATATATATGTAAAATAATAAAACATTCACAGTGCTTTTAATCAGAATGTTTAAGTTAGATGAGGTTTCACGCGGAAAGTTTCAGATCCGCTGCAAGATTTGTTAAAACCGCACGGACGTGCGAATGTGCTTGGTACATTCATTAATACTTTAATGAAAAGTGTACGAAGGAGGTGTTATCGTTATCTTCTTAGGTTCTCTTGTAGATTCTATTTCCGGAGATAAAAATATTAATATTGAATAATATTTTTTTATGTTAAAACGTTTATTTTTGTATAAATTTGGAAAGATAAAGCTGTAAAATAAATGTGTGTGTAATCTAACCAGGCAATCGAGCCAACGTTACGGATAGCTACGTCGTATCAGCTATTGCTTATTTCGCCACCTTGTCTGTAATATTCAGTAATATATGCCCAATTTGTATACTCTACTTCTCTGCGTGTAATAATGTACTATGATTAATACTGGTAAGTTACAGGCTTATTTTTTTGAACAAATAATTTACATCAGGCCTAAGAAGAACCGGCGCAAGAAACTTTTTTTTTATTCAATAATTTACAAATACACTTTTAATAATTTGTGACAATGATACTTTTGAAAAAGACTGGAGCGAGCATTTCATTCCTAAGTTGTGTTATCAATATCATTTATAAAAGCATTGATTTGGTAATAACCTACTGGGGAACGGAGTGTCTTAACACTAGGTTCCTGGAGTACTTATTAAAAAATCTTATTTACCCAAATATCTTAAATATATTAAACTCTCAAACAAAACGACTTTTTTATCCTATCCTATCCTATATCTTATAAAACAAAGTCGCTTTTCGTGTCTGTCTGTTGTTTCTAACTCTTCTTCTTCTAAACCACCCAACGGATTTTGATGCGTTTTTCACCATTAGGTCGTGTATTTTCCATAGAAGGTTTATATACAGTTTATTATTTGTACATTCTTCTGTAAATTAACATAAATACGTTAAATATGTATAAAGTCCTACCCGTTGAGACACTTTCGCGCATGCGCTGCTTTAATGGTAAGTACTACATGAAAAAAATGTACTGAAGTATTGTTCCTCTTAATAAGATCTACAAAAAAGTCCGCGACGGCATATTCGTATTTTTTAAGAATAACGTGTAGTGATCATTTTTCTGTCTAAAAATAATAATTTCAATATATTTTTTTATTGTGAGTCATATTTTTCCATAATGATATTAATCCTTATCCTTTAAAATACTTAATTAATTTTGTACGTTAAACGAAGATGAAATTTGTTTTTTACAATATTTCGAAATTGCGAATAGTTTTACAGAAAAACGCATTTAATTGTTGACACATCCCGCCGTTGACACATCAGCTGTATGTTACTCAAGTTTCACTTATCCCTTACTCTCAGCATATAAGTAAGTATATTAATTACGTTGGCCATTTAATGTAGATCAAAGCTGTCTTTTACTGTTTTTCATTTTAATATCAAAAAATCCTCGCTGCGAACGGCTCGCCGCTCGCCATGCATCCGCCGCGCCCGCCTGCCTTACACGCATCGGTGGTTCAGTGGTAGAATACTCGCCTGCCACGCGGACGGCCCGGGTTCGATTCCCGGCCGATGTATTCTATTTAATTTTCCTCACAGGCAGCCACGTAGTGCTTGCTTTTCATCAGGGACAGAATACCCTCTTCAGCATTAACCACAAGCTCGAAAAAAAAAACCGCCTGCCTTTATAGCAACGAAGATTTAGATGCGTTTGCACGTATTGGATAATTGGAGTTGATTGTATTATTTCAGCGCGATATATTTGGCTTCATATTTTTTGTAGTACTTATTAGTAGGTAGGTTTTTGTTTATAATTTCTTCCGTTTAAAAATAGTCATTTAACTATCTAAAAATAGTCATTTAAATATATTTTAATAAGTACTTGAAAAGATTAGTAGCACAGATTTAAAATTACGGTACCTACTAAAAAATCCTTGCTGTGTAAAATAATTGGAAAATCCTTATTGAAACTACGAAAATGCGGGTTGCATTAATTAGGGTTTAATTAATTTTCACATTATCTTAAGTGCTTTGCAAACATACATTATATGAATAATACAGTAGTAAAAGCGGGCGAAGCCGCAAGAGGGTCGCTAGTTTATATATATAAATATATCTTCAGTTTACTCGAAGGAACTTCGATTGGTTCATTGAAATTCTAATTAATTAAAATTTGTACAGGAACGTTTATTAAGCAATACGTGTGTAACGTATAACAACTATTATAGCATATTAGGTACTAATGATGCCGTCGGACGTTTAGTTAGCAATATAATTACGTGAAATCAATAAATCTCTAATATTTACCCTTGTGAATGATAATTATATAAAACGTGGTAATTAATTTTAATAGTATCAGTTGAGTTTTTGTATTTGTTACTAAAACAGTTAAAATCTTTATCAACACAATGTTGGCTAAGGTAAGTCTTTAAAATGATATTACTGTTTAATTTTAATTATTTTATTAATATAGCTAATTAATACAGTTTTTATTAACCCTGATGACAAAAATTGAAAGAGCTGAGCTAAGATAATTTAGTATATTGGTAAATATAGTAAGTTATAGAATTAGTTATAGTAAATGTTCATATATATTTTTTTGATAAAAATACACATTACTGGCACACGACATACAGTGACTATTAATAAATACGATAGTTGCGAGTTCGATTTCGAACGCGAAAATGAGTTATAAAAAATATAAAAATAATATAGTTTATTTTAAAACATTATGACGTCAGATATAATGACACATAATATTCTTCAATTCCAGGTGCTGTGTTTCCTCGCGGTTGTGACAATTGCAGTTTGCGACGACGTCCAAAAGAATGACCCTGAAGTCGTACGTAAGCATGGATACGCAAAACGATATGGCTATGGATACAGACCTATATATGGTCCAGGATTAGGTTACGGTTACGGATTCGGACACGGTCATTTATATGAACAGAGATACAGGAATCACCTTGCCTACTCTATCGCGCATCCTGAACCCGTACCTGAGCATGGATACTCAGGACAATATGGCTATGGATACGGTCCTAGATATGGTCCCGTATATGGTCCCGGATACGGACACGGATACGGACACGGACACGGACATGGATACGGAGACGGATACGGATACGGACACGGATATGAACACAGATACGGACCCGGATACGGATACGGAAACGGACACAGACACGTTGATTATTATGTATATATGTTATTAAAAACATCCTATTGGAAACCTTTGTAATGCGATTGGGGTCTAACGAGAATAAAGAGTTGCATATGTATTTATTGGTTGTAGATCTGAAAGTATTTATCGAAAAATTAAATAAAATATAGTATTAAGGATAAATATGCCACATTATTCTCACTATTTCCATCGCTTACTGAAATAGGGTTTTTTTTTTATGTAAAGATGCATGAGAGATATAAAATATAAAAGTTGTGTTGTTCATTTGCAGGCTTATCCTAGATATAACTTTGGGTACAAAGTAGTGGACCACCACACTGGTGACATCAAGGAACAACAGGAACACCGCGACGGTGACGTGGTCAGGGGATACTACGCACTACATCAGCCCGATGGCGCTGAGAGGACAGTCCGTTATTATGCCGACGACCACGTTGGGTAAGATTTATTTTCTTATTTTCACTCGTCATCTCTAATAACGAGGGTGGCTCGAAAAAATCTGCTGCTAAAACGCACTTCAGCTTGACCAATTAGAGAAATAAAAATAAATTAAATTTAAACAATTTCTAATGGTATTGGAACTTATAACCATATATGGGTCATAATCAGAAAAGTGGACATTTTCGAATTCGTAACGTAACTGATAAGTAACAACACTGATAATGTTTGTTACGAAACTGATGTCATAAGGCATTATACACAACAAAATAAAAATATTATATGAATAAAACTATTGTTTTTTTTTTACTTAATGAGACACAGATTAAAATTTTAAAGATTCAATCGTTGTATTAACAGATTACAAATGTAAGAAGAAAACATAACAAACTGACAATATTAACAATATAATAATGCTAGTTCGTGACGTAACAAACTTATATTTCTAGTTAGATATCACAAAGTTAATGATAAAATTAAATCCACTTTAAAATATATCAAAATTTGAGTCGTTATCACTGGAATTAAGTTTAATTCTTCGTAAGGGTTTATTCCGCATATCTCCATATTTAATAGGATTGGTCTTTTTAAGACGTTCTCTATATCTTTTATGTTTTTCAGCATTTGACATAGGAGCCATGACGCTTACTGAAAATAAAAATATTTATCAAAAAATAGTAATCATGAAATCACAACTAATTTCAGGAAGAATAAAAAAATGTTTTTAACTAAATCGGTTAAGCTGTTTCTGAGATTAGCGTGCACAAACACATAGACAAACACGCAAACAAGCAAAAAACTTAAAAATCTTTATTTTTGGTTACTTTACATTATGAAAAGTCACTAATAGTTTTTTTCATATGCCAGCAATTTTTTTTCTTATATACATATCTTCCATATACAAGCACCGGTTCGTTACAACTTTATTATAAACATATATAAGAAAACATTAGTAACGTAATTGTGAACTAGGCTTCATATTTTCTCAGTTTCGTTACGTAACGAAATATAACTAAATTGAGAATAAATTCTGAGAAATTCTAAGCTTTTTAAATATTTGCTCATAAGCCACGTGTTGCATTTGCAAGCACTGAAGTTCTTTTTTGAGATTTTGTAAAAAGAAGCAAATAACATAAACAAGAAAACGAAATTATAGAATACTTACCAAAATAAAAGCCGTTTATAACCCTGAGATGTAATTTCACGCATTCCCTCTAAAACATTTGAACCCCTCAACTGCTGCGAGAACACTACTGGTTGTAGCTACGACAGCATTGACTTTTACAATTATGGTGCCACAATAAAGAATAATATTAAACACCATTCAAAATAATTGCGTTCATAATTTAATTGTACGTTACTAGCCCTGAGTAACGAAAAGACAATATTTTGGGACAAATTTACTTAACTAATATATTTTATTTATTAAATAATGTATCAATAAAAGTACTTCTATTTAATATTATACATAAAGTAAAGTAATATAAACATATCTGAAATCAAATAAAACCATAAACATTCGTAACAAATCAATTCTTAAAAAATAAAGTGGTGAATGGGACACGTAAAATTGTATGGAAGCATTTTGAAAGGTTTTTTGCAACTAACAAAAAATACTATTATTTGCCATAATACATTTAAAATATGACAAAAATCTTTAAGTTAATAAGTAAATTTATCGTAAATGGCAAAATATTTAAATTATCTTTAAAATTGTATTTTTAAAACGCATTCAAAGTAGCGGGACAAGAAAAGACACAAAATGTACACTTTTTCTGATTATGACCCATATAATATTGCAGACAGTGAAAATCTGCACCTTGAGTAACCACGCGAGTATAAGAAGTGTAATATATTTATTGTTTTTGTTAAGTATAAGGACGGAGACAAAATAAAATAACGTGTCTGTAAACGTGACTGATTGTGGGTTCGATCCCTACTCGAGAGAGAGATCTCCTACAACTTATATTTCCATTTCTTCGCTCTGGTATCCAGGCGAAGGGCGGCGTTAAATTCCGCCAATCAACACGCAACACCTCCAGAATTCAGTGGAAAGTGTAAATACTAGATTCCCTCTGCCTACCCTGCTCTGTACGGGACACAGCGTGAAGCTGATTTAGTTTTGATTTAATTTTAATTAAATCTAATAATTTGATAATTTACCTATGTGTTTATTTCAGATTTCAAGCTGATGTCAAATATGGCATTCATCACTTGTATCCTAGATATGCAACTTAAGTAGTTCTTATTCTCCTTAACTTTCACAATTTAAATATTATGCTCTCCGTACTTACAGTAAAACTATTTTTTGCTTTTTTATTGTAATGAAATAAAATTATAATATACTAGCGGACTTGGGTGATTTCGCCCGCTTGAAATATAGGAATATTTATTAAATATATTTATGAAAATATTTTTATTTTAGGGGGTGAATTCTAAAAAACCACGAAAAACGTGCTGAATGAAATATTTTTAAGAGTCTAAATTTTATAAATTTAGAATTCGTTTTTTTAAAGATTATTCCATACAAACTTTTTCGGAATCCTTTAATGGATGCTCACATTATGAAAATAATCATTTGTCCAATTTTCATACTCATACCTCAGTCAGCGGGAACATCTCCTTTTATATAAAGAAGATATTGACTTTGTTATCTTTTTCACTCTTATTATCTGTTTCTACTTCTTGAGCTATGTTTATACGTTCATAATAAAAATATTTAGAGGTAATGAATTATACAGTTTTTTATATAGTCAAAATTAATTACCCTTATTAAATAACCAAATATAATTAATTATAAATAAATGGGAATAAAAAAGTTTTAAATAGTTGATTTTGATTTTTACCTTAGAATTTAAGTTAGAACATACCGTATGAAACTTTTGCATTAGGTACTTCTAATGCAAAAGTTGTTAGGCATTGCATTATATCTCGTTTTCTTCGCTTTGGTGTCGAGGAAAGCGCGGCGTTGAGTTCCACAACTTAACACGCTATGCTTCCTAAGTTCGACGGAAAGTGGGGAACGAAGCATCTTAACATTAGGTTCCCTCTGCCTACCCTGCTTTACGCGGGATAAAGCGTGAAGCTGATTTTTATTTTTTATGATCATTTACAGCATCCACAGTTTTCTTTTAACTCTTTAAGGTAAAGCATTAATCTTGCGAATCAAAAGACGAAAGAGGTTTCATTACGTCCAGGAAGTCGTTTGAAACTCGTTTCATCTTAGTGCGGTCGAAGTTGACAAACAAACTGAGGACCAAGCGAATTTCCTAATGGTGTCTTGGTTTCTCAGCTTATAAAGCAAAGTGATATTTTAAATATTTACTTTGATATTCTTGTGTTATATTATAAAGGCAAATTTAATTTTTAAAAATATTGACGTTACCTAGACTGATAAACATTAGCTCCATCATATTAGAGACTAAAATCCTCTCGATAGTAAATATCCAGTGGACTTTTTATGTATCTTTTATGTACAGTGCAGTCCACATATCGTATTTAGGTCATTAATTTATTAATAATTGTTATATCTAGGCCATAATATAATTATCTGGGTTCAATCTTCAGCTTTTCAGTTTCCATCTCGTATAGCCTCCAACCC
The DNA here is from genome assembly GCF_056956725.1 of Heliconius melpomene rosina. NCBI lineage: Eukaryota > Metazoa > Arthropoda > Insecta > Lepidoptera > Nymphalidae > Heliconius > Heliconius melpomene. The sequence continues at coordinate 3,495,162 of NC_140401.1, read as the reverse complement.
AGAATACTTTTAAAATAACGGTAGTCGGTTCTGCAATGGTCTCGCCTCCTTTGGTTTATAAAGATAACTTTGATTCTCTGTCTTATCCTTTATTACTTTACTTAGCAATTTTAACTCTGCCATTTTGTGTAATTTTTTTTTCTGACAAAAAATCTTCATCTATATATATAAAATCGAAAGGTCACTAACTCATCACGAAATCTCAGAAACTACATGTGCTAGGAATCTCAAATTTTGCATAGGAGTTACTTATAGGACGTAGGTGCTCGCTAAGACGGGAATTTGCAATATTCGACTTCTAAGGGGTTGTTTTTGGGGTCGAAAATTTGTATGAAACTTCGTTACTACAAATGCTAGGAGTCTCAAATTTTGCATAGACGTCACTAGGACGTAGCCATGGAGACAGAAATTAATAATAACATAGTTCACGCGGGTGAAACCGCGAGCGGGACGCTAGTGTTGTATATGTTTCACAGCAGCAATTTTTAAGGCAATAAGGTAATATGTACAAGTATGTATAAATTTGTTTAATTTTTAATATGCTTTTAAATATCATAATAAATAAAAAACAAAAATTACATTGAAATACGAGTGGGCCATAAATCATAAAGGATTAGTGTTTTCGCATCGCTCAAGTCGCACCGGTGCGGCGTGGGGCACTAAGTTCTATAACTTAGCAAAAACTGGCTGTCCAGAACAGATATTGTTTCCAAAGAATTTTAATGTCAATATTGATCTACTTGAAAATAGCACCATTTTAAAATATCTTTTAATATGTGGTATCGTTTTACAAGCGAGCGCATAATGGATACGATTTTTACTAATAGACCGAGTTATTCAAGAGGATTGCGTATAAAACACACTTAGGAAATTTGAACGTAGCGGGATTTGAACCCGTACCTCTTTGGACGGTTTCCAAAGAGAAAATTAAAATAACAAAATTATATATTAAAAATATAATATAACATGTAAGAAGCGGCCCGAGTTAAGATTTATTGCTGAACAGCCTTTAATATATCAGATTTTGCTCTGTTTCTCTAAAGCGTTTCCTTTCAACTTTATAATATTTACTTTGCGGCTTGAGGTGTCATCTAGAATTTATACTTCAAACTCTCACACTCTCTTATCGTACCCTCCACCCTCATACAAACATTGTAATGGGAAAACTTATGTGTATTTTTGTAATTACATTTGAAATGTTATTAAATGATAAATATTTTAATGTTGTTTTACTTAGCTTTGTTCTTATACTGAAAATTGAATTACCCTGTAGCTGAAGTATTTTATTTCGATTTTTTAATTCATTTTCCACAAACTTCATCATCTGTCTGTCTGTTTACAAGTTTATATTTACAAGAAGCCACCATCCAATCTTCGGAAGTCCGAGATGTAATCTAGTGAAACTACCCATGTCCTATAGTTAGACCCCCTATTAGAATTATACCCACTTTCGACTGTCTGTCCATTAGACTGTTGTTGATATGGCATCAGCTACCGTCGTGGATTAACAAGCTATGTGAAGCTATCTGTGTAAACCTAAGCTACAAAGGAGCACCAGGCAGCCATCAATATTTAATTGGTAGCAACGTTACTACAATGGACGTTCCAATATACATGTATAATATATTTTTCGGTACATTATAATAAATATACAAAATAACTGAGTGTTGATTTTATTAAAATGTATTGTATATAGATTTTATGTAATATTTTGTTGATTTTGTCTTGTATTCTGCTCCGTTGCGGTCTCAACACGCAATGCCTCCAGAAATTGGCGGAAAGTGAGGAACGGAGTGTATTAACACTAAGTTACCCCTGCCTACTCTGCTTTGTGCGGGATACAGCGTGAAGCTAATTTTTAAAAAAAAATATTATATCACTTTTAAAGGTATGAAAATAATTTAACAAACTTCAAAAGAAAAATATGTACTCAAACTAAATAAATACTCAAGAAATATTCTTTCAAAATTAGTTCCATGAAATTGGAATTTCCGGCTTCATTTTGCACTATTTGTGGCAACACTTGCGAGCGCGGATTATGTATGAACATAAAAAATAAAAAAACATATCCTTTACCTTGCCTTAGTGTTCCACAGTCGTTAAATTATCACGTCTATTGGTGGTTCAATGGTGCAATTTCACGGGAGACTGGGCCTGCTACTCTTACGTAGCAATGGCATTCCTTGCTTGATATCCCGACGGAGCTATCAATGTATCCTCATATATTTTAATGTTTATTTTACAATGACTTAATTGAGTTCTGTATTTTGTATTATTGGATTTTTTTATTAATTTACATTAAATAATTATAATAAAGAACATTTTACAACAATGAATTATTTCAAGCAATTCATTATTGTTTATTTATAGTTTTTTTCAGTTTCATGTTTTTTCCGACATAGCTTGGTAAGCAGATGGACTTCAATTTCTGAATGTTTTAATTTTTAAACGTGTTCTGAGACTTAATGTCACACTTTATCTACCAAAGTGGGGTTTGAACCCACAACCGTGCTTACAGACACTTCCCCATTGCGCCCAGGAGATCTCTCCTTTTTCTTTTATTTTATATTAAGACTTATAATATATGTATAAGAAGATACCTACTAGGACTTTTATGTAGCGCGGCGTTGAGTACTGACACTCAACGCAGGCACTCAACGCAAAATCTTGAAAAATCAGCGGCAAGTGCTTTAAAACTAAGTAAGGTTAGGCAACCCTGCGGGATACACCGTGAACCTAAATAAAAAGTAAAACAATATATTTAATATGTATAGCGTAGGTACATGGTTTTCGCTTAGTAACGTTTGAACTATTATTTGCTATCTCGGAGGAAGAATGCTCACATTTTGCCGCTAACGTTCACTCGATACGAATAATTTATAGACGCTACATCCGTCGCGCTGCACTCCTCGGGTCCCCGCACTCTCGTCATTTGTTTGTTTTACCATATAATTTTGTAGTTTTTATTTTATTTTTAATAGCTTATTCTTATATCTTTATATTAAAATTGTTTGGTGTACATAATATGTAATGATACGATTTAGTATCCTAACATTAGGTTCCCTCTAGCTACCCTGCTCATTCCGTTGCAATGTGCAAGGTTGCTAGAGGGCACCTAATGTTAGGATACTCCGTTCCCATTAAACCACTTCCGTTTCCGACTTTCCACATACTGTCTTCTGGTCTGATGGCCTCTAAAGTCATTTTTTATAATGAATTGAATTCCCTGATTTAACAAATCACCCCAAGAATTATTTCAATTATTTAAAGTACTCTTAAGTACATTAACAGCTATATTTATTTTCATTCACAACATAAATACTTGCGTACAGCGGTATACTCGTGTCGCGATAGTGTCGCCGACTTCCGTGCCGAGAATGCCTCTGAACGTTTCCTTTCCGGGAACAACCACATATCCTTATTTATTTTCAAGTATTCGTGTCCGCTTCAATATCATTTTTAAAATGGCGGCTAAAGGGCAAATGTATTTTAAATTTATATACGTAGAATATATTTAATGTAAGTTGATTCTGTTGTTTTATGCTAGCATTGTATAGATAGATATTTATAGTAGTTATTTATGGTAGATATTTATAGTATTATAGTTAATACTGTGTACTTAATTGGAAGGCACAGCATAAGTTATGTTTAATTCTTTTCGAGAAACGATTGTTTTAAATAAAATGAGTTATATGTCGAAAAAATGTGAAAAGTGAAAATTTATAGCTATTTTAAAGAAAAATATCATTACAAACTTATAACTGTAGTTAATTTCAAACAAAATGAACGCTTTCAACTGCAATTTTAAGTGTGTTAATTTTTATAAGCTACTATTTATAAGGTATGGTATCGGTGTGCGAGTCTGACTAGCACTTGGCAGGTTTTTTCTTCGCATCAAGTTTTCACGAAAAGGCTTATCTTGCCCAATAAATATTTAATTAGACTAGTTTAAGCCACAGAAATCTTTTACCATTTGATAATAGAAATTTTATATTGTTTATTTACGTAATCCTACATTTTACCATAGTATACCACCACAAATATATGAGCATGAAGATCGAGAATGTGTTTCTAAGACATTCCGCATTGTAGTGACAACGCTTTTGTGGGTACGGAGCAATGCAAGTACTAGACATTGCTTTGGCGTCTAGTCTAATATCGTCGGCCAAAGATACGTCTGAAATGGGGTCATACATTTCCACCACTGCTCTACTGCATCTGGAGATTAAGATTTTGGTTTGGAGACATTTCGGCCTTTGCCTCAGCTATTATAATTAAATAATAAACCTAGCAAGCTGTCTGTCTATTTATTTGTAATATTGGATATTCTAAATTTATCAACTCTAATTGTAAGAGGTAAAATGATAGGGTCTCCTACTCGTTTACTTATAAGATCAGCAGTTGGATTATTTCGTAATGTTCTATTTACCTTATGGAAAATGGAAAGTAATGAAAAGACGTTTTTTTTTACCTGAAGGTTTAAAATCGACAGTCTTTTGTTCAATGTTTGCTGACCGGAGATGGACAATATAAAGGAGCAGTTTCCTAATTCTTTACGTAGAGCTCATCAATCTCAACAAGTACAAGACGCTCTTAAGTGGCTCAAAATGGCTCGTACATTACTACTACTTACTAACAAGGAGTTAGTGATGAAATATTTCGTTAAAAAGTCTTATACTCGTATATTTCCTTACCAGCGGGGCCAGCCATAACAAAGCATGGCATTGTGTTCCGCCACTCAACATGTGGGGGGCGGAACTGTCATAAGGGAAGCAGAATGTCTTAACACTAGGTTCTCTCTCCCTAACCTGTTATATGCGGGAAACGACGAGAAGCTAAAAAAATAATAAATAATGGCGTAATTTTAGCGAGCGTAGTCACGGGTGTCATGCTAGTAAAAAATATACAGAAACCATCAAAAATTTAAGCCGATTTCACTAATATCTTTTAACATCGACATCATTATAGGGAATGTAAAGAAAAGGTTTATAAAAAAATCCACTTAATTGAATATGTTTTCCTTTCAAAGCATATTTGTAGAATAGAATTTTTTCCCAATAGTCAGCGACATGGGGCTCTGGTACATCTGTAGTAACTTTTGTTCAGAGGCTGGAGGCTGGTTGATCCCTGCCTCCACATATTGTTATCTGCGACGCTTTTGTCTGCAAAAAGTTTGGGTTTTCAATACACAAAGACAAATTTTGCCAACGTTTTCCAAACCTATTTCATATAAAAGTTAATGGGGCAAGCTTGTTTTAATTACTTAACGGTTTCAAGTTAACAAATATCAGGGAAAATAAAAATATGTATAATCATTTTACATTATTAAATTTAACAAAAAATCAAGGCCAGTCATAGCACGGGGCGCAAGTGTGATTGTAAACGCGACTGGTTGTGGATTCAATCTCCACTTGAGAATATGAAATATTTATTTAAATTCATATTTTTATTTCTTCGGTCTGGCGTTGAGGCAAGGCGCGGCGTTGATTTTCGCCACTCAACACGCAATATTTCCAGAATTTGGAAACAAATGAAAATGCGGAAATGGGAATTGGAGTGTCTTAACACTAAGTTCCCCCTGTCTACCGTGCTACGTGCGGGATACAGCGTGAAGCTGATTAGAATTCCTATCGTACTTGTTGCACCGTGCCTTTCAGGACTATAAAATTGAAGTCAGAAATATGAAGTCAGTTTTTTGTGTTAATAAATATATTATACATATTATTATTTGTGTTTGGCTCTGTAATAAACGTCCGACTGTCAATATCTGTGGTATTTTACAGGCTTAGGATTAGCATGAAGCAATTACGGCTGGTATCTCGAGCAGCTCCAATCAGTCTACTCCATTGAAGTTTCAGCTCGCTAAGTCAATTATATCAAGTACGGTGGGTAATGTCAATTGCACTTATGCACCCTAGCGTGAGACATAGAGAGATATATCTCTCTTGCTTTGGTGGCTATTTGTTTGTCTTTCTATATAAAATATGTTAAAAATATATTATTTTCAATCTTTTGCTTATAATGTGACATATGCTGCTTGTTGAATGACTGAACTGGTCGACTTGTTCATCATTTGTACAGTAAAAGAGCCAAAATTAAAAGGAAAAAGAAAGGTCATGGTAAAACACAACAGAAAATATCACACGTTTTTTTCAACATTCATAATGTCCGTTTTTTTAAATAAATATTTGTGGAAATTTGTAACAGACATGCTGACCATCAATAAATAATTGGTATGTGGATATTTCAGAAGTTTTTCATTACTTTCACATAAAGTTGGTGGGTCAAGCATAAGGAACTGTGGGACAATTTTTCTGTTATATTGGTATGACTGAAAGCCATCATAGCAATTCGAAATAATAAGGCTTGAATAAAACATATATGTATATATGCTTAACGTAAGCAATTCCTCGTGTTCAATTTTAACTATTTCAGCGTTCGTTACACACGATTGTCACAGAATTGACAATTTATTTTAAACAAAAATATAGAGACATCTTTTATATTAACAAGTGAACAATATGAGTCAATTGTAAGTTATTTTGATATCTATAGCACAAATATTAAATTGATAGAGCATTGGTACATACGGAACTTGTTTATGACTTCCTATATCGAGTTGCGGGAGATATATTCAAAGTTGCTATTGCAGCTGTTGCTATTCCTATATTTGCTAAGTTTCAAACTATTAGTTGGTCTTATACGTTTTGTATTGACGGGTATATGAGTGTTTTTTTTAGGTTCACGCTGTATTCCACATAAAGCAGGGTAGGCAGAGGGAACCTATTGTTCAGACAGTCCATCCCCCATTTCCCGCCGAGTTCTGGAGGCATTCAGTGTTGATCCGCTTATCAATCAGCACCGATTTTTATAAAATTCGAAATTCAGACTCTTAAAAATATTTCGATTTCAAATATATATAATAAATATTCGTATGATTCAAGCGGGCGAAGCCGCGACAGTCAACTAGTCTAATATATCCAGCCCCAAAAAAGACTACATTTTTCCCAACAAATAAATTGAATTCAATTTAAAATTCATTGGGGACCTTCACCCATCACGTATTTTATAAATTGCCGAATACTTTTTTGCCAATTTATAAAATAGTATTTACTAGTTGTGTGTCAAACTTTTTACTTAACTTTTTACCTTTATTTTCGTGTTATTGACACTTGGCGATTGGTCTATTTAACCGTTTGCTACCACAAAATTATCTAGTAAATAGTTTAATCTTAAATATAAGCATTATACCATCCATCATTGAGGCCGTCCTGGTGTCTTGCACCAGGACGGCCTCACATGAATGTGACCGTAAAAGTGACGGTGAAAGGTTCTATTTCCACTCGGGGATATGAGTTATGAGTTATTAATATTTACATTACTTCGCTCTGGCTTTTTTTCCTGATTTCGCTTCGTGGGATAAGCCATCTTATAGCTTTAAAAGCGGAATTTAATTAATATTTCCGATATCTTTACTGCTCAATATGAAATATTTGAAATATATTTAACTAGTAACCCGACCTTGCTTAACTTGATTTTCTGTACAGGTTTAATGAAAATTTGATGGCTTTTTGGATATTTTTAGCATTATATGTATATGTAAATATATTATACGTTAAGTGAGACATAAATTGAAATTAAATAAAACAACTAAATGTCTAATAAGATAAAAACTAGACTAATAACAATTACCTACTTCTATTATTTGTAGTAAATGATCGATTATAGTTCTAACATTAATATAATTCCACTATAAAGATATAAAAGGAACACAGAAATAATGAACATCCATTACATTCATTCATCATAATACATTTGTGGCTTTTTGGGCTGATTTAGTAGAAACATATCATAATATTTTAGTGTACATTTAGATATTATAGATATTATATTTAGATTTACGTGCCTCATAATAATTGTAAATTAATCTATGCATTATATCTTAGAATTTGTAAATAAAATTATATATTGTATTAATGTAAAATAGCAATAAACCATAATTTATATTTATTAAAAATCCTCGGAACTCGTATTAAATTATACAATTTATGTTATTAGCAGAGCCACCAGTTAGCAGGGTAATCCTTTTATCGACAAGCGACGCGATAAAGTAAGGTAACGAGGGTCTAGGTTTAATTAATTCCTCTGTATTTTATACCTTGTTTGGTTATGAACGATTGACATTAAAAACGTAATTTTTTTCCGGCTTCACCTGTATCCTATACACAGCAGGATAGGCAAAGGGAGCCTACTGTTGAGACATTGCGTATATGAGAACGGCGGAACTCTACCCCGCGCTTTGCTTCAATCCCAGAGCGAAGAGATGAAAATATTAAATATTTCCTCTAGTGGGAATCGAACCCATGATCTGACTGGCCTCAAAAACGTAAATAAGCTACTAAATGAATGATCCTTACCACAAAGGTTTTATGAAAATACGTCGACATTGAATAACTTAATCAGACAGGTGGATCTCTGCAAGAATTTGAGTATCTGTATATTATATGCATATTAGGTAAAGAAATATAACTGTTTCGTAAAAGTTAAAAGTTGTGGGGTTACCTAAAATTTGCTTGGCATTTTGGCATCTTTAATGCTATACGTGCCGACGTGCTTCGCATTTCGCTCAGGTCTTTGCCATTTTTCTGCATATAATAAAGATAAATAGCTGGAGTTACGTGCAAGCTTACTATAAAGTCATAAATAAAGAATAACATCTTTTCATATACTTTTATGCTCATTTTAAAGTATTTTTTCTAATTTTTCTTTTAATCATATAATGTTGTATATGTTGATAATTTTGACAATTTTTTGCCAAAATGTGAATATACGAGAAATAGTTGTTTACCACTAACTGTAAAGTACACGTACAAGTACTGTGACGTAAAGAAACCATTATAAATATAAATCTAGATATCTGTGATTTAAATTCACAATTATTATTACGACTTCAACCTGAACGCGTATACAGAACAGTCGCTATTTAGTACTAAACGGATCTCATTAGCTAAGGAACTGGAATGACAAAGTAAAACATCTGTCTGCGGAGTCCCCGCGGCAGGGACGGAGTGGGCGGTCGGCACTAGTGCAGGGAACCTGGTGACACTGGTACCATTTAAACGTCCGTCATCGATCCACGCCGTCGCCTACAAACGGAATGACAACAATAAACCGCTGTATACTCGTAGACCTCGTAATACTTCCGGGAGTGCTACGAGTAGACGAGTATTTAATGAATCTCGAATGTTCTTTGCGATTTGTGCTGGGTTTTGTTTTAGTTACGCCATTTACCCTTGATTTATAGCTTCTTCGAATTTGCTTTGGCTGTAATGTTTAAAGATTTATTAACAGAAGTGTATTTAAAATGGTTGTTGTTTAAATATCTTCCTACGTTATTACTACAGATAGTTATTCCGTAAATCTTTCCAGTTTTCAGCAAGTGCTAAGTAATATAAGGCATTTTTCAATATCAAAATATTATTAATGATCTACATTATACAAAATGTTTGTAACGAAAAACAAAAACGTGTAGGTATGTAGTATTTCTGTACTGGTCATAAAAATTAATTTAATAAAATCAAAACATATGGCAGATCTGGACAACAAAGTGTTACAGGGTGCTACAGATCCCTCAAAATTGGTTTTTATGTAAATAAGATTTTCCTAAAAAATATTTTTACTTATGGTTTTGTAGTGCTTACTCTTTATGCATATGTATGGCCGTCGTTGTAGCGCAATGGCACAAGCAGGTGTCTGTAAGCCCGACGGTTGAGGGTTTGATTCCCACTCGGGAAAATTTAATATTATTTATTAATATTTTCGTCTCTTCGCTTCGCAAGGGAAATCGCGGTGTTGAGTTCCGTCACTCAACATATCTCGAAAATTCCGCGGTAAATGGACAATGGGGTCTCGTAACACTAGGTTTCTTATTGCCTACTCTGTTATGTACAAAATACATGAAGCTGAAAAAAATGCATATATACATACATATGTTTGTTATATGGACTATATCAACATCATTATTGTCTAAAACAATTAAAAGCTTCTTTCAGAATCACATAATTTCCTTTGATTTTTTAAATAGTAAAACTTATATAAAAAATATTACAATCGGACATGGAAATGGAAAGGAACAGTATACTTAAATATAAATCAAGTCCTTTTAGATTGCATGCCAAACATAATGATAGCTAAATATGCCTAAACAAGGTTTGAATATAAATTTAGGAAACATTTCTCTTTCATACAAAAGAAGTCCCTCGGGCAATTAATTATCCTACAGTATCGGTGATGGACGGATAGGAAGCAGGTAATGTCACTTTGAGACATTTTATTGGAATTGATTGATTGTAACTGGTTCCGGACGATAACTAAATTAAACGTACTTAATGAAAAGTAAGAAAGATTACTTCCCTAGCAATTATGGTAATTTTGCACGAGATACTTTTACTTCTTTTTCGTTTCTTTTATTGAATTTATCGTTTCATTTCTTTTTTATTTTCATTAAACCTTTTCTTCCTTTCCTATTGTATGTGAGATATAGGTAAAAAACACAGAATCATTATTTTTAAGCTGAAAGTGACACATGTCATGAAAAGCTATTCAACGGGATAATTGCTTTTATCAGTTGTAACAACAACGTTGTAAAACGCCTACAGTTCTTTTGAATTATACCTCTATAATAAAATATTAATAAACCGTTCGTAGCTACGAAATTTTAGCAGAATAAATTTCACACAATATTGTTGTTTTTATGTACGAGTATATACTGGTTCATCAATTCAATTTCATTAGTCTCCGACAGACCCAATTTCATAATATTTCCCCCTAAAAAGTCATCCGTCAAAAAAGTTCATCGAATCACGTTGCATACGAATTATTTAGATAATAGCTATTCCCTAGTGTTATTTTTCTATATCATAAATAAATAATTGTTTATATTTTTAGGAGCATTCTAAATGCCTTTTCCAAGTTTAATATTAGGATGGATCAATGGGCGATGGTGGATAGATGAATAAATTTGTCTGCTTACGCCTACACATAAATTATTTAAAAATATTGAAAATGTTAAATTTTTGTACTTTGTTTTATATTTTGTACAATATTAATCATTTAATGATAGCTTTTACTTACCCATTAGTGACGTTACCCCCAATTTACAATATGCAAGAGTACAATAATACCTTGTTAGTTTTATGACATAGAAATATTTTCATTGCTATTGCCATTTGCAACGTGTACTGATAACGAGGACTCGTCAGAAATGTACATTCAGGTCAGTACATTAAGGTCGCGCCGCTATATTCTAGAAAATTGAATAGTATTCAGTGGAGAGCTATTTTATATTCTTTTTGCACCGCAAAAGTTTTATGCACGAAACGTTGATTCATAGAATTTACTGAGACTTGTAAGTTATGTTTAAGAAGAAAATAAGGAACGAGTGAACGTTTAAAGTAGGAGTTTTTTTTTGATGTATGGCTTTTACATCCTACGAATCTTTTTTCTTCATCTTTGCGCTAAAAATTCAATATATGTTAAATAAAAAAAATCTAGTTATTTCATAATTTTTACTTAACTATACCGAACTTGTAACCTATAACACAATACTTCTACAGAGTCTACTGAGTCTATGATATTACAATAAAATTGCTTTAACATCGCTACTACGAGTACTAACAAACTGAACTATGTTATTAATACAGAATAGTGTTTTCTTTCGTTCAGATCGGTAACGTGATTTTAATGACCTTTCGCTTTGCTCCATACAATGAACACTTTTCTATTCGTTTTCTATAGTTTCGTATCACAGGCAATTAATTCGTACTTCTGAAAGTAATTTATAAAGGCCATTAGGATTCTCATTTAGTCAGACTATGGTAATACAAAGGACGGCTTTCTAAATGTGAGCCCGCTACAATGCGACCGTTGAACTATATAGACCAGTATTAACAATATTTAAAAGCCACCCCAAGTTCGTAATCTATTACAAAAAGAGAAAAATTAAGAAACAGAAAGTAGAAAATTAAAGAAATAAAAATATACATTTAAAATGCAATTTTTCGGTGTTAACAACTTGCTTTTAATAGTAATATCCCTCGTATCGTATCGTCGTGGTGTACAATACAATGATAATTAAGCGCATTAACCAGTTAAAGCAGCGACGTATTCGACAGTTCGTAATCTCACAAAGAGAATTGATTAATTCTACCTCTACCTCTACCTCTAACTCTACCTCTACCTCTATCTATGAAGCACGGCTCATGAGCCGTTCTACCTCGCGCAAGTATAACAGCATGTCCGACAATTGTCAGCTAAAAGTCAGTTAGCATATAAATCATGATTGTTCTATTTATTCGGTTTTTACCTAGTCTAGTCTTTTGTGACAACGGCAACTCCAGAATTCAGCGGAAAATTCGGGGAACAGAGTATCTTAACACTAGGTACCCTCTGCGTACCCTGTTGTGTGCAGGATACAGCTTAAATCTGATATAAAAATATATAAAATAAGAATGATATACAATTATATTATATTAAGACATACATAGCTCTTACATTATTCCGGTTAAATGACGTACGTAATCGACATTAATGTTCAATAGATCGAACACCAGCGGGTCACTGCGGGTCAGGTGGACTGATTGTCGGGCGACTAATTAGATGGCCCTTTAATTAATAGAGTCAGTCGGGCGAGCCCGGAGCCCGGCGCCCGGCACCCGGCACCCGGCACCCGGCACCCGGCACCCGCTGTCGGGGAATATTTGCTAAACGACGGTCTCTGCCTCTCTACCTCCACTATGATATTCGACGGAATGTATCGAATCCAATATGCCGGCGAGCGTCGTTTGAGTCTAATTCGCAGATATTCATACATATATTTAATCAAACGTGTGATTACGTTTGATTAAATATATATGTTTTTTTTTTGGGGTTAGGTTAATTGTTATAGTAAAAAACTAAAAAATAAGTTTAAAAAAGTATATTTTACTTATTTTGAATAAATTATATGTTTTTTGTTAGAAAAATAACAGAACCTGAATATAATGTGTGAAAATCATACCAATTCTTTTTACAGCAAATCACTTTTTTAAGATATAAGAACAAAACGTAGAACATATAAAATGAGATTAACGTGAAAAAAAATCGATAAACTATTTTATATTTTCAAAATAAATATTATTTAAAAAATCGCCCTTTCTCAGTAAACAATAAAATGCAAAAAATGAAACGAACTTTCAAATAAAAATATAATAAGCGTTAACTATAGTAGATAGCTTATTAAAGAGAGATCCCGTTTCATCATAAATTTCCGATCGAACGAGTATCGGAGATCGTGATGCGAGTGCGAGCTCATCAAAATCACGTTACCGGCGTCGTACAAATCAGAGACGGCAAGCTCACGCTAGAATTCACTGGAAACCCTAGTTATCATAGTTTTGCAGAATATTAAGCATTAATCCATCTCAATGATACATATCTATATATATAAAATCGAAAGGTCACTCACTCATCACTAAATCTCAGAAACTACAAATGCTAGGAATCTCAAATTTTGCATAGGAGTTATTCATAGGACGTAGGTGCTCGCTAAGACGGGAATTTACAATATTCGACTTCTAAGGAGTTGTTTTTGGCGTTGAAAGTTTGTATGAAACTTCGTTACTACAAATGCTAGGAATCTCAAATTTTGCATGAACGTCACTTATAGGACGTAGGTGCTTATGTAGAGAAAAATTAATAATAACGTAGTTCATGCAGGCGAAGCCGCGGGCGGGCCGCTAGTTTAATATATAATAATATATTCAAGTAACTTTTTCGCATATTTTTCTTAGCTTTAGCGTTTCAAGAAAACGATATTGTTATTGCAAATAGAAATATTTCAATTTAATTCAATAAATCTTTTTTCAATAACACAGTATGAAAATTTTACAATTGTTGACTGAATGCCCTGACTCTAAATCCTAACAAAAAGCCAGACGTGATCAAAACTCGCTAGAGAAGCTCAACGACCATCTTTATATTTTTTTATATTTCAAACATTATTAGGTTTAAACTTTATCATTTTTTATCTATATAATATTCCATTATATTTATACATTTTAACATTACTAAACGTTAATATCCATTTACATAAATATAAAAAACTATATATATATATAAATAACAAAAGAGACGACAAAAATAACATATAAGTTAGAACATTAAGATAAAAAACAGAATAGTTCATGAATTGAATATATTTATTTTATTTTCAATGTCAGTTTTGTGGTTTAAATTAGTGATGTATTTTAAATGTTATGAAATTTGAAACTTTAAAATGTTCAGTTGCCTTAAGGTAAATGAATATATTATAAAGAAATTATTATTTCTAAAGAACCTTAAAATATTTCATAATTACATAAATGAGAAATGTGGTATATTTTTCAAAAATTCGTGGAAAAAGGTTAACACGGAAAACGGAGCGAAAAAACAGAATTAATTACGAGTCCTCGCCCTCCTTTTGTGAGTGCTTCACATAACGTTTAACAAAAATTCCTGAGCATAGAAAATAAACATCTTTTTATTCATATTTTACGTAAATTTGGAATTTGGACAACGTTATCTAGCTCCAGCGCTGTTTTACACACAGGTACGTGTTTGTTAATTCGATATTATTAAAATAAATTATTATATACGATAATATAACTAATATAATAATAAAACCGTTTAACAAAGGGTATTGTGTGTGGTTTGTCCAAATTTTGTAAATGTTACAAAAATTGTTTAAGTGATTATATAAAAAAAATCTAAATAGTAGTAAAGGAAGGTAACTTACTGGTTACTTCGCGCGAGGCTATATACTCGTATGTATGTATATCGGCTATACTCTTTTTTCTTAAAAAAACCACACATAATAAACTATAACTTAAAAGTATAAAAATATATGCCCTATTCTATTTTTTCATTAAAAAACGAATGCTATAAATATAAAATTCACCAAAACTAGTGCTTGTAGTACACAGACAGAATACGCCATATAAAAGTTCCTACAAACTGTTGTTTACAAAACAATACTGGCTATACAAAAATATTCTCTTGTTCTGTTCTTGAAAAAATACTTGTTCAAACGGGACAATGAAGACACCCCACGGAGATATAGCTCGCTTTCAATTTGATCAGAACTTTGAAAATTTTGAATATAACGTTATTTTCATCATAATATAATTAAATTCATTGACAAGATTGACATATCACTGACGACTACAATCGACCGGTGTGTATGGTGGTACTGGACTACGAAAAAAACTTCGATTCTATCACTACGAACAAATCGAACTATGAATACAGAACTGTCTACGCATTGCTGTGATGTCATATTGATTGGAAGTACATTGAGGTGGATTGAGGGGCATTAGCAACTCCTCTTACCCTAGAGGTCTAGGAGGACCTACTGCGTTCAGCCATTGAGACTGGGGGGTCTCGAGGTGATAGGTGAATTGATTTTGTTTGTTTCAAACAAAGCACCTCTTGTTGTCATATCACAGCACTCGTCGCCCTAATAAAGGCATATTTGTCTCTACATCATAACAGATGCATTGTTAAGAGTTAAGAGATTTATATTTAATATAAATGATTTAATATATAAAAAGATTACAAAAGGTAAGGTAATATTGTACAACTGCACAGCTAGATGTTCCTAGATAGTATCTAGACTTCAGTTAGCTTTTAGCAGCATTTTCTACGTGCACTACATGAACCTTAGTAATGAAAAATGTCTCCTTTGATATTGAAAATATTTAATATTTGGTACTTACCTACTCGTTGGAAGAAGCACGCTTGAAAAGAATATGAGAATACAACCTTTATTCGAATTCCAATATGAAAAAAATAATGCAGAAATGCGGCTGCTTTACTAATGCCGAGCAAACCTCAATAGACCATATTATTCGATTTGTATGCAATTGATCACTCGTAATAAAGAAAATATTAGAATAGAATGATAATAGTTTTACTCATAAAACCATATTGTATCTATTACATTTTCACAAGATTTTTTCTGTAATTTAAGCCTATTTTTTCTAAGCTATATTTAATAACGTATATCAGCGTGGTAGTTGTAAATTGTATCAGTCATAAATAGTGTCTCATTACAAGAGCGGGAAAATGAAAATAATTTATTGTAATTCATGTAATAGACATGTACCTACGATAATTATGACAACCAAAAAAATATTTCATTAAAAAGAGTAATCTGAAAAAAAAGCATAGTAATTAGTATAATTTGGACAATAAAGGATAATTCCAAAGCCCAGTTGCAAGTACCTGATTCCATTTATTACCAAGTCTGCTCTTGGCAGCCGCCCGTTGTTGCCTCGAGGTGTGTTGGCGTAACTCCAAACCATGCAATCCACCTATATAACCAGTTAATTTTTATAACATATTTATTTTTTGTAAGATTACTAAGACAGATATTCAACGTAATTAACATATAATGAGAACTTTTACGAACCTTTTTTTATAATCACATTTTACAAAAAATACCTTTATAAATATTTTTACTTAAAACTGTGCTCTTAAGTACAACTCAGATCTTAAGTAATAGTGCTTCGAGCATGTCTGTTAAATATTGACCTCTTCACCAATGTCACATTGACTTAAAAACACACGTAGGAAATCGTACGATAAAAGATAGAGTTTAAACACAACATTAGAATGCATTTAAAAAAAGAAAGAAATTTCGTTAAAATTTTATATCTCCAACAAATTTGATGTTTGATTATTTAACAATAATCAAACGATCATCAAAGGTCATATCATCAACTGTCAATTAGGTCCAAGACTATTATCTTACATTATAATTCAGCTTCACGTCCAATAACACGAGCTGTAACATGCAACAGCTAATGCTTAATTTACTGTCGATCCACGAAGCTATGCGGAATTACATAATTATAGTCCAGCTCCAGTCGTTATTCAGTAAATCTTTATTTAAGTGAGGAAACAAAGAAAAGCTTTTAGTATAGTTTCGCTTCTTAAAAATATTGTGTATTGTATGCAGAATTCAAATTCGTACTTTTCTTGTAAAGTTGAGTTTTCTAGAAATATATTTATAATAATTTAATACGTTGAGAGAAAAATAACTAGAAAAATTGTGGCCGCTGTGGCGTAGAGGCACAAGGATGTGACTGTAACGCGACGGTTGTGGGTTCGATCCCCACTCGGGAGAATTATTAATTAATATTTTAATTTTTCGCTCTGGCACCAAATAAAAAGCCCAGCGTTAAGTTCCACCATTCAACATGCAATGCCTCGAAGGAAAATGGGGAATAGAGTGTCTTTACACGTAAAGCTGAAATATTTTATTTTTTAAAAAGTTATACATTATTAACAATCTATGGCACAGATTAAGTAAGATATTTATAATAAGGAATAAACAAATTTTATAAGTCAAGTAACTTTGTTGGTGTTTTATATCAAACAGGAGCAAGTAGGGACACTCGATAATTCACATGCACAAAAAAAATACATTTTAATTTAAATGTTTTCTGTGAAATTAAACATTAATGCTTTCCCGATTGACTCGACTCTTGCGGGCACTGGGGACTGCTTCTGAAGTAGGCGATTGATGACACAGAAAATGCTGATATTTACACTTTTATTGAAATAAAGTAAAATGTTTATCAACAGTTTTTATTATTGCAAACAAAAACAATATAACGAATTAATTAGTAGTCGTAAATCTTATAAAACATTTAAATTTACTGTTTACTAATAAATATAATTAATTGTTAGCTATTAATAAAAAAATACTTATATAAATTCAAAATAACTAAAATTACTCTCAAAATATATGAAAATGTAAGATAGAATAGTAAACACTATTTTCTATGTCAAGAAGAAAAATTGAACGACACTTTTTAGATTATCCTAAACAAACGCATAATAAGGGATTTTCTTATAAAACTCCCGTAGATCGATGGTATTTTACCTGCATATACTTGTGCATAAGTATAGGTTTTAAAATATATATATGTAATAACAGGAATATTTGTTCCCCACACACAGACTAATTCGAGACATTGGATGGTCGGCGGTGGAAATAAACGCCGCTCTCTGTCTTGTTACTAGAGCGCCACGACTTTCAAGTATCAGAATATTTTATTGTATAATCTATTTTAAAATATTACATGTTATTGAAACACTGCATATCAATGAATGGTTGTTTTACTCTATTGTGAGTAGGAGATTTGAAGCTACGACTACGCTACGAACGCGCTACGAAGAAAACTTGTAGAAGTATAAATATGTAATATTATATTTACATATGATATAAAAATATTTACATACATAAGTTTCTATATACAATGTACATGTTTATGAAATATTTAGGGTGAGACGCTAACAGTTTACGGAGAGGCCGATGTTTGTAAAAGCCTTTTTTGGGGACGCGCGATACCGTCCGCGCCGTCGTATATATAAAATTTGTCTTTTCCCTTAAACCTTACTTGTTGAATTTAACGGCAAATATCTCTGATATAGTGACCAAAACTGTGACCAAAATGTTAAAAATAAATAAATAATTAACGTTTATATAAAGGTTTTATTAAAAAAAATAATGAACTGGTCGTTTAATAATTTTTTATTATAGCTTTCTACAAATACTTTAAAATTATCGCTAAACTTTAAAGAGTTGGGAGAGATGGTACACAATAGGAGAATGCATATCAAAAATAGATCTAGTTAAAATACTGCCTTCAAAAATAAATACCGCCACTCAACACACAATACCTCCAGAATTCGGCGAAAAGTGGGTAACGGAATGTCTTAACACTAGGTTCCCTCTGCCTACTGCGTGCACCCTACTGCGTGCGGGATACAGCGTGAAGTTGATTATACTCGTACTATGTCTAAAGTCGCACTTAATTATTCCTTATGTATGTACTTATCTATCCATTGTCCATATTTTAGTTAATTTGATAAAGCTTTAATATTCGATTCATTTAAATCTATAATAATATCCCGACACGATAAAACACGTTAAGACGCTAATAATTTATGGAGGCTATAAATTTACTTTAAGCTTTTACTATACAAGGTGTAATCTTTTGCGCTCAATATTAAGCATGGTAAATATTTTGTATTACATACAAAGAAAACGGAAATATAATGTTTTTAATTTTCTTATTTTCGCCCATATACTGAATATACGCATACATACAAAATGAGTGCGTAAGTTTGGTGGCATATACACTCATTTTGAATGCAGTGAGTGCTACAAATTTAAGTTTTTAATAGTTTTTTTCTATGATATACCTACATACAAATTAATTTTTCGACGTATAATAATTTTTCGTTGCCTTTAATAATTTTAGATCCACGAAAAGTACGCTATAGGTAGCTAAAAGGATGCCTACACGCTCGTATCTTTTTATTGTGTTGATTTAGATTGATATCTCGATATTGAAAGTAACTCGGCGTAATAATGCCTTATTAAATATTCGATGTTGCATTTAACGTAATTGATTGGACGGTCGTATAGTTCATTAGTGGATTGTCCAAGCGGAATGGTGGAGCGAGACGAAAATATTACTTGATGAAGGCTTTTGTTTGACGTACCATATATTGTACATGCAAAATATTATTAAATTATGAAATATATTTCATAAAGTGAAAAATAAATAGTATTGTGACTTTCATAGAAAGAACCCTGGCAGCAAAAACGATGCATAGACGCTCGTAACTTTTGATTGGGTTAACTTAATTCTCGTACTTTATTTGGCTCCATAGACCTGGTTAATTAATATAATTATTTTATGTTTGGTTAATTAATATAATTATTAATATAAGGTTAATTAATATTTCAAATTGATACCTGCACGCGATCGTGAGATAGACGTTCTTGACAGACACACAGACATTCCGACAGGCTGACAAACAAAGTGGTCCTATAAGATTTACATTTGTTCTTTATTTTCTTTTGAGGTACGGAACCATATAAAATAAACATCCGCAACTAATCTGATTATAGACTTAAAAATAACATTGATTTTCAGTTTTCCAAAGTTAATTAAGCAATCCCATTACAGATCCAACTTGATATTTTTATACTACACAGTACCAAAACCAACTCTGTAATTATTCGTTAATTCAGTTAAAGTAAGGAAAGTTGCCCTTTTCTAAATAACTTTATTTTCTATTTATAAAAGAATAACAAAAATAGCATACGAGAGCAATCCCAGAGTATATTAACACAATTAGAGTGATTACCTGTCGCCGCTGAATAAAGTCGACTCAAAAACTAAAGTTGGACGAACTCGTTTGGCGCTAGCTTTCCGTCCAATAAACGTTTGTAATTCGAGAGCTCCATCTCGATTCGCTCCCCCCATATAACTTTTTGGCAAGCTTGCTCCAAACTGGACAGCTTTTTGTATTGAAAAGTTTTGAATTTCGTGACATACAAATCTACTATACTATAAAATTATATATTAAAATACTTATATAATAAAAAACTTATATAATAAATAATATAGTCGTAGAGAATTTACTACAATAATTATATCTAGTCATTCTCTAACAGTAATGTCGCGCGCTAAATAAATTAATTAAATTGAGATTTTATAAACACATGCATATATTTAGCTGTATATGACCTAACTGTACCTCGATGGTATTATTGGCTTCTCTAATTATGTAGATAAACTAAAATAACTCATTAAAACCAATAACTATATCAAATCAATCTATTCTTTATCAGCATTTTCATTTATTATTTCGATTCGTGAAAATTCGTAAATGTTAATTTGTGTCTAAAATTTTATTTAATTAAATATATTTTAAAAATATTAAATCAAATTTCAACAAAAGATACTTTTTTAATATTAAAAATATTAATATTGAAGTACAATATCAGTAAATCCTGAATGGAGTATAAAAGTGCGGCGATGAAAGTTAGCCGGCAGCCAGGGCGGGCGTTGGGCGGCGTGATGCGGCCGGAGCAGCCTGCGAGTTGCGAACGTTTATTGGGCGGAAAGTCGGATGACGAGTTCGCGCCCAACTTTCCTGTTTACTATTTTGACTTTAATTTCGTTGTAACAGATAATAAATTTTATTACAATTAAGTGTGAAACGTTTAGTGTTGCTATATACAAAAGAAACATTAATTGAAACTTTTGTGAAACTATTAAGCTATCTTTTTTGTTTCATTGCACGCAGCAGAATAGGTGGAAGGAACCTTGGAACCTAATTTTTTAGTTAAGAGACTCCTTTCCCTGCTTATAGCTGAATTCTGGGGATATTGCGTATTGTAGTAGCCGTTACCAGAGAAATGAAATAAAAATATTTGACCTATTCTTATCTCAGATATCGAATAGCTTGACATGGTTATAGAATGACTTTTAACTTCAACAACAATCTTATGTAATTTGTTATTGTTGTCGACTGTTCCACTAAACGTGAAGCAATATTCTGTCAAAGTTTGTCATAATATGAAACATAATTGATGATTATTTCAAGAGTATATCCATTACTACTACGATTTTGATGCAATGGTTGTGTGCATTAGCGGCACTTGGAGAGATGATTAACAAAAAATATAATATTTAATTTAATTTTTACTGTTATGATTCACTAATCAACATATTTAAAGAGTGTCTAAATCTAAATAAAAGTGACAAATGTCTCCTAGATCGAAAATCGATAAAGTAAGAAGTTGAGTTGACGCCATATATAACGTAAGCAAATTGTACGTGTTACTTTATTTCAAGAGGCTGGGAAAGGAGATTGGATAGCGTATTTATCCTCCCGGGAACCTTCTTTTATAAACATCAATCCTTCCGTAAACTGTCCATATCATCTCCTCGTAAATACCGGCCGAAATATAAAAGAGTATCAAATCTTTAGTGATCGTAAAACGTTGTTATAGCGTGTATGTGGAGAATATTTTCATATATTAAACCAACATATTCTCAACTATGCATATATATAGGGTAATTAAATTATTTAAGTACCTATTAACATAACATTTTATTAAATTTCCATACATTTCCACACATTGTTTCTATTGAACATGGTCATTCCACGCGGCACGTATCTATTTGAATTCATATCTATTTGAAATATATAACTTATATACCTATATGGAATTAAGATTATCATAGATGAGGGAAGTAGTGGGAAGTAGTAGAAGTCGAAAGTAATAAAAAATGTAGGTACATCGTTATCGCTTAAAATTAGATGAAGAATTAAAATTAGATAAATTTTAGATAGTCTTAAAGATCATGTTCCAATATAGATTTTATATATAAAAATCTTTTCAACTGTAAAACATAAAAGCCGTAACTTTGCCTCACCCATACACAGGTAGGGAAATACGATAACAAAACAAACATACCTACGTTAAACGACCCTCGTATTTTATTAAAATATACTCGTTAGTTATATATGCGTTTTTTAACAAACAATTTTTTTAAGTATTTTTCTTTTAGTTTGTTATATTTTGAAATAGTTTTTATTTGTTTTTATGTATTGAATTTGTTTTTAGTTTTTTTTTATTGTTTGATACATTTTCTATTGCTATTGTGCTATATATTTTATTGTTTTCTAAAAACCAAAAGCAATCGAATTCATAATAGTAGTCGCACATTATTATTTCTTGTATTTTTTTAATTTTCTCTAAAAAAATACTATTCTTCAATGTAATTTAAGGTCAATATACGTATACAACTTTTATACTTAATTTTCATAAAAAAGAACTGTAATTTTTTTTTTAACCATTAACACCGGCCATTAAAAAGCCAGCAAAACATTTAATCACTAACAATAAAAATATAAAAAAACCTCTCAGAATCGTTCAATATTTACCTTTTTTTAAAATTTTCATCTTAAATAACGTAATAAGTATATTCTAATAGTACTTGAGAAACTCATCTACAATGAACATACAAGTTATCAACTGCCGTTAGGCTCGTTACCTTTTCCCCTAACTCAAGACATGTTTTTACAAAGCGCCTGAGGGAGAGAAAGCCGCTGTATTTATTGACCATTTACTTCGCAACTTTAGCACTTAATATCATATGGGCGTAGAAACATGAGGTGAAGTGGATTCATTGTAATGAAAATAATTCGAGTTTGTGATAGTTAAATACTTTGCAGTATATGAGGCATATTTTTTGTGAACTACCTGCCCCTGGCTAGACAAAGAAAATAATTAGAAATTATTAAATTTTTAGCCTATTGATAGACATAATGGATTAGCGTCTAAATAAAGGTGATGCTTATGAGTTCGATTCCCATTCCTACTAATAACAAATTCCCAAAAACAATATTTTAAATCTTTGATCAGGATTTGAACCCACGCCTCTTCCCTATAAATAACCTGTGATCGACGATTCCGACTCAAGCGTTCCTTCCTAACTCTACATTCGTCTAATATCCATAATAAGTCTATTTTTCTACCAAATAGTATGCATCATAGTAAAATTTCCATTTGAATTAATAGACAAAATTCATATTCATTTCCGAGCTCATCCGTAAACTAAAGTTTCATAAAAGGACCGCAGTTAGAGTTCAACATTCGTTTAATCCGAAATGATCCCTTAATTGTTCGTTAGTACAGATTTACGGTTCGACCGCCAAATTAAATTTTATACAAGTAAATAAAGCTGGCCGTTCTATTTGCGTAACAGAGGAATCCTTTTTATCTTATTTACTTTTAAGATAATACATACTTTATACATATTGTAAGTTATGCACATTTATTTAATGATCCTAAATATATGAATTTTATTTTTATATATTTGATTTTCTTTTTTATTATTATAACACTAAAAGGCAGAAATCATGGAGTCATGGACACTTAAAGGCTCCGATTTATTCTATAAAGATATATTTACACTTTAAAAGACAACAGATAAGTAATAATTTAGGAAAAATTTTAAGCTAAACTAAAATAAGTTTACTAAATAACAATTATTTAAGTTGACATATATCTAGTGTTACTTACATAGACCCGTAGAGATTGTATTTTACGTTTAATATCAAAAGGGTATACTGGTATATTGTTCCTAATACATTGTACTAAAGTCCTATAATTATTTGTTTGGGTACAGTCAACAAAAGACAAATGAAAAGTGATGGCAACAAGCAAAGCCTTTTCTAATCGTTACAGTATACACTTTCTTCAAAGAAATTTATTCCCAAATAAAGGCACTTCGCGTGGAGATGACGCGTTTCCTTACAACTTGTTAGCTTATTAATATGTATATAAGAGTTCCTGTGTATACAGTATATTCTTTAATTATATAAACAAAATTATATATTTACTTTGTATTTGAAGTCAGTCGTGACGCAGGGGCACAAGTGTGTAAACGCGACTAGTTATGGATGTGGGTTCGATCCCCACTCGAGGAAATTTAATATTTATGTAAATTTATTTTCATTTCTTGGCTGGTGTTGAAATCAAATGAGGCAAATGGCGGCGTTGACTTCCACCACTAACCACGCAATTACTCGAAAACTCAGTGAAAAGTGTGGAACGGAGTGTACTAAAACTAAACTCCCTACTGTCTGCGTAACTGTCCGCGTAAAGCTGAGAAAAAATCACTTACAGTATTAAATACATAAATATGCAAAGAATACTGTTGCAAGTATTTTCATTCGTACCTACTACACTTACAGTATCGTATGAGACAAATGAATCTAATTTATTAAATGTACTACGAGGTAAGATGTGCGGAAGGCGTCCACGCGTCAGCGATCCGAGCAAAGACCGCGCTAATTAGTTAACGCGGAGACAGCTGGGACTAACGCGTGCATCACTCTACACTTAACCCGGCAGCTACTTTATAGTTGAGTATTTCAATTATCCAGCTTTGTTATCTATATTCAAGGAAATGAGAAACAGATTCTGATGATATATAAATATATCAATTTGAAAATTATTCATTTATCTCAGGTTAAATAATCACAGTATTAAATTGAGCCAGCACGCAATCTGCTTAGTGTAAAAGTTAGAGAATTAAATCACTATTATCCATCACTAAGTCATTTCTCCATTTCATGTACAATGTTTAAAAAAAGTGAATTAAAAAAATATGTCTACAACCTGCACATACGATATCAACGGACTAAATATGACAGAGACGACGCGCGACGTCGCGATAGGAAATAGGTTCATGGCAGATTGATGGGGATTTTCCCTGTCGCAACAGTTAGACTGCACTCGAGTGTTTTTGATTTTTCGAATCTATCTAGTCGTTATTTAAAACTCGAAGAGGATTGAGTGTTTTAGAATTTCTCGATTCTTTTTATTTATACTTTCATATTGCAGCGTATTGTGAGTCAATATTCCAAATATGTTCCATCATATACTCGTACGTTGTATAAATCTGCATTCTGCAAACGGTACCTATATTGGAATTTTGTTTCATTTAATATTGTTTCAATTAAATTAATTGAAATTTTGTTTAACATACAACAGTATTAATAAGTAATTATTGAAATTCCCTGCTAATAGAAATTAAAAATAAATAAAGAAAAGGTAAACAAATTGTATAATTTATGAAATGGATACATAGTAATTAATTTTAGTGGTATACTCAATATACCAGTCACTGTCTATCATCATACTATTTGTATGTAATAATAAGCATTTAAATTATATACATACATTATTTCAAAAACATCGCCGGCTGTAGGAACTCCTCGTAACAGAAATGAACCTGATTTATCCGCTTTCCTCCGCGAAAACAACGGCCTGAATGAACCCGAAGTTATGAAATAATACGTAGTCTTGTTCACACAACAACGCTAGCCGCTTAATATTGCCTCCGCGCAAAGACCTTCTGAAAAAAACATTCCTTTCATTCGAGAAATATGAGAAAGAAATTGTGATCACTGCAATATGAACTATTGTTCGTTACTGAATGCTTCTGCACGATATTGATTCTCTTTATTCGTAATTATTCTACAATGAAATGAACTTCCTTCATTATAGTTTTTTTCTATACTATTATTACACTATTTTCAGTTCTGTTTTCCATTTTCTTCTTATTTAAGTATCAGACATCAGGACGTTGTATCAAAATGTCCTCTATATCTACAACTAGCGACCCCCTTGCGGCTTCGCCCGCTTTTACTACTGGATTATTCATATAATGTATGTTTGCAAAGCACTTAAGATAATGTGAAAATTAATTAAACTCTAATGCAACCCGCATTTTCGTAGTTTCAATAAGGATTTTCCAATTGTTTTACTCGGCAAGGATTTTTTAGTAGGTACCGTAATTTTAAATCTGTGCTACTAATCTTTTCAAGTACTTATTAAAATATATTTAAATGACTATTTTTAGATAGTTAAATGACTATTTTTAAACGGAAGAAATTATAAACAAAAACCTACCTACTAATAACTACTACAAAAAATATGAAACCAAATATATTGCGCTGAAATAATACATTCAACTCCGATTATCCAATACGTGCAAACGCATCTAAATCTTCGTTGCTATAGAGGCAGGTGGGTTTTTTTTTTCGAGCTTGTGGTTAATGCTTAAGAGGGTATTCTGTCCCTGATGAAAAGCAAGCACTACGTGGCTGCCTGTGAGGAAAATTAAATAGAATGCATTGGCCGGGAATCAAACCCGGTCCGCCCGCGTGGCAGGCGAGCATTCTACCACTGAACCACCGATGACTGAGTCAACGGCGTGATGTGTCAACAATTAAATGCGTTTTTCTGTAAAACTATTCGCAATTTCGAAATAGTGTAAACAGCAAATTTTATCTTCGTTTAACGTAGAAAATTAATAAAGTATTTTAAAGGATAAGGATTAATACCATTATGGAAAAATATCCCTCACAATAAAAAATATATTGAAATTACTATTTTTCGACAGAAATATGATCACTACACGTTATCCTTAAAAGATAAAAATATGCTGTCGCAGACTTTTTTGTAGATCTTATTAAGAGGAACAATACTCCAGTACATTATTTTCATGCTAGTTCATACATTTCAGTACTTACCATTAAAGCAGCGCATGCGCGAAAGTGTCTCAACGGGTAGGACTTTATACACATTTATCGTATTTATGTTAATTTACATAAGAATGTACGAATAATAAACTATATATAAACCTTCCCTGAAAAATACTCGACCTAATGGTGAAAACCGCATAAAAATCCGTTGGGTGGTTTAGAAGAAGAAGAGTTAGAAAGTTCAGACACACAAAAAGCGACTTTGTTTTATAAGATATAGGATATTAAATAAACATCAATTAAAAATTTGTACTCGTATGTACTAAAAAGCTTAGATTACCATTTACTTATCTAGAATAGCGTAAGTGATATTGTTTCTGTGATTTGTTTAGAATATCCATTCAAATACATTCACTAAGAATTTAATCTAAACTGTATTGAACATTTTTCGTTCTCTTAATGTCTTTTTTTTACTTTGGTCAATCGCCAGACGAAATCTTATTAAAGACGCTGCGCTACAACTTGCAATAATTGAATTGTCTTTAGATCACCGTTCTCTGCCGTTACTTCAACATGACCTTAATACTTTTCCAATGATTTTCTTTTATCTGAAATCTTATTTCTTATTTATGGAATATATCATTTATAGTTAACGCTATAATGGCGAAGTTGAGAATAATACGTAAGACGTCGTTAAGAGATCGATTTTCACTAGGATATGTATCTACATAGCGTGTATTAAGAATATTATAGATACTTATCTAAAAATGTTACAAGTTTCGTAAAATTTTGTATGAATAATAACTTTTCGATGGCCTACATAATGCGGTACCTACTTAAGAAGCAAAAGCTATTTCAAAGAACTTTAGTTTATCACGTAGGTACTTTTTTTGAGTAATGAGGTTAATTATAATATACCTATATATATTAATAGTAAAGGAAAATAATTTCTTTAAGATCAAATTATTTAATAGCTAAACACAATGTTTACAAGTTCAATTTAGATATTATATAGTTAAAAATCGTGTCGGTATTTGAATTGGAGAAATAACTCATAAAAGTTTTCTTTTACTGTCTTCTTTTATCGTGCACGCGTTATCATCACCAACTTCTCTTTATTTTTTTTCTTTTTACTCTGTATCCCGCACATAGTAGGATATGCAGAGCTAACCTGGAAATATTTCAAAGCGACCCACGGTCCTAGGTAAACTCAAGTGAAATTTGTGGGCTGTTAAAATCGATTTTGAAGTTGCCTCACGTACTGCCCTGGATTTTTGCAGAATGATGCTGACACTGTCTTGAGATCTGATGTGAAAAGTTTAGAATTAAGGTATTTTGAAAATAACTCTTAGATTAAATTGGATTTTCCAATCACTCATGTAAATTTAGTGACTTTAAATATAGTTTTAGTCAATTGGACTGATGTTTAAGCTTTATGTTCATTTGACGATACACGTATTTGCTAAGAGGCAACTGAAATATAGAATATTCAGAATTTGAATTTAAAGCCCAACAGCCCCTACCTAAGATGGACATTTATGTGAGTCAAATATAATTCCATGCTAACCTATGCAAATTATCCTGAGGAACATAGGAACAGGAACATCATAAGGACTGTTTTGATTATTATTAATTGACATTAAGAACCTTCCCAAGGTTTGTTTTGATATACTTTTATTAAATTAGTTAATCAATTTTACATTTTTAAATATAAATTATTATAAAAAAGATACATTTAAAAATATATATATATATATATATATATATATTAACAGATTGATTGATGATATTATGTTGATTACATTAATTGATGTGGGTACAAAAAACTAAAGTCATTATAATTTCTATAGCTCTAAAAACCAGTAGGTATTCAGAAATTAGTAAAGCTTTATGTTAGTTAATACCAAAATTAGAATTATTATTGTATTAGATATTATTTATTAAGTAGCTGTTTGATCAACTAGTTAATATTACATAGATTATAATTCAATAATTATTAACATAACACTCCTTGTATAATTATGCAAATCGAATGGCATACAATAATACACAATGTGCTGTTGAGCTGTACAATTAATTGCAAGCTATATGCCTATTGCATTTTACTTATTAATAATAAATTTTTTTTTAGATTCACGCTATATCTTGCACTTAGCAGGATAGGTAGAGAGAACCTGGGAACCTAATGTTAAGACACTCTGTTTTCATTAAAACACCATTTCCCACTTTTCATCGAATTCTAGAGGCATTACGTGTTGAGTGAAATATTATTATTTATTAAAGAACGAAATTATTAAATATTTCATTTCCTCGAATGGGAATCAAACCCACAAACTCAAAAATTCGAATTCAGAAACGCCGGACGCCTGTGCCTGGCCTCAATTATATATCTATATTTATATTATAAATATAGACAAATAGATAGACAAAAAAAAATCTAATTATACATAAATCTGTTATTTATTTATTTTGTCTCTATATCTTACTATCTAAAACGTACAATTTTCTTTTGTTTTACTTTGTATATATATTTACTTTACATACTTCTAATTATTTGACGATTTCCTGGAGGTGGGCTATAATGACTGAGTAAATCACAGTTTATAAATAATCTATTATCGAACTCTTATCTTGTATAAATTTCATTAGTTCCAGAAATTTTTAAAAATTAAGTTCTCTTCAAAATTAAGTTATCAACATTTTTAATACTCTCTAAGCATAAAATAAAACAAGAAAAGACATCCCTTTATAAATATTTTTAAAGGACCCGCTTAATATTCTTGCAGTGTCTGACCACAGTTTCGTCCATGTAATTTGTTTTTCCGTCCCAACTTTTTTTCTAGGGATTTCTATCTCCCCATGTTCTAGTTCATAATATTTGCATTTCACCCAAATCTATACGCTTCCAGAATCTTAATACTGAATTATAAAGTCTTTTAACGATATATAATAATAATTCCACGTAACACAAATTGAATTGCAAAAGATATTGGGCCAACAAAGACAATAAGGGCAATAGCGCAGGAGCACAAGCGTGTGACTGAACAGCGATTGGTTGTGGGTTCGATTCCCATTACATAGGAGATTTCCGGATTTCCCATTTCATAGAAGCAGTGTCTTGAATTCGAGTGGAAAGCGAAGAATAGAATATTTTAACACTACGTTCTCTCGTTCCACTCACTTAGATTGTCTTTTAAAAAAATCTGAAAGATTGCATCATCATATTCAGTGGACAAATGCATCTGGAATAAATAATAATACATATTGTTAATAGTTAACAATAAGCCGTAGTTAATGAATACAATACCCAAATAAAGGTTCCAGCAATATATTCAGGAACCTCGTTAATGTTGGTTTGGCAAGTGTCGCTAAGGGAATAATTGCCAGCACAATTATTTATTTTGTACCAAATTATTCTGATTGTTCTTGTAGTATAAAATTTTATCATTTATATTGTGGAAAATATTTATTTACTCGTATATTATGAAAATATGTGCCTGTAGTCAAAGAAATATTTTTCTTTTTTTTTATTTATCAACGATTATTTATTGGCCTTTATAATGTGAGCTCTATATATAGCCTTAACATTTCTTATAAGAATTCTTATAAATTCAGGATTTTTCATAACGAAATGCATATTGTTTTATATTTATTATTTACATAAAGCAAGTTGATAACCATAAACAAAGAATATGGTATAGAAAACGATTAAAAACAATTGTAACAGCTTTATCAATATTTCAGCTCTGCGTTAAACTCCACCACACAACACCCAATGGCACAACTGTGGAACAAACTATTCCTGCAATTCCAATACTAAAAAGTATAAATCAAAAGTACCTATGCACCTCAAAAAGTAATAAAACTCCAAAAGGTCAAAAGAGTTGAAGCAATTTTAAAACCAAATTCGCCCCTTTCACCCTCTCATCAACGCGTTATAGAGAGCTAATTTAAGCCGTGTTCCGTTTATTTGTGAGAGCGCCAACTTGAAAATTCCCGACATTTTAGACGAACAATATTTTTTTAATAATTAAAACAGCGATTTTTAAAAAATATATTTAATTAGACTAATGTAATTAGAGTTATATTAAAATAATAATATAAATGTGTAGTAAACAGAAGAGAGAAGAAGAGAAGAATAGTACAGTAAAGACAAGTCATAGCGCAAAGGCACAAGCGTGTGACTGTAACCACTACAGGTTGTGAGTTCGATCCACCTTCGAAGAAATGAAATATTTGATATTTCCATTTTTTCGGTCTGCTGTCGAGGCAAAGCGCGACGTTCATTTCCGCCACTCAACACATAAGGCCGCCAGAATTTGAGGAAAGTGAGAGGCAGAGGTCTTCCAGCTAGATGGGGTGACGATACTCACAAAGTGGCGAGCAATGGCTGGATGCGAAGAGCTGAAGATCAAGCTCAGTAGCGTGCCATTGGAGAGGCCTATGTCCAGGAAGGGACGAGGACAGGCTGATGATGATGATAATGATCATGAGAGGCACAGTATCATTACATCTCTGCCTACCCAGCTACATGCAAAAGAAACATCAACAATGAAATAATCTAATTTTAATATGACTGAAGTGCATACACTGTGCTACACAGTATGGCTTTTTTCACGTTTTCCTATGTTAATATTGAGAAATTATTCTTAAAACAATGTTCTAACTAACGGTATAATATCTCAACGCTCCAGTCTACCTAAAACCTTACGACATAGATACACTAAACTGAGTTATCATACAAGTTGACTCGTTACATGCGCACTAATTAACTATGAACATTCTGTGACTACGGTATACTTACAGCTTCCATTAAGTTTGCGGCTATACTTGACGTTACTTCATACAAAATACAATACGTACTTATATATAACTACTTGCAATTTTGATCAAAAAAAATATCTTGATTCCAAAGTATAATATAAAATGTATGTTACATTTTTATATATTTAAGGGTTCTTCCCCTCCTTACGATGCTATTAACGGAAGTGAGGAGATGCCTGACAAGCCTAATGCAATCAGAGGCTCAAAGAGCTTCTTTAATTAGTTTAAACTTTACGTGGAAACATCTGGGACGCTGGGCGACGCATGACTTGGCGAATCTTATATAATGTAACTAAAGTAAAATAAATATTAATATTACATTTATTAACCAAGATATTTAACTTCATAGCTTATTTTATTTTTATTTTACACAATGGAAAGTAATCATTAGATATGTAATCCATACATACTTGAATGGACTCGATTATTAATGGACGTGATAGTTTTCACAAATTCCATATTGAAATTGAAAAAAATATTTGGGGTTTTATTATTATTTTACTAGGGTAATTTCTATGCGTAATTATCCTATATTTTAAATGGCGTTTGTCTCAGAGTTCCAAACAAAATTTCAAAAACAAATAATAATATACCTAATAAATTAAAAATAATTTATTTCACCTTAGCATATTTGTTTTCATTTTGAAGTCTTCACGCTTAATATATAATAAAATAACATTTCAGATATTATAACTATACTTAAAATAACTTACTATCTTCTACTATACATAATAGTATACTATCGATTCTTCCATAATGGGGGGAACTAAAACAAAATAGGCGCAGGTAACGCGTCCCGGGAGCAATTACGAGCGTGGAAGTACGAGCTTGCATCGCAGCTTATTATATTAGCACCTAATTCACCTCTCGATCACGAGGCTTTCATCTACTCGTAATTCCATTAGCTTCATGTTAATTGATCCACTTCCACTTTATAAAAATGTACTGCAGCTTATAGTTACTTACAAGTATAATAGATAAATATATTTTAATTAAAATAAAAATTTAATTTTAAAAAAAATCTTTAACCATATAAATGTAATATATTTTGAACGCGGCTGTAATTCATTTTCATTTCTAGTAAAACAATCCGCAATATCGAAGTCCGAATTGGTCGAAGAATATCTTGAAACTAGGTTCTCTTTGCATATGCGGAATAAAACATGAAGAAGAAGAAAAAGTAAATTTTTAAACTAC
Organism: Heliconius melpomene rosina; assembly: GCF_056956725.1. Lineage (NCBI taxonomy): Eukaryota > Metazoa > Arthropoda > Insecta > Lepidoptera > Nymphalidae > Heliconius > Heliconius melpomene. Next base: position 3,462,192 of record NC_140401.1, on the reverse strand, counting down.
ATGGGGTGATAGTAAAAACTCTTTAAACATGCCAATTTTAGATGTAGATACAACTGAGACGAAGATATAACAAGGCTATGAAAGCCTGTTGCAACCGTCTTACCACGAGCTTATTAAAAGTTTCACTGTTAAACTTTTTTACTATTATATCTCAATATTAATTAGATATTTTTAACTATGTTGTTACTGGTTAAGGCTTATTATTCTGAACTTGTATTGCACTTATTTGTTATTTTTAAATTTTAATTCTTTTTCATATCATACATTAGCAGGTATATACATTATTTATTATAAACATTTTAAATTATGTAAGAAACGTAGATTTATCACTCGTACACGTGACGTTAGTGAGAATCGATCCCACAACCGTAGCGTCTACGGTACCACTGCGCCACTACGGCCTCGACGTACAATATTGAAATTATAAAACCTTATTAAGAACTTAACTTACTTAATTGAATGTTGTATTAGATTACAGCTAATATTACTCAATCCAATTTCAACCACATGCATGTCCATCCATTTCAAATCCATGCACAAAGGGCAACCTACTCCCAGATAAACTATGGAAATCCTCCTCACGAGCATGTCTCGCAAAGTAATCGCGCTGTGATCTGTCCAGCATGAGCGGACGATCTAATCGCGTCTATTAAACGAACTAATACTACTGCTCTGAGCTGAAATGATACTAGCTTTACGTTATGATACCGTAACCCTATGACATTGTAGGCTGCGAGATTATATTTTGTCTGTTGATAGAATATTTAATCTTATAACATATATGTATACAAGCTTAAGTTCTGCTTCACGCTGTATCACGCATACAGCAGGCTAGGTAGAGGGAACCTAGTGTTAAGACACGTCGTTTCCCAATTTCCGCCGAATAATTCGAGGCATTGCGTGTTGAGATCCGCCACACACACAATGCTTCAAGAATTCAGTGGGAAGTGGGGAACGAAAATATCTTATTAGGAACAGCCTTAACACTAGGTTCCCAGGTTCCCTCTACCTACCCTACTGTATACGGGATACAGGGTGAAAGTATTAAAAATATATTGAATCAAAAACTAATAGAAATAAATACTATAAAAAAGAAAAAATGACAAGAAAGTTTATTAACAATTTTAATGTCATATTAAGAACCTAAATATAAATAAATTCGATGCAAGCATAAATTAAAATATTAATATAATTTAGACATTCCAAAGATAATTTATAATATAAACATATAATAGCAACGACAATTCATTATATGATATCAAATCTATATTCCGCAATCCAGTTGCAAATTCCTGAAGCCATCGATCATTTAGCTCTTGGCACGGCGTCGCTGCCTCCAGGCGCTTGGCGGTGCTCCAGAGCGTGCGTCGCTTAACATCATCTCATAAAAACATAAACTGATGGGCCCCGAACTATCTAGTCGTATTGAACCACTTATGTTCGTTTTACACTTACAAAATGTGATTTTTAAATTTTATTATTTTTTTTTTATTTGCGAACGGCTAAGGAGTGGGACTCCCTGCTTGCTGAACTGTTCCCCGACACAAGTATAACCTGGCCTTCTTTAAAAAACGAGTGAATAGGCACTACCTAGGCAAGCATGCTCCACCATCGTTCCCGTCACTTGACATCAGGTGAGATAGCAGACAAATGCTTGCCTGTTTACAAAAAAAAAATTACCTGTAAGATGTTATTTATTGTAAAAAATATAAAGAAAGAAACAGATATTAAAAGAAAAATTTTACTTGATATAGATACAGGAAAGTAAATAATACGTCTGTTTTTACGTTAACATTAAAAAAAAACAACAAAAAATGAATATTCAATAACAGTCCCATCAGAAAAACCGAAGAGAGATTGCCTGCGGTATTCTAATGTCGGGAAATCTCTATCGAGCATATTTCTCGATTTGTTCGCGCGGCGCTCGTATCGATATGATTTATGAATAAAACGATTCCCTCATATGCGGGAATCAGGCCTATACGGGCTGTGTCGTACAGTAATCGTGCATCACATTTATCACGGCCTTTTTATGTCTCCCAAAGCATTGGATATGATGAAAATGTATTTGTTTTAGGGTACCTCTGAAGGTGTTAGGTTTTGATTTAAGCTTTCAATATACAGATGAAGTCGAAAGAGATAAAAGTTATATATAAAAATTATATAAATAAAAATAGTTGAAAGCTAAATAATGTTTCATTAAAAGTTTTGTAAATAAAAACTGTTAAAAGTTAGTTAATTTAATTAGTGATAATATATCTAAAACAAGAAAACCAGGCCAGTCGTGGCACAAGGACAGAAGCGTTTGACTGTAAACGTGACAGGTTGTTAATTCGATTCCAACTCGAGAAAATTAAATATTTAATATTCTCGTTTCTTCGATCTGGTGTCGAGGCAAAACCGAGACGTTGAGTTACGCCACTCAACACGCCTTCAACAGAAAGTCAAAAATTGTGAATACGGCTCCCTCTACCTACCCTGCACCATGTGGAATACAGCATGAACCTGAAAAAAGAAGGAAATCACACTTATAAAATAATTATAAGAATATAGAAACAAATGCATATAAATAAGTTGAAGTTGCATTTATTGCAAAGTAATTTAAATGTTATATAGATGCTCGTGGTATGATACTCTCATGCATACGTGTCGCACATCCGATCTCTTAACCACCTACAGCTTCAGCGACTTCGCGAGCAATCTCATAAAACTTAGAATACATGTTACCTGCAAATGAGAGTGTATGTGGCGGAATTATATCTGGATGGGAGGCTATTTGTTGCTAGCATGTTAGGTACCTACGGTAAGGTTAATAAAACTATTTTTAAGTGCATGTTAGAATTTAGTATTTTTATATTTTTATATATATATTTTTTGCTAAATTATGTATATGTAAATAATTTGAGATTAGAGAGATTAAAAGTATTTTATTAAACGAACCCTTTAAAATATAAAAAATAAATATCTGTTATATAATAAAGGATTATGAAATAACAAGTTCCATAATTTTTTCATTTGAAAAAATGCCTCCCGACCGAATCAATCAATAACCGTCATTTTTATTTATACACTTTCCAACAAATAATTCCAACAAACAACAAATTGCAATATCTACTACCAAAAATTTTAGCAAATAAATTTAATATTTTTTATGAAAAATGATAACTCTATTAATTTAGTTTTTAAATTTCATTTAACACTACAACTATAGAATATGCTAGGCGAACAATATAGCTTCCGGCGTTTCTCTTTGTTTTTATACAAATACCCGGTACAGTGTACAGCTGAAAGCCGAATAGGACACAAAGGGCATCGCGAGTAAACTATGTAAATCCTCAAACAACAAGCCTCGATACGCGAGCGAGCGATGCGATGATCTCTTTTGTAGAAGCAGGAAATTCATTAGTCTATCAATAGTATAATAATATTACTTATTATATATATTACTTATTGTTTGTTAGCTTCACGCTGTATCCCGCACACAGCAGGGTAGGCAGAGAGAATCTAGAGTTACGTCACTCCATTCCCCACTTTCTCTCTCTGCTCTTTGCCTTGAAACCAGAGCGAAGAAATGAAAATATAAATGTAAAAGTCGAATGAGGTTCGAACCCACATCCATCGCGATACAGTCACACCTTTGTGCCGCTGCGTCACGACGGCTTCAAGGTTTTTGTCTATTGCTTGTATTTAATTTATTTTCTTCATTAAAAATAATATATTTAATAATACTCGGAAATTTAAATGTAATTAGAGTTGTTGTTAGAGTATAATATGTAGTTAGAGTATATGTATAAATTAAATATTATTTGGATTTTTAATTTAATTATTGAAAATATATAATATGACCATGAAGTTAACCCAATTTTATTCAATAGTTCATAATTTTCATGAAATTTAAAATATAAATTATTATAATTATCTTTATAACCCTACATTTTCTCGACGAAGTAGATAATTTATCTTTCAAATAAATTAAATGGAAATTGGGTTCTACGATTATTTATATTTCATTTACATTGGAACACGTATTTAAATATTTTTTGTAAGTCAATCGTAAAAAAATTTGTTTTTGAAAGGAAGATCTCAAAGAAAGGATTCTTTATTGTTATTTGGAAAAGTCAGCATTCCTACTAAAAAAGTGTTGATCGTTAATGGTCTATATGGTGAAGAAATAACTTAGCATTCCATGTATTCACCGTGCGGGTGTCAGAGCAGTGCCTGGGACTTGCAATCCAGTGCCTGGGACTTGCAATCCAGTATAGGCTTAAGGAGCCCGTTTGAAATTGGTATTGACGCTAGTCTCCAGTATCCGAGCGTTCTATCTACTTAGCAAATGCCATACATTTGGTATAAAATTATAAAAAGATTTCTTACAATTCGATTAAAACGAAAATTGACCTGGTCTGAAATTGACCTCTGATTTAAAAATATTTTTAAATAATAACATAAAAGTATGGTATGTTTTTACTTTTTTTTCTTTATCTTTTTTACGCCACTTACTTTTCTTCTCGTATCGTTTTACTTTAATTATATAGTAGATGATACTGCATCTATACTAATATAATAAAGCGGAAGAGTTTGTTTGTTTGTTTGTTTGTTTGAACGCTAAGATCTCTGGATCTACTGGTCCGATTTACATTGTTTTTGTTTTGTATAAAAGCTGCATTCTTCAGAAGTGCTATAGGCTATATAACATTACATTACACATATACACTAATATATTTTAAAGTACTTTCTAATTTGACAAGCTATTTATTCTGCCATGTTAATAACAACCGTCGCGTCGCTACGCAACCGTTACCGCGACATATTGATATTGATCCTTATGAAAATAAATATAATAGTCACTTTTACCATTTTATCTAGATTGAAATTATAGATTACTGTATAATATTCTAATAAATAATTGAGGAGATGTCACTGATTCCAAATGACCTAGCCTACGGGCGGCACAGTATGACCGACGCGAACGGGCAGATGTCGTTGACGGTTTTAAAAATTTTCATACATTTTCGAACTATTGTTAATTTTTATGTAATTATTTGCTGTTTATAATTAATTTAAACTACACTTTGGTTCTCTTCTTATTTTATTTGATATTGCCCGCTAAAATTATCCTATTTAATAGAGAGAAATGTTTAGTTATTTCGTAGAGTCGATATCTATGTACGCACGCACGGAATACTTTAGGTACTTTTCCTAATATTAAGAAATACCTATCCTTTAGTTACTTTTAATCCTTTTGTTGGTTTATTTCAATAACTCAGATATTTTTTTCTAATAATATGTATCTACTTATTATTCTTTTTGATTATTTAGTCCTATATTTCCTTACTAATTCTAATGAAAATTGAAAATAATTTCATGAATATATTTAATAAATATTCTTTCTTATAGTTGAAGCAGGCGTAGCCGCGTCCGGGTCCACTAGTAATAATATAAAATCTGAATTTAATAGAATAATTCAAATTTAAAATCTATACTTCTATCTATACTAATATAATAAAGCGGAAGAGTTTGTTTGTTTGTTTGTTTGTTTGAACGCTAAGATCTCTGGATCTACTGGATCGATTTACTTTGTTTTTGTTTTGTATGAAAGCTGCATTCTTCAGAAGTGCTATAGGCTATATAATATTACACTACATATATATACTAATAAATTAAAATATTTTCTAATTTGACATGCAATTTATTCTGCCATGTTAATAACAACCGTCGCGTCGCTACGCGACCGCGTTCGTTACCGCGTCATTTTGATATTCATCCTTATGAAAATAAATATAATAGTCACTTTTAGCATTTCATATAGATTGAAATTATATTTCTATAGAAATTATATTCTTATATTTCAAGCAAGCGTAGCCGCGTCCGGGTCCGTTAGTGTATAATAAATATGTTTTTAAGAAAATTTTATAATACAATAATCTTTTTAATAAAGCTTACAAGATGCTTCCTGTAACTCAGGCAAATGAGTTAGGAAGTTTCTCTCACGCTGCTGTTGGTCCTCTTGATTACATTTTGAGAAAACAAACTTCTTAGCTTAAGTTCTGGTGAAATTAAGTTACTCAGTATATTAAGCTTATCGAAAGATGACTTAACTATAATTAATGACTATGCTGCATCCAGAAATATCCCTAAATATTATATAATTATAATTTTTAGAAGTTGCTTCTTCAACGTCGTAACTTAGAAACTTTTATTAATACAATTATACCGTAAAATATCCTTTTGATTTGTTAGAGTATAATAAAATATTTTTAATAAAATTCGCTACACACGAAAGAACATGATTCCTAAAAATAAACAAGATATAGATATAACAAGCTAAGAAATGAATTGTAAATGTAATCGCGACGCATTATGTCAGCGACTGATTGATAACGCGATGGTTGTAGGTTCAATCCCCATTTATAGAAAAGTAATTATTTCTCATAACATTGAAAGGAGAACAGAGTGTCTTGACACTATCATTCACTGCCTACCCCTCTATGCGGAACAAAGGATAAAGCTGCTCATTTATAAAGTAACTCCGTTTACAGAACTAATTTTCAAGAATTCTTCCCTAGCTTTTACTTCGTAATAACTATCTGCATACCAAGTTTAAATATTTAATTAGAGTCGTACTACAATTAGGTATAGCTGTAAGTTTGTTGAAATGTAAGTTGCTACTTCTATATATTTGGATTAGAAAGAGTAATTAACAAATTTAACTTTTTTAAATTGTGAATTGTGAAATTTTTAAGTGCTAAAGTAAACATCATTTTCGATAATAAACTCGATGATTATCTCCTTATATCTACAAGTTGGGGAAATATTTTAATGGTCAACAGTTCTGGACCCGACGATAAAGTCAAGAAAACCTTTTCTAGACCGACTGAAATAATAAAGAATTGTGAACTTCCACAAAACAGGTAAAAAATCGCAGTAAAATAGAGCCAAATATCATCTTTCCGATTAAGAATCCCGAGTATCCCAAGTACATATATTTAATATATGAATATATATCATTGTTTCTATTATATTATTTCTATAATAGAAACAATGATATCATTGTCAGCGAGAGTAGTACAACATCCTAAATTCCCGATCCAGTTTACAATTACCATCGAAATTGTCCGAAAAATAAATTGCAAAATAATTATGGGTATAAACAAACGGGAATTTTCTTGAAGGTAAGATTTACGGATTCTAAAAAGCTGCTAAGTGAAAAAGTTTGTTTGGTCGGGAAGTACGTGCGTTTTCCTCGTGGTGGGGAGGATCGACGAATTTGTTTTTGTTCCATAAGGTGGTTTTATAAGGAATTTATATACTTAACTAGCGGCCCGCTCGCGGCTTCGCCTGCGTGATCTACTTTATTATTAATTTCTGTCTCCATGAGTCCCTAAGTCCTATAAGTGACGTCCATGCAAAATTTGAGACTCCTAGCATTTGTAGTAACGAAGTTTCATACAAACTTTCAACCTCAAAAACAACTCCTTAGAAGTCGAATATTACAAATTCCCGTCTTAGCGTGCACCACGTCCTATAAGTAACTATATGCAAAATTTCAAATTCCTAGCACATGTAGTTTCTGAAATTTGGTGATCAGTGAGTGACCTTTCGATTTTATATATATAGATTAAACGGAATATATTAATATTACTATTAATAAAAAAAACTACAAATAGCTACTTCTCATAATTTTAATCCATTAATAATACTTATAAAAAATACAATCTTAAATTATTTTTTAGAAATATTGTATAACACTTTAAAAATGTAAAAATACAACCTTAAATTATATTTTCCTGTTTAAATTCCTTAATAATAACAATATTCTAAATATTTCAAATTTTACATAAAATTATTTAAAAAGCAGGAAGCTTTTGAAGTCTAAATTAGCCGGATTTTGTGACAGGAATTTACAAGTAGAAACGTGCAAATTCTTCTAACTATGCTTCCTTAATTTATGTAAATGTTTTAAATAGGGCTAGTTCCTGTTATTTAGCCTTAGATGTAGACTGGTTCTATTCTTACGTGGACTGAAACCACATAATGGCGACCGATGTTTTATATCCACATTGAGAATTTAGCTTTGGAAAAACATTTCAGCAACGAAACCTTTCACCAAATGCACCTGAATAATGAAGAAAATAGTTATTTGTATACATTTCTATGAAAATGAATTTGCTTCTTCTTTCTATCATTATATTAATAATATATGTATACTTTTAAAAGTACAAATAATTAACAAATAATTTGCAAAATTTCACGCTGTATCCCGCATGTAGCAGTGTAAGCAGAAGAATATAGCAGTGTTAAGATACTCCGCTCTCCAATTTCCACCGAATTATGGGGTCACTGAAGTATGGAGGCATTGGCACCAGAGCTGAATACAGCTTGTTCTCCTACGTCGTCAATTTAACATTTTACACAATAGCACCGTTGTCAGACATTGTTGTGATTGCTACTCGTTTAAGTTGTAATACGTTTCCATCCATTCAGCATCTTCAATCGCCTACTTTACAAAGCAATCCCACGAGCCCTCTCATTCGACCAAGTTGACTTTAATGTTTCGGCAAACATTCAAATTGAAATTTTTCGGATAAAGGTAGAAAATTATGTATATATGTATATATATGTGCTTGAATCCGAGGAGTTTGCGAGGAATGTTTAAATTAAATTTGTTTCTAAACGTACTTACACAAACGTTCAATTGTAAAATATTCATTAGCGCAAGAGACCTGACTGTAAATGTGATGGTCGTGGGTTCGAGCCCTACTTGATGGAATGAATTACTTTTCTTTTACCGCTCTGGAAACCAAAGTGCGACGTTGAGCTCCGTCTTGACACTAAATTCTCCCTGCCTAAAGCTTTAACCTAAAAATGCTTATTAAAATATATTTGTGTAAGTAAAACTTGTATAAGGAAAACATGCAGTGACGCACTAATATGGATTTAAATTTATTTCTACACGCATTTTCTCAACTTATTCAATACATATAAGAGAATAAAAGATAGGGTAATTTTAATATGTTCAAATAATAAGTCTAAACTTTCTAAAAAATCTTTATCGATATGCAAAGAGTTTAATTCAAAGATCGTTAGAATTTAAACAAAAAGAGGAGAGAGATCGTCTCTCGTTAATAAAATTGTTCGCAAACTTTCGTAGCCGCGGGGTGAGCATTGTTATGTAAAAATTGTAACACATTACAAACATCTAATAACAACTTCCGTTACGGGGAAGAACATCGTTAACTTGCTTCAAAGTTAGGCTTAATTTTAAATATGATTTTACTTTGAACCCAACAACAACGAAGTACTTAACTATTGTTACATTTTAACGCATTTTTCTACTTCATTCAAACATTTGAAAAAAGAAATTAAGAAAATTCTAGAAAATCTAACACAGATATCCGAAAACAAAAATATCTTAATATCAATCTTTTTTGTAAACGTATAACAAGTACCTATGTTTAAAACATGAGTATACTTAATTACCTAAAAGAAATTCTTACTCAAAGAAAATTCTTATTGAGCGTATAAAAATGCTGAGAAAAATACTGAAAGTCTCTTAGACAAATAATAAATAAGAATTCCGTACAAAAAATATTAGCGACAAAATTTATCCAAAAGAGACTGATTTACAATACAAAAGTGATATACATATATGTAAAGAGGGGCAAAAGAACGAAATAGCATATCACTTTGAAACGCAAATGATCAATGAAAAAATAAAAATATTCTAGTAAAGGTACGTATGTATGTATGTATGGTACAATTCGTCGAAAAATAGCTGTTTTTGATACTTGTATGGTGGTATTGCGTACTTCAATGTGTGTAAAACCTACATACACCGATTTTATGCTTAGAAATTTAAACTATAACAGTAATATAAAATCTAATAACTATAAACCATAAAAATCACGGTATTTAAGCACAATTTATATTCATAGAAAAGGCATAGGTATATAATTTTTTTGCCACTCAACACGCAATGCCTCCAGAATTCGGCAGAAAGTGGGGAAAGGAGTGTCTTCACACTAGGTTCCATCTGTCTACCCTGCTGTGTGCGGGATACAGCGTGAAGCTGATTTAATTTTTTCATTTTTTTAAAATAAATTCGGAACATATAAGCAAAGAATAACCCATTAACTATATGTTCCCTTCAACATATAGTTAGTGGGAAAATGTTTTATTTTACTTCCCTAGTCGTAGGCCCATCCATATAAGGCTTTGAATAATAATGTTTACTTTGGATCTCGGTACTTAATGGTGGCAGATGCGCCCTCTTTTGAAAATCCCAGTCTCAAAGACAAGTGGGTACACACAATCACGTTACAGTAAATAAATAATATATACTTGTATATGTATAAAATGTGTCATTATTAAGACGACGTGTTGGCAGAAAAATAAATAAAAATATTTGTTTTTCTGTTTCAAGTTTACGAATCATTGAATTTAAAAGAATAATATCGGTTATTTCGGGATTTAAAAAATAACGGAATATTATATTAAGGCTGTTGTGGCGCAGGGGCACAAGGGGCACTGTATACGAGACAGGTTGTGGGTTCGATTCCCACTCGGTGAAGCGAAATATTGATACACTTATGAATATTTTCATTTATTTGCTCTGGTACCATGGCAAGAGCGCGTAGTGGAGTTCCACCAACACGCAATGCCTAAAATATTCGACAGAAAGGCAAATTTCCTCGGCCTACCCTGCTATATGAGGATACGGCATGAAGCTGAAAAAAAAATCATCATATAAAACAGTTTTTCCCGAAGCAGTAAACATTTAAAAATCCTTAACCCATTGTAGTTTACACACGTATAGTTAGATATATTGTTTGCGTGTAAACTGTTCGCACAAAGAACTAAAGTTACGCATGGCTGCGAGCGCCTGTTCCGGCAGCTCAAAGCAAAAAGCTCAATTTTCTACATCAGCGGCGACGTGAGACCACTAATCACAGGTGACTGTTTCTATGAACTATACTTACATATGGACATATAGCTCATCAATCAAAACAAATTTATATATATTAATTCTTAGTCTAATTAAAAATAGTGACAATATGATGATCGATGCGAGATTATTATAGAAAATACTAATATTAAAAAAATACGAGAGAAAAAAAAGAAAATTAAGAAAGGAAACAAGAATAATTAAGAGAAAATACGAAAGAAAGAAACATAATCGGTACGGCAAAAATTTTAATGTATTATTATTTTTATTATGACCAATATAACGACATGTTGAGGCTGTTGTGTGATGATGTTCCACTTTCCAACACGCAATGATTCGAAAATTTTGGTGGAAAGTGGAGAACAGAGTGTCTTAACACTAGGTTCCCTCTGCCTACCCTCCTATGTGCGAGATACGGCATGAATCCGATATAATTAAATTTTTATTTAATGACACGTTTTTCTCATTCACGTTCCCATATATCCCATATAAAGATAAATTAAGTGATGAGAATATTTTTCTGCCTAAAGCGTTTTTCCACGATAATGAGTCACTTGACGTATTGTCCCGTAGGCGCCACCTCGTCCAAATTACATAGCCATTGTTACTGAGATATTGTTCATCATCTCTTGAATATGTGCGAAAGGAAATGAAAAGGTTCCCTCGCGTCACCGTTTGTTCGGCTGACACTCGAGCCGACGATATCCTAGGGCTTTTATTTTAAACCGCAATATCAATTGTTTATGTGGTGGTTTAATTTTATTTCCATGTAAGAATTACTCATATGTAGAGGAGGTTGTGGCGCTGCAAGGACACTAGCGCGTAACTGTAACGTGATGGTTGTGGGTTCGTTTCGCACTCGGTGATATGAATTATTATTTATTAATATTTTTCCGCCACGCCACAATTCGGCCGTAAGTGGGGAACGGGGTAAAGTAACCTAACTTATCACGCTTATAGCAGGGTACGTACTAGGTTTCCTGTGCCTACCCTGCTATATGTAGGATGCAGCGTGAAGCTGAAAAAAAATACTCATCTTAAATCATAACATTATAATATACACACATGAAAAAATATACCATTTTTCTATTACCTTTCTTAAATTAAAATACTAATAAAACCTTTTGAAATAAAAATTATAAAATATTACGTAAAATATAAAAGAAACAAAGAGGTCTATTAACCCTTAATCAAATATTGGGAAATTATTTCCCACATGCCACTACTGTAATTTTTTTGTTTTATTTCGTTTTTGGCAACTCTAATCAGTACCAACCTTAGGGAAAAATAATCGTACAGAATTTTTTAATTTTATTAATTTGCAACATTTTGTCTTAAGGCGCGAACTGTCATTGTATGTCAATGTCAAAAACACAGTTTGAAATATTTTGTGAAAAAACCGGTTCAAACGGAAGATTTAAAAGTTTTTGAAGAAAAAAAATCTGGTAAGTGCATAAACACAATAATATTGTAAACTAGATTTGTTTTCTGAATGTTTCTTACGGTTTTTGGGCTCGCAGCATTGATATTTGTTGTATTTTCTTAGGTTTAATTATGTGGGAAATTATTTCCCATTGTTTGTTCCTGCATTTGAAAAATACCAATTTCTATATATACAATAAATAATTTGTCTGTTGCACTATATAAGTACCTAAACAGGTATAGTTACTTATAATTTTATCTAACTTACACAACATTGTCAGCGAGTAACTCATATATGGAGCTTTCTCGAGAGTTATGACTGCGATTGAGTGATTTCTCACTTGATTTTTATAACTATTATATTTTAGAACTATTTGTACTGCTCAGACTACCAAGTTAGTTTAGACTTCCTTTTATTTGTTTTAGATATTTAAATATGGACGCTAAAAAGTTACAAAAAGTTCTAACAAAGAAAAAATTGGAAGAGGTGGTGCAAAATTTAGACAACTTGTCTGATTTATCAGCCTCAGATTCTGAAGATGACTCATGCTATGTCAATAGCATTCATTCTCCATCCGATACTTACCTCAATCAGCTTGACGATAACCTAATTGAACAACGTCTTGAATATATCTTCGGCTTCGAATCGAATGAAGATAAACAAGAAACGCCTACTATACAAGCCCAACAGATTTCAACGGATGCCTTACTGACAGCCTTAGGAGAAACATCTCATATCACAAACTCACCAACAACAGACAGTCCTTTGCTAACTTACTTAGATACAGAAAATGACGAATGTAATATACAACTTCAAGACATTCACGCATTTGAAGTTCAGCAAGACTTAATAAATGTCATTGACGTTCCCATGGAAGAGTTTTTGGCAGATGATGAACAGACTGAAACTAACAACGAAATACGCAGAGATCGTTCTAAGCCAAGAGTATGGGAGACAAAATCCGAAACCCATGATATTCCCGTTTTTGAAAAACGTTTTAAACCCAAGGCGAATGACACGCACAAAACTTCACCACTAAGTATTTTTGAACGGCTTTTTCCTGATGAACTGATTGTTATAATTGTGGAACAAACAAATAGATACGCATATCAGAAAAATAGCAACAATTGGCAACCAGTAACTCAACAAGATATTAAGGCGTATCTAGGAGTTTTAATCCTCATGGGCTTAAATCCTCTGCCGGACATGGAACTGTACTGGTCTTCAGATCCTTTTTATTACAACAAGGAAATTGCCCAGGTTTTCCCAATCACAAGATTTAAAAAAATTACGGAAAATCTCCACTTAAATGATAATGAAATGGAACCACCAAGAGGCTCTTCTGAATACGACAAATTATATAAACTGAGACCCCTCCTCACAGAACTGAACAAGGTTTATCAGAGAGAAGCATTTAATTCTGAAGTACAATCAATTGATGAATGTATGGTGAAGTTTAAAGGTCGAAGTTCGTTAAAGCAATATATGCCGAAAAAGCCCATCAAGAGAGGATTTAAAGTCTGGGCAAGGTGCGATGCAAAAACCGGGTACTTCTACCAATTTGAAGTTTATACTGGAAAAGGCGACAGCACGGAAAATGAAGGATTAGGATACAATGTTGTCATGAAACTCTGCAGTAGTGTACCAAAAAATACTTTAGTCGCATTTGATAACTTTTTTACAAGTTGTAATCTTATGGAAGATCTTTATGATAAAAAGATTTATGCAGTAGGGACAGTCAGATGCAATAGAAAAGATCTACCTGATATAATAAAGAAAAAGCAACCAAAACCATTGCGATTGGAAAAACATCAGTTTGCAGCTGTTACTGCAGAGCCAATCACAGCCATTAAATGGCTTGATACGAAAGAAGTCGCTATACTTACGACAGCCCATCAGCCACTAGATACAATGCTTGTAAAGAGGACCCAAAAGGATGGTTCTAGAGCAGACATTCTTTGCCCGAAAGCAATTGCTTCGTATACACTTAGCATGGGTGGAGTTGATCTATTCGATCATTTTAGATCATCGTATCCAATAAGCCGTAAATCACGAAAATACTGGATGAGACTTTTCTTTTTTTTGTTCGATGCATCCATAATAAATGCATATATTACCTACAACTATACACATGTTGCGACCCTTCACGGACACCGAGAATTTAGGTTACGCTTAGCACGTGCCCTAATAGATAATCACACAACACGGAAAGGTAAAGCACAAACAGGTGTACTTTTTAAAAAAGATAAGAAAGGGGGTAGGTTTGGCGTGCCAGACGAAATTCGTTTATTGAATGTGGGCATACACTTGCCAGAAGAGACTAATACTTACAAAAGGTGTCGCTTTTGCAGTACCAAACAGAAAGAACAGAGAACAAAAATACAATGTTCCGCCTGTGGAGTAGCTTTGTGTGCTAAAAATTGCTTCAAAACCTTTCACACTGTTCCACCTCAATAATATTATTTTTCTTAGTAATTAAGTTTCAGTTTATATTAAAACTATATATCATTCCTAACGTTGTTGTTTCATTTTATAACTTTATTCACTCATATTACAGTATTTTTTTCAATTTTATTATATAAGACAAAAAAGAAACAAGTAAAGTAGGAGCAACTTACATGTATAGAACTTGTAGTAAAAATATATCAAAAGTTGAGAGCTATTCCGGATAATGGGAAATAATTTCCCACTTAATTATATTTTGCTTTGAAATACCGGATACTGGGAAATAATTTCCCACTGCAAAACCCCCATTTCCCCCCTTTTTATAAAAAAAAGGAGTTGTTTTTCGAAATCTACGGCACCCACTTACCTAAAAGCCGTGACCAGATTTCAAATTACTCGAAAAATAAAGTTTGTTTGATTAAGGGTTAAAAACTTATTCCAACTTAAGCACAAGACAAGTCGCCCGAAGATACAACTTTTAAAGTTAACAAGTACTGCTGCGTTATAATTGAAATTAAATAAATTTTCTTCGTCTTGCTAAAGGCTTAAGGAAAAATGAATTTTCTATAAAACGGCGTACTTTATTTGCCAGGAAGAATAATTAGTGTTACTTATAATATTTAACTAAATCTATCATATCCACTAATTATAAATACACAATGAAAGTGAAACTAACAAAAAACAACTAAAATATCTTTTAAAATTTTATAATAACTGCTGTTAATAAAGTAACTTTTGAAAGAGTATTACGTAAAACATTTTTCTTAATAAAATAAGCATATGTTCTGAGTGTTCAATAAAGTTCAATAAGAGCTCGGGAGTTTCGTGAAATAGAATAATACAATATGGACCCTACACGTTCTCAGCATCTGTGAACACTATGCATTGCAAGTATTAAGAATAGACAGAATCGCTGTAGCGAACAAAGAAAATTTAAATAATAAAAATATTTCCATTTTCGCGTGAAAAAAAATATAAATAATTAAATATTATATTATATAGTGGGTTAGATACCTCATTAAATTGCTATTATAATAATCACCAGCAAATTTATAATCATATTCACAACTCAAATTGAAATCAAATACGCTTAAATAAATTTGAATAAAATTATTATTATAAAAATAATATTAGTATTAAAATAATTATTATAAGTTAATTAAAGTGAAAAAAAAAATTATATAAAAAAAAAATATAATATTAAATGAATTATATTATGTATATATATATATATATATATATATATATATATATATATATATATATATATATATATATATAATGTAAGTTTTTTTATATATATAAAACCCGGCCCTCCGGCACATAACAGTTTGATACCTCCACGCGATCTAGAAATAAATGCTATTGACAAATGGGCAGACGGTCTACAAAATGATCTATGGGAGTTCTGTTTTTTCTTTTGAAGTCTGCAATACATAGAGAAATCTATTTTTTAATTAATTTATTTAAAGTACCCTCGATGCTTACGAAATGATAGCTAAGAACTAAAAGCTTTCCAAATGTCATTTGAC
Organism: Heliconius melpomene rosina; assembly: GCF_056956725.1. NCBI lineage: Eukaryota > Metazoa > Arthropoda > Insecta > Lepidoptera > Nymphalidae > Heliconius > Heliconius melpomene. The sequence continues at coordinate 3,445,847 of NC_140401.1, read as the reverse complement.
ATACCAGTGTATCTACATTAAGGTAAAATTCTCAATGCGACGAGAAACGCTTTCTGCCAAGATATTGAACTTCCAAACGGTAATGTTTCTTCAATTATTGCTTCTTTTAAGCTTTTATAGCTAGCAATTTGCTTGGTACTCGAGCACTTGAAAAGCTAATTCGGAGTTTGCTTACAAAATTGAAGGGAAATCATTGTATATCGACTTATGGCGTTTTTTAAGTAAAACTAATACATCGGACACGTTTAATAGCTAATTAAAACTTATTCTTCTTCATCGTTTTCTTCATTACTGAAAGTCGGGCCCGTTTTGGTAGATCCTGGTGGAAAGCCTAACGAGTGGTACATATCACTCGAATTTGAAAAAAAAAACATACCATTAAAAAACAAAAAACCATATCGATCCCGTATAATCTGCTTAAAATATTTTTTTATCTAAACCAAAGCTTAAAATTTGCTGTTTGTTTCAATTCTTCTAGTAAACTTGAGTTATATTAAAAAAATCAAAAGTGGAATCTACATTCATGGTTACCTAACAGAAAATGCATGAGAATTCGTAGATATTACAGCTAATATACTCATTTATATAGCTTTTAACAAATATTAAAGTACATACGAGTACGTATAAAATTTACTTTAAAATTCTGTTTATATATATTCATATATTATACATAGTTTGGCTGCAAACTGGTGAAATGCAAATTGCACTATGCTGGAATGCCTCTGAAGCTTTCGTCAATATACAATTCTCTTTTGCATCACATCTCATATGCAACAGGAATGTAATAGGTTGCTCTAATCATTTATGGAGCATGGTAGGGTAATACGGAAAAGTATTCATTTTAGAACAAAATTATTTATAGTTAACCTGAAACTGTAGTAATAAATTTGGACTTTAATTTTTTTTTATAATTCGCTAGCTTTTACATGCGGCCTCGCTCCCATAGACTACGGAAAGCTGTAGTGCCAATAATTTTTTCCTCGTATATTTTAATTACAGGATCTATAGTCTAAATTAACAACAATTGTATTATTTGGCCAATATCGATGTCAAAATGAAAATATTCTTAAAATTATTTTCCTTTACTTAAAATATAATTTAAATATCAGAAATATCCAACATTGTCCACATTTTAATTAGCTCTATTAGCAATAAATGTAAGAATTAATAATGAATCAGAACTTCAGTAATAACTGGGAAAGAACAAAACCTTTTGTCAAGTAAATAGTAGTTCCATTTTCTTCAAATTCAATTTCATTCTCATCTCTTTCATCGAATAATAATGGAGAGCCATAGTTAACTTGGTACAATATGGCTTATAGGATAATATTTTAAAACATTATAGATAACATTTATAGATATTAAATATCTGAAATGTATAATTTATTCTTTTTTTAACTCTACGCTGTATCCTGCACATAAAATGGTAACCAGACCTGGAAACCTAGACACTTATTTCCCATTAAGACACTTCCGTTCCCCATTTTTGTATGAGTTGAGTTGCAGAACTCAACGCCGCGCTTTGCCTCTTACCAGAGGCCTCTCCTTACCAGAGCGAGGAAAATATATATATTTTTATTTTCTCATGTGGAAATCGAACCCAAAATCGCTTCTACAGTCACACCCTTGTGTCAGCGAGCCACTACAACTTCACTATCTTACTATCATATATTCTAATTATATCTATTTATATTTTTTATTGTTAACAAATAAATATAAGAATATGTAAATCTATAAGACTATCCAAGTCAAAATATTGTTTGCAAAAACTGTATTGTGCTTACTTTGCATTTTACTTGTAATTGTATGCAAGAGACCGTAAATGGTTTATTTGTTGGTTCCGTACCTTGAAAGGAAAAAACGGATCTTATATCGGACCACTTTTGTGTCCGTCTGTCAAGACCATTTTTATCTTGAGATCTCATGGAGGTATCATGAAATTATTAACTAATATCAAAAATTCTGTGGGCGGCGGCCGATTTTAACTCGCAAATTTGGCGATTTTTTAAATTTAGACATAACATGTACCTACCTTAGCTTTTATATTTACGTCTAAAAACTATAAAACTGTAGGGCTCGCACTTAATGGCCACCACTTTGTTTATACAAAAGTAAGCCAATAGGCACGGTGCTTGATGCAGCTGATCCACAATGGAGCTACAAAGCGAGTTGGCGCTCCGCCAACATTAAAATGGAAGGTGAGAGAAATGACCTCGAAACTTACTTTCAAGTTTTAATTAGATAACTTCGATAACGTCTACAAATTAAAATTTAAACGTATATTATTCATACGCTAAATTGAAATAAAATTGTCCTCTTTATTTAATAATATAGTTTATATAAAAACATTGAAATGAATCATGTTAAATATATACAACAGAATATTATATTTTATTAAAAAAGGCTCTGATATAATTTTTAATACATACACATTCTATTATAAATTGTTTTCAAAAAAATTATGTCATGCATCTATCTGTTATATATGTACTAGCGGACGCGCGCAGCTTCGCTTGCGTATTTAGGGGGAATTCTAATAACCCATGAAACATGTGTTCAAAGAAATATTTTTAAGAGTATAAATTTCAAATTTTAAAAAATCGGTGGCGATATAAGAATTTTCCTATACAAACTTTCAACCCCTTATTTGCACCCTTAGGGGGTGAATTCTAGAAAACCATGAAACATGTGTTTAATTATATTCGTTTAAGAGTCTGAATTTCAAATTTTATAAAAATTGGTGACGATTTAAAAAAAACCTAAACAAACTTTCAACCCCTTATTTGCACTCTTAGGGGGAGAATTCTAGAAAACTATAAAACACGTGTTCAATTAAATACTTTTAAAAATCTAAATTTCAAATTTTATAAAAATCGGTGCCGATTTAAATTTTTTTCCATACAAACTTTGAACCCCTATTTCACCCCTTTAGGATTAAAATTTTTTAAAATCCCTTCTTAGTGGATGTCCAGATTACGAAGGTAAACTTTTGTCCAAATTTAACGTTTCTACCACCAGCGGTTACGGCTGTGCGTGCGTCTTACCTCAGTCAGTGAGGACAAGTCCTTTTATATATATAGATGAGGAAAATACCTGTTCAATGTGGATTGCTTTGAGCCCACATATTGGACTTCCAAGCAGTAATGTTTCGTCGATTATTGCTTCTTCGAGGCTGCTTCAAAGTTTAAAAGCCTGCAATTTGCCTTCCTACGGGGAAACTGTAAAAGGTAGACTCAAAGGTTTCTTTCCCCAACTTTTACAGAATCATTTTTCTTACGCACCAAAACGTGCATTCATATTTATTTCTTTCTTAACTTTTCAAATTTATGTACTATCGTTAAAAAATATGTTGAGGATAATGTCGTTTTCCATTTTATTTCTTTCGCTTCTTAGTAATTATCTTGGAGTTGTTCTAAGGACAACCGTTTCAAAAGTTAGCAAAGTACATAAAAAAAGAAATAAAACGTTTATAGGAAGGTCTCATTATGCTAATATCTTCTTTCTTTTTAGGTTAACAAATGTTATGGATTCGAAGGCTACGTTAAATTACCAAAACACGAAATAAAAACAAAGTCAGTAAAGTTATATTGTATACATTTAAATATTCAGAGTTTATTTATGCAAACAAAAAATTCTTTACAGCTTTTAATATCAGATACTTAATTAGCTTAATTGAAACTGTAATGCTAATTACAATTAAATATGTGTATTATATTTCAAATTTACAAACTATCATATTGTTTTATAGTAGAAAGACATTGTTAAATTTTCTTTAATATTTCTAAAATGTAGAACTTTCAAAGCCGATTGCCAAGTTTCTAATTTTATACAAAGAACTTGACGTTGAGATCCAAGTTAGAGAAGTAGTCAGCTAGTTGTGTACGGCTGGCCGAAACCATCTCGAATTTATACCTCATTAGTTAACCTTTAGGAATTTCGACGTGAGGAATTCTTAGCGGGAGATAATTAAATGCATTAGGCGACGCTCGTGAACTTTGACTTTTGTAACTAACGACTAGTGGATCTCTAAACTATATGAACTAATCTAGTAGATACCTATTCTGTTACTTTTTCTCGTTATTTTTTTTCCTGAATTTAATATTTATAATCCAGGCAAAAAAAAAAGTGAAGTGATGAATGATGATGAAAATAATTACAATAAATATTTTTCTCAATGCCTACTGTAATCATAATGAGTGATTTTTAAACAAAATTATAACTGAACCAATATATTTTTTTATGGAAAAAAGGACAAGGCAAACAAGCGTTCGGGTCACCTGATGGTGATCACCGCCGCCCACGACCCCGTGCAACACCAGAGGAGCTATAGGTGCGTTGCCGGCCTTTGAGGTGGAGATAGACGCGCTTTTTGAAGGTACCCTTATCGTACCGAACTGGAAACACTGCCGCGGGTAGGCCATTCCACAGTTCGGTGGCGCGTTGAAGGAAATTTCTACGAAACCGTACTGCAATACAGGTGGTAAACGAAAATTGGAATTTGCCATCAAAAGCTTAAAGGTCAGCGGATCCCAGCTGCAAATAAATTTAATATTGGTTAAGATTTACATCATCATTCTCACATTCTCAATCAATGATTGAGTTTTACATAGATGTGCCACTTAATTTTTTTTTCTTAATGGGTCATTACTTTGCTTCTAGTATAAAGCGTACGATTCCTTATGAAGTATTCTCTATATATGTACGAGTACAAAAGAGATTTCTTCGCGACCTACAATTTTTACTCGTTAATATCTCCCTCTTATACATAGTTATACTACAAAGTAATTGTAGCCTATATACGAATGCGCACATTTTATTAAATAAAAGAATACCGTAGAAAAAAGTATTTTATCTATTTTTAAGCTTTTTCCTAGGCTTAATGCTTTAGTGGCTGTACTCTATACTTATATACCTTAATTTTAATGATCTTATTTTAACTTATGTATCTATATGATTCACGCTGTTTCCCGCATGTAACAGGATAAGCAGGAGTAACAAAGTGTTAAGACGTTTCGCCGAAATTTCTAGGTGAATTTAGCGTGTTAAATGGTTTTCTTATTACCAAAAGTGAATGAAAATATTAAATAATTATCGAACCCACAACCGTCGCGCTTATAGTCACACGCTGAGCCTCTGTTCACACTCTATGCATCAAGTACCTAAATAAACCAAGGCCAGCAAGATACGGTGCGAAATTTAACACTAAGCTTAACACCGTGCGGAATAGTATCTGTGAACACATAGAAACATAAGTTAAGAGGTAATGTGTATTTTTTTATAATAAACCCATGTTTCTACAGCAGATAAGATATGCCAACCAGTATGATACCGTTGACCCACAAAGGGCTTTTAAAGCGCACTGGCGCTAAGCCAAGATAACAAATGCTAGGTTTTAAGGTTCATACTGAATTTAAAATGAAAATGTGATTATGATACACACAAAAATCTAGTTATCTATAATATTCTTAATACAAGCTATATAAGAATCATACCCTAATGAGAATCGACCTCTTAACGAACTCTTACGTATTATTCTCAACTTCGCCATCATAGCGTTAACTATAAATGATATATTCCATAAATAAGAAATAAGATTTTAGATAAAAGAAAATCATTGGAAAAGTATTAAGGTGATGTCGAAGTAACGGCAGAGAACGGTGATCTAAAGACAATTCAATTATTGCAAGTTGTAGCGCAGCGTCTTTAATAAGATTTCGTCTGGCGATTGACCAAAATAAAAATAAAAAAACGGTAAGAGAACGTAAAATGTTCAATACAGTTTAGATTAAATTCTTAGTGAATGTATTTGAATGGATATTCTAAACAAATCACAGAAACGGTATCATTTACGCTATTCTAGATAAATGCAAAAACTAAGCTAGTTACTACGTATTAAACTAAAATATATAAATAATTAAGAAATAAATAATGGTTTTTGAAAAAAAAAATCACATGACATACATTTGTAATTTAATGAGTATACTTTGTTTCCGAAAAATAAAATTTTGTAATACAAATCTTTAATATAAACTGATATTCATTTTATATCGTACTTGTAGATATAGAGAACATTTTGATACAACGTTCTGATCTCTGATACTTAAGAACAAAATGGAAAACAGAATGAAAATAGTGTAATAATAGTATAGAAAAAAACAATAATGAAGGAATTTCATTTCATTGTAGAATAATTACAAATAAAGAGAATCAATATCGTGTGGAAGCATTCAGTAACGAACAATAGTTAATATTGCAGTGATCACAATTTCTTTCTCATATTTCTCGAATGAAAGGAATGTTTTTTTCAGAAGGTCTTTGCGCGGAGGCAATATTAAGCGGCTAGCATTGTTGTGTGAACAAGACTACGTATTATTTCATAACTTCGGGTTCATTCAGGCCGTTGTGTTCGCGGATATATCAGGTTATAGATAAATCAGGTTCATTTCTGTTACGAGTTCCTACAGCCCGCGATGTTCTTGAAATAATGTATCGTAAAGTCAAAATACGATAATTTAAATGCTTATTATTTTGTATGTAATAAAATACAAATAGTATGATAATAGACAGTGACTGATATATTGAGTATACAACTAAAATTAATAAATAAATTATGCAATTTGTTTACATTTTCTTTATTTATTTTTAATTTCTATTTGCAGGGAATTTCAATTACTACTTATTAATACTGTTGTATGTTAAACAAAGTTTCAATTAATTTCATTGAAACAATATTAAATGAACCAAAATTCCAATATAGGTACCGTTTGCAGAATGCAGATTTATACAACGTACGAGTATATGATGGAACATATTTGGAATATTGACTCACAATACGCTGCAATATGAAACTATAAATAAAAAGAATCGTGAAATTCTAAAACACTCAATCCTCTTCGAGTTTCAAATAACGACTGGATAGATTCGAAAAATCAAAAACACTCGAGTGTAGTCTAACTGTTGCGACAGGGAAAATCCCCATCAATCTGCTATGAACCTATTTCCTATCGCGACGTAGCGCGTCGACTCTTTCATATTTAGTCCGTTGATATCGTATGTGCAAGTTGTAGACACTTTTTTTAATTTCATATTTTTTTCAACGTTGCATATGGTAGGCAGAAATGACTTGGTGATGGATAATAGTGATTTAATTCTCTAACTTTTACACTAAGCAGATTGAACCACCTGTGAGGTGGGTATAATACCCTTTCAAACAAAAAAATAATTATCCAAATCGATTCAGGCATTCCCGATTAATCGGTGGACATACATAAAAAACATTCCGACGAATTGAGAACCTCCTTTTTTTAATGTCGGTTAAAAATAATCGATTTATTAAGCGACTGGCGCTCGGAACGGAGATCTGGCTACCCCGCTAGTGATACAGCGGGAATTTATTAAGCATAACAAAAGAAATATCTGTTCTAGGTGGAATAACTATATCTTAGTTTCGCCCCTTATCACACATGGTCTGCATTCTAGGTTCCATATTTTTTTTAGCTTCACGCTTATTCCACAAAACACTCTGTTTTTACTGCTAAGGATTATGTATTGCAAGATAAGCAAGAAGCCAGAAAAACAGATTAATTGCATCCTATCCTACTAATACTTATTATACCTAGTTATAGTCCTACTATATATTATAAATGTAAAAATTTGTGAGGATGGAAGTTTGTTGCACTTTTATGTTAAAATGACTGAACGGATTCATATGAAACTTTACAGCCATTGGTGTACTATGTATTTTATTTGTAACATTTTTTTGTACAACAATCTTTGTAGTAGTCCTCAAATAAAGTACTTAAATATTTAATAATCTGTACGGTTGTTTGTAAATTATAAAATCAAAAAACGCGTCCTGCCTACATATTTGTACCTTTTACTTATTATTTCAAGGGATTTATATCTATTAAACTAAACGGAACGGATAAACCTTGTTACGGTAATCCTGAGGGTATAATGCTATTTCTATGTCCTTGATGTCCTTTTAAGTGCGGACCCACTTGACCCTAACGACTGGACTATTGGTTTCACTATTCTTTCCAATGACTGTCAAAAGGAATAAAAATGAACAAAAACTAAAGAGATAAAATATTTATTTTCTAAGATGATATACAGACATCTATATAGTAATATCTATAATATCTATTCAAAGGGCGATTCTTAAATTCTTTACAAAAGGCCAAGTTTTCTATATAAATTGGTAAAAAATTATGACGTTCATAACAATGTCATATTTTTACCAATTGTAAAAATATGACATTTATTGTACTAATATATTGAAACTTTCAATTCTGCTGAATAAAAAGCTGCATAGGTAACTTTATTTTTTCGAATTTACCAGAGAGACATCATTAACATATATCACAATAAAGACCAATTATAAGCAAGCTCAAAACCTTAACGCTAACGCTGAATGATTAATTATTAAAATTATATCTAATAGTACAGGGTAAAAAATTCATACTTTTATTATGTATCATACGTACAGAATACAGATCTATCAGAATTTTTAATAAATTATAATGTAGATTGAATTATATATTATTACATATGTTTTTTTGTATAAAACTACCTTGTTCGAATTATTGATACTATATATAAAAAAAAATAAGAATGGCCTTATATTAATTTTGTCTATGATAATTCAGCGGAAGTTGATAGTGTTGCCGTACTCCAGCACGCGTCGGTTTTGAATTGACAGTTCGCGGCGTCTCAACAGCTGTTCGACCATTATCTCAAGTCTCAACCTCAAACGCGAGTTTGAATTTGTCGGTGTATTGCACGTGTTTTTCTAATTTATTTAAAACCGATTATACTTATTATTAATATTTGACTAATTATGGAAGAAGACGCAGGCGTCAAAGGTTTGTAGATATTACTTAATATATATTGCGAAATATCGGAATTTCCTTCGTATTACGCGTTATCAATTTTTGTCCGGTACCTCATGCTTTCAAATTACTTAGAATTATCAGGCTATACTTATTACAATCTTCTTTATAAGAAATTATTCGTTTATATTGTAATATTACTAAAGTGACTTGGTTTGTAATAAATTTTAAAAAACCTTTGTATTTAATAATGGTATAGAATCACCACTAATAAATATTAAAATATAGTGTCGCGTATTTATAAGTCTTTAAATTACGTTTTCAGCTCCAGTGACTCGTTTGAGAAGAAGATTATCTGTTGAACAATCAGAGGAGAACAAATCACCTGCACTAAACACTCCCACAAAAAAAAGAGGTGGTAGGAGAGCCAAGCCAGAGTTGGAACTTATTGACGAAAATAGTTAGCGTCTTTTAATTATTTAGTTACAATTACAAATGTAATATAGACTTTTCTGTGAGTAATATAATATCACATCAAAGGCTAGCTTATTTTATTTATTTATAAACACTTTATTGCACAAAGAAAATACAATTAATTACAATTAATTATTAGTTTAATTACAAGTGTAATAATTAATAAATTCTAAATTAATTTTTATACATAATAATTTTAAAATTTTACTCTAAAGCTCCACAAAACACAACTAAAACAACCAAGAAAACCACTACAAAAGAAATAAAAGATGCTGTTGAAGAGAAAACAGTAACTCCTTCAAGACGTAGCACAAGGATTAAATCTAACACAAGCATTGTATCAGAGACTGCAGTAAATGTTGACTCTCCAAGAGCCAAAAGGGCTTCAAGAAGAACTTCTGCAGTTGGTATGTATTTTATAATATTTTGCTTTATGCTTTTTTATTATTATTTTTTATTGTGATAGTAGACAGAGAAAACTTAGTGGCAAACCAATCCATACTCCATTTACAGGCTGTATTTGAGTAGAAGAAATCAACTGAATTCTTTTTACCAAAGCAGATAAATAAAAGTACACTATCCCTAGGGAGTTGCTTTCAATCAAAAACTCTTCGCATAATAACGAATGCCCCTTGGTTTATCACTAACTCTCAGCTACACCGAGATCTAAGGATACCCACAGTGAGAGTAGAAATTACCAACAAACTTAAGTCATACTCTCCTCGCATAAAAACACACCCCATCGTGCTAACCTGCAAATTAATCAATCCAGCTAGCTCATTTAAAAGACTCAAAATGAGGACCCCACAGAATCTTCTGCCGTCATAAAATAGGATCTCTCAGGAGACCGTTACATTATGTGTTTATGCCAATGGGTGTATACCACCAATGTCTGTAAGCTCCTAACCACCAGCTTAATGCCCAGATGAGGCAGTTGCAGGTTTCATTGCTGTTAAAAAAAATAAAAAAAAAATCCCTAGGGAGTTAAACCTATAGCCATTTTATTTTCAATCAGACTACCCAAATGAGCCACAATGGCTTCAACTTTTTTCTTATTTATTTATTAAGAAGCACCAGTGGTAATTAGATTAAACATATTTTACAGAATAATGATTGTCTTAAATTTGTATTCCTTATAATTAAATTCATTACCTACAAGTGAATACCACATGCAATAATGGAGATTAATATAAATTATAGATAACTTTTTATCTATTTATGTATTATACATATTTTAGTTATAGAAATTCAGTAAAGACAGGTTACTAAAATACTGTTAATTTACTATGGATTTTATTGAAAAAATAAATAATAGGAAAAAATTAAAGCTTTGTCCATGTTATTTCAGGAAGTGACTCTGAAACTCCATTAACACCTGTAAGACAAACACGAAGGATTCGCAAAGATTCTGCCTCCAGTGTTGATAAAGGTAATGTAGAAATTGATCTATATTATATTGTTAAAAATAGGAAGTGGTTATTTTTTTAAAAAACAAGATAAAAACATATTGTCTATTTTTTAACCAACTTCTGAAAGAAAAGGAGGTTATCAGTTCAACTGTTTTTTTTCTAAATTATTCAGAAAGAGGTACTATGTAATTGTAATAAGTGATATGTACCTAATAACAACACTTCACACGAGTTTCCTTCCAATTAGGACCATTGCCAAAAAGTAACTGCCCCTGATTGACACAATTCCACTGCTTTTATAGTCTTTTAGTTCGCTAACAATATATTAATGTTTTTTTATTTCTAATATTTTACATATTTACAATAACATTTATTTTCTTTAATACTTACAGCTGAAATACCAGCTTCTAAACCAGCCATACAAATAACAGAAATAATAGTGGAAGAACCTGAAAACAATGAAAGAAAATCAATAACCAGTGCTGGCAAAGACTCCCATTTAGACACTATTTCTCCAAATAGTGTGCGGAAAAGCCCAAGGCTAGTAGAAAAAAGTAAAAAGAATAGTCCAGTGAAGAAAGATGATCAAAATGAATCCTCACCTGAAAAACAAAATGAAAATATGCCATCCAGGAAATCCATTGACAATTCTTTACCAAACTCTCAAGAATCAAATAATAGTCATAAAGAGCCACCCACAGATAATAATGAGACAAAAGGCAGGTTATCAATATCAAGTGCAAATTTAATCAAAGATTTGGAAGTGAAAGTTTCTAAGATAAAAACAGATAATCTTAGTAAAACTATATCCAGCATTAATGATAAAAATAACTTAGATACAAGGAAAAGAACTAAATCTTGGACTACATTAACTCTAGAAAATGAAAGTAATTTCTATAGTGATAACGAAAGTTCTAAAAGAAAAATTATGAATAAGGATCCTGAACAGTTAATTAGTGATTCAGGTGATGCATTAATTAATAAAAGCATGCAAGACAAATCATTATCTAAAAGAAAAAATAGCAACAGTGGCAATTTTATAGTAAAAGAACATGATGTATCTGCAAATAAAAGTCAAAATAAATCTGAAATAAACGAGGAAGTCTCTGTTACCATTAACAATAAATCAAATAATGATATTTTTGAGCTATTTAAAAAAGGAGCAAGTACTAATGTGCAAACTTTAGTATTGGTGGATGAGGACTCTGATACAAATCATGGTAAAAATATGCAAAACATGTGTGAAAGTGGTGATCAATGTGTCCCAGTAGTAGAACATTCAATTCAAGAAAAAGAGCAGTTCACATTACTTTCAAAAAATCAAAGTGTTCTAAATGATAACAAAGATAAATCTGGAGTCAATTTAAGTTGTGAACCAATGGATGTTGATGAAACCATACAAGAGAGCTTAATAGTAGAAACGGAAAATAATGAAAAAAGTTCATCTAAAAGAAATTCAGTTTCACCTTTTCCAGTATTAGACAAAAGTAATAATAAAGAAAAATTAAATAAATCAAAGAGAAAATCGTCCATTTTAAACAATTTAGAAAAAAGTGGTAATGAGAACAAAAGTACTCTTATATTGTCACAATTAAAAGATGCTTCATCCAACGAAATTAGTAATGTATTAAAATCTCCTCAATTTAAAAATGAAATTATTTCAGAACCAATTGAAAATCTAAATGTTACACAAGAAAATGAAATTAACAAAAAGAATATCTCACTTAATTGTGTTACAACAAGCACACCTCTACAGCAAAAGAATTTACAAAAACTAGCTCTCAATGCTAACACATCAATAATTTCAGCTAATGACAGTAAAAATCTTAAAGAAAGCGTCAATTTATCTAAAAAAAGTCAAAACCTAATTTCTTCAGATGAAAATGATTCAGATAAAGAAGATAATCTAAATATCAAAGAAATTAGCATAAAATCTGAGAAACGAAATCAATCTAAACTTAATGTCTCAAGAGGTAAAGAATTGAATGCTGAAACCAAAGTAGCTGATGAAAAAAACAGTACTAAAAACAAAAGTTTAAATTCGTCTAAAAAAAATGTGTCTCAAGAACAGAATGATTTAAATACAGATTCAGAATCCGATGAAGAATACTTAAACATTAAAAGAAAAATTAAACTATCAAAACCTAAATTTCAAACGTCTGCCGAAACTGATGAATCAGATGACAATGGAAATAATGAGTCAGTTGACAATGAAAATGATGAATCAGAGGACAATAGCAACTTATTAGATGATAAAGCGAGTGATGCTGGAGACGATTATCAATCTGGTGACAGTCAAAATGAAGACGAACGGGAATATGTGAGAGAGAATGAAATACTAGAGAAAGGAGAAACCCTTACTTCTGAAGATGATTTTTCTGAGGATTCAGACTATGAAAAAGATTCCTTTGTTGTGAGTTCAGCTGAAGAAGATAATGAGTTACTGGATGGGACTGAAGATGACTTAACCATGAGCGATAATGAACTTAAAATGACCGAGAAATCTAAGAAAAAATATAACGAACGGAAAAAAAAAGAACAAAAGAAGGCATCCAAAGAAATGTTTGAATCGAGACACAAATTAAATACTCTAAATAAAAGTTCCGAATTGGGTAAAACTAAGAGGAACAAAAAACAACAATTGAGTTCATCTGAATCTGATTCTGAATCAGAACCGAATCTGCGTAAAAATAATAGAATGAGACTTGATTCAACAAACGAAGGCAATATGCTTGAAGATGATGTCGATAAGAAATCTAAGAAAACTAAACGCCTGTCTGCTAGCGTATGTGAGGATAGTATTGTAAATGAAAAGGAAATAACAATTGCTAATCAGAGCATAAAAGAGACAGATCCACTAGCCACCATCCAAGTAAAAGAAGAACCAAAGACACCTAAAAAAGAAAATGCATCCATTGCTTTTATTAATTCTGAGGAAATGGATATGGATGTGGATACAAATGAAATAACAAAGACTCAAACAGAAATCGATCCTTTGGATGCTTCTGAAGAAGATGACGATGAAAATATTTCATTGAGCAGTGACACTGAAATTATGCAAAATTATGACTCAATGTTGGAAGGTCTAAACAAAAACAAAAAGAAAACAAAAACTGTTGACATATCGCTAAATCTTGATAAGAAAACGAAGAAACAAAAAATGCCTATAGTTGATGAATTAAATCTCACTCAAGTCAAAACTACTAAGAAAATTAAGAAACAAAAAGAAATTGTTGAATCTAAAGTCAAAGATCTAGAAGACGATGGTTCTTCTGATTCAATTGATTTACATTTGCTTTTCTCTGAAGACAGTAACAATAGTGAAGATGTAAAGCAAAAGGATGATAAAGAACAGATAATAAAATTAAAACGGATAGATGGCAAAATGGATATAAGAGATATTGATAATGGTGAGTTATTTATCAAATAATATTTGAGCAGTATTATTAAAAATAAAATCTCATTATAAAATTTCTGCAGTATAAATAAAACAAGACTTTCTTAATGATTATTTTTCACTATATTTCTTCTATTTATAATATTATTCTATTATTGCACTATTTGTATCAAAATGATATATTGTTATGTAATAAGTATTGTTAATGAAATGTGTTTTCAGATACAAGCATTCAGGCTAACAACACTTCACTGACAGAAGAAACTAATGTCAGCTTTTTCATTGATACAGAAGGCACACATACATCTCAAAACGTATCTGTTAATAAAAATATAAAGACTGAAGAAAAAAATTATGTACAAGACAATGGTAAGTCCTAATTAAACTTCAATAACATAAGTACTTTTTTTAACATTACTTTAGTAATTTTAGTAATTACATTTTAATGTAAAAAACACCCTACAGAGATGCTAACAATACAGATAAATTGTAACAAGTGTGTAAGGTTTTCAACATTTTATATCTTTCTGCATATTGTAGATAATCTGTAAAACGCATTTTATTATATTGTATCTGACATATTTTGTTTGTAGTTTAAATATGGCCATATTGTTCTTGTATAAAACAAAGAAACCTCATTTTATTTTTATTCTAGATGGAAATAATTCAGACGAAGCTCCAATAGAGGTTTCATTCCAGAAAGCAAAGAAAAATATTGACGTAGATACCAATGGAGAAGATGAAACAGGTGAATATTCATTCCGAAAATACAAACAATCCGTTACCCACTTTTCACCCAAATTATATTTCGAAATATTGCATATCCAGCAGTGGAATTCAACACATCGCTTTAACTTGTCAGTGGGGAAGTGAAAATATTTTTTTCACCCGAATGGCAAACAAACTTACGACTGTTCGCGTTTACATAAGGACGCTACCTCCACTACGCTACGACACGTCAAACACATCCTAGAATATTATAAAAAAATATTTTCTTAGAATAGTATAATAAAATATTAAATTTATATTTTGTAAATAATATTTTTAGATTTTGTTTTGGAAAAATCAATCAATAAATCAATTGCGAAAACACCAGGCAGTGAGAAAAAAAAGAAGAAAAATAAAAAATTACAAGCTGAACAGATTGGTAATACATTTTTGCAGTTTCATATCAAAATATAATCATATTTTAATTTATATAATGTTAACTAATCGTAATACCTCAGGTATTAGTAGTATATATAGGTATGTAGTAGTATTTCATGTTATTTTTATTTGTACTTCAAAATAAATGAACATAACGGTTCTAAATGATGTATTATTATAATTTTATAACTACGGATAATTTTAATCTTCGTGCCTATCCTGCATATAGCAGGGTAGGCACTTCTTCATTCATCTTCTGTACTTTTATATATATATTTTGCATTTAATTGCAGATGATGGAAATATTGCTGATAAATCTTTAAATATATCTTTGAGTGGGAATAAGAAAAATAAATCTATATGTGAAGTACAGCCAGTTGAGACAGGTTTGTAAAGAAAACCTAGTGTTAAGAACACCTCATGGCAAAGCACATTTGATTGTGTTGATGAGGAAATGGAGAAAATCAACGCTGCGCTTAGCATACATACCAGAACGAGGAAATTAACATAATTGTTTATTCCTAAGTGAGAATCAAACCCACACTCATTGCGTTTTCAGTCTAACACCGTTCCACTTGAATTGTCAACATATTCATTCAAAATAAATACTTCTTACTTAATATGATATTCAAATATTCCTAAACAATATTTTTAATTCTTTGCAGAATGTGAAAATGTTAAAAATAAATCATTGAATGCTTCTGTAAGTAAAAATAAGAGCAAAACTTTAATAGAAGACCAAGACAATGGAACAAGTGAAAAAGGTAAATAAATAATATATTGTAGAGATTTTTTTGAAGTTATTGCTCCCCGCTCGAATCTGAGCCAATTTGTATTTTATGGAGGAATTCAATGTGCAGTAGATAATACAATGGCCAATTAATATGTTAGTGTTTTTTTTTAATTAATAAAAAAACACTAAAATATTAATGTTGTTTTTTGTAATTTCTTCTAGATTCTGAAGTGCAAGCCACTAATGTTACACTAATTAAAACGCCAGGCAGTCAAAAGAAAAAGAGTCGCATTTCAGAAAATCACAACACACTGGATGGTATTTTTTTTTAACTATTTTACTACTACATATGTATATATTTTAAATTATTAATTACATTTAAATTTTTAATTTTAAACTACTTACTCATGTTAGCTTTTAGTGATAGCTTCGCTCTTGTGTTCAAATAAAAATCTGTTATATTTTAACAACAACAACTAAACAAACTCTTCTGCTTTGTGATTTCAGTAGAGTTTAGTATAGATAACATGTATGAAAAAATATGTTTTTTTTTATTTTCAGAAAATGATAGTGGTATAATCATGAACAATTCATTCGGCAAAAAGTTGAATAAATCATTAAATGCAGAAGAACAAAATGAGATAAATAAAGAAGGTAATTAATATTATCTTAATTTCAATAGTTCAACAATTATACAACTGAAATTTTAACTCTGTTAAACATTTTTTCATACACATAATTGAAATCAAAGAAAAACAGCTTCACTATTAAGCTGTCGTGACGCAGCGGCACTGCATCTAATCAAATTATTTGTCGCCGCGTCTAATAAACACGACGGTTGTGGGTTCAATTAAACTCTGGAGAACCTTTCATTTCCTCGGTCTGCAACAAAGGAACATGCCCTCTTATATCTCGTAAAATTAAGTTTTACCAGTGTTTTATCACTAGGATAACTTTACGTACCCTACCTTAGCGTAAATCTAAAGAAATAATATTAATTATTGTAGTATTAATAATTATCTATATTTAAAAACATTTGTTATAGATATTCCAGTATTATCGGTCGTTAACACATCTGTAGTTAAAACTCCTGGCAGTCAAAAGAAAAAAGAGCACTCTTCTGAATCACAAAATGCAGTAAATGGTATTGAATTTTATGTTTAACATTTCAAAATGATATTGCACAGTAAAATCAATTTTAAGAGTGTTTTATCACTAGGATAACTTTACGTACCCTGCCTTAGCGTAAATCTAAAGAAATAATATGAATTATTTTAATATTAATAATTATCTATATTTAATAACATTTGTTATAGATATTCCAGTACCATCGGTCGTTAACACATCTGTAGTTAAAACTCCTGGCAGTCAAAAGAAAAAGAAGCACTCTTCTGAATCACAAAATGCAGTAAATGGTATTGACTTTTATGTTTAGCATTTCAAAATGATATTGCACAGTAAAGACAGAAAAAGTATAAAAAAATTAACATAGTGGGAATCAAACTTGCGCCTCTTGGAAACTGTCCACATACCTTTATTACGAAATCAATAGGCTGAGCGAGTATATGTGATGAGTAGATACGAGCATTTATCAAATGAATAAGTTTTTATTGATACCTATTTATCTATTTATGCAAGTAAAAATTCAATTTAGTTAATGTCTGATTATAGAAGTACTTCTGAATTTCTTAAACTTATTTAATATATTTAACACTTTTTACATGTTCAACAATTAGTATAAGTATTATTTTTTTTGTTTTTACAGATGAAGATGAAGCCCTAGTAAATAAGTCCGTAACCAACACACCAAATAGTGGAAAAAAAAAGAAGAAACACTCAAAGTCTATCAACGAAGATCAAGGTAAATAAATATATATGTATTTTGATATTAATTATTTCATTCTAAGGCTGAGGCATTCTAAGTTCGTTTAGACACTGTTTTACTACAGTTTCAATCAGTTTACTACAGCAAAACAGTGTCTAAACACAAATGTAATAGTTGTAGGTTCAATCCCAAAAAAAACAGTTTGTTTTGGAGTTGTAGTCAGCCAGACTTGTAGTCTGTGACACATATTAATAATAAAACATATTCATAGTTAAAGCCATTTATCAACCTTCACGTTTTTTATATTAATTGAAAATATAAATGGTTTTACTACACCCACTAGCTAACCATTGACTTTTATTTTATAGAACTTGCACTGGAAGATCTCCTAGATGTATCTAAAATAAAAACACCAGGCAGTCAAAAGAAAAAATCATCGCAGTCACGACAAGAAATCGTTCAAGGTACTTTATATTTATTTATTATATTAATATATATACTTTACAGTGTGTATCAACATAGCATAAAAAACAAATGTACACTTTTTTGCGTCATATTCCATCATAGGTTGTTTTGAGTGACAAACCCGACCTTGTACTTACCATACCTTGTTTTGTTACCTAAAATATAACCTAAAACTAACGTTTGTAGTCGAACATAGTGCGGCTGTATCACGATGGCCTTTTATTTTTATACACACCACATGTGCATTTAAATAATAATAATAATCTTTATTTAAACACTTATTAGATACAATAATTGGTTAAGGTACTGTCCTCTTAGATAGATTACAAAGTAACCCTTAGTGAAGAGTAACAGTGCCATGTCCCACGGGGGGTACTAAATGAAGTGTTAAATGAAATGTTTTAAACTTTGCAACAGATTATGTATATATTATATATAATACATCCAAGAATATGAAGTATATGTAATGTTATATAAAAAGATATTTAATCTGCTCGCTCACAAAAATTTGAAATAAAAAAAAGTTAGAAACTTATAGAACACACTGCCGAAGTTGCACATGGAGACCTAGTTTATATATAAATGAGTAAGAAGAATAAAATACAATATGGTGTACATTATAGTGAGAATAATGTTATATTATAAATGACAAGTCCTTTTATTTATATAGATTATACAAAAATGAATAATAAATAGAAAATAAATAAAACATTTTCCAAACTATTTTCTCAAGAATTTTATCAATATAATTGTTATAACTAATTCCACAAATCCATATACATTATATATGTGTTATATATGTTTTCATTCTATAATTATCATTTTACTACCTTTTTGTTTTAGTATCACTTGATACATCGAAAATAAAAACTCCAGGAAGTCAGAAGAAAATCATATCGGAATTTCGAGAAAATGAAGCACAAGGTTTGTTTATTTCTGTTTATTTAACTATTTTTTTTAAAGTATTATCCTATTAAAATTACTAATTAAGCTGTTATATAAAATTTGCTTTGTCTCATTAACTTAAACTGCATAGTCTTGTAGCTATTTGGAATATTAAAATATATTTTTTAATTAATTTCCGAATATCAGTGCTATTACTATTTATAAAATATGTAGTTTTAAATCTTATGTAAAAAATATGAAATTAAATGCACTCAACTTTCTATAAAACCGTCTCCATGAACAATGTTCCATCGTGGCATATTAGATGACGTGTAAACGCGACGGTTGTGAGATCGATTCCCAATGAGGATAATGGATAATTTTCATTTCCCGGCTCTGTTACAAGAATGTGATGCGATGAATACTTTCAAACTTTGAATTCGAAAAGTGCGTGGGAAGAGACCATATAAGTACTAGGTTCCCTCTAACTACCCTGCTATATGCGGAATACATCATGAAACTAATAAATATATTTCTTCCCATTTTTGTCACAGTGGATATTCCTGAGGTGAAAGAAACCAGTTCAAATAAACGTAAAAGAAAAGCATCTCTTAATAAGACTGTAGAAGAACTCAATTGTGAAGGTAAAAATGCATCGTTATACGTAAATTTTTAATAATAATCAATATTTTAATTGAATGTGAAAAGTATAAATACCAGATTACTTGAACTCATATCCCTTGAACTATCTGTCCATGGTTGTTTTATTATTAATCCTACAAATAAATAAATCAGCTTCACGCTATTATCCCGCACACAGCAGGGTAGGTAGAGAGAACCTAGTGTTAAGGCGCAAAGTGGGGATCGGAGTGATTTAATACTAGATACCCTCTGCCTACCTGTGTTCGAAATACAAGCGTGAGGCTGATTTTAATGATGTGCATAACATTATAAAATATATTTTTTATATTTGAAATATATTCTGTCAGATGGCGAAAACAATGATTCTAAAACGCTAAATGAATCGATAGTTGGTAGTCAGAAGAAGAAATTAAAGGTTTCACAAAATAGTCAAGAAAATATTAAAGGTGAGCAATAAATATTATTTACATACTTGCAATTAATACCCATCTCTCTCTATTATAATAGCAAATATAAGGTATTTTATTTTATAATAATTTTCATGTGCTATATTATCTCGGTTATAATCTAATTTAGGTATAGTTTATTCAAGAGTTAGAGCAACTACTACTTACAAATATATGTTTTATTTAATTTTCCAAATATCAACATTTTCCAGATGAACTGAATGTAGATTGCTTTATGCTTTATTATAATAAAGTAATAAATAATTTTAAAAATTACTGTAAATTTACATGACCAATACAAATATGTTTTTTTATATTTATTTGTAGAAGACCAGGAAAAGGAAAATAATTTACAATCTTCTAGAGATAAAAAGAAAATGAAAAAACAGGACACTTTCGTTGTTAATTCTGAAATTGAAATCCCAGGTAAAGGTTGAATACATTAAAAGTTATATATTGTAGCAATTTAATTTTTAGATAAAATCCTAATTTACATATTTTTTTTACAGACATGGTAAAAGCAAATAGAAATAAACGTAAACAACGAGAGGGTGATGATGATGAAAATACAGCCTCAAAGGTAATTAAAAGACTTATAAATGAAATTTAAAATATTTATTTTATTTTATAATCAAAGTATTGCATATAAATGGGCATCCTTTATTTTAGGTTATGAAGCAAAATTCATTTGACAAAAAAGTTCCTCGCTTACCGGCTAGCATTTTAAATCAATTGGATGATAATCCCAAAAAGGAAATCCGTAAACCAAAGAAAGCCAAAGCAGTATCCACATCTCAATTTTTAGTAGAAGAAGCTAAGAAACCTAAAAACAAGCCATCTAATTATTTAGAAGAAAGTGTTTATCTCAATGACGAAGAAACTGAAAGCCGAAAAACGAAGAAACGTCTACAAAAACCAAAAGTTCTACCATTTGTTCCAACAGCGTCAACATCTGGAAGTGGCTATACAACTGACTTCAAAGTTAACATTATACCTAGAGAAACTAAGTTCATTGCCCAAACAAGCAATGTATCTAATTTCAAAGAAGATTATATTTTAAACAAAAAAATTAAAAGACAAGGAACATATGAATTGTACAAGAGAAATAGAAATATGAAAATATCCAAGTTTTAGCACTTGTGATTTTGATATGCAGCCATATTGACAAGACTGTTCCGCCTTAATTATAAATAATGCCTGTTGAAATAACTCATTGCTTTGTATAAGATTACTATTATATCGTTATTAGCAAATAGTTATGATTGAGTCTTAAGAGATTTTCAACTATAATGTAATTTTATATTTAACTTCACATTCCATTTTGTGAATTGTTTCACAAAATCAAATCAATCAAATAATTCTAAAAATGTAATGTAATTCTTACAAGTAACATAATATGACGTTTGCCATCAAATAGATTTTTAATATAATCTGAGCTTTGCTAGTTATTGTTTCTTGTTTAATGTGTTGTTTGTTTGTTTTTTTATTATTATTTTTAAATTGTTTGTAATGTATAGACTGGGAAAAATGATTTGTATTTCCCGCCGTTTCTTGCTTAGCTATAATAAAAGATGGCGCTGGTGTCAGAAATTAGTATCGCCCATGTGCCTTGTTTTCCATTCTATATTAATAACATATTAAAAATGGCATTATTTCCTTTAATAAACATGTTCTTTATTTGAAAACGGTTATTTTTGGTTAGATGTTCTTTAAAAAATATGCACATAATCCATAAAATTACTTCCCGCCTTATCGCCATGCCGGTGTAAACAAACCGCCATGTTGTTGAAAATGGACGAGTCACCGTAACTGGTAAGTAGTGTTAGCATTTATTTGAACAATATATATGAGTAACATATCGCAAAATATTCCAACATTTTTTATTATATAATATTACATTAATTTGAATTAAAAAAGGATTACTTTTATTTTAAAAAGTATTAAAACGAACATGACGTCAATGTATTGAATATTTTGGACCAATTACATTCCCTTGCCGCCGGTCACGTGGTAGAAACCCGCCAATAGAAACTCAAGCCATTCTTTGTGTACTTTTTCACATAATAGCAAAACAGAATACATAGTCTATGGAGTGAGTGGTGTTATATTTGTCAATTTCATGACGCTAAAAACGTAAATGTGTGAAATTCAGGATTATTCTATTGAGCATAAGGATATTTATTTGGATAAATATTCGGTAAGTCGTATTTTACGTAAATAATGATGTTTTCATTTGTATAAGTAATGTTTTTGGCAGTGAGAAAGTGATAGACCCGTGTCCCGCTCTTTTTAATGTCATTCATTCATAATGCATGGTTATTTGGTATAATATTAGTATATTTTGAGTTGCAAACATGTAATGTTTGTATTTTGTGAAGATTCCAAGAATTACTGTTGATATTTTTATAGTGTCAAAGTGGCGGGAAATCATTCCACTTAGTTACGTAGTCTCGTCAAAATCATTATGTGTTATGGCTGGTATGTAATATTTTATTAGTGAATATTATTTACATACTTATTATTCCCTTCATTACTGTTTAAGTAGTACTTAATTCTAAACTAATTTCTAAACACGCGGTGTATAAATATTTGTAACGGACGAAATTGTTTCGTGTTTTGTCTCTGTCTCGCACATTCATTGACTTGACGTTTGATAAGGATGGAATGTGTAGTATTATTACTATTATTATTTAACAAGTTATTTTAGTAATTAGTAAAGAATAATTTGATCGTGTTTTTCCTTTTTAATATCATTTATGCAAAGCGGATTTGAATTATCATTTACATAAAATATTATTTAATTAAGAAATAAAAGTTAATATCAATTGTACGTGTTAAAACGGCGCCAATTCGCCGTCAATGAACTTAACGTGAGTTGTAACAACATTAGATGTGTGTGGTTGTGCATACTTACTTCTAAATATGCTAGCTATGTAACTACATGACCCAATAGTTAGGTACTTTTAACGTATTCTGTATACCTAGGCTATAGGAATTCAATTATAATAAGTTTTAAATTTGTTATTATTAACACACCTACCGTGTTTTATATTACAAAACCATATAATCAATAAAATTTGTACATTGTTTTAATATTATTAAAGTATTTTATATAGATTGATTCTGTCTACGAGGTAGTAATGCGGTTCCCACGGCCGGTTTCGAGCGAGAATTTCAAAACGTTTAACAATGAGTGCACCACGTCTATGTGTTTGTGTTTTATCGAACGAACAAACTCGTGTGTCGTACACCATAGCCTATAAATTACAGTAATACAAGGAAATTTGTATCACAATATTAATGACTTAACAAACAGTTTTTAGATTAATTAACATTGAACAAGTTTATTGATAAATTGAAAAATAGATATTGTTAATCATATAGTATATTTATAATGAAAATTATAATTAATTATGCAGTATAATATAAATAATTAAGGTCACGGCTGAAACAATTTGGAAATGACAGTTATCATGTTATTATGTTATGTAAACAACTGATAATGCTAGTCTGTGGTGAGTGCACTCAACGAAAAAGGGACTGGCTGCAACCTGTTTTAGTGTGCGTTAGTGTCAATGTAGTAGTTTTTGTATGTGGTTATAGCATGCACACACCTGTGGTTGTTCCGTCAGCCGTTACACTCTCCCCTAATGTTAACGGTTGGTGTTAGTCGGATAAGCGAAAACAAAAACTTCCTTACCATTTTACTCATTTTCATGAAAGCCCTTTGATTGCATTTACAAGACAATGCGAAATTGTTTTGTATTATTATGAACTTACACCTAAGGCCTAAGGGAAATAAAAGTTTTTATTCTTTATTAATATTTTTGATACTAGCTAAATTATTATCTTAATTAGATCGTTACAAACTACTACTTGGTTAATTATTAATACATTTGATAATTTTCTGTTTTCAACTATGAATTTAGTTTACCTATAAAATTTCTATAGTATTTATTTCCTTATTAACTTCTATTCTATTTAACAATGAAACATTAACTTACAATAATAATTAAAAACGGGTGTAAGTTTTACACCGGAAGCAAGACCTCTGCAGTAGGGTACTCAACTTGAAGGCTCATAGGTACCTAGTTCCGTTGTTAAATGGCTTCTTAAACATTTGTTGACGTATCTGGTTTCGATATAATATATGAATATTTTATTTATATATGACATTCTTAGTACAATCTATATTGATGTCTAAAACGGAAATTAATTTTTAATTTAAGAAATGACTTCTTTAAGTACATTCATAATATATTGTATTTATGTTTAAGCTGTTGACAAATTTTAATTTTTATTATAAATAACATCATTCTTATTAAAGTAAAATGTAGCTGATGAATCTTGCTTATTACCAAGGCTGAGTCAAATACTTATTACGAAGAGAGCATTGACCCGGCAGGTGTCATCATTCTGTAAATCGCGAACAAACAACTGAATATTCAAATTGAAGGCAAATATAAAAAATATTTGGGTACTTGTTTCATTTCATTATAATACTATGTAAAAATATTCTAAACGCTTTTTAATGTAAACACAAGTAAATTATAAATCATAATTTATATTAAAAACAACTTTTATACTCTTCCAAAGTTATACTAAACTCTCATCCTGAAGTCCAGACATAATAAAATATATGAAAGTTTATACAGATAATATTTCAGTTTCCCTCCCTTTTAACAGGGAAGTAGACAGGGGGGGGGGGACAGGGGGACTGCGCCGCACATATAATCAATACGGAACCCCTCCTATTTCATCCTAGCGATGCGCGCGCAGAAGGAAAATACGTCTAAATTATTTTCGCGCCAACCAACTTTGTATAATTTTTACCTTAATGTATTAATTATTAACTTCCTACATGTATACTCTAAATACATAACTAGTCCATAGAGAATGTAATAAAATTTAAACTAATCATAATATGACAAGGTTATTTAGAAGGGAATAAGAAAAAGAAGTCGTTAGAGGCCGTAGCTAGTCTATAAATCATTTAGGAAGTTTTTTTTTTAATTCGCAATATATTATGTATGTGTGTATTTTTCATTTTTTCGCGGTAATTCTTCGCCAGCGTAGACATAAGGTAATTTGTACGAGCAGACTACAGCGAGTTCAAGGCGATAGCGCGCGGTCAGGTTCGAGGACACTAGGCGGCCCCTCACGGCGCCTCTATGGCCCCCACTATCCTTTGCTGAAAATATATCTCAAGAACTTTTGCCTAATAAAAGAATAAGAAACTGAACGAAAGCAACTTAACTCTAAAACATAAAAAAGACATATTTTACCGACTTATGTAACTTGATTCGTTTTTGTTAGAAGGTAAATAATAAAGGCGTGCTCTAAAAAAACTGACGGTCGAATTTTGCCGTTGCCGACTACCTGCTCCTTTACCAGGCATTTGCTCTGTTGAAAACAGCATTTTATATTTCAAACTAATTTTGAAACTAGGACGTGTTTAATTTTTTTTGTCATTTAAACTTTACGAATTTTCTGCTTAATTATTTTGATTGAAGTAATAGATTAATTCAGTTTTAGTTTTTTTTAATAAGTATTATTATAATTTGGCTGATAATATTCATTCATACCACGCAAGACACGTTTATTGAGAGTTGTAGACTTCAGACGGTGTTTCCTTGTCTGTTTTTTGTTATATTTTTAAACTGACAACCTACTTGTAAGCAAGTATTAAGCAGGTGCTTCAATTAACCTACTGCTCATACTACGAACAGAAACGAATACACACTTCGTATGAACTTAAAAAATAATATAGATCTATTACACACAGTCAACCGGGTTATCTAAGTGCTCGTAAGATGAAAAGCAGTTCAGAAATATCTTTTAATAGTTCCTATTTCATATCGCACGTAAGCGAGATGAACTCTAAGTAATAAAGAGCGAGTTCATGGCCCTCTGCGGCATGGCTCTACTCTGTACTGCCGAGACGGATCTACAGACATTTTCGGCCCGTGAAACATTATAACAAAAAAAGTGAATGAATAAAGTATTCATGACACGTATTCTATGCTTTATTCATTTCCTTTTTTAAAATAAATATACCTAAATTTCAAGTTCTAACTATTCATATTATTATTATAAAATAAAACTATCTCAAAATATATTTATAATATAACTCGGGGATCCCAAACAAAATACCAGCAGCTTGCTTTCGTTAGCTCAAAGGGCGCGGTATGGCGGCTGCGATGTCATTAGGGGTCGATTCACCCTCTTTCGATCTCCTATAGCCATCTCTGTCTGCCACCCCAATTTGAGTTTCTCTTTTGCCGATTTGATAAAATATATTCACCGAAATTACATGTGATGCGGAATATCTCAGCAGATGAAATTTTGCTTACTAAAATTATTTAATTAATTATAGACCAAATGTATGATAGCGATCAGTAGAAAAGGTAAATGATTAAAAAACTCAGCTGTAGACTTTGCTTCCGCACTCGTTTCGCATTCAGAATAATATTTTGTAGGTATATGTATTATGTTTATTATACAATGAGAACGCAGTTTATTTTTATGTAAATCAAGTCGCAATATTTTTTAAGAACTCTTTTAGTTTGACTTTGCAAGAATTTGCTATACATTAATCTGCACACAACTGCCCGAGCGCGGTTTTTTTTATTATTTAATTTGAAACCAATAACAACCGTGAACTCTGCGATACACTCAACAAAAGGCTGCATAACTTGAAAAACTCACGCTACACATTTAGCATCAACAAAGAGGAATGAAAGAAGAAATAAAAAAAAACACATTGAACAAGATCATTAACTTATTTCACAATACAAAAATATAGTTATTTATTTATATGACTGATATAATTTCAACATTAAAAAGTCAGCAAGTAGAATGTATTATTAGATCATCAGACGACAGAAGTAACGAGAGTTAATTTATTGAATAAGAGCAGCACATCGTTTATTGAAGTCAATTCAATCGTAGTGTGAACTACGATGGAATAGTGACGATAACATACCATCTGCTGATACCGTGCCTTTCCCATGAATTTTATTTCATGGTCCGCTACCTTTATTCCTTGGATAGTCCCTTGGCTTGTATTGTCTGCGTCTTTATAAAAAAAACATAATGACACTGTAACGACTTTCAAGATACATTTGTTTTGTTGACAATATAAGTTATGAACAAAGACGTTGTGGTTTTTAAATGTAAAGACGAAAATTCCAAAAACTAATGTAATCTTTACATCCCATACGGACCTAAATAGTCCGTTACTAAACAGTACCTGTTTACTTTCTGAGTCGAATAGTGGTTAAAATTAGCTTCTGATAGTAGATAAAACACCATCCATATATAGATGTCTTAACAAGAACACTCGGTAACGGAAGGTTATTTATAGCTTAAATAGCTCGGATAAAAAATGTGGTCCCGAAAGTTGGAAGCCTTCCGATGTACAACTCGATGAATGTTTTTTTGTATACTCGCTCACTAGGCATCACTACGAGCCATGCATTTCGGTCCAACAAATAATTTGTTGATGTAGGTCTGTAAAAATATAATTAATTTAAAATTACTCATTCGTCTTGTTAACATAATAAATTCAATAAAATTTATGCTTATGATACTATGAATTACAACACCACGCCTCCTTTGCAGTTGTATCAAAGTTATATTAATCCATTTACGAAGCTTACTTTTCGTGTCCTTTAAATGAGAACAAACGAGACGGCAATATAAATATAGACTTACTCTTTCACAACTAAGGCGCACATACCAAGAAAACAGGTTTCACTATAGAGTATAGGAATTCATTCCCATCTTCTTTTCATCACGAAAAAATGCTTGCTATTTTTGAATTAAAAAATGGCGCCAAAGTTCGACTTTTATTTTTTCATTGGACAAATGTCACTAAATGTTATTTATTTCTGTTATAGGCGTGCTTAGACATGGATTTGTACATAACCGATTCACTCCAGGACATGCTGGACATGGACATCAAAAATGAAATAGCGACAGATTTAAGCAGCATCACAGATTTTTCCGTTAGTATTTCTTGAATAAATTCATAATTAAAATGATATTTAAAAAATACACATTTGAATAATATTTTTCCTTTACAGGACTCGTTAGGCTTAAACTTTTCAGAAATGCCACCATTGTTGGATATGGATACAGACAATTCAGTCACGTGGCTCAATAACTCTTCGTCGAGTTTTGTACACAACCTCGATTTATATGGATCAGAAGCTAACGCGGTTATGGTAAATCCAAACTCCGTTATGCCTTCGTCCTTTGCAGAAACACCAGTTAAAAGTATTGTCAAGGAAGAAGCGTCCAACCTTTTACTAACTTCAGCTGCAAATAATGATCTCAACAGTAGTACGTCGCTAGCCAGTCCAAAAGAGGAAAAAAGTCACTTAACATTTTCCCCCAATGCAATAAAAGTTTCAAAAGTACAAGAACCTGAAGAACCGCCGCCTAAGAAACCAGAAGAACTCACACAAATGGTCATATACGTTAGAAAGCAAGACAAAACTGTAGTAAAAGACTTGTTAAAAGATTTAGACAGTAGTAAAGCCAAGAGTACAGCGCCAACAATAACACCAACAGTCCGAATAAAAGCGAGTCAGCCTGAGATATTGAAAGTGAACAACAAAAACTGTTCAATTTTAAATAGTAGCCAAAAAATTATACAGTCTTTAGGAACGAAAACTATCATATCGGGGAATATACACATATTGGACGCTCAGCAATCTAGAACAATTTTAGGTAATGGGAACAAAAATCAGGCAACGATTTTGTTAGATAATGCCTCTTTGAACAGTAATAGACAAATAATAAAGACTGCTGTAAACGGAGCGTTCACAGTCGATACGAGTCAAGGGAAGTACGTGAATAGCAAGGCAGTGCCGGGGGAGTTCCCTAAACCAGCGTATTCGTACTCCTGCTTAATAGCCATGGCACTGAAAAACTCTAGGACGGGAAGTTTACCAGTCTCAGAAATTTATAATTTCATGTGGTAAGTAGTTTTCCATTAAGAAAATATTTGTATTTTTAAAATATCATATTTATATAAATTAATGATTAGCATGAAATAAGTAAATAACATATGTTACGCAAAGTAGAAAATGGAAACTTTTATAACATAAGTAACTAATTTTTTTATTGATAAACTATGACCACTAAATCAAAATAGTAATTTTAAAATGCTTAATACATTTAACATTCGTGAAAACCAGAATTTACAAATTTACATACATGTAAGTAGACAAAAAATCTCAGTGTAAAATTGGACGATTTCCAATTAGAGATGGATCTCTAAGTTCCGATATTTTTTGAAGACAGATCACGAATATTGAATGTTATATATGATAGTTAAAATTGGAAATACAACCTGCATCTGTCATATTTTGTCACACAATTCTCCGCCACGATGATAAAGTCTTAAGATGTCTAAATTTATATAACATTTGATTTATTTTTTCAGTCAACATTTCCCATATTTTAAAACAGCGCCAAATGGATGGAAAAATTCTGTACGACACAATCTTAGTCTAAATAAATGTTTTGAAAAAATAGAAAAACCCTCGACAAATGGAAGTCAAAGAAAGGGTAAGCCAACTATATTAACTATAAACAATAATAACTGTGCATAAATAGTATATACTACTTTGTTTTCACTTCACGCTGTATCCCACATAACACAAGGTAGGTAGAGGGAACCTAATGAACCTAGTCTTAATCGAAATAAAACATAACTTATTACACGTCAGAAATAACATGTTATCTATTACAGGTTGTTTATGGGCCATGAATCCATCAAAAGTTGGTAAAATGGATGAAGAAGTGCAAAAATGGTCGAGGAAAGATCCGCAAGCTATCAAGAAAGCTATGATTTATCCAGGTAATTAAATAAACTAAATATAGTACAAATTAATAAGTTGCCCTTATGGTGCAGCGGCACAGCGTCTGCATTTTTTTATTTAAAAGAAAAATTTTTTTGTGTTAGCTCTAAAAATATTTATAAGTAATTGAAATATAATACTCCGTATTTGCTTACCACCATTCGCAGCCAATGACTGAGTCAAGGATTACATGTCGATTTTAGTAAGGAATCTTAATACTCATATAAGTTTCAATTCTTACTTGAATAATATAGTTTATGAAGTCGTTTTTGTAACTGAATAACATAATCACGAGTATGTATTATATAGAAATATTTGACAATAAAAAAAATCATATATAAAAGAAAATTGCCAAGAAATATACGAATTAAGGTTCTCGTGATGCAGCGGCACAGCCTGACCCGACATAAACACGACGACGACGGTATTGGATTCGATACTAATGAATTATTTTTATTTCCTCGCTATGTTTTGCCACTCGACATACAATGTTTCGGAAAGGTACTAGGTTCTCTCTGCCGACACTGCTATTTGCAGACTACAAGCAGGCTAAATTATGATTTATATAAAAAATATTATATGATAGTTTCAAAGACAATTTTTTAATAGTATTCCATTTACAATTTAAAATAAATTTGAAAGTTGACAGTGATTATAATTCCAACATCTATCCCATAACAACAAATAAACAAAACGATGACCCACCAACTAAAATCCCACGAAACATTCCAGAGAGTCTAGAAGCATTGGAACGCGGTGAGATGAAATATAGCGGCTTCGGCAGCGACAACGAGGTGGACGACGAAACTGAAGCAGAGGTGGACGCGGACGTCGAGATGGACGACGTGGAGATAGACCCCGAGGTGAAGGAGGCGGACGAGGACACGGTTATTGAACAGGTAATTATTTACTTATAGAGTTTTAATAATATCGAAATTTCATGAATCTGATGGATTGTTTCTTTGATTTTTGCTTACTGAAGCTATTTTGAATTGCATTTGTCATAAATATCATAAGAAAATATAATCTACAAAACTTTTGTCGTTTATGCTTCAAGGAAAATTAGTTAGTTTCTTAATAGTTCCTAATAATTTTAGTGAATTAGCTCTAGTAGTAGCGAAAGGTAGATCACAGCTAAGTCGTTGCTTCTAATCCTGTGTATTTATAAATCCAATATAAATTCAAGAATATTTGGTGACCACGTAGATCATCTATAAATTGAATATCTCTATATTTTTCACTACTCGCGGCCTCTGCGAGCGAGATAACTACTCATATGTTCAGTCGCTCATGCGCCCGTAGTTCATTTGGCCATTCATACACAACTTACTGACTTATTTACGAGACTACCTGTAACGACTCACTCATTCTTAGTCATTTAGAATATTCTGTTCATTCAGATTAGATAAAGAGATTTCTTTCTAATAAAAGTACTTATTCATCAAACTTTCATTTAATGCTATATAAATGCAGTGTCAAATTGCTTATTATATTCAAATAATGATTTAAGTTAGCAAAATAAACAATATAAATTTAAATAAAATGATTCACATAGCATTTGCTTCTCCGCATGCGTAAAATAAATAAACATAAAACTATAAGTAAACAATATTAAATAAATGTACGAAGGTTTAAAAATATTTGGGATGCCATTTGCTCGACTACAGTGAAAGTAAAGACGTTAAAAAACATTTTTACGAATGTTAATTTGTAATAATAATGAGTTCTTCGTTCGGGCGTCATTCCCATTCATTCGGGAGAATGGATTATTTTCATTAGGCGGTGCGTGGTGCGTCTTAACACTAGTTTTTCACCTACCACCCTTCAAGATGATGGATACGGCGTGAAGTTAAAAAAAAGCGAAAATATATGTTTTTTGATTATACTGCAATATGTGGGATAAGTGGTTGACATTGAGCTTGCATTACATCCTCAGTGAGTGACCTCTGCAGAATGCAAATAAGATGATAGCTAATATTCAATGTCAAGGCATAATGTCAACTTAACGTTTTTTTTTACTTGGGTTCTGTATTAAAAAAGAGACAATAAAATCACTTTTTTTCTATATTTTTTAATATACTTAATAAAATTCAATTGACCGAATGAGCAGGAAGTTAACAGCTATAACTGGTTCTTACTTTATACATCTGCCTTACAAAAGGTGTGTACAATAATACAAAATTGTTGTCTGCACCTTTCGTCCAAATTTAGATATATTACTTGAGTAAATAACATATGCCTTCAGTAATCAAATTATGAGTGCAATGAAAAATAATTATATCCCAAACTTTACTTTTATTTTTCATATACGTATATTTTTTATATGGATTTATTTATAGTTACTATTTATTGATTCTAAAAAATATTGAACGTAATTTTCAATAAGTACTTTATAATCAATAGCAGAATATTGATACAAAATTTTCTCTATCGTAAAAATATGAAGACGTTCTTATTTATTATTTACATGCATCTGTGAAACCAAATCAGGAGATTACGTCAGTCATGTTTGTTTTTGTTAATTTTATAAATCCCATATCATCAATTCACTGTGAATTTTGCGATAACATGAAATTACTTTAGAATATAGTATGACAACATTTAAAAACGTTATTTAAATAAGAGCTTTAATAAAAAATAAATTTCATAAATATTATTACATAAATATGAGCAATATAAACAATTTTTTGAAACTATATTTTTTTTACTCTAATTCGCTGTTGCTGTTATAACACATACAGGAGACGAGTCAGGGGAACCCAGCATTCCGGCGTTCCATTCCTCACTTTTTGCCAAATTTTCGATACATTGCGGCGGAACTCAACGACGCGCCTTGTTGTCTTATTACCAGTGCTAGGAAATGAAAATAATTATTTCACCCGATTAGGAATCGAACTCTCAGTTGTCACGTTCACAATCACAAGCTGTGCCACGACAACCATACTAGTTTCTTATATAACATCTTTTTCCCAGGAAATATCAGATCAAGAGTTAGAAGTAGAAGAGGTTGAAGGTACGGGCATGGTTGGAGGAACATACCGGTTGTTGGCCACCGGTTCATCAACACTCACGTCTTATATGAACGAAGAGTCGGGAGACGATATTAGTGATGTTGAGGTATTGTTTTTTAAATGTTATTACAAAATTTAAAACTTAAGGTTTATATTAAACCTTAATTTGTTATGCGAGATTTTTATATGAAGTGTGTTAACTTGATTATAAATAAACTCCGTCTTGGTTTAGTATACAATATGATTTAAATCGCTGGTTTAATGTCTATTATAATTACATTTGAATGTGGATTTGTAAGTTTAGACTATTGAGAAAAGGTGTAAAAATGCTAGAGGAATACGGAGAAGTTTTTTTTTCTTTAATTTTTTATTTCTAAAATTAACTCCGCTTAAAATGTAATTTATTAATTAAAATTTCTTCTTTACAGGTATTGGATCAGTCGTACGAAGAGATCGACATAGATGTAACGAAACCCGTCAAATTTGATTTGTCCCTCGCAGAAAATTACAGAAGTAAGTATCCCATTATTTATAAAATTTTAGTATTAGGTAACTACTAACTAACGTGGCTCTTTTTATATATTTTATATCACTGAAATTAGTTCTTGTCATTAAAGTACTTTCAGGTATTATTGGTTTTTTTTTGTTTTTAATTTGATTTATCCATCTTACAGATTAAAATAATAATTGAGTCCTCATCTTATTATACAATAAAATATAAACGTATATATCGTTTACTCGTAAACTGTAGAAAAATACTATCGCTTATAAAATTATTTACTTTTATTTTGCTTATATTTATATTCAATCTTTTGTTTCAGTCCATCCGGCGAAAAGAGCGAAAACCAGTTTCATATATCAACCAGTGACCACACAAACACACACAAGCAGGCGGAAAACTCCACTCGTCAACCGAATAGCTCTAGTTTAATATAAAATACGATTATAATCAATAT
Source organism: Heliconius melpomene rosina (assembly GCF_056956725.1). Taxonomy (NCBI): domain Eukaryota; kingdom Metazoa; phylum Arthropoda; class Insecta; order Lepidoptera; family Nymphalidae; genus Heliconius; species Heliconius melpomene. The sequence continues at coordinate 3,411,755 of NC_140401.1, read as the reverse complement.
CAAATGTATGGGCTAATAATTAATTCATAATTGTATCTTTTCTTTTTAACTTTGTTGCTAACTTCAAATTTGTATGTGGAAAACAATAAATATATAATATGTAGAGATGTTATGGAGCTCCGTAACGTAACTATCGGATATCTGAAATAAAAAAAAAACATTTGTATCCATTATAAAAGTTACATATGATTTCGGATATAAGCAACTTCTACGTGAGACTTGTTATGGCAAAGTTTTTCTGCACTAGAGCTCAGTATGGAATAGTATACGAAATTATACTAAACTAACGGATTATTAGAAGTAATTTTATATCTGTAATCGAAACCGATATAAAATTCTTCTTATATACGTATCTAGATCAGAAATATTACATCCATAACATCCTCTACTTATACTTTATATTATAGTAATAATATGCTGACGAAATGCCTTATATTGTTATTTTTATAACAGTAGCATTTTTTTTAACTATACACTAAGGCATTTAGTTACTATATTCTTATAAAACATCAAAGTTGATCCAACGGCGTTGAGTTCCGCCACTCAACACTCAACTATTTCGTATTATTGAAATGGGTCGTCAACTCATTTAATTTCAAAGTCTGTAACTGAAGTTAGCATCATAGTTAGGTATGTATGTCCACCTTGTTTAAGTGTACCATTCTAAAAGAAATTACAGGAACCCTTTGTGATTTGTTACTTTTGAAAAATATGTAGTTTTAATTGTCAATGTGTCAATGACTTGATCTAAATCATGTCTTATTATAAATTTTTGTTCATCATTAACAAAAAAATATAACAATCATGAAGTAGATTTTTTTTTATACAATTTCAATTGCTGTTGCCAAAAAATACTATAGTTTGTTAAGCTACACACTTACATAAAGCGGACTATACTTTTAAGGATATTGGTAGTGTTAGACAATGCGTGATAAGTACCAGATAAGTGTATTTACGACGAAACACTCGTTACATATCGTACACTGTACATTTTACTATTAAGCACCGCACAGTATAATTATTATTATAATTTTTCTTTCGTGTTTTATAGTTAAAATGGTTGAGACCATTTTCAGTACAAAACGTGTATTTTGCTGCTCTACTCATATGTTTTTTTATAAAAAAATATGAATACAGTAGCAAGAGCCATAGCGGGTATATTAACTAAAGTTCCCACCGCTTGTACATATTTATTTTATTGTGTGCATTTTTATTTTATATGTTGACGCTGGCAGCTTTCTCTCAGTATGTATGCACAAATTGATTCTGAGCCTATCATAAGTCAAGTCAGTGACGAACACTGTTAAAAGTAAAAATAAAAATATAAATTATATATAATATATATGTATTTCAATTTATTATAAATAGATCTCAATCAAATTATATGAATAATTAAAATATTTTGTGGTTCACAAATTCAAATGAAGGGCTTAGATTTAATTTGAATTCTTGTATGTATTTAGTAAGCTTTCCCATACTTTAGTTCTTGTAAGATAATTATAATATTAGAAGTAGTTCGTTTTTCGGTTCATTAGTTATGTGATAGACATAGACGGGAGAGCTATTTAGTTAATAATTATAAAATTATCCTTTTGTATAATTTAATATGCAAGTTTCTCAATAAATTTATATTGTAAATCTATTACATATTTTAGTATATAATCAGTTTGTTTTTGTAACTGAAAATACTTAAAAAGGAAACGAATTTTCTGAATATATTGATAAGTAGAAACATTTTTTTCGAATTGTAATTTGTAATATTATGTGATCCTGCTATTTTTGTTTTTAAGGATTTTTCTTTGTGCTCGGATAATTTAGATTTTAATTGTGAACTTTACCTTGCAATTAGAATGATTGGGTAATATAATAAACGTCAACTTCTAGATACGAACATTCGGTAAAGTTAGTAGAATCGGTTGTGACTTAGTTCGGTCCTAAGTAAGATAGGTACCTGAGGAGACGGTTTTGTGTTATATTTTTTTATTACCTTGGAACTATAAGCAATATGCAAAAGGTTTAAACATGTAAATTATTAAAAGTGTTCATAGATCAAAAATCAATGTTAAAATATTAATGAAATGTGTAAAATGAGTGCAGTCCTAAAATATAGATTAGATTTAACTGTGATATCATTATTGTTCACAATAATTTGTTAATTCGAATTTGTAGTAAGAAATATGTACGCATTCTTTTTTGTTGTCAAAATAAAAAGTAAACTAATAAATAGCTCCTTCCATGTCACAGCAATAAAGAATGTCTATATATTTCTTTAAATACGCACTTCAAAAACATAGGTTTATAAAAAAATGAATTGAAATAAATCAACTTTAAACTAGGAACCTTTATTGTAGAGAAAAAATAAAATTTTGTGTGCGTCCATGTTATTGCTAACTGTAATAGAAAACAGTTAAACTTATTTCATATTTACTGAAAAAAGTTTGAAATTCTCAGAATAATAAATTACTGTGAAACATTCTTAAGTGTGGAATGAATGGAATGTTGAAGTTGACTGTCAGTAGAATAAATAGTTTGAAGAAATTGTAAAAGAGCAGTACTATTTAAGTGCACGACTTAGTCTTATACACATTTTAGGTACTTTATAATAGACTTCGATTTAGTGTGCAATTCTGTAAATATTTTCTTATTTTAGTTATCTAATTAGAAGACCTTGCTTATAATTTACTAACGCTTTAATATCAAGTTAAGTACTAAGATACATATAAGTAGTAATAGATTTCTTACCATTTATAAGGTAATAAAGTAACTTAACGCCCATAATGTTCACAATAGCCAAGTAGTCTTAATTGCTTTGTACCATAAAACAAAAAAATGTATTTTTCCACTGCCAGTATTTCAACATCCATATTTAATGTGTAAGTTTAGAAAATAAGGGTAGAGGATAATTTAGTTTTGTAGAATTAGACAAGCTAAGTTGAATGATTTTTAATAATTTTTTGGTAATAAAAATTAAATGAATATATGTTGTGTTTATTGTTAACCAATTTATTGTTACCGCTAAAATTTAATGAAATTATCCTAATGGTATAAAGATTTTAATTTATGATTAAAATATAATAATAAATATTTTTTTATATCTTAAAAAATATACATTATATTACTAAACAAAATTAAATTACATTATAATTTTAAAAAAAATTGACTTCTTATGTCACCAAATTACTCATTACAGTCTGGCGTGGCCATCTTAAAGCTAATGCGTTGGGTTTTTTATTTATTTCATTCTCGTCCCAAATACAATGGGTAGGAAAATAGACGTATCAAAGTATTAGAACGGACTGCGTTTGTCTTTATATATTTATTTTCCTTTTTAAATATTCTACTGAGTAGCAATGAAACCCCCAACCATCACTATATTATGAAATAATTGATTAGAAGTGTATTATTAATTTATTATCTGTAATGTTTAGTTAACTCTCTCTCGTCTATCAGTATTCAGTTGTTAGCGTTGCCAAACTATCGATTGTTTCGCAATCGATAGTTTGGTTTTAATCTAAAAAAAGCCTATGCGATCGATAGGACAATCGATAGTATCGATACTACCGATTGTTTTACTATCAATTTTATGCTAATTCGCGATAGTATTGAATATGATTCTTAAGCATAGCTACAAGATGAAATGAAAAGAACAAGAAACACTTTTGTTAGATTTCTTTTGTTTTTTCATATTTTGGTGAAAAGAAAGATTACTTAATACCGAAGTATAGTTAGGTACTTCAACTTCGTTTCTAATACTATGATGATTGGTTAGTGTAAATGAAAATAGTAAACGATACTATCGCAACTTAGCATGCCGTCTTTGGTTCACAATAATCGATAGTATCGATACTATCGATACTATCGTTTCCAAGAAATTCAATAGTATCGATATCTTTCTGACTGGGAGATACGATACTATCGATAGTATTGCATTTGTCCGATAGTATTGTACTCTTTTGAACTATCGATAGTTTCGATACTATCGAAAATATCAATACTATCGATTAAAATATCGATAGTCTTACTATCGGACAACTATCGATAGAATATCGATAGCCTATCCCATAGTCGACTAACGATCGGCAACACTATCAGTTGTCACATGTCAAACAAATCAAACAATCTATTCCATTGTCCATATCGGCTATCGTATATATCCGATTTTTATTTTCTTTTTAAGTTTACAATTTTTGTTAATTATTCGAAATAAATTGTTAAGATATACCCATCATTTAAATACTTTATGTTTGCAAGTAAAAAATTACTGACATATAAATTGTTCAAGCAAAGAAACAAACATTTGGCTGAATTATTTTTAAAATACATAGTTTTCATTCAGTTTTTTGTTAGGTGCTGTTCATATTGGAAGATAGAGAAACAGAACCAAATACTAATATAAATCATTAAGTAATTACACATGGTTTTCTCAAATAGAAAAGAGTATAATATTTGTTTACAATGACTACACGAGAAATAGTCACGTTGCAATTTGGACATTATTCCAATTACATAGGAGCACACTTTTGGAATATACAAGAACTCAGTTTTGATTATACTGGAACTGTTAAAACTGAATGCAACCACGATGTTTTATATCGAGAAGGTCAGACAGCCAACGGGGAAGTTACATACACTCCTCGCTTACTACTAGCTGATCTAAAAGGATCTCTTAAGACTCTTGCAGAAAGTGGAGGCTTGGAAGAGTTGAATTTAGAAGAAGACCTACCATGGAATGCTGTTGAGAAAATTGTTGAACCTGAATCCAAAAGAAACAATTTCTTAAGAGATATTGATTCTGAAGGTGCAGAAGTAGAAAATAAAGAATATAATCTAGATCAGGAAGTTAATACATGGACAGACTACCTGTATCCCAGATTTCATCCTCGCACTGTTAATGTGATCAGAGAATATCAACATGGAAATGAAAATGTATGTTCAATATTCAATTCAATCACTTGTTTTTTAAAAGAAAAAACTTATAATAGGTACCATCTTGCTTTTCAAATTTTTAACATCATTTTAATATTTTGTTTTACAGGAAAGGTTTGATATTAACATGTCTGGTCGATCAATTTGGAAATCTGATTTTGGAGAATCTTTTGCTGATAAGGTCAGGAAATATGTGGAAGAATGTGATAGTATGCAAGGATTTCAAATTAACTTTGACTGCATTGATGGATTTGCAGGATTAGCCTTAGGTTGTATTGAGCATCTGTCTGATGAATATACAAAAAGTATATTAGCATACCCTATAATACCATCACATTTTCCTGACAACAATCCTTCAACAGACGAAGAAAGAGAAAAATCTACCTTAAGAGATTCCATAAGATTAGTTAATATTGCTCTGTCAATTGAAGAATTGTCTCAGAATGTTAATCTATATGTGCCTCTATGCACTGGTGAGAAAGGATGGAGAAAGCCAGGCAACTCTAGATTATTTGATTATATAACTTATAAGCCAGATTTGTATTACCATTCTTCTGCTTTACTAGCCTCTGCTATTGATACATTGGGACAGAAATATAGGCACAAGAGTAATACTTACACAATGTCTGATATTTGTGCCGATATGACTGGATATGGGAGGAAGATGGCTGCCGCTTCACTAGGAATGCCTTTTGCTATAAATGAGTCTGAATATCTTATTGAATATTTAAATAATACAACAAAACCATTGTATAAGTCTATAACACCAAATTGCAAGATAGCTACAGATAAGCTATTCCAACTAATTACTGTCAGAGGTATACCAGAATCTTATTTGAAAGCTTCATTAAAAGAAGCAAAGGAACAGATGAATCTTCCGGCATATAGATGTAGCAATGTTAAAGAAATGTTTGAATTATATTTTCAAGCAAATAACTTCCTTTCTGCAACAAATGTCACTGTTTGTGAAAAACCATTGGAGTTAAAAACTCCATTTCCACAATTCTTTTCCGACAGCCTGAATAAATATGGGTTTGTAAGGAAAGAGAATGAACCAGAAAAAGTAGAGAGCTGTTCTGTAATTGCTGGCTTACATAATGGCAATTTCATGGCAGATATGATTGAAAGGCTCCATAGAGATGTAAGCAGAATTAAATTTGCTAAACTGCACAAATTTCAACAAGAAGGGTTAGAATATGCGGATTTCAAAGAAAGTTTAGATAGGTTGGCAGAGTTTAAGGACAACTATGAAGATGATTTTGAACTTTGAAGACTGTTAATCTTAGATATACAATGACATTTTTCCTTTATTATAATTAACTCTTTAATAAAAGATATTTCAATTCCTGGAGGCCGCCGTGGGTTCGGTCTCCACTCAAGGTAGAGAAATATTTCCGTTTATATTTCCATTTCTGCGCATTGGTGTCGAGGCAAAGCGCGGCGTTGTTGTCCGTTAATTTAAAGGAATTGAAAGTCCATTGTCAAACAAGGAAAATAAAAATAAATTAGAAAATTAATATAATTTTATTTCAGATGATTTACATAAAATAAATCATATCTCATTCACACAATCGCAATTGTACACATTTACATCTAATATTAAGGTTTGGCGATCACGATGACCGCTCCAGCGCTCTTTCCTTCATCCGCGTTATAAATGCTGCACCTTTGTTCTTTCTAAAGTTCTCATATGGGTCATTTAAATTTACTCCTACACCTGTGGACGAAAAAAGATTTATAATTAATAATAATTTCAAACAAAAAAGAAATTAAAGTTAAATGGGACGTTAATTATTACGTCAAAAATTAAGACAAACCACAGCGTTACATTTCATTTGTAGATATATAATGTATTTTTTAAATATCGCAACTCTAAATAAACTGAGGCAACAAATGCACTCAAAATAAGTTTTCTAATACTCTGTCCTACGAGGTGCTTACTCTGAGGTGGTGCTTACCTTCAATAAATAGACTAAATAAATACAAACCTTTATACTGATCGTGTCTGTCCCGCACCGGACCCCCACTGATGGGCTCCGCAATGCCCTGCCCCGCCGCCCCCAGTCCCCCTTGACTCCACCCCATTTTCTGTAGCAACTGGTGTCCTTTGTTTGTTGAGTCTATACCGCCTGATGTGCTCGCGAAGGAATTCGCACTACTGTAACGTTAATCTATATATATAAAAGGACTTGTCCTCACTGACTGAGGTAAGACGCACGCACAGCCGTAACCGCTGTGCGTAGAAACGTTAAATTTGGACAGATGTTTACTTTCGTAATCTGGACATCCACTAAGAAGGGATTTTGAAAAATATTAACCCTAAAGGGGTAAAATAGGGGCTCAAAGTTTGTATGGAAAAAAATTTAAATCGGCACCGATTCTTATAAAATTTGAAATTTAGATTGTTAAAAGTATTTAATTGAATACGTATTTCATAGTTTTCTAGAATTCTTCCCCTAAGGGTGCAAATAAGGGGTTGAAAGTTTGTATGGACAAATTCTTAAATCGCCACCGATTTTTATAAAAATTGATATTTAGACTCTTAAAAATATTTAATTGAACATGTGTTTCATGGTTTTTCTAGAATTCTTCCCCTAAGGGTGCAAATAAGGGGTTGAAAGTTTGTATGGACAAATTCTTAAATCGCCACCGATTTTTATAAAATTTGAAATTTAGACTGTTAAAAATATTTCATCGAATACATGTTTCATGGGTTATAAGAATTCACCCCTAAATACGCAAGTGAAGCTGCGCGCGTCCGCTAGTAAGTTATAAATTTAATATGCATAAACTTTATTCATTTGATTTTATTGTCATGTGAAATGGTTGGTTTCATTTTAAAAAAATACAAGAAAACCTAATAAGTATGAGAATATTATGATAATTTTAATTAAATATCTATTAATATTCCAAAAAATAATAATTCATATTTAAGAAAAGTTAATTATATAATATTAGTGTTGTGCACACAAAGATAACGGATGTTATGCAACCATAATAGAATCCTCTATGGAAGAAAGATTTGGGTAATTTCCGAATATGGGCGGAGCCTATGTGAGACTTGTTATGGCAGGGTTCTCTTGTTTAAAATAACGTAACACTAGTGTGTTGCTCTCTATTCCCTATCCACCCAATATTGTAGACACCGTGCATTTTAGTGGCAGATCTCAACGCCACGCTTTGTCTTGTTACCAGAGCGAGGAAATGAAAACACTTTATACTCCCCAGTGAGGTAAAGAATCTACAAACGCCGCGGTTACAGCAAGAAGCTCTCTTACGCAACAATGGCTTCAAGTGAAAACGGAATGTCTTAGATTCAAGACTTTTCTACCTTACCCAGCTATAAAAGCATGAAAGCTGAAAAGAAAATAAAACTAAATAAACCAAATCTAACAGGAAGCTAGGTGGCGTGGGCGATCTGGAACGTTCCACACGTCGCGAGCGTGGCGAGTCGCGGTGCCGTTCGCGCTCGCGTGACTTGCTGCGCGAGCGCGACCGCGACCGGGAACGGGACCTCCGCCGATTTGCTGGACAAAAATTGTAATTTAATTTTAGTTCATAAAAACACCGTTCCACACATTGATACTTTCATTACTCTCTCTTTCTCTCACAGCAACTACTGCTGGTCTATATAGCTGCGATTACACTACGTTACATCACGTATGAAAAGATGCCCGAATTGTCGTAATCTACAAGCCTAATTAATGGCAACTATTTGTCGGTAATGACATGTTGTTTCATAAATATAGTTAAAAAAATAATTTAGAAAAGTAATACCTTTAATATATGCTTTGTATAGAACTCATGAAATAAAAACACGTACAAAAAATATACAGAAAAAATGTAGCATTGTTGGAAGAACATTGTCCTATTATAGCAAACAAAGGAAAAACCTCTTAAGCACTTCAGCCAAGATTATTTAGAAACAAAAGCCAACGTTTGCATTTGCTACATAACAAATACTTTAATATTTAAAATGCAAACTTCAATTTTCATTTCAAGAACTTCTCGTACTAAGAACTTTAGGTATTATACATAATTTAACTTAGAGCTGAAATATACACAATGTAAATGAAGAATGAACTTTTAATATTATATATATCATTACATTAAAAAACCCATTTTCAATTCAACAGAACATTTAAAAAAAACATTTTTTACAAAATACCTTTAAATGCGTACTTTTATTTATATTACATAATGTGTTCTTAACTGCTTTTTTATTTTTCAACATCTAAAATTCTTAAAATATATATCTTTATAGTTTTTGCAATTTTTACATGTATGTAAAGTGACTCTTTTGTTACTGTAAGTCAGTAACAAACAAGAGAGTGTAATAGGAAAATTCAATGAAATTTCAACATATCTACATTGAATCAAACAATTTTATTAGTAAATATTTTTTTTTTCATCATATAAATAATTTAAAACATTATTATACATACTGTCTCTTTCCCTATCTCGTCTCCATGTTGTTTTTCGTTTTGGTGAGGGCGTCCTTGATTTTGACTTTCTGGGGGGTGGTGATAATGTCTTTTCTGGCGTCCTACTTAATGATCTGATGAAAACATATGTTTCAATTTTATGTTAATAAATTTAATTATACAGTAATATATGACAAAAACAATAAAATACTAACATTTATTAATGTATATATACATATAAAAATTATAAAATGTATATCAATGTGTGATGTAAGTAATAAAAGACATTTAAGTATTTTATATTAACTCCTGAAACAAATATAGTTGAACAAATGGACAATAAAAAAATATTTATATTAAATGCTGAAAGAAAAAATATATATAATACACATTTACAGCGCGTGTTGATTGTCAGAAATGAATAGCGAACTTTGTTTACAAGACGGGAAATAAAATTAATTTCCTCCAATGGCTCAAACCCATAACCATTGTACTTACAGTCAGACACTGCCCCACTGCTCCATAACAGACTTAATTTTGTTGAATACATATTTTAAAATACTTAATTTGAGTAATCAGTAAGTTAAAATCTTATAAAGACAAACCCTCATATTATATTTATAAACTTCTAATTTCATGATACTCTAAACCATCATTACATTATATCTTAGTTTTTTTTTATCTATACATATATCTTAGATTTAGAAAACAACATTTTGAATGTAGTTTGACAATCATACCTGTATCTCCTTCCAGGGGGTGTAGGTTGTTTTTGTAGATCTTTTGGTATGGGACTTGGTGATTTTGACTTTTGCCGCACACCTTGAGCAATGGCATCTTCCTTGTTCTTCCGAGCTGAATTCTTTGCTTTATAGTATTCGTATAAACCAAGCTTCTCCCATCCTTCACTATAAAAACAGAATATTGATTTATTATAAAGAAAATATTTAATACAATAAAAATGTTATTGCAATAATTATGTGCTTAATATTACATACTTGTCCTTACTAATATTATAAAGCTTAATTTTGTTTGGGTAACACACAGACAACAACACAGATCTCTTTTATTTATCTTATATTGATATTATAATTATTAATTAACACTTTCAAAGATAAGTATCGACAGTAATGCAAATAATAAATATATTTTTTACCAAAAAAAAAAAAACCAGTGTGAAGCTGATTTAAAAAAAAGACAGACAACACCGGATCCCATAATCAGAACCGAACTCTCATCACACTACTCTTGAAGTATATTCTTTCTAATAAAAAAAGAATCATCGAAATCGGTTGGTCTAATATTGAGTTATTTATTAATACAAATTTAAGACATGTGATTTTCTCATGGAGAACATTGTCAGAAATGGACGAAATAAAAAATAGGACGGCACGGGAAGCACCAGCTTTCAAATAATAACATCAAAATCGGTTTACCCAGTCGAAAGTTCTGAGATAACAAACATAAAAAATAAAATACAGTCAAATTGACTCCTTACGGAAGTCAGTTAAAAGATAACGTGTAAATATCTCACTTATCCCTCGGTCGTTCGTGGTTGGGCGACGCGTAGAAGGCGTCCACGGCGGCCAGCAGGCGGTCGTTGGGCGGCGCGGGCGGCGGCAGGCGGATACTGGCCGGGTCTAGTGGCTTGTATGTGTCATCCTCTAACTGAAACACATATAGATTTTAGTATTTTTTTTAGAATATATTCATCTTCTAACAGGGAAGGTATATGAATTGTTTTTTTTTTTAATATATCAGGGTAGGCAGAGAGAACAACTGTTGAGACACTCTGAGACTCACAAGATATATTGAATCAATCAGGTTGTATGTAACATACTACAAAGATTATCGAACTTACATTTACGAAAAGATTTTGTAAAAATTTATGTCTAACATAATTTCCATTTAAGCATGGCATTGACTTCCTTAACTGTACACATAATGTCTCAAGCATTTCGGCAGAGATTGGGAGACAATCCATGTCTTTACATTACGTTTCCCTCTTCCTACCATACCTTATGTGTAGGATTAATTTAAAAAACTCACCATTATAAGAGGCACCATTAAACCAGCAGGCAATTCAAAGTATGGTACTGAAGGCAATAGATCCTCACTATTGAACTCTGGGAAGGGAACGAAGCCTGGCGGGGGCTTACTGAGGTCAGGGAGGCCATTTTGGAATGCTAACGATGTATTCGGCTTAAAACCTGGCGGGGGCTGCGAGAAATTCACATTGGGCAGATTGGACAAGTCAGGCTCTTCGATTTCTTGCTTTTTCTGATTAGTTATTTGATCAAACATCTGACTGTCATAACTATTTTCGTTACCGCTCATACTGTTATTTGAGGCAAAGTTGTCACCACTTTCACTGCCATATTGTTGATTTGGATTGAAGTTTTGATCATAATGTGGATAATTTGGTTCATTGAAATTGCCCTGAAAAGGATTTGGCAAGGGTGGTTGACTGTCATTGTTGTGTTCGTGGCCACCTTGTATTTCTAGCGCATGTTTCTGCATTTTCATCTGCTGTATTTGTTGCATTGTGTGTGCCACGAATGCTTGATGCTGGGATTGATAACTGAAAAAATATATATAAAGATAATAATTGACAACTATATGATTGCAAAAAAAGTGATTCTACATACTTTTCGAATGTAGCCTTAGTTTGTTGTGTCAAGTGAGCGATGGCATTGGAATGCTGTGCTATCAGATTGTTCTGATACTCCTGATAGGAAGTGGTGGGCGTCTTCATTTTCTCTATGACAGTGGAGTCAAAGTAATTTGACTTGGACTCCCAAAGCCGCAGCAGCTTATTCAACTTAGCCTCCTGTTCCTCAGTCACGGCTGAAACAGCAAAACGATTAAACTGTTGTCGTACAAATTAAAAAGACTCAAGCAAGTTACCTGAAGGTTAGACCACATACGTTCTAGATGCTTTAGTGCGAAAACGGACAAGAGACCTAAATCTTTGACATTATTATAAATATGTTACCTATACTGGCATTGCAAAACATTGGAACCACCACATTTTCCAAATTTTTCTTGAGATCTTCTGCGTTTTTGCGTGCACTGTAATTAGGAATAATCGTATCATAGACACCGAAACAGCAGTGATTGCAGAGGTGCATACACAACAATAAACTACATAAACTTTCATAAAATATTATATTCAAACAATAATAATTAGTTGACATCCAGATATGTATATATATAATAGAATATTAAAAAAATATATGTAGACAAACCAATAGGAAACCAATTGAATTCTAGTTTGAAGACACCACATTGTGAAGTTATATGTTAACACAAACTTAAAACTGATGACTTTGTGAATAAATTAACACATGGTGCACCCATTTTTTTCGAGCCTGCTCTAAAAGGACCAATAAATTTTTTTCAGCTTCATTTTGCAATAAGCATGATAGACAAAACAACAAACAATATATAAGTTATTGAGTTGGCCCTTTCAATGCAAACCTACTGAGTTTTTTGTTTGCCATAAGCTTTTAAATCCTAAAAGGTACGTTATATACTAACCAGTGATGTAAAACATCATTGACAAGGTAAATGATGTGCAGTTTTTGAGTAAACGCAGCACCAGGTTGTGTGACTTTTCTTAGCAGGTGCTGAGATATCACCTTGCCAGCATCATTTGAAGTAGCATGTTGTAAGATCCAACCTTTGCCTGTATAAAATAATAGTTTTATAAGAAATTCCATATAATTAAATATTTATTATTATTATATTATTAATTACATTACACTGCTCGGGTAGATATTGTGGTATTAAGTTTAATCAATTAAGAAAGTAAATACTAAGAAATGGAGTATCTTAACACTAGATTCTTTCTTACTACTCTGCTATGCAAGATTAGTGTGGAGCAAAAAAATATTACATGACTGCAGAGGTTTTTTTTTAAATTCTTATAGGAGGACTAATAACAATAATTTAAAAGGTTTCATACCTGTAGAAATGCTGTCTTTAGTGCAAGTGTCAATGATTGGCTGTAAGATGGTATCAAGTTCTGTAAGATTTATGTTGTTTTCGTCTGCCATTATTTGTATGGTTTCCACTTGTGCCTTGCTCACCAGCTCATTGATTTTGACTTGTTGTTGTTGTATTAACACCTATAACATACATTCTAAATTATTTTAATTTGAATATAAAATGTAAGTATTAAACTTAGGAAAGGAGGTGTATGACAATAAACTAAATTATGTAATATGTTTGTTTTATTTTGAAGAATTTAAGTGTTGTGTATTTAATTTGAATCAATAATCAATTCCATTTGTATGTAGTTGTACTGAAAGAAAACATTGTCATGCAGATTTAATAAAGTGTAAAAGGTAAAAGTGTTGTCAGAAACATGCAATTAGGATTGAAGACTACCTGCCTGCTTAACAGATACAAACTGAAATTGAATTATAAGACACTTTAAATAATATACAAACTAAAATGTTTGATACATTTTTATGACTACTTCCTATATTAAATATAAATATGAGCTGTACTATTATGTTTATTAATATTATGTACCATTTTTAAGGTTTTAAACCTTCAGTCAAAACTCACCGTATGCTGGGCATTGAGATTGTTTTCCGATTGTGTGATTTGTTCCTTAAGCATGTTGATCTGGGCATTGACGTTGTCGATGTCGGCCGTGTGTGGAGGCTGCGGCGTGGAGTTGGCCGCGAGCCACTGCTGCAGCGCCGGCGCCGCCGCCATCGACGCCGCCAGGCCCAACTGCGACGGAGTATTGGCCTGTTGGGGCATTACATATTGCCTGTTCTGTGCCATATAAGCCCCGGGAGCGGGTGCCGCCTGGCCACCGGCCGATTGCTTTAGAACTATAAACAGCGGAGGGTCACTTGAAACGGTTATAACACGCAAGCAGCGATCGCGCGACCGCGATTACTCTATTTCCACCATTCGTCAATATGCTTACTTGCTTGCTCTGTCGTCACTTTGTACTGGTAGTAGTTGAAATACTCCCCACCGTAGAGAAAACTGAACTTGGGGTTGTTTTTTTGTTTTGTCTTGGTCATCTTCTCGAATTCGGGACCATTTCTAGCGACGAACTGCGCGAGTTTGTCAATTATGTTGCGCAGGTCTTGATCTACGGAATAAATCAAAATTAGAAATACAAACGCACGAGTTTAAAAATTCAAATATAAGTAAATTCACAATACCCTGTGGTGGTTGTGGGAGCTCCATTTTGAATCAATTTTGAGGTTAGCAAAGCTACTCAATAAGATTAGAACTAATAAATATAAGTGTTTCTTGATTTATTTCATTAAAAATATTTCACTTAATCTCATTACGCACAAACTATAATTTGAGTTATAGCTGTGACAAATGTAGTAAACGCCATTTATTGTCGGCCATTTGTTACATTAAACATTTCATAGCACACTAATATATTACGAAGTATAAAACAGATAATATAAAGTTGAATAAGCGAAGAAATAAACATATCAGTACAGTACGGTAATATAATAACATACTAATTAATATTTAGTATAATGCTGATTTGCATAAATAATTATAATTTATAAGTATTAGACATAAAAATATAGTAAAGCTAAACACTAAAATGGTTTCTCAAAAATAAGACAGGATGCACAGATATGAATTATTTTATAATTACTATTATGCATTTAAATTTTAAATATATTTATCATTTTTTTAAATAAATTTATAGATAAAAACTTTATTAATAGTATCATACAGTACTGTATTTACTTTGTCAAGTATCGTATATTATGCAGGAATTCACTGAAACTGAAATTATTTTAATTTTTTGAATATTTTTTGTCAATTTGACATAAGAGCAGTCAAATTGACATTTTTTGATTGACTTTGGAGTGCTACGTTTGTATCGTATTTAGACTTTTTGAAAAATAAACAAAGGACCGGTATGATAATTTCAGGCTAATAAGACTTATTTCCTTTAATTTTTATATTCGACTGTATATTCTGATATTATATTATTCATTTGATACACTTATGTATACTAATGTAATGATTCTTTTATAGATATGGGTCGCCGCAAATCAAAGCGAAAGCCTCCACCAAAAAGAAAAGCTATTGAGCCACTCGATCAACAATTTAATTGCCCATTTTGCAATCATGAAAAGTCTTGCGAAGTTAAAATGTTTGTATTCGTGGTATTTTGATTATTTATAGTATATACAAAATTTTACAAGCATATTTTTTCCTGTTCACAGGGATAGGGCAAGAAATACAGCCCGGATACAATGTCGAGTCTGTTTAGAAGACTTTCAGACAACTACTAATGTTTTATCTGAGCCCATAGATGTTTATAATGACTGGGTGGATGCCTGTGAAACAGCTAATTAATTTAAGGTTATTTTAAGTTAAAAACGATGAGTGACGAAATATTTTTTTTTATGTATGCAGTGTCCATATTATTATATAAACTGATCTTTAATTATTTTGACTTAAACAAACATGTAATTTTTTATAAAACTACTATTTTGTGATCTCCAATAGTAGTTCTTCAGTATGGTAAATAAAATAATTATAATTTATATTTTTATTTTTCACTTGCCTTTACAGATAATAAGGGATTTATTCTATTAAATTTTTATACTTATATATATATATAAAAATGAAAATAAAAAATTACTAACAAAAATTATTTAAGGAATGTTAAGGGTTGGGGATAAATGAGAACGAGAGGTAACCATAATTTTTTATTGATATTTTCCAACAATTTAATAATGTATCATTACAGAAAAATTTTACAGCATTTTAATATATTGAATATTAGGCATCTCTATAGTCAATTCCTTCCAAAATATATGAGCCAGTACTAGTATTTTTATTTCATCTTTAACACTCACAAACAAGTAGATTATCTTTTTAATATTTGAATTTATCTACTTTAATGCTACAAGCATATTACTTTTTTAAATAGAGAAATACATTTAATTTTGATATCTAATAAAATGTATTGCGTTTGACATAGCATGAATGCAAAATGGAATGTCCTATGCATATAATGCGAGTACACAATTAACAAACAACAACCAGGCTAGCAACTAATATTAACATTTTATATATGGATCTAGATTTCAACACTTTCCAAAAATATTAATTGAATATATCACTTATTTCAGAGTGTCATATAGTTGTATAGATGTGAACAAACAACAAGAACGTTGAAGCTATCATTTAAATGCTATAATAATTTTTATTTGGCAATTGATAGTGACCCCATTCCATCTCAAGTGCTTTAAAGGTAAAATTTTTAATTCTAAGAACAACATCAAAAGCTAATTTATCAACTATTAATTGTACTCTTTAATGAATTGAAGATTCAAGCCGTAATTGTAAAGGTCCTACCTCTACTAACAACTATTGCAAGTTATATAATACTACAAGTGAATACTTCTTATTGACATTTTCTCTTAAAAAGCTATGTCTATCAATATATTATAACAATTAAATATACCTAATTAAATAAAACAGCATCAAGCTGTATCACATTTACATAACAAAAATAAATAATATTGATCTCAAAACTATATTATACTATACAAAAGAATTGAGCTATTGCCTACACTTACAACCCTGGGATTTCTGTAACCATGTCACAGTGAGTAGAACTCTTTCAAATCTAATCTACTCTATGAAAGTATTATATTTACATAGACACTATAGTAACAGATACAGTGTACTACCGTGACATGGTTACGGGATATCGCATACCACTTAGCCCGTCGAGCTGAAGCTGTCAAAAAAGGTTTAAGGGGCCTAACTAGCTTGTGAGACTCTCATAAGCTAACGTCATACGTGGAATGTACACACAAAAAAATCCAGTAAGTCATAGGGCAACAGATCAAAGTAAAACAAGCGCCATAAGTATAAACAATAAGCTTTAAGAGTTAAAATTTACCAATATCAACAAACGAATCGTACTGTAGATCATTAGCGTCGCACAGTGTGTCCTCCGCATTGACATCGGGCAAGGTGATGTGACGTGACGTGATGTAGTCGGTGTCCTCACACACGGCCGTGTGATCGGAGCTGTCGTCGCTATCGATGTACTCGTACAACTTCTGTCTATCGATTTCGGCCTCGAACACGCTGATAATCGATTCGTCAACATTGACAGCATCGAAAGAATTGGAAAGCACAGCATCTGAATACAGGATGGGAACCTCGATGTGAGATGACGAAGCCTCCTCGGTGAAGCGCCCCGAATCGAACCAATCGGACACATTAATCGATATAGTCTCATCGACTACAATCGATTCTTCGTATATTGGGATGTTTTCTGTGAATTTTGGGACATCAGTGTCAGAAACTGAATTATCATCAGACAAATCGGCTTCAGCGTTAAGTGTGACATCGTCATTTTCATGGTGGTGTTCTAGGTCATCTATGCATTTGGTGGAGTCGTCGCTGTCGGAGTTCAACACAAGTTCAATACTTCTATCCAATAAATTAGTGTCCGTATATGTCGATATTTCGTCTTCAAAAACAATTTCGACGCTTCTGATTCTCATGAGGGGCATTTTTACTGGTGATATTTCGTTGCCTTTTGCTGTTCTAACAATTTTAAGGCTCGAATCTGGTGGTTCAGTGCATTCGCTGATGTCGTCATAGTCGATTTCGTAGCTCCTCAAGTCGGAGGCACAGGGGGAGCTCTCTGTGGGTCGGTTGAGTATCTTGTATGTGTGTGTGTGTGAGGGCGTGTATGTGGTATGCGCATGTAACCCCTAAGGTTGCAATAAATCTTATTGTACAGAAGTGCCAAGGTCGAGGCCGCCCTCTTCTTGTAGCTTCGTGAGAAATTTGAATACCCTTGAATCCTCGTCTGTTTGCTTCACCATGTCGACAAGTGCCAAAAGTTTTTTGATGCCAATGAATATTCTACAAAAAGAAAACAAACACTATCATTAATTACAGTTATAACTCTATAATTTAATAGTAGTTCTTACTGAAAGTAAATATTTTTAACTAAAAATAACACATTTAAAGAGTAAAATAAACCAATAATGAAATTACAAAAGAAACAAAAAATAATTTTACTTTACTTTAGTAATTTCAAACACTTATATCTATATAGCCTATTCGTACGAGAAAAAGCCTGTACTTACTTGGCACCGCGCATATCACGCTGTATAGTCGCCAAGTCGCGCTTACTGAACACGTTGCTCTCCTCGAGCACGGCGAGCACGTGCTCGGGCTGGGACAGGTTGGGCACGTGCAGCACGCCCGTGAACGCTGACAGCACCTCCATGTCATCTAGCACTTGCCTGGTAGAGTAAAATAGATTTAAATACTAAATAAATACGAGGAAAATACAAAAAGGCATTTATCATTACATAAATGCAGAATGTGCTCCGCTTTGGTTACGTGGACACGTGGAACACGCCGATTACAAGACTTCCATATGGAAAACAAGCAGTTTTGAAGCACTTTTCTGGTAATACCACTCTTATAGGTACTCTGTTTCCCATTAAGATACTTCCGTTCCTTATTTTCCGACGAATTCCTGAGTCATTGCGTGTTGAGTGGTGGAACTCAGTGCCGCGCTTGGAAATCCAATCCATAACCATCGCGTTTACAGTCCTACCCTGCGCTAGGGCGGCCTCGAGATTTTTATATATATTTATTAAAATGTTTTAAAAGTGTGGAATAAACCCTTAAAATTTGAAAAAATATAAAATATTACAATTTTTATATATGTTTATAAGTTGCACCTACATATATATGTAAAAATGAAATCAAAGGCATATATCAATATATAAATAAGGCACGGTCAATAGAATAGTAGCCGCTCTGAAGTTACCTCCAGACGGCTGCGAAAATTTAATTTTAGGATTATTCTTACTTTTGAATATTTTCTTCAATGAGTGACCAATGCACATAAGTATATAAAACTGTCACGGCGGGCACGATTAGTTCACCGTAATATAAATAATAATTCTCAACTCACCTACGGCTGCTGGTACATAATATAAGAAGCTTTCTTCCCTTTGGAGGTTGTTTCTTCAGCAGCACAAGTAATGCTTGCAACGTGAGGTTAGAGTATCTTGGCCCAATGGGACCGTAGTCGAGAAGTCTTTCAATATTGTCGACTAGGATACAGGATAAGCTTGAACGGTAGGCATCGTCGAAATACTGTGAATAAATGCCTTAAGTTAAGTTTTGTCTTAAGTGCTTGTGCTATTGTATATTTTGTCTACTGTTGTGTAACAATTATTGGTAAACTCAATAAATACTTTTAATTTTGGAACACGTATTGCGATTAGTTTTCAAGCAATCATAACTTTGTATACATCACACAATTCAGTTTCCATTAAAAAATTAAGCAAAATCATATTACATCAAATAACTGATAAATGAATTGTTTAATTTGTTTATAGAACGACAGCGATAAAAGTTTATTCAATATTGATAAAATTTGTCGTATATAATATATAATGTATTAAGTTCTATCCAAGATTTAGAGATATATCATCAATTTCATTCAATCAAGTTAAGTTACATATATATGTTGTTTAATAGGCATACTTAAATTTTTTACCTCTCATCTACCCACAATTTATACATAAAAAATCAATATAAACCACAAGAAAAAAATCCTAAAATAATTTAAAAAAATCAAACACATCCAAAACTATCCATATTTGCAAGCATTTAGCGGGCTCGGTAAAGCCGACCACGTCCTCGGGAAAACAGACTTTGGACGACAAAAAAACCTTAAAAAAAACACAAACGTACCTTACGTATCTGCAAGCATTTAGCAGATTCAGTAAAGCCGACCATGTCTTCTGGAGAACAGACTTTGACGAATGGGAAGTCCGATAGTTTGGCAAGTTGCGCTGCCAACGCTGTCTTGCCACTGTTGGGTGGACCTTCTAGTAACACTGATACTAGACCTGGAGGAATAAATATATTTGTTATTTTTTGTTAGCTTCACGCTGTTTTCCCCATATAGCAGAATAAGTACAGGGAACATTATTGTTAAGACACTCCATTCTAGCCGCAGAAAGTTCTCCGTTCTTAAGTCCCGCAAGTGGGAAAGGAACCGATAAACATCACGTTTACAGTCAGACACTGTGCCTTTGCGTCATAACGGCAAACTCATTGATTGTATTAATAACGAATATACATATTATCTTACCACTAGCTTCAGTAGCTCTCGCCTGTTGTATATACAGTTGTCCATCTTCAAATATAGAGGAGACCGGATTGCCCCAGTTAATGACGCCGCGAGCAAGGAAATGCTCTAACGCTTCGGCCGCCGTACCAAAGGCCTGGTTGAATAAATTTTATTAGAAGCCATTTCTTTTTATTTATTTTAAATAATTCTTGTTAAAAACTATGTATGATACATTGTAGTGCCCGAGTTCCCTCCTACTGCAGGTACTGGATTAAGCTATGGGGATTACATCGATAAAGCTAACCTGATGTATTCAAATTCCAAATATTCTTTATTGAAATAGACTTTTACAAGCACTTTGATGAACATAAAGCTACCACCGGCTAAGAAGTGCCGCAGTTCCGCAGGCATTTCGACTGAGAAGTGCCGTATAGGCCGTCCATTTATCACGGAAGGTATAAATAAATAGATTAAAAACAAAACAAAAAATAATTTTTAATTAAAATTGGATGTTCCTAAGATAACCGCATTCAACCAAAGTAATTCATCACCTTTGTAATATTATAAGTAAAGTTATCTCCTCTATATAATTTTCCAAAACATGTCGAAAGTCTTCATGGCTGTAGATTGTGCGACTCGTATTTTGTGCATCATGTGGTGGAATAGATATAGAAAAACATAAATGTATAAAAAAGTTACACTCTGCTGAAACAGTATAAACATAAACACCCTATATGTATTGAACTAATCTAGTGCACTACAAATAGTGCGTTATACTATAATAATTACTAAAGATATACATATTTACCGGCTTAATATCGTTTTCCAAAGCGTGCAAGAAGTCACCTCGTTCCACCATTAGTTTCTCCATGGCTTCGGGATCCACTTCCACCTTTGATGATGCTTTAATGAGACGGTTCATAGCTGTGGATTGCGCCGCTCGCACCAAGCCCTCCAGTTCAGCACCAGAAAAGTTCTTTGTGAGCACCGCTAACTCCTAGAATGTAAATTGTTAAATTAGCTGTAGGATAGAATACAATAATATGATATTAACTATAATTTTTGGAATAGTGGCGCAGGAGCACAATGTGTGTGACTTTAGAAGCGACTGGTTGTTGGTTCGATCCCCACTCGAGAAAATGAAATATTTATTTATATTTCCATTTCTTCGCTCTGGTGTAGAGGCAAAGCGCTGCGTTGAGTTCCGCCACTCAACACGCAATGCCTCCAGAAATCAGCGGAAAGTGGGGAACGGAGTGTCTTAACTCTAAGTTCCCTCTGCCTACCCTGCCGTTTGCGGGATGCAGCATGAAGCTGATGGACGTGTGTAAAAAATAAATATATGTATTTTCACAAGGAGGCTAGTCGTAGCCATGGGCATAGCCTCCCCTGCAACTTTTATATATAAGTGTAATGTCATTTAAATGAGTTAGTAGTTTCAACGTATTTTTTTCTGTATATATTGATCACTTAAACTCACACCTATATAAACGTAGCATTAGTTTCAGTACAGCTAGAGATTAGTCTAATGCTAGCTTCATATAAACGAATACAATTATGGTTATTTTTCAGTACTTATTTTTAACTTCAAACATTATAACAAAAAAAAAATATATAAACCTACCTTACTATCGACATCCTCAGATATCTTCTTATATTCCTTCATTCTCTTAGTATGTATATTAAGGATTTGAACCCTACCAGTTTCGTCTGGCAGACCAATTTCCATCTGCACTTCCAATCTACCGGGCCTGAGTAAAGCCTCGTCTATCATGTCACGTCTGTTGGTCATACCGATAACCAGAATATTGTTTAATTGATCGACACCTGTAAATATTTAAATAGTTAGATTTTTTTAAATTCAAAACAATGCAAGAAAATAATCAAAAGTAAGCCATCTACGGCCAACTTCAGGGCCGCCACGACACCATATAAAGTAAAAATAATTACCATCGATTTTAGATAGCAGTTGGTTAACAACAGTGTCATGTACTCCTGTATTTCCTCCAACGGAGCCTCTTGCTTTGCAAATGGCATCGATCTCGTCGAAAATAATTATATGAAGACCGCTGTTTGGTCCACACTAAAATAATTGGTAATAGAAATTGCAATTATGTAATTTAAATAAATATATATATGTATATATATGACTTTTTCGTAATAATATCGTAAAGAAAGCTTTGTAATTACTTCAACATCAAAATTAACACTCAGCAAATATAATATTTATAATAATCATCACGTATCTCTCATATAAATGTATTTTTTACAGCTCTATAACGTATACAGCAGAAAAGGCACAGAAAATCTAGTGTTAACACTCCGCTTTATTCAGCAGATATATTTTTACATACTTAGTTAATACTATACTTAGCTATATCGCTCGTTAACTCACCCGTTTCTCTTCTTCTTCGGCATCAGCAAACAATCTCCTAATATTTGCTTCACTTTCACCGACATATTTGTCCAGAATTTGTGGACCATTAACAATTTTGGGTTCTCTGGCATTTAACATCTTGCCGATCTGTCTGGCCATCAAAGTTTTACCAGTACCGGGTGGGCCGAACAGGAGGATACCCTTGACGTGCTTGCAGCCTAAAATTATATTTATAAATAAATAGTGTGCAAACATACTTGCGTCATGGTATTGAGAATATAAGTTAAATTTTATGCAATATGACGGTGGCTACCAGACGTACCGCTTTTTCTGTTCTGTATCAAATTATATCAACAATATCATACTAGGTTATTTTTAAGCATCCTAGATGCGGAAGACTTTTTAAGCTGAAAAACACTTAATAAAAATAAGCTCAAGGAATACGGTACGGCTGATGAGTCGTGGCCGCCCCGTGACTATCTGTCGATAGCTACACAGATTTCCTGAATGAACAATACGCAAAAGTTCAAAAAGCTTAACTTCCGGGCGGCCACGTTTCAATCTATCTTTCAATACTGTACTAGATTCATTCCAAAATCCTTCTTACCCAGTTGTTCCACAACTTCCGGTGGAAACACACGCGATGCGAAAGCACGTCTGAAAATGGCATTGAACTCCTTGTCCAGACCACCAATGCCCATTTTACCGAAGTCCCAGTCGGGATTGATGATGGACTGACGCGGCTGTTTTCTTTAAATAAAAGATAACATAAATATATTAAGATAAGATACAATTTTAATATAACTAAAATATATGATATAAAGGTTAACCCTTAAAGGTGCAATGGTAAAAAAAAACAAATTACCCTTTAGCTTTCCCCACGAGGTTAAGTGAAGAGTTTTCAGCTTTATCAAATTGTATGCAGGCATCCGGTAATAGTCTCCCCATTCTTACGCGTCGGGGCACCGCGTTCGAACCCGCCGCTAAGGCTTGTACGTCTACCGCTGTTATAATTATTAAAAGATATTATTGTTTTATGTTTACAGAGTTTTATTCTACAGTTAGAAAAGACAAATATTATTTTAAGAAAACCATTAAAAATCTTAACGTAACGGGATTTGAACCCATTCCTCTTCTAAATACTTGTAGCAATTTCTATATGTTCGACATTGTGTTTCTTTATACACATAATATTTTTACGACGGAAAACCGTTAAGTACTTGAGGAATCATTTCTATAGAAACGAAAATATTCGAGATTCGGCAGAACGAGCACAATGCTGGTCGGAAATGACCGTTTATGGGGGTTGTCTAAGAATATAATATACAGATACTTGGAACCAACTAGAGGTAAATCGATTTGTATGGAAAGTGATTACAGGAAGCCATATACCCTTCAAAGCCAATCCTCCTATACACATATCTGACTACTTCTGTATAACTTTCGGCCTGATCAATGCTAACTAGGTGGTATAGAGGGTAAAGAATATATTTAATTCCAATCCGTCACAAGAAAATGAGAAATTTTTAATCGTGACAAAATTTTACAATGACAGAATCATATGACTTCGTTAATGCAATAGCATTAAACCTAGCCTTTTCAATTTTGCCAGCCTTATTACAAAAAAGGGATGCTTGTTTTTAAGACGAACACAAATGATACTTAAATACTTTTATTAGGGCAGATCTCGACAGAAAATGACATCTGCACTTCCAATCTACCGGGCCTGAGTAAAGCCTCGTCTATCATGTCACGTCTGTTGGTCATACCGATAACCAGAATATTGTTACTTGGAAGAAAACCAATGATAAATTTTAGCAAGTGGAGTAGCGAGCCTAACTCGTGCCCGGGACAAAACCGCCCCCCAGACGAATCCATTTAATTTAATATGTATTAAATACAAATATTTAAATAGTTTTGCGGAACAGCGGGCAGCATGCACCCCCTTGATTCATTGCATTGTATTCATTCGTGATATTAAAGACGATATGACTAATACATGACATCATGCGGAATCATAAGGTTGCACTGCTGATTTATGTAAAAAGTCAAAGTAAGACAACTTCTGCAATCAATCAAATCAACAATAATAATTATTATTTCTATATAATCTCGAAGCAATAAAATACATAAATACCTTCTAAGTTTTTAACAAACAAAGATAAAACTTTCTTCTCTTGGAACGAGAAAGCAAGTTGTTGTCCAACAGTAAACACTTGGTTTGAAAACTGAATCAGAAAGTCCCGCGCCATTTGTTCAGAGTCATAGGGTTCCATAGAGGTCCTAAGAAAACAAAGTAATAAATTATTAAATTAAAAAAATATAAATGTTTGATATAATTTTTCAATTTAAAATATCGTTTCTAAATACCTAAGAATTAAATACTAAATTCTGCTTACTTTTTTTTTCGATTAGTATTATAATGGAAAACGTCATAATATGTTTATATAGGTATTACTCATTGAATTAGGTATAGAAATTATAATTGATATGTAAAAAATACAGTCGAATTCATAACATCCTTTACAAAGTCGAGTAAAAATAAAAGGCAAAACTATAATAAAAGTAAAATTTGGAAAGATGTAAGATGGCGTTTTCCAATGTTGTGATATTTTTTTTTAGAAAATAGGTATTTCACATTTTACTATTTAAATCTGTAAGCTCGATCTGTTATAATCTTGATAGCATCTTGAAAACTCTGAGGTTATGGATACTTAAAGACTGAAGTTTTATAATACTTAATACCACAATAACCATATAAACTCATATTACATACTATGTTGAGCCCAAGGGCAAAACTACTACAGACTCGAATTCATTTTTTTTGTGTTGAACAGTATATTTATTGACGAAGGCTATTTTGTATTATATTAATCGTTTCTGAATTGACTGAGTCATGTGTCACATTAACTTTAGTCCTTTCCATTTAATTACTCAGGCGAGATCAGAAAAAAAAGTCTGAAAATGTCATAAGATAATAATATCTTATTTTTTGTATTTCAAAATTTATTTCTAGTTCTACATTTAATTTTTAATTTAATTAAAAATTGACGAGTACATTTTTATGTCAGTGTAGTTCTTTGTTCAGCTTTGTTGTTTGTATGCCTTTTGAGCACGATGATGAACTGCGTCGCACGTAATACAGTATGGATAAAAATCATGAAATAAAAATAATAATGCTACGTCTAAACTGTTGAAGAATCTTGATTAACTTTTTTAGTATGGGTATAAAATATTTTATCTTGTATGCTGCTCCCGGAAAAGAAGCTTCCAACCTGTATATAATTTTATTTTGACACAAATCTATTGTGAACTCTAGCACTGGCTTCTAATGAATCATTTTTGCCATAATTCTATTTCTTTTCATCCAGTCACAATACCTCAATTTTTAACCTATTATCCTTACAGTGAGGAGTTATGGGGAGAATTATTTCGGTAGGTACCAATTCACAGGATGGTATATAAAAGCATCTTAAAAGAATTTACTTTTACTTTTTTTATACAATTTACTAATATTTTGTAATGAGAATACAGATTGTAAAATTCAGTTTAAAATTCATAAAAATATTCTCAATAGGTATGAGATAAGTGTTTTAACCCCTAAAAGTACCTTACTGTAAAAGCCAAACAATTGTGGTAATTATTCATTTAGAAACCAGTTACATTACACATTACATTTATTACATATAGTAATATAGATATACTTACGTTTTTTTGAGCATGAAGTCAGCTTCCAGTGTAACGCTGCACAAGCACTCTGCACTCTGAGGCTTGAATGGCCTCACATCTATTGTCTTTTAATTGCACAAAAAATTGAAATTAATAAATATATAAAAAATAATATTATTTATAATTATATTGTTATTTTATTTACATTTAAAACTAATTCTCTTATACAAAAACTATAGAGAGTTCTAATTATTTTTAAGTGTGATAAATGCACTGGTTATTAGTTTGACTACCACTTGGTAGAATTAATTATTTTCATCACCTCACTTGGGTATATAGAGACCGTAGCATTTGGCGTTCCGTTTTCTCTTCTTACTTACTTCTTACCAAAGTGAGGTGATATCACTTTGGTATGAAGTGAGGTATTGAGTTCTGCCACTCAGGGTATTAAAAATTGAACTCAAAATGAGTAATGAAATGTTTTAGCACTAAGTATCCTTGGTTTATATAATATAAAAAAATATAAAATACCTGTCCAATAGACAATGTAGCCCATTTTCTTTGAGGTGCTGAGAAACCAACAGTTCCTCTGTCCACACCACTATAAAACCTGATGCTGAATACAAAGTGCTGTGAAGGTCCAGTGGACACTTCAATATGTCTGAAACAAATATATCAAAAATATATAGAAAATCAGAAGTATAATATAATGTGATGCCAGAAAACAAATATGAATATATATTTTATATTTACACACCTTTTAAAAAATACATGTTTGATTATTTATTGAAATATTAATTTAGAAAAAAAACATATAATTTTATTTGCATAGTAATTAAATTCTATAAATATACAGAATATATAAATTAAAAAAATATTTCTTATTTATAAATTTATTTTGTAAATAATTTATATTCTATAGTCTTGGGTACTAATATAACATATAGATGTGTTAATTAGTAAGAGATACTTACTTCACATCGCTGGGAAAATCATCCGGGTTGATAAGGGCGCAGTTAGTGATAGCCAATTCGTCCGAGGGACATTTTGCTGCTTTCATTCGCTATAAATTAACATATTTTTACAAAAATATTTATGAAAATTTTAATATTTTAATGACAACACACTACAGACGGGTGATGTAACTTTAAAGTACAATTTAAATTAAAATAAGTTTTAAAAATCAAGAGCACTAATTAAAAAAGAAACCTGCTTAATTAAATTATGTATATTTTGGCAATGATATTGAAATGTTATGGAAATTTTGTTAATTATAATACAATTGAATTTAAAAGCTAGCAATAAAGTACGACGTAATTTTTTAAATACTTACCATTGAAGACATTTTAAATAATAATTGTAAATTTTATTTATAATTTGATGTTTTGACAATAATGATTCACGTTGATTGACGTGATGTCAGCGTAGAGCGTACAATCAATGGATTGCTTTAAATTTCTTACCACCCATTGATGCAACGAATAGCGACACAAGGGACTGCAGTAAAATATTTTGGGTGAAAACGATTGGTTCAGCCGATCAATACACAATTCTCTGAGTTGCCACACGTTAATAACATTATTTTAAGTTTCAACGTCATAATTTATGATGTAACATTTTTGCTAAAAATCTATAGTATAAATGAAACGATTTTCTAATATTAATCATAATCATAAATATATAAAATATTAGTTAATGAACTAGTTAATGCTTTATTGATTAAAATAAAAACATTAACATACATTACTACATTTCTAATGTGGATATTGAACATAGAAATAAAAATAAAAATTAATAATTGTAAAAGAAAAAAGAATATTATAATTATGTCTACGTCGTTGATTCCACTTTATTAAATAATATATCTAATTGTATATGAAGTACCAAAAGCCGGGTACCAGAAAGTCAATATTGTAATTATATTTCGTTAAAATCAATTCTTATTAGACGACTTATTTGATTTCATGCCATTCTGTAATTGATTATTTTCATCCTATAGATACAATTTCAACTAACAATAATTGTCACCTGTCAAAATTGTCGGTTAAAGCTAGTATATGTTCCTTGTGTTAAAGCCACAGAACACATTTACTCAAAGAATGTTCACTTCATCAGAACAATAGAAATCTAAATATAAAATACAACAGAAATGCTAAAAACAGGTTGCTTGTTTAAGTCGCAGTAGTATGTTCGCCATTTGCAAATGCTAATGCTACCATTGCCATATCAAAACATAATCCTACTATTGTACTTAAAATACCGGTTACATAAACTGTTTCTCATATCGAAAAACATTTTATCACGGTGCCTTGCTTACATGAAATATTATAAAGAAAGTTATTTATTAAATATTAAGTAATTTAATCGTGAATTAAAATTAAATTCTTAAAAAAATACTCTTAGAAAAACTACTAATTAGTAGTTTTACATTAATATAGCAATACCACGGGTCCCAAGTTAGGTATGTCGCCCAAGCTCCTTAGGAAGTCGACCGGGCCTGGTTAAAGCTTCTTAAGTTCTTATTGTGATGTGTACTTGTGTAGTGATGCTTTTAAGATTTTAAGAATTCTATTTTTTATTTCTATATTTATATTATGAAATAAAGATGGCTAATATTTCATTTATTATTTTATCTTCTGCACTTACAATAGCGTTATGTTCAGGTGATTATATTAAAATGAAAATCGTATTAAATATCAAACTGGTTACGCCCATATCCCAATATATTTTTTTATTACTTTATCTTACAGTATCGTTAGCATCAGCAGAATGCTCAATTCCAATAGTTTTAAGAAACACTTGGTTTTCTTTCGAAAAAGGAAAACAAACAATAACCGATATAAATGCCAGTGAAATGACCGAAAGGTGAGTTTTCTGCTGCTCATATTTAATTTAGCTATAAACAAGTGAAAAAAAAATATCTCAGTTATTTATGTTATTTTTTTATTTTAGAGGTGTTTGTGTGGATATCAAAGCAGACTACCATGTGAATTACACAATGGTTTTCAAGCATACCGATTGCTATTACTGTGTTAAATTAATTGTGAGAACTGTAAATGTGTTGGAGAAAATTGAAACTCCATGCATAAATCTTAAACCAGGTGAAGAACCAACAGTTGAAACAGTATGCAGAGGCCTTAAAAATGACCAGTATTTGATTACATTGTTTTCTGAAAATTCTGTTCCAGTAAGTGTCAATATATTTTTTTAAGTTTAATACTACAATTAATTATTATATTATTATTGACTATTATAGACTATTTCTTTATTCATTTTCCTGTTGTGTTAAACAAAGCATTGCATTGAAATCCTCTAATCAAGAAAGAAAATGCTTTTATATACACCATAAGGTATAATGTGAACATTATTAATACTTCAATGTTTATTTGTTTGTAATGGTTTGGTTAACTAAACTTTTTTTGTTTTTAACAGGTAAACTGTAGGTCATCTCTTGAAGGTGTGTGGCAGTTTGCATATCAAAATCGTTTTAGATTCACAGGTGAATGTAAACATCCTGATGCCCAAATAAGATCGTGTCAAACAGCTGGCACACAGTTTCTGATAACAAATCAAAAGTTTAATATAACATATAGAAAATGTCCCGGAATGTCTGGCACATTTGATGGAGTGGTTGAATATAGTTGTTTAGGTATGATGTTTTATTTTTCAATATAAAAGTTTTTCTGTTCTTATAGATCAAATTCATTGCAAGCTTATGGCAATAAGGAAATAAAAACCTGTTATGTACAAAACATACGAGAAATGTTAATTCCTTGAGGAAAATATCTATAAAATATAGAATAACTTTACTGTTATAAAAACCTGTTATGTACAAAACTTAGGAGAAATGTTAATTCCTTGAGGAAAATATCTATAAAATATAGAATAACTTTTAAGACATTTTCCTCAAGGAATTAACATTTCTCGTAAGTTTTGTACATACACAGGTTTTTATAACAGTAGGAAATGCAAAAAAACTATCACAATATGTGATATTTAGCATCATACATAGAGAGTACCTTAGTGTTAAGGCACTCTGCTCGCCACTGCTAAAATTTTCAACTCACTGTGTCTTGAGTGGTGAAACTCAATTAAAACCACAACTATTACAGTGAGATGCTGTGCCATTATGCCCTGGCAGTTGTATATTCATTACTTATTTTATATTTTTGTAAACCGAACCGTTTTATGAAGTATAAATTGTGTACTATGCAATATATGCAAATTTAAATCTGATATTCAGCTTATAATAAATATCAATATTTAAAATGATGAATTCATAAAAAAAAAATCTTTATTTCAGGACATTGGTTTGTAGATAAAAATCATTTCTTTGCTGTGGCAAACACAAAGGAGTCCCGTAAAGATGAAAAATACCGTTGTTTCTTGAAAAATAGGGATGATGACCTCTATATTGGTGCCTCCATAACTCCTGAGTGTCATACTTTGAAAACAGTTGAAAAATCACCAGAGAGATATAGAATTAATCCTGTAAAAGTAAGTTTTTTTTTAATTTATGTAATGGGAAATTTAGGAACATTCAGGCAGGCTCAATTCACACTTCAGAGCCTTGTCTTTGTATATATAAAATTATTTAATGTATTTAAAATTATTTCATTGGAGCTGGATCCTCTTCTAAATTATTATTGACTGTTGATTAAGAGATTTATAGAAAATTTAGAAACCAATTCTATTGAACCTTTACTTATTGTGGTTATGTTTGTTTATTTTCATATATGTAGGGTGTGTTTATTAGGCAAGACATCAAAACTCAGATTATGGTAAATTTTTTGACAAGTCTATCAATAAAAAAATGTTCATATTTAAGTTTCTTGAGTATAAAATATTGAAAAACATAGCAAACTAATATACATTGTAAATATTATTTTGCCTTATATCTTACAACTGGGATTGGTTATTAAATATATTACTAATTAATTATTTTAAGTCAGAAGTTGTGGAACCTGGTTGCCGCTTACCACAAAACTTCTCTGGAGATTGGATTAATACAGCCAATATTGATGCAGATGTTTTTATTAATGAAACACATATAATTGAAACATACTATCCAGATGAGGGTAGATTTAGAAGAACTATTTATGTTTGCAGGTAAATAACATAAATTTCCTTATGATGTTTTATCCTTATTTTATTAAATTATTTGTCATAAAGTATCATATATCACATGCCAGAAAATGGGGAACAAAGTGTCTTAATGTTAGATAAAATGAGCTGAAAAAAAATATCATTATTGTATACTAGTAGTATAATTATGTAGATAAGTTTTAAAATTATTATAAAATAAAATCTCATGCTGCTATAAAAAATAAAAAAGGCACAATACTTTTTTATGAATAGAACAATTCTTAATTTTCCTTAATATGTATTTTTAATGACAAGTAAAAAAAGTAAAAAAAGAGTCAAATGACTGTGTTTTTTATTAGAAAAATTTTAGAGACACTTTTTACACATTGAAATATTTTTTCAGAGAACAACGTGACAGTCGTGTTATGATGGCGCGTCTCACAGTCGACGGATGTCAGAAAGATTATGTTTGCTTTGACTTCGTTCCACAACATCATAATGTCATAAGGTAAGTTTTTACTTCATACATTGATATACAACAGAAATATTCATTGTTCTTAATTGCTAGAGTTACACTATTGTTTAATGTGAAGTGCAAAGAAGGATAATGTGTTTATCAAGTTATTCATGTATGTTTTTATATATAAGTTCAAAATTGTCATAATGGATAAAATATTGAATAATAATTTGTAATTATTAAATTTTTTACTACAAAATAGACTGAAGCTCTAAAATCTTTTTATGTAATTTTTTCAGATATCGTAAAGGATTGGCAATGATTCAAAGCAACTTCCACACAGTATGCTCTTGGGTGCAGTTTAAAAATAAGCAACAATGGCGTTATGATATATTTTTGAAAAAGGATCCTTCCCCTATTCGATGTCCTGTTGCTGGCAAATTTAATTTCACACAAAAAGGAGATGTCAAATTTGAAACAAGAATATTAGGAGGAGTTACATTAAGTCCAAGACCAAATTTGTATTGCAAATTAAATATAAGTGACTTCTCTGTATGTGATGTAGATCAAAAAACAATACAAATCAAAGAAAATTATTGTCTCACAGTAGACTATTTGGGACGGCCGGTAGATATCTACAGTGATCCTGATTATAAAATGAAATGTATTGGATATTGGAAAGAGAATCTCAAATCTTATTTAATTACATATGATGAATTGGATCCCTTCTCAAAGTACAGATGTTGGGTATATCAAAGAGCTGATTTGAACAGGTAGCTTGTTTTTTTTATTATTATTTTCATTATATTTATATGATAAGTAGTATGTATATATTTTGCTGTTGGCATACTTTCCATGTGCGATTAATATTTAAAAAACCAAAAAATGTTAATAGCATTCTCTTTTGCTCAATCTCAAGTGTAGATAATATATATAATAATGTAATATGAATATTATTTGCATTGTACAATAAAAAAATCCATCTTTACTTTTCAGAGTTCTAATGTCTCAAGCACTAGGTCCATATTGTGATTTAAAACAAGATGTTACTTCATGGAATTACACTGAAGGTGCTGCAGTTGCTGTAGAAATGGAAGAATATGAACGAGAAAGGGATCAATGCCCCATGCATTTTGATGATGGCAGTGACCCATGGTCCACTAAAGAGAATTATATTAAAGTTTTCTCATTTAGTTATTCCTTTTGGAGAAGTAATAGTGCCAGTGCTTTAGAAATATTCACACCAGTTCTAGTGTTCAGTGTGGTTCAAT
The DNA here is from genome assembly GCF_056956725.1 of Heliconius melpomene rosina. Classification (NCBI taxonomy): domain Eukaryota; kingdom Metazoa; phylum Arthropoda; class Insecta; order Lepidoptera; family Nymphalidae; genus Heliconius; species Heliconius melpomene. The sequence continues at coordinate 3,378,403 of NC_140401.1, read as the reverse complement.
TATTATATGTGTAGGCGTATCTAAATATATTTTCAGGTAGGCATGTCCAGTTCAGTTTAGTGATATGATGATAATCCTCTTAAATAATTATGAAATTATGATGATTTTGTAGCATAGCACTAAAGTAGAGTCAACTTGAACAAACTTTGCAATAAGAAAATGCAATTTAGTCTAAAATATTTTTGTGTTCAGTTTTTTTAAATTTTCAGTCATGATCTTTTTGTTACTAAACATTTTGGGGTGGGCTTGAGACTTCTTGGGTAGACACAGCTCCACAAAACTTTACGAAAATCCATCCAAATGATATTATGTAGTGACATTTATGTTACTGAGAATATAGATTAATGATTGACATCACAAATATATTAAAAAAAAAATTGTATTTTACTTTTAAGCTTTACTCAATTATTTACAAGCAAACTAGTTTAAAGCATTTTTAGTATTATGTTTTATAACTATAAGCTTTGCAATAAATAAACAGGTACAGAATTATACTAATAAATAAAGTACTTATGATAGTAATAATTTAGTATAAGAAAAACATTCAAGCGATTATCCATAATAAGAATCTCAAAAATAAAGACAATGTTTGAGTGCCTTAATTAGTATAATTTTGTATAATTAGGTAAAATAAAAAAAGAACTTTTTACTTATATTCTATTTTTATTTTAACGTTTCATTTAACAAGTCCGTCCATGGAACATCTATGTCTTTACATTACAAATATGTATTATTATTTTGAATAAACAGCCAAGAAATTAAATTTGTGTTTTCTTTTTTTTATACCATTATTCATAGTACCTAAAATAATAATTGTAATACAATTGTAGAAAATTCATTTAGTCCATGACACCTTTGGTATATCAAAGTGCTCTGTCAAACTGTCCAGATGTTGATTGAACTTTTCTACTCTTTGCTTGTGAGTCATTTCAGCTTTTTGAAGAATTCTTTGTTTTTGCTGTAAAATAAAGTATGAATAATTAATAATATGAATAATTATGAATAATTATTAATTTATATAAAACAGTTTATAGTCAAATAATATTTAACTATAACTAATCCTAAACGGAAAAATATTTGATTATTTAGTGTCATACATTGTCGTAAAAGGTAGTAGGAGAGAATAGCTATACACCGAATACTACATTCTCTGTACTACATTTGCCATGTCTGATGTTGTCAACATCTTCCATACCCTTTTAGATGTGCCCTCTTATGCTTTTTATGTGGCAGTGCTTGAGCACCTCAATATTTTTTTCTTTACATTCAACTGAGATCCAATCTTGCCTAACCACTCAATATCCTTCTTTCGTCACTCATCCTCTTAACATGGCCAAATCATCTATGAATATTGTTCTTCATTTCCAGCATTCGTTACTACCAGCAACAATATGCCTTTCCACATCCTTTTATACCTTCCACATTTATTAAACATACTAACCAAATATACAATTTCATTCACTTGTTTTAATAACCCCACTGATCTTACATAGTTTTAAATACTAACAATAAATTATTGCTAAGTCTAGAATATAGAATTAAAATTTATGTTGTTAAGCGTAAATAGTTGAATGAATGAAACTGAATATTGTTAGCCTTTTATAGAGTTCATTATTATTTGCTTAAGTATAAACCACACAATAGTTAAAATAACAAATAGACATTACCGTGCCTAATTGGCACGTTCGAAAGCCCTAAACTGAAGTAAATGAATAAAATTAAGCTTACCATCTTCACTTGCATTTTTTGGAATGCTAATTCAGCTTTCGTCTTAGCATTCGGGTTTGGTTGTTGCATTAACTGTTGTTTCACTTCATTTTCAATAACTTTCTCTGTTTCCTTGTTAGCCTTCTTCTTCTTCTTTTTCTTTTTTATACCAGAATTATCTTTAATTTTTAGTTGAGCTTTATTAACACATGCGTATTCATCTTCCTCACCCATTGTGATAAGGTAAGACAATATTATTGATTATAAATAACAAATATAAATAGAGTTGCAAAACAATGCGTAATGCATAAATAAAATGACGTTTTAAAATGACAGTGACATAACTGAAATTTGATATAAGTGAAGACATGCCAGTTGCCACATATATATTTTTTTGACTGTGTGGAAAAAATATTTTAAACTGTTCTATGAGTTATTCAATTTACCTAATTTAATTTATTATTTTGCCTTAAATGGCGCTTAAATTTCATTGTAAATATCCCTTGTCTTCTAAGGTACACGCTGTGTACCACATACAGCAAGGCAAGCGAAGGGAACTTGGGAACCTAGTGCTAATACACTTTCATTGCCCACTTTCCGCCGAATTTTGTGTTCTTTGCCTCTATTGTGGATTGTGGATTCGGTCCTCACTCGAGGAAGTGAAATATTTATTTACGTTTATATTTCCATTTCTGCGCTCTGGTGCCGAGGCAAAAGTGCGGCGTTGAGTTTTGCCACAAGTGGGCAACGGAGTGTTTTAACACTAGGTTCCCTCTGCCTACCCTGCTGTGTGTGGAATACAGCGTGAAGCTGATTTATTTATTTTGTGTTCTTAATATACAGGGTGGAAGAGGCAGCGCTTCTTTTATTGAAACTGCATATAGGGTAATATATTTCAAACCCACACCTAAGAAATTAATCAAGGTACCTCAACAGTTTGGACGTAGGATTTTTTTTTCATTTCACGATTTTTATCCATACCTGTATTTCGTGTGACGCACACATACGTGTGCGACGTTTCTGATTTGACAGGTAAGTGTGTGCGTGCCTATGTTATACTTTACAAATGGCGTTTTATTTTAAAACGATAATTTTATTATTTATTTTGTTTGAAAAAATAACTTTTTCATTTTTGGGAATTATTTTTTTTCCGAATTATATTAGACTTTTATAGAGTAGTTAAAACTGTGGTTTCATTTAAAGTGGTGCTGACAATTCTACCCTGTATATATTTTTATAATAATTTAATATGTTTTTTTTTGTGTGCATTGAGTAAACATGGGATTTCAATGAGTAAACATAGGATTTTTCTATAACTTCTGTAATGTTTTAAATCTTAAATAATCTTATCTTTTTGGCAAAACGCGGTGTAGGATTCCGCCAGTAAACATGCAATGTCTTCAGAATGCGGGGAAAAGTGGGGAACTGAAGAACGGAATGTTTTTAAACTTCGGAAAGTGTCCTCAGCCTGGCCTACTATTTGCGGGATACAGCGTGAAGCTTAAAATAATAAAAAAAATGCGTAAATTCTTATAGTACCGTTACATCGCTATATGAATAACACAGACTTAATTCAACGTTTTGATATCAATAACGCTCAACAATAGCGTCACCTAAGCCGGGGGCGTCACTGCATAGGGTAGCAGGTTACTTGTAGCAAATATCATAAATAAATATGATTGTTCCTGACAAAAGAACGAGAATGAATGGCATCTTGGCGTTATCGGCGCGGCGCACGCGCTCCGCCCGCCGCTGGCGCGTACTGCGCCGAGATTAGTTCGATTTGCCGCCACGTGGCGCCGCGTGGCACGTCTACCCGCCAAATGAGATTAACGGATTTGCACTACAGATTGCACACGAATACGCAGGAAGTGTAAAGTGAAACGCTGGTAATAGGATTGTTGTGGAATCCTTTTACGTTAGCTAGTTGGGAGTTTGGTTCAGATTTGGAGGTAAGCTGGATAGAGGGGATTCAGTTATTGTAAGGAAGTTCGTTGTGAGGATGAAGGTGCGCGGAAATTAATGTGGTTTAATTGTATGTAGTGTATGTCTTCTGATGATGTTAATGGTGTTTGGCAGTGGAGAATGAAGTCTAATATCATTTCACTGTATCACGCATTTATCGTATTTCTATCGTCTGTCTATAACATTTATATGAACATTTATATGAAAATCCAAAACACTCGCACTAAAACTTTCTTTTTCCTGGACCGGACTGATGAAGGACTTGGTAAATAGTGGATAATGACTCATTAAAATCTCTACTGTAAAGTTTCGAGTGTGCTGCATTAGAGTTACGCCACTCAACATCTAAGGTCTTAAAAATTGGGTGGAAGGTGTGAAACGGAGTCTCTTTACGATAGGTTCCTTCCGCTTTATGTGGGATTCAGCGTCCAGCAATAGTAAAAGTATTAAAGGGTGTAAAGATATGAAAATAATTAAAAATAGTATTATTATTAAAAATTATTATCTTACAAAATAAAAAAAACGTTCAAGTTAGACGATACCGTAATGTAATAAAATAGAGATAAGAAATGAGTAGTGATGTGGAGAGAGATTTCGGCACGTGTGTGGTTAGATGTCGTTAAGCCCTGGTTTATAAAATGAGAGTGTACTGAAATTTTATAAACCATTTCAGATTTTGTGGTGGAAATTTTATTTTATTGTTAAATATTTATTATAATTTTGGCATATTTGTGTATTTTTATGTTATGTATGTGGTATGAATACAGTAATTTAAATATCCGAATTTTATCTAATAAGATTTTCTTTTTTCTAATGAACTTAGTAACCAATACATAAGCTGTCATTTACTTTGCAATTTTTTAAAAACTGCATGTTCGGTAGTACTCATCATTGCGTTGTGCTCAGTTTTTTTTATATTCACGCTGTGTCCCACTTATAACAGTGGACCCAGAGAGGACGAAATGGGAAGAACCTGGGAATTCGTGTCACACTCACACTCTGTTCCCATAAAGGCACTTCTTTTGTCCACTCTTCACTGAATCCTGGAGGCGGCGTGCGTGTTAAGTAGAGGCAATTAACGCCGTTTCGTTTAGTTAAATCTCTAAAACCCCTATAGGTATTTCTTGTAAATATAAATATTTCATTTGAGTATAATTAGAATAAAAACTTACTATGTATTTACATTTAAGACACTCAGTTTGCGTCAGAACGGCCAGAGTTTAGAAATGTTTGAATTATTTTTTTTTGATAATAAGCCCTACTTGACTTGTATTGCCATCACTCGTGCGAAAGCCGGTGACTTAGCACGTCGCATTAGCGTAATAAATCTGAATAAATCGTCGGCTCTGGTCCAGAACAATGCTTGGCTTCTAATAGACATTAATATGGCATTAGCTGTAGGGCTAGGGCGGCACACGTCGGTGACGCCTTGTTTGCTAAACTGCCCTAATCCGCTATTTGTAGTGAGAGAGCCATGTTTGTGATGAGATTCAGGATTTTAAAAACATATTTTATTAAATATTGGACGTGTTTAGTATGTATCTAACTAAATTTTGTGATTAACTATTTTTTTTAGCGTCATGCTGTCTCCCACAGAGCAGGGTAAAGGTAGGCAGAGGGAACCTAGTGTTAAGACACTATACTTCACTACACTAAATATTTCATTTCTTTGAGAGAGAATCTGTCCGAAAAGACTGGCCCCAGGCCTACCTAAATTGTCATTGTAAAATTTCTTTCTTGCTGCTTATTTATTTTTTATATTAACATATCAAAGATAGTACAAATAATTACATACAATGTAAATACATAGAGATTTTCTGAACATCAAAAGATAATTTAGGTTGAAAGAGTAAAACAAAAGTGGCTAATCACGGTCCCTTTATCCAAAGGTCACGCACAAATCGTACTCACCCTACTTAGATCCAGAACGCGCGTCCTAACTTCTGAGAGGAAATCCTTTTCCCACGAGCTTTATTGAAACATATGTAAAGCGTATGATGGATGACGCCGACGCCTCTAAACGGGGGATGGACGTTTAAATCACAATCATGCGGTCCCCAAATTTTTTCGCCGGTCATAGGAGCAGGAGAAATTTATAATGAAATGGATACTGGAGTTCATTTAGTGAAAGAGTTTGTATGGCACACGTCGAAATGATTGCGCATTATATTTTTGAAGGGAGCATTGAATGTACTGGTTAGTGAGAATTTTATGAGCGAACTTATAAAAAATGTAATTTGTTAACTTTAAAATATACGATTATATGTGGACCAATCGGGGCACAAGCGTGTGACTGTAACCATGACGGGTTATGGGTTCGATGCTAACTTGAGGAAATGAAATATTTAATATTTTCATTTCTTCAAGGCAAAGCGCGGCGTTGAGTTCTATCACTCAACTCGCAATGTTTTACAGAATTCACTGGAAGGTGGTGAGCCTCTTAACACTAGGTCCCCTCTGCCTAACCTGCGCTCTCTCTAGGATACAGCATGACGCCGAAAAAAGATATAGGTATACAATATGAAACGTTATCCCGTAGAATAGAATTTGAACGCAACCAACGAAAAATTTCCAACTAACAGCAAGTGGGACGGCGCGGAGGCTCCGAAGTTTTCCCATTACGCAACTCGCAGACATTAGCGGGCGCTTAGGTTCATTAAAATTTGTCAGCCTGTCGTATACGAGCAACTTCCAAATGGATGTAGAAACTCGTTTAAGTGAAACTCGGCTGACGTGAAAAGTTCCCCGGATTTCGGCTCACCAGTTTTTTCCAACGCCATCAATTTCTCAGCCCGTCAAGAAGATTTTTCGCACTCGTAATGCGGAAAAAGAGTAATTTAAGTTTTCCAGGGGAGTCGTTGCGTGCGAATTATGATCTTTGTTTGAAAGTTTGATTGATTTATGGAATTTTCGCTGTCTAGCGCACCGATTAAGGGATCAGTGTTATTCCACAAGACAAACGCGTGGCTATCCGTTACCCGTTACCCGTTATTTTAATTATTCTTTTTAATGTGACGATAAATTAAGAGGATTGATGGACGAGAACATCATTCAAGTTACGCCAACATAAATTAGCTTTAATTAGTAAAAAGTAACAAAAGTCCTATTAATTGTTAAATTTGTGAATAATTTCGTCTAAATTTATTCTAATTAATACTTACCGATATATTGTGGTAGGTGTGGGTAGGTCGTTGCTGTAATGAGATGTTACGACAGCTGACCTTATTAAGATACCTTATTTATTTTTACTTCATCATTCCTGGGCATATGATTATAACTATTATCACTAATATCTTGTTTATACGACAATTGTTGCAAATATTATTATATAAAAACTAAACTTGCACTTAAAATACTTATGAATAAGTAAGTAAAAAGGAAAATCGATATAAAATCCCTACACTTTCACCCTAAGTGGGGCTGTTAAACGGTTGCAATCAGATCCTCGGCCACCCCTGGACCAGTACGTTATTGTTCCGTTTTACGATCAAGGGGGTTAAATGAGCCTGGAACATTGGGGGTGTCATAGAGCCCAGTAGTTTACTTTAAATAACAGATGTAATTGTGTTTGGATGATTAACGCGCGTCTGAGCTATTCAAAAAAAATATATTTAGTTCTTCTTTGATTAAGTTGATGGATTTGTTAGTTGTATTTGATTGTGATGAAAAATTCGTGTGTAATAAAATGTATTAAAATCTTCATATGCAAAATACTTATTATCTTTATATTATTATTTTTTATTGTTTATTATATTAATTTGCTGTTTATATTTTTTAGTTTTTTACAATAAAGTTGTGAGTAGGTTTTAAGTATCACACTTTTTTACGTCTTCTTCATCCACCCATCATTAACCAATATACAACATATTTATCGTCCCCTAAAGAGATATGTAGTCTATAGCTGTACACATAAAAGATTGTTTTAAAATTCGGCGGAAATCGGTAAACAGAAGTGTCTTAACGCTAGGTTCCCGGGTTCCCTTCTACTTTCCTATAACTATGCGCGGTATACAGCATGAAATTAAAAGTGCCTAAAATTAAAATAATTAGATCACAACGTGCATTTGCATGTAGTGGATAGTAGGTACCTATGTATATACATTGAGAAAGTACGGAATGTCCACAAAACACAAGTGAATGAACTACTCACCGGCGGCGGTGGGAATTTACTTATCATTATCATTGAAATTCAATTTAAATTAATCAACAATATGTTAATTTACTGCATCTTAATTTAACATAAAGTTAAAAATTATTAAAATGAAAGTAATAAAATTTTGTTTACATCTTTATTTCACGCTAAAGGGAAAAAATGTTGATGATAGAAATACCTAGGTTATAATTTATATTGTAGTCAATTAAATATTAGTGGCTTTTTGTTGCCACGGGAGCTATCAAGGGTGGTAATGTAACCAGAGATGGAATCGCAGCAGTAAATCAGTTTTATTTGAGGGGTGGAATATCTATAGGCTCATCTGTATACCTATACGTACTAGTTTTTGATTAAAACACTGCTGTTTGCACTGGTGCTGCTGCCACAGAATACATAAATTGAAGGAATATAACAAAATTCGACAAAAATGCCGTAAAACAGCAATAAACAACAGCAGGTAACAGTTATTCTTAAGTGATAACTCTCATTCCAAAATCCTAGAAATAGTCTAATATACCTACATTAAGTATTAGGTTCAGGTTCTCGTAAAACTTAAACCCGTTTAACCATACAAATTGATTTATAAAACAAAAAAAAAATAGAGACGTATGGAATAACATTATCTACATATATTAATTATTTATGTATTACGCATTACCGTGAAGTATCTTACATATCTAATAAGTAAGCTAGTAATAAAACATTAATTAACGAGATGTGGGGACGAAAACTAACCGGCTAGAAAGTGAGGCCCGGCCGTGTTTGTTTCTAATTAACGAACTATTAATCTGGTTGAATTGTAAAGGTACAATACTGTTCTCTATAATAGTAATTAGATGTTAAATGTTAAACAGTTATATAGTTCTAGTGTTTTAGATATAGAAAAATCTAGGGTATCTGTAAATATGGTCTAAAAGGTCAAACTAGTTATTTAGTTTATTAGAGGATCATCGTGGTAAAGGGAAAACATGTCTTGCTGTGAACGCATTGGTTGTTAGTTTGATTTTCAAATCTGGGCAATGAATTATTTTGATTTCTCCGTTCTGGTAAGACGAAGTGAAGTCAAATACGGGCAGATAGTGGAGAAGGGAGTGTCTCGATACTAGGTTTTTTATTTTGCTTGTCTTCTTATTGATATTAGTGTGTATAGACATTGTATGCATTGATATGTCTAGTACTAATCGCACAAAATAAAGTTGAACTAAAAACCATTGCGTACTGTCAGTCACGTATAAGATAACCACAAACTGACTGACATTAAAATTATTCTTTCATTGTAGGTTAACCATAGTTGCATCGGATAGAGACAGACAGGGCGCACGCGCCGCGCCGCGGGCACTTCAAACGCGCTAATTTACACTTCCTGACCCACGGGTGTTGTGTTTCGAGGGAGAAAATAGTGTTAATTCAATTCAAATTCATGTTGCAAATGCAACCAATTGTGGTCTTTTTAATTTAAAACATTTTTTTGTATAATATTAAAACGTAAAATATTATTATGATAGATATCATTGAGGCCAGTCATGGCGCAGGGGTTTGATTGCCACTGAAAGAAATGGACTTTTGTGCTTAGTACAGATAGGTAATGTAAAATAGAAAAATGGTGTGTATTAAATTCATCGTTCTTTAAAAAAATTTATGACTAAATATAATAATTGTTGTTTTTTATAAATAGATAAACAACCCAATTTTATAAATACATATAAAAATTACCTACATTTATTTTCCTTTGGCATACAACACTAATTATTTGTACTAATAAAGTAATTATTGGTTTTTAAAAATACTCGTCAGATTATAGAGATCTACTTAGTAACTACCAAAATATGATTTTTTTTATACATTTAAGAAAAATAAAATCTTCTCAATCTATTAATCAAATTTAATTTAATCATTTGGATACTAACTTCCAAAGAAAGTGCTTAAAAGAATTATCATACTAAACAATATGCAAAAGCCAAAGCAGATGTCGTACAATACAAGTATATACAATGGCTATCACCGGGACGATAGTGTTAACATACATTACAGAAGGCACTAGTTCATCTGTCCCGGCGTTGGGGACCACCCTGGGCTCACATTCGTAATGGATGTTCGCGGTCTGTACTGCGCAATTAAAGCTTTATTAAACGATCTCCCTTCTGTGGTTTTTGTGTAACAGATATACTGTATGTTCGATTTGGAGTATTTTAGTTGTAAATAGTAAATTAAATCAGCTTCACGCAGGGTAGGCTCAGGGAACCTATTGTTAAGACATTACGCGGAATTCTAGAAGCATTGCCTGTTGAGTGGCGTAATTTTGCCCCGCGTCGCGCTTTGCCTCGATATTAGTGCGAAAAAATGAAAATATATTTTTAAATAAATATTTCATTTTCTTGAGTGGAAATCGAATCCCCAACCAGTGGCGTATACAGTCACACGTCTTGTGCTCCTGCGAAACGACTGGCAAACAAAATTATTATTATACACAGTTGCAAATAAAATTATTATTATTCTGTTTTCTGTTATATAGATTTATACTTATCTCTTGAACATTTTGGGGCAATTAGAGAAGTTAGTGTTTGTTCACTGTATTCGATGTAGTTTCGAAATCTTGCGTGTTAAGTAACATAGCTCAATCACCGCACGGGAGCAAGAGAATTTTTGAATGAAAATTAAGAAATATGATTCAAATTCAAAAATCAGTAATTTAATTTCAATCATTACGTGTTTTTCTTGCAAAATGTTCATTAATATACTGAAAATACGAAATAAAAGCCCATATAAAGGCGTCCACACACTACATTTGGCGGAAATGGCGTCTAACCGGATATTGTATCGCGCTTTCATCTCCGGTAAGCTTCCGCTTCCCGCCTCGTTCCTCGTGCGTCGCCTAATTACTTGTTCCATATAGATAGATACAACATATTAGGTATGTGTACTGCCTATCTATTCGAAACATAGATAGATATAGATGAATGGTTTCCAACAGCTATGTAATTTTCTTATCATATATGGTGTAAATAGGTCTAGGGTCTAAATCTTAGAATTTATCTTATATCCTATATCTTATAAAACAAAGTCGCTTTTCGTGTCTGTCTGAACTTTCTAACTCTTCTTCTTCTAAACCACCCAACGGATTTTTATGCGGTTTTCACCATTAGGTCGAGTATTTCTCAGGGAAGGTTTATATATAGTTTATTATTTGTACATTCTTATGTAAATTAACATAAATACGATAAATGTATCTAAAGTCCTACCCGTTGAGACACTTTCGCGCATGCGCTGCTTTAATGGTAAGTACTACATGAAAATAATGTACTGGAGTATTGTTCCTCTTAATAAGATCTACAAAAAAGTCCGCGAGAGCATATTTTTATCTTTTAAGGATAACGTGTAGTGATCATATTTCTGTCTAAAAATAGTAATTTCAATATATTTTTTATTGTGAGGGATATTTTTCCACAATGGTATTAATCCTTATCTTTTAAAATACTTTATTAATTGTCTACGTTAAACGAAGATAAAATTTGCTTTTTAAACTATTTCGAAATTGCGAATAGTTTTAGAGAAAAACGCATTTAATTGTTGACACATCACGCCGTTGACTCATCAGCTGTGCCGACTCAAGTTTTACTTATCCCTTACTCTCAGCATATAAATAAGTATATTAGTTACGTTGGCCATTTAATGTAGATCAAAACTGTCTTTTACTGTTTTTTCATTTTAATAAGTACTTTAGAAGTTGTTACAATATCAAAACATCCTTGCTGCGAAACGCGCCCCGCGACCTTTTGCTTATACAAGCGCGTCATGAGCAGTCATCGGTGGTTCAGTGGTAGAATGCTCGCCTGCCACGCGGGCAGCCCGAGTTCGATTCCCGGCCAATGCATTCTATTTAATTTTCCTCACAGGCAGCCACGTAGTGCTTGCTTTTCATCAGGGACAGAATACCCTCTTCAGCATTAACCACAAGCTCGAAAAAAAAACCCGCCCGCTATAGAGGCATAGCAACGAAGATTTAGATGCGTTTGCACGTATTGGATAATTGGAGTTAAATGTATTATTTCAGCGCGGTTTCATATTTTTTGTAGTAGTTATTAGTAGATAGGCTTTTGTTTATAATTTCTTCCGTTTAAAAATAGTCATTTAATTATCTAAAAATAGTCATTTAAATATATTTTAATAAGTAATTGAAAAGATTAGTAGTACAGATTTAAAATTACGGTACCTACTAAAAAATCCTTGCTGTGTAAAACAATTGGAAAATCCTTATTCAAACTACGAAAATGCGGGTTGCATTAGAGTTTAATTAATTTTCACATTATCTTAAGTGCTTTGCAAACATACATTATATGAATCATCCAGTAGTAAAAGCGGGCGAAGCCGCAAGGGGGTCGCTAGTCTATATATATAAAATCGAAAGGTCACTCACTCATCACGAAATCTCAGAAACTACAAATGCTAGAAATCTCAAATTTTGCATAGGAGTTACTTATAGGACGTAGGTGCTCGCTAAGACGGGAATTTGCAATATTCGACTTCTAAGGGGTTGTTTTTGGGGTCGAAAGTTTGTATGAAACTTCGTTACTACAAATGCTAGGAGTCTCAAATTTTGCATAGACGTCACTAGGACGTAGCCATGGAGACAGAAATTAATAATAATATAGTTCACGCGGGTGAAACCGCGAGCGGGCCGCTAGTTATATATATTTTATAGCTGAATGTTATAAGCTTTTCTTTAATATACTTAAAATATATCAAACATGTTGTTTAAGTTTTTTTGTTAAATCGACAAAATAAATAACAAGAGAACAAAAGTAAATGAGATCTTTCACAATACATTTGTTTTGTACTAAAATGACCTACATCCTATGTATATATTAATAAGGACCATATTGCATTGTATCTCAATAATACAATACGGGAGCAACCAATAGAGATCACTTAATCCTCCCATTGAAAAAATCGCTTAAATGCTTAATCCGAACGATCCTCGCGAACAAAAGGAAGTGGAGAGTGGAGTGACTACGTTAACGGACCTCTCTAGTGGCGATGACTTCACGCGACTCTGCCTTATCGGCGTCATCGGGGCTGTACTAACTTGGAACACGGATTTGCTCATTGACAATAACCCTTAATGTTACAAATATTGAAAATATGAAAAACCTAATTAGCTGCATTTTGTAGGGCAGGCAAAGGGAATCTAGTGTTAAAACACCCCGTTTCTTTCCGCCGGATTCTGAAGGCGTTGCATGTTGCGTGGCGGAACTCAACGCCGCGCTTGGTCATTTCTTAGAGATCGAACCCAGAACTAGTTGCGTTTCCAGTCACACTTTGTGCCTATAATGCGCGATTGGATGTGGGTACCTACTGGTGTGGGACTGGCCTCTAATATAATATTGGCATGATATCGTATTTAATAATTGAATATATATTACGAGCTCGACTATATTTTTTTAAATTATTTGGCTAATAATGACGACTAAATTCAATAGGTTTAAAACAATATTTGACATGTATTGTAAATGTAACATTAAAAAAAACCGCGTAAACGTTAAATCCCAGCGATCACACACACAAAAGGAGCTCGAGAGGCTGCAATAACGCAGCTCTCGCGTCTATGTGATGACTTCACACGGCCTGCCTTATCGACGTCATCAGCAAACCTCCTACGAAAACGAGCTTTGAACGCAACCATGAAAAGTTTTTTAACCCCTGGATGTATGAAGATGCATGAGGTTAAGCAGAATTGTAATATCTGTCAGTATCATTAGATATATCTATATATTTTTTAATATGGACAGTAGGTAGATAACTGGTTTCTTTTTCATATTATATTTATAGGAAGTGTTAAAAAATGCTCAAGCAATTTTCAGTACTATAAATATATATTTTTAATTATTGTTTAGCTTCCCGTTGTATCCCGCAGAAAGCAGGATAAGCAGAAGGAACCTAGTGTTAAGACATTCCGTTTCCGCCGGATTCTGGAGGCGTTGCGTGTTGAGTGGCGGGTTACAACGCTGCGCTTTGCGTCTATACCAGAGCGAACAAAATGAAAACAGTAAATATTTCATTTAATAGAGTGGGAATCGAACCTATCTCGTTTATAGTACTTCTACGCCTCGTCTAGCCTCAATTTTTTATAATAGTTTTAAAATGCTAATACTGACACAGCAAAACAATGCAACGACACACACAGAAAACTTGCAAAACATTAATCTATATAAGTAAGTGCATATAATCAATTATCTTATTGTTGCTTTAAAAGCACTATTGTGAGGCAGCCATTTGCTCAAAGCTCACAAAGCTTATCGTAGACAGGATCGGTACAGACACATTTATTGAAATCTTACTACAAGGTACCTAGTAGGTACCTACTTCTGATATGATGGCTACCTATAGGGTACCCGTCGGTACATGTAATAATAATTATTTGGCGGGTGCGATTATACAGATTTAGATAGGCTCCGACGACGCAGATAACCTCTTACATAGCTCATAGCACATAGCACCACCCTTTGTAGTGTCCGCAGAAAAAATGTTTGTTTTGTTTATTCTATAATATTTATGACAAATATGATAAATCAACTAGATATCTACATTTATATTTTACTACCAAAAATGCTTACAATATTACAATGTTATTGGTTAGGTTTTTTTTGCTTTACCCTGTATTCCACACAGAGCAGTTTAGGCAGAGGGAACCTAGGAACCTAGTGTTAAGACACCACGTTCCCATTAAGACACTTCTGTTCCCCATTTTCTGCAGAATTTTCGAGGCATTGCATGTAATTCCTATTATTTCATTTTTCATACTTATATTTCAAGTTATATACCTAAGTGGAGATTGAATCTATAACAGACAAACACTACTTCTACATCTACAATGCCATGATAATGCATTCCTAACATTTCACCTTAATTAAGTAATAAAATATAAATATTATTGCTATTAATAAACTAGTAATTATTAATAACGAATTACGCAATGATACATTCTTTAATGATCCCAATGTATATTTAAGCAAATGTATCGAAGCGTTCCACACCAGTCACTGAACAACAACAACAACAACAATGAAATCTGTGAGTTATATTTCTATTTAGCGACAAAATTTTACAACGTAAAAGTTCTAGACTTTCCAGGTCTTGCATCTGTCAGGTGCAAAAGATCTAACACATTTTTCTATGTTAGCTACGTATTATACTATTATAAGATATTTCATTTGTATTAGAAATTTTGTAAACTCACTATAATATCGAATATACAAAAAATAATAGGCTTAATAATCTTTTTTTTTTCTTATAAGAGTTAATTCTATTATAGTTATCACTTAAAATACATTAATACAAATCTATTTTCAGATAATTGTATTTGTGACGTTAGCTGCAGTAGTGCTCAGTGCACCAGCACACAAAGATGGCGATGATTCCTTACGATTCTTGCCTGCTATACGACATGAAGAAGTTCACGACGAATTCGGACAGTATGCCCTAAGATATATTACTGCTGAAAGTAAGTGATGTAAATTTTGTCTTAAATTTATAATATTTTACTGCTTTATTTAAATTTTGCAATTATTTTTGAGATTAAATTTTATAATTATAAAAATTAAATGATTATTTCATATAAATGTAATTCCCTTGGTTTGTTGGAGTAAGGAAGAAGTAACTATTCTAAATGGAATTGAAATGAAGAACAGAGGCTTTTTACCCTATTTTATCCTACTATTCAGGATTAATGCATAAGATAGGCTATTATGAAAAGTATAGAAATATTCTTGATAGTATGGTATCAATAAATTATATTAAAATATGAGGTCCCTTATAATCAATTGAAGATTTCTAATAAGACTATAATACTGTTTGTAGATACGGTAGTATCAGAACGTGGTCGTCTAGTGCCCGGTAACAATGGAGGTTTCGTACTAGAAATCGAAGGTCAATACAGTTTCGTTGGTGATGATGGCAAGGTCTACGTTACCAAATACCGAGGAGGACAGGATGGTTTCCACGTCGATGCCGAACATTTACCTCAACCCGTCCCTGTGCCAAAAGAAGCTTAAAATAAAATATTTTTTAAATATATATTGTGTATAATTTTATTTTTAATAAAATATTTTTTATTATTATTGCACTAGATACTAGCGACAACTTTCCTCAAATATTTGGAATCCTAAATACATTTGTATGGCTTACAGTAGATATACAACTTAAAAATAATGGCTTTTTCAATATCAATTCATTAAAATTATTCTAGCTACTACCATTAATTAAGTAATTAATTAACTTGCTTCCTTAAGAATAATAAATTATTAGTAAAATACATACCGTTACCGTTTATGCCGACTGTACCTCCAGATTTCTAAAGGATCTTGAGAGGGTGGCAGCGAGGATGTGCCCGGGGCGGGGGAGGGCCGTGACGTCACGTCCTATCTCGGCGGCCATCTTGGATTATCTCGTCGCACCTGCGGGGCGAGGAGGGACTGTATCGACCGCGTACGCTGTGCACATTTTTCAGGGAAAACTCAAAATTTTAGACATTAATTGAATACGTCGCTTAGGTTTTGTTGTTTTTCTTATTGTTTGTTTGAAATTGATAACATTTTTTTATAAATTCATTTCGGAATTATAACAATTATTTCAATTATCTTGCACCTCATATTGGTGAAACTGAATATTTTCTACTACCATCTGTTTGGTCTTTTTGCGTACATTGCTCAAGTTTAAATTATTAAATATATTTTGTTAATTTTCACGTTATCATATAATCATTACGCAGAGTGTGGTCTGTAATGATTTGACATTCGACATCTAAATATCTACTCAGGTTCATTTAAGGAGCATATACAAATGTTCTATGCCTAAAACAATATAAAAAACCAATATCAAAACTTACATTGTAATATATTCCACCAAAACAATCAAACATAGACAACTAAACCCTAAAATTCTATTAAGTTCTAAGTCCATTAAGATATAACTGATATATAATTACGTACATTAAAATTCAGTGCACACAAGCACGCACTATCTGGATGCGGCAGCTTGATAGTATCTACCCATCTCACCCTGTTCCGTTAGGCTTTGAGACTTCAAACGATCCCCACAAAGACCTATTTTATTTTCATTTTTGCTCTAAAGACGCCACTGAAGGGGAAATTTGAAATAATTAACTCGATGCCTTTCCGTTTCTATGTATTATTTAAGAAGAAAAACCAAAAATTTAGAGTATTATAATGTAAGTAGGCATAACCAACAAAATGGATATGAAAACTGACAAATTGATTATAATATACAGCCTTAGCGTAAGTTAATTTACTTAATTCATTTGAGTTAACATTGTATATCTTAAGTAAAGAAATAATGTTATAAATAGCATTTTTTTACAAAACCTCGAGTGCACTCCAGACACTACAGACTGAACTGATGGTATCGGATGACATCTTGCCCTGTTTCACGCTAGGCTTTGTCGCTTCATCACAAATACCTACTTTATTTGTATTTTTTGCTGTAGAAGCTGTTAATCTAAGAGATGGATATAATTATAGATTTTTACATGAGCGTATCTAGAGATATTTTCTCGGGAGAGCTTGGAGTTTAAGAATTAGTAATAATTGTAATAGACATTTTTTTTGTAAATATAATTTCTAGGACCACTCAACCCCCCCACCCCTACACCCATCGATTTATAGATGGATATAATTATCAACTTCCCGCTGTGTCCCATATATAGCAAGATAGGCAAAGAGAACTTAGTGTTAATACACTACGTTCTCCACTTTTCGCCGAAATTTTCGAAGCATTGCATGTTGAGTGGCGGAAATCAATATATTAATGGATACATTATTATTTATTATTTGTTTGTAGCCATAAAATAAACTAATTTAAAATCTATCTATATTTATTTGTGTCTTATTTTAATTTAAATTATTAAAGATCCTTATTTAAGGATATACACTAATGACCAATTATTTCATTGAAATCTACTGAAAACAATAAGAAAAATAGAAACAAAAATAAAAATAGAATCAAAAAGGCATTGCAAAAAAACAACACATACTATACAAGCAAACAGACCACCGTATTAATAACACATTGGCACGCAATTCAAAGAGTATTGTGTAAAAAAATACACACAGGAAAGTCATCAAGTGGCAATCGATGTCAATTCGGGACCACCGTGCACCGGCACCGTGCAAACTATGAAACAATGTCATTAAAAGCTCGTGCGGTCGCAGCTGCCTATGTATGCGTACCTTAGTGTAAAACGTAAACACTTATATTATAATTTTAAAGTTTGTTACTATGGAGGGTGCCATCGAGGATATCATGGAGTGGCTTTGAGAGGGTAAACGGGGGCACGTGCTGATGCCCGGTGGGCTGACCTCCGTGCTAGACGCTGCTTGTGTTACCTGTCTGTATCTATTTTGTGGTAACCGGAAGTGACAATACTTAATGGATGTTTAATTTTTTGGAATTGTGATATTTTAGGAATCGTATTTATAATTATTATGAAGAAATCAATATATTTGTTAACTTGGCTTAGGCTATTGTCACCGCTACCAAATTCAAATACTTCCTATTTTATTATATTTATTTTATATAGAAACCTTACCTGTAAAAAAAACGCTCGGTAAGTTGCTAAAATATATTCAAAAATATTATTAATATGTTCCAGATGTAATGATATTCCATCAATTTCAAATTGCCACTATGTGTCCCCGAGGATAACTACATGATAACATAACAGTAAAGATAAAGATAAATGTACAGATATCTTTAACTCTAGGATTCTTATTGGGAGATTGCGGAAAGTGGAATGTTCTTGTATTCTTACAAGTATTTTAGCTTATTTCTTTCTGTATTTTTTTTGGCTCAAACTGTATACCACACCGAGCTTGGGACCCTTGTGTTAAAGTCACTCTGTTTCCATTAAGACACTACCATTCCCCACTTTCCGGCAAATTCTGAGAGCATTGCGTGCTGAGAGGCAGAACTCAACGCCGCGTTTTGCATCGTTACCAGAGCATGGAAGTGAAAATATTAAATATTTCATTCCCCCAAGTGGAAATCGAACCCACAACTGTCGCATTTACAGTATCACGCTTGTGCCTTTGCGCTATGACGGCCTCAATCCGTTTATTTATTACTATTTATTTATTTTTAATAAATCATAAAAGAAGTAGGAAACAGTCCGTATTTGCTTCACTCGTCAAACAATGTTTTCTTAATACTTTACCACTTATGATAAAGTTTCATCGTAAATAATGTTTTGAATATCCATTTTCTCCACCATTAAAAAAAACCTTCTAAAAAAATTTACATTTTTATTTTATTACAGTGACATTTACAAATATAATTCCAAAATAATAATAAACATGGACTAGCGACACCTCGCTTGTGCTTTGTATCTCTGAAAAGCAATCGTTTAATACAATCTCACAGCACTCCATTGAAACAGTTAAGGTAATTTCTCAACGAGCTTATCATATTAGAAGCGAGATATATTACGTTTCTTATTAGAAACGTAACAAGATACAAACTAGACGACCATCGCTACCAGCCTACGATAGCTCAGTAATCAATTCGATCGGTGCGCGGTGGCGGAGCACGTAGGTTCAATTTGTTAAACGCCACGCGAGACCAACTAATGGTCTTCCATTACTTCATTTTATTATTTATCGGCTAACACCAGCACCCGTTTGCTATACTTCTGTTCGTAATGCTATGATTTATTTTAGTTAGCTTTTTGTATGATTGTTTAGTGTGAGTTGCATATTTGAGGTTTATTTTTCTAATATTTAATACAATAATTTTCTTTTATAATAACGAAAATAAATAAGTTTGCCTGTAGACGCGACAGGTTGTGGATTCGATTCACTCTTGAGGAAATTAAGTATTTAATATTTTCAATTCGTCGCTATGGCGCCGGCCGCCGATTCTATAAAAGAGACAACTCTAAATAAATTATTGTAAAACAATAATGTTTATATTCATTAATCCAAATCTGTTTAATTAATGCTGCGTCATTTTTTTTATTTTAATATTTGCTTACAAATTAGATCAAATTTGATGCAATTATTTTCATTGTAAACTTGATATAATAGCTATTTATATTTTTTTATGTTCTTAAATATTTATTTTGTATACCTGTAGGTACTCATGGCTAAAATGGATGACATCAATCAATTGAAAAAACTATTTTAAGAAGTAATTATATGGATATTTATAATGTTTTCAATTTTCACATCTAGTTCAATAAAGAGCAGGTGCATGTATTTAACCACCCAGCACGAAGTAGTATGAGTGTATCGTTTGGTTCTCTCTTTGATGATAAAATAATACTTAAATGAAATATGAATATTTATCAATAATTATTAAGCTTTCTAATTGTTGGTAAAACGTAACGAATAACATTTTAAAATATTATTAAAATATATATATTTTATTTTTAACTAAACTCAATGTCTACAGAAGTCGTGACGCAGAAGCACAAGGGTGTCAATGTAACGCAACGGTTGTGGGTTCGATCCCCACTCGAGAGAGTTAATTATTATATCTAATATTTTCTTCGCTCTGGCAACGAAACAAAAGCCCGGTGATGAGTTGATTTTTTTTAAATTTCAAGTACAACATAAAGATTGTATTTATTCGAAACCAGCATATTTAAAAATTAGCATATCAAATGTAATTTAAAACTACAGAGTCAGGTGGGAACATTTATATCATACAATACAAAAATGTCGAACAGAAACTTAAAATAAAAAAAATATAAAGGGTACTTGTCCTTCCTTGTAACAGCCGTAGAAAAGTTTCAATAATAAACACAGTTTATATTGAAATTGAAGGCGTACCCGCAAGCTTCGAGAGTCACGTTACAAAACAACGAATTTGATATTATTTGCTTTTCGCGCACGTTATTACACATTTGTGACAGGTTAGTGTTGTTTTTTTATGTTATAAATATTTAGATGGCTAATTTTTGCCCTCTTAGTTTAAAAAAAATAATACAATAAACTAACAGCCAATAATTGCTTATTTACTGCATTTAACGTTATACGTTTTCAATTTCAACACTAACTCCATTAATTTTGATGATTGAAGTATATCACGCGAACATCGAGCACACGCGTCGAAAAAATAAATCAAACATTCTCATACGACGCCCACCATTAATAAAACTCTTTAAAATATATTTAATAAGTCCACAAAGGTGGAGAGCACAATGCTCGTACCATAAAGGGGCAGCATTTATTATGGCGACAATATATCGAATACAAAAAGATAATGTGACAAAGACGCGTACTTTTTAATAATATTGTCATTTCTCAGCAGCAGTGGACTCTTTCAAAAATCCATAATGCTATAATTTATTTCTTTATAAAAGTTTTTTTCCTCTGTGGGAGTGTGAGCCCAGGTGAGCACGGGTTAACTGATTTTAGTAGTCTTTGTGAAGCTTTTGAACTCTTTTATAAAATTTTATGGTGTGTGTTGTCTTATTTGAACCTATTACTTGTATTGGAATGAAATAAAATATTTTTATATATACCTACAACTATTTTAATATGTATGTACTTATTTACTTATTTATATTATCCTAATTTATATCTAAGCTTATGTATTACAACCATGCGAGTTACGTTCGCGAGTTTCATTTGCTCTATTCAGTATCTGTGATATTATTAATTTATATGAATAAAATGATATAATTTAGTAGATGTAGAGACTTTATAATATTTTCAGTAAATTAAAATAAATCTAATTATAAGCGTAGGTGCCCTATGCATTTTCTTGATCTAGTACCTAATTAGTAAACGTGTTTAACAACACATTATTATTTTTTAGGTTCACGGTAGGCAGAGGGACCTGGGTAACTTAGTTTAAACACACTCTGTTCCCATTGAGGCATTGCGTGTTGAGTGACGGAACTCAACGATGAAATGTAATTAAATATTTCATTTCCACAAGTGGGAATCGAACAAACAACCTTTTGCATTTACTAGATATTATTAAATTTAAAATAATTACAGTACATACACATATTCATATAAAATAAACTTTAAAATATTCAGCGTAGCTTGCGCAAAAAACCGTCGCTTTTATAGCCGTCGACGAGACGAAGTTGACATCGGAGCCATAATAAAATCGATGAAATATCTTAGGGGCGACAATAACTCATAGAATAGATACTTTGCCCAGGTAGGCCCGTACTGGCATTTGTGCTGGCGCTTAGATTATCCAGAGGTGCCTCTGTTCGTAGTTTTTTTACCCAATTGCTGGTGATTTGTCGTTTTGTTCTGAAAATTTTATGGTCAATAAAAATATTTTAGTGTATATAGTATTGTGAATTATGTAGTGATTTAGAGTGAAATGTGGGAAATTATGGCGTTTTTTTTAGATTTGTATGGGTATAGTCTGTTGATATTATAACAACATCCAATTGCATTATTGATGTTAGTATTTATTGACTTCGAAAACTAAATTAAATTGTAGTCAGGCAGTTGGGATGTATCTTCATATTAAAATATAATGCTTGTTTATTGAAATTTCACTTCAATATGTTTTTGCTGGTCCGATATTCATGTCGATGATATTGTGTATACGTATAGAAGACGCGACTGTAGACGCGACGGGTGTGGGTTCGAATTTAATTCGAATTTTAATTCGAACCCACACTCGTCTCTGTCCTGGTAGCCAGGCAAAATGCGGTGTTAAGTTCCGCGACACAAGGTATACAGGGTGAAGCTAAAAGAAACGTGTATAGAATGCTTAAATTTCTTCACATATTTTTACCATTTAATTGAAAAAAATCATCACATCAAAATATGTATATCCAAATAAAACAACTCATTTAGAAATTCATATTCTCTATAAATCTCTTTATTAGATTTATAAAAGTTTGAAATTTAAATCCAAGCTAAATATAAACGTTCCATCTAAAATAAAGTTTATATATTTCAACTTAACTTAAGAACAAATTTAACTACGATAAAGACAATTTCAAGATCACGTAGCAAGTCCGTCTAGGCACCTCCTGGGTTCCGGGAACCCGCATGAAGTCGTCACGGGACTCCCCGCCGGGACGGTAGCGCGCGGGCGGTCTGTGCCCACCTTAATTAATTTTGATACATTTACCTGAAACTCGAACGCTGGATAGTTAATTTCCCTCTGTGTCACATGTCATTAACATATTTGTGCTAGTTCTTGTATGTCCGGGGACAGGAGTTTTTGGTGCAGTTAAAATTCTTCTGTCAGTTTGTTTTGTCATGGAAATGTATTGTTCTTATTTACTTTATAGCTTTGATTATTGTCTTTAATATTCTTTTTATTATACAAATATTTATTAAATTAAGGTAATTGTGCTTTTAAATCTATAGGTAGTTTACGTTGCCGCGCTTTCTATAACTAAACAGAGAAATCAACATGTATTTTTAATATGAGCATAAAAATCTGTGGCTTTCGAATTCGCAACCACCATATTTAAATGAAAGCAAATAATATATTTCCAAACAAATTTATTGAAATTTATGTAGGTATGCCACAAATTATTCGATTTTATATATTCTTCAAGGTAGGTAGGTATACTAAAAATCTAGTAAGATTAATAATAAAATATGAATAACGAAAATAAAAGAAAAACATAAAAAAATATATTAATATTATTTATGGATTTAATTAAGTAAACGAGATTTCATGGACTATCACAAAATCCTTGCTCCCAAGGTGAACGAGATAAGGATCGACTTCCGAACATCCCATCTTTCCGATTACCAAACACCATCTAATTAAAACATTTGATTATACATCTAAAGATGCCTTTAGATATTGTTAATATATAATATGATAACTGTTTTATTTCTCCAAGTGAAAACGTTAATTTAAATAACATTAAGATTAAGCATTTTATTTTGGAATAAAGTTAAGGATGATTAGAGTGGTATTATCGTTTTTAAAACGTAACTAATGGAAGTAATAGTTTTTGATTATGAGATATGTTAGATACATATCTCATAATCAAAAACTTAATATCTTATATCTTAATATATCTATCTATATCTTTTAATAACAACTAAATATGTATATGTATATCAGATATTTTGTTACTGTATAAGATAAAAAAATAAGATTTGAACGTAGAGCAAATTGGAGCACTTGCTCCGTGATGCTTTAAGGATTCGAACATACGAGTTATCAAGGAATTGTTACAAAACAATTTAAAACGAAACCAATTCCAATCACTGTTTGAATAAATATGTTTTGTTTTCTATACTTTAATATTGAATAAGAAGGTATAAATAAAACATACATATATAATCAATATCTAAAACTTATCTAATATTAAAAAATAAACAAATAAATGTTAAGTAAAATGTTAACCTAATAAAAGATGGATTAATATAATCACATAAAATTGACATATTCTTAATATAAATAAACGACCTGCCTTGAAATATGTTTACCAAATCAATAAATAATCATAATTTATTTTTTAAAGCCCCTTTATTATTTAATTCTTTAAAAGTCTTTTTATATATTATAATTAAAATAAATTACATTTATTAGCACAGATAAAGTAAAATAATATGTAGGTAATTGTTAAATGACGTTCCCATATACTTATTAATACGTATCTGATATAGAGGGGTGCGTACACATTTAATTTTATTTATCTGTTACCGAAACAAATCACTGATCACCCGTTCCTAATTGTCCCCCGTCATAATATTGTGTTTTGTGGGTAATGTTACATTTAAATATATTGTTAGTTAAAGAAAAGAAACATCCATGTATTCTTTTTTATATTAATAAGTAGGTATTTGTTTAAAGAAAAAATAATGAATCTAGATTTATTTCTTGGTTTTCTTTATAATGATAGATATCATTTGCTATACTAATGCGAATCAATGAAGGTAATTCTATAGCTTTACCTTTAGCCTAGTGTTAAGACACTCGCTCCCTAGTTTCTACCGAGTTTCTACCCAGTTTCTACAGAAATGTTGAGGAGGTAATTCTATACATTTTTATGATTTAATATAATTATGATTTTAATTAAATGTTAGTTTTAGTCCTTCCTACTCCTGAAACATATTATGTCAGTGGTAATATTCACATACTAAGAAGAATTTTATGTGAACATTTCTTTTATAAAAGCTCAACTAAAAAAAATAAAAGTTATATCTTCATGGTTTTTGTTCGTAAAATCGTTATCATTCCTTCATTAATTTAACTGCAAAATAATCGCAAGTAACGTTCGTCCGTCCCACCAGTCTACGGACATAAAATTGAAATTACGCACTCAACCTCACGCCCAAACGATTAGAAACTCTCGTAATCTTTGTCAACGAATTAAACTTTGACCGAATTATCATTTCTAAATTGCGTTCACATCGTAAAATTATCTCGTATTGCAATAAATACTCGTATGTCGGTGTCGGTGTTTCAGCGTGTTTGGAAACAAGGCGGCCGTGTCGAATGCTAATAGAGCGTGCAATGGGGTTCCCGCGCTGTGTGGCGCTGTCTGTCATTTTTGAGAATCTCTATTGCTAAACTATTGATTTATTGTATTGTTTGTTTTTAAAATAATGCTTGATTAGTTTTGTATGCGTTTGAAATTAAAGTATTTTTGAATAGACGATGCTGGTTTATATTTTAGGAGCTTTACATAAATGTATATAGAGACATCTGTCTATTGCTAATAAATATCTTCTTAAGTAGATTATTTAAAAAAAATATATAATTAATTATTATATATACTTAAGTTCATATATATGTATTACTTATAGATATTTATTTAAGACCCGATTTCGAATTATTTTACACGTAATAATAATATATATTTTATAGATAAGTTCCAGTAAAACTTTTTTTCTCTTAATTCTACATTCTATTCCAATGTGTCTAGGTGAAAAAAATTCTATACATATTAGCCTTTCTTCTTTTGTGCTATTCGTATTATATGAAGCACATCCTTTGTATTTGCAGAAGACAAAGGCATCAAACTAAGCGCCAGATAAAAGTATTATTGTTTTTTTCGTCGCCTCCGCAAACTACTTTCATTTGTAATGCTGGCGAAGCGAAAATATTTACGTAAATACAAGAAAGATACTGTTCAAAGTAAATTAAGTTTTTAGTTTTTGTAATAGTATATGGGTCATAATCAGAAAAGTGGACATTTTCGTATTCGTAACGTAACTGATAAGTAACAATACTGATAATGTTTGTTACGAAACTGATGACATAAGGCATTATACACAACAAAATAACGATATTATATGAATAAAACTATTGCTTTTTTTTTAATGAGACACAGATCAAAATTTTAAAGATTCAATCGTTGAATTAACAGATTATAAATGTAAGAAGAAAACATAACAAAGTGACAATATTAACAATATAATAATGGTAGTTCGTAACGTAATCTATATATATAAAAGGACTTGTCCTCACTGACTGAGGTAAGACGCACGCACAGCCGCAACCGCTGTGCGTAGAAACGTGAAATTTGGATAAAAGTTTACTTTCGTAATCTGGACATCCACTAAGAAGGGATTTTGAAAAATTTTAACCTTATAGGGGTGAAATAGGGGTTCAAAGTTTGTATGGAATAAAAATTAAATCGGCACCGATTTTTATAAAATTTGAAATTTAGACTCTTAAACGTATATAATTAAACACATGTTTCATGATTTTCTAGAATTCACCCCTTAAGGGTGCAAATAAGGGGTTGAAAGTTTGTATGGGAAAATTCTTAAATCGCCACCGATTTTTATAAAATTTGATATTTAGACTCTTAAAAATATTTAATTGAACAAATGTTTCATGGTTTTCTAGAATTCACCCCCTAAGGGTGCAAATAGGGGGTTGAAAGTTTGTATGGAAAAATCGTTAAATCGCCACCGATTTTTATAAAATTTGAAATTTAGACTCTTCAAAATATTTCATTGAACACATGTTTCATGGGGTAATAAAATTCACTCTTAAATACGCAAGCGAAGCTGCGCGCGTCCGCTAGTAAACTTATATTTCTAGTTAGAGATCACAAAGTTAATGATAAAACTAAATTCACTTTAAAATATATCAAAATTTGAGTCGTTATCACGGGAATTAAGTTTCATTCTTTGTAAGTGTTCATTCCGCATATCTTCATATTTAATAGGATTGGTCTTTTTAAGACGTTCTCTATATCTTTTATGTGTTTCAGCATTTGACATGACGCTTACTGAAAATACAAAAATATATATCAAAAAATAATAATCACAAAATCACAACTAATTTCAGGAAGAATAAAAAAATTTTTTAACTAAATCGGTTCAGCTGTTTCTGAGATTAGCATGCACAAACACATAAACAAACAAGTAAGCAAGCAAAAAACTTAAAAATCATTATTTTTGGTTACTTTACGTTATGAAAAGTCACTAATAGTTTTTTTCATATGCCAGCAATTTTTTTTTTCTTATATACATATCTTCCATATACAAGCACCGGGTCGATACAATTTTATTATAAACATATATAAGAAAACATTATTACCATAATTGTGAACTAGGCTTCATATTTTCTCAATTTCGTTACGTAACGAAATATAACGAAATTGAGAATGAAGTCTGAGAAATTCTAACCTTTTTAAATATTTGCTCATAAGCCACTTGTTGCATGTGCAAGCACTGAAGTTTTTTTTTGAGATTTTGTAAAAAGAAGCAAATAACATAAACAAGAAAACGAAATTATAGAATACTTACCAAAATAAAAGCCGTTTATAACCCTGAGATATAATTTTACGCATTCCCTGTAAAACATTTGAACCCCTCTACTGCTGCGAGAACACTACTGGTTGTAGCTACGACAGCATTGACTTTTTGAATTATGGTGCCACAACAAAAAATAATATTAAACACTATCCAAAATAATTGCATTCATAATTTAATTGTACGTTATTAACCCTGAGTAACAAAAAGACAATATTTTGGGACAAATTTACTTAACTAATATATATTATTTATTAAATTATGTATCAATAAAAATAGTTCTATTTGATATTATGCATAATGTAAAGTAATATAAACATATCTGAAATCAAATAAAACCGTAAATATTCGTAACAAATCAATTTTTAAAAAGTAAAGTGGTGAATGGGACACGTAAAATTGTATGGAAGCATTTTGAAAGGTTTTTTGCAACTAACAAAAAATACTATTATTTGCCATAATACATTTAAAATATTACAAAAATCTTTAAGTTAATAAATAAATTTATCGTAAGTGGCAAAATATTTCAAATTATCTTTAAAATTGTATTTTTAAAACGCATTCAAAGTAGCGGGACAAGAAAAGACACAAAAAGTACACTTTTTCTGATTATGACCCATATATATTTTTTAAATTCTCTTACTGTGTAACTTAGCACGCTCGTTATATTTTTATCGTAAACTATAACCTAGCAAAAACTCAACGAAAATTTTAAATAAAAGTTGTTTGACGTTTGAACGAACTATTTCTTTTTAAAAAACTTTCAAAATGGATGTTCTTCCTTATTTGAAATGTGTTGATAAAAGTTTTTAATCGCATAAAGGCGTGATTGTAGAGTGGACAGGACATAAATATTTTAAAAATTTTCATCTTTATATAAATATATGCTTCGCCTTTTATTTCACCCAATTAATATTTTTTTATTTATGTAAATTTAAATTATATTACGCCAAATTCACATTTCTCACTCTCATTGTGGAGAACTATATGAATATTTATAATTATTTCCAAGTGAATCAAATTATTGATTTAGTTAAAAATTTATACAAAAAAAATATATTGTGATAAAGTAATCGATCATTCAATAGAAAACATCCGTTGCGCCTGTTAAAATATTTTAAACATATTTATTTACTGCTAGGTAAGTGGCAATGAAAACTACTTGTGTTGAGCACCGAAATACACAAAGAGCGGTCAACAATGTATTCTTTGGGTAGTTAAATAAATAATCTGGGTAACAAAATAAATAAATATCCTTATTGTACTTATTCTCTATTTTCTGTCCAGTGTTACCATACAAAGGAGCCAATAAATCCTACTACAATAGTTTGTCACCGCATTGGTTATGCAATTAATACAAAAATCATTATAAATAGGCGTGACGAGTGATTAATGAGGAATAATCTGGGAATAATGAAATGGGAATGAAGTAACAGAGAAATCGTTTTCAGTAGCTTACATTTTTTGTTTACTTATATTTCAATGGATAGTAAATAATTCTTGTAGCTACAATATAACTTTAAAAAAAAACACCTGCTAAGTAAAAAGTAATCAACGCTGTGTGTCTGTCAATATTATATCCGTATGCCTAACTTATTTACCTAATTTACACAACGATGATAAATAATTTCATTTATTATATATACATTTTATATTTTTATTAATGTTATTGTCGGAATTTATTTCAACTATTTGTTAATTGTCATTAAAAAGCGACATAACCTAAAAGCAACCTGTTAGGATCTATATACGAGTAGGTACATTATATCGCTTACTCATCAAAGAATTTAAAACTTAAAAACACTAAAATATATTTTCACTATAATAATGACATGAGCTGACTTCAAAATTGAAAAGTTTTTAAAAAATGCCAATCCACGTTGCAATATTAAAGCATCATTAGCCTGTCACTGCGTTACCTGGCCTATTCATTATGCTGTCAAAATATTTCTGCCATACTTTACGAATATTTGGTGAATTTGTTCGATTGTTAGTCCACAATGATGTCTCTATATTCGCAACAAAGGGATGCATTTGTCATTGTCCATTAGACGACATTGTTGGGATAGATGTTAAATATTATTTCATTGCGGCCACTGTAACCGATCGATTTTGTTAGATTCTTGTTAATTTTATTATTTAGAAAAAAAAATATTATGCGTTTCTAGTAAAAGACTATTTATATATTTAATTTATTGATTTTGGATTTTGCAAAATATCAGAGATATGACTGTAAACGCGATGGTTTTAGGTTCGATTCCCACTCGAGAAGATGAATTAATATTTAGGTATTCATATTTTTATTTTATCGCTCTGGTAAATGGGCAAAGCGTGGCGATGAGTTCTACCAATTAACGCACTATGCTTCGAAAATTCGATGAAAAGTCGTTAACGGAGTGTCCTAACACTAGATTCCTTTTACCTACTCTCATGTATGCGGGATATTTAATATATAGGTAAGTAGGTACCTGTATAATTTCTTTATGTGAATCATTATGACATTAACAGTTACTTCGACGTAACGAGTATGTATTATCAAATTTAATTTCAAAGGTACCTATCTTTACCTACCTTCTAGGTAAAATAAAAATACATATACAACAGTAAATACAGCAAAAATAAAAATCACATTGTAATCCGGTATTGGTCGTAGATAAGGAGGGATTGTGACAAGGAAAGAATTATGTGCTCCAGAGGGCAATTTTTCTTTCCCGGGATTTATTCTCGTAATTTATAGAGGATCTGCCTGTATCTGGACTAACCCGGTTGGGTCCTCTCCCAATTAAGAACTTACAATACTATGACGCAATTACATTTGGTTATATAGTATTTAGATATAAATGTTATGTGCACCTAACATATATATGTAATAGTTAAATTCATATAAAAGTAAATTTTCTCTACCTACACCTATATTATAAATTTAGATTTTATTATTATCATTTATGGACATTCTAATAATTGCATAAAAACTCTACCTTTACAATTTTTACTGAAGTACGTCGATGATTTTTTATAGCTTTTACACTTATGGTACTTAAACTGTATTCTATATATTGTTAGTTATTAAAATATGACAACGGATTCGACACGAACACTGATCTATCTACGATCTGTGCATCGATCGAACACATCGTCGTTATTTGACACGCAGAATTTTTACCGAACGTGCCTCGTCATGAATTGTTGGTGACAAAAGTGTTCCTGGCAGCAAGCGTCGAGAGTCGGCTTATACCGGCTCCCACCCCTCGACCGCAGTCGTAAATTTAGGGTTTCATAAAACCAGATCTGAGATAAGACACAGTGTGGAGAGAGCGTCCCGGATCAAATGCGAACCTTCCAACCTACCATAGACAATAAAAATAACGCCGGCGCATCTATGTGTGGATAACATTCTACGGGCATACCGCAAAAGTTGTCGTGTTTACATAAAATACGCGCGGACGATAGCGATCGAGGGTTCACCAGAACTCGTGAAAAAAGAAACATGTCATTTGCAAGCGCTGCTCCCTGCAAGAAATTGAAGCCCAGCACGAAAAAATCACAAAATGAACTGACAAGAGGATTATAAAAATGCATTATGAATTTAACAAGTATTATATAGTTCAGCTACAGTAAGGGTATTTGGGCGCCTTTGTGGCTCGCTATTGACAAATAACTTAAGGTTTACCCTGAAAGCAAAAATAATGAAGGATTAGGAGAGAGGTGTTGTTTTTTGCTCGATATGTTCCTTGTATGGCGCCACTGCTTCGATATTGCGTTAATCCTCAAATTTTTATGTTGTGTTAGACTATTGGAATTAGATCAAGTGGAAGTTTAAATGTAGTTAGCTAAGTTAGAGTCGGTAAGTAGTTGTGCAAATATCTCTTATAAGTAATGCGACGGTATATACTTAGGTAGGATAGGTAGGTAGGTATGAAACGGCGCACTCAGAATGTCTCAGTCGAGTAATTAAAACTTGAATGTCAATTCATGTTCTAAGTTGCTTCAGCTAGATGGTATCGCGATGACGTGTTCAAGTGCCCGACTCCGTACTCTCAGTGGCCTACAGCGGCCACTAAGACTACAACTTACTAAATTAACATTAAAGTATCAGGTCGTAGGCACGGCAACGTGTCGGGGACATATATTTAAAGCTTCAGTAGATAGGGGTGCAATAATTTTGACAATGACTAGCAGCCTTACCCGGGCGAGGCGTAGGCGCGGGGGGGCGCGCGCGCGGGGTGCGAGGGGGGCAATCTGCGCACTAAATCACGCTACGAATAAAATTTATGGCGCCGAGATAAAAACTCGCAGCTTTTCTCTTTTACGTTCCTTCCTCGTCCCCCGGCCACCTCACACCCGTGCGGAAAATCCATAGGGATTTTTCCAAGTGTTCCGGCGACGGCGTGTGTGGGGTCGGAACGATTTTGTTTTATGCTTATTGCCGGCTCCGATGTTTTGTTTGCTAAGTTGCACAGATAAGGGATAGGTACGGAGATTGTGTCCTCGCTGGACGGTGTAGGGTTTTTTTGGTAACGAAACAACTTCATTAATGAATTCGCATTTTTTAGTTGGGCATTTTCTATGCTAACGTATATCATTGGTTAACATTAAATTGTAAATACAAGTCTATAATAATATACGTGTGTAGATGCCATGTTATTAGGAACTGAGTGGTTTAAAAGTAAAATATTACCTTATTAAATATATTTAGCTTGCTAAATTACTAAATACGTATAAAATTAAAATGTTTTTTTTTTCTAGATTTATCATTTTTTTATTTTATCAAATGCTGCATATTTTGAATAGATAGATAGACTCATTTTATATAAAATTTTAATGTGCTCTTCTTTTATGTTGCCAATTTTCACTTTCAATTATGTTAAGTGGGACAGGTGACTATATTCGTTTTATATAGGTAAGTATTAAATTTAATGTCATAAAGCACTTCTAAAAGACAGCTGTAAGCTCTTACCGAGTAAATACACATACGACACAAGACGAGACAAACCTCAACCACAGAAAAAACTTCACATTCATGTCAATCCGATTGTCTTACTTATCAGTACTAAATCAGTGTTTACATTATTACAACGGCGTGATCTTCGTCAAAATAATGTCCTTATTAGACTACAAAACGTTTCCAAAGAACTACAGCAAAAAATGACAAAAATACTTACGCCGAGCTCGGAGATTACTCGAGAGCAAGGCCATCTGTGGATATTGAGACCATCTCACACGAGATAGCTTATCGGTCGATCTCGACTCAGATTTTGTGAAGAAAAAGCGAAAGAAAAGGCTCCCATTTATAGATGAAGAGCCATAGACTACGTCGCGCAAGCCACAATCGCATTAGGTCGGCGGCTGTCGAACGTTACGATGATTTGAATTTTCATTGTTTATGGTGGCAGACATGTGTCAAAGTTCGATTGGAATTTAAATTCGGCTCCTTTGTTATACATATTTTTTTGTCGAGTTGTAAACACGGCACAGTGATGTTCCAATTTGGTTACCAGACCCCTTTGATGGTAGGTTGTATCTGTGACTGCTGCTATAGCTCCGATGATACGTTTGACGTCGGTATGCCGTATGAATAATTACGATTCATGTTCCGAACGAACCGCCGTTACTTGGTTTTGTTGCGAGAAAATGTACGAGATGGCTTCAACATCAAATGCAGTTAGATGTCTGATACAGAGCTGGCAGTGGAGAGATCAAAGCCGGCCAGCCAGCATCTGCTGAATTAGCGAATATAACCCAACGGAGCGAGGGAGCGGCACAAAGCGGCGACCATTTTGTTCCAACACTTTTTGAAATTGGAACGTGACGGTTGCAAGCGCTGCCAGGCAGAGACAATGACGTGAAAAGGAAAAATATAAACGGCCCCTTTTTAAACAGAAGTACTGAGACTAATATTTTATGTCGCTTTTCAAATGCTAGACCTAAATTATGATTTAGTTTCTCTCCTTAATAGGTGAAGGTTCAAATTGGTTCGTCCCCAAAGAGTTGGTTGCGCCGTTGCAGTAGCGAGTGGTGTTAATTTAAAAGTGCGTTCTTGAACCCTTTCAGATGTATTGTATCTTTGTACGCTTTGTACGGGAGATGGTTTATCTGCATCGCGGGGTATATAAGTGCTGTTTTTTCATTCCGTAATGCTTTTACATTTCAAAGGGGTTAAATGTTATTCAGACTGGTTGCCCGCTTAGAGAGTGTGGGTGTCGCGTAGAAAGGAAAATATCTGCTTGTCATTTATTTAGTATAATTTACATATATATGTACTTTTATTTAATTAAGCATAGAATATTCTATATATTTAAACATTAAACTTATGTTTAATTAATATTATAAGACCAGTCAGTTTTGACGGTGACTCAAGTTTCTACTACGAAGTATCGTAAGGTCATCAAAAATAAACCTAATACGTGTGATGTTTTATAAAATAAGGGTGCATTATATCACGTAGGACTTTTTATATTATACTTATACGTGCATGGTTAACAAATATCATTGAAGTAATTTCGCTAAAAAACTTGCTAAAAAATTTAAGGGATGTCATATGGATATGGTCCTCAATTTTGTAATTGAATGTATGTTATTTCTTTTCAGGGTGGTTCATAAAAACATATTAGTAAAAACGATGATTCTAGGTTTCTTTACTTTTCTACATTTTCATTACTCTAGTACAATTATGGACAAAGAAATAACAAACTGTTAAAATGACTTTCAAATATTTGCTGCAAATTATATTTTGCATGTGTCTCTTCGTTTATATATTTTTTTGTTATATTTAATAAGAAAGTATGTTTGTATCTACCTATAATATAGCTGAAGATGAAATTAATAAACCTTTTTGGTGATTGTGGATTTATATATGAAAACAATTAATATTTTCTCGAAGATGTTTTGCTGGGTTGATTTCGTTACTTACCTTCTTGCCAATTTTCATCTTCTGGCTTTCCGGCTTTTGTTATCAGAGCGAGAAAATAAAAGTAATTCGTTTCTCCAAGTGGGACTCGAACCTATTCTAGTTTCGAGGTTGTAGGTTCCATTCCCACTCGAGGAAATAAAACAATTATATAAATTTATATTTCCATTACATATTTAACGGTTACATATTTTTAAATGTGAAGGTATATAGGACCTTAACATACGAAAATGTGGAAATCATCAATTTTTTCGGATCCCGAAACTGTACAAACTGTGCATAATCCAGTTTTTCATTTAAAACGTTGTAAGTTCGTGTATATTTATAATACATGAATAGATAATGTTAGTAAAAACTCGATTTAGCCCCGTCGGTCGTCGGTTTGGTTTTGGCCAAAAAATTCAATTGATGAAGAAAAAAAATTCTCTAGAGACATAACTAGCGACTTTGTTTGTATTCAATTAGGTAAAGATCTTTAAAAGAAATGTAATGTTTTTCTTTTAATCTTTTAATAAAAACTAATGTTTATTTATCACAATATCTCAAGGAATTTAGAAATAAACTTATTGAAAATACCGAAAAATAGACCGTAACCATCATAAAAATATTACTACCTAGGGGAAGTTCAGGAAAGAGTACCGAACCCACCAAATACGCGCGAAAAATGAGAATGTCTAGGTCTTTTGCAAAGCTTTCTCTAACATAGGGTTGTTTTATTTTTATAAAGATTAATATCAATTCAATATCTTTGCATATTTATTCTTAGTGCTTAGAATTATTAAAATTCGATAAAAAAACTGTGAGTGTGGGAAGTGTCCCTCCGGCACGACTAGCCTATGTAGATAAAAACGTATATTTTTATTAGATACTTATTTTATTAATAATTTATTGTATAAATAAATATTAATGGAAAAAGTTATATTCTCACGCAAATCAAGCCAATAGAGCGAATAGCTAAAGTAGAGCCTTTATTATTGGATTTTTAATATCGTTTTTATAATAAGCGGCGGCATAATATAATATACCGATGTCTATACTACATTCAATAAAATTTATTACTAAGTATATTAAAAAAAATTAAGTATATTTTTAATGGTATTTCTTTTAAATGTTAATAAATAAATCAAATAAATCATAATTTTTTAAATGTAAACTTTAAAACATTATACTGATTAAAGTATATCCAAATTCTAGAGTAAAACTGTAAATGAATAGGTACAATGGATAAAAATTGATAATAATATCTGTAGAATAAGGTGTTTGGCAATATGAATTTAGAATTTAGTTCATCCTAATCCGTCTCTATAAAAAGAGATAGTAAACAAAAACGAATCTTCAATATTTTGATTCAATTTAGATAGTTTGTTTATTGTGTTTATTGTTATAAGTATCTAGATAGAGGCTTCAACATAATTTATTTAAAATAAATATCGCTCTATTTATAAATAAATTTGTATTGTAGATTTACAGTACCTATTAATTATATATAGTTGTAAGCAAGTTTTTAATTATTATAATAATAATAATTACATATGAACTTGATTTGAAGTATAACGTGCAATGTAGAGTCAATATATTAAGCGTGAGAGTTTTTGCTTATTTAGTTTTAATTTATGAACTAATAAGTAGGATTCCAAATTAGGTATGTTATGGATAATTCCAACGATCAGCCATTACTAATTCGTGCGACTTCTAAGTCTTAGCAAAAAAAACCGCTGTCCCTATAATCATATTAAACAAAACGATGCAAAACAAAACATACATTATCCATCACTCGCGGCGCGAGCGCGACTGACGCACACCAGCGCACGCCCAAAAGGAGAAAAAGAAAATTCAAAAAGAGAACACTCCCATCGCTAGTCACGCCCCCCGCCTTGGCGGTGCCGACCAATCGGGAGGGGCGCGCGGTCGGGCGCCGCCGAGCGCGGCCGAGGGCGGCCGACGCGTGCACAACAAAAAGTCACACGACTGGTTTAGTGTCGGGTCGCGTCCCAACCACGCCGCTTCACGCGCGCTCCTCTAGCGCCTGCGCATACAGCCAACATTATATCCCTACATTTTAAAAATATAACATTCAATATAATTAATTATAATACATACAAATATAATATATTATATACAATCATTTAGTGCGCTGTGTCATGAAAATGGACTCGACGGAATGGAGCTCATGATTTCAGTGTTTTATATCGCTGCGATAAAAGTGATAAGTGATAGTGAACTATTGTGTGATACACATCTGATACGGACAATTGAGGTATTTCATAATTTATTTACAGTTTTTATATAGCGTTTACTTTTGTTAGGTTTATTTCATTTTAAATTTTATCAGAGCATAACAAGTTGTTAGGTCTTATTATCTTATTCAAATTCTTATTCAACAGCTCTATCAGTATGGTAGAGCTTCTTATTGACGACAATTATTATGTATTCTCCTTTTTTAAAGTGGAAAGTACAAGCTTTTTTAGCGTTAAAAGCTATATCATCATAGCTTGTTATTTTAACATGCTCTATCAAGATTTTGCAAAATTAATATATCTATCTGATGTAAAAAGATAATGTTGTTTATAAAATTTTAAAAAAACACTGAAAATGCAAGTTGACATTACTATAGGAGAATTTTTGTAAAAATTTTGATGAAAAAGTATTGTTTACTTACACCCATAGTAGTAAGTCCACCTCATATCCGTCGGTATTTAATTGTAAACTGTTTGAAACATATTGTTCTAAAGAAATTAGTTAAAATCGTTGAAAATTATTTATATGAACATTTATTAAATAGTAAAGTGCATTTTGAATAATATTATCAATAATTTATACATTATTAATAATATTATTACCTATTACTCAATGTTATATAGGTACTTGATTGGCTCACTTATGTTTTAATTACCATTAGGTATCTGTTTCCATGGTAATTAATATAGTGAAAAACTATTATTAACAATATATGTATTTACATAGAAAAAAAATAATTAAATATATTAGTTTTGTTTATATTTAATATATTTATGTATATTTATGAAAACAAATGAGTGTTTATGATTTAGATCTTTACCGCTTTAGATTTTTTTATGCAATGTTGTAACACTATGTAATATATAAATAATAATCTGCATAAATGAGGTCGGCTTATTAATTATAAGTCAACGACTAGGTAAATAGGCATAATTATAATTCAAAAATTATAAATTTATACATTCATATTTTTTATAATATTCCGGTAAATAAGTTTATGTGTTATTTTTTATTATGACTAGACACAATAAAGTGTTTTTTATTTAAATAATAATAATAAATAATAATAATAATAAAAATAATAACTCCTTGTATCAATTGATATTGCTATTTTTTTATATACCTACTTAATTTAAAAGATTTGCATAGTTAGTTATATTTATTGTTTTTTTTTCATGAAAGTTTTAGCATGTTTTTTCCATTTATTCATTCATTTATTTCGATTTATAGTGTAAACATTTATTAAAAATAATTAGGTACATAAAATTTTTCTCAATTTTTTATTTTGAACTTTAAGCAACATGAAAGCTTGCTCTTAAGAATTTAGAGTAGGTAGTTTTAAACAAACATACAAGAGACAACAAATCAATGTCAATGTCGTGTCTGTTTTCGTATCACATTTGGACGTTACGATTGGCCGCCATGACAGTTCGCGTTCGAAATTTGAATGCGGCTCGAGATGCGCAAAGGCAACTATTGATTAGCCTTCGATAAGATATTTGTATGTGTGCGTTATGTGTGTACGCATTTCCGCCGGACATACATATGTAGAAACAATATCCTGTGTGAACATTATGTTTTTTAAATAAAAAATAGTAGACAAAGTAGTAGGCAATATAGGCAAAGCTATACTTAAGCTTATTTAGAACTTTTTAATGTATTCTATTATCTAAGCGCTAATTAATATGAAAGAAATGAATGAATGAATGAATGAAATGAATGATATTTAATATTTATTCTAATTCCATTACGCTTACAATGATGCGAATATGAAATTTTCTATTAGATAGATTGAAGTTCTTTTGAATAAATTTGTATTAATTCAAGTTAACATGTAAATATATGCAATAATATAATTAAATTATTCTAAAATGTCAACATCTCGTCTCTAGTTCGTCCTTGGTGTGCAAATTAAGATAAAATGAATAATTTAATGCAATTTTCTACTGATAGGCAGTTAGTATAAAGTTACAAAATTTTTGTAATTGTTGTCTTTTTTCTATATGACATCTATTTGTTTAGACTCATGTGGAGATTATTTATTAAATTTTATTGTAAATATTTGTATAATTTATCATTCGCATCATGGCTTAACTATGAAAGTGAATCTTTTAACTGACTTTGTCCAAACAAAATATTTTCTTATACATAGGGATATTATTGGTATTATACTATTTTTTTCAAAATTTCTATATTCTCCGCTTTGATGTAGAGGCAGAATTCGGCGGAAAATGGGAAATGGAGTATCAATTGTTTTCCTCTGCCTACCCTGCTGTGTGCGGGATGCAGCGTGAAACGAAAAAAAAACTATTTACAAATATAATTTATCATAAATATTGATATAATAATACTGATGTATATTTAAACTGCTCGATAAGCCTTAAGTTGGGATTAAACGGTAGATATAATAAAAACTCTCAATAATAGCCACCCAATAAATTATTCAAAGTGTTGTTCATTTTAAAATGCATCGATCAAATGTTATCAGGTTAACGTCGAGGAAATAAAGTAAATGAAGTTTCTACTCCGAGCGGAGATTAACTTAGAGACGGCTTAAATGTTAGGGTCCATTTTGATTTTTATTAAAATAAATATCATAATTCCATATTATTTGCAATTATTTAAACATATTATTTATGTTAAATAAAATACTAATTTACATAAGTAGTTAAAAGTTTAAAATATATCACAAAAACAACATAGCTGCTTTCATATAAATATTTTAATAAAAATAACTGCTTAAATGCTTATAATTACGTATAATTATTTTTTTGAAATATAAAGTAAATACAATATTTTAGTATTAAATATTAATGATTTTAAAACAAAGTTTTAAAAGTAATTACGGAACCCATAATGGTGCGTCGGGAGAAATCGACTCTAACTTATCATTTTAAGACAGTAGTTTTTAGAGAGCTTGTTCATAATCTGCTTTGTTTCGACATGTGGCTTTAAAACTCTTTTATTTGGTTCAGATATTAACTGTCCTACGTAATCTTTATTATTAATATACTCACATAATGAGGATTGGATAATTACTATAAGTAAAATTAATGAATATTGATTAGTTCAATGGCTTTTGGAATTTTTATTATCCATATATACCTACCTATATTATAAATTCGAAAGTAACTCTGTCTGTCTCTCTGTCTTTTACGCAATCAGCGCCAAGCCGCTAATTTAATTGTGATAAAATACTCATATAGAGATACTTGAGGGTCTCGGGATGAACATAGGATACTTTTTTTTCTCATATTTGTAATATTTTCAATATATACCAATATACTAAAATACTTATTAATTTGACATGGAATTTATTCTGCCATGTTAATAACAAACGTTGCTAAGCAACGATTTGCAAAGTTTACCAACGTTACCCAAAATGAGCTTCCTTAACGCATCTCTCTATTGAAAACTGAAAATAATTTCATAAATATATTTAATAAATATTCGTATAGTTCAGGCGGGCGTAGCCGCGTTCGGGTCCACTAGTATAGTAGATTTATATTTCTAAATAAAACCTTACACATACACATTATTGTTTGTAAATAATAAAATTGTTGATAAAAAGAAACTAAAACTAATTAAGAATATTAAATACAAACGAAAGGGCAGTAAAGAGGATTTGTAACGTTGGTAAAGGTCCGTGAGATGTTCGGACATATTTTTTTGGGCCTAACCGGCGGAAAGTCAATTATCTTAATTGGCTCACCTAATCTTAATAAGGCTACGATAACCCGGAACGTATTGACGAGTTAATATTAATATTGTAAATCGATGTAAAGTGAAACTATTATGTTTATTGGCGTTATAATTAATATTTAAAGATGGTAGCTGATAGGTGTGTGATTGTTATTAATAATAATAGACATTTTTTCTTTAAATATATTGCTATTATAAATTTATTATTATATATGTTTTCTCAAATCGAATTTGGAACTGTAGTTACTATATAGCTTTAGAAATTCCGACTTGTATATTCTAGTATACTTCTTCAATTAGTCTATTAATTAATTCTGGTAATTCAAGAAAGCATATATAGATATACGAGTATATATGTATATATCACAGCAAATGTCTTTGCTACTGTTTTTATCTATATCTATGATTAAAATATGATATACTGTTTATCAGTTATCTTCAACTTTTTTTAAATTGACAGGAAAACATTATAAATATGTACTATCAAACAGAAAAGATATACTTACTATTATAATTATATTTTAATATTATTATTCATTTTCTTGTTTCAATGTTTAATACTAATAATATTTTAATATTACATATAACAAAATTAAAGAAATTAAAACGGCGCAGACTGGGTTTTTGTCTGAACATAAACCTTCTGAAATAGGTATAGTAAAAATTAACACTTGCGTCTAAATAAAATATAATATACTTTTTAATTTTTATATTAGGTACATAAATAATATAAAATGTAAATATAATAATTATTAAGAAATATATATTATATGAGAAACTGTCTACTGTTTATGGGAATTTAACTAGGGGGGCTCTATCTTCAAATGTGTGATATAAACGTATTGAAATAATTTAAACCTTGAATTGTTAAACCTAGCCTTCCAAGCTTATCTCTTATCGTTGATATTACGAGGAAATAATACAAAATGGACGCAATTTGCGATAAATGTGTGATTTCTTTTTTTTTATCTACAAAATGATTTTTTCAGTCGATCGTCAGATAGTGTGTTTAGCGGTTGTCGTAGATTCCAAAATCTGGATAGCCATTCTTTGGCCTGATCACATCTTATCATTTTGGTGAGATTTTTAAACTTTTGTATACTTATTTCGTTATTTTTTCTAAAATTATAACAAATTCGAAGCTCTATTTTATTACTGTATTTATAACGCATTATTAAACTATGTTTATTCTTTGCTATTAATAACATTAAACTTATATGTAGGTACATATGAAGAAACTAACATGATTATATACTAAGCTTTCGATAAATTTATCTTAACTATAAAATAACTGTTATTTTCGTAAATAATTTAAAAAAGGCTTTTATTTATTATATTGCATATTTGTACATAATATCTATATATTTTGCAATTTTATACGTTTTCCTTTAAAGATTAATACAGATGTAAAAAAAACGTGATCTTATCACAATCTAATCTCAATCAGAAACACGAGTGGCTGAGATTTACTAATATTTATAATATATCATTTTTATTTTCCCACGTACCTACAAGTAAATGTCCATAACGCTCACACATATAATATACTTACAAATATTAAATTATATTTTTAAATTAAGCTTTTATCAGAACCCAATAGTTTACTTAATTAAAATGAATTACTACCTACTACTCAGGTAAGGGCCTAATAGTATGAAATAAATGATTTTATTTATTTCTACTTATATGTAAGAAAATAAAATCAATTATCTGATATTAATATGTATGGAAACGTTTTTTTACGGTATGTAAGGTAAGAATGGCAAAATTTTGCATTTTTTAATTTTTTTTTTTAATATTTTTAACTTCTATCTCTGAGTTAATAGTAGAGTACATTAACATTATTCTTATTTTAACTAAAATATTTAAATAAATACAAATAATTTCAAAATGAGTGTAGTTTACATTTATTTTCAACATTAAGTGAATTAACTTAATTTCGGTAGAAGCCTTGATCTAGATATTTATTTAGAAAATTATTTTCAACGATGATGTTAGCTAATTTAAATTTGCAATTCATTTAGTTAGACATGAAGTCAATGCATGATATTAAGATTTGCTTTACTTTATCTACAATTTCGTGCGTCAATACACAAAACACTCCAATGTTATCTGCTAGACGCCGCTCTTGTGAATAAAGTAGGTATAGGTGGTGTAAGTGGAGTAGGTTGAGTAAGAAGGCAGACCCTGGCAATAGCCGGGATTAATGCCTGGAGGAAAAACAAGTACTAAACTTGACCTACCGTGGTCTACTGTTACAATAGTTGATAAATATTTTAGTTATTATTATTTCTAAATATTTTAGTTATTATTGTTCTAGTTATAATATTTTGATATTTAAAGCCGTTGAATATATAGCTAATAGATAGAATACAATTAGAAGACTTTTTTGCGATAATAAATAATAAATCATTATCAGACAAAATCGGGGTGTATCTCTAGTCTTTTTTGGCTATCAAATCAAACAGAAAAGATTGAAAGATCCATAATTCAAGAAAAGATTTGAGAATTATATGCAGTAGCTAGATACTTATAAGATTTTAGAACATAAAATTTAAAAGATATAAAGCACTTTAAAAGGGATTTAACAAATACTCGTATAGGCTTTGATTTATATTGTTAACGCACACCGTGTAGTATTAATTTGGACATTGAGTGCGATAAAATCTTATCGATATTATCGTTTTCAATTTCTGACGTATCTTATCTTAATACAAATTAATAGACATGCGCGTAAGTGCTAGTAATCGTTGCGTTAATATTTAGCCTTATCAGACGGACGTGGTTATTATTATGGTACCTATTTTGGCATAACTACATTAAAATTAACCACTTTACAAAGGAATATGTAAATAAATGTAGTGATTGTAATAAAAAAAACCGATTTTATCTTCTGTGATTCTCATTCAATATAACGTATGTACTGTGTATATTATATAAGTAGGTAGGTATATATAAAATGTGGGAGCAATTCATCAAATCAAGCAAATTCTTGGAGCGTGTACTGTTTGGATAGTTGAATAAATAAGTAGTTATTTATTCGCATGGCGTTTGGCTAGACACCTTCCACGGGTTATTTCATAGAATGCAAGTTTAACACAAACATAAGAACAGATTAAAGTATGCAATACATGTCATTCTTTTCCGAAGAAAATTAGT
Organism: Heliconius melpomene rosina; assembly: GCF_056956725.1. NCBI lineage: Eukaryota > Metazoa > Arthropoda > Insecta > Lepidoptera > Nymphalidae > Heliconius > Heliconius melpomene. Next base: position 3,334,842 of record NC_140401.1, on the reverse strand, counting down.
TAATGTGAATGCTTATGTTATACCTATATAGAATACCTACAATATATTTTTCATTAATATTTTTAGCTTATCGCTATATCCTGCACACATCAGCGTAGGCAGAGGGAACTTAGTGCTGAGACACTCCGTTCTCCCATTTTCCGCTGTATTCTCGCAATACGCGTTGTCTCGACACTAGAGCGAAGAAATTGAAATATTAAATATTTCATTACCTCGAGTGGGAATCAACCCACAACCAGTTGCGCCATAATTAATATTTATTTATAATATTTAATACAAACAGGTCCAAGTAACTAGATACAATAGCCAGATAAGTTTCGTTAGTTTAGTAGTTATAAAAATCAGTGGTCGGTCGGCTAACAGCGCTTAATGCGCGGTTATACCTTATCGGGGCCGTATCGAGTGTTTGCGGTATATCAGTTAATCAAATTGGGAGCGTATCGGTATCTCGGACGTCTTTCGATATTGCACCATTTTTATCTAAATTGATTGTCTCTTTTTTTTGGTTTTATTATAGATTTAGATTTTTTTATTCATGTTAGTAGGTATTTAATAAGCGCAAAGTCTAATAGTTATTAATGTTTGTTTCAGGTACGAGCATGAGGAGTTGGAGCGGTGATGCGTAAATCTTATTAAGTATATCAAACAATGTTGAGACTGGACTCGGTCTTGGCGTGAGTTCAACTTGCGATTGACTTGAAATGTGGATAGGAGTGAGGACTTAAAGTGCGTGTGTAAAAAACGATGCATGGTTTGTGAGGTCAGCAGCACGGCCATGGACATGAGCGAGGGCGCGGGGCAGCAGCGCTGGTACGACAGCCGCGTGAACGGCAGCCCCGCCGCCGGCGACGTGGAGGCCAATGGGGACTTCTTCCACTCGCCGCTGGAGGGCGGGCACCACAGCCGCGCCCGGTACTACCACCAGCAGATGCACGCTCCTTATTCTGCCGCGGTCGGATCTCATGGTGAGTCTTGCTTTTTATTGTTAATTAGGTAGGTATAGTTTTTGTATAAATATTTAATTTGTTTTTAGCCTTACGCTGTGTCCCGTATGTAGTAGGGTAGGGAGGGAACCTAGTATTAAGAGTCACTTTCCCAACTTTCTGTCGAATTTTCGAGGAATTCGTTTTGAGTGGCGAGTAACTAAAATATGAACATTTACACCCACATATCTGTACAAAGCTAGAGACCAAGCTCCCCCTTAGAAAATATTTCTAGATATGCTCATGCTGCCGCACTTTTGCCTTAGTATCATAGGGAAGAATTTAAAATATTAATAACAAGTAATTCTTTCCCTGAGTGGAAATCAAACCTACAATAACAAATATTAAATGGGTATAATTTGGTCATTTGGTACCTACATATAAATGAGGTTTATTGTTTAGTAAGTACCTACTACTTAAATTAACATATATAATGAAAGCTTATTTTATATTGAACAACATACACATTCTTACTTCCTAAATTATAAGTTTTAGTTATAATAAAAATGTTCATATTTGGTCATTTAGTCGTTTAAAAAAAGCTTGTACAGAAGGTACTTTTATAAGGCCATAAATCTTACTCATTTAGATTAAGTAGAGAAAACTGAACAAAACTGTCAGTCATAACAATTAAAGTGGTGCGAGAAGTATTTTACAACAGAAACTGTCGTATTTAAAGCAAATCGCGAGCAAAGACGGCAAATGCCCGTCCGCCGTTCCTTATCGCCCATCAAATAATATTTCTCTAAAAAGTCCACAATTAATTCAACGGGTCCAACCAGTCAAGACCAGTCAAAATCGCCATTCTGTGAGGTGACAGCTTAGGTAAACACAAAATGGGTCCTCACCGTAAAAGAAAAAATCATACGAGACTTTTTGGTTTTGTCTTTTGAGGTTTAAATTTTATGGGCGCTATAAAGTTTTTCGTGGAGACAGGTGGCTCTTCTTTATATTTTAACTGCTCATTCGAACGTTTACAAAATGTCATTTTAAACGTAGTCCTTAAAGACTAGATTGCCGTACAGGTGATGCCGCTTAATTTATTAAGCGGTGCGTCGGTAGTGATGTGACACTTAAGAAACTGTGTCATTTCTCGGAATCGGAACTGAGAATCGATTTCGTCGGGTTCACAGCAGTAACCTGCCGTACTTTATGTGTTCCGTTGGACGAAATTTTTATCCAGTTTGTAAACTCACTCTCTTATCGTGTCATGGCTTCTTGTCGGTTTGATTATATCTAAATTTGGTAAATTCATTTGTCGACAACGGCAGCGGGCGTTTCGATTAGGTACTATAAAATTACTTGAAACATTGATAATAATCTCATTTTATGCCTCGTTTATTTACGCCACTGAAAATCCAGTAAAAAAAAATAAAGGTTTAAATATTTGAAAACTCTATCGAACTCCACTTAGCGCTTCTTTAGGCTCTTTTATATACCTATATGGTCTGTATGTCCGTCCTTTTTGTCGCCGACAAAATGTAATAAAACATATTTTTAAGTTGGCTAAGGTGTGTATAACTTGCTACGATGACAACGAGGATCGTTTTACGAGCGGCCCCGCGGTCCGCCCTTGCATAATTGTATTAACTTTATATATTTAAGAAATTGTTATGCCTTATTTTTATATATCAAATTACAACGCTTCTTACAATGTTTATTTAATCAGCGACAAAAACATGGTTTTGTCATTTTGATAAATATTTTGTGTAATGGTAGTTTTGAAAACATTTAATGATTCATTCAATTGAAAAAACATTTAAGACGTCGCGTCGTGGCTATTTTAAAGAAATATTTGGTGTATTTTTTTTTATTTTTGCATCATTATATAAAAATTTAGTAGGTATCTGTTAATTATATAACTGACCATAGGTATATATCTAGCCTTATCGTTAATTTCAATTAAAAATCACCTTAGCAATGGCAAATGTAATGGGAGGATGTAACCTGATATAGGACAGCCGATTTGACGCTCATCCAATAATTTATGTTTCGGCCTCGCGATTGATGGTGAGGTTAAAATTATTTATTTCACGCCGCTTGAGATTCACTGCTAGGGTTTTGGTGTTCTTGGAAATTTTAATTATTCAAGACCTGTATCTGTACCTATATAACTGATTAAAAATGTTAAGAACTAAGTCACGAGAATGTCAATCTTTAAACATGTCTTAGAATATTTTTCATTATGTATATTTAATTATCAATTTATCCCATTTGAGTAGGTACATAATCCGTTACATTTGAAAAATACCTTATGATGAAACTTGTAAACAAAAATATATAATTTTCAAATTAAATTGCACCTACGTTGTTTTTCTCAAGAAGCTTAAAGTTAATTATAGGTACATAAATTGTAAAACTGTCACGTCACGTCGAAGCCATTTAATAAAAACAACGAAAATTCCAATTACAATGCACCATAGTAGGAGAAGACACTCTTTTTAATTAAATAATGCTATAAAATAACTTAGCAAATACATTTTTGTTGGATCTAGGTAGGTACATTACTAGGTATTTATGCTTAGGTATGTAACTTAACGCATTTAAAGGAATAAAAGAATAATTGGACTACTAAAAACTTTTCTTGCTCTATCCATAATAAACATTGCTTAATTATAGTTAACCTAAAAGGGAAGAAATACTTAAATTTTTACACAGAAAATGATCACTTTTAAGCTTATCGCACACAAACACCTGTCAGCGTACATTTTGAAATTTTTTTTCTGTAATTAATATCTACACTTCGAATTTACTTTATATTCCACATATCGCGGATGCCTATGGCACATTAACACTATAATAATTGATAAAACAGTTGTAAAAAAGAAAACATGTAATAAAAGGTACCTAATGTCAAACCACATTTCGTGTTATGAGCTATGAACGGATCAATACGCTCGCTGTCCGTCTGTCCTGCCAGGTGGTCGCACGTCATTGCCTTTTTACAGACAATCCTTTAAAGGCTAGATTTTTTCAATTACCTCGTCTGGTGAAGTAAATGAATATGAAAGTGCCAACCTCATCACTATACCAATTAAATAGACTAAGCATTCGTTTTGCTCAAATGTGTCATCCGGTCCGTCCACACACTTCGTCTTCCTGTCATGTAAATTCGCAAATCTATTATTCTTTTCCTTTTTATTTTTCACTTTACTTTTATTTCGTCAGCCTTATACGAAAAAAAAATGTTTGCAAAGCTTTAGAGGACTAAAATTATATATAATGATACAGTATAACTATTCATTACGAAGCAGCTACATTAATTTCTTTTGTAATTTAACAATGAATGAATATCGCAAAAAATGTGTGCGTGCATTTGCCTAATGCGCTATACCTAGCTTGTCAATCGTGGTGGTACACTGTGTGAGTGTGTGCGTGTTTATAAAAATGCGTGTGTGCGTGAAACGCGTCTCGCAGATTGGCGCAATTAGTCGCGGGAGGCGGGGCCTGCGCCTGCGCAGCGACATCTCCTCCCCGCACGCACACATGCGTAATCGTGGCACAAAATAATGATGCCATGAAACATTAATTATTTCCCCCATTCCCGCCTTACATTAAGCAGCAATTGTGTTGCGAAAATGTTAAGTAAATTACCTTTGTTTCTAACACTGATATGACATGTTAAATATATGTTTAAAAGGTGGTTGTTAAAAAGCTTTAATGATTTATTTACTTTGACTATTTTCAGTTTGTTTTTAAATTGGTACCTATTAAATAACATAAATGATTGATCTTTACAGTATAATGTTTCAAAAGTAGTGATAAAAAATAATTTATCTATTTATTAAGTTATAAGAAAATGTCACTAAAAGGTATAAGCGTATATAAAGGTATAGTAACATGAATTTTGCCTCTTAGGTAACTAACTCTTATTATGTTTAATTATAACTTATTGCTCTGGTAACGAGGCAAAGCGTAGCGTAGTCTTCCGCCACTCAACACGCAATGCCTCGAGAACTGGAGTACAGAAATGTCTTAATGGGAACAGAGTGTCGTAACTCTAGGTTGTCATGTTCCCTCTGCCTACTCTGTGTAGGATACAGCGTGAAGCGAAAAAAAAGTAATTATGACACATAATTTTCATGAATCTTATCTAAATACTTTCTAAAATACTTATTAATAAAACTATAAAAATTACAAAATAATTTTAAACAAAAGTAATGTTACAATTTAAAACAACATTAATTCATATACATGAATTAAACCTAGTGGTAGTACAAGTTACAATGTTAAAAAAGAAGTTAAAATACTTAGTTACCTATATTAAGTCTAGAGCAGTAACAAAATAATTTAATTGAAGTCTGTTGTTGTTAATTAAATAATTATTACAAATTAAAATTAAACTCGTAGGTATGTGTGGATATATGTTGATGGAGGTTATTTAATTAACTAATTGTGAAAGGAATTAATTAAGTAGGGAAATATTATGTTTTTTTCTGATACTGTCTTGGCTCAGGCGGAGATTGCAGTCTGCAGTGCTAGGTTCCGTCGGTCAATATACAATGTTATTAAATAGGGCAATCGTGGACGTGGATATGTGGTCCTAGAAGCAAAACATTGAAAAAAATACTTTTTAATTATATACCTTTTATTTAAAGATAAAGAATATTACTTCCAAATTTTCGATTAAGTACGTAGGTACCTACTCACTTACTAAGGTACTTACCGTAGGTAAACAATATTTGTAAATTTTGTTTGTAACACGCTGTATTTTATTTATTTTTTATTTTTATATAAATAGTATATAGATAAATATAGAGTTTTTACTTATTTCTTTGTTCAGGAAATCCTGAACAAAGAAATAAGTAAAAATAACTCTACAATAAAATCATTTCGGAGATTTAATAAAATAAGAGGTAGGCGCCGCTGCTTTCCTTATCATTACAAAGCTGAGAATTGTTTTCAGTATGAAAATATTACTGTGAGTTATAATAGAATCCATGACCATTGTCCGTTACAGTCAATTTTCAACTGCCTCTTAATATACATCTGTGTTGTTTATTGTCTTAGAAAATATAAATGATTATCTACTCGTGTGTGCACAAAACGTGTGCTTTCAAGTGTGGCAAGCGATGAGCGCGCGCGCGGAAATGGAATATTGCCGTAAACTTTCCAGACGAGACCATTTTGTTAGCGATTCCGACCAATATGTGCCAGATTGTTGTTTGGAAATCGATTAATATTTACAAACCATCGAATGCTGTTGTATGTATGGACTTACTAAGCAATTTTGTTATACCAAGCAATTTTGGTAGGTACCTATATTATATATCAATTTCAAATGTTTGGAAATCGAAACGGGAAGTGCAGTTTCTTAGGTTCCCTCTGCCTACCCTAATATATGCCTAGGGTGAAGCTGAAAAAAAAGATTATGAGTAGGTAGATTTTCATCTTGTCGCTGCAAAGGCAACGATAGAGATATCGATTTCAGAAAATATTTCAATTTCTCTGCCCTATTAAAATAAATGGCGGCATTAAAATGGTGTAAAAAACTTAAACCTATATGTTTTTGTCTTCTTAAGCTACCTAACAACACAAAAATTATACTTAAGTTTTGGAGGTGTTGTGTTTTCACTGTTGTTTTTCTATTATAACTAAGTGTGAGATAACAATTTGAAATTAAGTATTTTATACATCTAAATATAAATTAAATTTATTTTCAAGGTAATACTATAAAAGCTTTAAAATTTAATAAAAACACTAACATTTACGATTTATGGGTATGAAAAATAAAAAAAAATCGAAAGTCTCTATGCAGGAGCTTCACGATTAATTAAGTCAAGAACCGTTATTCATTAGAGCCGGCGTTTATTAGCCGTCACAATACATTTAACAAGCGGTGGCTTTGAGTTCAGTAAAAGTTCAAGCAAATCACATGTAAATGGCAAGCAGGCACTATTAGTTAAATAATTGACAAGGAAAAACTAAAAGTAAATTAATTGTATAAAAATTCAAGAGGAATAATTGAATGTTATAAAAAGTTAAAAGAAATAACAGAATTCACAAATTTTTGTCCATTTATTTTATAAAATTATCAACACATATTATAATATTATTTAAATAATTCTTATTCCACATTTTTAGTGAATAACAATGAAAAGTAAAGTTTATTACACAGTTCGTGTTGAATCTTTCTCGACTTTAATAACATGCATGTTTCGTAGTGACGTCAATAGTTCAACTAGTTTAGGTTTATAGAAACTACTATAGTACCTAGTTATAATTAAAAAATCGATCCCAGTCTTAATAAGTAGAACGGAGGGGAATTTTACAATTATTATATTTTCAACTCATGCAAATTATTAATTATTATTTAATGCACGATGTAAAGTTCCTCTTGACACTCAATGACCCGGAGATTAAGAGAAAAGTAGAGATAGGCAGTAGTCGAGTCGAATATTATCTATATATATAAAATCGAAAGGTCACTCACTCATCACCCAATCTCAGAAACTACAGGTGCTAGGAATCTCAAATTTTGCATAGGAGTTACTTATAGGACGTAGGTGCTCGCTAAGACGGGAATTTGCAATATTCGTCTTCTAAGGGGTTGTTTTTGGGGTGGAAAGTTTGTATGAAACATCGTTATTACAAATGCTAGGAGTCTCAAATTTTGCATGGACGTCACCTATAGGACGTAGGTACTCATGGAGACAGAAATTAATAACGCAGGCGAAGCCGCGAGCGGGCCGCTAGTATTATATATGTACATTATCCATGCTTATATGTAATATTTTAAATATAATATTGTTAAATTCTTATTTAAATTAAAAGAAATAATAATTCACTCACTGGTTTTCTACGTTTTATATTAAGACGTTCCAAGCTTAGTCTATGGTTTTGTATAAACTGCGGCAAGTTTGCCTTATGTCAATCGATATCGCTTCTAAACGCGGGACGAGTTGACCTAATTAGGTAACTTTATAGGCTCCTCAATTGACCTGACAAAGTTTTATATTGTGCTGGCAACACGTTTCATGCTAACTTTGTGAATATATTAACTATTTTGTGTTTTTCGAAACGATTTCACTGAATTTTAGAACAAAATTAGTGTTAAATAGGATTTTTACCATCAATCCTAATCTACATCAAAAACGAATTTGCTTAGTTTGCCTTTAAAAATAAATATTGGTAGATCTTCTAGATCTTTTAGATCTTTACACTCAGCTCCCTTGATTTTTTATATAATCGGTCATTATTAGATTCTAATAAAAAACGCCATGTCCGCTCCAATGCACAGCCGACGCCAGCATACTAGTCTAATATATTAATTTTCCTTTTATGTCTTTCGCGTGATTTGTTTTGATTGATTGCTTCCAAATATTGTTGTTTATTATCACATTCAGTTAATTGTTAATTAAAAAAAAAACTATCTTTCACTAAAATATTATAGAACTTTCAATCACTTTCTTATTGCAATAAATAATTAATGTCTAAGCATTTGCTTGATAAGGGAAATATTTTTTTTTAGAATACATACAATTTATTCATTAATTGTTTCTTTTACGACTATCTGTATATTCTAATTCAAGATTAGAATTGAACTCAAATCAAACATCAAATTTAGGTAAGTTAATTATGTTTCCTCTTGTTAACAAGAAGAATTTAAAAAAATATTTCATATAAATAAAAAAAACGAGAAGATTGATTGTTTTGTTTACATTGCTCACTATTTGAAGATCGGTCAATTTTAAGTCCCGCGTCCCTGTTTCCGGTCGATTGCTGCGATGAACATGATGCGCCGAGAGCTTGATGGATGAAGGTAGCGAAGTCATGCGGCCACAAGAATTCGTCTGGACAGACAAAAAAGGTCCTAACAATCATACCAAGAACAACTCTGATATCAAAAGCTTATTGTAGTTGGTCGTAGAGTCCATTTTGGGTTGTATCTATATATATTTTGGTGGCGATAGCTGTGTATTTGCAAGTGATGCGGTGTGGATGAGTCGGTGGTTATGTCACGATTTGTTATACGTCTCTATGCGGTTACTGCATCCCTGGTAACTTCAGAATTAAGCAGGAGTTATTTGAAGAATTTGGTGGGCATTGTTCAAGTTGTTCATATTTAATTAACTGATTATTATAAGATAGTGTAGTACCTACTATATACGACAAAACAGGTTCAATATTGGTAATATTATAAAGACAGTACCTAAAGAGGATGTTCATTTCATAGAACCAAACTAGCAACTTAGTGAACTATGACTTTACTTTAGTCAGAACAACGAAACCTTGAAAACCATCAATGCATACTCGTATATTATAATACGCGACAAAACTAAATAAATCACCCACACCTCACGTACATAAACGCTGGGAATCCTAAATATTCGCGAATGCTACGTTTAACACTTCGCAGAAATCGCTTAAAAGCGATTTATGTTTTCATTACGCCATATTTTCTAGGTTACAGCATTTAGGGCAGAGGGCGTTAGCGTCGCAGAAGTCGTTCCGCCTGGAAGCTATTTTCGCAGCACATTACTAAGGATGAATGATTTCCTGGCCTGTCATGATTTATACGGCGTTGTTTTGTGCTGGCTACCAGCGGCACCCCACATAGACTCATTACAGGCCGTTAGCAAAGAATGGAGCTATCCATTCATACCTTTGTGTAGTGCTTCCAGCATTTGTCTTTGTTGCGCTCTGTGTACTATCGTATTCGACGATCTTAGTAAATTTTATCGAAATTTGCGTTAGTTAAATATATAAGGTATCTTATATTAAATGGATTTAATATTTAATTTTAATATTTATTTATACAACATAAGATTTTGAAAATCTTTTTCTGTATTTTAACACAAAATTTGCTAACAAGGCGGTTTTTATACAATAACAGAATATTTTATCTATATACCTAAATATATGTCTGTATAATCTGTGACCGGCACGTGCAAGCAAAATAACTATCATCAAGGCACCATCATCGCTCGCTGCGGGAGCATTCTCTTACTTACGAGTATCTGTGCCGCTAACTTTAAGTTTGTTTGGGATACAAATTATAATGCTTACTGAAGTTAGCCTCGGGTTGTGTTTTGTCTTATTGACCATATATAATTTGACATTTTAGATCATTTCTTATACCATATAAAAACAAGATCTAAAACTTACGTAACTGGTAATTTGATAACTTTGGTAAATTAATATCGATTGGGCCAATCAATCGATTGAATAATTTGGACCCATTTTGTCAGTAAGTTCATTGTCGTAGGTATAATACAAGGACTTGTTATGTAAAATTTTCATTTATTTTGCGTTAGTTTCTTTCTAATTTATTTTATGTATTAATTTTCTATTGGTATTTTAATATTTGCTGAAATTACGCTACAATACTCATATTTTATAAGAACAGTAAGTTATAGAGTCTACTTGCGTCTGCGTTGGGCAGTTTACTAAGTTATAAGAATGATTTATTATATAGATTGTAGATATCGATGTATTAGCAAATTCATATGTCACATTGCATTAAAACACTATATATCATACTATGATATAATTATACATTTTTAAGCAGCGATTCAATGTAATTATCAATGTATCGATATCTCTATTAGAGTGCTTAATGGCTGAAACTATCTTTAGTTAACTTACGCGTGTGTATAATCAAATGTGTTACTGTGTTTATTTAGGCTATTAAGTGATTATAAGCGCGACGGTTGTGTATTCGATTCCCACTTAGGGAATTAAATGTTTTATATTTTTATTTCTTTGCTCTGGTAACACCAGAGCAAAGCGTTGAGTTCCGCCACTCAACATTCAACGTCTTGAAAATTCAGTGAAGAGTGACGAAGGGATTGTCTTAACCACCCTGGTCCACAATAATGCGTGAAGCTTAAAAAAGAGTTTATTAGAATTACGATATCATGGAATTTATTTAAATACCTACTTACTTTAGAATTAAAAAAAATAATGAACAAATTAAATTATTTTTAAAATAAACACTAATTTTTCATTATTTGAAATAAATTACATATTTATAGACTCTCACACAAGCTTTCCAACGAGTGCTAAAGTATAAATTTATCAATATTTATAATACAATTTTACAACGTGAAGTGGTTTTGTCCTCAATAAGCATGGTTAAGTCGATATCGGATTAAGTTATAGGTTGTTGACGATCGTCGAACGAGGGAGACACCGTATGATCAGGGACGTACTGCCACAAATACCTATGAAATTGAAGTAACGGTACTTCCTTATAAATATATCTTAAACTTATCTATATGCTCCTTTTTTATTAAAACCTAGCTATCGTTAAGTTATATAAATAATACGCATGTATTACCGACATTTGAATAAAAAAATATGTTTTTAGTTCAACAATAAATAAATAAACACAGCAAGATTCACACGCTCCTTTCACAAACCACCAACGAATAACCCAATAAGTATGTAGCACTCGCCTGCCCCGGTTGTAATGGTTATAAAATAGAATTTCCAGTTAAACATAATTTATTAAAGCAACAATGTGTACAGAGTTTATTAATGAAATAGTAGTTAGACGTTTTGTCATTCCGTCCCTGTGCGTTCTCGTATTTTTCTCTCGATACCGTAATGCGCAAGTCACGAGCGGTTATATAAGCGGGCTGCCATGGCTGCCGGCCGGCGCCGTCATTATATACGTTATTATTGGAACACTCGGTCTCTCGCCCGGCCATTGTCAAGATTGTGGGGTCAGAGAGGACCAGACGCTGGGCAACTAGGTAATTTCGCTATTCCTATAACCTTATAAATCGTAAAACAATTTACCTGATTCCACGTTGAAAACCCAAAGCTTAGATCACGTTTAATGGTAGATGGTGGTCGTGAGCAGCGGTTATTAATTATTAAAATGATTATGGCGACTCATATTCTGCTCGTGTCGTGTCTGCGCTGGCTGCAGTACGTCAGATGGCTATTGTCGTAATTCAAATGTGCCAGTTGAACCTCTGACTGCTGTATGAGTTGTATGCAGGCGATGGTTATAAAATAAACGAAAACCTTCAACGGTGATGCCGTCGAGAGGATTATTTGCATAATATGTTAAACAAAATGTCAGTGTTCATTTAGTCGTATAGGCGTACCTGTGATATATTTATGCATTTGAGTTATAATTCTTTGGGTAGGTAAATGTTTTTTTTTTTAATATGTATTCGCTTCTGCACAGCCCTAACTACTTTCGGATATGATAGCTAATATCTGTTTTATAATATATTTGCCAATTTTGGTTATATTGGTTTACTTTTAACTGATAGTTAAACATTTTAACATTAATAAATATCAAATAATGAACCAAGCTACTTAGTAAGGATCAAATTAATAGCAACAATTAACTGGTCTCTTCCTTACGAACTGTCGAGCCAAATGTAGTGGAAATTTCCTAGGCTGCGCGTACGCAGCGCCGCCGGCATCGAGGAGCGTCGGTGCGTTTGATGATGTGAATCACAAGTGTAGCGTGACATATCCGATGCTGTGGTCGCGGTCGCTGTGAGATGTTTTTACGGATCTATAAACTCTGTCCAAAGGTAGGCCGCCGAACTTTGATCAGAGGAAAAGCGCCACTCGATTGCTCAATTGCTTTTGGGTGTACGATTTATTCTTATGTTGATCGTATAGTATAATAGAAAAAGCCATAAGTAGCGTTATATGTAAAACTATTGTTAAAGTAATATAATATTAAGTCTAATCAATAAAGTCACCAGAGTATACAAATCAGCCCTAGTCCTGCACACAGCAGAGTAGGCAGAGGGAACCCAGTGTTAAGACACTCTGTTCCCTACTTTCTACCGAATTCTGGAGGGAACTCACTCAATCAGTGTATACGACATATAATATTTTTATTCACATACTATGCATTACAAATGTAATATGCAATCGTCGTATCCGAGCGTAAAATTTAAATAAAACTATATATGTATACGGTGACGTAAATACAAAGAATGCTCCAAAATTCCTTCACCAAACAAAAGCAAGATGCTACTTCCTTCCTCACTCGGAAACGGAGAGAGTCATCGACGAGGCCTAAAACAATGAAATTTATTAAAATGCAATAACAATAAAACTCGTGTCCGGACATTAGTGATGTTAAATTATTCTCCAAACGCCACTTAATGAGAAGTGATGGGTTCGTAAGAAAATAAAAATACAATGCACCCACCCCGGGTACCGGCGAAGCATTGCGTATGCGGGGCGCGTGCACTTAAAATTACATGTCCTGGATGCAAAGAAACCACCACGCTGGTCGCCACCACGCTGTGGCAGCCGAGAACAAATTATTAGGTCGTCTTCACATTTTATATCAATACTTCATACCATCAAAACCGGTCTAGCTTGTATTAAACCAATATTTACCCAACAGATTGCTTTAGCACAATATAAATCTTTCAATAGCCTCCTAATAACTAACTAGTTTGAGCTATTTGATTATCATAAAGTTAATGTATCTTATTCTACCTACCATAGGTAGCAAAGAGACAGTAAAAGCGACGCAGCATCTATTAAAAACCAGTTTTACTGCGCCAATTCACATAACAATCGCCAGGTTATCAGTGGTGCGTTGTTCTGGCGTTTCACAATCCATCTTTATTAACGGCCACGTGACACACTGGTGTATATACGCTATAAAGCTATAGGAGGCTATAGCGGCGATATAGGGCTATAAATCACTGAGAGACACCCACGACGTTTTAACTCAACTATTCGGCATAAGCCGATGCGATCCATTTTAAATCACCGATTTGGTTAATTTTCAACGTACAGTGTTTAGTTCTGGATTTTTATTAGATATACCATATTGGTATGCTAGATGAAGATTGCTAATTCCTCTCGATGTCCACAAAGTAAAGCCAGTATTTTAATATTAAACGCGGATATAAAACGAGATTCGAGCTTAACACGAACGACACGAGACTCGTCGCTCAGACCGATCCTCCGTCCACTATTACTAGTTGTTATTCCCGACGTCGCTCGTCACACGCCACAGTAGTAAAAGCCAGCCTTGGTAATAAGAATTGTAATATAAAAGCATTATAACCCAATCAGAAGGCAACGTGAGGTGACCGCCCGCGCTCACGACTTACCATTCGGGACGCGACTATGGAACTCGTAAAACATTTTTCGAGTGTGCCTCTACAAAACTTATAAGAATTAGAAGGACGACTTTGTATTGAAACAACGCATAATGCTTACATAAATGTTAATCATAAATGCTCCATGTGTGGCGTAACTGGGAAGTTTTTAGAATATCTGTAGGTATCTGAATAAATGTTAGGCGAATTTTCAAAGATATTAATAAGACTAGTAAACTATAAATATTAGTTTCACTTAAATTAAATCCTCGATACTCGAGCGAAGCGAAGAAAGCGCGGCGTTGAGTTCAGCTACTCAAACGATATGCCTCCAGAATTCTGTGGAAAATGGGTAACGTAGTGTCACAACACTAGGCCCCTACCCACCTTGCAGATGCTGAATTTCGCGTGCAGCTGAAAAAACATGTCTACCTTTAAACTTCATAAACAATAACTAAAGACTAAGATTAGGTACTTGCGTGTCGCACTTAAGTAGCAACTTACATATGACATTATAAATCGTGCTCTTGTATAAAACGTTGCACTCGCTGTAATAAATCGTAATGTAAATATGAATAAAATATAAAAATTAAACGTACGTAGGTACTTGCATGGTATTGTTATAGGGTCGTTCACTCAAGTTTTGTTCAAGTATTATAAATTAAATTCTTTAATTGCCTTTTTATGCCACCTTTAAAACGGTGAATATGTTTTAATGTTTTGTTTTTAATTTAATAAAATCCTTCAAAAACAAAGCTTTGTTTTAAATTCTTTGTTTATAGTCAACACAAGTTATATGCTAAATATCGTGCAAGGGAGTACAGTACGGTTAACAAGTCGTGGCCGTAGAGAAGTTAGCTGTAGATTTTAGATTATTTCTAACTTTTCATTATCTTTTATCGAGAGAACAATGTGCAAAAATTCTTAAAATATTTTTTATAATTTTTTATTTTTAATGATTTCGTCAACATTGATGTATTCGAAGTTTAATTAAGTCATTAAACATGTATAAGTAATAGATGAAAATTAAAGCAACTTATTTAAAAGTAAAATAATGTCTTGTTCGACCATACACACTTAACCTCGCCGTATGCTAATTTAATACGTTTTTCTTAAGATAGCGTTAGATATACATGTGTTTATAGCGGCGTTCTAAATGACTGTGTAGATAAAAACAAAGAAGTAAATTGGTGATTGCTTATAATGTTATCAACATCGACGTTTTAAATTGTATAATTTCTAACCTACAATGTACGTTTTTTTTGTTTAAAAAGTCATTCATTAAACAATTATTTTTAAGAAGTACGATAAAATGTATTCTCAAAGAAAGTACCGATTCTTCTCTACATCCAAAATTCTATATCTACATCTATCTGAATAATACTGTCTATAAAAAAATGCAAACAATATTATTAACATTTTTAAAGTGTTATTTCACACTTAGGAAAAATGATGCTTTTTAGACATATAAAAAATTAAATGTCGCTACATTTGAACGGATTTGAACCCTCGCCTCTTGCTTCGTAATTGCGATTTTTAAAATATTTTCCAAAAAAAAAAAACAAACAAGTCTAAATTAATAACATTCAAAAAAAATAAACTGTGGACTATTTAAGTAGGCAACTAAAATACTTAGCTGCGATACGGCGATCAATAAATTAAAATTAATTCGGTGTGCGAACGCCGAGATCCGATACGCGATACTGACGCCTACATTTATCATTCGTGAACACGTCGGACATTTCACAAGGAGTTTCTGATGGGGGAATGTAGCGTTTACAACTTACGGCATAAGGGTCACGGGGTTCCCGAGCAAAGGATAACGTTTCTAAATATTTAGAAACGTAACAGGATTTGAACCTGCGTCTCTTGGATTTGCCGAAATCATCGAAATTTCTATATAATAATACGCTTTATACAACTTTTGTTGTTAGTGTAACTTTTACGAAGCTCTGGTATCTTATGATTATTGTTTTGGTGCGAGAGCAAGTTGTAGTTAACAAATAAAAAAAATAGCTTCACGCTGTATCCCGCAACAACACGTTAGGCAGAGGGAACATAGTGGTAAGACACTCCGCTCCCCATTTTTTGCTAAATTTTTCGAGGCATTGCGATTTGCCTCAATGCCAGAGCAAATTTCATTTCCTCGAATGGGGATCGAATCAACAACCGCCGTTACTATCACACCTTTGTCCCCTAGTTTATAATTTTAAGATATTAAAATACCTTTAAATGCAATAGCCGGCAATGATAGACTTGGCACGCATATAGCTGACCACACGCATTCAGCATTCGCATATATGTGACCGACTTGTGTGCGAATGTACGGCAGACTGGACGACGCGGACCTCATGTGACCTTCGATATGAGAACTCCTTACGACTTTCTCTTATAGTTTTCGCTTTGGATTTATTGCTTTATGCTGTATCAGTGGCAGGGTAGAAAGGGAACCTAGTGGTAAAACACTCCGTACTACGCTTTCCTATATTACCAAGACGATTGAATGAAAATTTGGGAATTGGACCCATAGCTATCGCATACAGTCACCCGATTGTATTATTAATAAATATAAAGCATCTAATTAAAGTTTTTTGAATATTCATTGTAACACAGCTATTACTACCTACCTAGTAATTAGGTACCTACCTGGTACCTAATTAGCGATATAATAAATTAAAATATAGGTACCTACCCAAAAAATTTTTTGGAATGAAATGTAAATATGGCTTGATTTTACCTAAACTTAAAGCTATTTATTTGTTTTAAATAATTTTTATTTATCTGTTATATGATTTTTTATAAATATATCAAACTTTTTCAACAACTAATGAGGATAAAGGTGAAGTCACGCCTTAGAAATTACCATAAACTACTAGATTCTCTGCATATTTTTTACGATTCAATTAAATATCAATCGAGCAGAATAAATTACTGTAAATACCTATTTTTATTCATCTGTAGCAAAAGTGGCTAAAAACTATGCATATTATTTTTTTATGATACTTCTTTTTATCATATCTTCCTATTTTTAATATAATAATAGTAAAAATAATCTGTACGCGAAAACTAAAAAACTATAATAACAATATAACGTGTTCATATAATATTTAAAGTTGTAAATCGCAAGGGAGCTCTACAAAAAGCCGTTACAGAATAAACTTAGCGTCAGTTTTAACAACACTCCCAATGCCCTGTGGTGTTGATAAGATCTGGGTCTGCATCTGCCGGTGTGGGGGTAGGGGTTGGTTCAATTCCGGTGTTTTATTCAGCTGTGAGAACTCACTATGATTGGTTTGAATTGATTTTATATCTAAATTAATTAAACATATTAGGTATTTTAAATTAGCTTTAAAGTAACAGAATGATTTAAATTCATATTTTAAGAAATGATTCATTAATTATTTTGAATTGATTCTTTTGGATGATAAAATATTTACTTTTTATCTAAAGTGATAGCGTTATCTTCATAAAAACGTCTGCACGCGTTTATGTTGAAGTAAAAACATAAAATTTAGAAACTGTTCTAGGAAATGTAAAAATAAATTTAAAAATTGCTTTAGTTAATTTAAAAACTTTTAATTAATGCTTTAAATTCTATCAAAACTCGTATTACACCCAAAACAAAAGCCAAACCTATCTCTCAAATGAAAAGCGTCCCTGCACCAAGTTGTATCTGCAGATTGTTAGTTGCCAAAGTTTATTTAGTTCTCTTATTATAGTCACATAGCTTCCACGATTTTTGTCATCATAGTAGGGGGGCAGGTAGGGCATGTGGCGAGATGGTGCGATAACACGAATTATTCATACCCCTTATCGGGTTCCCATCGCTGGTGGTACTGCGAGGGGTGCCACGGACAGTCCAAAACGTTGTATGTGCCCAGAGTGACGCTACCGACTGATTATTGTTTTATTCCGTGCTAACCCTATTTATTGGTCATCGATTTTGTGTTGCCGTCAAAGGATTAGAGGTATTAATTGAATTTGATTGGTGGTATTAGTGAATTGTAAGTAGATTGGGTGTTATGGACCTATCTCATTATAAAATTATTTTCATAAATATTTTTACTGTTTCAAAATTCAAAATGGGGCATAAGCATATGACTTTTATGAGTTCAATTCCCATTCGGGGATATGAATTATTTATTATTTTTATTTCTTCGCTCTGGTAACAAAGCAAAGCGCGCCGTTGGGTTCCGCCACTCAACACGCTTCGAGAATTCCGCGGAAACTGGGGAACGAAAGTATTTTAATGAGAACGGAGTGCTTTAACAGTAGGTTCCCAGGTTCCTTCTACTAGAGCTATCAAGTGCGATCTAATATGTTAAACTAAAAAAAAACACACATTTTGAAAAGTCACAATATACGAACGATTACTAATTAATATTCACTTTTTCTACTACGGGTTCTGATAAGCATCTCTTAATCTCTCTGTGAAGCACCTGGATACATGATGCGGGCTCGGAGTACCGCACGTAGGACTAATGTACAGTACGTATTGTACGGTAAAATCGATATTCGACGAGTTGTCGAGTAAATCGGTAGCAACTTTGTTTTTGTTTGTTTATTTTTAAAGATATGTTTGTTTGTAATTATAGTATGTGAGATATATGAGTTATTCTGTTGGAGATAGAGACTGCAGATTATAAGAGAGTGTTAAGAGAAACTTATATCAATTTTATATACATTTTTAGTCATTTTGTCGTATGTAGAAGTAGAGATGTACTATACAATTCATAGTAGATAATAAGTGATTCATCGATTCATAAAATAAGTTGTCAAATATGATGTGTTAATTTTAATTTTATTAAAGTTTATGTATGTACATATATATATTCGTTTGAAAGAGTCATATTCGTAAATTATCTTCTAATGAAATATTTACTTTTATGCCTATCTTTGATAACAAAATCCATATATTTTTTAAGTAGTTAAGTAATTTAATTACCGTAAAACTAAATAATTAAGATAAAAGTTAACGTCGACCTTTTATAACGGATTATTCATTAGTAGATATATTGATATTTTTTCTTGCTGTATTAAAAAAAAAAATCTTTAGTTTTCATAGGTCATCGTGGCGATAAGCATAATCGTGCGACTGTAAACGAGATGTGTGCTGTAGGTTTGATTCCCATTCGAAGGAATGAAATATTTTATATTTTCATTCCCTCGCTCTGGCATTCAATGCCTTAAAAAATCAGTGGAAAGCAGGGAATGGAAATATCTTAATGGAGAACGGTGTCTAAAATTAAGTTGCGAGGTTCCTTATGTCTGCTGTGCGGGATACAATGGGAAACTAAAACATAAATAAATAATAAAACTATTTTCTTTTACTATGTTCGATGCATTTAATATAATATTACAATAGAAGATAAAATCACCAATCCTTTTATGTGTTCACAAATAAGTAAAACTATCCTATAATTTTAATAGTACTGCAACATTTGCGTATGGAAATTTACATTATAGAAAGAACAAATTATTATTGCTTTTTCATCGATATTGAATTAAATATAGGTTTCAGTGTAAAATTAAGTTTAGAAACCCGCAGTGCGCCACAGGAGTTCACGTTTCATTCGAAATCCTACTTTTCCCCTTTTTATTTTTACTTGTTGGGGATGGTCCCCCAGTCTCGATCCACCAATCCACGGGTTTTACGCACAATTATCATTACCCTCGGTACATATGTTTGAGCTCACATTTATAAATAATAATTATTGAATGCTAAATTGAATGGGGTGACTGTGAGCTTTATTTAAGGTGTATGTTTAATGTTGTTATATAGCTATTGAAATAATAATAAGGTAAAATATAGAGGTAAATTTCATACCTAAACATTACATAAAGTTTTTTTATAAGTAATACTAAATATTTTAAATAAGATTTGTTTGTTTGGAAGAAATTTCCAGCTGGCCCACTATTTTAATTGGCCGGTGTTATGACACGACTTTTGTAACATTTCGGAATAGCCCGCCTTTGTTCTCGGACGCAGCCAACGCGACCGCTACGGAATAATGGCGGCTATTTGTTTGTCAAATACGCATTAAAGCTTAGATTATACATGGAGAATAGAGATGTCGTGTGAAACACTCGTTCGATCCAAATTATATTAATTTTTATGTTCTACGAGTGGTTCGTAACGCCTCTAATGACGCTAGTTTGTAAAATGGCTGCCCATCAGTCGGTGTTGTCAGTTGTTCTAAAACCACAAGTGCTGTTTACGGACTTTTATAAAAAATGTTTATAATTTATTACTTTATCACTTAATATTTATTACTTAGATTATCTAGTCTTTTTCCCAAGTAGGTATTAAAGAAGGTGTAGATAGCAATCCAAATAGGACTTACACACCATTTAGGGTCAATATTTGCAAAATAACTTACTTTATACCTTAAATTGATTGTTTAATATATATTTTGTATGCAGGTCGGACGTTAAGCAGCGGCAGCGGGCAGGTGTGCAGGCCGCATTTCCACACGCCGTTGCATCCTTGGCTCGATTCGAAAGCCTTGGGTAGCGGCGCCTGGGGGAGCGGCTTCCAGCAGGACGCTGCGCCCTCAGATAAACCCCTCTCCCCAGCCCAGCATCCACACCCCCATCCCTTATTTTCCTTCCCGCCTACGCCACCGAAGGACTCTACGCCCGATTCTGTCGCCGCGGCGGCGCTCGGCCAGCAGGACTACCAAGCTGCCGTAGCGCACGCTACAGCGATGAGCGTCGCGTTCATGCAGCAACAGGAACTACCACTGTGCGACGTGAAGCCCATGATGGGGGCTCCCCCAGCGAAGCAACGTGAAGGTGCGCAGCCAGACTCGTGCCCCCAGGACAGTCAGCCCTCTGGGGAATACAACGCCGCCGCGCAGTACAACGCCGCCGCCGGCGACTACTACAATTACCAGGGGAAGGGGTATAGTGGGCAGCAGCAGAGTAAACCGCGACCGAACAAGACGCGAACTAGCGCCGGTGAGTCCCCGTGGACTAGGCACGCCCATCACCGCCACACGCTCGCACTTACACTGATACACGTTTATCACATCACTATATCATATGTATAGATAGAACAAATTAATTTCATATTGTTTTTTACAACTTCAGTTATAAATTTTTTACTCTTAAATTTGACATATGACATTGATAAAAAAAACAGTTTTTTCAATTAAAAACTCGATAACCTCAAGACTATCGATAAAACTAAAACCGCAACTGTTACATCAGTTGCTGTTATAATTTACTATATATTTTTCTTGTGACAATGTGATGTGATGTGATATGATGTGATGTGATAAGCGTGGACGCACTGGAGATGGTAACACGGTTTCTGTACATCGCAGTGTTTTCTTTGTGTCACGAATAACGCTTGGAATAATTGCTAAATCGGTGGAGGTTACTAACATTGCATTTACTTATACTAACTCATTAACAAGTAAAACAACAAGGTGCAAAATTTAATTTAATATCCGTATTAATACTAAATAAGTTAGGATTTCTTGCTTAAAACATTCAAAATATAGCCGCGTTAATTAATTCATATATGTATGTATTAATAACTCTGTGAAGAAATATTATAATACGTTTTCAAATTCGGACGCCTCTTACAATTACATGCAGTTTATTGCACAGATTCAGAACCGTATCAACAAAATAATTTAATATTTAAAAAACATTTTCTAAATAACATAAAATTATTTTGATACATTAAATTGAAATAATCTTGTTTAGGTAGACCAAGTAATAATATATTAGTTTAATTAACTTCTTTCCTCTATAAATCTACATAGACGAACAACACCAGACAATTTTTCTTAACCGCCGTTTCCCATTACCTAATTGCAAAGCTATTGTTTTTATGTGAGTATTTACTTCTAAGCTGATTTCTATTTTATTTTCAAGACAATCTTCGAAGCTGTTAGCTTACGAAACCGTCGACTCATCTGTGTTTACTTTAAATTTAAATATGAAAGAGTTAATCGGCGTGAATCTACTTATATTTTAATTATATGACTTTGGTACATCCGTTGTAACGAGTTCATTATTTTTGAGAAGAATATGTATTTTAATAACGAAATATTATAATGATTTTTAAATTATTTTTAATTTAACGTGTGTGACATTGAGATAGCTCGTTTGATATAAGTAGATATAAAAATGTTATTGTTATATATTATAATATATGAACTCCACACAAATACTATAGACACCAAATTCGGGGCAATAATTAAAAGTAATATTCGCGTAATATTGTTCGAGTGACCTTTGCCGCTAATGCTGCCATTGTTGCCCCAACAATTGGAGCAAGTTTTCGCAATAATATGACGAATATTCATATAACTGAGAATTACTCAACAGTAATTGTATTACGCGGTTTATTTTATACGTAAATATGTAATTATATCTCTCATAGTTAAGCTTTGACAATGGGAGAGAACAAAAAGCGTTCGTTGATTGTCTCTCATTACGGATTTAAATTTACATGCTAGCGCCAACATTCAATTGGCAGCAATTATGATTATTCAATATTTTGTGAAATTTCTACCTTTGAAAAATGTCCGATCTCACGATCTGGTGGAACTGATCTTGGATCTTGGGTGGGTTCTCATGGGTAATTAGAGTGATAGAGAAAAGGTTGGCGTTAATTGCGGTGTGCGAGAAAAAGTGGAAGCATGTTGTCAACGGGCTCATGTTTATATCATGGCGGCTCGCTACCGGAAGTCGCGGTTCTTATGGAATATTTTATTCATATGCATGAACGTTAGTTATTATATTAATATGGCATTGAATATTAAAATTACGGATCTCGTTAGTATTTTTTAATAGGTTGAATTATGCAATTTTACCTATTCCGTTTTATTATGCGTTCCTTTTGATTATGAATTAATTATCATTAATTAAATGTAGTATACTATAATTTAAAAAATAGTTATAATTAATGTAGTGTAAGTGAAGAAAGAAGAAGAACAAAAATGATAGTTACGCATTAAGATGAAGACTTGCAATGCATATGCAAATAGCCGTGTATTTGCATTTTATAAAGTAAACATTAAATAAGCAAGTGGATTTATTTAACTTGTCCGTATAAAGTAAAATTATTATTACAGTCTTTATAATAATTTGGTATAATGAGAATATCAACCGGTTTTCGAGTGAACTCATTCCTGTTAGCATTTGTAAAAAACAACATTACCTCCTTTAAGTAATTGGAAATTGACTTACTTAGTACTTATATTTTTTCTGCAGTACACAAATAATGTTATTAAAATAAAATTGACAATATTTTTACAATAATTCGATATTGATAATTATTAAATAATAATGATTATGCCTTAATGATATCCTGCTGTGAATTTAATTTAATGCATTCTATAACTTAATTAAAAATCATTTCGAAAAGATTTTAACGTCTGATAACAATTATATATTTAAATATTGTTTGTTATGTTTAAACAACTACAGTATGTTAGATGAATGCAGGATCTGACATTTTTGTTTTGGTTTTGTTTAATTCCAAAAGATTTTTGCTGCAGAATTCTAGGCAAATCCGCCCGGACCCGACCTCCGAAAGTTCAAGGAAATCGCCACAAAGCCTTTGCGAGTATTGTTAGGTCGATTTAAATTTTATCTAATATTATTTAAACAGTTAGATAAACCTACTATATCTATAAAATTTTAATATAAATATCTATATTTTGAATCTAAATATAGCTAGACGACATTGTTGTTGCTGCACCCACCAGTATTGTAAATATAGAACTTAAACTTTAATAATATTTCTGTTGACATTTACAAAGTCATAGCCTTGTATATACTTGGTAAAATAAAGAAGTACTTAGGACACAAGACCAACTATTACCTACTAAAGCGATATCCTCAAGCAATTATCTAAAGAGATACACATAAATATAGTTTTTTATGAATACGAATTGAGTTCGAGATAGAAAAAAAACGTCTTATACTAATTAATGATTTATATATTAATTTAATTAAATACGAAATGATTGTTTTTTGATATTCACATAAATTTTAAGTAACCTATAAATCTGGATAGGTGAGGAATTCTTAGTATTTTACACCCGACCTCTAATACTAGGTTCAAGGAAAACGCCACGAAAGCCTCGTTCGATTTTAGCAGGATGTCTATCCTCAAGGTTGGAGCTGATATACATATAATATGATCTTATTATTACTTGACAAGTTTATTACAAATACAGCCTTAATAAGATTTAAACCTGTAGCTTCCGAGTATGATTTCTAAGCTTATAGATTTAAAAAAGCTCATATGTGTTGAGCTAGAATATTTTTTAAGTGATTTTTGCTTTAAAATCTTATACTTTATAAATCATATATTTTACTTATTATTAAATACAAAAGAATGCAATGTTATAAAATAAAGCGAAGAACCGGTAAACCACGAAAGTAAATATTGAGTTAAAGGGACATTCAAATGGCGCATAAATTGTGGCTATACGTGTGAACGTAGCTATATCGCGAAGTGAGGCAGTTCCTTAGAAGTGACCTTAGAACAAACTCTAGAAGGACTACATAGAGTAATTATAGACTGTTTAATAATTTATTATTTATATTATTAAAAAAATAAATCAAATCAGTTGCACGTTGTACCCCGTATACATCAGGGTACCCAGGGGGAACCTAATTAATTAAGTAAAAAATATACAAGTAACTAGTACTTCTGTAATAGTAGTCATTTAAAAAAATATCACACATTTAGATATTTTATAGTATACCAACGCGTGCCATTTTTACGATGCTGTTCTGAGGTGGAAGCAATATTATGATAATGCGGCTGCCCGGATGTGGCCCATTCCATTGTTGCCGATCTGACCTCGCTATGCCATAAAACAAGCGGATTTTAGTAGAAATTAAAAATTTTCAATCTCATGTACGCTATTAATCTCTATTATATTTCAATTATAAGAACTTACGATTACATACATTGTATACTGTTTTGTTTTTTTTAAATATATTAATATCTTTAGATTATGAAAGTATTAGCCACTAAAGTTAAGCTTTTAATATAGTAGGTTAGTTAGGCAACTTAAATAATAAAAGATTGATAATAACAAACTAGCACAGTTATTCGTAAAGCATTAAACTTCTAAATAGTTTCTTTGTTTACTTTCTAAAACAATACAACGGTACGTTCACTTAAATGCCATTTAATTTAAACTACAATCCCAGTGTTTCGACGATAATTCAAATGGAACCTTCAGTGCCTTGCACTTTAGGGTTTTGGTTCTTAATGAAAGGTCTTATGTCTTATTATCGAGTACCTCTTATCCGAACTAAATTTAATATTACAGGACTGTTTCTGTGCAAATCACGTAGAGTTGTGCCAACAGAGATGTTTCGCAGAAAGTTGCGCAACCAATTAGTAGAGTCATACTTGAACGTAAAAATTCTGATGGCTGCCTAAAATTGCGAGTATAATTATGGCCTCTATACCTTAGGAATAAATGCTATAATAGAATAAACAAATTATGCAGGTTTTCTAGACGTGTGTGATTGTACGCCACGGACCGCCGGTTAAGAGGAATGAAGCCCGCAAGAGGGACGGCTCGTAGTGAGTTATTATTTTTGTTTGCTATTCTTTTATGTTGGAATTATACTGTAATAATTTTTGGATATATTAACATAATTACATGTCATTTAGTATTACTATATATATTTTTTTTTAAGTATACTAATAACAAATATAATTTATCGACGGTTAGAGCACTTTGCAATGGTTAGTACTATCCCGCCCACTTATCTAGTTTTATTTAAAACATATTAGCTAATATATTGATATATTTTAAATATAAAATTGGTATAACGAATGCATAAGTAATTTAATTCTCAGAACATATAATTAACATAGTACGAAAAAAACATCACATACATTTTAGAGGTTAAAGGCCTCAAATGAAATAAATTAAACGTATAATTAATTGTTTTGATAGTTTTTTAAAGAATACAAAGAGAACCGCTACCAAGCTATATAAAAAAGCGGGTACTAATGAATAATTTTGTGTTAAATATTCTTGTCTAACAATATAGGTGTGGTAGGCAACAATACAGTGGTCGTCATGGTCCGCCGGTACAGCACTAGTGTGGGATACAATTGCAACACTACACTAAATTTGCATATGACTTCGGCGGAACTTCAGTGATTAATTCATTATAAAAGTACGTACTTGCAGACCGCTAAATATATTTTATATGCATTTTTAATTATGTATGTGAAAACAATGTTTAAATATTAGGCAAGTTTTGTTTAAAGAATTTTAATAAAGAGGCCATGCGTGGCTCAGTGGCTAAAGATTGTGACTGTAAATGCGATAGGTAGTGGGTTCGATTTTGTCTCTTCTTCGCTTTGGTATCACGGCAAAGCGTGGGGTTAAGTTCCACCTACCCTGCTATTTACAAGCGGGATACAGCGTGAAGCTGACAAAGTTTTAAAATAATATAATTTCAATTTTTTTATAATATATGTAAGTAGTTATATATACGATTGCAAATACCATCGATAATTTCTTTTAATAGAAAAATATCTCTTGAGCACGTCCAGCCACCTTATTAAGCCGGCGTCATATCCCCGCTGTATAATTATACAGGGTGCGCTGCCGCTCGTTGCAACTTGCATCGGCGTCACACGTAATTATCTGGCCGTATGATAATAACCAATGCAAATATGACCGCCGCTGCGTTAGCTGTGAAATATTACTTCATTTTAGATTTCATTTCATATTATTCTTTTACATATCATAATTGTATCAGCTTCATGGTGTATGCCCGTATGTAGCATGGGTAGGCAGAGGGAACTTAGTGTTGAGGCACTCCGCTTCCCACTTTCCGTTGGGTTCTGTATCTGTGTGAATTGCGTGTTGACTGGTGTAACTCAACGCTGCCATTTACCTCGGCACCTCTCATTTATAAACGTTACCCAAATATCTAAGCTATTATTCAAAATAAATATTCCAACCAAAACGTAAATCGAAACAAAACTAATCATCGAAGTCCATAAAAATTTCTATTTGCATGCAGACGTACAATTAAAGCATAATAACAGCCTCTGTTGCACAACAAAGAATGGTTTTAAGCATTAATTTAATGGTTTGTATGCAAAATAGCCACACCGTTACGTGGTGGTGGGCGGACGAGAGCGTCACGGTACGCGGGATCAAATTAGTCCTTCATTTAAATTACATTACCCCCTTCTCTTTAATGTAGGTAGCAGTTTTTACGGGCTGTCTTCATTTATTTTGAACGCATCGATAGTCGCCGATAGAGGCCAGTCGTGGCGTAGTGGTACGTGTGATAAACGCGACTGGTTGTGGGTTCAATCCACACTAGGTGAAACGAAATACTCGTATTTATTTAAATTTCTATTTTCATTTCTTCGCTCTGGTGTCGAGGCAAAGCGTGGTGTTGAGTTGTGCCATTCAACACGCAATGTCTCCAGAATTCGGCGGAATGTGTGGTACCGAGTGTCTTAAAACAAGGTTCCCTGTGTCTACCCTGCTATGTGCAGGGTACAGCTTTAAGCTGATTTCATTTGATTTTATTTGCATCGATAGTTTCCTGACGGTTGGGTTCGTTCGTTATTCGCAATGTCAGCGGCAACGCGAGATTGCAATGGAATATTTTCCCAGCGCGAGGCCGTGTGAAAACTGGGAACCCTCCTCTCACCCGGAGTACGCTCGCTTGGAGACTCTCGAAAAATAAAAACCGCCCACTCGCCTACGTAAATATGGCAGATGGAAATCTTTTATCGCGGTCACGTAGCGTCGCTGCGTCACGACCGCGCGTCACTCCGGCCCATAAAGAGCGTGCCGCATTCTAATTTCGAGCGAACACTGGAATTTTTCGCTTCAACTTCTACGACCGTTCGGGATAGGTTTATCTCTGGCTGGACAGGCACCGTTATGTGCGCACTAAATGATATCTTTATTTCACGTCAGAATCACGTCCACCAACGAGGCGAAGTTTAGATCGTTCGATAGTCGAAACGAGAACGCAAATAAACTAAAAGTGTACCTAAATATGAACGTAAACGATGACCGCCATGTCCACGAGCTAAATTAATAACATGTTTTTATTAAAATTAACAATTGATCAAAATCGTGGTATCTTAAAATAATATGTGTGATTTCGATATATCGAGTGGCAAAGGTTGTAAATCTTATTCTGCCGCCCGCGGCCAATCGACTTTCACAAATATTTTATCAATAGAGATGTTTGTATTGAATTTGATCGTTCCGTGAGAGACACTATCATAAAACCCCAAGTTACCATGTAATATCCTGTTATTTTTTCCATAATAATCGTTATTGGTGTTTATTTATTAGAAATCTCCGAACAAATTACAGGCTTTATCGACGTATAAAAAATAAAGGGTTAGTCCAAAAAGTTGAGAGAGTTGTCGGTCGGTTCGATCGCAATAAGTTTTCGATAAGGTCCGGGCGATTTAATTGCCGGTTGTGCTCTGGTTTTACATAAAAAAGATAAATGGCCATACTGCCTCAAGCTCGGGATCGTTTCGTGGTGGGTTCGGGAGTTTTTTCTATCGGATATTCGAGCACTTTCACCTTTCTTGTTAGATTCCTGCGCGGGAACTATTATTTATTCAGCGCGCCGCCGCGTCTACCCGGGGACTTGGATAATCAGATCTAGATACATACGATTATGATATAGATAGATATCTTATCTTTATGGCAATAAATTTCTTACGCTTAAATTGATATTTACACACTAAAGTGGGTTACAGTTTTATAGCTAACATTAAATTATGAGTGTTTAATAGTTGCCTAAAGCCCTCGTGGTTTTATAAATTTTAAAGTACAAAGATTTGTATGAATTATGTGTTTTTAGGTATTTAAATGTTAACAATATAGTAAATAGAAATCTTTTATCTAGGTAGATGTGAATATAACTGAAGGAGCACAAACATGTGACTGTAAATGGACAGTATTTCAATTCTTAGCTCTGATGTCATCAAAGTGCGGCGTTGAGTTCCGTAACTGAACACGCAACGCTTCCAAAATTCGGCGGAATTTGGGGGGTGGAGTGTCTTAACATACTGCCTAGCCTGCTACATGTGGGATACAGCGTGAAGCTGGAAAAAAACATATAGTAAAGCACAACTTTGTTGAATTAAAATAGGCTGTGGAAGAACTAAATGGATTTTTAAA
This sequence comes from Heliconius melpomene rosina, assembly GCF_056956725.1. Classification (NCBI taxonomy): domain Eukaryota; kingdom Metazoa; phylum Arthropoda; class Insecta; order Lepidoptera; family Nymphalidae; genus Heliconius; species Heliconius melpomene. Next base: position 3,305,634 of record NC_140401.1, on the reverse strand, counting down.
TTAATCCCGATAAATAATCGATTTTGGAGAAAGAATAGGGGCGGATCGATGTTTTCGAACGAACGGATGTTCTTATTAAAAGTATTAGGTTTATGAACAGACGTGTGAATTTAATTTCGCGTAAAATCCATACAACTACTAGTATATCTAAGCTTATTAAGTTTACAAACGGATTACGATAAAATAAGAATTTTAATGAATATGTTTTAAAGTAATATTACGTTACGTAAGTCGCAATTGTTTCCCTGGAGGGCGACTCGTCTTGGGGTTAAATACAAACTTATGCATGTTTTTTACTTAGCGCATGCTAACTTACCTATAATTTAATTTGAAATATTTTACATAACTTCTATAGAGTATTGAAATAGAAGTCAATTGATACGAAGTAGCCTCAGATTGTTTTTTTTTACTTAGACGGATGTATTTCACGGTTGAGATGCTTGCGTTGGAAATTGTTATAAGTTGTGTATATACTCGTATAATACAATTACACATAGTGAGAATTAGCATGTAGGTAATACTTTATGGTTCTTTTGCGCTCTGTTTGTTATATTGCTCTTGGATGTTTTTGCAACAGTTTTTTTTAAAGAAATTCGCTTTTGTTCATTTCTGTGAATGAGTTTATACTGTTTTTTTTATTTTTATACTAGTAATAATTTTAGTTTTTATCGATTATTTAGTAATATATTCATTTTTTAAACGTGTTTTGGTTATTTGATTATTTACGATAGCATATTAAAGTTAGAATTATTTATTGTGAACAATTTTCTTTAAAGAGTATGTTTAAGAATTTATTTTATGTTAATTGTAGGGTAATTCGCTTTACTAATGAACAACGTCACTTTCTATGTTTCTCCTTGCGTGTAAAAAATCTTGATATTTTTCCTCGAGTGAAACTTGACTCGCTTTCCCTTGTTAATCGAATATATTATATTTTCTCAGTAATTGCATTTCAGCTAAATAATAGTAAGAAGGATATTAAAATATTATATAGTTAGTTTTATTGTGCATGCTTAAAGTATATAGTAAAATTCGATTTGTAATGTTTCTGAATGTGATTTTCTCTGGTCTTTCCCAGCCTGCCAGGAGACAGGTAAATAACACTTGACTCACAATTATATTTTAAATTGTAAAATGTCAGCTTTAAAAGTATTACTTTGCTTAATCTAAACAATCTATTAAATCCAATCTTTACTCATTGAAATATTAAAAAAAAATAAATCATTCATAACTTAACAAAAATACATACTAAAGCCCCCCAATACTAAAGCCCCCTTAGTTTTCTAGTTAGTTAGCTACTATATTTTATGCATATAAGCTATAACCCAATACATTATGTGTACAGAGGGTCGCGAGTGCGTGAACTGCGGCGCGACGAGCACGCCGCTGTGGCGACGCGACGGCACCGGCCACTACCTCTGCAACGCCTGCGGACTCTACTACAAGATGAACGGACAGAACCGACCGCTCATCAAGCCCAAGCGGAGACTGGTGAGTGTAAGAATCCGACCAATTTCCTCGTACATTCAATAAGACTTACAAATATTATGGATTTGATGTCCAGATATGAGCCTGTTGAAATAGGAGAGCAAGTGTCGCGTAATCTATAAAATTAGATACATTTTTTTATATAGACATGCATTTTCATATAATTAAAACCTGTTTATTTATAATAAGGTATTCATTAAAAAAAAACCATCAGTCGTCTAAAATAATGGCACTTAGCAAAGAATTATCGTATCCACTAATATTTCTAGTTTTTAAAAATAAATATATCATTTGATAATAAGCGAGCAGCGAGTTTAGCTCTATTATAAAATGTAATACAAGTTGAAGAGACGGCGAGACCAAACCCAGAATGGGTGTTGTTTACAGTTAGGGGCAGTAATAAAAAGGCGGGGCATGCGTGCGAGCACGACAAACTCACAAATTGGGCTCTTAAGAAACCTGAGCGCTTTCAAAGATCTCTACGTCCACGAAACTAGCTCTATGACCGCCATAAATCTCCCAGTTAAAGTTTAATCTATGGTCGGGCACGCATAAAACTGAAACAATGCGACATGGCCGCTGCCTGCTGGCTGCTGGGACCTCACGTCGCCGGAACCCGTCTGAAGCTAACGACTGGCCCGTGCCCACTATTGTACAATTACCTTAATATCCTAGTTGCTGACATAAACTAGATGAACGACTGCGAATATTTGCTTTTATTCGCTAAATTATATAATGTCCAAACATTATGATGTAATCTTAAGGCTAGTACTGAACTAAAAGACTTTGGTCTCAGTTGGTCCTATATAAAAACTACATGTACGGCTCTACCATGTTTTTTTAAATCTTTTGTATTTTAATTTCACTTAGCTTGACGTTGTAAACGTTTCCAGCCACTGGTAGCTCATTGAGTCATGGTTTTTAAACCCGGATGTAATGATACTCGCGTAGTTTTAATATAATATGGAGTCAGTGTACTGTACGGTGATACCGTTAATGCAGGTTGCTCGAGATTGAATTCTCACTTTTAATTTCGTTGTGGAACTTTAAGACAATGCTTGCTTCCTTTGAAACGGAACTAGCAACGGGTTTGTTATCTTACGAAATATGAGACAATTTAATAATGTTTCTATAGTTCGGTCTTTGATTTTAATATTTATTTTTAATTTTTAGTTGACCTTCACTCAGTCATTGTTCTCCTTTCAAATGAAAATGAATAATATAATAAAATATGATGTACTTACTTACACAGTAAACGGTTTTAATATATATGCAAATAACAGTAATTAATTTAAAAATATTATTTCCGAAGTTACGAATTCGTTGTGAAACCTAACGTTTTTGAAACGAATTACTTTACGAAACCACGAATAATTTGACACCAGTCTTGCACTGGCACACGAAAAAATTGAATAGTTAAAACAATAATCATTATAAAATAGACTAATTACTTAAATGTACTTGACACGGATGGGAATGGAAGTGGGAACCTCTTGACAATACAATTTGGGGTTCACCGCAAATGAGACAATGGAACTGTTGGACAATTTCATAATAAACAATTAATGGCGGTAATTGCTAATTAGGAGTTAAGATAACTCACTTTGTTCAATTTGTTGTGTAATAAAAACGTATTTTGAGTGAAGATTAAGTTGTTCGCGTGGAGCCGGCCTAATTTTTTAATAAATTTACTTTTTTTACTATATTATGGTAATTTTTACGAATGTATTATGCTAACTTTTTATTTCTTTTTCTAAATAATTAATTAGACAAGTCGTAGTGTAGGGGCACGAGCGTGTGGCTGTAAGCGTGATACGTCCTGGGTTCGATTCCCTCGCTCTGGTAACGAGGCAAAGCGCGGGTTTGAGTTTCAACAACCAATACCTCCATTATTCGATGGAAAGTGATCAATGGAAGTGCCTTAATGGTAACGAAGTATCTTAACACTAGTTTCCCATGTTCTCTCTGTATACCCTATTTGCGAGATACAGTGTGAAGTCAAAAATAATAATAATCAATTATAACATATATTACATAGTTGTACATAGTTGTATTCTAAGTTTATAATGTTTATATAATAACATAAAGAAGTAAATACAAATGCAAATGCTATACAAGTTCGTTTTCAGTCGCAAGCGATACAACGCCACTTTTGTTTATAGCGGAGATGGGTGTGCGATAAGCTTTATTGTTCAGGTTTAAACGTACTTTAGCATTTGTTAAATGTGATGTTTTTAATTTTTAAAATCAACATAATGTTTTTGTTCTTAAAATATTCTTAAATAAAAGTAGATAAGAATGGCCATATTAGTTTTGGCATTTTATTAAAAGTAGTAAGAACTGCCTAAATACGATAGGTTTTTGAATACAGAACTATAATCTTTAGTTAAACATGCACATATCATAAAATTGATGATTACTTACTTTACCGATGTCTTAATAAAATAAAATTTTACATAGCAAAGTCTAGACTCACAAAATAGACGATAATTGACATCCTACCATTATTAATATAAAAAAAATCATAAAAATTGTCATAACAAAAAAAATCTTATTCTCTTATCAACTAACGTAGACTTCAATACGAATTCCATAATGAATAAGAAGCGTTGACAATAAATAAAAAAATGTATTTCCTATTTATCTTCAGATAAATGTTCTAATATCTCCCACGCTATCTAATCTGTCCAGATGGCTTGCAAATGCCTCAATTATTAGGTACTATACAGTATAATCACACACCTAAATCTCTACATCCTCATAATATACACGAACAACTCGAACCAAAGGCGGGCGGTCATAGAACTTGCCTATTTGGCATTCATGGCCCCAACAAGTGCCAAATAAATATTACAATAAGAATTCTATAGCTCCAAGCCTATGTATGAGTCGGTCCCACACTGTCTGCCTTACGTGCCTGCCCATGACGTCATATGAGGAATGTTCAAAAGAAATAAAACGATTGTTTTATTTAAATTTATGTTATGCGAAATATTTGGTTGAGCAAATAACAATGTATTATAATAAGATATTTCTTTTCTTTTTTCTTTTTATATCTTTTTCTACTACATAGAATGATTGGAAATGAATATTCTTAAACACATTCAGATTGTTATTTTATCGATTGATTCTATAAATAAATGATGCCATTAAACGTGCATGTCAATAGTTTATTAATTATATTTCGAGTAGGAGGTTTTATTGTCCATACGGTAGTGACCGTTGTCGGTGTCGCACGGGGCCGGTCGCCGCTCATCGATCACTGTGAGCCATCGAATAAATCTTGCTTCAAACCTCGGTGCAAGTTATAAGCGAAAATTAAATTATTATTATAATTAATTTTGATTATAAAAACAATAGTCCCTCCTTGTTTATTTTAAAAATAATGTACATATCTACATTATAATATTAATAGTGTATCTAAAGAATAGCATCTCGTGGAATTTGTCTTAATCTATTTAATTCAGTAGGTCTGTACGGTTATTTGCTATCTATTGGTTTTGAATATATATTTTTTAAATAAAAATAAAATACTCTAATCACTTTAATATTTAATTTAAATTTCCACTAAGAAGTTTAATTATAGATGAAATTAATGAAAAAAACATGCAAGGTGAATTAATATCGTGATTCATTTGACTCACTCATGTGTAGCTGGGTCGTTCACGTCTCGCGGTCAACAGATTTAGAGATTAAAGTTGTTTTACTTTGAAATTATAATAAGAAAGTATATTATACGTGTATAATAAGTTAAAATGTTTATTTTATGTATTAAATGTAAAACAAAAATGTATTATTAAGTCACGTACAGACAAAATTTTAGTTGTAGAGCATATGTTTTCTTTCGAAGTTGGTTAAATAACATTCATATCAGACATTTTGAAGATATCTGGCTTAGCAGTAGGTACAATGGGTTCTCACGCATGCCCGGTGAGTGACACGGCCTCGCGGCGGGGGTGCACTACGTTTTATCAATCTCACTCAAAGCTCAAAAGTCTTACCTGCGCAACCTGTAAGGCACCTGCTAACATACTTATTACATTTTTATAATATTTTAAAACGTTGTTCAAACAATGACTTAAAAATTTATTATGTTCTGATAAAATTGCCCGATGCCTAGTTATACCGAAATGTTATGTAAATTTTAAATATACATTCTTAGACTCATTGTAAAATTATTATTATTATTAATATTTAGTTAAACAAAAATTTTCCTTACTCTAAATATAATAGATATTTAAACTATTTTGCATATCTCATTATATCTTTTTCATCTATTTCTCGTAAAAACAATACATATACCAACCTTAAAATGAAAATGCCTAATTAATCCAAAATATGTTGGTGTATTTCTACATACTTTAGTTCTTATTTTACTTTCAAATAAATTTTATATAAATACCTTATGACGCGACACTACCCAAACGAGGTTGTGCCGGAGAAATACTCGAGTCTCTTTTATTGCATTTCCATAAACACGGACCCTTTTTTCATCCCACGGCCGGAGCTCGAGAAAAAAACTCCACTTTTGTCAACGCCTTGATTGATATGGTAACCTTCCCTTGTTTTAGCAATAACCCAAAGTCTTTAGTTTGTTTTTTCACCATCTCCTTGTACATTTTTATTTGCCACGTCGAACAGGTTTGACACATCACTAAATTTTGTAAGAAAAATGACAATTCTCAGGACCTTCCAGCGGCGGCCGGATAGCGGGAGGTGTTATAAATTTTCAATTTTTTACTTCCCGTTCATTGTTGGGAACCTTACGTTTTTGTGTACGTACTTTTGTGTATAGTCTCCTCTACCTGTAATAGGCGCCAGTGGCTGTGACATTTATGGACAGGATATTGGAAACATATTAATGCCGATATTAATTATGAGGAACACTGTTTTTGGTGGTAATAAATTCAAATAATACGGGTGGAAGTTTTTTGTTACGTTTTGTTGTCAAAACATACACAGATGATATTCTTTTCCATTTAATAGACGTTCAATAGTGAAGGTTTATATAGAATATGGGAGGCTCGTGTAATCGAGTGATGCGGTTAAACGGATCGGCTTGGAGCGCGGTACGTGCGATTCCACCCGTGAAGCGAGGAGAATCGATTGCCAGCTACACGTATGAACTCAATTGGGAACCTGTGCCGCGTTACGTCCCTATCAACGGAGTCTTATTGTATTTAAAATTAATCGTAATTTGATTACAATTAGACTGTGTAACGCTAAGGTCGTCATTAGTAACACCTGTCAAAATGACGAATAAGCTTGATCTTGTAATTTTAAATGCCATATGGAACATTTTCATTACAGAGGCAGTGCTAAGAATATAGTACTGGATGTAATAACTTAATAAGGGCAACATCTCTCGAAGTGAAAGATCCTCGTGTTACACAAATCGTTTCGCACAAAGTTATTTATCGGTAGCCGCGCTGTGTCCGAGAACGCCTTTGATTTAGAGCCTTAAATTGCATGTTGCAGAATTATGAGAGTACTCCTCGATCTTCAGAGCATACGTTATATTATAAGAGTTGCAATAATATTTATTTTTTCATATAAAATAGAACTATATTCATTAGGTACCTACTTTAGCTAACTCTACTTATAAGAATGAAACCAGATTCTTAATTCTCACACGGTTGTCCATCTTCAAAACGCCAATCATCATATTTCCTCATGTTGTTGCTCCTATAAGCAATTAAGAGCATTAGGCAATCGTTTGAACGACATCAAAGGCGAAGGTACTACCGTGTTACGTTATAATCTGGCTTAGCTTCGTCCGATCTGACAGACTGTAAGTGCTGCTACCGTTGCTTGCTAGTGACGTACCTACACCTGATCGAAAGTCGATCTACTAAATAATTCGAATAAGTGCTGCTACCGATAGTGATGTACCTACCTACACCTGACCCAAAGTCGATCTACTAAATAATTCGAAGCGCAACTGTGCAATGGACTTCCTCAGCAATTAGATAGCAGGAAACCGCGGCTGTCATTAGAACGTCAGCGCCAACTGTTCGAGAAGTGCTCGAATCACGGCCCACGCTATTATAATTAGGCACAACGTGCAGTAAATACAAATAAATAAAGATCGATGGTATGGCAGCCGGCAATTTAGCGGTGTGCTCGTTGCGCTCAAATTGTTGGGTGCGTTGTCTCGCTGACTAATGACGCGACTCCCGCGCCACTAAACTAACTTATTAATATATGAATATTATCAAATCATTTTGGATATTTCCGCCCATATGTTATAAGAAATTTTAATTTAAAATTGGATTTGTCAATGGTGAAGAAGAATATTCCTATAAATCAAATTGAATGTTAGAGTCGACTGTAATCTTACTAATGCATCGCGAAATGTTTGTTTAAGTTTGTAACGTTTTGTCAACTGTGGTGTATCGTCCCACGCGCGCGCCGTACAAGCCACCACTTTGATCCCCAGTTACTTCCGCGTTGAAGCTCTACGAACACTTACAGTTTATTGTGAATTTTATTACATTATTGCTTTTACTTGAACAATATATATGTAACTCATAAAATAATCATTCGAATATTTTAGTATTAGTATTCGTTTGATAATGTCAATTTTTACATATATATAATTGAATTTAAAACAGGAAATACAATGTAATTTTCTGCTAAGTTAACTTCATTCTAGACTTCATTTCATTCAAAAAGGCCAAAGAAATAATATTGCTCTCACTTTCCGCCGATTTCTGGAGACATTGCATGTTGAATGGCGAAATTCAACGCGGCTGTTTGCCGCGTCACCGGAAATAAAAATATAAATGTAAATAAATATTTTATTTCCTCGAGTGAGGATTGAATCCACAATTGTCGCGTTACAGTGACACTTTTGTGCCGCTGCGCCACCACCGCCACAAATGCATGCAAATTAAATTCAGTATATTTTCTTCTCAAACGCCCCACGATACTATCGATTACGCGTTGGTGCCTTATTGCTGTTCATATATCTATAGAACTTCCCACTTTTCTTGCTGCTTCCTCAGCTCCGATCGCGAGCGTTTAGAAAAGGCAATTTCGTATGCATCAGAACTGGTTGTTCACCAAATATGAAGGTGTACCCGATACATTTGTATGTATCTCCCGATCACCAGATCGCGGCAGATCCGTCGTAATTGACGCAATCCGATATCCGCGACGCGACGCGATAGCCCTACAACGACAATACCACGTTAAATGTTAAATGAGCCGCGTATTTACATAATTGCTTTTATTTGTTTAAGTAATCGTGCATATTGTAACAGCCTTTGATTAATCGCGCTATAAAAGAACGCTATGCAGTAATTACATTTACATTAAACGGTCGCTGGTGACTTACGACTTTATTACTATTGAATAAATACATAAAATATATATTTGAGATACCATCAGGTTGCTCCGTAATAGGAATAATGTTTGGAAACCACACTAATATGAATATATTTACCTGTTACAGTGTATGTAAGTACATAATGAAAGTAGCGTTGTTAACACATCCATAAAAAGAAAAACACTTATAACTTTATCGAAATATGATAAATTCTAATAGACTTCGTTGTGGCGGAGTTGGGTTGTACTTATACCTGATTGCATAGGCGTTGATTGTGCGTTTGATTCCCACTTGATACAACGAACGTTTATATTGGTTCTAAATACAATGTAAATCTGGTTAGGCAACCCCTAACTAATGCATTTAAGATGGGCGGGAAATGGAGAGCAAAATTGTTTGTCACTAGGCTCTCCTTGCTTTCCTCGCATTATGCAAGAGATGTAAAATCGAGATTACGAATAGATTTATGTTTATTTTTAAACGTAAAACTAGTTAATTAGCATAATAAGCTCGTGTAAGAAAGAAACAAACTGAAATAGCTTTTCCCCAGTTCTGAGAAGAATAGTTACATATGTATAAAGTAATCACATTGTTCGAACGTGTTAAAGACCGGTTGGTTGCGAGTAACGAGCATTTGGTATACAATAGACCTTTTAGCGTCATCTCAGCGCACGTCAATCGCGAGTCGGCCTCCACGTCGGTGAGCGACAAGCTTTATTATCCAGGGCTACGGTTACCTGAGGCTACTCCTGTGGCACATAATTATTATAATTCCAATAATTGATCGCCGCTTATGTAAAGTGCTCTAATATTAAGCAAAGGTTATTGTGTATAAAGTTGTCTAATTGTTTATTTTACAATTTTAATAATTAAATTAAAATGCAGGGAAAATTTGTCACATTCTTTATTTAACTGATGAGAAACTCTTAAAATGTAACTATTATTGCATAGTATTTGGTTATTTAACAGATATCTGGAAAAGAATAAATGCGTTCTTCCCTATGTATGTACAGGAAAAACTTAAAATGATTCCTTTTATTACCAATCTATTAATTTAATGCGACTTGTTCCATAGACTAAGCAAAAAACACCTCCCTTATAGAATTTGTCGTTTTAACGTATAATGGTGATAAAATAAGGGAAACGATCGATAAACGGTTATAAAATTAATCGTATACGCGAGTCCGACATCTATGATAACAAAAAACGCGGCGAGCCGGTGGGACTCGTATAAATATAAAATAAAACGCATCCACGAGACTGACGTGCGTCCGGCGTCACTTAGCAGCGCTGGAATGATGTGACAGCCTTTGCCGAACCGAATTCCTCTTTCAGATTTAAAATTAAAAAGAAGACAAAAAGATAACTCTCTGAATCTGTTCCATTGTGTTCACGTTTTGGACAAAATTTAAATGGTTTTTCGACGATCAGAATGTTGGATTCGGCGTTTAAATACATACACTTTCGCGGTTTAGCGCCATGTTTTTTCCATTTTCTGCGCATTCCGACGATACGAATGTGAGGCAATGCGGTAGATTTTGTGCGATTAAATCCCGGGGTGTGATAGGAATGAGTTGTTAGTGTTAACGATTGGGAACCAACTAAGCTGTATATTTTGTCTCGTCCCTTACACTTAGCCTCTCAGCCTCGCTTTATTTATGTACTTAGCAAAAGTGACTTTATTAGCGCTAATCCAGTTTGTAGATGCAGTTTATTCGTATACACTATACATATTCATGTCGATATGTTATAAAATAGTATTTTTTGTTTTCTTTATCCCGAAGTACAAGAGATATAGGCTTATTTGAGATATTTAGAGTGGCAATATGAATGTATTTATAAAGCCCGGGCGGCCTCTTCCTAACAATGCTACGCTTGTCGCGGTCTTGGTGCAGGGTTGGTTCAATTTTTTCTCATGAGGATTTCAGGATTTCGTAATATCTGATAATTAAATCCTTTAAAGAAGATAAAACCATATTTTCTTATCCCCGAAGAATATAATAACTTAGTAATTTAAAATAAGTTACAATAACGGATCTAAACAACAGTATCTAAAAAATAATTTAACATTCGTTTTTCTCTTTACAAGAAGAAAAGTGGAATGAAAATGAGTAACCCTTTCCCTTCTTTTATTAACTTCTGTGATTATTTCACCATGCTATAGAAATTTTGCGAAAAGTACACCCCTAACAGCAGGGCCGTGAATCAGGGCTGACACAGCCGCCGGTGGTCCGCGCGTCAGCAGCGCGTGCGCGGCTCTGTTCAACCCTCCTTATTTACATAAACATTCAATATAGATAAAATACGCACATCACGACTTATAAATTAATAAATAATAGCACAAATATAATTACTTCTAGTACATTTTCCATAATTTATTAAAGAAAAGATAACAAAAAGAGATGAACCACCAGAATTAAAATGTGATGTTGAAAAAATTATTTAGAATATGTGGTATTTGTAAAATATAACATTGTACAAATTAACTATATTTAACATTATCAAAATATGTAATAAAATTTATTGGGCTACAATAGTTAGCGAGTCGAGTTAAGTATATCTTAGCGAGGCCGGCGGCGAGAGTTCATTTTGATTCAGTCAGTTTTGTTCATTTTGCGCGGTTCCATTGTGTTTACCGCTTTTACCATTGTTCGTGGTCCATATAAATTCGATCGCGCTGTTCCACAGCGGTGACAGGTATATTTGAGTGGTCGATTTTGGCCGATAATTAATCCGTATTGTTATATGGAGGCCCACCCTTGCTCGAGAGGTCTTTCTTGAATTTCTCTCAGTCCATGCCGATTGTCACCATTCAATTATCAGATCGTGAGAAACATTGCTAATTAAATGTCTGAAGACTGCTTTTTGACTTTGTGTATGAAAAAGACTTTTAAAAGTAAAAGTAATCAGCCTAATTACTAATCTCTGTTGTTTGTAGAGTCACTTTAGAAAGAAATACTGTAATTTAAGTTTAAATAAGAAAGGAGACACTGTATAAAAACAATCGATGTAAATAGATGAAAATGTCTGTCTGTACCTGTTTTTCTACTACAACACCAAAGCCAAGCAAATAGATAGGAAAAAGTAAATAGCTAACTAATTACATATTCATAGACTTGCTTTACGGCGCATCAGTCACGTGTCTGCAAAAACTTGAAATGAGCAAATTGTAGTGGAAAAAGTTCCAAGATTGCATACTATGCATGTCATTTCACGGTCACTTAGGGCTTGCGGAGCTAGCATTAATTATTGCAATAGCACACATTAGTCTCTAAGTTTTGTAATAAATACACTTAACACTTTATTTTTAATAAAACCACTTTTAACACTTCGTTATTGTAAGTGGTTATTAATAATAGATTTGCAAGACAATTAATTGATGGTAGTGAATAGTGTAAAATAATATGTAGGCGTGCCCTAGCTTCAGGTTAGGTTCACTAGGTTCACTTATTAAATGTAGACTATACTTGCTTTTTAACAACCACTTTACAGCCATCTCAATTAATATTTTCTTAATGTCTCACGCTATGTGGATAGACATCTGCCTAAACACATACGGAAGAGGAAGAGTCCCATTGAAACCTAGTTTTAAGATTCTACGTTCTCCAATTTCCACCGAATTCTTGAGTTTCTCAGCGAGTTTCGTCTTAAGTAACAACTACATAAAGAAAATTAAAATCATCATAATAAAAATACCAGCAATCAAAGTTCTATTTTTTATCCAGTGAAAGCTCAAGCAGTCAGCCATTAGCTTCGTTCCGACGCGGGTAGCCGTTACTAAGGAATTATTAAAGAGGCACCAATCAACTTTACGTCGCGGCAATGAAGAGCTGTCCGCTGAGTGACGCGCGGCTGACTACCGTCCGACTGACGGCGGTGGCGGTGGCGGTCGGCCATCGCAGATGTTCCATGTTTGAATGTTTGACCCTATGACTTAAACTTGATGGATTTGATAGTCGTTATAATATAGAATAGTAGGGTGGGAAAAGGGAGTCTAGTTTTAAAATTCTCTGTTCCAAATTTTCCGGTGATTTCTGGAGGCTCCAGACACCAGAGCGATGAAATATTTAATTTATTAAAAATATTTAATTTCCTTTTAATAACCTAAAAAAACATACATACATGCATTAAACTAATAAAATAAGAATAACGTTCGAAATTAACTTATAAATTGGCATCTCTTATTTACAGTCCGCCGTTAACAACAGTCGTAATTGTAAAATGTATTTTATTACCATTCGCGGCAGCTGCCGAGTGCCAACTGAAATAATAGAGGGACAACGCTTAGTACCAACACTTTATGTGATTGCTTCGAAATGACCATAATTTAAAAGTATTTAGGTCACTATTTTTTATGAGGGCATGAAAGAAACACTTCTTCGAAAACGTCTCTTACTTAACTCATTAATTTGCAAGCACAAAGGCCGCGTACCACCATCGACGGACGAGCTTATAATTTCTGGTTAAAAATGAACCAATTAAGGGTCATGCGTAGCATCAATAAGTTACCGAGGGCCAGTTAAAATCTCCCGCACACCCATTGTAATAACGTTCTGTATATTAAAATTTAACAAGGTATTAATTAAAAAAACTAAAGCGAAATATGTTTAAATTTTCTCAGGGCGCGCGGAGGGCTCGTTGTTTTATTTTTAATTCATTTTATTCGGCGCTGGGTAAGCGGATTGTCCCGCCCACCGGTGATTTAAAATTTTGATTTATCGATGCGCAGGCGCAGCTCGGGAGAGACTGCGCGTGTGATGCGCTCGAGGTAATTATAAATATGACGCGGTGCTAAACTGCGCGAATTGACCTCGCGACCCGAACTTGGTTCACACTGCCCCCTTCCATTCGTAAAGCTCTCTATATTGAACATCTAGATAGTGTTATCGATCCATCTTATTTCAATGAATGCTATTTACTGACTTCACTCACGTTGTATTCCATACAATTTTATTCACTTTATTGGTAATGTCTCTATTAATACGTTTAACAGCTTATAAACTGTTACTAGCTGTCGAGGCCATCGTGGCGCAGTGGCGCAAGCGTGCGACTATAAACGGCACAGTTGTGGGTTCGATTCCACTTGGGAGAATTTTTTTAATTTTCATTTCCTCGCTCTGACGAAACAAAGAGCGCCACTCAACACCAGTGCCGAAGGGAATCTTAATGAGGAAGTGAGTGTGTTAACACTAAGTTCGTAGGTTCTCTCTATCTACCCTTCTATGTGCTAAAAAACTGTTAGATACTTATTATTGGGAAAAATTATTGTAACGACATAAACTCTTGCCTATATTTCTAAATCTGATGCAAATGTAGAAAAAAAGCAAATTGAACTATGTAGAAGGGCAGGTGCCAATATTTACGACTTCCCCTGACTTTCCTTTGCTTGACTTTTCTGTGCCAGTTGTCGAGCACCTGTTTATATTAATCACTATTCTTTTATATAGCGGTCTGGTTCAACACCTTAAAGTATGTAGAAAGCTCTGCCTTTGTTTCAAACTGTATTGTATGTTAATTGCTTAAAAATGTTTTGGAAAGTAATGAAATATTATATAATATATTCCTATTATGATTTTAATTTAGTTGTATTGACGTGAGTAAATACAACTATTACAATAATGTGACTGGAATAAATTTCTATAGAATAGATAATGGATTTTTCGCACATTTCTTTACGTAGAGACTAGAAAGAATAAGTTGAGTAATATATACATTTAAAAAAACCTTATTTTTATAAACAATTTAAGAACAAATTTCTGCCATTATATTAAAATCTAGACATAACGGTTTTCAAAGAAAGTCATAAAAACGTTACTAAGTTATTATATGGAGAACTAAAACGTAGATATTGAAACAAAAAAAAACACGAGCCATTTACCTATAAAGCAAGAACTATAAACGTATAACGACTACCATTATTAATAGGCTGCGTCGCGAAACCATAAATAAAAGCTTAAAGGCAACGGTCACTTATTATGTCATAGAAGTAACACAAGCTAACCCTTAACGCTGTGTTATTATAACAAATATTGATTTTTCCATCAGGTTTCTAGTTCTATATTCTACCAACGATTACAATACCGTTCGAGACATTTGGTTAAATAATATTTTGTATAGATACCTATAGCTATAAGCGGAAAGGATTTAGTGTTAAGACACTACGTTATCCATTTTTTGCTGAATTTCAAGATACTGTATTTATAATAATGTTTTAGTAGAATGAGAAAATGACAAAATAGTAATCGTTTCCCCGATTGGGAATTGAACTCGCAACCATCGCGTGCAAATTCAACTATTGCCTATTCTTAGCTATTCTTTTAAGTATTATATAACAAGGAACCTACTCTATAAGAATTGTATTCTACATCGTGTTCTAGACCATTAGAAGTATTCTATATAATTGTTAAGGAATAACAAGCAGTAACTAGCGGCCTCGCCTTGTATCTAATTTGAAAACGCCCGCACCGTCCTTTGCCATTCAATGCAAATCCACACGTTACAAGAAGCGGTCCGACGCTGAATTACCAACGTTTAGTCGCCTCTGGAAAATTGTTTTGCGTCGTATCGTATGTCATTTATATAAGAATAATGTTTTTTTGACAGCCATTTATGCCTTCTTGGAATCTATTTACATTGTTGGTTTTAGCTTTTCATATTGATATTTTTGAGCCTCATACCTAGGTAGTACGGTCTCTACATACCTCTTTCGCCTCTTCCACTGTCATCAATCTCTTCATTCATGCCCTCCAGAGAATTTTCATGGTTTATACGTGACCTTTCTTCGTTATCATCGGTACTGTGTTGTCGAAGGTTACCTCAGATTTCTATTGCCTCAGTTACCTCTCTTACCACATATTCAAAAAAATTAAATAACTTTCAATTAAATATAATAAAAAATATAATACTAATAATGATATAAGCAATATAACGTTTGCATAACCTTTATTAAATGGTTATAGTCAATGTCGTTTCTTATCCACTAAGATAATCAGTGTTTACGCACTCCGCACCGTATCAAGAATTGAACGCTATCAGTTCTATCGCGAAGTTGAAAGTAATGTCACTAACTCATTTAAAAATCATTTAAGTAAAGCTAATTACAAATTATATATTAAAAATATATTTTTTTTAATATTTACAATGAAAATAGGTTCAAGATAATTTGAGGCTATCATGACTTAGCACAAGCGTGTAACTATAAACGTGACAGTCGTGGATTCGATATTTCTCTTTTCAAATCCTAGCTCTGGTATATAACAAGTCTCGCAAATTTGACGGAAATTGTGGAACTGAGTACCTACCATCTAACACTAGATTCCTGCTTTCACTACTTTTGCGGGATAAAGCGTGAAACTAAAACATAATTATGTACATATTTATATATTTCATGTTATGTAGATATAATGAATAATCAAATACTTTCCGGTTGGTTATTTGTGCGCGTGGCTGTGCTATATTACAGACAGACAGACTAGTGGCGCTATCCATCAACGTCCGTCTGAATTAATTACTGTGAATTTTCTTTTTTTATCCGTAATGAGCTTTGCGAACTAATTGTTTCTCCATATACCTAATGCTGATAGAAAATTGTTTTATTGCATAGTAATGTAATGTTAATTGCGTTGTTTTTAAAAACGTAACTTTTCCTTATTACATTGTTGTTATATCATGGCAAAAAATATAAGAGATTATTGTACAAAATTGAATGAAAATATTATAGAATTAGTTATACAAATATATTAGGCCAATCGTGGTATGACTATAAATGCGATGTGGATTTGATTCACGCCTAGTGTTGTCTTCCGTCACTCAACAAGCAATCCGAAAAGAATTCGACGGAAAGTGGAGTAGAGTGTCTTAACACTAGGCTCTCTCTGCCTATCGTGCTGAGGGATACAGCGTGAAGCGTAAAAAAATGATAAATGGAATGACGCGGCAACGTGACGCGGGCGTCGATTACGACGTACGATGTAATCTTGTACGGGCGGCTTGATGTGTCAATCGAATGCGATACCATCGCGATAGCTCCTATTGGGCAACCGCTTCGCTTTGTTATCCTAACGGATTTATATTTATGAAATTCGGCCTATGCTCTTATCAAATACCGAGTACCGACTCGCCTACCGTCGTTTTTACATGCCATTACGCAATGTGAGTGTTCTATGGTGTAGGTCAATGAACTATTGCTTTTTTAAGTAATAATGGCCTTTTAGTGGCCGAAATCCGGCGGAAAATGGAGAGCGGAATAGACATTAAGACTTAATATCAGGTTCCCTCTGCTTATTTTGCTACACACGGGATACAGCGTAAAGCTGAGAAAAAAATATATTAAGAGATAATAATTATTTTATCATTGCGAGGTGTTAGTAACTATAAATTATTATTATTATACATTATTTATGAATTACGATGGATAACAAATAGCTTTGTCTTCAATAGAACGACATTTCAATAACTTTATTTCTATTTTCTATACTCTACGCTTACTCAGCTTTCAATACATTTTAAGAAGTAGTACCGTACAAGCCCACATAAGTCCCCCCAATACCTACCACGCACACATGCAAAACAACCGCTGCATTATTATTGTTCAGCTGAAACTGCCTCGGTGTGAGTGAACACGATGAAAATCTTTATTTTCACGCTCTATCTCTCTTTATCTAATCGCTCCGGTCTGATAAGGACGGAGCGCCGGAAAAACTGGTGCGGGGCGGGGGGTAAAGGCTACAACATCGATTCCGCGCTTTCACTGCTAGGGGCCGTGTAAACCTTTAAAAACAGTGCCCCTGCTATGCGATTGTGATCTCTTGGCTTATTTATATAGCGGAGGAATTCCAGTGGCGAGGGCTCCTCGGTAAATGGATTGCCTCCCTCTTGGGGGCTCTCATCTAGATGACGTAGATATGCTGATACGCGCGCGCGTGTGTGTGTGTGTAGGCAACTAGGTTTGTGTTTTCCGGCTACCGAGTTATATGGGTGTAGTAGGGACGCTTCCGGTGGGTTAAATTTCGCCAGTGTTAGCAAATATATGAGGGGTTGTAGGTAACCATCCCTTTTTGTAATATAATTTTATGTTTGAGTGTAGATAGGTGGAGAGATTAAGGAAGACGGAGGCTGTGATTTGATTTGATTAGGAGGTGTTTGCGAGGGTCGGGGAAGATAGGCTGATTGGAGCGCGGGAGGGCGGAGGGAGGGCTTCATAGAAATATGTTTTTAATGTGGGTGGCTTATTGAATTTGCTGACATTGAGTGAGTTGGAGTGAAGCTAATCTGTTTGGGTGTTTGTTGGTAATTATTAAACAAGTGTTTGTTTAATCGCTTCATTTAATTATTGAATGATTTGTAAATATAAACATCGTCTAGAGTTATTTAAATTGCTTTCTTTGTCAGCGTAAAAGGAAAAAAGACGAAATATCTATTCGTAATAGTAGTATGTTGAAATTGTCCACTTGTCCATAATGTCCTTAGCATTATTATATCTTTTATCCGTGAATTCTGTCTAAAAATGATAACAATAGAACCGTTTTTGTTTATGTCACAACACAAAGGACGCCCTGATGTTGTCGTTGCGCTGGTTTCCTTTGAGTTTACACTACACTGAAAATTAAAGTAGCATCATAACAATTGCTCTGAAGAGTGAACTTACTATGTTTGTTTGTGGGAGCTTTTTATCTCTGTCGGTCTGTTTTATAGTTATTTTTGGAAGCGATATCGATCGCGGAGGAATGCTGTTGACAGTGAAATGGGTTGAACAATTAATAAAACTCTTCGGTGTCGGGAACAAGTGTCCGCATACTTGAGATTTTATTCATCTAGCTCTGGAATGCGGAGTTTACCTACGTTTAATTATGTAGCTTTCATTTGAGTTTTAATGTGAATCGTAGATATTTGTACCTTTACGCTGTATTCCACATATAGCTGGGTAGGCAGAGGGAACCTTGTGTTAAGCTTAAGCCACTCCATTCCTGCAAAATTTTTGAGGCATTCCTTGTGATCGTATTGGGAATCGAACCCGCAACGTCACATTTATATGCGTCACGTTTATGTGCGTCACGACGAAAATGAATCATAGATTTTTTGTATTGTCATAATTGTATTATCATAATTATTTATAACATAACCGACAATTGATATAAAAATGAAAGTAATTCGATAATAAAATCACGCCAAACAGATTTTTCCAAGAAAATAAAGACACCCCCACGATCAGTTGACTTCTGTAATCGGCTTAACCGGTACCCCTCCGGCTTAGGCACCCCTGGGACCAGGGCAGTGCAGCGAGTGTTATGGCTTGATGAGAAAACCTTATCTACAGATTATAAAATTGGTTTCGCGTAATTGAGTCATAAAAGCTGACTGACAAAGTTAATTTTTGTCCTGTTTATGTGAACGAAGTTTACTTAGCCTTTGTAAACAAAAATATTTTGAATAGTAAATATTCTTTGACGTTTATAAAATCTTCAGATTTAAATCCTTCTAAGATGGTCAAAAAATTTCGGTTGTCGGTTGGCTAATATGGCGGCCTCTAATCTTATTCTGGCACAAAGGAGATGGCATGACGCGGCAAAAATTGACACAAACCATTTAATATTTAGGTATTCCGAGCACCGAGCAGCCTTCGGTACTGACGTGAACACGGCTTTAATAACTTCACTTTGTAATTGCTTACAATGTCAATGATAATTTATTTTATGAAATAATATTATTTAAACGGAATAAGCATGACATTTGCATTAGCGATTGACATTAATATATTTGTGTAAAGTACAGAAATCTTGTATCTAATCTAAAGATCACGATTGTTGTGTTATTGGCGTTTTATTCGTTATAAGGATATTTATAGCTGTAAAATAAATATTAGGAATAGCCGTTGTTTGTGTTTTTAAATATAATTATGTTGTTAGCATCTCTGTAGACAAATTTTCACATTCCGCGACCCAAAGATATTTACTTATAATTATCATTTGGGCAAAGATAATGCTATTTCTTAAAGATTTTTATCAATTTTAAAGTCTTACACGACGCTTAGGAAAGAAAAATATTTATTTAGAAAACGTATAAAAATAATTCAAATACTTATATATTTATAAGCTTCTTAAATAAATAAAATCAAAATTTTTGAGCTCAGCAGTACCTACTTGGAGTCTGGACAACGCTACAGTCACTTACAATATCAACTTGGACAATACGCCGCGCCGGTGCGGTCATGATAATCTTACGAATGTTTAATTCTAGTTACTGAGAAACGATCGAAGCAGACGTACCGAATAGTTCGTTCCTAATATTTTACGACCTCAATACTTTTTGTTCGATAAATGACATGACAAATTAATGGATTTATTATTATGAGGCGGATTGTGAGGTCCATTTTATTTTTGTGTCGGTTTAGGACGAATGCATTTTTAATTGAGTGAGGCACTTTTGTGGACTGTATAAATGGGCCCCCGCATGCCGTGGATATATTTTTTGTTTGATTGACGGTTAGTAATGGGCAGGTGTGTAAGAGGGCCCGATAGCTACTCACTTTTTCTACAATCTTTTCTTTTTCTACAATTTCAAATATTTTTTTTGTGGGCTGAGACGTTTGGCGATATTTTTATCATATATTTTAACTTTAAAATTAAAATTTCAAATTTCTTCTATCATGTCCATTAAATAAATAAAATAAAACGTACCAAAAGTGATTTATTATTATTATTTATAATTATAATTGTTTATTTTCGTTGCTCGCCGTAGTGTAACTGACATATACGATGCGTTATAGCTTTTTAATTAAGCTATTGATTATAATTGGAAAATAAAAACTTTATGAACGTGAGAAGCGTTTATTTGATCGATACGATAAGAACAAAAAAGTCTAAAATCTCACAAACAATAGATATAACCAGTAAATTATATACAATTAACGTCGTTTAACATATTTCCAGTCGCTACAGAGCGCGGCGAGGAGAGCCGGGACCTCTTGTGCGAACTGCAAGACCACCACCACGACGCTGTGGCGGCGCAACCAGAACGGAGAGCCGGTGTGCAACGCGTGTGGACTCTATTACAAGCTGCATAATGTAAGTACTTTTGGAATGTATAGTACGGTTGGTGAGTCGTGGCTGTAGATGGCTGCGCAGATTTGATTTTAGATTTTTTTTTTATTTTTAATTATTTACTTCCCGATGAACAAAGACCAAATTCAAAACACCGAATTTCAAAGCGCCCACAATTCCTTGATCATCTAATACATTAGGCTCTAAGCTTTAGGCTAACGCTACTTCCGGTTATACTTACTTCTTAAGAAATATAAAGATCCGTTGATAGGCTTCGGAATTACTAAATGGTTCAATCATTTGTTTATTTTTACATTATTTTGTAAGTTATATTGCCATATATATCAACTTTAATATTTGTAACAGTTTATGGTTATTAGATGTTAACAAAATAAGTAGCTATTTACTATAATTCAAATTAAATTAAATCTACTGGTTAAATTATTAAACAAAAAATATAAAGTAAAAATTAACTCTATAACATATCTCTGGGGGTATAATCCCTCAGGATGATTTGGCTGTATGTTGCCTGGGGTCCGGCCGCGCCCTGCTGGGAGTAATGTGTCATAACACCCATACAATTGTGTCAGTTAAACCGATTGACTTTAATGATGGGAATATCAAATTATATTGTCAAATATTTATTTAAACCAATTTTATTACAAAATACCTACCTATGTAAATTTTATTTTTAATAAATTTTAAATTTATTATAATTTATTTAAGATGCCTTTATTAAAGTTCGCAAAAGTATGACAGAGACTTTTGCATAATCATGCTTATCAGCTTCACGCTATATCCCGCATATAGCAGGCAGAGAACCTAGTGTTCAGACACTCTGTTCCTGATAATCTTGCTTATAATATCGATATTTTTCATTTACCATTTATATTTTATTTCAAACATAACAGAACAATTCTCACGACTCTCACAACCCCGTAACTTAGAACGCCCTTATACAACCTATACTATTTTAAAAAAGAACAAACGTAACGGAATGGAGTGATACAATGACAAGAATCACCAGTCAATGCGACCCTCGAATACTTGAGATTTTTTGTTGAAATGTATACTTTATTGCCGTTCAAAATATTCGAGCAACAATACTGTTTAGGCTAATTATTCGTAAGGAGCTACAAAGGAGGCGACCACTTCAGAAGTTGAAGGTATAATGACAGGAGTACAATACGAAATTGAACCAGTAGCGATGTCAAGATGTAGGGAACCGCCTTCTTCATACATATTTATAAAAGCCTGTAAACATTCCTTGTGCTGGCCTCCGGAGCGTTCATTTATCAATTATACATTAAAATGTGAGAATCTAATTTAAGATATAGAATAGAAGTAATTCCACTAGTAAGATAAATCTAAAAGTTTCCAATAACTTAACAAAATGCGCATATATTTGCATTTACATTACGTACATATTAATTCACTGTTAACTGCATAGTATTAGCATTTGTAGGGGACTATTTTTTGTGGGATATCGACGATTTGAAAAAGAAAATGGTCGCTTTGTAAAGACCGGCACAGTAAAGGGACGTTTTAGTAACAATGCGTAAATAAATACAGTATAATGTAGGTCCCGGGCTCGTGATCGATTTCACTCAAAAAATGCAATTCATACAATAAAGCACGAGCCCATTGTGATCCTCCAGCATCACAGCCGCCTACACAGCGCTGAGATGCTCTTGATACATCACGTTTTAAATATTATAATGATAAAAATGTTCTTTAAATATCTAGATAAACTGTATATTGTAATTCTTTTGATATCTCTTTTACATCTTTCATATTAAATCAATAAAATTAATAAGTTTCTTCGTTGTTCTTATAGTTATTCGATAATAATCAATATCAACCGGTCTTATCGTCTCGTCGATAGATAAAAATAAATGTAAAAAAAAAATCATTCCATATAAAAAATATAAAGTAGTTTCACTAACTTTAACAAATATCAAAACATTTTTCATTGAACTAAACCACTCAAAGCTTGAGTGTTTACTCTAAACAGGGTTCTTGAGTCCCAATTGAGAAGTAAAATTGCCCCCAATATTATACAGTTTCAATAATAAATATCACGGTATTGTAGTTCCACTAAACGACGTATTATTGTTTTTATTAAAAACATTTTATTGGCCTTTGTGATACATCTCGTGTTGTTTACTTGATTGATATGGGAACGTTCTTATGAAATGAATGATGACTTTAAAGTACCGGTATGGCCAAGACTTGGTACGATTAAATTAAATTGCTTTTAAATTTTACATAATGGAAAATATTAGGTAATATTTTTAATGAAAAAATAAGAAAAAAAGTGAATTTCTTATAATAAGTGAATTTTATAATACAATGTGAAATTTCTCAATTCAATTCCTTTTTTTCATTATATAATACGATTTTTTGTAATATTTTAAGACAATTGTAAACTTTTACTTTATACAATTTTATGCGAATTCACAATTACTATTTTTAATTTAAAAATGAATAGTTTCCACAAAAGTATTTCGCAATAAAGCGTCGGTTTTGTATTGAATGCAATCTAAAATAAATTATTTATTTGGGCAACCACAAAAACCAGTTAATAGGATTATCGTAGGTGCGTGGATTCGATTCTCGTTAGTCAATGCGGTTAAATTGGTATTCTGTGTGTTTAAATAAAAGTAAACTCTCATCTACTAGTAATAAAAATCAATTTAGTTTAATAAATATAGCTAAGGCGCTTACTAACCACAATTTCCTAACAAAAAGCTTACCCGCCCGTTTATAGCTTTTTATAAATTTGTTTATTTAATTTATCACGCTCAATTCAGGGCACTTCCTTCGATTTATAAGAGCTTAGTGGTATATCGCCGTTTTTATTAACTGTCCGTATTTACATCTGCGAAAATGCATGCATGCAGTTTACTTTTAAGCATTCATCTTTATTAGATGCCGTTCATGAAAAAAAAATTGATAACTAACTATATTGCTTCACAGAATATTATGAAACCGGATAATAATTATCTATAGAACAAACGCAGCTACTTTTATTTGCAACATTTACAACTACATTAAGCGTAATATACCTAATGCAATTGAAATCCGTTGAACAAATTTCATAATAAATACCTGGTATCATTAACTAGCTTCGCAACAAACCTATCCTTATACATTTTAAGATAAAACACTAAACAAATTAAGTTCTAACAACATCAGCCATTTCGTAACTAGATTGCCGCGTTAAGTGCCTCCCATACAAAAGTATTGGATTACCAGCTTGTATTGAAGCTAGAGCGCCCATAATAACAGCTCAAATGATACATTTGGAATACAATGGGGCGATCAATTCAATTTTTGAATTGAGAACGCTCTGCTAGTCTTTTTTTTATTTAGTCTAAAGTGCTGTTTTGTTCAGCCAACATACGAGGGAATCTGACAGTCACTGTTTTGTCTCCAGTTTTTCTTTTTTCTATTATATATTTAAATGGGTGGCTTATTTTTTTAAATATTTGATAGATAATAATAATATTTTCGATAAGATAAAAATTAAAATAGGTCATATTAATAGGCTAATTAACCAAATTTTGACTAGCGGCGCAGATAAAAAGGGTTTAATTTACTCATTACATTACATTACATTCCACATGCAACTGGCCGTTCGCCAAACGGCCGGCACGTTTGGGCGAATGTTATAATGACATCAATTTGAATATTCAACATCGAACAGCGAGCCCATTTACATAGATTCGACCGTTGGATTTTGTGGGCGATGCAAAATGTCGTTCGTTTCCTAATTATGTCAACGTAATGTTTAATTCTGGCAGATGTTAAAGTAATAAACATATTACCATTTTTTTAAATAACTTTTTTATTAAAATATATTTAATGTAAACAGGTAATTTAAGTAGTCATATTTTGCCAAACGCATCATGTTTTTGTGTAATAAAAAATAAAAGTGGGCGTTTGTGCAGTAGGACGGAAAGATTTTATCTGTTGGCAATACAGAAAAAATGGCGCCCACCGGAAGTGTCCGAGCGCGGCGCGCGGCGCGTTACCATTTTTTTTTCTTTTTTTTTGTTTTAAATGGCTTTTTCCCGGCAGCGTTGGGCCGGAAATGCGTTTGCGTAGAACTGCCGTTCAAAGCTCAACTGTAATAGGTCTTATAAAGTTTATATGCAATTTGAGCACTTGGCACCGTTTCTTAGAGTTAACAATCGAGAGCCCGGTGGGGAGCGCGGCGTGTACGGTGTAGCGCTAAATAGCATGTTTTTATTCATGAGGCTCCCATTCTGTTTAGCGAGCGATTCTCTGCTGATTTATTGTCTTTGTAATAAATTTGGGAAACTGAAGAACGTTGGTGTTCACAAGAAAGCTTTGAATATACTTATTCGTGCAAGGTACCTAATGTTTTAAGTAAACGTATTATAGTACAAGTTTTTTTAAAATAATTATAATATAGTTCTTTGTTAAACAGACATATATTGTTGAAAGTTATCATATTATATTATCATTTTACTTGATTAAACGTAATTGTATGATTTTATTGATATTTATGCAATTGCTGAACCTGACTTGACTGTACAAAAATTAAATATCTATAGTACTTCCTCAAGAATAGTTTGTTGTTAATGAAAACCGCAGTAAAATCCGTAGTATATCAAAAGATTCCTTGCCTCAAATGGGATTAGAACTCTACTACCACCGCGCACAATTAGTAACTAACTATTTTCGTTTTGTTACTAAAGTATATTTTATTTTCATTTGTCGTAAACTTCTATACAAAAAGAACTTAATGGCAGCTGCACGTTAGTTGATCGTTCGCGTGATATGACTGTCCTTACAAAACAATTACGTTGAGGTCATAGAGAGATTTGTGAAATGGTCGACGACGGTTTACGTCATTAAACTTCAACTTATATGAATAGAAAATTTAATATCTGCTTTTTTATAATGAAAATAAGTTGTATGCTCATATTTTACTCTCAAAATAAATCCTAAAATAAAACTAATTCTTTTAGGATTGCAAATGTTCTTCATTTCATCTGGATAGTGATAGATGCATAAGAAATTAAAATTGTTTATTAGCTTATTATAAAACTATTTCTTGTTGCTTATCTTATTTTATAATAATTAGTTTCATTATTACTGTATTATATTTCACAAATTTCGTTCAGATAAAACATCTACAGATGTTGTAATTAGGCTTAGAGACAGCAAGCCAGATGATCGCAGATCTGGCGATCGGCCGCGCTATCGCTATCAGCGACATCTAGAGTGATCTACGGCGCGGAAATAACCTTGTACTGAGGCGACTTTAAAATATATTGCAATTTTATATTTGCTTTAAATGTTACAATAAATATTGGAAAATTTTATCTAAATATTTCTTTAGTACGTGATACCTTAGTTTTTTTAATATTTTACAAAACAAATCAGATTAGACGCGTAGGTGTTAAGGAAGTACCTAAATATTTCTAATTTTTTGTTAAAGTAAAAAATATTTTCCTATAGGAAATCGTTATCTTTAAATAAGTATAAATTGTTAAATCGAAGTAGTTATCTTGAGATAAAACTTGCTAAATCTTTTAAGTCTAATAATTTCACTGATTTCCTTATCACACGAAGTGCTTCAGCTGTAGATACTACAGCGGATACGGCTCAGATAAGCTAGTCTAGTAAAAACGAAACATTATTTGACAACATTTAACCTGATTCATTATATTAAAAAAGTAAAAATCATATTTGAAATGAACGTTTTTGATATTTCATTACGTCGTAGCGTCATAACTCACATACCAACGTGGTTAGAGCACAGGTAATTAACTCTCACATCGACCATATTGGAGTACCGCTCGATTGCGTCCGCCAGAGATTCGGGCTCCCCCTCCGGTACATCTGTAAACATCTTATAGATAAGCATCTGACGTTTGACACAAAGCGCGGTTGCGAGAGATAGTATCTATCTAAGAACTATCCGAATGCCCCCCGCCTCCACTCCTGCCCCCCTCCTTCCTCATACTTCCTCTGCCCTCCGTCTAATTATTTATTTACGGCCGCTTATCATAGCATCGATGCGCTCGGCGGCAAAACTGCGTATTTTCGTGAGCACAATTTTAGAATGGAGCCATATCGTTATCATTTAGGTGATCTTAGCGACAGTAGATACGTTCTAAAATCAGTTCAATACTTTTGCTATTACATTTAAGAACGGTGTTTTTGTTTTTTATTTAATTTTTCAATTATTATTGTGTTGCTTTGAAACTTTCTCTTTTAAATCTAATAAAAGTCTATAAATTGTTACAAAAAACTGAATGTGAATTGCTATAGCAAAAAAAA
Source organism: Heliconius melpomene rosina (assembly GCF_056956725.1). Classification (NCBI taxonomy): domain Eukaryota; kingdom Metazoa; phylum Arthropoda; class Insecta; order Lepidoptera; family Nymphalidae; genus Heliconius; species Heliconius melpomene. The sequence goes on along the minus strand of NC_140401.1, from coordinate 3,278,460 downwards.
AACAATTATTCTAATTGAGCAAAGGTGTAGTCAATCGAGAACCCCCTAAAAATAAGTTAAAATAATAATTGTCGCACCGTTTTACACCGTTACCACGAAACCGTCGAACGTAATATTGGAACAAAAAAACTTTATGACATCTCATTCGTTCGAAGTGCCCAGGCCAAGGTGTAATTTGATTGAAAGCACCAAAAAACCCTTATAATCATATAATAAGTTGTGGTATAATTACTGGGGTCTTAGAAGCAGGTGCTTCTCGCAAGCGCACGCGCCGCCGGCCCGTTTACTGCCAAGAAAACATGATTATATTAAAGAAACAGTAAATTGTAGTAAAAATATTGCCTTCTGCCGAAAATGTTTAACGAATTGTATTCTATTAATAAATTTAATTACCGAGCAATTTGACATAGCAGCTGATATTCATAATTATTGAATTTTATTTTGGAAAGTATCTAACAAGTGGGAATTTGCGTTTTCACTAATATATTTAAAATTTATGAAATGAACGCTATTAAAAGAGAAACCTGCATATAAAATCGATGTTAAATAAGTGTTTAAACATTATTTTACTAATATACATACCTGTATGTAAAAATTTATAACTGCACAATTTAGTTTATTTTCTGTGCTAGATTGTCAATTTATTAATTTATTCTTGACCATTTAATTATTAGTATTATTATGTCAACCTAAATATTATATTAGGTACATATGTATGTAATTTTAATAGATACCAGAGCAAATAGACAACCAATTCCATATAGCAAATATATCTAAATAGGATTCAAATGAAATAGAAACATATTCCTTGCAAAAATTAAACTTTGCACGAGCATCGCCATCCTGAGTAGCAGATAATCAAGAAGCTGTTAAAGTTTGTGTCGACGTCGACAGTTATGATGGCTCGTCGGCGGCGGCGTATGAATTAGTGTAGCATGGTAGCCGTGTGAGATTTACTGTGGACTCACTCGACATCTAATTGGACCAGGTTCCATGCCAGAGGCAGAACGAATATAAATTATTGTTTTCCATAATTGTTTCTCAAAGGTGCCCTGCGAGCTGCACATCCACTAACGCCATTTTCATTACAACATTAGTTTATCGGTTCATTAACAACTCGTCTTTATAAATAAATATTAAAATTTAATTTGTAGTAATAAAAAGTATATTCATGTAAAAGTTCCATTTACTAGCAAAGCACTTGTTTCCGTATAAAAAGTCGATAATAATTTTACAACCGACGTCTAACAATTAGGTGCCTACATACTCGTATGTAAGTGTGTGTAGATTCAATGCATATTCGCGTCAAATAAACAACTTCTGCTTGTACAATATCTATTATTTATTAACTAATTTTATTAAAATGGTTCGTTTGCATTAGAAAAGCCTATTGAAGTCGCGGAAAGTAGTCAGAAATTTTAACATTTAAATTAAAAAATAACTTTTTTAGACAGGTGTGATATGAGGTTAATAACATTATACTCATCAATGTATTTCATAATTTTGATTTAGTAATCATTTTTTTTATAAATAATTTAATATTTGCTAGTTTTACTTGCACTATATGTTTCATTTAATTTGTTGTGCATATATAAACATTATACATACGTCGCTATACAAAGCCAAGGCGCTATAAATCGGCGTTGTCGATAAATTTGGCGGGTAAATAAATCGTATTTTCAATTATCCCCGCGAGTAGCAGCTGTCTACTGGCAAGTATTTATTTTAATCACAAACGAACATCAAACAGTCGTTGGTGTTTCGTCGACATCTCTCGAGGCACATCCTTAATTATGAAATATTGCTTATTGCAATCACAGAACCAATTGTCAATTAACTATACAGGGTGGTCTTATTTTGATAACAAGTAATAACATTAAAATTGCGTTTAAAAGTGCAATTAAAAGTTAATATTGTAGGGAATTACTAGGTCGTAAACATGACAGTAATATAGGTTTTAATTTATTTTTAGTATAAAAGATGAGCCGCTACACTTAAGATGTAAAGTTAAAACTATATTTCATCATACGCTATCTGTACTTAATTACCCATAATTTTAAATTTTTTTTTGTCTTTTGATATATGTATAATATATACTATAAATATTACATTTTAAGAATGAGCTGCTCTCTCTGCATAACCAAATTCGAAATTTTGTACCAATGCGGGATATAAAGTGTTTTTTCAAAATTAATTACCTAATGATATAATGATATAATGGTCTCATTCAGGCTTCCTATAATCTTTTAACATTCTATAGAGATATTCGCTATTATATCTCTCGTCTCTCCTACATCTACCATGTATAAATTAAGTTTAAATCTATTCCAGTTAAGTTTGTTCGTGAGTTAAAAGTATTTGCTTACTTTAAAATAGTAATCTTTCAGTATATTTATTTCTTATGGAACTGTAAGTTCTAGCAGTATTATTTTAAAATAGAAAGAAAAATATTGGTTTGGATATCAAAACACCAACATACTTAGTGGTTTACTGTTTCTCATACAGGTCCAACATAATTATCCAATCAGGAGATTTCTTAAACGAAACTTTTTTATAAATTATCGCGATTCCCTTATTATAGAAATTAGAAAGAAAGAACCACAATACAACAATATAACAAACTATATTTATATATTGTAAAACTACATACTATTTATTTTTATCACACTATATACTTCTAATCTTCTAGTAAAGTGCAACTCTACACTCCATTAGTTAGTAAATTTTATAACTTATAAAATTTGTCATCGACTAGCAGAGAACATTTAATACCTGGTTAGTTCCCATGAAATTGCAATCGTGCAACTATTTAACAAATATATGACATCGTATTAACTTAAGTAAATTAAATAAATCATGAGTAAAGTACAAACGATAAACTTAATAATATACTAAAAACCCATTAAAGATAAAAGTCATTAAATACAGATAAGTGTTCATAATTTTTATAAGTGAAGTGTCCCACTTATTACAAGTGTGTACTATGTAAGATTATAGAATTCGTCATCTTAAAAAGTATTATTTATATGAGGAGCCTAATTACAAGTTAAATAATATTCCGTTGGGGTGTAAGCGTGACTGTAATGCGACGGTTGTGGGTTCGATTCCCACCCGGGGAAGTGAATTATTATTTATTAATAATTTCATTTCTTGGCTCTGGTGCCAAGGTGAAAAAGTGCGGCGTTGATTTCCTACACTCAACACACAATGCCTTGAAAAATTCTGATTCTGAGAACGGAGTGTTTTAAAGCGATACGGCGGCGTCATGCTGATGTGATTTTTTTTTACAAAATAAATATTTATAAAAAAATTCAAGAATTTTAAGGACTTTTTTGGTCCTCAGTGGCTCTTTACTCAACATGCGTAGGCGCAGGCGCCGGCAAGCTCCATTGCAATGTTAACAATCCAGAACATCTTACTGACAACCGTATCTTCGTTGACCCAAAGTAATAATGTTTTGCGGTATTTACGACAGATGTTTATTTATATAGGTATACTATTTTGAGTATTATTGAAAGGGTTAATTGGGCGGCTAATTTGAAAGCTAATTACTCAATAAAATTTATGAAAGCAACTACATATATTAATCCTATATCTTATAAAACAAAGTCGCTTTTCGTGTCTGTCTGTTGTTTCTAACTCTTCTTCTTCTAAACCACCCAACGGATTTTGATGCGGTTTTCACCATTAAGTCAAGTATTTTTCATAGAAGGTTTATATATAGTTTATTATTTGTACATTCTTATGTAAATTAACATAAATTCGATAAATGTGTATAAAATCCCACCCGTTGAGACACTTTCGCGCATGCGCTGCTTTAATGGTAAGTACTACATGAAAAAAATGTACTGGAGTATTGTTCCTCTTAATAAGATCTACAAAAAAGTCCGCGACAGCATATTCGTATCTTTTAAGAATAACGTGTAGTGATCATTTTTCTGTCTAAAAATAATAATTTCAATATATTTTTTTATTGTGAGGGATATTTTTCCACAATGGTATTAATTTAAGTATTATAATAGTATTATAATAAAATACTTTATTAATTTTCTACGTTAATGGAAGATAAAATTTGCTTTTTACAATATTTCGAAATTGCGAATAGTTTTACAGAAAAACGCATTTAATTGTTGATACATCCCGCCGTTGACACATCAGCTGTATGTTACTCAAGTTTCACTTATCCCTTACTCTCAGCATATAAATAAGTGTATTAGTTACGTTGGCCATTTAATGTAGACCAAAGCTGTCTTTTACTGTTTTTCATTTTAATAAGTACTTCAGAAGTTGTTACAATATCAAAAAATCCTTGCTGCGAAACGGCTCGCCACTCGCCATGCGTCTGCCTTACACGCATCGGTGGTTCAGTGGTAGAATGCTCGCCTGCCACGCGGGCGGCCCGGTTTCGATTCCCGGCCGATGCATTCTATTTAATTTTCCTCACAGGCAGCCACGTAGTGCTTGCTTTTCGTCAGGGACAGAATACCCTCTTCAGCATTAACCACAAGCTCAAATAAAAAACCCGCCTGCCTTTATAGCAACGAAGATTTAGATGCGTTTGCACGTATTGGATAATTGGAGTTGAATGTATTATTTCAGCGCGATATATTTGGTTTCATATTTTTAGTAATAGTTATTAGGTTTTTGTTTATAATTTCTTCCGTTTAAAAATAGTCATTTAACTTCCTACTAAAAAATCCTTGCTGTGTAAAACAATTGGAAAATCCTTATTGAAACTATGAAAATGCGGGTTGCTTTTTGAAGGGTTTAATTAATTTTCACATTATCTTAAGTGCTTTGCAACCATATAATATATGAGTAATCCATTAGTAAAAGCGGGCGAAGCCGCAAGGGGGTCGCTAGTATCTTATAGAATAGGGTCAATGTGTGTATTTTTTTAAAAAATAAACTGATTGCATTTAAAATAATAGCAATATTTTGCGAAAAGGGGAATTAGACGCTTTTTACAATTTAAATAGCTCCTTTTGATCTTCTGATAGATTTTTTATTCATGGTTATATTGCTAAAAATTAAAATTAGAAATTATAATTATTATGTCATTAAATGAATTAAGAAGACGACAGTTTTCTTCTTGTAAATCTTTACGTATATGTTTATTTAATTTTTTCTTAATTATATTTCATAATTGGTATTATATAAAAATAAATCTACCCTGAGGTTTCTGAACCCTTTCTAATAACAGTTGGATGGTTTTCATTCATGCGCTTCTTCATCTCATCTGAAACTCAACAGTGGCGCCAAACTTTTTTAATTCAAACAAAAAGAACTGAGACGAAAATAACTTTACCACATTTCTTTTTATTAAAATAAGATTTAAACATTTTTAAATAAACATATTGAAAAAAATAAAAATACTTATATTTCGTTGAGGTTTCTTTTTTTATATTAATTCTTTGAAGAATTCATATTATATACTCCTATAAAGGAGTTAGTAATATTAAATTTATATAAACAGTGAATATGATAATAATATTTATAATATAAGACAGCTATTTATGTTTTATTTTAACTCGATTCCGCGTAACTAAGTTGCGTGTGGGCACTTCGCGGCCAATTGCTTAGCTCGTTTATTTGTCTTCCACGGCACATTTCTCTCGTCGTCGGTAATTTCGTCTTTAATTGCGACTTTCGACACTCTACTGATTGGATCAGTACGGATACTTTTTATTATTTCGCTAAATCCATTGCAATTCTGAGAAGATATTCTCTGGACAATATTTTATTTCAAAATATTTTAAGCAATTGTTATACTGTCTTATTATAGTATAATAACTAAACTATAGTAAAAAGTAATCAAAATTATCTCTACAAACATATACGTGTAATTATAAAGTATATTTTCATGGAAATAAAATCTAAGTTGTGAACGCGGACGTATGTAATTCTTAGCATAACCATTTTTTACCAACTACAAGTATAATTTGAACTAAAACTAATATAGTTATCTTATATCAGCTACTGTAATTAAACAAAAACTGCATAACTATGTTTTTAATAGAAATTATCTTGATATGTACTCACATGTGCGATTTTCTCGCAACTTGTGTATGTGAAGCGGTTTTTTAGCATTTCTGTTGATATAATAATTAAATGTATGAAGACAGTCGTATGTAGTTGTAGTCGTCGACTTTATTATGTTCTACGATTTATAGGGTGTTTGTGATTCACACGATTTATATCTATTGTAACTCGATCTAGTCATTTCTTCTACCGCTTGCTTGCATAGAGTTAAAATATCTCTTAATAAAAAGAAACGCGCACGCGACGTTTTTGTTGGGCTTGCGAAGAACTAGCTGGATAAAGCACAAACTGTAAGCTTTGAAAAGTTAGTTATTTAAGCTATACTTAAATCGCCAAATAAGAAATGATTTCTTACTTTAAGAGCTTTTTTAATAAATTAATCTCCAAAAATAACATTTTAAAAACGTCAAACTTCGTTGGTTTGTAATAACCTAATAACAACCTAGTTTCTTAATTCGTTTACGCAGACGTAAACCCAAATGGAATACTAGTCTACATTTTTACTATGCTCGACAGCGAGCTAGAACTATCGTAATAAAAGTTCTCATTAACAGGTAAACCGCCGTTATTTAAGTAAACATCGCCAATAGGCTGTTACGCGGTAAAAACAGAACGAGCACGTGACAGCGATCGTTTTCAATGAAGCCATTTGAGGCAGTTTTTGTTTGAAAATGAGTGTACATTTTTTGTTGTGTAATTGGTTGCTAATTCTTAAGGTTTGTCGTGCGGTCAGGCGGTACGCCTGTCTAATTTATCTGATCCTTATCGATTGATTTACAGCTAAGCGGGGTTTGTACAATTTCTCTCGGTCCGCGGCCGCTGCATTCCATTTTCTTCTGGTCTTGTTGCGACAATTGGAACATTTGGAACGGTACTGGTGTTCGTTTTTTTATTTGCCATACAAAAATTAAGTTCTTTGTGATTTATTTATAAACGTCGTCTTATTAAAGAAATCCAGTTATAGACGCTAAAATTAAATAATAAAATTCAATATTATTATTCAAGCCCTAATTATCCGCAATAAAATAATAAATAAACAAGGCACGACTCCATAGATTTTTCCTTACAATCGTAACGCAGTAAAATGTTTGTAATTTCGCTTTAATTGCAGAAGAGTAAAAAGCTTTCTAGCTGTCGGGAAAATTATGCGCATCGAGCGCCGTGCATTTTCCATGGCATTGTATGTGAGCCTGTTATTTTCCCATTTGAGTGGTTTTATGGCGGCCGCACCAGATGGGAGCAGATAGCACGTACTCGTACGCTAGAAACCTAACGTAATTATTCACACGCACTGCGAAATAAGGCCTAAAACATTTTTTTACAATACACAGCTATTATTTTATTGTTTTGAAATGCAACGTTTCGTTCAGTAGAAGTTAAATATTTTTGTATAAGAAACGTATATTAAAAAACGGCTTAATAAACTGTAATTGATATAAATATTTCACTGTAATGATGCTCGTGTAAGTTGATTTAAGTTTTCATTTGATCAGACTTTATAATAGAGTCGAAGTAATTATGAAAAACATATTGTCAACATGATTAAGTAGATTACAATTACCTTAAAGTTAATTTTATGTGTCAAACCCAGTATATTAGTGAGTATTTAAATGCGACAGATTGTGGGCTTGATAGACTCGAGGTATTTCCTCGTATTCTTATTTTCACTTCATCGCTCTGGTGTCCAAGGCAAAACGCAGCATTGAGCTTGCGCACCACAATATAGTGGAAAGTTGAGGAGCAGAGTGTCCTAACACTGAGCACGCTCTGCCTACTCAGCTACAAGCGGGATTCAGCGTGAATCTGAAAACAGAATATTAATTTCAAGAAGATCAATTTAAACTATTTTCGTATGTAGGTAAGTACATACGAACTAAAGAAGTACAGTTGCATTTAAGGATTGAGTGCAAGGTTGGGGTATACAGCAAATGTGAGTTACACACGCGATACAGCCCTTATTCCTTGACTCTGCTGTACTATTGTTCAGATTTATTACCATGTGCACAGTGTGTACACCTACACCTGCACCTGTAAGATGTGAGGTGTATGTTACACCTATGTATTAACACCTTAACTGTATTGGATACATTTGATGACTTTATATTTCCTTATTTTTCTTTTATAGTGTATATTTAAGATATTTTGTAAAAAAAAACACTGTTTTAATTTTGAGGGAGATTTCTAATGATAAATGACCGTTGAATTTCATCATAATTTGTATTTGCCCCTCGTATTGTATTGAGCTTCAACATCATCACCTCACATATATTTTTTTATTATAACAATGTAAACAAAATACTCCAAATTCGCCCGTACTTAATACGTAAAAAAATAACAAATTGGAAAATTGATAAAAACAAATTTAAATAATATGACAATAATATAAGAAAATCAATAAAAGATGCACAGGAGCTCTACCTGAGCCTCTTTAGTGCATATATTTATGCAACGTCAAGCATTGCTCTGGTTATAACTTCTGTTGAACGCGCAGATCAAGTTTCATTTTATCGCTCGGCTTCTGAATTAAATTAAAATTTACTTACTATCGTCCTTTCGTTTCAATAAAATCTTTTATTGTATGTATAATACTGTTTGAGGATGGCGCAGTGGCAAAAGCGTTTGACTGTAAGCGTGACGGTAGTGGGTTCGATCTCCACACGGAGCAATTAAGTATTGCTTATTAGCATTTTCATTTCTTCGCTCTGCCAACAGGAAAAGTGTGGTTGAGTTCTGCCTCTCAAAACATAACGCCTCTGGTAAAATGGGGGAAAGGAAGTGTCTTAATGAGAACGCAGTGTCTTAACAATAAGTTCCCAGATTTCCACACTGCGGATGCATCACGCACATAGGGAAGGTGGCGTGAAACTAAAAAAATAACACTAACCAAATTATCCAAATAACTTTTTAGTTTTTACGAAATTTATATTAGGTACTATTACATTGCTACTTTACAATGAGTGTACGTTACTAGCATACAGACAGCTACATTACGACAATATTGTCTCAAGAAAGAGCAACGTAACTAAACTGAAATAAGGGCTAGTTATTAGGCAATTCAGCTTCAACATCTCGAGATATATCTCGAGATCAGTACCTTATGCCTAGGTACCTCTTTTAGGTACAGATACGCCATCCGCGGCACCAGCTATGGACTATAATCCTTAAAAGGCCCCAAGTTTCGCATGCAAACAACGTATGATGACAATTGTTAACGCGTACGTTTTCCTCTTCGTTTTATTGTTCGGTTTTAATTTCTTGTTATGATTTTTGAGACATTATGTTTAGTACCCATAACTTCGCATATTTAAAAATTGTTCCTGAGAGATAAACGTGCGATTGTGACGCCATAGGTTGTCGGTTCGATTCCCACTCGAGGAAACGAAATATTTAATGTGGTGAACGTAAGTATCTTAATAGGAACGGAGTGTCTACACACTAGGTTCCATATGCCTACTTCGAAGCTACAACGTGATTTTTTCATAGGAAAACATCCGATATAGGCATTATTAAATATTATTAATATGAAAAAAAAATGAAAAATAATTTGATGATGGGCAAAAACAGCTCAAGTTATAGTTATTTTATTTTCTATATATATTTAAGCAAACAACTAACAATACTAACCACATCACCATCCATTCCGCTGGCATTTCGCGATGCAATTCACGAAGGCTTCATGACCTAATTACGCTGCACTAAATCTACCAGCGAGCACCGCTGTGCTAAAGCTAATGCATTTTATATTGGTTCAATTGCGAGCAGCGACGGCGCGGTATGCGAGTGTCGCGATGTGTGGGCGCTTCGCAGGAACGTATTAGGGACATTCGGAATTAGCACGGCTCTACTGCACTTGCCGCTGTAAATGACCTTACATTGTCGAACATTAAATACGTTTTTGTACGTAATTGGGACATATTTCAGAGTAATGGTGCGTTTGTCTCATCCTAATATCCTAATTAGTTTCGTGTAGACAGAGAATTGTACGTACGAAATGGTGGATTCTAATTTTCGAATGTAATTCTATTGGTTTTTATTTGTTCTTGTGTTGAAGATCAGATATAACTAAATATTAAGCAAGCTTTCCTAATTCCTTTGAAATTCATATTGTAATATTGAAAAATGCAATAGTGATTAATTCTAGCTAAAATGAGCCTTTAAATAAAGATAAAATTTTGTGAAACCGTAAATTTTCACCTGTAGTGATTAAGATAAGCCAGTGTTACGTATATTTCGCTAGCCTCGCGTAAATCACACGTAAAACCGTAAATAAGATCAGGTCATGCGCATGAGCTGGTGCCGACGGCAGGCGCGGGCGCGGGCGCAGTGAAATCGTGCGTTTAGGCCACATGCCGCCGCCAAGTTCCATGGAAGGCGATGAATAACTCATTGTCCGTCCGTCCGTCCGTCGTGACGCACGCTTCCCAGAACCAGCGATGCACTGCGGAGAGTGACCGAGATACTTGACCCGCGAAATGCACAAATATGAAAGTGCATTTTCGCACGCCAAACAATAAAATGGTTTGATAGTTTCCATGGGACCGCTAGCTGCCTTGAGATGCACTTAACTTGTAAATGATTGCACCGCAAATTGAAAGCTAGGACAGGTGTCATTTTGTATAATGAAGTCGTTGGTGTGATTTTTTTTATTCTTCTCTACAATACACTCTGTCTGAGAACTTTGTAGAAATGCTCGTACTTAATAATGTATGTACATATATGATTAATAGTAATAATTATTTATTAGTACTAAAATTGTTTTGCTAGCTTTTGAATATTTGGATTAGCTATATTATACAGGAAGACATAAATTCGATTCCTGTCACACAAATATGAATAAGCGGTGACGTAACGCAAGGTTCCCACCAAATACGAACAAAGTGCATCGCTGCAATGATTAGGATGCGTCGAGGGTCCACTTCACGCATGTCGGCATCGGACACCAAACAGCTAAATATTCGCACACAACCCATTGTGATACCGTTTTATGGTCTCGGCTCGCCTTTATACTTGTTACTTAGCATTCCAAATTAGTTTGCAAATGTTTTTTATACAGCGTTTATGTCATGTTATAGCAATAAAGTGGGAACGCGCTCGCAAAACTGAGTGGAACTGCTACGATTGTTGACCTCTTGTTGGTATGCTTCAATGACATATGTTTTACGTGAGACCTTACCTCTGAACTTGGTGTATGCCAACTTCCTTTTGTGGACCTCTAAATCTGTTTAATCTGTTAATATAAGTACTTACATTACGTGTTATAATATCATAATAATTTATATTGACATTATATTTGTTGTTACAGGTAAATCGGCCGTTAACGATGAAGAAAGAAGGTATTCAGACGCGAAATCGCAAATTGAGTAGTAAAAGCAAGAAAAAGAAAGGAGGCATGGGAATGGGTGGTGGCGGAGCGTGCGCGCTCGCCCTCGGCGGCGTCATGGGAGACATGATCAAACCTCTAGGCGACGCTACTAAAGGCTTTGGTGGTTCTGCTTTCCCATCAGCTATGGATTTTGGTAAGAATATTTCTTTGATGTATTGACATATGCAAATTTTAGATATTATCACAATTAATTATATTTATCGAAGTAATGCAGTCATATGATAGAAAACAATATGTTTTCCTTAAAGCCTTAGTTTCCTTTTAATGCCAAAAAATAAGGAAGTGTTTAAAATTCTAACTTCCTTTATTTCATGGAAACAAAACCTATTATTATTCATTTTAACAATTCTCTTATTATCTACAGGTCAACACCAAGTAGGCCTCGTGCATCCAGCAGCAGCGCACATGTCTCACTGGTACGGTGCTCCCCACCAGGGATTTGCTCCCCCTCCCACTTCACACAACCCCTATCACCACCACCATCTCGCGCAACTCAACTCCATGGTAAATATTGATCATTTATAAATAATTAAGAAAGGCAAAGATCGCCATAATATTTTATCATCTACCTTTTAAAGATTTTAAAATATCAAGAAAACTATTTTGACAATAATTATATAAATTAACATAAATAAAACTTTGAAAACCATTAAAAAAAACTTGATCTTGTACATTCAAATTTAATATAACGACGCCCCTGACATTTGCCACAAGTGGAATACTAATTACTTTGTCTATTGCAGACGGGCTGGAGGAGCGAGTACACGTGATAAGTGAACGAGACCACAGGAAAAGATGAAGACATAGGTACGTAACTACCGGAGCGACCTTCAAGCATCACAAATAGATACTGTGATTTCACTTTAGTATACTGATAGCGACACAATCGACACAACATTAATGTATAAGACTGTGACAGAATTGATGTTTTAGTACTATCACATCAGTTATTCTACATATCTGACTAACCATCAAGTTTTCGCAAGATTAAAACTTTTTAATAAAAAACGATAACGTTCTAGTTTATAAAGTTTATTCTATATTATATTTATTTGAGAACTGATGTATGGACATGTCAGATTTGAATTATAATTTAACAGCGACTGAAATACAAGAACGGTTACCAGTACTTTTCTATAACCGTTCTTTAGATGTGACGTTATTTTACAGAACGTTATAGTATTATATCTAGAGTCGCTTCACACTCGACTACTACGTAAATATTAAAATAAGTATTATATAGTTTTGTTATGCTTTCAAGTATTTCTTAGCTTGTTTCCTTTTTGTATTTATAGAGCCGAGTCGAGTTTTCTAGTAGTTCAGTGTGGTGCGTCTCTAAGATCTATTACAAGGTGAAGTAACTAGCGAAATTGTACAGTATTATAATATTAGATAAGGTCGGTTACTATGTCCGCTTAGATGATTTATATAAATATATTAAGTAGATATCGTTCGTAAACAAATTGTGTATTTTGTACATATCTTATTAAGTTATATTTCGTTCCTGTATAGATTGTTTTTATTTTGATTGTATTTAATTTAAACTGTTCGTTTCGCTATAGGAATTGTGATGTGTTCGAAAATTCCACATGTTCTTTTATGTAAATTCGATTCGTAGTAGTTTATTAAAATGCAATAGTAATTTATATACTAGTTATAATTCGTACAAGTTGTAAATAAACTACAATAAATAATGTCAGTATGAGGAACCGTTACTTGTGGATGTCATAAGCTCCTTGTCAACCTCTGGTCAACCAACACCAGGTCACAGAATTGGATAACAATTGTAAATGTCATAGATATTACAAGAATATTTTGTATTGCTTTACTTTTATAAAAATATTGTGTGGCCATAAATAAATTACGGAACGACGTTCTTGCGGTGAATTACCTATAATGAAGAACAATTTACTAGCTGATGCAAAAATAACTTAAAAGTATGGACAATCCCACGAAAACGTCGTTTCAAATTCAAAAGTATGTGTAAATATAAAAATTGTAAATGACCTTAGAGTATAATAATACTATCGGAATATGAACATAAAATGTAAATTAGCGATCACAACAGAGCAGCCTGTAACGATATCCCGTACCTAAAGTTTTTAGTTTTTAAAACAAACATTGTGAAGTTGTGTATTTTAAATAAAATTGCGAATAAATTATCAATACTTATTGATATTTCAAAAAGGTTTTTTATTTACTCCAATTGAGACATTCGTATTTAATAATTATAGTATAACATTTTTATAGCGATCGACTCTACTTTGCCTTATCCTGAGCAAGATGACCAGAATAAGAAAAGAAATAATAATTTAAAGCAAACTTTTAAAACTGTTTTGTAATTATTTACATATATATTTACTAAATAACTTAAAAAAAGATTTCAAATTTCATAATAAACATATCAAAAACAAAACTTAAAATTCCTGATATTCTACAGCACCGACGCCCATACAAAGCAACTATACAAACATTCGCATTACTCAATAACAATATTTAAATGACAAAGAAGCAAAACAAGCATCGCAATCGCCACATAAATTCTAACGCGAGTCACTTATCCAGTCCAACGGGCAACATCCCATCTTATTTCCATTCCCCATACTAAATTAGATGCCGCTTCAATTGACCGTCCAAGTCCTCTATCTCGCGTACCATAAGTCACCGGATCAATTCCGCCATTCCACAGAAAAAGGCCAAAACTTGGCTTATCTCGTGGTAAATTGAAAATGCAGCCGGCCGTGTGATTGTGACGCAACGGGGCCGTTGCAAGCGACATATGGACCTATTCAATTTTAATCGCATTTCAGAAGAAAGGCAAGCATAATGCATTTATAAAACGCTTCCCGATTTGGTTTATTTAATATTTTGGTTTATTTGCGGCTTTGGATTTTGAGGGTTCGTTGTGCACAATTACTGTTTGCGATTGGTCTTTTTAGAGACGTTTTTGATAGTTTGTGAGCGTTTTCGCTTCGATGGATGCTGTTTTTGTAGCCTCAGCTGGGGATCTCTTATAACCACTATTTTCTTCAATGCAAAATTTATCTACCTATTTGAGGTGGATTTAGTTTATTTATTCACACACAGATTAAGTTTTTTTTAATTTAACAAATAACTCTTACTATTTTGATGAATTAATTACTTCCTAAATATGCTAAGCCATATTGCTATTGCAATATACTGATCCACAGCCTTATAGCTAACGGAGGCAAGAAATATTAGACACGAATAAAAAATGAAGAAAAGAAACGAATATGCCTTTCAAAAAGTCGCGTTTTATTTTAAGCGGGACTTGAGACAACCGCATAAGTCACTACGTACCGCCCGGTGATATATGCGGCACTAGCGCGGGAAAAAATGTCGCACAACAAAAAGCGCCATCACTCCCTACAATTTATTGCGTGTGGCAACACCGCGGAATATTCGAGGCTGGCATATACAATACTGGCATATTCTTACACCTAAGCGAGAACTCGTACCCCCCGATGTGACAGAACTTCGCACTTCGCTAAATTACGACTGTAAACTGCTGTATTTTCTTACAAAACAAAGCTTTGCATACGTTGAAACCTGTAACTGGACTCCAAATTGAATTGAGATAAGAAAATTTTAAAATACTAACGACCGAAGAAATAATTCAATAACTTATAATACAATCATAAAATAAACATTTCATCGCTGCCAATAAACGTAAGTTAGTAAAAGATTTTGTAAATCTGCTTGATGCTATATAAATCAGAAGTGGCCAATATCCTCAGATTCAAAAGTGTCGGGGGATGGCGTCACAAATCCCTTTAGGAGTCAGTCAGAGCGGGCAGTGGGTCGAGAGTAAGGAATAGTCTCCACCCGAGTGCCCGCGACTATCCGCCTGATCCCGGAATCAATCTCCGACTTACCCAGGCTTATCTCCCTGACCCCGCGTCGCATAGTGTCAAGACATATTTGACTTGCTCATCAACTTTATTTCATGACTTTTTGTTATAATAAGGAATTAAGTAGTTTAGTGTAGGTGCGAGTTGAATTGGCCCTAAAATTCAAATTTGCCTCAAAATTGCTTTCAATTGCGCTTAAAATGTATATCATCGGGTTATAATTTTTATAGGCGGTGGTGGAGCAGGGGCTCAAGCGTTACTATAAGCGGGACAGATTGTAAGTTTGATTCATTTTATATTTTTACATCTTCAGAGGCCAGTGTGTGTTATGCAACTGGTGGTGGGTTCAATCTCCACTTAAGAAAACCAAATATTTTTTAAAATTTATATTTCCATTTTTCCGCTTTGGTGTCTAGGCCAAGCGAGGCGTTGAGTTCCGCCACTCAACACGTAGTGCCTCCAGAATTCGGCGGAAAATGGGGAACGCAGTGTCTTAACACTAGGTTCCCTCTGCCTACCCTGCTGTGTGCGGGATACAGCGTAAAGCTTAAATATTTTGAATTTTCGGAAATATGCCTTATTAGAACAAGTGTCAATTATTGTATAACAGATTTTACTATAATCTTAGATTTATACTAAATTAGCATAGGCACATATGTCTTACATATATGTATATTATGTTATTTATTGGAACACAAGTTGGCACTTAAAGCTTAGTTAATACTCAGTATTATATAAGTCTGTGGCATTTAGATTTGCTCGGTGTCTGTAAGGTCAAGGTGTTATAATTTTAGTTACAATTTATATACACAGTGAATACAATCTCAATTAGATGTATTTTACCTTCAAAATCTATAGCTTATACTCTATTTGTGTAAAAAATCTAAATTTTGAAGTTAGGCTTTCATCTCGTATTTCAAAATGCCATGACATTTTTGTTTGTTTTTTTACTATTTTTTACTATAAATTGTTACCGTAATCAGTACTTAAGTGCTATAACTTTATTACAATTTTTAGCTGAATCCCGCATATAACAAGGTATGTAGTGAGAAAAATCTAGAAGCATTGCGTGTTGATTGGCGGTACCCAACGCCACGCTTTGCCTCGATACCAGAGCGAAGAAATAGAAATATTAGATACCTAAATATTTCACTCATCAGTGTCGTAATTGAACCCACAATCGTCACTATTATATTTACACCACAACGGCCTTCTTTATTTCATGAAACCTAAACCCTAGTCTAATAAAAAACTAAACAAAAAACAAAAAAATTATAATAAAAACAAAAAAGTGTAAAGGTACCTAGAAGACTGTAAAAATTATATTAACAACATTGTCTTCTTAAAAGCAGTGTTTTTATTAGTAAACTAAGTTTATAATAAATCGGAGTAAAATTAGAGTGGATAATTTTTTATAGTTTCACGTTGAACCCCGTATGTAACAGGGTTGGCACAAGGCAGAGAATTTGCGTGTTGAGTGCCGGAACCTAACGCCGCGTTTTGTATTGTAATGAAAGATACATGAAGACAAAAATTAAATAAACACTAGAAACACAAATACCTACAATTACTATAACAAGTTATTATAATACAGAATCCGCAAATTAATCTAAAAAAAAAAAAGTCAAATATCCATTATCAATCCACAGTTTTATATAAACCACTAGCCGTACACTGATAAGTACTGATTTTATCTAATATTAATTCGTAATTTATAATTATTCAGTAATGTGCCTTTAATCCCTTGACACGTAAAACCAGTGATAGGTTTTAATTACCGCAGTTATCTTTGAAGGGTTATTCGATATCAGCTGTAAAAATTATCGCCTCATAAAGTTGGAATTTACATTAAATGTAACAAGTACTATGTTAAATATATATATTGTATGTATATTGTGTATAGGTATTTAGATTTTATTAGCTTCTTGTCCCGATTTTGATTGGACTTGTGTTTGCCTTATTAAAATAAAACATGCATCGTATTTTAAATGGTAGAGCAAATGAATAAGGCGAAATCTTATTTCCTCTTAGTCCTCTTCCCTTATAGTCCTCTTTCTGCAAAGAAACATGTCTTTTTACTCCTATACAATGAAAAAAATCATAATTAAAAAAATAAAACAAAATATAAAACTGAATTTTAAGCGAGGTCTTTATTACTTTACGGTGTAATATATTGTCATTACATTTCCGTTTACACACGGATAACACATAAACCATCAAAAGCCAAAAATCCCGTCCACATGATATAGTCCACGAGGCAGTGTCAGTATAGAGTATCTGTAACTTAATAGCCCGGAGTGCACCTGCTCTCCCTCACCTCACATTAATATTATAATGTATACGAAGAAACCGACCCTCAACGTATACGGTAGACGAACGCCTGTAATTATAATTTGGTGCAAATGTATTGAATTTTAACTCATATATTGGGGGTAAATAATCTTTTTGTTAAAGTAAAAGTATGCTAATTATGCGAGGAGGTAACGGACTTTCGGAGGTCCGGTCTGAGCAGGTGACCTGATAAAAAACCTTCGGAATGTCTCTCTTATACAGGAACACGACAGTGTTATTAATTAATTGTCATTCGTATAACACTTTTGGATGTTGAAATGTGTTTGTACCGAAAATGTAGTTTTTTTGTCTTATTAACCCATTATTTATTTTATTAATTTTACAAAGATATATATTATTAGCGTCACGCTGTATCCCTCATATAGCAAGGGAGACAGAAAACCTAGTGATAAAACACGTCGTTTATCACGCATCTGAACACTTGCTTTGTCTTGCTGCCAAAGCGGGGAAAGGAAAATGTTAATTTCATTCTGCCGAGAGGGAATCGTCAGCGGCTGGTTGTGGATTCGATTCCCACTCGAGGAAATGAAAATATAAAATATTTCTTTGCGTAGATGACGAGGCAAAAGCGCAGCATTAAGTTTGCCACTCAACGCGCAATGTCTTCAGAATTCAGGATAAAGTGGGGAGCGAAGCCTTAACACTAGGCTCCTTCTACCTACCCTTCTACATTCGGGATACAAAAAAATGCTGTAATAGTTTTTCAAAAAGAAAAAATAATATATAAGTAATTAAGACCTAATTGTATAAATAGGAATATGTTTTAGATTAATTCATATTAATCATACAAACCAGTAATTGCGAATTCAAATTCTATTTTTTTACGACTATAAGATTATAAAGAACAATAGCACCTGCTCCAGAAGAACCGCTGAACCGAACGGAAGTTTAGACGTACACCTTGTACAACGGGCACACTAATTACGATTCCTGTTTCCCGTATTGATTTGAGTTGACATTTTTTTTACTTTTTTTACGTCTTTTATATAAAAAAATAATATGATTAATCAATAATAAGGCAATCGTAGAGCAGTGGTACCTATACGGTTGCCTCGCTTTGGCAAGACAAAGTGCTGCGTTGAGTTCATGAATTTGCGCGGAAAAAATAGTGCCTTGACATTTAGTTCTCCCTGCGTAAATAGTTTTATGCGGGAACAAACAAATTTAACTTGTATAACAGAAATTGAAGTTTTTATTAAAGAAAAACGACTTGCGATTATAGTCATAGTAACATATTAAAAAAACATTTAAACATGAAGTAAATACTAATGAAATAATGAAAAATATTTTCAAAAACAGCCAAAATTAAAGGGATGACAGAAAAACACATGTAAAAAAAATCCCTTTTAAAAAATGTAAATTGTTTAAGGCAATGTATATAACGAAGATATAAATGTAGTAAATTAGGCTGTCTACCTTGTTCCAAAAACTAACCAGATGCAAAAAGATCCATTGTGTCAACTTTACAAGGACGGGACGTATATAATGCGTTAATTGCTGCCTTATGTACGTTTGCATTAACATTGATGTTTTTTGTTTTTTTTTTGTATAATTAAAATCATAGCTTCAACTTTATCTATCTATCCATCTGTCAATCAATGTAAGAAAATTACATTAAAAAAAACACTATTGTGACCTATTATAAAGTGGGTCAAATATGAAAATGGAATGAAATGGAAATAGATGAAATTACTATATTTTTATACCATCCTTTCCAAGAATACCAAAAGAGAAAAAAATCTTAACCTTGCTTCTTTTTTCCCGACTGCTAAGGAAGGGTTATTTACGTTTTGAAGCTATTTTATGATTATAATAAGCGATTATAACAATTCATAAGCGAAACCATTGCCTGGTTCTCAGTAAATAGCCATACTTTAATTTTGTTTTTTTAAGCTCCATCTTCTATCCCGCACATAGCAAGATAAGCAGAGAAAATCTAATGTTAAAGCAATCCGTTCCTCATTTTCGGAGTGTCTTAACACGAGGTTCCCTCTACGTACCCTGCTGTGTGCGGGATACAGCGTGTAGCTGAAGCTAATTGCTGTTAACTATAGATAAACTACATACATAAATACCTACATTGTAGGTGCGATAGTTATTAATGACTTTATATACTGATCAGTAAACGTTTTTTATATCCTAAATAACGTAAGAAACGGCAAAAATATACAAATAAAGTCTACTAAATTTCAATAAATACAACAATAATCGTTATACTGTCAATCGATACTATCAGGCTTAACAGAATCTATCAATCAAGTTGCGGTTATATGAGACAAGCTTGCACGGACACCTGCCTGACTTCAAAAGCTTAAAATCGCTTTTAGATATTTATTATATTAGCAGCTTATACAGATTACAGTGCCATTTGAGTATTTTTATAGATTTGTTTAAATGTTCTTGAATTAGCGTTGCCATAGACAGAAAACTAAGTTTTAAACTAAATTTAGCATCTATATAATATTTACATATATAAATATCATATAAATATATATATTATTTATTTTATAATAATAGCGCAATGGGACAGAGTGAGAGTACCTAAATGCGATGGTTTTAGGTTCGACCTCCAATCGGGGAAATTAATGTTTGTCACAGTACAAATAATATCTAATATCTCGTTAGCCCTTTTAATTGTCTTAAGATCAAACCATAAGATTTCATCGTAATTTTTATTGCAATAAAATTTCATAGGCAAAATATTAATATTATTTATGTTATTCTATACTTACCTGAGGTCTAAGCGATATTTTAATAATTATGAAGTGTCTATTCGTGCCCTCTTTCTTCTACTGATGTAACAAGCCTCAATAGAAAAATTGAGAGGTTTTCATGAAAAAATATTAATTTATATATTAGTGAAAAAGAAAGAATACTTTTTACGCTTTTACTTGGTGAAGAAAGAAAGCTACTATCGATTAAACTACATTTGTATTTAAACAGGCCATTTGGCTTATTTAAGTGTGTATACAATGAACATTAATTTAAGTAATATAGTTATTAAAAACAACATTTAACTATAAAAATGTATTGTTTTGAATTCACTTTTTTATTATAACTTAAGACCGTATAAAATTTACATTTCAACTTGTTATGCGAAGTAAAGTATAAATATTCTTACATACTATATGTAAGTTTGTATATACATATTATCTCTGAATTTGTAAGGTTCCGAGAAACGAACGGTGAGTCTGTCAGTTCATCTAAGGTTAACTGTCAAAGCGCTGCGCACGCGCCTTTGCACCTAACCAAATTTATACAGGCCGATTTTTAAAAGTATTTAAGAATTGCTTAATATAATTTATTTTCACTTCATGCTTTTCTCTATATACTATATCTCATATTTGGTAGAGATGAATTAGTGTTGAGTCACTCTATTTGTTACATTTTATAAATTTAAGTGAGGCTAGTCTTTATATAGGTGTAACTTAAAACGGAGCATTGTGTTATTGGAACTTACTGTACCTAAATAGGGTTAATTTCATTAAAAATATTTTGTGTTGATATTGAAAAAAATATTTTGTGTTGAAATTAAATTACTCTAACGTTATTTAT
Organism: Heliconius melpomene rosina; assembly: GCF_056956725.1. Taxonomy (NCBI): domain Eukaryota; kingdom Metazoa; phylum Arthropoda; class Insecta; order Lepidoptera; family Nymphalidae; genus Heliconius; species Heliconius melpomene. The sequence goes on along the minus strand of NC_140401.1, from coordinate 3,257,256 downwards.
ATATTCACTAAGCAGTTAAATCATAAATAAATTAACTTTTGCTTTTGTTTAGTATAAATCGACAATCGAAATAATTTATCAAGAGCATTTTTTATTTAATCTTACAATTAATGAACTTATTATGGAATAGACTTATATACTTCTACAAAATTAAGAAAAATCTTTAATAAATATAAGTACCTACATTATATATAATAATTTACTAGTAGTTAAATCGTGACCAAAAGCACATTGTTTTATATCAAAGTACCTACTCATCATGACGTGACCCTCCTATTACTGATTGCTTGTGACCTACAGGAGCTGGCAAATTTATGCTTACCTATAGATATGTGGTTATTTAAAGAACATACTTTTTTGTTTCGAGCTGAATCCCGCATAAAGCAGAGGGAAACTAGCGTTAAGACACTCCGTTCTCAACTTTCCTTCAAATTAAAGTTAACGCTGTCCTCTGTCATTTTACCCAAAATTGGATACAAAAATAGTTAATTCTCCGAGTGACACTATTGATTAGGTTATTATCCTGCCTATTCCTCAATGTGGAGGATACAGGGTAGAGCTATTTATTTTGGTCAGTAAAAAATGGAGAAATTAGATATTGAGAACATTTTCATAATGTTATTTATAATAACAAATATCTACATAAATAATACATATTTATATTAATATATAAATCGTTGCTTATAAGAAAAATTAAATGAGACTGACTATAAGAATAATTTCACTGTTAGCTGTGGCTACATTTTTCGACATTGATAAATCATGCGATCTTATCACTTATCTTAATTTCTCTTATCGTCTTTCCGCGTAAAAGTTCAAACTTTTGAACCTAGAAACTTGAAATTTGGAATAACACCTTGCATATCTGCCCCCGGGGGCTTACTGAGAACTTAATAAAGAGAATAAAAAGAGTCTTTTTTAATTCTACCATGTAGGTATTACTCAAGCTCTATGAGTACGTATTATTGCTTGTTATCTAATTAATTCTTTTCCTACTTGCTTAAAAGTGTATAAGAAATATATATATATATTTTAATTTATTATTAAAGTCCAAGTCTAGTCTCATAGCGCAGAGCACAATCGCGCCACTGAACACACGACAAGTGGGGGTTCCAGTCCCAATCGGGGGCTTGAAATGTTCAAGACTTTCACGTTCTCGTTCTAATAACAAGGCAAAACGGGATCACTGACTTAAATTACATCAAAATTACAAAAAAAAAACACAAATATTTTCAATCAATTATATAAGACAATACAATTCGCGCAATACAATGGTTTATTATATTATTTCACAGTCCTTGAGTGAGCACCTTGTTAAGCAAATACACCTGAACGTGCACCTTGCCGGCGCGAGCCTCACCTGTCTGTCATCCTTTTATTTTGTGGGCTATCTGCTCCCGATAGATTTTATTATATTATATTATAGATTTTATTATATTATATTATAGTTTATTATCGGTATATATTTTATGGGGGTAGTGGTGTAAATGGGGTTTGTACTTTTGATATTGAATTGCTTTATTAATTGCAAAATTGTTTATAGTTATTGCATTATATGTTTAATATATTGAGGCCACTCATGACATAGAGGTGCATGCGTGTAACTGTGAATGCGACAGTTCGATGGGTTCGATTACAATTTAAGGTAATTAAATATTTAATATTTTCATATAGTGATGGTGTTGAAGCAAAGCACGTCTTCAGAATTTAGCAGAAAATGGAGAACGGAGTGTCTCAACACTAGGCTCATTCTGTCTACCCTGTTACTTGCGAGTTACAGCTTGAAGCTGAAGAAAATGTATAAAATAAAAAATGTTTATTAATAACTTTATTTTATAAGTATTTGTAATTTTATTTTATGTTAACTGCGCTACAGAAATAGGTAAATCGAAGCTTATTGGAAGTTCCCGTTACCTGACAGAAGATTACAGTCTAATGACTTCAATCAACTAACAAAGCCTCTATCAGTCCAACTAGATCCTGATTAGATACCTATTTAGTAGCTCCTGGTAGAAGATAAAAACTCTACATATTAGAATCCGCATTTTGAGTTGTTTCACCTCATTACCTGCACGAATAGCTTTAGAAGTACAACTGATATATTAATATTTTGTTAACAAAGCAAATATGACTTTAACATCTAACGCATAGAGCTGAATTATCTTTAACGTGGATTAATAGTTAACGTTTCATTGGTCGTTACTTATTTACAAATTTATACTTAAAGGATATCGCAGGAAAGTTGGGAATTGATTGTTATTTAAATGAGGTGATTTAAATATTAGTTGCAAATGAAATTGTATCTAATATTTAGGTTGTTAAGGAACAAAATGTCTTATCTCGAAGTAGCACCAAGGTGTGAAGACACGCGCAGGCAGGCCGATGTGAATGCGACAATTTCGCTCATTGAAATACTGGAACTGGACTAATGCCCACTATCCTTTATGTCTCCAATTAAAATTATTCTCAACATTTGTGAATACGTTAGTAGTATAACATTCTTTTGTAACTGTTATTTAGGTTTTGTCAAAATAAATTATATTACATTTCTTTGAAATTAATATAAAAATTTTAATTTTTTTTGCGTATGCCTTTAATTTTAACAATTGTTAAAATTAACCACGCCTTCATAGGTAAGAATTTAAACTTAGAAGTTATAATTCTAGTGATTGCACTAGAATATTCATTCTATTTTAAGACATTTCGATTTTTCGATTTCAATTAAGACAGCATAGTATTACACAACCAAATGTCTTATTTAGAATTAAAGTTTAATAATATAGAAATGGCTGAAGTAACAAACTATAAACTTGTTATCATCCTTATGAAATCTGAAAACGTTACATTTAACGCGGCCATCTGTCACCATCTTTAATTAATTGAGAAGTTTCAGTAGATGCGTGTAAAATTTGCATAAACAGTGCGTTCACTATCGAGAAACAAAAACAAGATTTCGAACTCGAGCTCACATGGGATAAATGGAATAAAAAATCGATTTTAAGCGTTCGATATTCGCTGTGGATGCAATTAAAGAGTTCTGGGAAGCCAGGCTGCGCCCGCGCCGGCCGGCACGGACCCCGCACGAATATAAAACATACATTATTGGCTATGACTGAAAATGCAATTATACTAATATATTATAACCAAATGTTATGTGGATACTTTTTTTGTAAGATTCAGGCATCTCCTAGATTTCTCGAGGTAGCCGCTAGCGAGGTAGGTTGGTGTAATAGGTTAATAGGCGAAATTAAACGCCGCGCATAGTATAATAAGTTTGGGAAAGGGTATGGTACCTATGTTTGAATGTAAGCAGTACCTAAAGAAGAAATTTTAATGGATGATTCATAAAATTATGATTTTTCTAATAATACTCGAACTTCAAAAAGAAAATAAATAAATGAAATAAATGTATGTAAATAAATTAAATCGTAAAAACGTCTTGAAGAGGTCTACAAATCAGCATAATTGTATCATTATATAGAATGATTTAAGACAAAGTTCATTTGGTCTCTTATACCACACTTACTACTGAAAGAACTGGTTAGTTTTATTTTCTCTAAATTCTTTTAAAAGGAGATAAATATCGTAGTTTGCGGGCTACGGGCCACGTGGAAAGGTGGACTATCTAAAAAAATAATAGAAGGATTTACTTACGCATACCTGCTAACTTGAACAGGCAGATACATTTCTTTAATATTTTTAATAAGAGTTTCTATATAGTATTGAGATATTTTCGTTCCATATATTTCACTATTACCTAACACAAAATTTTTATCTATTAACAAAGACATACCTAGAAATATCAGAAAAGACAAAATAGTCATTGAAAAATCAGTATAAACTTACGACTTCTGATAAGATCGCGCGAACGCTCGTAGCAATCGGGCCTAGCTTATTCTTTATGGTATGTTTAAGTACATTTTTCCCCCCCAACGCAACAAGTATAACTTTGCAATGTTGAAGTTTTTTAAACACCACCGATAAGGAACTAGCAACAAACGTGTTAGGCTAGATTAATCGTGTACTAGAGGTGTTAACAACTACGACCGGCATATTGGAATGCGCTTGACTAAATGTGGATGATAATGTCATATTTCTTATTATGTTACATGTGATACTAAGAATCGAATAGGAATATTATACAAGCCATATAGGAACTGTTGTAAACACTTGTAGTTGTCAGGCTTAAGCTGAAAATATATTATTTACTATTTTGTAATTAGTATTGCGATTGGTGTTGAATAAATATACCGACGAATTGAGAACCTACTTTTTTTGAAAGTCAGTTAAAAATACAATAAAATATTCTATTGTGTTGGTTGAAGACAGAAATAATCCCTTCTTGATGAAAGATGGTTTTGTCCGTTAACTTTAAACAATTTTTGAACAAATGTCTGTCTTAGGCAGAATATGCACCTGTATTTGATCTGAATATAATGAATGAATAAATAATTGAAGAAACTTCTTTCAAATTCTTCGACCTTAACCTTCAACCGGGATATTGAAAATGAAATATTTATTTTACGTTTATATTTCCATTTCTTTGCTCTGGTGACGAGGCAAAGCGCGGCGTTGAGTTCTGTCACTCAACACGCAATGCCTCCAGAATTCTGCAAAAAGTGGGGAACGGAGTGTCTTAACACTAGGTTCCCTCTGCCTACCCTGCTGTGTGCGGGATACAGCGTGAAGCTGATTTATTTTATTTAATTGTATAGAGCACAAATATGCGTTCCTAATTATAATAATACCTAATCATAATCAGGGCGTGGCACATATAATTATCGTGCAGTATTTATCAATGTTATCGAACAAAGCTCGCAGACTACTAAACAAGGTGTTTACGAAACCGATTCCGATCAAATAAAAAGAAGGCACACACGAAATCCTTAGCGAATAAATTATAAGGAGAGAGTAGGGCCGTGTTGGCCCTTAATTGGGCCATGTCGCATGGACAACGGAAAAAACTGAACATTTGTTAGGTATTCTAAGAATTGTACACTTGTTGCTTTCGGCCAGTTTTGTTTTCCATGCTTAGTGTACGAGGTAGGTACGCCTTTTGTTTGTGGAACGAATTTTTTAATGGTTTATTGAGCTGAATTCCTTGTTGTTATGAAAAATAATATGATAATAGAATTCTGATATTAGAAAATTTACCTAAAAACCTACAGGCTATTTCTCGTGGAAATACAATTGTGAAATTGGACAATAAATTACATCGTGCAGTACAAATAAAGCAATAATCTGAAAAATAGATATTTGTAGATATACTACAGATAAAAAGTATTAAAAGTGAAATCATGAAATTTGTATGGAACCATCGGTCTGCGAATTCGACTCGCACTTGACCAGTTGTTTCATGTTATAAGTAATACACATAACTACTATGAACATGCAAATTTTTTATTAATTTATAGAAGTTGCAACTAGAATGTTTAATTCCATTAACATGACAGTTTGTGAATATATTTTTCATAGAGGTACAAGTATTTCTTTTTCCCATACTATTAATAATACAACTGTTACATTAAACAGTTTGTCTGTATAATTGATTTAATAGTTTTGCTGGTAATGGCAGACAGGACATGTTAGTTTCCTTCATTTAATCAATAAAATTATAAATTAGGATCCCAGGGCCTCCACAGCTACGTCATTGTGGCATAGCTGATGTTTTAAAGATTATTAGTCTAATACGTAGTTAAGACGGTATGCGTACTTACTAACTTGAAAGTGGGGCCCTTTCAGAGGTAGCACCAACTAAAAATTTCAACTTTTTAGGGCCCCCTGGGATCTTATATTTTTACTTATTTGTTGTAAGATCACAAGGTTTAACACTTGGATCCAAGGTTCCCTCTGTCTATCCTGCTATGTGCGAGTTTGTACAAAATATGTTGAACATATTTTTTCAATATTTAATAAGATATAGGTATTTTTATTAATTTCTAACAATGTTGACCCGCTGGTCCTGGACAGAGACCGACTTTTGTTCTTGTTTCTGTAAGATAATCAGCCACATTGTAAAGCTAACATTACAGTAACTTGAGATTTCTCGTTCGTGTAAAAATCTGATGGCTAATATAAAGCGTAATGACGCGCGCGCGTGTCAGCGAACGTAAATTGTTTATTATTTTTTATGGTGTTTTCATGGGAGCGCGCGAGGTCGTTAAGGATGCCACGGTACGCTCGTTCGGAGCTTTTTCTTTATGTAGATCGTTATATCTTGTATCTAATGCGGCTAAGTAAATGTATTTTCTTTTTGTAATGAACGGTTTTTTTATATTACATAGATATATGTAGCGTTTTATGGTTGGTCCTATTAGTTTTTGAGCTTAAATGATGATATTTCTTAGAATAATATAAATATTAACCAATTTAAAGTGCTACTAGACCGTATTACAAATGTCAATATATATTTTTTCTTAGAGTAAAACACTAATAGTAGGTATTGCAAATATAATTCAAAATCAATTAGTTTATTCAGAAAGAACCTAGTATTTAGATACCCCTTTCCCCACTTTCCGCCAAGTTTTCTGAATTTTGTATACAAACTCTCAATTTGGTCTTCCAAGTTGAAATATTTTTTACAAACTGTAAGTTTTGATAATGTTAATCTATGTAATGGAAGTGGAAAAAATAATTTAGGTAAATAAATCTAAAATCAAGAACGTATGTTACATTAAGCTTTACACAAGTACCTACGTATTCAAGGTGAAATCGTTAAACGTTACCCTGTCAGGCATGAGCAACGACCGGATAGGTAGAAGGTACCTACCCTAAGTATAAGATGGGGTAGGGGGTACGAGGCAGGGGTAGGTGTATTGTAAACACAATTACCCACCCACGGGGCAACAAATGGCGGCTAAACGACCCATTCACTTGTAATTTGTTAGCAATATGCTTGAGCTATAGCTTTTTAAGATGTTTGAATATTTTAAGTCCATGATTACTGTTATGCTCATTTTTCAGGGTTCTGTACCTCAAGAGAATCAAAAAACGAGAGTTATCGTTAAATTTAACAATAAATGTGAACTTACAGTGCAAGTGAAATTAAAATTAGGAAATTTTAAAATTAATGTAATATGTCACAGAAAATAACCATTACAAACTTATGTTTCTAGTTTATTTCATACAATATTAGAGCAATCACCTGAAAATTACTTTTTGTTATAATAAAAGCTTATAAATTGAACTTCCCATTGACCTACAGTGATGAAATTGGTACGGAACCCACAGTAAGTACCACTTGCATTGACCTTCAGAATATTCGCTTTTGAGGAGTTAGTCATTGCTCCGTAGATAAAGTGCTATATAGCTATATAGGGAATGCAACGTAAAAATGTAAAAAATGTATAAACATAGGTACCTAACCAGAAATAAATATATGTAATATTTTTTCTATTTACTACATAAAATTAGTTTTTCAAAACTAAATTAATCGAACAACTCCAATAGCAAAAGAGAATTAAAATAAAATTATTATACAATAGCAATTCAAACGCAGTTATTCAAATTAAAATGGATCGCGGAAGACCTGTAAGTGTAACTCGTTAGTCCTGGAGAGGCGCCCGGCGGGGGCGGGCCTCTCGTATAAACATTTCATACAACATTTAATTATCTCTTTTATTAATGTACCCACACTATCTTATGAGATACACCTACAGATACCGATAGGTGAAATATTCACACCTACTTGCTTTGAAGTAAAATTAAATGCTTCATAGTTACTATTGTTTTGTAAGTATTTAGAATTAAATTATCTATGAATTTGATTATCAACTTATTATTGAATGATATATCTATGTAGAATGTACAATATTCATCTTTTAACTGAGAACTATAAATACTCTGCCAAAATAGCCTCTATAATAACTTGCAAAATTTGAACTAGCATCACATTCTTTTGTGACACTTAACTGAGAGGTTCCCAATAAAATAATAAAATAAAAATAAAAAAGCCTTTTATTGACCATTGCCCCAGTTACAGAGAGAGGTTCGGATTAGTCCACGTTTAATTGTTAAAAAAATACTTTACAGCTAAAAGCTTATAATTTTGCCTTTAATATCATTTCATACCGTAAAGATCCACTAATAAAGATTTTTAATACCTTTTTAACTTAAAGTTTTATTTGACGTTGTGTCCTTACTGAAATTCATATTATTGTCCATTTTTTATGTCAAAAATTTAAATATTTTTTGTTGAAAAAAAAATGAAGCGATGATGATAACTGTGCAGCAAATATTTTAGAGTAACATATAGTAAGGCTAGTCGATTTCTTTTAAAAACATCAAACATAAATTAATATCTATAGTCTATTAGTAAAATAACCTTTATCGTATCAGATTGGAACTGATAGACTCATTATCGAGAAACCTACACGTGCCCATTGTACCACAACGGCTATAATTCTTAAAAAGAATTAAAATTCTTTTATTTATCATCATGTTAGGAGTATGTACATTCACTCACGCAATATTTCATATACAGCTACATATCTAGATGTAAGTTTACCTTTAAAACGATTTACGTTCTCGATTGCAATAATTGAAGTTTAGCATAACTTATCTAAGCTGTAATACTCGCACTCATATAATTATAGTATATTGACTGAAATCTGTAGATATCGTGAATCCACGTGAAACTTGGGGCGAGGTGTGCAAAGCGGAGCAGTGCCGGCGGCGCGCGCGCATATCGCCGCCTCGCGCCCGTGGCGTGCACGACCAGCACGCCTACTGGGTGCGGACTTAGGTATTTCTTGATTGTTATGTTAAGTATTTTGTTAAAAAATAAATTAGCTATCTACAATTTTTGAAAGAGATTTTTTTTCTCTTATTCTATTTGAGAATATCCAATGAAGAAAAAAAAACTAAATATTAAGCTGTTTTTACTGGTTTCCACTTATTTTCCATTATTATGATGTATTCTTATTTTTTTATTCCAACCAAACAATTGAAAACCATAAATATATATTCTTAATACTAATATATAAATTATTCTTATCTAAATATACCTGTTAAATGGTCTATACATCTTAATAAAATTTAGTGGTGAGACACTAAATCAATTTTGAGGTGCTTTATATAACAAATATAATGTGATATTATCATAAAATTCGCACAAAAAACTATCAAAGCGTTTGATAACATCTACACTGATACGAACACCGAGTTCGAGGTGATTTAAAATTGGTCAAACAATTTCCTTTGGTATTGCTACTTGGAAAAACTTACGTAAAATATTTTAACTGGGTAATTATTTAGATGCCTGTTCATTTTTAAATTCAAATATAATTGGACTAATCGTTATAATAGGAACTGATGGCGATTGTTACGCTTTTTATGAAGTAAAAGATCGCATTCAATAAATTGAAGCGATGCGACGATTTATTACGCGACTTTTCTGCATTATAATTAAAAAGGCAAGCAAATATACTTATGAGACCAGTGGTGGCGCAGGGGAACAAGGTTGTGGGTTCGTTTTCTACTCGAACAAATGATGTAATTAATATTTTCATGTCTTTAGCGGAAAGTGGGGAACGGAAGTGTCTCATTATGTCTATTATGCCTGTAAATATATAATTTTATCTTTTGAATATAGACAAAATAATTATCTTTATGTTTAAAAAATATTTAATTTTAATATTTCATGATGACATGACTAAAATTAAAAATACGTGGGAACTTTTATTTATTTATCATATTTTGTGTTGTTACCAAAAAAATATTTAGGTTCCAGACTTCGACCCTGCGTTCGCGCCCAATTCCTATATCTGAGGGAGCATGAAATATTGTAGACAATCTCCAGTTGAGCCGCCATTGTAATGAGATGTTATTTATTGTACCACCCCAAGACTTTAAGCCACAATTTTCGTTGTATACTTACAAAAAAACAAACGAGTTTATTATATATGGCTTATATGTTTACGTATAAGTAGATTACATTGAAATAATTATAAATAATTGAAATAAGATTTTGTATTAAAATAACTTGCAACAATTTTTGTCTAGTATTCGGCAAACATAAAAGCTACCTACTAAATTAGAAAAAGAAATACAATACAAAATTAATACAAAAATTTTAAATGATATTGTAAAAAGTGTTAATTGTGTATCAGAATAACAACACAGTAAAATTGTAAGCCATAAATATTCATATTTAAACGCGTTTGAACACCGCTCGGCCGGTCGTAACACATGCGCAGGCGCACGCCCACCTCAGATAGTGCTAACGAGAGTGGTTATCCGATCAACGGAGCCAGTTCCTCATCCCAGAGGATTATTCATATTTTCATACTTCATACTTAGTACAATCGACGTGGTGACGCTATCTCTAATATTAAATTTTTTGCATAGATTAAATTGTATTTATAAATGATTTTTAGATTGTAAGGTTTTGAAAATGCGCAAATTATTTTTTAGAAATACAACAAAAACGGACAATCATTAGGAAGTCCGTTGACTTTTGCCTCCTTACCAGAGCGACCAACTTAAAATACTAAATATTTCATTGCCTCGTGTGGGATTCGAACTCGCAACCATCGCGTTTATGTGCTATGGCGCCCTCAATCAAGACAAAAAGCTTTACGCATATTCTAAATGTAAACATCTATAATTTTGATTGCAGAAAAAAATTACGTACCAACCCACTTATTGTTATTGTTGAATTTTTTGTTTTCTAATACAGTAGAATTATTTGTTTATAACAAAATCTATAAATGTATAATGATTATTATAATTAAAATCTATACAAATGTAATGAGGTGATTAGCAATTTGATATAAAATGTAGATATGATGCAATCTTTATCTTACAGTTATATTAAGGAATTATCTATATTTGCTCGTGCACAGCACGTACACTATCTATCTAATAATAAGGTGACAAAATAATTCGATTTTTTTGTATTTTTGTAAATAAAAAAATTGATTTTTTTTTCATAATTTTATATTTAGTAGTACTTTATAATTCTAGCTTGTATTGGAGTTTCAATAAAATTTATTATTATAAATTCAAAACAGCACTAAATATATTAAAATATAAATTAAAAGGTTAATTATTTAAAACCTTAGTACCTATAATGTTTAATTATTTTCATTAAAATAAAAAAAAACCGTTTCTTAAATATATTCAGACAAATACAGGGCGATGCGATAGTAAAATATAAATATTGTTTAGTAAATTATAATAGTTATTTATAATATCTTTATTGTAATAAGATCAGTGTCTGAATGGATGAGTCAGCAATGTTACATTCTCACGATATCGGCTTCCTTCTTGGTATAGGTAGGTATTCGTATTCATTCTGTCTAGATAAAAAATAATATCTAATAGAAACACATACGTACATAGGTATATATGTACGCCAAATCAGCATTATATTGAATTTTAATAAAAAAAAAATTATAAAAAACAGCTTCACGACTTTTCTCGTATAACAGTGTAGGCAGAAAGAACCTAGTGTCTAAACACTCCGTAACACCCATCACATATATTATCACAAGCATAGCGCAATTTTATCATTCCATATTTACAGCTTTAGCTATACATATAATTTCGCTCTTAGTTACATAAGCATTGCATTAATTCGATTACTAATGATAGCTCATTTCTTATCAAAATAAATATTTTTACAAGAAATCCTTATCAATATCTGAAATGTAACGTTACAAATTATCTTATCACAGCTTAGTTGTTTGTTTCTTATCAAAAATCACAGCGAACAATTCAGTTTCGGAAATATAGGTAGATCTGTAGAAATAATATTATTTCTTATCTTTCTTTAGGTATTAATATAAGTATATATAAGTGCCTTGATTGACTGATGTATTATACTGCATTTAAAAGTATGTAATCGTTGCTTGATCCCTAGAAAGTGTTTTGTTGATATGACAACTACTTTAATATAGAAACAATTATAAAATAGTTAAAATAATTGTTTAAAAGATTTTTTTCTAGTTTGTCTATTCGCAATAATGAATTATGTTCGAAATAATGAAAAAAATATTAAAATGTATGCAAATTTTCAAGCAAATCAATAAGAGATGATATCAGAAGAGCGATCAAGACGTTTTATTTTCGCCTTTATAAATAAATAAAGAAAAGTAAAGTATACAGGATTAAGCTAAGCTGATAAGATATTGTAAGAAATATTTTCAAACCCTTTCTCATCAAATATTTGAAATTTGCATTTACGTATTTTTAAAATATTAAACGAATACAAAAAAAATTAAACTTTATATTTAGGAGGAATTCCAAACTGACCTCATTCGGAAACGAAACATACAAATAAATAATACATTTTCACGTTTATCATAAGTATTAAGGAAATGTTCCACTTGTCATAGATATACATATAGAGACTAGCGGCTGCGCGTGGTTTCGCCCGATTTAATTATACAAATATCTATTTAATATTCTTTAAGTATAGGGAAAAAAACATTATTTTTTAATACGGTTATCTATGATGTTATGCACGTAATAAATCATAATTTCTAAAATCTTTTGGGTTTTTAATTCATTTTGCCAGCATTTTTTTTTCAAATTGTTGTATTAGAAAAAGTTTAGGTCTCAATCCCGAGAGAATCCAGGGGAAAAAAGGCTATATGTTGCTCCACAACCACATCAATATTTCAGTTTTAGTGTTATAAAAATCGGTTCAGCTCTTTCGAAGATTAGCCCGATACACACAGAAAATCAACGTTATTTTGTGTATCAGGCAAAAAAAAGTTTATTTGGTTATATTTAAATCGCAGACAGACACTTCGATTTTATTTATATATATATGTATATACTGTAGTCAACAAACGTGATGACGATAAGCTGTACTTATCAGATAATAGATAAGAAATAATTATGTTTACAGGAAAGTAATATTATTATTACCTACACGTTAGATCCCACAAACATTTAGACAAAAAAATTCTAGTGCCAAAGTTAACCCTTCTCCGCTATCCACACAAAAGACACAGCAGTTACTTGCAAAAATTGGATAGCCTGGTCCATACCACCACCACTAATATTCCCATGCTGTCTTACCATCAAAAACAACAAACAGAGAGTTCATACCCATTCACAAAACCTATTATGTTAATTTAAAACACATCAGAGGCCCGATAACATCAGGCTCGTTCACACCACACCTCCCGAAACAATAGTTAATAAGATGATTTATATCGATCTGAGATAGTGAGTTCGACACGTCTAACATCGCTTTAGCATAATCTCGATTTCGAATCGAGTGCTATATCGATTTGTACAGATGTTCCTTCCAACGCAGGGTCCGGTGGAGGTGATGGTGTACCTCACCAGCTAATAAGCTTTTAGAAGGTGACAAGAAAGTTTAAATTTCATATTTTTCTTTTAGTTTTTTATATCTCGAAATGTAAAATTGTATTTGAGAAAAAATGTAACGTAACATAAAAACAATTTAATTGACTTCTTTTTAAGGCCAGTTTAAAAATTATCACAAATTATCGCACTAATAACAATATTATTATAATCAAAATTATCAGTAAATCCCAGCGCACATTATATATTGTATGCAATTTTGAAAGCTAAAAAAAAAACTGCCGACTGCCTACCAAGCCAAGCGATGACCAGCTCCAATCTCCTACAATACAATGACAATAATTCATTAATTACGTTCAAATCACGAATTGGGGTTGCAGAAACCACCGCCGGTGCGGAGTGCCGGAGTGACGTTACCTCCCAGAACGTGGCAATTAATTTGGTAAGAGTTAGTTATTCCGCAGCATGACGCGGAGGTTTCTCGCCCTCTCTCGTAGTTATTATAGAATAATGAAAGGTGCGCCGCCCGCTGCGCTCCACAATTGGCCTGCTTAGTGGCGGGGAAGCCCGTTTAGTTATTTTAATTTTTAGTTTGTCTAGTAACGGAGTTTCGTAAGTATCTGCCGATCAGATCACCGCACAGCTGTTTAATTGTTGATGCTGTTGATTGCTGTTGCTTGATTTGATTTGGGGATGGATGATGAGTCAGATTTGGAAAGTGTTGTAATACTGTCTCATGCTGCTTTTTTGTAAAATTTATATGTTTATCTAATTTAAATACCCAAAAACACCTCAAATTTATCTTAATTATAAGAAGTCATTGCCTCTTACTCTCTTACTTACAAGTAAATCACGCTTGAAAAAATAATGTGACCAAATGTAGTTTTTAGAAAAAACCAATTCATCAGGGATGATTGTATTGTTTTATGTACAACAAGAAGACCTAGTAATATAACAACCGTATTCCAGAATATGAAATATATTAATTTTGTTACTAAAGTTTTTTAGGATATTTTTATTAAGTAAACTAAGTTAAAAATAGAAAAAATCAATTAAATTGATAAAACCCGACAAGGGTAAAATTTTTAATATAATTAACGAAGAGTACCAAACTTCCTTCAAAGCCAACATTCAAATTCCCCCCCTTTAACAACTAATTGCCTTATTGGAAGTAATGGAAGGACAGTCAGTTAAAAAATCCATTTGCAATCAGCAAAATGATCGGTGCGCATACGCAGGCGTCATGTGGCCGAGCGGTTGGCTATCGGGGCATCTTCACGCGTCGCCGACTGTACCCCTTGCCACGATTAGCGTCCAAACGAATAACTTGATACAGAATTAAAGATAATGCTTTTTATTTTTTTCTATATAGAATTAGAATATCTAGGGTAAACTAAAATGTGGTTGAATACTGGCTGTGTTAAGACAGGTGGCTCTGAAGTTTATGTGGTACTTAGAAATTTATGTTCAATTTCGTGTCGTGAAAGTAAAAAAAAATAATTATAACGATGCATAAAAAAATGAGTAGGTATTGTATTTATGGAAATTTGAATAGTATATTCTAAAACAGTTTTTTTTGTATAATAAATTAATAAATAGTAGGTATATGCCGTAAAAGTTTGAATTATCTAACTCTTGAATTATTCTAAACTGTAAACTTATCTTATTGTATCTTAATTGTAAACACTTAAATCCTAAACAAATAATGATGATCATCAAACAAATTGTTAGCGACTTACAAGGATTGACAAAACTGACCGTAAAATCGTTTGATTTTAGATGAATAAAATATTAATAAACCTTGTAACCGAGCATAAAATTGTATACGTCGCAATCGACATGAAACACTTAAGCAATTTCACGAATAGGAAACGCAAACGCGTCGATCGAGGCAAGCTTAATCAATGAACTTATGTCGGCCTCTTTGGGACTTAACTAACCGAGGCGACCCTCGAGCTACTACCCAATGGACGCGCTATAACCTAGTCAAAACCTTCATTAAAACATATTCGAAATAAAAAGTCATTAATATATTATAAAATATATGTTATTTTGTTATATTTGACAAAAAAAACTATTTTTTATGGTCAGCAGTACGTGGAATCGTACGAAGTAATTATAAATTCGTCTAGCGTTCTACGAAAAACCGTTTACCATTTGAAATTATTTTAGTTAATTGCAAATTATGAGTTTTGTACATGTTAATAAAATGGCAGATGTTTTTTTTTTTAGAATTGGAGCAATAATTCTAATTACAATTATTTCATACAATTACATTGAGGTCACTTATGGCGCAGGGGCTCAAGCTGGTGACTGTTAACGCGGCAGTTGTGGGTTCGATACCTACTCGTAGAAATGAAATATTTAACATTTTCATTTCTTCGCTCTGGTGTCAAGACAAAGCGCGGCGTAGAGTACCGCAACTCAACACGCAGTGCCTTTAAAATTCGGCGAAAAAAAGGGAGCGGAGTGGTCTAACACTAGGCTCGAACTCTGTCTACCCTACGAAGCTGTGCAAAAGAACCTGGACATAAATTACTTTTTAAAATATCAAAAGTCGTTATTCAAAGGTTATGTCGTTTGTCAGCTGTTTCATTATCATAATATTAGGTACCTTAAAATAATTTGCCATGGAGGCAGGTGGCCTCTAGGCTCACCTAACAATTATAATAGTTAAATAATAAACTATACTGATTGTAAAAGTGTGTGTATACCTCCTATAATAACTCTGTAAACTTTAAGTGTTTTTTTTTATTTTCGTCATAGGTAGGCAAAGATAAATTAGGTAGGTAGTTTATTTACTTTCTTCCGTTAACATACATATGTAAGTAAATGTATCTTATTATTATTTTAAATATATTTTTTATTTAAATATAAATTCATTTGAAATAAGTGTTTTCAAGGTATAAGAAGTTTTATAAAATGATATTATACAATTTATTTGTAGAGCACAGTTCATCAGTTATAACGTAATAGTAGTTATAACGTAAAAAATAATAAAATCTATTAATATTCGATTTATTTTTTTTTCTATAAGAATATTTTACTTTTAAACTGTACCTGTATTTTATACAAATGTTTATTTTATCTACAAAATTAATAGTTTACGATAAATATATTAAAATATTATCACTTTAATTTTATCAGGTCTTTAATTAATCTTCACCGCTGCTTATTCATATTAACGTCGCTAGAATCAAACGTAAAAAAAACAGCTTGACGCACACAGCAGGGTAGGCAGAGGGAGCCTAGTGTTAAGACACTCCGCGTCCCACTTTCCACTGAATTCTAGAGGCATTGTGTGTTGAGTTCCGCTACTCAACACCGCGCTTTGCCACAACACCAGAGAAAAAAAATATATATTAAACGTTACCCCGAGCGGAAATCGAACCCTTAAGCTGTCCCATATACAGTCAGACGAACTGGTCTCAAAGAATCTCATAATAACATAATAATAAACGATCAACCAGGAAACACAACCTACCATTCGTAGCTCATTGTACCTCAAGTCTTGTCCCACAAGCATAATGCTGAGTCAGCATCTTCTCTTTAACTCTTTCCAACGATTGTTCTGTCCGGCATTGTCATGTCTCCTCTCCTCTCCCCCCACCGGTTAATTACTTTTCATTAGACAATCAGCGTGTGTTGTTTAGCATTGTGAAACAACATATCACGGTGTTGATGGATATTTCGCAAATATCTATGTAGAGATATTCGATAGCATTAATGTCTGAATATCTGTCTGACCACCTAGGATGTTTTGACCTTATGGCCTAGTAACTCTTTGATATTATATGGCGTAGCTCAATTAATTCGCGATTAAAAATTGTTTATATATTTTCTATAGTGACTGATATTTAAGCTCGTTGGTTCTAATTCGGGGACCTTTTGTACAGTGAAAGTAGAACAGAGAAATATATCACTAACTAAATGACTAACTCAATTTATCAAATGATAATAAAATAACATAATAAACGTAACTAAGCTCCGATATGCGACAGGCGCGGAGATGCAGTATCTCACCATATAGATATATATATATATCTAAACAATAAATCCTCTATGCCATTTATATTTGACTGTCAGTGTGTAAAATATTGCCAACATGCACTGTACTGTCGTTATTGAGTAATTACCACAACTACATATTAGTTGGTAATGTATGATATGTGAACTTATGATAAATGTGCTATTTCGGACGTTATTAAAGCTTTTCGTCTATCGTAATTTACATACTTGATTTTGTATGGGTGTGGATATTTTTGTTCAGCGAGGTTGAGTTCCGCTACTCAACATGTAATGTCTTGAGAATTCGGTGGAAAGTGGAGAATAGAAGTGTCTTAATGGGGAATACAGTGTCTTGTTACCTCTTCCTGCAGTGTGTCGAATATAGAGTGAAGCAATAAAATATCATTGTGAATACTACTTATTTTAAAAGTCATCTTTTCGACATACTAATAGAGCCTTATTTTTTTTTTGTGGCAATAGCAAATATTTTATGGTAAAAATCTGCAGTTCTATTAAACTTAAGTAAAACATAACTTTTTCAGATAAGTATTTTTCAACATAGATTAGTAGGTACTACCGATATTTTTAGGCCCCGAGATCATCGAGGCGAAACCTCACAGCATCTGACAGAACACGGTACGTGGGTTCGATTTCCATTCAAGTATTTTCATTTCCAAATTGTACCTAATATTTTTTTTCTTTTGGTATTGTTTCCTAGGTTCTTTTTGACTACCATATAATAATTATTAATTATTAACAAGTCGCTTAATAAAACTACATTGGTACATTCATCTAATATGTTAAAACACCAAAAAAACCCAAAAAAAATCCTAACAACGTAGCCATTTTGTAATAATATATCTATAGTATAACAAACGTACATATTTATATATTAAACAAGCATGTCAAACAATTATATGTATGTAACTGCCGGGACAATACCTCCGCAACCAGTGTCGTGCCAGAGGGACGTTGGACGCGTATTTACATAGTAATAGTACAGCCGGCGGCGTTTAATTGCACACAAAGTTTACTATGAGGGAATTCGTATTCGTAGCACCGAACATGCTTTATTGCGTATATTGAACCATGTTTAGGGTTTAGGGAACCTTATCTAAATGAGTTATATTATCGTTTTACGTTAAGTCGTTTTACGTTATATTGTTATTTTTTGTATTGTTTAGATTTTGAGTGATTGTGTGTTCAAATTATTGTTTTGGTTTGTCTATTTCGAATTTAAAAGTTCTTTTGTGTTAATTTTTGTTCAAAGCGGAGTATTTTAACACTACGTTCCCTCTGCCTATCCTGCTATGTACGGGATACAGCGTGAAATAGAAAAAAATAAAACTATTTACTAGGTAGGTTAGAATTGTTATAGTACCTACCTAGTTGATTACTTAAGTACCAACAATAAGTAAAAGGTACTCTAATATAACACAAATTTTCTCATATTTGCATTAATTTTAAAGTTTTTTATTTTATTTTTTTAATTTGATTTCTATACCAAAATTGCGCTCTAATGCACGCTAATAAAATTTATCAAATTAATGCTTCTTTAATGCAACAGCTACAATAAATAAAAACAAACATTATAATAGAAAAATTTAATCATTTTCAAATAACTACAAAATAATAAGAACCGTACAACTAATATAGAGACATGCCACTTTATGACACCACGCATTCATGCCTAGACGCCATTGAAGCCGTCTTGACCCTTGCCATAACAATTAATTAAAATACAATGTAACTTGCAGTATTGCCACCACAGGCCACCTCGGCCACCACAGGCCACCAGTTACCCGTCAAAATGTCAAGACAGTGGAAAAATATAGGCGTCTAAATGGGGTAAAACCACAGTAAGTTGGAAAATGCAAATAGGTTCCTATATTTTGTCACTGAAACTCTAGGTTAGTTCGGGGTATTTTATAACGTTGCTATATACGTTTATATTATGTAGGTATAAAGTTGAATTCGTGGTCTTTTTAGTGAAATTAATGGTGTGTTCGTGTTGCTTTTTGTTATGTAAAATCACTTGGTTTGGATTGTTTTTGTATGAATTTTTGTTGTGATTATAAATAATCTGTAAATATTTCACAACTTTTTTTTAAGTCTCGTCATCTTGTTAGGCAACATGTATACCTAAGCACGACCAAGCTTGAAAAGTGGTGAACGGAGTGCTTTAGCACTAGATTCCCTCTACCTACCTTGCTATATGTAGGAATAGTAAAATAATTTGGTATTAAATAATTATTTGGTATTAAATAATTATTTGGTATTATACATAATACTTTTACCAAATAACAAGAACGCTTCCTTGTAAATGTATGTTTCAATAAAATTGTTTCAAAATTTATATACCATATACATTTAAAAAAAATATTTTAATAAAATATATGTAGACATGTACATAGAAAACAGAAGCGATTCAATAAGGGTTGTTCAATTGAATACATCCATCGCGGTGTAAACAAGTGATAACTTGACAAGTGAAAATGCATGCATTGCTATTGGCAGCCTTGTGGGGCCACAGTATATTTGAATGGAAACTAAAATATTTATTAAAAATATATTTTGTTTTATAATTATGTCACATAAAATATAATACGTAGCATACCCATTGATTCTTTCTGAATAAATAACGTTTCTAGCAAAAAAATCTAAATAGAAACAGTTTTCGCGTTCAAGAAAGTAACAGCTTCTTCTTCTTCTCTGCTTCTTCAGCTTTATAATAGTAGTACGGATACGTACGTACCTACGTATCGACTGGAATTTTACAAACTTATAATTTGTAAAACTCCTATGCCCAAAACATTTGCGTTTGATATTTATATGTTAAATTCCAATTATATATAATGTAATGGGTGTCTATGGGTTTTTAGATATTTATTGGTCACATTTATTCAGATAAGAGTACATTTAAAGATATTTTTGTGTATTGCTGTAATTTTTATTAGTACTTATCATAGAGGATTTGATAAGTACCTATAAAAATCTAGCTTTGTTGTTATTAATTTGTTACCTACAAATAATTAAAAAGTTAAGTTTTTATACCAATACCAACATTAATAGGTGTGCTATATATATTTAAGTCTTCGAACTATGAGATAAAATTAAATAAAAATAAAAAAAAGACACAAAATAACGTAACAAAACAAAAAAACAGACAAATTCTATCAAATCTACAATATTGAAATACCGACAATCGACATAGCAAAGCGATAACAATCGCCACCGTTCGACAACACACTTAAAAACCTTCGTAGTCTCACCCACTCCTCAACTCCTCAGTCTACGTTCGACAGA
This sequence comes from Heliconius melpomene rosina, assembly GCF_056956725.1. NCBI lineage: Eukaryota > Metazoa > Arthropoda > Insecta > Lepidoptera > Nymphalidae > Heliconius > Heliconius melpomene. Next base: position 3,236,661 of record NC_140401.1, on the reverse strand, counting down.
CAGCATAAAGGACTTTATTAATTTCCCACTTTTCCTCTTCTATAATAATTTCACGAGCAATGGCGTCCGCATCGCTGGGTGCCGTTATCAGGGACAACAATGAGTTTCTGACTGGCTGGCCATCTTCAAACGTAATTCGCATTTTTCAGCCATACCTACCTACTAGGGCCACGCTACGGTGGTGGGGAGGCGCCCCCGGCATCCCCTTTATGTTTCCGTAAATCGAATGGAATATGTTTATTTTTTAGTTTTGTCTGTATTTTAAGCTTTTTTGTTTTATTTTGTGTACTCTTTAATATACATATACCTACTTAATATGATTAGACGTTTTATCGATAGATATTATTGTTTTTTTTTTATTAACAGAACTCGTAAAGAAATTTAACTATAGGTAATAGAAATGTATTAACACGTAACCTCTACCTCCTTATGTAGCCCTCTGCTTACTCTGCTATATGCGGGATATAGCGTGAAGCTGCAAAAAAAAATTAAATACACTTTAGGATATCGTACATGTATATAGATATAGCTACTTTCGAGCGTAAGTATCGAAATGCTGCTTTATAAAGATTTTTTTTATTTTCTTCAAAATAATACATTTGAGTTCTTAAACAATATGCTCTAATAAGAAGAACCATATGAGAATATTCAGCATGAACCACATTGAAGGTAGCCCCGGCCCACGTGCCCGACCGCCCGTTAATTGACTTTTGGCTCCAAGCTCCAAGTGTTTCGGCCAGTCATCGCTCCAGTTTTATATTTTGGCGCCTATGTCCAACCTAACAGCCCTCTATATTTTTTACATGGCAGATCAATTATGATTTCGAATTGGTTTGATGAATCTGAATAAAATTCCATTGCTGTTGCTTAATTGCCTCGTTGCCTATTTGAAATATAGTTTAATCAATACAATAGGCGAGGGTTTGTTGTTAACTTAGTCACAATGGAGACTCGTTTCGATTCGTGTCAATTAGAACTTGTGGATGTTATTGTTATAATATAATCTGAAGCTTTTTGTTGTTATTATTATTATAATTATTATATTTTGTACGAGCTTATCGACTTATTAACGAGCCCGTCACGGCTTTCGTGTTGTTTAACTTGCTTTTAGAATGGACTTTATAATTTTTATGCGAGTAAATATTTCAGTGAGGCAGTCGTAAAATGGCAATTAGACATGCGTCGCGAGCATGCGTGCACGCATTCGTCTGCATCACAATAAAAAAATATAATTTCGATGCAAATAATGAAAATTACGCGAAATTCGGTTTCGCGATTGGATCTACTAATTGTCTCATATTTGTAATTATAAATATAAATTAAGTTAAAATTGTAGCAAAAAGCTAGCGTTGCATCCCGGTGCGTGGGCCTATCGGGGAAAGGGGCGAATAGAGATGCGATTGATAAGTGCTAGGTACCAACGGCTACGAGCGGCGAGAAACTTGCGAGGTTTGCGAACGCGGTTCGGTCACGCGATACGTCGCTGTCTGTGATGGACGGGACCTCGTTTTACGAACTAAAACAGTTAAAATTAACTTCAGTTGGCAAAGAAAATATAGATATCTGTGATCAGTAAGAGCAAACACTCAATACTCATTTACAATGGAAATTGGCGTTTTAAGTGCGAAATGATAAAATGCAAAAAAACATGTTATATAAATTATTCAAAAGTTACACCTTCATTCAATAAAGCCTTAAGAAATGCTGTCTGACATAACCTAGGGTTGTTTTTCTCCGTCACGGGTGTAGAATATGCCGTCAAAGTTATCTATTAGCGATATCAGAGCTATGTATGGGCTTTGTGTATATAATTTTCTCATAATTAGGAGGCAGTATGAAGGAAGGGAGTAACATGCGAATTCATTAGCGTACGAGTGTAGGAACGTCGCTGGGGCGCGAGGCAGACGATGCAATCGCTCAAATGTATGGACAACCAAATAATTTATTGATTATTCAAAGCAGTTGACATATCTATGTGTTATTTTAGTTTTAAAGTTGCTATTTTCTTTGAAGTTTATTTATTTATGGATATATTTTACAAATATCTTTATTTGTAAAATTTTTAGAGGTTAAAGGGTTTGGTTTTATAATAGGCAGGTATACATTTATTAATATATCTGTAATATAAATATTTGAGTTTTATATTACAGATATATTAATAAATGTATACCTGCCTATTATAAAGCAACGCAATAAAGCAATAAACTATGCCTATTGCAATAGAAGAAATTTTTGTAATATTTCTTTATTTAAATATCAATAATCAATAGCAACCATATTATAGATCAAAGTATAATAAAGTTATCTTTGCCTCTTGAGCGAAATTCGAAGTAAATAAATATTAATTAAAAAACGTATTGTTTTTCAAATTGTTCTGTTTTTTCTTTCTCTAGAGGAGAGTCTCTCTAGAGTTAAGACACTGTGCTCCTCGCTTTCCACCGAAAAAGTATTGAGTGACGGAACTCTACGCGCTTTGTCTCGACACCAGAGTGAAGAAATAGAAATATACAATTTTTCAGTTCATTCATTGAACATATATACATATTTTTTGAATATTATACATATCTTCTTACTATATTTTAAATAATGTGCACTTTTTTTGCAAGCAGTACGCATATGAAACAAAAACGTTGGCAGGTTTCGATGCTATCACGCGCACACGTAGCTATGTTCATGATTAATTAAAAACAATAAATATAATTAAATGTATATACATTGTCATTCTCTCGTGTCGTCTATGTCTTAATAAATAGCTATCATTAGTTCTCATTTTCCATTAAGAATGAACGGCTGCAAAGTAAACTAGGAATCTACTTTCAATAAAAGTAAAATAAATGTGAAATATGAAAATCAATAAAAAAATTACAATGGTGGTTTCAATGCTATTTTAAAGAAACAAATACATTTTTTTTTTCTAGTATGCACTCTGCTCTCTATGCCTTTTGTGGGGAGAAAAAATGGTACTTAAGAAAACGTAATTTACTTTTAATTAGATATTAATTGCCTTAAGGAGGAGATATTTACGAGATACAATATTTTTTTTTGCTTTAAGCTGCATCTCGCACATAGCACGGTAGACTTAGTGTTAAGACACTCCGTTTTTCCTCCTACTCCTGTTTTTAATTTACTTTTAAATAGATATTAATTGCCTTAGTGAGGAGATATTTGCGAGATACAATATTTTTTTGCTTTAAGCTGTATCTCGAACATAGCAGGGTAGGTCTAGTGTTAAGACACTACGTTTTCCATCAAGACACTCCTGTTTCCCACTTACCGCCGAAATCTTAAGGCGTCGAACTTTGCCTCGTTACCAGAGCGAGGATATGAAAATATTAAATATTTCCTAAATGGAACCCACAATCGTCACGACTACAAATGTGTTTTTTTTTATTTACTAAGATTAAGAAATGATTATACAAATGTATAATAAAATAATAATATATAGCAGACATAAGTACTATTAGTACTTATTACATTAACCTAAACAGCTGTTGTCACCCCTTTTTTTTTCCTATAAATAATATAGCATTAATTTATGTAAGTTAACAATGTGTTGCTTTTTTTTAAAATAATTTTAAAATTATGTATTCTATTAATGATTACGCGTTAGCAAACATGTAACTGGCCTATTTTCATATGAAATTATAATATCAATTAGTGTTTTAAGACAGGCAGCTGAATAAGTTTTATGGCACGCAGGTACAACTTTTATTACACATTTAAGTTTTACTAGATGCTTATAAAATAGCTTTAAATCTAAAATTATGTTTTAAAACTCTTTAAATATATATTTTTATATAGTTTATTTCTTAATTAAGTTAATTAATAATAAAAGGATGGGTTGGAAATAAATAAAATCTTATCGAGAACGTAGCTCTACTCTTTTTGGGTAGGAGAAGAGAATTCAATTTTTAACCGACTTTTGTAAGAGGAGGAGGTTATTAATTCAACAGTTTTTTTGTCTGATATTTATTCGATAATTGTTATTATTATATTATTTTTTCTTCCCTCTGCCTCCGATGCGGGATTTACAGCGAGAAGCTGAAAAAAAGTATATTATAAAAAAAAAATATACTTTTTTTCAGCATAATTCAGTTAGTAATACAATCATTTCACGATATTAGCATACCGTTATATAAACATAACACGTATAGTTGTATCGCAATAGATTGACAGTCACGCATTATATTATTCAAAGCCCATTTTTTATTTAAATAAATAAAAATTGGGTTTAAAATTAAATAAATGGGCCATTTAAAGTCAACACGTGGTGATGAAGACCAGGTTGTTGATCTTCAAATTGTCCGAAACCACAAAATTGGTGGTGGCGTTGCGTGCACGGGGCAACACTCCTGCGGTTTTATGTTTGTAATAAGAAATACTATGCGTTTCGACTATTATTGATACTAGTTATGGCCTTTTAATTCTGCCAATTTTCGATTAAAATGCCGTAGAGTTTTTTAAATGTTTTGGGTTCGATTCCCAGTGGAGGAAATTAAATATTTAATATGTTCATTCTTCGCATTGGTGTTGAGGCAAAACGCGGCGTTGTGTTCCACCACTCAACAGGCTATGCCTCCAGAATTTGGCGGAAAATGGGAAATGAAGTGTCTTAATATAAGTATCCTTACACTGCTGTTTGCGGGATACAGCGTGAAGCTTAAAAAATATGTTAATAAAATAACAGTAATGATATTTATTTTTTCATTTTCAATATATTTCCTATAGAAAAGACAGAAAATTTGTTAATATTATTTTCACTATCACCAAAGATTTCCATTTTAACATTTTCATATATGCCTTATTAAATATTTAGACATTATTAATTATGATTATAAAGAATAAATAATTAAAATGATTCTTTAATATAACATTTTACCAGTTCTCGACTGTCATATATATCCTTAGGTACTATTCTAGAACGCTACCAACTCTGGTAGAGTAGTTGCAAAGTTTATTGTAGTCGAAGTTAGCACGCAAGTTCCCAACAATAAATCACAAACCGTCAGAAGATGTGCCATTGTTAGTAGCAGTGCTATGAACATGGTATCCGCAGATTTACTAACTGCTGTGCTATTAGTGATGGAATTAAATAGTTATATCTGTATTAATACAATGGAGTCTAATAGAAATCAAATCAGTTTCACGCTGTAACCCGCACACAGCAGAGAAGGCAGAGGGAACCTAGTGCTCGTTGTCGTGAGCTTTCATCCCCACTTTCCGCATAATTTAGGCGGAACTAAACGCCGCGCTTTGCCCCGACACTAGAGCAAAGAAATGAAAATATAATAATAATACAGCTACACGCTGTATCCCGCAAACAGCAGTGTAGGCAGAGGGAACCTAGTGTTAAGACACTTCCACACTTTCCACCGGGTTATGGAGGCATTACATGTTGAAGTCAAGTCACTCAAGCGCGGCGTTAAGTTCTGCCACTCACAATGCCTCAATAATTCGGCGGATAGTGTGAACGGAAATGTCTTAATGGGGAAAGGTTACCAAGTTTCTTTTGCCGAAGAAAATCTCTGATATAGGTACATATTTTAGTTGTTGACATTTAATAATAAAAAAAGACATTGACTGTGTTCATGTTATTACGTTTTACTTATTTTTTTCTGAGAATATTTCAGAATTGTGTAATAAAAATTGTAACGAATGATAATTGTTATCATAAACAATGTCATCCAATTTATTTATAACTCAATTTCAATATTAAATTACAATTGAATTGAAATAAAAAGTAAAAATAGCAAACTAAAATGTGCATTTAAGCCATTCACATACCTACTTCACTCGTTAACATTTCTCAAAGGAAATAAATAAAATTCTGCAAGACTATTTTGATAAAATAGTAAATTTAAATTTATACCCGTGGAATGCACTTTTGAACATGTAAGACTTTTGCAACAAAAACCTTCTGGTTCCTCCTTCTAAAACATCTGGTGATAAGCTTCTACATTTTTATGGTCATATTAGAATTTATATGAAGAAAAATATATATGAATTTGCAGAAAACCATATTGTTTTGTTTATTTTTGATAAAAAAAATAAGTCTACGTGAATTGAATTTCTATATAAGAATTTGGTATCATTTTAAATCATCACTAGAACATGGTCTGGTCATATCATGTGTGTATTATACGAGTATGGTGTACATTATAAGTTTTATTTTATTTTCACTGATAACGTTTGGGGCCAGTCGTGGCGCATGGACACTAAGTGTGACTGTTAACGTGACTGGTAGTGGGTTCGATTCCCACTGCCTGCCTGGAGGCATTACAATTGGAAGGAAAGTGGGAAACAAAGTGTCTTAACGCTTGTTTCGCTCTGCCTACCCTACTATGTGCGGGATACAGCATGAAGCTGATATTTTTTTTCTATAACATTTACGGAAATTGTTAAATATTACATCAAAATATGATTCTTTTTTTACATAAAGATTTAGATTTTTTAATAAATAATTAAAGTGCAAAATATTTTAATACTTTTAAAAATATATTTACGATAACATAAGATTATCGATGACCACGAACAAAATTAATGATTTATAGCTGGTATTCCGTAGTTAATATTCTCATTAAGCATACAGCCTACTGTTGGGGACAGCTGAGCCAGTAGTACTTTTAATGCACACCATTCATTATCGGAGAGATCCCGATCTCTGCGCTCTCATGACGAAACACGCGACAAATATGATGCATTGGACGATGGCCGATACCCGGACTCTATACGAAAAGTGAAACGTACAACCATTCTACAATACACGAACGACCAAACAAACTCCTATGGAAGTAGAAATAAAGGCGTGAAATTCGGAACCAACCCATAGCCGGTGTACGGCGTAACTTTGTCGGCGTTTATCGCAATTATTAGTGCAGGAGAATCAATGAGACCTCATTTGGTGGATTACCTGCCTACTCATGAAATGAGTGATCGCGCCTCTGGTGTTGAGATACTGATGGAAATTTTGCTTAAAATAATGGTAATGGACGTATTGTATACGTACAGGCGGGAATCAATCTGTAAATGGGAATATATTCGTTAGATTGCAGTTTTATCTTTTGGATCGTTGCGTTGGTTTCTAACTATTCGCTATTACCACTAAAATACTAATGCACCTATTTGATTTGCTATAGAAAGCTATTTTAATTATTGTACTAAACCATAACTTACTTATAATAGATATTTGATAGCTTCGAGATAGGAGACTCAAAACAAATTTTTATTAGATTTTAGATTGGCATGGTATTTTAATATATAAATATTTTAATACATTATAATAAAATGAATACCTAAATATATAGTATTAATGGCATTTATTAAAGAATTTCTCCACATGACATAGACATTTCAAAACAAGTTCTGACATTGCATCACAACTCACAACTTAACTAGTTTAGTAATTTCATTAGTTGGCCTATTCGTGGATATATTTATATGAGCAGCAAGTTTAAGAGGAAACGAGACCACACGTAGGGAAGGTAGGGTAGAGTAGGGTAATTAAAATCGTAGGCAAGTGACGTATTCTAATCGGTCAGTGCTCTACCGATTGTCTGATAAGGTGTGTCGCAGGGTATAAACGAGGATTGTGGCCCGCACACGGCGCTCGCGCTTTGCATAACAAAAGAGCGCAATTTGGAGGAAAAATGGGCGCAATCTCGAGTCATCTCGGGCTCGGCCGCGCTCGCCTGTAGGGTGCTCCCGCGCGTACTAATCAGCTCGACTGTCGCTGAGGCTCTACGGTAGGAGGAAATGTATGGATGTTTACTAATGTTTGTTTAAATAGTTATGAACAAGTGTGGAGAAGTGAGGATGTATAAACATTTAAAATATCTTCTTCGGTCGATCTTCTAAATACTCAGCTCAATTTGACTTTACGCTTAAATTATATTCTGTTTTTTTTTAAACATAATGATTGACATAGGTGAATGACAAACAGCTATGTTAATCGTTTATTTTATATTAAAAATTTCAAGTTATAGTTAAAAATTCCTCCACAAATTATTGTCATAAAACAAAAAAATATTTTACCAAAAATTAAAACTAAAAATATTTCATAGACATCAAAACTTTTTCTTATAATAAAATGTATAATATTTAACATTTTCTTAATGTCAAATATTATGTCTGTCGCAGATAGGCGGATAGGGATCTGTCGCTATCTGTGCCCGGCCGGCACGACTCGCGTTTCACCTAATGAATATTTTAAAAGATGAATGTCGAAACATTAAATGTCAGAACTAGACTTTAATGAAACCCCGGAACCGAATGGCGCGGTGACTCATTGGACTTGTTTGTATTAGTGGTTCTAGTTCTAGGTAGCTGTATACAGAAGCTGTTATAGATGTAGAGTACTAGAGTAAGGTTATAATTAAGTAATATTATGAGATAACAATTTCTTTAGAAAATTAGTAATAATAAATTTTATTAATAAAACTAACAATATATTAACTTAAAGCAGTAGATTCTTTACATTGTGAATTGTCACAATATTCACTGCATTATTAGTTATAAGGAGGCCATTAAAATGTAATCACATTTAAATACAATAGTGTAAAGTGATAGTTAAAAAGATATTAAGTTAAGAACTCGAAGAATAAATTAAAATTAAAATAAACGTCTAAATTGCTTATTGTTAGTATAAAATATGAAGGTAGCGAGCGGCTCTGTGTTAAATATCTAATGTTAATTAACAATAGGGAGATAATTTCGCATTCAGTGGCTTCCTGCGTCGCCAGCAGTTACGACACACGGCTTGCAGAACAATCTCTAGTTTTTAGTGTATATACCCACTTTACATGCGACCCTATGAACAATGTGCGTTCGTTAATATCTGGGAAGTAGCCGGGAGTGGATTGTCGTATAATAAACAATACAAAACGCGGCCGAGGCAAAAACAAACTATAGAAACGTCGCACAACAAGAATAATAGGAAAATTGCTTTTGTTTAAAAAAAATCTATTTGTTCGTTTCTCGAGATGAGCGCGAGCGGTGCGTCTGCGTCGGGCCAATGGCGCGCCGCCCGTACCCCGCCCCCGGCGCGCCGGCCAATCAGCGCGCGGCACTGACGCAAGAGCAGTTTCCTTTTTTAAAAGTTTCGCCCTCGACTTCCATCCGATTTCCCGCCTCGACTTAAGTTATGGACGGAACGGGAAAAAAAATCATTGATTTATTTATTAAGACACCAGTTTTTATATAGTTTAAATTATGATGTCGATTGGCGGTGGAGTACTTGCAGTTTTTACTGACGCCGAGGTTCGGACGCGGGATGTATTAAAATTTCAAATATACTTTGTCGAAACGAAAGTTTGTATTATCATGATATGTAATCGGGACGAAAAGGGAACCAAGATATTTCTAAGCAATGGACTACATTCTCAGTACATTCCCACGTTATCCCCGAGCGGCCATCGCCAGTCTGCGCACACGCCGCGCACCGCCGAGTGCCAACCAATAATTTGCGTCCTTCAGCTGCGTACTGAATGCAATCAACGCATTCATTTATAATGGATAACACTTGCGAATAATTAACTTAACTTAGCACTTAACTACTTAATTCTACTTACTTAACACTCAATTAGTTGCATATTTTCACGTTATAATGGATAATAAACTGTTGAGACATAGTGTGGACGTATCGGACTACACATATTATACTAGTAGTACATAAATGTCTTTTTGAAATTGATTTCAACGGTAAATAACCAATATTCTAGAAACAAGTAGGGAATAGTGTAATCTCACTAAGTCTTATAACTTTTTCCAAAGAAAAAAGAGCAGAAAGGCAAAGAAGTGGTTATTATTTGACAAAGATAATAATAGTTAATAAGATAATTTTATATAAGTATTTTTAAGATCACCACCTAAAGGAACAGTGTGTGTTCATAAACGCGGTATTTGTGGGTTCGATCTCACGATTCCCATTCCAATTTCATTCTGTAGGTACTCGGCGAATTAATTGCTTTTTCTCCGCTCTAGTAACATAAAATGCAGAAATCAATGTGAAGAATTTGAGTCGAAAACAGAGAAGGCGGAGGTCTTTGATAGAGACCACTGCTTTAGATAGAGATAGAGTGTAACGCTAACAAAAATCCCCACGTATATTTGACTCAATACTAGAATAAATATTACTCATAAAAACTCATATTATTATTTTAACATACTATGCTTTTATAACCAAGCACTAAACATAAATAATTAATTATTAGATATTTATTCAAAATTTATAATAAAATGACGTCAATTAAATAATTTAATTACAAAAAGTAAGTGAAGCATTGTTCAAGCTTTTAATTCGGTTAAAATTAACTATATTAAATATTAACTAAAGTTAAATAACTAGGGTCAGTGTTTTATAAGTAAATTCCAACCCTTTTTGAAATTGTAAATTAGTGTAGGTAATTAAAATGCGAGTGACGTGACATTGAAACGACGCGTACCTAGCTAGCTAGTTGATTATTTCTTTACTAATTAAAGTCTTTATTTCTACTTTTATTTCTATGAATACTAAACATGGTTTTAAGTTTTTATTGTAGGTAGGTAAAATTTGGACTAAGTTTAATTTAAAGGAATACCTGTAATAGGTAAAGTAATTGTTAAAAAGGTGTAAAAAATTGTTTTTTAAAATATGTAACAGACTCTATGAATAAATTTTCTAGTTAGACAATATGAACAACTGCTACACATTTAAAAAGTAAGTAATCAAATTTAATTTTCAATATAGAGTCATGTGTTTTCACTAATATGTTTGTCTTAGAGGTGCACAAAGTGTGACTGTAAAACCGACAGGTTGTGGGTTCAATCCCCACTCGAGGATATGAAATATTTCCATTTCTTCGCTCTGGTGTCGAGGCAAAAACGTGGCGTTGAGCAATGCTTCCAAAATTCGATGCAAAGTGGGGAACAGAGAGTGTCGCAACACTAGGACCCAGTGGGATCCTAGTGTTGCGACACTCTGTCACACAGCAGAATAGGCAGAGGCCTATTCTGCTGTGTGTGGGATACAGCGTGAAGCTGATTTGTTTTTATTTTGATTTGATGTTTTTGGTTTTATACAATACAATGCAATGGTTTTATGTTTAATTCTGGCTCGAAGAAATATTGATATTTTATGTTTTGTTCCGTTTCACTAGTCTTTATAAGGCAAAATAAGACAAAAGAGTCCCCCACTCAAGAAATAACATGCTTAAAATATATGGAATGTGAACATAAAGAACACTTGAAATATAAAGAACAGTGTATTTTAAATGTCTGTCTATCTACATTGCTAATATTTGATAAGCTGGTAAATATATATGATTAAAATAAACAGAACTATCGAAATTTTTTAAACTATAAAAAACATAAGGCCTTCTTTTAAATTTACCAAATTTTATTTACCCCACTACTCGACGCAGAGGATACTGAGTTTATCAGTCTATGTTTGTGTGTATTTTGACAATTCCCACGTTTATCGATTCGTCTTAACTTAAATGCACTCATAATTTTTCACACTCGACCAGAACCTATATTGCCAAAATAAAAAAAAAAGTTAACTTATTTCATCAAGTCAAGAAATTATTTGTGTATTATAATATTATTTAAATAGTGTATTCAATATTATTTTTTTTATAAATTTTAAGATACTTTGTGATATTTTTGTGTAGTTTTATTTTTGTAATTTTCATATAAGTATTTTTATTTAATTTTTTATTTTTATTTTAATTTAGAACATAGGCGTTTTTTGTCTATCAATATTTTTTTTATTTTTGGTGATTGCTTAAAATAAAAAACAAAATTTTTATTTCATAAGTAGGTATAATAAGTACCTAAATTTTAATATAACTGATAAGAATATGAATAAAATTTATATCATAAAAATTTTAATATGTGTGTAAAGTCTGCTTTTAACACTTTTCATTAAATAGCAGGTATAATTGCATTAATTAAGTTAATATCGTATAATGATATTTTTTACACCTATTAATGACCATAAAACATTGTAACTTTTTCTAGGAAACTTCTTATTAACATTATCTTCGCGTAAACAACCTTTTCATTTAAATCGGTTGTAAAATTTTTGCATTGTGGTAATTAATAAATGAAAATACAAAGCTATAGTGAATCCATTAATCCTACTTCTTCTATCACCAATTAAAATTTAAAAAAAATATGACACATCCTTAAAATATTCTTATATATGAATTACATAATAAACAGAAGATTCTATGAATATATTTATTGAATATTTTTATATTTTAATATAACAAAATCAGCATACTTCTCTAAATTAAACTAAACTTGAAAATAAAATAAACATACATCACTCTTGTAAATAAGAAATCAATTTAAAAAAAAAATGCATCTATCATAAATCGTTGTTTGTCCAAAAGCACATATCATTTGCCTAATTAGATTGGGCGTTAAATCGCCAAACAACCATTTATAATCTGTGCGTTTAAAAATAATGTCGAATAAAAAACTCGTCAAAGATATTGTCAGGAGATACGGCGTCTGTTCGCGGGCTTCGTTCGGAAAAAACTCGGAAAAAAAAAGAAAAAAAAAACAGTCTCGAGGCGATCCGTGACTCCTATTTTTTTGTTTTATTATTTTTAATTCATATTATCGTACGGCTATCCCCTTTAATTTTGTTTTTAAGTATGGCCCTCGGTATGCTGGCAGCTATATTGGATATTCAGAATTCCGTGGCGTATCGTCCGGGGCAATTTGGTTTTATGTAAATGGGGGCCAGGGTCTCCAGCGCTGGTGCAGGTGCATCATAATCACTGTGACAGATGTAAATCGTAACTAGCTGTATAGTAAATAAGTGAAGTACAGTTTGTTAATTAAGTTGTGACATTTAAACGATCTGGTTAAATCACGGCAAGGCAAGGCGTTTTTATATGTATTCTAAGAATCTAACTTCTTGATTTTCAATTAAATGCTTAAACGTGGAATTTAGTCACTCGCCATATTGTTTTATAGTATTTTTATATAAATACGTGTTATCTTTCTTTCTTTTTAAGTTCTGTATACATACTTTTGTAGAAATTATAAAATAGAGAATTGATTAACCATAAAATTGTATAGACTTTCACTAATTAACACTACTATGAAAAGTTTGTTGGTTTGAAAAGCCAAAATTTACAGTGACTTTTTCAATACACTTTCATCCACAATAAAAAATAGCAAAAAAGCAAAACTTTAGATTAGCAAAAAAACACCAGCAGATTTGCATTAAAAATACTTTAATTATTATTTGCAATTATTTATAATGTTTCTACGCTAAGATAAACTAACCTTATTTTAATAAAAACAGAAAGGATATACTTATTTAAATGTCTTTATTTTTTGTAATACTAAACCAACAGATTATGTTTGTTTTTATTAAATATTTGATTAAAGAATTAGTCCAATGTTTATATTCAATTTTATCAATAAATTGGAATAAACTTTACATGGTAAATTATTGTATTGTAATTTTGCATAATTTACAAATAACAGATAGTTGTTAACGTAATGAACTAAAAAGTATCTAAATAAAATTTTATGTATCGTTTAAAAAGGTCAATATTTGTCCTTCATATTCGAAAAACATGTTTCTCATTTAATTAATTAAATAAAATAAGTGCAAAACAGCTACAACTAAAACAAACAAAAACTGATATTTATATTGCCCAGGCGGTTTACTCTTATTTATTTGAATAGAAATGCTAGAAACACCTATTATATTAATAAAACGTATCGAATCGGAGAAAGCGAATTAGCTGTCGATTGATAATCGATATGAACGTTAAGACAGACAGAATAGATGTCTTGAAATATTACATGATTCATCAAAGGCAGTATCCGAGGAAATCTGGAATATTATCAACTCCGCCCACCGTGGGCAAGTAAGGGCGGCGCGGCGAGGTTTTTGCTCGATCTTATTGCATTTTGAGTTATGAAGTGGGAATATTATACCGTGTTTGCGAATACGAGTACGCGAGCTTGAGATGTGAATTATGTTTTGCGTTATACTATACATGTTTCTATGTTATATTACAGACAGAGATTCAAGTTGGATCAATTTTATAGTTATTATTTGTTTGGGGTAGTAAAAAGTAGTGAAACCTAGTGATAGGACACTGTATTCAATTTTAGATTATTCTAGACATAATCACTGTGACAATTAAATAATTTCTTACTAATAGACGATGGCCTCAAACAGCCTTTTTTTAATGTCTAACGATTTTTTTTCTGTGTTTGCGTTTGTTTCTTACATAATAAACAAGAAAGGATACATTATTGTCCTGACTTTCTTTGCGTAATTGCATTTCTGATCATTGTAGATAAATTACTTATATTCTTATTGTTAAAAAATATCTACAGTACAAACTTAAAAGCAATCTAATGATGAATTAAAATAAAAAATATAAAGAATTTATTTATATTAAAAACCAAATTTAGTAATATCTAAAATTACATATTGCAATAACAAAACTTTACATTACATACAAAATACAAAATAACAAAGAAAGCGATATAAAACAATATTAGTACAACGTTAACAAGAGTATATGAAGGAACAATATTTTGCATTAATAAGGTCTACACTGCGAGTACATGGCCGTCGGCGAGATGGTACGATACCACTTTCGATCGGGACTCTTGGGGTATGAAATTATTGGGGAACCCTTCGTGCACGATGCATCTGCTAATATTGGAAACGATCCGAGGAAGAGGTAGGTTCAAGATTTATCTCAAGATAGTTGTTAAAGCTCGCGGAATATTACAATTTCCGAAATTTTCTTATTTTACTATGTTTTGTTTATTGTAAATGGTTTATTGTAAAGGAATGACTGAAATTTAAATTCGATTTAATTATTATTATGAAAATACAGTTTCACTATTTCTATTTTTTTCAGCAGGCATATATAGGAGAGCAAGTCCTTAGAAATAATTAAATTATAACAGTTATATCGGTGCATTCGTAGACGCAATTGCTAATGTTAGTTGCAAGGATAATGCAGGCTGTAAGTTTTAAGATTAATCTTAGATAACAAGTTAGCGAGCTCGACGCATTACGCTGGAAAGTTTTGCCATCTCGAATAGTTTGCATTTGAATTTTTTAATTAAACAACCTCATCCCGACGGAAAATAAAGAATTATAATATAATAGTGTTTTGTTTTTATATTACGAAATACCAAGTTTTACTTAGGTAATTATTATGAAACGATTCAAAAGTACAATTGTATATTTGAAATAATAATATTTTGAATTAGACTTGAAATTACAGTATAATTATACTCGTATATGCAAAGATACAAAAATAACTTTCACTAATATTTTTTTACCAGATTTCTCTAATTTTAATTAGGGTATCCAAAGTGGGTATCAAACAATTTTCATAAAAAATATACATTTAACAGAAAACAATACACCTTTACGTAATCATATGCATATAACATACGAGTATATAGATATTATATTTAAAAATAGTAGCGTTTATTTATTAAATTAAATTTATTGCGAAAATTAAGCGATCAAAAACATTCGATACTTATTGACATTTTAAAACTACCCACAATTAAAGAAAAAGCAAAAAACTGTAACGTATAATAGAAATATATTTTACTAGCGGCCCGCTCGCGGTTTCACCCGCGTGAACTACATTATTAATAATTTCTGTCTCCATGAGTATCTACGTCCTATAAGTGACGCCCATGCAAAATTTGAGACTCCTAGCATTTGTAGTAACGAAGTTTCATACATACTTTCGACCCCAAAAACAACCCCTTAGAAGTCGAATATTGCAAATTCCCGTCTTAGCGAGCACCTACGTCCTATAAATAACTCCTATGCAAAATTTGAGATTCCTAGCTCATGTAGTTTCTGAGATTTCGTGATGAGTGAGTGACCTTTCGATTTTATATATATAGATAATATAAAACTCTTTCAAAAGCTTTTTACATCACAAAGAAGTCAAATTATTTTTAGAGAATCCGTTCTATACAATGTTTGACCAGTTTTTGATTGCCTACATGAACACAACTTTTTGTTAATTTTTCAGAGGTTCACTCTGTATCCTGCACATAGCAGGATAGGCAGGGGGAACCTGAGAACTTAATGCAGTGACACATTGCTTCACTACTGCTACTTCCAAATTGCTTCCTTTGCATTGCGTGTTGAGTGGTCGAATTCAATGCTGCGCTTTGCCTTGTTACCAGACCAAGGAAATCAAAATATTACATTTCCTCGAGTAGGAATCGAACCCATAATCTGTCGCATTTAAAGCCGCACGCCTGCGCCCTTGCTCCACGGCTGGCTTCTTTGTTTATATTTATAAAATTTTATTTCGACATTACTTAGAATTAGACTTGTACGACCACAGAGGCAATTTCTATGTGATTCTAAAAAAATTCTATTATTACATGAACACTTAGTCTCCGTTCACTATTTTTGCCTGATTAGGACGACGACCAAGCAACGCCCCATGCGATTAAGGGTAAAATGAAAACAATTTCAATATCAAAATTGAATTCACAACCGTCGCATTTACAGTCAGAGAATTTGTCCCACTATAGACTGATGGCCTCAAGTTTTTATTAATATCAACACACATTCTATTATTAGATAAAACGTCCATAAAAATAATAAAGTTGAATAACCTGAACCTCAACTACAAAATCAAATAATATAATAGTGATGTCGATAAATTTATAAGTTTTAAACATTGCTTGTCCAGCACTGCAAGTGTTGGGGCCCGGGGCCGGGGCGGGTCCAGCCACCTGTACGATTTGAATATACCAAATCGATATTTTATGTGATCACCTCTGTAATTAAGCAAAAATTAATCACCAGGCCTTAGGACCGAATGTTCACGCCTAGGCGTGGTGATCGACACGCGGTGGATATTATTTTATTTGTATTTTTATTCCTTTTTGTAAATGTTGTATTATAATTGTGATAAATTTAAGTTAATTAATTAACTTATTTGATGAAACTTTAAAAGTAAAAGAGAATAATAGAGAATAGAATAGTATTGTCATTTTAATATTTTTAATATAATAATAACCAATCTACCCATTTAATTAGACCTTGAGGTAGCTAAAGCTAATATTCTGTAAATTAATTACGTTTAACCATCAAAACATAAGTAAGTATTACCATTTACCAAGCTATACTTATCAAGTAATACAAAATATTAATTGTAAAGGCAGTATCGGATCTTTACGTTCGACAATTCTCTTTAAGAGCATGCGCTTGCGATCCTCGTATCTCTCATAAATAAATAAATAAGGCCGAATTTAATAACAAGCCGCGCTTAAGTAATGGCTGCCAGAAGGCAGTGTTACATATATTAAAAGCCCCCATCGATTTTATAATTTTTACTTACAATTTTAGCGTAATATTAAAAGTTTTAAACACTATAATTTTGTGGGTCCGCTTGTCGATTTTGTTTTAGAGTAAGCCTGAATGTCATGCCCATACGTTCTGGATATCTTATGATAATATTATATTAAAGATGATTATTATTAAAAAAAATTAAACCTTCATATGTCGACGTATCTGCTTCAATTTATCACTTCTGTATTACCGAAAGAATCGACATAAATATTGAAAGTGCCTATTGATTACTAAAATGGTTGTATTGGAACGTAAACTTACATTGTTCATTTCATTCTAATATATTATAATTTTAAATTTTTCATTTTAATTCAATAAGAAACATTTTATTATAGTTGTCGTTTAATTATAACATTCTTATACTGTGTTTTGTCAATTAATTACGGTTAAGCAAGCAGCTGTATAAATCATCATTCGCTTGCTACAATGGACTTATGTACGTTTCGACACATATTAATGAGAATATAATTTCATATTTATTGAATTGCAAGTGCTAAAAACTCCAGAATTCATGAACCAGTGAGTCCTCATTATTGGCGCTTATAAGAGTGGTGAAATTAGCACCCGTCGGTGCCAAAACTTACGCTTAAAAAAATTTTAACAGCATTCCAATAAAGTAAATTGGGCTTATTTATTTTCTTGTCTTGGCCTTCGTTGTAGATTTTTGACAGCGCGCTGAACATCCGCTCACCAGCGACGGAGATCTTTTTATAGGTGATTGAGTTCGAGAATGTCAATGTGAGAACACATGTAAGTAATGTGAATCGCGCGGCGAGGAGATAGAATAAATCAATCGCGTAAAAAGATCGAATGAGGCCTGAATAGCAATACAATTTGCGGTATGAAAAAAAGGATAGCGAAGGTTCCCAGTCGCTCTAGGATGCCAGCAAGGCGCGGCGGTGGTGAGGTACCTTCAAAGGGATTGTGAAGTCTTTATCCTCGAAAGGGAACCCGGGCTCCGGCGTCCCGCGATCTAGATGACGGCGCCGGCGACGCGGCACGATGCTATCGGCAAGGGTGTCCGCGACAATTGCTACAACGAACGCCGCGGCGCAAACGAACACCGCGAATTATTCAAACACTGGCTGGACAGCCAACCTTCGCGTCTCTACAATACTTGACATACCAATTTCCCATGACTATTTGCAAGTGCGTACAATAAATATATACGTGACTGTCATTACGAGATATTCATTGTTTTGTTTGTTGTTTTATAGATGCTTTAAGATATTAAGAAGGACTGTGTGCACGCACATTTATTTATTATTAAAAATATATGTACATACTCGTAGAATACCATTACCTACATAAAAAATATTCATATAATCCATGGTTTTAAGTATTAAGAAAAATTTAAATTAAATTCAGTTACTGAAATATGATTTTTCATGCCATAACTTGCATGTCAAATTATAATTCTTATATAGATATAACATAAAACTCCCAAGTGGTCACGTACCAAATAAAAATATAAAGACAGCGTAGTACGGAGAGGGCAGCGAGAGGAACGACCTATCCACCAGATAAACCCATCTCTACGCACGTCGCGGCCTGTAACACGCCTGACGTGACGGCCTCGTTATGGCCTTTTCTGTGAAAATAGAAAATACTTGATACAGCCGCTGTAATGATCGCAGACTCTCCTGTATTATTATAATACCTTATGGATAACTATTAAATATTTCCTTTTTGGGAAAATGATAAGGGAGCTCTGGAAAGTGTAGAAGAGTATGTTCTAGAAAAGCAGCATGATTCGGTCTTTAAAAATGCAAAATAGATCAATAATTTCAGGCTTGATTCAGTACCTGAAATATATGTGAGATAAAGTCAACACAATCCCAGTGTTCCACGAGAGGCGGGAGGCGGGGCGGGATGCCGTCACGTGCGCGCGCATCTGATACCGCGGACGAGGCATGCGCAAGCGCACCGACACGCAAACGACTCGCCGTGCCCATTAAAATCTAATGCGATGTAGTATTACGGTTATAAGATTAGCGAAAACCAAGATTAAATGGCAAGGTTTGTTTCGTTTCATTAATATGTGAAATAAACAGCGAGATGCTTTCACGCCATCGCGCGTGATAAGCCATCAAAGCTGCACCGGGCGCCTGCAGCGCGCACCGACACCGTGCACCGCCGCCCGTGAATACCAATCGAAGTTTCCAATGCATAGCGGCATTGAAGTTTCGATTACGCCAATAGTACTTGTAGTGTAAAGAAACGCCGCTATCAACAAACAATTGAGAATATCATTAATTATAATAAATTTACATATTATATTTTAATTTTGTAATTAAATTATATGGATGCTCGATTATTCGTTATCATTTATTCAATAAACTTAAGTAAAATGTAGTAACCCTAAATTATAATACAGCAAAATAAAAAAAATATCCTAAAAAAATCCTATCGATTTTACTCTATAAAGTGTTACACATACATTTACTTAGATCTAAAAGATTTTCATAGAATTGTTTCTAGTTATTTGTAGAATAATTTTCTGATCATATATTCTTCATTTGTTCTAAATCTTCCAAAATGGTTGCAATGCAGAAAATGAACTTGTCATAACTAAGCTGTATTAAATATTTTGAATAATTTTCTTAAAAAATGTGCATGTAAGTTATTGTTACATATACGAGGAGATACATACCCACATATTGGTAAATACGTAGGATATATATGACATATTTATAAGGTGCAAAAACCCACCACGGACATGGAATGTAGCTACGAAATCCAATTATAGATGCTGCTAAGCAAAAAGTATTGCCTACATCAAATATCTATCAAAATATCATTATGAAAATTTGGTCGCACGAAAAAGCGCCAGCAGGACCGACCGCCGGCGCGCTGCGTGGCGAGCATTCCCGCCTTTTTGCCAGAACCGACGTATTTATTGGCAACACTGATGCATTACTCGGAGATACCCTCAAGATACCAGATCCGATGCACCGCACTTCGATACCAGACCATTGTATATGCTTGTTTTTGCCTAATGCTATTGATATTCCTGTGTCAGAATATCATTTCAGCTTCATACATTTTGCTTAGTGTTTAGTCTGTCTGTGGTTTATTTCTCGAAATTTTTGTATGTAATTCTGAATAATTAGTTATCAATCATAAACATATTACAATTATATATTTAATTGTATACTCAATTATATTTAGTTAAATATATTTTTTGATTATTAACATGTTTAAAAAAAATCCAGTATAACATAGACACTTAACTTTAAAGAAGTATTGTAATCCAAAGTATTTTTTGAGAATATAATAAATTTCACATTAAAGACATGCATCAGTTATGTTACTAACTTCCTAAAATCCACCTAATAGCAGTTAATTCACGTTATTGTATGAGACTATAAATAACTATTAATAATATTTTGAAAATACCAAATGTGCAGCAGTACGAGTATTTTGATAGCTTCGCCGGCGGCATCAGAAAGAATATGAATAAATTGTATAAATATTTATCGGCACGCATTATGCCACCGCTCCAACCGGCGTCTAGAGGCAAAACGAACACGACACAAATACAAGATTCTGGACCGACATAATTGTTTTTGCAGATACCCGGGAATCTCATCGGCTGAGGCGCACACCGCTAGTGCCAGTTTTGAGAGCGAATGATTTATTCAGCCACAACTCCTGTGTTCCACTTTTTAGGCGAAGTCGCCAATAAAGGATTTATGCTCACCAAACGGAGTAGGCCTGGTAGGTGAGAGATGCCAGCAGTGGTTTATTGGTATGCTGTTCCAATATACGTATATAACTGCCGAGAGACGGACAAATGATCATTGCTGGTCTCAGGTCCATTTGTTTCAAAAAAATGCATCTATTACTTTTTACTTGCAGTATATATCAGCGTCGCTGTATATATTAACGTGATTGAGGGAATGAATGTGCCCAAAATGGTGGCTACAAGCTTCATCCCACGGTCACACGGCCGATTCATTTGTAAGCTCGACGTAATTTGTCTATATTTGTACGTTTTCAAAAAGTAAATACTGTAAACGAGTCCAGTTTTTACTTACATCTGTTTATATTAGGTACTAAGTTGTTTTACGAAAAAAGCTGAACATATATTGTTATAACTTATTCGTTAGTAAAGTTATTAAGTTTGGCAGAGTTTGATTTAAAACTTGGTTTTCGTGTATTTAGTTAATTTTTCCATTAAAGGCACAAAAATGATCAATAATTTTACTATTTAAATTTTACCATATCAAAATTTAACGAAACATAAAAGATATTAAGGGTATTGTTCATATTTCCACACAAGCCATCATCTCCCAACAGCATCCGA
This sequence comes from Heliconius melpomene rosina, assembly GCF_056956725.1. Classification (NCBI taxonomy): domain Eukaryota; kingdom Metazoa; phylum Arthropoda; class Insecta; order Lepidoptera; family Nymphalidae; genus Heliconius; species Heliconius melpomene. Next base: position 3,214,984 of record NC_140401.1, on the reverse strand, counting down.
GGACAATTGGTACATGATCTCCGCGGCAACAATTCCTGCGATCCCGCGAGCCGTCCGCGCTCAGAACGCAAACATGAGGCATTGTCAGTCACATCGCCATAAATCAAGCCGCTGCTCTATCCGTCGCTTCAGTCGTCCCGGCGTCCTGCTGTTTTACCGCACAAATTTACGAGCACCTCCGAACATTTCCCCGGCCCGGCATCGCCCGTACACCGCGAGATGCTGATCAGGTCCTTCGCGTTATTTGAAAATATCGTGATTTATACTAAACTGTAAGAGACTGGGAAGCCGCATCTTGTACCTTATACCTTACACTATAAATCGTAGAATAAGTCAAGAGCAGGGACGGTAACGACACTAGGATATGTAGAGTCAATGCAATTGTAATATTCCGTAAAATAAGAAGTACTTTATAAGAGATTTGCTGCATCCTATAGCCTAAGCAAATTTGTATTTAATATAAATAGTAAATTCGTTAAAAGATCATGTTTTAATGTATTACAAATAAATATTTCTATAATGACCCAAAATATATTTGGGTATACTTCTGAGTACATAATAAAATGTAATTTTTCATATACTGTTCTGGTGAAAAATGAACTTAAGGAATGTACCAAGTTCCAAGATCTCCGATTTCACTTTATGTTCTGACAAAATATTGAGATATGCCACAAGCGAATATGTGAGAATATTCACAATACCTATCCAAATGCAAAGAGTCGACGACGCGAACACGAATAAATATTTCTTTTATTCCAATTTGTCAGCTAAGCCACTCTCAGCGGCGACCTATCTCCGTATTCCACGGTAAGCTCCCGCCAAAACAATACGGCAGTATCGTTAAAAAACGTGCTCGAATACAGCATTTATCATCGTTGATTAAATACCATTGTTTAGTATCGGCCGGAGCCGGGGACTCCTCACCTCTTCTTCCTTTTGCATCACCAGCGTCTCGCATTATGCGCGGAGACAATAAGTCTGTTAAATTGGCCTCCTCTATATAATGTCCGTTTGTGTATTTATTTTATATCTGTGGCAGACGCGTGTTCGCTTGCTCGCCTTCGCCTTGTAAATTCTTTTGTCGATGGAAATTTGTTTTCGATGTTGCGTGACTTATGGTATGATAGGTTATGTTAGCTTTTGTCAATAATATCTGGTAGATTTTTATATTTATTTAGCATAGGTTGTGGGTTTGATTCCCACTCGAGGAAATTAAATATTTAACATATTTATTTCTTTACTTTGGTAACGAGGTAAATGTCTCCAGAATTTTAGCGGGAAAAGTGGGAACGGAAGTGTCTCGATGGGAATGATTTCCTCTACCTATCATGCTATGTGTGGCATACAGCGTGAAGCTAAGAAAAACGTTGGAGGTAACTAGTATATTTTCCATATGTCTGACATTGAATGTATTGACTATTGAAATTACATTTCTTAGCGTCACTTATATAAATTTTATGTCTAAATCTCTATTGTCTCCTTTTTAAACTAGGAGAAAATAAACTTTACAACACAACCTAACACATACAAGTGAGACACTAACTTAATTTGACAATTTCATCTCAACTTGCCATAACCAAGATATTTTTATTAGAACAAACAGTAACACGTACCGCAATCCTATATCTAGATTGAAAAATGAATGAGCAGTATTCTCAAAAGCGGGGTTTATTTCGAGAACACGCTGTACCGAGGCTACGTGACCACTCCGCTGTCGGCGACTTCAATCACCACGTGGACATAGTGTCTCCGCGATTGCATCTCACCAAATATTTCATACACTATATTATGTTTACTGATTAGAGAAGCGTTTCAAAGATATATTTTTTTATGTTTACTTTCATTGAAGATAACTGCAGTAATTAAAATTGTATTCATGGCCTTGCTGAGTTCACTAACATCGAAATAACACTGTTTTTATCTTCATTCTGTCGTTCTTCAGAGCCAAGTGCTGAGAAGTTCTCCTCTTACCTTTGCCTCTCACCACTTATTTTAATAAGGATACGTATTTGGCATAGTCCAGATCTATTTAATCAGTAAGGAAAATGAAAATAATTTTAGCTCACACCATCGCAGGTAAATACTTTCCAAATATGCCATGGTGGCGTTTAATCGATCAATGCTATTTGTGTAATTTAAACCCATAACAGTACTGTGTAAGTATTTAAAAATTATTTTAGTAAGTATCTATTAATACTTGTTTCTTTTCTGGCAATACTAAAGCATTTATCCCTTATCACATTACAGAGATCCAGGTAGATTATCTGAGTTTAAATTCTTAGGCGCCATTGCATATTCATATAAATATTTATAATAATTGACCAAATCAATAAGTTATAGTCTAATGTACCGGATATTAGACTATAACTGTGAAACCATATTAACCAGAACCAAAATATAATATTTAAATCAAAATCCTAATTTCTAATTAGTGGAACTAATTATGTAATCATAATCTACATCTCCAGAATAGCTGTATTAAATTATTCTCTCATATTGACGACTTCAATCAAACAAATCAGGTTTCGAGGATTGAGTAAGTTATTGCTTATTAATACTATAATTCTGTGGCATCATTTTTAATTAATCATTATATTGGCCGACGCACAAGAAGCGATTGCTGTAATTCATTCAATAATTGCACCGACAAAGATATGAACGTTCCAAGTTCACGAAGCAGCGAGAGCAAACAAGAAGAATATGACATAAATTATTATAATTAAATACACCATCGTTTTAATTATTATAATATGAATGGGCAACATAACATGTGCCCAATTAGGAGTCAGTCGCGATGCGATACTTGTTATTATTTTAATAAATTAATTACAAAATATAACCGCGCGGCCGATGCCATTCGCTGGCTGGCCGCTGTAAAAACGGGAATGCCGTTGCAACTAAAATATAGCACAAACAAAAACTCACCCGGCCATAGAAAAACTAGAATTGCTCGTGCGTCGTATGAACATGTTTAATTAATTTATTAATTAGCATCAATTAATCGTAATACGGCGGCGTAGAGACCCTTCGATGCACCTGAATAGGCTTTCTAAGGAAAATGTTTTTTGATGACAGCAAGTCCGACAGTCAGACGTTATTAAACGTGATTACTTACTATTTGCGGGCATACTCGTTTGAGAAAACATTATTACACACGATCGATTCTCATTGAAAAAGGAAATTAATTCAATAATCAATACTATAGTTTTTAGTTAACGGGTAAATATTGCGTATATATCCTTTTATGGGATTGTTCTTGAAAATATAAGGCAAGAACGCACCGATACCCGTGTTAAGTACGGGCCTTACGACTTTCTTATGTAAATTGTAATATTTGCTGATGATTCTCGGACGTGCGGTGGACATTGATAAATAAACAGCTGTCAGTGGGCTGTCCGAGCGGCGGCGAAATTCGAAAATGGTTCGTGTTCATTAATAACCGGAATGGATAGTGTGTCGCGCGCGAGATGCTGCGATACGCTACCTGTGTTCGTGGTCAGCCCGCGAGCGCCCGCCGCTGTTCTACGAAATAATACCTAATAGAATACCTAACCTACCTACTACCTAGTCTATTTTAAATTGCACGAAACTAGAATACCCTGGATATTTTTAGTTTTTGCGAGTATATCATTTCACACGTAGTCGTTATGTTTTTTATCATTTATAACTCTTTAAATGGATATACCTATTATATGTTATGTATAGTATATATTATGTTTTTTTCTTTCAGTATATAGAACTATCTATAAAATCAATCCATATTACCAATTCAAAATTAACTAGGTATTTATTAATAAATATTCATTGAATTTCATAAGCATGGGACGAATTAATTCGTTTTGAGCTTCGATCGGAGAGAGAATGATAGAAATAAACCATAAAAACGGAATGCTATTGAAACAGGAAACTTATTAAAACTTTAATGTTTATGGATTAAATATTACGAGTGTTAATTAAATTTGAAACAAGTTTGAAAATTGTTGAAGATTAAATAGATGTAAGTAAGAGAGTAGGTGCTAAGCTGGCTTCGCGGGCAACAGGGTGACCAGCGGGACGCCCGAGCAGGCCACAGGTTTATTATATTTTTATCGACAATTAGCATAAACTTTTGCCGTACTTTATCGTATAATTAAGTTAAGTTTTATTGTTGTTACGCGTTGTAAATATTGGCAGTATTCCTCGTGAACATCTTAGCGGCGATTAGGGCTTCAGAAGTGGCTCCGTAGACTCATTTATGGGCCGTATACTTGGTTTACTGGGGTCGTTTTAGATAACGGTATTGACAGCTTTTAGATTAGCCTGACAGACGGTCGTTGTGACGCGTCCGTCCTACGTTAAATTAGCACGATGTGAATCTTTAATGGGACATAATCTAGTGGGTGCTTTGCTTGAAATTCGTTTTTTTTTTTAATATTTTTGCTTAGGGTACATACAAACTACAAAATCTAATATTTATTTAAATATTGGAGCTTCAGTTCCTGGTCTATAATTTATTATATTTTTTCACAGTACACGGTACAGGGTTTCCTTATATTATGATTTTACACTGCCATATAAAAAAAACTCCCTGAAAACTATTTATATAATAAAGATATATGAAATTTGTTATTTAGTATACTGTTTTAGTTTTTATAACGAAACTAGAACATATTTTAATAAAAAAAAACTGTAGGTAAACATTGAAAACTGCTTCAATGGGTTATTAATATACATATAAATTTATCAACCACAGCTCCAAGACACTAGTTATTAATATTGTATATTAAAATGACAAATACTTTTGTTTAACCCCTACTATTTATTCTCCTTTATTCCATTTATCAGCCGGTTATCCAATGGATAGCGCACATAACGTGAGCTACCGTTGCATATGATATTCGGTAGCAGACCCGCTATCTCATCACTTATCTCGTATCTCGTCCATCCAAAACCTTCTTGTATCTGTCGATGTTAAAAAATACTGGCCAGTTAGAGTTTTTATGTTTCGACTTAAAAAAAATTATCTCCATCTCAAACTTCTATCTCTAGTCGTAACTGGAGTTTAGAATTCGAACATTCTATAAAACACCGATCGTTAAAGATCTCTCGAAGGCTTCCTTCGGTAATATCGGTGTTCCCATACAAAATGATGCATTTGGAGATAAATATTATGTTTATTTGTATAGTGTAGACGTATTTTAATATAAAAACTATCGTTTTATAATGGAAAGTGAGCGGTGTTTATTTTTTAGGACGATTTTTAATTAATAAAATGATATAAACGTTTATTTTGTTAGATTATTTTACAATAATATTAACCTAAGTGGTAATATTTTGATGGTTATTTTGTTTTGCTTTACGCTGTATTTTAAAGGATAAGCAGAGGGAACTTGGGAAACCAGTCTTAAGATACTCCGTTCCCATTAAGACACTTCAGTTCCCCACTTTCCGCGTAATTCTGGAGGCATTAAGTATTGAGTATTAACTCAACGTCGCGTCGCCTTCTCTTGTTACCAGAGCGAGGAAATGAAAATAATAAATATTTAATTTCCTTGAGTAATAATCGAACCCACTACCTGTCACGTTTACAGTCGCACGCTTGTGCCCTTGTTCCAACACTGGCATCTCGCCTCAAATCTATATGGTATAGTCATTTATGAATTAAATCTATGTAATCTTTGTCGGCGCCCATTAAAATTGAATAGTAAGATTTTCAATATAAAGTTCATTAACACAGAGTTTGAGATGTATTAAAATAAATAGACTATGATTACATTTCCAAACAGGCTTGTGTGTAATTATAGATATTTATAATAGAAATTAATGTACAAATGACAGTCGACCAGCGGGGGGCAGCGCCGGCTACCGGTGAGCTTATTTCCGACCCCCTAGAAGGAATCAAAACGTCGTTAAAGCTATCTCTTATTTCTATAGTATTAAAGAATATTTTAATATGGAGGACGCTTGTTTCATCGTTTTTGTCACATTTATCATAAATATATTACTGAAGATATTTTTAATGTTTGAGGACACAATAGGTTAGAAGTTTAATAATTTTAAAACAATAATATAGATAATAAATAATAAATGGATGAAAATATTAATTATTTCATTTCCACGAATGGGAATCGAACCCACAACCTGTCGCGTTGACAATCGCACGCCTCCCCGCCAAGACTAGCCATTAAAAATCGACCTAAATATTCTTATTTATTTTCTACAATATAACAAGATAAAAGAAACCATTACTTCTGACATGACATTTAAACGAACGAGAATCACTTAGTATGCTTACGAGAGCATACATTACGAATATTGCGCTATTATAAAAAGACTAGTCCGAGTAAGCACATAGCCACCTACGTAAACGATTTTCTTGGAAGCAACCATAAGCCTTCCGAAGTAACGAGCTCATGGTACATCATCAGTCACAGTTCTTCATTTATAATGATGTTAAAAATGTTACCTAACAGCGATTCTTGTCCACCCATTGTACTGTTCAATATCCAAACAATATAAAAAGGTTCCCCTTTAAAAAATGACCCCCAATTTATTTGAAGTATAAAGAGTCTCATTTCCCATGACATCGGCCTGGGCGTTCGCTCGTCCGTGCGCCATCGTTCTTTACATTTTTTGTGTGTCTCATACACACATTTTTTTTTATTTGAAAGCTTTGACATTTGGAAGTCGGGTCACTTATTAAATTAGCCTTTGTATTTAAATGAACAATTGTAATTATGTTGAGTTTCTTATGTGGTTGTCGATATTGGGAGGTGCTGTTATATGTGGTCGTATTTCTTTTAAGTTAATTAATATTTCATTTATTTTTCTATAACATACCTTGGTGAAAATAGATTTAATATATCTAGGTAATTTGGAAAAATAATCCTAACATTACGAATACGCAAATTTCACCGAATTGGATTAGATTGGTGGAGTACATTGGATTGAAGCGATTTATGTACTTCAAATATTTTCCAAAATATATATAACTATTTTTTTCTTATTTATTTCCATATTTGGAATAACAAGTTAAAATATATTGTAGGTACAAATATTACAATATTATAGAAATTATTATGCATTTAAAATTACTATATAAACCAAATTATAACTCATAAACATATTAGAAACTGATAGAACTGGCACAGTAGCCTGAGGCCAGAGACCAGTAAGCTACCAACAAGCACAATCTGTAGTTTCCACAGCGTAGAACCCACAAGTATGTAGGTTATTTTCAATCAACGTCGTACATCAGTTTCGATACGAATCAATCGATCTTCGGCCGAATCGAGCGATTGTGTCGGCGCACCGATAATGTACGGTAATGAGAGGACGATGGAGGATGATGGACGACACCACTATCGCAACTCTTGCTTTTATTTATTACCTAGTGGTCCATTATGGGTCACCTTTAGATTTAAACTCAATTAGTCATTACTTTTAAAGGAACATTTAATGATTACCTTAAAATGATTTAACCTAAATTATTATTGAACAATGCTGTACATATTGTGTAAAAAACGTGGAATGGTTATTCTTCGCTCATGCATTGTGATCAGGTAGAGGTTCAAATCAAGAAAATTATCGGGTTTTACATCTCGGAATGTCTACATGTCTAAATTGGCGGAAAGTGCAGTAATAACGTGATATATTGTTTTGTTTTTACAACAATATTATAAAAATGTGTACGAAAGTATGATAAAGTGAGAAAAGGAGTGTCTTAACACTAAGATCTCTCTGTCTAAACTGTTTGCCCTGTTATTTATGAGATAGAGCGTAAAGCCGAAGTGTAAGTAGATATAAAAAAATAGACAATGTATAGTATCAACACACTTGCATATAAAATATATTTTACCTTTTAATATGAATGCAAACCCATTGGTAGCCAGCACAAAAAGGTTTAAGTTATTAATCAGTAGCTGCAAGATTTTATCGATATCTTTTGAGTCATTCAATATTTTGAGTATGCCATTAAATCTTCAATTCCCATGACAGTTCGCCGTCAGTGTCTGACAATGGAGGAGGAATATGGAGACACTGCGAGTGACCGACATTAATCCTAATGTAGCCATGCCCTGGCTAAACGTCGTTTAATCTAAACAAAAATATTTCAATGCATCCAATAAAACGATGGGGAGGAGAAAAAAAGGTGGAATGGTGCTCGGTGCTCGTAAGGTATTCGATGAGTATGACTTCTGGGAAGCTGCGCCCTCCAATGTCATATCACGACGGGTAGTGATGGACGCGACGAGATTGTCGATGTTTTTTCGTTAATATATTTTTTATTTGTTTTATATTTATTGGAATATATCTTTTAGATAAATAAATGTAAATTCCTTGCAGTTATATGAACATTAATCTTACTTTACTAATGAATAGCCATTTAATAGTATTTTTTTATTCAAAATAATGTATAAAATTAAAATTAGCTACACTTGTATTTTACTCCTTAATTCACACTTTTTTAAAATTCATTTTCATTAGGTTAATTCTGCATTAATCTCATAATTTAATAAAGTGAAATATGATTTTCTAACTAACATAGAATATATATTTCTCTAAAATTGCACTTCCTATAAATACATTGTTTGTCGTTGTAACCAACGTCAACGGCACGTCACTAGCGTTGCAGACACAGGCGCAGGCGCACGACAGATGATCAGTCATGGCCCAGATGTCGCGATAAGCCAGCGGTAGCCGCTCATTAATCTACCCACTCCCCACCCCCCCACTCCCCACTCCCACCAAACACACCAATAATTAACTGGACACAGCACAGATTCTACGAATCTCGGCCACAGCCATCTATCCAAATTTCTATGGAGCAATAGATACTCAAATATCAACGTACGATCCGATCAGATGAAAGTTTTATTCTCTGTTCATAATTCCAACCTTTATAGTGGTTATGTCAACAAATGACAGAATTACGTAACAGAACGCCGATATTGATATCGTCGGAATATTTCATTTTAATATATTTAACTTGGCATTCGAAAACTGGTTTTGGAAGACTTGACGCCATAATATTACCGATATTGCTGTTCTGAACTAAGTGGCCCACATAACGCGAACTAAATGCCAAAAAGCTGCGGTTTCAAGTAGCGGTCATAATACATCTCTTTAATTGAGGAGTGTTTATTTGTCGATGGACAAGTTTATTGTTATCACGGGACTAATGGGCCTCGTAAAATTCTGTTTAAGAAGTCTCGAGACACCGTGGGAGATGGCGCGCGACGGGCGGCCGCTGCCGTATTCAACCCTTAATTATGATTTAATTTTTATTTCAAAAATGCTGTTTACATTAATTTATCTTAATTTTACAAGTTTTTGGAAATATCTATAGGTGGTCGGAAATGTAGATGTAGTAGGTACCAACATACCTATCTTAATTTTATGTTTGTAAATAAATATACCTTTTTATAGAAATAAATATTTAAAACATACCGCAGTATCTGCTAGTAATTCAAAACTATATAAGAAATTTGAAATACAATTAATATTTATAATTATTGATATTAGAATTTTCAACTATGTACTACTATGTACGATGTAGCATTCTAAATAACAACGTTAAGGAACGGAAAGGAGGTTCTTGATAATCGCCATCAAAATTAAAATGCATTATATTTGTTATATCATGCATTTTGATGTACCAATTACGTATAAACAATTATATATGGTGGCCGTTTTTTGGATTTAGCGCACAATTGCTTCTTTTATGATTGTAGAATACCACAAGGGTGTGACTGTAACTGACTGACGCGACGGTTGTGGGTTCGATCCCCACTCGAGGTAGGAATTAATTATTATATCTTATTATTTTCAGTTTTCACTCTGGCAAAAACAGCGGTGTTGAGTTCCGCCCCTCAACACAGGAGACAGAGTAAAGATAAAAGATACATTGATTTAATTTTTATTTATGATTGTAGAACTATACTTGTAAGTAATGCGCTAATAATTTGAAAACTATTAATTTCTAATATAATCCACTCTATAAAACATTGAAGTAACTACATCAATAATGATAATTACAACTTAATTACAATAATCCAAACACAGAAACAAGCGGCCAACTTGAAAAAACTAAACGCTTTATTTGCATTCAAAATTATGTAAAAATAGTGGAGATATCTCACGATTTAGTGATTAAGCTCTACGGAATGTCCATCTGGTTGGTTTTATGACTTCCTACGACGAGAAATATTTCCTTCAGACGACATTAAGTTAGGAGTCAGGTCACGAGCGGTCCAGCCTCCGAGGCCCACCTAATTTAATTTAGACGATCTACCGTTCCACCGTTGGTCGTCTTATATGTGTTCTCGGAACTCGTAAAATCTCGTGGTCGAGACGCTGTTCATATACTCGTACCTTACTACTACTTTCTACATAAAGACGCCCACTCGATAAGTTTATTCAGAGAATTGGCTTGATTATTTTAGTTAATTTTGAACAGGGTTCCATTGTGTTATATTTTTAATAATATTTTCTTATTCGAAATATTTTTTCAGTGTTTTCCAAAAAAAATATTTTTGTTTGCTCAGTTGTTTATTTGATGCCTATAATATAAAATCATATGTAGATTATAATAACGGTTTATCTTTTAACAATAAAATTTCAAACAAAAAGTACACAATAAATACGCATATTCATTCAACATATTCAAGTACATTCGTTGTACAATCACCTATTACAATGTTAGCTGCATTTAGCATGAACAATTAATCATAAATATCACTAATTTATTACGACACAACCTCTTTCAACAAGAATTTGTTTAAATTATAAATATATATACATACTAGCAAAATTTAACATTGACAAACACCCCGACCAAATCACCACCTCGAGGCAAAGCTCTAAAACTACTAATCCGATGTTCATAATACTAAAAACGTAGTTAAGAACCAACACGGTGAACAAGACTTTCGAATTAAAAAAAACCATTCTAAAATCAGTTTATTAATTCAAGAGCTACGATGGCACAAACAGACACAAAGACAGACAGACACGTCAAACTTACAACCCCCTTTTTGCTTCGTGGGTTAAAAACGGTACTTACCGATATACAACGGACGGTAATCTCTAATTTATTGACCGTATAGATACGTCTCTACATCAACATAAACAGGTGGCTCTATTATGCTCTTATGTACATGCTTCTAATTAATATTTAGGTTTATGGGACCATTAATACGTTATTATATAACATTTCATACTAATCCCCCTCTAGTGGTTTTCAATTTTGATAATAATCTGATAGACTAACTGACAAATATTGACTGCCTCGTTAGTCTAATGGCTGGTTTAAATAGATTCTAGAAATAAATATAAGCTTTAAAATCAGTTTCATTTTAATTTTAGTTAAGTTAAGGAGTTAGTTAAGTTAAGTTTTTTACTTTTGGTGTTTAAACTCGGTGCCGCTGTTCAAATGCTTCATTTCTTTGATTATATCACTATAGTTTAATATCAAAATATTATAATTAGATAACAGATAGAAGTTATATGCATTATTTATTCTATTGTACTTATATAAAATACAAAATGTATATAAGTTTTAAGTAGAATTGGCATTGTTTCATTACAGTATATAAATTATCTGAGCGCAAACTAAATTTAATTATTGAAAATCTAAGTAAACTTCTAAGTTTGTTGACAACTGACAGTCAAGACACTATTCTAAGATTATTATTCTTTTAGTAAGTTAAGTCACTACTTCTTTTATTTATTTCTTTACATTATTTTTCCCATTATATTTTAATTTTACATAAATTAGCTTAACAATGACAAATCGACAAAAGACAATTATTTTGCCTACCTACATAAGAATACAAAAAGTAACCCCGTGACGATATAAATCAACAGAGCTTGTTCTACGAGTGCGGTTAAACGCCACTCTATTTCCATATCATTAGATGGGTGCATTCTAATTGGGTCCGCTCTCTTTTTAATTTTTTAATTTCTCACACATTATTTTATGTGTAGAGTTGTAAGAACATTAAGCTTATCTAAAGTTTTTTGTTAATAATGAAAAGAATCGTTATAAAATATATATTTTTTTATTATTTTAGTTTAAACTAAGCGTAATAAAATCGAGTTGTGTACAATAGAAATAATATCCAAAAATATATGTAACTATCACTTTCTAAAAATGTTTTTATAAAATATTAAAAATTTAGGAGAAATATCATAAATTACGAACATACACTCTACAAAGGCGCAAGTGGAATATATTAAACGTAAGTGCAAGCAATACAGTGTTGAATAGACAGCTTATTAATATCGTCCGGCGGTCAAAAGTTAATCGGGTATAAGTCGCTCGCATCGCCCACGGAGATCCATCACAATCGTCATTATTCACACAAATTATGTAATTTCAATAAATGGAACTTATTGAATAGCGATGAGCGTCGGTAGGCCTCCGCGGGACCCCTGCGGAGCCCCTCATAACCCTCTATCGAGTACAGCATTTAAAACCGCTTAAGCCTTATTATAAAACGATATATTTCATATACATTACCTGTTTCTTTATTATAGTTTTAAATATGTAAGGTTGAGTAAGCAATGTACAGCTATTTGGGGTTTGAATCGATTTATATCGAGTGGTACGAGACATGTTCCAATAAGCACTTAGATCCTCATTGTCTAAAATGAATTTATTTTGTTTGAACATATCGAGCAGCTCGGCGGAGGTCGCGACGGGTGTTAATGAATCGTATAGTAATAATATATGATATATGTGCTTTTACGAAGTTGGTTTAAAGTATAGAGACTTTAAGGCAGGTAGGCTTATGTATAGAATATTGCAATATAAACTTAACTATAAGTTGACTTAAAAATTGTTTTAACGTTGAAATTTTAAATAGCATGTAAGGTTTTGTAGGAAATAAAAGTTTCTTTAGCCACACATATGAGGGAATACAGAGGAAGCCTGAGAATATAGTGCTAAGACACTTACGATTTATTTTCTAATTTCCGGTGAATTTTAGAGGCATTGTAGGTATGTTGAGTGGCGGAACTCTACACGGTACTCTGCCTCGCTACCAGAGCGATGAAATAAAAATATTAAATACTTATTTCAAAAGAAATAAAAGCTAAGCCAAATAAATCCTTGTTAGATATAAATACGAGAATAAACAACATTATAATAATCTAAGATTCGTAAGAACGAAGTGGGTTCTTTCGGTTGTAGAAACAATCAGAAAACCTTGAGTGTAGAAATCGTTTATGAATTGTAAGTGAATGTAAGCACGTATTGTGCCAGCACAGCACAGTGTGGACCTTTGTCGATAATTTATCATTATCTCAAAGAAAGGCACAAAGATAGAGCGCTGAGCGGACTCGCCACGTTCGTAATTGATTTATAGGCAAATATTAAATCTGTTCTCACCAGGCCCCGGCCGCGCCGTGAGTGATGGCCGTGCCCAATGCTGGGTGTCAAGGTTCTGTTACCCACACTTCGAGCTTTGATTGACAGCGTGTTTCGTGTTTTATAATGAACTTGAAGCTTCATATAAATATAAACGATCTTCACTTCACTTCACTTGTATCCCGCATTTAGCAGGGTAGGCAGAGGGAGCCTAGTTAAGACGTTCCGCAATTTCCTTTTCGCCAAATTCTGGAGGCTTTACGTGTTGCGTGGCGGAACTAAACGCCGCGCTTTGCCTCTATTCTAGAGCGAACAAATGAAAATATGAAATATTAAATTTCATCGAGTGGGAATCAAACCAACGACTTGCCTCTCCGTATATATATAATAGACCAGAAAAGGCATTTCTCCACTAATTCATATCCTTATCGATCTTACATTTAGTGTGAGTGTAAAACGTCACCATAACCAAATGAAACAGCATCACACTTATCAAAACAATACAAAACGGTGGACGCTATCGACAAGGATCGCGGGTTCGACGACGTCCTAAGTCCATTTTTTGTGGGTTGACATCTCGCTAATAATACTCATGAGAAAAATGCGCCCGACTCGAGTCATTCTCCTTTTGTTTTTAATTTCTACCTCAGTGGCACCGATTTAATTGGGCCCAAGTCGAGCGAGCGCACCTTCGTATTTCACCTCGGCTCGCTTCATTTGAATATTTAAAGCATTTCGGGTTGCCCTAACATTATTTTGTTTATTTACACAAATACAATATTGTATATTTATTTCGTGTTCGACGTCATTTATTAGGTGACGTGCCTTACCGGTGTCGCGTCCTTCCCAGTATCGGCGTAGTTAACGCGGGGTCCCGCTCGCGTTCCATTCGACAGTTTGAGGTACTTTGTTGGATTTTACTTTTTGTAGCACTGGCTGTGGTAGACGCGTGTGGCGAGCTGTGGTCTTCGTTGTTTTCTCACCGGCTTATCTTCGACAAGATTGCTCGTTTATAAATGAAGTTATATCGCCCCCAATTGAACAGAGGCACAGGGCTACGGAGGCGAGGCGAATTTTTAATTAGTTTCCGATGATAGAGAATTTTGAGGAGGAATGCGGGAGTCGTGTTACGGGTGTTTGCGGATTTCTTAATTGAGATGTTAATGGCGGCATTGGAAAATGTCCAGTTCGAAAGTCAATTTATTATTTGCTAATTATTAATGACATACTTAAATAATAGTTATACGTTTAAGTAAGGTAATGACATAAAATAGATATCTATTATTAAGCTATATACCCTCACAATAGGTAAAAAACACATTCACAATACGCTAACAAGTAGAACTACACTGTAAGTGACGTTCTCCTGTTCGCAAGCAATAAATTACCGGCAGATCTTTGCAGTGTCTTCCAAAAAAATATCCGCTGTCATTCTACTGTGGCTTACAGGAAGGATTTACGCCAGTCTAACTCTTACTCGTAAAGATCTTTATGTATAAATAATGCAATACCTCGAGAATTCGACAGAAAGTGGAGAACGGATATTTTAATATGTGAGTGTCTTAGCACTACGTTTCCTCTACCTACACTGCTATAAGTGCGAGATGCAGCGCGAAGCTAAAAATAAAATTTAAGACAATAGTAAAATATAAGCCATGAATGGACTAGAAATTTCATTCTGGCATTGTTTAATGAATATCTTAACAAAAATTAAATTGCCAACATTAATGACCACGACGCAATCTAAGCGGCATTATAACGAGCCCGCTCACTCATTAAGGTGTCAAACTTTGTCAAACATTCTTTGCGTCCATTAAGGGCACCAAATAGGCGGAGCTATCGGCGAGCGACGGCGATAATCTTGTACACACACGATACTTATCAGAAGATTTTATATTTTTTAATTTCAAACGTTTATCTATTTAGATTTTTAAGATACCTATTCGTATATAGCTACAACTAAGTATAATAGATTAGGTTCCAGCTATTACAAAAAAATTAAGTAAATAATTAACTATTTCTATACACATTTAAATTAATTAAAAGTATATAAGAATACTACTTTAATTTTCGGTCGGATTTAACTAGGAAATCGTACATTAGCATGAGGTTACGGTACGATTTATATTCATAGGTGTGTCTGTCCAATCTAAGACGATCAATTACTATGTAAGAGTGGTTATTATTTCGAAATGCACTCGATAAATACAATAATCGGCAAGACACGACGACGCGCCGACGGCACTTTACACTGCGCGTGCGCATGTAGGCGGGGTTTGAGCAACACTTTCTTTTACTATGTAATTAGTTATAGATAAAAAAACGTAAATAATTATACTTACCATATATAGATGTCTTTAAATATTTTAGGAGTTTCGATGTGTAATGCTATTAGTCATAGCACTAAGCTAGTGTTGTGTTAATTGATATATCAGTTGATTATTTCTAATTTCTCAGAAATTACCAACGATATATACTAGGTACAAATTTGAGTTCCGTCGAGACTATCTATATTTGTAATTCTGTGTGAATTACATGTATTCTGATTCTTTTTAATATTGTTTGTGTAATGAGGTTTAAATTTTAGTAAACCTAAAAAAAAGAAATATGGTTAAAACTTTAAAGTTATGAAATGAATAAAACAAATGATTTTCCATCTAAATATTTATTTCGCCCATTTGCACAAATATTCGAATAAAATTGCTTACGGTAATTCGCAGGCTCTAACCTCTACATTTGTACTTAACGATTTCTTATCCGGTCTCAAACATTCAAGTGTTGCCAGTGAATCAAATGTGGATCTTTAAAGTAAATTTAGAACAGCCTAGGCATAAATGTTCTAAATAAAAGAAACCGTGTTTTTGGAATTTCACTTTAAATATATAGGATTAATAGCAATTATTATTTTTAAATTACAACTCCCAAGATCAGAGACTCTTAAATAAAACTGTGCTTTAGGCAATAAATTATAAAAAAAAACTAATAAAACCAATAAGATTTACAGTATACAACAACTGGCAACACTCGACAAAACACTCAATATTCACAAACAGCAAAATCAAACCGAGCCACGAAATCTCCGTAACACGACGAAATAAATAAACAACGATGCAATTCCATATTACATTTTACGATTTACGATACAAAAATAGCCGAAAAATTTTTTGGTAAGATTAGATTATATGGTATGTAATTGTATTGTATAAAACGATACTACTCCTACAGAGAGATGTTTCACGTAACATAACGCATTATAATGATAATGATAATAAATTCACTAATTAACTACAGATTAATATCAGTCACAATCATATATGCTTAGGTAACTCAATATTGTCGTAACTGTGGCGTTGTTTTGATAGGGAATACTTTCGCCTTGTAAATTCCTGGTATGTAATTTGAATTTGTATACTTTAAATATCAATAAGATAAATAAGAATCTTTAATATTTTAAAAGTGTTATTGTACACTTAGGAAAGAGTAATACATATTTAGAAAACATATAAAAATATGACCCACGCCTCTTAGAAATCGTCCAAGCGTTCTGATCACTAAGTCATACGTTCAATTGTAAATACGTATAAATTAGTATCATCATTTTTTTATTATTATGTTATACAATAACAGTAATGTGGTTGCTTGTGAATATAAAATATGAAAGTAAAAAAATCTTATAACATAGGATTTAGCGGATATTCTCTTTCAAAACAATGCCCAAGTTTAGCAACATGTCAACTCTTAACTACACGATTAAAATACAAATGTTAATGAAAATGCTAATAGATTAATAAGATTAAACATATTAAATGTAATACATTAGAACATTATATAAATTGTTCGTTGGAGATGTGAAATAATCACCCATCACTTATTCTATTATTAAAAAGTTTATGTAAAATTTCAAAATATCACTTGGTTATTGGAAAGACGTGTGAAAGACAAAAATAGTTTATTGAATGTTTATGCAAGCGCTATTTGACCGCTGCCGGATAACTTTAAGTTAATTTACCTCAGTAAGTATTAAAATTATCCACATGATTTAATACTATAGAATGTTATAAAATTGGAATAAACTCTTAAAGTGTTATTCAATAGAATTTTCAAAAATGTCATATATTAATTATTTAAGAACCAAGAGATCATACAATTAAAGCCCGACAAGAATGTACATAATACTTGTTGCAATCAATAATAATAGATAAACTAGATATGATTATATAAAAAGTTATTATAATAAAGAGAGTAAACGATTAAAAAATCTCTCAAAATTGCACTGTTTTAATCAGGGATGGTATGGAGCTCCATTACTGTAACCGAAACAATCTGATACTTGAAATATAAAACTATCTGTAACCGTAGCCTACCTAAACAACATAAAAGACCCCTTTTAACAGTTCACACCCATAAAATTCTTAATTTTTTACGAAATGAAATATTCTATAAGAATTACATTTTTTATTGGTGGGTTTACAATACAAATTCAAATTGACCAAATACTCGTGCAAACTTGAATCGATTTATCGTGAGTATCGAGTACCGAGTCGTATGGTTATATCACTAGTGACGTCACGAAGATGAATGTCAAAACGGGCCTTTCATTTTGTGATAACTTAAATCCGATATAAAATTTTTGACAGTTTCGGAAAATCTTCAACTCATGGATAGTCTGAAATAATGTTATATCTAGCACCCAAACCGTGACAGTAATAGCATCCTTCCGAAGTATTACATCCGCAACATCCCTGGTTTTAATTATACTAAAATGATACTTGAAAATTATTGTGCATTCAACAAGTTAACGCATTTTGATAGTTTTACAGTCTTTGTTCGTTACAGATAAAATGATTCAATAAATATTAGTATTAAAGTTGATTTCTTATTATACTAAATCATAGAATACACTCGCGTCACAAATGAAAAGTTCATAAGAAATAAATTCTTAATAATTTGATGTAAAAAGCTGTCAAAGATTATTGTTTAAATTTTCAGTTTTGAGCAACGTATTAGGAATCATACCGAGAACGAACACTTGCCAAAAAGCTTGTGTTTTAAAAAAATCGTGTAAAATATAAAAATATATTGTACCTAATACTTTTACGGAAATTCATATGAAAATCAATATACAAATACATGTAAAATAAACTCTTAATTTAAGAAGAAGAATATAAATCATAAAATATGCCGCGCACTAAAATATTAATACAAAAATAAATATACTTTTCGGTTTGACACACAAATATCACGTTACATATAATTATAATAAATGAAACTTAAATTAATGTATTTGGTAAAAAAATAAATGAACCTAAAGCTAAATGGTTATTAAACGTAAATATTGTTAAAATATTCAAATATTCGATATTAGATACAAACTCAAAATGGAAGATCGGATCATATGCCACAATATTCATCGAGTTGTCAATTTTTTCATTTACCACCTGTTTATGGCCCCGATGTTTAACGAAATGCGAGAAAACTACAAAATTAACATCATTAATAAGCTTAACAATATAATTAATACCTACAAATGATATGCACATCAATACAGAAAAGAATCAGAATAAAAAAACACCTTTAAGAATATTAATAGCATAATCTTTTAAATTTGTTGCTAAAATACTTCTTTAGGCGTTGAGAAATTCTAAGTATTTTCATATATATTTTTTTGTTTTAAAAAGCGCTACAAGAGTGATGCATAATTACATAACTTTACTAAAAAGTTATAAATACAAATAAATAGTGAAACGAATCTTGCATTATAATTAAAATTTAAATCACCGCTAGCAGCGCCATCTTTACAAACATTCGTGAACCTCTTTTCTCAAACATTCGTGAATCACTCCTTATTAGTTTAATAATAAGCATTGAAGTTCTAACAATAAGACTATATAAATACAATTTATATATTTAGTAGCATTGCATTATTTTTTTCCTATGTTATGTTACAATTATGACATTTAAACTGCACTACTTTTTAGAAATTTTAAAAAGCATATTACGTTCTTGAAAGTTAGTTTATACGTAAAAAGTTAGAACTTCATATACAATGCTATTCACTTGATCACATAAAGCATTTCTAAACATATGAAATTTTAAGAACAACTTGTTTACAACGTAAAATATCTACAACTATAAAAATATAATATATTTATCGATATTAATCTCGTCCTTCATTGTACTTATTAATTAAGGTATGAAAGAAAAATATTTCAATGTTGTATTGCCTGTTCAATTTATTTGTAATTATAAGACTTTTCTTTAATTTACTTATTTTTACTAAATTAACTTCACTCACTCACTTCGTTCGTCATGTGCAGGTGCAAAATTTTTATTTTTGCTTTAAATTATGTTGCTATAGTTGTATTCAGATAAGCAACGTAAAGAAAATAAAAAAAAATGTCAAAGAATTTTAAGATTGTTTTGAATGAACAGGCAACACTAATAGTTTCAGATTAAAGTTTCAATAAATTATAGAATAAAATAAATCATCTATACCGTGACAGTACTTTGCTCATCAACATATAAAGAAATACAAGTTTTTACAGAAAAGTAATGTCTAAAATATACATGGATTATTGTAATTGGTCATATTTTAATTCCACAAAGCCTTACAATACTCGTACACGTAAGAATTTCCAAAATTACGACATTTATTTCTGCTTATTCTAAATATTTTATTCTAACCAGCAGAAATGCTGTCCACGCTGTCCGTGTGAAAATAGCCCAACTACGTATGGAGTTTTAGCAATAGCCTTTGCCTACCCCACCCCTTGAAGTACCAACAAAGACTATTGTTTATTCCATTACTTGGACAATTTTTACACTTACGACCACGTTCAATAATATGAAGCCAATAAGAACAGACAACTAGAGATCTACATTTAGAATATTTAGTTCTTTATCAATTTTAAATTATTTTTTTATTACTGTTTCTTCCAGATTGTTTAATTTTGTAATTTTATTTTTGATTCAATTGCAGATATTGTCCTGTTTAGACGGTATTGGCACAACTTTAATAAATAAAACAGTATCGTAAAATATTATTTAGTTATAATTGTAACTAATGGAATTAATTAATCTTTAATTCGTAAAAATATTCGTGATATTATTTTAGTTACATTTCATACAATTCGAAGCCTCAGAATAAAAGAGATTTCTTATTTTTATTTATAACAGGGTATTTAATTCCTTTTCGATTTTGAAAATAAAAAAAAATATTATTATTGTGATTAATTATTTTCAATTTAAGAATGCGAAGTTGTATTTTATTGTGTGGAATTATGATAAAAGAAGTATAATATGTGTCAAGTTTAGATATCACAACATAAATGTTTTTGACATAGCATAAATAATTTTGACATAAAAAAAATAGAATAACAACCTAAATGTACTTAATCATAACTTTTACAATATGCTATATATATTTTGCTCGTTTTATTACAAATCCAAAACGAAGTACGCCATCATATTACTTCCATACTTACGTGTTAAACGTTAGCAATGGGATTCCCCATTTTCATGGTGACCCGAGTCGAAGCTGCTTAAATGGCCTAATCCTTTAGGGGGTATGGGGGGCGGGGTTTCCCCTTCGTCAACGTGGAGCGGTTCAGACATCATCGATATAATTTCTTCATAGCGGAGTGATTCTATGATGTCGATATCTGTTAATAATTGTATAAATTATAGTTAATATATGATATTAAATGTATTCAACGGCGCCAACAAAAGGGGTCACTTATTTTCACTTCTTAGTATTGTGTAATGGCATAAAAACATACATATACAATTTTATTTAATTTTTTAACTTCACTCATATCGCAGGGTAAGCAGAGAGAATTCAGTGACACCAGGTATTCCTTTCTTTCTATCGTTTCAAATCTTGAACCATTGCATCGCGTTAAAAATTGTTTTCACGGGTTCAGTCTCTACTCGGGGGGGTTTCTATTAACCCCGCCTAGATAGACAGAACGCGTCGTTCAGGTTCGTCACTCTACATGTCTTTAAATGTCTAAAAAAATGCGGAAAATGGAAAAGTGTGGCTTAGCACTAGGTTTCCTATGCTTACCCTATTCGAAGTCTTAAGCATGAAGTTTTTTTTTATAAATAAATCATAATTTACCATGATTATGTCGATCAGGCGCATTAGTATAGTGGTGGGCATCAACGCTTACACCTGAATCACGTTCCTCACAGGTTCCTCGGGCACGTCGCGGTACTGCGGGTGCATCGCCCCATGTGCGTTTATCACCTACACATGAAGGTAGAAACATTAATATTATAATGCATATGTTTTTGTAAGTATTCTATCAATAGTCAAAATTTATAATTTGTATTCTATAGTAAATAGGATAAAAATAATTATAGCATACCCGATACTCTCGGCGGTAAGGGCGGGGCATCCCCGGGCTCGCTCCACGACGCGCGGCTGTGACGACGCGTTTCAACTTCTTCTTCTACAGCGTCTCTATAACGTTAGGAGAAAAAAAAATAATGTCTAGACAAATGATAGTTATTGGGTAGCGGAAATAACTTGGAATAAACCTATAAGTTTCGATGTAGCTCGATAAAGACTCATATGACTTAGGTCCGTATATATAAACTGTTTTTAAAGCCGATTTTGAGATGTCGTTCTCATTCATAAATTGTATATCCATAAATGGAAATAGAAAAGACCGAGCAATTTATAAATAAGAGCCTTAATGATCAGAGCATTTCAAGTTTCGAGTGCCGTTATATTCATATTATACGTTGTCTAAAATAAAAAATAAATAATTAATATATCTCACTTGTACTTCTCCAAGGCTGGTCTAGTGGGACTGCGCGGGTCACCTGACTTCGGCCGTGTTGGTAACGGCGGCGCTGATTTTATCATGGAATTACAATTATCCTCACAGTCTCTATTGTCTGTCACGGGAAGACTGTTACTCATTATACCGCTTTGTTGGTCCAAAGAATCTTCTAGAGAGTACTGGAATTAATGAAAAATGTATAATTAACTATACCAATGTTTATTGTTCTTTTCATAATAATTTTTTCTTTACTTAATTTTTAATGTAAAACTTTATATGTATTAAGCTTACTATGGGTTTATTATAGAGATGTCCATCTTCATAATACGTATCGCTTTGTTGGATGCTGTGCGATCTCTTATCCAAGGCTGGCACTGGTGGTAATGGTGTACTGCAAAAATATATCAAAAATAAAATAACGAATCTCATGTTCTTACAAAATTGCAACAAATATAATATTTTTTATTTACTTTAGGTTACAAATAGGCATAGGTATAAACATAACATAAATTTTATAGCACTAATATAGTTAAAAAGTATTAATTTACTTACTTAACGATGCTTTCTGACAATTGACGTCTTGCGCGAGCTAAGCCTGGTCCTAGATTTTGTCTCAGTTGACTGAAACGTTCCACTAGACGCCTGTAAATTATAACAAATAGTAGTAGTTTTAAAACTTAAGTTAACTTAACAAAAAAAGCTACAATAAATAAACAATAAACTCCTTACCTATGCAACGGCTTAACCTCCTCAGGTGCTAAACGACCATGTAGAGTAAGTCCCGCCTCCACTACAGCCAACTGAGACGCAATGAGCCTTCTCAATTTGGCCGCGGCGGCCGCCTCTCTGGGGGTTGCATTTCTACTGAATTCCGCTGTTAAGAAGGCTTGTTCGTATTTAGTTATACCTCCTTGCACGTTAGCGTCTATTGTGCCTTGCAATCTCATTGAAAATGGGTTTATATTCTGTGTGGGGTCCGCCGTGTATTGGGATATGAGACTACGAAGCTCACGTTCTGTGGCCTCCATTGTTTCGCAGGCGAACTAGAATTAATTTTTTGTTTGTAAATGTATTATACGTGCAATTTTTATGGGTCCGATGCCCACTCAGGGTAATAATTACATTTCCTCACCTTGGTAAATTTATACTTTGACTTTAAAAAAGAACAATAAAAGTCTTAAAATATTTTAATCTATAATAATAAAGAAATGATTTATTAGAAGGTTATCATAAAAAAATGGAACTTTCATGAAATGCAACAGATGCTTCTTCTACATACCGAATCATTACTATATTAAATTTCTATTATTTAATAATAGAAATACTTAATATATAGTTATAAACATATATACTTAATAATAATAAAACTTACTTCCACCGGCGGTATTTCTTCTACAGATCTCGATATGACTTCAGACCATCTCAATATGCCTGGCAGCGTCGTTTCCGTCACAAGCGTCGTCCGCTCAATCCACAAACTCTGTAAAAAATAGTTTTAAAAATTAATCTAATTCAGCCATTGTATTTTTCAAAATAGTGCAAATTATAATAAAATTGGCAACGGAAATACCCTGCTGAATACAGCGTGAAGCTAATATAAATTAAGCAATACTTTAAAAGATATCAGAGATTTTAAATACAGGGAGAGTTCCGCTGCAATCGAAGCACTTTCGAGAGTAACCTCTAAAGACTGAATGTTTATATGGTCTCATGAAAAGCTTTATAAATCTTGTACATTATCGAAACAACTAACTATACATAAACTTAAATAATTCTTTAAAAGTAGTAATAACGACACTAAATCCATTTCATTATACATACATATAAAGGTATTGTTAATACCTTAAACTCATTCTCCTTATCGATAGGTGGTTTGTGTAACGGTCTGTCACACAAAAAGGTGTCAACGTCGTTGCAGGCGTAGAAGCGTTTAACAGGGTCCGGCGCGCCGTTGGGCCACGAGCGGCGCGACGCCACCGGCTTCACGTTGCATATTTGTATATCTATGATAGGAATTATATATATATACACACATATATACACACATATATATACACACATATATATAGACACAGTGTCAAAATATCACACGCAAGAGTTTTGGGTTCGATTCCCAGTCGTGAGAATGAATTATTTTCATTTCTTCGTTTCTAGTGTTCTTGTAATTCGTGTTTAGTTTCACAACTCACGGCCGAAAGTGGGGAACAGAGTGTTTTAACATTAAGCACCCTCTGCCCACATTGCTATATGGGGAATATAGAGTGAAGCTAAAAAAATAATAATTACGTTATACTATTAATATTGCAATGAAATTTCTTTTAATTACCATAGACAAACTCTTCTGCTAATAATAATAAATTATTACACATTTTAAGATATACTAAAACAATTAAGCTCACATTGTCCATCAGCAGCAATTATAGAATCATCTGGCGGTGTGTTTCTCATTAAAATATGTGCAGATACATATTCCGATTGCAGGCGTTGCGTGAAAGCGCCGATACGTTCGTAGTCTTGGCCACGGTATACGAATTGTTTATTCTGTGAAAATAAAAAATAGGAATATTAAACTTACTATCAAAATGTAAGGCATGTTATTTATGGCCCGCAGCTAGGGTCTACATAAACATTTCTTATTAGGAGCACCTACCCTAACAAACAGCGGACATCCTTTCCCATAGAAGCCAACCCTAAAATACTCGGGCTCGGGTCTCAGTTGCTCCAGTACTGAGTCCAGGAAGGTCGCGTGAGTGCGTAGACAGTGCGCGAGGCGCGCGTAGTCACATAGCTTCACTTCGTACAGGGTTGCCAATTCGCGTAGCAATGGTAGACCTTTCTCCCAGCACTGGAATGGAAAAATATTGTAGAATAAATCAAGTAGGAAGTAAGCTGTTAACCCTCTTTGACGCCGTTTTGACGTAAAGAGACAGCGTCCTAATCGTTGAGTTCTACCATTCAATATTTAATGTCTTACTTATTAGGCGGATAATAGAGAATGTAATGTTAAATTTTTTTTTTCTATTTGTAGGTGAATCAAAATAGTACAAGGAAAAAAAATTACAATGAGGAAATTAATATGAATTAAATAATATTTAAGTACATTAAGTCTATTTTCCTTTTCAATACTACACTACTTCCTAACAACAAGTAAGGAAGTAGAACTTATATGAAACAATCCGACTTTATTAATTCAAAAGAAAAGCTGTTGATTTTTACTTTCAATACAATTTTTTTTTATACAAAAACAAGAAAGAAAACAAAACTATTTAAGTTGATTATTGTATATGATTCTAAGTACAAATAATAAAAAATATGTACCTTCCCACGGTCAAAGTACTGCAACACTTGGTTATAGAGAGCCTCTTTACGTTTCCATTCTGGTGTTTCAGGATGTTCTGGGTCCACGCCTATTTGATCACTGTCCCAACTCAATGTTTCAGCGTAGAGCTTTAAATAAAAATATATATTTTTTTTATCAAAAGAATTAAAGTAACCCATATAGTATCAATTTTTATCTGTTTTTGTGTATATAAAAAAATAGCAATCTGAAATATTTCTGTTACATAAAAACTACTATTTTTTATTATGTTAGTTATAAATATATATAAATATGGTCCTTTTATATAAATAAGTATACTATATCTCACCAAAAGTGTACATCCAGCTTCTATCCAGTTGTCAGATGCGATATGTAAGTCGTGCAACTTGTAAACGTAGCGCAAGTACATCTCTTTACGGTCGATTTCATTTTTGTAGAAGTTCTGAAAAAAAAAAAAATAATTAAAATTAAAAAAATCAGCTTCACGCTGTATTCCGCACACGGCAGGGTAGACAGAGGGAACCTGGTGCTAAGACAGTCCGTTCCCCACATTCTGCCGAGACATTGTGTGTTGAGTGGCGGAACTCCGCGCCGCGCTTTGCATCGATACCAGAGCGAAGAATGGCATTCCACTAAAAAAGGCTATAATTGGGGTTTCGAACCCAATCGGAGGAAGTGTGTGAGGGACTGATGTATGCGGGATAAAGAGTACGTAACAGTTCCTTTTAATACCATTTTTCGGTTCATACTTGTCCTTTTACACACAACTAAAAAAAAACAAAACTAACAAGTAAATTAACAGTGGCCGCCATCCGTTTATCCCTGTGTTCGGCGCCTTGCATCACCGCTCGGTAGTCCAATAACCTTTCTAAGAGACGAGTCACACATCCCACGAACGCGGTTCCCGCTTCACGCCAGCCCTCGGTTGAAACTCGTTCCATTAGACTGGAAAATGTATTATTATGTTAATTATTATTTTATTACATTTCCTAAATAAAATATGTCATTATGATGAATCATCATGTTTTAATTGTCGAATTATTATTATTTTTTTAATAAATTTTAGTGATCAAAAAATATATTTACTAAATTTTATTATTATACATAGTGCAATAAGGTACTAAAATTAATAATTATACTTACACTGAACTCAAATGCTCCCTGAAGTAAGTTAGCGTTAACATAATAATTAAAAATTTAATG
Organism: Heliconius melpomene rosina; assembly: GCF_056956725.1. Lineage (NCBI taxonomy): Eukaryota > Metazoa > Arthropoda > Insecta > Lepidoptera > Nymphalidae > Heliconius > Heliconius melpomene. Next base: position 3,188,322 of record NC_140401.1, on the reverse strand, counting down.
GAAGATAACAATATACAGAAGGTGAATGTAATTTTTGTTACTTGATTAAAATGATTTGACATATTTTTATGAATAAATGTATTACGCTTTGGAAATTTCATAGAACTAAAGTAATTTTTTAATTCGTCAGTTTAATTTCACGGAAATTATTTATTTAGCTCATTCTTTTTATCTCACTTATTCACCATATTAGATAAACTAGTAATAGACTTTGGTAAACTTACAGCTTACTTGCACTATATTTTGAGCAACTTTTAAGTAGTCATTGACTTAAATAAAAACCTAGACTATCAAACAGTCGTATAAACAGCTATATTATGAGTGCTGCTCTCATCTGCTTCATGATGAGTAACTGACAACTCCAGGTTATGTGATAAAGTCGTTCAGAACTTGTACGGTCGACGATTTGAGGTCGCCGTGAAGTTAGATTTTCTATCTTGAAGAACAAAATGAAATGTAAGAAAAAATCTTAAAATTGCACAGTCATCTACAACTAACTTTAGGACGGCAACGACTCTTCGACCACTTATACAATCAATATAAGTAATATAACAAAGACTACAAAACTAAACACAACTTACACAGTATCAAACAACCGTCTATAATGATCATCCGCTTTATTATCCGCAACTAGGGAATCCAATTTATCTACTAAAGCAGCTTCAGTTTTTCTCGCAGATCCCGTAGCAGCTCGTTCAGCCGCCATTAAAGTTACGAGCGCTCCTAAAGCTGCTCGGCGTAATTCTGGTACTAAAGTAACTTCTAGAAGGGCGCCCACGGCTGGCCCTATTAGTTGGAGCTGGGCAACACCTGGGTAGTAATTTTTTTCTGTGATAAGTACAGAATCAAGAAATTGAAAGCAAATATATTTCTATTTTAAATTAACTATTTATTTAATCATAAATTAACTAATCATATATTCGTACATTAGTCAAGTTTTAGTTTTTACCATATAGCAGGGTAAACAGGACGTTGTACAACACGTTGTAAAACACTCCATTGTATTTTGCTTACGAATTGCAAATGGAGTGGCGTAACTTAGTGCCGCGATATGTCTACCACAGACGGTGATAAAAATAATTTATATGAGTGGGGATCGAATCCACAATCATCACATTCATAGACAGTGGCTGTTTCAATGCACCATGACGGCCTCAGTATAATAACATCAAATAATAAATTCATACCCAATCTAGTCCAAACGGCAAGTAAATGTAGCGCAGCGGCCGCCCTCATCGCAGCGCGCTGTGGTCCTCGAGCCCATTGTTCAGCTTGAAGCGCATTCGCTGTCACTAATGCAACGCCCAGTTCTAGGTAACCGGACCATAGCTGTGGGAAATATTATTATTTTAGTTTTTAGGTATTTTAAAAATACTTATTTACACATTTGTCACATATACACAAGTGTTCCAGATAGTTTTGACCGTAATTTTAGTGCGTTACGTCGGAACAATTAATATTGTATTCCTTTTTAGTCTTCTTGGATAGCTGGACTATGCAACACAAAAAATATTATTCAAATCTAACCAGTAGTTCCTGAAATTACTCCGTTCAAACTAACACCTTTTTAGTTATTCAATATTAGTTTAGATAAGGTTAGTTAAGCACCCGCACCCATTTTACAGCTAGGAGCACATTCGCTATGACAAATGCCACACTTAATTCTAGCCGGATTATAGGTGTAAATATTATTACTTTCAATTTTTCTCGGGTATTTAACGAGATAAAATAAATAAATTGTATGTATCATATGATACCTATATGCCAAGTCAGTCATTTCTCTACTTTTATTAATCATTTCTAAAATTTTGCAGTAAGTACAAATAAGTAAGAACTTATTTGTATTTTGTTCGACTAGATCAGAAGAACATCTGTAATGATACATGAAAATATTTTCTTGTAAATTTAAAACTTTAATCTTGTTTAAGTTATATTTTAAATCTATATCAATCAAATATCAAAAGTTACCTGAGAGTCAAACTGTGGTGGTTCATCACCCAAGAACCTTTCCAATAAAGGTTTCGCTAGGTCTTGTAATGCTGACAATAATACTTTACAGCTTTGAACTCTGAGCACCATCCAGTCTGGTGGAAACACCTGGAAATACGATGTTTGTAATATATACATATAACATTTCAATTCGATTTTATGAAGATGTGCATTTTTTGCACATATATATTATGTAATGAGGTCAATCAAGTTAGAAATTTATTAATATATTAATTTATTTAGCATATTATAGACTTTTTGTTTTATTTATATATTTAGCCAAATATTGTCTAATAAAGCTTAAAATGGCGGTACTTTTTTTACTTTTTTTATACAACAAAAAATTAAATACACACATCCTGCTCAATCAAATGACGAAACACCAAAAATGCTCTCATTAAGAAATCCTTCAAAGGCTTGCGATCGTTTGGGTGCGGTGCGAGGTGACTCCATAGACGTTGGTAATGCGCTGGCCTTAGTAACTCCATAACCCCTAACAGACCCGCCACCATTGGACCCTAGAAATAAATAATGAAATTAATTCACACTGTATGTCACACACAGCAGGGTAAGCAGAGGGAACCTAGTGTAAGCACACTCAGTTCGCCATTTTGAGCCCAATTCTGGATGCATTGCGCGTCAACCCCCACTTGAACCTCGTGCTAAGACACTTGTTTCAAAGCGTTATGTTACCAGAGCAAGGAAATGAAATATTTCTCCGAGTGAGTGAACCTACAACTGTAGCGTTTACACTTAAGACGCTACGTCACTACGGTCTATGATTTAAATATTAAAATAAATTTTGTAATGTTAAATATATTGAAAAATCCATATAAAATGCGAGACATGACAGGTCCGCTCAATGTAAACAAACTCTTAGGTAGCCTGTGAGTTGCGTAAAAGGAAAGAAAAGGCCAATAAACATCAAAATCATACTTACCAACACAGGCGACTTCCCACCAATCAAATGTAAGACTGTCTCCACTAACACGTCCAATGTATTCAAACATAATACATCCACATCAGGATCCAGTTCATCATCATCCACGATCTGGTCAGGGTCTTCCTTCTTCCACAGTAATGTAACTAATTCTCCTAGTATGTCCGCACATTGGGACAGCTCATCTCGTCTAGCTAGATGTACACGTAGATGATGGCATGCTGTTGTTAGTACTATGTTGCGGGCTTCTGGAATTTTCGATTATTGTTGGTATAGTGTTACATTTCTTTAAGCTTTTTACCCTTTATTTTTTTTATGGGATATATAGATTAAGGAACAATTTAGAGTGACCCATTTTGCATGCATTAGAGGTTTATATACAATATTTTTTTATTTAGCTTCGTTTCTGTTTCGCATTACGTTATTTCCTTAAAATCTAACATTCATTCAATATTTATTTATTAAATTAAAATATTCCTAATTTATATAAGTACCAGGGTCCTGTCCAAGGGGTCCTTGCAACACTTCCTGCGCGGCCGCCAGCCTGGCCTTGGCCAGCGTGGGGGGTGCGTTTGCGGCGGGCGCGTCCAACATGGCCGCGGTGATGCGCCCGGCTTCCACTGGGCCCAATGCCGACGCTACTTCCCTGGCCACGCTCGCCCACGACGTCATTAGGGCTACCTAGAAAATTATTTTATTTTAATTTGACATTGTATAGATTTGTTTTAGTTCATCTAAAAATAACATTGTAAAAATTTGGTAATTATACTAAGTTTCCGATCAATAAATTTTAAAGATAAATAGATATTATATTATAGATTATAGAACGGTCAACGAGTCGAGACCACACTTATATTAGCCGTAGATGGCTACGCAGATTTGTAATCAGATTTTTTCGTACTAAAATACGCAAAGGTCTAATTTACGAGCGGCCACGATTCGTCAACCGTACTGTAAATAGATATATAAACAACTTAGATGCATACATAAAGGAAATAAAACAATAAAAATAAAATGCAAAAAAAAGTAAATTAAAAATATTTTTCACGTTCATAAATGTAGTATATAAAACCTTTAGCATGCACATGCGAGACTATAGGTATATTTTGATGGTAATAAGAGTATCAAGGAGAAAACAAAACTAAAGCAAAATAAAACGAATTTAAAATCTAAATAAAAAACCAACAGATGTCTCCACCTGAGCGGGCGCCAAGTGTTCCCTATGCGGATACTGCGCGAGCGCTTTAAGCGCGTGCAGCGCTGCGCGCACGTCGCGCCTGAAGCTGTCTTCATACTGTCCGCCGGTAGCGCGCGCGAACAGGCAGCGCGAGCGCACCGCCAGCCGGAACACTGCGCCCAGCGACCGCAGGCACTTGCGGATCGGCTCCTGGCCTTCTGCTCCGGCTGCCCATTCGGCGCAGTGTTGTACCGATGATAGGAGACCTCTATGGGACAATAATTAAATTTTATGGAAATTAGTCATATAATTAATGTACTGATGATACGCCTATATAGAAGAATAATTATTTGTAACGGAAATTAATCGAAACGTTGATATTACAGTCCTTCTATTAATTATTGGAATGTGAAGCGTCTGGCAGCATTGGTACTGTCCATTGCACTAATTATATCGTTATACAAACAAGGGTCTATAAATGTAAATGTACATATGCAATGGTTGGCTTTACTCTTTTCGCCTTTGGATAGACGAGTGGACTGGCCTAGTACTAACACAATCTGTTCCCAACTTTCAAATCGATTTTCAAGACTGCGTTTTGAGTCAACGCAGGGCTAGAAAATAAAGATGATTCGCTGCACAAACAGGAGTCGAAGAAAACAAAGAAAAAAACAATATAGTATTATGTTAATTTGTTTATACCTGTTTCACCGTAATATGTAAAAGATAAAGAAATTTTACATAAATTAACACATTTAATGCAAAAACATTATTGTACATCAAAACTTACTTGTACACAAGAGCAGCAGAGAAATGTTCTTCAATATAAACATCAAGAACCGGTCGAAAATGTTGAAATCTAGTTTCGTCTAGTAAACTGCAAATCGAGACTAGCACCAGAAAAACTGTACCGGAGTGTGGTGTACTGAAAAATAAATTTAATTATTTTTAGTTATGTATTAAGATATAAATTTAAGTATTGACTTCTGAAAAATATTATATTATGATTAAGTCATTATTTTGCATTATAAAACAGCAAGCGTGAATAAGTCTTGCGACTTTTTTTGCCAAAGACTGAACTAATCGGTTGACTAACTGAGTTACTGATTCTTGGTGGGCTCAGCAATGATTGATCAAACAATATTATATTAAAAATCTATTTTTCTTTTTGGTTTTATCATATAAATATTGAAAATTATTAATATACAAATTAATTATTACAAAAAAAAATTTACCTATTACCATCTTCAGTGGAAAACAAAGCGAACAAAGCATCTAAAACATCTCTCAGAAACTTGATCAGTTCTTCGCAACTCAAGCCGTCTCCCAAACGCAATACTCGTAATAGCGTCTCTTGTACCTTCTCAGGTCGAGCGCGCCATTGCAAAAGTGCCAATAGATCCTCTGTAAATAAAATATATATATGTTTTTCTTGTTTAATTGATTTCTTTTTGTGGCCATCATTGCGCAGCGGTACATCGTTTAATTACATACGCAACTGTTGTGGGTTCTGTTATAGGTAGGATTAAGCGTGAAGATAAAAAAGAATATTATATAAACACTTACCATTTTGCGTCAATTTAGTAGAACACAGCAGTGTGCTTATAACACAATTTTCTTTAGTACTTCTTTGGAAGGTCGCGAGTACTCCATTTGTGAGTGTACGTCCTGTGTCGTTTGCACAAGATGGTAGAGAGAGATAGCTGGCTGATATGAGTCTGCAAATCGTAAATATTAAATAATACGTAACTTTTTAGAAAATATATCTGCGAAAATTCTTTTTTCACTTATAAAAGTTTGTTTAAGTTCTATAAAATGCTTGATGAACAGAGTTATTACCACTAGGTTAGACGTTGTGCGAGTGTAGGTTGACGAGTGCACACATGCACCACTCATTTACTGACGCATTACGTTTTAAATTGCAGAGCTTAACGCCGAAATTATTTAGTGCTTTATTCTATAATGCATTTATATACTCAAGCCAATGATATGCTAAAATACATCCATCATGGTTCGATTTAATATTAATTATTTGGAAAAATAATTCAAAGCCCCATACTAACTTAGAAGGATCGTCACACTTGTACACGTATAGGTCGTGCGCGCCGTCACGTAACGTCGCACCACTCGCTTCCATAAGACGGGCAAACGAAAATCCAAATAACTTCCTCTCATTTTTATCTCGAGCTAAAAAAAATTTCAATGACCAAAAATGTTACATTTTTAGTGTTATTCCATACTTATGAAAGAAAAATACTTTTTTAGAATCATATAAAAAATTGGTAGTGAATTTGAACACACGCCTTTTGAAAGCTATCTAAGCGCTCTGACCTCTAAGCTATTATGTTCTCATCAAGCTACGTCGGAATTTTTATACTTTTTCTTACGTGTTTTTCTTAAATTCTAACTCGATAAAGATTTGGTCTCCCCAGACTGTTATCGTGATATAATACTAGCGACTCACATGAGATCGAATATAAACCACTAGCCCTCATAGAAGTTCCCATAGATACTTATAATACTTTCTGGAAACATGTCTACACTCAATCTGAGTCAAAAGTGAACATGAGTGAAGGTTTCAGGAAGGGACAAGGTCAAATGTTGTGGCCGTAATAACACAACAATAACAGTCCACTGTGTCCACACACACAATGTCATTGTTTATATAATACTAGCGATTGATGAGGTCGAACCTACAGTCCTAGCCTGCATTCAAATCCCCAATAATACTTATAATACTTACTTGAACAATGTCTAAACTCAATCCTGACGTGTGCATGTGTAAACGTTTCTAGGGGCACCGTCAAACGTAATTGTTCTCCCCACGCCGGACTGTTGTTATGATATAACACTAATGACTCATATGAGGTCGAACCTATACCGCTAGCACCCCATACACATTCCTGAAAAAAAAAAAGATTTACGAGATGAATTATATTATAATTTAGAGACAAGGTATCTCCAAAAACATTGATTGATATCGACACTATACTAAAGTTAAACTAGGACACTAATTATAAAATACACCATTTGTTTAATACTACAGGACTAGAAGGTATGTTATATAAATAACAGGTATACAATATGTTACCGGAAATACCAAAGACTACAAACTTGAATCATAATTCAACAGTATTAAAATATAGGTGAATCATTGTAATAGTAGCTTTCTATTATGCACTTATAATTTTAGATTACTAAAAATTACGATTTAAATTACTCAACTTTTTTTATGTTCGAAATCTTTATAATAAATTTCTATATATACATATACATATATATATATATATATATATATATATATATATATATATATATGGTATTTTTTTAGAAATACCTATTATTTAGAGTAAATTAGCAGGTGAAAAATGTAGTTAAGTTATTCTGTACGAGATTTTAGTACTTCATAAGTTATATTTAAGATTGATGGGAGAAAATTGATTATAACATAAAAAAATATCATAGATAAGTAGAATAGTCAAAACTTCTAGTGTCTTGGATTGGAATCTAAAACCTACGCAACATTGCAACATCGATATACTAGAAAGTTATTGAAGAGAAAGGAAGGTATTATATCACTATTGATATTATTATACCTGAAAGGCAATATCGTAATTTACGTAATTACTCATAATAAAATAGAAATATGTATGAAATATGTTATGACTCCTATATTAAACAATTAATCATAAAGGTTTTACCAAAATATTTTAATGGTCACTTTACAGTATATAACTCTCACATTACAAATGCCTAGTCATTAATAATATATGTGATATAAGCTATCTAAATTAAAATAAGGGAAAATCCAAAAAGAGTATAAGGATGGCGTTAATAAGTAATATTTATTAAAACAACAATTACAACGTGTAATTTATACATAAATAAGTCGATTATACAGTTTAGCGGTAGCATATTAATGTCTTTCACATAGAAGAAGATGTATCTATCGTATATTTATTTTTTATTTGTTTTTTAACTCCGCGCGTTTTTCACTCTGTAAACTGATAACATAGTGCCAAGTATTGAGTGGCGGAACTCACGCTGTGTTTTGTCTTGCCAAAAACAAAAGAAAAGAACATAAATATAATCATTTCCCCCGAGAGATCGAACCAACAAACCATTTTATAATGACCCACTATAAATATTGTCTCATATTTACAAATTATAATTTAAATAAGTTTATTATTTATATATTCATTCGAACCAATTTATGCGATAACCTTGTTAAAAACAACCAAAAAGACAAATATAGTATTACTATCAGTCGCCATACTGCAAACAAAATTAATAAATAATAATAGATTCACTAGAAAATTCTTGTTCTTTTCCTCTTATTGATAATTACTTTGTTCTTAATTAAGAAACACGAGTAAAAATAAATCAATAATGCTAAATGCTAATGACGTCTTTAATACGGGTCAAATGTATATAAAGCGGGTATTATCACAACGGTATTGTGAGGTTGAAAGATCATCGTGCGTTGAGCGTGACATTGGTATTTTTTATGTGTATATTATTTTATAGAAAATAAAATTAAATTAAAATCACGCTGTATCTTGCGTATAGCAAGGTAGGTAGAGTAAGCCTAGTGATAAAACACTACGTTCTCCGCTTACATTTAAAATGACAAATATTTAAAAAGTATTTATCCATTTTCATACAAATGTCAATAAAAAAGAAAAGAATACACTTACGTTAATAACTTGTCCTGAACTATCATGCACGCTGACAGTTGCCAGAACATTCTTAGCGGTACTTTTACCACCTCTTTCGAATTCGGCCCTCTCTAATGTTAAATAGAGATCATTCCTAACATCACCCGGCATTATGACGTCGGGGAAACCCCTTTTAGCTGTCACCGTAGCACCGGACGCCACCGCTTCCGAGATACTACCAGAGTTAGTTAACAGTCTCAGTGCTACTACGATACCTAAAAAGAAAAAATAAATTAATATGTTTTTTAATATTATAAAGCTGAAGTTCAAGTTTATTTGTTGAATGCACTAATATCAGAAACTGCTAATTACATTGAAAATAAATAAAAAATAGATAACAAATAAAAGTTCTCTAAAAGAAATTTGAATTTATAGTTTTCCATGTTACGACTGAGCCAATACAGTAAAAAAAAAAATAGTTACCATAATTCGGTTGACCAGGTAGAATATTGCACTTGTTCGTTTGCTTACGAATAAGCATGTCATGAAGTTGGTGAAAGTCTTTTTCTTCGCATTGATAAACCTGAAAATATATAACAATAAATCAACAAGTATTTGTGAGTTATATTAAAAATAACCAAATAATCTGAAATAGGTTTTTCTAACTTTACGCTGCATATAACATGGTTGACAGAAGGAAGCCTAGCATTTAGACACTTTGTTCTCCACGCATCGTTGGGAAGCGGAATTCAAAGTCATCATTCGTCCCAATACCTCCAGGTGGTAATTGGAATCATGACTATAGTTTTTAGAACTAGCTATTATAAATTTCATAAAAATCTTTTATAATATAATTTTGTTGTATAGGCATATTTTTGTAATACGATGCCATATGTAAAGGTAAATGTTTTTATTAATCACACACGTTTAAGCCCCGTTGCGGTTTAAGCAATCGCCATTCATGCAGTGACTCAAATGAATAAAGTAAATAAAATTTGTGTTGTAAACATTTTTTTTACTTGATAGAAATAAATATGTACAAAATTTTTCGGTGTCATTATTTTTATAAATCTTAAACGAAAAATATATTTATTAAGTAATACTTTGATAATTGAGTTATGCATATTTCTCCTTGACACACAGGGCACTTTACAATCAATAGTCACAAGTAGACTAAATTGGCATTTGTCTATGAGATTAAACATACATATATACATACACAAAACCCAGGGACTACACACAAGGCACCTCAGGAACTCAGCCAGCGGCAGCACGCCGGCGTATTGATTATATCAGGCTAATGCTATATATTGGTCTTTTGTACTACATAAATTATTGACAACTTCAAAAGCTTTGTCCCAAATCTCAGAGATCTAACGATCAATGACGACAACATATAAAAAGTTTGTAAAATCAAGGTGTACTCATACCTTAAAAGTATACTCCTTCTCAACGCTCTGCGGCTCAGCCTGCCTCAGGAACTCAGCCAGCGGCAGCACGCCGGCGCCGAGCGGGCGGCGCGCCACAGGCCCTCGGCGCTCCGCCGTGCCACCGCCGCCGCCCGACCAGCGCCCCACGCGCACCACCCACGCCACCAGCCACAGCTCGCGCGACAGGTCCGTGCTGGAGAGGTCCTGGGGGAAATGTGTATATTCTCACTTGTTATGAGTTTTCAATTTTCGAATCATATTTTAAACATTACGTATTGATAAAGGAGTTTATAGCCGCAGAAATCATAAAAATAAATAATAAAGACTTCGAAATATACGAACATGACATTTAAGTAATTATTTATATAATAAATGCATTGATTACTCTGATATGTTTAAACATAAACAAAAACATTTGTTCGTGTTGGAATTATTTGTTGCAGTAGATGATGTTGATTAAACAATCTCCCTACTAAGATTTAATGAATCTGTAACTGTTTTTAATAAGTTTTCCCGTATGATGAAAAATAAATAATAAATAAGAACGCTATCTGTCCTATTTTAATTGAATTTAGAGTACAAATTCTTTAAAAAATCTCGAAAATGACAACGTTTTAAATGTTTTTTTTTTGTTAAAATAATAAAAATACACTTATAAGACAATTATGTACTTATGTCCTTACATTTGTGTAAAATTGCAATTATGTTGCATCATTATAGCTCACCGCAAAATGTTATTAGCATTGAACCACGAAATATCACGAATAGCATACTTAACGCCATCAGACACGTAGACCGTGAGCCAGAGTAAAAATTTACCTATTTATATTGTTCTTCAAGCTACTATCGTATAAAGGAATACACATTTATATTATGTAAGTTTTATGATTCACTCATTCCCCTTTTTTGGGGTAAACAGAGACTAGTCTCAAGAGACTCCTTTTACCAGTTAGCGCTCATTAAAATTTATAATACAATAAAATCAAGACATCAAATACTTACAGCAAAAAGTGTACTATTAGCGTGCAATCTATCCACATAGTTGGAAAACCCATCTCTCGCTATTCGAACTCTAAATCTTTCGGATAACGGCTGAGCGCGTCTCGCATCATGGAGCCATAGTAAAAGTTCAGCCTCGTCTCCTCCCGCAGTGTGGCCAAAGTCCCGCATACTGCACATCAGATGTGACTGCACAGTGGTAGTGGTGGTAGCAGTGGAACTGTTCGTTAGCGTGCCAGAATTGAAGCTGCTCCCGGAGCCGCCAGCGCGGCGTAGTGTACCACGCCACTGAAAATTGGAAAAATTGTCTTTCTATTTGAGGGAGCACTGGATTTGATTATTATTTAGCTTCACGCATTTCCATATTTATCAAGCTACTTCGTAATAGTAATTTTGGAGATTTTAATTTAATTGCAACAGTTATAGTAATTATAATTACAACGATTGAGGATTGGATTCGCAACCGATACGTACAGTCAGGTACACTACGATGTCATCAAAAAATTATACTTAGAAATTGTAATGGCAGCCATGATTTAAAATTTTAATGCCAACCAATAATGCTTATTCAATTTAAGTTCGTATATACCTACTTCAACATGATTACAGTGCGAAATTCTTCCCCGGTTTTACTAAACTTTGTTTGTCATTCTTGGAACGTTGAGGGAATTTCCATACAGCAAAATTTTTTTAGATATGTCTATATACAAATTAATTAATTAAATATTTTTATATATGTGATATTATACTAACGTCATATAAGAAAATAAACTGGGGCATATAAAAGACAACAATATCATACAATAGCGGATGACATACTTAATGTGATATGAGAAATATGACCTATCGGATCTCATGAGCGACATAAAATATGTATAAAAGGCGCAATGCTGCGCGTGCGCAAGATATGCGCCGTCAATGTAAGAGGATATGGTCAATCGTGCTGGCACAAAAGCATAAAGTGTAGAGTTCACTTGCGATTAACCTATCACTGAGTGACTCAGCACTGAGTTTAGTAGCTAAGGCATATAAAACTATCGATATCAGCAAAAAATATACAGCGTACATAATTACAAGATGAAATTCCGTCATTTAACGTCGATTCGAGTCGCCAAGTTAAACATATTTTATTTAAGATTTACCCACACTCTTTATTTAATTCATGTGGCTTATATTTCTCATTCAAAGAAACATCTGCTCACTATATTCGGTTTGGGGGAGGGTCGACGGAGTTGTTGCTTATAATGAGATTTTGATTAATTTAAAATAGTTAAATATAAATAGGGAATATTTAAAATGGCTTCTTATGTTCGTAAACAAAATGTAAATAAAATGCTGTAACGTAATTTGTATGACTAATTACTAATTGGTCATACAAATTAGTTCTAAAACGTTACAAAATCAAATTACGTAAAATATGACATTCTGTTATCTATCTAGGTATTGTTTTGTCTATGATATAATACAAAACTTTAAAATATAAATTAACGTAGGTATAGAATATTTTTTATAATATAAGTAGATATATATTATACGTATAGAATTGTATATTAAAATCCTTCTAATTATTATTTGAAATCCAAAATGAAATAAATTTATTGTTACCAACTAAATTATAAAACATTTTTGTAATCGACCTTGATGAGATTTTGCATAGTAAAACTGATATTCTAGAGATGGTTGACGATTATCTAGACTTTGATTTGTTCTTATTTCGAAGTAGCGATAACAGAAAATAACAAAGATGTACAAGTCGTGGGTGTTTTTCTGATTTGCAACTATAGGGACACAATTATGTACATAATAAGTATCGTCAAAACTACTCCAAAATGCAACACAAATACAATGATGATAAAAATGGGTAAGTTAATATTCCTAAATTTTAATAATTTACATAATAAAGCCAAAAAAAAATTAAGCTTTGTTAGTAAATTAATCTCACAACTTGTTTCTATTCGGTTGCCAAGTGAATATACGCTACCTATACATTTGAAAAGGTAAACGATATCCTCCTACGTTACACAGGTCCCTACCTACCTACCTACCTACCTACCTATCTATCTATCTATCTATACAAAAAAGTTACCAAAGACATAAGATACATACTGCTGCAGCACGTTCCGCACTTTCCGCGTGTACTCTATACAAGTCGACTAGACTTATGTCCTCCGGGTCAACGGCTTCAGCGCCTCTGCGAGGCACCAATTCCAAGCCGAGCTTTCTGCAACAAGAAATTATATGTTATTACAGTTTAAATACTCTAGTAATATAACTAGATGAAAATTATAAGTTTTATATGTGTTAATTATTGTGTTAAAAGAAATTTAAGTTTTGTGATATGTGTTACAATACACGTATTCAAAAAATATAAATAAAATTAAGGAAAACCGAATAACATTTGCAACGTCATTATGCACATATACCTAAAATAAACAGGTTTCGTATATTTCGCATAAAGGTTTTGCCTATACACGATTCCCAGTAAAAACAGTGTCCTGCAACGGTGAATGTATAATGTGAATCAGCAAATACTAAGAATTTATTATGTAGGTACATACCTAATATACTGTGAAACATTATATATGATAAACAATCAATTTCGGCAAAAAAATATTTAAAGAAAATAATATGCTTTTTCAGGTGATACCATAATATCGTTGGACTGGCACTACTTCATCAGCAGCCTTTCATGGTCCGACGAATAGACGGTTCTGGGATCCAAGATTATAAATAAATAGATATATGAAAACCCGTAGCGTAGGGCGCCCTCCAGCTCGATGGACCGATGACCTGAAGAAGGTTGCTGGCTTTGACTGGGTGCGAAAAGCGGGGGATCGGGAGCTTTGGCGCACCCTGGGAGAGGCCTATGTCCAGCAGTGGACCCGAAAAGGCTGATTTGATTGATTGATTGATTGATGAAAACCCGTCCAAATACGTCACGGTGTCGGAATACATACTAAGGAATAAAACTTAACTCAACTCAAGTCCACAGATACAACTTTAAAAGCTACTAATCAGGCTTCAATCACGACGTGAAGCAAATTTACGCATTTTTAATAAATGCAACCCAAAAAGGTACTTATAACATATGTTCAAATGACACATTTTTATTTGAAACTTTAATCAATTATTATAAATCTCCTCTATAAGGCAAAACGTAAAAGGCGAGCTAAGTTCTTTTCGCAAGCCAAGTTATCTGTTGCAATAATGATATAGCGATTCATTTTGTTGAATTTCCTTTTAAGGGATTGATGTACAATTTTAAGGCTTATAGATATATTTATTATATACAATAAATATATAGCGAGTAGAGGCCAGTCGTGGCGAAGAAGAGAGGATATGAAATTCCCATTCAAGAAAAAATGCGGTGAAATTGTTTTCATACACTATTTCAGATATATTAGTCATTTCCTGTTGATTAATATAATATTTAATGAAATTTACTCGCACTGTAGACTATAGGAAACAAGAATACAATATAGGAATAAGTTATTTCAAACCATAGTATTTCCCACCTTTTTACAAAGAGAAATTGTGTTAAATGACGGAAAAATCATGTTAGTAGATTTTTAATTCGTAGCAATTATCAATACGAGCTGTAATATTTTACACATTATTCAAGCGTGAGATCTTTAATATATAATCTGTGATTTTTACCTCAGTAATATGCAGGAAAATTCTTAAGTAATATTTTATCTATAAATTTCGAAAGCTTAAAAATTTTAAAGTCAAAAGCTTTAACTGACAAATTTCGTTTCACATGCCGCAGAAAGGTCGCCAAACCAGTTATTCGAGAGACTGAGTGATACCGTACTAGTAATCCCGGGGTTTCTCAATTAGTAGGTACATGACATGAAAATTAATGTAGATTAAATATTTTTAAAAAATACGATTTAGGTACAATTCAATTTAAATAGTTATTATTATTTCAAATTGACAAGACTGCTGCTACTGTTTCAATTCTAAAATTAAAATATAAACTTAAGTTAAAAAATAAGGTTTAAAAATATAATCTAATTTAAACGGTCGATATCGATCTTATACGAGTTTTTAAAAATCAAACAGTCAAAGCCCTGTTGAGATTGATGACTCGCAAGTTAGAAGGGATTAAAAAAGACGTAAGAACCGTGTAATCCAAATCAACGATTTTTGAAATGGTACATCAATAGATGTTTATATTTAAATAAAAAATTATGCATCAATTTACTTATTAAATTACTTGGTTTTTTTATTTTTATACAGCTCTGAGCGACGCTTGGTTATGCAATATTATAATAATCGCCAATGCAATGAAACGTGTACAATTTGAGCATTCGCCATTATAAAAAAACTTGTTTAAATTTGTAAAAGTAACGAATATGTTATTTAATCAGTCTTTTGACCTGAATCGTACAACATAAAACTAGACATAGCCTTATAAGTACATAAAGATCTATAGAGATTAAGTTCAGTTAATAGATCAATCCTTATATAATATTCGAATATAATAATTTAAAGATGTCTAGATCTCACTTGGAGTCGTGTCGCAAAACTGGTATTTCAAGTTTTGGTGGTCTTTTAGATCATTGAACTTTAGATGATTAAACCTATTGACAATCACGACTTCGACATACGTAATTTTCATTATACGAAACTTATGCAATATTTTTAAATTGGTACAAACAATTACTTGAAAAGATCTAAACTATAAAACTAAACTAAAAATGTCTAAGTACACATTTAAAAATAAATACAGGATATCTGTACTAAATATAGTCCACACAAAATTACAATTTTATAGAAAAAAATTGAATACTAATATATAAAATAATTAATATTTATATATTACATAGCAAAGCATAATTATTTCGTAATATACGCATAAAATAAAGCGATTAATTCTGAATCACGACCTACGCGATTTTATTTAAAAAGCGAAAAAAAAAATGGAAGCACAGGTAGAGCGGTCGAAATGCCTAGCCAATGACGGGGCGGCTGACCTCAGCTCCAGACAAGACTTTGAACGATAGATTATTATTAATTGTGATGGCCCGCTCACATTGGTGCCAAGTGGCTCTTTATATTTATTAAGTTCCATGATTTTACTTAAAAACTTGAGGCCAGCTATGACGCAGAGGCTCCGAGCGTGACTGTAAAAGCTACTGGTTGTGGGTTCGATCCTTACTCGAGGAAATGAAACATTTGTTTAAATTAATATTTTTATTTCTTCGCTCTGGTGCCAAGGCAAGGCGATTGCAATACCTGCAGAATTCTTTCTACCCTTCCCTCTGTCTACCCTGTTGAGTGCGGAATACAGCGTAAAGTTGATTCTACTTAAAACCACTTAACCTTAACCTTTAACTATGGACGTGGTTTTTTTATAACACAAATATGGACGTCGGGTCTGTCAGACCAGTGTATTTATTGGTCATATTCCGTCTGTTTTTTAAAGGAAGAAGAGAATTTTATGTTTTAGTTTACATGAATAGCCTCTAATCAAACAAAATCAATATAAATAAAATCGCTTTTTATTAAACTTTACGCATCACAACGATTTAAGTAACTTAAAGTCACAATTTCAGTCTTTGGCCACATGGGATGACTCTTAAGAAAATAATACTATAAAAAAAAGACAGATAATAAAATAAATATTGTTTTAACAAAATATAAAGTCTAACAATTAAAAAAAATAAAGAAGTAACATCTTATGGTATAAAATAAAAATTTTGACAACACCTCAAGATAAGGTATTATTGAACATCGATACACAATGGCTTTCAACATTGTTGGCTAACAGGACGATTGCAGTCAACATAAGTATGTGTTGTCTTTCTATATATCTTATGGGGGCAAAGTATACATGTTTTTCAAGAGCCCAAAACTATTTTTTCAGCTTCATGTTCAATAAATGATAGATCAGATCGCGAAACGCGAGTTAAAGTCATTCTCAATTCTTAGAGTAGTTTAGTATACGAAACGCGTCTTTTTATTTGATAAAGTGCTATTTTCTTTATAAAATGTCGTCGTCCAATTCTTTTGTTTGATGTTGATTATAAAGTACCGATATATTTGTCCCTGACGTGCTTGGTCGATCATTTTTTTCTATTTTATCATAAAAACTAAAAAAATTGAATCTTTTTTAGGTAAATAATATTTATATTACTAAAATATATAACAAATAATGCAAAATAATATATGATATATAACAATAAAAACATTTGAATACAAATAATACAATTAAAATATTAAAGTATATTTTGTAATATTATAAAAATATATGGGATTTTGAAATCATTATGTATGGAAAACATGGACGTCGGGTCTGACAGACCCAGGTCCCGTTTAGAAAGTTAAATACTCACGTGTTTTGAACCCAGAGACACAACCATTGCTATCTACATTCATTTTGTCATTAATACGAAAGGTACTGAGCGACTCAGTGGCGGAGGTCACCGAGAAGTGGCCGATTTGTAGAATTCGTAGACCTATATGGGTCTGTGAGACCCGACGTCCATACTTAAAGGTTAATATACATTTACAACGACTTTATGTAAAGTCGTTATAAATGTATATTAAGTTTTTACTTAATTATACTTGGATGTGATGTGGCATAAAAAAACGTAATGTATATACCAAGAGGACGTTCTGAGTAATAAAAAAATATGAATTAATAAGTGAACTTATACATTAAAATATAATTTATTAAAAAAAGTAGTCTGCCGTATATTAATTGTTTTAAACATAAAAATTCAAAACAATCTATATCTATAAAATCGAAAGGTCACTCACTCATCACGAAATCTCACAAACTACAAGTGCTAGGAATCTCAAATTTTGCATAGGAGTCACTTATAGGAC
This sequence comes from Heliconius melpomene rosina, assembly GCF_056956725.1. Classification (NCBI taxonomy): domain Eukaryota; kingdom Metazoa; phylum Arthropoda; class Insecta; order Lepidoptera; family Nymphalidae; genus Heliconius; species Heliconius melpomene. Next base: position 3,170,292 of record NC_140401.1, on the reverse strand, counting down.
GTAGGTGCTCGCTAAGACGGGAATTTGCAATATTCAATTTATAAGGGGTTGTTTTTGGGGTCGAAAGTTTGTATGAAACTTCGTTACTACAAATGCTAGAAGTCACAAATTTTGCATAGACGTCACTAGGACGTAGCCATGGAGACAGAAATTAATAATAACATAGTTCACGCGGGTGAAACCGCGAGCGGGCCGCTAGTTTAATATAATTTCAAAATAATAATAACATAAGATAATATTACAAATAAATAGATGTCGCCATAATTAAAAAAAGCCGTGAACAATCCACCCGATGCAATCAGCAATCACGGTCTTAACAACTATAAATCAGCGTACTAAACTTCCAAGCATGCGCGATTGAGAAAACGCAAGAAGTCGAGATGGACAGAACCCGTTCTCCATTTGACTCTAGAGGCTGACTAGCGACTACTGTGCATTCACTCTGGGCTGGGGGGCGAGAGAGACACAGAACGGGCACAGATTGTAGTTAGAGGGAGACGGCGGCTCGTGCGCACACGCTGCCGTTCGGTAGTTGTACGCGCAGGCCGACGCTCGAGCGGATCGAGATCGAGTGCGCTTTCCAGTCCGTGTTCCCGACGCGCGCGCAGCTGGTGTGCAGTGCGGCCGACTGTCGCTGCTGATGCCACTCGTTTTACTCCAAACAATTAAACATCACTAACTTACGTATCCCGAATAATATGACGTAAAACTTACGTGACCAGGAGCTGGAGAACGCGCGGCTGTGTTTGTGTTGTGGACTGATAGACGTGCGCGATTTACGAAATCTCGAAGCGGGTGAAAGAAATTACAGTTACTTTTGAAAAGGTAAGCTATGTTACAAAAGCTCACGACGTATTGAGACACGCTTGGCGGCTATCGACGAGCCAGGAATGCAGTTTGACGGCATGCGAGCATGTGCAGGAACAAAAGCCTCGTGCATAGCCGTCGAGGTTTCCTTTTTTTTTTCTATTTGTTACGCTCTCACGACCAGGGCGGTTGGTTAAATATGACAGATAAAGATGACGTACAGTGTGCTGGTTATGAATCAAACCAGTTACAAGTGTCAAGCCACCCTCAGGTAGCGACTGTGCTCTCATTTACCTGGAGATGTAGGGGAAGGGACGCTATGCCCTTTACCGAGAATTTTATGAATAGAATGAACGGAACGAGGTACAAGCCAAATTCTATTTTATGAAAAGTTTGTTTATTGCCTTTAATAACAATCAGTGTTTATCGATGCAGGTAATTATTATTATTATTATTTAAATTTCAGATTACCTAACTTAACTTTTGAAGAAAAAATAAAAAAAAACACGTCAACAGTTCTGTAATTAGGTTAATTAATAAGCTATTAAATATTATTCATATAAATAGTTACAAAGAAAATGCATTACGAAATTTACAATCATAGAAAATTTAAATTAAACGAGTTACAAGATCATTAACTAACAAAGGCCAGTGCTAGTTTAATTTACTATGAAAAAAAATAGTCGACCCGGATATACTGAATTCTTTTATTTGTACAATATGATTAAGACCTTTAGTTTTGTGTATAGAAGTCTACAATGACGACGTAAATATTGGGTACATCGATGTTTTCTTAACCTTAATTTATAAATATCGATATATTAAGATAAAGAATGAAGCAGTGTGTGGTAAATTAAATTGAATTAAAATATCATCTATATTTTGTTTATTAATTCATTAAAGAACGCCATATTCTTATACTTGTAAAAATATAAGTTAAAAAAAAAACATATTAGGCAAAGCTGTCACACCACCAGTCCGGTTAGAGATCGTATTCAAATTCCGTTCAAGTATAAAAGACGAATTCCCAAAACATATTTAAATAATGAATTACAATGCGCAAGACGCGACCAGAGGAATAATGCGGTTGTTTGGAAACCCTTTCCCATGCTAATAGTACCCAATGTTATGTGGACTTTTTAAGTCTAAATACGACAAGCTTTTACGCAGAAACAGATAAAGAATTGTAATATACAAAAAAACATACAGTTGAGAGTTACAACGTAATGCTTTTAAACTTATCTTTTATTTGCATTCAAATAGGGAAGGATTGATAAGAATTCATCGTTATCTTTTCTATACTTGTAATATTTTTATGTATCTGCAGCAATAACATACTTTAACAACGTTTAACTTCATATAAATATGAAATGTAAGTTCAGTTCATCGCACGGGTCGATGGGCATATCTTTAGCAGGTCACAAACAAGGGATTCTTGTCACGGACCGTGCCCGCCACCTGCATAGTGATCTGGAATACACGATAACCTCCATACATTATAAGCGGATCTATTTAATTTTAACATAATTATATTAGATATTATTTATATATGCATTATTTCTGATACAAAATTATAACGTCGAATCAATAAAATTAAATTAAATCAGCTTCACGCTGTATCCCGCACACAACAGTGTAGACAGCGGGAACCAAGAGTTCTGCACTTTTCGACGAATTTTGGAGGCATTACATGTTATGTGGCGGAACTAAACGCCGCGCTTGTCTCGACACCAGAGAGAAAAAACAACACGTGTACATCAAATGGCTGCTTTTAAGCTTCATTTTCTTACAATGTGACGTGAAAACTAACTAAATGGTTAAGGAAGATTAATTTACTTGAATAATTTATTATTAACTGTAAATTTTAATGACACATTAATGCTTACATCGTTTAAAAAAAAGACTATTGTATTACGTATTCCGCACAGGCGATAACAATTAGCCTGACAAGTTCTTCAATACGCGCCTTGTGTCTTGATCGTGCAACTTTGACCTTTGCAAGTAAAACGACACATCTGGACGATAATTCATTTATTTTTATAACATCTCGATCCATTACGTGTATTAAATTAGGCGATGCGTTAATTTCTTAATCGACAAGATATGAATCTGAAGACTTTTGAAATATTGATTTAAATTTATATTTAAATATCTTCGCTCTGGGGTAGATTCAAATCGCGACGTTTAGTTCCGCCACTCAACACGCAGTGCCTCCAGTATTCGGCGAAAAATGTGGAACTGAGTATCTTAACGTTAACACTAGGTTCCCTCTGCATTTTATTTACTTTTTTTAAAACTTAAGTATCTTATAACGGTTAATATGAAAACCGCAATATGAATTGATATCTCGTTATAAAGTAACGTATATACGAGGACACGTTTAATGTTAATTTATCACCTCATGAAATTTAACCCTGACAGTTAAACCACAATGTAGGTTTAAAGCGCATTTCCTTGTTGTGATATCTATTTTAAAATCTTTGATAAACCTATGGGATCAGGGCTTTAGTTACTATCGAGGGTTATCTTTATATCATTCATAACAAATATTTATATACATACAAATGCGTATTTAAGATTAGTTAAATAACACCATATCTATTTAAATCGCTTTTCCAATTTAGATACATAATTATTGCCATACCAATAAATAAGTAGGTACTATAAAATTATTACCAGTATCAAAAATCTTTAGAATCAACGTTTAGTGATGGGACTAATAGAGTAGCTGTCACTAATCACGTGCTTTTCCCATAATTTGTACGAGGTAAACAACGTGGAACGCTATAGTCAATGGAGTTAATTATACTGGAGACGTCATCGTCCGGCAAACTGGCCGCGTGGCGTTACGAAGACTACACCAGACAAACCAACTATTACTTGCATATCTATTTCATAATATAAAACTTAATTTTTTTATATGTAACCATTATAAAAAAATATATAAAATTTAATAGAAACGCATAAAATAAATCGAAACAACATAAGCTACTAATATAAATGAAATTTTATAACATAACCGAACATTTATATTAAATTTTTATATACCTATGACGACCGAGAATGTACTAGCAGCGATTTTTTCCCACGAATTGATTGGCTTCATTATGAGAGATGCTCGTACAGGCGACCGCGTCCGTCTGCCGTCATTATTATAACTATAATAGTTGTCGACTTGTCGCGTGCCATCGACACCACTTAACTTATACCGCTTGCTTTAATTAAGGAATATGATAATTTTTAAACAAATTTAACAAAATATATTTTTAGTAAAGTATGAAAACACAATAGAATAAAATGAATGAAACTATATACAACAACAATCGACTATGATAACTAATTATTATAAAGTAGAATAACTTCAAAAGTAATTTCAATTTTAGAAAATAAAAATTACATATTTATTATTAGCTTTCCCTTGTCAACAACACAAAGCGATCGCGGTGATATACTACTTTGTTGTCTATTTTTGTGTTTATACTGTAAAAACAGGGTATTCTTTTGTTCAAATTTACTAAGTTTATTCATAGACGTGACCAACCGTCTATGCGCCAGCGCTTGTCATGAAGCGTGGAATAAATATCCTTTGACTAACTCTCTCTAATAACTTAAGGAATATCTAATGACATATATTTCTACTGTATAACTGTTTCGCATAATAGAATTAATTTAAATGTGGAAAGTCACGCTGAGAAATTTCTAGATATAATATAAAGACAAAGAAATACAGATATCTACATATTACATGTATATAAAAATCATCAAGATAAGTGTAGCTGCAACGGCGATATGGAAACGACGTGAGAAACGGCCAAAGGTTGTCGCTACCCGGACTGGAAAACTGGTTTCCGCGTAAAATTTGCGTTGCCACGCGATGCATCAGTCTGGACCGAGGCAAGTAAAGCAGTTAGAGGAGAGGAGAGGAGGGGGAGGTTAAAAACGCAGGAGGCGAACAGCGGTCGACGACCCGCCACAGACCCTGTGCCAGCGTACCAATCGTCTTCGGTTAAACCAGAACCAATCCAACAAGCTATGACCTTGTTATTAGAAAAACATTACCAAATAGTGTAGAAGTACAAATGAAATTCCCAATGTAAATAACATTAAAGTTAAAAGTAAACAAACCGATAATATTTAGATATAACAAAATACACCATTTACATAACAATTGAAGAAGACACTTTAATAGTTATTAATTCTGTCCCCCACAACGCCTTAAATAATTTATCTTAGACATACGACGCCGCGTAGGAACGAGATCAAGAAGTCGTCAAGGTTGGATCCATTTGTGATGAATTGCCACTTATGAGAGTTGGTAACCATTTATGAGGTAGGCCGTAGAATATATCCAAGTCTTTCACATGCCGAAATTATTGAGTACGACAAGTGGGTCAAAAACTGAATATACATACCAACATGTGGTTTGAAGGCGTGGGCTTAAGGTTTTTCGAGGAATCGAGAGGTCATTGTCATTGAAAACATATTTTAACTAAGTACTTAGAAATATATTGTAACTAAGTTGATTACACGAAATGATTATAATTATAATTAATATAATTGTACTAACATATAGTATATATAGATACAGTCGTATGCACCAAAAAAATATATTTGTAAATGTGGAATAATAGTAAATTTTACCATAATACTGAGGCTAATAAGCATATCCTACATGGACAACGCGTAGCGTCTGTAAATATTTTATTTATAGCATACCCTTATGGTAGCGTAGTAAAAGTATTTATGGAAGTTACTATAAAAGACTAAATTCTAATATTCATAATGACTAAAAAATATTTTTTTGTTTCAGAAGAGAAAAACTAATTAAAAATGGCGGTGTTCGGAATGGCCTCCGCGGTGGCGGGCTTCGTCAAAGTCCGCTACCTGATCGACAAAGCTGTCATCGACAACATGGTTTTTAGGATGCACTACAGAATTACTGCTGCCATTATGTTCCTGTGCTGCATCCTCGTTACTGCTAACAACCTAATTGGTAAGTTTTAACATTATATTTTTATTGTAATATTATATTATACCTACTTTAATTTATTTTGAATTACGTTACGGATCGTTAATATATCATGAATCATCTGCTCAAAAATAACTTAAATAAATTAACATAATTTAACATAATGAATAATAACAAATACTGCACTCATTTAAATTGGGTGTTTGAGTGGTTAAGAACCACTGTGAAAGTTTAAGAATAATAGACCGCCAAGAGAAAGTAAATCTCTAATCGGTGTACCATAACATTACTATTTAATAACATTATTAGTGTTAATTAACCATGTTTCGACCCAAAGCTCCGAAGACCTAGTGACGTAGATATGTGAAAATAACAGTAAGTCTAGCAGATACAGACAAAAGCGGTTAAAAATGATTCATTTTCAATGTGTTGTTGAATGAGACATATGTAGGTATTGTAACAGTTACCTAAATTGAGACGTCACTAGCAAATTGCTGAGAGGCGTGTGCGAACGTGATAAGGTTAAAATCATTGCAACGAATTGGGCCAATGAACTATTTGATATAAGTGTAAAAAAATTGACATTCTCCACTAACGAAAGAACATAATTATGTAAATGCTAAATATGTCATCGGATAATATTCATTTAGTATAAATATATGTATAAATATTAAACTAAGAATAAGCATATATGCATTGAAACTGCTAGCTAATGCATTACTTGCAATTTGCAAAACGGAAAATATGAATCATTATATAGATGCATTTTTATGAACAATTAATGATTTAACTACGCAATAAAGATAACAATAGTGCTAGTAAAGATGCTATTTAAGTTAATATTTTTAATATTCGATTAATGAAACTGGAGATGATAATGACGACTATTGATATTTTTTATCTACACAAAGTAGATGCAGTGTTAAGTAACAATAGCAATAATCACGAACATTAGACTCTATAAAAGATCGTATTATCGCGTGAATTCTATACAAACTGTCAATTTAAGAAACAATTAACTACAGGTTACTTAGGTTACTGTTATGAATTAAAACGTAACAAATAAATATACTTATTTTACACACTTCAGAAATAATTTCTAAGTGAAAGCTGTTTGTTGTTAAAAAGTACAAAAAAATATTTCATTATATTCGGGTAGGTATTTCAAAAGATATACCATTATATTTTTTAAAATTTCTTTTTTATACATCGTTCTTTACTAAGAAGAATCAAAATTTAAGCTTACTTCTTACTAAGTAGTGTTTTGCTTAATGTTTTATTTAAAATTAAACAATTGAAACTACCTTATCTATATTTTGTTAGTTACCTGCATAACATAAAATGCTTAAGCAGGTTATACCTACTAGGTCACGTTTCTAATCATAAACATTATGGCGAGATTTAGTACTGTAAAAGGCATAGAGCACATAGTGTGGGTTTTAAAATACACAAAGTAGCCAGCAAGATATGATTGAATCAATCATGATGCAATAATAGGAATACAACCAGGGGAATATTCATTCTCTAAAACGGACAGAGAGCACAGAGAGTCTTTTCAAATGTGTAGTGATATAAAATATATTTACATAATAACGTCATCGTTATAGAAATAATGTTTGAATATTTACTACAAACCTGACGCGTTACTAAAGTTGACTAAGTAAGATAACTGTATTCAGTATTTTGTGGTCACACCTGTTTGAAATGTGCTAATCATTTTATACTAAAAACTTCATTGAATTTCTTCTTTACATATTAGTGTATATATATTATTTAGAGAGCTTAGTCATTAAGGAAAATAGCTTTTAAACTAAATTTCTAAGTATTATTACACAACAACTTCATCTATTACAATCTTGTTTTTAATCATTTTATGAAGATTTATATAAAAATCTAGCATCGATTAACATATGTCTGTGTCCCGTAAGGACAGACATTTTTCCATAACTGAAACATATAGGAGGTATAATTAAAATCGATGTTAACATCAATATGTCCCATGTTTATATAATCATCAGTTTACTATCGACGTAACATAGCAAATCGTTAAGCCTGACGCTATACCTATATCCACATCTGCAGGCCAGCAGGTGTGCGCAATCATAAATGCATACGTTTGCGATAACTTTCGATGCTGTTTTATATAACAGCACGATTAGAATTTAAAGAGAAATAAAATAACAAGAATGACAACTTCAGCACAGATTATAAAACATATAAATATTATTTAGTTATTTGGTACAAAAAAATATATTATTATATATTTATTAGTATGATATTTGAAAACTCACATCTGTCCATGTTGTATGTGAAACAAATCGCTTTTATGGTATGTTATTTTATATACATTAACGTTAGGGAGCAACAGGTGTCGCTTATAAAATCGTAAGCCGATCGATGTTTGCCGTGACCTAGAATTAATAACTATAAACCAACTGCTAAATACAAATAAATATACATAGAAATTGAAACCTATTTGTCATTTATTAAATTATTTACTTTTTCGCAATAAGCAAAGATTGTCAATTCACTACAAATCGCCCGTATTCGTAGTATCCACAAACATAAATTATCATCGAAATTAACATATCTTCTGTATGTCAAATACATTTGAATAAAAAACTTTTGTATTATTAATAAATAATCAGCTTGACATTGTATCCCGCACACAGCAGAGTAAGCAGAGGTAACCTAGTGTTAAGACACTCCGTTCCCCACTTTCTACCGAATTCTGGAGGTAATGCGTGTCGAGTTGCAGAACTCAACGCCGCGCTTTGCCGCGTCACCAGAGCGACGAAATGGAAATATAAATGTAAACAAATATTACACTTCCTCGAGTGGGAATCGAACCCACAACCGTCGCGTTATAGTCACACCCTTGTGCCGCTGCACACAACGGCCTTTTAAATTATTATATTTTATTAATAATGAAATCTTCAAGTAATATATACCTTTTGCTTTCAAGCTGCCGGGTCATGTTCATAATAATATGATGATAAATGCTCTAACTGTTCTAAGTGCTCGTTATAGGGCAATTAGCAACAGGGCGACGACGACGGTTTCAATTGGTGCTAATCTTCGGAGTATGCATTTAATTCTCACAAATATTTCTTACATCTTGCTAAATTTCACTTCTGACATTTTACGTAGACTTAAATATTTAGAAATTTCTTGATATATTTTGAAGCGTTTAACCTTAGAGATATTTTGTAGTAATTGCTTTCCAAATTAGAATATCCGACCAGAAGACGAGATAATACTAGACTCGTATATTTATCGTATGTATACGGGTAGTGTATCCGATGACAAAACACATTTGGTTCAATGTCATTTACCAACAATAAGTAAGATAGGATTGGTAGGTTAGTTGACAATGACGAAATTTATAATATATATGTATATGGTATATAGTATTTTATGCAAACTCATCTATAATATTAAAATCCCAGTATTCTTGAATATCAATTTACTTGAAATTTAGCATTATTATTGCATTATTACTAAGAATTTGCGTGTACGTGATTTCATTATTACATTTCGAAGAAATAAAATCGCTATGTTAGTAATTTTAAATTAATTAAAAAAATTCTAAATATGTATAGAAATCTACAGTCAAAACTAGCAAGGTGTTTAAGTCACGGTCGATACAATTACGGCAGGTGGGGCGACTGCACTATTAAACTCAACAGTGCCATCCGCAATACATGATACAATGTCGAGGACGCGTGAGAGAAGTAATAACTGATACATCATTTAATTGTAGACTCCATATAAAGATTTGGTACCATAAATATTATGAAATATCTTTAAATTATGTATTCTAAATCTTTACAGACGTATATTATATAGAAAATACGTTTTTATTTTCATCTAAAATTATTTTTACAGGTGACCCGATCTCATGCATCAGCGATGGAGCTGTACCTGCACATATATTGAACACATATTGCTGGATCACGTACACCTTCACGCTCCCCTACAGCGGAGCCAAAGGCATCGCCCACCCGGGTCTCGGCAACGATTACGAAGAAGAGAAACGCATTCATTCATACTATCAATGGGTGCCTTTCATGTTGTTCTTTCAGGTGAATACCACTATTGTACGCAAATATCATTGCTAGCCCTTATCATGTCATTTGTTTTACAATTAACTAGTTTATTTTTTATCATTTTTTGTTTGCATAATCTTCGAAATATTAAGGACAATAATACTTTTCGAGATAAAACTGTGTATCATATAATATCGATATTATTTTCCAGGGCGTACTCTTCTACGTCCCTCACTGGATCTGGAAGAATTGGGAAGAAGGCAAGGTTCGCATGATCTCCGACGGTATGCGTGGAACTACAGCCATAATTGCCGATGACAAAACTAACCGTCAGGTAAACCATAAACATTTTAAACTTTATAATGATTTTAAAAATAATATTAACAAAAACCTTACACATTTCAATATTGTTGCTAATATTGTCTTACAATTCCACGAATAACAGGTGAGCGTCACGAAGTTTAAGTATTAATTCCTTAGCATTATAAATTATTGAAGGTTTACAATATCATTATAAACGCAAAAATATTTTTTCGTGTTAATACATTCTTCCATCATAAGCATACTGGCCAGTGCCTACCATCAATTGGTGCAATTAAGATAAGGCGTACTAATAAAACCTGATGTCCCTAATAATTGACCTCAGCTCGTTGCAGAATGAAATCGAACGCTTCTTTGCATTCCTCAAGATTTTATTAAATGCTTACGTTATTAATATTGTCGGCGGACTCGATTATTTGGACAGTTATTTATTTGATTAATTAATTTGTTATTTAAATTATAAATGTAGTTAACGCCTATTTATAATTACACTGGGCTGGAGCAGTCAAGGCGAGTGTTGATATATCGGAAAGGGTACTCTAAAGGGTAGGCTTAAGAACACAGATGTACATCTGTGTTCTCTGGGACTTGCCCCAGCCACTGCTCCATGCCCCACCTCAAGTGTTTACTACCTTAGTAACGTTTTTTTAAATACATTTCACTTCTGATTTTTAAAAATATAATATATCGTTACAGAATCGCTTGGTTCAATATCTGCTTGATACACTCCATATGCACAACACCTATTCCTTTGGATATTTCTTCTGCGAAGTTCTCAATTTTATTAATGTGGTGAGTATCGTAAGGTTTAAAATGAATATTTAATTTTGTTATAAATTAAAAATACGAAATTCTATTCATGCTGTTCTGTCCAGGTCGGCAACATATTCTTTTTGGACACGTTCCTCGGAGGTGCGTTCCTGACCTATGGAACGGATGTGGTTAGGTTCTCAAACATGAATCAAGAGCAACGTACTGATCCCATGGTAAATATAATACTATAATAAAGCTTTTAGACATTATTCGATATTACATAAATGGAAAGTGGAGAACGGAGTGTCTTAACACGAGGTTCCCTCTGTCCACCCTGCTGTGTGCGGGATACAGCGTGAAGTTGATTTATTTATTCACATAAATGGAATAAATTATTAAAACGGTTATTATTTACATGTATTACTTTTTTAAAGTTGAGGAAATTTTTATAGATTGAGGTATTCCCTCGAATGACCAAGTGTACATTCCACAAATTCGGAGCTTCTGGTACGATCCAGAAACACGACGCCCTATGTGTTCTTGCTTTGAATATTCTTAACGAGAAGATTTTCATCTTCCTCTGGTTCTGGTGAGTGAACAAATTATAACAAAAAATATTTATTATCTGTTTTTAGTAATTCTTTAACCTTCGTATAAATTTTAAAGATTTTATTTAACACGCTTATTTCGCCTAATCGTAATTATATACAGCCTTGATTCGGTGAATGAACTTCGTTAAACAAAATTCTTATTTCATTGTAATCAAAAGATTATTGAAATCGCAATTCTCATAGATTTTATTAACATTTTTTTAGGTTCATCATCCTATCTGTTGTTTCTGGCCTGGCTATCGTGTACTCGGCTGCCGTCATACTCTTGCCGAGCACTCGCGAGACTATACTTAAAAGGCGATTCCGCTTTGGATCTCCCAATGGAGTTGAAGCTCTCGTTAGAAAAACTCAGGTTTGATATTTTTTATTATATTTTAACTCACCAAGTAGCATTTTATGCTAAAATAATATTTTAATCTATACTTATGTACGAACATTTCACCATTTTTAATAACAAATGTTTAATTATAAAATCCTAATATCATTTACAGGTTGGGGATTTCCTTCTTTTGCACTTGCTTGGCCAAAACATTTCCCTTCGTGTGTTCGGCGAAGTATTGGATGAGCTAGGACGTCGCCTTCACCTTGGTTCTAACCCACCATCAGCACCGTCTACTCTAGAAATGGCACCTATTTACCCCGACATCGACAAGTTCTCCAAGGAAACTGAGACGTAAATTGAAAAATATAAGCAGTATATAAGCAGCGCTAGTGCATACGCATTAACTCTTTAATAAATTTCAAAATAGCTCAAACACATTTTTTAAGAATTTTTACACTAGTTAAAACTTTCATTCATGGCTGTTTCTTAAAATTTGTGTTTGACCTAATATTGTTTTAATTTTTAAAAAATATGTGCTCTGAATTAGAAGTTATTCAATATTATTAGTTTAAATATAGCGTGGCAGAGTATGTTAGTTAGGTTCCAGTATGCGAATTTCAAGTTCATGACATTCCTTTTTTTAGATAGGAGATGAAGTTTTACCTACACAATAAACTCATCTGTTTACTCTATGAGGCCTTTGACAATAAAGCCTTTACCTAATTTTAAGACAATGTGAATGATCGAAATTTAGTTAAAAATAATTTGTTTTATAAGGTGAATAATTTGATAGGTTTAAACGGGATTTACTGTTGTTCTAAACGTTTAAGACTGCTTGGGTAGTTATAATTGGTTGAAACTAGGGTCTCACAAATTCTACTGTATAGTGTAGATATATGAAAATTCTATGTATACTATATTATGACCAACATTTTACATATATTATAATGTATAAGTTACATATTGTGATAAGAATAAAATGATATTTTTTCAATATAAAAAGAATCGCATACATATCATCCATTGACTATCATTTTGTCTTGAATGGTTTTATTCTTTGTACGAGGAATACCCACAGGCAAATGGTATACTGCTAAAAAATCATGTACTTTCAATGCTTGTTTATTGAAACATAATACGTTTACAATTATGATATTATACTCCTATTATAGTAAGGACGATGGGGAGAGGAGAAAAAGTACAAAAACGATTTTCTCGTAAAAGACTAGTTCCGGTTTGCTCTATAATAGTTTTTAGTATGTTAGGTTAAGAAATTTGGTGCAAAAGACAAGCTGTTTATTCTGTAGAAAATATTTTTATACTCATGTAATTTACTCAAATTGTTGTGCCATTTAACAGGTATTTCGGTTTTTCCTCGCCAGAATTGCATTTGTGGCAAAATTATTCACATTGATTATTATAATTTGCGAATGTCAAATTAACGTTTTAGATATATGTGTTTAGATGTATAGAGTGGTTATTTGAGTCAATTTTAGCCATATTCCTTAAGATAGTTAAGATTTTAAATATTACTGGACTTCCATGAATCTCGATCATCTTCCATAAGCATAATAAGCCCCAGTACGATGGATATATAACTGATAATTTTTAAGTATTATAATTATAGGACGATAGTTTCTATTTTGCATGACGATATATGTACATCGTAAAATGTATTGCCCGAATGTAATAATTAATTTTATATATACTTTTAACATTGTAGGTTGGTTGGTTCGTTCGTTTATAATTTAAGGAAAATGAACGGTTAGAGAACGGTCTCTGTTAAGTGACACTAAAGTACATCATCTTTTACAAATATTTTCTTCATTGTAATTTTGGTTATTTTATCTTCAAATTAAACGAATGAAAAATAAAAATAAATGTTTTATTTATAAACAATTTTTTGAACTAATGTTTTTTTTTTCAACTAACATAACAATGCTCAAGGTAGTAAGTAATATTGTGAAAAATAACTTAATGCATATTTAATTTAAGGAGTATTAAGAGTATGTCATTCTGTCATTTCAGTGGCACAAAAGACATACGATTATTTATGTATAATTAATAAGACTAGTTGTTAAGAAATCTGTCGAATATGATCTGAAGGCAACAAACCATGAGATTTTTAAAGCTCACTAAATTCAGAAATTGCGTGAGGCTATCGTAAAGATTTGACTGTATTTATCAGAATTACAATAGCTACAGTTTTAAGTGAGCAAGTTTTAATCTTGATATTTTCTATACGTTTTTGTCATATTATAGATTTACACTATAGGTAATAGTTGTATTTATATTGGGACCATCAATTACCATGATATAGGTACAATTTAAGTAAGTATTATGTAATATGATTAATATGAGTAATTTATTTACTCCCCGAGTTCTGGAGGCATTGCGTGTTGAGTGCCAGAACTCAACGCTGCGGTTGGATTCGACACCAGAGCAACGAATAAAAAATAAAAATTTAAATAAATATTTCATCTCCTCGGACACACTTGTGCACTTGCGTCACCACTGGAGTCACACTTTAGTCGTCCAATTAATTAAAAAATGTTTAAATAAAATTAAATAACTTACATAACATAAAGTTACTCTATTTCTCTTTTATGTGGATCTTCACATTATTACAAGGACAATTTTTATTCAAAAACAAGTAGCTATTAGAACAAAGAAATGTTGTAGCCAATTTTTTTATTACTTATCTCGAGTAAATCATAAAATTGGCAATTTAACTTGCAAAGTTTCTGAAAATCCAGTGTATTACGCAGTGTCTTTAAAATTTTCATTTTATAATATTATATTATTACGCAAAATATAAAAAAATATAATTTATTTATAGATTTAATTGTGTTAATAAATGATTTCCTCCTGTTTTAATTAACTGAAATTTACATTTATTGTACTTTAGAACAGTGAAGGTCAGTGTAGTGATAATAAAGTCTTTTTTCAATATTTCCTTTTCCTTTATTTTTATCACCAATAGTAAAAACACCTACTATATGAGGGCATATCAAAGACTCCATTCTCAAACGTTTTCTATTCATGGAAACCATTAATATCTACTTCTATATATTTACCGTCATGCTGTATTTCGGACACAGCATGGAAGAAGAGGAGTCCTAGTACCAAACTCTCCGTTCCCTACTTTCCGCTGAATTCTGAAAGCACTGCATATTGAGTAGGGGAACTCAACGCCGCGCTTTACCTTACCAGAGCGAGGAAATGGTAATTTTAAATATTTAATTTCCTGGAGTAGAAATCGAACCCACCCGCAATCTGTCGTGTTTTCACTCTTGTGCCCCTGCGCCACGACTGGCCTCATTATCTACTTATTATTTTAATTATATACATAACGAATAAATAAAATGAAAATGACATACCTGTTACCCCAATCCAATTTCGCAACAAGTTTCAAACGTAGGGCTCTCGTCTGATCCTGAGTTAACGTTCCAGTTAGAAGGGCGCGTCGACCGCTAAGAAGTTCACGCATAACCTTCGCTACTGCACCGAATCTGTACTCTTCATGTTCCTAAAATAGGAAAAAAAAATATTACAAACATAATTTTAATTAAAATTTCTTCAATTCAAAATAAGAGACAATGTATTCAACATGTCACTTATATGTATTTTGCAAAAGAAACTTATTTTATTACAAATATCTTAATAGTACGTGTTGAGTGGCGGAAGTAGGAACTCAAGCCCGCACTTTGTCTTGATAGTTTTCAGGTATAATTTTCTTTAATTTCCCTTTAAAGATAGGACTGAGGTAATAGTACCTCCAGTAGTGAGTAGGGCTTCATGGATATTTGTCTTTTGGGATCAATTTTTATTCGTAGAAATATTTTTACTCTAGTTAGTTTCTAAATAAACCAACAATAGATTGATTGACTCGCATGTCGTTGCATTTTATAAATCTAAAATCACTACGTCTTTCACTCTCACTCTTTAGAGATGTTCCTAGACAAAAAAGTTTTATACAGATGAAACTTGATTGAAAAAATTGAAAGTTTAAAGGTAATTTTGTTACCTTATTTTAGTATTATAAAAAAAATGACCAAGTTCTTATATCCACATATAAACATACATTTATTTACAATAAAAAAGAGAGATATCGTTTTATGTTAGGCACATAATGCATCAATATAGTTCATATAAAACAAAACCTCTTTAGATTATTTGTAATAATTATTAGAAAATAACTATTGTAAATGAAGAACAGGAATTACTAACTACAAGAGTGCCTACTCAGGTTTCAAGACAATTATACGTAATTGAGATATTAAGCCTTGATATAAAGTCAACTAACTGTCTTACAAGTAGGTGAGTATCAGAGCACAAAGGGTCAAATATTTTATTATTTCTATTAATTGTATCATAAAATAGAGACCGTTATGGCGCAATGGCACACGCGTATGGATGTAAACTCTACGGTTGTGGGTTCGAGTCCTACTCAGGGGAAAATTATTGTTTATTAATATTTTTATTTCCTTGCTCTGGTAACATTGTTATTGAAATATTTACATATGTACGAAAATCTATATATATAAAATCGAAAGGTCACTCACTCACTCATCACGAAATCTCAGAAACTACATGTGCTAGAAATCTGAAATTTTGCATAGGAGTTATTTATAGGACGTAGGTGCTCGCTAAGACGGGAATTTGTAATAGTCGACTTCTAAGGGGTTGTTTTTGGGGTCGAAATTTTGTATGAAACTTCGTTACTACAAATGCCAGGAGTCTCAAATTTTACATAGACGTCACTAGGACGTAGCCATAGAGACAGAAATTAATAATAACATAGTTCACGCAGGTAAAACTGCGAGCGGGCCGCTAGTAATATATAAATATCCAAAATTCAATAATTTAATGTTGTTTCTTTAATGTTAAATACTGCGACGTAATTTTTTTTGCAGAAATTCTAACAATAATTTGTACTAATTTTCTTAAAAAGATTATAGACGAAATAAATATAACATTATTTCTGAGATAAAAATGTTTACCTGATTTACTTAGTGCTAAATATGTTACAGAGAAATTTACAACACTCTATAATTTCCTGTTAGACAGGTTTGTGTAAAGATGTTTTAATTTATGCTAAGCAGATATGACCTCATTTTAATGTATGTACATTTGTTAGAGCTGTAAAACTACCTACTAGAATTTGGGGAAAATTCAAATATTTTTAACAATGTTATTTCAATTATTATTTCTTAAAATTTTTATTTCTTCGCTCTGGCATCAAGGCAAAATCCCGGCGTTGAGTTCCGCCAATGAACACGCAATGCCTCGAAAAAAAACGGCGTAAAGACTGATTTATTTAATTTTATATAGATTTGCTAGCTATTATGTTTCAAATACATTGAAATTTGAACTGGGGAAAGACTTAGAAAAGTATTTATAGTATTGTTTAAAGCTGTCGCGATTAATCGCAGACGAGACTAATCACCACTTAGGGAATTAAAAGCCGTGTATATTTCATGGTAATTAGTATAAAAATATATTTATTTTGCAAGTCAAGTAAACATTTTTGCAATTATTTTTTCGGATTCGAAGAAAAGATACATTTTACGTCTTGATAAACCTCACCGTTGGTCTACTTTTACACCAGATACCAGAGCGATGATATGAAAATATAAATTTAAATAAATATTTCAATTCCTCGAGTGGAGATTGAATCCACAACCTATTCCGTTAACGTCGTGGTGCAAGGAGCTCGTGCTCCTGGCGCCACGAATGGCTTCGAAGACAAATTTAAGCCGTAAATGGTAAATTAAAGATTATTTATTAGCAATTCAGCAAGCACAAAATATTGTAGAAGATAATACTAGGACTTATATACTGATACTGTATTTAAACAGACTTCAATAAATAAAAAATAACATAACCCTATAATCATCGAAAATTCTATCTGTATTGGGCACATCTCATCAACAGTATGGTTATTTATATACTATCAAATAAAACACCACCATAATAGACATGGTATAATCGGTGCAAATCGATGTATTCTAGCCCTTCTGCGGTTAGCCCCCACTTGACCTTCTCAGACGGAAATATTCAATGGTTTCTTCCTCGTTCACATTATACACCGAGCTGAGATAGCGTAAACGACGAAGTCCGTAAGAACAAATAGGTATATGATATATCTACATCCATTAGTAGCTTAACGATGTATGATTCAGAATGTATTAAAACAAAGAAACTAACCATTTTCTTTGATTTCTAATAATGTATTTTTTTTTTAGTTTTAATGATCTTCTTAAAAACATGATGACTACTTAAATAAATAGTTACTTCTTCGTAGTATATCTTCGGATTTGGCCATGTAAGTAAGTAAATAAATGAATCTTTAGCTACATCTTATCAACAATTATTGTACCTGAATGCTGTTTATAAAATTAAAAAAGATATATAAGAAAAACTATTATTGGGGCATTTATCAATGTAGTAAAACTCAAATCAATTATGTTTTCATTTTTGTCAGTTTGTCTTTACGTTTGTGCTAGCTAACCTCAGAAACGGCTTTACTGATTAAAATGCAGTTTTCACTACTGTACATTATAAAATTAGTACATTTACTTGCAAAAGATGGATTTCTTATAAATTATGTAGAGTGGTCAAAAAACAAGAAAATTTTATCTTCCATTCGGTAATGGATCCACTAAACAAACTACATAATAAAAAAATATTGTATAGCAAAACCTGTAGTCACATCTTGTCTAAGCCAGATTCGTAAATATAATTGCAAAATACATATAATTTACAGATAACTGAACTCTTAATAAAATAACAATACATCTATAGGTTAGATGTATTGTTATTTTATATTAGCTTAGCTTAGTAATATAACTAGAAAAATATAGAAAAGTGTAATAAATGTTAAATTCTTATAAATTTACGTAATTGCCACCATAATCCACTTCACATAGTTAATCATAACTTAGCACTATAACATGACTAATTTTTTTTTATAAAATATATTTTTCGAAGTTGAGTGATGAGGCCACTCGTAGCACAGGGGCTGTGACTGTAACCAAATGTAGGCCTAGATTTGGTTTGTTTGGTTGAATATGTTTATCTCAGAAGAGATGATGATAATGTATTGAAAAAATATTTTTGTGTTGGATAGTCCATTTAAGTAAAACTTACCACATAAAGTTTCTTCCACAATCTGGCCCATTCTCTTAAAACACATGCAATTTCGCGTACCAACGGGTCATCCTTTAGCTCCGCGATAGCCGAGGCCCCTGTACCTTTCACGGTACATGGCCTGATAGATACCACACAAGCTGGAAATATACCCCATGCTGATCTGTTCTTTGTACTGAATCCACGAAACCAACCTGAAATTAATTTGGACAGTTTTTTGTATTTTGCTTAAAGCACTTTTACCAATTTTTGTTTATTGTTCTAGTAGCAAAACAAAACACTGCATTGACTTCCACCATTCAACATGGTGGAAATGTCTCAAAAATTTAATGAATAACAGTGTTTTAACTCTAGATTCCCTCTATCTGCCATGCTATATGTGGAAATGTCTCAAAAATTTAATGAATAACAGTGTTTTAACTCTAGATTTCCTCTATCTGCCATGCTATATGTAAAATAGTGTAAATCTAAACAAACGCTTGAATCAAATATGAAGTATCTGATTACATAGACAATGGCTGTGAAGTTTAAACTCCACTTAAAAGAATAAATTTATAGTTATTTCAAACAAGAAAATCTGTACGTTATCTGTCAATGTGTAAACCTGAAAAAAATATAATTTGCTTGGTAAAATATAGTTAGGTGTTAAATTCTACCATTCAACAGGCAATATCACTTATAAGAGTGGAAAATAGAGACAGTGCCCTAAGCTTACTTCGTTTTGCCTACTCTGCTTAAAACAAATGTTAGGAAAAGATAATCATTTTGGTAATTACAATCATTACCACTTAATATAAATAGACATGAAGTACCAATGTTCTATACATATGTTTATATGTATCTTCCGCTGAATTGATAAGCAAAACATAATTACATTATTACTTTTAATTAATATGTACAATTGGTACAATATATAATAATGAAATCTATAGTCAAAACTATGTTTTAAATTATTTATTTATAAACAAATTACATGTATAGAAAATGAAAAACAAAATATTTATAGATAGAAAACCACGACAATAATTATGTTCTTAGTGTATTTAAAAGATAAAATAATTTAGATACATTGAATATATTAAATATAAATAAAAAAATCTTATATGAGTCCGAGACATACAGATTTATGGAACTATTTCTGTATAAAAAATATTGCTTAAACTACAATATAATATATTATAAAAATATTACCTCCATTTTCCTCAAGAATTTGTACTGTTTCTCCAATTTCAAGTGGTAATCCTGATCGAACATCTCCCTTCCAGTTATACACAGCTTAAACAAAGTTTTCTATTTAAAAATAAATAAATTTAACTCTTAATAAAGCAAACTAACAAATAAGTACAATTATATTTAATGAATTATAAATAGAATATTTCTCTTAACAAGAAAATTATATATGAGAGTTTATTTTTTTTTATTGAAAATACAATTATCAATTATTATTTTATTACATCAAAGCAAATTTTAATAAAAATGTTTAATAAGTTTATCCAGTAATTTAAATAAATGTAGTTGTTATTAAAAATATATAAAATTATACAAATATAAACAATGTAATTAAGTTTGCATGTTAGTTACATATAATTTAAATTATATTCTCACAATAGAGAAAAATTAATTAAGCAAATGTTATAATTGTAATAAAACTTCTATTTATAGAAAAAATAATGTCGGAAATAATTAATTAAAAATTCATAACATGTATTTACGCTTCCTGTAATTGTGCAGGATGTATTGCTGATTGAATCCAAACGTCAATCTTACCGACGGCTAATTTTGGAGATTTCGACGGAATCCACATTTTACAATATCCAGCTTCCAAATAATGTATTGACGATTGTAAAGTAAGTCACTAAACCATTGTTTCAGATTTACAAAAAATAAAACACTGAAGTATGAATCTGGGCCCAAATATCTTGTTTTTTTGCCTACATAAAAAATTACACTGCGCTAGAATCGCGCTCATTGGCCAAAGGATAGGTAAGTAATATAGATAACTTAGAAATAGAAATACATTCTTTAATATTATCACGAGTTATTTTTATATGTATCCTATTTTTTTTACATGATTAAATATCTGAGTAAATTTTTACGAGGCCTTTACATAATGATTTTATGTCAAAAATCTATATATTTTCATCTAAAACTATATTTTTCGTTATTAAGAAATGTTAACGATTTAATCGATTTAATTTTATTGTGCGTATGAACTTCAAATTTAAAGTTATATCACTATTTTTAATTGCCACTAAACTCTATACACCCCGTATAGAAATCGCAGTGTGAATAAACATAAATTAATAATTATGCTTATTTGACTTTTATTATACTTCAATGTTTAAATTATTTTTATATATTGTTAAATAATTGTCGTAACGTAAACGTCCTAATTGGAATAAATTAAAAGATTTATTGTGTCTACGGTATTTGGTTATACTTCATAGTATAACCAAATACCACTTTACACTTTAATACGTAATATCGATTTTTTGAAATCGACACTTGAAATATATAAGTGTCACAGCAAATTTTAATTTTAACTTTGTCACATTGTGTATCTGTATCCAGTGACATTACTTATGTCATATTAATAGCTTGACGTTTACAGTTTTAAGTTATTTCAATTTGTTTATTATCTGGTTATTGGCCTTTTGCTATTTTCTGTTTTCTTAAAACAGTTATTCTGTAATTTTTTAAACAGTATTGGGGGTATACTCAGCCAAAATTATGTCTGACGATTTTATTCCTTTAAACCAGAGTACTCCAGTGCAAGGTAAATGGCAAAACAGGACAAATGGAAATCAACACAACTCTTACAGAAACAATTGGCCTAAAAAAAATCAACAGCGGCGTGGGCATTATCAAAACAATTGGCACAATAATTCTCAACACAGCAATAGCTTCGGAGTTAGTAAAGCTAATTTACCTAAATATTAATATTCTGTTGCAAAGAATATTTAATAGCATGTTTTTTTATATTCCAGAGTGACTACAATAGCAGTTATGGCCGTGAAAACACAAACATTGATGCTTATCTTCATCCTTCTATGTTAAAAGATCCATGGGCACATTTAAGGAAGGAAAAACAATAAACTTTTTATAAAATATTTAGACGGTCTATATTTTGAACTAAAAACATGACAAATATATTCTAGTAATTACATTTATATTCAATATCTAATGAACTTTCTATTGCTTTAGTATATATTAATATTTAATGAAGTGTGTAAATTTTAATAAACTAACTTCCATAAGAAGAAAGTCATCAATGTGAATGTATTTTTTTTGTTACCTCTGACTTTTGACTGGATGAACCAATTTTGATGACTTTTTATTTGAAAGGTAGTGCTTTCCATGTGGTCCCATGTTAATCTGGCCCATATCTGACAATGTTATCCATTAGAAACTTGCATAAGTTGTAAATTCACATTAGGTATGTGGGACAAATGGACGAATAACTCAATCACACAAATCAATTTTGATGATTCTTGGTCTTGATATTGGAAAAAATATACTTCAAGGTTGTTTGATATAAGTTTTGTTAGGCTTTGATTATAAGCTCTTGTGGAAGTTGGTATTTTTTTGTTAAGAATTGTAATTTTTATTCATATTTTTAAAAGTTAAGTCACTCTGCCTCAGTTGAGTGGGAGACCGGAGGCGGTTCCGTCTGCCTACCTTGTTGTGTGTGATACACCATGAAGCTGATATGATTTTTTTATTGTTTAAAAGTTTACATTTTCCATGTATGAATTTTAAAAATTAATAACAAATTTATTGTGTATATACATACATTTAAAAAAATCCTTATGTGAATTTGTGAGTCTTAGTTTAAATTTCTCCCATTTTTAACAAAATTGACAGCATATTGCTTCAATGAAAAAAATTTTACAATACTAAAGAAGTCCAGGTATACTTTACCTGGACTTTAGTTGTTTACCATATTGCTTTTTTTTATTTTACTAGTCATAATTGTATATATTTCTTTTTAATTACAATAAATAAGTTTTGTGACCAGCTGTGTTTTAATTACTTGCATTTTTAATTGAATTTAAAGATTCAGTACTTAGTAATTAAGCGACAGACAACACAATCAAAGATAGACAGCATATTTCTGCATTAAGTAAATCAAATGACCCCAATGGTACTCAAGATTGACTGTAGTAGGACGAAAGTAATGATTGTTGATCGTCGGAAAATTGAGAAGATAGAGCTCTCGAGATATTATGTTGGAGAAGGTTGCTTGGAGTGTCTTGGATTGAATTCAGAACCAACGAATCCATCCTCCGAGAATTCGGCATTAAACGACGTAGGTCCACCAACCTTTAAAATGACGACCACGACTACCTTGTCAAGAGCGAAACGACAAAAAATCAATGGTAAATATTTTTTAAATTATATTCTATATATATTCTTTACCAAAGATGATTATTTATTTAGAAAAACAGTGGGTAAAGTATTAGACACATTTATTTCATTGATTTACATTATATTATTAATGGAACAAACTTAAACCACTATAGGATCGCAGCACACTTGTAATATTCACGTTGCTTGTGGATTTCCCTAATACCGGTAATATTATTTTTTTAATAATTATTAATAATTATACATTTTTAACCGATGCATGCATTTTAATATATAAATTGCAGTTTTCGGTTGTACTGCCTGATTTTCTTTCTTTTAATGTTAATAAGGAGTTAGGTACAATACGACGATTTTAAATTTGGCTTTAAATGGAGGATAATTTAATTTACTTACCTGTTTCTATATCTCTCTGGTTACTCCCAAAAATGTAAATATGTAAGCTTTTAATTTTAATTTTACAGGTGCACTAAAAATACTACTTCCGTTATTCGATGCTATCACCCGTCAAAAGACATTTTCAAGGATTTCTTTTCTTCAGTAAAGACTTGGATACGTTCCAGTGACCGAATTTATAAGGACATCACTTTATGTGCAAGAGTTATTTAAGTTAAAGATAAGCCTACTACGGATTATACTCGGTCAATGATTTCTTTTTATTAATATATTATACGTTTAGACCGTATTTTACTAGATCTTGAATTTAATATAATTTAAATAAGCCATCAGAACTCAATAAAATAGTGTCAGACTGTACACGCTTTGATTGTGGGTTCGATCCAGATCCGGGGAATTTATTTTGTTTTCCCGAATTTATATCTCAAGTCAATTTGAACTCAATTCACAAAATTATATCTATTTTTTACACACTAGACATAGAACCAAAAAAAAGATTAAAATTATGATTTATTAAGAGTATTACAACACTAGAGATGACCATATTAAAAAACCAGCCATTTTTTACACACACCTAACTAACATTAAATTAAAAATAAACGGGCGAAGCCGCGCAGGGCTCACTAATATTTATATAAAATAAGACGCTACTTTATTTCATCGAACGTTAAAAATCATTTCTGCCTTTATTGGAAAAAGTTAACTTAGCCGAAACGTTGTAAATCACAAGTAGGTTCTTTTGATCATTCACGTAATCGCGCGTTTTTTATCCCCTTTCAAACTTCATCCCTCCAATTTGACGGGTTGCCTGAGCTTACATTAACGGGGAAATCATAACGCAGGCTAGATGTCGTGAACAGATTGTGTTTAAAGGCACTCCTTAGTTAATGATTATTTTTTTATGTGAATACACAGTATTAAGTAAATGTAATTTAGTGACAAACATGTTTTGTACAGTTTGATTTATATTTCTGATCACTTTAATTTTATTTTTCAATTGGAAAATCAACGATTAAATTTTCTTTTTTAAATGTTATAATCAGCGATGCTCAGAGTCGCTATTATCCTCTTCAAAATGTACTGTAAATACTTATATTACGTATTTACTATAAAATATTTTTAAGATATATATTAGACACATCTCGTAAGTTTAAAATGTAAGTTGTATAGATATGTTTCTGTCCGTCTAGTTACTGCAAAACGATAACTGTACGACGTTTCTTAGATTCGCGATTAAATATGTTGTAAAACAGCATAATTTCTTACTACATAAAAAAACTGTCTAGTGATAGTAATTAAACATAATATATATTTGTTATTTTTAGATTTAAGTATGATTCTTAAACCCAAGTGTAAAATTAAGCATTAAGTATGGTATCACAAAAGGCTTTCAGCTAGTCTTCACTGCCAAAGGAACTAAAATAAAAATAATTTACCAAATTGCCTTAATCAATTCTGGTAGGGGACACCACGCTATTTCGAAATTAAGAACTTTCCGCCTGGAAATTTACATATAAAAGGCCTTCTGAAAAATTAAAGATATTTTATATGGGTGGTTCTTACTTCACAGATATTATACAAGTGAGTAGGAACTTAAGAAATAAGAGAAGATTTACACGGGTCATCCTATAACAGGATTTATTTTGGCTTCGCGCTGTATCCCATATACACAGCCAGGTAAGCAGAGAAAATCTAGTGTTAAGCATTGCATTCTGTTGTTATGCATTGTGTGTTGAGTGGCGGAACTCAACGCTGAGGTATGCCTCGACACCACAATGAAGTAATGAAAATAATAAATATTCTTTTCCTTAAGCTTAAGTCGAACTCTCTGCTGGCCTCTACTTGGATTTAATTAATTAAACCAATACCCAGTATAACAAAAAATAAAATTTCAATTATATGATAATTAGATTCTCATTATCTTGTTTCCTGAGCTCCGGTGTGGGTAGCTGGCGGTAATCACAATAATTGTCCTACGTCCACTCCACTTGCATTATGTATTCCCCCTTTAATTGACGTAATTGCCTGATGTGTCAATTTTGACGCGTGCAAGTACGTCCAGAAGGGTCGTTGAAATTCCATTAATTTAGGAAACCGGGAAACGGGCGGCAAGTAGGTAGTTTCGGGCCTCATGTGGTTTTGTCGGCTCTTTCTATGGCAGCCGGAAGTTATATCTACATCGCTATGGCTTATTATTATCCTAACAAAGTATTTAACTTGTGGCCCTTTAAATTACATATGTTCGTATTAAAATTTGTATGTGTTTAATATAGTATTGTTGGTTATATTTAAGAAATTTTGTTAATCTGTATTTGGATAAGTTTTTTATTGTTAATAAAATTAGTCGAATTCTGGAGGCATTACGTGTAATTGCTCCACTAGGTGTAACTTAACGTCGAGAACTCACCAGAGCGACGTAATAAAAATATTAAATATTGCACTTTCTTGTGTGGGAATCGAACCTACAACTTATTGTTTACATACGTTAACAGTCATACAGTTGTGACTCTACGTCACGACTGGCCTCAAATAAGTTTCTTAATCGGTTAATATCCATATACCAGATTTCGTTAAAACAATCCCATTTCATCTCATATACCAACAAGTAAAATCCAAATATCGTTAGCAGACGTTTCATTGACCTTTCCCCATGTGCATCCAGAAAACCGATTAATAGGTCGTCTGGTTGCATCGGTCTAGGAAACTCGCACCGAATAATCGCATCGATCGCCAAAAAACTAACCCACATACGCACTGGCAGCGTAGCCGGAATTATTAATCGCGTGGGGGTGTGGGGGTGTGGGGTGTGGGCGTGGGCGCAGGGCGCAGGCGCGGGGCGGGCGGCGGCACTCGGCGAGGAAGGCTCGCGCGCTCCGGCCGCGTCCGAGCAGCAGCATGCGCGAGCAGGCGGCGCCGCGGCCGCCCCAGCCCGTGCCGTAGCCGGTCCTCATGCAGTGGCGCAAGCTGGCCAGGTTGAAGTCTTCGCCGGGCGGACAGTCGCGCGCTCGGAGGATGCTCTGCTGCGGCCGCAGGAAGGTATGCCCCCGATCGATACCGCGCCGAAACCGGCGCCCCTCCCGGCCCGGACGCCGACGCCGTTCGACGACCCCGCTTGCTAGGGCCTCGCGATATACCCTGTCAATTTTTCTGGATTCCACTCCTCAATATCCCGTTTTTAATGTACGAGTATAGTGCATATCACTATCGTATATTCAGTTATGTATTTAATTTTACCGTTATTACTCTATGTGTTCCATTTTCTCAACAATTGAACACGGAATGTGTATAATTGTGTTAAAAAATATGTGTATTATTCCACTATCACTTCTTATCAGTTATTGTGATAATTTTATGTTATCAAATTCTATGCTCTGCCAGAGGCGCCAATTTTGGAACTTGAATTTTATTGTCTTAATTACATCTAGGGAGCAGTAAACTATATTCCATTTGTGATTCGATAAGGTATCCTAGTTTTAATCTCAAGGTTTTCCGACTACCAAAGTCGGAAAACCTAGGAATTCTTCCAATCTTCATGGTATAAATTTCCAAGCGTGTTAAATTTCCTTACGAGCTTAACACCCTAAGCGATTGCGAAAACCTACTATATAAAAGGTGTTTTTTTTTATTTTAACAGCTACATGCCATTAAATAAATTACTCTAAACGTTAACTTATGTATTTGGTCTTGTAATCAATGACAATTTAGTATACTAATTACAATTTAGTGCTTAAGCTTAATAAAAGCGATTTCAATACTTATCATTAAAGGAGGTTAGTTATCAAAAAGTCCCTATCTCTCGCCATCTTGTCGATGTTTTATCATGCGCCAAGGAAACGGCTCTTAAAGTGTGGAAAATTTGATTTCACCTACAATGTATAAGGAGGGAATCGCATTAGAAGCCTATTTATGTCCCGACACGGTCCATATTCGCTCAGCCGTGTGTTACCATATCTCCAACGTGGTATTGCCATGATAATATAATTTTGTAACATAATAGCGTACAGAGTAATTCGTTTTATCTTTTCGTGTGGGGGCGTCGAACGTCGAATAATGCAGATAATAAATTGTCATATGCATATTGGTTCACATTTTTTACTTTATATGTTAATACAGTATGTAGAATATAACATAATATATAACATAAATATTTTTATAGTAGATAGTAATTAGCTTAGTCATTATTATTAAATTTTAAATAACATATCAATTAATAATTTACATTTTAATAATATATAATAAATTCTTTCATAGAAAAAATTATGTGAAGATATTTTACAACTGTAACAAATCACAACGTACTACGAATACAAGATTTGACTAACATTTTGGGGTTAAGTTGGAAGTATTTCATTTTTAATAAGTTCACCGCACTGATGTAGGTCAATCGTATCGTATAAGGGGGGGAATCGTAACATTTACCTATTTACGTACAAACCAGTCTGCCCGCTACTTTAAATAATACTTTTGTTGTATAATAATGTCGTTGCATTACGTTAATGCACAACGAGTTTTCATTTTCTTTATTAAAAGAGCATTAAAATTAAAATTATTGTCTTTGTATCTCGTATGCCTCATTTGTTACTCATTTTTGAACGAGTAAACTTTAATATGTTTTAATGTATCGGTATTCATATATAATTATATAAAAAAATATATATTTTTTTTTATGATATTTATTAAAAGTTTTCTTGGCTAGTTGATATTTGGGCAATTTGGTTGTTTTATTATGAATTGTTGACCACATATTACCTTCCCTCCTTCCCTATATTTACATCTATATGTAAATATAGGGAAAAAGATTACACATAATATCGTTGTCATTCAAGTCTATTAAGATAACAAATTTCACAATGCCAGTTATTTTTTGTTCTTTCTCTGGCAACAGTTTAATATAAAATGAAAACTCAGCAATTTTATTAATTTATCTCTGGACTGTAGAATAAAAAACTTAAACAAATGTACGTATATTGGAAAAACATTTGAATTTTACATTTAATACTTAAGTAGGTCATGGTTAAATGACTATTATATGCCCTCATTTCTCTTCTATCAACAAAAGATGAAAAAACTGAATCGATTCAACTCTTATGAAAAGAATGAATAAAACTTTTGCTTTTGTACGGTATCAAAATGTTGAACACCTTTTGTGTGTGAGAACCTAATCGAAACATTTTTAGTGTACCTTTATTTTTTAGTATAAAAGTAGCAATATATTTGGAAAACATTAAGTACACAATTAGATTTAATTAGATTTTTATTCATTCAGTAGAATATACACAAAATAGATAAATAAATTATTTCAGTTTCTCAAGAAATAGCTAGCAAAGATAAATAACTGTCGATGGCATAGACGTCTTACGTCCCCATGAAATTAGAAAACTTTGGGCCAATCGTAAACGTTCCAAAATTTTAATCGCTTTTCTTTAAATGTAGTTACTGTTAGATAAATATTAGAACGCAAAAGCTTATTTAAAATGTTTGCTTGGTTTACTTAGCTTTATCGTAATCAATGTTTTATCTTCTTGTGTATTTTAAATTGATAATAATTTTATTCGTACACCTATCACTTAAACTTACTGCTAATCTTTTTAACACGCTTTTTCCCGACTGCTAAGGAAGGGTTAGCTTGGTTGTTTGTGTGGTTGTTACAGGAAATTTTGAACGTGTTTTTGACTTTGAACGGACAGTGTAAAAAATTGTTTTCACTCGTTAGTTTATTTTTTCACAAAGACATGTTCAATTGTTTTTTAGATTTTTATTTTTTTACTTTCATTGTATATCATTTCAATTACACCATATTGTAGCTTGTCAATTTAGTAAATCGTTTGAACTTCTTTATTATATATAGTCAGGAGTAGTAAAGACTTAATATAAAAAAAAGTACTCCTCTGCCTACTTTATTGTTGCCTTATTTCAATGATAAATGATAGTACATACTTAAAAAAGAATATTTATAATAGAACTAAGAATATAATCTCTTGTCCTACTGTAAGCAAAATCTTCTTTGATTTATATATTCCATGTAAACTAAGCAAATAATGAGTGAAATATAGTATTTCACGTGATATATACTTAAAAATTCAAAGGGTTTAACACAAACCTGAGTAAGTTTGTCTCAGTAAGCTGATTAACTCGCGATTAGGCTCTACGGCTTCACTGTTTACTGGAAGAAAGCACTTATTACAGTAATTGTGTAATACGCTTACGTTGGATAGTGTTGCCAAATGTGCTTTTTAGTGTAATTTTAAAATTGCTTTGATTAGTTTGAACTTATGCGTATCTAAAACGAATAAATAATTCAAGTATCGATTTTGTTACATCGATAAAATATTTTTGAAATTTACGTAACTATTTTTTAGGTGATTCCCAAATATATATATAAAAAAATTGATAGCTATCATTACTTATTTCTTATATGCTTCTTAAATTATTTATGTATCTTTTACTGTCGAACTTGTCTTAGAAATAAATCATATATCGTCCGTACTCCACACGCCATTAAAAGGTTTCGAGCGTCCGCCTACGTGTGACGTCACTGTATAGCCTCTTTAACAACCGTTATATACTATTCTCAGATATAGACACTTTGAAATGTGATAAACTGCACGAAAAGACTATTGTCAGAATAGCTTGGGTTATTCTTAAGTGGTCTTCAGCAGTTTATTTCAGTTAATACTTTATATAATTGCCTTTAGATATAATATATTTAGTTTTGTATAGAAGTCAACAGCTTTTAGCATACATAAATTATATATTCACATTTTGACTTACCACTATAGAATATATCTAGAGTGAAGGGTGTAAGAGCTCAATATGTTTACAATGTAAGGGTAGAGCACGTGAGGGTTGTATTATAATAACTTATGTTTATATCTTACGGGGTAGACAAGTCGACTATAATATCCACATATTTTTTCATTAAGATATTTTGCATACATACATAGGATAATAAAACGTCTTCCTCATTTTGATTTACAAAATTACTTTAAAAACTTTTTTTTACGACTGGAAGTCAGTGGCGCAGGGCACAAGTGTGTGATTGTAAAGGCGACTAGTTGAGGGTTCTATCCCCATTTCAGGAAATGAAATATTTATTTAAATATATATTTTCATTTTTTCGCTCTGGGATCGAGGCTAAGCGTTGAGTTTCACCACTCCACATGCAATGCCTCCAGGATTCGGTGGAAAATGGAGAACAGAGTATCTTAGCACTAGGTTCCCTCTGCTTACCCTGCTGAGTGCGGAATACAGCACGAAGCTGGTTAAATGATTATATTTTATGCATTATATTGTTATTTATCGTATAACACATTATTAGTGCCAGTTTGCCCTAAATTGTGTCCTAAGTGACAATTTACATGTTGGAACATGTAGGGAGGCTAGTGAGACGCTTAAAATTCTAAGTGGTGCGCAACGTTCCGCTGACTCCGACAACCTGAGCTCGACCATTTATACTTTTACTCTATATTATGTGATTTTTAAATTATTTATTTAAAAATTGTTATAAAATTGTTGCATTGACATTAATGAAATATTCTAAGCAATTTACATAATTTTTTGTGTATTGCTTGAACCCGTAACCTACTATTAAAATAACATACATACATATTTATTAGTAGAATTTATATTATCAATACCAAGTACCTTTGTTGTCAATGTCATAATTTTAATTTGTCTTCCGCTTTTTTTGTTTTTTTTTGTAGCTTTACGCCGTATCCCATATATATCAGGGAACCTGGGAACAAAGTAACACGCCGTTCCCATTAAGACATTTCCGTTCTCCATTTTCTGCTACGTTTTGCAGGCATTGTATGTTGAGTGGTCGAACTCAACGCTGCGCTTTTGCCTCGTTAACAAAACGAGAAAATGAAAATAGTAAATATTCATTCATTTCCTCAAGTGGGAATCGAACCCATAACCTGTAGCGTTTATAGTCCAACGCTTGTGCCCCTACGCCATAATTGGGCTCAAGCTTTTCTTTCTTCTTTTCTAAGTATTCGAATTTTAATCGAATTAAAATAACAATGTTTTATTGTAATTATTTATTATAGAACGTTATTTAAAAATGTATTCATTATTCTTCGTTTCATATGCCTTACAACTAAAACAACAAAGGAGGTAAAGTTGTTTGTTCTTTACAAAAGATAAAAGGGACTTGTCCAACAATATTCGGCTAAGGGCTGGGTTTGTTGAAAAAAATATATATAAAAAAATCTTTTACAGAAAAATCTTGAACGGAATATCATTGAATAGATTAATATCTATGGTAATATCTATTAACCTAATGGTTAAAGGTGCTTACCTTAGAATTTTAAGGTTAAGAAATTACAATTTCTTTTTTTAATTATACAGTTATATATCAACGAGACCAGTCCTCTTTCAGGGAGAATAATAACTATTATTATAATTATTGATGAGAAAAACTAATGTATATAAATTTCAACTAATACGTCTTTATTTTACGAATATTATTACTTATAAAAAAAGTAATAATATATTCGTAAAAATATCCTAAAATATCTGTGAGATTTGAACCCCACACCCTTCACATGAACTAGTCAACGAAGATCTCGTAATAAAAGTTTATTACTTGTTTAGTGGTTAGCCTTACTTGATGAAAACTACGCAGCTAAGTTTATAGACATGTCGCGTAACCGCTGAGACGTACTTCTATTCTCATTATAAGTTTGTATGTTCTTGTGTGCACAGTTTATGTAAACACATCTTAATTCCTTTTTGAAGGCAAATTTCTATTTTACTTAAGTTCTACTTAAGTACAAGCGTGTGATTATAGATATAACGGCACTGGGTTCGATTCCCACTTGGGGCAGTGCAATATTTAATTAAATTATCTATGGTAATAAGGCAAAGCGCAGCAACTTAGCACGCAATGCCTGTACCGGCAGAAAATAGGAAACCATGTGCCATGCTATGTATATATATGTGGGACTAGCGGACCCGGACGCGGCTACGCCTGCTTGAACTATAAGAATATTTATGAAATATTATTTTAATAAATTTATTTTTATAAGGATGAATATCAAAATATAAGTTCATTTTGGGTGACGTTTTCTTAGAACAACAAAGAAACTTTGCAAACCGGTGCTTAGCAACGACGGTTGTTATTAACATGGCAGAATAAATTGCATGTCAAATTAGAAAGTATTTTAATTTATTAGTACATATGTGTAATGTAATATTATATAGCCTATAGCACTTCTGAAGAATGCAGCTTTCATACAAATCAAAAACATAGTAAATCGGACCAGTAGATCCAAAGATCTTAGCGTTCAAACAAACAAACAAACAAACAAACAAACAAACAAACTCTTCCACTTTATTATATTAGTATAGATGAAGAAAGTGAATATTAAGTCTGTTACATTAAAATATAATATATTTTTGAGTATCATAACTACTAAAACTGTAGTATTGTAATATATTTAAAAAAAAAAATAAAAAAAATCATTAAATTGAATGGATCTTAATAAGGAAGACCTTAATATTTATAACAAAAAAAACAAGTGGTGGTCACCGCTTGACAGCTAGTTTTTTCTTACATTCTTTAATTACTTTGTATATTACAAAATTCTTAAAACAATCAATATGATATTTTTATTAAATGTAAAGAATAATGCAATTATTTTAATTGCAGCAAACTTCATTGTTATTGGATTGTAGCAATCTCCGTTGACAGCTACGAGAATCTCGTAGCGTAGCGTAGCAGCTCGGCTACGGGTACTGATTGCGAGCTGTGTAATAGTATAATTAAAATGGAAACTACTTGTTATATCTTAATTTAAATAAATGTTATTAACATATAAAAATTACTTACACAATAACAAATATAAATTGTGTTAAAATAATAAGACAGTTATTGTATCATATATAATGTTTTGAGAAATGAATTTTATATTTATTATCGATTTCATTTGCGGCGTTCAGTTCCGCCACTTAACACGCAATGCTTTCTCGGCGAAAAGAGGGTAACGGAGTGTCTTAAAATAGGAAACCTAGTAACACACACACCAGTTTAAATTGTTTTTATTAGAAATGGTTCTAAAAATATATTTTAATTTAATTTCAAAAGATCGATGAGATTTTTTAAATTCACCAGTAGTAAATTACACAAAATCCTCATCATCCTCATCCTCATCGACCTCAATAAAAAATTCATGAGAACTCATTCAAACGACCACTTCGACTCACCTATTACAAGAAAAACTAATGGATTAATAATTGCACGGAATTTGAATGTGTGTTCATATTTAAAAACGAATAAATCGATTTTTAGATTACGGCTGAAACGATTTTAATTTACTATATTACGGTGGTTAATCTTATTTAAAATTATTTATATTCTAGTATCATAAAATTGTTATACAATAATTGTCTAACTTCCAACTGATCCTATATGAGGCGAAAGATTAATAAGGTTTAAAATTACCTTAAAAACATTTTTGATTTAGCTCTAACAAAAATGTAACGATAAAGGTTATAAAGGGAATTGCCGATAAAGAAAATTTGTTTTAAAAAATGGTGTCCTTAAATCGATTCGTCGTCCAGAGCTTTAAGCTGTATGAAATGTATGTGCATACATTTATGTCAGCTTTATCGTTTCGATGATAGAGTTTCGTTCTGAAGGTTTTGGTGTTCCAGATTTGAATCGTTTGCTCTTCTCTCTAGTGCTCTTTAGAGTTCGAGTTGGCGCCGAATTTTAGGTTCATGCTTCTCATTAGGCATTTCGTAGAAGACGAAAAAGGTGGAGATCGGGGGAGTGAGGCGCGAAGGGTGAGGGGGATAAGACTATTGTACTAAAAGGAGCGTATTGTCTCATCTTTATACGTAGGTATCCGTTAAGAGGCTGGGTGTGTCTTTTAGTGAAGTAAGTAAAGGTAGCTTTCGAACCAAAAATTTATACTATATTAAAATATTTGTGACAACAAAAACTGAAAATATTTAATGTTATTTTTGAGTCTTTACTAATGCATTTTCGCCTCAATCCGAGTAATGGGAACTCGGAATAGAAGCTTTGGTATTTAAAAATTCAAAAAGATGTCTATCGTTTCCCGCTCATCCTAAACAAAAAATAAATATTTAAGTCGGAAATTTCTCTTAATATTTCGCTTCAGTAAGTAAAAATTTTATGAAGAAAATGTTGCTTATCTTTTTCAAATCTTTGAATTATTTTTTATTATACAATGTAACTCTGTAAATAATATAGTAGAAGTTTTGCATAATTTAGAACAACTATACAGTATACTAACCTAAAAGGATATACAGGCCGTAATGTAGGGGGTTAGTCTATATAAAAAAATTATCTAAAGTGGTGGATTTTATCTCATATCCCATATAAGGAAAACTATTTGATGAACTTCGAAGTTTTAACTCATTAGTACCGGAGTACACGAGTACTTGTCACAAAGCCACCGTAACTTACATTACATAAACTATTCAAAACAATTCGATCCTTTTGTAAGTTTTCGCTAGAATTTATCTCCACTTTACACTCATGAAATTCTGCATATCTTGTAAAATTATATTTTTTATTTCAGTTTCACACAATATACCGCATGTAGCAGGGTAGACAGAGGGAGTATAAATACACTCCGCTCCCCACTTGTCGAGTTCTGGTAGCATTATGTTGAGTGGTGGATCTCATGTGAATGAAAATAAATATATTTCATTTTCTCGAGTGGAAATCGAACCCAACAACAACAAAATGAAAAATAACTGAAAAAAAAATCGAACTTACAATTATCTTTAAATTAATAAAATTTTCTAATTTCATATTAAATCTCTATATAGGGTTTTAAAAAATGGTATAATAATATAGGTGGTTTCATCCAATAAGTACACTATATTACCTTTGTATAGCTGTTGAATAATATTCACCATATCTTTCATCTCTCATTGATTAAGATATAATATTCCACTAGTAAAAAAAATTGTACATGAATTCATTTTGGAATGTAACCATAGCAAATCACTCTATATTGTATTAAAAGACAATAAGAAAACTATTCTAGCTAAAAATATTTATGCATGATGGCCAGCTAAGACTAAGAAGAATATCTAATGACTCTAAGACTCTCTTTATTTAAGAAGACAGAGTATTTTAGAGCAATTTTTATTTTTAAAATATAGCAGATAATATACGAAAGGCCTTAAAAATTATTATTAAATAAGAAGTATTTACAGATACATATACCTAGTAACATTGTATTAGCATAATATATGAATACAGGATAAATAGTTGTTTGTATACGCTAGAACTAATTAACTTTTCCAAGGCTTTGTGGTTAGCCTGTCATCAAGCCGGGTTAGATTAAAGCAACCTTTGCCTCTGATCTAAATATGTCTAGACAATATTAATTATTCTGAGTTGCATAAGATAGTAAAAATATGCTACAAGGCTGTTTGTCAGCTTCAAACAAATTAAATCTACATTTTAAACAGCCGATTGTCTTTGTCTTTAAGGTTAGTTTATATAAGCTTTGGGAATAAATTTGATCTAAATTTAAATTTTCTATAAAAAATTATAAAATTAAGTTCACAGATTTACTCGTTGTTATAAAAAATTATAGGAAAAGCGTCAGAAATTCACTTATCCCATAGTTATAACGTAATTTTATAGTCTCCTCACGTTTATATGATTAATAATAATAATTATGTCAATTATAAAACGTGTTCGAAGACATTGAATTATAGATTAGCAAGAAGAACGTTAAGCTACGAGTATATATGTATTTTTCAAAATATCTTGCGCTCCGATTCCTCCGCCCTCCGCCGTCTGATCAAATACTTGCTCAGCGATGGCATTTTAATAAAAAAAATATAATACTAATGCAATATTTTAAAATTGATGAATTTGATGTTTTAGCTTAAAAGCTAAAAATACTACACAATTGACGTCGGGCCAGACTTGCTGTAATCTAGCAAAGTTTTATGATGGAGCAGACATCTCTTAGGTAATAAGAGAATATTTTCGTCGCTGTCAATTTAAAATCGATTAAAAGTGTGTTGGACGTGGACCAGCGATTTTCATTAAAGCGAGGAAACTTTAAGGAGGCGTGGCTGATGTCTCGAGCCGACGCTGTAGGCGTCTCTAATGAGCTAAGGACGTATCAACGAAAATAGAACCTTATTTGCAATGCTGTTAAGCTGGTTTCGTTATGTAAATCTAATTCAACAACCATTTTCTGAGAGGACGTCAGAGATTGACAGGAAGTTATTAGAAGATCGAAGTTAGAAAAATTTCATTTTAGATTCAAATATATATTTTGTTTGACTGTGAGGATGTTTTAATGTTTAATTTGTTCAAATGGATCTTTTAATAAATAGTACAATACATATAAGAAAATGTAATAAGTATTTAGTAGTTTTATTTTTTTAGCTCTTGTATCGAGGCCCAGCGGGGCACAGAGTTCCCCCACTCAACCCGTATGGCCTCCAGAGTTTGTCGGAAAGTGGAGAATGGAGCGTCTTAACGCTAAACTCCCGGATACAGCGTGAAATTTAAAAAAAAGATTTATAATTTATTTTTAAAGCCAAATCCAAACAAACCCAACTTGTCATAAAAATGCAAGTACATTTGAAATATGTGGAACACAGCTGTTACTATGCTAATAGTATTTTGCAAGGATGCATTTCACGCTATTATCCTTTAAAATACGGCCTTTTAAAAAGCACTCAACATTTTGGAGTATATTTCAAAGTATGTACATACATTAAAACAAATATATTGTATACCTATTTGCATATTCAAGCCATAATTATAGGCAAGAGCTTTTAATTATTACTTCTAATTTTACAATTTTTGAATTTGTACTAACGAACCATTTTAATGAGGGTGTGGGCAGTGGGCATATTGTTAACTTACTATAAACGGTAGTCGTAGGTTCGAAATTGTTTTGGAATCTTGTTAAATAAAGCTCTACGTAGCATAACATGCGATGGTAAAGTTTTCTATATAAAGGCTGTATTTCTGATAAAATATTAATATTTAAATAAAACAAGTAATATATTTCATATAGCTTCTCCATCGATCATGTTATAATTAACCCTTTTAAGAAGGCAACCTTCACGTTTGTCGGAAATACCTTAAGTCCAATATTAATGTATGAAGTTGGTAATGGCAGTCACGTTACGCCCAAAGTAGCTCTCGACCACGTTAAGTGCGGGATGACTTTAGTTCCGAACTTGTAATACATGTATACTTTCTTTATAACAATGTATGGCGTTATGTATTTGATTAAATTCTCTTGTTTAAAAAATAATAAATAATAACTTTAGAATATAATATATTGAACGTAGCTGGATGAACTCGCCCCTCATAGAAACAGTCCAAGCTCTCGTACCACTAAGCCATATCTCATCCAGCTACGTAGAAATTCTTCTACGCTTGCTATTTATATTATTATTTATTGCCATTATTTATATAAATAGTATGGTATATGCAAGATCTATTCTCGCTCTATTCTCTCTCTATTCTCGCGATCTACCAGCAAGTTGTATTACTACAAGTAATATATGTATTGAACCTGCAACTTCTACTCTCTGTGGCAACTGGTACTGTAACATTCATCATCATCAACAGCCATCTATTGTCCACTGTTGGACATAGGCCTTCCCCAATTCTCGCCACCACACTCGATCTTCAGCTTTTCGGACCCATCCGCTTCCCGCCAATCTCTTCATATCGTCAGCCCATCTGGCAGGGGGTCGTCCCACCGGTCGTTTTGTACGGGGTCTCCACTCTACGACACGTCTGCCCCAGCGGCCGTCGGCTCTACGACAGATATGCCCCGCCCATTGCCACTTCAGCTTACCAATTCTTTGGGCTATGTCGGTAACCCTGGTTCTCCTCCGGATTTCCTCGTTTCGGATTCTATCTTTAAGAGATACACCGAGCATAGCCCGCTCCATGGCGCGCTGAGCGACTTGAAATTTGTGGACGAGGCCTTTCGTTAGAGTCCATGTCTCCGCCCCGTACGTCATGACCGGAAGAATGCACTGGTCGAATGCCCGAGATTTCAGGCATTGAGGTAGTGGCGAGTCGAAGATTTGGCGAAGTTTTCCGTACGCTGCCCAGCCCAAACGTATTCTTCTGTCAGCCTCTTTGTCGAAGTTGTTCCTACCAAGTTGTATAGTTTGGCCTAGGTAGACGTATTCCTGGACAACTTCGATGCTAACATTATCGACGATAACTGGCCTTGGATCTGCAAATGAATTGAACATGACCTTAGTCTTATCCAAGTTCATTCCCAGACCCACCCGTCTGCAAGAAACACTCAGGCTTTGCAGCATCTCCGTTAACTCATGCAGCGATTCGGCCATTACAACTATGTCGTCAGCAAATCGAAGGTGTGAAATGTATTCTCCGTTGATATTAATACCCTGCCCACTCCAGTCCAGTGTTTTGAAGACATCCTCTAAAGCGTTAGTAAACAGTTTCGGAGATATTACATCTCCCTGTCTTACTCCGCGCTTCAGAGGGATTGGTCTTGTCTGGACATCCTGAATTTGGACAGTCATCGAAGCGGATGTATATATACATTTCAGCACCTCGATATACCGCCAATCGACTTGACATCGCTGCAGAGAATCGAGAACAGCCCAGGTTTCGATGGAGTCGAAGGCTTTTTCGTAGTCCACAAATGCGAGACACAGAGGGCGATTATATTCCTCGGTCTTTTGTATAACCTGTCTTAGTGTGTGGATGTGGTCTACGGTACTGTAGCCTTTTCGAAACCCGGCCTGTTCAGGAGGTTGGAAATCGTCAAATCTTCGGGCAAGCCGGTTTGATATGACTCTTGAGAAAAGCTTATAGACATGGCTTAGAAGTGCTATCGGTCTGTAGTTCTTGAGGCGCGTTTTATCTCCTTTTTTGAAGAACAATATGACCACACTTCTAGACCATGCTTCTGGCGTTGTGCCCTTGTTTAAGACGGTATTAAATATCTTTCGGAGCTCCTCCAAGACAATACGCCCACCAGCTCTTAAGAGTTCCGTGGTAATACCGTCTTCCCCAGGTGCCTTGTTGTTTTTGAGCTGCTCAAGAGCCATCCCAATTTCGGCAATCTCTATGTCCGGTAGCTCGTCCGTGAAGTGACGGGTCAGCTTGGCACGTTTGTCATTCGCGTTTTCAATGGTGGGTTTAGGTGCATGAGAGGAGTACAGTCCTCCATAAAAAGTTTCGGCTTCTAGGAGTAGATCTGGTTTGGATGTAATGACTCGACCATCAGATGTCGTCAGCTTCGCAAAATGACTCCTTCCCAATTGTTTAGCGAATACTTTCGAGCCTCTATTTCGTTCTATAGCATCTTCGATTGCTCTTAGATTGCTTTGGCGGAGGTCGAATCGTATATGATTTTTTACACGCTTATTGAGAAGGCGGAAATTTGGCGAATCCGTAGACGTCTCCCGTCTCTGTCTCATCAGATCCACTGTTTCGGCCGAGAACTTAGATGATTTACTCCTCTGACTTTGTTGGCCTCTCCCACTTCTCGGATGACCTTCGCAAACTGATTGGCACATTGGTCAACATCCTCCGTAGTTTCCAGCAATTGGAATCGGTTTTGGAGTTCCAGCTGGAACTCATCGGATTTAGCAACGATATGGCGTTGTGACGGTCGGAGCGTAGACTTTATCAGACGATTTCTTTCGAGTCGGAAGTTTATATTCAAAGTCCCTCGTACAAGTCGGTGATCACTTCCGGTATTAAACCTGTTGATCACTGAGACGTCTTTGAATATATACCTCCTATTCGTCATGATAAAGTCGATCTCATTTTTAGTCACATTATCTGGGCTTCGCCATGTCCACTTCCTCTGAGGCTTTTTCTGGAAGAAAGAATTCATCAGAGAGAGCCTCTGGGATTCGAGAAAGTTAACTAGCATTTGGCCCCTACGGTTTCTGCTACCAATACCGTGCGATCCAATAACCGATTCACCGCGTTCTTGTGCTCCTACTTTGGCATTGAAGTCCCCCATAACAACAGTGAAGTGGGTCTTGGTGGTGTCGTGTAAGGCCCTTGTTATGTCGTCATAGACGGCCTCGACCTCGTCGTCAGAGTGTGTCGACGTGGGAGCATAAACCTGAATCACTTTCAGAGAATACCTCCTAGTTAATTTGAGTATGAGGTATGCTACCCGAGTGGACACACTGCTGACTTCCATCACATTGCCAGAGAGAACTTTGTTAACCAATATGCCAACTCCGCCTTGTGACGTCTTATCGCCCTCTCGATGGTAGAGTAGGTGGCCCGATTTCAGGGTTATCGTGTCCTCTCCCTGTCTTCGGACTTCTGACAGCCCTAGAATGTGCCAGTTTATGTGTCCTAACTCCGACTCGAGCTCAGCTAGATAGACATCTTCCTTCAACGAACGAACATTATATGTAGCCAAATGTAGTTGGTGGTATGTGTGGTGACCGGATCCTACCCGGAGATTCTTCGCACCCTCTGCCCCGCCGTGACCACGACCGTCACCACGATGGTCGGGAATAGCAGGGCTACCGGGAACTGAGGGCCGTTTCTTTCGGTGTGCTGACATGGGAAGTGTTGCCCATACTCGCCACGCTAGGCAAGGGCGTGTTGGCGAGCGCAGGGTCGGGCCCCCTTGCACTGGTGACGCTGCTGCCCGTCACCAGCCTAATTTGAAGCCTGGCTGATTGGATGGTTATACCGCCACCGTTCGGTCGTCAGAGCCTCGTTCGTAGATCAGCAGGATGCACCACGGGCAGGTGAGGTTGACTGTTTGAGGGCACTTAGGTATTATGACCCCCTTGCATCCCCTGTAACATTACTGTGATAGAAACTTCAATTAAAATAAAGGAGATTTAGATTTAGATAAATGAATTTTAAATAAAAAGAGTATTCTGTTGTAACTGCCTCATAAATCGGTCCGGTGTAACGTACCACTCAGTACCAACATTTAGCGTTGGAGCTATTTCTTGAAATCAGGGTAACTGATCTACGCTTACAATTTATCATTTTTTATTTGATAACTCTTTCCTTAAATAAGATGCTAAAATATATATTTTTTTGTATCTTTATTCACTTTCTGCTCTTTTACGGCGAACAGTGGCTTGAAAAATTTGTTTTTTTATAGCTTTATACTGTATCCTCTATATCCATATTATTATACTAGCGGCCCGCCCGCGGCTTCACCTGCGTGAATTACGTTATTATTAATTTCTGTGACGTTCATGCAAAATTTGAGACTCCTAGCATTTGTAGTAACGAAGTTTCATACAAACTTTCAATCCCAAAAACAACCCCTTAGAAGTCGAATATTGCAAATTCCCGTCTTAGCGAGCACCTACGTCCTATAAGTAACTCCTATGCAAAATTTGAGATTCCTAGCACATGTAGTTCCTGAGATTTCGTGATGAGTGAGTGACCTTTCGATTTTATATATATAGATAAGGCATAATAGGCATAAAGAACATAGTATTAAGATAGTATGTTCTCAACTTTAGAGTTAGACCCATAAATATTGCATTTGTCACACATATGTCTGTCTTTAAAAGATATTTATTAAACTTTTAATAATCTTGTAGTAAGAGCGGTAAGAGAAGTAAGGAGAGACCTCGGTTGACCTTCGAAATCACGGTGTCGAAGATACTGGAGGAAGGTCACGTAAAAAGCATGACGAACACACAACCCGCAAAAGGGGATGTATGAAGGGGTTGAAGACAGTAGACTCCGTTCTTCCTGACTACCCCGCTAGGGATACAGCGTGAAGTTAAGTTAAGTTAAATTTTAGTTAATGAACCTACTCATCTGTAAAAGACTGTCCACGCTACATACAAGTATAGGTCTTATACCATATATAAATAGCCCATTCATGTTTTATTTTTATATGTTGTGACTTTTTTATGATGAAAGATAATTTTTACACTCTGCAATAGTGCAATCGAGTACTATATCAATATTATAAATCTAATAATTTAAACAATGTAGTCAACTTACTTGTTTTCGTTGCATTTCTCATTTCATTAGGGTGTAATAATCGTAAGACAAATAAAGAAGTGATATCTCTCTATAACAAGAGAGTTGTCCATTGATATGATAAGCTTCTCGCTTAATCCCGCATTTAGGCAGAGTAAGCAGAGGAAATAGTTTTTCGTAACAATATTTGTTAAGTGGCGACAATGGCGCACCTTATCTTGTTCCCAGAGTGAGAAACTGGGAATAATTTATTCCTCCGACTGAGAATCAAACCCAAAACTGTCACGTTGACAAACGGCGCCACGAGGGCCTCAATGATATGATATAAGAAAGTATTATTTTAGGTCAAT
Organism: Heliconius melpomene rosina; assembly: GCF_056956725.1. NCBI lineage: Eukaryota > Metazoa > Arthropoda > Insecta > Lepidoptera > Nymphalidae > Heliconius > Heliconius melpomene. The sequence goes on along the minus strand of NC_140401.1, from coordinate 3,127,242 downwards.
AAGAATGTATCTATATTATGAAGATTTACAAGTGAGCACATGAGTCATCTTTGGAAATAAAAGTATAGTCAAAACGATTGCAGTGCGGGTGACTCATTTAGTATGAATATGTGGTATTTCCAGTATAAAATTTTATTTTGTTCGGTTAGACATAAATTTCTTTTAGTGACTAATTCACTAAAAGAAATGCATTTTACATAGCAGCTTATTTTTAGCATTTCACTATAGTTATGTTTTATTAAAAATATAAATATTAATAGCTCTATATTATATCTTTTTATATTATGTTAGTAGAATTTATCTAGTGTAATTTTACACTTTCAAAAAAGAAAAAGTAGGAAAGTACGGCTAAATATAGAAATCTATTTATGAGATACCAAATATAGTAGTTATACAATAGTCATATAAAAAATGCATTTTAAATATAAATCTACATATATCCCAATACATATGAATCGTATGTCAAATAACGAAGTATTTGCAACTCTTGTTCTATTGCAATACTGAATGCATACTTCCCATATAGCGGATTTAAAATGAATATGCGGCCTTTGTACCGAGCGTAGAAACAATAAAAGCAAGTTAAATAAAAACCTTAATAAACATTCCTTTTCAAGAGTTAAACTCGTACTTGACCCGTTTCTTTTATAGTTGTATTATTATTTAAAATTAATTATGGTATTTCCATATATATCTACATGGCTGAGTGGAATCCATGAATAGTCTTACTTGTCAACTAACTTATATACTCATTATTTTTTTTTAAATTCAAAACGAACTAACAAAAAGTTCTCATTGCGTTGCAAAGCATTCTCTCTAATGAGTAGTAAAGCAAAAGCTTATCTCGGGTCTAATGTAACCTACATTACCTTCTCCACTTTAAAAAAACAGTCTCTAGTTACATATAGTTTATGGTGTCTGAGCTAGATTTACGTAATAAATTTAATGTCAGCTGTAAAATTGACCTAAAACAATTAATCAAATATTTTTCATAGTTAATAAAGGAGGACAAGTGATTGTTGGGATAATTGCAGTTAAATCGCGGGTTCATATCCCGCTACGTTAATTTTTGTATATTTTCGAAATAAATATTTTTCTTTAATAAATGTGGAATAAAACTTTTAAAAAAAGTGTTAAAAATTATGACAAATACCTATATTATACTAAAAAATTTAAAACGATATTGATTATAAAGATATATTATTTTAAAAAACTATACTAAAGAATCGAAACTATGATATATCTACATTTTCAGCTTACTGCTAAATGTAAGCATTTGGTTATAATAATAACACATAGTAGTACAAAAGCTCTTTCCCCAGAAATTATTTTAAATCTCAGCTTAACAATTTAACCTTGATAATGGCCCATAAAAATTACACTATACTCGTAGCACAACAGTTACATATTTGTGAAATTGTTCTAGCCATAACGCGTTCCGCTTGTTTCTGTTACATGTTTCACAAGTACGGCGGGTTGGTGGTTAATATTTTGATACTAACTTTAATTTTAATAATAGTAATATTTAATTTTAATAATATTTAATTTTAATACGATAAAAGTATCAATTTTCGCATATATTCGTAGAAGTAAATAAAATGTAAATTTAGTCCTACGTACAGAAAAAAAGTGATTTAATTTTAAATTGTAGTGAGGTCGTCGTGGTGAAGTGGCACAAGCGTTCAGGCGTGATGGTTATGGGTTCATTTATTTGCTCTGGTGGCAAGTTTAGCACTAGGTTCCCTTTGTCCACCTTGCTATATACGGGAATACAGAGTGAAGGTTAAACAAAAAAAAGTGCTATTTATTTCTATGTATAAATAGAGTTAAATTTATTTTTTATGTTTTGGTGATTTTTGAAAGTATGAGCTTGAGTTTGTTATTCTTTAATCAAACAATAAAAAACAAAAATGCCCATATTTAGTTATTTACTAAGAAAGATCTTTACACTTTTTCATGCAGCGGGCAGAGAAAACACTCTGTTCTATATTTTCCACCAATCTTATACATTGCAAGTTGAATGGCGAAACTCAACGCCACGCTAACGAGAGAGAAAATAAAAATAATTCATCATCTGAGTGGCAATCGAATTAATAACATTCATAGAATAATGGTTAAAGTGGGGAACTGAGTGTTTTAGCACTGTGTTCCCTCCGTCCACCCTGCTGTGTGCGGGAAACAGCGTGAAGCTCATAAAATACATAGTAAGTGTGTCACAGTTGAAAAGGTCGCCCAAAGAACTAGTCTCTACAGTTTATTGAAGGACGATCTCGTATTACGTCAGCGCGTCAGATGCCACCTAATGGTCGGTGCCGGCGCCTGTCTAGACGACTAAAATCTTTTATATTATGTCAGGGAACTTTCATTCATTATATTGTTATTTATATATTATGAAAATAATAACTTAATATGGTTTAGAGATTATAAAGGGGACTATATAAGCCATATTTAGTTATGATAATTGCGATCTTGTCACTTACAAACAAAAAAAAACCATATTGAATTTTTTGACTACTTCCCTGGGGGGGATTTTTAATTTATAACCATTACATGTACCAGCACAAACCATCTGTTCTCACAGAACCCCATTAATCATATAAGGTTCCAATTTCATAATTATAGTTTAATTAAAATGCTTTAATAAAATAGCTTGTCTAGTCCAGCTATTTCAAGCTATTTTATTAATAGATCAAGTTTATTAAATTCCTCCTTACTTCGGTATTTCAGAGTTATTGCAATAATAATGATGGTGTAATCGCTAGTGGTTGACTCTCCGCCGTAAGCTGAATACGGTCAATGGCCGCACCGTAGTGTAGTATACGTTGAGCCTTCTTCATCGTGGCATAGGTCAAGTGAGATAAATATAACATAATGCTTAGATTTTTAATATTCATGTTAGGTACGTCTTTAACATATTAATTTCCATATTTTTTACTAAAATGGCTAAGTGGCTGATTGGGTGTTTTCGAGTAAAAAAACAGGACGTATCAATATAATATGAAATTTTGATTTTTAGGAGGGTTCAGAAAATAATAAATTATAATATTATTTAGTTCGTATATTTTTATTGGTTTAAAAATATTTCAATCAATAATATAGTTATATCTGGAACTAGGACAAACACTATGCTTGTTACGTCTGTATCATATTTTTGTAAAAATACTTATAAAGCAATAAATAACAAATTATATTTAATCGACATATTTAAATGCTATATAAATAAACTGTTAAGAAAATCAATTTACCAAAGCTAAAACCAACATATACCACCCGTAACATATGAACACACATCTCCGTAATTGTAGATCAAAAGACTTCATACGTTAGTCAACATTTAGAATTCCTTTGATAGCGACAAAATAACTTTTGAGTAATCTCTCTCTCTCTCTCTCTTTCTATCAAATACTCTACGGCTTATTTATCTTTGCGGTTTTCAATTTGTCAACCAATATGGAATGTATGAGAAGGCAGATCTAGTAATAATGACTTGAACCAGCCACACGTCTAGACAGCGTAGCCTTGACGAGGCTTCGTCTCCCACCGTATAATTTCATACACACTATACAACTACGGTTCTGTAAGCTGTATAGACTAGGGTAGCGGTTTGAATGGAATAAAATATCTTGAGAGAGTTTTTACTTTCTTTTTGAATGCCAGGCCAGTCGTGGCGCAGTGGTTGTAGGTTCGATCAATCTAGAAAATTCAAGATTTAATATTTTCATTTCTTCGCTCTAGTGTCGAGGCAAAGCCTGGTGTAGATTTCCGTCTCTCAATACATAATAAATAGAACGGCCGGCAATGCACCTGTAACTCCTCTGGTGCTGCACGGGGTCGTGGGCAGCGGTGATCACCACCAGGTGACCCGAACGCTCGTTTGCCTTGTCCTTTTTTCAATAAAAAAAAAAACATGTTTTGTAATTACATACTCAAATTTGAAAATGGCTGTATGAGGCTTAAACAATTTATGAGCTCGTAGCGTTTTTCTTGAAGTATGAAAAAAGAAAATTGGTATTGGAGTGGAGATCATCTCTAAGTCAATTGAGGTTATGTCTCTCAGAGTTTCGCTTTTGTATTATTTCAATTTACGGTAAAAGTATAAATTTTCACTTATATTCGTCGAAATGTTGCTATGTATAATAATGTTTAAAAACAACCTGTAAGGTTTAATTTTCTATAGCATTAGCAACAACTGCAAGGGTTAATTAAAAAATGTATACTACAAAATATCATATACTCGTACATATGTTTCATATAAAATAAGCATAAATTACATGTATTGTATTATAATAAAACATAAAAATAAATGATTATACCTTCCAATACCGGTAACGAAGATCATTATCATGCTTCTAGCCACTACTATGCACCCTTGAGTGCAGCGCCGAAGGTTGCCGCGGTGCATTGACACTGGTTACCCGCCTAAATTCGGAGTAAGCGTTAAACAAACGCGATAGTGGATGGGCGGGGTTTTTTAGTATAGCTGGGTTATAGTAGTGCAACAGGTGCCTGCGCGTTACGTAAGGCGGCGCGCGCACCCCATTCAGGGATGTAGTACGCTATCGATTAGGCGTACGACGCCCAACGTTCTCGGTTGAGCGTCTTTTTAACTGCCTCGACTACGATTTAATTGTATTTTTTTATTTCTTTTCGTTTATTTTAATCTAAACTTTTGTAATAGTCATTTTTTGAGGTATTTTGTAATAGTATACTATGAAAATTCTTTTAAAAGTAACTACTTCTTCAAATGTAGTTCTAATTTTACCTTGAAACGTATTATGACATGCTACTATATACTGATTTGAATAAATTCTATCGGAATTGTCAGAACGAATAAAACTAAATAAAATAAACTAAACTATAACTAAACTGACTAAATCGACCAACAAATATGAATTATGTCAGCATATAATGACATAGATTTCTTTGAAACTCTGCAAATAGCACGGCTTTGTTTTACTGTGCATAAATTATGCTGACAAATGATATCGCCGTGTTGACTCGCAGGTAATTTGGAATTTGATTTATATGTGTTTAGCTTTATGAACTGGAATCGCGTGCTTCCGAGATAAAATATTATGGATAATTATAGTACAACTTTCATTAAAAATAATTATATATCTTTTGTTTTTGTTCTCATATAATTTCAATGCTCTATTTTAAGAATATCTTTTAATTTATTATATGCTTTTGTCTTTTTACCAAAGATTATTGATTACAACAGAAAAAAATATGGTATTTCACTTAAAATGTAATAATCCACCTACAGTGTAGTATTACACAGTAGTAAGCAACAAATCATGTAAATACCTAAATCTACATATATATAAATCTCTGCTATTGTATTAAGAAATCCAACCTGTTTTCTAGTACGCGTTCTACAGTTACTAAAAAAGTATTGGAAATGCATTAAGTGTAGAACGTAGGGTTCTTTCGTGCATATGATTGTTAGGTAAATGGGTGAAAAGTCACGTCTGATGGGGCACAGTGTAATCGCATTTTTTACTTCGCGCCTTAGGGTGAGCTGGATGAATCAACAGTATTTGTATGAATCATGACCTGTTTGGTTTACTTTTGTATTTTTGTTTGTTTTATTTTAAAACGATTTTATTGTATCATTTCCTTTCTGCTAAATAGAATTAATGTTATTTAAAATATCATTATTTAAAAATGTCTGACATGTTCTTGAAAAGAGTTAAATACGTAAAAAATGGGTTCTGTGAAATATTTTACCGTTCTGCCAAAAGAGCATTCACTGACTTAAAATTTTTAAATATAGTAGACTTTTATCATAACGCCATTGAAGCTGTAATATTTTTGGATGTACATTTAGTGGTCTGACCCAATTCCTATATTTAGTTGTAAAATGACCTAAAATATAAATATCCGACACTGAAATGTCGCACGGAATTAACACGAAGTTTATTGTTACTGCGTAAAATAATCCGGAAGTGATTTAAAAGGGTGTTTGTAAAATATTGCCTTATTTGGGATTCCGGAAGCGAATATTAGATAAATTCGGTATCGCAGCGCTACGGGAAATTGAACAATCGGAATAAATTTCAAGTTTCTGTTCTATACTATAGTATAAAATATCAGATAGTATTTTAAGTAACAACAGATTTTTTTTATATTTAGTATATTACAAGATAAGATGGTTGGGGGTTCATATTCCACTTTGGTGCAATATTTATATGTAAAATACATCTCTATGGAACAAAACTGCCGAATTACTATTGTATTTCGAAATCGTATAATTAATCATATTTTAAGAAAGATTATAAAAAATATATAATTTACCATTAATTTTCAATGTAAAATCATTTACAAAACTCCACATTAACTTTAAAAAACAAGAAAAAATATTAAAAATAGCTTACACTAAATCGATTATTAAAATAGACGAGTCTCGTCCAGCTCTCTGCGGCATTCGGGATCTTGCAGCTGCAGTACAGTGACCCGTGCGTACGGCAAGTAGGTCAGGGACCGCCCTCCCTCAATCGACCGTACCAGATACGAGTACTTGTGTATGTATGTACGTATATATGTGTATACGATCTTAACGGGTTGTATGGGATTGTGGAAAAATTTTGATTTATGCTTATATTTAAATTTTTTCATGTATAATTTAATTTTTTTTAAGACATTTTGTTTTTGCTGCTTTTTTAGCTTCTCATTGTTTACCGCATGTGACAGCGTACGCAGTAGAAGCCTAGTGTTAAAACACTCCGCTCTCCACTTTCCGCAAAATTCTAGAGGCTTTGCGTGTTGTGACGAAACTCAATTGATTTCTATACCAGAGCAAAATATTAAATATTTTATATTCACGAGTGGGATTCGAACTCACAACTTGTAGCATTTATAATCACACATTTGTGCCCCTGGGCTTCGACTGGCCTGTGATATAATAATTTACTATATATAGGGTAAAACCGGGATAGATGCCGCAGTGGGATAGATGCCCCATTTTCAAAATACCTAACTTCCCGAACTCGCGACAAAAAAATAATTGTACAAGCAGGAGCCACAGTCTTCCCGCACCAAAGTTATTCACGGACATTCGTGCAATGAGGACGCGTTTAGCACATTTTAGTAAATATCTCCGCGTCGAAAGTCGCGAACGCGTCAAAGATTTAAAGGTTAATATTTTGCGTTGTATAACTTTGTAATTTGTAATCAATTACGCTATATTTTTTATTACGTCGATGTACTGGTTCATTAAGACTGTATCTAGGTGCTTATAGATTCTATTTTGTTTATAATTTACTAAAAAAATTCCTTGGCATCTATCCCTATCAAAAAGGATAGTTGCCCTGATTTTTCGAGGTATAGGTGCCCTTAGGGGCATCTATCCCTTTCTACTCAGTATATGGAGTTAGGTATATATTTTTAAAATATTTTTTAAAGTATTTATTAAATTAGCATTTTTTAAACACAAGAAAGATATAGCTAAGAGAAAGCAAAAGCAATTGAAAACTAAGTTAGACTGTTTCATTAGAATGTTTAGAATGTTTTGAAAACTATAAAAATACGAAGTCGCAATCCGACTGGATTCAATGTATAATGTGCCAGAACTGGCTACATGAAACCTGTACACTTTTCAGAAATTATTGCGCAAGATGTGGAAAAATAAAAACGCTATCTGGCTAAATTTTAATTAAATTGGAATAACGAATAATTATTATTTGAGATAATTAGAGAATTAGAATAGATGATTAGAATAGATAACTAAAAATTATATTTTGTTTTTTTTAATATAAAAATGTATAATTGTGCAATGTGGATGTTAGTATTTGTGATATTATAATATTTTAATTTATAATATTAGTGTTTACAAGAAAAAATATTAAGAATTGTAATTTTGTTGTAAAATTTAACTTAAAAAATATGATAATGGATGTTGAAAGAATTAATATTTTAGTTACACAAATGTTTTAAAATTTTAATAAGATTTTAAAAAACACTATATAACTTTTCATTATTATGATTATGTTTGTTGGAAACAAAATTGCTGTTTTAAAATTAGAATTATTTAACAATTGGTTTGGTTTTTTCATTTAATCGGTATAAAGTGCACCTACCTTACTCTGCAGGCATCTATCCTCCCCAGCATTTTCATAGTGGGGCAACTATCCATATAGGTGGGCATCTATCCTCAAAATTAGTGTTTCACGAAAAGCTATTTTTTGCAAAATCTATATTTGATTTGTTAAAAAAAAATATAAGTAATTCATCACAAAGGATTGAGCTAGCTAAATAAATAAAAATGATTCCTATAAAAAATATATTTTATCTAATTAGGTGGACATTTCAAAAAGTAGGGCATCTATCCCGGTTTTACCCTACACATATTTATATAAGCCTTATTACGAAAATTGTTAGGTCAGATTTCTTATTAGGAAATTATATATTCGGCATTCGATGCCTTTATACAGACCAGAACAATATTTTTAAATGACCGGATTACAGAAATGGCAGCGACTTTTCACAGGGTTCTTACAAATTTCTCCTTTATTCAAGTAGCTATAAAAGTAAACCAATTTTACAGTTAAATAATAGATGGTACTTAATAAAATTTTAATTATTTTATTCCCTTTTAATCTATGGAATTGCTTTTTTAGATAGCAATCGGTCTTTGTAATTATTTGGAGATCTCTAATGAATAGGGGTTTCGGATAGTAGACTACACACGGACATTTATCTCTGAACTTTAACCTAGTTTCTGGTTACGAGTAAGGAAAACGATCGTTTTATGTATTTTCTTTCAGATGCAGAGACTGTAGTAAAGTGAGATAGATGTAGATGAATTTTTATAGTAAATTTATATTTATTTCAAAGGATTATCTCTAATTCTGTTAACTTTATAAAAACTATGATGAAAATATACGAGTATGTCAGGATGTTTACTTCAACAAGATTTCATTGCAATAAAAAAGGTTTACTAAATATTATTCTTTTTATGTAGTGTTTCTAATTTTGCATACAAACTGTACAAAGGGAAAAAAATAAAAATCACAAACGGTTCCCATATGGCTGTAGCGCTGTTATTTTTTTTGTTTGGCCAGTTGTTTTTACCAGACTGTTTGTTTTGTCTAGTTGTCCTGTTTTTTTTATTGTTCCTTTTGGAATATTTTCATATTTTATATGAATAAGCCATTCGTGTCCAGTGGTTATATGTCAAAACTAATTTTAATTTAAATTAACGCAAGGGTATATGCGAGTGAGTGTAAACGCGGTAGGTTATTGATTCGATTCCTACTCGAGGAAATTAAGTATTTTCATTTTCTCGCCGTGGTGTCGAGGGAAAGCACGGCAGTTAGTTCCGGCACTCAACACGTAATCCCTCCAGAATTCGGCGAAGTGAGCGGATACACCACGAATTTGAAAAAATGTTGTCTATACATTAAAATAAAAAAAAAATACAATAAAAAAATTACGCCATTTTCTACTACTTTATTATTCATATATATTTCAAACAACATTATATTTTACATTTATCATTTGAAAAATAATACAGTGGGTAGGGTTAATATACCACTCTAATATTTAAATTAAATTACATCATTTTTGACTTTGACTAATAAGTGAGCTCAATTCTATTACTGTACCCCTATCTTCATAAATATCACCATATACGAGCACTTTTGATATATATGTAAATGAAGGAATTTTTCTTATTACTCATGCCTTTGTATAAGAGGAACTTAAGACGTTTGCTATCATTCTTGTATAGCATTGTCGCTTAAACATAAAGCTTTATTGTTCTGGTAATCTTGTAAAAGAAAACATAATTAAATATTATTTTTCAATATTAATGGTATCAAATGAAAACTTATTATTTTCCTTTTGTGTAGGAAAATGGCCGCGCGGCGCCGGACCTGACGGCCTCGCCGGGGCGCGCGCCGCCCGGCCTGCCCCAGCCTCCTCGCGCAAACCATGCGCCGCCCTGCGTCTTGCAGCCGGATTTTAGGAAGGTGAACGTCAATATTGATTAAGATTAATTGAAAATTACCTGCGTTTATATCTAGCTTATAATATTATAATGAGACATTCAGGGCACAATGAGGTCTAACGGTAAACGTGGTGCCTTAATCTAAATGGAAATTAGTGAAAAGATTATAATTTAAATAATTTTCATTTCCCCAAATTTATGTTGAGTTATATTTCTCAATATGCAATGCCTCAAATCAAATCAAGTGGATGGCGGAGAATGAACTGTTTTTATATTAGATTTTTTCTGCCTACTCTGCCATTTGGAAGACAGAGGAAATATGGAAAAAAAAGTATATTTAGAAATAACCTCAACTGAAAGGCTAGACTTAACGTGGTTACTTTTTTAACTAATTTACATAACTAGAATATTTAATAGTTATTATTCAAAAGTATTGATTTCTAAAGTAAAATATAGTTGAAGCAAGTATATAAAACCTTTAGAGTGCAGTTCTCTTCTTATATACAGTATTATAAAATTCTTTTAAAATCGTATTCGGAAAATAACAGTGTCAAATTCGTTTTACACGCCCCCATGCAAAACCAATCTGTCGACGAGTTTTCCATCACGCCGACCTGTCGTTTTCATCGGCGTATGAAGACTGAAACAATAAAAAATGCACTTATGTCTGTGAATATGAAAAGTGTAGGCAGTGTTATAGTATTACGGCATATCAGCATAATATCTTCTTGTCAATTTAAAAAATGTTATCTAGAATTTAAGGCAAGAAACTAATGAAATAAATTTAACTATATCTTATACATATATTTAATCGTTAATGGTGATTATTTAGTGTTAATAAAATTAAAAGAATAAACGATTTAAGAAAAACAGATTATTAAGCAATAATTTTTTCAGGTATCGGGTGTCAGCAATGAAATATTCAGGCAAATTGAAATGGTGGAAAATGACCACGACGCCACCACCGCCGCAGCGCTCGAGGTAAGTACCCATCGTTATTCAAACGGGGCTTGAATTATCTTACCATTAGAATTGAGCGGAAAGTGGAGAACAGAAGTGTCTTAATGGTAACGGATTGTATTTCCCAGGTTCCCTCTGCCTACCTTGCTAGCGTGAAGCTAAAAAAAAATACTCTTGTTCTTGTATTGACTTCTCTTACTGTTTCTTACATTATTTAAGCTGAGTATTTTTTTTCAACTTACCAGTTCTTAATTATTTTATAGGCGGTTGAGAGACGTGGTGAGATGATAGTACGAATTCTTGAACTGAGACAAGTCGGAAGGAATAACGTGGAAGCTGCCAAGAAGTTTTTTTCACTTCAGGTATGTGTTTAAAGTAGCTACTAAAAATCAATTCCTCTTCAATGTTCGCGTTTAGACCCTACAGCAGGACGCTTTTTTATTACGCCGTTGAATATTTAACATTCGTCAAAAGTTTTATAGGGAAAAAAAATGCAGGGAAATAGCTCACACGTAGTCCTCGACTGTACGAGCTCATCGATATGCTTTCGTATTAACGATTAGCATTTAATTTAGTTTTAAAACAGGTAATTTCTGCCGTCCCGTTGACCCCGTTACGTAACCCGCAGTGCTGAAAGCTCACTCCAGACAGCCATTGTTCCCGGCCTAGATCGTGGGGAATGCGAGCACAATCTAGACTATTGTTGGGATGTGCACTCTCAGTTCCCGTCCTGTCGCATTCTGCGGTTAATTCAAGTATTGCGTATATTTGCGGTTCGCGTTCACGTTGTGGACCGTGGTGACAGTTTATCCGATAGCATCTTTTGTTCTTGAGTTACTTTTGACATTATTTTTTTTGTACAAAGTAGCGAACTGCTGCATTCGTATTCATATTTGACTATAGGTACATACATAGGAGTACCTCTGTCATAAATTTTCTAAAGACCCTAGAATTTAAGCGTTTAAGCGAATTTAAGCGAAATTAACTTAATCGACTGTGTTTTAACCGCTTAAAATTAAATATTCTACAAAAAAACTAATTAATATGATAAAAGATTTTCAGGCTATTTTCTTCAATACGAGTATATAACTTGCTTTGCTAGTTAATAAAGCTTCAATACTCACAAAATTAAATCCTTCTTGAAGCCGCACCCAGGGATATTGAGGGATTGTTTTTATAAATTTTGAGAAAAATTATATTCAACTATGAACATTATGTACTTACTTTTAAAAATATCAATAAATAATAAAACATTCCACAAGTAAATTATTTGACTTTTAAAATTAAGAAAATATTGAGGAATAATGGCAACGTTTCATTCTCGGATAATGTAATAAAAAATACTAATATGTATTTTTAATTTTACTAGGACGCACGCCACATAGTACAACTAGTGGAGATTGTCAAACGTCCCGGACAAACTTTGGGCCTATACATAAGGGAGGGGGACGGTGGTGCGAGGACAGATGGAGTATTCATATCACGGATAGCACTGGAATCTGCAGTTTATAATAGTGGATGCTTGAAGGTAAAAAAATATTTGAAAAAAACATAATAATTCACATTTATTGACAGTTATGAATTAATAATTTTTAATAAGTGCCTTTATATATATTCCTCCCCTCTAAAAATTCAGCTGCTGCGTTTTTATATAAAATATATTTTTATATAAATAACAATTTCATATGTTAAGCCTTAAAATGTACTAACATTTCATGGTTTAGGTGGGAGATGAGATTTTGGCCGTGAACCTGGTGGATGTCAGGCGCATGTCACTGGACGACGTCGTTATAATTATGTCAATACCACGCCGGTTGTTGCTGTGTACTAGACAAAGAAAAGGTAATTATATTAATATTATTAAACTAGCGGACGCGCGCAGCTTCGCTTGCTTATTTAGGGGTGAATTCTAACAAACCACGAAACATGTGTTCAATGAAATATTTTTAAGAGTCTATATTTAAAATGTTATAAAAATCGGTGGCGATTTAAAGATTTTTCCCTACAAACTTTCAACCCCTTATTTGCATCCTTAGGGGATGAATTCTAGAAAATCATGAAACACATGTTCAATTAAATATTTTTAAGAGTCTAAATTTCAAATTTTAAAAAAATCGGTGTCGATTAAAGAATTTTTCCATACAAACTTTCAACCCCTTATTTGCACCCTTAGGGGGAGAATTCTAGAAAACGATGAAACACGTGTTCAATTAAATACTTTTATAAAAATCGGTGCCGGTTTAATTTTTTTTTCCATACAAACTTTGAACCCCGATTTCACCCCTTTAGGGTTAAAATTTTTGAAAATAATAATATAATAATAATAATAATAATATCTTTATTTCTCACACAATACAAATTTACAAAAAGTTACATTTATCTGTAGGTACATATAATACAACTTACAATTATGTGAGACTGACGCTTGTACTAAGCTAGGCCTGTGTTACTAGTCGCCAGGTTCTCACTTGTGGTAGGGGATTAAAAAATTGATGTATACCCATAGTTCAAGGAGGATTACAGGATAGCAACTGTATTCATAGGAGAAAATAGATACATATAGAAAATACATGACAATTTGGAGGTACAATAACTATTTGCTAAAAATTACTAAAAAGTTATTGCTAGCGAATATTGAGGAAGGTGTGGAGAATAAGTGTGTGCTATGTTGCGCGTGTGTGTGGGTGTGTGTGTTTGTGTGTGTGTGCGAGTGTGTTCGTGTGTGTGTGCTGACATTTATTGTACGACATAGACTAGGAGAAGAATTTAAATTGAGCTTTATTTATTATATATTTATATATATTATAATTCTCAAGGATTTAATATTTTTTCTGTGGAACTATACGACATAGCTTGAAGCCATTTGAAGAGTACTTTTTTTATTTTCGATTTAGTGAGGCCGTAAAATAATAATTTAGTGTTTAATTTATTATATAGGAAATTACCGAGATAACAAAAGAATTTACGAGCAAATTGGGTTCTATAGGTAGGTATAGGGCACACTGTACCTTTTCTACGTTTTGTTGCAACTAGACTCGGACTATATGTCAATTCGCTATGCTTTTTTAATATTGTATGCAAGATAAAAATTTGCCTCACAGTTAGCACCTCCCATAAATTATAAAGATTTTTTGTTGGATATAGACTCGGGAGAAATGCACTCACTTTTAAAATGGCTCTTTGAGCTCTTTCTACTTTTATCATTTGGGACTTGTATGATCCACCCCATGAAGTAATACAATAAGCAATAACGGATTGACAAATAGCGAAATATACAGTTCTAATTATATCACGGTCAGCAATGTGGCGCAAGTTCTTGAAAATTACAATAAGCTTGCGTAAATTAGTTGAGAGGTTATTGGTATGCGTTTCAAAACTTAAATTGTTGTCAATATCTACTCCCAAATATTTGACCACCTCAGCCCGCTGGAGTGGGCTACAAGAACAAAGAGAATTTATCGGGATGTTACAGGTATGTGCTAATAGATGAAGATTTGATGGAATCGGTGACTTATGAATGGAGAAGGTAAGATATTTAGTTTTTTCAAAGTTTAGTGTTAGGAGATGATCGCAAAGCCACTTTTTGACCTTATTGATACCCTCTTGAGCATGATAAAAGACTTCAGCCCATGAGTTAGCCTTGAAGATAAGTGCTGTATCATCAGCAAACGTAACGATTTTACCATTGACCATAGGGAGCTGACACAAATCATTTATATAGATTATAAATAGGGTTGGACCGATTATACTGCCTTGAGGAACTCCGTATACCATAGAAAGCGGTTTACTTATCCACTCTCCAATTTTGACCCTCTGTGAACGTTCACTTAAATAAGATTTAAAAAGCTCCAGCGCCAGCCCTCTGACTCCCAAGCATTCTAATTTGGTTAAAAGTGTCGGAATAGAGACAGTGTCAAAAGCCTTCGCTAAATCTAGGAAGACACCGATACATTTTTTCTTGTCATCTAGGCCTGTTGCTACATAATCAGTTAGGGAATGTACTGCATCTGAAGTTGATCTCTTTGATCGAAAACCGAATTGATTAGATGATAGTAGCTTTGCCGATTCCAGAAAGTTAACCAAACGTATATTTATTAGCTTTTCGAGCAGCTTCGACAGTGAGGGTAAGATAGATATGGGTCTATAGTTTTCGACGCAGTCCTTTTTTCCGCTCTTGTAAATCGGTATAATCAAGGCTGTCTTAAAAGCTGCGGGAAACACTCCTGAAGAAAAAGCAAGATTACATATATACTTTATAGGAGGAATTAGTATGTTCTTATACCTTTTAATTACTTTGTTTGGTATTTTGTCTATGCCCATTGAACAATCTGTTTTTAGGTTAAGTATGATTTTATTCAATTCTAGTTCGTCAGTAGGAAAGAGCATAAAGGATCCAGAGACAGTCTTGTTGGAAGCAGCATTTGGACACGAGTAAGGCATAATTCTTTCTGCTAGATTTTTTCCAACGTGAGCAAAATAATAATTTACTACATTAACACTATTTTAGGGCTCTATTTCAGAAAGTAAACTTGTAGCTGGCACTTGTTTTTTAACTGGAAAGGTCGTTTTTTTCAGAGAATCCCATAATTTCTTTTTGTTAGTACCGGCTTTTTTGATGTCATTTTTCTCATACTCTCTTTTCAGTTTCTTTACTAGTCCATTGCAAAAGTTTCTATATCTTTTATAAGTTACTTTCAGAATATCATCGTCTGGGTTTTGTTTCAGTTTCAGGTGCATTTTATCTCTGTTGCGCATGCATCTAAGAATCCCTGTGGTAATCCATGGTTTTTTTGTTATTTTCTGCTTGGTATATGAATTATTCGGGTATTTCTTAGTATAGCTTTACTTAGGACTGAAATCAAATAATCCGTAGCTTTATCTACTTTACTATAGCTATAAATTTCCGCAAAATCAACATTTTTCAGGTCTGAATCTAAGTTTTCAAAATTAATACGCTCGTAGGTTCGCTTAATATTAATGTTGCTGTTGGTTTTATCTAAGGCTAAAAAGAAGAAGACACTTTCATGATCAGTGATTGATGTTTGGGCGACATAACAGTATGCATTTAATTTGGTCTTAATCATCACGTGATCTAAACAAGTACGTCCGTGTGTGGGAAGAGTATGTCCTGCTAATAAGCCATGCCCGGCTAAAATATCTAAATAACTAGAACTTCTCGGATCAGACGTCTTTTCTACAATATCAATATTAATGTCACCCGTAACTATTAAATTTTTAGTTTTTGAATATTTCCGTAAGAGCTTATCTATACTTTCTAAAAAACCAGTGATGTCCTTGTGCCCAGGTGGCCGATAAATACATAAAATAATTATATCTTTATTTATGGTTAGTACTACAGAATTGGCGTTGGTTAGGTCAGCTTCTTCAATATCTATGGTAATATTGTCAAGATAATAAACAACAACGCCTTCATTTTGAGTGAAGTTACGAGTAGTAGAAGCGAAACTATAGCCTTCAAGAGATGGGATATGGGATGTAGACCGCAGCCAGCATTCAGTTAAAATAATGATATCCCACTGGACCCGACTTCTAGTAAGCAGAGTGGAAAAGTTAGACATATTACAATTTATACTACGAATATTTTGGGTTAGAACCTTAAGACATTTGTGAGCAGTAGGAAGTAATGTTATAAAATTTTCAATGTCGCAGAGAGAGGAGTATGCTATTGATAATTCGTCTAGGTTTCTATTGATTACTTCCAGGTCATCTTTGCAGTTATCGAATTTTATTTGAGGAAGGGGGCCACATGCTAGGGGAAAAATATGTAAAATACAGTCGACACTCCTTACTATAAAGTAGTACTTGGTTTATATAGGTGCTCTTTTTATTCAGAATAGAACCCTTGACGATAGTGTAATAAAGCAAATAAAATAAAAAAAGTGTTTTAGTTGTGTACTCGTATATATTAAAGATTATTGTATTAGTGTAATAAATTATGTTTTGTGTTTTGTGTATAATGTGATGATTATAATATTTATTATGAACTAATCCTAATTTAAACATATTTTTAATAAAGATAGTGTTTTCTAAACAAAAGAATAAGCATAATAAAATTAAAAAGCCAAAAACCACGTGTGTTTTAAAAATATACTGAAAGATCACAGCAACTTTTTCAGGTCTTCTTGCTCTTCGATACGTAATATAGGAGATCCCTCTAATTTTTGAAGTAACACTCTGCCAAAAGACGTCCAACATTTGTAATAACTCTGCTCTCGTGCTTGCTGTCTGGCTAAAAAATATAGCCGACGAGCTTTGCTAGTTAAGTAATCCGATATAAAGATAGATTTGGGAGGGCCTCGAATGTTGAGGTTAGATGTATTAAGAGCTGGTTTTTTTTGTATTTTTTGAGATTTATTGTAGGCAATTACATGTTTAATAAATGATGATTTTCTTGCCGTGGTTGTGAAGTCAACTATAATAAAGTCATTTTTCGATTTGGTACGGTAAATGTCTCTTATTTCGAGTTTTTCATGAAACGCGGGTTGCTTCACTACGGAACCCACCTTACTTATAATTTCAATTAAACTATCCTTACTCTCTCTTTCTAGTTTTGGGATGTTTCTTATCTCAAGCGTTGTAGATCGAGATAGTCTTTCCTGAGCCTCTAATTTACCCTCAAGTTCTTTTATTCGAGTTTTGGAACTGTGATTTTCAGACTCCAAAAATGCTACTTGAGTAATTACCTCATCATATTTTTCTGACATGAAATCTAATGACTTCTGAATTTCACAATTCTGATCTTTAATGGAGTTCAGCGTTTGAGTGATACCTTCTAGTTTCTTATCCTGTTTGGTTATAAAGTCATGTATCATCGACTTTATATCTGAGTTAAAGGAGGCTGAACTGTCTATTAAGTCTTCAAAGGAGCGTTTATATCTTTTGCTAATGTTAATATTACTTTCCAGATTCTCCAACTCACTCATTGTTGATTCGTGTAGCTGTGGATTGCTTTTTGAAATGTTTGAATTCGGTGGAGTACGTTGTAAAGCCATTTTCAATTTAGATAAATAATATTTAATGATTTCGAATAATATTTAATGCCGATTTAAAACTATTACAAAGCAAAATATGCAAAGCGACAGTCCGTTATAAGATCGCTGTGACCAAAGGTCAGCTGGTGCATCAACGCAGCTGTTTGCTGCGTCTTAATCAGTGATTGGTTTAGAAGCACAGCAGCAATAAGCGTACATATGTTTGTTCCTTTCTAAATAGTTTATGTACTACTCACGCCTTGTATAGACAATCTTCTGCTTGATATGGGCGCCTGGTAGTCTGGTCGGCTCATTTATTAAAGTTATTTATAAAAATATATTTGTATTTAACAAAACACACGTCCGATCTCCGTGAATATCCACAAGCGAGAGGAGAAATCCCTTCTTAGTGGATGTCCAGATTACGAAAGTAAACATCTGTCCAAATTTCACGTTTCTACGTACAGCGGTTACGGCTGTGCGTGCGTCTTACCTCAGTCAGTGAGGACAAGTCCTTTAATATATATAGATTATACGTTATGAAATCGAGACCATTGTAGCGAAGTGGGATAACGTTTGATTGTAAACGCAACGGTTGTGGGTTCCATTCCCACTTTCCCACCCCACCATTAAGGCGTTGAGTTCTGCCATTGGGGAATGGTGTATCTTAGCACTAGGTTCCCTCTGTCTCTGTTATATACGGGAAAAAACATGAAATTCTTTAATTGATTATACTTTTTTACAATCAGGTAAATCAGGCCCCGGCTCGCCGTCAATACCTCGCGCGGAACACAAGCCGCCGCCCGTCGTCGTCCTGAAGCGCGACTGTCGGGACGACGACGACCGCGACCGCGACCGGGTGGATGGGTTATATTCACAGTGAGTGACTAGGATTACTTTAATTGAATAGTTTTTTGAAAAATATGGTATGTTTAAATATTAATGTATGCAAAACTCGAACCTACATCTTAAAGGTTACATTTTGCCTAATTATCAACACAAATAACATAAACTTCATGACAACGTGATGATTTCCATTATCTTCTCTGATTTTAAATATATTTCCGAACTCTTTTAGACTTGGTAGTTTCTGTTCCATAGGTGGACCAGTTGGTACGGTGTGGGCACTAGGCGAACATTTTTTATGACTTCAAATAAATTTCCCAACTCTTCTAGACACGGAACCCTCCGTTCTGCGGGTGGCCCCGGTGGCACGGTGCGGCCAGTAGGCGACGGAAGAGAAGAAAGGAGTCGTATGCAGCTAGGGGCTTTGTCACCGGACACAACGCCATTAGACCTGTATTACAATTCGAGACCTCCTTCTGATCATTCTACTTGGAGGTTAGTTTAAAATTAAGAGCTTTTAAGCTTTTAGCAATTTTGAAAGTGTTTGAATAATAAAGTCATTTCAATCAAAAAAAGAGAAACAATACTTAAGATTATTAAAAGAATATTCCTATAAGTAGATTAGTAAATTTATACTATGTTCCTAGAGTTTCTGAAGAGTTAAGTCAGTCTCTCGGGCCTTACATGAGTCATACACAACTCCTAGTTTACATTCAACCATGAAGGCGAAGCCGCATGTAAAAGCTAGTATTATATGAAAATACAAAACAATTTATTTTCTATCCTAGCTACCGACCACCACCTCCGGTAATAACAGAACAGCCGAAGTCCACAGCGACTCACTTCGTGCCATACGAACGTTCGTACCCTAATACCCTTGAAAGTCTTGCAGAGAAAGTGCATTCTTTCTATCCCTCTGAAAGTGGGAGGTGAGTAACACAAAATATGTATTTTTATTATTAGAGAACATTATGGTACAGTGGCTAGTAGTAAGTGTAAGTGTTGTGTGTTCGAATTCCGTAAGGGAACGAATAATTTTTATTTAAGGTATCTGGTAAGATAAAGTGCGACGTAGAATTTTGTATTGAGTTGGTTTCGGCGGAACAGGGGAGAACGGAGAGTCTTGACATTAGTCGCGAGGGCCCGCTAGTATAATGTAATATAAGATATCATTTCAGTATGCGATTTAGTGGAAGAGTACCCCGTTCTGGCTCTGAACAGCAACTTCCACGAGCTGAAACCCATTCTGACTTTGGACGTCATTCCTTATTACGGTCCAGTTTGAAAGCTTCTGCCGCTGGTCCTGGTGGTGGTACGTATAGTATTTATGCGTTTTAAATATGTGAATAATATTTTGAATATGTACTTAGTCTTTTCATAAATTTTGTTACAAAGAAATTGTTTTTTTTTATTGTACATAACATTTATTACTGTTACAGTATGTTAGTTTACTAGATTATTATAAAACCAATCAAATATATAACGCTTATTCAAAGTGATCTCCATTAGCTTCAATAAGTCTTTTATACGCTGTATAAAATAATTGTATAATAATGACAGATCTCAAATTCAAAAGTAATATCGTCTTTTTAAAATTGTAACAGTATTTATGGCCAGAGTAAGTAATTGTATATTTAATATATTAGTGAAATTATTTATTATTTGATATGTGAGTTTTGGTATGAATTTAAAATAAAGCAGTCGTTTTATAATTTAACACTTATTATCTTATTTCTTCACATTGTTTTTCTTCTCTACAGCCTCCAGCCTAACAAGATATGGACAAAGATATGGAGGAGTAGGTATGCCTGGATCTGGTCTTCCCAGTAGCACTCTTACAGGAACAGGTCTAGGCAGTGGTCTTGGAGGTCTTCCATCAGGGCTATCATCTACTGGCCTAAGTGGACTAACTGGTTCCAGCTTGGTTGGTTCTGGACTAAGTTCTGGAATTGGAAGTGGCCTGACTGGAACTGGTCTTAGCTCCACACTTGGTGCTGGATATGGAACTACAGGCCTAGGGTTACCGTCTTACAGTAAATTTGGTACCACTACGAGACGAAATCGAAGCCTAGACTATTCGTCAGACACTGAAGCAACTGCTCCTACAAGGACCCCGTACTATTCTGGACTTAGTGGTTACAGAAGTAGTACCCTCGGGAGAGATATCGGATCAAAATTTAATTCTTTACCAAGAGATGTGAGAGGTACTGGTCAAAGGTGAGATAACAAGCATATTTTAAACCATTATTAATTAATTCACTTGACAAATTTACGTTACATATGTACGTTTGTTTAGACTGGGATTGTCTCGGCGTGCTGGAAGTGTATTACAAGATGAGCCTGAACCTTTGTCTTCGAGATTGGATCTACGTTCTTCCAGAGGTATGTATATTGCATAAGTCTTATACTATAACAAATAGCTATTTGAAAACATAAAATAATAATTCTTATGTGTGTATTATTGACTAGGATCGAATAAGCTGGTAAAAATCTGTATATATATATATATATATATATATATATATATATATATATATATATATATATATACAGATTTGTATATCTATGTGTGTGTATATATATGTGTATATTTGTTTATAATTAAATTTTTAAAATTTCAATTGCAATTTCAATTATATAAAACGATATATATCGAGTATTATCTGAATGTACTATATTGCATGAAGTGATAATTTTCATCAGAACTCCCCTTCACGAGCTCAGATATCAATCATTTTGATTTACGACCATATAAGCAATCACTCAACTTTGGGGTGACATTCAAAATATCTGATTTTACAGACATTGTACAATGTTTGGAGATAAATGTATGTATATATGTATAAATAAAGGCCGAGCGGTTAAATTTTTAATTAACGCGATGGTTATACTCGTGTATTATAATTCGTAAAGGTGTACTTTCTAGGTTATTGGAGTCGGCTGAAACATTTTGAATAGTTAAAAAATAAAAAGATAACTTTAAGATTTTTTTTAGGAATGTTTTTATTTTTATAATTTTTTTTTTTTCGTTTTTACATACCATAGTTTTGCACAACTAATCGAAGGGTTCCCTTCTCGTTAGGGCACCAGTGTTTAAGTTGTACGAGTTGGTTATTCCTTGCCTTTAAAATAAATAAACCATTAAACAATATTCTATATATTTTGTGAAATGAATAACCTCACAAAATTTTTCATTATAAGATAAATAATAGTTGTTATGTTATATTCTTGATATATTTGATTATTTTATCGTCCCTGATAATTAGAATAGTATATTCATTTTAATTCAACACAAAAAAGAAAACAAGTTGTTATTTGAGCTCATTTAGGCATTATAAAATTTGATTTGTTGATTTTTTCAAAATAAGTTTATATTTACCAACTTGGTAAACGAGCACTAACTACAGGGCCCTCCCCGTCAGTGTTCACGTCGGACGAGTACCGCGCGTGGCTCTCCCGCGCGCCTTCAACCAGCGCCTTGTACGAGACTCTCCGCCCGCGCCTGCCCACGCATTACTCCGCTGAAAATATACACGATGCTTTGAAGAATGTGAGTTTTCAAGTTATTTTTTTTAAATAATACTGCATGTACTATAATGTGAACTAAAGTAATTTCTTATTAGTTTCATATTATCTATACTAAATTTAGTTACCATAATTATTTTTTTCATTTATTCCTTCCTTCCTAATAATATCTCATTGAATGTAAATTTCATCGTGCACAATACATAAAATATTAAATAATTTGTAGATGGAAAGTGGCAGTCGCTTCGGCTCATCTTTAGGCTTGGCCAGCAGAAGTCGTTTGGAACGGCCTCGTCATCTTCCAGCAAGATCTCTGTCATCACAGCAGTTAGGACCTAGTGGTTCTCCATCAGCAAGACGAGTCCGACAGTTACTGGAACTAGGATCAAAGTTTACTTGTCCTAATCCTAGCCCCGTACCCACTCCTGGGTCTAGACATCAGCGTCATCTTGATATTAATCCTAATGGTAAGTTTATATTTATATATCGTTAGATTTTGTTTTAGATCCAAATTATATTGTAATGAAATTTTTTTAATAAATTTTCTCATATCTAAGAAAATTAAAAATTATATATTAGTTGTAAATAAAGTACTGCATGGACAACGTATGAAGAAAGATTATAACATCAAATTTATTTATTGTTTTCAGAGTTCCTAAAATATAAAGTAGAGAAACCAGGCACAGGAGGCTTATCTTCATCAATGACTGGTTTATCTCGCATATCTGGTGGTGTATCTGGGATGCTATGGGTCCATCTCCTCGCCGGTCGAGGGTTGCGTCCAGCTCAAAGTGGATCTTCCCCTGGATCTCCACCATCAGGGACATTGACACAGCCTTCAGTTGCACCGAGAGATTTGTACTGTGTGTTGGAATGTGATCGTGTTCATAAAGCTAGGACTGTGGTAAGATAATATTACTATTTGCTAACATTTCTTAATTTTGTATAGTTTTTCTATTTTATTATGTTTTATGTAAGCATAAGGCATATGTATTATTATTCTATGACTTACTTAATCTTAAAACAAGTATCCGTTCCTATCCCGTACAGGTACGTACAGGGGAGCTTCAGTTCGATTGGGACGAATCCTTCGAATTAGAACTTGTGGACAACCGCCAGCTTGACGTTCTCGTCTACTCTTGGGATCCTCAGCACAGACACAAGTTGTGCTTCCGAGGCGTAGTTACATTACCTGATCTGCTTACACGCTCGCCTTCCCATCAACTTGCTATAAAGGTAACGTAAAAATATACTTATAATTATATATCTTACATAAAATTATAATTATATATCTTATTTAGATCTCTTAGAAGCAAAGAATAATTTATACAATATTTTCATTCAGATGGAACCACGTGGAACACTCTACATGCGAGTTCGACACACAGAGCCCCATGAGCTCTTCCGTCGTCGGACAACAGCCCCACGATTGGCGCCACCGCCTCTATTTGGTGCAGAATTAGAAGCAGTAGTGGCAAGAGAGCTGAGACCCCCACATGCACCACCTGTTCCACTGGTTGTTAGACGATGTGTAGAGGAAATTGAAAGACGAGGCTTGGATATTATAGGTATACTTGTTTGTTTTTTGTAAATAATGTGGTATGTATTAAGTATTGATATTGAGAAAAACATACATATATTGCTTTTCCATTTTTTAAATAAAATACACTTTGGTTAACTTTTTGGTTTAATTGTAACAGTAAAATAAATACTATTATTATGTTTTTTAAATTTAATTTCCTTTTCTGAACTAAAATACTTTAATTTAAGGTCTCTACCGTTTATGTGGATCGGCAAACAAGAAACGTATATTGCGAGAGGCGTTTGAACGAAACGCGCGTGGCGTTGAACTCACTCCAGATTCGGTTCCTGATATAAACGTTATTACTGGAGTGTTAAAGGATTATTTGACAGAATTACCTCAGCCATTGTTCAGCCGCTGCTTATTCCAGATGACTTTGGATGCTTTAGGTAAGTTGGATCCAATCAATACCGTTCATAATTCCTAAAGTATATTCCTACGAATCTTTTGCTTTTGACTGTAGTCGAATTATCACTTCATTTTATTGTAAGTCCTCTACCAGAACCGCTGTCTAAACTGTAAATAAGTATAACACTAATATTTTTTACAGGTGTATGTCTGCCGGATGACAAAGAAGGGAACGCTCGTCTAATGGCCTCCATAGTAGAATGCTTACCTCGAGCAGCACGGTCTACTTTGGTTTTCCTTCTCGACCATTTAGCTTTAGTCGTGGCAGCTCAAGACAGAAATAAAATGTCGCCACAACATTTAGCAGTGGCTATGGCACCTCCATTAATGCTCCACTCTCAGCCACCAACAGACTTGGATTATCATCGGCCGATTCATGTGTTACAATGTCTTCTTCAAATATGGCCGCCGCCCAAGCGTTCAGGTAATGTCGTCGTCTGTGTCGCTTTTGATGTTTTTGTAGAATTGTAGAGGCGAATTTCACAATCTATATTATTTAAGGTTTTCAATTTTCAATCTTAAGCTATTTATCAGCTTTAAATGTGGGATTCACTTCGCCTTTATTATTCTAGAATTGGAAACATGCTTTGACTAATACTTTTACAATTAAAACTATTCACAATCTTATTGAAATTTTAAGTTTATCATCATATTCAAACACAGTGTTTCGATAACGACGCTGCTTGGTTTTTTTAACATTTATTGTATTTAATATATAATATGGAAAATCAAGTCCATATTCCACTTATTTACAATCTGTCATTTCTTAGTCATAATATTTGTTTTCAGTGTCTCACTATACTATATACTCAAAAAAATCTCTACAATGGTATTTTCCAATTTAACGATTTAAACTAAAAAAATACATTAAATAGCATTTTTTACAAATATGTATTACGGTTTTTATTTACTACTCGTTAATTTAACTTTTTACACTAAAATTACCACACATGAATTTACAATGAATTTAATACTTAATTAACAAGGATAAATGACATATGCTTATTCTATCTATAGTAAAAGATAATTAAATATTACATAAAAATTACATTTAATTAGTAATTATATTTTAAAACTATTGTAGAGAAAATACATATTTTTATATCTACATTTATCACTAACTACTCATATCTTACATTTCTTCTAGCTCTGCTTTTTTAGTTACGTTTGATAAACTTCTTATGTGCAAATTTACTTTATTACAAGTGAAAAAAATGAACGAAAAAGAATAAATAAATTATTTTATTTGTAATACTTATCCCACTTTCTTATATATTCTCTGTTGATTTATATTGTTGCTGTAATTTTATAATTCATAATACCATTCATCATATATTATAAATATATGAAGCACGCACATAAATATTATCACTCGTACAACAAAACCATGTTGCATGATTGTTGTTGTTGTTGTTGTGATTAAACTAAGCGGAACCTTAACGCATGTATGTTTGTAGACAGTTCGGCGCGGCGAGCCAGCAACCGGGCCGCGTGGAAACAGAGTCAGTGCGTCGCCAGTGGCCTCAGCCACGCTCCAAGGTTAGGATTGTTGTAGCGGGAGTTAGTGTTGTTTTTTTTGTTGTTTTGTTATTATTGGTTGGTGGAGGAAATTAAGTCCAAATTATGCTGTTGTGCTGTATTCTTTCGAAGTTAGGATCGATGCAGCGGGAGTTAGTGTTGTTTTTTTTTAGTTTTTGTTGTTGATTGATTTAGGCGTTAATTAAATCGTTGCTGTACAGGTGTGGCTCAAAATATGATTAAGATAGTTGTTACAAAAATTTAAGATTAGTAAAGTTGGAACTCTCATACTATAATTTTATAATTTTGTCTCACTAACTCCCGAAGAAAACGAATTACCTGAAATATTTGTTTATTCATCAAATCTCTCATGATATGTACGTAGAGAGTACGTCATGTAGTGTATGCCGTGTCGAACTGTTGAAAATTTCCTCGCTTTTTCTAAAATATTTTTTATTATTTCTTTTTTTGGTTTAGATTAAAACGAATGTTGTCGTTTAGATGCAGTTATTTGTGAAAAAGCTTTTTAAATATCTATCATCGCAGCATTCACAAATGTACACCACGACACTGACAATGTTTTTTCTTTATTTCCTGCTATTATCATTTATAAAAAAATATAGCTAATAGCAAAAAATATGAAAATTAAAATAATCCATATATGTCTTTATAATTGAATTTTGATTGAATTATATATTTTATTTAAATTAAATTATTTAATTAATTTCAACAAGTCCAATTAAGTTAATTGTTTCTTTTAAACGATTAGTTACTTGTGATTTTATATTAGTTTCACTGTAAGCGCAATGGTCATGTGTTCGATTCCTTCTCGGGGGAATTAATTTCCTCGCTCTGGAAACACTGTTCTATACAGCGTAGAGTTAACAAAATATAATTTTATTTTAATATGCGCTTATTTTTATAAGTGATTACTTTTCTAATAATGCATTGTATATTTACTACCTGTGACAGGCCGAGTTCCGCCCTCAGTCAGTCCATATCGGCATCAAGCGGCAGCATCAGCAGCATCTCCGCCGCCAGCTCTCTCGGCTCGGGCCGGGGCCGACCGCTCGCCGCCCGCACATGTACGTACAGTGCTGTTGACGAGTCGCGGCCACCCTGAAGTTAGCTGTAAATGACTGCGCAAATTAGATTTTTCTTACTTTTGGTTATTTTCTTTCCGAGAAAACAATGCGCAAAAGTTCATAAAGCCTAACTTCAGAACGACCACCACTGTAATAAGTAAATAATGTGTGTTTGAGCTTTTTATTCGTGTAAATATCCAAATTAAAAAATCTATATTTAAAAAGACTTTTTCTAGTACTTTTGTATCGTTGAATGTACTTATCGCTACTACCGGCTCGGAAGACAGTTCTACTAAAAGCCGGCAAGAAACTCAACAGTTGCTCTTTTCCATGTCAATGTTTAATTTAAATTGTTATTAATTGAACGCAAATTGAATGCTATCCTGCAAGAGTTTCAATAGACATTAATGAACAGTGTATTAAATAGGCTTTCATTAAATTTTCCTTTATATTCTTTCCCATACTTATTAATGTTCATATTACAGGTTCTCTCATCAGTCAGGGGCGGCCAATATCGTCCGCAGTCGCCGCGCGGCCCGCTGCCCGCTCCTCCTCGCTCCCGGCAGGTGACAGTGTCGTCTCCCGGTTCACCCACTAGCAGCTCAGGTACCTGTAAACATCGCTCATTAATTAACTATTATTTATTGTATTGAATATTGAACATTGTATATGTAGCAACATCACAAGCATTATTTAAGTGTTCAAGATAATTACAATTTTATAATTTTCATATTTTACAGAGAGCCACAGTCCTGCGGAAACAATAAAGCCTTGCGGGTCGGCATCGTCCATCATAAGGCAGCCGGAGCGCGCGAGCTCGCCGCGCATGTCACCGCGGGCTTCCCCCCGCGCCTCGCCACGGGACTCCCCGCGTGGCTCCCCGCGTGACGTTATCCCCGGCTCGAGGGACTTCTCCCGCGCGTCTCCGCGTGACATAACGCCGGGCTCGCGGGACTCCCCACGCGCGTCCCCGCGTGACGTCACGCCTCGTGGCACGCCGGGCTCGCGGGATTCCCCACGCGGCACGCCTGGCTCCGCCATCCCCGGCACGTCGGCTGGGCTGGCCGTCACGCTGAACACGGGCCCCGGAGGAGCCAGCGGCGCGCTCAGCCCGCGCTACACGAGTACCAACCCGTTCCTGCAGCAGTACGACGCGGAGGAGGAGGCCGAGGCGTGGCGCACCTCCGACATATTCTCATCTACCGCGCACACATAGTGCTCATAGCGAATTGAGATTTTCTAGTCAATTTTTTTGTATTGTATTGTATTGTATCGAATCGAAAGAGTGCTACGATACCGCTGTATATTATGTTGTTCGGCGAGCGTGGTGCGCGCTCGCGACCTTTGTTATATATAGAGCGTTGATGTATATTGTGAGAATGTTTAATGACCGCCCCGCGCCGGCGCTCCGCCCGTGGCCGCAGCTGACGTATCGCGTCGTACATTGTATATAGTTGAGTACGCCAGGGCACCCCGGCGGGGCCCGGCGGCGGCCCGAGGCGCTACACACATCACCCC
Organism: Heliconius melpomene rosina; assembly: GCF_056956725.1. Lineage (NCBI taxonomy): Eukaryota > Metazoa > Arthropoda > Insecta > Lepidoptera > Nymphalidae > Heliconius > Heliconius melpomene. Next base: position 3,098,859 of record NC_140401.1, on the reverse strand, counting down.
ACATATCAGAGGCTTGCGTGCACGTTCGACACGGTGTTAGACGTACAATGCGAAACATTCCATTCTTGATCATCACTACTATACAGGGTCGCTACTTGAGGTAGGGTTGTTAGGGGATCGTGGAACTTATTAGAATATTAATACAGGTCTATTTGTGAATTTATTATAACGAGGCTATTCCAGTCAAGTCTTTTTGACTTTTTGATATTTGGAGCCGTAAATAGGCAAATTTCAATTATCCCCTAAGAGCTTCATCCCAAAATACCGTCCTGCTTCTTTAAGTCATCGAGCATGACTCCTGACTGTCATCAGTCAGTGTCGACGGTGGACACAAGTCAGTAGGTCGATTAGGGAGTATCGTTGAACAGACGGACGTTCTTGAGACTGAGGCCATATCAGCTCGCAAATCGATGGACATCCGTCGTAGAACGAGCGATTACGTTAATATTTCAATATTTTTTAATTTAATTCTGAACAATATCTGTTTGTTTACTTAATTATAAATAAATTGGTACTTATATTAACAATTAGATTTTAGTGAAGCTACGTATCGCTAATTCTATGAGGGAATGGTTTTTTTTTGAAAGTCGGTCGCATTCTCAAGATCAGAGCTATTATTTTCGAATTTCAACTTCTGAAACATAGCCGGAGAACTGTCTTATAATATAACTTTCGTTTACCACAAAACTTAGGCGTACCGTACGTGTATTCAATATAATTCATTATAAAATTGTATTGCAAAAATATCTTTAAATATCACTGATGGAGTGGCATGTGATAAGTAAATATATTATATTAATATAATTAACTAACAGGACATTTTAAATAAAAGCTGATCTTCTAAGCTGTTCCTTCATTCGTACATTGAAATTCGCAAATAATACCCCGGTTCTTATAACGAGCGTCTGCTAGACATATAAGAATGGTAGAAATCGACCAATGACAGCACTGATGAACACCTCACTGCCATGATTGGTCCATTTTGCATAGCGTATTGCGTACTACGAGTATAATAGTTACCCTTGTTTATATGTCTGTCGGGGGCTGTTTAATTATAAAACGGCTTTTGAGCAACACTTCAAGAGAAGTTTTGTTATAAATGTTTATTATGATAGCATTGCACAAAGAACACGACTGATATGGGACACAACATTTTTGATACTTTACCGTTTTACCTGTTTCTCGTTTGTGATAATTCTAGGACTTGTGTTTGGAACCTCGCCTTTTATATAAACTAAATGTTCGATCATGAATTCTTGTTCTACCCTACTAGCCTACTGCGCACGGCGCGCCCGCGTGCTTATAAATACTATTCTTAACGTACTCTCTAAATAATTAAAGTTGGACTTTACTGTATTGACATGTTATTGTGCTTATATATTGATATGAAATTAATTAAACATAATAATAATTATATGGAAAAAAGAGAATTTATTCGTAGTTAGTTAGATCGCAATTGTATGCGGACTTGAGTAGATTGTGGTAGAGAATTCATGCACGGATATTTCTTAACGATAAATCTTTTCTGAAGGTTGAAAATCGATGACAATATGATTTTAGAAATGAATTTATAAAATCTAATGCATTTTAGAACGATGTCGTCTTCAAATCGCTCGGACGTCCGCGAATGGAGCGAGCGTATCGCCTCGAAGTCATCCACATCCGATGTCGTCCTCATAAAGTAGATACTAAATGTCATTCGCTCATCATTCAACGCCGATACCACTCGGTACGCTAGTTTTATTCGCCACGAATGGAACTTTCGGGTCGTATTATTGGAAAACCAACGTACGATGAAACTGAAGCATATGGCTGCCACAACGATTTTTATATTTAAATGACGTTAAAATAGCATTTTACTATGCAAAGTTATTACTCGATATTTCAGAAGAATATTAAAAGTTTATATAGATATCTTCATCGCTTTACATTTCATTTGATTGGAACTTATTAAATAGGTTCGGCTATAAATTATATGAATACTTAAGCTATATATGAAGTTGACTTTAACTTATTATAAACTATAATTATAATTAATGACTCAGTCATGTCATTATGCAGAAAGTAATATACTGATTTTAATTAATCTGAAATTTTATAGTTTAATTCCAATAAGAATATTACGCTATTCCTCAAGTCATGAAATTATATATGGAGTCGGTAGTGTATTTATTGTATACTTAAGAATAATTTTATTTTAACAAGTATATTGGAAACGATATTAAAGCATTAACGGTCTATTAATTGATGACATCACTAAGAGATTTCTCCATCAATGAAGAAATAAATAAATTATAATTATGATTAACGAAAGAATATTGTTAAGTAATTAATATTAAAAATACATTTATTAATTTAAAACACAATATTTACTCCATTTATTGATAAATCACCTTCAACTTCATACTCTACCTTTTCCAAATATATTTTGAAAAGATTAGTTCATCACCTTGTTTCATAATCGTAAATATTTAATACAATAAATCCATTACGGGCTCTGGTAACTAGTATTAATATATTCAATAGTACGATCCGTGCATTGTAAATATGACTTGAAGTGTCGCTCGACAGATGCCGGCGTAGCGGCAGTAGTGTGTAGTGACTACGGCGCACGGCTTCCGTTGGCTTCCCGCGGCCGCGGCACTGAGAGACCACTTGTATTGTATTTGTAGATAATTATATGTTGTGGCTATGTAAATACATCCGGATGCTTTAATGGAGTTTGTATTATTATTATATATTATATAATTATATATTAGTTGTTAAACATATTCGTTTCATATTTTATGTTAGAACATAGTTCTAATATTGTACGCTGTTATATTATAAGGAACGGAGCGTGTCTAGAGGTAATATTATGCGAGTTAGCTTAATTATTTCTAATTGAAAATTATATTTCTTTGGAAATATATTTAATGTAAGATTGGTTATTATGCGTACTTATATACGTATCAGCCTAATAAATGTATATTAAATATAAATTTTTAATATAATAAAAGGCGATTTCATTAAAGCATTCCGGATCTAGCGAATATTTAGGTTATATGGGTTTAGGGTAGCACTAAATTGAATGAACTAATTAGATTCCTATGAAATCTTAGACCGTGGAGTGTAGAAGTGGAGAGTGGAGAACAAACTGCTACTATTATATTTCGAAAATTCATATAAATGTCAAGGGCAAATATCCTTATATGTTAAATTGACTAGTATAGACAACTTTAGTTCATTGGAATAAAATTGCTGAAATATTAAAAATCCTAGCAAAAATGTATTGAAATATAAACAGAATTGAATCAAAATAATTAATAAAAATTAAAATAAAAGAAAAACCATAAAAATTAAATGATCAGCTAAGGAATTCTTCTCCTCCTAACTCCTCACTTCTACGCTCATCATCCAACACAATAGTATTGACAGATGGTGCCAAAGCATTCCTTCCTTTACCTTCAGTGTTCATTTAGGTAAATTAACTTCACATCGCTTTATACGAATGTTTGATATCGAATAATTAATTCGGACTTCAATAGCAATAACCAATGTATAATGTACTTATATGTCTTGTCGCATAGTGTATATATATACATATAGTTGGTTTTATAATTTGTCTTGTATGTTTGTATGGTAATCAATGTTCAGTATAATATAGTTCACATTTAGGTCTCTTGATGTCGCCCTCGCGGTCTGTTTATGTTGCGGGACGTCGTCCCACAAATAATATCAGTATTTCAAAAATTTGGTAAAGTAGCGTTACTACGTGTACTTAACGTAACGAGTAAACGCCGCTCGCTGTACGAGCGGCTGGAACACAGACGAAAATAAATAATACAACGTTGATTATGGCTTTTATTATTTTTTTATACCTTCTACAGATTCTACAGATTAACTATTATTTTGTTAGAATATGAAAAGCACTATGAGTAGACGGGGTACGGTTGAAAAGTTGGACTGTTGAAACAAAGCAAATATCTCAATAACCGTGGCAGATGATAGTGGGTTCAAAAGAGGAATGAAAAGTAGGACAATGTGATAAATGAATATTTTTGAGATTCCAGTGTGTTTTTTATTATAAACGTTTTTAAGCCTAAAACGGGCTTAGGGACAGATGAAACATTTTTGATGGGTACGGTTGAAACACTAAATCACGAGTGAGACAAATAAGTATTTGAAGAAAAGAATAGGCTGTATACTATATACAGTTTTATATAATTTATAAAAAAACTAATTAAATGACCACGAAGTAGAAAAGAACTATTGTGTGTAAGGCTTTTATTGCTATATCGTTAAATGTGATGAAAATTGTTTAAAAATAAATTGACATAGTGACGTAAAAATAAATTAAATATTTATGTTGAGATAGCAATACAGGAAGCTTCAAAGGCAATTTGATATTGAGTGCTTGAAGCCTTTCTTTGAGGAAAGCTCTATAAAATATGCAGTATTTATTAACCTGTTGTTTTTGATGGGTCGAGTCGAGAAAATAAAATTTAATCGAAAGAACCGTCAAAGAAATGCTACGATACTAATTTAATTTTTGTTTCAATCTATAAATATAGTAAAATGAAAAATGTCAACTTTGTTTTTATAACAAAATGATTACTTTCTAAAGCCCCGTAAAACCCTAGGACATCGAACTAATATGGCCAGTTTATGTGGATACAGATTTAGGTATTTTTTATAAACATTCGAACAGTTCCATATTAAGAGCGTAAATAACATTGTAAAATATTAATAAATAATCATAATTATCAACACGAGGTGTCTCAAAATTAGGGATCCCGAATATTAACGTGCTATAAAAAATATTGAAAATGTAATGTCATAATGGACCACCCAAGCATGAGCAGTGCATTCATTGAAAGTCCCGATTATGAGTTTATGAGCATTTCATGGGATACCCTAAAATAACTGCTAAATGAAATTTCCTAACTCCTAAATAAATCCTTCATTTCGTATTCGGTTTATTCAAATACACATTTATGTACGTCCTGATAAAACTTGGTTAAAATATATTAAACTAAATATTGTTTTAAACTATTAACTAAAGTACAAAAGTATTAAACTATTAACTAAGTTAGGGTAAAGAATTGATTTATGTATATCATCAATATTTAAATCTGTGACTTGACTAAAACTTTCCAAACTTACCACAACCCTACGTTTATAATTTAAAATTTAAATATTTAGCATATTTAGGCTTACCCCAAAAAGTTTATCATAATCTGATTCAAAGTTCTCGTCTTCCGTTCGAATTACTTTGGAATACCACAAATTGTTATTAGAAGAATTTTGTTTGATAATAGCCGTTATACAACAATTTTCCCCATCCTGTCAGCTGGTTCGATTAAAAAATTTAGATAATAAAACTTTTGCTAGACCTTATCTTCGACCTAATTAATTATTTATTAAACACATTGTTTCTTAACACTAGGTTCTAGATCTAGAGTTCTACTCGAGGTTCTTTCTACCTCTGACTATCCAGCTATATGTGAAATACGCCGGGTAGCTGTATATTTAAAATACAAAAGTAATAGAATAAAATATAATATTATAACATAAAATATAATTTTATTACCTTGACTCAAATGGAAAACGAAGTAAGCATATGTATTAAGAAATGCTTCAAGTTCTCACGCGGCTGGTATTCGTTCATACTTCAAATACTTTATTTAGAATTCATTTATTTATTTATAAAATGTCTTAGAAATACAATAAATAATTACAATAATTCCTTGTATTCATAATAAAATAATAATACCTTTATTTCTATATCAATTTTAGTGTTGACGTTTTTTGATAAAGGAACTTTGTGACAATTTCATTTGCAACTTTCAACAAATTTAACGCGATACTAAAGTCAATTTAATAGTACCAATAATAATAAAAATGTATTTATTTAAAAAAATTATAATATATAGTTAAATTTGCTAACTTGAATGTGCTAAAACGTAATTTCATTTCCTATTTCACCCAAACTGTTTCGTACTTTTCATATTAAGTTCTACTTGCTGCTTTAATTAAATTATAAATTTTTAAAAAATAAATACATATTTGCGTACAATCGTTGCGCTGGGGCATAAGTGTGTGACTGTAGATGCGACGGGTTATGGGTTCAATTCCCACTCGAGGAAATGAAATATTTAATATTAGAGTTCCACCACTCAACACACAAAGCCTCCAGAATTGAGACGGAGTGTCCTAACACTAGGTTACCTCAGCCTATTTCGCTATATATAGCCTAAAGTTGAAAAAAATATATACCGAGTTACATATGACCTGAGTAGGATTCAAATTCACAATCACATAACGATACCTCGATTATGTTTACTATACATAAGGTGACATAATAGTGTATCTATTCTAACAACCACAAGTATATAATAAAAGTAGCACGATTCCCTCGTGACGGCTACATATTTTCAAGGCATACGAGCTCAACTTTTAAATTGAGTTCCATTCAAGACATGTTAGTGGAAAATAGGATTTCTATACAATGTGCATCTCAAACTTGACGGAGTGAAGCTTCAAGCAGTGACAATATTTCAACATTACACTAATTTTATTTTCATGTTTATTCTTTTCATGGTATATTGAGTGACATTTTATGTTAGTTACAGGGTACTGTCAATGTTAACTTTTACCTTTGGAAGATTTCTTTGAATTTGTCGTTAGAAATCAATTTTATTTACATCATTTCTTTGTTTTTGTATTTCTTTGAACGACGTGTTTTATTTTCAATAGAAGTATGTAAACACCTAAGAAAACAACAAACATCTCTCTTAGATCTATCTCTGTGCAGTATCGCCCATCTCTTTAGATAGTCTCGCTAATTTTACTTTCAGTATCGACTATCGAATCAATAACAATGAGCGAAGAAATGAAAATATTAAATTTCCCAAATGAGAATCGAACCTACAACCGTCGCGTTTAGTCACATGCTTGTGCCCTTATGCCACAGTGGTCTAATCAAGTCTAATCTCAAACGAATGACTGCTAAAAGTAGGTAAAATAAGAATGATGCCATTATATTGTAGTAGGGGATAAAAGAACAAATGTCAAACCTTTGTTGACCTACAAAAACAAAATATGGATGAAATTTTTACTAAGATCGCGTAAAAAACGTGAGGACCTCTCGGGGATACGTAGATGGCTAGTGTCCCCGAGGTTTTAGTTTTGTCATTAGGTTAATATATATAAGAACTTTATAAAGGAGTGTATGGTGATGGATGGATCCAAAGAGTTCTTTTGTGACCATATCGCCTCGTTCTCTTTAAGTATCATTTTTAAGATAAAACACACTCACTGTGTACATAAGTGAACTTTTTTTATCCTATGGCTGAATTGTACACCGTAATCAAGACCGAAAAAATAAAAATATCTTTAAATATCTACAAAATATTACCTCGGTTGGGAATCAAATCCACATACATTTAAAATTAGACATTACGCAACTGGGAAGAATATTTATGCGTTGTTATTGAAACAATACAAATTATTGTATTTTTTAAAAAGGGAAAAAGCGAGACCAAATATATATTTATTTAAATTCCCTTCGTTATCAACGAAACGAAAATGAATTCACAACCAAATTCCAGAAAATTTAATAATTTACCAACTTAACTGAAATTTTCAATTCACATTGTATTTTGCGTAGTCATTTCGAATTTTCGAAATAATCTTGTTAATTAAAATTAGGGGCTACAATGGCGGTCCCCAGGCGCCCGTCGCTCGCTCACTGAGTGCTCTTCACCTATGTCGTCGTTCATATATCTACGAGTATATATCCATGGCACGTGCAATTTTCGCTATACTGTATTTGGGTAAGGCTTAAAGTGGTCTTCAATCTCAATAGGTAATTGGAAATTGAAATTTGATGGTACATTCTGAACCTTACGACGTACATATAGGTATTTACAATTATGAACAAATGTAAAATGGTCAGGGTTTCATTAAAAATATATTATATACCGAAATGTACGACTCGTAAGTAAATAAGCTGAAAGACGTTGAAATTAAAGTTGGATAATTATAATTGTTTTTTTTTTTTAAGTTAAATTGGAGGTTAAATAATTTTTATAATAAATCTCCTAGCAATATGGAGCGGACTATTCAGGGAAACTAAATTTTTGTGAACTTAGATTATTCTAGCCGACACGGTAACACTCATTTGGGCTTTAGAAAATCTAAAGAAATTAAATAACAAACATCGTCTTCTTGCAGTTAATAGATACCATTAAAGTGAATACAAAGTTCATATCAGCATAAATTCTTATTCCATAACATCAAGGCTTTTGTATTAAAATAACATTTTATAAAGTCAATACGAGCGGAATAGCGGTAGAATTGATAAATGCCTCAAGTTCCAGGCTAGAACATTCTCTAAATTATTTTATAAGAAATATTGCATAAATTTATATGCATAATATGTCAGTAGTTCTTTACTACGTAAAATGCAGTTATTTTAAAGTTATCTATTAATATTTAATTATTTATATAATAATTAATTCTTCTAGAAGACGGAGGCCAGTCATGGCGCAGAGGGCTTAAGAAGAAATTAAATGTTTTATATTTTAATTTCTTCGCTCTGGTGCCGAGGCAAAGCGCGGCGTTGAGTTCCGTTACTAAACACGCAATATCTCCAACTTTTAGCGAGCATTGTGTCTTATCACTAGGCTCCCGCGTGATACAGCGTGAAGCTGTATACGTAATTCTTCAACAAAATTAGTTAAATTAATTCACTTTGTATCCCTTAATGTAATAATTAATATTAATTAACCTAAGTGCCTGAACCTTCTAAATTATGAAAATACCACCATCAAAGTCGAAGTTCTAAATTCAAGTGGTCAAGAGTACTCCAATATTCAAATCCAACGAGGAACATCTCGTAAGAGCTGAGTTTCAAAGTCCTTACAAATGTCTGTAATGAATCAAATGCTGTACAACCCAATATGGTTTCTATTGCTACAGAAATAAAGCCTATAAATTACTGCTGTTGCTATAGTTTTGTGAAATATTGAAGCACTTCAAGTACTGTAGTAGATAAGTCTAGGTTGTGTAGTTTGGACTTCTTAATAGTTTTAGTTTTCGTTCGTATGTAATGAACTGATGTTTATCTTATTCTATCATTCAATATATTTATTATTTTCTAATATCTCTCCCATATTAAATAATTATAACGTATGTCTTGCAAAGGCATTGTGTGTTGAGTGGCGGAGCTTAACGCCTCAAAGCGTAAGATTATATAAGGTCAAATATTTTGTGAAATATTCTATATGGCGACCTATATATTATTAAATTACAGAACATAAAAAATAAATCAATATCATATAGTGCAGGTAGTATTTGCGAGAGTCGACTGAGAGAGTTCCCATTGTCATCCCCCGCTAACGAAGTACACTCGACCCGCGATGTATACGGGTCACGAGCTGTACTGCGTTTGACGCACTCAGCCAGGAATATGCAAATTTATGTAGATGACTGTATTTATGCCAAGACGCTTTATATATGCAATATATATGTATGTATATGGATTATATTTATGAATGTGAAAAAAATGTAAGAAAACACAATGAGACCAGGTGTAGAGGCACAAGGGTATGTAAACGCGACAGGTTGTGGGTTCGATTTCCTTCCAAAGAAATGAGATGTTTATTATTTTCATTTCTTTGCTCTGGTGTCGAGACGAAACGCGGCCTTGTGTTCCGCCATTCAACATATAATGCCTCCAGAATTCGGCGGAAAGTGGGAAGCCGAGGGTTTTAACATTTGCCACGGTTTCCTATCCTGCTTCATGCGGGATACAGCTGTAGTTGAAAAAAAACACGTCTTAACGTTGAATTTTTATTCAGCATCTACCATAGTAAAATGAAGTCATATAACAGCTTTATTATATTTAAGTTACTATATAATTTATCAATAATAGCATACTCTATATTATTATATAATTAATTAATGAATATTGGAAATGAAGAGAAATCTTCATTCATCAATACTTAATTTTCATATATTTACATTGAGTTGTAGATTAAAAGCGAATGTCATGAAAGCTCTCCAATAATTGCATTGCATCAGCCGCGATATACTTTGAGGTTTCACCAATGTTAAAAAAACTATTATTTTGTTTATTGTAAATAATAAATTTAATTGTATATTTGTCTAAAAAAGAGAAGTCTTTAAGAGAAGTATTCATTTTATTACTGTCCTTTATATAATTTAATAAAAATTTCCTCCCGTGGGGATCGAACTCACAAGCACAGATGACGTCACATAATTTTTAGCTGAGCCACAATGTTGGTATGAAAAACGTAAGAGTTTAAAAAACAAACAAAATGTAATTTGCTCAGGCCTTACTCATAGTTGATAAATAATTCATAAAATTTGTAAGAGAGTGTGTACTCCATTCTGTATTTTCATTTCAATGGTAAATTCAATTAGTGCTACTAAATTATTGATCTAATTACTTTATGCAAGCACTTTACAGGCGAGTTTCTATAATTTTATTTGAATTCAAGCTTTACATCGAGCTTTATAAAAACTAATTTATTTATTTGAAATCATATTAATTATTATTAATCGTTTTGAATGAAATATAAAAATAAACTTCAATTGAATTAGTTATGTGATTTTATTGTCTCCCGTTGTTGTGGGCTAGATAGAAAAATGAAGAAATCAGTCACTCTTTTCTCCATTTGCTAATCAACTTAAAAATGAGTCGCCGCACCCTGTTTTATCAGAACGAAGATATTAGTTATAATTTAAATATAAATATTACTCTGTGTGGATATCGTAAACCCGCTATGCCTCCAGAGTTCGGTGAAGTGGAGTACGGAGTGTCTTAACTCTGCCTAACCTGTTGTATGCGGGATACAGCGTGAAGCAGAAGAAAAAAAAATACAAGTAAAATAATATGAAAAGACTTAAGCTTACCATCATAAATGAAAGTCAAACTTTCCTTGACTTTTGCGAAACCAGTCATAAATTACAAAAATACGAGATGCTCCCTTTATTTAAACTTAAACGTTTCTGAGCTCGCTTTATTAAATCTTCATAATTTATATTAGACGTGATGCTGAAAATAATGCAGGAAATATATTTTTGTAAAGAAAAATAAATTAAATTTGTGATATTTCATGATTATAATTAAAATATTAAAAAAATAATAATAATATAAGCTACACGAGAACACTTTTTATATTGTTTCTTTTCTGAAAACTTTGTTATGGATATCGTCGACTTGAGGCTACAATGACGTAATGACATACTTAGAAACAAGTAAAATATGTCAATAAATAAATTAATTAAAGAGTACTAATATACTTTATCTTCTGATTTTTTTAAAAAAGTGCAAATATGCATTAAATAAGCGATATAGGAAAAATATAGTAAATTTTGGATGTATTGTAATATGTTCATTGCAAAACACTTAATAAAGAACATATCTGTAATAAAGTGCTATACGAGTTTCCTTAAAGTGCTATTTCCTTCCACGCGCCACCGAACTGTGGAATAGCCTACCCGCGGCAGTGTTTCCAGGTCGGTACGATATGGGTACCTTCAAAAAGCGCGTCTATCTCCACCTCAAAGGCCGGCAACGCACCTGTAGCTCCTCTGGTGCTGCACGGGGTCGTGGGCGGCGGTGATCATCATCAGATGACCCGAACGCTCGATTGCCTTGTCCTTTTTCCATAAAAAAAAAAAAAGAGTACGGGTGAGATGAATGACACACTGAGATTTAGAAAATGACTACAGTTTTTCATAATAGTAGTACAAAATGTTGTAGGTATCGCTACGGTGTAGATCTCATATTTTTAATAAGATAGTAGAAATTTTAATAAGATAGTAGAAAACGACTGAGTCCAATCGTATGAATAGACATGTGAACTTGTACTATAAGAAATGGGGTTTTATTTATCAACTTATTGTTTTAATATATATAATAGGTATAAAAAAATTGAGGCCAGTCGTGAGTACACGTCTGTAAAAAGCGACAGGCACAGACATTTTTTTAGTAACTATTTTAACATAAATTATAAACCTAGTATGATAAAAAGTGTTATGCAGTTATTTTAAATCTTTCATGAATATTAATGGGAACCGTGTCCGAGATTCTACATTATCTAGGCAGAACAAAGGAAAGCTTTTAACCTGTCGTCTCTGGACGGCTCTTAGGTGGGAAATTAATTTACTATCATACGTCTAGCTTTTATTTTACATATGCTTTTGACTTACCTTTGGATATTGAAGTCAAAAAATATGATATGAATAGTTTTGTATTAAGAGTTTTTTGAGGGATGTAAAATGGGCTTAATATACTGAAAACCTGTATTTAGAATGATCAAATCAGAAAACAGAAATTATTTAAACTTTATCTATAAGAAATGAGACATTCCTGTGTGAGTGCGAAATGATTTCGTTCTTTTGATTTTTTTTTCACGCTGTATCCTGCTCAAAGCAGAGTAGGCAGATAGAACATGGAAACCTAATGTAAAGACACTCCGTTCCCATTAAGACGCTTTCGTTCTCCGCTTTCCGTAGATTCTCGAGGTATTGCAAGTTGAGTGGCGGAACTCAGCGCTGCGCTTTACATTTATACCAGAGCGAAGAGAAAAAATATTTCATTCCCCCAAATGACAATTGAACCCACAATCGTCGCTTTTATAGTCGCATGATTGTGATCTTGCACCACGATGACCTCGATTACATTAGATTTCACAAACATCTACAAACTGTAAGATAGTAGTAGTTAGTGGAGTTTAACACTATAGTTTAGTTCAAATTAGACCCAGGGGTACATTTGTGTTTTCAGTCAAATATTACCCGAAGTTGAATTTGAACTCATCACAAAGCGCACTAGCCAGTGTTTGGTAAACATGAGCAAAATTCGCCGCCAACAACGTTCGGCACACATTTGTCATTCTAAATTCTATAAAGAATATATATTAAGGGTTAGGGGGGTATATATATTAGGGGTCAACCATATTTAGGGGTCAAAAACAGATATTTATATAATGTATTTCGAATATGTAGGTATAGTTATTTAACTGGCAGTGTTATTAGAAATATTTTATCATAATACAAGCTTATAGTACATCGTGAAATATAATATGTTTTACGACATAGTACTAGTTTTGGTTAGTATAACAGGAAAAACGGTTGAGTCTATTTAATTCTTTCAGGAAAGAATTTTTACCAAAAAATATTACAATATTTAAATAGCAGGAAAAGAGAATATTTAATACAGTACCTTTTAAACATTCAGACTGAAATTTAAAACGCGCTCCTCATTTTTTAATTATTTACGTGTTTAGGCTCGCGTCTGCTGCGGGGCGAGGCTTTTAATATTTGCCTTGTGAATTGTTTATAACACTTAGAAAATTGGCCGCGATGATTGTGGGTTCAAATCAAAAAATTTGTAGAAAATACAATTTATAATTTAAGATATTCAATAATTAAAATTTTCTTCATTAGGCCACTGAACTTCCATAACGCTTTTTTCTGGCCTTTGTCAATGTAATATGCAAATCAAAGAAAATAAGAAAGAAAATAAGTTCGAAATTTGATATGAATGTATTTTTTTAAACTATAAAAATTATGTACCTACCTAATTCAGATTTTAGCATGTAAAAATAAAAAAATGTTTAACTTTTACTATTTATTTATCAATTTTTTTAGTTATCTAACTTTATCGACAAAACCTCGTATTGTCTTAATCGAACCTACAGTAATGGAAATATTATTAAAATATGTTCAGAAAATTTCAAAGTCCAGTTATTCCACAGAGAAATTTTAAATTAGGTACGTCGCAGTTTTCTAAAGTAATTTATATGATAAGACTCTCTAGAATGATATAAGGTTAAAGAAGTAAAATGAAATACCACTTCCTTCGTCTATAATAAGTGATATTTTATAGGATCATAAGTTTTTATTGGATAAATAATTTATTCATATTTTAAAATGACTGTAAAAAGTAATTTTCTGTCAGTCTGTCAAATTGAAATTTAATGTTTGTTTTTATGAACAATAAAAATTGCGTAAAATGTTTTCAACAAACCCACAAACGTCACGTTTACAGTCATAAGCATGTGCGCACCACTGAGCTACGGCGGCCTCAAAAAAAATAAGATACCATGATAATTTATTTACTTCTAGCTATAAGCTTCCTTTATTATTTAAAAAAGCAACTTTGTTATAATGTCATAAAATTAATTTCCATCTGTTAAATTTAATAAAACGATGAAACTGAATTATATAAATATTTGAAATAATCAACGATAACGATAGCGATAACGCAAGCTTTGATTTTATATTATGTTAATATTGCACGAAGGAACAATTCAAAGTCTTCTCTGTTGAATTTGTTGCTTTCGTTGTTCATTTTCTTTATTTTAATAAACCTTACCTTTCGTAGCTGGTATAATTTACCTTCCGTTCGTGTTTAAATCGTGAGGATGGTATAAAGACCGATGTTAAGCGCAATTACCTTAGTATTTTTGGATTTATTTCATATCGAATTTAAGCAAATTATAGAGTTAAGCGAACATATACATGCAATAATTAAAGTGAACCACTTTTTCATATTTTATTTGATTTTCAATATCACAATTTTTCTACCTACTATGTTTTGTAACAATAATTCCTAATAATAGTTGTATTTAGTGTATATAAATGCGTCGATGTTGCTTTATAATTTACTCTTAACGCGTATAGGTGAGTTGGCTAAAATACTTGGACGTATTCTAAAAATTGTGAGTTATTCTGCTGCATCTTTAAGTCGTAGGGTTCCGTACTTTAAGAGGAAGGAACGGATCACTTTATTATCCATCTATTTGTCTCTGGCTATTTATCTAGAGATGTCTCTGGCCATTTATCTAGAGATGTCTCTGGCCATTTATCGTGTGGAGATGCCTCCAGAATTCGGTGGAAAGTGGAGAACGGAGTGTTTTAAACTTGGTTCCCTCTGTCTACCCTGCTGTGTGGGGGATACAGCGTGAACCTGAAAAATATTTTCAAAAATAAATTAATTTAAAAGAGAAAATTTAAAGTAGAAAACGCGGAAGGAGATCACTTAGCAATTTATGCTGTCAGGGATTTCGTAGGTATATTAAAAAAATAATGGTCTGGTTTGTCACTGTCGTGATTTACGATCGTTGCTATCATGAAATATTGCTTCATGTTTCTAAAATATGCTGATAAACGATATTACTTTCACAGCCGCAAATTAATTATACGATTTTTTAAATTAGTGACAAAAATGTTATGACCTTTATTTCTCGTTAGGTAGTAGGTTTGGTTCCTGAGTGAAGGATGATAACAGCTTAGGTAGCTGAGCTGCCTCGAAACCAGAGCGAAGAAATGAAAGTAAGTAATTTCATTTAGGAATCGAAAATTAGGGAATCGAACCTACAACCTATCGCGTTTAGTCAGTCGCTTATGCCTTTGCGCCTCTAAGTAATTAAATGCTTAAACCTAATAAAAGATTACTAATATATAACTGCATAAAAAAATATGATACACTACAAAAGCAAGTCTTCTAGAGTTGCTAGGTAATCTTGTCCGGAAATCTTGAGATTTATAAGGTGCTCGTACAATAACAGCGCCGCTAACAAAAGAAGTGGAATATAATATATCTTTATTTTGTGAAAAATCGAGGATTTCCGTTGCTTTTCCGCATCCGCGCGTACACAATTCTGTTCTTGATTGCGTTTCATTTTTCCATTTCCCACAGTTTATTAGCTTCGAATAGGATATTTTTAATGTTACTAAGTTTTAAAATATCTTTTGATCTCTATATATTACTACTTTCCTATATAAACGTGATATACTATATTACTTACTGTAATTGTCTGTGGACTAGGTATAAATGTATATTAAAAGTAATACAATGTAGTACATACAAATTTTTAACTGCTTGTAACAGTACAAAAACAATAATGTCCTCTCAGAAATATTTATTTATAGTATCTTAATTATGGCATTGTTAATACAGAAATAATAAATGAAAAAATATTTAAAATAATTTAGGATCTTATGGTAATATATTCTTCTTTAAAAAAACGTAATCAATATAATAAATAATAATAAACAAATAATAAATGCGTACATTTATTTTATTATAATCTATTTAAGACTGTTACTAGCTGTACTATTAAAAGAAAAGAAATATAAACTTAAAATATCTAAGAAAGTTATTACAATATCATCCTCCAAGTTATACACTTAAAGTTAATGAACATTAAAAGACATTTAATACTAACAAAATGTATAATATTTCAAAGAAACGCTAAATAGGGTGTTCTAATAATGGACGTAGCGGAGCGTCCGAGAAGCATTATTAGTGACGGTGTACAGGGGAAAGCTTTTAGCATAGCCATTAAGTTCTCAGGTGGATTTTTCTAATTTCTCCTATTAATCGAAAAATCTTAATTTCAATTACAAAATATCGTCAAATTAAAGGTAATTATGATTTAATTTTGTAATAGCTGTTCAATTAACGTTGTTTTACCTTTTGTTTCGTCTTTGTAATGCTTTATTTCGTACTAGCTGACCTGGCGAACTTCGTACCGCCTAACAGTCATTCTTTATTTTGTGTTTTTAATACTTATTCTGCTATTCGGGACAGCAGGTCGGCTTTTATTTTTATTGCACTAAAAACAAAGAAACAATACAGTAACAATATTTACAAAAAGACAATAAAAAAGTGCAATGGGGGGCCTTATCACTAAAAGCGCTTTCTTACATGCAACCGTTTGAAAGAAAAGAAGATAGCAGAAAGGTGTAAATAGTAATAATAAATATGATATTAATAGATATAAATAAGTTATCTTATAAACATACATACACTGATAAAAACACAACATTCCCTAATTCTTTTTTTTCCAGAGAATCTTGCCAGAGCGCTATCTATTGTGCTAATAGTTAAACTGTCACCGTTCGATCATAGTTAAAACATACCGTTTTCTCAGTATAAGTAATCAAAAAACATATTTTACTACACTTTACAGACTATTTAATTTTATTTATATTTTTATCCACAGTCATGTAATTAAAACGTTTTCAAATTCTTTTCTTCCAGAGAATCATGCCAGAGCGCCATCTATTGTGCTAATAGTTAAACTGTAATCGTTCGATCATAGTTAAAACATACCGTTTTCTCAGTATAAATAATCAAAAAGTATATTTTGCTAAAGTTTCAAAATTAATAATATTTCTCCCGAAGTAATTAATGCTTAACAAATAATAACTTGTTGAGATGTTTTATTCGTTATCAAGATTCGTTAATACTTACTATTTGTTGTCAATAGATCTCCAATATTAACTTCTT
Organism: Heliconius melpomene rosina; assembly: GCF_056956725.1. NCBI lineage: Eukaryota > Metazoa > Arthropoda > Insecta > Lepidoptera > Nymphalidae > Heliconius > Heliconius melpomene. The sequence goes on along the minus strand of NC_140401.1, from coordinate 3,081,542 downwards.
GAAAACGTTAAATACTTATATCTTTTGATAGACTGAAGCGATTACAATGAAATAAAAACTAAAACCTACTCTGATTTATTTGTAATTTTTATATGTAAACGTTGCTTAAATTTGTTGTGTACTTTTTACGTGATACGTGTTCACATAAACAGACAAACAGACAAACAGACCAACAGACAAACAGACAAAAATTCCAAAAATGCTGGAAATGGATTCTGTTAATTGTCCTTTAACACCCTAGCTATTTTATTTTTAAATATTTTCAATGTACAGAAATGACTTTTCTACAGATTTATTATAAGTATAGATAACTGGATAGGCGGAGAAAACATTATGTAAAAGCTCTCCATTTTCCACTTTTCGCCTGAATTTCTAGACAATAAGTGTTAGACAACGCAACGTCGCGCTTTGACTTATCAGAGCAGTTAAATGAACATAATTTTTTACTTCTAGAGAACTGAATCTACTACCATTGTCTAAATAGTCAAATTTTGTACTAATACCCTAACCTGCCCCTATGGTCACAATTTTCCTCTTGATATTAAAATATTTTGTATTAGACAAAAACAATTCAATGAAAAAAACATAAATGTAACGCACACTTAGCTATCACTGATCCTAAGTTCAGATATAATTTTTATATAACTATATATTAATTGTTTTAAGCGAGTAGGTATTTCTACTTTTAATAATAAAACAGGGAGCGAAGCAATTATTGCTTGTTCTTTCCGCCGCGCCGTACAATTAATTAAGTTCATTAATATATTAATTATCTTTATTAATAGGGAATAATTATATTATATAGAAAATTGTTTATCGTTTATGTTCATTTTCATTTTGACTAAACAACTAAACTAAGTTGAAGTGAAACTAGACTAGCTTCCAAAGTTGAGATATTTTTTTCCCCAGACTGTGACGAATAACCTTTATTTACTTGATCCTATATATAAATACATACAAAAAACCACTGATATATATATATATATATATATATTTATAATCAGCAACATCGTTTATACGGCAATGATAGAACTCTCTCTGTCTATACAAACATATCAACAGTAGGTCTCTCGGTCTTTGTGCTTGGCTCAGTAAAAAGAAATCATGGCATGGAAAGTAGGACGGGAGCGTACCCTCATTAACCTGCGCCTTCGAGGGAAATCAGATGCTAACAGCGACACTTCATTATATATAACGACTACCGTACCTACTACGTATTATGAACTGTGGATGATAATACTTGGAGTATTATATTTTTATGCTACATGTTAGTATGCCTAGATGGCTTTTAGGTAATATAGTAAAACATAATAAAGCTGAGGCCGTCGTTCGATTCCCACTCAGAGGAATGATGTGTTTAATATTTTCTTTCCTTGCTCTGGCAAAGCGCGGTGTTGAGTTCCACCACTCAACACACAATGCCACAAAAAGGTGGAATTTGGGGAAAGGAAGTTGTCCTAATGGGGAATGGATTATCTTAACAATAGGTTCATATATTCGCTCTACAGATGCAAGATACAGCGTGGAGGTAAAAAAACAAAAGATATGTTTTCTTAAAGAAAAACTTTATATAAAGATATTAAACTCTCTATAATTTTATGATATTCGCATATTCGTGTCTACTAACGTCGATGATCGGTTCAATGAATGAGTTAATGGCTTAAAGGAAAATATGTCAAGTGAAGCTTAAAAAGCTCGCAAAATTGCTGTATAAAAACCCAATCGTCCAAATTTACATGTCTTGTTAATTTTTTTACCTCACAGTTTTATTGGCAGGAAATTTGGAAAATAATACAAAAATATAGTAGAATGTAGATTTTCTCGATCTTTGAAATGGTTTCCTTAGATAGATAAACAATCAGCAACAATTGTGTTATTAATATCAAATTATAAGGAAGTTAAGATACTTCATTCTCTGTCTATTTTTAGGCTTCCGTTTTTCTAAAAGAACCCTTAGAGGATAAGTTTGTTGTCCGCCTGTCAAGACCAGTAATCTCGAGATTGCTCGGAGGTAGCAACCTGAAATTATTTAATATATATCAAATATTCAGGGATATAGTTACCCTTAGAGTGTAAAAAAAATAAACTTTTAAGTCAACGCAATCAAAAGATAAGAAGGTTTATGCATCGTTTCGTTATAGGAATTACATAGAAAATAATAATTATAAACTTATATTTATAATTCATTTTATACAAAATGAGTGCATACAAGTGCACCACTATAGTGTCACTTACCCGTAAAGATAGATAATTCTTAGAGCGGATGTTTAACGTACTCTATATTCCATATAATATAGGTAGTATTTATTTCCTCCGGCCTTAATCGTTTTATACTTTGCCAATACAAAAGAATCCTATTACCAAGCGAAGCGGGTTTCAACGCTGCAGTATATTATTTTGCTATACATTTTTACTATACATTATGTTTTTAGCTGTACTTATTAATTATAGATTTCCGATAAATAAATAAATAATTGTGTAGTTCAAGCGAGCGACGCCGCGAGAAATTCGCTAGTATAGAATATAAAGCAAGTTACCTCGATTAATTTGAAGATTGCGTTGATTGATTGCTTTTAAAAGTGTCGCTCACCCACAAACCGATTGATCGTTGCTGTTATATCGAGCGCTATACACATATATAGTCTTACTTGCCGATATATTCCGAACCATTTCCACTCTCGTTGTGATATATCAGTTCTCATCGATCATTTACTTTTGATAGATACAGTACAGGCACTCGTAGTAGCACGTAAGTACAAGAAGCAATAAAAGATACGGTGCAAATTTCATCATGAATTACTTACGTAGCAATAAAATTGCTTCGGATGATAGAAGAAATTGATTATTCAGATTATATATTTAAAATTATTTTTTCAATTTTTTTTAGATTCGCACTGTAACCCGCATATAGCAGAACAGACAGTGGGAACCTAATGTTACAACACTGAATTCTCCACTTCCTCTGATTTTTTGAGGAATTGCGCATTGACTCGCGTAACTCAACGCCTCACTTTGCCTTGGTACCAGAGCTAGGGTTACAATTACACGACTGTTATCCTGCGGATTAAGGACAGCCTCGTTTATTAATATATTGAATTAAATAAATTAATAAGATTTTATCATTAAATTGTGTCGCATATATAGAACTTATCTATATATATAAAATCGAAAGGTCACTCACTCATCACGAAATCTCAGAAACTACATGTGCTAGGAATCTCAAATTTTGCATAGGAGTTACTTATAGGACGTAGGTGCTCGCTAAGACGGGAATTTGTAATATTCGACTTCTAAGGGGTTATTTTTGGGGTTGAAAGTTTGTATGAAACTTCGTTACTAATGACATTTGTCTTTGTCATTCGTTACTAAATGCTAGGAGTCTCAAATTTTGCACAGACGTCACTAGGACGTAGCCATGGAGACAGAAATTAATAATAACATAGTTCACGCGGGTGAAACCGCGAGCGGGCCGCTAGTTCCCTATAAACGTAACTATTTACGTACCAATGTGTTGTAAAAAGGTCAAACTCCACATCGAAACCGCAATACGAAAAGATTTGCATTCAACCGTCATTCTTAGTCCCCGACCTTTCGAAAATCATGAACTGCTTTCGAGAACGAGTTAATCGGAAAGTCAAGGAGACCCTACACCAACGTGGAAATACTGGATAAGACAAATAACTTTATTAAAAATGATAGTGTGTGATTTCTTTGTACATTTATCAATATTAAGAGAGCATTCGTGGTGCTGGGGCACAAGCGTGTTAGTGTTAAGGGGGCTGGTTGTGGGTTCGATTCCTATTCAAGGAAAAAAAGGAAAAAAATCTCTCTAGTGTCGAGGCAAAGCGCGGCGGTGACTATTAGTATTTGTAACTGTTATCTTTGTCACAACAAGTATATTTTAGTCAATCAAAAATACGCCTATACTATACGCCTTTATTCATTTAACCGAAATCTAACATAGAAAAATATTTTTACATCCGTGTTTAATCTATTGGAGGATATCATCACACACGGGGTAGCTATATAAGACGCATACTAAACACTGCCCAAGGCCCAGTCGACTGTTGACAAGAAGATGAGAAAATAACGTCTTTTCATTTCATTCAATATAGTCTTAGAAGCTATTATATAAACAGAATAATATTTGCATAATAAAGTTCCAATAAGTGAGGAATGCATTCGTGTTGTTTATATTAATTAAAATTTATATAATTGATAGAGTCTATCACAAGATGGACGCTTTTATGGTCCAGTTTAGAATCCTCTGATTGTACACTTAACAAGGTAGTGAGTTCGAAATTAATTTTAGGGAAAATTAATAATTGAACTATTATGGTGTCCTCGTTTTGAACCAAAAAGGCGAGGCATTAGGTTTCGCCATTTAACATTAACAGTAACGTTTGTATAACACAATGTACACAGTACTTGATGGTTCATTATTATTCAAATTAATTTATTTTACTTAATTCCCTTTGTCCTTAGCATTGAAGTGGTACTTTCCCCTGAAACAAAGGAGGGCCACAACCCTCTGATTGATGTCCCTCACAAGAAGTCCCTCGGGAGAGATTTGTTCCGAGGTCCAGTGACTGGGTAAATGCTGCTTAAAATTGTAATGACAAAGTAAATTCAGCACACAATCTATGTATATATAAACAAGCCATATACATTATTTTTTTCTAAGTAATCATAATTTTTATAAATTAGTTCTTTTTTTCATACCATTACATTGTATCCCGCACTTAGCAGGATAGGTAGAGGGAACCTAGGAACTTACGAACGGATTGTAAACAGCTACCAATTACGTTACAAATGCGATAATATACGTTGTGAAGGTTCCTAATCCTAGAGCTACCCAAACATATTAACAAAAAACCACTCTAACGGGTCTCCTAAAAGCGTTAAGCAAAAAGCTTAAGTGACACACAGTGTAACTTAACGAGTTAGGTGGAACTTTGATAAAAGAAAATCCGAATATTTTTTCTTTATACAGCTTTTTCATCTAGATGTTGTTGGCTGGGCTGGTCCATAAATGTGATATTTATGGACCAGTCTATTTTTCATTTCGATGGGATATCTTAATTTTCATCTATTTCTACAGGAGACGCTATATGTCTTGGAGGTAGGTAGATAAATTGCGTGGAAGTTGAGCTTTGAAATAGAATGAAAAAAAATGTTTATTTGGAATTTCTAAACTTAACCAAAAAATTTTTTCTATGTACCATAAATATAACTTGTATATACCTACTTTTAAAAATCGCTTGTCTGCGTTCACCCGAATATGTATTCGATCAAATAAATGAGGGTGACGCTACTGAGGGCTACTCATTGATATTCATTATTTAATAACCGATCTAATTTCGATTCATTTCTTCGCTCGAATCTTCGACTATTCTGAATGTTTATTTACATCAGAGCGAAGAAATGAAAATATTAAATTTGAGTGAGAATCGAACTACATACCTGTCGCGCTCACAGTCACACACCCGTACCCCTGTGCCATGACTGTACTTAGTGGGGAGCGGATTGTCTTATCAATAGGCTACCGCTATCCATACCTATATTATAAATTCGAAAGTAACTCTGTCTGTCTGTCTGTCTGTCTGTCTGTCTGTCTGTCTGTCTGTCTGTCTGTCTGTCTGTCTGTCTGTCTGTCTGTCTGTCTGTCTGTCTTTTCCGCAATCAGGGCCAAACCGCTAATTTAATTGTGATAAAATACTCATGTAGAGATACTTGAGGGTCCCGGGATGAACATAGGATACTTTTTTTTCTCATATTTGTAATATTTTCGTTATATACCAATATATTAAAATAATTAATTTGACAAGGAATTTATTCCGCCATGTTAATAACAATCGTCGCTACGCGTTGCTAAGCAACGGCTTGCAAAGTTTGCTGTTTTAAGAAAACGTCACCCAAAGTGAGTTTGCTTAATGCATACATGGCGCGCGCCGATATAGATTTATACAAATCTCTTTATACAAATCATTAACAAAAATTAGATGATTTCTATAATTTGATATTCATCCTTGTGAAAATAAATATAATAGTCACTTTTAGCATTTCATCTAGATGGAAATTATAGTTTACTGTATAACATTCTAATAAATAATTAAGATGTGACTGATTCCAAATGACCTAGCCTTCGGGCGGCATAGTATGAGTATGACCGACGCGAACGGGCAGATGACTTTGATGGTTTTGTAAATTTTTATAGATTTTCGAATTACTATTATTTTTTATGTAATTATTTGCTGCTTATAATTAATTTATCTCAGTTTGGTTATCTATACCGATGTTATACACTTAAAATATCGTAATTTTAATCATTTGAGATTTTATTTAATATTGTTCGCAAAAATTAATAATTATTTAATATAGAAAAATGTTTAGTACTCGCGCACAGCAAACTTTAGGTTTTTTTTTCTAATATTAAGAATTTCCTTTAGTTACTTTTACTTCTTTGGTTTGTTCATTTCGGTTACTCAGATATTTTTTCTAATAATAAATCTCCACTTATTATTATTTTTTAACTTATTTTAATGATTTAGGCTTATATTTTCGCGGGCGTAGCCGCGTCCGGGCCCACTAGTCTATCTATAAATAAAACATGAAAATTGTTTTATTTTAAAAACAAAAACATTCTATGGAGTTTAAAGGAATTGCACAATATAAAAACAGCAAATTACAACATTCCGTGACAATATAGCAAAATCCAGTCAGTTTATCGGTTCAGTTTTTCAACATAAAATATTGCGGCGATATCCAATAATATGGGTTTGTGAATGTCAAACAACTTTTAAAAACAGAGGTTTCTGCTTAAATTCCATGCATGCATTTGTACTGTGGTTTAATAACAAAATAAAATTTTAACAAAATAAATTAATGTTTATTATTAAACTAACGAATGTTTATTAATTGTTTTTGTGTTGCCAATACAAATCCTTGTTTAGTAGGTATTGGTAAGAAAGGCACCTTGGGCTTTAGAGATTTTGGTTGATTTTGAGAATATTTTGAAGATACTGGAGACCACGGATGATAAAATAAAAAAAAAAATATTGATCGTGGTGGACTAATAAGAAAATCTATCGCTCAGTTGTGGTCAAGCAAATTTTTTTAAGTCAAGTGAAGACTACCTTTTTTATTATGCTTTAAGAATAGCTAATGAAAATATTTTAAATTTAGTTTTAACAGTGTTAACAAAATTAACATTGACTCTTATTACAAACATTATTTACTCTAATTAATATTCTATCATAATAATAACAAAATGATAAATAAATAATTAAAAATAATTCAAAGAAATGTCTGTCATTATTAATTCAATATAATGAATGTATAATTTAAAATTCCAGCCTTTTGTTCCCAACTGTTTGAGGGTCAAGAATAAAATAGCACATTGAGGTTTGTACGAAATCTTTTTCACAAAGCGTGTGGAAATGGGTGAAGTAGACCGGGCGGGCGGGCTGTGATGAATACATATAATTTAGATAGAACGTGCTGGCAAAAAGGTTTAGCTAAGTGCTAAAACAGAACCTTATTTGTATGTTTTTTATAGGACATGCGCCGTAAAAGGTCCATATATATTATAATATAACATATATTTATATATTTCCTATTTTAACTTTGCCTTGTATATAATGTATATTGCTTACATAGGCTAGGCAGTAAGTACATGATATTAAGTCACATTGAGGGCTCCGTATCAGTTTCAAGATTATAGTTCAACGACAATTGCAACTTATAAAAGTTCGTAAAACTACAAGTATAAGTTTGTAATACTTTTTTTTTGTAAAATAACTATAAATTTCCATTTTCCGAATCTTTCCTTTATTTATTTGTATTATAATTTATTTTTTCTTGCCAATTTTCATAACAGATTTGATTACGCACCGGACCTCAAACAAAATGGACAGACAATGCATATACATTATTTTTTCTGTGCTCCAAGTGATATTTGATATTAATTTCAACTTAATACTTCCACGCGAACTTGAGATTAATGGTCTTGGCAGACATACAGATGGACAATAAAGTGCTCTCATGAGGATTCCATTTTTCCATTAGAGGTATAAAAATCTAAAGATAAAAATTAAATAATACCACTGGCGTACACTAAAAAAAATAATTAGATCACTAAACCCCAGATTTTTGTTTTGATTAACACATTAAGATTGGTCTTTGCTGAAGTGTGTGTGGAGGAAACCAACACCGTGCTTTGCCTCATTAGGTACCAGAACAAGAAAATGAAAATATTAAATATTTCATTTCCTCTACTGGGAATCGAACCCACATCCCGTCGCGTTTATAGTCGCACACTTGTGACCCTGCGCCGACGACTTGCCTCTGCTCAATTGTACATTTAAATTATATATAATAAACATTCATAAGCATAATATTTTACGATACACCCCTGCTCGTGGTAATTCAACTTCGCGAGCGTGAAGCAGTAACGTAATACGTCAAATTAAATAGAAGTCTATTGCTTTTTTATACGTTCACGTAGATATGATTTCTTTCCTGCAAGTCAAATTAGATCCATAAGGAAGAGCATGAAATTTTATTTTGATTTCTAGTAGGGACTAAAAGTTTATGGATATTATAAATAAAATAAATTAAAATTAAGCAGAAACTGTGGCTTAATATTTTGATTTCTTCGCTATGGGTCCAGGCAAAGCGCGACGTTGAGTTCCGCCACTCAACACGTAATGCCTCCAGAAATTGGCGCAAAGGGAGAATGGAGTGTGTTAACACTAGATTCCTTCTGCCTATCCATAAAAATACTTCTTAAATTCCATACTGATTTTATAGTATAATAAAACATAATCAAATAGCTCTAATTAATTATCCATTGTTCTTTTACGACTAAACCGCTGAATCGATTTTTATGAGTTAAGAAGAAATCTTGAAAGACGCTACTTCTTTTGTTATTTTCAACGTCATTTTAATTGAAGTTTACTTGTTTCAGTCTTTACCAAAGAAATAAATGTTATTGGAGCATTTTTATATTTTTTATACTTTAATTATTAGGTAACTTGTAAAGCGTTAGTAATATGGTCCTTTACATTTTTTTATCTATTACTATGTTATCCAAAAACGTGAGGTATCTATAAGTAAAAATAAATAAATAGTATCAAAATCTATTTAAAATTAAACGTGTTACATCGTTTTTAGGGTTCCATACCTCAAAAGTAAAAACGGAACCACTAAAACACTGTTATCCGTGTATCCGTCCGACCCATTTATCTCAAGATCGCGTAAAGGTATCAAGTTGAAATTAATATAACACATTTAAGTTTATGGTCCTATATACAACATATATATCCTGTATATAAGAGGAAAAGTCAATCAAGTCAATCTTATCAAAAGATAAGATACATTTATGCATCGATTTTGCTGCATTCTTTACGAAAATTGACGCGTAATTAAACGCTATTCTTACTTCAAAGTACTTCCCGTGAACCCGAAAATAAGGAAAAATATCCGAAACAGGAAAATTTTATGGTATTATTATCATAAAAACAATATTACAAATGTATGTTTATTTCATACAAAATATATGCACATGCAAACTGTTTGCAACTGTTAAACCTATCAACTTTTATAAATTGTAGGTACTTCCTGTTGATCTAAAATCCTGAAATTGGTACGGACGCCCTCGCTGGGCGAATCCAACTCGCTCTTAACCGGTTTTTATTTTTCAATAAATTGTCAGGCGCTTTTTTCGAAATTAAATTGTCTCCTGTAAAGGGTGAAATAACATTTTGACACGCGAGCGATAAGTTCACCTCGCGTGTAATTTTGCCTCCTTTCAGATCTTTTTAAGGTTAGGGTAAGGAGGAGGTATATTTTTTGTACTGTGTTTATTTGTAGAGTTTTATTTTATAAAAATAAGTAATATATTTTTTTTCATTATACGTATGTTCTAAGCACAGAATATATTATATACAGCTGAATTGTTTGTTTGGTTGAATGCTCTTATCTCAGGAACTACTGATACAAATTAAAAAAGAAAAAATATATAAATAGGATAGCAGATTTATTTTAGGAAAGGCTATAATAGGCTACTACTCTACGACCGATAGGAATGAAATAATAGTGAAAAATATCATAAAAATGGAGAAGATTCAGAAGGTATGTAACTTATATATTGCGTAGCGTAAGTGCCCGCAGTTATTTTTGATGAATAACATACTGTAATCACTTTGTTAAATAACGATATCCGTAAAAATAACAAAAAAATGTTTTAACATTCATATACTCGTATTTCACGAGTTATCTGTTATCCTTTCCTACAATAGGAGTTTCAGTAGGCTAATATATTAGAACCTTATATGAGCTTTTCGAGAGTTTTACGAGACAAAACAAAGGAAAATATAAAGAAGCCGTGGAGAAGCTCAATAACACGAAATTGAAATGCCTCGGATATCAGCCCTAGCTCCGAGTTTACGATTGGCATTCTCCACTTACGATGATAGCTGCCTTATTCGTTATTTACACTGGGCTAGCTTCGGATTACGGTACGTCGAGCGAGGAGAGAAATTACGTAAAAATGTTATGTATTAATCTTGTCATAATTTATTGAGACAATTTTTTCCGTGGTATTTATTTATTGTTTCAGGATTTGTTGTTGTTACATTAATATATGAAGAATAAGGTATAAAGTTAATATAATATAGGGTAGAAGTTTTAGAAGTTTAGAAAATATTTTTTAGTTTATTATTTCAATTGGACAATTTGCCCCGTATATTGTCTGTCAATATTGTTTTTAAATAAATATTCTTCAGAACGAAGATCGAAATAGGCTGATCGAATATGGTACAGGGGCACAAACGTGCGACTGTTAACGCGACCATTGTGGATTCGGTACCTACACGGGGGAATAAAATAATGAATATTTTCAAGTCCTCGCTCAGGTAAAGGGGCAAATGGCGGCGTTGAGTTCCGCAAATCAACACGCAACGCCTCAAGAATTTTTCAGAAAGAAAACACGATATTACCAGATCCCTCTGCTTACCTATCTATATGCGGATTAAAAAAATATATGACTTCTCAAATCAATCTAATTCGTTATATATATTTTATTTCTCTATGATATCTTCACACGAGTATATGGACTACAAATAACGTAAATACTTCATATATACTAGTACGTTTATAAGCATCATAAAATTATATTTACGGCGCGCTCGGGAACTCGCGTTGAGCCGACTCCCCAAGAACGAGACTTACCTAACTGAAACTTATAATGAAATATTCTTATACCTTTATGTATATCACGAGAATATATGTATTTAACGCTCTTTGTATTCATGGTAAATACCATTAACATTTTTAACAAGCATGCGATTGTAAGCATGACAGATTATGGGTTCGATTCCCACTCGGAGAAATGAAATATTAAATAATTGAATATTATCGCGGCGCTGCAAAACCTGACGATTCCACCACTTAACAAGCAATGCATCCAGAATTCTGTGGAACGTGGGGGGCGGAAGTGTCTTAATGAGAATGGAGTGTCTTAACACTAGGTTCCCAGGTTAACTCAGCGTACCCTGTTATGTGCGGGACACAGTTAAAAAAATATAATAGTAATTTGATTTATTGTACTAGAAGAAAAATACCAGTCGTCTGGATACCGGATGTTATTTTGGCACGTCAGAACTTTTCTCCTGTCACGTTCTATATAAAGTATAGCAATACGAGTATATCAACACGCCGGCGGCGTAATACACTCATTTCAAGATATTCATAGCGTCGAAAATGATTTTCATTTTACACTCAACAGGGTTCATTAATTATTCAGTTAGATTAATAGACAATACGACAATGATTACAATTTTTTTTAGCTTAATAATGGTTATTATTTATATACAAGTACATACATATACTAAGCAATATGGCCATATATTTTTTTACTAATGTTTTTAATATTCCAACTTTCCATTTATCTATTGCAAATTCTTAATAGTGTTTTATTTTATTTTGCTTAACGAATTAAAATCTTCAGGTCAGTCGTGGTGCAGGTGCGTGGTGACAAGTTCAAGGTTCGATTCTCACTTGAAGTAATTAATATTAATTATAATATTTTCATTTCGTCGCTCTGGTGTCGAGGTAAAGCGCGGCGTTGAGATCCAGTACTCAATACGCAATGCGTCCAGAATTCCTCGAAAAGTAGGAAGCGGGATGTCTTAACTAGGCTCCCTCCGCCTACTCCTGTACATGCGGGATACAGCGTGAAGCAAAAAAAAAAGCAATGTTTCTAAACTTAAAACTGATTTCAAGCCAAGTCTTCTAAGTCAAGGGCCATGAAACATGTAATCACTAATAACTGATGCCATCCATCTATTGTACTGGAGCCTTTGTTCCTTAAGCTCTACTCTATTGTACTGACGCAGTAATAAGTGGTTTGACCACAAAGACGATGGAAATTTATATTCCTTAGCCTCAATATAAAGTAGGGGGACAAAGCTAATTGTTTTTTGTGGCTTCTACAGTGTTAGTATAGCAAATTGGTATATGGTTCCTGATTTTACTTCACAATGGTCATAATTTCTAATAGTTTATAGCCTTTTACCTCAGGTTAAATCTATAAATATAAAATATATAAAAACGAGGGTAGGCGTCAATAAGTGAACAGCTGTTTTGAAACGCTCTTTATTTTATTTGATATTTAATTTTATTTATTAGTGTTTTAAAGATACATATGTGCTTGTGATATTAAGTACCTACCGCTAGTGTTTTCCTTTATTGAATTCCTACAATTAATAATATATTTAACAATATATTCAACCATGGATACTATCAAGGAGTCCATCACTGCAATGGCGGACATGTTCAACACCAGGATGAATGAATTTCAAGAAGACTTGAACAAAACATCACCGTCGACTACAGTGACAACATTAGCTACTGATTTTAAATTATTTAAAAATTTTATTCACGTTGCACTAAGTTCGTTGCAAAAACAAGTCGAACTGCTGACACTGGAAGTCGACCGAATGGAGATGTCTAAAAGACGTAAAATCCTGCTATTTCATGGTGTACGTGAGAACAAGTCGGAAGATATTGGTGCACTGGTAACAAGTATTGTGACCGATGACCTTGGCCTTACAAATTTTTCGAGCTCATGTATCACTTCGGTTTATCGACTTGGTCGTTTGCATGAAGAGAAGCCGCGGCCAATCGTCGTAAAGTTTACAACTCCTCAGGTGCGTCACAATATATGGGTTTCCAAATCGAAACTAAAAGGTTCGGGTGTTACATTGTCTGAATTTTTGACAAAAACCCGTCATGATGTATTCATGGCCGCTAGGCAGCGTTTTGGTGTGGGGAAGTGCTGGACACGGGACGGCTCCATTAACATAATTGCTCCAAACGGCTTGCGTTACCGAGTGCAGTGTATGTCAGATCTTCAGGGTGTGCCCGTTGCTCCAACTAAATCACCGCCGGTGGTGCATGAGACTGTAGCTGCTCCTAAGAACTCCGTAAACAATGATAAGGTAGTTATTCAGAGATGCAAGCGGATAACTAAAAAATAACTTGTTAATATTTATAAATTTCTTCTTCTGATTAACTTTTTGTAAATAAAAACAACTTTATTAGATATATATATATTTTGTATATGCATTTTTTTTTTTTTATCTCTGTACAATCAGTATGTTTCTAATTGTATATCTGTTTTTTTTTTATGCTTTGTTTTTGTGAATATTATCTTTATTTTGTTTTACTTTATGAACTGTCAAAAATAATCCTATTATGTTCTCCAACACTTAATGAAGCGTTGACACATATTTTTTTGTATAGCTTTCATTGCATTAGTTAGGTGGTTAGCCTTTTGAATTGTTTTATTACATTTTTTATTATTATTATTACATTACAATAAAAGTTATTTATTTTATTAGATCAGTCTCTGTATTTAGTCATGTGTTAAACTTTTCACTTGTTTTTGTTTATTTTTTTATTTTGATTATTTTATTATTTTTTTTAGAAATTTAATTTTTCATATCACTACACATATTATAATTGTGATGTGATTAAAATTTTCGCTTCATTATTATCAAGCAGTTACTTATTTATATTAATGACTGTGTAATTTCTTTTTTTTTTTTTTTTGTTTTTCATATATTCTGTAATTTTATAATTATTATTCTTATGTAAATAAGTAACTATAAGATTTTTTTTTTTTCTCTTTTTTGGTTTGACAGAATCATTGTAATATTCACTTTTATTGCTATGCTTCTATATGTATATATTCATTATTTTTTTTTTCTCTTTTGATGTTTTGCTTTGCTTGTCTTTATATTATTATCTATTATTATTATTATTTGTAGTTTTAAGCCAGATTTTATACATTAATTAATTCATTTGGTTTTTCTTTTTGTATTTCTCTTCAGTGTACATATGTATAATCTCTCCTTGCAACTGGCGGGTACTAAGTTATTTAAGTAATTTAATTTATTTAATTTATTATTATTATTTATTTATTTCTACACATATTTATTTTATATATATTATTTTATATATTTTATATTTATATATTTATTTATAAAACATAAATAGTATTTATTCATTATGGCAAATAGTAATGATGACTATGATTCATTCCTGTCCTTCTCTTCCTTTTCTAATGGGGCAAGTAGTACAGACAGTTCTCTCAGTATTCCCACATTAGGCGAAATCATTGACGTCAACTTCTCAGACACTCTGAAAAATTTCAATGTTATTCATATCAACGCGCAAAGTGTTCCTGCACATTATTCAGATCTTCTTGCTTCCTTCGATAGTAAAAATATTCATGCAATATTGGTGTCAGAAACTTGGCTAAAGCCATGTCTGCCATCGACTTCTTACTCGCTTCCAGGGTTTCATCTGATTCGTAATGATCGTATTGGCCGCTCTGGGGGTGGTGTTGCTATATATCTACGTTCGCATATTGCTTTTAGTATAGTGGACCAATCGCAGTACCAAACAGATGGTGGCCCCGAACACCTGTTTATTGAAGTAGTTCTTTCACATACAAGGGTCTTACTGGGAGTTTATTACAGTCCGAACCTTACGATCGACTACTTTTCATCTTTTGAAACCCTGTTGGAGCGACTGAAGCCTTTATACCCTCATACAATTTTAATGGGTGATTTTAACACATGTCTGTTAAAAGATGACCATCGTGCCTCTCGCCTGAGGTCCTTGGTTACTGGTGCTAATTTGCATGTTCTTCCTCTCACTGCAACGCATAACTTTCCAAATTGTTTACCCTCACTTCTGGACTTAGCTCTTGTCTCTTCTGTTGATCACGTTGAAAAACACGGTCAATACCCTGCTCTGGCCTTTTCTTATCATGACCTTATTTACTTATCGTATAAAATTAAACCCCCAAAAGCTAAATCAAGAATTCTTCTGCGACGCAATTTTGGTGGAATAGACTGGAATCAACTGCGGGAAGACGCAGCTGCAACAAACTGGCACGAAATTTCAAATTATGCAACAATTAACGAGCAAGTTGCTGCCTTCAACTCCTTAATATTGCAACTTTATGATCATCACGCTCCATTGCGTCCTATTCGGGTGAGACATCTTCCTGCTCCCTGGCTAACTGAGGATATAAAAATGCTGCAAAGAAAGAAAAATATGGCAAAAGTACGTTATATTTTAAAGCCTAGTGACAAAAATAAACTTAAATACAACAAAGCTCGGAATCATTGCAATAGAGTGTGTAGAGATCATCAACGACGCCATATCCATAAATCTATACTTGATGAAGATGATTCTTCTAGAGTATGGAAATTTCTTGAATCCATAGGAGTAGGTAAAGCACGTCAAAACCTTAATCCTCAGAATATAAATCTAAACAAGCTAAATAAGCATTTCTCTTCTTCGAGTAACATTAATGATACTACCAAACAGAATACACTTAATCAAATCGCCACTTTCGCCTCTCCTAATATTCCAAATTTTTTCTTTAGTCGATTTACGGAAAGTGATGTTAAGAAAAATATTATGGCTATTAGCTCCGATGCTGTTGGTGCTGACTGCGTCAGCCGTAAAATGATCATCCCCATACTTGATATCATTTGTCCCATCCTAACTTCCATGCTTAATTTTTCCATTGATTCCTGTGATTTCCCTTCAGCATGGAAGGAAGCACAAATCATTCCCTTACCTAAAAAGAACAATCCCACTTGTGATAACGATTACCGTCCAATTTCCATACTTCCTTTCTTATCCAAAGTCCTAGAACGCATGGTGCAAAGCCAACTCACTTATTTCCTTTCTAAAAATAACCTTCTAAATCCTTTGCAATCCGGTTTCCGCCCTGGTCATAGCACGATAACAGCACTTGTCAAAATAACCGATGATATCCGAATGGGTATGGACAGTCAAGAGGTCACGGTATTAGTGTTGCTGGATTTTAGTAATGCTTTTGGCACCGTAGATTTTGACATAATGCTTGCCACTTTAGGTTCTCTTAACATATCTCCTAATGTAATCGACTGGTTTCATAATTACCTGCATGGACGCCGTCAACGTATACGAATTTTTGATTCTTATTCGGACTGGTCCTCAGTCAATGCTGGCGTCCCGCAGGGTGGCGTGTTGTCTCCTCTGCTGTTTTCACTTTTTATTAATAATATTTCCCAACATATCACTTCTCTCTACCACCTATACGCAGATGATCTCCAAATTTATTGTAAGTCTAAAACCTCTGAGCTACCAGCGGCTATCAATACGATAAACAATAATTTAACGAAAATATCCGCATGGAGTAGGTGCTTTGGAGTACAATTGAATCCTAGCAAGTCTCAAGCCATTGTTGTTGGTAGTCCAAAGCTTATATCTAAAATTAGCATACCCGCCTTACCTGATATAATTTTAAATGGCCAAATTATACCGTATAGTAAATCAGTTAAAAATCTTGGTATCATCATCGATCACAATATGTCCTGGAATCCGCAGGTGAGTGAGGTGAGCAGAAAGATGTTTGCATCAGTAGGATATCTTTTCAGGCTACGTAATTTCCTTCCTATTCCGACAAAAATTGTGTTAGCACAGTCTCTACTTTTACCAATTCTTGATTATGCTGACTCTTGTTATCTTGATTTGAAAGAGGAGCAGTTAAACAAGCTTGAGCGATTACAAAATCTTGCTATTCGGTTTATTTTTGGATTAAAAAAGTACGACCATGTCTCTGACTTCCGCAAAAAGCTCAAGTGGCTCCCAATCCGTCTTCGCAGGAATACTCATATTCTCCGTCTTCTTTACTGTGTACTATTTGATCCACTAACACCACCATATCTTAAAGAGCGTTTCGAGTTTTTGGGGCACTCTCATTCCCGACATCTTCGCTCTGAACAAAATTTAATTCTAAAAATACCTTCACACTCCTCTTCCTTCCTCAGCAATTCTTTTACTGTCACATCCTCCCGACTTTGGAATGCCTTACCTCTGAATATCAGACGGGCAAAATCTTTAAAAACATTTAAGCGACTCCTAAAACTACACTACCATGCCCTCTAAACTGCCTTTTTGTATTGCCACCTATACTTATAAAATATGAAAGTGTATGTAGGTATGTATGTATGTATGTTTGTATGTATGTAAGTATGTATATATTTATGTATGTAAGTATATATGTGTAATGTGTACGTTTAATTAGGTATTTATATTTGTATATATTTAATATATGTATGCTGTTTGCTTTATAAATTTATTATAATTATTGTTTACACCTCAACCCTTTTCCTCCCTTTTTTTATCCTATGCCTTAAGGTTGCCTGGAAGAGATCGCTGTTTTAGCGATAAGGTCGCCTCTTGTACATTTCCGTCTTTTTTTTTTTTTTTGTTGTTGTCTATTTTATTGTTATTTTCCTTATGGGTGTACAATAAAGAGTATTATTATTATTATACATATAATTATTTTTTATTATACTTTTAAAACTTAACACATCTATCTATAATCATCTAGAAATGTCTAGAAATGTCATCATCTAGAAATGTTTCTTAAAAAGAAAAACATATTTTATCCTACATCTACAGATATAAAAACAAAGATAACATTTCCACTCGTACACAACTTTTATTTAAAAAATGCGACATAGTTCTTTACTAGTAGGTTAACACAATTATTTTACAAAATTTCAGTGCACAAAGCAAGCTTCGCCGTTTAAGTTGCTTTGTGGTGCCGAAAATGCCCCTGGGAAATTTGTTTCTGCTTCTAAAACCTGAAACTTAAAGTGCTCGTAAGTCTTGCTAACCACTTTTAAGTATAATTTTAATATTAAATTCAAATGTGACAACGACTGTCACTATACGTAAAAAGTTATCTAATAAAAACATAATTTTGGTAATTTTACTCAACACAGAAATTAGACAGATAGAACGGTGTGACATAACGGGAAGTATTAGGGGGACACGCGTACTACTGTAAACGTGACAGGTTATAGGTTCCATTTCCTCGCTGTGGTAACGAGGCAAAAGTTTCCAGAAATTCACAGCGTAATCAAAACCTATAGGGTATTTTCCATGGACCTAGAGTTATGAAATTTGGCAAGAAGTACGAACTTACAGTACAAATAAAGGAAAAAAATCGAAATATTTTTTTTTCACCTTGATATCTATTTCCTGCACATAGCAAAGTAGGCAGACAAAGTCTTTTTCCTACATTCTGTCTAACTTCTATATATTTGATAATATTTATATAAACTTTTATAAATAAACACATTTTCATAAAAATAATTCGATATCCTGAATCGGGTCATTTGCTACAAAGTTTTATAGATTCCGTGTCAAAGAACGTTAGTCGGTTCAGTGGAAAGTAATGAATTGGAAGATGAAATATAGAGATGTCATAAGAAACATATGTCTATAGACCTCGATTCACTTTGATCAGATATCTTTCTTTGTAGGAAAGTTGAATTGTGGGGAAAATGAAAATAAGTTTTAAAGAATTGTTATCTCGTATATCGTAAATACGTCGTATATTTAATATTTTAAAGAATATTGAATTAATTGATTTCTTATTTTGTAGAGTAGGTAATAGATTCTAGCATTAAGTCATTCCCCCAATTAGTTAAATATAGACAATTTCAAAGTAAATCTTTAATATATGAGTAAAATAAACCTGCCCCTACCAACGCGCAATGCTTCCAGAATTCGACAGAAAGTGGGGAACGAAATGTCTTAACAATAGGTTCCCTTTGCCTACCCTTCTGTGTGCGGGATACAGTGTGAAACTGATGAAATTCCAGTGAATGCTGAAGCAGCTTTTTTACTTATAAAGGATAAACAAAACGAACCCACTATTTAGAGATGTTATGAAATAGTGAACATTTATAATATATTTACTTACAATTTTTTGCTAACGTTTCAAATATAAAGTTAAAAAAATCATATTCTACTTTAAAGCAACTAATGTGACAAATATTTTAAGCATTATTAACTGTATTTGTAATTTTAAACTTGTATCTTTTATTTTTAATTTTCTTTTATTGTAAAATTATGTAATCGTTGTTTCTAAAGATTCATTGTTTATAAAATTACTTACTTCAATATTCTCTAGTTTTATTATTTACGATATGTCTCAATACAATAATTATTAAATGGAGCACTTATAAGAAATTAGTTTCAGATGAACCCTACTTTACAGGCTAGGCTGCGATGAGCGAGTGTCAATCATATTATTTGTTTGTAAATACATCGTTTATCATGATTGGCCGTCAAAAGCGGGCGCGTCACCATTTTTCCTTGTAATAAAATGGAAATTCAATATTTTCATAAGCTTTACGTCAATTTAGTGCAAATTGCAAAAGAATATGCAATGACACAAGTCACCAGTCTTTTTCAACACGATGAAGTTTTAAGCGATCTTGTAACTTTTCCACTTACCCATGTCTTTTTTACTAATGGCATACCATTTCCTTTTTTTTAGTATGAAGGTCTGACGGGTGATAAGCAATAGTAAAAAAATCAAAATATTCTTTAAGACAAATTAAAAGAACTAATTAACAAGAAATATATGTAATAATATAACTTGCTTTCCTAATTGCAGTTTTATTTATATTAACGCTTAAAAAAACCTCCCTTAGGGATCGTAAAGTGCGAATCCATATATAACAACACAAGATGAAAGTGTTCAGTCAAGTGGAAATGGTCAGAGTGAGTGAGGTTTCACGGAAATACTTAACCACAAAGGCTTTCGGGCAGTTTTAAGGAACAAAAGAATTTATATAGTAGTTATACCAACTTTTGAAGCGACCAGAATGCGTGAAAGATGAAGGGTTTGTCACTTCTGTTTTATAGCCATAAGTTTTCAGAACAGAATCGATTGCTATATCTTGCTTATTATTATATGTATTATATATTATATTATTATATATTATAAATATATTTGTTAAGGTACAATATAAATTACACAAACGCTAGCAGTTCCAATGCTTGCAATATGCACATCTAATACCCACTGGTAGCATGTACGAACTAGCTGTACCTGGACTATTAGTAATAGAAATAATAAAATACATCTCCCGAATGTTTTGCGTGAAGAATATGGAGAATATAACGCTTATTACTACTTTGTAAGTTTCCCATGAAACTCCTTCTCAATATGTTAAGAAAAATAGTTATTATTATATTTATTTATGCTGTCATATAATATAGTTTCTAAGTATATCAGATTTTCTGATTCTCCTACCAAATATACAGTTAATATTTAACTTTTCAGAGTAATTAAGTATTAAAGGAAAGTAAACGAGTTATAAAACAATAGCAAAAGTACGAAGTTTTCGTCAACTCCGTATACTAATGCCACAGCGGGAAAGGAAAAGTTTTATGAAACTCTAATGTGAATTTCTCGCTTGATATTCATGACAGGCGCTACGTAAATAAGATTTTGATGATTCGTCGCTCATTTGACGGCGAATTGTTTATCAATTTACATGTCATTCAAAATTGTTCATTTACATCTTAAATCTATGTAGGTATTGCTGACATTTGCAGCAATTCGACGATCTCTAGTGGAATAATGGCTTATAAGGAATAAGTTATTTTATTGGTTTGAACTACTAATAAGGGTGGTTTTAATTACATACGCGTTTAAAATACGCACAAACAACGATTTTTGTAAACTTTTGAAAAAATCTCATTAAAATTATTCTTAGTACCTAGTTCAAAAAGGCAAAATAAACCTTGCGATAGGGGCCATCGAAATTCAAATCCAAATTAAAATATCACGGAATAAGCATAATCCTTCCACTGGCTCGGTTGTGGGTTCGATTCCCCCTCGAGCGGCGAATCAAATATTTAATATTTCTTAGCTCTGGTGTCGAACGCAAGCGCGGCGTTGAGTTCCGCCACTCAACCAGTGCCTCCAGAATTCGCCAAAAATCGGGAACACGTTTAATAAGATCAGTTACCATTGAATTATTTATGTGAAAGATACGTAGATGTAAAAAAAGTTAGCTAACATATAAATAATATGAAAAAAAAAAACATCTATCACTTAAAGTTAATCTTGTTTAGAAAATGCTTATACTCGTATAAGGGTCTGCTTGTTTATGTCGAAACAGAGGAGACTTAGTGTCAAGACATTCCGTTTTCCACTATTCACATCACTTCAGGATATTAGTTTGAGTTGTTGGCATAACTCAACCTCGCACTTGGAGTCATGTCAGAGCTAGAAAATGAAAATAATTCATTCTCCTTAGTGAGAATCGAATTCATAACCACTACGTTTGCAGTTAGATACCGTCCCACTAATCTAAGATGTCCGCGTGCGCCTTAAGGGCTTAGAGTTAAGTATAAAAAATCATAATATTCTTGTTTTAAATTAATAATCTAATTCTTTATTACGAGTAGATTAGGGCAAAATTATAATTTTAATTTTACATAAGAACGAAAGTCGAAAATAATTAATTTTTGTAGAGTCGTATAGAGAAACAACGCGTAGGCGTATTTGAATCGCAAATACGATCACTTCTTTCGCGACAAACTTAAAAAGGTTTATTCTGTTAAATAATTCAAGAGGTGCCAAGGAAAGCCAAAGTTTCTACTTGAAGGCGTTTTTTATGATAATGAAATGCAATTAATGACTGTCTAGGGACTGGAATAATGTCGCCCAACAAAAGCGTAGATTAGCTTAGATTAAGATTAAAAAGAAGATTTCTTCTCTGTATTTTCCTGCTAATAACCGTTAACTGGTCAAAGACAAGTCTTCAATTAAGTTTGGGTCTAATTAAAAATGAGCCGAAATTTCATTCAAAGACAAGAATTATGATGTAAATGATAACCGCTGCGACGTTTTTCCTTAGTAATGTTTTGAATATTAAACATTATATTTTTTTCCTTTAGGCAAAGGGAAATTCGTGTTTCATTCATATATTTGGTGAGCGTTGTTTAGTAAGAGTAATACAATACTAATTAATAAAAGTATAAAAAAACGGGAAAAGTAACAAACTGAAATAAAAAAAATGTACTTAGTAAATGTTTTGTGTGCTCTGCATGCACATAGCATGTGTGTTGTGCGTGCGTGTGTGAGTGTGTGTGCGTGTGTGTGTGTGTATGTGTTTCTGTTTGTGTGTGTGTGTGTGATACGCTTTTGTAAGGTAAGTAAGAAGAGCATCTAGTGCTGATCACAGAGCTATCTACTATGAACCAGGGAATGTTTTTGGATGAGCTTTTAGCTTTAACATTTTATGGTTATGTCGACGGTTCCTAGGTAAAGAATCGAAAGTGAAAAATATAAGAATCTTTTTATTGCTGTTTTGAACTACTAACAAGGATAGTTCTCGATTACATACGCTCAAAAACGCATAAATTTTAAAAAATAAATTAAAACTATATTTATTAGGGGTTTAAAAGAGCGACAAAAACATTGCAAATTTCTGTTTCAGTATTTTACCTATAAGTAAAAATTTAAAACCGTTAAGTCAATGAAGTGCCTTTTTATATGTATTCGAGGTGGTTATAGAGTGTTGTTATACTAATTCCACATTGTTTTCTCTGTTACCTGGTCGGTGTTGAGAACTGCTTCAGCCTAATCTGCTTTAAGATTACAAAAGGGAAAACATATTTACAAATAAACATTTCCCCGATCAGAATTCCAATTTGCAACGACCATAGTCAGTTAACAAGCAGGCTTAACAACTTCGACACGACCGCGTCTATAAATATGTAGAAATCAATTAAGAAAACGTGTATATAAATTGTTTAGATTTATTTTTAATATACCATGCATTATAATTCTTAGCGTATTTTAATATACATAATAAACTAGCCACGAGTTTGTTTTACGGGCATTGTCTGTCAAACTATTATTACTTATTGATTGTGTTAAATGTTCACACAGAGTTAAATATATAGCTATAAGATTTTCTATTATTAAATATTTACTAGTATACTTACTAAAATGTAGATTAGAATAGATTTTATTCTTAATTTGACTTTGAAGTTATTAGCTTTAAAAAACTATGAATTTATGCTCAGGTAAAATTTAGATAGTTATTTTTATAAGTGCTTATAGCATATTTACTTCTCTTATTAATATATAGTATTTCATTGAATATAATAATGACTTACGTCACATATCATAATTATGTTTATTACGGAACTATAAGGTAATTTTTAAGATCACGCTGTACCCTCACTATAGCAGTATAGGCAGAGGGTACCTGTGAACCTAGTGTAAAGACGTCTCCACTTACCTCTGAATTCTAGAGTCAATGTGTGTTGAATGTTGAAAGATTTAAACTAGAAGTATCACATATTGTTATTCAAAATATTTAAAATGAATTATGCATAGCTCTTACAAATTATACTACGGTTGTCACATTAATATGTTGTTCATATTTACGTCTGTGCGCTTCATTTAAAGTGAATACTGATAAGGCTGCGTTTCGTCTAGCTTAGCGGGGAAATTAAATTATTTAAGTTATAATCATTCTTTACAGGTGAGATTGAAACTAATTCATCTTTTATTTAGTAATTACTAGTGAATTATGATACAAATATCATATTAAACGTAATTACGTAACATTCTATCAACTATCTTTATTAAACATATTTCCTTGTCTCCTGTTCTTAACACACAGGTCGAAATTATCTTTTTTAGGGTTTCATACTTTAAAGAAAATTTCTATTTTGTCATCCGTTTATCAAGACCATTTATATCGAGATTACTTGAAGATATCAAGCTGAAATTAGTATCAAATATCCAGGTCAGGTCAGGTTTTTGCTGAAAGTCGTATATGAAATTAGCCGCATAATCAAAAACTGAGTGCATACTTAAGTTCGACAATTTTTATTAGTTATAATTTTCATTATACAATCCTGAAATTTGTACAGTACAAACCCTCGGACGGTATCCGACTCGCACTTGACAGATTTTTTTATGATAAACAAGGACAATTGACTTAAGTATTTATAACCTGTTTATCCCTTTGCCGTTGGTAAAGTATTGTTGGTGCGATAGTACACGAATGTGTTTGTGCGGCCCTGAAGTATTCTTATCGTTTCATATTTGCTTCGGTAGTCACGCCGCGCCGCTTTAAGCGATTTGATACGCGACGTAGAAAATTGTTTGAAAAATACGTCTTGGTTGGCATTATGAATTTTAAAGATTTATTAAGAAATTGGAATAATATCTCTAATATTTATATTATTTTTAATAGATACAGAATATTACATTTAGTTATTTTATAAAGGAATTTTGTTAATTTTACAATAAACTATAAAATAATTGAGTAATTATTTTCTTTTATAAATGTATAAATTAATCTTTAGAAAATACTTACTTCATAAAGCCTCAAGCTATAATCAAAATTTGAATTCTTCCTTCCGTACACAGATTTTCATCTCGTTTACTTCACCATATAAATTGTTATTATGCCGGAAAAATGACAATAAAGCCTTTATGTGAATAAAAAACATATTTTGCGGCTGTGATTGGAAATTCTAACAATAGATAACAAAAGAATAGAACCGTATTTCATATTGACAATGATGAATGTCTATACATTAATCACACATAAATAAACACAAACTCATTTTACCAAAACAAATTTTAATTTCATAAATCTAATCACGTATATATACTTATATAGCATTTGTATTGACATGTCACTAGAATATTAAACACCAAATATTGTTGTTTTATGATATATTCAAGGCAAAGTGCGGTGTTGAGTTTCGCCACTCAACACGCCTTTAAAATTCGGCGGAAAGTGAGGAACGGAGTGTCTTGACACTAGGTTCCCTCTGCCTAACCTGCTGCGTGCGGGATACAGCGTGAAGCTGATTTTATTTTATGTTATATTCATTAGTTATCCTATTTATGAAGAGAGATTAGTAAAAGAGATAAAGTGAGAATTGGGTTGGTTTTAAAATATAAGTGTGAAATCAGAGTCAAGTTAAATGTGAATTAATCCGTCATTCTGAACTCTACCGACAAAAAAATGAGATATCTGTATTTATTATTGATTTTAATATTATCCCAATTTTGAGTTCGATATTTACTCAGAGGGATGAATTATTTGCATTTCCTAACGAGACAAAGCACGACGTTTGCGTTGAGTTCATAGCACATAGTGCCTCCAAAATTAGGCGGAGTGTCTTTAACACTAGATTCTCTCAGGCTATTCTGTATTATGTGGAATATAGCGTGAAGCGAAAAAAATAGAAAGTAAATTACACAAGATTAATTTATTTCCGGACAAAGACAAACGTGTCTCACGTTAAAATTACTTGTATTTGTTTGCGATAATATCAAAACCTCATTTTCATTCTAACAACACGAATCTTTTATCCTTATCCCATTGTTACGGCATTTGAATCGCTATAGAAATATAAAGATAGCAGGAAAGCAATGACGCGTAGTGAACCACCTTAGGGCGGGCGGGCCTTCTCCGTCCCGCACCTTGGCGCAGTCTACCTCCGGCCTCGGTATATGATGGACGTGCACCACGTGGTTATACCAATCGTGATTACCGCGTAATCATAATATTAAAAATATGAATTAAAATTACGATTTATTACTTGGTAATTTAATATTATTAACTCTTTATAGTGCCAGTGATTTAATAACTGAGTGTTTGTGTTTTGTGAGGGGATTTTCGTTGATTTCTTTGATTCAGGTGTATTTAGGTAAGATTAATTATATTTTTAATATTTTTATTGAAAAATATATCTTACATATATATATATATATATATATATATATATATATATATATATAGTTGCATATTTATACTGAAAAATTTATACAAAAAGTGTTATTTATGGGCATTAAATATTTTGAAGTTTAATCAATGTTATTTCTGTAATAATATCTATATTTTTAAATATCTTCTTTTACACATAAACTTGCTTCAAAAAACGTTCTAATTGATTATACCTATATTTGCTTTAGTAGTACAACCTAATAGAATAAACATATTCATAAGTAATCACTAATGGTGTGCCAGTGACAAGTAGATGAGTTTGCTTGTCATTGACATTATATATTGAAGAATAATTTATGTTATGTTTATTTAATATTTCTATCAATTTTCTCTTTCAAAATTCTTCAATATGTTTAACAGAACACTAAGCCATTAACGAGTTATGGCAGTGTTAAATCACTATGCTCTCTTTTTTGTATATATGTATCATATATTGAGGCCATCATCAGGCGCTCATCATATCATATCATATCATATCTCATCATATCAGAGTATGATCGGGAAATTATTTTTTGGATAATCATTTTAGGAATCCACCACAACGCCTATCAAATTAAGAAAAAAATGTTTTTAACAATATTAGTATTTTTGTAGAAAATAACAATGTACTGATAACTAAAACCTTGAACTCGAATAATAAATCGATTAAAACGAAAAATTTGGAACACCCAAATAGTTGAAATATTAAGTTATCATTAGCACATAAAGATAAAAAATATGTTTAATGTAAATGCTCGGTACACTAAAGATATGGGTCGCCACAGGTCAAAGATACGTAGAAGCGCGTGC
This sequence comes from Heliconius melpomene rosina, assembly GCF_056956725.1. Classification (NCBI taxonomy): domain Eukaryota; kingdom Metazoa; phylum Arthropoda; class Insecta; order Lepidoptera; family Nymphalidae; genus Heliconius; species Heliconius melpomene. Next base: position 3,054,543 of record NC_140401.1, on the reverse strand, counting down.
GTTGAAAATTCATAATTAAACTACTAAGGATTGTCCTCCACTTGAGTAAAAAAAATCGCTTGTCATCATGTTTTGTATATAAAATGTAGAGCTTTTCAAATAAATTTAATAAATTATTATTAAATAATATGACGTCATTACCTGCATATGTATGCAGGTAATGACGTCATATTTTTTTAGCTTTACCTGTATACCGCACATAGCATACCGCAAGGTAGGCAGAGAGAACATGGGACTCTGGATATTAAGAGACTCTGTTCTCATTAAGACTTCCGTTCAGTAGCGAATACGTTGCGTTACACTTAATATATTTTTCCAATTGCTTTTGAAATTTATATACAGGGTGTCCCAGGAGTCAACGATAAAACGAAAACAGGTGATAGACCAAGTCGTGACAGTTATGAGAAAAATATTAAAAAAAATCTGTGTCATCTATTTTTCATATTATATTGATTTAAAAAAAATCGGAAAAACCGACACCCTGTGATGGTTTTTCAAGCCCTAAGACTACAAATATTACTCTTTTTTCATTTTTTTTTCTGTAATGTAATCATGAGTAACCCTTCTGTGAATTACGGCTTAAAATTGAAACATACCTGCATCGGTTTTCAATAAAATGCCGTGTTTTTGCCAAACATTAAATTCAAAATATTTAGTACACCCAACTTTAACCGACTGTACTATAAAAAAATGTACTACACTGTTTTTGCAAGTAACTTTAAAAGTTGGCGCATTTAATCTGGATTCCGAAATGGTACGATACTTGCTGGATTACTTCTTTGTTGAAGAGAGAAAAATCGAAATACACGATAATCGGGATGACGTTCAACATTTTGGTATGTTTTCCGATACATTCTAGCTGCAGCATTAGCATTACATAACCATTCTCCATGAATGAAATGCATATTGACAATGTGTCAAAGACCGAGTATATGGCTTGCGAGATCGCGGACTCGAGCACTATCCTTATAGGTCCTGGGTCAGCCCCTAAGTCGAAAAAGTTCAGGTATCTTAGATCCGTCATGCACGAGTCAGGAGGCATCGATCATGATCTCCATGGTCGGATAAGCGTTGCCTGGGCTAAGTGGCGGGAGGTCACTGGTGTGGTCTGTGATCGCAGGATACCGTCCAAACCTTTTCCGACTTAGGGGCTGGCCCAGGACTTATAAGGATAGTGCTCGAGTCCGGGCTCTCACAGGCCATATACTAGGTCTTTGACACATTGTCAAGATGCATTTCATTCATGGAGAATGGTTATGTAATGCTAATGCTGCAGCTAGAATATATCGGAAAACATACCAAAATGTTGAACGTCATCCCGATTATCGTGTATTTCGATTTTTCTCTCTTCAACAAAGAAGTAATCCAGCAAGTATCGTACCATTTCGGAATCCAGATTAAATGCGCCAACTTTTAAAGTTACTTGCAAAAACAGTGTAGTACATTTTTTTTATAGTACAGTCGGTTAAAGTTGGGTGTACTAAATATTTTGAATTTAATGTTTGGCAAAAACACGGCATTTTATTGAAAACCGATGCAGGTATGTTTCAATTTTAAGCCGTAATTCACAGAAGGGTTACTCATGATTACATTACAGAAAAAAAATGAAAAAAGAGTAATATTTGTAGTCATAGGGCTTGAAAAACCATCACAGGGTGTCGGTTTTTCCGATTTTTTTTAAATCAATATAATATGAAAAATAGATGACACAGATTTTTTTTAATATTTTTCTCATAACTGTCACGACTTGGTCTATCACCTGTTTTCGTTTTATCGTTGACTCCTGGGACATCCTGTATATGCCTATAAGGAAAGAAATTGTCATAAAGATAAAAAAATCGAGCCGATTATTAAAATATATAGCGCTATACTATACTATATTACAGTGGGTAAACCTAACAATGTAATATTAGAATATGCAAAGTTCCTCGCTCATGTCGGCGCGCTAAAAGATGAGTTGGTTTTAACGACTGCCTCGCAACCTACATAAATAATATGAGATACACGTAAGAGGTGAAATGTAAACAAAGCCTAACCTTAGACAAACGGTAGAGTTAATTTTTATATGTTATAGTACAGTTTTCCTATTTTATGTTGCTATTTTCAAAATAAATGTGTTGTTTTTTTGTCAAGCAAGGTCAGAGTCATCTTAGTATCGATACACTCCATTGTCTACTTTTCGTCTGAATTTGAGACATTGCCTCTTAGGTGGCGGAAATTTTCACAGCGCTTTATGTTACCAAAGTAGATAAAAGAAATAATTTAAACATAATTCGGCAAGCAGAAGTGTCTTAGAGGGAACGGCATGTCCTAACACTAGGTTCCCAGGTTGCCTCTGCTTATTATTGTTGCACGGGTTCACGTTACAGCGTAAACCTAAATAAAAAATCCCGGAGTGAGAATCGACCTACAACCATTGCTCTTACAGTTACATACATTTTAACATTATTTTTTATGAGTAATTGAATGCTGAAAAACTGATGGTCAAAACGAATATATTTAAATTTTTATTAAATGAATCAAATTCACATCATTTCATATAGAGTAAGTGAAGTATTATTTTCCTTGTAAACTACCTCAATACAATATAGTAATGTCTCCTTTTAAACTCAAATATATAGCAAATAAAAATACTTTCTTTTATATTTTGTATTTACATCCCTAAATATAAGCATAAAAATTATTTGAAGACTGTGTAAATTGAAATTGATAACAGAGATGGATCAAGGGAAATGCGATAAAGGAACTCACTCGGTGGAATGAATTTGTAAATAAATGTTTTGTAACTTTTCTTTTTTTAGCTTCACCCTGTATCTTGTTTTTAGTAGATTAGGCAGAGGGAACCTAGTGTTGACTCCACATTCCATCCAGCGTTGAGTTACAATGTTCTTGCTAGAGTCACTATTTACTAACTCCACGTCGCTATTTTTTTGTTTCCAAAGCGAGGAAATGAAAATGATTTTTCCCCTCGATTAGGAATCCAACCGACGACTATTACGTTTATAGACGGACACATCAGGGCGGTTATGTCTCGTGTAAATTGAAAATCAGAGAAATATGAATTAATTTAATTATAGTAAAATCCACGGCAAGATGATTCCATTCCATCTATGCTTTCGGGGGCTGAATCGTAATAGATATCGATTCCAACAGAAGGGGAAACATTTAAAATATAGAACATTTTTTAGTCTGCTGCAAGTTAGGACTGCAAGAATAAAAAAAAAATCTTTGAAGATATAAAAAGAAATTACAGTCAACCTATTAAATCCATTAAGTATATTGGTTACTTCGTACTGTGATTACAATCAATAGTTCAACCATTGAATACTAAACTACACATTTATCAGTACATATATTACAAAACAAATCAGAGGTTATTTTATTCTAATGGAGTGCCGAATTTATTTAAATCGCGATTGACACGTCCATGTTTAGATAACGTTTCCGTTTTATATCACGCGAAATGAGTGTGACACAAGCATTATTATTTTTAAAATTTATTACATTTAATACTGCATTAGGTCATATTTTTGTGCTGTGGTAATAAGATATGGAAATTTATGTGAAAAAATCTAAAACATGTAGAGTTTGATGGAAATATGATAAAAATAAATATTTATGTAGAGTGATGAGATAGCTTTCGCTTCGCTTTTCAAACGTGTTTCACTGTACAAAATGATTGAGCTTTACGCTGTATCCCGCGTATATCAGGGTAGGCAGAGGGAACATATTGCTAAGACTTTTCAGAGACATTACGTGTTACGTGTGGTTTCTACAGTAAGGAAATGAAGATAATTTCTCCAGCTAATGGAAATCGAACCGTTGTGAGTTCGTCGTGTTTACAGTCAGTTTTTATACTCTATATATTAAAATATTTTTAATTCCCTTATCTGGTCAATGCGGTGATCAATTCTACCGCTCTCTACCTAATCTCCTTATTTGAAAAGAAAACGGTGTAACCTACGCCTTAATTACTGATGCCTATAATGTGGGAGCTGCGTGAAAATAAAAAAATAATATTGATTTAGGGCATGAGAAATCGTATGTGCTATAAACGATGTACTAAAATCCAGGATTAAGCTAGCATTGTGTTGACCATAAATTCCACCAGCGCTTTTGTCCCAATTTGAATAGAGCAAAGCGTTTTGGTTTGAATGAATAGGGTATTAGAAGAAAGGTGATGTTACAGCATATTGGTTCTATGCCTCATAGTCAATTCTAGGTTTAAAAAATATTTTATTAACGTATATGTCTATATGACTATATACACAAGATATACTAGACTATATAAACAAGACTTTGTTAAAATTATTTTTTACGATAACAAATGGTTTTTAACTGTTAATATATAGGATAAACTCTTATATAATTATTGAAGATATAATCAGCCCGTGGTGACGCAGTTGCACAAAAGTGTTACTGTAAACGGAACGGTGCTAAGTTCGATTCCCACTCCGAGAATTGAATTATTATTTATTAATATTTTCATTTCATTGCTCTGGTAACAAGGCAAAGCGCGAAGTTGAGGTTTGCACCACTCAACACGTAATGCTTCCAGAATTCGGCGGAAAGTGGCTTCTTAATACTAGGCTTCCTCTGCCTATCCTGCGATATAAATTGCTATGTATAGTTAAAAAAAGGACAAACAACAAGAAAAATCTATGAAATATCACTGAAAAATACACATCCTAACATGATTACTAAAAAATAACTTTACTCAAGCCTTTCTTAGAAAATAATCCAAGTTGTAACAAAACGAACGAATGAATGAACCTATATACCTATATACAAAAATTCTCTCGAAATGGAGCGAGCTAAATAAATGATGAGCTGGTTCGGAGCGTGATATCAATTATGTACGGGATACGGGACGGGACCGCTTTATTTTAGTCGCACCGGTAAATCAATACTTGGTATTAACTTAGCCGCATTGTTGGATACTACTAGTTTGTAGAACCAGTGCTGTTTGATTAAGTATTTAATATTTTTATTAACGAGACAGCGCGGCGTTGAGTTCCGCCAATCTTCCAGAATTCGGCAGAAAGTGAGGAATGGAAGTGCCTTAACGCTAAGTTCCCAGGTTCCCTATGCTTACCTGTTATGTGCAGGATTCGATACGATTTTACATTATAATTTATTTACTTCATGAAAGCTAAGAAACGATAGGTGCAGATTTATTAAATATATCTATATATTTTTTTAAAAAAGTTATAATAAACGATAAAGATAATTTTCTGCTCATTTACAGAAGCTATCTATGCAAAGTAATTATGAATGTTTGAAATATTATATTATAAACGTAGTAATTTACATGTAAATAGGTTAAGGGTGTAGAAATAAGAAAAAATAGAAATTAGGTCTAGATTGTTAAAATATATATCACTACATATCCTACGTGTTCTAGTGTAGGCAAGTGTCTTTTTACTCTTTTATTTATCCACCCGGTACGCGGAAGTAGAATTATAATACCTTTTTAAAAAAAATATATTAAAAAACTTTTTATTTCAAATTACTGCAACGAAATCTTGTATGAACGAACACGTATTATTGGTAATTGAAAAGTCAAATAAGAACACCTATTTTATTTATGTAAATATAGACACAACTCTCAAGGGATATCTTAATAATTTCTCCCAGCCCAAATTGACATCCACTGTCACAAATTATTCACTAGTTAAATTCTGACAATTTTTAAAAAAATATTAGCATTTTAATAGGCGCCGAAGGTTTAATATATACAAATGTATGTAAATATAGACCTAGTTATTTTTATGAAAATAAATACATTTAGGTATTCTATATGATCTAGATAATGTCTTTTTAGGGTTCTCTAAAAAAAACTTTAATGGGGTTAATTTATTGTCTGTCTGAGCTGAAATTAATGTCAAATATTCACGTGTACGTTTTCTTGGAGCACAGAAACAAATTTAATTTTTGAGTCAACGCAATGAAAAATTATATTAAAATTACTTTCCAGTAGTTAGAATTTGCTATACAAATAAAAGAAAATATCGAAATTTATATTTAACTTGATTAGCGAACCCTCGGTAAGCGAGTCCAATTCGCGCTTGACCAATTTTTATTGTGTGAAAAAATCAAAGGGTCACAGTGGCCCATCATAGAAGATAATATGTAAATAGAATTTTATGATGTGGTGTCTTTAAGGTAATTAACATAAGTACATTATAACAAAGGTTCATACGAGTAGCATATATCTTTGTCTGGCATCAGAGTTGTTAAAAAACTAATTGAGCTAATAATTTAATATCAGCAGGAAAGGCAGCCATGGCTACTAAATTATATTTAATAATAATTATATTATATACACATATTATCAAAATGATAAATAATTGTGTCTTATCAATATTCGCCACCAAGTTTTCTTTGAACTGTCCGCAAGACACTGTAAATTTTGAAAACAAACATTTCCTTAGCTTTTAAAATTAATTAAACCTACGTAAAACAAATAAGTTCAAGAAGATCCATCAAATGGGTCTTGTAATTAATTCAAGTTTCAACTTAAAGCGGTTTTTCAAAGTTGTCGAATTTCCCGAGGCGGCCTTTCACGCTTAATCGGCTACTTAGATCCAAACTCTAATATTTTGGAAACATTACGTCATTATTTATTTGAAAAGGGTTTCTGATGTTCGTAGCTATGATGCTGATGCTGCGGTAAGTAGGTAAGATCTCTTATCTCTTATCTACATAGTAATGCCTTTGTTCTTTACAGATGGATATAAATCGTGGATTTTGTCGGGCTTCTGCCAAGACGTCTAGTTCAATTACATCAGACGTCACTTTGATGTTGCTTAATGGTTATAGAATAGTATAGAATTGAAAAAGAATCTTTAAAATATGATATATCTATTTTGCTGGTAATTCTTGTTAAATTCTGTAAATCTTACGAAATATGTAAATCTTATATTGGTCACGAACATTGCTTTATAAAACATAGTAAATTGAAACTTTACCTAGAAACTGAAAATATTATTAACTAATGAAATATAAAAATTACAAGCATAGATAATTAAGTACTTAAACTAAAATCTTAAGTAGATACCAATTAGCTAAACTTTACAATGTTTATACAGATGACAAATTTGATCTTGTCAGCAAACTGGCTCAAACTCTTTCCTAATTAATGCAAGTTCTCTTGAGACTGTTAACTGTCGAATTTAGTCATGAAAGCTTCTCGTATTAACATAATTCCTTTATGAAATAATGTTATTATACATGTTATTATTATCATTTTTAATTGAGATTTACTATGCATATTACTTGTTTTTATATTTTATATGTATTTTGCAGTAAAAAATACTTAAAACCGATATATATATATATCTTGTTTCTTTTGTATATATTTTAGTAAAATACATTAAACAAAAACATAAAATATTTCGTGTATGGACGTCAAGTATCTCTTATAAGAGATCCCTTACGGTCAACGTATGAAAGTGGTTAAGTGTATATTGTACTCTATTAAGACATAAGGATCTCTATATAAGACAAAACACAGTTTTGCTCAATTCTACATTATGCAAAACAATTTGGTTTTTTCTAATTCGTATAAACTTCCCTAAAAGGACTTTTCCCAACTTTGCCACAAAGATTTAAGGCATAAAACATATTTGCTAGGTATAGTAAACTTTATGTACAACTGTATGTGAAAGTGCTTTATATAAAAATGTAAAAGTTTTTACATTCTTCAGTTTCAGGCTGCAATCTTTTTCGGATTTTTATTTAAAGCCACTCTCGCGGAAATGTCCATATTAAAATTATATTTAATAAAAGCTCCCCACTACTATACGCAATGTCCTTGAAAAGTATGAAAAGAGAAGAGAGAAAAGAAGAGAAGAGAAGAAAGAGTGTACTTACTCCAGATTCTCTTCTAGAATTACGTTTCATGCGGGAGACTGGTGACAACATTGTTCGTCACAGCTTCCATATTTGACACACAGGTGTTCAGAATAAACATATTTATATGTGTACTAGAATTATTTTACACTTCGTTACTATTATCTTAAAACAAACATTAGATATCTCGCAGATAGTACATAGTCTCTTACGTAAAAGGTTTATTTGATCTCATTATCTATGCCAGAGCATTGGTAATGCAAATTTACCAATTTCATTGTCTTCTGAGTAAATAAAAAATAATAATTTGGAGTAACAAGTGAATTCTTGCGATCCAAATTCATAATTTTAGCTATTTGTCTTAAGTAACCAGATACAAAGTATTATTTTAGACGTCTCGAGTTTTGATTAGAATAATTTTCTATGTTGTTGTTATTATTTGTAAATACAGGTACAGTAACTTTACAAATGCTAAATTTACCTACAATTTTTAAAGTATAATTTTTGCTGATTTTACCTTTTGGGTATGGAAACAATTATACTGAGTAATGAGTATAAACGTACTTATGGTACATATCTGTGCACTCGTCTGTGGCTTTACTCAGAAAGAGCCTAACCGATATAAATGCAATTTAAAGAAGGATATTCACTTTTATTAAATTACTTGAAATTGTATTTTTAACGTATATATGTATACGCATAAATATAAACAGTTAATGTAACAATATAAAAATAATACAAATTAGTATAAAATAATTATGTAGTCAAAAGCGGGCGAAGCCGCCAGCGATTCGTTAGTCCTTGAAATAGTTATCCTGTATATTTATTTGTTAATATTATTTTACGTAACACTATCTATCTTCCATCACAGACAGTGAACTAGTTTTATTTCCATCGTAGTGCCTATATCCACTATAATCTTATTAATTCAGCTCTCTGGGTCGTACGACGACGAGTGCTCTTCAGTTTTTGAGTGCGGGAGACCTCGTTATGCGAAACAGGACGCAATCACACTAACTACGTTTCTTTGTCGTTTATATAGATTGCGTTGGGAATATACACTTCACGATGTTATATAAGCTTTCTTTGAGTTATTTACTTTAGAATTACGATATATAAAATATAATTTACAATGGATTCATGTGAATTACGAGTACATTGTTAAAGTAATTGTTAATTGTTTAAATTACTCTTAAATTAAGCAAAATAGAATTTCAAAGGAATAATTTAAATACTATTTTGCCTATGATACACGATATAGCAAGTTTAATAATGAGGATTCACATTACAAAGCTCTATGAATAAACGATCTAATAACGCCTAGAAACTTCAAAGTAGACTAATAAGTTAAACCCTTTCGTCTGAAGTAATCTAGCAGAAAATAAAATTAAGAAGCTTTTTATTTGCAAAAAGGGTCAGATCAAAGGAAATTTTCAATATTAAAATTATAGTAGGTATTAAAGTGAATTTAAGAAAATAATATTAAATATATAAATATGTGGGTGACACTAAAACAGGTTGATTATTGTTTGGGAGTTATTTCGAAAGGTAAGGAATATCTGGAGCGGACGTGAACACTCGGTTTTATGTTCCCATTTAGGAAATTATACGAGCTGTAAAAACGACGTAAATTTATGTCACCGAGATGACTATATCCATATACGGTAAATATATGGATATAGTCATCTCGGCACTGCGTACTTTTAATATGGATTTGTACGGTCTAAATATTTTTTTATTAGTTTCCCGCGTCCTGCATACAGTAGTGTATGTATAGGGAAACTAGTGTTAAAACTCTACGTTCCCCATTATCCGCCGAATTTTTGGGACAGCGTGTTGGGTGTCGAAAGTCTACGCCTCGTTTCGCCTGGTTACCAAAGTGAGAAAATGGAAATATTAAATAATTAATTTTCTCGAGTGGGAATCGAACACATAACCTTAGCTCTTACAATCACTCTCTCTGCCACTGCGCCACGACGGATCTAAATATTATTATATTATCCATTAATATTAAATATAATATTTTTATTTCAAACAAAACGTGTATTTTATAATTAGTTAACACAATAATTATTTTTTCATTATGATTCTTTATAAAAGCTATTGTCGTTTGAAAGTTTCTTTTTTTATATTATCTTTACAAATTTTTTATACAATTAGCTGTATCAATATTTATTTCTAAGTATTCAATTTCTCGAAGAAAACAATATATTTTCTTCAATAAACTTTAAATTAAATAATTTACTAGTTCTAAATAACTGTCTAAGTATAACTTATCTAACATTGATTTATTTGGTAATTATTATTAATGTTATAGGTATTATATTTCTTCAGATTCACGCATTATCATATCGGGAAAATAAAGGAACAAATATTTTATTTTTCCTCCTCTAGGCTTCGAATTCACAACTACATGTGTCATTTCCATCCCATAATCCACACTAATTTCAGTGATGGCAATTTCATGCATGTTTCACTTTATTTTCTTGTTGCTTTGAGTCTATGGTGGGCTCTTGTGTGAAACAGGGCTTACAACTTACAGGGCGCAAAGAACACTTGGCCAGCATCGTTATATGTGTACAGGAGGAGGGTTTGGACATTCAGTAATTGGTGATTGACATCATCGTCTACTTTCTAGGCGGTGAATGTTTGTACATCTCTTTATATTTAAAAAAATAATGCTTCGACATTCCGGACTTCACAAATAATGTAACAAAGACTTTATTTTAGATATATTGATATATTTTTGTTTGTCCTAAAAAATATGGTATATGTTATAAAATAATATGTTTTAAATTTTCCAAAATAAATTTTACACTGTTTATACGTATACAGTATATTTATATTAAATATGTATATTATAATTTTAAATATGTTCCTAACGTCGTCCGCGTAAGCGTGTCTGTCAGTCTCATCATAAATATCATTTGGAAGACAAGACTGACGTCGTACGTGCGCAGACTCGCAATTTCGTGATGCGTTTAATCATATTAACTTCGCTGTTTAAACGTGAAATTTGTCTTTGTAGCGTACAGCCGTGTTATACATTATACACCGCGTTTACTTTTTTACTCTGACAAGCTTTCAAGCTCAAGCTCAAGCTTTCAAGCAAACTTCTGAAAAGTTAAGTATATAAAGCTAAATAATATTCAATGACTTTCCCGCATCATATATATTGAGATTTGTGTATTAGTTAAGTATTATATCTTTTTATATTAACTTTGTTAAAGGATTTTTATTATTAATCTAAACAAATGAGTTTTTAATGGAAAACCATTACAAGCCAACCAGCCACGCCATTATATAGAATCAATTCCCCACTTTTGACAAATTCTCGAGGCATTGCGCGTTGAGCCTTTGTCTTGTTACCATACCGAGGACATTAAAATATTAAATAATTCATTCTCTAGAGTAGAAATCGAACTTACAACCTATGCGCTTACAGACACACTGTGCCATTAGGCCACAGCGACAACGATTAGATGTATATAATGTTTTGAATCTTACTACAAAGGAGCAATACCTCCTGCTTAAGGCGTAAGTAAGATGTTTCTTGAATATTACAACTCAACAAGTAATAATTAATGAACTGATAATAATTAATTAATAATACACATTACTCTGTAACATGCTCAGGTGTATTCAAAAAAGGTATATTTCATTGTTTACAACGCAGTTACCGTATAATATAATAGTAAGATTAATTATTTTATTATTATAAAATAGAGAACGAAAATTTAAAATAAGATGAAAAAGTATCAGATTTCATCACTCCCTTTGGTTCCACACTTCTGTTCTCCATTTTCCGCTTGATCCTGGATGCATTGCGTGTTGAATTGCGGAACTTAACGCCGCGATCTGCTTTGTTACAAAAGCGAGGAAAAATTCAAAATGATGTGAGTCAAATTCTAAATATTAATCTAATAAGTGAGTATCAAATATTAAATATTAGTCAAAATGTAGTACATATTATGGTGAATGTTGCATTCCCAGCGTAGTTAATCCCATTACTGCCGCTTGTTTGGATGCAAGATGGGCCTTTGTGGCGTTCTATCCGCTCGTCTGTGAACGACTCCATCACGCTTTATTGCGAAATGTATGGTATTAACTGAATTATTAAATACCAAAAAAGGATATCTACTTTGATTTGTATAGAAAGCAAAAAATATTTAATTGGTTTAAAATTTATTTAAAACAAAACATGAACACCATAGTGAACTTTGACTAGATTTATTTTCACGCCATAAATAATATGCCTATACCCACATTTTCTTAACATTATTTATAAGCAGTGGCAAGGCATGATAAAGTTAACAATTTTTTTTATTTAATTTTGCATTTTTTTTACTTCAATAAAATCAACTATAATTGAATAAATAACTATAATAATCTTTACTACGTATTTTAAAATAAACAAAAAATAACTATTTTAAATACTATCCGAGTTAACTATTCAGATCAAATAAGAACTCTAGTGATAATGATCTATTTCAACAAACACGCTAAAAGTACATATTTATTAAAGTGACGTCTGTATATAGACAGGATAGCACGACAGTGATTCGAGGCCATAATATGAATAAATTATCTTATACTAAAATAAACCATATACTCATATTCTACTTTATTTTACCATTACCATTCTACTTTATTTTACCATTTTCAATTAAAAAAATTGAGTAGAAAATGGTACACGAAGTGTTTTAACTCTATATTGTCTCTGCCAAACGAGAAGTTGCAAAAAATATTGATTTTATATATATTAACTATTTATATTGATTTCAATACCAAAATATACAGCAGGCACTTTATTCTCTAAATATATCACTTTTACATATACTTATTTTGTATGAGATTCTACATATACATATATGAGAATAGAGAACGTGACTAAGCATCCCGCTTCTCCGCTTACCGTCGGATTAATTTCGAAAGGGATTTGTTGTATATTGGTTTCTAACATATTAAAAGACTGTATTTGAATATATAAAATATAAGCTTACAATATATATTACAAGCTACAAAAGAAATGTTATTATATAGAAGTCTTATTATCTATCTATATATATATAAAATCGAAAGGTCACTCACTCATCACGAAATCTCAGAAACTACAAGTGCTAGGAATCTGAAATTTTTTCATAGGAGTTACTTATAGGACGTAGGTGCTCGCTAAGACGGGAATTTGCAATATTCGACTTCTAAGGGGTTGTTTTTGGGGTCGCAAGTTTGTATGAAACTTCGTTACTACAAATGGTAGGAGTCTCAAATTTTGCATAGACGTCACTGGGACGTAGTCATGGAGACAGACAACATTTTGATTAAAAATATTTGGTATCCAAAACATCAGGCTATTTCGTTTGACAAACTATATATTGTATTTTGGAAAACTTTTTTTTCCTCCTTCAAAAAGTCAGCGCCCAGTTAAAAAATTGTATACATTAAACCTTCGAACATATATATATATAGCACAGTATGTTTTTGCCAAAGGGTCGTAGTGTTAAAACACTGCTTTATCGTTAAAGTACCACCGTTTACCACTTACTCAAGGCATTATGAGTTAATTGGTGAAACCCAACAGACGGAATCCTCGTTACCGGAGCGAGAATATAAAACTATTAAATATTTAGATTTTAAGCGACACCTAAAAAGACACAAGAATTCTCAATCTCAATCATGGAACACAATATAAAAATTCTCTAACTACATATTGCTATTTAATTATCAACAGTTAGTTACTGGGAAATAAAATTCCCAGCAGGTTCAATGAAAGCGCGTTCCAATTCTATTTTGGTTTTTATGGAATACTGAATTCGTCCCGTTATGTATGATTCACGGTAACAAAGACCAGATGTAAAATACAATAAGGATATAAAAAGAGAGTAATATTTTTGGATTTATTTAATAATAAAAAGATATTAAAGAAAACAAAAATTTTTAATATCATAATAATTTACATTATTATGTAAATTAAATAAAATCATATAGTTTGAATTAAAATGACCAAACCGAACTCACCGTTGGATTTGTTGTTTTTTTAATTTCCAATAAATATTTTTAAGGGAATCGAACTCACAAACATCGATTATACACAACATTACCCAACTGTCTCACAATAGTGTGTAATTTTTGATAATAGTAACATCATTATTAATAGCGAAGAGCTGAAGATCGAGCGTAATGGCGTCAGCCATTGGGGAGGCCTATGTCCAGCAGTAGACGAGGACAGCCTGATGATGAGGATGATGATGATGATGAATAACAATATAAAAATGCAAGGGCTTATAATTTTACAACCTGAACTCCCAACAAAAACACACTTTGAACAGGTGATAAAAATTCACTTACGCCCAATTTCCTAAGTGCCTGCATTAAGATGCTGAATCACGAACACATTGTCGTCGTAATATCCATAACATTCCCTCTACATGCATTCAAGTACGAGCATATTCTGCAAGAGCTTTAAGAAGCTTTTACAGTTTTAGAATATAACATTTGAACGGCTTATTACTTTTGAATGTCTTTGTTGTTACATTTGAATATTATTTAGTATGATTGTGGTAAGGTCTTTTATGAGGTAATTGTTTTACCATAAAAATAGCATTTAGCTTAAGGTAAAAACACTCTGCTTTACGCTTTCTACACGAATTCAAAATGTAGTATTTCGTAGTGGGTACCTCAATACCATAGTTTGTAAGGATACCGGGAAATGAACCACAATTTCCAATGCAATTACTAATCTATATAATATACTAAGAAAAATTGAAATTGTATAAAAATATTGATTTATTAAACTTCGATTACTAAATCTGTATTTTATACAATTGTCTAATTACTGTATGAAATTGTCTTATAAATATGTTACTTATTTTAAAATTCTACTTGCTGCCATTAGGTCTAAAAACGAGCATGTTGGATTATCTGTTTAATCGATAACACAGTTTCGTTGCAAAATTCCTGTATTTTTTGCGTAACAGTTACAAGGAGATATATCGAGATAACGTCATGAATTATGTTATTACTTATTTAACGAGCTAGTGCTTTAGTTAGAAGTTATAATTACTATATAAATATGTTTAAATTGTAAATTGTACAGAGGAAAACTGTAGTGGATTATAACTATTTTTATAATATATTATGAGGCCGGTCGTGGCGCAGGAGCACACGTTTCTGTAAACGGGACTGGTTGTGGGTTCGATCCCCGCTCGAAGAAATGATTTAAAATGTATATTTTAATTTTTTCGTTCTGGTGTGGAGGCAAAGCGCGGCGTTATTCGCCACTCAACACACACAGTGCCTCCAGAATTCGAGGGAAAATGGGGAACGGAGTGTCCTAACCTTGGTTCCCTCTGCCTGCCCCGCTGTGTGCGGGATACAGCGTGAAGTTGACTTAAAAGATGATAGATAAATAATTTCATACTGATATTATATTTTCATGTAAAATAACTATTTCACATATATTAGTCACTTGCAGCAATTTCGCTGTACTTTAACTCTTTATACTAAGCACTTAAAATACATAAGTTTAAAAAATATATTATACAAACCTGACCTAACCTAAAAGAGCAGCTAGTATTTCCCACAAAAAACCTTATCGTCCATTATTTGAATTGACCGCCATATCATATTCCACGTAATACGACACTGTTTCCTAGAACAAATATTTGCGCCCGCAAAGAAATTGTGAAGCTTTTCGTATCTTTCACATACCGACTAAACTGAAAGTAAAAAGAACAGACCAATAAATAAACTAAGACTTTCAAGTTATTACTCATAACCATAGTTTACTACACAAAAGAAAAATAACAGTTAATTATTAGTTTAGCAAAAGCTAATAAATAAAAGCACGGAAGAACCGCAAGCGTATACAATACGTGTATTATAATAAACGTAGCCGTTTCCATGGCTCGGTAAAAATAATTGAACTGTGTAGCGCAACGCTCTACCCTTTGATGTCAAACGCAGTTAGCGCATTTTAAAACAAAACTATCCTGTATACCTAGGTTCTAGGTGTACAGGCAGCACAATATAAAATGTTTATATACAGGAACTGATATTAGAGCATATTTCATGATTTTTATTGAAAATATGACACAGTCATTGTTTAAAGTTTTGACGTGACAACGTATTATAATTCATTGTCACGTTCCGCCCGAGCCGAGCGTGCAAGCGAGAGCGCAAGTCAGGCGATAGAGAGGTGCCAGCAGCCTAAGTATAATTTATGTAAAATCTATTTGAATTGATGAATGCAAATATATGTGAATTTATTG
Source organism: Heliconius melpomene rosina (assembly GCF_056956725.1). NCBI lineage: Eukaryota > Metazoa > Arthropoda > Insecta > Lepidoptera > Nymphalidae > Heliconius > Heliconius melpomene. Next base: position 3,038,419 of record NC_140401.1, on the reverse strand, counting down.
AAAAAAAATTAATTAACTCCTTACTATTATAGAAAATAATGATAACTCAGTGATTTTTTAGATATTTTTTATATTGGATAGTTAACTAGAAAGATAACTTCATGGTGCGGTTAACATACGATGAAGTAATCCAAAACTTTTCAATACTTACAAAATGTCAAAATGACGCATCATTTCATATGTGATCAGTGCTCTACTGGCACGCTCCTTAGCCATAAACTAAGAACTGAACTGAACATGTACATAATATTATTAATAATGTGGAATTTGAACAGTCATTGATAATCGATACGATGATAAAATGAAATATGCCAATAATAATGAGCGCTAGATATTATTTTATCATAGATATTTTATTGTTAGTAATAAAACACAAAAATTATATTGTTTAAACTGACGAAAATTCAATTCGACGGGTATGAATGTGTAAAATGTTTTTATATAATTCTATCAAAAATTACGAACAACTATCTCTGAACGAAATTACTATATTATTGCTATTAATATTTTTTTAATAAAAAGAAAACACAAATCAGGTTAAAGAACTTTTCATATTAACCCACTTCAATGTAGTACCTACAAAAGATAATACTAAATTTTTAGCACGAAACTCGTAAAAAGGTCATTACTTTCTATATAAAAAAGATTTCTGAAAAATAATGCCATTGTCCTAACCACTTTGTTTGTCTCTTTTATTTTATTTTTCCCCATCTCGGTCACAAACACGTGTGTCACCATAAATAAGAATATAACATGGGGCGAAGCGACTCGACCGTCCGTACGCTATGTATCATTCTTGTATTCTTTTTTTTGTAGCCATATATCTACAGTTTTTGTCTTTTTATTTTAGCAAGATCTAATTCTTTTCAAGATGTTGGTGTGAAAGTGCTACTTCAATAAAGTAAGGTATACTTAAAGAAAACAATGATAAATGTATTGTTTTTATAAGTATAGAATTTAGGGAATAATACAGCAATATATATATTTTTTTAATCATAAAATATCAGCATACTTTTGCAACTAGCTAGTAAATTTTTGATATCAGGCAATTTTCCTCTTATTATTGTTATCCAGTTGATAGAAATAAAGTTATATATTTTATTAAAACTTACATTCTTTTCTATATTAATAGACACATCGTGTTTTCAGAATGATAATTAAATATTATTCATTCACTTACATAAATAATCGTATAATATGAACTATAAAAAGACCACAGCATAAATATTTTAATCGTCATTTATAATCCACAAACCGTGCCCTAATTTCCAGTAGAGTTCGCAACACAATGCCAGTCTTTCTACGAAAGATCGATATTATATTCAACAACCGAAATGTGGAAATTTCTGTAGTAAATTCCACATTATATTCCATGTAATAGAGTTCAGAATTGCCTCACAGTACTAGTAATACGAGGAACTTCATTTTAACTTGGTTTTTGCAACAGGTGTGCCACTAAGTCTTGACTTACGACTGTAGAATATAGCTTAAGGGAAAGGAAAACCCAGCTACGGTTTTCCGAACAAAAGTTTAATTACTTGGTAGGGAATATGAAAGCAAAATATACATTAGAAAATTATTTTAGGCAAGTATCTATGTATCTGAATCTAGAAATATCTTGAGTAAAATTAAAGTGGTATTTTTTATAACTTAATAATAGGCAAGAAAAAAATATTTTAGTATCTAAATTTTCTTAGGTAAACTTTATAAATACTTTATTTTATAAGTTCAGAAACTGTTTAACAAATTACACACGATTCCGTGCAATGGGTTTTGCGTGACATGTCACAAATAATTAAAACTATAGGAACATTTCATTTATAATATCAGTCGAATATACCTTCACAGCGCCTTTCTTTCAGTATTTAACTAATGATTGAATAGAAAACATTTTTATTTGAATGACAGATTAAATAATGTACACTTTTACTGTAAAGAAGAAAGAAGACGGGAAGAAGAATTATTATATGAAAAGTTTTAATTTTGTTTAATAGTTACAAGAATACGTAAAATATATAACGAAGTTAAATTGAATTAATGTATTTATATAATTAATATACATACTTAAATTCAATTCAGCTTCATTCTTTTTCCCACATAGAGCTCGAGAAGCAGAGAAAACTTAATATTAAGATCAGCCTGCCAGCCAGTTTCTACTTTTTACCATTTTGGCACAGTGCCACAAATTCTGACTTTTCCGCCACTTAACACGCATTACCTCGAATTCCGATAGAAAGTGGAGAGTGGAGTGTTTTTTCGATATAACATAATGGTAAATAAATTAACTTATATTTCTATGAACTCTAAACTTAATTTAAATCCGACTACATAACCAATCGAGTGTTTGATTAAATTAATTAACATAATAATTAATAAGGCCGTGTCTATTAGGAACATGAGTAACCACAGCTATACTCGATTAGCTGCAATAATTAAGTGTAATTGAACTATTGTATTCTATATAGGTTTGTATAGAATACATTGTCGAAATGTTTTAGTGATACGTCACTACGTAATTCACTGTGTGATATGTGATAGAAATCCTAAATATTAAGTAAGTCATTTGCAGGCTTACTAAGTTTTATATAACAAATAGTTTTATATAAAGTAAGAATTAATACAAATATAAGAAACAATTATTTTAAAATATTTTACATATTATACAGGCATAATTTTAGAGTCTATAGCATATTATAATACAGTCATTAAATATGAATCTGTAGAAAAAAATGTAATAAGATTACGACATAGTAGACGTTCATGAAAAACGCTACATAATTTAAAACGGCTAAGCTTTCAAACAACTTGTAACTAAATAATTTTTCAATTTAAATCCTACACACATATATTTTGGCATACATGAGTTTTGAGAATTGTAGATTGACGGGAAGTACAGCTTATAAAAGTTTACAAACTTAAATTTTAGGGCATATGCAGTCATTTTGTATAAAATGAACTACAAATATAAGTTTCCAATATTCTTTTTCTGATCATGCTTTTATAATTATTATTTATATTAAAAATCTTATTTAATGCAAAATTCATAATTACCTTTCCGTGATACCTCCACGGACAGACGGACGACAAAATGATCCTTTAAGTTATCCGTTCTTACCTTTTGAGATACGGAACCCTAAAAATTGTGCTTTATGTATGCACATCACGTGTTATCATATGTTATCGAGACAGGAAAGTGTTCTTTGTATTTTAAAAGCGTGAACAACTTTATCATGCTAATTTTAATTTCGCTTCATAATTTTAATTTAGAATATGTAAATTTATTGCAAATACCTATAATTTACAACTAGTGATGCGAAAATGCAGAAATTAATTTTAATTATAACACAATAAATATTTTGTATGTTTGGTTTCTTGCTGTCTTCTCTGTATTACTTACTTTTGTAAAGAAATCAAACACCTCGAGGCTTTTACAGAACTTATATTTCTTCCAGGGCTAAATAACATTAGGCTTCTACAATTTATATCTCAGGACTTTTACAGAACTTATACTTCTTCCAGGGCTAGATACCATTAGGCTTGTACAATGTATATCTTAAATTATAATACAATATTTTATTCTAGAGGACCACTTTCCTCTTCAGCTCCAAATCTAATAATGCGCATCAGAATTTTCAACACATCATGCGTCGCGCTAGTTCTATGTATCAATTTTCAAATATATCTTTTTATTAAACAAAGAGGTTGATTTACATTTTTCTATAACAAATTATCGTAAATATAAAAACTATTTATATTAAATCATTACATTCGGCCATCCGACTTCGTGCAATCTCCCGATGCACGACTACTCACAAACTCACTCATTACATTCGGTCGATTACAAATAATATATGTATTGATATTGCCGCAGCCTACTTGACATCACTAGTTTCAACAAATATACAACTAATTAAATCATTGCGTCTTGAGCTAGTACAATCATATTATAACAAAATGCGCAATAGATACTAGACTTAACATATAATTTACAAAAAATAATTACTTTTGAGACCAGAAGACTTTTGGAGTTCTCTCAGAAGTTTAACCATATGTACATATAACGAAATTGTAACTTATCGCTGCGTGGAAGAAATACGAGAAAATCTATCAATAAATAAAACATGTTTTGTTAAAATGTTGTCTGTCGGTTTTGTCGGTTTATGTGTCCCTGCGTTTGTCTGTACGCAAAGTTGAGCAAGTAAAGAAATATGTAGTATAAAGTTTAGTTTCAACTTAAAGTAACATCAATAATCATACACACAAATATAAATATTATGTTCTAATGTCCACTGGCTACATGTTATATTGCACTCTTTACGTACATACTATTTAAAGTTTATTTCTTGCTGTTACCTATTATTATCTGTCAGTTCCGTTATTGAACTTTAATTTCACTCTTAAATATATAAAATAATAAGGATAGCGTATTTATATTTGAAACTCCGCTAAAATTACAAATATCCTACGAAATACTTTATTGTCCATCATCAAATAAAGTGTAGTAAAAGAAAATGCTTCACATAAGAAAATGCACAGCAGGCGGCCTTATCGCTGTAAGCGATCTCTGCCAGGCTACCTTAAGGTGCACTCGGAAGTGTCTGTCAATCGGTAGCCTACCGCTGCTTTATATCCTTATACACATACGTAATATATCCTATTATATTGTATAGAATTATTAATTATAATAAAATATAATTTCTAATGTCAACAAATATATATAAATACGGTCACGTTAATTTGTAAAGAAAAGGATACAAAAACTTAAATATGTCTAGGTCTAGGTCTTGGTATAAGGATACCTAGGAAATATTATTAAGCAATTTTAATTAACACAATAGATGTATGTTGATAAGTATGTAAAAAAAATCCATAACAGTACGTTCAGAAAAGTAAAAGGATCTACGATATTACAGAGCCAAGTAGTGTGCATCTAGCTGGGCTTATAATGTTTGGATTGAGAACGTTATATTCGATAGGAATACACCGTCGAGCTATTGGCATCATCAAAAATAAATATATATAATAACAATTTTGCAGTTGAGTTATAACAATTACTTCACATACATACTCATAATAAAATCGTAAGAGGTTCGGTCTTTACTTGAAAAATATTTTTTAAAAAAAAAATGTTATTAACCTAATAGAACCCAAAACAATTATTTTTGAATTTTTGTTTATTTGTCCGTTTGTCTGTGCGTTTGCTATCTCAGAATCGACTTAACCGATTTAAATGCGGTTTTCACTATTGGGTTCTGGCAAGCTCCCGAAAACATATAGGGTTTATTTTATTACAATCGGTTCATAAACAAAAAAAATAAAAGTTATGCCAATTTAAAGTATTTAGTTCGACAAATTTGCTAATTGCCGTAACAGTTATTTTATACAAGTGTTTTACTGAACTGACTGAATCTTTAGTTTTCAATTCCTTTATTAATATTTCTATTTCAGGCGGGCGTAGCCCCGGACGGGCCCACTAGTAGTAAATAAATTCTTATGTAATGTAAAGAATAACCTCATGAGAAACACTATAACGATTTTACAAAGTTATTTTTTTATTTTAAAATCATCCAATATGAGAATTCCAATTTTAATTAAGTAGAACAACATGTTCCCTGAACTATTCAAGACCGACCTAAACACAGCAATCCCTAACCATGCCACGGAACGACATGCAAGGAGAGTTGGCTGTGGCTGAAATATTCGAAACGATCATCTGTTGAACTATATTTACATAAAAGTCATTTAAACCATCAAATATTCTTTGTGTTGTAAAATTTACTCGTTAAAGAACCGATTCCGAAAATTCCTCAAATTTTTGCAATTGAAATTTACTGAATTTAGGTAAAAAATACATATATATATATCAAGGACGAGTAATTCCGACGGCTAAATCAAATTTTAAAAACTATGATTTATATAAATAAAAAATAATTTTCCGTATTATTTCTTAACGTATACACACACAATGCTACAAAAACTATTTTTTTAGTCCTATGTAACTTCCTTAGTAATTTCCTAAAAAATATTTCTTTTGAGATACTTTAATTTTTATAAATAAATTTAGAAATCTTTATTGCCCATTTACGCTTAATGACTAGAATTGGTTTATGAATAAAAACGTTATGTTAATATGAAGCACGTTTGTAAGACAAAATTGCTGCAAAATAACTTATTGAATCGGCTAAACATTGTTTCTAAAATTGCTCGGTATAAACATTGTTTCTAAGTCTACGTTGACGATGCGGTCCCAGAACGAAAATACACTAAATTGTGACCACCATGTTGTCATAAGGGGAACAAAATCGCGTAAAAATAACTACGTACGTAGCAGTTATTATTATTTACAGTTACCAGCAAACAAATTGCGATCTTTTACGAGCTACCAATTGTTAAAGTTTCGAGTTCGTAAGAGAGTAAACATCTATCTTCGTGACAAATTTGACTAAGACAAGGTAAGCAACAAACGCGGAACGCCACATTTTAATGCAGTAAAATCTCATCTACAACTAGAGCACTAACGCCTGCCTAGTCATCAGATGAATTTTCAAAAGGTAAGTAAACCCCTGGACAGAGGTCCAAGAGAGGTGAAGAGAAACTAACAAGTTTACTAGTCTTAGTTTACATGTTTATTAAATTTATGAGCTTAAAAAATGCAGATATTGACACTCGCTCTATGTGCGTTTCAATTCGCTACCATAAAGAAAATGGCAGAATACATAAATATACATTTTGTACTAAATAATATGTTTTGGAACTGGAGAAAAATATATATAAAGACAATATACTACCTTTTTAAACATAGCGTTTAAATAGTGCGATAAAATAGTGAATACGTGTGAATACAAAACCAACGTAAGAAGATAATAATTGCTATAAATCAAAGCAGACTGGATAACGCTAAAAGACAACAAAGTGAGATGATTCATTAATTGTGACTGTCGTTTCTCTAATTTACACATAATTTGCAACGTCTGTACATATTGTAATTATGCTAATAATAAAATTGTAACGTGTGTATGCTAATAAACTCTTATGTACATAGAAACAAATTTAATTAATTTATTCCAATCACCCCAACCCGATATAAATCACATATATGAATTCTACTGGAAATACAAAATGTCGAAACTTGTAGGTGGTACTACACTGGTGGCAGAACCTAATGCTGTGGCTTTGTTATCGTGTTTCTATTTATCTTGTTTAATATATTTGTTGCCACAATAATTGATACATAAAAAATATATATCTTTCAATATATAAAATTTTGAACTAGCAGACCAAACTAACACTGTTATGACCTATGATATTTATAACACTGACGGTACCTGATCCTGATCCTGATCCTAATCCTGACCCGATACCCGAGTGAGACTAATTTTCTACTTTTAATGCATGATATCTGAGATAAATCAATAAATCTTCTGGTTTTTTTACATTTCTAATAGGTTTATCGAGTATCCTAATACAGAAAATAGCTTTTTTTTCTTTCGTTTTAACCAGATCTAAAAGTAAAGCTAAGGGTAATTTATTACAGAAATATTGATGTATATTTTTTTATTGTCTAGTATTAGCTTTCATTTCTTTGAGAAACTGATCATAATTTCGCTCAAAGCACTTTATTAAACTTTTTGTAGATACGAATTATTTCCTCACAAGACCCATTATAAACAAACGAGCAAAATTTATACACTCATTTACTTATGTAAGCCAATTTTCTATATGTCACACAAACTGCGGAATTACATTTAAACGTGATCTATTAACTTTTATAATACCAGTAACTAAAGTTTAACTTTAATTCTTATCTATTATACAGAAATTTATAAATCTAAACATTGCTTTTGTATACCAGTAAAAAGTTCCTTTGCTTGTCTTTATGTCACCGAAGCGCTTTATCACATCAGATGAACCGCTCATCAGAAGATGTAAATCAATCACGGCCGCGAAGATCTCGAAGTTTTGCATTTTCGATAAATTCCTTTTTTTTTTTTGTTTGTCATTGCCATCATTCCACTGGGTGGTTCCTCTAGGGTGCGTCTCAGCATCCGACTCCATTTCCCTCAAATTAATGCAACAAATGTCATTAAAAACTAATAATCTTAATAAATTAATTGGTGTATTTATAAATTATCAATTCAAAAGCATTCTCTTTTAAATGTCATTCAAAAAATATTTAAAATGGATCGTCAAAATGTCAATAAATAAATCAGAATCAATCAAAAGAAAAAAAAAAAAAAAATACTAAAATAATCAATATTAATAAACAAACATAATAATTTAAGCATACATTACTTACAAAGACTACTACACACTATGCCTGACTGCCGCAATCATCAGTCACGAGCAGGCGCTTACTTAATGTTTTACTTTACTACTACGCCCGACATACCGAGGCCACCACCAGCCTCGAGCAAGCAGGCTCTTACTCTAAATACATAATATCAATCATCAATCTTCGGCACGCTGACCGATAATTCATCTACGGCACGCTGACCGTTAATTCATCTATGGTATTCTAACCATTCTTCTGTGGCACGCTGACCACTAATTCATCTATGGTATTCTAACCATTCTTCTGTGGCACGCTGACCACTAATTCATCTACGGCATCCTTAGCCGTGTATCAATCTTTATACTATTCTATAAAATATACTTTATCTTCATACTATTCTAATAAAATGCATAATAACTCTTAAAGTGACTAAATTTTCAATCAAAAGCTCTCCGATCAATAATATCTACAAAAGCTAGCAGTGGAAAACTTGATTTCCATGTTTTTGTTGTACGTACCTCACTTTGGGGCGGAATCTGATCCCGCTTCTGACTGTAAAGAAATCAAACACCTCGAGGCTTTTACAGAACTTATATTTCTTCCAGGGCTAAATAACATTAGGCTTCTACAATTTATATCTCAGGACTTTTACAGAACTTATACTTCTTCCAGGGCTAGATACCATTAGGCTTGTACAATGTATATCTTAAATTATAATACAATATTTTATTCTAGAGGACCACTTTCCTCTTCAGCTCCAAATCTAATAATGCGCATCAGAATTTTCAACACATCATGCGTCGCGCTAGTTCTATGTATCAATTTTCAAATATATCTTTTTATTAAACAAAGAGGTTGATTTACATTTTTCTATAACAAATTATCGTAAATATAAAAACTATTTATATAAAATCATTACACTTTTACTTTTATTATTTACTTTTACTTTTTTGCCTTACAAACATGTTTATATTTGCAATACAAGGTATATTAAAATGGTGCATTAGAAACATTAGTCTTCATGAAACTGGTAAGTCCAACAGGTATTCCCGGTTTGATTATGTAAAACATTAAAACAACCATTTAGCACGCAACGCTATTAAGTAGGCGAGAAGTGGAAAACTAAAAAATTGATGACTCAGTCCTTCTGAATTACTTTTCCGTTTCAGTAGTATAAGATTAAAGTTTATTTTGCTATAAATGTATTATATTTAATAAATAAATAAATAATAATAATATAATAAAGCGGAAGAGTTTGTTTGTTTGTTTCAACGCTAAGATCTCTGGATCCGATTTACTATGTCTTTGTTTTGTATGAAAGCTGCATTCTCCAGAAGTGCTATAGGCTATATAACATTACATTACACATATATACTAATATATTAAAGTATTTTCTAATTTGACATGCAATTTATTCTGCCATGTTAATAACAATCGTCGTTGCTAAGCAACGGTTTGCAATGTTTCTTGGTTGTTTTAAGAAAACGTCACCCAAAATGAACTTATATTTTGATATTCATCCTTATAAAAATAAATATATTATATAATGTTTAATAAATATTCTTATAGTTCAAGCAGGCGTAACCGCGTCCGGGTCCACTAGTTTAATAGATAAAATCATTTAATCAAATAAGTCTGTTGTATCCCGCACACAGCAGGCTAGGCAGAGGCAAAGGGCGAGAGAATGTTAAGACACTCCGTTTCCCACTTCTTGACATTGTGGACTGTCTTTTGTCTTGTAAGTACATTATTTTTTTCTTTTCTTGTTCCCCCAGTGGGATCAAACCTTCAACCCCCGCGTTAATAACGTATATTATACGTTTTATCACTGCGCTACAATGACGCCCATTATTGAATTAAATTGTCTAATATAGTTAATTCATCAGTCAACACAAGCTTCTATGAAAGTAGAAAACGTTTCGTGACCGACTGACTCCACCCATCGTTTTATAAAAAATACAAAATGGGTGGATCTAACGACCTCAGTTCATTAACTGTAATATTTCTACCGTGACCGTAGATTATACGTCGACGTCACGCAACGTGTCATTAATGCTTTTGAACGCATTGTAACAACATTATGTGAAAAATGGTTCCTACGATTTTGTAAAGGGAAAACTTTTGTTAGACTTAAATGTTATAAATTTATTGAAGCCTTCTGGTTTGTATTCAATTATTATAATGTATAGATTAGTTAATGATTTAAATCTTTTGTATGAATTGCCAAAAAAAGACAAAATTCCGCGTATTGTCTTTTTAACAGAGCTAGGAAATAAAATGAATTCAACACCCAGAATGAAACTGAACCTAGGACCTCCGGTAACTACAGTCAAATACTGTCCCGCTGCGCCACTACGGCTCCAAGATTACTTAGGTACTTATATTTTTTGCAGATTAAAGAGGAAATATACAAAATGGACACAAATATAATTTTCAAGGAAAAGCTTTTCGGTTCTCTATTGTGTAGATATTTCAGCAACCCGAAAATAAGGAATTACTATTGTCACATTCTTAGAAATTCAGAATTACATTACGAATCGACGTAAAAGTTCAATTATGGAAAAATAAATAAAAATGTTTCACAATAATTGAAGGTATTTCACAAATTGATTACTATAGTTTATTTATAAAAGTATGAATCGTAATTAGCATTGCATGTTGAGAGGTGGAACTCAACGCCACGCATTGCCTCGACACCAGATCGTAGAAATGAAAATATTAAATATTTCTTTTGATCGAGTACCAATCAAACCCGTAACCTGTCGCATTTACAGAAATACGCCATGCGCCGTGAGTGGGCAAAATGGAAAGTACTGTTTGATATAAATAGTTTCCCTCTGCCTAGAGATAATTTTTACGATATTTATTTTAAATATTTATTTTTATAAAACTAATGATTTTTATTTAATATATCTTTAATTTTAAATTAAATTAAAAATGAAATAAAATATCGCAGAGCGAACTACTTCCGTCTTTATCAAAGCTCTTTAGGCAGTGAATAGATTGATGGGCGCGATATTAATAGACTTAGTATTGGCATGCTGCGAAAAATAAACAACATGTGAAATCTCAGTAACATGTTCAAATTTTAGGAACATTTTAATTAAGTTATATTTCTGTCTTAAAAGAAAACAGACCGGATTGTTTCGGCTCAATGAAATAATCTCGTAGTGGTAACGCGATGTTTGTGGATTCGATTCCCACTCAGAAGAAAAAAATATTTATTACTATTTTAATTGCTCGGCTTAGAATAAAGAGGGTATTGTGTCCCACTAGTCAACATGCAATTTCTTAAATTTGAACAAAAATTAGAACAGAGTGTCTTCACACTAGGGTCTCTGTACATACTCTTCTACATGGAGGGCTTAATATACATACGAAGACTACTTAATGCATTTTGAGTCCGATTCATCAATGCCTTTATGAACAGCTATTATTATAATTTTATTTTATTAGATTAATGATATAGATATACAAGTAAAAAGCTACTGCAATCACTATTTGAACTATTTATTAACTTTGTATAGATGCTATTCATAAAGCATTATGCTTTTTTTTATTTAAGCATATAGGTATATGCACATGCTACTAAAAAAACATAATGAAAGAAATAACGTGTTATATATTAAGTAATATTAAATTATTAATAAATGTGAGGTAGAATGCAAAACAATTGTAAAACTAGTTATGAGAAATAAAAGTCAGTCTTGGTCGTGAGCTAGTTGTTTTACTACATGGTGACAGCGGTGTTAAATTTAAACAGATAAATGATTATTATTATTAAACATGGAACACGCTAGACCTCCAACGGAATTAATATTGGAAGGTGGCCCTGCAAATCGGGCCGACGCGTGGCGTAAATGGTATACTCAATTCCAAGTGTTTTTAAAGGCATCGGGAGTGTACAGAGAAACAAAGGAAGTACAAGCGAGTTTACTTATTAATTTGATCGGACCTGATGGATATGACATATTTTCAACCTTCAAGTTCACAAAGGATGAGAGCCAGGACGATTTTGATGTGCTCGTTAGAAAATTTAATGAATATTTTGTATCGAAACATAATACAACAATGGCGAGGTTCCGGTTTTTTACACGTGTTCAAGAACCGGGCGAAACTATTGACGTTTACGTGACTGCGTTGCGTCTGCTGAGTCATCACTGTGAGTTTGAGCATTTAGAGGATGGTTTAATACGTGATCGTATCGTTTGTGGCATATCCGACATTACAGTTCGTGACAGATTACTAAGGACAGAGGAATTGACCTTAGAAAAAACTATAAAAATTTGTCAGGCAAACGAAATATGTAATGGCGCGGAATCATCGGCGGCGCTTCGAACAGTGGACGCGTTGTTCGGTGCGCGTGCGCGTGCGCCGAGGCGCGGCGGTGGCGGCGGCGCGGCAGCATCGGCAGCATCGTCGGCACCGAGTGCGGGCCGCGGGCACGTACGCGAACGCCCCACACTGGACAGCGGGAATGCAGATCGTCGGGGCACTGCTTTCAACAGTGGCAAGTACGTCCCGACTAAGTGTTGTGTCGCGTGTGGTAATTCTTATTATATAGATAACTATCATCGGTGTCCGGCCAGGTTTGTGCAGTGTTTTTTGTGCAATAATAAAGGGCATTATAAAAAGATGTGTCCGGTGAAAGGTAAAAAACAAGTACATGAGCTTCGTGAAAGTGTTAGTGACCATGACTCGCTTCTTGTGTCAACTGTAAGAGATTATTGTAATAAAAATAGCAAATGGTTCGAAACATTATATTTGTATAGTACTGGTGTGCCTGTAAATTTTAAATTGGATTCGGGGTCCGATTTAAATGTGTTATCATTTTTAACTTATAAAAGATTAGGTTATTGTTTAAATGATTTAACAAAATGTAACATAAAAGCACAATCTTTTTGTGAGAATTACTTACCTATACTTGGTTCTATTGAGATGTCTTGGATATACAGTGTGTCCCAGGAGCCAACGATAAAACGAAACCAGGTGATAGACCAAGTCGTGACAGTTATGAGAAAAATATAAAAAAAATTCTTTGTCATGTATTTTTCATATTATATTGATTTTAAAAAATATCGCAAAAACCGACACCCTGTGATGGTTTTTCACGTCCCTGGACTACAAATATTACTCTTTCTTCATTTTTTTTTCTGTAATGTAATCATGAGTAACCCTTCTGTGAATTACAGTTTAATATTTAAACATACCTGCATCAGTTTTCAATAAAATGTGGTGTTTTTGCCAAACATTAAATTCAAAATATTTACTACACCCAACTTTAACCGACTGTACTATAAAAAAAATGTACTACACTGTTTTTGCAAGTAACTTTAAAAGTTGGCGCATTTAATCTGGATTCCGAAATGGTACGACACTTGCTGGATTACTTCTTTGTTGAAGAGAGAAAAATCGAAATACACGATAATCGGGATGACGTTCAGCTTTTTGGTATCTTCTCCGATACATTCTAGCTGCAGCATTTGCGTTACATAACCATTCTCCATGAATGAAATGCATATTGGTAACGTGTCAAAGACCGAGTATATGGCCTGCGAGAGCCCGGACTCGAGCACTGTTCTTATAAGTCCTGGGCCAGCCCCTAAATCGGATAAGCGTTGCCTGGGCTAAGTGTTTAGTTTAGGGAGGTGACTGGTGTGGTCTGTGATCGCAGGATACCGTCCAAACTCTTATCCGTCTTATAGAGATCATGATCGATGCCTTCAGACTCGTGCATGACGGATCCAAGGTACCTGAACTTTTCCAACTTAGGGGATGGGGACCCAGGACTTATAAGGACAGTGCTCGAGTCCGGGGTCTCGCAGGCGATATACTCGGTCTTTGACACATTGCCAATATGCATTTCATTCATGGAGAATGGTTATGTAACGCAAATGCTGCAGCTAGAATGTATCGGAAAATATACCAAAAAGCTGAACGTCATCCCGATTATCGTGTATTTCGATTTTTCTCTCTTCAACAAAGAAGTAATCCAGCAAGTGTCGTACCATTTCGGAATCCAGATTAAATGCGCCAACTTTTAAAGTTACTTGCAAAAACAGTGTAGTAAATTTTTTTTATAGTACAGTCGGTTAAAGTTGGGTGTAGTAAATATTTTGAATTTAATGTTTGGCAAAAACACCACATTTTATTGAAAACTGACGTAGGTATGTTTAAATCTTAAACTGTAATTCACAGAAGGGTTACTCATGATTACATTACAGAAAAAAAAATGAAGAAAGAGTAATATTTGTAGTCCAGGGACGTGAAAAACCATCACAGGGTGTCGGTTTTTGCGATATTTTTAAAATCAATATAATATGAAAAATACATGACAAAGAATTTTTTTTATATTTTTCTCATAACTGTCACGACTTGGTCTATCACCTGGTTTCGTTTTATCGTTGGCTCCTGGGACACCCTGTATAAGAATAATATTTATAAAATTAATTTTGTAATATGTAATGATAACTGTCAGAGTGTTTTAGGTCAAGATACTTGTGAAAAGTTGGGAGTTATTAAGCGTATATATTCTTTAAATATAGAAACATATGATGATTTATTTCAGGGTGTAGGAAAACTACCGGGTAAATATAAAATTATGATTGAGAAAAACGTATGTCCGTCAGTATGTCCAGTGCGAAAAATTCCATTCGGTATAAGAGATAAATTAAAATGTGAATTAAATAATATGGAAGAAATAGGCATTATAAGAAAAGTATCACATCCGACTCCCTGGGTAAACGCTATTGTATTGCCAGCTAAAAAGGATGGCAGCATTCGTATCTGTCTCGATCCTCGGACTCACAACCGTGCGATACGCCGTGCTCACTATCCGCTACCTACTGTTACTGATATTGCGTCTGCGCTGCGCGGCGCCAAATATTTTAGTAAATTAGATGCGCGCTCCGGGTTGTGGATGATTCAATTAGATGACGAAAGCGCTGATTTATGTACTTTTGGTACTCCCTTTGGTCGTTATCAATTTTTAAGGCTGCCGTATGGTATTAGTTGTGCTAGTGAAGTATTTCATGCAAAAATTTGTCAATTGCTCGAGGGCTTAGAGGGAGTTCATTCGTTTGTTGATGACATTATAGTTCACGGACGTACTATGGAAGAGCATGATATGAGACTAAGACTACTCTTGAATAGGGCGCGGCAAGTAGGTATTAAATTTAATCGCGATAAATGTGAATTCGGGGTCGAGGAAGTTATTTATTTGGGTCATATGTTTAATGCTGATGGTATGCATATAGATAAAAATAAGTTAAGGGCTATAAAAGAAATGCCTAGTCCGACCAACAGAGAATCATTGGAGAGATTTCTTGGAATGACTAATTATTTGTCTAAGTTTATCGCTGGGTATGCTAATATAGTAACTCCTTTAAGAAATTTATTAAAAAAAGGTGTTGTGTGGTGTTGGAATAGCACATACGAGTCTATCGTATTAGAATTAAAAAACGCGATATGTCAAGCGCCTGTGCTTGGTTTGTATGCACCTACTGAGCCCATAACTTTAACAGTAGATGCAAGCTCAAGAGCCATAGGTGCTGCGTTATTGCAAAATGGAAGGCCAGTTGAATATGCTTCACTTACATTAACAGAAACTCAGTCAAGATATGCACAAATTGAAAAAGAAATGCTAGCTATTGTTTTTGCACTTGAAAGATTTCATCAGTATGTATATGGACGTGGTAATATAACAATTGAAAGTGATCATAAGCCTCTTGAAGCGTTTTTAAAAAAAACCGTTGCATTTAGTACCGGCGCGGTTACAGCGTATGATGTTGCGTATCCAAAGTTATACTTTTAATGTTATTTATAAACCTGGAAAGTATATGTATGTTGCTGACACTCTGTCCAGAGCACCCCTTACCGATATAATGGATACTAAGTATTCAATTGAACTCGAAGCTCAAGAGTGTTTCCTTATTGCCAATGTACGGTTTAGTGACGAAAAAATTAAATGTGTTAAAAACGCAACTAGCACGGATTTAGAATGTAAAATCTTAATTAAATACATTTTATACGGGTGGCCGCGTTACAGAGCTGACGTGGATAAGGCAGTTAGTGTCCATTGGCCGTATAGGACATCTTTTGAATATATTGATGGTGTAATATTTAAAGATAATTTAGTTTTTATTCCTCGCGAATTACGGACGACAATGTTACAATGTGTGCACGAAGGTCATTTAGGCATTGATAGATGTAAAAGACGTGCGCGGGATGTAATGTTTTGGAGTGGCATGTCGCGAGATGTTGAGCGTGCAGTTCGGGCGTGTGCTGTATGTGCTGATCTTGCTGCATCACCCTCCAAGGAGCCAATGATACCGCATGATGTACCAAATTTGCCATGGAGGAAAGTCGGCTCAGATATTTTTGTTTGCTATCGAAAATATTATTTAATATTAGTTGATTATTTTTCTAATTTTATTGAAGTAAGTCCGTTAAATAACATCGGGTCGAGAGCTGTAATAAACGCGATGAAAGATCAATTTGCTCGACATGGAATACCTGCTGAATTAGTAACAGATAATGGTCCTGCGTATATATCTAAAGAATTTAATCAATTTTCATTGGATTGGTGTTTTAAACACACGACAACTTCACCTTATTATGCTCAGGCTAATGGGTTGAGTGAACGAGCTGTGCGAACTGTTAAAAATATTATTAAGAAATCGATTATTTCGGGGACAGATTTGCATTTAGGTCTTCTTAATATACGAGTGACTCCTCGTAATGGAGTGAGCTCGTAATGGAGTGAGTTGATGGGTAGACGTTTGAACACAAAGCTTCCCATACACGTTAATAAATTAAAACCTGATCGTAACAATAGCGATGATTATCTAAATATAGTGAAAAATCGTTCTTATACTAAAAAATACTATGATAGGTCGGCGCGAAAGTTACCGCAATTAAATTCCGGAGAAGAAGTAGTAGTTGTTGATGGTAAATCAAGAAAACGTATGATTGTTCGCGATCCTGCTCCGCAGCCACGGTCCTATTTTCTTACGGACAACACGGGTAGGTTACATAGACGAAATCGTCGTCATCTTATTAAGGCACAACCCAGCACGTCTTTGCAAGATACATCTTCTGCAATCTTAGGAGAAAAGGCGGTATATGATGATAATACAGAGAATGAAGTGGATATTGAACCATTTTTAGTTAATGCGTCGCCCAGTGAGCCCCACACGGATGATACAGAAACTACTCGTACTCGTAGGTTAGCCGCATGTAAAGCACGCGAAAAAATGGCATTATTATTTAAAAATTAAAAAAAATAATAGTTTTTTTAGTTATATTAGTATACTAGCGGACGCGCGCAGCTTCGCTTGCGTATTTAAGGGTGAATTCTAATAACCCATGAAACATGTGTTCAATGAAATAATTTTAAGAGTCTAAATTTCAAATTTTATAAAAATCGGTGCCGATTTAATAAAAACCTATACAAACTTTCAACCCCTTATTTGCACCCTTAGGGGGAGAATTCTAGAAAACGACGAAACACGTGTTCAATTAAATACTTTTAAAAATCTAAATTTCAAATTTTATAAAAATCGGTGCCGATTAAAATTTTTTTCCATACAAATTTTGAACCCCTATTTCACCCCTTTAGGGTTAAAATTTTTCAAAGTCCCTTCTT
The DNA here is from genome assembly GCF_056956725.1 of Heliconius melpomene rosina. NCBI lineage: Eukaryota > Metazoa > Arthropoda > Insecta > Lepidoptera > Nymphalidae > Heliconius > Heliconius melpomene. Next base: position 3,020,501 of record NC_140401.1, on the reverse strand, counting down.
AGTGGATGTCCAGATTACGAAAGTAAACTTTTGTCCAAATTTCACGTTTCTACCATCAGCGGTTACGGCTGTGCGTGCGTCTTACCTCAGTCAGTGAGGACAAGTCCTTTTATATATATAGATTTTAATGAAAGTTCTGTCTAAGTCTATAAATATTGTAAAATTTTATATAAAGATTTATATATCTAGATAGATATTGGTGATGGTATAATTTTTTTTATTTTTTTTGTAAGGGGAAGATGTTATATATTAAGTAATATTAAATTATTAATAAACTAGCGGACGCGCGCAGCTTCGCTTACGTATTTAAGGGTGAATTCTAATAACCCATGAAACATGTGTTCAATGAAATATTTTTAAGTCTAAATTTCAAATTTTGTAAAAACCGGTGGCTATTTAAAGATTTTTCCATACAAACTTTCAACCCCTTATTTGCACCCTTAGGGGGTGAATTCTAGAAAACAATGAAACATATGTTCAATTAAATATTTTTAAGAGTCTAAACATCAAATTTTATAAAAATCGGTGGCGATTTAAGAATTTTTCCATACAAACTTTTAACCCCTTATTTGCACACTTAGGGGGAAAATTCTAGAAAACGACGAAACACGTGCTCAATTAAATACTTTTAAAAATCTAAATTTCAAATTTTATAAAAATCGGTGCCGATTTAATTTTTTTTCCATACAAACTTTGAACCCCTATTTCACCCCTTTAGGGTTAAAATTTTTCAAAATCCCTTCTTAGTGGATGTCCAGATTACGAAAGTAAACACCTGCCCAAATTTCACGTTTCTACCATCAGCGGTTACGGCTGTGCGCGCGTCTTACCTCAGTCAGTGAGGACAAGTCCTTTTATATATATAGATGTGAGGTAGAATGCAAAACAATTGTAAAACTAGTTATGAGAAATAAAAGTCAGTCTTGGTCGTGAGCTAGTTGTTTTACTACATAACGTACGTACTAAAAATTATAAATGCCGTGAAAACGATAAAAAAACTTATACTCTGTTAATAGTTCGCAAACTGTTTAAGAATATTTTATGAGGGTAAAATACGTCGACATGCCGACACACACGCGATTGGGCAATAAAAGCGAAACACTACCTTAAATATTGTTTTAATTTTCCGACCAGAGCTGAGCAAAAAGTTTTCATAAAATAGGAACAAAGAAAAATTAAAGTGTGTTCTCGTTCATAATAGGTAAAATAATAATAAAAAAAATTCCATTGTTTTTGTACTTTTTTATTGTATTTAACGTAAATCAGGGAAGGTAGAGGGAACCTATTGTTAAGACAGTTCGTTCTCCATTTTATGACAGTTTTTTGAAGTATTAGCGGCGGGACTTAACACCGCGCGTTGTCTAATTCTGTTCGTTGTATCATTCATACTTCTCAGAGTGGGCATATTATGAGTAACATTTCTCCGTTTTCTACGCTCAATCTCCTAAAGGATATTGAAAATGGAATTCCAACGCCCTACTTTGCCTAAGCTTATCGGCTATAGGCCTTTGTACATATAAACATTAAAGCGAATGGGAATTAAGAGCCACGATCGTGCAGTCAGACACGTTCCAGTTACGTCACTATAAACGCATTAATGTTTTTTAATCTAAAGGTATTATAGCTTTTTCTTTGTGTAGTTAGTTAGATTTAAAATAATTAAAATTATATATATTATATTAAAAAAATAAATTAAAATAATAAGTGTTTGTGTTTTCTTTTACAATTAAAAACCGAACTAGTACATGTTGGACTCGCCCACCGAGGGCTACGTACCAAATTCTGGATTGTAGGTGAAAGAAACTAAGATTTAAAGACATATAAACTCATTTTGTATTTAATGAAACTATACATATAAACTCTTTTTGTACTAAAATTATAAGCTTGATATAAGAAATGTCAATTTTCCAGACTTTTTCCTTTATATGTACTGCAAGTTCGCACTTCTTCCCAATCGCGTTCCACATGTAATAAATATATGATTTCTCGAAAGGAATTTGATCATACGATTCTCACGATAATTTATACATCTACTTGTTATACTATTAACAACACTGACGAGAATCATGGAGAACTAAACAAAGACTGTCTTAAATGTATATGAAATAACATTAATATTAAATATTAGAATATTCCTATATAGACATTCAGACAGATTCTTAGACATAAGTAATTCACTTACGTAGGTACTCCCGCTATAATTAGCTTTATTAGTGCTTTTAGAAATGTTCCATTAGTATGCTCTACATTAAAGTTATTAATTGCAAGTGAAGTCTCTAGAAGTTACTTTCTCAGCAATGGTTGCGGCGATAAAAGTGCTAACATTATTGTTACTGACTTCTACAAGTTAGTAGAGTTTAGTGGTGTTTGATTAAATAATTTTAAGATACTGTAATTCACTCTAATAAGTACTTACTTATTCATTTAATTGAAGCTGAGTAATTAATATTTTTTTGTAGCTACACGCTATCTTCTCCATTTACAAGGATATAGATTAACAACTTAGTGTTAAGGCACTCCGCCGCGCTTCGTGCCAGTATATAAAATAATTCTTTCCCTTACGTGGGCATCGAATTCACGATCGTAGAGCTTAAAGGCACATGCTGTGCCACGGCGTCATGAGGGTTCAGAAATTAAAATCGTAAATCAGTTCACAATTTGTCGATGACACTGTGTAGATATTGACGTTCATTAATTTGGCGAGGTTCACGTATTACGATTGATGAGTTGTTTGTAATTATGAAATTTGTTACAAAATCATTAGTTTCTCTAAGTTTTTTTTTTGCAGCTTCACACTGTTTCCTGCATGTAGGAAGGTAGACACACTAGAAAACTACCTTTGAGCCTCGAAGTTTTGATAATCATTTTTATAAAAGACGTACAGTCTCACTCATAGAGCTCTATGACATTTAAATCAGAGCATATTGCCACTATACTTACGGTATATTTGAGTGCGGTTATTAGTAATTTCTAATACTAAAATATTTTGATTTTCACGAGAAATTCGGAGTAATATCTACCTAAAAAAGAAAAGTTGCTATATTTCATCGAGCTGAATCCCGTCCATAAAATTTAGAAGCCATCTCGTTTCCCCCAACGTCACATGAAAGTAACAAAAAAGTTAAAAAAGTAGAACACTTCAAGAAATAAAAACTCGAAGTCCAAGTTTATATACTTTCCTTCTCATTACCATACTTAGAACATTCTTTGATTATGTCTGGCCTCACGGCAACCACGCTGCCTATAGCGTGGTTGCTGAAATAATAATAAAAGTCACGATATTATTGCTGTCAGCAGCTATTACATTGTAGAAATTATTATAAGTTCTTCGTAGTTAGACACTTTTTTGTTTATTCATCGTTGGGGCACAAGCATGTGACTGTAAAGGTGGTGGGTTGTAGGTTCGATTCCTATTTGAGGACATGAAATATTTAATCTTTTAATTTCTTCGCTCTGGCGTCGAAGCAGAGCGCGGCGTTGAGTTCCGCAACTCAACACGCAAGGCCTCTAGAATCATGAATTACCTATGACAAATTACATAAAAATGCGATTTCTTATATTTCTTTAAGCAAACCTATTTTCTTTACATCTTATACAACTTAAAATTAATATTAAATGATATTTGAATATGCCTAAAATTTAAAAAAAATACCAGAACATTTCATAACATAAAATAATCGAAATATTTTTGACTTGTAATTGGATATAGAACCAAAACGACAGTAGCACGTTTAAGTCTCAAATTTCGATATTTCAGTAAAATTTTCAATATAATTTATGCATTCTGCAAATCCACTTGCTATTCCAAGCAAAAGTGCCACAGGTGCTCTACACTTGGACCGTGTATCATCTGACGTTGAATAATACAGCAGATAATTGCGTTAGCTTGTCAGCTTCCTAAAGCCTTTTGACGTCAGTTTATACATAATATATATAATGTTATAAAATTGTTATGAGAGTATAAGAATGCTCCTGTCGTTAATTTTTTTTTCATTTAAACTCCTAATTTTTTGAGGTCACAGGTGCAGGAGCACAAGCGTGACACTGTAAACTCGATACGATTCCCACTCAAAATTGAAAGTGGGGAACAGAAATGTCTTAATAAGAACGGTAAGTCCCTAGGTTCCCTCAGCCTACCCTGCTAAATGCGGAGCAGAGCATGAAGCTTATAAAATATAAGGAAATAGAAAACATTTGCAAACTCTAATTTTTTTTCAGTTTTAATATTCAAAGCCTACGAAAATACAAAAACGATGTTACACTTGTGCGTCAAGCGTACATTTTATATAGCTGTCACATAGGTACCGTATGTACGAAACCTAAGCTCTTTTGTATTCATGAATATGAGATAGGCAATAAAAACAAAGTAAGGTTCAGGATCATGCATAATTTGAAAGATATAACGGGTTAAAATAAGTAGAATAGTCAACAAGGCTTATTCTGATAGGGTAAGGGAAAGCTCTATGCTCACTTTTTATTTTGACTTTTGGATGTTATACAAAAACAAAAATTTTTAAAAATTATCTTTTATACAAATAGAAACATATTTTATTTATATATAATATACATATTGTATAACAGTATATTAATTTCAGAAAGGAATTGTATATTTAGATATAGTAAAGTAATGACGTACTTGATAATTCAAATTTTAGTATAAGTAAAGATATCAATCTTCCACTCTACTCCCAATAACATATACTAGTACGTACAGTATTTATTTTATACTTGGTATAAATCATCTTGTTTTTATTACGAAATCCAAGAATAAACTGGCTGAAAAACTGAGACTACACGCTGAGAGAAAAATGTCTTCTTTCCTCCAATGGGGTAAATTATAATGTTTATTATTTATTATAGTCAATTCACATTATTATATATTTATTATTAAACTTTGATTTTATTTATTATTAAATAATATTTATTATTAAATTTAAATTTATATTATTAATTAGTATTTAGTATTAAAATATATTTAAAATTCTGCTCGTGTTAAAAAACAATCAAATATTGCATTTCAAGTTGTCTACCGTAATAGAACCCACTACCAATTCGTGTTCTAATCTTAATTATTATTAAGATATAAAATCGATATTACATTTGAAATCGATATTTCATTCGGATTAATAGACGTTAGCACTACAACTATTTCATAATAAAGTTCTCCCTGCAACACAAACGATTGGTACAAACGTTACTCAATTTTAATTATAGCATTCTGCGCTACTACCACATTTGTTAAGTTGATTAATTGTGCAAATCCACAATTATTATACTGTGGATTAATTTCTCTTGTATATACACGCTTGCTCTCATGTAATTGACAGGGATAATTGCGTTTACATAATTTTGATGATTGCACAAACGAATATGTTTTAGTTCGAGGGCGTCGTGGCGCAGAAATACAAGGATGGACAACACAACGATTGTGGGTTTGATCCTTACAACGGGGAGTAAATACTACTATAGTACTATTAAATATCCATACAAACATTATTTAACAGTGATAAGGCACTAGAAAAAACCACAAAGGTTTGTCTCGAGTATTCGTCCCAAATAATATTTCTTTAATATGTTTAAATATAATATTAATACATTTAAATAATATATCTTTAATATTTGATTTCTGCTAATCAACACGTAATACCTCGAAAAAAAATCAGCGGAAAGTGGGTAACGGAGTGTCTTAACACTAGGTTCCCTCTGTGTGCGGGATACAGCGTGTTAAAAAATAATTAAATTTCCCTCGATTATATAGTTTCGTATATTATATATTCATCCGTAGGTTTGTACATCACACAAATAGGAATTTCCAACATAACATAAATAACAATTTAACGTCTAACGATAATAAACGAACGATCTAGTCTTATCCCGCAACGATAGCTGGTATTAAGTGTGCTCCCCATAAATCTTGCACTCCATTCAACGAAGGAGTTATAAAATGGCTTGTAATAACGAGTGTAAGAGTTGCTTTTGATTAAATCGCTTTGTTCGTATCGGCATCTGTTACTTCTCTAAGTAAAACTTCTTTTCATTGTTATTTATTTAACATCCTAAAATACTTTTGTACGTTAGAATAAGAACCACTTTTATTAGGGCAGGCAGAGGGAACCTGGGAATCTAGTGTTATGAAAGTCTGTTTCTATTGAGACATTTCCGTTCGCCACTTTCCACCAAGTTCTGGAGGTATTATGTATTGAATGTCAGAATTCGACGTCGCGTTTTGCCTCGTTACTAGAACGAAGAAATTAAAAATAAAAAAATAATAATTTCCTCTATAATTGGGTATCGAACCCCTAAGTGGCGTTTAGACGCTTGTGCCTTTTTCGCCACGACTGGCCTATAAAAAAAAGTTTCATTCAAAAATAATAAAACTTAAGAATAATTAGAACTAGCCCTCAAAGTTTCTGGCAGATGATGCAAAAAAATTTTTCCTACTCTTAAATTGAAATTATTATTGAAAGAAGTAGACTTGTTTCATAAAAGCTTACAATGATGAGTGCTCAAGATGTTTTTCATTAGATTCTTTTGCGTTTTCAATCACCTGCCAGATCGCTTCTTCTCCCTTATCTTTCTCCATTGTTGTATATTCCGCTCCATGATATCAATACATTTATAAATTGCCGTCCCGTACCATAGATAAGCATTTTAAGATACTTATCATTTTTACCATAATTTCTGTTTTACGAATGAATTATATTAAAAAAAATAGATATCTGTATATATAGTACATACATATCTCTTTTCAAAATTGAACTAAAAATATAATGTTTACTGAAGTAATTTTTCTATTGAAAACAAATACTTGTTCCCAGAATGGCGGGGTGTTTGAGCGCAGGCTGAAGGAGCGAGTGCGATGAGCGCGCCCGAGCCTCTGGTGCTTCAAGCACTGCAGGGGTACACCGAGCAGAGCGACAAGTGGCCTGGACCTCGAGCTGTTAAAATATATGTGGCTTCTGTTTATAATGGTAAGATTTTTTTAACCTTATGCTTCCTCTTTCCATCCACTTTAATATATTACTACTACATACATAGGTATAAGATGGGAAATTAGAATTTTCACGTATTTTCCCTAAAAAATTAATGGTATAAAGATATCTATTTTAGTTACGTATTTCTCCCTATTGGAAAGCAACCCATAACTACCACGTTCAATGATATCTAAAGTAACTTTCAAATTGAACTACGATAAGCGAGAAATTAGATTTATGTCAGCCGCCCAGTCTGATTTCCGCGTCGCACAAACGTAAGTCAACTCTCATTAGCGCTATAAACCCGTGATTAACTAATTGGAACACCTCTAGTTAGCTTTTCTACGTACTCTGAACTTAAATGATGAGAGTATTAGAAATGAACTAATATTATTTAGTATTAGTTTCTTCATTTAACAATAATTCTACGTATTCCGCACTTGTATAAATAACTAGAAAAAGTGATAAAGTCCGAAAATATTTCATGAAAATAAGTTCCATTTTAAGAAAATATGTAACATATTTCTTCTTTTACAGATTTTCGTGAAGAACGACGCCAGATTCTTGAATTAGTAGGCCCAGAATTACAATCTACTTACGATGACCGATATATTGAGGTATTTTTTTAACTGTAATAAATATTGTTCTTGTTTAATATTAACTTAAATAAATATTTGAAACATGAAACAGTAAAAATGTTATGTTATTAAGAAGATTTAAGCTGAGCTTTTCATTTGTGTGAGTGATTATAATAGTGCCAGAAGAAACTATTAAAAATATAAAGAACTATTAGAAATCTATAAAAGACCAAGCAAGTGACCAAGCGAGTGAGTTACCTTACACATATAAAGAACACCCACACATATGCAAACCTCAGCTTTAATTTTCTTAATAACAATAACATTTTCATTTGTTTCCCGATCCAAATATATTTTTTAAGTAAGCAGTAAGCTACCCTTATAAAAATATTCTACACAAATACCAATAGTTTTTAAAATTACTAGTGGCAAAAAATTCCCTGCAGATTTTAATTAAAATTGTTGTTATTTTATCCTAAAATTGAAAAATAAAACAACAATATTTTTACAACCTAAAATCCATTTTCACTAAGTATCTAGATGTATGATACTCTTGGCGTGCTTAGTGTTTCAAACATAAATCTGTAATGAAATTTACAGCTACAAGTCCAGAAAGCACCCCTCCGGGTTTTTTAGTAACTTTGCTACTTATCCCTAATTTATCACGTGCGGTGAAGGAGAACTTTGCAAGGAAACGTGCAAGTCGGAACTTATACAAGGTTTTATTTGGCCATTCTCGAAGGAATATCGTGATGAATAACTTTTCTTAAACAAACGATAAATGGTTGCTTCTTTAGCTTTATATTAAAGTATTATACAATTTTGGAAACCCGACATTTCGAGCACTCCGCAGTAGTCCTTAGTCACGGGTAGACTGAAGTGGCATTCGTCTGTGAGTTGACATAAATATTATATCAAACTACCACCAACGATTTGACTGGATTTGAATGAAGTGACTTCAATAACCTCGCGGATTATTCTAGTACTATATTTATTATATATAGGATATAGGATGTGAGGTTTATCAAACGTGATGTATCAATTTGGTCTGTCTGCTACATTCTCGTATTCACACACAGCTGACCTCAATATATGCCCATTCTTGACATCAGAGACGTATTCCTTCATGATAGATGTATAATAAGCCACAGTTGCAATCTAGTTTATGCGCCTTTTGTCTCGCAAAAGCGAAGAAATGGAAATGTAATTTTAAATAAAATAATTATTTCCTTCAGTGGAATCGAACCCACAACCAGTCGACCTTACAGTCACACTTTTTGCTTCTACGCCATGCCTGGCCTCACACTCATATTACAAAAAAAAGCATTAAATAATTTATTCACACAATAGAATCGTATATTAAAAACTCAAAGTTAACCACAGTCCAGTGGGCGTGTGTACACAAGTGTTCATAATTGCTCTATTTATAGACAGTCCAAACTGATCGAAGTCCACGTGGCGTTGGCGGTGGTGGTGGCCGCGTATGCTTAAAGCCAAAGTTCTGACATAAACTTTGATAAATCACGTAATATAACATAAGTTTTATTTATTATTCTCACATCTAAGACGTATACTTAGTTGCTAACTTTTCTTTACTGATAAAAACAACCGATAGTCGCCACGCGGCGTAGAACGCTAGAATTTAGCGTTGTAGGTTTTTTAGCTTTATAAAGTATAGGAGAGAGCACTGAGGTTTTTTCGAAATTCCTATGAGAATGGACAAAAAAGGGATTTTAGTTTTTATAGTCCAGGAAACCGAAGTCGGGCAGAAGTTATCCTATGTAATATGTATAGAATGTAGTATATTTATAAAGTATTTTTAATCCTGTAGTAAACTGAAACAATGTTTCATATTGCCTCTTTTGCTAGTTAAAACCGAAGTGGTTATCATATAAAGATTATAAAGTATGAATATAGGTGGATCTATTGATACTTGTAGGCGAATTAATCATCACAAAATTATGGATGAGGTATTTTTCTTACTATCAACCGCATTACATTGAACGTTAGAATTTTTTTTTCTAATTCTCAGGGTTCCGGATCTCAAAATATATAAACGGAATCCTTCAATTTTGTTATATGTCTGTAATTTTGTAATTTTGTCTGTCCATTCATCTCAAGAACACGAGGATGTGTCCCAAGCATAAAAAAAAAAACGTAATTAAAACCTATAGAATACTTCCCGTGGATTTACAATTACGAAAGTTGGCACATACTGGGAACTGACGATACATATAAGGAAAAAATATGTGAAAAGTTAAAAGACCTAATGTGAAATACATATTAAAGAAGTGTTTTCAATCTTTCTTCTTTCCTTTTTTTCTTTACATACGTAGGCTTAGTTGGTCAGTGCGCTTGAAGAAAGTGTTTGTCTTTCCTAAGTGTGGAATAATACTTTAAAAATGTTTTCAATCTACTAAACTAAACATTTACTAAAGTATACCTAATAATTAATTACAATACTTTAACAGTTATCTAATATAACTAACTGATTCCATGCGAAGCTAATAAGTTCATATACGACAGCATTCGTAGAAGTTGTACGTTGGGATTTGCGTCATACTAACTATTAACTTCGTCACTGGTGGCGTTGGAGCGGGAGTCCTGACGCTTGAACTTTGAAATTGTTCGTACAATATATTTAAATTAACTGAATACATTTGAATTAATATGAGGCAACATATGCTTCTTTATCTTTGAGGAGCTGTCACATTTTGTGGTAGACAATTGATACCTGCAAAAGTTATATAAAATTCTATTGTACACCAACAGTTCGAGTTCGTGGACATGCACTATGGCACGGACGGCGGCGACGAGACCAATCCGGCGCTCCTGCGGCACTATCTCGATGAAATACGCTGTTGCAACGTCACCTCCAAAGCTGGATATTTTCTGGTATTACCTTTTATTGCATTTCCTATTTTGAATTAACCTATAGAGATATGGTGAACCTGGCTCGTGTTTTGTAGTATATTTTTTTAGTTTTACTTGTATTTGTGTTCATATTTTATAAGAAATATGTTTTTATTAATCTATTTATATGTTGAAATTCCTTCAGAAATCTAAATCCTGTCAGTTTTACGACAAAGGCATAGAAGAATTAGATAATTGTTACTTTTTTTTCTCATTAAGGTAGTACGTGTTGCATGAGAGGTAAAAAATATTTTGGTATAAATAAGCGTATTTCGTACCCACAGATATTGTATTTAAACAATAAAATTTCAACTTTGTAATAATACGTTTATATTACAAAACAGTTATGCCTCTCATTAAAAATAATTAGGGAACTTTTTCACAAACAAAATTGAAAAAAAAAGCTCAATTATTGAAATTGTATATCCAATTACAATACAATTGGGTCAATTACGTAATAAGTAGTCATTGTTTTGAGTTTGATTGTTTTCTCATTAAAAGTCCCTATGTTTGTTTAATTTTGTTGTATAAAATACTGAATTCCACGATTATTTCCCTTTCAAAGGAATACAAAGTAAAAAAAAATCTTGAGTTTGGATGTATTTTAGTTATATCTGTATATAATTAATTTTGATTAAAAAAGAGCATCTTTGTCCGAAAACGTGAAAATGAAGAGAAAGTTCGTGTATTACAAGATTTTTTTATGTATCCTTCATACTAAGTTTATCTAGTTATATTTACGTGTATAAATATATATGCAATATATATTAAGTAATAGATTACTTATCGATAATCTATGACAAAAGAAAATAAAATAAAATTATTTTTATTCAGTGTTTCATCAGCGGCGAGGCCACCAGCTACCAGCCAGCGTTACCCTTCAAGATCAATGCGGACACATTTGAAATGTTGGTTAAATCAGACTCGGCGCAAACAAAACTCATACGGACATGTTATAAGCTGAACGACGATGGTACCTATCATTTGGATGGAGAACAGAAGTGGTATGTACTTACATTGTGAAAATAGTCCTATACCTGTTTTATTTTATTTTTCTTTAAAATATATCTATATTATATAAAATTATAATTGTAATAAATAATTAACTTAATTATAGAACTAATTTAAAACTATTGAGTTAAAAGTTAAAAGTTTATTCTTACATTATGTTATAGTTTAATGTAATGTAATTTTAACTAACTAAAATTTCGAAATATACATAAATATGTTATTTTTTATTAAATATACATACGTCATTGTAGTGGAAAATTCTAAATACATATATCGTTAGTTAATGAACACGTTAATTATACAAATGAATTCGAGCACAGCTTTACATTTTGATTAGATTGTGTGATATTCTAACGGCAGTGCTAATTAATGTTTCAATGCACTAAATCTGATAAAGTACGTTAGGAAATATACGTAAAATTAATTTACATTTACATATATGTATTTTCAGTAAAGTCACTTTTAGGTCCTTTAGTTACCTAAAAGTGTCTAGTACCTACATATACATATATTTTTAAAATATTGTAATTTATGGCATCAAAACTACGATTTGTTTATAAATAAACCGGAAAATTGGTTTTATCGAAATTGGAATAACTAAAAGTTGGGTATGGCACACGACAAACCAAAGGACTCTAACCACAGGCCAATTGTTTGCTTCAAAATGGTTGACCTGATTTATATATGACATAGCCTACTTCGATAAATGGACTATTCGATACAAAAGATTTTTTTCTATTCGAACTAGAAGTTCTTAAGGTTAGCGCGTTTAAGCAAACTAACTCTCTGGCTTTATAATATGAAATACCTATAGAAGTATACGTTATTAAATTAAAATATTAAAACTATTACCCTAGAGCAGCACTTGAACCTTTTAAAATAAATCAGCTTCACGCTGTATCCCGCACACAGCAGGTTAGGCAGAAGAAACCTAGTGTTAAAACACTGCATTCCCTACTTTCAGCCGAATTCTGAAGGCATTGCGTGTTGAGGGGCAGAACTCAATTTTTTTTCCATAAAAAAAAATAAGCAAATACAATTTTCTTAAGGTTAAATTAGATGACTTGTCAATGTCAAAAAAATTCCTTACTATATCCGTTACTTTCAAATTATTTATACTTTCCGTAGCAGCAATTCTAATTCCAGAGGGTCGCTATTTGTCACTGTAATTAAGGAAAGTGATATAAATCGTGGGATATGAAGAGTATTCTTTTGTTCTGTATTACGTTCTATTTGCGAAAGTGCTTTACTTGAAATACAAGCCTTGACTGTAATGAAAGCTTCATTCTTCAGAAGTGCTATAGGCTATATAACATTACATTACACATATATACTAATAAATTAAAAAACTTATTTCTAATTTGACATGCAATTTATTCTGCCATGTTAATAACAACCGTCGTCGCTACGCAACCGCGTTCGTCACTGCGTCATTTTGATATTCATCCTTATGAAAATAAATATAATAGTCACTTTTAGCATTTCATCTAGATTGAAATTATATTTCTATAGAAATCACATTCTTATATTTCAAGCAGGCGTAGCCGCGTCCGGGTCCGCTAGTTCTAAAATATAAATATAATAACTTAAGAAATTTTATCAATATTAGGGATATATGTAAGTTTATACATATAGGTATTAGGGTACAGTCACACGCTTGTGCCCCTCCGTGACGACTGGCCTCATAAATTTAATAAAACACTTTAAAGTTATTTATACAAACGCCGACACGAGGTCCTCGTGACGCACCGGCACAAGGGTGTGACTGCAACGCGACGGTTGTGGGTTCGATCCCACTCGAGGAAGTGAAATATTTATTTACGTTTATATTTCCATTTCTTCGCTCTGGTTTCGAGGCAAAAGCGCCGCGTTGAGTTCTGCCATTCCACTCGCAATGCCTGCAGAATTCGGCAGAAAATAGGGAACGGAGTGTTTTAACACTAGGTTCCCTCTGCCTATCCTGCTGTGTGCGGAATACAGCACACGGCTGAATGGAAGCTGATTTATACATCAAATCGACATTTCTGCACATACATTTCTTCACATACGACCTTAACATTTTTTTAGCTGGTACAACGAAAACCGACAAAATCCAAGGGAAGGTAAGATTACCTGCATTATTCAATATGTTCTGACCCGTACCTCGCCTAATGCTTATGTAGGTACGTAAAACGTTATCACGAATTGGATCAAAAACTATTTGGGAGCCACCCAGCGACGCGACCTGAAATATTTCATTTTATATTTGATATTTATCTTTTCCATATTTTTGGGTTCGATCATTCGGAATTATAAAAGGATTGCATTTGTATTTGGGTTTTTTTTCGATTTTTATTTTTTAAATATTTGAACGTTAACAATACGTGTATATTTTATGTAATCTTAAGTGAGGTCATCAAATATATAAGCTCAAATATTTAAACACGATGATTATGAGTTCAATTTCGTTCGTACAGCCAAAAATAAAAATAACTTCATACAATAAATTCGTATAATAAAATTAAGAATGATAATTTCTTGTTTTTTTAACCAGGTATAGTGATTTACTGGAACGGGAAGAACAGCGGAAGCGGCTATCGACAGTTCAGAAAGTTTTCAATACGTTGGCTCTGGAAGCGCTGGAAGGCGGCGCGAGCGTCGGCGAATTGTTACGAAGCCCTGTGGAAATACAATGTGAAACTGCGCTAGGTAAGTTATTTTATAATAATACTAGCAACCTGCACGCGGCTTCGCCCGCTTGATCTATAAAATAATTTATTTTCCAACCTGGATTACGTTCGTGTTGTAATAACGTCATATTGAACACTAATATTTGATCTAATTAAATTTAAAAAAATCATGAAAATTTTGTATCGAAACATACCATAATCTATTTAAAGAAGATATATTTAAAATTACAAAATTACACCGAAAAATAATTAAAGTCGTGACTTCCAAAGCATCAAGTATAGCATGGTACTACCCACCAGTTCGCCAAAAATATATACCTATGTATATTTATATAATTAATAAAAACGTAAACGTGTAACGATTGAACGAAAATTCCTGAAAAAGTTATTAATAAAGGAATTCTCAGAGCGGTTTAATCATAAAAAATAGTCCAATAGTTAACCCAATTTCCCAGAAACGACTTTGCCTGCATTGAAATATCGCTACGCTCATTGCCTCACTTGTTGATTGGCTCGAATAAAACAGAAATAAAGTTGTACCTTACCTATAGCTTTCTCTAACAATGTTTTATCGAGATATTAATTGTTGTGTATACTTTCCAATTGCATTCTGTTCTCTTTTTCTCTTTTTTTAAAACACTCTTCTCGCCACTTTCCGCCGAATTCTGGAGGCATTGGATTCTTAGCAGTCTCGACACCAGAGCGAAGATATTAAAATATGAAATATTTCATTTTCTCGAGTAGGTTCCTCGCGCGATAAAAAATTGTCTATAGGATATACCATCACCACCACTCATGGATATACCATAGCAATAATATTTCTGTTCATTTTCATAACTTAAAATATCATTTGGTCAGCTACCCGTATCCGTTCTTTATTTAAAACATTATTAATGGATGCCATACATTCAAACGTCAAGGTGTTTCATTTGATATTAATCTGAAAGGTACAACTGGAGTGAACTTCTACAGAACTCGTAGGTATCACGGAATGCAATATTGTATTCAGATGGAGAGCATTTCTCGGGCGTGAATTTATCTAACCTGAGTTTTAAAACGTTAAATCGATAGAATGATATATGTTCTACAATATAAATTGTGCTCGTATACTCGTAGTATAAAATAGAGTAGTATATTTGACGTTACTTTTTGTGGTCCAATTATATTTGTATTAAACTTGTACTAATTTTAACATAGTCTCTTAGATACTATCTACATAAAAATGAATAAAACATGCATATTATAATAAAGAAAAATCGGGAATACTTAACATATTGTATGTAAAGTGATAACGTAAATTAGTATCTTTCTACAGAAAAAGGAGACACTTAACCAATAATAGGCATAATCGTATAAGCCACACAAACTAGTATAAAATATAGGTCTTATCGACCTAGTTAAACAGACTACAGCATCGGAACCTTACGCTGCTAGTTATTTTTTAATAAACAACCAAAATCTAAGAACAAAATAAGGAATTACTATGACCTATGCGTATGTGCTAAGATAAATACTTCTTTTATTCCTACTGGTGTATAATAAATATATTTGTTACAGAATTATTAAAAAATGGAAAACATCCAAAAGGTCTTATTGCTGTGCTACGAGACATTCCAGATTTGGAGCCAGATGACTCCAAACTAACAGTATTAGCACACCAAAGATTAAAAAGATTACAAAAAAAATTAGAGGATCTTTTACCGGAAACACATATTATAAGGCTAGAGTAAGTATATACCTAGTACCCATCGAATGTTAATTAAGTTGATATTTTTATTATATTTTATGAGTTTATATTATAATGTATTAGGTTCGGTATTAAATTCAATAACCAATTGAAATTTACAAGTGCTAAACTTTATTGAATTTTACTATTTTTATATCCTAAATATTTATCTGGACTGGAGTGGGCAGGGTATTAATATCAACGGAGAATACATTTCACACCTTCGATTTGCTGACGACATAGTTATAATGGCCGAATCGCTGCATGAGTTAACGGAGATGCTGCAAAGCCTGAGTGTTTCTTCCAGACGGGTGGGTCTGGGAATGAACTTGGATAAGACTAAGGTCATGTTCAATTCATTCGCAGATCCAAGGCCAGTTATCGTCGATAATGTTAGCATCGAAGTTGTTCAGGAATACATCTACCTAGGTCAGACTATACAACTTGGTAGGAACAACTTCGACAAAGAGGCTGACAGAAGAATACGATTGGGCTGGGCAGCGTACGGAAAACTTCGTCGAATCTTCGACTCGCCACTACCTCAATGCCTGAAATCTCGGGCATTCGACCAGTGCGTTCTTCCGGTCATGACGTATGGGGCGGAGACATGGACTCTAACGAAAGGCCTCGTCCACAAATTTCAAGTCGCTCAGCGCGCCATGGAGCGGGCTATGCTCGGTGTATCTCTTAAGGATAAAATCCGAAACGAGGAAATCCGTAGGAGAACCAAGGTTACCGACATAGCCCAAAGAATTGGTAAGCTGAAGTGGCAATGGGCGGGGCATATCTGTCGTAGAGCCGACGGCCGCTGGGGCAGACGTCTCGTAGAATGGAGACCCCGTACAAAACGACCGGTGGGACGACCTCCTGCCAGATGGGCCGACGACATAAAGAGGTTGGCGGGAAGCGGATGGGTCCGAAAAGCTGAGGATCGAGTGTGGTGGCGAGAATTGGGGAAGGCCTATGTCCAACAGTGGACAAAAGATGGCTGTTGATGATGATGATGATGATGAAATATTTATCGAATACAATAATTCTTTTTTATACAATTTTC
The DNA here is from genome assembly GCF_056956725.1 of Heliconius melpomene rosina. Classification (NCBI taxonomy): domain Eukaryota; kingdom Metazoa; phylum Arthropoda; class Insecta; order Lepidoptera; family Nymphalidae; genus Heliconius; species Heliconius melpomene. The sequence continues at coordinate 3,003,576 of NC_140401.1, read as the reverse complement.
CTTCAATTCAATTAAATTCTCATTTTTCACGAATAGTACACATTTTAAACGTAACTCTTTAATCGTAAAACATATCATAAATTTTTGTAAACCTGATCTCCGTAACGGCGGAAACAGAAAGCGACGGAGTGTCTTGTCACTAATGAAGCCTAAAGAATTAAAAGTACAATAACCAACAACACATACATACCTGAATAATATAATGTAATAGTAAACTCATATTTATATGCTTCGATATTTTCAATATTTTTCAATAAACGAGAATCAAAACAATCATAATAAAAACATGTTTTTTTTATTCATACTACACAATAAGAGAAGCTCGTGCTATAATCCAATATTGACGGAGTAATTAATTTTATACTGCACCTATAATATTGTTTATGCGGTGAACTTCATTTCATAATAGTGTTATCATGAAAAGAAAGTATAAAACTGATTGAAATGTTTATTACAAACATAGATAAATGGTTCTACTATTAATATTATGCCCGTTGTGAAAGTTTCATGGGAAATTCATGGGAATTTCTTGAAAATATCTCTCTCAATTAATAAATTTGTTTCTTTAGAGCAATATCTGCAGACTCATCTCGAACGGACGCAGCGTCCGATACTGAGGAGAAGTTATCTCCATTCAGGGATCGTGTACAAACTGTCATCAGTGCGCTAGTTGATGACAGCCTTAGCACTGAACCTGATCAGGGTAAAGGCAGGAAAAAGACTGTCCAGGTTAGAGTCGATATATATATATATATATATATACATAGTATATAACGTTATACATGAATGCAGTATGCATATGATAAATAAACATATTAATATGTAAAAGATTTTTTTTGTTTTAATAATAATAATTACATTTTAGGAAGTATTTCTGGAGCACATAACTCACCTTAGGATATGTATAGAACACAATCGATTATATAGCGTAAATGTTAAGCAAATCGAAGACGCTGCTAGAAGTATATTAGATAACGCAAAGGAAAATTATCAAAGTAAATCACGGCATCCCCCCGTCTTGATATACGGGCCCGATGCTTCCGGAAAGAGTACACTGCTAACTCATCTGTATTTCAAGTTCGAACAGATATTCTCTAAGCCTGTGCTAAGAATTATAAGGTTTTCCGCTTCCACGCCGAGATCGGCTTACAATCTCGAACTACTGAGAGTTATGTGCCAACAAATATCGATCATCCTGAACATTCCCGAGGGCTATCTACCAAAAGACGCAAGTTTCGATCCGTTGTACATAAACAATTGGTTCCAAAGTTTGCTCAAACGATGCGAGGATATGGAAAATGAGATACTGCTAATCTTCATAGATAATGTACATAGAGTTAATCCTTTGGAGTGCGACATCGTGACGGGATTGTCGTGGCTTCCGATGTCGTTACCGAGAAACGTATTCCTGGTTTGTACGAGTTCAGTGTCTTTGGAACAATTACAACTGACGCCAGCTCAAAAGGAAAAGTTTAAAGTTCAGAATTGTTACTACTTGTTGGACGCTATCGAGGAAACCTCAGATAATAATAGTTCAGGAGACTTTATTGACGGTGCCTTTGATCATTTAGAAGTTGTGTTTGGCTCTAAGGCTTTCAGTAAATTGGCTAGTGAGTTTTGATTTATTTGTATTTGTAATTGTAATATACATATATATTCGTATTTATTTAACTTATCTAGTTTTTAGCATTAACTGCTGAGAAGCAGGTAGTCAGTTCACCCCCACCGAGAATAAGTACCTGTGCGATAAGGATCTAAACAATTCTATGATTAAGACTAAATTTATTTGTTCATGTCTACATCTGTAGTACATACGTTTGCATTAGTTGACTAGCAACCTTAGTACAGATTGCCTCTTATGTCAAACATTGGGTAACCATGGTCCCTGAGATATCTAAATATACTATATTTAATTAAATATACTATGATTGTTTTATTGTTCCGTATTTCGAATTGAGATATTTCGCCAATCTATTTCAGTGAAAAGAAAAAATCACGTACTAAATTAAAAAAAATGTTTTTCTCCGTTAATGATTAAGTTATTCAATTGACAAAGATTCAAATCCAGTCAAAACGTGAAGTGACGCAGTTTAAAAATATTTGTACGTCAATCTCGTAATATTTTACGTAGAATTTTGTTATTTAAATTGTACACGTTTCAGGTTACATAACATGTTCCGAGTTCGGGTTGACAGAACTAGAACTTTTGGAACTTTTGATGCCAACCAGTAATAGTGAAGCTGTTATTACACTTAAGGATGCGAACTTTAACTTTTCCACTTTATGTGTTGCTAAATATATGATGAGTGAGTATTTTTTGACGTTAATGTCCTTACATTTCATTTTTGGACATAGACAGATGTTTAAAGTTATGGGTTCGATTCCTCCTAGGGACTTATATTTTATATTTTCATTTTCCCGCTCTAGGCAAAGTTCTTGTCGAAGTAGTAAGGTATTGATTTTGTTTATACATAAAATGTATTAAAATAACACACAAAGAAATACCTATGTTTATATATTGCAATATAAAATTAAAATATTAAAATGTCACATTTCCTCGAGTGGGAATCGAACCCACAGCCTACCGCGCTTACAATCACACTGTGTTCTTGCGCCACCGCTAACCTAACATTAAAAGAAATCATGAAAGCTTCGATTTCTGGGAAAATTAATGTACCTATAGATATTCTTTACGGAAAATTATAATATATCTAGACCAGTGTATTTCATACATAAAGTTCTCGGAACACGTAATAAAGTGTTGATGTGAATATAAAATTATAATTTAAGATGTTATGAAATGTTGAAGCTTGTGTACGTCCGCTTTATAATCGCTTTGAAGTGTAGTTCCAATTGCAACGAGGACGATGTCTGAAATGTGTGGCATCTCATCTAAAATGTATTATAAACCTAGATCTAGAGAGTTTTCATTTCTTATTTATAGAAATGAGATATATGTATAGAATATTTAATTATATAAAAGTATGTAAATAAAACTTATTTTTATATTAATTTATCGTGAAATATTATAATCATAATTGATATATCCGAACACTAATGTTGTAATGATTCCAGTTCTGTCTTAGGTACTTCATGTTTGAAATATAGTATTTTAAATATTGAATGTAATGTTAATAAAATACGTATTAAAAGGTGAAAATTATAGAATTAAAATATAACAGACTTACTGTGATCTTTTTACTTTCCATAATAAATGAAAATCTATAAATATAAGCCATACGCGTATTTACTCGTACTGAATAAATAATTATTAATAACTTAAGTAAAGTTTCGTTCTCCAATAATTCCATATGAACCTAAATCTCACCACCCATTTACTTTCCTAACAGAATCAATAATATCAGAGAACGTGGTGTCCGGTCGTAGCACGTGGCGGTGGCGCGCCTCGGCCGCCAGCTCGCGCGCTCGTCGTCGGTACGTGCGCGTGCAGAGTGCGCTGAGAGACGCTCACTCAGATCTCGCCGCTTTACATTTTGCAAATTTCCTCAATGATGCCGACGACACTGATACTAGTGAAACCCAAGAACCAGGTTTGTATGTGAATGTTTGCCAATATTCTGATGCTGAAGTATTGTATGAAAATATATATAAGAAGTTATATTTTATTTATATGTTAAATTGCTAAAAAATATCAATAAATTCATAATCTAATCGATATTTAATAAATACACAAAATATATAGAGGAGTATATAGAACGCTTACAAGTTTCTACTAAGAACATTTTTTATATGTACATTTATGTGTACATCAACGGAAGCTAGCAGAAGGGATGTTTTTTTCAATGTAATTCACAAATATCGTCATAACAATTGGTAACTTGTTATCGTAAAATGTTCATCCGCCCATCCTTCCTTTCGAGAAAGGGGACACCTTTCTATTCGTGAAAAACTTATAAAAAATCTCGGAAACTATTTTACCTTTTTTTTAATATTAGGCTGAAGGAACATACTATGCTATGAATATATAAAATCTTTTTGTTTGTGTATTTTCACGCTGTATCCCGCACATAGCAGGGTTGGCAAAGAGTACAAGGGAACCTGGGTACAGCTGGGTGAAATATTGCGTGTTGAGTGGCGGAATTCAACACCGTATGTATAAAATATAAAGATGCCAAAATATAAATATTTTTTTTTGCTACAATTTCTTTTACACATTAAAAATAATAAATTTCTACTAGAGATGAAATGTGCTTCACATACGCTTTGAATCTTTACAATCAGTCTAGTAATTACAGTAATTATACCTTCAAGGATAAGTATCTTTGGAACAGCTCTAATGAAAAGTTATTTAAACGGCTGAGACTTTGATGAAACTCCTAATTTTCTTTTCATTATTTTAATTAATATAGTTATGTTACCGAAATTTTATAATTTATCATTACTTACAACTTTTTTAATAAAATCCATTAAAACATTACCAACAGATTTGTGAACATAACATTAAAATATTCTAATGTTTAATCCAAGTTTCTCATTTCTAATTCACCATAAATTACATTAAAATGGTTTAAACATTTTTTTAGACGAAATATTTCTCTCGTACATATTATTTATGTTTGGTTATCCAGGTTGCGTGGACGATGACGATGCACTGTTGGATTCTACACCGTTCCACTCAGCCAGTAGAACGGCGGCTGCCTTTACACAACGCCACGTAGAAGAGTCTTGGCTCCATCTGTTATTGGCAGGGGATTTCTCCAAACTTAAAGACCTGACTGTCTGCAATTTCGACTTTTTACTCGCCGCTGTAAGTTTAATGTGATTTTTCTTAAAGTTTAACCAGCTAAATTCGTTATCTTGGAATATGTTATTTTTTCAGCTTTTTTGCTAATAACAGTACTTTTAATTAAAGTAATCATAATTATTATATGTATATGTATTTCACATAATAATTCAATTAATAGTTTTTTTTTTCATATATTTCACACAATAAAAAATATTTTATAACCTCAATCATGTCTCTTCCTCTTAACAGGTGCAAACTGTAACTGTATCTTATCTCCGGTGTATCCTGGAACACGTGCGTTGCTACATCCTGGACCGGGATGTGGAACTCGTGTACGGCGCTGTCAGGAAATCTAGTGATATCCTTACTAGAGATCCTATGCAATTGGGTGCTCAGGTACAGTATATAATATTTTTATCTTTTTGAGTTCCGAACCTCAAAAGAAAAAATAACTGAGTTTTCTTTCAGAAAAATCTCTTTGTTTGATTTGAGTTACTTTGTTTAACTTTACGGTAAATTAGCATAATAACGTAGAAATAGAGTGTTAAGACACTTCGTTCCCAATTTTCCATATTATTAGTATTATTACATGAATTGCAAATATATAATTCTATTTAAACGCCAACTTCACTTTAATTAAATATGCAATTTTACTCTACTAAAGTTGAGGTATAGTAAAATTACAAATAAATTACAAATAAAATTATCTATTCTATTCCAATATTCGCTTGAATGCCTATTCACTTCGTTATAGAATAGTAAATTATTTTATATTATTTAATATCTATTTGAAATTTAACTAATTAACAACTTCATACTGTACATAGTTGTTTAAATCATTATCGGAGCAGGTTAATTTATCAAGTATATGTAAATTAATGAACTGATTTCATCATAGAGTAGTTGAAATGCAATTTCAATTTATATAGTGGCTTCAAGTCTTACGTTCAGGAAAATTTATGTTTAAAATATAAATGATGCTTCAATTTAGTTAGACGAAGGGCGACGTGGGGTGTATCACACGCAATATCCTGTTGGGATAGAAAATAGAAAACATTTATATGTAACGGCAACCGGTTTTAAATTTTGAAAACATAAAAATGTTAAAATGTTTTAAGTAAACCTCAGCTCGAAAGTTAGAAAAATATTTCTTCTATGTTCCATTTTAGAAATGTTAAATATTTTTAAAAATTCAATTGGAAAGTTTTCTCAAGATGAAAACTCTAATGAAATCTCTAAAAATATATTTTTAAATAACTGAGGAAAAAAACTTTTAAAAAATATGACGTCATTTGAAAACGTATTCATTAAGAAAATGGCTAAAGATTCGAAGATAATGTTCAATTCATTAAGTTGGTAGCTTACTGTCAATCAAAGCGACCTTATACTGAAAGACAAACACGATAAAATTCCATGATGGGATTTTTATAGCAACTTTATGGCCGGAGCGAATTAAAAATGTAGGTTGCTAATAAAATGTTATGCGTCTCAGAGTTACCTATAACCAATCAAATGGTTAAATATTTTGATTTCATTATTATATTTTTTCATTATTTCGTACACTTTAATTTCATTTTCAAATTTTATATCAAACAAAATTATATATATTCTTTATTGCACATAAAAACACATAGGAAATACAAAATAAAAGTTTAGTTAGCAAAGGTAAGTCTCTTCGTACCCTACGTTTCACCGAATTTTTCGAGGCATTGCGTGTTCAAATTAAAATATTAATAAATAATTTTTATGTATATTATAAAACTATTTCTAGTATTTATAGGTTTGAATTATACTGCAATGTTTCTTCTCGTCCATTTTCATGTTTAGATCGCATTTCGTTCGATGAAAACCGCTAAATTGAAATTGAAAAAACTAGAAAGTAAATAAGTTAAACTCGATGCAAGTCGTGGCGCAGGGGTACAAGCTTGCGATTGAGAAAGTTGTGGGTGCGATTTCCATTCGAGGAAATATTTAATACTTTTATTACCTCACTTTGGTAATTTGGCAAAGTGTAGCGTAGAGTTCCGCCACTCAACACGTAATATCTCCAAAATATTGCCGAAAGTAGGGAGCGGAAATGTTTTAATGGAAACGGAGTGTCTTAGCACTAAGTCCCCAGCTTCCTTTTGCCTAATCGGAAAAAAACACTGAAAAACTCATTAAAATAAACTTTATTTGACATTCGGCCTACCTTCGAAGTATTTCGTAAATAAATGTTTTTTCCTTCTACTCAAGTTACCTAATCAACTTAATTCCATTTGTAAATAAAAGTAAATACTGAATTAGCAAACTTATCTAATTTGGAACCTTTGTAGTTAAATCTGTCCCTTACTCGCAGTACTGTACAAACCCTCCAAGTTTAAATAGCTAGAGATAACCCTCTTAGAGGCAAGTGTATAAATAAGGCCCCGGTTAATACCATTAGTCCCTTTTGTCACCATTCATTTTTTTATGAATATTCATAGTGTTTTGTTTACACGCTTTATTTAACCTTAAATGGAAATAGTATGTTTAAAACTATTTATAATTCTGTTTGTATTATAAAATGTTAAATAATGTAGGCCGTCGTAGCGCAAACAACGACTGTGTGTTCGATTCCCACTTGGAAGAATGAATTATTATTTTTCAATATGGTTTTTCCCTCAATTTAGAGATGAGAGAAAGAATGAGAACAAGATGACAATAAATGTCTACTGACAAACTGAAATGTGAGAATTTTATATCACAAAATATAGTAAATATAATATAATAATTGCTTTGAAAAATTTAATAGCCCTCAGCACTATTAGTTGACATGTATAAAAAAGTTTAAAAATATAAAAGCTCTAACGTGTGCATGGAAATGCTTTCACATCCAATTTGTTTGAAAAAAGGATTAAGTAAACCATTTTAGTGTTGTTCGTGTAGCCGCCTTCATGAAAGCTTCACAAATATGGGATAGCAGAATTTTACTCGTTATAAAATGGATTTTATGTGAGAATAATTCGATTCGATATATTAACTGCCATATGTATAAATAATGTTATTTAAATTTAAAAATATATATTTAAAAATATTATTTTTTTTTGTCTTCTCGCTCTGGTACCGAAGCAAAACGCGGCGTAGAGTACCACGCGAAAGGAGTGTCTTAACACTAGGTTCCCTCTGTCTAACCTGCTACATGCAAGATACAAGATGAAGTTTAAAAAAATAAACCAATTCCAACAAATTTTCTTTATTTCCAATCTTGATGTCTCTTTTATAAAGAACCTTCTTACTTATCTATTGAGTTTAGCTCATTCTTAACGGTATTTTTAATCAAATTACAGATACTATCGAATAACTCTCCATTCACAACTCTGTTGACAGGGTTAAGCTGCCCGGCTTTACCTTCGTCAGTTATAAAGGGTCTTGTGTAAACCTATCTGGTACAAAAGAAACATGTATTAGTCCTATCCTTATATGAAGAAAGTAATATATTATGATTTATATTTAAATAAATCCAATTTTGTATGAAATTTAATAAATAGAATTGGGAATAATGTGGAGAGAGTTTAATAAGTTCTTTGTTATAAATTTTGATAAGCAAATGTCAGAAGAAATATATTAGGGCGAAATTATATGTATAGATATAATATAATGTTTTTTTTGTTATTTAGATAATAGCATGGCTGCGTCCAGCAGTTGCAAGACGCGGGGTCCTCGCTACTCTGGTCACAGCCGCTATGGCCTGGTGCGACGGCTACGACAAACCTCTTCTTGTACCGCTTAATGGGTGGTGAGTTAATTTTTTTATTTTTTAAACTTGTTAATTTAAATTTGAAAATAATTTTATTGAAGAGGTTCATATGTATGTATGTATGATATGCATGTATCTATGATATATAAATTACATTTATTTCATTTTAATACCATTCTATAGTAGGATTCTAAATATGAATTATTTTGAAGTAACTCAAGAATAGTAAACATACACAGAAGTAACGCGTGAAATTTATTAAAACCTAGAGCTTATTCTAAAAAATACTTAGTGTATAAATTTTATAAGAAAATATATTGCCGTTTTAAGTTAAAAACAACAAGCACACTATATAATGAAAGAAATAATATTTTAAAGTTAAATATGAAACAGTTGTAAAAAAAATGAATATTTCACCCGTATAATACCAGATTCACAATGAAAGCACATTGTACCAACCTCTGGTACAACATCAATCAAAACAAAATGAGAAAGTTCTTTTGATTTATTATACAGTCACATTTTAACAAAACATAGTCGAGTTCGCTCCAATATTTGAAACCATTGTTGATGAATCTATTGAAGTCATGCATAATATAGGTATTTTAGTTCATTAATCATAAGTTAATACACGAAAGTTATTAAATTAAGCTTAACAGTTCAAATTATCTAAGGGAATTTGTTCAATGGTTCAATGTAGTTTAATTTCCGTTCAAGTTCAAGGTTGCGACTTCAAATACCACTCGAAGACTTACCCCGAATGTGATGTCTAAATTTATGGATAGAGGACTTTTCTTTGATATATTATTTCTTTACTATCTATCTTAGTACGATAATGCTAAAGGACAGGAGTTTTTGGTTTAAATTGAAAAAATAATATTGTTTTAGATGGTCCATTTGTCAAAGTAATTAATAGGTTATCGCTTTCGATATATCCTACTGTATGTACTGAATGTGAAATACATAACAAGTATTTATTTCCACCCGACACGGGGACGAAGCCGCATGTAAAAGCTATTCATAGAAAAGAAAAGAATATATATAAATAAATAGTATGCAAATCTACATAATATAACTTTATATATTTTAAAAGTTTTACTGCAATAATAACATGAAAAATGCAAGAAAACACAGTACACAAAGATTACACAACTCTTAGTTTAAACGGAAAGTAGGTTGGGTTTGCGATGAAAAAGTTTAATATTTATACAGCACGACAACAAAAAAGGTTATTAAAAATGCAATCTTGTCAAGTGTATTTAAAAGCATTTATTAAAAAAGTATTTAAAATATAATTACTGCTTAAATAATGTTGAACGAGGGTGGCGAGGCGCAGAGGCAAAAGCATGTATTTGTAACGCGATGGTTGTGGGTTCGATTCACACTCGCGAGAATAAAGTATCTATTATTTATTAATAAAGTATTTATTTAAATTTAAAGTTGATCGATGATTATTCTCTCTATTAATGTTATATAGTTACTTTAATAATTCATAATATTTTCTTTATATAATTAAAATACTGGGTTTTAGAAGTGTATAATAAACTTCTAATTCTAATATACACAATCCAATTTAATTCTGGAAAACTTATTTACTGATACACTAATTGGCGCAGCATGTGTTGAAATCAGAACTTACCTTAAACTTTTCGCTTCCAATATTAATCTATTTATTTTGACTTAGCTTTCAAACTAAAAACTTGGGCGATATTTGTTTTTCAAAAATTGAAAGTAAATCCTAACTTAAAATCAATATTAATAGGACAAAGATATATTCTCTGTGATCAACTTTGTAATGAGAATCTCTACAAGACATACGAGTACTTCTTGTGTTTCTTCAATGCGTCTTATTAAGCTATTTGTATACACTTGACACATAAAAAAAAAACAATTAACTTGAATCTAAATATTCTCAATTCTGAACCAAACAAACCATGTTTTAGCGGCAAAAAAAATTGAAAAGCCAATTTATTCTACCTCATTTTTGACCAAAAGAATAAAAAGAAAAACCTTTCACACAATCCAACTTTCCCGTAAACCATTGTGTATTTTCTATCAAAAAGATAAATATATATTTTAGTTTATAGTTATTGTGGTAGCTTTCGCCGCCAGAAACGAACCGCACCTGTTACCCACATCCTTTGTTCATAAATACTTAGGCGATAACTTGCCCTACTTCTTAATAGAAATTACTTTAACACGCTTAAATATATACAATATACAATAATTATTACTAACAAATAAGGTTTTAATTTAAAACTATAAAATCGTTTTACCTACTGGTGGAACATATGTATGACAGTTATTTTAAAATATTCAAGTCTATTCTATTTTTTTATAGGGTAAGTAAAAAGCAACTATAAATAAAAGCTATTCTGATCACCACTGATAAATATTTTGAACTACGAAGGGGAAAAAATAAAAATAGAATGGGATTATAGAATTCAATGAAAACTTCAAGCGAAAATTGCTTTAAACAAAATTGATTTCGTGGTTTAAGAACTCTCCCAGAGTTTTGATGAAAATAACTTTCGGTCGAATCGACTCGAAATGATGGTACTAGTAATATAATATATTTTTTATTTGCCGCTACGGAACCTATCATAGGCAAGTCCGACTCGTTCTTCACCAGTTTTTTATTAAATATCGTATATTTATTTTTATATAACCATTAACAATGGTTAACCAACTCCCAATTGTGACTAAATTCAGCAAAATATAAAATTCCATCGAATATTTCATATTGTTTTTTTCCATTGCATATAGTGGTATCGTACGAAAATACACTATAGAGTTTGGTTAGTGAAGTTTGTTTGGCTACGGTCAATATATGTATTCAAAGGTACATCGTTTTGTTATTATAGATAGCTATATTATAGCATAGATATTTTTTCTTTTTTTATTTAAATATATTTTTGCTAAGTATAAGAAACAAGTTACTCAAATGAGAAACAATAATAAAGGAATACACTAAGCAATACACGCGTTTTTCCGCCACATCTTTTTAGACAGAGATATGAAAAGAGAGACAGAGATTTCCCCGTGTAGTCATCGAATTTATAACCATCTCATGTTGTCCACTGTTGCGCTGTTCCATAGCTTCAATGGAAGTTCACATCACTTCTATATAAATTGCATACTTAGCGTGCCTGTCACCAATACCACCAACAGGTGTGATCTAGCCACCAATTAATTAAAGGTTTGTCGAAAAGAGTAGTACTGTAATCGGATCGCTAATTGTTTTGTTTATCGTATCTCATTAACTTTCTGACCCCATCGACTGTACAGGGGGACCATTTGGGAAATTGTTCGTGCCATTTAAGCGTTCATTACGGCGTATGTGGACTGTTATGGGAATTGCCGTTTTCCACGTTCTGTATACGATGATATATATTTTTCTGTATTTTTTTTAAGCATCACCCTGTATTTTGCATACATCAGGGTAAACAGAGGAAAACCTAATATAAAAACACTTCATTTCCCATTTTTGAGACAAATTCAACGCCGCACTTTTCCTCGACAGCAGAGCGAAGAAATGAGAAAATGATTGATCATGTGAGATTTTATTTCCTATGTGAGTGGGAATCGAACCCAGAACCTGTCGCGTTTACAGCCTCACTTTGTGTCCCTGCACCACTACTGGCCTCAATAAACATGATATTTATTTTTCATGTTACGTAAATAACAAAGGTTGTTCATTTTAATTAAGCTAAATGTTTATTTGGAGAATACTGTTTGGTAGATTATTATTGATTTTAGTATTACACATTTCATTCAATAACATGTATTTGTTTATATGTTATAAGCATTTATATTTTGATATCGGTTAACTTTTTTACCTATACACAATATATATTAAAAAGAACCTAATCAGCTTCACGGTGTATCCCGCACACAGCAGAGTAGGCTGAGGGAACCTAGCGTTAAGACACTCCGTTTCAGAATTCGGCATAAAGTCGGGAAGTATGCGTGTTGAGTGAAGGAACTCTGAAGGTTAAGTGGAGGAATTTAAGTATTTTCATTTCCTCAAACGGGGATCGAACCCGCGTTAAGCCGCGTCGCGTTAAACAGTCATAGATTGTACTCCTGCGCTACGATTGACTCTTAAAACTCTCTTAAAAATATAAGTTTCTTAAGACAAATGAAATAGAATGCTTATACGAATGTATTGTTTATTTATTAGGTTACATCCACCAATCGCTTCAACGGTCCGTGTTGTGTCCGTGGGAGGATCAACCCCTGGGGCGGGTGTTCGACTCCTTCAGCTCGCACCATCTGGACAACATCTTGTACTGGCGCCGTCCGCTGGTGACCCTCAGTTGTGGCATGTCATGTCTAATTCAAAAGTACACACGTTTAAAGGTAAGCGATTTTACAGTGATTCGTCTTATTTTTTTTGTATTTTCGCGTACATCGAGATGAAAAGACAGCTGACACAATGTCATTGTTCTTTATATTCTAACCTTTACCGATAATATGTATTGGCTGCGACAAGAAAAATATTTGAATATAAAAATAAATTATAGTTTTTTTTTTCATATATCTATATCATATTTGTACATAATATATCCCAGATATACTTTTTTGTGTAATTTTAAAAACAGCAGCATTTTGGAAAGCACGTTAAAATTGAAAATGATAGATTGTTTTCACTTCTATCTTCTTAATAACAGTAAGCTACAATATTTATAAAGGTTGGCTTGCTCTTTTCACCTACACTTAATTAACGGACGAAAAACCTTCGTAGGCATTACGTGGTTCGCTCTCTTTAATTAAGTTCTTTTTCATATTATGAATTTTGAAACTTTTGAGATATATTTAGTGTGTAAGATTATATTTAACCGACTTCAAAAATGAGCAGATATGTTATCTATGTTCATCCATCGATTTCTTCTTTTTCTTGTACCGATTTCAAAATATATTATTTTTATTGGAAAGAGCCGACTTTTATCGTGTCTTCTTCAAATTGTATAGGCATCACCCATCTGACTCATTTTTTAATGAATATATCCATAAAATATATATGGATAGTGACTTTGTCAAAATATTTCAAACAATAACATAGGACACGTAACTTCAAAATTTGGTATTTTTTCCAGTATTTTTTTGTATTTTAATGGGGAACGGATTGTTTAAACACTAGGTTCCCTCTGCCTATCCTGCTGTGTGCGGGATACAGCGTGAAGCTGGTTAACATTGATTAGTTAATTAATGTGTATAAATGAATATATACATATGTCCTTGCAATTATTAACCCGGAAATGTCTTAAATTCAAAACTCGAATAAATAGAATAAGTATCGCTACATGATCTTTTCAAAGCGATTGTATTTCTATGACTAAGCATTAGGTACCTTCTTCCTTTGATGAGCACTTAAAAGGTTTCGAGTGACAATTGTAGAGCTTAAGAAAGCTCTTTTCACTTGCCAAGTGTCTATGTATTTTTAGTACAGAAATTCAATTTAAAAGATTAATGAAACTGATTGGAAATACAATATCAAAAGGGTTCATAATTAATTACTACAAGTCTAAAATTAAACAATTTTGGTCGATATTTTTTATTGTAGAGTCCAATCAATTGATAAGTATGGAAATCGTGTTTTTTTGTTGGGAAATAACCCTAATAACAATATCTTTTTAGCTTAACTGTTATTCCGAATATAAAAATGTAGTAAGGAAGTCGAAAACAAGGAAAATTTTCTAGATATTTTGTTCTCCACGTTTTGCCCAAATAAAAACATTAATTATAGAGTGGCGGAACTCAACGCCGTAAGAGGGGTAGTGGCTAAATATTTCTTAATAAGTATATATAATATAGAACATCACTAGCAGCTTTCTGTCTACCTAGCATAATACGAACCGAAATGTGTGAAAATGAATATAATACATTAAATTTTGTATATATTAAGAGCGAGGAAAATAAACAAACATTCCAAATTTACCCATATAGACTCGCTCCCTCTCAACAAGCGACGGTATTAACATTTGTTCCTTCATCTCACGCACCCTTAATTAACAAGAGAAATCCCTTTTTGCCATTACTTCGCTACTTTGTATTGAGCAGAACTTTGTCCCATTTTTATTCTTTTATATTGATTTATTTATGTGTTTTATAGAATTCTTCTTTTGCCTTTTATTTCATTTATTTTTATTTAAATTAATTCTCTATTTGTACTTTTTGTATTTTTTTAATAGTCCTCGTCATTTAAGGACATATGATAGCACCTAGATATTTATTTTGTCGTTCCCCTGGTCTCGCATAAAATGAGACTTTTATTTCATTACTCAAAACATACTACGCCAAGCCTAGTATATGCATAATTTTAAAAAACCTAAAATCCATATTTTATTTTATACATACGTATGCCCAACCAGAAGAATCCACATAATTTAAAAGAGTTATTTTTCTTTTTTATTTGTAATCACAAAAACGTTATGCTTAATAACTATCGATTTTTTTCTATTTGTATAGTATAAATAGATTTTTTTATATACATGATATTTTAATCTATATCTAAACTTGTATGTTTAGCATGTTAAATATAGAGTATAGAATTTTTTATAAAAGGTAGAAATAAAAAGAAATAATAAGAATGATCGTTAAAAGGAATGACAACAATTTTTCTTCATAAGCCACCATTGAATTTTCTTTTACATCGTTTTATATAACAAATATAATATATTTTATCAAACCATACAATTTAGAATATAATAATAAACGACGTAAATCGCTTAAGGGCCAACCAGTAATAGAAACAGAAGCAAACATCAAAGTAAAATTTAAATACCGATTCGCCCTAAAGCGACTCTTGGATTCTTTATTCACGATATAACCGCGGCTTACTTATTATAATGTTTAATACAATTATTATAATTTTGTAATAAATATAATAGTTGGGAATTTTTATTATATAAGATGGTCGTTGGCTCAAACAATGCTTTTTGTATTCGTGGAAAGTAACGAATCTAATGACTATTGACATTTAGATATATTTTTAAATTTATTATATGTATTTTTATGAAACCAGCTAATACTGTAAGCCATAAATATCCCCACTCTTCTCAAGTAAGGATATAAAAAGACATTGCGAAATACAAATTCCACCTAACAGCATATGTGTCCACACCGAACCAAACTAAAGCTATTAAAATTGAAGTGAACAAGCAATTATCGGCAAATAAAATGAAAATAAACATTACTGAAAACACTTAAATCTACCAAACATCTGGTAGAAAATTGCAAATCATTTTCTAACCTAACTATGCATTTATATAGGCTATAGGTTCACGCTGTATCCCTCATGTAGCAGCGTAGGTAGAGGAAGCATAGTATTAAGACACTCCGCTACCCACTCTCCGCCAAATTCTGGAAGCACTGCGTGTTGAGTGGCGGAACTCAACGCTGCGGTTTGACTTCGACACCAGAGCGAAGAAATGAAAATATTAAATATTAATTTTTCCCGTTTGGGAATCGACCAGTCGCGCTTGTGCCTCTACGCCACGACTGGCCTACATATACCTACATATGAATCAGCAATTTATTATGCAAATAATAATAGAAATTATTCGGAATCAACGATCGATATAAATTACAAATACCATTAGCAGCCATGATTACTGAACAATAGAATCGTTAAACTATACACGAGTATATACTACAACATGAGTTAGATATTACTGAAAGTATACAAAGATAATAGATAACTTAATATACCAGTATATATTTGTACTAATTTCTCCTTTATTGTTGTAAATTAAAACTATGGAGGCGCAGTGGAACAGTGTCTGGCGTGAAGTTGTAGATTCAATTCCTTAAAATAATTTAAACAATCAAATTCAAATCTTATGTGAATGTACCCTACCGTACCCTACTATATGCATAGTAAATGTATCGGAAAATATAATACATAATAATTTTATTGCTTTACTTTACTCTACATTTAGATATTTTTTAAGTAATTTTCAATCAAATCTATTAAAATAGGATCGATCTCAAAACTATCGAATGTAGTCTAATGATGAAGGCGTCAGATTTAGATAATATACCAGTTTATATAAGTACCGTTGGTCCCAAATAATAACAACGAACTGTTTGCGAGCGAGTGTACAATATTAAATTTAATTGAACAGTGCGAAACTCCTTTGATATTGCTCTAGTGTTTCCTTCACCAGCTGTGAATTGTTGTCTGGGATATAAAATATCGTCTTCTTACGTTATAGAGAAGCTGAGAGCAGTTTTTGTTAGAAATTTTATTAAATCGTCCATTTTCTAAAGTCTATTGTATGTTTCTCAACAAAGGTAATAATATTTTTTGATTTTGTTATATATATTTTTTATATATTTAATAATTGTCACTAATCTTTAAATATGAAATTATAATATGCTCTAAAGTACTTTTTACTTATCTAGAATATTAATGAAAATCATTAATTCGTCCTACTATATGTTTTTTAATATAAAATTTCAATATATTAATACTTGTAGCATGTACTTCAGCGTTGTACGTTTTGTTTTTTATAAAAAGAGGCAGCACTTAGCAGATTACGCGATTCACAGAACTTTGAGTGGATAAACACTCTCGAGTGCTCTTATAAATATATTCTTAGTAAAATATGTAACATATAGGTTTTTTTTTCCTATAAGAACTTTGTCAGAGTCAAACGAGGCCGTCGTGGCGTAGGGGCACAAGGGAGTAACTGTAACGCGGTCGTTGTGGGTTTAATCCCCACTCGGGGAAATGAATTGTTATTTATTAATATATTCATTTCTTTCCGGCGTTGAATTCCGCCATTCAATACACAATGCCTTGAAATATTTGGCGGAAAGTAGGGAACAGCTTACCACTAAGTTCCCTCTGCCTACACTGCTATACGCGGGATAGCTTCTGTTTTTTTTTATATAAAAACTTTATGTCCTATAAAAAATTGTGATAATAAAACGAAAAGTAAATCACAAGTAGTTTCTAACTGGTTCGGTCAGAAAATAAAAGATTGGAGAACCCAGTTGGTTTCATGAGAAACTAGTTTCAAATAGTTTTGCTATTGTGGTATACATATATTATATATTTTATCTCATCATAAAAGCTAACTTCATAATATTTTCTTGAATTTAATTATTAATTTACACTTTTGTCAGTAACATTTTTTTTTAATCAATATTAAAACACGTATACTACGTGGAAATTAAAGAACTATTCTCTTAAACTATGTTAATAAATACTTATATGCATACTTATTAATAGAACTGTAGTCTCAAAGAAAATTATTATAACATTACGACTAAAGATATCTATCTATACACACGAGGATTATTTGTGGCATGAAAAAGAAACGTTTCCTAAGAAATATAATGAGTGTTCGAGACTGAATTGAGTGGTGTATTATAGACTTCTTTATTCCTATAACTTATTATTCATCCAAATTTATACAATAAATGAAGTATAGTAGGTATAAAATAATTAGACAGGGTATTTAATTATTTATTTTTAATGATATAAAGTACTAATATAGCATTTTTTCAACATAATAAGATACTTTTACTTCCCTGGGAACCTTCCCGAGGTTCCCCAACTTTTGTGGCGTGTTCAGTAATGAACTCAACGCCGCGATATGTCTTGTTTCCAAACGCCATTTTGATAATCGTTATTTTGTAAATTTTCTTTAATAAAAGCGTTATTTTCTTCTACTTGTAACGTTATCTATATATATAAAATCGAAAGGTCACTCACTCATCACGAAATCTCAGAAACTACATGTGCTAGGAATCTTAAATTTTGCATAGGAGTTATTTATAGGACGTAGGTGCTCGCTAAGACGGGAATTTGCAATATTCGGCTTCTAAGGGGTTGTTTTTGTGGTTGAAATTTTGTATGAAACTTCGTTACTACAAATGCTAGGAGTCTCAAATTTTGAATGGACGTCACTTATAGACCGTAGGTACTCATGGACAGATAATAACGTAGTTCACGCAGGCGAAGCCGCGAGCGGGCCGCTAGTAATTAATATTTCTTGGCTCCCTTCAACTACTCTACGCAAACACTATTTGACCTTTTAAGATCTAATTTTGTATTAAGTAACCTTTGAAAAGAATATAAATATACGTTCAATAAAAATATTAATGTCAGCTATATCTGAACCATATAATTTGACCCTCTAACGAATAAATCGAGAAGAAAATCGACATCTCAATTTAGATTTGCATTATACCAACCAATGTTGAGAGTAAATAATAATAATAATATAATTTATTCATAAACAAAATTACAAAAAAACAATTTATAACGATAATAACCGCATTAGTTACAAACTGTGTGGCAGTTATTAACGCCCGCCTCACAAGCATCCATTCATAAATTAGTATGATCAAAATGAGTTCAATTAGAAAACAAAAAACTTTAAAATATAACAAATGATAAAAATAAAAATAAAAGTAAAAATATCTCACCATTTAATGGGAATACGGTGTCCGACGTCTTTAAGTATACCCCCGAAGGAATTGCCTAAATATTCCTTCCTATATTTAATAGGTGGAATATGCGTCTTTTATTTGTATAAAAGACGCATATTCCAGGAAGTTATCTTCCTGAGATCGCGTGGAGGTGTCGAGCTGAAATTAATATTAAATATTCAAGTCTATGGTCCTCTTAAGCACAGAAAATTAAAGATCTAAGTCAACGAAATCAAAAGTTACGAGCGCTTAAGGATCGATTTTGTTGCATTTTATATGAAATTCGTGTATTCAAAACCTACATAGTACTTCTCGGGGATTTACAATGATAAAAAATTGGTACGAACTGAGAACTTACAATAAAAATAAAGAAAAATGCCCGAAAAGTCAAAATGTATACGTATTACATAAAAAACGGAGAGCCCTTATAAAATGCAGGCAATTTGTTAAGAATTTAATAAGTGTACAATATTCATATATAATATACTGGCAATAACATCGACAGAGCAAATCTCGAAGTCAATAATTGCTATATTCCTAATAATTATACCCTTCAATCCTTATTAGACGCTATGTTACGTTTAATCCACCGATTAGTTTAATATGTGGTTTCATATTACGTAATTGTAGCTCGAACAGATTTCCCAGTGCTTAGCTATATTGGAAATATATTGATTTGCTCCTTCTATTATTAAGGGATGAGATTAGATATTATTATGATATAGATAGTTAAGTAGTTTTTTCTATATTATTTATTCATATTCTTTATTTTGTATAGGTAGAAAGAAAGTTATCTAATCTAATGATAGATAATTTTTTTCTCTACTTTCTACTTATAATTGTTACCGATTTCCACTCGGAAAAATAAATTACTTTCATATCGTTTCACGGAGTGTCCTAACACCAGTTTCCCTCTGCCTATGCTGTTACATACGTATTTTTAAAAAACATTCTTCATATTAAAGCATTAAAACAAAAAATGCTTTCGATAATATAATATCTTGTATAACTTGAACAATTATTTTCCCTAACAATGATCTTAACCTATCCCAGTTCATCATCAAAAGCCATAACCCCAAGTTGTTTCCAGGTCACTCCGGCCGGATACTGTGTATGTGCGTCACGCGCGAATCCCAGTATCTCCTCACCGGGTCAGAGGATACGAGTGTCGTTGTATGGGATTTACACACTTTGGCTGTTAAGACGAAAATTTTGTGAGTATCAGTTTTAATATAGAATTTCTGCTTTTAGGTTCGAGTGAAAGTGAAAACATTTCTTTACAGTACATTTTTATATTATAGTTTGTTGATAACAATGTTTTTAGCTGTACTTTAAAATGGGGCTATGTCTATAAAATATCGACATATAATGTTTCTTATAATAATCAAATCTTTCAGGAAATTATATTATATATAGGAATTATAATCTCGCTTAACTGGTTTAACTAAATTCTGTAAAACTATATTTTTATGACGATTCCAAAGAAAAAAAATTAGAAAAAAATATAAGAAAAAACAAAAACATTTCATGCTCTTTATACGAGTACTATAATAAATATGAATGGATATCTCCAGTAAAACTAGAACGTGCCCTGGTAATAACTTACCCTCGTACGTACGCAGCAGCTCTTATTGTAACATAATACATCATTAGTGCCCACAATTTAATAGGTTGGCATGTTTACTTGGGAACTTTGCTTTGAAATTCCGTATATACTTAGTTTCCTCACTTAAATACTTAGTAAATACATTGGCGGTATCAGTTGTAGACAAGTTATATAATTAATTAGAATAAGCTTTGTATTTTGGAAAGTTTAGAGCTAATTCTAAACACAATGCAAACTAGTGTTTCCATGTGGAAATTTAATAATGTTGTGCTATATAATATTGGATTTAGTAAGGCCACAGATGTGCGACTGGAAGCGCGGCAGGCTATAGGTTCGATTGCCACTCGAGAATATGAAATATTAAATCGAGGCTGTCGTGACGCAAGGGCCTTGCGTATTGTGTGGCGGAAATCAACGCCGCGCCTCTTTTTGCACAGTTACCAGAACAAAGAAATGAAAATATTTGAATCAGTTTCCAGCTGTATCCCGCGAATAGGAATTTAAGCAGAAGGTACCTAGTATTAAGATACTCCGTTCCCCACTTGCGCTGAAGCTTTCCGAGGTATTGCGTGTTGAGTAGCGGAACTTAACGCCGAGATTTTGGCTAGGTGCCAGAGCGAAGAAGTAAAAACATTGATAAATAATAATTATTTCTCTCTATTGAGCACCGAACCCACAACCTGTTGCGTTTACAGTCGCACGCCTGTACACTTGCGCCACAACTGGCCTTACTCACTATAATTATTATAAAAAAAACGTAATTTAAAAGTTACAAAGCTCAAAAAACCTTGATATCAAAACTAAGAGCCGCTTTTGTAACTAGCAAGTAAAAGTTCGTTAGCTTCTGTTCTACTACGGTGCTTTGTTGGGACGAATAATTTTTATGCTCGGAATTTTTATTAGTACTAACTTTTAGCAGTACAATTGTGTTTTTTTAAATACGAAATGTGATTATTGTTGATAACTAAAATTATGGAGTTAGTATACTATAATTAAATATAGTATTTTATTTATTACTTTTCAAGTTGCTTTCTATGTCTTATGTTTTTAAAAATGCTTATATAAGAACATTCTCTTTTTTTAACTTCATGCTGTATCCAGAATATAAGGTAGGCAGAGGGACCCTAATGTTAAGACATTCCGTTCCTAACTTCTCGCCGAATTATGGAGGCATTACGTGTTGTACTAGTGGCGGAATTCAACACCGCGTATTGCGTCGACATCAAAGTGAAGAAATGAAAATATTAAATATTCCACACATTAGAGCACCAGCGCCACGACTGGCCTAAACATTTTTTTTACATATTTATTAATTACATATCATATAAAACTGCTATAATTAATAATTTCTAAAAATATATATCACAATAAAATCATTTTACGTATTTCTTTTCTCAAGAGAGCACATAGCCCCCGTTCTGTGCGTCGCAGCAATTGTCAACCGCTCACTCGTCATCAGCGGAGGGGAGGACTCGGCCGTTATTGTCACATCACTTATTAATGGAGCCTTGGTAAGCATTTAGATATTTGTAAAAAAAAAATAGAAAAAAATAGTTTTTAGAAACTTTTAAAAAATTTTACATAGCGGAATTTGAACCCGCACCTCTTGAAAATCGTGCAAAAATAATAAGAACGTGTGATGACACGTTCCTATTATTTTTATACATTTTCTAATAAGTATATATTTTTTCTTACATGTGGAATAAAATATTAAAAATGATAAAAATAAATAAGTTATATTTCCACAAAAAAAATACAATAACTTATGTAAATATTTAAAATAAGACATCAATATAGTAATTACTAGCAGATTTAAGCATTATAGAAAACAGAAACATAATTATTATGAATGGAAAGCGTCCTTTACCTTTTCCAGGAATAATAAGCACTTTGATAAAGAAAATTATTTCAGAGTTATAATTTTTGTATTAACCATATATTGAATACAAATACATTAACATATTAAATAGATTATATTTTGTAACAAAAATAATTTTAGAAACATTTTCAATCTTTAATTTTAAATAATAAGATAATAAGACGATTCCACTGCCACCACTCTATTACAATATTCTCTCCAAAGGTAACCAAACTCGACCACCACCGAGGCCCAGTAACATCAATCAAAGTGATATTAGATGGTGACATCTTGGTCACCTGTTCCCAAGATGGTACGATCTGTACGTGGAACGTGGACAATTTTACGTTACTCAACACTGTCTCCGCCGGAGTGCCGGTCCACGCGATGGAAGTTACTGAGGACAATGTGTTTTTAGTCACCCTGCAAGGAGAAAACGAATTACACATCCGCACTTTTATAACTGGGACTTATTTGCATGTATTGAAGAGGCATAAAGCTAAGGTAAGAAAAAAAAATCTATTGTACACAATAGTGTAATAAATATATTAAAATATAAAAAATAAAAAATTACGTGAGAAGGCAAAGCGCAACAATAATTTCTATCACTCAGCACGCAATGCCTTCTAAATTCAATAGAAACTGGACAGAAGTGTTATATATATATATATATATATATATATATATATTAATTTTACTTAAAATAAAAATATTAATTAAAAAAATATACTTTAATCTATTCTCCATTCTATTAAATAACTAAATATTTTAATTTTTATATTACTAACACTGTTCTTTTTTTTTTCAAATTTATTCCCACTCGAGAAAGTGAAGTGTTAAGACACTACGCTACCATAGGAAATGTCTTAAATTAATATAAATATGATGAATAACAGCTATATTTAACATACTGACGGAACCATTGCATCTTGCATTCTGAACTTACCTGTGTCAATGCGGTCTGTTATATAACTTTTGAAAAGAAGTATGAAAACCTGTAAGTTTTTCTAAATGGTTGAGCGCTGCATTGCGGATTAGCGGAAAAATTTACGTCGTTTAAGTAGCCAGATGTCGCAATATTTTTTAAATAGAATCTAAAATATTAATTTGTCCATATACTAAAAGATTATAGCTATACATAATACCTATATTCTAAGCGATAAAAAACATATTTTCTACCTAATGGCAATATTTAAACTTCTAAAGTAAAGAAAGGAATATAAGCTTTAATCGAAGACATTTAAATTTTAACTCCTTCACCCTCTGAATTAAATAGAATAAAATATGCAAATGTACCTGTAAAATTTAACGAAATCTCAGGAGAAATCCCTAAGAAGTTATTTCCTCCTAATTCGTATTTCTTTATTACTTGAAATAAGTAATCCAATTACGTTACAATTTCCTTAATAGTCCCCATTTTCTCGATTGTAGATTTGATAGCTTGGAAATGTGGACCCAATTCCTTTAAGATGTCCTTTTGACATGACTACAAAAGGTTTTGTTGATATGATACATTGGATGGGTTAAGAAATATAATATTACGAAACTTACAATAATTCTATCATTAGTTGTAATAAAAACATTATTATAAAAAAATCTCAACTCGACTGCGTAAAAGAAAAAAACAAACCGTATATAATTAGGGAACCCTGTAAAATTAAAAAAGGTATTTTTTAAATTCACTCTTTTTTGTAAGGACTATCTATTCGTTTCGTTATAAGGATTTTCCTTAATATTACAACGCCAAGAAATTTACACCCCTTATTGTTTTTAGTGAAAACCACCGAGTGTACAATCACTTACGATACCATAGCGAGGTTACTAACATAACTAAACCAAAGTAAAACAAACACACCGTAAATCTATCTTCGAATTAAAGTCTTAATAAGATCCATCTAGAACGTTCTTAACAAGGTAAATTCATTATAATGAGCAAAGGTTACCCAGAACCCTCGACCCTCTTCGTGCTGTAATTGAGGATCACTAAATTGTTTTAGCTCTTACTTACACTTTTGTAGAGAAATAAATTACAGACAATTTCTAGTAAGTGCCCTTAGACCATTCTCTCTTATTAGATTTAGACATGATTAGCTTTTGTCCGACAGTCCGCAATTGATTTTGATGTGGAAAGGTTGTAGATTGAAATCTAACGAGGCGATGGATCCTTTTTTCTGTGCCCAGCCATGTAGAGTATACAGTGTATTGTTTAGTGGCAGTCGATTAATTGTATTGTTTTAGTATTGTACGGAGTGTTTTAACACTAGGTTTCCTTTGTACTTCTGTAAGGCAGAAGGAGCCTAGTGTTAAGACACTCCGTTCCCCACTTTCTGCCTAATTCTGGAGGCCTATCGCGACAACAGAACAAAGAAATTAAATTATTAAAAAAATCATTTGCTCGAATAGGAATAAAATTAACAACCTAATAATGAAAAAATAATGTCTCTCTAAACAATTAAAGATCGAGTGCCATATCACTACTGCTAAATGCGGTAAATGCGTGAAGGAAAGGAAGGAAAATATAAAAAATGTAATGGACCCGTTACTCTTATTCAGTCACGAATGTATTTTATATCTGCTTAACAAACTTTGGAATGCTTGAACATTGGAACTCGTTAAATTTGGTTCTGTAATTTGATACATATCTGAATTCGCGAGTTATTGTTGTTTTTGAAACTTTGCTAACATCATCTGAGCATTAAATAACTTCTTTGAGTAAGTTAAAATTTTTATATTATGAATGTCAGAATTGTTTATCTCCATTACTATGTCATTATATATGAAAATCATTATTGAGACCGTCTTGGCGTAGTGGCATAAAGTATGACTGTAAACACGGCTGACTGTGGGCTCGATTACCTTTTAAGGAAATTAAATATTTACTTAAATTTATATTTCCATTTCTTGGCTCTGGCGTCGAGGCAAAGAGAAGCAAAATTTAAGGACCGAATTGTTTTAATGCTAGGCTTCCTTCCTACCTTGCGGGATATGCGGGATATAGCGTGAAAAAAGATAATTATTTAGTGCCTTTTCTTCCTTAGGTAAAATGTTTCTGCGTGGGACACGACTCGTCCAGAGCGGCGGTTGGTTGTGCTGACCAGCGCATCTACATATACAGTCTGCACACTGCTCAATTGTTACGTACTCTGGCGGCCGCGCACGATCTGGCGGCTTTGGCTATTGCCGACAAGGATCATTTTCTTTTAGCTGCCGGTAAAAAAAAACCTCTAACTTAGTTTATTTTTTAGATTTATAATTGTTTATCCATTATTATTTAACTAGCGACCCTCTTGCGGCTTCGCCCGCTTTAACTACTGGGTTATTCATATAATGTATGTTTACAAAGCGCTTAAGATAATGTGAAAATTAATTAAACCCTAATGCAGCCCGCATTTTCGTAGTGTCAATAAGGATTTTCCAATTGTTTTACACAGCAAGGATTTTTTAGTAGGTACCGTTATTTTAAATCTGTGCTACTAATCTTTTCAAGTACTAATGTACCATTGATTTTAAAAAGAGCAACTGTTGAGTTTCTTGCCGGCTCTTCTCAGCAGAACTGCCTTCCGAACCGGTGGTAGCTTTTTGTTCATATGTTCATTCGACGATTCAAAAGTGCTTATAAAAATTTTATTTGAATAAAGAATATTTTGAATATGAATTTGAATTTGACTTATTAAAACATATTTAAATGACTATTTTAGATAGTTAAATGACTATTTTTAAACGGAAGATATTATAAACAAAAGCCTACCTACTAATAACTACTACAAAAAATATGAAACCAAATATATCGCGCTGAAATAATACATTCAACTCCAATTATCCAATACGTGCAAACGCATCTAAATCTTCGTTACTATAGAGGCAGGCGGGTTTTTTTTCGAGCTTGTAGTTAATGCTGAAGAGGGTATTCTGTCCCTGATGAAAAGCAAGCAATACGTGGCTGCCTGTGAGGAAAATTAAATAGAATGCATTGGCCGGGAATCGAACCCGGGCCCGCGTGGCAGGCGAGCATTCTACCACTGAATCACCGATGACTGCTCATGACGCGCTTGTATAAGCAAAACGTCGCGGGGCGCGTTTCGCAGCAAGGATGTTTTGATATTGTAACAACTTCTAAAGTACTTATTAAAATAAAAAAACAGTAAAAGACAGTTTTGATCTACATTAAATGGCCAACGTAACTAATATACTTATTTATATGCTGAGAGTAAGGGATAAGTAAAACTTGAGTCGGCACAGCTGAAGTGTCGGCGGTGAACGGCAGGATGTGTCAACAATTAAATGCGTTTTTCTCTAATACTATTCGCAATTTCGAAATAGTGTAAAAAGCAAATTTTATCTTCGTTTAACGTAGAAATTTAATAAAGTATTTTAAAGGATAAGGATTAATACCATTATGGAAAAATATCCCTCACAATAAAAAATATATTGAAATTACTATTTTTAGACAGAAATATGATCACTACACGTTATTCTTAAAAGATAAAAATATGCTGTCGCGGACTTTTTTGTAGATCTTATTAAGAGGAATAATACTCCAGTACATTATTTTCATGTAGTACTTACCATTAAAGCAGCGCATGCGCGAAAAGGCCTCAACGGGTAGGACTTTATACATATTTATCGTATTTATGTTAATTTACATAAGAATGTACAAAAAATAAACTATATATAAACCTTCTACGAAAAATACTCGACCTAATGGTGAAGACCGCATCAAAATCCGTTGGGTGGTTTAGAAGAAGAAGAGTTAGAAAGTTCAGACAGACACGAAAAGCGACTTTGTTTTATAAGATATAAGATTAGAAAAATATTTTTCTCTGGCAACATTTTTTATACCATGATTTTGCTTTATTAAAACAAGTAACGTTCTAAAACACAGTTATTTTTTACATTTTTTGACTCATAACAGTGTTATATTTTTTAAGGTGGCAATAGAGTAACAATATATTCATTCCACACTGAGGACAACCTTACCAATTTCCGCCCAACTAAGCAACTGAAGCGGCGTCAGACGAAATCAACAACAAACGTCACTTTATTACAGGTTAGTTTGATATACATATTATTGTCATATTTTAATAATTATTTTTTTTATAAAAAAAAAGAAACACTTTCCGTAACCAAATTGCGTTCACATGAAGAAATTATCCAAGTGTTAAAACGCTCCGTTCCCGATTTTTAGCTGAATTCTGGACGCATTACGATTTGAACCAGAGGAGGAAACCAGAACCACCAGAACGGAGGAATGAAAATATAAACAAAAAATAATTAATTTCACCTAGTGGGAATTGAACCCGCAACCGTCGCGTATACAGTCACACACTTGTGCCTCTGCGCTACGACGACCTCAACAACTTACATAACATGTTCTTAGGAAAAGCTTATTTAATTACAAATTCAATGCTGAAAATAAACCAAATTAACAAGTTATTGTATCCACCAGGCAGAACAAAGCGAACTAATACCGATCAGTTGTTTAGAAGTGTCTAGGGATGGGCAACTCGCCGCTAGCGGGTGCGCCCGTGGCTTAGTCCGAGTTTGGCAACTTTCCACACACCGATTGCAAACTACCCTCAGTGGTCATATGGGGCACATCACTTGTGTCACTTTCAGCCCCAATAATCTGCTAGTGCTCAGTGGATCTGAGGATAGGACTGTTGTTGTATGGCAATTGGCTGATAATTCTCCATCATTGACTTATAAGGTAAGGAAAAACTATATATTTATTTGTATTTAATCTTAATTTTTGTCCGTAAATTCGTATTTAATATATTTTATCATTTTATTTACATTTATGTGGTTATTAGAAATTTAATGTAAGTGAATTCGAAAAAGATTTTTTATAGCATACATCATATAATCCTAATACAAAAGGAATTCCCTGTCTAATTTCATTAAGATGGGTTTAGAAATTTAGGCGGGACAAAGTACTTTCTTTTAATCTATTTTACCCTAATAATAAGTAATTGATGCTCCCTTTTATAGAGCACAATAATTATAAATGCAAGTAAATGTTAAGCATTTTTATGGAATAAAAATATTTTGACTTTTTTGACTTTTATATAATTGCTTGCTAATTAAAAAATATTAAAATAAACCAGGGTCATCAGTCTGCTCTTCAAACCCTCCTGATGATGTCGGACGGTCGCCGCGCGATGTCGGGGGATAGAGCTCGCAACGTCCACGTGTGGCTCGTGGACTCCGGCATTGTGCTGCATTCGGTTAACGCTCCCAGCACTAGTGTTGATGTCACACTTAATATGAAGTATGCGGTAAGTTATATTTAAGCATTTTATAATGTTCTAAGTTATTATAAGTATAAAGCAGCCTTTAAATATTGAATGGCTGAATTACTCAAAATTCAGTGTGTTCACACATTACAATTATAGTAAACCCTGACAGAAAAAAACTTATTCGTTTGTTTGCTTTTATTGTGATTTCTTATAAATAACTATATTTTTCAGTTACAATACTTTTATTTTGAAGTTATTCATGGTTATAAATAAAATATAGAAATAGTAACGAAGAGGTATGCAGTTAAAGCCGTAGAGTTTAACTTATTAATATATTTTTGATCGATAACAAAATTAATAATCATAGACAAAATTACTGTAGGTTACTAAGGTTACTGAAATAATTATTAAAAAATATATTTTATTAAATGAATACGTCATATTTTTACAGTAAATTCTTATCTTTCCAAATAATGATTTCATTTTGCTGAAGTTACAACAAAATTATAAAGCGATAAGGAAAATTAACATTCTGTGCAGCCATTTTCACACAATTTAATTTGAAATTTTCAAAGTTATACGTTTACGGGCTTGTGGTTTACTAATCTACTTATCCAAGGAATTTTACTCCCTTTCTATGTAGAGAACAAAAATGTATATTGATATATGAAAATAACCAAAAATTTACTAACGTTTTGGTCAAAATACAAAGTAAAGCACGATTATTATTATCAGCTTCATGCTGTATTCCGCAAAAAGTAGGGTAGGAAGAGGGCACCTAGTGGTAAGACACTCTATTCCCCGTTTTCCGCCGAATTCTAGAAGCATTACGCGTTGAATGGCGGAACTCAACACCGCGCCTTGCCTCGAAAGCATATCGAAGAAAAGAAAATATAAATTTGCAATAAATATTTAAAAAAATTGTAAAGCAATTTCATGCTAAGAAAATTGCTTTTACCTGAACTAATGTACACATCGCGTTTATGTCGTTATGACATATTGCACGCAAACTAATCTCAAAGTTTCCGAGGTTGATACATCTAGCTGCTTAATAGCAGTCATCCACAACTTGTATTTAATATACGTGTTTAATTAAAGATATAATAAATGTCTTAATAAAATAAGTTCACATTACTTGGCCAAGATTTTAGTACCTAAGCTTTCTTATTGATAATATATAGTAGATAAATAGTTAACATTTTCTAATTATCGCCAAATTAATCCTGGACAACAAAAAGGATTTTTCCATCTATCATCGAAATCAATAGACGTCAAACAAGACGTTTATTAGAGACTCACCTCTACTTTCCAGTCCTTCAGATTAAAAAAGACAATGTCAACGATAGATTGCTTTTAAGAGAAATTGAGTAAATTCCAATTTCACCGTACTGTCGCTTTTCTTTAGTGTTCTGTAATCAGCCATTATAGTATTTTTGAACAAGTTTGAACAGTTTTCGCTTCCATCCTGCTTGTCGCAGTCAAAAACTTTTTCCATTAAGCAAATTTGAAACACGCTGTCTCATGGTGTAAACTTAAATGAAACTCCGTCACGATTCTCTCAGATTAATGGGGGGATCTTGTCGATTATCCTTTTGTCATTACGGTCTTTAATCTTTCATGGGAGATTAGATAGTAGTGGACTGAAAAGGTAAGGATGTTTCCAGTTTTGTTTTTAGCATAGTAAAGTTAAGACATAATGCTGAAAAAAAATCAATTATTAATATTATGCTATCGTTATACGTATTATATTAATATAGGTATGTGAAAAAAGAAACACAATTAATAATAGGCTGGTAGAGAGCTTTTTAACGTTAAGCTCGCTTTTTGCGTCTGTATATTTTTAATGAGCGCAAGAACAGATTAAAAAAATATATTAATAAGATAAAAGATATTTTATATTAATTTAATATAATACATACATCTTTTAAATAATAATTATAAACGAATGTCCTTCAATACACAATTCCAATTCCCAGGTACTATCTGATGGTGACAACTCGGTCCGTATTTGGGCGTTGGCGGAAGGGGACAGTGGGGATGAGAAACGTTCCATATCTCATGCGGAACGGGTCACGTGCTTTGCGCTGACGGCGGACTCCCAGCACGTTGTTACCGGTTCGATGGATATGTCACTGAAAGTATGGCAGCTGCACGGTGGGAAGTTGTCTCAGGTAATTTTTTTATCTAATATCTTATTATGGGAAAAATAATATTTAAATAGTTAATAGCTAAGATTTTCTGTAAAATATCTTCATATATTATAATTAATATTTTGCTTTCCTATATTATGGCTAGCTTAAGTTTTTAGTATTGATTCATACGATCATACAGCATAAGTCCTATTGGAAAATGCTTAAAAGTATTATTATTTAAGTTTCAGCAAAAATTTAATTCTCATTTCAATTCACTTAGTTTTTAATATATTCGTCCATATTTTATGTTCCACTTAAACAGAGTATCTATCTAATACTATTTACTTCACGACGTCGTAAAATATTAGCGCTGTCCGTATGGCTTTAGTGGTAGTAAACATATACCTTTGCCTTATTGAAATAGATTGTGTTTTGTTTGTTTAATAATATTGCTATGCTATTGTAGTTTATTCCAATTATTTGATAATAATTATTTTAGTTTAATAAAAAACTGAATTAATATTAAAATGTATATATCTTTATTTCGGTAAAAAAATATATTTTTATTAAATATTTAATTTAAAAAAAGAATAAAACTATATATGTATGTAACTAAACCAGGTTAGTGGGTACTTACTTTTAAGTTGACTTGGACGCCAATCTAGAATTTTTCGGAGGTTTTTAAAGTTTTTGCCTTAAAGGAAATAAAAAAAATACCTTGCCTTTATCAAATTTTCCATCTATTGGAGAGCAACACTGCTGTGGACAATGGAAGAAATAAAAAATAAATAATCTCACGATAGGAAACCGAAGCCATCGCGTATATATCCATTAAAAGTTTCTAACTACTTCATGAGCTAGCTATTCTAATGCTATATTTTTATTGTGTAAGAAAGACCAAAAACTCGTTTAGCTTTAGAGTAAATATTTCATATATTAAGTTGTTAAGAAATAAAAAAAAGTTGGGAACAGAGTGCCTTAAACCAAGGTTCCCAGGTTCCCTATGCTTGCTCTACCATATAGGGGATACAGAGTGAACCTATAAAGGAGGACGAACTGATTGTCTATAGTCTTATCAATTAAATATCAATTAATATATCAATTCATCCGTTCCCCCTAGGTACTAGTGGGCCACTCTGACATAGTAACCTGTGTGGCTGTGTCTATAACAAACAAAACGCAAGTCGTATCTGGTTCGTGGGATTACAATTTGATAGTATGGGACATAAACACTGGCTCTGACGTCCACTTGCTGTCAGGTCATTTGGGCAAAGTCACTTGTGTGAAGGTGACTGGTGATGGGTCGATAGCTGTTTCTGGTATGTATTCTTTACTTCTGTCTTTAACTTATTTTTTATAATTTCAGAAAAAACTAGGTTGAAA
This sequence comes from Heliconius melpomene rosina, assembly GCF_056956725.1. NCBI lineage: Eukaryota > Metazoa > Arthropoda > Insecta > Lepidoptera > Nymphalidae > Heliconius > Heliconius melpomene. The sequence goes on along the minus strand of NC_140401.1, from coordinate 2,971,450 downwards.
TTTATAAATTAATTGTAGTTATTAATGTAGTTAAAAAAAAATTATTGATTAAAAAGAAATTAATAACATACATAAAAATATTATACAGAAGTTGTTTTTCTCTCACAGGAGCGGAGGACAAAACACTTATTATATGGGAAACGAAGCGGGGCCTGGCGCTGACCTCCTTATCGCTTCACGTCCCGTTGCTAGGTTTCCAGATAACTAGTGATTGCTCCCGAATCGTCGTGCACTTGTTAGATAGAGGTATGTATTTATTATTCTCACCAAAAACATTTTCGTAGTTTTTCCTTTTTAAAATGTAGAATACATTTTTAAAAAATGTTAAAAAGTATTATTATCATAATAGTAAATGGAGTGTCTCGTCTCTAGATTCCCTCATATCTTGGAACCGTATTCAATATTAAGTATGGTTATCGTCTTCGCTGATAAATAAGTAAATAAACATTTCTTTATAAATAAATAAATGAAAGCTTGAATTTTCCTAAATTTAACAACTTTTCAGTCTATATTTGATCAACATATTTCATATTTGTATTTCAAAAAATTCCTACACAAATTTTCAGTTAAAATTTCAATTCTATTTCGATGAATGCATTTTCATTAGTATTCAACGACACGATCTGTCCACTATTCAGCGGGAGTAAAAAATGAGGATCCTTTCAGTGTTGAATAGAATACTCGTTTACATAAATCCAGATGACTATAATTTAGTTGGTATTTTCAATGGCTTATTGCGTATGTGCTTAATGTGAATTAAATTTTAGGCTATAATAGCAGAATTTTAGCGTGCCTAACTGGATAGCATGATTGATATATTAAAATAGTTTTTTTTTTTAATATAATAATTATACGAGTATATCATAATTTTAGCATAGTAGAGTACCAATTGCCGTTGCCGTTGTCATGGCAACTATGTACAACTATGTCACTTTATAAAAAAAGTTTACATATTGTCAAACATATGGTAGTGCGTGTTACATTTATTTTATTAATTTAATGTATTTTTATTAATGTTTTTAAAGCATTTTGCACTCGTTCTCCATATATGTAAACTATAACTGCGCCAAATTTTAAACTCCTACTTCCAAATTTTCGTTAAAGTCTTTCTAAAATATTTAAATAGATAAATAATGGTTTAATATATGATAACAAAAGCTTATATGACTCAACAGGTTGCTTGCCTATTATCTGCTTGCACAACTCGCCGGCGACGTACGTCAAGATACCGACGTATGCAGCGCCTACTAAAGACGTTGATGGTAAGATTACTTTTGCTAAAAGAATTTACTAACTTCATGTTTAACTATAATTATGTTAAAATTTGGAATATTATTATAGATTTATACATGCCGTAACTTTCTTAAATATTGCTCATTGTTCATTCGGGAAGAAAATTAGCAAAATAAAAAAAAACGTATCGTTAAATCTACACTGCCATCTCATCAGCCAAAGACACAGGGCGGCTATTACTCGTTGACTAAACTAAAGATAGCTTTAATAAAAAAATGAAAGATCGAATCTACACAATATCATTAAGTAATTGCCCCCCGCATTTGCCGTAATAGAGACGCGCCCTAACGCTTCCGTGGGGGTGTAACATTTACGTTTCAATTTCTATATCGATTACCAACTCGCAAACATTTTATCCAATTAGTAATCGATATAAGAATACAAATAATCAATTTTTATTTAGAATTACGACCTCTGGCACCAAAGCGGCCGATGAAGAGGTTGCTCAAGAAGGAAGTTTCTCTAGACACGTACACTTGGCAGAAGAAATACGGTCATTTGACGTCAGCTGCTATGATGGCACAAGTGGATGAACGATTGAAGAGACGGTAATTGTTATAAATTATATATATTATGTTAAGTATAGAGAATTTTCAACATACTCGCTACTCAATATTTTTAGAAATCATAATATCTTCGGTATTTTCCTTTTAATTTAATATGAATACCGACAATATAATAGAAATTGCTGTTAATGTGAAAAATTAACATGTTATTGTTATAAACATCATTCGTAGGTTTTCGGTGTCAGCGTCGATGGAAGAAATATCGAAAATACAAGAGGCGAAGAATAAAGACTTGGGCTCACAGGTGAGATATAATAATACGAGTATATGTACATACGCGTATATGTTACATTTCTTTGTTATCTTTTGTGCTGAACCTGCGTATATACGTAATATATTTACTATGACTCATATATTTAGCATTTATACAGCTTCACGCTGTATACCGTACTTATCAGGGTAGATAGAGGGAACCTGGTAACTTAATGTTAAGACACTCCGTTTTTTATTAAGACACTTCAGTGCCCCACGACAACAAAGTGTTAGTGTTTAGTTTTTATACTTTTATTATCAAAAATAAAATTTTAAAATAGTTGTATAAGCTTGCTTTAATTACTATCAATTCCATTATTCCTATTACAATGATATATTATTAGCAGCAAATACCTACATATCCAGTTATATGTTCACGCATCAATCTTTACCTTTGAATTGCGATTCTGAAGTTAACTCACTTGGAAAATTGGGATCGAAGGCAATTTTGATACAAACCTATTTTATAATAGACGAAACTTGTTGAAGCGTTGTAAAAGCTAGGCAGCTCTCTAACGCTTAAAGCTATAATAGAAATCGTCTGGTTTATATCGTTAATTGGTTGTGAATTGAAAAGCGATGGTCGTCAATTTAAATTTTTTGTGTAAATAGTGTAGCTTTATATATTTTTTACAATATTTCTTTTTCATAATATTTTATAATACAATAAAATTCTAATGATAATAATTGTTTTTTTTAAATATGTTTCTTTTTTATAAAATGTTTAATATATGTATTTTTGGGTTTATTAATGATTTATGTCCAAAAAATAATGGATCAAATTATAATTATTTATTTACTTTGAACATCACGAAACTTAAATAAATATGAAATATTGATAAAATCGATCAATAAATATAATAATAAAATAAATTTCAACACTTGTCACAAAATAATAATAAAATAAAATAACATTTATTAAGTTCATTATCAAAACTCAGGTAAGCCTCGGTCCCGAGCAGGCCGCGATAGCGCAATCCCAGCACTTCGACCAACTGGAAGCTCTATGGAATAAAATATCGCCGCCGCGACGACGATCCAATAAGGTAAGCTATTTTAATATGGATATCGAATATTCACATTTTTGTTTGCCTTTCATTTGCTATAAAAACTTTTTGACTCTAGAAAGCTTTTAATGAAATCTTTTCATAGAATTGCCTTAATAAATAAATAAGAAAATCTTTAGAATTTTATTTCGTATTGTGATCAAGTTTAAACAGGTTTACTTTACACAGTTATTGAGCTTTTTTAATGTAAGACACATAGACTACGTACTAGTATGTATTTGTAACTGTGTCATTAAAGTACCAACACGATGTTCATCACATTAGAGATGTATGGTAAATCATTTATGAAATCGAACGTTTTTGCTATTATTGTCATTCGTAGATATCGAACATCTTATTTGATCTGAATTTGTAGCTGAAATATAATATTGGAGAATCATCCACATGTTCGTAATTTTATATCCTGTTTTTAAATTAAAAAAATATAATATTGTCTTCCTATGAACTTTTTCGTTTCACTATCAAAATTCATTTTTAGATATAAATAAAATGGATGAACTTACCTTTTCTTATCTCTGATTCTGATCCAATTTAATTTGCGTAGTATATTTTTTGTCTGTGCCCAAAGAAATAACAGTTACTTTTTGTATTTATTTTAACTTATAACTAACTTTTTATAGCCAACTTTTGCGGTAGAGTAAAAATTTACGTATCTTTATTGTTTCAGTGTCTTTCAAAGCAAAGTTCTCTGATCGAGAAAGTGGATTCATCAGATGAAGATCACACTCCAGTGGAAGAACAAGGTTAGTGTATAATATTAACATATTATATAGGGTGCTATTTATGATAATTTGTTTGATTTTCTATACTGAAATCTATATAATTAATGACAATGACCTTTTTGCCTCATATGGTCAAAAATTAAGTTCAGATTACTTATGTCTATTATTTTGTCTACTAAATTTTCATACAATAAAATAGAAAAATTATAGATATAAAATTTTGGTTCAAGCTAAAATTACTCAAAAAATATCATCAACTCTGCTTAGGTAAAAATATGAACAACTTCTTCCGCTTAAAACTCAACTGAAGTCTAAAAAAAACATTGATGTTTTTAAATCCCGTTCAAAGTTTGTGAAAACGTCACCACAGAATGAAATGAAAATAATACGATGTCCTCGTTTTAGCTATTTGCTAGAATAACTTTTAAAAGTACTCATAATTTCGTTTTATTTAGTTGTTTTATTCGTTTATTCGTTTATTCGATTTTTACAAAAGTAAACTATACATTCTTCTATATACTTATATTATTTTTTTATCGCATAGTAGAGACTATGAGAAACGAGGTTTAAATCCTGCTGTTTTAAATACCTATAAGAAATCGTTTGTAATTTGTTAATAAATCTAAATAATACTTCACATTATTATAAAAATCAAAATACCTCAATAATATTTTTTTAATAATTTTCTTTCAGAGCACATGGTGGAGTGATCTTTTTGTATCGAATAACATATTTCAGTACCATTAAATTTAAATTACTTAAAGAGCTGGTCTCTATGTGTCTATATACCTACGAGTATAATTTATTTTACTTAAATTGACTTTATAATTTAAAAATAAAGATAACTTTCTATTTCTATAATTTACAAAGACCTGAAATCAAACCTGCAACTATTGCAATTCAAACAAAATGACAGACCTAAGCCAGGTCAATAAAAAATACTTAAAAGCCATTAACAATTTGCAATTCAAATAAGCATTTGCACAATCATTTATTTCCACTGGCTCCCAACTTTTGTTTATTATTACAAATTGAATGCTATGAATAGAAAAGTTCGACTCAGAGTTAACTAATTTTAACGGCTATTGTTTATATTGTAGGTATAAACTTATTATTATAACGAAACTCAATTTTTTATTTACTTGATTCTACCAGTTTTTTTTTTTTTTGTAAAGTTGTGTTATTAAAGATTATTTTAATACTTTTATTTATCTTCGTTAATCACTTATAAATGGTGAAACTAACGTAAGGAAGTTATTATTATTTGAAGAATATGTTTCTGCCTTTATATTAAGTAGGAGTAATTTCATTAGACTAGGCTATCTAAGTTATATTAGACTTCCAGCCTCTATGCAATGTGATCTTGTAGAAATAGTGTAGTTTTCAGACCAGTTTCTAAAACTTTGTTTGTAATATTTTTTCAATTGTACTTTACAATTATTTTAGGTCTGTTTTATGGCCTAGTTATTTTATTACTAATAATTTAAATTTGCGTATATATATTTATTCTGCATTTATCTATACTTATGTTTTAATCATACTTAAGTTAAAAGAACTGGTCTTTAGATCTATAAATAGTTAAGTACATGTTCGTGTTACTTATTGATTATAAGAAAAAGTGCATAAATACAATTTTGATAGTGGCATTTTAAATCTTTTACGTTTTAATAAATAATTTTTTTCACGCTTCATTTAGATAATATAAGTTAATTTGGTATAATCATAAAAACAATGAATAATAATTGTATATTTGTTTTAAAAGGTTAATTTGTTTTAAATATTTTGTTCTTGTTTTTAATTTTATATGTCTTAGACATAAATAATAGTTGTTAACTATAGGCTTAAAAATAATTCCCTGATCATAATGACCTTAGAATATAAGAGTTATTAGAAATGCTTAGAGTAAATGCACATTTGAGGCGAAATCATATATAATCCGATATAATTAAGTGTAATATTTTTCCCAAAACATCGCATACCTTCATTTCTACATTCTCTTCGTTCTAAGGTTATGTCGAACTAGTTTTCCAAACTGTGATCCCTTATAAAGACTTCTATGTAAGTACATAATTAAAGTTACCCCTATGATAACTTAGTGTTATATAATACTAAATCTAGTTACCACCTAGTTTTAATTGTAAATCGTTAACAATATTAATTTCAAAACTATGTCAACTATAATCCTCTAACATCTAAAGCTCGTTGCAATTGTAAAGTTTGATATATTCCCCTCTACAGTGTGAGCTATAAAATTCTGACGTTGATATATTATCGGATGCACTTATTGATATTTGCAGCGATAAATTTTGACATTTATAACATGCAGTCTTCAGTCTTGTATTGGGAAAATTCTTTAACTAAAATTTTAAATATATGAATTTGAGCTTACTTTCTTTCAAAAAGTAATCCAAAATAATGAATTACACTTAGAATTAACTCAAAAGAACAACCAATGAAGTAAGTTATTGATGAGTTATTTTTTTTAATATCATAAAAAAAGAAATTGATTTATATAAATATGGCTTATGCTTACGCAAATCTGAAAATATTTAGTTTAAAATGATCCTTTGCCATATTTCGTTTTAAATAGTCAGTTTTTAATGTTAACGAAAATTGGTAGAAACGGTGGTTATAACTTAATTATTATTAGATGTTATGTAAATTAGAAAATGCAATAATATTTCGTAAGTAGATGCACTTACTTGTAGTTGTATAAGCTTACTGTTTAGGTTTAACCAATCTGTCTGCTGTCCTATGTCTGTCGAGCGCTTTATCCATAAATACTTATAAACATACAGACAATTTTTAGATTTTAACTATTTTAAAATCCGTTTTTACTCATTATAAATTTAAATGAATTTTTAATATTAATCTTAAATTTAATGCAATTTTCTTGTATTAAGTTTGACAATCTGTGGTTAAAAACTAAAAATTGTCTTTACTTTAAAGTCATGTTTACACAAATGCTGTATTGTATAAAATATGACTCACCTTGTTGACTATTTGTATAGAGTTTTATATATTCGTGGTTTCCTATTTCTCACTTGTGTGAGTTTTATTTTGGACCTGTCGTGATGTTATATCTGAAATATATTCTCTGTGTTTCTTAACTTGCGTTTTATTTCATATACCTACCTTTATAAAAATCATAAAATCTCCTAAAGATAATTCCATGACCTTATAAAAATACATATCTTAAGGAAAAAATAGTTAAAAATTGGTCCACATCTAAGTAACAAGACAGTATATTTAACTTTACTATTTCTTTTATACTTTAAAAATTAAAATAGTATAATTTATTTATTAAGTGTTTTTTAATACAATATACCCCCAACAAATCGCTTTTGATTGCTACGAACACTATAGTAATAAGTACCTGTGATTTGTTTTATTAATTTTTTGAAGGACGCTCTAATCTTCTAAAGATAAGGTTTATCACATGTTTACAACTAAATAACAGTTTACTGTAATATAAGCTTTTTAGAAAGAGTGCCGTGTGTACTCTCATTGTTATTAACGTACATAAAGGATGATGAAAATAAAGTAGAAAACAGTGGAAAAATGGAAAAGTTTAGATTTCTTTCGTTTAGGAGTGATAAAATATCAATTATTTGTACAATATCATGTTTTAACGAATTAATAAGAGAACAAACTTTGATTTGAAAATACATTATTTATAAACAATAATTTGGGAAAGAGTTTATTAGAGAAAAATGGATATTATGATGATAACTGCGAAAGGCAATTCTACTTTCATGCCAGGATTAACATTCGCATGTAGCACAATTGGAATGGTCCTGTGTTTCACTGCTTTGGTTCTTCTTCTACTGACAGCTCTGCTCTTCACCGAATGGAGGCAGAACTACAAAAACCAACTGCTCATCCAATTTATGATAGCAAGATTCTTCTACACAGGAACTCGATACATCTACGACGTGGCCGACGTTTTTTTCGAAAGCACCGGATATTTCACGCCCGTTTTCTTAGACATTTTACCGATGGGATATTCTGAAATGGTTCTAGTGACTTGGATGTTTGTGTTTAGCAAACAAATGTATGACAGCTTTGTGAGAGTGTTCGTTGCCACCCTAGGCTTACGTAAAGTCTCTTTGTGCGCTTGGCTGATCCCTGGTGTCATATCAGTTCTCTTTCGTCTTAGTTACAATCTACCTATAGAAAATCATCTTAAAGGTTTTCTCATATACTTAATAATACTAAAATGGCCGGTTTTAATCACCAATGGTGTTCTATTAATTTCAGTTTTGAAAAGTATTTTAATAACAAACAAAAGTAAAATTGAAAGTAATCCCAGAATTATTGTTGTAATGATAATTCTTATTTTTACATTTAGCTGTCAACAAGCCATATTGGATACTTATAAGCTGACATATTTAATATTTAATAGAAATAACAATAGTAAGTGTACGCCTTTATTTTTCGTATTTTTTAACATTATAACAGTCTACCACTGTGCATTCTCCATTTTGTTCTGGTTGTTTGCGAATAAGAGGACTAGAATATTGTGGGGATTTTCTAAAGAGAAAGCTATTGTGCCAGTACAACAGAATTTAGGGCAAGTCACTTGTTATACAACTTCATGGCTGTAGATTTAGTTATAAATTATGTTACTGTTTCTAAATAAATTTATCAAAATCAACGGTTCTTATTATTTTAATTTTACTTAATCTCTACCTTATTTTAATAAGTAATTAAAAAAGTTGTATTCCTATATTATAAGGGTTTTTTTATTACAAATCTAAATTTCCTATAATATTTCAACAATGTAACATACATACAGGACAAACTGATAACCTCTTGATTTTGAAGTCGGTTAAACATTTAATTGTGGTGATTTTATAATAATTCTCTACCAATAACTGTCAAGGAAAGCTAATAAAAATATAAAAATTCTACCATCTTATAGGCATAGTACCTAATACAAATGTCAGGATAAATTTCATTTTAACTAAAGTAGAAATGAACTTAATGGCAAACTAAATTGGTCTGTAATTAGTGTAAAATTACTGCCAGAGTTGGACCTCAGGCGCTAAATGGATGTAAGAGGTTCTAGCGAGAGCTCTAAGAGCTTTGATTTAGTTTATACTACATTATTCATTATTATATCATAATAAGATTATTTCATTTATACTTTAACGAGGCCATCGTGGCTTAGCGGCTCAAAGATGTGACTGTAAATAATCGTAACTGAATGTAGTTTCGATTCCTGCTGGAGGAAATAAAATTATATTTTTTTAATTTCTTCGCTCTGGCAAGGCAAAAGCCCGGCCTTCATTTAACACACTGAATATACAATACCTCTAAAAAGTCGGTTCGGTGTCATAACACTATGTTCCCTCTGCCTTCTCTGCTATACGCGAGATGCAACATGAATCTAATTTATTTTATTTTATTTACTTAGTAAAATATATGTTACTTGCATTAATATTCTGTATATATTTTTGTAACAAAAGATGCTGTGACATGTTATTTCCACTCTACGTGACTAGTAAAAACTAGTGAATAATAAGTAGAAGCGCTCGCTCTGAATAAATATTTAATAGGCTGTATGTTTTGAAAATATTTTTATAAACATATTGGAATTTGAATATGTAACTATGTTTTTGTGTATATATTAAATTAATAGTATTCTGCTTAGTGAAATAATGATTTTAGCTTCATTTTAGGGTAAAGCATAAGAATCTCTCTTCAGTGTCTAAATAACAAAAAACATTACCATGAAAAAAGCAGTGAGAAAAAAAATTTTTTTTAGAATACCGTGCTAGTCCAGTATTTAAACTATATTTGTATAAAAAGTGGCCTCATTTTTTACGATTAAAAAACGAATTTATTTAACGACAAGACAGAATCTAATTGTAATAGAAGATTAAACATCTGCGGTTTTTAAAAGAAAAAAAATCTAAAGAACTCTAGTGAAGAATAATTCAAATGGACGATTTCAAACACGGCGAATGTTTTTATCGGAATCACACAGTCTGTCCAAGTACGAGGTTACATGTCATTCTGGATAAGACTGGCTTAGCCGATCCACTGCCATGTTAACTTGGGAGCTGAAACTATATTTTATCTTACTTTAAGCGAAGACTTACAAGAAATTCTTAATTTAAAGTAGCATTTATTTTCATTTCATATGTTCAATTTATAATAATTTTTTGGTATATATAATATTTTATTTTAAAATCAAATAAATGTCAAATTTTAGATTACCTTTTTTTCTCTTATTGTCTTTCTTTACTACTTTTATAAAATCTCTTTAATAAGCTGGATTTAATTTAATAACCGTTAAACGTATTGTAGATATGGCATATATGCAAAAAATCGTTTTCTAATAATAGGTTTTAAAATGTCTCAGATTTATTATTATGATAATTTTAAATTTTAAATTAACTAAAAATGCGAAATGATTAAACTAAACGAAACGAAATAAACTTTGAGTTAATTATACGTATATAAGACAACATAAAGCGTTAAGTTCCGCTACGCAATGTCTTAAAAAATGGACCTTGAGAGAAAAATAGTACAAACATTCTGTTATGTAACTAAAATCATAACATGATATGCTAAATACAAACGTTAATTATATTTTAAGCGAAACAGCTTAAGTTAATACCCTGTCTTACAGAAAGATCACGTTTTTTTGTTTCTATTTTTTTTTTTTTACTTTATCACCCTAAAATTAAAGATTTATTTTCATTACATTAGATTTTAAAATAAATGCCTAAAATACTTTTAATAAATAAGAAATTTGAAAATATACCATGTAACATTATACATTTTGAATTTTGGGCCATACCTGGCGCAAGTATGTGACTGTAAACACGACCGGTTGTGGTTTCGATTCCCATTCGAGTAATTGAAATATTTAATAATTTCATATCTTCGCTCTAGCATCGAGGTAGAGCACAGCGTTGAGTCTGTCTGTCACTTAACAAAATTTGACGGAAAATGTAAAACGGAGTATCTTACTAAGTCCCCTTAGTATTTTGTATCTTGCTGTGCGGAATACAGCGGGAAGAAAATAAATTCTTATTTTCATATTTTATATCCATAATATTCAAAATATAACATACTTCTTCACCAACATAAATTACTTTGAAAATAAATTTAAAATATAGAATATCATTCCGCCGGAAATTAAAAGGAACGATGTGACGGACATGTTAGCTTACCGTCCCCTTGCTACATTTATTTAAATTTTCACTGCGATTAGAGGAAAATTTCATACCTCTCGCGTGACAGGTGGTTAATTACTAAAAGAAATAAAATATTTGAACGACCCATACGTCTGAGTTCAAATCTTGTGTTCTATTTAGAATCGGCATTTCTATTTTTTAGACATTTTGAACATAGAGAAAAACTAGTGTTAAGACACTCGGTCCTCTACCTTTCATTGAATGAAGATTTTATGTTGAATGAATGTTACGCTGAAAAATTGATACTTTATATCCATTTGTGAATCTAAAAAAAAGAATACAAATATAAGGTTAATTGAAGAAATATTTACAGCTTTTGAAGACAGTATATGGATGATATTTACTACATGATATATGTACGACGAGATGAAGAAAAAAAAGTTATTTCATAAAATTGACAAGTCGTAGAGCAGGAGCAATAGCGGGTTGCTGTAAACGCGACCGGTTGTGGGTTCGATCCCATTCGAGGAAATAAAATATTAAATATTTTCATTTCTTCACTGTTGTGTTGACGCAAAACACGGCGTTGTGTTCCGCCACTCAACACACAATATCAGAATTCAGCGAAAAGGGGGAAACCTGAGAGTTTTAACACAAGTCTCCCACTGGCCACATCCAAGATACATTGCGAAGCTGAAATAAAAAAAAATACACCTACTTATAGTCATTGTACTGTACTTATTTCATTTTGTTTTCTTTAAGAATTTATTTTGTATGAGAAAGAAGAGATGTATTTTCCTACTATATCCAATAGAAATACGTAATATATTTCTACAAACAATGACAGTATAGCAGCAGTACTACTGGTAATCGAATGGAATTGGTCGTTGTCTAGTGCCCGACGTAACCGAGAGCGTGATGGGTATAAGTGAAACGTGACATGTCACTTGGAAAATCAACTCGTATCTCTAGGAATAAATGTTTCGAAATAAGATATAAATAATTTTAGTTTTTATGTTTCTTTATTTTGTTTCACGCTCTATCCCGTTAATACCAGAATAGGCAGGTGACACAGCGTTAAGACACCTTTTTGTCCTTTTCGTTTCCGAATTTGAGATATTACGTGTGGAGTTGCGGAATTCAACGCCGCATTTTGTCGTAGCATATCACAAAAATGAAAAAAATCATACTCCCAATGGAAATCGAACCTACAGTCATCATATTTACAGCGTCACAATGATCTCGCCTTGTTTGTACTTAAAAGTTACTTTAAGATGTGATCGTAGCACTTCTACAAAATGCATAGCGTCTTTCACGATGCCTCAGAGTATTATATGAGACTTTCTTCACCTATAAAAGACTGTCGATAGAAGCAGCCAGATCAATATTTAAAAATGATTTTATATTTTTTTGTATTGTTATAATATTTATTTTCATATATTTAGTCTAATTTAGTATTTTATTTATACGTACATAATTTCAACTTTGTTTAGATAGAGAGTGTAGTCACATTTAAAAAGGGCCTCTTAAACCTATACTCAGTCGCAAGCTTAAAATTCGGTGGAAAATGGAAAGTGCAGTATCTTAACACCAGGTTTCTCCTGCCTACCCCCCTACAAGCGGGATACCGCGTGAAATAAAAAAACTGAAAAATTAATGTCTTCTAAGAAATATAACAGAAGTATCCGTATACTTCCTCAGTTCAATTTGAATCTGTGTGTCACATATGTAAATTGGCCGACGCGACGTCAAGCGTAATATAGATGTTCTAGTTACGTACACCGGCAGGAGAGGACGTGACTCAACAGCGGGGAAATTAAGCCTAGCAATATATGTATGTATGTAGGTACTTATGAAAATATGGAAAATTGCTTTCTATAGACTTGCTCCATATATTTATGTTACGATGTTCCGGTTTATGATTATATTATTTGAGAGTTGAAAATTATTTTGGATATATTTTATTTAATGGAAGAAGTAAATTATGTTAATTTTAGAAGAAGAATTTTTAAAAGTTTTCCCCTTAATTAAGGGGAAAAGCGTGTGAACGGTACGGGCTACGGGTTCGATTCTTACTCGAAAAAAATAGATTTTATATAGTGTCATTTCTTCGTTAAATTCCACCACTCAACACGCAGAGTCTAAAGGCTTTGGTGGAAAATGGAGAATGGAGTGTCTTATCATTAGGTTCCCTCTGCCTAAAAAAATGCATGTACAATAAATATCCCATATGAGCCCATCCCAAAAATAATATGATCTGTGGAACAGGTAATTGCCTTGTTTAGATAAACATAAAGTTACGCCCCTAGTTGTTTGTCGGGTTGAGTAATTAGGCCAATGCTTACAGAACATTCATTTTTATAAAGTGACATATTTACAACTTTTTTTTCTTGGGAAATTATAAGCCACAAATATGATATTTGTAAATTTAGAAATTATATAAAAAATATACTAAAACAGAAATTTCAGAATTAGAAAACTGTACTGTACCAATATATTATTACATTCATTAAGTATAGAAAATAGTGTTGTTTCAAACAAATTCGATGAAGACAATTATTAATACTATTCTTAATTAATACATAAATTAATATTATAGATACCTATGAATTACCTATCTAGAAAATAAATAAAAATGTTGAAATAATATTATTTTATGGAATTTCAGAGATTTTCTGTAAACGATCACAAAAAGCAATAATTACAATAGCTACGTGACCGTCCTGGCAATGAGCAAAAAGCAGTTTTTCACGTAACTCAGAGATCTGATTACGATTAATGAAATTGAGCCATATTTCTTTACAAACGTGATTGGAATTCATATTTGCGAAAATGTTAATGGTGTTTTTGGTTCCATTTTTGTTTAAAGAAAAAGCTGAATTCGTTATTTCTTTTAATATGATCCATCTAAATCTAAACTGAAAGGCTCAATACCTTTCAGTATAGATTTTATGGAATCAAAACATATTTAAATATTAAATAATACATTTAGGAAATACATAAATAAATACAATAAAATTTATGTATGAGCTTTAAAATAAAAAATTTTAGGTAAGATATAAGTAGTATTAGAAGATTAAAATGTGTCATTAGGTCTTTCCCCGTAAAAAGCGTGGAAATGGAAAAAAAAATTCCAAAAAAGCCCCACCTTCCTTATTTTAATGAAGGTAGGTATGTATATACGCCTACACGAGCTTTTGTGTAAACGACTATCGATTGTCACGCAGTTACCGTAATGAGGCTGCGTTATTCTTCATTTTGAGACTTATAATTATAAGCGATTATTAGTGCTTTATATTAATTGCAAATTTCTGCAAAATAAAGGTAATAAATAAAAATTATAAATGAATTTGTATATCGATTGTGGGTTTGATTCCCATGCGAGGAAATTGAATAATTCATATTTTCATTTCCTCGTTCTCTTCTTTAACTACACAAAACGCGGCATTGAGCTCCGCTACTCAACACTTAACAGAGAATCTTAACAATAGCTTCTCTCCCTCTGCCGCAGCAGGGTGCTTTGTTAACCTTTAAGTATGGACGTCGGGTCTGACAGACCCATCTAGTTCTACGAATTCTATAAATCGGCCACTTCTCGGTGACTTCCGCCACTGAATCGCTCAGTACCTTTCGTATTAATGACAAAATGAATGTAGATAGCAGAGGTTGGGTCTCTGGGTTCAAAACACGTGAGTATTTAACTTTCTAAACGGGGCCTGGGTCTGTCAGACCCGACGTCCATGTTTCTCATACATGAATGATTTCAAAACGCCATATATTTTTATAATATTACAAAATATACTTTAATATTTTAATTGTATTATTTGTATTCAAATGTTTTTATTGTTATATATCATATATTATTTTGCATTGTTTGTTATATATTTTAGTAATATACGTAGGAAAAAAATGATCGAGCACGTCAGGGACAAAAATATCAGTACTTTATAATCAACGTCAAACAAAAGAATTGGACGACGACATTTTATAAAGAAAATAGCACTTTATCAAATAAAAAGACGCGTTTCGTATACTAAACTACTCTAAGAATTGAGAATGACTTTGACTCGCGTTTCGCGATCTGATCTATCATTTATTGAACATGAAGCTAAAAAAATAGTTTTGGGTTTTCGAAAAACATGTATACTTTGCCCCCAAAAGATATATAGAAAGACAACACATACTTATGTTGACTGCAATCGTCCTATTTGCCTACAATGTTGAAAGCCATTGTGTATGGATGTTCAATAATACCTTATCTTGAGGTGTTGTAAAAATTTTTATTTTATAACATAAGATGTAATTTCTTTATTTTTTTTAATTGTTACACTTTATATTTTGTTAAAAAAATATTTATTTTATTATCTGTCTTTTTTTATAATATTATTTTCTTAAGAGTCATCCCATGTGGCCAAAGACTGAAATTGTGACTTTAAGTTATTTAAATCGTTGTGATGCGTAAACTTTAACAAAAAGCGATTTTATTTATATTGATTTTGTTTGATTTGAGGCTATTCATGTAAACTAAACATAAAATTGTGTTCGTCCTTTAAAAAACAGACGGAATATGACCAATAAATACACTGGTCTGACAGACCCGACGTCCATATGTGTGTTATAAAAAAATCACGTCCATAGTTAAAGGTTAAGGGATACAGCATGAAAATAAAAGAGAAACAAAACACACAACAAGTGTAATGAAGAAAAACAATGAATTTGGATAAAAAGTGGAAACGGAGTGCCTTCAAACTGATTTAAATTAAAATAAACTTGAAACAAATAAAAAACAACATAATGGCCAATAGAAACGTGAGATTCTGCTTAAAAATTAAATCCAACACTCGGCGGCGTAATGGGATTGGACGATACTGTAATCGGATTGCTATCCTTGGGCAAGAAAAGAATACCAAGCAAAACGTAAACAACTTACTTCAATTGAAATTTAGAGAAACAGTTTTGTTGTGTTAGAATTTCAAAGTTTTTTTAACTTATTACGACTATTAATATTAATAAATATATAAGAATTATAATCTAATGTTTAAGATAAATCAAAATAGCCTCGAATTCAGTCGTCAGTTCGTTTGTATTTCACTTATGTGGTACAATACTATTTAAAAAAGTAACGTTTGCAATCGAAGTTTTCAATAATCTACCTGGCATTCTTATAAAATAAACAAATCTTAAGGTTTTTCTTCAAAATATTTTGCCTAGAATTCTCTAAAATGTTGTCTACATTCTAGAGATTCATTCAACATCCTTTTTCTTAGAGGCTTTTTTTTTTATTTAAAAATATTATTATTATTTTGTTACACTTTAAATAAATCATTAAAAGACAAGAAGGAATACTGTGTATATATCCAATGGGAGACGAAGTGACGAGAGACTCATCTTCCTCCACGTTGCTTTCCAACGCCTAATTAAATCTTACGCCAAAAGGCTGTGAGGCTAATCGAATTAGAGTCGAAAGTTGGAAGTATTTTATGAACTTATTTTGTTATATTATTTAACAAAATAAAATATTAAAACGATTGTATTATAATACGCAGGAAAAATTAAATTTTAACATCTTGACTTGGTTCAGAAAGATCTAATTTATCGCATTAAGTTTAGGTTCAAAGGTGACATGTTTCTGGTGACGTCTCCTCGTGCAGCATGCTCTCCTGGTACTTCTGCCATGGGCACCTACGTACGCAGAGGGAACCTAGTTGTAAGACACCTACATTTCCCACGCGCCGCTCAATTGCGCGTTGAAGAAATAATTCATTCCCTCGAGTGGAAATATCTTTTCTCTAGATACATTAACATACAAACGTGCACTCATCTGAACGTAATTTCCCTTGAAGTAAAACTAGCCAACGCTATAAATTTGTATCCCTTTGTCAGCTCTTTACAGCAGCAAGACTTGGAGAGTAAATTGCTGCGTTAACGTTCCCCAGTAATCGTTCATTGTCAGCACAATTCAATATTCCAAAGCCTTAAGATATTTAACGTTGGATTTCTATCCAAAGTTGTATAACTAAATGCAAAACCGACAATCGGATATTCTACGAGTTATAATAAGTCGTTTTAGTACTTATAAGAATCTTAGTATTTTTTTATTTTTTATTTTTGCATTGCCGGCGGAGAGCACTTAATCTCGTGTACGCTCTATTTTCTGTGTTCCGTACTTTAAAACAAAAAAAAAACGAAACCTGTATGTCTGTCTATCCTGACTAACCTGTAAGTCTATCTGTATGTTTTACGTCTGTCTGTCCATCAGTCAAGACCACTTTTCTCTAGATCACATAAAGAGGCTAAAATTATGTCAAATATTATTAGAAAATATAAAGTTTGGTAAGAAGTGAGAACTTTAGTAAAAAGAAAAGAAAAAATCCAAAAATATTAATTTTAAGTTACATCACATGGAAACAATTACAAGCTTATCTTCGAAGATCATGTCAAACAAAATTAATGTAGACGCCTACAAATTTAAGTTTGTACGTACAATCCTAAAATTGGAACGCTTGACCGGTTCTGGTTAACAAATTATTAATACTGGTTCTAATTAAATATTAAAAATGTGTTACAGACACTTAATAAAAACCATCTATTCTAACAAAACCCTCTATTTCTCCAGATAAGTATTCACAAAGTCCCTCTTTTAAACACGTCCACGCTCAATGCCGTCAGACGAGAGTCTCTTGTAATTGGGAATCTCCTATTGTTCACTAAGTAAAGCATCAAAAAGGCCTACTTTATTACTTGGAGTGTTTTGTCCAAGAGGACTCGGCTAAAATGAAATGTACTGTACTGTATAAAATACCCGTTTTTAAATGTGTATTCGTCTAACTAAAACGTGACAAATGTGAGTTATAAACTTTACTCGGTAGAAAATTTAAATAAAATGGTGAGTGAGAGACTACCCATCATAAAATTACTTCAACTAGAGAACTGAAACTGAACAGAGAGAGAGGAGAGGGA
The DNA here is from genome assembly GCF_056956725.1 of Heliconius melpomene rosina. Classification (NCBI taxonomy): domain Eukaryota; kingdom Metazoa; phylum Arthropoda; class Insecta; order Lepidoptera; family Nymphalidae; genus Heliconius; species Heliconius melpomene. The sequence goes on along the minus strand of NC_140401.1, from coordinate 2,953,439 downwards.
AAATATGGAATGAAACTTACCACTATGTGTGTTAAGTCCTATTCCGTTATTAATGTCTAATTGTCGAGATATTATATAACATTTAATATTTATCAGCGCGGATAATTGTAAATTATTCTAATGTACGCTATTTTTTAGTTAAAGTTAAGAAGCTGATTAATATTATATTATTTGACCTACTCAGCTGATAATTGTTTTTGTATCTCGCACACTCTATATCCTATCCTATTATATATATATATATATATATATATATATATATATATATATATATATATATATATATATATATATATATATCTTATAAAACAAAGTCGCTTTTCGTGTCTGTCTGTTGTTTCTAACTCTTCTTCTTCTAAACCACCCAACGGATTTTTATGCGGTCTTCACCCTTAAGTCGAGTGTTTTTCGTAGAAGGTTTATATATAGTTTATTATTTGTACATTCTTATGTAAATTAACATAAATACGATAAATGTGTATAAAGTCCTACCCGTTGAGACACTTTCGCGCATGCGCTGCTCTAATGGTAACTACTACATGAAAAAAATGTACTGTAGTATTGTTCCTCTTAATAAGATCTACAAAAAAGTCCGCGAGAGCATATTCGTATCTTTTAAGAATAACGTGTAGTGATCATTTTTCTGTCTAAAAATAATAGTTTCAATATATTTTTTATTGTGAGGGATATTTTTCCATAATGGTATTAATAATCCTTAAAATAATCCTTAAAAATACTTTATTAATTTTCTACGTTAAACGAAGATAAAATTTGCTTTTTAAAATATTTCGAAATTGCGAATAGTTTTACAGAAAAACGCATTTAATTGTTGACATATCCCGCCGTTGACACATCAGCTGGATGTTACTCAAGTTTCACTTATCCCTTACTCTCAGCTTATAAATAAGTATATTAGTTACGTTGGCCATTTAATGTAGACCAAAACTGTCTTTTACTGTTTTTCATTTTAATAAGTACTTTAGAAGTTGTTACAATATCAAAAAAATCCTTGCTGCGAAACGGCTCGCCACTCGCCATGCGTCCGCCGTGCCCACTTGCTTTACACGCATCGGTGGTTCAGGGGTAGAATGCTCGCTTGCCACGCGGGCGGCCCGGGTTCGATTCCCGGCCCATGCATTCTATATTTAATTTTCCTCACAGGCAGCCACGTCGTGCTTGCTTTTCATCAGGGACAGAATACCCCCTTCAGCATTAACCACAAGCTTGAAAAAAAAAACCCGGCTGCCTCTATAGCAACGAAGATTTTGAGTTGAATGTAATAATAATAATAATAATAATAAAAGTCTTTATTGCACATTTACAAGAATTACTTGCGATGAATGTATGTATTATTTAAGCGCGATATATTTGGTTTCACATTTTTTGTAGTAGTTAGTAGTAGGTAGGTTTTTGTTTATAATTTCTTCCGTTTAAAAATAGTCATTTAACTATCTAAAAATAGTCATTTAAATATATTTTAATAAGTACTTGAAAAGATTAGTAGCACAGATTTAAAATTACGGTACCTACTAAAAAATCCTTGCTGCGTAAAACAATTGGAAAATCCTTATTGAAACTACAAAAATGCGGGTTGCATTAGGGTTTTATTAATTTCCACATTATCTTAAGTGCTTTGCAAACATACATTACATGAATAATCCAGTAGTAAAAGCGGGCGAAGCCGCAAGAGGGTCGCTAGTATCTTATAAAACAAAGTCGCTTTTTGTGTCTGTCTGAACTTTCTAACTCTTCTTATATATAGTTTATTATTTGTACATTCTTATATAAATCAACATAAATACGATAAATGTGTATAAAGTCCTACCCGTTGAGACACTTTCGCGCATGCGCTGCTCTAATGGTAAGTACTACATGAAAAAAATGTACTGGAGTATTGTTCCTCTTAATAAGATCTACAAAAAAGTCCGCGATGGCATATTCGTATCTTTAAGAATAACGTGTAGTGATCATATTTCTGTCTAAAAATTGTAATTTCAATATATTTTTTATTGTGAGGGATATTTTTCCATAATGGTATTAATCCTTATCCTTTAAAATACTTTATTAAATTTCTACGTTAAACGAAGATAAAATTTGCTTTTCAAACAATTTCGAAATTGCGAATAGTTTTAGAGAAAAACGTATTTAATTATTGACACATCACGCCGTTCACACATCAACTGTATCGAGTCAAGTTTCACTTATCCCTTACTCTCAGCATATAAATAAGTATATTAGTTACGTTGGCCATTTAATGTAGATCAAAACTGTCTTTTCTGTTTTTCATTTTAATAAGTACTTTAGAAGTTGTTACAATATCAAAAAATCCTTGCTGCGAAACGCGCCTCGCGACGTTATGCTTATACAGGGTGAGTCATATTGAACTTTCCGGTTTTGGAAGGACGTTGCACGAAGAAGGGAAGGAGTAGAAGGGTGGGGATGGTGTCATTAGACGCGCCATGACATGCAGTTTTAGTGTGAGCAATGGCTTGGTCGGGACAACATCGTGCGTTCGTAGTTGAAGAGTTTATTAAAAATGGCGGCTCCGTGATCACAACACAGCGTACGTTCCGTTTACATTTTGCTATTGGTCGACGTGATCCCATTCCCACTGGACCAACAATCAGAAATTGGGTATCAAATTTTAGAGCAACATCATCAGCATTAAAAACAAGACCACAAGGCCGAATTAGGACGTCAACGTCAGCGGAAAACGTGGATAGAGTGCGGGCTTCAATTCAACAATCCCCTCGGCGTTCTGTTCGGAAACATGCCGCTTCACTAGGATTATCTTTCAGTAGTGTCCGCAGAATACTGCATAGAGACCTTAAATTTCACCCATACAAGATTCAGGTAGTGCAAGAATTAACAGTTAGAGACTTAGACACACGAACAAATTTATGCCGCGACATTCAGCAGATCCCCCGCACTGCTGTTTTGATCTTCAGTGATGAGGCACATTTTCACCTCGCCGGAACTGTCAACAAACAGAATTTTCGATACTGGGCTGAGAATAACCCACGAAACCTACACGAACGACCACTTCACAGCCCTCGAGTGACAGTGTGGTGCGCTATTGCAGAGTTTGGTGTGTGGGGTCCCTATTTTTTTGAAGAAGATGGTCAAGTCGTCACAGTTACCTCTGCTCGGTATTGCGACATGCTTGAAACTTTTCTGAAACCGAAATTGGAGGAATTAACGCAGAATCATGACAACGATAACATCTGGTTCCAACAAGATGGTGCTACAGCCCATACATCCAGGCGTTCAATGGAAATCCTGCGACAAATGTTTCCCGGTCATCTCATTTCTTTGCGAGGTGACGTTGGGTGGCCGCCGAGATCACCTGATTTAACCCCCTGCGATTTCTTTCTCTGGGGTTACCTGAAGGAAAAGGTGTACACGCATCGTCCCCGAACCATCGATGAACTGAAGGCTGCAATCACGGAAGAAATCAATGCTATTCCGCTGAATATGACTCGACGAGTAATGGACAACTTCCGGGAAAGGCTTCAGCAGTGTGTGGTCAATGGAGGTAGACATTTACAGGATATCATTTTTAAAACCAACTAAATTAAAACTGCATGTTATGTGCTTTCAAACAATAAAATAATTTTTACTGCATGTCGCTTTGTTTTTAATACACACCTTATTGAAATCGGAAAGTTCAATATGACTTACCCTGTACAAGCGAGTACGCCGCGCCCGCCTGCCTTACACGCATCGGTGGTTCAGTGGTAGAATGCTCGCCTGCCACGCGGGCACCCCGGGTTCAATTCCCGGCCGATGCATTCTATTTAATTTTCGTCACAGGCAGCCACGTAGTGCTTGCTTTTCATCAGAGACAGAATACCCTCTTCAGCATTAACCACAAGCTCGAAAAAAAAAACCCGCCTGCCTTTTAGCAACGAAGATTTAGATGCGTTTGCACGTATTGGATAATTCGAGTTGAATGCATTATTTAATGTCATTTAACTATCTAAAAATAGTAATTTAAATATATTTTAATAAGTACTTGAAAAGATTAGTAGCACAGATTTAAAATTACGGTACCTACTAAAAAATCCTTGCTGTGTAAAACAATTGGAAAATCCTTATTGAAAATACGAAAATGCGGGTTGCATTAGGGTTTAATTAATTTTCACATTATCTTAAGTGCTTTGCAAACATACATTATATGAATAATCCAGTAGTAAAAGCGGGCGAAGCCGCAATAGGGTCGCTAGTTAATTATAATTTTGTTTTAATCCGTCAAGTCATATATATTATAATTCGACTTACCAACAAATTAGGCAATTTTCCTGTTCAGGCATTTTACGAAGTTAGCTCGAACGCCCGTTAAATTGGGTGTGGCTCGAATAATTAAGGCAGTGTTTACACAAAGTTGCTTCAACTAAATTTATTAGAACGCACATGTTACTTGGAACTTGTACGTACAAGCTTTTTACTCTACTGGGAGTTCCTTCGCTCCTAAACTGTATTTTGTTAGTTGATTTCGCCACCAGAACTTTAATGAATATTTTTAAATACATTTAAAAGGAATACTTTTTTCGCGAATATTATAAACACTTTTAATTTAACTGTTTTAATCGTGTCGTAAGTAGAGACTACAGTGACTAGTGACCACAGACAACAGCGATGAAAATAGTAAAATAAAAAAAAATGTATATAATTATATATTTAGCAAAGTGAAGGTAGCATTTATATCACAACCGCCAACGTCACGACCACATGTTGCCAGAATTATATAAACGTTAGTCTGTCACCTGCAGCCACATGCATTTACAGTTGAAATAACTTCACAGGGTGCCTATTGTTAAGACACTCCGTTCCTCACTTTTGCCTTGAAATGAGGAATAATTAAATTACATTCATTCTAAAGAGTAGGAATCGATCCGGAAGCCGTTGTGTTCATACCCTGAACCACAGATGGAAAATGGAGGATGAAAGTTCTTAATATTATTAAGACTTGGTTCTGTTTAGATAGATTATGTAGAACCAAGTTTCAAAATAGTCCCGCTACAATTAGGACCGTATTTATAAGCCAGTCTCAAGTCAGAGATCGATCATAAAATGACGTTGTCGATCAATAAATTATATATGAAAACGGAATCTCAAGATCGATCTCAGATTTGACAGCAATTTATAAATACTTATAACGTCGCCTAAATCGCGAAACATATTTTTTGTTTTTCTAAAACGTAGACAGACATAACATTATAAATTACACTGATCATACATTATTCGTTTATTTAATTTATTAATTTTAAAATGTAATTAGAATTTTTATATTTCTTTTTAACATTATTTAGTAGTCACATACTGAAAAGAAATATACATAGAGGCCTAAACAACCGCTTAAACTAATAACTGACTTGTGAACACGAACTTATAATGAGGGAAAAGTCGAGAACAAAAAAAACTATCAACTCTGGGTCGAAACTTATTTTGATAGTTACACTGTCCCTTGAAACTTTTCTATAGAAATGCTTGCTTACTAGCAAATAAAAGAGTATTGTTGGAAATAATGTTTTGATTTATTATTTATAGCATTTTTAAGAAAAGATTCTTCTTTTATTCAAGTCACATGAGTCATTATACTAAGTAATTTATATGTACTGAAATAAAACCACAAACTTCTCTAATAGTACACAATTAGGTATTTATAATACGTTTCTCCTTTACTGCATTTTATGAGAGAAACTAGTGATCAGATCTTTTTTTTGGCACTTTAAGGATATAAAGCTTTATTTATATCTCATTTTAATTGAAATATTATTATTTATATTATTTATATATAGGATTCGTGTAAATAATTCAACCGAGAAACAGCGGACCACGTAGCTTTCGAATTCAATTAGTTTCTAGTATATCGTTAGACTGACGAGAAACGGTCGACCGCAATGCAAAGCTGTGGCCTATTGTTATTATAGTACATAGAGTTCAATTTTAATAACTGATTATAATAAATTCGTTGATAGTTTTCTATCTATTAAATGTATTAAATGGATTTTCCATTTGTGTCTGTTATTTCTCTTCTTGTTGATTTAAGTAACTTGGTTAAATATTATAGAAGAGAATATCATAAGGCTTGTAGTCCACAGGTCAGGTACAAATGTAAACACATTTCTTCCCTTAAGATAGTTCGTATAAAAAATGTGAAAATTTATCCCATCATAGCAAAACTATCTTGAAGGAAAATATAATCAACGTACCTTATAGAGTACCTCTAGTACTCGTAGTTTATACGTTAGCTGGTTAGTTGGGTCAGTCAAAATTGTTATATCATATTAAAAATGTATATTATTTGTGGTTTAGTTAATATATTGGCTTTATAGCAAAAAAAAAATTAAAAGATTGTCAAAAATAAAAAAAATAGACTAAAGGACACTTTTAAAAAACAAACAAAGTAAATAAAATAAGTTTTTAATAGTATTACGAGTTAAATAAAAATGCATATTTCAACAAATAACCCGAGTGTGTTGGTGTTTACAGCTACCACTGGGAATGTAATTCTCAGAGGATCGTCCTGCGGTAACATACATTTAGAAGATTGTTTTTTAGTAGAGCATTTCATTTCTCATTTAAGTTCTTTTTTTTCTAACTTCACGCTGTTTCCCGCACATAGCAAGATAGGTGGAGGGAACCTGGGAGCTTATTGTTAAGACACTCTGTTTATTAGATAACGCCGCTAATATCAATAATTTGTTTATTATTTATTCATTCCCCAAATGGAATATTTCATTCCCTAAATGGAAATCGAACACAACCGCTACGTTTACAGTTTCACCCTTGTGCCCCTAAGCCACGATGGCCTCTTAATTATAATTTCCTCTATATACCTAATACTAAAATACTGAAGTCGAAATATGTGCCAAATAATATTCATTTCGTACTAAAAATTGTTGGATTTAATACAATTACTGGGATTCGCTTTTCACTAGCGACATGTCAATTATCGTTAAAAGCCTATACTACGAGTATGTATAGATCTAAAAAAATTTTTAATTACAGTATGGAGAGAGATTTTTTTAATTACAGTATGGAGATTGTGTAGCGTGTGTTTAAGCTTCTACTTTTTACGTTTGATATTGGAACGGACATTTATTTGATTACGAGCTTTTTTATTGAGGAAAAAATAGAGGGAAAAAAATATAAAAAAAGAAAAAAAAATTGCCGAACTTGTGTAAATAATAATACTAATTAAATAACTTTTATATCAATTGCTTAGTAAGACAAAGTTCCTACTGCGTTTAGTTTCGCCTACAAAATTTGTTTGAAATATTTTTCCTATCTTGCTATATGAGGATAGTACTAGATCTTCTGTTATTTATGTACATATTGTTTGGTCATGCATTTCTTGGTCAAGAAAAAAATAAACTACGATAATTTCCTAACATCTTTCAAAATAAATATAATATTAGATTAATATAAGAAATTGTAATCTCTTAGGCACTAACTGTAAAGGAATTGTTTATGCTTCCCTTAAAACACAAATATATGTACGTATTACCCTAGAGTATGTCGTCCTAAGCCGCTGTGGTCAGCTCTGCGGTTATATGGGTAATGCATCGGTAAATAGGTTAGAGGCTTGAATTCCAGATTGCTAATACTATAAGAACATAAAGCTATATGTACATACATATACACAGATAGATAGATATTAATAAAGATTAATTAGAGGCATGTCTATGTAAACGCGATATACTGTGGGTTCGATTCCCACTGGTGGTAATGAAATGTTTTATATTTTCATTCCTTCGCTCTGGTGTCGAGGCAAAGCGCGGCATTAATCCTAAAGCTAATTATTAATACATAAAAAAAGAATTTAAAAAAGCACGCTACAAGATAAATATGAAAGATGCTTTCGTTCGCAATCCCGTAATATATGAGGGATGGAGAATTTAATATTTCACGAGGCAGCCGCGCTCAGCTCCTGCATTATGGAAATTGTTCCCAGCAACTACCGAAACGTACTTGATGAACGAGCTTCACTAAGCAGAGCTGGCGGCAGCACGTGTACTATGTATTTATATTTACAGTATCGATTTTTTATTGTGTTTTTGTTTTTGGTACGGTAGTATTGGATATTATTTTAGTTTTGATTTGAGGTCGAACGCGAGCTGCGGGGTGGTTTTCCATACGATTAAGTCAAATATTTAATATTTTCGTTTCTTTATCAAAAATGCCTCTAGAATTCGGGGAGGGCGAGGCGAAGTTGGGAGTGGTCCCAGGTCTAGGTTCCCTCTGATTTTTATTAAGATTTTGATTTTTATTTTAATAAAATAACAGGTACTATTACAAATAATAGTCTTGCCAGTCATAAAAAGTAAGAAATAAAGAATTTTATTATTTATATTATTATCGCAATGATCACTACTCTATATTATATCTTAAGTTATGATCGACTATTTCTCACAATTAATATTAATATTAATATTCTATCCCGAGGAACTAGTGCCTCCACAGTGAGCTCCACGAAACAATAGGGCTTTACGAGACGGATATTGGTACGAGGACAAAGGAGAGAGCCCCAAAGACATCCTTTGGAACAGATGCAATTATCTAGGTACCTATAGATGATGTAGACGTTTGATTTCGATATTGCTTTCTGGTGGAGGTAGCAGATTCATATTGAAATTGTATTTATATGTCAAGAAGCCTCATAAAAAAATAGAAATATATGTTTGAATTTAATAGTAATATTTAGCTTCATTTTGGCGAATTATATATGCACTTTTCTGATCTTACCGCTGTAATAAAATAAATAGTAGAGTAACGAAGTGTCTTGACTAGGTTCCCTATATCTGAGCTAAAATTACAAAAAATTGTATTAGTGTATTATGAGAAAGGAAAAATATAAAATTGTATTTATTATAGCGGATCTTGATAATATGCATTTGTATACGAATGATAGAAACAATATTAAGTATATGCTGTCAATTTCCACTATAATATATGCAGGTTTAAGAAATTTATTCTAATTGTAAGCAATAATATCTATAGACAATTCTTAATTACAAAAATTAAAAAAAACCGTAAATATAAGGTTCCATAAATTTTCATAACTTTAGGTTTACTGTTGATGGAAATAAATAATGTTGTTCATTTGACTGCTTACTAATTACAACGCTGAAAGCTCGTAATCCAATTCACCTTGTATATAATGAAATATATCGCCATTTTTTACGTAAGCCTGTTAATAAAACAAACGGGATGTTCACCTGAATGTTCATTAATCTTACTTTTCAACACATAACATACCGTTTTATTATTTTTATAGAAGGTGTCTTTAGATTTTTTGCGTATTTTGTGAGGTAGTTAAAGATAGAGATATAGGGGCACAAAGTGTGCCTGTAAAATCGACTGGTTGTGGATTCGATCCCCATTCGAGGAGATGAAACATTTATTTAAATCTCTTTCTTTGCTCTGGTGTCAAGGCCACTGCCACCCAACATGCAATACTTATAAAAAAATAATAAAAATTCCAATATTTTATATTTATAAACGTTTAAGCAATATATATTTACAACGTTATACAGCATTATACATATATCATTAATTTTTCAAATACAACCATAATTATATAAAATATCTATGATCTTATTAAAATACAATACAAAATAAATGAACCAAAAAATCCACATACGCTACAATACACTTGCATATTCATTGGGATTACAGTACGGATTGCAGCACATACGAGTACACCTAAATATTACATGAAACGGCAGAATAAAGCTGCACTTCATTTGAATACGACAAAAGCCTCTACAATGATAGAGATCCAATCTAAACTAGACACTACATAGATGCTATGTCATGTTGACACAAAAAGAGTTGGGGAACGCTCTCCCTAGGTTGCATAACCAAAATCAATAACCATCAAAAGCACTGTGTCGACTTAAAAAGCATTGCTTGACTGTTTTTCAAATGGAAAACGAATAATTATAATTTTTTCTTTTATTTTTTGTTTATTATTTTTCAGAAAGTGTTTTGAAATTCAAATATGCTGAATTTCAATCCGGACCAACCAAGGGCTTGAAATATTACCAAGTAATTAATTGAAAGCAGTGGAAGTATTTATAGTACTGATTGCAAATCGAATCGGTGATATTTTCTTTATCATCTGGTATTGTTTAATCAGCCAGTCAATTTTTCCGTTTTACAGCCCGAGCGAGCTTCATTGAGCGTTTATCGATTTGCATAATAAGTATTAAGGAATATAATTATATTTAAATTAAGAAAAAACCTGTGCAGGTCTGAGAACTTATAAAAGTTAACAAACGTAAATTTGCAAGCACTGTATATTCTGGACTATAAAATTTTAATTTTATATAAATCTTTATGCTTGAAAAAGTAATAAAAAACTGTTAACGGTAAAATTCTTTGAAATACTTCACAGTGAGTTAATTAAAACCATTCCAATTAAACCTCCGATCGAGTTTCATTGAAAAAACAGTAACTTTTAATTTAAATTGAAGTTACTTGTAAATTAACGAACTATCATCCCGATATTATTTGAAAGAGAGAATTTTCATAATGTTTAAAATAGTAAAAGTTATTGCGGTACAGTTCTATAATATCTTACTAAAAGTATGAAATGTAAAAATTATAGCTTTTGGTTCCGCTAAGCACGTAGTTTTTATTAATGATTGTTTAAATATAAACAATGGAGAGATTATCCTATTTTGCAACGACACGGAATCCTGGAGCAATGTGAAAAATAATATGAGGCCAGTCGTGGCGCATGTGCAGGCACAAAATGTGACTGTAACGCGACGGTTGTGGGTTCGATCCCGACTTGAGGAAATTAAATTTTGAAAATTTTGAAAATTGGTGTCGAGGCAAAGCGCGGCGTTGAGTTCTGCCACTCAAGATGCAATGCCTCCAGAATTCGGCAGAAAGTGGAGAGCAGAGTGTCTTAGCATTTGGTTCCCTCTGCCAACCCTGCTGTGTGCGGGATACAGTGTGAAGCTGAAAAAAAAATCTTATCCATAAACATTGAGGCAATCAAAAAATATACTTTATCAATTATTTTTTCATTATGCAAATAAACTGTAGACCAGCGTGCAGCGCTGCAAATACGCAGCATTGAAACGCTATTAAATACAATAACGGGTTTATCGATAAAATTGCAATATTTCTCTATAGACGATATCTTTGTGTAAAAATGTGATGAATTTTTATTTGCATAATAAACGTGGCATTTATTTTTTATTTAATAGAAAATTTTAATAATATTTTATTAGAAAAAATTTATTACATTGCATTATAAAGGTAATCTAAGTAAATAAAAGTGTGGTATCAAATGAAAGGGCTCTGGCTAAGTCTGAATTTCAGAAAAAGCTTGAGACCTCCAATTTTTGTACGGAAACTTCGGTGCGTAAGCTTTTCTCGCTTTTGTCTGGTTTTTGTAGATTTCAATGCCTAAAATACGAGACTTGACTACTTACTGTTAAAATAATCAATGTATATCACTATAACGAAAATTTGGTATAGTATGGAAATGTCTGACTTGATAGTTGTAGATTCAACTCCCACTCGATTCAATTACAACTGGATTCACAATTTAAAAAAAATCTGTTTTTTCATTACGGTTACAAAAATCGAGATATCACGCAATTCACCACTCAACCAGCAATGTCTCTAAAACGAGGTCATGAGTGGCACAATGTCGTCTTCGTCAAATAAAAATATATTCTATAATAAAATTGCACGCACGAAAATTTGCATGTTAATAAAATTTTGGCAAAGAGAGCTGACGTCCACAGAAATCTATAAAATTTGTCAAGAAGACAAGTAACAACTTCGAGAAGAGCTATAAACGACTGAAATCAAATTTACGAAAACTTTGAATTCACAATTTTAGAGCTTTTATAGATATACTTACTTTGATAAATTTGAATGAAATCTCAGAAAATTTTTAATAGTAGGTAATAAGAAAATGGTGAAATATGAATTACTTAAACATTAATAAGCATTACACCTAACATCTAAAAAAATCCACTTATAATTATGTTAAAATTAAAATTAAATTTAACAAAACCATGAACAAAAAAAAATAAATATTCTATTGTTTCTATTGTAATGATTTTATATAAATAGTTTTTATATTTACGATAATTTGTTATAGAAAAATGTAAATCAACCTCTTTGTTTAATAAAAAGATATATTTGAAAATTTATACATAGAACTAGCGCGACGCTTGATGTGTTGAAAATTCTGATGCGCATTATTAGATTTGGAGCTGAAGAGGAAAGTGGTCCTCTAGAATAAAATATTGTATTATAATTTAATATATACATTGTACAAGCCTAATGGTATCTAGCCCTGGAAGAAGTATAAGTTCTGTAAAAGTCCTGAGATATAAATTGTAGAAGCCTAATGTTATTTAGCCCTGGAAGAAATATAAGTTCTGTAAAAGCCTCGAGGTGTTTGATTTCATCACAGTTCAGAAGCAGGATCAGATCCAGCCCCAAAGTGAGGTACGTACAACAAAAACATGGAAATCAAGTTTTCCACTGCTAGCTTTTGTAAATATTATTGATCGGAGAGCTTTTGATTGAAAATTTAGTCACTTTAAGAGTTATTATGCATTTTATTAGAATAGTATGAAGATAAAGTATATTTTATAGAATAGTGTGATGATGAAGTATATTTTATAGAATAGTGTGATGATGAAGTATATTTTGTAGAATAGTGTGATGATGAAGTATATTTTATTAGAATAGTATGAAGATAAAGTATATTTTATAGAATAGTATAAAGATTGATACACGGCTAAGGATGCCGTAGATGAATTAGTGGTCAGCGTGCCACAGAAGAATGGTTAGAATACCATAGATGAATTAGTGGTCAGCGTGCCACAGAAGAATGGTTAGAATACCATAGATGAATTAACGGTCAGCGTGCCGTAGATGAATTATCGGTCAGCGTGCCGAAGATTGATGATTGATATTATGTATTTAGAGTAAGAGCCTGCTTGCTCGAGGCTGGTGGTGGCCTCGGTATGTCGGGCGTAGTAGTAAAGTAAAACATTAAGTAAGCGCCTGCTCGTGACTGATGATTGCGGCAGTCAGGCATAGTGTGTAGTAGTCTTTGTAAGTAATGTATGCTTAAATTATTATGTTTGTTTATTAATATTGATTATTTTAGTATTTTTTTTTTCTTTTGATTGATTCTGATTTATTTATTGACATTTTGACGATCCATTTTAAATATTTTTTGAATGACATTTAAAAGAGAATACTTTTGAATTGATAATTTATAAATACACCAATTAATTTATTAAGATTATTAGTTTTTAATGACATTTGTTGCATTAATTTGAGGGAAATGGAGTCGGATGCTGAGACGCACCCTAGAGGAACCACCCAGTGGAATGATGGCAATGACAAACAAAAAAAAAAGGGAATTTATCGAAAATGCAAAACTTCGAGATCTTCGCGGCCGTAGGAGTGATTTACATCTTCTGATGAGCGGTTCATCTGATGTGATAAAGCGCTTCGGTGACATAAAGACAAGCAAAGGAACTTTTTACTGGTATACAAAAGCAATGTTTAGATTTATAAATTTCTGTATAATAGATAAGAATTAAAGTTAAACTTTAGTTACTGGTATTATAAAAGTTAATAGATCACATTTAAATGTAATTCCGCAGTTTGTGTGACATATAGAAAATTGGCTTACATAAGTAAATGAGTGTATAAATTTTGCTCGTTTGTTTATAATGGGTCTTGTGAGGAAATAATTCGTATCTACAAAAAGTTTAATAAAGTGCTTTGAGCGAAATTATGATCAGTTTCTCAAAGAAATGAAAGCTAATACTAGACAATAAAAAAAATATACATCAATATTTCTGTAATAAATTACCCTTAGCTTTACTTTTAGATCTGGTTAAAACGAAAGAAAAAAGCTATTTTCTGTATTAGGATACTCGATAAACCTATTAGAAATGTAAAAAAACCAGAAGATTTATTGATTTATCTCAGATATCATGCATTAAAAGTAGAAAATTAGTCTCACTCGGGTATCGGGTCAGGATTAGGATCAGGATCAGGATCAGGTACCGTCAGTGTCATAAATATTATAGGTCATAACAGTGTTAGTTTGGTCTGCTAGTTCAAAATTTTATGTATTGAAAGATATATATTTTTTATGTATCAATTATTGTGGCAACAAATATATTAAACAAGATAAATAGAAACACGATAACAAAGTCACAGCATTAGGTTCTGCCACCAGTGTAGTACCACCTACAAGTTTCGACATTTTTTATTTCCAGTATATAGTTATATATCGGGTTGGGGTGATTGGAATAAATTAATTAAATTTGTTTCTATGTACATAAGAGTTTATTAGGCGTACACACGTTACAATTTTATTATTAGCATAATTACAATATGTACAGACGTTGCAAGTTATGTGTAAATTAGAGAAACGACAGTCACAATTAATTATTCATCTCACTTTGTTGTCTTTTAGGGTTATCCAGTCTGCTTTGATTTATAGCAATTATTATTTTCTTACGTTGGTTTTGTATTCACACGTATTCAGTATTTTATTCTTTGTACGAGGCTGTCAATTAATTATAGACATCTGTCGGGGGTCATAAAAATGAAACGCTATGTTTAAAAAGGTAGTATATTGTCTTTACATATATTTTTCTCCAGTTCCAAAATATATTATTTAGTACAAAATGTATATTTATGTATTCTGCCATTTTCTTTATGGTAGCGAATTGAAACGCACATAGAGCGAGTGTCAATATCTGCATTTCTTAAGCTCATAAATTTAATAAACATGTAAACTAAGACTAGTAAACTTGTTAGTTTCTCTTCACCTCTCTTGGACCTCTGTCCAGGGGTTTACTTACCTTTTGAAAATTCATCTGATGACTAGGCAGGCGTTAGTGCTCTAGTTGTAGATGAGATTTTACTGCATTAAAATATGGCGTTCCGCGTTTGTTGCTTACCTTGTCTTAGTCAAATTTGTCACGAAGATAGATGTTTACTCTCTTACGAACTCGAAACTTTAACAATTGGTAGCTCGTAAAAGATCGCAATTTGTTTGCTGGTAACTGTAAATAATAATAACTGCTACGTACGTAGTTATTTAAACGCGATTTTGTTCCCCTTATGACAACATGGTGGTCACAATTTAGTGTATTTTCGTTCTGGGACCGCATCGTCAACGTAGACTTAGAAACAATGTTTATACGTTGAAAATTACATTTTTAGCCGATTCAATAAGTTATTTTGCAGCAATTTTGTCTTACAAACGTGCTTCATATTAACATAACGTTTTTATTCATAAACCAATTCTAGTCATAAAGCGTAAATGGGCAATAAAGATTTCTAAATTTATTTATAAAAATTAAAGTATCTCAAAAGAAATATTTTTTAGGAAATTACTAGGGAAGTTACATAGGACTAAAAAAATAGTTTTTGTAGCATTGTGTATACGTTAAGAAATAATACGGAAAATTATTTTTTATCTATATAAATCATAGTTTTTAAAATTTGATTTAGCCGTCGAAATTACTCGTCCTTGATATATATACCTATATGTATTTTTTTACCTAAATTCAGTAAATTTCAATTGCAAAAATTTGAGGAATTTTCGGAAACGGTTCTTTAACGAGTAAATTTTACAACGCAAAGAATATTTGATGGTTTAAATGACTTTTATGTAAATATAGTTCAACAGATGATCGTTTCGAATATTTCAGCCACAGCCAACTCTTCTTGCATGTCGTTCCGTGGCATGGTTAGGGATTGCTGTGTTTAGGTCGGTCTTGAATAGTTCAGGGAACATGTTGTTCTACTTAATTAAAATTGGAATTCTCATATTGGATGATTTTAAAATAAAAAAATAACTTTGTAAAATCGTTATAGTGTTTCTCATGAGGTTATTCTTTACATTACATAAGAATTTATTTACTACTAGTGGGCCCGTCCGGGGCTACGCCCGCCTGAAATAGAAATATTAATAAAGGAATTGAAAACTAAAGATTCAGTCAGTTCAGTAAAACACTTGTATAAAATAACTGTTACGGCAATTAGCAAATTTGTCGAACTAAATACTTTAAATTGGCATAACTTTTATTTTTTTTTTGTTTATGAACCGATTGTAATAAAATAAACCCTATATGTTTTCGGGAGCTTGCCAGAACCCAATAGTGAAAACCGCATTTAAATCGGTTAAGTCGATTCTGAGATAACAAACGCACAGACAAACGGACAAATAAACAAAAATTCAAAAATAATTGTTTTGGGTTCTATTAGGTTAATAACATTTTTTTTAAAAAAATATTTTTCAAGTAAAGACCGAACCTCTTACGATTTTATTATGAGTATGTATGTGAAGTAATTGTTATAACTCAACTGCAAAATTGTTATTATATATATTTATTTTTGATGATGCCAATAGCTCGACGCTGTATTCCTATCGAATGTAACGTTCTCAATCCAAACATTATATTAGCCCAGCTAGATGCACACTACTTGGCTCTGTAATATCGTTGATCCTTACTTTCTGAACGTACTGTTATGGATTTTTTTTTACATACTTATCAACATACATCTATTGTGTTAATTAAAATTGCTTAATAATATTTCCTAGGTATCCTTACACCTAGACCTAGACCTAGACATATTTAAGTTTTTGTATCCTTTTCTTTACAAATTAACGTGACCGTATTTATATATATTTGTTGACATTAGAAATTATATTAATAATTCTATACAATATAATAGGATATATTACGTATGTGTATAAGGATATAAAGCAGCGGTAGGCTACCGATTGACATACACTTCCGAGTGCACCTTAAGGTAGCCTGGCAGAGATCGCTTACAGCGATAAGGCCGCCTGCTGTGCATTTTCTTATGTTAAGCATTTTCTTTTACTTCTCTTTATTTGATGATGGACAAAGTATTTCGTAGGATATTTGTAATTATAGCGGGTATCATTACAGGAGTTTCAAATATAAATACGCTATGCTTATTATTTTATATATTTAGAAGTGAAATTAAAGTTCAATAACGAAACTGACAGATAATAATAGGTAACAGCAAGAAAATAAACTTAATAATGTAGGTAAAGAGTGCAATATACGCAGAGATAAACAAGCATGTAGCCAGTGGACATAATATTTATATTTGTGTGTATGATTATTGATATTACTTGTTGAAACTAAACTTTATATTACATATTCCTTTACTTGCTCAACTTTTATTACTAAAATGTTTAAAGTGTTCATAATCTCAGGATATGCGTACAGACAAACGCAAGGAGACATAAACCGACCAAACCGACAGACATTTTAATAAAACATCTTTTATTTATTGATAGATTTTCTAGTATTTTTTCCACGCAGCGATAAGTTACAATTTCGTTATATGTACATATGGTTAAATTTCTGAGAGAACTCCAAAAGTCTTCTGGTCTCAAAAGTAATTATTTTTTGTAAATTATATGTTAAGTCTAGTATCTATTGCGCATTTTGTTATAATATGATTGTACTAGCTCCATAAGACGCAATGGCTTAATTAGTTGTATTTGTTGAAACTAGTGATGTCAAGTAGGCTGCGGCAATATCAATACATATATTATTTGTAATCGACCGAATGTAATGAGTGAGTTTGTGAGTAGTCGTGCATCGGGAGATTGCACGAAGTCGGATGGCCGAATGTAATGATTTTATATAAATAGTTTTTATATTTACGATAATTTGTTATAGAAAAATGTAAATCAACCTCTTTGTTTAATAAAAAGATATATTTGAAAATTTATACATAGAACTAGCGCGACGCTTGATGTGTTGAAAATTCTGATGCGCATTATTAGATTTGGAGCTGAAGAGGAAAGTGGTCCTCTAGAATAAAATATTGTATTATAATTTAATATATACATTGTACAAGCCTAATGGTATCTAGCCCTGGAAGAAGTATAAGTTCTGTAAAAGTCCTGAGATATAAATTGTAGAAGCCTAATGTTATTTAGCCCTGGAAGAAATATAAGTTCTGTAAAAGCCTCGAGGTGTTTGATTTCATCACACTATTATATAAAAAAGATTTGTCTAATTGATTCCTTTAATTTTTTTTACATAGTATAAGTAAAACCAAAAGCCATTGAAGTGGAGTGAAGCAAGAGGGGACTCCCCGATAAATAGATAACTACCAACTACCTAGAACTTAATATTAAACTATAATACATACAAATATCAAATAAAAAAAAAACAAATATATACAAAATACAAATATTAAACTTATAGAACGGAGATTAATAAAACGTTCAGATTGAAAACGCAGACTTTTTGAGGGATTATTTACGAATACAGACAGAAGGCCCCACTGGAATCCTCAGAAAGTGCTCGCTAAAGTTAATCTATATTTGCATAGGAAACAGTATGAAATATACAGTTCTTACATCTGCAAAGCAAATTTTATATTTTTGTATTTTTAAAATTGCCATCTCCGTTTAAAAGTCTTAAACATAGTAATCGATATATTTCATCAAACAAATACAATGTTTTAGTATTGAAATCTAAAAAGAGTTTGTACTAAATATTCTATATTACATCCTTAAGAATATATTGTCACGTTAAATTATCGAATATATAAACAAACAAATAATTTTCACTTTATCGCTCAAATAAGACAATGTGTTTAGAGTTCCGACACTAACTACGAATCAACCACTCAGTCAAATTGTAATTGCAACAACTGAATTGAATTGGGTGTTTAGGCACTAAGAACTGACTAGGCCTACGTTTTTTTGCTAGACTGAAATAGAGTCCAAAACTGAAAAAAAGTAATAAATATAACATTCACAACATTTACCTACTGCAAATTAAAACAAAAAATAGTTTAAAAATCTATGTAAACAATAAGATTCACACATGGTAAGGTAGTTCGATAAGAGCAACTTCAGTTCGAAACTGTATTCAAATGTATTGTGTTGAAATGTATTTTACAATAACACAAATCCTGCGTTGAATATTCAAAGAAATTACTTTTATCGTTCTTCAATAAATGGAGTAAGGTAAAGCCGATTACGAGAGGCAGAATTTAATTAAATTAACTTGAAATAACGGTCTGTACCTACCTATATATAGCTATTAGTTATCACGTCTGTAGCTACAGTTTGTCATAAATTAATGAATTAATGACGATTGCCTTTTTTTCGATATATTTCATTATTGATGCTATCATTATATCTCTTAATTAATGTCGTTTATTAATTTTAATTATTGTAGAGTTTTCTCATAAATTGATACATATTGATGTATGAATACTGTGAATGTGATATGTGAATATATGCAGATAGACTTTTTACTCTGATTGCACCTCCTACAATATTTAAAAAAGTGCAATGTATTTAATTATTGCAAGAAAAGCATATTACTGTACTTTAATATCAACATTTAATATTTAAAAGACTATTTATTATATAATAAACATCATGTTTGGCTCAATAAAATTTATGTATAAACTTAAGTATATCAAAACAAATGCATTTACCCATTTATTAAATTCGTTTAAAAGTTAGCTTAAATATAATAATTTACATAATATTTGAAATTTTCTTAAAAACTCTTCCTGTTTTTCTGATAAGCGACAAAACCTTATATCACTCAGTCCTCGGAAAGCACCTAGCTAATGAATCGATCGCTGCCACCGCCCTAACCACAGTGTACACAGCGTTAAGTAGGGTCGGCTCTATATGTGTATACGTACATACGTACCTACGGATTTATATTGTACGGAAGAAGTGAGGAGATTTATGAAGGCTTAGCGGTGTTTTCAAGTTTTAAAGCATTTTTAGATATACGAGTAATTCAGGCTAGGCTCCAATCTGTCCTATTCTTGGCTTTCTTCTTCCAATTCTTTACGCCCAGAGTTCCAACTCACAATAATTCAACATTAATTAGAATAATAGCTAAGAATGTATTACATTTATACATTTCTTTAATAATAATTAAATTTTTACATTGTTTGCAGTTTCCATTATCTTTTATAACCTCACATTGTATTATAATATTATAATGTTGGTATATTGTCCGCTTAGTCGAGCACACCCTGAGGTGAAACCGATAATGCAGTCATTACTGTGTTTTCATCCAGAGCCTGTAGTTAATTTATTATGTTATTGGAAAATGATAGGAATTTTGTAATATATATTATACATACATATATCAAAGTTAGCAAAGGCTGTCGTGGCTTAGTGGCTGTGACTGTAAACGCAACCATTATGGGTTCGATTTCCGTTCAAAAGAATAAATGATTTAATATTTTCATTTTTTCTCTGGTAACAAGGCAAATCGTGGAGTGAGCTCGGCCACTCAACACGCAATGTCTCGAATATTCGGCGGAAATGGCGAACAGAGTGTTTTAACACTGGGTTCTCACAGCCCAGTCTGCTATATGCGGGATGTAGCGAAATTTATAGAATATTAAATAATAACTTTAATCTGTCTCTCCGTTTGCATATTGTTATGAGAATTCGTTAAAATTTTCCCATGACTTTGATTCACTCTATTATTTTATTTATTTATTGGAAACAATGACCTAAAAAATGTTCGATTTGGTTCAACGCACAATAAACAAAATGGATATGTGTAACCACTGTATACGAACCAAAATATAATTGTTTTATAAAGCTAGTTTAAAAAAAAGAAACCTGAAACCTAAAATCAATGGGAGCTACTATAATATAATGATAAATTAATTAATTTATAAACATTTTAAATAAAAAAAACTGACATTAACCTACCTAACCGACAAAATAAACACAAAAAAACCTTGAACTCTGTACCTAAACAAATATCACAACTTGTACGTTTATTTTAACAACACATTTAGCTAAAATTCCTTTAGACTACTTCACAATTTAAATTTACGCTAAAACTTTCGTTAACCCTCAATGATTAATTTTCTTTATTAGAATGGAAAATGAGAAAAGTTTTTACCCGTAACCCGTAACCCACCTCTGTGGCGATGATCAACAGAAAAGTTCTCTAATTGATCGAATGGTCCATTATCATAATGAGGCCGCCTTTATGCCTCTCGTTTACAATTCCTAAAAAAGGACCAGAAGCGTTGGTATATAGAACTGGAATAAATGCTTGAAATTTGCATATAAACGTTGAAAATAATTTTAGATGGGCTGCGGTTTTCTTTGTGCTAATTGTAAAAGTTTTTGATATAAGTGGTATTATGTAAAATTTGTAATTGCAAAGTATTCCATGTTCTGTTATACTTACTGTTATTCTGCTATATTTACTACTTCGTTTGTGCGGATTTTAGGACTCTTGCCATGCTATTATTCTTTGCTTCACTGTGGGTAAGTAGTTCAAAAAAACAATGATGCTAGTGTACTAATGTATTGTAAAATCATTTATTGGAATAAGAAACTGTTTTTGTAACAATTGGAAAACAGCTCCAAAGGTTGGGTTTCCAAAAAATTTCTAATACTAGCAATATATGCCTACGCGATTAATCCGGTTAAAGAGTTTCTATTATATGATATTTTCACAAATTAAAATTCGAAAATAGTTTATTACTGTTTTACACCACAAAATACAAATTATACACGCAAAAATAATAACACAAATATAAAATTTGGATTATAAGTGCAGCTTACACTTTTGTCAATTTTTTTATTATACTCGTATACAAGATAATTGAATCTTCTCTTTTGAAGCGATGGTAATTAATATTCGAGTAAAATATCTCATATTTCCATTAGAATAAAGCTCTTACAAAATTGCATGTCATATAAATAGAATGGAGGTAGTTGTGTGAAACTACAGTAAAGTATATGTTTGTATAGGTTTCAACCCTTAAGGGCTTGTTAGTTGGATAAACAAAGCTGAGCCAACCCGCGGTAGTATTACACGTTCCATTGATTTTCTTTAATTTTCTCCTATGAATGGGTTCTTTCAGCTATGGGGGCTATTTCAGCTTTACGCTGTATCCCGCATGTACGCACAGCATGGTAGGCAGAGGGAACCTCATGTTATGACACTTCGTTCCCCACTTTCCGCCGAACTCGTGATGCATTGCGTGATGAGTGGCGGAGTTCAACGCCGCCCTTTGCCTCGACACCAGAGCGAAGAAATGAAAATATAAATAATATTAAATATTCCATTTCCTCGAGTGAGGATCGAACCCACAACCGTCGCGTTACAGTCACACCCTGGTGCCGCTGCGCCACGACTGCCGTACAGAGTGCAGAACAATTCCATTTCGCTATTAGCTTCGTTTCCAGGTTACATATTTGTTATACTAGTAGTTAAATTACATACCTTTACATTAACAATTGATATATGTGTTTATGAACTTTTTATATATATTATATCAAGTAAAAGACAGATCATTAAAACATTCAATGAAAATGTTTCAAGACTTAGATAAAACAATTTGCTCTTAAAATGTTTTCAAGAAACTTCATTTCAATTAAAGTTTTGGCAAATTTTAAGACCTATTAAAATTGTAGGGTTCTTAAAATATGTATAGAAAAGTTTTATATATAGAAAATCCGAAGTTTAGTAATTTTTATGTTTTTAATTTTAATTAATACTATCTGTAATCTATTTATTATATCTTCATCTATACGAATAATAAGTATATGTTTAAATTTCATTACATTTACACATTTTTTCTGAGATTCTGGTTTGGAAATGAACAATAACTCTACACCACTTTTAAAATCTCCTAAATGATATAATATATTAAATATTATTATGTAGAGTACCTAGCACTATGGCTGTGGCCGTAGCCACTTGTCCAGTAACCGAAGGCAAATCTGATTATGGCATTACGTCGGTAATTCCTCGACTGATGCAGGAGAAACCGCAAACCACACAGTAGATCAATGGACAACGATTATACGTTAAATATACGGGAATTATAGCACGTGCAATTACTATTAGTACGAGCTGGAGGAGTCGAAATAGGAATAAAATTTGTGGTGAAATACCAAAAAATTTAAAAAGAAAGAGTTTCCATCGTTAAAAAACTTATCGAAGTTGTTTTTTAAATTTCTGGTAAATAATAAATTAACCAAAAAACCACGATACTATCAAAGTACAGAACCGTCCTTTTAATTTTTTAACAGACTAATTATGACCATGTGTGTTTTTTCTTATGCCTTTATGTAAAATATTAACATCTAAGTAGCAAATGCCTAGCCTAGTAACAAATGAATGCAGCATTTGAAATACAGATATTTTTTTCTTATGAAACCTTGAACTGTGAATTATTATACTAATTTCAAATTGCAACTACAAAATAGAGTAGAATGGAGATTCACGGAAGCTGACAGCCTTATTTTTAGACTTTTAAAAAATCTATGCAAAACAATTTAAATGTTATCTTAGTTATTTAGATTTACTCCGCTAGGTAGGATCGAAAACAATTAAAAAGAGAAATGAAAGAGTACATACAATAGCCTAGAATCACAAATAGAACTGGTTCAATTTAAACAAGAAGGAATACACGCACAAATGTTTTCCTCTTTGAATGAAATAAAGAGCAGCCTCAGGCTTCACTGTGTATCTACTATCTCATGATTATAAATGTAGGTTACCTTATTTAACCCTAAGGTGGGGGCTGGGCCATAATTACCCACATATTTTTTTAATTTGCCATAATTTTACAACCATCTACGTGACATTGCTTATTTAAGTACACGAGGAAATTTATTTATTTTCTCGTTCAAAGTCATTATATAAAAGATTTCCCTGTTTAGAATAAGATATTACATCTTATATATAAGTTAGTAATAGCCACCATGCTTGATAAATTGAAGGTGTCTCAAAATTTCTTAGGTATTACATTATATAAAGATATTTGGTCAAACATATGGTCAAAATTAAACTATTTCACAATTTTTTTACAATAGTGTAGAATTTAATGAAAGACAATATTTATATTTACGATATAAATGGTTTCTCGATCTATTTAAATATCTAAACGATTGGAACCCACCGTATTATACCTGGATATCAAATTTCATAACATAAATAAATAACTAAAGTACTTAAGACAATAAAACTTGATTTGTATATATATTAATGGTAGAGTTCAAGCAATTTGTTATCGAAACGAGGTGAGGAACTGGTTACCCAAAGTTTTAACCCTGAACATTTCTAACAACCTTTATATAAATTTTCGTGATTCCCAGCAATGTTTCCCGGTATTTATCGAGGAGGTCCGCCATTAACGGAATGGTATCGTCACTATTAGGAGTATAAATCTAAATAAACGCCCGTAGGCCTTTGTAATTTTGTGAACAAACTGTGCGGAAAGGAATCAGTTGTAAAGCTTAGGAAGGAATGTGTTAAGCTTTCGTTTCCTAATTTCAGTAGCAATTTTTATTTTCGGATGCCTAAATTGAATGAAAGATAGAACGTGAACAAATTTACACTTTTCTTTCCTTTTTTACTTTCTTATTTTTTATTTTTTTTATATATAATCTGTTTCTAGAGCTACTAAATGAAAACTTATATAGTATGTATAATTATTATTTAACAAATTACGAAAATTTTATGCTTTTTGCATATCATTCGACAGAAAGCAATCAGACTAACGAGATATACTCCACCTACATGGTGTGTCAAAAGAATTTCAAAACGAATTTCCGACCCAAAAGTATAAATGTGGCAAATACCCGTCGGTTTTCAATGTGTATTCGTGATAAGGTAATTTCACTAATGGCGTCAGCTTGTGAGAGACGGAAATATTTATAACTAGCGACCCTATTGCGGCTTCGCCCGCTTTTACTACTGGATTATTCATATAATGTATGTTTGCAAAACACTTAAGATAATGTGAAAATTAATTAAACCCTAATGCAATCCGCATTTTCGTAGTTTCAATAAGGATTTTCCAATTGTTTTACACAGCAAGGATTTTTTAGTAGGTACCGTAAATTTAAATCTGTGCTACTAATCTTTTCAAGTACTTATTAAAATATATTTAAATTACTATTTTTAGATAGCTAAATGACATTAAATAATACATTCAACTCGAATTATCCAATACATGCAAACGCATCTAAATCTTCGTTGCTATAAAGGCAGGCGGGTTTTTTTTTTCGAGCTTGTGGTTAATGCTGAAGAGGGTATTCTGTCCCTGATGAAAAGCAAGCACTACGTGGCTGCCTGTGACGAAAATTAAATAGAATGCATCGGCCGGGAATTTAACCCGGGCGACCCGCCTGGGAGGCGAGCATTCTACCACTGAACCACCGATGCGTGTAAGGCAGGCGGGCGCGGCGGACTCGCTTGTATAAGCATAACGTCGCGAGGCGCGTTTCGCAGCAAGGATTTTTTGATATTGTAACAACTTCTTAAGTACTTATTAAAATGAAAAACAGTAAAACACAGTTTTGATCTACATTAAATGGCCAACGTAACTAATATACTTATTTATATGCTGAGAGTAAGGGATAAGTGAAACTCGACTCGACAGTTGATGTGTGTTTTCTCTAAAACTATTCGCAATTTCGAAATAGTTTAAAAGCAAATTTTATCTTCGTTTAACGTAGAAATTTAATAAAGTATTTTAAAGGATAAGGATTAATACCATTATGGAAAAATATCCCTCACAATAAAAAATATATTGAAATTATTATTTTTAGACAGAAAAATGATCACTACAAGTTATTCTTAAAAGATACGAATATGCCGTCGGTGACTTTTTTGTAGATCTTATTAAGAGGAACAATACTCCAGTACATTTTTTTCATGTAGTACTTACCATTACAGCAGCGCATGCGCGAAAGTGTCTCAACGGGTAGGACTTTATACACATTTATTGTATTTATGTTATGTTACAAACTTTCAACCCCTTATTTGCACCCTTAAGGGAAGAATTCTAGAAAACCATGAAACATGTGTTTAATTAAATACTTTTAAGAGTCTGAAATAATTTTTTTTAAAAAATTGGTGCCGATTAACAAAAATCTATACAAACTTTCAACCCCTTATTTGCACCCTTAGGGTGAGAATTCCAGAAAACGATGAAACACGTGTTCAATTAAATACTTTTATAAATCTAAATTTCAAATTTTATAAAAATCGGTGCCGATTTAATTTTTTTTCCATACAAACTTTCAACCCCTATTTCACCCCTTTAGGATTAAAATTTTACAAAATCCCTTCTTAGTCCAGTGTCCAGGATGTCCAGATTACGAAAGTAAACATCTGTCCAAATATCACGTTTCTATGCACAGCGGTTACGGCTGTGCGCGCGTCTTACCTCAGTCAGTGAGGACAAGTCCTTTTATATACATAGATAGGATAGGATAGGATACATCTCATAAAAAAAAATTGTAGGATAATTATTACTTAGGGAAAATTGGTTAGTTATTTTAGTATGGCTAGAGCGCAAAAATTGTCATATTTAATAGAAAAATATTTAGTTATTTTATATCTAGCTAGATATTCGCGGACGGCAAAAACTTAAAACCCCAGAATTTCCTTTACAAGACAGTATCTACAAGTCCCATAAGAATCGTTTCATATATTCTGGTTATTGTCCGACCCGGAGAAACAGAAAGACGTTTGTTGAACTTCTTCCATTAAAGCGGCAATTCATTATTTCTTATAGTTTAGTTGGGCTATTACGATTGTTCATCAGATATTCCAGATCTTCTATAAAAATAGAGGACTTAAAAAAAATTACCAAACATGATAATAAATGCTTAATAATTTTTTCTAAGGTTCTTATAGTGTAGCTGAACTATTAAATACTATTATTACTACATACTACTACTACTATTGATCGTTCATCAGGTGTTCTAGATCTTTAATTTTTATATATCATTGAAAAATGATCGCCACACTCGACAATTTTTTGCATTCATAGAATTTGTAATGGGACTGACAATAATTTTGACTCCGCTAGAAAATCAAACGGATCCGAATAATGTTAATGATGGAATAGGCAATTAAAAATAAAAAGGAAACAAAATTCAATATGAAAAATAATTTATTACCTTACTAAATATAAAAAAATATTTCAAATTAATCACAATTCTATTATTTTACATATCACCTTCGTTACGTTGAATATATTAAGGTACATTACAAGGAGTATTTTACATCATAATATCCACTATTATACAAAATCTATTCAGCTATTTAAATATGTATCTTCATTTCACATTTATAATATTACAAGAGATATGTTTGTTATTATAATAACTATAATATCAATTAAGTGATATTATAAAAAAGCGTATTAAGTTCGAGTAACCCACAGATTATAGTTAGCTTACATCAATTAGCTAAATCGATTTGAAAACAAATATATCGAATATTCATAAGTAATAACTTAAGATTAAGTTATGACATAAAACGACTGCCTTAGAATCTGTAATTTATTATGCATTAATATGATTAATAAAATGTTCTATTAATCTCATAAACTTAGAAAGCAGCGGTAGATTGAAAAAGCAACGGCTGTGAACTCAAATGCCATGAAAAAAATCATATATTGACCATATATAGTAGTCTTAAAAATGGGCTAAAAGTACATATAGTGAATATAGATGCCAATTTAATAAATATTTATAATAAATATATTTTTAACTCTGGAGTTTTATAAAGTCCAGTAGTTTGAATATAAATAATAAAATATTTTTTATTCATTAAAAGCAATTAACTACAATTTTGTTGAACAAGATATCGAAATTCTATGTTTAATACTTTATGGTACACCATGTGACCTTATATAAATTAAATACTTTTTACCTAGAGTCAATGATAACAAGATAATATATACAAATTTCTTTTTTTCAATCACAGTTTCATATGTGTATATTATAATAAATATTTAAATATACAATTTATAAAAAATCAAATATTTTGTACACTTTCAGTGATTTTTTGTGATATATGTATATACATAAATGTATCATATATATTTTTCTTGACGTAATAAATGTAAAGAAATTGCAACACGGATATAACAAGTACAACGAGTCGTGGACGACCTACGGCTATCTATAGGACTGCGCAGATTTGATTTGACGATTTTTCCTTACATTTGATTACTTTTTTCCAAGTGCCCACTGTGCACAACTTCAGAGAACCTAACTACAAAGCAGCCATCACTCGTCGACTGCACTGCACGTATTAGAATGTCAATCAATGTTGAAAACTATTTCAAAGAATTGTTAAACGTCTTAAATGCGCATGTAAGTTGTAAAACGTAACTTTTCTTAAATAAAAACCATCTTCCCAGAACATAATACAATTGAATAACTTTTAATACTTTTTGGAGCATAGAATGAGTTTCATTTATTATTTTCAAATATTATATAATTATGTGGGATAAGCAAAGAGGGCAGCAGCGTTTAGGTTCTTTACCTATTTTTACCAACATTGTATTAAACGAGAGTTGTAAGTTAAACAACATTGTATTATTGATTTCAATGAATTCCCACAAATATTAACTTATACAAAGACACAATTACAATTTCCTTTCTTTTCATATTAACTTCATTTAAAAGTATCGCACAGACTACTAACAAATAAAGTAACAGCATCGTTTGTATTGACTTTTAATTTCATAATACACTGTTTTCCATTCTTTATTAATTTCATCTATAGCTTTTGTTATATATAGCAACTTGACGAGTGTTGTATTTGTGTGCCTACTACAAAAAATAATGGCTTCATTTATATTTAATTATTTAATTTAATAAATTATAATGACTTTCGTTACTTTCCACACAATTCATCTATAACTTATACCATATCTCATAGCAACTTGTGGTGTGTGTGTTGTTGCGACTGCCAATAGCAACGGGACATCATTTACATCTATATTTAGTGATTTAGTTAGAGTTGCAATGTCACAGAAATCGGTTGACATCAACATGTCGGCTAAAGTTTTTGACAACACGCATAATTCACGGAGTTTACTTTCTAAGTAGAGGAAACACTGGAACAAATAAAAATATATTAATTAAACTTATAATAACGAGTATTGTAAGTGAACCCAGCATAGTTTCAAGTAGAAATACTAAAGCTGCATTAGATTTATTATTATTGGTGTCATAAAACACTAAATTGTAGCTAAATACATAATTTACCTGTTGCGTAGGAACGCGCGCAAGTCGCATGGCGGGTATGGCGTCTAACATACCGCCCACTAACGGGGACAGCCCGCCGCACCCACACTCCCGTCCCACCAGACGCACCTCCCTGGAGAACAAGTGAAGTAATATTTTTTTCTATGAAATAATAACTAAACACTAATATTATATATAAAGCTAAAGATTCTGTTTGTTTGAACTCTCTAATCTTAGGAACTACTGGATTTTTTTATTATTTGTTATAGGAATTAAATAATTTATTTGTTAAATGTAAATGTGTAACCTAGTACACCTGCCGCCAGGGTAAGCTCGGGTACTTAGAACTGTGTAGTTATGTATACAAATCTCTTAATTATTTCTATTCCACCACGCCGGACGAAGTCGTAAATAAACACTATGATAGATGATATAAGTATAATATAAATCTCACCATGTGTTAGTATCACCGACGATGGCCACAGCTTGTACTGGCGAGTTGAGGGTTTTGTTCAGGTACGATGTGAGATCCAGGTCCCTGCGGAGGTCCGCCTCCCACGCGGTGGGACTTGATAGTGTTCCTTGAATAATTAAAAATGAATGTAAAAATATGTAAAGGTATACATAAAATTTACGAATAAATATTTTTTTTTTACGGGATAGTGTGAACTATCCCACATATAGCATAGTAGCAGATACCAGAAATCTAATGTTAGTTTAAGTTTCCTTCTCTCCGCTAAATTCTGGAGACATTGCGTATTGAGTGGCGGAACTCAATGCTCAGCTTTGCCTCGTTACCTGTGCGAGGATATTATAATATAAAATATCTAATTTCCTCGAATGAGAATCGAACTCACCAACTATTATGGTTACAGTTATACTGTTGTGCACCACAACTAGCCTTAAATAGGGTACATAAGAGTATAATATAATCATCCCATTTCATAACACTTTACCAGTTTCACGCTTTATCCCGCATAGAATGGAATTTGAATAATTGCGTGTTGAGTGGCGGTACTCAAACACAGAACTGTTCAGTTGCGCTAGAGCGCAAGAGGGCAAATGAAAATAATTGTGAACCCAGAACCCACAACCAACAACAATGAACTCATAATAAGACTTTAATTGACACGATACTTTAATGTAGACTAACCTTGTAAAATTAAATCAGGTACATAATGGTTTGTAACTCCACCTAGTAACGACGCGTCATAGCCCGATCGCATTTGACTTTGTAGTTTACTCGAACAAACTTGCTTCAACGGGAACTCTATCACTTCCTTCACTTTCATCATTTTATTATTACTTTCTATCCTTTCTAGCGACTCTTTACTTTTAACGTTAACAACTACCGTGTTTTCTTTTCGCGTCCTAACAAACGATTTTGGGGATAACTCACATTGTGTAGTTTCTTTTACTATAGTCTCTTTTGCATATTGTGGCTCGGACCGAGGCATGTCGTTCATATATTCCATTTCAGAAGCATTAGTCGGTGTTTGCAACATCGACTCCATTAATTGGCACTTGTAACACGTTTCGCATCTCTCCTCTTGTATTGGCGGAACGAAAGTCGGGTCGAACTGAAAGTTATCCAACTTCAAATTCCCCGGTTTCCCTATATAATGTCTATCTAGTATTTCTAAGTTTTTGCTCTTCATATAATTAGTGACTATCTGTGGGTATTTGTCGAACTCGAACTTAAAACCGGAATGTTTGATTGGTTTGGAATGTTGAAGTGTCTGACCGCAGCACTTAGACGGACTGTCTCGTTTGGTTTTCTCGCATATGTCTGAACAAGAATTCTCTTCTAACTTCTCTAGATCTGACGTTTCATTAACATTTTTTGACGATTTCATCGTAATTTTTCTTCCATTAGACTTATTTTTCAGTCCCACTAACTTTTCGTCATCACCAAGGACGAACACGACTTGTTTTGTATCACATTCTTCTGATGATAAATCTGTGCCTGAATCCGAGGAGTCTTGTAAGGGAAGCATATTTGGGAGTCGCCGCAACTTGCCTTGATTTTGATTGGCCCTTCCCATTAAATCGGAACTAGAGAGCGAGCGCAAATTCATTAACGTAGCAGTTTTCTTGAGACTTAAATCGCTTGCCGTCAACGTACTGTCACTACCATTGCTATTACTATTGTTAAACGACGGGACTTTTAGGTTGGAACATTTTTTAACATCGGAGTTCGTCCTCGATTTCTCTACATTTTGAACATCAACAAATTTCGGTTCTTTGAGCAAACAATCTTCATACTTGAAGTCGTTTTTCCTTACACCACCACAACGCACAAAATATGTTAGAACGGCCAAAAGTCTAGTAATAAATTGTGCGTTTTTCGACCCCGCTATAATTGTTCTGGCAGATCGGGGTGGGAACCCGATACTACCACAGAGGTCCGTCAATTGCGCCCAAAGTGCGTTATAGGGCCTTCTAGTATCATTCTGGTCAGATGGAAAGTTTTGAGGATCGATGGTGTCGTAAGGACTGACAGTAGTGACCCACCCGAGATGATGTGTTAAGACGTACGTCAGTAGAGTACTGATAAAACTGTAAAAGAAGAATTGAATTGGTTATTGATAATATTTATAAAGTAGACAACTGTACAAATAGTATTAAAACATGCATTATTAGCATAGAATAGCATAAAATAAGAAATAAACCAATACATTACATTTATGGTGACAGGTAATGTATAAAAGATATTAAATATTATTTATCGCCTAAACTTTTCATAAAACTAAGCTACATAACAATTACGTTAGAAGGGCGGGCGTCAATTAACAGTCACCTTCTCCTATAAATCATTTGTTGACTCCCAAAATAAATTTCAAAACGTATTTATTTCTCTGAAAGCGCTTGTCCCAACACCCACACCAATTACGCAACTAATTTCAACAATTTGTAAACGTCAGTCCATTGAAAATGGCGTGATAGACAATCACGTGAGAAACACGTAAACAAGGGGCATAAAAATAACTAGCCAAAATTACCAACAAAGTTAAAAATAAATATAAACACTTGCAAGCAATTAACGGACGAAGAAATTGTCCAAAGATAAATGGTTTTTTGGCAAAAATATATTTAATATTAGCAATTTGGATGCTGTCCAAAAAAATACAGATTATTTATCTTGAATTTTATTCGAAATTAATCGGTATTGATTACTAAATAATTTATGAAATTTGTTTAAACGAAATGGTAGCAAAATGTTTTATTTTATTTCTTATTGACATATTGTTATTAGTGAAATGATATAGCAGATGTTATCCTTCGAAAAACGGATACAATAATATAAGATGGTAGTAGATTCTTACACATTACTAAAATTAAATAATAAGTTAACGAATAAATTATACAAGTATTTAAAAATATACGTCAGAATAAAAGAAATATTAGAAATAATTATTTTTCTTCAATGATAAATACAATACCTAGAGATCTTGACATACACATACATATTCTTATTAAGTTATTATATAGGTCTGAATAAATTTAAAAAATTGCGTAGAAATTTTATTTACTGAAGTAAATAATGATTATCGCCTTTGACGATAAATTAACTTCACAAATCTACGTAGAACCGCGAAACAGATAAATAATATTATACGAAAAAAATAAAAATAAATATTTGCATAACAATTTGTTAACATCATGTGATTTTAACAGATCCGTAGCCGTTATAAAAGTGCGTCATAAAGTAACGTGAAAACTCTTAATAAAACTAAGCGAAATATTTTTATCACCTACCAACATCACGTGTTTTTAACGTCCGGAAATATAAAATTTACTTTAGTTATAACGTTCGCGTGATTCATAATTTTCTATAAAACGTATAAGTATATTAATACTTTCCTTATTGACATATTGTTATGAAGTAAACTCGTGATTAGAGTAAATATGTATAAAGGTACATGTAATATTGATATGGAGCAGTTGACATATGTCTAACTGTTATGATAATAGATCATTCAATTTCCACTTAAAAGGAAATTTAATATTCTTAAAAAATCGTTAAATTATGAAACCTCCTTAGGTTATATATCCCCAAAATAATTGCAAAATATAGAATTAAACGATATACAGGCATTAAGTCTAAATTGTTCACGTGGGAATTTCTTATTTTATAATAAACACAAAAAAATACTCACAAATTCGTGTTCTTCGTGTCACCGGCTGTTAGAACCGAGCATAAATCCGTCAACAGCCTATCCGCCATTTTGTTAGACAGGTGCGATTCACTCGTAACCAGCTCCAACCACACCGATTGTAGCCGCGGCCCGTATATAAGATCTGATAGCCTGAAATTTATTGACTTTTAAAATTATCAAATATTAATTATTATTATACGATATATGACCGTTATAAGTTCAAAATATTGTTGAGAAGAAACTGCCATACAAAATGCGGGCAATGCGAAGCTTAGTAACATGTGCCTATTATAAAAAATAAGTACCTATTGCGTCGGAATATAAGTGGACAGAAACTCTAAAAGAGAAGTCAAAAGAAGATAGAGGAGAGCCTAATGAGACAAAAATTCTTTAAGTAAGAGAGAAAGCTCAGTGGGCTTTTGACTTACATTGTTTCGCTTATTGTTATTAGTAAATTAGATCCTCAAATTCATCTACAAAACGTACAGCCCGGTTTGCACTGCAAAATGTGCTGGTAATGCTAAGGCACAACGGATTCCTTTCAAATAAAACAGATTTATATTTCCACCAACAAAAGAATTTTGTAATTACTTCGCTGGAAACAGCAAGTATGTAGTTTACTCTTGCGAGTTCAACGTCATTTACAATTCCGCTCCGACACAATAATTATTAGATAAAAAATGGATTTGAATGTAAATTAAACATACGTCTTCTAATATAGGTACTATTGATGATTCTCCAATATACAACTCCAGAAATATCATCCAAAACATAAGAGTATAGACAGGTTCATTGATACACAAAAATAAAGTAGTGACTCAGTGTAATATACATATGTACATATACGAGAAGTGTAGTTATTAGAAAAAGACAGAACTAAGTTCAATATATTTTTATCTCAAGTTAATACCACGAAGATAAAAATAAAAGTACTAAATAGATATTCAAACTCAAAAATAGGTATATGACTATTTTAAAGTTTCATATTTTATCACTTCCACACGTGCTAAACAATTATAGCACAAGTGCGAATGTACTATAAATTCTTGTTATTAACACAATTGCATATTAGATTGCTTTCCTTTTAGAGGTTAGAAGACGTAAATATATATATTAACATGATTATCATATCCATATGATTACCATATATTAACATACACAAAAATACAAATTGAGAAACTTTAACCAAAAATATTTAGAACAAGGATTTTAGCGCAAAAGTTCTCGATGAAACATTTTAAAATAGACAAAATTCATAAAGATATCATTGCTACAATATAAAAAAATATTCTTGACATAATATTGTTGTTATAAAAGACACACGGCCGTTGAAATAGCTCTTAACGATATAAAGCAAATATTTTTTTCTTATGATTTACGACAACTGACAGTAACATCTACGCTTCATAGCTTTAAGTACTTTTGGCTTTAGTCCAGCGAAAGACTAAAAACATCGATTACGAAACAAATAGGGCATAACGGTGTTAATATAATATTGATTTTAGCACGTAAGCTTGAAGTATGGGAGGATAAAGAATCGATTTTAATCTATTAAAATAATTTATTATGGACTATAAAATCGATTTGCCCCTGAAATCAAATTATAAGCCCCTATAAAGTAAGTGGATCACCATCAATTCAACTATATTGATGCTAAATAGGTTTATTAATATGTGTCCTACTTACGTCGGTAAAGGAATTATAATTCATTGGAATTTTGCATTATTATCAAAACTTCGAGGAATTTCTCAGAATTATAGTTAAAATGGAACTAAATTAAATATTTCAAATTATTAAACAGACAGATATGTACAATAAATATTAGTAATTAATTGTGGTATTTTTTTTACTAAAAGTCAAAACTCCAGTCATTAACTTCGTTTGCGTGGACTTTAAAACTGCTATATTAAAACTCTACTTTTTAGTTTTCGTAAGAATTTGAATTGGTAACAAAGCAACGGCGTCGAGTTCCGCCACTCAACACACAATGCCTCGAAATTTCGGAGAAAAGTGGGGAGTAGAGTGACTTACCACTAGATCCCCTCAGTCTACACTGGTATATGCGGGATATAGCGTGAAACTGAAAAAAAAACGATAGAAGATTACGCTCCTTACCATCTAGCAGCATCACCAACAGCCTTATGCAACGTGGACACGAAGGCGCCCCCAGCACCCGCCGACAGCGTGGCAAGCCGCAGACGACACACTAGAGACTGCAATTGAGGAGAGTGCTCCATACAGCGACGGACGATATCCCTACAAGGAGAAGTATAATTTATATTCTATACAGTACAGTCTATACTGTGGGTATAGTTCAACTATAACGCAATAGTTCAGCCTAACTTAAACTTAACTTCAAAGCAGCCACGACACACCAGTCGTACTAGAGTTACTTGCAGTTTGTCTAATGTACTGTTAATATAATAACCTAAACCTTGGAGGTCAATGATCAGACAATACAATATATTTACAATTTTAGAATAAGTATATTAACATCGATACTAATGCTCGTTTTATGAATATAGTCACCTATAAATATTAAAATGTTAAATGTAGAAAAACAAATAAATTACACTTAAACAAATAATATTTTATTAGAAAACTAATAAAAAGTATTTTTTTTTTCATAAGTGTGGAACAAGTAAAATATGTCATAAATATTATAAAAATATAAATACGAAGTTAATAAAAAAGGCAAATCGAACGACAATGTTGCATGTTATAAATCAATAGAATTTTATATGTAATATACATAAGAGTTATTTAGCACTATCACCATTGTAGAATCTTTATAATTAGTACTAGACTATAAGTTACAATAGTAAACTTTTAAATTAACTTTTATGTAACTTTGCTACTTATATAAAAACGTGATGTAAGTAAAATAATTTCTATATATAATATTAAAATAAATCCTTTTTCTCTTATATGCATATTAGCTCATATACTTTTTGTACGTAACAAAAAAAATGAAAGTCCTTACTTCAAAAATAGTTAATAATAGATTATGGGGCAATAAAAAATCCATTATTTTCTTTAGTTCTACAATTTTTTACTACCAATAAATGTCGTACATGATTTCATAGTTAATGTAGTGTACGTTTTAAAAAATATATGACTCGAAGAAAATAGCGCTAATAATTTTATGACGCCATTATTTTTCTTCAACTTCATGTTGACAACCAAAATCTGGTGCCAATCAATTATACAGTTTCATTGTGTATTTTTTTGAAATGAAAATACAATATATTTTTTTAAATAAAATATTTACATAATATCACAAAATTCCATAATAAAAAGTTGACTTTCAAACTAAAAATTCGTTCATTAATTGTTTTTATCGCGTCCAATCAATTTACCACGTGACAAATATAGGCCGCTATTTTTAAATTACTACAAAATTCCACTACATTTCCGAACGCTACGAGTCATCAGGAATGGATGGCGCGTTAAATTACTTTCTCATTTGTCAATTTATTAAAAAAATGTCTCTGTATAAAAAAGTCTATGTATTTTTAGTATAAAATGTATATATCTTTATATTTAATCTATACGAAAGCCTATACTTCTATAGGTGAAAAATGTGGATTTAGGTCTCGCGTGGAATATTGTATCTATTGTTTTCCCAATGAACATTCAATTCCCAATAAAAAATATAGGTAAAATTAGCATTTTCCTGTTATTTAAGAGACATTCATCATTATTTACCAGCACTGGACAAATAAAATACCTTGTAGATAATAAATATTAACATTAAATAAAAAACCTTGAGCCTTTAATCATCATAAAACAATAACAGAAACGAATAAAAAACCAACTCAAGAAACTGATTTAAGACTTATAGCATAAAAACTTACATGTCAGCAGGCTCTGATACAGATATCAGTAAGGCCAGACCAAGTTTTCCTCGCCTCGGCACTACTGATGTAAAACTCGCCAAACTATCATTCGTACCGCTTGTTGAACTATTGCTGTATATCTTGACAAGAAAAAAGAAGAAAATAGAAATTAAACGGGAGAAGAAATTTAATACTTATAATTAATCTATTAAATAATATATTAAATATAATATTTAATAATTTATGAAGTAGGAACTTTCCGCTTAAATTTCGAGACATTGTGTATTGAATGGCGGAAATCAAATGCCGCGCTTTCTTCATTAGAGCGGGGAAATGAAAATAATTCATTACCTTGAGTGAGAATCGAAGCCATAGCCGTAGCGTCAGACACTATAGCGCTGCACCACGACTGCCTCATTCTATCAATAATTATTTATATTTATCGTGTTATATTATCATAAGGTTCAATATTTATGGTACAATGTACGATAATTAAATAAACACGTTTCGTTCGCTCCTGGATTAACAAGTCATTTATTTAATTGATTAAATGATACAGCTTAAACTGTTTACAGATAAAAAAATGTGAATGACATGTATTCTTTAGTATTATGATGTTTTTCGGAATATATGAGATTTTTATCCTTATAGATTTGTTAGAGAAAAAAGAGACAAATATCACCCTGTTCTCCTTCCACATTTACTAATCTATTAAATGGCAGTGTCAATGACGTAAGTATTTTCAATATATGATCTTTTTCTAATAATATTTGATATTAATTGTATACAATTGAATTCATACGAGTATGAGCCGTAAACGTAGATTTAATAATAACAAACAAAATACTTGTGTCATTTATCAACTTATCAAAATAATCAGCTAGCAAGATATAAATCTATTTTAACTATATTTTCTATTTTTTTTTTTTTTTTTTTTAATTTCTATCAAATATCCATACAACTATATATTTACATTGATGAAGGCACTACAAAAAACCACGAAGGTTTGTCTCGAGTACCATAACTCGTCTAAATTATAAATTTAAATAATATTAAACTGCCTGCCTACATATATAATTTAAAGTTGTAACAAGTAACTTGAAGTGTAAGTGTAATACGGCATTACGAGTTAAATCGTTACGTCAATATATGCAAATAGTCAATACAATATGTGAATAAATATTAATAACTTTCCAACTATCACAAGGTAAAGTAAGTATTGATAGAGCAAACATCGAGAAACTCCATTACGTGATCTGAAATTATTGAATAATACATTTTCCATTTCTTATTTTATTGTCTTTACCAGAGCGAAGAAATGGAAATATAAATTTAAATAAATATTTCACTTCCTCGAGTAGGAATCGAACCCACAACCAGTCGTGTTTACAATCACACTTTGTGCACCAGCGCCAGGGCTGATCTCTATATTAGATATATAGAATCTTTAGAAATAGAATTATAATAATAATAAAATAATACAATTTCCTGACATAATTATTGTAATCAAGTTGTTAAGTCATGTGACCGACCGCCGGCCACTCATGTGATCCGTCACGAACTTAGATATAGCTACAAATGTATTTTATGCATTTATTTTGGTTATAATGAACTTATTATTAACTAAATTATTATTTTCATTAAAACCCAAAAACATACATATAGATAAAATACGATATTTAATGTTTATCGAGTTTATAGTTGATATCATGGCAACAGGTGTAACTCAGTTAGTGATAAAGTTAAATTTAGTTCAAAAGCAGTGTTAAACGCATTAGCTTCTGCCTATGTCGAGAAAAAAGTATAAAACAACGAGTGTTATAATATTTTTATTTCCTATTTACAACGCATTAAAAAAATATATGACGCTAATATCAATAGACAATGCAGTTCAAAAAAAAATTTAACAAAAAAACAATAAACGTCGCACAATGCTGTAAAAGTGACAATGGAAGCACGACATCATATAAATTAAGTTGCATAATTTATAGTAAATACCCAAATTCCACAAAAATTTTAGCAAAAGCAAATCAATATCAAACAATAGTTACCTGCGAATCCACACTAGAAACCGACGAGGGCACCCTCAAAGTGTTGTTCTGTCCTAGATCAAACCTCGTCGCCATGCTCTGGAAGGTTCTCCTTTGCCAGCTACCATTGCTCGAGTTACTTAACTTCCGTCCACACGGCGCTGGGGAAATCAACGCCTATTACTATAATATTGTTCCTTAAATGATGCAGTTGAAAAATTGTTAGTTATTAATAGAGAAACAAATTAAAAAACTGTCTGGCAATTGATAATCTCGAAGGTTCTTCGAACATGGATAAGACTAACAAAATGTCGATAAGAAATATTTATATTTCAATGTACTTTTTTTCGAAATCGAAGTTAATTAATTGAAATTAAATACTTTATTATCTTCCTTCATTGCGGCCGTTGGGTGTTTCCCGCCTGACAAACCGCCACGCCACTCAACATACAATGGTTAAAAATTTGAAAAATGGGGAAAGGAGTGTCTTAACACCAGGTTCCTTGAACCTACTCTGCTAATAAAAAAGGTAAAACTGCTGTTTTTGTAAGAATACTTACTACGAAAACAATATTCATCAGTGCTGTTCCCATCCCAGGTGTCGAACATTGAGAAATAGTCGTAAGTGGACCCGACACTGCTGTATGGCGATTGTTCCCCGTAGAACCCTATAATATGATTCAAGATTAAAAAAACCGTTTCCGGGCCGCAATTATTGAAGATTGATAAAACAAGATCTCTAGATAAGATAACACTTTTTGTATGTATTTTAAATTTAACGTAAGTCTTGTGTGTTTTAATTTGGCAGACGATGAGTATTAACTCACGACATATGAATCCATAACTATATTTAGACATATCCAAACAAAAAGAAAATGGTTCCTTTCTGTAGAAAGGTATACTACATATTACATGTATATTTCTATAAAAAGGTAGACTATTTAAGAGTATCATCACGCGAATATAATTACAATTTTTTGTCATTTCCATTTCATTTCCAAATCTACAAAAGTGGGCCAGTATTTTATTATAATTAATATTTAATTCTAAGTATATCGAGCTATAATAAAATTTAATAAAGATAATGAATAATCTATTAGACGACAATTACGTGTATATACCAAGTGCCTATTTCTTTGTAATATAGCGCACAATATAGTCAATATTATGAAGTGTCCGATTACTATTATTTTACATACATAGACAATTTGATACCTAGGTATTCTACTTAACAATCTAAAGGCATTAGACCAATACACACTCAACGTAGCAAAAGAACATCAACCAAGTTATTTACTTACTAATATAGCAAGTTTCTTATTTTCTGCATTTGACGTCAATATAAAATTCAAATATTTATACAAAATTTCGAGACACAGTTGTAAGTAACATTGTTAATTTACGGTATGACTTCTTAAGATCCTTTTTCACCTTTTTTAGGAAAAAAATAGAGAATGGATGGATTTAACACTAAGTTCGCTTTGCGTAATTAATTAACAATAATATATTAATTTGTTTTATATATAATATTCTAATAATATAGCTATAAAACATAGTTCCTATTGAATGAAAAGGTTAATCAGAACTACGAAGTCAAGGTTTCTTTAAAACATTAGACTCGATCAATACACAGGTGGTATACAAATACACTCGCCCGTATAAAGTTGCGATAGAATATAGTCACAAGTTTTGACACCTCGTGATAGACATTACAAAACAAAGATAAAATATATCACTGTTTATTATGTTATCAGGATTTCTCATTTAAAATGTTAACCTTCATATGGCTTTCCAATGAAATATATACAAGTTTTTCGTACACCACTCCTTGAAAGGGACATGAAAGGTAATATTGATTACAGAAATAATAGAAAGCACTAGTAACGTACTTATTTGTCTAAAACGATAAGTTATCTTTACATTATTATCTTATTGTTAACATATGTAGACGCAGGTATTTACGATAACGTAATGAAATTTAAATCTTGATCGATATGTTACGAGGTGCCTTTGAAAATCGACGAATTGATCGTTTGGTTTTACTGTAATAAACTTGAGTTTATGTATGCATAAACAACAATAATTATTTTATTATGTGAGGTCAGTCTCTGGTGTCGAGACCCAGCGCGGCGTTGAGTGCCGCCACCAGAATTCCGCTGGGAACGGAAGAACGGAAGTGTGAAAACAATAAAATGGAATGGAAAATATTTTATGAAGATTACTGAAATTTGTTTACTATTATGTTAAGAAGACCAGTTTTGAAAACAGCAGTAGATAACAGCTATATAATTGTTATTTTATAATTATCGTTGTACCTATCCTCAATAATATAATTATCGCTTAATAATAGGTATATATTGCAAAATTAAACAGACTCATGATATATTTTAATTTAAAATATTTATTCTTTCAAGAGACAAAAATAATATTTTTATATATTTTATTATTTACATATAAGTATGTATATAAGATGTAATAGAAAATATAAAGAAACTAACCAGAATCTCCCCTATCCAGTGAAAAGCTCAACGACACGCCCTCCTCCTTCACCAATGGCACGTTGAGAGGCGTCGAGCGGTTCATCAAATTACTCTTACTAATGTCAGTCTTACGCTCCACTCGACTTATTCTAGGTGGTGGCACGCTGAATATTTTGGTGCACATAAGCCTGGATTAAATATTTTTATGAAATGTAATAAATTAAATTATCTTTACGTATAGTTTGTGATAGCAATTTTAAATTTAGTTTGGTACTTCGAAATATTCTTTATGGTTATTATCGGCATTGTAATAGCGTAAGGAGTATCCTAGTCCTAGTATTTAACATTTTCATTTCTTAAAAGCAGTGCATGAAAAGGGAGACTAAGTTACCCAAATGGTAAAAAGTGCAGTGGGAGATGCATAAAATACAAAAAAATCAAAAATTTCTTACCGTCTAGGATCATTCATAATGTGAATTTTTAACGACACGCTCTTGCAATTCATCGCGACGGCACCAAATATCATCTCACCGAGGACGCTCGCATCTGCCGCCTGACCTTTGTACTAGACAAAATTTACATTAATTACTAATATATAACGCTTGTAACGATAAATAAGATTTAAAACATTATTAATACATACATTTGATTCCATATGGAACCTACAAATGAATATAGTACTCATCCCAGTTTAAATTAAATAGAATATTATTGTAAAGAATTTAACTTTAATGAGTAGTAGAATAGTGAACTTGAGTTTCAATAAAGTCCCTACTTTAAAGAAAATATTTGTACGTAATATAAAATAATATGTTTCTTCAAAGAGAGCAAGTACCGTTGATGTCATAAGCATGGGCGTAGGGATGGGGGAAAGCGGGTACATACTAGACATTTTACTAACAAAAAATTAACTATGAAAATTTAAAAAAGACTAAGAATTTGCTGAAAACTATAGGACAAAAATAGTAAAAATAATCCCCCCCTTGGAAAATATCTCTAGATACGCCCATGGATAAGCAACATAATTGTATTTCATTAACTATGTAAAAAGCTTATAATTAAAAATTATATAAAAATACACAGTAATTCAAACTTTTTTTAGCTGACTCTCGCAAGGCAGTTCAATATAATACTGTCTTAAATTTTTTTCCTTGACAAAACCTCCAAACGCAGTAAACCTATGTAATTTGAGACAATAGCAACAACAGTAGGTAAGTTTTCTCTAGATATATTACATTATCAAATGAGGAAGTGCCATTTATAATCGAATGTGAACATTGTAATCGTCAGTCACATGAGTCTCGCCAATGCCAAATGAAGGTCTTGTTATTTACATCGATTTAACATTTTCTTATATATTTATAATTATAGAAAACGTGGCAATGGTGAAGTAAATTAGAATTAAATATACCATGAAGCACGAAGTTATTGAATGAATTAAATTATCTACAATTTGCAGAGCTCTTCTGTCCAGTTCCAGTCTTAGGTTATTTACCTTACCTTAAGTAATAATCTTTAACAAAGAAAAATAACTTCAACCGGATCCCACAATCAGAACGTAACCAAACTCTTATCAAACTATCCTTGATATGAATTATATCCTTTCCAATAAAAAAAGAATCATCGAAATCTACTTAAATTAAACTGTCACACACAAGATATTTGGTTTTTCTTTAAAAGAGTCTCCTGTATTTATGGGTTATTTAAAGTATTAGGCCTATTTAGTTTCACAAGTTTTCGGTAACTTCCATAGTTATTTCTTTTAATAAAAAATATTAACTCCATTAATCGTGACCTACAAAGTAAGTAACCTTTAATGATTTGTTTACCTCACATCTCACGGCTCTCTGAATAAGGTATAGAGATGAAATCTTTATTTATGCAAGTTGGATATATCTAAATAATAGTTAAAGTTAATATTTTAATAAAGTTATATGATTTTAAATATGGTACATATGAAAGTAAAGTATTATTTATAACGGAAGTTTTATTGGTGATAACGTACGTAACTATGTATGTGTAAAGTACTTTGAATTACTATCCTTTGGTTGGACGTTTTCCTATACTAATATCGATATAAGAAATCATATTTGAAATCCGTTTTGTACTTAATTTTTTTCTATTTTCCATTCTGCTGGCTAGCTGGAACTATATAATTAGTTTTCGTTTCCCACGATTCATGGCTAATTACACACATAATATACCTAACCGAGATAACCCTTCAATTGTCACTGAGCAATTG
This sequence comes from Heliconius melpomene rosina, assembly GCF_056956725.1. NCBI lineage: Eukaryota > Metazoa > Arthropoda > Insecta > Lepidoptera > Nymphalidae > Heliconius > Heliconius melpomene. The sequence goes on along the minus strand of NC_140401.1, from coordinate 2,909,593 downwards.
CATGTGACCATCATAGAATTAGAACTTAAACAACACTATCGAACGCCACACTCTTAGAACCACTTAGAACCACTTACGAGCTCATCCGTAATCAAAAAGGCTAACGTGTAAGAGCTATATATAGAAACTCAATGCGAATAAACTGTAAATTGGAAGTCTCGTGACGCTACGTTCCAATTGTTGTATTTATTTATAAAGCGTTCGTTACGTCTTTGATAAGGGGCGGTTATGTGAAAATAAAAGGCGATTATATCGAATATTCTTAATTATGTAAATATGGCGTCGTCGTGACGCAGTGTCACGAGCGTGTGACTTTAAAAAAGACGCTTTTGGGTTTGATTCCCACTAAGGGCGAATGAATTATTTATATATTTTCATTTCCTCGCTTTGGTAACAAGTTCTGCCACAGGACACACAATGTCTCTATAATTCGGCGGTGCGTGGGGAACGGACTGTCTTAGCGATGGGTTCCCGCTGCCTAAACTGCTATATGCGGTACGGGATATAACTTGAGGCTAAGAAAATGTAAATAAGGAAGTATCATTTCTAAAGGTAGACAGGAAGGAAGTGTAACTGTCGAACTGTCGATTCTGTTTTACATTTTCCACATGTTACGAATATAGAGACATTGCGATTTGGGTTTCTTGACCCAACGACACATGACGTTCACGACACAAGGAAACATGTGAGTATATTATAAATGCACACGGCATTTCGACATGTCTTAACTGCTAAAAAAAGGCATATATTTGCAATACATACAAATAAGCTTACTACTACGTAACATTACAACTTTGCGATGCAAAAACCTATCTAAAGCATAAACTACAGTATGTGGCCTTCATTTGAGAAGTGTTTCTCATATATCTTCATTTAATATATTTACTGGCTTCATCAGCCTTCACATTATAATTATAATAATATGATTAACTTAGTTAACAATCACTTTGTGTACTGTGTGTATGTCATAAAAAAACATGTGACATAATTTCATTCAAGTTGAACAAATTTGTTACCTTATAAAGAACAATTGAAAATTTATATTTATAGACACGTTATACTACAAAATTATTCATAAGAATAAGAAATAAAATATTTTAATAAAAAAAAATTTTTTAAGTAACTTTTTAATTAAAAAAAAATCATGTTATGAAAAAAGTCCATGTTATTTACACAAATATTATAAAGCTAGACCATTTGTTTGATTTAACAAACTAAGTTCAGAAACTACTAGGTCCAGCTGAAAATTTATTCCAACACCAAAATTACACACCATTTATCTATGAAGGGTATATTTATACATATTTGTATTATTTCATAATAATTACTTCAATATAAACCACTGTACCTGTGCTCTGCCATTATTTACAATAAGAATGTATCATCTGTCATACATAACTTTTAGATATTTTCATTTGACCATGCAGCCATGGCCACCAAGCCATGGTGGGTATTAGTAGTTAGTAAAATAAAACACAAACATGAAAAAAAAAATATACTCACAATATATGTGTATCCATCAGTAACCTCCACAATAGATGGTATCTCACTACTTCTAAGTTCTGGCTTATCATCTTTCCGAGACGGTACTTTTTCAATTGTTGACGAATCAAACAAAACCTTTCTTCCTCTACGATCACACTCTTTATATAGAAGCAATCTCACTTGCTCCAATGTTATTTCACAGGACCTACTGACAAATATTAAATATACAATTTGTGATGAAAAAAATGCTAAAAAAACATAATACCTAAATAATGCTAAGTAATAGCATAGATTTGCACCCATTTCTGTGTCAACATAAAAAATAATTATTATTTATTCTTATTAGAAGTTCAGATGGCCCTAACATTTGTTGTTATTACACATTAAAAACATTATTGCACATTTAGAAATAGTTACAACAAAGTAAAGTGATTTTAAACAAAGTAGATCGTGAAAACTTTCTCTTCACAATATTGCAGACACATGCTTCTTTGCCAAATATATTAGGAACACTATAAAGTAAGTATAATATCTAATATTGTTATGTATTTATATGCTTTAAGTATAGTGGTATTTTAAAATGTTATTACTGTCAGCAGTTTGTCCTTTAAATAAAACAAAATCAAGTTACAATTAAAAACAAACAATTCTCGTTCAGAATTCAAAATTCTGAATGTATTAATAAGAATTTATAAATTTTACCATATATGTTATTTAGTAGATTGATACTATGGAGGCAAGATATTACTGCTTTAAACCACATTTCAGTTTGTATATTGATTATAAAAGACAAGTTCTTGTACAACAAATTTCATATAAAATATTTTATTCACATAACTGTCATCAAGTTATGATCATTTGTTTACCTAAATTTCATTTTATTACATAGTCGGTTGATTAAATTCACAGCTGTTCTCCAATAACGTAAATCACGATAAATAAATTGCGATATAATAGGCGTAATGTATGCCACATACACTCACTGCACGAGAAATACACTCATGAAAAGATTTCACTTTAAATGCACTTAAACAGCCGTAAGACAATAGACTAGCGGCTGTGCGATTTGGAATGTGCGAATGTACTAACTCGCATGTAAATAATAAGTAAACATTGATTGAACAGAGGGTCGCCCCTCTTCCTCGGTGACGCAGTCAGGCTGTCGCCCACGCCACCCGCACCCCCCGCGCTTATCACATGCTTCGAAACTTCCACGATTCATACTTCATGCTAGTCGGTGACGGCAATACTCACAGTACTGCCAGACTTTTGTGCGTCACAAACACCCTATTTCACCACTCTAAGGTCCGTTGAAAGCTGTGTGCGTCAATTTATTTACATATTTTTGAACATAAATAGAAAACAATAAATAATATGTGTTCACAATGACGTACCTGTCCCAGTTTCGTGAGTCCCAATAGTCATTATCAAGTTTTCTCTTTATAGAAAATATTTTTTCTATTAATGCCATTGTGTCACAATGTCACACCATATCATGTTATCCTCAGAATCAGAGTCAGGTGACATCGTTATGTATATCTTGTTACGTAGTGGTTTTCAAAAATATAAAATTTTTCATGGCATTTGAAAAACACTCGGAATATAAAATGTAAATAATCTGACAGATCACGTGCGAAAGTCATATGATTTTCCATAGACAGTGTGTTTATTTTTTGTAAAGGTCAAGGCCGCACCAATTTTGATTTATAAGTCAAGATTTGTTAGAAAGTTAAGTAATGTAATAATATATTATTATTATACATTTTTAAATCATTATTGACATTATTTATGTAGTACTACATTAATAACAAATAAACGCTAAACTGGTAAACGTATAAATATAAAAACCATAGACTTCTTTGAGTGCTTCATTACACGTTTGGAGCTTCTTATAAAAAATCTGATTTATATACTATACATGGATTAACTTTTAGTTAACGTTTGATGTTATTAGGATTTTATAAAACTATTTGCTTAGATTCTGAACTATAAAACCAAAAGATATCACCGTAGCACTAAAATATATTGTGCTAATGTGATTTTCGTTCGTATTCACTGCCTGTATTTAATACACAATATTTGCGTACACCGGAACGCAAAATTGAATTGTCATTTGCTCTTTTGTCAGTTTATCACTGAAATTCAGTGACTGAATCTTCGCAATGTTATTGTAAATTCTATTTTGCTTGCCTCTTTATGAGAAAAAATAAATAAAACCGCTGATGTATAACATGCAATATATAAAGATTTTTCTCACATAGATATTAAACTACAAATGTATCTCTTATCATGTCTAATTTACGAGATACTTTTAATGAAATCGAACAGTTTAAACCTACTGTTATCACATCATTAACAGAAATATCTGACCTGGATATAACTTGTAAATCTATTATAGAGCATCTTCTTAATAGTGCCAACTCTAGCAATCAAAAATCTGCATTAAAAATACAAGCAGTTATAGATTATATGTATGAACAAGTAAATATTGGGAACTGGAAAGAAGTGAGGTTGTATCTTCGGAAAACACTAACTATTGCAACTTATATTCGTCTCTTAGTACATTTAAAGTTAAGTGCCAGTTTGAGTAATGAAGTTATAAAAGAAGGTCTCAAAATTATTGACTTTGGGATACTATTTGGCCGTCCAACAGATGGTGTGCCTAACCTTTTACAAGCTTGTGCGTCTCACCTCCATTCTGCTATAAATCATGACAAGACTGTACCAGAATTTGATGGAAAAAGTATTTTAAATAGTACACATAAAAGTGTAAGCAATATTTACAACTGCAATATTTTAAATGTGATAAACTGTCCTAGTATGGAACACTTCTTCACAAACTATATCTTAGCTGAGAAACCAGTTATATTAGATAATTGTATAAGTCATTGGCCAGCCATAACAAAATGGCAAGACCAAAATTATTTTATAAAACTTGCTGGTTTAAGAACAGTGGCAATAGAATTAGGTAGAGACTATACAGACTCAAAATGGACTCAAAAACTAATGACAATAGAAGAATTTATAAAAAACCATATTTATAATGATAATGGGATGACTGGATATTTAGCTCAATATCAGCTTTTTGATCAAATACCAGAATTAAAAAAAGATATCATAGAGCCTGAATATTGTTGTTTTTCTGATAACACTAATTCAGTTGACATTATGGCCTGGTATGGCCCAAGAGGTACAGTGTCGCCATTACACCATGACCCAAAAAAAAATTTACTGGCCCAAGTAGTAGGAGAGAAATTGATATTTTTATTTTCCCCAGAAGAATCAGAAAAGTTATATCCACACAGTCACGAGTTATTGGGAAATACTGCAAGAGTAGATCCTAGGCAACCTAACCTAGAAAAATATCCAAAATATAAAGAAATCAAAGGACACTACTGTATCTTAAAAGCAGGACAAATGCTTTACATTCCACCTAAGTGGTGGCATTTTGTAGAATCGCTATCTGTTAGTTTTTCTGTAAGCTTTTGGTGGGAATGAAAATGAATTTATTTATTTTTATACACTGTATCCTGGATATATAACAAGGCCACTAGGGGAACCTAGTGGTGTTTACTGCACTGCCCAATTTCTGAGATATTGCATGTTTAGTGACAGAACAGAAGTGACCAGAGTAAATGAACATAATCATTAAAGAGGAATCAAACTCACAACCATATCATTTACAGTCAGACTTTACAGCACTGCTGCTCCAAATACTATTATAATATTAATTTGTAAATAAATATTTTGGTTGTATTATTGTATATTTATTTTATAACCTTTGTTATGTTAATGTATAAATTTTAAATGTTTCTTTTTTGTGTCAGTTTTTATTTTTTATTTTCAGTTTCAATTTTTTTGTTAGTAATAATTCTGAAGTGGGCACTGGTCTATTCTGGGGTGGGCACAGACCAACCGGTCCAACCATTCCAATGTCCATGTACTTATGACTTATAGCAGTATATGTCATGTCAATGATGGGAAGAGATTCAGTTATAGGTTTTGAGATAGTTCATAATGAATGGTTAAACATAAAAAAATATAAACTAAATGTATAAATTAAACTAAATTTAGGACCACTCTCAGCTATTTGATACACTTTGTACCTTACATTCCCCTATTGTACGGATGGCCCTACAATATTTGATATTCATCTTTTGAATACCTGTAAAGCAACTTTTTAAAGCTGAAGGTTAAACCAAGAAGTTCATTAAATTTAAATAGTAAATAACAAAAGTATTAATAAGTAGCAGTTAAATTAAAAAATTATTATTCGTTTTTTCTTCTATATTTTATACTTAATATTTATAATTTCTTTAATAGTAGTAGTTGTAATATGCTAGTACATAAGATAAACTATGGTTATTTTAAGTCATAGTTTGATTGCTGGACTATAATACTTATAACCTTTTTGTTATTGGTCAATATTTCATAACCATATTTGTTTTATTATATGTAAAAACTGTCATAAAATTATATAATACTTGTTTTTATATAATTACTAGCGGCCCGCTCGCGGTTTCACCCGCGAGAACAATGTTATTATTATTTTCTGTTTCTATGGCTACGTCCTAGTGACGTCTATGCAAAATTTGAGAATCCTAGCATTTGTAGTAACGAAGTTTCATACAAACTTTCGACGCCAAAAACAACCCCTTAGAAGTCGAATATTGCAAATTCCCGTCATAGCGAGCACCTATGTCCTATAAATAACTCCTATGCAAAATTTGTGATTCCTAGTACATGTAGTTTCTGAGATTTCGTGATGAGTGAGTGACCTTTCGATTTTATACATATAGATGACTAAAGCACTGTCTAAGAATACTGAAATATAATAATGAACATTTTTCTATAAGACTATCCCACTGTATATTTTTCTTTTAAATAGATTTTTTCTTTTATAATGGAAATCCACTCAGACAAATATTTATATTATATATTTTATAATCTCTTTAAGATCCACCTCTCTTATATACCTATAATTTCATCATTATGAATCAATTTTTCTGTCTACTCTCGCATGAAGGAGATGTGATATTGATATTAATGTTTATTGTATTAGCAATTAATATTACGTTAGTATCTATTTTCATAATGCAATAGAATAGTTTTTTAAATGTAATAGTTGTGTATTATGTTATTTTCTATATAATGTATGCAGATGACACTTATTTAAACCAAAGAATGAATTAAACGCCATTGTATAAATAAGTAATTATTAATAAAAAATAAATATTTTACACAACAATTTTATTTGTATTCACTGTTCAAAGCCCGTCCTATGAGCATCCTCCTAACTTCAGATGTACCAGCTCCTATTTCATAAAGTTTAGCGTCTCTCATTATCCTGCCAGTAGGGTAGTCGTTAATGAAACCATTGCCACCTGGGAAACAAAAAAATCAAATTAGCTTCACGCTGTATTCTGCACACAGCAGGGAAGGCAGAGGGAACTTATTGTTAAGACGCTCCGTTTCTCATTTTCCTCCAAATTCTGAAAGCATTGCGTGTTCAGTGGCGGAATTTAACGCCGCGCTTTATACCAACAATAATTATAGGTATATAATTTCCGAATTCTCGAGACATGGCGGAATTCAAAGCTTTACCCCTTGCCCCTTTACCAAAGCGAGGAAATGAAAATATTAATATTTTATTCTCTAAGTGGGAATCGAACCCACAACCGTAGCGTTTACAGTGGCATGTTTATGCCCTTACAAGGCACAACGGCCTCAAGCTACTTACGGAAAATCATACGAAAAATATAAATTTAGCGGTGTATCAAACTCTACATCTTCTAACTCATTCAAGTGCTCAATTGATATTGATAATAAAATTTTGCTTAATATACATATGTATAAAGGCTCTTACCTAAAATTTGTATAGCGTCTAACGCAAGTTGCGTTGCTTTTTCAGCGCAATATAAAATAACGCCGGCGCAGTCCTTGCTGTTGACGTGTCCGTCGTCGCAAGCCCTAGACACGCTGTACAAGTAACTCCTACACGCACTCAACGTTGTGTACATGTCCGCCATTTTACCCTGAAAAAGAATATACTAAATATAATATACATACTTAATTATATGTCTATGCAATATACATATAATAAAAATATAAGTGTTCGCTGTATGTAGGTACATACGGAAGATATATGTATATCTGTAAGAAAAAAATTAATAAGGTCATTTATAAATGTGATAAAAAACAGAAGAACACAATAGCCATTCAGGCTAGTAAATAAGTATTTATTGTTCAACAGTAAATAAAGCTATTTAATTGATATATAGTGTGTAATTTGAAACCGACTTCTCAAAGAAAAAGAGGTTATCAATTCGACTGTATTTTTTTTATTTTTGTGTTATATAAGCAGGTACCTTCAAGTACACGGTATTCCTATGTTTTGAAGGTCTTTGGTTGGTCTTTGGCTCTTTAGTTTATAGTTAATAATTGATCATGATAGTTAATAATTATTACTTATCTAAGATCTATTATTACGAAACAACATTTTTAACATAAAATGAAAAGGTAATAAATATGCAATTAGATTCGCTCAGGTGAGTATGAAAGATCGGTTTTGCTCTCTTTTCAAACCGCATAAAATAAAAGAAAAAGGGAAAAAAATAGTTTATTATCTATAGAAACAAAGTCAGCTCATATATAGTTTATGTGTCTGTATGTAAATACGTATTAAATATGGCTACAAATATCAATATTGAAATATGAATGGACTCTACTAATAAGATAAGTAATTCATAGTTCATACGACAACGGAAGTAGAATTATTCTTAGACTTGGCTATTATTGAAATTACGACGTAATAGTAATTTACAACGCATGAAAGCCCTTATTATATGATGCGCCATTGAGTTGTATAACCTTATGATTATTTAAGTACGTATGCACTATAATATATACCTACTCCTGTAAATATAAACAATTTGCGTGGGATTCATATAATACTAGAGTAATGCATTTTATTTACGTAGCTATGCGCTATGTTAATTGTTAATTGACCGTTGACGTCAAAAGATTTCAGATTCAAAATGAATGGCCTTTCACTTTGAACAATTTTCGTTTGTCCATCACGACGTATGAGTCTCATATTTATACCGGGTAAGACGACCGACTTTTTATTACATTTAGCGTCGCAGTACTCGCGACTGTTAACTAGGCTTAACGGACAGACGCCCGCAACACTACTTGATATTTATTAACATAACTAGCGGCGCCCCGCGGCTTCGCCCGCGTGAACTATATGATTATTAATTTAATAAATAGAGTTGACTGACAGTTAAATGTGTTGATGTCAATGAATAATTTAATTTACTCGGTCAGAAATTATATATATTATAATAATTAATTAAATCGTTTATCATTATGAAAATAATCATTTTTTAATTTTTAATTTGAAATAAATATCAATAATATTTATATCAGCATTAATTATAATATTTAATTTCATTATTAAGATATATATTGTGAATATGTACAAACACGTACATTTTCACTTCAAAAATAAATAGGTTTTCGAACCCACAACCATTTTTGCGTACAGTCAAAGCGACGCCACGAACTTGTCTCAATACATACGCATTCAGAACGAACCAAATGATAGCTTGAAATATTTCGTTGTATCGCCATCTATCGGCAGATGTAGGTTCATATATTTTGTACAGTACGGCCGACATATCGTGGCCTTGAAAATAGGCATTCTAAACTTTGCACATTAAATACTTAGAAAGAAAATAATGAAAAGTAAGAAAAAACTGAGTTTTTGGTATAAATTAATATTTCTTTGAGTACCTAAATAAAGAAAGAATAAGGAAAAGAAATTTTTGCTTTCTATTATTCTTTTTAAGTGCCCCTCCAGCTCCATCCATTTCAGTCAAAAATGTACAGACAAAATATTTTTACTGTTTTATTATATATAGAGATAATATAGAAAATATACATTTAGCTCACCTGCAAAAGTTGAAATTCTCCAATATTAACCCCAAACTGTTTCCTAGTATGTGCGTATTCGAAGGCGACGTCGATAGCAGCTTGCATGAGGCCGACGGGCCCCGCAGCCAGCACGAGTCTCTCTAAGTCCAGTCCCGACATTAAAACGTAAACACCTTTGTTCTCTTCGCCAAGAAGATTTGATGCTGGGACCTGTAGAATGGAATAGCATAATAAAATCTTGCAAAATTTTGGAGCGATTGATAGAATAAAAACATGGCACCAGGTTCGATTCCCGCTCCAAAAAATGAAATATATAACATTTTCATTTCTTGCTTTGATGAGTCGAGGTGCGTGGCGTTAAATTCTACACAAACTATACTGGTTAGTCACAACAAATTATACTGGTTACAAAAATTTTGAATAAACTCAATAGTAAGCAGCAGTAAAAAAATATTTTTACCTTACAATCTTCAAAAACTAATTCGCCAGTGTTAGATCCCCTCATGCCTAGTTTATCTAGCTTCTGAGCTGTTGAAAACCCTGAATAGTCTTTCTCAATTAGGAACGCTGATATACTGTGTTGAGGCTTGTTTGTTTGACTTGTTTTTGCGTAGACCTAAAAATATAATTTATATAATAAAAGAGATCGTTATTTAATAGTACAATTTTCTAATAGTTTATATTTATAATATTTATAACAAAAGTCAACAGTCCTCTTTTTCATCTTCATCTACATTATTATTATATAAATATTTTATACTCCTTACGACTAACACATCAGCATCAGGCCCATTTGTAATCCAAAATTTATTTCCATTTAGCACGTAATAGTCTCCTTTTTTCTCTGCCCTTAGTTTCATTGACACTACGTCGCTCCCAGCCCCTGGCTCAGACATAGCTAGCGCTCCCATGTGTTCTCCTGAACATAACTGAAAGATTAAGTGTTATCTGAATATATACAGGGTGGAATTGTCAGCACCACTTTAAATGAAACCACAGTTTTAACTCTATAAAAGCCTAATATAATTCAGAAAAAAAATAATTCCCAAAATGAAAAAGTTATGTTTTCAAACAAAATAAATAATAAAATTACCGTTTTAAAATAAAACGCCATTTGTAATATATAACATAGGCACGCACACACTTACCTGTCAAAGCGGCAACGTCGTACACTTATGTGTGCGTCACACGTAATACAGGTCTGGATAAAAATCGTGAAATGAAAAAAACATCCTACGTCCAAACTGTTGAGGTACCTTGATAATTTTTTTTAGCTCTGGGATTGAAATATTTTACCCTATATGCAGTTTCAGTTAAAGAAGCGCTGCCTCTTACATCCTGTATATATGTACATATTATTTTTCACTTTTATATTTTTTCCCACAACCAGCCAAGTTTCGAGACATAGCGTGCTGACTGGCGGCATTCAACTCCTCACTTACCTACGTGCTTCGGGAATAGGATAGTACTAAGAGATTATCCAAAACTCCTATGTATAAACTATGTCTGCTTCATGGAAATATTTCAAATAACAGTAAAAATATAATTGTTACAGAAACTATGCATCAAAAATTTTGTATAAATTCTTACTTTTGGTAAATATTTACTCTTCTGCTCGTGGTTTCCATTTCTGTTTATCTGGTTAATGCATAAATTGGAATGAGCACCGTAAGATAAGCCAATAGCTCCACTAGCCCTGGAAAAATATATATCTATCAACATAACATTACTATCACCATTATTTTTTCCTATCTAAGGAACAGAGGAAAAACTCGTCTCACGGGCGTATTGTAATAATAGCAAATGGAAGTAGATAAATTACATTTAAATACTGACTTTACATAAAATAGAGACTATTAAAACGTTGCGGAAATAGCAAGTTCAATAAAGCACGTTGAGTGGTGTAGCTCAACGCCTTTGTAGTAAAGGAGGAATTGACAAAAATAGTGTTTGACCAATACTATTTAAATAATCGAAATATTGTTATTTTTAATTCTCTAATTGTACTTATGTTTAATATAAAAACTTCTTGAGTGGAACTGAAAAACACAACCAACTAGTCAGGTATCCTGAAGACGCGTTTTTAATAAAAAAAATTAAGTTAGCGTCACGCTGTATCCCGCACCCAGCAGGGTAGGCAGAGAGAACTTAGTGTTAAGGCACTCCGTTCCCTTCTTACTTAAATACATCTTAGTAGTTAAAAATATAAAGAAAGTATAACAGTAACACGAAAATATCTTACCTCGAAATCTCTTCTAGGACAACGCAGTGGTCAGTGTATTTGCCTCCTGTACCACCATACTCTTGGCTAGCGGTAATTCCTGTAATACAAATTATTAATCAAATACTGACAAAAAAATATTTTATATGGACTGCTTCTGTAAAAATGACATAGATCTGGGGGCCCTGGGATTTCAGACTATAAAACTTAACTACTAAACACATAAAACTACTAAAAAGTATAAAAATACATGTTGGCAACGAATCCAAAAACAGATTTTAAATATATACTACTATATAATTTAATTTATTATGATACATTTTTACTTATTTTAAATTAAATAAAATATTATTCTCTACGTTTTTTTTTTGCTTTTGAAAATTACTATTATAAGTTCACCATAAAATTATTTCACAGCCTAGTTTAATACAATATGAGCATATATATTACTTATATGCATATATATTATTGTAGATATTAAAATTTTGTAGGTAACATTTTACGATAGCATATATATGTCTACCAATGCTGGCTCATAAAAAATATATGACTCTTATATGTTAAGTAGAATTTATACTATACCAATATACACGACTTATACCTTTTTTTATTCTGGAGACATTGAATAAAGTGAGAATTGAACCTACAACGTCTCTTAATCAGAAACTATAATTAAAAAGGTTAATAGTACCTAGTATTAGTATAAAAATAAAATATGCCTAGAAAACCTATTTCTTTAGAATATAATATTATGAAACGTCTTTACAATGCTGAGAAACTTGTTTCTTTTATAATTAACAAGTAGAAGGTGCTGCTAGGTATAAAGAATAAAAACAATATACCAAAAGAGATAAATATAAGTACAGTACGGTTAACGAGTCATGGCCACTCTGAAATTATGTTTTCGGAACTTATTCGCATTGTTCACCAGGGTAGAAACTATTCAAATATGAGAAAAATATTAACATTAATAAGAATATTTATAATTTTGTTGGCCTCTATGCACTGAGTGACTTAAAGAGTATAATATACAATAAATAAAATATAAAAAGCAGCATATGTATATACGTATTTATGATTTCTCTACATTACTAAAATGTTTACTTACCAAGTAAGCCTAGATTTCCGAGTTTCTTCCAGAAATCTCTTAATCCTTTAAAATTATTTTCTCTATCGATTTCTGCAGCTTTAGGCGCCAACTCTTTTTGGGCGAAGTCAAAAACTAACTGGCGTAACTAAAACATACAGATAATGTTATAATCCATACCTATATTATAAATTCGAAAGTAACTCTGTCTGTCTGTTTGTCTGTCTGTCTGTCTTTTACGCAATCAGGGCCAAACCGCTAATTTAATTGTGATAAAATACTCATATAGAGATACTTAAGGGTCTCGGGATGAACATAGGATACTTTTTTTTCTCATATTTGTAATATTTTCGATATATACTAATATATTAAAATACATTTTAATTTGACATGCAATTTATTCCGCCATGTTAATAACAATTGTCGCTACGCGTTGCTAAGCAACGGCTTGCAAAGTTTGTTGTTTTAAGAAAACGTCACCCAAAGTGAGTTTGCTTAATGCATACATGGCGCGCGCCGATATATATTTGTATTACAGGAATTTTAAATCGACACCGATTTATGAAATTTGAAATATAGGCTCTTAAACATATTTCATTGAATACATGTTTCGTGGTTTATTAGAATTCACCTCTAAATAAGCAAAAGGAGCTGCGCGCGTCCGCTAGTCTATAATATATGTACAAAAATGTAATATAGTATATACCAATTTAGTTTTTAACGATAACAATAGATACCTATCATGCTAATTCTTAGTAGCACGAAAATAACGAATTGTGACGTATGAAATAATATTTATTGCAGACGAAAAATAATAAGCACTGTGATTGGTGTTAATAGAATGAATTAAGTGTCCATTATAAAAAAAGTTTTAATACACGTAAATTAATTTTTATTTGAAAATATTTTTTTATTCATAACATAAATCGTTAATAATTTTAGTATTAAGCGACCTATCGAAAAAATTTAAAATTTAATTTATTAGAGAGTTTATTTTCTTTTAAATATCTACATCTTCAACTATTTATAGCATAGCGAAATTCATCTCAAGCCAATCATATAAATTAAAAAAAAGGTACCTGTTGCTGTTCACTGGACAAGCCGAAAATGTGTTCATCAATTGGATAGTATGACATGAACCGAGGTGCTGTATTTCCCATACATCTTTCAACAATTTGCTTCACTCTACCGAGTCTTAGAGCCATAATTATTAAACACGACTTATTCCAACAATAACCACTGGTTAACTAAAGTCAACTTACTTAATAATCAATGTAAATCTTTACTCGTAGTACGCTCTACAAAGGTGAATATCGCTTAACATGAATTATACATAAATGATAATTAAATGCTGAATTTGCTGATAACTGGTAACAAACATTAATATAAAATTGTTCATTTTGTTCTCTTGTTGGTTAGTGATAAGATAGTAAATTTTTGCCACCAAATCTTGTATTACGATGTGATAATTATTGTAAGAAAATTATATCTTTGTATTATATAATATTTAAACATACTTTTGTATGTGTGGGTACGTATTTTTTTATGTTAATACTAATTTAAAAGCTATTTGTCAATACAATAAACAGATACTTATTTTATATAAATATATTGTTTTTGTTTTCTCATATATCTTCCAGTACATATAGCAATGAGTTTTATTTATACGTACAAATATAATGCACACATCATTAACATTTATTAATAACAATCAATAAGCGTTATTATTAATCGAATTGCATTATTAAGGTCGTTAGTTAATTAATTACAAAAAACTTATTCGTAACTTTTTGGGGTAAATAAGCCTAACACCAATCTACTGTGATTACTTGTCGAAATACAGCTTAGATATAATTATGTAAATATCGTAAATTCTTAGCTTTATATGTGACGGACTGGTATATACAGCATTACTTATAGTTTTCGATTTTTTTTATATTTAACATATTAATATGTAAAAATTTCATACTGTTTAATGTTAATATAAATTACGTAATCAGGTATGTTCAAAATATTAGGTACTTAATTTGAATGGCACAAGGTTGTAGGTTCAATTCCCACTCGGGAAATAAAATATTTAATATTTAAATTTCCTCGCTCTGATTAAGCGGCGTTGAGTTGAGCAGCGGAGGACCGCTCAACATGCGAAGCTTCGAGAATGTGGCGGAAAGTGGAAAATGGAATGTCTTAACACTAGGTTCCCAGGATGCCTAGCCTTCTATGATGCAGTGTGAAGCTAAAAAATTAAGCTTTTTTTAATCAGAGATAATGGTTTTAATAAATGAAAGAAATATCTTATAATTATCCAACTTTATTTCTATATTAAATAAATCTATTTATATAGCTTTAAGCACCACCGTTGTTACTTCGTAATTGCAACAATAATTATATAATTTAATATATTCAATAAACCTCTTATAAATAACAATCTGCCCTTAAATAATACTATTTGAATAAACCGAGTTATATCATCAAGATTTGTGCGGAATATAATAAAAAAGTAAATAAACTTATATTTTAAAATGAAAATAAGCAAAAATATAAAAGATTTAAGTTTTTACAACATTGTAGTTAGGTGTTGATTGGTGTGGTTGTGACTTGTGACTAATTTAACTAAACAAATCGATTATTTGAATTCTGGTTATAAATGAAATTCGAAATATTATTTATATTTATAAAATGTATGTAAAATGGCATGATAAATTAATATGGGATACTAAAAATAATTTTGTGACTAATTATATAATTTTTTTTTAAAGGAAAGATTTAATACATGTAAATAAAGTTAAATTAATGTTGCTAAATATTAAAACGTAATTGCTATAAAACATGTCTAGTAATTTATTGTTCGAAAGTAAACAATACTAATTAATTTCATTACATGATGATAAAATGTAGAAAACAATTTTATGAGTTCGCATTTTTTATATAAAATTTAATTCTCCATGACGTACGTATGACGTAAACATCTTTCTTAAAAATTAAAATTAATACACTTATAAAAATAATTGTCAAAAAATAAAAGATATGCGCAATGAAAATTAAGTAATGTTAAATAAAAAAAGACACTATATTCAAATCCTTCATTATGTAAAAATACATAAACTAGTTGAATAAAAATATTTTATAATTTATTCAAGTATTCAAATAGATTATACAGCCAGCAAAAAAAATATAATAACTTTAAATTAAAATATATGTTACTAAAAATAACGCGTTTTTTGTGTCAAAAAAATAACATGATTTGTTAAATTTAATCTAGCAATTAATTAACTCTAGGAAATATTTATATACATAGAGTACATTTTATAATTTTTTTTACTAAAAATTTAACATATTCATGCTTTATCCAAAAATAAATCAAATTTAAAACTCAAAAATAATTATTAATAAAATCTCTCAAATATGTATTAAGAGTTGGTCATGGCGCAGCGGCACAGATCCTGACTGCAAACTCTACCGTTGTAGGTTTAATTTCCACTTGGTGAAAACGAATTATTTTCATTTCCTCGCTCTGGCAACAAGGCGAGACAAGACATAATGTCTTAAAGTGGCCGATGTGTGAGAAACCGAGTGTCTTAACACTAAGTATCCGCGCCTACTGTGCTATATGCGGAATAAAGCGTAAAATCAAAACAAATATTAAGAAACTTAAGGTTCAAGAAAAATAAAATAAAACTTGGAATGTGTAAAACTACACAATTTTTACTTTAGGAATGTACTTGATTGTTAAGTTTAATGCATTTGTAGGATATGATTAGTTTGAATTTAATATAATATATTTTCTTTAATATAATATCTTTAATTTGTATCCATTTTGGATTTTAACGATTGATAATATTCTGATAATACTTTCCAAGCAGTAGGCGCCATGAAGCCTTTTGGTGGTTCCTTACCCAATTTTGCAAGACCTGTGAAAGTTAAATGTTACATAAAATTGATTGTTATGTGTTCAATTCGCAGCGTTGACTGCTACGCGGGGCACAGAGTGTACAAACACCATGTTCCATCTGCCTATCCTGCTTATAGAAGGGAGGAACAGATCCAACGTCAAGAAGCTAGAAGCCCAATTTATTTTTATTTCTCTGTTCTGAAAAGACTGAAAAGTTCTGAAACTGCGGAACACCGAAACTAGCCTTAACTAGGTTCTTTTGGGTTATCTTATGCGGATAAAAAAAGCAATAAAAAATATATAAATTACCTCTCATTCTAGTTCCAGATATAAAATCAAAGTCTTCTTTGCGTGTGGGATCGAAAAACGCCATTTTACCGACCGACGAGTCGTATGCAGCAACACGGAATGGAATTATCTATAAAGTAAAAAAAATGTTGGAAAAAAAACTATTTATTTTAAACACCTGTTTAAAAACATGTTTTAATTTTTTTATGGTTTATAATTTTTATCGAGATAACAATTCCTTTACTTCCAATAGATATAAATAAAAATATAATAATGTCATATGTTATTATTAAATAACTCGTAAGAGACCTTTGCTTAAGAGGATAGAATCCTAGGGTTTGAAATATTTTATCCTATATGCCACTCCCATAAAAGGAGCGCAGACGCTTCCACCCCTTCATATTATTTTTCAAGATGTCAAATATATCATAATGAGCTTATAGACTATTTTTGGCGTAACAGTATTTTGGATAAAAATCAATATAATCATGGTAAAAACGATTCATTAGTAACCAGTGCAGTTTTCCCACGCTTATCCGGCTAGACCATACCTCCAGGTCGGCGAGTCCGGGAGCGTTGGCGAGTACGAGAGCGCCGTGGCGCGGGTCGTAGAGGTCTGCGGGGGCAGATGGCGCGGGCGCGGGGTGCGGCAGGCCCGCGGGGTCGCGCCCCACTATGTAGTGGTTGGCGCCCGCGTTCATGCGGCACTTGGCGTGCCATTGTACCTGTCAACGTATGGCAATTAAATCATTGCTTCACAACCTTAGCATGTATAGGATTTATTAATGTGAGATGGCAGAGGAACGAGATAAATATGTAAGAACAGTGTGTAATTATATTTGATTTCCAATATATATGAAAGTCAAGAACGATCTCCTTTGTCTAGATCCAACTAAGGCAAGAATAGCAGCAATGAATAAAATGAAACCAACAAAAAACTATTCAATTGAAAAATTACTTTTTATAAAACATTGCATTAATCAATTTTATGTTACAGAAAATTAAAATATAAAATTATCATCAGTCATTTTCAGCCATATTTAGCAAATAAACATAATTAAGCCATCATAAATTTCAACCTTCGATTATTATTCATTAAATTATTACATATTTATGTAAAAGTAATTTCTACTTCTAAAATATTTTTTAAATTACCTCTGTGGGTCCAGCATACATCATGGGTGAGGGGAAAATAGCAAGAACCGTGGATTGGGCGTCCAATACACCTTCATTTAAAACTGCTTTGTGTTGATTGATCCGTGTTTCTAGAGGCACATCGTCGTCTTTTGTCCACCCACCTATTGGAGGTATTATGTTGATTTAAAATTAACATTAAGGAGCTATAAGGACATTACGAGCAGGCCATAGCCTTATTAAGGAGCATTATTGGTCCATAAATTACGTCATACGAATTTCATCCATCATATGAGTATCATTGTCCGTGGTCGCGAACAATCCAAAACGCAAACCGCAAAGTGTAATAGGAAAGTTTCCAATTTTTAGACGTTTTCTTAATAAATATTTTTCAACAATCCAAACGTTCTTACCAAGAGGATGCAGTAAGAGAACAGGTTTTTTGTATCCTCGTGCAACGAGCTGCCTTTGAGTGTCTTGCATTAACAACGCGTGTCCATTGTGGATGGGATTACGAAGCTGAAAGAAAAAATATAATTATATATAGGTTTTATGCGGACATAAAAAAATATAGATGAAATAAAATTTTTGTTAGTTTCACGCTGTATCTAGCAGGATAGATAGAGAAAACCTAGTGTTAAGACACTCCTTTCCCCACTTTCCGCCGCAATCATCGTGTTTACTAACAGGGAATCCAATAATTAGTACTAGTATTATTAAGAGAAGGTTGTGGTTGTATGTTAAAGTTGAAATTTGAGTAAAACTTTAATGAGGAAAAATATTTATATGTATTACTTTCACTTTTTACAATCTTACAGCTTTAAAAGTTTACCTGGAAAGCAAAAACGGCATCTGCGTTCAGTTCTTTAAACTTTTGCCTGAGCTCGTTAGGCGTTAGTCGATACGAGTCCAAGCCATCGTTCCAACGAATACGTTCAAACACTTCCAAGTTACCACCGACAAGCCAATCACCGGATTCTTCGATCATCTATAAAATAAATATGCTTTTTTAAAGAACGTATAACACTTCTAAATTTGAATGTAGCGGGATTTGAACCCGCGCTTCTTGGAAATCGTCCAACCTTTCGTTTTAAACAATTTTCAACGTTTGGATTAAGACTTTAAAAATACTAGAAATATCTAAAAACAAATATAAACTTATTTTATTGTATATATTGAATTGAAATAGTTTAGAATTAATAAAAATGTGACATTGCATGAGTTAACCTTACTTAGAGAGATAAGATGACATTACAAAGGATATAAAACAAAAACATTATTCGGCACAAGGAACATACAATACACGATCGAATGAGTGTTTAGTAAATGACTAAAGTTTATTTATTGTATATTAATTATAATTTTATCATTATGCAGTTATTTTCTCACCATAATTCAATGAACTGAGTCTAAAACGTACTATTTCTTAACTTAACTAGGATGGAGAACTATTGATTACACAGGAAATAATAATTATAAACTAAAAGAAAATTCACCTTAATATAAGGATGTCCAGTGTGATAAATGCCAAACTGACGACAGCATCTCTCCTGTTTTCTATGGGGATAGAATTCGGGGGCTCGCAGTATTGCCACTGCTTTGCCAGAATGCACAAGAGCTATGGCATTTACGCCAGTCAGCCTCTCCTTATCCGCAGTTTGTACTGGCAGGACGACTGGCACGGACTGGTTTACCAATGAACCGTCGGGTAGCGTTAGACAGTTTGAGTGTAATGCCTGAAAATAAGTATTGTAATTATCGTGAATATAATTAATTTTCATTTGGTTAAATATACACTATATGCGCTATTTGAACATCGACTAGTACTTTTATTATTATTTATATTTACTATTAAGAATGTAAAAATGAAATTAAAATTACAAAGATTTTTTAGGTCCGTTGCAATATATTGTTATATAGTGTCCAAAAACATTACCTACATGCGAGTAAAACAAAAAATAAAACGGCAATATTATTAACAATGTACAATAGGGAAAAAAATTAAGGTTATATTTTTTTCATTTTAAATTAACAAATTCAAGGTTAAATACGACATGGTATAAAATGCAGATTTAATTGTTGCAATGTAATGCAGGTTTAATTATTGTTAAACCCAGAAACATCGAAACGATTTATTATTTAATTTGAATATAAAGATCTACAAAAATAAACAAAACTTATATAAATAGATTACTAAATTATGTGAAAAAAAGCTTTACTTACTTGTAAATACTCTGTTTCTCGCATAAATCCTTTCAGTGGATATGCCCATCCCTCAGAGAGTACCTGTAAGAATTCATAAGACAGTATTAGCTAATAGTGTACGTTATATCACTTAATTTGTTTTTTGAAAATTACACTAATTACATGGAAAAAACAAAGTATCTCCTTAGAGTTATCGATTTATAATAAAAAAAACATATTATATGTTTATTTGGGGCACAGCGTCTGACTGTATATGCGATAGTTGTGAGTTCAATTCTCACTCGCGGAAATGGAACATGTTGAGTGGCGGAATTCACAGCTCTCTTTGTATACCAGAGCTGTTAAATTATTTTCATTTAACTGCTTTAATATAAAAAGAGAGCTGCAAATTCCGCCACTCAACATGGAATGGTCTCGAAAATAGGGTGAAACATTATGAACGGGCACTTGCCTTGAAAAAGCGTAAAGCAATTATTTATAAACTCACTTGGACCCATTGTAAATCAAGTTTGGTAATTTCAATCTGGGGCAATCTCGCCGCTTCTTCGATGGCGCTGCTAAGCCTATTGCCGTATATGAATAGTTCCTCTACACCTGAGCTATTCACCTCGTAACGTGGGATAATACCCTGTAACAAATGTTTAAATTGTTTAAATGTTTCTGTTAAGTAGTAAGAACTAGGATGCTAATAAATGATGTTTTTTCCTGTTTGTGGTAAAAGAATATCATCAGGCCTTAGGGTTATATAATATAAGAAATATGTTGTATATGCCGTTTTACAATGCAAAGAAAAGTTGAAGAACGGAAAAGCGGTGGGACCTGACGACATTCCGATCGAAGCGTGGAAATCGTTGGGCTCTCTTGGTGTGCTCATGCTTACTGACCTCTTTAACCATATCTTGAACACTGGTAAGATGCCGCATCAGTGGCGGCTTAGCTTTATTACCCCTATTTACAACAAGAGCATCATCCGACCGGTTCTTTTATACGGCAGCGAATGTTGGCCGGCACTATCTCGGCACACTCAGGAGCTTCACGTCACGGAAATGAAGATGCTGAGGTGGATGTGCGGCGTAACGCGGTCTGACCGCATACGCAACACATTCATTCGAGGTAGTCTTGGGGTCCGTGACGTAGCGGATAAGCTCCAAGACCGTCGCTTGAGATGGTTTCGCCACGTTACGCGCCGGCCTAAGAACTATGTCGGACGCAAGTGCCTTGCTATACCAGTTCCTGGGGCGCGACCTCCCGGACGCCCAAGGAAGCGCTGGTTGGATGTCGTGATGCAGGACATGAGAGCCAATGGTCTAACCACCGAGGACGCAAAAGATCGTGCAAAGTGGAGTAGGTTAAGTAGGAAGGCAGACCCTGGTAATAGCCGGGATTAATGCCAGGAAGAAGAAGCCGTTTTACAATGCAAAAGGGAATAATTTACTTACATTACTACTTACTAGTACTTATCCCTAGCGCGGTAGTCAGAGAGAACGGAGCGCCAAACATTACGGTCGGTATGTAGAGTCGGTATTACGGTCGGTATCCTTCGCCTCATCCACTGCCATCAACCTCTTCATACACGCCCTCTGGGGGGGTCTCATGCTTTTTTCGTGACCTTCCTCCAGTATCTTTGATACTGTGTTTTTGAAAACACCACTCACTTTTCCATCATTCTCACTGATACCTACTATTCTGTGTACCTCTTCATTGCGGATTCGATCAGCTAAGTTGACTCCGTATATCCTATGAAGAGATCGCATCTCCACCGCATTTACAGGAGGAAATAATCTATAAAAACATTAAAACTTTTTAAGTCAAACAACCTGTGATTCCAATAGCCGAACGACTTCCATAGTAGATTCTTCCACAGATCGTCCAACCGTTTGTATGACAAGCTCAGGTGCTTCAGGGCGTTCATATTCTTGAGTTATTCCAGTGAAACCCTGAAATAAAACAAAAAAAGAAATTATACAGGCTGGTATTATGTTATTTAATTAATCAAGAACTGGAAAGTACCTTTTATTTCTAAAGAATGCATACTTAACTTCTCAGACAGTAACACAACAAGCATTATTTTGGTGAGATTTTTTTGTTCCCATTTCAAGAAAACAATTAAAAGTGTTTATGATTAAGTACAATTGAATTAATTTCGCACTTTTGTAGACTTTTAAAACCAGCAAAACAATCCGCTTGTTCATTTCTTTTTCACACACTTTGTTAAATGTAAAATTATATACTTAATACAGTATTTGTCTACTTATTTATAAAAATAACTTTAATATACATTACCTTAATTTGACCTTCTCTAGCCTTTTTGTAGAGGCCTTTCGTGTCTCTTTGTTCACACACTTCAAGTGGGGTGTCGATGAATACTTCGAAGAACGGTAAATCCGAATCTGTGTGAATTCTACGTGCCACTTCTCGGTCCTAAAAAATTATAAAAAAATTAAAAGTTTCTACTAATTGTGATAGTTTAAAGTTCAAATCCTATAAAATATATCTGACTGTCTGACTATCTGACTTTCAGTTCATCATTATAATAATAAAAAGATATGCTTTAATTTTAATGTAATTGACTTTAATTTAAATTAAATTGGCGCTTATTCTTTAGTTGCTTAGTAATTCTACAATGTTTATTAATTTAAATTGCAAGACAATCTAAGAATGACGCAGGTCGTGATTTATAGAATATAAAAATGAATATTTCATCAAAGTTTTAAATTTAATTATTGCAATTATTTTAATAATCGATTCTTACTTATTTAATCGATATTAGTTGTCACTACTGGCACTTGATTACTTAAGTTTTAGTATAATTCAGACATCTAATAATAAAAAATAGTTTAAAATCAGCTTCACGCTAATTAGGTATCTAATTACTTTTTATTAAAATAACTCAGGTATTCTTTGAAATTTTAGGGAATTATCATAAATTAGCACATTATACATTTAAAATACAAACATATTATTAATAATTACATGTGTACGTTTAGTTGTTGTAATGTAGCACTTAGGCAGAGCTTCATGCAAGTTTAGAAATAACAGTTATATAATTTTATTCAGGAATAATTGTAGACCTTAGGAAGATCAATATTAATATTATGGGTCGAAGGTCTTAATAATTTAGTACGGTATTATGTATACTGTAATTATATGGTATCTAAGTATTTTTATTACAATCATTTGTTAACAAAATCATAAAAAAGTTACATAAAAAAACTAGACCTAATAAATTTAAATTCACTTATATCTTACCTCCGCAAAGGGAGAAACAAAGCTGCATAAACACACAACTCCACTGTCCGCAAATAGTTTTCCCACTTCAGCCACTCTACGAATGTTCTCTTCTCTATCTTCTTTCGAGAAGCCCAAATTCTTGTTTAGACCCGTGCGTATATTATCACCGTCGAGGCCGTAGGCTGGGATACCTGACGATTCAAAAGTGCTTGTCACAGTCTATTCGAATAAATAATATTTTACATTTGAATTTCGAATACTAAAAGAACTGCAAACTATCGAAATGCAAATCAGCTTAAATATAGTTTTGTGTTATTAAAAAAAAACAACCAAATGCAAAAAGTATGAATAAAAAATAAACTCTTTGTTCAAAACAAACCGTTGCTAATGAACAAAGTAGAGCATAGATAAATTGTAATAAATGCACATAAATTTAAAATTTTAAAGATTGCATTGCGTGTCGCGCTAAATGCACGAAATCACAGAAACTTATTAATAAAATGTTATTTAAATAAGCATTTAAAAAGCTAAATTTATAAATATGCTGTCTTAAAACAGCGGAAAAATATAAGAATTAGCCATAGCTCGTAACACGCTTATGCAGTAAAACGATTGGACACAATCAACAATCGTAGGTATATAAATAATAAAGTAATTGTCGTCGACGTCGGCCTCATGCAGTCGCTTAAAATAGCTCTGGAAACAACTATATGTACTTATGTACAGTACGACCAACAAGTTGTGGCCGCCCTGAAGTTAGGTTTTCTAAAGTATTACGCAATATTCGTTATGAAAGAAAATATTCATAAGCAAGAAAAAATCTAAAATTTAATTTGCGCAGTCGTTTACAGCTTACTTCGGGCCACAACATGTTGGCCGTACTATATTAATAGCACAATTGCAACGCACGTGAATAGGAAATTTCGACTTATGTTTCATTCACCCATTGCAAATATAGTGATGAATGAACATAAATACATACACGTTTCGATAATAAAAATCAATATTTTGTTTTATTTTATAAATAGGTTGTTTTTTTTTAGTCGTTATAAATTAAATTGTATTCCAAAACTAAGTAAATCTTAACGTTTACGATATCATTTTAGTTTGGTTGACTACTTCTATAAACATAAGTTTTTTAACAGCACATATGCTGCAAGAAACTGCGGTGTTTTCAAAAACAACATCGTAGATAAAAATGATACCTACTTGCATTACTATTTAAAAAAATATTTCAAGTGTAAGTCAAGTGCAAAAGGAAAAACACAAATCGAAAGATATGTCGTCATAGAGGCTATCAAAAATAACAGATAATATCATGTCAAAAGTAATCATTGATAAACAACAGATTAAGAAATGACATAATAGAAGATTCTACAACACTGTTTCATAATATTATATCAAGCTAGTTATTAACGTAATGTAACCAAAAGCATAAACATATACTATGAAAATCGTATTTATTTTTATTTTATGTACCTACTGCCGAGACGCACGCGTTCACGCTGTATCCCATACATAGTACGAAAGCCAAAGGAACCTAGTGTCAAGACACTCCATTAAGACTAAATATTATTTTCCGCTACATTCTGGAGGCATTGCATGTTGAGATGCGGACCGAATCGCGCTTTACCTCGACACCAGAGCGAAAAAATGAAAATCGGAGTCGATCCCACGACCGTCGCGAAAGAGGTGGACGTGAAACTGATAATTAAATATGAACTCTCCGTTTATCAAAAAATAGAAGTGAAAAAGCTTAAAGCTAAAACAAATCTATTAGAGTCTACTCACCCTTAGAAACGAGGTAAGCTTCTAGAGCAAATGCAATACTGGTTTTCCCTGCACCACTAAGGCCAGTAAACCAGACGGTGCTGCCTCTAAACGCTCTGCTGCCTAAAGCCCTGCTCCTCTTAGCTCTGGACACCTGATGTTTCTGCTCCACTACATTAGTAGCTACTTGGGCGCACTGCAACAAATATTACATACATTTTAAGATTGGAGGCTGGTTTGCTTTAACAAAATTATAATTATTAAATATATTAACATTTTCCAATACTCACCGTGTTGGAAAATGTTAATAATCAATAGTTCATAGTAATCATAGTAATCAATAGTTTCTTAGTAGGTCCTTTTATAGTTTTCAGGTACTTAGTGAAAATATAAAAATATTGTTTTATTATGTTTATTAATACCTCCACACCCGATTCACATATATTAAGATTATGTTTAAATTTTATCTTAGCAGAATTTGAACGGATACCATTTAAACTGAGTAAGTGTTTTACCATATTAAGCGACAATTGTTTTTTTTATCTTCACGCTGTATTCCACACATAGCGGCGTAGACAGAGGGAACCTGGGAACCTAGTATTAAGACACTCCGTTCCCACGCAAACACTTCAACCTTTCGCGTTGACTGGCCATACATGTCTGGCTAAATCGAACACAGTTATAACAATATACAATGGTACATTGTAGAGCTAGGCATGTAACCTCTTGCTGGATGATGTACAAAACTAACTGCGTCATTTTTGTTACCAGTTACCATAAAGGGTTATTTGAATAGCGAATATATGCTATTAGATAGCCTACAAAGTAGACTGATACCTAGGATGCTCTTTATCTCGATAAATGATTATGGCTTTACGACGGACATAAATATACATTGTTATTGTACCTGTAATAATAAACTCCCTTCAGTTAGACCGTTACTTCCGTAGAATAATACAAAATAGGTTTTTTTTATATAAACGAAGCCAATTCAATTTAAATCTAAAATTTATCTAGATAGTGCGCCTAAGATTCAAGGTAAAATAAAAAAAGTGGAAATGATTCAAACGCGGAAAATACACAGTTCATTTGTTTGGAGGTTATACTATATAGATATTTAACTACAATAGACCACGTAGCAAATAAAATTACCACGATATTTTCGTAACGGTAATTAAAAATGTATGGAAAAACTGGTGAATGTACTGCAGAACTGCAATGGTAAATTAGTTACCAGAAGTGATAGTAAAATGATTAACTTTAACCTTAAATAAAGGTCAAGTTAGATATTACATCTATACCTGAGACTAAAACATTTTTGCTGAACTATAGTTTCCTCTTCCTAGTTGTCCATTATCATCTCCAAGTTAAATTTCAATATACAATTATATTTTATAGGTAGAGACTGTACAGACTCTCTTAGCGAAATATGTGCATGATTGACTGCAATGCATTTGAAATTAGCCTGGAGGGCTATGGGTTAATTTAACCGAGAAAATCGCGAAAATTTAAGATGAATTAAGACTTCTATGGTTTTTGTTTGACAAAATGTGACAGTGGAATCTACAATTCAAAACGCGTTATCTTTCGAGAAGACAGGATCGAAGATTATTCAGACATTTCCCAAAAAAGTTTACTAGTTACCTATAATAAATTTACTAGTTACCTATAATAAATAGCTACCTATATTGACATACTATCACAATCGAAAATAACGTTTTATAATTAATAATCATATTAATATCTATCAAGATATGGTAGATTTCGATAATTAAATATGATACATTAATTAACTATCAAATTACATATCAATTACACTAACATTAAGAATTGTACATTTTATAGAATTTTTCTGATGGCTTCTTCCATAAACAAAATATCTTTTTCTATTTCAAGTTCCTCTTGTATAAGAAGATGGGCGAAGACAGGTAGATAAAAAACTTTTTCCCGATCCCAATTTTCCCGACTGTAGATTGAATCCAACCATGACATCAACATCAACAATTAAATATTTTTCACAGAGTCACATATTTTTATAAGGACTCGGACTCAGAAATAGGTATCTAATATATTAGGAATTACGTGTAAAGGGATAAACAAAGATATAATGGAATTAGTTTATTTATCTGCTTATCTGACGGTCATAAGTAGGTAGATATATTGTAAAATACATGTAATACTTTATTGCAATGTTTCGTCAATTGTTTGTTTGCCGAATAGGAATAACTTTTGAAGATCTGATATCTTATCACGCCGATCACGCTACCCCTTGCGGGCATAAAAACACACAAGCGTGTTTTTCCAAAAAAGAAAGATGACACAAGCATTTCGTCATGATAATCAGCTTTAAGTTTTATAGTAAGTGCTATACATACACCATTTGAATATCTAATGATTTTAAGCAAGCCGGTAGCAAAGCCGTTAAGACTCAATTAGGAGTCAGATTTAACTTCGCCGCTGTGCGAGTTAACATTAGGAGTCTACGAGAACAAAAAAAATACAATCAGCTCAAAATATGTCAAAATAAATAGCTCAAAATATGTCAAAATAAATAGCTCAAGATATGTCAAAATAAAACTTTGTAAAACCTTGCGTTTTTTCTGACAATGGACGCAAATTACAAGTCTTAATTAAGTAAGTAAAAATTAAGTACATAAGTTTGTGAAATTCGTCAGTGTGACCAGTACAGGTGTGGGTAATAAGACAAAGCGTGGCGGCGTTAAGTTCCGCCAATCAACAAGCAATATCTTAAAAAAAAATTGGTTGGTACGAGGCGTGACCTGATTAGCTTAAAAAACACTAAATTTCTTAGATTATTAATAAATCTTCCAAGATATAATATCAATATAGAAATAACAAGGAAAAGGAGAAAGTTTTGTTTACGTAAACAAAGCCACATAACGAGTGGAAATGTTAGATATTGCAAGTGAACTGAACGCAGTTTCTGCATGCCTGCGTCTCATGTTGTATGCACATATGTAATATTAAATTTATGATTTTTAGATATGAAAAGTGTAGTTTCAAGAGCATTATAGTCGCATATAAATTAAAAATCAGCTTCCCGCTGTATCCCGCACACAGCAGGGTAGGCAGAGGGAACCTAGTGTTAACACACTCCGTTCCCCACTTTCTGTCGAATTCTGGAGGCATTTCGTATAGTGCTATATGGCAAGGTTAATGTGCATAAGGAAGATTTTTTATCTTTACCATCTCCACACATGGAGTAGGTATGGTAAAAAGAAAAGAATAAGTCACTCCGTTTTTCACATATGACAGATTTGATATGCGATAAAGAAAGTAGTGTTCTACGAAAACTATTTTTTTTTAATTTTTAACTTCACGCTGTAGGTATACTGCACATAGCAGGATATGCAAAGGGAACCTAATGTTAAGTGTTCTCATGTTTCTGCCAAAGTTTCTCAACTTTCTGCCAAATTCTGAGGGCATTGCGTGTTGAATGGTGGAATTCAACGCCACGCATTGCCTTACCCACCAGTACAAAATATTTAATATTTCATTCACCAAAATAAAATATTTTATATTAAATATTTTATTTTCTCGAATAGGAATCGAAACCGCACTCACACTAACTCTAACCTGTCGCGTTTACTGTCGCACGCTTGTGTCCCAGCACCACGACTAGCCTTCAGAAAATCATATAACCAAAAAAATATAAGCATGCTCTAAGGTGGGAATCCACACACATTGTACCTACTATATTTTACATCACAGCCCCGAAAACAAGTAGGTAATAACAAAAAGAGTAAATTTCAGCTCTTTTAGGAAATGTCACGGTAAACTAGTTTAGAACGAGATCAAAGATACTAAGATTAATTAGATATAAGTAAAAATATCATTTGCAGGTCGTTGACTGGCACAGTAATGGGAACAAACAAAAGCAAAAGCGATAACGCATTTAACGAGGGGATTCATGTATACATACTTATACACATTACAGCTTTATAAAAGTAAAATTAATAGTGATTTATTTTTTTGGTGTTTTTTAAATAATAAGGCTGTGGTAAGATCGGTGATGGTGATCAATTAAACGAAGCATTTTTCATAAAATAGTTGAGAAAAATTACACAAAAAATGTTTATTGACTCTATTATCTAACAAACAAAAGTTAATACAAACTAGGTGCAAACTTAACCCTTCATGACATTCATTTCCTGTGCCATAGGTATTTTGCATCAATTGAAAGTATTGATGATTAAAAATATGCTGTCTCGCGAAATAGCTTGGTCTGAATAATATTAGTAAATACAAATATACTTACATAGATTTAATATCTTTAAATGTATGTTTATTGTGGATGAAATCTATTAATCATAAACACATGTGGGGATTTTGTATGAAACAACATCGGCACAGCCCGAGATAACCTCTTCTAAAAGTTATTTAAAATAATGAAATGAAATTTCAGTGACATTCCTTGTTGTATATCAGTCTTTATTATTACATTAGTTTTTCTAGAAATTGATAAGATCAGGAGTTCTATTTTCGTAACAAAATATTATAAATTGAACAAAACTACGGTGCTTGTATTTAAACTGCCGTAGAAGAACAAAGCTGTGACATATAAAAAACAATATTACACTTAGTCAATATTTACTTTGAAATTACAATGAAACCTTATTAGTTTATTATGGCTACAATTGCTGACGGTTCGCGATCAAAATGACACGCAATCTGCACTGCATACAATGTTTCTATATTCAGTGAATTTAAATATGTGCATGAACCTTCATCTAATGTAGGCCCGTATTTATAGACCTCTCTCAAGTCTGAGACTGATCTTAAGTTGCAGTTATTCATAAATTATATATCATGAAAACGTCATTTCAGCATTCTTGCACCATACATCTCAAGATCTATCTTAGAATTGAGAGCGATCTATATATTCGGTCCTTAGTCTGTTATGTTAGCAATAAGTAATAATATAGGTTTTTTTAACATCAAACTTCTCTTACATTTATTTCACGCATTATTTCTAGTGACAAATCAATTTGGATTTGATTTGCGTCGACAATTTCAATTAAAAATTATTGCAATTTTTTTGTTGAAATATAAATTTATCTGTTTACATTTATAAATGGTGCCTAAAATATGCCAAAATGCTCCCTTATCCAAACAAATGAAGCAGAGATACAATATAAGACAGATAAAAAATGTAAAAAAAAAATATTGGACCGTATTTATTATCTATATCTGTTGTTATTGGGTTAGTATATTGTTTTTAAGGATTTTACATAAAAAAATATTTTTAATTTCCCGCCGAATTCTGGAGTTATTGCGTATTGAACGCGCGCTTTGCCTTGTCACCACAGCGAAGAAATTAAATTAAAATATTAAATATTTCCTCGATTGGGAATCGAACCTACAAGCTGTCGCATTTACAGTAGCACGATTGTGCCCCTGCGCCACGACAGGCCTCTTAGTTCTCTAATCTATTTTTTTTTCTTTCTAATATTTAAATTTAATTGCATTATTTTAACTTTCTCTCGGAATGTTCACACACAATTAAAATGTTAATAATAACAACTCTATGTTTCTCAGGAAAAAAAACAACACTAAGACTTTCACTAAAATATAAAATTAGTTTCATTTTGTCCTAAATTTCAGAAATTATAACTCTAGGTAGAGAGTAGAGAATTTTGCTTTATGAATCAGTGGATGGGCCTACCAAGTAGTAGATAATACGTTTTAAATTATATTTTTATATCCATAATTACTTTAACAGTAATACATTTTAAATAAAAGCACGATGATTTTTTATCTTTTAAGCGACCTTGTGAAAAAAATATATTGTTTTTTCATATTTATAATAGTACATGCAGTGGAAAGAAATTAACATTAAAAATTATATTCCGTTCTTTATTTCTTCAGTTTAACCGTCCGTAACACCACTATATTATCATTCTACGACAACTGCTATCTATTCATTAGTTTATCAGAATAACAAACGATTTAAAACAATAATAACAAAGGAATAACAAATTATATTTTCCCAAAATATATTTAAGTGTTTACCATGACGTCATGTTATTAAATGTAATTACACAGATGGTCAGTGAGATATAATTACAAAAAATATTTATCATAAGGAAAAGGAATGTTATAAACGAAAGTTTTATAACACGATTTGATCATCGGATAGTAGTTTATTCTTAGAGGAAATAAGATTAGTGAAAGTATATTATGTATTCAATATCCGCTATTAATTTAGTAATTGCTATTTTAGCAATAATATTTATTACTATTAATAACAAAAAATTAAAAAAAACAATAAAACAAGAAAAAACAAAAACAAACCGTCCTATTCGTTCCGTATCCCCATTCTCCAATTTTATATTTTTCAAAAGTGGCTTTGATCTTTTCATTTCTTTGTTCCAGGCTCATTTTTAAAAAAATAAAAATATTTAAAAAAAAAGAAGCGAAGAAACGGAACTTTCGCGCCAAACAGTTACAACAACCGGTTACACGACGGTGCCCGCGAGCCGCTGCGACCGACACTGGCGTAGAACAGAGACGTTCGCGATTACCTTATATTATAGTTCATACTTGCAACGTTGCTAACTTCGAATGTAATTTTAAATGATAAAATGCACTGACCCGTGCAGGTACGTGACGCGTTCCAATTTAATGATCTCGTTAATAGTGCTGTGGTTAAGTTGGATTTTGCATTGGTATGACATTCACCAGCTTCTATTGGTATTGACTTGAGCTAGATAATTATCTAAAGCAGGTACATGGGATGTCTGTTGCGCAGTAGTAAACGTGATGGTTGTAGGATCGATTTCTCCTCGGAGAAATTTGTTATTTTCAATTCCTTGCTCTAATAAGACAAAATGCAAAAAAAAATGATTTATTTTATTATTATTTATAATTAACTATAGTTTCACAGCAAGTGGATATTATATATTCATATAATCGATAATTTAAATTATCATTAAATAAATCATCTTTAATAGATTTGAAAGTAAATTAAGTAAATTAAAATTGACATAGTTACATTTACCATCTTAATTAGGTTTAAAATGTTCAAAGTAATTTAGTGTCATTGTTATTACAGCAAAAAATATAAGTAAATTCATTGAATTAAAAGAATTACTCAAAAAAAATATATAATTGAAATTTATTTATAAAGATTCATCTTCAATTGAAATTAAAGAGAAAACATACTGTTACATTTTTTGTGAAAAATATAAAGAAGTTTGTAAAATTAATACTGTTATTATTGCAATAAAAAGTGAAAAGTGACTCATGTGTAGATTTAATGTCCCTTTATAATATGCATTAACATTTCACCCCATTGAGCCTTTTCTGCTATCTATTGACCTTAGAAATGCTTTAGTCACATCTGAATTTGAATTTGAATTTAGATACACTTTTGTTGTGCCATTTTTCACATTCTAGAAATAAAATTATGATAGTTAGACCTAATTTTTTTAGCAAACTATGGAGTTATTTTACTGTTATACCTCACCCTTTTACTACTAACATGCACAAATTAACCCCAAGCCTATTCTTGGTCAGTCCATTGATAAGTTTGAAACACTTGTTTATTTTTGTACAAAATTTGTTAACCTCCTGAACTGAATTCGGTAGGCATTGCATGTTGAGTAGCTAAACTCAACACCGCGCTTTGCTTTGCCATCAAAGTGAAGGAATGGAAATATAAATTTTAATAAATATTTAATTTCCTCATATGGGGATCAAACCCACAACCAGTCATATTTACAGCCACTCTTTGTGCCCCTGTGCCACTGGCCTTAATATTAACTTACTGTTGTTGTGTTGTGTTGTGATTTAAAAGTACTGAGTACAGAAATAATTATTAAATTACTAAGTTATCAATTATGATGAATTGAATGCAACAAAAATATCATTAATTCGTGAATAAATTACAAATATTATATCATAATAGCAATCACATAAATATTCAAAATTTCGATGTGTTATATTTTTATTATTATTTAATGTTTTTTAAAATTATTTTAGGTACTTTGTGATATAACATTAATTATAAACGTAAAAACGTATTTATTCTTGAACAAAACAGAACACTAAATAGTCATGATAATAATGCAATACCAAACTAAGCTGTGATAAAAAAGAAATACGAATGTCTCAATTAAATTAATTAATAAATACGTTATAATACGACCTTATCTACAATTATCATTGATTAAATTATTACAGCAGAGCCTACAATATTTTTTTAATATATGTATTGTACGATAAATATATAAATTTTTACTCACAGCTTTAAGCTTTTTTCTGGGTCTCGAAGGTTCGTCCATGGTAAGAGATAATTAGTAGTCACAACTTTTATTTATGACCTACTTATGTAGAATAAGTAGATGGTGAATATATCTTTTTTAACCACTATAATATTATCACCTATTTATTATTATCAATCGATGTTTGATTTTAGTTTCTTATCATTCTTCAAAATTAAAAAATATTGCCAATGTCAACTAGCAAAGCAAACCTACTTCACATTAGGTACAATGTACATTACGATTTACGCTTGTCGCTTTTGAGCTTTGACTTTTGAAATAAAATAATTGAAAGCATAGATCAGTATTTAATTAGAAGTTCAATAAAAATAATTGATATATAAAATTTAATAACTATTATAATTATAAATAAATATAATTATAGAGAAATTAAATTACAATTTACAATTCAATATGTACCGTATTAATTGTGATTTATAGTTCATAATACAAGTGGTAAAGTCATCGTAAAGTTAAATAAATATAACTTCTGGCGTTAAAGTAATATAATTTCATTTTCAATACAAATATGTGGATTCTAATGAATTTGAATCATATGTTCGAATTACCATAGATGTTAATTCCATTTTCACGTAAAAGCCATTGAACGGATTTAGATAAAACTTTATAGTAATATAGCTTATATATTAGATAACACATAGGATATAATTTATGTAAGTATATAGATTTTGTAT
Organism: Heliconius melpomene rosina; assembly: GCF_056956725.1. NCBI lineage: Eukaryota > Metazoa > Arthropoda > Insecta > Lepidoptera > Nymphalidae > Heliconius > Heliconius melpomene. Next base: position 2,875,362 of record NC_140401.1, on the reverse strand, counting down.
AATTTAACTATAATATAATAATGAATATAACTAGTCGTTTGGGTCACTAGTTCTGAATAAAAAAAGATTTTTATAATTACTTAACAACAAATTTATAACGTCATTATTAATATATAATATTTAATTTCATACAACTTTTCTATTACGTTATTTAATATTATTTTTTGTTGGATTTAATTTGTATTATATTTGTATAGTACCTGGGAAATTGTGTTTTTTTGTAATCTATATTTATTTTTTCTATAATCTATGATTGTCTATACCAGACATGAGTAAATGTGTTCTGTGAAGAGTGTGAAGTTGTGAACTTGTGAATGTGAAGTTGTGAATGTGAAGTGAACATTTTTTGAGTGTTCTGTGAGTACGTGTATTGTATATGTTTATTTATTAGTTTATTCTTATTTACGATTTATCTGGTTTTATAGAAATAATACGCTCGAGCTATTGCGTAACTAATATTTTATTATTTTATAGCGTGATATAAGAAAAGCAAAATGCCTGCGGTAACTTCTACAACGGCTGAAGAACAAAATGATGCTAATGAGAAAATGTGGAGTGCACTTAAAAAATATATTATACGGGAAAGGCAAAGGAAAAAAGAGGGTACATTCGATAATTTATTATATTACTGTATATAATGGCTTAAGTGTATTACGTTTAATTCTTTATGTAATATTTACCTTACACAGAATATGAGGCTGAAGTCGAGGAAGAGAGGTTGAGAAAAGAGCGTGAAGCCAGAGAAAGACAAGATGTTATGACATTAGGTAAGAACATTTTATTTTCTTGCAAAGTTATTGTTACTTGAGACTACAAGGAGTCAATGACAGCACTAATTGATTTATTCACAACGAAAAACTTTAATATTGTTCATATAAACGCTCAGAGTATTCCAGCACATTATCCTGATTTATTTTTCGATGGTAAAGATATACATGCCATCTTAATATCTGAATCATTTATTAAATTTTAAATTTTACTATCACTACATTCGTATTCTGGTCAGATTCCAATCCCTGATACTGAATCAGAATCTTCATTTATGATCTCTTCTATTGTTTTTTTACTAAAATACTGCTACATTATATTACTAAAACATATTTATTACTAAAACAACAGTAAAAAAAAGAAACAAATAAAAATTATATTGTAAATAAACTAATAATTTGATGCACCACCTACCACCTTTTTATTTTTATACAACACTTTAAGCAATAAGGCCGCCTTATTGTACATGTTATTTCTATTAATTTTATATATAAACTGTGCAAATTTTTATGTGCAATAAAGTATGAAAATGAGTATGATAGTATGAAAGTAAGTACGGAAATTTAATATGTCTCTACTATCTTGCAGAGGAAACAAAAGAACAAATAGAACAACTGGAACAAAAATTAAAGCATCTTGAAAAGGAAAAACAACAATTGTTCATGCAATTAAAGAGAGTGCTTAATGAAGATGAAAATAGGAAAAGACAACAGCAAAAGGAGACTAAGTAAGAAGTTTTAAACTTTTTTAGTTTTATTTATTGTAGATTTGCACAAAGCAATTAAAAACAGAGTATTTTAATATTAGGAACAGTTGATATGTCCAGGATAAAGCTTAAATAAAAAATAGCTTTTGAAGATATTACTTAACAATTTATTTTATAATTTCCAGTGAAATGCAACCAATGAAGATGCCAATGGGAAATATTCACATACCAATGTTTGCAATGCCTACATCAACTGGGCAAGGCGAACCTCCACCCACTCAGGGAAGGCCACCAATTGCCCCACACATGATAAACAAAGTAAGATAAATTAAGTATTTTACATAGTTTTGGTTGTGGAGCATTGGCACAGTGGGAAAAATTTATTTAATATTTTTATTTCCTCTATGGTAACAAGACAAACCATGACATTGAGTTTTACCACTGAATACTGTTAATATTCAGTGGTCAATTAATTGTGTTAATATGTTGATTTTGGGCTTATTTCCTCATTACAACAACATTAAACAAAAAGGGGGAATCCCCTTTTAGCACAAAATGTCTTAACATGGAGACAAAGATCCAAATGTAGTATGGGTACTGCACTAGGTTCTCTCAGTCTATAGTCTCAGTATAGGTAGCTACACTAGGTTCTCTCAGTCTACACATTACACATATATGTAGGATAGAATTAAGTTTAACAAAAATCTTTATATCCTTTACTTAAAAATTATTAGTTACAAACACCTCATGCACATGTTTTCTTTGTTCAAGAATAAGCACTCAAACTACATGTTGTTTCCGCAACAGCAAAATCTCGTAAGACCCATACAGTCCAGTGTAAAACGACAAAGGAGTCCATCACCGACATATGCCTTATATGCACATAGAATTCATCAGCCACCTATGAAACATCAGGCTGTTTATTCTGATCATAGTAAGTGATTTTATTTTGTTATTATTATTGATAATGGTTATTTTTATATTATGTATTTGGTATAGATATTAATTATAGCCATCTACATTTTTTGGTACTATTTAAAATAAATCTATGTTACTTTTACAGTTAAAGTAATTGTTATAGTAATTGTAATATCATTTTAAGTCTTTCAAATATATAAAGATACATGATTTCACATGTCATCAAATAAAACACTATGTTACATATTATAAATATTTTTTCATTCTTTAGAGTAAAATTTTGTAAAAATTAAATAAAATAATATACAAATATTTGAAAGTATACAATAATTATGTATGTATTTAAAACACAAAAATATATAATTATATATGTGTGGTATATAATAAATCTTTTACAGAAGTAGAGGACAATCGTATGGGCCGCCAAATGGCGCGCGCAGTGCTATGGAACAGTGAGTTGTAATCTAGGTGTCATTAGGATCACTGTCGCTTGGTACCTTGCACGCTCATCTTTTTTTATTTTGTCTTATTCCATATCGATTTATTATTTAGAGGATAATTCAAAGTTTCATTATTTAAGTTTAGAAATCTCTTAAATTTATCTTAAGTCATTAATATTATGTCTTATAATAATGTTAATTTAGTTTGTGAGTACATAACATTTATTCTTCTATTACATCATAGTTAATGTAAATATATAATATATAATAACATATTTTAGTACAAAATCTTACAAAATATATTATTTAATGATGTATTTTTTCAATAAGTAACATTAATTAATTAATTATTGACATATAAGATATGGAATAAGTATATTATGGTATTATATCAATCACATTTTCATTTAACAAACTAATTTCCTTTTGTATTTATCTTCATCTGTATCACATTTTTGTTAATAATATTTCCTATTTCTTTTGTATTTTAACCTTGCCTTGTAGATGTGTTGTCCCCTTTCACTTTAACTTTAATTAATATAACCCATTGTACACAATACTCATGTATATTACATGTTTTAAATAAGCATTTAACGAAATATTACAGTTTAATTTGTTTTATGAAAATAATTAGACATGGATGGGATTCATATGGGCTTAGAAATTGAGAGAAAAGATAATTTAGTTGGTTGGATCCTTATAATATATAAAAACAAAAAAAAAAGTTATTTTAAATCCAAATTATTTCCGAGCATTATAATACATACAATATTAGTTATATTTTTTACATTTTTAAAGTGTTATTCTACACTTAAGAAAGAAAAATACTTTTTTTTAGAAAACATATAAAAATTTGACCTAGCGGGATTTGAACCCGCGGTGCCTGTTTGGAAACCGTCCAAGCTTGAAGCTGTAATATAATGAACCCTCATTGTATACAGAGCACACGCCGTCCCAGTATGGGTCCGGCGGCGCGGCGGTGTCTCCGAGCGGGTACTACGCGCTGCCGACGTCGGGCGTGGTGGGCGTGGTGGCGGAGCGCCCGCCGCCGCTGCTGTACGCGCATCACGCGCACACGCCGCACGCGCACACGCCGCACACTCCGCACACGCCGCATCACTCCAACCTCATGTACGCGCCCGCGCAGCCCATGTACTTAGATATGCTGAAGAACAGGGACGCCCAGCATGGGGAACAGAAGAAGGAGGCTCAGGTGAGGTTTCGTCACGATGACACTCATTGTGACTATATAACGCAAGTACTTACCTAGTGGGTTACACAATGCTTAGAGTGCGGTCAATGAGTCGTGGCACTCACAAGCGTGTTACTGTAAACGCGCCAGGTTTCATAGAAATATTTCATATTGTAATATCTTCGCTGAACACAATGCTTCCAAAATTGGGTAGAAAGTAGGGAGCGGAGTGTTTTATCACTAAATGAAGTGAACACTGGAACTTAAAAAAACATATAAAGAATGTTGAAAAGCCAACAATGGTGAATAATGTCAACATAAAAAAAATATATAATAGCGTATCGATTGACGGAAGCAGTCAAAAACGCATAATAAATTTGTGAAAACTGAATTACGTGACGTGAGCGAAAAAATGTAATTATAAGAAGATCTGTGCATTTTTAAGAGATAGACTATCACATTTTTTGTTATATTAAATCAGTTAGCAAATAAAGTATTTTTAGTTTTATTTAATTGAATAATAACAGTAATTGTGTCTGAACACAGCCACAAGTGCTGATCGGCCTGAGCGAGGCGCACCACCCGTCGGTGAGCAGTGGCGTGGCCTACGCGCAGCCGCCGCCCTCCAGCCGACACCTCGCCATACACACCGCGCCGCAACACTCCAATATGCAGGTGGGTATGATCTAGAAGAAAGGAACGATATCCTTATAGATACACTTTGTTGTCTGTCTATTTTCCTAAAGAATGCGTGGAAATATCAACATATTTAGGTCATAGATTATATTTATTAACACACATATTATATTTTATATTTCCAGTCTTCAAAGCCCGGCAGTATAACTCAAGGTTACCCAGTGCAGCAAAACAACCCCAATGTGCAGAATAACATGTATCCAAATAGACATCGTTACTGATATAACAAATATTTTAAATATGACAATTCACGCTAAGCCGTGAAAAGACTAGTCTAGACTTTAGACTAGTCTGTGGACAGCCTTGTTTCGTTTTGTTACAGGTTTTGACTTTTTTTTGTAGTGAATCTGTGGTTTTCCATTTTATTTTTAAATATAAGTAAATTTCAAATGTAAGTATTAGCAAAATATCTTTGTTATTTACACACTGTAGTGAAATATTATGACTTTATTATCGAAACGACAAAATAAATTTAAAAAAATCTTACATTCATAACTAAGAAAATCATTGAACAAATTAGGAATATTAAATTTTATAACGCAGTTATAATACACCAGCTAATTTACATATGTCTATTTATAACTATTAAATGAGGTTACTATTAAAATATTTACTCTCATCTCATTATTATTATATACGTATTCTTCATACAGTACGATCGACGAGTCGTGGCCGCTCTGAAGTTAGCTGTAGATGGCTGCGCAATTTGATTTTAGAATTTTTTTTACTTTTTTTTACTTTTGATTATTTTCTTCCCGAATGAACAATGTACAAAAGTTCCGAAAATCTAATTCACAAAGACCACGACTCATCCGCTGTACTTTATGTGGCTATTATAAGCGCAGCGTGTTATGATGTACACGATTGTACATACGAGCGTCTGTTTTCTTAGACATCATAACAAGTTGTGCTTATTTTTTCAATATTTTAATAACGCATTCTCATAAAGCAATTAAATATACATACATATATTCTTTTAGATGCCTGTTTTTCCGATATCTTATTAAAGACGATGTTAACACTACTAATTTTACTTATTTTATAAATTAATAGTTTCTGAGAATGGATGTTTGTACTTTTTGCTGGCAAAACTACTGACTGGGTACCGAATGAGACATACCTACATTATGTAAAAATTGTGGGCGAAACCACGGGTCGCTAGTATTTAATATGTATAAGAAATATGTATTACATGAATTGACACTCAAGTTGTTACGAAAAACTGAGCAAAATGTCACTGATTTTCTCTATATTTTAAAAATTATTATGGGAGATTTATTAAATATTGTAATTTAATTTTAAGTAAGTATTGTAAGTTAATTTTCTAATCTTTATTGTAAATAAACTGTATATACGCATATATAACCCAATTAACGTTAGTACTAATTGTATTATAATGTATTTAAAAGAGATCACGGTTATTTATAGTTCTAAGCATTGTAATCACTATATCGATTTTAATAATTTCTTTAAGAATAAGACGGGCCTTTAATTTTTTTCTTACGTAATTTAGCTGACGTAAACTCAATTTATGCTTTTAACACTTTTGAAATGTTATTCCACACTAAGGAAAGAAAAATATTTTAGTATTAGTAAAGTTATAAAAATGTAAAATGTAAAAAATAAAAATATAAAACTTAATTAATGTAGGTGTAAAATATTGACATAATAAATTGTTTTTTTATAATCGTTATATTGTATGGGTTTTTTTCTATAACATAATTATAATTTATAATGACAAAAAAAATATACAAAGTATAAAGCTTAATGGCTGACTGATTTTATTGACCTTTGTTAAATGTTTATTTATATTTTCTTATTAACACCGCAGACCCTTTTATTGTAAGCAAAAAAAATAACAAGTAATAATTAAAATGTCAAACCGTAAACTAGTTTTTGAATTTAACTACAAATACTAAAAAAAGAATAAAATAAATATTATATAGAATTTGTTGTATGGCGGTCCCATACAACAAATGTGCACCTGTAACGTACAGCTGTAAACCCTAAGCTGTAAACCCCATTTATTATTACCCTAATTATTTTTATAGTAATGAAAATAAATAAAGGAATTGAACCTTTAACCTGAGAAAGTAATGTACACTAATATGTTTTATTACATAATTTTTACTACCACTTGGACGAGGATTAAATATCGTATTACATATTTTATGTTGAAGTCTTCTTAAATAAACATAATTTATCTTTTCATTACTTTTTATTAAGTAATAAAATGCAAATGAACTAGCAAAAAGGTTTGCGGAGAAAGAACAACTTGAATAACTAAAACTTCAATGAAATCTGTGGTTTCTCTAGGGTTGACTATGAAAGTGGTTTCTCACTGAATATTAAATGAGATTCACTGGAGGAAATTAAATATTTATTTATATTTTCATTTCTTCGCTCTGGTGTCGAGGCAAAATGCGTCGTTTAGTTCCGCAGCTCTACACCGAATGCCTCTGGAATTCGGCGAAAAATGGGGAATGGACCTAAAACACTTGGTTTCCCTTGCCTAAATGCCTACCTTGCTGTGTGCGGGATACAGCGTGAAGCTAATTTTATAACAATAAATATGTATATAAATTTATTATAACCCTTAAGTAAAACCAGGGCGCAAACTAGGAAAGTTATTTATTAAATCTATCAAGCTCCAACCCTGGGGTGGGTGGGGTTAAAGGTGCACGGCAGTTGACCTGCAAGTAGGTCGCGATCGATGCACCACTGCATCTTACCGGCATAGAACATTCTAATTAAATATTTGCGTTTGTTTCGTAGAAATTGTATATATTTTTTTAAATTATTTTATATTCTATCAGAGTTCATTGATAAGTTTTCGGCTATACAGCTTCGCGGTGTATCCCGCGCACAGCAGTAGGTACAGTAAAAGGTTTTAAATATACCTACAACAGTTTTTCTTTAGTTTAAATATATAAATAGCTCCGTTTTCCCTCTTTGCCCGTTTAGAGGTAATGCTTGCAACTTAAGAACCTTAAAGTCGTACTTTGTTTAAGAATTCTGTATTTTAAGAAATATTCTACAACTAAGACAGCGGGCACTGCATCATAGTCCACTAATACTGCTCTACAATACGATGAAGCTTTTAAATTTGAAGTAAACTAAAATATTTTTTTTTAAAGTTTTAATTATTTTGTTTTTCAATAATAAAATGAAAGTAAATATAATAATAAAGTCGTAGGTAACATTTAAGCAACTTAGAACGCTACAGTTGTTTTAAACTTTGAGTGAAACCATATCCTAAACTCCTAACTTTTGAGACTACTGACCTTACTCAACGCTTACTTATATGCGCCACCTTTCTTGTTATTTATAACTGCAGTAGATCGATTATAGATGTTTTGTAGATTCTTTTTTAAAAGTAATTTAGTGGTAAAATTTTAAAGATAGATATCGTTTTTGTTATATTAAATTCACCTAAATTGGCATTCTTTTTATTAGTTGTTTTAATTTTCTTCTTCAGCCTCACGCTGTATCTCGTAGGGAGTCGAGTGGGCTCCCTATGCGTGTTGAGTGGCGGAACTCAAAGAAAATTAAAATATTAAATATATCACTTCCCTGAATGGAAATAGAACCCACAACTACCGCGCTTACCCTAGTCACACAATTAGGTATGCCACCCTGACTACGACGGCCTATATACTTATATACTTCTTATAGATCAAAATTAAGTTCGATATAGAATAGGATGAAATCGTCATTTAAGAACGGAAACGGAAAAGGAAATCCTTTTCCTCCTAGAAAAGCTTTAAAGGTTAAATTGTCTTTATATGTAATTACCTACTTGTGGTCTTGTGCTGTAAATTGCGTAGTCACTACAATGTGAAAAAAGAAACTAGGTAAGTTTCTTTTTTCAACATTCAATGGTTGTTAGTGTTGTTTGTAGCAAGTAGGGCTCGGAGACATAGTGAGAAGTCACTCATATTTTAACGTTTTAGGAACTAATCGGATCGTCAGATTAGACTGGGATGTTTAATATCAATTTTTATTAGTAATTATATCATACTAGGCATCAACTTCAGTTAACGAAATTACCTCTATGCCGTTGATGATTATTTGCCTCCAGTCTTTACAAGAAATAAGTAGGTATAGATAAAAGGGCCGACCTTCATACATCCGGTATATATTAGTAGGTACAATATTTAGCAGAAATAATATGTAAATTACTTACAATTATCGATAATTATATTAGATTAATAATATTTCCAAAATAGTATATGTTCAGATTGACTTTCATCTAATAAAGCATATTTATTTAAACTAGTTTTGGCATCTAAAATTCAAATCTTTGCCAGATCCTTCAGAAGATGTTGGCAACTTCCTAGTGGCTTTATTTAGAAATGTTCTTATTGCTATAGTTAGCGCGTGTTTAATAATAAAACTTCTTACATAGTTTCAATATTTTGCAATATGCCAATAATACATGACGAGAAAAACTATTGTCGAATGTTCGTATACGTACTTATGTTCTTTACTATTTATTTCAGTTTAGATTGTTTCTCATTTGAATTGTGTTTAAGAAATACCTCAGCTTCACGCTGTATCCTGCATGCAGTAGGGTAGGCAGAGGGAACCTAGTGTTAAGACACTCCGTTCCCCACTTTCTGCCGAATTCTGAAGGCATTGCGTGTTAAGTGGCAGAACTCAACGTCTGCTGGAAATGTGAACGTAAATAAATATTTCACTTCTTCGAGTGAGGATCGAACCCACAACCGTCGCGTTCCAGTCACACCCTGGTGCCGCTGTGCTACGACGGCCTCAGTACACAGTACCTACACAGTACCTATAGGAGAAACCTCTCTGCACAAAATTGATAACTTTTGTACCGACATAAAGTTTTAATTACACATGTTATAACTTCTAGGTCCATAGTTTATTTTAGCTTGTACAAACAAAATAGAATTTTGTTAGTACTTCGTACCAATGAAACAGTTTTTTTATTTGAAATTGCTTTATTTACATACTTCATTCGTATTTGTTATAATTTTTTGTCTATAGCTATTGCATACCTCGCGAATTTGAGAACTAAAGAGCGAGGAAATGGAAATCATTCGTTCCTCATTTGGGAATCGCATCCATGGCCGCTGCGTTTCCAGACTCTGTGCCGCTGTGCCATGATGGCCTCGTTACTTTTTGGGTGGTGGATTCTAACTTTTAACTAGACTGTGAAATATTTTTTACGAATTTATATTAAATACTAGTGGACCCGGACGCGGCTACGCCTGCTTAAACAATAAGAATGTTTATTAAATATATTTTCAGTTTTCAATAGAATTAGTAAGAAAATATAAGCTTAAATAATCAAAAAGAATAATAATTAGAGACATATTATTAGAAAAATTATCTGAGAAATTGAAAACCAACATAAGAAGTAAAAATAACTAAAGGATATTCTTAATATTAGAAAATGTACCTAGAACCCGTGCCTTAAAACTACCTAAAAATATTTTTTACCAGCAATATCAAATAAAAAAAGAAGAGAACCAAAGTGTAATTTTAAATTAATTATAAACAGCAAATAAAGTTCGAAAATGTATGAAAATTTATAAAACCATCAACGTCATCTGCCCGTTCGCGTCGGTCATATTCATACTATGCCGCCCGAAGGCTAGGTCATTGCGAATCAGTGACATCTCCCTTAATTATTTAATAGAATGTTACACAGTAAACTATAATGTCAATCTAGATAAAATGCTAAAAGTGACTATAATATTTATTTTCATAAGGATGAATATCAAAATGTCGCGGTAACGGTTGCGTAGCAACGCGACGGTTGTTATTAACATGGCAGAATAAATTACATGTCAAATTAGAAAGTACTTTAAAATATATTAGTTTATATGTGTAATGTAATGTTATATAGCCTATAGCACTTCTGAAGAATGCAGCTTTCATACAAAACAAAAACAATGTAAATCGGACCAGTAGATCCAGAGATCTTAGCGTTCAAACAAACAAACAAACTCTTCCGCTTTATTATATTAGTATAGATACGTTTAGTTACAGTTGTTTCAATGGTATCACGACAGTTAATTCATACTAATTTAGCACTTCTTAAATAATATTACACACGTTCCATTCTATATTTAACAGTAAAAAATTATCTACATTTGTTTAAAGTTGGCTCAGCGTCTGGTCGCTGGCCTGCGTCCAGATGCACTCGTTGCTGTCTATAAACTTACCAACAGTGTAGAAAATATGTTGCAATAACATGCATTATAAATGTAAATACAGACTTATAAAGTAATTTGACTATGTGAATTCGATTCGATTCGAAATAGATTCAAAGAACAGCTACCTCAAGGATTTCTTTAAATATTTCTCAGCAATTTCTAATAATTATTTTGTAAATTTAGTAAGCATGTACTCACCACGGTGCTATAGCTTGCATATAATTTGGTTTCTTGGCAGCGTACCAAGATACAATATAATGATAAGTTAGACTTCCATCAATACAGCTGTCAAAACCGCATCAAATTACGTGCAACAGCTTTTACGTCACGTTACTCACGTACATAAAAATTGTAAACATAAACAGATAACCTAAGATTCTGTTAATTCCACAAAATTGTGGACATATGAACAGGTAAAGAAACATTTACACAAAATAACATTCCTTATAAGTTTTCTACTATTATAAAATATCAGCGTAAGCTTTAAAAATCTCATAAAGGAAAGATTTTTGACTTAACGTTTCAAACGTATGGCTCGCGTCCAGCTGCAACTGTCGATAAACTTCGTAGTATCTGCTATGGAAGAAATAAATTGGAACGTCGAAAAACGACAGTCCTTTATTTGGGAATTTTTAATCCAAACAGTTACTGGCTTCAATCTTCTACTGAGATTTGGGTGCAGTGCGGGTTTTTGTTATTATATAGGTTGACTGGTTTTATATTTATAAAAATACTATTTTAATATTTGATAGTTGCATAGGTAACGGTTTAATAGGAGCTTAAGGATTGAAATAAATTTACTACAAAAAAAAACAAGTTACATTATTAGTTTTTAATTAATTAATAATTATATTTTTTTTATTTATGGCACAAACATAATTATGTACATTACATACTAAATTGTATAAATTAAATATTTAATTTTAATTGTGCTACTTAAAATTAAATATGTACGAAAAACGCTCCAAAGCCTCTCAAGACTAGACCACACAAAGGTTCCAAGTACTAAATCTCGCGAGTCATTTTCAAACCCACAAGTGAGTTTTCAACAGAAAGAGACTTTATAACTTAGTGAAAGCTCAATAGAGATAAATTATCCTATTCTTTGAAGCTCTTCTTTGTCCCCTATAGGTGGTTGGTTAATTTAAACCTTATGTTAATAGAATAAAGGTTCTACGTGATACCTCATCTGATATTTGAGGCTGTACTGCGCATGCGTGGAGCTATCGACTTCCCCCTGTAATCTGAACGCAGTTCGCAGGACTAAACGCAGGATAGGTATAGCCTATAAGGCCTATGCGTACAACTTGTCGTTGTCGTCGGATGCACCCAGCATTGAATATGAAATACTAATTTTGATATTATGTCAAATATATGTCTACTTTTTTTTTAAATTTCTTCCAAATTAAATGTAGAGTTCTAAATACAGAACTTCTGTGCTGTGCTTTCCGAAATTGTAAATGATTTTTATAGACAATCTACAAAAATAAATATGGTAAAAGTCGAAAATTAACTTTCTGATTGAACTTTAAGAATGCTAACATTGAAGCTATTAAAAGAACCAGATAAAGCAAAAGAGTTTTCACGTTTTATATATATTTTTTAGTCTATATCGCACTATTATAAATAAAACGTTACTTTTATAACATATAAATGTCATCATTACAGTTTTCTCGTTCTAAAACACACATATCCTGATTAGTGATGTACCGACTTGGTAACGGAAGGGGGAAATTACTGTAAATATTAAGTTTTAAAAGTCTATTTTTTTTATAAAATATTTGTTATCTTACTTTGATTGTTTCAAAGCAAGTTTATTTAATTTACGAAACATTTAAATTAGTATACAAAATCTGAGTCCCAAAAAATTTTAACTAGTTAGTCCAAAGCCAAACACGCAGTTCTTTAAACATGACGAAAAGTGAAGATGTCTCAAAAAACACTCAACAAGGCCGTACCAACGTTCTTTTCTTTTCGTTGAATTCATAAATAGGTTAAATTGCTAGATTGGTACTTAATTATTATATATTTTATTATAATTATATATAATATGTATAACTATTTATTATATGTATATTTATATATTTATTGGATGTATATGTATGTATATGTATGTATATTTTACTTCTGCACACCTGCATACGTATTATCCCACATGACAAGGTTGGCTGGGAGAGAATGCTTTTAGCGTTAAGCCCGCCTTTTGTTTTTGTTTTTTTGTAATTTTGTGCAATAAAGTATATATAAATAAATAAATAAATAATATATAATTAAATCTCCGCTAACTTTCAAGGACTTATAGATGTTTTGTTTTCTATAATTTACACTATAACAATCAAAAACTTTGCACGTTCACGTTCATAATAATATATAGTTTCATGTTACAAATGTAATAGGTACAACAAAGTATAAGTGGTTATGGTTGAATATCATCTCTAAATATTCCTGCTTTAGTAACGAGATAATAGGTTCGATTCCTACTCGAGGAAATGAAATATTTTATATTTTTATTACTTCGCTCTGGTATCGAGGCTAAGCGCGGCGTTGAGCTTCACCACTTAACACGCAACACCTCCAGAAATCCGTAGAAAGTGGGTAACAGACGTGTCTTATTGAGAACAGTGTTTTAACACTAGGCTTCCAGTTCCCTCGGCCTACATTGCTATTTGCAGGATACAGCGTAAAGAAAAAATGCTGGGTACTATTAGCGCGAAAATTGTGTACAACGATGGAGTCGCCAGGTTACAGACCCCCATTAATATAATTTAACCTATAGAGGTTAAATAGTAAGCCAGACCCTGGGCAACATATGCCGGGATTAATGTCAGGAGGAAAAAGAAAAAGGAGATGAATGTGCTTATCATCGATAGCATATTTCGGGGTATTTGAATTGCATTCGAGATTCGGGGGCGTTTAATTTTAGCTGTATCATTCCACGCGCCTTACAATGATAGCGAAGTTTGCTTACTATATCAATATTATATTTGATAGGTATATTTTATCCAAATATACATGTAACTTTAAACGAATCCGACATTGGAATCTTTGGATCTTTAGACACGTAAATTATTAATATATATATTTTATTTATTTAATGTACTTATATAAATAAAATAAAGGCTGATAATTCCTTTCCAGCTGGACTCCGATTACAAATTGAACGACACTGATCTTAATATAAATATTTCCTCTGAAACTGTAAATACAGAATCCTAAAAAAACTGAAACCGTAAAAAGATGAAATTGTATTAAAGTTTAAAAGGAAACAAGAAAGTGTTTGCCTTGATAAAGAAGTAAATGTTATAACATTCATACTTTTATATTCTAAGCAAGAATGCTCCAGCTCTTGGGAAATCGAGAATAATAAACTCGGCTTCATAAATTTATTATTTATATTAAAATAAGTAAGTCTTTGTAGTATGAAGTTAATTAAGTATATATTAATATCCTCCACACCTACATGTTTCGTTTCCTTTATATCTAAAGGTGTATGTAGGTTATTTAAGCCTCAATCCTGAAAGGTCAAATCCTGATCTTAAAAAAGTAATTCTATTGAATTTTTCATTTCAAAATGTTTTTTTTATCGACCTTGTAAACTGCTAACTCCAAATTAATAAATGTAAGACGAACTAAAGGAGTCAGGTGTCTAATCTCTCCTTTCTTGAAATGCGTGAAGATATAAAAGTGTACTATAATAAAAAAATCATTCAAATAATAGAAACAAAAATGTTTTATTACAACCTTTCATAAGTACATAGTGACGTGTCACTAAAATTCCTTTGCATACTTGACAAAATACAGGAGATCTTTAAAATATAAACTAAAAATGTTATTATATACATACATAAAAAACTTACTCTATGCAATAATAGCACGGCTTTGTTAAATACAAAAATGAAAAGCGCAAAACACCATTTTTTAAGATTTAAAAAGCAAGACTCGTGACCTCAAATGCTGAGTAGGTGCCTAGGGGGAACCTTGGGGGTACCTAGGGGGTGCATTTTGTCACCTAATCATAATGGCGTCTGAGCAACGAATTATAGCTATTACTATTAGTTCACCCCGCATCGCACTGCCAAGGTCACATCGATCGCGGACAGAGACAGAGATATCGATATAGTGTTTCTCTCTCCAATAGAAAAGCGAATTTCCGCCAGACTGTTAGTAAACATAATGTAAAAAATTGTAAACATAAACATTTAGGTAAATGTTTTTAATATAAGTAATTTATTAATATAATATTATTTTTCTAAAACTCGTTCGTGTTGTTTGATGTGAATTACAAAATGTATGGCTATATATAACAAGAAACCTCGACATTGTCATGGGTTCGATTTCTAATCTAATCTAGTCTCTAGTGACATAAACCATACATATTCCTTTGCTTTAGATCATTCTAGAGCAAAGGAATGTCATATTCTATTGAACATAGTAGGATGTGTACTATGAACCTTTTGTTTTTTTTTTTTCAGCTTCACGTTGAAACTGAACGCTTTTTAACTGTCGGCTAGTGTTTGTAGACCATCGAAAAATGAGATTTTCTAAACAATATAAAGTAAATATTAATTTGGAAATTCATACGGTATACGAATACCTGTTTTATTCTTAATAAAAAAACAAGCGTAATAAAAATATGTTAATTTGAAAAGTTATATGAAAATATGAAAAAAATGTAATGATTCAATTATGAATTTTTCACTGTTTAAAGATTTTTCTTTTTCATTGATCTGAGTGGGTCGCACTAAGGATATAATGGTATCAGTTTCTAAAAATATAAGTTTTCAGCAGTTGTTGTACTTTCAAAGTTACGCTTAACTACCTACAAATGGAGGGAAGAGTCTAGTTTCAAGAGACTCTTATACTTTCCACCTAATCTCGAAACATCGTGCATAGTATATAACCGACAACTTGAGAAATTATGTGCCTGAAAAAAGAACGGTTTACTCGTACACTCGTAACACTTTTTTGCAATATTATTTGATTAAAATAAATAGGTGTAAGTAAACTCTACATCCAGCCATAGAGACCATTTAGAGATATAAGTTTTCAAGAATATATTTTAACAACCAATATAGTTTAAGATTTATTTTCTTTAGATTTACTGTAAAAAAAATGTTTTTTTATATTTTTGATACTTAATAGCGTGAGTGCTTCTTCCCTTATATTTCTCGGAACACAAATCTTCGTAAAGTTTTTGCCTAAAATCGGGGCTAACAAGATCCTTAGAATGGTACTAAACAAAAAAGTTGGAATAATTTCTTAGAAATATGTTATTATAACTATACGAATAATTTGAAAAAAGTTTATAATGGTCTACACGATATATAGAGGTATTATTTGAGGTAAAGGCCAGTCGTGATGCAGGGTACAAGCGTGTAACTGTAAAAGCGACAGATTGTAGGTTCGATTCCCACTCAAGGAAAATCAAATTATTAATATTTTCATTTCCTCGCTCTCGTAACGACTGTTCCGCCGTCGAGTTCCACAATTCAACATGCATTCCATGAATTCTGAAAGCTTTTTTCAGATTTCGGCGGATAGTGGGGAACGGAAGTGTCTTTATAGCCTATCCTGTTATGTACGGGAAACAGTGTAAAGCTGAAAAAAAAGTACATACAGAAAAAATATATACTTAACAAAAAAGTAGAGAGTGACTAAATATTTCTTGGAGATATTTATAAGTAAAAGAAAACAATGTTGGTTTTGGCACATTAACAGAGCGAGTAAACGAAAACATTAAATATTTAATTTCCCCGAGTAGGAATCGAACCTAAACCTGTCGCAATCACAGTCGCACGCTTGTACGAGTAACCCTGCGTCACGACTGATCTCAATAACTATAAACCATTAATATTCAATACTAAACAAATATTTGCGCCCGCCCATATTTTCATTAGGTCTGAGAATTTCAGTTTCACTATATAATAGAAAAGAAGTAACAAAACAAGTATAAAAATAATAAGTATGTATAATTCCCTTGTTTCACTCTCCAAAATAAAAGCTTCTCTATACATTAGGTGGAACAAAAGATGGAAGACGGTACGTTATGCTCTCGCAAGTTCGTAGCTGCGCCGCCGGCCGGCACTTTGTGGGTGTGCTTCATTCTACACTAGCTAGACATGGACCTAGACTTTCGATATCGATATATTTTTTATTAGCAATATATCAATTATTAGTTGAAAGTGGAATTAGGTATTTTTTGGGCAAATAATGGTCAGAAAAACGGTCTCTTCATTTGGGCGTGAAACAAAATGTTAATAAAGAAAACAAAGTGTCTCAAACTTTTATTTTTGTAGCAAAGGCTATTCCATATATGTTTTTAGCAGCTAGCTGTACTGTTAAAGCCTCACCCCGTGATAAAAATGATATCAACTAAATGATAAAAAAAGGTTGCAGTAGTCTTATATTCTAAAACAAAACTATTCATTTATAAATTTCAATAAATTATATTTATTTATATTTGTAACTTGAATTAGATATACACTTAAGATTATATTGAATTGTAAAATACATTAAAATCATTAATAGTGATAAGGTCGCCTTTGCATACTACTCTATGTCTTTTGTTTTACTATTTAGTTATGTGTTTGTTTATGTATGCAATAAAGAGTTTATCTATCTATATATCTAAAAATATACTCCATCATTTATTAGTATTGAAAAGAAATACTGCTTTTTTATATTTTTTTGTTATACAACGTTTGTTAATGTAATTCCGCATGTAGCAGAGTAGGCAGAGGGAGAGACACTTCGCTCCCGCCTTTCCTCCGAATTCTGGAGGCATTGCCTATTGAGTGGCGGAATTCAACGCCAGACACCCGAGCGAGAAAATGAAAATATTAAATACTTCATTTCCTCGAGTGCTCAAGTGGTTTAGCTTCAATTGCATTAATTTAAATACATATACCAACATATATAACGACAGAATAAATCAAAAGCTCTACAGCTGGGTAATCACTCGCCCCTCACTATCGCCCGCTCCTCCCTTCAGTCACTCTCGCCGGTCGGAGGCGTGCGGACATTTCTCTCGTTGCCGTAAAAACGCCATAAAGCAATTTCTACTTCCTTGTTTATCCGCACTGCTTAGTTATTGGAAAAACTGCTGTTAACCTTCTAGAAAAGGTAAGAAATCTTTTTTTATAACAAAAGGAAAGCTATGGTAAAAGCGCTCGGCAATTTTCAAGGACGTTTTATTCACTGTCTGCTCTACATTATGTACTATGTGTGTACATTGTACATATATGCGTTGAAACCAGCTTCCTAGTTATAGCAAAAATGAATGAGAGTAGGTATGTCGAGTATTTTTCACGAATGATTTTCGTTCAGATCATTTTAATTAGTGCAGTGTTTTTTTATCTAGTATATGACTTATAAGCCATATATACACATTATATGTATATATTTATATAAACTTGTATGTTTGTATATACTATTTTTACGTTTATGTAAATTTTTACCTATGCTTCAATACTTTCTTATAACATTTCATGAAACTGAATTAGCTACTATATAATAGATTGTATCAATTTTTGTGGGCTTTGCGATTACCATATTATGCTACTCAGTAAATATACGATAAAATCATGCAATTCTTATTTTCTGTTGACTTTAATGATAGCATAGATATGTACAAGTAACCTTTTAATATAATATAAAAACTTACTGTGGTTACTTCAGTGGTTAAGAAGCTGTAAGTGTATATAAAATTGTACATAGCGATTTCCCCCAATATTAAAAATCCAGTGGAAATTAATTATCTAAAAAGTTTTATTGATATTATAATTAAATTAAAATTATATTATCAGAGACATCTCTCCGGTTAAATAATTTCCATTGATGGATTACGTCGCACCACCGACACGCCCACCCGCGATCATCGAACCCCGTTGAAATCAGGTCATGTTCTCTGTTTACATTCATCTTATATTCTGTGAAATAATCTAAGCTATCAAAGCTTATATTTCTTTTGTTGTAATAATAGAGCAATATTCAATACTATTTTGGGTGTGTCTAGGGTAAAATAAAATGTTAAAACAAAAGTAGGAAGACATTGTATGCTTGTATATTCGCGTAAAGCATTACAAGTATGAAATCAATTATTATTATGCTTAAGATGTGTGAACATTCCTTAGATTCTGGATATTTATATATAATCAAAAAAATAATTCTAAAGAATATAATCAACATAACATATTATGTTGATTATATTCCTTAGAATTTGTGATATTTCATCACTCAGGAATCTAAACAAGAAGAATGCAGTAGCAGTTATTTGTGTCAGAACTGTTATCAGTTTCTTTATACAACCCCAATAAGAGATTATTATGCTGTGTACGTGACCTTCCTCTCGTATTATCGACTGTTCTTGCGGAGGTCATCTGAGACATCACATTTCATTTCTTGTCTTCAGGGATTTGTTTAAAAATTTTCGAATGCTTTTCCTCTCAATGTTCGTAAGTCACAATCGCTCTTTTTAAAAAAAAAACCTTTTAAAACTTTGCATTTTATAAATAATGTTAAATAAATAAGCTATAAAGGAAAGCATCTGAATTATGTAGTACCTAACGATTTTTATGTTTTAATATGTAATTGGACATAGGATTCAATATGTAAATATTATTGAAGGCCTTGGCGCATCGGCACAAGTGCGTGACTGTAAACTGGTTGTGGATTCAGTTCTTTGCCTTGTAGGTTCCTCTGCCTACCCCGCTATGTGCGGGATCCAGCGTGAAACTGATTTATAAATATTACGTGTATTAGTAGTGGGTCGGTTCCCTGTACAATAAAACAAAACTCAAAACGTCCAAATGTTTAAACCAAAATTAATTATTTTCCAAACAACCTAATTGTACCAGAAAAACGAAACAATACAAATCACAATTTTTATTTATACTCTGAGATTGAACTTTGGAATATAATGTAAATAATTTTCTCCATTGTTACGAATGTTATGCTTGAATAATTTAATTACGAGAGCTCTCACGTTTCACGTAGCTGGTTGCATGCAACCCACGCACCCAGTACTGTGGCGAACAAAGAAAAATATGCTGCAGCACGTATTCATTACTTCAATAGCGAAATGTATGTTAAACTAAATTCGTTTCAAGCTTAACCGTTCGAAATGGCTTTTCGTTGTAAAACTTCAAGTAAATCCTGGATAGATGTTTGTGGTTCTATTTTTTAAAGATCTTTTTAAAGGTTAGTAATACTTATAGCATATATAAGTTGAAAAGAAAAAAAAACGATCCCCTGTGGGACATTTTATATTATATTGCTGATAGTACGATACCATAATTATTATTATAGATAAAAAATGCTTTAGATATATATAACTTTGGATATGGCATTAAATGAACTTGGTTCTTATCTTCTGTGTGGTATATTCTAAACATATGTAACTAACTTTGCAAAAACAAGTTGTTTGTTACTTTACTACATGCTATACATTTTGTTTAATTATTTACAAATGATATAAAAATTTATCATGCTATAATAATATAAAAAAGTATTATATTATTCATATTTCTTAAATACGAGCATAGAGAATACGCTACGAGCTACGGTAGTGCTACGTCAAATGTCTATAATATTCTCTTACTTGAAGAGGCTTAAATATATAAAGAAATACATTGAAGTATTTTTATTGATTATGATAAAATATATATAAGAAAAGTTTATTAATTCCGTGCGATAAGTAGCGAATCGAGGAGTATTATGTATAATATTTACTTTTTCAACTACATAGTTCCATTACATCAAAGATTTTTATGGGGTGTTCATGGGATCTTTTATTTATATATTTTTTTATTTTTTCTTGAACAGATAAATATACCTTATTACATAGCGTATGTAACCTAGATTTGTCCACAGTATTCTTTAATGCCATTAATAGATTAAGCCTAACAAGTTAGACTTTAAGTAAATAGTTGCCTCATACTGAGACTTCATAGTAAATTAGATTTCCTTCATAATTTTACGAAGTGTACTTCGTAAAAAATACTACGTCAGTTTTTATTATATACGAGGATCGGCACTTTTCTTAAATCTACAATTGTTTTGTATAATGAACACGTTTTAGGCGTTTAAAAATTAATTATAAAATAATTATAAATAATATAATAAAATTAATAAAATAAAATAATAAAATTAATTATAAAATTTAAATATAAAATAAAATATAACTGTTAAATGTATATAAGTTTTAAATTGTTTTTATATAAAAAAAAAAAATACCTTGTGTGTTAGATCGTGTAACTGAAAGGTCATTTTGTATTTAACCCGACAGCAAAATATAGACATCAACATTGATAATAGTTAAATATTTGCTTACTACGTCTCGAATTCCACAATATAACATCAACCGATACTTTTAACTTATAGATAATTGACGGACAAATTGAATTTAATATTAGAGTTTTATCTGAAGTATAAGTAGTTGTATATTTTTGTTACAGATCCGGCAGCACCACCCCCACAGTGGAAAGTGTTTAGTGTTGTGTTGAACAAAAGATCAAAATGATAGACGATAGTTGAGCTTAAACGTTATATTTAAATTTTCATCGCCAAAATGTTTACAGAAGAGAAAATAATGATATCAAACAAGCACTAGAGGGCGCTACCGCTCCAAAACCACCTCCAAACTATCAATGTTAAATTACAGACTCGTCTCTACGCATTTCTTGAAGCAACCATAACTTTTCTAGACTCTCCGTACGTACTTACAGACAATAGTGCCGTACCAATATGTGCCGAGATCGAGATATGTCGGTGAAAAGTAGTGATATCATCAAATAAACACTTAGAGAACGCGTCGAGGCATCTAGTGTAGGTCTCCGGCAAGACGGCGCGCGTATTCGCCCCACCGTTTCGTTTTATTTCTTTCATTTTGTTTTACATCAAAGGATAAGCAATAGCCCAGTTTCATTGGTAGTCAATCACCGAGGGTCTCGGCCGGCTTCGGGACCCGGCGTTACACTGGCCAGTCAGAGCCGGCACAGCATTTCTAGGATCTTGGAGTCAATCGTAGGCGCTGCCAGATATTGCATTGTAAGTATTCTTCTTTCTCCGTTTATATAATATTTACTATAATGATGAGAGACTCCACGGAGCCTGTTGCCGACCTACATGTAATTGTTTGATGTAATACTCGACATCGTTTCTTATATCTCATTTGGAACACTGCCAACTACCTAATAAACAAAGGTGACTTCACTAAGAATATATGATGTTTCATTGAAGTGCTTCAGTGTCGGATGTAATTTAATTTCAGAACCACGTAACGGCCGATCGCTTTTGGAATTTGGGAAATTTAATTTCGAGTTAGAATTTAAAATCTGAGGCGAACATGGTTCTTTTGGAAATTAATCAGGTACTTGTAAAGACAAAGGCTGTGGGGTTTTCATTATTAGAATTTAATATTACTTAGTTATCTTAAACAATATATTATATACTAACTAAAGTTTATAATTTTTTTATTATATAATTAATATTTATATATAGCTTTATATACGCTTCGCTAAGAGGAGAGGTTACTGAAAAGAAGTAGTCATTTTCTGTAAAAAATACGGTGTTCTAGATATTTCAGTAGCCTTGCTTACTGTGTAGGTCCTTTTGTACAAAATGTGAGAACGCTTGGAACAAACATATAGATTGGTCACACTTAGAACTATTATTGGCTTTGAAAATGTTTAAAGTACACTCGTACAAGTTACTAGCGCTACACGACCATACCACATCAGACGATCACACGACATTGTATCATCCGCAAGAGGCTTAGATCGAGCACACTGTACTGACCTCACTATTCTAATACAAACACGCGGTAGGGCTACGGGCACGACTCTGAGTGCTCGAGCGAGGGCCGGGGTGTGATATCGGGGCTCGCGTGGCGTGCGCCCTGCTGCGAGAGCGAGAGGAGGAGAGAGGGAGACATGGCGGCGCCGGAGTGCGAGCGAGAGGCTCGCAAGCGCCGCGAGCGCCGAGACTCGGGCTGCGCGCACGAGCGCAAGGAGCGGAGGCCGCACAGCGAGGAGAGGACGCCGCCGCCTCCTCCGCCTCCGCCTCTGCACGACTACAACAGGCTCGAGGTGAGACACTTTAGTATTGCTTACTCAATCTAGATAAAACTGCCAAAAGTAATTGATATATCTAGAGTTACATAACTATTCAAACATTTTAATATTTTTTTAGTATAAGTACTCAATTTTGAAGTCCACGCAACAACCAAAAAAAAAACTCAGACCCCGAGGCTAGGATTACTTATAAATCAACTTTATTCTCAAAATTGTAGCTTAATATATTTTATAACTAAACCATTATTTATATTTTTTTTGTTATTTGTTTCAGTCTGAACGTCGAGCGGAGAGATTATCTCGAGCCAGACGTCCACAGTACGGCGGCAAGAGACGCAGAGCTACCGCGCGCCTCCCTCGCCAGCCTAAAGAGAACGACAGGCACACTGATGAGACTAGAAGCGGTACACCACCGCATTTTGAATACGTCGTGCAACAGAAACCTGAAAGTGAGCAGTTATTTTATATATTTTTTGTCTTTATAGACGTTTTAGTTTTCTTTTCTCTGCTCTGGTAGACAAAGGCGAGGAAATGATGAGACGAGGAAAAGTTAGTTTAAAATAACTTATATATTTCTATATTCAGTATGTGAAGAAACTGAGAGATCGTTCAACGTTGTTAGCGCGAGCATTCGCCATGAGGAGGCAGAACATGCGCGACGCGACGAAAGAAGTGAACCACCACGCCGCACTCAAACCAGCCCCAACCGACGTATTGAGAAACTTAGCAAAAAGGTAAAAAATATAATTATATTTAAAACAATTTATATGTCTTTTGGTTTCGTTGATTCAGAAGTTAATTTTTTTCTGTGCTCCAAGGAAGTTTATCCTTGGATATTAGATATTGATTTCAGCTTGTTTATAGAGATATCAACCTCCATAAACAAGTTCCTAAGACAAGACGATAGAAATATACTATAAGAGATGTGATTATTTCCTTTGTGGTTCTTACGTTTTAAGATATTAAGAGCGTTTAAAAAAAAGCTTTTCGCTTTTTGAAAGAGGACCGAGTATCAACAAACTCCGTTTTCAACACTATTTTTTTTTTCTTGCAACCTCCATTGTCAAATAGTATGAAGTCTTTTCAGCGTTATTGGACAATAGAAGAGGACTTAAATGAATTTTCCATCGAATTTATCCAGCTTCATTTTTCCTCGAAGCTATTAAAATATGTTCGATATATAATACATTTTGTTTAAACGATGCGATAATTATCTGTGGGTATTAGGTTACTAAGCTATGTCGCAATTATAACAATGATAATATTCGTATTTGATCGATCGGTGAAAGGGCATTGTGGGGTCATTTGAATGTACAAATATGGGCTTGTCACGAGCTCATATCAAACAGTCGTTTCAATAAAAATCGTTTTAAGTGCTAGTACCTAAATCAATAGCGTCATTGAGGATCACAGAGAATCAATTCTAGAAACATAAATAAATAAAACTAATTAAAAAAATCTCATCGTATATTTTATTTTTTATTTTTCATCATTACTTATTTATATATTAATTCTTTATAGCAAACCATACATTAAATTATATAACATAAATAATCACATGGTAATTTAAGTTTGTCTGTAATCTAATACGTCTAGAGAGAATTGATTGACTTGTGGTTGCAAGCTGATTATGCAACTTACATAACATGAGGGTAATTCGATACTTTTGCTTACATAAGTAGTATTTACATGCTACGTATATTTAGAGTACGTAGGTATATTTTTTTAGCTTCAGGTTGTATCCTGCACATAGCTGGGTAGGCGGAGGGAACGGCGAAGGGAGTCCTAGTGTTAAGACACTACAAATTCTAGAGGCATTGCGTGTTGAGTGGCATTACCAGAACAAGGAAATAAAAATATTACATATTTCGTCAGATATTATTTGTGCTATTCAAGAAATTCCGATATATTTTTTTAACAGGATAGAAATTGTATATATAAATACAATAGTCCCAATCGTTTCGAGAATCTTAAATATGATTAATACTTTCAAATTTTACAGAATCCATGCTGTTTACATCTTATTAATCATTAACATTCTCTATTTCTAGATAAATGTACTCAAGAAGAACATTGCTAAATACGAAACCGATTTCGAAGCTCAAAACGGGCATGCCATTACCCAGGGTGATCGTATGACGGACGTCCATCTGGTCCGGATGTATGAAACTGTTCGTCAGCTGCAAACCGAGAAGCGTTGTATCAAAGCGGATCCCGTTGAATATGCTTTGAAGGTGCAAGCGGAGAAATTGCAGAAAGAAAGAGATGATAAACTAGATGCGGCATTGAAGAGCGACAAACCTATGACAGAATTGGTACGGGATATAGAAGAGGTAAGCGTAATAACTAAGCTTCGTTATTTATTTTATATTAATTTTATTTATGTATGTTATAACTAGCTGCTGACCGAACAGTGCGGCCGATGCGTTGTGGCCTCATTGAAGTTAGGCTTTCTGAACTGTTGCGCATTGTTCATTGGGGAAGAAAGTAATCTAAAGTAAAAAACATGCCAAACTCAAATCTGCACAGCCGATCTATAGCTAACTTTAGAGCGGCCACGACTCATCGGCCGTACTATAACTTCATTTATGAGAACATTATGACTGCAGCTCCCACATAGTTATCTAAAATAATCACTAGGTGAGAAGTACTTTCATCTCACATACACTCGTATAATATTGTTATTAATTTAAAATTCAAAATTTCAATTAAATATTTTAAAATTCCAAGTGGGTAGAAGGCTGTCGACAAACAGGCGGCAGAGCTAACGTGCCGGAATCGAACTGGACACCATCGCAGCTAGCTGCAGAAAAGTCATGTGTACAAAGAGCACTCCTACGCTTAGAAGCAGCGCGTGGAAGACCTCCAGCACATTCGGAGGAGCGAGGTGCTGCAAGGCATTTGTATGAACGATACAGAGCTGTCAAACGAGCTTTGGCCAGCTTTAGACCGGACGCTGTAAGTATACAATTTTGAGTTCATATTATTTTCAGAATATCTATTTTCAGTTTGATAATTTTATAATAACATGTTGATTATGTTCAGAATATTGTAAGATAAAAATCGTAACATGTAATTAACAAGCGTTTACGATTTCAATTTCAAACCTTTACGGACGTGAACGGTTTTTTGGAATGTAAAGTTGCAGGATTTCGCCTTCATATTTAAAAGTGTGTATCATTTATGACACATTTAAGTTTACGAACTAGCTCTGACTGCAGGTACAATGGATTGTTTATACATATATAAGTGGAAGACATATTTATAGATACATCACTTCTTTCTCAACTTTTTACTAAATTCTAAACAATAATATTACACAAAGAATAAATTGTGTTAAAGTATTTCTTGTATATATTTCAGATTATTGGCGGCACCAACGGCGAGCTAGCTACCATCCACGAACACGAGACCATGCTGTTCAACACGAGCGTGGACAGCTCCAGCGACTCGCAAGAGAAACCTTCAGATTCTTCTCAGGTTGGATATATTATAAGTTTATTTTATGTAGTCTCTTATACGAAATTATATCTAACACGGTTATTATATCACGATGTATCCCGTTCTTAGCAATATAGGTAGAGGGAATGAAGTATCTTTACATTAGTGCCCATTAAGAAACTTCTATACCCCACTTTTCGCCGAATTCTCTATTATTCGCATTACTTGTAGAGTTGTGTAACTCGATGCTGCGCTTTGCCTCGTTACCAGAGTGAGGAAATGAAAATATTAAATATTTCACTCTCCCGAGTAGGAATTGAACCTACAAGCGTCGCGTTTACGGTCACATGCTAGTGCCCCTCTTCTGCCACGATTGCCTCTATTGTTTGATTATATTTAAACTATTTGCGATATTTGTAAGTATATACTTAACATATAAATATAATATTTTTTACTTATTTGTAATACATAATTTACAGGAAACCATAGACACTCCTCTCCAATCACCGCCAACGCGCGAGGGCGTGGAAGAGATGCCGTCTTCCACCTCGTCTGCCAAGTCTGCCACGACCAGCGAAGAAGCCCCCAACGAGGGCTTGCATTGTATGGGACTTGAAGATCTCACTAGAGCTCTGACAGAAGCTAAGATGCTTAAATATGTGAGTTTATGTTCCAATCATTATTTCTACCTTGATGCTGTATCTCGCATATAGCAGAGAAGGCAGAGAGAACTTAGTGTTCACACTTCGAGTTCACATTTCATGTTAAGTGACGGAACTCAACACTTTAAACAGAAGCGGGATATTGAAAATAATTAAATATAATCATTCACTCGAATGGGGATTCAACCCACAACCAACGTGCTCACAGTGAGGCGTTGTCTCACCGCACCATGATGGTGTCATTATTTGTTTATAATAACTTTATGATTGTATATTATAATTTGTATTTGGCGATGAATACATGTAAACCAATTATAATATGTGGGTATTTCGTTAAATATATCGTATAAAACGTATAAAAATTTGAACGTAACGAGACGGGAACCTCCGCGGCTGTTTGGAAACCGCCCAAGCACTCTAACCACCAAGTCATTTAATTGTTTTTATCAAACTACTTTTTTTGGCTAAGTTATTACACGGCTGGTTTCCAAAAGGTGCAGGTTCAAGAGTTACAAGTACGTTAGGTAGTAAGTATTTTAGATTTCCTAAAGTAATTTTAAAATAAAAAAAAAATCTTATCAGATTTTACGCCGAAGCATCAAGGAGTATGAAGTTAACTTTGAAATGCAGAACAGTAGAAAAGTCCAAAGAGACGACAAGAAAGGACACGAAGAAGAGTATCAACGGTACAAGACCATTAAAGCCAGAATAAAACTGCTCAACGCATTAATAAATAAACAAAAACATGCTTAAATTAACTATTTACAGTACATTTCCTTAGTATGCTTCTACATTTTTTTAGTTTTTTTTAGTTAGTTTCAAGCTGTATCCCACATATAATGAGGTAGGCAGTGGGAACCTAGTGTTAAGGCACTCTGTTCTCTTCGCGCACCGTCTAATTTTCGATGTGTGTGCTGAGTGACGGAATTTAACGTCCTCTTTAGCTTGTAATCAGGGCGAAGAAATGTATTTCTCCAAATAGGAATCAAACCCACAACCGTCGTATTTCCATACACTGTGCCGCTGTGCCACGATCTCTAATCATGCGATATATTTATTTACTTATTAATATTCTTCATGCAAATGATGTAACTTTATTTTATATTAGGTATATATAGATAGCCCTGTTGTATGTTATCTTTCAAAAATTTAGATAAAATAAGAGATATTTAATTTATATAAAACAAAAATCTGTAAGAATTGTTTTAATACAGCAATTTCAAATAGTTTTATTTGTAAAATTGTAGAAATTAATGTTTTTTATTGTAACAGTCGAAAGTTCTATTGCAATATCGATGCACCCATAGTGTAGATTATATAATAGTGAAATAAGATGGCAAAAATAAAATCATATTGTTTTTACTATGGAAAAATATGATTATGTATAACTCAAAAATACAACGAAATTATAATTCATCAAATTAGGATCAAAAATTGAAAAACATTTTTTGCCTAAAATTAAAAAAATACAAATATTCTTAATTGAACTGTAAATAGGTATAATTATTAATAATTATTACGTCTGTAGTATATACGTACTGTTATTATACTTACACCAAAGGTATATCTAAAGAAATTTTCCTTTCTTTTGTATTATTTTTTTTCTGGAGCGGACTACCTGCCCCCCCATTCCTATGCTATTGTACACTGCATGTTGTTATATAATATAACTAAAACCAGTAGATTTTAATACGAACGCGATTAAGAAAAATTATAATGTCATTGATGAGGACTTCTTATCTAGAGTTGTAGGTTCAAGGCTCGAGAAAAAAGGGGAAAAATGATAATAAATTATTACTTTTCCCTTTTACAAGAAAAATATGAAGATCATTAAAAAAATTTTCTATCTAAACAATTTTAGTTTAGAAACCATTTGTTCTTTAAAAATGGTCACCTGGTCAAGAAAATGTTTATATCCATCATTTAATGATATTAAGTATTATCTATGTAATATAGAAATACAGAAAAATACTTAATTATACGGAATTTGACGTGAGATAAAGCCTACATAGGTTTTAAATGATTTTAACTGACCAAAGTATATACGTGGATGTTTGTATGACAAGTGTATCGTACTTAGATCTCTACAATGAATCGGATTGCTTAAGCGTTTTTATTTATGTTTTAAATTTATGTCTTTAATTTTTTTTTTGTTATATTTAAAAAATATATTAAGTAGTTTTCCTAAAGATCTTATAAATATATTTAGGTGATCAATAATATTTTATTTGGAGAGGCCTATGTCCAGCAGTGGACGAGGACATGGCTGATGATGATGATGATGATGATGAATATTTAATTACGTATCTAATGTATAGATTAATAACATCATATAATTAAACTTTAACTTAAATATAAGGATAATATAAAGATGTGACATTCATTAAATACTTTTTAAATGTAAAGTAAATATATTTACACTTTTGGAGACTATGTGTGGTTGTAATACATTATTGAATGTACTGATACTTTTAAGGGTAGGTGTACTCTTGATAAAATGGTTTAAGAGCGGCGTTGAGTTTCGCCACTCAACACGCACTACCTCGAAAAATTGGATGTAAAGTGGGTCACTAAGGGTGTGTCTATCCTGCTAAATGCGGGATACTGCGTGAATATGATTGTAATAAGTGTACACTAATCCTTAATGGTTATATTTCATATACATATATCATATATGGTACGGCCGGTCTTCAGGAGTAACATCGCCTACGTCTAACAATAAGATCCAGTCCATACATCGCGTACCTTCTAAGCTAATAAGACTATGTTATATATAATTTACTATTTTATTTCACGTTAAATGTTTTTTCGTTGGGTTATATAATAAATAATATCGATACCCATATTTTTTTCTCTATAAGAGAAATGAAAATTTTAAATATGCCTAGTCATAAGAATTACCTGTGATTTTATAAATTATCGTATTGGATCTTGTACGACAAGACTTTGTTTTTAATCGATGTTGTAGTGTTTTTTTTGTAATATATTTTTAGTTTATTATATTAATTAATTTTATGGTAAACGGAATTTTCATATAATAGCATTATAATGTATCTGATTTCGCCGGCTGTAAATAAAAATATTCTTTTCCTGAGAAACAGTTTGTAGATCTATTGAATTTGACACTGATGAAATGTGAATTATATAAGGAATATTATAATATAATAATGATATATCAGTTACTCTCCATTTTCTACGTGTCGAGTTGTTGCCTGACTATAAAGTTGAAATACTTGTGTTATATTTATGAGAACTTTTAAATAGAATATGACTTGGTCTATTTTGTAGGAAGCAATACAAATAGATTTAATATTACTTAAAAATGTGAATGACTGATGAAAATACAATGCAATTTGCAATGCAATACAAATTTTGGCTTAGGCTAATCTCGTTATCAAAGTAGCGATTTTCGCACCGCCCGCTACTCACTTATTATATACAATACAGTTTTGGCTTAGTTGCTTAGAAATGTCCCTTCAATATTACATACTTACATACATTATAGATGAATAATCTATCATTTATTTTTTCACTTTTGAATATAATCATATTTGTAATTTAGCAAATGGCGGATTTGGACTCAATCCATGTATTAATTATACTGTAAGAGACAATTTTTTAAAGAACGATTGCATTTCATCAATTGTAATATATTTAAAATATACCTTAATATATACTGCAGTACCTATACTTAGTTAAAAAAAAACAGTATGTAGTGCTCCATCAATTTTATTAATGGATGTTCAAAATAAAATTATACAATAAATTTGTTATCTTTTATTTTCCATTTCTTTCTGCAGAGACAATATAAATTCTTATTTAAAAATAAAAATCAAAATTTGTTTCAAATACACATTTCAAAGTGACGGTAGCTATAAAAAAATATATTTCTAGGACATGCATTATGCGTTATATGTTAAAATGGAAAATCTAATATACATATAGTTAATAAAAGTAATTTGTAAATGTCCAATTCGTACTTTAACTAAAAAAATTGCCATAAAATATTGACATTTTTCTAAATATTAAAAAAGTATATAAAGTGCTTATGCAAGTTAATCGTTTCATTTTTACACTGAGAAATAGTAAAATGTACTTATTTTTATTATATTAATTTAATTCTTTTTTAGCAAAAATTGAATAGCTTAAAAATAAATACAATTAAATTAATTAATAAATGTATAAAACACAACATAGCTAAATAAAACAAAAACAAGTCAGCGCTCCGGTGGCGATGACGGTGTCGACATGTTTAAGGTCGCTTTAAGATAGTCCGGGGGCAGCATAAATGCTATGCGGACAGAGCCATCCATGAAAAAGGACTCTTCCCTATGAGCATGTGCCATTACGTGCTTCTTTGTCACTGTTTTTCGGAACACAGGCAGAACAGGATCCACTACTTCTTCACCATATTCTTCTATCGCGATGTTCACCATACCTTTAGGACGACAATCCACCGACGTCAGAAGCAACAAAACCACAGTGAAACGCCACATTATTTAATTCACTTCACATTAAATTTCTACTATTTAATTAATATTTAAGTATCGTAATGTCTTTGTGACTGCGCTCTCTTAGAGTTTCTAAGCTTATCGTTTCAACGCGATCTGTCGAGATGTCTGGAGAATTCCAGCCAATACGACGTTGATATTTGTAAATGAAATATGCTTTATGATAGCGATTGGTAGAAATTAATATATTATGTGTTATCAGTTCGTAATTGGAACTACGACGTTATATTGTCAAAATTATAATATACTTAATAGGGATAAGCGAAAGTTAGTTGAAAAACAAACAAACATTCTAAAGAGTAGAGTAAGAGTACCTAAGCCTTATCCTGAACTTTTATTTTAATTGTCATAGTTCCCCACTTATTGATGCTAGGTTTTAAATTTAAAAAACTATTTGTAAAAAATATCAAAACCTAATTGATTGATAATAATATTATTTGCTACTATCGCATATTCGAGCTCGAAGGAAAGCACTGCCGTAACATCCTTTTCTTAAACTATTTTGGCGTATTTTCGTGCCCGTATTTAAATCCTTCATTTAAAGCTTTTAAATGATCGTCTTTTAAAAGCTTTCGACACTGATTCACTCACGTACTCACTCACTAATCATCAAAATAGAACCAGTACTTTCCGTAGACTTAAACAGTTGATATTTGGTTGGTTTGGTATAGGGTTTAATGCCAACATAAAGTGAAAACTATCAAATATAGGAATATTGAAGAGCTGGAGTACCTTGTGACCCTGATGAAAAACTGTAACAGCCCCGCCAGGCTATTTTAGATACTACCTTTGCAAATTTATTGAACGTGTCGAGATTCTTCGTTTGATGTACAAAATTAAAGGTCGGGAGTATCTGAAGAATCATAAGAGCTGGGCTATGTCGCTTTAACAAAAAATGTCGCTTTAACAAAAAATATTCTTGAATTGAAATTGGAAAACCTAACATACCCATGATCTATAGTCACAAAATTTACATTCGCCAAAGAGAGAATCAAATCTATGTATATAATCATCACACGTACACTGTAACTGAACCATGATGGTGCTTATTAATTATTTAAATATGTTTTTATGTTATTTAGGTATTATTTACTGTCTGTTTGCACGAGAATTTCTACTTAAGCGCTTACACTGATAACCCCGGTGGTCGTAGACATTACTCTGGGGTCAGGTCGTTCTACAATATAGCGACTGTAATTCGCCACTTGAAGTACTCTATTCTGTAAGCACACGTCACACATTCATACGAATAGTGAATATTTTATATATATTTTTTTGTTTCATGCTGTATCCCGCACTTGACAGAGTAGGCAGAGGCAGAGGAGTTAAGTAGCGCAACTCAACACCGCGCTTTGTCTCTACACCATAGCGAACAAATGAACGTGGCGTTTACAGACAAATCTTTGTACCCCTGCGCCAAGATTGAAAATCATGTTGCTATTCCACATTTATGACTTGAGCAAATCAAAAAAACTGGACAAGCGCGAGTCAGGCTCGCCCGAGGGAACCGTACAAAAATTGGAGGTCTCGAGCTTTTTCTGAAATGAAGCTTAGCTTAGCCAGAGCCCTTTCATCTCCCACCTCACCTCACCTCACTATTATTTTTTTGTATTAAACCACAAATCTATAATTTTGAGTGTTTTCCTAAACCAGTATTACATGTATATGATAGCTGCCAAATTTCATAACTCTAAATCAATTGAACTCTATTTATTTATAGTGTCGTTTATTACGATATTATAAGTAAATGGGTTCCTTTTTTCCTAAACGATACGGAAACCTAAAAAGGAAAAAAATAGTGAAAATGTATATAATTTTAATTTATAACATAAATAATGAAATATGTAAGACGCGAATCTCAAGATAAGTTAATTTAGCCAGCCACCTTTTGTTTCCTTTTAATTTTTTTTTTAATTTACGTAACAATATTTGATGAATTAAGATAACTGTAGTGACATTTTTCATAGAGAAATGTCGATCGTTTTAAGAATAATCACATTTTATGAGTCAGCAGTCAACACCGTGTTAATATTATATATAACGACTAAGATCATGTAGAGCTTCAGTTGACATACGACTTCAGGGTACAAAAGACGTGGTTTCTGAGCAATTGTATAAAATACAACAAAATGATTTGGAAATCAATTATAATCGCATTCCTTGCAGTTGGTAAGTGTAAAATGTGTTTTTTTTTTACAATTTCATTTTAAATAAGTTACATGGATTGAAATTGTTAAAACAAATTGAAGTAATAACAGTTTTCTCAAAATATGTTTATTGTTATTGTAGTAAACGCTATATTTTTTTTAATTTCTCGAGCAAATTTGTTGACAATTAGGACTTAAATTACTTCAATCGGTCTAAGGAGGTAGGTAGGACTTAAATTACTTCAATTCGATCGGCTTTTTAATATTAACCTTGTAAGTATTATTAATTACGTACTAAAGGGCCAAAACATTTTTTTAAGTATATCAATGTATTGCAATCTATTTATGGGTCACTTTCATTCTCTGTTTGTTATTGAAAAAAATATATAAGTACCTTTAGAGTTAGAGGTCTTGGCGCAGGCCGACTTGACACAGGACACCAGCGTACGACTATGAATGTGACATGGTGTGGATTCCATTCCCACTCTAGGATATGAAATATTTTTTATTTTTCTCGATCTGGTTACGTAACCAAGCGCGGCGTTTAGCTGTGCTTACTATAAAACATATAATTCCAAATCGTATCGTATAGCAAAAATGTAAAATCCATAAAAACATATAATTTTAAAATGTTCAAAATATATTTTTGCCTCGAATTTGAATTAACGATCATAATGTGCAGTCATACACATATTACTGCCAAACGATAACATCAACAAGATACCTAGATACTAATCTCATTTCATCTTATTGTCTAATTTAGCGGACAACGTCTGGCTATAGGTAATTCACCTACGTACACTAAAGGGTCAAGTCTTCTAAATTCTAGACAAGCTA
The DNA here is from genome assembly GCF_056956725.1 of Heliconius melpomene rosina. Taxonomy (NCBI): domain Eukaryota; kingdom Metazoa; phylum Arthropoda; class Insecta; order Lepidoptera; family Nymphalidae; genus Heliconius; species Heliconius melpomene. The sequence goes on along the minus strand of NC_140401.1, from coordinate 2,840,785 downwards.
TTTGAATAAAAAATAATTTGAATTGACTTTTGAATCATTAAATTATCAAAAAGCTCGGTAGGAAGTTTCTGACGAAACCTATTGCGTAAAAAATAAGATGGTACGGACTTCGATTTCAGCTCGAAGAATTTTTTCTACCATATTTTCTTTCTTCGTATCATCTACTTAAACAAAATTTGCTAAACACTAAATTTGCTGTCTCTACGGATAGGCTATTAAAATAATTTCAAACAATATTCAATTGAGTCCAACGTTGTTTATTTATATTTAATCTTCTAGTAATAATTTTTCTCAACTCTCAAGTAGGCCTGTAGTAGACCTGTCACTAGTAATCAACAAACACCCTGAAGGGTGAATTATTTAATATTGTGATAGCGACGACACTCTGCTACGTCCGAAACCACTTAATAAATCTATATTGGTACAACGGTCCATCTTAGCTCGTTCGGTGCATGGACCAGTCCCCTCTTCCTGTGCAACACTACAGACGATTTATCAATTTACCTCGACGACGACTAATATAATAATACCAATCCAAATGAGTTAAACAGACTATTTTACAATTGTTTCCTGGACCCTTTCTATTGTTATTTTTATATACTTATTTAATACTAGCGGCCCGCGTGAACTACGTTATTATTCATTTCTGTCTCCATGAGTACCTACGTCCTATAAGTGACGTCCGTGTAAAATTTGAGCCTCCTAGCATTTGTAGTAACGAAGTTTCATACAAACTTTCAACCCCAAATACAACCCCCTAGAAGTCGAATATTGCAAATTCCCGCCTTATCCTATAAATAACTCCTATGCAAAATTTGAGATTCCTAGCACATGTAGTTTCTAAGATTTTGTGATGAGTAAGTGACCTTTCGATTTTATTTTATACTAGGGATAATCGCGTTTTCGCTCGCTTAAAATTATTGTTATGTTATAGCCAAATTATACAAAATCTTTACATAAATTTATTTTTAATACTGTATAATTTCATATAAATCAGTTCAGCACTTTTTGCGCGACACTGGAAAAAACAGCCATCGTCACAAACTTTTAAATTTATATTAAGTAGGAACTACGGATGGTATTATAAATATTTTTTTATTGTTTTATATTTATAAATAATTGTTGGTAATAAGTATATATGTAAATGTCAAATGTCTCCCATTTTATAACGACACATCCCAAAAATTATTTAAAAAAAAAGCAATTTTTCGAAATTATTTACATTGGAATAAGTAAATATAATAATAAAAACATATTAAAAAGATACACCTTTGTAACCTCTCTATCTTAAGATTTCTAAGCTTTACGAGATTTATATAACGAAATAAACAACATAACATAATAATTAAGCGATTAACAAAAGCAATAACAAATATAATTATATTAACTAATAAATAAATAATAATTATTGATCACACAAACGATTGTTTGTTTTAGATAATCACTATATATAAAGGTTACAAGGTTGGTATTGTCGTATGTTTGCGAAGATAAACAATTGTTATTAAAAGTAGCTGATAAATCCGTTCCGATATATCCAATAAGTATAATTTAGCCTTTGAACTATTATTCTTTATGTAGTTATATCATCTATAATACCTATATTTAAAGTAATTATATATATTAATAATAAAAAAAATATTAATATAGTAAGAAGTATTTTTGTGAGTTAAGATAATGTTTTAGAGCAATATTTTGCTAAATAATTTAGAATTAAAACTAGCTAAATAACTTAGAATTAATAACTTAGAAATCTTTCGTGGTCAATCGTCCATTCTTGGACGTATGGGCGTAGGAACTGGGAGGGCCGGGTGGTTTGATGCCCATCCCAAAGTTTTTACTGATAAAAATTTATGCTGAAAAACTAAAATTATATAAAAATATTACTTTAAGGCTAAAGTCAGAGCCTTTTAGAAAATAATTCTAGGTAAGCACCTGCTGGGACTATTAGCGATTGTAAACTTCACGAGACATTCACAAATGAATCCAGATACGTTTGAGTAAATATTTTTGAATATTTGAATCATATTGTATTTATTCGATTATTCTGTTTGTTAAATTAGGTGTCCTCGCCGAGTACAAAATCAGTGAAGACCAACGCCAACAATTCAAGGAAATGCTTAAACAATCGTGTAAGAAATATGGCGCAGAAGACAAAGTAGATGCTGTGGAAGTAAGTTTTTATAATAATTAATTTTTGTTCTAATATTCATAATTATTTTTATGTTGTTTAATTGAATCATCGTCATAAATATATGTATAAGAATACTCTACAATTCTTGCTATATTCTTATTTATTATATTTTAACAAAATTCAATCTTCCATCTATATTAAACTAAGTATAATTTGAGAAAGCTACAGGTAAATATGAATAATATTCCTTAGTTCAAGGTTAACTGAATTCGAGACTTTCTTTCGCAATATAATCCCAGCCTTAGGAGCTTAAAGTTGTGCCACTCATGTTCTTAAAATTGTATGGAACGGGGAACTTTCGCTATCTACCGCTAGCAACCGTAGCAAAGCTACGCGGAAAAATCGTAAACGGAAAAAAAAATGGCGCTTGTACTAGTATTTGGTACTAAAACGAAATATTTCTCTAATAACAAAATGATATATCTTGAATGATACTTAATTCTTATAGTATACGCATTACATATTATACGTTTATTTTCAGGGACAAATCAGATCTTTCTTCGACTGTGTAAAGGGCTTGTTTGACGTTGAAACAATTAAGAAGGAAATTGAAGAAGCCAAGCCCAACGGTGCTCTTGATGAAGTTTTCAAAAAGTAAGTGAAATTTTCATTATATTTTAACCGTCCATTCCAAAACCTAGCATTTTTTATTTATCTAATTTTTTTTTGTTATTTTTAATTTAGTGTTATTATATGACTTTTGTGTTTTCAAAAATATTGTAAAGGTTTGTATATATTTCTCAAGGTATTGTGCAAAGTCACCACAACTGAAGGGCTGCCTGCACAGCCTCACAGCCAGCATCGCCCCCTGCGTGGACCCCAGCGTGAGGGAACACATCGGCGCCGCCGACAACGCCACCGACCAATTCATCGACTTCGTATGCTACAAGGACGGTGACAGAATTGCTTGTAAGTAACCCAATGTGTACCATTCCATACTTATTTACATAAGTATGGTTATTTAACATCTCTTCATAATTGAGCAATTCAAAAATGAATATGAATTCATTTTAAGCTTCTTAAACATAGACACCTAGCCCTTAACCCATATATAATCTCAGATACAACTTCAAAGTACTTGATTGACTGACTAGGTATAAAATAGTAATGTATACTTAGGTTAACTTAATTGCTTTTTCAGTGTTCATTGCGGAAGGCGGCCCTGAATGTTTCAAAGAGAAGGCCAGCTCTATCAACGAGTGCGCCACAAAGATCAAGGAAAGCGTTGGTGGTTTGGACGACGCCAAGAAATTGTCTTTAAATGTAAGTACTGTTTAAATTACTTTCTTAATACTTATCAGAATATGAATGTTTGTTTTTATCATAAGTAGCTAATTTTCGATTAAGCTCTCATACGTAAAAATGCTTTGAATTTAGATTTAAATAAATTAAACATATTTAAGTAGAAAGAAACCTTCGTTCTCCAATTTTCGCCCAAATTCTAGACACTGCGTAATCAGTAGGTGGGCCAAAATTGAAAATGTTGTTCTAGACGCCGAGAAAAATACGCCTGTTAAAAGTGCAACTCTCAATTTTTATATTTAAGTGTCTCATCACGATTTTCGATTTCGAACAGCGAGAATTTTGTATTTCTTATTTGATACTTTGTAGCAATTACACTAATAGTATCGATGTAAAAGTCAATAAATATTCTTGTAGGAAATTAAACGATCTACAAAAAAAGGTCTATTGTTTTTTTTTTTATTTGACTCACTTATAAATGATTCATTCATACCACAGCCGGAAAATGATAACAATAAAAACTATTTAGTCGACGAATCCTGCTCGCTGCGCAGATTTGATTTTAGGATTTACTTTTACTTTTGATTATTTTCTTCTCGAGTGAACAATGCGCAAAAATTCAGAAAACCTAACTTTAAAACGGCCACGACCCCCGTTATAGAGCACTACTATTGAAATTTAAGGCATTTATTTTTTAATTGCAGGACCAATGTGCGAAGTTCGACGAGCTTTCAGCTTGCATAGTGAAGGCATTGGAGGAGTGCAGCACGCCTACCCCAGGGAACATGGTGGAGTCGCTATTCCGATTTGTGCGCAAAACTACCCTCTGCAAGGTATAGTTATTATTTATATGTGTTATAGAAGTTTTTATTTTCCTCGGCATCAATTTATATTCCTGGTTAGATTTTTAAGTAGGTTTTTGAGATATAACTATTCATACATGAATCAACAGTGACTACCGCTTCTACAACTCCTCTTGGACGTTTTTCAAATTCTTTTTATTAAATTATGGTTTTGTCAGCACCAAGAAAACTGACCTAAAGTTTGAGGTCACTCAGTGTTTTAATCAGAAAAAAATTAAACAATTTCAATTTTCTTGCCTTTAATGTTTATGTATTTCATTTTTTCATTGCAGAACAAGTAAACAGCGCAAATATAACTGACAACTGTGAAGAACTGTCATTTAGTGCCATTTAAAGATCATGTACCATTATTAAAACATACAAAAATTTTAATTACAACTTTTATTAACTTACCTTCTGTAACTTACTACTAAGAACAAAAAATTCTGTACATTATAGGGAGAATTTAAATGTAATCGAACCCAAAATATTTTTTTGTAATGGACTTAAAAAGTTAGAACTAATGGCCAACTTTTAAGCAAAGTCCATTATTGTTTGTTATTTAAATCGGTTTATAAATAGAAAAATCAATATAAAAAAAAAAAATTTTAGCTTCACGCTGTATCCCGCACACAGTAGGGAGGAATCTAGTGTAAAGACACTTCGTTCCCCACTTTCCATCGAAATCTGGAGGCATTGCGTGTTGAGTGGCGGAACTTTGCAAACGCCACTCTTGGCCTCGACCAGAGCGAAGAAATGAAAATATAAATTTAAATTAATATTTCATTTCCTTGAGTGCCCCTGCGCCACTACAATAAAATTTCTATATGTCGCGCACCAATATTACCCGTCCTTAAGAAACTTACTGCTTGGACGATTTACCTAAATGGATATACCAGAAATAAAAAAACATCATAATAGAGGTAAGATTTGATTTAGAAATAAAACACATAATAACTTTTAACTCCCATTTTATAAAGCAACATACAATACAACGATCGCAATCGTTACTGCTAAACAGCTACACTCACGCTACAGTACTCGCTAAGTATAATATCATAGAAAAATAGCAAAATATCACTTCATACATTAAAATAATTATATTAATATATTAAAAAGAAATGTCAAGGAATGTTAAATTAGTTAATGTTTAATACAACGTAAACTTTAAGCGATATTTACTAGGCCGGTAGTATTATTATATGTACTAAAAAAAATATAATAAAAAAGTTTGGCAAAATATATTGACTATATAAACTTTTTTTCCATTTCAAGAGATTTCTTTCTTTGTCAATTTAATATTTAAAAAAAAATATTCAAAAACTAAAAGTATAAATATCTAAAGTAAATAAAGTTTAAAAATAACTGTTTAGAAAATAATATATAAACTTCAACTTTTTTAAAACCAAATGCCAAACTATTTTATACTATAAGTGCTATAGTCAAATCACAGAATGAATATAATATTATTAGATGTATATTTAGATTTATAATCTGTACTATTAATTATAAAATATATATTTTAAATTATATATAATGCTCAATACTTAACTAGCACTAGTAATTTAGTTAAAGTAATAGTCAAAACTAAGCTAAGCCTAATATCAATATGAAGTAATCTAAAACCACTACTTACATAAATATAAATGTCTTTCATATACTTTTAAAGCCTAACTGAGATATTAATAATATAACTGTAATGTCTGTCTGTTATATTTCACAACCCACTCAGGTGTGATTTAATCATAATTAATGCACCGGCCTAAAATAACGTTTTTTAATATATTACTTCACCAAAGTACGAGAAAACTTTTACTTGTTTTAGAAATAATAAAAGTTTATATAAGATTTAATTAAGAATACAAAAATTAAATAAAATTTAATACGATAAAGAAAGGTATAAATTTTTTAAAACAATATTTTTAATACATTAAAATTTGTGAAGTAATATACAATTAAAAAAATAAATATGTAATGGTAAATCTATACAAAATATAATAAAACAATCGGTTTAGCATCACACACACGTATATCGAATAGCTTTTATTAAAAATATCGATGCAATACTTATCTAATTCGGATGGAAGCGAACATTTGGCGAATTTGGCATATAAGAGTATTTGAATCATATAGAAGCAAATATATTTTTTTTTTTCAAAATGGACTTATTGATAGGGTTTTTGCATTAACAAGTGGTTATTTTATTTTCCACAAACAACTTAAAATTTCTCGATTATGGTGGATGTTGAAAAATTATAGAAATTAGAACGAAAACTGGTTTCCTTTAATTTTCCAAATATTGTTCTGATTGGAGATTGCTTTACTTGCTTCTATATGATTCATGTATTTATATATATGTATAAGGAAAAATTATATATTGATATTGTTATAGATATGTACTACTATGAATTTGACTCGGCCGTTCATGAAAATAGGAAAATCGAATATTTTTTTTTAATTTTTCGCACTAAATTATAATAATTTTAGTTACATTCAGTGAAGAGTTAAAATTTGAGTTTTTGTATATATGAAAGCATAACTGAGTGATGGACAATAAATGAAACCAGTATAAAGACATTAAAATATTATCAATTATATTGTAATTATATTTAAAAAAAAACTTTATTTTGAAATTAAAACTTCACTGAATGTTTCTTATATTTTCAATATAATATAATGAAAAAGTTTATAAGTAACTATTGAGAATATTAGTATTTTTTTAAACTGTTAAAAGCCGAGCCAAATATATGTAAAGCTGGTTACGCTTAAGCTTTCTAATACAATAACATCTTGTATCTTGCTAAATAATCTAAATATGTATTCAATTTTCATTTAGTTTCGACTGAAACAAAAATAGCTACAAAAATAGAAATATACTTAACTACTTTTATCTTTACAATAGCAAATTTTAGTAGATATTGAAGAATTTTGCTGAACTCCATGTTTCTTACATGATTTTAATGAAAATGGCAGATTGCTAACAAAATATAGGAGAATATAAAATATAATAAGCAAAGATATAAATACGTCATATAAATATAGGTACTAACTACTAATGGATATCAAAATTTGATTATTTCAAATTCAATCCTTTATTATAAGTTTAAGAACATAATAGATAAAGAATATAAATAATAAATTATAAATAAAAAATAATATTAACATATATTTTGACTAACAAGTCAGTATCGTACAATAGATTACTTTTGAACTAACTTATTATAAATATACATGTAATGGCAGTTCTGGCAAAATTGTTCAATGACCTTTGGCAAAGAGTAATGAAACAGAAGTACCGGAGCGTCACAAAGTACGTAGAGTTAGACGAAAAGAGCGAGCGCAAATAAACCCATTAATAGGGATTGAGTCAAAGCGTTGGCCGAATTTGGTAGACCCTTCATTGATTTTGGATCCTGGAATCAGAAAATATTTTTTTTATTTATTATTTTCTATAGCTTAATGTTGTTTCTAGCTTATTGCAGGGTAGGCAGAGAGAACCTACTGTCAAAACAGTCCGATGCCCACAAATCACTTAATTTTCGAGACATTGCGTACTGCGTATCGGAACTTAACGCCACGCTTTACTTCATTCTTCTCGTTACCAGAGCGGAAAAAAGAAAATAATTCCCTGTGATGGTCGAGTTTACAGTCAGACTCATGACGGCCTGGAATGTCCCTTAAGAAAGATATAATTTATTTTATTTAAGTACTATTTTGGGCCGTCAATCATGAAAAATCTGTATTTGGTAATTGTAACGATATAATATGCATATGAATTACCCTACAATTGTTAAAGAAAATAAATGAATATAAGTTTACGTCATAATGTAAGTCTTCAAGGACAATAAATATTTTTGGATAAGTAATACATTAAACAAAAACGTAGTATAAATATCGATGAATATTTATATAGTAGGTAAGTCCTAAACAATAGACTGCTTATGATGGAAGTCTAATTCGTTCATTTTCTTGGATTGAATGAAAAAATGTAATTATTAAAAATGAAATATACTACTAGGACTATAATATAAAAAATAACGACATGCGATACTATAGCGAAATAGTAAAAACAAAAAACTACCAACAATGCTTTAAGCACTTTTATAATATTGAAAACATATAACATAATTTCTTTTAATTTCTACTTATACGGTATTCTTAAGTAGGCTACTATTAAAAAAAAACAAAATAAAAAAGCTTTTATTAAAAATGTAACTAACTTCAATATCATTAATTAATTAATTGTGCATTGTTTTATAAAAAAAATAAACTACTAAAGCAAGTTCCTAAACTTACTGTATCCCTCCTCATATTGTCTTCTTCTACTTCCTAATAAAAATATTTATATAATTAATATTACTAATACATTTCCGTCCATTTTATTACAATAATACAATTAATATTTTTTTCTTCAACGAAAAAGAACTTCATAATATCCTATACATATTCATCGGAAACATTTGTCTAACGATATGTTAGAAATTAATTGAGATATGTTAGAAATTATTGTCGCATATTGCTATATGCGGGAATTGGCAGTCAAAGAATTCTAATGAACAAATACGATCTCGGAAATGATGTTTTAATAAAAAAACATAATTTCCGTTCGGAAATGTTAAAATGGAAAATTGTTCATTTTCAGAAAATTTAGTGTCAAGATAAAAACACTGCGTTCTCCGTTTTTCGATGGAATTCGCAACACTCTCAATAATGCATTGCATCACGCACTGTATGTACTGTGCGACTCGAACTCACAACCATCGCGCTTACACTTGAACATAGTCCTCTAATATTTAACTTATTATTATTACAACAATTTAGTCAACTTACAGACAATTCCTTGCACGGTGTAGATTTCCTCGCGTATTTGAATAGAGACTCTACGATGTTGGCCGAGGTGGGCGCGGAGCATGTTTCTAGGGCTCCAACTATGCATGTTTGCAGGTCGGCGAATTGTTTGCACTCTTTATCCTGTGAATATAAAGAGAAAATGACCTTTCTAACTTTTCTAGATAAATTAACGTAGCGGGATTAAAACCCCCGCCCCTTGGAAACCATCCAAGCGCTTTTACCACTGAGCCATACGTTGTCATCAAGCTATGTGTAGATAAATATGTTTTTGTTGTAAGGTTATTCCTTATTTTTAATTTCTTTTTTTTTATTTTAACACTTAAATAAACAAAATTCAATCGTAATAAGCCGTAGCTTTAATTGGCGAGATGTATATATTTACAGTAGTATTATAATTTTAATTTTTGACACCGCTTTATATTATGCAATCTGAATATGTCAATTATGTAAAAAGTCCTTGGTCAATATTTCAGAGTTATATGAAAAATGAAAAAAAAAAGGAAAAATATTCTATCTTACATAATGTATTGTTTTTATTTATAGTTTCATTTCAAAAAAAAAAGAATGCGCGCTTTACATGTACGCCTACGACTCATCTAATTGGCATTATATAATAAAAAATATATCACTTACATAATAACATAGCGTGCATATAAATAATATTATTTATTGTATAAACATTAGCCAGTTATGTGCATAACTTACTAATTGAATTAAATTCTGCTTCAATAATAACCGGTTATGTTCTCTGCCAGTTGACACGTAACTCGTAAGTCAATTAAGAAAAAATGGAAATTAATAGTTAGACATTGGATCTTGAAGGTTGTAGAAAAAAAAACCTTGAAAAATTAGATGTACCTGAGCAAGACGCTTGTGACATTTTATATTTATTAATCCTGATTGTTTTATGTATCGACTGCACTCAGTGTAGTTATTAAAATATATTTCGTCTCACAGAAATATGTATCAATTAAAAACAAAAAACATATTTTAATCTACAAAGAAAACCTTACTTAGGCCTTTATATTTATTAATTTTCATATCGATCTTGAGATACCGTTTTCATTCATGTAATTTATGAACGGAAACTACATCTCAAGATCGATGGCAGACTTGAGTGCGGTCTATAAATACGGGCCCTAGAGTTAAGAGGCTCCGTTTCCCACTTTTCGCCGAATGAAAATATAAAATGAGTAATTTCCTTGAGTGGGAATCAAACTCACTATCGTCGCGTTTATAGGCCCCTGTACCATTTCGCCACTACACATTATTAAAATAAATTTGAATACACTGAAAATAAAAAAAATGAATATATGCACACTAACCCCAAACTTAATTTCGGGAATGTTATCTAGCGACAACTTTTGGGTATCCACGTTCATCTCCGACACAAAGGTGCTGTTTAAACAATTTTCAATTTCCACCTTCTTCTCCTTGAAGCATTCCGGTCCGTTCTCCGATATGAATACTAATGGAAAAGAGAAATAAATCATAATTTATACTTATTTTTTTAAGGTCGAGTAAAATTTTATGTGGTACAATGTAATGGGAAAATATTATAAAGTTAAATTAATATCATTTTTTTTATTTTCTTTTCAATATTTTAAATTTTTTAACAAATTCACTGAAAACTGTAGAAAAAAATAAAATAAAAATATAATAATGAGTTATTAAATTAAAAAAACTTAAAAATAAAAAGTAATAACAGAAAAGACAACAATATATTGAGAAACCAGTGTTAAGAAACTTCAATCGCAACTATCTGCCTTTTATATTCAAAGAATGATAAGACACTCCGTCTTCCCACCTTCCATAGCGTGTTAAGTGGAACTCAACGCCGCCCTTTGGCCTTGATACTAGAGCCAAGAAATTAAAATAGTAATAAATAATAATCTTAATAGTAGTCACACTCTTGGGCCCCTGCGAAGGCCTCGACCACGAGGAATGTTCGAGTTAATTAGTGTCACTGCGCAACGATCGGAACAATAAAGTAGTTTCGAATCGTGTAATATGTACATATATTAGTTAATAGACTACATTCAAATTTCAATTCTTAGTATTGAATATTTATTATAATTGAAAATGTATTTCAAATTAATACTTTTGAAATACTTAAATAACTTTTCAAATCATCGTTTTTACATTTATAATAAAAAATATTTTTTATTTTTTTTTACTTTTTATATGGTCGTAGTGGATAGCAAGTTTAGTTTTCTAACAAAGGAACTAAATCACTATTTCTTATCTAATCTATGAATACTTAGTCTATTATTTTAGGTGCACCAAAAATCATTTTCGAAGATACCACATATACAGACATATGAGACATCGATTCACAATAAAGATATATTTAGTCGACCTCGTCCGACCCTCGCATAAATGGGACACATAAAGACAAAATAAAGGCAGAATTTATATAACATGGTACAAGGTAAGCCCATTGTGCTCTATTTCTCGAGTAATTTCCAACTATTTCCACAAAATGCGGTACTCACGTTTATATTCATACATTTTCTTTAGGTTTTCTCATAACTATAATTTAGTTAACTTCGACTGTTTCTTTTATCGTGAATATGTCGGAATATGCTGCTATTAGAATGAAAGAAACCTAGCTTTTTTCTTTTAATCCTGATTTTATTATGAAAGAAGCAAAATAATCTTTTTCAATATTCTATAATAGTTCCTCATAAATTGACACTTTTTAAATGAAATCTTTAGGTAAGTCTTAGGTTCTGTGATAAGTCTTTACAAAGAATACGTATTCACACTTAGTACATTGATTTCTTTCGCCACAAGATATATCTCTCAAGATCCACCTCTGTCAGGATGGCAAGTTGCGATCAAAATGCTATATGTTAAGTAGGTATAATATATAAATATTATTACAATTAAATATTCAGCCAAAAAAATTTTGAAAAGATTATCTATATATATAAAATCGAAAGGTCACTCACTCATCACGAAATCTCAGAAACTACATGTGCTAGGAATCTCAAATTTTGCATAGGAGTTATTTATAGGACGTAGGTGCTCGCTAATGCGGGAATTTGTAATATTCGACTTCTAAGGGGTTGTTTTTGGGATTTAAAGTTTGTATGAAACTTCGTTACTACAAATGCTAGGAGTCTGAAGTCACTTATAGGACGTAGGTACTCATGGAGACAGAAATTAATAATAACGTAGTTCACGCAGGCGAAGCCGCGAGCGGGCCGCTAGTAAATTATAAAAACTTACGGGCAATTCTATCGCCCTCCTTAAAACATATGAAGTCAGCCATTTGTTCGGTTATGTTATAAACAGTTCTAAGATTCTTTTGTTCTTCTACGGAGAAGCAAGTCTTGACTGTTTCCGTTAAGTTACGGAAACACGACTTAAATGACGGCGTTTTGTCACAGTATCTGAAATAGAAATTATTTTTAACATTTGTAAGCGGTATTCCACACTTAGGAAAAATTTATCTACTAGCGGGATTTGAACCCGCGCTTCATTAAAGTCCAACACATGCTAAGTTCAAATTTTTATACGTTTCGTTAATAAGTATTTTATATTTATACTCCCTTATGATTTATTACTTTTTGGGGCTTTAATTTACATAATGTTATTAAATTTGATACGCCAAATATTGATTGAAATATCATTGACGAGAAATATTATAAAATTTAAAATATAAACTTTCCCACATTTTATTGCAATAATCATTTCAACCATGTGTCAATGACACGTTTATCGTAATTAAATAAACCCCATCAAGTAAATTATTAAAGAAAAAAATAAGATAAAAGTTATATATAAAAAAATTATGTCTATACTTTATTTTTAGCGTTTCTTTTATTATATCTGAAGATTCTCTTTAATAAAGTACAATAATCTATGTCATATATAGATAATTTATAATAAGCTTGAGAGAGAGAATGCCGGAAAGCAGAGAATGTCGGAAAAACTACACTTTCCGCCCACATTCAAAACAATGAGTGTCATAACTCAACGCCGCGGTTTGCCTTCCTAGAGCGAGGAAATGAAAGTAATACATCCGTCCTCCCTCTCGAGTGGAGATCGAACCCATAATCATCCCTTAAATTCAGACGCTGTCCCATTGCGCAGTCTCTTAAATAACGTTATTTATGAGAATTAACTTCATAAGAATTAAATAATAATTTAGTTATCTTACTTCTTAAAGACTTCATCCACACGGCCGTTGGGCTTAGCATCTTCTATCTCTTTTTCTAACTGCAAAGGATCCACCAGCTCTTTCAAACATTCCATAAATCCTAAAAATGCTTTCTGTAACAATATTAAAAACTTAATATTAGAAACTTAATAAATTAGGTATCATGCGTATGAAACGTTCATATTAAGAATGGAATATTTTATAATATTAATTTATATAATAACTAAATCTACGTTGTTTGCGTAGTTGACATTACTTATTAATAAGAAATATGTAAATAAGTTTTAATAACATATAGATCGAAATAAAATAGAAATAACAACTGCCAAATCGACAATTTCCACAAACTGCGATTCCCACTTGAGGAAATTAAATATTTTATATTTTAATTTCTTCGCTCTGGTAACAATGCAAAGCGCGGCGTTGAGTTCCTCTTATCAACACGCAATGCCTCCAGTATTCGGTGGAAATTGGAACAGAGTGTCCTAACACTAGGTTTCCTCTGCCTATCCACAAACTTACAAAATAAAATAGGAATATCGATGAATCTCTAAAGGCTTCTCTACAAAACGAAAGAACCTGTTTTGCTCGTCTCTCAGTGAGTTAACAAGAATTTCACTTATATAGAAAATAATGGAATCTATTTTTTAGAATTTTGCAAGCATATTAAGGTATCATGTTTCTTCAGTAATGCGTCATTGTACTCTACTTTCCGCTAATATAGCATGTATTGCGTTTTTAGAAGTGAAAACGAATGCCGTATGTTATCTAACCAGACCGGGGTAAGACCTTCGTGATAAATTTGAATTTATATTATTGTTATCGGTTTACGTGAATTAAAATAGATAGTGCGTATACGCATGTACCTATGTATTATTACTAGCGGATGCGCGCAGCTTCGCTTGCGTATTTAGGGGGAATTCTAATAACCCATGAAACATGTGTTCAATGAAATATTTTTAAGTCTAAATTTCAAATTTTATAAAAATCGGTGGCGATTTAAAGATTTTTCCATACAAACTTTCAACCCCTTATTTGCACCCTTAGGCGGTGAATTCTAGAAAACCATGAAACACATGTTTAATTAAATATTTTTAAGAGTCTAAATATCAAATTTTATAAAATTCGGTGGCGATTTAAGAATTTTTCCATACAAACTTTCAACCCCTTATTTGCACCCTTAGGGGGAGAATTCTAGAAAACTATGAAACACGTATTCAATTAAATACTTTTAAAAATCTAAATTTCAAATTTTATACGAATCGGTGCCGATTTAAATTTTTTTCCATACAAACTTTGAACCCTTATTTCACCCCTTTAGGGTTAAAATTTTTCAAAATCCCTTCTTAGTGGATGTCCAGATTACGAAAGTAAAAATCTGTCCAAATTCCACGTTTCTACGCACAGCGGTTACGGCTGTGCGTGCGTCTTACCTCAGTCAGTGAGGACAAGTCCTTTTATATATATAGATTAATAAACTAAATAGGTATTTATATGGTTTTTTTTTTGTTAAAAAAATAACCTTTCTAGATGGGCGTAGGTATACAGTTAATTTATCTATTAATATATCCTAGTCTATACATTTCAGTTGTGAAATATATAGGACAAAACGGTCTTAAATAAAATACTCAAGGTAACTAACCTAACCTGACATGTAAGTATTTAAGAAAAACGTATTTGAAATAAATTTATTTTTAATAAAAAATCGATGAATTTAAATGTTTTCGCAAGTCTTAAAAGTTGAATAATATTTTTAAATATTAAAAATGAAACCTTAGTTATGTAGTGTAGTGGAAAAATGGATAATAAAAAATAAAATATATTATCCGGGACTTTTATTTGGGGTTTAGAAACGAATATAATTTTTATTACAATATATAAGCCAAAAAGACATAAATCGAATCGTCGTCTGAATTAAATAAGAATTATAAACGCTACAGGTTGTGGGTTCGATTGCCACTAGAAGTAATTAAATATTTAATATTTTCATATTTGCTCTGGTAACGAGGCAATGCCTCCAGAATTCGGCAAAAAGTTTGGAACGTGAAAAGTGTCTTAATGGTTAAGGAATGGTAAAGCTAAAAAAGTGACATTTTTGTTTCTTAAATGGTCCAAAAATCAACGTAATTTATCCATTATCTTCGTTGAAATAACACATTAATCTATATCGAAAATAGATTTATTTTTTTATCGCGGGAATTAAAAGTTGATAACATTTGCCCTTCACATATATTATGAGTAGATATTTTTAAAAACGATATTTAAGTATACATATAATAAATACTTTTACCTACAGAAAATTATTTCTTAGTGTAATAACTTTTTAAAAATAAAGAAATATTAGATATGTAAATAAGTTCACTCTGCTAGAACTTTCGAAATATATTTAAAAGTTGTAAAATAGGAAGTATTAAAACATTAAAATAAAAACATAAATTGCAAGGTTTACATTATACATATGTTTTCTTTAATTAAATCGAAACATAGTACAGCTATGCATAGTGTAACAATATCTAAAAATAATCATTTCTTATTTACACTTTTACAGTAGTCAACAATATATGAAATAGAACACACCTACAAGGAGAGGCACCAAATTACTTGACAGCACTAAGCTAACATACATTAACTTATTAATTGGCCTACTTGTATTGTGTAGACTAGACATCTCCATATATAGTATTTAATGAGAAAAATAATTAATTTGATCTACACATACCATAATTAATTGTAATTAATTACAATTGTCGTTGGCTAATTGAGATAATTATTACATTGACTAGCATTCTATGCTTAAAGTTAAAATTAAAAGAACTCCTGTCAAGTTTACCAAAATTTTGTTCGAAGGTGGATATTTGGACATAGCAAAAATAGAACAAAAACGTGGCTCTCAGGTAAAGTTCTCAGGTATGCCCTTGAAATCAATCTAAATTCATACTTTGTTTCGAATTTTTTTTTAAACTGTAATTTATAATTTTCTTCATCATCATTCATTATAGTTCCTTTAATGCATCGTTATGTCATATAATGATATTTGTGCATCTTAAACTATTTATAGAATGTAGAACGTAAAATATATATTTTTTGCAAATAAGAAAAAAAAAGTTGTTACTTTTGCGAAGATTTTTTTGCAGAAGAATTAAGAAACTTCTAACAAAATTATAAACTGTGACTGGAGGAAAAGAATAGAACTAAAACCTAATAACATATATCTTCTGATAACTGACGCGGTAAATGCAAGACGATAAAAAAAGGATAAATTATACATTTAAATAAGCCCAAAACTTCTTTAACTTTTAGATATACGAGTAATTCCCAAATATGAATAATATTCCATTTACCTATACGTAAATATATATTTATGTTGCATTTGGGATAATATGCTAAGGTCGTACAAAGCCAGTTCTGATGAGAGCATTTGGACCGGAGCCAACGCCACCCCACTAGGTTTATCTGAGAAGTGTAGGTACGAGTGTATACGTCGTTCATTTTGCAGACCTTTGTACTCTTTAATACTATATATTTTATTTTTACGTATTTTGAAACAATAACTATTGTTCTAGTTGACATTACAAATACATCAAATTCTGTATATTTCTAGACAGAAAAAAAAACATTTATTTTATTTTCCTTATATAGACGTTTAGGATTAAAAACATCGAAATCCTTTTACCTGAAGTAGCAGGAAAACCGTACTGTCTTGGAGGTATTTAAGAGTGTTAACGATCTTATTACAATACTTAAGGCAAATAAATGGGGAAGGAAAATTTATTAGTATTTAAAATTTTTGTATTGACGTCAATTACTAAGACAAGATATTTTTCTACTAATATTGTGTGAAACTTGGTATGTTTGGATATTTGTTAGCCAATCACGCTACGTCGACCTTCGATGAACGGATTTGGGAAGTCCATTAATTTATTTACACACGATATTTTTATTCTGTCAAATCATATAACGATTTAATTAAAAATATTATTTTCAGTATTTTTTAAATCTATATATATAAAATCGAAAGGTCACTCACTCATCACGAAATCTCAGAAACTACATGTGCTAGGAATCTAAAATTTTGCATAGGAGTTACTTATAGGACGTAGGTGCTCGCTAAGACGGAAATTTTCAATATTCGACTCCTAAGGGGTTGTTTTTGGGGTGGAAAGTTTGTATAAAACTTCGTTACTAATAAATGCTAGGGGTCTCAAATTTTGCATGGACGTCATTTATAAGACGTAGGTACTCATGGAGACAGAAATTAATAATAACATAGATCACGAGGGCGAAGCTGCGGGCGGGCCGCTAGTGTAATATAAAATTAAAATAATAAAAATCTGTTGAATAAATATAAATAAATACTTATATAAAATGTAGCATACGTATTTCGTCAAGTAAGTATCGAAGCAAAACAAATTGCGACATTAACGTGGCAAAACATAATGTCATCGACCTCTGGTCTGCTATGTATCTTACAAGCGAAACTTCTGTAGGTATTAGCAGTTCTCCATCGCGTAAATTATAATTTTTAAGTAAAAGTATGAATCCATCATGGCGCAGTTGTCAAGTTCTGATTGTAACGCGATGTTTGTGGGTTCAACCTCCTGGATGTTCAGTTCCATTGTTAAAACAAAGCGCGGCCTTTAGTTCCGCCGTTAACACACAATGCTTTGAAATCTGACGTGATCAGTGACATAAGATTATCACTGCCTAACCCGCTGTGCGTGATAGAACGTAAGGAAAGAAATTAACAAATATTAAAATAATATAATTATATGAACAAATTTATAATACAAAAAAACCTAATTTAAGCAATAAAAACCCAATTAGCCATTGTCTGCTATCGTTACAGTTAGCTTATATGACAGATCTATTATTATTTTTGTATTTATCGCAACAAAGAAAAGGCAGTATCAAACAGTACGCCAGGAAGTTAACGGTAAATTATTAGATAGTAGTAAAACATGGACTAACATTTTTATACTGTTAGTTTTAACGAGTGTTCCGTACGTATACGTAACGTAACAAAACAAAGTAATATAAGTTTATATTTAGTCTACCTGTAATAGAAGGTTCATTTAATAATTCACAACTTAAATATTACTATACTAATATACAAGAAACATACCTACAAAAAAGTCATACTTGTACTTTGGAACCGACATTCTTTGCGTAAATCAAAATTAATTTCGTAATACAAGGTTGATAAAACTGATTAAACTTTATCAAAATTGAGCCAAATTATAATCAATTCGACGAGATTACTTGTATTTTAACGATAAAATTATGCGTCATTTAAGCTGTTTATGTAGTTTACGATTACAAGGCTTACGATTTCCAGGAGCACCTATATGACTGTTTCTGTCTGCTTCACGTTGTATCCTGAACAAAGCAGGATAGTTCGATTGAATTTGGGAACCTAGTCTTGAGTCTCCGTTCGACACCTTAGTTCCCCACTTTCCGCCGAATTATGGAGGCATTGCCTGTTGAGTGGCGGAATTCAACGCCGCGCTTTCTTGACACCAGAGCGTAGAAATAAGAATATTAAATATTTCATTTCCTGGACTAGGAATAAAACCCAGAATCAGTCGTATTCAGAGTCGCACGCTTGTGCCCCTGTGCCATAAGTTGCCTCATAAGTTTGTTTAGAAAATTACCTTTTACACGTTGGAATTTCACTTTATTAGAAAAGGTAAGATCTAGTGGTTTCTTATATAAGGCTTCGCTAACGTAAGCATTTGTAAATTATGCAAGTAAATAGCAAAAACCCATAACGCGCATCCATCAAGTTAAATATCGTCATCTGAACTCGTTTGTAATAGACATTTAGAAAGTCTTCTATAACTTATAATATTAAAATGGTATTTTAATATAAGAAGTATAAATATTTTTATGGTAAAAAAATAATTATTATAAAATTTTAAATGACAAAACCCTTAAAAATCGTCCATCGACCATCTTTTTCTTAAAATTAAGTTAACTAATTAGTATTTGTTACAGAAACGAATATAACTGAAGCTAAAATATTGCCAAAAATGAGGAAGTCTCCCAAAGGTCAGTATGACGTACTTCAGCTTTAAGATTTGTATACTTATAGATATAGGTACATATCTCATATCTTACGTTGAACTTGACAAACGCCTGACCTAAAGACACTGCCTCGTAGAAAAAAGCTTAACCTTCAAAGTCTTTTACCTTAACTAAAAAATGTCGTCAACATGTCGACAACGAGTATGTGTAATGTGGTACAGTGATTCGTTGTAATCGCGGGAGGTGTGGGTTCGTTTCCATTCGGTTAAATATTTGTATTAATATTATTGCTTAACCGTCAAATGTCTTTATAAATGGATGAACAGTGGAAGACGGAGTGTTTTGATATAAGAAGGAGAAACGTAAAGCTAAAAAAGTAATACACACATACACGAAGTAAATATGTACACGTATTACCTACTACGTATGTATGTACGTGTTTGACAGGTTAAACTACGTTAATTTCTAATCTCACATTTAATATTCAGATTTAGTCTTGAGGTTTTGGTGTTAGTTTGTTTTTATAATGATATATAAATGATAATATAAATTTAATGTTAGCCAGTCGTGGCGCAACGATTGTAGGTTCGATTCCCACTCGGGGAAAATATTTAATAATTGCACGGGTAACGACGTAAAGTAAAAAAATTATCTATTGGATCATACAAATTAATGTGAGTAGGTCTATTTACAGCAGGTGGTCTTATATTGAAACAGACACGAGTTTTCCGCTGCCCGGGAAGACGAGAGGACAAAGCGTCTTGTGAATCACAATGACTTTACGAGGAAACAGCATTGAAAATTTATTTTTTGTCATGGCCTTAAGAAATAATGTCATACGGTAAGTGGTAGGTGTCATTATAACCGTAATGTACTTCCCCTAACGATGACACAATATAAGTTGGTAAAGGTTTTTATAATTTTTTGCTTAATAAGCCCACATCATGGATTTGTTGGATATGTACGTAAAAAAAAACAATTCGGAAGATAACTTCATATAATTTATGAGGCCATCGAAAAACAATTGGGAAATTTATAATAACACTCAATACTTAGTTGTAGTTTTAAACGAAACGAATAATGATTTAATAAAATATTTTTAATTTATGAAGCTGTCTTTCAAGAAAAGTGTCATCTAATTAATATAAAAATAGAAAGCTATTTTTTTTACTTTCACGCTGTATACCGAATACAGTAATATATGCAGAGCGAACCTTGGTAGACACTACGTTCCCTACTTTCCGTCCGTTGAGTGGCGGAACTCAACCCAGCGTTGAATATAAAATAATGAATATTTCTTTGAATATAAAAAGTGCAGAACAAATAATAAAAAATGAGAGTAGTTTCTCTATCTGCCACGCGAAATGCAGATGTGTGAAGAAAAAAGTTATTTAACCCGAAAACAATTAAAAAAATATCGATCTTGTATGGGGTTGTTTTTAACATTAAGCAGAATTTAAATTAATATATTTAATAATATTTAAAAATCAGAAGTTTGCATGTCGTCCTTACTCTTTAATATATCGAGTTACTGTTTCCTGGCCAAGATATAATTACACACTAACTTTGCATGTATAGAACACATGTCTTCAAAACTGAGAGTTCATTAAAACCGGTCCGATGACCCGTTTCCCAGCATTTGCCATTTTTATTAAAAAGAGCAAGTTCAATATAATTTTGGGCCAATACATGTTTTGGTATTTTAATGACTTATGAAGTATGCACAAAATACGTACATATAACATTTAAAAAAATAATGATATATCATAAAAGTAATATTTGTTTTTCGAGTTAATTAATCCAAGTAAGATCTTGTAAGGAGAATGTAAAATATACATAACTTTATGTTATTATATATATATATATATATATATATATATATATATATATATACATATAACATATATTACATACATATATTTAATTTTTCTATTTTACAGCTTCACGCTGTATTCCGTACATAGCACTACGGACTACGGACTAGTGGACTAGTGTTAAGACACTCCGCTTCCCTCCGAAGTCTGTATTGTGTGTTCAGTGGCGGAATTCAACGCCGCACTTTACCTCGACACCATAGCAGAGAAGTGAAAATATTTAAAATTTCAATTCTTCGAGTCCCTGCGCCACGCCTGTCCTTTAAATTTATAATAATAATTAATAAATAACTAAAGCCTAATATATTTCTTTGTCATTTTGAATAACCTGTAATTTACTGACAAGGCTATTTTACTTCTAAACTATTTTACTACTGAACCACCAACATATTTGTGATGCTTCTTTATTACATAAATCTTCTATAACTTCATCATTTCAAAAACTTACTTCTAAAAGTACTTCTTTAATTTAAAAAAAAAGCATTTTTTTTACTTTAAAGCTAATTCAGGTATAATTTACCAGTTCTTTAAAAGTATGCTATATCTTGAAGGTATTGGGACTTGTGGGAATCCCCGACTTTCAGTTTTGCAGACATAAGCCATTGCACAGGAAGTCACACAGATTTTGTCCCACTACACATAATCATAAAAATAACAATAAGAGTTTCAAAGCTTCTCTTCTAAGAAAGTTATGGTGTGCATAAACTTTAATTGGTTTTAAGAGTGTCGATTTAGATTATATCGTAATTTATTAGTAATTTTATCATTTTAAATATACATAACAAAAAGTTTATTATATCATTTTATATTTTACACATTTTTTACTTTTCTGCACTGAACTAGCTGGGTAAAAAGAAAAAACCTAATAACAGAATAGTCCATTCTCTATTTGCCTCTAAAATTTAAAACAAACATGTTCAAAGCCACAATTAATATTTTCATAGTAGTAGACTAATATTAATGAATACTTTAATTATCTCAAGTGATCCCAGGGTATAACATTCAATTAAAAAAATGAATTACTACCTTATTTTCCATATAACTGGTAACATGATGTTGATAATAAATGAATCATAAGATTAATAGATACAATAGCATGGAAGTGGAAAACTTGTTTGCAATTAAATGAACAAGAATACAAGAATCTAAGAAATAACATAAATGTTTTGTAAATTATATATTTCTAAATAAGTTTCTGTCAAGAAATACCATTGACTTGGGGTCAATGTTGAGATTCTATTATTTAATGCAAGCATACATATTTTTTTTTATTTATTTGACTTTGGTTTGCTAGTGGTTATTACCTTTTTAAATGAGTAATATTAAGAGTACAATATAGTAACAATAATATATGGCCCTTTCAAAGCAAACACAGCATGCATATATTAAATGAGCATCCATTTGAATTTATATACTTAATATAAAAGATACATTCTTACCTCCTTACATGAGTGATATAAGTGATGGCGGGAGATAGGAATTAGAATTAGAATTGGAGAGAGTAATTAACAATAGAATACCTTTAAAGTCAGTAGCAAATTATTGTACATTTATAATATGATAAATCACACATAATAAGCATTAAACATATATATTTTTCGTATAGTTTTTTATTTGTAAATCATTCTGAGGTAGTGATTGGATATTATTCATTATCAAATACTTATTTGAAAGTTGTCTTATGAAATATGACACATTTTAATTGCAGGAAATAACTATGCATGCACAAAACAATTAATGTGGTGTAATGCATTTTTTAACATTCTTGGATAAATAGACTCTTAAAACACAACACACTTGTGAGTTTGGTACCCATTTGGGGGAATTCAGTTTTATTGCCTCTCTGCCTGTTAACAACAGGATGGCATTAAGTTCTACCATTCAATATGCATTAGCTCTAAAATTAGGCATTAAGTCAGAAGCAGAGTATCTTAACACTCAGTTTACCCTGCTATGGGTTATAATGTAAAAAAAGAATAAAACATTTACCTCACTGGATTGATAGGCCTCAGGGCCACCATTATCTTCACATTTCTTCTTAAATACTTTCATAGACTTATTTGTCAGTTCTGTTACTTGTTTTTCATCAACTTTGCCTTGCAATTCAGGAGGCAAATTGTTTATGGCGTCCGAGAGTGATGGTTCACTTTGGGCCCAAGCCATTCCTAAAATAATTCGAAATATTTGAAATTATTTATTAATTGAGTCAATTTTATATTTTATTTTTTTAGTTAAGT
The DNA here is from genome assembly GCF_056956725.1 of Heliconius melpomene rosina. Classification (NCBI taxonomy): domain Eukaryota; kingdom Metazoa; phylum Arthropoda; class Insecta; order Lepidoptera; family Nymphalidae; genus Heliconius; species Heliconius melpomene. The sequence goes on along the minus strand of NC_140401.1, from coordinate 2,817,353 downwards.
AAATATTTATTTCATATAATATGAAATGTGCCTAATAAAACAAAGACCATTAAGTTTTTGTCTTAAATATCATTAATATTTACGTAAGAAAAATAAGTATCAACAATTATGTTAATGATATTTTTCTGTTGTACTTATATTTATACAATTATAAAAATAATGTCAGAAACAAAGTAAAAGTCACATTTTTTTTACTTTTATTTAATTGTTAATACAAACTTTATCAAATGAATCTGTTGTTAACGGAAGTAGCACTAGTTTTTTGAACTATGAACCTTTGGTATCTAAGTTGAATCAGTAATGGTTACGAAAATCATTGTCGCAGTATATCCGATTTTATTTTATATTTAAATTTTAATTGATATGTATATTTAAGCATTACCCCAATAATACATAGTTAAATTTAAAACACGTTTAAGTTCGATTATATTTTAATTTGACAAAAAAGAAACTTACCAATGCATACAACGAATATAATGTATTTTAGAGCCATGTTGTGATTTCTACAGGTCGGTTGCTGTAAATATTATACACACAAAATGGAAAAAACCAAAAGTAGCTAAACAAAAACCGGTTTCGTATTACATTAATGCACGAAATATAGAATACCGCGCGCGCGACCACTGCAGCACTTTCGAGTTACGACAGAACTGAATGATGACTAAGACTGAACAATAATTTCGATTCCGTTTAGCGAGTTAGCGACTGTTGAACGTTCGGCAACGTTTTCGTTCATTCTGTATTGCCATGTAGATTGCATTATTGTTTATTTGCTTATGGTAATATTGAATGAATCAAATTATATTTTTACACAAAAAATATGTTTCCATAATATTATATAACATAAGTTTTATTTAGCAGAAACAAGATTATTGTATTCTTGATTTTTATATACCGTAAAATTTTAATTCTAGCTTTTTACAATTACCGTTCTCTTATTGAACCTCTTTAAAATTTAGTATATAAGTCATAATATAATACAGTATTTCAACAGATTTATACATTGACATTTGATCTAAATTATGAGTATACATATAAATTTTATTTTAAAATTTTATTTAATAAGTTAATTTTTTTTCAAATAATAGCTTAAAACTAAGAAGAAACAATCTGTAAAAAAATAAAAATATGAAACCTTGGTGTCTAAAATACAATCAAATACATTATAGTGTATTTAATAATAATTTGTTTTTCATTTGGTTAGTTAATAAACATGGCTAAGAAAAAAAGAGATCAAAAAGTACAAAAGAATCTGCAAATAACCGATGCTTCTTTTGCACCACCGCCATATGAGAGAGTGTCACTTAAATCAAACACTGAATACTCTAAAAAACATAAATCTAAAAATACTCGTACCGATCCAAATCTTTGCAAATGCCATGATAATGGGCAGCCAAAAACTTGGCAGTCCATAGCTGATATGTATGGTGATCAAGATACTACTGAGGTTTGGAATAACAAAAAGCAAACACCTGTAACGGTATTTAAAACCTCACGGTGGAACAAAAAAGATAAAAATAAATATGCAAAAAAATCCAAAGGTATCTATTATAAGCAAAATGACAAACGAGAAAACGCTTTACATAGTGATAAAGTTATTAAGGACGAACATCCCATTATAGACATTAATTTAAAAAAAAATCAGAAATCAAAAAAGAAAAAAGCTTCGACTCACCCTGATGCAACCGGTGACTCTTGTGTTGGAGGACCTTGTAGGACAAGTTTAGCTTTAAACTACATTCCACAAAAAAGAGGAGAAAAACCAGTTAGTAAAAAGAAAAATGAAGTGAACAGGACGAATATTAATGTGCATAAAAAAGATCCCATGGAAGGCCAAGGTGATCGGACAGTTCCAAGTACCACAGAAAGGAAAGAGAGCAAATCGCGCCCATGTAATTTCCTAAGTAAATTAATAAACTTGGGGAGTACACACAAAGTCAATAGTAAAATACAAAATGAACTTATTAAAAGAGAACCAATGTTTGAAATGAAAGTTGATTCAGAAGAAATGCGCGTTTTGAACCCAAAAGAAGTAGAAATGAATGTAAAAAAATTTGGGACACTTGAACAAAAGCAATGCATTTGTCCTTCTCGGGTGTCTGCTTCAAAAAATGTATGCAATAGAGGTATCTGCGAACGAGCACTAATACAGAAGAATGGTAGATTCAAATGTAGGTGTGGTCAAAGACATTCGGTTGAATGCGAAGATACTACATGTGATTTAAAAAATAAGTCAATTAAAAAGAATAGACGAAAGTCTCCAAAATACGAGACCCAAAATAATCCCTTGCTTGAAGTAATGATAGATTCTAACATGAATGTTTTAAATTCGCATGAAATTAAAAATATATTGGCTGACGCTAACGATAAAATATGCCCAACTGGTGTTTGTAAGGTTGCTGCTAAGAAAAACATAAATTTAAATTGCAAATGTTTAAATAAAAAAATAATTCCTAATATCAAGGAATGTACGCTTCAAACTTGCCAGCGTCATAAAAAGTGTAAATTATCTTACTTATGCTCCCGCATATTTAGCAAGTCGGATAATTTATTAGATAATTATCAAAAGGCACCACGACGAAGGAGACGTACAAACTCATCGCGTGTGCCTAAAGAAATTAGAGGTATTGTTCCTTTATTAAAATTTGATTGATTATTTAGTTCTTCTGCATAATATTATTGTGTAGATATATGATTTCGTTTTACTATAACGAACATTCGAATACAATCTTTAACTTTAACTTATTTCATAAAATTCTTGATAATTGATAATTATTAGTATTCGTAGCGCAGTGGAACAATGTTCGTCTGTAAACGTGATATTTATGAGTTTGATGTCCGCTCGAGTAATTAATTATTTGTTCATCTCATCGCACAATGATGAGTCCGGTAATTAAGCAAGCAACGTTTTAGGCGGAAAGTGAAAACGAACTATCTTATAATATGATATGTTTATCTGGCATCTGCCTACTCTGCTACAACAACTGCTACAGGAATATCGTCAAATTTAAAAAAATATTTTGAAAACTTTTTCAAAATATGTATACTAGGTATACACTAGGTATACAGGTGGTCTGGCCTTACCATTTTGTCAAATTACAGATTGATTTCGATAATAAATTATCATGAAATCATCAACTTATAATTATTTTCCCAACATTGTTAATATGTTTTATTTGAGTCCAGCGATTGGTTGTGGGTTCAATCCCCACTCGAAAAAATTTAATGTTTATTGAAACTTATGTTTTTTTATTTCTTTCTCGTTTCAAGGCAAAGCGCGGCGTTGAGCTCCGCCACTCAACACGCAGTGACTGCAGAATGCGGCGGAAAGGGGTCAACGGTGTGTCTTAACATTAGGTTCTTTCTGCCTATTATGCTGTGTGCGGAATATAGCGTGAAGTTGATTTTTATTGAAATATATTTTATAAATATCCAGAATATATTATAAATTACTTATTATTTTATTTCATATTCATGGAAGAAGAAGATCAAATAGATATTTGCGAATGTAATAAATATAAAACGAGAGAAAGGAGAAAGTCTAAAAAAATTAAATCAAAGAGAGATAAAAAAGTTGTCAAAGAAAAAAAATATAAGAAGAAACCAAATCTTCACCGAAAAAAGATGAAACAACGAGAGCAAAGTTCACCAGTAATACAATGTATAATGAAATTCTTACGAAGGAGACGAAAACGATGCGAAAAGCAGATTGAGGAGAAAGAAAAAGAGTTCAAGGAAAGTGAAATGGAACTAGAAAAAATGCACCGGAAAGAGATTCGAAAGCAGCAAATGGCATTAAAAGAAGATGCTCATAACTGGAACTGTTTAACAAATTTACTATCTGGCCTTTTAAATTTATTGCTTAAATCAATAAAAAACATATTTTCAGCAATCTTCTCTATAATTTTTAACCCAATCGGAAGCTATGTCTACGTCAGAGAAAGAGTTACAAATCCCCACGTAACATTGAATAGGTTTGGCCAATGGCTAAGCAGAACGTGGTCAAATAAGACATCACAAATATCTCAAACAGTGAAGGAGTCCCACGCCCTGAGTGTAATTGCTGATCAAATTGAAGGTTTACCTGTGTACGAAACTCTATTTGCCAACAAAGGCAAAACTCCAAAGGAGAGAGCAGCATTTGAGAGACAAAAGCGTCTTAGAGAGAAAAGAGTAAGAAAAAGATATGATCAAGCTCTCTACGGATGCCGACATACGATTTTGACTACGTTGAGGAAGACTCCGTGTCTCTGGTTTTATTTCATCTGTCCAAACGTGTATCCACAGTGTCTTAGCTTAATAACCTTTATGAAAAACTTTTATTATTTAATTATATATATATTTGCTTTTATATGTTGGACGCCGTGTATCGTTTCTTTTGAACTGTGTCGGGCATGTTTGTGTTGTTTATTGTGCACATAGACTTTGTAAGTATTACTGTTGTCTTTGTAAAGTAAATTATAAACGTTATGTTTAATTTGTCTGTTCTTTCTTTTCCTGTATAATTTGAGCTCATTCACAAATAAGTCTTATTTATTACAAAATCCGAATAGGTCTAATTTATTAAAAATGTTGTACCTACAATTTTTTATTTACTCGTTACTACGTTAAATTAATTCCTCCAGATATAGGCTGTTAAGCTGTTAAGCTAAGCTGTTATGTATGGATACTTAATATCTTTACTTTCTAATAAGTAATCATGTTAAGAAATCAGTTGCAGCTTATTTGTTTTTAAGTACAGCATTGTACAATATCAGTTGTATGTTTCACTTGAGAACAGAATATTTTTTGATGAAACAAAAGTAAAAATATATGACAATGTTGTATAAAATTATATTGTAATAAGTAATCTTTCAGAAGCAAAAACATAATTTACAAATTTCAAAAGTAACAAAGAATGGACACCAAATTAGGAACGTGCAGGCCATACACATCATTTGCATACACTGTGTGAGCTGTAGTCGACAGAATTGCAGGCAATCAGGATAAAGTGGCCGTTTTCTTAGCATATGTTCGAAGAATTGGTTGCAGTCGTAGTCAGGACGTCTTCTTCTTTTACATTTGTTTTCCCGACACTTGCGGTACATTTTACATTTCTTTTTAATTTTATTGCACAAACATTTTAGAAATGTTATCATGCATTTGCACCTTTTATTCCGCTTGCATTTTCCACATTTGTGAGATGCACAAGAATGTTTTTTCATACAGTGTAAAAATTTCTTTCTCTTTGCTATACATCCTGATTTATATAAATTTGATTTGTTATGTAAATGGTCACACAAATATATTTTACATTTCCATAGTTTAAATGGTATATGTATGTATGTTTTATCAGGACGAGAACAAGATCGATGTCGTCGTGCTGTTAGTGTATTGCAAATTCGTGGATAGAGTGCGTGACGCTTGAGTGCGTTTCTATCCTTATTTGGATGAGATTGATTGTGATGAATATGAAAATTGTGTTTTTTAAATTGTGTAGAACAACTTATTTCTGCATTTCTTATAGGTTGTTCTAGTTGGAGATTTCTTAAATATTGACAAATTGGTTTAGTGTGATTTCTGATATACTTTTGGCAATATATTTTGGGTTTCCTTTTAATTAAAATGTCATCGTGCTTACAGCATGTAACAATATCTGAGCATACAACTTTGCAAGGTTCTCTTCGTCTTTTCAAAACAAAGTTATTTTCATTATAAATAGGAAGTCTGTTTTGTGTTGCCCCTAATTTTTGGTCTGAATACGATATTTTTTCATTTGTTCTATAGTATTTCGTACAACAATTTTCGTGTGGATTGCTATATGAACAATTTTGTATTGGGAAAACTGTTTCTAAAGGGATTTGGTAAGGCTCGTGTAACGCATGGATGTCATTATTGATTTTTCTTGCACAAATTAAATTTCTATGATCACAACATCTGGTCTGGATATGATTAGGACATTTGGCTACTTCATAATTTAAAAGTTGATTTATTGGTTGCTGGTTGGTATAAGAGCGTTTAATACAATTCTCAACATTTACATTACAGTTCTTGCTACTGTTTTTTATATTTATGTGTTCACATGATTTGTGACATACTTTATTAAGATTTTCAACATTGTTTAAAGAGTTTAATAGGGTCTTACTACACACATAATTTGATTTCTGTAAATATTGTTTTTCGTCTGTTCTTTTCCAATTATGACAAAATTGTACACCCACCTCATTTGTCTGCTTCATAACTTTAAGATGTTTACCTGGTTTAGTACATCTATCATGAACTTTTACAACGTGATGTTTCACAGGAACAATATTGATACTTTTTCGTCCATTCGCTGTAACGTTCTTTTTTTTAAGGGATTTTTGATTCAAGCAAGAATTAATTGATGCAGTACTTCTATTATTTCCTTCTGGAAAGTAGATTACTGGCACTCGCAAGCACATTAGATTGTGGACATGACCCTGAGACCGACATGATGTGGAAGAAATTCGATTATGAGAACATTGTAGCACAGGGTATAGTGTGTCTCCTTTGATAACTTTAGAATGAATGTCCGATCTATTACAGTGCATAATTATTTACCTCGGAACAAAGTCGACCATCGAAATTATAAATATTTTGCTGTATAAGGGTCATAATCAGAAAAAGTGTACTTTTTGTGTCTTTTCTTGTCCCGCTACTTTGAATGCGTTTTAAAAATACAATTTTAAAGATAATTTAAATATTTTGCCATTTACGATAAATTTATTTATTAACTTAAAGATTTTTGTAATATTTTAAATGTATTATGGCAAATAATAGTATTTTTTGTTAGTTGCAAAAAACTTTTCAAAATGCTTCCATACAATTTTTCGTGTCCCATTCACCACTTTACTTTTTAAAAATTGATTTGTTACGAATATTTATGGTTTTATTTGATTTCAGATATGTTTATATTACTTTACTTTATGCATAATATCAAATAGAACTATTTTTATTGATACATAATTTAATAAATAATATATATTAGTTAAGTAAATTTGTCCCAAAATATTGTCTTTTTCTTACTCAGGGTTAATAACGTACAATTAAATTATGAATGCAATTATTTTGGATGGTGTTTAATATAATTTTTTGTTGTGGCACCATAATTGTAAAAGTCAATACTGTCGTAGCTACAACAAGTAGTGTTCTCGCAGCAGTTGAGGGGTTCAAATGTTTTAGAGGGAATGCGTGAAATTACATCTCAGGGTTATAAACGGCTTTTATTTCGGTAAGTATTCTATAATTTCGTTTTCTTGTTTATGTTATTTGCTTCTTTTTACAAAATCTCAAAAAAGAACTTCAGTGCTTGCACATGCAACACGTGGCTTATGAGCAAATATTTAAAAAAGTTAGAATTTCTCAGACTTCATTCTCAATTTCGTTATATTTCGTTACGTAACGAAATTGAGAAAATATGAAGCCTAGTTCACAATTACGTTACCAATGTTTTCTTATATATGTTTATAATAATATTGTATCGAACCGGTGCTTGTATATGGAAGATATATATATAAGAAAAAAAAATTGCTGGCATATGAAAAAAAACTATTAGTGACTTTTCATAACGTAAAGTAACCAAAAATAATGATTTTTAAGTTTTTTGCTTGTTTGGTTGTTTGTCTATGTGTTTGTGCACGCTAATCTCAGAAACAGCTGAACCGATTTAGTTAAAAATATTTTTTTATTCTTCCTGAAATTAGTTGTGATTTTGTGATTATTATTTTTTGATAAATGTTTTTGTATTTTCAGTAAGCGTCATGGCTCCTATGTCAAATGCTGAAACACATAAAAGATATAGAGAACGTCTTAAAAAGACCAATCCTATTAAATATGAAGATATGGGGAATAAACACTTACAAAGAATTAAACTCAGTTCTCGTGATAACGACTCAAATTTTGATATATTTTAAAGTGAATTTAATTTTATCATTAACTTTGTGATCTTTAACCAGAAATATAAGTTTATTACGTTACGAACTACCATTATTATATTGTTAATATTGTCACTTTGTTATGTTTTCTTCTTACATTTATAATCTGTTAATTCAACGATTGAATCTTTAAAATTTTGATCTCTCATTAAATAAAAAAAAAACAATAGTTTTATTCATATAATATCCTTATTTTGTTGTGTATAATGCCTTATGTCATCAGTTTCGTAACAAACATTATCAGTATTGTTACTTATCAGTTACGTTACAAATTCGAAAATGTCCACTTTTCTGATTATGACCCATAAATCTTATTAAGCAAACAGTCTTGGATTTTTTGTGATTATCTTTATTATTTTATTTGATTATTTTTAATAATATCTTAATAACCATTACGGTAAATGGTGATGGTGAAACTCATCGAAATTTTTAAGTGAAACTTTTCAATCTTAGCGTCAAATTTGAAAATAAATTTTAGTAATCTTTACCAAAGTTATTCATTATATTTTAGAAATAATTTATAAGTAACACAACAGCTTAGTAACAAATAAAACTTAAAATGTCAATATAATTGTCATTTGAATTATATATTATTCGAACTCTTTGATAGGATAAGGCAAATCTCATATAAGTAATACGGTACGTCGTTCTTTCATAAATTTGTAGGTACAATTTCTCGTAATCCTAGTAATAATTAATTATTGTAATTCTAGTAATTATTAAGAAAGTTAATTTCTTAAATTTTAAAACTAATAATTAATAAGTAATTAGTAATAAATAAAAAAGCTTTTTTTATTGGGTTACTAAATCTTTTGATACATAGAAAACCAGCAAGCAAATAATTTATTACCCATTAAGTATTTCTTAATATTTTTTTAAGTATTTAAAACTTTTGCAAGATAAAGAGTTGCTATTCATTCATCAGTCGAGTAGCATTTTAAGTTTAGCTCAAACAAAATTCTGTCAAATATATATTCTGTTGATTATGGAGCATAGTGTGTTGAGTGGCGGAGCTCAACGCTGCTCTTTGCTTCTACACCAGAGAAAAGAAATGAAAATATAAATGTAAATAAATATTTCCTTTCATCGGGATCGAATCGTCGCGTTACAGCCCCACCCTTATGCCCCACACTTTGACGATATATAGGTGCATGAAAAGTTAAATAACATCAACTCAAGTTATTTATATACCATTTATTAAACTTATATTTTTTATGTTTACAACGCGTCATTGTTAATTGTATTATATAATTTTATCTAAAATTTTTTGCATCATAACTGTCGTATTTTGACTATTAAAGGTTGGCTGTGCAAATTTCTGAGAAAGGTTACTTAACGTCCCCGATTTTGTAACGGGAGCAGTTTCATTGTTTTTTCTTAAATCTTCTTCATTCATAACTTTTTCAATAAAATTCTCGAAATCCAATTTAGTTTTTTCTGCTTCATATTTTAACTGGTCCTCGTTTGCCTGATCGTGTCTTAGTACATCAATTGTTCTTTTATTTCCTTTAACTATGACACCGCCAGCGAGAGTTTTGATTTCGCTATTTAACATATTGAACATTTTCTTTAAATTGTTAATCAAATTACATGTAGCTGATGCAGTTTTTTCTAAAACGTCGTCAAATGAAAACACAAAAAATAATACTACAAGAATAATTATAACAACTACGAGAAGGGCAAAAGTGCATCCACAGCTGTGACATCCAGGAGAGCATCCGCTATGGAAGATATGAGAATGGCAACATTTGTTTACGCAGCAAAAGGCCATGCACATTGGAAGGATTGCAATGCACTGTAAACTCATTGAAATGTAGTTATGAATTGTTTGAATTGTCATACGTATGAGGTCTTCTGTGGCTAGTAATATAGTAATGATGATTCTCGATGCAGTTTGTAGAGTGCACACTATTGGCACGTACAAAAGGTAACACATATTTTCTTATTTTAAGCTTTTTTTTTATATTTTTTTAATTAATTTACATTATTAATATAATTTTAACGTTTTATTTTTGTACATTTAAATACATTTATACCTTTTTTATTTAAATTTTAATAAAAAAATTATAGAGTTTGTTTTGATTTCATTTAAAATGCCAAAATGACAGAGCACAGATGTACTAAAAATAAACGTTTTCGTTTTTTAATTCCACTGAAAGTATTACTGAGGAAATAATGTTCATTAAAAAGGATAAAATAAATTGGAAACTAAGTGTTTCAGTTTAGCTTCCTTATTGCTGCCTTTTAAAAAATCTTTAATATGTTGATTCTGAGTTATTTTATTTTTACTTATACTTGTGAGTAGGTTTTTAACACCTTTACTGCGGAACAGACTAATGTCGGCCCGTTCTATGACATGATCTTAAGCTGAATGAAAACATCACGGCAGGTCCCTTTTCGGCCTACGGTAAAAAGGGTGCATGTTGTGCTGCAGACTAGCTCAATACAATCAACAATCGTAGATAATGAAATAAAAATACTAATTGTACCAAAAATACAAACACACATTTTAAAACAAGTTCTAAGTTAATATATGCTCTTGTAGAAACAATGCTATGTCACATAGTTTAAAAATTGGTCTTTGTTTATTATTAATGTATGAACTATAAAAATTATATTGTAATTATGTTTAAATATATTATACACACTGATATATAATTAACAAACTACTTATTCTATGTATATATTTCTACCGTTTAGTTTATTTGACTTATAGTTGATGTGGGCTCATAATCTGGTGTAGAGACTGTGTTAATCAATTAACAATTTTAATTTTACGTATCTATTAAATATTTCTAAACTAAAATTATCAGGTGACAAAAATCCAATCACGGTGGCTATGAATTAAATTGTATATTTTCTCAAAAACAGTAAATATGACATTTAAAATATATAAACAAAAACATTTTAATTATTGTCATAAAACATAAGAAGGTAGGTCCATAAACGTTTTATTTCCACGCAAAAGTTGCATGAAACGTCCTTCTGTTGTAGTAGTGCTATATTCTGACATTGATTCTTCTGTAGATTCAGTATTTATAGAGAACGATGTTACTGCAATATCGTAAAAGCTTACATCGGACCCTGCCGTAGTCGATTCTTCTGTTGTGTTGACAGTACCATAATCACTAAAATCTTGGAATAATGATAAGGTTTCATTCAACATGATATCAGGTAAAGTTGTCGTGGTCTCGTCCGGATAATCCGTATCGTTTCTCGAACATTCTGTTATATCGCCAGGAGTGGGTACAAATCGGTGAACGACTGGTCTAGCTTTCGTGTAGCCTAGGCTGTAGAAGATTTTATCAAGGACGCCCGTTTCTCGGAATATGAAGAAGAGGATGGCTATGGCTATCGCTGACATTATACAGTCGCATGCACCACCTCTGTTGATGGGACATCCGCCACCTCCTCCACACATGAAACACTTCAACCTTGCAGTGAGAAGGAACACTACGCATATAGGTACCAAAGATATCATTTGCAACAAGAAAGAAATAAAATTATATAAAGTCTGTAGAACCATTCTTATAAGGTTTTCTATCATAAGAATAACTGTCATAAACACTCGAACTAACATCTGTATACCGCATATTGCGGTTTGAAGCACCGCGTGGACTGTTCGACACATTTTGGAACCTGAAACTATAAAAAAATGTTATAAAAACTTGTGCAAATTAGCAACTTGCAATTTATCAATTAATTCGTACCCCTTTTTAATAAATATCATATAGTTAATTTATTTGAATAGAAAATTTATGTATAAATACCACTACTTATGAAATGTCAATATAAAATAGTGTCAAAAATGTGTCATTTAATATTTTTAAATTTACATAAAAAATATCTTACATCATAGACATATAAAATTGCTTTTTGACTTCCAATTTCTTAAAACTATAATATAAAACTTTGGGATTATAAGTTAATCATTTTTAGCAGTAGTCCATAATCACAAAAGCTTTAGATTATTATTTATTGATACAATAATAAATAACTACACTTTAAACTTTTATTTTATGCTAGCAAGCCACTCGCGGCTTCGCCCGCTTGTACTACACAATTATTTATTTTTGAATTAGGTACTATCTTGATTTTTTTCAGCTTCACGCTGTGTCCAGCATATAGCAGGGTAGGCGCTGTTTATTTTATTTACTTAATTTAATAAGAAATAGAAATTATTTCATGCATATTTTCGTTTGCCACAAAGATATTGCCATATATAATCATTGCTACAATTTCACAACAAAAAGCTCTGTGTTGGAATCATTTAAATTTAAACGAGAAAGTAAAAAACAACAAAAAAAATCACCAAAAATCAAGTTAAAATATTTATTAACTAATAATAATGAATACACACAATAATTTAGTCAAACATTTGTTAGAATATCAAACGTGGTGCTATATATCCATCTTTCTTCCTCATCTTGTGTGCGAGTGAGACAAATATACAAGCAAGTTACAGCTTGTACGCCTGACGCATCATGAGGTCGAAGTAACAATCGTTGTCAATGGAGACGCTTATGCCGCTATAATAATTCATAAACTCTTCTAGTGTTATCTGAAAAAAATAACAAAATTAAACAAGTAAAAAAAAAGGTATTTTTGTATTTGCACTCCGATCAATGAATTCATTTTATTTCCCGGCTCTGGCAACACAGACACACGGACAGAGCGCGGCGTTGAGTACCGCCATTCGATCGATATACAATGACTCCAGAATTCGACGTAAAGTGGGAAACGGAAGTGTCTTAATGGAAATGGGGGTATTATAATAGGTATTAATTGTATGTATAAAAACAATAGTAATCAATATATATGATAAGAAAATTAGATATAATAATAATAAAGTAAAAAAACGGTGCGGGCCAAGTGTCTGTAGTGCTAAAATAAATAAAAAAATGGAAACGGAGTGTCTTATCACTAGGTTCCCAGGTATACTCTGCCTACCCTGCTTGAACAAATCAAACAAATCAATAAAAAAAATTACAGTACCAAAACAGCAAACAGCAAATGTACAAAATACAAACCTTCCCGTCCACAGAACCTTCAGTTTCAAAATTTGCGAGGAACTTGTTTAGGATGGAATCTGCTGACTCTTCGCCACTCATGTAACTAAAAAATTATAATGAAAAGAATAAAACCAATCTTGAACATATATGTTATAGGTAGTCTAGGTACCTACTCTGGAGACATTGTCTCGAAAATTAGGTGGAGCTTAGAGAGCGTATTGTCTTAACACTTCCGTCATAATGCGGGATATAGCGTGAAGTTGAATAAATATTTCTTTTTCTTAAATAAAAATATTCTTCATTCTTACCGGGGATGTGCAGTGGCAGAGTAAACACCGCGTATATCATCGATAGTGATCACTCCATCACCAGATTTGTCCAACTTCTTGAACGCTTGCTCTACTATAGCGCGACGTGATTCAGACATTGGCGGCTAAAACGAAATAATTCATTGATTAGTATAGAAATAATTTATAATTAAAAACAAATAAAGAAACGGATAGAAAAGAGCTGATAATCTTCAAACGTTTCTCTCTCTCTATATATCTCTATATACATATAAGAGTGACCTCCAATATAATTTTAAATAGTCTCACCCTGATCTGAATAAGGAACTCATTGAGGCTGATAGAACCGCTTTTGTCCGTATCGAACTTGTTAAACAGGTCTTCAGCTTCCTGAAACAATATGAATAATAACGATATTGGATTAAATATATAAATCAGCTTCACGCTGTATCCCTCACACAACAGGGGAACCTAGTGTCTAGACACTCCGTTCCCCACATTCCTGCCTACCCTACTATATATTGAACATATACAGTATATTGAACTGAATTACAACACATAATTATATTCCAATGTTACAAAACATAATTATATTCCAATGATTTAAGATTCGGGGATAAATGTATTAAAAATAATATACTCGTATATGGAGGTTTTATTTACAAATTAAATTTGATAAATAAATGGCAAACGAGTAGAGTGGTCTACCACTCTTTACTCTAGTAAAGAGTCTAGAAATAGGAAATAAATAAAATGTATTTATTTTATTGTATTAGGCCTTGTACTTACATCATTGCTCACTTCCAATCCTGTTTCTTTAATGCCGTTGACAAACTCTTCTTTATTGAGCTGCTTGCTGCCGTCATCGTCCATGCGGCGGAAAACTCTAAAGGAAAAATCACATTATCATATTTAGATACAATATTCTCAAGCCATTAATATAAGTTGTAAAATACATTATTATATAACACCACAGTGACAATATTATTTTTTATTCACAATTCAACAATTTTGAACTGTTTCCTATTCCATAAGAAAATCTGCTTGTAAAAATTATGTAGTACCTAATCAGATTTTGATTAAACTCGTTTAAATAACAAGATATTAAAAACATAGATTCTATAATCCCGATATTATTTAATATTTTATAGTCTTCTTTCTCTCTTTAAAGGTTAGAAGTAATAACAAAGGAACTAAATCTAACTATACGTTAACCCAAACAGCACATGTTTCATATTAACTTAATCTCACTTTACGAGTATGTAAACCTTCGAAACGTGACGTAATTAGCGTTCAAAATAACAAAAGAATATCTCGACGGTCCTAACATCAAAGAATCCTCCACAATGGCACTACTCTTAGAGCGAAAAGCGCTGAATAGTGTAGTATTCTTGCTTGACCCAATTAAATATACATAGTTGAGGCCAGTCGTGGTGCAGCGGCACTAGGGTGCGACTGTAAACACGACAGGTCGTGGATTCTCTCCGGCTTGGAGAAAAAAATAATTAAAAATTTCATTACATCTCTCTGGCAACGAAACAAAGCTTCTTAGTCCTTCCGTATATAGTAAACTACTAAGGAACGTTTATTCTAGCTAAACTATAATTTTGATGAATAACAATCAATAGTTTTCGCTGGACATATAAAATAGTATATATATGTATGTATGTGTGTAGTATGTTACATATTATTCGCTTGGTGAACTAAAAACAAAGTCCACGCAGTACTTTAATTAAGAGTGCTAATTAAAAACATACTATTAGTATAAACGATACAACGCGATAAATTTAATTGAATAAACACTTGCAAAGCGATCAAAAATCAGTTAGCGTTAAAAGTTAATGACAAAAATTAATATATCATTATTATAGAAAAGAAAATTACACAAAAAAAAATTATAACACAATAAATAATTGGGTTACTGATGTGAAAAATTATTGAGGAAACTAACTAACACTATGTAATTGTAACTTAACTGCAACTTAACTGTAACTTTACACTAGGTTCCCTCTGCCACTATATGCGGGATACAGCGTGTACCTAAAAACAGCTAACCTTCCAATGCCGACAATCCCTGAAGCACCACGGGACAAACACAAGAGGCGGAGTCTCTCTAACGGTTCGGTGGTATTGGCGAGGGCTCGGGTGCTCTTCTGAATAAGCTCTTCATCTACACGTGAAGACGCTGACTGGGGACGGTGCAGGGCTACTGTGGAAAATATAATTAAAATTAGGTTAACTTTACAAAGTTTCCATTACCGCCTTTAAATGTATATTTTATAGAAATATACCTAAGGAGATCAAAGTACAATAATTTAATAATAATAATAATAATAATAACTCTTTATTGTACACCCAAGAAAAGACCCAAAAATACAATAACATTATATAAATGTACAAAAGGCGGCCTTATTGCTTAATAGCAATTTCTGCCAGGCAACCTTAAGGCAGAGGACATAGCAAATTAAGATAGGGGTAGGGTGCAAAAAAAAAATATAATTAAGGGTATAAAATAAATAAGAATATATTTACCATAAATAACACATACAAAGCATACATAAATAAAATTTACTTTATAATTTACTTCTAAAATTAAATAATAATAAAAAATATAATAAACGTATAGATACAAATATTCCTATTAAAAAATATAATTATGTCATATCTCTCTGAATTTGAAAACGCAACAGCTTTCAGTTAACTCTATTTTCCCTGCAAAATTTACATACATTGCTGCACTATAAGAATCACTACAAAGAATCATTTTTACCTGTTTAATAATATAAACATAGGTACACCGAGGAAACCCTAAGGGTAAACCTACATATTTTATAGCACGAGTAAGCACACAGGCGCTCCTTTCTAACGTACACTTACTTACGCTTAAAAGTAAATTATCGCTTACACATGCAATGAAAAAAAAATTACCTAAGTACTATTGTACCAACATATATTAATCCGCTTAAAAGAAAAAATGTGTCTGTAAACGTTACAGGTTCTGGGGTCAATTCCCACTCAAGGAAACAAAATATTTAATATTTTCTTCGCTCTGGTATTCTTCTCAAAAATTTCGGCGTTCAACTCCGCCATTCAACAGAATTCGAGTACGTAATCTTATCATAAAGCACTCTCTGCCTACCCTGCTACATGCGGGATACAGCGTGAATCTGAGAAAAGAAAAAATATACTTGCTTTACTTTCACAAATAAAAAGTAAATAATTAACATATTGAATTTTGAGGCTCTTCCATCTAGTATATTTGACAGCCACACTACTTTTAACTTAACTAGACCATAAACTAATATTTATTAATATGTATGTAAATGTAAATATGTGAAGTCATGAAGTTGACTCATGAAAATGTTTGTAGCTTTTAAGTTCTGTTAAATGTAAAGCATTTAACAGAATTTTTTAAGCTATAATAATGGTAATAAACTGTAGTAATAAAATCGAAAGTTATTCTAATCGGTATGAACTTGATTTATTTTAACAGTACCCGTATATTAATATATACTTAGATCACTATACATTAATAAAAAATAGGTAGACTTATACTGCAGTTACACAATGGTAACAATATCTAAAATTATATCCTATAATAATATGCTAGTTCCCCTATTTGAGTTCTAAGAAACATTTTTTTACATAGCTTCAATAAATAAGAGGCATAACAACAACCTTCCTTTCGATTTTAAAAATTAATTATATTCAATTATAAGCCCCGTGTTAGAAAGCCATTAAAATATAATACCCGACATGAATACCTCACATGTTGACTGATCGATGTGCGGCAACCACCAATTTATCAATTATTTATTAATAATACCTTTATAAAATAAACAAATATACCCACAAATTTCATATAAAATAAACAGACATTCGTAAATACGAAATAAATACAAAATGTGGATAAAATATGACTAAAACGATTACAACTATAATAAACTAACTCACAATTAGAGGTTGTCTTCGATTTTCGATACATATTGGATATATTTGCAGGTTATACACGGTTCAGGAAGATGGAAACCATTTTAAGGAACAAAAGAAACACGTTCGCATCGTAGAGCGCGCTACGGACGACTGGCGGCTGACACACTCGCGGAATGGCCGACTGTCGTCTCGTAGCCCTTAACACGTAACTACGTAGCAGTCACTGACCCATGGAGCTAGTTTTCATAATTGAAAGATACTTAATGGAAATTTACCTTCGTAAGATTACCCTTATTAAAATAAACATAAATTAGTTTCGATATTTTTCTCGTAGTTTCTTTCATTTCATACATTTTTTGTCTAAATAGCGTTTTATTTTAAGATATAATTTTGGTATTGTTACTTTAAAGAATATTTGAGATTAATGTGGAACTAAAAAAAAAAAAAAACTAAATTGATTACTTAATTATAATACTTGCTCAGCTTAGAATTTTTCATTGTTAAACGATATCGCATATTAGCCCTTATGTAGGTCAAGTATATTGGCTTATTAAATTGGACTTCAAGGACAAGAAAACAACACAATCAATTAGCAAAACAAGGTCCATTATCAAATTTGTAATACGCAGAATAATGCAATTATGTACTGTTTTTTTTTTTTTTTTTTCAGGTTCACCCTGTAACCTGCATGCAGAAAGGTAGACAGAGGGAGCCTAGTATTTAGACACTGTGCTCCCGACTTTTCGCGCTTTGCCTCGACACTAGGACGAAAGAACGAAAATATAATTAAAATATTTAATTTCCTCAAGTGGGAATCGAACCCACAATCTGTCGCGTTAACAGTCACACGCTTGTGCCTAGCCTTCTGCCTGGGCTACGACTGGCCTCGTGACTATTTTTATATTAAACCTAAACTGAAATTTGGCACACGAATAGCTTTTAATGTAAGTTCTGATTCCTATAAACGAAATTACTTAACATTTTATCGATACAAGGCCTGTATTTTTCATTTATTGAATCTAACTGTGAAGACACAATAGAAATTACACATAAAAGTCAAAACAATCAAATCAAATCAGCTTCACGCTGTATCCCGTTTACAGGAGGGTAGGCAGACGGAATCTAGTGTTTAAACACTCCGTTCACCACACACCTAATATTCACAGGAGTAATAAAAACCAAAGTAAAGAAGAAAATTAAGAAACAGCTGCCACTAAGCCTGTGCGTAAAAACGAAAACTAACAAACTTTTTCATTATAAATTAATTTAGTTCGTGTAATAATTATAGTCTGTAAATCCCAGGATATTATTTCGTTTTATAAAGGATCTAAGAATTGTTTTCCATTTGCGTGTGGAAAGTCAGCCCGAATATAATTATCGACATGCAAGGGTAATATGATAGCGTCAACACTAACAAACTGTTAACATTTAATATAGCGACCAAATATTATTAAGTAATTTACTTAATATTATTACTTATTTAATATTATTACTTAAGAAATAATAGTATATTAATGAGAAATGGGAATATAAGCAGTAAAATTCCTCGTGAGAGCCTAACATATGGACCTTAATTGGTAGAACTAGAAACACGAAATAGACTGGTTTTCTAGGTCAATTACAAAGCTTTAAAATCGATATGACTTTATCAATATTAAATATGTAATGTTATATTATTAGAAAGTACATTATATACATTTAAATGTTTACTTAAATTAATTAAAAATTATAACTTTTGTTACTAAAAATATTTCGACTAAATTTAATATGGAGATATTATACCTATGTAGAATTGCATTGCAATTAACGAAATCGCCACTATACATACACATTTCTATATGTATTACTACAATTCAGCAGAGAGTTAGATAACAACTTAGTGCAAAATCACTCCATTCTCCGCTTTCCACCCGGAAACGGAACTAGTAGGCAGTACGTACAAACTTACTTTAAATTTAAACAAATAATTCTAGGTCTCAATTCCCGCGTTTACCCGCATTCCACCTCTACTTACATATCTAAACAATAATTTTACACACGTAAAACGGTATTTCTAATTTATGCAACACGGACACAGAAGTTCGTAGCGCATTTAAAATTGTACTCTACCGGAAGTATTGATTTTTAAAGCCAACCTTTATCCTTCAACTCTATCTGTACTCTATAGTAATTGGATGAGACATTTTAAATACAATGTATTTAGATAATTTTCATTTGTATTACTTTATCTACTTTTAATCTTTTAATTCAAGATGAATTGATGACTAGTGGAACTCTATTAAATAAAATAATTTAAATATGTGGGAAATCGAACCCGCAATCATCGTGTTTACAATCAGAGGATATCTCACAGAGCAATAACTATAATAACAATTAAGGCATTAAGTCCTCAGTCGTCTATTTTTTTATATAGCGTTTTTATGAGATGTAAGCCATTGTCCAAAAATTAATTTTAGCCTACATTTAGATAAAGATATGAAACTAGCAGAAAGAATATCCAAAATAGTAGTTATGTTTAGCCATAAAGAACATTTTAAATTTCTCTTTAAATTTCTGAACTTATTCCTTCAACTGTAAAAGGTTAAAATATGAAATGTGAACAATTAAAATATACTTATACGGTTAGATACTTACGTCCAACGTCCATTATATTCAAGTTGTTGTCCTTCTTATCGCCTTTGTTGATGTTAGGCGCGTCGCCGTAATTAAAGCAGGCTGTGAACAAAAATATTGTTAGTTAATGTTAATATAGAGTTTATAAATATGAAATACTTAGGTAAATTAAAATTGAATATATATTTTGTTAATTATAGTAAAAAATATGGTCGAACGAAAATAAATGGTCGAATTGTAAACGGAAATTAGGTACTTTAAGTATTAACCATTTTTGTATTACAGATATTTTTTATATTTTCCCACGATATGCTATATATTTGGGAGATTTTTAAAAGAGTTTTTATGAACATTTTTAATTTTTTAGTTTTTATTTACCAATAGTTTACCAATATTTGTTATTTTTAATTCCTACCAGAATATAGTTTATACCTATATCTTAAAGTTAGTGAAGAATTCATTTACATTTATATATTTTTTTACTTAACTACTTAATTATCAAATTTCATGTAAATAGTGGGCACTACGCAGTCGTTTATGTTGCTAGTTAACCTAATTCTAAATAAACGTCGAGGGAAATTAAAGTTAAACTAATTATGAAAAGTAAAGAAGTAAATATGTTACAGCTCTTGGGAATTTTCATTAACTGTATGTACGTATAACATAACAAATTTTTTACCTAAAATTATATCTTTAAATGCCTTTTATTATTAGGTAAATTAATACTCTACAACACAGTTCACGTTATATCACCAAAAATCTGGAAAAGTGTGTGATACCGGCCACACACCTCAGAAACACCACCTTTCAAGAACTATCCTTTTGAGGCAATGGCTCAGCACATTTAAGAAACATCCATGATATATTTGGATGAAGTCCAAAATGGAGTTACATAAGTCTTTGTATTACGATCTAAGGAGTTATGCAACTCGGCTTAGGACCCAGGAAGAAGTATATATTCAAACTTAGCTAGGATACGGCAAGAGTTACCTTTGTAATACCAAAATTATAAAACGAAGTATTTGTTTAGAAATGTAGAAGAAAAACGCCGTATTCTGAAAATAACAAGGTAATGTTGGGAATCTTCTCTCCATTCCCCACTTACCACCGAATTTTTGAGACATTTTATGATGGGTGGCGATTATTAGAGCGAAGAAATGGAAACAATTAAATACCTCGATTGGCAATCGAACCCACAAACTTCAAATTTACAGTCAGGCGTAATTCGATTCGCAATGAAATCTACACGAAAAAAAAAGAAAATCGACCATATCTATAAAATAAAATAAAACTTAAATATATTTTTAAGGTATATTAAAAATACAAAAAGCATACTTAATATACCTACTTAGTAAGAAATCAATATAAATATGTGACCTATAAAACTTTTATGGCGATTGTTTTGAATTATAAAATAGATTAATACGGCTGGCTACGTATGAGCTATTAGCCATCGATTGAGTTGTCATAATAATATACTCTACGCTCCCGCACGTATAAAACATTACCTATTCGGCAACACAGATTCGAATCTGTTATTGGGTGAGTTAGCACCATTACAAAAGACATACAAAATTATAACTTCACTATTAAATTACTAAAGGGCAGCATAATTATTAAGACCAAAGAGACCAAACCCACGTAATTATAGTTCATAAATACAAGAATTTACTCTGTGAAAACGGTAGCAGAAGTACAATAATATGCGGTATAATAAGCCGTCATCGTTTTTACACCTAAACGCGACGGAAAGCTAAAGGAAACGAGAAAAATATATTTCAATAATAATCAAACAGCTTCACGCTGTATCTCGCACACAGCAGGGTAGGCAGAGGGAACTTATTGTTAAGACACCCCGTTCCCCACTTTCTGCCAAATTCTGGAGGCATTCCGTGTTGATTGACAGAACTCAACGCCTTTGCTCGACACCAGAGCGAAGAAATGGAAATATAAACGTAAATAAATATTTCACTTCCTCGAGTGGGGATCGAACCCAAAACCGTCGCGTTTCAGTCACACCATAGTGCCACTACGCCATGACGGCCTCCAATATATTTTAATCTGTAAGTAATAACTCTACATTGCAATAAAACAAAATATATTTCAATTGAAAAATAAAAACAAACTGCCCTCAATAAAGATTAGCAATCAACCAAATGCAGCAACGGCAGATAGAATCTAGCAGTTGGTAAAGATAAAAGATCCATTGTTTCAATTGATGATTGGAGACACCAGTCACGGTCCACATGACTCAGGCCAAGCCCACGCCATAAACCATATTGGTTGATTGTTCACGCTTGAATTAAATATTTACATGTAAATGACTATAGGATGTCTATTTCACAAGGATATCGAAAATATGTTTTAAGATACACACTGTAACATTCATATAACAGGATATACAAAGCGAACCTAGTGTTAATACACTCCGTTTCTCACTTTCCGCCGATTTTAGAACATTTTCGCGTTAAGTGGCGGACATCAACGCCACACTTTATCTTGTAACCGAAGCGTGGAAAGGAAAATATTAAATAATTTATTTCCCCGAGCGAGAATCGAACCCACAACCGTTTGGCGTTTGGCGTTTAACACGCTGTGCCACAGCACTACGATAGTCATTAATTGGATCATTTAGTATTCTTAATAACTATACTCTTAAATTTCATTACGAATATAAAAACGATTTCAGGAAGCTGTAAATGTCGTATACGAGTATGTAACAATGTTACATAAAATTTTGCAGATAGTGCATGCGCGTTGGTCTCTAACAGAATAACTTATCTTAATTTTGACCGTAGAAAATCTAGAGTATGAATTCAATTAAGGACTTATTAAAAATAAATATGATGTAAGTATAGAATACCTATAGAATTGAAATATGTATCCAAAAAATACTGCAAATAAAATAAATAGAAGCAAAATAATTAATAGAATTTTAGAGTTAACCTTCCCCCAAACATGAATCAACGCTGCAAAAATTAATTTGGTATGTTAAAAAATTAAACATTAAAATTGGCTGATCTTTTAGTCTGGAGAAAAAAGCAGCTTTACCCTTTCCTCTGGGTAAGCAGAGGGAACCTAGTATTAAGATAATCCATCACTCAATTTTCTTGACTTTGCGAGTTTAGTGGCGGAACACAACTCCGCGCTTTGTCTAAACAGAATGCAAAAAGGAAAATAATTGAAATATAACCGCTTTTTCAAGTAAGAATCGAACCCACAGTCATGGCGATTACAACCAAACGTTGTCCCATAGCACTATGTCAGCCTCTAGTCTAGAGATAGATTTAGAGAGAGAACTATTATTTAGTTATTTTATGTATACACATTACCAACGGAATTGCTAGGAAGAAAATAAAGCTTTTTAGCTTAGATAACACGCAAATACACAAAACAGAACATAGTTATATATTACTTAATTTTATAGGTACGTTACCTAACCATACAGTTAAAAAAATAGCATTAACAAAGAAATTAGGCAAGTTAACAATCACTGCAAATCTTCAAATAAGTTAATAATAGTTAATATTTAATTACTAATTTACTAGAAAAATTTTAAGCACACATACGAAGTTAACAAACCCTGACGGACTTACCGTTTATTATTATTAGTTAATTTTTATAACGTATTTGCAAATACGAGAAGCCGCCTGCCGGTGCTCACTCCTGAGTCATTAATGATGGTTCACAATTGTCAAACACGGAACATCGATCGGTTCACTTAAATTATGTACCGGCTATCGTTGTATTGTTTTGTAAATTACAGTTATTTTAATTTCTATAGAAATTTGATAGAGCGTGAGATAGCGTAATTGATATGTATGTATCTACTAATAAAGCTTGTGAAATAAAGATAGAATAAGATAATTTATTTAAATAGTTATTTGCTTTAAAAGACACAGCCTCACTTTATACACTGCAATGCGTTGGTTTTACTGCTAGAGCATTATGACACAATGGCGGGGATAAACCAACCTTGCTCTCTTTTAGAATCGAATAAGATTTCCTCAAAATTTAATCTAGAAACTTACTTCACGCGTTAGCAATCATCTAAGTATACGTTAATTAAAATAATTAAGAAGAATATTATAAATATTTAATCTTCCGTATATTATATTAACGTTAAGAAATACTTTGAAGTTGTGCTCCACAGCGAGACTTTTTGCCTCTGAAAATATCTTAAATATTTTAAATTATATACTTTTGTGTTAAATATAATATTACGTACATGTACCTACATAAATATAATTACTAAAAAAACAGTTGTATGAGTTTCCCAAATTAATGAACATAATAAGAATTTTAATGATAAAGAACTCATTTCATATGAAGAAGAAATTTCATACGAGTATAAAAAAAATCAACGACGCTGTATCGTGCATATAGCAAGATAGGCAGAGGGAACTCAATATTAAAACGCTCTGTTCCTCACTATCCGTCAAGGCAGTGCGTGTAGAATGGGGCAGCTCACCGCCAAGCTTTAGCCTTGGTGCCTACTGCCTGAGCGCAGAAATTAAAATATTAATAAATAATAATTCATTCCCCTGAGTGTGGATCGAACCCAAAACGTCGTGTTACAGTCAAACGCTGGTGCCCCCGCGCTGCAACGGTCAGTCATATGAGTATAATATTTTTTTTAAATCCTATGATTAAATATTTTATAAGAAATAAAAAAACTTACCCCTAATATAAAAAAAACTACAATATGTCCTTGAATAACTAATGACATAGAATAAACGTGATTCTATATATCAACTTAGGTTTCATTATTGTTGTATTATTACGGCATAACTAATTATAATGAGTCACGAGACAGGCACACTTCGAATGTACCTACTTACTCCAATTATTATAGTCTATGTTAGAATTTTAAACAACTTACATATATGTGATAAAATATATCTTCAAGCAAATAACGAAAGAAGACAATGAAAGCTACATATTCCCAATATATTAAATCCTTTAAATATACATAATATATTTTTTATTGTTATATTTTATATTTTCAAACTCACCCGCCATTGAGGCGCTGCTCATCCTGCCCCGAGTAAAATCAATTTTGAAGTTATTCGTAATCTCCAAAATAAAAAATTACAAATGTGGTTTTCAATTTTTTACTATTCGAAGTAATGTATAAAAAACTGACAAATAAATGTCAGATAAACTGTTTTCTTTTTACCTGTTATTTGTTTTATTTTATTTGTAATAAACTAAAAAGATTCAAATGAAGGTCTATTTATTTCATGTTTGAAAGTAATAAAATTTCAGAACGTAGCCAGTATAGTCAACTTAAGAATTGAGATTTATTAGATTTGGTAGCTGTCACTGTCAAAGTCAATAATATGTGCTGAGTTTCAGTGCAATTCAAAACAAACTTAGCTGTTTTTTACTATACACAAATTTATAATATTTATTCTCTGCTCACCTAAAAAGAACAATTAAATATTTTTCTCAGATATAATGGCGCCTGGTAAAAAAGGAGCAACCCGTGGAAAACGGTCTAATCAACATGTTCAAAGAAACTATGCAGAAAGACTAAACGATTTAAGTATACAATCTTCAGATAGCAGTGATGATGGGACAGATGATTCTGAGGACGAAGGAGTCGAAGCGACATTTGCAGTAAGCATGTGGGACTTAAACCATTGCGATCCAAAAAAATGTTCCGGTCGTAAACTATTGCGACATAACCTTATGAAGAATTTAAAACTTGGACAAAAATTTCAAGGCCTAGTTTTATCTCCTGTAGGGACACAATGTGTTAGTCCAAATGACAAAGACATTATAGAGCAGTATGGATTAGCAGTAATAGACTGTTCATGGGCTAAAATTGATGAAACTCCTTTTGGTAGAATGAAATCTCCACATCCAAGGCTTTTACCATTTCTTGTTGCTGCTAATCCTATTAATTATGGAAAACCATATCAATTAAGTTGCGTTGAAGCTTTAGCAGCAGCAATGTTCATTACAGGGCATAAAAGGGAAGCAACTTTTTATCTATCAAAGTTTTCTTGGGGACATTCGTTCCTAGAATTAAATTCTGAAGCTTTGGATATGTATGCAAAATGTACAGACAGTAAAAGTGTACTCGAAGCGCAAAATAAATATTTGGAGAATGCAAGTAAAGAAACCGATACAAGAAAGATGTGGCCGTCAAGTGATTCTGACACTGAAAGTGAAAAAAGTCAGTAAAAATATTAACAACAAATTGATTATCTCCTTGAAACAGAAAAGAGAGAAATATAATGGAGTTATCTCTATTGCATTTTAGAATTCCTACACATAATTTAAAAAAAATTGAAGAACATTTATATAAAGATGAAACTTTCTTCAAAAAATACTGTACAGTATAATGTAAAATTAACACAAAATTCCCTCTGCCAACACTTAGGAATGCAATGCAAAGCAAAAAAACTTATTTGACTTTATAAGCACTTGGTTCAACGGCCATTAGAATGTGATGGACTGATTTATTTTATTTTTATTCAGAAAAGATGATATAAAAAAACATCATTATTGTTTAACATTTGCTATTGCATTTAAATAGTATTATTGCAATAATTTCCATCAGACTTAATAAAAGTAGCATCAAATTTTGTTTTCAAAAAGTGGTGTTAATCAATTTATGTAATTGCCTGTAAAAAGAAATATATTTATGCATGTTCATAAAAAAAAATTTTTTTTCTTTAACAGTAACTTACTATGTGTGAAATGTAAATAAATCTTTAAATATACGAAATTTTAATTAATTTATTCATACAAGAAATTAATAATTACAAATCGTTGTGCCATTAGCTCAAAGTGGTTTTAGTTAATCGCTTAAAAGCAGAAAGCCTGAATAACATCTTAAAAGGTTATCACTTATCTATTGGATTAAGAACCAGATGCAGAAGGCAGTATTACTTGAGACGGCATATATCAGTATGTTTCCAGAGACAGTAGCCACTAACAGCCTGGACCCTTATTCTAACATTGGAAGAGTATGCTTTTATTTTTTTATATTTTTAAATATAAATTAATGTAAAAGATATATTTATTTTTAAAATATATTTTTTACATTAATTTACATTTAAAAATGTAAAAATTATTGGTTTTATATAATAAAAGCATATAAAGAGCCAATTAATAACCTTGATTTCTATTATTTGCTATTTATTTTTTATATCTTGAACCTTATATTAAGAAATTTAGACATTGCGTGTTGAGTGGGATCAAACTCACAGCCACAGAACACATTTACTCACAGCCGTCACGTTTGCAGTCATAGTTTTAATATAATTCTTTTGCTGCCATCTATAAGTACAATGACTAAATTGCTCATTTTAGTTCTCACGATATTTATTAATTGAAAAGATGGCAGCGCTACCGCATCTATGGAAAGCTTTAAAGGAGTCATTTAGTTTATCTTCCAAATCATAGATGGCGCTACTATGACTTTGTTTTGAAATGACTTCACGAATGCAACGTGCTTAACTGCTTCGCTTGCCGCTTCCGTCCGTTATTTTAGTTTCCTATGAATGCTGGAGTGTGGGAGTTGTTTCGTCACGCACGGAGTTTTGTTCTGAACTCGCGATAAAACTAATTTATGACTTACTTTTAACTTACTTACGTGCGGTTACTGTGAAATAATAGTGTTGTGCTTTTTGTGTATGTTCTCTCATTGGAAAGTAACTTTACGGATAGAACTTTTAAACTTATAAGGTAAGTTTCGAGACTTAACTTTTGTGCAACCTGTCACGCAGGTGTCTCACTCTCAAGTCACTAACCTCCGAGATGAATAAATATATTTTACTTTCCAGATGCGTTGAAAAAAATATAGATTTATTTTTAAAAATAAATTGAAATTTTAAAACAATAAAAAATATTTTTTTAGACATTAATATCTAAAAAATAGTAAGCAATAAAAATAATAATCATTTAAATAAAAAAAAGACTTAACTACTACTGGCAGCTAAACATGTCATTGTTTTTTTAAAGCTTAGATAATAGTTTGAGATGCTTTATTAACACTATTATAGTATTTTTATTTGTAAATTTTTTGTAATTTCGTCGATTTTTGACGATTTAGGTATAAAATGTTTAACATTTTATAGCTGACAATGAAAGATATTAACTTATTTAAGACCTAATATGTATGTGGATTTGTCTTGTATTGTTATTGTTTGGTAAGAAGCAAGATTATTTTAAACGCTACATTTTTTTAAGTACACTAGATTCTAAAATCATATTTTTTTCATAAATTCGTTGGTATAAAATTTGTTGATGAGGCCAGTCCTGGCGCAGTGGCACAAAGTGTGTTGGGTTCGATCTCCACTCGAAGAAATTTTATATTTGTTGAAATTTATATTTACATTTCTTCGTTCTCGTGTCCAGACAAGCGCAACGTTGAGTTCCGCCGCTCATTCAATTCATTCGACTTAATTCATTCGTTGATTGCGATTTCATATTTTTATAAAGCCCTAAATATTACTTGTATTGTGTTTGTTCTTTGTAACTGTTGTTATTAATTACTACTTTACTCTTTGCATTTACTTAAAAATAATATTCATGATTAATTTTGTAGGTGTGTATTTCTTTGAGATGTCCTGTGCGTGTACAAATCCAAGTAACATGTACAAATAAACTTAAGTAATTTATTGGTGTTATGTATGTTATGTACGTCTATGTTGGAAAAGCAACAGCATGGGGTCTATTACTAAATTAAATAACGACTCCAACTGTTCGTGTTCTTCATGTATATTCAAAAGTGAATCGGATCGTCAATCAATAAGAAATTTACTTGCCCGAGGATCTAGAATTGATCGCCTTTATTATGGCAAATATATTCCACGCAGAGAGAAAAAGCTACTGAAAAGATTAGTAAGAACTAAAGCGGTGTACGATGACTTAAGAGCCCAAATTGTTTCTGATAGTACGCTTAGTACTAAAAGAAATAGACAGCCTGTGCCTAGGAATAGATTACTAGCAAAAACTTCGAGCGCATTATTACAATTAGCTAATATGAGAGATGAAAATGCGTTCAGTTCAAAAAATTTAAGTGAATGCTGTAGTTGTTGTAGTTGTTCTTCTAAAATTAACACCGATGATCAATTACCAAAAAGATATAAGCGCAAGCAGCCTTATATTGGTATGTCTAGCGATCGCCACAAAGCGGAGAGGGGTGTGTATGGCGGAAAGAGAGGAGTAAGATTTAAGACTAAGCATATACGATCGGATCCTTGTACTTGCACGTTTAAGTTGAGTGGTTTGCTAAAGAAGTATTCTAAGACGAAATTTAAAAGAAACCGTCCATCTTCGCCACTCCCTGCACCATTCGACTTATCAATGACAGATGAAAATATAAAGCCTAAACGAAGCTTATCGGCGACAGTGCACAAAAACATAAAACGTCAGAAAGAACTTGTGACAGACGCATTTTTGGAAGGTGTTAAAAAGTTAAGTGATTCCAAAACAAAAATACAAGAAAAATTAGAAATCAATGTGAAAAAATCTTTAGAAAAATTGAAGCAAACTATAGAAAAGACAACTAGTAAAAAACACAATAATCAAAAAGTCAACCCAGAAAAGGAGTGTGAATGTCCTGAAAAAGACTTACTGTCACAGATTAAAAAAGATTCCCTTATTAAATTTAAAGACGATTTAAGGAGGAAACAAATAATGAAAGAATTTGAATGTGAACCCGATTGTATCGAAGATACGTGTAAGCCAGAAGAATGCTACCTAAAACTTGGACAGAAGGAAATACGCAAACATAAGCCAAAATTGCGTAAGAATATTGATATTCAAAATGGAATGAATAAGCGTACAGAAATGGTAGGTAAAGCAAAGAAAATTCAAAGTCAACGACTAGAAGGAGCTGCAAGTTCTGGTAATTCTATAACCATAAAGACTAGACCTAAAAAACAAAGGCAAGCAGAAAAAAAAATTAAGAGAAATGTCGAAAATAATCAATCTATCAGAGAAAGAAATTCGAGACAGGCTGTTCGTATTGGATCTTCTTTCTCTTTCAATATCGAATTTTATAAAAATATAAATGCAGCAAATGACAAAATGCCTGCACCAGAATCAAGAGGGTCTCATTCGAGTAAACAATCTTTTCCAATAAAATATAGACAATATAAACCAAAAAAAATTAAAAACTCAAATAGGAAGCGTCGTAATCGGGGCTCACAGAGTGCGGTTAACGTAAAAAAGGCAAAGAAGAAGAGAACTAATTTAAAGAGATGTTTCTGTACTTTATCATTCAAAGGCAATAGAACTAATATCTTTAAAAATAAGGTAATTGATAGCACAAACTCACAAAGGCTAAAGCATACTCAAACTGATGCATATAACGAATACGTCGGTGATGGACTTTCAGAGTCTGAACATAGGAAAAAAAATTATAGAAAAGTAAAAAAGGCGGAAAGGAGTCAACAGGTTTTGCCAAGAGTATGTGATCCTGGTATTTGTATACCTGATCAATGCGATCCATTTAACTGCATAAAACTTATGACTATGAGACACGCAAAAGTCAAAAAACGCTCAGTCACATGTTTTTGTTCTAATAAAACTAAGTCGACTTCTAGTTTAACATCAAGGTTACCTACAACAACAAATTATGTACAGTCAGTTATTACATATACAAAAAGACCTAAAAATGTTAAAAAACAAGTAGTAGAGCCAAAATATATTAAAAAACATGTAGAAAAACCTAAAACTCCTCAAAAACCAATTATTGATGCTACTCGCCAAGCCGTCCGTATTGGATCTTCTTTCAGCTTTAATATCGAATTCTATAAGAATAAGTACCCTCTTTCTGAACAATCCACAATTCATCATAGCGTATCGATGAAACCAAAGCATAAAACAAAGGCTCAAAAAAAACAAATAATACAATACAAAATGATGTCAAAAAACCAAGAAACTTCTAGTCATCATATATCAAGAGCGGTGAAAAGTCGTAAGAACTATAAAAAACACGGATTGAAAAATGATCTTAAAAAATGTTTTTGTACATTAAAATTACAAGAAAATAATTTCTTAAAAAATAAAAAATATAAAAAAATAAGAAAAATGCACTCTACGGCAACTGCGACGGCAGAAAATTCATACTTCAATATTCTTATGATGAACAGAGGTACTAAGATGGACCAAAAGAGAATAAGGTTATTAGAGCCTTTTGAATGTGAACCTTTTGTGTGCGTTCCGGGAGAGTGTGATCCATATTTATGCTTAGAAAGAATAAAACAACGCCATGTACAACTGAAAGACGCCGGTGCGATTACTAAACCACATTTGAGAGAAGAAGGTTCAAGTACAATCCATTCGGAAATATCTTCTAAATTTATTCAGGTTCGACCTAAATTAAGATCAAAACATGAAAATACCTTTACAAGAGCAAAATTACAAAACGTGAAAAGACTAAAGTTTGATGAAAAAATTAGCAACGATTTGGGAGAAAAACAATCAGTAAATATAGGTTCATCGTTTAGTTTTAATATTGAATTTAAAAAAAATAGATTACCCACAACGCTACCTTCGTTACAATATTCTCCTAAAAGAAAAGCTTTGAAAAATAAGAATATCAATAATGAAATATTGAATATTTCCACTCATGACACACACATAGAAAAACCTAGAAGCCATCACAAATCTTCCATGATCCGCCCATTAATAAAGAGGTGTTTCTGTACACTGAACTTACAGAAAAAACATAAACGGCACTTATTGAATAATTTTTTCCCTAATGCAATAAGAAATAATGTTTATACAGTAAACAGAATCTTAACTGAGAAAACATGCCATCATTATAGTTATAATAGAAATAATGATAATGAAATGCATACAAACTATGTCTTTAAAAATAATAATATCATGTCAGTTAATAATCTTCATCCATTTCAATTAAAAGAGTCATCAAGTGTCATCAAAAAAATGTATAACAAGGGAACAATTAAATCTTTGCGTATGTTTCAATCTACGGTCCATATGTTGGAATCTGTAAAAATTAATTCAAAACAGATCTGCTTAAATAAAAACATGGCTCTAATTCCAAGAAAATCTTATCACGCACTTAGAAAATCCTACACTCCCAACCAATGTCAAGATATTCACCATTTTAATAATAGTGAAAACGCAGAAGAAATATCTATATTTTCGCCAGTATCAACTAAAATGCATAAAAACCATTTGTCACAATATTATAAAAAATGTTTTTGTACAATGAATATACATATAGAAAATAAATATAATCATAATAATCTGTACAATACAACATTTACCAATAAAAATCGCAGGAATTACATTCATCCTTACGAATGTGAACCAGGAATATGCGAACCAGGACAATGTGATCCGTATGAATGTATAAAGTGGATTATGAAAAGAGATAAAAGATATAAATCGATAGAAAATAATACTGGTAAAATTGTTAAGCATGCTGGTTCTAGTAATACTTATCCTTTTGCAAGTAAATCAACGAAAACTAGGAAAGAATTACTCTTAAGAAAGAATTTATCAGAAAATCGTAAGGAATTGCTTGACCGTAACAACAGCCGTGTCGTCCGTATTGGCTCTAATTTTAGTTTTGACATAGAGTTTTTTAAGAATTCTAAAATGTTAACAAATAATAATAACATTTATCAACGTACTTTGATGTCACCGTACTCACCAAAACTTAAAAATGAGTCATCAAGACCATTCAAAACTTTGGGAACAAGAATGAACGAACGCAATTATCGTAATATGCAATCACAATCACAACTAACTAGTGGAGCACATAAGGGGTCTGCTACCTTGCCTATGTTAAATAGATGTTTTTGCACTTTGAAACTACATAAAAAAGGAAAGATGTACAAAAAACTTGGACACACACAATATGAAAAGCCTACTCTTTTTTATGACCAAAACTTTAATAAAGTAAAAACTGTTAGTAAAAGTCAAAATACAAAAAAAAATAAGGCATTTACAGCGCCATATCGCCTCCAACCTTACGAATGCGAACCAAATATATGCGATCCAGATAACTGTGATCCATACCAATGTTTGGATATAATGAGAAGGAATAAGAGATATAAGCACGTTAAAAATTTGGGTGTCGATCCTGTAATTTTAAATAAAAATAAATCGGTATATAGTTTAACTACAAAAAATAAATCAAAAGGTTCCCAAGGAAGCCCATATCAAGCCCATATTCCAAAAACTCAACAAAAGTTAAGATTGGGTGGTGTTGAATCTAATTCTATTATTCCATCAAAACAAGCTGTACGTATTGGATCAAATTTTAGTTTTAATATAGAATTTTTTAAAGGTTCTTCTCTTGACGATCGAATTTTAAATGATAATCGCCATATAAAATATATTTCACATTCAAACAATGCGAAACAAGAATACAGTGTAAAGCCAACTAGAGTCCATGAAAAACCTTTAAAAGGTTTAAAACTACAATATCCAAAGCACAAAAAATCTCAAGCGCAAAATTTTGTTAAAAAAACTTCCTCGATGACATCTACTTTTGTAAAACGTTGCTTTTGCACCGCAAAGCTTCAGCGAAGTAACGATAAGAATATCGGTTTAAATTATAAAAAACATCCAAATACATCTTTTTTTACAAAATGTTTATGTTGGTTTAAAGCTCCCCGTTTAAAACAAAAAAACGAGAACATTAAGACTAGAACAAAGAGCATAATGACCGAATATAATACATTAACTACAGACCCCTTACTGCCTTACGAATGCGAGCCTGGTGTATGTATTCCCTATCAATGTGACCCACATAAATGTGATAAAATAATACAAGCTCGAAGAAAAGAAAACTATTTGTATAAGACGGGAAAACAAATTAAACCCATTTTACTACCATATGAATGTGAACCTCTAACTTGCATCCCAGGAGAATGTAACCCTATTGAGTGCTTACAAAGAATAAAGAAAAGAGAATATCAAACTAAGAACTTGGGAACGGTTGCTCGATATCATAAGTATACTACAAGTACAACAACTAGACCAAATACTAAGTCAAGAAATAAAATTAATCAAGTGCACATTAAAAATAATTTAGTTGCACCTAGCGCAACTACAAAGGAAATTTTGGCTTCGAGCGTACCTAATAAGCAAGTTGTAAGAATAGGATCGAAATTTAGTTTTGATATACAATTTTACAAAACTACAAATATACCAGCTTTAAAAGGCGATACGACAGATAAAGGTTTACGACAGATAAAATATAAACCAAAAACAATCACCAAGATACAGAAACCTCAACAAACTTCTGTTCCTCCTGTTATTACTCAGGTGCGTACTAAGCCTATGAACACTGAAGTACACAGTTCAGATCTAAAATCTTTTTATAAGAAATGTTTTTGCATTTTGAAACTAGACAAATTTAAAACCAAACCTAGACCCATAACAAAATCTCTTAAGACGGCTTATTCCAATACTGATAATAATTATTATAATAAACTGAACAAGCAGCAAAAACTACTACCTTATGAATGTGAACCTGGTGTTTGCATACCTGGAATGTGTGATCCGTATGAATGTATAAAACGAATAAATGAACGTAATATGAAAGAGTCCAAGCAACAGACAGAAAATATGTTACGTTCTAAACGAAGAGGAACCACACCAATGAGAAGAAAATCTGTTAAACTACAAATATCGAATTCAATGAAACAAAAAGAGAAACAAAATATTAAAAATTTTCAGAGTAATGATATCAACAAAAACGTTTGTCGTATAGGGTCAGAATTTAGTTTTAACATAGAATTTTTTAAAAATCGTGAGCAAAAACCCGACACACACATTAAAAAGGTTCTAGATAAAGAAAAACATGTTAATAAAATCAATCGAACATCAAATACTAAGTTAATGCGCAATTATGCATTACAATCCAATATACAGCATGAAAATCTTCATAACGTATCAATAGACTCTCCGTTAAAAAGGTGTTTTTGTACGTTAAGACTTAAAAAATTGCCATTTAAATATCGACACCATAAAAATAATTTGATGAAAATAAAACCATCACAAAGGTCCGTTATGTCAAATGTCACGCCTGCTAATTTAAACATATTAAATTCACCTGAAAAATATGAAGAACGTAAAAGAAAATCTCGAGATGCTACTTCCCAGGTAATAAGACAACGTTCTGATAAAAGTAATGGTATGAAAACTCAAAAACATAAAAAAAATATTCAAACAAATCTTATTAATAAGTTTTCAAAACAAAATAATCTTAAATCCAATAAAAGATCAATTGAAGCAAATGAATTTAAAAAACCTTCTAATAAGCAAGCCTTAAAAATAGGTTCAAATGTCAGTTTTCAAATAGATTTTTTTAAGCAAAGGTCACCCAAAACAAAATTTATGAATATCGATCACAATTATGATATTTCAAGGGAAAAGAGGGAGGGGGGCACCTCTAGTAAGCGACGCTATTCTAGTAGTCGAACTTCTCAAGTGAAAAGAATGCAGTCAATAACTAAAGGTTTGCAAGTAAATAAGGTTTTAAAGCGATGTTTCTGTACTTCAGAATTACAAGACAAGAAGTCAATGTCTATAAAGAAAAATATACCTAAATTAGGAATTCATCATTATCCGCAAGTTCTCGAAGTTAGAAGAGTATCGATTCAGAGACAACCAAAGCAAGTTGCACAACAAACAATGGCTCCTATCAGGACAGTTGCGACGCAGTCAAAGAATAAAGCAAAAAAGAAAAAAAGAATTAATAAACAACTTAACTGCTCTTTTTGTGGGCCTTGTGAACACGATAACAGTAATGAGATGGAAACTATTCTTCCTTATACGCCTAAAAAGTTCAATAGATCTAAGAGTAAAACGTTGCTTAATAAACAACAAATAGAAAGTTATCATAACGTTAACAAGAATGCTATAAACAAGAGATTAACCAGAAAAAAAAGTCATAAAGGGATCAATATTGTTAAGTATCCAAAGCACGACACAGATAAAAAAACTGTCTTCAACATGAAAAAATTTTTTTGTCAATGTTTACATTTATTAAGCACCAAAAAAGATGATATTCATCCAATTGAGAAGGTAACTGAAGATTTTGGTTTTTATAAAAATAGTATACCCGCTAATAAATCTAAAGAACTAACAATTGAAGATGCTTTAAAATTATGCCAAAACAAGCGTTGCCCTGTAAAAAAAGTAAAAGAAAATAAGCCATTTTTAAGTGCAAAATATTCTACATTTAACGATGATGACAAAAATTTAAGCTCTACACTAAGGACTAAAAAAAATGCGAATCAAATCAATACTAAAAGTGATTTTTTTCGAGAACAGACTAAAGATGATAAGACAGGGAAAGCTTTGTGTTTATTTTGCCAAAATAAAATGGAAGAACAGATTAACCGAAATAACTTGTCATCGCCCAGGCTGAACGTACGTTTTTTAGATTCTCTTGTTACATCACAGGTTGATTTTTT
The DNA here is from genome assembly GCF_056956725.1 of Heliconius melpomene rosina. Lineage (NCBI taxonomy): Eukaryota > Metazoa > Arthropoda > Insecta > Lepidoptera > Nymphalidae > Heliconius > Heliconius melpomene. Next base: position 2,781,144 of record NC_140401.1, on the reverse strand, counting down.
AGACAGAAAGAAAAGAATTAAAAAACATGTCAAATCAAATCACACTAAATCTCGAGTAAAGAAACGTTGCCGTTCTTGTGGTAGATTAATAAACACAGAAGAGGTACGAAAAGGAGCGGGTGATTATTCTGACACTAAAAGAAAACATCGTAAACGTAGTGAATCGCCTATTGATAAATTAAAACGTATTTTTAGATGTAAAAATTTTTGCAAAGTTCCTGACAACCAAAATACGCACAAACCTGCATTCGAAATGTTATTAAATTCGGATAATTATAATATTATAAATAAAGACGATGTTATGGGTAATTTTGTAAGTCTCAGTGTAGGTAAAAAACATAAAGAATCAAAAAGTAAAAAACACGGGGAGTCTTGTCGATGCTGTATATGTATGTCTAGAAAGAATAAACATATTTCATCAAAGCAAAGACATAATAAACCTCAACCATGTGTTTGTGGAAGCTTAATATGTGCGGAAAAGATTAAAAGTGTATTACCACCTCAAAATAAAAAAAGTCTTTGGAAACCTTGCGTATGTGGAAGTCCAATTTGCAATCGTGAATCTGCTGTTATGAAAGGGATTCCAGCGGACCCAGATCAAATAACGTGTCTTTGCCAAGAACTGGAAGATAAAGAAATTAAAAAACTCAAATCCAAAAAAGAAAAACAAGTATCTAAACAACTCAAGGCACGTTTTAAGCAACAACGTAAAGAAGACGAGATTCGCAGACGTAAACGTAAAGAAATAGACAAGGAAAGAGAGAAACAAATTAATAAAACATCAAGTGATGTAATTTTATTAGCTGAATCATTGATCGACATTAGTAAATTGGGTATTACCGCTTGTTCGGACATATTACGTGGAGTTGTCAGAGTTGCGTCCAATCCGAGACAGGCCATTCGTAGTCTTAAAGATATGAAGCGGAATCCAGAGCTGATTGCACGCAATCTAAATATCGCCATAAGTGACAGCGGTGTAGCGGGTACCATTAGACGAGTACGTCTTAGATGTCTGGCTATGAAAACAATGAAAAAACTAAAACGTCTACTAGAAAGTTTCGCTATAACCAAATTTTTATTGAACATAAATTCCAAGGATCCTAAAAAGCGAATTTTGAAGCCGAAGAGGCAGGTACGTCGCGGTGAACGTCTCGATTTTGGATGCAGCCTTTACATGAGCTCACTTAGAAAGAAGCCCTTCTTATGCCTTTACGATAAATGCCCTTGGCTTTATCCACACATTCTGAGTATTATTCAGTTATATAAACAGTTAAGAGATATGTTGTTGTTTTTACTGGCTGTTGTTTTTTGGAGCCCTTGTATTTTATGCACAGAACTGTGTAGAGCAATGACGTGTTGTTTATTATGCACAGGATAAACCTATGTTCATCATGTTGTATTATGTGAAATAAAGTGATATCTGTTGTTATATTTTATTTAATTGAACGTTTTGATAGTAGTTTGAAAGGTATTAGCCATTTGGTTATATTAACATCATTTGTTTTTTTAGTGTATACAGTGTATATAGATACATATCTACTACTGTGTGGTTACAAATGTGATTTCATACAAATTGAGTTCAATAATAAATGGTAAAAAATATAATGTCTTAAATTTAGGTATATTTGGTACAAATGGTATTTATCATGCAATTGTTCATTGATCATAAAAATGCACCCTATGGTTCAATGACCGAAGCCACGGAATTTCGGGGGTGGATTATAGTAGAACATTTATTAAAGTGACCCTTATATAAAAAGTATGCATGCATATTCATAAAACATATTACAAAGTAAATAAAAATATGTTTATTACAAAAAAATAAAATTATAAATAATTATATAGATAATACCGAATAGGCCAACTAGGTATTAAACGTATTATTTAGTGTTTGAAATTATAAAGACTACCCCTAATTGAAATTGAAGAAAATTGAAATTTTTGTGTATATTTTTAAAATCGTGAAATCTTTTCTCCAGCAAAAATTTGAAGCATAAATAACAAAATAATAATAAAAAATCTTGAAGAATAGAAATATATAAATGTATTCATAGGGAATAAATAATTAGGCACATAATAAAGTAGCATTAATTATTTAGTATGACCAAGAAAAAAGTTGGCTATCCAAAAATGAAGTCGGAACGAGACACAGTAAGTTGAAAGTGCGAAAACAAAAGAGAGGTATATCGACCAAACCCTCAAAAGTGAGAGGGAGCCGCCACCCTCTTTATAACTCAGAGGGGAGGACCCTTGCACGTACTACCCTTAGTACACCGTACCATACCGCATGCATTCACTATTGATCTGGGCTTTTTGGACCCATCTAATTTTGTTTTTGACCTATCAGTCCTCTTTTAGGGTTGTTCAGGAATACATTGAATAGTTTGTATAGTTTTGAATTTCAATGGATTTTTTTATTTGAAATAGATTTGTTTTATTTAGGTTCCTACTTATTTATAAAATATATGATTTGCCATTTTATTGATATTTGTATGTTTTGCCGTTAAATATACGGCAAAACCGTTTGAAAATGTTTGAAAATAATACAACAGCCTACTGTAATATTATATACAAAATATTATTATAATTAAATCACAATTAAGTAAACTGTTAGTGAACATGAGAGATTTCATTCACGTGGCGTCGGATCCCACAACAAATTCACAGATTTGTATAAATTTGCATATTGCCAGTACCCGCTATATAGTAACAGTGTACGCGTGACATTCTGGATTTACACTATTTTACATTAATATTCACACTACTATTAGTTATCTTATTTTTCCAAACTAAATATTGAAAATAAAAGTATATGTTTACACATAAAAAAAATCTAATATAATTTTGGAGGAAAGTGAAAAATCATGATTAATTATTATTTATTATTAATAATTATCACTTAATAGTAGAGTTTTTATTCAACAACCACGTACAAAATGTATTTATATTTAACACTAAAACCTTTATTAATTTATAAATCGTTCCCAACTCGGAAATCGATCTTGAGGTGTCATTTTCATTCATAAATTTTAATCTGTGAATGAAAACAACGACATCTTAAGATCGATCTCAGGGTTGTGAGCGGTTTTTATGTGTACATCAAGTCACTTTATAATAAATTTAAGCGTGTGTTAATTTTATTTCAGTTTAAATCGTACAAAATTAAATAATCTATAACAATAATGGTTTAATTATAAAACTAATTTAAAAAATCTTTCAAGTATTCGTATTTTTATATCCCCTATAAAGTTAACGAAAGTTGGCGTGATTCACTCAAATGAGTGAATGACAACACTTTGTTAAACTTGGGGGACTCGGAATTGGTGTTCGTTTTGCCATAACACTTAAGAATATTTGATTATTTTTAATTCACGCATCTCCTTCACTTTAAAAAGTAGGCAGAAAAATGAAATTACATACAACAATTCTCCAAATTCCATCTATTTACAGATTTGTTTAACTCATTTTAAGTAGAAAGATTCCGGAGGAACAGGTGAGTATATTAATTAAGTAACTCTGAAAGTAATAATTGTCGTAACCATGTTATTTCGACAAAAGAAACGTAATTAGTTACAATCGTACATCTCATTGCGAAAATCCCTTTTGCAATGTTTTATTGACAAAATTCAATTATCCTCGAATTATATATAAAATTTATACCATTTTACAGTAAAAACACTGAAAACGTTTGCGGTCGAGATGCCATGTACCGACTACCGACATGCGCGCAATGTACGGCGTTAAGAATTTATACCTACGGCTTATAACTCAATTAATATGGCTGTGTTCGTTCACAGTGAAATTCTGTTATAATTTTGCTTTCAATTAATTTAATTATTTATATAAATTGTGTAATTATACTGTTATACTTAGTTTTGTTATTTAAGTTTTTAGAGGAGCAGAGGGTTGTTTCTGTTGGTTATTTTAACTCAAATATTTAACCTACACTAATAGAAGAATAAGAAAGTCTGAAAGAACATGGGAATACAAAACAGACATTCCAATCTCGTAGCTTAACAAAAAAAACACAACCCATATTACAATTTCATTTTCGTAGCACAAGTTACCTACAGTTACGCATATATCTATTGCAAATATTGTTTTTATTTTATTTTATAGCTTAAAGCAGAATTTTAACTAGATCTCTTTTTAACATGTATTCTCTTATAGGTACATTCTTCTTCCTCCATTCTCTATTCAACGAGTAATTGAAGTTGTAGTCCTAACAACAGAAAAGAAGAATACTTGTCACTAAAAGTCTTCTCCGTGTCCATCATAGATAATTTAAACATGAATTGTTTTGTGTAGCAATAACGTCGCACGTCAGATGACTCTCGCCTAATACGTCCTCGGTCCACCCCATCACTTCGCTATATTTGAAAATGTCATTTGAATAATTTCTGCGGGGAATATTAATGGAGGCTCAATCCTTATTATAATGAAGTCTGGGAGGTTGATTAGTGACACTTCCACGCGTTGCCAGTAAATGGATTTGATGCGATAAAAAATTTAATCAAAGTTTAAATCTCACTAGAGATTTGGTACTTCAGGAGTAATCGTTGAATGGCTTAAGTAATTTTGCTGGCAATGTTGTTAATAACAAAAAGCTTTTAAAAAAATCTACTTTTAACAATAATAAATTACTAAATTACAACTACAATATTAACATAAAGCTAACATATTATTCTTGTAGTTCGAATTGAATAAGATTAACAATAACAATATAGCTATAAGATATATTGAAACAAAAACCATTTTCATTTATATAATTCCTAAAGGCTTAAGATAAGAAATACAAACCGACATTTGTATGCGAGCTGTAAGGTTCCAGATTTAATATTACCCAAAACGGCGTTGATGCGATAACTTCACTAAGTAGATGTGTAACTTACCAGATTTACTTAGTTTCTACAAATTGGAGCTTTGGGATGGAAGTAGCGGATTATAAATATTGTTCAGATTTTCTATACGTTTCTCCAAATTTAGCTTTAGTAGAACGTATAGTATATTTAAGTTTTTTTAATTTAAACAGGATCACTAAATTGAAATAATTTTTTAAAAAGATTTCATTATAAATAATGATATGGTCATAGCAATTTGTAGAGAGAACATAGTGAAGGATTTTTCCAATCTCTCTCCGCTTCAATTAAGTTTTCACTTAATTAATTAAGTTCTGTATAACTAAACTAGAGAGACGAAATATTTGTGTCAGTCAGATTTTAAAACAAACTTTATTTTTATTTAATGGAATAAAAGGGATATATTGCAATTTGATAGCGTCCACCAATCGTCAATTCAGTTTCTAAACACTATTCGTGTAAAAAAAAATAATAATATTAAAAATAGACTATAATTCTTGAAAATTAGACTACCATTAAGTAAAATTATCCCTTAACGAGTTGAGCTTTTAAGCATTTTGTTTTACGCCAACCAAAAACTTTCCTCCCCAAAAGAAACATAACTCTGAAGCGTTCCCGCCAAAACAGCCAACATGGCGGAGCGCGTCTTTTTACGACTTCCATGAAAATTATGGCCTTGTACGTACGTACGTTAACTTTTATACTTCGTGTAGATCCACATAGGGTGTTAAAGTTTTATTACTATAGACAAAAATATGCATCGCATTTTTTTTTATTTTCCCTTGTGCTTTACAAATTGATTAAAATATAAAAATGCTCACAATCTGGTGTGAAGGCCACGTAGCTCATAAGCTTAGAGTGAGCAAAAGGGCCGGTTCTATTCCTGCTAAGTTGAAATTAATAGTCATTTTATGTGTAAACTTGTAAATAAAGTTATTTATATGAATCAAAATTTCGGCCTGTATTTATAACACGCGCTCAAGTCTAAGATTGATCTTGATATGCCGTTCCCATCTCATCATCGTATTCATTAACCTTTAAGTATGGACGTCGGGTCTGACAGACCAGACAGTTCTACGAATTCTACAAATCGGCCACTTCTCGGTGACCTCCGCCACTGAGTCTCCCAGTACCTTTCGTATTAGTGACAAAATGAATGTAGATAGCAGTGGTTGTGTCTCTGGGTTCAAAACACGTGAGTATTTAACTTTCTAAACGCGGCCTGGGTCTGTCAGACCCGACGTCCATGTTTCCCATACATGAATGATTTCAAAAAGCCATATATTTTTATAATATTACAAAATATACTTTAATATTTTAATTGTATTATTTGTATTCAAATGCTTTTATTGTTATATATCATATATTATTTTGCTTTGTTTGTTATATATTTTAGTAATATAAATATTATTTACCTAAAAAAGATTCAATTTTTTTAGTTTTTATGAAAAAATGGAAAAAAATGATCGACCTAGCACGTCAGGGACAAAAATATCGGTACTTTATAATCAACATCAAACAAAAGAATTGGACGACGACATTTTATAAAGAAAATAGCACTTTATCAAATAAAAAGACGCGTTTCGTGTACTAAACTACTCTAAGAATTGAAAATGACTTTGACTCGCGTTTCGCGATCTGATCTATCATTTATTGAACATGAAGCTAAAAAAATAGTTTTGGGTTCTTGAAAAACATGTACACTTTGCCCCCAAAAGATATATAGAAAGACAACACATACTTATGTTGACTGCAATCGTCCTGTTAGCCTACAATGTTGAAAGCCATTGTGTATCGATGTTCAATAATACCTTATCTTGAGGTGTTGTCAAAATTTTTATTTTATACCATAAGATTTAATTTCTGTATTTTTTTTAATTGTTAGACTTTATATTTTGTTAAAAAAATACTTATTTTATTATCTGTCTTTTTTTTATAGTATTATTTTCTTAAGAGTCATCCCATGTGGCCAAAGACTGAAATTGTGACTTTAAGTTACTTAAATCGTTGTGATGCGTAAACTTTAATAAAAAGCGATTTTATTTATATTGATTTTGTTTGATTTGAGGCTATTCATGTAAACTAAAACATAAAATTGTCTTCTTCCTTTAAAAAACAGACGGAATATGACCAATAAATCCACTGGTCTGACAGACCCGACGTCCATATGTGTGTTATAAAAAAATCACGTCCATAGTTAAAGGTTAATGATGTATCATGAATGAAAACGGCAACTCAAAACCGATCGCAGATTTGAGAGCAATTTATAAAATGTAAGGTCTTACAATAACTTTCACATTTTCTTAAATTATTTAAGTAGCGTAATTCTCTTGCCAAAAACCACTTTTATATTTGTTATCTACACAGAGTCGTTAATAACACCTGTCTTCATATTTCACTCATTTCCTCGCTTAAAATGTTAATCGGGAAATACGTGACCATTAGCCGGTGAAAGTACTTTAGTCGACTAATGTTGTTTACAGACTATATCGATTGGATAATTTAATTTTGAGGTAATTTATGCGAAATCTAATATTTGGACTTGGATATATTTTCTTAACTTAACTGAATAAGTGAAATTTATTTAGTTGTTTATGAATATTTTCAAAAGATTTTTATCGTTATATGGGGAACGGAGTGTCTTATCACTAGGATCCCTCTGCCTACCCAACTGTTTGTGGGATACAGTATGACAATGAGCTTTGAATAGTGCTATAGAGCACCACACCTCCAAAACCTTCATCCTTGAAATATATATATATATGTATATTGCTTTACAAAATATGTATTTAGATGACCTTTAGACGACAACCACGTTGAACTTACACTTAAGGATTGTTTACACGCTACAAACATCGATTTTGTGATTCATTCGCGGTGTGGGTACTTGCGCCAACGGTCTCGATTCCCACAAATTGGATTTAGTTGTTTTTCTTTTATATTTCTCTTTATGCTGTTGCACTTTTTATTAGTGTTGGAGAGGAATTTACGCTTCAGTGTGGTTTTAACTACCTTTTTGAGTCGCAAGTAGATTAGTTATTTAGACGGAAAAATAATAGTGTCAATTGTAATTAAATAAGTCGCCAAGAAGGCTTCTTTTAACTATTTTAATTTAATAATAATCGTGTTGGATAAATATGAAAGAAATTGGATAAAATTTAACCTAAGCATGAAAACTTGATACGGGTAATGCAATTTATTATTTAACACAAATTGCATAATTGCATTTTGGTGAATAATTGCATCTGTAGCCACTTCTTATCAAAATAAAATGAACTACCAGAATACATGGATTATTTTACTAACTTATATTTACATAAAATAAGTGGAAAATGGAGAACGAAGTGACTTCATAATTAATTTAAAATTTTCTCTACTTACTGCGTAATAAAGAGAGATAGACGTGAAAAGATTATCTTGTTCCCCTAACACGTATTTAATTAAGAAACTATTTTTAATATTTAGACGTGTTTATGTGGGTTTATTCTACACTTATTTCAGTTGTCATCCGAGGAAAAACTGAAAGTAACAAGCTAAATAAAAGCTCACTTCACTCATGTGAAGCCATACAATGTCATTAATTTATTTTACTATAGAACTAACGCATAAGTATACTTGACGCTTTGTAAAGCTATATGTCGTATAATTAAAGGAGATTTTGCCGGTTCAAATTCCACTCGTGATTACTATATTTTGTTAAAGTATTAAATATTTCCTTGAACTCTTTTAGAGAGCGCCAAAAATTTAATTTTACAATCTAATATGTACCTAATTTTATTTATACAAGCGAACATAGTAGAAAGGAGTAAATGACCACTAACTTACTTCGTAAATTTCGTTTTATTATTTGTGAAATGCTTGAAACGCTAATTTCTAAAGCGTACTTAACACATCCATAAAAATAATTCCACTGAATTTATTTAATCCCGAAAATCAAAGTACTTATTTATAGTTCATTTCTATACACGCTCAACATAACCTCTAACTAACATCGAAAGCTATAAGCAAAATAGGTTAAAAACACAAAATTTGTATGCCAAACTACTTTAGCTAGTTCGAAAACTTCCGTGGAAAGTTATGAAATGAAATAGCTTTGAAATTTCTGCACGTTTATGAAAATCATGTTAGAATTTATTGGTTAGAAAACGTATGAGGTATAATGCTTCACCATGTTCAATTGTAAATGGTAGTGGCGAACAGATGGTGGCCTGTCTACCCACCAGATCGCTTTGACGTTGACAGCGTGACTAAAGATCCTGTTGAACTTGCACGTGCCAGTAATTGCTTGTGAAAAACTATTCAAACATTAGCTAACGAGAGCAGAGCAGGACATATCCTATGTAGAAGGGGGTTTATTAGGTATTATATAAAGAATAATGACCTACTCTAGATGAACTTGTAATATATTTACACTAACATACATAATTTATACCCTCTTTGTATGCATTATGGTTGCAAGTTTGTTTCCTGCTTTAAAGACTAAATTGTCGGTTGAATTAACAACTACGTACAAAAGTGAAAGCAAAACATTGAATGGTTACAATGGTAAATAATACCATCTCTATCAATAACCACATAAAAAACCAAGAGAAAGAGTTTCTCGCTCCGATAATAAGACTAAACGCACGTTTAGTTTCGTCGTTCTAAACGTTGAGTTCCGCCACTCAAGGCGCTATGTATTGAAAATTGTACGGAGAGTTTGGAACGGAGTGTGTTAACACTCTGCCTACCCTGCTATATGAATTATTTGATAATTTACCTAAACCGAAAAAAAACTTCTATAACCCATATTTATAGTAATACAAATAGGTACAAACTGTCGACATTGTACCGCAAAGTTTTTGTATTCCTTTGATTGATCATCTCAGCTCGATAATCTCGCGAACAAAACGAAAAGCAATCGCAACAGATTAAACTTGGATTGTGGTTGACGAGTTATCGTTTTATTTGTAGAACGTGAGATACGACTTCTTCGTTTAATATTTATGTAAATAAAAGAATATTTTTAATAGAATATCTTTATTATTAGAAAATAAATATTATTTTAATATTATATATTAGAGAAATCAGCTTTTTTTTTCTTATATTTATTACAGGCAGTCGTGGCGCAGCGGCACAAGGGTGTGACTGTAACGCGACGGTTGTGGGTTCGATCCCCACTCGAGGAAGCGAAATATTTATTTACATTTATATTTCCATTTCTTCGCTCTGGTGTCGAGGCAAAGCGAGGCGTTGAGTTCTGCCACTCAACACGTAATGCCTCCAGAATTCGGCAGAAAGTTGGGAACGGAGTGTCTTAACACCAGGTTCCCTCTGCCTACCCTGCTGTGTGCGGGATACAGCGTATTGCTGATACAGCTGATTTAATTTTTTTTTAATATTACATTAGTCACTGATATTAATATATTGGTCTGTCTAAACACGATAGTTGGTGGTTAGCATTTCATACCCTGCTATATGTTGAAGCTGAAAAAAAACGTTTTTTTAGCCGAAACCCGATGGTTTCGTTACCACTCAATGAGATTTGTTATGTTTCCCGCATAAAATATAAAAATTTGATCAATTATATTTTTTGTAAGTTCAAAAAGTTGATTTGATGGTAGTCTCATGTACCTACATATTTTACAATTTTATTTTTAGCTATAGAATAATCTTTAAAAAAATATAGTCAATTATATACTCGTATAAAAATAGATTATTATCATGAAGTTACCTATATACATTCGAATTTATGTAGTATAGAATAGATAGAAAATTTTATATGAGCACTCAAATAAAACTCACAATAAAAATATAATGGCTGTCATTAATTCGCTATATCGTTATTTCTCACGTAACAGAGAGTGGGGAAAGCAAAATAAACGTAATTATGCGTGACCCTCGTCCATATCCCTCTATGATTTCCATTATAAATTATTTATCAACAATTAAAGTTCAAGGATTAAAGCTTTGATGTTATTCAATATTTATATAATTTAAAAGAAACCAATTTTAATATATATACTTTAGAAATAATCAACTTCACGCTGTATCCCGCACTCAGCAGGTAGGTTAGGGAACCTACTGTTACACTTCGATCCCCATTTTACGTCAAATTCGGAGGCATTGCGTTTTCAAGGGTAGAACTTGGTGTTCTGCCTAGATACCAGAGCGAAGAAATGAAAATATGCTCGAGTGGGGATCGAACCCACAACCAATGGCGCTTACAGTCACACTCTAGTGACCTTGCTCCACGACTGGCCTCAGTCCTAGCCTGGTATATTACAAATAGTTTTTTTATTTTAAGTTATTATAAAAAAGCTATTACAATATTACCTACAAGTGTATTTCAGCTTTCCTAGTAATCATTTTAGAAAAAAAATGTACCGTCATCCCAAACATCGTTTTTTTCCGTACCATGAATAATCTCAGCCAAACATAGAACAAGTAACACTACATAAAAATGTCATAAATTTTTTCCACTATCAAGAGAGTGCTCCCACCAGAGCCGGAATTTTATTTGTAAATGGATTTTAAATTAAAACTAGGTTGGGGGATTGTCTAGCATTTGATTACGAGGGGTTTGTCTGGTAGCGATCATTGAAATCGAATATTGCACAGTCACTGACTGTGAAACGGTTGAACATCGGTTTTTAATAATATTTCGCCCACTTCCATTAATTAAAATAGCGTTTGATGCAGATATTTATGTATGTATGCACTTGTACAGTTATTAAAGTATCTTTTCATAATATCTGCTTCTATACATGTTTTTTCATAATTGGTTTGAGGTTCTTTTCATATATTTAATCTAACGTGCCTGTTAGAAATTGTATAAATATTTTATGTTATTTGAAACTTGCTTTTATTTATCACTAAGAGGAGCTACGAATCACTATATTATTTTTAACGCTAACTAACAATATGTTTTTTTTCTCTTTCCGGTTATTGGCAGCTAGCTATACTATATGAGTACAGTATCCATGTGAAATATACACATTTCTAACCGAATGTAAATCAGCTTCACGCTGTATCCCGCACACAGCAGGGTAAGCAGAGGGTACCTAGTGTTAAGACACCCACTTTCTGCCGAATTCTGGAGGTTTTGCGTGTTAAGTGGCAGAACTCAACGCCGCGTTTTGCCTCGACACCAGAGCGAAGAAATGGAAATATAAACGTAAATAAATATTTCACTTCTTTGAGTGGGGATCAAACCCACGACCGTTGCGTTACTGTTACACCCTTTTGCCGCTGTGCCACGACGCCTCTAACAGAATATCACTAATAAATACCTAATAAAGAAATAAACTTCCGTGACATCGATTGCTTACAAGCATACGAGATCGTCCGCAATTATCTTACGAAATAATATCGTAAAGCATAGCTAGTGCGTGTTCTAAGTTCTCACGCACAAATGCAATAAACTTTTATGTTAATGCTAACCGTTGGAATTGAGAGATTCATATTTGTAAGAACGTTAAGAATATCAATACGTCGAAGAGTATTTTTCAACGATAATGTTACTTTTTGTTAAACTTTGTATATTAACATTATAGCTCTATGGTTCGGATACTTATCTACTTCGTGGGAATGTCTATACTTATATAGAATATTGCTATCCAAATGGAAGAAGGTATATAATTGAATGTATCTTTATAATATCATCAATATCTCTTTATAGCTTTGAATTCAAATAAATAAAAGTGGAGAACGGAGTGTCTTAACATTAGGTTCCATCTGCCTACCCTCCAATTCGCGGGGTACAGCGTAACACTGTATTTTTTTAATTAAAGTAAATGATTAGAGACAGAAACATATAACAACACCCTATCCACACACAAAGTGCACAGAATTGCTTAATAACTATTAATTTACCACGACAACCTGAGTTCACTGAAGGACAAAGGGACGGGCACTGGGCACTGGGCACGGACATTGGGCACTGGGCATGGGCACAGTATTTACAAAGTGCGGACGAGCCGTATAGACGCGGTAACGACCAAACAACACATTCACCGCGTTAATTGCAACCATGACTCCGTGTAGCCGATATCACAATACATTAATAAACAATCAAATATAACCTCTATTCTATGTGTAGAAAGATCTATTTTTGTTTGAATTCATTAGTGTCCCCTGTGTAATTGCATGCACTTATTTGGTATGCCTAATATGTGATGTGAGACCACGAGTCAACTAATATTTCGACGCGACAGGGCAATCTACTGTGGATATTGTTAGCTAAATATAAAATAGCTCGTTCGTTTTGGCAATTTTTTTAATTTGTTTTACGTTTATGATTTTCTCGTTAGTTTAAAAAAAACTGTATATTAATTCAATTTATCTGTATATGAAGCTGATGTCATAGTCGTGAATTCGATTAACAATAGAAATTCGATTAACCGGACTAATTGTTAAAATCCGTATAAGTGAATATATAAAAGCAGTGGGCTTTGCGTATATGTTGTTCAAAATAATATGTGTTTATTAAAAACAACAAATATATAAATTAAAAGATATATATAGAATTATTAAGAGATTCTTTTTTCCATAAACGAGTACGAAAGACTACATGTTATAGTAGTCAGGGCTGGAGTTTCTACTATATAAAACAAGCCGTTTCTCTTTTCCTAGCGCAGTATACATTAGCACTTGTATAATCTCGTTGAGACCCCTTCCAGTCCTAGGCACAATTTATCTCTAATCTTGATATTTACTAAAACACCACATTACATAACCCTATAAGCAGCTGCTCCCAACCCTCATCAGCTTAAGCGAGGGTTCTCCAGTTCCGCTTGGATAACCACAGCCCCCTAGCACATATACTTACATAATTATGACTAGTAAAACTCATAGTTTTTCAAATATACGTTTTTTGTTTTAAAGCCGTAATTATGTCTACTATATTTTTTTTATTCATATATAAGCCTTTATTTTCTTAGTAGTAGTTAGAATATATTTTACTGTGTGAATAATAATTATGCAGACGGTATTTGGATTGATTGATTCGAGTAAGACATAAATATTCTTCAATGACACTTACAAACACCGTTGAAATAGTCATGCCTGAAGTGTTCAAATGGGATATTCATTTCTTTGTTCTTTGGTGAGGCGTTAAGTTCCGCTACTTAACACAGGTCCAGAATTATGCGGAAAGTGGAGAACGAAGTGTCTTACCACTAGGCTCCTTCTATCTGCTACCTTCGGAATACATTGAGAAGCTGAAAATTGAAAAGTCTGTGGTATACAAAAACACGAGCCTATAGATTAATGAGCGAATAATATTATAATGGAACGCTATAAACTTGCGCATATAATCCATTAACACATTTCAAACATTATCCCGGTATTTTAAATCTTCAACATACGGCCATTTCAGTCCTAATCCCCGCGATTCTTGTTTGGCCCTGGACAAAGGGCAGAATGGGGCCGGCAGATAAACGGATTAAAATTTTCCCAATTTATAGCTCTGCAGAATTAAAGTAACTTTCATATATTGGTGTGCTGTCCGTTTTAATACAACATTTAAGTAAATTATTATTTGTTGTGTGAAAATAAGCTTTTTTTCGCTTAAAAGCGGTTGACTTATGTAATATTCTTACACCGATATGATTATAGATATATTTGGTAATATAAATTAATTTGCGGTGTTGAGTTCCACTGCTCAACACACAATGCCTCCATAATTCGGTGGAAAGTGGGGAACAGAATTATCTTAACATTAGGTCCCCAGGTTTCCTCTTCAGGATACAGAGTAAAGCAAAAAAATATATATTGTCGGCATATAAAAAACTTAATGTTTTTGAAATTTTATCACATCTCTTATATTTTAACCGATCTAAATAAACAGATATTATCATTATTATGAAAAGAGGCTGAATGAGATCAATATGTAAATAATTTGACCATGTATAATTCCTGAATATTCATCGGAACATTCCACGATCCGTCCCTTAGAACCGCTCTCCCGTAGCGAACCCCACTAATTTCCTTTGAAACCTAGGCTTTCCGTACTCGTTTGTATGTAGGTACAAGTATCCGAAATGTAATGCGACGCTTGGTTGCGCCATTTGTACAAAATTACTTTACGGAACTCAATTTCAATGGATATCCCATTAGTTTCAACATTTGAATTATTTGTATACAAACTACATACGAGTATAATAAATTAATTTTCCTTCAATTCGCGTAAATTCGCTCAGTTTATTTATTATTGTCGTTTGGTCAAAAAGGTTTTAGAAGCTAGTATGGAGTAGAGTCTATCTAATAAGAGTATAATAAATATTACATTTATTTAATTGCATTATTCCTTACTTTTTATAACACTAATTAATACCTCCTCATTAAATTGTTGATACCTGTAAAATTTAATTAAAATTTACTTAGTTTTACTTACTAAATATTATTAATACACTAAGAAACCACTCCAATACAACACAAGTAAACTATCAAATATATCCAATATCGCAAAGCGAGAGTTTATCGAAGAGCTTCCTTAAGCTCCCACTGAATTGTATCAACAAAGTAACCTCATTAATTAAGCAATCATCCAAGTCTTTGACGTGGCTAGGTCCTAAGAGGTGCCTGGCATCCTTAATCACTATTAACAAGACTCTGATGAATTTTGAATAGATTACTCCTAAAATTCTCTTAAAGTCTTAATTTGTTCCTCCTTTCTGTACATATTGGGATTGACTTCAACTTCATATCTTGTTATGAGAAGTTATATCGGAATTTATTATCCTCTAACTAATACAATAGATTTAATAAGGTGTTTGTGTATAATATGGCTACACAATTTGTCTGTCGCAAAATTTATTTTTTCTATTTTATTTTTGGTGGTTTTAATCATAGAATTAAGGGGGGAGCGGAGTGTCTTAACACTATTCTCCCTCTGTCTACCTTTCTTCTTCTTCAGAGTGAAGCTGTAATTTTTCTATTATCCCTTAAATATATGTCGTATATCAAATATATGCAAAGCATCTAGAAAACTGTTTTTTTGTAGTTGAGATTGCAACTCTTTTAAATGTTTTTTTTTTGTTGAATTTAAAATTGAAGAAAACGGTGAAGTAAAAGAATCTATTCTTTGCTAAATTAATTACCACTCTATTGATTTACCACAAAGACCCCCAAAGTAGAATATACTCGTAGTTTTGGTTGAAATTTGGAAGTGTATGGACTTCTCTAATATGTATGTATATGAATATTGGATTAAGTTTGTTTGTTGCTTGTCTACAGTCTACGAGCTCGGTCTCGATTCTGTAGAGTTCCAGATACAGTGCGTGTGACGTGTGCACTAAGTCAGTGGTTACAGTGTTGCTAGTATCAATAGTTGTTCGTGTTTGATCTGTATTTAGGCAACAGAAAATAATATAATTAAACAAATTTTAGTTTATTGGTTTCTTAAAAAAATCGTTTTTAAGCTTTTAATATAGAATATTAAATAAAGAAGGAAAATATATTGGTTAATAAATACTATAAATATGCAATTCAGAAAAGTATGCAATTATTACACCATAAAGAAAATAATAATTTGAGTTTAAGCTCTCTAATTTGAAAAATGAAATAAAGTTAAAATCACATTATAAATTCATAATCGACTTTTATAATAATATTGAGGTATAATTTTTTCATCTTAAAATATAGGACCTTCGCGTGAATGGTAAGTCATTATTATGTGGGTACAGTAAATTATGAGAAACCTATAAAAACTACCTGAACCTGTTAATTTAAAATGCGGTTACACTACCTCTAGAAATAATGATTAAGAATATCTTATAGTTTTTATAAAAATGGATGCATATATAGATTCTCATATAAAAATAAAATATGGTGATATTTTATTTTTAATGAGACTCTATTTTAATATAATTTTATTCAAGATTTAAATAATTCTGCCGTCATGGCGCAGTGAAAGAGCATCTGATAGAAAATATGACGTTAAATGTATTTGTAATTACCCTGCACTAGCAAAATTTCAAAAATTTGGCGGATTGCGGTGAATGTGGCGATGACTTAAATTAAAAAACTAGTCATATTTCGTTATATATGTATAATTTTTACACAGCAGGTAGGCAGAACGCAGAGTATCTCCCCACTAGGTTCCCGAAAACCAAGTATGAAGATATTCAGACACGAGTTGATTATTCAAATATTATTTTACATATTTAATTACAAAAGCTTAAATTTGAGCTGATTTTACGATACTATTATTCTTTTTATTTACGTTTTAAATTATTATGGAAACATAAGAATGCTACAATAAAAAAAAATATCTCGTTCAACATCTGATACTTAACTCCAGCTAACCATTAATCTCGGTAATCAACGGTTAGAGCGCTACCTGCTTTAATTATTTTTAAACGAAACTTAAAAAATCTGTTTTGTAGGTAAAAAACCCAACGCATTAGTTGGATCGATTACATGACCGTCAGGCGAGGCACAAACTGGTTCCAATCCACTTGTTTTATATTTTTGTTATCTCTGTCTAATTCAGCGTACGTGATAGAGACAATAAATATACATTTCTAGGAATATATAATTGAAAATATAGTGTAAGCGCTAAAAATATAACAAACTTTGAAAGCTTAAATTTTGTCCTTATAAGATAAAATTGAAGCTTAATTTTATTTAAAAAAAATGCCTACACTTACTAGTACTTGGATATAGTATGAAATATATAAGCAAATTTCTAATTTCCAATAATTTTTACGTCGTCATATAGGTAAATATTCTTTCCTTGCAAAATAAAATTCTCATTACCGCGGTCGTTGTTTAAAATAACACTTCGATTGTTTTCCTCCGAAAACATAAAGGACCAGCCGGGTTATTTATAACGCGTTAGACCTCTGAGTTTTGGCTTTTTCGGCTCTGAATTTTTCTTGAGCTTTATTTGTAGAAATATAAGGTTTATATTCGATTAATTTATTTTAAATCTTTCGTTGGATCTGCCCTAAGGTAAGTCCCTTCCGAGGATAGAAAGTTTGGCATCGATAGCTTTATCGTGAAGTCGGGCATGCAAAAGTGCAAAGTATGTTTAACCTTTTTTGGAATGTTTCTATCTTATCTGTGGTAATATCAGATAGATGTTTTGATCGATATATTTTTAATCTATTATAATATATTTTTTTACGGTTAATTAGACATAAACTTACTAACTTACAATAATGATATTTTAAATTAATTATATTTTTTTATAAAAGTAAACTTACAAAAGGAAAAAAACAATTTCCAAACATCGCACGTATACAAATGAATATACGAAATTATTTCCCTAAAAAGTTGGTATAAATCTTCGGGCCTGAATGAGTAACGAGTCGATAAAGTTCTTGAGATGAATTGCCTACTTTTCATTGTGAATTTAACTTGAACGTGTATAGAATATTTTAAATTACAAAATTAATTATAATTTTATTTTAGGATTTTTAAATACAATACACTATTTACTCATTGTGTTGTCGGGAAATCCTATTCATCGTGTTCCAGTATAAGTAAATTCTAAATATTATTGAAAAAAGTTTAGACAATTTTACATATAAAATTAAATCACAGTGTCAGTTACTTCTTCATTTGCTTGAAGCCAGTACATACATCTATCATCTATGATCTAGCACGTACATTAAATATACTACTTACTAATAATAAATGTTAATATAATACATAATAATAAAAAAAAAACCATCTAACAAAACACTAATGAACTAAATAAACGAGATGAACATAAAATAAAGTGACAATAACTATATTCGTTTCAACTTTTTACTTTCATCAATGGAGCGCCTACTGGTCTACAATCATGTATATTATCTCAGCATCTCGCTATCTAAGGAATGATATATAAACCAGTTATCAAATATGCACGACCATCGACCGACGGGTTTAGAGCGAGCACTGGACCAACCACTTGAATGGTTCTCCATGCCTCCATGGGTAAATATTTGTATTACCATGTTTTCTATACAAACTTAGGTATTTATATTGCATAGTTTATTATGTAGTATATGATAATCTGCTATAAAAGTTGCATATTGTTTTTCCTTGTTTAGTTTGTGCATTCTTAGTTTGTATATCTTATATTGAGATTGGTTTCTTTATATTCTGTAAAGTAGCTATTATTATAAACACTAATATTTAAAATTTAGAATCGCTGTATTTCATTCTAATATGTTTTAAAAATGAGTAGTATAGAGAATACAAAAAAAATGAGTGAAATTTTATTCGTACTATTTCCACTCTTTAAAATAAATATTTAATGTCTTCAGAATTCGGTAAAAAAATAGGAACGGAGTGTCATAACACTAGATTCCCTCTACCTCTCTGCTGTGCGCAGGACTGTATCCCTAAACCCTCAAAAAATCATGCATAAACCTAATTCAAAGTGGACATATATGAAGATACAATCAATCGACTCACGATCGCTTGGGGCCGCCGCACACATGGCGCAGAACAACGCCGCAAACACCACAATCACACGTAAGCCCATTGTTAGTTCACAGTTAACTGTTAGTATTTACTCGATCAGCTTTATATATAATGGCCGTGTCTGCCCACGGCATCATTAGATCCATCTGAATCGGCCTTGACAATTGAATAATAACCTAGCTACCTCATTGTTGGTGTTTTGCTCTGGTTGGATCTGTAAATGTTTTATATATAGCTTCACGCTGTGTGCTTCCCACAACAAAGTAGGTAGAGGGAACCTAGTGTTAAGACACTCCGTTCCCCATTCTTCTTCCTCCTGGCATTAATCCCGGCTATTGCCAGGGTCTGCCCTCCTACTCAACCTACTCCACTTTGCACGGTCTTTTGCGTCCTCGGTGGTTAGACCATTGGCTCTCATGTCCTGCATCACGACATCCAGCCAGCGCTTCCTTGGGCGTCCAGGAGGTCTCACTCCAGGAACTGATATAGCAAGGCACTTGCATCCGACATAGTTCTTAGGCCGGCGCGTAACGTGGCCAAACCATCTCTGGCGGCGCTCTTGGAGCTTATCCGCTACGTCACGGACCCCAAGACTACCTCGAATGAATGTGTTGCGTATGCGGTCAGACCGCGTTACGCCGCACATCCACCTCAGCATCTTCATTTCCGTGACGTGAAGCTCCTGAGTGTGCCGAGATAGTGCCGGCCAACATTCGCTGCCGTATAAAAGAACCGGTCGGATGATGCTCTTGTATATCAGCCCCTTGAACTTGGGCGGTATTCTGCGGTCGCAGACCACACCAGTGACCTCCCGCCATTTGGCCCAGGCAGCGCTTATCCGCCCTTGGACATCGTGATCGATGCCTCCAGACTCGTGCATAACGGATCCAAGGTACCTGAACTTCTCCGACTTAACGGCTGGCTCAGGACCTATAAGGATGGTGCTCGAGTCCCGGCTCCCGCAGGCCATGTACTCTGTCTTCGACACATTTAGTTTAAGACCGCCGTTCTCAAGCGTACCCTTCCAGAGGTTCACTTTACGCTCCAGCGTCAGTCGGTTCTCGGCAATGAGTGCTATGTCGTCGGCATACATCATCAGCCATGGAGGCTGGTCCTGGATGTGAGCCGAGACAGTATCGAGCACTACATTGAATAAGAACGGACTAAGAGCCGAGCCCTGGTGAACCCCCACTGTAATCGGGAAGGGTCTAGTGTCGCCAACAGCAGTCCTAACCATAGAAGCGGAATCGTGGTACATGTCTCTGATAATCTCAATATAGGCCTCAGGGATCCCTTTGGATCGCAATGCCCACCAGATACACTGACGAGGCACACAGTCAAAGGCCTTCTGCAGATCTAAAAAGGCCACATGCAGAGCTCTCCTTTTTTCCCTGTATGCCTCCATCAAAGTTCTGAGGGCAAAAATGGCGTCCATGGTGCCCGATCATGGCTGAAATCCATATTGAGACTCAGAGATAGTACACTCTCGGCGGAGCCTGAGGTCGATCATGCGCTCGAAGAGCTTCATGGTATGACTCATAAGCTTAATGCCCCTATAACTACCAATAAATTTGTAAATAGGGGTAATGAAGCTAAGCCGCCACTGATGCGGCATCTTACCAGTGTTCAAGATATGGTTAAAAAGGTCAGTAAGCATGAGCACACCAAGAGAGCCCAACGATTTCCACGCTTCGATCGGAATGTCGTCAGGT
Organism: Heliconius melpomene rosina; assembly: GCF_056956725.1. Lineage (NCBI taxonomy): Eukaryota > Metazoa > Arthropoda > Insecta > Lepidoptera > Nymphalidae > Heliconius > Heliconius melpomene. Next base: position 2,760,173 of record NC_140401.1, on the reverse strand, counting down.
CCCACCGCTTTTCCGTTCTTCATGCGTCCATTCCCCATTATCAGCATTATATAATGGCCTCAATATTTAAGATGGTTGGATGCAAAACTAAATTGATATTAAGTACAGATTAAAAGAAATTAATATTAATAGATAATTTTGAATTTATCGAAAAAAGTAATAGATGAACCTATCTAGCCGCAATGTAAGCAGAACCATTACTATGTTCTATTTATTATACAATCACCTAATAGTGGTACCAAGTATATGTGTATATTTTTTGTATTATAAAAAAAAACTGTTACAGTTAAATGTGTAAATTGATAACCCTGATTTAAAATAGAATACGCTCATTATATGGACATCTGTTCAGGTCCAGGAACCCCATAATCGTTGACAGTCGAAAGTTGTTAACCACTAGGTGGACCAATAAATTCAAATATATATTTACGTTTTCTGTAATATCAGTACTAAAAAAATGAATATATTTGTATTTCCTTAAGAATCATTAATTATAAACATACGAGTATATAAGGATAAATTTGTAACATAGTAATCTAAAAATGTTAACTGATATAATAAAATGGTTGTACGTTTTTCTACTTAGTGTAATATGTATAAATTTTTTATTTATTTAATTAATAGTTTATTTTTACCTATTATAAAATAAAATAGCCATTTACATAGATAAATTACCAATTTTCCACTCTAAAAACATGCACATTCGTTCATTAGACATTAAGCAAGTTTAAAGGGTAGCGAATACTGAATCGATATGCGTTGCTAACATCTTTTGTTGTTAGGGATCATCCCCTACTGGGCCTAAGCCACCCTAACGCGTACGAGAGGACTTTACAAAGCGGATATACATTTAGATATGCGTTTGTATTTGAATAGCAGTAGTTAATGTATAAATTGCAACTTATGTTTGTGTATATTCTGTTATAAACAGTAATGTGAAGTGAGCCAAGTTAAATGTTGAGTAATGCGTCGTTCTTGATTTCACCTACTAACCAATGGAGATCTATATGGGTGCCGAGTACTGATGTCCAGTCGGGATGAAATTCAAACTCTGAATTTCCTTCGATATTTTTTTACGTAGTAGTTTTAGTGTAGTCCTCCTTCTTTCAGTCCTTAGTCTTGTACTGGACTGGACGTAGGTATTTTATTTAGTGCCTGGTCGTAAAAATTTGGAGCTTTAAATTCTGAGTTTTTATTTCATTATAAAAAATATGATTTTCTTTTAAACAAACCAACTAAATAATTGAGTGATTTTTTGTCTCATCGAGGCAGAACTGATATCGATTAAACACAGTATCATAATAACATTCGATTCTAAGCTCAGCTAAATTTAAAAAAAAGAGTCTTATACAGATAACAAAATATTATTTAAAATGTAAATAAATAAAAAAATATGTTTATTAATGTAGGCGGCATTGTTCAATGCGAAAGGAACAATGAACTCATGTTTTCTACAATGTAAGGAATGTTTGTCGTTAACATTGTCTTGTACTAGTCTACTAGTCTACTAGTAAAATTGAGACCGGTTGTATCTCTTATCAGACTAGTTTTTATGTAAGTAATAAAATTTGATATTTTAATTTAATGATTGAAGTACGCGCTTACAAGTATATATTTTTATTATTAAAAATTAGGTAATATAAAGAATAATTTGTTTTTTAAAAAACTGTATTTTTTAAAATTTAATTTAAAGTTTATTTACATTGGTTTTGATATTGATACTTTTTGGTGGAATAATTTTTTTAACGATATGCGATTTAAAAAAGAATTAAAATATATTAAATTATTTTAAAATATATTCGATAATTTATTGACTCGGCTTGGTTGCTTACTGTAAAATAGTGCACCTGCAAAGCCGTATTTTATAGCTCGTATAGCTTATCTGTATAATAGAAAATAGATATTATTTATAGAAGCCACTCCATTTTAAAAATAATTGCTGAACACGTCTTACGAGTTTGTGTTTAACAAATTAGGTATCGAACTAGTTTCAGAACGGCTCTAGTAATTACAAGTAAGGCAATTATTTGCCGTTAATTAACAGTGCGTTCGTGGTAAATTTATTCCCTTTTTTTATCTACACGTATCTCATTTTCATGTTAAGTAGGAAAGCGACATACGAGTATCTACTTTATTAACTCTTTACTTATTTCAAAATATAATATACTAAATCAACTGACAATTTCTAAATGTACTAGGAATATATTTATTGAGGGTAGGTACTTGAAATATATGCTATATATTAATATTTAACATATATTTCAATTACCTAAGTCTATTTAATTGTTTAGTGGCGCAGGGGCACAAGCATTTAATTGTAAATGCAGACAGGTTGTGGGTTCGATTCCATTCGAAGAAATGAAATATTTAATATTTTCATTTCTTCGCTCTGCGGCGGGGTTGAGTTCCGCCAATCAACACTCAATGCCTCCAGAATTCAGCTGAAAGTGGGGAAATTGCAATTATTATAAATGCACTGCCCTTGATATTACTATAATTTTACCTTTTTAATTCAATAATATCACGATACTTCACGATTAAGTACGTCTATAGTACGTCGTATCGCCTCTGCAAAGAGGCAAGTAGTTTTCAGTTAAAACGCTAGCTGTGCCACTTTGCTTTGCTATGAACAGTTCCGTGAATAGCTCCTTTTACCTTTGAATATATCTTCCAAGACTGGTACTTGTTTAAATAGTTTTCCTTACGGTTTTGTAAAGATTTGTTTTTGAAAATAAAAACTATTTATTTGTTTTGTTTATATAGACATAAAACTATCATTATTAAATATTTCGTAGAGATTTATAATTGATTTTAAGGCTGTAAAAGACCCAGACAGATATTCTAAATTATTATAACATTAGCTTTAATTTATTGACACGGGTTATATGGAAAACAAGTCGTAATATTTTGAAAAATGTGAGCTAGTTTATCACCTCACTCCAGGGAAATGACGCAGAAACGTAAGTACAGTTTTATGAGAGCCCCGTGGCGAGGTGTTAGGCCACATTTCATACTAGTTTATACTACGTACTTTGTAATAGTGTTCTAACTACATAATTATTGTGTCTAACAAGGTTTTATATACACCAATTTCTTACTGAAACATTATTATTTTATGGTTTACTTAATAAAATTGAAAAATAACGTAACAATTAACATAAACAACCTGTTATAGAATAAAATTAGAATTTATTTTTATTCTTAAGATAATAACTTTAATTTTATGTATAATTTCAAGTAGACTATATAAGGCTATGATTAGAATAAATGTTTAAATTGTAGACAGAATAGGTTCGAACTATCTCTACAGGCGTTGCTGCGGGCGTTCTCCCTGTGAATTATAAATCCGAGGACCTTACGTTGAAAAACTTCCAATTGCCTTCCAATTTACGAGAGCTATAAATATTTTGTTTTCTCCCATTCAAAGTTGAAAGCCAACTTGCCTCATAATTCTGTCGTACGGTGGAAACTTCGTAAGTTAGAGTCGACGTGTTCATAGAACTTTTATACAGTTTTTATACATTTCAATTAGGTGCGTTCTCCATTTGTCTTATAGCTTTTCATAGCCAGCTCATTAATAAAGTATTGTTTAAAATTATCGCAATTTTATACCGCAGAATTCTGGAGGCGTTGCGTGTTAGGTGGTGTAACATAACGCCGTGCTTTGCCTTCTTATTGCAGTAAGAAAAATGAAAATATTAAATATTTCATGTCCTCGAGGAGGAATCGAACCTACAACCTGTCGCTTTAACCTTTTATATTTTCATTTCCTCGCTCTGGTGACGAGAAAGAGCGCGCAGCATTGAGTTCCACTCCACTCTAGGTTCCCAGGTTCCCTCTACCTACCCTGCTGTGTGCGGAATGCAACGTGGATATAAAAACGACAAAGCTACATTTTCCTTGGTCGGAAGCCAGCCTTACCAAGACGCGCTCAAAGGGGATGATTCACTTATTGAATAGGGAGATAATGGAATGAAACATATTTCAGAACTAAGTTTGTGTTCCTTCAAATACCTAAAGTTACAATAGATAATAGTATCCGACGTAACGTAAAGGAATTTCTTTGGGAACACCATAACCAAAATTGGATTAATGCACATAATAACTTGGCTCTTATGCTTTTGAAGGTAAACTAGTAGAGTTATTGTCGATTATAATTTTATTATAAAGTTATTTTGTTATTATTAGGTAAAAGGTATTTTTATTAATTTCAATTTAATAATAGGCAACTCTTTTTATTTACTTTGTAAATTTTCTTAAGTATTAGATTATTAAAGACATTTTTTTTCAATTTGATACTATTTATTCATTTAGAATAAAAATAAACTGCAGTAGAGTAGTTGTAATTTAACTAGTATTTTCATGCTGACAAAAAAGACTATAAAAAACCTTTAAAATTTCGTCAAAGATAAGATATGCGATAGCTTTAAACGTTGGTTTAAATATTTTCAAGCTAGGAAAGTAATAAAAAGTTCGATCGCACGAGTAGTTTTGGAGCAATATAACGGACGAATGAACACGGATATTTCGCTAATACTGTTACAGACAGCTCGCCAATATATATTTATTTTATTTTTTAGAGATGGTTTATTTAAATGTATTAGAATGGTGTTTAGAAGTTTAGAAAATTCAGCAAATTTGTAAAAATAATTAAATTTAGAATTTTGATTTTGGAACATTTATGAACTGTTAATAATATTATCTATTATTTTATTATCAGTCTTACCCGAAAAGACTAAGAAATGACACGATTTTTCTTTAGCTTCATGCTGTATCCTGCATATAGCAGGGTAGGCAGAGTAAATTAATGTTTTTTGTTAAATATTAGAACTTTTACACTACGGACGCGACCGTTTTTTGTAACTTTCGTTATTGTTCGTTTTTTGTACCAGCTGTAAATATTTTTTCTTTCATAATTCCTAAAAGAATCCACATATTTGAAAATAGAAATAATTCATTTCCCCATTGATAGTCTAAATAGTAAATATACGCTTACATATGTACAATACAAGATTATTTTTCTATCACGACTATGGAATAAATCCCAAAATAACTAAAAGCAGAGAGAGAGAGTCATTAACGATGTTAATCATAAATTTATCAATGGACCCCCAAAGTGCTCAGCGACGCCACACTGAGTATTTATGTCGCTACAATGAAGTAGTTGTGAAATAAATTACTAATGCATTATGTTACCTTACTAAATGTTGCTTAAATATTCTTTTGTTACAGATTTGAAGTACATTTCATTGGAAAGTTAATAAAAGGTGAGTTTAATCAGCATTTCCTTAATTTTCCTGCATTTTAATTATTAATTTTTAGTTTTTGCTTTTTTTCATAATCTATGCTTATTTGTATTATATATAAATATAACGTGAAAATAAATAAACATTCTAATAATATATTCTTATTTGAATGATACTGTACGTATATCTACATATATTTAAAAGCTCCAAGCGTTTCACGCTTTAAAAATCAAAACGATTTCGTAGAAGTAACACACTTAGCTAACATTTGTAGACAAGCATAGTACGAGTGTCATTTCTATATAAGTACGTGTCCTTACATAGTAGAGCTTGAGTTAGTGGTGAATCATTTAACACGACACTACATTTAACATTTTTTCAAGCATCACAGTTTTTCCTGTATATAGCAAGGTAAAACCTAGTTAGTTGAGACACTCCTTTCTCCGATTTACCCCCGAGTTTGCGACACTGATTGAATAACGGAAATCAACGTCGTTAGCCTTAACTTCTTCTTCTTCTTCTTCTTCCTGGCATTAATCCCGGCTATTTACCAGGGTCTGCCTTCCTACTCAACCTACTCTACTTTGCACGGTCTTTTGCGTCCTCGCTGGTTAGACCATTGGCTCTCAACGTCGTTAGCCTTACCATTGAAATAAAAATAATTCAATCTCTTGTATGTGGACTGAACTCCTACCATCGCGTTTGCAGTCAGATGTGGCCCCACTGCGCTACGACGGTCTCAAATATTTATAATTTTAATATAAATTAAATGTAGAGTTAAGTAAATCTTAATATTAGATATTAGTATTAATAATTATATCAAACAATTATAAATAACAAGGAATGTTTTCTTCTGACGAGTGTTGGAATTTTGCCATTTTTTCAATCCTGCCAGACTAGAGTTATTTAGTGTCGCTAAAGTTTACTAGCTTATTTACAAAACTATTTCATACTTTTTTCTTTATTTGCCTTAATTTATCCTATATTTCATGTCAATAGAGGCTAAATTGATATAAGTCCTTCCTAAGTAAGTTCATTCATGTAAACGACTTAAGCACTTAAGCCTAAGATAGACTATTAAAATTTAGTGTTTTTACCTTTATTTTTTATCTTTGGATGTTTTAAATTTACATCTCTCGACAAACTACAACTTTAGTAACTTACTAAAAATTTACAAAATATTTAAAGCAACGTGTATTATATGACAGAATATTAAGTAGGGTCCACTACTTACTTGTACTTACTACATCCTTACCCTCATATCATATAAAAATAAGGGTATTGCTTAACCCATAGGAAAAAAAAATACTGATTAAATATTCTAGTATATGTTTGTTAGAATACAATGGAAATGTAAGAACAAATTTTATAATTTTATCCACATTAAATATTTGAACATAGAAAAACTAAGTTTTAGTAAAAAAGCGAATTGAATATAGCCATGACTCTTAAATTAATTGGGTTGTCAAAAGCAAAACAAGGGTTTTAGAATGATTTTAAACTTTTTTTGCTCTTATTGTAAGATAAACGACTGGCCTTATCGAAGAGGGTGGCTCCATAATTAAAATTTAAATTCATGTCAGGCTTATAAATGTTCCTGGTTTCCAATACATTTAAGTGCTCGTAATTGAAATTTAGTGTTATATCATTTTTATGGTGAAATTTTAAAGTTGAAAATCGGAAATGCTGAATTGAATTCATAATCAATTTTATGAATTATATTTTCTGTTTAATTTAATTTTATAAATGAATCTAAAATTTATAAAACTTCACGCTGTATCCTGTCTCTTGTGCTGTCTAGTGTTAACACACTCCGTTTACATTAAAGTATTTCTTTTTCTCCGTTTCACCGAATTCTGGAGGCTTTGCGTGTTGAGTGGCGAAACTCAACGCTGCGCTTAGCCTCGTTACCAGAGCAAGAAAAAGAAAATACTAAATACTTCATTTCCTCGATTGAGAATCGAATCCACAACCTGTCGCGTTTTAAGTCGCTTTTTTGTGCCCGTGCGCTACGACCGGCTTAAACTAAATTACGGTATGCATATAAAATACAAGTAAAATTGTTATTAAACAGAAATTACAGAAAAAAATACTTTAACCACGAAAAAAGACTATATAAAAATACTTAAATATTAGAACTACATACATACTTATACGAGTATCAACCACACGTGAATGGAATAACTATTTTATGAAGGTTTAAAGATTACAATATAATATGCTATTCTTATATTCTTACTTGAAAATATTTACATATTATACTATGAAATATACTGGATTCGTAAAAATAAAAAAAAACTGTGAAAACCAGGCAACCCTTATTGCCGGGAAGAAGGAAGGCGACGTATAATTGCTCTGATTCATAGCTGTGTAGAGGTATCGATTAGCTTTTTGTGAGGCGTTTAAGACCCAACATGATAAATATCTAGAGCTGCACGTAGACTACGGCTTTAGTAAATTTTAGGATTCATATAAATTAAAATATTAAATGTTATCAAGAGTCGTATTGAATGAGTTTTAAAGATTACTTTTAATTTAGTTGATTTGAATACTATTAAGAAAATATTTTTGTTGGACCTTTAATGGTTAGTGGTTATCTAAGCAATTTAACAAAAAAAAATATTGAACATTTAACTTAGATTTGAACCTAAAGAAAATAAAAAAATACTGACATTTTCAAACCGGCTCTAAGTCCAGCTTTTTTATCAAAATACCACGAATACTTTAAAAAACCATTAAACTTTTTACGACGTTTAAAGATATTATGAAAACTAAAGTTTTCTAATACACTTGCCACCTAAAGATATTGAGTATCGGCTTCCACTTCCAGTAAGACTCATAACCATTGAATGGCGCAGACGTCGCACTCGCATACTCGGTGTTCGTGAGACGCATCCAAATAGCTCCTGTGAAGTAGACTAGGGTTCTCTATTGTAAACTTATTTAATCAGAGCAAACTGGAATCTACTTCTACAGCTGGTGAAATCTTTCTTTATATACTTGTTATAAAAGAAATATAAAATCAATATATTTCTTGATTTTTAAATACTTTTTAAACATTATTATCATTAGCATCATGGTGGATATTGGGGACTCATATAAATACTTAATCGAAGTCCGCAACTTTATTTGCATGGGCTTTAAGACGTAAAATGAAAGATTCCGTTTTCTCCATTTTCCCTTCCCTTACTGCTTTCCTCTATTCCATATCTTTAACCTTCCTTCATGCCAAATTTCAACTTTTAAAAGACCAGTGGTTTCGTTACGTTGTCTGTCAATCACTCAGTAACAGAAGAGAAGAGTAGAGTTTTATATATTTAGATATCATTATAGTACATGATGCATCAATGGAGGAATAATAATTTTAAATATACAAATATATGGTCAACTATTTTATAATTTACTTAAGTTCACCTTCATTACAGCTTCAGTTTCTCTGAAAAAATTAACACATAAAATACGAGATATTTTTACTACGAACAGTAGAATTCTCCTAATCGAATTACTTTCGTCTAATACGTCAATATTACTTAGCTCGGATTCACTGTGATACTTTGCAAACTTATTTAATCAGATAGTGCGACGTTAGAGTGGAAGCAGTTTCCTGTGATATTTTTCCAATAAAGCTCCAAGTATGAATTCTCAGAGGTCTTCTTGCTTTTATTTACTTTGGTAATTTTTATTCCAAAATTTTATTTACTGTCACAGCGTTGAGTTTCGCCACTCTACAAGCAATGCTTTCAAAACTCGACAGAATTATACATACCTATATTGGTTATCATTTTTATCCTACAAATAAATGTTGTTTTTAATATTATTTTAAATATAAACTGTTATAATTATATTTATAGCAACAAACATAATCTTGCCATATTTTTAGTATATTTAATATTATAATTTTCTTAGTAGCAGGTGGCAACCCTAGATCATTAAAGAATCCGTGTTCGTTACTTTTGAACGCGCGTCTCGGAACGACGCGACAAGGCGGGAATTATGATTAAAAGCGGTTAGCCAAGTGTTTAAAGTGGTTTACTCTAATAGATAAAAAATAATAATAAAATTGTCATCCTCTCTAGATAATATATAATATGTAAATCCAAATACTAATATAATAATTACATACAGTTGATTGGAGGTAAATGGAATTTAACGAGACTTCTCATATCACTGAGAGAAAAGTATGACTTAATAATATAACACAATAAAATCCCTAACGTTTACAGAGGTACTATTGAGAAAATAATTGAAGTTAAATAATTTGGGTCCAATCATTACAAGCCAGTCGTAGCATAGGGTCACAAACGTATGTGATGCGACAGGGTGTGGGTTCGATTTTCACTCAAGGAAAAAAATATTTAAATGTTTTCGTTCTGGTATTGAGGTAAAACACGGCGTTGAGTTTTGCCATTCAACAACAATGCTTCCAGAATTCGGCCGATAGTGGGATACAGAATAGACTTAATACGAACGGAGTGTCTTACCACTATGTTCCCTCCGCCTAACCTGCTTTGTTGAAACTAAAAAATATATCTTTAACACAAACGATATATAAAATGTAATAGTAATATTTGAATCACATAATTACAACATAAACATTCCGCTGTACTCCTTCGTATCTAGTCTCGTCAAAGAATTTGCAATTGTAATATGTTATCTAACTTCCTCCGCACGTTGAAAGCGATTTAAAGACTTTCTTATACATTCATACATATGTAGGTATAACAATAAAATGTTACATATGTAAGACTTGACTAAATAAAGACTAACTAAATATATTGCATAGAATGTAGTAATTTTGTATAGTTCGCCCATGACTTACAGAATCCACAACCCTTTGAAGTCAACGAGTCTATCATAAAATATATATTAATAAAAAACATAAGAAGTGTAATATAAAAAAATAATAAAATAAGAAAAGAAATTCGTTCTTACAATGTTTTTTTAATAGTTAACGTATAAAAAAAATCTCTACCATTTATAAAAAATCACTACTTTTCAAATCACTGTGATGACCTTATAATTTGTGGTTTATATCCTACATAAGAAACTTACATCTACTTTAAGTTTTGTTGAGTTTATATTAAATGCGTCTATAATATGTGGAAAAGGTTACGGGAGGTCTCCGGTTCCCAAAGACTTCCCAGGCACCGAACCGGAACCACCCCGCTATTGTAATAAATGTTTTTACAACAAGTGTAATGACCTCTATTTTTGTTAAAAAACATTTTATTATGTTTACTATTATATTATATTTACTAAAAATATAAAAATAATTTATATGAAGATATATAATTTTAAAGACATAGTATGTTTTAAGGAGTTTATTTTATTTAAAGAGAAACGAAAAAAAAATGTCGGTATTATAATCACGAATACTTTGAATATAATTCAACGCCAATTTCAGTTATATCAACTAATTTGAATTTTAAATGTTATTAATTAATTCACTTTTAACGACTATTGACAGACATTTAAAGACATCAATGCTAAGAAATCCGCTGGCAATTTTTTAAATTTATTTATTTAGCTTTACGTTGTAACCCGCACATTGCAGAGTAGGTAGGTAACCTAATGTTAAGTTTCCGTTTTCTACTTTCCGTCGAATTCTGGAGATATTGCGTCTCGTCCAGCATAGCCTCATTACCAATATAAAATATTTCATACCCACTAATTGAGAATAGAACCCTCAATCGTCTCATTTATATAATAGTCATACGCCTGCTCTAATTATGATAGAAAAATAAAAAAACGTAAAATTCAAAATAAATCGTAAAAGAATATGAAATTAATGAAGATGAAGATCCTAAAATAGCTAAGCAAACAATAAAGCTGATACACGACGTATTGTCTATGTAAAATACATAATATGTAAGTAGAGTACGAACAGTTTTATATTACAGAAACAAATTGTGTAATGGATTGAAACGAAATATATTGCTAAATCGAGTGTCTCGTCTCTTGTTAGAAAAGCAAGAGATTGTTTAGGAAATTTTTATTGTTACATTCGTATATATTTGAATAATTTTATAAAATCAGCCTTATATTTTTACGTCTAGTCTTCACTAAGGCACTTACCATATCGCTGTGTACTTTTCCAGTACATTAAATATTCCACGTGGCTATTTGTTGTATCCCTTACTCTGTTGGTCTATAAAATTAGTTCAAAATTGATTCCCCTATTTTAAGAAATTTTATTTTATACGTTAAACAGGTATGATATAATACTTAATACCTATTTAATTCCTTTTTTATTTTTAAACGCTTGTCTCGTTTTGGCAGGTTCATCTATATATATAAAATCGAAAGGTCACTCACTCATCACGAAATCTCAGAAACTACAAGTGCTAGGAATCTGAAATTTTGCATAGGAGTGACTTATAGGACGTAGGTGCTCGCTAAGACGGGAATTTGCAATATTCGACTTCTAAGGGGTTGTTTTTGGGGTCGAAAGTTTGTATGAAACTTCGTTACTACAAATGCTAGGAGTCTCAAATTTTGCATAACGTCACTAGGACGTAGTCATGGAGACAGAAATTAATAATAACATAGTTCACGCGGGTGAAACCGCGAGCGGGCCGCTAGTACTAAATATATGCAATAGGTAGTATTATGTAGCGTTATTCTAAACCATATAATAAATGATTGTATAGTAAAATATAAAAAAAAAACTTGCAAATATAAAATACTGAGTTTTAAATATCTATAACAAAAACAGCGTCTAACAGCTGAACGCGAAAAACAAACTTCGTAAAATGCATGAATGTACAATGAAGCTAAGTATTGTCAACAACATTCCTTACCGACGCGCGACGTGCACTCTCTGCATCTGCTCCTTCTTAGAATATAATGTGCTTCTGGTAAATACTGATATTGTAATATTACATTATTAAATGCAATTTTTTAATGCATTCTGTAAAAAGTTATTATTTGGCCTATATTTACGAAATAACTTTCAGTAAATTGAGGCTTTTACAATTAGATTTATGAGATGGCATTGTTCTTGAATGAAAAGCCAGAAAACAATTTCCAATATCGTTAAACATTAATTGGATAGTTTAATACAAATGGAATATTGAATGTCGTTTTCATATAAATTTGTCAAATAATAATTTAGCATATCTATGTATTTATATTATGTACCTTCTTACGTCAAAATTGGAAGTTAACTTAATGTTAACTAAGTTTTGATTTGAATTTAAATTTTACCTTTTAATCTAACTTCACCTTTTAACAATCTATTGTGAATGTGGCAGACTCGTATCTCGAATTGGAACGAATGAATAACTAATTCCAAGCTTAGACTACTAAATAGATATGAAAAGTTGAGTATAAATGTTTTCTAATTGAGAAACTTTTGTTTATAAATATTTGTAAATAATATAAAATTTAATGATACTTGTATATTATCATGTATGCTTTATCTAATCATATATATTTTACAAAAAGGTAATCTCAAAATCTTCAAGATGCTTCAAAAATGGAGAATTTATAGTAAGAAACTGAATTATACACCACATTCACCCATAATTCTCTTCAAACCCACAATAAATGTACCACTTATGTTTGAATAGTTTCCGAAATGCGTAATCCGATTATAAACTACGTACGAATCCCGCATATTTACCTAGTTACCTACAATTATATATCAAATAGAATCAAAACAAAGTGTATTCCACACTTTACCTAATTTGTAAATATATTTTTTTAATAAATTAATTTAATTTTGAGTGTAAATTGAAATTTACATATAAGTAGGTATTACAAAAATGTGTTAATAATATTGTTTTGTAATTTAAATCTTCCATTAGTATTCGATTCAAAATCTATAATACATATTAAAAATATTAAAAAATTAAGTAAAAAATATTGTAAAACATATATTACGTTTATAACAAAGCTGATTTCAACAAATCAGATTCGGTTGGGACTTTGGCGACGTTAAACCACTCATACAAAGTTATGTTCTCTTCCAGAGCTCTAAACTAGTTAGGAATGCCTGAACGTCTCCTCACCAGAGGTCGGGAATCCCACAAACTACTAACTTTATGGGACTTCTGAACAGATGTGACTTGTTTAAGGTTAACGGCGGGAAGGCCAAGGTAGTATCCTTTATAATTTATATCATATCACTCTCACCACAATGGGGACCGGAAGTGTCTTAACGGGAACAGAGTGTCTTAACACTGGGTTCCCAGATGCCCTCTCTGTACCCTGTTATGTACGGGATACATTGCGAAGTTTAGAAGAGAGAACGTTAGCCCTATATGCATACTTATATATTGGTTATTGGGTCTTTCAAACTAGATTTACTCGTACGTTACGACAATGACAATATACTGCTCCGAACTTTTATTTGCTGTGCATTCCATATGTCGTTATTGATCTTGCAATTCATACAAATATCTTCTATCTCTCTATTGAGCCCATCTTTATTATGTCGAAAATATAATATTTTATTGTAAGTAACTTTATGTTTTCATGATTTGCAAACGACCCTGCTCCAGCTTGTATTAAACCATTATTTATTTAGTAAACTGAATTGGGTTCGTGCTCTTTTACATATATACCTATACTAGTAGCCCCTGTGCGGATTCGCCCGCTTATTTCTTATTTAATATGATGTATGTATATTTAATGGTTAAAATTGGTTGGAACCTTTTAGTATATTTGTCAGGGATTCAGTGTGAAGCTAAAACAATATAAACTAATAATACAATAATTACTTTCATAAATATTTTATATGCTATATAAATATGTAACATATTTATTCTATAGCATTCTCTAAACGTTGCAAATTTTATAATTCAGTATAAACGTCTAATAAAACAGATCATATTCAATATTAAAATGCTGTTCCACTCGGATCTTACATGAATATTTATGAAGAAAACATTAAGCATTCATCTAATTACGCTATATCACTCAATTTTGCTGCTTTACATATTATTTAACCAAAGAAGTCAACATTCTTTGTGAATCTAAAGCAGAGATAAAACTGTCATAGAATAACTCAGAGAGAAATTTTTAAAAAAGTAATATTAATTTTAAAAGTTGTCATTTTATTACATTACATTACATTACATTTGTTGTATATGTTTGATTTCCAATCATCAAAGTGTGTGTCGAATTTAATTTCAATTTGATATACATAGGATAATGCTGATATGCAAAATTGACAATCTTTAATTTTAATTAATATGAAAAAAATACCAAAATTAAAAACGCGACAGGTTGTGAGTTGGACCTCGGTCTAGTATCGAGGAAAAGCGCTACGTTAAGTTCCGCCACTCAACCAGAATCCAGAATTAGACGGAAAGTGTGGAGCGGAATGTATTAACACTAGGCTCCCTCTACCTACCCCACTACATGCGCGAAGCTAATAAAATGAAATAATTAAAACTTCCATTACCGATTTCATCACTATAAAACTCAAGTCAAAACACAATTAGGCATATTCTCAACCCATCTCGGGTTCCAGTGAACTGGCGCGTCTGCATCATTCATTAGACTTAAGCCCAGTAGTTGGACTTTGGAGGCACCGCTTCTTGGCAAGCCGCTTACGTTCCGCCCGAAAATTTGCACAAACTTGAAAATTTAATGAACAAACCGAATGCGCTATCTCGAGAAATTACTTTTTCTCATTTAACTTTTTTTTCTGTGCATATTTGTTTTTGTTTGTTGAATTTAACTTGTTTCTCGGTTTGATGGGTTGGCGTGTAATCAACAACTGTGTGGACGCTTTTTATGTATTAATATGATATAATAATATTAATATATCTAATAATATATTTTACATCGTAATTCGGTTAATTTTAAGATCACTATTTTTATTTCTGTGTCCTGTTAAAATAGAGTTCATGAGTTCGATTCTTACAAAAGTAATTTATTTCGATATAAAGCAGCTATTATCGAACTCAACTATCAATTGTAACTTTATATAATTCTTAACAAATTATTACATCGGCAATAATATAAAAGAATATATATATGCACGAGAGGAATTATTTTAACCAGCCCGCACCTAAAACGTTCTAAAACAGATATAATAAACGAAATATTTAATAACATATAACCCTCCAGAAATATGAACATTAATAATCCATAAATAGAAATTCCAATATATTCCGTATATGTTACATACCGCTATATATCGAAACGTGGGTATGTCTGTCCGCCCACGCTACCTCGTAGTACTACAAAAAAGCTTTTACAATTTTAAGCTGCTTACTAACCGCTAAAGCGAGTTGGTTTGTTTATATTAAACCTGTACTATAACATAATGGTGCGAGTAATAAACCCAGCATTAGTTAGCGTCGGTCACGCAGCGTCGCGTGTAAAATTGAAATCGACGTATATAAATTATGGAATACTAGGAAAGTTGTAACTTATTTCATGTAACTTTTAGGTGATGTTTAGATTATGTTATTATGATTTATGTATTCATTTTTTATTGTAAATAGATTAATCGAATAACGTATAAAAAACTAATTCGTTATTCGAATAATTGTTTTTTGAATAAATACAATTATTTACTATTCGTGAATGATTATAGTAACGAATTTACTATAATACGTTTATATTTCAATTTCTTCGCTCTGGTGTCGAGGCAAAGCGCGGCGTTGAGTTCTGCCACTCAACACGCAATGCCTGCAGTATACGGCAGAAAGTGGGGGACGGAGTGTATTAGCATTAGGTTCCCTCTGTCTACACTGTTGTGTGCGTGAGGCTGATTTAATTTAATTTTAACGAATAATTCATTCGTTATACGAATATTTTTTGCCTAACTCTGCTACATACGTGGTGTACCACTTAATAAAATTTAAAAGCGCTAATTAAAATTTTGTTTTGTACTGTTATTAAAATACAAACATCAACATTTTTAATATAAGCTTATTAAGCTTATTACGCTCAATATGTCGGTCTAATGGCTATAAAGTTCCGCCGTTAATACATATTATATATTTTTAAAAACCTTTGCGAAAGCGAAAACAATTATTTTTTCATCTTTTATATTAAGATTTGATTCTGTAATTAAATTTATTGTTATCAATTTTAAGAAAGTTTCTCAATTATTGATTAAGAATATATTGTATTAATATGGTATGGTTCTTTAAATCTGGCGTTCCGAGCGTGCCAGTTGAGCACATATCACTTCGCCAATTGTATTAATAACAATGAGTAAGTTCAAGTCTCGCACAAAGGAAGTATTTACCTATAAAATTCGTATACATTTTTTTCTATGCGCTACTATCGAATATGTGTTACTAAAACGAGAAGCTTTCAAATTTAACTGACAATATTACCACGTCGGAATATTTAAAGTCGAATCACAACTGACTATTGTTGGCACGGTTCAAGGGCGAGACGCCGGCTGCCAAGGTCACTCCACGAAACCTGCGCTGGTAAAATGCTACTGTTTAAATTCATTGCTATTAAATAGGCACACAGTGAAACAGTGTCTGATTGTACACGTGATGGTTGTTGGTTCGATTCCCCTTGGGACAATAATTATATTAAAGTATGCACCATTTTCTCTTCTGTTAGATAAAGACAAAACGTTGCGGTAAGTTATCAATTAAAAAAATATTGATTATTGAGGATGGAGTGTGTTAACTTTTGATTCTCTTTGCTTTACTGGATTCATCTCTGAAATCTAAAAATTATTAATTATTTAAACATGAAGAAACTTAATTTAAAGTATATATTTTTTATCATTATATTGGCTTTGTTTGTTAAAATTACAATATTAGGTTGTTTTAATATCGACGTACAATATAGATACTAAAACCAAAATAATACCTCGTTCAATTAATTATATAATTTTATACTCGTACTCTGTGAATCATCATTTCAGTAATTTCTCACAATTAATGGGATAGAATACGATTATATTTAAGCTGTGAAGCCGCTTAAGAACAATTAAGCATTTCACGCTTGAGTCCCAGACACGTCGACAGCAGAATCTCAATATGTATCTGTGGATTTAATTGCTTATGTCGGGGATATTGTCGTTTAAATCCTTATTGTTTTCATTTTAATTTGACATATTAAAATCTTTTTTACGTTTTATAATTTATTTTATGAGGATTTTTTTATGTGGCAACATTGATTTAGTCTTAAACTTAAGTACTGGTAGGTACTAATGTTATAACTTTAAATTACTAGTGGTTATTTTATCTAATTAACAAAAAAAAAACCGGTCAACGGAGAGTACAATTGATAAAAGTTGTCAATCTTAAGTTGGAGGGCGTACGTATGCAATCGTTTTACATGAAATACAAATATTAATATTTTGTATATGAAATACTTATTTATAAATTTTCACTTTTCAGTTTTTCTCCTTATTTTATTGTAATTTCAACTTAATGCCCAAATTTCATAACTGTAGGTCCGCAGAAAGTAGGTATCCTATGCATTTAGTATGATTACGCGGCGAATTTCATACAAAAGGTAGCAAAAACGATGCATAAGTGCTTGTTTCTTTTGATTGTGTCGATTTAGAAGCTAAAGCTTTTTCTGTGCTTCTAATTTCAGCTCGGTACCTACACGCTATCTCAATACAAATGGTTTTGACGGACGGACAAACGTTTTTTATAAGTACTAATTTAAAAAACTTTACTTGGCGATCGTTAAACGAAAAAACCTTTACAGTTTCTACATAACTAATTATTTTTCAATGACTTTATCTCGCTCTTTATAATTTATTACCATTTTATAGTAATCAATCTAAGCAAACCATCATATTATATCAATTGCATCCTCTACGCGGGCTTCATCGATGGCTTCTTTTAATTAAACAACGACACACACCGATTGAGTAATAAATTATATGGCTTATTGACTTTAGACCCTACTGTGGTGTAACAGAGAATGAAATTAAATAAACTAAAGTAAAATGTTTTGCATAATCTGAACAGGTTTACGTTTCTACTTTTTTGTAGTCGGCATCTGCTTCGAGTTAACTTGATAGTCCACTATGTTTATATATATGAGCGAAGGCATCTATTGTTATTGAAAATATTCATTTTTTTTCTTTAAAAATATTTGAAATTGTATATTTATTATTTAATTGAATATTTGTTGTGTGTACGATACGTTGAAATTTCAAGGTATGTGGGTGATTCGCAATTGATTATTCTTACAGAAATTAATATATTAAAAAAAACGCGTCTGTCTCTTTTTGAAGACTGGTAAAGCAGCTGTAGGTCTTCTGGTGTTACGCGGGTTCTTGGACGGTGGTGGTTCTTATCATTAAATGACTCGTTTGCCGTGTTTTTTCCTTAAAAAATATATATTTCTTTCTCGTATTCGGTTATACAAAAGGCGTTATTCCGTGGCCCAACAGAGAAATGTCTCCAAAAGAGAAAAAAAAGCTACCCTCTCAGTCTACCCCGCATCATGTGAAGATGTGAAACAACCGCTGTGTGTGAATGCTATAATAACTACGATTTAAGAATATTAAAACCTTTAAGATAGCTCCTACAATACATATATATCTTCTATATATATAAAATCGAAAGGTCACTCACTCATCACGAAATCTCAGAAACTACAAGTGCTAGGAATCTCAAATTTTACATAGGAGTTACTTATAGGACGAAGGTGCTCGCTAAGACGGGAATTTGCAATATTCGACTTCTAAGGGGTTGTTTTTGGGGTCGAAAGTTTGTATGAAACTTCGTTACTACAAATGCTAGGAGTCTCAAATTTTACATGGACATCACTTATAGGTACTCATGGAGACAGAAATTAATAATAACATAGTTCACGCGGGTAAAACCGCGAGCGGGCCGCTAGTTATTTTATAAAAATATAGATTCTATATAATACATATAATGGGGTTCACTCCTTGATCGCATTACAGTTCATTCAAGTGTAGTAATATCCTGTTCCTAGGATAGACTTAAAGTTACCCGCTCGCTCACTTATTTTTTATGTAAATGTATATATATAAATAAAATACAAGTGTCCGTTTGTGATATGAAGGGAAAAGTGCTTTTAAAAACTATTTCTTTTAAAAATATATACAGATATTGCATGAATAAAATTGTGAATGTATGATCGCAGCGGAGTTTGCACCTGAGACTTTGCAAACAGCGCTTTTAAGTGCCTTAGCCAACTAGTTTTGCCCATTTTAATAAAGTTATTATAACTTTGTTGTTGTATTTTACTTTAATTTATGTACATATGTAAAAAAAACAATATACAAATAGAGTATTAATTCTGGTATCTATAAATATGACTAAACTATTGAAAATTCATAGAAGGCATCGCATCCCAATTTGGTAAAAGCACAGGTGGCAAGACAGCTGTGTAAATATATAAATGGAGATATTTCATATATTTTAATACATAAAATAACAACACAAACGCATTTGATGCTAACCATATTTGTTCTTAATGGGAAGTTACGATCTACAGCTTAGTATGTTGACCTATCCCCCCTGTCTTTTTTGCGCTGGTTCAATTATTTGACATTTAAAAATTATTTAAATAGTCAAAATAATTAAATATGGGCATTAAAATCGTAAAAGTAATAAAAAAATTTTTTTTTTTCTAAATTTCTGGACTAGTAATATTTAATTGTATTGGTCTTTCATCGCATCAGGGTGCATTCGCGCGCTTTAACTACTACTCCCAAGATAGAGTTACAAGTAACCAGTTTAGCTTAACCAGATCTAGAACTCAGATGCGCTTTATGCTGCTGACATTTCTTGCGTTATGTTGGCTTCATTAAAAACTTTGTTCTGAGTAAGAAGGCATCGCTTATTATAACTTATTCATGTTCAAGTTATTACTCAGTTTATATGAAATTAATTTGAAATTAATTGTAAATATGGAATTTTAATTTTTGAAAAGAATTTTATTAAACGTTGTTGTATGAAGAATATGAAAATATATTTTAGTTTGCTGAGACTAACGTTTAAGACTTTAAGTCTTGTTTAATATTAAAGTAACTTTAGCGTTGCAATTTTGTTCGGCACATCCTCTATAAAGATATACAAAGAAACTTATATTATATTATAATAATATTATTTTGAAATATACCTAAATAAACTAAGAGTAGTAGTGTACGAGAAAATTTTGCAAATAGATATAAGTAATTTTTATCTGCATCAAACAATTTAATTATAAACCTAAATATATTCAGGCATTTTTCTATTACAATATGAAAAAAAAAAATTAAAAAAACCACTTATTTAGCGTATTATTACCATGAGTAATAAAATTAGCGCCGAACTTAATAAAAATTCCAACACTACGAATCCTTAAACACTATGCATTCCCGACGATCCCAGTAATCTTAGAAAATACCCGGTATTTAGTTAGTAAATCTGTTTCTACCGCAGCTAACACAGCGTTAAACTAGGGTTTAGTATAGTGTAGTAATAGCGCTGTTTTAATTAAAACAGATCTCGAGGCATTCGCCACCTTATTTGTGGTTGAGACGGTCTTTGAAGACATCGCCTTTCTCTTTAATATAGCAATTTGTATGTCCTTTCTTCAATTTAGTACTAGTTGTGTCGAATATGATTATTTAATATTAGACAAAGTTGCATTTAATGCTGAAATAATTGTTGGACTGATGGTTTTTGTATGTATTATTCGATGAATTAAAAAAATATCTAATTTGATTAATTTAAGATCGTTTATATGTAACCTAAATTAACCTAAATAATCCTTAACCCAAACCCCCTACCCTAGAGTAGGACACATAAGACTAACTGTCTCTCGAATTCAACTAACAAATGACATTATAAACTTTAAAAAATAACTATACTTATATGATAATTTCATATTAAATAAAATAATTTAACGACCATCACAAATCTGTGCTTTAAAATATAATTATTTTTTCATTTGTGAATTAAATTGCAAATGAACACAACATTACATTGGTTCAATATAAAATTATATTTTTCCGCAGAAATTACATTCATGATGTAAATTTGATACTTCAGAATACTCGTTACCTCCACGAGTCCTATTCGAAATGATACTCGTTGACTTACTTTCCATTTTATTTTACTTTTAAAGTAAAATCGAGATTCCATGCTAAAAATGTCGTTTTATATATAAATGTACATCTTTGTAGGTACTGGTTGTTGATGTTACATTGCTTAATCTAAACATAGGTGTGGGTTCAAATATAACTCGAAAATATTCACTCGTTACTGAAAGAATTTACCTACTTTTTACTAGACTTTTGACTATTTCCCAAGATGGCAAAGGTATTAAAAAAATGAAAAACAAATCCTTAATGCAATATAGTACGTTCATTATATGAGAAACATAGTAGGTGCTTATATCAGCTGTTTGTAAATGATGTCATTCACGAAGTTATCTAATCGCCATCTCTCTATAAAGCGAGAGTAAATCCTCGCACTACTAGCCAAGCATACATCACACTCCCTCGCGCCATAAAAACAATAATAAAACGATGCTTTCGCTTTTAATTTTAAATGAACTTATACCGTGTATTAGTATATGATTGTTAAAGTTAAAAAAAATACGAATATTACTTGTGTTCTGTTTAATTTTTTTTGCTCTCATAATTTTGTTATAGTAGGAAATTAGTTGAAAAAGTTATGTAAGTGTGAAGAATTTATTATTAAAGTTTTTTGTCTCTATCGGGATTAGAATCTGTTGCCTTACAGGAGAATTTTGGTTTGTTTGGTATCAAATGACGCTACGTTAAAAATTTAAAAAAAAGAAAAAATCTAAAATGTATAACGAAGTATGGAGTTTTCTAAAATTACATGTCGACTGATACTGTCTTTTTAATGTGCAAAATTCGAGCGTCGCATAAAACTAAAACTTTGATACATAGTACAAAATAACTTTGTTCATTCTCATTATAAAATAACACATAATTATGCCTGCACTAGAGACACGTAATAATTAATTAAAACATAAATATAAACCAAATAATTATATTTTGTTACTTCTATATTCTATACCCTATTTCATATTCCTGTTTATAACAATTTATTAAATTTATAGCGCGCTAGTGTCTTAACAATAAACTAGTTATGAATTTCCCTGACAAAGTGTTCCTAACGAGGTCATGTCATACAGAGCCCGTGACGTGATGCTGCACCAACTAACCATATATCGCGTTGCCAATTACATTAGGTGTTACATAGCGTGTAATTTCTCAACTCATGATTGATGGATATCGAACCCTTGGCGACGTCCTTAACATCAATCTCTGACAGAGACTTTACGACAAATTTCCGCACTATTGTAAATATATCTATGTGTTTATATTTTAAAGTATACTTGACTTAGGTTAACACGTTTAGTGTTTCTTTTAGTCCAAGTCTACTATAAATATATGTACAAACGGGAATTGAACCTACAACCATCGAATTTATTATGACAGTCTCCACTACTTATATATTAAGTTTAATACACTTATGTAGCTCTAACGTAATAGCTATGACATATTTGCATAACGAGGTGAAGGGTATTCTGCTCCGCTAGCCAAGCATTTAACGTGATATTGTTAATTACTCATTTCCATACATAACTGTAACGCTTACGTTTTCTATGAACCTGATCATGGTCATAAGTGATAGTAGGAGCGTCGGTTAACTTTTAACAAAAAATAAACTTCACGCTGTATCCCGCATACAGCAGGTTAAGCAGAGGGAACCTAGTGTGAAGATATTCCGTTCCCCACTTTCTGCCGAATTGTAGAAGCATTGCGTGTTGAGCGGCGGAATTCAACGCCAGCAGAAATATAAACCTAAATATATATATATAATTTCCTCGAGTGGGGATCGAGATCGATCTGATCGATCGGGGAGAGCCCTACAAAATACTAGATTTTGCGTGGACGATATGTGTTTTATTTTTTTCCATTAAACAAATAGTACCGTTTAAAAAGTAATTGAGCTGCAAATAAATTTAACAGCCAGCGTGTTCGATCACGGCGTCCGCTCGTCGAGCTGACAGCGAAATCAATCAGGGCGACGCCACGTGTTTTTGTAGTTCAATCGGTTAGAACTGAGAGCATTCAGATAATTAAGAGTAAATTTTAATTCATATAGCCGCAGCTTTTAAAATGATTGCTGTGAATAAATTTATCAGTTATAAATAAAATAATTTGACTTTTTATGGTAGTTTTTACATGTGACATGCATATGTCAATATTATATTTCATAGTTATTATATGATTCTATCCCACATATAGCAGGGTAGGACCCTAGTGTCAAGACACTCTATTCTCAATAAGGCACTTTCGTTCCCGCAGATGTTTGGAGGCGTTGCGTGTTATGTAGTGGAACTCAACGCCGCGCTTTACCTCGTTACTAAAGCGAGGAACGCCCCTACGCCAATATTGGCCTCAAAGAAACCCTACATACTTAATTAGTTTTAATATAAATTGAGATAATTTAGTTTTAAACATTCAACGTTACATCATTTTAATCTATTCTATATGCAAATATTCCTACAAAATTAATACGCTTATAAACTTGTGTAATTACATAAAAAAGGGTAATAACTACATATATGCCTTATCTTATCATATAATCAAATTTAATGTAAATCAGTTTTGCCATCTCTGTGTGAATATCAAAAGAACAAATGCCATAAATATATAATCTTTTGCTGTAAATTTTGTTTAACCATCATAATATTCGATAAGTTTTATTTTAACGTCTATAACTAACTAATAATCGTGGGTGCCGACAACGTTGGCTCCCAGCAAATGCAGCAGATCCGTATCTCCCTACGACGAAGCAGCATTGTGCTTATGGGCAAGAACACCATGATGCGTAAAGCTATCAAAGACCATTTGGAGACCAACCCAGCACTTGAGAAATTGCTCCCTCATATTAAAGGAAATGTCGGCTTTGTGTTCACTCGTGGAGATCTCGTTGAGGTCCGTGATAAGCTTCTGGAGAACAAAGTGCGCGCTCCAGCCAGGCCTGGTGCAATCGCTCCATTGGCTGTGGTCATCCCGGCCCATAACACCGGTTTAGGTCCCGAAAAGACTGCTTTCTTCCAGGCTCTGTCCATCCCTACTAAGATTTCCAAGGGTACTATTGAAATCATCAATGATGTCCACATCTTGAAGCCTGGTGACAAAGTAGGAGCTTCTGAGGCCACTCTCCTTAACATGTTGAACATCTCTCCTTTCTCATACGGTCTTGTTGTTAAGCAAGTATATGACTCTGGTACCATCTTTGCCCCAGCCATTCTGGACATTAAGCCCGAGGATCTCCGTGCTAAGTTCCAAGAAGGTGTGGCAAACGTAGCTGCTCTTTCATTGGCCATCAGCTACCCAACAGTGGCTTCCGCCCCTCACTCCATCGCCAATGGATTCAAGAACCTGTTGACCATTGCTGCTGTCTCGGACGTTGAGTTCAAGGAAGCTAACACTATCAAGGAGTTTATTAAGGACCCAAGCAAATTCGTCGCTGCCGCTGCACCCGCCGCCGCAGCCGCTGCTCTAGCGGCCGCCGCCAAGGAAGAAGAGAAGAAACCCGAGAAGGAGGACTCTGAGAGCGACGACGACATGGGCTTCGGTCTCTTTGACTAAAACTACCATTGAAGTCAAGTTATTCATGCTTCACCATCTCATTATGGTGACAAGTTGTAAGGGGATGTTTGCAATGAAGGTACTCGCGCCGCCGGGTCTGGACACCCACATGGCGGCCATTTTGTATCTCTCATTGTGAATATACACTAACTATTATACTACTATTATAATTTTACTTATTCAGCTACTAATAACCAAATGAGATGTTTCTTAACACTCGCATTACAACACTAAATCAAAAGTCAAAAGTTAATTTCACTAGCTTTAGTCACAATTGCGAAATATTTATTTCTTAGTAAAAAGTCTTCCAATATTACTTTCTAAGAATTCTTACTAGCCCCAAATGTGGAAAAATTGTACAACTTTATAAACAAACCCCAACCATATTCGTGAACAGGTCCCATTCTAGCCGTGTGGTTTAAATTTAGTTCCCGCCCCTCATTCAGCGATATTCTGCTGAATTTTCCTCTCACCCTATTTTTTATTTCTTTCTCGGAATCCTTTTTAGGTGCTTTACGTCGAGATGTCTCTAAAGTAATTTAAATAGACTGCCTTGAAATAGTCTCTTATCAGTTTATTTGGTCTGTGAAATTGAATCGGGGAGTAAAATTGTAATATATTTACGATCTCATACATTATTGGGTGTTTGAAGTGATACAATATTATCATTATCTTTTATCGAAAATACTCAAGTCAACATTGTGGAATTGACACTCATAAGGTCCATTTAGTCATTTTTTTAACCGACTTCTGTAAGAAAAGGAGGTTATCAATTCGACTGTATTTTTTTTATTAGCGTAACGCTTTATTCCGTATTTGACAGAAGAATCTGAGAGAACTGGTATCAATACATTCTATTCGTATTTCTTCTTAATATAATACAACCCTGGCTTAACATAGTTTTTATATATATATATATATATATATATTTAGGTTAAACTCCTATTGTTTCTCACTACTGTGAATTAAAAGTTTTATCGTTTTATCCACTCAGCTTTACTTTCAATTACGTTCGCTAAGAAATCCAACACACCATAGTATCGGCTCAACGTGAAAGCTGAAGCTCGTTAGTTGATATGTGATTAATCAGGCAGCCGGATAGCCGGCGTCCCGTAGACAGGGATAATCCACCTCCCTAAGGTATTGTACGCTCTTTCTAAAATACACTAAGTAAATTAAAATACTTTATTTATATATTTAAGTGCATTTCAGTTCATGCTGTTAAATTGTTACTTAAAGAATTGCAATAGAAATTTTCCATTTATTTGTTTTGGTGTCGAGGCAGAGCGCAGCGTTAAATTCCGCAACTCAGTATGCAATGACTCTAGAATTGGCGAAAAATAGAGATAGAGAGTATATTAACACTATATTTCCTCTTCCCTGTTGTGTGCCAGATACAGCGTCAAGCTAAAAAAAGATTACTTATAAATATAGAGAAAATAATAAGGTAAAAAAAACCAGATGTAATTTTGTAAAGCACACCTGATTGACTCATTCTTTTTATCTGAAATTACATTTATTGCCGGAAATAGAGTCAACGATCGAATAACGTGATTCTACTTTTTTAATGAAAATATGCATAAATCTATATACGAGTACATATATTAAAACTTCATTGAAATCAGTAGGTGCAAGTACAATGTATGGAGGTATAACTGATTCATGTATTGCATGTTAAATGGCTGAACTTAACGCCTCCATTAACCTTATTACCAGAGCGAGGAAATGAAAATATTACATATTA
This sequence comes from Heliconius melpomene rosina, assembly GCF_056956725.1. Lineage (NCBI taxonomy): Eukaryota > Metazoa > Arthropoda > Insecta > Lepidoptera > Nymphalidae > Heliconius > Heliconius melpomene. The sequence goes on along the minus strand of NC_140401.1, from coordinate 2,733,631 downwards.
ATTTAATTCGAAATCGGAAATCGAACGCATAACCTACCGTATGTACAGTCGCACGCACCACGACTGGTCTCAAACAGTATAGTACAAGTGGAATTACATTCAAGGCAAAAGAACTTTAGCTTTGTACATGTCTACATGTGGATTTTCACATGTAGCGGTTAGCAATTTCCCTGGAACTTGTTCTGTAGAATTTGATACAGCCTCGTTTTTGCGCTACGAATCGGTGAAGTTTCTTAATTAAGACGAAGCCAACGTCCTTAATTGTCTTTATTGTAAAAAGAAGTTGTCTGTGTAATAATAATTTTGGAACCAATCATGCATTATATTTGTTAATATTCGTTTTTATATTTTTATTTTAATATTTACGAAATTTAAAAATTATAACGCTATTTTTTGCGCAAATGGCAGCATATTCATAAATATATATTGAAATAGCTGTTACCAAAATAGATAGGATATTCTTAATAAAAAATATTCCCGAGAATACTCCATGTTAAAAATAAATATGACAATTTTAATATAAAGACCGCTGTGACACAGCGTGTTACTGTAAATGTGATAGTTGTGAGTTCTATTTCCACTCGAGGGAATCAATTATTTAATATTTTCATTTCCTCACTTTGCTAACAGACATAGACACAGTGCGACGTTAACTTTCACCATTAAGAACACAATGTCTCAAAAAATCTGCGAAAAATGAAGAACGGAGTGTCTTAACACTAGGTTCCGCTTACCTTCCCTATACTATATGCAGCGTGAAACTAAGAAAACACTTTTTGATAAGCTATAGATTAAATATTATCACTTTATAACAATAATCGTTTTGGAACTTTGCCTATGATAGTAGTTGAAGCTTTTAAATGTATATACTACAAAGTATGGGAAACATGTCCAACCCCCCGCTGGGGCCCCTTGTCGGGGGTCCGGATGCTGGAGACGTGCACAACAGACTTTTCCATATAAATAGCACGACATTAATAATAATTATATTTTATGTGAACATGTTTTTCAAGTCAAGTTTGCTATTATTTTATAGTACTAAGAATTATTTGTGTTTAATAAATAATAATTCATATTGTCTACTTCTAATATTTAACAGTATAATAATATATGATTTCTTTCTTTCTATAATTTATGATTTCTTATCCCAATCTCCATATATTACAATTGTAGAAAATCTTAGGCCGTCGTGTTTCAGGGACACAATCGTGCGACAGTGCATTCAATTCCCGTTTGGGGGAATTCATTTCGTACGTACGTATTCTACGCTACGAAACAATACAAAGCGCGGCGTTGAATTCCGCCATTCAACACTGGACCTCTCGGAAATTGAGCGGAGAGTGGAGAATAGAGTGTTAACACTAAATACCCTCTATTAGGTAGAGGATAAGATATGGCATGATACTAACAAAAAAATACAGCCTGATAAATCTCACATATTTTAAATTATAAAGATATTTGATATACACTCGAAAATTGTGATTGTACCTCATGGGAAGCATAAACGTAAATATACATATCGAACGACGTCCGCAACGCGCCGTCTGTCCCAACATCATTCAAATTAAGCCCATAACTGAAGGGCCATGGAGTTACTGAATGTACGAAATTTTGGAACTGTTAATTAGTCTTTATATCTTTCAATCTAGATAGATTATTTTTTAATAATTTATTCTGATAATATGTTACAGAAGAAACATTGTATGTATTCTGTTAATTATTAGGATATTTCGCTGTTTTAAAAGATCCTACTTATAAAATCAAAAACATAAAGATAAATTTAAGCTGTCAATTAAATATTGTGTTTATTTAGAACAAACATATCTGACCGCATTTCCTTATTTTAGAATCGGCATTGTTCTAATGACTATCGATTTTAATATACTCGTAAATCAAACAACTCTATTTGTTTTTCACACAACTAAAACAATAAATTAATAGCGATAAATGACAAAGAAGGAAACTTCAATTAAAATGTAGACATTATCATTATTAAGTGTAGAGCGGAGTGTCTTAACACTAGGCAAGGCAAGGTATATTATGAGGAAATAATAGAATATAATTATATAAATGTATGTCCAAATATTAATATAATAAACATAAAGGCAGATTTTGCAGTGAAATTCAGCCTATTAGCCTTCAACCCTCAGATAGGTAATCGAAGTTGTACGGATTGTCTACGTGCCTACCATTACAATACGATTGATCCCGTATAGAGGTATTTACATTGTGTACTATACTATTTTATGTGTAACTTATTGCTATAGGAATTTTTAATATTTTTCAATTTTTTTTTCTTTCTTTTTGGCAAATGCCAAAGCGCGAGGTCATATTCGGACAGATATTTATCTTAAAAGGAAAAAAATGCGTAAACATGTTTAGGAAATGTATTAAAAAATTAAGTTATCGGGACTCGAACCCACGTCTCTTGAAAACCGTCCTTTCCCTCTGACTGCAAAACAATACGGTATAACAAGTTACGTCGATATTCTACACATATGATTACATTCGTATACACTTTTTTACTTAAAGTGTTAAGAAATTTTTAAGGGAAATTTTTATTTTATACACTATATTATTATTATTTAAGAAATTAGACATATTTATTAGTTAAAGATCTCAATTAATTTGTATCCTAAAGATATTCAAAGGTCTATAAATCTAAATCATAGTTCATAACGAAAATTTATAACTGTACTTTTGGTATTATGTAATTTATAATTTTTGTACTATTCAGGCAAAAAACAATTTTAGCAATGTTATGTATAATAGGAAAAATATAAAATCAAACTAGATAAAAATACAGTTTTAAACGTGACATACTTTATTGAAAGGTCAAGTTATTTTGTTTGTGCTAATCCTAAACATTTCGACCTTTTCAATTTATATTATTGGAAAGAGAACAATCGCTTTTCTATAGGATTAGATTAGGATAAACGCCTAAAGGTAAGCGTCCTCTTGCCCATATCAATTGTAGATGCCGTAGGTACAAGCACCATGTTCCTAATCGTGATTTGACTTAAGTTTAATTCTTATATACATACTATATATAATTATGTATTGAAAGCCCGGTACAAAATGCATCCAAAATTTGGCGGAAAGTGGGAAGCGGAGTGTCTTAACATTAAGCTCTCATATCTCAAATATTTGCAGAAAGTAGAGAACGGAGTGTTGAAACTATGGTCTTTGTGAGGGTAACTAAAAAATCTAAGTATATTTAAAACACACAAGTTTTCAAATCTCCATATGTCTACCCTGAAAATAAAGATTCCTGAGTAAATAACTATGACGTCATCCTTTTGTTCAGTCGGGACGAGGGAAGAAAAATATTTAAACCACCAGTAGGAAGCATTGTGCTTATTCTGAAAATAACGAAAATACGTTCGTTCTTCATGTACTATTCATCATCCAACTCCATCACAACTGCGGAAAAAGAAATATCAGTTTATAATATAAAATATTTTATTACTTCCAGTGGGAATCGAATCTACAACCTGTCGCTTTTTCAGTCCTTATGCCCCTGCGCCAAGATTGGGTTAATAATTTTGTGGTATTTAACATTGCTATTCATAAATTAAACCTTTTAAGTAAGTATATTATTTAAAAAACCCGCTTTCATGAAATCATTACAATTTCACTTTTTAATATTATAAAGCATAATATTCTATGATAAAGTTATTTAATAAAAAATCTCAGATCTAAATTCAGAATAAGCGCCCCGTATGAGTGTATGAATTATTCATAACTTGTCCGCGCTAACGAATACAGAGGCAGTTTTCAAGGGCGTCGTCGCACCCTAGAAGTTTTTCCAAATTATGGCCGTTGAAAATTTTAATTTTTTCTTTATTGATTTGATGAAAATTTCAACGTTGGACTTGATAAACGTTTGTATATGAAGTATAGATTATACAGTAAGTATAAGTGAGACTCTAACTGCGACGGGTTGTGAGATACCTATGCAAGGAATTAAAATATTTTATATTTTCATTTTTTAGTTCCGCATTTTAGTTCCGCTATTTAACATGCAATGGCTCCCATATTAGGCTCTGCCTAGTCTGCTGTCTGCGGGATACAATGACACCACGTTAAAAAAAAAGTATATAATATAGTTTTACCTTTCTATTGATTACTTGACAAATTATCTACAAAAGTTACGTTTTAAACATATATTAAATAATTGGATTGGATAATTTAAATAAAGAAGGCCAGTTTAATAATTTATTGGTTTCAAATACATACAAAATGGGGACTTATCGCGACATTAAATCAAGTTGATCCATTTCAATGTCCAAATCATCCAGAAAACTAATCAATAATGAACCCTTTTCGGCTTGTCATTCTCTATATAGGGAACATAAACAGGTTTTTATATTATATTAAAAACCTAATAAGGCTGTTTTAGGTGAAATCAAATGATAGAGACATTCTTACTTTATGCTTAGATCCCTTTCATATTGTATGTATCCCGATAATTTGTTATATCTTATATCGTACCTGTAATAACTTTGGATAAATATTTAATTTTAGATGAAATTCGAAGCTTAAGGGCTGTGTTTTCCTGCTGTGCTGCAGGGCTGTATCCAGTAGTAACATAACTTCGCTTTTTCTTGTAAAATGACTTACTTCTATTAGAAAAAATATATATTAGTTTATAGCGCGATACATGGATTGCTAATGCCTTAACGTTGCAATTTGCGAATTGATAAGAAAATATATTGTATGTAAATTCAACCTACAAATTATTTTATTTTACTTATTCTAGTTCGAAGCTAAGACATCGATGCTATCATTTCATGATGATGATGATGCTCATCGATTCGCACCACAAGGCTAACACGAATTTTAGCACCGTGAGGATAAAAATAATATTTTTTTTTGGAAATTAAATGATAAAATAAAATTACATAATAAAATGAAATAGGCAATTTTCTTGTAAGTCTACCTAGAGGCCACTTTTAGTCTTAACTATAGATACATTTCTAAGAAAAGTGGAGCGAAATAATTCTATGATTTCGTCCACCACTACAATTTGTGATGGTATTTTGTAGTCTTAAATTACTGTTATAAGAAGACTTAGAGAAGGCCACAATAAACAATTATTTACATTCTCTCTAACTTTGATTGTTTTGCTCTATCTTATTATAGTTTATACAGCGAAATGCTCTTAGTGCATCAAGAAGTACGACAGTTCCGTTGAAATTCTCCAATATATTACAATTACGACAGAAAAGGTCAAAAAATGTTTTTATTTTTTTAATATTGAAAATTTTAGGTTGCGCTAAACGTAAAAACATTTTGTTTCAAATAAAAACAATAAACAAATGGGCCTTTAAGTAGGTTTGAAACTATACATTTTAGTCTTGCACATTCAGACATTTCCAAAATATATTAGCTTAACGCCGCATCATGCATATAGCAGGGTAGGCAGAGGGAACCAGTAAAATTAAGACATTCCGTTCCCCTATTTCCAGACCTTACATGTGACGAAACCCAATGGGGATATATATATTTACCGTTATAATTATAATCAAGAAATGAACCGCAATCAGTATCTTAATCAAATTGAGCATTTAAATGTCACAAAAAAAGCAAAAGTCAAAGGGTAAAATGGTATCGATGTGGGTGAATTTTCCTTTTCCCAAATGGTCCCAGAGCCTCGAACGATGCGTAAAAGATGTTACGAAATTATTGGGTCCCGAGATATGTAGATTTCTTTCTTTTATCCTCCAAACGTTTTTTTTCATATTTATAATTTGAAACAGTTTTTATAAGATTTGTTGATCGTTAAGTTATATATTTTTTTATTAAAAAAAGGAAATATCAAAATTAAATGCTGTACTTACTTCAATTTAGTTCTTAAAAAACTATAATCTTAACTTACATAATATTTTAAAATGTTATATACATTTTAAAATATTATGTAAGTTATGAAAAGATAGAAAAACAGACGTTAATTGTAATAATAAAACTATTTTTTTATTTTACATTTTACATAAAGCTTATTTTAAATTCCGCTCAGAAAGTGAATGCAGTATCAACACTACTTAAAACTGATCCAGCTTCTGCAAATCAACTTTAACACTCCTTGAACTTCCGCCGTAAATAAAGTTTTAAGAGTTTTAATTGAAGGATTTTCCACAAGATTTCACGTTAATTAAAGTTTATTTTTAGATAAGAACCTAAACTCAATGAACGTAAATTGAGCTTTTATGATCCACATTACTCTCTCGTCCTTATACTACAATTTATAATCATTAAAAAAGTTTTCACCACTTCGTTTGTCACATATAGCAGGGTAAGCAGAAGGAACCTAGTGTTAAGAAAATGGGTAACGCAGTGGTTCCCCACTTTCTTTCGGCCCAAATCTCGAAGCATTGCTTGTTGAGTAGTGGAACTCAACGCCGCACCAGAGATATGAATATATTTACTAATTAAGAGGAGAGGAGAAATCAAACCCACAATCGTCGCGTTTATCGTCACACACTTGTGCTCCTGCAACACGATTTCAAAACAATTTCTTTTTTTTTCAATATCGTCTATTTTATGTAAAAAAAACCTTTTTATTCTTAAATTCTATTATATTTTAATAATACACCAAGTCAGTGTCAAGATATTTACCTCTACAAAGCCTTCTATATAGATATAAACTAAATTTACTTCAGTAAAAACTTTTTAATAAACCAATTTTTACGTCCTGACAATGTTTATGAAGAGCCAACCGACAATAAACAGGCACAACACTTTATGTTGCTTTTAATTAGTGGATGAAATAGGCATTCGTGCCATTTCGATCCTGCAGACAACACCACTCGTTTTACGGTCGGTAAAAGAGGATTACAATCGTAAAACCGGAAAAAGACAAACGCAACTATATCAGTATTCAACCCAGATGGAGGATATAGGCATTAAAGAGGACCACCGTTATGGAAATTGTCTTGAACGAATTCGAGATGGTCTTTTGGAGTCGAATTTTAATATATATTTTTCGTTAGTGTGGTATATTAGGTAAGTTGTAATTTAAGGCAATGTACTTTGTATATATACGTATCTAAATGTGTTTCCTTAAAATATAATAATAATAAGTAATATTTATGGAATGAATATTTTTTCTAACACATAATATAGCTTTTATTCTTTCTTTCTTCTTTCTTTTTCTTTATATTTTGTTCTTCACTTCACACTGAACTTCGTCAAAATTATATTTATTTAAAGCATGAGCTGTAAGGCTCATATAATAATAATAATAGTTGTTGCGACTTGATTGACGGCACTCAGACAATCTACCAATGTGGGAAAATATAAATACACGATTCCCCCAAAATGAGAATCGAACCTAGAACCTGTCTCACTACGCCACGATGGCAGCTAGTAGGAATTTACATAAGCTTATAACATATAATTCAGGTGATGTTAATTACTGAGATATTTAGTTTATTTGACACACGTAACATTCGCTTGTAGACTTTGTTTGCAAATGATCAATTTCAATCATTTTAATTACGTGTTATTGAATCACCATAACTGCTAAACAAGTTAGTAGGAATACAAACATTGAACGCGAAAATTCATATATACATAAAAATATGGGCTCTACATATAAGGTATATTTCAATTTCGAAATGTAGGTACACTCAACGCTCTAGTTGCTAAACAAATATAATATTTAGTTACTTTTATTAAATTGAATTCGATATATTCGTAGCTCTCACATTTTTCAAATATGTCTATATACATCTATGTATGTTTTAAAAACTCTTCCATTACAGAGTGGCTAACGTAGGTTGGTAAGATGAAATTCTAACCTATTGACAAAACGGAAAAACAATTTTCCATTTACGTGTTAAAGTGACCACTTGTATTATATATAAAACATAATAAAAAGTTTTTATGTCCAAAAGTTTTACGTTTATTTGAAAAGGTTAGTCGTTAGAGTCATTACGTGCTTGAGTTAAAAGCTAATTTTGAAGAAAGACGAGAGAAAGCTTTTAGAACAGTATTAGGTCTTATAGCCACATACAATTTAAACAGAAAACAAAGTTAAAAATAAAATAAAATAAAATAAAATAGCCTTTATTGCTGTTCTTTACAATTAATATATAACTTGCCTTTTCTAGAAACTAAATTGATTTTTAATAATTAATATCAATATTTTCAATAATAATAATCTAATTAATTTTATTTTATTTGTTTGTTTTTTTTTTTTGTTTATTCATCGGCAACTAGATACTTTTGTGAAACAGCTTGTCTGTCGACAAAGGCCTCCTCTAAAGAGTTCCATATTTTCCTGTCTTTTGCTAGACGGGTCCATACTGGACCAGCTATTTTTTTGATGTCATCTTCCCATCTTTTTGGTTGTCTGCCTTTATTTCTTTTGCTGTTTCTTGGGTACCATTCGGTTACTAACTTAGTCCATTTTTCTTTACTTTCCCTTAACATATGTCCAGTCCAACGCCATTTAAGCTGTCTGTAAGTTGTGTGTACATTTTTAAAATTTGTTTTCTTTTTAATTTCTCGTAAGTTCACTCTGTCTTTCCTTTTTATACCTAAAACACTCCGTTCCATTGCATTTTGGCAGACTTTTAATTTGCTTTCTTGTGCTTCTGTCAACGCCCATGTCTGGCAACCGTATAGTAAGCATGGCATAATGCATATTTCAAATATTTTCTTTTTTCCTTTCATTGGCATATCTTTATCCTTCATTATTTCCCTAAGAGACCAAAATCGTTTCCAAGAATTCGTTATTCTTCGTTCTAATTCCTTTTTCATGCAATCCTCTGTAGATATCAGTTGGCCCAAATATATATATTCTTTTACATATTCTATACTTTCGTTACTTACTATTATTTTTTCATTAGTTACAGTTTGTTGAGCGTTCGTCATAATTTTGGTTTTAATTAGATTCATTGTCAGTCCTGCCTTAGCGCTTTCATCAGATAGTTGCTGAAGCATTAACCCCAGAGTTCCAGCGTCCTCTGAGAACAAAATCAAATCATCTGCAAAACGTAGATTGTTTAGGTTTTCGCCATTTATATTTAGGCCTCTTTTGGTCCAGTTTAGGTTTCTGAAGATCATCTCCAGCACTGCTGAAAATAATTTGGGAGATATAGGGTCTCCTTGGCGTACACCCCTTCTTATAGGAAATTCTTTGCCCATAGAATCAAGTTGGACTTGTGCAGTGCTCGCTGTATAGACGTTTTTAATTATTCGTATGTATTTTTCTTGCACCCCTTGCTTTTTCAAAGCATCCCAAATATACTCGTGCTTCAGTGTATCGAATGCTTTATTAAAATCAACAAACCCTATGTAATACGTTTTATTATATTCTCTGTATTTCTGTAGTATTTGTCTTAGAGTGTGAATGTGATCTATAGTTGAGAATTTACTACGGAAACCAGCTTGTTCTTTAGGTTGATTTAAATCTAATGTGTTAGTAATTCTTTTAAGTATTATTTTTGAGAATATTTTATAAATATTGGACATTAGACTGATCGGCCTGTAGTTTCCTATATCGTCCTTGTCACCTTTCTTATGAAGCAGTATGATTGTGGATTTAGTCCAATCTTCCGGGATGGTTTCCGTTTGGAGAATCTCGTTGAAAAGTTCTGTAAGTCTTGATGCTAACACTGGTAATGCAGTTTTTAGTAGTTCATTTGTGATTAAATCTGATCCTGGTGCCTTATCTAGTTTTTGTGTTTGAATAGATTTTATTGTTTCTTCCTTTAAAATTGGTGTAATCTCCTCTTCATTTAATGACGTATCTTCCTTTATTACGTGTTCTCCATTATGGCTTTGATATAAATTTTGGTAGTATTCTGTAGCAATTTGTAGTATTTCTGGTCTATTGTTTGTTGTTTTACTATTTTTATTTTTCATATGTAGAATCCAGTCCTTTTTGTAATTCATTTCTTTTAGCGCCTTCTTTATTCCTCCTGTTTTTTCTATATGTCTCTTTAATGTCGCTAATCTTTTTGTTTTTCGTTCTTTTCTAAGTTGTTCGTTTATCTATTTGCTTAATTCTGCTATCTTGTGGCGATTATAATAATTTTTATTTCTCCCTTGTTGTAATAGTTCCTTCCGTTCTTGTAATAATTGCTTACTTATACATGATGTCGCTATCTTACTTGTCATGTTTACTTTCTTTGTTTCTGATTTTAGTTGTTTGATCAATCTGGTGTATTTATTTTGAGTCGATATATTTTCTTTTCCATTTTCCACTGCTTGCAAGGAGGTTTCGAGGTTGTTTAGAAGTATATTAATGTTACCAGTGCATTTGATGGCTTTCATATTGTTGTGAAATTGTCGTGCTTTTTTAGCACATGTCCCTGAGAGTTTTGCTCTAACCATTCTATGATCTGTGTTAAAATTAAAGTTGCTTAAAATAGACAGGTCTTCAAAAACTTTTACATCGTTAGACATAACATAGTCGATCTCGTTTTTATACCGCCCATTAGGAGATATCCATGTCCATTTCTTTGATACTTTCTTTTTGTAAAAACTGTTTAGGATGCTTAATTTATTTTCAATAGCAAAGGAAACTAATCGTGAGCCATTTTTACTTCTGTTGCCAAATCCATGGTTTCCTATAGTATATTCTTCTCCACTTTTTTGTTTTCCAATCTGTCCATTAAAATCCCCCATAACTATTATATTTTTGGAAACATTTGCAATAGTGAATTGTAGGTCTTCATAGAACTTTTCAATTTTTGCTATGTCTTCTCTTCTACTTGATTCTGTAGGCGAATACGCCTGTATAATAGACCATTCTTTCTCTCCCTCTCCATTTACAGGTAGTTGAATATTGAGGAGTGCAATCCGTTCTGAAATCCCTCTCAATTCCTTTATGTTTTTGGCAAAGTTTCTTTTTATCATAAAACCGACTCCGTATAATCCGGGCGTCTCCCCGATATGGTATAGTATATATGTTCCATGGTCTTCAATTCTTTCCCCGTATCTCCTCACTTCGCTAATACCAATGATATCCCATTTTATTTCATCTAATGCTAATTCTAGTTCTTGTAGTTTTTCGGTGGTTCCTAATGATCGACAGTTTATAGTTGCTATATATATACCGCTAAATTTATTTTTTCTGTTTTTATTTATCTTTAGAGGGTCGTGGTCATTTTCCCCCACGAGGACCAGTCGGCTTGGGGGAGGTATGTTGTTTCTATTGTTGCTGTTTTTATGCTGTTGTTTATTCCGGTTGCCGATGCCTATTTGCTATTGCCTATCGTCGACCGTATAGGAAGAGAGGGAGTTGGATCTGCCTCTCATTACATCAAAAGCGTTGCGCCTATTTTTTTGTGACGACGTCCAGGCTTGTAATTTTTTGGTTTGTGTATTATCCCGCGGCGGAGAAGATAAGTCTCTTTTTCTTTTTTCGTTGGTTGTATTATTTTCCTTTACTATTAGCTTGTCATGTTTAAGATACGCGAAATTTCCCTTCATTCTTTCCTCTTTCAATTTCGTTTGTAATATTTTCCTCTTCTCCAGAACTTCTTTAGAATAATCCTCTGCAATATATATGTTTTTGAGATTTTTCCGGGCTTTCATTATCTCATTTTTCTTCCATAAATTTACAAAAGAAAGTAAAACAGGTCTCGGTTTTCCGTCTGGGTATTTCTTACCGATGCGATAAATTTTGTTTATTTCAGAATCCTGAATGTTGATGCTTAAATCTTTATTGAATATCTTCCTTGCCGCTTGTATTAGTCCTGACTGAGAGTCTTCTTCCTCTTTTAATCCAAAAATAATAATGTTGTTTTGTCTCTTATCTCTTTTAAAATATTCCATCTCTTTTTCAAGGCTCATTATTTTTTCTTTTAAATTTTTGTTTTCCGCTATAATAGGCTCTATTTTATTATTAATTTTTTCCACAATTGAATTAGTTATAGACTCTTTCAATTCAGCCATCTGTTTCTCCATTTCGATTTTCATCTCTCCGAATAGAATTAGAAATTGATCCTCCATGTTTAAGTTTTAACTTTGCGTATAATGGAATACAGCGGTAGAGTGGTATTTTACGTTGGCAACACCGACGTAATTGATGAATGTCACTGACACGTCAAGTCCGTCAAGTCTATTTGACAGCGCCTAAAATCAAATGCAATGTGCTCTTATTTAATTATATCTCCTTATTTTCACGTTTATTGCACCAGATTTAATAGTTGTACAACTCCACAGCACGTATAATTGTGTCTTCCACTATTCACCGTGTCTAATTGCTCGTAAATTATTTTTAATCACAATAAGTTTGAGAGCTGCACTACAACGATGTTCACGCTTTGACAACAGGAACCGGAAAACAAAGTTATTTTCATATTAAATTCTCGTCTTGCCCTCGTTGTTATGTCAATGTCAATAATAAACTAAATGGTATGTATATTTTTTTTTTAATTACATGTAAAAAATATAGCTTATGTTTTATGATGAATATGGTATTTATAGTATGTTTGTAATTCGTATCTTATAAATATTGTAATTACGTATATCATATATATTCATAAGGATATCCTTTCTTGTGGTAATCTACACTCATCTATTAATATTGCATGGTAATAAAATTAATATTTTTCTTTAAAAAACATATGTATTTAGAATTTACATAGTAATAATATTTCAAACCAGCTCTAAATATCTTTCATTTCATCACTTTCGTTTATGTAAAATAGGAAAAATACACGAGCTCGCCATTCCGCTTATTCAAAAAGGAAATGCGAAACAGTGTGAAATATGGCGGGGTCTGAAACGTTTGATAATGCACTGGGGGACGGCCTGTCGGGGTAACTTTGTGGAATATTATTATCGTTTCAAAATACCTACTCTATTTTGATAACAGCTATCAGTGACGTTTCACCGTAAAATCGTTTCAGTTTTCAAGTTTCTCTCGTTATTATATGGCTATATTTAATGTACCTCTAAGAGAATATATTTTTAAATTAAAATTTGACATTTATTCGCTGTATTCCACAAATAGCAGGGTACGCAGAGGGAACATAGTGTTAAGAAACTCCGTTCCCGTTAAGACACTTCTGTTCCCCATTTTCCGCCGAATTTTTGAGGCATACTTATTGAGTGGCGGAACTCACGTGTTTTGTCTCGTATTTTATAGCCTCAAGTGGAAATCGAACTCACAACTTGTTGCCACGAACGGGATCAATCCGTACTCACTATATTTAATATTATTAAACTTTATTTTACAAAAAAGCAAATTACGTAAAAATGTCTTCTAAGTAGCCAATTCCTCTAATATATGCTATATACAAATATAGCTTATAGCCCAAAACAAAGGACAACAATGGTGGAAAGGGATAAAGACATTAGACATAGACATTGAAATATGCAAGTGATTGCCCTGCTCCTCTAATTAGAAACACAATTTTGTCCCCGGCGTCAGACCTTACGGTTATGGGTGAAAATCAAATAGCGGCCTAACTGCTTTAGATATAACGATTATCGTTCTATCTATCGGTTATAATTTATTTGACAAGATGAAAACTGTATTTGTAGTATATTTGGTTATGAGGTTCTTATGTACATGGAACTTTAAATTTATATTACTCTGAAAATAAAGGAAATTTGAGAAAAATTATATGCCTCGAGAACTTATCGGAAAGTGGCTTTAATTTTTTAAATGATATTTTAAGAAAATATTATTATTAATTTTATTGCGCAACGTCGAATTTTTTTATTTGTTCTTTATTTTACGGCTTTTAGACGTGCCAGTGGAGCACATTTACCTCACCAAAGTCACGTAGAACGAAGCAGGTTGGTTAGTTAAATATATAGGTATTACGAAAAGAAAATTAGAAAACTTAGGAAGACTAGATTCACGGCTTAAAAAAATGGTAGGTCTTATTAGTTGTGCCACAAACGTAGAGTTATGCCACTTAATACGTAACTGTCTTCATATTAGGTTCTCTATGCTACTATACCCTGCTATTTGAGGAATGCGGGGTAGAGCTGAAAGAAACTTCACAAAAAAAAAGCAAAATTGCACATACAATCGTACATCAGTGACACTTAGTACTATCTGACGTAACTACTAAAAACTTAATTAATCCACTAGTTAAACTTTCTAAGTATAAGCAAACAGTTTTTGGGTGTAATTTAATACTTCAAAACCTCACTAATTGTATACAAAACCAAGCATAATTATTCAGCTTGGAGAAGAAGACAAATAGGGTAAAACCCGGATAGTTGCCTCGGACGGATACATGCCTCAGTTTCAAATGCTCTATGTTAGACGTGTTGTCAGTGTTTCTTTTTGATCATAATAAGAAGCGTCCCTCGCGTAGGACTCGGTGCCGCATCAGCTGTCGAAGTAGGTGCACGAGTTTTGTCCTTGTGAGTAAAAATCTTCCGCGACGATACTTTGACGAGCGTCAGAATTATATTGGCAAGTAATCTCCGTTAAATATAATTATAACTAATTGCCGTTTCAGTAAAATAATTATTTCTTTGATTGCATTAGAGTTTAAATTGCACTGTAATAAACGTTTTGTTGTTAAATATGTTTTATTTATTTTGTAAATAAAAAGGGCAAGTATCCGTATCAAAAAGGATAGTTGCCTTACTGTCTTTTGCGGATTGTTGCCCTGGGGCAACTATCCGTAACTACACATTTTAACGAGCAAACAGGTTTTTTCCGAGTTATTTTTTTCATTTGGTTTTACCTTTTTTTCTTGGTGATATTTTTATTGGTCTTTACTATAGTTTATCTTAAATAAAATAAATTCTCAACAGCAAAATGCCTCGCAAGTATAAACGAAAGCCAGGCGTGGTGCCGCGCAACATCAGCTGGACAGAAGATACCTTAGCACTTGCGTTCGAAGATCTAAATAAAAAACAAAAAAGTATCAACGAAATATCCCGGATTTATGGCATATCCTCTCGAACCTTAAGAAATTCAAAATAGCAATATCAATTAGCAAATTCAAAAAAATGAAATACCAACAAAGAAGTTAAAGTTGATAATTATTGTGTAAAATGTTTTGAAAATTATAATTTAACTAAATCAAAATTAGATTGGATACAATGTGAGATGTGTCGAATGTGGTTGCATGAAACTTGTACAACATTCAAAAACCATTGCATGAGATGTGGCAAATTGAAAACCTTGGCTTCTGGTAATAATCAATACTAATGCCAAAGTTATTCCCATAATTATTTTTAATATTTAAGATAAATACTAATATTTATTTAATACTAATATTTAATACAAAATGGAAACTATCGGAATACGTGGCAGCGCTCTTGAAATCTTTCGCTCATATTTATCAAATCGCACGCAATGCACGAAAATCAACCAGTACGTTAGTGACAATACTGCAATCTGTTTTGGGGTACCACAGGGTAGTGTCCTTGGACCTACCTTGTTCATTTTATATATTAATACTTTATGTGCCACATCATTGCGTATGCAGATGATACTGCGCTTGTGGTTCATGGAAAAGATTGGAATGAGGCCAAACACTACGCTGAACATGCGGTCAGATGGATAACAGGCTGGTACAATGCTAATCTTTTAACTCTTAATATAGACAAAACCAAATACATCGCGTTCTCTCATCGCTCCCATTCCCAGCCGCCACCTGAGTTGTCGATTAGAGTACACACACATTTTTGCACTCTTCTGGATGACTGTAATTGTCCTAGCTTACCTCGCACTTCTAATATCAAATATCTTGGCCTTACGGTTGATTGCTACCTGAACTGGAAACTTCATATCAATCACATAACCGGCCGAATAAGAAAACTGATTCCTATTTTTAGGAAACTTACCTACTACTTACTAAACCTTACTTCTTGTTTATCATGCCCTTATTCAAAGTCTAGTCAGCTACTGCATCTGTGTATGGGGGGGTACAAGTAAAAACTCGTTGCTTCCCTTAGAACGTGCCCAAAGAGCCATACTAAAAGTCATGCTTGGAAAGCCCAGACGTTACAGTACCGACCTAGTTTATAGTAATAGCTCAGTCTTAACAGTTAGACAACTTTTCATAAAATCAGTTGTACTGCGGAAGCATAGGAGCACTCCTTTCAAGACCATCTGTAAGCGCAATAAGCCAAAGGTTTGTGATATCGAATGTTGCAAAACCAAGCTAGCTCGTTCTCACTTCTACGTCCTAAGCAGTCGCTTATACAATGATGTTAATAAAATTATCAACATTTACCCTTTGTCTTCTTCGAAATGTAAAGCAGTTATGAATACCTGGCTGCAGAAGTTGTCCTACTTGGATACGGAGAATCTTCTTCGTACCTAACTTACATTCATGACTCGTACATACATACACGTACATAAACACAAACACGCACACACGCACACACATTCACACACAAACACACATACACACACTTTTAACACGTGGTAATAATATAGAACCTAATTGTTTTTCTTTTCTTCTTTTTCAATAATTAATTTAAACCTTTTGTTATATCGCTTTATTTTTGCTTATGTCGACATAATAATATGTACCTAATTAATGAGTATTCTCACTTTTGTCATCGAAATAGTGTCTTAGGGGCAAAGATGCTGGCAGCTGTGACACAGTTTACACTAGTACGGCTGCCATCGCTCACCTCTACTAAATTGTTGTCTTGTTTTTTCCATATTCTAACGTAAATAGAGTGTATATGTAACATTTAATTACTGAATAAAGCATTTATTTATTTATTTAAAAAAAAAAAAAAAAAAAAAAATATTTTTTTAAATTAAAAAATTACATGTTCAAATTTAAAATTTTAAAACCTTAGTACTTTTAAGTGTTGTTTGGGTAATAATTATAAAGGATCTCAGTAAGTAATTAGAACTGAATACTTATTTAATAGATGCTATGCCAAAGTTAATTCTTATTTTTTTTGTTGTTCTTTTAAAATAAATAGTAATATTTTATTTTTATTTTTATACTTAATTACCATTTTGGAGTCTATTTTGTTGTAATTTTATAATTATATTGACTTTGATTAATACTTAATGAAAGATTGTGTTCAATAACAAAAAGTGATTATTTAAATTAATATAAGTTCGTTTTTATTTGAAAAAAAAATAGACAGGCAAGTATCCCCCGAACCATTTTTAACGTTAGGCTAGTATCCGCCATAGTAGGCAACTATCCCCTTTTTTAGAGGCCACATAAAACAGGCTGTACTCAAAATTAATAATATTTATATTTGAAAAAATTAGCTAAGTTAGAAGATTAATATACTATGTTTAAGAACACACATTGAATAGGTAATGTAGTGGTATACATTTCTAACAAAAGAGCTTTTTCAAAAAGTGTGGCAACTATCCGGGGTTTACCCTATATTTGACCTACTTATTAACGAGACAAAGCTTTCAACTTTAAACTCTAGGTAAAGATTATTTGACTTAGACAAAAGTAGTTAGACACCAAGTCAATTTTCTATTATAGGTAAATATTAAAAAATAATAAATAATGTATTTTTTTGTATACACTCAGATCTAAATGAAAATACCCAATATTACTTTTAATCACAAGGGAAATATTAAACAAAATTTCGACATTCTTGCGTAGACTTTGACTATAAAATTTGCTCGGGGGCTGTAATTACAACATTTGCCTGAAAGTATAATCAGCTCCAAAATTTCGCTACTTGCGGCGAGGTGAAATGTGAAATTTGGCTTTATAGTTGGATATATTCATAAATTACATAATTCGACGTCTGAGTGGCTTAGTGAAAAATCTGACAGGCTGAGCAGGCTTTGGTAGTGGGTTTATCTCCCATTCGCAGAAATGTTTTTAATAAGTTTTTATTTGATTTTTCGTATTAGTGTGTTAGTGAAATGAATATTACCATACCGTATGTACCATATGTACCATACCATACCATATGTGTAATTTGTATTAAGATTCCAGTTCTGATGTCATTAGATAAAATTAATATTATTGTTAATACAAAAGGGCAGCAGTAATAAAATGGCGAATTACATTTTTTTTTCCAACAATAGGTACACCATGAAAAAAAAGGTCACCCCAGTGTAGTCTTTTCACTACATTTTCCCTGCATATCCCGATGCGGGATAAAAATAAAGATAAAAACATACGTAATGTAACAAAGTCCGAATAATTTATTTAACATAGTATTGTTCATATAATTTAAACTTGCATGTGAATGTGTACTAGTTAATAATTCAGTGGTAAATAAATGGATAGTAAAGTTGAAAAGTTTATCGCTGTTTATACTATAAATTAATAGATATTGTATTTAGCTTATGTAGGGTAGGAAAAGGGCACCTGGGATCCTAATTAGACGTACTAAAACCTGTTAAGATGCTCCGTTCACATTAAGACACTGCCGTTCCCGACTTACAGCCGAATTTTTGAGGCATTGCTTGAGGAACTGAACTTCGTCTCGTTACCAGAGCAATGAAATGAAAATATTTAATATCTTATTAACCCGAGTGGGAATCGAACCCACAACTGTCGCGTTAACCTCGTAATCACTACACAATTAATGTATCAATCTATTTAAATTTCATTATTATGGCTCTATTTATTGTACTTCTGAATATATCATTTATTTATGCATTTAATAATTTAAATTTGTCTGCGGTTTGTATCATATATGTATAATTGCATCAAGTGACCGTTAGGGACTGTAAAGAGGTTTTTATTAATTATTGAGTGTAAATTTAAATAAAATTTTGCTTTACCCGTGTAATGTACCTATTATTATAATTAATTTTATTATTATTTACATTGTTGTTAGTTTGCTTATGGTTATACTCAATACTGCCTAGGAATTATCAGGCTTGTTTTTTTTTCAGCTTCCCGCATGTAGCCTAGTGGTAAGACACTACGCTCCCCACTTTTTTATGAAGGCATAGTGTATTAAGTGGCGGAACTCCGCGCTTCGTTCTATACTAAAGCGAAAAAATAAAAGAATATTATATATTTTATTTTCGGGAGTGGGAATAGAATAAGCAAATAAATTACATATTTAATTACATCTTCGTTTACATAATTCGACGTCTAAGTGGCTTAAATCTTCCAAATACAAATAATCGATTAATCTACCTGATACAAATCGTATTGGGAAGATTTATAGAAAGAATTCCCTACGTAAACACAATGTAGAGATTCGAGGTTCTATACAAATATTAATTTCCATTAACCTTATATTATATTATTCAAACTTATTTCCTTAATAAAACTGGCAATATTTATTTTTTGTGCATAAAAAAATATTTATTTTGATAGCATCCTTATTAAATATTTCGTTTATTTTCCCGGACTCTACAATTTGTTTACATTGAATCTCACGACTCGGTAATTAGCTAACATCCAGCCTGCTGTTTGTTCAGGATACTCAAAGCTAACAGTTTTCATTTCGCCCGTTTACCCTCCATTTTTATATAATTTATCTTCATAAAATTTTAAATTCCGAATTTTTATTTCCGAGGGGAGCGCCTTCAATGGGACTTTACTACTGCGTAGAGGTTTGACGACGCCGCTGAAACTTTTATGCAATTAACTTCTTTAAATTTTTTAAACATATAATAGTTTTAAATTTCACACTCTACTTTTTTGCCGAATTTTATTTACATATGTATTTCTTTAAATTTTCTATTTATATTTCAATTAAAAATATAGAGTAAAATTTGTTTGATCTGATTAAAGTGTTATTATTGTTATAAAATGGTTAAATATATGTTTATCTTTTTTATTTTTACAGGTACGGAGCTTAATAATTTATTTGGAATTTCGCTTGTAAGTACAATTGTTATAAGCTTCTACTATTATTTTCCACGTGTTTTTTTATAACCGTAAACTTCTATTATAGTTGTATTTTGTATAAAAATTTAAATATAATTATAAAGACTCATTTTAACCAACGTTACACAATAAAGAAAATTTCAGAGATATTACCAAAAAATCCACAATAAAAGTTAAACCTTAGCTTACAAAACCTATAATTACCAACATAAGAAAAAAAATACCCAATCATATATCAAAAGTTACTGGCGCAGTCGAAAATTACTTGACTTTTCGAAAATCCGTTAATAAGCTTCAGAGCAGACTGCGAAGAGCACTAAAATACCTCGTAGGTACTGTTGCTTCCCAAACAGCAATAAGTAAAAAGACCTACGTCCGAACAGCTGTAATGGACAGCCATGTTGGCTAGAGTTATTGCCTTCCATACATCCAAGAAAATAGGGAAAAGACATAAATAAACTTTTCAAATACGTAAAGTATAATTTATTTTTTAGACTTTTATACTATAATATTCAATCAATATTTCAACAGGCAAACAATCCGTTATTGGATTATTAACAAAAACATACATTTTTAATTTATTTAAGATTCCACATAGGTATAACTTTGTAAAGGATTCAATATTAATTATCATCAGTTTATCTTAAGACATTTATTTTACGTAGAATATCCTTACAAGACTGATCGAGCAATTAAAGTGCTCGTAAGGAAAAACATACATTAGGCCCTCTAAGAAAACATGATACCTTCCTTGTAACAAAATTAATCCAACCAAGGATAAATAAGCTCCACTTTGCTTCAATTACATGCAAATTGGTTACCATCGCAACTTCGCCGGGTTGAATGACACACTATTCCTGGTTGCCGTAAAGAATGAGTGCCCATAACTTTTTATAGGATCAGAATAAGGAGTTCGATCAAATTATTCAATGGCACGCAATTTGCTTAAATGTTTTTTTTTTTATTTTCGAAGATACCTTCATATCTCGATAGATATATATTAGTATACATAACGATAAGTGACTCAACTCTCCCTTTTTTTAATTGTTATATGACATTTTTTAGGCTGTATCCCGTACATAGCAGGGTGCCTACCCTGCTAGGTACGAAGAAGAAGTCTATGTAGAAGGAACTTGGTGTTACGACACTCCGATTTCTATCAGTGTCAGATGTCCCTGGTACCTATCCAACCCTAGGCAAAGTGCGGCAAGTAGAAATAAAAATATTTATAAATTCATTCCCTCGAATGGGAATTGAACCAACAACTGTCACGTTTACAGTCACACGCCTATGCTCCTGCGCCAAGCCGACCTCTATCATATTGATAAGTGACTCAACTCTCAGTTTTTTTTAATATTATATAACATTTCGTTAAATAAAGCTGCATCTAACGCTGCCTTGTTTAGTTATACAATGGGTCCACAGCTATTGAATTACGTTTGGCTGATTGTATGAATATTCCAACGTTACTACGTGGTGACGTCACCATGACGTCATTTACTGGACAACGTTATGTTTATTTATAAATGATGTTTTTTTTTATAAAAGTAGAGAGTATAGATATGAATTTCTAGATCTCTACAATTGTTTAAAAGAAAAGAAATAGTAAGATATTTATAGATATTTTAGGAGTTTGTTCAAAGACCTTATTAAACCTATGACCTGATACGATAATTTGTTCCGCCGTAAAGTACACACTATATGCGGGTTCCTTAACATGATGTAATTGCAGGATATGCTAATAATTGGCTAAAGACTTTAAAATGGCCAGTCTTGTTGACATTTCCCATACGACCTGGAATATTTGTTAACATAAGAAATTTTCTTATGTACTGTAAATTTTCTTGTAAAATGATAATAATATAAGTCAATATCGAAGAAAATATTTTACAATAATGAATATGAGATAGGATAGGAACGCGAAGGTTGTGGGTTTGATTCCCACTCGGAGAAATTAAATATTTTATATTTTAATTTTTTCACTCCGATAACTAGGCAAAAGCGCGACGTTCAGTTCCCCCCCTCAAAAATACCTCCAGAAAAAAGGCGAAAAGTGGGCAACGGAAGTGTCTTACACTAGAATATCCGGTCCTCATTGTCCCCCTGCCAAAAAAACCTAAAAAAAAACCAAATAACACGTAAAATACAGCAATATCACTTTCCAAATTTCCTAATAAACGCAATAAAATAATAAATCTCTATTTATTCTCATGAATACAAACAACGCTTATAAATCATTCAAAGACACAGAATAATGAAATTCTCTCAGCCGAATCATTTTGTCGCCTCCGAATACGTCCTCTCGAATTAAATGCTGTTGAATTCACGACCTCCTATAACGTTGTTTACAACGCTATAAAGTTATATATTTGGCGCCGTTACGCCGTTACTACCTACCGGTCAATTTCGTTATTCGTTAACTAGATGATAAAACACTTAAAATTAATTATGTTATATTATTTTATGAGTTTATGATTGATAATTTTGTTAAGCCCTTTCGATCTTTGTAACGTTATCCTTTTGGTAAGATGGTCGTAGAGCTGAAAAAACTGAATAGGCCAAATATAATTGTCTTTTTTCGAAAATTACAATGGGAAATAATGTTAACAACATCTTTTATTATTTATTTTATTTATGCAAATTTAAAAAAAAATATTGTAAAATGATTGTAATGTATATAATTTAAGTAGATTGTATATACATATCTATATAATGTTAAAACATTATCGTTACACACTACTAATATATTACGTAAATTTAATAACATATAACCAATTTAACAGCTGATAAATCTGAATTTTAAAACATAATATAATTTTACCACTTGTCTACTCCATAAATTTATTTAAATAATGATTCTCGTAAATATTGATGTCAAAGTATCAAGCGCTTGCAACGAGCTGTTGACTATTTTGTAATGTCTGACTAAATTGTTAGCTTTAAATACCTTTTATTATATAACTTTTAATTTTTGAAGAAAAATTAAAGAAATATCTCTTTCCTAAATTAATTAACAATAATGAGTCACTATGGCATTAGTTCTGCACTGTCATTACCTTACTGCTCTTTAAACAAATAATTTAATAATTATTTTTATAATTTAATAATAATAATTTAATAATTTAAATAAATTAATAATTTAACGAAATATTCTTTGAATAAAATTAATTATATGTCTGAATGGAAATTCATTTTCCAACTGCCATACTTATTTCAATATACTTTTAGACTTTCGTCCCGTATCTAAATATAACATTGGTAAGTACTTACCTTTAATAAATTTCCCAACTTAACCGTAATGACTACTTGAGCTGCCGAAATTCATGCTTCTAAGAGGGGACCTCTCAAGGATTATTTTATTGAGTATACTCAAAGAAACGTTACTTCTTAGAGGATTTATGTAGTGTATTAACAATGTAACTTTATCGAAAATATCCAAATTTATTATTTACCTATCGAATACATATATTATGCATACGAATTTATCACCGAAGACCAAATATTCTAAAGAAACAAAACAAAATTAAAATGTATCAACGAAAAAGCGACCCATTATTATCCGTAAACAAAAAGAAATACAATATTTTATAAAGTTTTGTATGGAAGTTGGACGATTTATTAGCTATGTAATTTTATGAAGGCCCATTCACTGTTCGCCTCAGTTACGCACACGTATTTGTTTTATGTTAGTAAATAATAAATATATATTTTTTATTATTTATAACAATTCTTTTTTTTTTTCATGAAAAGCTCAACTATAATTATTTGGCTTCTCGATTGTAGATTACTATATTTATAAACTAGCGGACCCGGACGCGGCTACGCCTGCTTGAAATATAAGAATATAATTTCTATTGAAATATAATTTCCATCTAGATGAAATGCTAAAAGTGACTATTATATTTATTTTCATAAGGATGAATATCAAAATGACGCGGTAACGCGGAACGCGGTCGCGTAGCGACGACGGTTGTTATTAACATGGCAGAATAAATTGCATGTCAAATTAGAAAGTATTTTAATTTATTAGTATATATATGTAATGTTATATTATATATGTGCCTATACAGGAACGGAGTATGTTAACACTAGGTTTCCATGTTCCCTTTGCCTACCCTGCTAAGTGCTTGATACAGTGTGAAGTTAAAAAAAAAAAAGTTATAAAATAATATTCCTTAAATAATAACTATAAAACAGCGCAATTTCCATGATTACACGTATCATGGGTATCATAAATAATAAAATATACCGCCGTCCCTTGACCTCTGTGTGAATGACGTATACTGAAATAAAATACGTATACTGAAATAAATAGATAGTAAAGCTTAAAATAGACATCTATACTATTATAATAAAGCGGAAGAGTTTGTTTGTTTGAACGCTAAGATCTCTGGATCTACTGGATCGATTTACTTTGTTTTTGTTTTGTATGAAAGCTGCATTCTTCAGAAGTGCTATAGGCTATATAACATTACATTATACATATAAACTAATATATTTTAAAGTACTTTCTAATTTGACATGCAATTTATTCTGCCATGTTAATAACAACCGTCGCGTCGCTATGCAAACGTTACCGCGACATTTTGATATTGATCCTTATGAAAATAAATATAATAGTCACTTTTGGCATTTTATCTAGATTGAAATTATAGTTTACTGTATAACATTCTAATAAATAATTAAGGAGATGTCACTAATTCGAAATGACCTAGCCTACGGGCACCATAGTATGACCGACGCGAACGGGCAGATGACGTTGACGGTTTTATAAATTTTCATACATTTTCGAACTATTGTTATTTTTTATGTAATTATTTGCTGTTTATAATTAATTTAAACTACACTTTGGTACTCTTCTTATTTTATTTGATATAGCCCGCTAAAATTATCCTATTTAATAGAGAGAAATGTTTAATTATTTCGTAGAGTCGATATCTATGTACGCACGCACGGAATACTTTAGGTACTTTTCCTAATATTAAGAAATACCTATCCTTTAGTTACTTTTAATCCTTTTGTTGGTTCATTTCAATAACTCAGATATTTTTTTCTAATAATATGTATCTACTTATTATTCTTTTTAATTATTCAGGCGTATATTTCCTTACTTAATTCTAATGAAAATTGAAAATAATTTCATGAATATATTTAATAAATATTCTTATAGTTGAAGCAGGCGTAGCCGCGTCCGGGTCCACTAGTATATTAATATACCTACTACTAATATTGACATAAATACAGACATACAGACAGATCGACTGGGGACAGCGTAAACTATTAATAGTCTCCATGCTACGTGCCATAGCGTAATTGGAGTCGGTCATGTACAAAGGTACATGAAATACGTGATATGAGGATAAGCTGATTACCCACCAAGTAAAGGACCAATAAATGGGCAAAACAAAAATACTTGTATTGCCAATTATTTTATAAAAATATATTTTATATGTTTTTATTACATATTATTGATGACGCAGTACAAATTTTATTTGTAGTAGATAATAGTTTTCTTTATATCTTACTTGTAGCTTGATCTAATCTGGTTGACAGTAACATTTTGAGGTATTCACAAGTAGTTTTTTTATTAAATCCGCTAGTGATAATAACACACAAACACGTTAACAAAGAAAAGAAATACAAAATAAAACTTAAAACTAAATGTATCATCTTTTATACTAGACGCTATATTAAAAAAAAACAACAGTTTTCATTTTTTTTTAGTTCACAAATTAATTAAACAAAGAAACATTTAAGTTACAATAAGTAAAGTTATAATAAAATAGTATAAAACACATAAAAAATAATATTACAAAATATACAAAACTTTAGTTTTATATTAGGAGTTTTCAATTGGTAAAAAAACATTTTTTTCGGGGTCTCATATCTTTACATCCGGTTCCTTCGTAAGTTCAGAAGACAAAGCTAATAAAGTAAAAATATTTGACAAGTAGCTTCTCTAATGTTATTTTGATATGTATTATAAATTCATAGCAAACAAGTCAACTACTCCTAACTTCAACATTATCTAAGTAATAATCTAACTTGTCCAACGTATATTAACTTCTTGCCTCACAAAATTGTTCTAAGTCACGTGGTTCAAATGCCGCCAGGAGCGCTCGGCACCTACGTAGATTAAGCATCTGTTGCAATTATAGGCTTTGGTATACATTTATCTTATTGTGGTAGTTAAATTGGCTTAAAAGTCCTTGTCTTGTGTTTAAGTATAAATTTGAGAAATTACCTGCTATTTTAAATTTAAAAAATAATTTAAATAGTAAAGGATAGAGTTAAATTACTCAGGCGAGAAAAAGGCTTTTTAAAAATTATTTATTTAATTTTATAAACAACCTTTCTGTTTTAAAGCAAGTTGAAGACAGAGAATCTTTATTAAAATTTTATATAATTCAAAACAGTTAAATCAGCAAAATACTACAACACTATTGTTCGATTCCGCGAGGTGCAAGTGCGGCGTCATGGGAATGTATCCTTATGCATTGTTAACTCCTCCCTCCTTAAGATGGAAGCTGGTCCTGCAGGTTCCTGAAGCGTCCTCGCTGCTGGTTTTCTCCGGGACTCTGGGAAAATGCTTGTAGATTTTCCAAAAATAACATTTATTATAGTGGTATATAATGATCATAGATCAGCTTGAAACAGCCAGGATAATAGACCAATTTATTTTCTCCTCTTCTTCTAGGGTTTGAATATTATATACAAGTTGATGTATATAATCGAGAGGTATATATTCTAAATCCTTCTTTTAGGTAAGAGTACTCTTCATTACCAAGTATAAGGGTTGGCATGAGGAATAATTAGGTTATATTTATGATTAGAAATGGAAGGAATTTCTAGGATGGAAATTAGGAAATGTTCTGTACTATATGCTTTCCTCATAATAGACACTTTGATTTATTTGAATAGGTTTAATGTTTACAAAATTAAAACTACATATATTTTTTATGAATTAATAAATTTCCTTATAATAATTAGTAGTATCTAACTACTATCGAAACTAAACCATATATAATACCATGATTAACTCTAGAAATAGTAAAAATATTTTTTTTTTTTGTTTTTTTATAAGTAAATCTAACTTATATTCTATTTTATTTCTATAAACCTTATATATCCTTTAAGATGAAGTATTCTCGCATACAACAAAATAAGTTCTTTAAAATAATTATATATTATTATATATAGTATTTATTTGTATGTAAAATTATTATATATAATATTTTTCTGTATATAGAACTATTATATATAATATTTATTCGTTATTAAGTAAGTAAAAGCAAGGTTAAACATATCATTTTGTATAATAGTTTTTCTTTAATTAATAAAATGTAAATAATAATAATATAATAAAATTCCATTATGTATGGGATCTAGGGTTATTTTGGCTCTTGTGTGGAACACGAGGGACCTGATGAGGCCTTCGTAGCAATTTATAACGAACTCTATTAGAGTTACAGTTAGGATGATTTTTTATAATCTCCGTTCTATTGTAAGGGTGCAAATTAATTATTTTATACGGACCTTTGAAATCTGGTATGGCTTCATCTCTGAGCGTCGTCTTAGCTACTTGCTCATAGACTGTTTCACCTACCTTATGTGGTTTTCTTATGTACTTCCTTAAAGATGATACAATTTTCTTCTCAGTATTATTTACTTTTACCAATATCCTAGTATTAGTTAATCTATTGTCTACTCTGTATTTCGAGCTGGGTGTTATTTTAGGGTTAAACTTTGAACTGGGCGTTATTTTAGGGTTAAACTGCCTAACTTGTCTGTCATTATCGTTATTTTTAATTAGTAAGCCTTTATTTTCGTTGTCTGGTTGGGAATGGTTAGTAGATACTAGATTATCAGGGTTGATTGTTATAATACTCATACTGTCAGTCTCAGTCTCTGACGGGATAATGTTTTGTCTGTCGTTGTCAGGCTCTATGTTATTATCGTTGTTATTACTAGATACAAGGGGTACCTGCGCTATGTTTACACTAGTTTGTGCACCTACGTCTTGGGATATACTGTCATTTATATTGTCGACTTTATTATTATTAGAATTTACGGTTGATAATGATTCTACATTATTATAAAATATTTCGTTCATAGGAAAGGCGTCGGCTTTTATATTTTGTTTGCCTTTATATATAACATTATATGGTCGTAATTTAAATGTACTTCTGTTACATATGGTTCGTCCTTCTGAATTGGTGTTAATGACTTTGGTTA
Organism: Heliconius melpomene rosina; assembly: GCF_056956725.1. NCBI lineage: Eukaryota > Metazoa > Arthropoda > Insecta > Lepidoptera > Nymphalidae > Heliconius > Heliconius melpomene. The sequence continues at coordinate 2,705,660 of NC_140401.1, read as the reverse complement.
TAAATTTTCCATTTTTAACATTAATAATAGCAGCAGGGGATGTCAATCCCTTAGACCAAATATAATCGTCGTAGATATAAAATCCGTCAATATAATTTGTTTTTAACGTGATATGTTTTTCACACTTTGGTTCTATTTTTATAAGTTTCTTATTATAGTCGAAGTAAATAGGTATGTCGGCTGTCGCTGTATGTAATATTTTATTTTTCAAATTAATATTGCTAGATAATGATTTTAATAAATCTAGACCTATAAGTCCTTTGTATTTAGGGTCGAAATCAAAAATAAGGAATTTATGAAGAATGTCAGTATTAAAGATTGGGGGTAAGGGTAAATTCACTACATGACTATGCTGTGTTGTCGCATGGGCTGTTTTTATTTCAAATGGTTCATATTCTACAAGATTTTGAAAAATAGAATTAAATATAACTTCTGATGAAATAAGGGATCTAGAAGCTCCTGTGTCAATTAAAAACTTACCTTTAAATTCGGGAATTACTATGTAGGGTAAATGATCTTTATCATGATTATTTATTTTTACTGTCTCTTTACGTCTGGGTCTATGCCTAACGTAAAATCCTGCTGGTTACTTATTTCGTCATTAACTGGTTCATAAGTATCCTGCTCGTCTGGTATATGTATATTATCATAATAATACTCACCTGGGGTGTAGTGTTGGGAATACTCATTGAGTTGTTGCTCCTGTGGCTCGTCTGTGTAGAAGAGTTCCTCCACTGCGAACTGCGGCTTCTCTGGTTTATTTGTTGACCTCATAGTCACATCTGATATTTTTTGGGGTGGATTTATTTGCTGGTGAGGTATGTTACCTCTATGATTAATAAAAGGTCTATAATTACCTGGGGGTTGTCGGTTGGTTAATCTAAATTGTGAATTTGTAAATGGAATAAAGTTTCTATGATTTTCTTTAACCTTACTTTGGGGGTTTGACATATTAAAATTATTATTAAATCTATTGTATGTGAGCTTAGCTTCTTCTTGCCTAGCTTGTACAATGGCTAGTTCTAATGTGGTAGGCCTGGCTAGACGCACACCTATTGAAATTTGAAAGTCTAATTGGTTCGTATATTGCTCTATAACCATGTTTTCATAATATTCTTTGTTACTATGTTTACCTACGGACAAAAGGGTGTCAAGTATGTCTCGAAGGCGTTTCCCAAAAGTTTCCGCGTCTTCATTTTTATTACGTCGCGTTCGAGTTAGCTCTTGCATTAGTTGGATTTCGTTCCTACGTTCACCTAATCTTCTAATCAAAGCGCGTTTAATCGCGTCCCACGAGTCTAGAGACTCTTCGTATGCTATTGCATCTATTGCGGCTCCACTGAGTCTACTTTTTATCAAACACACAATAGCGGGGTGGTGTTTCGCTGCCCCCTCTATTAATTTCAATATATTATCTACTTCTCTAATATAAAAATTCAACGTTTTTGAATTACCATCGTAACGTGGCATAAAATCTGAAATTAACTTAAAACTAGAATTCTCGCAATTTTCAAAAGACATTTTATCTTTTAATCACGACTAACCTATTTAACAAAATAATTCAAACAAATAAAATATTTCAATTCAATATAATATTTATTAAAATAATATTTTATTATTTCATTTAATTATTTATTCATTATTTCATTTCATTTATTTATTATTTCATTTCATTTATTATTTCATTTATTTATTATTTCATTTCATTTATTATTTCATTTCATTTATTATTTCATTTATTTATTATAAACTTATTCAATAATAGTAAATGCCTATCGCGATTTGAGCTATATAGACAGATACAAAAATACGGAAGGAAATATAGCATAGGAACTTGGATAACAAAAGTACTCACCAAAGAAACCTCTGCATCTCCAACCGGGACTCAACTGCTTGGCAGAACCTCCGATGCTTAGGTGCTCCGCCGGTCTCGCCGTCGTAGATTCTTCTTAATAGATCGCGGTAATAACGATAGAAACCGTTCGCGGGCTTTAAGAGTTTGATTAAAGCCAAACACGCCGCGATCCTACCGACTGCGCCAGTTAAATTACTCAGGCGAGAAAAAGGCTTTTTAAAAATTATTTATTTAATTTTATAAACAACCTTTCTGTTTTAAAGCAAGTTGAAGACAGAGAATCTTTATTAAAATTTTATATAATTCAAAACAGTTAAATCAGCAAAATACTACAACACTATTGTTCGATTCCGCGAGGTGCAAGTGCGGCGTCATGGGAATGTATCCTTATGCATTGTTAACTATAGTCAGAACAATTAATTGTAAATCATTCTTTTTTCCTATTTTCGTCCATTTTGAAACGATCTGCGTGCCGTATAGCAAAATTTAACACCATGTTATATTTGATCAGACCGCAAAGTGACCGCTGATGGGCGTATTATATATCTTAGGTCTCCCAGCTCTCTCAGCATTGTCAGAAATGCGTGAGGATAAAAACATTATACTAATAAAAATATTAGCTCAAACACAAACATGCCCAAAATTAACATTATACAGAAGTACAAAAGTAAAAGTAATTGTATTCGATTGGGAAGAAATAAAGTTATTATCCCCGTTTTGTGTATGTTTTCGTATTATAACGACATTTATTTAGATGTTTTTTCCTTTTATTATTTTTAGTTATTTAAAAAATTACACATTCGTCCAAGACATATTAAACTTTACTTGTTAATTTCGACAAAATTGATCTTTTCCTAATCTAAAACAAATTGTGGGCGTGTTGCGCGTTGGTCCAAAACTAAAACTTACAAAATCGTTTCCAGAGTTGAAGTTTCCGAAGCGAATGGGTTTCGAAGCTACTTAATTAAAGAGTAAATTTTCGGTTGGAACTCGGCCAGTGTATCCTGAACTCTGACCAAACATCCTTTCATGCTGTACCTAGTAATTATCTTAGCCTACGATCCACTTATCTCCTGTCCGGACACGAATTAGGGGAGAATTTTGACTTCCAGTGGTTCCTTTTTTATTTTCTCGTTTTTTTATGTCCATTTTTTACCATTTCAGCGCACGTTTCGAATTACATTTGGTTTTAAAGAGTATCAACTTCGGAACTGACTTTTTAAGTTCAACTGCATTAACTTAATTTATACTAATTATATACATTGATTAATTGATGGATTTATAATATTAGACAGTCTTTTTTATTAAAGTTATCTAATTCCATGGAATAAAAAAGGTTTCTTTAATGAGCTGTGTAACACACAATTACAATATCTAGCATAACTGTCCTTCTGAACGTCGGCTATCTTTATTGAAAAACTTTTAATTTTATCATTTTTAATATCGAAGAAGGAATGTCATTTGAATAAGCAATTTAATTTTCTTTGCGAAATTGCGACCTAAAGACACTTTTCAATGTCCGCGCCGCATACCAGACGCTCGTTGCTAAGTCCTAACTTACTTTGCTACTGGCAATTTTGCCTTCTGTATTCTGAGGGTTGCCAGCCTATATTATATTTAACTTCACATTCAAACTAGGTTAATATTTAAACTTTTTACTATAAAATATTATTTTTATTTAGTATATTTCATATTTTTATATTTTAAAAATATACTGAAATGGTATAATTTCGTTAAAATGGCACTGGACGTTGTACAACCCTACTTAAGACATTCGTTCTTACCGCCTCACCGCGCCGGTGCACTGCCAACACTTTTGTTATTTCGCTTCCGAATGTAAAATGCAATATCGAGTGAATAATAAAATTTTGCATCGGAATTTATTGGTGAAATTGAAGATTTTATTAAACTCGAATACTTGGTATCGACAATTTTACGGTACATTTCATAATATAAAATGTTTTTAAATCTATTAATTATAACGACGCACCATGAAAATTAAATAAAAAAATAGAAACCTAGAAACAACTATTATAATATGTAAATAATATAAATAAGTGTGTAATATTTTATTCAAATATATCACCAACACTATTTCAACCTCTCCCAACCGACGATACATCTAGCCTAACAAATTCTCACAAATGTACGTTCAGCCTTCACAACGTATATAAACGTCATCTCCGTTAGAATACTTTCTGAGTATTATATATTGCGTGTAACGGCGTAACGGCGTAACGGTCCGTGGGTAGTTTGTCTCGGCCTTTGACTGTATACAGTGAGATTACAAAGGGATACATGTTTTCATACTTAGGCTTAATAAGTGGCTATTCACATTGAGGGTTACACAAAAAGGTTATTAGATAACGATTTTGTTAACAAATGTTCAATTTGTTGTATTATTGATTCTTTTCCATTTATTCCACGCCACGCTTACGCCAGTCGTGGCGCGGGGCACAAAGTGTGGCTGTAAACGTGACTGGTTGTGGGTTCGATCCTAACTCGAGGATATGAAATATTTATTTAAATTTATATTTCTATTTCTTCGCTATGATGTCGCGGCAAAGCGCGATGTTGAGATCTGCCATTCAAAACGGCGGAAAGTGGGGAACGGAGGGTCTTAAAACTAGGTTCCCTCTGCCTACCCTGCTGTGTGTTTGTAGGTATAATCAGAAAAGAGAAATTAAAATTATTAATTATCCCGAAAAAGGGTTAAACCCGTAACCATCGCGCTTACAGACATTGTTTCTCTCTGTGTGCCTCAATGATCTCATACAAAATTTCCCAATGCAAAAAGATCAGTAAACGAAATGATATTTCCTATTTTATCAAAATATTTACATCAAAAAAGTGGACGAGCCGTACAAATCAAGCAGATTTTGTCACTTAAGAATAAATCTGGCTAGCATTCACGCGTGTGTAACTAATGCCGCGGGCGTTTGATACCGAGTATAGGAATATAACCTTTATGACTTAGAAAATAAGATTTATCTCTTTTAAATTACTCAATATAAAAAAACTCAACATTTTCGATGGTTTATCGATAGATATTCGATGGTCCTAGAAAAAAGTAACGATATTGCCTATTTAGTTTATTATTATAACCATTAAACCTGCCGAATTCATCAGAAAATGTGGAACGAAGTGTCTCAACACTACGTTCCTTCTGCATATCTTACTGAGTGCAGGATACAGCGTTAAGCTGCAAAAACCTTACTTATTTCACTTCTCCAATTAAATAAGGATTTTGCCTGTAAGACTCAAAAATAAATTAATGTAAATTGACAAAGCGAGAGAGAGAGAGTAGACTTTTCTTGCTTATTACGAAATAAATCCATAATTTATTTCGTAATAGACAGAAATTAACAGGCGTTTAATTTAAATAAACACGCAGCGAACGTGTTAATCATACTGTTGCAGCCTTATTAGTTTTAGTCGGGTTAAATGTTGACTTTATACTAATTTAATTAGAAACTCTGTACGTTTGTTTTTGGTTACATAAATTGTAACACAGGCTTCTTCCATTCAACGTTTCCAACATCCCTATATGCAGAACAAGTAAAACAAATAAGTTAACTTTATTTTATTTTGAAATAAAAAAACTTTATTATCCTCAGTAGGAATCGAATCCGTATCCTTCGTTTGGACATTCAGATGCTGTCACAGCGTCAAGAGCTCTATTAATGACATGTTTAGAAGATCAAAAACATTTCCATTACTCACAGTAATATGAAGGAAGCTTAAGCCCTAGAAGTCTAGAGAGGTTCTTTTATTAATGGTCTGGGATTATGTAGAACATTGATTAATTTGTCTTATCATAAACAATATAGGTAAGTATGTACATGCATTATCTGTCCGTGTGTTGATTTACAACAGTTTGTAATTGTTGTTAAAGTTGGTGTACCAATAAATTATATTAAGCTCCAGCTTAGTTTATAATATATGTTTTTACTTATATGTCATTTTTCCCGACTGCTAAGGAAGGGTTATGTATTAATTAATTTTATTGGCTGTATGTTACATTTACACTGACATATAGGTACTAGTTATTACTTGACATATTTGCCATGTTCATGAGTTCACAATGTATTTTTTTACAATTTCACGCTGTATCCCGCATCCAGCAGGATAGGCAGAGGGAACCCAGTGTTGAGACATTCCATTCCCCACTTTACGCTGACTTGTGGAGGCATTGCCTCGACACCAGAGCGAAAAAATGAAAACATAAACTTAAATATTTCATTTCCACGAGCGGAGATCGAACCCACAACCATTCGCGTTTAAAGTCACACACTCGTGCCGCTTAATATATCCAGTACAAAAAAAACCTATAGCTTACCTATATGTAAGAAATTAATGAAAGAGGACTCCATTGCATACATATTAAACTATTCGTACTCAAAAGGGCAGTAAATCACAGCTAATCATGACCAGTTACACGCATTTATCAGTTCGTAATGGGTAGGCTTCAAGTTGGAGCACCGGATGCGGCCCCTGGTCCCTGGTCCCTGCCATATTTCCCGTCAAACCCGCTCGGCTCCTTGTTAGCGGCGTTTTGTGACTAATGTTTGTATAGGATATTGCTTTAAAGCAGTCAATTATCGCTTGTACGACCAAATTTTTGTTTGAACTTTTAACTGAAATAGGAGCTTTTTAAGTTTTTTTTGTTTTATGTTAGTATTGGACTGAACTGTATAAATATCATGATTACTTATATTCTTCGTTTTGAGTTGTAATTAATTGAATAATTAGTGTCTTGAATAAAAATTGGATTTTTAAATATTAAATACGTAATTATTTCACCTCTTGCAATGTGAGAAGTAACATTGAGAACAAAGTGACGCGACACTAGATTTTTTTAACTGCCTCATCCCTTGGGAAAGGATATTCCTATGATAATAAAAAACATCTGCCACTATTAGCAATAGACCTATAAATAAACATTTTCTTTCTTATTCTTTAAAAAATATTTTATTTGAAAGAGAGACGCAAATATGTCTATTTTCTAATAGGTACCTAACTGAGATGCATTAGAAATATGCGTATAAGAGAAACCAACAAGCAACGGAGGTTCCATCGAGCTGTTTACGGTAAAACCTTATAAAAAATATAACATGTATTTATTTGTCGTCTGCAATAACGGGTGTACACTGTAAAGGGTCCCGTGAAGAATGAAGAGCTTTTAATTATTTTACAGATTATTATTATTTGACTTTTACCAAAAAATACTTCGTCAATAAACATTATAGATATATACATATTTGTCTAGTTTAACTAAAAATAAATATTTTTTTATTAAGAGAAAAAAATATATATTAAACTTAAAGTAGCTTAACTGAATCACATTTTGGATTTAAATAGTGTTAGCGATTTTTTAAGTTCATTTTAACCACCCGTATTGTCAGAGCTTAACAGAGCTTTTTATTCGGGCTCTTCGCTTCTATTGAATTATAATTTACATATATGGAAGAGATTTATTTTGGTATGCTCCACGTTCAACTCTTTCGGAATTTACCAAGTAAATTTTATTATACTATTTTGTATATTGTGAGAGTTGGAGAAATAAATTTATCTTGCTATACTAGATACATATTATAAAATGTACATTGACCTAAAACCTTTTTTCTGTTATCAATTTTTTTATAATAAGAAAGAAAACGTTGGTACTGACATGCTGTAATTTGTCTTTGTTTGTTTGTAAATAAACAAAGAAAACAATTATAACTTTTTAAACTTTCTGTTTTTTATTAATATTGGATTGAACCATATAAATATATAATATTCCCTGTCCTAAGCTACAAAGTAAAGTCGTCCATAATTTTAAGCATAACATACTAAAGCAGTGAAACAGAACCTTTAAATAAATGTGATATAAACGCGTGCAGGTAAACGCCGACGCGACTGGTCGGTCCTCAGGCTTGCATTAACGGAAATTGCTTACCAAATTACTCCTTCTCCCTTTAAAGGAATCTACATCTTCCACCTTTTATATTACAGCTTCATTTGACAAATTGCAGTACATATAATGGCAACAGGACGTGCGTGTGTTTTTGCATTTAACAAAATAAAAAACAGAATGCACTAATAATGCACTAATAATGGAATTTTTGATAATAAATCTTGCTTTTATAGATAAGTTCAATACAAGTTTCATTAAGTAGTTACGCAAGTAATTGAGTTAAATTACATATAATTTACCGCCGCTTACTTCTCTGGTCAGAGCTATTAAGTCCGATGATTAAAGTGCCAATATAAATCACAAGATTACTAGGAATACTTTAATTTGTTGTATTAAATTATTTTTATCTTGTAACTTCGTTGAATTGAATAACTTTCTCATTTGCTACCACCTTGTATGTTATCGAGATTATCTATTTAAAGAGGCGTATGATATATTGCTACTATTTTTAAACGAGATTACATATTTATTTAATATATTTTTGTATGTTTTACATATTATTGCAATGTGTTTTTATTGATTTGAATTATAAAATAAATATTTAGTCCTTGCACGCGATGACTGCAGGTTCAAGTTCAAGAAGTGAAACTCTTTATTTGTTTTCACAAAATTAACTCGGCTACGTCATTATCGAGATGATAAAACTGTCTATAGGTTTAAACTGGCTCTATTTGTCATACCTACAGCACATTTATCACGTAATGTATCTAAAATTAATAAAGATATAATTTTAATTAACACTTGCCGTTCTTCACAGCTTTATTATAACTTACAACTTTAATTTAACATTGTCATACTGACAAAAGCATAATAATGTAAATTCCTCTGTTACCTCTTTAACTTTTGACTTACATAAAGTAACGTTTGAAACAACCGAAGGAAAATGGAAAAGCAAAGAAACTTAAGTCTCTCCAACTACAAACATGGTAGTTCCAACACAATTTCGAACGATTTACAACTAGTTCAAGTTTCTTCACGCTTTGTGCTGGAGCGTGCCACTAAGAGCTTCGTAAGGTATTTACGCCGGTTTCAAACTGGATGCAGTAATGAAATCACCAAATGAATAGATATTACTTGAATACTTTTTAAACAACAAGTTTTTGTTTTTATATAAATGAAGTTAATGTCACTAGTATTACCTACTTTGAAAGTAAGGATGTAATGTCGTAACACTGGGTAGTAGGTACCAGGCTGTGCAGTTCTTTTTTTAAAGACTAATGATCTTAAGTATAACCTTTAAAAGAAATACTTTCCCCACACAATATAAACTATATTTACTAGAATTATTCTTGATTTCTCAATATAAATCACTTTGAAAATAAAATTATTAAATCTCATATCTTCTTAAATTTCAATGACTTTTCATTAATTGTTCAAATTAACACAAAACATTGTTATTTTTTGGGCTTCTACTCACCTAGCATAATACATACTGGGTGGAAACGGTAAAGATAGCAAGCTGCTCTGCTCTATTATTTTATTAAATTCTATTTATAATATTTCTATGTTAATGCTATTAAGAGTGAGCAACCCTGAAAAGATTTCACTTGTAAGTAAATGGAATGTACCAGCGATACAAAGGACACTGTAAGTTCCACTTCAACAAATAAACACGAAGTTTAAAAGAGAAAAGTTAATTGTCTTGCAATAACTTCAGTGCAGACTTCCTATTGTCGTAGATTCCAGCTGATAGGTATGGCACTATTGTTTTCAGGTTTCTTTTCCAAGTCCTTTTAAGTATACGTACGAGTATTTCTAAAACTAGATTTAAATTGTATTTCTTTTTGAGAGAACATTACAATTTTGTATACCTATATACTAAATTGAACAGTAAGTATAGCGTACATTTACTTTACTGATTATATAACTTTATCAAATTTTCATTTGCTTGCAACAGCAACGAGCCAAATCACAGCGTTAAGTTGCACCATTTAACATACAATTCCTCAAGAATTTTCAGCAGAAAGCGGGAAATTGGGAAAGCAGAAAGTATTAATGGAGAACGAAGATATTTAGCACTAGGCTCCTTGGTTCTCTCTGCCTACCCTGCTATGTGCAGGATACAGTGAGAAGTTCAAATTAATTGGAAGGTTTATTTGTACACATAGGCAAAAGACAACTTTTGGCCGCCGAAGAGCCTCAAGCATGTATTAAATTACATTTTTTTAACAAATTATTATTAGAAGTGGTCCTTCAACGAGTTCACCGAATTCGAGCAGTAATGGAGAGCACTCGAAGGATAATCCGCGATCCAATTTGTCAGCCTCTTAAAATGGTCGCTTGTATTTCATGATTGCTATGACATATTATAATGATATATATACGTATATACTTTATCATATAACATAGCATGATGACATTTATATAGGTACTATATCTATATCTAAAGAGTAATATTTTTACTGTGCACCGTAGGCTGATTTTCACTTTATATTTATTTTTCTTGCTCGTTTGCTTGTTCTGAGCTCATTTAATGATACTAATCTGTTAAGCTAAGCTGAAAGAAACAAACCTATGGAAATTAGTACCATATGTTATTTGATTAATATTATTCAAATTGTTAAAAACTGTCAAACAGCCTTTATTTTATACTAGCGGACCCGAACGCGGCTACACCTGCTTGAAATATAAGAATATAATTTCTATAGAAATATAATTTCAATCTAGATGAAATGCTAAAAGTGACTATTATATTTATTTTCATAAGAATGAATATCAAAATGACGCGGTAACAAACGCGGTCGCGTAGCGACGACGGTTGTTATTAACATGGCAGAATAAATTGCATGTCAAATTAGAAAGTATTTTAATTTATTAGTATATATGTGTAATGTAATATTATATAGCCTATAGCACTTCTGAAGAATGCAGCTTTCATACAAAACAAAAACAAAGTAAATCGATCCAGTAGATCCAGAGATCTTAGCGTTCAAACAAACAAACAAACAAACAAACAAACAAACAAACAAACAAACAAACAAACAAACAAACAAACTCTTCCGCTTTATTATATTAGTATAGAAGTATAGATGTATATGCCTTGAACGAACTCCACACTTGTGATACATTATAAGGCTTTATATAACTTATTCATTTAACGATCGTAATGGAGAGCACTCAAAGGATAATTTGCGCCCAAATTTGTCAACCTCTTCGACCATGTCATGACAAAGCACTTGTGTACGACGTATGGTGCATGCTGTTACTAGTCAAGTGAAATAGTCTGAATGATTGTATGTATGTACGTATTGGAAATTAATGACAGGTGAATTAAAAAATATATATAATAGAAAAATATACGTTCTGTATTCTTAGAATGTGAGGAAAATTAGGATTTAGGCCCTATACACTAACTTTACTGTTCCGTCACGCTGTATCCTGTACACAGCAAGCTAGGCAGAGGAAACCTTGTATTAAGGAACACCGTTCCCTATTTTTCACCGAATTCTAGAGACATTGCATGTTGAATGGAGGAACTCAACGCCGCGCTTTCCCTCGTCACCAGTACAAAGAAATGACCTGTCCCGCTTACAGTCGCGCTTTTGTTCCTGCGCCACGATTCGCCTTATTTCACTGTTAACTAACTTTCCTGTTGCCTAACTTTGCTGTTGCCATTTAAACAATTTAGTTACAAACGGCGATGACATTAGAATCGAATTTAAATACAGTGTTTCGTATAAGTTAATAGAAATACTTATTATTATGGGTAAATATAATAAGTCAATAATAGTAAAAGCGTTTTCACTCACTTGACTTAAACACATGTCTAAAAAAAACTCTTACTAAATAAATATTGGTGATATGATGGTTTTTAAATCTTATAACATTATATAAAATATAAATGTTTCAACTATTATTTTTCAAGATGGATACTCTTAACAGTGATTTATCGGTATATCTTTCCGCTTCATCAACCTCTTCATACGGGTTCTCCTGGGATCCTTATGTTTTCTAAGTCATCTACTTCTATAGATATACTATTACTGCCTTGAGAGATTATCGAGATAGTTTTATTTTACCTGAGTGTGCAATTTAGCTATTTATTATAAAATACGACAAACGGTAAATCTTTCTTTTTAAAAAAACAAATTATTTATATTAAAAGTTTTTTTTTTAAATCCATTAAATTTGTCTATGTTTTATGACAGCAAAACAAACAAACACTGTCACATTAAGAAGCCATTTCATACCATAGCGGAAGTGCGTAACTTAAGAATGTATGTATGGTGTTAAATTATCTAATATAGCGTATTACTGACTTACTCTATACATATTACTTACTACCCGTATTACCTTTCAGCCCATTTACTAAATTTAGGTTAGTCATATCATAAGGGTAGGGCGGCCATATTGGTTTACTATTCAATACATTGTTTACTTGTATTTTTATTATCCGAACTGCATAAGTATTTTATTGATTAAGCATTTTTTTTATTATTACTATTAGCAATATTAAAGTTACATAAATTCATACTTACGATTCTTTTTAGGGTTCCGTTCTTTTTAAAGGAAATAGAAACCCTTATAAAATCACTCTGTCGTTATCTCTGACCAGGAAACCTGGTGTTAAGACAGTCCGATAATATTAAGAATTCTAAATGCATTGTATTGAGTAGTGAAATATTAAATGTTACATTTCCTCGAATGGGAATCGAACCCACACCTTGTCGCTTTTACTATCTCACGCTCGTGCTCATGCTTATAAATTAAAAAGTTTCATACAAATTATATTGTATAGATTAAAAAAAAATCTTACATCCTTGGTCCAACAAAAAATATATTTATTCAGTACATTTCCCTTATTAATACCAGCTTTCACATCACATCTGTCCAAGAGCTTTCATAAATAATTACGAGAAACGATATTTTATCATAAGCTAAATTAATAAGCGCCGCCGTTGTAGGGGAAACTCATAAACATAAACAACCAGTATATGAACACCTGTACCATAATAAGTGAGATTCTATGGCAACCCCCACTCGAAGGGAGAGTCTCACTTGACTCCTAGAGGAGCGATACAACGAACTCGGCCTGTAAGAAATCGATGTTGGGGACTCTACCTCTGAAACCTATTTATAATGTACGTATAGACAAACTGCTGCATAGAATTGAAATTTTAGTAATCTATAGGTATACAAGCTTACTATGGTTAATAAATATTAGGGCTATTTTTTTGCATCATCAGCTGGTGAACTGGAAGTAACTAAGAGTATGTCACAGCACATTATAAATCCCAAGATAGTTCTGCCCGTATACAATGAGCTTCTATGCCGAAATCATTAACATTATGAAATATAGAGTAGAATTCGTCAACAAATGGACTATCTAACAAAATAGTATTTTTTAATGCGAACCTGTAGTTCTTGAGATTAGCGCGTTCAACCAAACAAACTCTTCATAATATTAGTTTATAGCGTAGATAAAGTAATCTGAATTAAATATATATCTAATGAAATACATTATAAAAGAGAAAAACAGACGGAAGTAACAAACAGGGAACGGAAGTAACAAAATAAATAATAGCTTATCATTCCGCTTTCACAAAATATTATATTTGTATTGTATTGTCGATACGTTTAAAATAAAGTTAATAAAATAGATATTTAAATAGGAAAATTAAATAATATTATGGTTTTCATGAAAGTAACAATTGTATATTTACAAAAAGTAGACGTCTTACTTATTATTCTGTTTGTATTGTGAACTAAAATGTCATCATTAGAGTCCACACAATACTTAGATTTAAATATTGTAATTAAAGCGCTGCATAAGATACGTAAAAACAATTATTTTTAATGAGTATCACCCGTATGTACGTTGAAGTAAAGCAAATGGCGGTCGTGGAAATTGCATCAAAGGTTAAAAATAATGAATGACGCTGAAAGATGCAGTCTTAAACTCTTTGTGAGGATTTCTGGAGGTTTCACATCCTCTCATGTGTTCGAGATGTAATTTCAAATGTTTAATTGTTTATGAAAAATTCGGTAAAACCTAAAAAGGAGTTTAAGCAAGAAGTCGAGATCCTATTATATAAAAATGTTTCGTTGTCGCGGATGACTTATTGAAGTATCTATACGAAATTTCGGAGGAGTTAATTAATTTTTAAAGTACAATTGTGGCTGCTGATTTATTTAATTTTATTTTTCGATCATTACAAGCAGGGGGTTGCTGAGCAAAGCGAACCGGGGATAGAGCCCCCCAGATGTATATAATAGATAACGAAATTTATTATTAGCGACTAACACACGATTATTACAAATCAGATACAATATAATTCATTGCAAATTATAAAATATGTCAAATGAACAAAGAAAAATACCAATATAGGGTAAGCATACAGATAAATTTTGCACCTTTGTGTAGGCTGAACAAATTACATAGATGGTTGTACCAGTTTCTGTTGACCCACAAAAAGGCATGCGCTTCCTCAGTACTGTATCAATTTGCCCTATTATCCGGGGAACAGGAGGTCCAACGTAAATGGTCGGTATAGAATTGCTGTGATTCAGCATCGGACAATACATTGAATGGGGCGCCAAAGTACAATAGAATACGGATTCGGATATATCGGGATTTCAGATGGACGTTTTATTAGATATATTTTGACACTACAAATGAAACAATGAAACAAGCTGACTGTATGGCAAATAACATTTTAAATCATACATTATTAATTCTAGTTAGGTACGTGCAGCTTCACGCTGTATCCCGCACACAGCAGGGTAGGCAGCAACAGAGGAAACCTAGTGTTAAAACACTCAGTTCCCCACTTTCCGTCGATTTTTTTGAGGCATTACGTGTTCAATAGCGTGTGAATCAAACCCATTACCGTCGTGTTACAGTCACACCAGTTAATAAAATACGTACTTAATTAAAAAATAAACTGGTATTAACTACTACAATAACAAAAGCACAATGTTATTATTTACGAGATATTCAATTCATATTTATTCATATTGATGCAAATGAAATAATATTAAAGAATTTTCATTTAAACGAAATGAATTTCCCTTTGTACAGCTTATGGAACAAAACAAATTGATAATAAAACTTTTCATTCACGCTGTGCGTTTTTATTTTTCTGATCTCCGAATTAAATATGGTTCTGTTCTGATTCTTACCAGAATTCTTATTTATTAATCTCATAATAAATTTATTAAGTTAGAAGCTATATTTTATACTTTTATTTTAGTGACTAAATTAGGACTTTTGAGAGCTTTACCTCTTCGTTCTATACTTTTGACTTTATTTTTTCGATAAAGATTTCTACCATCTAACATCATCCTCATCCTCATGAAGTAAAATTGAACCTACAACCCTATCGTTTAAATACAGTTCAGTTCCAAGTCATGGTAACCTACAAAAGAAAAAACGCTTACAGAATATCATCTAGAATTTCCCATAACCCATTACTTGAAGACAGCACAAAAGAATTCATTGAATAGCGCCCCTTATGTTGGTTTAACGCCATGAAAAGTAACTAAGGTGAATGAATAGGATCCGATAAACCTCTTAGATCTATTCAGAAGAAATCTACTGTGTATGTTATATTTTTTGGTAGAAAATATTTCTAAAAAAGATTTTTTATAGATAAAAATTGTTATGCATTCAGATAACGTTTAGTTCTTGAAATGTTCGTATCATAATATCAATATTTAATATTAATTTGTGTTTTTATTTAAAATTCCATTATCTATTTATATATCGCATGCAATTAATGAAATTCAAATATTATCCTTATAATATCCACATCCTAATTTAACAGTTAAACTAAAGTAAATATGCACAAATATGCATTTATATGCATACAAATGCATACATTTAAATCATCGTACACAGTAGTCCCCAAAAAGATAGATTAATCTTATCACACTTTCAAAGGCATCAAACATTTCATCATGTTTGAAGTGGGCAGCTTCACACGAATATGAAAGCATTCCATTCAAGTTAACCAACAGTTTAGATTTCCATCGTTTCCACGTGGAATACGGATGCGGCGTACAATGAGGGCTCAAAATAACTGGTGTAGGGATAGGCATTGTGCGCGTCCTAGACGCTTCAGACCACTCAACGTCCCTCTTAATTAAGGGGGGCAATACTCAAATGCTCCTAGCGCGTCGAATAGCCCCATTCAGACATGTGCCGTCTGCGACGAGATAACGAACCTCTCCCGGTTATTACACTTCTGTTTCTTTTTTTATCTATGTTCGCAGCTCCACTTGTTTGCGATGACGGCTTGATTAAACAAGGCTGTATACAATTGTGTCATTGCTTCTTCAAATTGTTTTAAAAAAGTTACGCTTGTATTGTATTTTTTTTTTGTTTTTTTGCCGCCATCTCATTTGACGTAAGGCAAATAAAACATGGCTGCGGTCGTGATAATCGGATATTAACCGTGCATAACCTGAGATTGATGGTAAGGAAATAATATGTTATTTATATTTACCGCAGGTTGAGGACCGAAACGTAATTTGTATTCTTAACTAGTTATTTTGATGTTATATTATATGTATTTTTTGTATATTGTGATATCCACTTGAAATAAGTTATTTTCTCGTTTGTGCCTTAGTTTACTACTATTTTTTCACGTTTTTGTTCTTAAATATAAATTAACACATTTAGATTTAATTATTTTGTTTTATACATAGCAGTTAAATTGAATATTGTTTTTCATATCACTTAGGCATCCTACGTGTTAATGATTAAAGCGCTGTCATCTTATTTTATATGAACAAAATCAGATAACACACTCGCACATTAATAAATACTTTTCACTGTGATAATATTAAGAAATTTTTCATTAAGCTAAAACAAAATTTAAGAATTTGACACTCAATTAATCTAATGAAATCTGGTGTAACTTTTTACAAAATAAATTCAATGGGAAGAATTTAATATTTACTAGAGTTTCTTCCACTTAAAACATTTTATAGTATTATTACCATATTTGGATAAAAGACAGATCAATTCGAAATAGTTTAGACTTTACACCGTGTAGGTTCATACATAAATGTTTATACCACATTAAATTAACATGCTATATAACTAATAAAATTTTATGACCATCGCTCTAGACGTGATCCACTAAGGAGGAACATAAAAAGTTAAACTTACGACTGCCATATAAGTGGAAGACGTTTTTTCCAAGTTCAAAACTCTCCTTTTTTGCTTAATCGTCATTACTTTTAAATTACACTTAAATTTCATTCATACGGTTTGTAATTGCATAGCATCGAGCTAGATCTCGTTGTACCGTTAGCAGCCAATAGTTGAACGAGAATGCTGAACCAAGGCCGTAAAAACATCTACGCTTTTTACCCACAGTCGTTTCGTAAAGCCTTACTTACATACAAGTGCAATGTGGAGAGTTTATTGATCGAATAATAATGTCGCAATATAAATTATATTGGCATGCTTTTAATTTTAAGTAAGAATGCATTTTAAATCGAAATTATTGAGATGTATAGGAAGTGAACATGTCGATGAAATTCTGGAAATAATTTATTATGTAAATATTTTGTTAATTGAATTTTAAAGTATTTGCCTGGCCGAGGAATGAATAAAAAAATATATATTTTTTCTATATAAATATTTATTTAATGTGCGTAGTACTTTCAATGCCGAAGTATCTTAATACTAGGCTGTCTTTGCCTACCCAGCTACATGCGGGATACAGCGAGAAGCTAAAAAAGAACTTGTTTTTCTTGTTAAATTGAACGAAGAGAAAACAACTATTATAACCAAGTATAGCCTTGTGCGTATCATTATTAATAGGTAGGCACCTTTTATTACATCATTATCGCAGAAAAGCCCATCATTTAGGTTAAGATGGAGGAAAATAATAAAGACGTTTATTTAAAATCATGCCTTACCAGATCAGACCAGCTCTCATTATTTCGAACTCAAAGCAACTGCGGATGACTCTATCAAAGACCCTTTGACTATGAAGGCGTTGCGGAACAAAACATGATAAATGTTTTACACTTTCAGCAAATTTTGTAAGGAGATGACGGAAGGAAAATGTTTACTTTATTTACGGGAAAAATAAATAATTTTGCCAGAGAGGAAAATTAGACAGTATCTTATAAGTAAAATGAAAAGGTAGCTAGGTAACGTAATTAATTTAATATTGTATAATCAGCACAAAATATTTTTTGTTACTAAAAAAATTCAATGTTAAAATTAAAACTATGGTAAAAATTGCGTAATTATACTAAGCTTAAAATAACAGAAAAGTAGAAGATTATTTAAATAACTGAAGTAGATATAAAAAACTAAAAAGAAAACTTTATATATACTTATTACAAATATAATCAAAAGTTTTTGAATAAGCAAAGGGCAATAAATGTCTTTATAGTCAGTACGTCCATCAAATATCCAATTCCTTACACTGTAGTTGTGCCTGCTGCCTATAACTATGTAATGTGTTCCGGTCAATGACTCACCGCCTCTTCGCGTACAACCTCCGTAGTCCGTACTATTGACGTGAAATGGACACAGATGATTCATTATATTTTTTTCTTATACTAGATACCTATGTTTCATAAGTTTTTGATAAAAATGTATGCTTATTTTATTTATAACTTTATTTTCTATATATATTGCCCATGAGATGGTGGCGCAGGGGCTTTGTATGCTTGTGGGTTCGATTCCCACTCGAGGCAATTAAATTATTATTGTTTTCTATGGTCTCATTTTTACAGCAGTGTAAGGCTAATTTAAAAATAAAATAAATTAATTTCGAAATAGCACAAGTTAAATTAAGAATAATTTTGAGCAGATACAAATAATTGCAATATTCCATTTTTCTTGCGGATGTCAACATTGTTATACCTTATTGTTTGTTGTCTGTGTCTCATTTTCACTGGATTCATCTAGTTGTAATTGAATTGAGAATTTCATGACATATTCATATTGAAGTTATACAATTTATAAAAAACGTAGAGCGAGCTTTTTAATACCGAATATAATAATTATAATGTTAATCTTATAACAAAATGTAAAAAATATTTTCTTTACAAAGTTAACTAAGAATATCGCATAACCCATATTCTTTAGATCGATAGCATGGAAACTCACTTGTTTCTAATATTCTATTTTAAATTTCCCTATAGGTAAGTGGCACTGGCAGTTCGTCATTCACTGTAATCATAGTACGGCGACCCCACCGGTCGATGGGGTTTTGTTTTATTAATTTATGTACTCAGGTAATGCATTCATTGTGTAAGTTGCGAATATTTTATTTCTATTTATAGCTTTTTATAGCTTTCAAAGATGTGTTTTACAATGAAAAATTTGCTAATGTCACGTAAATTATGCTTTTTATATTTTTTTTATCCTTAGTTTTAGTGGTTTATATTCAAGAATTTTCAATAAATAAAAATAAAAAAATTATAAATTACTATTTATTTATGATATATGAGACAAAAAGCCTAGTGATAAATTATTCCTTTCTGTAGTTGCAGTCTATATAAAGGCATTTCATGCTGAGAAACAGAATATATGTATTTTATAATCATTTCGAGCATAAATGTTTTACTATGCGAGTAAAAAGTGTAAGCTTTGGCGTTAATTACTCCTATTTCCTAATATTACAAATTTTTTTTTTATTACTTTTGTATATACGCAATACCTCCAGAATTCGGGGGTAAATGGGGAAACGGAAGTGTCTTAACACTAGGATCCCAGGTTTCCCCTGCCTACTCTGGTATGCGCAGGATATAGCGTGAAGCTTAAAAAAATGTTGCATAGAAAAATGTCACCAAACTTACAAATATGGTTTTGTTTACCTTGAACAAAGTGCAGTGACTTCATCAGTTTGTACTACCACTCATACATACTTAACAGCTTGCATCGTTCTTTGTTTGCTCATCAAGCGTCTGATTAAACTTGCATTACAAAATGAAGTCAACACAAAAGGAAATTGAAGTTGAAGTACTATTGTTTTTTTTTATCTTTCTGTTTTTTTAATTACGGTACCACAAAGATCTCATTATAGGAAATTAACTCGCGGGAAATTTACCCATTTATCTGACCATTGATTGGTACATTTTCCATAAAATATATTTATTTTAATATTTTGAATACAGTGACGGAAATTAAAAGCGCTGTAATTAGATCACTTTTAATTAAATATAAACTGCTACTGCTTTTGATAGATCCTTTTGATGGAATTGGAAAATAATTAATTGTATTTTCAGTTTGATACATTTTAATTAATGCTATTGACGTTGAAACTGATGAATATCAGTGCTAACATTTTAAATAGTAATTTGGAATTTGTCTGTATTTCATAATCCGCATTTTTGAGTAAAGTCATTATTGTATACGAGGCCAGTCGTGGCGCAGGGGTGGTGTAACTGTAAATGCGTCAGGTTGTGGGCTCACCGGAATTCGACGAAAAGTGAGGAACGAAATGTCTTAATACTAGGCTTCCTCTACCTACCCTGCTACACTGAACTACCTACTACGTGAAGTTGAAGCTGTCACAAAATAAAAATAAATTCTGAAATCAATTGAATTATAGTAACCAAAGCCTCAATAAGTCAAATATCTTCGGGTAAAATCTATTATCCTCCATCTGCAATCTTCAAATGAATATATTACCTGTATTATTTTTATTATCTTATAAAAAAAATATGTCCACCGATTAAAATTTCGTTAAAATTTTCATAATCTGTGGTCATTTGTAAACGATGTCACGACGCGACGCAATAAACAGAGCACAAATAAAGCCGTCAAAATGCAATAAAACGTAACAGTCGGCGGCCATTAAAGCGGTAAGCGGATTTAATATTATAATTATTTAAACTTTTAACGACCCCCCCACCCCCCACTTGTGCTGCTCTTGATAAAATTAAAGTGGTCTAAACAAATTATTTCTTAATTTCAGATTTCATTACTTTATGATTAATTATTTTTTTTATGTTTTGAATTTAAGAGTTCATGAGTGTATACTGTTTTGTAAGTTACAGACAAAAAAATATTAATTGTAATTTTATGTTATTGAAAAATAATAAGTTAATTTAGCAAATATTTCCACGCAATTGTTTCGCAATTGTCTCGAGTTAAAGTTAAAGTTACATACTCTCGTTATATTGATAGGTGTACCTAACTATATGTATTAGAACTTGAAATAATAAGCAATTATTAAGCTTGCCTGCCTTATGTACTTACTGCTGTACAATCACATTTTAAAATGATTTTTTTAATATAAAATGTAATATTATTAGAAAAACTAATATAAACATTCTTTAGAGACTAACTCAATCGATTTTTCACCGGCGTCACAGTGTCGTTTAGATTATTAGATAAGACACTATGTGATGGATAGCACCTGTATAATGTGTATAAAAAACTTTATAGGCTAGCAGTAAATTATCTGGAAAATACAACTTTCTTTTATTATAAACTTAAACCTTATTTATAATATATTATAGATATTACGTTTTTTAGAGATTTACATTTAAAGTTCGATGAGTTGACTAAATAACCTTGGAAGTAAGGTGAACTGACACTAAGTTAAATCAAATAAAAATAAAGCGTTTTAAAGTTAGATTAAATAAAAGCCTCCATGTCAATATAAATAAGGTTTCTACAAGGTAATAAGATAGTAAATCACGCGGCGTGACAAACGATTTCTATTCCTCCCCGATTGGGTACAATACGTCAGGCTTACAGCCAGGCCTAGACCGAATTAGGATAATATCAACGATCTCCACACGCTTGCCACCCTATATGGGTTTGACAGATTGTGACTTGCCGAAATACATTTGATATCGACATAAGAAAGTATTATAACTGCCCATTTTGCTTAATAACAATTTTATTTCATCTTTCCAAGAATATAAATATTTTTAATATAATGTTGTTACCGTACAATCTCCTTTGTGTGTTTTCCATACAACGTGACATTGGCGAAGTGAATAGTGCTCAACTGGCACGCTCGAAACGCCATAAATAAAGAACCGAACCGAACCTATAATGTTGTTTTGTTTATTTTTATAAAATCGTTAAATATTGTTTTTTAAATAGTATTTAAAATATTTAGTCTTACTAATTGTATAATCGTCTTATAAAACAAGGTTAAAATTTCTAGTAAAAACCTAAAATGAAGCACGTGTAAATGATTCAACATAATTTTACTTATATTTACATAAAATTTGATCCCAACCGCTCATTTTACATTCGTCTAAAAACAATCATTAATTATATTCACAATCTTCCCTCTTTGTTCTCGTTAATTCTTGTGGATTTCTAGTTTCATTAAAGCATTACAAGGCAAAAATTTTCATCATTAATTTTGTTATAATAATATTTTCTAAATCATTATTTATTAATGAGCCCTCGTAGCGCAGTGCCACAAACGTAGACGCGACGGTTGTGGGTACGAATCCCACTCGGGGAAATGAATTACATACTTAATATTTTCATTTGCGTGCACTGGTAACAAGACGAAGCGCAAGTCAAAATTTGGCACGAAAATGGAAAAAGGAGCATATGCATATTGGTCTCATATTATCACGACTAAATCTAAAATAAAGCTTTAATAAAAAACTGTTTACTTGTTGCAGATAACAATGACTACATAACAGAAAAGAAGAACTTGCTGTATTAATATATAAGGTTAGTATATTAATAAAACAAAAGTATTGACAACTATATAGGTATATTTTTATACTTTTTTTACAGATTTTTATTATTGTGGCGCATCGGCACAGTGTGTAAACCCGGCAGTTGTGGATTCGAGACGCTACCCAAAAAATTGATTTGTATGAACTAAAACTGTTTAAAATGAGTCGCTTATTTTGAAACGACTTCGTGTAATTCGAGAAAATATTTTTTATAACAAAACCTATACTTCAGAGAAACCTATATTTTTTATTTCAGCTATCTTTCCTTCAGGCAACAGTTAATCATAGATAAAGTCTTACCCTCTTCATATTCTGACGCTCAAGTTCATACTCCTTTTTTAGTTTGGTAGGTATTTATAGACATTTTTTTCTTGTTTTTTTATTAAAGTGGTACGTTCGTTAACTCAAAAAAACCTTATTTTTTTATTTAATTCGACAATTTTATTTAATATTAAAAAATAGAAATATCACCCTACATAAAGACATTAAATCTCAATTCAAATAAAATGTATCTTTTGTAATACATATAGCGATATAAATGCGTATAAGATATAAGTACATATCAAATGCCCGACTTAGGGCGGGGATAGCCATTGAATCGGCAATTCCGAACACGTTTAATAGATAGCGCCATTAGCAATGGGAAACCATCACTTTTGGGGGACTTTTCTCCTTGTTCGTTTATTTTTTTCCTTTTTTTGTTAGCTTCACATTGTTTTTTGCATATAACAAGATAGCTATATAGATAGATAAGATAGGGTACATAGTGTTAAGACACTCCGTTTTTCAAGCACGGCCTAATTTTCGAATTTTCGGCCTAAGTCTCATGTTTATACATTAATGCTATGCATGTAATATATTTTCATATTTTTCTTCGGAAGTGTCGATATGAAATAAATTTATTATTTAAATTATTTATAAGAATTATTATTATTCGGTTGTTTTTATATAGGAGATAAAGGTATGGACGATACCATAATTTCTTATAAAAATTTTTTTTACAATTTATATTTGAAAAACAATTTTCAAGTATACCTACTTAATAGTAAGAAACGAAGAAGTATATCAATATCCGTAGTTTTAAATAAATCTTTGACACTCTACCTACAACCCTAGTAGATAGTAGCGAAAGCATTTTATTTTATTCCGCGAAATCGTTACTGATATCTATTTTAGCTCAATAATTTTCCGCTGTGATATTTTCCTTTTATAGTTTTATTTAGATTTTTGTAAAATCTATTCAATAGTAACTTGTATTTTTACTTAAATAAATAATAATTCTATTCTACTAATATCATAAATGTAAGAGTTTTTGAGAAACCTTAGATTAATAAAGCTTATACATCTGAATAACAAATATTTGACAATTTATGTACAGATTTTACATAATTATCGGGCGAAGCCTTGCGTGGGTCGATGGTAAACTATAGTGTTACAATCACTGATACTAAGCCTTTATTTTTATAATTTCCTCCAAAAAAATAAAAGAAAATTAATCTATCTAATTTGACAAATAAAATAAATATCTAAAGATATAACAATTTACAGAGAAGAGAAATATAATAATTAAATTTACTTTCGTTATTTTGTTACATATTATAAATTTCCCTTAAACTTTGAATTTATTTTATTCGCACGTTGCCAAAACCGAATTTTGACACCTCAATTTTACCGACAAAGTTTGTAAATGCCTGAAGCGTTCACTAAGCCACAAAATTTTCACGGGCAAGTTCAACATATTGCAAAAAAATATTCTAGTTTACCTTTAGTTTGCACAATATTTAATAAAAAAAAATAATCATCTATGTCTCTTCTCTACTTTTTATTAAATGATGAAATACTTATAAAAGAATCATATTCGTATCAAGTTAAAGAAAAAAAACTGTCTATCCGAAATATAGCAGTATATTCATGAAAACGACAAAAATACTAGACCCTTCAATAAAGGTGTTTCTCTATTACTGCCTAACGATAAAAAAAACTATTCTCCAGCTATCAAATAAATACATTGTAAACGGAAATTGCCACGCACTCCCATTAATTGCCGCCATTAATCTTGAACCTCGGCCGATTCCTGCTGAAATGGCCGAATTTTGCCGAAAACTCCCGATCTATATAAACACCGACAAATTAAATTGTACAAGGGATTAAGGGGTAGGGAATTCATCGACGTTCTAATCTCAGATTAGCTTGTGTTTGTTTAAGCTGTTTAGGCTTAAAGACACTGATATTTGACGTTTATTTTACAATTTTAAATTTTATGACATTTTTTATACTTTCATTTGAAACATTTCTTTAAATCAGGGCTTCTTAAACTTTTGTCATTCACGACCCCATTTATGATTGCGAGTTTCTTAACGACCCCGCATACAAATATAAAAGAAAAATAAATTAATATTTTTTGATGATTTATTTATTAGGTAACAATATACATATACATATGAAAATATATAGTTTTAGAATTCGTTTTAAAACATACAAAAATCTAAATTTAAAAATTGCACAAAAAATTATAAAGTTTTATTTATTATAGTTTCAAAACTAAAAGTGGATTCTGACCGTCTTAATTCGCTTGAATATATTCAAGTAGTTGCGTGGTAAGTATTAAATTAAAATATAAGAAAGAAATTTTATGAGATGGATGCGCCTGTTTTTTATTGCATAACAAATTAAATCTTGGTGGAATGTTTGAAACTGCTGGACGTAAGACCTCTTCAACATCTCTCTCTCGCGACCCCAGAATTTTGCTACGCGACCCCTTTTGGGGTCGCGACCCATAGTTTAAGAAACCCTGCTTTAAATGATATAAGATGACGAAGTGAAATGTAACTAAATTTCCTCCGTCACCTTCAAAACTGAAAAATAATTTAGCATTTTTTTTTTCAGTTGCTAGAAATCTATATGGCTGAGCTTTATGTAATTCACAATACTTTTTCGAAAACTACATAATTATTTTAAAGTAAAACAAGTTTTTCAACATAAAATCTAATGTTGGTTTTAGTATTTATGTCTGAGCTAATCTCATAAAGATTAACTGTTGCAAATTGATGCCTATTATAGCTTACCGTTATCGTACTCGGCTAATAGTAGAAATTGTATACTAAAACTTTACTACTGTTATAATAAAAATATTTAAAATCCGCTGCTGCTGCTACTGCATGCTGCATGCGGTATCCGTGACAGCAAGGTAGAAAGAGGGTATATTAAAGCACTCCGTCATTCATTCTTCGCCGAATTCTGGAGGTATTGCGTGTTTACTGGCGGAATTTAACTCGCGTTTCATTTCCTCGATTGGTGATCGAACCCACAACCAGTTACATTGACAGTCACAGTCTTGCGCCCCTACGCCACGACTGGCCTCGTAATAAAAATGTGTAAGTAAAGAACATGTATATTTTAATTTTACATTTTATTTACAGATGGGCAATCGAAGTTTATGGCGGACGAGGCGGCGTTGCTGTAGGTGAATGGCGAACAGGATGGCGCGATGGGCGCAGGCGGTCCTTGCCGCTCTAGCGCTCTCCACCGTGCACGCTTACCTCATCATCGTCCCGGATACAGCACCACCCGGACACATCGTTTTAGATGCAGCCGTATACAAACTGGGATCAGAACGAACTTACACTATCGACGTCCATAGAACTGCTAACTTTGTTCACCACATCTTGCGAGTCAACAGAACATCGGGTCTTGTAACTTTAAGAAAAAGATTGAGATGCGACGGTGTATTCTACCCCAATCTCTTCACGTTCTACGTAGACTCTACTTCCGAACGAATACGAGACATTGACTATTACAGTCTACCTATCAGAGTTTTAGTGGCTGGAGAAGATTGCAATCGGCGACATGCAGATTTGTATGATATTGATTTTGATCGAGTCTACGATCAGAATGACGCCGCTGTCCAGTATGAGGATGAACACCCTAGAGATAAACGAGAAGTATTTTTTTCGGAAAGTGTAGATTGGAGACTGTTAGAAGAAAATGAGTTGAGCTCTAGTCAATATAACGTATTATCCACGGCGTATCCATGGTCCAATGAGATGTTTGAAGACTTTGGAGCGATAAATAAAACAAGAAAGAAACGATCTCTATTAGTGCCGTTTGACATGGCCATAGATGTTAAAATTGCTGAAGCTAAACAATGGATTTCTGAGACTTACGCCAGCTTCGCAATTCCTACAACTGACCGATGGCAAGGAATTTGTTTAAAAAGATCTCAGTTTGTAAATTCTTTAACAGCTTTTCTACCTCGAACTGTTCAAAAAAAGTGTAGAGTTCAGTTTCTGGACGTGAGTGACCCGCGTTTCGTTATAGAAAATAGTCAAGGCGATTTAGTGGCAAGTGATGACGTGTGTATTCAAGAACCGATGTGGAAAGTGTCTGTTCTTTTTACGTTCAACTGTGAGCGGACTAACATTGTAGACTCTGATCATAGATTAAAAATAGTGTATCATCACCAAGAGCTGAATGATACCGATATAGCAAAACGTGTGAAGCGTGAATTACGAAATCAATCACCATATTTCGAGCAAGCACTTTACGTAGCATCCGTAGCCGAAGAACAAACTCCTGGAGTGATCGTCACAACCGTAAGGGCGCGGTATGTATACTTTTAACTTTGGCATTTTTTACCTCGTGTTATATATAAGTGCAGCTGTATACCACAAGCGTCAAATGCCGTTCCAGTCTTTAATCCAAATTGTACTAATCAATGAGTCATGAATGCCAAGGAAGTAACACCCCGATCGTAAACCATCTGCTTTGCTTTAATTGACTAAGCTGGCTCGTTGAGCTTTTATGATCTCATCTATTTTATGCGGTCCGGAAACAATGTAGTCGTGATGGATAACAATGGCGGAGGGTCATAAAGCTAAAATAACTCAATTACTATGAAGTTGACTCTAATCTAAAGCATTTCCTAACTATATTTTCTTTATAAAATCCATCTGTCATTTTCACAAAGCTTACACGAATTCTTTTTTCTGTTTTTATGGTTAAAAGTTTTAGCTTTGAAAACTTTTCAATTTCTTGTTTTTTCTTTAGTCTTTTATATGCATAGAACAAAAACTTTACATAACCATAATACAAATATTGTCAAGCCTTAATTTTATTCATAATTATCATTTCTATTAAGCTAATAATTGTGATAAAAAGGCACAAAGCAGGAAAGAAAGTTATTTATTTCTTCTTAAATAATTTATTAAATTATTCTCTGTGTAAATTATACATTTAATGTTGCCAACCTAAAATATTAATAATAATAATCCCATAGAGTTGCATTCGTTCCATGTAACATCGTGTGACATCTTTATTAAGTAGACAAGATCCGACAATTTAGTCAATTTCCTGGGTTCACCGCCGTGTGACTGGGTTTTCCTTTGCGGAGTTATTGCGCCGCCGCGCGCCGCCCATATAATTAGATGCGGTGGTGTAGGACTTGTATTCGCAGTTTTCTTCAGTTAATGCGGTTGTAACGTGTTTTTAAATGGAAACCTTTGCATATGCAACAGAAATGGGAATTTGAATTTAGTTGGTTTTCCGTATTCCTTAATTTTTTTCTTTGCTATGTTGTTTTTATTATCTTTATAATTTATAAATGCCTATATCTATCTTTACGATACATACATAAACATAAATCGCAATAAAGTATGATAATTTTCAGAACTTTTTGAAATGTAATCTACATATCCTTTCTCGAAAATCGCAAATTGGATTTTAATTTGCCTTATTCGAGATTGAAGGAAAATGCATTACTTTGAGCGCATATTCAGAAAGAAAGAGGCAACTGAAAGTTCCCTTTATCTGTTTGAAAAAGTAAAATTTTAATTAAAATGTTCATGCTGACCCATTTAGTGGATAAAAATTCATTAAAACAATACAAAGCTCTTTTTAAATTTATGATGATGCATTTTCATTAAATTTATTACATTTAACACATATATGTCCAACTTAAGAGCAACTTATTTAATTTTTAACAGTGATCCAGAAAACAGTCCAGTCACGTACTCTATGTCGAGTCTCTTGGACTCTAGATCAGCTGGCATGTTCGCGGTTGACACGAGGACTGGCGTTGTCACAACTCAGGCTCGCTTGGATAGAGAAAGGCTTGACGTTCACTACTTCAGAGTTGTCGCTCAGGATGATACGTTCCCACCGAGAAGCGGTACTACGACGCTTCAGGTAATTAATGTCGATTATTAAGTAGATGATATTTCATAAAAATATGAGTATAACATTATTTTAAAGTAAGTTTTACTTTAGAAAAAATATTTTATGGCCAGTCAGGAGAAAAAGTATTTCTAATCAACACGTGCCTGACTATACTTTTGTTCTACTGTAAATAAGAGAGAGAACTCTACTACTAAAATTCTTAAGTAGAGTTTAGTTCTACGACAAAATAAATATTAAATATATTGTTTAAATAATATTATAGATCAATGTATTGGACTGCAATGATCACGCACCTATTTTTGAGATGCAACAATATGAAGCAAGTGTGAGAGAAGGCGCCAGCACTGGCACCACGGTGCTGACTCTGAAAGCGACTGATCAAGATATAGGGAAGAATGCAGAGGTACGAAGATTAAACAATTTATTACTATGATATATTTAAACTATAGTTAGTATATATATAATACTTTTAGTAAAAGACCCATAAAAATATACAGTAGGTGCATCATATACTAATTGTTTTACTACTGCATCATAAATTATGGGCGTCAGCGTACAAGCACAGTCATTAACTTGTTTGACAACCAGTGTTGTTGGCTTGTTATCGCATAATAATTACTGAAAGGCTTGGAATAATAAAGATTCGTTCTTCATTGCATTGGTATTTATAGCTTCGCTGTCAGTAAGCGAAAGCAAATTTAATTTGCACATAGAGTAAAATGAGTTATGTTATTGATATAGAGAAACTTATATGGATGAATAAATCAAATGATTTTCTTTTTTATTTGAGTTGATTTACTCTCACATAGCAGAACTCAATATTTTATAATATTTTTACTGATACTATAAAAACTATAAAGTGTAAGCCCTTCGCGGCGCAGGGGCGTAAGCGTGGTGCTGTAAACGCGACGGTTGTGGGTTCGATTCCCACTCGGAGGAATGAAATATTTAATATTTCATTTTCTCGCTCTGACAAAAGCGCAGTGTTAGGTTCAGCAATAACACCGCTGTAAATATCTGATGGTGCTGCACCGCAAACATTGCGCTTTTAATAATGCAAGAAATAACACTGAAGACGAAAATAGGAACTTCTATTTCAATCTAAATGGGTCAAACTATGGCCACTCTCGATAATTGCCATTTACATATTTTCTTAAAAAAACCTTTTATCTTATGAAACAATATATAATTTATTATTATAAACTTTTTAGCACATACATATAACATTTATAAATAGTCTAGAAATCATGAGTTTTTTTACTTTGTAATCGACTTTTCTTAAAACGAGTAGGTACTTTGATTTGATTTTTTACATTTTTTAGGTACCTTGTGTATAACAAATTGTTTAACGTAACGGAATATTTCGAAAGTGAATGAATACTATATTCTATTTTATAAATGATCTAACATATGTCAATACTCAATTGTAATATCTACAATCGTTATTAATGTTAGTATATGTTACCACTAGAAAATTTAAAAAAAAACAACTTACAAAACAATATTATCACGTATTTGTTATCTATAGAAAATTTGTTTATTGTTTGCGATATTTTCGTCTTTAAAAATTATAAAAGAAATATTTATTTCAGGTCGAGTATTCCATAGACTCTGTGAAAGCGGAAACTTTGAATCCGGAAGATTTTAACGAATCTACAGAGACAGGTACAGAAGCTAACGCTCAAGACGTATTCAGAGTGGATGGTCGAAGTGGGGCGTTACTGACGCGATCATCTCTGGATAGGGAAAAGGTTTCAAGATACACTGTTATAGTAAAAGCTACGGATCAAGCAAGTCCGTTATCTGACAGACTGTCGAGCAGGTGAGTTTACTTTTTATCCGAATTCGTGATTCAAGTGTTTGTTTGTTTTTTTTATTTGTAACGGTAAACTACTACTAAAACTTTGAACATTGGATACATCACGGCGTATCGTACCACAGATACTTTACTAATACTTGTACATATTCATTTATATTTCTTGTAAATTATAAATTTAGGTAGGTAAAACTTAATTTAAACAAAGTCTTTTGTTTCACAGATTTATTTTAATTTATTTTTAAATCTATTTTTTGTTCTAGCGCAACAATTCATGTTAACATCTTGGACGACAATGACAACTATCCGCAGTTTAGTGAAAAGACCTACACAGTAAACGTCGACGAAGATATTACCGTCGCTGACAATCCTGTCATAGCCAGAATAAAGTAAGTTACCCCTCTTTTAAGGAAGATAATATAATCTAAGAGGTCCTCTAAAGCGCCTTAATAAAGCTAATAATTACATTTAATGTTTTTTAGCTTCATTCCGTATCCTGAAGCAGGGTAGGCAGAAGGAACCTGAGAACCTAGTATTAAGCACTTCCGTATGTCATTTTTAGCCTGATTTAATAATGTAAAATAGTTTAAACTTTAACATAGTTTTTTATATATACGGTACAGTTCGTATAAGCGTGCGGAACTAGAGCAATCTCGGTTAAAGCAATTAGAAGTCGATTACTGCCGCGCTATGTGTAAGAGTAAACAGTATAATTCAATATCAAAGTTGTTTGAATCCATTTTAAATGTTGTATTGCAGAAATACGCTGTAGGGGACTTCATTGAGACCATTTGTTGTTGTGAAAACTTTGAAATATTTTCTGATTCCTGATGTTTTAAACTTTTCTAAATAAATTTTCTGTTTTCTTGAAATATATAAAATGTATAGACAAGTTTACTAGTTTTTCTCGTGGTTTTGTCTGCACACTTTAAAATTATATTATTAACATTTGATATTATATTATTAACAATCTGTGGCGCAAATATCATATTAAAATTATAGCGTTTTATTACAAACAAATTGTTCATATTATTTTAAAGCAAAATATTATAAAAAAGAAGAAAGTATATTTACTTTTGAAAGAAAACTTAGTTTCAAGTCCATTAAAGCAGAAAAAGTAAATAATACTATCCAAATCAGTATAAAAATATGACTTATTCAATATGTAAATAATATAAGTTAAACTACAAAGCAAAGGAGATATGTTAGTCAATTTCTTTGCATCCTTTTAAACGTTAGAACGCCGTCTGCCTTTTCGTATTTATGGGTCTGGAATAAATTGTTGTTTATGGATATTGCGTTTTCCGATAGGTATGTGCTATGTGAAATATGTAGCTTAACATTTTTAGAAAAGTTTTGGTTCGTAGAAGTATTCTATTATTTAAATTATCTTGCCTTTTGTTATGAAAATTTAAATTTTATTATAATTATGTTTTTTAAATTATACTAGGTACATCTATTTAAACATTAATTGTAAAAAGAATACAGCAATACTAAAATTAAATTGTATATGTGTTTACAGAAGCTTTCAACAAAACTTACAAAAGTATAATGGATGGGTATACAATTAAAAAAGTTTTGAATTCGTTTCAAATACAATTGATTTCCAATTCGACCAAACTATTAGACAGTCGAGTAACTTTGTTAATTATATCACATTAGTTCTACTATTGTTGTTATTAAAATAGCTGAAACATGCAATGAAATGATAATAGAATACAAACAAAAGACTCTTATATTAATCACTAATTATAACTATCGTACTACGCCGAATTGAATTGTTTTATTCTTACTTATATAAATTCTACAATGTCTAGAAACGTATACCTCTCAGTTATTCTAGGTCGGTATGAAATCTATTTTAAGGGTGACTAGCCGTCGGGAACACTTTAAAGTTACGACAGCAGTTGTTTGGGTGTATGACGGCAACCAATTTCACTAATAGAAATATCGGATGGAAGTTCTATATTATTTAATATGATTGTATTTGATATTTTAGGAAGAGGCTACAAAATGTTTTTGTTTAAATGATTCTATTTTATAAGGGTTTTATAATAAGCTAGCAGGTTTACATATTTCTATAGAATAAAAAATGTTGAACGTCAGCTACTCAAATATACATAAAAAAGAATAAAAGTGAATAGTTTTATTACATGTTTTTTATGACATTTTGGGTCACTTAAAATATTTATGTCCATAATTTCGATAAAGGCTTTTGATTAGGAATCATAATCTTGAATATTATTTCATATTCTACATTACAATTATTTCTTATTCTATAATATATTTTTAGAGCAACGGACGCCGACGTAGGTGCAAATGCGGCAATACGGTACGCAATCATCGGCGGAAACACTCAGATGCAGTTTTCTATAGACAGTCTGAGTGGAGACGTTTCATTGGTGAAGCCTCTCGACTACGAGCAAGTGAGGAGTTACCGTCTGGTGGTAAGGGCTCAAGGTATGGTTTATTACGTTATCTTAAATGCTTAAATCTAATTTTTTTTTAATATGTTATAAATAGAATTTAGAAATATATTGTATATAATTATATATATTAAATATAATATATATTAATATTAAACTGTAAATAATAAAATCTATATCATGTTTTGTATTATAAATGTAATTGAAAATATACTTAGAATTATGTTTACTTTATTCGCGTATATGCATGTGTGATGCAAAAAGAAAAAAGGGTAACAGTACCAATGAACGGTATTTAATTAGGTACATAAATAACATTATTTATGTATATAGTATTCAGGACTATTACTCTATTAGCAACGTTTAATGATACGAAGAACCAGAACTTACTTACAGGTTTCTCCTTTTTTAAATTTACTAGTAAATAGCTAAAAGAAACTTTAAAGAACAACTGCTTTTTGCTTCCTTGCTAACCAGAATTTACATTCTGCGATGCACTGGCATGCGGTAGTATCCGGTGACATGTGACGTGACTTGAAAAACATTTATTTTATTTATTAAATAAAATTCCTTTTAATTTTCACGCTGTATCCCGCAGATAGTAGGGCAGGCAGAGAGAACCTAGTGTTACGACACTCTGTTCCCCTAAAATAAAAACGTATTTTTTGCTAAGCTAACTTAATCTTATTTTATTACTTTACATTTCTACAGTGACTCTTAGCTTAGTCCATCTCGTTCATAAATAATTTAGTGTGAGAATTACATTATTTATAAGCAGAGCTTCACACGGTACTGGCACTTGATACAACCAATGCGTTCTAACTGAACTACTATACTACTAGAATATAAGAAATATAATGAATATTTATGCTTTCACTATCTTTAAGTACTGCTTAAAGGATAGGATCATTTATACTGATAATTATTTGCATATTATAATTTTAAAGTTAATATACTAAGTGAGACGACTATATAGGGAATAAGTATATTTTTATTTAAATATTGATACATTTATTGAAATGATAAAACTTAGATTTTTATTTTTGCGCCTTATTTGTTTTTTTTTTATTTAAGACTTACTTTGACTCGACCTTACTGTACGTGACCTTACCCTGCTTTTAAAGTCAACCGAAAAAAACTTTTTGAATTATTAAAAGCAAATTATAATTATTCTAATGACCTATGTAACTTCGTTTCCGTGAACTATAAAACGTCAAATCTCACTCTTTTCCGTTTCCGTTGGAATTTCGAGAAATCCTCTCCTAGTGTAGACTGCGTTTTTTCTACTATACGTTGGCACTGAGTAACAGAAGAGTTGTATTTACTATAAAAATAAAGATTTATATTTTATCCCAATTCAGACGGTGGCAGCCCATCTCGTTCAAATACTACGCAGTTGTTAGTGAACGTGAAGGACGTGAACGACAACCCGCCGAGATTCTACACGTCGCTGTTCCAAGAGTCCGTCAGCGAGAGCGTGCAAGTTGGATATAGCGTTGTTAGGGTGAGTATTGGAAAAAGTTTAGATAGATTATATTTTTAAATAAAGGGTTTATTTATTCAATTTAATATTATGTAGTATAAAAAAATTATGTTTAGACACATATAGTATTAGTAGGTATATATTTTATTATTAAAAATATTTTTTAATTCTTAATTAATTCATAAAAAGATAACCAAATTTCAATACAATAAAAAACCTACTTATACATTTCTAGGTACAAGCCTACGACGCAGACGAAGGAGTCAACGCTGAACTAACCTACACGTTAACAGATAAAGATTATAATGGTAATAATGATTTACCAATCACGATCGACCCGCGTTCTGGATGGGTTTACACGTCGGCGCAATTGGATCGAGAAGTGCAATCGAAATATCAACTTCAGGTACATTTTTTATTATTTTTTTTATCTATCAACTTCAAGTATATTTTTTTAGCTTAACGCTGCATCCCACGCACTTGATAGGCAGAGGGAACCCATTTTTCACTGAGTTCTGGAGGAGTGGAAATCAAACCCACAACCCGTCGCACTTACAGTTATACGTTTGTGCCCTTGCGCTATGAGTGGCTTTTTTATTATATGGAAATATTACCTTCCAGTTCTTCTTCGTGAGCTCTCTAAGCTTAGCTCTGTCCAGCTAGACGATATAGTTATTCTATGGATTATTCGTGATTTTTAATTTAAAGATATATATATATATTATTTTTAAAAGGTTTTTAATTTAACAAACGGGGTGCCAAATAAGCCGTAAAATGCATCATACAATGACATGTAATGTAAATAAGGCACACTATACAATATCTCTGAATAACTGAAAACTGGACAGAATTTTTTTTCTTTGCCATGATGTTTTATGAGAGCGTAATTTAAGCCAAAAACCATACTACTTTTACGTTAGGCACTTCACCTTTGCCAAAAGGTCTACCAATATAAAGACAACAATTTCAAATGAATAGTAATTGTTTTGATGTGTTACTACACACAAAATGTACAAAACAGTTATATCATACCTTGCTCTATAATTGATTTAAGCTTAACGACCATTAAATATAAAAATTGTAACCAATTTATTAAATGAGAAGGGCTAATGATTGCGATTACATCGTATATGGTTTAACCCGTCGTGTATTGATCCGAGCGTCATTAGTCTAATAACGTAGATATACAAATGTGACGGACATTTTTAGAAATATATAATACCTTTTTTCAGTTTCCTTCTTTTTTTATTTATTCATTGTTAACATTATGTTGCTAATGGACGAATGGTATTTTTTCATTGATGGTTTTATAAATATCAATGTAAAAATCTTTATTTTGATATTAAAACGTAACACACCGTATAATGGTTATTATGAAGTTTTAAATAGTGGATATAATTGACATCAATTTAGAGGTGAACTACGAAATACCGATTGATATTTAAGAGATTTTTAATACGTACATACGTTTAGTATTAATTAGTGTTAAACTTGAAATGCTAAGAACCTTTCTTCCCATGTCAGGTGCAGTAAAAAAGACCATCTGGTCTTTTTTATTTACGCATACAAAACACAAAAGCCAATTTTTTATGATTTTACCAGGTAACAGCAACAGACAGTGGTTCACCACCCCGTTCAGCAACAGCGTCAGTCATAATAGTGGTGCAGGACGTCAACGACAACGACCCGGTGTTTTCGCCGCCGCAGTACGAGGTGGAGCTGGCCGAAGACGAGCCTCCCGGCACGCCGGTCGTGACGGTCACTGCGACGGACGCTGATGAGGATAATAGGTGAGATGGTCAATTTTATATAGATGATTTTTTTAGATTTACGTGTTGTAAGCGTCTTACGTTTCTAATTATATATGAGATAAATATTTGGATAGCTTGTATATAGCTGGACATTTCGTTTTGTTATTTTCTTCCTGTATACAGAACTAACTCAATACCACACTTTGGTTTATCAGATTAGGGAAATGAAAGTAATTATAATATGTTTATTGCACTGTAGCACGATTGTATAATTTCCTGATGTGCCTCCTTTCCTGTGATCGAAAATCTATAATTTCCTATTACTTTTACATTATAATAATTTATGAAATATTAACTAACTTCCTTTACAGGTTACACTATGAAATAACAGGAGGCAATACGCGTGGGAGATTTTCAATAACCTCGCAAAACGGCCGCGGTCTAATAACTGTGGCTCAGCCCTTGGATTTCAAACAGGAAAGGCGATACGTTCTCACCGTTACCGCCACAGACTCTGGAGGAAGGTCTGATACAGCGATGGTCCATATAAATATAACTGATGCCAATAATTATGCGCCGGTATTCGAAAATGCACCTTATACAGCTTCGGTAAGGTTCACTTTTGGAAATATAATATATTTTTCATTTTGTATCTTTATATCGATTTATTATGTGTAAAAGTTTAAATACATATAGATATAAAAACTTCCTTATATTCGTATTGGATGACGTGGATTTAGGTAATTAAAAATACATATTTCTTGCCAGGTCTTCGAAGATGCACCAGTCGGCACAACAGTGCTGGTAGTGTCAGCAACGGACAGCGACGTGGGAGTGAACGCACAAATAACTTACACACTTAGTTCAGAAATATCAAACGAAGCCGTCGCCCATCACGAACAGGAATTCCATATTAATCCACAAACTGGTGCTATAACTACTAATAGGTTATTGGACAGAGAAACTATGAGTGGTAAGTCATAGAATAATGTATTTTGTTGAAGTGAGTTGTCATAGTACTCGACAGGAGTATCTAATTACAGACATTATTGTTGTTAGTTCTATTCTCACTGGGAATTATATTTATAATTGATCTTTCTATTTATTTAATATCCTTAATGTAATGTTAGACACAGGGTTTGTGTTGAGGTCGGCGTCATCTCATACACAATATAGGTAAAAACGGAATAACATATAGCTAAGTTCTTGGGGCATATTGGAAAGAACTTAAAAATATTATAAATCTCCTCCATATTTTTTCCCACCACATATATACTTTGCTTCCATCAGAGAGAGTTTTGTCAATAACTTTAAGCTTTATTGCGAGGCGGAGTAATCATTGATAGCGGAACACTATGGTTTCTCCATATCCCTAGGACAAGCTCAGTGTAATCTTTGCATAAGTGCTCTCTAAAGTATTTCGTATTTGTATTTATTGAGCTTTAAAAATCTATTGTACCTAAATCTAACAACATTTTTCTCACAGGTTATCTTCTAACAGTGACAGCACGTGACAGCGGTATTCCGTCCCTCTCAGACACCACCGACGTAGAAATATCAGTGGTCGACGTGAATGATAACGAGCCGGTGTTCAAACAACAGTTGTATAGCGCTACGGTTGTGGAAGACGCTTTAGTTGGTAGGTTTTATTTTTTTTCGTCGATTCCTCTCATCAGAACTTCCTTTCGATTCAATGGTAGTTTTATATTTATTCGACGATCAAAACGTGCACATAAAACTCTATTAGAAATATTGGGTTAATAAAATAAACTAAATAATTATAGGTACATCAGTAACACAAGTGAGTGCAACAGATGCAGATGTAGGTCTAAATGGCAGAGTGCATTACGAACTCGAAACAAGAGATAGAGAAGAAGGTTCTTTCGTAATAGACCCCGCTTCAGGAGTGATAAGGACTAATAAAGCATTAGATAGGGAATCTGTGGCTATATACGATTTGAAGGCACTAGCGATTGATGGTGGTACGCCGCCGCAAAGTTCTACGGTATTTTTTTTTATTTTAAATATTATTCATATTCATAATTCTGTTTTCGGTTTTAGGCTGTAGTGACATACTGTCACAATTTGTAATGTTAACTCACCCACATTGGTTGTGGGTTCGACTCCCAATGGGGAAATAAATTATTGTCACAAATAATCAAATATGTATTTGAATTTATTAGTATTCCCATGTATTTTTTTACTAAAAATACTAATTACTTTCATAAATTTTAGGTAATAGTTCATATAAAAGTAGAAGATATCAATGATTCCCCGCCTGTATTTGAAAGTGATTGCCTAACTTTCTATATTCCTGAAAATAGTCCAATAGGGACGACTGTAGGAGAGATTTACGCTCACGATCCTGATGAAGGTGCCAACGCGGTGGTACATTATTCTATTAAAGGTACATTTTATTGTTATATATTTATTCTTAGTTTTTATCTTTACATATTCACTTCATGAGATTTGTAAGGAAAAAACGCACTACGTTTTTATAGACTTTTTTAAATATATTAAATAATTTTAAATGACACAATATAATTAGCTTATAAAAGCTTATTTATTCCTTTTTATAAATCTACCTAATTAATTGTATTTTCGGTTCGGTTCGGTTCTTTATTTATGGTGCTTCGAGCGTGAATTGTATTTTCTAAAAATTATATTTATACTATAAAAAATCTAAATACTGAACCATTTTAATATAAAAACAATATTCCGTAAGGCTGGAAAACGTTTTTATTTTTTTATAGACTTTTTTAAATATATTAAATAATTTTAAATGACACAATATAATTAGCTTATAAAAGCTTATTTATTCCTTTTTATAAATCTACCTAATTGATTGTATTTTCGGTTCGGTACGGTTCTTTATTTATGGCGCTTCGAGCGTGAATTGTATTTTCTAAAAATTATATTTATACTATAAAAAATCTAAATACTGAACCATTTTAATATAAAAACAATATTCCGTAAGGCTGGAAAACGTTTTTATTTTTTAATTAAAATCTTTTATTTTATAACAGGAGGAGATGATTCCAACAGCTTTTCACTAGAAACACGCCAAGGCTCAGATAAAGCTGAACTGGTAACCATGGTGGATCTCGACTACGAAAGCCCCAGAAAGAAATACGAATTAGTTATAAGAGCGGCAAGCCCGCCATTGTGGAATGACGTTAGAGTTGAAATTTTAGTCACCGATATGAACGATAATGCACCCATGATGAAGGATTTTCAGATTATTTTCAACAATTATAAAGACTGTTTTCCTGTTGGACCTTTTGGGAGGGTTCCAGCGTATGATGCTGATGTCACTGATAAGGTTAGTTTCGGAAAAAATATAGGCTGGGATAACCATAAATCATACGGTTTCTTGATTAATTGGGAATCATAGCTTTTTTTAATCTATTTTGTAAAACCGTAAACCATCACAGATTTTAGATGAACTGAATAATACTTGATATTAACTAAATAATATTAGATAAGTCTAGAGGTAAGCCTCTATTTAATAAGTTAATGTCTATTAATACAGTTAATACAACTAAATATTTTTTTATAATTTTAGCTACAATATCGTATCCTATCGGGTAACAACGCGAACTTGGTACTTCTGAACGAGACAACTGGTTCAATGACTTTGTCACCTCAACTGAACACAAATGTACCGAAATTAGCTACTATGGAAATATCTGTTACTGGTAAGTTACTGAAAGACACTGGAGTTTATTAAAATATAAATGTATTTTTTTTACCCTAATTAAATGGATACGAATAATGCTGGATTAACTTTTTTTGACCACAAAAACGGTTCCCAATACCAATACTATTAATAATAAAAAAAATAGTAGTTTATGTTTTAATATTAAAAAAAAATCATATTATCGACATTATATTATTTTTTAGACGGAGTAAACGAAGTTAAAGCAGTAATGCAACTCCTCGTGAGACTAATAACAGAGGAAATGCTGTTCAGTTCGATCACAGTTCGTCTAAACGATATGACTGCCGAACAATTTCTGTCCCCATTACTTGGGTTTTTTATTGATGGTCTAGCTGCTATTATACCGTGCCCGAAGGAAAATATTTATATTTTTAGTGTGCAAGTAAGTTATAAAGTAGTCGTTTTTTTTTGTATTATAATTTTGGGCTATGGTAATTTGCCAAAGAACTTTTAAGTAAAATGTAATCTGCCTTGACAATACTACCCAATATAAGAAAATAACCATTTTTACAATTTAAGTACAGCACTGGCATAAAAAGTCACTATTCAATATTACAAAATAATAATTGTCTGCAATTTCAGGACGACACAGACGTAACTGGCAACATATTAAACGTATCGTTCTCAGCTCGCCGACCGGAAGCGGAAATCGGTATCAACGGCGATACATCTCCATATTACTCGCCCACACACTTAAGAGAACGGGTTTATTTACATAGAGCTACGTTGGCTAGATTGGCTACAGTACAGGTACGGTATATATAATAACAATATTTATTAAATTAATATTTCATACTTAATATAACATTAATATATAACAAGATTCAGAAATATAATATAACATTAATAATGAAAATGAAAATTGTGTTTTTTTCAGGTCCTCCCTTTCGATGACAACATATGTGTACACGAACCCTGTCTAAACTTTGAGGAATGTTTAACGGTACTCAAATTTGGCAATGCCTCTGGTTTCATACACAGTGACTCTGTATTATTTCGTCCTATATATCCTGTTACTACATTCACTTGTCAATGTCCTCAAGGATTTACAGGTGAATATAACAATAGCCAAAAAGAATCGAATAATAATCAACATAGATACGAATATTGTACTTTCCGCCGAATTCCTTCCAAGAATTACGTGTTAGGTGGTGGAACAACGCCGGGCTTTTGGTACCAGAACGAAGAAATGAAAATTCATCATTTGATAAATTAATTTTATTTTTAGATTTAAAACTATTATATAAAATATTAAAATATTTTAAGAAAAAAAAATTAAGTCAATTTAAATTTCACTTTTAAGGTTCTCGAGACCACTATATGTGCGACACGGAAGTGGACTTATGTTATTCATCGCCATGTAAAAATAACGGCACTTGCATACGGCGGGAGAGTGGATACACTTGTGTTTGTGGGGCGGCTTACACAGGTAATAACTAAGATTATTGATTAATTCAAAACTAATTTCGAAATGATACTAATCGTACATTGAAAACTAATATTTACAAACTTTTTATTCTTTTGCATGACCCGATATAAGGAGAGCTTATATCTATTTATTATATAGAATAAAATAATAACGTTTGTTTTGAAAAGCAGTAAAACTTAAAAGTTATTTGTCTTCTAATTTCTCTGTATTGGTACAGGAACAAATTGCGAAACAATCCTACAAAAAGCAACGTGCGATACAAAAGGCGAAAACTCCATATGCCGCAGTGGGGCACAGTGTGTGACTCGACGTGAGGGCGGCATACTCTGTCAGGGGTGCTCAATAGATGCAGCTTACACTACTGATATGTGCGAATTGAAGGCTAGGAGCTTCCCTGCGACTTCCTTCTTGACTTTCCCTGGCTTAAAGAAACGACACCGTTTCCATTTGAAGCTTAAGTTAGTTTATTTTTCGCAGTATGTAAACTTATTGCTTGGTGCATAGTACTCTAAGTGAGGGTAGTTATAAATCACGCACCTACTCCATACTAAATAATAGTAATAATTAACAAAATTATATGTAAGTATCGTCTATCCTCTATGACGTCTGAATCAAGTTCATTACAATGTTACTAAGACATCATAACGTATCATATACTTTTATTTTTATACATCTTTCACAGTTCACACCAATGAAAGAAAGCTTAGTATC
Organism: Heliconius melpomene rosina; assembly: GCF_056956725.1. Taxonomy (NCBI): domain Eukaryota; kingdom Metazoa; phylum Arthropoda; class Insecta; order Lepidoptera; family Nymphalidae; genus Heliconius; species Heliconius melpomene. Next base: position 2,663,701 of record NC_140401.1, on the reverse strand, counting down.
AAACACTCTGTTTTCCTTTTTTCTAATTTAACAATACTATCTCTAGATTCGCAACACAAGCCACCTCTGGGCTGTTACTCTACAACGGGCGATACAACGAGCGTCATGATTTCATAGCTTTAGAGATGATAAGCACAGGAGCAGGGCGCGGCGGGGGCACTGGGGTGAGGTTTACCTTCGCTCTTGGAGGGGGGAGGAGCGAGGTCACCGTGGAGGGGGCAGTGGGGGATGGGAACTGGCACACTGTGGAAGTGGAATATTATAACCGGGTGAGGGTAGTTGTTTATTTTTTTCCTTTTGTCTTACATATAAGAAGGTAGGGAGAGCGAACTTAGTGTTAAAACTTTCTTTTCAATTTTTGAGACATTGCGTGTTCAGTAGCTGCTGCAACGCTACAATGGATACGAACTATTCATTTAAATTTATCTTTTTTTTTTCTACAGACAGCAACAATGATATTGGATGGTTGCGACAAAGCTCTATCACTTGCGGGCGCAGCGGATTTCGGTGTAAAATATGCTTGCGCTAATTTTACAAGAAAAGTATTGCCTCCGCATTGTGATAATCCTACGGAAACTTGTCACAGGTAAGAAAGTATTTAAGTTAGTGATATATGTTATTTTAATAATATTATCTGTTACTTGGTGAAACTAATATTTGGTTTTAACTTTTTGGACCATTTTTATTTGATGGTTTTTTTTAAGTTCAAGAATCAAGCATACAAATATCGTGGATACAGCTAAGTTAGACTATGATGATGTCACTATTCTGAAACAATTTTACGGTAGCTTCTACGTTATAATTTTAAAAATTAAAAATTAATTTTTCTACTATATTTTAAGTTATCTTTTATTTTTTATAAACCTGAAAGCTTCTCTTGTACTATAATATGTATGGACAGTTTTTTATTTACCGCCAGATTCCTCGACTTAACCGGTCCATTGCAAGTGGGCGGTCTTCCGAACATTCCGAGCAGTTTCCAAGTAAAAAACAAGGATTTTGTTGGATGTATATCGGATTTATATATTGATTATAAATTCATTGACTTAAATAGGTGAGTTGTTAATAATTTACTCAGTCAAACTTCAGTGTCGTATGTAATTTGAACTGTTTAATCTCATACACTGAATTCATTCGCATTATAACATTACAGAAAACTAGTATAATATGTTTGTTTTAAATATACCCTAAATGGGTTTGAATTTGAATAACACCATCTCATTAGGTTAAATATTCCAATTAAGTACATCACGATGCTAGATCATACTATATTTTTGACAATAATTCATATATTTACTTCATTAGATAATTAGAAGATTCTTTAACTTTTTAACAGTTATGTAGCAGACAACGGTACTTTAGCCGGATGTCCAGAAAAACGATCTCAATGCAGTAGTGCACCCTGTTACAACAATGGTGAATGTATGGACCTTTGGGATACTTTCCTCTGCAAGTGTAATGAAGGATATACTGGCAAGGATTGTGCTGATTGTAAGTGTTTAGTTATTTTAAAAACATTATTATAATTAGTTAAAATCACTTTTGATTACAACAATTTAATAATATTATAGTACTACACGCAGCTTAACTCAATTTTTATATTATAAATATAAAGTAAACTGTGGGTAATCATAAAAAATATCAAAATACTAGTGGCCCAGTCGCGGATTCGCCCGCATACTACCTATTATATACTTTTATTATGCTGCATTTGCAACTGATTTATACATTCAATTATGGACAACTTATTTTCATAATTCTGAGAAAGTGCAAAGACATAAAAGCCGAAGGTTATCTTCATAAAAAATCTTTGTGTCCGCTTTATTATATTAGTAAAGATAAATTAATGGAACTCAATGCCATACTTTGTCAGTTTAGACATGAAAACTTCCCATATCTAAACATGGGAAGTTTTTATGATTCAATTATCAGTTCTGTACTAATACAGAAGTGATAATTGAATTTTTAACACCATCTCATGTAAAAATAATATTATTTTTAGCAACAACACCTCCATGGCGGTTTAGCGGCGATGGCATGCTGTCTTTCAACCCGCTACTCAGGCCGATACAACTGCCGTGGCTGAACGCACTATCAATAAGAACGAGGCAACAAGACGCCTTTCTAATGTCCGTACAAGTTGGACAAAATAGTTCGGTTGTTGTTAGTGTAAGTATTACATATAATTCATAAAATATTATGATAATAATAATTACATTTGAACGTTTTTTTTTGTATTTTGATGGAGTTTGTAAATATAGTTTCACGCTGTATCCCGCATGTAGCAGGTCAGGCAGAGCCCAGTGGAACTCGACGCGCATCGCTTCGCCACCAGAGTGAGGAAATGAAAATATTCAATATCTCATTGTTTCATTAAGAATTGAACCTACAGCCATCGTGATTACAATCATTCATTTGAGTTACGACAGCTTCTCTATTTATATCTCATCAAATGTATATTTAATAATTATAATTATTTTCCAAGTAAAATTGAAACATTTTGAAAAGGTTTTATCTAATCTATTGAATTTAGAACAATAATCCTTCAACTATATCTTTCTTTACAGCTAAAATCTGGCCTTCTCCACTATTCTTACAATGGAGAAACTATGTTTCTACCATCTACAACTTTAGCTGATGGACAATGGCATCGTATAGAAATAAGATGGCTAGGAACAGATATTTCAGTCAGTATCGACTATGGATTAAGAAATGCATTACTACCGATGCTAGCGAATAAAATACAGGGACAATATATTGGAAAAATTTTGATTGGTGGACTTGATACTACAGCGGGGTTGCTAGCTTCAGATGTTGGTTATTTTGAAGGTTGTATACAGGTATGTTTTGGGATGTTTTTCTTGTTTTTTTTTTGTATATTCGTTTACCTGATAGGGAGATAATATTCAAAAACAATCTGTTTTGCATTTTATAACTATTTAATATATTTATAAATTTACATTTTCATTTTAATTAAAATTTGTAACGAAAACATTCTGTGAAGTTTCATTATTTGAAATTTCAGTATATACAACATTTCTTTATTTAAATTATTTTATGTGGTTTACTTAAATATTTATATTATATTTAACAGGATGTCCGTGTAGGAACAGCACAATCTTTGCTAAATAGGCCGACGGTAAGAGAAAATGTAAGAGATGGATGTCAGTCGCGGGCCGACTGTATGCTGTCTATTTGTCCGCCGTTTGTGAGTAACGTTATTTGTTTTCAAATATACAATAAAGATAATTTCCTTTTAAAATATTTCAATCAAATCAATGTGTTCAAAATGCCAAACTCTGCACTTTGAATAAATTCTATATAAAAATGTAAGAAAATGTTTTACGTTGCCTACCCCAAAATTACACTGAAAAAATTTGGACATTTTTATATAATTTAGATATCTTTAACTGTTTCGAACTCTCGAACTCCTTTAAAGATTACATGGGTTCTGGTAAATCGTGTAACGAAAACATAAAAAAATCTACTTCAATTTCAACACATCCATCTTAAAATTATTTAATAACTTTGAAATAGTAAAACAAAAAAACAAATAAATGATTCCATTCTAGAGCAAATGCACGTCATCCTGGGACAGTACCCAATGTGTGTGCGAGCGCGGCCGCGTGGGCCCGCACTGCGCTCCTGTGTGCGATCTGCGCCCCTGTGGCGACGCGCGGTGCGTGCCCGACGATACCGATAAGGGTTATCATTGTGTGTGCCCACCCGGACATGTTATCAGCGGTAGGTTGATATGTTCTTATTTTAGTTCTTTTTATTTATTTTTCGATGGGAGGCGTGAAGCTATTTTTTCGCACTGTAAGGCTAATGTCGATGCTTTGCTTGATTAATTTTTCTAACATTATACACTCTACCCATGTTCCAGACGACACCTGCATACCGGAAGGTCACCAAGAGTGTCCTGGAGGATGGTGGGGCGCGAAGAAAGGGACGTGTGGGCCTTGCTCGTGCGCCGCGCCCGGCCTGCACCCGCACTGCGACGCGCGCACTGGGGACTGTAGGTGTAAGGTAGGAATGGATTTTATATGTCAATCACACGAAAAGACGCGTTAATAAAATTACAATATTTGAGATTTATGCAAAATTAATGTGGATGGATGAATGGTGGGATTTAAGTCATAGTGTACATTGATATATTTCAATTATTACGTTATCAAACATTTGTCTACAATTTAAAATAAACATTAAATTGTGTACTGAAAAGTTTAGTTAATTGAAAATATTTAATATTTAACAGTTTTTAAAAAATAAAATCTAATATCTAATCTCTAAAGAATCTAATATCTCATAAAAGTCATAATTAAAATTAAATTTAATTCCATTTTTAGGAGAACCATTATCAACCAGGGGGCTCAGAGGAATGCATCCCGTGCCAGTGCTACGCCGCGGGGTCCCTCAACGGGTCGTGCGCGCGCTCCGGACAGTGCCACTGCCGCAGCGGCGTCATCGGCCGCGCCTGCGACTCCTGCGCCAACCTGTACGCTGAGGTCACGCCTGCTGCCGGCTGTACAGGTATGATGAACGCTACCACTACTACCGTCACTATAACTAACACTATCACCACTACCATCAGTACTACAACCACTATCGCAATACTGCGGGCTGTAAAGGTATGATATACACCAGACGTAACGACTGTTACTAAACCTACCGACTGTAACGACTGCTACTAAATATTAGGATATTTAGCAGTTAGGCTGGTCCAAATATACGTCTTGAGTATACATTTTAAATATGTATCGATCATCACAATAATTAAGATTTCACTAAATAACCCATAGAAAAATTTATTACTGCAACATTCAAAACTTTTAGATGTTAAGATATGTTATCGTGATGATTTCTAATTTACGTACAATTTCCTTGCTAGTGATTTACGACGGATGCCCGAGATCGTTTGCGGGAGGAGTTTGGTGGCCGCAAACCAAATTTGGAATTGAAGCTGTAACTGACTGCCCTACAGGTAATTTTAAACATAAACTTTATATTTCAATTATTGTTATTATCTAAAAATCTATTCAATATCTTAAACAACCTAAATTACTTTATACTATAGGTATTTTTTTTTATTTAAGGTTCCAGTGGTAAAGCAACGCGTATGTGTGATGAAAGTCGAGTGATTCCTTGGAATGAACCGGATATGTTTAATTGTACAACTTCTACATTCTATCAATTAAGGAAACAAGTAAGAATTATGTTTTTTATATAACATCTATATAATAGGCCATCGTGGCACAGCGGCACAAACGCGACGATTGTGGGTTCGATCCCCACTCGAGGAAGTGAAGATATATTTACGTTTATTTTTCCATTTCATCGCTCTGATGTCGAGGTAAAGCGCGGCGTTGAGTTCTGCCACTCAACACGCAATGCCTTCAGAATTCGGCAGAAAGTGGGGAACGGTGTGATTTTCGAGACATGGCTTATAAATTGTGGAGCTTAACGCCGCGCTTTACATACCTAAATATATTATTTATACATTCGTCAACAGCTACATAAAATAGAAACGTCAGAGTTACAAGTGAACACATTCGTGGGTGTACGTTTGGCCGAGGATTTATCCTCCGCGTGTTCAAACACGCCCACTTTGTACGGAGCAGACGTGCTAGTTGCTGAGGGCATCTTGTTAGAGCTGATACAATATGAGCTGAAACAAGGCGGATTGAATTTAACTCATAGTCAGGATAAGGATTATGTTAGGGTATGTGTGTGTTTATTCAATATAATATAATAAAAAAATGATATTTATAAATTGTATTTTTTTATTAACCAACTTCTTAAAAGGAGTTTATGGGCTTGTGATTGTTGGAGTTGGATAATATTTGAATATGATGGTATATTTAGGCTATATTTAGGTTATGTATGTTTGTTTGTTCAAAACTTTCTCCAGAAGTTCATCAAGATGACGTCTTTGATTTAAATCAGATAAATTCCAACTTAGGAATCAATCGAAGTTCCAATATAATAGATTTTAATTTACGTACTCGTATATATAAACCTATTTTCAAAATCTAAAATTATAAAAAATTATTTGCACCATAAATACCTAATTATTATTGTAATTTTACATATTCATACAAATTTCAGAATATAATAAGAACATCAAACACAATACTAAATAACCAGTACAATAAAGAATGGAATCGCATAAAGGAGCTAACAGGACGGGGCGTGGAACACTTGTTGCAACAATTCGACAAATATATAGCAGTTTTAGCGGAAAGTCAACACGACACCTATACAAGCCCTTTTGAAATTGTTACATCGGATTTAGGTAATATATCGATAGTATTACTCTTTATATTAGATTTTTAGATAGATAGTATTAGTATTCTTCACTTTCTGTCCCATCTTCTCCGCTCTATTCTACCGCTCCTTTCCAAAGCGGGAAATTCAAGTAATATAATTTAAATATGAAAATTATTTCCAGTAATGATGGAACTCCAATCAGTTTTTCAGTAAATAAATGTATAAAGATAACTGAGATTATAATGTTGAAAGACGGATTTATACAATAGTTTTGTGAATCACTATATAATCTTAATAAATACTGAAATGTGTTATTTATTTTTAAATTAATTCTATATAAGTCTTAAATACTTTCAGTGATTGGTGTCGATATAGTAACAGCGGAATCGATATATGGCTTTGAACCTACCACCCTAAACCATTATGGGGAATCGTATACCACTGAGCGAGTCGTACTTCCTGATACATCATCTTTCATACATTCCCCATTACAAACACCAGGATATTATGGAATTAAAACAAAAACCAAGAAACCTTCAAGCCCTACTGTGTCCTTTCCAAAGTATAATAATTACGTAAAAAGTAAAAATAAGTTCGATAAATTCTCAAGAGTTCTTCTGCCATTGGATTTAATTGGTATTAGTAATGCTCAAGGTAAAGTTCTTAAATTAATTTTGTGGTAATCATAAGTAAGCACATATCTTTATTTATATATTTAAGAATGATTTAAACGCAATGTTATTATACAAAGATTTGTATATGCTTCTTGATATATATATAGTGTAACTAAAAACTAATATAAAATATAGGTTAAATGTTAAATCAACTTTAACTTTTCACAGAAAATCTAGAAACTAATTACGAATCACGCGCTGTCTTTTCCTATCTCCAATATTCAAGAAATACTTCTCAACTAATGCCTTTGCATATGGACGAATCGGTCAGTAGACGTTGGGGGGTCAATATAACTATAGGATCTCCGATATTACAAGTCGCCTTGTTTGTACCTGAATATGTATGGTATAGAGAGACTAAGGAGAGTGAGGAGGGTGAAAATGGTGATTTTGAAGGTAATATATTATAACTATTCATAGTATTTATTTTAAAGATTGATAACAATTAATGTTTTCATGTCGAATTACTGTAGGTAGATAAAAACAATATATGCCATAAGTTTAAATGAAAATTGTACTAATGACACAGAAAATGTGGATGTTTTCGATTTTTATTGGTTATATTTTATTCTGTCACAGCAGGAATTATATACAACAACAAAGGACAGAAACATTCCACTGAGAACCAAAACCCTAACGTTCATTCCAAACATCCGACATGGCCTCAAGCAGAGGATGAAAGTGCTAACGACAACCACGGCCCCGTAGTAATTCAACCCGCTTACAAAAAACAAGAAAAACCATACATAAATGATAATTACCAAGAGAACGATTCTTCGTACGTTGCTGAACGACAAGATAACTCGGAAGGCCCTAAAGTCATGGCGTTAGTAATGGATAATGATGTCAAAAGGGATAATTCAACTAAGGACATTGTAAAGAAAAAGTTGATATATAAAAGTTTAAATGGCGTTAGATTGAAGAAACCAATTAGATTGCAATTGTGGTTGGATATAAATAGGGAGACGTTCGGATCGAGAACTAACCCGCAATGTGTTCATTGGTCTACTTTGAGAGGGTATGCCACTTTTTTATTTTAATATAAATTTATCGAAATTCTTATAAAATTCTATTCAATCTGTCAATTAATCACCACATGAGTGTAACAGACTCATCTGACAATAAAAAAATCAAAAAAAATTAAAGTACAGGAAACATACTATTAAAATATATATATTTGTATCAATGTTATTAAAATGAGTAGCACTTAATACTCACGTTAGTTATTCAGCAATCCCAAAATAAAAGGAATAATTATATTTTACTTATTTTTAAAAATCGTATAAAAATTTGAATGTAGCGGGTTTCTTTAACTAAGTGTGGCATTAACACTTTAAAAACATTAAAAAATATATTTCATATATCTTACATTAAAGTTAAATAAAAGCATATCTCAAGACTATCTTAATATATGCGATTCCAAAGTTAAAAAAAATTAATAGCAATTGCATATTTACTTTCAGAATGGGAGAATGGTCCCGTGTTGGGTGCCACACTGAAATCGACTATGATTGGTCGCCGTATTCTAACGAACCTTTGCTTATCAATTGTACTTGCAATCATCTGTCTACATTCGCTGTTTTAGTCGACGATGTTGATATTGAGGTAAAGTTTATTTTATTTTTATCTGTTTTAAAAAATTGTAGGACTTATACAACCCAAAACGTGCCTATATTTAAATCTTTAAAAAATAAGTTATTTACAATTTATTGTAGAACCACCTGTAGTGGAATCTGTACAATAACACCACCAAAACCGACCACCGTTATTAGAGTAGAGGACCAGCAACAGTATATAATTTTATGCATAAACATTAGATTTACTGAGTTTTTGATTCATATGTAGAGCACAGCACAGCATATTTCAAGTGGAATTAAAAAAATACCTTTTTTTGTTCACAGTTTATTCCAGAACCTTCTCTTCTAGAATCAGTGACTTCGTACACTGGCTTCAGTATATCGCTGCCATTGTTAGTATGGACGTGGGTAGCACTGTGTATGATGCGAGGCGGCGCGGCGACAGTGTCCAATTCTATACATAAACATTTGATTTTCTGTGTATTTATGGCTGAAATGCTGTACTTGATTGCATTGAAAGCTAGGACTTCGTTGGTTCAGAATGAGGTGAGTCATTAGTTAAATCTTGTATATTCCTTTATTTTTTTAATTTATTAAATGGTTGATTTTCAAATTTATTTACGAAAATTTAAAGTACAAATACTAATGGAAGAGGTAAAATAATATTTTAACAAGAGTTAAGACAAAACACAAATTGCAAGTATATGTATGTATGCTACTATCTACTTTTTTGATTAGGCTATATTTTTTCCCAATTTTCCTTTAACTATTGAATATTGCTGTACCTATAATAAGATTAAAGCAGCGATGTATTTTACTTTTATATGATTAATCGTCCGCCTTGAAAATTAGGCGGAAAGTGGGTAACGGAGTATCTTCACACTAGGTTCCGTCTGTTAGCAGGGTGCTAGGTGCAAGTTCCGATTATTAGACTAAGTCTCCTTTCAATGTCTCTTTGACAACCACATTGCAGTTCGCGTGCAAGCTGACGGCGATGGGGCTGCACTACTGGTGGGTGTGCGCGCTGGCGTGGGCGGCGTGTGACGCGTGGCAGCTGCGGCGCCTAGTGCGTGAGCTACGCGACGTCAATCACGGCCCGCTGCTCACGCAGCTCGCGGTGGCCTATGCCGCGCCCGCCGTGCTGCTGGCGCTGGCCGCCGCCCACCACCAACACCAGTACGGGAACGCGCTCTTGTAAGTACACACGACACATCTTCATTTATCTTCACTTAAGAAGAGAATATAATTTTTAGAACATATTAAAGATACGACTGTAAGAAACTATAACTATAAAAGAAAAAAAACTACAATAATCCTCCCTTTCTCAGTTGCTGGGTAAGCTGCCACGAAGCGGTAGTATGGTGGGTAGTAATCCCGGCGGGCGTGTACGCGGCGGCCGCCGTAGTGTTTCTAGCGGGAGCGACGCGCGCCGCCTTCACTGTGCGCGATCATGTCATAGGATTTGGTAATTTAAGGTGAGAATTGTTTAAAATCCTTGGCTACGTTACCATAAGGAATAATGTAAACTTATCATCTTCTGTTGACTATTAATTTATATAATCTAGTTATATTGTAATCAGAAGCGATATTGTAGCAAATACATACTAGGTAATTAGTTACTTTATTATACTAACACTAGTAATCAGTATTAAACATCCATATACCGCTACATGTACTAAATATTACCAACATAACACACGCTCGTGTGTTTTTCATAAATAATCATTTCTAAATCCATAAAATACACACAAAACAGTTATTTCAGAATGCTACTAGCTGTCAGTATAATATGCCTCCCTCTCCTCTGCGTGGCGTGGGCGAGTGCCCTCATACTGGGCAGCGAGGCGGGCGACAGGCGGAACGTCCTAAGTTCAGTTCTGGCTGGTGCTGTAGCCTTACATGCTGCTGCAGCTTGCTTGGGATATATAGCTTTTAATATACGTGTACGGGATAATTTAAAAAGGTGAGTGTTATTCTAGTCAATTGTTTCGTATTTCAATGATTTATATGTAAAAAAAATGTTAAATTTAAATTAAATTTAGTTTTTTATTGTACTCAACCCTTTTTATTGTATTCTTAATTTCATCTTTAGGATTTCCCTAAGGCATCTTGTATTTGGGTCATCCTAAAGATGAAAAATTCGTTTTATATTATGTAAAATAAACAGCGAACTAGCTTATCTTTGGTTATATAGATGTGAAGATAAAAATAAATCTTATTTATGCCACATTGAAATATTTAAAAACGAAATATTTAGTAGATTTTTGTAATTAACTTCTCTGTATTTGTTATAGGACTATACTGAGATGTATGGGTAAGAAGGTGCCACTCGCAGACACTTCGGTCATAATCAGTACTAGCGCACAAAATTTATCACAAGTAAACAGGTAAATAGAAATACCGTATATAATTAAGACTGGTATGGTGCATTGCGACAGCCTCTGGCTCATGTGATGGTTGTGTGTTCGATTACCACTTAAGAAACTGTTTCTTTCCCATCTCTGACAAGATAAATAGCGGCGTTAAGTTCCGCCACTTGACAGGCAATGTAACGATCTCGAGTAGTGAACGAATTACTGTTTGACTTTGTGTGTAATAACAACTATTTTCCTGTTGTTAGATCCGCCTTAGCCTACCACAGCAGTACAGAACCTGGAAGACAGTTACGGAATATTGGCATATCCGCTTCATCTACCACATCTCGGTCCACGACCAAGACTAGTTCTAGTCCTTATAGGTTAGTTATTAGTATTATATTGATTTCGTACATATCTTTTAAATTCATTGTAATGCAGCTTTACAGCAACATGCAAGTATTTTATCGATTTATTTTATTACTATAAATATACTCTAAATAGCTAAACTCTATAGTATTTGAATTTTAAATGTAGCACGGTTAAAACCTAAATGATAGTGATTTTTCTTTGAATGATTAAATTATCCACTTGTTTCATTATATATAACAATTCTATTGTAAATCATAAAACTATTTTTTTTTTAATAAATTATGGAATATACATTTTGTAAATATATATAAAATTTAAATTTTAACTTTGCTTAACAGTCGTAGTGATGGCCAGCTTCGTCACACGAGCACTTCCACGTCCAACTACAACACCAGCGCGAGCGATATGCCGGCTTACTTGAGAGGATTTGATTCGTCTTTACGTACCAGAAAAGAGGGTAAATTATTGACAATTATTCGTATTAACTAAGTAGCTCTTTAGGGAAACCTTTTTAAAATATTGTAATTACCTTTATTTAACCCCTTCAAAATTTTATAATTGTTATTCCGTTGCCATGAAAATACCATATTAATTAAACAATTCTATAAACAATACATACAGATGAACAACATCGTCGTAAATCTCGCGCACAAACACAAGATGGCGCTGAGCCCGAAGGTACAGAGGCTACGGACAGCGAGAGCGACGCGTCTGCCAGGAGCCTCGACCTGGCGTCTAGCCATTCCTCTGACGATGAAGACACTTCACGGCGTTCCAGTCATCCACCATCTGCTCATCGTAAGGAATTTGTAATTGAATTAATAAATAATATCGTGTTTGACCTGTAATAAAATTATTAATATAATCTTTCTATATGTACAGGTGATAGAGGAACAAACAACGCGGGTAATAATTACTTACCCAACATTACTGAAGGCGCACCCCTAGCTATTTCATCAAGATGGCCGTCGCACGTTCGAGAAGGTAAAAAAAAACTACTAACGACCCAAACGCGACTTCGCCTACTTGAGCTTAGATATTATAACAAAATTAAACTAATTATACATAATTTGTAACCTGTGTTATTTTGATGTATAAGCTATATACTCTAAGGGTACATCTAAATCCGTTCATTTACTAATACCCTAATATAAAATGATAATTAACTTTCACATTTGTAATATTTTAAGGATAATCAATAAAAACAATTCGCAGATCAAAACCGGCCAGATCTCAACCGTTGGTCGCAAGAGACCGGTTCCGAAGAGGCTATGAACCCGGGACCAGCGACGCCTTCACCGAACCCACTTCCCAATCCCGATTTAACATCCGACGTTTATCAATTGAGTCGACATAGACTAAAACCATCGATTTTGGAAAACGTCCATGATACGTATGTGGCGAGTGTCGACGCGTCGAGATTACCGATTGATAATAGGTATGTTATTTGGTTTATTCTTTTTATATTAATATATAATCATATGTTAAATATATATTCGCAAATAAGAGTGATAGTTGAGGATTTGATTCCAATTTGGGAAAGTGTTTTTTAATATTTTTTATTTCGGGCTCTGGTAGGACAAGGTAGGCTATTAAATTCCTCTACATAACATGTTATGCCTCTACTTTGTATGTCTATGATGGAATCCGCACCCAACTAGAAGATCCATTTCCAAAGAGACAAATAAAATGTGTAATTTACCACTGCATTTTAAAAGAAAAATTTTAAGATAACAATAAATAAACCATAACAATATAATGTTTGTTATAAAGTATGAAATATTAATATTAACAAATATTACAACAGATATGGCGTCATGGAAGACGAGCTTATGTACGGTGTAATGCCAAATGAAACAGACAAACAAATGCCGTACGATCCCAATTATCCAATCTCCCCCACAATGTACCGACTACCAACAAACCCTTACGGTTCCAAAACTTATTTATCTTCAAGAACTTCAGATTATGGATACAGTCCCACTAAATATTTAAATCCCGATCCTAATGTATATGGATCCCGGGACTTCCGGGACTCTACGGTAACTCCCCGGGAACATGATGGCTACGGAAATCCCCGGGATTTCCGTGATTCCGGAATAGCTACGATGTTGAAAAATGATTATCAAAGAAAAATGGAGGGTTATGAATATAGTGATCGGATGTCGGACGGATCGGATAAACATCATCCGCATGATAAATACTTGTTCCCGTATACAGGTAGGTTTTGTAAATTTTTTTATTTTAAAGTCAATTTTGCAAATTTAATAAGTTTAGATTTTATTTTAATTTACTGTCTGATGTAAAAAAATCACAGGTTTTTTTTTCACCCACGTGTTGTCATTTGCACTTAGAGTGTTTTGAGTTCTTCATTTATTTCCTTTTGTTTTATTATAATTTAGGTGTGCTTTTAACTTAATTTCGCATATTATATGTATATTTTGCTTATTTTTGCTGTGTGTTTGCTTTAAATAGCGGAGGAAGATCACGCCAATGTACGGGCGACGCGATCCACACAACGTCCTAATAATGAACGTACAGGTAATATCTAGTAGGATATTGTTTTTCCATAATATTCCTTTCTTTTATGTACTATTTAGCTTTTCGTTTGAGTCAGTATTTTTTTGCTGTTGTTTCACTTTTTTGGTTCAATTGGTCTTCGACCAATTAAAACTTTTATTGTTTATCTGTATCTCTATGCCTACCATATAAAATTATTAAATAATTTACAATAAGTTTAAGGAAAGGCTTTTTGAAATCAATACGATTGTATAGTTGTTTAAAGACTCTCATAATGCTAATGTTGATCTTTTCAGGTGAAAACCAACAACAAATGGTAGCGCCATTAGCGAGTATGGGGGAGACGAGCGAGTAAGTGAACTTATTAATTTATAAATTTCTATCTAACTTCTATGTTTTCTCTTTACAATGATACGTTAACTGCCATGTAAGCTAGTCCTTGTATAACATGCAGAAGTCAGTCTTCAATGAGTGTCACATATAGGTATATAAAATTCTTCTACTAGAATAACTACTCTACTAGAATACTAGACTATTAAAAAGAATACCAATTATTGTTTCTAATATGAAAATGACTTTAGAAATAGTTTGGCAGTTAATGTGTTAGTGCCTTAATTTCTTCACTTTCTTTCTTTACAAAGCATGAAGAACTTATCTTGCATGCATTCAAAAAGAAGATGTCAGTTCTCATTACATCAATTTTATATCTTCTATATTTAATTAAAATTGAACTTGTTACATATTTCATATTTTTCACACCATTTATCTTTTCCTATTTATCTCATGAAATGATTTGTTTATCATGTTTATCTTCAAACTTGACTTTATATAAGCAAGATTACTGTAACGTGTCGGCCATTATTATATCACTTACATAATTGTTTTTACTATAAATTGTTAAAAATTAAACTTCTCATCTTCCCTTTTTTTCACACTCACTAATAATATAGAAATATTATTATACTATACTAACCTTATACATATTAAAATCTTCTATATGTAATTTGTATTAAAGATTATAATAACAAATATATCAGCGAAATACTAACAATACCGATTATCGCTGACTTACAAAACAACAATTAAGAATATTAAAGTTAAATTAACTTTTTAACATATACATTATACATAGATGGTGGCGGTTGTATGAGAAACACTCATTGTAAATCATCTTTTGCTTTGCTAACCGGTGATGCTGTCATCTCTCAACTTAGGGAAGAGGTAAATCATTATTTATTAGCATGAAATTATGCATATTTATTGTAGATATATATATTATGTACTCGGATTGATTAAGCACTTATCACTGTTAAATATTTTGGGATTCTTTATCAAAGTTGACGTTAATGGTGACAAAATGTACCTATAAGTAAGTGTTGTGTCACTCTATTTAAAAAAAATGTATTGTTAGTTGACGCGCTTACAGATTTCCTCTCTATAAGTATACACAATAAAAACGTAGTGGGTTGAAAAGTAAAATATTTTATAATTCATGCACACTCTGTGTGAGGTTACACTATGCCCTCGCTTCACCGACTCCAGCCTTTTGACTCCCGTCCAAAAACCAATGGAACAAGCTGAGTGACAGCGACTCAACGAGCGCGGCTAGTACAGACGAGCGCTTCTTCACTCCCGTACTCGCACTACAGTCCCGTACACTCACGTAACCTTATGGAGAGTGTGAATTGACATAACATTCCTGCAAGCTTCCACATTCGTTCGTTTTTTTATATGCGTTCAGCATATTGTCAATATAGAAATACGTTATGTTTCGCTGTGTTAAATATCGAAATTATTAAAGTAAATTCTCAAACGTAGAGGGAAACAAAGGTACGGTAAGGTACCTAAAGGTACCATTAAGAAAATACTTGAGATTAAATAAAAATGCTATATTGTTATATCTAATACTATATTATGCTATTTACGAATAAAATGGTGTAATCAAAGTCATTTTTAAAAGCTTGACAAAGAATCTTTCAAAAATTTCAAGATCATTTTCCATCTTCTTTCCATACTCCATACACATAAACCACATTCAATATTCATAAATGAATCCGAGTATATAATATATTATGCAAAAGAAGCAACGATTTTGTAGATAACATGCTTTTGAGCAATTAATTACATATTGTAGAATGTTAGACCCCATTATATCATAAATCAAAGGTAAGAAAGATAAAGTAGACAGTAAAATATATTTCAAAGTTGATAATATACTTTTAATTAAAAATGTACGTAGGGTAGATAATAAATTAAATAAATACCTATTGTATGCTTTACAACGTTTTTTTAATTTTATATTAATCTATATTATACTTAGTATAGTTTCTTAAGTTCTAGATATTTCTATATATAATCTGTTTTTTTTTTTAAATTTTTTAATAAATTAGTTATATTGAAGAATTGAAGTTTCTAGTACTAAACTTCAATTCTTATATATTCATTTAAACAAGAAAATTATTTCCACAGGAAATCTACTACTGAAGACGACGCAGAAACGAGGGTTTAAGACTACATAGTACAAGATTTCCAATGAATCTCAATTAGTTATTTAATTTATTTAATTTTTAATTGTAAAGTAATGCACATAATTATGTCATTAATTATTCCCGCAAGGCGCAAAGACTGTCACATCTCAATCTCAACGCTCACTGCCATAGAGTAAAATGACGGCTGTATTTTTAAATGTTTTTTGTCTATGCTTTAAATAGATTAAATGTTGCCATTACAAAAAATGGCACTTCTATATTAAGATGTCGATTTCACAAATAAATTTAGTTTTAGTAGTTTTTGAACCACCTCCACACTAACGGCTAACAATTTAATTTTATTTAGAATAAGATCTCAAGTGTTATTCAATTTCTATTATTTTTTGATGTATTATGTAAGTATATATATTTTAAACAAACTTATGACATTATGAAAGTCATTATTATATTATTATGACTATTTGAAAAATGCCTTTTCGTTACGTGCATAAACATCATATAAATGACTTAACTGGAACTTGAAATTTAGTCACTAATAGTTTACGTATCAATAGTGAAATGTACTTGAGCTAAACATTCATTATTGTGATTATACAATATTTAAAAAAATTAATAATGTCTATTAGTATAGTATAAATAGAATATTTTTGCAAATTAGACTGCTTTAGATAGTATAGCTTTTTATTATATTTCTTAAGTGACACCCAGAGTCAGTTGTACATAGAGTAAGTTAAATATAGATATGACATAGCTTATTATGAGATGTGAAATATTTTTTTATTAAATACCAAATCTTATTAAATGTACTAAGTAAATGTTCAGTAATCCCGTGTTTGTGTAAAATTCAAGTAATGAATTCTATTCAATTCATAGAGGTTATAGTATTTAGATTAATATTTGCATTGTAAATAGTTCGAGTACCTACTTACTGTCAAGAGTGTTGTGTGTTTGAGCGTTTTAACGAAGAGTCCACCTATTTTGTAAATAAATTGACTTTTACACTTTGTATTAATGTTAAGTTATATTTATAGGGAGTTGAAAGCTTTACTCGAATATCCCTTAATTTATGCCATATTTAAATGAGTTTTATATCTCCAACGTTTCTTGGATAATTTTTTTTTTCCTTTCTTTATGTTCATTAGTATAAATTAATAAATTAATCAGTTATGCATAATTGTGACATTAAATTACGATTAATATATATATGTCATTTGAATTTGAAAGAATTTTCCGGAATAAAAATAAAATTAACTAAGCACACGGAAATAATACATATTATGTATATTCTGCTTTGATGCTTATCACAAATATTTAAATTGCTATTTGGTAATTATAATTTTATTTAAAAATTGTATTACATTCCGCTTTGTGATAGATACTTTACACATTCCCTTTCAAATACTTTGTATAGACTATAGTAGCAGTACAAATGTAGCATCTGAACTGTTTTATATTAAAATAAAATGTTTTATTGCTGATTTATTGGTGTTTTATTTACATTTAAAAAAATATATCCATATTTTAGTTATAGTTTATTTATTAGCAAAGGAATCACGGCGAATTCGAAATCATAATATTAATTTATTGCCATCTTCAATTTAAAATAACTATAGGTACCTACAGAAAATTTAAGTAATAGATAATGCAAATTTGTCACATATCGTGTTTTTTTATTTCGCACATCCATATAAAAAATAAATAGGTAGATAGATATGTACTTATAGGCTACGTATACATTATCTTTGCTTGTTATTATTAATAGATTGTAAGTAATAAGTGTTCAGACCTTTGGCTTAAAATTTTAAAATTAACTAGAATCAAATATTAGGAAATCGCTCCCCCCTCAAATTAAATAAGATTATGGTAAAAAATAAATATTCAAACAAGCCAGCAAGTACATATAATTCAAAGTTACTCAAAATGAGTATAACATATTAATTTGTGTACATATTGCTTTAAACTTCTATCCAACTATTAAATATTCCAAAACTAGTGCTTAACTTACTTAATATAAAGGATATTAAACACCAAAGGCAGTAAATAACAGATAAAACTTTTAGCTATTTATTCATCAACATACATAATATCTACATTTGCACAAATGTTTAACTTATAGACGCATCAGTATAGTACTTAGGCTGACACAATAATACTTTAAGACATTTTGTTCCATAAATTATTGCACACTTTGTGCTGAATCGTAATATATTCGTTTACAATGTACGGCAATCATATAACACCTAATTTAAGTTAATATGGATATGAATTTACATATATATAATAAATTAGTGTGTATTTTTTTAAATATAAGGAAGCAAACTAATATTTACAAATTGAAATTTCATATAAAATAGACATCAACTTTCAAAAGATAATAATAAATGTTATTGAAATATTTTAGGCGACCATAAATGACTACTGACACTTTAAAAGATCATTTTACGTAATTAGTATTTATTAAAATATTGAAATAATTTTATGTAAACAGACAAACATGATTGGTCTTATATTTAATGAAACAACACAAGTTGTTTTTTAGTGAATGGTTGATAGGAAAAATATATTTACTTTATAAAGTGTCATTTATTATATACAGGCTATTTACCAATCAAAGCTTTCACAAATGTTGTATTAACATTTCATGGAATGTTTAAGCCTTATACAAAGTGACTACATACATACATGCATTATGTAAAATATGCATTAATTTGTTACTTTGTAACATTAAGAAATAGTAAATGATGAAATCTTAAATGCACTATATATGTAGTCAGTTAAGTTAGGACACTGTGATATGGTTAGACATTCATATCTATCGGTTACAAGTCTAAAAACACTCCAAAACAAAACAGTAAAAATATCTAGTTCTTAGCACGGCATAACCTTACAGTATATAATTTTATTTTAGCACAATGTCTAAGGATATTTTCCTATTTAATCAGCATTTTATTGAAACTTGATAATACAAAAAAAATACATACAGGGTATATAAAAGCATAATTAAACGAATTTAAATAAAAAATAGTGCTAAGAAGAAGATATTTTTGAGCAGTAGTAGTCAAAAAAACAGTATAGTTACATAAAATAAAACAAAAATTCAGAAATATTTAAGTCCAACACTTATTGAAAACTTGAAAGCTTAGTTGCTTGTTGGGTATATATTAATTAGCACTGCACTGGTTGCGGCAGGTGGTCGAGGTCAAGGTCTGGGCAGAGTGGTCCAGTGCTTTTGAACACTGAAAAATAAGAAATCATAAAATCAATTTTTTGATAACATATTATGAATTGCGGCCATCGTGGTTGAGTGGGATACATGTGCAGTATTTGTATCTAGATATATATTTCCAAGGTGAGTCTAGCCTTCAGTGGTCACATGGAAGTGATGATTGTCATACCAAAATTGAATTAATGTTAAAGTACCAAATGAAAACATTATTAGTTTCAAATTAACATAAAAACTTTTCAGTCTTCTCCTTATGTTATAAAAAAATTAATGGTACACTATTCTGCGATTCATCTAATCTTTTCTATGCCCATATTGACTTCTCTGTTAATACAATGGTTGAGAGTGCAATCCCTACTCAGGGGAATGAAAATAATTTAATTACAATCATTCTCTTAGAGTGGAGACTGAATCCACAACCACAGCATTTTCTTTAAGATGCTGTCCCACTGTACCACAATGGCCTAAGTATGAACTATGAATTATAGCAAAAACTGTACAGTATTTCATTAATGCCACTTCACCTTAAGTTATAAATAACGTAATATTATATTTTTTAAAAGTGATATTGAATAATGATAAAAAACTATATACTAGGATAATGAAATAAATGAATCGATATTTATATACTCACACTTAATTTCAAGTATAATTTTCTTCTTAAGTTACTGGTTGCCCATTTTGACTTTTGATGTCATGTAGATACCTACAATAAGGCCAAACAACCCTATGGCTGATCCAAAGATTTCTACAATTAGGATCTTTACGAAAAGGGCAGCATTGGCAGCATCGGCGAGAGCGGCACCTGAACCCACAATACCTACGGCGATACCGCAAAACAAGTTCACGAGTCCGACAGCCAGACCAGCACCGAACATCACATAGCCAGCCATCCAGTTTTGTTGCTTGATTGATATATCCAAGAATGGCTCTTTGTACTGTTCAAGCATACCAGATAACACGATAGCCGTAATTAGTCCATAAATGGCCACAGCTTCACAGAAAATAACAGAGATTAAATTCTTGGTCTTGATTCTTGGAGCTTTGACACCACCACCTACTATGCTCACTCCAGTTGTATGAATGCCCATCGCAGCGCCCACTACTGAGAAAGAGACCGCAAACGCAATGCCCAGGGTGCCCCACATGTAGGGGGATGTATTCTCGAGGAACCATCCGAAACTTATCTGCTCACCCTTTCCAGTCAGTAGATAGTATAACGAAAATATGGGTATGGCAAGCGACAACAGCAGCACAAACAGGTAAGTCAAGAAGTATCTCATCTTGGTGGTGTTTTTGAATCAATTGGAGTTCTTAAACCAGAGAATCCCAAAAGGGACGGCCTTTTTTTCTCCAATTTCTACCTTGACAGAAAACTCAAAACGGAGAAGTCTTGTGATCACAAGATGTCAGAGACAAGAAAAGTGTTGCCCTCGTACACATATCACATTATCCCCATAGAGATCAATAATGTGGAACCATAGAGGTGACAAATTGTTTCGAATATCTTCATAAAAAACTCGATTTTGTCACTAAAGTTCAAAATATAAAGTATTGCAGGTTTTTAATATTCTACATTGGATTCTCAGTATAATAAGATTAATTAATAAGTAACAAGGAGGCCAGTCGTGGTGCAAGGAAACAAGCGCGTGACTGTAAACGCAAGAGGTTATGAGTTCGATTCCCACTCCAGTGTCAAGGCAAAGCGCATCATGGAGTTCCGCTACTCAGCACGCAATGAATTCCCAGAATTCTGTGGAAAATGGGAAACGAAGTGACTTAACAGTAGGATCTCTCTGGCTACCATGTTATAAGTAGAACACACCATGAAACTAAAAAAATTACAAATATGATAATATTGTAATATTGCCGCAGAATATTAAAATTTTGTCATGTATGTGGAATTTGCGCAAAGTGGAGAACGGATAGGATATTATATATAATTTAAATCATAATACTTTTTTTGAGTAATTAAAAACTAAATTTAATACTGTACTGAAGAACACTTGAGTTCAATTTGAGCACTAGCTAACAAATAACAATGTTGCACGAGATAAAAATATAAGAATAGCAATTGGCAACTAAACTAACTTTGAAATTTGACAGTGACATTTGTATTTCTATTTTTAAAAACCATGGTTTTTGTCACTTTTGTGATAAATATTTGTGCAAATTAATCTAAATGTTCTTAAAAATGTAATCGTTGTAGCTCGTTTTATATACAAACACAGCTTTAACTGGAGGACATGACCAAATCTCACATGATTATACAATGGATTAGGCAACTAAATATGAGATCAATGAAGTCAAGGACTAAAAATGTTGTCTGCTTATGCCAGGTTTATTGTTCGTTATTCTTATTTTCTCCTCTTCACTATAGTTGTAACATCTACAGTCCTCACAGTCATTCCGCTAGTATGCCACGAGTTGCCTTCATTTTCCGACCCTGTAGTAGGTTTTGAAACTAGAGGAACAACTTTAGCTCACCGCTTTATTGCTTGGGATAACCTTATCGATGAGACAAGACCTTCCAAAAGGCTAGCTGTAAATCCTAAAGAAATAGAAGATCAGTTACGTATGAATGAATCCTATTATAACAATAAAATAAAACCAAGCAAAGCAAGATCTGGTCACAAACATACAAAAAAACAACATCATAAAAAGAAAAAAGTCAATAATAACACCTTTGCAAAGACTTTATACAGTTCACCAGATGCAAACACTACCTTAGATCATGTACATTGGGGATATGGCAAAAATGTTTCTATTGAGAATGAAGATGTAATATATATTAAAAATCACACCAGAAAGCAATGGAAATCACTTAAAAATATGGATAAGTATCCAGAGTTTACGCATCACAATTATGCTTCAGGTGTTTGTGGTGCACCAGCTGCAGACTATGCTCATTTGGTGGTTACTTCTACTCAAAATGAATCTATGCTTTCTTTTGAAAATGTAATTAAAATGTGTCAATTGCAGTCTTTGCTAATTGATTTGGGTGAGGAAGATTTCTATAATCTGTGCCAAAGGTCTGCTCACGCAGAAGATATTTGCTGCCCCATATGGAGTGTGCCAAACTATATAGCTTTAATATCTAGTAAGAACTCTTGTGAAAATTTAACTAGGGATGATGTTAAAAATGTGGTGAATATTTTAAAAAAATGTGCAGGATATTTTCATAATTTTACCCTAATGGCTTCATGTGAAAGGGACAGGTGTAGAGTTCCAAAATATTGCAGTCAGTATGATGCAGTTTACAATTTGTTATTTTATATAATAGACTCTGATGCCTTTGCTCCACCTATCTTTACTCAAAGTTTTGTAAAAAATGTTATGATATTTTTACCTTTGCCGACTAGCAGTACTATAATGCCATATTACATGAGATTGCAAGACTCTGACTTAATATATGACACACTTACTTTACCAGCTATGGATTTGGGCTTAAAAAATGCTTTATTTGACCTATGGATAATCGAAGATACCTGGTTAATAGGCCTCGGAGGCCTTTTCGTCTTTATGTGTGTCTGGATATATACTAAGTCATTACTCCTAACATTATTGCTGTTTACTGCTATCACTTATTCTATAGGTGTAGCATATTTTCTCTATATTTATGTTTTCAATTTGGAGTTTTTTCCATTTATGAATTTATTAGTGATAGTTGTGGTAATAGGAATTGGAGCTGATGATGCATTTCTTTATGTTAAAGTTTGGAAAATGATAAGTAAACAGTTGATTAGAGATAATGTAGTAAGTGATGAAAATGGACTGACTGATATTAAAAATATTTCGAGTGCAGGAGAAACAATACTTGTGCAGATATTGGAGGAAACCTTGAAGCACACTGTCGTACCTATCTTTGTTACTTCCTTGACTACTGCAGTAGCATTTTTTGCTTCTTATGTGAGTTACATTCCAGCCATTAATTGTTTTAGTGTTTTTGCAGGCACAGCAGTATTAGTTAACTTTATACTTATGGTAACTTGGTTACCAGTATCAGTATTTATATTAGATGTAAAACTATGTATAAATAAAAAAATCATGTTAGGCGCAATTAATAAGACTATTAATGAAATTGGTGAGGATATCAAGGTTATTCTTAACAGATTTATTATCACTTGTGTAATGAGGTTGCATATTTGTTTATTACTGATTTTGGGTGCTATTGGAATTGGCAGTTTTGTAGTGGTATTTTACTATCCTGGTCTTCAGCTGCCTGACTCCAAGCAATTTCAACTATTTCAAACGTCCCATCCTTTTGAACAGTATGATATTTACTACAGAGAAAAATTCCTGTTTGAAAGATTCAGCAATGATATAGGAATTGGAAGCAAAATGCCTCTCAGGTGGATATGGGGAATAAAAGCTATAGATAATGGTAATCACATGGACCCATTTTCAAAAGGTAAATTGATTCTAGATGATAAATTTAGTATATCAAATCCAAAATCTCAGGCTTGGTTATTAGAATTCTGCTCCAAAATAAAAACACAACCATTTTATCAGCAAATGATGGGTCCATTGTTACCGAATTGTTTTATTGAAAGTTTTAAAATGTACATGAGCCGTCGATGTATAGATAATATCGACAAGATAAACAGGACGCCTTGTTGCGAATCATCACAATTTCCATATAAGAAGGAAGTGTTTGACTTTTGTATTATTAAGGCAATGGAATCTCTTTATCAAACACCTCGTGAACTCTTCTTGCCAGGTGTTGCGGGGCCCAAATTTTTACGGACCGCTCATCCACCTAGCGTAGCAGCTTTGGTTGTGGAATTTGATAGTGTTGTACCATATTCAATGTCTTATAGGGAAATAAATGAGTTTTTCATTCAAGTCGAAAACTGGACAAGAAAGGAATTAGGTAATGCACCTTCGGGCTTGAAATGTGGGTGGTTCCTTTCAGATCTTCAATTTTATGATCTCCAAGGAACTTTAGCTAGTGGCACTGTGATAGCGATGATACTTTCAGCTGGTTTAGGGTTCATAGTCTTAATACCCTCGACGTTTAGTTGTATTGTTAGTTTTAGTGCACTATTAGCAATGATTTTTTCATCAACTGTTACAATAGCTATATTAGTTTTGAGTGGATGGAAGTTAAATATACTTGAGAGTGTTGCAATATCGACTTCGGCGGGATTGGCTGTAGATTTTAGTTTACATTATGCTCTAAGTTTTACAAATGCTAGCGGCACTAAATCTACTAGGGTTAAATTTGCTCTGTCGGCGTCATCAGGGCCAACTGCGGCCGCGGCGTTAACCACTGGTTTTGCTGGAATATTCTTACTACGCTCAAACCTCCTCCCGTATTACCAAATAGGCACATTTTTGGCATTAATTATGTCAGTTAGTTGGATCTATGCAACTTTTTTCCTTTGTGCGTTACTAAATACTTTCGGTCAAAAATCCTCTAGAGACACGCCGACGGAAGAGAGAAAATCAGTTTCGCGTGTAAGCTCTATTTGTTCTGTTGTTCCTAATTTAGAAAGTCATGAACTAGAGCATTTAGCAGATAGCAACCGAACAAACATCACCCACTCCCACAGCCCTTCTAGTATTAGTGCAACGACTGTTGTAATTCACGACGAGTATGAAAACTCGAATAAAATTGAGAAAAAACCATCTGTTGACTTAAATAACGACTGAAATCTTAGACTTAATAGTTTATTAAGCAGAGCAAAACGCTCATTTTTGAAGTATTATTTTCATTTTATTTTAACAGTATTATTTATATTGCTTTATATTTTCTATTTGTTACTTAACATTTTATGGTTAACTTTCAATATTTAAGAAATTAATTGAAATCTATGGAAAATCCAAAATTTAGAAATGTTTATCGTGACAATAACTATCAAATACTAGTTCACACGACAATACGATAGGAAGACCTAAACGAGCTTGGACACTGTTAACAAATGTGTTATGTTGTTTAATTCTGTAAGCCCGGCGTTTTCGTTCGATAGAGTGAGGCTATCTTGAGCCTTTAAGTAATTTAAGATAAGATTGATGTCAATTTGCACATATTATATATAATATTATTTTTAAAAAGTCCGGATAATTGTTTGTAGGGTAAATTATGTTGTACCATAGGGAGTGACATTGAATCTTGGATGACTTACGAAATTTTGTATAACGTATAATATATTATTAAGGAATTTACTATAAATAAATGTAACCTATTTAATTGTAAATATTACAAGTTTATTTAATAGCAAAATTGTTTATAATTCTTGACTTATGTGATAAACATACTTTCATTGTCACTCTCCCATGAGGTTGTTGTTCTTGCTAAATGACAGTGTAGGTACGCTCGAATGAAACTTAGATTTAAATTAATGGGAATCTTCAACTTAGCTATTAAGTGACGTTCACAAATGGGCCGAAAATGTTATACATATATTGTAAATTATGATATATTTTAATAATTCATTGCACAAATTGTATTATAACTGAAAGTATTTGTATGTAATAACTTAAAACAAAAAATCGATCCATGTGAAAAATTAATAAGATATTTTTGTTAGGACTATATTGTACCTAATTGTTATATATTTAAAACTGATCATATTGAAAATAATTAAATACTTATGTATTATTTGCATTTACAGTGTAAGAAAACTGTTATATTGATGTTAATATACGAGTATGTAGACACGGATCTTGTTCTTTAGTTTAATGTGTACTTAATTACTTCACAATATTTAAAAAGGTGTAAAAATAAAATGTTAATTTTTATAAAACTGTGTATTTATTCATACAATATATTTTCTTTGACCAAATGTAAGTTTTGAACGAACGGAACACATACAAATAAGTGCAGTTACGATAAGACTTAATTTGTCACCCAATAAATAATAGCATCAGCAAAAAATGTAACAAATAATAGATAAATAATACAGTTTATTGGATCGGCCACCTACTAGTGCATAAATAAATGCCTCAAACGCGTTACTCAGCAAATGTGTCGTTTCATACATAGTGATCGTCGATATACAGTCATTTTGAGTTCGTATTCGCTCGATCAGTTAACTTCTTAATATCCAGGCGAGTCACAAACTTGTAGTTGCAGTAAAATCGCAATATTTAGTTCCGATACATCTACTCAAAAATCCTAAAATGAAACACATTTTCAATTACATACTTCTTCCTTCAACTTAATGTTTATACTTATATTTTCATTTCTTCGCTCTGGTGTAGTGGCAAAGCGCGCTGTTAAGTTCCGTCACTCAACAAGCAATGCCTCCGGTTTTAGGCAGAAAGTAGGAAACGGAATGTCTTAACACTCCCTCTGCCTACCCTGCTGTGTGCGGCATAGCGTGAAACTGATTTTAAAAAACTTCTTTTTATCCAAGCAAGGAATATTTTGCTTTCTTAAATTTAAATAAGGCAATAAGATTTATCCTCATATTTCTTTCCTTATATTACCTATATTTCTCGTATTGATGTGTCTTAGGGCGTAGGCCTCCTCCAGCTGCTTCCATTGCTTTCTATCCGCCGCAATTCTATTCCAGTATGATCTCAGAGTTTGTCCAATGCACCAATTTCAAATCTCTTCGTGTGTATGATGTGAAACACAGGCGTCTTTTGTTCTGTTCATTTACTAGAATGAGTGGCCTAGTAAATATCTATATGTGATATACGGTTAAGATGAAAAGGACGACACTTGAATATATGTAGGTATATGATGACTAAAATCTTATATATGATGACTAAATCTTTTAATTATCTTATAAATCATAACATTAAATTTATGTAACTTAGAACAAATTACTTTTTATCTTGACCAATAATTTCATTTCCGAACGAAAGAAATTTTGACAATTAAACATGTTAAACGTCAATGCTGACATTTGACATTTGTTGTGATAGTATCTGGTGATTCATAGAAATTACAAACAACAATTACTTCGTTGTATTACTCATAATTAATATTATAATAAGTATTTTTTCTTAAATATTGTAACAAAAGTCACAAAAATGTTTTCCTCTAATCCAAATTATACGAAACTGAAAACTCATTTAAGATTAGCTATAAACAGACTAAAGTTATTGGAAAAGAAAAAAACTGAATTGGCTCAAAAAGCTCGGAAGGAAATTGCAGAATATATAGCTGCTGGTAAAAGTGAACGGGCAAAAATACGAGTTGAACATATAATAAGGTTTGTGATGCGTATTTATGCATAGATCAGTGCTTTTGCCGAAGTGACGCTTGTATTGAATTATCCATGTTCGTCACATAATTTATTTACGCAATATATATTAATGAAGTTATGATTTAATTTTTTTCATACATTCAGAGAAGATTATATGGTAGAAGCAATGGAAATTGTGGAAATGTACTGTGATTTGATATTGGCCCGCTTTGGACTAGTGACACAGATGAAAGAGCTGGATGAAGGCTTAAGTGAAGCAATATCTAGCTTAATATGGGTAGCTCCAAGGATGCATACGGATGTACAGGTAGACATTTTTATTGTATATTATTTTACATATATACAAATGTGTGATAAATCATTCAAATGCATCCTACAGGATTGTTTGCATACTATAGGGTCTCTCTCTACACTCTCAATTTCATATACTTCTCATATTCATATTACAATTCAGATTTTAAGCATTTTTTATCCTAGACCTTTTTTATCACTTGATTTGAAATGTAATTAAATTTCCACTAAAGATGTGTATTAGCCAGATATTAGCCCAGACAAACAGAAAGACAGACAAAGAATTTTGTGTTTTAGCAATGTGTAAATAACTGTATGCACTTGAAAAAATATAGTTATTTTCATATCACAGACAGAGACTTCAGTTTTATTAAAATGTCTAGATAAGTGTGTATCCAATTGTTATAATTATACTTATTTAAATTTTTTAGGAACTTAAAATTATATCAGATTTGCTGACATCAAAGTATGGCAAGATATATGCCGATGCATGCAGAAGTGAAAGTGTGAACACTATAAGTGACAAATTGAAACATAAAATGTCAGTGCAAAGTCCCCCAAAGATTCTAGTGGAGAGATATCTAATTGAAATTGCAAAGAATTACAATGTTGAGTACACACCTGATGAACAGGTCATGAGGGAGGAAGAAGGTAAGTAGTATTCCTTAGTTAGTGTAGACCTAGTTAACCGACTGCAAAATGTAAGAGCCCTTGTCTTTTTGAAAAAATCAACAAAAATAAAAAATATATATATTGGTGCAATTTAATCAAAAGTAGGATGATGGTTATATCTGCCTATATATATACACACCCAATGAACAGAGACAGACAATGTTTTAACTTATATAAATAATATTGACAAATTAGCACTTCTGTTCTTTTTAAAACTGTAAGTAGTTGTAAGAGCAGCAGAAGATATGAACAAGTGGATAATTATAATGCTTCTTCTTAAAGAAGTTCTAACAACAAATGATAATTTTGAATTGAAATTAAAAAGTAAAAAATAAAACACTGACTTCAAAACTGTACTTATATGTAAACAAAAACTATTGCCAAACTATTGTTATCAGCTATAAAAAAAATACAATAACAATACTAAGTACACCAAACAAAATATTAAAAAAACAACCTATTTTTACACCAACTGCAAAAATTAAACAGTGTAAACCTAAAATAAAATAACTCTAGGTGTTATTTCCAGGTCGAGACGCAATGCTGATAGATATAAATGGTCCACCGAACCCTCCTGGCTTTATCGGTTATCCTCCACCACCAATGGTGCAGATGCCTAACATGCCACCCCCACCACCTACTGTGACACCATTTAATTATCCTTCGGTTTGTATTTTTTCAATATACAGGGTGGAAATGTCTGGGCTCCTTTTACAGTAGTAGCATATAGGGAAAAATCTTTCAAACCTATACCTAAAAAAAATAATTAAGATATGTCAACAGTTAAGACAGGATTTTTTTTATTTCATGATGTTTATCCATTCTGTATTACGTGTGACGCAGTTACAAATAGATTATAATAACGTAAACGCTTACTACTACAAAAATACTACTAAAGGTTAAACAACTTTGAACTTTATCACCAATACCTAAAATTCGATTTCGGAATGAGGGGTTGATATGTTTTTGTTAAACTTAATTTTATAAAAATTCATGTACATGTCTGAAAAAGGTGCTAATTGTTTTTATGAAAATAATATTGATTGATTTATTAATAAAATTTTATGATAATAATGTATTGTCATATTGTCCAATTAATAAAGAATATAAACACAAATTCTCATCTAAATCAGTCTAGTTGTTAAGGAGACATAAGGTGATAATCATTCATACACCAGTATTATATATAATGTTATTTAACAGCTACCCTCTGGAGGTAAAGCCGGGGGTTTTATAGCGACTCCACCAGCTTACGGTGGACCGAGTCAACCTATGAACTATAAAGTACCTCCTGGTGTTGATTCAGCCTCTCTAAGCAATAGCTTTTTACAGGTAAATTCAATTCAAGGTTTTATTTTTAGTATTCACTAATAAATGTATTGTAGTTTAGTCTTAGTGTACAATTGAGTTTTTAAGTTTTATTTTCTTTTTCTTTACATTTTATTTGCTTATTTGCTTTTTACAGGTAATTTTATATACATATATTAGCTTGTATTTTATAATTTTGTTTAAGTATTGTAGTTTAGTTTTAGTGATTTATTTGAGATTTTAGATTTTTTTTATTTTCGAATATTTTATTTGCTTCTTTATGTAATATACATATGTACATTTATATTAATTAAAATAATAGAGACTCACACATATAACAATTTTACCGTTTTTGATTTTAAGTATTGCTATGTTTGTAAACATTAATAAAATAATTGATTTATATGGAAAGGTAATTACACAAGCCTAGGTTAAAGATAGTACTAATGTAGTTAATAATTAGTCACACATTTTGTACCTCCATTTTCAGGAGGAAATGAACAACTTGCCTCCTGCTTATGACAGCATTGCACATGATATGGTAAAAAAAATTTATTACTTAAACTTTTATTTTCATTACCGCTTGTCATAGTTTTTTTTATTTACTTATCTTTAGTTGCCTTAATTTTATTTCTTTAGTATATATTTTTAAAATTTTAATTTAGTTAAAATTTTATTTTATGTTAATATAAAATATACCTTTAATTGCCTTTTTGTATAAAGTATAAAAAATTATATATATTTCAATATTAAATTCTAAGTGTAATTAACCATTGTGATGCTAAAATTAGTGCATACTACAAAAATACAAGCTTGTCTTATTTGCTTAGTTAATGCTCCTTATCTTTCATAACTTAACTTCTGTTCTGAATGTCTTCCATCTATGATTGATTAAATTTAATAAACTTTTATATATAAAAAAGTAATCAAAGCAATAGCACTAAAATGATTGTGAGTGAAATAATGAATATACAATAAATAAGTTTTGTTTACAGCCAGCAGTACCAACGCCTCAGCCAAGATCTAAAGTTCCCAATGTTCCCAATTATTTCCCAGAGTTACCTGAGTTACCCTCTGTTCCCTCGGACCTGATATTACCCTCTGTACCCAATAGTAACACTTCTAATACAAATTCAACTGCAAACGATGCAAATGCCCCTGACGAAATTGATTTTGAAGATCTGAACCGACGTTTTGAGGAATTGAAGAAGAAGAAGTGATTTTTTTAAATGTTTTTTTCTTTACATGTATTATGGAATTCGTGTAATACACAAATCAAAACTCATTAAAATTGTATGATAATTTCCCACAAATATTTTTTTCAATTTCATTAGAGTACGATAGTGTATGAATGTTATTTATTTTATAACAATTTCTCATTAATACATAATAAAAAGTTGTTACTGATTTTTTTAATATTGTCATTATATTAATAATATTAGTTAGATTACATTTATTATGTATGTTTATTCATACATGTTTGAACACTGATAACTTAAAACTACCATTTTATTTACCTATTGTATACAAATTATGTAAAACAAGTTATTGTAAAAAATATTATATTGGAACTGTATAAATATTTATGAAATAATTAATATAGTATGGTTTAAGTATAGGGTGAAATGAAAGATTGTTTTAAAATTAAATTATATTCATTTTACTAAGGTCTGTTAACAATTAATTGTTCATATATAAATTAATGTTTAATATACTGTCCGATGTATAAGACTATTTATAAAATTAGAAATATTATTATTTTTTATTCAATAAATCACATCGTGAACAGCATGTTTTATTTCAATGCTAGCGAGATCAAATTTTGTGATACAAGGAAATTTAATAGAGAATATTTAATAAATTTGTATCATATAAAGTTAATATTGACAAAAACTACATATGAATTTCATAAACAGATGTTTATATAGGTTATTCACTCCGAAGTCATACTTTTACGCATCAAATTCGCAATTTTACACTTCAAATTCATCCTTTTACACATCGACTTCGCCATTTTAAACTTATACTTATCAATTTGATAATAAATTTGGCTTGGATGAATTTAAGGTAGTAATTTGAAGTTAAAAAGTACGAAAATCCTATATATAAAATATATTACTAATGATAAAAAAAGGTCAAAAACACACTATATTACAGAAAATTAGAAATATTTACCAAATAAAGGTGAAAGTAAAAAAATTAAATAACTTTTGACGAATTATCTCCATTAAAATATAAAAGTAAGCAGATTATATTGTAAGTTGTTGTTGGTTCACCCCATTCCCATTGACATTTTAAATAAAGCAACATTTATTGTAAGAGATAATCAGCCTTATCAACTATAAAACTAATTTCGAATTATAAATTCATAACAATCTCAGTATTTGCTGGGAACATGTTGATATTTTCTTGAAGTTGGGATCCATATTAAAAGTACCATTTTTAAGTTTATTATGTAGTTGTGTGTTTGATACTACTTTAGTTTGTATCACTAATTTGTTTGGTGACTCTGCCAGCAACGTGCCGAGCGCTACCAAGCCTCTGTAAATAGAAAAAAACTTAGAAATATATTAAAAGTTCATCTTTCTTTAATATTTTCCAAAAGAAAACAGTTAAGTCTTGAGTTAACTTTTGAGTCGCTTTTATCTTGTTAGAGCGAGAAAAAATCCGCGAGTGGGAACCGAACCTACAAACATTGCGTTTTAGTCAGTTAAGTTTTAGTTTTGCCGCTGCACCACAAACGCTTCAAAATATGAAAATATGTGGGAATAACAGGAAGCTGTTTAAACTCGAAACTCAACTACTCAGGAAAATGAATAATGCTTTCCCAATATGTAATGTTCAAATACTTGACATCGAAAATACCCAAAAGCCAACTGGTTTTCAAACTTGAGATGTATTTTAATACTATAGTATAATATAAACCACTACAATAAATTATAGAGCACAGTTACTGCAGACTTTTACAGTTACATAAAAGTTTTAGAAACAGTATAAATATTACCTGAAATATGCTTCGTTATCAGTAATTTTGTTCAACAAAATAATAACACACTCGGCAAGTTCCACACTGTCCGTCTGTTGCGCGAGCGCTACTGACAGATTGAGTAGGAGTGACGTTGCAGCAATCTGGAGTAAAAAAATATAATTCCGTATAGTCCAACAAAAATGTTTATTATAATTGTGAAGGCAGTGCATGATATACAGTATGGGCAATTCTGCGTCCTTTGTGTATAGTATCGTCGCGACTTTCGTCGTCGTACTAAAGTACATTAAATCAATAAATAAAATATTACACACACTACCATGCATTTGACAGTATTTACACTTTTATGTTTATAGAGTGGCATACACGTGGCTATGGCAACGCCAATTGGTTGTACAGTACTATTTAAAAGACACAACTACTATATATCCGTCTCGTGCTCTCACCTGTGTATTATTGTTCAACTGAGTGAGACAGATGATAGCGTGCACTAAGCTCTCCCTCGCGGCCAACACAAGCATTTCCCCTGGAAGGTCGCTGAACGCGTTCACTAACACACGCATTGCTAACATTTGGTTTGCTGGTAGATTATCTGAAGTTTTATTAGACATGGGAGTTAGTCACATTTTTCTTTAATCGATTTCTAATAAGGCGGTTCGGTATTCGATAAATATATACTATTTTAAATGTAAGTTTACTTAGAGTCGATATATATAATATATGTTGATATTAATTTATATGTAATACCTAAAACATTATTTTGTTCATCTTTACTGACTTATATTTTATTGAGATTATTTCATCAGGTCATAACAAGAATAAAATAATAATTTTTAATTAACAAACATTTTTTTTTATTTTATTACATACTATCGACCCCCTTGCGGCTTCGCCCGCTTTTACTACTGGATTATTCATATAATGTATGTTTGCAAAGCACTTAATATAATGTGAAAATTAATTAAACCCTAATGCAACCCGCATTTTCGTAGTTTCAATAAGGATTTTCCAATTGTTTTACACAGCAAGGATTTTTTAGTAGGTACCGTAATTTTAAATCTGTGCTACTAATCTTTTCAAGTACTTATTAAAATATATTTAAATGACTATTTTTAGATAGTTAAATGACTATTTTTAAACGGAAGAAATGCAGGCGAGCATTCTACCACTGAACCACCGATGCGTGTGAGGCAGGCGACGCGGCGGACGCATGGCGAGTGGCGAGCCGTTTCGCAGCAAGGATTTTTTGATATTGTAACAACTTCTAAAGTACTTATTAAAATGAAAAACAGTAAAGACAGTTTTGATCTACATTAAATGGCCAACGTAACTAATATACTTATTTATATGCTGAGACTAAGGGATAAGTAAAACTTGAGTCGATACTGCTGAAGTGTCAACGACGTGATGTGTCAACAATTAAATGCGTTTTTCTCTTAAACTATTCGCAATTTCGAAATTGTGTAAAAAGCAAATTTTATCTTCGTTTAACGTAGAAAATTAATAAAGTATTTTAAAGGATAAGGATTAATACCATTATGAAAAAATATCCCTCACAATAAAAAATATATTGAAATTATTATTTTTAGACAGAAATATGATCACTACACGTTATCCTTAAAAGATAAAAATATGCTCTCGCGGACTTTTTTGTAGATCTCATTGAGAGGAACAATACTCCAGTACATTTTTTTCATGTAGTACTTACCATTAAAGCAGCGCATGCGCGAAAGTATCTCAGCGGGTAGGACTTTATTCATATTTTTCGTATTTATGTTAATTTACATAAGAATGTACAAATAATAAACTATATATAAACCTTCTACGAAAAATACTCGACCTAATGGTGAAAACCGCAATAAAATCTGTTGGGTGGTTTAGAAGAAGAAGAGTTAGAAACAACAGACAGACACGAAAAGCGACTTTGTTTTATAAGATATAGGATAAAAAATATAACTCACCCGGAGTCAGTAAAGATAAAAGATATTTAACAAAGTCTGGCCCATATCCTGTATCAAATATTTGTCCATTGATTTCTTTCTTTCTAACTGCTAATCTAGTTATGTCTAGTACTGGGAAAATTATTTCTGAAAAGTAAAGAGATTATTAGAAAATATATAAATTTTAGAGATTTGAGACAGAGCGGGATTTGAACTCATTCCTCTTGGAAATTGTCTAAGCGCTCTGACCACTAAGCAATACATTCTCATCATACAGATATTTAAGGATATAAAGCATTATTACAACTTATTTATGTTGTTAGCAATTTTTATATGTATTTTAAGTTTGTTTAATTTTTTATAATGTAATTTATAGATTTTTATACATACCCTTTGGCCATTCTAACATTTTCTTTAGTAATGTAACTGTATCTGGGCTGAATGTAGTATTCTGCAATGTACAAAATTTAAATGCTTTAATAAATGGGGACACAAAGGGCTTTGCATCATAAATAACACATTTTAAGTTCTCAAAGTAACTCTACCCTCAGGTATAGTAGGTTACATCAAAACAGTAAACATATTGCAATACAGTCATCCTCCAGAAATTCCTGAGAATTATAGTGCGTCCATACAGACAAACATTTCATTTTTACAATATTAGTATATATACAAAATGTAGCTTACCATTTCACCTAATTTAACAATATTCTCTAATTGTTCTTCAGTGAAGGTGTTCAGCCCATCTCCAACTTTACTATTGAACTCTTTGAGCTTGTCAAGTATTGCTTTGAGGTTTGCTTGATCGAATCTGAAATAAACAATTTTATATAATATGTATTTAAAATTTTTGTACTTTTTTAATGTTATTTTTTAAACTTTATAATACATAGTAGATGGATAGAGAAAATCATGTCAAAATACTCCTTACTCCGTTTAGTCTGTCCTTGGTCTACCAAAGCGGGTAAGAGAAATGCCACAATTGCCAAGTTTAATGTATTATTTAAGAGGGTTCAATTTAAAGTCTTATTTTGAAATTACACATTTTTTTATGTTTATTAATATCCTCTAATTGTAAATAACACTCTAACGTTAAAATACTAAATCCTCCATAAAATTAAATTATATTTTAGTAAATTATCACCTACCTTATATAAGAATCATGAGGCACTAAAGGTTTTTCACTTTCATTGACGCTTGCACTAGCACTGGCTGTAGTGTATGCTCCAGAACCCGTGAAGGGATCGGTAGACGAGGGTGGAGGAAGCCCCGTCGCTGTCCCTGACCCCGGCACATAGCGGGACTCCCCCGTGAAAGGGTCTGCGTAGCTATGAAAATAAAAAAAAGGATTCGGCCCTCAATTGTACAGATATGCTATAACACTGCCTATTAAATGTATACAGTACAGTCAAAGAGTCATGGCCTCCCTGAAATTAAGTCTTCTGAACTGAGAAATATTATGTGTGACTGAGATATCATTAACTTTAGTAAACTGGTACATTGTTTGACATTAAAAAAAAAAGCACGAAACCTCTTATTTTTAATAAAATAAAAAACACTACAAGTTGGGGGTCATTTCTCACCCCAGGAAATGAAATATTTTATATTACTGGTATCGTAAAATGGGAAACGAATGTTCGATATGTGAGATAAAGACAAAAAAGGAAATTAAAACTTACCCATTGCTGGCAGCTGGTAAAGATTCCAATTTAGCATTATCAATAATAAAATTGGCTACTTTCTCTAAATATACTTGAGGTAGATCATGTCTGTAATAAAACACAATAAAAAGGACTTTATTAAATATTTATTGTATTTAATAAAAAGTCTTTTAGACATAGATTATCTGTATTATCATTTAATATCTGTAATAAAATACAGATAATAAATGATAATATTCAGATATCACTGACCAAAGTTTTAAATGGTAAAAACATTTCTTCCAAGTGAGAACTTAATTAAAATTTATATTAATAAAATATAGTTACTAACTTGTGAATAAAAGACTGTGCAGCCACCCAAGGGTCCTCAGTTTTGTTGAATGGTAATTTAAGTGGAGGGGCGCCATCTTTAATATCGACACTGAATACGAAATCATACTCCTGAAATGTAACCACTATTTATGTAATTTTATAAATGGAACTATACCTAAAACAGGTGCATCACTCAACATATTATGACTCTAAATAATGCAGTGCATGGGAAACAGACTGTCTTACACTAGGTTCCCCCTTCCTACTCTTTTATATCTTTTATATTGGCTACAAAATACGAACCTGCCCCTGATACATAGTTTTCCCCTCACTGGGAGGGTTAGCTCCCATAACATCCCCTATTTCACTCCAAGCATTCTGTGTGGCACTCCACGAATAGCATTTCACGTTGGTACCCCTGCGAACTAGTTTAGTTTGCCCATCGGATTTGCCTGGCTCTAGTAACGCTTCGGGACCTGGTAATCTGTGGAGTTTATTTATAATTGCAATGTTTAATATTATCTTTAATATATAAAATTTGAGGCCATCATGGCCCAGCGACTGGCGTGTGACTAAGCGCGACCGTTGTGTGTTCGATTCCCACTTGAGGGAATGATATATTTAATATTTTTACTTCTTTGCTCAAGTCACAAGACAAAGCAAGTGAGTTGATTTTAAGGTTTTTCTTAATTCTAATTATTATCTTCTCAAGTTATTTTTAGTTCAGAAAACCTTACATCAGGGCGGCCATGACTCGTCGACCACACTATATGTGTCTGGAAGAGTAAAGCTAGAAAAAAATACATACTCTGACAACTTAAATCCACCTATCTCTTGTTGATTGGCCGCCTGCATTTTTTGCACTTCTTCCTCAAATTGCTTGATAACAGATTCGTCTGCATATCTATTGGGATCTTTGGTAAATACTCTCACCAAGCCATCACTCGATCCTATTAAAATATACAGTTAAATATTAATTAATTGTAACTTATATAAAAGGTGTTTTGTTTCATATATCATGATTGTCATGTTTGGAGCGTTACGTTCATATGCATGTGCGTACAGTTGTGGGTTCAATATCTATTTGGTTGGTTATGGTTATGGTTTGCACCATAATGACCTCATAAATGTTATATCATGCAATATTCTTAATTAATTGAAATTAAATAAAACAATCGAATACACAATTTTACCAGTAACAATATCTCCATTGTCCAAGCAAGAGAGGCTCCAAACAGATTGTGCTGGAAGTCTCAATTCACATATACAATCACCGGCAGCCCAAATTCGTATGGAACCATCTTCCCCGCAGCTAGCAAAGCTGTGTGGTATACTTGGGTTTATTGCAATACTGGAAATGAAATTAAACATTAAAAAATATTTAAAACAGTTATCATTTATAAGTATATTCAAAAACTTTAGAGAAAGATGGAAAGGTACAGAAATTAATATAAGACACAGTCACATGCTCAAATATACAAACAATGAAATAAAATAATTTAATCACCTGTATATATAATTTGTGTGTCCATAATAAGTATTGAGACATTCTCCTTTGTTTGTCCAAAGCCTGATTGATGCATCATTAGAACAACTAAGGAATGTTTCTGCATTAGCAACAGCTAAGCCTCTTACACAATCTGTATGTCCTGGAATAATGAAAGATATTTAATTTTCTTTCTTCACATACCTCTTGTATGTTGGATAGTACATTTACACATTATTTTTATTGGATCCTATGCTTATAAATATATAGCAAGGTAGGCAGAGAGAATTATGTAATTGCCAAAACTTTATTACCCATATTTATAAACCACTGTCAAGTATGAAATTGATAATGAGATGCTATTTTAATAGTCTATAAATGAAAATAATGCTCTCAAGATTGATTTCAAAGTTGAAAGAAATATACAAATATGGGCCTGATTTCTGCTTTCTTCCTAAATTCAATGTTAATTGTGATAGAACTCAAGAATAAGAGTGGTCTTTCCAGAGCACAGACATAAAATTAATTAATATCAGAGCGGAGATCAAACCTGAAATGATAAAAATATTAATAATACACTGTTGTTACTTTACCTGTAAGTGAACTTATAAGGCCTCCATCTCTTCTCCATAGTCTTATAGTTTTATCTGCTGATGCTGTTGCATAAGTTCCATTTCCAAGTTCTAAGGCAGCCCAAACAGCAGCTTGATGTCCTTTAAGTATTATTGGTGCCAATTGAGGAGTATTTATATTCCATACTCGGGCTGTATTATCCCAACTTGAGCTAAAATTGAGATACTCATATAAGTCAGAAAAAAATAAGATATTAAGTATTTTCAAGGCAGTATTTAAATACAACAGTATAGAATGTAGTGTGTTTTTAAAATCAGATAATAATTTATCTATAAAGGGCAAACCTTATAAGGATACCAGAATCATGTCCAGGTGTCACACTGCACACAGTGTTCTCATGACCTTTTAAATTTATTTGGACAGCTCCGTCTTGCAGATTATAACCTAATATTGTGGTATCGTTGCTTCCTGTGATAACTAAGCCGTCAGGGAATGCTTCGCAAGGTGGTAGCCAACAGACACACGATACAAAATTGCTATGGCCTTTATATGTAACTACATTCACGAAATCCTTGACCCTGATATATAAACGTATTTAATCAATCTCATGTTATAAATATTATAATACTATAACATACTTTTATCTCTTGTAGTGATATACTAACCCCTCTGGGTGCCACAGTTTAGCGGTTCTGTCTCGAGACGCAGAAAGTATGCAAAATTCTTTAGTTTTTGCAACACATCGTACGTCCATAGAGTGACCACACAAAACAGTACTCAGTTTGTAATCAGGTACAGCCATTGCACACAATAAACCTTATTTTTAATATCGAGCAATTGCAAACAATCACAATTCACAACGAATGGTGTAACGTCATTTTGATTTTTGACGTTATTACAAAAATAAATTGTCATCTTTTAACACCGCGTTCAAATAATTTACATTAAACTTGATTCTTGTTTATGGATCTAATAACCTAATTTATAATATACCATTTATAATAATTTTGAGCAATAAACTGGTAATTCACCATAGATGTTACTAATGGACGAGCTATAAATGTGTGCTAGATAAACAAACAATTATATGAAACATTTTTTTTATATTTTCAAAGAATGCATGATAAGCATTAACTATAGCCAACATTCCGGATGCAGGGCGGGAAATTTATATTACTCAATATATTATGAATGTATTTTTATACAAATTATATATTTGAGTTGGATTTTTTGCTTATGCTTTTATGCTTACAAACATGTCATATTTAACTTAAGCATCGTGACTATGATATTGATAATGGAATACTACCCATAATGTCACTGTAGATATTATAATAGTATTATAATATAATAAGATTTGAATTTGTTAATGAAATATAACTATTAAAGATGAAAAAGTAAATATAATAATTATTTAAATGCAAAACTTCTGGTTCTTTTATGTTTCACCGGCAAAAGTTAAAAATATATACATCTACAAGCATTGATACCAACCAAAGTTAGCTATAGATGGAACGGGCGGGTGTACAATGTACATGAGTAGTGTAAAGATGGCGTCGACGGTGTGTGTGTCTAAGTGCCGACTCTTAGCTAAATTAGAAATAAATCGTAGTTTGTGTTTATCATCTATATTTAGAGATTTGTCTAATAGCAGGGTAAGTAACTAATATTTAGGCGTGGTTCTATAATTTTATTGAAATCATTTTCATATAAGATTGTCATATTTAGTAGATTTCGTTATGCACGTGTACATAAATAAATTGGTACGCGCTTAAGCATAGATATTTATTTTTAAGTATCTGTCAAATGTCATTTTACCGAATTTTGTGAACAAAAATTATAAAAATAAATCATTATATTAAAAGTACTTAGAAAACTAATATATTCAACACATTTAAGTTAAAAGTGATATTGAATAGTAAATGGGATTTTCAATCAATGTTATCAGTTTAAATTAGAATCATATAATCAGCTGTTTGTATTAAGATTCTGTGGTTATGTATACATTAGTGCAAATATATTTTCAATAAATAAATACACACTATATATAATTATATATAATATGTAATTTATAAGGTTTTATTGCTACTTTCCTTAAATATAATATTTTTATTATTTTATTAATTGTAATTATATTATAAAATATTATAGAGGTTTTAATGTTATGTGTTGTTAGTAAGTAATTTTAATATTTGTTAAACATTTGATATTTTATGTTGAATTTGATAAATTACTTTATGCTTTACTTTTATCATATTTTTGTTTTTGTGTATATACTAAATATTAATGATGAACATGTAAATGACATGGTAACATGTCATTTACATGTTCATCCTTTATTTCTTAAAGAAAACTTATCACATTGTCCAATTGAAATAAAGAACTTTTTGAATCCATTGCATTTGGATAAATAGAAATAAAACTTCAGTTTAGTCTTTTAATTATGGTGTAAAAATAAAACTTAAGAATTAATTATGTATTATATTTTGAGTACCTTCAAAATATATTCTTGCAATCCAAAATGTGATTGTCTTACAAATGAATCACTCAAATAAATTTTATTTAATGTTAGTCATGAGTTGGCACAGCAGATATAAGCTCATAATCACTCAATTGCCCAATTCACTATTTTATTAAATTCTTAAATGCTATGCTATGAAATAATTTGTTTTTATACTCATTTGAAAGAAATTTTAGTCAGAATTTTTAATCCAATTTCATAATTAGTCTTATAATATTGATCAAATTATATGGAGGATGTTTATAAGAATAAGCATTGGGCAATATAACTACTGTCAAAGTTAGATAAGTCATTTTATTAGTATAATAAAACAATTGAAATATGTATCTTATAGTGAATGATACAAGCAACAATTAAAATTTTTGTCTGGGACATAATTGATGTGGCATCATACATCATTGGGTGCAATGCAGTTGTTCATGCTTTTTTTTTGGTTCAATATGTTTAAATTATATTACATTTTACACTTCAAGACGAGATTAATAAAGACACCATTTTGTAATTCCGAAACTTAAAATAATTCGTATATATTTCAATAACATGTGGACCGGTAAATTGAAGTAAATTTGATAAACACGCGCGCCCTCGTAAGCGTCATGCTAAGCAGAGGAGTGACTATTATCGTATTTGTTCTTCGTAATATAATACGTTGACGTGACTATATCATTCTGCAAATACTAAAGTCTTTTCATGCTAATT
The DNA here is from genome assembly GCF_056956725.1 of Heliconius melpomene rosina. Lineage (NCBI taxonomy): Eukaryota > Metazoa > Arthropoda > Insecta > Lepidoptera > Nymphalidae > Heliconius > Heliconius melpomene. The sequence goes on along the minus strand of NC_140401.1, from coordinate 2,621,611 downwards.
TAAAAGATATGTAAAATATTATTCACGTTAGGTGTATGTTGTACGATATGCTCGCTTCTTTCATTACTGCTTAGTTTTCCATCTGAAAGAACAGTAATGTTAATATGTTAATATTGTACTTATGGGAGTGTCTACTGTGTGTGGATTTGGCTTTGAGAAGAAGCTTAGCTTAGCAGTATTTTTGAAGTAATCTTTTCATTTAAAGGTATTTGCAAATCGCGCTATATATCGAAATACGATTCTATATTAGTCTGAATTTAAATTATCAGTAATAATTATTAAAACAACATTGTTCTAAGAATCTACGATGACTCAAATGGGAAGTACAGTCCGCGAGGCATAAGCTGTCTTGTGTAATTGTGAGTGATAGTGTAGGTGAGCGACGACGGCTTGTAACGCGGTGCATCCCTTGCTTGGTTTAAACAGCAAGCATTAAAAGAACAAGATAAAAAATTTATCACTGGATTGAACCCACTATCAGTCGAGCTTACCGTCACACTTAGTGCCCCTGCGCCACGACTGGCCTCTGCATAATAGAACTATTCATTATTAACATAACACAAAAGAAAGGGAAAATTATGAGGATTCTAGTCTAGAGTGATATATTTATACTAGCGGACCCGGACGCGGCTACGCCTGCATGAAATATAAGAATATAATTTCTATAGAAATATAATTTCAATCTAGATGAAATGCTAAAAGTGACTATTATATTTATTTTCATAAGGATGAATATCAAAATGACGCGGTAAGGAACGCGGTCGCGTAGCGACGACGGTTGTTATTAACATGGCAGAATAAATTGCATGTCAAATTAGAAAGTATTTTAATTTATTAGTATATATGTGTAATGTAATGTTATATAGCCTATAGCACTTCTGAAGAATGCAGCTTTCATACAAAACAAAAACAAAGTAAATCGATCCAGTAGATCCAGAGATCTTAGCGTTCAAACAAACAAACAAACAAACAAACTCTTCCGCTTTATTATATTATAGTACATACATTTTTATTAAGGACTAATATTAAATATTTTTAAAGTTTTTTTTTCTATTGTCTCGTTACATTATCATATTTAAATACGTGACGTCGCTAACAGTACAGCAGGGTAGTTACGTCATATAAGGGATGCGCCGATACATATAAGGGATGATTCCTATACCTACTATCTGTATATATTATGTTACCGGCAATCTGTATAATTCGTTATTTTATAACACCTAGGCAATGTATAAAATACCTAAAAAGTGTAGGTAAGGTATGAAATATCATTTATTTTATACGTTGCCTAGGCATTCTATAAAATACCGAATGTGCAGGGGAATGAATGAGATTTTTTGCGAATGGGATTTTTTAAAATGGTACACATAAAATCAATTATTTTGCCTAGAATATAACAAAACATATTGATTAGGTATATAATTTACAAATTATTAAACAGATAATAATTAACATATGTTTTTTTCGACACATATATAAATGTGGTTTACTTTAAACAGGAATCGTGGTGTCGTCGGTGGCGGCCTTCACGTCGATCATTCTTCACAAGCGTATGTGTGTATGGATCCAAAGCTACACCTACAAAACTTGAATCTGATAAGTCTGACGGTAAGAGATAAATTAAAAGAAAATGTATATATAATTTATCATATTTAATATAAAGATTAAGAGACCATCACCAAGACTATAAATAATTATAATTTATATTCAAAAATTACTGTTAACTACATTACACATAATGTTTAATACTAGTAGATACACATATATGCGACTTAGTTAATGTACAGATAATAATTTAATAACATTTTTAAATATGTAGTCACAGATTGCAAGAAGGCGAAACTTTTTGGCTTTCTATGAAATTACTCCTATTTTAAAGACCTATTGCTATTTAAGCTATCAAAACAAGTTTCTAAAACTTCAAATTCTTCAAACACCATTTCTCCAAATTTTCCAGTAGTAATTTTACTTTGTTCGGAATTATCGTTGACATAGTAGAATTTTTTCTCGAAAGTAATATTTTCATTGGCTTGTTTATTTGTTTGATCGAGCTCTTTATCTTGTTCTATTAAGTTGTTTGGTTTATTTGTAGATTTTTCATCAAGCTCATTTGAGCTGTTTGCATCGTGCGTTATTAGCGAGTCATTTTTTCCTTCTAACTGGTGATTTTCTATTGTCATACTTGTCTTAAAATTTACAATTTCACATTCATTTTGTTGAAAGGGGGTTTTGACAATTCCTTTATTGTAACTTTCTAAACGACATATTTTATTTTTTACTGAGTTTTCATCATCATATAATAATGGAGGATCTTCTTTAGAATTTTGTTTTCTAAATTTATATCTAAGATTTTTAGCTTCATCTGTTCCTGTTAACTCTAGTCGACTGCTACAGCTATTAGATTTCACAAGTTTAAACTTAAAACCTGGAAAACCTTCCATACGTTTACTTTTATCCTGACTTTGGTTATTCCCAAATTCGGCAAAAGTTTCAGTCTCTGTTAACATTTGTTGATGTTTATTAGCAACTAAACAAGAACACTTTTCTCCCTTACATTTTGTTTGGCATGAGTAACAATCTCTGCTGCAGTTCTTTTGTAAGCTTTTAATCTCTTCCATTATGGCCTTAGTCATAGGACTCACTGCAGAGCTGGTTTTAGAATTCACGACCTTTCCACCATAGTAAGTTACAGAAGTACCACATTCTCTTATCTTCTTAAGAATATCTGGACTTACGTATTGACTTTCACAGCAAAAATCTTGACTTGCTGAATCACAAAGGTACTCGTCACTAGAACTATAAACATTATCTTTAAGAGTTTTATGGGAATATGGACTCAAACCATCTGTTTCGTATTCATTGTTAGAACTTAAATCGCCGCTGGACACTCCGCTCGATAGACTAGCGTTATCCCATTTTTTATTACCAAAGTTTGTGTCTATTGTCAACTGTCTGGTATTTTTTTTCCTACTACTGCCTTTACTGCTTTTTGTTTCTTCACTTAAATTTCTATACGATGTCGCCCGTTGTGTTAGACCAGTATTTTCTTCTAATAGTGGCGGATCATGAGTCATTGGACTTTTCATTTTTAATGTATCTTCAAATAAATTACGAACCTTTTTAACGGTGTCTGGATTAGGTAGCTCTTCTTCAATAATTTCTTTATTTACTCTTATGGGGTGGTAAAAAAAGTGTCTCCGTATCGCATTTTTTGATTTATCCACATGAGAAGAATACTCATTTTTCTTTAACAATGCCGGTGGTATTTTACACGTATCAGTGTTAGTGTTTTTTCTAGGAGCTGGTTCCACTTTCGTTCTTACTGGTTCAATAATGACAATATTGTTATTAACAAGTAATTCTTGAAAACTGTAATCCTGAAGATACTGTAACAACCCATCAAATTGGGCCTCCTTACGGTAATTAGCTATCATACTGTTTTTGAATAGTTCCGATTTCATTACTTTATATCTCACATGATCGAAATCGTCACAACCTTTGTCAAATCCTTTAGCTTTTATGAGTGTGGCTTGAGTTTTCTGATTTTTATTGTCATCACTGCTTAATTCTACTATTTCAATTTCAGGTGTGTCCCTACAAAGTTCTAATTCAACTTTCTTTATTTGTTTTTCAGGTCTCGGATTATCGTATATAGTACTAGTATTTTCTTTGATAATCTTTTCAACTGGCGGTTCTTCTATTTCTGAATCACTTTTAACTTTTTCAGTTTCATCTTTCCATAGGTTTAGCTTCTTTTGAGTTATTTTTTTAATGCTATCTACAATTTTTACATTTTCTAAAGTTTTAATTATACTATTGACTGAAACTTCCGAAACATTATCGATGTTCTTGATTTCTTCTTTAATATCTTGTTCTTCACAAATGATTTTGCTGTTGTCTATAATTTCATTTTTATCTATATCTTCTCGGTTATTACAATTTTCAGGCGATTTATCAATTAGCTTTGACCAATAGGTTTTGACTGAGTTGATTTTTTCTTGATATTCCATATCGGTCTTAATAGCATTGTTAAGTTTTTCTTTCACCGTATTTGTTTCAGGTTTAATATCTTTTGCATCTAGATTTTGGTCAAATTTTTGGTTACTTGATGCTAACTTAGATTTATCAGCATAATTGCTTAATGTATTTTGGCGTTTAGTTTTGGAATCTATGACTTGCAAAATCTGAGGTCGAGTCATGATGTCAGCCTTTTCAAACTCAAAGGTATTTTTCGAATAATCTTTACCGTCTTTTATAATAAGTCTCGGGGGTGGTCGAAGTAACTGTTGACAAAATGTGCCAGCGTCACAATGTACTGTGTTGAGTTTGGGTATAGTTTTCTTTACTACTTTTTTTAGTTTTATAGTTATGAAAGGCTCTTTTGTGATATTTTTTATCTCTGTATTTCTGTCAATCTCTTCTTCTTTGTCCGGAATATGTGCTGTTTTTGGAAGTTCAGGTTTCAATTTTGATTTACTATCGTGATCAGTATTTGTTTCTTCGCATTTAGGAACTATTTTTTTATTACAATCCAACAGCTGTTGATCTAGCTGTGGATCTATTACTATAGTTTGATGACCGCTAAGAGGTATTATCGCAATATTAGATTCAGCAGATGTTTTAAACGATTGCACTCTTGAAAGAAGTGAATGGTTTTTTATTTGTTCGCTAAATGACAAATTTCTAGTAGGCCTTTGAAGAGGTTTATTTACTTTATTTTCAACAGACGTAGGACTGGGAAGGCGGAAAATTTCATCGTCAGAAGGATTACGTTGACGAAGCGAGTAGTGCTTCTTTATTCCACACTTTGTTTTTTTATCTTTTACTGATTTGTTGATGTTATCATTTGAAAAAGATTTTAATATTTTTACTTCTGGCTTTAGTATTATTTTAGATGCAAGTTTCAAGCTTTCTGATTTCGTGATAATTTTATTATTTCTAATAGTACCTTCTATTTCATTTATTTCTCTTTCGTTTTGGTGATGATCTAAGTGATAAATGTTAGATTGACATTCATCAGCGTTAGAGCTTTCTATAGTAATTATAGATTTCAAATCGTCTTCAAGTTTAGAAAAATTTTGTATAAGTTGTGGTTCAGGTATTTCTGGTTGGTAACTGTTGCTTATATCGTTACAATTACTATCCAATTTTATGTTTATTTTATTCAAATGGCCATAATTTTCATTGCTTTTGGCAGATAATATTTCTCGAAAGTGTGTTTGCGCAACTTCGTATGTGTTTTCACAGGGTATGTCTTCAGGATCTTCTTTTCTTAACTGAGCATCTATTCGCTCAGATTTTCGTAAGCATTTACTTATGTTTATATCTGGTAAAGAATAATATTGATTCTCTACAAAAGTTGCTACAAAAGGTTCAGTCGTAATATTCTTTGTTGAAGTGCAGTAACTGTCTTTACTGTAATCATTACACCCTAAAAGTGTATTACTTACGTAATATTCTTTAGATTGTATAACGGTATTAGGAGAAACCTCTTTAGTGAATTTGGTTTTATTATTAGAAGAGTCTCTTTTAATATCAGCAAAAGTAGTTTTTTTATGAATAGGTGTATAAACTGGCTCTGGTTCAATACCCTTTTTGTCACTTATAAGAATGTTTGATTTAACTGAATTATTTTCTTGAAATTGTGAATCACAATATTCATCAATTTTTTCTGCTAATGAATTTGCTAAATATTCTAATTTGTGAGACTTGTCCGATGAAGCAATTGAAATGGATATATATGAAGTTATGCTGTCAGTTGGACTAGATATAGTTTCGTCGTTTTCAGATATAACAGATTGAATATCGCAATCTTTACTCAGTTTATCAGTATTATCACTGGTTGAATTTACATTTATGATAGGTTTTTCGTTTTCATTACTTTTGTTTGAAATTTCATCATACGTCGCTGTTTCGTTATTAGAATGCTTAGTTTGTTCGTCGCGAATAGAAGTACAACTGTGCACTAAAGATTTTGGACGATCTTCGATTTCGTTTTCACTATCGTGGTCGTCTGTTGTGATATATAATTCTTTGGAGTTATTTTGCGAAGTTATTGATCTTTCGGTTTCGGGCGAGCTATTATTGTAATTTTTTAAATGTGCTTCGAAATTGTAATGTTTTCTTACGTAATTAGAATCTAAGCTATCGATTTCACTTGGGTTATGAGAGTGTCCAATACTATCCTCAGAAAGATTTATATGTTTGGTATCTTCATTCAAATTTGGCCAACTTCCACCTATTGATTTCGAATTGCGACTTTCATTTCTTGAAACTGCGTCTTCATGGGTTATGTTGCTTTCTGTATTGTTTGGTAGATTTGGGGGCAATTCCTCTTCTGCAGTTTGTCTATTTATGTCTGCAAAGCAAGATACTGTGCTGTCTATATAAATTCCTTCTAATACTTCTTCTTTTGTCTGATATTTTGTCCGCCCGGTTAACCTGAAAATAATTAAAAACAGTAATATTATTAATAATATTTTATTTATGTAACCTAATATGTGTTAAGCATTTGCAAAATGTCCAAATTAAATTCACATATGTATTTTTTTTTTATTTTGTTGTAATTATGGTATATATTTCATTATTAACATTATGGTATATATTTGTTCCTGAAGTTTCATGTACTTAATTGAATATGTTAGGTTCTATTCTGTCTACTACATTATGAAAAAATAAGTAATCATACCTGTCTCTAAAACAAGGTTTGTCAAATAAACGAGCGCGCGGGATTAACTGCGACCTCTTTGTTTTAGGGTGATTTTGTATTTGCAGATCAGTAAAAGTTTCCTCTCTTATCACGGCCAGACTTCGGCTTCGACGTAAATTAGATCCTTCAGTTTCTTTATGCTTACATAGACGTCCGTAGCTACCACTAAATTCTGTATCGGAGTTTGAAAACCGATTTTGTAAAAATTCGTCTGCTGCCTTAGATCGTGTTAAGTGTTGATAAAATTCGTCCTGCGGAAGCTGAACGGGTACCTTGTAGTATTCTGCGAGTTTACTCTGATATTTCTCCTGTTTTTTATTTTTATTTTCACTATCTTTATATTTAGATTTCTTCTTTTTAGGACGTTCTTCTGAATTTCTTTTTATATCAAGAGTATTTCGTGGTTTATCAAATTCTAGTGTTTCTGTAGGATTTTCAAAATACTGTATATCAGCGACGGTGTTTGCTGCGGGTTTATCCTCTTGACTGGTTTTCCTTTCGACGAGATCTCGAAGGCGGCTTCGTGTGGAACTAGTAGAAGTTACGCTTTCTGGCCGTTTGATAGGATATTCTAAATTTGAAGATGACCTTCGGAAAAGACTTGTCTTGATAGATCCAAAGTCACAATCGTCTTGACAAGAAGCCGCTGAGAAATTTTGTGTCCTTATGCGGTCTACGTGATTCTGACTAGAATACGACGCGACCGAGTCCACCGAGTGTCTGCAACAGAGAAGAAAATATTTTAAAACATTTTTATTAATAATACTATACCAATATTAAATAGGATCGTAGTACCTAAAAGTAGTATTATACAATGTACATACATGTACTGGCAACAAGCCAGTACGCAGTGGACATTGACATCATATTCGTTTAACGTATTATTTACTCTAGCGAGAACATCTACGGGGCCGTTATATGTGGATTATTTTTTGTGAGCAAAATTTTCTACATTAGTTTTAATGCAATACAGTACTTTCTTTTCTTTTAGTTTTAATGAAACATACAATTACTAGATATAATGTACATAAAAAATAAGTGAAGGAGCACTAAATGAGTTTTAAAGTAGTCTAAACATTTGAGTCTCTGCCAAGATCGGCGCTTTGCCCCTAATGATTGTACATACATATACATATATTTTATTACAAGTACGTATGCTGATACATGTATATTATATATGTTATGTAAATTGTTTATCTATAACTTAATCATAATAATCATAACCAACAACGCAAGGAGACATCATTGACTGTATACGCGATAATTGTGGGAACCGTATTTACTTATGAAAATTGTTTCCGTTCCCATGCTCTGATAAGAGAAACTGGCGGCGTTGAGTTCTGCCAATCAACACGCAGTCTTTAATTTGAGTAGAAAGCGGAGAAGAGTATTTTAAATGTTAAATATGTTCTCTGCCTACGGGACATAATTATTAATTTAAACACGTTTATACGAAAAGAATTCTCCACAACCATCCGATACATGTTTTTACATGTGTACATGTTTTTGAACCCGAAAAAGGTTTTTTCATGGAAAATTGTCATTTAATATTAAAGAGACAAAGGGGATGCGGAAAGCGAGTTCATGGCTTTGGTAAGAATATTTCACATAAATATTCATTGCATTACCTATCCGCAGACACCATACTCACATACAATTATAACACATACAATTTGGCTTAATGGAAGAAATGAAATGAGGCAATATCTTTACTACAATTTTGATTGTAAACTAACATATAAATACACAAATTTCTGGATAAACAAGACACTTTAATAAATGAATAAATATTATAGTAAATAAGATTAGTTGTGCAGCGCAATGACTGTAACGATATAGTCAATACGTGCTATATGTTTAGTAAATCAGCTTCACGCTGTATCCCGCACACAGCCGGGTAGGCAGGGGGAACCTAGTGTTAAGACACTCCGTACCCAACTTTCTGCCAAATTATGGGGGCATTGCGTGTTGAGTGGCATAACTCAACGCCGCGCTCTGTCTCGACACCAGTGCGAAGACATTGAAATATAAACGTAAAAAAATATTTCGCTTTTTGGGAATCGCACCCACAACCGTCGCGTTACAGTCACACCCTTGTGCCGCTGCGCCACGACGGCATCTATAGGTATGTTTAATAAAAGCATTGTTTAAAATCTTTCCTTGGACAAAAAAATGTAATGTCCTATTTTATTCCGTTTCCCTTCTACATTCCAAACACCTTTGCCAGGGCTCTACTGAATTACCCAAGGAATTTACATACCAAAATTCAGACTTCTGCGTCCAGTAGTTTTAGGTGTGCAGTAGTCACTCAGAGACTAACTAGTAATTAATTTGATCTATAAGTATTAATTATATTAAAATTAAGAATTTATATATATTAAGATTCTTCTTCAATTTCATGTCAACTCAACCAGAAGGTGAAGAGATAAAATTCTGTGGCGATTTGTCGTAGTTTTAATTTTAGAGCGTGGAAATAGTTACGTATGGATCATGTCTTATTTCTGGCGCGGACAAATAAAAGTCACTTGGGTAAACATTTTGTGAACGCCCAGATAACAAACTGTTATTATACCGGCTGTCATTTCGGTTGGATTTGATTATGTTAGAAACTTAGAATTTCTGAGAAGATAAGCCTTTTGGTTCTTGGTCTAAGAAATTGTGTAGCTACAAATATGTTATTTTAATGATATTTTAATAAACACAATTTAAATGTAACGAATATGTAGTAGGACTTGCAATTTTAGTAAGTGTACATCCAAAAAGGAAAAAGGTAAAATCGCTAGCCAAATCGCAATAATCGCTTTCCGGCGTCGAATTATGTAAATTTGGTATAGTTACTTCTTGTCGGTTATTTTTTTCTTTTCATGAAAATATATAAAGAAGACAATTCAGGCAATATAAAATGAAATTAATATATTTACGAAATTTTATCTAAAAATAAGGACTATTTTGATCCATTGATAATAGAGAAAATCTATTCAGCGAGAAAATGGAAAACGGAAGTGGGATCGTAGTGTCTTAACACTGGGTCCCCAGGTTCCCTCTACCTACCCTGCTACTGTACGTACCTGTAGAACTGAAGTGAAGCTAAAAAATATATATATAAACAAAACATTTTCACTGTACGAAAATACGCAACTATTAGGTATTTTAGTGTAAGTATGTCTGACGTTGTTCTACAAACGGTTCTCAAGTACCTGTTTGTATTCTATAATTGCCGACAACGAGGTAAACGTTGCATTTTCATATTCATTGTGGATTTACTAGAAAACAATCTTTTTGAAAATAAGTAATATCAGGGTACGATTATTTAACTTATATTGACATGACGCCAATATAGCGTCGTCTTGACCTGGACACGATAGTTTTGCGTTGTAACTTTTAAAACAATATACCTATTATAAATTTATATAAATCAGGGATAAGTTGTCCTCAAATTAACAGTAATAACTGTAATTGACAGACAGACGTCTACAGGTTTGCACGTTACATATTATCTTTTTTAGCAGCATCCGAGTGGCCGCCTTTCTTTCGTGACAGTCTACTTGTCATGTTCACGCCGCATTTCATTCAATTACACACATCATCCACCGATAATGAATATGATTTAAACTTTTAATACTCACCTAATGAGGTAACGGACGCCTTATTCATGAGTTCTAATAACTATTATTATAGTTAATTAAATTTCTCTATCTTTCGTATATTAATAGGATATTCAAATAGGAAATACTTATCCTGATTTATTATTAATTTTAATTGTGTTTTCCTTATTGATTGTATTTATAGTTTTAAACAATGGTTTGTTTTTAAGATTAATTTATATAAAAAAACATCGAAGTATTAATTTACTTTTTTTGCGCAAACAACTTTTAAGATAAAATTCTAAACGTTACAGTAAACATCAAATGTTTTAAAAAAAATCAATATTTTAATTATTTCGTTATAAGTTATAACTGAACTATTTAGAGCGAATACATATATTTATTTACAGAAAAAATTACCGACTCAACAAAATTTTACAAATAGGGACTTCTGAAAACAGAATGAATCTCTTTGATCATTATTTCATCCATTTCTTTATTAATTTTATTTTGAATTATTATGCTATCTCAAACTTTCAACCACTGCAGCTGTCAAAGACTTCGATAGTTTGTCTAAGAACGTCTAGATTCTAGACTTTACTAATCTGAGCCATCAAAGGATAAATTTTCAAGTTGGAAGGGAAACTTCAGCTTCCAGTCTTCAACGTCCAGCTGCTATAATGTCTAAAATAAAAATGTTTATACTATAAATTCTATTTAGAAAATTTTAATTATTTGAAATAACATATGAAAATAAAACAAGACAATCATGTAAATTCATTGTCAGTTAATGTATTTTTTACTTATTTATGAATTTTATTAGCAAAATAATAAGAAAATTATTTATATTTTTATCTAAATACATACATAACGTTTTATTTTATGACTCGAAAACAATGATTACGAGCTATATACCTATGGCTATTATAATGGAAAAGAAAATTAATTACTATGACAAATTAGTAAATGTTTCACTTTTAACACAATATTCAAATGAAGCGTAAAAATACTATAAAACTAACCTTGACCTAATCAACTAGCGATTTTATAAAATGTACTGATTATTTAACTTAAATTATTAATAAGTATATAATTAATCATATTTATTAATATCATAAATATTTAATAATGTTATACCTATATCTTATTTTTTTATTTACTTCCAGGATTGTGTAAATGTTGTCGGTATACGTTAGGCGTGTTTACACGTAGTTATACTATTTTTATGTGCGAAAGTGAAAGACGCTGGAAAACGTCGAGAACATCACAAGACGGCGCGGACTATTAAATCTTATATATTGCTTGCAAAATAAACGGTAGTTTATGATTGAAAACTATTTGACGATGCAGCTATTAATGAATGATTATATGTTATTCTTATTTATTATAATATATAAATATAGATGTCTAAATATACGTACTTATATATATTTTAAATTTAAATTTATATAATTTAAAATTATTAGAAAATGTATAATATTCAATTAAATCTTTATCCTAATTACGATAAGATGTTAAGAAATTTAAAATATGAAAATAAATTAACTCTATGCTATACTTGTATTTCACAATTATTCTTAAAGAAGTCATTACTTTGAATGGACAGAAATACGTTTTTAACATAATATCTCGATGTTTGTGTAACATGTGGATATAATAATATTTAATGATGAAACTTATATAGATTTCGCACTTAATGCACGTTCGAAGTGTTTCGTAAAAATATTATTTTTAACACTCAGGTCATTTATTAAATATAAGGTTAAATTTCGTTAAAAAGATAATTTTTATAAATATATCAATTTATTTATCCAAAGACTTAATATAAATTCATCAAAAAATTATAATTAATTATTTCTTTTAAATATAAAAATAAATATGGCCGTCGTATCACAGTGGCACAAGCGAGTGGCTGTAAAAACGCAACGGTTTAGGGTTGTATTTCCACTCGAGGATATTAAATTTTTAAGATATTCATTTTCTCGATCTCGCAAAAAAAACAAAGAGTTCCGCCACTCAACACACAATGCCTCGAAAATTCGGCGGGAAGTGGAGAAAAGAATATTCTATGCTCGTAACACTATATTCGTTCCCTGTTCCCACCCTTCTATATGCAAGATACAGCGTAAAGCTGAATATAAAAAGAAAAAAAATATTATTACTAAATTCATTACATACGTTTCATTGCTTATCTTGTTTGTTAAAGATTATTTTGTTAAAGCTTAATAAGTTTCGTCAACATGAGGCATTTATTGGTATACATAAACACATATGTAATATAATATAATATAGTAAGCGCCACCTTCACCTCCTTTCGACGTTATTGAGTTCAGCTTTAATAACAAGTTTTAAGCCTAAATTGGAACATTTACAGCAGAGCTTTGAACTGGTCTAATTGGATTTTAATTATCAGCTGTCGATTTATCCCAGGTTGTCACTAATGTATGGAACTTTAGATAACGCTAATATCAATCTTATTATTATTAAACTCAATTTTATTAGTAATGTAATAATAGTCTAAACGCTTTGTGAAAATGCCTATACTCAGTTCTGCATTTTTGGTTTACTTTAAGGGTAGGTAAGTTATAGGATCCCCCTTTTGCCCGATCAAGGTGAAATACATAACTTTTTCAATATGCATTTTTCACCATATGAAAGGTGAACTCAAAACCATCGCGTACAGACTCTTCTCAACAGCGTCATAAAAGCGTCATAGATAAGATAATAATATCAACAGTCAAATAGACAAATTAGAAAACAATTTTACTTACCATTGTTATCTCAAGCACTGTATGACGTAAACTTTCATTATGACTTTAATATACACAGGTATCGTCACACTTGGTGATTTTTACATCGTCTATCTCATAAAAATATATACAAATTACGTTAGAGTAGCAGACTTTTAATAATTTTTGTTGTAATATAGATTAAGGCTATAATTACCATGTTGCAGATTGAATTTTGGGCAATAACTATTATGTGTCGTTTTCTAAATATTTTAGAATAATTATCCTATACTAAACTAAATTTACTAAACTACTTATCTTATTATAACTTGATGATTTTATTCTTAATTACAACTAGATAAACAAAATCGAAATTGATTAAAATTTCTAAAATAAAACAACACGCAAGCTTTTAATTTCAACTCTCTACGAGAAAGAAATGAGTTGATCGCTCTACCATTAGCTGCTATTGAATGTCTTTTGAAAACCAGTGCACGTCTTCCGCAATTTATTAGTAATGTTATTTTTTAATGCTAAAGGAAGGAAAAGATATCGGTATTTTTTGCACATAATAGTAATGATAATAATTAAAAAGAATTAATTAAATAAACTTCACGTTTTTGCCTCAACGCAAAAGCGAAGAAATGAAAACAAATTTAAATAAATATTTCATTTATTCGAGTGGAGATCGAACCCACAAGTAGTCGCTTTTACAATCACACCCTTATTATATAATATTTTTTAATTGTATTGTACGGAAGTTTGTACATATTCAATGTTAATGAATTTTTGATAACGATTATATTATATAGAAACGACATGAACCGGCATACTCTACATTGATAAAACACAGCCTTCCACTAAAGGGCACGTGATACAGACGGACCGTCAAATTTAATCGCCCGCATCAACGATTATTTATTGAATTGATCGGACAAATTCACAAGTGTGCTAAGGTCACAACAAATTTTAAATGGTAAACAAATTGAGATTGTTGTGGTTTTTTGTTATTGTTGTTTTTTTTTATTTTTCAATACAAATGAATTGCGGAACCTAATTATTTGTTATATAAGCTTGTATTCACAAAAACGAAGTTAAATGTTATAGATTAGATGTGTTTAGATGGTGTTGTACAGTAAGACTTAATAAACTTGCGAAGACTTTTGTTTACTTATCTGTTGAGTTTTGCAATAGTCATGAAGAAGCTAGTAATAAGAGTATTGATATATATTACTTTATTTATATATTACTGTTTTTGTCTATTTTATATATTTTACATACATTTAGACTACACTTTATATTCTCTCCATCAGATTTAAGCTCATAGTCGACACTTGCAGAAGGCTCTTTTGAATTTCATCAATTAAATTAGATTCTTTAAATAATCAGCTTCAACAAATTAATATGTTTAAATTGTAACAAAATTTTTTATTAATAATAATCCATAATGTAATAATTTATATACGACGCCGACCTCAGCTAACTGGGGCATATTAAAGATTGATTGACAATATTAGATTTTATGTAATAAATTTTCCATTACAAGTTAACATGACCTTGCTAATATACTGGGCATGTCGAGACATGAGCTACTTTTGTACTGAAAGTTTTATGATGGTTTTCTAGTATTTAGCATCACCGTGGTTTGCACAAGGTCTTTGCGAGTTCATCAATATCATCGATTGTCACGCTACTTGACGTCAATCGCAATTTATAAGACATTTGTTAGCTAAATTCATTTCTAGATGTTGCTATTCAGAACATAATAATTTTTACAATATAAATAGTTAATATTAAATGTAAATATTATTTCTTGAAGACAAATAGACCCAGTAAATTCATATGCCACATAAAGTTACTCATGTATTCTTACCAAATAAAAAATATACAAATTAATCATTTTTACATTTTTACGCATTTTCTTATCATATCATATTTTTCACTGTAGACAGAGAGAATCTTAAGATGTGGCTACACACGGAAATAATACATAAAAAACAAGACATTTCCCGGAGAGAAACCCGTTTCTGTTATTTAGACATATAATCTGTATTATTAATTAGCTATTTTTAAACGTTAATAAATTATTACCTTCAGATACAGACAAGTTACATAATTTCGAAATTTGTTAATTAATAAATTCCTTACATATAATATTAATAAACATCACCAAACCCTCCGTTGAACCACATCGCGGAAAGAGGTCAATATGGTCAATATGTCTTATAGAGGCTGAACGGAGAAAACTGAACAGTTCAACATTTTTATTGAGCACTAAATTCGACGCTACGTGAGCGGAGACCGCTTTCTTTAGCTCGAGACTCGAGCGTACCTGCATATTATATTGCTACGTTCGCCTTTAGCTTCCCGTCATGTTCGCTTTTATTACAAATATATTACTGTATAATATTACAGTGCACTTTTGTTGGGCGAAAAAGAACTTTCTTTTCATTTTAAAATTATATTGGAAACAGATATTTGGCTTTTTGTAAAAAAAAAATATTGCAATTACTTTTGAATTTCCTATATTATAAGGTGTAAAGGGATTGGTCACTACGTACTTTATTTCTCATCTATTTGCTTAGATGGTGTTTTCACATTGACGAGTGAAACTCAAATTAAGGAAACTGTTATTTGTAATTTATCAATTCAATTGCAATTTAAAGTAACAAAACTTGGAAAATTTTAACGCCAAGAGCTTTAAATGATGTGAATATGGAGTTCTGTTTTTTATCACTAAAGCTTTTTAAGCTCAGGGCTTAAAAGGCAAAACTTTTTTGATTCTTCAACAATTCTGATTAAACAGATATTTAAAGACATATATTATTCTTACCCTCGATTTTTTATATACCTACTCATAATTATGTGTGTTAAGTTTTAAAGTAATTATGTTATATATAAAGTTTGCAACTTTGCTGTAACTATTCTGTGGTTGATTTTGATAAATTAGACTTCAGCGGAACCGACTCCAAACTTTTTTCAATTTCGTAGCAATGTTTTGCATCTTTAAAACTTTTATTGATTGATTAATGACGAATGAATAAGGAACACGATTCGTTAAAGTGCGGCTAGAAAGTTATCATCAAGTCATTAATAACTTAAATCTTACCAACATTTAAATGTAACGCGTTATTATCAATATTATACGTAGCCAACTGAAATTATGCATATCCACAAATTATCATTAATTTACAACTAAATTAAAAATCATCTTCACGCTGTATCCCGCACACAGTAGGGTAGGCAGAGGAAAGATAGTGCTAAGACATGTCGTTCCCCAAGTTCCCGAATTTTTCCAGACATTGCATTTTGAATGGCGGAACTCAACGCCGGGCTTTTGCCTTGGTGCCAGAGCGAAGAAATGAAAATATTAACTAATAATAATTCATTTCCTCAAGTCTGGATCGAAACCCACAACCGTCGCGTTACAGTCACACCCTTGTGCCTCTGCACCATGACAGCATCATAAATTATAATTTAAATGATTTATCAAAAGACAACTAACTATAAATGAGAAAAACAGCATCAAATTCGGTTAGCTTATTCATCTATTCGGTTTTAGTTGAAACAGTCGTTGGCGATTGATAAGTAAACTGCTGAAAGTGTGTTAGTTTTTTAACCGCGCCCGTATCTGTCGTATCGAAAGTCAATTGTGTCATTGACCCAGACACCAGCTGTTCTTTATTTTTTTTATCATGTGTCGTTATTCTTATTGTTTTTAATTGTAAATACACACGTATTTTGTTTTTTCCTCTTAATTACGAATCGTATTTATAGATTTAATTGTTTTGTATTACAATTTTGAACTATATATTTTTTATTGAGACGCGATAGTCATAGTTTCGACTACCACTTGGGGAGGACGGAGTGATATTATTCATTCTATTATATGTTTAATTCTATTAGATAAACCAGAAGGAAGAAACTAGGAAGAAAAATTTTACCTACCTCATTTCATAATATTAAGCTTGTAATTTCAACGAATCTTATTTTGCGAGCCTGACCTCTAAGTGGTTTTCCTGTTAGGTTTACGAGATAATTTGCCGCGTGAAGTATCCTTGACACATATATATGTCATATGCCAAAATTTAACGAGCTCTTTAAAATATATTTTAAACATTCGAAATTAAAAAGTCCAATCGGAAAGGGTGTGGTTATTTTATTATGTAAGAAGGTTATTGAACTAAATTACAATACGTTATTTGAGTTTCGCGTTTAATTAAAATTGAAGTAAAAAGTATTTTTTGTGAATTTAAACTGTAAATACAGAGTGCTACTATATGTTATTTGGTAAAAAACCTTGAAGCCAGTTGCGGCGCAGGCACACAAACGTGTGGAAGTTAACGCAACAGATTGTGGGTTCGATTCCCACTCGAAGAAATACATATTTACTTTTTCATTTCTTCGCTCTAGTGTCGAGGCAAAGCAAAGAAAAGAAAATATTAAATATTCCAATTCCTCGAATAAGGCGGAAAGTAGGGCGCTTAGTGTTAGAACACTCCGTCTTAACATTAAGCCTACATGAGGGATGAAAAGAAAAAAATAATGTCAAATTATCTTAATTGTTTCAAAAATAGCATAATGTAAGTATCTCCTCTTCTCTGATAGATTGCTTATAAAGATTTTTATGTTAAGATCGTGTCTGTTTAAAGATGCACTCATCTTTCTTATCTCATCTCATAACACGTTACGTTCGAAGTGCGGTACTCGCACGTTGAGAACACAGATAAGCGATAAGCTTATCTTTTAATAACGTAACGAAAGTAGTTTTGTATAGAGTTTTTCTTTATAATATTAAAATATGTATTTATATTTCTTTAAATAAATATATTTTTTATATTTGTTTTTTTTTTTAAATTTAGTAATAACTATTATATGTTGTCTAAGAAATTGAAATAGGTTATTTTTGGTAATAATTTTACTGTAATTGATTTACAACGTACACGGTTAATATAGTGCTCTTTCAGGAAATTAAAAAAGCGTTCAAAGTAAATGCTTTAATATTTTACTAATAAAATTAAATATGTCAAATATTTTTTTTTGGAGCATTTATATAAGACATCCCTCTTACATATACAGACAATTTTTACTATACCTCTGTTACAATACATTACATAGAATTTTCGTCAGATTTCTTAGTAACTTTAAAAGTTTTTGTTAGGTTAAATTAACAATAAACTATATTAAGTCACATAATGTGAGTAATTTCGATACTTAAACGATAAAAATTAACACTACATGTTGCGTGACTGTATATATAATCTATACTTATTTATACATTACTTTTTACAGTGTTTGTATAGTGCAGTATTATTTTACCTTACAGTTTTATACTTTTTATGCTTGTTAACACACTTGACTATAATTTCACTATTACTTATATAATTCTTTATTGAAATTAAATTAAAAATATTGTTATTTTTCATATGTAAGTATAAACAAATAGAATCATATGTTTTCTATTTCTATGAATCTGAATTTTGAATATGTAATATGAGAAGAAATCTGAAGCTTCTCGAAACGTAATGATGCGTGAACGATTTGGAAACGCTCGATGAAACACCACTTGGTCTATTTATCCGTTCACTGTTACGTCTAGTCTGTCCGCGCGGGCTTTCAGCGTATCAGCAAATATTTGAATAAGCCTTTATGATTCATTGCTCTATCTAATCAGTATAGAACAAGAAGAAAAACACGTATATTTTGTCATTTAGTAGGGCTTCATCTAAAATCAGCTTCACGCTGTATCCCGCACTCAGCTGGGTAGTCAGAGGGAATCTAATGTTTAAACACTCCGTTTCTCATTTCCTGACGAATTCTGGAGCCATTGTGTGTTGAGTTGTGGAACTTAATGCCAAATTTGCCTTGGTACGACAGCGAAGAAATGAAAATATATAAAATATATTTTAATGTATATGTACGTAAACGGAAAATTTAGTATAACAGTTTCTTATAGAAAAGCTTTAAAGAGTGTAGGTCGTGCTATGATATCATTACCAACTTTTATTTACAAAACTAATCAAGGCACTATTACAAAATTGTATATAAGTGTAAAACGATTGGTAAACGCGCTATACTTTTTACCTTTTTTTCGACAATGTGCAATTGCACGGATTGAATTTCATATTTTTATAGTGTTAAAATACGTAACCTATTGCTAAATGTTCTTATAATTAAATAATTTTATGATTAAATAGTGGGGAACGGAGTGTCTTAACACTAGGTTCCCTATGACTACCCTGCTGTGTGCGAGATACAGCGTGAAGCTGTTTTTGTAATATAATACTTTGTATCACTTTTTTAAATGGTGGTGTTTGAGTAACTGACGATTTGAGTTCGCTAGTTATGCAAATGTTGCAGATTAGCAATTTTGTAATGTGGACATTACCTAGATCTCTTACATTTATAACGACTGTTAATCGTACAGTGTGGACCGTACGTAATGGACATTGTCGCGTGTTTATTGTGAATTAACTTATGCAATTTAATATAAAGTGGATAATAAGGTCATTTTTACTCTTATCGTAATACAGGCGTAGGAAAATATACCTTATTTGGCTACATTTCTATTTTGTTTTTTTCTGCGTCACGTTCTTCTGTATTCGGTACACAATAGGCTAGACAGAACGCAGGGTCAAGACAGTGGGTTCCTTATTTTCCGCCGAATTGTAGACGCATTGCGAATTGAGTGGCAAAACTCAACGTCGCGCTTTGCCTGGACTCCAGAGCGAAGAAATGAAAATATAAAAATTATTTCATTTCCTCGACTGGATATCGAACCCCAACTTGTTTACAGTCACGCACTCGTGCCCATGTGCCACTGGCCTCATATTAAAATGTTTACTTTTGATCACATGAAAAGTTATCTTATTATTGATTAAGAATTCATCGGAATCAGAAACCTGTTTTCTTCTTATAATTACTTATTAAAAGCTTAATTATACGGAACCATAATACTAGTGTAATATAAAAAGTCTTAAAATTATTACGTGATGTCAAAAAAAATAAATAAAATGACTTCATATTGTAATTACGGAAAAAAATACGAGGGCACGCACTTGCTAATTCTGACGTAAGTTTAAACAATAGTGGCTTTTATTTCGACCCTAATAAGGGCTATAACGTTAATAATGCTCATTAGCGTTTTGGCTCCAAGCCGTGGTTCCTGTCGCATTGTTTCCAACAGACCAGCGTCGATTATTATGTGTGATAAGATTACGTTGTCAAATGCATATTTGAATTTTGATTGTGGGACTCGTGTCGAACATGTTTAACATAGGTGGAAAAATAATTAAAGTATTTGTAGAGAAACTATTCGTAAAAAAAACTGTGTTATTATTATTTGGAAGGTTTTTTTTTGTAATATTATTGTATATTTTTCATATAGTATATATTATTACTATGTAAACAGCTAATGGATCAAATGATCAAGTCACGTTTTCTTTACATTAAGTATTAAGGAACATAATTATCCTTGTTCCATGACATCATTTTCAGAACAATCTTCTAAGATTCTTATATCAAGATTTTAATAAAAATAACGATAGTAAGATTTGTGCTACATAAATATAAAATAAAATAAACTTAATCTATAATTTAATAATTATAATGTTTTTCTGCGAAATACAACAATTGTTAAACAGCGATTAGAAAACGAGTAATCTCGTGAAAACGACAAAAAACAGAGAAACGTAATTATTTATCAATGTCAACGTGTAATAGGTATCACGGTACTCGAACAGTAATGAACTAATTAGACAAGAAGCGACTGTAACTTTAATTTGTATGCAGGAGTGGTAAAAGTATGTAACATGCGGCAGTAAAAGTAGGAGCCTAGCAACTATTAAGGAATGATTTGCATCTTGATTATGACGTATTCGTATCAAGATTGTTATGTAATTTTTTGTTATTAGCTTATTTTATTATAATAGCAGGAAGAGATACATTAGTGCGGGACACTCTGTTGTTTGCTAGAAAATTTAAATGATTCAAATGTATTTGTTCTCCAAATTCGGAGCTGAATCCACATTCCTCGTGGTTACTATAACCATATTACTATAACCATATTAACACCTAATTCTATATGAATCTCTGAAATATTGAAGAAAAACACGTATGTCTATATAGTATAAGCTTGTGATATCTGTTTGCTAACTTAACACGTACCCTTCACACACTTGACGTCACTCACGAAATTCAAGATGAAGTTAAGGACACGTCTTTCATAATTGCATTAGTGGATCTATAATAACAGCGAGATAATTATCGAGTGGAGTACATAATTGACTAGAATGTGTTAAGGCTGTTTACTTTGGTTCGTTTCGTATTGATAAAGCTTTGATAAAGCAATTAAATACTTAAGTGCTAGAAGTAAGTAAACATTGGTTATCGTGGGAACGCCTCAAGTTTCTAATCTTCTTATCAAGGAAATGGAAGTGTTACTCACGGTGTTGGAAATAAAAACTAGCTAACGTTTAGATGAGATGTCTTGAGCTATTAATCATTAAAGAATTGGCTATTATCTGAAAAACGCAAGCTGTTTTTATACGCACTTATGCATTTAACAAAGGTGAGGAAAACGATGTCAGCGGTAAATTGTAAAATGAAAGTTTGACCCATAACACGAGAAATACACCGGTGATAAATGCAGAGTATGCTATGTTATCAGTAGAGATAAGATATCCGAATGGGGTTCGAGAAAAAACTGTTAACAGATTTTACCAAAGCCAAATATTATTTAAACTCATGAAACATGTGTGTGTCGATAAACTTGTTTTACTTAATGCATGTTTGCCAAATTTATGTAAATTTAAAATGTTTATAGCGCTGAAACCGATATACATAAATTAGTTTTGCAGTATTTGTAGCATTCGCTTTCAAAATATATATACGACAATTTTTATTTTACGTTCTGTATACTCCACATATTCCAGTATTTTAAATAATAATTTAAGTTTTTTTTTTTCGCAAAATAAAATACATTTTTTTCGAAAGACCTCATTAGTAGATTTCCCTTAGTATACAGTTATATTGAAGGGTCGTTAGGTTGCCACGTTATGAACTCTTGCAATTGAACTCAAAGAAGAGCAAACTAATGCCGGTTGCCGAAACAAAAGAGTCTGCCTACAAAGGCTTGTTATCTATTGTTCAGATACTGCACGCGAAATCGTCTAGCAATTTACCCTCTATCCCGATTGTTAGCCTTTTTATTTATACAAATTATGTATTCATTATAAAAGTATGTGCTTCATATATTTATAAATTTAATATTGATAGAGGTGTTAATTCGTATGAATTTTTTAAATATATTTTTGTGAAATTCGTAAATAAATACAAAATGCAATATGTTTAAAATCATAAGTTCTATTTCGTGTTATTTTCATAATAACAAACTATTATAAATTTAATAAAATAATCCTGGTTAGAAAGTTAATATTTCATCATCTTATGCTAAGTTCAAAATAAGGATAATAAATATTATTATAAAGAGTACATATATACAATAATATATCTTAAATCCATATTTAACAAAATAAAAATATTATATTAATCTTACTATCGAGTAAGTCAAGACCGTCGATGAAGGCCGGATATAACATAAAATAAATTACCTTTAGAAACGAAGCCATTATGAGAAACACATGCACTTGTTTAATTGAACTGTTTTCACTTGGTCACACGCGTCGACGTCGAGTGTTACGGGCGGCGTGCGGCGTTGTGCGCGGAGGCTGTCGCGCGTCTGACAGGCTGCGCGGGCGCACGCGTCACGTGCGCGGCGGCGCTGGCGTGCCGGCCCCGTGCGGCCGCGGACGGAACTAACGGCACTTTTCACGCTTCAATAACCAGATATCAATGATTGCTATTCATTTTACTATTTTATGTAGCGCTGTTTAATAATAAATATAGAATTTGTAGTTATTGACATTTGCTTAATAAATAAAACTGTTTTATTTTAAATAAATGTTGCAATTTAAATCGAAGTTAAAGAATATTGTTGTCTATAAGGAAAGACTTAAGGACGAATGCGAATATCGCTTCGTCAGTGGAAATCTAAATATACTATTGTATATTGAATATTTGCAGATGTTGTGCCAATAAGCTCAATCGAGTCAAGTGTTAAACAGACCGTATTTGTTAATCCAATTATACGAGAATATTAATATAATAAAACTATTACAGAGATATTGTTAATTCTTTTTATATAGGACCTAGTTAGGTGTACATCGAATTCGAATTTCTACTTTAGATTAAACATTAAGATGTAATTGAGGTTATACGCTACCTGTATGAAATGCTGCAATGATAATTTAATATCGCGTGGACTAACGAATTTTCATAGTGCAATGAATAAATTGTTAGAGTAATCGAGTTTTTACTCATCTCTCGTTTTGTTTTAAAAACATCTTTAATGCGCTTGTATTAATTGTACGATTACTATAATAATAGTTTTATGTACAATAAAAGGTTACTTTTTTGTGAAATCATAAAATATGCATCCTTTTACAAGTTCATCCTTTCCTGTAGTGATCGTAGCCATTAACAATAAATTCGCAATATTTATTATTACACAATTTTTGGTAAAAAATAACTATTCTGGGAAGTTATACATGTATAGAAGATTTGTAAGAAGTAATAGTTAAAAGTTTCATTCAAATATACGTAGAAGATTGATATTTTTATGAGTGACTCTTATATATTTTATATATATATTCTATATTTGTATATTTAATAAATATGTTTCCGACTATTCGATTAGCAATAGACTTTGTTTGCTAGAGACAAGAGATGGACGGACGTAAGATGATTGTGTACTGAAAGTCACGTTTTCATTCTCTCCGTCACGCGGCTCACGATTGTTTATGACACTTATGAATATTTTTGTAGCCACAATGAAATAGCAAAAATAATTCTATATATAAATACGTCCATATATATATCGTTACAGCAAATAGTTATAGTCTTTCACCTTGGACGAAAAGACATGACAACATCATTAGATATACATGTCGAAATTATATACGACAAACGCTTGTTTAGTTGATAATTGCACACACACAGCAGGGTAGACAGAGGAAACCTAGTGTTAAGACACTCCTTTCCCAACTTTCCGCCGAATTCTGGAGGCATTGTGTGTTGAGAGTCATTTCCAAGGCTTCGTAATATTGTAAGGTTTTGTGATATGCATTATTACTGGGTTTAGGGGGTTGACTACTTAATTATGGGGTAAAACGTAAAGTCTGAAGTGCGTCGTATAATAAAAAGTTATGGTTGGGATTAAATATGTTGGTAAGGCCAGAAAAATACCTTATTAATTTTCATGAAAATTAATGACCGGATTAAATTTGTTTATAGGGTTTCGCGCTCTATCATTAAATTAGATTTGTGTAATTATTCTAAAATCTTGAAATAAAGCTTTGAAATATTACTATGTATCTGTACCTAGTTAAACATCTATGTTCTTTAGTTCCAGTTAATTTGGATTCTTTACCTCTAAAGGTAAAAACGGAACCTTTATAATCACTTTGTTGTCTGTCTGTCAAGACCATTTATCACGAGATCACTTGGAGGTATCAAGCGAAAATTGATATCATATATCGGTGCGTGTTTTTTCATATAATTAGTTAAATAGATTATGAATGTAATTACTTGCAAAGGTAAATAAACCAGTAACTACAGAAGGGAATGGGCCTCAAGAAAAGTTTTAGGGAAATTAGGGTTCTAGTTGTTTGTTATTCTGTTTGTTAAGCTCGAAACGTTGCCTTTGAACTGTTTAATGTTTTATTTGTTGAAATTTATCGATTTTTAAACAAAGGATTTTACGCGTAAATAAAATTTACATTTTCAGCGTTCATTCATACAATTTTCAATTTTATTGTTAAAATATGAACTTAAAAAATCTGGCACTATTGAATAATGTATAACGTTTTAATCATTATACAAAATCCATTTTCAACAGGATAAAATACTTAAAATGATTGGATAAAGTTACTACGACAAAATGTTTCGAATTTTGAAGCATTTTCCTCAATTTATATGACGTTATTTTGTTGATATAAATTCTGTTCCCTTGATTTAAAACATCATTTATGATCGTGAAATATTACATATTAATACATATATATATATTTTTTATATTTTATGTGTTTTTCCACACTTATGATATAAAAATATATATTACCTATATATCTACTATATAATTGTTATATTAAAATAACAAATAACTTAAATATATTTATACTTTGGAAATTGTAAAGCCAAATAAAATAAAAAAATCGTATTTTGGCAATAATCTCTTCTTAATAGACTCTACGTGTTTATTAGAAAAATATTAACAGTAAAATCTATAATTTTTCTTGTTTACTATCGTTTCATTTTGGTAGGTGCTATTATGGAAATTTTATTCATCACACATATAGATATAGATATATAGATAACTAATATACAATACTAAACAAGACGGGTATTAGTGTACAGCATGTTAAGCTTTACCCTAATGTTGTTTGACGAGCAAATCTGCGAAATCTCGGAAAATCTTAGCTAGTAGCTGATTGTTTACATGAGATTAAGTGACTGTCAGCTTTGCGAAGGTCGTCGCTGATGCGAGAAATAAGACAATGGACACTAAATTAATTGATAAATCTCCTTCGATAACAACGGTTTGTAATTACTTGCTATATGTACATATTGTCACGTAGGTATCAATATATTCAATGATGATTGTTTTTTTTCTCATAAGGTAAAAATATATTTTTATAATGTTAATAGATTTTTTGTATGTCTAGAATTATTTATTTTCTGGTTACGTTTTAAGACAATAATATTAAAGGGAGGAAGGAAGTATGTACTATTATAGAAAAAATATTATTTTTATTTATGAATAATTATTAATTCAAATATTTTTTCCAATATCAAGAATTGTAATTGTTTGGCCTCCATACATAATAAAGTACCAAGATATATCTAAAACCTTAATCAAAAGGTCAGTATGGCAGTCTTGAGTTAAGCCTTTGATAATATTGGTAGAGAATAAAAAAGCGGAAAATTAAGTTACATTTAGTTCTATTTGCGAGAGTGAGCTTCAGCTTTAAGGCCACCTCGTGGTTTTAATTTCTAGCCGCGTTAGGTCACAATGTCGCACGCGATTTTCTCTTTTAGTTCATTTTATTGTTTCCTACTAAACCCTCGCGGTGTTGCTAATTCTGTTGGTTTATCATTAGTGGTAAAAATTTTACCCAAACATACTCTTGTATAATTAAAATATTCATATTACAAATTAAAATGAAGTTAAAAATGCAAATTTTATAATTATCTTACGAGAATAGTAAAAATGAACATATTTTTTTATGTTGTCATAATTAATTGATCAGTAAACGAGTTAAAAATCTGTGTCTGTACACATTTTCATTGTTGTATGTAGGTTTAAATATTTACGGTTTTAATATAAAAATATATTTAAAAACATGAATTGGGGAAATACATTTATAATAGAGCTGGCTTAATTCATTTCTTTATTTATAGTTATTCGGCTTTTGAAGCTGGAGTATTAATTTGTTCTGCAATTATAGCAAAGATACATATTCAGTGAACGCAAATGTATGTAATTTCGGTTATTATGTGCATTCCATCGGTCGGCGTGGGCAAGTTGTTTCAATAGTGTTATTGTGCGAGCATCAAAGATATTTTTTCGCATTGATGAAATTTTCATCACGTACTTTTTAATACCTTTTCGTGTGTTGAAAATAATTTTGATAATTTTTAATCTAGATTTATAGAAAAAAATGAATTTATGTTAATATAATATTATAACTATATGATGATAATGATATTGCCATATATCATCAAATCATTATTAAAAATAATGATGACTGCTACTATTATTATGTGCCGCTTTTTTGTTTTCTAATATGTAGAGTTCCTAAATTTTTTATACATGCCTGTATAGAAGTATGAAGTATGTATATATGTATAGAGTGTATTTGTATAACTAAAAAATTACACATTTTTTAAGAAATGGTGCTTGTTGACCTTGCAACTGGTAGTGATAAAGAAATAAAAATAACTACAAAATAGGTGTGCTTAATACATAGAAGAACTATCATATTCCAAGAACAACACTACAATTTTAATTATTTATATTTAATTATATTATATTGTTATCTTATAGTAGCGTACTCGAAAAATGTTTAGAACTTTAGCAATACTGGAAACTATGCGTGACACGAACGTGACAATGTCGCGTGATCAGTGCTAATGAGGAGGGTATTTAAGGAATTTAAACGTAACACAGAATTAGCTAAGTGCGCAATTAAACACGTTGATGAAAACTTAATGTAGGTACATTGTGCAAAGTGAAGGATTTGTTAGTAGAGAAGTGATTATATACTATTTAATCACAAAAAAATATTTAAGTGCTTTCTTCATTAATGTCTTTTCGGAAATTGAAAGAAATTTATACATCTGATGACAATTATTTAAAAATGATTTTCCCAATATCAAGGAAAACAGAAAAAAAAATGTTTTATATTAGATTGTTAAAATTAAAAGCTTAATATTAAATCTGATTTTTATTTTAAAGAATATTACGTTATATTGGCCTTTTAACATAATTGCCTCGGCGCTCTTTACGAATGAAATGTACTGGAAACGATTTCAATAAAGCTTCTTTATAAAGCCTCTCAAGAAATATGACATAGGTGCTTACAAAAATAAGCGACAAAGCGTTTTGAGATAACGTGAAATGAAATTGTTATTTATATTATTATTAAAATGTTATGTTGACTTTATTTAGAATATTATTAATATCTGTTTACTTAACTTTACATATACCTATATATTATATAGGACAAACCTCCTAAATAAAAAATAGATATATTAAAAAGATATAAAAATTGTATACTTATCTATTAAACAATATATAATAAAATAATTTTCTTTTGTTTCAGGTAAATTAGCTTCATTATAACAAAGACCCTCTATTAAGTTCTTAAGCAGCATCTGGGTTAGGCTCTTGAGTAAGAATATTTTTATTTACTTAACGAGACGCCGGTAAGGCTGACCCTGATTGAACATCAAAGAAATCTTTCCTTGATTATATTGAATTTTATAAAACTTAAATATTATTAGTCTTGAAATTTTTATACTTAAAGCTTCTTTAGCAGATTTCTAAAGCTCTTAGCTGCTATCCCTCAAATAACAGTGTGGGAACAAGGAACCTATAGTTAAGACACTCCGCTCTCCACATTCCGTCCAATTTTCGATACATTGGGATTCAATGTCACGCTGTATCAGGTAATTCCTACTTCATTCTCCCGATTTGGACTCGAACCCCTATACTAGACAGATTTAATGTGGAAATCTTTATTCACATCTTTCACATAAGACTTCTTTGTGACAGCTTTATATAATGCCTTGAATGTCTCTATAGACGAAATACAAAGAGTAAAGGATGAATAGGATCCACATGAACAGTATCTCGCGTATGTACTTAATGCTAACAGCGTATGTGGACTTATCCACGTCATTATTATGAATGCAGTCTTAGGGGTATTGTGGTTTTAGAAATACACTCAAGTAGTTTTGTTTTTGAAGTTTTCTAAGTTTTGTAGAAATATATAATTTATAGTAATATATATTTTTTATTATTGCTCCTAAATGCTAAATATTAAATACAAAAATATATTAGTGATACATTTCAAATACTATAATGTTTAACAGAAGATAAATTTTAGGTATATTTCTGTATCGTAACTAATTTGTTTAGCATTGTTAATGTAGCCTTACACTTAACATTGAAAACTCGTAAAATGTCATTGGCAATTTGTATAAATCTTTGTTATGAAGTGTTGTTGTTTTTTTTTTCCATTTATTTTATAAAATGTCTACTTGTTTTATAAAATGTTTCAAAATACAGTTTAAACATTTATTTTGATTTGATTTAGCTGATTTTTATGTTATCTTAGAGACCATTGTGGTGCAGCGGAACACAGTTTCACTATAACCGCGACGGCTAGGAGTTCTATTTGCACTCGAGGAATGAATTAATCATTTCTTTGTCTTAGTAAGAGAAAATATACAATGAGTTCCCCTACTCAATATACAATATCTCGAATTTGGAGTACGAAGTGTCTTAATACTAGTTTCCTTCTGTCGTTATTAAAAATAAATCCTAAATTGACGAAAATAAGTTGAAATATTATTTTTAAATCTTATATTTATTTTTGAGAAACAGAGAAAAAGGCTAGCTTAGAATCGAGTGAAATTAAAAGCGACGTTAATCTCCACGGCAGTCACGTTCGTCACGTCCCGTAGATACGAGTACGTCCGGAAATTGTCGTAAAGTGGTCCGAGCGAATCTAATCATAGAGATGATTGGTTGTTACTCTTCGTCTGTATGTTTACAATGAGAGCCTGTGCTCAGGTCCAAGGTTTGCTTATAAGTTATAACACTATTTCTCTTAACGTAGATTGTCCTAATGTATGAATTATATTTATTTTTAGTAGTGTCGAAATGATAGCACGTTATTCTCAGATATATGTCACTAACTTTAAATGAGAAATTTTTAAAAAATATGGAAAATTGGGACGCTGCCCCTTTTCACTTAGGTATATAAAAATATTGTGTTAAGCGCCGGAGTTCAATTTGGACTTATTTCATGTGGGATTCGATCGCAACTAGATCCCATTTGTGCCATGACCAGTTTTGCAGTAATCGAAATATTTTTAATGAAATCAAAATAAAAAAATATCTTTGGAAATTCTCACGAAGAGATGACAAATAACAGATTCTTTTGTCGTCATGGCATAAATATTTTGAAGGTTAAAAGAAAAGATAATTTATACATTTGTCGTAGTATGGTACAAAATTACCTATTATTCATAATATGCAACTCACGATTTTCTTTCGTGACCGGAAAATTCTGTCACACGAGAATAAGCACTGGTTATATGATATTAGCAAAAATTAGACGTTTTATTTTATACTCAATATGTAAACTTATATATTTTAATAATATATTAACACTAGGGGTAAGTTATGTCTAATATTCTAAGGAAAAATGTATAAAACGAAAACATAAACTTAATTTATAGTTAATTACATACATATGTATACATTACTCCGTAACTACGTATACTTTATTAACATGTCAATTTTACGTACAAACATCCTAAGTTTGTCACAGCTAACCAGAACGTGTTCATCTTAAGCCTTAAAGTATTCATACGCGACAGACATTAATAGGTTAGCTTTCGCCCCCCCGGAATAGTTAATGTGTGATACTAAATTACGCTTTATGTTCTTGTTGTAAAGCTTACGTTTAAATAAGTAATATTTTAGAAAATTACTTCTTGAGTTTGTCGATATAAGAGTTTTTATGTTTGTTGAAAAAAATCAATATAAATATTATGGTTTTAAGGTAATGAATGAAAAATGCCAATAATAAACGCAAATTTTGTAATTTCCAACAAATTAAATTAACAAAAATAGTACAAGTACCTACGTACATTCCACTATAAAATTGAGATTCTTCACTTGATTTGAAAACGAAGGTTTGGTACTTTGAATATAATCTAAAGCTTAACTTGAGTAATCCCTTTTGAAGTTTACTTCAAGAAAGCAGATTTATAATATCAAAAGCCGTTATTAATCTTTGATAATAACTAACAATATATTGATGAAATTTATTTCTTAAGTACTAATTTATTTAGGACTACAGACAATGGGTGTGAATTATTATTAAGCAGTAATTATAATATACCTACTAGTAAAAAATTATATGAATTAATTGAAATGCTGTAACCATTTTTTTAAGAATGTAAACGCATTAGTTCTTGAACCTGCAAGCACATTTTAACTCCTGTTACGATTAAAATTTTATACGTTTCTAAATATTATCCCTTTCTTAGAGTGTGAATAACATTTTAAAAAGTTGAATGTTGTCACCCTATTGTTATTATTTTATTAAACTGAATATCAAGACAGCCAATTATTTTCTTGGAAGTAAGTTATATCTTCCTTAATTGAAACATTCAAAATATTTTATACTGAAGCAAAGTTTTTAAGTCTCATCCAGTTCGTTTACATCGAAATTTCAAATGCCAGCGTTGAGTGTTTGCGAAGAACTAAGCACAGACAAAATTATATCAAACGAATCTCTTCCATAAACATCACAAGTGAAAAGTATAGCGATAATTGAGAGATTTTGTTTCAAAACAATTTCAACGCATTTAGGATATTTTTTAATATGAATTATTGTAGTATATATTTGAGTTTGTGTATTTTAATTATTAAGACACTATCATCATCAGCGCAGATCAGAGCACATGCGCGCGACTGTAAGCGCAACGGTTGTGGGTTCGATTTCCACTCGGGTTACTCATACAATATTTTTTTTTTTGCATTTCTTCGCTTTGGTGTGATGGCATGAGGATGATGGAATGAGGCAAAGCCCAAATGCCACAAGAATTCGGAGGAAAATGAAAAAACAGAAGTGTGTTAAAAGCGAAGGGAGTGCCTTAGCACTAAGTTCCCAGGTTCACTCCGTCTACGTTGCATACCGGAAGATACAGCATAAAACTAAATAAGAAAATTCAACCATTCGGCAGAAAAGTAAAAATTGAGTGATAATCTTAATAAGAAGTTGAAATAGTATGATGATAAATTACATAATTAAAGAAAATAAATTGTATGAATATATTTTTACAATGAAAGAATCTTCTTGGTCTATAATATGTTCTATATGTATTATAATATATATGTACGACGTGCAAGGTCGTCGTCAATTGACAACAGAATTAAGCCAATTAATCTTATTGAGTTTGGTCGTTCCTACTGCATAATTACAATAGGTCGACGTGCGTTGACAATGTACATAATTATATATGTAATTGGTTTCTAAGCAACCACTACGTTGGTATATTAGATATATAATGCCTATTTATTATGTTATATGTCGTAAATGTCGAGAAAATTAGAAAAAAAGACAAGTTTAATATGCAAATATTGACTTTAATTTTCGTAATTTTTATATATGAATAATATTTTTCACTGGCAGTAAAGGAAGCTTTAAAAATTAAGTATATTTTACGTTATGTCAAGAATTGCGTCTTAATTTTGAAGTAGGACGACAAATTGAGTTATTTTTCCATCAATTTTACCTTTAACGTTCAAACTGATCGCTATCAACATCTTGAGTTTTATGAAAACACTCAGGGCCACTCGTCGTCTCCGAAGGTTTATATAGAATTTTCCTCGTAGCGAAGGTCAATCAATTATAAAAAAAACGTTTTAAAAGTATAATATTATCTATGAATATAACTAAGTTTATTAACAATCTTTGTACATGTGAAAGATGGGTGGAAAGTTCTCCCCTTGAAAGTAGTAAAATTATGCACCGGGCTCTCTCATAAAAGTTTGGAGTTCCTTGTGCTGATGAAGATATTCAGTAGAACGCGTATTCATTAAATATGCAATGGTTGTAGGTAGGTAATCAAAGAAATGTTATTTGAACTTATTTATAATAATTACAAGAACAAGTTGAAAGAAAAAAGATAATAAGAATGTTTACTTTATACATTTTTATTTTTGCCCATTATTGATATAGTAGCAACGTACCCGTGTTCTTGTTATTATGAAATAGGTTAAATGGATATTTACGTTCACATATCAATTAGAAGTATCAAGCTACAGTATGCCCTAGATAAACGAGAGACAAATGATATTTTTATATTATTAATAAATTGTCCATTTGTCCCATGGGCAGACTTCCGGCGCCTGCTCTAATGTAATATCTCTAAGCTTAGAGTAAATAGTGAATGATAGATGATAATAAAAGAAACATTATAATATTAAGTGTATACTAAACAGTACTTTTAATATAATTGTACTTTTAATAAAATTTCATTATTTACGGATTTTTTTTTTAAATTTACGGACGTTTTCTCAAAGCATTGCGTGTTTAGTGGCGGTACTCAACGCCGCGCTTTGCCTTGTTAATAAAGCGAGGAAATCAAAATTTTAAATTCATTTCCCCGAGTAACAATAGAAGCAATAACCGTGGTTTTTAAATTATTACATATTACTAACTACATAAATAATAATTATTATAGTTAAATGGCTAAATCTTATGGTTTTCGTATATAATGTTCATTACAATAGCAGTTTTAAAACAACAAAACCATTCTCTCGGCATAGTAGCGCCTGCTGCATTTTGTTGCTCTCGTATCTTATCGTCTATGCGGCGCATTGCGCTGTTAGAACTAGAAAATGGCATTTATAGTATCTGTGAAATATATAATTGTTTATATCGTAAATTAGCATTTATTCACGTAATATATATTTTTTAATAAAGTATATTAAATAATAAAAATGAAATAAATAAATCAGTTGCACGCTGTAACCCGCACTTAGCAGGTTACGCACTTTTCGCCGAATTAATCGAGGCATTGCGTGTAATGTGGCGGAAGATAACGCCGGGATTTTTGCCTTGGTGCCATAGCGAATAAATTAAATATTAATAAATAATAATTCATTCCCCATTAAGTCTTTCCCACAAATTTAGTGTAATGCATAAAATATTTTTTAAGTGGTCGTTGCAAAGTAGCGCATCATTCCATCGTTGATTGCCGCTCGGAAATATTCTTTGCCCAATTAAATGTTTTGCAAATTGAAAAAAAAAAATCTTTGCACTATATTCACTTGAAAAAATAAAATTGCAGGCTTTTGGGTAACGGGGCGTGTAAAAATTATATGCAATTAAAATCTAAAAATACAGATTGAAGTAGTTTTGAGTTAATGTATTTTATATATAGAAAATTACAAAACGCATCAAGCGCTGCGTTTAGTTCCGCCACTCAATTCGTTATGTAAAAAAATGCATTAGTAGATTACTTTATACGTAAAAGTTGTAGAGAAAGGAGAAACATATGTATATAATTATAAGTGTAAACAATATTAATCTTTTGATACTTTATATTTTTAAAGTTTTTACCGGTTATTTAAATACCCTTACAAATTTGGGTCCAAGTAGTTTGATCGCACTCCACCTGCCTGTCCAAGTGATAAATTTATCGGACGGCAGGGAAATCTGAATTTACGTAAAGGGAAGTGAAAAATAAAAGTATTTTTTTCCTTAAAGAAGTAAAGTTTAAAATTCAGGGATAATAGTAAAAAGGTAAATATCCTTTTTACTATTAATCTTGAATTTTAAATAAAGAATATATTTTAGGGATAATTTTGCTAACATATGTTCTTTATTTAAAATGACTCTATAAAGGAGTTGTGGGATAGTAATTAAATTAAAAAGATAAAATGATGTATATGTTAGAATTAAAGAAGAAAATAGAATAAAAAACAAGCTGTCAGGAGTACAACGAGACATCCTTTGGGATAAATTAAATAAAGAAAAAATATTATTAATTGTGATTGTTGTTCTTCCACCATTTCCACATATATGTATGCATTTATTAACGCCTCTAAATCTAGGTGAATAGTAAGTTCAAAATAAACAAATGTAGTATTTAGAATTACGTTCGGCAGTGATGTTGTTATGAAACACGCCATGCATGCAATGGTGAGCCTGCTAACTGAAGCGTATATCTGTGTGGCGGTTCATAATTCAGCGTTGAAGCTGACGCGCGACGCTGTCGCAGAGTAGCGAAACGAGGATAGGGAGCTGGATTGAAAGGTTGTGAATGCACCAGAGAAGGGATCTTTAAGTGCATAGCTATGCAACTATATTAACAAGCTTGGTAGCTCAGTTTTCATAATCTTGCAAAATTTTGCAAGATTATGAAAACCGAGCCTTATTGGCCCTGGAATATAGGAAAAAGTACATACTATTAGCGAAACGTTTGTCTAGAATATAAGAGTAAGCTTTTGGGTATACATAATATGAAAAGTACAATTTTATCGTATATTTCAGATTAGTAAATTGTTTTACAAAAGCTAGTCGTAAAGACTAGAAGTTATGCAGTAACGAACCAAAACCGTATAAAATTGAAAGCTTTCTTTTGGAAAGTAATAAAAAAATAGTGCACTAACGAATGAGCTTTGATTTTACCGTGCTCTAAAAATTTTAAGCTTTGGTTGAATTTTTGTTACTCAAAAGTGTTGTAAGCCTTCCCGGGTTGAAAACCGTCTGGCAATTTTATTTTCGTAAAAAAGAAAATTTGCGTGACGATAATCTTTTGAAAGGAATCTCATTAGTTTTTGGCAAATATTCATTCATTCATTTAAGGTTCCGTTCTTCTTTTAATGGTACAAAAGGAAAAAACTAAATCCTTATAGGGATTACTTCATTTTCCGTGTGTCAAGACCATCTTAAGATTGTGTGGAGGTAACATGCCGAAATCACTATTAAATATTCAACTTTACAGCCCCTTACTGCACAGAAAAAAACAAAACTTACGATTATTTATGCATAAATGCTGCGAATTTCAAACAACATGCAGCAAAATCGATGCATCGTTTAATATGGAACTCATCATTATCATCAAATCTATTGGGTATTTCCCTTAGAACTACAATTATGATATTGCCAGAAGTGAAAACTTGCAGTACAAAAAAGGAATATATATTATTTTCTCATTATCGATTATCATATGTGTGTTAAAAAATTAAATCAGTATCACGCTGTATCCCGCACCCAGCAGGGTAGGCAGAGGGAACCTAGTGTTAAGACACTTCCGTTCCCCACTTTCTGTCGAATTCTGGAGGCATTGCGTGTTGAGTTGCGTGGAGTGAAGAACATTTCGAGTGAGGATCGAACCCACAACCAGTTGGTTTTACAGTCACATTTGTGCCTCTGCGTCACGACTGGGCCCAACACGTTAAGTGACTGTAATAGTATAACAATGCCTAATAGTCAATCAGGCAATTTGCAGAGCGTAAGCTACGGAATACCATTGGCCTAATTATCATTCAATTTACATAATATGGACATTATTTGCTTTATATACATACGTTGAGGTTATGTGCTTCCATAGGAGGTACGTATTGATTATAATAGAATAAACATTATATATAGAATAATATATTTTTTATCAATTTTAAAGGTAATGTTGGTACTATTAAACGTGTTAAATTTAATATCATATTTTTTCGCTTTAGGATTTTCTTTAAGCAGATAAATTCCGATAAGTAACGCTTCACTCACACAATTCCTACATTTAAGTAATTTATATAAGTTAAGAAAATATGTTATTTATAAAATGTATATAACAATATAAAACTGTAAAACTGAACATATATATAAGATTATGAGAAATAAGTATATTGAATTTTCTTGGCACAGACGACAATACACCCTTATCTACGGCACGCTACGTATAGCGTAGCTGGAGCCTACGTGGTTTTATTGCGTATAATTTAAAAAGTATTGAAAAATATATAAACTACATTTGGCACTATAAAACTATAAGGTATAATTTATAATACTTAATATTTATTACAATTTACTTATAATGAATTTGTTACTTTTAATTTAATCATTGGTAATATTAATATGTCTGGAAAAGGAAGCTATTAATAAAAACTATATTATTACTAACAGTTAGTGAGTTAATCGTTGTATTTGCTATATTAAACCTTATATTTCCATAATTTATTTATCATACAAACAAACATTTAAATAAATATGTACAAAACGAGCCAATACATATGTAGGTACATCCAATATGCATATATTGAGGAGAGGAGTGTAAGATCTAGGTAATAAATAACAGGGATGTCGAATGTTTCTTATAGAGGTGCCATGTTTATGAGCCAGATGGTGACATCGAAGCGAGTAGACTCTGTCATGTCATGTCATGAGGATTTGTTTCTTTGTCAGTTTCTGAATGTATTGTATAGAAAATTTTACTCGTGCATCTCTACTGTATTAAGTTTGTTTACTGTTTTTTTTTTAACTTGGAGGACATGAAAATAAGTCATTACCAGAGTGGGAATCGAACACACAACTATGGCGTTTATAGTTAAACGCTGTGCCGCTGCGCTACCACGGCCTTATATTATGTTCTTATTCATTTATTAATAAAGTAGATACCGAGTAAAATTTTGTTCAATTTGATTGTGATGGATGACATATTGACGTGTTCCTTTATTCTCATCTTCGAGTAGGTACCTGGTTGATATTCAACGATTCTTGTCGACTCTGAGACAATTGGTGCCGGTAATTCACGTCTCGCTTTGTCCCACTCAGAGCGAAACCAATGTGAATTCAATATATGTAGGTATTTCATGTATTGACTTATCTCGTGTGAGAAATGACTCTATACCCAATATAGTGTCAGCAAACTGTAAGGCTTTTATTAGATTAAAATTGTAATGATTGTCAGGGTCTACGTATGTACGTTTAGAATTTGACACGAAATAAGAAATAAAAAATAAAAGAAAAAAAAATTAAGAAATAAAACTTTGATAACTATACATCTTCTATTTTATTTTCTTGTTTTATTTTATTTTATATAGAACAAGGTTCTGGCAAACTTTTTGCATCTAATTCTTACTATTAATTAAATAATAGCATGTCTATCGTCTACATACTTATTACAATATATACTTCATATACAAATATGTATGTCTATATTACATGTAAGTACTTAAGTAGAAATTAGGTAAACCATTGATATTATTTACAACAGAGAATAAAGAGTAAAAAGAAAAAATCCATTTAAAGACAGTATTCCAAAGGGAATTAAGAATTAACTCTGGAAATGTTTAGCGTTCAATTATCTGATATTCGCATTGGAGCACAAAGAGATTTCTAAATTTATTCTCCTCAGAATACGTAATTGAGCTCTAAATGTTCTAAATGTGGTTTTTATATAATATTTAAATCGAATGCTTGTTTCTTTCACGACTTTTTTATATTTCTTAAAGGAATAAAAATATCCTTTATCATATTATATTATTCAGATTTTTAATACTGCGATAATATTGTAGAAAATGACTAATCCTGACCTGAAAATTGTGAATGTAATTCTTACTAGGAAAAAAATCTACTTAGTTCTGCCAAAAAAGAGTATTAACGAATACCAATTAATTGATGGCTATGGTATATCTGTCTAATTTTAAACATGTCTAATAAATTTTCAGCTTTTCTGTAGATTTTAGAACATATTGCTCTATACCCTATTAGAGTTTACGTAATAAAGTTCCATTTCTGCTCGCTTACTCGTATAATGCCAGTGCGACAACATCGAAAGGAAAATTAGGCACATTTGAGAGCTAAGACTGTCTAAGCAGAAATTACGTGACTATTAACTTTGTTTCCAATTTGATAGTATTGAAGTTTGTGTGTGTATAAAATACTAATTTACTTGGCAAAATAATTATTGTACTGAAAACATGTAATATGTCTGCTATGAAACTGAGATTGATTATATTAAAATTTATTTGATTGATTCATTATCAGCCAAAGAATGTCTTTTGTTCGATGGTCCTGAAACATCGTACCAGTATAATTATAAAAAGTTTTTAAAGATATTGTCGAAAAGAAACATTTTATTTTAGTTTTCTCCCTACAATCCAAATTATGGATCTAATAAATGAAATAA
Organism: Heliconius melpomene rosina; assembly: GCF_056956725.1. Taxonomy (NCBI): domain Eukaryota; kingdom Metazoa; phylum Arthropoda; class Insecta; order Lepidoptera; family Nymphalidae; genus Heliconius; species Heliconius melpomene. The sequence continues at coordinate 2,583,035 of NC_140401.1, read as the reverse complement.
ATAAAAACTTGTGTAGGCATAGAAGTGATAACATTATTTTCCTATCTTTGCTTTTAAGAACATATTGTACTTTATTGTATCAAATGCAGTGAATTTTCTACTGGTTTCGATAAGGTGGAATAGAAATATCGGTTGGATAATAAAGTGAATCTGGACCGGACAGGCCACACGAGGCCAGATAGGAAATCATTCTATGTTTGCTATTTTCCGTTGTATAAAGTGGAGTAGATGCATTTTCCCAAGTCCAACATTAATATACATTTTCAGTTAATAAATTATCCACAAATGTACCTACAGATTAAAGCACAATAAAAGGTAATTAATTACCTTTTCAGTAAAACATATTATATTATACAGTTGTCGATAATTAAGGGTTGCCCAATTTTTGTAGGTTCGCTTAAATATTTTATATTTGAGATTAAAGTTTTAAATGCCATTATTGTCCACATCCCTATATTTCCGGTTACTCGTTTGTAACTCACCGCACTACAATTAAACGCGGTTTTTCAGGTTGCATATTTTATGGCACGATTGTTAATTTTAAATTAATTTTGTGATTTTTATAAATTATGATGAAGGCCGTCAAGAACAAGCCTGGAACAGTTAAATGGGTACCTTCAGGATTTATTTAATAAGACAAACATTTCTTTAAATAGAAAAAATAAATAAAATGAGTTTCTTTGCCTGTATCTTCTCATGAGCTCAACCATTTGAACGGGCTTTTTTCCAATAAAAATTGCACATTTTTTTTTTGGTTATATTGTTTTGCATTTTTTTCTACTTTTATGATATGTCCAAGTAAATGTTAAGCATTTTTATGGAATAAAGATATTTTGACTTTGACTTTGACTTTGAAAAAGGATTTTTATCGAATTTATATATATTTAATTTATAGCTATGAAAAAAAATATAGTTCGATAGATGCTGTATTAACGTCAGTACATTTCTTGTAGATATTTATTACATTTTTTATTAGATGTACGAGTATATCGGTTTTGAACTAAAATTTTTTCATGTTAAAAACGAATATGACAAATTATATAAAAAATAAACTTTTAAGCACATTTTACACTCATAACTTATATATTTAAGGCAAATATTTACAGCATATTACAATAGTTAAAATAACCTTCAGAAGACATCTTAATAAAAGTGGGGTAATCCTCCTCGGTGTTAAAATATAAGCTATTCATAAGTGACAGACGTTAAGTGGTAAACTCATAACCCTAGTGAGATGGTCTGGCTTTCTAATTTAACTGAAATATACCCTTTATCAGTAACAATAGAGATCAAAGTGCTGTACACCTAATGAAAATTCGATTTCAACTATAATACAGCAATGGCATAATATTAAAGTTAGAATGATATCTTGAACGATATCATCAATTTTTATATGCTTATGACACTTTGAATGTAAATTCATTGTTTGATAATTTTGAATATATATTAAGCATATATTTATAGCAAACATTTATAAATATATAGTAATTTTATCGGATTTACGTACGCGTCGCACGCTTGTCTCCTACGCCAGGACTGGCCTCATGATACTCGTATATGGACAAAATATAGATAGATATGTTTTTACTATATTTTGTAACTACCTAAAATAATTAGGAAGATATACCCGTATTCTAAAAATAGATTTAAATTTCATTGTTGATTAAGTGACATTAATATGTAAGTTTTATTTATTTAAGTATACTCAAGTATAGAAAGATTACAAAACAGGTGGGAATGTCGCATAATAATTCAATTTCTTGTACTTAACACTTTTGGAACGTTCCCAAATGTACACTTTTCCTCGTTTCTTATCTAAAATTATTTTATTTTGTCGCTGAAGAAATATTAAATCAGTTCTATAGAATAACGTATTTCCGTTTTAATGTTAGAAATAAAATATAAATCTCTTAGACGCCGATTTATCGCATTCATTTACAAATTTCGTGCTCGTTTCGACTATAAGAATTAAGGTTAATTCTGATATAGAATGTTCTTATTTTTCTATTGATAAAATCTTTATTAAGAACAAATTAGCACGTATATACGTATGCTTAGTAGCTCAGTTGTGTAATTTATAAAAAACTAAAACAAACCGCGATATTTTCAACAATAGCAACATTTGCCGTAAAAGCTTATTAAGCACGATATCCCATAACATATTTTGCTAAAATGAATTCGAGCCCGCCCATTAATTCTCATACAAACGACTCGTCAGCGTCAACTTGCTGTGATGGCCGCCCTCACATGCCGTGTCGACGATTATGAAGAGATGGTATGGGGCAGAATTACCTGAAAAAATAAAACAAAATTATTTTTACATTTTTGTTAACTTTTTTCTAATGTAAAATTTTGTTTAAAATGTAGATAACAAGTGTTGGTAAACCATTTTATAATCTACTTATAGTTAACATTAACTTGTTTAAACAAAATGTATTTAAAATATTTTTAGTATTAGCGGGATACTGTAGTAGAGATGGATACTCTACCATTTAAAAAACTTAAGACATCACACTATAGCTTATAAATATGGGATGTTTAAAAATTACCCAGTTGAAGAAAACAACAAAGTTATTATTTATGATTTTCCATGTGAAGCTTAAAACCTTTTGCCATTCACGATATTTCAATACATTAGGTACTTAGTCAGCTGTCGATGCAATCACACGCTGCTTGATAGCGAAGCAATTTGAGCGTGAACTGAACAGAATATAAATTATATTTTCATTAACCTTTAGATTAAAATTATTGATTTTCATTTAGATAAATGATAATAAACTTGTATTTTTCTTCAGCCTAGCGTAGTTATTAAGAGGCTCCGTTTATTAATAAAAGGTCCAGAGGGACTTGATAAATATAATAATTTAATAATAATAATAGAATAATATTTTACAGGCTGAGGCCTATCGTGTTATATGCGGCTCTACTTTCCGCCAAATGTTCGAGGCATTGCGTATTGACTGGCGAAACTCAACGCCGCCTTACGACCAAAACTCAGAAAAGAAAATATTAGTAGCTAATAATTCATTCCCCCGAGCGAGAATCGAACCCACAGCCCTTACGTTTACAATCATATACACCTAAGGGGATAAGTTCTCCCCACTTAGCCTCCTTGCTCATTGCTCAGTTACTTCTTTACATTTTATCAGATATTCGTCTTCAACACTCTACTTTCAAAATGCCATAAGAAAATTAAACTTGTATACGGTTACATTGTATTTAATTTAATTATGTAAATAAAGGATAGGCAAGTTTCTTACTACCGCATTGTTACTACGCAACGTTTGAATATTCATGTCGCAACCTAAAAGCGTTTGTTGATAACTCGATTTATAATAATTTATAGCAGACAGGGGTGTCAGGGCGGAGATGAAGATCAAAGAAAAATCATAAAATTTATATCTATCTATATTACTTATTTTTGATAAAATTAAGTAAAATGTCTATATTTTGATTTTATTAACTTTAATTTTTTTGGTTGCTCTGGGTACGATGTGGCCTATTTATAATATTTTCTGGGTATATAATTGATATTTCTCACTGTTTTACTAATACTCTTATTTTATGATAAGAGAGTATACTGATGGGTACCAATTTCAAATAAATACTTTCAGTTTTAGTGTGTAAATTTCTATAATAATGATATCTCTCAATAGTGTCGGATTGTCCTCCTACCTCTTGGTAATTTGTTGCGTTTGTTTTTTTTATGTTTTTTTAATATATTTTTCTTATATAATTCTTTGGAAACTTGAAAATTTTGTATTTTTAGAAATAACTAAAGCTTGGTTTAATATCTCTGTTACTGTTTAAAACTCTGTCGGCAAAATTCCAACAAAAAGTTATACACGAAGTATAAATTTATACGTGTGAAGACAGCGTAAATGAATAGAATCATATTTTATGCAGAGTTACGAGTACATAAATGCTATAAATTTTTAAACGCAAATTTTTATTTTAAAACTTTTTATAGCGTTGTACTCCATCTAGTCTACTATTGTATAGGTTTTGACATGGAAGTAAATGGGTCGTTCCAGTAGGCTGACAAAGTTTACTAAATTCAATAGTGGTGCTTTTGTTTTACATGTTATTTGTTTTTCCCGATTTTATATCGCCATAAAAGTTTTTTAATTGCAATTGCTGCTATATACCACTTGTAATTGTGTAGTTGTAGTGTACGCCTCTCTTTGAGCTCTTTGTCGTACAATTTTTCTCAATTTGCATAATAAAATAAGAGTGTTATTTGAGCTTGGCTTCGTGTCACATTCTATACGATAAAGCATTTTTTATATTGTAAGTGGTATAATTTTTGGAATACTCACACACTCATGTACCTACACATGTCTTAACTCATTTCGGGCGTGCTCCAGGGTGAACGATAATGTTCTAATAATAAATCAAATCTTTCTCTTCCCCCCGTTCAAGTAAAAAGGCACCAAATCTGGGTAGGGCGTTACCCAATATGAAAAACTGTATTTCCTTTAATTTTATATATTTTTTTTATTTAATACCAATCTCGAATACGAATATAGGTGTTTTTTTTCGTGAATTTGTTTTATATATATTCCTCGCGCGTCAACCCATATCTTAGACTCCCAATTCTTAGGGTTGAAAAGCTAGCTTATTTCTGCGTTACTCCACTTATCAGACTCATATACTCGCGAAGGCTGTGTATGCTGTGCATACTAATCATTTCAAGTATGGTATGGGATAACGTTATACCCCTACAATTCATATATACTACATGTGGAAAAAATCTCTCTCTTTTTTCATTTCTATATGTATTTGAATGTATTGCATATTTAATCATATATTTACTGACACAAAAAAACTTTTTAGCTAAATACTATTAAAAGGCTAATGGATTTATTGAAATATGACACTGTTACGTTTATCTTTTGATGGTTGCAGAATACAAACAAATACAATATTTTCACCTAGTAAAATTGGCTGAATCCATAACATTTAAATAAAAAAACACTAGGATTTGTAACCTGCCAGTGCAGTGATAATAACTTTGTTACTTTTTGGTAGATTTACATATCCATATACGTGCTCGTTTCACTTTTATTGACATTATACGATTGATGACAATGTCGATAGATCAAAGTCCACAAATACCTATAGCAAACTGAAACTGTGTAAAATATAATCGAAGCGGGTTCCGATTTCTTATGAAGGTGAAATAGGCGGGACATTGAACTATGGCTTTTGTTATGAAAATACTCGTTACGTATTCTTTTTTCATGTAAATTTATTTAAGGGTTATATTTTTTATCCAAAATATACGAGAGTTAGCAAAAAAAAATATAATACATTTTATGTTATTATTAACTTTTTTATTATTTTATGTTCGAAAATGTTCGAATCATAATTAAGCTTAATCAAGGTTCCAAAACACGGCTCCTTATTATTGTGAGTAATTTGAAACATGAAATTGTGTTGCTCAAACTAGCTTACTTGTAAACAAGTTGTATGTTGTATAATGAATAAACATTTCCATAGTCTTCAAATTAACTTATTTTCCATTTACGATTCAAAGTCTCGTGCCTGCCTCGTCGGCCTGGGTAATCATGGCTTCGTTTGTTTTATGATAAAATCAGCTTCACGCTGTTCCGCAGCGGGGTAGGTAGAGGAAACCTAGTGGTAAGACACTCCGTTCTCCACTTTCCGCCGAATGGAGGCATTGCGTGGTGTCATTATTAGATAAAAAAGTAATGAAACTAAAAAACCTTACACTTTGCCCTATGCTATATCTAGAAATTTTATATATGATGTAGAGGGTATACTACTAAGAACTATCCTTATTATATAGAAATTATGTTATTGCACTTTATATCTACGAAAATAAAACGGTTTCTCACACCGTATGTCGTATAAAGCTGCCTAGAATAAACAATCTAAGATGTACAATGTACAAAGCATTGTACGGGGTATTTTAAGCCGCTTTCGAAAATAGTCAGTTGTGTTTCGGCCATTTATATAAGCAGCTTTATGTAGAAGTCCCTATTATTATAAATATTGTTAATCCCAAATAAATTATGTCTACAAATTAAATTCGACTACACTCGTCGTTTGTGGCTTTCATCTTCTCTCGAATGAATTATTAAATTATTATATTTAAATAATTTTCGTGAGTCCGTGTTTTCGACATATAACTGCCGATATATAATTTTTCTGTCTTTAAAATTGTTCTGTTCCATATTTTACACCAGTCCTTGTAGACCACAAATTGTATAAATACGAGCTTATGTACTAGTTGGCACGCGTCGTAGCACTAAAGCTTTGATCTACAATGTGCTACGAGATGCCAGCATCTACGACGCCGGGCTCTACGAATATCCTTACATTTATGCTTACACTAAAATTATTCATGTTAATCGCCCGTAAAGGTTAGGTGATTGATAGGAATAATGTTAAATTTGTGCAATTTTTTATATTTTTGTTTGTAATTTAAAGATTAATTATTTTTTTCCGATAGAAATATGTAGCGCTTATTAAATAACAACTGTTGATAAGTTACTTTATATACCATATCTATGCCACAGTATTTATCAATGTCAAGATATGGCCTCGAATATCAAGAATTCGTTGTGCTCACTATGGAAAACTATTATTTTTTGTCATGATTAGGCTATTATTCATAAGAAAATGTATATTGGAATATATTACTGGTGTTTCTTGGTACTATATTTAGTTTTGAAGATAAATATTTATTATTTCTCTTTCACAATTTTCACGATTTAGAGTTAGTTTCACCGGTAACTAATAAAGTTTAGTTTAAATATTTGTATTTTTTAAGAACAAAAGCAAATAAATCCTTTTAAAACTATTCAAAATCTTCAATGTGGTAGAGTTAGTGAAACTTAATGACCTCATTATACGAGTTCTGTGGCAAACACAGAACGTTATCTCATCCTAGAGAACTAGAAACTAGCGCGTCGAATTAAAATATGAAGTCCAAAACATTCTCGTATAGTCCAGACCGCAATACGAAATATCAGTGCCAAGCGACCGACTTACGTACTAAATAACGAGATTTGTGTCTGCGGGCAGTTTTGCCATAACTGAGGTTCAATTTCGTTTGAAATTCTGCTCTATTTTTTAATTTTTATTATTTTTTTAGTTGAATGGCAGGTTGATATACAGTTGCCTTTGTTCGGATGAGAATCATTGAGCGAGCTAAATGGCGACTTTTATTATCGTTTCACAATAGGGATGTTATTTCGATACAATAACGTGGGTTGAGATTTGAGTTATTTTTTTATATCGATACTTTTTGTTCTCAACTATGCGTTGGCAACATAATTGTAAACTAAAAATCTGCAGAAAAACATTTTATTTTATGTAGTGGAAAGTAATTTTATGTGGAAATCAAGAATGTAGATTATTTTTTTAATTTGATATTTTTTTCAGATCAATCTTATAAATAACCTTACTAAATCGTTTCATATTTATGCAAAATAATATATTCGTTTATTATTTACGAGAAAATAATATTTAAATATTACATGAGGAAATGCGAATATTTTCCTTACGTTAATCAAACTTAATTATTGTTGATTTTCTACTTTCTATTCTATAGTATAGTACTACCTTTTTATATTAAAAATCCCTAATAAACTTGCATACGATCGCATTAGGCTTGATTACATAATTAACTAATACCTCCGATAAAATGTTTTCATTTACTTTGAAACAATTGCATGTGCTTTAATTGTGTCACGACGCGACGTTCCGTTTATTTTATACGTCCATTATAATACATTCTAATTACTTCTGTCTAATAACATTTAAATGTTAACAAAACAGACCGACCATTGATGAGAAACACTGAGAATTTAAATGGCATTATGAAATTTTGTAGTGAATAATTTTACAGCATCAGCTTATGCTGTAATTGGAGTTTTCGTGGTTAGTATTAATGAACCAAATTCGGAGTTGGTCCTCCAAATTTTTATAATGTATTCATATAAATTTTAAGTTACATTTATTATAAATGATTATAAAGTTTATTTAAAAAATATATTTTTGAGTTTAACGAATATTAACGGTTTATTTTAACGACACAATCACATTTCCCGCAAACACCCAATTTTAAATTTAAAACGGTATTCGTAATTCAGTTATTCAAACAATTTTATACAATAACTAGCGGCCCGCCCGCGGCTTCGCCTGCGTGAACTACGTTATTATTAATTTCTGTCTCCATGAGTACCTACGTCCTATAAGTGACGTCCATGCAAAATTTGAGACTCCTAGCATTTGTAGTAACGAAGTTTCATACAAACTGCCAACCCCAAAAACAACCCCTTAGAAGTCGAATATTGCAAATTCCCTTCTTAGCGAGCACCTACGTCCTATAAGTGACTCCTATGCAAAATTTGAGATTTCTAGCACTTGTAGTTTCTGAGATTTCGTGATGAGTGAGTGACCTTTCGATTTTATATATATAGATAATTAATTAATGTTTACTTGTTTCAGGTAATTATCAATTATGCAGAATGTTCAGCTTTTGTTAATTTCATCAGGAATGATGATGGGAGGATAGGTAGGCTAAAAGAGGTTATAAAAAATAGCATAATATATATATTATATTGTTAGAAACTATTGGAAATATTAAATAAAGTGGGAAAGGTAATGAATTAAAACAAGGCTTCAAATAATTATTAAACAACCAAAGGGAATTATCTAGCAGTCTAATAACAATATTTCGTTCTAAAGAATCCATCGGGCAGAGTGACGTTAGCGATCCTTTTCTTTCGGTCGCTGTTGACAGCCCATAAAAGTGCCAGCCAGCAATTAGAGCCGTTCTTATATAACCTCTATGGTCATTATTTGATTATTTCTAACAATATATATATTTTTAAAACCTTGCTTTGAATCTAATAATTTTATATTAATTATACGAATTTGAGAAAATTCTTTACGTAATTATACAAGCGTGTGTGGTGGTATTAACTGTATTAAATATTCATGAGTTTGTGCGACAATGTACGAACACTAATTGAATTTGAAAGATTTGTAAGCGTTATTAGAATTTCAATAATAATTATTGAACTTAATTATTATATAGTATCTAATACTTATTTACATACTTCATATGTCTACTTAATTGCACAAATTAAAAAGTTTTTTTACTATGCTTTTTGTTAATTTCATTTAGGACTAAAATACTTCTTCGATTTTGATGGCAGTATCGTTCATTGACAGTGAATTATAACTTGGAAAATTATTAATCTTTTTCGTATTCTCTGATCTAAATAAAGTTTTTATTATAATGTAAATTTTGACAAATCTCGTAAAAGCAAGTGCGTTTTATAGCGGGTTTAAAATGATACCTTAATGACGGTCGTTACGTATATCTGAACGTGGCTAATGGATGAATATTTTAATTCGATATTCTAATTGTGTATAGTGTTTGTACTCATTGTATAAATGGTTTTACTCATATCATTCATATAAACTATAAAAGGGTCAAAACAATCTTTAAATCTAAAACAAGTCCTGTAGTTAGTACGATAATTCCATAATTATTTCTTCATAGAAAACACAAAGCAGTCAGACATCGTTTAAAATTCTTTAACTTAACTTTTGAATACATTTTTCTAATGAAAATTATTGTCATGTCAAAACCAAAAGCGGAGCATAGTGACCTACATAATTTAATGCTGCTTTACGAGTATATATTACTAGTACGTGCACTATGTTGTTTTGAAGATGTGTTTTAATTTTTCCGCAATTTCTAAATAAAGCCTCGTATAAATTTTATAATGAATTCTTTTATTTCTTTTTATTTTAAAGTTTTTATTGTATTTAAAATATTTTTTATTTTCTTTTGCTTTAGACTATATTTATTAACGTGATAGTTCTTATTTTTATATAATTGTTTCTAAAAATCTCTTTATAAATTAGTTTTGATATGTTTTATAATAAAATTTGGGTTATATAATATGATAGAAATGTGAAGTATATAGTTCATCATAAGATGAAATAAAAAAAATCAAGATGTTATATAAATACAATGTATTAAAATCGTTATTGTAGTTATTAATTTTAACTGTAACCGTCTGATAGAAAACAGAGTTTAAATGAAACTAAATTAACTTTGGACAGAAACAGTCTTTGTATACAGTTATATCTCTAACTTTCTAACGGAACAGTGTCTTATCTTCTCTCAGTGGTCACCCAGTGGTAGAGGCAGATAAGAGTTAACTTGAAGGTGGAAAGTGGTTCAGCTGAAACTGTAGTAAACGCTCTGGGCATGGCAGGCACGAACTGTTACTGTATAGGTGTGGGTTCAAATTTAATTCCGGAGATAATTTTCATATACCTACTTATTTTCACGGTATTCCTTACAAAGCGTTATATTGGGTTCCACCACTTAGTAAAAAAGGTTATATAATGGGCGGCAAGTGGAAAACTGAGTAACAGGAAAAGGAATAACTTGTGATAATTCTGCAAATTGCAGACTCTTTTCCTTTTGGAGAATGGCGCTAATAGTGCTCTTTCATATACATAGGTACCTTACGAGGGCTGTTTCTCGTCATATCAACTTAATAATGTGATTTTCTTAATACCTCTTACGGATAATATTATGTAACGAACTTTCTTTCGTTTTGTTTGTATCATATTACTTCGATATTAGTATTCTTTGTCTACTAATGGCGTCGAAGGTCGTTTGTGATAACTTTTATTACCTACTTGTATTATATTTTATAATATTTTTATAATTAAATTACATTAAATTATAATGAAATAACTAAGTAGTAATAAAATTATAATATTTGTTATTTTCATACAATCTCAAGCATATATGTATTTTTTTTAAGTACGTAGAAGAATGTATTTGAAAAAAAATTAAACGTTTCTAAGCTTGGCAAGCTTGAAAGGCAAACACAAGCCAGAGCGACTGAATGACGGCGTCATTGTGATAGTAACGAGACTATTTCCCCTTAAAGGCGACGATGGCCCTCTACTTTAGGTGTTTACGCTTCGCTCGATTACCATTTCAGTCATGAGGCAATTCATTTCTTTACTTTGTGAATATAAAGTATTATTCCGATCTGTTAACACTGTAAAATAAAAAATCATATTTATAAAGAAACGACGTTAACGAGTTATGGCAAAGTAATTATTTAAAATACTATCTATGTAAACGCTAAGACATAAATTGGTAAAACAAGAGATAAATTATTTTTTTCTTGTTTTGTTCATAAAATCAAATAGATATGTAAATTAATTGATGTTTCATTATACACATTCAGTTTGTGTTTGTAAAGACCGCGTGCCAGTAGCACATGTTCGTGCTTGAAGAATATGAATTACTTTACTACGTAGAGATCCATAAATTTAGTTATACTTTCACACGTATTTAAAGAAAAACACCCGTTGACGCACTACAAATGCAGGACGCTTATACCAGATGTTTTTATTTTTCGCATAACTCGCTAAGTTTAGATTGGGTTCACTAACCGCCATGTATCACCATTAGCTATGCTATACTTCAAATTTATGGTATGAGGACTTTAATGTCTTTGGGTACAAATGTCTCAGTTAAGATAGTTACTGGTGTTTCCTTTGAGAAAACTGACAGAAATTGTTGTATTTATTTATTAGACGATTTTTTTTTAATTTAATTTAACCTAAATAATTATTCAAAAGGTTTTTTTACTTTCAAGTCAAAGTGAAAGCTGATATAACACTTCATGAGTAATTAAAATTAAACTCAAGCTAATCTAGTAAAATAACTTACAAAATATTCTTTTACACATTTAATATTATATAGTCAGTTAAATAATAAAATTTTAGTATTCTATTTAAATGTAGGTAACGTATAATTTAGAACAACAGAAATCAAGTTAATTAGAATTTTACTTTATATAATATTTCGACATCATTTTAAGAATGGTATTGTAGAATTTAACTGACTTAATTTATATATTTTTATTATTAAAATATATCTGTGGCATTGTTTATGTTGTCAATACTCTGCCGTCGTCATTGCGGCTGTAAAGCGAGGCCTGGCGAGGTGAAGTGTACTTATTACTTTTATGAAAGTGTATGAATTGAACTGTTTATTTATCTTGTGAGATGATTCACACTATCCTATCCTATCCTATCCTATATCTTATAAAACAAAGTCGCTTTTCGTGTCTGTCTGTTGTTTCTAACTCTTCTTCTTCTAAACCACCCAACGGATTTTGATGCGGTTTTCACCATTAGGTCGAGTATTTTTCGTAGAAGGTTTATATATAGTTTATTATTTGTACATTCTTATGTAAATTAACATAAATACGATAAATATGTATAAAGTCCCACTCGTTGAGACACTTTCGCGCATGCGCTGCTTTAATGGTAAGTACTACGTGAAAATAATGTACTGGAGTATTGTTCCTCTTAATAAGATCTATAAAAAAGTCCGCGACGGCATATTCGTATCTTTTAAGAATAACGTGTAGTGATCATATTTCTGTCTAAAAATAATAATTTCAATATATTTTTTATTGTGAGTCATATTTTTCCATAATGGTATTAATCCTTATCCTTTAAAATACTTTATTAATTTTCTACGTTAAACGAAGATAAAATTTGCTTTTTACACTATTTCGAAATTGCGAATAGTTTTACAGAAAAACGCATTTAATTGTTGACACATCCCGCCGTTGACACATCAGCTGTAGGTTACTCAAGTTTCACTTATCCCTTACTCTCAGTATATAAATAAGTATATTAGTTACGTTGACCATTTAATATAGATCAAAACTGTCTTTTGCTGTTTTTCATTTTAATAAGTACTTTAGAAGTTGTTACAATATCAAAAAATCCTTGCTGCGAAACGGCTCGCCACTCGCCATGCGTCCGCCGCGTCCGCCTGCCTTACACGCATCGGTGGTTCAGTGGTACAATGCTCGCTTGCCACGCGGGCGGCCCGGGTTAGATTCCCGGCCGATGCATTCTATTTAATTTTCCTCACAGGCAGCCACGTAGTGCTTGCTTTTCATCAGGGACAGAATACCCTCTTCAGCATTAACCACAAGCTCGAAAAAAAAATATATTATACATATTTTTTACACATATTTTTTGTAGTAGTTATTAGTAGGTAGGTTTTTGTTTATAATTTCTTCCGTTTAAAAATAATCATTTAACTATCTAAAAATAGTCATTTAAATATATTTTAATAAGTACTTGTAAAGATTAGTAGCACAGATTTAAAATTACGGTACCTACTAAAAAATCCTTGCTGTGTAAAACAATTGGAAAATCCTTATTGAAACTACGAAAATGCGGGTTGCATTAGGGTTTAATTAATTTTCACATTATCTTAAGTGCTTTGCAAACATACATTATATGAATAATCCAGTAGTAAAAGCGGGCGAAGCCGCAACAGGGTCGCTAGTATAGAAATAAAAAATAAATTGATGAAGTTGAAGTAAATCTATAGCTACAACTTTACCACTGTATACATTTATAGAGCAAATTATTTGTTATTAGTAATGAATTTAGACAGATTCTTTTTCCCGTCTATATTTAATTTGGAAATAGTCTTGATTTAGCCCTAATCTATCTTCTATCTATATATATAAAAGGACTTGTCCTCACTGACTGAGGTAAGACGCACGCACAGCCGTAACCGCTAATGGTAGAAACGTGAAATTTCGACAGATGTTTACTTCTGTAATCTGGACATCCACTAAGAAGGGATTTTGAAAAATTTTAACCCTAAAGGGGTGAGATAGGGGTAGAAAGTTTGTATGGAAAAATTTTTAAATCGGCACCGATTTTTATAAAATTTGCAATTTAGATTTTTAAAAGTATTTAATTGAATGCGTGTTTCATCGTTTTCTAGAATTCTCCCCCTAAGGGTGCAAATAAGGGGTTGAAAGTTTGTATGGAAAAATCTTTAAAACGCCACGGATTATTATAAAATTTGAAATTTAGACTCTTAAAAATATTTAATTGAACACATGTTTCGTGGTTTTATAGAATTCACCCCTAAATACGCAAGCGAAGCTGCGCGCGTCCGCTAGTATATATATAAAAGGACTTGTCCTCACTGACTGAGGTAAGACGCACGCACAGCCGTAACCGCTGTGCGTAGAAACGTGGAATTTGGACAGATGTTTACTTTCGTAATCTGGACATCCACTAAGAAGCAATTTTGAAAAATTTTAACCCTAAAGGGGTCAAATAGGGGTTGAAAGTTTGTATGGAAAACAAATTAAATCGGCACCAATTTTTATAAAATTTGAAATTTAGATTCTTAAAAGTAATTAATTGAACACGTGTTTCATGGTTTTTTAGAATTCTCCCCTTAAAGGTGGAAATAAGGGGTTGAAAATTTGTATGGAAAAATCTTTAAATCGCCACCGATTCTTATGAAAATTGAAATTTAGACTCTTAAAAATATTTCATTGAACACATGTTCCATGGTTTATTAGAATTCGCCCCTAAATAAGCAAGCGAAGCTGCGCCCATCCGCTAGTCGATCTATAATTAACATGAATAACCCACAACATAACTTCAATTTAACAGAAGGAAAGTGCTCTTAATTGATAAGGACCTGGACAAGGCAGACACTCATGTATATTATCTCGGTCTAGCCCTCTCACGCCATGTCAACCACCACTTGAAGCAATTTAGGCGGCCACTGGAATTGCGATCCTTGTGGACTACGAAATTTATGTAATGTAAAGAGATAACGAACACTTTTGTTCCTTATCATATGTTTTTAGGATACCTTTTTATTTCAAGACTTCTATTAATTAATGTTTCTTATGTTCAAAACAAAAGTAAGGTTTATTGTTTTGTAATTATATTATATAACTTCATATTATTATATTTTTTTTCCAAAATATAACTATGTAGGTATAATTTAAAAGGGTTTTTCTTACATACAATATAGATACATAGTATGAATATAGCACATACAAAACTATATTAATTACAATGTGGGAACTATTCGAAGGTGGTACAAATTGCAGGCTGTGTCTAATTGCTATGCAAGTCCAATAATAAATTTCCTCCTGCTACGAAATTGTATCGGTAGATACTCTCGAAATAGGTGTTTGCTTTGAATTTCTTAATAGCAAATATCTATCCAATAGTGATATACATTATCTGATATTTGTTTTGTCTCTTATTTGTTTTGCAGTCGGCTAATGGTACAAGGGTGCGGCTTAAGGTGACGTTTGTGGGTTCTATTCCCAAATGGGGGGAATTTATTATTTAATATTTTCATTTCCACTCTTTGGTGATAAGGACGCAAAGCCTTGGAAATTCAGCGGTAAGTTTGGAACGGAGGGTCTAAACATTAGGTTCCCTCTTTCCCTATTTTGCTAAATGCAAGATACAGCATAAACAAAAGAGATCATTAGGTCATGTAGGGTACATCTTACCAGATGGACTCATACGAAGTAACTACGAGTACTAGTAATTGACAAAAGAATAGAAGAAAATTAAGTAAAATAAACGTTTTAGATATAACTATCTACGTACTTGGCAAGTTCGTCTTTCAGAGAAACTCTGTAACGAAACTACGGTATCTGATGGCGACTACACACCATACTTTTATTGCTCCGCTCAGTAATGCTATTAATTTGCGCAATCAAAACTTTTGGCCGCTGAAAAAATAAATTAGACTTTTCTTTTGTAAGAACAAGTTACTTTTTCTTTGGATAATGAGAAACATGAATGTACATATGTGCCTACGGAGGAATTCACTATATCTACGATCAAGTTTTTTTTCCGCAAAATAGGATAATATTATGAGGTTTATTATAAAGATAATATGGGGAATAATGCATTATAGCTACTACAGTTTGATATGTATGTTTTACGGTTAAATGGTGAAACAATTCCGTTTTTTTACGTTGCGACGTACGTACATATATGTATACATGTACATAGTACCTACGTCGCCACGTAAAAATCGGATCATAAACTTCACGTTGTAAACGTTGAAAACATCAAAAGTTTCGAACAAATTTACGGAACATCGGAATATATACGAGTATATCTAAATGTAATACAAGTTTCAATAATGAAACAACGTTTTCTAGATAGACTTTTTTAATATGCATATATGTACAAGCCCATGGACATATTTATACATATTATTATTTACATAATGTTTCTCATAAACTAAGATAACTGACACGGACCCCTGACAAAGTAGTGAAACATTTTTTATAATATTATTATTGGTATACGTTTTTATATAATTTGATACTGCGTTAAAAGCCTAAGCTAAAAGCCGCTCTTAGAGTGGTTTTTTCACGGCAATTACAGCCATAGTGAATATTGATTCTAGTCTACATTCATCAACATAAATATTCTGATATTTATTTATTTTTAAAAGAAATCGAAGGTTTTTTTTTTAATTTCAAATATTAATTTTATTATTTTTCGTCAATATTTCTGATGGAGAAATGTGAATGTAAACGGTGAAGGCTGGTAAAAATTTTTCCTCGGTCAAAAATGTATACCGCAAGGGACGAATGTGTTTTTAGAGAGAATCGGGTAAAAGTTTGCCTTGTCACGGCCCCTTTGCTTTGGTGTTTATGGACAAAGTTTTCATTCATTTTCCAGCTTTCAAAACGCGCTTCAATGGTGGTTATTTATTTGTAAAAAAAAAGCTAAATTAATTAAAAATAATTTTTATTAATTTTTAATTTTTTTTTTATTTTTTAATATTAAACAAATTAATCATGAATAAAAAATACATTTAATACACAACACAAAATAATTTTAATTGAGTTTGGAACATTTTTATATAAAATGTTCCTTTCAAACATTTCGTTTTCATTTCATCTATCATCATTAACTTTCCATACTAATCTTTGATGCCTATTTTCGTTTTTACTTACAAGATACGCGTAATTTTCACATACGCATATGTTTTTTTACATAACTAATTTAATTTCAATTCTAATCTGATAATTTCGTTGCTTAGCTAGCGTGAAACGATTCAGCCGTTTACATATGTCTTAGTGGAAAAATGTAGTGTGGAGAAACGCGAGAGGCTCGCACGCTTCGTTGCGCACTTTTTACGTGAAGCGTCGAAGCGTTCGCGGCGGACGTATGAGTTACGACAATGATTCAAAAGACAATTGCGAATTGAAGTTTACGTCGAATTTGTCAACTTGTTTTATTAATAAGAGATTAACGATGTTTTTAATAGGTGAAGGCAGTATCTTAGCTGGATCTCTTTTTTAACGTGCATTCTCCTATTGCGTTATATTGTCTTTTTTACCGTACATTCTCCTTTGTGTGTTTTCCATTCAACGTGACACTGGCTAAGTGATTAGTGCTGAATTGGCACGCTCGGAACGCCATAAATAAAGCGCAACAACAACAACAACTATGTTTTTAGAGATGGAATGTAACAGCATCAAATTAGTTCTATATTTATATTGTGTCATAAGATATGAATCTTACGTATATAATAAGTAAAATATAAGTGTTCGATTCACTATATTTGGATGTTGGTTTGAATTTTTTAAAATTCATATAAATATTAAAGTAACAGCTTTATTAGGAACCGTCGGGTTATATAAATAAAAAAATATTGCTTTTAGTAACTCTATCTCGTGAAGTATCTAGAACTTAAAACTTTGTCAACCGGAACTTAAAGTAACTCGAAATAGCTTTTACTACGCCATTGGTATTTAAAGTAATACTTATTAATAATAATATAATGATTGGTAATTTCTTATTCTCTATTGGTAATACATATTTTCCTCTTATTATTTAAGTAGATAAAACTAAGAATCCATTATTAATAAGTTAGTAAATGATTTATTACGTGTGCAGTGAAAACAAAATGCTAGTGAATCTTAATTTGTATCGCATTATAGAGGAAGTGTTACAGTACTGCTGCTATAATAACTCTAAAATAATAATAGACTTATACTTAAAGGTAGCAGGCCCCACTGAAAAGAATATTTGATTATACACTGTGCCGCTTTATAACACTTTTATATTACTTTGTGTTGTTAAAACAACGTTGTTGTTTAATATACAGGAAGTATAATTTTTTATTCAAAACTTTTTACTTTATTTTCCTTTTTCGGAAGTTTACTTTCACGCTGCCGAAATTGTTCATGTCATTTCCTATCAATATTATTTTATCAAATGGATGATTTTGTTATTTGGCAAAAAAATAGCTTTTTTTAAAATGTATACTGAAATTTCTAGTACATATAAAGGTGCGACAGATAAAGGGTTATGTTTGCATAACTTATTCTGTTGTGGCTAAATACGCGACCGGTCTCTAAATTACTACTAAAAAAAGAGTAAAACGTCATCACCAACATCAACACCGAAAGATATTATAAAACTCTGGAGATGAGAGAAAGTAAGTAAGTTCATATTATCGACAAAAATAAAGTAATTTTTTAGATTAACAAATTTCGTACAAGTAAATTCTTTCATATAGATAAAATCTAAAAAAAACTTGATAACGGCGCCCGCTCTCCGGAGTTCCAGTTAGGATTCGCTCCAATTGCGCTGCACTGGCTTGCTAATCGCTACTGGACGCCAACACTGCAACACATATCTATATTTACTTTGTAAATTAAATCTTATATATGTCTTCTAGGGTCAGCTATTCCTGTGTTATTCAAGTAATATATTATATCTAAACAATAAACCATGTTTTATATTATTTAACACTGTATATAGTTTTATTATTTTTTGGTTATTGTTAAATTAGGATGACGATGATGTTTATGGGCTTGCTAGACTAATGGCAGGTAGACTAATGTTCTAATAGCAGTACTAAAGAATTAATTCACATTTTTCTTAAAATAAATATTCTTATTATATTTACTCTCGTACAAAAACGACATCGAGACGTCCAAGGTTGGTCCTTTTAATAATAATTACAGGTGTAAGTAAGTATACCTGTAGGAACAATTGTGGACGGCAAAAGGACACGTTTATTGGAGCGCGTTGACCATAAACTTCGTCCGGATCTCGTTGAAAGTATACGAGCTTTGTAAAATTGCTGCGGCGATAAATTATTTCGTCAGACCCAGACATATATTTTGCATTCGTGCCATACTTCTGAATATTGTCTTTTGCATTATTTTATAAATTATTAAATTTAAATGTTCCATTATTTTATATGATGTGAATTTAATATTTATTGTACATATATCGTTTGATATTTTTTAAATTTACTAGTATATTATTTATCATTTAGTTGATGGCTTAAAATAATGCTAATAAAATTATACCTAAGTCTTTAAAATGTTTTTTGTCTTTCCTATATATTTTATAGGTACGTCGTAAACTAAAAACGCCCGTGTTGTATCGTAAAATTTTACTGAACGCTTGTCTATATATATATATATATATATATATATATATATATATATATATATATATATATATATATATATATATATATATATAAAAGCCTGTGTTAAATTGTCATTAAAGATTCCACCTGCTTTTTATAAAAGCAGTGAAGTTTTCCTTTTTGGCCGATTCTCTCTCTGAAAAAATAATATTGAATAAACTTTTCATTTGATTTATGACTTCATTCGAGCAGGTAAAATTCATAAAAACTATATTTTATCGGAATGTCAATAACGGTTTCCTACTTTAGACATTTTCATTAAAGTTATTCCAATTTAATTCAGTAAGTCTGAAATTGCTTTTGAGGTATTCTTTTAAAGTTGCATTTTGCAATCAGAAACTTTTGTTCAAAAAATGTAAACAGTTTATCGTGGTAGTGTGGCGTGATTTATGTTCAAAAAAATATTGCATTTTAAGTAATGTAGTTCAAAAAAGGATATGCGGGAAACGCCGGGGAGATGTAGGTATAGTTACGTGTTTCAAATTTTCACGCACATTTGTTGAAAGTGTTGCTTTATTAATTTCTTCTTCTTCTAACAAAGATTCTTTACAATCGAAATTGAAATTGTAAAATTAAAATATTGTTATTTATTTATGACAGTATTTTTGATATCTTCAATTATCATTGTTTTACTAAATAGAAATATCGAAATAAGTGAATATTATTTTGTATTTTAATTTAATTTAATATAATTGGATATTGGTAAAGTTGCTTCTAATGCGACATGATTTTATGTTGTTTTTTTTATTTTTGAGGTTTTATTTGAGGTAAATAAATAATACATTTTTGATTATATATAAAAAAAATATTTTATTGCCGCCACATTATCATAAATATTAAGACAGTATTAAAGTAGATAGATGATGTAAATAAAATATTATAAGGTGTTTTTTCATTTATAAAATTCCAAATGTTCCATTCCAGTCTTTTTGTGCAATGACTGAGAAACTCACAGTTCCTTTGGATACGTTTTAATATCACTCGATCTCGTGAGGCGATGGTGAGCATCTACTGAATTTCAAATCACTGAATATGTTGAATAACTTACATGCGAAATTAAAATATGCATTTACCTATACGGCCTAAAAATATTTTTTTCCTTTTTTAGGCATATTCAGAATATTTTAATAATTGTGTTTGTAATATAACTCTAAAGCGAAATAACTTGTTCCGATTTTGTAAAGACAATTGTAAATTCAAGTAATCTTTGTCGATTAATAAATTTGTAAAAATTGTAAATAAATATTAAAGAAGAAGAAGTTTAAGTATTGGTTTTTACCCCAGATGTAACTACACAATACAATTACACCACTTTTAAATAGGTTTTTTTATTATAGTTACCACCTCTTTATTTAATCTCCAAAATATAGAAATAAGGAAGAGTTTGTCTAACAATTTTAGTTAACTAAAGTCTTTCTTATAAAATAAAAACAGCATAACTTATAAGTAGGCACTTCTTAGTGCCAACATATCTCGATACGCCTCTAATTTTAACTTTTGAAATATTTTCCTGAAAGTACCGCAACTAGGTCGTCATACATCTTTATTACATTTCACTATAAGAAAACGCGTTGAGAAAACATACATCCCTAAGGGGATATATTATGTCTTTAGGCATTTTGATATTGGCTCGTGTCTTTACTGGGGTAGTTACGTTATATTGTAGTCATTGTATCCGCTGATGAGTAGTATATGTATGTACAATGGATAATTGCGTAAACTAGAGAGAGAGATATCCCCTTGTCGTTTAGGTATGTTTTTGGAGAATGAAAAATGACAGATTGGCAATGATTCGAAGTATTTTTGTAGTTTTGCTTCACACTTAATATAGTATGTATAAAAATTGTGAAATGAGAATAACGATCCTACGTGTAAACTGTTAACGAATCTAAATTATTATTTTTTGAGCGCAGTCGCTTCTACCCGAAATTACGGAAGATATTTTGTGAATATTTTGCGGAATAATACAAAATCTCGTAAACCACATCCTTTTAGTGACATTACAAAATAAGTATCTTACCTATGTACAAAAAACTGTAAAATCATGTAAAATATGTATAAAAAAGATAAAATGCACGAACGAGAAACATTAATCTTCGTTTGAATCCACTCTACAACTTACCACAAAAATTGAACTTTTTTCGTATCACCAGCTTTCATTTTACGCAAAAGATTTTGTAAAGTAAAGCGAGTACAGTATTTAGTATGTTTAAGAGTTAAATAGTCTTGCATTCACTTGGTCTTAATTTTTTTTTTGGGTCACTCTGTATCCCCCACACAGCAGGGAAGGCAGAGGGACGTTAGTGTTAAGATACTTTGTTCTCCTTTTTTCAAATTCTTGCCTGTTGAGTGGCGGAACTCAACACCGCGCTTTACCTCAACCGCAGAGTGAAGAAATGAAAATATTAGGTATTTCATTTCCACAACCTTTCGCGTTTACAGTCTCAGTTTGTGCCCCTGCCCCCACGTCTGGGCTCAATAAATAAAATAACTGTAAAAGAAGAGTATATAACTCTTGTATAAATGTAAGTATCCTTCAATGTCGCTCCTTAATACATATTACTATTCAATATCAATATTCAAGTATCAATTTAAATACTGTAAAACATAATTCATTCATAAATTCCTTTGAAATCCACTACATCTCCATCATATCCACTCCTGTTAATTAATAGATGTTGCGGGCTTACGGCATAACCATAGTTAATACGATCCAAACCGCAGCTGATTAGCATATCGTATTATATTTATATTTATATTGGAATAAAAAATTGAGAAGCCACTGGTTGTGGGTTCGATTTCCACTCGAGGAAATGAAATATTTAATATTTTCATTTCTTTACTGTGGTGTGGAGGCAAAGCGTGGCCTTAAGTCCCGCCGCTCAACAGGCCATGCCGCCGTAATTCGGATATATTCGGCGGATAATGGGATAGGGAGTATGTTAAGGTTAGGTTCCCTGTTCCTGTTCCTAGGTTCCCTGCGGTGTGCATCATATTCTCTGTTGTAATCAAACAATATTCTTAATTTTCATAATATATATTCTTTTTGAATAAAACTTTAATATGTAAGCGATTTTTTGTTATAAAAAGCAATAAATATTTCAATTTTAATGCTACTTTAACATTTTGGAGTCAAAAGCCTTTCAAAACGAGAGAGCTCGAGTGTAATCCAGCGCGTTGAGAACCTCTACACTTGATGAGAATAATACACACAATTTCTTAACTTGTTATTATTATTTTTCTTCTGATATTTTCTTCTCGATATTTTTGTTATTTCTCTTCTGAACTTAGATTCAACTTAATTATAGGTAACGCAGGTTAATTTTAAGTCTAAATATAGAAATTTCTAAAATGTTTTATTACTTAACTGAGCTGAAAATATTAGCAAAAAACATTTTAAAATATAATTAAATATTAATAGGAGGAATACTTTAGGTATGTATTATAAAAATATTATACTTTCTTATAAATATTGTATTCTTTTGTAAATTACTATTCCTATTAAAAGTTTCCCTTTAAATAAATTGAAGCTTCTTTTATAAAAAGATAATGTCTATAAAAATATCCATATTTAGGTATCACGAACCAGTCATCAATCTTATAAGGCACTGTATTAAATGGAATATTATCATTTTCCTGCAACAATTTTAATATAAAATACGAAACCTTCATTTGTCAGTTATTAGTGCGGTATACGACGCACAGCTTAACTTAATGAATATATTAGCTTGAGCGCCCTTTTTCGGTACAGGCCTGTAATCATAATTAAAAATAATTTGTTCTCATATTGGAGGAAAAGTTTATTTACTTTATTTTTTCATTGTTTTTTGTATAATAAATAAGAATAGCTTAGATATAAAATGCTTTTTATAGGTTTTCGATTTCAGTGTCGTCTACCATTGGTATTTTATAATTATCAAATAAGTTTAGAAACCCGAACTAGGTCTCGCCTAGCGAGTAGATTTTGGGGAAGCAGTTGCTATCTGGCTTACAATATATACATTTTACGCCCTACCTACTTAATTGTATAACAGTGCCTACGTTCGTTGTTATTTGATTTACTATAGAAAGATGGCAAGAAAGATGATATTATAACCAATATTAAAATCAAATATAATTTATATTAACTCGTCTAAGATGCTCGGTAACGGTGGTAACGTCGAGTTCTAACGGCTATAAGCCGTAGTACGGGTGTTTTATATATATTTTGTCATTTTCAAATAATATTTTCTTAGTTTCTCTATGATATATAAAAGCTTACTTTGTAGGCTTAGGGATCGAAATCGATCTATGAAAGAATAATTACCCTAGGGACAAAAGTAAACTGATGTTGGTATAACGCATTCAATATCGTTTGACAGTTTTTCATACAGGAAAATAATAGGATTTTTCTTTATGTTCATACGTGATATTGAGATTTTGTAATATTTTTATCACAAAGAGTTTTATAGCCTATTACGTGGACTGTGGTGGAGGGTGGAGATTCAAATAGTATGTATATCGATTAACTGATTACTTACCTAAGTTAATTACTGTTTGAAGAACTTAATAAAGCTTTAAGATTAAAGAAGATTAAAGAAGATTAAAGCATATAAAATAACTAGCGGACGCGCGCAGCTTCGCTTGCATATTTAAGGGTGAATTCTAATAACCCATGAAACATGTGTTCAATGAAATATTTTCAAGAGTCGAAATTTCAAATTTTATAAAAATCGGTGGCGATTTAAGAACTTTCCCATACAAACTTTCAACCCCTTATTTGCACCCTTAGGGGTGAATTCTAAAAAATCATGAAACGTGTTTAATTATATACGTTTAAGAGTCGGAATCTCAAATTTTATAAAAATTGGTGACGATTTAAAAAAAACCTATACAAACTTTCAACCCCTTATTTGGACCCTTAGGGGGAGAATTCTAGAAAACGATGAAACACGTACTCAATTAAATACTTTTAAAAATCTAAATTACAAATTTTATAAAAATCGGTGGCGATTTAAACTTTTTTCCATACAAACTTTGAACCCCTATTTCACCCCTTTAGGGTTAAAATTTTTCAAAATCCCTTCTTAGTGGATGTCCAGATTACGAAAGTAAACTTTTGTCCAAATTTCACGTTTCTACCATTAGCGGTTACGGCTGTGCGTGCGTCTTACCTCAGTCAGTGAGGACAAGTCCTTTTATACAGGATGTCCCAGGAGCCAACGATAAAACGAAACCAGGTGATAGACCAAGTCGTGACAGTTATGAGAAAAATATAAAAAAAATTCTTTGTCATGTATTTTTCATATTATATTGATTTTAAAAAATATCGCAAAAACCGACACCCTGTGATGGTTTTTCACGTCCCTGGACTACAAATATTACTCTTTCTTCATTTTTTTTTCTGTAATGTAATCATGAGTAACCCTTCTGTGAATTACAGTTTAAGATTTAAACATACCTACATCAGTTTTCAATAAAATGTGGTGTTTTTGCCAAACATTAAATTCAAAATATTTACTACACCCAACTTTAACCGACTGTACTATAAAAAAAATGTACTACACTGTTTTTGCAAGTAACTTTAAAAGTTGGCGCATTTAATCTGGATTTCGAAATGGTACGACACTTGCTGGATTACTTCTTTGTTGAAGAGAGAAAAATCGAAATACACGATAATCGGGATGACGTTCAGCTTTTTGGTATATTTTCCGATACATTCTAGCTGCAGCATTTGCGTTACATAACCATTCTCCATGAATGAAATGCATATTGGCAATGTGTCAAAGACCGAGTATATCGCCTGCGAGACCCCGGACTCGAGCACTGTCCTTATAAGTCCTGGGTCCCCATCCCCTAAGTTGGAAAAGTTCAGGTACCTTGGATCCGTCATGCACGAGTCTGAAGGCATCGATCACGATCTCTATAAGACGGATAAGAGTTTGGACGGTATCCTGCGATCACAGACCACACCAGTCACCTCCCTAAACTAAACACTTAGCCCAGGCAACGCTTATCCGACTTAGGGGCTGGCCCAGGACTTATAAGAACAGTGCTCGAGTCCGGGCTCTCGCAGGCCATATACTCGGTCTTTGACACGTTGCCAATATGCATTTCATTCGTGGAGAATGGTTATGTAATGCAAATGCTGCAGCTAGAATGTATCGGAAAAGATACCAAAAAGCTGAACGTCATCCCGATTATCGTGTATTTCGATTTTTCTCTCTTCAACAAAGAAGTAATCCAGCAAGTGTCGTACCATTTCGGAATCCAGATTAAATGCGCCAACTTTTAAAGTTACTTGCAAAAACAGTGTAGTACATTTTTTTTATAGTACAGTCGGTTAAAGTTGGGTGTAGTAAATATTTTGAATTTAATGTTTGGCAAAAACACCACATTTTATTGAAAACTGATGCAGGTATGTTTAAATCTTAAACTGTAATTCACAGAAGGGTTACTCATGATTACATTACAGAAAAAAAAATGAAGAAAGAGTAATATTTGTAGTCCAGGGACGTGAAAAACCATCAAAGGGTGTCGGTTTTTGCGATATTTTTTAAAATCAATATAATATGAAAAATACATGACAAAGAATTTTTTTTATATTTTTCTCATAACTGTCACGACTTGGTCTATCACCTGGTTTCGTTTTATCGTTGGCTCCTGGGACACCCTGTATATATAGATAAAAATGTTGGATAGACTATTGATCACTTACTTCAGTCCAAGTAATTTACACACGTAAAATTACTATTTGCAA
The DNA here is from genome assembly GCF_056956725.1 of Heliconius melpomene rosina. NCBI lineage: Eukaryota > Metazoa > Arthropoda > Insecta > Lepidoptera > Nymphalidae > Heliconius > Heliconius melpomene. The sequence goes on along the minus strand of NC_140401.1, from coordinate 2,556,933 downwards.
TATAAAACGAGATAAAAGAATATGAATTTAAAATAAATATTCTATCAAAAAATCTCTACTAATATTTCAGGGTGTTAAATTGCTGAATCAGGCTGAATATGGTTTATGGCTCCCTATGGTGAAATAAGATGAAATGAAAGTAATCTTATAAATAATTTTAGGACTTTTAAAGTAGGAACCGTAAATGCCTGTTACGTTTGGATAAATAAAATTTTACATGAAAAGCAAATATTTTATTATATTCTAGTATATAAGTTAATGTGAAGTTAATAAAATGGTACAGTCTCTTAAATTTTATGTATATTTACTGGCATGAATTCGTCGTATTTTGAAGAAATAATGTAGAGATCGAAGACGTTGAGTCCCTTCTCAGTTCGTAGATATATATATTTCTATTTACAAATATTTATTTTATAGCTTAATTATTAGACTATAATAAAACTTAGGCCAAATTTTTGAATTAATTTAAATAAAAAAATACTAATAATGTAAAACATTCAACGCTTATAAAATTTTGTTTTAAATAAAAGACACTCTTTATAAAATAAATGACAAAATGAACTTCTTATATCTTGTTGTCCCAATGAATAAAAAATGAGAGTTATTTCTTTCTTCAATATTATTTCCATGCTTGAAGCATATTTATTTGATAAAGATAAACACAATTTACATGACGTTAGGCATGAAATATTTCTTGTACATGTTAGATCTCTATGCGTAGTTTCTATATTTTTTACTGGTTTCCATTATGTGTACTTGAAGAAATTGTTGTACCTCTCTTGAATTATGAATAGGGAAAAATATGAAAATCCTAGACGAACTATAAAAAATACTTTTATTTGCACATTTTTTTTTATAAAAATATAAAAAATCCTTAAATTACTGAAATTGATAGTCAAATTAGTTATTTGACTAAACACGTTGTGTGAAAGGAAGCTCAGAGATAATGCTCTTTGACATAAACACATAGCGCAGGTTTCCAAAGCTTTGTTTTCCAACATCGAATGTACGTAATTATCGGCATGAATCTGTTTGCTATAGTTAATTAACACAAAGAGTGATTGATTGATAACCGTAGGAGACTGTTAACATTCCATTCACCTACTCAGCATAAAATTACTATATATTAGCTATAATTATTTTATCATATTTAACCTACATTACGGCGAACTATTTCTTGCAACTCGAATTTCACTTCAGTTATTTGGAAACGTTGGATATTTTGTAATTTTATACCTAAAAGTAGAAAAGTTGGTGAATAATTTTAGCTAAAGTATTTCAACTATAAAGATTTTTAAATTATTAACTTTTAGAGTCATTTGCACCACTTCCTTCAAAAATTAATTACTTAAAAATTTAGCGGAGTCGTAAATAATATATGAAATATTTCATTTTGTAGTATCAGTTCGTATACGTGAAATATTATTTTATATGCCAAGCATTTTCTTCACGACTGAAATGCATCAAGCTTAAACGAAAAATTTGATATCACAATAAAGTTGTCTGAAACTGTGTGAACACCACCGAGGGAGTTTTGTGCGATTGTTTTGAAAAACAAGTTACTTTACGGTATGAACTTTCTATATAAATTTTAGAAAAAAAATATAAAAAATTCCTAATATCTAACGAACTTCTTTTCAAAAAAAGTAATTTAATAACTTTTACAGAAAATACAATAAAGCTCGTAAAACATTTTACAGCTTAATAAATTAAGATTAAATTATACTTTTATCAGAAATCTTGAGTTACTTTCGAGACGTAAATGTGTTATCTTTATAATAAAGTCGACCTAAAACTCACAAAGGGGGACTCTGTCTACAACATTCAATATCACATTTTGAAGGGTACAAGCTTCGTCACAGGTGAACGATCCCGTATTGTGTCGCCAATCCAATTACTTTCGTGATTCTATTGAAGATTTCAATAAAATCTATGTATGTACACTCGAGCTTTGGTAGGGTTGTTTATTTATGGAACCTATCTATTTGATTTGGTTTTTTGCCTAGCAAATGTATTAATAATTCATTGTTCTTTTCTTTTTTATTATATTCTAATAATCTTCTAAATAGTAAAGGAATTACTCAAAATAGAAATTCTGTCGAGAAATTATAGTTCACATTTACTTTACTTAGATAACTATTCTCACCTTCGCCTCTTGTGCGTTTTCTTCCTGTCGTGGGTAGGCGGGTCGCTAGAAGCGCCCACTTCGCCCTCTGCGCTATGTCCGGCTCCCATGCTATCCCATGCCACTGCACACACCGTCACTAATAACACACGACCTACGGCACTCTAAAACAACCCCTGAGTATGCACAACCCTTATTTTAAGGGTAACTTAGGGTATTATTACCCTTATAGGGGGGTAACTTGCCACTGTACCGAGTGCCGTGGTTAAGCCACGTTATGTCCGCGCGGGCCGCGATGTGAATGTGAAACGTACCGTCGCACGCGCATACCGCACACGTTACATTACTCTTAATTGTCCGAGTTTTCAACGAACCATCTTATGGTACTTCAAATTGAATTATCTCTTAGTGTATTAAGGACAATAAATTATATTGTCTTGATGTTTAAAAATAGAACGTGAGTAAAGTGGATTTAGCTGTTTGTTATTAGTGTCTTTTTTTTTCTGTAAAATGGCAAATGTTATTATTTTCTCTATTTTAACACTATTGCTTAATGCAAGTATGCGTCTCCGCAATTTCTCCACATTAGTGATTCTAAATAACTGTTTATTTATTTGCGATATCCAGAGTCCGTATTATTCATATTTTTTTCCTTATAAGAGTTAAATGCTCCCATTTTAGTAAACATTTTAATCTGCATGTTTAAAAGACTTAAAAAATGGGATGGTATTTTTTAATTTAGCAATCTGTGTTTTCCTCACGTAAAGCTCTAAGCAAATAAGCTCCTGCGACCTTGGCATTTCACAGCCGCGGAAACACAACCTGAAAGATATTTAATTAAATAAGTACATATTTGCTGTGAAGAGGGTACATACATATTTTTCACCCTTTATATTTACTTGTGGAAGTATATTTAAGAAGATAAATGTTGATATACTTTCCACATATACATGTGGGAGCAGAGATAAAAAGTTTCATACTGTAAAAATTGTTAATACTTAATTTTTCTTCTAATTATAGCTAAGTTAAAAATCATATATACAAAATTAATCTAGTTTTTTTTTCGTTTACGAAATATTTTTCTAAATAACCTTAATTGCATTACGTCAGTATGTATTACTCAAAAGTTCCGGGCAAATGTGCTACATGTTGACTCTATTTGAATATTTAAACATGATCCATAAATTTCTATATAAAATATTAAAATAACAGTAACTCTCGATTGATTGGGTTTTGTATAATACTACAAATTGATATAAAGATAAATTGATTATAATTTTTTAAAAGTTATTTAATTACAAGTTAATGATTCATTAATCTAACGGCGGAACTTAACAACGCGCTTTGCCTTGACACCAGTGCGAAAGAATGGAAATATGAATCTAATTAAATATTTCATTTCCTCGAGTGGGGATCTAACCCACAACCATTCACGTTTGCAACCACACTTCGTGTCCCTGTGCCATGACAGACCCCTTTTTTAATTTAATTTTAATTATATATTAAAAAAATAATTATATACTTATTGTTTGTTTGTTTCTTTAATAATAGGTCTAGTATTTCAGTAATGGTAGTTATGATTCGTGCAGGCTGGCTGTAGATAATTGTATGCAATGAACTTTGAAACCACTTCGCACACGTGAAAACTCGCTTCGTGCACGTTTCCGCCTCTACGCCTTTACGCCGGAAATTGTTCTCAGATTTAGCTTTTTAACGAGCATGGGGCTTAGAGAGGTGTAGTTTTAAGTTTTTAGTTTATTTGAATTTAATAATAAGTATATTCTCGTTCTTTCTATTACATATGGCAAATGATGGAAGTAAATATAGCTTATCTATACTATTTTTTTGTAATGAAATCTGAAATATTATGTATTGTCTTCATTATCTTTAATTTTTTTATATTTTAATAGCATTGATTTTCATCAAAAGTTGGGTCTCGACAATTGATGAAGAACGTCCGTTTTGGTTGTGGTAGAATTGGTAAAGAGGAAATTGTCTGACAACCCTTCACTTTTTGTAACTTCTTTGAAACCAGTATTATTGGCAAAAATATGAGTTTTCGCGTATAGGAATAAAGAATATAAAGTATCGTTTAATTTCTAACGGTTACTAAAGGTAATTAATTGATATATTATAAAAAATATTTAAATTAAATTTGATGTACTAACTAATAATATAATGATTGCTTCATTTAAATAACGCAAGTAAAGAACGATAAGATTGTAATCGCATATTTATGAACATCGTTAATTTTATTGCTATATTTGTTCACAGTCGACATTAGTACGTGAAAGAAATGCAGAAAACTGTTATAGGGCTTAACTCAAGTTATAAGTAACTGAGTCTTGTGTTAGAAAGTTAGTGACAGCTTATAATATACATAATCCGATATCGAAAAGTAATTATGTTTGTACTTGAAGTTAGATATTGCATTTATATTTTTGAAGTTTTCAATGATTTGTAATTTTTATGATAAAGAAAATTTCTTTCGATATTTTTTTTGTTATTTCTTATCCCTGCTTCGGCCTTTTGGAGAACATACAGAAAGTTATCGGTTTTAATTATGTATATTAAAATCTTTATAATAATTTAGAATTGTTTCGTTATAGGTATTAACTTACTTTTCTCTTCATGTGTCTCAAGAGAAAAGTATTGGGTTTTATATGTAAGTCTCAAAGAATATTACTACTCGACGTCGATATTAAATTAACCAAAACTAATCAGACCAAAACTAACGTTATGTATGTATTGTTAATATATGAATTTTATGTGAGATTCGAATGCTATCTGCAGAAGGTAGAGTTAGTTAAACTTCTTCTACTTAATCAAAATTAACTTACTTTTAGATATAGCTAAATGTATGATTTAAAAAACAGCAAAATATTCATAATTTTTGCAACATCTTAAATTTTTATAAAGTAGGTAAAACGTTACATTCTAAATTAGTAAAAGAAAACTGCTCATGTTGTCGCGCTTCAGAGACTACTTGCTGAGGATGTCTTCCGTTATTCCATCTCTGTTTCACAAACGACTACTGTATAGGATAGAAAGAGATGAAGCAATCAACAGTTGTTATTATACTGTTAATGTCTTATGATCATAAGTGATTAATGTTCGTTACCGTTTGTTGGTCAGTATTATATCGCGGGTTGTTGTTACAGACATTTTGTGACTATATGATGGTTTTAGTATGAAATTTGTTGTCGGGCGAGGTACCGAGATGTGTTTTAGTTTAATTCATACATATTTATGAGTAACCTACGTTTAAATGGACTTACTTTCCTTTTCAATTAAATAATTAATATTAATCTTACAAGAACGAACGAAGTTTATGTATATTTGCCTTTTTTTGCGTGTAGGTCGTTGTCATCTACTCCTAATATAATACTCGTTTGCTTTGTTTTTTTCTATAAAAAAAATATATTTCATTTTCCCGAGTGCGAAATGAACCCACGAATTGTCGTATTTACGGTCGCGCAACTCTGCCCCTGTGGCCCCAACTGGTCATATTCTAAAGCGGACGTTGAAATTATTACAAATGAAACAAATAGATTTTGTACCTACTTCTTATTTAATATTAAATTGAAGTTTTAATTTAATAATAATTTTAAATATTTTTTTTAATTTTCGAGTAGGTAAAAATTTTTACGAACTGTTATACCGAGAAAGTAGACAACATTTTTAGCTTCATAATGTTTCCTTAATTATGGTACCCAGTATGAAAAGAATATAAATTAACATTCTACTCCGTTTTGTTTTAAAATTTTGTTTCATTTTCGTGGAGGCATTGTTTGTTTACAAATATTATTAACGTTTTTTAGCATTGGTTTTAGGGAAAATTAGTACGTAGAGAAAACTTAGTGTCAAGACACTCTGTTCTCCACTTTCAGCCTGAATTCAAGACTTACAAGGTCTTGCTTGAATTTTTGATTGGCAAGGAAATAAAAATAATACATAACTCCTCATGGGAGCTTACAATCAGGATATAATCAGACCGTGATGGTCAATGGATGAGTAACATTTTGAGGCTATGAATAAGGTATTAAAATTTTCTCGCTTAAACAACCCGTATACTTCGGTAATCTATTTAATTAAACATAAGTATTTAAAACGCAGAAATAAACGTTTCCAGCATTCATAAATGTTTTCGCTTATTCCTAGGAGTCTTGAACATTTAATTAGATCATCGTTTATGCAGCATCCGCTCATAAAAATACTGAGCACAGCAAAACAAAATATACCAGACATTTTGTTTATAGTATTTATATTTTTGCTTGCTATGGTAATATTATTTGTACTATTTTAATCTTTACATATAAAAATGCAAAATTTTGATGACAAAGTTTTTTTTAAAATTCTTTTATAAATGCTTGAAGGAAATCGTTAAATTTCTCTTTATCTCAGCATTTCGTTCAGCTAGAAGCCACTAAGAAGTCTTACCGGCTTAGATTAAAATTACGGCGTCTTCAATCCTTAGTAATTTATGTATTGTGCGACAGTAATAATCAGTGGGTCTTAAAGTCCGACTTTATAGACGTCCATTGTTCTGTTTAAAATTATATTAATCAAGATTTATTGTTATTTTTTTATGCACAATATTTGTTTATGTTTTTATGCAGTATAAACTAAATTATTTATATGGCCTTATGGGTTATTTATAGTTTTTATTGAACGGAAACTGTAGTAGGGTTTTGATTCATATCAAAATTGATCAAAATTGATTTGCTAAATAGTACATAAAATAACAAGATATTACCAGAAATAAGCGAGAAAATTTTCTTGTATGGTACCTTGGAAGTTAAAGTATAAAAATATTATGAGGAAAAGACAAGACCTGAATTTCTTTAACTTTTATTTTATTCTACAAAAGCTCTGCAAAAAGCAGCGGTGACAGTTCCAAGCGACACTGCTGAGATTTTCTCTTTGTATAACTGCATAGCACTTCATCGAATAAGTTACCTGTCCACTAAGCTTTATTCACTAACCGTTCGAATACGTAATAGGATCAATTTGTACTCTATGCAATTTAATGCATATGAATGGGTTTATTAAGTACTAACGACCAGGTCGCGGCTTCGCCCGCTAGGACTACATAATTATTAATTTACTAATCTCCATTACTTTTGTTTTCTAATAATAATATTATTTTAAAAACGTAAAGCTTCAGACAATTCAATAAAACAGTTACTTATAGCAATTTTGCCGAAGGACAGCCTTGAAAATAGTTTCTATATTTTTTTTATTTATAAATAACAAACACTAAAAGTTAACGACGAAACGGACATGTACAGACATCGATCCGTTAGGATTTTATTATAATTATAGATTTCAATTACTTTTTGTAGCGTTCTTGTGTAATTTTGCATTATTATAATTTTATTTTTACTTTTGTGGTGAAAAATAATGCTTAATTTACTAACATTGTTGTAATTAATGCATAGGAAAAAAAAAAAATTGAAAAAAAAAAAAAACTAGATTATAATTATATTCAAAATTCTAACCGATTTCAATATCAAAGTTATTAGTGGTGGACAGTTTGCTGATGTCTTAAATACGCAACAGAGCGAAGTTATTAGCTGAAAATGAAATCTTTTATGTGAAATTTATTTTTTAACAGATTTTTTTTTTATTATACAAAATGATAAAAAAAGATTGATATTAAACACAGATTTTTATAGGAATTTCATAAACTGTCATATGACACGCATACAAAATACGCAAAGGCATTTTTAATATCCTTTTTTCCTTTATGAATTTTCAATAACACACAAGCTTCTTAATTGCATCCGACCCTTTTGTTGACTTCAATGCGACATAATTTAAAAAAAGTCAGTGTCACGTTGTATCTCGCACATAGCAGGGTGGGCAGAGAGAACCTAGTGTTAAGACATTCCGTTCCCCATTTTCCGTCGAATTCTAAAGGCATTGCGTTTTGAGTGGCAGAACTTAACGCCGCGCTTTGCTTCGACACCGGTGCAGAGAAATGAAAATATAAATTTATTTTATTTACATAATTTCAAAACCTATAAAATATTAGAGCCCTTATAAAAATACTATTGTTTTATATTGTGGATAGAAATAATTATTGGTGAATAAGTAATTTGAAAAATCTACGAATGTTGATCTACGAGTGCTATAGATATATATGCACATATTTATGTATGTAAAGCCAAGGTGAGCGTAATTTATACAGATACATACTCTATACATATGTATTAGGTCTGCAAGCCACGAAATTTGGGTATTACTAAAATGTTATAGTATAGACGTTGGAGCCAGCAGACATGCTATGTTAGTAGTTAGTTGCTAGAGAAATATGCGAATTTGTTTACGTAAATTTACGTTTAAAAACAAGTAGTTTATTTAAACTTTACTTACTTTAGAACTAGTATACTATATATATAACAACTAATATTGAAATCTGAAAGGTTGAATATTAAGGTTGTATATTCATTATTAGAAAATTATAAAATTCCTCAATTTATTGTTCTTCCTCTATATTCCTAAGGAATTCTTCTCTATGTGATTAAGGCATTTATTAAGGCAATACCTCGGTAAGGCGGTGTCCTTAAAATGCACTTAACTCATGAAGGAATGCCAGTAACGTAGAAGGTGAGAATAAAACGTGAGGCTATGGAGTGCTTTCACTGCCTCATAAAATATATAAAATTTTTAGTCTACATAATATTTATCTACATATAGCCTTCTTATAATAGAATACGGGTAATAATTATTTAAAAAAAATATATATGGTCATAAACATAACAAAAATTATAAAAGCGTTTTATATGTGTCTATTTATGACATTTCTAATATATTTTTATGATACGAAGCCTTCAACAATACGAAGGAAAATTGTTATGATCAATTTGAAACTTCTCGTCGATTTAACGATGTACTCGTAAGTCAAGAAGCATCTAATGGTGCAAGTTCAACTCCTGGAAATCTCACGTAGGAACTCAAACTCAAACTCAACCCACCCATAAACCTAACGTTCAATTTACTTATATTTGCTTTTTACCTGTAATGTGAAAGTAATCTCCGTAAAAATACACATTAATTATTATACTACCAGTTAAGCCTGAAATATGTCATACTGCGAAAGGTATCGTGTTAACTTTTAATAAAGCGCTTATCGGGATGGAAATAGTGTATGAACTATTAACACCTAGGCTCACTTATGATGAGGTAAGTTTGTTCTTGTTAAATTAAGTTATTTACTTAATTAGTATCAGGCATGTGGCCGGGTAGGTAGAGACAAAATAGAGTTAAGACATTACCTTCTCTGGTTTTCCACCCAAATTTGGAACATTATAATATGGTGAGTGGCGAAACTCAACACCGCACTTTTAGATGACTAGATGTAATTTTCAACTCTACTAAAACGCAGTGATTGTCTCAATATTCTACTTATTTCGTCATCACATGAACATGATACAGTTGCTTATTTACTTAGTTATAAGAATTTTTTTAGTTGCAAATATATATTGTTAAAAATAAATAGGTACGAGTATTTTCTTTTATTTTCAAGAACCTATGCTTAAGTTCCTTAACAAATACTCGAAAAGCGTGACAACTGAGTATATTTGAGTTTATAACATACGCTTGAAGATGAGTGTAGTTCGTTAAACTTCTTCCGCTTTACAGTAGGTACCTACTAAGTATATTGGATACTTTTACTTCTACGTAATGTAAATATTGGTGTTAAATATTTAACTTTAAAGTCGACCTAAAATTATAAATATACTTTATTCTCACCGAATGCATTGTGGGAAATTTTAAAAATACATTTTCTAAATGCTTTAAAGCTGCCAACAACAAAAGATATTACAGAAATCCTATGGCTTCAAAGACAAAGAAACGTTCGTAGAAAACAAATATTATGCTAAGTCATATCCTAATTTTAATATCAAGGAGACCACTTTAAAATTACTTTTTCTTATTATTATTATTGTTATTCACAAAGCAGTTTATGGTAGCACGATATTTTATTCCTATTAAGCTGGTTGTCTGCAATGATGTCGCGAAGACAATATTATATAAAAATGTCACGTAATTTCCGTGCTATTTTGTTTTTCAGTGAATACAAAGTAGATTTGCAGATTTTTCCTTTTACTATGTTATTTTTCAAAGGAAACCACGATAAAATGTTCGAACAGATTTCTTTTTTTTCTACAGTTTTACAATGTATCCCGCATGTAGCAGGGTAGGCAGGGGGAACCTAGTGTTATGACACTTCATTCCCCACTTTCTGCCGATTTTTGAGACATTGAGTTTTGAGTTGCCCATTCGTATGTTACCAGAGTGAAGAAATGAAAATATTGGTTAATAATAATTCACTCCCCAGAGTGAGGATTGATCCTACTACCTTCGCGTTTACACGTTTGTGCCACCGCGTCACAATGGCCTCAGTATAGGCACTTAAACATTGAAAATGTAAAACTTACATGCAAGTTCTTTGGTAGGCGTAAACTTCACTCAGTTCTTTTATTTTTAAAATTACCATAAAGTATTAAGTAGACTTTTAGTCGGTAGAGGTTGGAAAAGTTTGCATAAACTTCAGAAGGACTCTCTTCATAACGTGAAAATTAAAGAAATTATTGTAACAAAATGAAAATCTGGCTTTTTGTGGTTGCTACGGTGCTATACCTATTTATAAATATTATAGTTCTAAATACGTTAATGTTCTAAGAATCGTTTGCGTATGTGAATTATGGTATAAGTAACGTTTGTAATAAAGATCGTCACGGTACTAATTATATAGTTCACGCGGACTATGTCGAGACTAGTAATATAATATTCGCATGGTATATGTTTATAATAGTATACGTTTTGTTTTCACGCACAGTTCTTTACTTATAGATATTATTAAGAATTAAGTAATTAAATATACCAGATTATGTAAAGATGTTTTACTAGAACTTTAGAGGCTTTCGTGGGCCGGTGGCATAAAGGTGTGATAGTAAATGCGACAATTGTGGGTTCGGCTCCCACTCACGAAAAATAAATATTTAATATTACATAGCGTAGTTTTGAATTCCGGCACTCAGCACGCAATACTTCAGAATTAGGAGGAAAGTGGGAAGTGAAAACGCCTTAGCATGTGTTTTAAAACTCTCTGCCTACCTTCTTATGTGAGGGATTCAGCGTGAACCTAAAAAAAATTGTTACAAAATTTGTTTAGTATATATACATAATTTGTATATGAACAGAAACCTCTCTGTTTTGTGCTAGCAGCAAGACACGAGCGAAACTTCTTCCTCAAGACAAACTTTGTTGGTCTGGTAGGTACAGATTTAACGTATTATCGCTAACAAAAAAGCTCATAATAATAAAGAAATAATTCTTATGCTTTTTATTTTTAACACTTACATGTAAGTACTGAGGCGGTCGTGGTACAGCGGCACAAGAGTGTGACTGGAGCGCGACGGTTGTGGGTTCGATCCATATTCGAGGAATGAATTATTATTTATTAATATTAGGCGGATATTTACGGAGTGTCTTAACACTAATTTCTCTCTGGCTACCCTGTTATATGCGGTATATGGGGTGAAGCTGATTTTTTTACTTATTATATATATATAGCCTTTGCGAAATCCGGCCTGTTCGGCAGGTTGAAATTCATCGAGTCTACGCGCAAGACGATTCGTGATGACCCTAGAAAACAGCTTATAGACATGGCTCAACAAGGAAATTGGTCGGTAGTTTTTCAATAGGGTTTTGTCTCCCTTTTTCCTTGTGATTAGACTTACTAAAAGATATAATCTCAAGATAATTCAAGTATACGCACCGACTTCGACACACTCAGATAATGAAGTGGAAGAAATGTATGAAGACATCACAAAAGCCTTACATAGCACTCAAAAGGCCCACTTTAACGTTGTCATGGGGGACTTCAACGCCAAAGTGGGAGTACAACCTAACAGAGAATCGGTAGTAGGACCATATGGATTTGGAAGCAGGAATCACAGGGGGCAAATGCTCATCAACTTCCTGGAGAAAGAGGGGCTGTTTGTAATGAACTCTTACTTTAAAAAACATCCTAAGCGGAGGTGGACGTGGCAAAGCCCTGACGCTGTGACACGAAGTGAGATAGACTACATTATATCAGACAAAAGACGAATATTTAGGGACGTCTCCGTCGTCACTAGGTTTAACACCGGAAGTGATCATCGTCTTGTACGAGGCACTCTAAATGTTCACTATAAACTCGAACGCCTACGTCTCATAAAATCGACACTTCGACCAAATCTGCTTCAAACTGTTGCTGGGTCTGAACCATTTCAGATGAAACTGGAGAACCGATTTGCTGTCCTGGAAACTACAAGCGACGTTAACATTGACCATAAGCTAGACCAAGTGGTGGGAATTCTTCGTGATGAAGGGACAAAATTTTACCAGACGCAAAATTCTACTAAGAAATCCAAACTTTCGGGGGAATCTCTACGGCTAATGCAAAGGCGACGTGAAAATCCCACTGGCACTTCATCAAATTTGAATAAACAAATATCTAAGCTGGTAAGACGCGACCTCCGAAGCTCCAATACACGTTGTATAAAAGAAGCGATCGAGCAAAATCGGGGGTCAAAAGTCTTCGCTCGACGATTAGGCCGAAGTCATCTGACGAAGTTGACCAATTCTAATGGAGAAGTTGTCGCCTCCAAGCCGGAAATTCTTATGGAAATTGAGGATTTCTACGGTAAACTTTATGCTTCAAAAGCGTCCCGTCCCAAGCCCGAATCGGGAGATCCCAGAGCCACTTTATCACGCCGCCTCACAGACAACTTGCCGGAAGTAACATAGGACGAAATTTCGATGGCCTTGGGGCAGCTTAAGAATGGAAAAGCACCAGGAGAAGACGGAATAACGACGGAATTACTAAAAGCAGGCGGAAAACCTATACTTACATGTCTCCAACGTATATTCAATTCCGTCTTGTTTTCGGGAAAAACTCCAAAGGCATGGAGCAACAGTATTGTCGTCTTGTTCCCTCGCAAAGGCTATAGTACCATAGACCATATTCACACGGTACGGCAGATTATACAGAAGACCGAAGAGTATAATCTTCCCTTGTGCCTAACGTTTGTGGACTATGAGAAAGCATTCGACACCATTGAAATCTGGTCTGTTCTTGAGTCCTTGCAACGGTGCCAAGTCGATTGGCGATATATCAAAGTGTTGGGAAGCCTTTATAATGCAGCGACTATGACCGTCCAAGTACAGAATCAGCAGTCTAAATTTATCCACCTGCACCGAGGAGTGAGACAAGGTGACGTAATTTCTCCCAAATTATTCACTAATGCATTGGAGGATATGTTCAAGACGCTGCACTGGAAAGGACGGGGCATAAACATAGATGGCAAATTTCTCTCACACTTGCGGTTTGCAGACGATATTATCATTTTTGCTGAAACTGTGCAGGACCTGCAATATATGTTGAGCACTTTGGATGAGTCTTCTGCTCGCATCGGTCTTCGGATGAACTTGGATAAAACCAAGATAATGTTCAACGAACATGTAATTCCGGAACCGATTGCACTTCATGGAGTACCTCTCGAAGTTGTTCAGGAATATGTCTATCTTGGTCAAACTGTACAGTTAGGTAGAAACAACTTCGAGATGGAGGCTCGCAGAAGAATACAGCTTGGTTGGGCGGCATATGGGCAACTGCGTGATGTCTTTTCGTCATCAATACCGCAAAGTCTAAAGACGAAGGTCTTTAATGAGTGCGTCCTACCAGTTATGACATACGGAGCCGAGACGTGGACACTGACAGTGCGATTGGTCCACCAGCTTAAAGTCGCTCAGCGTGCTATGGAAAGGGCTATGCTTGGAATATCTCTGAAGGATCGAATTCAAAATGAAGTTATCCGACAGAGAACCAATGCTATCGACATAGCCCAAAGGATTAGCAGGCTGAAGTGGCAATGGGCTGGTCACATTTGCCGCAGAACCGATGACCGTTGGAGTAAGCGCGTTCTACAGTGGAGACCACGCCTCGGCAAGCGTAATGTAGGACGTCCTCCAGCTAGATGGGGTGACGATATTCGTAAAGTGGCGGGCAGCGGCTGGATGCGAAGAGCTGAAGATCGAGCTCAGTGGCGTGCCATTGGAGAGGCCTATGTCCAGCAGTGGACGAGGACAGGCTGATGATGATGATGATGATGATGATATATATATATATATATATATATATATATATATATATATATATAATCTGTGGATTCGTACATGCTTTTCACCGATCCTTTGTATAATTCTTTTTAAGTACCAAAAAAAAACAATAAAGGAAGTAATTTCCCATTCTACGTGGGCCGTGTTATAACTTTCAGTAAGTACGCTGTAAATTTTGTACATTAGATTGAAACTTTTTACCTAATAAAAACCTTAGAAATAAAAATCAATCAATTGCAAGTCGTGGTCGCTCACCGGGAATTCTGTACCAATTTCATGATTGCAGGTCAACGGGGACGTGACTTATAAAACTTGACAAACTTAAGTTTGCGGTCGTATGTGCTCATCTTGTATGTAATAAATGACAAATATAAATTTGAAATTATTGTTTCTATGGTTGATTTAATCTTCGTTTATTTTCGTTTATTCTATGATCAGAGGAATTATAGACCTGGTTATTAGAATATTAATTTCAGTTTATTCCTGCAATTGATCTTGAGATAAATGGTCTTGACAGACGGACAGACAGACGTATAACAAGGTTAAAATTATTATGTTTTAATTCTGTTCGTCTTCACAGGGATACGTTTACATTTTCAATTAAATAAACATTATAATATTTGTATACATGGTAAGGTATGGTTGAAGCTAATAAAAACGTATTAAAAAGTACTACTTTGCTCGCCACTTGGATTGTCAAGTAAATAGAAGAGATAATTCCCGTGTGTTTTCAAGATGTTATTTACTCAGTGTCTGCTACCTGCAACCTAACATTGAACTTTTATGGAGTACAATTAAATGTAAAGCAATTAACCAATTACGTTGCGTAGTATTATACGTATGTTTACAGGTGTAAGAGTACGGGGTGAAATTAATAATCCGTTAGGCGGTCGAAAAATAAAAACATACACCTACATATTATGTGGTCGGAAGTAATATAGCAAAAATATTTTACATTTTGTTCTAGTTTTTTGTAAATTCATTTTATATTTTATATTAACAGCATAATAAATATTAGTTTTTTGAACATTTTTGTATGTATACTTTTTTTGTTAATATAATTCCCCTTTTTTAAGCTTTACGCTGTATGCTTCGCGGAGTAAGCAGAGAGAACGGAGCGCCAAGCGCTACGGATATTTCTTACTACATGTTTAAGACAAAAGTAGATTAGGTATGTCATTTGAAACGTGATTTCTAAACAAAACCTTAGATAACCATAACAACATAACTGTCAGGCAAAAGTATACTATGAGGTCTTGAACGGTAGTCTGTCGTTTTCTCTATTCCATATAATAATACCCCTCTATAGAAAACTGAACTAAAGTTATTTCCTTTATAACAAATTAATAACATTACTTATCAATCAATAAAGTACATCGACATATTGCTACAAACAGTTGGCTATTAAACAGGCCATTTGCAACGCTCGTTGCCGATGAAGAATTGCTGTCTACAAGAAAAACTTTCTATGAATATATTAACGTAACTTTTTCGAAAACAAACCTATACATATAGGATATGTAAACTTGTTTGGTTCAGAACGTAACATTAGTTAGAAGCCTTATAAAGTTTCGAGGTGTTTTTTCATAAAATATTTTTTTCTTTTCTTCGAGTGGTAATTGAACCCATAACCTGTTGCGCTTACAGTCGCACGCTTGTGTCCTTTTGCCACAACTGGCTTTAACAATATATGTATGCATAAAAAACCTTTTATATTAATATTTTAAGTTTTCTGTAATACCAAATGAAAATGTATAAAATATCATTTTTTGTTTACATGCTATAGATTGTACGGTACACTTAATAGTATGTGAGATAAGTTGTGAGAAATAAAATAAGACATACGATCCCATAGAGGTGTCCCAAAATAAGTGCTTAATCGGGATTCCTAGTGAACTTATACATAAATTAATTTTTAACAAAAACAAAAACCGACTTCTAACAACGAACTAAAAAGTGAAAAATAATTATATAAAGATTTTATAATTTTGAAGTCGGTGCCAAGTAAAACAAACAGGCTTAGTAATTAGATATTGTAGTAAAGGTGTTGTAGCATTAGTTTGACACCGACTTCAAAATTATAAAATCTTTATATAATTATTTTTCACTTTTTAGTTCGTTGTTAGAAGTCGGTTTTTGTTTTTGTTAAAAATTAATTTATTTTACGATTTTTAGTGATGGGTAGATCTTAAAATGATGCTTCTTGAACGAGTGGTGATGGTGGTGGTAGTGGTTGTCAACGAGTGGTTGTGATTGTTCTATGTAAAACTTCATTTAATTAGCTATTATTTTTGTGCAAAGTTACATTTTGGTATATTGACAAGAACAAACATAAAAAGTATTCGGTTGAATTCGGAATCTCCCTTTTTTGAAGTTGGTTGAAAATGAGAACATCCTCTTTTTTGAGATTGGTTGAAAAGAAATGCAACGATCAGGAATCTCACTTCTGACATCAATTTAAAAAGTTTTTGCTTAACTATTACAGTATAATTAATTTTTGACCAAAAAAAACAAACTTTCTCAATTTTCTCCAGATTCCATAATCGAAACCTAACCAAACTTTCAACAAATTATCCTTGAAGTGTATCCTTTCAAATAAAAAAAGAATCATCAAAATCGGTTGGCGCGACATTGAGTTATTCGGCTATTAGTCGCGCACATGCATAATGCAAATTTAAGACTTATGTGATTTTCTCATGGATACCATTGTCAGATATGGACCAAAAAAAAATGGGACCATTCGGGAAGCTATACCTTTCAAATAAAAAAAAAATTATCAAAATCGGTCCACCCAGTTAAAAGTTATGAGGTAACAAACATAAAAAAAAAAAAAATAAAAAAAAAAAAAAAAAAAAAAATACAGTCGAATTGATAACCTCCTTTTCTTACAGAAGTCGGTTAAAGAAAAATTTATCGCATTCAATAGATACGGATATTGCGTAAAAGGTTATATTTATTTATGAATTCGTAGGTACGTAAGACGTTACGCAGTTAAGGCAAGATAAATGATAGGGAAACGTATTAATATATAATGATTAGGAAGTGAGATGAAAACCTTAATGGTAGCTTTGAAGCTTTCTTGCATAATGTAGACTTAAATTAAAAATGAGTTACGAAAACTGCATATTAACCTACTTACAGGGTAAATTTTAATAGAGTTAAAATATTTTACTTGGAAAACACCCTTCCCGCGGGAGTCTGGTTAATTTTGAGGAATGACGCCATTAATCGGGTTTATGCACGATGGAACTGCTCCAATTTCCGCCAAAGTGGCCGTTGGTCGTGACTCTAGATAATTTCTTTATGAACGCATTTTATCGACGCTTTGTTATTTAAATTATATTTATTATAATTTTTTCGTGTATTTGTTTCAATGATCAGTATGATTTTACGTATCTGTTTATGCTTTTACTAGTGGACGCGCGCAGCTTCGCCTGCTTATTTGCACCCTTAGGGGGGAATATTTTTTTACACGCACACTCTTACACATACCCCACATTCTGCTGAATTCTTGAGGTATTGCGTATTGAGTGGCAGAACTTAACGCCGCGTTTTGCCTTGTCACCAGAGCGAAGATTTTTTTTTCTTTTCCTCGAGTGCCATTTGAGTCCACAACCTCTTGTGTTGACAGTCGTACGCCTATGCTACAGTGCCACGACTGGCTTCAACAATATACTAGTATCAACTTTTTAGTTTTCTATAATAACAAATGCAAATATACAAAATAATATTACATGTCATCAGGCACTTTATACTACGTTTTTATAAACGTTCTATAAATAAACCAATTTTCAACATAATTAGTTTCATGAACACGACGTAAATAAAAGTCACATATCGATAGGCACTTCAAGACTCTATTGAAAGTAGTCGTATGATCGATAGCTATTGCTTTGTTAAATTTACTCGGGCTCTACCATCCATCATGCTGCGAATCGAAAGTAAACACAATGGATAATGTACTGCTTATAAAAAAGTTTTTTAATAATCGAATACTCGATGTCGTTATTCGTGTTTTCAAGCTAAGTTTCCAATACTTTTCGTATTTAACGTTTTTATTGTTTAAATTCAATCAAGTATTTATAATATTTACAAAATACCTATTTGCAATGTTACAATAAAACTTGTGATACCTCTAGTAATTATATAAATTACTGAATGTGCCTCATAAAGAATAAATATAGCAAGACTATCAACAACAGCATCAATAAGTAAAACCTACAATTAATACATTCATCGCGAAATAAATGATAGATATGGAAAAAAAGAACAAAAAATAGTGGAGAAACGTCGGTATGGCGATAATTAGGAAAGTGACAGGGCAATTACAGCGCCCGCCTGCGCACGCGCCGCGTCGCTCTCCGCTACGCATATTAAATGAACAAAGAGCAAAGTAGACGATAATGGCGGGTGTTTCGTACAGTATATTATTCATGTTGATGTAGATGTTAGATGTGAATATATTTTTACATAATAATTATACATTCACTTGTTTTAGTGTAGTGTTTTGTATCACTTTTCTTTGTGTGTATTTGACAGAGAGTTTTGAATGTTATGTATTTTTTCTTTTCATCTAATTCTCTCTCTATAGCATTGTAAACATCTCTCTCAAATATTCTATTTTCAAACACCGCGCTTTATCCAATAAAGTACGAGAAACAAAAATATTTTTGATATATCAATATTCTCTAGATTGTGCGTGAAATCTAAAACCATGCGATGGTTTGTAGTGCAGTATTTTTTCTAAATAAATTGATATAGTCTTATCACTCGTGCCTTGCACCATTTCAGTCACATTAAAACTATTAGCAGACATGAAAGTACATTAGTGTTTTGTACAAGCCTGTACGTATGTGAAAAATATTTTCTTTTATAGCCAAATATGTAATGTTTATATTATTATATTTACGCTTCTAAATTTTAATTACGAAGACACGTGAGTGAAAATGTTGGATGTGACATCTTTCGTAACTTACATTTCTGTCGTATTTCTACTTAACACCTATTAAAGAAAATATTAGTGCTGAATTAAGTATCATAAATAAAGCACCCAGTTTTTTGTACAACTATATACCTGTGGCATCAGAAAAAGTTTTTCAATATTCTGAATTGATGATAACGTGTAGAAGTAGTGTTCAAAAACAAATAATGAACTTCTTTGAGATCAACATTGAATGAACGCGGCTTAAGTTCAGTTAGAGCTACGGGCTTAATTATAATTTCAATACTCTCTTCGCAACTGCCTCGAAACTTTAATTAGAGTTTGTTTTTCCTTTATTTGCTTATTTTTTAGACTTTTTAAAATTATTCTTATTTTGTTATATTTATTTTAATGTATTAAGTAACCAGCTCAAGAGTTCGTATGAACTCTTGGTCTGGCTTAAACATGAAATATGGCTGAATCCATTGTAATATCTTAATGTATATGGATCTGCCTCGAAGGAACGATACGCAAACGCCTAATATACTATCATATGACAGCTCTAAATTGTAATGAGATAAATTATGTAGGTACGAGTATATATTTCGTATTAAAACTATTTACATCATCACAACATATTATATTTTTAAGTAATGTCTATGTTAAAAGCCCTTAGTCAATACATTAGTAGCAAAATTACTCAATTAAGATATTAATGATATATTTTCAAAGCATTGTGTATTATGAAGTCGATTGTACATACAGGCGAGTGGGTAAGTGGAGCGCGTAATCAGGCTGCGTCCGACTCCGGCGCAGGTATTGAAACACTGACTAAACATTGCTATGCTAGGCGAGAGCTTTAATATAAAAATATAGTTTTAAAGCTCTTTGAAGATAAAAATTAATAGTCTTTTCATATGCTAACCATAAGCCATATAAACTGACACAAAAAGTATCGCCTAAAATTATATGTACTTTTTCAATATAAATTTATTATAGCTTCCAATTCAGTGGACGTTAGGTTA
This sequence comes from Heliconius melpomene rosina, assembly GCF_056956725.1. Taxonomy (NCBI): domain Eukaryota; kingdom Metazoa; phylum Arthropoda; class Insecta; order Lepidoptera; family Nymphalidae; genus Heliconius; species Heliconius melpomene. Next base: position 2,536,688 of record NC_140401.1, on the reverse strand, counting down.
TCTTGAACATCTCTACTCAGTACCACCATAATGATGTTCTGTATGGTGTGATGTGTTGATATGATACATTTAAATTAGTTTCGTACGTAGATCGTCGACCATTATAATTTACGGAGAAAGTAAACACTCATGTCTATTTGATTAACATGTAGATATATGTCTGTTGTAATGGACTAGTGGTGTATTTAAGTGGCGAGTTTTTCTTCTAACATATTATGTATTTCGTGTTCAATATTATCAATGTAAGCTGCTATGCCTGCAATTATTAAATCTTTCAATGAGCATACTTTTAATTAGGGAAAATCAGCTTCAAGCTGTATCCCACACGCAGCAGGGTAGACAGAGAGTTAAAACACTCTGTCCGCCGAGTCCTGGAAGCATTGCGTATTGAATAGCAGAACTCAACGCCCCGCTTTGCCTTGACACCAGAGCGAAGAAATAAAAATATAAATTTAAATAAATATTTCATTTCGTCGAGTGGGATTGAACCCACAACTAGTCTGCGGCACGATAGGCCTCCATATTATGAAGATATTTTTGTATAACTATAAAATATATCAGTCTTTAAGCTTAAATACCAATTTGTTACATGTCACTCAATATATCGTGATATATCGCAGCAGGAAAGCGATGACTTCGCAGTTTACTTATGTTACTAAGTTACCTTAATATACAGTGAAACATATACTATACTACTATACTATTTTATCGTTTTCCTAGGACTTATAGTAGAGGTGTTATTGATATATTTTTTTCCTTTAAGGTGCTTATTATATAAAATGAAATTTTATAAATGTTTTTTTAATTTTTTAATAAATTATAAGTTTTCAAATTATATATAATTAAGTTGATTCTTTACAGATAAAAAATAAATATATGGAATTCATCCAGCTTGTTTTACTTAATAAAGGAAATTACTTTGTGACTTTCCCTTTCATTTTTCCGCATTGCGTATACATGGAACCCTTTACACGGCGTTATGTTATTTTGTTAACATTTACATATACGAGTATAAATAGAAATATATTTAGTTATATCCAAAGCTCATATACAAAAATATAACCAGTTATGACTGGTTTGGTTATAAAATTAATAAATAATTTTAAAAAATAAAATTATTTTTTTTACTTGTAAGGCGATTTTTAATATGTGTAATTACACATGTAATTTCAAATATTTTTACACATAAGTAAGATAAATAATTTTAGCTTTTGATATTTTCTATTAATTACATTTTATAGAATCTTGCCGGCTCCTCACAATAGAATTGCCTTCCGCCATTGTGAGCTTTATGTTTATTCGAATATTTAAAAATGTTTATAAAAGTTCAATTTGAATAGTAAAAAAAATACACATACATTTTTGTTGTTTACGTAAGTTGTTCAATACTTAAATGTTTTTGAGAATGTGACTGTAACGAAAATCAAGACAACTCTATTTCTTAGCACATTTTGAATTTGAATTTACCAATGGGAGCAAAGAATAAACTTTTACATGCAAAGAAACAAATCCGTGAGAAGATAAACATCTGCGCGCATATGTTGCGTGAAATAAAATCTTCTCAGTACATTGCCAAATGTCTCCCACCCACTCGTAGACCGATGTATTTTGGGCTTCGATATGTTTACTTCTTTCTTTGAAAAAAATGTCAGATAGTGTCTAATAAAAATATAGTATTTATTGTAGTGTGTGTTGTTGGTGTGTTTGATATTTTTTTCATTGCATTACATAAATTGCATTAAATAGTTGAACGTATTTATATGAGATATGACAATCTTCTATTATCCCGATCCTCCTGCGGCTTCGGCCGCTTTAACTTATAGTTCGGTAAATTATATAAAATCTTTCCATAAATTTTAGCCTGTATTTTAGCCTATATAAGGTAATTTACTGTAAAGTTTCACATTTATGATATTAGTGGGATAATTAATAACGGCAATTTTTTTATTGGTTCCAGAGGTCTCGGTGACGTATCGTCGGGGACTCCCCGTAATAACCGTACCACTGCCATCACGACGCGAACGTTGTCGATTTACACTGCGTCCAGTGTCCCAGACTGTCGGCGATTTGCTCGAACAGGTAAATTCATTAATTTTGTAGTGTTTTAATCAAATATTGTAAATCAATCAACAGCGATACTGAATTTATTTATTATGCATAAATTTTAATACAAATTGAACACTTTAATTAATAAAATATAATAGTATTTGTTGGAAATTCTATATTTATAAACCCTTGATTATCTAAAAAACTACTGCGGTCGTCGAAGTACGATTCCCATTTGAGGAAATGAAATGTTTAATACTTTCGTTGCGTCGCCCTGGTAGAGGTAAAGCGCAGCATCAAGTTCCGCCACTCAACACACGGTTTGGCGAGAAGTGGGGAACGTAAGTCTTAATGAGAACGCAGTGTTTTGCCACTAGGTTACCAGGTTCTCTCTGTTAACCGTGTTATGTGCGGAATGTTAAAAAGAGATACTACTTCTTTTTTTAAACGTTAAAAAAACTTATTTTTGTCTATCAAGGTGAAGGCCGAAGACCGCGGCGTAGAACGTGCAGTTGCCCTGGCTGCCGACGAGCGCGTCAGGATCGCGGCCAGCGACACGGTCGAGTCGCTGCTCGAGAATGACTTCCGACTTCTCATCAATGACATTGAGTATTACGTCAAGAGTCCACCGCAGGTAAGTTACTACTCTTTCTAAGAAGAAATTACTACTCTTTCTAAAAAGAAAAATTACCTAGAAAAATAAAGATATTTTTCTAGGTAATTTTTAAATAGATGAGGCCAGTTGTGGCGTAGACGCACAAAGTGTGAAAGTAAACGTGACTGGTTGTGGGTTCCATCCCCATTCGAGGAAGTGAAATATCTATTAAAATTTCCATTTATTTCCATTATTTCCATTTCTTTGCTCTGTTGTCAAGGCAAAGCGCAATGCCTCCAGTCCAATTCTGCGGAAAGTGGGTAATGGGGTGTCCTTACACTAGGTTCCCCCTGGCTATCCTGCTGAGTACCTAGTGTTAAGACTGTGTGCGGGATACAGCGTGAAACATTTTTTTTTTAAATAGATAAAATAATTAGGTAACTCATGATTTTGTCCTCCATATTCAAGATCAGGGGTTATTGCAAACATGGAGAATGCTTGAAAAAAAAAAGGAAATTTGGACCCTTCTTATAAGTGACCACCCACTAATAAGTGTCAAATACATGGCAATTGCGGTGACATGGGTCTTTTTATATTATGATTGCTACGCTATCTACCAACTTGTAGGAAATATCTGAGGATGTTAATATTTAATTTATATTATTATGACTTAGAATACTAAACAGAAGAAGGATAATTATTTAGTATTTACTTAAAATGGAATGAGAAAAGCCGCACAAATTATTTTAACTATAATTTAGTTAATAAAAAAATATGACTTCTACTGTAATATTATTTTAATTTTTTAGTAAGCAGAGGGAAATATATGATATTTTTCATAATTTACCTGCTCGCTCTTAAACCACTCCCATGATATATGTATATGTAACATTTGTACTCCCTAGTGCTAGTCGTAGAGTTTAAAGCAATAAAATAGAGTGCAAGTAGTAAAATTGGATTACATTTTCAACTTAGTCATAACATGAAGGCAATCTTACTAACTAAATGTGCTTAAAAGCTTCGTATATTAAAATTTATTATAAAGAAAAACGACTTATTCTTAAAAAGTATCCAAATATAAATGTATGCTTTATCTTATGGAATTCAAAGATACATACTATCAACGTCAAATAGGTACCAAGTATGCACAGTAAGTGCCTTTTGTCGAAATGTCAAAACGTTCTTACGAAGAAATCCATACAAATGGTATAGGAAATTCGAACTTTTGTAAACGATTTCCGTATTTCCATATGAAATGGGGAGAATCGTACTACAAATACTGTTTAATATTTTTATACAAAGCGCCAACATTGCCCAGATGAAAAGCATTTCGTAATGGTTGTGGGTTCGATACCAGTCGCGGCTAAAATTATATAAGATTTTTTTTAATTTTTGGAAATTATAAAACAATAAAATGAGAATACTAACCAAAAAATTATTTACTATTTTAAATGTTTTTGCGTTTAAAAATCTTTTACATGAAATCGTAAACGTATTACGAATAAATAGGGTTTTGATAATAGCCACGAGATAGCATTCGAAATCAAATCTAATGTGGTATGGCACTAGATCCCATTAAGTTTTACTGACCGAACCGACCACAAACAGACACATAAAGGACGTACCCAAAATTGCAACTCGACGGATATTTCAGTTCCAAACTAGCTAAATTGTTATAGACCCAAATGTAATCGTTCAATTTTAAGCTGATAAAGTAATATGCTTTTGCAGGAATTTAGATCATAATTAAAGATAAATATGTGTTTTAATAAATATTTATTTAATTTGTTTTAATTTATTAACTTATATCATATAAATATTTAATAAGATTTTTTAAAAATCTAATCAAAAACATAGTTTCGTTCGAAGAGTGCTTATATTTAATTTAATCTTTTTAAGATCTTCTTATTAGAATTTTGTTAATAGGTATATGTAGTTAGAAATGAATTGTGGCATTAGGTTACTTCGCATAACACAATATATCTCTAAGTTTACGGTAAGTAAACAACGGTTAAACTTATTAAATTATTAGGTAGGTACATTTATAATAACTAGGCCTATGTCTCCTTTATATAGTGTAACCATGGGGTAAAGAGATAGCAATTAGAATATTTTCCAAACTCAACTATCCATAATTTCGTACAGTCCACCCGGAAAACCCACGAATCAATGGTGTTTCTATCATTTCATCATGTGCTTGGAAACCTTAGTTGATTACACTTGTGAATTGCGGCCTCATTAGCGGCCCCACTGCACTATACCGACATGTTGAACTTTGACAGACGGATGTAATAAACCCTCGTATTAATATTATGTGCATAATGAGACTTCGTATTTGACATATTCTGTTGCTGATATTTACTTAGAATAGTAATAAAGTATGTATGTAAATGGTAATACAGAGAAAGAGATTAAATAATGATTGTTTTTTCTTTTTTTGGCCATTGATTGAACTTGTCACAATTTAAACTGTAATTGGATAGACGCAAATATTTCTATTGATTCCAACATTTAATTTCAATGTATAAAATAAAGCGGCATAGAACAAAATATACATAATTAGTTTACCATATTCCAAGTGGTTTCTTAAGCAGCATAATTAAGTTCACAAAGCAATACTTAGCAAGTTACAGTAACAAACACCACAAAGTGAGTAACGTTTTAAAACCGCCTCAAAAACTCGAAAACATCATTAATTCTAGTTAAAATGCAGTTAAACAAAGCGGCCATTTCAAAGCAATACTTAACCTAATAGCTTTCACGTAATTTGTGACCCGATTCCGTCTAAACAAGGCTGCTAAATGAATTCTATATAGGTACTGGTACTCGTATGCTCGGTGGTAGCTTAGCGATCTAATTGGTAAATAACGAGGTAATTTCTATTTAATTTAAGACAACCTGTATTGGTAATATTTTAATGGCATAAAAATATCTCTAATATATACTATTAGAAATAAAATTTTTACTACCTTGTGAGATTCTTAAGATATGTCAACGATGTATATTTGGTGGAATCCACCAAAATAAAACAGAAGTCCATTATAATTATTTTATGGCGCTATCGTTATTTATATTCGAGCGTAAAAAAAAATACATAATAAAATATAAAAATTAAATTAACTCACAGACATACTAGAAAAAATTTAATATAATTAATTCACATTAAATTAAGTTTCTCATGTTAGCATAATAAACTACTGGCGTTCATTACATCAGATAGCGTCCAGTAAACAATGAAAGGACAGATGAGATAATCTCGTTGAATACTTCTCTTTCCCAGGAGAACATGCTATTCAACTTCCGTACTGTGCAACGTAATTTCAGAAAATAAAATATAAACTTGTGTCTTTTGTTATTTCAACTGACAAACTAGATGTCGTTATAGTTGTTGAAGTTTTCAAAAAAGAAAAGATATATATTTTCCAGGTTATCTAATTTTGTTATGAGAGGAATGATTCTCGCTGTGAATTCTGTTAATGAAACAGGATAATCATTAATCGTTTAGTCTTTGTCTTTTTTATTTTTAATATTAAAATAAAAATCTAGAATTTTAATAGGTTTGCTGTGACAAAACATATTATATCACAAAATTATTTTAAGAAGTTATTTATTACAATTATGCACATAATTTTTATAATATATGTCGGTTCCGCTTTACTTTACATTTTTTTTTGTCTAAAGATGAATTCTTCTGAATGAACCCTCTCCAACACCACAGTAAAACTATTATTAAAATTTCCTAAGAAGCAATCTTTTATAGTGCATCATATATCTGTTAGATGTAATTACTTTTCCTGCGCTGCCAGCAATGCTTCACGCAGTATAACGAAACGTCACGTCAAGCAGCATTTATCACGAACAAAGGTTGGTTCGTCCCGTCCGGAGTCCGCGTCACCCGGCCGGAGAGCACGCGCGGAGCAAACACATTTATAACCTGGTCAATGTTATTTCAGGTTACACACAGCTGAAATGAACACGAAAACTTTCAATGTTTATTTCTTTATTATGATTCGTTATTGTTAACATAAAAGGTTATAGAATTGTTGTTTTTTATTATGTAGTGTTAAAACTTCAACTAATTCTTGTAAGTAAACATTAAAACATACTAATTTACTCAGTAGTGTAGTTTATATATTGGGATAATAAAAAAAAAACTGAATATTCTTAGTGTAGGCTATATTTTACGGCAACTTCTATTTAATTGGTTAAGTTTTAATTGAAGAAAAGATGGCAACCCTAAAAAGACAAAAAAAACTTTGAAAGTTATCTTTTTTATTTTTATTTAATGTTAATAATATTACTTACTAACATTACTCTACATAAACATAATAAAGCATATTTTTAATACATTATAAATAACGACGAATATACTGTCGGCGCAATATCTACTTTGTATGAAAACGTCAGTTACTTATCACCCAAATGATTAAATATCACGCGACCAAAGCGTTTCATGGTAGTATTTTGTTTTAATGATTAGCAGTAAAATACTAGCACGCGAACGAAAATCAAAATAGAAAATGTATCCATATATATATTATATATGAGGCTCTATATGTACTTCATATTTTTGTAATATGTTATTAATGTTAAACAAGTAATTAACATGTAAAAATTAAATCATAAAATATTCGTAAAACGCCCTTTTTTAATACTTTTTCTGATGAAAGGCCAAAAATCTTCTCTTTTATCTTATTCATATACCTTTCAAAATATTTTTATTCAATTATAAAGCCAAATATATAAATTTAAATGTTATTTACGAAAGTTAAAACGACGCGGGATTAAGTCGCCGCCTCTGGCGTAAATGTGAGCTTAAACCACCAGTTAAAGCTTAAACTAATATGCCACTGTCGAAAAATTAATAGGGTCGCGTGCCTGCTGCCCTACAAATGTAGGGTAAATAAAAAAATATAATTAGGTAATTTTGATATTAATTAATATGTATATATCATTTACGCGTTAATTATACATCAGTAAATACCGTACAGAAATGTCAAGTATTTTACAATGAGGTAATGGATGCTTTTTCGTTGTGTTTTGATTAATGATTTGTTTTCTTCAAGAAGTTCCAACTTCATGTCGTTGAAGTCGAAATATTGATTAATGTTTTATAGAGGAAAACAAAGTTACGTTTATTTTTGTTTTACGTATATTTTTGTTGTTTTAGAAGTAAATATTTAAAATAATATAGTATTTAAACAAAATTTAAGCTGTATTCAAATTATTCCGAATTCATTGAAAAAATACAGTGTAAAGTTTATTCGTTGAATTAAAGGAATTTCTTTATAAGTCCGTGAAGAATTTTGTATCTAGTCTTCAAAAGAATTTGAACGAATTAAGTGCAATGCGTTAAAAGCTTTTTATTTTTACTATAGTAAAGATAATACAAATTCATCTTTATTTTATAAAAAACTTCATAATTGACTTATATTTTTTGGAAGTCAGCTAGAAATATAAAGTTTTATAATAATACAAGTGTATATTATTTTTAGCAAAATAATATGGAATAATACTAATTTTCTTATCATAATATCATTTTTCATGTTCATTAATTATAGCCATCCCTACAGTCTTAACGCATTCGTTATAACGAAAATAGAATTCAAGAACTATAACCTCGTTAGGCAGTTAGAGTGCCGAGCTCGTAGTTCTCATAAAAATGTCATTATAATTCTTCTAATTAAAAATAATTGATTTACTTACATTGTTCGAAACTCTTGACTCTATTCCAATTTGGGGGAAAATATGTTTTGATTTTGTATGATCATTCAGATATTATAAAAGAAGGTTAAAATAAAATATAATTGAAATGAAAGTTTTTATTAATATATAACAAAAAATGTTAACCTTGTTAACCTTGCAACTAGAGCTTATCTTTATATCAAAGCTATTCATTTTATAGAATTATTAATGTGTACCTAAATATATACCTATCATAAAAGGCTTTATTACTGTAGTCATTATTTTCTTATGATACTATTATTTTAAATTTCTCTATGCTCATTAATAATATTTTTTACTCTTTTGCTGTATCGAACTGAATAATAAATATAAAAAGAGACCAGTCGTTGTACAGGTGCACAAGCGAGCGACTAAGCAATAAGACAAATTATGGATTCGGTTTCCACTCGGGAAAATGAAACATTTAATATATTTATTTTCACGCTTGGGTAACCAGATCCAGAACCAGAACACATAGGTTCCGTCTGCCTACCCTATAATGTGGAGCGAGAAGCTAAAAAATAAAATAAAAGATAAATCTTTATTTAAATTCACTCATTTTAATTTATAAAATCTGTGAAATCAGTATTCTGGAACGGTCACAAAAGTAAGCGTTAAACGAGCAAGTAATAAAAAAGTAATAGCTAATTCAAAAATAAATCGATTCAAATGTACCTGGAAAGAGAAGTGGAAACTCTCAATTGACTTAAACGTACAAACGCTAGACGTGAAATAGGTCAATACAATTATATGGAGAAAATACAAAAGGAGTTGTCGCCTCTCGTGAGAAGGCAAATAGAGAAGGCAAGAATTTATTCTTTTAAGAATGTTTTATTTATAATCTGTGTCGATATTTTACTTTAAAAATATTAAAAGTTATAAATTTTAAATTAAAGTCGGTATTTTACTTACTTTAAAATTAGACAGAGAAGATCTAGGAACCTAGTGTTAAGCCATTCCTTTCCCAATTAAGACACATCGGTTCTTCACTTTCCGCCGAATTCTTGAAGCATTGCATCTTGAGAAGTGGAACTCAACGCCGTGTCGTGTAAAGAGGCACTTTACCAGAGCGAGGAATTGAAGATATTAAATATTTTATTTCCTCGAGTGGGAATAAAACCCACAACCATCGCGTTTACGGTCGCTCTACGACCCCACATATCTCGGCCTTCTACCATATTTTTTTTATAGTATTTATGCATAAGTTAATGTATTTTAATTTGAAATTCGCATATTCACGAATATTTTGAAACGTATAAAATATGAAATACCTGCACAAAGAAAGATTATCTTCCCTTTTAATTTAAAACCCTTTTCTGTTCAGGGTCGGGATGTGATCCTGTAAGTGTCTCTATCTTAATTGCTTCTGTTAATTAATTCACGTACTTGTGATTAATAATAATAATGGGTTTTCAAATGATATTGTTATTCTTAAATTACAGAGCAATTTGGAAACAAGTCCCTATATATGGCTAAAGGCTTGTAATATTTGATTGGTTTACATTTTATGGCGTCATATATTGATGTATACTTTATTTAATTTCAACAAGTGTAATTCAATCGACGGATCAACTGTTGTCTATTGATAGGTCTATGAATATAAAATTTTATTAAAATAATATTGCATACAAGTACACTTGTCCATACCTTTCATGGATAATAAAGGTTTTTTTTTTCATGGCTATAATATGCTTACAAAAAATTTTTTACTACTTAATAATTCAAAGATTTTTTTTTCATTTCCTCTGTTTGAAAAATAAGATATTTCTTAAAAATCTCAACAAAACCTAAGATAGCGGTGCTTGTCTGAAACTTAGCAACACTCAGCCTTTGTTGAAACTGGGATTGTAGTAAATAAGTCCTTAACTTTACTTAGTGTACATCAAAGTGTAGTTATGTAGTGGCAACCTTTCTACTCTGTAAGCAATACTTTACATGCTGTGTTAGAGTTGGAAAATTTTATTTTTGAATATTTAATAATACTATTTTAATTTTTATTATTTTATTATATAGACTAGTGCCCTATGAGATACACATAATATGGATATATGTATGTATTTCTATATTTATAGGTAATGGAATATAGTCGAAGATATTGTAACGTATGCGTGGAACGCAGCATGGAGCGAAGTCTCCTAGTATTTTGTAGTTTTATAATGAAATAGCAGTTACAATATAGCATTTTATATATATAGAATTATTATTAGTAAAAAGCTTAACTTTATATAAATTACTATTGTTTAATGTGAAAAATTGTAAAAATCAAAGTACACTTAATTCCTGTTAAGTGTGCTATAATAGAATGAGCAGAACTAGAAGCAATTCTGCTTTAAAAGTTTTTCTTTAATCTCACTAAGAAGCTTGTATTCAGAAAGCGTTCGATAAAAGTTACATTTTGAAACTTTTCTCTATCACACGAATAACCGTATTTCATAAAAATCATGACAATGCTATCAGCCGAACCAATGAAGTAGAAAAATATGATGCGACAATACGCCATTTTCCAATTAAAAAAGCTCGAATAAATCGAGCTCTTTTCGAACGTAATACGCAAAAAAATAACTTTATATCATTCACACTTGATAAGTTCTATGTCGCAGTCAAAACATTACTTATTATTTAGATTCACGCTGTGTGCCCGCAGTAGGGTAAGTAGAAGGAACCTAGTGTTATAACACTCCGTTACCCAATTTCCGCCGAATTCTGGTGATTAAATTTAATGGCATAAATAATTGATAGAATCTTAGAATTTCCTTATGAAGCCGACCGTGATGTAGCTACGTATTACAATGTAGCTGATAAAGTAAGTTTTAAGATATTTCACGAAGCCGAAACGTAAGATTTCTAGGTGAACTTTCCGCAGATATCTCGGAGTTTAAGCAATAAAGTGCATAAAGACCGAAATTTTGTCGTAGCTTATGTTAAATAATTTAAATTTTATTGATCTAGCCAGCTTGTTCCTTTATAATTCAAAGAAAATGAAGTAGGATCATATTTTTATTATAACATTTGCATTATATGAGATTGACATCATTTTTTGTAATTTTTTTTCTTGTAAACGTGTATTTTTACTTTAAATAACACACTTTATACACGCGTATAAGAAATTCTACGTATATATTACAGTAGAATACGTTATATACAAGCAATTTCAACTGTTACATTGTGTTATTTGCCACCGAGGAGCTGATCTGTCTCTAACTAACCTGGACGGACGCCAAATACGTGTATAAATTGTAATAGAGACATCGACATGTCCACTGTCTACGTCTATATACGAGTATAAATATTGTAGTGTCGTTGCGGTAATCGAGTGAGTAATGAGTGTCAGTGACCACTATAAATATTATTACAAATAATAAATTGGTATAATAAATCGTTTAACATAGCAAATGATTTTAAAAGTAATAATATTTCAATATCTTTGAATATAACTCAATTTTAAGTTAAAATCAAATTGACGCTTTAAGATAAATCACAAATTTTAATATATTTTTAGAGTAAAGAGAATGAATTACTCTTATTTTAAAATTGGACGATTGCCATTTTTACTGCAAGTTTCTATCTGACCTCTTAAGTTTCATTTATTTGGTGTCGTGTCGTTCTATTTTTGAAGTAACATTTAGAATAGACTCACATACACTCAAAAACGTTATATATGTACGAAATAAGAAAAAGATATGAAATAAAAATTTATAGCTGAAATGAAAAAAAAAGAGAAGTCATAAGTTTATAGTTTTGATCGAATTATAAATGCTTATAAAGAAATATATGTATATGAAAACATTAGTGAAACGGCCAGCCCAGTAGCCCATGTCAAATTTACTACAGTATAACTTAATTTCTTTAGAAATATTTTTTTTGTAGTGAGCCTGAATTAATTTAAGGTTTCTTATTATAATTGTCTCCAACATTGAACTATCACAAAAATATCAATTTAATCCTTTTATCATTTAAATTCCTACATTGTTACTTTCAGGAGCGTCTCAGTACCGAAGAGATAACACGGCTAAGCGACGTACGCAACTTAGTGAACCAGCTCTATGAAGCCCTAAACGTCCGTGAACACCAAATACGCAAGGAGCGCGAATTGAGGGCGCAACTGGAGAAGCTGTCTGCTGAATTGCAGCCCATGGAAGAGGTAAGTTGCAATTCTGTCGATTATTTGCATAGATTAGTGTCTTATTAGGAACACTGTCAACAATTTTTACCAGACTTCGACCAAGCAAAAGGAGGGGTTGCCATATACATACATATTGTAAGTCTTGGTCCGCCATTCAACATGCAATATCTCGGAAAGGACAGAACGGTACACTGCACTACCTTAATTATAATATCTACATTGGTAGATATGAAATGTTAAAAATTAATACTTATATGACTAAAGTTTACGATTTTCTTAATTAAAAATTAAACATCTACAATTAAGCAACCAAAACAAATAGCATAATAGATCTAAATGATAAATTAGAATGCGGTTTATGTTCCTAGATACGTTCTGATTCACTTACAGCTACATATATTCTCAGTTAATACTAACTTAAACCAATTTTTAGTTAGCAATGTCGCATTAACTGTTAAAAGCAAAGTGTTCTATAAACAATTGCAGAAACTGTTCTCTCCGAGTTAAAAGACTTAAGTTTCCAGAGGGGAAATCACATAAGTCTTATAATATATCTAAACTGCAATATCACTTAAAATGTTTTAAGTTATAGTAATGGAATAAATTTATACATAAATCTACTGGTTTGTTAAAATTACTATTTTTATATCTCCGCCATTTTATCCCGTATACAGCAGGGTAGGCAGAGATAATCTAGTGTCAAGTCACTCCGTTTTCCGCTTTCCACCCGAATTCTAGTCTCAATGTTTCGACTTGAGAGTGGGGAAATAATAATAATTAGTTCCAAAGGAATCAAACCCACAACCGTCTTGTTTATAGTCAGACACTGGTTTGCTCCACCATAATGGTATCATAATATTTTAATATTATTAAATACTAGCGGACCCGGACGCGGCTACGCCTGCTCGAAATATACGAATATAATTTCTATAGAAATATAATTTGAATCTAGATGAAGTGCTAAAAGTGACTATTATAGTTATTTTCATAAGGATGAATATTAAAATGACGCGTTAACGAACGCGGTCGCATAGCGACGACGGTTGTTATTAACATGGCAGAATAAATTGCATGTGAAATTAGAAAGTATTTTTATTTATTAGTATATATGTGTAATGTAATATTATGTAGCCTATAGCACTTCTGAAGAATGCAGCTTTCATACAAAACAAAAACAAAGTAAATCGAACCAGTAGATCCAGAGATCTTTAGCGTTCAAACAAACAAACAAACAAACAAACAAACTCTTCCGCTTTATTATATTAGTATAGATAAAACACACCTACAAAGGACGTCAATTACAACACTGTCATAAATATTACATAATCCTGTAGCGTAAATAATATATATAACCGAAATCCTGAAATGGCAATGTGCAGTCGTAAAAATGATAAACAATAACAAAAAATGTTGAATAATATAAAATGTACTGTGATATTAAAAATTCCTGTGAAGTTATGAAATATTATCTACACATTTTGCTCTGTGGGGACTTCAATATCCTGCAATAAACTCCAACAATGATTTCAAATATTTAATATTATTATTATTGTTTCTTTATTTGTGAGATTTTTTGATAAATTACGTTTTTTATTCTAAAAGAATTTGCTATTTGTCGGAATTAGTAGTATTTTATTAAATTTACATTTTCGATTTACCTATACTTCACGCTTTATTCAGCAAGATAGAGGCGACCTAGTGCTTAGACACTCCGTTCCCCACTTTCCGCCCAATTTTCGAGACACTGCTTATTAATTGAGGGAACTTGACGCTGGGCTTTGTCATGTTTTACGTGACAAGACCCTGAGTCTATGTATCTCGGCCTCGGCCGTATATACGTATTATTTATTTATATACATATGGGTTTATTGGAAATCATATTTCTTATGGTGGAAATTCCAACGCTTTACAAACGAGATAAAGTCATCGTAAACTTAATACGGACACACTCGAAGCATTACCATACAAATGTGATTAGTTTACAACGCTCATAATACTATTTCCGCAATTAAACTTTGCATTAATTCACATCTAACTCTTGTGCACATTCTGCTTAAATATACTTATAATTATTTTAAATATTTGCCTGCATATTGAGATAAGTATAGTTTTGCAGGATTTACAGGTAAAATACATATTAAACTTTGTAGCCATATCGGCTTCGATCGAACTGAGCGCACGTTTTGGCAACCAAAGAATTTGGTTCATGTTTTGAAATATGAGAAAATGTTATACATTTTCATTTATTTTTATTTTTTACTTTTCTTTTGTATTATATTACTTCAACTTTTCTTTCTCCATTTTTCGTTAATCTTAACGCCGCTTTGTCTACCTTACTCTGGGATTTTTTTAGATGAATATCAAACACACAACTATCGATTATTCCTTTACACGTTTGTTTTTGCATAAATGCGCTTCAAACTATAAAAACGACATTTTTTACAGAAACGTATGAGCCTCGAAGTAGAAACCACTCGTCGTACATCCGCACTGACTTGGATCGGGCTAGGCTTAATGGGCGTACAGTTCGGGGTGCTCGCCAGGTTGACCTGGTGGGAGTACTCCTGGGACATCATGGAGCCCGTCACGTACTTCGTCACTTACGGTACTGCCATGGCTGCGTATGCCTACTTTGTGCTTACTAAACAGGTAATAATGATATTAAAGTTATTTGTTTTATAAGTTTTTGATACTTTGAATATTATTATTTTTTTCATTATGAAAAAAAATTGATGAATGGGTGAATGACATATTTCGGTTTTATTTAAGTTTTTTTCGAATTCCCAATGAATATTGGGTACGTACGTGCATATTACAATATGTTATTCACGTAAGTGAATAAATTCTTTTAAAAATAATCTAAATCAAAAATATTAGCTATCATATCACATCATATGTACTTATACTATATATGTCTGATAAAATTGAGAATATAATATCGGAATTAATACCTGATGTATTTTCAAGAAATTAAGAAACATTTTAATCTGGGCGTCGATTTCGTCTTATTATTGTATTTTTTATTTATTTCTAGGAATATATACTGCCAGATGTAAAGGATAGACAGCATTTAATTACTTTACACAAGAAGGCGAAAAAGATCGGACTGGATATCACACAGTACAATCAGTTAAAAGATGAGGTAATTAATTATTAAATGCTCTTTTATATTAAAGTTTTGTTTAATGGAAGTTATAAATTTAAGCCTTTTTCAGGCTAGTTGTTTTTGAATTATAGATGAAAATTGTTTTTTAATAGAATTAAAATACAAAAATATAATGTAATGAGAAATGTTAGAAAATATACTTTTAATCTTAATTTTTTATTACTTTAGTTTACATAATATGTATGTCTATATATATCTAGTTACATGTACAAAATTTTAAATACAATAAAAAAGTAAATTATTTTTGATAAGAAAAATTCATTTACTATAATACTAGTGGACCCGAACGCGGCTACGCCCACTGAAACTATACGAATATTTATAAAATATATTTATGAAATTATTTTCAGTTTTCAATAGAGAGATGCGTTAAGCAAGCTCATTTTGGGTGACGTTTTATAACAACAAACTTCGTTCAAAATCGTTGCTTAGCAACGCGACGGTTGTTGATAACATGGCGGAATAAATTGCATGTCAAATTAATAAGTATTTTAATATTTTGGTATATATCGAAAATATCACAAATATGAGCAAAAAAAGTATCCTATGTTCATCCCGAGAGCCTCAAGTATCTCTATATGTGTATTTTATCACAATTAAATTAGCGGCTTGGCCCTGATTGCGTAAAAGACAAACAGACAGACAGAGTTACTTTCGAATTTATAATATAGGTATGGATGACGTCGTTATTTTTTTACTCATTATTAATTCGAATATCATTATTGATACTAAACTAATTTATACGCATTTTTATTATTTACAGGTAGACAAATTACAAAAAGACTTGGCACGTCTCCGCGACCCTCTACATATACATTTACCACCAAACGTTAATAAGATCGACGACATCAAACGCTCACCTTTGACCAAAATAAAGGACATGTTAGAAGAGACCACTAAAAAGATGAAAATAACGTAATATTATTATTTTTAACTGTTACCATAGATATACAATGGCTTGTTAATTATATTTTGACAGATTTTTGTTTGTTTTGACGTTGAATTATAATAATCATTATGACGCGTCACGGAACTTAGCACAGATTAATACCAGTTAGTTGTTTTCCTAGGCCACAGATTATATTAAATATTTTTGTCACTATAATGTACTGTTATTTGTAATATTTAATGAGTATTCACCTACTGTTATTTTTTGTAGTATTTTTATGATGAATTTATTAAATTAATTGTATTATATATTTTACAACACAAGGCAACGCACATAAAATTGCACAAATATATAATGTTTTCTTATATACAATTACTTTTAAAATGGTTCCGTGATAGCCAGTATCATAGACTAGACTATATAACATCGAATTGCACAAAACCTAGATAAAGCATGTTAAATTAATGTTGACGAGAGAATTTAATTCTTTATAATTAATATATAGAACGATGTTTCATAGCGTTGAGGCTTTGAGAAGTCAGATGAAGCTAAACAATGATAACTGATAACGGTTTATTCGGCTTCAAATATTGTTGATATTTGATTAGTTTTGTTCCAATTTGAATATTAATTTGTTTTTTTATTATTATAACACAATTTTCGTGTGTATGTATAACAAAATGTTTTGGGCCAAAAATGTCAAAGCGATTGCTTTTTTCTGTCTTGTACATCTGAAAGGGATGGCGTTATAAAATTTTAGGAAAATTATTTTATACTTAAATGAATAGTAAATTTTATCATAAATTATTTGATTAATAGTAATTTGTTTTTACTTGTTTATAAGCCTATTTTAGCAATATTAAATTAGCAGTTTTGTTGTCATAAATATTGTGAGGCAAAAATAATAGTGTTTTTACGGGTAATTTATCAAAGAGAGATTGTGATTTTGTCTTGGACAATATTAATATTGCTATTATTTGCTTATAAATGAGAAGTATTTGGTGTATGGTTTAATTTATTTAGATAAATATATAATTTTGTTAGTGTTTCACACTTTCACATGCTCAGAATGGTTTCCTATACATTATAAGATATAATTTAGTATTGACTAACGGAAATAATAACTACGTACATCTGTGCCAATATGAAATTAACATGCTAGTATAAGAATTTAAGACTATCCATTTGCAATATAAATATATCTCATTTAATTTAAATAAATAACTTATTTTTTTAATTTAAATAATAAATATTTTATTACATTTAGTGAATTTTAATTGTTATTTTTAATTTCATTGTGAGACATAAGTATATTGTTAGTGGTAATTTATATTTATTCCTAGTAGTAAATCTAGTCTTGAAATTAGCAAATGTTTTCCTTTTTTGGCTTGCCTGTCATTAGTAACATAAAGGATATTTTTTTTATATTAATTAATGATAATATTTTTTGTTTAATTTAGATCAATGCACAATACGTTGAATATTCTCGAATTTTATTTTTTTATTGCTTTAATTTGTTTTAATTGTATTTTATTATCGCGAATTGATTTAATAAAATGAATTATTATCTCTTTTACTATGTATATTTTTTATAACTAACATGTTCTTATTACTAACTAACCTGAAAAAAGTATTTGACCAACATTCTATCTAATTAAAATTAAAATATTAAAAAATAAAAATTAAAATGAAGTCTTAATAATAATTGGCGGTTTTTCTAAATAAAAAAACTATATAAATTGTACTAATTAAATCTACTGCTTGAATCGTTAATACGTATATATGCTTAAAATGTACTGCGAATTTAGTAATAATGTCTTAATCGAGCCGTAGGTATAATGAAGGCTGTGAAATAAATGTGAAAAGCCATTTCAAAATAAAAATGTAATCTTAAATAAAAAAAAAACTCAAGTCATCTTTCATAATTTTATTTATTACTTCTTGCATCAAAATAGTTTAAAGGAAACGAAATGCAGTAATAGTTTTATTAATTATATACAAAATGGCATTAAATCTATTTATTCTACGTTTATTTACTAATTTAGTGAAATATATTTTGATATTATCTTTCCTAGGTCTTGATTTTGTTACAGTTTAAGTGAAATGCACGATTTTTTGTAAATACAATGTAAAATCTATACAACGTCATTGAAGGGATTGCGGATTTGGTAGCGCCATAGAGTGGTTCTTAAAACGAATGAAAAAAATTATACCTAATATCATTATAATCAATCAAGTATGACGTATTTTGAAGTCCTCTAAATACAATCCAAAAGACAATTTCTTAATAATTTCTGAGATTAACGTAGTATCAAAAATAAGTGATTTTACTCGTTTATTCTTTATCGGTATATTGGATGCCGTTATATGGAATGTACACTGTATATTTTTTATGCTGGCAGTACTGATAATATAAATAATTTACTTTATACATGACTGTTATCCATTTCTAATATTTATTTTACTTATTTTGATATATTTACCTCTGTATTTTTCATATCTGTCCAATTTCTCCACTTACACATTATATTATAAATAATCTAAGTAAAATGTAACCTAGATAAAGATTCTTATAAAATATTGTTATATAATAACTGTCACTCTAAATGAAGTTTTCTGGCCTTGAACTTACGGTCTAATATACTATGTATATATTCTTTATAGCTATAAGCACGCACACTGTTTCACAGTAACGAGTGTTTTGCAATTAAAATATTTCTTATTGTCAAAAAAGCATGTTTTTTGATTATTATTACATTTTAATCACGAAATATCTATATTTATGTATTTGTATATAGATATGTAAAAAAATATATCATTATTTATGTGCATAAATAAACAAGAAGATAATATGTACATACATATTCAAAAAGATTCCAATTATCAACACGTTATTCAGTAATTTATTGCCTCCAAGAAGAGAATTAAGGAATATAAAATACGGATACTAAAAAGGGGAACGTCAATAATAAAATTTTTCAAGTAAAAACTTTGGAGATATTCAAAACACTTATTAAACCTTTAATTTACATATTTCATTGCAAAACAATCGCCACTAAGCTTTTTCTTGTGATTTGCTATTTCGCCTTTTAGGGTCTCCAACATTTTCTCTAGTGAAATAAAATTTTTATATACTTAGTTGGTAAGTCGGAGCAAAGCTTCTGTTCAAATTATTTACTGTAGTACGAATTAAAGAGTTTTTGTAAGTTATTTTAGATGTTGAGTATATTTTTGAGAGAACTGTGTTAGTTGATTGTCTGTATTTGAAAGAACTGTCGTTATGTAATATTATTTGATACTCTATTTACTATCTGTCTATTATTCACTATTAGTTGTAATATTTATTAAAAAAATGTTTTATACCGTTAACTTTTCCATTAATATTTTATTTCAAGCTTCTTACCTATTTATTCTAAACACTTAAATCTCGCGTATAGTTAGATATTTAATAATATACATACATACATTTATATAGAAGTAATTATTTAACCACGTAAATTAACTTTCCTGTCGTTTCACTAATGAAAATTGCCAAACTAACCTTCCAATTTATGCATTTCTTGTTAACTTTGTTACACCTTTCGATATAAGTCTCGTCTTTATGAATATAATTCCTGACAGCCCTACACGAATACCTATCAATATATATTTTTTTCTGTAATTTATAGTTTTACTATTGTTAATTGAAATTATTTATTTTCATTGTTATACTATTGGGAATTATATTTGTATTTGAACCATATGTTATAAATCGTTATTGGTGGAGTGACATTCGGGAGCGCGGAGAGAAACGTCAGCCAGTCTCCTCGCAATAGTTACTATTTTGCATTTTGTTAAATTTACAGTCGTGTTCGAATAAATTTGTAAAAAAATTACGTTTTTCATTTACTGTGGATCCTCAAATTAAACTCTCGTTCTATTGTTAAGTTTTTATTCATTGAATAATTTAGATGTCCATTACATTTGCTGATTTGCTCAATTTAATATTCTAAATGTAATTCAGTTTTGAATTATGTTTTATCATTTTCCAAGGCTTCAGAGGGGGATATAGGTTTGGAACCGAAAGGGTATAAATCGATACTTTGCACGTGAGCCCTAACCGACACTCCGGGTGGAATACCAAAGTAATCTTCGCCTATATTTCTAATAATAGTGGTGCCAGGTTTCGAATGGTGAATATTAAATCCTATCGCGTATTCGGGTTTACTTTTATCAGCGTCGTCATCGAAATCGTCGGTTACGATAGTCTCTTGTGTGGGTTTTAAGGGGACGTAGGGTTTCTTCGACGGCGCGTAAGGTTTGCTGGGACGCCACGGTCTGCCTGCAAGTGAACCATTACTGAGTTGTGTGCGGGCGCGGTGCGAGGTGCCGACAGGTGTGGTGTAATAAAAACCAGTTTGTGTCTTTAATATTTATTGCGATCAAGCGTTCCTTATATAAATAATTCCAAAGTGCGTCCTGTGCAACTCGATTGATAATTGTGATCTTGTTAATAAAATGGCACATTAAATACGGAAACCGATCACTCTCCCTATGAAATGAGAGAGCGTAGGTTAAGCAATAAGCAATCCTCAGTCGATTCCGAGCATAAGTTGATGAGAAATGATTTCGGATGAACAAGATCACTAACGTCAATCACTTGCCATCATCCGTGCTATGCATCACCTGGTCCTTGAGTGGGCTTGGGGCCGGAGAAGCTTGACGCCTCCTCGTCCACGTACCCCGACTCCGGGAGGGACTCACTCGGAGGCTCTTGGACAAACGTCGGTCCTGGCCCGTATCCACCATCACTTTCCCCGTCCGATTCTTCTTCCGAGTGACTGATAACTGGTGTTAAGGGCTTACTAGGTCTATCTATGTCAGAAGTGGGGAAAGGAGGTGGTTTTACATGACCTGAAGCCGCTGTTCCATCTGGTCCTGGAAGTAGATGTTTTTTTTAATGATCTTACCTTTTACAATATCTGAAAAAGTATAAAGATGGGACTCAAAATGGAACTTAAAAACTAACCTTTAAACACATCGTCACTGCTTTCATCATTAGATGTGTAGACAGGAGGTCCTGCACTTCCTGCCGCGTTAAACGCAGGATCGTAAGGACTGGGCAGAGTGGGAAAGTATGGCGGTATGAATGGATCATTGCTGTTCTTCACAATACGGTACCCTATCCCTGGTCCAGCTATGTAGTGAACAGTTCTGTAGAAAAAAATAAACAGCTAAGTAATTTGTTCTGAATACGTAGTACTATCTTGAATGCATACTCGTATAATATTCAAATACGAAATGTTTCATATTTTTCGTATTATTGAGATGATGAATGATATAAAATAGCTTTTACCTTTGCACGCCTTTATCATCTAGAAACGTGTACGATCCTCTGACATTACCGTGGGAGTCGCTACTTTCTGTTCTACGCTGATCAGGGCCCGCAGAAATAAATCTATGAAAATGTAAATTGTATAAAAACTGTACAAATAGGCAAATTTAAATAAAGTTACTTCTACATAGTAAGCATTTGCTAAGATTTTTTTCACACATCGCCTATTAATAAAGATAAGGAAACCTATTCTACGTAATGATACATCGTTCTCCAAATAGTGTTCTAGTTCAAAGTGATCTAATTTATTTTGTGGATTTGAAGGCATTGTATGCTTATGCTAAGATTATAGCTTGACTTGATCAACAATCCGTTCTCTTGGATGTTGATATAATACTATAAACCATTATTTTGGGAATGGTTTTCAAGAATTTATTTGAAAATTATGTAGTCAACTTCTTATACCTGTATGAACCGTCAAGTCCCCGTTGTACAGCAGTTTTTCCCCTCGATTTACTCTCACCCCTAACAAGTGGTGCTCGATGGAAGGGAGTTCCAATGAGATTTGGGGCATCAGGATTGGCTGACGATACGTGGAACCCAGTATCCCTACCAGCAATGTAGGATACATCGTGTCGCTCTCCGACATCGTCCACGAATGTGTAATGTCCTATTAGATAAATTGTCAAAAGTTTCAATTATTACAAAAACCAAGGAAAATTGTAAAGGATATTATTGACATTCTTAAAGTGTTATACCATACTTGAAAAAGAAAATAGAAAATGTATAAAAATGCAACCGGACATCAACAACTCCGCCATGGCTTATTATTTTAATTACTTTTCCTGTCTTAATATTTACTCTAGTTGTTATGTAGCTATTGTATAAAAGTCGGCAAAATTTTTATTTATTCTTTTTCGTGCAATACAAAGTAATTGGAGTTGATTTTAAGCGTCTCTAGTTTTCAAATCGCAGTTATTCTATATAAATCCCAGTAATCCCAGTTCTTTACCCAAAATATAAATATGTTTGAATTTTACATGTATATTCTATATATTTACACAAATATTACTTACCAGTTACATCGCCTCTACTATCAGCGTTTTCGTTTTTGGAATAAGTCCTAGTATCTTGTTTGAATGAGTAACTGGGGTCTTCGTTGGGGTCGAAGTAGGGGTCGTCTTTATTACCTATGTTACCTCGTGGTCGTTGATCTAAATCTATTTTACGGTGCACATTTGGACCTTTTGCACGGAATCTATAAAATATGGTTATATTAAATTACCATAATTACTTATTATTACATTTATTTATGCATTAGTAGTAATTGTCGTAGATGTCTTTCTGTACAGTCTAAAATATTATTTAATAGAAAATGGTTATCTTTTTATTTGTATTAAGACAAAATCTAGAATAAAACATTACTAATTTCTTAAATATTTGAAACCTTACCCCCTAGGTCCAGCAGTGTAAATAGTCTCTTTCACTTCATCAGTACCAGCTTCCCTCGCACCGAAGCGTCCGCCCACCACGCCATTGGGGTTACCATGCGCTAAGTGATAACTGCCGCCTCTGTCTTTATTTGCATATCTAACAAGAAATTATAATATTATTATAACGTTATATATTGCATATATTAACTACAAATTTTAATTCTACTTGTATAGTAAAAACTTGTTGAAAGGTTAAGCTTAATTATATGAGAATCGTTGAAAGTTCAAAGTATTAATATAATATAAAAATTTACAGTAATGTATTTTTTCCGTGAGTAAATTTTTTTCGTTATACGTCATTGTCTGTCTTGCCAGAGCAAAAAATTATATCTTGGAATGTAGATCGAACTCACAACCATTGCGTCTACCGTTAAACAATGTCTTGCTGCGCCAGGATATATTTTGTTAATGAATTATTACACATTTTGGAGCATTACTATATTAATATATAAAATATACATTGTTTCATAAATAGACACCATTAATTGTTTTACGAAACAATACGTACATAAACAATCTGTAAGGGCTCTAGCTATAATATAATTTTTAAAATTAAATATTTGTAGGCAAGGTATTAAAATTTTGCATAAAATTTCATTGTTTTTCCTTTTCAACATGTAATTATGGTTTTTCCTAATATATGTATATTCATATTACAATGGAAGTATTCGCTAATTACGATGTAACGTGGTGATAAGTATCGTAAATGTGTGTTTAATGTAATTACGCCGCTAACTGCGGAATGAGATACGAATTTACATATTTTATATTAACTACTTATTGGATACTTATTATAGTTTTGTTATAAGAATATTTTGACAACTTATATATATAGTTTGATTTTAAAATAATAAATTATCCTTTACTCAAAAATGCTTACAAACAATGTTTACAAACAACCCTTAAACCCTTTATATTGATTAATTGACATCAAATTATTCAATTCTAAATTAAACGCAATGAATTTCAAATTACAAAATATAAATTTATTGAGTACAACATTATTACAAATTTGAAATTTGGAATCTAGACACAGATATTATATTAAATCAATAATTGCAATAATTACCCAAAATCGAAAGATCCATCTGTATTAACGCTGTTATATTCACCATCAGCAGCTCTCGACTTCCCAGGTATAACCTGAGTCCTGACCACAGAACAGCACACACACATAAAATATATACAATATAACCACGACATGTTGGCACGCTATCACCACTTCACCAAACCACGTTTGAGACTATGGAAATAAAAAACAATGATGCCTTATATATGGCGCTTAAAATGAGCGTTTGAAGTGGTTATACCGCGCGAAAACGACCGGATATCATTGTTATTAATGATGGGCATGTTGTCCACATTTAGAAGATTTTTTAGTTAAGCAGTTTTTTGTTTTTTTTTTAAAGGAAAAAGACAAACGAAAAGTCATCTGATGGTAAGTGATCACCGCCACCCACGACCCTGTGTAACACCTGTTAACACCAGAGGAGCTACGGGTGCGTTTCCGGCCTTTGAGGTGGACAACCTAAAGAACAGGCTCATTTGAATATATTGTAATGGTTGTATTGTCAACTTATAAATCTAAAATGAAATTAATGCTATTACTTATCAATAGAGATATTAAATATTCGTCATCATCATCCTATGTTGTTTATTATATGTATTGTTTGTGTCTTTCATAACGAGTAAAAAATTAAGTAGCCTATTATGAATTTTTGTCTATTTAAATGGAAATTATTTTGCATAGCTATGTATTGTAGCTACAATATTTTATATTATAGCTGCTACTGGAAGTAGGCACAACGACACAGAGATGCAGCGGCAGCAGACGAGGGCCGTCACATCCTCAGCTCTACGAGTACCAGGAACAAATTGCGAACTTATAAATATGTAAAATTCTATATTTCTATGAAAATTATATTTTAGCATTTAAAAAAATATATTTAGTTAATGAAATGTGTGAGACTTAATTAAATAATATATAAAAAATGCTATTTTCAAGAATATAATAAAATTATAAATTTTCGTAATATTTATACATTTTATATGATATAATATTATATTTTGGTATTAATAAATACTTTTTGATACTCCGTTCCCATTCAGACTTCCGTTTTTCACATTCTGCCGAATTCTGGAGGCGTTGCGTTGCGTTGAGTGGAGGAACTTAACGCCGCGCTTTGTCTCTTTATCAGAGCGAGGAAATGAAAATATTAAATATTTCATTCCACCGCGCGGGAATCGAACTCATTACCATTTACAGTCGCATGCTTGTGTCCCTACACCACGGCACTTCAGTCATACAAAAGACTTAAACGCGTTTCTATATTCATGAAAAAAATATATTAATCTGATATGTCAATCAATTAATTATAATATTATAGTATTATAAATTACAAGTTCTTCAGTTTCCCACACTGCCTAGTTAAGTGTAGAAAATACAAAGATAAAAATATATTTTTACCAATTAACAAATACTAAAGAACCAATCGACGCATACAATAAATACGCGTTGTCATAGCATATGTCATTTAACACAAAAGTGTATATTGGTAATGAAATAAACATAGCAAATAGTACCCTAGTAGTGTGTATTATGTTTATTTCACTAATTTTATGTATTTTTAAACATCGTTTTAAAATATATTAGTAGTCTGTACCCCTTTTTTTATATAAACTATAACTGTTCCAAATTAATTATTCCTCTTTCTGCACAATTTTCATAAAAAGATACATATATTTTGCTTCACGTATTAAATACAGATTTTTATAATACTAGGTGTGCGATTACAAAGTATAACAGTCAATCGATCATTCTTTATATTCTTTAAGCACTGTAGCTTTATAAAAATATAGCCATAAAGTTATAAAATTACAACAACATACATAAGTCATATAGTATAAGAAGTTTCAAAGTCAAAGCTCGGTAAGAGCCTATGAAAGCACATAAGTAAGATAGATACAGATATAGCTAAGCTCAAATTTTTGCGATTATTTTGGAATAGTTGAAATTTTTGAGGATGTAGTGACGCAGGGGCACCAGTGTGCGGCTATAAACGTGTCGATTGTGGTTTCGATTCCCACTTGGAGGATTAAAATATTTAACTATTTCATTTCCTTGATCTGGTAACAAAGCAAAGACTGGCGTCGAGTTCTGCAACTCAACGTGCCTGGAGAATTCAGCGAATAAGGAAGAACGAAAGTGTCTTAATGGGAACGAAATGTCATAAGATTAGGTTCCCAGATTTCCTCTGCCACTCTATGCTATGTGGGATACACTGTGAAGCAAGAAGACATAAAGCACTGTTCTTGAATTTAACGCAGATTTTCAATATATTGATATTTTTTGTACATCTGCTGAAATTCAATTAATTTAAATATTTAATTAAATTAAATAATAAAATAATATGTGACGTCATACAAATGCTGGTTGCTGATATTAGTGAATACACTAATATCCGCGTCCGCCGTTTGTTCTGCTTCCTCGTGCCTCGGGGATGTTTCACAACGCTGCTATAAATGTCTAATTGTGATGAGATCTACTGTAGTACGTTTCCATTATGGTATGAGATTTTTTATTATATTGTTAAATTATGCCATTTAAATGTTTAATTGATGGCTAATGAATATACGTACACATATATTTCATAATAATTTTTTTTTTAGCAAATTTTGTAGTTTAGTTCCTCCATTCAATAGTCATTGCCTGCAGAATTCGGCAGAAAGTGGAGAACAGAGTGTTTTTACACTAGGTTCCCTCTTCCTACCCTGCTTTGTGCGGGATACAGGGTGAAGCTGATTGTAGAGTAAGATAAATATATGTACATATTGTCAAGTTTAAAGTAACACCACACTTTATTTTCTTTTCTATGATAAAGATAAAAAAAATATATATAATTTCAGACGAAATATAATAAAACTACAAAGTGCTTTTTCAATAATATTAATTTTATTTTAACTATGTAAGTTTTAATATACGAGTATTTTCAACCTAGGTTAATTAAATGAACCTAGAACATTTGTAGAAACAAATAAATAAGAATATATATTTTTTAAATTTATTAACAGATAATTAAAATAAAATGAATGAGATACATAACAAAAGTTAAACAATGAGAACAGAACGACCGATGCCCGTTCCGGTGCGATCATCGCGGATTAAAACTGCCGAATTGTACTCGCTCAGATGTAACACCTAACAAACTTGACCCCTGAGGCCGAACTAAATAGAATAATATACATATATCTAAAGTTCAAGTTATATTGGTACATTTGCATACGTCCTTCCATCTGGCTATTGTGTTGTAACGATATATTAACTGCTAGAAGATACGCCGATACGCCTTTCAAAGACAATCGCGCTTTGGAAGAGGTACTATATGGTTATTTTTTATTTGGAAGCTTTTAGTGTGTGTTATTATTTTTTTATTAATTAAAATAAATTTAGATTTTTTAGGCTGAAAGTTGCCACTTCTATGAAATTAAGTTAATATAAAAGTAAAATTGGCTTTAAAATAGTTGATATATTATGTCCCAGATACAAATATGGGAGTTAAATCCACGTTATAATAAGGATATTAATTTTTTATTGCACTTCTCTTATTGTCATTTGAATGAGTAGCTAGACTAGGTACCTTGTTAAGCATCTGCTTAAAAAGGTATCTAGACTCTTTCCCTTAAGAGTATCTCAAATAATCATCGATATTCTATGCTATTTTCTTGAAGCTTGTCCAGCTCTACCGACAATTATTTATAGATATTTTGCGTAACTGCCAATTCCTTATCTAGATCTGTCTAGGAAAAATGATTGAATTCAATTAAGACTGGATAGTGAGTGTAATATACAAAAGCACGATATTGGTAGCGACCAAGGAATTGAGAGAAGTCAAGAGATCTTAGATGGGGGTAGGAAATGGCAACAAGTTATGTAAATTAATTCTTTCTTTCTTTGAAATGGGTAACATATTACTTAATAAATAAATTTTATAAGTAGAATGGTATAGTCTTGTAAAAATGGATGTACAAATATGTACATGTAACTTATTAGTAAGTGATGTAGGGAGGAGGGAGGAGGGCGGAGGTCGGAGGGCTCACAATGGAGCGGCGAAGGTCATCAGATCTTCACGGTATCCACCGTGAAGGTCTCGCTGACGGTTATTGAACAGTTCTTGTACCTATACGAGTCGAGATATATTGCTTTTAATTGCCTATCGGTGTATTTATACTAGTTGTACGATTTGGGTACAATAACTATATACAGAGTATACGTGTATATAATAAAATTCCGCAGTGTAGTCTTAGTTTGCCACTACAAAAATTTAAAATATCTGCAAAAAAAATTCTAACAAGTAAAGCGTATTACACTGTTCAAGAATATTTAGAGGATAAGCATGTATGGAATTAATGTCTATTGAATGTAATGCAGGATAGCTGCCAGCAAATGTAATAGATTGTACCATTGATTTTGAAAAGAGCAACTGTTGAGTTTCTTGCCGGCTCTTCTCAGCAGAACTGCCTTCCGAACCGGTGGTAGCTTTTTGTTCATATGTTCATTCGACGATTCAAAAGTGCTTGTAATAATTGCCTATTTGAATAAAGAATATTTTGAATTTGAATTTGAATACACATAAGTAAAGTATTACATTTACTGGCGTTAAAGTTATAAATCAAAATTATTTATTTGGCCCTAATAAAAGATGTTGGTGTTTTGCTTGTTATTCTACTATTAATAGTATTATAAATGTTATCCTAATAATCAAAATTAATTTCACTATTTAAATACATAGTTCAAAAAAAAATCATGAACAGCAAGTTTTTTTAAAATAAAGATAGTGGAAAATATGAAAGAATCATATGTTCTCAATTATTTTGTATTTATAACTTTTTAAGGATATTTGTTTTTTCAATCTTTAAGGAAAATCCTATATTGCTCCTGTCAAACTATTAAAACGTATAGATTTAGGCTTATCGTTCTATTTCCACGCTAAACAACTTGGACAAGAATTCTTGCAACATTAAAATGTTATCTATCCACCGAACCATTATGTACTATGAGAATTTTATAACAAAAGTTTTGTAAAAAACTAACATAAAAATTAAAAATCCCGGATTTGCTATCAAAATGTCTTGTTAGAAAAACCTGTAATTAATGGTAAGTTCACGTTATCTACATTACAATTGAATTTAGTAGGTATATACAAACGAATTGGGAGGTCGTGGGACCGACGGACAGACATCATTGTTGATAACGATCGTCAATTTTGTTCGCGCTTTGTATTTGCTGTGCTTTATGAGGAAGCGGGTTGATTATGAAAATTTTATTCCGCCGCGAAACAGTACTTCTTTGTTGGTCGTTTCTTGGTTTTGATTAATTAAATGCTTCTGATATCACTTTATAGTCTCGTTAGTATTTTTATTGCCTAATTAAATGTATTTTGTCGTTTGGAGGTTCCATACGTAGGCGAATCAAAAACATTGAAAACATTTCCGTATTTAAAGTTTAAATTTTAAACTACTCGTTGTTGTTTTTTATTTTTTTTCAAGGAGTTATTTAAGAAAAATACCTTTTTTTGAAGTATAGTTCAAATCTTGCTGCAATCTAATTTTTGTGCGGTTTCTAAAAAGGAATATTATTGTACTTTTTGAAGTAATGTAAAATGTTATGTTTATTATTAAGTAAGACACAAGTGTGTCTACATATTTAAAACAACAACTTTTCAGGAGGCACGTTTTTGGTTTGTTGTTTATTGTATAGAATTTATCTGAATTTAATTCAACAATAGTTAAGACTAATAATGAATAGTGAAATCAAATTATAATATAAAAAATATATTTTATCAAGAGGAAATAATATATATTTTTTTAAATTTTATATAAAAAAAAGTTATTAGTATTTCGGATTGGTTTTTGCCACTTATACTTGTGGAAATATATAAATATGTTTTGTGACATTTTATATTAACTGGATATATAAATTAATTAATATTTGAGCTAATTTTATCCATTAACTTGACACCTAAGATACTGCGCTCCGTCGCACGTTGGCAAACCTTGAGGGCGGACTTCTGTGAGTTATCTTCTTTGATTTTTATTTGTTATATTAATTTTCAAAAACATACTTACAAAACATTTTTGTAAAATATAAACATTCTTTTCTTTAGATAACTTAGACTACAATGCAAACGCCTATTAGATTTATAATAGCAAATTCATTTATAGACTACTTGATAATCTGTAAAGTCATAGGTGCAGACCACATTATAATTATTTGGTTTGTAATTTGAGGTTCATATTATTTTGAATTATTCTTATACCTTTTATATACACAATTGCTTAAAATAAATGCTCATTTCTCTCCTATTGATAATAATGGTATATCGAGGGATTTAATTTTCTAGTACTGTGTAGTTTTTAGGTGTATTTCTTTTCTTAATACCACAATTATTAGGTTTTACATTAAACGGTTTATAAGAGCGGGCACAATATTCAGTAAAGAGAGACAAGGCAAAGAAATTGCTAAATACCTTAATCGTATGAAAACAAATAAAACAACCTTTATTTTGAATATATATACATTTATTAAAATCTTAGAACTAAATTAATCTATCAGTTCATTATAAAGCTTTTAATTGTCTAGTAGGTAATAAACATATAAAATACAATATTGTAGTAGGTAACTAAACATGAATTGCACAATATTACTTACGTTTTACAGGATAACTGCTATATACTAAAGATTATTGAAATAGTACTTTGAAAATAAAGATTTGAAATATATTTGAAAAGAAAATTTAAGAAAAAAACTATAAAATTTGTGTAAAATTGGTTTTGAGTATGTTTAACAAAAAAGTTAGTTTTAATATATTTATAATTAAAAGTTAATGAGCATCACATTTTAGTAATTTTAATAACTATATACAAGCTTAATCTACAGTGCAGTAACATACTTAGAAAATGTATCAAGAGAATGAGAATATATACTAAAATTATATATTAGAAAAAAATATATTTAAATTAAATTATGTTATGTTGTGGTAACGAAATATCGTATATGCATATATATATATATGCATATATTTACGATATACATATATATAAATATTTAAGTGTATAAATAAGCCTTAATAAATAAGAAGAAATATATCTGTATACTGAAATAAAAATCATAGAACTCTTTATATTAGATAAAAATAAATACTATTATATAATTTAATATGTAATAACAGCAACAATAAGAACATATATAGTAATTTTATAATAAATAAATAATACCGCTACAAGGAGACAGTAGTAACAAGAAGAAGTATAATAAATACTGAAATAAAAAGCAAAGAACTCGAACAAAACCTTTTTATATTAGATCAAAATAAATATCATATTAAGCTAATATTATGTAATTTAATTAAAATAAATTAATTTTAAATAAAATAACAGCAACAACTAGGAAATATAAGAAAATATATAGAAAATATTATATGAAACAAAAAAATACATAAATAAATAATTTATTAATGATTAAAATATTTAATATCACCATATTCCATTCATAAGTAAATAAAAAATACACGTATTAGTGATTTTATAATACATAAAGAACAGAATGTGAAAAGAAATGATAAAATAGAATAATAAAATAGATATAGAAATCATGAAATAGAATACTAAAATGAGTATTTAAGTTCAAAGTCCAGAATTCCCGCAATACTCGCCGATGCGGTCAGAGATACACTCGAAAATGTCGAA
The DNA here is from genome assembly GCF_056956725.1 of Heliconius melpomene rosina. NCBI lineage: Eukaryota > Metazoa > Arthropoda > Insecta > Lepidoptera > Nymphalidae > Heliconius > Heliconius melpomene. Next base: position 2,504,593 of record NC_140401.1, on the reverse strand, counting down.
CGATATGTCGCAGTTGCGACCGTTGTCTATAAATAAAAAGATTTAATTATTTTATTTATTTCACCATTTGACGTTCGCTCCAAATAACAACTTGGTTTAATTTTCTATTTAATATATTATGGTATTTATATATGGGGACAGCGTCTGACTGTAAGCGCGTCGGTTGTGGGTTCGAGCCCTCTTGGGATAACGAATATATTTAAAAATTTTGTTTGTCTGTTCGGAAGTTTGTAGCGGTGATGAGTTACGCCATTCAACATGCAATGTCTCGAAAATTGGATGGGAACTCTGATGCGGAGTCTTTTCAGTTTAAGTTTAGTCTGCCTACTGCTGAAGCTGATTGTTATGTAGTCATCGAATCTCCGGGAATGTGAAATGAAGAGATCGTCATTATGTTCTCTCTGTATATTTTTCAAGATAAAAAATAGGAGAAAAATGTATATGACATACCCATAGGCACAGTTCTTGAGAACTTGTCGTGATTCCTCATAAGACACTCCCTGGAAGCTTCTAGAACTGCCATGAAGTAACCCCTCTCATTCACTCCGTCAGAGTAGAGTCCTACCAGACCTTCCAATGTGGGGAAACCATAGCCGTCCACCTTGAAAATTTATTTATTAATTAAAAATAAATAAATAAAAAATAAATTATTTAAATATACAATAAAAATCTTTAACCTTTTAAATTATAACAGTGTTATAATTTAAATACAAAAACAATATAGGTATAGGCAAAGGGAACCAAATGTTGAGACATTGTTAATAAACTGAATATGGACGTTTTAGCGTAAAATGGACCAAATACGACATTACAGTTGATTATATATAATATATGAGTTATATTTTATTAACCCATTACGTATTATATTTTATTACAAGAATAGAAATTTAAAAATTCGTAATCGCGTGCCTTTTACGAGCGACAGCTTAAAAGTTATTGTTCAAAGTAAAAACCGCAATACATCCTTTTATGGATTTATTGTGACTCATGAGTCATGTTTAGTTCTATAATTTCAGTCATTTTACAAGCCCTAATTTTTTATAATGACTCGATTCTTCACATTTTTTTTTATGTTGTTCTTTACCTTTTTTTTTAATTACTTAAATCCCACGTCATAGTAAATTTTTAATTAATTGATTATTTATATATTTAGTTCAATTTCTAAATACTATATACTTATAAAACTATAAAGGTGTTAAATCTCAAGTTGACAACCTTGACCTACTGATAAGCCCCGAATACAGAACATCTTAAAATGCGGTCATTTTAAGATGTGAACAGTAATGGTAAAATTATTGTAGATAGGACTGACCTGCATTTAGTTTAAAATTTAAACCTTTTAAAACTAACTAACTAAAAAATAATAATAATAGAAAATATACATTTACACTAAGTTCAAAATATATTTATAAAGTAACTGTATACAGTATATAAATATGTGTATGACTAAATAAATAAAATAAGTGAACCTTGTGAAAAAATGAACTTACCGAACGATATTAATGAAAGGCCTTGGCCTTCAGCAAAGCTCTAATAACAGGCTGCATCGAAGTTTATGACAGTTAAAAATTATTACACTTACATACATTCGTAAAGGGAATTTTATATTTCAAAGGTTATAAATAGATGAATTTCTGTTAATTTTTACGACCCCGTCGGTTTTATAGTGAACAAATTGGAGCAATCTTGCGACAGGATCATAAAACGTTAAGGATTTTTAAGTGGTTAGTGGAAATATGTTTCATTTAATACCAAAATTACCTCTCATGAGGATAATTATTATTAAATAAACAAACTGTTTTAATGAACAATTTCGAATTGTCTACGTACGAGTACGTACGAGTACGAGTACGTACGAGTACGAGTACGAGTGCGAGTGCGGTGAAATAAGAAATCATCTACACTGTATTTATTTTTCACCTGTTTAAATAAGTAAAAAATCATTTTCGTATTTTTTTTCAAAATCAATGAAAAGTCCAATAAATGAAGAATTAGAGAGTGAAAGTGGAAATAAGCCATGAAAATGAAAATAAATATATAACAACTTCGGAATACATAATTTCTATCTCAATAATTGAAAGACAATAGCAATTTATATCCAAAATCCTACCTACCTACAATTGCTTTAGTTTAAAAAATCGATAAATCTAAATTTCTAAATTCCTAAAACTAATAAGCTCTAGTAAATAACATTTAGAAAAATAATAATGAACTATATAATTATTAAGTAACGAAACGAAAACTTAGCATCAACTCATCTCGAATTAAACAACAAGCAATAAGAAAGTAAAACACAACAAAAAACAAAAATATTGACATAGATTTCCAATTTCACTAAAACTAGAGTAAACGAGATATTTATCAGTACAAAATAATTTACTTTTACTTACCGCTTTCACTTTCCGGTACACGCACTGCAGCAGGCACTGGAAAATAAGGGAATTGTGCGTTATACTTTATTTCTATAAATACGGCTTTGCGCTTGAGTTGTGCGTAAAATAACCTATTGTATGCTCAACGGGGTTACTACCATGAATTTAATACTGTGGAAAATTGTGAAATTATTATATATTCTTCTATATAAATAGGGCAGAATAATATTTAAATCAAATGCCAACATAAATTGCAATACTGATGATGAAAGTATGTATAATAAAAGTTTGCATAATATACTCGTATTAAGTAAATTATTGTTGATTTGTACTGTGTTGCTAATAAATGGTAGTGTTTATAGATATTGACATACCAAATGAGTTATCAGCTAGGACGGTTTCCAAGAGTCGCGGGTTTAAATCCCGCTACTTTAATTTTTTTATACGTTTTCTTTAAATTCTCCTGAACAAGTATTTTTTTTAGTTTTTAAGTCGCTATTTACGCCAACTACGTAAACCAAAATATATCTTATTCTTTCCTTAAGCGTAACAAATCAAATGTCGTAAGTAGATGCTATATTTTAAGAATCACTCGCACTAACACCTACAATGGACTATAAATGTAGCCATAAAGCCGAGTTACATCTTGTACTTAATAAAAGTTTCAATAATCCTATTTGTGCTAAATCTTTCAAGGCAGTGGATCTCAAAGTTCACTAGATTTTGATCCATCTAACAAAAAAAAATTATAAAACTTAAGTATGTTCTAAAAAATAGATTATGTTTTGTTAATGCTCAAACTTAATAACGAATGACAGAACTATTTAAAATCAAATTATTTGTTTTTAATGACATGGATAAGACATAAAATTAAATTGTTTTTCTTATTTAAAAATCTCTACTCATTATTTTTTATGAATCACTGGTGGACATGGACTTTGGGAAACGCTGTTGCAAGGCATTACGACCCGTTAACGTCCCTATATAAAAGATGCGTACTAACGAGAGAGCCCATCTTTACACGTCATAGAATTTTATTGGGGCCATAATAAATGATAAGCAAAACGATACAAACGCTTCGTTATTTTAGTTCGGCCATACTTCATCGTATCGCATTGACATTTAAGTTTTATATATATTTTATTTTAAAATACAGAAATGGTTGACCTTGCTAGTTTCTCAAGTATTCATTTAAATTTTAACAATATATTCGATGAAATTAATAACTTACACCAGCTATCCGCTTTTCGTCGTGAGTGAACGGGACTTCCCGCTTGTTCCTTCTCCTCTGCGCAGGCATCGTGTGCTCCTCCTTTATGACGTCTAGAGCCTCTGAAATTTTATATTAAATACTATTAAGTTGTGTTTCTTCACCAATTTTGAAGAATTTAAATATCTATAATTAACACAAACAGTTTGAACAAGTAAAACATTTCTTCTTATATATATAAAATCGAAAGGTCACTCACTCATCACGAAATCTCAGAAACTACAAGTGCTAGGAATCTCAAATTTCGCATAGGACTTACTTATAGGACGTAGGTGCTCGCTAAGACGGGAATTTGCAATATTCGATTTCTAAGGGGTTGTTTTTGGGGTCGAAAGTTTGTATGAAACTTCGTTACTACAAATGCTAGGAGTTTCAAATTTTGCATAGACGTCACTAGGACGTAGTCATGGAGACAGAAATTAATAATAACATAGTTCACGCGGGTGAAACCGCGAGCGGGCCGCTAGTATTTTATATGACGATTTAAATCAACCAAGCCTACTGAATGTTGATTGGAAATATAAGTCTCGAGCTAGATTTAAGAAACATGATCAAGGTCATACTGTGATATGAAATTCACCGCCTTATGTAATATGTATATACAAATATTATAAAACGAAATAGTTTGTTCGGTTTATGTTGCTAATCTTAGAAACTGCTGGTGGTGGTGGTGGTGGTGAACTCGATTCGATGCAATGCATGAGGGGACTACGCACGAGGGGAACATATAAAAATAATTATAGAAAATATTTTTTATCTTTCTATCAATACATAGAAATGTGTAACAATTAATTTATTTATTTATATATTATATGTATATGATAACGTGATTTTAATTTATTTTAAACTAGCGACCCCCTTGCGGCTTCGCCCGCTTTTACTACTGGATTATTCATATAATGTATGTTTGCAAAGCACTTAAGATAATGTAAAAATTAATTAAACCCTAATGCAACCCGCATTTTCGTAGTTTCAATAGGGATTTTCCAATTGTTTTACACAGCAAGGATTTTTTAGTAGGTACCGTAATTTGAAATCTGTGCTACTAATCTTTTCAAGTACTTATTAAAATATTTTTAAATGAATATTTTTAGATAGTTAAATGACTATTTTTAAACGGAAGAAATTATAAACAAAAGCCTACCTACTAATAACTACTACAAAAAATATGAAACCAAATATATCGCGCTGAAATAATACATTCAACTCCAATTATCCAATACGTGCAAACGCATCTAAATCTTCGTTGCTATGCCTCTATAGCGGGCGGGGTTTTTTTTCGAGCTTGTGGTTAATGCTGAAGAGGGTATTCTGTCCCTGATGAAAAGCAAGCACTACGTGGCTGCCTGTGAGGAAAATTAAATAGAATGCATTGGCCGGGAATCGAACCCGGGCCCGCGTGGCAGGCGAGCATTCTACCACTGAACACCGATGACTGCTCATGACGCGCTTGTATAAGCAAAACGTCGCGAGGCGCATTTCGCAGCAATGATTTTTTGATATTGTAAAAACTTCTAAAGTACTTATTAAAATGAAAAAACAGTAAAAGACAGTTCATCTACATTAAATGGCCAACGTAACTAATATACTTATTTATATGTGGAGAGTAAGGGATAAGTAAAACTTGAGTCGGCACAGCTGATGTGTCAACGGCGTGATGTGTCAACAATTAAATGCGTTTTTCTCTAATACTATTCGCAATTTCGAAATAGTGTAAAAAGCAAATTTTATCTTCGTTTAACGTAGAAAATTAATAAAGTATTTTAAAGGATAAGGATTAATATCATTATGGAAAAATATCCCTCACAATAAAAAATATATTGAAATTACTATTTTTGGACAGAAATATGATCACTACACGTTATTCTTAAAAGATAAAAATATGCTGTCGCGGACTTTTTTGTAGATCTTATTAAGAGGAACAATACTCCAGTACATTTTTTTCATGTAGTACTTACCATTAAAGCAGCGCATGCGCGAAAGTGTCTCAACGGGTAGGACTTTAGACATATTTATCGTATTTATGTTAATTTACATAAGAATGTACAAATAATAAACTATATATAAACCTTCCCTGAGAAATACTCGACCTAATGGTGAAAACCGTATAAAAATCCGTTGGGTGGTTTAGAAGAAGAAGAGTTAGAAAGTTCAGACAGACACGAAAAGCGACTTTGTTTTATAAGATATAGGATAGGATTATACTTAATAACTAAAATCAAGTGTGTACAATAGGAAACAAATCGTTTTTTAATTAACTTTTCTTAGATCAAGCATGCCCTACTCTTGTAACAAATTTAATATTTTATTTAAAAAAAAACACATATTTTAGTTTCAACATGGTAGGCAGTGGAAACCATACCAGGTACCTAGTTCCCATTAAGAACCTTTTGAATTCTGAAGGCATTGAGTGGTGATTGACGGAACTTACTTTACCTCATCATCAGAACGAAGAAATATTTAATTTCCTCCTTTCCTTATTTATAATATACTTGTGAATATACTCGTATTTAGTTTCTTAGCTATTAGTTAGTACTATACGCTTAAGTGCAAACCGCAATAGGCAACGGCTGAATGAGCACATATCCCTTATGCAAGGATTTGTTATGTAAAGCTATATGGGCCGTCGGATTGCACAGACTAGTATTTTAGTTACTTGTCTGTGTTATATATGATGAGTAATTTATTACTTCCTTTTGTTTTTATTTTAAATAAATTCAATTTTAAGCCTGTTTTAGTTTATTTTTATATTATAAGAAAGAATGAAATAATATATATTTTTTTAAATCGGTTTAATAACTAAAAAGGCCTTCGTGGTGCATTGAACAATGTCAATGCTGTAGGTTCGATCTTCACTCGAGGCAATAACTATATTTAAATAATATTATTTTTCATTGAAAGGGGGTCGAGGAGGTCTTAACATTATGTTACCTCTATTTACCCCGTTATATGCGAAAAAAAAAATACTAAAAAAAGCATATGGTAAAAAAATAAATGAAAAAGTATTTATAATAACACTGATAAAATTTATTACAAATATCTTTCAAAGATTTTTTAAAATCTATTATTTAAAAGAGTCCAAATTGTCGTTGGTATTGTTCGTTTTTAGAAAACAATATTAAAAATAAATAAATAATATTATTGCAAACATAAAGAAAATTAAAGTATATTTCAGTTATAAATGCACTGTATTTTTAAGTTATATTTCAAAGGTACAAAGTAACAGTAGAACAAGCGTCTGTCCCTTATGCAAGGTTTATGCAACTTAATATATAGGTCAATTGCATTCACTCGACGTCTTTGTAAAATGACCTGTTACTTCGCAATAGTCCAGTATTCTCCATATCAACCTACTTAAAGGAAATATTGCTAACTTGTATAATATATCTAGTCATTTCGAAATTAAACTTCACCATTTCTATATCAACTTCTTAAATTAGAGAGGCGATTTTGTGTAATATTTAATTTAATATCTCTATTTTTAATATAGATCATAAAAGGCTACATAAATAAATTTAAATAATTTTTCCTTGTATCTTAAACATAAAATAAATTATCTCAGTAGATACAAATCTAATCGAATCTGACAATCAAATGTAGTAAGTAAAACCACTAGGGTATAACAATAAAATAAAAATAAAAAACCCTTGACATCTTTACATATATGTACAAATATGCAATACTAATTATATTATTTTACTTAATTATTTATATTTAATAACATATTATCATAATTGTCGGTAATAAAAAATAATTTCATGTATGAGGATATCGCACAGGTCATTAAACCGTGCACTGCGTAAGCCCTTAGCGGTGTAGTCATTTTCGCATAATTATTGAACACACGAATAAGATATGGAGCATGACTTTTCTGTAACTTGAAAAAAAATATAATTACAACTTTAATTATATAGTTTCAAAATTATTTATTCAAAGTGGATGACCGCGTCGAGCCTTATAGAGCACTGTGCAGGCGAGTGGCCTTTACACTGGTCACTAGAATTATTACGATGTTTAAATTTTTTTACATTTTTCGAGTACTATATGGCAAATACGTAAAAAGTATATTTAAATGTCACATTACATAGAATCTAATTATAATATTGTAGAAAACAAATAAAAAATACTGAATGAGTATGACACATAATACCTATATTCATATATGTAAAGCTGTAAACCTATTTAAAATATTACTAAGGCAAAATAAATTCCATTTAGAATTGCTGTATGAATCACCCAATATGTAGATATATGTACAGTACATGAGAACTATACAGTACTGAGTAATATAAGAAGCGGTTTGGCACGACTTTGGCAACTGAAGGCTTTAACGCTAGAATAAAAGGTTAAGTCGGTCTTCCCGGATCAAATTATCTTAAATGTTAATCTTACATCACCAATATAAAAAAAGCCGAATGACTTATCAATTATCAGCCACTTTAAACTATTATTGTTTATTTTTTATTAAATACAATGTACGTGTAGTTTTATTGTATTTGATTGTTAGATTGTTATTTTTTTTATTACAATTTGTTTTTGGAAATAATTATTTTAATATGTTTTTATTAATAGGAATTTCATTAGTTAAATATGTTATTGTCGGTATTATTATTATGAAATAGTTGCCGTTTATTGAGTTTTGCTTCGTGATCAATTTTGGTGTTTGACTAGGATTTTTTTGTTTGGACAAAGAGGAAAATGAAATAATATAATAACTATTAATAAAATTAATATTAAAACAAAATTGTTAAAATACAAATTAATAGTTATTATTCTAAAGTAAAGAGAGAGGCTGTAAAGAACGTAGAAGTTACGAAGATTATTACATGTATCTGTAAGGACTCCATCACTAGTACCGACTTCAAAAGTAAAAGATTATAAATAATAAATAAGTATAATATAATTATTAATATTACTTATTATATTTTTATTATTTTTACTTCAAAGTAATTAAAATATTATTTTCCACAATTTTCTTTTTGTTTAAATTTCTGCATACAGACATAATTTTACAGTCCATTTTGAAAAATATTAGTTATAGTAAAGATAAAATCAGGCCGAAATTGAAACACACGCTTTTCCTGGCATAGCAGGGTAGGTAGAGAGAACCTAGTGATATGACACTACGTTCACCACTTAATTATGCAAATTTTTAAGCATTGAGTATTGTGTGAGAGAAGAGAGAGAAATGAGAATAATTTAAATATAATCAGACCTCCGAGTGGGGATTGAACCCGCAAACATCGATTCAATAATCACACGCTATCTCACTTCACCTCGACAGCCTCTACGTTCTGAATTGATATCGACGCATTTTATTTTAATGTCATACAAAAAATCAACTTAAGTGATTTCGACAAGATATCAGATCTTTATCTTTTTGATTATTTCATGTTCATTAATATTGCTATTTAAGAACATACGAGTTTAATAATTATTTCTTGTAATAATTAAAAGATGTGTTCAAGATGTAAAGTAAATATTTTATGGACTCCTAACCGTTAATTGAACAAGTATGTCTTAAATATACACAGGTCTTATCTCAATACTAGAATATATTAATTTAGAAATAAAAAGGCAAGAGTCCATTTGCATCGATTATTTATTAATACATTATAAACAAATTCGTATATCTTCTTCTCCAATACGTTCAATTTACAAAAATCGGCAAAATAAAAAAATTGTAACAAAACATTTTCTTACGATAAACGTAAATTAAATAATTAATAAAAACATAGATGAGGAGCGTCCACTGTAGTAATATGTATTCAAGTTCCTCAATAATAAATGTTATGACATTTCCTTATGTACTCATTAAAAATGGAAAAATGGAAGTATACTTGCATAATTCATAATTAATTTTCTATTGTTTAAATGTCAAAGTATGAAACTGAAATTAAAAACAATTTTATAATCAAATCTGAGTCACGCGGGATAAGCAGAGTTAATCTGGGAACCTAATCCTTTCGCATTAAGACACTCCGTTCCCAATAAGACACTTCCGTTCCTACTTTTCCACAGAATTTTGGGAAAAATATAAAATATTTCATTACCTCGAGTGGGAATGAAATATTTATTAAATTTTATTCCATACAAACTTTCAACCCCTATTTCATCCCTTTATATATAGATAAAGCCTTTATATATAGATTATCTATAGATAAAGATAAAAAATAAATTATTTTACATGACGCTTAATAGCTTATTGAGGAGTTGACATACACTAGCTAGTCATTACGCCCAAGGACTTCGATTATAGTCAATAGTTTATTTGCAATTTTTTACTATAATTTGCTAAATCTTATAATTCTGTTTAATATTTATTTATAAGGAATGATTGACATTTTAATTACCCATACGCACATAGCGTCGATTTTTCGTTGGGAAGCAAATTGAAATTAGGATATCATTTGGTTAGATAAAATGAATAATGTTATTTATCTACTATGTTATTGTTAAATTGAAATCGAAATTAAATTTCACTACTAAAATTTAGCAAGATATATATGTAATTACGTACATTTGCGTAAAAGTAGTCGTCTAGTTCAAGTTTTATAAGAGAAAGCCAATCTGTCACTTTAATCAGATGTGAGTATGAGATATGCGACAATTTGAACTAAACTATGTGATGTAGAAGTGGGGGAGATTAGGGTAATAGGAGTCACTTAAGCTGGATTTCCAACAAAATAATATTTATGATAATAAAAATATTGTAGCCGTTTTTAAATTAAAAATACTATAAAGCTAAGTTTAATTTATTAGCTATAGCGGAATATAATTTAAAAATAACTTCATAAACTTCTTAGGAACGGTTTAAAAACATATTTATTATTATTTGACGTTTTATGGGCTTATGTACTTTCCATTACATCGCCCTAATCTCCTCTTCATTTGCAGATCGGTTACAGTGTCATTACGTACGGCTATTGCCGCAATACTTTCACTGTTGACCTTGACTAGTGCTCATAGGAAAGCTATTTTTATTTTCTGATAATTTATATATTAAATTTATTTTAACAAAAGTAACCTTATATTTTCGGTAGAAGTTCTGACTATTTAAATATCATAAATAATTTACTAAGAAATTAAACCGAAATGCAATAAAAAAATTCCATCCATTTTAGTCATTTAACAATTTTTATGTCAAAAGCATCTTTATTTTATATATTGTCAAGCTTTGTCCCTTTTACATTACGACAGGTAGACAAAACTTAGTGTCAAAACACTCCATTTCATGTTATCTGAAGTTATTTTATATTTCTTTACTATATATACTCCGAGCTACCAAATCATACGTAACGACCTGTTGCCATAGAGCTCTACGTATCACGTGTAATTGCGAGTGCAGTACTTTCACTCTCGACCTTGGCTACCTGATACCAACTTTACTCACATAATGGTAACAAGAATCAACAAACATGTTTGAACTCTTTATATTATTACGTATTGTACCCTTTACTTACAGATGTATAAAATGTAGTGATACTGCACTATTTTTTCCATTTTCCAGTGGTAAATTATAATTTTGATTGTTTATTTTGTAAGCTTTCACATTTATCTTAAATGGTATGGTAATGATTTTATCATACCGTTTTTAATAAAATATTATAAAAAAGTCACATTTATGACAATAAATATTTACCTCTTAGTATTGAAAGTTTTATCTCTTCCTGGCAAAGGGAGATTACTCGTTCTATCTTTTGCGGTGCAGTTGGGGGATTTCGACATCTTGTTTCCTGTAAAAAAAAGTAATTTTTTTTTAATAATTATACAGTTTATGCAAACGTAATATATTAAGCTTTTTAATAACAAAAATATACCAAAAAGCCAATTTTTATATCTAGAGTTATATATAAAGATTGAATTATATTTATTGTCTACGTGTGCCTGGGCACATTTAAATACTAAAACCACTGTATTAAAGTATTTATTATTCAAAAATAAATATATCTTTCTATCTAACATCATCTGCAGATCTCTTAGTACAGAATTTGTTAGCAATTCTTCACACGTTGTGAACGTAAGGTTGTAAACAAGGTCTTACAAGCATTGAGCTAATTTGAATGTTATATTTGTTTGTATTTTTTTATTTTATTTTTTATGTTAATGGCGTCTTTAACGCAATGTGCATTCTTTATTATTCTTTTTAGTTATAGTTTATGAAAGATTCTTTGAAGAAAATTATATTCTATCTAATTAATAAAATTCCAGATTAGATTAGCTTAAGCCAAACGTATTATTATTTTCTAAATAACTGCCTTTTTTAGAATGGCTAAAAATATAAAATTAGCAGATTGTATATTTTAAAAAATAATTTAAATTATAAAATAAATATAAAAATTAAAGATATGGGTATATGATATTGGGCGGAAAAAAAATATTATTTACAAATTCATGCATATATTAATATAAATCATCGAATGTCCACAGTGCACAAGGCTTTTATGTCACGACCGACTCTCGATATGGGAGATTGAACACAAACACAGGCCAAATACAATAAAACGAATTTTATTGTTAAAATTCATGACTATTTGACCATTACATGACCCATATTCTGGTAGAATCCATTTCTATAGTTTTTCTTATTCAGTTTGTCTAAATATTAAAGAAAAGAAACACTGTGTGTGTGTGTTTAATTCATAATCATTCTCAAAAAATATTAATAATATGTAAGATATGTTTGGAGTATTAAAAAATATAACTCTAAATATATACAAAGACAATAAACGCAATAAAAGCTTAGATAATTAGAAAAAATAAAATCTTATACAATTTCTTACTGATCCAGCATTTCACATAGTAAAACCGTCGTAGTAAAGGGAAATAACCTTAACAAGACGGTTGTGGGTTCGATTTCCAATGTTGAAATTTTTTGAATTAATAGTGGGAAACGGAGAGTTTTAACACTAAATTTCCTCTGCCTACCGTACTTTAAGCAGGCATTTAATGTGAATCTAAAAAATATTTCCTTTCTCAACACTAGTAGATAACAATTTCAACAATCAACAATTCAAAGCACGTATCTACATCTTACCTAATATTGTAGACTCTTATATAGATTACGGTATTTAAAACAAAAAACTGTATCTCAAAGCGATTAGTAAGTTCAGTTACAATGTATGGAAATGGAGGTTATGTGAAAATTTGCATAAACTTAGTATTCATAGAAAGCATTAGTTTACTGCAACGGGGTATTGTTTGTTTATCTCCTAACCTGGTTAACTGCTAAATGAGAGAAATATACAAAAAATAAGTAACTTTTGAAATTACACATTCTTTTGCATATGTGAAATTGGTTGCTTCCAACGCGTCAAGAGAATCTATATTATATAAACAAATAAATGAATTAAAGCTCAAGCATTAAATGCAAATAGCGTAAAATACTTAATTAGTTAGAATATTTATATTTATACTTATAATAATATCTGTACATTTCTAATGAAAAATATTAGTGAAAAATTTATAACTTTTGATTTTTTTATAAATATTTATACAACCATAAGTTCTTTCGGTTCGGTTATGATCAAAAAAGCTTGAAGATTCGTTTTTTAAATATACAAAATATTTTTTTGTTTCTTCAGTTTGTACATTTTAACAAAATTGCCCTTTTGCAAGACATAATAAGTAAAGAATCACGTTTTTCCTATTTTTCCGTTAAATTCAAATTAAATAGAAATAAAAACATCTATTTTTACTATTCATTTATTCGATACTAAATTGACATTTTGGCTTTTAGTGTCGCTATAACATCTATTAAAACAAATAACTGTTTTCTAAACATTTACATTTAAAAAGTTTACATATTTAAAGTTATTTATTTTCATATAACCGCTACATTTACTTTCACATCAAAAAGATTCGACTCTCGTCCGATCATATGAGTTTGTAGAACATGTATCAAATACTGATATCCATTGGACGGTGAAAGCTGCATTTGAAGCAAAAACTAAATTACTTCATTAAGAAGTAATAAACTATAATGTATTGCACTTTATATTATAATTATGCATTAAATTTAAAGGCTAAGGACGTCGTGGCACAGTGGGTCGCGTATGACTGGAAAAACGATGCTTGGGGGTTCGAGTCTTACTCGATTTCAATTAAAATTAAAGATTGTAATCTTTCGGAAAATAGGGAGTGTATTAACACTAAATTAACTCTACCTACCTACTCTAATGCTTTGCGGGAAATAGTGTGAAACTTTTTTTAATAAGTTTAATAGTAATAAATTATTTACATATTAATAAATTATTTACTATGTAATTACTAAAATAAAATATTCATAGAAACGAGTTCCAAATATGCTGTAATAAAATGGTATTTAATTATAAATGATTGTCTCGATTTTAAAAGATGCATTATCACTTAATAGTTTTATTTGGTCTTTGCGAGAAAAATATACCAATTATGTTAAATAGTTAACAACCAAAGAATATACTAATTTAGATAAATTAACAACTTAGATATGCGTAAATAGAATTAGTTCAAAAGTCAAAGGTCCTTCGAGCAATTTTCTTTTAAATATTTCTTTTACGTTTTGCCTCGTATATAGAAAGGTGAGCAGAGATAACCTAATGTTAAGTTACTGGGGTCTTGTTTTCCACCTGATTTTAAGATAATGCGTATTTTGTTTTACCAGAGCAGGAAATGGAAATAATTAATTCCCCCGAATGTAAATCGAACCCACAAATGTAGTGTTAACATTTAAATGTAAGCTTAAGCCATCTCACTGAACCACGACGACCTTCAGCTAAGTGAACTATGTCCTATAAGTACCTATATTTAATCTAAGAAATAAAACTAGCCTGTTTTTTAACAAGGACTAAGATTTTTTAAACGAATTCTATTTGAATGATCGTGTATAGAACGCGAAACTGGTCCTAACCTAAATATTGAATGATTGCAAACAGACTGTTATATAAGTAATGAACCGTAAACTCTTAAGCAAGTTGCAGTCTTAAGATAATTCCTAAGCCACAATATTATTTACTATCGTTACGTAAGCTGTACCTAATTGAACGGAACGAGCTGTATGGAATTTGATCTTTTAGTATATTAATTTTGTTAATGCTTCTGTGGTATTATGAGATAGCCTTTTTTTCTCAAGTTCTAACTTTATTTGGAATATAGCAAGGTAAGGTAGGCAGAGAGAACTTAGTGTCGAGACACTCCACTCTGCGGCTTCTGTGGGAATTCGGGACTACATGACGTAACTCAACGTCGTGCTCTATTTTACATTTATGTCGCTTTGTCTTATGGTTACGTTGTTCTATTGCGCCACGATGCCTTTATGTATAATATTTATACTACAATTTTCAAAGTTAACAGAAATTTCTTTGTAGGTATATAAGAAAATTTTCCCCATTTGAATTTGAATAAAAAACTTTAACCTTCTTTATATCTACATCATAATATATTACTTACATAGTAGGGGAAAATATATATATTTTCCTTTTTTATGTATATTTGTTTATTTTTGTTGGTCAACAAATTTCTTATAATTGTAGTATTTTTTGAGTTCGAAGTTTCTGTACACTTGTTATATTATAAGATTCTCAGGTGAATTTTCCTTTTCAGTTGACAAATATTTGAAATCAGTATCCTTTAAAGTTTAAAATATATTTCGATTTGTTTAAGCTCCGATAGCTATAGCACAATCGAGTGCAAATATACAGAATTGTCACAATTGAGTCATACTAAGTGGGCGCAACCTTGCCAACTCATTTATAGATGTGTCTCCGTGTATGGTAATGTGTAGGTTGTGACGTTAAAGGCTTTTAAATCCGCTATGTTCCTTATAATCTTCATCTTGAGAATATGTAAAAACGATTTATTAAGCGAGAAAGACGCTTTTAGGTATTCGATCTTCACTACGATTATTTCAAAAATAAAAAAATCAAAATCAATCAAGTACAGCAGGTTTGGGGGGGGGGGGGGCTAAAACACTTCGTTCTCCTTTGGAGAGCAGAGTATATACACAATAGAGAAGAAAGAACTCTGAACCTCGTTAAATACAGTGGGTATATTGTATACTAGGGGTTTTTTAACATCGAATTTTTAATATATTTTACGATGTTTGTATATGTATAACCTTTCGCAAGTTTATATTTTTATAACTAGTTTTAAAATGTAATCCAATTATTGATTTCATTAAAGGAAATAATTAAAAATAACTGTTGATCTATTTACGTAATATTTTGGTTACACGTATAACAATACCCAACAAACAATAAAATTACTATAATATGCTACTAATATAAAGTTACTAGCATTATATTAGTAGGAAATTTATTTCAAATTATCATTAATTAAGTGTAATATAAAAAAAACTAAAAACACCTCTCATCGCCTTCTTGAAGAGTTTTGTAATCTACTGGAAAAAATGTAGGTATACCATATACGGCAACGTCCAGTTAGACAACATTAGACACCTACGAATTTTTGCAATGAAAGTTTCTGCCGATATTTCATTTTTTATCTATGTCTTAGTCAAGTTCAGACGGAGAGCGGAGAAAAGAGAGTCTTAACACTAGAACGAAGTCGAAAACAAAAACCGCAACATATTTTCTGATGGATTGCAGCATTTCCTTTAACCTCTTTCACTGATAGACTAAACGAATGTTTACGTAACTCGTTGCGTCAAACCTCGTCGTTTAAAAAACATCTTCCCGGTGTGAAATTGCCTATTACTTATTTAATTGACTTGTTACATGCTGTACAGTTTACCACTTTAATGATTATTGTAATAGTTATGATACAATCTAAATAAATATTTATATATAAATTTTAAAATGGGGAACGGAGTGTCTTAACACTAGGTTCCCTCAGGATACAGTATGAAGCTGTATATATATGCATAAATTTACCCGGCGTTGAGTTCTGAAGAAATAGAAATGTAAACGTAAATAAATATTTCACTTTCTCGAATGGGAATCGAACCCACAATCATCGCGTTACTGTCACACCCTTATGCCGCTGTGCCACGGCGGCCTCCAACAAGTAAATCTAGCAAAAGTCCGTTGCTTTTAGAAATTAATATCGACAATAAAACAAGTAAATCGTTGTAACTAGTTGTAACGGATAATCAGCTCAACTACCTTACAGTGAATTACTTTCCCTGGTCACATTTTCTCTCTAGTTCATTGTTATATAGCACTCTTTGCCAGTACTGTTGGAAAAAGTAACTATAACCATATATTTAAAGATTCTAACTTCATTTATTTAACAAAAAAGCTTACGTCATATGTAAAACTGTAAACTGTAATGGGACTTGTATTTGAGACGTTAATTTTTATAACTATTGATTTTATTAGGTTACTTTAGGGTAGACATAGAGAACCTCATGTCAAAACACTTCGTCATCCACTATTCATCTGAGTGGCGGAATTTAACGCCGCAGTTTGTTTCGCTATAATTTATTAAATGTAAACTTATTGAACTATTGATAATATCTGTCTAATATCTGTCTGTCTAAGTATTATTAATAAGTCACCAGCCATTACGTCAATAACTGCGGCTTATAACATATTTGTATATTTCAATATTTTTCTGTAAAAAGTCTTCTCCCAAACTAATGAGTTTAAACGTGAATGAACCCTAAATTTGACTATTTTGTGGTTATTTCAAAATTATTCCGTGCTTTGTTGATTAGCACAATCCTACATAGGTATTTGTATTTGTAGTTATGGTAAATGTAAAATGCAAGTTACGTTCGAAATGTCAACTTTTTCGAATTATTTTTTCAATGCAACCATTATATATAATATAAAAGTACAGTTTTATCTCAAATTTTATTGAGCTACAAATTTTTTTAGGCTGTAGTCGTTCAGTGGTACAACCACCAACTAGTGGCTGTAAAACAGTTGTAAGTTCGACTCCAATTTCAGTGAATGAATTATTTTCATTTCTTCGCTTGGATAAGCGGAAATCGGCTATGAGTTCTCATCACGTAATATCCCGCAAAATTAAACGTAATGTATTTCCTCTGCCTACCCTGCAGTATGCGAATACGGCGTATAGTTAAAAAAATATTATAATATTATATTTTGGTTTCCGAATAAATCTTAGATATATCGTACAATAAATCTTAATTGTTAATCTTTATTGTGTTACAGTTTTACAAATCTGAACTCTAATAATGAAATAGTGTAAATTCACATGTACGAGTACTATTTACACATCCTATAGCACCTTTATGTGAATTTAAAACAATGACTACGTATAATAATTGCTATTTATATTTAAAATACTATAATAAACCTTAAAAAAGTAGATTAAAATAACATTATAATGTTATATTTAAATCAACGTTTTGTAAAATTTATTTTAATACAATTATATTTAAGATAATATTTTTTTTATTTGCATATTTCGACAACCTTGATATTACATTATATGCAATATCAGGATTAAGATCATTCTCCTGCTATAAATTATTCTGTCAAAATGATATTGTGCAAATATTAAAAGATATTGCGAAAATTTGAAATGTAACGATTTACGTTAAACTTTTATAAAATTACGATTACCTTTTTTAATATTACTTTTATTAGTTATTACTTATAATAACATAAAATTAACTTTAAATGTTTGTACTCCTATATAGATTATAGATGTTACTAAGTTAGATTATATCATAATTACATATAGGTACGTGATTAAAATATACAGTCACAGTTCAGTAGTAACAAGTCACACGCCTTCAAGGCTGTCTAGAAACTGGAGCAGCTATGTGAATTGATTTTGTTGTCCAACATAAAATCAATTATTATTTTTTCCTTAGAAACCAGTCTTAGACATACATATACATATTTCGTATTAAGAATTAGTTATTATACATAATGCTAATTTACGAATAATATAACGTAATTCTGAATTTAGAGATATTTAAAAGATTTTCATTTAATTATATTAAATTAACATACGTTTTATTAATTTCTATATTTATTTGTTAATGATTTCTAAATAACATATAATAGAAATAAAATACTTACTGTTTCAGCCGATATAGCACTATCACTCAACGAAATACTAAAAATATAGAGACACCATAGCAATGCACTAATTCGCTGAACCATTTTAATCACAATCACCAGTAAAATTATATTATATTATACACGATTTTCCTATTTGTTTATATATAAAAATATATATTTTAAATCGCTAGCGAATTTCTTTATAGTATGGTAGCGAAAGGCGCGCGTCCGAACGCAATATGGATGTTGGATTGATCTTGCGCCGATTTTTGAAAGGCCCGCGTAGGAGGGTTTCGCGCCTATTACAAGCTGTCATGTTATGGCGTTCCGTTACAACATCACTATATTTTTTTAATATGCAATAATAAGTATATTTAATTAGTTTAAGAAAATATTTATTTATGTTATTCTTTATATTTCTAAACAATATGTTGTGTTATATTATAATATATTCTAATAATTTACATATATTTGCATTCAAGAAACGGTTAGTATAATTAATCAAGAATATTGTACTTGAATTGTAACGCTCGTTTGCCTTGTGCTTTTTCCAAAAAAAAAAAAATAGTGTATATGTCATTTGTCGATCAAACACGATGACAGATGAAGGATGACGTATGTTGGGTGGCCTCGTATATGTGGAGCCACTGCAATAAGTGCTGAAAAGTACATTTTACGTTATCTTTAAGAAAATTATTATATCAGTTTTTTAAAATTAAAACGAGCAGAAGTTAGCGAGCGAAATAAGGAGTGATGCCCACTTATTTTGGGTACTTTAACTTAAATTTGATAATTGTCAAAAAATTAAATGATTATAAATATACTTTAGCAATATAATATCAACATCAACGAATTTCTCTTGCACTAGAAAACTAATGTGGTAAAAAAAGTAGGCGATGTCACCATATTTATGATGCATTCCCGCGATAGAAATCTTGACATTTCTTATCTGGAGCACTTAATAATGGCAGTAATTACAATAGATAAAACAAAAAGTTGCACTGGAAACTTCACAATAATTATTTTTATTTATAATAAGACAATTGAATGCATTAAATAAATCTTTAATTTAAATTACAACGGTAAATGGCAAGAAAGAAAATTATAAAGATGCACCTACTCAATTTTAAGCTCTTCGTTAAATATTATAATGATATGATATAAATATAAGGTTTCGTATGAAAAGTAATGGCGGCAATTTATAGTCGAATCATAGACTCGGAATCTTGAGGATTAAACTTTATAATAAGTAAGCCGCTTTTTCATTTTTGTATTAATATGACATATTAAATTATTAACATTGTTTATGTAGTTAAATATTTTTATTGTATGTACTTCTCCTACATTCTACAGTACGAAGAAGTTTTATATTCCATATCACTAAAAATTTTCGAATTTTTATCTATTTGAAAGAACCTGTGGGGTTTCTTTGCCTACCCTAACCTATATTATTTAAAAAACGTATAAAATTACAATACTGGTATGTACTACTAAAATCGTAAAAGATGATGATGCAAAGTAGGATAACACGCGTAATTAAGTCTTAAAGAGTTTGTTTTATGAAACTTGTATGAAAGATAAAATCGCAATGAAGCAATCAGTCAACTAGGGCATACGAGGCTTATGAATCTAGATTTTCTCTGTGAAACCTGAGTATAGCACTAAATGATCGTCGCGATATAAGTATGTCTTATGAAATATGTTATGTGACACCCAATGGGAATAGTTTTAGAAATTATACTAACAAATTATCATATTACTGTTTTAACAGAAACTGTTTCAGCACGACGGGGAATGAGAGTCGAAAGAATGTCAAAAAAGAGTTATGAAATAAGAGTACGAGAGACTGGTAGTGGTAAGAAAGGCAGGGAGACACATCGGTTGACCATCGAGAACACAGTATCGATGATACTTGAAGTCACTTAAAAAGATGAGGCCCCCCTGGAGGGCATCTGCGGGTTGATGATAGTAGACGAGGCCAAAAAGATATGGAGAGAGTGTAGCGTTTGGCGCTTATTTAATTACAAGCAAAAATAAAAAAAAATCAAATCTTGGAAAGAATGAAAACATCCAGATGCTAAACATACATACCGGCACAAAATAATCTTTAAATGTAAACATTGAAATGTCAATGAAGTTTTTATTTTAAAATTACAAATATATAGGTAACTATACCAAAAACTGTGATCAATAAGTAATTAAAAAAACACACGCACAAGAAAACTTATGCTTTATTTATTTAGAAATATTATAGCTTTAACCATTACGAAAAGTCTCTTGGACGAAAAATTTACTTTCTGTCGATTTCTTTAGGATGGGACGAGTTCACTGCGCTTTTACTAACAGTATGTAACAACTGCATCGACATGAGTCTCCGTTGTGAAATTAAAGTTGATCGTCTGTCATTATAATATTCTTCGATCTCTTGTAGAGTCAAATCTTTTGTTTCTGGCAGGCAGAAGTATAAGAAGATACAGCCTGGAAGAAGAATCTGTTTCTTAAACACTATTTTTTTATATTACTTACTGCACTAAAAAATAAAAATAATAAAAATATATAATCACTCATTAAATAAGTTAAAAAAATTCAAATGAATGCAAATGATTTTCAAAAATATTCTGCGAGTATTATAAATATATAAATAAATTATATTATATATAAATATTATTTATATATATAGATATCAACAGAATAGCAGCAGCAGCTAGTTGGTTTTACGGACAATTGCTGTTAAATAAACTGATCAGAGAGAGAAGAAACTACTCTTAAGTAATCGATAAGGTGTGTAAAGTGATATAACCTAAATCATTTTTCTGCCTACATAGCATAATGCATGAGTTGCATGTGAATAAAAATACTGATAATAAAACTGATAGATATTTACCTAGCAAGGAGCAAATACCAAACGCTAAAATGGTATACGGAAATCCAAGAAAATCTCTTATATACGGATAGCACTTGTTAGCTGAGAAAATTAATAAATTCAAATTCATAAGCGATATCCCACCAAGGAGTCCTCTTACCTAAAATATAATATACAGAACAACAAACAACTTCTACAATTGTGCGTAGCATATTGGGGGAGATGAAAGTATTGCAAATTAAAAAGTAAATCAGCTTCACGCTGTATCCCGCACACATCAAGGTAGACTGAGGGAACCTAGTGTTATGACTCTCTGTTCTCCATTATTAACTGAATTCTGGAGGCAATTCTTCTTCAATGCCTTCAGAATTTAATGCAGCGCTTTGCCTCGACACCACAGCAAAAAAATTAAAATATTAAATATTTCATTTCTTCGAGTGGGGATCGAACCCACAATCAGTCACCTTTACAATCACACATTGTGCCCCTGAGTCGTGACTGACCTCCTATATAACAATGAAAATAAATATCAAAAGGCATACAAAGAGAAAATAGATAGTTAAAACTTACTTGTAAAGGATATAATTCGTACATAATCAACGGCGGTAGAGTATAGTAGCCGGCGGTAATAAACATGATGTAGAGCATGAAGCCAACTTGCGGCAATATGGTGGATTGCGTTTCATAATGGATCAGGAGCCCGAGAGACACGCATACTATGCCTACGCCAAGACCTGGATACAGTTGAAATATATTTAAAAAATTAGCGAATTTTTACTTTATTTTATAAAGAAATTAAGTAGCTTCTCCCTCTGATGAAAAAAGTAACAAAAGTTTGCTTAAAAAGTATCAATTTATACCAGAAGTAAGCGCTAAAGTTCTTCTCCCAACATGAAATATAATTACAGCCACAAATAGTCCCATAATTATTCTCGTAATGCCAAGTATAAAGTTTCCTACATCAGCATTGATGGATGACTTAGATCTCTAAAAAGAAATTTTAAAATATTAAAATGATTTCTTTGATTTTTATATGAATTTTCCGTATTAACAACTATAAATAGTCTGAAACAAATTAAAATAACTAGCTTTTAACAAGATTTAACAAATAATTTCTTATATTTCACTCATTTATTATTAATTAAGTAAAGCTACAGAAATGAAAACTCACCTCTAAAATATCAACGGTCCACATAAAAATAATTGATGAACCAGACAGTTCCGCTATAAGCTTATATATTGTCATTAGACAAAACGGCTTATACGCGGAAGGTCTTAGGAGTGCAGTCAGTTGTTCCACAAAGGTTAATCTAAAAAAAATTAAAAATAAATTAATAAGAAACTAATTTGAAATTAACTCGTATAGCAAAAATTTACCTACGAATTTCGTTGTCGTTCTTAAATTCAAGTAGGTCATCCATTTCCGGCTGAATATTGTATTTTTTGCTGCGAAACTTTTTAAGTGATTTAATAGCGTCTTCTGGTAAATCCTTTTGAATTAAGTAATACGGTGTTTCAGGGAGATGTAGGTTGAGAAGGAATAAACATATTGCGAATGCGCAAGCTATATAACATAAAACTGTCCATTTGAATACAGATCCTAAGCCTGCCTGAAATTTAAGTTAAAGTATATAGAAATAAATTAAAAATATACACAGGCGTCATGTATAAGAATAACCAAAATATCACCTGTACGGTAATCCCAATTGACATAGCAATATTGGGGAAGGAGCCGATAACGCCGCGCATATTTGGCAAAGATATCTCCGTCATATAAACCCTGGGAACGCTCATCACCATTCCGATGCCGACACCAGTTATTATTCTGCCTATAATGTTATTATTTATTCTTTTAATTATTATTTGATAAGTATTGTCGTAAAAATGTCTTGAGTTGAAAGAAAAGAATAGAAAGACAGAAAAATATATCAATGAAGTAAATGCCATATAGATAATTAATATATTGAAATTTCAACAATTGAATAATATTATGGAGCTAAATTTTAAAAAAGGACTATATAATCTAAAGGCTTACCGATAATGATTTTCTTAGCCGAATCCGCCAAACTGATAAATAACCAACCGAGGCACACCGGCAGTTGGCTGTATATCAACATAGTGCGACGACCAAACTTGTCTATCAAATAACCGCACAGTACACAGCCGAAAGGAGAGAATAGAGGCATTACACTGGCTGAAAATAATAACAATGCTTTAAAGGTTATCTTTAGTAAATTACTACTACATTTTTTATTAGATAGCTAGGTACAAAAAATAATATTTTTATAGAGTAAAAAAATATATATTTTTTTTATTATTTTGATATAAAATTAAACATTATAACAGACAGGAATACAAATAGATAATTTGATATTGGGCTCTGTATTTTCTCTAACAGACGCCTGGAGAGATGGAATTAGGCCCAAATTTGAAATAAACACATTTAATTACCTTTTTTATACTTTTCTCTGTTAGAAATAGCGAAATTGACATCTTTGTATAAATTTATCAATCATAAAACTAGTAGCTACAGATATTAATAATATTTATGAATAGAAAAAAATATACAAATGAAGTATAATGATACTGGGATAACTATACTTTACTTTTTTATGTAACTAGTAATTTCTTAGTATTCTCCTTCTACATACAAATCTATTCTCTATGTTATACCAACCAATCCAAGATTCATCGTCGATGGTCACTTTAATAACCGAATCAGGTAACCTCAGCTGCGGAAGAGTGACTGCTGAAAAGCCAAAAGCCAGTCCAATGGTCACCATCGACAGATTTATCCAAACGCCATACCCTAATTGGATCATCGACGTCGCCGTCCAAAACCCAGGATCTGGATAATTTACTTGTAATTCCGTGGGCATTTTTAAGTCATGATATTATAAATGGTATTAATACAGCCTTATGTTTAAAAACTGCTGTGACATCTATCACTCTAACAATACGTATACATGTGCTTATTTTTTTAATATAATGTCTAAGATTTCTGCATATAGTGCTTCAATTTGTTGTATGACAATGGTAAAGTAATTAAAAACTTTTTTTAAAATAAATCATTTTTTATTATAAAAAAAAATATTCTTAAAACACCAAAAATAATTCGAAATTTATTTAATGAACCTTTGTCATTTTAGGATACACATATGGTCTTGTATACTTGTTATTAGCAAAATCTGCGGTAAATGTCGCCTTTCCATTCTTTCCCACCTGACTGTGCACGTATTCTTCAAAGGCTGATAGTATTTGGAGGAGGGAACTCCTCGATATGGAATCGAATTCTATACCATCAGCGTCTCGAGTTGGGTTATTTCCTGTAAAGTTTTCTACTGTTATAATATATGTGGACATTTGTATTGTATACTATGCTGGAATATCTTTTAAACTCTAGTGTCAATGTTTTAATTAGAATACATTATAATTTATAATATCATCAATACTTATAAAAGAAAACTAAATGATAAAGCTGTTAGAATAACATTTTGGGCTGTAGTTAAAAGGAATTAAAAAAATACATTTTATGCAAGAAAATCATATAGAATTTACCTTTTTCCTTGAATAACTGAACTAAGTCCGCTCTGCACCAAGCAACAAGAAGGTAAAAGAAAACAATGCGCCACATTTTCGATTGAATTGGAACTATCGAGTCATAAGATCGTAAAAACCGTTCTTTTTTTGCAAAACGTTGATCACGTATGAGTATCGGCATAAAGTTAGCATTTCGTTTTCTCTAGTTCCTTTTGTAATAATTTTATGATATACTAGCCACCATCTCGCGGCTTCATGTCATCCATGACTTTTAATAAAAATTAATTTATATTAATATTTCATTTCCTCGAGTGGGGATCGAACCCACAACTTGTCGATTTTACAGTCACAGTTTGTGCCCCTGCGCCACGAATGCCTCAACAAACAATCATATATCAGTTAAATTAAGAATTTTCAATAAAACAACAAATTAAAACAATCATATTATTTTATTTCATAAAACATCAACAAATACTTTTAAGGTAACAAGTTTGTTCCAAAGTTTGTTATATCACAACATTTATTCTAAAGACTTATTTACAAACAAAGTCTATTTACATATTTGCTTTTAACGAAGCTGCCATTTTGTAAATGTTTTTTTTTTAATATAATAATAAAAATATATAATTTTCAATTATTAAAATGGCACTTCGTTTCTTTATTCACTTAACATTATTACAATAAATAATACTTTATACAAAAATACATGTATTTAGACAATTAGACATAAGCCATGCTTTTGTATAAAAATGATTCGAAAAATATTCAGTTTTGATAATTTCAATACTTTCAGTATTACAATTATATTAAATAATCTATATCCTATTCATATATAAATATAGGCGTTATTTTTTTTTATTTATTTTTATACAATTATATTTAAAAAATATTGACTATATGTAACATTCACCTAATTATATTTTTGAACTCTATTTATATAATTATATTATATATATATGTATGTATAATAAAATAAGTACATATTCAAAAATTATTTAAATAATTTCATTATAAAAAACTAAATTATTTACAGAGCACCAACAACTCTTATACATATATATACATTTATGTATAATAAAACACTGGAATATCTAAATAGATATCGTCAGATTTATCTTAAGATAAATCCTTTGATCAATCTTAAGATATTATATAACACTCTACTCTATATATATAAACAACTGATACACTGACCTTTTGTTTTATATTTATAAATATATTCCAAACTATCTGTTTAATTTAAATATTTTTTTTCACATAACTTTTAACATATGCATTTACTCAAGCAGTTTCCGTAATACTGGCTTTTTTAAGCTGCTTTGTTCTTCCACTGAAGTAATCTTCTATCTCTTGTAGCGTTCTTCCTTTAGTTTCTGGTAGGAAGATGTAGAAGAATGCCGTTCCTGTAAATGAAATAATGTTAGATATTTCTAAAAATAATCTAAATCCAGTCGTGGTGTAGGGGCACAAAGAGTGCCTGTTAATGTGACTGGGTTGTGGGTTTTATTCCCGCTCGGGGAAATGAAATATTTATTTTCATTTCTAATAATTAGCTTCCTGAGTGAACACCCAAAGCATTTAATTCCAAGCACATATTAAAATTTACATATTGCCATTATAGTAGTCTATATTATAAACTCTCTCTCCTATAATATATTAACAATATAAATTCTAAATGGTGGATAACGAATGGTATAAAGTAACCAAGTTATACATTTAAGTTATATAATGTAGTCTAACTTTTACTCATAGGTATATTTTTATTTAAGATGTAAACATTTATCCGTCCTTATAAAGCAAAACGTGGCATTTTAATCCGTCACTCAACACGTATTCAATTAATAAAAATGTTACAGAAAAGGAGTGACAGGTCACTAAACTCTTCCTGACATGTAAGGTAACATACCAGCAATAGACATAGCGCCGTACAAGCCGAAAGCTCCATAGTCGTTCAAAGAGTGCTTGATCAGCGGGAACGTCTTGACCACTGAGAATATAGACAGATGCGCAGCACACGTTGTCATACCGCCTATTATACCGCGGACCTAGAAAATAAATAAAAAATAGTTTTATTAGTCATGTCATATAATATTGCAAAAGTTATAAATTATTTAAAAAATATATACTTTTAATAAATCTTATCTTGACTAAAATATGTCATTTTTATTGGGGTCTTATTCCTTAGAACAAAAGTTATTAAATTAATGACTTTAACTACATATATGAAACTAATATATAAAAAAACCATACCTGAGTAGGATAAACTTCCCCTATCATAATCCAAGGCACAATCAGATACCCCAACGTGCAGAATATAGTGAAGGCGTAGATGCTGACGACCGGGATCCAGGAGTGTTGTGGCACCATGTCGTTCTCCTTCCAGTACTTCACGAAGTACAGGTACACGGAGAGAGAGATCATGGTTGACCCGCAGCCGAGAGCTAGAAAATTGTATAAATATAAGATAAGTAATCATTCAAGTATGAGTCGGACTACGAAGAATCTTTTGATTGCGTTGACTTAGAAGTCATTTTTTCTGCGCTCTGGACTCCAATTTCAGCTTCATACGAGTATGTCCACGAGAAAATGATTTTCATAAGCGGACAACAAAAGGAACCAATTGATTCCATATTTCTTTCGAAGTACTTATTGTAATTGTAAACCGTACTAAAGTACGGAACAATAAAAATATAATTACATTCTTATTTTCCGCACAGCAGAGTGGAAGTGTGTGCTCTATTTATAAGCATTGTACAACGAAATAGAGGTATTTAAAAAAATCATATTTATATAAAAAATGTAAAAAAAGGACTTACATGATACAAAAGTCAAGGGTCTTCTACCGCATCTCCTACAAAGTATGCACCCCACCACCGTGAATATAACACGAAGTATTCCCATAGAGATTGTCAAGTAATATTTGTCTAGAGTTGCGCCGGATGCCTGGAAAATAAAAAGAAATATCAAATATTTTAGTTGTTTTAAGTTTCGAATACGAAATTTTACACTAAATATATAATTTTTTTTTTATTTGTTTTATTAAATAAACAAAAAATATTTAAAAAAATAAATATTAAGCCTAATCAGTTTTAATTTTAATAGTTAATGAACAAATGTAACGTATCATATCTTCGTGCCCCACACTAAAGGTGCCTACATTTTTTATGATAGTTCGCAAAGAAAACCTAGTGTCAAAACACTCCGTTCTCCACTTTCGAAAACATCAGAACAACATATTACCTCAATAATTTAGAAAATATATATTTAGGTACTCACTTCAAAAACTTCAACAGCGTAGAAAGTGATAGTATTGACACCACACCACTGGTATATGAAGAAGTACAGCGCGAGGATTCCAAATGGCTTGAGCGCAGAAGGCGACATGAGAGCTTTGATTATTTGCTTTGGTGATTTTAAACTGAAAATTTATATTAATCATTGTAAATAAAAAAATACTTAAACAGTAGTATATTTTTGATTAGGGTAGGCTAGGGTTAGGTTTGTAAGGGACATTATATGACATTCCTTAAATGAGCCAGACATTTCTTGATCTACAACAAGAACGACGATATTATAAAATCGAGCGAAATTATTAATATAAATGGTACAGTTTTAAAACTTTACAAACTACATATAAAACAAACTTTGGCAAAGCGTATTTAGTATTTTTGGAGCAGTATATTATATATATTTTTGTATTTATTATTTATTAAAAGATTTTTTGTATTGATTCTTATCGATAAATTTAAAAATGAAATATAACAATCTGTCCTACCTATAACAAAACAGCTGTTAATCAAATTAGATAACCTAAGGGAGTTGTGGTTTATAAAACCACGCGAGCAAACAGATGTAAAAATAAACACCTTTGAAAAATGATATACCTTATTGACAACGCACTTATACGAGTATGTTAAGACCAAAGAGATCCTTAGACAAATAGATCTAAGTGTGGAATCTCACTTGCCTAGCTAGAAAATTATGAGCAGTGGAATTCGATCCTAAAACTATTTTGTATATAAAAAACCATTATAATTGCATTACAACAGACAAATTTGAAAATAAATTTATTATTATATAGTAGTAGAGCCCCTCTGACCCTAATTTCCGTTCGCCACTTTCCGCTTAGTGGTGAAACGTAACGTTGCATTTTGTTTATTAGAGCGGGTATTAAAAATAATTTTAAATATATTTCCCCGAGTGAGAATCGAACCCATTACTATCACATTTACGGTCAGATACTTCTACCACGCTACAATAGCGTAATATATTTTAAAGTAATATATATTGTAATATAGATCTAACAACATATTCTTTAAACGTTGTTCGCACTTGTAGAACAATTACTATTAGTACCAGACAATAGTTACTAATTTAATAGACTATTATAGACATTAATTTATTTGTAGTTCACATATATTATATTATATATGTATGTATGTGTATGGACTGTACATAAATATGTATGAAACAAAAACACACGTCGTGTTTGTATTAAATAAATGATGTAAATTGAATTAAAGATTATGTATAGCAAATAAACACATTGTTTAACTTCCTTTATATAAGCAAACTAGAAATAAGCATGCATTATATTTTTATAATATAAAATGCAATGAGCTTAAAGTAAAGAAATAATTTAAGCCATATTTACGTATTTCTGTTTTATATTTCAGAACAAAATATCTAAATGTCTATCGTTAACTTACGGTTCCACGTGATTCTTCTCTTTGAACGATACCATTTTCTGTATTTCATCTTGTAAATTGCAAGTAGATCCTCTGAGCTTTGCTAAAGAAGACTTCGCCTTTTCTTCTTTATCCTGAGTTAGAAGATAGTTTGGTGTTTCCGGTAAGAATATCATTCCCAATAACGACAGTATGGGCACTATTGCGCTTATTCCAGCCAAGATATTCCAAGAAGTCGCACTGCCTATTACGTACTGAAAATAAGAAATATCTAGTTAATAGCATACGAATAAATTTATAGTACAAAAATATTATTTTATTTTTACTTCAATCATTGTATTTGTATATTATAAATAGTTTCTTCGGGTTTTATTGAAAAAAATATAGAGAGCTGATTGCTTGAGAATGTTTATTCTATAAATATGTAAATAAATATATAAGTAATACTCGTATGTAAATTACTAGTATTGAGTTCCTCCACTTAATACAAAATGCCTCGAAAATTTACCGGAAAGTAGGGATCAGAGTATATTAAGGACAGTCATACGCTTGCTCCCCTGCAACAGGTCTTGCCTCTATTTGATAAATATTTCTTTAAAATATTACTAAAAAATTGTTTTTACGTATCGATCGACAACTAGCAAACATTAACAAAATGATTAGAAACGCTCACCACTCAAAAATTGTATAATTAGTCTCATTTCAACTCTCCGTCGTCAACGTCATAGTTGACGTTGTATGTAGTTAACTAATAAAGCTACGTCCGTACTGTTTGTCTCAAACCATTCTAATTTTACGCGAACAAACAGACTTGCCGTTCAATTACCGGTTATCAGTATCCACAATATGTTTACGGAAAAGGGGCGTAGAACGGAAGGTCGTGCAGAAATTAGCTAACATTGATTGTAAATATTTGTAGGCGTGACATGCACGGAGTATATAACACTATGTGAGAAGATAGATGACGATGATGATGATGATGATGAAGAATGGAAATATACGCGAGTTGACAGACTGTTAACGCTGAGATATACTTTGATATTTCTTATTATAAAAGGCCCGATAAGAATGGGAAAATTTAAGAGTAAGGGAGTTATGTCGGTAACAATCCTAAACGTTACAGTTTATTTCTCGGTATCTATTTCAGGTATCTTTATAAAATTGAAACTTCATTTTATTTTAAGATATATTCCACTACTTCTATTTAATACATTGCTTCTAATAAGTACATAAAATATACAATTTTGGTAGGCGTCACGGTGTGGAATATTTTCATATTCCACAAAAATACATTATTGTTTTTGTTAACATTTTTAAAATCAGTAAATGTATTGAAAATGTCGAAGTTTATGAATATTTTTTTATATAATATAAAGAATAATAACATAATTTGGTATAATAAATAATAAACAATACTTGGCAATGCAATAGATTATCGTATATTTTTCTACAATCATTTGATTAGTAAAACCCAATTGCATCATTAATTATATATAATCTTTGCCATAAACAAAGCTATCTTTGATATTTTTAATCTATATTACAGATAACAAAAAATAAAGTAAATAAAATATTCAAAAAACGTTTACGCTTACACAATAACAAACAAAATGATTAAGTATATTAAAGCGTCCATAAAAACAAGTTTAAACAATATAATATGTCCTATTTATATGAAGCATATTTAATTAATTAAAAATGTACACATCTTATCGTACGTCATTAAATGTAAATAAGAAAAATATACAGTAATGTAAATGTATTAAAAAAGTTAAAGCCAGTCGTAGCGCAGCTGCATAAACGTGCTATTGTAAACGAAATAGGTTATGGGTTCGATTTCCACTGAACTGAAATATATTTTAATAATTTTTTTGCTCTCGTGTCGAACCAGGGCTAGGTCTTGAGTTTTACCACTCAACACGCAATGCCTCCAGAATTCGGGGAAAAGTGGAAAACGGAACTCTCTTAACATTAGGTTCCCGGGTTCTCTGTGCCTGTCTTGCTATTTACAGGGGCTTACGGCGTATAGTATGAGCCCCTCAGAATTGGTAAAACGGTAGATTAAACTAATACTACTATTAAACTTTAATGCTTTTCATTTTATTAATTTAATAATAATACGAACATTTTTAATAATATCCCTATATTATATAAATATGACGAAACATCTATAAGATTTTATTTTAATTTCGTAAATATTTTATCAAAAGAGTCGGTTACAAAAGAAATTACAATGGACCCTCATAGATATTGATATAAAATAATCCCTAGATAAGTTGTTACTATATATATAGTGGTTATAATTTATCGGTCATTGCATATTTAATTGATATAGATAAACGTTGGCATTTGTTTTGATACTTATTGTTGTTATCTGTGAATTATGATTCCAATAATAGAAACAATGTACAATTTTAAGAGGTAATTTCTCTTAGTTTTAGAGTATTTTTAAAAACACTGTTACGATATTTAGAAATGGGGTTTTTTACCATAACCTTAAAAAGGAGGTTTTTAGTTTTATATCTGTTATTTGTTTAAATTATTTTTTAAAGTTCAAGGACATTTTATTAAATTAAATATTACGTAAAAAGACCTGCACTGCATAGGACTATAGTGGCTATACAATGTCTATAAGTAGTCATAAAAGTAAATAAAGTAATTAGGTATGTTACATTGATGTACTGTACACACATAATATTTATTATGATTAAGAGATAGTAACGAAAGTATAAGATAACGGAAATTACAAAACATTACGAAAAATGTTTTAATTTTTTTTTCATAACACTCTAACTAACTTCTATAGATATAGCTATGGTTGCTAATTCAATAAATAATTTCAAAGAGTTTTCTTGAAATCTTAAAAAAATACATATTATATTAACTTTCGCGACTTAAAAAACAAATTTGATATGGAAACGGGGAGAACGTAGAAATTAAGAATCATTCAGAAGATGCATAAAGTTTATAAACAATTTTCGAAGAGTGGAAATCGAACCCACAACCTGCCCCACTTTGTGCCCCGACGCCACAACTGGCCTTCATTTTATTTTTAATAAACATTTTTTAGATAAGAATTAAAATATATTACAATAGTGTAGAAAATAAGTGTTTGCCGTGGCTTTAACATGATTATTTTATTAATGCTATACGAGCACGTAACAATTTCGTTATATAGATGTAAACGTGGCATAAAAATGACGATTATTTAAGTTATTTAAATTATTTAATACGTTTTGGTCAGGTTTAAATAATATAATAATATAATAACATAATATAATTAATAAACATAATTTATCAATATATTAATATATGTGAAGCTAAAACTTTCTACCCCTTTTTACGCAAAAAAAAGGAAGGCGCAGGCGAAGGAGTATGGAGGCACAGTTATAGTTTATATACTGCACTGCAGTACTGCATTTTATTTAAATAATGTTTTAAGAAATACTTTAAATTAACTAAATAAAAATTACACACTCTACCATAATATGTTAAACAATCTAATTTGTATAACACATTTTTTTTGTGAAACAAACGTTGCTTATTCAATTGGTATTGTACGCGTCAATTCGTTCTCTAGTTTTGTTAAGTATGTAATGAGTACAAGTTAATTTATACCATTTTTAGTGGTGTTGCTAACTAGCTAATAAATATTTAATAAAAACTGTTTTATATTGTTTTTTTTGTAACATTAAAAAATTTTACGGAATTTTAATACTTAAACATTACAACAATATCTTTTTTAAAAGAAGAAATAGATAATTTTTTTATTACTTCACGCTGTATCCCGCAGGCAGAGTGAACCCGGTAGCACAGTGTTAAGACACTCCGTTCCCATCAAGACACTTCCGCTCCCCTGCCGAAATTCTGCCGAATTCTAAAGGTATTGCGCCCCTGGTCTCCTCGTGCTTTTAATGAAATATACTTACTTGTATTAAGACGCCAGTAGAAACACCAACAGACGCCATGGCCCCCAGCATACCTCGGAGATGAGGTTGAGATACTTCACAAGTGTAAACTCTGGCTGGGGCACCCACCATTCCAGATCCGAAGCCTATTAATAATCTGCCTATAAAGAATAATAATATTACCTACAGTAAAAAAAAACAATAACAAAAACGAAAGGCAGAGAGCTGAGAGAAAAACTAATACGAACAAGATCCGTTATACAATTGCCGTCTATTTTAAGACATTGTATGGTGAGTGAAGGACTCAACGCTGTGCTATGCTTTACTATATCGGGATAGTCAAAATAATTTAAATATAATCATTCCGAGTGAATATGAAACCCACAATTATCAAGATTGCAGTCGGCCCCTGTGCTACCGTGCCATGATGGTCATAATTATGATGATAAGTAAATAATAATTAAATCTCTCTTTATCTCCTCACATAATTAATTTCTAAGCGCATTGTAGGTACTACGCGTTGGAATGCGGAAATCTCCACGGCTCTTTACATAGTTAATATGGAACTAAAAAATATTTTAAAAATTATGAATGTATTTGTGTCGCGCCTTGTATATTTTATAATATGTTTTAAAAGACCATTTGAAATTATATACAACGCTACAATATACAATGTTATCTTTTTAACTTAAGTATAAAAATCTTAAATAGATAGATAAAAAGATAGACACTTGTTAAGTTGGTAAAATATAAGTAAAGCGTTGTTGTCAGTAATATATTAAATGAGTTTGAATACATGAGCCATCGCGTGACCATGTCCCAATTGCTCACAACGATGCCGCGAGTTGCATATAAATATTAATATTATGAAGAAAAACCAATATTAAATAAATTTTATTTTTTGATATAATTTAATAACAAACATATAAAGGTTGAATATATTTATTCTATGTATTCTATGTAATGTTTTAATAATAAAAAATATAAAATTTTATGCGAAATATGGCGAGCATAACAATATATTCACAGAGTTGTTTGCCTTGCAAATATCTATATCTCTATTCTTTAGTAGAAATGAACTGTAGCGCCGTTTTTATGAAATTATTTACTAAAATTGGGACAATTTTAAGGTTTGTTATTATTTAAATATTAAATAAACTTGTAATTCTTACAAATACTTATTTTTGCAACTTCATGTTTATCTAGAATATATAATTTTAAGACTCTACATTTTTCCGATTTCCGTATTATTGACACTACTCACTCACTCTCTCTTTTGATACAATGGATTTAATCAAATACACATTATTAGATACTTACCAACATAAAGCATGGGAACGTTCTGAGCACAAGATATAAGGAGCCATCCTATGATGAGCGGCACTTCTGTGATGATAAGAGTTCTCCTGCGACCGATGTTGTCCATTAGGTAACCGCTGATTATGCATCCTATTGGCGTACCGGCGGAACTTAAACTGGCTGGAAGTAAAAGTTTTGCAAATAGAAATATTTATAAAACTTAATTTGAAAGAATCGCACATAATTCTATAGATTCATTTTTTTTCATTCATTTTTCTGATACCTGATGTTAAAACCCTGTGTTCCCAATTTTCAATTACGTTTTGAGTGGTGAATCACCTTCGTGCTTTGGGTACTAAAGCGTGGAAAGTAAATATAATTTAAATATAATCATTTTTACGAGTGGGAATCGAACCTACACGTCATTAGTCAGACGACGCAATCAGAA
The DNA here is from genome assembly GCF_056956725.1 of Heliconius melpomene rosina. NCBI lineage: Eukaryota > Metazoa > Arthropoda > Insecta > Lepidoptera > Nymphalidae > Heliconius > Heliconius melpomene. The sequence goes on along the minus strand of NC_140401.1, from coordinate 2,469,227 downwards.
AAATACTTAACATTTGTAAATATGTCAAGTACATATTATAACTAACACATTGTTGTTTTCCTATAAAACAGTTAAAATAAAAGTTAAAACGAGACATACCTATCCAACTAGCTTGGTTCTCCGTAATTTGTATACTAGACGTAGCACTCTTCAGCTGAGGTAATGCTGTTGCGGAGAACCCAAAAGCCATTCCCGTATTAATGGTGCCCAAATTTGCAATAAACGATGCTATAATTTGTCTAAAAGCCTTCCCTCTCCCTTCTTTACCCGGTTTAACCGACTTCGCCGGCTTGGAGGTCTTGGTGATGACTGGTGAAGGCCCATTTTTTATAAAAGGCATAGAATCGTTCCTGTAATATAAAAAACATATTTCAAAATAATAATTTAAATAAATATTGTAGTTTTCATGGCAATTAATTCGTCACGATATTAACGAGTCTACGAGTAGGTGTTAAACAAATTCGCTTATTTTATTAGAGTACGTACTATAATAGAAGGTTGGACACGCACCGTGACGCGTTTGTTTCAACAAGTAAATAATTGTAATCATTCTATTATTCTTATATATCTATACATAAAATCTGATATATTTAATACATATTTAATGTATATAAATAATATATGCATATGTGTGTTCAGCTATTATCATTTGGTTAGATTCCCTATCTAAGGTCGAACAGAGAAAGCACACTAAAAAAGAGAAAAGTTTTCGTTTGGGTCGCTCTACTACTCTAGCTCCTCACCCTGCATCGCGATGGACCTGGCAACTGCACGATACATCTATAGAAAGCTAAGAAGTTCCTTCAAATATCTTCTTTAAATAACATTTTATATAAAAATACTCTTAAAAAATATTTAAAATATCTATATCTTATAATGAATTATATCAATAAGTTTACCCTATAAATAACACTATCATCGACATTCATTATGAAGCACGTTGTTAGATACTACTAGTTACGGTTATCAACACTATCAGCTCGACCTTTATTGAGTCATATTGTGATATTGGCAGCTCTATCTAGCTAGCTTTATCATTTATTATATAGAAATAATAATAAATAGAAAATATTAAATATTTAATTTCGTCGAGTGGGAATTGAACCCAGAATCTCGTTCTCATCCTCGCCGCGTCTATTGACCGAGTATTTATATTATGAAAGTTTTATTTAAAGTATTTTTAAACGATTTAAGCCGCAACATACAAGTAATAGTAAGACGAAACCTTATCTTCTTATTTTAATTTTTTCCTGAATTTTGCACCCGAGATTTAAAATTCTTCTGAATTTCCAGTTAACGAAAATCCTTAACTATATACAACATATTATAATAATGTCATATAGTATAAGAAAATAGTACTAATTAATAAATATAGAAGTATGTATTTATTTTAGACACGTGCTGATAGCACGCCGCGCTGTTTACAATCCACTTGTTGGTGTCAATGACTTTAGATGAGCATTTAATTGATCGTTTCTGTGCCTCCTTTTCGAGGATAATTGTTCTGTTGCTAAAGTATTTATAATTTCTATTCATTTTTGTTTTATATGTTTTCAATAACATTGTTTATAAATATTATATTAACTTATTTTGTTTAATATTGCTTAAGTGTGTTTAGAGTATAAATAAATCGTAATTTTAATTTTTTGATTTTTTTTTTTATTTTGCTTACAAAAAATGTGGTATTTGATAGAAAAGTGTTTATTTATTTCATATCTATCTATAGGCGGTACGGTGAAGATTCTGGAATAAAAAGTAACTTAATATAGCTCCACAACCCCTCAGTAACTTTAAATGCAAGTCCCATAAACCGGTTAAGGAGATTAGCCCGGACAAACAGAAGGGCAGACAGACAAAAATTTCAAAATTGTTTGTTTGTGTTTTAGTATCGTTTAAATAATTATATAAAGTTGAAAAAACACGGTGATTTTGAAATCACACACAGACTTCAATTTTATTTATATGTATGTATATAGATGTACTTCATACCTATATATAAAATAATGACTCGTTTTATATCATATTATTCCAATAATTGTGATAACAAATAAATGGATAATAATTTTAATTAACAACTTTATCTTGCCAGACGAAATGACTCTACAACTTAGTATAGTCTAATTGTCTTTACAATGGAGTCAAAACCTATAATATTAATGAAATATTATTTAGTACAAATATATAAGTCAGTAGCCCTATCATTCTTTTCCTTTAATATGTTTTTTTTAATATAATTCATATGAATAAAAAAAATGATGAGTTCAAGGCTATAACGTTAATAATATCAGATATAACTCTAAATTTTACGACATAAATAGATACAAGAATGGGGAACCACCCACCACCCCATGTCATGTGGTGATTAAATGATCTTGCCCGATAACTCCATATAACAGATAAGCTGCCCGACCTACATTATCGTTTGTCATAATAAAACAAAACAATTGTTGTGACGCTATGACGCATGGGTGACTACTTGTTGCACGCGCAGTTTACGTGAAAGAATCCTGTCCATTTTTTTCCCTAAAAAGGATGTCTATAATAAAAAAAATAATTATTAATCGTACAGAAAATTTAAAACGTATATGTACTAATTCTACGTTATATTATTAAATTAAATCAGCTTCACGCTGTATCCCGCACAAAGTAGGGTATGTAGAGGGAACCTAGTGTTAAAACACTCCGTTCCCCACTTTCTGCCGAATTCTGGAGACTCATAGTGCTGTTTATCATACTATTACCTATCATAAAATCTTCAAGCGCCATCCCGAACTTAGTAGGGTAGATAAAAAAACCTAGTGTCTAGCGGGCATAACTTAACGCCGCACTTACTCTTGTCAGAGCGAAGACACAAGAACTATTTATCCCCGTGAGAGGAATCGAACTCACAATCATCGATCTAAATACGCCACGAAGACCTCATATTACATCAAACGTACTAATATTACACTAATAAAATTAAATATATCTAAATTAATTATGCATATTTATGCATACCTTCAACGCATCGTAAAATAAACGTTAACATTATTATTTATCTACCCATATCTTCCCTAACAATTTAAATGTATAGTGGGACAAGGCTTTAGTTGACCTGCTACGAATATGTAGATACAGGTGACATTGTATGTTTTACTCCTAATTAATGATTCGAATAGCTATTATTGTTTATTACTGATAGTGTAATCGTTCTTATCTCTTAATTTGCAATATCTAAATACAGAGATAAAAGGAATGAATATTGTTTTTTCTAAATATATATGCACTTTGGACGGATACGGTTTTCATTGCTATAAAAAATGCTTTAATATTTTTATTTTGCAATGTAGAGAAAATCTGATATCAAGACATTTCGTTGTTCGTTTTTCGTCTAGATTTTAGACATTGCGTGTTGAGTGGCGGAACTCTACACTGCGATTTGTCTTGGTAGAGCGTGGAAATTAAAATAATTTAGTCCTATACTAAATTAAACTATTACTTATTTTTATATTAAAAAAAAAAGATTCGGATTAATTGACAACCTCCTTTTTTAAAACCGGTTAAAAATAAACATTTATGGGTTACTTTTTATCATTTTTTTTATCTTTACGCTGTATTTCGCTATAGCAGGGTAGGCAGTAGAAACCTAGGAAACCTGGATCTGCTATGCATATTATAAAGGCATACTTTTTAATTAAACTTACAATTTTGTAAAGAGAAATATTTGAACTAAACAAAACAAAAACACAAAAACAACTCAAGTCATCCCCTTTTTATCAGTTAAACTATTGAAGCAAAATAAATTTAATCGTTCATATTTAAAATAATTATGTTGTAAAAATATTAACATTGCGAATTTTATCAACTTCGGTTCATATACTCGTGAGTACGTCGGGCCTTTATCGCTTGCTAGTAAATATTTAAATATACTCAATATTGTGGTAGAATCTAAAAGTTTTAATAGGTTATACGTTTTAAGTTGTTTTAAAATCATAAGTGGTTATTGTAGCCGTCGTAGTGCCAGTGTAAACGCAACGGTTATAGGTTCCCCATTTGGAGGAACTAAATATTTTATATTTTTTCTCGCTCTGGTAACGAGGCAAAGCGCGGCGTTAATTTCCGCTATTCAATTCGCAATGTCTGCATAATTCAGCGGAAAGTTGGAAATGGCAGTGTCCTAATAAGAACGGACGTCTTTACATCATAAAAAGTATACTTATGCAAATAATTGTCACATTGTTCTGCCTATAATATATTTTCTAGTAAATAAAACTTTATCCTTAATATTAATAGTCTATTAAAATTTAATAGGCAAAATGAGTTTATTGCTCAATAAAATAACACTATCTGTTTCCATTGAGGTCTCCAAAGTAACCTTAGAATACTTCACTTCGAACATAGTGAACATGTAGGGACGGTAAACGGACGATTGCGGGTTCTATTCCTATTCGGGGAAATGAAATATATAATATTTTCATCCTGGCCCTGGTAACAAGGTAAAGCGTGGCGTAGAGTTCAACTACTAAGCACACTATGCCTCGAACATAGGGAACAGAGTGTTTTAACACTAGGTCCCCTCTGCCTACCCTGCTATATGCAAGATACAGCGTGAACCTATAAAAAAGGATAAATAGACTCAAAGTGAGCTAGCGACGGAAACAGCCAAGATGACCGCCATTACCAATTGACCTACTACGTTATAAGCAAGAAATCAATCGTAGGACCATTCCTTACGAAACAGAAAGCATAATTTTAAAGCTGAAGTTGGATAGCAACTATCAATAAAAAAGGTATAAAATATTAATAATAAATAATATTCCAAAAAGTATGAGTGTAATAAAGATTATATATAATGTATAATAATAAGAAAAAAGAAATAATTCTTTTTTCACATAGTATAAAAATATAATAAAAATACTAAAATTATACGACGACAATTGTTTATAGAATATTATAGAATAAAAAGAAAACAACTTCACATAACCGCATGCATAACCTGCCTAATCCCCACACCTAAGTCGAAATACCCCCAAATAGACTTACATTGAACCATAATATGGTACTGCCTCATCTTCAGAAACGTCCATCTTCCTGCACCTGATTTAATTAATGAATAAATTATCTATAAAATTTTGAAAAATAACTTCATTTTGAATATTTGGTTGGCAGGAATAAGAGAACAGAGTGATGAGTCACTAAGCTCTTCCTATCTACCCCATCGTCACGTGCAAATAATAAACATATATCTAATATGATAATAATTTAATACAATTACAATTTATGTTATTTCAACATACATTGTAATCTATACTTATAATAAAACAGTAAATGAGCTACATGAAAAATATTTAAGAAATATCTTTTATGTAGAGCGATTAATCGAGGCATTTATCAATGTAACCCAAAACAATGATTTTCAAATTTTTAGACATTTTTCTCTTTGTCGGTTTGTTTGTTTGTTTGTGCGTTTGTACCTGCTAATCTCAAAATTAACTTAATATATATAAGTGCAGTTTATCAAATTGTATTGAGGCGAACTTTTCTTAAAGTTCGTGTCCGTGTTCCCTAAGTTACTGCAATTTTTTTTAACTAATCGGTTGAAATTTTAATTTTTGATTGTTTTAAAAGTGATAATGTTATTAGAACACGAAAGTAATTCAGATAAGTAAATAAATAATTGCATAATTCCAGCGGACGAAGCCGCGAGCGGGTGGCTAGTAACTAATAATCGTATCGTACAGGCGCGGCCGGGTTCAAATCCCGTTACGTTAAAATTTTTATACGTTTGCTAAAAGTATTTACCTTGTCAAAGTGACTGACATAACACTTTAAAAATCTTTAAAAACATCTTTCAATATAAATAAGTTAATAGGGCTTATTGACTATACAAAGTCTTAGAAAAACGCATTTAAAAAAACAATCTTCATACCAATAAAGCCTCGTGCTTGTAGGGCTGCTGAATAAATTGACATCACAAAACACTCGCGTTCAACGTGATGTATACACAGATTCAAATTAAACATGGATTAAATTGTATAGTTTACGTAATAAAGTAAAGTTTTTTATAAATTTTTAAAAGTGATAAGTAAGGCAGTTACAGGAACATGTCTAATACGTATTAAACTTTATCTGTTTACAAATACATAAAATACCTAATATTTATTTAACTTCCCGATTTAACCGGTTATATTGTATGTGTGTTCAATATGACACACATTTACATCTATAAGATTATTTTATAAAAAAATATATACCTTTCTTCCATGAGGCCAGTCATGGCGTAGGGGCATAAGGGTACGACTGTAAATGCGATAGGTTGTGGGTTCGTTTGCCACTCAAGGAAATATAACATTTAATATTATCATTTTTTCACTCTAATAACGGGACAAAGCGCGGCGTTAACTTCCGCCACACAACAAGCAATTCCTTTAGAATTCGGCAATATGAGGAACGGAAGTGTCTTAATGGGCATGGACTGTCTTTACACTAGATTCCAAGGTTACTTCTCTCATTTGAAAAAAAAAATGAACGTATAAGCCTTTGTAAATAATGTATATGAATTTTTATTTATAAATAGATATAATATTGAGAATGCTATCTATTACAGAAATGTAAATAAAAATATTTTACTTAAAGAAAACAGTTTTTTCTTAAGATTCATATTCTAAAAGCGTAAAATTTGGCAAACCACATAAACACGTGCACTTCTCCATTAGCACGATGTGTTAAATTAAAAAAAATACAAATGGTGCCAATTTTTGTTTTATTTTCAATATATTTATTTCAAAGTCAGTTATAATTGCGCCGCGTGATGAATGAAACCCAAGGACGCTAAAGTTACGAGAACTTTGACTTCGTAACAAGTTATATAATCTTTTTGCATGTCTATTTTTGTTTAAAAAGATATTGTCGAGTCATTATTCATCAGTTTTGTTATAACTTTTCTATATAAAAAATATCAGTTCCATGCTGATCCTGTATATAGCAGAGGGAACCTAATGTTAAGCCACTCTGTTTACCACTTTCCGCCGATGTTTTTTATAGATATTGCGTGTTGAGTGGTGGAACTCAAGCTGGGATTGCCAAAGCGAAGACATAAAAATATTAGTAAATAATAATAATTCCCCCGAGTGGGATCGAACCCGCAACCATCGCGTTATATTGCCCCTGTGCCTCTGCGCCACGACGGCCTTGAACGTGTCTATATATCCTGTAACATATTTTTTAGGGTTCTGAAACTCAAAATAAAAAGGGAACCCCTACAGGATCATTTTGTTTAATATATTATATCCATATTTAGTTAATGGTTTTTAGTTTTTTTTACAAAAATAATTTCTAAAAAACGAAAATTTATCTATAGAAGCTACTTTCATGAAAATAACTTTTAAATTCATACAGAGTTCCTCGGTCCACAATCGATAAGATAAATGTCAATAGAATAACAAACACTAAGCGCGTAGTGTCACCCTCGATGAGCATGATTATCACTTATTCATATATAATTTTTACAACCGATTGCTATCTGATACAAAAATATATTAAGATAGTAATTTTATTTTGAATTTATTATTTTTTATGGCTACTGTATGTAAAATTGTATTTATTGCTTTTTTTTCTACATTTATACGTTAAAATTATTTTTAGAATAAAGTAAGTATGAATAGTATAAAATTATTCTTACTGTTCACAGCAAACAATATTAGAAAGGTATTTTTTTCCAGAATTACTTACAAGTTTAACGAGTTTTTAAATTGTAAAAAGGGCCGGAAAAGCCGTAATTTCACGATATGGTAATTTTGAATTTTTTTTTTAATTGAAAGGAATAACTAACAAATATAACACTTATACAATTTTTAAACGCAAATTAATTTAATTTAATAAAAGGAATTTGTTAAACATTTTAAAAGTATTATTCGACATTTAAGAAAGAAAAATAGTTTTTTTTGTAAACGTATAAAAAAATTTTGAACGTAGCAAGATTAGAACCCACATTAAATATTATACACAGATTAAATATAATCTAAACACTTATAAATGCACTTAAACGAGACTTAAACAAAATTATTAGAAGGAAGATGCGCTCTAGATCTAATTCAAACCAAACTAGACTATTAATAACGTTAGAATTAATATATTATCATGTTCGCGATAAGAATATAATAATAATGTAGATTACACGTTTCATTAATGATTGTATTGCACTTAAGCTATACGTGATGTACGTAGATTATACAAAGTAAATATCCGTTATTTGGAAACATTATTTTCAAAAACTATGTTTATGTATTAATATTTCAGTGAATCTAAGAATATCAATTACTTATATTATACAAGTAAGTTCCATAATGTTAGCGCCAAAGGAATTCCATACAATAACCAATTCGAATTATTCATAAAAATTGCAAAAAAATATATATTTGCACTTCTTCTAAAGAAATATCACTATTTTCTACACAATTATATATTTTAACACAATGAAAATAATCTTTAACTTGAAAAACATTTTACGAAATAATTATTAATATAAAATATTATTCTTGTATTCAGCTCGCAAAGAAAATACAACAACAGGGACAACATTCGATCAACTATACACAACCCTTATTTTTTTAATTGACCACTGTGGAGACACCACACGTAAATATTTGTTATGAGCAAATAAATGATCCAGTGCATTTAGAATATAAGTTAAATAATTGAATAATATACTTATCTATACTTATAATAAATTTAAAATATTATTAACATTTTTAAAGTATTATTACACGCTTAAAAAAAATATTTATTTAGAAAATGCATAAAAATTTCCGTAAAAAACGTATAATTCAATATTATTTACATATTAAATTTTAAACATGAATTTAACCATTAAATATTTATAATTAATTAATTATTTATTACAGAACACTGTTAAGAACATTTACTCGTGGCGATAATGTTTCTTTATGTATGTATGTAAATAATACGAGTAGGAACAGCACGTGACAGACCGACACGTGATAGGTTATTATAATTGAATATAAAGGGATATTGTTATAAACCGTTAAAACATGTAAAGTAAGTAGCATAATATAAAGACGTTGACCGAGCAGTTGTCTCCTTAGTGTGGAGACACTGGCGGCGTGCCAATAACCTCAACCTTGCACTTTCAGGCCAAATATGTTGTGATTAATAAAGAAAAATACGGCATTTGCATATTTTTGTGTGTATAATTTAAAAAATATGTTAAGAATAAATAATTTTAATAACAACTTAATTTATTTTTGTTTCTGTTAAATTATTGCAATAAATTAAAGTCATAACATACCTATTAAGAAAAAGTGGTTTTTTTAAATGACATTAAGAACAAAGACAAGAAGAATTCTTGAAGAAGAATAGACTTTTTACATATATTTTAAAGCTATAAGCTTAACTAAGAGTATGCAGTTTTAACAGTTAATTTTACTGTACTTGTGACCTAACAAACAAATTGACATATGGCGTATATTTCATCCTAGAAGATAATTTCAGTCTTTATAATCTTTGTCACCATTTAAAGCTTTCTATGACCGGGAAAGCCACTTATTTCTAAATTGCATTAAAAAATATACTAATAATAATAAACCCTTAAATGTATTTAATTTATTTAAAAATATATTTAAATTGTAATATTTTCAAGAAAAAAAAACACAATTTAATTTTGACAGAATCTCACTTATTATGACTAATGTTTAATACGAATTATAGTATATGCCTAAACTTATTGGTGCTGCAGTGCGTTTGACCCAGAAATATTCAATGATAAAGTAGAACATAAACTACATATAAAATCAACTTTTTTATTAACTAAATTGCATCGAGGCCATAAAATACGACATATATAGCTACTGCCTGTGCTAAAAAATACGAATTAAATTTCAGACTAAAATATATTTTCTATTCACAGATGTGGAAAAAACACAATAATATTTAAATAAATAAAAAATATTTCATTTTAATTTTATTAAGAGCATTACCAAAATGATAAGTATGCAGACATCGCAAAACAAATTATAACGGTACGACCGCAAAAACTCGCAATTCCAGTTCGATCGGAATCGAATTCAAAATTAGAATCACTTGCTTTTTTTTAAATATATTTAAACATAGAATCTTGTTTAGCAAACTAGTTTTCTCGTAAGATGGCTTATTACGCCATCTTTAATGTTGTTATATTTTTAAACTTAAAATTCATTGAATATGTTTAGTTTAAAAAAGCTTAACCCAGAATTTATTCTAGCTCAAGAATTTTATGCACGATTACGCACATATCAAGAAGCAAATAAGTTTGCAAATATTATTCGTTATAACACATTTATATGCGACCTGATATTTATTAACATGACACCGGTAGATTGTTTTTCCAATAAATTTAATGCGTGAGTTTTAAATATAATTAAATATTAATGGACATATCTGTTTTTAATTATTATTTTGTATACTTATCAAGTACGATAATGGCAACAAATGAATTCGCATTTGTAAACAAATCTACCTCATTGTCATTCGAGTTGGTACTAGTTACTAGTACGAAGATAAAGGACGAAGTAAACAGAACCCAAATTCCTGGTTTCTATCTGAGTTCCGACCCTATCATTGTAACCTATTTTTTTGTTTATTATTCTTATTAAAATACTTGGTAATAATTATTAAAAGTTATTTGTAAAAATAATATAATTTGCCACATTGTTTTTAATTTATAAAAAATCAGAATAATAACTGAATATATTTTTCAAAATAATAAATATAATTAAAATATTAAACAACTTACTTTTCATCAGTCATTTTCACACTTTATGTATATAACGTACTATAAAAAAATGAAAATTAACACAGTATCACAGGAAAATAGATATTAATATAATAATTAAGTAATATCACATAGTTTTGTCACTAAAACACTAAAAGTTTGGGACGATTCGCGATATATTATTCATTTTTCTACGCGTCCTCTTCCTACAACAGACAAGTATGTACTGACTGGATATGTAGATTTTCCCGCATATATGGATACTTTTCTGCGCTAAGCATTTAGCACTAGTGACATTTCGTTGTTTTCCCGCCATTAAATTTTGCGTTGTCACATGAAACTTATTTTTCTTTATAATAAAAGCCATTGACATTTTTAAAGTATTTAAATTTTATTGGGGTAAGTCCTTTTATTTATATAATTATTATGAATTAGTGGTATTTACAAATTTATTATCACCTCATTTTTTAACCTGTTGGTAATATTTCTAATACATAATTATAAGCAATGGTTATAAAATTTAAAATTTCGGTTAGACAACGTGATTATTTATTGTTGATTCGATCTCCACACGGAAAAGAGAGTCTTGACACTAGACTCACTGCTTAAGAAAGCAATAGTAAATGTTTAAGTAAATATTTTAAAGGAATTAAGAGAGCAATAGTAAATATTTTTGAGGGTGTGTAGTGTATGTACACACAAATAGATGTCCATCTATTAAGAAATAGTCGATAATTATTTTTGATCATATTTATTTTCGTGATTTCAAATGTTAATATAAAATAGTTCGATAACATAGCAACGAAGTGCAAATAATGTTACCCCTAGGATCCTAATAAAGCATTAATCAAAGTAGGCAATATAAAACGTTAGACAAATAGTTTGTTTATATTTACAAATCCAGTTTCACGAGTAATTAGGACATATATGATCAAGAAAAATTATTTAAATATAATTTTTTAGATTATTAATTTAAATGTATTTCGTCCAATGGAAATCTCGCCTATAAAAAGAGAAGAAAAAGAAATCTTACCTATAAAAATAATTTCCACCATTTAAGGTTCCAGGACCACATTCTGGTTCTATCGGATAGTAAAACTTCGGATTAATATAAAGTTTTTCATAACATTGCTTATTTTATTAAAATAATAAAAGTATATTCAAACAATATCAATATTTTTTAAATGAATTGAAAAAAAAATTATAATAAAAACTTAAACGTTCTTTGGAATAAAAGTGAATTCAATTATGTGATAGTCTTTGATGTTACATAAAACTTATATACTTTTTAACCGTTATACACTTTTTTCAGGCCAATCTTTTCAGGGATTTTTTTTCATTTCCTCGCTCTGGCGCCTCATTATCAGCACGCAGTTTTCCCCCACTTACCACGCAATGCCTCTAGAGTTCGACAGAAAGTGAGAACGGAAGTGTCTTAATGGGAACGGAGTGTTTTAACTCACTCTTCTCAGATTCCCATTGCCTATCCTGCCATGTGCAGGATACAGTGTGGAGCTAAAAATAACTTTAACTGTGACCATTTGCGAAACATGCTTTATCTTAATCAACAACCAAGCTTTATCTTAAACGCGTTCCTCATTTATCTAGTTAAGTTACTTAACGGGTTAGTTAAGTTACTTAACGCGTTAGATAAGTTACTTAACGCGTTAGATAAGTTACTAAACGCGTTAGATAAGTTACTTAACGCGTTAGTTAAGGTGTCAGATTAATATATATACCAGGAAAATCCGTCAAAACAAAACAACAACAGAATCTTTTGATGTAAAGATATTGATTAGCTTGTGTCTGATAATTTCATTAACAAGTCGTCTCCTGTTATCTAAATTGGCGAATCATGGGCTGTGACGTAGAGAACTATAGACCATCTAGTTTGCATAAACGAGGTATTTATAACGTACAAAAGTAAACTAAATTATAGTAAAATCTAAATAATACATAAAGGAAAAAAAAAATAATTAAAATACGAGTCTTTCACCAATTAAAAGGTAGGTAGGGTAGGTAGGTTACATCGAAATGATTAACGTTAGGTAATATAAGCCTATATTAGTCTTCCTCGATAAATGGACTATCCAACACAGAAATGTTCTTTTCAATTGGAATCATTTGTTCCCGAGATCACTGCGTGCGTCCAAACAACCTTTTGAGCCTTATAATAATAGTATGTGCATGTATTATGTTTAAAATTCTTTCGATAAAACAACTAACCATCCAAAATGAATGTTATCTATATCTTTGATAATTTTATAGCCATTTAGAACTAAAAGATTAGCTTTGGTAGTATAGAAAATGTTTTCCTTGAAAATTCGCAGCCTTAAAATACGTATTGAATAATCATTGAAAATTCGTTCATTTGCGAAACTAATGAATTCAAAAGTCGTACGAAAACAAGGGAATGAATAGAAGGTTAAAGGTAAAGTAGAAGGTTATTTAAAGAAGCAACACCTATATTAAAATACATACCATTTAAACATAAATTATACGTCACATGCTAGTGATGTGAATGTTCGGGAAAATATTTAAATTGTCTGTCACGTACCTTATCCTTTCTAGGGTTACATTAATTATGTTTTATAAAAGTATTAAAATACATATAATAAATTGATTATTAAATATTAAAAAAATAACGCTTTAATGCAAATCGTTTTGAAAACTTCTTTAAAAAAAACTAATTCTTTTACATTATTTTAGAATTACAATTAAAAGTGGCCATTTAACAACCCTGGCATTAAATAATAAAATAACAATTTAGGAAAATGCAGGTTTCCCTTCGACCTGCATCGTTTATCACGTTTTATGTGCCGATGCAATTGCTTGGTAAAGGACGAAAACACAAGTATGAGCTTGGAATTTAAAAACCATTACATAATTAAATCAGACGCCACCATAACTAACACTGGAATATCTCTTATTAGAGATATTAGTCTCTAGTCTGTATTGATGTTTCTTTAATCACAAATTAGTTAACTAATTAATTTATTAATTCTATTTATTGATAATTAAATAGAAACTTTTAAATATTTAAACGATTTTGTTACCTTATTAGATGAAAAGTTATGGCTATGTGTTGTACCCCGCACATAGCATGGTAGACAGAGGGAATTTGTGAACCTACAGTTAAGACATTTCACTCTCACTAAGACACTTCCGTTGCCCACTTCGTTGAATCGCGGAACTCAGCGCCGCGCCTCGTCCCGTTACAAGAATGATAAAATTAAAATATTAAATAGGTAGTTTATTTCGAAATTACAAAAGTATTTAAATGGCCAAATTCCACTCTCAATTCATAAAATTCAAATAAAAAGACAAAGAAAATTTTCACAAAGAACAAGTAACAATAGTCTGTATTTTCATAGTAAATAACAAAATATGTTTTAAAAAAAAATATTATCAAGGTTTAAACTCGAACGAATAATAGATATTTTCAGTTTAACAAAGAGTCATTAGCACACATGCTGATATGTAATACCTAACATACTTATAATATACCTACATTATAATATAAACATATATATACATATATATCTATAATAAAACTTATAATTTTCACGTGATCCGTGTCATATGCCTGAAGCTTGATATATTAGACGCGTCAAACATTTATATTATGTAAAATGGCGTAAATAGCTACTCTCAAGGCTTAATTTTGTGTTCGCTACGGAAAGTCTGTTTTTACGTAAGCACTGACGGTTTAAGACAATGGGACAAGTGATATTGAAAATTGCGTCAATTTTTTTTATTTATAATAATCAATATAAATGATACGGAAAATATGTAATTTACGTTTTATATCCGATTTTCGGTCGTTTTCGAGACATTACGAAATGTCAAAATTTGACAGGCGGAACAGGAACATAAAAATAATATTACAAATAATTAACATTCTATTCCAGCCCTGTGTTACCCTGTTTCAGCAAATATTAGTTGATTTGTGATTTTTTGAAAAAACCGGATTCTTGAACTCAATTGGCAAATACATACTGACTGTTTCGTCTGGCGCTCGTGATTTTTTTTATGAAATAGCACAACCGTTTTAGCTAAAAAAGGGGACAAAGTCTTGTCAAATATAAAATACGTATTTATCTTAAAAAGTATAAATCGCTTTATCTTCAATTGTTTTATGTCAAAAAACATATATTATTTTAAAATGATTGTGAGAATATTAACTCTTATCAAAACTATCTTGTCTTATAAGCCAGAAAAACGCGTATTTAAAATTTTAGTAATAGCAAAAGCAGAATTCAGTTGTGGTCAAACAGTGTGTAGTATTAAATTCAGGCGGAACACGTAGAACGAAGTGTCTGTACTCTAGGTTATCCTACTAGATGCTGGGTACAGACGTCACAAAATTTAGAAAAATTACATTAAGTTGTTTAATCTAACCGACATTTTTATTGCAGATTATATAATTTGGAACGGCTGCACTAATATACGTCACACAGTAATCTCTTTATCTCAGTGATATACAAACAACTATGCCTAATGTCGTCGCTAGCCCGGAAAGATTAACACTTTTACTAAAAATGTATGTATGTCCATTTAGATATATTCGCGTAACGTTTAATATAATATCGATTAATAAGACATCGATTGTCAACAGTAAAGAACATATTTCAAAAACTTTAAAAAGGGAACCTAGTGTTAAGACACTCCGTTCCCTACTTTCCGCCGTTTTTACGAGGCATTGCGTGTTAAGTGGCGGAACTCAACCCCAGGTTTTTTGTCTTGGTGCCAGAGCAAAAAAATGAAAATAGTAAAAAATAATTATTCATTAATTCCCTCGAGTGGAGATCGAACGCACAACCGTCGCGTTACAGTCACACCCCTGTGCCCCTGCGCCACGATCCCCTCATTTTTTGTTTTACCAAACAAAATCATGGATTCTCATCACTCATACTCGTATTTTAATAAATAATTACTATTTATATGATAACACGTCTCTACGTGGTTCCCGAGTCGAAGGTGATAAAGGAGAAATGTGATGAACCGAAGTCAAGGGGACTTATTTACAGAAATAAACAAGGAAAAACAATTTACAAATTTGGCAAAATATCAACTTTTCATCAATTTCAAATATTTGCAAAAGTACGACCGCTTATTGCAATTCGATTTTTTTTTCTCCAATAACAAAGGTTGTACAGGAAAGTAACAAAAAATAAGTTGAATTTTCATTTTAAAATATTTAATTAAAACAGATTCACGATCTATCCCAGGGCTGGGCTAAAAGAACAAAAACTTATTTATTATTTTCATTTTCCAACTCTGCCACTTAGTGGCCACTTCACTCAATATGAAGTGGAGTAGAGAATGGAGTGCCTTGACCCTTGTCATTAGATCTCCTCTGCTACAGGTTGAAATTTAAAAACAAAACGAAATATACCTACTATAAACAAACATGGTATTTTATGCACAATACATATGTGTAAAAAGAAATGATATATCATAATAAAATACAACAGTAAATACTCCGTAATCCCTGATATGGATATCTGGAACCACTCGAAGATTCTCAAGTGCAGCTTAATATTAAAATGACAATAAAAACATTTTTGTAAGTAGTGCCGTTATCTATACTTTCTAGTTTATATTATGTATTCCGACATTTTAGACAGTAAATAAAAATTTTAATTATCAAAATTTTGAATTTACTAAAAAAATGAGAAGCTAAACATAAAACGTTGGCTAAAAAAAGCTGATCTTTTTGTGTAACGGTAACTGTACTCTTTCTTTAAAATGACATTGATTCTTGTCGGTAGGTGTCATTTGAAAGATTTTTGGCATGCTAATACAATAACAATTTTTTATGTTTTTTTTTTCAAATATACTACGGAAAAATAATAGCATGTGAAAGTATTATATTTCCGTGGCTTTGCTCATATTTAGTATTATTCATATATATATTATTTATATTAAAAGAGTCCCTTAGAGAGTTAGCGACTGTTACCCAACACGCCAAAGCTAATTATACCTACGAGGAATGTTAAAATTATGTATATTTAAAAACAATTGCAGAATAATGATACATATGTATATCTTTTTATTCTTTCGATAAGCTCATGATGTTATTTCCTTAAATTCTCTCGAAGGCTATTTTTCGGTCTCGTGACTTAAAGGATAATACGAAATAAGGAATATTATTTTAAAATTCCAAGCCCAAATAGGTATCAATGGTGACTTGCAACACATCTTTCTATCAAGTTAACCAGAGAACCTAGTATGAAGATTGAAGATATTCCTATTCTCCTCTCTCCTACCGGTTTCGAGACATTGCTCGTTAAGTGGTGGAACTCAAGGCCGCACGTTCTCTGATTTTTTTACAAAAAAACAAAGCAAATTAATAGTTTACAACCTATAAACCACACACAAAAATATCCAAAACAACAAACATTTTATAAATAAGATATTATAATATATTATCTATATATATTAAAGGACTTGTCCTCACTGACTGAGGTAAGACGCACGCACAGCCGTAACCGCTGATGGTAGAAACGTTAAATTTGGACAAAAGTTTACTTTCGTAATCTGGACATCCACTAAGAAGGGATTTTGAAAAATTTTAACCCTAAAGGGGTGAAATAGGGGTTCAAAGTTTGTATGGAAAAAAAATTAAATCGGCACCGATTTATATAAAATTTGAAATTTAGATTTTTAAAAGTATTTCATTGAACACATGTTTCATGGGTTATTAGAATTCACCCTTAAATACGCAAGCAAAGCTGCGCGCGTCCGCTAGTAATATATAAATTCGCATACAATAAATTGCAAATGGTCACATGATGACAGCATTATCGTTATCTCTTTATTGGTCCTGTTCACGCAGTTATTGAATGAATTAGAGATAGGAGCCTATAATATATTTAACAATGATTGTAATAATTATGCATTGTTTTCATTAATGGTTTAGTATTAATAGACTGCGATTCCTATTCATACTATATGGTGAGTTATGGCTTTTACATAACACGTATGTGTCACACATGTTATTTAATTTGATTTTTATGTGTAGGACTAAACGTAACGAATGTGAGTTTGATTTTCACTTGGGTCAAGTATATTAATTTCAAGGGATTATTCTCATTTCCTCAGTCTGGTAACAGGACATATTGCAGCGTTGAGTTCCATTATTGACGTTGTAATGCCTCAAAAATTCAGTAAAAACTGGGAAACGAAGTGTCTTAACACTTAGTTTTCTCTCTCCTTGCTATATGCGGGATACGGCATGAAGTTAAAAAATACGAAGTAAGTTGTTGTTACCTCAATGCATTTTGTGCTGAAGGTAATACAAATTCCGCCATATAGCAAATATAAAACACCACAAGTGCAGACTATTTTATTTATTTGAATAGTAAACATTATAATTACAGATAATACAATAACAATACAAAAAGATTAGCTTTATTGCTAGATTAATAGTCACGTTGAATACACTACCTACTTTAATGAGAATAAGCTTAGGTACTATATTTATAATATTTCTTACGTTATTGTCTTTTACATATGTTTAAATGAGTACATTTATTGTCACGATTAGTTATAAGAGTAACATGAAGGAGGATAAAAAAATAATGAAGAGCCTCTAAATTAGTAAAATTACTTGATTAATTATAATTTAAAATATTACTTGAATCAATTGGCAGTTGATGGAGTTAAATTATTTCCGATAAGATTAAATTAGATGAACGAATGAATGAAAACAAATCGTTCGTAGATAATAAAATCGAAAAATAAAATTGCAAAGAATGAGTATATTTTACCAAATGTCAGGTTAGTTACATTTTACTTTTTCTTTTATATCTATAGGTATGGTAGGACGGTTAGATTTTGTGAGTCTACTATGTTTGTACTTTTTATGATGAGTTACAGGCACTAAAGCAATTCATACGGAAACCCTCCACTAAAATAAAATTATATAAATTGGTGATAACTGGTCTTGTACCAATAATAATTATTGTTATAAGTAACCTATTACAAGCGGTAAAAGAAACTTACACTACGTTTAATTAACAAATGAATACGAAATAAAAACATAAAAAATATATGTAAATGTTAGATGAACCAATCGACTTTGGCTTGAATATTATATTTAACTTAATTGACTACGTTAAATCAACACAATTCACCTTGTTCACAAGTTCGTACTTCAAAATCTCTCACATACTTAGTTCCAGTTCGAAATAATGAGCTTCATTTAACACTTTATTTTAACCGAAGCATTTGTTATGTTCAAAAACTAAGTCCTTTTTTTAGTAAAACAATAAAAAATACTACTACTTATAGTTCCAATACGCACTTTCCAAGTCAACATTTTTTGCAAAAATCTGTTTGAAATTAACTCAATAATGCTTCTTGCATTATCATAGTAATCTAACTGACATCTCACGTTAAAATTTGAACTTATAATTCAATTTTACGTTGGAGGCCCTTGGTACGGGCCTTCCTGGGTTTGAGCACAGTTTTCGTCTTCAATAAGTTCATCTGAATTATATACAGTTCCCGGCAGCAAAATGTACCGGGCTTGGCTGGAACAAAAAATAGGCATTTTGACTTTGTCTGAATTTTAATCTATTTTTTTTAGCTTCACACTATATCCCGCATATAGCAGCGTAGATAGAGGCAACCAGGGAACCCAGTGTTAACACACTCCATTCCCACTTTCCGACGACAAGTTAACGACACGCTTTGCCTCTTTACTGGAGCGAGGAAATGATGGTATTTGCCACAACTACTATTTTTTTTTAAATTGTATTGCAAATATTTTAGTCATTATACATATGTTTTTTTTTTATCAATTTCTAATGTGACTGTAGAAACATTATTTTTAATTATTAGGTATATAAGTATATTAGTATTGATATTATACAGTTTCTATTTATATTTGTTTGTGACGCTCGACAACCAAACCATTCATATCTTTAACATAAAAAAATAGCTAATATTCGTGTATCATTTATATTTGATAGTTTATCTAGACAAAGAGTTTGTAAAGAAGCTTGAATATTAATAATGGTCAAAATGCTTTTTTTTATATGTTTATTTATTTAGTATATCGATCAAACTTGCTAAAACTTTTGTGTAAAGCAAATCACATCTGTAAAATTTTCGAAATTTTTGAAAGAATGCATTAATTTAAACTAAGTTAAATAGTTAAAATGTTTATACATGATTTTTGAAAAAGCATTTAATTGCACAAAGCTTCCAAAAGCATACTACATAATTTAAGTGCTATATGTTATTTATATGCTTAAGAACTATATTTTGGTATAATTGTATTATTATTATTTTTTATTAAATCTTGCATATGTAAATATTAATTAAATATATATTTTTTGTTATATAGGTCATTATAGTTTTAAATATTTATTTATTTATTTTGTTCACATATTTTTTACTTCTCGTTGATGTCAGCATCATGCTAGATGTTCGTTGTAGTTCCAGCATTATATCTCCTTGCTTTGTTGCTTGCATTAAATATTTTCAATATGTACCATAGTCAGTCATGACAGATTATTAACCATTTACTATTTATATTATTTTAGTAGTGAAATTAAAGGATATAAATAGAAACACAGCAAAGCCAATACTAGTTTATTGATTTAAAAATAATCTTAATCATAATAATATAACATAACAGAAATTAAATCATAATTAAACTTAAATTAACTTATAATACAAACAAGTTTAAATAAAAAAATATATGTCATTAATGTGTATGTATTTTTTGAATGGGATATATTTTAGATGCATTTATCGATGGAGGATGGAAATTAAAATGCCTTTTTTTAACGTAACTCACATTTTAATATAAAATGCGTTCAATTGATCACAGTTTAGAGAAATATTTGACTATGTCATAACAACAAAGATCAACAATATTATAAACATTATTATAGTATACAATCCCAACAAACTAACACTTTACTTTCAAAACCTTAATACTAGGAATATTCTTTTAGGCATTATTGCATTTTAGATCAGTCTATAAAAATATTGATATGGCGAGTTTAAATTGTTTTTTTTTATAAATATCTTTTGAAATTATTATCTAGTCTTTTAATTTAAAATATAATATTAGAGTTGAAATTCAGAATATTCAATATCAAAATGGCAGCTACTACTAATAGTCAAGGAAACGACATTTGAAACAAACTGTCATTAAGCAAATGAATGATAGTAGATCATTCATTTATAGATAATAAAATGCAAAAATTAAATGATACTGAATGACAAAAGATCATAATCAAAATAAAATATAAACTAAAAAAAATGGCAGGCAAGTTTGAAGCCAATCACGCCTTGGCTTCCAAATCGTATTTCTTTTCGTCGGCATCCCTAGAAAAAAAAATAACAAAATAGCAAAAAAAAATTTTGCAAAGAAAAGAAGTTGAACTATTTATTAAATGTTAGTTGATGGGTGTTTATATCCTGTCCACATACATACCAAGTTTTTACCAAAAAGTATTCACTCCCGACACCTGAATTCATCATACTGGCGCCTTCGTCACTACTATCGTCAGTTAAAAACCGTCTTTCTCTGAAAATATCAATCGAAATTCTTGAAATTACGTTTTAAAAAACCGCCATTTTGTTTCCCCGCGTGTAGGTTCCGTGCGTGCAAGCGTTCCCGCTAAGCGTTGCTTTAAATTTTGATGATAATTACGATGATGATTGCTGATGATTATTTTAACGATGATCATTCCATTAAAATAGTATTCGAGATAACAATTGTTCAATTTCTTTTAAATTATATTTTCTTAATTTTCATATTTATTTAAATACATACAACATACTTGAACAAATATGTTATATACAGCCGCCATTTTGTTTTCCCAAATGTAGTTTCTGTGTAAGCGTTTCCATTAAGCATTGTTTTGGATTGTGATAGTAATTGTATGATTTTATTTAATGTTGGATGATGATATAATTCTGATGATCATTTTGGTGATGATTCTTTCAATCCAGTCAACAAGTTGTTCGACTTTTTGATGATTAATGCATTTGTGTCAATTCTTCTTTGTACAGCTGTCTTCTTTGTGCTTTTATTTGTGTACTTTTTTGACGGTCTATAGTTTCAATGTGATAAGGTTTAATTAATGTTCTCTGTTTTGATCTTTTTGTATCATGGTACAAAAATATATTAATCTCCTGAATGATTCAAAAATAAAATTATTGTAGAACAAATTTCATTGATTATCTTTTTATTTTAGTTATAATAGTGTTCCTTGAATTCAGTCAATATATCATTTAAATTCAGTCAATTTATTAATTAATAAATTTGACATTCATATACCTTTTTAAATAATATTGTCATCTTCATATACATGAATAATACATACGTATTTAACATACGTATTTTTTTATGTAAATGTTCTCAGTAGCATTTTTTCTTGGTTTTCTTGTATCATTTTTATATGTTGTGACTTACTTATATATTATGATTAATGAGAAACTTATATTATGTTAATGAAACCCAAAGCCGAAGCAGAATATTGAATAAACGATAGTGATTTTGTAATATCCAATATTCTTATTTAAAGCATTCCAAAAAATATGGGTAAAAATGATCGTTATCTCGTCATTGCCAATTGAGAGTTGACGAGTTGTGGCCGCTATTAAGTTGGCGCACTCAGGGAGAAAATTAAGAAACAGTCCTCAAGTAAAACTTGTGCAGCAATCTACAGCTAACTTTAGAGTAGCCATAACTGGTCAACCATACTAAGTTATCAATATTTGAAAATAGTAAGAATTTACGTACCTGTAGAATACATAGTGTTGCAACATAAAGAATATGTCAAAGATCAAGCTGAACAGTCCCAAGCCAAATTTCGTTGCGTCCCCGAAAAATGAGATCCAATCGTTATAATTATACGCGTTGAGTGTCATTTGTAGGACAGAGAGGAAACCACCGATGAAGTCGAGGAAAATGTTGCCGATACTCCAACCGACTGTCGATTTGCGTTTGTAGTTCATGTACGCCTGGAAACATAAGAAAATTATTTTAGAAGTCAATTATCATTAATAAATACTTTATTATTATTATTAATTTCGCTCTCAGCGCTCAGAGTCGCAGGCGAGAAGATGTTATATATAATCACGAAATAGGCTACCATGGCGCAGTAACACAACGCAACGGTTGTGGGTTCGATTCCAAATCAAAGGATTTAATATTTTTATTTCATCCATGCAATATCCCGAAAATTTATTATTATTAGTTATTGCTATAATTATTACAATTAATCAACTATTATTCAATGTCATTGACTTCAATATTCTTCGATCAACTATACACTAGATTAAGGATTACAGTCTAAAAAACAGCTCAAGAAATAAGAGCACAAAAGGCGTTGTGTTCTTATTTTTATTTTAGTATGGTCCACCTTAGCCAACGTGCGGATGTGTTGAAATGTCTCTGTGTGCTTTATAATATCAGTAAGTCAGTTAAACAATTAAATGCAAATATTTCATCGTTTGGCCAATATTTGCGACTGCGAATATTGGTTGACTTCTAAGTTCTATTTAAAAAAAATCAACTTCACGCTGTACCCCGCACATAACAGGGTAGGCAGAGGGAACCCAGTGTTAAGACACTCTGTTCCCCACTTTCTGTCGAATTCTGGAGGCATTGCGTGTTCAGTGACAGAACTAGTACAGTATATTTGATCGAAGTCAATATCCTATAACCTATAACTACCCACATATCGTACCTGTGGAACATATTTAATGAGTGTGATGCACAGTTTAATATAACTGCAATAATATAGGAAGTCGAGCCAGGCTATAACGCTGGCGGCGCCGAGGCTCGCTGTTATTATGACGACGGCGCTGAACACCGCGAGTATACTGCGACCGGCTGTTGATACGCGTTGGTCTTCTCTCTGGAATGAAAAAAAAATATATAATAATAACTTTCATTAGGTGTCAAACCCACAATCGTCGCGTTAACAGTTAGACGCTGTGCTTCTGTGCCATGACAGCATTTAATTATGATACCGAATTAAAGTTATTAAAATATTAATAAAAAATATGATAAATAAATATATTAATAAAACTTACCTCATACATAAAACACTGTGCAATAGTAATAAGAGTCGCAAAAGCGGCGTGCAATGAAAAGAACACGTCGTTCAGTTGTACCGGGTTCAAACCCCGCGGGTGGCGGCTGAAGTATTCACTCTGGAAATAAAAAAAAACATATAATTATATCGATTTCATTAGATATGTACATTATATGATGTATAGTATACATGCATAATGCACATATAAAAAAATATATTTTCAATATCCAAAATTCTCTCGCTTCTTAATGCATATTACGTAATACTTTATTTATTTATACGTATTTTCTTACAAATTTTATCTATCATGTGAAGAAGGCAATAGTAACTTAGTGAAAAACCCGTTCCCGACCCCACTTTATACCTACTTTATGTAAAGTTTTTCCATAATATTATATGCCGTCAGACATTTACTAAGAACTTTATAATGTTTACTAAAAACTTTTAATGTTTATATTTATTGATAAATATTAACTACAGTAGGTACAGTCGATAAGTCGAGTCGAGTGGCTGCCCTGAAGTTAGCTGTCAACAGCTGCGCAGATTTCATTGTAAGATTTTTTTAACTTTTAATATTTTTTTCGTGAGTACTTCTCTCCGAAATTGTTCAGAAAACCTAAGTTTAGAGCAGCCACGACTCTTAGAGCGTACTATATATTTAGATTTTAAAACCAACCTGTATAGCTTTAGAGAAGTACAATCCACAGTTGAACAACGAATACATAGTAAATCCCATAATATTTAGAGCTAAGAAATCAAAGTTTAATCCAACGACGCTTTTTCTTTTGAAATTGATATAAATTTGCGGGTAGAAGGACACAGACCAAGCAATGAAGTAAATCCATCCCATTATATAGGAAATAATGTATATTGCGTGAGAATGCATCACTGTGATGCGTAGAAACACTGTATCCAAGCTGAAAATTAAAGAAAAAATATATGTTATTTAAATTATTTCCATAAATATATATTAATGTAAATTTGTTTTTTTTTAATATACGGGGCACTAAGATTTATTGACAAAAAATAACTTACTTAACAATCCCAGTAGGGGTAACATTGAAGGTGACTTCCGAGTGTCCCGGGCTCTTCCCGTACGCGCATATATCGTGCGTTATCTCCGCCGTGGTGTTGGGCTCGTCCGTACCCGGTATGTCTATTGTGGAGGGTATAAACTGTACTATATCCGGATGTTGGATTTGAGCAGCAACTTGGAGTGACGTGTTGTATTCACCGCTGAAACGTTGATTTACTTAATTTTTATCTGTTTTTTTTATTCATCTTCTCCCTGGATCCCGCATGTAGGCTAGGCAAAGGGAGCCTAGTGTTAAGACACTTCGTTCCCCATTTTACGCTAAATAATGGAGATATTGCGTCAAGTAGCAAACAACGTCACGCACCAGAGCGAAGAAATGAAAATATTAAATATTTAATTTCGAATGGGAATCGAACCTACAACCCGTCGGGTTTATAACTTATTATTTATTCGGTCAACGACAAGTGCAGCGTTTTATTGCGGCCCATAGCACACAATGACATACAAATGGACAGTAAATTAAGACCATCTAGCATAGACTACTTCGTGTAGACCCCCCAAAATGCGTATTGCATTTGTAATAAAAGTCATAGTATATCATTAACCTTTATATAATTTCACAATATTCATTTAACCAATAATTGTTTATAAATTTTAACTATCTGAAACTTTAACTCGTGATAACACATGATAACATATCATGTGGGTTTTTTAAAAAATATGACCTATTTTTGTCAAAATATTTATGAATAAAATATAAACTATGGATAAGAAAGAATTATGAGATAAGAATAAAAAAGCCGAAAGGAACTTACATTTGTACCAATTGAAACAATCTTGTCTCATCCACAATTAGATTTAGGTCATTTATATTCACATACATTTTCTCAATTTGACCCTGGGCCATGGGTAATCCTGAAAATTAAGAAAAATAACAAATTACTAAAGTAATAATATTAGGTATGAATATTTATAATTCATTGATTAGGAAACAATTCATAGAAATGTGATAAGTGAATATTAAAAAGTTAAGAGTGGCCAAAAATATTTAGAGAATGTTCACATTTTTGCAAAACATTTATTTGTATGAAATTAATAGAGTACCATTTTATGTTATAATTTGTTATTTTCATTCATTCTCCCTTATATGTAAAACCAATAAACAAAGTGTTTGACATTTTCAAATTATTAAATTCTTATTTTTTGTATATTTGTCAGTTTTTCAATTTAATTTTAAATTAATAAATTAATTAAATTTTTATTTTTATCTATAAAGATTCGATTTATAATCATAATGTTTACTTACCAAACGAAAACATGGCTAAGAGACAGAAGCTTAACCTATGACTAGATGTTCTTCCCGCCCTGCCCGAGAGAAGCGAATCGAAGCGCGCCATTTTTATTATTTTTCTATCTGCGGACAAGTATAAATATTTTAGTAAATAATTAAATATAATAAAAAAATCATAAAAATTGTAATGATTGTGAGATCCGTTCGCAAATGAAAAAGCAAATTAAAATACGTTTTTATGTTAATCTTAAAAATTTACGACAAACATAAAATGTCGATAAAAGTAACGAAGTAGTGAAAATGGTTTATAATACACAAACACATAAAATTTTCAAGTTGGTTTTCAAGGTTACAAAAGTAAGCTGTAGGGGATCTAGTATAGAGACATTGCGTTGTCCATCGTTCGATTTTTGAGACAAAGGGCGTTATGTGGCGGAGTTCAACCATCAGCCTTCCTCTCCCGGAGCTGATCAATAAAAAAAAATCATTCCTACGAGTGGGGGACTACGAAAACTATTGTGTTATATTGGCTAAATATAATTTTAAGAAAAGTAAAACTACGTTATACCTACAAGCAATTAGGATTTTTTATGAGAGATGGATGAGATTAAGTCTGAGATTTTAAAGTTGTTTTTCCTTATTCGCGTTTTGCTTTATCTAATTTCGCTTTTACGTTATCCACTATGTATATTATTTAATTGCTTATATAAAAATATATAAGGTATTTAAATATACCTATTTTATGGCTCAATTTTATACACAATGAACTCTAAAAGATGTCATTGAAAGAAAAAACCCACAACTTCCGTAGGAATGTAGCGTGACAATAATACAAAAACAAAACATCCTTTGTTTTTACCTACAAAGTGAAGCAGATCGCTTCAATTGTCACAAAAAATAACACTCGTTAAATTACTGAACAATTCTATGAAAAGGCAATCTAAAAAAAATGTTTTTATATTCTGATATACCAAATAATTATACAATTTCACTAATAAGTTTTACAAGTTATTTGTCATATTTAAGCAAACTTACCTAGTATTATATTGGCAATAATAGTAAATTTGTAACTACCGTCTCGTTGCAAATATAAACCGAAAACCCAAGTAAATTACAAAGATCAATTTACTTTACAAGAATATAATGCAAGTTAGAAAATATCTAAAGACATTTTAAAACACTAAAAGGCACTATACTAATATTTTGATACTTTTTTCCTACTATAAGTGACGTCAATAAAAACTAGTATCATTGAAAATAACAACGATCGTGACCGGTTTAAAGATCGCGAGTGGCAATGATTTGTGAACTTGATCGGAGCGACAAGTTCTCTTAACACATATACAAGAAATTATTTTTAAAATATGCATAAGTATATAGCTTAAAAAAGTAGTTGAAATATTATATTCAGCATTTTCTATGCAGAAACCTAAAAAACTAAGTTAAGTTAATAGTATTGGGGCATTAATAGATATAATAGAACCAAAAACAAAGAAAAAATATCTATATGTCGGCTAATCTCAAGAATGGGTTAACCGATTTAAATGGCGTTTTCATTTAACATAACTTAACATTTTATGTTTGTTTTATTTCAATCGGTTAAAAAAAAAGGTTATATCAATATAAAATATGTTATTCGATTAAACAAGTGTATATGTATAGTAACAGCTTGTTTTACTGAATTGGCACAGATTTTAGTTTTTATTACATAGATCTTGCCATAAAAATGATAATATTATTAGAACACGAAAGAAATTCTGATTAATGAATAAAAAATCAAGCGTGTGAAGCCACGAGCGGGTAGCTAGTATCCATTAAATATATAAATAGATTTCTAAACCTGCAAACGCGTTTCATTATCTACTATCTACCACATAGATCTTTAGCAAAATATAAATAAAAGATATTACTACTATATCTAATATAAAGACACATTAATAAGCATAACTGGTAATAATTGTTAGATTATGATGTAAAAATGCAATTTATTTTTATATTATAATGTACCTACATAAAAATGACTTATAATTAAGATAACAGCGGTCATAAGAACACACAATATTTAATAGCATTAAAAAACAAATATTTAAAAACTAAGATAAATGGACAATTACCTACAACTTCAATATTTCAGTTCCAAAATTAAATTATTATTATAAAAATCTGTCTGGTATTTTCCATAATCATATAATATTTATTTACGTGTTAAATTCTTAATTGTATGAATTATACTTTCAAATTCATCATATTCAAAATGTTTAAATAAGCATATAAATTTTGTTTGCAATCTATTGTGTATAGTTCATTTTAAAATAAGCGACTTTTAAAAATATAGGTACTAATATTATTTGTTGAGAAAGAAAAGGATAGGAATTATGGATAGAAATATTTCAGTAAATAACGAATTTCCACTGAATCTGTGGTTACGAATATCTAATCGTCTATTCTTTAATAACACAGATAACAAATGATAATAAGTTTAACTTTTAACACATGTTTTCTCAAGGCATCTTATTTAACATTCTTAAAGCCGATCACATTATTCGTTCGCGTGACCAATTTCCATCATTAACTAACTACAAATTGTTAATTCATATGACATTGCGTGAGTTAATCCTTACGCAGATTATACAAACATACAGGCACATGTATGTATATTAACTATCTGCGAATTAAACTACCAGTTTAAGATACAGTTTATTCTATACTGCTTCTTCTGTCTATTGATTAAATACCGTTTTTGCTTGAATTTGATAGAAGCTTTAATACATTTAGTGATGTGACACCATCGAGTGCGGTCCATCGACCTTGCTTGTCAATACACAACAGTAATTAGGCCGAATGGTCCTTAATATGTAATAAAGATAGCACAGATAATAATTATATACAGCCAGGAATAATAAAAATAATAGTGATACTTTTCTTTTTCAAACAGATTGTTATTTATAATTCCGGTAATTAAAACGTTTATCTAATATATTTTAAATGCACGAAACTATCTGTCTTTATCAATGTGATAAAATAAAAACAGAATTTATTAATGGAACCATTACTAATTAATGATAACGTTATTAAAAAAAATAATTAATTATTTATATCATAGTTCACTTCAGAAATTCGTCATAGTTCAAAATTGTAATGTATAGATTTATTATCCAAATTATTTATATAAAAATATATATTTAATCATTTATTATATTGGAGTGTGGGACAAAACCAATCTAAGAATCGAAAATAAACCATTTTATTTTATTTCTTTTTGTGAGATATGTGACAACCGTTATCGCGACCCAAAATCCAGTTTATAAGCAGAATGTCAGATTATGCTCTTTTCTTCTAATAAACATATGAAACAACCTTGTACAATGACAAGAGTTCCATAGATATTTACAATCGAGCTCAGATAAAAAGTATTTTATAAATTTATATCTACAAAATACATGCATATGTACATTACAGGATACTTCGAATATTGTCAAATATTTTTTACCTATATATTTCTATAGATAACATGAGAATAAAATGTCGCAATTTAATTAATCTCAAAGAAATATCTATATTTAAATTACATATAGTTATAAACACGTTTTAAATGAAAGACGCTAGGCTAAGCCGGCGTTGTTAAAATTCAATTAAAAGTACTGTGGTTTATTTTATGATCTTAGTTAGGTTAAACTAAGGTCCTTAGGTAATCTTGTTCGACAATTAGTAAATGTTAAAATCGCGACAGCTTGTGGGTTCGATTCCCACTCAAGGCGAGAGAAAAAAAGACAACAAAACATAAAAAGAAAACAATTAGTATATTAGAACAGGATAGCGTAGAACAGTGTCACCGCTATTCCTTTTAAAAAGATATCCGTTATGTAAACAAAAAACGAGTAAATGCTTGAACACCCATTTGTACTTAACAAGCGCTAACTGCGGTGGTAACACGGTCAGTGGAGGAAAGCGAACTTTCGCGACATCATCAGATACTAGTACATACCCTATACAGCTTTTTAGATTTTTCCAGTGATCTAGAACGTGTTTGTAGCGGTAATAATTAATTGGCTCCCACTATATTTCAAATTGCAACGACAATAAAAAAAATTACTCAATCTCGCGCTGTATCCCGCATACAGCAGGGTAGGCAGTGGGAACCGAGTATTAAAACACTTCGGTCCTACACCTTTGCGTGTTGAGTGGCAGAACACTACGCCGGGCTTTTTGTCTTGTTGCCAGAGAGGAAAAATTAAAATATTTATAAATAATAATTCATTCCCTTGAGTGGGGATTGAAAAAATGTAAAAATTTCGATACCTACATGATAATTATCATTAAAAGGATTTAGTCTACCACTTCAATAAATCTTTGATTGGTTGTAAATACAAAAAACTATACTAGAGACGCGCCTTAATTGAACAGTATTAAATTTCGAGAAACAAAATGAACTCAACTAGGTCGCCACCATGTTCGTTAGAAAATTAATTCAGTTAACAAGTTACGCAATGGAAAGCCTACTGACATTACATTGTTAAAAGGCTACGAAACTACTGTTAATTGAAATGCCATAATTTCTTAATTAATATGCAACTCGTGGCTACCTACCGCTTACTTACATGTACGATACAAATTTTATTAAAACTGTTACTAATTATTACTATATACAAATTATTTCATATACAAACTATCACTACAATTACATTACTTTTTGTTACTTTTACTTCTTTTAACTTAACTTCTTTAATCGTGGTATAATCAAAACTATTTTTTTAAAATTCCTTTTTTAATCGTGGTATAATCAAAACCTAGAAAGAAATCACATAGCAAGGTAGGCAGAGGAAACGTACTGTTAAGATTTAGGAACGGAGTATCTTAATACTCCGCTTCTCATTTTCCACCTCAACACATCGCCATGCCATATCTACCAGTACGGTACATTTTTTTTTAAATATAAATATTTCCTCGAATTCAGTCAGAACGAGTCCATATTAGTAGACTAATATGGATTCTATGTTAACTCCTAAATATTTTACATTTACTTGTCCTTAGCCTCATTACAGATGATAAATCTCGGCAGTTCAACTTGTAAAACCTTTTCATTATAATTAAAAGTTAATTTACTTTCATTAAAAAAAATACGAACGCC
This sequence comes from Heliconius melpomene rosina, assembly GCF_056956725.1. Classification (NCBI taxonomy): domain Eukaryota; kingdom Metazoa; phylum Arthropoda; class Insecta; order Lepidoptera; family Nymphalidae; genus Heliconius; species Heliconius melpomene. The sequence continues at coordinate 2,437,952 of NC_140401.1, read as the reverse complement.
TCACGGGTGGGTACTTTTAAAAAAACTTAATTAGTTTCGCAATTAAGAATCGTCTAACCATTCCGTATTATCAACGACCAATTAAGTACAATAGCCGCAATCAATTGAGCACAACAAGTAAAAACGCAATCGAAGCGAAATTTAAAAGATTTCGATGACAGACTAAAATACAGATGCCACACACGCGACAAAGAAACTACTTGTTGAGTGAACAAAAACACGCGAGTCAACGAACCCGATGCGAATAATGACAGCCTTCGTTCGTGAAGATATTTAGGTTCTTATGTCAGAGTCGACATTTTTAGTGGAGATAGAATAGCTTCTTCGATCACCGCACACAGCGACGTACTACAAGACATGCAGTGCAAATAAAACATATAAAATAATATTATTTAATTGAAGAACCTTTTAGTTATTAGAAAAACATAATTCCTTTTATCATTTTTTTAAATAATTTCTTCTTATTACGGTTTTCATATTTAAAATTTCTAACTTTATCGGTTTTTAGTGGACGTCACCATATGTAGGTAATATGCAAACTAATGTTATTTAATATTACACTGGTATTTTTTTATTTATATCATTGCTTGATTTTCCTTTTTTTCTTAAAATTAATATAATAAGAAAAATAATTTAATTTAAACTGTTACTGTTATAAACAAAATAATTCCTTTCCTATTTGTGGTTTTGACCATATAATATGACCAAAATAGTCCAGACTGTATAAATATGTACATATTATTGCATTACATTAGTTGTATACAGTTGCCTGTCAAACTACGCATTAAGTAAATTTTAAATATATTTAAAATTATAATAAAAAGGATTAGTAACAATATGTACATATGCTAATTATTGCATAAGTTATTTTCTGAATGTAAACGTGCGCTACGTTTTTCCTATCGTAAAGTATAGTATACTTTTGTACTCCATACCCTACATACGAATATCGTATATGAGTTATATTTTGATCATAATACGAATACATTTATTGATTAATACTATAACTACAATGCCCTGAAAAAATTGTATCTTAACTAGGTTCCCTACTGTTTGTGGGATACAGATTCAAATTTAAGAATTTTAAGAGGCCGTCGTGACGCAGCGGCACAAGGGTGTGACTGTAACGCGACGGTTGTGGGTTCGATCCCCAATCGGGGAAGTGAAATATTTAATTACGTCTATATTTCCATTTCTTCGCTCTGGTGTCGATGCGAAACGCTGCGTTGACTTCTGGCACTCAATACGCAATGCCTCTACAATTCGGCAGAAAGTAACGAACGGGGTAACGAAGTGTCTTAACATCAGGAACATGGAATCCCTCTGCCTACCCTCCTGGGTGCGGGATACAATGTGAAGCTGTTTTATAACTTTGTAGTGTAGTGATGTATATTTATAATATAAAGTTACGGAATCATTATTCCATGATTGTCTGTATAACGGGAAATGCAATTATGTATGTACCAAAATTAAGGGTAACTACAGTAAAAAAACTGTTTGTAAATTATTATCACTGTAAAATAAAATGTTGCTGTTACTGTAAGATAAGAAAAAAATTAAAATATAAGTCGGTAATAGCGATCTTAAAATATAACATAGTTTTTAATTTGGGAGAATATTTGTACTATAAACATGTTCGTTTTACTATTATATTTATTATTTAACAAAAACCAATCAACAAGTATGGCTGTGAAAGAAAGCTACGGGAAGAACACAGTGACATATCACCAAGATCTCACTATCTGGCAAAAGAAATTAAAAAGTACCATTTGATCAATAACTTACATGAATAATTAAATATCATAAAAGTAATTAGTCCACTATAGCAGTTAAACATTATTGATCTACGTTTGTTCGAGTATCGCACCATAAATGGATTGGGTTTTTACCACATTATCTATACAAGTATTTTTTTATTAAAGCCTATATGACAAAACTAGTATTATATAAGTTATTTCTTGTTTTCTAATTTTCTTAAAATAGCGAAGAATATTTACGTAATTAAGAATAATCAACTCATTATTCAAAACTTATATATTATAAATATTATTTAAATATCTATTCTTTATTCTTTATAGATACTAGAGCTAGAGACTATTGGTAAAATTTTAAATATTACAATTTTTCTTAACGTTCGAGTATTTTCCACGGTTGGATGGTTGGAAATAATTCACTAGTGAAATTTTAACCTTTACTACCTACTTGATGTACCTGCCTACCTTGGTAGATGAATGTAATTTAAAACATATTATTTCATTGTGTAGAAGCGCCTAATATTTGAGCATCCTGTAGCCGAGGCAATTATGTGGACGCAGCACAAATAAGTCCAGTCTGGCGAAACAGGATTTCGACCTGTTCTTATTTATCTTTCATATAATTTAGCAATTTCGTATTTCTTTTTTAGTTTAAAATATATGAAAATAGTAATTGTGGCCGCCGCAGCACTGTGGGAGTTGGTTGTGGGTTTGAAAAAATTTACAGAAAATAGGGAACGGAATATTTTAACACTATTACTAGATTACCCCCGCCTACCCTGCAATACCCATGCGAAAAAAAAACATGAAATAATAATAATCTTTCTATGTGTATACTGACGTCAGATAATTCTTTATAATAATAATAATAATTTATTATTAATTTTCACCTACACAATAGGTGAATAAAATATGATTTACTCGTACACTTATTACTTTCAGTAAATTTATGATGAACATTAAATAAAAACTATTCTATGTTATATACTCTGTTATATACTCTGTTATATTCTCTGTCATTTCATGTTATCGTTCGCCATTACGTGAATGTCAATATTTTCACAAAGCCATAACAATCAACTTCCCTTGAATACAAACAATGAGGTAAAATAATCTGTGCTTAACACTAAAACGCAGACATATTAAGAAATTTATAAGATAAGCAACAAAACAGTATATTATGTTTATTATAATTGTAGTTTTACCTACTGCATTTTTTCTATATGAATTAATTTTAAGTTAATTTAGTATAATAAATATTAAAAATATACGTAAAAAATATTATGTTTGGAACTCATTCAATAATTACCATTCAAACTGCTGTACTTATTCTAATTATCATATCGACTGGGTAATACCTTTAGACGGCTAAACAGTTAACTTACTCTAAATTATTTCACAGACGCTATCTGTTTATATTTTTAGTTTTAACATGTAATATCTGTCAAATTTAAGTATTTAAATGTTTTTATAAGAAACAATATTATTAGTAAAGATATAACACAACAGCCCCTAAGTTTCAATTCAAGCCAGTATGTCCTGAGATTAGGGCGTTCAACCAAACAAACTCCCAGCTATGTTTACAACATTATTTTAGATGAATAAATAACAAACTTATTGTTTTAAGCAACGTAAATAAATTCGCTCTATTTTATATTTACAGTTCAAAACCTTGGATGTAATAAATACAGCTGGCAGTAACCGCACAGCAGTAATTTATTTAGACCGTCGAATAATTCGAATTATTATAAGCTAAGATACCTATTAAACGTGGTCAGCCACTAGTTTTACGTTGTATCTAGTGTCCTGGAACCTAGTGTTAAAACACTCCATTCCCCACTTCTCGCTGAATTTTTCGAGGCATTGCATGTTAAGTGGCAAGACTGAACGCCGAGCTTTTGCCAAAGCGAAAACATTAATAAATAATAATCCATTCCCCCGAGTGGGATCGGACCCACAACCATCGCGTTAAAGCCTTTGCACCTCTGCGCCACGACGGTCTCAGTATAGAATGAATCATGTAATACAGGCTATAATGAATAAGCTGTAACATACATAATATTTTCTTTGTAACGTAATTTTATAATATGACATTAAATACAGTTTTAAAAATAACAATAAAAATAGTATAAAATGATTAATTGTAATAATATTCACATATATACCAGAAAAGATATAGATATAAAAAAAAGATATAGGCTTAGTATAATATATTTAACCAAACTGAACAGAAACACTATGGAAAATCTGCAATGTGCGGTTATACTAATCATAGTTCAGTTCCAAAATAAACCTAGGAACTAGGAACACTATCGTAACTTCATTTATGTTTATTTCTATGTTTACTGCATTTTACCGCGCTATTTCACACTTCAAGTACACGTATAAATACAGTACATTATTAGAACATAAATACCAGATATAATTGATTTTTATGACAATATGATAAACGTAATACGTAAAGTAATTTAAACATATAAATAAAATATACAGATATTCTATTACGGAAAACATAGCCGTATATGCATTGTAATGCTTCTACACCGAAAGTAAGAGGGGATTAACCTTAATACTACAATATCTATAAGGGCGTGAAATCTTTAAAGCCTTGGCATCAATAATATATAGAATAATTATAAAATATATTTAACCACATAACAAGTAAATGGTATTTAAATATTTGTTTTTTAAATATTATATTTATTTTAAAATTCTGCAACGAATGCAAAACCGAATTTGTATTAAAGAGAATATGTGGAAACTTGAAGGTTTGTTAACCTTCTTTCACCAACCGGCCTGGTGAACAATTTCGGATATAGCGGGTCACCCTGCTTCACCCGAGGTGTCAAATTTTATTGTTGCTGTGCTCTGTTTATAAATATAGCGTAGTAAATTAATATAAAATGGTTCGATGTTTTGATTAAGGAAGTGTGAGAAATGGGGGGGACGATTTTGTTAAAGAAAATATGATTATTTACATACATAAGTAACTACAATGAAACACATATATTAATCATCAAAGGAAATTATAGGAATATTGCAAGCTTACAAAATACTCGTTACACAGGATGACGATAGGGAAACGATATTTATGAATGAGTCTCTTGTTCGTTGTATGTACGTATATAATTATTATACATAATATGTACAATCGTAAAACATGACGCAACTAGGACTAGCTAAGAATTGTTTGACAACACAGTTATCTATGCATTGGTATAATAAAAATGTAATCCATTCGCAGTCTATACATGGACGATATATTAGAATAGAACCCCAAAGCAACGATTTTTGTATCAGTCGGATTGTCTGTTGGTTTCTTCATACTAATATCAGAAACGGCTTGATAGTTAATTGGAAAAAGTGAGGGAAGAAATTTTGTCAATAAGTTCTCTATATGTGGGGTAAAGAAAAAAGGACACTCCGCTCTCCGCTTTCGGTCCGAATTCGAGACATTGCTTGTTGAATGGCGGACCTCAACGCCGCGTCTTTTCAACATATAAAATATTCTTGTAATAAATATTTCATAAAATGTAATACTTATAATGTTAATATGTAATACTTATGGTAATTGTAAAGGCTGTAGTACATCTTCAAAGTGCGTATCTGATGCGTTCTTGGCCAGTTTGTCTCGTCATATACTACTCAATACAATGCGGAACATAAATTTAAATTGCTAAAGATAGTTTTCCATTGTATGATTATCATCGCAAACGTGACTAAAAACCAAAATAAATACATTGAAGCTACAACTTTAAAATATGTAAAACATCTATTCTCGAAAATAATAATGAATGAAATGTAAGTTTTTATTTTTATTTATTGTTAAAAAAATCGTTAAGGCATCGCTAGTTAGTTTTAATATAAATTTTAGTAAATAATATTTAAAATAAATGTAGCAACAAATAAGCTATATGGAATATTCACGTAAATGTAAAATAAATATATCACAATTTAATTATAAAATACTTGCGGGCGCGCGCAGCTTCGCCCGCTTATTTGCACTTTTAGGGGTGAATCCTAATAAACCATGAAACACGTGTTCAATGATTTTAAGAGTTTAAATTTCAAATCTTATAAAAATCGGTGGCGATTTAAAAAATTTTCCATACAAACTTTCAACCCCTATTTCATTCCCTTAGAAGTCGAATATTGCAAATTCCCGTCTTAGCGAGCACCTCCGTCCTATAAGTAACTCCTATGCAAAATTTGAGATTCCTAGCACATGTAGTTTCTGAGGTTTCGTGATGAGTGAGTGACCTTTCGATTTTATATATATAGATATGCAAAGAAGTAAGGAAGGTAGCAAATGAAATTGCAAGAAAGTCCGTCTGCTACTACAATTGATACCAGCGCGGAATATCAATTACATATCCCATGGGTACTGCCCATATCGTGTTACTGAAGTCTAGGCTTACGAACCTAATGACTAACATGCATAGAATTACTTATATTATTTTAAAACCGATGTAAAATTATGTCTTTGTATATGAAATTATAATAAAAGATTTCATAAAAAAAGTGTATGCACATAAGCTTCTTTTTATACTATTTATTTAAATATCTATTTTTAAAATAGATATTTGTAACACTTAGATAATATTAATATTAAACTAGATTAATAGTTATTTCTGATAAGAATACTTATGAAATTCGATTATTAATTATATTATATTTCTTTAGTTTTACAAAATAATAACTATTGACGAAAGTTTTTTTTTTCATAAAATTAATTATTATTAATAATTTCCTGTTAAATCGACATGTTCTCGTGTAAATGCTGAAAATTAATATTTTAATTTCCCTGATTTGTTTTATAATAATGGAATTAGTTACACTAAAACGTAACAGCCATAATAGCGTAATGTGCATAATCGATTATGATTAGCATTTAAACAAAAAAAAATATAGGTGTTCGTTGAAATGAATTAGAATAGGTAGTTAAACTTTAGGTTAAACTTAAATCTAATTTAAATTAGTTCAAAGTCACAATTTAGCATATATTATAAGAGGCAAATGTGTATATATTACAAAAAGAAGCAATTTAATATTATATGTATAATTTAATTAATAATAAAGTGACTCTACCAAGATGTAGACGAACAAATCTGATGATGAAAACTTATCCCCGTGATAGTAATAGGTGCGAATCTGACTCGGAAAAAGGTCATATTTAAAGCATTATTATTTATTTTGTTCTATATAAGAAACATGAAAAGAAATATATATATCTTTATGCAAATTACACTCTTTAATCACAATCATTAAGTAAATAATAAGAAACAAAAAAACTTACGAAATTCCAAAACAGAAATAATATTCAGAAACCACACACACTTCACTAAAATATCTTAGAATAATTTTAATATTAATATAAAATATTATTATTAATAATGTTTCTGAACATAAAATTCTAAGAGCTAGGTCGGCACGGGCGTTCTGTATAACGGCAAGTCGCGGTATGATAACGTCGCGTTCCGCCAGCTTTAATTATATCACCTCGAGTCAGGTGTGTGTAAAGTGTGTTTGTAAACGCGACTGTTTGTGGGTTCGATTCCTATTCAAGCAAATACAATATTTATTTAAATTTATATTTCCACTCCTTCGATTTATTGTCGAGGCAAAGCGCGACGTTGAGTTCCGCAACGCAACACGCAATACCTCTAGAATTCGGTTAAAAGTGGGGAACAGAGTGTCTTGACACTAGGTTACCCTCTGCCTACCCTGATGTGTGCGGAATACATCACTAATCTTTTTGGTTTTCTGAGCAGTAAACACTGCTACGGTGTAAAAAAATGCTATAACTGAACTAAACATGCAATATAACTTTAAGAGTTTAAGAGGAATTAAAATTACTTTAAGAGGAATGTATTAGAAAGATAATAATAGTTTTTATAATGATGAAATAATCACTTGCTATTACTAGGTCTATCGCTAGTACTTTTATTATTATTAAATAAAATGCTGCCTATAATTTGTCTCTTTAATAAATTAAATTATGATTAATTAAAAATTTAATATAATATACTTAGAATGTCAACTATTGTGTCATTATTATTTTTATTTCGTTTTTAAGTTAAACAAAGAAAGTACGCCATATTTCTTTGAATCATGTTTTAGGTAACCAAGCCTAATTAGTCGCTTTAAAAACAACATGTTTTTAAAATGCCCAAAAACTAACATGCTAAAAAAATATCCACAATTGTAAATTCAAAATATTAATCTAAGACTAAGACGATGCGTGAATAATTATCATATTATTATTATGAAAATTATTTATCGTATAATATAATTATAGGATCTCTTATCGATTGTCGGTATCTATTATCTACTATCAATTGCCGAAGACAACTCGTATCGTTAAATTTGTCAATATAGTAAACAGATAACAAAAACAACCGATACGCCTCAAGTGCGGTTTTGTAGAGACCGTGAACTAGATAGAGAAACTAACACGTGTAGTGAAAGTGCACTAAGATAACATGTTAAATTAACATATAAATATATATAATCATTATACATAGATAAATAAAATTATATATAATAAAAAATATATGAATATATACAACCGAAAATATGACGAAAAAATATAGGTTTTCTTCATTTTCCGCCGAATTCTGGAAGCATTGCTTGTTGAATTACGGAACTTAAAGCTGCGCTTTTGCTTCGACACCAGAGCGAAGAAATGGAAAATATTTAATTTCCTCGACACGAGGGAATCAAACCCACAACCTGTCGCCATGGCTAGCATCAAATATAAGTATAAGTATAATGTAAATTATGAATATTATTCGTTCGTAAAGGTAAAGATAAAGGTTTATACAGACTATTTAATAAATAATTATTCTTTATCTGTGACTATGACGTATTTAATGTTATAATTTATCTGAAATCGTCATACGTAGAACTTAGCCTAATTTAAAAAAAGATAAGGTAACTGTCACCTGTTTGCATATACTACCGAACGATAAATATAAAATTGTATAAATGCATATATTTCAAAGAAACCATACATTTAATATCTTAATTTACATCTTAGTTATATTAAGTACTAGCGGCCCGCTCGTGGTTTCACCCGCGTGAACTATGTTATTATTAATTTCTGTCTCCATGACTACGTCCTAGTGAGGTTATGTAAAATTTGAGACTCCTAGCATTTGTAGTAACGAAGTTTCATACAAACTTTCGACCCCAAAAACAACCCCTTAGAAGTCGAATATTGAAGATTCCCGTCTTAGCGAGCACCTACATCCTATAAGCAACGCCTATGCAAAATTTGAGATTCCTAGCCTTTGTAGTTTCTGAGATTTCGTGATGAGTCAGTGACCTTTCGATTTTATATATATAGATAGATATGTATATTTTTAGATCTAACGAAATCATTAATGTAAACTATAAATGTGATTTTGGAACTTAAATTCGTTTCCTGATGTTACTACATTGTAAATACAGTCATATAATAACATTATATTCATCCATTATTACAAGGACGCAAACTAATGAGCAACAGATGAAAATTGGACAAAAATGTTTTCCTGTTTATATTTAAAGAAAATGGCAACTCATAAACTACGACAATAAAATATTTAAAACAACCAGAAATATATATATTATTAATAAGTGAATCATACAATATCGTCATTAATAATTGAGGATACTTGATTTATATAAAATGAACAGACACTTATTTGAAGTGGGTGACTGTGACGTCACTGTCATCGACACGCAGTTCAGTAATTCTAGCCGTGGATGACTTTGCGTTTCTCGAAACGCCATAGCTAAAAACCTGAAATGACAGACATTGCTATTTTGCCTCGTCATTTTATTTATAGAAAAAAATATGGCGCAACTCGGAATTTTATTTTGTGCTAATTGTTAGTATCTCTATAATAAAATGCTATAAATATTTAAATAAAGCTCTGTAGGTAATGAGAAATTGATACTGATTTTGAAATTTGTTAATTGTAACCAATAATTATTATAAAGAAATATAATATATAGTAAAAACTTTTTATAATATAATAATAATCGATGATAATCGATTTAAATCTTATGCGTAAAATAGATAACAATAAATAAATAAAAGATATTCGATAAAATGTACTCTAAAGAAATAACTTAAGCTTGAATAACTACATTTTTAAACTTTTGTGAACGAATGTGTATACGATGTTTCAGTCAAACTTTAAGTATAATTATTCTTAATTTTTTTAAAGGCTTTTAATATAACAAATAGTATTATTTCATAGAGTTATTTCAAATTTAGCATTATCATCTTTAACCAAATCAGTATCTTATAACAATTTTAATTACCATAAAAAAAATAGATAACTTAGAAGCGACAATTATAATTAATGTATTCGCTTGTATGAATGAAAAAAGCCAATCTATATAGCGAATGTCGTCATAAAATTCGAAGCGGACCAAGAGATGCTGGGAATGACTGTGCAATTTAAAATGGTCCAGTCATCTTTGATATAATAATGACAACGATTGTACAATTTATATAAAAGCGTCCTTAATTTTTATTAAAACAATCACTGATAACAATTAAACTTTCGGCGTTGACCATGACATGTGATAAGCATTAGATAACAACAGAAGCTTCTATTATATCATTTTTTAATAAACATTATGTTTCGATTATAGGGGTTTTATAGAAACGACGTTATGGGAGAATGCCTCGTACTCATATATAAAAATATACATCTAAATATTTTATTTCTGTTCATATAGCTATATATGATATAAAAATTGGATAACAAATGGAGTAACGCCCCCCACATTTCAAATAAAAAAAAATTCATTGTTTCATAGAGACGCTTAAATTAAATAATTTTTATTAAGGTACGCATTCAATAAAATCACTGTTTATGGTTGGTAGCCTAAAACCACTCAAGTCTCTCTAAATGCTTCTCTCTCTCTCTTTAAGCTTAATGGTGAAAATGAAAACACATCGAAAATATGCATGCAGACCATTAAATTATAAATAAAAAAAGGAAGGAAAAATTTTCACATTACTGTTTCCTGCAATTCTTGTAACGCGTGACGTCATGCGATTAAAAATTACATCAAGTAAAGATACAGTTTATTCTCAGAATATTATATTTAATTATTCCAGAATAAAGTTGAAATTATAGTATTTCTATAATTTGTATAAATTGTAAATCGTAACACGTGGCTAAAAATAACAATGTATTTTTTTACCACTTGTATTTATAACAAAATAAATTATATATCGACCATTCAAAGAAGTGAATCAACTTTAATTTTAAAGTATAGTATAGTATAGCAAAATTATAAATTACTTTTATACATATATTTATTTAGAAATATTTTATTGACCAAAAAATACATAATTTCCGTATACTACATAAGGAAAATGATTAACTTACTTGTTCATAGCTTCATTTTAATTGCTGTCTATCTCCTGGAATGCCATGGTATATATGTAATGTATCCTTTTCTTGGGTTTATCTAAAACAAAAAAATCTAAATCAGGAAACAACTAATAACAATGAACTGGGAGTGACGCAGGGGCACTAGCATGTGATTGTAACACGACTGTGGGTTCGATTATTTTCGTTCATGCAAAAGCGTGGCGTTGGGTTCCGCCATTTAACAACGCCTCGAAAATTCGTCGGAAATTAGGGATCGGAGTATCGGAGTGAAGAATATATCGGATAAATAATTCACAACTAATTTAAACAATCTTACAATTTTAAAAACTGTTTAATATTTAAGAATATGAATAAATTTTCGTAAAAGTTGAAGTTGAGTTGCAGCCTGACCCTGAGAATTATTTTTTTATACACAGTATTTAAAGCACGTTTTCGAAGATTTCGAACTTTTGCAATATTTTCATCGAGATTAGACGAGTTTCACTTTCAAGTATTTTAAAAGAGGCAGACAAGTAATATTACTAATAAGAAAGAATAGGGAGAAGTAGGTATTGTTATTATTAAAAACTCATTCAAATCACACTTAAATCCTACATAAAAACAGGCTTAGAAATGTCATTAAAAAACCCTTAAATTAGTTATATGAATAAGTAAATATCATTTTTTTTTAAATAACCAATTTTTTTGCTCTATATACAGTGGGTAAAAAAAGTATTTGCACACCTAATATTTTTGAATTTACACCTACAAAAAGCACAGAATGATTTTAGTTAATTATTGTATTTAATAGCTTAATCTATATATATTTGGAATCGATTATTAAAAATTGTTAGAAAATAGAAATAAAAAAATGAGATTGTAAAAACACCTTTCTTAAAGTCAAATAAGTATTTGCACACCAACCATTCTCTTGATACAATGTTATTCCCGCGACATTTTGTCACTTTAGGTAAAATTTGAACATCGCTTGTATACATGTAAACATCGGGAAACGTATCCTAATATCGAGAGTTTTGTTTAGTGTTCAGAAAAAATCTTGAAGCCAACATGCCGAAAGAACTTGAACTGTCAATTATTTTACTCCGTAATGAAGGTTGAAGTTATCGCTAAATCGGGTTAAATTTAAAGTTAAATTACTAAACTGTGTAGTAAATTATAAAAAACCGAAAAGAAATGGGTATTGTTGAAAATAAGGAAAGGTCCGGTCTTCCGAAGAAGCTCAGTACGAGAGAAAGGCGACAAATTTTAAAATCGGTACAAAAGAAACTATTTACAAGCGCTCAAAGCTTACCAAATGATATCGCGTCAAGTTCAAGTAAGGTTGTCTGTGCCCAAACTGTAAGAAACGTACTGGGTAATGGTGGTCTTCGCAGCAGAGCAGCGAGGAAATACTCTTTTATAAGTGGGGCCAATATAGCAAAAAGACTAACTTTCGCGAAATGATACGTAAATACTCGTTTAGAATTTTGGAATAATTTTATTTTTTTCTGATGAAAGCAAATTTTGTCTTTTTGAATCGGACAGAGAAAGATTTGTGTGGCCCAAGCCGAATACTGAACTGCAGGCGAAACACGTGCACAGCACAGTCAAACACGGCGGTGGTCATGTGATGATTTGAGGCTTCATGACAGCAAATGGTGTTGGAAATTTGATTTTTATCGTAGGAATAATGAAAGCAGGAGATTTAAAGTGTAGCGCGATATTTTATCTTGCAGCGCATCAAAATTAGGCGTATGTGAGACATACTACTTTCAGTAGGACGATGATCCTAAGTATACAGCTATGAAATCGTAAGGAATGGGCGTTGTACAATGCCCGTAGAATGCTGAAAACTCCGCCATAAACGCCAGCCATCAACCCAATTGAAAATTTATGGCATCTGCTGGATTAAAATGTGAGGAAAATGAAATTTTTAAATAAAAATTATGTGAAGAGTGCTTTGGTGGAGAAATGGGCTAAAATCTCGATTTAAACAACGTCCAAATTATTGGAATCGATGCCAGGGAGATTGCAAGCCATCATTGATGCTAATGGAATGTACACAAAAAATTAAGTGTCTTTTCTTTCATTTATTATTGATTTTTTTACAAAATACGTACAAGCTGGTTGGTGTGCAAATACTTATTTGACTTTATAATATGTGTTTTTACCATCTCATTTTTTAATTTCTATTTTCTAAGAAATTTTATTAACCAATTCGAAATATATATAGAATAAGCTATTAAATACAATAATTAAATAAAATCATTCTGTTTTTTTGTAGATGTAACTTCAAAAAATTAAGGTGTGCAAATACTTTTTTTAGCCACTGTACGTTTATAATATCTAATCAAAACGCATGATTAATTAGGTACCTACCTACCTACCTACTGATATAACGACAGTCTGCCCACTTTTAATATTAGCGAGGACACATCCTATGCGTAGCCGCAATGACTTTCTAGTGTCTATTAACCTATTGTCATGAAGGAAATAATTTGCGAAGAATGACCCCTTGTCCCATTATCCAGATTAGAGAGTTCGGCCCCAATTGGACAATTGTGGTTCTGGTTTGTACTACAAGTATTTGCAGTGCGGTTAGGGAATCGTGGCCGCACTCATGTCATCTGTAGATGGTCATCTACAAATTTAGTATTAATCCTACTTTTGATTATTTTCTTCCCGAGGAAACAATGCGCAAAAGTTCAGAAAGCCTAACTTCAGGGAGGCCACAACTCGTCGGCGGTACTGTATTTACTATTCGATACCAATGGGCTCGGGAGCCGGGGTCACTCGTCAAGAACGTGATACTAACGTGACCAACTAAAATGTTTGGAAATTCAATACACTTATCGTAATTTCTTAACGTGCGTTCATTTAGTAATACTGTAAAATTTAAAAATATACACACTTCATTTGTTTTCATTTACATGTTATAAATATGGAATGAATAAATTTAACTATGAATAGAGTTTTCAAGTTGTTTTACTATTCATTTTGGCTCTACTATTTTTACATATAGTTTTTTTTAAGTAAAAGTAAAAATTTAAGACTGAAAATTTAAAAAAATATATGTACAAACTAGATCAATTTAAAAAATGGCATTTTTTATGACCTAGCCTCAATGGCAAATATCTCTATCTAGGTAAGCCCATGTACCTAAGGGGAGAGTATTTGTGTACACAAATATTACAATAATGAAAAAAATAGAACAATCATAAAAAACTGATGTAACATGATTTATATATTACTATTATTGAAAATTATTGCATAAATCATTTATTTTCACTCCATTAGCATTCTAAAACGTAAAGTGCATGCACTTCATTTTATCTTGTATAGAAATTTTAAAAACATAAATATTTACTTAGATTAACTTTTGTTTTCATAATTAAGACTTGTTTTGTGTAGTATTAATGACACTAAAATGTATGCAATTTATGATGTTATTGCTTATTTGAGTATTTCATCACTCAAAATAATTTAAGAGAACTTAAGTTCCTTTTGTGTGGAACACACAAGGCAAACGAGCATAGGAGTCACCTGATGGTAAGTAACTACCCACAACCACATGCAACACCAGAGGATGTACAAATGCATTGCCAGTGTATCTACCTGGAAACACTGCTGCAGGTAGGCCATTTCAGTTGCGTGACATGTAGAAGGAAGTTTCTACGAAACCACACAGTACTGGAGGACCACATATCTAGATGGTGTGGATTGTATTTTAGTTGGTGACATACTGTGCAGTTACAAAATTCGGCAGCAGGTAACAGAACCATATCGTACCGCACCGTACTGAACAGTTGAATCTTACAAAAGTATATATTATCTGTGTAAATCTCATGATTAAAAGTATACCAAAATTAATAATCGACACTGTGTTTACTTATAATTGTTAGAAATGACTTCATTATTATAAAAAGTTAGCAAGTGCCTTTATACTTACATTTAAGATTTTATCAAAAAGTGGAGTAAATCGATTTGTCAGTGGATCATTTAAAAATAAGAGAGATTATAGAAGAGTATATAATACATAATTGTGATTCAATTATTATTAGTTTACTTTACGTATAGCTATATGCAATAAGATATTAAAATTATATTATATTTACTATTTTATAATTGCATAAAAGTAAATAAGACTTATTAAATAATACCTCTTCATCTTCCTGGACGTTCTACCATCCTCGAAATCTGTTACGCCTTTGTCTACATAATTTATCAATTAATAACGAATATTTCCATGTTTTACATTTTGCAAATAATAAAATACTTAAATTACAAAAAATAATAATAAGCAAATCATAGCTATATACTATAGAAATATAATTTTATAGATATAGAAATATGATATAATCACTAATCAGACGTCAAAATGACACTTGACAGTCGCTACCACAGACCACATTTACTCATTATCATACTCAGATTACTCAGCATAATGGTTCATCATCATCATCATCATCATCAACAGCCATCTTTTGTCCACTGTTGGACATAGGCATAATGGTTGCTACTTAATAATTATTGTAAAAGTGTAAAGCATAGTTCTCACTGCAATTGTTTTTGTTGCAAAATAATTAGCTAAAATAAATTATTTATTTATATTAGTAAATTGATATTATTATCGGTACCGTACGATACAAGAACAATGAAAACATTAACATATCTCATATTAAGAATATTTGAATCGATAGTCTTGTCATGCAACATATGGACCAGGTAGTGGCGTAGCTAGGGGGGTGCGAGCGGTGCGGACGCACCGGGCATCAAAAGGAAAAGGGGCATCAAAGTCGACGATCACTTTGTTTTTAGACCTTAGACCATTTTAAAGGGCATCAAGTCTCCTATGCCGCACCGGGCAGCAAATACCCTAGCTACGCCACTGGGACCAGGGCTTCTCAAGATAGGACTCTTTCTCTTAAAAAGAAATAAAAAAATATATAGATGATGCATTTCATTTAATTTTTCGGTTTCTAATATATTGTAAAACATTATTAAGGCAACCGGTTTCTAGTTTGTACTTGAAAAATCAGATCATTAAATATTATAAACTAGTTTAATACTATCTTTTTCTCTTTAAAGCTTTCTTTTCTTTATTTATTTTATATGCTGCATTCATTTTTTGTATATTTTCTTTATGAACTTTGTCATGATCAACAATTCTGTGTGGGTAATGTTCACCGACTACACAACCTGCTGTTCGTTGAATAGATTTAGGAGCCTTCCAAGGCTCATAAATAAATTCACTTGGATATTTTTTTAGCTCAGGTACATATTTTCTTATGTAAAGACCTTCTTTATCAGTTTTCTTACCAAAAGCAATAGGACTGTATACTCTATAATATTTATAAAAGAATGCAGAGGCTGATAGCCACATCCAATTTCCAGCATTTAATGACCAATCATAGTCCAGAAGATAGCCCTCAAATACTTTAGCTCCTTCTTCCCATGATATCCATAAATCTCCTCTGGTTAGGAAACATGCTACCATATGGCGGGCTAAATGATGTATCCAACCTTCTTGTTTCAATTGACGCATGATAGCATCAACAAAAGGATATCCAGTTCTGCCTTCCGCCCATGCTTTAAGATGTTCATCATTCTTTCCCCAAGGTATTTGTGTACAAACAGAATTTCCTACCATTTTGTCAAAATTTTTGGTACCTGCTCCAGCTGTGTAATAAAATTCTCTCCACATCAACTGACCCATGAGTGATACTGGAGGTAATGTATGTTTCATTCCACTCTCCACTTGCTTAAGTTTGTGATAAAACAGTTTAGCAGATAAGCAACCGTGACTTATGTATGGACTTAGAACAGTTGTGCTAGGTTCTATACTGTTAGGGGAAGAGTTTGGTTTCTCAAAACTACACACCCATTGCTTTTTTGCCATATATATATTGAGTCTTTTCAATGCTTCAGTTTCACCTCCAGGATATTTACATTCAGAGTCAAAATTGAAATCCATATCAGTAAGTGATGGAATATCATATTCATTTGAGGTAAAATCATCTGGTTTACATTCTTCGCTTATATTTTTAGTTATTTCTATGATGTCCTTTACTTGGATATCAGTAACCAAAGAGAGAAACTTTTGATATGTTAATGGTACAGAACCATTATTTTTTTTCAAGACACTATTAAAATCATAAACTGTATGTTGCATTCTCTTATTGATAAATATATTCTTCTCTTCACAATATTGTTCCACAATTTCATCTTGCTGTATTAATTCTGCATCTATATCAACTTGTAACGATAAGAACTTTACTTGCCATTTTTCAAAAGCTTGTGGAAGACATTCGGTACTATTGCCTTTAATTATGAAAAGACGAGTGTTAATTTTTCGAAGATTTGAATCTAAGTCTTCGAGACTTTGTATGAGGAATCTTAATCTGTTTGCGCCTATCTTATCTTTTATCTCAGGATCCATTACATAAATTGGCCTTAACAGATGTTTTCTATTTTCAGCCTATAAGTAAATAAAAAGATTAAGAAATAAATCGTTTAGATAATAAAAAATGACAACATTTTACCTTATATATAAAAGTACCTACTTCATTTATCGCGTTTCGTAGAGCAAGATTATCATGTAAACGCAAATCTAAACGAAACCAGTGAACTACGGATGGTATTTTAGTCATTTTATGATAAAAATTCTTCATAAATTATATAAAATTTAAAAATAAAGTCGCATACTAGAAAACAATTAATTGATTGTACTGAATCCTCATATTTTGGTATCGCAATATTGAGTTGTAATTATTTTATAGTTAAAGTACTAGGTTAAAGTTTTTAAGTTTCGTTTCCTTGTCCCTGGTTGAAATTGAAACTTGAAATTTTAGAAATTATTGCCCTTACAAAATATAAAAAAAAATAAAATAATTCATCACAAAGTAGGATCCAGGTCTATAAACATATATAAACATATTCCTATATGTCTATATATGTTTATAGACCTGGATCCTACTTTGTGATGAATTATTTTATTTTTTAATTTTTTCTATAAACATTTTTTTACATTTAAATTCTGTCGTTCAATTTTATACACTTAAAATAATACGTAAATTTATAATTTATAAATAGCAGATCTACATAAAAGATCTTCATAATGCTTATGCTAGATTAAAAATGGTATAATCTTACTTTACTTATTCACTTATTTTTTTTAAAAACTGGGCGGCAAATTCAAAAGTGGTAACTACTAGTACCTGCTGTACTTACATTTATTGGTGAATAATTCTACTATTTCCATTACATAATTATTAATGGAAACTTTCCAACAAGATCAATACGATAAATGTATCTTTTAGTGGTGCCAACTTCTTTCCAATTCAACTATTACATTGATCAAATATATTTAATTAAATACTATTTAAATATTTTTAAAGTAAGCCGTATTATTAAATTCACTCGAGAATATTAAATATAGAAATAAATCGAATAATAGTTTCTAAACATTAGTCTTTGGTTTCTATGGCAACCGCTTGACATTTTGACGATCACAACAAAACAAAATTTTTAATAAATAATTACTTAAATTTTTAGTCTTCACGACATTTTACCAAGTCTTTAACTATATGAAATAATGAACAATGACCGCTTTGGCTTTAATAAACTAATGCATTAGAATTTTTTAAATATATTATGATATTTTAATATGCCTAAAGTTATTGAATTAACAATCGAAATAGAAGTACAAAAAGTAAGTAAAAACTATTACAAGAATGAATAAAACAAAAAACCAATTCTTTATTTACTTTGTTATTTATAACTTTTTAATGTACCATACAAAGTATTAGCTTAATAGATAATTTTACTATAGTTTTAATGTTTTCTTTATGACACATTGTTTTTAAAGTAATTAACACAGTAATGATGATTTAGCTGTGTACATCAACATAAATATTTTATAATAGATTCGTTGTATAACTGATATTTAATATATAAATTGAGGCTAGTCTCGGCACAGAGACACAAGTGAATGACAGTATCATGTCAAAGCGTGGTGTTGAGTTCCGCCGCTCAATGCGATGCCTCCAGAATTCGGTGGAAAGCTAGGAACGGAGTGTCTTAAAGCAACATTCCATCTGCCTTCCCTGCGGTGTGTGGGATACTGCGTGAAGATGATGTTTTTTAATATTGAGGCTGTTCAAGTTGTTGTCGCAGTGGCTGACTTTAAACACAATGTTTTTGTGTTTAGATCTCACTTGGGGGGAATGATTCTATTTAAATTATTTTTTTTCTCTGCTC
Organism: Heliconius melpomene rosina; assembly: GCF_056956725.1. Lineage (NCBI taxonomy): Eukaryota > Metazoa > Arthropoda > Insecta > Lepidoptera > Nymphalidae > Heliconius > Heliconius melpomene. The sequence continues at coordinate 2,418,559 of NC_140401.1, read as the reverse complement.
TGATAAATAAAGCATAATCTGGAGGTCCACCACTCAATACATAAAGTCTTGAATTAAATTATAATTTCATATGACTACTCCATGCATATCCTTCTAGGTTACCCATTTTCCGCCCAATTTTCGGGATATTATGTGTTAAGTGGCAACTTAATGCAGCACTTTGTCTTCTTACCAGAAAGAGAAAAAAATAAGTCAAGATATGAATACAATTTTTTTATTAATATTAAGTTCTATGTATTTATTCTTTATAGGTATCATGTCCAGGTGTATGGCTGTGTCAAGATGGGCGCGTTTCCCTCACAATGTTTGCATTGGGCACAAGTTACCAAACCTGTTTACTACCACCAGTATTTCCGCTCACCTTCAGAGATGTATTTTACTTCCGTAAAAGATTTCAAAAAAGTTGTGCCCTTAATAATGTGTGCTGTTTATTGAGTTAGTATTATTATTTATATAATATGTACTTTTTATTTATGTCTTGTATATTGTTTGGAATCTCTTATAGATTTTTAATACTCTTAAGATATTTACAATTAACTCATTTGAACCATCAATCTGCTACTTCTCTATAAACAAAAGAGTGAAAAGAACACTGAAAATGAGAAATGTAAATATTTTAAGATGCAGGAACTACATACCTAAAGACAATTAAGATACATCTTTCAGTTCTAATCTTATTTTAAAGGGCAGAAGAAAAAAACCATAAATTTATATCTACAACCATATTAAATAGATGGGGGGAGTTCTGTGTGTGTGTGTAGGCAACACCTTTTCTCCTGCTTAACCTGATATGTGTATTATACAGTAGTGAAAATACAAGATAAACAAAATTGCAGAGGGTGAAACAATCTACTGTGAGTTGGTTCAATGGTCTGAGGACTGTGACATGGGAGAGTGTGTGATATTGGCGCAATATCTCGGAGCTATAAATGATGTCCTCTTTCCACCTAACATGTGCTCCACTGATGGTGTTGATCTACTAATGAGAAGGTCTAAGGATTTTCCAGTAAGTATATATATTTTTTGGTTTCACGCTTCTATCCAGAGTATGTTTGTCTATGATAAATGGAACCTAGTATAAAAATTTTACTTTCTCCGCTTTCCGGATCCCTGACATGTTGAAATAATTGTAAAATAAACATTAAGTATCCCGAATGGAAATTGAACACACGACCGCAACGTTAATGGTCAAACGCCGGTGCTGCGCTGCGGTGCGGCATCTCAAGAACGATTTCAGAGTTGAGATCGATTTATAAAAAGGCACTTTAAAGATTTAAGATGTGCCTACACATTTATTCGTGCCTTTTTTGCAATGTGTGCTTGCACAGAAATTCAAATAAGTAATTACTTATACACATAAAATTTTTATTTCTCTATTAGTTAAATATGTTGCTTATATCATCTTATATACCTACACATAATTAGTATATAATTATATCTTATTTAGACCCAATTTTCAGGGTATTCTCTCCCCTAAAATAGAGATAGCAACAAAGGTCCGTATAGACGAAGTATGGAACCAATACTGCAATTTATCAAATGCGGCCAAAATATTAGGTTGTAAATGCAGTCCGAGAGACATGGACACTGCCAGGCAAAAGCAAGTGTGTCATTCCGCGCAATACCATAGGTTAGTATTTTTGGGAATGATTAATATATAAATCATTATATTATCTATATTTATGTATGATGTACCTATATGTAGTAGATGCCATTTTTTAAACTTTATTCGACTGTTTTTGGCATCGTCGTGGAGCAATAGGATTGCATTAAACAGTAACGGTGATGGTTGTGGATTCGATACTCATTTAGGTAAAACGTATTTTTGATACCATCGGTCACATCTGAATTCTGATCCCACATCCACACATGTCATGACACTTTCATTATTTACTTTTAAGCTCGGTCGTGCAGGGGGGCAGGGGCATAATCGTGCGATTGTAAACGCGACAAATTGTGATTTCGTTTCCCACTTGAAGAAATAAAATATTTAATGTATTCATTTCCTCGCTCTGGTTACGAGGCAAAAGCGCGTATTGTTACATAAAACTTTGGCCTAATTTTATTTCTATAATAATGTTTTTTATTACTAGTGATATAAAATAAAGGGTCACGTGCCTGCACTATATTACGTACTTAAATACCACCAATATATTTTCAGACATAAATGCGTAAAAACTTTACGTTCAAGATCCAGATCTCGCACGCGATCCGAAGAGTCAACATCTTGCTGTAGCCTGATACAAGGTGGTGATGTGTCCTCCAAGTCCAACTGTCGATGTTCTAAGTAAGTAAATAAAATAGATATCAGATACAATGTTATTAAATGTAATAATCGCTGTCTCTAGATAAAAAATGAATCTATTATTTATCAATGAAACCTACGCAACGATTTTTAAAATTTTCATCCGTTTGTATGTCTGTGTAAGCGGCAAGTAATTAATAAAATAGTGCCTTTTTATTTTCATAGAAAACGTATAAAAAAATTGAACGTAGTGTAGGATTTATTCCTGCGCCTCTTTGAAACCGTTCAGGTGCTCTGACCACTAAGTCATACGTTCTCAGCTAGCTACGTCAAAATTATACGCTTGTACGCTTGTTACAACTTATTTATGTTTGTTATAAAATGATTTTTATTTTCCGCTCTGGTAAGTAAAGCACAGCCTTAACACGCAAAGCGGAAAAAGCTTGAAACGAAAAAAAAATCAAAGTTAAATCTAATGAAACAATAGAATTAATTTCTCTTTTTTAAATCAGTCCCATGTCAAAGTCCCGAGGGCGTTTAGTCGATGTCACTCCGAAGTCCCCCCTAAAAGCATGTCCGTACCAATACACAGTGTGTCCAGTTGAGGTCTATAGCACATGGAATAAAAAACAAAATCAAGATAATAGTGTTTCTGATGAAGAAAGGTTAACACTTGAAAAAAAACATTTTCAATTATCGTTCATCATTTTAGTCAATTTTGTTTTTGTTTCATCCTTGTTTCATTAAACATAGTTAAGCTCGGTCATTAATATATATACAGTAGAAATAATAAAAAATATATAAATAAAAATATAAATGTACTGCATATCTGTATATCATATTTCCTTCTCGTCTTCGTCTTTTGGTAAAAAATATGCTTAATGTAAAATTTTATTTTTGTAATAGAAAAGCGAATATAAATCGAATGTACTTAAATAAAAAAAATATAATTTCAGAGACAATGAGCAAGCATCAGAACCAGAAACACTTGTAAATGAAGAAAGATTGAATAAACTTCTACTTAAAAGTCAATATGTTGAACAAGAATCTTCAGATAATACTAATGATAATACAAGTCTTAAACGAAAAAAATATAATATGAAGATAACTCCATGTATTTGTGAAATATGTAGAAGATATTATGAAATTTTCCATAGTAATGACGATGAAACGTTGATTATCACTCAAAACAAATAAATTATTATGTAAAATTTAAATGATGAAAGCAGTATGATTAAGTTTTTTGTCATAAGAAAAAATAAATGTGGAAATATTTTTTTATATGTTTAAGCATCATATGTTGATGATTTTTATTGTTGAATATTTGAAATTATATAGAGATTAATCACTTTTTTGTTATTGTTTATATCAACATAATGTTTAGTTGAATACATTTGATTACATTAATTTATTCATTATTATTAAATATTTATTTGTGAAACTAATGAAATCATGTTATGCAATGTATTTAATAAATAATTGTTGTTATTTCCTATTTATATTTAGTAAATTATTTGACGTGTGTGTTATTAAAACAAATAAAATGCTATTACATCTATATTTATTTGATTTCTTCAAAGTATGCAAAGGTAACTTAACAATAATATCGTCTAAAATTATGGCTCCTCATTATATTAGTTTTGGGGCCATCCATAAATAACATCACGAATTTAATGATTTTTTTACCCCGTCCTTGTCACAGCTGGTCACATTTGTAAGATCAATCCGCCAAAATTCATAAATTGGTTTTATTGACACGAAATTTTAATATTTTAATACATATATTTTGAAATGTAATGTTATGATGTTACAGTTCTTCTAACCCCATCACCTCACCTAACCTGTGACGTACTTTTTGGATGATCCCCTTATAAGGAAAAACATATGTATTATGTACTTATTAAATTAAAATTGACTTAATTGATATTGAACTCGATTTCAATTTATTAAACTATTAAAATTTTCCTACAACTTTATGAGCATTTTCCAAAGGCAGTGTTTTCAATTTAATTTTGAAATAGATATATATAAAATTTTGTATCTCTTATGTCTAAAATTGCTAGCTTGTCTAAATTAAGGGCTCAAAATATTAATTTCTAATGCCCATTGGGGCAGAACTGGATATTTTACTAAGGCACATTTTTTTAGCTTTACGCTGTATCCTACGGAACCTAATGTGAACACATTCCGTTCCCCACAGCCTTTCCAACTTTCGATTGCATGTCGAAGATGTCGTTCAATTTGCAGAACTTAACGCCAGGAATTGTCTTTTTTCCAGAGCGAGGAATTGAAAATATTTCTTTTCTCCGAGTAGGAATTGAACCCAACGCCGTCGCGTTTACAGTCAGGCGCAGTGGCGCAGCGCCACAGCGTCCTAAAAAAATGATTCAAAAATACTGAAATGACCTTAGAACTTTCACAACACAAGATAAATTTAAAAATACTATTGTGATACAGAACTTACACTATAGACACCATTAAAATTTTATATTATATTTATACATTTAAAACTGAATTAACATTATTTTATTAAAATACAATAAAGGATGGAAGACATTGGAATATTCAGCCTTCTTCTTATAATTAGAATTAAAAATTTCTTATTATAATATTACGTTATAATCGTTTTGTACATTCATTACAATAAAAATATAATAATCATATTATATTATTAAGAAAGATAAAGATAAAGCACAAACTCCTACATTTATATAGTTTAGACAAACTGTATAAATAAAAAGAAGAAATCATTAAAAACAAACATTCAAATACAATCATCTCATATCATTTATAATTAACTAAAATCACTAACACATAAATTGTAGCACCAAAAATGGCGGGAAAAGAAATGTCATATTTCGACGTTTCACATTCAGCCTTATGGCGTATTAGCTGTCACTTTATGACCTCTTCTGTACGCTTTTTCTTTGCTTTTCGAGTACTTTGTGCAATCAAAAACGAATGCAATCATGGCTATTAGGGCAAAAACTGCGTAGAAAATTGCCAAAGCCATCATAAAGCTATCTTCAGTCCATTCCCAGATGTTATCGGTTCTAAGATATTCATAGTTAGATAATACTTGAGTCCCGTTGGGGGGAGGGCACGGTGATTGTACTATTAAATCTAAATGCTGCAAAAAAATGTATAAAACATTATTATTGTATAAAAAACCAACAATAAAACATTTTAAAGCCATAGAGCACATACACAAAACGACCTGAAACTCAGAAAAAAGGGAACACAGGAGCCAAAAGATAGTAGGTATATTATTTTCATAAAAAAACTTATTAATAGATCTCATAATTTACAAAAAATACAATTTGATAACCATTCAAGTTAAGCAAATTGTCAAAATTTGTTCATAATTTAATCACATATAACAACATAGACAGACACGCCTAGTATTAAGGACTTATCAGTTTCGCACAATTTTTCAAGACATTGCGTGTTGAATGGCAGAACTTAATGCCACGCTTTGTCTAGTTACCATAGCAAGGAATTGAAAATATATATTCCCTCTGAGTGGGAATCGGACCCACAACCGTCGTCTATATTGTACCATGACAGCCTCAGAAAAATAACGAAGTATTTAAGAATTGCAAATTGGGGGAAAATAAAAAGACACGAACGCAATAATACATTCAGTTTTTATACTGACCTTGGTGCATCTCAAATCTTTACTAATACTGCTTCTCAAGGCAATCTCACTCAATTCGCGCCTTAATATTTCTGGAATGGTCCATTTGGAGGGCGATACGTATTCCAACCATTTCACGTAATACGGCAAGTCTTGTTCATGCAACAACACGCCGTTCACGAGTGTAGTTAGCAGGAAACAAAATCCTGATACGATTGAAGCTACCTTCTCCATTGGTATGATGAAAATAGACGCTCGACATAACATTTGTGTGCTTATTAGGTATAGCAGCATGTAACCTGGAAATATATAAAAATAAAAATTAAATTTTGTTAAAATATTATTTGCAATAAGCTTATAAAGAACATCTTTACATCTTAGATAGATATAGTAATAATAGATTCAAGCTTTGACTATGTCTAAGCGAGGCAGTTTGAAATCTTGCTATGTTTAAATTTTAATACTATAATGGTGACTCATTAGAAAACACAAAAATGATGTAGATATCATTTTTATGTAACTAAAATAAACAAAGATTGAATAAAAGGAATATAAAGATTATTATTTTATTTGAACCTCTCACTCTTGCTTCATATATCTACCCTCACTAAATCAAATATAATTACCAATACAGTACCTAAATAAACATAAAATCCGTCGAACGACCCCGGTGTCTGCGCGTACAGACCGCTCATGGCGTAGCTCGGCACTAAGTACGCGAGCCACGTCAATATGGCCAACCATATTTCTAAAAATTGCTGAAATAGGACATAATAGGGTAGATTATATGTTTAATTTAAATTCACATTAAATTATTTATTATTTAAACTCAGATAGATTTAATAGTTTTGTCTAATTTTTATTATTTTGTAGCTTCATAATGAGAAACTCAAATTAAATTTAATTAAAAGTTTGTGATTTTCAAATCTTCGCTCTTGTAAAACAAAACGCGATGTTCAGTTCGGCAACTTATAATGTTTCAATATGCAATAATAAGTTTTCTAAACTCGGTTGTTCGATATTAGTTTTTCTCGGTCTACGTTACTTCAGTAAGATCGACGTTGACTACAGATTTAATTTTAAATGCGAAAAGGCTTTAAAGCCGAAAAGAAAAACTCTAATACTCACATCAAACAAAATAAACATAGTTCTAGAATACAATCCGACAGCTATATCTCGTTCGACATGGCGCCGCGTGGCGCTCGCCTCTCTCGCGCTTAGCAGCAGCAGCGGCCACGCGCTCACGCACATCACTGAGTAGTGGTAGCCGATGCGGTCGTTTTGTGTTAACTGGTATAGAAGGGTGAGAGGATACGTAAATAAAATGTTTATAGCGGTGATTGCACCTCACTAGTATGAGACTTTATTAAGGCTTTCTTAAAAATACCCTCTTGCTGGACGACTTTTGCTATTAACGTGCTATTTCCACGCTACAAAGACTCGAGTTTGCCACGAGTTTATATGTTCCCGTAAATACTCATAAATAAAAGCGTAGGGTAGCAATAAAAAATATTTAGCATATAAGTTTTTACCTTAGCATCAGTGGTCGGCAGGTCCCAAAATATAGTTCCAGTGATGAGAGACATCAACGCCGCTATGATGACTCGAGTGATTACGTTTGATATTGTGCTCATTTGAGTGTACAGCAATGTTTTTCTGAAATAGTAAAATATGAATACAGAATAATTAATAATGTAACCAAATATAAATTTAAATATTCTGAAATGTCTTAACTGTGCCACGACTTAGATTGTATTTTGCCAGATAAATTAATCATTACAGATTCATTTAAACTAAAAGTTAATTACCATTACCATGCAAAACTACATTAGCACTGATAATCTATGCACATAAATAAAATTAAAATCTGTCTATTGATAGTGCAACTCCAGCATGCCGGCGAGGGACATGTCGTCCAGGGTCCTTTGGTGCACTGGGACATTGCCCGCTACTCACTCGATCAACACGAACACCTGCATGCCCCCTCGCGCCACTCCCCCTGCGGGCAGCGTGACGGGGGGTGGCGGGTCGGGCGCGGAGTGCGCGCCACCGAACACGCCAGCCAGCGCCTCAATGCGGCTGGACGACTCCAACATGGCGGCGGGGGACAGATCGTCCAGGGTCACTAGGTCCACTATAGATTATAAAAGAAATATGGTATATGATATTTTAAAATTAAAAAAAATATATTATCTTAATTCAACGCAGTATCCGCATGTAGTAAAATAGACAGAGGGAACTTAGTGTAAAAACACTCTGTCTTTTATACACCGACCAATTTTTAAAATATTCCGTGTTGAGTGGAGAAAATCAATGCTGTGTTACGTCTAATAATTTACGTTAATAATTTTTAGCTGATTATTAAACCCAAGTTATTTAAAAAAATGGTCAAGAAGAATGCTCGTTTATATGCGTTTATATGTGTTTGTAAGTTCAGTTTTCTAGTCCATAACACTTGTTTTGCTACAATAACAAAGGATCCTCATACAGGATCATCTCATAGACATTTCCTATATTAAATGTATTTTTTTTAAATGTTGTGTATGCAAACATGTAAAATAAACCAATGCAGTGTACACTCAGTGATATCAAACTATATATTTTAAATGCAACAATTACTTACAGTAGTAATCAGAAGGGTTCTTAAAAGCAGGACAGGGATAATCTATTGAGGCAAAATATGGCAACATGTCTCTTCTGTACCCGCTGAACATAGTGCGACCAGCGGAAATTAAAACTACCTGAAATATGAAATATTAACTATTATTTTTTCAGCTTCAAGCTGTATACCGTATGTAGCAGTACCGTAGCCGTATGAATACACTCCGCTCCCCACTTTCTGCCGAATTCTGGAGGTATTGCTTTGACACCAGAGATAAGAAATGAAAATATTAAATATTTCATTTCCTCGAGTAGGAATCGAACCGAAACCACGTGAAGCATGAAGCTGGAAAAAAAAGTCCATGTAGCATGTAGGCAAATAATAATTTAGCGTCCAAACACTCTTATCTAATTCGAGACATTAAGTATTGAGTATCAGAACCCAAAGCTTTTGTATATTATATATTTACACTTAAAGTGTATAAAAATAATTACTTATTACTATTACTTACTATCTTTTAGTTAGCTCATAAAATATAAATAAAACTAAACCAACAAACCTTAGTAAGCATAGCGAATATTTCATAAGTAGGCGGGTGTAGCGACATTATAACTACACGTCCAGTACTGGCCCAGTTCCTTAAATATTCCACTAAGAAGAACGTATCAAATATATCCATTTCCTTTGTGGGCTGATCTAGGATTAACACCGCCATATCCAGCAATAGTTGACAGGCTACGTTAAGTCTACGGATTTCAGAACGAGTCAGTCGTCCCACATTTGTATCTCTGACTTGTTCTAAACCTAGCTCTTCTATTAGCATGTTTATCTGGAAGAAAGATTTTTTTATATTATTTTTAGTTGTTTTCTTTTTTATGATATGATAGTTATCTAAAGAATAAATATTCTAAAGGCGAGATAATCTGTTTTAAAGTCACTTTGTGTATCCGATTGTATGTATAATATATTTGAATAAAAATTAGATAATAATATTGGCATGAATGACGCATTTCAGTATGAAGAAAGTAAATACAATTATCTAGAAAACTTAATGCATGAAACAAGTCCTTATTTCCTGAAGTTTTCAATAAAAAAAAATATAATAAAAAAATAATTTAAGTTAAATATTTATGCATATGAACTAAATTTACCAAATATTAATTCAATATTAAAACCTTACCCGATCTCTGTCATCCATTTTAACTTGTCCATGGTTATTCCTGGGCCTCCTCAACGCTGCATGGAATCGTAAAGTATGTTCCACAGTCATTGAAGGACATAAAGATGTATCGTTACGGACGTAGGCGGATATTTTACGTAATGTCGATGAGGCTACTGGTTGACCGTTTAACACTATGTCACCTGTTAATTTCTAAAAAATAATATATTTTTTAATGTAATCGGCCAAAATATTGATATCGTTAGTGTAAACCTGCAAACAGCCTTTTAGGGAAATTATAACGAGATAATAAACGTTTTTATAACTAGAAGTAATACGTTGGAAATAGTTCCCTTATACCATTTATTAAAAAAATACATAAGGGAACTATTTATAATGTACATTCCTTTTAAAAAACAAATGAAAATTCTAAATATCTTTATCTATCTTTCAACACTTACTTTCCTAACTCCAGCCAGTACATCCAACAAGCCGGTCGCTTCATACTGCGACGTCGCCAATACCGCTAGTATTTCACCCGATTTCACTTCAAAACTAAGTCCCGACACTAACAACGTTGATTTATTATCTGGAGACGTTATTTCTAAACTGTTTACCTGAAAGATGTAATTATTATAATTTAATTACTTATTTTATTATAGAAATATTATAATTTTAAATATCTAAATTTAACATACACTTACATAATAATTCGGATAAATATACGCGGAATGGGTGTATCCATCGAGATGGTCTCCGGGCCGCAGCGTGGAGTGCTTGCGGGACTGTGCCACCGACATGTGGCTGCCCGCCTTGGACATGCGACCGCCGAGGTGAGACGGCATCAGGTAGCTGTTAATAAGTTTGTTTTTTTGTAAGATATCACTACTCTGTTTAATTTTAAATCTAGTAGAAATTTGTCCTTATTTAATAAAACATAACAATGTATAGACTGGAATACAATTACAAAATTTGCTATGTAGAATTGTTCCTAACAAAAATTACTATTTAAAATTGTTCTAAGCCATCATATAAAAACCTCAAACCATGAGTCAAATAAAAACATAATATTTAACATTTAAATTGTAAAAAATCAGTAACAAATATAAATATGAATATTTTAACAATGCCATACCTTTGATGATCATTATCAGGAACGTACTCCGCAACGCTATTCCGCCTGTTTGTATTATACGTAGATCTGTTGGGTCTAGATTCAATTCCTAATAAATTTGCTTCACTAACAGATTTATTCCTAGAATTGGTCCAGTGCCCCTCGTTACGTATACCCGCTTGCTGCATTGCTACTAACGGTACTCCCGTGGCATGCTACAAAAATATAATTGTAAAAATAGTATTAATTATTATCTGTAGTAATTTTAAAATAATTTCTTTCCTTTATTTTTATACCTACATCCTACACTTATATATAATCTGTGTTAATATATTTTTTTACTCTGTGAAACTTTTAATGAACATTGTAATAATAATTGTTGTATGATTTTATAAACGTAATTTATTACAATTATAATAATTCAGTTTATTAAGTAAAACCGTCCTGAAGCCGGTGTTGCGCAAGCGTGCGACTGTAAATGTTATTGTGGGTACGATTCCCTCTCGGGGAAATCAAACATTAGTAGTAAAAGAATTCGGAGAAATGTGGAGAGCGGTAGCGTTTTAATGGAAATGGAGTGTTTTAACACTTCCCAGGATTCTCAGGCTCCCTCTGTCTACCTTGCTATGTGCAGGATGCAACGTGAAGTTAAAAAATATTATGAAACTGTTTTTAAAGATATGTTGAGAAAAAATATCGTCATAATTTTTTCAATTGTACTTATAAATAATACACTATAAATTCGTTTCAAATATTTTAGATTAATATATGAAATGGATGTGAAATTTCCACTCTACCATATCTACACAATAGATGTTTGCATGATGTTTTACAAACTTCGGAAATGGATTTGAAAACCAATAACTACGAGTATAAGTTAAACTATAAGTGAAAACAAATAACTATAAATAACTATAAGTTATTAGACTTATACATATATTCTTTTCAAAATGGAGAACTAAAAGCATTCAAAATTCAGCATTGTTTGTTAATAATTTACTTTTTTTTTTAAATAAATAGTATAATTTAAAAAATACAAAAATACATACTTGATACGACGGATGAAGGTTTTGCATCCTAAAATCCGGATCTGACCTGTATTTTCGACTGTATTTGTAATTTGTAGACGTTTCATTGTCCGAACTATCGTAGCCTGAGGAGTTCTCACGTACGCCTCTACTTTGTCTTTGTATTCTGAATGGAAAAAATGTTTTAATGAGGACCTAATTTACACTTGGATATAAACTAACAATTTCAAAGTAAAAATATGTAAGAATTATAATATATTGTTACAAATGCATTTTTTCATGATTGTTTTTCATTGTGTTGATTTTTTTATCTAATATCAACAATTTATTATAATAACTAAAATGTTAAATTAAATATCTACTCATCCTTTTTATATAAATTACAAACATTATAAATATTTTATATAATTATAAAGAAAAATGTAATAAATCAAATGCGAACGATATTGAATAACGATATTATAATAAAAACATTTAATTGCAAAATTAATTTTACAAGGTCTTTTAGGGAAAATTGAACAAATAATACCTCGGAACAGATTTCATGCCGCTTCCTATCGACGTTTTTGGCTTCGGTGTTCCAGATCTCTGCGAACCATTGTGATTTGGAGGGAACACACGCGGCAAACCGAACTTGAGGTATGTGTACATATTAGAGCCGAGAGCTGATCTGAAAGACATGTCCTCTTATTTATACTATTGTATTATTAACATATAAAGAAATCACAAAAATTAAGTTTTTCTTTACGTTTTGCTTTTATGCGTCTCACGGGAAAATAGTGAGAATCTATTGACAAGAGAAGTTTATATAATTTGCATTATTATAACGATGATTTTTCGTATGGGTATTGAACTCCCAACCTCATTTTAATAGTCTTTCTCATCAGTAATTTTAATAGTCTCATTTTAATAATAGTCGTTTTTCTTTTCAGTTATATTTTATGACCAATCCAGAATCAAAATGTTTCGACTTTTACTCAGCTTAGTAATTTATATTTTATTAATATAATAATAATTTATATTTCTATTAAAGATTTAGATATCTCAACTGACCATTTATGTTAATAATTAATAATACCTACTCTATAAACTTTATGAGAAAACTAAGTTTTATGTGAATTAAATTCACACGTATTTTCTTAGTAAAATATATTAGGTACTCAAGTATTTCATAAAACATTAAATCCTAGTTCACTTTAATAGTGGAAACATTAAAATCGAAACTGCTTATAGCACTATTAAATTAGATATTATTAAACATTAGGTAATTATTATTTGAATAAAATTGGTCTGTAATTTTGTAAGGTTAAGCAACATTCCATTTACTGCTAATGAAATGAAATGACAGGATATTGGTACTTACTTAGGTCCATATCGAGGGTGGGAAAGAATAGATTGTACTGTAGTATCTCGTAGCTGAAAGTTTCCATACGGCAAGGGACTCTTGTCGGTACTGCCTAGAGCACTGTCAGTGAAATCTGAATTTAGATTTTGCCTGAAAAAATAATAAAACATAGGTATATTTTTATTTCATTTACAATTATTTCAAGAAAATCGTTGTAATACCTGTATATAGACCAGGCGTGTAGATCTTCAGAGTGCATACCCCTTGGGTCTTGCATCATGGGATTGGAGGGCACTGAGTAGCGCCGCTCACCGCCTAAGCCCAGTGCCGACTGTGACATTCTTAACACTATAAAAAATATTTATAATAATTTTAAAACATACACATAATTACAATTACTCCATTTTTGTGCTTAAAATGTTCCTGTTGAATAAATATTAATAGTTTTTAATTTAGGGGAAATATAACGACCTTATTAATTTAATTTTATGTTTATTATTTGTACATATCCCGGGTATAGAGAAACAACGAGCTTTAATTTCACCAAGTAATAAATAATTATTTATCTCCTAACATTAATAGTAGCTATAATGATTAAAACCCTTTTTGCTTTACCTCGTAAATCCATGAAATACTTAAAGATAATTAAAGTAATTTTATCTTAAGAAAACATTACTACAAAACAGTTTCTATTAAAATATAGTACTGTAACAGTAAATATATTTCATAAATATTGTTATTAAAATAAGACTAGGCAATTAAGCGAGCAGCTTATTACTACTTTTATAAGCACTGTAACGACTAGCCATATTAGAAACAAAATGTTATGTCTCGTATGGTAAATAATTTCACTTATTTATTCAAGCTTGAATGGATATGATTTAAATTTACTTCTTAAATTAAATTATGAGATATACATATGTATAGATTTCGAAAATAATATTTAATATAATATTCGTATCGTCATTTTTTCCCATGCGCAGGTCTTAATTTTACCTGAAATCCAAAATACAGGTCCTACGTACCTGTCTGGCTACCTGCGGTACCTGGTCCTGGTATTGCATACATAAAGAAATTGTTATTATTAAAAAAAAGCTTACGTGTGTCATCGTGGTACTTTCAGAGAGCATTTCGAAAATTCACGTCTCTACATTCTTCATATTTGAGCTCATCTTGTTGCCTGTAACAAACGAAACATAACTAAAGTTAATATTTAATGATACACACAGCTTTAACAACTTCTACTATAAACGCTTATTGACTTAACGTGTATGATAATATGTGTAATAGCATATAGCATTTCTGAACAAACTTTGGAAAGTGTTAATAGGATAATAGGTAAAGAAATCTTTCTTCGCACCATCAGCATTCGCGTATCTCAATATAGGTATAGAGAAAATAATATAACGATATTTGTATGATTTTTTTTCTTCACTCACATAGGCACCTCTTAGCCTAATATGAAGACACTCCGCTCCCCACTTTCCGTCGAATTCTGGAGGCTTTGCGAATTGAGACAGAAGAGTGAAGAAATTAAAATATTAAATATATTATTTCCTCGAGTGGGAATCGAACCCACAAGCTATCGCCTCTACAGTCACATACTTGTGTCACGCGTCCTTACTGGCGTCTGTATATGTGTAACAGAACATAGTATCTATTTCTGAACAAACGTTTGAAAGTGATAATAGCTAAAGAAATCTTTCTTGGCGCCATCGGCAATCGTGTATCTCTCGCACGACGGAAAGTAGGTATGGAGAACATAACATAATATGACGATATTTGTATGATATGATGTTTATTAAAAGACTATCATGCATGCATGCATCTATTATGCATGTTATTTTTGGAGTGACAAGAGGTCAATCAAGATCGACTGTAAACGCGACAGGTTGTGGATTCGATTTACCGTCGTGAATTTAGTGTCGAGGCAAAGTGCGGCGTAGAGTTCCGCCACTCAACACCCAATGCCTTCAGAATTCGGCGGAAAATGGGGAACGGAGTGTCTTAATAATAACCTCCTTCTGCTTACCACAATACATGCAGGGTATAGTGTAAAGCTGAAAAAAATGTTATTGTTTATTATAAACAACAAAAGATTTGATGAAATTTCAAATAACGAACCTCGATTATCAATAACTTATTATCAAAAACAATAACAAAAGACGTGGCCATCACGTGGCCTCTAATTAATGCAAATGGCCAGTAAAAGTAAACTATGTCATTTCCACCTGTGAATGTCATTGAGCATGGTTATTCACCGAGCCGTCTGGTCGGATGTAGCGTCATGATGCTGTCGAAACATGATACCTACGCGGTACCTATTAAAATAAAGATTAAAAAAATAGGTGTTCCTAGGTAAATATCGCAAGTAAAGAAATGCAAGTATCTTTTATTGTTGTTTTGAACTATTAACCACATAAATAACTTTTTTTTTCATTGTGAAAATTGTTATTAAACCTACACTTCTTAGTAGTTTAAAAGAGCGATAATAACCCTTCCTTAGCAGTCGGGAAAAACTCTTTCGCTTTCGCTTTTAATACTTTACCTCTTCAGGTAAGCATCAAACAATTATAAAGTAGATTCTAAATGTTGCATAATAAATATGAAAATATATTTAAAATTTTCTTTGCTACTACATGTTGTGACGACTTGAGATCGGCCAATTATCATAGAAATCTTCATATCGATATAAGCTGAACCTGTTTAGTTAACTGGATGCTAACAAATTGTGGTTGTTGACGTTTTATGAATTCTATTCTTTCTTATTCAAGAATTACACATAATTAACTTAATGGCAAAAACTAAAATAATTATTAAAATGTTAATTGAATAAAATTTACCGTCAGCAATCTTGATTTGAGGCCGTCTGATGTTTGTGGGTTCAATTCCTACTCGAGGAAGTGAAATATGTATTTACATTTATATTTCCATAACACTAGGTTCCCTCTACCTACCCTGCTGTGTGCGGGATACAGGGTGAAGCTAATCTTGATTTGTTTGAACATGCTATTTGTCATTATAATTTGGTAATTCAAATGTAACCTCAAAAAGTAGTGTCTATCGACAACACGATCTGTTCGCCATTGTTTTATTATGAAAGGTGGTGTCGATGTGTATTAACTTAATTACGAGTATTGTTCTCATATGAATGAAATATCAACGCATGTTTCATATAAAATGCATTTCGAAAATTTTAATGTAAATGTATATTTAATCATTATCATGTATCATATATATTAAACCGACTTTTTATTATATTTCTTTGTAAAAATGATTATGATGATTCTATG
Organism: Heliconius melpomene rosina; assembly: GCF_056956725.1. Lineage (NCBI taxonomy): Eukaryota > Metazoa > Arthropoda > Insecta > Lepidoptera > Nymphalidae > Heliconius > Heliconius melpomene. The sequence goes on along the minus strand of NC_140401.1, from coordinate 2,402,136 downwards.
TTATTCAAATACGTCTGTACAAATACACATATTTCACCTATATTGTGAAAAATAATATCCCGATATTTTCATTTTCATATTCATAGTATAGCCATAAAAAATTGATTTTATTGATATAAAATATGAAAACTAATATTATTATTTAAAAGTAATACCAGTAAAGCAATTACATTGTTAGTAGATTAGGTTTATGTAACACGTGTTACTTAGTTATCACGGAGTTCCACACATGATTTACTGGTGACATCAGCTAATGAATAGGAAAATATAGACTAGACAAAGAGTAATTTAAGCCTTGAACCAGACCTCTACACACGCTGAGACAACCGTGAGATCGCCATTGTTCTCTTGAAAATTCAGATCATATGATTCACATATAATGAAATCGTCAAGAAATAACTGGCGTGAAATTAAAATCTCTCGATACTTACTCGTATTATTCGATTCTAATAGCTTAGACGCATTGTGAGAGTGATTTGGTATTTCTATTTACCATAATAATATTGCAAATTAAATTCAACACTTTTATGCGTGATTGGACATTTTTTTACTATATGGCGCAGTGGTACTGTGTAACTAAACGTAAATGTGATGGTTGCTAGTTCAATACCCACTCGTGGGAATTAATTATTATTTATAAATATTTTTCTTTCTTCGCTTTTGTGTCGAGGTAAAGTTCGACGTTGAGTTCCTTCACTTTGAGCAGTGTTCACTTTAAAATATATATTTTTTAAGATTATTTTTTTCGAAAACTATATTCTTCTGTATGAACTTCTTTATGGTGTTCTAAGCTTAACCAGTTTAGCGTCATTAGCTGCGTCTTTCACGATAATCATACGTTTTGGGAGCTAGACCCTCACCTCAATACTACCGGTTTACTTTGCGTGTCATCAAATATGCGAGTCCACGCGAAGTTTGGTTGATTCATACCTTCTTGTTAGATGCTACCACCTATGTAGGTCTTGGACTTTAATTAAATCTGGTAATTATCGTTAGTAATTTGCTGTTAAACGCATGACTAGTTCTAATAATGATAGGTTGCGATATTTTTGTAATTCAATGGTTTGTCATTTTGTTTGTATTTATAAGAATTTTTCATTAAATGATAGAATTAAATTTTAACATATAAGGACTTTTCTAGAATCATTATGTTTGTGATATCAAGAATTTTTGACTCAACTTATATAGTTAAATATATACAAGTATTTTTAAAATATTACAAGCAACCCTCATATATCAAATGTCATAGTTTCATCACACACAGCGGCAACCATTCAGCATTGTTTATTATTATAATCGAAATCACCATCGACGTATTCGAACCAGTCTATTGTATAGTTAGATAAGTTTCTCAAAAGGTATTGACTGAGATCTAGAGACGTAAAAGGCAAGTCGAGAGTTGATTATGCCCAAGCCTCAGTGGGCGAGCCACCAGCGCCTTTGTATGTTAATTGGAGACGGTTATGTATAAGTTACGTGACATTGCCTTTCGTCACGCCAACCGAGATGTCCCTTTGATGATTGCGTGACTTATTAATGCAGTTTTGATTGTGTATGCCGAGGTTGGACTGTTGAATAATATTTAATGTGTATTTTAATGCATTTGTTTTTTTTTTCATATTTTACTAGAAAAAGTCGTAGGGAATTTATGAAGTATCAATTTAAATGCCAAATCAAGAGGCCAGTCGTGGCGCAAGGACACAAGTGTGTGATTATAAGCACGATGGGCTGTAGGTTCGATTCCCACTTGAGGAAATTAAATATTTAATATTTTCAGTTCTTCAGTCTGTTGATGCAAACTGCGGCGTTAAGTTACGCCACTTAACTCGCAATGCCGCCAGTATTCGTCAGAAAGTGGATAGCGGAGTATCTTAAATCTAGGCTCCCTCTGCCTATTTTCGATACTTTCATAATAATACTTATAGTAGACATCTTAAAATCAAATACTTGAAGAAGTTAAAAAAAATCGATTCGCAATTTCTAGGGCTCGAAGCATTCCTCGGCCATGCATTCCCGATTAGCAAGTAGGTACATTTGAGACGCGTGCGCAGGCTGCGGTCTATTTTTACTTGCGGTATGCGCGCCGGCGCCTTAAGGTCAACGACCGGCCCTTTGGTGAACCTGCAACCGCAGATTTCAATACTAACATTATGAACTTGAACGTGACTAATATTGCGAAAAGGGATTTGTTTATTATATTCCTATTCTTATTTGGTATTTTTTTCCTTTATATTCTTAATCATTTTTGGATTTAATATCGAAATAGTGAGTTTGTATGTTAATATATTCATATTAGCTTTAAAATAAAAACTATGTTTGAAATAAGGAAAATGCTCTCTTACTCATAAACAGGTGTCAAACACCCACTGTTATTGTCATACAAGTTTTCTTTTCCTCCCAGGCTAATTACACTCATGGTCTTGAATATTCATATGAATGCATCGTAGTGTAAAATTATCTGCATTTAAATGACTCAATTATCGCTTTAACTTGGATATTTATTTTGATAAAAAGAAAAACACGTGCAAATGTACACATTACACGTAGGCACAGGGAAGCTAGTGTTAAAACACTTCGTTCCCCACTTACCGTTACCTAGACACTGGATCGAATTGAAATATAAATTTAAATAAATATTTCATTTTCTCGAGTGGAGATCGAACCCACTAATCGGCTTTTACAGTCATACTTTGTGCTCCTGCGCCACGGCGGATGGCTTTATGATGAACTGATGGATTTAATAAATAATTAGTGTAGAATTTAAATAATTATCATCCAATTGAGATTTTCATACAAACAAATTATTATTGCATATTTAAAAATATCTTAAAAGTGTTAACTTACCTACAGTATATAACAATGACGGTGAAATATTTCATTCGCCAGTTTATCGGTGATTACACATTTTATGGAGTTCCACTATAAACACTTTACAATGACTTGCTGTTGACTTTCTACAAGAATACTGTGAGTGATATTTCTCTCATTATTTTATAATCTTTGCATCTATATGGTACAACTGTATTGTAAATATCTACGTTGGATATTTAGGTAAGTAAATAAATAAAATATAGGTATATGTAATGGTTTAAGTTTTATATGAAAACTTGCTATGTAGAAAATACATTATTTTCAATGCGTTACAAAAAAGAACTGGCCATTTCGCTTGCTTCTTTCTATTTGGATATAAATCCTAAGCACTCTTCAGATTTAGTCATTTTTAAATTATAAACGTCATTTTCTGTCATTATTTTTTTTAAAACATGTAATTTCTTTTACAAATACGAGGTCAACGACAAAATGTATTGAGAAAATTATACTTCTTTATATTTTTCACGACAAAAGGAAATTCGAAAATGATGACACCGTAAGCATGTACTTAATTAGTCATTAAGCGGGCTTACACAAACACCGTGTGATTTTTACAATTTTTGGAAACAGAATCTTATTTGAACTGAATGAACAACCTTGTTTTGTTATAAAAACTACTTCTTAATGTAATTTTAATGAAAATAATATATAACAGTTGAAATTAATAGAAAGAACATTCCATAAATCTTCACCCACTTGCAATTTTATATAATATGTAATTCACCTTCATACTGGTTACTAGTATAGAGCTAGTTTACGAAATTTTATTCTTTTTTGTTTATGCAATAAGATGCTATTTTCGTAATAATTGTAATAAAATGACGAAAAATGTGAGACTTGAACGTTATTAGTAGGTAATTACTTAGATATATAGACGGCTATTTTAATTTCTTACCTGGTGTTTTGATAATAAATCTATTAAATCAAACTCCTTATTACATATTTTTATATGTATCAATTAAATATAGAAAAATAGTGCGTCAAGTTATAACCGCTTAACTTAATGGTTTAAGACAAAAATAAAATAAAAATAAATAAATAAGACAAATATAAATAATACAATTAATATATTTAACGAGCCTATGTGCCTTTCATACGGTTTTGTAACGTTACAAGAACATGCCCACCTAAATCCTAGTGACTAAACACCTACAATATTTAATGATGTAATGTTATAAGAATTTTGACAGATTTATCACGTAATACACACAACACAACATTGAGAATAGTACTTAATAAATTTTCTTAAAATAAAATACTGTTCAATATCTAGTGAAAGTAAAAAAATATAAAATCGTCTTTTTTGGGTTTTGTATCCGAATTGCGAAAAGCAAAACCCATATAAATTCGTCATTTCTGTCTGTCCGTCCGTCCGTATGTCACAGCCACTTTATTTAAGTGGCAAACAACATACACTTGTACGTTATATAGGCTAGAAACCGAGTTACTTTTTATACAACTTTTCTTAAAATGTTAAAAGTATTTTTAAGAGCTACTTTTTTTTTATATCTTCGTAGAATGGTATATTGCGGTAAACCGGCTGGATCAATGACTAACATAACCTACCTCACGTAGTTAAGTTTATTTCTCGTTTTATTATCTTCAATGATACAAACGCAAATAACGTTCATTCAAAAGGAATGTTGTCAGAAAATCGCATCCGGATTGAAGCAAAATAAAAATTCTTAGTAAGTGAGTTCAATCGCCTACACCTTACAAACGGATAAATATTAGTGACTTATTCTTAGTCATGGCGATAAGTTGGTGGTAGCGGATATTTGAACTCTTGAGATTTCAAATACCCGCAATATATTTTTTAATGCATATTCATCATTTTTTTGGAGAGGAAGGAGAGGTGAAGGAATGCAGTAAAATAAATAAATTAAAAGCGTAGAGACTAACGAAACATCTCGTTGTTTATAATCCTCGAACCATTCTATTTAAAGTAATGGTAATGTGGTCAATAAACTATTTTTAACATTAACATTTTACTTTTTAGACATTTAAATATTGATAATATTTAAATGTCCAAAAAGTTACATATATGAATGATCATATAATATTTACATAACTTCCATATGGCTCGACTTACTTCACTTTAAACTTGCATTCCTTTAAAAAATATATTTTATATGGAATTAACTAATAAACTACAATCCAATCCCACAGTGGGTCAGCCAGTTTTTGTTTGAACATAAAATTGACATGTGTATGTATACAATACATATATTACGTATTACACAACTTTCGCTTTTATCTCAGTCATTATGAAATATAGTAGGTAATGTACGTGTTTTTATTATTATTTCCGTATTATTTATTAGCTTCAGGCTGGCAGAGGAGCACATAGCAGGGCAGAGGAATCATGAGCACCTAGAGTTCAGGTACACCGTTCCATACTTTCCACCGAGTTCTGGAGGTATTGGGTATATGTGGCTTTGCCTCGTTACCAGAAGGAAGAAATATTAAATATTAAAGATTTCATACTCCCGAGTGGGAATCGAGCCCACAACCAACACAAACAATCAACCCACGCTTGTGCCTCTGCACTACGACGACCTCATACTTTAGATAATTACTTGGAATAACGCCAAAGGTACGTACGTAGCACATCGGAATAGTAAAACTAGGTGCAATATGTACAATTGTTATAATATTAGATGATGATGAATCGTTTGGGTAAAAAAATCCCGCTTTATTTACTTAAAACGTCTAAAAAGCCTGCTTTTCCCCAAGGCAAACGCTGATACGATATGCTGGGGCTTCGAGCCCTTCTAGTTCCGTTCGCCTACCATAATAATTACTGAATTACTGTCTCAATTCATTCTTAAATCACACACCACACTTTTTTAAACGATAGAGAGAAATATAAATGACAAGTATAATTAATTAATTAATTTCTACTAAGTGTAATATTAATAAAATAAATACTATTACTTAATATAATTTTATATAAAGTTACTATAAAATATATAGAAACGGCCTCATTCCTGCCCATTTAAGAAAAAACCAAATCAAACGGTATCGCAAAGAGCAGTTAAATAAAAAATTGATGCAATACGTAAATAGTGTATCGGTCTCGTATCAAATCGTTTGCCATCCCTTCGTTACGGATACGGTGTATTGCTTGGTGACCAATCACTCTTGTATTTTTTTTAATTTACGAAAACAGCTTCATTGAACGACACGAAGATTGATTAGCTTTTCATTTTTTTTTCATCTTCACGCTGTTTCCCGCATATAGTACGGTAGGTAGAGGGAACTTAGTGTTACGTTACTCTGTTTTGAAGAAGATATGAAAATATTTATAAATAATAATTTATTTCGCCGAGTGTGAATCGAACCCACAACCGTCGCCCTTGATACGAGTAGGTACATACAGGAAAATAAAATATATATTTAAATTAATAATAATCAGTATATTCCTCGTTATTCTATAGATGAGATCTTAGTAGATATTTAATACTATTAATTAAGCTTAAAACTGTGCTATAAAAATATTTACGAAATCGGATTTCCCTTTTGCTTATAATTTGTATGAATTTATTAAAAACATAATTACAAGATAACTGTGAAGCAACTTGCAAAGGAAATATTTAAAACGTCGCTTAATATGTACAGAGGACATTTTTTTACACGGATGTTGCAAGAAAGGCAGTTTAGATTTTTAATAACTGTTAATTATTATTATTTATTATAATAAAATAAAAATAATCGTATCTGGAAAACGTTACATCTCAAGTGAGTTAGATTTTGTCAGATCGGATTTTTTTTTTATTTTATGTGAATTAAAAATAAAATAAATATATTATGATAAAATTACTTCATACTAAATCCCAATAACAGGGAATTCAGAGGGAACCTAGTCCTTTTCCCACTTTCCGCCGAATTGTGTGGGGGAAGTCAACGACGGGCTTTTGCCTCGGTGTCAGAACGAAGAAATGAAAATATTAATAAATAACAATTCATTCCCTCGAGTGGGAATCGAACCCACAACCGTCGCGTTATAATCACATCCTTGTGTCCCTTGTACCAGAGAGTATAATATAATAGTATAATAAAATAAATAGAATAATTATTCAACTTTTCTTATACCAATTACATTATTTGTCATTGTAATCGATATGGAAAACAATAATAAAGGCTAGTTTTAACTGCATATAAACATTTGCTTCCTGTGTATAATTAAATTTATCGATCGAGCACAGACACAGTGCGTGTCATCACTTACTAAGCGAACACGATACAATCACTAATGCACCGATAAATTTTATAATTTAAGATTTTTTTATAATTAAAATATGTTTACAAAAGAACAAATAGCAATTTTATTAAAAGAAACTTAAGTTAACTTAACTTAACTTAAGAAACAAAACTGTTTGTTATATAATAATTTCATTAATATTACATTTTTCCATGTTTTTAGTAATAATATAAAAACAAGTGACTGATAAAAGAAAATAACATCGACAGCTTAGAAAGGCGAACAGAACAAACTCACGAATTATAAACGTGGACTTAGGTATAATAAAATTATTCACGTACGAGGCAATTCCACGCATATCCCTGAAATAAAAGTAAGTTTAATTTACTTTAATTACAATTTAAATCCTATTTACTAAGAGATAAGAGCCAAAGTTCTGTAGAATAGCAGCCGTAAAGGCAGGTAGACTTTCATCTGTCACTATAATGCATAAAGCGACGTGATGGGTTATATAGGTGAAATTGTAACTTCGGTTCTTTCGAAAATGTTATTTCTGATGTACTTTCTTATATTCGTATAGAATGTAAGACATTTTTAGAATAAAATAAAATAACAGCATGAGACCGTTTTTAAGCTTCCGTTACCGTTTTTTTAATGATTCTGTAAAAAAAAAACTAGAAAGACGCTCTCAGAAATGGTCTGTATCAATAACTGTAATTGAAACAAGTTGTAATTAGCAGAGCGTTTAATTAGAGACGAATTAACAGCTGTCTGTGTATTCGATTGTGACGAAATGAAATTAATCTTGTTATTGCCTCTTAATAACATTCATTGAATTAACTAGAAAATATTTATACTAAAATTATGTTTTTTATTCTTTAAACATATATTTAAATACTATACAAAAATATAACATTTTTTAATTACAATTTTACTATAGTATTTTTTTCTTCAAATAAGAATGTCTCATGATTCATGACCCGCTGTAGAGGCTGTCATTAAAATACCCATCTCGTACGCGCCCATACCAGAGCTGCCTCAGGGTACGTTGTAGGAGAGAAGTCGTGAAAGAAAATTAATCATCTACTATCTTGATATAGGAAAAGGTTAATTAGTATACGAAATTAAAAAGAAAGTTACAGGTTTTACTGCTGTTGATAGACAGCCAGATAGGAACATTGTTGCTTTCGTTTGTAGGTTATAGTTAGTTCAGATAAAAGAGTCTTCATGATATTAGATAAATCCATAAACAAGCCTTTTGATCACTTGAAAAAACAAAATATTGCCAGCAACACGCTTTTCATCTTCCAACCATAGTATTTCCATTTTACTTTAGGCAAACCTGCTTGATTTCCTTAGAAGGTATGTATGCAAGAAAGTGACGATTCTATAGCATAAATAAACCTGAATGTACATAAACAAAAATCATAATCATAAAACGTAAATAACAACATATCGTACGTAGGTCAAGATTTTTCATTAAAAACGTGATTGAACTGCTGCCTCTACTTTGTTACACATACCTGCTGTCATGAAGAATAGGTACTCTTATTATTGTTAATATTAAGTGTATAACTGTTAATAATAATAAAAAAAATTTCAGTCTCACATTTCGAAAGAGATACGCGCGATAGGTTCTAAAATCTTACAAATTTAGAGGTTGAATTTTTCTTTTATATACGAGTATATTAGTTAATAGCGGAACGCTTCCCAATTGTTCTTCCATAGCGTTTAACAATAAACAAAACTAATATTTATTTCCTTAGTTTCCTTAGTAATACTCTTCCTTAAGTGAAAGACATAGCCGTAATAGACCACCAGTTACATATAAATTTTAATATTCAAGTAAGTCCTGACTGGCAATTCTGACGAAAAAAAAAGAAAGCGGCTTTAATCTTCTTCCTCTGAATGCCTATATAATGAACATAATATCTACATAGAATAATAAATTATAAGAAAGTTTAAATTTATACATGTTTATACATGTAAACTGTATACCTAACCAAGCTTGTGTCTACGACTTTATATAGAAGAAGACACAATATATGTATATGTATATACTTAACGAAATATAATAGACTTGCTACTGCAACAGCTTTATGACTAGAATTAAATTGTTTATTGATAACAATCTATATTACAACATGTAAGTATGTTGTATACCAGCGTGTGGCAACTTTAAGGCAATCGTTCTATCTTACATTCCATAATAAACAAACCGTTATGAATTTTATTATATTTAATATTTATATATACAAAAAAGTTTTTTTTTTATTAATATTTTTTTCAAACTTGTAGTGCTCAAAAAAGTTTATATTCAAGTATAGCTTTTTTTCTGAATCATTAATTGTAATCACATCATTATTATTACTAATTATAATATTCTTAATCGTTATTAGAATGCATTTCTATATTATATTAAGTACTAACAAGTAATAAAGCTTCATTTCGCAAGCCAAAAGCCTAGCATTTAGGCCATAATTCTTATTGACATTTACAAGCAACTTTGTCATTGCTTCTTTTGTAAGAATGAAGGTGCCAATTCGTCTACAAAGATTATGATATCGAATAGATACTAGATGATGACACAATTACCTTGGCCGAGCGTGACCTCGTGGGAAGTGATGGAGGTTGCAAATGATCGGTATCTTCCTTCCCACTGTGATTGCTTTACTAACCGCAATGCGTTTAACGCGTCTTTGACGCTCAAATATTTGGTGAATGTTGTTTTTTTTTTAGAATTATTTATGTTTTAGTAAGTAAATATATTATTTTGACAACTTGTTTTGTGTGGTTTAGTGGAACTACCTACTCGTATACACAATATTCTGTAACGTGAATTTATTTTAATTCATTTTGAAAATTATTCAGATTATTTACTTTATGATTTGAAAAATATGCTTTTAAATGAAAACAATCAAAACGAATTGATATAACGAAAATTAATACAAACTTGAGTACCTAATTACAAAATTACGTGCACTTTAATACTTCCCACATATGTATTCTCTTACTTGCCGCACAATAAATAACATATAAGTAAGATAGCAATTAATTAAAATATTGAAACCATACATCAAACTAAGTAAATAATAAATACTTGAAAAAAAAATACTGAAGCAATTAAAACTTCTATATAGGAATAATCACATTTATCTTTCGACTACAATCTAAGTAGTACAGAAAATAAATACTTTAATATAACCTAGATTTCTTATAGAGAAAATTAAACAGACATTGGTTTCCGCATAATCTATGAGTAAATATTGTATCTACATCCGGTGTTGTAAAAAATGAATGGATAGAGTAATTTGCGGGACAACAGTGCTCGTGAGAGTGTTACGCAAATTGCGGGACTTGTGACTTTGTGGGTTTTGTAGCGATTATTGTAGGAAGGAATGTATAGATTAATCTTTAATGCTTATGCTTGTTTACTTTATTTACAATTGCCTTTATTTTTTTATCAGCTTCACGCTGTATCCCGCACACAGCATGGTAGGCAGAGTGTTAAGACACTCCGTTTCACACTTTCTGCCGAATTTGTTGTGTCGCCTATAATCTATATATATAAAAGGACTTGTCCTCACTGACTGAGGTAAGACGCACGCACAGCCGTAACCGCTGATGGTAAAAACGTTAAATTTGGACAAAAGTTTACTTTCGTAACCTGGACATCCACTAAGAAGGGATTTTGAAAAATTTTAATCCTAAAGGGGTGAAATAGGGGTTCAAAGTTTGTATGGAAAAAAATTTGAATCGTCACCGATTTTTATAAAATTTGAAATTTAGATTTTTAAAAGTATTTAATTGAACACGTGTTTCATCGTTTTCTAGAATTCTCCCCTTAAGGGTGCAAATAAGGGGTTGAAAATTTGTATAGGTTTTTTTTAAATCGTCACCAATTTTTATAAAGTTTGAAATTCAGACTCTTAAACGTATATAATTAAACACATGTTTCATGGTTTTCTAGAATTCACCCCCTAAGGATACAAATAAGGGGTTGAAAGTTTGTATGGGAAAATTCTTAAATCACCACCGATTTTTATAAAATTTGATATTTAGATTCTTAAAAATATTTAATTGAACATATGTTTCATGGTTTTCTAGAATTTACCCCCTAAGGGTGCAAATAAGGGGTTGAAAGTTTGTATGGAAAAATCTTTAAATCGCCACCGATATTTATAAAATTTGAAATTTAGACTCTTAAAAATATTTCATTGAACACATGTTTCATGGGTTATTAGAATTCACCCTTAAATACGTAAGCGAAGCTGCGCGCGTCCGCTAGTATGGTTATAAAAATCCTTTATAACAATGAAGGATTTTTAACGTGAAATAAATAAATGGACTAATTTATGTAAGTTGTGTGTCATTTTTATTTTTATTACAACGTTAAACACAGCATACATCATTTAGTAGATAATTATAATATTTTTATAGGGTTTTTAATAAACATTAATTATTTTTACTTAAGTCTATCATAACATCATATAGAGTTATTACCAAAATTACTTATGAATATTCACGAAACCCAAATGACCACATACTCGTATCTATAACAAAGTATATTAACATAGTTACATTAATATTTGTAACGTAGACTGTATAAATTAATTTGGATTTACGTATCTTTATTTAACAAAACAAATCTCTCGTAGACGAAACAAATTTACTCGTACAGAGTTCAATCATAAAAGTTATGAATCCAACCGTTATGTTACGGTAACCATAACCTCATAGCTAACATGTTATAGGAAGTTTCTCAGTGTCCAAAATATGTAACCTTTTGTTTTGTGGCCTAGACAGTGATTAGTCACCAGCAGCTGGCAACAAGCCTGTTCTAGGACATAAGATATTACATATATCAAATGTTGTTAAAGTGCGTTGAAGACTAAATAGCACTTAAGTGAATGTTATAAATTTGGAAATATCAACAATAATATGTATATTTCCAATTTCCAATAAAATTTATCGATATTTTTATGAAATATATTATCTATCCATATATTATTTTATTATTTATCAAGTACTAATACCTTGTTTTCTCCTTCACTGATATAGTGAATTAGATTTCGCTCAGCCTAATTGCCAACATGTCACACAGAGTCTATTAAATAATACTTTAGAGCTTTTATTTTCTCCAAGTAACAGTTGTTTAATGAACCATCTAAATGAGTGGTCCGTTCGCTCTATAATTTATCATTTCCAAGCGACGCGACGGTTAAATGTTGAAAAGCCTGTAATTTGCTGTAATCAGACCGTTCTTGTTTAACTGTAACATGTGTAACTGTATTGAACCAGACCGAATACAGTTGCTGGTCAAATTGCGTAATGGAAACCATTCATGGTGGTAACATATTCTGTTGATAAAACATAATTTTATTGATAAAAATTAATAATACATACTTTTTTTTTCTAATATGTCTTTTCCTTAACGGTATTAATTTGAAATTGGAAGCAAAAGTAAATGTAATATTTTATTTAACTTTTCACAATATATTTTAGTCATAAGTTAAGTTTGAACCACGATCGTTGTCACTAAGATTCGAAAGTCGAAAGGGGGACGACGCGCCTCATCAAGCAAGCTTAGCATAGGTGAGAGCAGACTAACCTTGATAAAAAGCAGAAGAAAGCGCCCGGAACGTTGCCAATGTCAATTGTATGGAATACGACCGTAGACGGAAATAATCCTTAGTGGATCTCGTCACCTGAATACATATTGCCTTTACATTCTTTAAGGATAACGTCAGCCAGCTTACTTATTCATTTGAATGAAGCGCATCAGTTATCATCGTCGTCATTTTAAGACTTCAGTGTAAAAAAATTATTAAACGTTTAAGTATTTCCTCCTAGAGCTAACTAGACTAGAGGGAATTGAATAAAAGAAATAGCCCTAATGCTGAAATGTATAGTGCGAAAATCAGCGTCACGCAGAGGGAACCTAGTGTTAAGACACTCCGTTCCCCAAATTCTGTCGAATTGGGGACGCAATGCCTCCATTGCGTGTTGAGTGGCAGAACTGCCTCGTCACCAGAGCGAAGAAATGGAAATATAAACGTTAATAAATTTTTCACTTCCTCAAGTGGAGATCGAACCCACAACCGTCGCGGTAGAACCACACTTTGTGCCGCTGCGCCACGACGGCCCCACTTTGATGATGATTAGATTTTTGATTTATAGTGCGAAAAATCTCCTGTTTTATTACATTGTTTAAACTATGAGTAATAATATCGTAATGAACCAAGAAGTAATGAATCATCAATAAAATATTATTAATATTACTAACAGAACTGACCGCCACTCTAGTTCATACAGCGAAGAAATAACAATTTTTATTTCCTCGAGTAGGAATCGAATCCACAACCTGTGGTGTTTATATTTTGTATATACCTATATTTTTTTCATTATTTTAAAATATTTTTATAACATAACAGATAAATTTTATAATAAGTATATTATTTAAAAAAATAAAGGCCCACGTGAGATAGTTGTGGGTTCAGCCTTACCTCGGGGAAATAATTATTCTCATTTCTCCGTTTTGACAAGACACGGGGTTGAGTTCCGCCACTTAAATAAAAAAGCAATAAAATATACGTTTATATTATTTACTTAGCTTTATATAAATATCTACGTATTTGAGCTTAAAAATATCTGAATTTCTACATCACATACTTATTGTCACTTTCAATGCATGTATTTATATTTACAACGAACACTCACGTATTTCACTTATCAATTTGTATAACACAAAAGAGATGTCTTCATAAATTTCCTTCTTATTGGCACTTAATAATTTCTTATAAGATTTGTTGAATTTTTGAATTAAATATACAAAAATTTTATCAACGCAAGCGAACTCATAAAAACCTTATAAGTAGGCTCGTGATCGTAAAAATCTGTGTTTATTTGTAAATCAGTTGAAAATATAGGGTAATCCGTCATTGAAGCGATTTACTCATATAAAAAGTGCTCTTGGTTCTGACTGACTCTCAGCACAATCATTCGTTTTTACGCTACATTGAATTCAGTTTTTGTACGTTTTGCATTTTGCGCTGACATTTATAAACGCTTTCTTCGAGTATTACTAGCAATAACAAATGAAGTTTTAATAAGTGTAACGAAATAGTACAAAATTACTTCAGTATCACATCCGAGGTATATTGGTGGTAGACAGCGTTGCCAGACGTCCAGATGTTGGTGAGACGTCCAGATTTTTAGCCCAAGAGTCAAAGGTATGTTAAGGAATATACTACAATGTGGATTTAACTGTTCCAAGACATAAATATAAACGTTAAAATCATTATTACAATTAAATTATACTATGTACTAAAGTAGATCAGATATAATATAAGTAAAGTAGCGGTGTTTATGCATTCCTTGTAACGGATGTGAAGGCCAAATCATGAGTTTGCTATTTGGATGTACTTTACTATTGTTATAACACTCACTGTAATCATTAACTACTATCGTAACTTTTAAACAATTTGTTCTGCAATAGCTACCTTCTGGGGAGGTTGTCAGTTTTACATCCCATAGAACGAATAGTTAGAATACTGGTACAGAGAATGAGCAGAAGAGAACTCAAACTAAGACTTTATTCTCGTCATCATATTAAATGAGAAGCTGCTGTTACCATGTCTTTATAAATATATATTTTTTCTAAAAATAAGGACGACGTCTAAAGCTAGCTAAGATATTGGATGATGTGTCGAAAATTGCTATAATTCCGCTGCCTCGAGCCAAAGTGTAAATTAAAACTGGTTTTCAGCACCCACAGCAAATTATGCTGAGAAAATAATATCCAATCAATGGCGCAGTTTGGGGAACCATAAAAAACAAATTTGATGGTCCTAATTATATTAAGGTGATTTAAGCCGAATAATGCAGCGGCGGCGTTTAAAATTATGCATTTTACTCTGAGAACAGCCTAAAGTGGGTCTCATTGCCTCTCAATTTAGTAAATACCGTTCGTTTTTACAGTTGTAATGAGATAAATAAAAATTATACGGGCTACTCTGATTAATAAACTTGCTCTAAAAATTGTGCTTAGATGTAAGTCACAAGAGAAGCTTTCCAAATTAAAAAAAATATTCATAATATTGAATATATATTCTCAATATCATTTTTATTTTTCATTCTAGTATCTAAAAAGGCGAAAAATGCGAAACAGAGACAGAGAGCCATTAAAAAGGCTCAGAAATGCGGGCAAGGTTAAAAACAGATTATAAAATTCGATTAGGTTTTTTTTAAAAAACACGTTCCTAATTTTGTTTTTTTTCTATTTACATCTACGTCGTATATGTATAATTATATTTTTGAAAGTACTAAATACTGCGTACATCATTCGAACATTAAATATAACAAAGCGAAACTGGTTGAATCGGACATCGACACTAATCAGCTTGGATCTTTAGATAATATGTAAAACAATGGCGGCCGTTCCGTTCGGGTGCAACTCTTGCGCAGCTGCGTGCCTAGGATGTGTCGACATTACTATAGATTAGTGTAAATTGTAGATCACTTGTATGCTACATTTTAGTAGCATACAAATTATTATAGGTAGTTATTTACATGATTACTTTAAACTTTAAATAATTACGTAAAATAGAAAAGGAATTGACGTGTAAGATACGCGTTTCCATAGCTACGTGTATGTCACACAAAAGTTAGTTTTATACAAAAGTAGAATGGACAAACTTGTGGTAGTCAATGAGAGTTATAAATTTTAATGATTATTTTGACAAAATATTAATATTCTCAACGCCCCCTCTATGTAAACTAAAGCTGTGCCGAATTTCATATTCCTCTGTTCATACTACTTTAAACTTAAAAAGGTCGTACTAAAAAATTATATCGGTACAAATCCATTTATAAATATGAAATAATAAAGAGTGTTGAGAGTCTGGTATAGAAGAGAGTATGTCGAATTTCGACACCTACAATCTGACAAAAAAAGTAAAATTGTAGGAATGATTTTCCATCATTTTTCCAGATTATATCTCTACTACAGCAAAGCAGGTAACGCGTGAAAAGAAAAAATAACTTAGATGGCTAATTCATTTAGCAGCTACAATTATCACGTCGTCTACTAGCACGGTGCAGGTGACGTTTCGGCTGAAGGAACATCTTGTCAAAAAAAAAGTAATTGCCTTCTGTTAACTTTGTTAAAGCAAGCGCAACAATCCTCCGAGCCAGTGTTATAAAATAATGCTTACTTATTATATTATATTATAATACGATTCCGTTTCATAGAGTTCTGTACCCCAAAAAAACCCCCCTCTTAGAACTACTTTGGTGACTGTCTGTCATGTCTGTCTATCCGTCTATCAAGACCATTCTTCTTGTAAAATATTAAGCTGAAATAGAGTAGCTTCAGAAGATTTTAATGGCCATTTAAAATTGTAATGGAAGCTTTAATACGAACAAAAATATTTTGAATTTGGCACAACAAAGGCACCATCCGCCGCGACCCCGTCACATTTACCACTAAGGTCAAGAGATCAGATCAAAACACCAAAATTAATTGTACCACATTAATAACACTATCAAACTCTTTTACTGTCCATTGTTAGGCAGTTGCAAATGGTGCGAGTTTTATTTGAATAAACAAATGGGAATAGACAGTTTTATACATATGTATGTACAAACATACATTTAAATTGTGGACAGTGTGGGAATGCTGGCCGAAAAGTGATGGAAATAAGAAACAAGAGTACTTGAAAAATCCGTTGTGTCGGTATACAGCTCAAATAAGGTTGCTAGGCGGCTTAGTCATCATACTGTATATGACAGTGATGTATGCAAGTAGTTAAGTGTCCATAACCATTTGGTCCACAAAAAATACTGGAATTGTGGTCACAAAAACACACACAAATCGCTATAAGCACAGATAAATTTATTTGCCACATAGATATATTAAAGAAAAACAAATTGTTGATATAATTAAAAACATATGCCAAAAAAGTTCATTACTTTATTATATTTATTGAAAATATTCGTCTAATGATAAATAATTGCCACGATTGCTCAATTATTATAAAAGCCCAATCGACCAGAAAAAGGGTACCATACCCACTGTTACGCACATTGCATCAGCATATGATAGTAGCAACCGGAAGTTGGTGTCTATGGACATACTTCCTGTTGGATCCGAACCATTGGGACCTTATTACAAAACAAATATAGGTAATACTCTCCCTGAAGCATTAAATCGTATAAATCTATAATATAAAATCGAAAGGTCACTCACTCATCACGAAATCTCAGAAACTACATGTGCTAGAAATCTCAAATTTTGCATAGACGTCACTAGGACGTAGCCATGGAGACAGAACATTAATAATAACATAGTTCAAGCGGGTGAAACCGCGAGCGGGCCGCTAGTTATGTATATTATTATTTACCTACTAAAGATGTATCATATTTTGATGTCTTCGCTCTCATATCGAGGAAAAGCCACTCAACACGTGCCTCGAGAATTGGGTAAAAAGTGGGGAGCGGAGTATCTGAACTATAATATTTTCTATAATATGTAAATTATATGGTTCTCTTTCATAAACTATCATCTAATAGCACCCAGTGGCCTCTACGTATTAAAATATTATAGGCAAACAATGAGATTGTGCAAGGCTCTGCTGGACATAGGACGGTTGCCTTCACGCTTATCGGTCGTTTGTAGGACGCTACCTAGGCCACGTTGACGCTAGTTCTAAACATTGAGTTATCTGAACCAGGGTCGTACTCACACGTTACTATTAATTTTAAAATTATTAATATTTGCATCTCCATTTTAAGATGAACAATAGGATCATTAACAATATAATATGTAAATAAATTCTTTAGCATAGTAGCTTTGGTAAATTCCTTATAGTATGTTAAATAATACTCAGCTAAACTATAAATTGTAATGGACAATTGATGTTACAGTATAAAAAACACAAGAAACTCGGTTCACCCAGTCTATTGATAACCTCCTCCTTTTATAAAAGACAAAGTTTATAAAATTTGGAATACAATTAGAAAATATACATAAAATCCTTGATAAAACGTCATAAAATCAATGACTTAATTAATTGTTTTTAAAACTAAAAGCTCAGAAAAATATAATAAAGAAATGATATTTTTTCTAGGTTCTGTATTTTTAAATGCCTTATATTATGCCTACATATATTTACATTTTACAGAGACCAAGGGCGGTTGCATATCCAATTGCTAAGTGAAGATTTGACTATGGCTGATTTACGGTTACATAATGCAGCAGCAGTTGCATTATAACCGCCTAATGCAATACTGATGTTCATAAAGCGACACGTTAGTTTACAAGTTTGTCACGACACGTCACGTCGTTAGCACGAAGTTTGTTTTAACTACGTTTTTTTATTCTTACATTGTGGTTTTATTTCAAAATAAGTTCTCAAAATTTATTGTAAAGTCATCTTAGTTTATTATATCTTGATTTTAAGTGTTATTAAAATGTGTCGATATCATAATTTGATTACTAACCTTGCTACCTAATATGTTATTTGATTGCTAAAAATAAGAAATCGTGACAAAAATAGTCCAAGAGGTCGTAACTGGAAAAATATTAATATAATAGTATAATTTAAAATTGTTTTATGCCATGAAAACAAAGGCCAATTTTATAAATGTTAATTATAACTAGCCTGCATATCAGCTATAATAAATATAAATAACGAAATGCTATTAGACTAAAACGTTCTTAATGAAGATAAAAAGATTTATAATACATATATGTATGTTTCAGAAACAGAAACCGAAACATATTTTCAGGATGCCAACTTTTAAAAAAATGGCGAGCGTGAGTCGGACTCACGGTTTTTTATAAAAAAAATTCTGTGCTGCAAGGGTTAATAGACCTGGATATTTTATATACATTTTAGTTTGATTTAAGTGATCCTTAGTAAGGGTTTGTCTTTTTTTGAAATACAGAACTCTAAAAATAAAGATATTTGGTTATTTCATATGTAATTTATGCAACCGAAAGTCCGATGATGAAAGTTCTCGTACATGAAACACGACCGAAATACGTCAAAATTCCTTATCTTACCAGTTTTACAATTATTATATAAACTAAAAGCCTACATTTTTTCTTCATTTAAATTTTAAATTTTCCATATTAAATTTGATTCGACTTTTATATATTTAAATATTAAGTCATTAAGCAAAAACTTTTATATTGGAAGCTGGCTGTGTAAGCCATATTAGTTCAGATTTATTCACGCTGTATCCCGCATGTAGAGTGATAGGTAGAGGCCTAGTGTTAAGACACCCTGCTCCCCACTTACCGCCGAATTCTAGAGGCATTGTTGATGGGTGTTGAGAGCGAAGCGAAATATTATAAATTGAACTTCCCCGAGCGGGAATCAAACTCACACTTTTGCTCCTACTGGCCATGACTTCAATGACGTATTTTAAAACAAATTTTAAAACAATCTCGTCGTAATAATAAACGATGATTGCGGTCGACTGCTTTTGTAATATGAAGATTTATAAGCAAATTGCCATTTTATAATTGCTATTCGCTAAACTGTTTCATTATTTAATTCAAATATACATTCATATAAATTTCAAAACAAATGCAAGGTATAAGCAATTTTTACTAAGGTAATAAAAGATTCGAATGTATATAAAAAATATATATTTTGCTGTTTACGTAATGCAATTTGTAGGTTTTGTATTAGCTGTTAATATATAAGTAAGGTAAAAGCATCAAAACCCGACAGGGAGCCAAAGGAAGACACTTTCAAAAATAAACTTCTGTATTAAGAAACTTTTACCGAATACTTAATAGTTATCTAGAGTTAAGACATTCGGTTTCCCCTCTTAATTTTCGAGACATTGCGTATTGAGTGGCGGAACTTAAAGCCGCATTTTATCTTATTATTATATACATATATTTTTAAATAAGTAATCAATTATAGTCATTATTGATCCTTACAAAAAAATAAAAATGTTAAGCTGTTTTTTGTTGCGATCACTCGGCTAATCCTACGTATCCAAGAGTCAAGACTGAGTCATCGCATCCTAGGTCGTTACCTCTGGGCTCTGGCTATTGTTTTAGGTCTTTTTTACACAAGAAAATCCTCTTTTTCTTTTATTCGAACTTAGATATGACTTTACCGGATTCTTCGTAAACGCCTTTCGTATAAACATATTATAGTAAGTAGATATATAAAATTATATGTATTGTTTATTATATCGGCAATATTATGCATATTAAATAATTAAATTGTTTTTAGCTTAAATCATAATAAATTTGTATGTAAAATATTTAATTTATTTTAATTTGTACAAAATTTTGTAGAACAGAATTACAGTACGGTCAACAAATCGTGGCCGCCCTTAAGTTACTCATAGCTGTAGACAGCTACAAAGAATAAATTTTAGGATTTTCCTTACTTTTGAATATTTTCTTTCTCAGTGAGCAATGTGCATAAGATCAGAAAACCTAACTTCAGGGCGGCCAAGACTTGAATACTGTACTATACTTGCGAACCTGCAACCTGCTTGCCTGCTGATTTTTAAATTCATTTCATTCGTTACAATATTTACCTTTTAAAATATTAGTGCCTCTCTGATTTGGGTAAAAAATTACTCGTTGAGTTCCGTCACTTATCACGTGTGTGTTGTTTTCTATGTGGAACTCAAAAAATTACAAATTTCCGTAAAATCTAAATCAAATAAAACAAAAAAAATCTTCTTATTAAGCGCAGAACTACAATATTTTTTGCTTTAGTTGCCGAAATAGTATAGCCTTAATTAGCGTAGTAAAATATTATTCGATGTTTCTAAATCAAATAATTTTACGCTTTTAAATCAACCTTATTTTATATTCTTATTGAACCAACGGATTTCAAATTAAGTATAACTTATTTATAATTTAGAAATGGAGGTATATATTTTGTGACATTGCAAAAATCACAATTAGCGGCCTTGTTTTACATAAAATAAATTAAGTATAATTTAGTAGAACGGTATTTCGAAAAATTGCTTTCTATAATTTCAAATATCCAATAGAAGCCTCTCAAACCACCTACACAAATACGAGAATGTGTTTCATCAACTTACTTGATAATATACCGGCCAACGGGACTCCAGCGCACTACACTGCACACCATACACAAAAGCACACAAAAGTTTTAAATAATCTCTCACAATAACACTTATTTAATGATTTTAATAATATCCTAACTTATAATATTCGAATACCGTCGTTCGTTTAATGTCGATCGTTAGTAGGACGAAAATTTTATTTATTAATTTTTATATGGCAGCCAAACCGCGGCGACTGCGCTCCTGCCTGCTACTGAACTGTCAGTGACACTGCGCATTAGCCTTCTCGTTTCATCACCCGTTTGACCTATGGGTGTGAAAGGGAAAGCTACACTTTGGAATGTGTTAACATGCCTTTGATATATCTATTTCATTTTTGTATAGAGATGGCTTTCGTGTTAGAAAGAGATACATGTTAAAAGCCTCCCGGTGCATATGTGAAGCAATGATATATGGAAAAATGAGGCTTCTAATGTTAAGAGGTAGTTCATTCTTGTATAAGAAATAGATATTAGTTTAGTAAGTATGAAAATAAAATTATTAATGTCTATATCTATAATTTATAACGAGTAAAAGCAGTGATTGTTCTTTTTGTTATTATGTTTTTCACTTTTATTAAGTTATCATTCATGGAGTAAATATAATTCTTGCAATAGTTAATGTCGAATTATTTTCTCTAAGTATAATACTTAAAATAAACTGATTTGTCTTGAAAAAAAAAAGAAATATAGTGTTGAATTATTGATGCATTTTCAGTCTTTTTATTGTATGGAAAAGACAATGTAAAGCGCCCACTACACTACTCTTGAAGAAATGCAGTGACTTTGCATTGCTTCGTATAACTCGCCATTTCCATTCAGTGTCAGTTTTTGAGTCCATGTCAAATGACTTCGTGACACGTCTTTGAATTTTTTCGAGGATGCAAGAGTGTGTGGTGCAATTAATTTAATTTATACAGAACTTACCCTTAAGAAAACATTTGCTATCACTGTTTTATAAAAAATAAACCTTCATGCTTAGACATTTGAGTCCTAATTGCTTTATCTTAAAGCGTTAATGTCAAGTACAGTTAAAGCACTGAAGGTGGCTACAAGTCGAACTGACAACAGCGCAAGAGTAAGTTAAAACATGAAGTTACCCACATTTAGTTAGTTTGCGATTTCTTCGAAACGGAAAGGTTGTTTATATTTTAATGTAATTTATTGATTTTACTTTATTATTGTACAACTCGAGATATTTGTCATTTAATAAATATTTTTTAAAAATGATTGGTAGTGATTACACTTTGGAATTGTGCAATGTTTTTCACTCAGGGCAAGTAAGTATCACTTTTGCTATACTAGTTATATTAATATTATTTCATCAATTATTAAATTTGTAGAAAATTATGCAAAAATAAATAATATTTTATTTGAACATATTCTCACTTACCTAAAAATGGGTGTTTGATCCCGTTGAAGTCATTTGTACGGGAGATATACGCTATATTTTTGTGATTGTTAGTTATAACAAAATGACAGGCGCTTTTAATACAACAACAAAATGAAACAATAGAAACGCTTGATAACGAATATTCATATGTTATAAGTGTTTTATAAGTTTAGCTTCGTAGCTTTTACATTTTTGTTATAATTTCGCATTTAGTGAGTTTTAAATAATCATATTAATTTTAAAGCTGCACTATTATTTAATATAACAATATTGTTCCAATTAAATGTTTATAATTATTTTATTGTATGCTTTCTTAAAAATAATTTTATTATATGATATATGTATGATATTTTTTTTTTTTTTTTAAGGTCGAACCAGGCAATTTTTTCCAACGATTAACAGGCGGGGTAAAGACAGGAATAATCTTAAAAGATGTCTCTTTACTTACTCATAGTGGAGAGGTCACCGCTATCTTGGGCTCTAAAGGTAATATAGTTTTACTTTACTTTTACTTCACGCTGTATCCCTAGCGCTAGCCTAGTCCAAGAGAACGGAGCGCCAAACGCTACGATCTCTGCATATCTCTTTCGCCTCGGTGGCTTCTTTTTCGAACATTTTGTTTCAACTCTAAATAAACGTTATTTCACGTATTTAATGTTTAGAAGTGGAGGGGGGGGGGGACGTCAGTCCTAGGAGGCGCCAGGGTTTCATTGCACACGGGCGCTACAGCCACCCCTGGCGAGCAACCTCAGTAAACGATAACTTATTGGCAAAAAAGCTTTGTCTATTCCCTGAAATTGTTTATCCTTTCATATCTTTCTTTCTCGGACTTTTTATCTTTCTGCTTCATCTTTATCAGTGCTTTCGTTTGGTGCTTTTGCAGTTTATACTCTTTCTTTTTTATATCTCTCATACTTCCTTACATCCTTAGTATAGTTATTTTTTATAAAACATTCGTTTCATGGTACATAGTGTATTCACTTTTAGTCAGCATAAGGATCGTCCATCGTCGATAAATAGGGAAAGCATTTCGTTTAATACAGACTGGGAAAATATTATTTAAGTATTTTTATTTTTTAAGGTAGTGGTAAAAGGGCACTTCTGGATGTCATTAGCCGAAGAGTACCCTGCAAAGGACATATTCTACTCGAAGGAGTGCCTTTAGAAGAGGATCAGTTTAGAAATACTTGTGCATTAGTGCGTCATTCCACTAAACTACTGCCTGGACTTAGCGTTCAACAAACATTAGCTCTCTCGTTGACAAAGGTAAACAGAAATAAATTTAAAAAGTTAATAAAAATATTTCAGGACAAACCGACGTATGTACCTTATCAGCTTTTTTCTAGTTATTCGTTTACTTTTTAGAGCTTTTAGTGTCGGGGGTTTTTAATTATCAATAATGTACTTTATTTGTAGATATCCGGATACCTGAAATCGTCGAAAGTCAAACAAGTTATGGCCGACTTAGCTCTATCTCAGGTAAAGTCATCTAAGTTATTATGTATAATATTTTTTTTAGTTTTACTTTTATTAATTTGTTATTTTTATTGGTTCTAGGTCGCCCATAAATGTGTTACCAGTTTGACGAAAAGCGAATACCGACGATTAGTAATCGGGGTTCAACTCATACGAGATCCAAGTAAAATATTTATTATTTCATAATTGTACATTTAACATTTCTCTCATTTCTTTTATATGGAAATATTAAATAATAATTTTAATAATAGATACGATAAATGCAAAATTTTTTTTTTAGTTATTCTTCTTCTTGATGAGCCTACTTGGGATTTGGATCCTCTAAACACATATTTAGTAATTTCTATTCTTTCCAATGCTGCTAAAAAGTATGGAACAACTATTATACTGACCATGGAGAAACCGAGATCAGGTAAAATTTTTAATTAATATTTTGTAAAATATATTTTGTTTTTTTCCGCTAAATTCTTTGCGTGTAGAGTATATAATACATTTTTTTCAGACGTGTTTCCGTTCCTCGACCGTGTGGTATATCTATGCCTGGGCGACGTCGTATACGCTGGTCCTACGAGAAATCTATTAGATTACTTTGGCAGCATTGGCTTCCCTTGCCCTCAGTTGGAGAACCCTTTGATGTATTACTGTGAGTTTACATTTTTTTATTTGTTATTCTGTTAGAAATTGGAAACCATTCCAACAAGGGCAGTTGCTTGTAGGCAACTCCGGTTAACACAATTGCTTTTTCACCTACATTTACTTACCCTCTTTTACACGAGTTTGCTAACAATTTTGTAAAATGAGATTATTCTAAAGTATGTTATTAAATTTTATATATTTAAAAAAATTATGATACCTAAGTTAAAAAATCTTTCACACATTCGGATAAACTATTGTTAAATGCATATTCATCCTATATCTTATAATACAAAGTCGCTTTTCGTGTCTGTCTGTTGTTTCTAACTCCTCTTCTTCTAAACCACCCAACGGATTTTTATGCGGTTTTCACCATTAGGTCGAGTATTTTTCGTAGAAGGTTTATATATAGCTTATTATTTGTACATTCTTATGTAAATTAACATAAATACGATAAATGTGTATAAAGTCCTACCCGTTGTGACACTTTCGCGCATGCGCTGCTTTAATGGTAAGTACTACATGAAAAAAATATACTGGAGTATTGTGCCTCTTAATAAGATCTACAAAAAAGTCCGCGAGAGCATATTCGTATCTTTTTAGAATAACGTGTAGTGATCATATTTCTGTCTAAAAATAATAATTTCAATATATTTTTTATTGTGAGCGATATTTTTCCATAATGGTATTAATCCTTATCCTTTAAAATACTTTATTAAATTTCTACGTTAAACGAAATTTCGAAATTGCGAATAGTTTTACAGAAAAACGCATTTAATTGTTGACACATCCCGCCGTTGACACATCAGCTGTATGTTACTCGCCATGTGTCCGCCGCGCCCGCCTGCCTTACAAGCATCGGTGGTTCAGTGGTAGAATGCTCGCCTGCCACGCAGGCGGCCCGGGTTCGATTCCCGGCCGATGCATTCTATTTTCCTCACAGGCAGCCACGTAGTGCTTGCTTTTCATCAAGGACAGAATACCCTCTTCAGCATTAACCACAAACTCGAAAAAAAAAAACCCGCCTGTCTCTATAGCAACGAAGATTTAGATGCGTTTGCACGTATTGGATAATTGGAGTTGAATGTATTATTTCAACACGATATATTTGGTTTCATATTTTTTGTAGTAGTTACTAGTAGGTAGGTTTTTGTTTATAATTTCTTCCGTTTAAAAATAGTCATTTAAATATATTTTAATAAGTACTTGAAAAGATGAGTAGCACAGATTTAAAATTACGGTACCTACTAAAAATCCTTGCTGTGTAAAACAATTGGAAAATCCTTATTGAAACTACGAAAATGCGGGTTGCATTAGGGTTTAATTAATTTTCACATTATCTTAGCGCTTTGCAAACATACATTATATGAATAATCCAGTAGTAAAAGCGGGCGAAGCCGCAAGAGGGTCGCTAGTTTATAAAATATGTCCAAGCTAGGCTTGCAGCGTACGTTTACATTGTCATTCGTCAAATATTAAAAACCAAAATATATTTCTATCTTTACAGTATGTCTATCAACAGTAGACAGACGATCTCGGGAACGTTTCATAGAATCAAATCATCAAATAGCAGCATTAGTAGAAAAGTTTAAGGTGGAAGGTCAAGCTATTATGCAGGGGAACATGAACGAGCACAGTCGCATCATAAACCCTAATAAAATGCAGATGAATTATGGGAAACCAGGCGGCGTAAGAGTTATATGGATGTTGTATTTGTAAGTATCGTACTTAATTACTTTTTAGGAAATGTATAAATATTTGAACGAAGCGTGCAATTTTTTTCTTGCTTTCACAATAATTGTGGATAAAAATATTAGTACCATAAAATCATATATTTGAAATATAATGTCTGGATATTTTCACTAAGGTAGGTAGGGTAGGTATAAACAATTTTTGGTCTAAATTTTACTTATTATCCAATTAGCAAAATTAGATATATTTTATGCTTTCAGGCGGATGCTGGCGTCTATATTTAATTTAAAGAGATATGGACTGAAACAAATGTCAATGAGATTATTAACTCTACCGATATATTGTTTAATTTTGTGGATTTTTTACAATGAGGCTAAGGTAAAATAAAATTTATTGTAAAGTAATAATAAATAAACTGTGCCCTAGATGGCAGAACTTAATACCGTACTCTGTTTAAATTTATTCTACGTGGATTTAGTCCCAGTTTTTGTTGCCAGGGATTTTGTGCTTTGTTAAATCAAAGTCCGGCGTTGAGTCCCGCTACTTAACACGCTGTTAATCTTTCCCTGAATTGGAATCATCTCAATCTCTTGTACAGTCAGAAACTTCTCCAATGACACTTAAATATTTAATTATGATTTATGCTACTCACATAAGTATATTTATATTTTCAGGACTTTCAACGCGCTTTCATAACTAAAAGTGGTCTTATATTCAATGCTATGGTCGGAACTTATTTCATTAGCATTATGAATACTATATGCATATGTAAGTTATATTAATAATATTAGCTACTGCATGGTCAAGCATTCGTATATTCGAAGTTTTTAATTTAATATTACACATTGCATGCCTAGTCTCATTTGAATGCACAATTATCGTGTCTAGGACGTTCCATGGGTGACTTATTATTGCGCCATAAATCTTATAATAATTATTTTGACATAAATCCTATAACTTATTTAAGGATGAGGCACACGTGGCACAACGTCTAAGTGTAAACGCGGTGGTTGTGAGTTCGAACCCCACTTGGAATTAATTATTTCCATTCTCTCGCTCTGGTAAAAGGACAAAACGAGGTGTTGAGTGATGGCATTCAAAGTACAATGTCTTAAAAACTTAGTTCCCCTTTACTGTACCACTGTTATATGCGGGATGCAGGGTAAACCAAAAAATATTTTTTATATAAACATTTACTAATGTTATTTGTAGATGGTCCATACAGAACTCGTTACTATCAAGAGTCTCAAGAAGGATTATACAGTGGGGCAAGCATGTTACTTGCTTGGAATCTAGTTTCGCTGCCATTTTCTTTTATTACTACATTTGCTTCAGCTGCTATTATTTATCCGTAAATATATATTTATATTATTATTTCATTCTTTATTAAGCAACAAAATAACTTTAATGTTATTTTTTGCTTATATATATATAGATCAATATTTTTTTATCACGTCATAATTGATAAGCCATCGTGGTGCGCAAGTGGGAAAAACGCAAGGGCTGTGGGAATTCGGCAAATAAACTATATCAGCTTCACGCTGTATCCTGCACTTAGCAGGATAGGCAGAGGGAACCTAGTGTTAAGACACGCCGTTCCCCAATTTCTGCCGCGTTGTTCCAGGCGTTGAATGGCGAAACTTAACGCTGAGTGGGGATCCAACCCACAACCGTCGCAATGTTGGTCAAATTAGTAGTAATAATTGATTAAATTATTTCATTATACCAAAAGAATATAATAAAGATACAAATACAGTATAGTAGTATTCTTTACCTACCCTATATTCTTGTAATTAAAATTATACTTGTATATAATTTATATTTCAGAATACTCGGCGACATAACAGAAAGTCTGGACTATATATATTTTTCATTGATCCTCTGGTCATGCTATATTTACGCAGAACAGCAAGCTATTGCCGTCATGATGTTTGTAAAGAACGGCCTCATTGCCGCCATTGTCAATATTTACTTGTCTTGTATTTATATTATGTTGGCTGGTGGAGTACTAAGGTAATGAAGTAATTGCATAATGGTTTTTTAAGGTATTCTCTCTTTGTATATAGAATATAGTGAATAACACATGCTATGGTTATGAGTTCGATCCCTATACGGGGAAATGTTTATATTCCTATTTATTTTTTCTTGCCCTGACAAGTTGCCACGTCGCTAAAATTAAAGATGGTCTTAACACTGACTCTATTATACATACAAAATGTAAAATAAAGAAGAATATTTTGAAACTAATATTTTATTTAAAAATATTTAGTAAACAATATCGTTTGTTATCGATAAAAAAATTATCATTACAATATTTTCACTAATCTTTAAGTATGGATAATTTATTTCAGATCCTACAAAGGCTATGAAGACTGGCTACTCTATCTCACGTATCTTACTCACACAAGATACGCCTCCATTTTCTTACATAGAAGCATTTTCAAGCAACCAACTTTCAACATTCTTCCATACAGCAATGAAGAAAATTGCACATCAATTACAAATCTCATACAAACTGCTTCAAACATTAATACTAATTCTAATTCAAACTGCAGGTATCCTAGTGGTAAAGCATTTCTTACCGAGAGGTTTACCTCTAAAAATTTTGTGGGGGATATTTATCAAACAGGTGATTTTAATATGGATTTCAATTTAGGCATTACCTTTGCATTCTCTTTGGGCATTATTGTTTTTAATAAATTCTTGTATCTGATACCTTTGCCCGGATATATTTCTGACAAGTTTATAGAGTAATATTAATTTATTTAATATTAATTCCAAGATGGCGCTCGATTAGATAATAAGAAAATAAAAAAATATTTTTAAAAAAGGAGTTATTTTGAATGAAAATCAGTAAGTCTTCATATATCTCCCTTTTTATCTACACATTTTTTAAATTTTTATTATATGCCTATTCATTTTTTATGAATTTCTTGTTGTGGTATCGTGTTTTCTTCTTAAAAAAAATATATACAGGATAAAATAGTAATTGAAAGAAATAAAACTTTCTATCATAGATTTATTAAAAGATTATAATAATTATTATTTTTCAACTTCTCTGCAACAGACAAAGAAGTTCAATTCACTATTTATTTGTCCCATTTCAGTAATAAAGTAATGATTTTATTTTGTTTTTTGTTTTATTTTAATCCATAATTTAAATTTTCCTAATAAAATAGGATTTATGCAGGTAAAAATTTAAGGCAACTGTTATTGCTGTAATATAAGCTGATATTGCTAATATGGTATTAATTACTCGCACACTATATAAAATTATACCTACATTTTGATTGTATTAAAAATATATAAAATATCTAATTAAAATGCACTATGTATACAAATTTTATGCATGTACATAATATGTCTAGATATAGTGTTATTAATAAGTAATGTGCATAAAATACATAGTTCATAGTTCTTTTCGATATGTGGCACAGTTATGCATATTTAAAATATTTGTTTAATTTTTACTAAAATGAAGCGATTTCCAAAACTGTGTCGCAAAACTATCTTTTTATTGATAATGAAAACAATAAATTAAATATACAATATTTTATATCACTTTAAAAAACAATGCTATCTGTCTAGATAGTGTTGTTTTTATTTAGACATTAATCATTATTGTAGATGTTAAAAGCTGTATTATATATTATGCTAAAATACGATATTATTTGTATTGCCAATTTTTAAGAAATTGTAAAATCCCCCATTATTTTAGGATAACTATATATGACAGTTTCTGTCTGAGTCTCATTGTCGTTTTCACTTACACAGGGTGTTCCATCACCTGAAATAAAAAAAATCATTAAAAAACAAAAGCTATTTAAACATTATGACAAATATATTATCCATATTCACTGTAAGTCTCCAACTCTGGGGAAGCACATGCAAAAAAATATGTATTCACTATGAAAGATATATATTTTTTTAATATTCTTCATATTGTACCTACACTCAGTTCTATTAATAAGGTGTAAATAAAGAAATATGTAATTTAATATTCCAGAATTATAAGAGACAATATATATCAGAATCAGAATAGTAAGCATTACGGACATATTTATCTCACATTTAGTCAAGTTACAACATCCATTCATTAAGGTTGTCATGACAGAAAGGGAATGCATAAAACCGCAACTACTATGGTCATGGGTTCAATCATCAGAGGAATTAAATGTTTTAATTTCTCAGCTCTGACAAGATAGTGTTGCATTTAGTTCCACCACTTAAGTTTTTTCATCCATGGAAAAAGCATGAAGATGCTTACAATTTGAGTAAATAAAAATACTTACTGCCATACAAGACAATTGTTTTGCTTAACTTGTTTATTGTTACCTGTAGACAAAAGGTTATATATGAGTTTCTTATATATTTATTTACAAATAAAAACATATGCCCATGTTTCATGTTAGTATTATTTGTTTGTGGAAAAAAAATATTGAAATAAATCTATAGTGTATATACTACACTAAATATTGAAAATAATTGAAAGAAAAAAATACAAAGTGTTGATAGAATATAAATCAAGATGCACTTTTAATGATTATTTAGTAAATATTTTTTAAAGTTTATTATTATTTTGTAGTTTCAATTTCATAAAATGTTATTGGTCCTTGCGAAATATACACATACCATAAAAATATTTACAAAAGATATAATATAGATAATGAAAAAGAATGAACAAAAATTCCAAAATTTTTATATTATATATTTATTAATATTTTAACTTTGCACATAAATTTTATTTCTGTGATATATAATTTATTTCATTAAACTTTTTTTTATTTTTTTTTATAACAGTTTAACTATTGTTAATTTAATCATTTAAAACTAGTCAATACAGGTCAGGTTTTTTCAATATAAAACTTAAAAGCCTTAATTACAATGTTGAGTACAGATTTTTGAAATAATAATAATAACCCAATATTAATCACCATCTTTAATAAAGTTCTGAAAGTAACATACATTAAAATTATTAATGTTATATAATTAAAAGTATTTATATAAAAAATATATTGCTATACTTACAGGTGATAAAACAATTTCTCTATACTTTTTCAGATATACCTTTAATGGCTCTACATAGTTGTCAAAGCCTAGTGCATTCATTGCAAATAATACATCTTCACCATTAATTGTTTTTCTTTTCTCCATTTGGCAGCGGTCACTTGCTTCACTTGTTATGAATGATATGAACTCAGATATACATTCTTGTACACATTCTCGAGCGTCTTTAGCAATCTAATTGGAAATAAATAGCAACATTACAAATATCAAATCTATTTAAAATTTTACATATTGGGTAATTATTTGAACAAATTACTTACCTTTCCATTTTCTGGAATAGCTCTCTTCATAATTTTGGCTATGTTTGCTATGGGTAAAAAGCGGTCTTGTTCCCTTAATGGTACATTTTTACCTCCACTATTAGAATCGGAGTTATTTTCTTCTTGTTCTGGAAAAGATATTAACAGTATAAAATATTATAAACAGTATAAAATATACAATTGTATTAACAAATATTATTTTTCACTACCTAAGACATCGTCGGTATTAACGACATAAGTCTCTTCATCAACCAGAAATCCACCGTCTAATCTAACCAAGTCACCACCAAGTTCATCGCTTTCCATTATTATAGAATTTTCCACGTTTACTTTTAAAAATCTTTATGAGAACTATATTTTGTCACATCCAAAAAATATCACAGAAAGTACTTGATTATTTCTAATTCTATTTAGTGACATGAAATTGCAATAGAATTACAAAACATCACCTGCGACCACAATAAATAACACTCGTTCTGACTTCTGTCAAATATTAAATGATAGATGTCACAACATAAAATATTACTAATCTAAACGGAAATTTATTATATTTCTTTTCCTTTATTTACTAAGAAAAAATTGAATTATTTTATCGATGATAAAATGAAAAAAAAAACCCTATAGAATCTAACCAAGGGTGCATGAGTAATATTTTGCAATAGTAGCTACCGTATATATTCTATAGATCTTGCTTACAATCTGTCATTCTTATTTCTTATTCTTAATTTTTATCTGTGATGATTTATGTTAACAATTGGTTAGCAATCTTTGCCCAATCTTCGCTAATTTAGAAGAAAGAATTGCTTTAATAACTATGTCGGAGTAAAAAGTTTAATCTTAGATAAATTAAATATAAGTAGAAATTTTATACATTAAGATTATAGCTAATATAATTTTATTGATAAATAATTAAAACTAGGTTACTCCTATTAGAAATCACGCTAATCAACAGTTTTTAATACGTTTGTTGACAAGTTTCTGTAAGATTCATCAATATGGGAGTACCAAAGTTTTTCAGGTACACCAGTGAAAGGTATCCATGCCTCAATGAACTGGTTAAACAATATCAGGTATGTTCACAAAAATATACGTTAGCCCTGTACTACCGCCAGTATAAATACTGAATAAAAATACTTGCCACTATTTTATAAATTTATATAATGTACTATTGTTTAAATTAGTACCCAATATCACTTTCACTATAATAATTTTAATTTATTATTTTAGATACCAGAGTTTGACAATATGTATTTAGACATGAATGGTATTATACATAACTGTTCTCATCCAGATGACTCGAATCCACATTTTCGTATAACAGAAGAGAAGATATTTAAAGATATTTTCCATTACATTAGTATTCTATTTCAAATTATTAAACCTAAGAAATTGTTCTTTATGGCTATTGATGGTGTCGCTCCTAGAGCAAAAATGAATCAGCAACGAGGACGAAGGTAATATTTTCAATGTGATTTACATTACCATTTACTTTAAAATCTATAAATACCTCTTTAATTATTATAAAACATACATATTTTGATAGATTTAGATCAGCAAGAGAAGCTGAAAAACTAGAAGAAACAGCAAAATCTAAAGGTAATTAAAATTAAATATGACAAATTAGTTCTATATATAAATTCATGTTTTTTTCATTGCATAAAAATTATGATTTACATATTATTTAAAGGTGTTTGCTTTTTATTTTTCTCAGGTGAAGTTCTACCAACAGAGAAAAGATTTGATAGTAACTGTATAACTCCTGGAACAGTTTTTATGGTGCGTCTACATGAACAACTTAAATATTTTGTTAAGGAGAAGATATCTACTGACCCATTATGGGGTAAAGTAAAAGTTATACTCTCTGGACATGAAGTAAGTACTTTTTTATAGACATATGATTTTTATTTATATTATATACAGGATAGGAGTGTCTGCGCTTCTGTTACCTAAAAAAATTATTCAAGATTTGTCAACAGCTTACACATTGCATTTTTTCTTTCATTTCACGACTTTTATCCATTCTGTATTACATGTGACACTGTTACAAATAGATACCAATAATGTAAACACCTACTACTACTACAAAAATACTACTAATTGCCGATCTGCCAATTTTCACTCTTAAAAACCACATAAGAATGAGAAAGGGGTATCTCTCATTCTATTTTATGCAATTACCTATTTTCTATAATAAACAACATTCAACTTTATTTCAAATATGGTGATTCAATAATTTCACTTTTTTTATTATGGTTTACCGCAAATTCTTTTATGAATAAATTAAATACAAATATATTGTAATTACATAAAATGTTTATATTAGACATGTGCTTTCACATAGTCTTTCTTCTCAGACACCAGGAGAAGGAGAACACAAGATAATGGATTACATTCGTTGGGCTAGGTCTCAACCGGATTACGATCCTAACATTCGTCACTGTTTGTATGGACTAGACGCAGATCTGATCATGCTCGGCGTGTGTACACATGAGCTTCACTTTGCTTTACTGAGAGAAGAGGTTTGTTCAATGTAGATTACATGATATAAATAAATTGAAGTGTCTGTCTGTGATTTCAAAATAAATGTGTTTTATGTGCATATGGCTAATTATATAATACTAAAATACAAATAAACATTGTTAAGATTTTTGTCTGTTTGTTTGTCTTTTTTTAGTTTCATTATGTACCTGCACATAGCAAAGTAGGCTGAGGGAACCTAGTGTTAAGATACTCCTGTCCATTAAGTGTTTAGAGGCGGAACTCAACACTGCGCTTTATTTCATTACCAGAGCAATGAGATGAAAACATTAAATACTTCATTTCCCCGAGTGGCAAACGAACCCGCAACCATCGCTTCTATAGTCATCCACTTGTGTCCCAATACCACGACGGACACAATGCATGTATTTTAGAAATATTATCGTGTTTTAGGTTAAATTTGGAAGATCAACACAAAGAGCAACCAGTCCAGAGGAAACTAACTTCTATCTTTTGCATTTATCTTTACTCAGAGAATATTTAGAACAAGAATTTATATCCATAAAGGATAAATTGCCTTTTCCATTTGATATTGAAAAGATTGTAGATGATTGGGTTCTCATGGGTTTTCTTGTTGGCAATGATTTTATACCCAATCTGCCAAACATGCATATTAATAATGATGCATTACCACTTTTATATAAAACTTATATGACTGTTCTACCTACTTTGAGTGGTAAGTTTTATTGTAATAATAGTATGATATATAATTGAAATTGAAAGAATATTAACCATCTAATTATTAACTATTAGTGGAACTTGGCACAGTGGAACTTGACTGAGCGTGGATCCAATTACCACTGAAAAATATTATATTTTATGGCAATGCTACAAATTAGCATTGTAATTGTTTAAAGTTTGATTGGTATTTGGATCACTTTCTATGATCTGAAATTAAATAATTTATTGTACTGTTTGTTTCCTTATAAAAAAATATGCTTTTAGGCTACATTAATGAAGCAGGAGATTTAAATTTAGAGAGATTTGAAATATTTATGCAAGAATTAGCTAAAATAGATAAGGAAAAATTCCAAGATACTTATGCAGATCTGAAATTTTTTGAAGCTAAGACTGGTAGACGTCCTAATGCATTGGAGAGGAAAGAGGTACAATATTTTATACTAAATCTTATATACTATATAATTCCTGGAGCATTGGCTGACCAATTTGATATTTAAATAATTTCTTGGAAGTTTGGAAATATAGAAAATGATAGGTAGTGCTGTAGCTGATATGTGCTGTACTTGATTTGCTTTACTATAAGAAATGTGTATATCATGTCTATAATTATGTTTCCTTTTAACACTTTATAGTGTTAAAAAGATACAGGGAAGAAAAGAAGACAAGTTGATACACAATTGGACAGTATCTGGCTGAAAATGTGATAGTTGTGGGTTCAATTCCCACCTGGGGTAACAAATTATTTTCATTTCACCACTCTGGCGAGATACATCACGGCGTTGGGTACCGGCACATAACATGCCATATCTCTAATTTAGGGGGAAAGCGGAGGAGTAACATTATACTACACTATATATTTTCTACCTTAGCATAATATAAAAGTGAAACTAAAACAAATATGTTTAGTATTATTTATGTTATATACACTTCTTAATTTATGCTGATTTACCTTTTTTATTTTTCAGTACAAACCTAATAACGACGATACATTTAATATAAATATAGATGATATTAAAGCCAATAAACCTGATGATGAATTACAAGCATTAATAAATGCTACACAGGAGATGGTAAGTCATATTTATTATTACTGTTCTTTTAAATTTGATTAATTAGTTAAGTTTAATTGGTATATTATATCTTTTTTATTACTACATTGCAAATTTAATATAACAATAGGAACTGTCAGAAAAAGGAATAAAAAAATATTATTTATCATCTTTTGGTATATTTTATGATTATTTATTTTTGTTACAGTATATGGATGATATGGAGAATGATGATGAATATGAAGAAACAAGCGATGGTATTTTTTCTATTTTAGTTATAGAATATGAGGTAGTAAGCCGTTGTGGCACAGTAGGACAATGTCTGATTGTGAATATGCAAATGTTTTTGTAAATTTGATCTCCATTCATGGAAATGATTGTTGCAATTATTTTTATTCCCCTGCGTGGATAAACAAAGCGCGGTTTTCAGTTCCGCCAGCTAACACTCAATGTCTCATAAATTTGGCGGATAGTATGAAAAGGAGTGTCTTAACATATCATGTCTTTTATTATATGGGGGGAATACAATTATATAACATTTTATTTTAAGTTTAAAACTAATTTTAATTTCAGAGGAAGCAAACATTGAAATGGAGTTTGTTCTACATAAAAAAGATTACTATATGAATAAATTGGATTACTCCAAAGTGACAGAGTAAGTAGACCTTCTAATTATTATTAGTATTATCGGTACTGTGTTCTCGAAGGTTCACCGAGGCCACCCCCCGACTCCCCGACCACTCACACTTTATATGTTATTACTTTGTCACTCATTCTATCAAAGAGTCCCAATTATCTAAGCATGTGGTGTCTTTTATTCTTATTGCGAAATCCCTGTTACTACATGACATTTTGTATATTTGTTCATTGCGGATTCGATCAGCTGAGCATTACTCCTCCGCATATCTTACGAAGAGGTCGCATCTCCACTGCATTAATCTTTACATTAATCAAACATTGTTAAAAATTAAATTAAATACAATAATATTTTTCAGTGAAGTATTATTAGATCAAGCAGAAGGCTATGTAAGAGCAATTCAATGGAATCTATATTACTATTACAAAGGCTGTCCGTCTTGGTGTTGGTATTATCCCCACCACTATGCACCATACATATCAGATATTAAAGGATTTAAACATTTGAAATTTGAATTTGAACTTGGGGAACCTTTTAAACCTTTTGAACAGGTATATTTGTCTTTGTTTTACAATTTTATTGCGGCTAGTAGTGCAGTGGAAATATAAACAATGGTTGTGGGTGGGATCCTACAATCAAGGTAATGAATTATTTTCCTGCACTATTTTATTAAACTGGGTATTAAGTATAATTTGCTATATATATATATATATATATATATATATTTTTATATTCAATTAAA
This sequence comes from Heliconius melpomene rosina, assembly GCF_056956725.1. NCBI lineage: Eukaryota > Metazoa > Arthropoda > Insecta > Lepidoptera > Nymphalidae > Heliconius > Heliconius melpomene. The sequence continues at coordinate 2,364,782 of NC_140401.1, read as the reverse complement.
TTTTAAATATAATATGTTAAAATATAGTATGTTCCCTTTAATTAATAATAATTTCGAAATAAAATAAAAAAGACCAGTAAGCCACTACTGGTCCACTAGTTAAAAACAGACTAGAAGTAGAAATTGAAGTCTATGGATTTGATTACCTCCTAGTTCTAATATCCTCCTCTTAATTTTAATAGTAATTAATTAATATTAAGAGCATCAGATTAAAAATATTATTTTATAGATAACATTAATCATTTTAGCTCCTAGCTGTGTTACCTGCTGCAAGTAAACATTTACTGCCGTCACCATTCCATGATTTAATGACTGATGAAGATTCACCTATAGTACATTATTATCCACTCAACTTTGAAACTGATCTCAATGGCAAAAAGAACGATTGGGAGGCTGTCGTCTTGATACCTTTTATTAATGAAGTAAGTTTATAGTTTTCAGATTTTAGTTTTCTTATAAAAACTGAAATGGTGTTGTGTTAGATAAAAATTTAAAAACATAAAAAAAATATGTACCCTTGGAAATTGTCTAAGCAATGCACTTAAGCTCAATAACAATCGAGATACGTCAAAATTCTTATATGCATGTTCCAAATTGTGTTTGTTTATATATTTTTCTCTTCTTAGGGTGTGACCTCGAAAATTATGAAATGTTGTTCTGTTATTTATAACATGTTTAAAAACTTGAAACTACATTGCTTTTATAAAATCTGTTTTTATTTCATATAAAATAAGTTAATCAATAACTTTTACATGTCTTTTTTAATGAATGATTAATCTTGTTGTCTATATCGCTCAGCTTATTTTATTATTTGACGTTATCATTTTAGACAAATCTTCTATCAGCAATGGCGCCTTGCTATCTGAGGTTGACTGAAGAGGAACTAAAAAGAAATATGCATGGACCAATGCTTTCATATGAATGGACACCTGATAGTTTAGGTATGTGATTGTATAACAATTCTAATTGTATATGTAAATTAAATGTTATTCTACAATAATTCTGTATAAACTAAATGTCAAATATAAACTGAATATGTGTACTAAGGTAATCAACCGGTTATACAAACGCACTGTCAGGAACCGTCAAATTATATTATGTATTCACACAGCCGTGGTTTATAGTACCATTGTTGTGACAAACACCGTGCGATGCCTGCAACTCAACTGATCGATGACTTCACGCTTCATAGTAATGGTACCGCAAGCGTCCCATTCGATTCTATTTTCTAACAATTACTTATAGGCTATTAAATATTTATTTAAATTAATATTTTTATATCGTCTCTCTGGTGTCGAGGCAAAGCGCGGTGTTGGGTTCTGCCACTCAACACGCAATGCCTCCAAAATTTTATTAATTTGTTCTACTTCTAGGTCCCACTAAAGCCCCACAATACTTCCCGACAATAGAACAATGTCACGCGTCAGAATTGCAAATATGGCGCTCTGAACTTGAGTTGAGTGAAGAAAAGCTGAAACGTGGTGTCCTCCCCAATGCCGATAGAGATTTACTATATCCAGGGTTCCCGACGTTACGCCATTTAAGATATAGGGTGAGTTAGTTGGCATATGGTCCTGTGACCACAGAAAACTGTTAAATGTTTCAACTGAATTGTTCAACTATTGGTGTTGTTGGGTGTTCTAAAATATATTTTTAAATAACAAAATATATATGATTTTGCCAGTTAAAATAATTTCCTTTAATTTGTTTTTATTTTGAGGTATTTTATTGTAGCTTATAAATCATTGAAACGAAAAAGTGACATAAAAAGAGATAAACATGTTTTCTGTAGGATGTAAACTAGAAATTAGTGAAATGGAATTTAGTATAAAATGTTGCTTAAACATATATTGTAAATTTTCAAAAAGCTAAAATTACATTGCATAATAAGAAGTAAAACCCAATGCCTCTTTTTATTAATAGAATTAAATATAATCTTTTTTTTATATATTCATCTCTTGAGTAGTGATGACAAAATGCTAATTATTTACAAGCAAAAAAAAAAATATTTTGAAAACATTCTACTTCATTTAAACATTTTTTTTTTATTTTAAAAATATATTAATATTTATTAATCTTACCTCCAGACAAGTATAAAGAAATGTAAGGTGAAAGTGTTTGACCAACCTTCTCGCAATGAGAGTATGATAGTTGAAGTAGTTCCCACTGAAAGTATCGACCCGCCGTTACAGCAACTTGCCCGCAATTTATTAGGCAAGGTCATATGGGCCGGATGGCCGCATCTAACTAGGGCTAAGTAAGGATTTTTATTTATAGCTTTTTATATAGCTTTTTAATTAAAACATATGTTTTATAATTTTATGCTATATTTGACATATGACAGAATAGGTAATGTAAAGGTTTTAAAATACTCCTTTTCTCATATTCGGTTGTAGCTTCCCTAGTTGTCAAGATATTATGTGTCGACTATCGAAATTTAGCGCTGCACTTAGTCTGCAGAGCGGGAATGAATATAATTATTCCTCCGATGGAAAAAGAATTCAGAACCTCGTTTAAAATTAGACACCGTTTCACTGTGCCACTGTAGCCCCATAAGAATGAGTTAAGAAATAATATTGTTTAAGATTCCATTATTGATAATAATATTAATTTAATATTATACACTACTACTTAATTTAATACAACATTGCGAAATAATTCATTTAATTAATAAAATGTTATCATTTTTAGAGTTATCTCAGTATCAAATGAGCAAATGCGTCTCAATCACATCGACAGTCAAAATAATAATGTAGACGGGCCAAGCTTCTCTACAGAACAAAATACAGGCAATTTGCATAAACAATGGATTTCTGAACGATCAACTATTATTGAACAGTAATTATATTTTTTTAGTTTATTTATAGTCAAATATATTATTTTGAAATTATATATAAAAGTTAATTGAATGTCTACTTGTCCTTTGTTTTCAGCAATATGAATCGCCTTGGCATTGAATTGAATGATGTCAGAGTTATTATACATGCTGTTAATTTGCAAGGTAATTTATTTTCCTATAAAATTTGCATATTGTTTTTAATATATAATAATTTGAATTAAAGTCATGTATTGCAGTGATGACGATTTTATAGAATAAAATATAAATCTTTTGCTTATACGACAGATTTGTATTTTATAGAATACAGAGGAAGTTTAATAAATTTAGAAGTAAATAAATAGTTTATTTTTAAAAACTTGTTTCTACTAGATAATCAGGGCGAACCTAATTAACAATATGCTCCGTTTCCCACAAACTGCTTGATTTTCGATACGTAAACGGCAACACTGCGTTTGTCATCTTACCAGAGTTCGATTAAGTAACAGGTACTTTTACAGACAGATGCTGTGTCCCGTAAGTAACTATATGTTTATTTTATTTCTGTAGTACATTACTATGTCATAAGGCTTACCTAGTGCATATTTTCCCAAATTTCATAATGGTTTAGGAGCGATAGCGTAATAGACAGACAGAATCAATTTCGCATTTATAATATATGGGTAATATATTAGTATGGGTTATCAAATCCGTCATGGCGTAGCGACACAGCGTCTCAATGTTCTGACCTTCACATGTTCCACATACGGAATATGCCGTGAAGCAAAAAAAAGTCAACACAATTTATCTCTCTTCAGGTTACAAATACATATTAGAGGAAGGTTCGTCACGCCTCACGCACCAGGAGCAGTGGTGTAGCGTGCCGTGCGGGTACGCACTGCAGGCCGTGGTGCGCACAGCGCGCGCGCACGCGCCCCCGCCGCGCCCGCTGTCCCCGCGCGTCGCCTTCCCCGCCGGGGACCGAGTGTTCCTGGTCACTAAGGGACAGTACTATGGATGTGAAGCTACTGTTAGTGTGTGTTTGTTGTGTTTATAGTAGAGCAGACAGAGAGAATGTAGTATTGTTACATTTCGTTGCATTTTTATAACAGATTTTATACAAATTTAATAATATTTTTTATTGGCATAACTGTAAATAATTCTGACAAAGTTCTAAAATGAATTTATGCTGCAACAGGGCTGAGGTCATTGCGACAGCTTAAGTAAAACATTTGTGCAGGTGGCGAGCGCGGAGGCGATACGCAGCGGGCGCGTGAAAGTGGTGGTGCTGGAGCGCGCCGAGCCTGCGCCCGCCGTGCATGCCGCTGCCTGCCCCTACCGCGCCGCGCACCACGCCGCCGCTGCCGTCGGTACGTACTACTTAGGGTGCAGGTCGTACGCACGGTCGAGCAGGTGCTGCAGCGCGCAGAGTCCGCGTTCGCCGTGCACATTTCAACTATTTTAATTCTGTATACTTATATTGCAAATTGAATAACGGGCCTCTTACATAATTTTTTAAATATAAAACTTGACGGGTACCAACTTGGCATTATTGCACGCTAATTTGTCTTCCGTCACCTTATTTCTTCTACAATTTACTTAATAAGAACAACGCAATTTATGTCTTTTTAATCTGTGGAAACTTGAAGGTTTGTATTACTACTGTATACTTTTCATAAAAAAAAAATTAAATTAATTTACAGGTATCTCAACTCAAATGCTGTCACGTATCACGGGCACCGTGTTAGTAGTAACCGGTGAACGTAACGACCTCCCCACTGAAAACCAGAACAAGCTAAATGTAGGACTGAACCTTAAATTTAATAAGAAGGTAAAACATATAAGCTTATGAACAAATGTTTGTTAAAAGTTTTAGGAAACGTTAATATTATTTCAACATTAAAATAACAGACTCCGGCAGCTTTAAGAATTTTATGAAAAAAATAAAAATTTTCTGTTTTTTCTGACCAATACAAAAAATATTTTTGTTTCTCTATTATGAAACCATTTTACAATAAATAAATAACTTTTAAATTCAAAACCAATACTAATATTATTCAATAACAAAGTAATATTTACTAATATTTTAGAACCAAGAAGTATCAGGCTACACTCGTCGCTGTAAACTAACCAACGCGTGGTTATACTCCGAACGCTGTATACAACTAGTGAAGGCCTATTCGAGGAAATTCCCTGATTTATTCGATAAACTAACTTATTCATTGAATAATGATATTTTCTTTGAAAGTGATTTATGGCCGCAGGAGGTTGGGTAAGTTCTTTTGTTTTTGTTTTTTTTAGGTAAGTTGGGATTTTTTTTTGTTTCACGCTGAATCCTGCATATAGCAGGCAGAGGTAACCTAATGTTAAGACACTTCCTCACGCACCGCCTAATTTTCAACATATTGTTTTCCAGTGGAAGAAGTCGACGCCGCCTTAACAATTAGTTGGATTCAATATTTAGTTTTTTTTTATTTATTCGAAAAAGCTGAAAGCGACAATATTTTTCATATTTTTAACATTAATTTGTATTCTGTACTTATATTTGTTCACTTTCGAACTGAATTGGAAACATTAAGGTATGAGTGACAGAACTCGCCATCACACTTTGTCTTACCAGAGCGGAGAAATGAGAATATTTCTTTCTACGATGACCTAAAAATATTTTTTTTATCAATTTATAGCAAAAACAAACCACAAGACGTAGTCCAATGGATTAAAAGTCAACCCCACGCTAACTCGTTAAGACGCGAATGCGGCTCAGACGCTCTCGAGCCTGAGGAAATGTTAGCTCTATCCAAGACATTGGAGAAACAGTTAGAGGAGTTGAAAGCTAAGGAGAGGAAGGTCACTTTACATGTTAAATGGAATTTGTTGTTTAAGGTTTGTGGTTGTTGACTTTTTTTTTAATTGAATTTTTTCTTGTGCTGTATAAAAGGTAGGTTTATTAAAGTTCACACTATTTTATTTACATGGATAGATATTTGGAATGGATTGAAAAAAATGCTATTGTTTTTATGGTTTTCTTTATGTATCAACTTATGTAATGCGGGAGATGCGTTAGGATATATTTTTTTATATTATAGTACAGTTGACGAAGCTTAAGTTGAGCTTTGCATTTGTTTGAGTGATCACAAAAAGTAGACCCTGGAAATCTTTTTAAAAATAAAGTTAATTCTAACATTAAAAAAATATATATCAATTCTTCTACACTGGAAATTGCATTGTCACTCTTGCCTGATGAGACGTTTGATTAATAGTCAATCGTCCCCTATAATATCAAGAACAGTGATGGGTCCACGACCTTTTCTTTTTTTTACTGCTTGATCACATATATTTTTCCATACTTGTGCAGCGGTAGTCCTAACATAAAATATGTAGTGCTGCTATCAGTAAACCGGTTAGGGCCAAGCAATTGTGGATACAATATTAAAAATGTTTTTAATTATGCAGTTATTTTCTCCCAAAATTTTTCTATAGTCAAGTTTTCAAATAATTATGAATTTGTGTACCACTCTAGAACAGATTAAAATGTAACAGCCCAAAATAATTTCAAACACAAACAAACAATATGTATATCTAAATTCAATAATGAACAACATCCAACAGCCAGAATTGCAAGACGGCAACGTACAACCAGATACAACAGCTGATTTCAAGATGTACGACCGCGTGGTTTGCGTGGCGCGCAACATGACAGTGCCGATAGGGGCGCGTGGTACCGTCACGGCGGTACACGCGCCCTCCTCTACCAACACGGTGCGCCTGTCCGACCGCCTGAACGCGCAGACTGCTTACCAGGTTATGTTCGACGAGCCCTTCCCTGGTGCGTTACAAGAGGATTTGTTTGAAGATGCGAGGTTTTATAGGTGAGTTAATTGTTAAATGTGCAAGGATATGGCTGCCGTATACGCCCCCCTCCACTAATACAGTGCGTAGGGCAGGCCTACCAGCAGAACGCCCACCACGTACAAACTGTTATGAGGCTTTTCAAATCAAAAGCACCAAATCTATTTTAATTAAATTGCATGTAAAACAATATGCCTAACAGAGAAGAGGAAGAACAGAAATGCGTATACAGCTGTAACATGGGTATACAGTGTAATTGCCACTTCTTCTTACACTTTACAATATGAATTTTAAAAAAATATATAAAGCACCTTACTAAGATTGTGTAAAATGAATCATTTTTTATTTTATAAAATGCTAATCAATTTTACATAAACCAGGATGTTACCAAGCAACATGTTGAACATATCCTTCGGACGCAAGCTGCGTGGTGCTGTTAGTTGCGCGGAGATGCAACCCTTCAATTACACACCATCTGTGCTAAGACGAGATCAACATCACTCTGCTTTTGCTAGTTACAGGTAATATATGTAAAAACAAGAAAAAATCGCACTATACTATAATATATTTATAGTATAGGAGGCAGAGGCACTCTAGTCTAGATTCTTCCGTTCTCTACTGGCCAAAAATTTTTCGAGAAAGCGTGTTGAGCGGCGTTATTTAACACTGTGATTTCTCATTTAACGATAAAGAGGAAATGAAAATAATTTCTTTGCTCAAATGGAATCGAAGTTACAACCTAACCTAACTTTACTTTCTATTTAAAAAAACCACCAACAATCATGATCACATGCGAGTCATTATCTCAGTACAAAAATTCAACATAACATTTATTTACACATTTTGTTTTGTTATTAATAAAAAATGCATGTATTTAATCTTAAGCAATGTTGCCATATAAAATATTTTCGTGAGATATTTATAATTTAATAACATTATTTTCAGCCCTCCTAGGGAAATCATATCTCAAGTGCCAGAAAATCGAAATACAACACCACCCAATAATAATATTAAAAATGGCCAACCACAGGTAAAATAAATACTTATTGCTATTAAATATGTAATATTTATCATAACTTTATATACATATTTTATTTTTATACAATTACGTTTTCCTATTATCCACAGGATAAAGCTACAAATTTACTAAAAAGTTTGCTGAAAATTAGTAAAGATGAAACGGAGAGCAATATAATAAACAATAAGGTAAAAAATATTCTATCAAATATTACATTAAACATTGTGATGCAGTGGGGCAGCGTGGATCAGAAAAAAAATACACTAACAAAACTCAGTTGTTCATTATTATCTCATCCAATGTTGACAATTTGTATTTATTATATATTCCTGCTATTTTATATTTTAAATCTAAACACTTCCCCAAGTATGTGTAGGTTAGGATTCAACAATCTCAAAAACTATGAAAACAAATTTTCTCACAACTTCTTATATATGATCGTTTATATAAATCTTAGAAATGAAAAATTGAAATACATATATTGTTTAGGTGCAAACTCCACCCGAGGCCAGCTCTAGTTGGCGAGTTAAAAACCAACAACAACCTATGCCTTCACCGCCAAGTAATAGGTAATTTATTAATATATCAATATGACACTGAACATTATACTGGAAATTGGAATGTAAATTCTAAGTGCCCAAGGTAACCTTGACCGCAGGGAAAGGGGCTTACATCGAAATAATTGACGTGGCTTCTTCTTTAAAAGGACTATCCAACAATTCCTGATATTTTTTGTTCATCAGTATAGAAGTATTGATTATATAGTTTGAAGTTCTGACCTCCAAGGTCAGTCGTAGCGCAGAAGCAACGTGCTACTCTTAACGTGACAGTTTGAAGGTTCGATTACCGCTCGAGGAAATAAAATGTTTAATATTTTCATTTCCTCGCTCTGACAACGAGGAAAAGCGTGGCGTCAAGCGGAACTCAAGTTCCGTAAAAAAAAACCAATACTTTTTATAGGAACAAAATTTGCTAGCATAAATAAATAATAATTGACAAATTCCTTTCGTATAGGTTTATTATTAATCTATGTACACTTTGAATAATTATTTACTTATAACAAAATTGACGTCTTGATGACATTGTACATACCTGGATGATAAATGTATGATTGTTAATATACATTGCAAAAATGATTAAATTCAATATAAATGGGTTGTAAATATTTCATGCAGCTTTATTCAACCCTTTTGGAATATGTTTGCCGGGTAAGATTATAATTTATATATAAAAATAAATAAGCCTAAGGCCGTTGCGTCTGACTATAAACGCAATGGTTGTGGGTTCGTCTCCCACTCCAATGAATAAATAATTTTTATTATTTCGCTCTGGTAACAAGATAATTCGCGGCGTAGAATTCCTTTTTGTAATGTAGGGAATATAGTATCTTAACACTAGGTTCTGCATACACTGCTATGTGCAAGATAAATAGTGAATTATAGCTAGTATTATTATATACTAAATATATATTTCTATAGATCTGCACAACAGAACTGGCGCAAAGACAACGTTTTTAACCGCCCTCATCCATCACAGAGCAATGAGTGGACCAATTCTTCTTATAAAGTAAGTTAGTGATGTGTTATTTTCGGATTTCTATATATATTGTATTTCTTTTATTTTGATTTATTCTTTCTATATTGTATTTCTTTTATTTAGGTTGGTAGAAAGAATGTGATTAATATGCTTGTGATAATTTATTTAACTAACATGAAAAAGATATAGCTATTATCTAAAAAAATTGACACGGTTTGAGAAAAACGTATGGTTTAAACGTCATAGCAGTTTCTTAGTAGCGTGCGCGCGTTATGTTAAATTGGAAAAAAAACAAATTCCAATAAACTTACAGAACCAGCAACCACCAATGCCGCCATTACCCACCTTCGGTCGGCCGTTGCCTTACCCCGAGGAACCTGCCGCGGCCTTCTTTACTTACCAACAGCAAGAAAGCGATGGTTACCAAGACAACCATATCCATGGCAACCAGCGTAACCAAAACCAGAACCACTTCCCCAAACACTTGCCCAATGTAGGCCAAATTATGTTGGGTCCAACTTGGAACAACCCAGTAAGTGATATAGTTTTTTTTATATATTTGATCCTCTAGCCCTCTCGCTTAAAAACGCTTCCTTGTTCTTGTTAAAGCGAGACACCCTCCACAAACTGAGATTGACATCATACACTTTACGCACGTTTTTACAAAAAGTTTATATACTATATTTTGAAATATGATTCATAAAATTTATGACCTCCTCACTTGTTATAGAACAATGTCACACTTTGTCGAACCCCTCCGAGGGGCTCCTTACCAAGTATTTTGAACTTAATTGTAAATTTGAATATGCCTTTGAATAATTATGACAAATTATCTATTATTTTTTTTATTTAGAATATGCCACCAACAATGAGTCCTCATCAACCTCCTAACAATAACCCCAGTGGAAGTGCCAGTGCGGATAAATTAAGCAATCCTTTTGTTCCGTTGCAAGTTCAAACTAGTCAGAGGTATGTAATAACTATTTAAAGGAATAATTTATGTTAAATTTATATACATATACGCAAATTCGTGTTAAATTTATAAAACAGAAAACCTTTTTCGAAATTATAATTATATTAACATTATGCAATGTTATAAGGCGAAATAATATACAAAACTAATTTCGTTGTAAAATAATTAGGTAATTAAATAAGTGTTATAAGGTTTTAAAAATTATAATTTATAATAATTGTTTTATACAGGCGAGTACAAAACACTGGTGGCCCGTCGTCAAGAAGAGATCTAGAAAGTTTGCCCGCGCCGAAGACGATGGAACCACAGCCACAGCCTCTTAACCAGCCTGTATGTACTATATTTATTATAGCTTCATGCTTTTTCGATCCACACCTGAAGGAATTATTATAATAAAATCATTTCATATTGAGGCCAGTCGTGGCACAGGGGCAAAATACCATTGACTTTGAAAAGAGCAACTGTTGAGTTTCTTGCCGGCTCTTCTCAGCAGAACTGCCTTCCGAACCGGTAGTAGCTTTTTGTCTATATGTTTATTCGACGATTCAAAAGTACTTATAATAGTCTATTTAGCTTACTAGCAGGATACAGTATTCGTCTTCCTGGGATTAATTCCGGCTATTGCCAGGGTCTGCCTGCAAGATAGTGTGAAGACAAAAAAAAATAAAATATTTTACTTTTTCAGGTTACACAACATCAAGGAACATCAAGACCGCAAAAAAAGAAGAAACCAAGAATAGCTGCAAATCTACCATTCCAAATGGATTAAACGTTATATAATTATTTTATTATGTATTAATGTCTATACATATTGTACTAGTTCTGGTCCGTTCTATTATATTCTTAGTTATTTAGAATTTATCTGTCTATGAGTGACAAATGTTATAGAAAATGAAACACGTTTTTTCAAGTGAAAAGTGTAACAATAATGTATGATTTTTGGTTTGTCATCAAATAAACAGTATACCTATTACTTTTCATTTAATTAATATTTAATAACAAGTCAGCACAGCGTTGAGATCCACCAGGTCCAACACTAGCGCATATACAATCGATTGCATAATATTTAACACGTGGGTGATGACGTCATTTTCCACAATCTGCAGTAAATATGATAGAAAGTGACATCAGCAGCATTGTGTGGGAGGATTGTCACTTTAGTGCCTGGGCTAGTCACGGCTCGTTCTCTGTCTGATTTATGAAAGCCGGAAGATCGAACCGAAAAGGAAAATTGCTATATTTATTTAAGTTTCATCGAATTTTATAACTAACTTCGTTATTTATACAACTGGTAAGCAATATTTAGATATATATTGCTAACAAAATTTTGTTTTATTTTTTAGATTGGACCATGACTGGTATTATAAAGATGAAAGAGTTTAAATATGAATCTTATCAAATATTATTATATTTATATACAATTTGAACTTAGATAGTGAATTTGGATCATAATATTTACATAGTGATGTCTAATAATCACAGATCGATATGTGATATTGAATGGAAAAACATTGATTTTACCAATTTTCACATATCGATTGTATTTTTTTCATACATATTTCCTAATATCTTAAAACAAAGTATATTTGTATATTTTGTAAATATTAAGTATTGCGTGACAATCTGTGTGAAAGAACTTTAATCCAAGTTCCTTATGAGTATTTATTTTTATATTTGAAGAATTATTTCATAACAATAATTGTATCGCGATCAACTTTATATTGTAGTGATGTGACAAGTGCAAAAACTTTAGATGACGATAGCGCTTGAACTGAGAGAATACAAATAAAAAGAAATCACTATTAGGCTTGTATATCATAAATGTAGACACGACATAAAATGAATAAAACTTACCAAATAAGGTTTTTAAGTTGTATAAAAAATATGATAAAATTTTCTTGTACATTGTATAATATTTTGAATTATGTTGACGCTTTTCTTCCAATCAATATCAACTTGGAAGAATAAGTAACAGGAATTAAAATAAACAGACGGAAACCAAATTATAACCTATTTGTTCTACTATTTATATTTGAAAAACTGAAAATACCGTACTACCAGAATACAAAAATATATGATTTTTGAAGCAATAACTGTTTCACTGATAGCAATCAGAGGCGCGCCATTATTCAATTCGTCAAACATTGTATAATAAAAAATACAATAGAAGTATTTACATTAATAAAAATATATATTAAATCAGGAAATTTTAATAAGAATCTATTTCTACTTTTTGTGTATTTATATCATTATTTTATTATAAAATTGCTCTATATGAGATTGCGTGTACATTGTTATTTTAAAACGTAGAGGATGTATGTCACTATTTTTGTCAATATTAGGATAGAAGTTAAAAGTACAATTGAAGCCTTCATTTTATTAAGCTATTTGCTAAGTGATAATGTTAATTTAATTAATCACTAGGTTACTTATTTGAAACTACCACTGAAGGACTACTTCTTACTTCAAAATTAAAAGTTTTAACAAAGTTTTAACAAGTTTTAAAAAAATATTGTAATTTGTATATGTATATTCCCAATTTTATATGTGCTATAGTTGCGTAAAACTATTTTTACAATAGTGTACAGTGAGGTTCATTAAAAGAAATATATTTAATATTCTAAGTGTGATTCTAGATGCTACTGTTTTAAAGATTAATTTAAGTTTTGTTTTTATTATATGTATGTAAAGTAAAATTAAGTAACTACTTTTCCTTTTCGTATAGATCAGTGCACTATGGTTTATTTCGTCATAAAAAGATATCTAAGTAGTAAATGCTAAGTGTCCTTTCCTTACTAGATATTAGAAATCCATACAATATTACATACATTTCACCAAATATCTGGAGTAGTATAAAATTTTGAATTGGCTATAATATTATGTGTTGTTTTTAATATTACTCCATAATAAGTAGATTTGATTAGAGGAATAGATTGTATTAGAAAGAAAATCAGTGTTTGTAAAGTAATGTTTCATTTCATAATTGAAAATGAATTTGCTGCCAATTCTTTATTTTTTTTTATTTAGAATATTAAAAATCATCATAAATGTATATTATTTTGTTATACTTATTTTACAATCGATATGGTGTTTAATAAAATGAATTTCTCTAACTTCATTTTCATTTGAACAAAAAAATAATAAAATTACTTTAATTTTTTAGAAAGTATAACTAAAGTGCATGTGACTTCGTCGACGTGGGATAGTAAATTTAAAGAATTCGGCTTAAAATTTGTCAAAATATGATCCGCGCTTTTCTTACTACTTTTGTTTTAAAACTAAATTTTTTACCGATAAAATGGGGTTTGTCTCGTCACCAGAGCGAAGAAATGGAATGAAAGTAAATATTTCATTTCCTCCAGTGGGAATCGAACCCACAACCAGTCAGTTTACAATCACACTTTGTGTCCCTGCGCCACGACGCTTGGCCTCATCAACATTTCATTAACAGGAAAAGAAGCGACAGGTAAAAACAAATATCAAATGAGTCGTATACGGCAGAAAATGAATAATTTTACAATGATAAGTACATTGAATTAATTAAAAAGAATACACTAATACCAGTTGTATACAGTGACGTAGGTACCTACGTTAATCAGGCAACCTGTATTTTATAGTACTTTTTAAAATTAATTAAGCACGATCTATTTTTTTCATTTATTTTTAGAAATTCATTATGTATCTACTGTACAATTTGGTTCAATGACGTTTAAGATGTATGCACAGCTATGTACATATGTTTCACGTGTCACTCGTCGATATCAATATCAGCGAATATTAATTAATATACACACGTATGGGCTATTCTTACCTCTGTATTTTATAAGCATCCAATTTTTTTTCACATACAGATCTGACTAGACCAAAAACTCTAGTTTTACGTTAGTTACGACACTCAGTTCTCCGCTTTCGGGCTCATTTGGAACCGTTACGTATTACTTATATAGCGAAATTCTTTACATATCGGGGAAATAAAATAAATATAGCCATTCTACCTAGTGACGATGGGACCTATAGTACACGTTCAGCCAAGCAGATAAGAAGAAGAAGAAAATTCTAGCAATGGTTTTCACCAGCGATGCTCCCTTTAAGGGTTAACTTGTTTAGTACCTAGTAGTAATTTATTTCATGGTAACAACCTCGACTTCGATCGACTCCTACGCATTTTTATATATTTTTTTTGTATCCAAACGACTTCTTTAAATCGTTATTGATTGACAAGCAACACGCTTTTAAAGGCTGATGTTATCTTCATATTCGATTTTAGAAAACCCTTGTGATAAAAATTGGAAATCTTAAATTAATATATCTACATATATTATTTGATATCATCACTTAAAATCGTATTTTTTAATATTTTCTTAAATTGTTTGAGAATGACCCTTATACTTACAAGAGAATCTTTATTTTTTTATATACTCAATAATAATAAATATTATGCAGTGACATAATGACACACATGAATTGGTGTCAATACTACAAGTGATAAAATTATACTGAATAAATTTGAAATACATTAACAGTCATCGGTGTCGATTAATTCAATCTTTGGAGAAACTCCTTGTGATTATTTTTTTTTATTTTATATAAATAATCTTTAAAAAATAATATGACCTGAATATCCCCAACCTCTTTTCCTAGATTATCTTCAATCATCAATACATGTTATATTAAAATAATATTAATAGAAAGATAGATATCACCAAATTCACGATACATTTAAGGTAAGTGACGGTAACTTCGTGATAGTACGTGGTTTCGTGAGTTTTGCTTCTGGCAAAAATAATAAGCAATTTAAGTATTATTTACGGAAACTATATATTGGTATATAATCTTTATACTTTCAACTGTCTAAAAACTAAGTAACAATATTTTAATGATAAAATTGAGCGTATAGCGACATTTTAAACGCAGAGTTGGCTACAAACTGCATTGTAACGTGTCTGCGATGCTTGCGACCGTAAGACTAGCGTAAGAATTTCTTAAGGTTGTAGAAAGACAAAGGTAAGTTATTCGAATAAAACATTGAATATATGCTTTTTTGTATTCTATAAAAAAACATTTTATTGAAAAAAAAAATAGATGGAAGCATAAAATTCTTTTAAAATTGCAATAAATCGATTCACGAAATAGCAGACATTTTATTTATCAAGTGTCCGCTATTTCGTGTTACTACCGAATTAGGGAAATCTTAGATACTTTTTAATAAATTTATATTTATGTTATAAATAAGATAATTTAAATTTAAAGCTTAAAATCAGTTACTGTATTTATTAAAGTTTCTCGTGATCGAAATTCGGTATATGTTTTGTCCACTTAAATTTCTATAATACTATTTTAAAGGTAACCTGAATTGGTAATTTTAAGCTAAATTCGTATAGGTACTGCCAATGTAATTTTATTTTTTAATCAACCTTTATAATTTATTTTTGTGTATTTTATCGAATATACGTGGTAGTTAATGATTACTTTACATAATGTAAAAAATACTGAATAAACAGAACTGCGGAAGTTACTAAAATCAGTAACACGAAATAAGATCCCCTACATTTCATTATTTTCTCTAACTTCGTGACAAATAAATCTACGTAAAATCAGCACATTGACTTCTTTGTCTTTGTTAATAGTGTTTATCTTAGTCTTGTTATAAGTCTAAATAAAGATCTTTTTATTTTTTCAAGAATTTTTCAAGAATATAATATATACCTACTAAACACAAAACGCCGTACAAACTGGTTGCGAAAATATATAGTTCTATAAACTGGCATACCTAGCTTCAAAAAAATTAATTTGAATTTTGAGTTTTTTTATATATTTTTTATAAAAAAAATATATATAAAAACTCAAAATTCATATTTTTTATATATTTTTTATAAAAAAAATATATAAAAGTTCAAAAATATAGTTTTTTTAAAACTGAGCTTATATAATTTGTAAATTATAAAAGTTGGGCTACTCGTGGCGCAGGAGTACAAAGTGTGACTGTAAAACCGACTGGTTGTGGGTTCGATCCCCACTCCAGGAGATGAAAATAGGAATAGTATAGAAAATAGAAAATATTTATTTAAATTTATATTTCAGGCAAAGCGCGGCGTTGAGTTGTGCCACTTAACATGCTGTGGTGACTCCGGAATTCCGCAGAAAGTGGGGAACGGAGTGTTTTAAAAACACTAGGTTCCTACCTATCTACCTACCTAGGCCTATCCTGCTGTGTGCGGGATACAGCGTGAAGATGATTTAATTTGATTTGATTTTTTTTATAAAAGTTTTAATGTCGTTAAGCTGATCTACCTATTTTTATTTATTTACAAATTCTTTACAATCAAAACCAATAAAGGTGTTATTTTTTTTATAAAACCTCACTCGCGAGGTAAAAACTTGTGACCCGAAATAGGGGACACAAACTCACGAAGTTAGAAACAGAGCTAAATTTTATCACGAAGTAGGGTTCAAATTAGAGGTCCACAAATAAATTAATATAAAAATTAAGGTTAAGTTAAACCGCATAATTCACACATTAAATTACTGCCAAAAGACCCACTTTGATCACACTAAAATTTGCAAATTCATATAACCTTTAATAATGTATTTACAATAGTTTAAAGTTATGAGAGCCTTAAACTGCCGAACTCCCGTACATTTACCTTAATCTAAGCAATTGTAAATAAACAGAATAAGTAACTGAATAACTACAAATTAAAAAAGCGTAAAGCGAGGGCGGCAACCGATTCACTGACTATTGTCGTTGTACAAACAGACAGACTAAAATTTTAAATTCATATATATGTAACTCTTTTCTTATCATTCTATCACTAAACTGTTGATGCCAGTCCTGGTGCAGGGGCACAAGGGTGCGACTGCAAACGCCACGCGTGGGCCCGATTCCCATTCGAGGACATCAAAATTTTCATATTTTCATTTCCTCCTTCAGATAATAAAATAAAACGCGGTGTGTTGCTCCTGAACAAGCAATGTCTCGAAAATTCAACGGTCAGTGGAGAACTGAGAGTCGTAATTCCTGCTAGATTCCTTATGGCAATCTTGCTATGTGCGGGATACAGCTTAACTGTTTTACTGTATGAGGATTGATGAATACTTCCCCAGAGTTGGAATTAATTGAGCCCAAACCGAGAGTAACTTTTTGGTTTGACATTTGCCAATAATGATATGGTAGGGATAAATAGAAGTTTAGGTTGCCATTAAACTAGGTTATTCTTAATTCTGCCAAATATTAGGTATATATGATATTTTTTTTAAATTACATTAAGTTTCAGAGTTTAATAATTAGTAATTAATTTATCAACTACTTATTTGAGAAAGTGAATTTCAATAAACATATTATGAATTTGAAGTGGTGGTGAGGTACCTATGTGTTTTATCGTGAACTCATATAAGTGTGCATTACTGAATATGGCTATTAAGTTAAAAGGAATCGTTAAAAGCTGATATTGTCAGTTGGTATTCATTGAGAGTTTGAGACACTCAGACACAGTCGAGATGCGCGTAGTGTTTCTTTACTTGGTCGTAATGACAGTGCACACTGCTGATGTAGACTGGTGGAAGAGTTCAGTAATGTATCAAATTTATCCGCGCTCCTTTAAGGACAGCGATGGTGATGGGATAGGCGATCTTAATGGTACGTACAAACATTGTTATCATTTTGCTTTATACAGGATGGAAGCATCAGCGCTCCTTTTACGGGAACAGCATGTAGGGTAAAATATTTTAAACCTATACCTAATTAATTAAGATACCTCAACAGTTTAGACGTAGGTAGACAGTCAATACCATTTTTTTTGGCGTCTTCCCTACCCCTTTGTCAAAACTAGAAATAACTAGTCAGAACTAGAATTTACCACTGATATATTTGATTAATGGTTATTTAGTATATTCGATGGTCTTAACTAACACATATAATATACACATTTATGATATTTTAAAAATTATAATTACTTTCAAATCCTAAATTGAATTAAAGATTGCAGGCCTAAGAATTTGAAAAGAATGTTTATATGTACCTATAGGTACTTATGCAGTAGTAATAACATAAACACATTAAATTTTATTTGACAATATTCAGCGTAGATAGAGCCAATTAATAAAATATAAGATTACAATTTTTTTAATAAATAGAACACACTTCATAAAAATATAGACAAATATTAAGAACAGGACATTCGATAATCTCAAAAATATTTTTCAAATATATTCAAGGTATTACTAAAAAACTGCAGTTTCTCAAGGAAACAGGAATAGATGCGATTTGGCTGTCACCGTTCTTCCTTTCACCGATGAATGACTTCGGCTACGATATAACGGATTATCGAACAATTGCACCGGAATATGGTACAATGGAAGACTTGAAAAATCTATTGAAGAGAGCTAACATTCTAGGTATTTACTAATTTACGTAAATCAATAAAGTGATTTTAATTAACTGATTAAGGTGCACGTTTTTATATCCCGAAAGTAGATGTAGTTATATGAAACTATATTAAGTTTAAATTAAAGCTTTAATTTTTTCTAAAAAGATTCCGCCATTATTGTGATTGCTCTCTCTGCGTTGTTGTTATTATTAATTTAGAATAATGACTTGTAAGTAGGTGTGACGAAAGTATTCCTAAAAAATGTTTTAGGCCTTCGCGTTTTATTGGACTTCGTACCAAATCATACAAGCAACGAAAGCGATTGGTTCCAGAAGTCCGAAAAAAGGGAACCTGGTTACGAAGATTACTACGTATGGACTGATGGCGTCATTGATAACAGCACCGGGGAACTAAAACCACCTAATAACTGGGTAATTTGTATGCTACAAAATAAAAATATATTTCATTTTTTTTCATAACAATGGGAACACGAGTGTAAATAGAAACGTAACAGGTTGTGGGATAAATTTCTACTCGAGGAAATTAAATATATAATAGGTACTTTCATTTTTCTCGCTTTTGCAACGAGACAAAGAGCAGCGTTGAGTTTCGTTACTCAACACTCTTACCTCCAGAATTAAGCGGAAAGAGGAAACCAGAAAGAAGTATCTTAGCGGGAACGGCGTGTCTTCACACTAGGTTCCCTCCGCTTACCCTGCTATATGCAGGACCCAGTGTGAAACTTAAATAAACAAAATGGCTATTTCCGATTCCGTATCTCAAAAGGAAAAAACAGAATCCTTATAAGATCACCTTGTTGTCCGTCCATCCGTCTGTCAAGGCTATTTATCTCGTGATCACGTGGAGGTTTCAAGCTGAAATTAATACAAAATATTTAGGTCTATGGTTTCTTTAAGAAAAAAACAAGCTTCTAAGTCAAGGTAATCAACAGACACGTGCATTTATGCACCGATTTTGCGGAATAAAATTCTTTCCGTGGACCCATAGTTATAAAGTTTGGAACAAAGTGAAAATTTGCAACTAAAATAAAAGAAAATATTAATTAATAAGTGCCTGCTGTGTGCTTAATAAGTGCCTGTGCCCTCAAGCTTAAGTTGATAAACTTTTATAAGTTGTAGGTACTTCCCGTTGACCTACAATCCTGAGATAGGTACGGAAGCCTCGTTAGGCGTGTCCGATTCGCACTTAACCAGGTTCTTTAGTATTTGACCAGGGAGTAAATAGTAAAAAAATGGTCATTGAGATTAATTCTGTTTTAAGATAAGTACTTTTGGTGGAAGTACCTGGGAGTACAGTCCAGTGCGCAAGCAATACTATTTACATCAATTCTTAATAGCGCAACCCGATCTCAACTACCGTTATGACAAAATTCACGAAGAAATGAAGGTATTTAATTATATTTATACAAATATTTACTATTTATAAATAATGAAATGATTAGAAAACTGTGACTGTTTTGTATTAGACCAAATGGAGGGTATCATTTCCCTCTAAATCATTCATTCCTCACTAAAATATACGACCTTAAAGGATTAAAGATTAACATATCGCTTAGGCTCCGAATTTAACTATAAAATACGTAGAGTTTAAATTGAAAATAAGCTTCTTTTTCCGTATTGGATACAATAGCAAATAATTATATATTTCTCTTATTTTAGGATGTGATGCGTTTTTGGCTAAACATGGGTGTGTCTGGGTTTCGAGTGGACGCCATTACCAGATTATACGAAGCTAATCCTGACAATTACGGTGGTGTTTATCCTGACGAGCCACGATCAGGTTTATATACCCATCTATAATATATACGACGCCAATGCTTCAAATTACTTTACTAAAACAAAAATACATCTAAAATATAATTCTCGCTTTCCAAATAGGTTTGCCTGGCGCTACTCCGGACGACTATGACTATTATGACCATATTTACACCTGGGATTTAGACGAGACGTATGAAGTTGTGTACAACTGGAGAGACTTTTTAGATAAATTTACAGAAACTCAAGGCGAATATAAACTTATGATAACTGAAGGATACACTAACTTACACAATATCATTAGGTATTATGGAACAAAAACGAGAAATGGCTCTATTCCTTTTAATACTAGATATATAAAAGATAAAAATCGTAACACTACTGCATTTCAATTAAAGAAAATTATAGATAGATGGATGAACTCTATGCCAGAAGGTAAAACAGCTAATTGGATAGTAAGTTTACCTATCTACTGATATAATTGTAATTTTAAAAATAATAATATAATAAAAAACTCTAGCCATATTTTTATTAAATTATATTGCCTATAAAGTAAAAAACAAAACGTTATGTCATAATAAATATTATATACCTCTTTTAGAACGGCAATCACGATGAACCCAGAGTGGCTTCTCGAGTTGGAGTAGGCCGTGTAGATGCTATGAATATGTTGGTTCTCATCCTACCTGGAATTGCCTTTATTTATCAAGTAACATACAATCTTTTTTTAAATATTTTCAATTCTTAAAGTAATAAGAATAAAAGAAAGAGCTTACGCATTAGTTATCAGACAACATGGAAGCATTTAACTTCGAAAAAAATCATGATTATATTTAATGGGTACGCAGTGTATAAGACTAGGTTTCCAGATACCTTCTGCCCACTAGCGGCGTTAGGGTAGGGCGAGCCTGGGCGACCGCCCAGGGGCGCCGGATAAAAAGGGCGCCGTAGACGCCCATTTAGGGCGCTTTGCGCAAAGACGTCTTAAAATGGTCTAAGATTTAAAAAAAAAAACAAAGTCACCGTCGTCTTTGATATCTAAAAAAAAAAAACAAAATCATCGTCATTGAAATATTTATCAACTTTGAAAATAAAATTGCAGAAAACATAGACTTTGAATGCCTAATAAAAGAGTTTGCAGATAGAAATGCTAGAAGAAGTGAAATTTTATTAGTTTTTGTCATTTTTTTTAAATACATGGTTATTTCGTTGTACTCATTCCCTGTTTTGTATATTATTGAAATGTAGTCAGGGGGCGCCGGTAGTGCTAAAACCGGCCCTGCTTCTGTCTACCCTGCTTTGTGCAGGATACAACGTAAAGCTAATATACAATAAATTCCTGACGGTACAGCGACTGACGTAAACGCGTAATTTATGATTTATCTATTTATTTGAGTTTTAAATAAAGCATTTAATAAAAATTAAATTAAATCAATACTAAATCAGCTTCACGCTGCACCTATCCCGCACACAGCAGGGTAGGCAGAGGAAACCTAGTGTTGAGCCACTCCGTTCCGCACTTTCTGCCGAATTCACAGCAGGATATGCAGAGGGAACCTAGTGTTAAGACACTCCATTCCCCACTATCTGCCGAATTGTGAAGGCATTGCGTGTTGAGTGGCAGAACTCAACGCCGCGCTTTGTCTTGACACTAGAGCAAAGAAAATGGAAATATAAACGTAAATAAATATTTCACTTCCTCGAGTGGGGATCGAAACCACAACCGTCGCGTCGCACCCATGTTCCGCTGCCCCACGACAGCCTCTAAATCTTTAATGGAAAAATGTCACAATTTTTAAACGATATTGTTAACAGCTGAAAATAAGCTATATAACTGCTCAGCATCTAAATAGTTTTATTAATGTATCTTAATCTCTAACATAAATATATAGTTATATTCTTACATTTTTTTATCATTTCTAAGGGGGAAGAACTAGGCATGACAAATGGATATGTGAGTTGGGAAGATACAAAAGATCCAAAAGCATGTAAGACACACGACCCTATTGATTATTACAAAGTTTCACGCGACCCTTTTCGGACACCGTATCAATGGGATAATTCGACAAGCGCGGGCTTTTCGACTAATAAAACAACATGGCTGCCAGTTGCAGATAACTATAAAGTATTAAATCTTGCGGAACAGATTAATAATTGTAATAGTCATTATCATGTGAGTATTATGAAATATACAACATTTTAAAAATTCTATGATTATGAAACTACAAACGTTAATGATCAATTTACAGTTTTTTAAAGATGTTATAGCTGCTAGAAAAATACCAGCATTACAATATGGGGACTTAGAGACAAGAGCAATTTCTACATCTATTCTAGTTGTCACTAGGTATGTTGAAATAGGATATAATCGTATGCCGTAAAATATTTTAATTTTTCTCGTAATATATTAACCTACACGATTACAGTAGCACGTTTGTACCACTGTAATCGTGTGGCTTCGATTCCCACTCAAGGAATTGAAACACTTAAAAATTTACATCTCTTTGCCCTGATAACGAGTCAAAGCGTGGCTTTGAGTTCCACCACTTAACACGCGAATCTTCACAATTCGGCCAGAAAGTGGCGAAAGGAAGTGTTTTGATGGGAACAAAAATAATATTTTTCAGAAGACTACAGGGTGCACCTGTTGTCTTGGGTATCATGAACTTAGAAGCTGAAGAACAATTTGTAGACTTATCTTCAATGAATTTGCTTTCTGACAATTTAAAAGTAATTGTGGCTGGTACTTCCTGTCCAATTACAAAAGGGTATGTATTATTTAGTATATCTGAAATAAAAAGTAATTTCAGAGTTTTTTTCTAATTTGTTCGGGTGTTTTTATTTTTTAACTTCACGCCGAGGCACTAGGCAAAGGCAACCTGCAAATCTAGTTAAGACGCTCCGTCTCAATTAAGACATTTCCATTCCTGACTTTCCGCCGAGCTTTGGAGGCATTACATGTTAAGAAGTGGAGTTCAATGCAGCGTTTTTGCGGAGAGAAGAAATTACAATATTTCATTCACCGGAAAGTGTATTGAACTTACAGCCATCGCGTTAGTTAATCTTCGCACGTTCTTGTCCTTGCGCCACGACCTGCTTGGCACTTTTAGTGTCTATGAAACATGTAGTGTCTATTAGTGACACGGTGTCCGAATGTCCAAATGCGACAGTTCTGATCCAATTCCACTCGGATGAATTATTTTCATTTCATGTAAAATTAAGTTCCGCCAATCATCACTAAATGTCTCAATTTGACGGAATTCTTATCGGTAATCGGGATGAAACCTGAAGTTGTGTTAATAAAATGTAATATCTTTTACAGAACTCTTTTGTTAAAGAAAAATATACATTTACCAAGCTTCTGCAGTTTGCTCCTACAATCAGTTCAAAATTGTTGCTAATGGATTGGATGAACAGTTGTTATGATCGCAAAATAATTTATTAATAATCAGTAATTTTTTTTAATATAAAATATAAGAGAGAGAAATTGGTATATATAGTAAATTTACATAAAAAAATATCTTCAAGGCCATATGTTAATAGGCCAGTTGTGGCATTGTGACAGGCCACAAATGATGTTCTTGTCTAAAAATTTAATTAAATAAAATGCTGTTTTATTAATATTTTTTATATAAAATGGACAATAATATTTATCATTCATTTCAGATTAGCTATTGACACAAAAGTTAAATTGATGAATATTGATGGTATTTTAATTAATGCAGTGCAATATTACATAGAAATTGGCATCAATGACATTCATTTCCATTTTTAATTTTAAGTTTTGAAAAAAATTATTAAGTAAGAAATGAAAGATTACTCTTTCCTAAAATAGAATATACTTATAAGTAAGAAAATTGGTAATTATAACTGAAGCAATCTAATATTCAAAATATATAAACAGTTGTAACCAAATCTTATATAAAGGTTTTGGATAGTTACAGATATGGGTAGAGTGAGATTTGATATGATCATATGTAAATTTTTACTTTTGTGAAAGAAATAAACAACATCATAAACAATTGCCACCATTACAACAATGTAAAACAGATTCTTTAAAAAAAAATTTTTTCTTAAATCAAATATGCATGATTAAAATAATCCAATACTAGCAGATAATCTAAAATATTTGTAATTATAATCATAACACTCTTCTTCCTCCTGGCATTAATCCCGGCTATTGCCATGGCTATTGGAGTAACTCAGTGATAGTAAGGATATTTTATGTACAAAAAAATAAAGTATTTTGATTTAAAATAAGTTATAATTAATTTACTTAGAGAAATAATTTTGTAGACTTAGTAATATCCTGTAAATGCTATTTTTGATAAAAAGCACATGTTGTATTTATACAATATTAAATCACATTTATTTAAATCCAAATTTAAGTCTAGAAGTCCATAGCACCCTCCAGGAAACACAGACAATCAACTTTATTAATCACTACATCTAAATCTTTCTTAGCAATTGTTTTCCTTTTATGTTGTGCTGTATATGCATATGCTTCCTTTGCAAATGTTTCTAAAAACATTTCCTGTAAAAAAATATTAATTAAATTAACATAGTGAGAGATTTTTAATTATTATGTAGTTTTATAACTTTTCCATAGTACTATGAAATGTATTTATTGGCACTACTACTAACCGTTGCTTTTGTAACTAAAAAAACTGCTTCTGCATTAACTATATTAACGTCTGGATCCATTTTCATTATATTTTTTATTCGCGCGATGGGAAGTTTAGTGGAACGAATTACTTCTACTTTATTAACATTTTGTGTTTTCTTTTCCGAATTATTCTGTTCCTCAGAATCTTTTATCATGCTTAATTCTGAGTCAGTGATTTCTGTTGATCTATAGTCATTTTCGAGATATGGCTCGGTGTCATCTACAATATCAGATATATCTATCTCTGGCTGGTGTTCTTCTTCTGACATTTTATTTTGATACGACTAGAGAATTAAGAAATATTATTATACTTTTAAAAATAATAAATATATTAAACTGGCGCGATTATTATCTAAATGTCAGATTGTCATCTACTGTCTGACAACTGTCAACTATGTAGTTTCAATAAATATTTTATATACTTTTATTAAATTAGTTAATAAATTTTACATTTTTAAATATAAATGATTATAAAAAATATACATTTAAAACATACATACATTACATTTTAGTTTCAATTATCATTAGTGTCTACAGATTATAAAAACTGTATATGCTATATAGTCCTAGCGAGAAAAAATATGCCCAATCTTGCCACTAGTGCAGGCCCGGTCGACTTCCTTAGGAGCTTGGGCGACATACCTACGGGGGACCCGTGTCCAGTTGCTATATTAAAGTAAAACTACTAATTAGTAGTTTTTCTAAGAATATTTTTCTAAGAATTTAATTTTAATTCACGATTTAGTCACTTAATGTTTAATAAATAACTTTCTTTATAATATTTCATGTATGTAAGGCACCGTGATAAAATGTTTTTCGATATGAGAAACATTTTATGTAACCGGTATTTAAAGTACAGTAGTAGGATTATGTTTTGATATGGCAATGGTATCATTAGCATTTGCAAATGGCGAACTTACTACTTGTTTTCGGCGCTTAAACAAGGAACCTGTTTTTAGTATTTTTGTTTCTCATTGCTTTTATATTCCCATTTCTTTTGTATTTTATATTTAGATTTCTATTGTATTTTATAATCCCTTTTCCGTTATTTTATGTTTCCTGCTTTATCACTTGCTCTCTTCATTAATATCTCTAAAATTAGTTAAAGATTCACTATTTGGTTTTAGGTGTTTGAATATTTGGATCCATGGGAGACAATTTGAAGCGTAGATGCCTCAAATGTGGACGAGCCCCTCGTGAAGACCCTGAAATTAAACTATATAGGTTCCCTAGACCTGGTCGTACCAATTCACACCGGTAAGTAATCATTAAGTTTTAACTACTCTAGATAAAGTCATATCTTAAATATTGTACCTTAATTTCAGTTGTGAAGATTGGGCAAAATTTTGCTTCCCTGAAGGCCCATGGTATTCTGTCGATTTTCAGAAAAAATTGTATGGTGAACATAGAATGTTATGTTACCATCATTTTGAAAGGGCTTCATTTGCCAATTTTACTGAAAAAAAACTGCTTAGGAATGCTGTTCCTGACACTACAAATATTGAGGTTTCAATGTAACATCTACGCTAGTCAATTAGTAGAATGTAGAACTACTCAAAATACGTAGTCATAGTCTTTCTTATATATTGTTGATTATACAGGGTGGAAGAGGCCGCGCTTCTTTAATTGAAACTGCATATAGGGTAAAATATTTCAAACCCGGAGCTAAAGAAATTAATCAAGATGCCTCAACAATTTGGACGTAGGATTTTTTTTTCATTTCACGGTTTTTCTCCATACCTGTATTTCGTGTCACGCACACATACATATACTACTACAAAAATACTACTAAGCGTTGCCAAACTTCTACTTTTCATTCGTCAAAACAAAACCGAACGAGAAAGAACGATATCTCGCGTTCTTTTTCACGCAATTACCTATTTATTATAAATCTAAATAACGTTCAAACCTCTTATTAAAATTGTTTAATAAAATCCTACTTTAAGTCAATTTATTATATCACCTTTATTATGAAATTATTTAGAAATACTGCATGGTTATTGAACCACCCACAAAATTATATTCAAAATTTTTAACACACAAAATGATATTGAACTACGATAGATAGGTACTTACATTTAACATTAGTTTTACATCGTCGTTGTCGCATTTTTCTTTTACTAGCACTAATATTTACATCATAAGTAATATTAAAAACTTTTAATATATTAACAACATTTGTTTGAAATGTCTTAAAAGAATGTACGTTTTGATAGTAGACTCAAATACTGACACAATAGTTTCTTATTTGAGAAAAATACTCAGTAATCACATCATCACGATCACGAAACATTTATCACGATTTTAGAAATCCGATTAATGATAAAATTAATCTTAAACAACATCCAAATAATTTAAAACACTTAATAATTATTCAACGTATAAAGTTAAACAAAATAATGTAAATACAACAGAACTTAGCCGTTCCGCGGCTAGGTTCTGTTCTTACACAGATAATTAAAAACATTGTAATAGTTGCCATTAACTAAAATACTTATCGAATATACTATTAATTTTTTTATTAAGATTTTCATTATTATTTATATTTGTATAATTATTTTGATAGAAAATCGTATAAAAATTAAATAGTAAACGAGTTTTATAATGTTACACGAGAACCTACGAAAACTCAATACGAAATAAATTAATATTTAGTAATTATTTGTAAATACTATTGATAATTTTATTAATTATTTTAATATCAAATCATGCGTAAAAAGTATAATCTACATTTATTATGAATTATAGTGTTATATTAAACAATCAATCAATATTAAAAATGCATTTTGTTATCTGCACAAAGACACCCCGCTCACGCCGCACCGATTACCGGGGATTCCCATAGAATCGGTGCGGCGCGTACATTCTGCGCAATAGTAGTTGGGTCGGACTATAGCTGAATGCTATTTACTAAACCATATAAATACAACGGGTTATGGGCCCAGACCACGTCGTAACAATAATAAAGAAGATTGCATCAATCGTAGAAAATTAGAAATACTGGCGAGATTAAAACAGCGTTACTTCACGCGACGCTTCGGCGTTGGTATTGAAATTTGGAGGTTAAGTTGCCGGGAAGGAATAAAAAAGAAAAACAAGCAAAAAAAACAATCACAATGGAAGGGAAACAGCACAGTAATAAAACTGGAAGGAGTAAAAAATTGGAATGCTTGGAAGTTCCAAACATCATCATCTGCAATTATTGTAAAAAGAAATGCTACAATTAAAAGAAATATTAAATGTTTCAAGTGTAATAATATGGGTCATTGTCGAGCTGAATGTAATGTGGACAGAAAATGTAACATTTATTGTTAAAAAAAGTGAGAAAAAATGCTATTATTGTAATAATTTTGTAAACATGTTAAAAATGAGTGTTAGTTTAAAACGGGAACATAAAAAATGTGTTTGTAGTGCAACAAAAGTAAAATTAAAAACCTAATAGAAATAATTCAATAAAAGTGTGTGTAAAGTGTATTCCTAAGTTAAGTTGCGTTAATTTAACATCAGCTCGCCGCCGTTGCCTACATACCTACGCTAGTTGCTGCGACTCGATTTCTTAAATGAAGCGTGTGCGACGTTGCCGCGCCGACAGGTAAGTGTGTGAGTGATAATATTACACTTTACAAATGGCGTTTTTTTTTGAAACGATTATTTTATTATTTATTTTGTTTGAAAAAATAACTTTTTCATTTTTGGGAATTATTTTTTTTCTGAATTATATTAGGCTTTTATAGAGTAGTTAAAACTGTGGTTTCATTTAAAGTGGTGCCGTCAATTCCACCCTGTATTATCTACATTTTCTAAATTTTACAGGAGAGCAACAATACTGTGAATAATCACCACATCTTATTATTTTATATTATTCTATTTATCAACTCATAAATAACACTGTGTTCCCTCTGCCTTCTCTGTGTGTGTGATGCAATGTGAAGTGATTTATTTATTTACATATTAGTAATTATACATTGGCAATGCATTTTCATCATCATTATATATTTTTTTCAGAATCAGCCAATCAAAGATTTAAGTTTAACCACTGAACAACCAGGGACATCATATTTATCTGCAAATGTCATACCTGGACCATTGCAAAGAAGGGTATTGGCAAGTATTCAAATGGTAATTCAAGTATATTATTAATTGATACTGGTTCACTTGTAATGACAATATATTTAAATTAAAACAGAAAATTTAGTGTAGTAATTATAAGCCATATCATCAAAATTATTTTTAGTATTAGAAAAAGTACACAACTATATCGAAAATATATTGTTATTTTTTTAGGTAAATGTTAGTGATGTGGGTGATAATATTATACTGGATACATTAAAGGATGAACCTCAACCGGGCCCTTCTGGTGTGTTAAATAAGAAAATAACAGAACTAGATCAAAAAGTATGTAGATCATCTTCTTAGTGTTTTGTTCTAATCTACTATTCTAAATAAATATTTTATTACAATTTCCTTTTAAGTACACGGATTTTTTTCAGACATTGCCTGTTAATGATCAATCTACAATGAGTAAAAAGAATTATATTATATATAAAAAATGCAGAAATTATGTGAAAAAAGTGCATAAGCTGAAAAACCAAATTAAAAACATCAAATTAAAGCATATGTTAAACATCCTAAATGATAATGAAGCAGTACAAGGTTTAATAAAACACCTAACCCCATCACTAGCATTACTTCTACAAGGGGAACTAAAGAATGCAAAGAGAAAATATGTAGCTAGAAGATGGGACACTGATCAAAAAATTATTGCACTAAGGCTTTACAAGAGATCACCATCCACTTATCAATTATTGCGACGACTTTGGTGCCTTCCAGCACCATCCACATTAAAACACATTTTGAGAAAATTTCACTTGAATGTGGGCATAAATGAAAAAATTTTTCTTAATTTAAATAAACATTCTAAAAAACAAGACCCAGTTAATAATGAATATGTGTTAATGTTTGATGAAATGTCAATAAAAAAACATTTGTCATATAATGTTAAAGAAGACAAAATAGAAGGTTACCAAGACCATGGTAAACATGGTAGATCTCCAAATGAAGTTACACATGCACTCGTGTTTATGCTGGGAGGCATAAGAAGAAAAATTAAGCAGCCTGTTGCATATTATTTGTCAGGCTCCAATGTGACAGCAGATAGATTATCTGTTCTAATAAAAGAAGTAAGTTCTAATTCTCATATATCAAATATGCCTATAAGCGAGAACTTGATTTATAAAATTAGTTGCTTTATTTATTATTTGTATTTTTGTTTCCAGATTATACAAAAATGTTTTGAAAATGGTTTACATATAGCAGCCACAGTTTGTGATATGGGCGGTGTTAATAGAAGATCACTAAAGATTTTGGGAGCTTCAAAAGAAGCTCCTTATTTTATGTTTCAGGGAAAAGAAATTATAACAATATTTGATCCACCTCACCTACTCAAATGCTTCAGAAATTTATTTTTAAAATACAATATAAAATGTAATACTAATATTACATCAAACAATGTTGAAGGACAAGGTAATTTTATGTTATCATAATTTACATAAAAATTACATTTTTTTTAAAATTTATTACTATCATAAATATGCATAAAGCACAAATATGCATAGTCCTGTCAAAAGTACGAGTTTCTAGTTACTAATAATTAAATGAAAGTTGAAAAAAATATTTTTTAGCATAAAGTCTCATTTATTACATTATAGGTATAGCCAAATGGGAACACATAGTAAATTTCTTCCAAATAGACAATGGTGATGGAAATTTTGTATTCGCACCCAAATTAAAACAGGATCATATGTGTCCAAATGCTAAGCAGAAAATGAGGGTGAACCTTGCTGCTCAAGTACTAAGTCACTCAGTTGCCGCGGGGATGTTTGCCAAAACATCTCAAGGTATTGTTTTAACTTTTTTTTCTGTTTATTGGTTCACAAAACAAATAACAATCTAAATAAATTCACATAAAGAAGAAATCACAAACATGGTAATTACACATGAAAACCTAAAATAGATAGATATATATATGTAAAAATAAAATATTAAATATTAATTAACATTTTTAAAACATAAACACAGAGAGAAATTTAAAAAAATCTTATAGTTACGACTAAAATTGAATTAATCTTAAAACTAAACCATTTCTTTAATTTTCTTTTAATTGCTTAAACAAGAAGATTCATCTAACAATGACATGTTGATTTTAGTTTCTGTAACATGATCTTTATTAGCTCTTGTAATTTTCAGGATTGCTACCTGGAGAGGCAACAGTCACTGCAAATTTAGTATCAAATATGGATAAATTATTTGACTGCTTAAATAGTGATTCTGCAGATCGAAAGAAAGGAAAGCCACACTGTACCAACATGACTGACAATTCTCCCCATTTGGATCATTTGAAGAAAATGTATGACTTTTTTGAAAATTGTACATTTGTAGGATGTCATAGCTCGCCCCCATGTAAGGAAGGTTGGATATGGACAATTAAAGGTATCCTAAGGTTGTATAATAATTTAAAAATAAAACATAAAATAAAAGCTTTATGTACTCGCCGTCTTCAGCAAGATTCTTTAGAAAATTTGTTTGGCACTATTAGCAGAGGGAACCTGGTGTTAAGACACTTTGTTCCCCACTGTAGAGTGACAGAACTCAACACCGCGCTTTGCCTCGACTGTATTAAATTCATTATATCTATTTTATTATTTTTATCATTATCTGTAATTGTTTTGTTATTGTTTCTAACATGTAAGGGCAAATTTGTCTTGTTGCAATATTGTTATCATTAGCAGTTTAT
The DNA here is from genome assembly GCF_056956725.1 of Heliconius melpomene rosina. Lineage (NCBI taxonomy): Eukaryota > Metazoa > Arthropoda > Insecta > Lepidoptera > Nymphalidae > Heliconius > Heliconius melpomene. The sequence continues at coordinate 2,332,991 of NC_140401.1, read as the reverse complement.
TTTAATTGTTTTAATTGTTGTCTATTGAATATCATGCAAGATAGCTGCCAGCTAATGTAATAGTTAAATATACTATTGACTCTTCTCAGCAGAACTGCCTTCCGAACCGGTGGTAGCTTTTTGTTTATATGTCGACGATTCAAAAGTGCTTATAATTGTCTATTTAAATGTAAAATATATTGAATTTGTTTATAAGCAATAAAAAACATTTATAGTATTTATTCGTTTTATTTCTGCATTATTTTTTTATTATTGTACCATAAATTATTCAGACTCTTTCAAAATCATTTGGAGGTATTACATAATTTAAATAATAATACTTCCAAATGATTTTGAAAGAGTAGTAATTCTGGCTTTTGAATAAAAATCGATTTAAAGCCAAATTTTGAATTTCCCGCAAATTGTGTTTTGGGGGCAGGCACAGAGATGGCAGCAGCATCGTTTTGTCACCCATTTTTTAGTATGAAGTGAACATTCTTTGAGTAAATGTGTTCTGTGCACTAGTGGCACTGTAATTGTTTGACCATCTGTTACTTACATGGAAAAATATTCTTTCTTACGAGTTTTATACAAATTACGATAAAATACATCATTATTTAAGAAGTACAACGCATATTATTATTAGAATTAGCTCAAACGACTAATTGCAAAAAATATATAAATATTTTACACTTGTATTTAATTAATAATTACGGATCACTGTATTTTATAATTAAATTCAAATGAAACGTATGTTATTTATGATTGATTACATAATTATGTTTAATTTGGGCTACAAAACTCAAACGCAACTCTCGAGGAAATAAAATGTTCATTTAAATTTATGTTTCCATTTCTCTTTCTCTCGGCCTACCCTGCTGTGTGCGGGATACTGCATGAAGATGATTTTTTTTCATAATACTCTAGTAAGTACTCTATATAGAGAATTATGTTCTTTGATCATTAGATATGGTGATATATTGTATCTATTAAGATACAAAATATGAGTACTACACTTTTGAAAATAGTTTAGTAAATAATATCCTTTCAACTTACTACTTCAATAGGCTTAAGATTTTATAAATTACGTTCAAAATGTAGATAAAAAACAATAAAAATTATGACAACAAAAATGTTCTCATGACGCCATAGTAATTAAAAAGAGGACCAAGAGGTGAATCATTTAAATTGATCAGTTTAATTAAAGCACAGTTGATTTCCGAAATGGATAGAAAGTTAAACAGAGCGAACATGTTCGTACGGTCTTCTGCCTTTCTGCTAAATAATAATGCAGATTTTAGTGTTTCAAAAAATCTATATAATTTATTATATTATTGATTATAAAACCTTATTAGTCAAAAAAATAAGCGAAGGAGAATAATTAAAATATATTATAATATGTTAACATTTTCAAACATTTCCTAAGTTGTTCCTGATTTTTTTGTTAATATAAAATATATACATACATGTAGTAAAACTGTTACCCATCGCTGTATATACATGGAACAATTTGTCGGTTTGTCTGTGCGTTTCTTCACGCTAATCTCAGAAGCAGCCTAATTGACTTAAATCCAATTTTCAATATTGTATTTTGGCAAAATTAACATTTAGTATATTCTTTGAAACGCTACCAATGTATGGATATTGCCTTTAAAAATATAGGTAATGTTATTAGATCACGAAAGTAATTCAAATAAGAAAATATATAATAGTCTAATACAAGAGGGCCAAGCCGCGAGCGAGTCGCTAGTTCTTGAGGCTAAATATAATGGGATAAGTGAAATAAAAAAGACACGTCAATTGTAATAAAATATAATAATCAGTTCGTATTGAGTATCAAAACAACATTTACATATGCCAAGCTTACTATATACATACTATGTAACAATGAACATATAATTCATTAATCCTATAATTATCTACTTATACTGTACAAATAATTTTGTTCTTATTTTTTTAAAAATATTGACAAATTCAAAAATTTAATTTTAGTAAAAATAGAAGTCAAATTATAATGTATCCAACAATTACACTTTAATAAACTGTCTTTAGAATTTTGTTGTATATTTTGTAAGCTGGTAAGTATTTTACATACCCTTTAGGAATATTCTTTTTCTATTTGCCTTATCAATTTATTTCATATTAAAATAAAATTTTACACCATGTTAAAATCATTCATATTCATGTACCAACAATCATTAAGACTTACGATCAAAACTAATATAATAATAACATTCTTTCTCGCATCAGTCATAAGGCACAGACATTACACATTCTTCCTAACATCTTATTTACTACAAAACTTTTATTCTAAGCTTTGGAAGTATCATCTGCAGAGAAAACTATTCAGTTCATTCATAATAAATCATTCACACGATGAATTCTGATAACATCTATGTAAGGATTTTATAATATATTTTTTAAAATTTTATTATTATTTTTTAAAGATTTAATAACTAAAATCAATTTCAATTTATACATTAATCAATCAATTTTAATTTATACATAATATTTTTTTCCAAAGAGGTCGTTTACTCTTTATGACTGGCAGCCCAGCTAAAATGGCGGCGTCAAATGCGTCTTTTAATTGTTTCCTTGTTTTGGCTGAAGTTTCTACATATACTGCATTAATTTTTGTAGCTAAAGTCCTCGCTTCCATTTCTGTTACTGCATGTTCACCGCGACTCTGTAAAATTTTTATTATAAAATATCAAATTATCACTATTTTACATCTTATTCTGCATATCTCTATTGTGTAAACTTTTATGATAAAATTTCCAATTGCCCTTTAGATTTTTTTAGTGGAGCGATATCATAGCTTGCAATAATATTATTTAACTCTTAAATAATTTCAATAAATAAATAACTAAGTAACCAATAACATTTTTAAAAAGTTGTTAACAAGATGATGAGATTGATTCTGCGAATTCCATTAGCTTAATCAGAGTTATTGATGAATGAACGTATGTAATTGAAAAATATTTGTGCAATATACATATTGTATAGTGAGTGTTATTGTATCATATAAATTGGTATAAGATATAAATGCGAGTAATATAATTTGTTGTCAAAGTCTACTTCAAGCCAAAAACTGAGCGAAAATTTTTACATTAAATTTTCAAATTGTACATGCAAGGTAATTTGGTGAATTATATTATTTATGGAGAAATCCATGCCACAAAGCTGTCTGAAATAGTAAACCTAACGATCTTATTTTAAAACTATATTTGCACGTTCCGCCCGCATTATTCGGCTGTTATTATCGCAACCCCAATTCATATGATAAGAAGTCATTTTTATTGTATTTCAATTTAAGAAACTATTTTTATAGAAAATTTTATAGTTATATGATATATTATGCACATAATTTATTGTTTTATATAACATGTTATTATAAGCTATTATCTCTAATTTTACATTCACCATTTAGTATAATATAGGAAAAAGATCATTTATCTGTCCCTTGTCTTTTCAAGTCAACAATTTTCGTCAGGTACATATTTTATCTAATAATAGGTACATTTATGTATACAATGTTAGGGAAAAATATAAGACTACATTTTCTAAATTGTTGCTAATTTGTTATTTATAAATATTATTTAATATCGGTAATATAAATCGAATACGGGAAATCTACACAAGTGTAGAAGTTATATGTGACTGGCAAAAATCTGACACGCGTTAAAGAGATGTTATTTGATTTAACTTTCACATCTTTATGTCGTTTATGGTAAGTTAATAGCACGGTCTGTGGATTAAAATGAGAAAATAGCTACTGTAGCACAGTGTGTATAATCTTATCCTACAAATTAGGTATATTTATTATCATGTATATGTGAGGCCAGTGGTGGAGCAGGGGTCCCAACATGCGCCTGTAATCTCGACAGAAAGAAGAAAATACCTAGACACCTAAGAATAAATACATAATATATAAGTATTAACACCCACCCTTAACGTTTGTATCACTCGTCCGTCCAGTGCCAAGTCACTCTGAGTACCCACGAGTATTAAGGGCGCGTTCACACTAGCGACAGCGCGCGTCCACCGCTCGGCGACCGATCGGAATGTCTCTGGTCGCACTATGGAGAAACACAGCATCAGCACGTCAGTGCCCGGGTAGCAGAGCTCGCGGAGTTCAGACATGGAGTCCTGGAATAATATAATTTAAATGTTAATGGTTATAATTGTAAAAATATATCTTAGCTTCACGCTGTATTTTGCATATGTCAAAGTAGAATGGAATACTCTGTTCTCCACTCTCCGCCTTATTTCATTACATTGTGCATTGAGTAGATTTCAAGATGAAGCCGTATATCCAAAATTTCAACTACATAAAATATCAATTATCATTATAACTTTGTAAATTAAGATATTGTATTATTAATGATGCCTAAAACAACTTCATTATGTATTCTGAGAACTTGTGGTCACTTTTCGTAATACAGCTACATTTTAATAATATTGACTTAGGATAAAGTAACAGTTACTGTTAATTGTTATAGTAGTGTTATAGTCTAATTGATTTTATTTTGTGAAAGAGATTTGTGAAAGTTTGCTTATTTTTAAATTATTGTTTAGCTGCCTGCTCTACTATATGCGCAAAAATCACGGCCTGGCCTCTACGATTTTTATCTTACTTAATCAAATATGCAAATGAGTCACGAATATTTATTCGAGTACAATACAATTTAGAGTGTCTACGGTAACTAAACTGTCCACAGTCCAGTGAAAGTTGCTTCAGACATACCAACAATTGAATATCCACTTTTGGGTGCCACGAATCCATGACAGATGATATTTTGCTTTATAATACTAAACTAATATAATACTAACTAAGTACACAATCGTTCATTAACGCTTGCAATATGAAGACAAGAGCAAACAATTACATGTAAGTGCAAACCCAGATGCTGTTATATTTATTCACAACATTAAGCTAATTTCTTTTTTTTGGAATTTAATCTTTATTTTTGTATAGGTTAAATACTTGAAAAAATATTGTCTGTGAAAATTTTAATAGGTTCAATATTTAGTTAAGTTGAGCTAATGAGCTTTAGGCTGTACACCGGATATACAAGAGAGGCAGAGAAAATCTCGGCTCACCACTTTTTACCCGATTTTGAGACATTGTTGAGTATTAGATAGACAATAAAATATAATACATGATTGATTTATAACATATTTTAGCAAAGATTTTATATGTGCACGATCCATCAAGATCGAAATCGGCATTCACGGACGCAACGACAGGAAGAGCAAGGTTAGCGTTGTAGATATAGGAGACTGCGAGGCAGGATATATTAATCCAAAGTGCATTCTAGTGGGATACAAGTCCTTGAAACGTCATAACGCGATATATGTACGTACTCAACTCAATTACTTCATGTATGAGTGAATTTAAAAATTGGACAGAACTACAATGTTTCGCTATAAGGAAAATATTAAAATACTTAATTTATCCGTTTTCAATAACTATAATAATTTTAAATATTTTAGAAAATTTAAGTCAATAGAAAAGACACATATATGTAGGATTCACACTATACATCTCCGTCTCTTAAAATATTCTTATATAAGAAACAATGAAAGCAAATTACTGTTCCGGCAAAGATCCATTTCAATCACGCATAAAACAATATTTCTCATACAATAATAACAGACCGAGAACGAACCGTAATAGGCACTCTAGTGTGAATCCTCCCTTAACTTTTGCAATGATCATCCTACGTACTTGGTGAACACTACTTAGAACTTTGATAAATATCTATACAATTTATAAATAATTACCTAAAAGACATAGTAATAAAATTATATCTTGTACACTAGCACAGCGTAGCAAGCATCAATTGCAATATAATTGCAATTTGCAAGTTTATGTTAACACGGATTTTATCTTTCCCTGAAGTCTAAATAAATGGTTTTAAAGATAATTTCACTAATTTTGCGCTGCGTAATTTTAACTTGCATGTTGTTTATAGTATAATAACAGTCCTTTGCAAATCACTGTCGCATGTATAACGCGTAACTGTTGGTGTAGACTGTAGATTAATAAGTGAACATTTATATGTAGGTCTATGTATTTACTTAGTGTTCTAAATCGAGATTTTAATCTAATTTAATGTATTTTTGGGCACAGATAAATAAAAATACACAATATAATTATTAATAATTTATAAACCGTGTAAATCTGTACCTATTTTTAACTTATTGAATGTGTCTCACGTATCCACATGTTCAATATGTATGTTTTTGTAATATTTAAACAAGTATTACTTTGAAAATTTGCAGTACTTAAGTACATAAGTTTGAGTCGGAAGTTGAGGTAAACATAAAAATTAGCGAAGTCAAAAAAATAAGTTTTTTTTGCAATTATCGTAATTTCATAAGTATTATAGTAATGCGTTCTAACGATCAATTCCTTTTCGTTGTGAATTGATTGTTAAAACGCATTTCAAAGGGCCCCTTAGATCTACTTCGAAAGTCACAGGCACTGTTCTGAGCTCCTCATCCTGCAACGCGATAGGATTACTCACGAGGTAAATGCAGGTAACACTAAGTCATTTTTGTTCTTAAAAAAACTATAGCGCTATATTTGGAGACAAACGCTAAAAACTCTAGATCTTGATAATATTCATGAATGAATTAATTAATTTTATAATTTATGGCATATCTCCAATTAATGCTGTCGAGGGAATGTTTTCGAGGAATGTACCTTGATATATCTACATGTTTTATAAGGCCATAAAGCCTGCCGGCGTCTATTAAGGGATTAAGGTGTCGCTATTTTAATGTATCCTCTTCCTAACATTAACCTCATTTAGACGTGAAATGTCACCGAGGCCTAATTTTGTTTGTCGCTATTGAAAAACATTTTCAATGTACTGTCGAGGCTTTTATGACAGTTTAGTAGGACATAACTAATTATATTTTTTTTTCATTCTTAGACATTATCATAAGCAAATACTTAATATACTTACGTGAATGGTATCATTATTGGTGTGACAACAATTTTAAACGTAATATACATACTTAGTACTTAGAAAACATACATAAAAAATATCCTCTAATCTCTTAATATGCCTACGTTGTTAAAACATATATGTATATGTACATAGATATGTTTTATTTTTGAAAGAGTACTTTACCTTTGAAAATGAAAGAAAATGTTATACGTACCTTAAATATTAAAAGACAAGAACATAAAATTGCTGTTAGAAAATCAACTTTCTTGCTTTAGGTAGTATTATTACTTTGTCAAGCGTTTGTCAAATTGGCAATAAAGTTATATATGTTAGAGTTTACAGCCGCTTTATGGTAGAGTTCCTCTAACAGATTTAGACACCATTGTGTACGTATTATCTATCATATAGGCTTTATTAATAATTTTAAAAAAATGTATACAAAACTGTATATACTAATTCAAATAGCATCTTATACATTTGATTCTAATCTATAATTAGAGAAAAGAGTTAATTATTTAAGGATATATAGTTTTATTTGTGAGCTTCCAGCTGTACGCCACGTACGCAGAGCAGGCAGAGAGAACCCATTATCAAGACACTCCATCCTCCACGTTCTGTTTGAATTCATATTTCAACTGATTGGAACGCACCAAATTTTCATATCATCATCTATGTAAATAGTTAATCAGAACCCTTTTAATGTCCATAAGTATATTGTAAATATTACGTTTGTCAATTTTATCCCTAGTGTGTAAACCTTGAAGAAGCATCACAACAATCCTTAATTACCACTCTTATCAAGACCGTCAGAGGTTACTTTCTAAGAAATGACGTCGACTATTTATTTTTAAATGGTACGTTTCACACTCAATTCGCTTTTTAATATTTGCCTCCAGTATTTGACATTTTACAAAAAAAAGTCTCATACGATTTAGATAAGCAATTATCTCTCATCCATTTAAAAGTTAAGCCTTAATAAACCCGAAAGATAAAAGGTATAACGACGTAAGATAATAAGAAAAAAAAATGTTTTTATTTGTTTCACTTTGGATTTATAATATAATTTTTTATCCAATTTTTGTGGACGATAATTAAAAAAATACAAATTTAAATACGCAGAAAAACTAATGGGTGAATGATTTCAAGTATAAAATCATTATTAGGTTATACTGCAATACCTATTTATATACATATGTACGTTTTATATATTTAGCATAATTTTTAAATAAATAAACGGTATAAAGACAATGTCACTTACTACAAAATAATCGGAATTTCTATATATAACCGGCCTATTTCAGGTAGAGAAACTGTGAGAAATATAAATCTTTGTAATAGAAATTTAAAAAAATATAATCGGTCCATTCAATGACAATGATGCACGTGCTTTTTCGGTGCGAACGTGGGATTTCTGGCAGTTGCGAAGCAGGTGATACAATAGCAATGTGTGATCGTTTTTTACTGTGAGACTCGAGGCGTATAAAATAAATTTCATTTAGTATATAAAAAAAGAATTTATTAGCAAATCTTCAATATTTAAGGAAGTTCCGACCGGAATGGATTTAAAGAGTTTTTTTACACATACTTAACGCACATTTAAAATTGAGGGGCAGAAAAGAGCTTATATTGAAATAATCATAGATGGCAAAGGGTTTGATAATTTTTTTAAGGTGTCCAATTCTATATTATTTTTAATATTAGTACTTTTGTTAGAGATAGAATCTCTAAGAAAAATACTCAGTTGTCTTGCGAGAACATCATATTGTCTTTAAAAAAAAACAACAACAGATGTTACAAAAATCCGTTCTAGTGTAAAGAGGAAATATATTTTTTATATAATATAACGTATAAAAAAGCGTAGCGCCTCTTTTAATTCATAGAAGCGGGGTAGCCAATTAATTTCGTATATCCTACCTACCTACATTTACATTTTATTTTAATAATATAAATTTATATTTTTCTACCTTGCTTTATAACACTTTAAATTTGATATGTACAAGTAACTTATTATAATATAAATATATTTAAAATAAATGTTTATTTCGTACCTGACCCGCAGTATCACAGATTTCAACGCAAACCGGCCGATCATCAACATCCACCACAACTGGAACACAAAATGAAATACAATAAGAACATGTTTTAAATACAATGAAATATTAGAAAGTTAAAATAGTTATGATTTTTCAGATTGTGTATTTAAATTACGATTACTTCACAAAACAAAACTAAATGTGGTTTTTCTCTTGTATACATATATTATGTACAAATAATATTTACAATTGAAGCCTATTAATAGCTATTCAAAAGTAAATATACGTTTATTTATAATATATAGTCGATAATATAGGTTTATTTCTATACTTTGCACCAAGTAATAGTAAAATTTAAATGGGGGAAGTCTAAATTTACTATATTTAACTTCATAAGTATCGTGTTTTTTTATCAAATAAGAAACCTACGTGCATAAAGTTATCCTGACTTTACTTCAAAAAAAATATAAAAGTAAATGAAATGAAATTAACATTTATAAATGTGTAGTTAATATTTAAAATATAATAAATTATAACTTGACAATAAATATTTTACTGCGTATGTCAATTAAGCTTTGAATATAGAATATACACTATGCAGCTTACACAATAGCAAGAAAATATATAAAATGACAGAGGTACTAACGCAAACTGCCAAGTGGAAAACATAATTGAATGTTGTAACAACCGATGGAATAACGAGATGTGTCGTTTCGAAATATTTATTTCTATATACTTTAAGTTGACATGAATTTTTATTCCTAAAGTAATAAAATAAAAAAATACACTTAAATATGAAACGTACGCTGAGTGATAATTTTTCATTCATTCTCAAAAATGTTATTTACTAAAATTATACGTATAATTATTATAATTATAAATGTAATTAAAATAATGATTGATGATATTTTTTCTAGTATTAAATTTTTATCTTTTTTATTACTTGACGTGGTAGTGACGAGATTGACACAAAGATTACATTGTTTTCTTTTTAAATAAGTGAAATATATAATTTGATGAAAACGGTGCAAATACGATGATTTTGGGTACAAATAATGTTGGCCGGATATTACTAGCACTATAATAATCTGTTGTAAATTGTAATCATCTACATGAAAACTTAAAAATCCATTAACGATTCATGTCTTTTCGCTTTATTTCTTAGCTAATAAATGTCGATGATTATTTACCTATACTAATGACTAATTAATTTTATGATAAAGCAAAGTATAATTGTAATAAGAACTAGATTTGATAAACGCCTACATATCTATTAAAAACACAATTGTTCCCAAAACCAATGACCGATAATAAATAATTATAATTTGAAATATTTACTTCGGTGTATGATAAGTGATTTGCTAATTAGAGTTAATTTTTTAGAGTTAGGCAATTTGTAATCTAACTTGACCTTAGAAACATCCATAATATAAGTATAAAAAATCCTTTAACTTTTAAATTCCCTGTACGATACAATTCGTCGCAACCAGTGAGTCAAGCCAGACATGGAGCAGGGGCACAAGCGTGCGGCTGTAAACACGTCACGTTGTGGGTTCCATTCTCACTCAAGGAAATGAAATATTTAATATTTTCATTTTTCTTGCTCTGGTAACGATGCAACGTACGGCGTTGAGTTTCGCCACTCAAAAGGCATTGCTTCCAGAATTCGGCGGAAAATGAGGAACGGAAGTGTATTAACGGAAACGGATTATTTTCACAATAGGTTCCTAGGTTTCTTCTACCTACCCCAAACCTATGTGCGGGATACGACGTGAAGCTAAAAAAATAATAAATGAAGACGCAAGTGTGCTACATTGGTATCAATCTAAAGATAAAACTTGAAATTGCACTGATAGGAAGTAAGCAATAGGAAATATCTATACAGAATACATATAAGTCGACTCGACTTTTAAAAAAAATCTTATATGAGAAACAATGAGAGCATTCATACTACCGTTCCGGTCGAGCTCCGATCCAATCACGCATATAAGAATATTTCTCATATATAGTATGAGATTGGATAGAGAAAGAACCGCGACCGGCATTATAGTGTAAATCCTCACCAATTATGGTAAAATATATAACAATATGTATAATGACGTTAAGTTTCACCACTCAACACATAATGCCTCCAGAAATCAGCTGAGAGTGGGGATGTTTTCACTAGGTTCCCTCTGCCTACCCTGCTGAGTGCGGGATACAGCTTCCGTATCAAAGTATCATTTCATCCGTAAATATAACTGTAGGAGTGTAATGTTCGTTCAATTATTAATTATTATCCCGTGACTAACTTAATTAACAATTAATTAACGGTAAACAATTATGATCGGCGCCGCAACGGAACAATTGTTTTACTTACTAATGTTTTCTAAAATGGTATTAATTATAATATAGACATATTAAGTCCTGAGGCAAGAAATATAACACTAACAAACATGAAAAAAACAGAACCTGCTTTTCGAAAAAAGAATTTGGTTGACAACAATCCACTCCATTTCTTACAATGTGAACAAAACTGTTATGTATGAAAAGATCTTTAATATTTTTTTATCAGCTTCACGCTGTATGCCTTATATAGCAAGGTAGGTTTATATATTTTACTCTTACTAGATTTTTTAGTCTAGTTTTCAATCTTTAAAGTACCGTATCCACTAAACATTACTGAACATATAACATTTATTATTTTATAAATGTTTCAAAGCGAGCGCAGTATGTAGGGGCCGATACGTGATATTGCATTTTTTGAGCAGACGTGTCGGTTGGGCGAACGACCGGCTCGTTTCATTACCAACTTTATATTACTTATAAAAAAATCACATTAAATTTGCTATAGAGGCCCTAAAACTTCAAAAAGAACCTGACCGCAACGTGAGAAACCTTTCATCGTAACGTAACTGAATAATGATACAATAATTTTATGAGGTTTTTTGCGAAGGTAAGGAGTTGGTAAGGAGGAAAGATGGTAATGAGTTGGAGGGTGAGAGAGGCCTGTATAATTAGGCTACCTTTTGAATGTAGTTTTGTTTTGGCGCATAGTTTAAATGTACACCTGCAATGCATTTAACATTTACATTACATTTATTAATATCACCACTTTTCTAAATTCATACAATCTCCTATTTTCCTCGAGTCACGAGAACCCTACTCACATGTTTCGCTCTGTTTCCCTCAATATGTATATTTACATAAAAAAATGCTCTTCATTATGTGTGGCTTATGCATTGGCTGCTATACAAGAATTTAGTACAAAAATGCTAAAACAAACAAGAAATGTATATAATTTGAGTGATATGTTAGGTGTGTAATGTAATAGTTAGTCCGGATGCAGGTAGCGGGTGAGACGAGCATCCTGCTTTTTGTTTATAAACTTGTTTGTACTTTAACGAGGCATGTTGAGGCATATTTTCTGCCATTTGCATATCAAATGATTGCAAAGACAGACAGTCTAGCAATAAAATACGGTTCAGTTACCTCATATGCATATTATGAGTTAAAAAAAACTAATCGTAAGAATAAATATCGTTTTACTTATAAATTTATAATTAAACTATAAAACATATGATTAAGGCCAGTCGTGACTGAAAACGCGGCTAGTGTGGGTTCGATTCCCACCCGAGGAGATTCAATATTTAATATTTTCATTTCTTCGCCCTGGTTTACAGGCAGAGCGCGGCGTTAAGTTCTACCACCCAACACAATGCCTTCAGAATTCGGCGGAAAATAGGGAGCAGAGCGTCTTAACTCTAGGCTTCCTCTGCCTACCCATCTACACGTGGAGTTACAGAGTGAAGCTAAAAAAAAATGCTTTAAGGTAAACACGTTATGACCACCATAGCAGCATTCAATGTCAGTAGACATAGCGTTATCTCTTGCGCAAAGCAGATTACTTTATGCTTCCATAGAATGTTTGTGTGTATAGGCAACGTCGAGATAGTGCTATTTGTTTATTTAAACTTTTTAATTATTACATTCTACTAAGAATTGAAAACATATCTAGTTTTTAGAAAATTAATGTATAGGTATGTTGTAGGGTGGCGGATCTTAACTTTGCACTTTATCTAAACCGGTTAAAATGCAATTTTAAATTCTACAAAACCCAATAAATGATATGGATCCACATGTCCCATATGGTTGTGGACGCGTCTCAATTGCGCTACGTTCAGCCACGACTTCGATGTTCTTAATTACGTTTGATATTTAGTATTAATAAAAATGTTCTTTAAACGTTTGGGGCTAATTAAAGTTATTCAGTCATTTTTTTCACAAATATGTCATTATCTACACATTTACACAGCTTTGAGGTAAATAATTATGTTTTACACTTTCTCACATTGATTTCATTTTAATTATGCATATAAATCTGTACAAACTGGTTAATCGCGATATAAATCACGTTACTTAATGTGACCTTTTCAAATATTCGCATGAAATATTTTAATCGATTTTATAAGTTACGTTGTTAAAATTTATCACGCAATTTTTACTTTCTTTTGTAGCGTTCCTCGTATTAAACATTTTTAGCAATTCGTTAAAATTGTTGTTTATGGTTTTAATTTTAATATCATAAATAATGTCGCAACTTAGTTATCTTTTAAGCTTCATTATTTTCTTTTATAAAAAAATAAACTATTTATTATCTGTCCATCTGTTCATTATCTATAAAATATTTAAATATATGTATATTCGATTCGAAAAACAAGAAATTAAAAATTCCTCCACCATATTCAGAACTTTGTAGTTTGTAAACATTTACATATTCATTTTAATTATATTCCCGCCGCATTTAAAATTTTGCAAGCAATGAATAATTTTGTACCTGGCTCGCTAGTCCTGTGAAGGCGACGGGAGAATGACCTTACAGTATCTCAGACAAAGTAATAAGTTTTCGTGTTAAACTAAAATGAACCTTATTTTAGAAAGGATAAGATACAATCAAATGTGCTTGCCAGCTTTGTTAAGGTTCTATTGACTCCAGACGGTCGTGATAAGGCATTTAAGTCAGTTGCTTACTATGCAACTTGTAATAAAGTTTTCTCATTATATACCCTTATACAAAACAATTTTATTGAATACTTAAAAGTTAAACGAAAAATTTACGTTACTCTCTAAATGAATACTTTCAAAAAGATATCTTAAATCATTATTTAATACATAAGTATATTTATATTGATGAAGTCATAAATATACATTTATTTTTAACACGATAGTTGTAGGTTCGATCCTCACTCGCATTTTTAGCCTCGCGCATTTTTTTATTCGTTATATAGTAGGTGGTTACGAGTAAAGTAGATACGGAAAATAAGTTATATTTGAATAATTTCAATAAAGATTAAGAATTGAAATTTATTGTTCAACACCCAGACGGACGTGAATAACACAACAATAAGGACAGAAAGGAAAACAATATAAAGAGATAAAGTGCGATAACAGAGAAATAAATGTAGGAATTATGTAGTTCCGGAACTCGGAAGTGAAATTTGAGATTTAAAAAAGGTCTAGAAAATAAATTACTTTTGAGAATACAGACGTTTACGATATAGTCAGTGTATATAATAAAATATAGTCACTATCATTCGTTATTTAATATGAGAATTTTGCTCACCTTTAACTATATTTTTACCCTTACCCTTTCATCCTCAAAATTAAATTCGGTATCTCAGTATCCTGCATACAGCAGGGTGTTCAGAGGGAACATAGTGTTAAGACACTCCGTTTCCCATTTTTAGATTAGATTAAATCCTGTATAGACTGTAATTAACGTAAAACCAATTAAATTTAAGGCCAGTTAAAGCATAAATAAGCTACTTATCTAGTAACAGAAGAGAAAAAAGGTAGGTAAGTTATTCTATTGATATCTTCAATTGAAAATCTTTAATTAATTCGTATATAAAGTGAAGTGCGGTCCGTCCAATGCGATTACTAATGATTAAAGCACAGCAATATTTCTCGTTTATCAGAACATCCTTTCCGTGCATTGACGGCGTGAATTAAAACCCAACCATATAATTTACTAACTGAAATATTACCTTGTCACTATCGAGGTTATTTATGAAACTTTCTTCGTCTTAACTGATACCGTTTCTTCGGTATTTATTTTATTTTTAAATGTATTTTTTATGCACAGTGAGAAGTGAGAATGAGAATATTATAATCAGACATTTTTATAATTAGTTTTTACTTTTTATAGTTCAAGGTTAATAGACTAACAAGAACAAGAAACTAAAACTTGGTTACCCATCTTGTTTTCTGATTATCCCCTATCATAAGTATATTGATGTATGTTCGGTTAGTTAAGTAAATATTTCGATATTTTTTGTACTTAGCCAACAGTAGTCATTGTCCACTGCACTGAGCAAAAATAACCATCATTAAAATTTATTATAAATATTAGTTACAAATTTAATAGCCATTTTAATTAAGAAAGAAGTCTATATAAATATATTGTAGGTTCATTAAAGTGACAACTTTTACCCGTATACCTACATTGTTTTATCGTCCCATAGGTGAATAGGTTAAGTGGAATTAGGTCTTCGTTCTGCAAATGTGAGGAGCCTCGACCTAACAAGACATAGTTAAATGTCAATCAACTTCGCTTCTTTGATTATTTCCTTACATTTATAAATATACCTAAGTATTATAAGTATCTATATAAAATATTACAACACGGTTACACAAATTATTCATTTCCTCATTTTTTTTATAAAAGCTTTTATAATTTAATTTATAAATTGTAAGTAATAACAGTACATTATTATTTACACTTACCTTTACGCGTAGGTAAGCTGTCATTGATTTTAGCAGATATTATCACTTTACCTGAATATTTGACCACATTATTTATTTTTCAGTCCCAACCTCGTTTTAGTATGGTCAATAGTATGGTCCATATTACAACGTGGGAAGAAATTAAATAACTATAACCCATTCTTAAGTCCATGGTATGTTATAAAACATCTTATTAAACACCAGAAATTTAAGAATGACACTATTTAATACATGAATTCATCTTATTTCATTTAAATTTAGTTAGTACTTACTTATGAGAGTACTTATGTCGTATGTTATTCTTATCCTTCATATATATAATTTTAGCAACCATCCATCTCTTCGTTTTGTTTCCATTACCATCGATATGAGCAGATGTTTATAAACATGTCATATAACGCGCAGAACTCTTGCTATTGGCAAAGCCTTGTTTACACATCATTGTCCCAGAGTGCTATTTGTTTATGTATATAGCGGGAATATTTCCTACTAATGTAAATTGTACTTATTTTAAGAAATTCTAATGATTAAAATTTTATGGTATCATTAGTCGTATTATTTTTAAAACTTTTTGCCAAAGTTTCTTACGATAAAAAAAAATTATAAGACACAAATATTTTGATGGATTTTAAGGAAATTTATAAAATTTTAAATAACAGAATTATATAATTAGGTAAACTTAATTGTAAATAATATTTGATATAAAGATGAGATAAAAATACAATCCATAATAAATTTCGTGACGCAGTTGGGAACAATCTGTCAAAATAGTGTAGCATCTACCAAAATGTAAGTAAATATCAAATATTCGCAAAATCAAAGAACAACAATTACTAAAATAATAATTAATACAATTTATAAGTAGATAATAGAAAAATATAGCACGCTTCTTTTATAATGAGTTTTAAAATGGACACGTAGGCTCTATTGTATGTATATGTTAGCCTTGTAAAATTAAATACATTATATATATCATTCTATATAAGTATAGGTTAAAGTATAGCTTTATCAATCGGACTGAGGTCAATAAACGCTGCCTTATTCATTACTTTTAATAAAGTAGGACTGGCTTATTTTTAGACCTAATGAACCAATAACACTAACCACAGATAAAAAAGTGCAATTAATTGTAATAATAAAGTTTATATTAATTCTTAAATAATAAGTAATGAAAAAAGAACTATGGTTTATTTAATAGGTATTAAATTTAAACTTTCTATTTAAACTAAGTTTATTGTTATTACGATTTATTTCAATTTAATTAAGGAAAATTATTTAAAACAAGGATAAATAAAAAAATGGTATTTTGCAATAAATAAAAGTAATAGAATTGTTATAGACAAGCAACTTATACGAATGATGTAGGAAAAACGATAATCATAGGTCCTTCGATAAAATTATAACCTATAAAGTTGGATTAATTACATGGAAGTTTCTCGATACCAAATTAGGCGATCTAAGCCAATCATGTAATACAACCTATTTTTTCTCGTAACTCACTCATTCTTAATACTTAAGTAATAACTCATACATTAATACCACCTACGATGATGCCTTTTAAAGTAAAGCTTTTAATGTCACAGATGCCAAATAAGTATGTTAATTATAATTTATGCTTAGACTTTGTAAAAAAACTATTTCAAAAATCTTTTTAATTTATAAATTCTTTTTTCGTTTTCCTTCCCAGATTGGGGCTGATTATTGATATATAACTTCGTTCCAACATTTTTTTTAACATAAATATAAATTGCAAAAGCATGCTTAACATAAATTTGTTTATTATTATAAGTACAAAGAACATTCATCTGTATTTTGTTCATTAGAAACTTAGCTGCAGGTGTAAAACTAATTGGCATTTTAAAATTATTGTAGAAATATAGTTAAATGCTCAAGACTAGTTTTATCGCAGGTGGCAGTTCAATACCACCTGACGATTTACTTCATTTAGTTTTGTTAATTGTGTACAATCTATTCTAGTTACCTACACGTTTATTTAGTCATTTCTCGAAATACTTATAATATTTCGAGAAATTAGTAAATGAATGAGGCCGTCGTTACGCAGGGGCATAAGGGAGTGACTTACCTACAGAAAATTAAACCTACCGAATTCCCAATATACTCGTAGATAATATACATACAGAAAATTGTTTTTGAAAAGAATTTCTATTTCAAGTAGCATGGAAATGTGATAGTGAGCCTGAACGGAATATTTAAATGGACGTAAGCAATACGAAGTAAATAGCTCGTATTACAAACAATATTACTGTAATGGGAGCGAATTATTATTTTTTTTAATTTGCACCTCATGTAATAAAACACTGTCATTTTACACAAAAAAAATTACAACAAATAAATTAATACAAATACTTTATTCTAAGAAAATAGAATTCTTTTCTAAATTATATTTAAAATTTAAATGTGTATTATATGAAATGTATTTACTGAGGTTATTTAATATAAATTCCAGTCTAGACATCTTTATGTAATGTTACATATGTGGTGTTATGAACCGAAAATGGTTATTCGGGCATACTTAACGATAGCAACGTCTGAGTAATTTCGACGATAAGATAATTGTTAGCTACATCATACATGTCCTAATATTACTGTACTTGTTTTGTTTTTTCATACTCAAATAGCATATTGTACTTAGCATATTAATTGTAATGAAAGATTTTCTATTTTTATCTTATTGACAAAATTTTGTTTAAGTTTCTAAAATTATCGTGTAGATAACATATTAGATATGGTAATTAACTCTTTTGTCCATTTATCTATATATATCTTAATAAATATATATAATTCCATATATTTAAGTACAATTAATAAAAGGTAACCTTCTGAGTCAAGCTTTTCAAGTTCATTGTGTTGTTGCGTGTAGAAAAACTGGTTGGCGCCATATATAGATAATCAAACCAGCTCACAGATAACTAATATTATTTTCAGACCTTTTCCTAATGTATCATACTTAAATACTGATAGGTACCTACTATCAATTTGTGATTGTTTTTGATTGCATGGAAATTAAAAAGTATTTTAAGAGGCTATAGTAAATAATTCAGACAGGAACAACTTTAAAACACATACAAAACATACGAAATAATATTAATAATTAATTAAAGTTAATGTCTATAAGGAGTGGATATATTATATAAATACGAAGATCTTGGAACAAATAGAAAAAAAAACACGTACAGTGTGCAGTGAGGTAGTGATTATATCTCTGGAGGCCTATCCATTACATAAATATTTTAAAATCAAGATTACCAAGAAATAAAGTGATTCAAACATGTTAATAAATTTTAATGGTGACATAAAAAAGGAAGTTTATTCCGAAGCCATCTTTACGTATCTGTCTTAGTATAAAACAGCTTACATTCATAAACAGGATACTTGAAAATAAGTATTTCTCTAAGATAGTTATTCGATCCTAAGATATGATCCTATACAGATTTCATAATTACAATTTTTTTTCAGTATAGATTCAGTCTTTTTTAGTCAATTAAATTATGATTTTATATAGATAATATATTAACCATATTTAATACTAAAATAAACCTTCTGTATCTTTAAAACAGAAACTAGTATAGGTACGTACCAATTTGAAAATGTGTGGTGTACTCATATCTCTTTGCCCAAGTAGGGCACGAGCCTTTGTTCAGAAATGGAACATTAATAAGCGTAGACTCCTGCTTCACGTGGATAACAGCAAGCCACATATTGTGTGGCATGGGGCATAATTATAAAGGAAAAGTGAAATCTCAAAATACAATTGATAACATGAGTGGATGAAGGTGATATGTATATAATTCCAAAAGACACATAGTTACTGAATGCGTTTTATCATAACCTTGTAGATAAGATACCTTCTATCACTGTCACAGTAATTCTAAGAAATATCAATAACACACACCTATTATAACAATCTCCATTAACCACGAATCAACGAAGAATTCACGCCGTGAAGAATTACCAGAGAAGTCAAATGTGCAATAGCTACATAAAAGCAAATAATAGATATATTATTAATTTTGAAAACTGCAATAGATGTAAAATTGTTAAGATATTTACTTACTTATTTATTTTAGCTTCAGGCTGTATATCGCATAAAGCAGGACAAGTAGAAGAAACTTGGGAATCTAGTGTTAAGGCACTCCGTTCTCCACTTTCCGCGGATTTCTTGAAGCATTGCGTGTTAAGTTGCAGAACTCTACGCTTCGCTTTGCCTTGATGGCCTCATATTATATAAAATAAATGGCACAATACTGTTAGTGAATGCAACTGGTTGAATCCTTAAAAATGCAACCACTAACTATAGCGGTGCATGTTTACGACTAATAATACCATACGTTTAATTGTGATGACTCCTTATATTAGAAGACCATGTTTTAAATATTTAAAAGTAATATTACTTGCTTTTGTTTTAAGAATTTTAATATATTGCATAGATTTGTATTGGCACATATAAAATAAATATATATAATTAATCTAAAATAAAAAATCTTTATTTCATACCAAGCTAAAAAAAAAATTTATTCAATTTAAATGAGGAAATATATAATAATATATTTAAATAAAGGAATTTCACTCGAAAACTGGCGTTTAACGTTATCACGTAATATTTTTCTGTATGTAAATAATAAGTTAAAAATTATAATTAGATTAATTTATAATTAATTATGTTTAATGATATAAAATATTCAATCGTTTTACTTATAAAGCAATTTCATGATACGTAAAGAATATAAATATTTAACTTTTTCCGGAATATGTAAAAAATATGGGCACGTTAAGTTTTATTTAACACGAGTAACTCTGACTCACATTCATGACACACTTTATTTCTTTAAGTATCAAGCTTAAAATATTCTATATAAATCATAATGAGAAAATTTTACAGCAAACTGAATACCATTTTATGTAATTTATAACTCATGAACGTTGCACAGTGATAAATAACGTTGCTAAATATTACTTTCATATACGTTCAACATTTCTGAAAAATTTATATTTAAGTATAACTTTTTACGGCACAGCCATTTCATTATACATATTTTTTTATATGATATTTATTAGATAATAAATGTGATTGACCTTTTATATCTTATGCACAGACAATACGTAAGTAAATCTAATATAATGTACGTTGCAAGTTAGATCTGTTGGCTTGAGAGTCGAGAAAATTTGAAGAATAGGATACTTTTAGATCTTAACATTTTTGTTGTGCTGCAAAATACCAAATTATGTAGTATATCTTGGCATATATAAAGTAAAATAGATGAGAATATTCTTGTTTTTTAAAACGTACCACATGCTGGGAAATCGTAAGTTCAGAGGTGAGGACGTCATATCAAAATATGCGATTACCATTATTACGCACTCGGTACAAAGACGTTCAGTTCCAAAAGTAATCCTCACATTAATCATTCATTCGAAACGCATTTAAGGATCAACTTATTGGCGATTCCCCTCGCGACCGACTCGACAATATCGCGAACACTCCATACATGGCGTCCTTCTTAGTAGTAGTGAAGTATTCAATATGAATTTAATATGCTTGACAGCTGACAGAATAAAAAAAGTCGTACACTACGAGTGTTTAATTTTATGTTTATTACACTTTTGAGTTATTTTTTGTATATTCAATTTACTTAAGTATTTAAATACGAAGTTTTATTTTTTATGATATGATAGTGTCATTATAATATAACATTTTTAGGATAAAATCCAGTGAATAAGTTCTGTTTATGAAGCTCTTATTTTAAGCCCACATATTTTTTTTAAACCGAAAGATTAAGCCAAAATATATTTGTAGTATTTATACTAAGCTTAGCTTATTTAATTGATTCAAAGAAAAATATCGTTAGATGAACGATATTTTTTCTATGTTTACTTTATGTTATTTCCAAGAATATTTAGTGAAAATGTTGACCTAAATTCTGTGGCACAATTTTGTAGAGCAAAGAAATAATAAATTGTGGAACTTTTTCCTCCAATTATAAACTCGTTGAAAATAAAGGTGTGAATGCAACCGTACTCAAAGGATACTTAATGACCTTTGTCAACAGAGACCTTTTCTTGAAGAATTGGAGCTAAGTAACAACTCTACTGTAACTATAAAACTACCCACTAGTTATTCATTACAGTCAGCATTGTTTGTCACAATTTTGTCACTGGTACGAAATGATCCACAAGTTTCTTCACTTACTTATAACATAGATATTTAATTTTATCTCTAACTAGCCACCCGCTCGCGGCTTCGCCCGGTTGAACTACATAATTATTAGTTTACTAATCTGCAATAGTTTCGTTTTCTAATAATAATATCACTTTAAAAACAATTTCTTTTATTATTTCAGCAAAAAAAAAATTTTTTTTTTATTTATGGTCCGGTTGAAATAAAACAAATATTAAACGTACACTAGCCAAAACATTACAGTGAAAATTCCCAAATGCTAAATCATGATGATAATGATAAGTATAAGCTATTTCTGAGATTCGTGTGAACAAATGCACAAAAAATATTATCATTATTTTTGGTTCTATTACGTTTATTAAGTGCCAGCAATTTTTTTTCTTATATATCTTCCATGTATTGCACAGATAGCTATCTGTTATAAATAAGGATAAGTATAGATTATATGCATAAAAATAAATTAAAATTACAAAACAAATTTCAATCCATCAGTATAACATATACAGAGAAATGTCAACAATTATAAAATCCGCTGACTTAAGTCGTGCTTAAAAAGCTTATACATACTTAACTCACGTCACGTCCGCTAGTGACGTGCGTCAGAATTACTAAGCTATCGGCGTACGAAACAATTATTTTTTGTCATACCCCTAATTAGTTACGGCGACTCATATTTAATATGTTTTTAATGGATTTTGATAGTACTTTTATGTCGGCCTTGGATGATTTTGCATAGTAACCGGTCAAACCAATTAAAAACATATAACTGGTTTTTTTTTCAAACGTCTTATATATTTTCTTTGGTTACAAGTAACGAACTATTTTTAAACTTTTATAATTTGTAAGTTTCAAAAAGTTATGATTAGTCTATAGTAATAAAATATCTTATATCTCTAGGTCTAGCTCTGCTTGTGACCAGAAATAAAGCACTGCTATTGGTTTCTATAGTCGATACTATTATTAAAAAATATAAAATCTTCTAGGTGTTGTTTTTATTATTCGCTTTGTCAATATATTTCTATATTTTTGCCTTATATTACGTCTTTAACATTACGTGAGATTTCGTTCAGCAAAAAAAACCTTTCGTTGAATGCAATTTGAACTTACATCCAAATTGCTTTAGTAAATAATAAAAGATTAAGTAAGTAAGAATATAAGTAAAGTAATTAAAGTAAGAATATAATAAGAATTCGGCACACTTATCGTTAAAGGCTTACGTTATTCTTCATTATGGAGTAGGTTATTCAATTTCTAACATCCACTGTTAAGTAAGTATGAGAACGTATTTAGCAATTTAATTTGTCGATTGCACGTGATAAAATGTTTGTGAGTTTTGAGTTTTAAGTAATACATATAACGTAAGTTAGTCATATCCGTGCTAAATTCTTTAAAAGAAATCAAAAGAGAATATCAAAGTTTATAAAATTTAATTTCCAAAATTTTTTTTAAATATTTCCGTTTAGGAACCACATATTTGGTCTACTTCTTTCATATTTAACACTTATTGCCTCTAAATATTTCACTATTATTTATACTATTTTTTTCCGAGTATTAAAACAATACCTTGAAACAGTATCAATGAAGTATAGATTTGTCCTCTAAACAAGCGGTGGCATTCTCGTTCCTATCAATTGGCAAACAACTCAAGTGAGACTGTATTAGGAAACCAAGTAGCTAACTGACCAGCCTTGCGTTAATACCCTTGATTTTGATAGTAATTTGATATGTTACGTGTTATTTGAACTTCTTTATTATGTATCACAAGTTTTTTTTTTACAAATAGCTAATATGTTTAAAAAAACAAATGATATTAAAGACGCACTAAGGGTTTAAATTCGTAAATCCTAATCTTTTCCTTACTTCCTTGAAAACAAACAATTTACAAACAATTGAAATTAATTAATTTTTTATGTGAATTTCGTTTGTATTTAATTCCTTCATTTCTCTATAATATTACAGCAAAGTGTTTGTTTTCTATTTATTCTCTTATGCAACAGGTTGCAACGGCCACTTATAATTGTCGTAGTGACTCATACAGTTCTGCTAATCCACAGTCACAACCGGCAAACTAAGACACGATTGAAAATGACATACACGATGCTTGTGTAACGTTAAGCTCTTGACACAACGTGGAAAATAAGATGATTAACACAAGACAATTCGGAAAATGTATGTTGTTTTTGTTTTACGTTGCTATTAATAGTAGTAAATTCAAATAATTTCCTAATACCAAATTATTTGAAATTCATAGACACACATTTTAATTAGATTAAATAGCAATAAAAATATGCTTAATAGTTCGTTTGGTTGTTGCGGTAATCTCAGGAACTACGGCTTCGAATTGAAATATTATCTTTGTGTTAGATCCCACAGCACCTGCAGTCAGTTACTTCGAGAATTCTCATTTGAAGCTGTAAGTAAATAAAGTCTATAAATTAACAGGAAATTTTAAACAACAGGTACATAAAAATAGATAAGCCTTAAAATAAACACTTACACTTACACTTAAGATATTTCAATGACGCTTGAAATTTATAGTTTTATTAAATTTCGATATCAATGGGTAACTAATATCAGATCACTTGATGCACATATCGCCACAATAACGTGATGATAACATACTGATAACAATATTCAACGTTGTTTCTAGAAAATTGTTCTTGTGACCAATGGTTTTTACATTATTTTATGGTCACAAGGAAAATTTATTAATAATTGTTTTTTTTTAATATATTTATTGTCATTTTTTTATATAGAAACGTTTTTGTGTAAATTAAATACTTATACCTTATTTGACAAAGTAGTTATAAAGAATTATTTCAAGTTTTTAGATCGCACGCGAAGACTTTACGTGTATAACATTTAAAGAAATTAAAGAAATGTTTTTAATCAAGAAAAACATACGACAAAGTGGAGAGTCACTGAGTTCTCTTTATTAACTGAATGAACCGAGTGAAGAAACCAACAAAATATGAACATTTATTGCAACACATAATAACGAAGAATGCGTATATTACTCGCATGTCTAATTTTAGTTTACAAAATTAATATTACTAGTCTTATTGTTTTTGTTTTACATTTTAACAGTGTACTTGAGAAACTAAACCACAATATAAAATAAATGGAAATGATATAAAAACAAAGGCTAAAATGACAAATTCGTCACTGTGTTGCACGACCAAAATAACTATGCCGCAAATAATTAACTAATAGAGTCATAACAGGGAGACGATCGTCCGACCAAATTAAGTGACCTAGTAAATGTCAATCTTTCGCGCCATAACTGGAGATAATTGAAATTATCAGTGTTACCAACTGCTGTAATAGACAGTAATTGAATTATTATATAATCGACTTAATTATAAATATGGTAAATTAAAACTATTAAACTTTTCTCTACATTATAAATGAATTAAATATGAATATTATTCACATTAAACATTTTAAAACTGTCTATATTGCAATAAGAATAGTAATGACGAATATAACAGTAAGTTGCAAGTGAAATTATAAATAAATTAACTCGTTGAAACACTCGACGGTCTACGGAATACATAAAACGCCGTATTGGCGCCATAATATTTTGCTCTTGTTTTCCACCCAAATCGGCAACGACTTGCTTAGGATAATGAGTAATGAGTTAAAACAAAGAAACCACAAAGAGTTGTCACCGAAATAAACACGCGGTAGAGAGCATTTTGTCCTCGAGCATGGCGAGAGATTATCCTTAAAAGCATAATATGAATATTACTTGCTTTGAATGATCTCAATATTTAATTAAATAATTAAAGTATATTTAATCAAATAATTTCAACTTAGACCTATATGGTGTAGTGACATAAACTACATGAATTGAAATTTATGGGAATATTAAATAATTTATTTTAATTCTTATAAACATTTATATAAATTTCTAGTAAATTACAAATTTATTCCAATCATAAAAATTATGAATTTAATCATTTAGAAGAAAATACGATATTTTTATAAAAAATAAATTTTACAAAATGTTTCTTGCCATCATCATTTTAGTGAATCAAGAGAGGTCGACATACTTCGAATTTCCAAATAAGGCAAGTAAGGAAATGAAAAAATCTTAACATTTGCATTTAACACTTATCTGTACGTTAATGAATAAATCAATTGAAATAAATGCCATATGATAGTTATTAAGAACAGATTTTAATGAAATTGTATAATAATAATTGTGAGTATCAAACCTTTCTCTCGTTATTTTTTATAAATATATTTTTATATTATATGTTAATGTTATATTACGATATGAATTGAATTTTAAATTATAATTAGAAATATGTATATTTTACTATCTTTACTAATATTATAATGCTGAAAAGTTTGTTTAGTTGAACGCGATAATCTCAGAAATCAATTTCTACAAGTCGGTTCAAAATTAAAAATTCTTAATTAATTAAGGAATTATTTAATTTTAAAAATGTCACTTCATAAAATCTCTTAAAAATTTTAGGTGAATGTATAACAAATACACTTTAAATAAATGTACATAGAGCAATTCCCAAGCTGAGTTGAAACGTAATTTCATCATTAAAAATTTATTATATTGTCGTTTAATTTTTAATAACTCCGGGAAAGAAAGTGTAGTTTTACAGTTGCAATGCAATGTATGTTGCAAGCGACCACACGCGAGTGCAAACAACCTTTACCATTACATCTCAGAAGTGACAGTCACTGTGGGTTTGCGAAAATGTATTCATATTTAAATTAACTAAACAATATGTGCAATTTAAACACATATATTTATGCCCATAAAAAAGTTTTTTTTACTTCGCACTATATTCCGCACATATCAGCTTAGGAAGAGGGAACCTGGGAATCTAGTGGGCTCGGTTCCCATTATGACACTTTTGTTTCCCACTGGCCACCAGAGGTATAATGTATCGAGTATCTCGTTGCCAGAGCAAAGAAATTAAAATATGAAATATTTATTCTTTTCGGGTGAGATTCGAACCTACAACTTGTCGCGTTTAGTCGCACTTTTGTGCCCCTGCGCCCGGCGTCACAAGAAAAGAAATTTATTGTAATATATTTACAATTTATTTATTTTATTAAAATAGTCATTATGTTTTCTATTTGATTACTTACAAAAAAAGTTTAGTTTTTAAAAAATTGACAGGCACTTGTGAAGATATTGTTACAATCAATTTTACTTGTGCGAACTCTGGATCAAAGAGATTGTATGAAACTTAATAAGCTCTTCTTATTCATGTCGGTGCCAAGAATGCAGGGAACATGCAGCCGTGCAGCGCCTATAGGAAATGGTGTCCATCACACCGTCACGCTTCTATATCGACCGTTACTTCACAATCTAACACTACTATAATTTATCTCTTAGTTAACGCAACAAACACTAGGTATACTTATTTGTTTTTTATTTGGAAGATATACATTTTTATGTAAAATATTTATATAATTTTATTTCATTATTTTGGTTATCATTCTAATATTGTCATATTATAGAAAGATCTAGTGAAAGCGTAATGGTAATTGTAATTTACTCAAACTTTTTATATTTGAATTTGTATTAATTAAAAAGTTAAAATTCATAATATTAAATATATGTATACGGTATACCAACAGCAGATATTATAAGTTACGTAATATAACTGTAATTCACCTTTAGTTATAAAGCTTGTTTAAACTCTAATCAAATTCGCATCGACAACTGTTCAATGGATCTATAAATTAGATGAACAGATAAAAAATGTAACCGTCAGAACAGATTAAGTAGAAAACATGATATGGATTTATGTAATATTTCAAGACACCTGTTCCGTAGATGCCTTATTCATAAGAACGGAGCTGAATAACTTTTAAAGAAACTTGTCTTGTTTAAAGCTATGTGTATAATTTCAAGCAGGTGCAGTGTGTCTAATTGCCCAGGAATCATCAGTATAAAGTGAGGCCATTTTATACAAGACATTTGAAACGACTAAAGATTAAGGTCTCAATTTGTGAAAAATGTTAAGACCAGCAAATTAATGATTACCGCGTATTTTTTTGCGGTAAACGTAATTTGAGGTATTTACGATATAAATTTGGATTGCAACCAGTTTTGATGGCATTTGAGGTATATTTTACCAATTATTATGCATCATATACTTAATTGCTCGTAATGAAATTTTGGAATTATCGAAAATAAGCACTCTATATTAAGAGACGATAAAATATTTTGTATATAGTATATATTTAAGATAAACGTTTTACTACTTAAAACAGAAATCGGAATTTATTCTACATTTATTAGCTACGTTGATATTTTTTTAAAACTGGCGTCCTTGTTAACAATATTAAAAGAGCATTGATCTTTGGTATATCGCCATAATAAATGACCTGCGTAATGTTTTGGTTTTTATTATAATTATAATAAATCAGGCGAAGTAAATATTAATGTAATATTCATTTACTGTGTAGTTTCATCACAATTTTCAATTAAGCCATTATGCGAATACTTCGGTTCATTAGATAACGCGTGAACCCGGGACCCCGGCATTAAGCAATTTAACCCATTTAACTAAAACGGTATGCCCCTCTCGCACTCCATAGACATATCGAATACCGTAAGTGTATGTGACCTGATTCAAATGAAAATTATACACAGTACACATACATGTATTATTTAAAATGAAGTTTTGTTACTTTTACAATTATTTCTTATCAAATTTAGTAAATGTTAGTCATTCTCATTTATTTATATTATTATATATTTTTAAAATATTAACCTACCATTATAAATATCAAGAATATAATAATAAATAAAACTTTTGAATGTCTCGAGTTTCTTACAAGTGACAAAAGTCAAAGTTCGCTGACCCCTAGGAACACTAGTTGCCCGTACATTGCTAGGATCCGACACCCAGTAATAAATCATCCCTAAACCTAAATAGTAACAAAATATCTCGGCCCATACAAATGAAATAACATGGAAGTCACGATCAGAACGCACGTGTTCGTGAACTGGTTTGTCCCGCTGTATACAAGGCATACACGTTGATGGACTACGAACGTTTTAGATACCTCCATATTTTAATATTATTAGGCTTCTCGATCCTTATTCTTGTTAAGTTAGTCATTATTAGTCAAGTGGAAGAGCATAGGTTTAATTAAGAGACAATATTCAGTACATTTACGATATTTTAAAAGTTAGGAATATGAAAATCGTAATACCTAGTCCCTAATTTAAAAGAAAATGTCAAAATATTATCGAAAATATTTAAAAAAAATTAAAAGTCAAATATGCCCACAGATTATATAGAAATTAATAAAATGAACATAATAGATTTTGAAAATAAACAGACAATATATAAAAACAATATTTCAAAATATAATATCCGTAATTCTCGTATATCTACAAAAGTCTCGTAAGGGAGTGCATAATTTATAATGCGTAATATGTATGCACGGTATTAAGATAACGGTGAAACAGACAGACGGACAGCCCGCATGCTTTTTATTATGCAATACGATCATAGATTTATTTTGTTTAGCCAGATAACGGCCGTGAGAAAAATAATGAAATAATGTATATTTAGATTGGAAAACACAGTCGGAGAAATCGGAACATTTGTCTTGAATTAAACTTTTTATTACACCTTCGGGCGTCGATGTTAATGGTTCATAAACTTTTTTTAAATTTGTGACATATATTTTAGTTAAATGTATTATATATTTAAAGCTTATATGTTAAAATATTAAATGTAAAAAAATGTGAAATTTTTATAATGATTTTAACAAAAACTTGGTATTTCCATTTCGAAATTGGTGGACGTGCGAACAAAGAGAGGTTGTATGTAAGTATGTTTACCTGGAGTGACTTCTTTAAATATTTTTCACAGAAAACAACGTTAGCAACTAATCCTACAAATGGGTTAAGAATCTTAGAGAAAACTTGACTAGGCCATTTAGTATGCATCGATGATTACATTGAATGTAATGCCTCACCAGTTCTAGCACAATAATGTTAATTTTATCTATATAAAAATATAATATCTTAAATATTTCCAAAATGATATTTTAAATAAATTATTATTACATTTATTATTTCAAATTTCTTAATTACAACACTAGCACTATTCGTGACTCCATTACATCGGGTAGATGCCCATCCTAAACTGCTTGTCGATATGAATCACGCTTTCTCCAAATCAAAAAATGGCTACATCTTATAATGCTCGTGTGAAAGTATTCGAATATTCAATAAAATTGATTACATCATAGACCCTTTGATTTATATTTTGATTCAAGTTTCCAGTTACATAAAAACTTAATAGTTTTTACCGTTTATCAAAAATTATCTTTAAGTCCCTTATAAGGTTAATATTAAGTTACAAATATATTATTGTAGAAATGCAAAATTCTATTAATTTTTTATAGTATCTAAATAGTCAAAGGGTTAAATTTATACAAGAAATTAACTACAATTATAAGTTTGTAATTATTTTTTTCTATGAAATATATATAAATTTTCACTTATCGGATTTTTTCTTTTATCTATACCGTAAGTTCTCACTTTTTGAAAAATTTCATAATTGTAGGTCCAGGAGAAGTACCGTAAAGATTTTGGTTTGTTTTATTTACAAAATGCAGTAAAAACGATGCATAAACGCTCGTATCTTTTGATTGCTTCGGCTTAAAAACTCGATTTTATTTTGTGTTGCAAGGGACCATAGACCTTAATGTTTCATATTAATTTGAGCTTCGTAAGTACCTCTACGCGATCTCGAGATAAATGGTCCTGACAGACCTATAAAGGTTCGATTTTACCTTTTGAGGGACGAAACCCTAAAAATATGATTATGATTTAAAATATTACAATATGAAAGTGTTCTGTGTGCTGATAACAAACAAGCTTTTATCGTTCTTACGTAACGTGTATGTAAGCAAAACGTAACTAATTAAGCAAAAATTCTTTAAATATTATAATTTGCTACACGAAGCAATAGAGCGATTTCTTTTCTGGTTTTTAAACTCGCAATGTAGCGATTAGACTCATTAGCTACTTGCATAATTTGCTAAAAAGGTCGTCCACATTAGCGATATGGTAGTTCCTTGGTTGTATATCTCTTTTAAAATAAAATAAGTGTCATTTAATTATTTTTACAGTGTCATTTTAAGTTTTTGAATGGTGCAAAAAATTTAAAGTTGTACTTATATCACGTAGTTTGAATCTGTTTATATTTAATATATTCAATTCTCAAAAGTTTATTATGAGCTTATTCAAATGTATCGTGTTGTTTAAAATGATATAACTTCCTCCATTGTCTTTAACAGAAAGTATGTGACCTACATGAGGTAAATTCTAAACATGGTTCCGCACACATTACTACTTTACTAGACAATTCAATTATTGGTTTCGACAGTTTAATATAAATATTTTTTTGCTAATATACTATAAAATAATTTAGACTTTTCATAATGTTTTTATTAAATAGTAAACCTAAAGCATTGATTAATAAATTTGTGATCTTATTAGAAAAAAATTTCAAATTTAACATAAAAAAATAATAAACGTAACACCATTGTCAGGCTAAAGCAATTAAAATACCACAGAACAAGTACTTACATTTCTTTATCGGACATCGTTTGGAATCAAACGTACCGTCCGTAATGGCCGCTGACGGGGCTACATTAAAAAAAGTATTATCCCAGACCAGGGAACCTTTTCTAAAAGGTAATCTTTTTCTTTTTTTCGTGGTAGGTACAAAGAGTTGAAGCAGCTGCCAAGATACAGCTGGTTGCTTAGAGTTGAACCTATTGCGTGCATTTGTTTTTTATAGTCACCTGGCCACATTAAGAAGGTTCCATACCTACATATGTTTTAAATTATGATGGAATGCGGTTGATGGTATTGCTGGGACATTATTGTCGGTTCCACTAATTTGTTTAGTTAAATATGTGTTGTTACTAACTTTTTTATATTCATTCTACGTTGTATTCATTCTATCTTTCATTTCCTCGCTCTGGTAACGAGACAAACGGCGATGAATTCCGCCACTCGACGCGCTATGCCTCAACAATTTGACGGGAAGTGGGGAACGGAGTTTCTCACACAGGCTTTCCAGGTTACTTCTGCCTACCCTGCTATACGTGGGATACAGCGTGAAGCTGAAAAAAAATGCTTTGTCCCATATACTTGAAAAATATATATTTATTATTATTTTTAAATATATGCATTTCATAACTAAATAAAAAAATATCTCTTCAAAACGATTAAATAGTTGCAATCAATTATACGCCGCGTAGGTTGCCCGCTACGCCTTTCTGATATTTATCTTGTCGAAAATGTAAGCGTGTTGCAATCGATCTCAATATTGGAAACTACATCCTGTTAAACATTGTTATTATTTATATAAAGGATTCTTTTAAGTAAATTATAGTGAAATTAACTACTTTATGACAGGTATAAATAACCAATAATTGAATTAATCATGTATATCATATGAAACAAAAATTGCAATCTTTTATCATTGACTAACCTAGTGTTTAAGACAATCTTATACTCTGAACTAACTGACTAATTTTAATAAATTATAAAAGAATACAGAATAACAGTTTATTTTATCAAGAGTTTTTATTTTTGATGGCTTTTGAGTTTCTACTGTGCAATTGTGCATACAAGTAATCTTATATTGTCATCCTTAACTTATTCAAAAGGATTAATTTTTAAATAATAGCCAGCCTGACGACGCTTCTGCCTATTCTACATAAAAATAAATAAAAGAACAGCTCGTATGTTATTTAAAATGTAATATAGATCAAACTAGCAGTTACTTTTCCTATTCTAAACAAAAGAAGCGATGCGTGCTCACAATAGAGTTGTATTTCAATATTATATGTTTTGTTTTACCTTCAAAATGTAGAGCAGACCGGTTCTTATTTTAAAACTAGCTATAATTACAACTAATTCGTAATTTATAAATTACTTAAAAATTGTTAAACGTCTTGTAAAGTACACATTTTAAAGTAAGTTGCTTACTTTGCTTTCTTTTCATTTGTGTCAAGTTTTTCTTTTTATTAAAAATGACGAACGGAGAGTTGGTTTCACGAAATTATCTCTAGCTTTTTAAAAAAAATGTTATGTAAATTTAAATCAACATTAATATGTACCTTGCAAAAGGTAAATTTCATTTTTATTATGAACGGTTTATTTTTTTCCTCCAGTATGGAAATTCTTGAACTATTTTACTTCAAACGGAAATATTATGTGTCATAGTAAAGGATGTGACTCATTTCTTTTGATGTTAATATTCTTGATAATACTGACGAATGCCTGTGGTTCTGTTTATCTGAAATTATTTTTTGCTTATTATCTATAAAACGTGATTTTTGCACATTAAAGTAATGTACCTATTTTAATTACTTAGATATTTATTTTGTTACGAATAAAACAATTTTGACATAAAAGTGTAGTAAAGTATATACCTCCTAAGTATATACTATATATATTGTTTTAAAAATTTAAAGTTATTCAACAGTAAAGCAACAGCATTTTTTTGCTTTTAAAGGCACCATAAGATAAACCATTTGTTTATATATGAAAAAAATAAACTCAAATCAGGCAAAACGCGTAAGAGTAGGTACACATGATGTTAAGGTAGGCCCGGAATAGCCTTTTCGTGTGAAGGAAGTATGAACACTATATCATTTGCATGCAAATACAGCGGCGAAAGTACATTGTTCTAGGCTTTCACATCAGCTTCAGTGTTCAATGGTTTCTAGAAAATAGGTAAACTGCACTCTGTCTTGTAAAATATAATAGAATAATGTCCACTTGACTTGAACTTGGTGATATTTGGAACGTTAAAACGAAAGCTGGCTCAATTATGTAGTTAATATTTAGGAAAATATTAAATACCCTCTGAAGTATTGAAATATTAATTCATATTAAAATTATAATTTATAAGAACATTTTTTATTGCTTACACCAAATATATAATTCTTAATTATCTATGACAAACTTCACATGAATTCTCTGTAAGTATATGATCTGTCCTATTCTTAATTTAAATAGCTTACCTGTACAACATTTGAGTCCCTTCCAGGCAAACATAACAGGCGCCATTTTTATTTAAAAGCCTTACCCGTGCTGCTTCGAACAAAAGTTCTCATGAGATTTGTCTGCCGTCGGTGTGTTTAATATGACGAACAAAGAAAACCTTTATGATGTACTTAAACAATGTTTTCTAAAGTAAATGGATAGCAGTAATAATATGCATATTTTCGTTGTTAGTTAGTAGCTTTGTGGAACTGAAAGTTTCTTAAGACTCATTACTCTTACTCATTCTAAAAGTGGAAAGAATATTATGCCTAAGTTATATGCTTTTTATTTTTCATGTGTCCTTTTTTTAGCGTCATGTTGTACTACGCACACAGGGTAGACAGAGGGAACTAGTGTTAAAACACTCCGTTCCGGTGAATTCTAGAGGTAACTCAACGCAGCGTTTTGCCTCGACACCTGAGTGAAGAAGTGAAAATATTAAATATATCATTTCCTTGAATAGGAATCGAATGCACAACCTGTCGCGTTTACAGTCACACTTTGTGCCCCTGCGCCACTACTGGCCTAATTATGTCAATTTTCATAACAGTACCAATATTAAATACAAATAACCTACGTTAAGTATGTAAGATTAAGTTTTCCAAAAGTTTCCATTTAGATCGTTTAAATTTTGTTGCACCAGAAGAGAAAAAGGATAGAAAATTGGACAGAGAGTGGAGAACGAGTAAGTTTTGACTGAGTTTTCTCTACCTCTTTTGCTATGCGTGAAAAGCGTGAAGATGCTATTAATATACTAGATACATATTTTACAAATGCACTTCTTGAAACTGATAACAAGGAACTGTCATTGACGTGACAAGTAGGAACGCACTCACTACGTAATTAACATATTTCGTAATATTTCTAATTTAATTGAAAGTATTCACAAGTAAATTATAAGGAAATAAAATATTATAGTTATCGTTTGACTTATGTAAATTTTTAAAATTATATCCGTATTGGAGGTTAATATTGTGACTACTATATTAGTAATCAAAATTTGAATAATATGTTAAAGGGAAAACGTGGGCAAATTATAATTTCACTTGTGGAACATCCATTTTGTACTCAATTCAATGGTTGGCCTGCCGTGTATCCGGAGTCCTTTGTATTCATATAATCATATGAGAGAGACAGTAACATTAATTAGTCTCGGGTGAATAGGATCCATACTAAAGAGGTGCTTTGACCCCCGCTACGTGCAGAAATGTTTCTATTCAGCTGAACTAGGCTCTTCACTTCTCGAAAAGTACTATTTAATTGATGTCCGGAATAATACGCTAGCTTTTAATATATTCCATATCAAAGTAAATAAGATAAGTTAAAAATAAATATTTATATACTTGTCCAGAAATTGTTGGTAAATAAAAGAAAAGTTAGCAAAGAAATAACAATTAAACATGTAAGTTATATGATCCAAGGAAAACTGAATTGTGGAAAACTACCAAGCACTAAATTTAAGTGTTATATTTATTTTTTGCGAGCATTTCGTACACCGCACCGCAATATATGTTATCGCACATGTGACACACCTTTACAATCATATCTTGACGATTGATTAAAAAGAACCAAAGGCGGCATGTAAAGAGCTGATAATGCACCAAAAACATAGTGGAAATATGTATTAATTTACTATAAAAGCACCACAAATATAATAGAAGATAATATTAAATTAGTTTTTTTTTTCTATAATTGCATTAAAGTTAAAAGTTGAAACTATTTCTTAGGTTTCTTCAGTGTGCGGTGCGTTTCAGACATCGCCAACTAAAAACTGGTAGTAAATTATGATTACATTAATATTTACATCATAAATAAGGAGTGTTGTTGACAACTTCGCAGTCGACAAGTATGGCTTGAAGAGTTCCTATCTAAAAGAAATATAGGACGAGACCTAGAAGTATCTAATCGGAAACTAATGAAGTGATCGCGTAGATTAAGTTGACTTGCCTTTTTTAATTACTTATATGTCGATACACGACCACATACATAGCTTCCAACAAAAAAAATTACGTGTTTTTATATTAAACGAATATAGTTTCTTAATATTAGTATATCTTAATATATTTTTGTAGCTATAATTGATTCATACTGATAACGACAACGTTATCATTCAACACTAATTGCAGTGTAGCAAAGTCTTATCACTCATTAAATTAGGGACATTTATGATTTTATAAGTTAATTGTCGTTTTGTTTACCTTTCATCTGTTATATTTTTAAATATATTTCTACATAGGACATTAAGAAAATGAGGCTTACCATTAAAAGTGTCGTAAGCAGTGGGTTGATATTCTTCTCGGAAGGTATCCTGCGCGTATGCAGCTATTAAGGAACTCTTTCCAACAGCCCCGTCACCAACTAACACACACTTTATCTTCTCCTTCTTCCCACCTTTAACTTTCCGTCTATCTTTTATTTGGAACATTCGATTTAAAGTTCTTTTGCTTTTCTTGTCCCGTACTGCCCACTCATTCACTTTATCACAACAGTTCAAGTCCGTAGAGTCGTCATCTCGTATCACAGGTCGGCCGTTCTCCTCCGCAACCTCTGAATAGTCGTAGTCGTCGTCGTCCCGACGCGGGATGGGGAACTGGCTAGGGCTATGGACTCCGAACACAAAAGGGCCGTCTCTCTCCGGTAGACGGTTAGCAAACCCGTTTGCCGGCGTCGGGGGCTTTGCATACTGCACTGTAGGAGCTTGATAGTGACTCGATAAATATTCAGCGGACGCATGAGGGTCGAATCTAAACACTAATTCCGCCTCCCTACGGTCCAAATTTAACTCTGGTACTGTCACTTTGTCTTGAAAGTAACCGATCTTCTCCCGTGCTCTCGTCTCCTGTAAACGTTTTTCGATTTCGACGTTCGATGGCTTCCAACGATCCGCCTTATATTCGTATTGACAGTCCGTTGGTAAATTTCGGGGAGCGGGCAGGGGTCGATTTGGCCCATAGTCGCGAGGCGGCGCTCGTGGTGGTACCACCACGGGTTTTTGCGGTTCAGCAAGCAGCGGCCGCCGCGCTGACAGGTTCGCGTTCCTGTTGAACATGATCCCTTCTAGACTGGGAGACATTGGCACTGTCACGAACGGCTAGTTGAAGGGTTATTGAAGCGTGCGTTTGCGCACATAACTCGAATACGCGATATGATCGTCCGCGTGAAAGTCTCGCAGTGCACTGAGGCGCGAGGCGCGACACACACCCGAACGCTGTGAGAGGCCGAACGCGACTAGCCGTAGCCGAGCCCGAGTAGCTGAAACGAAATTCGAATTGAGCCGCAGCCGCGCAACCACCGAGCGCCGCGACCGTCAGCCGAGCCCCCCGCGCCTCTCTTTATGAAGTGACCTGTTGCTTCTATTACCTGTTCAGGTATAAACGGCCGTTTTGCGAGTGCAGCTGCTACCCGAGTCCCGACTACCCGTGAGTGTTGAACAAAGCACGTCATATGTGAAGCCAGCCGCTGTGCAGTGTGCAGGGCGACTCATTCAACGAATCGCTGGCCCGATGAATGAACACGACGTGTTTTGTTTACTTATGCCATGAAATATGGTGTATATTATATATGTATTTAGATTTATAAATGAAATAGGTTGAGATACTTAGAAATTCAGTTATACAAAAGATTTATAGCAGTTAACATGTTGCTGTAAAGAAGACTACGATGTTTAATGACTCAGATATTTCTTGACTATGTATATACAAAACAAAACAATAAATAATATAGGTATTGTCATGTATTATCTAAATATAATATAAGTAATAAGTTATCTATTTAAGACAAGTAAGTATAAGGTAAATGTACGGGAGTTCGGCAGTTTAAGGCTCTCATAACTTTAAACTATTATAAATACATTATTAAAGGTTATATGAATTTGCAAATTTTAGTGTGATCAAAGTGGGTCTTTTGGCAGTAATTTAATGTGTGAATTATGCGGTTTAACTTAACCTTAATTTTTATATTAATTTATTTGTGGACCTCTAATTTGAACCCTACTTCGTGATAAAATTTAGCTCTGTTTCTAACTTCGTGAGTTTGTGTCCCCTATTTCGGGTCACAAGTTTTTACCTCGCGAGTGAGGTTTTATAATAAAAAAAATTAACACCTTTATTGGTTTTGATTGTAAATAATTTGTAAATAAAAAAAATAGGTAGATCAGCTTAACGACATTAAAACTTTTATAAAAAAAAACAAATCAAATTAAATCATCTTCACGCTCTATCCCGCACACAGCAGGATAGGCCTAGGTAGGTAGGTAGGTAGGTAGATAGGTAGGAACCTAGTGTTTTTAAAACACTCCGTTCCCCACTTTCTGCGGAATTCCGGAGTCACAGCATGTTAAGTGGCACAACTCAACGCCGCGCTTTGCCTGAAATATAAATTTAAATAAATATTTTCTATTTTCTATACTATTCCTATTTTCATCTCCTGGAGTGGGGATCGAACCCACAACCAGTCGGTTTTACAGTCACACTTTGTACTCCTGCGCCACGAGCCCAACTTTTATAATTTACAAATTATATAAGCTCAGTTTTAAAAAAACTACATTTTTGAACTTTTATATATTTTTTTTATAAAAAATATATAAAAAAACTCAAAATTGAAGTTAAATTTTTTGAAGCTAGGTATGCCAGTTTATAGAACTATATATTTTCGCAACCAGTTTGTACGGCGTTTTGTGTTTAGTAGGTATATATTATATTCTTGAAAAATTCTTGAAAAAATAAAAAGATCTTTATTTAGACTTATAACAAGACTAAGATAAACACTATTAACAAAGACAAAGAAGTCAATGTGCTGATTTTACGTAGATTTATTTGTCACGAAGTTAGAGAAAATAATGAAATGTAGGGGATGTTATTTCGTGTTACTGATTTTAGTAACTTCCGCAGTTCTGTTTATTCAGTATTTTTTACATTATGTAAAGTAATCATTAACTACCACGTATATTCGATAAAATACACAAAAATAAATTATAAGGGTTGATTAAAAAATAAAATTACATTGGCAGTACCTATACGAATTTAGCTTAAAATTACCAATTCAGGTTACCTTTAAAATAGTAATATAGAAATTTAAGTGGACAAAACATATACCGAATTTCGATCACGAGAAACTTTAATAAATACAGTAACTGATTTTAAGCTTTAAATTTAAATTATCTTATTTATAATATAAATATAAATTTATTAAAAAGTATCTAAGATTTCCCTAATTCGGTAGTAACACGAAATAGCGGACACTTGATAAATAAAATGTCTGCTATTTCGTGAATCGATTTATTGCAATTTTAAAAGGATTTCTATGCTTCCATCTATTTTTTTTTCAATAAAATGTTTTTTTATAGAATACAAAAAAGCATATATTCAATGTTTTATTCGAATAACTTACCTTTGTCTTTCTACAACCTTAAGAAATTCTTACGCTAGTCTTACGGTCGCAAGCATCGCAGACACGTTACAATGCAGTTTGTAGCCAACTCTGCGTTTAAAATGTCGCTATACGCTCAATTTTATCATTAAAATATTGTTACTTAGTTTTTAGACAGTTGAAAGTATAAAGATTATATACCAATATATAGTTTCCGTAAATAATACTTAAATTGCTTATTATTTTTGCCAGAAGCAAAACTCACGAAACCACGTACTATCACGAAGTTACCGTCACTTACCTTATGTCTACAAGTATAGTCTTGACTATGAAAATTACAACTATTATCTTTATAAACAAGTACGGTTCAAAATGTATGTTAAAGTTTGCATAAAAAGGACAAAAAGTAATGAAAACATTTACTTACATAAATTATACTGTGGGTCATTGATATATAAAAAAATAGAAAAGTTTTTTATACATCGATGCTGTGGGTAGGTATAGGTATATTTTTAATGTACAATTAAGTATGCACAAATAAAATTGTTAAACGAGTAAATGCTCAATAAATTTGTTTTATTAAGTAATTATAAACGAAACCAAATGAGAAAAAATATTTAAGTAATTATCTTTAGAGCACTCGAAGAATATACTATACATCATTTATTGTAGATGTGTAAATAATTTTATTATACTTTTTCATTTCATAAGTTGTACACAATGCCATCTGTCGGATAGTATAATATCATTTTTATCAGTTATAATTTGTAGGTTAATGACTAAAGATTAACCGAATATAATATATATTGAAAGGTAATTTTATGGCATCTATTTAAGTTTACAATGATATAATATACTAAATAAGTTAATTTAATAATTTTACCCTTTTTAAAAGAACACAATATGTCAACTAAAGTAGATACGGTAACATTAATTGAAGACAAAACTTTTATGCAAATGGCAACAACAACTAAGCACGGCATGCACGTGTGATTGACTTTGACATTTAATGTCATAAATATATAAAATCGTGGTGCCTAGTGTGGTGTTGTTTTAATTTTTCTTGTATTTTAATCATTATTCCGACGATTAAACGTACTTGAATAGTCTGATTGAACAAATAAAATAACAAAATGGCAAAGTTTAAATTGAGTAAGTTTTGTATATTATTACAGTTTTTGATAGTTAATATTCTTATGTATTTTTATTTTTACTTTGTATACTTTAAATGTTTTTGTTTTTATAATTTTTGTTAAAATATCATTTGTAGTAAGAGAAACAATATGATTTATATATAAAACCTCGAAGTATTACAACAACACATCATTTTATAGGTTAGAAAAAAATATTGCAGTTATAAAATGTGTTATATTTCAGTGGTTGTATATATTAACTAAAAATTCTGTTTGAAATGCACAATATTTGTATAATGAATATCACTCTTGATGAAATTTATACTGTTTCATTGCTCCACCGCTTTAATTTATAAGGAAATAATTCTTATTTGTATAACTTTTATTACAGAAAAGCCATCAAAAAGGCAACCCGCACGCCTTCGATATAAAATAGAAAAAAAGGTTAGAGACCATAATAGAAAACTCAAAAAAGAAGCAAAAAAGAATCCAAAATCTAAAAGAACTAAGCCAATTCAAATACCCAATATTTGTCCTTTTAAAGAAGATATATTAAAGGAAGTTGAAACTGTTAAAAAACACAAGGAAGAAGAAAGACAAAAGAAAAGAGAACAAGCAAAATTAGATAAGCAAAAGAAATTAGAAGAGAAAAGTAATACTACAGTCAGTATGGATACCCTGGTGAGTGTTACTTTAGTATTTATTTATTTTTTTTATTGTGAAAAGCATACATATGACAGCTGACATATGTCAGGGTATGCATAGAGACATTTTGTCACAATATCCTTACATTTAATAAAATATTAATATTATCTTTTTTATTACCGGTCAATTTCCTTCGTGTGTTTTCCATACAATGTGACATTGGAGAAATGAATTGTGCGCAACTGGCACGCTCAAAATACCATATATCAAGAATTAAATTCTAAAATATTAATATATATCACTTTCATAAATATAGTGGAAGTTTTTGACTATAAATGTAACTCAAAAGAATGATTATTTTCTTAAAAATTATGAGAAACTTAAGGCCATTTTTTCTCTTGATAGTAAGCAGGAAAATGACATGGGATTAAAACCACAATCAGCACATTACAATTAGAATCAGTCTTACTGCTCCATGAAAGCTATAAGTCTAAGCTAAATATTGTAATAAAGTATTTGTATTTATTATAACAATTAGAGGCCGTTGTGGCACAGCGGCACAAAGGTGTGACTGTAACATGATGGTTGTGGGTTCAATCCCGACTCCAGGAAGTGAAATATTTATTTACGTTTATATTTCCATTTCTTTGCTCTGGTTTCGAGGCCTCCAGAATTCGGCAGAAAGGAGGGAACAGAGTGTCTTAACACTAGATTCCCTGTGCCTTCCCTGCTGTGTGCGGGATACAGCATGAAGCTGATAAAAATTTGTTAATGATAATTTTCCTTTAAGGTAAAAAATGCACAAGCAAGGGGTAAAGTTCATGAGGCATTTAAGAGTAATGAAAATGAAAGTGATGATGTACAATTTGGTAAAGACAAACAACAAGAGAACTCACTTAAGGCTTATTACAAAGAATTTAAGAAAGTTATCTCAGAGGCTGAAGTTATTCTAGAAGTTGTGGATGCTAGGGATCCATTGGGTTAGTAATTTAAAATTTCCTTTATTGTTTTTTTTAAGATAGTTTTGTCTGAAGTACTTCAGTTTGAAGTACCTTGGGTGCTTAAAATGTGTTATATGTACATCCACTATTCTTAGTCATCTATTTGAACATTTGGTTTAAGCCACAGGCAAAAAGTTTTACATATAACTAAACCAAGAAATAACATATGTTTTAATTATTAGGTACCAGATGCCTCCAAGTGGAAGAGGCAGTCAGAGAATCAGGCAAGAAGCTAGTCCTGGTCTTGAACAAAGCTGATTTAGTACCTCGTAACAATCTAACAGCCTGGCTTAAGTATCTCCGGCGATCAGCTCCGGCGGTGCCATTTAAGGCATCTACGCAAGACCAACAGCATAATCTTGGGAGGCGGAAGATGAAACATGTTGTTAAGGAGAAGGAAATGAAAGGTTAAGATACTTTTATGAATTTTATATACTATAATGATGTATGTAACATTATTTCTGTATCTTAGCAAAATATTGACTGAATTATCTAATATTTTTAGTTCTATATGCAAGGGTGAGGT
Source organism: Heliconius melpomene rosina (assembly GCF_056956725.1). Lineage (NCBI taxonomy): Eukaryota > Metazoa > Arthropoda > Insecta > Lepidoptera > Nymphalidae > Heliconius > Heliconius melpomene. Next base: position 2,290,311 of record NC_140401.1, on the reverse strand, counting down.
TAAAAATATGTATACTATATATAAGTACGTTTTTGTATTAAAATATCTTCCATCTGCCATTGTCATGTAGTAGTACAGCATCTGACTGAAAAGCAATGGTTGTAGCAGGGATCTCCACTATCAATTTTATGTCACCACTCTTGTTAAACAAAATGAGAGTGTCTTAATACTATTTCAACTACTGTGCTTACTAGGAAGAGGGAACCCAATGTGAAAATACTGTGAACCCCACTTTCCGTACAACTTTTATCAAATTTTATATGACTATCGCGTTTACACCAGACTGGCTTCACTGCCAATGGCAATGCCCTCAATCATTTTATTTATATTAAACATTTTTACCTTAATTAATTAAGTGTCATTCCCCAGTAGGAAACAATTTTTTATAAATTAAAAATAATAAAATTTCCAGGTTCAGCCTGTGTAGGAGCTGAGTTATTAATGAGTCTCCTCGGCAACTATTGTCGTAATGAAGGCATGAAAACAGCTATAACAGTTGGAGTGGTTGGGTTGCCCAATGTGGGCAAAAGTTCAATTATAAACAGTTTGAATAGATCTAAAGCTTGTAATGTTGGCAGTACACCTGGTGTTACCAAGTATGTATAGCGTTTTGTTTACTTTTATTATGTATTTTTAGATACTTGACTATGTAATGTCACTGTAAATAATGATTTTGGTCTCTAATTTTTTTTTTTAGTTAGTTGGGTAAAGTGCAGTATTGAAATGAGCCATGAAATGAGTAACTACAAAAACTTAATTAATAAAATAATAGTGATGAATAAGTTAAAAAAGTATACAAAATGATTTCACAATAAATGTGTAATAAAGAACATCTTCTTATCAAAGCAAAGTGTGCCTAATAATTCACAAAAAGCTTATCATAATTTCTCTTTCCTACAGACAAATGCAAACAGTCCAATTGGACTCTAAAATAAAAATCCTAGACAGCCCCGGAATAGTTTTTCACACAGGATCTGACAATGATGCCTCAGTTGCCCTCAAAAATGCCCTACGAGTTGGTAGTTTAAAGGACCCAGTGACCCCCGCCACCGCCATATTGAAAAGAGCTCATAAAAATACTTTGGTATCTTTGTATTGTATACCAGAGTTTAATACTCCTCAAGTAAGTTATCGAATAGTATTGTTATGTATCGTTAATATTGTTCTTTAAGCATAAATTAATAATACATTTAATTAATTATTAAATATTTGCGTCGCCCGCTATTATGAATAAAACATTTCAGGTATAAAAAAATTACCCTCATGTGTTTTTCACAACACACTAATAATTTTTATTAATCATTACTTATAATTTTTAATTTAAATATTTACTAAAAGTAAGATATTTTCTAATTGTATGTCCCACGCAGCGCCTAATTTTCGAATCACTGCGTGTTAAAAACGTAAGTCTACACCGTATTTCGTCAATTTATTTTAATTACACATTATCGTTTATTGTTTAAAGGAATTCTTCGCAAGTGTAGCGTCTCGTATGGGGAGATTTAAGAGGGGTGGAGTACCAGACCAAGAGGCAGCTGCAAGAATATTACTAAACGACTGGAATACTGGGAAGGTGAGACATTTGTACATGTACGGTCAACAAGTCGTAGCTGCCCTGAAGTTAGCTGTAGATGGCTGCGAAGATTTGATTTTAAGATTTTTCTTCCTTTTGATTATTTTTTATACGTTACTTTAATATATATTTTTTTATTGGTATGTTTCACATATTTAATCACACTATGGATGGAAAAATATTTTAGAAATGTATATTAATGTGGCGGGAGAAACAAATAAAATGTCTCGGAAATTAGTCGGAAAATGTCTTAACACTGAATTTTCTCTGACTATATTGCACTCCGGGATGCAATGAGAATCACAAAAAATATATATATTTGTACTTTAATGATATTTTTATATTAAACTTATTAAAGTCCAAGTATAATATGTATAAACAATTTTAAATAAAAAGCGATATATGGTTTATATTTTAGGTTAGGTACTACACCGAGCCTCCAGAAACACCGGATTCAGAAGTACATGTCGGTGCTAAAATCGTTTCGAACTTAGGTCAGGATTTCGACATCAATGCATTTGAAGCGATGGAAGCGGAAACCATTGATACATTAGGCATAAATGATGCAGATGATGCTATAAAGGTAAATCAGTTTATTCAAAATAGGAAGTTTTATTTATTTTTCAGAACTTCAAATAATTTACCATCAGATTACTAAAGGCCTCAGATCTGAGAAGAACTGGCGCAAGAAATTCAGCGGGATTTTTTTAAAAATATAATAATAATAATATTGTTTTTTTTTGTTTATTTTAGATCACAAGCACAGGTCCAGTTAAAGCAGCTGACGAAGATATGCAAGTGGACGAAGATGAATCTAATCTTCTTCCCAAAACTTTAAACATAGCACCCAAAATAGCAAAAAGTAAAAAAGTTGAAGTAGACATTAGCAACACTTTAGATGGCAACACTAAACAGAACAAAATGAGAAAAATGCAATTTAAAAAGGATAAAAAGAAACGAGCCAGAGATGAGAAAAAAGCAATAGAATTATCAAACTTGATGGATCAAGCAATTGTGACAGTGAAAAATTGATTACTGATAAATAAAAGTATTGTTACTGGAATTGTCTTATTATTTAAAATTATTATAACACCGTAGACAACGTCATATTATCGTCCTAAATGAGCCACAGCGTCATTTAACTGTAAAGTATTTTTTTGGTTCACCTTATATCCTGCACATAACAGGTTAGGCAGTTCATAAAAACACTTCCGTTTTGCACTTTCCGCCGAATTCTGGAGGCATTGCATGTTAAGTTGCCGATCTCTATGCCGCGTTGGCGTGCGCGGGCGAGAAATCTAATAAAATGCTCAATATTTCATTTCTTCGGGTGGGAATCGAACCAACTGAAAAGAAGTATTAATACAATAAATAAAACTAATTTACTTATTATTATGAGATACCTACCTACTCATTATTGTCCTTTTTTTAACATCACCTGTATCTCGCACACAGCATGGTAGTGGAAAGTAGAAACCTAGTGTTAAGACACTCCGTTCCTCATTTTCCACCGAAATCTAGACGCATTGTGTTTTGAGAGTCGAAACTCAATGGTGAGCATTACCTCTACACCAAAGCGAAGAAAATTAAAATTTTAATTTCTTTTTTGTTACTAATCTATATATATAAAATCGAAAGGTTACTCACTCATCACGAAATCTCATAAACTACATGTGCTAGGGATCTCAAATTTTGCATAGGAGTTACTTATAGGACGTAGGTGCTCGCTAAGACGGGAATTTGCAATGTTCGATTTCTAAGGGGTTGTTTTTGGGGTCGAAAGTTTGTATGAAACATCGTTACTACAAATGAAAGCAGTCTCAGATTTTGCATAGACGTCACTAGGACGTAGTCATAGAGACACAAATTAATAATAACATAGTTCACGCGGGTGAAACCGCGAGCGGGCCGCTAGTTATTTAAATAAAACGTATAATTAACATAACATATAATTATATATTAACATTTAATTGTTATGTTAATTATATGTTAAATTATTAACATATAATTATATCTTACAAATTCTAACATTACTGTTTTCAAATTTAATATTATTTATGTGTATTTTAAGCATTTTTACAATATTATGCGACGATACTACACCTACTTATTTCATATACCTACCAAGTTTAAACAACTGATAAAGAAAAACTTGATATACCTACAAATATGTTATTTTCTTTTGCTTAATGTTTACTAAATATGTACAAACCATTAATATTAAAATTAAATAGGCACTTTTTCCAAGGCTTAGAAAACATACAAAATAAATATTATACTTACCATATTGTCCATAGCGAGACTACCATCTGTGACCTCAATATAAAAATTTACCATAATAAATTATTGGAAAATAAATAAATCAGCTTCACGCTGTATCCTGCTTACAGCAAGGTTGGCAGAGGGATCCTAATGTTAAGTCACTGTGTTCCCCATCTTCCGCCGAATTCTGGGGGCGTTGGGTATTGAGCAGCGGACTGAACGCAGCGCATCGTCTTGTTACCACTGCGAGGAAATGAAAATTCCTCAATTGTCCAAAGTGAGGAACGGTAGAATCTTAATGGGAACGGAGTGTCTTAAAACTAAGTCCTCTGCCTACACTGCTAAGTGTGAGATAGATGAAACTAAAAAAATAAATAATGTAAAAACCCTGGTGTATACAGCTTTTCGATACGATACGGATAACCTTTTCGTTATCAAACAAACGTTAACGTTTAACGTTCAAAAACATATTAAAAGTTGTTCACAAAAATATACATAGGTACTTAATTAAACTGTTGTGGCGCAGCGGCACAGCGTCTTACTATAAACTAGACAGTTGTGGGTTCGATACACACTTGGAGGTAGACATTTATTACCTCGCTCTGGTAACAAAACTCTGACTTTGGCCCTGGGTTCTGCTATTCATCATGTATTTCAAGAAAAAATGAACGTGGGGATCGGAGTATTCTATCACTTATTTTCTATTCTGCTAAATGCGAGATGTAGCGTGATGCTAGAAAAATAATTTACCCAATGGTACTATGCTAATTACGTTGTATCAAATTTAAAGCTTTGGTGAGCAAGTAGGTACCTTTATTAGCGTATTTAAAGATATTTTCTGGGAGGACCTTGCTAGACTTTAGCTTTGAACAGATATGTATCGTGTAAATGTTGTTTTTTGTAATTTTTAGGATCAAGATTGTTGTAAGTAAGATATTTCTGTCTATACTGGGGTGGGCACGGCTCACCCAGCTCCCGCCCTTCCTACGTCCATGAGTACCTTCCATTTTTCCTAGAGCAAGGAAGTAAATATCCTGCTGTTGTGTTAAATAGTTTTCCGGGATACATCCAATTAAGTAGTGTTATTAAAATTAAATTTTCTATTTAATATAAAATAATGAATAAATAAACATTATAACAGTAATTGTGTAACTTTAAAACATGATCTTTTATAATAATCATTACTGAAATATAAATATTCTATGAAAGAAAACCATAAATTTCTTATTTTGTTTTTACATTAACAATCTACTACACTACTAACCCCCGTTGTAGCGCAGGGCCACATGCGTGCTACTGTAAACGCGACATATTGTGGGTTCGATTCCCACTCGACAGAATGAAATATTTAATATTTTGGTTTCTTCGTTCTGGTAAGTGTTAACTGGGCAAAGGGCAGTGTTGACTTCCGCCCCTCAACACGTAATGCCTCAAAAGTTCAACGGAAAGTGGGAGAAGTGTAATGAGTACGGAGTGTCTTAACACTATATTCCTAGGATCCCTCCGCCTGTCCTGCTATGCGCGGAATACAGTGTGAAGTTAAGAAAAAATACTATATGTACCTCACCTATAGAAAAGATTAATTACCTGCCTTTAGTATACAATACTAAATTATGCTAGGTAGTTAGATAAAAACAAATCATATCTAATTTAAAGATATAATTTGAGTTAAAAATGATGTATAATTAAATTAATCTAAAGCTATTTTAAATTTATGTAAAGACAAATAATATAAATATAAATAAAGACAAATATTTCTAATATTTGAGAAAAACGAAGGACAATACAAAAAAGATCTTATTTTTAATTTAATTTATTGTACTTCATCAATTCATAGTCTAGTCCACGTAAAGCACATATTTTGTCTCTTTTACACACATTGAAGAATATATACACATCTCTTTTTGCTGTCATGTGTAACGCCGATTGGTGGATTGGTTACATGCGAAACTTCTAGATCAATGAACTGTAATAATTAGTTATTATTTTATACTCAATCACAGGAGCTTTAATATTATTTACTGAAATAACATTAATTACCTTTAAATCATGTCTGCAATTTTTTTGTAGTAAATGAAACGTAAATATAAAACTAGTAAAAAAATTGCGAAAATTTGTATTTTCGCGCCATCTTTATAAGTATTTTAAAACCCGTGTGTTCAATTTCTATTTGCTAACGTTGACCAATAGAATCGTTCCATCTGTCTGCGTAATGCGACGTCATTTTCCAAGGCTTCTTGTTTTAAGTCTCGTTCACTCTTGTGATTTTATTATATTTACATCTCTGTCTCATATTCCGTAACACTTATACCTTTCTCTTTTTATAGTGATTGTTACCTATGAGTGTGAATGAAATGGAAATACAACGCAATTAGCCGGTAAAAATTAAATAACAGTCGAGTCGCCAAATTCTGAACTTATTCGTGGCTTGTTCTTTACCGGAGAAGGTAGTGGTGACGTTCAAAATGAAATCCTTATTGTTAGCGTTTGCTAGCTTTTTAGTATTATGTTCTGTTAATTGTGATGTATATTTAGACGAAAAATTCCCTGATGGTAAGTTTTTTGTATACATATTTAATATATTATATACTTAATATAAATGTCGATACATGCCGGTCTTGATTTATCGATTTTCCGAATGCCGGCTTCTTTCAGAAATATTTAGCGTTTATCTTATAGGTTGTATTTCTTTTTAGATTCATGGGAATCCAAATGGGTATACAGTGAACATCCCGGCAAAGAATTCGGCAAATTTAGGCTGACCGCTGGAAAGTTCTTTAACGACCCGGAGGAAGATAAAGGTAGGTACTTATATGCGCCTTTCTAACGTGTAAAAAAACTATTCTTATCTTTTATAACGTTCTTTTATTATAATTTTATGATGTTTCTTTGAATATACTAGCACTATCTTTTTAAATTGATAAATAGTTGTATTCATATGTAGACGTGTCAACTATACTCATACACGCCTTTCGAAATCATCATTATCTATTAGTCTCAAAGTAAACATAATTACTATAACTTAATTATATTTTTATTTAAATAGGTTTACAAACATCTGAAGATGCTAGATTTTACGCATTGTCCCGCAAATTCGAACCTTTCTCAAATGAAGGCAAGAACCTCGTGGTTCAGTTCTCAGTCAAGCACGAACAAGACATTGATTGTGGAGGCGGTTACTTGAAAGTATTCAATTGCGATTTAAACCAGCCTGATATGCACGGAGAGTCCCCATACGAAATTATGTTTGGACCTGATATCTGCGGACCTGGCACCAAAAAGGTAAGTTACTTAAAAAAACCTATTTTTCTTCATAAGCTACTTGATATTCAGGTCATATAAGTCTATAATCTACATATGTATATGTAACTGGTTATCTTATACATCATTATGTCACTGCTGTAGTATAATCGGCACTTATCAATGTAAATTTTAAATTTTAAAAACAAATTCTTTGGATAAGCCAAAGAATAATTTTATTTAAATTATTAAATATACTTTTCTTTTTTCATTATAAAATTAACATATAACTAAAAAAAGCAGTCTTGTTGCCCATATCAATCTTTTTACCAGAGTGATGAATTTAAAATAATTTATACTCCAAATTGAACCCACATATGTTGAGTTGAAAGCCACACACTGTGTTACTGCAGCCTCATTAATAATTTAAAATATTCAATTCTTTATAACATAAATACATTTTATAACATACAACTATATGCACCCTATTAATATTAAATAGAAAATAAATGGTTTGACTCGACAATTTCCCATGAAAGGAAACATGCAATTTAAATAAATATAGTCATATTTACAATAGAAAATGTTGCATGTCATATCGGCATTGAGATTCATATCAGCTATTGTAGTATTTATATAAAATTATAATGAAAGCTTTTAAACAAGTACTCGAATATTTAGTCCATGGTAGCACAGTGTGACGTCAGTTTGTAAGTGCAATGGTTATGGGTTCACACACGCGAACTTTGGTGGTAAGGCAAAGTTACCATACAATTTCTTTGATGTAAAACAGTGAAATTAGAGATGTTAGTGTGAGCTTTAGTAATTTTTTTTATTTAATATATTTTTTAAAATATTTTTACTTGCACAGCTAATGAGAGTAAGCATATATTACAATAATATATATAATTTGGATATGTTTTAAACAAAAAATAATTGGAACGTACCATACTCATTAGTAATGCCAACTTAATTTCTCTTATCAGAATTTTTTATAAGCACATTGTACCTATATGATAGGCTATCACTTAACAACCTACAATTTATTAGATTTTTTTTTAAAAAGAGTTAATAAAAAGCTTTTCATGGGATGAAAAAAAAATGTTTTATAATATAAATTTCTATTTTATTACTTTTATTAATGACTTTGCTTAAAAAATAATTATATCCTATTCAAATAGAATAATATCTAATGAAGTTTTAATTGGAAATTATCCATTTCAAATTGTTTTCTTAAAATATATTGTGATTAACTAATTGACTGCTTAATAGGAGTTAAATTAATAATTAATAAATTCATTTTAAAATTATCATTTATTTGTGTAAAATAATCATTGACATATAAAAGTAAGTGTTAAGTAATTTATCTATTGAATTGTAAAGATTGCTTATCTTTACCGTTTACCGTTTTTGCCTTTGAGTGCTTAAAATATAGATATTATTTTCTCTGTCAGGTGCCAAATCTATATCAGTTTATTATATAAAAACTGAATAACATGTCAATAAAGTTACTTATGCTTATATTGGACTTCAAGCATATTTAATTTATAAGTCGAAAACTTAAAATGTGGTCAACAAGTAGCTAGAATATTTGCTTATATGACATGATATGATGACATAAAAATAGTGTTAAGTTTACCGGTCAATAGTGTAATATAATATCAAAAAGTCCCACAGTAACAGTCATATGAGAGGTATTTTCCGGGGGAGGGGTCTGGCGTGAAATATTATATATATATAATGTTGTATAATAGAATCTTTAAATCCAATCATGTTTTAAAAATTTTTTTTTATAAAAAATTTCAATGCCGATTTGGGGTGGGCATGGACCACTCAATCTCTAATCTCCTACAGCCGAGACTGATGCTCTTGAAATTGTGTTTTTTCTTCAATAATCGCAGCTTGCCTTACAGTATTTAAATTTATCTTAATGACAACATTATTTTTGTCCTCAGGTGCACGTCATCTTCAGCTACAAGGGCAAGAATCATTTGATCAAGAAAGAAATTCGTTGCAAGGATGACGTCTACACACACGTCTACACTTTGGTTGTCAAACCTGACAACAAATATGAAGTCCTCATTGATAACGAAGTTGTTGAGTCTGGAGAACTTGAAGCTGACTGGGACTTCCTTGCACCTAAGAAAATCAAGGTTTGTGCAATTTCTATTTGTCTAATACACAGAACTATACTAACTAACTACAGAATATTGTATTTTCATATGAAAATATAGGATTAATAATAAATTATATATAATTAACCTACTCAAAAAATGTATAAATATGTACATACTTTTTTATTATTTTATACTTGTATATTATAAGAGAAGCATACACATAATTATATGCTTATAAATTTATATTTTATGTCAATACCAAAGCGGCACTGAAGGACCAAAACAAAAATTTCTTAAATATTCCCCACATTTAAAAAATTAACATCCACAACCATATTCCAGGACCCAGAAGCCAAGAAACCAGAAGACTGGGATGACCGTGCCCAGATCCCTGACCCTGATGACAGTAAACCTGAAGACTGGGACAAGCCTGAGCACATCCCTGACCCTGATGCCGCCAAGCCTGACGACTGGGATGATGAGATGGATGGTGAATGGGAACCTCCCATGATTGATAACCCTGAGTACAAGGGTGTTTGGGCTCCTAAGCAGGTAACTATTATATTTTTTAGTTTCATGGTGTTGTGCATTTAGCAAGGTTGGCACTGGGAATCTAGTGTTTAGACACTGATTCATGCCCACCTGTGGGAACTGTGTCCTCAACTGTTTCCTTTACTGTCAGGTGCTGTGGTGCTGTATCACAACTACCTCTTACAATTTTTTGTTTCTTTTCATATAGAAAATATATATTTTATTTAACTTTATTAATGACAGGAAATATTAAGTAAATGATAATATATAAACAAAATAGATAAAAATGTTTCTGTTACAAAGGAAATTACTTTCTAATGTATGTAGTAATTCAAATAAGAAATTGAACCATTTGAATATTGTATAAAATTTGCACAAATTTAAATAAGTTGTATAAAAATTCTACAAAAAATCAAATGACTCATACATACATTAAATGATAGAGCGATAATGCTAATTTGTAATGTGCTTTCCGTAGACGTAGTTCGTTGCCCTCCACCGTTATGTTTAACTTTCGACGTCTAATTCCGTTTCGTAACGTTTTCAGCAAACATACTCGACTCTCGATTGTTCCGCGGTCGTTGCCTTTTCAATTTGAATTTTTCTATGTATCTAGCTGTTTGTTGTATTGTATATAGAAATGAAAAGATTTTTTTCTCAAGCACATGACACTTGTTTTTCTGTTTCGTATTTTATTTGATTACATTGTTCCTGTTCACCCTGTTACAGCATGATAAAATAATAATTATTTCCTTTCCTACATAAATATTTTTTCTATAATTTATAATTGTCATATTCATAAAATTATATTTATCAACAGATCGACAACCCTGCATACAAAGGTCCATGGGTCCACCCCGAGATCGACAACCCTGAATATGTTGAAGACAAAAACCTTTACAAACGCGATGAACTTTGCGCAGTCGGTCTCGATCTTTGGCAAGTCAAATCTGGTACTATCTTTGATAACGTCCTTATCACTGATGACATTGAACTGGCCAAGGAACGAGTGGAGGCAGTCAAGAAGACCATTGAGGGTGAAAAGAAAATGAAGAGCGAACAGGATGAGGCTGAAAGAGAGAAGGATAAGGCTGAAAAGCCTGAAGATGAGGATGACGAGGACTTGGATGATGAGCTCAAGGAAGGACCACCTGCAGTAAGTTTCTCACAATTGATGAGTTTGCTATATAATAGTTTATTTAACTTGAAAATTGTCAAATCTGACAGCCTTCATAGTAAGAAGTTAATTTTAAACAATTCACAATATGTGATGTAGGTTTGATTCCCAATTTAAAGATATTAATAAATATTTTAGTTTCTGCTTTTAGGTTGGTGCAATAATTAAAATGTCAATATTAATAATTCTGTAATGACGTAATTGTATTGATATGTTGTTTCATTGATAATACTATGCAATTGAACAATTTTTATTTATTTTCAACCCCCATTTTTTGCTAAACATGGTACAGTAAAATTAAATATTCTGATCCTATATTGTCTCTTTGCAGGATGACCACGACGAGCTGTAAGAGTGTAGTGCCAGTTCAAAGACAATTAGTACCGAACGGTACAGTGTGCGATACGCATTTATCCGGTCGAAATAGATTTAGAAAATCATAGCGTGTGACTCGAATTCCATTTTATACTATCGGCCAACGTCATAAGCGTAATTAGAATATGGAGAACGTTGTATAGTACGGGCGTCGTGTCGTGGCCGCTCTAAAGTTAGCTGTAGATGGCGCGCAGACTTGTTTTTAGGAATTTTCTTTTTGATTATTTCCTTTTCTAGTGAGCAATGTTCGAAAGTTCTAAGTCAAACTTCAAACGGCCACGACTTGTCATTCGTACTGTACTAAGAGCCTATTGTAGGTCTAAGAGTAATTCGCCATAGGAGTACACGTTTAACAGTAAATTCCCTAGTCTCATTTGGGGTCCTTTTCCCCCATTCCTCTATATTCCATTTACGCGTATGTAAGTGCGTCTGTGTACTGATTTTTGTATATAATGCGCTCAGTTTTGTTATTTATATGCGGCACTGTGTGTCGGGTGTATGTGCGTTTGTGTCACAACAACAACAACAAAATGGCGTTTTGTTGTGACACGAGCGAGTGTGTTATCAGTTTTAAATGAGTCTGATTAAATTAATATAATTGATTTTTGATTGTTTTATTTTATTTTTAGTTAACCTCTTAATCAATGAATAATGATGATAATTAGGTATAATAATAATCTGGTTTGGTTGTTTTATGATACAAAATTAATTTTAAACTTTGTTTATACACATGTTATGGTAGTGGATTTGGTTCCAAAAAAAAGATATAAAATAAAAGAACTACTTTTTGGTCTTCAGTCATATGTGGGAAATGTGTGACAGTAAAACTACGTACTTTACTTTTTTACTCGCAAGGAAGTCAACATTTTAGACTTAGAATTGTAAATACATTTTGAAAGTAATATTCAATTTTGAGATAAAAACGATAAAAATTAAAGAAAAACTTAAATTAATTCAGTACAATTTAATCACATTTATTATAATGAAACAAAAATCATAATTGCATTAAATATGACACGAAATTAACATAACTTTCTACTAGCTGCTGAAATACTCCTTTGCTCTCCTCCTCTTTTTCCTTCTTATGGTGCTCCTCCCAATGTGCTAATTTTGAGTGAAATATAAATATTTTTATTCAATCAAGTACAAGTTGTGTATTCTTATAACTTTTGGAAAACTAAATAAAGCAAATATAAAGTGATTATTACAAATAATTTAATACTTTACTGTGAGTCAGTATAAGAATTATAGTGGTTAGCACTATGCGTGTGACACTTAAAATTAGAATATTTGCAAAAATATTCTCTTGTTGATATGAATATTGAATAGTGAAAACTTTATAGGATATTTCGTTGTAATATTACATTATAAATTAGTAAATGTTAACTTAAAACAATGATAAAAAAGTTTGCTGAGAGTAATAGTATGCAAGCAATTATTGCATTAATTTAATACATCTATTTTTTAGTATAATTATAATTACTGTTATTTTTGAATCCCCTATAAAAGAATCCTAAGATTTCTATTCTATTTCGGAGTGTGCTAAGACGCCATATTAGTTATATTCGCATACAGTAATTATTAGTACAGCTAATCAATAATAGATGGCGCCACGATACAATTTTTCTAATAAAATTCTAAATAATTTTAATTAGTAAAGATAATAACCAAATAGTATATTTATCTATAATGAAGGCAAGCAAATATAGTCTCGTATTTTTCATATTAAGAAATCAGTCTACAAATACAGTTTAAATTCTCCTTATTTCTTCTTATCCAATCATTTCATTTCAACTGAAAGAAATTTACATTTCATTTTAAATATATTTTGATTATATTATAAACTTTTAATTAAGTCGTATACGTCATATTTTTTTTAGCTGTTAAGTACGTAAAAAATTAATAAACAATTTTTTTCGTGCATTTAGATAAAAAGAATATACGATTTAATATAAAAAAATGAGTTTTTGATATACTTACAAAGAGACTCCAACACTGTAACAAAAAAGAAGTTAGTGATAAAAATTATATACAAAATTATATTCGTAATTTTGTTAATTTTATAAAAAAAAACATTTTCCAAAAAATTTCATCACCACCATCGTGGCGCAATGGCATTTTTATATAAATATTTCTATGACTGAATGCGTGGCGTTTATGGGTTCCATTCCTATTCGGATGAATGATTTTTTTTTATTTACTAGCTCTTTCTGCAAAAACAAAACGCGCCGTTAAGTCTACCACCCAACACGTCATGTCTCGAATTCAGGTAGAAAGCGGAGAATGAAGTGTTTTGACACCAAATTTTGTCTACCATTCTATGTACCTAATGGTAGAAGCGTAAAACTTAAATGCGTAAACCTAAGACAGGAATTGAAAAATAAGGACGAATATTTAATATTTTCAATGATTAGGTTATTTAACAGCAACATTTAAAGGTTTATTGTTGTGATTGTTTATATGAATACCAAATAATATTTTTAAAATAGTAAAATTATACTAACTTTTCTCTAACTTCTTGATCTGTTTCTTTTTCTCCTTCTTTGGTTTCTCCAATTCTTCGGACACGTCTTTTTTGTCTTCTTTTGGCTTCCTTAATCTTTCAGGCTTAAAGAGCATGTCGAATATCTCCTTGCAAGGTTCTGGAGCGGCGTCAACTGCAAATATTTTAAATATTTACTTAAGAATTTATGCGAAATTTTTATTTGATATAAACTGAGAGTTTTTAATTACGTTACGTTCATTTATTAAGATTTACAAGTAAATAATACCTTCATTATCTGCCACCAAGGTTAAAATCTGAAATAATGAGTTAATCAATTTAATTTTACATTTATTTATTTTTTGCCTTTTAAATTCTTATAAATAAATAATTGTACAATATATTTACGAATGCTTGTGCAAGTATTTGGTACAATTATTTTTTTATTTATAAATAATATTGGATAAAATATAAATTTACTATAGATTGTATTTTACTAAAAACAATTAATATACCTAGTTATGCTAGGCCACCAAGCTTGGCCTTGGGAAAATGGGATCCACATTCTATATAAGCATGCCTGTCTATATAGAATCTGGATCCCATTTTACTATTTTTTTTATTTAATTAATAAATATATGATTTACTTACCAAGCTAAAAACGACTAGGGCTGTGGAACCTAACATGTTGACACGTGAATTATTAGCTTTAACTATTGTATGTCCAACATAGAAGTATTCTTATATATGGAGTTTCTGTCATGGCGCGTTACACGGTTAGTTCTTACAAAGAAGAATATTTAATTTTATATTCTTGTTTACAATGGTCATATCAGTTACGGGGAAGAAGAATGTTAAAAATATTTGGAATATAAATAAAAATTGTACAAAATACTTACAATGTCCTTTGTCCAGTGGAGGTACCTACTGTTTGTTTCGGGCTTCAGTTATTTTGAAGCGATGAACTCTTCCGAATAATAGAAGATAATAAGTATTGAGAATAATACTTGGTTTATTTTGGACTGTTTGTTAGTCACTGATTACTTTAAGCCGGATGTTGCGGATCCTAGGTTTATGCTTTTACTATTATGACCAGACAATGATAATTTAGTGTAAAGTGAAAAGACTCTCTGTTCTCCACTTTTACACACGAATTCGAGACATTATGTATTAAGTGGCTTAACTCAACCCAGCACGTTATCTATCAAAGCGTGAAACGAATACAATCTAAATATAATCATATTTCCCAGTGGGTACCGAACCCACAATCATCACGCTTACAACGTCGTTTTTATGTAACGAATACACTAAAATATAATTTGCTTCTAAGATTTATTGACATTTTAAATGCAAATTATATTTAAGCTCTTTCCATTGTGTTATTTAAACTAAATTCTCAAAAACCTTATCCCATATAACTAACTATATCAACTGTTTTATCACAGAGGTAGAGGTATATGATGTTTATTTTCGGTCGCCTCTAGAAAGGGCGCGTTGTTGTCTCAGCCACCCCCTTACAAGCCCCTACAGACATATGGAAGGCAGTCTACACCATTATGGCGAAGGCGTAAAGACGAATCGTATTTTTAGAGTGAAATATAATGATTTCTGGAGGGTTCTGTATGATAAGGATGTGTCAACAGACCACTCGCCCCTCGATCCGGTGTTGAAACACATCACCGGTGTGTTTTGAGGTGTACTCGTATAAACAAAGGTTTTATTACTCTCGTCTAAACTTAGGAAGTCGGGGACCTTCTTTGGGTTTGTTTATGATTTGTTACTTAGTAAAACATTAGCTTTATTGACTTGTTGATTCGTTTAGATTATTTTTGTTTTCACTTTTTGTTTAGTTATAAGCTTTACCATAGCGATATAATTATAAGGGGCCAATTCTAAACATAATTATCACTCTGATGTCGAGGCAAAGCGTGACGTTGAGTGCCGCTACTCCTCACGCAATGCGTGAATAAAGAAGTTTCTGAAGGGGTAACGGAGTGTCTTAACACTATGTTCTGTAATCCCCTCTGCCTACCCTCTTATGTGCGGGATACATTATACAAAAAAACTGTTTATTTTTCATTCGATTTAAATAATTAAAGTTAAGACCTACAAGCATATAAAACATAAATAAATATGTATTTATACAAGGAAAGCCACTAAAACTTGTATAAAAGTAATCTGTAAGTACCAGCAACTAGACTGACTGCCTGCTTAGCAAACAAGACGGCGCAATTTTAAGTGCTGTGTAAATCTTAATTTTATTAAGTCGAGCGAGCGATCGTAAACTACTCTTCAGGCTTCCATCACAAAACATCAACAAACCGAGATACTTCTCCAGGGAATTGAACTAAAAATTGTACTATTACTGTATATCTAGCATTAAAAATGTTATTATTGAAATTGGAAATAAGTAATATATTGCATTGTATAAATGACAATAGATAAATAGAAAAAGATATAAGGCCAATCGTGTTGCAGGAATATAAGCGTGCGGCTGTAAACTAGACAGATTGTGGGTTCGATTCCCACTCGAAGAAATTAATACTTTTATTCTTCGATTTGGTAACGAGGCAAAGCGCGGCGTTCCACCACTCAACACGTAATGCCACCAGAATTCGGGAATGCGGGATGTGGGGAACGAAAATGAATATTAAGACCTTTAAGAATGATAATATAAAAAAAGAAAACTGAACTAAATGCAAAAAATTACTACCCGCATGCTGATTTAGAGCATATTTGCAAATCATTGTTTATATTATGTGAATATATGAATAAAATGAATATATGTATGCTTACCACAGAACAAATACGTGAAAAATTAATGAATAATATACGTTTCATTTATATTATATAGTTTTATATTAAAAAAACTGCAATAACCTTTGATTTTGCCCGACACAGTAGACTGTAAAACCACATGACGGACGCCCTTAATGGAAGCTTTCCCTCTTATATTCTTATAATTTCAACTCAGAAATCGATATGAATTCGATTAGGGGAAGGAAGGACATATTAATGCAAGTCGTTTTATACGTCCTGAAACTCTTTGGTAGAGATATGTTTGGAGTTCTGCACGATAGATGGAAAATAAATACTTTTAACATAAACAATATATTATTTAATAATCTGTGAAAGTAAATTGATTACTACTAAATTTTCATATTAATTTAATTGCTGTTTTTTTAAAGACAAAAAAAATCTTTACCTTCTCTTTCATCGTTAGGCAAAGGGTACGTGGTGAATCAAAGCAAGCAGCAATACCAAAGAAGAAAGAGAGGGAGATTCTGCTCTCTGCTTTTCGCTCAGCTTTTAGCGGAGAAATGAATAAAATTCAAATAATTTAATATTACTAATACAGCATTCTGCATGCATACTAAAGTATAATGTCGATTTACCACGCGCGATTCGTTTTTTAGAAGGAAGGGAGGAATTCTTTAATATCATTTCCCGATACAGCCTGTCAAACACGTTATTTATTGCATTAACCGTTACGATTGAAGAAAACTCAAAGGGGACGCTTATTCTTATAAATATCCGCGTATGTAGTATAGTATAGTGCAGTTCCCATGTAGATAGATATAGCGCAGCTCCCAGTTGAGGAAATATATTATTTAATATGTTCATTTCTCCGCTCACACGTTTACTCTCTCTGGACTCTCTCTAGAACCTCGCAATTACGCAATGGCTCTAGAATTGGCTGAAAAATAGGTAACGAAAGTGTCTTAACGGGAACGAACCGTCTTAACTCCCCTGGTTCCCAGGTTTTATCTGCCCACCCTGCTTTGCGCGGAAGATAAAACATTAAATAAACAAATATATTGTTATTTATACTATCTGTATGTGATTTGAATACAACAATCATAATTTATGTCTATTTCCTTTCCTGAACATATAATAGGTCTCCCCCAAGTATCTCCACAACTGTCCTACGAAAAAATAATAAATATGTATATACTAAAATTAAATAGATAAGAATATTTTCCTCCACATATCATGTACATAAACAGTTAATTAACTATATGTAATAGTCGTGATAACATGCACGGTAGTATGTAAATATTCTAATTTCTATGTAGGTATTATAATAATTGCTCGTATCTATGGATGGGTATTTCCCTGCTGATAAAAATTAATTATAGTTTACTTACTATTCCTATATCCGACGAAACGTTATGTAAATAATGATAATAAAACGTCTAGATATTATTTAATAATGCATTTTTTTTCATGACGCTGATCCCACATGTAGCAGGGTAGGCTAAGGGAACCTATTGTTAAGAGACTGTGTACCTTGCTTTCCAACTATTTTTGCGTTGTTGACGTGAGGCGTGTTGAGGGGCGAAACTCAACACCTCGCTTTACCTTAATAATAGAGCGAAGAAATGAAAACATTAAAAAAAAGTAATTCTTTCTCCAGAGTGGGAATCGAACCCACAATCGTCGCATTATATATTATATTATATTAGTTACATGCTAGTGTCCCTGTGCCAAGACTTGCCTCTAATAATAGGTACTCAATTCAAATTCAAAATTCAAAATATTATTTATTTAAATAAACTTATAATAAGCACTTTTGAATCGTCGAATGACAAAAAAAATCTTTACCTTCTCTTTCATCGTTAGGCAAAGGGTACGTGGTGAATCAAAGCAAGCAGCAATGCCAAAGAAGAAAGAGAGGGAGATTCTGCTCTCTGCTTTTCGCTCAGCTTTTAGCGGAGAAATGAATAAAAAAATACATGCTAGTGCTACTCAATTCAAATTCAAAATTCAAAATATTCTTTATTTAAATAAACTTATAATAAGCACTTTTGAATCGTCGAATAAACATATAAACAAAAAGCTACCACCGGTTCGGAAGGCAGTTCTGCTGAGAAGAGCCGGCAAGAAACTCAACAGTTGCTCTTTTCAAAGTCAATGGTACAATTTATTACATTAGCCGGCATCTATCCTGCATTACATTCAATAGACATTAAATAACATATTTAGGTATTTCAATTTTATTAGCTTAAAATTTTTAATCTAAACAAAGCATACAAGAACCAAATCGTCCGAAGACATCACTTTACGTAACCTGAATGTAGCTTTCGTGAAAGTAGTTTCACTTTTTAAATAGGTAAATAAAACCATTGGAAGGCTGGAAGCACTTACAGCGGACGCTCCGTGACAAATTACAGTAGTTTATTCTACCGGTTAGTGAACTACGTAAACTGAGCATAGTAAAATGTTAGTGCCTCTTATATACAACGAGACGATCACGAGAAAATCCAAATACTACTTTATATATAGCTATATCTCATACACATTAGGGTAGGCAGAGGGAACCTGTTGTTAAGACACTTAGGTATTTTTTTTCAAATTCACGCTGTATCCCACATTTAGCAGGGAACGCGGAGGGAGCAGAGTGTTTTAACACTAAGCTCTCCTAGTGACACCAGATGGTATATCATGTAATATTGTAGCGCACGTATATATGTCGTATACGTTTCTTAAATTATAAATATCTTTCCATAGTAAAGTTGGTAAGACGAAAGCATTTGTTCCGGAGAACAGACCGCTGTCAAGGTCGCGCGACCTCAGGTGATGGATGGATGATGACGTAATTCTTATCATTTAACCGACACTTATTCTTCTAAAGATTTAGAACTTCAATTGAGTTTATTTCCCAAAAAAATACTCTTACAAATCAAGGTGCATCTATGGAAATGTATATTGGACTATTCATATTGTGTATAGAAAGTTACTTTAAAGATTGCTAAAGTTACTTTTGTATGATTTATTTACCATTGTAAGTATCTATACTTAATATATTAGAAACTTTAGTAATAAGATACTTTGCCCTTTACTGTAATAATAAAACTTTATCTATTGATATCAGTGGCGGATTTACCAGCAGGCTGCGTAGATTATATCATAGGAGGGCTGATTTTTTTTAAAAATCGTATAAACATAGAAATTGGAGAAATACATTCTTTTTTATTGTTACAGTAAAAAAGAATTTACTTATTTATTTTAAGAATTTACTGCGTGAAACATCACGCTATATAATGGCGATTCTTTCAGAAATCAAAATTGTATTCAGAAAATATATGCGTAAGTATAGGTCGTTAGAATACACTTTCAAAAGTCTAGAGAGTCTAGACCATCGATCATTGTGTTAGCTCAAGTGCGAGAATATGCTGGAGGGTGATACTTTGACAAAGTACTTGTATGAGACGAGGATGCTTCGTCCTTTGTATGGAAGTGTAGTTTGACGCGTGAAAATACGTGCAATCAATATGTTTCACACGTACTTAAATAAAGTTAGTTTTATATTTTAGGTAATTTTTCCTTTATTATTTAAAAAATCTTCAATGTTATATAATACTAGCGGCCCGCTCGCGGTTACACCCGCGTGAACTATGTTATTATTAATTTCTTTCTCCATGACTACGTCATAGTGACGTCTATGCAAAATTTGAGACTCCTAGCATTTGTAGTAACGAAGTTTCATACAAACTTTCGACCCCAAAAACAACCCCTTAGAAGTCGAATATTGCAAATTCCCGTCTTAGCGAGCACCTACGTCCTATAAATAACTCCTATGCAAAGTTTGAGATTCCTAGCACATGTAGTTTCTGAGATTTCGTGATGAGTGAGTGACCTTTCGATTTTATATATATAGATACATATTTGAAGGCAATCTGTTGCCTTTAATTACAAAAAAATCGAATCCGAATAGGTTCGTCAGATACTAAGATACTTACCACTAAAAGTTACTTTTTTTTCGTAAATCAGGATATCAATACCTTACAAACTACTACTACAATACTTTTCAAAAGTAACCTGTTCCAATATAAGTTCAATCAACAACAGTCTTTTTGCTAATTTTATCAAAAGAATAGGTACCTATCCCATTTTAAGCATTCCAACTTCATATATGACTGTATATATTCATACTTCTCTGTAATCGTTTGACCTACTGTCAATTTAATTTTGCCAGACACAAAGGGTGCCGCCTTATCGCCATGTTCTTCTATTTGGGTCAAATGTGATGGGTGGTGATCATAATTAACTTTCGTACAATTACGATGAAAAGATTCAAGCAAATACAGCCGTGACAAACTTCCATAGAACCGACTATTTCTCTAATTAATTGAGAAAACGGAGAACAAAGAAGGTTTCATTTCTATATCGGTTATTTTAATATGAATTTTATAGACAATTGCGGTTTATTTTTTTAGTGTAGTGACTTTTTTGAAAGTACGATTAATTTTAGGGTAGAACTAATGAAACGACTATTAATTGTTGGAACTTATAAAGAATCAACACTTCGAGTAATGAAACTCAAAAGGGTTCAAGAGATGAGCCAATTTTTGTGGAGAATGTTAACTGAATTCCTACTGACATTCGAACTCTGTAATATTTCTTAAAAATGATATGATATGACAAAGACAACAAGGGTTATGTCTGATTAAATCAGATAAAAATATTGTAAACCACTCATAAATTATTTAAAGGAATGAATTATTCATAAATAATAAATCTTCAGTTGTGAATAATGTTTTAAATCTCATTAGTCGGCATGTCGCTTGGGTAGTTCGAGGGGGGTGCAAGTAATTGGAAAATGATGTTTATTTTAAAATTTAAACTATCAATATACTTTACTTAAATGATCTATACAGTAGGTACATAAATATGTCCAAATATTTATTATTTCTATAAAAATAATAGTAAGTAATTTATTTAAATTAATATATTCTGCAAATTTTTGATTTCTTTCTTTATGCTGAAAGCTTTATGAAAATACAAAGATAAAGAAATATCTTATTTTCTTAAGTCAATGTTTAAAGAGAAATCAACTTTTTTAAGTCTAAAAGAATCAAGATATGTGTGTTATAATGACAAAATAACAATGAAGGTTATGCAAGTAATAAAACGATTTATTTTTTTCTGCATCATAAGTTACAATGATAAAACAAAGACACAGATGGAAGGAAGGTAATACTTAGATCACCATATAAGCGTTTACAGCTAACCTTTTAAGCATGGAAAAATAGAAATAATCTTACTGTGTTGAATTCTTAAGGATTTTCTTTAAATAATTGAAGAATATTTTGTAATAAAGTATTTAAAGTTTAAACTAGTTAATTTATGCAACGTGGCTATTGTGAACGTACAAGCAACAGTAAAAATTTCGTGATTTTAATTAAAAACATTCCACAAACAAATATTAAAATATCCAGTTCAATTTGTCCATACTAACATGGAGCGACGGAATTTTAAATACTTATATTGTGTGAAGGTGGGCAAGTTAATTCACACATTTTGGTTAAAGTTCTTTTTGTGCTTTACATTCTATAATTAACAAGTTTTTTGTTTTTAAGTAATCAACAAAAGTTTCATTAATAACATTCAGTATTTATATTTAAAATAATTGTTTAAGTGCGAGTCGGATTCGTCCATTGAGAGTTCCGTACCAATTTCAGAATTATGGGTCAACGGGACCTACAACTTATAAAGGTTGACAAACTTAAGTTTGCGGATGTATTCTCTACAAATAAAGGAAGGATAAATTACGATAATTAATGTTACTTTTAAATAATTATAATGTTAAAACATCTAAACTATTTAAATAAAAATGGCAACTTAAGCATATTTCTACACAAATGGCAACTTAAGCATATTTCTATTAATCAATCTACAAATCTTCATCGTATTAAATCTCGCGCAGTATTGTGCACCTGCACCTGCGTAATGGTCTGGCGGTCGTGTGTTTCCTTACAGCACCGCTAATTGTTTTTATCTATATACTTTTTTTATAATATATTAATTTATTTAATTTATAAAAATGTAACCACTTATTCTCTCCTCCTATTATATATATTTAATTTAAATAGAATGATGTCGAAATTCCTTGAGTTAATTCCTCGGACCCTGGAGACCATCATTGAGTCCTATCGTAATTGAATTCAGTCTAGTCATTTATAATTGAACACGCCCTAAATTGTTTAACTACGCTGTTAATTCATATACCCTAGTCATTTGGGCTTTGAATAAAATTATATAGGCATAACACAAATTTCGGTTAAAATATTTCAATTATTGAGGCTAGTGGTGGCTCTAGTGAAAACTCGAGGAAATGAAATATTTATTTTAATGTATAGTTTCATTTCCTCCCGCCCCTCAACACAAAATGCCTCCAGGATTCTGCGGTAAGTGGGGAAGGGAGTGTCTTAACTAGGTTCCCTCTATCTTGCTGAGAGTGGGTTACAGCGTGAAGTATTTCAATTTTCATTTTTAAGCTATCATAAATCCCTTGTATATCCTAAAGATCAACTTCATCACTACAATCTGTCCCTGGCTTATCACTCAGAACCCCTAGACCAATAAGCGTTTTAAATATACATATAATTATGTTTTATTAATATCATATTTTGTATTGAATATCAGGTAATAACCTTCTGTACTCGTAATCACGAAGCAATATAATATTTCATTATCAACTTGTAGATTCAAGGCAATGTGACTTAGCTCGCCTTCATTTAATATTTCACTATGGACAAAATTAAGAAATATCGATATGGCTTAATTTTGTCCATAATGCCATAGTGCAGCAAAAAGATATAAAAAGCGCCAAAAATCAAATATTTGGCGAGCTTCCTGACGAGTAGCTGAATATTAGGGCAAAGTGTTTGGCCGGTGTGTGTGTGGCTTCAATCATATTTTATGGATTGCTTCATAGAGAAAATATACCGCAATAGTAATTCATCAAAAGAAAACAGTAGAGGTGGTTGTTATTTTAATAACAAGGGATCACGTTATGACAAAAAAAATATGATTTTGTTGAAGATTTTAGATAAATATTTGTCGGTGCCACAAAGCAGTTTTCAGAGCATCTTTTCCCTGAAGCTGAGATGACTATAGACTTATAAAAAAGAAGTAAATCACTTCCTGAAAAGGCAGAAAAAATAAGATGTTATAATTATGCAATTTTTACTTAATTTATAATGAAAAGTCCGGTAAAAAATGACAACGCCGCGTGCAAGCGTTGGGTTCGCCACCCAACACGCAACGTCTTTTAAATAAACTTTAATAATGTGGAGAACGGAAGCCTGCCTCACTAAATCTGGGAGTACCCTGAATGTAAAAATTTTGTTGAGACTTTAATACTTGTAATACTTCTAAGATTATGTACAGAGAGTACATAGAAATAGGTCCATACCTTTCATTTTGTATTTACAGAAACAAATACAATATTAATAATATGGGCCCATTCTTTTAACAGATCCATGTGAAGTAATTGGTAAATAGTTATCAGATAACATTTATTGTTTTTTAGAACACCTTGCATAGAAGCGATGTACACGTAAGCTAAGTAAGCGACTATTAAGATTAATGTGGTTTCATAGTACGCTCATACGCTGTACGGAGGCTCTGCCCCTCTTCCCTCTTCGAGAGGGCGCCCTCAGTTCTCTTCGAACCTCTAACGTGAGCGGATGTTTGGCCGCGCTTAAAATAGTGACGAATCAAGAGTTGACATTTTTCTATAATAATCGTGTTGTGACTATAGAAAAGCTGTGAGCTCATTGGATTTATACTCCTGTAAGTATTTCAATAATGATTTATCTAACCAAAGTTCAAAGTTCAAAGCTCTCTAATGTTTAAATAACCGGAGGCATTCGGTAAATGTTTTGTTTAGTTCACCTTCATTTATTTGGTAAACTCAGGTGAGGTAGAGTTGAAATCTGAAAAATATCCGTATTCGTATAGCCCTATAATAGTTTCCTTATATGATTTAGATTGAAACGTTTTTGCGGTACACTGTTTTATTTTTAAAGCTTGCGAGTGTAGTTAAGTTAGAGACAATAAAATTATAAAAACGTGACTATTTCTTCATATCCTGTACGTAATTGAATTTGCTTCATTTACATTGCTTGTGGCCAAGGTTTAAATCAACTTTATATATAATATATAAAATAATAATTTAACGACTTAAAAAAAACTATAATAAAAACTACTTCAGTATACTTGATGGCTTCAAAGATAACAATTATTTCTTGGAAGTCTTATGAATCATACACGACATTGGGATTAGTGATTCTGATTACATTTTCACATTTAGAACTAGGTGTCTCCATTAACTTTTTGTAAGCTAAAAGTAAGTTAAACGAAGTCTTTAAATTATGTTAAATTATTGTATTTAGTATAAATAATTAATATATTCATCCATTAGGAATTGGCACATTTAATAATTAACAATAAAATAAAGACATTTATTTTGAATTTTTAAAAAAAATATTTTATAACGTAAGGTGTCCTTCATACATAGATTATTTCGCAATTAAATCTTAGCAAATTAGCATTAATATACTAATTAGTGATTTGAGATAAGGTAATTTAAAAGCAACACTAAAGTATGGTAAATTTGAAATTTTAACAACTTTGTACATTTGACTATGTCCAATTTTTTCGGACTATGTTGAATGAAGAAATACTCGTATATCCACTAAATCCGAATTCCGAAAGTCTATCTTGCACACACATTCATTAAAATAATAATTTAAAAGCCTTTAACTCCGTTTTGATCTTATCCTTTATCTATTTTGTCTAAAAATACAATTTACTTAAGCATATAATTTGATGGATTCTACAAAATTTTTACTAGTATACAAGTATGTGACATATATAATATTTTTACTTTATTATTGGGAAAGAAATGAATAAATATATAATGGTGTCACACTTTTTATTACAAAATATCTTTAGCATACTTAAAAACATCAATATCAATAGAAATTAACAAAACAAAACCATTAAGGACGCTTTTTTGTTTGATCTATGCCCGACATTTTCCTGGTTGCTGCATCAAAAGAAGCAAATTTTATCCTTTTGATAGTTTTCCTTCATGGCGTTGTTAATGAATTCTAAACACGAATTTCGCGGCTCATAGTTTAACAAAAATGATTGATGAGAAGACTGAAAAAAGAAATGTATTTGTTCGATCGGATAAAATAGATTGGGAGGTGAGATAAAGGCTGAAGAGCGCCCTTGGGAGGGCCTACAGAATCTACAGAGTATTGGAATTTATGAAACAGGTATCTAAGGGGCGCAAAATTAATAGCGCGAAGGTGTTTATTCTGTTTTTTGAATATAACCTTTAGAAATCTTCAATTACGGTACGTTATCAAAATAACGAGGCAAAACCTTCTGAATTCTGAAGGGAAAATGGTACACAAAAGTGTCTTAATGGGAGTGTCTTGACATGAGGTTCCCAGGTTCCCTCAGTCTACCCTCCTATGTTCAGTATAAAGCATGAAGCACAAAAAATGTAAATAAAATGATATATGTGTCAAAAACATATTAGCTTACGCCTTTCTTTCAAGTTCCAATACACGAGATAAGTGTAAAACTTTGAGTTACGCCGCCGGAAGCAAAACATTTTCGTTAAAAGAAAATGATATCGATAAAGTGAAAATCCTTGTACAGCAAAATACACAAAGATGTTATGTTACATATAAAAATACATAAGTATATAGGTTCTATATTATTACCTATCTTTGCAATTTTTATACTCATACTTAAATAAGCTATTATGTTAAATGGAAGTACAATTATTTTGAATCCGTCTGTTAAAACTTGTATAAAATACTAGTCTGAATGTTTACAACAATGTTAGGTTATTTCTAAAAAACTTAATAGTTTGAAGCACTAATACGATTGACTAATTAATATTATTTTCAACTTTAGGAACAGGAAAAACATGTTTCTTATTTTTGAAGATCTACTACTATTCGTATAACAAATTATCTGATGTGTTATTTTAGGAAAAAAGTCAATTATTCATTTATATATATGCTTTAATGTTTTTTTATAAAAAAACTAGCGGCCCGCCCGCGGCTTTGCCCGCTTGAACTACAAAATAAAATAAAATGATGAAAAAAAAAACCAAAAAATTAAAATGTTAAGAGTGGACAACCCATATCACTTAAGGGTATGAAAAATAGATGTTAGCCGATTCTCAGACCTACTCAATATGCTCACAAAATTTCATAACAATCGGTCAAGCCGTTTCGGAGGAGTACGGGAACGAACATTGTGACACGAGAATTTTATATATAAGATAATAATTTAATTTATATAAATCAAAAATAATGAAAAATGAAACAATGCAAAAATAAACCAAAAATATTGATTCAATTTATAGCGCGTTTGGAAATCGCATCTATGAAGATGCAATAATATAGAGTATTTGAAAAATATGTAGGTACATACATACCTATATTTTTACTATTAAAGTTAGACAACGGGGCTAAAAGTGGAACCAAATAACTAGCCCATGCTTTGGTAATATGATTAAAATAATTTATGTCATACTTTATTAGCTTGAGTTTGACCAATCGCTATCCTGAATCATTTTTTTATACAATATATTGCGTGTGCGTGTTTACGCAGTTAATTAATAAAAAAATGTGTTTAATTTTTAGGATCAAAAATTAATATTCATTTAGTATCTTCTAATGTAGTCACGCAAACAGCATTTTAATTTTTAACACATGTCACTTTTTACAAACATCCATTATCGTAATAACGTTGGATATTAAATTAAGGTTTTAATTAATGATCGAAGCTCCCTCCAATTTGACCCTTACGTTCCCAATTTATATTGCCTTTATATCGTGAGTTTGGGATAATAATTAATTAAATTGATAAAATGAAGCACGAACGGGGTCACAGAAATGGCTGACCTTTTATATTTATAACATACAAAAAATTTTATATTGTGCAAAAATTTACATAATCTTTACATACTTTTGCCTAAAAAAAACTATTTTCTTTATAGTATTAATAATTTCATCGTCACAAATAAAAATAAAAAAAAATGTACAATTCAAATATGGCTGACATGTCTTTATGACATATCACGTCATATTTTTTATTGTGATTTCGTTAGCTTATGTTTTTGAAATTGCAATTACAATGAATAAGATGCAAAAAAACCAATTTTAAACAAAATGGAAAATAAACAATTTTGTTTTTGTTAATTTTTAAAGTGCTTTGTGTTAATGTGTAAACGTTTCGCCGCGCCCCGGGATTCGTTCCGGGGTAACTAGGTCAGGCAATTTGTCCCGGCCATCTATCTCACGGGAAGCTCGGCTATAACTTGATTATGACTCGGTTTGTATAAGTTATTATACCTATTTAATATATTTTTTATAAGAAACAGCTCAAGGCAATTTCAATAAGGTAATATTATATGCAGTGCATTGCTTTTGCATTTTTATTACGTGCGTCTGTATATGTTGAAGAAATAATACTTTCTGTAATATTTTTATTTTAAGGGGAACCTAAACATAATTCAACTTAGTAACGTGTTTTGATTGTAAAATACTTTTGTTTGGCAGAACCCAATGTCTCACTTTGTGTAAATAATTTCAACGATTAATAATAATTATTTTATAATGATTTCAACAAAGTGTACTCGCGTTCAACCACACAACCAAAACAAAAAGGCGAAGGTGATACTGATACCATAAAAGCTTTCTATACTTTTGAAACTTGATACTATAATACAAATATTTGCAACGTTACCCTATATCGTGCAACCAACGCACAAAAGAAAATAAAATAGGTCAAAATACAATCGTGGTTTCCTCGAAGAAAATTCTCAATAGTAGTTGGACTTCATCTATGTTGCTTTAATAAAAACCTAAGCAAACAAGACTCGAGAGCTCATATAAAAAGCGAAGACATGTACTGGTGCCCGGGATTTGATAATAAAAGCGGGTCGAGAAAATCGTCCCGGACGTAATCTTTCTTATTAGGAACGTGGTCAGCATTGACCTAATGAAGTACATATTTTGAATGTCTTTTAAACTTCATAGTTAAAATGAAAAGCGAATTTATTGTTTGTTATTTCTTATGTCGTATGGTTGAAGGGGTGTTACCAAGAAGGGGAGGTTTTTTAAGAAGATAATTGTAGTAAAAGATTCAACTTCATTGATATATATGACTTAGTTAACTAATTTAGATTTTAATTTCTTTATGTTTTATGTATGCTGGAAAATGCAATGCAACATTTTGTATGTATATGTAGATTAATCTGGTCACATTTAAGCTTAACCACGATAATATCTTTGTTTTTTTTTGTTTAGTGATTCTTAACCTTTTATTGAAGTAACTTAATTGATTTTTAAATTTATTAAAAAGCTTATATATAGTCAAACTATCAGATTAGCAGAGAAAACTTAATTAAAAGTTAATATAGCATTACCCACAAAGTAAGCAAAGTGTAAACTAATCAAGCGACTGGCTAACTGCATGCTTTTGTCATCCAATTAGTTCGTTGACACGCTCGACCGTCGACCGTCGACCGTCGACGCCATAACCCATTCACAAACGTAACGAAGCCGCAGTAGGAATGCTAATTAATTGTACACAATAAACGCTACTTAATTGAAATACTCTTGATAGATTAGGATTTACTGTTTTCTCAGCCTTGCCTGAGGTGTGGTGGCCGTAGGTCGGGGATACTAGTTATTATTTAAACAATAGAAAAATATAATTGGGTTTAGTTTGAAGTTGAGTTTTATTTCATTTTTATGGTTCCCTACCTCAAAAGAAAAAACCGTGCTCTCAAGTGCGACTCGCACTCAAGTCACTCGCACTTGACCGATTCTTTACATTTTCAATTTTCTGTTTATAAAATAGCCTAAACAGAAAATACAATAAATTGGTGTCTCTGACATATAACAGGTAACGTTACAGGTTTTATTTTTATGATCTTCTTGTATTTATAAAAATCGTTATTGATTTTATTTATGTTTGAAAATTGGTTTTGTGGTTATTTTTTTAAAAGGTAAAATCTTTTTTAACATTATGCCTAAAGCTAGCAAGCTGGGACTTGTGCTAATGAGGCGGATCGCTCACGTTGCAGCTGCCCACACAGAAAGCTCTACACATGATAATATAACACAAGTTCCACATTTTAAAGTGTTATTTACACATTGAGGGTAACTAAAATTTGTTAAGTTTTTATGACAATTTACGCAACAGGACGTAAAATGACAAAAAATGTACCAATCATTAGTTTTAATTATATCAAATTGAAATCGAAAAATATATACATACGCATATATGTAAATATGTACATCGTATTCCTTAGGGATCTCCAGTATATTTATTTTCATTAAATTACATTTTTCACAAGAACGTCACTTGAGAAAAACTTATTTGACCTTGTGTTTTATATTAATAAGAATATTTTATTATGTCTGCAATAATATTATTTATTATTACAATAGGTACGTACACTTAATGATAATTATCTACTATTTTTCTTTAAGATTTTATATGTTTGTTGTTACTTTTTGTCGTTGTCGTAAGTGCACTTCGTTTGTGTCAATACGTTGTTTTTGTACTTTTTAAAATGAATCGACAGCTTAATGGTTACAGCGTATATTACTTTAGCGCGATATTTTTAGCACAGCATGTTAAATTGTTCCAAGGGCTGGCTGAAGGAATTTTATCATGCTTTAATTTAGGTTAGATTGTTGCAATTACAAATATTAATCGGTGTCGAGGCAAAGCGCGGCGTTGAGTTCTGCCACTCAACACTCAATGCCTTCACACTCAACTCACAATCGGTAGAAAGTGGGGGACGGAGTGTTACAGTAGGTTCCCTCTGCCTACCCTGTTGTGTGTGGGATACAGCATGGAGCTGATTTATTTACAATGTTAATAACAATTCATTCACTCATGTTGATATTTCTAAACTGGTTATTGTAACTATGTTTGCACAACTGGGTGCAAGGTTGTGTTCTCGTTTAGGTCATTCTATGTCATAAGGCATCACGTTCATTATATGACTGTTGTTCAGTCTATAAATAAATATATATATATCAGTTTATAAATGTACTTAATTTTGTATTTAGTTAAGCTTTTTTATGTCAAATAATATCCAATATATGGGAATAATTTATCAAATAATTAAAGACGTTAGTCAAACGTGTTAAGAATAGGCAATTTTTGATAACGTTAACCTAAATTCCATTTAAGTACTTATATTTGAAAAAAATTTTAACTAAAATAACAATAGGTACATCGCATTGGAAGAATACGTATTATTAAAACAAAAAAAACTTGTAGTGACTGTACGATTGTATCCAGCTAAAGAAAAATATATTAAATAAGTTTCCTCTTATTGTGATTCCTCTCACGTTTGTTTTTTATATCATGAAGCCTATTGAAGACGTTGTAATTGGAACGTTTAGCTAAACTGCTATTGTAATTCTTTGCATTTCCCGCATTTTTTACTGGAAAAAAGAGTTTGAACTTCTAACTTAGAAGGTAGTTAAATGGCGCATTTTGTCTGATTAATCCAAGAAAACACTATAAAATAAACAAAACCATTTGTGGTTTATGCTTCATCTTTTTACTAAAGCCTTGAAGCCCTACATTGCACGTGACTTAATTATAAAAAAATATATATTTTATTTACTGCATTGGATTCGGCCCAACAAAAATTGCAAGTGATATTAAAATAACGAAAGGAAAAGACTACATTTCCATTTGACCATGTCTTATTATTACTTTAAACACATATGTAAAGATAAATGTGTATTTATCTTTATTATATCTATCTTTATTATATATATCTGATATTATATGTGTATTTACATATCACATATAATATCAGATATATATATAGAAATTGAAAGAACATTTGGTTTCACTTATCGTGTGCTAAAAGCAGTAGTATTTTACAGTTCACTGGCTGCAGTATGAATTACAAGCGGGAGTCATAGCGAGGACGCAATGGACCATGAGTACCGCTTCTGACGTTAAGCTTCGTTTATTTCTCGGTATTAAATCCAATTATTTGCAAATCGTATATATATCTTGATTTTTCTATATGGATGATCGTAGGGCCTCTTTTCTGCATATAATATTTTATTTTTGTTCAAATATAACTTTGACATGAGAATTATTAAATGTTAACCTATTAATATAGTTGTAACTGTTATTTCATTAATTATGTATCAAACTCAGTATTAAAATTACCATTTTAGGAGTGACTTCACTTTAAAAGGTTATATATCTAACAAGATTTCAAAAAAATAAGATATAATAAACTTACAAGTGGTTTTGCTACATCGTATATGGTAATGTTACAAGAGTTTAAGCAGCCAGCTTGCAATCTACAATCCTTTCTATATGTTTGTATACATAGAATGTTTGTATTGTTTGTCTGTATGTGGAGAAACCGGTCTCCAAGTCACCGGGTTATTGTAGCTATCGCACGTTTCCGTTTAGAGCTCGAAAGTGTGGCAACGAAAGGGTTGAACACACGCCTATAGAGTTCAGGCTAATAGGATGCTGTGCCTCTTTGACGGTTTTCATGTGGCTGTGACGTCTCTTGCTGATTGACGTCCTCGTTTCTAGTTCGCACTATTAGCGAAATTGTAATGTAGATATGGAAAGTTCTTGTTTACCATACTTCTTTATTCCTTGTTAACGTTTGTATATAAAAAAAGTATTTTTATTTGAATATTGACTGAGTACTTATATTAAACTAAATACTTCAATTTTATAATAATTTTCTAAGATATATTTCATTTTCGCATAATAATTTAAATGATCAATGAAATTTGCTGAAAAAGATAGTGTAATCTCTTAAAGTTAACTTTATAATACAAAATGGAGTCGAGAAAAATATATAAACTCCATAAAACATTGGCACAAAAAGAAATATAATAACAGAGTATATTTTCTTATAATTAAACGTTATATTAAATACCACAAAAAAACTAAAGAAGATTAAATAATGTCGTTGTAGAGTTTTGATAACTTTGCTTCGACTAAGAAGCTCGAAAGTTGAAAAGCTGCTTTGTTACTTCGAAGCTATAAGGCTAGTTCAACGTCTAGTTACTTGTAGGTATATATATTTACCTGCAAAGCTATCCTGACAATGAGTCACCGGTCATACACAGATTCCATAGATAAGTATACTTATATAGTGTATACTGCATAAGTATGACGCATGCGCCTTGCACTGTGAATCAGGCTGAGAATGTCCGCCGTGTTTTTTGTTTGTTTGCGAATAATCGCAGCTCTTACTTTAAACAGCGTTTCTAATTGATACTGTCCTGATTGTAAACTGTTCCAAGTACCTAGAAATACATGATACGGTCAATTTGAAGTTTCTCAAGTCTTAGTATAAGTAATGCACTTTAGCGAACGAATAGAGAATATACGTTTAAGTTCTTATGTTTTAGTATATATTAGATATTTTAGTGCATATGTGAGATTTTTAATAACCTTTTGATAAATTTATTGAAAATGTAATAGATTATTAAATATTTATTTGACATTAAATATCACAATAAATATCTTCTGCCATATTCTCTATCCATAATATCGACAATATATAAGACAGTACAAATTTAATATCGTCCATATAGCGTGCAAATGCCAGTTTACTGACACGGAAGAACCCTCGGTCACACTTGACCCGTTTCAAAACTATTTGCTTAAATTTATTATAGTGTCGAGATTGACGAATACTATTATTATATTGCGCTTTATGTTAACTTTATTTTTTGTTATTGTTTTAGTATTATTATTTAAAATATTATTTCGAAATATATCAATAAACTTACATGTACGTAGGTATCTAAAAGACTAAAACATAAGAAACACCAAGAATATACTAGATAGTCTCCCAAAACAATTAAAATAAAAGGTAAGAATTGTATTAACAATTATATTATTAGCATTCCTTCTTACTTAGACTAATACTTTTATTCTAATAATATAATATATATTTCATTCATACACTAAAGTAAGGAGGCACCATACCAAGTCTTAGCTATTGTGATGTTAAAACATACGAGTATGTTATAATCATTTCTCATTATATGGCTTAGTAAGCCAGAGTGTCCTCACGCCTGACCTATTTCCTTAATCCACAGTTTGAATAACTTTAATAACAATAATTGTTAGAAGTCGTCAAAATATAAAACTCTGCTAATTAAAAAAACTGTTTGTGAAATATTATTAAAAAAGTTAAACTAATTCTTCTAATTTGTACTATTTCAAATGATGTATCCTTTTAATATATTTTTTAATATGTCAGTAATACTAAATGTGTAATAAACTTTATATTATAAGCTCATTTATTCAGGCCGCTCCGCCTTTTTTGACCTATTTCCGTTACAATATACCCAACTTATAATGGAGTCACCATGATTCACGAAACTTTGCGGGTCCACAGTTCATATCCCGTTGAAGGATCAAAGTTACAAACTATTATCAGTTTCCCTTCATCTGGGTTGTTGTGAAACAAGATTAGGACAATATGCTGAACATTTATGACGAAACTTTGTGCTTTGGGCAATCCATTATGTGTTCATATATTGAGATAAAAGGGTCGTAGTGTTAGTCATATTTCACGTTTAAAAAAAAAAACATCAACTTCACGCTATATCCCGCACATAGCAGGGTAAGCAGAGGGAACCAAGTGTTAAAACACTCCGTTCCCCACTTTCCACCTAATTCTGGAGGCATTGCATGTTTCATTTTTATTGTATCCATATATAATTCACCAAACTA
This sequence comes from Heliconius melpomene rosina, assembly GCF_056956725.1. Taxonomy (NCBI): domain Eukaryota; kingdom Metazoa; phylum Arthropoda; class Insecta; order Lepidoptera; family Nymphalidae; genus Heliconius; species Heliconius melpomene. The sequence goes on along the minus strand of NC_140401.1, from coordinate 2,255,965 downwards.
ATATAGTTTAAAATATGGTCGTGGCCACACTTGTAATTAGATGATTTCGAACGACCATGGTCAACTAATGTCATTTAGAGTGAATGTCCTTCTGTAAGCCTTTGTTAGGTAATTTTCATGTGTTTTTAGTAATATTGTCGTTTCCTCACAATATTCAATGAAATCTGTTGCAAGAACGCATTTTTATCTTCTTTTCGAAAATACTTAGTTACTTAATGTGTTGTTTCATTATGTTTTTACGTTTTATGTTGTATTTTAAAGCGATATATGTTAGAAATACCGCTCTTATCTAGCATTAGCATAAATATATACTAACTTTAATTTTATCTCTGAGCTACTATAGCAAACGTTATCTATATACCTAGTCAAGGTAAACCGTATAAAAAGGAAATTAGCATTACCAATTATATTTACAGTTAATATAGAAAAAAAACTAGAAATTTGCCGCATCACCTTTGGAGTCCTAGCTCGTGTAAATATGTACCTCTATGTATGATAATTAATATAGAAAAATATAAATTGTAATGTCACTTTCATTATTTATCTACCAAGATTAAACATAAAGTTTGAGCGTATATTTCGTTTTAAAGAGACTATAAAAAATACACACAAAAGTTTTATTTTTAATTTAGAAAGATTGTCTAATACTATAATTCTTCAAATATGTCCTATTTATAATAATTTCGACAGTAAATTCACTTGTATTTGCGGGTATCTAAAAGATACAAGTGCGCGGGATCGATTTCTTAGCAACGTGACACCCTCGTATCTAATGACACCGTTCATATTTGCCTCGATCTAGTTACGTTTTCTAATTACTTTTCATTCTATGTTCGAGATTTTTCGTTCAGAAATATTAAATTAATGCGTTCAATATTTTTATATTTATAAATTATATTATTTTTGTATAATATATAACCTAATGTTTATAGGTGTTTTAGACAAAATCTTAAAAAAAAAATTAGACTTATTTATAAAAAATCTATTAACTTAACAAAAAAATCACTTCGAAACGGGGTTATTAAAAAGCATAATGGAGATTTTGCATTTTTTTTCATCTATACACTGTATCCCGCAATTAGTAGAGGCTAGTGTTAATACTCTCCACTCTTCACTTCCCCAAATTCTGGAGGCACTACATTAAAACAAAAAATTAAAATATTTAATATTCGTTTACAGTCACACGCTTGTGCTCCTTGAATGGCCGAATGGCCAATGGCAATGGAAGAATGGCCTTAAATTTAACTTATAAATTATATTTTAAATTTAATAAAATGGAAGGTACGCCATGGCATCTGTTCAAGAAATAGCCATGTAAATCCCATAAATCCCCTTAGTTGAGAATAGTGCGGAATTTAGCGTGAACAACAAAAGGCGATGCGACAGACCGAGACGTAGACAGACAGACGGCTGCAATCGCTGACTATTCCGAATGGATTACTATTTTTAATTTGTCGTGCCTATTTAATACCTTTTGGCTTTTATGTGATAAAATTCACTGTAGGTTTTAATTATTTTTTTACAGTGAACTTAATTATAATATTATTCTTTTCTTTTTGTTTATTCCTTTTTGTCGTTAAGTTACATTCAAATTCTTATAGCATAAAAATCTTATAGCATAAAAAATGGGACAAGAGAACATGATCGTCATTTGTTTGGTAAAAAATAGTAAAAAGAAGGGTAAATTGTTCTGTAGTAATAAAACTCAATTCTAAATTAAAAACAACATAATTAACTAATTGCACTTGGGAATATAAATAAGAGGTGATTTTTTACAATTTTCTTAAATATTTTTTCTACATTATTGTGAAAGATTAAAAGAAAATATTTTGTATTACATTTTATAACACCTTTATTAATTATATTGCTACACATGCTGAAATTTGATTACAATACACAACTAGGTTTTGTTAAATATGAAAAACTAATTCAGCATAAACTACAAAAACAAGTTGCAACACTATTCATTGCTTACTGGTTAGAAAATAGAAATCTGCTTTAAGGTTGAAATTAAATACTTATGATAATAGCCACTATATGAAATATAAATTAATAAATAACACAATTGTGTCAATATACGTTGCTTTTTACAAATATTGTTTATATTACAGGTAATAATGCCTACTTGTTTTTATATCAATTGATTTAATATTATAATATTAATATAGACTTAAAAATATAACCTCAAAATCATTAATTTCGTTGTATTATTACTATTTCTCATAGAAGTACGCGCTGCATTGAAATTATACTAATGTTGTAAATTTTTATTTATAGATATTAGTTATAGAGTTATATTAGTTATTGAAGTAAAACAGTTTTTTTTGTAGATAGAATATATGAACACTGAGTGAGACATTACCCTTTTTAATGATGAGCATATTATATTATTGAGACTGCAAGGAAATAATAATAACAGATTTTAGTTTTACCTCTTTATTTTAATTGTGAAAGAAACATCTAAAATAACATATTAATGTCAGCTTTACTACGATTTTCATTTTTATTATACTAGTGAAAGATGATCGGAAGTCAGAAGTTGAGGTAATTCCGCCATTAGTTTGGATTACTCTCTGTAATGGTACTGGAGTGTAAAAGCTTTAGACATCTATAGGAAATTTCTCCACTAAACCTTTTTATGACGAGTAATGGCGGTTGAAAACATATTCCGTTTTATATATTGTACGACAATATATAAAATGGAATATAATGGTATTGTGACGATTATTACTTTATTTTCAGTATACTGACGCTTTCATGGCGCAGAGGCACTAGGGTGTGACTGTAACGCGATGGTTGTGGGTTCGATACCCACTCGAGACAATGAACTATTTAAATTTATATTTTAATTTCTTCGTTCTGGTGTCGAGGCAAAGCGGGGCGTTGAATTCCGCTTCTCAACACGCAATGCCTTCTGGAATTCGGCGGAAAGTGGACAACAGAGTATCTTAACACGGGGTACAGCGTGAAGCTGATTTATATTTGTATATTTGATATATGTTTATACTATTATATCCGTTTTAGACATATTGTTAAGGAAATATTTTGGTATCTACATTATTATAAAGCTATATAGAAGAAGCTTTTATAAATCTCCCGTATGTACAAACTAAAGTATCATTTTCTATACTAAACTTTGCTCGCAACTTCTCAAATATGCTCGAGGTATTTTCTTTCAAAGCATAATATGGAACGTACAATGTATGCACAACATATGAAGTTTCTCATAAGTTACCATTAACGAGAGCGGAGAGCGCACACAAGCCTCGCTTAACTAGGTCTTTTATTCGAGATATCCTGAATATTATATAGACACAAAACCAGGCCAGTAAAGTTCATCGTCCAGAGCAAAGACCTCTTATATCGATCTAAGTTATTAATGAAAATTTCAACTCTACGAGAACACTTCACTACTTACCTGCAAGTTTGTTGAAGCTTTATAGTCGATTAATATTTCTAAAGTTTCTGAAGTTGGAGACAAACGGTACTTGTGGTATTAATTATTGGTTTTAACGTTCAATAAAATTATAATATAGTATGATAAAATAACTGTAAAAATATAGTAGTAGTGACTGGTATTATAATAAACTGCATACGTATACATAAAAATATTAAAATTTTTAGAAGTCATTTGTTAAAAATATCGATATCTATAAAGATATTCTGCAGGTAGCGTACTTTATACTTTAGTGGATTGACTAATATCGGGAAGAGGTCTATTGATGAGTCCCACAGCACCATCTATGCGTGGTGTAAAAACAGCTGCACTTTCAGCACAATTGACTGATCTATATAAATGAGAGATTGTGATAAAAAGTAAGAGACATTTGTTTTTCTATTGTATGTGATATATTTTAGAAGTTATCAAAGAATCTATTTGTAAGACCGTTGTAGAGCAGCGGCGGGCCATCTCACTGTGGACATGACGGTTGTAGGGGAAATAATTATTTTTATTCGCTCTGATAACAAAACATAGTTCGGCGTTGTGTTTGGTAACTCAACACGCAATATCTCGAAAATTGGACGGGTAATGGAAAAATTGGGGAAAATAGAGAAAAGAAAATCTTAATACTAAGCTTTCTCTGACTATTCCATTTGCGGGATACTGCGTGAACTAAGCTAAATAAAAATAAACATTATTATGATATAATTTTTTTGTGTCAATACCGTGCGTTTACAAGCTATTAGCAAGTTGATATAATAAGCAAAAGCAAACCTGTTCATAATGCCAACATTGGAGCCGGTTTCCACATCTTAAAATAAGTGCCATAGTTAATAATACAGTACGCATGTGTCAACAAAAATATATCTGTTTTAAAAATGGTTTACATCTAAACTTATTTTAAGAAAAGCGTATGATAGCATATTTTTGTTATCAATAACCTGAAAAAGGTTAAAGGTTAACGTAAGACATTTGTTATTGCAAAAGTAGTATGTATATTTTATTAATATCAATAAATCAATGTCCTTAATTTAGGTTAGTCAAGGGCACAAGCATGTGAGCCTCTAGTATTCGGCCAAAATTGGGGAGCGGAGTGCCTTAACACTAGGGCACTACCCTGTTACGTGAAAGTGCGTGAATCTAAAAAAAAACATTGTTTTAAACAATTTACAATTTAACAGCATAGGTGTAGATCCGACATTAATCTACCTAACTGTGTGTAGATAATAAATGGCGCCAATTACTATTCTAGAAGGCTCCTATTATGAATGGAGGTGTCTTCCGTTGGCTGCTGACTGTTGGTATCATATTCATTGTTACCCGGCCTTGGCGCCTTTCACTTGTATATTGTAATTGTATCTGGAGGAACTGTGAAATTTTGTAATATATCAACTAATTTTAGCTTCAAAATGGTATTATACTGTTTTTAATACATTAGAATATATAAAAAATAGCGCATTCGGTGATAAATCAGAATTATGCATATTAAGCATATTATTAAGAAGTTAAGAAGTACTTCAGCTCTTCATTTCTGGAGTTTCCAGCGTGCCAGTTCAGCACAATTCACTTTGCCAGTGTCAAGTTGTAAGGAAAACACACCAAGAATTGGTCGATAAAAAAAAGAGATAACTGTACACAAGTATAGAATATGTAAAATGAGATCTTGTAACTTAAGAAGTATGTAGGGTTCAATTTCATTAGCTTGTTGTAATTATTATTTTTTAATAAATCAATAGAAAATTTAAATTGATCTAAAATTGACAAATACAATATTTTAATTCAGTGTGCCTAAATTCTGGCATTTTTGTGGTATAGTTGTGATGCGGTTGTCGGCAGTACATGAAGGTTGTAGCGCCAATTACTAATATAAATGTAAATCTGAGAGAACGTTTAAGTTTGTTTATTTGGTGTTTGTTTGTTTGGTGGTTTCCCTATAAGGTCAAAACAAAGGAAAAAAATAGTTCCGTCAGTCCAATACAATTCTTTTTAACGTGCATAAAATGAAGATGCATAAGGATAAACAATATACGAATATAAAAATATAAGAAATAACGTTTGTAACATCAACTTCCACCAAGTTAAATAATGTGGGACTTACAGAGCAATAACATTGAAACGGTGAGAGTGAGCTTGCAGATAATTTACCACATTACGTATTCGCATCACAAGTATTTCTTTGCGGATACTGTCGTTTTTTGGCATTAGTAGTAAAATGTCTTTATAAGTCGAGTTTATAAATAACATTCAGGAAGTATTCAGAGGAAAATCTGGGTACAAGGGTACAAGCGTGTCAGTAAAATGCGACTGGTTGTGGGTTCGATTCCCATACGAGGAAATGGAATATTTAATATTTTCATTTCTTCGCTCTGGTGTAGAGGCAAAGCGCTACATTAAGTTCCGCCACTCAACAGGCAATGAGTGCTAGGCTCCCTCCCTCTACCCAAAAAAATATGAAGAGGTAATATTTTCCGAGCAAAATACGTTTCTTTTTCCTATTTAGTATAATATCATTTTGATATCTGTTATGTACATATATGTATGTAATTAATTAATATCAATGTGATAATATTACCACACTATACTCGTATTTCATTATGCTAATGTTTTTTTCTATTACAAAAAATAATAATTTTAACGATGACGCATTTAATTAAGCAATTAGTTTTTTTATGTCATTTATTACTTAGCACGTGACAAAAAAACGTTAATAGTATTTAATTATCTTAAAATTGAGAAATATTAAATTATTAAAATAATATTTAATTGATTTATTATATAATAAGATTGGCAAAAGAGTTCTGAATGTTCCGTTATCATACTGGTTAAAAACAATATTGCAAACAAGTCATGATTCGCAAAACAGGTTTTAAGATTTTTATATCCAATAAAACGTTAAAGTTATAAGTATACTTAACTTATATGTAACTCATATCTAGGTATGTATAAGTTAAGACATAAAAATTTAACGAATGGAAAGTTCTGGTAAAACAGCCGAAATGGAAATCTCTTATTTATACATTCAAATCCTTTTTTAATTGCATCATGAAGTAAATATAAAATAAACACGAATAATTTAGGTATCATAAGCTGTTTTTGGAGTATGCTTTAAAAATTCTTGTGTATTTCAAAATTCTTTCATTTTCCTAACATATAGGTAGGTATACATTTAATTTTTATGAGTACCTTACAGCGGAGATTGGAGTGTGTTGACATTAGGCTACTAATTTCCTTTAATGTGCGGGATAAGGCGAGAATCGGCTTAGCAGTATATTATAACAGCTATTATATTTTTATGTTGTATATTGATTGATTAAATATCTATACTATATCTATCTGTACTAAAACCTTGTCCTGACCTGGAGCCGCTTAGTTGGTGATTTTTACGAAAATAAGATTTTATGAGCAAATACATTCCTCCTTTTTAAAGATATCCTTTTTTTCATGTAAGAAGTAACATTTTTTTTATTTCTTTAGAAGTAATGTTTCTAAAAATTCTTTCGTAGTTTATATTAATTTTATAAAATAATACTTTTCTGTGTTTATTTAAGCAATTATTAAGTTACTTTAATAGTCCTTATGGGACGCTGTCAAATTGAAGACTCCATTAGAAGATGAGAAGCCCACTTGGAAACTCGAGAGCGCACAGCCAACCACAAGCTAAAAGATATTCTTCAGCATTCCAGTTTCACTTTGAAATAAGTTGAAATATAATTATGAGAAAATAATAATATAAATAATAATTGTGAAAAAATAATATAAAGTTGCTTACTGGCAAATAAATTGATTTCTTAAATATAGGCATTTATTTTTAAGTAAACCCTGATCTATATCTCATAGGAATATTAAAGAAAAACTATACCTACTAATATTAGTATTGATTTGTTCAATAATTGTGAACACAAGGTAATGCCTGCCTGAATTACACAAAACGAAAGGTTGGTTCTTTATAATAATTGTTAAGAAATCCTTGCTACGTTTATTGTTCATCGTTGCAGCGAAGGCCATATTATGTCAGCGTCAATCGCCTTTCCAGATCGCCAAACTTGTTTTTAAGCAGCTGCCTCTTTAGGCTCTTATTACACTAATAAACACGTTCTTAATGTATATACAGATTAAAATTAAATATTAATTAACAATTTCTCGATTGTCTTTATATATTTTTATACAAATACATGTGTATACCTAATTATGTGCTTTCCAAAAGAATTTAGGTAATTTCCATTCAACCATATAACATACAATAGCCTCTATATTTGTTAAGACACTATATTCCTTATCTGCTCAGTGCATTATAGATGAAGGGAATCTAGTGTTAAGACACTCCGTTCGTTCCTCACATTCTCAATTTTTTATATTGCCGTTGAGTGGCGGAACTTGGTCACTAAAAATCTTACAGTGTGTGCAAAGCTTAAAGTTGAGGAAAGGACTCATTTCTGGGTACCGTTTTATCGTGATTTTATTATTTTATTTTCTGCGCTAACCTTTTTTGAACAAGATCCCTAACAAACAAGATCTTATTTTCTTTGATAATAATGTTTACATTTTGATTGTATTGTATATAAAAGATTTTTTATTTATATTTGCTTAATAAAATAGGTAAATAGTTCTCAAAGTACTTATAACTTAGCTTTTTAGATAAAGGTGCAACCAGTTAAAAAAAACTTTTATAAGCATATGCCATTTACACAGTAATGTTCTATATAAATAAGAAACATATTTAATATATATATTTTTCTTTACAGATCACGTCAACGAGCAAGACAAGGATTTAATGCAATAACTGTTACTTTTTGTAAGTATAAATGTTTTAGCTTTGCAATGTATCCCGCACATAGCAGGGTAGGCAGAGGAAATCTGGGAACCTACACTACAACCCGCCAGGTTCCCAGGTTTCCTCTGCTGCTCATACTCCGTTCCCACTTAAACACTCCCGTTCCCCACTTTTTCTTTTCACTCAATTCTGGAGGTATAGCGTGTTGAGTAGTAGAACTCGTTACTATTTAAACTTATTTTAAATAACATTAAGTCTACAAATCTAGAAACTTATAAATTGTAATAATTAGCTCTGCGTTAAACACTTTTGAGACAGACGGCAAACAATAATATGGCAAGATCAACAACTTAACTTACATAAAATGTCCACAAAGTTTTTAAAACCTGCCTTAGCAGAGATGGCTTACTATAACATGACTTCTACCAGTCAATATAATAAATAATTAATTTACTAGATTTATTCTGGTAGTTTTTTTTACTAAATATTAGATAAATTCTTTTTTATTATATAAACGTATCCTTGTATTATTAAGATCTTATTATAAGAAATTGTTTTTTTTAAAAAAGCAACTACATTATGGAAATATAATATTGGAATCGATTAGTTTCTCCATTTGGAAGCGTGACATTTGGGTATTTTCGAAGAGACGTAAAAACAAAAGTTCATATTAATATTTGGTGATACGGTACACCGTCACTAACTTAGTGTCACATATAATATTACAATATGAAAATATAATTACTAACAAATAATATATTGTTTGAAATTATATTCAACGTATATACTGGGTAATTAATTTTACAAAAAAAGGAAAACTGTTAAGACACTCCATCCCCCACATACCTTAATTTAATTAACATTACATGTTGAGTAACAGAACTCGTCGCGCTTTGTCTTGTTACAAGAGCAAGGAAATAAAACTAATTCATTACCCCCAGCTGGAATCGAACCCACATACATTTTATTTTTTATATATAAACAATGTAAATTTACCGTTTGCTTACTGTATTTATCCTTCAAAATATCCACCACCTTTAATTCTTTATATAAATAAGATAAAATTTTAAGTTGTAGTAACAAAATCGGGTTTACCCTATACTTTACACGACCTTCAACTGCGTTTCAACCGCAAGGTCTAAGCTCAATTTACAAACCATCTCTTTGTCTGCACGCTGAATTTATATACACTCAAATAAATAGGGCAAGGATGAATTAAAAAAATATTCAAGGATATATTATATCTATTACTTTTTTTATATTTAGGTTTCCTATTACAAATTATGATTAAAATGTTGATGTCGAAAATTAATTAAAAATTCAAATATTTTCCCTATCAAATACCTAATATCAACATAGACGCCATCGTGGCACAGAGGCTCAAGGGTGTGACTGTAATGGATGTGGGTTCGATCTCCACACAAAAGAAAGAATTATTATTTATTAATATTTTCATTTCTTCGCTCTGGCACCAACGCAAAATGCCTGGCGTGGAAATTCGCCACTCGACTCGAAAGAGTGAAACAGAGTGTCCTAACACTAGGTTCCCTCTGTCTACCCTGCTGTATACGGAGTACAGCATGAAGCTGATTTTATTGGATTTTTATTTCAAATATATTATAATTCATATTAAACGTACCTATATTATTTCTAAAACTTTACAAATAATTAATCACAATCGAGTAAGCATAAAGTTAATTTTCAAATAACTCATTTCCACAACCGAGTTTTATTACCATCAGAGTTCGATACACGAACTGAATGCCTAAAAAGTGAGTTATTACTTTTTTGCTGCTGCTCCTAACGTCGACATTGATTTATGCTCGTATGTTGGACTAATTGATTCTGTACCCATGTAGTACTGTAAAATTTCAAATACCTATGACAAGTTTCTTCATTAATTATGAAAAATTTAGTGAACAATATTCGTAATTATTTTATGATGAATCGTGGACTTAGCGGAAGAGAACCTCAGAACTTAAATCTAACCGCCATTTAAATTTTCACCATTTTTTTTTAAATCAAAATGCAAAAAAACAAAGAACCATAAAGGTAAATCGAAAATACATACAATTTTAAATATTCTTAATAAAGTGGAGCTTTTATAAAAGCTAATATAAAAAAAAACTAAAATTAATTAAAAAATATATTTTAATGACTTTAATATTAAAATAAAATTAAAGTTAATGAATTTATGTACTTCGTGCATACTTTAGTACAAATTATATAAAAAAAAAATAAACACGTAGACATGTAAAATGTGTTCAACAGTAATATTTTTATCAAACAAGATCTTCTTGGATATCAATGCTAATGTCAATTTGCATACACTTTTGGCCGGAGTCTCCGGACCGGTTGCCATAAGGTCATGATCGCTTTAGTTCGCGAGACAATTAGACTAACTTCCTTTGAATAATAAACTTTTAGCACGTTTGTAAATATTTAAAATTATGTTGTTCATGTTTTTGTTGTGTGATGAAACGTGATGGCTGCGGTTAGGTCAAAGCTTTTGTCTTCATAATGGTTTCACATTTATATTTATGACAAGACATCTTCTGATTATAATGTGACGGAACCCCAAGAATACTTTGTCTCACCAGACCGGGGGAACGCTATATATTTTAAAAGTAAACAGTTCTGAATAAACTTTCCAATGACAACTAAAATATTATTGTAGATATCGGCCATGTTTTTGCTAATTCATACTAGTTTTGCTTAGTATTTATTTAAAAACCGGTATTTTGTAAATACGTAGCAAACGCTAGACAGTTTAAAAAGGCAACGTGATCATAAAGTGACATTTTCCTTTTGTCAGACATACATATATGTATGTAACATTAAAAATATATTTTGTTACGTTTGTATGTAGAATACAATAAATGGTTATATGTAACAATAATTACTTATTCTGCCCTTGGGAAGTTTATACAATATTTAAATATAATATTATATCAACCAATTGGTTGATATTTGAAACCTTTTTATTACAAGGTTGACATCACTACAGAGTAATGTAGAGTTATAACAGTAGTAAGATATGTCGTATAAAAATAAATATGTGTAATTGTGTAATTATTATTGTTTCTAAAAAATCATAATATTCATTCTAATTTAATTTAATATTATGTCAATATATGAGTAGAGTCAATTTCAGTTTGAACTATTCATAAAATATTAATATTCTCATTAAAAAATATAAAATTAAAAATAACCTTCACGTTGTATCCCGCGCCGAATTCTGGAGGCTTTGAATGGCGAAACTCAACGCCGCGTTTTTGCCTCTACCAGGCTGAAGAAGTAAAAATACAAATTTAAATAAATATTTCCTTTTCACGAAAGGGGGATCAGGGAGGATTTCAGTCGCCTTTACAGTTTCTGCCCTTGCTAAAATATGAATATTCTCATACTAAACGTATTCTAGTGGTTTTCTTTACAAACTATTTTTAGAATAAAACAAACATAATGTAATATGCGGCAAATGATGAATTAATCACGAGTAAGGGCGCACCTTGACATGTGCTAACTAAATTCACGCGGCAGCCGTTTGAAGGAAAGGCAGTGGTAGGAAGTTCATGTTCAAATGTTGTATTACATATTAATAAGTATTTACTTATGTTTGAGCTATATGACTCCTGTGGCAATATTAAAAAAAATGAGACTTTTATATATTTATGATATTTTACCTTTTTTTATTTGTTTTCACATTAAAGTTTCAATATTACTGTTACAGCCTAATCTATACTAATATAATAAAGCGGAAGAGTTTGTTTGTTTGTTTGTTTGTTTGTTTGTTTGTTTGTTTGAACGCTAAGATCTCTGGATCTACTGGTCCGATTTACATTGTTTTTGTTTTGTACGAAAGCTGCATTCTTCAGAAGTGCTATAGGCTATATAACATTACATTACACATATAAACTAATATATTTTAAAGTACTTTCTAATTTGACATGCTATTTATTCTGCCATGTTAATAACAACCGTCGCGTCGCTACGCAACCGTTACCGCGACATTTTGATATTCATCCTTATGAAAATAAATATAATAGTCACTTTTAGCATTTTATCTAGATGGAAATTATAGTTTACTGTATAACATTCTAATAAATAATTAAGGAGTTGTCACTGATTCGAAATGACCTAGCCTACGGGCGGCACAGTATGACCGACGCGAAAATATTCTTATAGTTCAAGCAGGCGTAGCCGCGCCCGGGTCCACTAGTATTATATACTAATGTAAAAATATTGAAGAGAAATAAGTGCCTTTTCAGTATTTTGAATTTACTTGTAATGAGACTGTTTTACACGAAACACTGACTGCGGAAGTTAGCTTAAGAAAATAAACTAACAATTTAACCTTCTAACCGAGAAACCTGACAGGTACCTCGCGTCCTGCGCTGCACGCTGCAGCTGGCACGGCTCCAATGCAATTTCTTTAAATATTCAAAATCCACTGCAGCTTAGTTCTTCAGAGCCCACGTTTTAAGCTAAGTGCTTGTTCTGGTTTTGTACCAGAGTAATTGCGGTTTTATTTACTAGAAAGCACTCTCTGAAAAAAAATAAGGATTAAAGTATACAGAAAACTATGACTTATATAGGTAGTAGGTAAAAATATGAACATAACAACGAATGAAAATGTATTCATACGAAACTTTTATAATTTCTTTCTTTCTTCATTAAATCAAGTTAATTGCGAGTTTTCACTTTCTTGGATTTTAAAATCTAGTTGTCTTATTGTTTTCGTAAATTATTATATGAAAATAACATTGGTCATAGTTTAGGATTGAAGGTAGATATTGTAAGGTTTAAACTAACAACATTCGTGTATAGGTATCTTTATATCTTATTTTCTCTTTGAGGCCACCGTGGTGACAACTTTTGACTGAACGCGATGGTTTGTTTGTTTCATCCCCTTTTTTTTTCTCAAAACAATTAATTATTCAGAAAACTATTTAGACAAAAAAGTGGGGGTTTTAGAAGTGCTACTTATACACGTACATAATAAACATTTTATTTTTTCTGATATTTATAATTTTATAATATATTTAGATTTCCTAGCTACTAGAATTAACTACTGCAAAAGGCAAGCATTAATTTTTAATTGCATTCTAAGATAAATTATAGAGTCACCCATTCTCTAGTCGCTGGAAAAAGTTAATTTGAAGTTCTCTTTGTGTGAAACACAATTATAATTCTTACTTTCAGCAATTTCAATTTAAACTTATCCGGGGAAAATAAATTTAGACAAAGGAAGTCTAAAAGGTCGCAAGCTTGCCTTGGCATTTGAGGGAAAATAATAACGTCAACCTTATTGAAAAGAATAAAAGGTTTGTGCTTTATGTATTCAAAATTATACTACATAATACCTGCTTTAATTAAAAATATTTCCGGTATAATATATTTTTCTTTAATAATATATTTTAAAATTCAGTTTATCCTGATTAACTTACACTTTTCTAATATTTAAACAGTATAAGTGGTGGTCATTGAAATTACCTTTTATTACAATTAAGAAACATAAATATTATAAATTCCATATTGAATAGTAAAGTAAAAAAAAAAAAATTATTATTTTGCTACGTGTGTTATCTAGTCGCTAAACAAATGTTACAAGTTTTTTTTTATTTCATTACGAAAGTTACGTCAGTTCTATGTAAGCGATATTAATAGAAACGATACTAAATATAGGTACTCCACCTATATGTACATATGTGGCGCAAAACAAAGTTGTAAAAGTAATTATTGGAGTAACCAAAATATGTATAATATATATATATATTATATGTTTAATTAATATTATTTAATAATAATAATAAACACTTTTACAAAGTATAAAACAAAAACACTTAGAAAACAGCTAAACTGTATCATTTAAAGTAATGGCTGCCAATTTTTTACCATATGTTTGTTATCTTATCGGAGATTCTCAAGCAAATTTAGTCACGAAATTTAATTTGAGAGCCTGAGCCGGAGCGATTGCATCAGACGCTTCCTACATTTGAGTAGAATTAAAATCTAACTCGAACTAAATTCAACTCTACTGCTACAATTAAAGAGGCAAATATCAGTTCGCAGTAGAAATTTCATCGTTTCGTGACTCGGTGTGCACACAATTGTAACAAAATACAAATGCATTGAAATGTATCTCTTTATAGTTAGGAAACGGAGAGCACGACGACTTTGTCGAATTCAATGACAACGGAGATTTTATCAGCTTTACCATTTTTCAAAGAAATCGTAAAAGCTATAGAAGTAGACGAAAACTATTATAAATTGATCTTTTATTAGCTCTGTATTTATGTAATGGCAGATTGTGTAAATTATAAAGATTTATTAGTAAAGTATTATATGTGGTTTTGTTTTAAACACATTTACATATAGAGATGTTAAAGGACGATAACTATATAAACTATTAAAAAAAGGTATCCCACAATTAATAAATGATATTTTTATACTAGCTAACTGACTAAATTTATCATTTTACGGACATTTGTCCGCTATACTTATTATTTCTTGTTTAGATGTACCTTAATTGTCTTATTTATGTAAATGTACAAAACTAACACGCAAGAAAACCATCATTTAAGAGAGATCTACCTATCTCTCTTAATTGTACATTTAAATTAATCTGAACAAATAATTATGTTCTGTTAGTAACTCTTTACGTTATTGTCTTTAGTTAGGTTTTTTTATTATTAAAGCCTACTTTCCTTTATATAATAATATGAAAAAAAATATAAAAAGATTTGTTGATAAGCTTCTATATGGAATAAGTATATATCTACTTGTTCTTTATTATTATGTATGAGATCTCTGCTATGTGAAACAATCCCCTCACTTTTGTCGTACTTTCACTGTTAGATGCGTTTTTCACTTCTCGGCTTCGATATTACTATTATATCGATCTAATAGACAGTATTTAACTGTTTTCTAACAATCTCTCAGTTCTGTGTATTTTACAAAGCCCTCCCTTTCTCTTTATATTAAAAGATAAAATGAAACAACGCCATATTGTATTTTTTAATTAAAAATAACAAACATTGTATCCTTATGTTTCATAATATTGTACATTTTATTATAGTTCATATAAAATTTCGTTCATTTATTGGTAACGCATGGATGGAGCTCTTATTAAACCATGGCTATTAATAATAATTGAACATAATTTTATCAATGTCGATTCGATAAAAAAAATATCTTTTGTTAAGTATTTAGTTTCGTTAATTTCTTTAAAACTATGAATCGTCTCAATTTGAGTCAAACTACCGGTATCTATTTCAATAAAATAAAATTATCTCAGTTCAGTTTTAGACATTATACTTATTGTACATTTTACTTCTAACATTTTTATTTTAGTTTCATATTACGTACTTGACACATGAATAACATAATTAATTATCTTTTTGTATTTTATAATAATTAATTCTCCACATATTGTAAGCCCTCAGTCAATGTTACATCAATAATATTATGAACATAAAGTAATAATAAATAATATTATACATAATGAGCCATAGGTACCTGGATAAAGGAAATGACTTCGAAATTGACTTCTTCCGATGTTATGTTGTACGTGAGCCATTCCACACTCCACACTCCATGCTGATTGTGGCACGCAACAGGGCAAGATGTTTGATACATTACGCTTTCATGTCAGAAGCTACGAGAACGATGATTAATTTTTGATGTAGTCATTAAATACTTCATGTTTACATAATACTATTTCGGTATTTATATTATTATGGGGACAGTCAGGGCAGAAAGAGGGGAACGGAGTGTCTTAACACTAAGTTACCTCTGCTTAGGGTAGGTAGTGTTGTGTGCGGGATACAACGGGAAGCTGAAAAAAAATATATAACTATTACCTGCCTTGGTGTTACAAAAACATTAAAAATATGATAAGACTTCAGTTGCAATAACTGCCACAATATATGAAGTAAATATATTAGTATAAAAAGATAATTTTGAAATAGTTAATGTTTTAACTCGCATACATCTATAAGTGACTGCGCAATGAGGCGATGACTTCACACGTCGTGATCGATGACTCGGAAAGAGACCCATTAGCTCGAGGAAGCGGCGCCAGCACAGGCAAGGCTAATAAAAACTTAATAAAAACAAAAAAAACATAAATAAAAACTTTGATTATATTTTTGTATTATATAATATCAACCTTTTTATGTTGTAAAGATAATTATGTTTTATGTTAGCTACTAATGTAATAAAAACATTGTTTGCGCGTAAATTATAATAGCATTGAAGTTTCAAATAAGACAAATTCAATATTTTTATCATAGGAATTATATTTATTTATTTTGATTTTTGTTAACTTGGACTTAAAACTTTGATGAATAGTACTTATCTATTAAAATTGCGGTGGTGTAGGTACTTTAGTCAAGTGTCAGAGTTATTCAATTCTATTTCAATATTAGTTTTAGTTTTTAAACATAAAATATTTCTGATGAAATATGTGTGATATATATTGTAATTAAAAATATTGTTTTGTCAGTAGGTATCCTATTACACAAATAAAAAACGGTCAAGTGCGAGTCGGGCTCGCCCACCGAGGTTTCCGTACAAAAAAAGACTAATAAGAAATAAGCTAAATACAAATATTTCTTTAATGAACAATGAGAATTATATACCTCTTTGCTCCACGCTCAGGAAAATATACCATCCTCAGCCTCATCATCTAGATACATGGTTTATATCTGACATGCGTGTGTCGTCATTCCTTTCACGTAAACTGTGGAACGATCTTACTCCTATGGTTTTCTCTGAGCGATACAATTTGAGGGATTTCAAGCGCCGTGTTTGCAGATAGATACCTTTACCCTCCACGCCGGGAACGTACCAACCATTTGGTGCATGGACTCTATCTCTAACCATCTTAGAGATAGAGTCCATGCACCAAATTAACCATTAATTAACTTACCATCAGGAGGTCTTTCAACTCGTTTGCCTCCTTTTTTCAAGAAAAATATAGATTGAAAATTAACATAAAAATTCCTCTTTTATATTATTTTGAAAATATATATGTGAAAGTAATAAAGTGACAGTGATAGAGTGTGTATAGACGCAATAGCGGTTTATAATTTTTTAGGACTTTAAAAGCAAGTAATTTATTTTTTAGCTGATAAGCTATTAATTGTCGATCTGTGAAAAATAAAGTGTTTTCCCACGATAAATTTATCCGGCGATTCACAAGGAAGAATTCGGACTGATGTCGCGGGCAGATTGTAGACGTTTCTTACAAGTAGGTAACAATCGTGACGTCGAACATGTGGGAATTTTTATTCTTTTATTTTACAATATATTTTTTTTATTAGTGTTGCCATGTTGTTATTCGTTGAATACATCAAAAAAAACATGAAGCTTCTATAATTTATTTTATAATTTAGCATTTATAATTTATTTTTAAATAAATAAAATTTTATACAAGTAATACTGATTACCTGAGTTATTTGTTGTCTCATAGTAAATATACCTCACATTCCGTTGCGATAACAATTATTAGTTTAACATACGAATGTCTTTATCACCACATTCACCGCGATGCATGAATTGAAAAAAAATCTGGTTAGTCTTGGTTTGTGTAAATATAAACAAATATTACTTGCTCATTTTTAAAGTGAGTATTTTTTGTAAAAATTGAATAGGTTGAAAATACGTCAAAAGCTTAGAATTCTCTGAGTTTTATATTAAATATTTTATTGTTAAACCTAACCCTCTAGGGTTAAAAATTAGACAAAGTGCTCTACTCTGGAACAATCCACGCCTTGACACCGCGATAAAAAAATTAACATTAAAACGTAATATCATTGGAACATAATGAGCATAAAACAGCAATTAAAACGGTCGGGTGGCTGTAAACTTGCTTATCTGATTGTACCATTCCGAATTATGAAGAAACACGAGGTTGTGAGACTATGTATTCGTATATATACTTATATAGATATAACTACGCAGTATAATAACGCATTCATATTTTCACTGAAACCTTTTCACACGTTTCGTTATGTCACTTGATGCATCAGGATTGACCCTGACTGCTAGACGTGGGATTTTACTTCGTCAGGTTTTCAAAGGACACGAAATCTTAAATAAATTTAAAAAAAAAATTGTTTTCACAAAGAATTACAGATTACATACGATCGTCCTTGTGCTTAACGAAATAATACGGTTATAATATAAGTTTCCTATTATTGTTCTACATTGGAATTTTAGAAACAACAAAAAATATGTATAGAGTTTTAAATATTTTGTATACGGTCTAGTGGTTTCTTGCGGCTTACATTTAACGAGAAGATAATTTATCTACTTATTTATTATACACTACCGCTAGTTTTATTGCTGTTTAACATTAGAATTATAATTTTATGACTTTTTAGTTTGTACTATATTTGAAGGAGAAGATTGTATTTTTCTTATTTTTAAGGGTTGTTATAAATTTAACTGGATTGTAAATTAATTTTGAAGACATTTATATCCTCAAAATTTCTAAACATAAAGAACATATTATTTTTTCTTTACAACTAACAATGGCATGGATTCAGGCTATATATGACACAGTATTGAACTGAGAAGCTTCTTTTAAGTGATGATTGAGTACCTATTACAGTTTTGACATATTTGTAGGAGTATACCGTATAAAATTAGGTAAAGAGTACAGGATGCTTTATATGTAAAGGCAGTCTTTTAACTGGATCTCTTTTTAACATACATTCTCCTATTGTGTAAAGTTCTTTTTTTTATTATAAATAAAGAACAGAACACTATAGGATATTAATAAAATATCTACATAAATATATTTTAAAACTTGTGCGTCGAAAACACCTAAGTAAATCTCACATTTAGTAAATAATTTCTTTATAATATACATACATAGACATTGTGGTAGGTATTATCACACGACGGGCCTTGATTTGCGCAACAAGTGAACAGAGAATAGTTAAGTAACTATTATTCAACCGACCCGTGGGAATTATCGTCCATTGGCAGCTTTGTAAGCCGCTGGCACGGATTCCAGAATCGACATGAAAAACTAAAGTTCACCGCGCTTTGTTTCTTTTCGGTAGATACAATGATGTTTGACCGTAAAACATAATTGTTATTGCAACATTACTTACTCGTAAGTAAACATTTTTAAGCGTTCTACTTACTGTACACAGTATAAAAAGTAACTCATTATATGTATAAGAATTCGGAGTGAAGAGATGAACCATTTTAAAATTATAATAAAAACATATCATAATGTAAGTAGATATGTAGAATACAATGTGGAAAAATAAAAAATATATAAAAATGATAAAATGAAATTTTCAAGTTAATTAAAAACCAGAAGGAAATTACTTAATACCCAGAATCAGTATGACGCAGAGAAAAATGAGGGGGATTTATTACGAGCAGGGCCATTCGTTCGCCTGTCCGAACAAATCTTACCCTCATTTTTAACGAAAAGAATAACGAATTGTACGGGGGTGTTTATTAACACGCATTTATCAGGCTTTATAAAGCTATAATAATTAATATAGTGAAGATACCCATAAAATGTATTATACATATAAAATGTATTCTAATGTAATCTCCATATATATAACTTACAAAAAGTAATTACATAATTAATTAATAATAATAACTATATTAGTCGTTATATATGTTAATGTCGTTGAAACCTGATAGCTAATCAAACAATCACTTAAAGTATAACCACTGCTCGTTGTCATCTGTAGTCTGTACTAAGCTGCGGGTAGGACGCGGACCGCTTCCATTAGCTGATTGCGTGCAGAGATGAATCCTCGTCAAAAGGAGGGCCACCACTCACCACTCACCAGCCACCATGTGTTGATACAAAACGTATAACTCTCACAGTATTGACATAAGGATAGTTTTGGTTTGAGAATAATATTCCATGTCTAATAATCTTAATGAAGGCGGTTTAATAACAAGAAATCGTAACGTTGAGTGTGTAATTTGGCTCTTATTGAAATTTATTGATTGTTGAAACACTTAATTGTTTGAAAGTAATTTTGTGTGCTTCTTATAATATAACGTAAAATGTGTTTTTTTAATAAACGTATCTATTATTTATTTTTTTATTTTTTGTATTTAGTTTTAATCCAATTTTTAATATTAATAGAGAAAAAAATAAGATAAATATACCTTAAGCTATAGTATTACGTGTACCTATAATCCAATGTAGTATTGACATTATAAAGGGAGAAAGGTTTGTTTATACTCGCCCGCGTGGAGTTGAATATGAATGAAGGAACAAAGAGAGTGCGTATACGCAACTTCCGGTGTGCAGCGCCGCGCACGTCGCGCCGGGACGCAAGCGGCCTATAGGGTGACAATTACTTGGGGACATTAGTTAATTAATTTAATTAATTCTGACGTTAAATATGATATATTGCTAAGTTGTGAAAAACGTGCTATGAATATTACTTTATTAAATTATTGTTTAATGATTCTGAAACTGCTGAGCTATTATAAAAAGAGTATTTCGTTCTAGGAATCCCCGTAAATATTTCAAAGAATAGCAAGGCTTGTGCTACAGTGGTCCATTAGAGGCAATAGCAAAAGCTTGTTAGTATAAATCTTGGAGCAAAGCTCGGCTCGGCTCTGCGCTAGTTTAACCGTAAAATACATAGTTGCTTTAAAATTATGATGTCATTTGAAAGTACAAAGGGGAGTAAATGTAGAAGGCAAGCCCAATTTCGAACTAAATGTTCAATTTGGTTATAATGAGGTTTTGAAAAATGATTCAATATTTTGTGAGATAGGTAAATACAACAGATGTCTACTGAATGGCGGAACCTTAAGCCGTGATTATATAAAGTTCAATTTTATATTTGTTCTGCAAATGTGCACTGCATTACGGAATACGTCAAGCAGTTCTTTCACTTAAGCAGTTAGTCACTTTTTGTTTTCTCTGTAGATCTGTGCATCATTCTTTTTTTTCAGCTCAACACTGTGTTCTACTACTACTCCGTTCCCAATAGGACAGTACCGGTCCCCTCTTTCCGCCGAATTCAATGCTCCCAGCATTGCGTGTTGAATGACGAAACTCAACGCCGCAAATCCTTATGCAATTGCATGCATGTAATTTCTTATTAAATGAAAAATTATGCTTACTCATATTAGTCTCTCTTAATAATTCTTATAATAATAACTCTTAATACTCATATAAATAAATTATACGTAAAATTTGTTGCTCCAATAATTCAAATACAATAAAATGCCAGAGGTGCAAATAACGTTTGCAGTATACTCATTACTCGTAGAGTTATTTTCTCAATATGTGTTGCGGTTATCAGGGCGCGACGCTGACGCTACTATACGTTTGTTATTTAGGTATCCTGCAGTGTTTTTATATCATTCTAGTTTTCTGTCGGAATATTTTCTTGCAATTTCTAAAAAAAGAAAGTTGGAAGTTGATTTATTTAAGCTTTTGTAATGAAATGATGATGATAATGATGATACGTATTTTCTGTCATTGAAACGAAAATGTAGGACTAGCTAAATTATCAACTTTTTAAATAAGTAAAATGTATTGTTACATTTCAATACAAATACATCTACACCGCGTTTTTTATTTTTCTTCTTACACCATAAAATAAAATATAGTACAATTCCAATCTTTAAATAAAAATTTAAAGGAAATATAATATATTTCACATTATAAATATTAATTGTTATGGGATTTGAAAGGTTCCGGAAAGTTACATCACTGTGTTAGATAAGCTAATGTACGAGTTCACGACGTCAGTGTTGCATGTGAATGTAATAAATGTCTTACTATATGTAAAGGAGATCCTTTAGGCTTAGTAGAGCGAACGTGTTTCAAAATAATATCTGTTTCGTTTTTATAGATATATAGTAGCTAAAAATTTTTTTTCTTCTTAAATAAAGAAAAATATTAATCCAAAAAATACAAAAAAAAATTAAAAGTCCCCACATAAATTACGTCCAGTTACCTAATGAAAATCTCAATGAGTGAAAATCGAGAAAATTCCGGTGACAGATTTTTTTTTCAATTATAAATGTGTAATATTCGCGTTAAAGTTTTGATTTCACATATTTGAATAATAAAATAATATGTAATTTGAAGGATGGTCCTATAATTTTTTTTACTTAATTTATTTTTATAAAAATACTCACAAAGTACATCACTAACAAAAGCTAATAATTAATAAAAACTACTTCACTGTTAACTATAAAATGTTTTTTTGTTTATCGTCACACCTAATAGCTTACTATTATATTATCTTCATTTCCATTTTGTCCTCTAACAGGTGTTTTGTTGATTGTAAATTGACAGCCATTATGTTTTCCCAACACTTGAATAAATATTAGCAACATTATAAATTTTATTATTATGTTATTGTCGTGAAGAAAATTTTGACAAGGACACATTTGTTCTGCAGTTTTTATATAGTTTTATTTATGCTTTATTCAAATGTATGAGAAATTTTACGCGTATGACATCAACCTTCGTTAAAGGTAATATTGCATCTATATTAAATAATATCCATTTATGTAATTTTCAATAAATATATTAGTATCTATAAATTTTTTGGTCTTAGATTATGGATATTTTTCTAAATAATCTAAAAAATAAAGGCATGGGTTCGATTAGTTTCTTAATTTGCATATTATTACGTTTATCAGTCAACAAGTAGACTTTTCCTAGTCACGGATGCGTAAATATATGGGAATTATCTAAACGTATATTTATATATTATAAGAAGTATAGATGGAAAAGATCATGCAAAAAACCTTTCCCTTATATATTGTTAATATTTTAAAAATAACATTTTTAATTAACTCATGGCCGCAAAGTTTGCGCGGTTACAACAAATAAAAAAACTCAACGATGACGGCCAGCTTCACAATTGGGTGCCCTCGTTACTCACAGACCTACATTAAACCTACTTATGTGTTACATAGTTTATATGTTACAGCTTACAGTACGAGGTTCCATTGCATAAAGGTGCAGGTATCTGTTTTTTAATAAAACTTATTTTTAAGAATGATATAGGGTTGCCTAGAAAAATTGGGCCGCAATCACTTTTAATTAAATTTATGGCAATAAATTTGCACGGACGTGTTTTTTATATGAATCTAAAATCATTTGAACGAAAATCGCATAAGGAATTGCAAAAACAATGATTGCCGCCTCTCAGTCAGTCACAACCCCAGAGTTGCCAGGTTTAACCAGGTCATTTAAAGTTGATTATTTGCATTTACGTATTGTTCAAGTGACTTATATATCAAGCTGGTTGACTGTAAAATATTTATTATAAGATATTTTAATATTTTTTTGTTATTTCTATATTTTATGTTAAGCTACGCTTATCAAAAACAAGTGTACGAGTATGACAAAACATATTCAAAGGACTTTTTAACACGCTGGATTTCTGTAAAATATAACGTTAAAATATACCGTCACGTTGAAATTTACAATGGGTCCTCCCTATCTGTCACGGTCTTTTCATGACAAGAAGTAAAAAAATATTCTGTGTTTATATTGTATGTTGAAAATACAAAATATGTGCGAAATATGCTATGTATATGAAAATAATTTAACCATATTTTAAAAATTTGATATATTATATCGTAAGCTCACAAAAATATATAATATTCGTATGATGATATGCTAGGTACTTCGTTTAGAAAATATTTGTTTAGTAATTCAAATATCTATAAAGTACTACTACTAAGGAAAGCTTTACTAAGGTATGTAAAGTAAAAAAAACTGAGTTTTGTATACATATTTAACTTAATAATTGGTACTGCCTTACTATGAACATATATAAAGGAATTTCTATTTCTACTCTGCAAGTTTCTTGAATCCGAGTTGAGTTGGTACTCTTAATAAATCTGTTAATAACATCATTCATGTTTTAAATCATGAGGCCGTAGATCTGAGTATATGGTTTGAATTTCAACTCGATATCTCCAAGTCTGAGACTTCATCTCAGTCTTGACATACAGACGGACGGATGGACCGCAGAGTGATCTTATAAGGGTTCCTTGTTTTCTTAACAAGTATGGAACCCTAAAAATGCATGACTTAAACGTGACAAAAACTTGTCAACGTAAGTTATACACATCTGAAATAAAACAAAACACGTATGTTTAGACGTTTATGACGTCACGCGGAGATGCTCGATGCTCCATGCTCGATCACATGTTAGGCAAAGTACGTTGACCCCCTCAATGTTAATGTCAGCTGTTAGACTTGTCCGAGGCGTGTTTTATGTGTTTGTTACATTTAGTTATTTTTTGTTGATATTTTTAAGTACTCTAGTAGGTATAAGAGTATTGAGACAATCCGTTCCCCGTCTTCTGCCGAATTTTTTGAGGCTTTGCGTGTTGAGTGAAGGAACTCAACGCCGGGTTTTTGCCTTGATGCCAGAGCGAACAAATGAAACTATTTAAAAAAATATTTATCTAAAATATATTAATTAAAAAACAATTAATAATAACTTGTTATGTACAATCTTGTTTCTTTATCTTAATGAAATAATTAAAGTGAAAATTTATAAACTTACATAAATATGGAATTTAAACGTTACATGAATAAATACAGATTGAGAAGGCAATGTCTACAGAAAACTTCAAAAATACTTCGAACATGTTTCTTGTAGGTTTAAGTTAAGGCCCATAGGCTTATCTACCAGCATTGTATCAAAAATACTTTACGGCTATCATAAAAGTAATCCGTGGTCTCCAGTTCTCCAGCGTGACATTCAGAATGAAGCTTGCTGAGTGTGGGCGTCATATATGATTCGTTTCGACTCGTAATATCGCTGCTATAATACTCCATAATTGAAACGGTTTACCAATTTTGGATTTCTGTATAACATTTGTGCCGTGCGCACAATTACAGAGAATAACTCGCCGGTACACAATGTTAGCCTATTTAAGATGTAAAATACAAACTGGGTATTTTTATTTATTTTAAGCTTTTCCTATGTTTAATAAAAGAGGAAAAATATATATTTTTTTTAATAGATTTAATAGATCACATAACCAAAATATCTACCTACTGACATCTAAAATAAGAAAACAGAAAATTGATTATTCATTATGGAGACAGATATCAATTAAGTTTCGTTTGCTTTTGTTTAATACAGTAGCTTAATGCTTACGAGTATTTTCCATTGGGTTTTAAATCTTAACCTACTAAAAATATACTATTATATAATAATAGAATTGAACACACTTATTATAAATCAGTATAAAATGTGCTCTCAACACCAAATCGGCTATCGTTTTGAATATAATCTCTTCGAATATTTATACTTGCCATCGATCATGTCTAGTCTAGTTTTTAAGTGCTTCCACATTCAATTACCCTAAAAGTTAGAGAAAGTTTATTGTTTCACACAATTTACGACGCGTCGGCCTATATTGCCTATAATATACATGGCAACAAAAATCTTAAATTCCGTTCAATTTTAGCGATCGGTAGGTACGAGAAAATGGCAGTCGAAATGAAATAGTGAACGCATTGTTCGTCCGGTGAGAGGAGCTCTCGGAGAAGCAGTGGAGCGCACTTTATTACATTTAGAGATTTAGAATACAATGAGACGTGCTTCCGCAAGTCGAGTTACGTAGGCGCGAGTGCAGTCGGGGCGGCACCTTGTTTCACGGCATGGTTGGACGTGGACGTGCCGCGTGCGTCACAAAGAAAATGTTTTTGAATTGTTCTCGACGTTTGCGACGTTCTTGACGTTTTTGTATCGCATCCGAGTTGATGCGTCTTGTCTACTTGTACATGTGTTGCTTAGGTTTTTTTAATGATTATTAATATTATTATGGTTATATGTCGTTTATTAATAACAATATTTGACACAGATAATAAATAAACATCCCATAGAATGTTTCTATATTATAATTTATTCGTAAACATACGAAAATATGGCTTAATTAACAAGTCTCTAGTCCTTTTTTTATTTTATTAATAATCATGGTTATCTAGCTTTATAAAATGTGCTTGTGGACTCATTAATCCACCTCAGCTCCCAAGTGAAGTTATAACAACACTAGTGTACTGTATAGTGTATAGTGTATAGTAGCGCAGTCACGCTACGCAGACTCCACTTATTGTTGTCTTGCGCCTTATGTGCTTTGACGTGTAGCTCGTATAATGCATCCTGATTAAAACACCTTTTAAGTATTATTTTTTTAATCTAAATTTGTGAGTAATTACAGAAATATATATGTAATATCGATATCATTCCGTTTCTTGTCAGGAAAACTAGAAGGAGTAATAGGATTGAACAGATTTTAAGACACTGCGTACCCTGTCAATTGTCTGAAGATAAATAGAAATTGCAAGAAGAATTATTTTGCTTGGTAGAGGAAAGATTGTAAAGTGCTTACCAATTCATAATTTTCTGGCAATATTTCCTAAAAATGGAGCGAGGAGCCTTTGTCTACTTCATACACAAAATAAAATGTGAACCCAAAAGATATTAAATGAAAAAAATATGTTCAATTCTTATTATAATCACACAATTATAATAACTCCTATTATACTTCTTATCTTTCAACTAGAGGAAGTTATTATGCGAGCGCGGTCACGCTACCAAGCGTCCATTTATTCTTTAAATCACTGCACCTGATGCACTTTGTTGACATACATATTTTGTATGTACGTATAATTTTTTTTATATTTATCGTTACTTCATAAACTAGATATAAAGTTCTTACTAAGATTGTATTGTATTGTATTGTATTGTATTGTATTGTAGTTCCTAACCAGGCTACCAAAAAAGACTATTTTATAATTTAATTTATATTTAATTATTTATCATGTAAGCTAATGTAAAAATGTTGTAATTTCCTATTCAAATGATGGTCTCATTTGAAATATTCTATGAGAAACAACAGAGTAGGTCACGCTGAGATTAACAATATCCAATGTACCATGACATATCATCTGGCTTCCATCTTCATTCGTTGTGCTTCCGAACTCCTAGCTTTCAATGCAACACTTATACGTGAAAAAATGTTTTACAGATATTACGTGTACGTACTTTAGATTGGGATATTTGAATAATTAAAATATTAACATTACCTTGGATCAACTATTACACTTATTAATATATATTTTGTCTCATTTTCAGATTCCATGATGAGCGGTCTATGATCTACTAACACTCGGCGTGACAGGCGCCTGCACACGAAGATGACTTCTGAACGAGCTATTCCGCACTTGCGCGATATCTTCGGCATCAATCAACAGTACGATGGCAAGACCTACGATGAACATGAAGACAAATCAAAAAAATCTGGGAAAAAGAAGAAAGAAGACTATCGCACATACGCCAATGGCGACGTCAAAACTCTTGAAAGACATCTCAGTATGAAAAAAACTATACGCAAGAAAATAATGCGCGATCTTCAACAGGCATTTGTAGAAGACCCTAACGAGTTTAAGGTCGAAAATACAAGTCCGGAGAAACTAAAAGCGGAACTCAGCGCAGAAGCTGTGAAAATAGAAAAGAATGTTCGAAAAAATGATCCAACATTCTTAGATATGCTCCGAGGCGAGACAAGGGGAGAGGAGGCTAGGGAAGAACAGCCACCGGCGGAGAAGACCAGTTTCTGGCGACGTCTTACCATGAAGAATAAAAATAAAAGATAATCTGCTTAAATTCGCCGTGAAACACGTTACTCCGTTTATTACCCGCTTCTTCTCGACTAATCAGACAAGGCTCTGTTATTTAAAAGGAATCAACAAACAGACCACGTCCCTTTGTCCCGCGCTCGCTAACCGATTCTGTTTTTGTGATTCGAAATTAATGAAATGTATACAAAAACTGAAACAAAATTAGATGTCAGTTATTTTAAGTGATGATTCGTACATTTCAAACTTATTTAGATGGTGCTGAGTGTAGTTTGCAATTTCAGCCAATATTTATTAAAAGTTTCCGAGTTTCTAAAAATTATCAAACAGTTTTGCGAATTTAATTTAAATGAAATTAAACATAAAATAATAATGACGGTAATAACTAAATAGTTATTTACTAAGTTTTTTTTTTTTTCATTTAATATCATTTGAAGTCAAATGCAAATAAGGTCAGAACTGATATTGAAACCAACAGTTTTTTCTTTTCTTGCATTATACGTTAGAATTTCAATATTGCAAATACGTATGAAAGTTTCTAAATACCTGAATAACATAAAACTCTATCTATTTAACAAACAAAATAGAGAATTTTACGAACCAGGTTATTTGTATAGTGTATATTTGTTTTTATTATTGTGAAATCGTTTTTATAAGAAAAAACATGGTTATTCATATTTGTCTTGTACCTACCTATAATTTTAATTTATGGTTGCTAGTTAAAGTTTAACAATAGGATGTGATAAATGAGTAAAATTAAATGCACAGAATTTGCATATGCAATATAAATTATTTAAAAATGACGCTACCGTGAGTGAAGAAAAGGAAAGTCTAGACATATTTAACTATTATTATCTACAATCTACGTACTATCATAATAATAAACTTGTAATCTATTGATATTATAAATATTGGCTCCTATGCATTTAAATACTATAAAATGTCGATTTTATTGTGTTTTTATAAATAAATACATTTTTACATTTTTACATTAATACATTTTTACATGCATATTATATATTAAGTATAGCATAATTAAACAATTTTTCAAAGCTTTTACAGGTTTTATTTTTAATGTTTTCTATTTTGGACTTACCTCAAATAATAAAGGAAGACTGTATTTACACTTCAAACAAATTTAATACGTTTACTTTTTCTGTGTACTTGCATGTTTATAACTCTTTTAATATTTAAATATATCTTGTTGTATCAATATTGTCTACATGTAATTAGAAGGTTCTAGAAACAATTGTACGCATAATATTAATAAGACATCTGTTTTTAACATAATTTATTACCTAAGTGTCAATATCTTGTATGGTAACGGAGTAATGTCGTCGGCCATTGTTACTTATAAAGGAATATCTCATTCTATATGTGATGTAAAGTTTAAGTCTTATAGGAGTTAGTGCGTAGAATAAGGTTCTCGTGAGAGAGGTGTATTTGTGTAAGGTAGCGTGGCAATCTCTTGTTGTGACAGTTTATAACTATAATGCTATATAAAATAATTTTACACATTTATTTATTTGTTTGATTTTTCACCTCATTATTTCCTATTACGAATTTAAGGATAACTACAATTTTTGATAGATTTTTTTTTTATTTAGTTAAAAGCCAGTCGTGGCGCAGGGGCACAAGTGTGACTGCAAAGGTGACAAGTTGAGAGTTCCTACTCCAGAAAATGAAATATCTAATCATTTATTTTAAGAAATACACAAAGATAGATTTAAAAAATATGTCTATATATCCAGTTTGGCAGATTTAACTAGAGTAGAAACTATACCCTTTATTACATATTATACTTATAACCTTTATTCCTTCACAAATATGATTATGATAAATTGACATTACAGTTAATAAAATTTCAATATTGATTTCATGTAAGAATTCTGAAGCGAAATTACAAAAAGCTCTTCAAAAATTCAATCGAAAGTGTAGTAAGTGCTGCCATCTGACGTGCAATATCTGAACTTGATGGCATTGACTTTTAATCTGCATTGTAATGGTGCCATATAAGAAAATAATAACAGCGTTTCATTTAACGCCATTACAACTTTAATTAAAATTTTACGAATTTCATTATTACGTCACAACACGAAAAATCCTAACATAATAGTTTTTATTTTTTTTACAATTATGGTTCCGGCAATATATCAAAAAAAATATTCTTATATTATACACTGCCGATAATGTCATCAACAAAGCCTAGTATAGAAAGATTTTGGCGGGACGTTAAGATTTTATAGCTCGAGAATGACGATGTCCGGAGCGGGACAGGCATGGTCCCGCTTTTCATGGTTTATTCCACGCAGTGAGCGTTGTTTTTTTTATAATAAATTATTATAATGATTAATATGTAAAAAGCTCAGAGATATTGACTGTGAAGATTTCACTGCCTTTGGTAAAGAGTAAACCAAACAGTTGTTATAATAAATATAATTATATAGTGTTAGTAGTAGTGTATACAGGTTTTCCATAAATCGTTTGAAAATTCCGCTTTTCCTCAAGGAAAATTTGACGTTATTGTTGATTGGTGGCAGTCGGAATTTAGCTTCACATTTCCACATCAGCACAGATATAAGAAAGCAGAAATATTTAGTTTCCTCCAGCGGGAATCGAACCCACTAATACCTATCGCGTTTACAATAGAACTCTTGTGCCCCTGCGCCACCTATCAACTTAGCTTCACTCTTTTATTGCATAGTAGATAAAAGTCAGAATACCTTGACCATATCGATAGGTACCTAATCGGTTTCTTCGAGACATTATATAAGAGACACAACCCAACGTCGCGCTTGTATATTTCCCTAATCGGGCATCGAAGCCTCGATCAGTTTCGTCAAACCGTTCCATTACGGTAAGTATGAACACTAATATATTCCAAAATATATTATTTTCTTTATCGATGTAACTACTATCGACTATGTAATCAAATTAACTTGAAAGTACCTAGGCAAGTACCTAAATTATATCAACAGCTAGCCATGTTATTTAATCGTTAAAATATTCCAAAATAAAAACAAATTTATTGGCTATATAAAGTTACTTGGTGCAATATTTGCAATTCAGTATGGAACATTTATGGTAAAGGATAGGGTAATAAAACAACAGGGTGGTTAAAAAGCATTTTTTAATGTTTAGGGAAGATAAATGAAACGAATAAATAGGCAAAAACATTTTTTTATTAAAAAATTTGCCTGTTGAAATTGTAACATTTTCATTTATATTTTTATTTATAATTTGAAAAAAATCTACCACCGCTTCGGAAGGTGTTCTTCTGTGGAGAAGAAGCGGCGCAAGAAACTCCACAGGCATCACCTTTTTATTTGAATTTAATGCCAATTATATAATTTGTATAAATTATATTTCATATATTAACCTACCTATCTACCTAATTTGATAGATCAAATCTTCTTACCGTCTACATCTACCTACGTCATCGCCCGGTTTTTAATCATAATTTATATAATCCTGGAATAATATCAATTAATATCCTTAAAATTAAATATAAACTAAACACTATTTAAATCTTATCATAAACCTATGTGGCAAGTCATATAACTAAAGTATTTTACTCTTAACCTAGCCTATAATAATAGCATTTATTTACAACCTAACCCTACACCTAAAATATATTTACTATATGTTTAAAATAAAGCTATTATTATCCTAACCTAAATATTACAAAAAAAACTACGTAGGTACCTAGATTATAGAAAATACGTAGGTATTGTAAAAACAGTGGTTTATAGGTATATTGTGTTAAAAACACAGTGGTAACATAGGAAATGAGAAACTTGCATATATACAGCCTTTACAGCTCATACCCATAGTAAGAAAATTTGTTACTTCGATTTATAAATATAGTAATTTATATAAGGAAGAATACATTTACAGCACCTAACACTTATTAGGATTTTTTGTTTAAACGATTTTACAACATTTAAAATTATAACAAGTTGTGTTTAGTGTGTATAGTATTAGTAAGAGTATTCAAAATAATCGGAACTTACAATGAATCCTAAAAATAAATAAATCGATATATATATAATAAGTACATACCAATAAATCATAAGCCTTCAGATAATATTTGAAATATAAATGAGCAGTACATACGAAATAGCATTCTGCTTTCATCCGAATTCAAGTCGTTCTTGATATTTTGAAGTAATATTTTTTGACATTGGCTGGTAGCAACAATAAGTTTTCTCACTCTCTCTAGTAGTAAAACCTGATTTGCACATCTGGGTAGACGTATACGCACTTGATATTAAATACTTCATTCTGGATATAAGCACACCATGCCAAATTGATGATATTCCGACCTAGTTTCAGGCAAACACACTAAGACCACATAGTTATAGCCAAAGCGACAAACCCAAACATACACACCAATAGACAGTACAATATTCAAACGAAATATTAAATAATTATCAAATATATATATTGAAAAACAAAAAAAATACCTATTATGCAGTGTAGTTCTCTATGAAATAAGGTATCCCAATGGTTGACGGCACACGCACCATTTTCCAAAGTCATGACGATTCAAATGAGATAAATAATTTTGAATATAAAAATTAAAGGTATAGGTGAAACTTACAGAAATAGGCAAAATTGGTGATCATCGTTTCAAGTTTTACCAATGCATCGTGGGTATGCACTGGTACTAACTGTAAAATTAATATCCAAAAAAAAAAACAATCTCTATACCGATGTATCATAAGGTGAAGTGTACTGGATAGTCATGCGTGTATAATGTCTATTGTAGCCATAGGCTGAACAGTGGAGTCCTCTACCGCTTGTTACAAGCTCAATCAAGTATGGTGCATTTTTGCTGCTGACTTTCTTCGTGAATCTGCACATGTATTAACTGCAAGATATTCAAAGGGACACACAAAAAACTAAGTTACAACAAAAAATCATTTATTGTGATGAAATATAAAATAATTGCATGCTTTTATTTTTACAGACAACAATTATTTCTACAAGTAAGATTAAATGTTTTCGTACCAATTTAGAGGCAATTTATAAATTAATGAAGGTAGAAGAATAGCTGCAGAAACCATCAACTGTGAAGAGATCAAACAACACGAGGACAAGCAAATAATAATTGATAATATACTTAAAATCTAATTATTTACTTATAATACGATGGTTTGGTTTTATATATAGTTTTACCTGGTTTATGTTACGCCTATTTTCGCGGTCTGTTAATTTTTTTGTCATATCGTTATATCTATCAATTCACAAAGTAGAACTTTGTAACTGCAAAAAATCCGTTGATATACTGGTTGCTAAATACTATCCACTGGACTTCATTTAACGCATGAAACGACGCCAGCAACTGCAAAAATTACATTAGGACACGGAAAACTATTTACATGCCAAAAAACTTACCCTATTGCTAACGATTAATTATTATTTCTATATTTTCCCTTTCGGTATTATTATTATTACGAACGTTACTACTGCCATCTCTGGTAAGTCGAAAAATGTTAACTAAATATACCTTTTATAATTGTGCTTCAACCATTTGTATCCGCAACTTCACGACGCGACGAGATAAGGAGACGTGCAGGCGGTAACTGCAAAAACTACGTAAAGACACGGCAAAAGATTATGAACAAATTTGAAATTATCTAATTACCCCACCTGTACCTTTAGAATTAAACAACTGCCACGATTACCTTTTAGGTATTTAATTGAGTATATCTTTTATCTCATTAATAAACAGACAGTGTCCATCGACATCACCAGTCAGTCACTCGGTTAACTGCAAACTAAGATGCAAAAACACCTATACATACATACATACACATATATATATATATATTACTAAATGTTGATTATATTCTAATTAACCTAAGCGTATGCGTTACATATGCATTGTTTTAAATACATGCCATTTCTAAAAATTAATATACTGAAAACTTCATATGTATATTGCTTTGTAATTAATTAATTTACATAATTTATACCTGACTGGACAGAATTTACCTTAGATCAGCACCGGAACTTGCGCGGAATCTTTCAACTGTAATTTGATGAAAAATGCGTAGATTCGAAAAAACAGCAAAAATATATATATTTCGAATTTTTATTCAATATTTTTTTGTACACAAAAATAGATTATAATATATTAATACCGATATTATCGCACCCGGTTTTTGGAATACGTTCCATCTATAAGTGAAGACTAGACCCTGTGAACAGGTTAAAATCGAAGAATATAAGCAATTATGCTGCGATTGTCACACTGGACTCCGAACGCCGGGTAGAACTGCAATAAGATATAAAGACACGAAAAAAAGAACAGTTAAAATTTAAGTTCAATAAGTATTTTACACTACTTCTGTTAATATAGATATAATGAAAATGTAGTCAAATATTAACAAAATCAAAACGCAAAATTATTAGAAAAGAACACAAACAAAGAGCAGATTCTCCTAAAAACATATTCTTTAGTTCTATAATAAGAGCGTCAATAAATTTAGAAAGCTCTGTCTTTATGCCTGCGTCGTTTTCTTAACTTGTTTATCAGAACAAATAATATTTTAAAGAAATGGCTGAAACTAATAAATAAATACAGGAATAATTAATGAATAATAGATAGTAATTTAAAAACGTATATTACGAGATTTTCCAAATTTATATAAATGTTATGTTATAATAATATCTTTCGAACGTAACTTGTACTTAGAAATATATTTAAATACAAACTATATCACCATCCACTTCCACATGATAAACATAATACATATAATACATTTTGCTAATATCAACTATATTTGCCAATAAAAAACTAGAAAACTTTTCAAGACTCCACTTCACACCACGACACCAATAAACCACTACATACAATTCATAAATTAGTTAATTCGGTTTTTTATCTAGAAAAATAATTAAACATTGAAATTAATTATTATACACACCGTTACGGCATTCCTATTTAATTTTGTGTGTTAAATTTCACTAATTCACAATCACAGCAAGTAACTATTACATAATATTCCTATCACAAACAAATAAAACCAATAACACTATCCGACAGACAATAATTTAATGCAAAATATTAAATCAGGCAAATTTAAAATAATTTTACGATTTCCGTTCAGTTGTTAGAGCACTTCTACTTAAGCACTTAAAGCGTAAAATTGACTTGTCCCGAGCGAATAGCAAATTTACGCAAACGTATATCCTAATTATCTCCCAAAAGCATATTTGATGCTTGCCATGATATATGTTATCTATTGTACAACAAATGTGTATGTTAAGTAAAAATACAAATTATAAACTGATCAACAATACTTCACTAGTTCGGAAGTCGACAACACTCCACTAATACGGACAGAATTAGCCACAGCAATTAATTGTAAATAATTTCAAAGTGACATTCCATAAATCATCAAAGCCTCTATTAAAATAAAAAGCGTTTAGTACAATAAAGGGGATAAAGGTCTGTATATTACACAAACACCGATGAGTAGCGATAAAATGTATAAAAATTAAAAGCACATTTGTTGCAAAAGTCATGAAATACTTGCATTGCTTCTATCGTACCGTAGACAATGTGCTTTAAGAATAATAAAGTGATAAGAAAACTATCACACCAGCTAAACCTGCAGTTCTCCAACTTATAGAACCAATCCATCTAGCTCCATGCTCATTCATCATGTTAAAAAGTTAGCAACAATGGTGCACAAATTGAAATATCACAGAACATTTTGAATTCAAAATAAACTGTGTCTACTAAATTATAGTCGCTGAAATGCAAATAAAAGCATCTATTTTATGAGAGAAGACCTGGACAATGCAACACTGAAGCGAGGGGAAACAAAATGACACTTATTGGATTTATTAGCGTTTTGAGTCATTCACTCATGGTGTATTATCAAGGGAATACCAAAGAAATCATTTTTGTCATGATAAGCAGCAGTTAGGACGATTTTTCGAGCTAACAATTTCATTTGCAAAGAATCTAATTGGCATGAGTCAGTGAACATTGAAGCAGAGTTGGTGCAATTTGTTGTTTTCTTGTAGTTCAATGAATTCGATCTGTTGGTTTGAAGTACGTTAGTTCAAAGTGACATATTCATTAATCCTATTAGAGGTGATATTTTCTCAAACGATTTAGTTGATCTGAAAATAAAATATTGATTGGCCTA
The DNA here is from genome assembly GCF_056956725.1 of Heliconius melpomene rosina. NCBI lineage: Eukaryota > Metazoa > Arthropoda > Insecta > Lepidoptera > Nymphalidae > Heliconius > Heliconius melpomene. Next base: position 2,219,945 of record NC_140401.1, on the reverse strand, counting down.
CTACGTGCTTGGCTACAGATATAAACAATGGTAAGTTGAAGCGAATTTGATATCACAACAATCATTATTTGAATCAATAACTACTACATCAATTGAGAAGTGATTAAAATTGGAATTATATCTAAATGTATAGTAATTAAAATATATACGAAATATAATTTTTTGAGTAATAAATTGTTTTACAAAAAGCATATATTATTATACAAATGTTATGGATATATTACAAAAACCTTAATATGGGAAAACACCTGGGATTTTATTAACAAGATATAAATATAATATTTGTACATATTTTACGTACCGTATGCGTTTGCCGATGGTCAAATGATCCTAATAACTTTAAAAGGCGTAAAAAGCATCTAGTATAGTCAGTCGGCAGACAATATATGCTGTATAAAAATGCAAGCCTTTTCACACTTTATAGCAAATATTTTACCAAACTCGTGACCATGTCTAATACCGAATAACCCCATCTAGCCTCATGCTTGTTTAAAAAAAATGTTATCAATTGCCGATGCTTTAGACGGTTAGCCACCACATGTATCGCACATATATAAAAAAACCTATATCCATAGATATCTTGTCTGAAATAAATAATTATTTAACTTATATGAAGTAAGCGTTGTTAAGTTGATCTACGCATTCTGTGTATCCACATGAACAACACGATAAACTATCACGAGACGCTTTAAAACAATTTATTTACAAGCTTGCAAAACTAAAACAAACCTTCACTCATCAGAGGCATCCAAGTGCAATCTGTGCAAACCGTGAAACGTGATGACAATCCCTATTATGTAAATACTAAAATCCATGCTTTACCAGGTTTACCCATATATTCAATTCATAAGAAACGTAAATTATAATATATACTGTAAGTAAAAGTTAAAATTAATGTTATTCTGAAAAAAAATATTTAGTGTGTATAAAGATTTCTTGAATTGTGTAACACTTGCCTCACAGAATATAAAGCAAACATAAAATGATAGAGGTAAGTAATGTTAATAATTAACAAGTAATATTTAGGATTAAATTGTGTCAAAGCTTGATTCTTCTCTCTTCACTCACCTTTGATAATATTAATTGTTTACCTTTCATTATTTAAAAAAGAAAATAAGATCTTGAATATTGTAGTAATATAATATAAAAAAAATTTAAGCTTTTGTTTTCTGTTTTCTATTCCTTGTAGTGAAAAATTTCAACGAAATTTCTTTGTAATTAAAATTACATTTAAATCAATCCTTTTAATGTATTACTTTGTTTATAAAAATATCAAATTTTCTTTTTTCTGTTTCTAATTTCTTAAATATTAATAATCAATATTTTATATCAATACGTATAATTTTCTTCATTCTTCTGATATCTGTAATCTGTTTGTAAAATAATACGTAGATTTTCAAGCGTTTTACTATTGGAGATTTTTATTTTTTTACTATTTGTACTCTCAAGTTGTTTAATATCAAAATAAAATATTCAGTATTAAATTCAATTTTAATTGAAATTTGACTAGTAGTGGCCTGGAGGGTAAAGCTTACTGTTTGTGTTTAATAATTGCATTGGAACTTTTACATTCAGCGTGTAAATAGTACTGTACTATCTGATAAATATATAATTGTATTCCGAAATGTTAACGTATCAAATCTTCTTATCTTGTAACGATAATACTAAAACACTTGCACTAAAGATAAACTGGCACTGGCTCTCTATTCTATTAGTATTATTCTTCCTTTTCACGCATTTTCAAAATTATCAAAAAACGTTTAATAAAATATATATCCTCGGATTTAAACTTCTCTAGAAATCAATTTTCTTTGTGTAATATTTGCAAAATATGCTTGTAATAATATTTTGAAATGTAATTGCTGAGTATAATGTAAAATCGAATCCTCTTCTCTTTCCACATACATACTACAAATATATACAGTAGATAGATATCCAACCAAAATGAAAGAATTATTTCACCACAAAACACTCGAAACTCAAACTCGCGTAGATATCAAACATTATCAACAACCACTACACATATTTTTTTTGTAACAATACGAAATCCTATTCGAATTTTCATTTTGTTTTAATGAAGTGATTAAAAATTTCAACGTATTTTTTAAATACTTCATATTTTAAAATTCATGTCGTTCTTTGTGAATCATTTATTTCATTTCTCTTGTTTTTATTCTTAATTTTATATTAATGAAGTTTGTTTAAATTTTTTGGCATCTGACGTAGTTATAGAGTAAGTATATGGTTGAAATATTTCAAAAGTTTATGTAATAAATAGAAAGAGCTAAAAAGAAAAAAAGATTAGTTAAGTAGTTGCAAAAATAAAAAAAACTGTATTATTAATTTTTGTGTTTTATTTTAGTTGCATTCACAATATTGTAATTTTGTACATAATGATTTTTAGGGTCTTAACAAAATTTTAACAAATTATATTTTGTAAATATTACAATTTTCTGGATAATATTCTTCTTTACAATTAATTATTTTCACGTACATAAATCACCGATTACGAGTTTTAAACTCTTTTACCTTTAAAATTGTCTGAGCTCTGCCTGTAAAATATGCCCGGAGCAATGACTTTCGTTTAAAAGTCGACATCTTATCAGTTTTGTTTTTTTTATTTTCAACTGCTTATTGTGTTGTATACTTTGTCTTAACATTTAAAATCATAGTTAAGTTTTTATTATTTCTTTGTTAAATTTCCTCATCATATCGTATCTATCAGCATTGAATCATTTTTTAAATCCATATAATCCAAAATCCTTTTAATTTCATTTAATGTTTCATTTTGAGGTAAATTTAGAAACAAAATTGGAAGCATAAATCGTCTACTAACTAGCCTAATAGGTGTTAGGTTACTTTGCCTATAAAAAATATTAATATTAAATATGAAATTATGCTATCCTATAAACCTTAAGATTAACCTATACTATGTATGAGTCTTATAACATAACCTAACCTAGCCTATTGTTAGATCTATAGGAATACATCTATAAATAAAGTATTGTCAAATGCTGGATATCATAAAATATCTTAAATATTCATTCTAATTCTAGAATTTGGCTAGCCTAATGTAAACTTATATACTTCCGTCATCGTCCGGTTAACGCATTTTAAAGCAATAAATAAATGAAATTATTTTTGTGCCTAACTCGCATCTAATAATTCATGTACGATATCATAAATAGAATAAAAGTTACCTAGATATAAAAAAATAAATATAAATATAAATTAGTATTGATGAAATATATATACAATTTATGTAATATATAATATTCGTATATGTAATATGTAAACAACTAACTTCTTTCTTATTTATTTATATCTAAATACTAGTAAATCTTTAAAACAGAATACATAACAAAATTTGCTAGATTAATGAACTTACGAAATAGACCTGCTTTAATATCCAAAAAGCTTTAATAGCGAAGGAGCTTTAGTTTCCATACAAACTAATGATAATAACTAATAACTTTACGTAATTAGCTAACTGCCAACAAGCCTGCCAGAAGCTCCGACTCACTAAACATCTGAAAATCAATCGATGATAAACCATTACTGATATCAGTCCTTACATCTAACATTTTTACCTAATAATTCTAGGTGTTATTTTTACGAATAAAATTTGATACCTTAGTATGTAGTTTTAAATTATATTATAAGTATATATTATAAAAAGTGGCACGTCCCAAACTAACGAGTAGTTTATAGATGAACGCGTATATCAAAATTTTCATAAGTCATTTAAATTTTAACTAATATAATAGAAACAAACAATTCTTAATTAATTAATACCTGAGCAACTGTTACTAGAAAGATCCCTAATCGGGGACGTTTCTACTGGAGACCGGCTATCCTGAACGTACCAGCGCAAACCATTCGATTCGACAAGCATTATTCGTGATGCTAATTGTATTGGAGTCTGTCTGTCTATTGTAACGTACGTATCGACGTATGACCTGCCACCGATGTTCGATGAGTTTAACCGACTCTGCAGAACAAGCGTTGACATTTTTAATCAAGATAGATTAGATATACATTAAGAAGATAGATTACATATACATTTCCTGAAATATAAGTCATTTCGTATTAACAAAGTGCAAATAAATGTTTAATTTATACTAGTGATAATTTATATTAATGATGTACATACTTTATCAAGTATTGTTATAATGTTTTAAATTCGTATGTTTTAATAGATATTGCATAACGTTGTGAGTGGCCGTAAATAGAACTCGTATATATAATAACCTAGTCTTTTCAGAAAAATGTTATTAAAAAAGACGTACGCGTATGTATGCATTCGGAGAATTCTCTAAAATAAATAAGTAGTTGGAAAAATTCAACTGTATTGGATTTTTGTTATTTTCATAATGTTCTATATGATATTGTTAGAAACCAGAAGTGAAATATATTTAAAAAAAACGACACAAAGAAGCACAAAACACCTGTTAACACATCAGAAGTAGATGGTAGTTACAACTTATTATCCACGGTCTTTAAATGAGGTGGAGCATGGAGCAGCGCCTGAGACTTGCAACCACAGGTGTAGGCTACAGCCCAGTGTGATTATAAATAGGTGCTAACCACATTTATAATTAAAATAACAAATAAATAATTGTCCAAATAATTGAGTCCGCCAACAATATGATAACAAGTTTTTCGTGGCTTAATCATTGTACCTAATGTTAGACAAAAATCTTACATAAAATTTCTTTAAAAATATTTATATGTAAGTAGATTTTAAATACTTAATAACCAAGTAGCTTTAATATAACTTCCTAATTCTTTAATTAAAAAAGCCTATTTATTTTTATTTATGTTAATTAATAATAAATAGCAATTTTATTGTTTTCAGTATATAATAATGTAAATATTAAATTTCTTTTGATATCTCTCATCTCTTTTGCCAGAAGAAATAATATGTTGACTTCAATAATTTTATTTTTAAAGATTTATTGTTTACATATAACTTTATTTTAATTGAAATGCGTCCAGTAGTCGTTTGGACGCTTGAAAACTTATTTGGGATTTGCAATGAATCATAGCATACATTCCGTTTGTAAACAGTTACTTATTTCCAAAATGTATGACCACTATACAAACCAATCGGGGTTTATTTATTGTGTACCTATTTGTCTATTCATATTAAAATTATAATCGATTGATGTCTTTTCATGGAAGATATATGAGAAAATCTACATTGGTGGCGTTTATCAATGTAATAGAACCTAAAACAATGATTTTTTAAATTTTTGTTCTTTGGCTGTGCGTTTGTTCAGCCTAATCTAATTAAATAATCGATAACATACTTAAGCGCGACTTTCACTATTGTAGGTATTTTGGCAAACTTCCCTTTACTTTTATTTTTTATTTTATTTCAATCGGTTCATAAATAAGAAGTAAAAAGAGTTATTTAAGTTATTAGAACATGAAAGTAAATTAGAAAATTAAATTAAATAAAAGTGAAAAGTAAATAATTACATAGATCTGCTGGGCGATTTTTACTTTGCTTATGCACTCTCTTCAGATAGAAGTTCTTTAAAAATTAGATTAGCTGTAATTTTTAATATCTAAATACATCATTAATATACTATATATAGATATAATAATAGTTTCTTAAATTCTGATATTGATTCTTATTTAAAACCATAATTAAGAAAATCATATTAATACGCGTATTTTTCTTCTAATACCTGTAATCACAATGATTGCTAGAACAAAATAAAACGATTTCTAGTGTATTTTACTATTTTATTTTATCTTTTACTGTTAAGTTCTTTAATATCCGAATTGAACATATCAGTTGTCAATTACTTTTAATTCTAATTGAAAATTGGCTCAGCCCATTGTTCAAAAGCAAGTACATAGAAACTTATATATATTTAACTTATATATTCACCGTGTTATATTCTATAGGATAGGTTTACAGGCTAGTTTTCAACCACAAATTTTGTATTTATTGAACCTAAAAGTAGTAAAAATTCAAGCTTTTGTAAATTATGCTAACTGAAGGCTAATTATGTTAACATTTATGCTTACGTAATTTTATTTACTTGTAGCAGAAACATGTGACGTCACCTTTATATTTGTACCTGTTGTGTATGAAAAGCCAGTTGTTTGCATTTATAGTCAAGGTTGTCTCATTTTGGTATTTATTCTTTTATTATATAAATGATAAAACCAACGATAAAATAAATGTATGCAATTAAATTGTTAATAAGGAAGAATTAACATATCGTTATTTAAATTTGTTCATAAATTATATGTTATGACGCTTTAAATTTAAAATAATCTCTTTAAAATATGTAATAAGTTTAAAATATGATAAGTGTAAAATTTTTGGAACCTGATCCTATACATTATTATTATAATTGTCAAATTTATTGTAATCATTTTTATTCTTATGCTACGAGGACGACAGACATTAACGTCTTAACGTCTAAAAACGAAAATCTTCGTTACTGAAAATATTTATACAGGAATAATTTTTAAAGACTTTAATATAAAAATAATATAATCACTGCAATTAATATAAAAATTAATCAAGTGTTAAAAAAGAAATGTACCTACACCCATTTTATTTTTTAAAACATACTCCTATTTTTAGACCATAGACTCTTTCTACCATATAGTAGTAGTGTAATTTAAAACAATTCCCATTTATCATATATTTTCATTGTATAAAATCATCAAACATTTTAGTTTTTTCATCTGCTCCATATTTTCATTTATACATCATATCGTACACTATTGCAATTTACTTATACTTTTGGTGTCTTTTTATACAAAATCTATGTTTGTCTAAAATGCAATTACAAAACTATCAATTTACATCTGCACAATCATGGCAGGTTTAATTATTCTTAATATTCCTTCACTTGCAGAAAAGTTGATAATTATTAACTTCGTTATAAAACGTATATAAATAATTATTGTATTTTTCTATATAAATAATGTATTTATATCTTTTTATACGTACAACTTAATTAAACAATACAATACCCTTAGTTTTATATTTGTTGTTATACTTAAAACCATTTTTGGAACTGTCCTGCAAATCTATCTACTAGTAGTACCAAAGACACTCGTTATCTTATAAATACCAAAGAAAATATCGACTAACCTGCGTACTCAAATTAGTATTTTAAAGTCTGCATAATGACCGCTATATATAATCATATATTTCAATAATCATTAATTTCATCCTTGTTTGATATTTCAATCAAAATATAAAAAAATACATTCATATAATAAGTATATTATGTAACGATTTTATAACAAACAAACGTATAGTTATTTAATTACTACATTATCTTTTAGGGATCTTTTTTAGGAATTTAAATATTTTCCCAAATTGAAAATTAATCTCTTTTCTCGTAATTAAGATTGTTTTATAACAAAGTCATTTGTTTTTAGTAGTACTAATTAATTTTATAATAGTTTTAAAGTTGTATATTATATATGTATTCTTTTTTACTTTACATATTTCTGTCCGATTCCTGTTTTCTACAGTAGTTTATTCTTTACTATACCACCTACGTCTTTCACTATAATTTGTCATCTATTCTATTCATTAATAAGTATATAAAAGCTTACTTATTACTTTACTTAGCCTTACTTATTTGTCTATTAATGAATTCCTGTATCTATCTGATCTATCTTTTTTTTTCATTTCCATAATAAACTGTATGCAACAGAAGCAATATTGTATTTTGATTATTTTGCTGAACCTGCATTTAGCAATGCTAATAAGCAAGCAAGGTAACAACCTTATAACCATATTTGTTTTCTTAGTTTATTAAAATAAAAGATTTAGGATTAAAATTATTTTATTTCATCATTAATTCATTTTGGTTCATGCTCTCTTGTATTTCTCCAAAATTTAGAATGTTATTATTAATTTAACAAATATTAAATCCCTAAGCCTAATTAAATCTTAATCATTTTTTTGGTTTCTTAGCGTTTACTAACAACTATTAATTTACTACTAATCTACTAATAGATATTAGTGATAATCCAAAACATTTTTTTAGTAATAATAAAAAAAAAAGTATGAAAAGATCGCATAACGTATCAGAACAACGAAATATTTATTATGGGATAATTGTGATTTCACAATAAATCATGATAAATTGTTATCATTGTGTTACATTATTAATAATCACAATGTTTTCTTTTAGAATAAAAAAGTAATTATGTTTTGCTGATTTGATAGTTATAACAAAAATACAAATATATATACAAATGACGTATTCTATATTGACGTCGTTGACGACTTGTTTCGTCATTTGTTGTAGTCTTTTAACGTCTTTCTTTGAGTTTTCCTTTTTTTTTTATTTTCTTTATGCAAATTAATAAATATATAAATATTTTTATGGTAACGTTTTGTTATATGTGTTTTTTTTTACTTCTTATATTTCTTTCTAATTCCCGTTTTCGACAGTAGTTTATTCATTACTATACCGTCTACGTTTTTCACAATAATTTGTCATCTATTCTATACACCAATAAACACACAAACAAGATTCTACTATTCATGAATTATCATTATCTCTATCCTGCATTTTTTTTTCGTCTCCATATTTAAACTGCACGCCACAGAATATATGTATATAACGCAATTATTAATGCTATTATTTCGTATAAACATATTTATTTCCTTTATTTAGTAACAGATTTGGGAATCTTTTTTTTAAATTTAGGCTATAGTGCTTTTCACAACAATCTTTCTAATCGTTAAAGAGCTGATCATCAAGGCATTAATTCGTTTTGGTTCAAGCTGCCTCCTGTACTATTCAAAAATATTAAACGCTATTAAATAAGATCATTATAAATAGTTTATACCCCACATAGGTACTGCTTGGGAGGGCTTTAGCTCTCTCTGTACAAGCTAATCTAAATTTGATTTCCATTATCCTTTATGTGTTTAAGTGTGTTATTACGTACTAAAGAAAATATATGAGAAATGCTTATTGCTTATGATTTCAAGAACAATAATAATAATAATCTTGAAACTCAAATCTTAACACTTATAACAGTAGTACACGGTTTTGTTTTATTATCAGTATTTTTGCAAATAATACATTTTCGAACGTTTAAAGTACCAATATATTTGGTAGTAATATCATAATCCTTAAACGTTTTGTAGTTTTTTTTTTGAGGTTCTTTTTTCAATTGAGTTGATTTCTTGGATAGCTATAATCAATTATTTACGTCACATAATTTTATTACAAATATTTATTTTACCTTTTCTACTATAAAAAGTAATATTTCCAATAAATAATGAATCTCTTCAAATCTATTATTGAAAATAGTTAGAACTGAAGTATCTATTTGTTTTCGACTATCGTCAAATAACGGCTTCGCATATTTAGTATTTTATAGGGAAATTAAATTCTTACATTTTTTCTTTATATGTTACATTTATATAAACTATAATAATATATTTTCCTTTAAAATTACTTCGCTTATCACAATTTTATCTAAATAATAATTCTTTTCATTATTAATTACATCCATTAAGAATTTTTAATGTGTTATTTTATTTGTTGCTTATTTTGTTTTAGTTTAAAGTAATTTAAAACCAATTAAGTTTTCTACAAAAGCAGTCAACATAGTAATCAAATAAGTACAGCATAAATTACGCATCCTCATATGCTATATTTTATGCAGAGTTAAGAACAATATTGTAATATCTATTGAATTGGATGAGAAAAATATTTAAGCAATAATTTTCTGGTTAAGATTAAAGTTAAAATGATATCCACCTCTAAATCCTACAAAAGCTCAACTTTACCTAGTTGTAATAAAATCTTTCGTTATGATTTCAAGCTGTAAAGTCTTCAATAAAGAACTGTAACAGGATTTTTTGTCCTGAATTGAGCGATGACTCTTGTAAATTATATTATATTTTTGATGATTTCTTTTAAGACCGTTATGGTATAATGCCTACTACATTTTTTTAAAAAATTCTTAAACATATGGAGAAATTATCAAAACTGTAATAATTTGTTTCAGAGAGGAGGTTGATATGAATTTCCCATCCAAAAGTCTAATGACTAATCTAACTGGTAAATAAGGATAACAATTCCACAATCCCTTACATTGAAAAGAGTTGCTATCTCTTTAAGAAGTTATTATTTTACGTTTACTTTGAAATATTTGCTTTTAATTTATCTGTTAACACTTGAAAAATTGCAATTATTTATTCAAGGTCATATTACAACGCAATAACACTACTTCAATGAGTATATTCAATATTAATTTAGTGGTAACTATCTGTGGTACCTAAAAAATGGAATCAAATAGTACCCACCTTATGTTTTATCCTTGGTATTTCTCTTGAATTGATTTTCAGGTCAATTAAGGATCTACGCGTCAACCGGGCGATGACTCTGCCATTTTAGATTCTAACGGAACTTGCCACTTCTCTTAATAAACTCCAATTCCCCAGACATATTATAAATATGTAATATAAGCTAAATACTACATTAAAATAAGTAAATAGCCTCAGCCTAAACCTAAATTATAAATATCCTAAAATACATATCGTTATATCCGACCCTCAACACTACACTATAGGAAAAGGTATCGTGGCGAACGGCTGGGAACAAGGCTTTTATAGTAATCATTTGATACGCCCCAGCAGCTACAATCCGTACAAATGAAAGAGTCCCCAAATAGAATACTATCTGCGCAGACTTGACTGCTTTTTGAATTTAGGAGCATAGCTATTCTAGAATGTTCTTTGTCTGTTGAAAAGAGATAATGCTATAAGACTAAAAGAGACAACTTATAATTTCTGGAATATTCCATTGAAATTATAGTCCAAGAGCCACCGCCCATTTCTTAACAAAAGATAAAAAATATTATTTTATCGTGAAACACTGGTCAGCAGTACTGCAATGCAGTACTGGTAATACTAGCACATAATAAGTTAAATTATGTAATTGTACACAATTTTAATAATAATAAATTTCAACAAACCGGCGTTAAAACAATATACAGCAATTAAAAAGCAAACAATATCTATAAAGCATCATATTTTTTTTATTATTTTAAAGTTATATTATTGCTTAATAAAAATGTATATTTAATAATTTAAAAGAAGTTCAAAAAAAGTTACTCTGAAATTCATAACGTTTTAAATTATTTTTACAGCAGTAATAAGTTACAGTAATAAATGTTTAACTAATATATAAATCTACTATTAAATGCTTCTGCAAACTTTTCATATAAGTACAATTGCTTCATAATAATTTAATTAAAAGATGATTTTAATTGAATAGAATAAGAATATAATACTACGGTCGACAAAGCGTGATCGTCGTGGTATATTTTCTTCAAGAGTTTATGCAATACAAATATTGTGCAGAAAATCTATGTGATTTTCTAAAGAATTGTGTATTCCATGGTTGACCGTGTTAATCTCAAAAACAGTTTATTTGTCGAGAAAGGCTATTTCCTGATTAGATGTACTCAATAATATAGAGACTTATGTAGCTATGTAGATATTTCGGTTAAAAAGCAAAAAGTTAAAAACCGCTAAATCTTCGTAAATACAGATTATGGTAGATAAGATGTAATATAAAATAACTTATAAACCTAATCTGCCCTTAAAACCGAAAAACGTTAAACGTTATAAATATATAAAAAAGAACATGTAAATTTATAAACGTAATAAGACACGTTGGCTCTTGGACTATAATATGAGCGAAAAAGACATAAGTAATGCTGTTTCATATAGCTCGATCAATACTCAGCAAATGCGCTTCGAGAGCATTCCACGTAATGCTGCGTTGAATTGGTGCATTTATAATGTTACCAGTGTAAATGTTCATTTTCCACTTTCAAGAAATATATATATGTCCCAAATAATAATACATCGAATACATATTTAAAACTGGAATCATTATTAAGAAGCAAATTCTTTAAAACATATCATAATTTAAAATAAAGAAGTTAAAATACACCAATATATACATATATACCTAATATATTCAATTTTAATTTCCATTGTACATAACATTAAAAATTAATCACTTATTTATAAATAAATAAAAACATATTTTTAAAGAACTATTAAATATACTTATTCACTACTTTACATTTTTTATGTCTATAATTACTAATTTGGCCAATTTATATAGACATACATATACTCCCAAAGAATAAAAATTGTAAATAATTTTTAAATAAATTAAAATAATAAATTAATATTTTGAAAAATCAAGATCTACGACATAAATTTATTTATTTATTTATTTGTATGTCAAATATATATAGCAGGTACCAAAGGTATTTAAAAAGAAACCATGATAATTCCCTCTAAAGTTATGTCATTAAAACAACACAAAAATAAAACAAAAATCTAATCAACAAGGAAATTTTACTGGTACGGTAACACCAAACTTCATAGCCCCACTTTAGCGCAATTTCTGGAAAACTCGAAGTTCATTGGTTGAAAAATGACGCAGTGTTACTTACCTTATCGCACACATACATTTTCTCATATAATAAATATATAGCTATGCTACTCATTTTGCTTGAAGTAATTGTATTGGTCGATTAAATAATTTTGCTAGAATATTCTACCCCTGCTTTTCTCTGATTGGCCATTGCAGAATTTTTCGAGAAACTTCTCGAATCTGATTCGTTACCTTCGTTGGACTATATAAACGGGTTGAAGTGGCGGCAACGCAAGCATTATTTGAAAAACTAAAGCGAAGATAACAAGTGAGCTCGGTGTAAACATCAAGTGAATTTTACTGAATAGCTGTAACTGTAATTGTGAAGATTGTAATATTTTGTAATTATAATAGAGAAGTTTTTTTATTAATATGCCTGCGATTGGAATTGATTTGGGTACCACGTACTCTTGTGTCGGGGTATGGCAACATGGAAACGTGGAGATCATTGCTAACGACCAGGGCAATCGCACTACCCCTTCATATGTCGCGTTCACGGACACAGAGCGACTCATCGGCGACGCAGCCAAGAACCAGGTCGCTCTCAATCCTATAAACACGGTGTTTGATGCAAAGCGATTGATCGGCCGCAAGTTTGACGACTCCAAGATTCAACAGGACATGCAACACTGGCCCTTCAAAGTTATCAATGAATGCGGAAAACCTAAGATCCAAGTTGATTTTAAAGGAGAGGCGAAAAAATTCGCCCCCGAAGAAATCAGCAGTATGGTTCTTACAAAGATGAAAGAAATAGCGGAGGCTTATCTGGGAACGCAGGTGCGTGATGCAGTCATCACTGTACCCGCTTACTTCAACGACTCTCAACGCCAGGCTACTAAAGATGCGGGAGCCATCGCAGGCCTCAACGTCTTGCGAATTATCAACGAACCCACAGCTGCCGCACTGGCTTACGGTCTTGATAAAAACCTTAAAGGAGAACGAAACGTGTTAATATTTGATCTCGGCGGGGGCACATTTGACGTCTCTATTCTTACCATCGATGAGGGATCGTTATTTGAAGTGAAAGCTACTGCCGGCGACACGCACCTCGGAGGCGAAGACTTCGACAACAGACTTGTCAACTACTTAGCTGATGAATTTAAGCGCAAATATAAGAAAGACATACGTGGCAACTCCAGAGCTCTACGTCGGCTACGTACTGCTGCCGAACGAGCAAAACGCACATTGTCATCGAGTACGGAAGCAACGATAGAGATAGACGCGCTCTACGAAGGAATTGATTTCTACACGAAAGTTTCGAGAGCTCGGTTTGAAGAATTAAATTCCGATCTGTTCCGTGGTACTCTTGAGCCAGTGGAGAAAGCTTTAAAGGATGCAAAGATGGACAAGAGCGCCATCCACGATGTTGTACTCGTCGGAGGTTCTACTCGAATTCCCAAGATACAAAGCATGTTACAAAACTTCTTTTGTGGTAAGAAACTGAACCTCTCCATCAATCCAGACGAGGCGGTGGCTTACGGGGCTGCGGTACAGGCTGCTATATTAAGTGGCGAACAACATAGCAAAATTCAAGATGTATTACTAGTGGATGTCGCGCCGTTGTCTCTGGGCATCGAGACGGCTGGAGGTGTCATGACGAAGATCATCGAAAGGAACGCCAAAATACCTTGCACGCAATCCCAGACATTTACGACTTTTTCGGACAACCAGCCCGCTGTCACCATCCAGGTGTACGAGGGCGAGCGAGCAATGACCAAAGACAATAACATGCTCGGCCGTTTTGACCTCACCGGTATCCCGCCCGCTCCTCGCGGTGTGCCCAAGATCGACGTCACGTTCGATCTCGATGCGAACGGTATTCTTAACGTTTCTGCGAAGGAGAACAGCACCGGTCGCAGCAAGAACATTGTCATCAAGAACGACAAAGGAAGATTGTCACAGGCGGAGATCGACCGCATGCTGGCGGAGGCCGAGCGCTACAAGGAAGAGGACAATCGTCAAAGAGAGCGAGTATCTGCTCGAAACCAGCTAGAATCGTACGTTTTTAGCGTTAAGCAGGCACTGGACGAGGGCGGTGACAAGCTGAGCGAGCAGGATAAGGACACTGCCCGCAGAGAATGCGACGAAGCACTAAAATGGCTCGATAACAACACCTTAGCCGAAAAAGAAGAGTACGAGCACAAATTGAAAGAAGTACAGCGAGTGTGTTCGCCTATAATGAGCAAGATGCACGGGGCGGGTTCGATGCCTGGCGCGCACCAGCAGCGCTCCCAAGCGCACAGGGGTCCCACGGTGGAAGAAGTTGACTAAGTGATAGTTTTTAGTTTTGCAAAAGACTGTTACCTGATTTCTATAAGTTGATCTATTAATTGTAAGTTGTAAATATTGTTTGTAATTTATTTTAAGATTATACTGTCGGAATCCAACAGATAATAAGTTCACAGTAGGTACCTATATACAATTAAATAAAACTTTTTAATAAAATATTCAATTCTTTTATTTGTGAAAACATAAATTTGCTTCACGTTGTATCCCTTACCTACCTACCCTAATGGTTTATAAACTTATTTTTTTATTTTTTAGCTGTCTGGTTCTAAATCTATATATTTTAGTTTTGATTATCTGGCAGCACTGGTAAATTGACATTCGTGTGTGACAGACTCGTCTGACGTTTACACTTGGCAGTTGGCAACCACCTTTAGCGAATGGCAGTTGTCGTTCTTTTAGTACTTTTTTAGTGGTACGCAGTTGTTTGTAGTTGCTGCCTTGGTGGTTTTGCTATTTATATATTATTAATATAATTGCGTTTGATCCAAATAATTTTAAAACTTAATACCAGATTTAACATTTATGCTAGCTTTCATATAAGTGAATGAATAATCACGTGTTATTGTGATATAATGTCACGATAAATATCGATATAGAAACAGTGTTTTTAATTTATAATTTAAATAACATTCACTATGGCGCCGAATTTAAGTAAAATAACATCAAGGACAGATGTAAAACTAGGAATTGCTGCTTCTGCAGCTTTAAGTGCTTGGATATTGAGAAATTACTTAAACTCAAGGTATATCCTTTAGTTATGTTTTACTAGTTGCTATTTTTTGATAATATTATATAAAAATATTATGTACATATAATAACACATATAAAAATATTAAATTCATATTTAAATAGTGTATTTTCTACTTAAATTGTATCATTTTCAGACCAAAAAATGTTAAATCTGGTCAGCTATCTCCTGAAGAAAGAGTTCAATACATGATAACAGATAAAAATAAAAGAGAACCAAAAGCACAAGTCGATGCAAGGTTCATTGCTGAGTTAAAAGTACTATGGTCTATTATGTTCCCTAGCTTATGGAGTAAAGAGAATGGATTTATGGCACTGATAGCTCTGTCTCTAATATCAAGAACACTATGTGATTTGTGGCTTATACAACATACAACATTAATTGAGGGGTAAGTTATTTCTTAGTACTACTATTAAGACAAGAAAAGAATAAAGGGGTCAGGGTGCAGCAGTTTTTCCCCTCTGGAAATTTTATTATTATCATTTTCATGTTCTGGTAACAAGACAAATTGTTATATTCTGCCATTCAGCATTAAATATCCCAAAAATATTATAGAAACACTAATTTCAACACTAGGTTCCTTCTACCTACTTCTATATGTGGGATACAGCTGTAGCTGAAAAAACAAAAAAGGCTTTACGGCTTATTTTTTATGTATAAAATTTAGATTGTAAAATACCAAGAGAAAAGAATAATAGGTCCATTAATTGCATGAGCATAGTGCTCATGCATTTGATAGCTCTGACACACAGTAGCGCTTTGTCTTGTTATTTGAGTAATGCAATGTAACAAAAAAGTAAAGTAAAGTAAAGTAAAGTCACTCATTGAGTTTTTTCACTCACCAAGCAATGTTACAAAAATTGGGTGGTGCTTGGGGCGTGTCTTGGCTCTAAGCTCTGTCTGCAATTATATCTGTGTATTTGGCATACAATGTAAATATTACAATAATTATAAATATAATTTTAGAAATATCTATTTGTATGTATATTTTTAAATAAGAATTTATTTAAAATAAATGAAAACTGAAATACTTAAGGTAATAATAGTATATTAGAAAACACTTTTTGTTTATTTTGTACATAAAAAACTGAACTTTGATATCTATCATTGAAGAAAATATTCGGCTTGGAAATATATTTGAATTAATTATTGCATAATTATATGACTGTGCTACTTTAAAACATATTCATTTCAAATAAACTGTATAAGCTACAAATTGAATGTTATCTTACATACTTACTATAATGTTACAGAACTATAAAGTAACAACTTAACTTTAAATTGGTAATGAAAGTTGACTCAAGTTCATAAAGGCATCCATTGTATGCAAATAGTAAACATATTTTAAATTATTTTTAATTGTGATACAAATTTTTTTGGTTGAAACATTTACCATAATATCATTTTATTGTTCATTTAGAAAAAATGTGTAATTTACATAAATGCATAATCTCCATAGATTACTATTGTGATATTAATTTAACACATAATTATATAAAAGATTTTATTATAAGTAGGTATAGATGAGAAGCAAACATTTTTATCCATCCATCCATCCATATCAGCCTTTCAACAACCACTGCTGGACATAGGCCTCCCCTAATTAATAATTTTATAGTTATAACATTAACATTATTAAGATTTTTATAGTATAATGTAAATAAATGGACTTATTTAACTGCAGCTGTTTTTAGTACATAATATAAAAAACAAATGTTTTGTATAGGTACTGTTTCTCAATTTTAAATATTATAGTTAAAAAATAAAAAATTAAATCAGCTTTACGCTGTATCCTGCACACAGCAGGTTAGGCAGAGGGAACCTAGTGTTAAGACACTCCGTTCCTCACTTTCTGCCGAATTCTGAAGTCGTTGCGTGTTGAGTGGCAGAACTCAACGCCGCGCTTTGCCTCGACACCAACGCGAAGAAATGGAAATATAAACGTAAATAAATATTTCACTTCCCCGAGTGGGGATCGAACCCACAACCGTCGCGTTACAGTCACATCATTGTACCGCTGCGCCACGACGGCCTCAATATTATAGTTACTTTTTTATAGTTCTATAACCAATTTTAAAGTGCAATTAAGCAAGATTTTTTTATTCTAAAGCTTTATAGGCCAATTAAATGACCAAAAAGGTTGAAATTTTTGTATAGCAGTTTAAATTAAAATTAAGAAAAGTTTAAAGGAGGAAGTAAGGCGATGTCAGCGTTTTAATACAAAAAATTACATCATCGTCCTCCAGTTTTTTTTATATAGATAGCAAATAATCTACAAAATAAACATAATTAGTTTCGTCAGTCTTTAAAGAATTACTATCGCATGTACCGGACATAAACGGTGTAATAATGACGTTTATATGTATAGCAAAATAATTAAATATCAGAATATTAATGATA
Organism: Heliconius melpomene rosina; assembly: GCF_056956725.1. NCBI lineage: Eukaryota > Metazoa > Arthropoda > Insecta > Lepidoptera > Nymphalidae > Heliconius > Heliconius melpomene. The sequence goes on along the minus strand of NC_140401.1, from coordinate 2,202,038 downwards.
TTAATACAAATTTTAAATATGCATATAATAATGAAATGAAATATCTTTTATAATAAATAACATTTAAATTTTTAGTTTCCCTATGAACAGGTTAATTTCCTTAAATGAACTAGAAGTCACTTTTTAAAATCCATACTACAACTATAAAACTCTGTCTGGTACAACTATCGGTAATTTGCATTTATGATTTCTTTTCCCATCTACATATTATAAATGCATGTACCTATAATGTTCGTTGGTAGAATATTTTAAATGAGTTAATATTGAACTAAATGTTTTAAAGTTTTAACGTTTCATTGACTGTCATTCAATATAATGTCATGTAATCATGTTAAAACAACGCTGTATTCTGTACATAGCAGGGAAGGCAGAGCGAACCTAGTGTTAAAACTCTCCGTTTGCCTCGTTACCTAAGAAATATTTCCCCCCGAATGGGATGCCACTAGCGCTACGACGGTCTCGAACTCCATTCGCAATTATAAAAAATAAGTTTGTAGGTATATTCAGCAGAAGTAAATTGCATAACAAAAGTCATGGCACTTTTATACAAGTCATCTTTCATACAATGATAAATGAAATGAAGTTGTCTATAGGGCATCAATCGACCTAATTCCAATGGCGTTTATTTAATGCGAACGGTCTCGCGCGGCTTCGCCTGCTTAAACTATACGAATAATGAATCAATATTAAGATAAAATTATTTTATTATTACGATGTACGGTTATCTATACTTCTATGCGTTCATTAAATAATTAAGTAATTTAAATCTGTTTATTTTTTGAATGAAATGAATGACGCTGATTTCAGGCATTCGATAAAAACATAAATACAATAATTCCTACGGCTCAGCACGGATATGAAGCCACGTACGAGTATGTAGTTATTGTTGTTATGCTTCATGATTAAAACGGTAAACAGATCTTTACGAAAGACTCACTACCAGTATGAGCGAGTTAATTTTGCACACTGAAAATTAACCTTGAATATTGAACTTTATACTTTTATTGGACTTCACAAGAATATTTACAAATTAAATTTTTGAACATTTAAAAAAAAAATCGATATAAGATTTTTTGCACTGGGAAATATTTAATACAAAAAATTGTTAAATATAACGCACAAATATATTTAAAGCCTTCGGTATCCAGGTTCTGGACTCTATGGCGTGGTCCAATGACTTACGTATTTACTAGGTAGTACTTTGTTGCTGTATTGCCAATAATTATTGACGATACATGTGTATGTCTGTCTATACATCATCTATTTATATTACGCAATTAAAGAATATTTATATTTTTACTTCTACACATTACGACATTAAAGCAGGGTTTTTTTACTATTTATTACACATGTTGAAATAACTAGTTACGTCAACACATCCTTGCTATTTTAACTAAAAATATAAAAGGTCTGTATGCAAAATAATATAACTTTATAGTATCTGGATTATAGAATTTATTTATTTCTTGACTTACACGTGTGCGGAACTGGCAAATATTCGATAAAAAAAAAAATGAATCATATAACTGGTTTTCCTTTATATTGGTTTGTGCACGAGGCAGCCATCATCTAACAACGTAACTTTTGTCTATTACATCATTAAAATCATGCATTAAAAAGTAAAAGTTACTCAAAAAGTGAAACCTATTCGCTGCGTATCTAAATATGAGATGTCTTTGACTTTGCAAAATGATTGAATTTCTGCTAATTGAAGAATGAAATAAAGGAATAATTTTTCGAGCTTATCTACTTATGCCATAATAATAATTTATCACCAGATTGGATTAATCGTCACCACATATAAGTAAATATGTAAACTCGAGAACGTTTTAGTTACTACAAATGCAAATTACGAATCATTTTAATTTTATGCACGAAAATAGTAAAATTTTTATTAGCTTACGGTTTTTTGAACGAATTTATATTGTTACTATACGATTCGAACACGTAATCATAAAAATATGTTAATATCTATAGTTGACCTTTTAAAATATATGAATAATATCTGAAAATAACTAAATATTAGGTGACTTATGTTAATTTTTTTTAAATGCCTGCCATAGACGAAAACTCGTGAATGGCCCTGAATTAAGTTAATAAAAACAACATGGAATATATATATGTGAGCCATACGGCCATACGGCCAAAGTCCACGATAATTTCTCTAGCGTTACTAGATATATATTCTTGTATGTGAAAATCGCAATGTTCGATAGTAAAATAAATAATTTTCTCGCTGTGTAATGCTCGCGTCGAGTGTGTTTATCGTGGTTGGTACTAATGGACTTTGCTTTGGCACTTAGAACTGTAGGGAAATGTATCGCTTTGCAACGCGAGTTATAGATAGATAGCAAACGGGGAAAATAATATTGTTTTCCGATTATTATTACTGCGTTTAATATTACAAGAAATTTAAATAAAATATAATTTTAAAAAAATATCAATACAAAATAAAATATTTTGTTACTTAAATAAAATTACAAAGAATATAAAATAAACTAAATGTCTTAGCGTTTTTAATATAATTTTTTAACTGTTTTGTCGCTAACAAAATACAGTCGAATTGATTTCCTTCTTCTTTGCAGAAGTCTGTTGAAAAGTATGATCCGGTATAATGACCTAAGGAGTGTTAAAGACACATTACTAATAATCGTATGCATTTGTCTCATTATCCACTAAAGCCTTTTTAAAAATCCTGATATTGTAGTTATAATTTAATTTTATTTATTCCTTATTATTTTATTACTAAATAATAACTACCTATTTCATAAACAACTTTAGAGGAAGGTTATTAATTCAATACGTGTATAAAGGAAATACAATACATTTATATATTATATCTATTTATTATTACCTAAGGCTTATACAAATATATTTGAGTTCAAGCGTGTGACCGTAAACGCGACAGGTTGTGGGAATTGAACCCACGGACTTCGAGGAAATTAAATATTTAATATTTTTATTTCATCGTTCTGGTATCAAAGAAAAGCGCGGCGTTGAGTTTCGTCACTCAACAAGCAATGTCTTCAGAATTCGGCGAAAAATGGGAAACAGTGTCTTAACACTAGGTTCCCTCTGCCAACCCTGCTGTGTGCGGGATACAGCGTGAAGTTGATTTATTTTAAACTTTAAAGTCAAGAGAGTCGTTAAATACAATTTGCTTACTTTCCTTTTCGTGAAAGTTATTTAACCTATAAAATATCTGAATCAACACATGCGATTCAAACTCATATTGTTCGTGTTTTAGGTAATTAATTCATTTTTTATTTTCATTCAACATCTAAACTAATTATTATTATTAATTAAATTAGATGCTGAATGAAAAATAAATATGCATATTCAATAGCAATAGCGTTTTAACAGTAATTTTAAATGAATATTATTATTTTATTACTCACATTACATTTATATTAAGTTTTGCGTATAATAAAAAATCATTTTTCTCATGAAAAATGTTAAAATATATTTTTTATAAAACACTTGCAGCTTTTTATGTATATAGATACATAATTCATTAGGTAAAGTTTTCCACTATAATTGAATACGTAGCATTTTTATTTATTTCTTATTAGTTTTATATTTGATCAGCAGTCAGGTCAGCACTTTCTTAAAAAAATATTTATTTGTAAGGTGTAGAAGAATATAATTCCGACCAGAATCAGATGTTGGCCTTTTTATTGGAATACGTTACATAAATAAAATTAATGAAAATAAATTTTAATTCATATATAAATTCAGAAGAACTCCGCTACTCAACACGCCTCCAGAATGCGGCGGAAAGTGGGGATTGAAGTATCTTAATACTAGGTTTCCTCTGCCTACCCTGCTGTGTGCTGCTGATACGGCGTGAATCTGAATTATTGTATTTTAATTTTTAATTATTCTTTGTTTCAGTTCCATTATTTCTATGAACAAGACGGAGTTTAAGCGACTACTGATTCATTTCTTCTCATATATGCCGATGGTATTTATGCTATGCACAGTATATATTCTTATTGTTAAAAATAACAAGTTTATACTATATTCTATTAATGGACTTTTACTTTTTCAGATTTCTTTAGTGAACAATGTTTTGAAATGGAGTATAGGAGAACTTAAACTAAGATTAAGGACTAATCTTTCAGTATATTTCTATCAGCAGTATTTAAAGTAAGTTTTTTAATTTTTAGACTAATTAATTATTTGTAATTTTTGAACTTACTTGGTATTTATGGTTCATTGCTGAATCGCCTTATATGCGTTTGTGCAAGGTTCTCTCAGAAACAGTTTAACCAATTTAAATGTAGTTTTCACTATTGTATTTTGGCAAACTTTCGTTAAAATGTTTGTTTTATTTAAATCGGTTCATAATTTAAAAAGTTACAGCAATATAAAATATTTTGTTTGACAAAATTGTTTAGAAAATAGCTATTGTATGTAAATTGTCTTATAATAATAATGTTATTAGATTACGAAAGTAATTCATATGAGGAAATAAATAAAAATGTGAACAACACAGCAAGTGTTTCAACCGATTTGATATGATTTAATTGATAATTTATTTATTCATAAGCAAATTTTGTTAAAACAGATAAAGTTCTAGATATAAATTATAATTAAACGTTTATTTTTTATTTTTAGAGGCTTCACATATTACCAAGTTACGAATTTGGATAATCGAATATCTAATGCTGACCAGCTCTTGACCACCGATATAGATAAATTTTGCGACACAGTCATTGATTTGTATAGTAACATAAGCAAGCCTATATTAGATATATCTATATATTTGTATAGGTTAACCGTTAATTTGGGACCATCAGTAAGTACTCATATATACTCGAGTAGCTTCACTCGCTTTTACAGCGCTCCCCAGGCGAACACAATATCATTTCATATGTATGTTTTAATAGTTGCGGACTATTTGGCGCCCCTATATGAGCGGCGCCCGGGCCATGATGCCTCCGCTGACCCCCCCTCACTACGCCACTCTAACTTTTTTTATAATTTTATGTTGATGTTTACACTCATAAACTTAGCAATTTATCGAAATTCATTAGTACCTGACTAATGATGGTTTTTTTTTACAAAGAATGATCAATAGAGAATGAACTTATTTCATTATATAAATATAATGTATACATAATAATTTCGTCAATGGCACTTATACAAATAAGAATGTACTGCTATTTAATTTTTTTATATGGAACGACAACGTGTTTTAAACATTTAACAATGGAATCATCACTTATCGCAACAAGTACAATATATATACCTACGTATAAAATATTAATTGTGTAATTATCTATATATATGTTAATATATCCATGTATAATTTTAGTAAAAAATGTTAATTGTTTTAGACACCAGCAATGATGATGGGTTATCTCTTCTTATCGGGGTTATTCTTAACCTACCTCAGAAGACCTACAGGTAATATTAATTATGCACTATATGCATAGCGTTTCTTATTATCGAATATTTTTTATGTTAATTTTTTTTTTCTCAAGCGGGAATATAGATATTATATTCTCTTTATACACTATGTTTTCTTATTGATACGTGGTATGGTTAAAAGCTTTAAGCTGCTCTTTTCTTCAACAATTTCGTGTACAATAGTTTAATGTATATTATTATTTATAGAGTATATTATGTTATTTAGGTACTTACCACTTTTCTTGTTTCAGCCCGAATGACAGTTCGAGAACAAAAATTAGAAGGAGAATTTAGATATGTAAATTCAAGACTAATTACCAATTCAGAAGAGATTGCTTTCTATCAAGTAAGTCCGTTAAATTTCTTTCAATAAACTATTATAGAGCATTGCATAGAAAAAAAGTGGAAAATTATGTACCTAGTGAATTTGATACCGAAAGTTATCTGTTATTATAATTTATACATATAATTATGCTACGGCGGAGTTGATGCCTGATGCCTGATATATGCAGAATAAAGCAATAGCAAAGGCTAGCTAAAAAAACAATATTGGTAATATTTAAAAAACAATAACGATCAATTCAAATCGATGGATTTTACGGTTATTAAATATTTGCAGTATTGCAGATAATGTCAACATCTCTATTTTTATAACTTAATATATTTTATTTATGTATTATTTTTCCTCTGTTTTTATACAAGCACATATTTCCTTATAAATATATAATATTTTGTTTTTTCACAACGCTGACTTTTAAATATTACACACATTGCATAAATTGGTTTTACGTGGTCTTTTAATAGTGTTTTTGTATTTTCTATTAAAGATTCGAAGCAATAGTGGATTAAGCGGTTTATAAATTAATTTTTAACAAAAACAAAAACCGATTTCTAACAACGAACTAAAAAGTGAAAAATAATTTTACAAAGATTTTATAATTTTGAAGTCGGTGTCAAGCTAATGCTACAACACCTTTACTACAATATCTAATTACTAAGCCTGTTTGTTCTACTGAGCACCAACTTCAAAATTATAAAATCTTTGTAAAATTATTTTAAGTGATGGGTAGATCTTAAAATGATGCTTCTTGAACGAGTGGTGATGGTGGTGGTAGTGGTTGTCAACGAGTGGTTGTGGTTGTCAACGAGTGGTTGTGGTTGTCAACGAGTGGTTGTGGTTGTCCCATGTAAAACTTCATTTAATTAGGTATTATTTTTGCGCGAAGTAACATTTTGGTATATTGACAAGAACATACATAAAAAGTATTCGGGCGAATTGGGAATCTCCCTTTTTTGAGGTTGGTTGAAAAAAAATGTAACGATCAGGAATCTCACTTCTGATATCGAGTTAAAAAGTTTTTGCTTGTAACTATTACAGTATAATCAATTTTTTACCAAAAAAAACAAACTTTCTCAATTTTCACCGGATTCCATAATCGGAACCTAGCCAAACTTTCACCAAATTATCCTTGAAGTGTATCCTTTCAAATAAAAAAAGAATCATCAAAATCAGTTTGCGCGACATTGAGTTATTCGTCTATTTGTCGCGCACATACCTAATGCAAATTTAAGACTTATGTGATTTTCTCATGGATACCATTGTCAGACATGGACCAAAAAAAATGGGACCATTCGGGAAGCTTCACCTTTCAAATAAAAAAAAAAATATCAAAATCGGTTCACCCAGTCAAAAGTTATGAGGTAACAAACATAAAAAAAAAATAAAAAAAAAATACAGTCGAATTGATAACCTCCTTTTCTTACAGAAGTCGGTTAAAAAGGGATACCTACTTACATTCGCGATTGATATTTTTCCATGCAATTCTAACTTTTTGTCAGGTATTTCGAAAATTCGATATCAACAATTCTCTAAATATTTAAAAGCATAAAAGAAGCAATATGTATTTTTCATATTGCTATTTTATAATTGTGTCCCTATGTGCTTAACCAGTGGTCATAGATTCAATATCCAAATCTATGGTTATCAGTCAATTGATGTTTGTAACAGAAGATTTGTTCTGTTATTTGATTACGGTTGACGGAATTGTCTCTTTTCCTAGGTTCCCTCTACCTACTCTGCTATATGAGAGAGACAGCATAAAGGACATAAAATGCCAATATGTTCCTAAAGGCAGGCGCAGTACTTATTAAACGACGTTATTCAAGTCCTAATCAGGTTGCAATTTGGTTGATACTAAAAATTAATATGTATTTTAAATTTCAGGGCAACAACCGCGAACAACTAACGATACTAGCCAGCTTTTACAAATTAACAAAACACTTAAGAAGTTTCCTCAATTTCCGCGTAGCTATGGGATTCATCGACAACATTGTCGCTAAATGTAAGTGCTGAATACTTTTTATAACTGTTTTCCCGACTCTCTGTATATATATTTTTTCAGCTTCAGGCTATATCCCACATGCTGCAGGGTAGGCAGAGGGTGCCTAGTGGTAAGACACTCCGCCCCCTTCTTTACTACGAATTGTGGTCGATACTATTTCTATTATTTGGTTATGGTTTCTATTACCACTCAGGGAATGATATATTTAATATTTTCATTTCTTTGTTCTGGTAAAAAAGCAAAAAAGCGGCGCTAAGTTCCGTCACTTAACCAGTGACCATTTTTCCACACACTTAGCATTGTAGGCTAAAAATAGTATTATAAAATAATGCTTAACTATAAAGTGTAAATAAGTATTTTATATGATGCTTAAGAAATAAATAAAATTATATTTATGTTTCTTTTCATAATAATATTTTAAATATTTTCTATTATATATATATATATATATATAAACATTATAATTATAATTCACAAAAGCTATTTAACTTTAATATCTCATATTGCACCGAAGTAAGATGTTGGCAGACATTCTATATACAGTTACGTTTTATATTCGGTCACTATGCGATTTTAATTTTATTTCGCCATTACATTAATTCTTAACAAAAAAAGGTAATCAAGTATTTTAATAGCATATAAATGTATAGTAAATAATAAATGTAAATCAATTATTTAAGTAATTAACATTTATATGTAAATTTATTCATGGTTCGGTTATAATAATGTACAAAGTTTTAAATTCACGGTATCTTTAAATATAGAGTTATAGACTATACTGTTATCTACACTTAACACTGTTATTTTTGCGTAGGTAATTGTTTTAATTAGTTTTTTTATTATAAATTTATTGCTTACTTAACTTTGCGAGCGTATGAATTCGTATAAAACTACAATTATAAATTTGTAATACTTTTCATATGTAATAAACTCCTATAAGTTCTCGTCCCTTCCCAAATTCCATAATTGTATACATATATGCTTAACATCTTTTGGTTGCGTTGACTTAGATCAAGCTTGGTTTTTTATGTGCTCCAAAGTACTGTAGACCCAAGTCTACAATACTATACTATCCAAATACTGATATAAAAAATACACTTTAATAGATACATGTATCCATAGATTTCTAACTATACTTTAACATATATCATATAAAAGTATAGGAATCTTTCATAATTAATATTAAGCTTTTTATATGAAAAGCGCAATAAAATGTTAATTAATTAACAATACGTATAAGCTATTATAATTTTATTATTATGATGTTATCGTAGTTACAGTAGTAAAATGCTTTCCATGACGCTATTTTATATCTACTTAAAAGTTATTTGTCACTAGTTATTTATTTTTTCGATCTCGAACGGAAAATGGAAACGGAGTTGCTTAACAATAGGTTCCGTCTGATTATCCTCACATAACTAGGATAAAAGAGTGAAGGTAAAAAAATTGGGGTATCCAAATGGAATATATGCGAGAAAATAGCATCCATGTGCCTGTATATGAGTTTATGCATTTATTACAGTTATTATACAGTTAATTTTTTTTGTACCTTCATATCAGGGTAGGCGAAAGGAACCTGGGAAACTACACGACACTCCGTTCTCATAGAGACACTTCGTTTTCCCACTTTCCGTCTAATTGTATAGGCATTGCGTGTTGATTGGCGGAATTCGAGGCTGTGCATTGCCTCATTACAAAAAATTAAAGATTTAATTTGTTTGAGTGGGATTCGAATCCACAACCTGATGCGCTTACAGTCATGCTTATGCCCTTGCGCCAGTTAGTGCTCGCATATTAATATTCAAAATATAGACTTGTAAGCCATTTAGAATAGACAATGTATAATGTTGTATATAAAATTTATTTCCTATACAAATGAAGTAATATTCCAGATTTCGCGGTCACTATCGGTTTCCTTGCCGTATCGAGGCCTTTCTTCGTTAAAGATCACAATTTACTAACTATAGGCACTGAACAAGACAGGTTTAGGGTAAGTTTTGACTTTATTAATGCAATAATGTTATTTACATGTATGTAATTTAGACAACGTAGTAAAAAAAAGTATAGAATAATGTTAGTTTTTTTTCATGAACACGAATAATATCTACCTATATCTTATACATGAATTAGTCAAGCAAGATATAATTTAAAAAAAGACATACATTTAAATCAATTTAATGACAAGTCATTTTTAATTGTCTTTTGGAGCCGTCAGTACTGACGGCTCTTTGACACCTTATTAAATAAAATATTATTTATTTGCAGCATTACTATACATACGGTCGTATGTTAGTCAAAATGGCGGAAGGTATCGGCCGGCTCGTACTCTCCGGTCGGGAACTGAGTAAATTGGCGGGTTTGACTGCCAGAGTCACTCAACTAAGGATCGTTTTAGAAGACATAAACAGAGGCAACTACACGAGGACGATGGTGGAAAAAAATAATATTGGAAACGGTCAGTTTGAAAAGATAATGGTATATCCTATTTGATTTCTACTTGGTCCTGGTAAGAAGACAACGCCGTGATAACTACCTCTTAACACGCAATGTTTCGAAATATAGCCGGTGCATGTCGCGAGGAAGAAAAGAGGTGCAGACTGTCTTAGTCCTAGGTTCCCTCTGCCTACTCTGCTACATGTGAGATACTGATGAATAAAAAATATATACTAACACTGACAGAACTATGTTGTTGCGTACTATGTACCTATAGGTATTTAAATTTGCTTCTGTACAATCTGTATTCAAAATCATGAAAATTCATCATAACGACAATTACATTTAAAATATTATACAGAAATTACAAACAAGGAAATATTTATTTAAATTTTACAGACCAAAGAGTTGTAAGATTATGCATTTTCGAAAATCTTTAAATCCAACCAACAAGTGATGATTTTTATTATAATATAAATATTTAAAATCTTCGTGCTACGTTTTTATTCGTTCGTGTAACGTTATTTATTTGTTTATTGTAAACGACTTAAATCAAATATGCACAGACTTGTTTGTGGTTAAGATTCGCCGCTCAACACTCCATCCAGATCGAACGAAAAATGGGGAACGAAGTGTCTTAAGTTACTTCATAATGTCTTAATCTATATATGTGATATGATTTTTACATTTTGAGCATATATTTATTTGTTTATATGATGTTTTTTGTAGGAACTCCAATGATCCTAGCCCCCGGCGCCGGCCGCATTATATATCAGGATAAAATAATACGTTTCGACAAAGTGCCGCTCGTCACGCCTAATGGAGACGTTCTCATACAAGAATTAAGCTTCGAAGTCAAGTTAGTATTGCTTATACTGCTATCTGATTGTTTTTTATTTCTATTTTTTTAAGATCACATTTGGTTCCCTTGTCCATCAATTTTTTGACATATATTACGTTTTGAATTGAGACACAAAGCCGCGCTTTTTTCTTGCTTAAGCGAGAAAAGGAAAATAATTCATTCTCACAAGTAGTAATCTAACTCACGGTCGTCATGTTTATAGTCAGAGTTTCTCTCGCTTTGCCACCATCGCCCGTCGACCGGTCGCAGATTAAAATCTTTGGCTTTTTCTTTTATCATTGGTTGTCAATTTTAAAGTTTTTAGTTATCATTATTTTAAAATTAAATATTTTAAAATAATTTATAAGTGTATCGGAGTATCTTAACACTAGGTTCCATCTTAGGCAGATGGAACCTAGTGTTAAGATACTCTATTTCCCATTTTCCACCGAATTACAATTTTTTGAGGCATTGCGTTTTGAGTGGCGGAACTAACGCCGGGTTTTTTAAAAAAGCTACATTTTTGATTATATTAATAATTACGAATTTAATCTTTAAATTATTAAGGATAAAAATCTAAAGACTAAATAAAATAAAAACGTGGGAATTTTAAACGTCTATTTTAACCATATTTTTTCCTTAAAATGAGATAAATTTTTAGTTTTATTATTTAACGAGCAATATATTTTAAATATAATTTTTCAAGTACTTCATAGGTTCTTGATATGTATATAAATACATTCATGACTTTAATGTTAACTCATCTACCTTTATAATTAGCTAGGAATAATTTATATTACAAGTTTCTTTAAATTCCGTCAGGTTGACCTTAGTTGTACTACATACATATATTGCTATTTAAAAGTATCATACTATATGAAGAAAAGGCTATCTGGAAAATCATTTTTTCAAGCATTTTTTGTAATGAAGAAGATTATTTGATATAATTGTAAATTAGTACTACCTTTTAATACAATGAGCCATGTTATTTACTATTGTAAGATACCTTTATAATAAATGAAGGTTTTAAAAAATCAGATTGTTTTTTTAAGATATTGACGGAGAAAAGAATTAAATAAAAGTAATAATACTAAACTATTCCTATTTAAATTGGGTTGCTATTATGTAATGAGGAATGAAATTTGTCCCGATAAAAAGTTAAATGGTAATATTTTATATTTAATATGAAACACACACTCTTTAAGGCCTGTATTTATAAATCGCTCTTAATTATGTAATTGACCTCAGACAAAAACACGTATAAAGTTAAACGTAGCGAGATTCGAACCCGCGCCTCTTGGAAACCGTCCAAGCGCTCTGACTAAACCATACGTGCTTTTAAGTCACGTCGAATTTCTCAAAATCACTTTAATTACGTGAAGTAAGTCATATCATCATACAGTAAAACTAGAGTAGCGTTTCATCAAATTTCGTTGGATTAACTATGAAAGTAGTATTTTTGACGTAATATATGCCATTTTTATATTAGATAAATATTTATAGAAATAAATAAATATGCAATAACATTATTTTGATTTTAATCCTTAGGTCTGGTATAAACGTACTCGTGTGCGGACCAAATGGTTGTGGAAAGTCATCAATGTTCCGTATGTTGGGAGAACTGTGGCCGATATTCGGAGGAACATTGACGAAGCCGCCGAAGGGAAAACTTTTCTACGTACCCCAAAGACCTTATATGACACTTGGTACATTTAGGGACCAAGTGAGTTATCTTTTATTTTTTTTTATTTATTAGACTATTATTATATAGAGGTACATATTCATACAGCGACCATTGGGTTATATTATGTTTTATTAAATTTTTACCGAGTCCTACCGATAAAAACATAAACATATATTAAGTATTCATTTCCTTGAGTAGAAATCGAACCTACAACTATCGCGTTTACAGTCAAACGCTGTACCTCTGAGCCAAGACGGCCTCTAATGCATACATATTCATAAGTAATAATAATTATTATTATTTAGGTAATCTATCCACAAACTCGGGAAGAAATGAGCCGCCGTGGCCGTACTGATGAAGAACTCAATAGTTATTTAGAAATCGTTCAGCTCTCATACTTAACACATCGAGAAGGAGGATGGGATGCTGTAGAGGACTGGATGGACGTACTCTCGGGAGGGGAGAAACAGAGGATAGCCGTATGTATACTTATTTATATATTATTTGTAAGACAGGGAGGACGGAATGCAATGTCAGTGTGAATGGTAAAATATTAGAACGAAAGTGAATGAGTCCCAAGTATACTACATACTTGGGAAGTATGTTCAGTAGAGATGAAAGATACGAGATGGATGTGGAAAGGCGTATTGCTGCCGGTAACAGAGTTAACGGAGCCATAGCTGCATTGATGAGACGGCGAAACGTCAGCATAGCTGCGTGTTTGGCCATACACAATGCAGTGTTGATACCGACGGATATCACCACTGCATTAGTTGGTTGGTATAATTTCAAATATTCTATACATATTTATGTATCGCAGATGGCGCGCCTGTTCTACCACGCGCCGCAGTTCGCTATCCTGGACGAGTGCACGAGCGCCGTGTCCGTGGACGTGGAGGGGCACATGTACCAGTACTGCAGAGAGGTCAGTTTTGTTCAGTTATTAACGCTGTATTTCGTTTGTAAACGCCGTTCTTTGCATTACCAATGCGGAATAGTGTAAATAAGTAATTACCCCAAGTGGAAATTAAACTCACAAAGTGTCTTTATGACACGGACAACTATGAATTTTCTGTAATTGCTTCATTTATTAACAATTTTTATGCGATTATGGCGTTTAAATAGACCGAAAAAAATGGACGTACCATCCGTTTTATTTTTGTTTAGTGTCAATATACATCTCAATTCCCCCCACTGGATTTCTAACCCACAACCATCGCTTTTACAGTTTACAGACGCTGTAACACTATACCACGGCTTCATTTAATTAAGCAAATCTATTTTTATAAATTTCAGATGGGCATCTCGCTATTCACGGTCTCACATCGAAAGTCTTTATGGAAACATCACGACCACTATTTACAAATGGACGGACGAGGTGGTTACGTTTTTGGCGAAATTGACAACGAAACACAGGAATTTGGCTCGTGATATATAATATTTGAATACCTAAACCACTAGTTAAGAAAATAACAAAGTTTTGTATTTTTTAATTACCGCTAAAAGTTAATTAACTTAAGCAAAACATCATGGCGGTACATGTTATCACAAATTTTTATAAGTCTTTAAGACTCTCATTATCACAAGTAATATTATAAACATAATTTAAGAATGTATGAATATTAATGTGGATTAATAAAATATATATTTTTTTTATACTTATATATTATTATTTACATTTAATCATTTTTATGGTTGTAAAACAATTATTTATGTAAATGAAAATGTATGTACATTTTAACGTTGTTTATTAATAACACAATAATTTATCAAGTTACCCATATTTTACAATTGTATAAGAGTATGAATTTTGTAAAATTGAGTTTTTATTTCATATACTATTCTAAATATAAAAGCGTCTGTACGTACTTTCTGTCCTATAAGAATTAAGTTATAACTAAATCGTTATTTAAACTTATTAATATTAACGAAGCATAATTTCTCAATTCATATTTTTAATATATCTATTAAAATGCTCTAGATACATTCAAATGATTATTCTTAAAAAAATAAGTACAAATTTAAAACACCTTTAGGGACCACTAGGAACACAAAAATCGATGATATTTTGAAACATATAACAATTTTAAAATACAGGGTTTCTAATGCGTGTCTTTTGGAAACCCATAAGCATGGTAAAACTGTGTTTTATATGTACAAAGGTTTTTCTTGCATCCCGCTAAGTAAACATTTCTATATGTTTCTAAATATTTTCTTTTCTTAATGTTTGAAAGTCAATATTTTAATTGAGCATAGTAGGATTTGCTTCACTGTATTCCGCATATAGCAGGAAAGGCATAGGGAACCCAGTGTCAAGACACTCCACTCCATGCACTGCCCAATAAGTAAGTGTTAAAGAATTAATAAGGGTATGAAATATCACTTTAATCTCCATGCTTCTGCAATTCACCAGCTATAGTAGTAATACAATAGTATATTCATTTATGCCATTTGATAATTATTTGTTTGTCATTTATTATATATTATGTATTTAGTAAAAAACGCTAGAAGAAAAAGGTTATGAAATATATTAGAATGTACTAGCAAATATTTATCTTGCTTCTTAATAATTATTAATAACTAAGTTTATAATTTTTATATCAAGTTGTTGTGATAACATGTTGGTTTGAAACCAAAGCACCTTTTAAAGGACACATTAATAAAAGTTATTTATATATTATAATTTCATACAATACAAAGCACAGCACTAAAAATGGTTACAAAATTGTATTTTTTTTTTTATTATAAAATGTTAAAAAAATCTTTTATTTAATTCTTTAGGATATTTAATATTCTACTTAAGAAATAACAAAACTAGTTATTACGTTTTTAGTCATATAGAAACAATTTCCATCTATGTTCATTAATTAGTCTTTAAAAAAATACTACTTAATTATACTAAAATATCCTATGTACAATAGAAAAGAAGAGAAATGTTATGTGGTCTACTTATTCTAATAATCAAGGTTGTTTATTTTTTATTTAATTATATTAAATTAAATCATGACATTTGTTTATAAATTTATGACAGATTGCTTTGAAATTTTAGATCCTTTTACATTGTGCTAAATCATATTCATCTGTAATGACTTTAACTTTTATTCGTGTTATTTGAATATGTTATGAATGTAAAAGTTGCTGTGATAGATATTTTGTTGAAAATCGGCGGGTGCTGGGTCAATAAAGGTGGTTGATGATAATTAGTGTTTTTTTTTATTAGACAGACAATCGTGACATTTCTTTCCCCAATTACCGCCCTTAATATCCGATATGGTATGCTTATGGGCGGATCCCAACGCTGCGCTTTATATCATTACCAGAGCGAGGAAATAAAAAGAATTCATTCTGAGCACTCAATAATTTTTTAGCTTCACGCTGTATCCCGCACATAGCAGAAAAGTCCAAGGAAACCTGATGTTAAGACAATTCCGTTGCCATGCTCCGCCGAATTTCGGAGGAATGCCGTGTTGAATAGCGCAACTCAACGCTGCCTTATGCCAGAGCTAGGAATTGAAAATATTAAATATTTCCCCGAGTGGAAATCGAACCCACAACCTGTCGCATATACAGTCCCACTCTTGTGCTCCATGACTGCCCCCTATAATTAAAGTAATTAAAAACATTGAATCATATACTTTCCTTATTTTTATTGTATAATATATTATATGTAACGAGTATGAGCATGTGCATCAATTCAGATTTAAATCTACTTTTGCTTGCTTCAGCAATATAATCGCGATAGTACCTGCCGCCAAATTTTCTAACGGCACAAACAAGTAAAATATTCTCATTATCTGGATACGTGGCACTTGGATAACAGACAACATTTTTTGCAGTCTGCAATGTTAATAACGGGTTTTATTTCGCTTACCATGCTAGACGAAAAGAAAATAAAAAAAACACTTTTTTATTTCAATTATTGTATAAGAACAATAAACTAAAATGTACTACAAGTAAAATGGATATAAAAGACTTAGGTAAAATTTAAATAAACTTCGATAATGGCAGAGATTAGTATTAATTTTCGTGTATTATTTCCTTTTCGTGTATTTAGTATTAATTAATAATTGTTTATAATATGATTAAAATATGTTTTCAAATTTACCGCACAAAGCCTCAATGACATTTATTTTGTCTTTGACGAATTGCTTCTGTCAAAAATGTTTCGTTGCGTGCATTCATAATTGAAATTATTTTTTTAATAATAATTATAAGATTATTTAATTTTACCTGTTGTAGCTTTATTATCATAAAACACGTTAATATGAATATATACATAATTTTCAACATAATATAAAATAACAAAACTAAATTAATATACTTTTTTATATAAAACGGAACGTAAAGAGAACATCGCTTCGCATCAGCTGTTGAATAAAAAAAATAACGGGAAATCGACGATGGAGATTGGTCACACCGACGGCCACATCAAATCTGGGGGTCTAGCGTGTGACCCTGTTATTTCTATCCTGCAATAAAATAGCTGTGTAATCCTAGATAAGTTTTGCATTGTTCAATTAGTGATACAAAAGTTGTAGTGTAATTTATGTGTAAAATATGGAACGTGCAACTGGAACAGAAGTGTACGGGTGTGGCTCGCCCCATTCTACGGACATAACGCTAAATATACAAACGACAACGGGTGGCAATTTCTCTATCAGTCTGAACGGTAAAAACACAGTTGAGCATCTCAAAAAGCTTGTTTCGAAGAAACTCAAAGTATCAAAGGATCGAATATGTCTTCTGCATCGGGAAAGGTAAGTACGGAGGCGTCAGACGCCAAGCTTCTATTGTTAAACATAGCTATCGCGGAAATAAGTTGCGTCGATTTGATGACGCATCGCGTCCTCTGACATGATTATTGATAAACGATTTCGTCCACAGACAACTGAGAGATGGAACTTTAGAAGAAAATGGTTTACTAGATGGATCTCGGATAATTTTGCTGCCGAGCGTCGAAACGGGCCTTCTGGTGAGTACGTCACGCAATTTCGAAACTCCATCAATGCTTCATGATTATCACGTGTTTCCCAATTATGTTAAGCTAATCAATAAGATATTATCTTTGTGATGCATTTGTTTTTTCGTTTTTTAGAGTCAAAGACCCGAAAACTCCGTGATGCAAGCATTGGAATCCTTAAATGATACCCAAGTAAATGATTTCTTGAGTGGTAAATCACCTCTAAATTTGACCATGCGACTTGGAGACCACATGATGTTAATTCAGTTACAACTGTCAACTCTTAACTCAAGTTCATCTGGTAGCACTAGAACCATCCGAACTTCCACTCCTACAAAGAGTTCATCTATAAGAACAAAATGTGACTCTAGGGATGTTCAAAGTACTCAAACGGCCCAAAAGTCTTCACATTCCGAAGAACCTACACTAAATAGTGAGAAGCCTAAATCAGAAAACCCTGCAAGTATTTTACAGAAGCAAGACCTCGATATGTTACAGAATGCTTTTGAATTATATCGTACTATGGCAGAAGAAAAATTTGCAGAAAAACCTGCACAAAGTAAAAATAAAGAAGATCAGATGGACACCTCAAACTGCACATTATCAGATCTGTCCGATACATCTTTAGAGAGTGAACAGTCCCCTATAAAATCTTTATCAAATCTTGTCTCTAGTCCTATAGATGCAACTGCTGAAAATAGAGATGCCGCTATAGCAAATACAGTAAAAAGTAGTTTAATAGATTTATTATCTTGTAATAAATTGACCGCAGAGGCTGTGCCCTCTACAAGCAATATGAGTGAGAAACTGTGTCCTTCAACTTCACACACCCCAGACAGTTCAATTAGTGATGATAGTGATAATTTCACAGATCAAAGTTCATTTTTAGCAGAGAGTACCATAGATGAGTACCCAATGGAAAATTTGTTTAATAGTGCAGTAGATAAAGGTCTGTTTGATGAACAGGATGAGTCTATGATGGATAGAGAAATATCAAACCTGGCGACAACCAGTCATGGCACACAGGAATCATCTGCTACTTTACCTCCCTTCCAAAGTTTAAATGAACCATTAAAGAATAAACGTTTTCAGTATTTACTACATAAAACATCAAAATTTAAACATCCTATCAGTCACAATAAACAGAAAGCATTCTTACAGTCTGTTAATAAACATAAGAAAAAGATTCAACCAACATCAACACAAAATCATAGTGAAGCCAATCCACAACCATCTACCTCTAGGACAGAACCTTTTATGAGTGCTAAGAAACCTGTTCAAGCTCAAGAAGAGACTGCAACGCCATCTACATCAAAACAATCATTTAAAGCACCAGATGCTCCTAAAAAACCCCAACGGTCTTCCCCAACACCCCCCATAGACACTAAAGCCCTTATAGAGGCTTCTAAGAATTTAACACAGAAGCTTAAAAAGTTGTCAAAGGAAGTTTTAACCAATAAAATTGATCTCAGAACAGCTGAAGAGTCTGTGCGCTCCAAGATTGGTCCCGGAGCTGTGATAGAGTCCATGAAACACCATGGCAAGGGAATATATTCTGGGACCTTCTCGGGAACACTAAATCCGGCTTTACAAGACAGGTAAGAGTTATGTAAATTTTTTTTTTGTAAGAATGCTTCTATTTACTTGTTTAGGTTCAATTTTTAAAATGTATCAAAGAGAACACTGTCACTATTATATTTTCTTTCTGTATTTTGTTACATTTCCTAATTTTTAACTACATGTTTTACATTCAGACTGATATGGGCCAGTGACACATAATAAGACTATAAAAGTGATGTTTATGCATTTGATTCCCACTTTGTTCCCTAAGTATATATACCTATATAATTATAAAAAAAATATTTAAAAGTGAGGGCACTTTTGTACTTTTGTAAAAATTGGCCGGCACATGGGAAATAGAGTATCTTAACACTACATTCCCTCTGTCTACACTGCTACATGCAGGATAGTGTGAACCTCTTTAATTTACTTGTCTAAAAATCCATTTTTAAAATTTGTCATAGAAAATACTGTTACTATAGCTACTCTCATACCATAGTTACATTTGCCACTTGTTATTTTATATATATTTTTTATGTTATTATATGTCTTTACATGATTATATGCAATAATTTCTAGAATGCATTTCTAAGATCGTGTTTGTAGGATAATTTCAAGTTTGATTTGGAAGGGAGAGAAACTCAGACATTGACTTCACTTTTGCTTATTTTTTGCACCAGGTCTCAGATGACATAAATGAACCATTGGTAGATTATTATGAAAATATTGATATTAATAAAAGCATACAACCTCTTATTTTAACAAAAATTATTTGACTTTGGCTGCAAGTGTTAATACATATTTTAAAGGGGCCTTCTCTTGTTCTCTCTGTGTGTTGCCTTTTCTTAGGTTGCTAGTCCCAGGCACTATTTTAAAATCTTTTTACATAGCCCACATGGTGATTCTATGTAAGAGTTTTGGTGTTCTGAAAAAATGTGAAAGTTTATTCAGTTCCCTTATTATTATTATTTTTATTAATTACTATGGATATATAGTCCATACTTCTTACTCTTTGTAAATTCTTAGCTATTTGAACATATATTTTTATATGATATATAATATAGAAATAGAACTAGACATAATCATCTCTAGGCTTCTAACTATAATTAATAACTATTATAATTATATTATCTTAAATTATTTATATACACACAATACTTTATTTATTATTTTTACAATAATTCATCTTAAAATTGAGATTCTTTTGAAAAAGTTAGTGTCAAAAAAGAAGCTTCAAATATACTTTAGCTCTAGCATCTATTTTTTATTATTACCAGAGAACAAATTAATTAGAATTTGTTTCATCAACATTTAAACAATTTTGTCTTGGCTCAAAGAATTATTTAAGTACTTACATCTTAACTTTAGAGATTAGAATTAGTGTTTTTAAGAGCTGAAATAATTATAACATTACAAATGTTTTCAATAACCAGCATTTTTAGACTGTTCTATCATTTTATTGTTCTTTTTACATGATATAACAAAAAGTTAGATAAGTGAACAATATTATTAACATGGATTATTATTATCTGATACAAAGTCACTATCTCCTATATTTTGTTTAAACTATCATTAAAGTATAGAATATTATGAACTATAAAGTTTTATATGTTGGGGCACAGTGCGGCGTTGAGTTCCGCCACTCAATATGCGTAACACTCAACTCGTCCGGAATTTGGCGGAAAATAGGGAACGGAGTGTCTTAAGCTGGTTCCTCTGCTTATCCTGTTGCGAAAAAAAATCTTGTATATCAATAAAGAAGTAGTAGTATTTGGAAAAAAGTGGATAAAGCAATTTCGTTCTGAAAAAATAAATGTTATATTTTGTACGTACTTTTGTACTTCTATTATATTTTGTTCCGTGTGACGTTTTATTCTAAGGTGTGTACGATAACGTTAAATTAGTAATGACAGGGGCGCATCACTATTCACTATTAAATGTATAGTAAAGTCTTAAAATTACTATTTTTAGTAATCAATGTTTATGAATATTTACAACTTTCAACTTTCTTTTCTTTTTGAGATGTTGTAGGAATTGCATATTTTATATTATTTTCATAAATTTTTAAAGTTATGATGTCATAATATGGATCTTAACCTGTCGCCATTGTTATCTGACAGTTAAATTCTCTGTGTCATAATAATAATACCTTTTTTTATATCTTCTGTTTTAAATTGATATGGTCGAACAACGATTAATATTAAAATATGTGTTTATTTAACAACTGCCTATTTTGTAAAGACAAAAAAACACATAATTGGTTTCTTTATAAAATATTTTTTTACAGTTATTGCATATGTTTAATATTTGCTATCAGTTTTCACGGTAAATGCGGAAAAACGTATACTGCTTAGAATTTAACTGATTTGCTGTAGGTTATTAATGTTTGGTTTCATTGCAAACTTTTGATAGAAGCTTCTTGTTCCTTATTGCATAGCAGAGCAGAGGCAGAGGAAACCTGGCGTTAAGACTCCGTTCCTTACACAACACAATGTTTGAGACGTTGCCTTTTAATAGACTGAAGTTCACGCCGCGCTTCACTATCAGAAAGGGAAAATGGACATAATTAAAAGTAATCATTCTCCCGATTAGGATCCATTGCGTTTACTATCTGATGAGATATACATAGACTAATTAGTATTGCGTATGAAAGTTCAGCTCTTACAAAAATCAAAATACCTAATATCTTCTCAAAAATGTCGTTAACTACGACTTTTATTTATGCTTTCCTTTAAACTCTTATTATTCCATTATTAGAAATAGGTACCTATGTGTATAATGCAGTCCGTTTGATGTGAACAACATTCATTGAAACATATCATCTTCGGTTTATAAACAATTTATTATCTACTGATTTTTTAAATTTTATATAAAGCTGTTAAAACATGGTTGTAGTTTTTCTATATATATATATTTCTAAATGTTATATATGATTGTTTTTTACATTTTGCAGATACGGACGACCAAAAAGGGATATATCGACAATAATCCACATATTGAACGATTTGCTGTGCGCCGCGCCGCCCATCGCTTTATCACAGGTAAATATTCTATATTTATACGTGCACAAACTTTACACAGGTGTTTTAGGTCTCTGGTTAATGACCTACTTTAATAATGATTAATGAGAAATAAAATAATAACTTCACGAGTATGTTAAACACGTTTTAATTGTGATCTAGATTAAATTAATTAAATACTTAGTATATTTTTTTTGTAATAATCACACATGCATTCAACAAAATAACGCAAACGCAGCATAATAATATATATGCAAACTTTTCACTACAAGAAAAACTTGTCAAAACCTGCCTTCCGTTTTTGCGAGTCTTAATTGGAAATATATAGCATAAATCATTTAATAACTGTTATAAAAAGATAAATTAATTTCATTAATATCGTCATTGCTACTGAGATTTGAGATTTCGTTTAAATAAAATACACAAAAAGAATCTATCGCAAATGCAGAATACTTTGAAAAAAATCGAGAAGCTAACTAATGGATAATTGCATAAAATAGATAATTGAATGAAACTAATGGAGAGATGAGTTTTTTATTGATTTAGGTTTATTTATCCTCACGAATCTACTCATTGTTTCACTAAAATGAACTACCTAATGTTTACAAATTTAAAAATTAAATCATTCTCCAATGTGAATCAAGTCTACAGGAATCACGCTCCCATTGTACCACAACGTGTCAATAATACATATAAAAAATAAATTATTACAAATAATGTTATATCACTTTCAGAAAGAGACCAAACACTCATGTTCAACAGTGACCCTAGAAGAGACGCCCAAGTGTCCCACATGTCAGCCGTGTTCATATGGTCAGTGCAACGGACACACCAGCAAGCAAACCTGCGAGAAGTCATGCACATGTCGACTTAACCCACCCACCGACTGCAAGAAATGCAACATGGCAAAGACCCTCGCATTGGAGAACTCCAAAACTAAATGCAAGCTTGAACAACTAAGACTTGTGATGCAACAGAAGAAACAGAAACGTGAAGCTCGTAAATTAAAAACGTTACCGTATACGACTCCTCCTAAATCGTTGTCACCGGACCAAGCGGCTATACAGGAGGAAATAGAAACTGTTGCTTAACACCAAATCATTACACGTTGCTAGTGCGCTTCAATAATAATCAAAATAAAAATTATTATTAATAATTACTTGATAACATTTCGTTTTGCTCTTATTATTTTTTTCTTTTTTTGTATGCTTAATTGCCTATTAATTGATACATTGCTTGTTATTGACAAGTAGTTTTTACTATGCATTGTGTAATGGCGAACTGAGTTCTCTAAACCCTGTGAAGTTGATAATATTGTCCCAATAAATGTATAATCACCATTTGCAATATAACAAAATGTCATTGCATTATTTACAAATTTAGCGCACTAGCAACGGTCTCTTTGTACTATCGTTCTGAAGGCAAGTACGATATAATCTAAATAAATCACCATATTTAATAGTTTTGGAAATTAGATGTAAATTTTAAGTGCTATTACGCATGTACAAATGAAAATAAATTAGCTAAATCCTAGCTGTAGTGTAACATAGGGACAGGGCGATGCGATGAGGATATATGGAAGAATGAATGTAATATAATTGTCTATAACTAATATACGGACGGATAAGGGACGTTACGGAGCCCTGCAACTGTAACAAAAAGTATTCGTAACGAAATCTGATATAAAAGGTTCGTGTAATTTTGGAATATGGGCGCTTATTATTAAATGAGACATGTTATAGAAGTATTATTACTTAGAACATTCGTTGTTCGTAAAATAAACAACAGATATAACATACAGCGTAACAGTACGGGTGTCACCCTTACAACAATGTAAAAAATTACCAACTCATTGTGTAATATAGCCGAAAGTACTCGAAACTGAAGCTTCACGCTGAATCCCGCACACAGCAGGGTAGGCAGATGGAACCTAGTGTGACACTCCTTTCCTCACTTTCTGCCGAATTCCGGAGGCATTGCGTGTTGAGTGGCAGTACTCAACGCCGCGTTTTGTCTCGACACCAGAACGAAGAAATAGAAATATTAATTAAATAAATATTTCATCTCCTCGAGTGGGGATCGAACCCACAACCAGTTGGTTTGTGCCTCTGCGCTACGACTGGCCTGAAACTCAAGGATAATCTTAAATTATATCTCAAACGATACCGATGTAGTATTCTTAGTTCCGAAATGTTACATCCGTGACGTCTCTGTTCTTCAATTGCCTATGTTTCAATGGCTATATGATTTTTAACATTTTGTGTATTCTTTTTTTATTTATATTGAAAACGAGTGAAATTGTTTTCTAATTATTTACAAATATAACAGTTTAAAACTGATCGTTTCAATTTTTGTGTGATACAGTTACTTAGGCTGTTAGATTCGTTCTTCCGTGTATGGCCGTTAGTGTGGTAGCACGGCTATTGGTCGGGAAATGATTTTTTTTGTTGTTATATTTTAGATTATATTTTATTTTATTGGGGCAGTCGACTTTTAGACACGTGTTTAGTTAATTTTGGAGATCGCTGTTGATGTACATTTTTGAAATTAGTTTAACGTTATTTGTCACGGATGTGGGGTCCACTTCCGTTCATTTTTCTGACACGATTTTGACTCCCATGTTTCTTTAGGAAATAATTGGCACTGTTATCTTTAGTTTTGTTTATTTTCCATTTCAAAAAAAATGTTGTTTGAATAAATGTTTTCCTCATTATACCTATTTTTTTAGTTTCTTTTGGTTCTAACGACCCGATTAACACGAAATGCAATATTCTAACAATCCTATGAGAATATATTATATTAGCGTTTACAAGCTTTGTACATAAGTAATTGATAGTGGAAATAGAGTTGCTTTTTATCTTATTTGTGGATAGAAATGTACTAATGTTTATGGATGTTTAATCAATAGAAGTTGGGGGTAAAATGCCTTTGATTCAAATTATTTGGATATAACTTTGATATAAACTCGGCTACGCCAAAATTTCATCAGGAACTAAACTTACAATAGATGAAATTAATTAAATTTATTAAAATACTAAATAATATTTTTGTTATACAAGATATATTTTTATGAAATATAACAAATATTACTGACTGATTTAATTTTGGCATAATTGGAATTATATCTACATAAACTTGTTGACCTTCATTTTTCGCCGATGTACGAAGTGTGAGATAATTAAAGAAGACTATTTGTTAAATCAGGCAAAATATTTGTTAGAAATAGTTTGAAGATTGTTATATTAATTTTTGTTATTATAGGAAGAGATCTGATCGCTGATGGAGCGAAACTGTTTTTTTTAAACAAAAGTTTAGGTTGTAATGATAATTCCTACTACGCAATAGGAAACCCCTTCCATGAAAATATATAACACTATATTGTAAAATTATTTCATACAAATAGCATTAACATAAGAGTTTTTTATTTACCAGATCTCTTCCCAAAATAATGGAAGTGTAAACCATTTGTAGCGAAAGGTAATGACTTAGTCTTCCGTAAAGTTTCATTTAGCAGAACAAATCCAACCTTGGCGTGGGACCAAGAGACAGGATAACAAGTTCGAAGCAGGATTGTTAAAGCAATAAATGTTTCCTTACATTGCCGTTGAGTAACGCAAAGTGCCTATTGATGTGTAGTAGAATATACAAATAAGTGTTGTGCCATGTGTATTATTACTTATTAGATTCATTTTTAACGTTTATAATGTGGCACCTTCTTGCTTTGGTTCAACTATTGTTTAACAGTTGTCTAGAGTATCGAGATCTCAACCTTTGTATATATTTATTAAAGCCGATAATAAAATGTTTGCTTTCGTTACCATATTTCCCTACATTATTTATGAAATCTGTGTTTTTTGGATATAACGGCTATAAGTTCACAGGGTTGCAAAAAAATTGTAATTGTTTTTGTCCTTGTATTTTGCATGTCTAGTGAGGAGAATAAAGTTGAATACAGAAACCGACTTGTTTATTCACCTTGTTTGTAAGATATCCCTACTGAATTCTGATCTGGCTGGTGGATTGTGACTTTCCTATTTGAGTTATTATTTAAAAAAATTAAAAGGAATATAACAATGAGACAAATTAACGAAATTCTTTGGCTTAATGCCATGAAACTTTATTATTTGATATTTTACAAATTCGAATCAATATAAAAGAAACCTATGTATTTAACTGCGCTTAGCGTAAACTATAAAATTAACTGAAATGCTCACACTAAGCATGTATCGAATAGGTTACAGAAATTAAAAAATAAATGGCTTCAGAGTACAATAACACTCAAAAATTAAAAATATATATCTTAAACTTCTTAAAAGTATTTTCATTAATTGTAGACAGTATTAGATGATTAGATTTAAAGGAATTGTATGGGAGGAATAATAAAAATAGCGTTTTTCTACAAAACATTTAATTTTGGACATGTCTAAGGTAAACTGTATAACTATTTATTGAACAAATCAACAAAGATATTTGAAACAATTGTATTAAAATTTCACTTAAAACTAACGATATGAACTGGAATATATCACCTGTACTATCAGTGTTTTAAATTAACCAATACAACTTAAATATAACTTAAGCTTGTAAAAAAGCAATTTTTAAAAATTATAATCTGTGTGATCCAAGAGAACTGTTGTGGAGAGCATTGTCTTACAATTGTACGTTATAATAATTACTAGACAATAGACATCGAACATCTGAAGGTTTTTGAGTACACTGCGGTCTGCGAGTCGTGGCCGCCCTGAAGTTGCACTGCTCATTTAGTAAGAAAATTAATCAAAAGTAAAAAAAATCTTAAAATTAAATATGCATAGCGTTCTACAGCTAACTTAAGGGCGGCCACGACTTATAGAACGTACGACTTAACAGTAGAAAAATTTAATAGAAATAGTGAAATAATCGAAAGTAGCATCAATACAAACCAATGTCATTAATACATAAAAATTATATGAGAACAAATAGTCTCGGCAGAAATGTAGCGTTGTGTTTAATAGGATTTTAAAGAAAAGTCTGTACTTCACGTAAATTATTATTTATTATATAAATTTCATCTCATATAAATAGCACATAACCCACACAACTGCGTTCAACGAAATGATTGAAACACTGAGAATAAAAGAAAATGAAATTCGATGCGCACTCCACACTTGACATTTTCAGTCATTTCGTTGAACGTGACACTTAAATTTAAGACGAAAACTCTTAATTTGACTACATACGCCTAAACTCCTTGAAGTCTCATTCAATTCTATTTAACTACGTAAGTATAAGTTCAGATGAGTGCAATACGAATAATGCTCGTCAGAACGAATAATGTAAAACTCACTTTGACAAGCACTCTTTATTTGAATTCTTATTCATATAAGATATTAGTAATTTTGTCACAAGAGCTTATAATTTAGAGCTAAATCAAAAACAAACCAGTGACAAATCAGTTATGAAGACACCAACAATAAAAAAAACACCACATATACCTCACAACTGTGCTAATACAGTGTAAAATATACATTTATAATAAAGGCTGTAGTCAAATGGAGCGGCAGTCTTAGAATAAGAGAGTGCTCATGCCACCCATCTCGGCTTGTTCTTTAACAAATATTTCAAAGTACTGGTAAATGATGGTGACGGCTAATAAAATACCAGTTCCCGAGCCTATAGCTCCTAAGAAATCTGCTAAAACAGACAGAGCTCCGATACAGAGACCTCCAAAGGCAGCTGCCGTTGGTATGTAACGGTTGAGCTCGTGGATCATTGAGTTGTCTCTGTGTCCACGCATCACCATTTGTTGTTCTTTCAGCTGTTTCGCTACCTGAGATTGAGATGTATGAATGAATAATTTTTTTTATATATTACATTGTGAGACTTTGTCTGTGTTAAGACAACAAGAACTATAAAAAAAAGTCAAATATGAATCAATCATTAACCTTTTATTATTAGCTTCACGCGTTATCCCATATCATATGCATAAGAGAATTCTTGTGAAACACACATTATTATCCAACTTCCACCTAAAATTTCAGACATCAATAATCCAGATAACAATCTGGTGCTCAACACCACGCTTTCCCTTTATAGAATAGGGAAATGAACATTACTAATTCACTAATCACAATCATTAAGTTTACACTCAGACATTGTACTGCACCACAATGGACTTAATTGTGTTGAAATTAATTTACTGAATAAACTTTATACAAAAAACTTGAAATAAAAAATAAAATACTCACATCCTTAGCCGACGATCCTGACACATCGATCCAAGTCTTGGAGAAGAAAGCACATGAGCCCAACATGAATATAATATAGAGGACAGCGTGCACGGGGTCATGGGCTATATGGGCTAGGGATTCGGGTGGGCTGAAGTAGTAGCATAGTCCACCGACTGGATAAGCACGAGCGGGACCACCACCGCCAACGTCTGCCCATACACCGAGGAGATTTACTAAGAAATTGCCACTGAATTTTACTGCTAACATCTGCAAAAAAGTGGTTTAATTTTTATTTTGTATAAATTACTTAAATATTTTCAGGATTTATAATGTAGATACTTTATCAATTTTATTTTAAAGATTTTATATAGAAAATACAAATATTAAAAAAGGAATGTTCCTTTTTATTAAATATGAATTCTATAGACACAAAAAAAAAAATTCAAAAGCTAGCTTAGTAATGTTTTGTTTAAAAGGGAATTTTAAACATATAATAAGATTAAAATTTTTCAAAAGTGTTATACTCCATTCTTACCTGAGAAATAACATAAAGATTGGAGACCAACGCAGATTGTAGAATGATAGGTATATTTGAAGTGTAGAACAATTTGATTGGGTATGATGAGTATTGACCGCGGTAACGGGCGGACTTGATGGGTAGATCCACTCTGAAGCCCTGCAAATAAATAATGATTAATATATTATAATTTCATATAATTATTTTACTATACTTTTATAGAAAAAAATTCCAGATGATATACATATTATTCTTTATTGTAATGTATCTTCTAAATATTATTTTCCCTTGTAAATGAATAAATTCAAAATAAAATTTATTGTATTAAAATTGACAATCTCGTAAAGATCATCTGACTGTATTGTGACGGTTTTGAGTTTGATATCATGCAATTAAATTAATTATTTTTATTTCCTTGTTCTGATAACTAGCACTAGCGCGACTTTAGATTGTCTTCAGGCTAAGATTAAAAAAAAAGAAAGCACATCTCACCTGGAAGTATATAACAATAGCAAAGACTAGAACAGTGGCCAGAAGGTTCATCAAGTTGGGCAGGTTCTGCCTGTAGAAAGCCTCTCGCAGGGCGCGTACTTTATCAGGTCGGGTCGCGAGGAGGTGGAACAGTGCTATCACTGCACCTTCGAATTCTGTGCCGCGACCTTATTGAAAGAAACACTTTGTTTAATAGTTTTATTAAATCAATATTATGACTCATAGTATGACTTTTTCTCATTATAAATGTCAAGTATGTTATGAGTATACTTGATGTTTCAATATATTCTCTTAAATAAAAATCTATTCTTACGTATCTCTTTTTTATCTACACTTTTAAAAATTTGTTAATAAATATACTGAAATTTTTGAAAAATTTATTTCAGCTATTTTAGTATAAACAATAGTTGAAAAAAAAAGGTCTCTTACATATGAGCATATCAAGTGAAATAATTGCAAGCATTTGTTTTTTTTTTCTATTATCAAAGTAATTTTGGGATTTTCTTTAGTGATGATGGTGTTGTATCTTTATCAGTTTGAGAAATTTTCCTTGTTTAAATTGTAGCCGACTATATTTCCTATGGGTACCTTGTTATTTTAGTTGCTTTTTGGTGCTACCGATGGTATTCTATTTATTTACTTACCAGTGTTAACGGTAGCAGGAGAGAATGCTTTCCAGACAATTGTTTCACAAATGTTCGTAGCGATGAAGAGAGAAATACCAGATCCAAGACCATAACCTAAAAAAAATTTTTTCTTCAATATAATTACAGTTAGATTCCAAAAAACCAATAAGTCTGTGACATATATAATATAAATATTCATATGTCAATTAATCTCTAAGTACTTCTATTAAAAATAAGCAAATTAACTAATACCATTAAAAATATAATTACCTTTTTGTAGAAGCTCATCAAGCAACAGGACAATCAAACCAGCGACAAACAGCTGAATAATAATAAGCAGACATACTCCAGCACCGATTTCACTTGGTTCTCCATACATTCCAGTCATAACATATACAATAGCTTGACCCACTGTTATCACCATGCCAAATACTGTTGACAAAAGAATAATAGATGTTTTTAGCTTCAAACTATAAATTATACACATTAGAGTAGGTAGCGAGAATGTAATGCCTGGGGACACTGTTTATCTCTTACCACCCTAATTTTGGATGTTGAATTGTGGAACTCAGTGCCTCAATGACATGACTTTAAAGAGTAAAGAGCAATTACATAACTTAATAATTAATAACATGCCTTAACTTTATTTTGCATATATTAACAATTCAAAGCATCTTATTTAAAGAACAATTTAGATGAGTTTGGATATTGGCTCAATGCCTAAATCATAAATATGAAAAAAATTGGCAAATTGCCTTTAAATATTTGACTAAAAAAATATTTTTCTATCATTATATATAGTAATACAATCAGTTTTATTTAAATTTGTTTGTATTATGAACTTAACAAATAAATTTAAAAAATGTAATATTTTGAGTAGCTTAATAGTCTTACCACAGTGCAATATTTTTATCCATGAGCGCAAATTGAGCACAAAACTATGATATTTACAGCCAGATAGCTGATGAATTGAATATGCGCAACAATGGCCTCAAGGTACTTTCTTAAATGAATACTAACAGTAAACTTACATTTTTGAGCTCCGTTAAACAATGCCCTATCCTTTGGAGTGTCACCAACTTCAATAATCTTAGCACCGGCAAGCAATTGCATGATGAGACCTGAGGTTACAATCGGAGAAATACCAAGTTCCATGAGGGTTCCTCTATTCGAAGCCAGGATCACTCGGATCCAGTAGAAAGGATCTGCACTGTCTGATGACATTATACCGAACAGTGGAATCTAAAATGTTTAAAAAATATTAACTATCTCTTTATAATTTATAAATAGCATATAATATTATAAATATTTATATTACATTATTGAGTTTATTGGGGTAATAATTGATTTTATTTAGATATTAAAATATCTAAATAAAATCATAAATACTTGAAACTTTATTAATTTACTTTGGTCTACTTTCACTAGATAAGAACAAAAAATATTATGAAATACTTCTAACGCATTGTATATTTGTTCGATAATTATATTTATAACAAGTAGCAAGATATATTTAGCATATGGATAGGTTATAAATTACATTTGATTGTGTGGCACAAATATTGCTTACCTGGCAGCATACTAAGAAAATAAATAACGTAATTGCTGTCCATAATACTTTTTCTCTGAATTGGATCTGAAAAATAAGAAATGTAATTTATATTTATGTAATTTTAATACAACAATTAATGTACAGTTATTCTTGAAAGGAATTCATACAACTATAGGTTAGTGATACTTTCACTTATGTTGTAGCATTTTTTATAATTACTTTGCGAAATCTTGTCACAAATTAATACAGAAATGTTCCAATAAGAAATTGATGTAAAGACAAACGATAACTACTGTTACTTCCGAAACTCACCTTTCTCTCCGGTTTCGCTATCTCCGGTAATATACTGCAAAATGGTTTTATAACTTCAAGGAATTTTACTGAAATAGAAAATAAAGGGATTATTTTACACGTTTATTACAATATGCAATAATTTAACAAAAAATATTCGGGTAAATGGAGAATACGTGTCTATTATTACATATATTCACTAATTTAAAGGATTAATATAAAAGATACTCACTTCCCATTTTGATTTACTGTGATTTTACTATCCTAACTAAAATATCAACCGATTTATTCGAATGAAACCATTCAACTTTTGTTCAATAATAAGACTCCAACTGCACTTTTACAAAAATGAACCTGCGCAACGCCACCAACGAGCAATTCTCAAATGACACGTCCACAACGTCACGTCACGTGACCTGTGATGTTGGCGTGGAATATGTTGCCATAATGTAAATCTTCTTTAACATTGAAATATTTTTCTTTTTGTAATAATATCACTTTATGCTGAAAGTAAAAAATATTTTACATTATTTTAAGACACCGTTTATATTATAATTATTACCTATAACCACATTAAAATAGAATTTTAAATGAAGCAAGCCTCAAGTATACCAATATTTTTTATGATATGATAATTATATATTATTATAATAATACGATACATATAATCATAATGTATAAATAAGCATTTAAAATATTTCACTTGAACTTTATTCTAAATATATTTGTTTCCAAACATAGATGAATACTAATTTAAGGGAAATTATTAAAATAATCAGACCCCGAGACATACATATAGATTTTCATAAAAAACTAATATATTTGTTGCTTTTTAAGGAGTTTTTAAAAAATACATTAAGGGTAACTTATTTTGTTAATTTTATTATCATTCCTGATTTCATAGCCGTCACTTTTACAATGTTATGTCAAATGTTTTGTAGACAAAACCATGTGAATTTTGACATATAATTTGGAATAATATTGTATTATTTATTTCTCTTCTGATTTATATATTTCATATTTAAAATGCAGCAAGCTCATCGTTCCGGTACCTTAAAGCAAAGTAATAAAGTTCATAAATCCCGCCATCGATCAAAACGCGGTATTTCAGCTGCTGTTAAAGGTCAGGTTATATTAATATTTTAATATTTTATTAGTATTTTTTGTACTAACTTTATATTTTAAATGATATTACAGGCAAAGTAAATATAAAAGAAGTCGTTCGTCGCAATCGCCACATACTAAAGAAAGATGAACGGCGTCACCAAGCTTTACAAATACGTAAAAACAAACGAGACGAAGTTTTGTCTAAGAAAAGAGCTATTGGACGGAATCGAAATCCTCCTTTCTTAGTTTGCGTTGTACCTTTGAATGCCCAACTTGATGTTCAGTCAGCATTAGTTATTCTTAAAACATGTTCAGAAGGAGCCACTGTGAGTCACTCACCAAATGGTATTTTACATCTAGCGTAAGTATTTTTTTATTTTCTTTAAGTATATTATGTATATACTTGTAGTTTTATTTGTGATTTATTTAAAAAAAAAGCCTTATTTATTTTCAGCTTACCAAACTTTAAGCAACGGTTTTCATTTGTATGCCCAGAAATAAATGATGAATTTGGTTTACTTGATGCCTTGAAAATTGCTGATACAGTATTGTTTGTCAGCTCAGCTTTAGATGACCCAGTGGATGAGTGGGGAGAAAAAGCTTTGGCTCTTTCAATGGCACAAAGCATGCCAACTCCTGTTGTTGTAGCTATGGACATAGAAGGAGTTCATCCTAAAAAAAGAACAACTGAAAAACAAAATGTGCAGAAACTCATTTCTAAATGGTTACCAGAAGAAAAAATAATGCAACTAGACAAAAGTTCTGATGGTTTAAATGTGTTACGTCGTATTGGTAACCAGAAAAGAAATATTTTACACCATAGAGAAAAAAGACCTTACATGCTTGCTGAAAACATTGAGTATATGCCAAATGCTGATGATGATAGTGGTGTATTAAAAATTAGTGGCTACCTGAGAGGAATGCCTTTAAATGTAAATGGTTTAGTTCATATAAGTGGTTTAGGTGATTTCCAAATGATTAGGATAGATGGTCCAGAAGATCCACACCCTTTAAATATAGGGAAAGAAAATGTGAAATCAGATGCTATGGATGCAGAATTAACAAAAGTTTCTGTATTACATGTCGCAGATCCTTCTAAACAAGAGTCTCTTCAATCAGAAAATATCCCTGACCCAATGGATGCTGAACAAACCTGGCCTACTGATGAAGAAATCAAAGAGGCAAACATTGAGACCAAGAAAAGGGTTAAAAAGGTTCCTAAAGGTTGGTCTGACTATCAAGCGGCATGGATTGTAGAATCTGATGCTGAAAACTCTGAAGGATCTGATAATGACAATGGTGATAATGATGAAAATGATGATAATGAAGAATTTATGTCATGTGAAGATGACAGTTCAGATCAAGAAGCAAATAAAGACAATGATTTTGAATCTGTGGCAGAGTCGGAAGTTGGTCCTACAGATGAAAAATATAATGATACTGTTGATGCATTTGAAGAACATGAAATGCTTAAGAAACTAGCAGCGGCTAAAGAAGATCAGCAGTTCCCAGATGAGGTTGACACTCCTCAAGATATCCCAGCGAGGGAGCGATTTGTGAGATATAGAGGCTTAGAATCATTTAGAACATCTCCATGGGATCCTAAAGAAAATTTACCAGAGGAGTATGCAAGGATATTTCAATTTGAAAATTATGAAAGGACCAGGAGGAGAGTGTTTAAAGAACTTGAAGAGAGTCTTGAATATATGGTAAGCTTCACACATGGTAGGCTGACAGAATCAGGAAACCTAGTGTTAACACATTCTGTTCCCATTAAGACATTTTGTTCCTCACTTACTGTTAAATTCTCTAGGCATTGCATGTTCAGAGGCGGAACTCAACTCTTGGCTCATTACCAGAGCAAAGAAATAAAAATATTAAATATATTTCTTTTAAGTGGCAAATGAACTTACAACCTGTTGTGTTTGATTATGCCCCTGCACCACAACTGGCCTCTTAAAATTTTTAAAAATGGTCCTCATAAAGTGCAGGTTCAGTTTTACTGTTTATATTTTTATAACATTCTCAATATTATACTTTAATCTTGACAAGTGAATAACACAAAAAAAATTAAAATATATATTTTATTTAATGTTTAAATAAATTGTTATTTCCCTCATAAATATTATTTATTTCCAGTATGGATACTATATAACAATCCATGTGAAAGGAGTCCGTCAAGATTTATGGAAAGTGTATAGGACTTCAAATCCTAACACACCAATTTCTGTGTTTGGTCTTTTACCACATGAACACAAGATGTCGTTGATGAATGTTGTTTTGAAGAGGACGGGTGCTACAGATGAACCAATAAAAAGCAAGGAAAGATTGATATTCCAAGTAGGATATCGGAGATTTATTGTCAATCCTATCTTTAGCCAACACACTAATGGTACTAAGCATAAGGTAATTTGAAATTGTTATTAAGTTTATACACATTATTGAGGCCAGTTGTGACACAGGAGCACAAAGTGCGACCGTAGACCCAACTGGTTGTGGGTTTGATCCCCACTTGAGGAGATGGAATATTTATTTGTTTCCATTTCTTCGCTCTGGTGTCAAGGCAAAATCAGGGCGTGGGCTAGTTCCGTCTCTCTCCGAAAATGGGGAATGGAGTGTTTTAACACTAAGTTCCCTCTGCCTACCCTACTTTGTGCAGGATACAGTGTGAAGCTGATTTAATATTTTTTTACTTTATACCAGTTTCTAGCATTAGCAACAAGCAATATTTGGAAGATAATAATATATTTATGCTAAGTTCCTTTTGCCTATCCTCTTATATGTTGGATACATCATAAAGCTAAAAAGAGACACTTAATAGTACAAAAAAACAAAACAAGGCAAAACTAGTTTTTGTATCAAATTCCAGTCGTATCGCTAATTTGTGATTTCTTCCAGACAACCCTTTGTAAATTGATGATTTTAATAATTTATATTACGTTTTGTTTCAGTATGAAAGGTTCTTCCAGCCGGCCTCAACTTGTGTGGCAACATTTTTTGCCCCCATACAATTCAGTCTGTCTACTGTTCTATGTTTTAAAGTAAGTAAATATAAAATAAAAATATCTCTCAAATTACTTAACTCTTTTAAAATGTCTGCATCACATTTAAAATCAAAACTATTAATTTTTTTGCTTGCCTGTATGCCATATTAGTATAATATTTTTGCTGTTCCTTTTTTTTTCCTAGAGGAAATGAATTAAATCATTGCTCTTAGTGGGAATAGAAACAACAATGCGATAGTCTCATATTCGAAATTCTATTAATTTTTTTTTACATTCCATATAAACTTGCTATAATTGATATGGACAACTATTGTTATATATATTACAGGAAAAGAAAAATACGAAATTACAATTAGTAGCATCAGGTGTGCTACTGTCGTGTAATCCCGATAGATTAGTTGTTAAGAGAATAGTGCTCTCTGGTCACCCTTATAAGGTAATTGTATTTATTTTATTAGGCTTACTGGTTATCCTGTTGAAAGTTGATTTTCATAGCGCATATTAATTTATAGTGACACATTACTATTTTTATATTTATAAATATATTTTTTCTTACAGGTTCATGAAAAATCAGCAGTGATAAGATTTATGTTCTTTAATAGAGATGATGTAGTATATTTCAAACCTTGCAAACTAAGAACGAAGTATGGACGAACTGGGCATATCAAAGAACCCTTAGGTGAGTAGCAATTTAGTACCTTTTTTTAGCTTTATTAATGGAACACCCATCTTATATATTATGTTTTTTTTTTTAATTGTAAAGGTACTCACGGTCACATGAAGTGTGCGTTTGACGGTCAACTTAAATCTCAAGACACTGTCCTCCTAAATCTTTATAAGCGAATATTTCCGAAATGGACTTACGAAGATTGTATTGTTACTGATAGAAATGAAAGCGAAGTCATGATGGAATAAATATATATGTTTCAATAAAATCAATAATACAAAATGTGTTTCATTTTACTAATGACTACCAAGCAGCCTGCTTGTGGCTTCAGCCGTTAGAACTCCACAGTTATTTATACAAATCTGAAGTACTTTTGTGTTCCATTTTCCGCCTATTACTGGAAGCATTGCGTGTTGAGTAGCGGAATTCAAAGCCGCGCTTTGCCTCGACACTAGAACGAAAAAATTAAAATATTAAATATTTCATTTCCCAGAGTGGAAATCGAATCTATAACTTGTCGCGTTAGCACAGCACAATCACTGCCCCTGCACTACGAGTGGTCTGAAATAATCTTATAACATAGAAAAATCTAGTAAAGAATAGCAGCTTAAATTGAGAGTTCAATGTTTGACAAAATCTTTTCTGGGCTTACGAAAAGAAAAAATCATGGGTTATAAAAATAAAACTCTTAATGATTTTCACATGTTTACTGACACATGAAGCAAACCTACATGATAGGAGTCCTGCTAGCCTACTAACTGATAATCTCTCTGAAGGCAGTGCGTACGACTACGCGTGGCCACTTTGGTTTCGCATAAAAGTTATAAAACATATCTTCTACAACTTGAATTATTATTTACTTTTGGAAATAGCTCTGCTCCTTTTTTAAAAATAGCTTCAGTATTGCAAATCCGATTTATCTAAATAAATGTGTTTAATGGTCATATAAATTCTGCTAAGTATATATGTAAATTAATTATTCTAGAATATTTCTTTTTTTGTTAGATTATACGACAATTTTGTCAGTAGTTGAACAATGTTTATAACTTTTATGCCACCAAAGTGTTCAAACAAATGACATAAATATAAATAAATTCAATTCATTTGCCTCGAACACTATACACATTAATACGACATTTGTTAGTACATTATTTCATTAGTTTTAAAATGACTTAGTATTTTTTATGAACAAAATAAAACTTAATTATAATTCAAATCCTCTTTGTGTCCTCGAAAAAATCCTGCAAATGCCAAATAAACATTTATTAAAATGAATAGCCATTTTTTTTTCATTTTGTTTTTAACTTATATTATTAACGCATAGTTTTCTTTGTATTATAATAAACTGTAATCAAAATGACTTATATAAGCAAATAATAGTCTTACTAGTTGTATGATGGTTTGAAACACGACAGTTGTGGGTTCGATTCCCACTCAGGAAAAATTGTCATTTTGATTTTGTCACGTTGGTAATTAGACAAAACCCGGCGTTGAATTGTGCTACTTAACGAGCAAAATCTCTGTCATATTTGTGACATTCTTAAAATAAGATATAATAAATTATATAGTTATATTTGTGACAATATTAAAATAAAATATAAGAAGTAATGGCTATATTTGAATAAATGTTGATAATTCACAATATAATGAATGCACTTACAATTGTACTGTTAGGTGTTACAACAATTTTAATAAATTTGAAAATCCAGAAAAATATTTAAAGTCAAAATGTTAATTTAAAACTATTTGGTACTTTACACTAATAATGTAAAACATAAAAATTAGTCACTATGACTCAATTGTTTTGTATTACAAATCAATATATTTGATTTTTAAAGTGATCCTGAATAACAGACAAGTGTCAACATTATTAATGATTATTATAAAATAGATTTTTGAACACAATAAATATTCCATGATTAATTATCTGTAAAAAGATTGAGAAAATTGAAATTTCAATTATTTTATATCAGTGTTGTCGTAGTAAAGAAATTTTAAACGTGCTAATTATAAGTAAAATGCAAATAATTTCAGGAAATGAACATTTCAAAAATATTATTATTACATATTTAAATCTAAGCAATTTGCAGAGACACGCATTAACACTAATAAATTTACTAAAAACGCAAAGATCTACACTTATCTTATGAAAAATAGATATTTTTTAGTTTCACACTGTATCTTGCATATAGCAGACAGACAGGGTAGACAGAGAGAACTTAGTGTTACGGCATTACTTTTCAATCACCGAGTAATTTTTTGCGTAGCAGAAGTCAGCGCTGCGCTTGTTCTTGTTACCAGAACAGCAACAAATTTACAGCCAGACGCTGTGTTGTTACGCGATCGTGGGTTTGATTACCACTCGGAGGATTGAATTATTTTCATTAGCCCGCTATAGTAACAAGACAAAACGGTGCTAAGTTTCGCTGCTCAACACAAAATGTCTCGTAAATAGGGCAGCGTGTGTGGAATGGAGTAGCTTAACACTAGGTTCCCTCTGCCTACCTTCCTATACGCGAGATACAACGGGCAGCTAAAAAAATATAATCTAAGCAGGCA
The DNA here is from genome assembly GCF_056956725.1 of Heliconius melpomene rosina. Classification (NCBI taxonomy): domain Eukaryota; kingdom Metazoa; phylum Arthropoda; class Insecta; order Lepidoptera; family Nymphalidae; genus Heliconius; species Heliconius melpomene. Next base: position 2,162,758 of record NC_140401.1, on the reverse strand, counting down.
AGATAATAGTAGATCTCCACGATTCAAGCGTGCATCGATAGCCATCTCATTGTTTATAATTATTTTTTATTAAAATCCGTTTTCAATCTATTGTAGAATAGAATTTGACAGAATATTTCTTTTAAATATTATATATATTTTTTATCAAAGGCATGTTTTCACAGATTATATTATGACGGTGCAACAGAATAGTAAGCCATATTGGTATCTCAATCTGTCAGTGTGGAAAGATTTTTTAAAAGTTATTTATCGGCGGCAGTTTTCATTTCTTTAAGGTTTAATTAAGTTTTAGGTTTTTTATTGCGTCGCTTTTTCGCATCTGCTTCGTTAGACTTTGACATTGACGCGTTTGGAGACACTCCAGATTTGCTGTACAAGTTATTGAGAAATTCTTCGAGATTAGGATCAGGCCTGAAACCAATTAATTAATGTTAATTATTATACATATATTAAGTAGAGAATAACATAAAAATCGTTTGTAAAATATCAAAAAATATAAAACTATATATATATTTAGCATCAAACCATTACAAAAGTCATATAAATCATTTAATTCTTACAAATTACTAATTTCTTCAATAAATGTATTTTTTAAGAGTAGATTTAATAAAAAATAATTTATATAAATTTGAAAAATCAATGACAATAATTATTAACATTCATTCATAATCATAATGTTGATAATACTCATTCAATACATGAATGTTAATTTAAAAATATATTATATTGAAATTTACTATACAATTTCTTAAACCAAAATAAACAATAAAATCCTTAAAATTTTCATAAAAATATAGCTTCAATTTACCCGACAGTAGGTCGCTGCGCGTCGTTGGCGGCCGCCTTGTTGCCGAGCACGATGCGGTACTGAACCACGTGACAGTCCGGCCGCAGTTGTTTTAAATTTTTCTTCTACGTAAAAAAACAATAAAAATGATTTATCGAAGAATGGATATATTTTTAGAAGGTTGTGGGTTCTATTCCCATTAGAGGGAATGAAAGATGTAATTAGATCGTATATCAGCGGGGGTTCAAGGTCAGTAAGAACAGAGGAAACTGGCAATGCCAGGTGTAACAGAGTGCATTCTAATCGCAATGTTAGGCAATGTTAAGCAATTTTTTCTTTCCACAGCTACATAATTTTGAAGCCTACAACATCCTTTTTATTGAGTCTTTAGCATTTGTAAACGAAATATTTCGTGGGAAACTAGAATCACGTCGAGGGGACATTCCATGGCTTCCTCGGTTAAAATGTCTCACATTTCAGTGATATTCATTTTAAAACATAAAATTCCCACGTATTTGTTTTATTAACCAAAAATAATTTTCTATTCTATGATATATAGCTTTTTAAAATCTTTTTTAATAACTTAATAATATCAAGTGTATCCCACTCAACTTAGCTCACTTCTTTTTATAAGTAGTACACAAAATAATAGTAGAAAATTTAAAAATAACTTATTACACATATTTTAAACTTAAAATATATAATAAAACAAATGCCAACTAACCTGACAACTGGCCCACTGCGTGATCTGGTAGACGGCGCCATCCATGCACGCGTAGTACATCACCAGCAAACCCATCATACTGGACTCCGCCCAGATGTCACCCTGGAAATAGTTTACGAACTTAATAGGATGTTATAATAAGTGTTCTATGAAATTAATATTATATGAATATGTAGTTGGTATTTTAAGTAAATATATATTTTTTTTGTATTCTGAATACTACAGAACTTATACTTCATAAGTAAATTGAGTTAGATTAGTAGGTTATGAAGAGAAAACATGGTGTCCAGTTGTGCAGACACACTTTGTTGTCTGTATTGCGTCTATATTCAAGACATTGAGTATTGAATGAAACAATACAATATTTAACCAAGGAATTACATTTATGTCTTAACACGTTTGTTACTAAATCACTTTTTCGCATATATAAATATTTTTAATATAATTTTAAAATTTACACACCGTTCTCGTAAGAAAGTAGTAGCATCAAAATAACGTACCTCCTTGGCGGAGTGTCGTATCTTGCACTGCGCGCAGTACCGCGCGGCGTAGCACGGCCGCTCTGTCGCCACGCGTTTGTGGCGACGCCCGCAGTTCGTACATCTGCAAGACGAACACTTCCTATAATTCTAATTTATTAGGCAATATGGGAAATAAAAAATGATTTTTAATGATATTTTTTTTATTAAGACTTGCCTTCCACTCATTTGCTCCTATGAGCAATAGCCATCTATTACGGCTGATCGCACAACACATTTTTGAAAATGCATCATCATGTGCCACATTTTAAATTTTAATATAAATAGAAATATAATAAAAAAGTTTTAAAAATAATCATTGTTCTACATTAAGTTATAATATAATATAGGAAATTTCCTTATAAAAATAAAGGTCTTTCTACAAATATTATTCAAAATCCTTATAACAATGATACACACCGTATAGTATTAGCCGCAAATTCCATTTTGTCATGTAACTGTGCGAGCAGCACGCTGAGCTCGCCCCACGCCGCCTCCGCGTTGCGCGACTCGAGTCTAGCACGCTCGTAGGCCTCTCGGCGCTCCTATAAATACATTATATTTATATTTTTCTTCTTTACACTGCCCATCTTAGATCAACAGCAGTATAGCCCATTGGAAAAAAAAAGGTTTTTCCCTAGTTACACGCTGTGCCACACAGGGTAGGAATAAGGGGGTTCCCATGCCCTATTTAGACACTACCCTCCCCACTTTCAGCCTAGGTAGCCCAGGTATTGCATATTAAGTGAACAATGATACAGCGATTCGTGGCGCTGGGGTACAAAGTGCGGCTGTATAATCGGCTGGTTGTGAGTTTGACCCCACTCGAGGAGATGAAATATTTATTTAAATATAGGGAATATTTATTCCCTTTAATAAAATGTAATAATGCAAAAATAAATTAAATTTATCTAATAGTTACATCAAACACCATTATCAAAATTATTAAACAACAATTATTAATAGTAATTAAATATAAAAAACGATATAAGTCTCACCGGTTCCCCAATAAGATCGAAGGCGTGTTGTAATATCTTAAAGGCCTCCTCAGCTCCGGGCTGTTGGTTCTTATCGGGGTGAACTAGGAACGCTTGTCTGCGATAGTAGCGTTTTATTTCTTCATCTGTACACGACACGCTTACGCCTAAAATGCTGGAAATAATAATAAATATGAATGTATAAAAAATATTTTATTTCCTCGAGAGGGGATCGAACCCACAACCGTCGCATTACAGTCACACTCTTGTGCAGCTGCGCCACGACGGCATGTAAAATTACGAAATATAACATTTTTAAACAGCAGAATTTGAACCTCTGCAAATAGTCGAAATAGTCGAGCCAATTAAGAATATTAATTTGCACTATGTTTCAATTGTTATCTACACATTTTTATGAATATATATTGTAATTTTTTTATAGGAAAAATACTTGAAACATATTAAATGATTTAATAAATTGAATTCTCTGTTGCTAATTAAAAAAAACTATAAATTTTATGGACCATGTATTAATTTTAAAATGTTAATTTAACTGCATAAATTAGAATGTATTTTAAAGTTTGTAAATGCTAATGAAAAGAAGATTTTTTATAATTATTTAATATTAGTAGTTGTATAGAATAAGGCTTTCTAAGGCTATATTTTTTAGGATTTAACCACAAATGTATAGTTTTCAGATTTTTTCCTTAAGTTTAACTACTACCTGTAGATGCCAGCTGCCAAATTCTGGATCAACCAGAAGTACCATATCAATTTGGTTTCCTTTATAGTGTTGAAATATGAGTTTTTTGCTATATAAATGGTCTATGGCCGGTATATCATTTCTTTAAGTAAATGTAGAAATACGATTTTTTCAAGATCCTCAATGGCCAGTTTATTATTAGGGTAAAATAACATAATTACCTATATGGATCTTTTCCTTTACAAGCAAGCAATCGTTTCATAGCTTCCTCCCCTGTAGCAGGCAGCGGTATATTCGAGTTAAGTTTTGTTTCATCACTGGCATCTGATTCAGTTTCTAATAAAATATAATAACACCTAATACATATAAATGGAAACATTTTTATAAATTGTTAATTTACACAATAAGTATTTAATTATATTAATTAATTTATATTTTTTGTTGTATAAGAGAAAATATATGCAAATTGTGTTTTGATAGTTATATTCAAAGATAATCTAGTATTAAGATACACCATTCACTACTGTTCATTCTAATTTGGGACACTGTTTTTGAGAGGTGGAACTCAACGCCGCACTTTCCCTACCTACACTAGAGCTGAGAAATGAATATAATTAACTATCTGAATGGAAGTCCCACATAGAATCATAGAATTTGCAATTAGTTAATGTACCACTGCACCAAAATGGCCTCAATTATTAGTATGATAATTATTCACAGCAAATAATTGTTTTCTAAAGGAAAACAGACTTCTCATAGAATAAATAGCATGAGGTAAATTTATTTTTTTATAACAATATAATTTTAAGTTAACTACCACAATGTGTTTATTAGCAAAACAATCCTTTTAAAACACAGAAAAAAATTATCATTTTTTTTAACTACTATTATATTTTATATAATTGCAGGTGATGAATATATTACTGTATTAAATTTATAAATTGTTAAATTAATTATATACAATATTGAAAGCTATACCTTTTTTAAACCATTTCAATTTTCTCCAAAAAGCAAACTGAGTGTGTCCAAATTTTCTGTCAATATACATCAAGTATTTATTTTCACTGAGTTTCGAGACCCATTCCTTGCTACTGCGCCATACTGCTTGAGAACTTACATATGTTTGGGTAAACACTGATGTGCATCTGAAATTTCAAAATTGTTATCCTTTTTTAGTTACCCTTTGTATCCTGCTATATAGCCCTCCTCATATAGCATAGAGGGAACCTTGTGTTAAGACAATCTGATCCCAGTGCACCACCCAATTTTGAGACATGGTATGCTGAGTGGCAGAACCTAATGCTATGCTTTGTCTTCTTAATAGAACAAGGAAATAAAAATATTTCGTTCCTCTGCCTGAGAATTGCATTGACAGCCATTCTGTTTACACTCAGACACTGTGTTAAAACAGCCTCAATAATAATAAGCTTTTATAAGAAGCTAAAATATGCACATTAACATAAATATAATTCAATAACATAATATTTTGGAAACAAGCACACCAACTATGTAATTTGATATGGTATTGAAGGTATAAAAAAATTGTATAATTCATCTAGTTGATAGATCATTAGTATTTTGCATAAAATAAAAAATACTTATTTCTAATGTGAATTTTTTTTGCTTTATTTGTACAGCCTACTCGGCTTAGTGAACCTAATGTTGAAAGTCTATCCTCCATTTATTGCCTAAATTTGGGACATAGCATGTTGTGTAGTAGAACAGATTGTTTTATCACTAGGCTACTAACCTGCCATATGCAGGATAGTGTGAAGATAAAAGAAAAAAGGAAGACTTACAAATCAAAAGTAAGATGGAGACTCATTCTACATATATCAGAAAGCAAGTAAAAGAACCATATTATAGCTTTCCATGATACTTCTATCCAATGTTCCAAATAATTTTGCACTAAGCCCATGTATCCAGGTTTGTTTTTTCTCAATTTATTTTGATTTACTTTCTTCTTATCTTGTAATGATTTAGAAATTTTGTGATGATTCCTGTCTTTCTTTTTTCTGGCCTTTATATTATCATTTTGACTTTCTTGAAGTATAAACTGAGAATTTATTTCATCATCATCAAATTTAAAGTCATCTTCATCCCCACTTTTTTCATCATCTATAGGCTTTTCATGTTTTCTGTCACCTTTTGCTAATTTTTCTGATTCACTCTTTATGAACACAAATTGACTTTCATTATCTTGGTTTCCTTCTTCGTTAGTTATATCGTCCAGCGATGACCATTTTCGTGACATATTATTTCGTTTATTTTTAGATTTTTTTGTTGTTTTTTTATATTTTTCTGTATCATCTGTATTAACATCACCAGATTCACTTCCAGAAGATATAGTACTACTTTGAGGTTTCTTTTCATTTTTTAATTTCTCATCATTTATATGTTTCATATTGTTGGATGATTTCTCAAATTTATGTGTAGGTTTGTTTGGTGTTTTGTTTTCTAAGTTATTATGTGCCTTAACCTTTTTAGTAGTATCTGATTGAGGGTTTTTGGCATTTTTAGCTAATACATCTGAGTAGCTTGGTCTCATAGGTCTAACTTCAGCAACTATTCTTTTTTTATTACTTGTGTCAGACAAAGGAACATTTTCATTTCTTTTTGGTGAATGCTCTGGTTTCACTTGAGTCATTACTGCTTCTACTGAAGATGTATTATTGGATATAGTTGGAGCATCTGGATGATTAAGGGGATAATTTTGACCAAATGGAGAATAAGTACCTGATGAGTTTGGTTCCCAGTTACCAAGAACCTCTTTTAAAAAGTTAGAGGTATTTGATGTTTGATTTCCATTTTCTGGGTTATAAGAACTAGGTTGAATAGTAGCAGTTGAAGGAGACACATGAACATTATTGTTTGCAGTAAATTCTTGGTTTAATGTAAATAAATGAGATGGCTGCGATTGTAAAGGCACATCACACACATTTTGATTGTGATTAAACAGTTCATATTGACCAGACATAGGAAAAATCAATTGTTGGTTATTTTCATCATAAATCACTCTAACTACTTGTCCATTGCCTAAATTAAGCATAGCATTGCCGTAATTTTGACGGTTCATACGATTTACATTAGGCACGCTGTTAAAATTTATTTTATCGTCTTTATTTGGCATGTTGTCTCCACTTTGCATGTTAAAAGGCTTGCTAATATAAACATCATTGTTAAAATTAGATCTTCTATATATGTTTTCAGGTGAAACTCCAGAGTTCCCTGATATAGATGTTTGTTTAATCTCATTTATTCCACCAGGTGCACACTTTTCACCGGTTTCCGCATGATAATTCCATGTATTGTCATTAAATATTGGATCATCCTTTGACGACCTTGCCATTATGACAAATGTTATATTCGCACAAAGAAAAATTTAGCTTAATATTCAGTATTAATTAAAGATTTAACATGGTTCTAGTTAATAATTTGAATTTAAAAAATAAAATATGAAGCAATAATGTTTCAGAGATTTTTGACAATAAGTGCTATTTTCGTTGACATCCATTAGCCATAATTGACAGATTAAATAAACCAAAGCTATAGAGTATAAATACAGATAAAATATATCAAACTATATCCTAACTATCCAGGGTATCCAGTAAAATTGTTTTATAACAAAAATGGTTCATTCTAGGCTTTTAACGAATATAATTTAAACGAATAGAATATAAAAATAATATTTTTTTACTTTTTATTCTGTTTGAAGTCGTTTTTTTAAAAATTATGTTTATTAAATATTTTACAAAAAAAATGTTGATTATTACATCAATATTTCTTTTGAGTTAGTCGCATGTGCCATGTTGACCATAGTAAAAGCTAGACAGACCTCGATTTTTTGGTACATTTACACAGATTTACACAGAATTTACTTTTTAAGTAAACCCGATAAAGTCTATTTTTATATACTTATTATTACTTACTTAAAGCTATATTTATATATTTTACTTAAATTACGGTACGGTAATTGTCATGTAAAGATTTTATTTTTTTACAATATAATAAACTTGATTTTAATAAGATGATCATCGCTTCGAAGTGACCACTTAAGACTAGGGAAGAACCCTGTAAGATATGTCTAGTTATGCCCGTGAGTAGAGGTCAATTTAAAGTCATCGTTACCGGCAGCAATATGTCTTTCTGCATCCATCTGGTACCTTTCATCGAACACACTTCCCAAATATACCACTTCATTCACTTGTCCTAATATCTTTTCTTTTTTTTCCAATACCAGAACCTTTGGTATAATTTGTACGATAGATTTTCGTTTAGAAAAAAGCTTTAATGAAAAAAATCGTCATCAAATGTACGTAACATTTGTAAATTTAATTTTATAAGATAAACGATATCTGGTAGGCTTAAGTATTCGTATCTACATAATTCGTATCTAGATAAATTATCTTTATAATGTTTCTAATTTAATAATATTGTTAAATATACAAACTGAATAAGCGACATTTAACAATTCCGTTGATTCTATTGTAATGTTTACTATTCATAATTTTCTATATTTTCTTGTCATATTTTTATTATTATACAATTTTTTATTGAACTTAAGTAAGTATATTTCTACTTTCTACTTAATAGAATTTAGGTGAAGTAAAAGTATTCGCTATAAATGTATTTAAATAAACTTTCCACTTCAATCGTCTCAAAGATTTAATGTTCTCATAATGTAGAGCTCTTATTTGATCATCATGACTCAAATTAAGTAAATGCAATGTAAACAGATATCGGCACGAAAATCAATGCGCTTGACGTAACTCAATTTATCATGACTAAATCTAGTTCTTACTCAACTATAAAGTAACACAGATATTTTTTAGCTTATTTATCTGCCTCACCTCATAAATATCACGAAAAAGATTGACTTTTGGAAGAATTACGATATTTTCTCTGGTTAACATAACAATCACATAATGATTACTGTTAATAAACATAAGTTATTATTATATTTTTAGGGCTCCGTATATCAATAAGAAAAAAACGCAACACTTATAAGATCACTTTTTTCGTCCGTCTTTCAAGCTTCTAAGTTACCTCAATATTTTTTTTTGACTGATTTTGCTACATTTACTTATTTGAAATTCGCCGCGAAATCGACGCATATACGGTAGGTCCCGTGGACCTACAGTTATGAAATTTGGCATGTCGTGAAAAAAATCGTAAAGTGATAATTTATAGGTATTTCATAGAAAAAAATAATTACAAACATATATTTTTAGTTAATTTCATACAAAATTAGTGTATATGCTTTACGTAACGTAGTGTTAAGACACTCCGTTTCCCACTTTTCACACACCAACTTCTGGGGATATTGTGTGTGTAAGTGGTGGAACTCTACGCCGTGCTTGGCCTCGATACCAGAGGTTAAATTTGTTGTCCGTCTGCCAAATGGTGTAAACAGACGGACAGCAAAATGATTCCATTTTTACATTTTGCGTTACGGTACCCTAAAAAAATGCAATAATTTTAACTGCATTTGAAAATTGCATTCATAGCTAACGAATTAATTGATTATGCTGCAGGTAATAAAAATAATTGTGTCATTATAAAAAAGCTTTCATTTACATGCAATATTGGTCAATTGAATTATAATATAATAGCGCTTACTGTTTTTAAATAATTTAAGATTAACAGGATTTTTTTGTAAAAAAATTGCGTTATGGCTAAAAATAAACCATATGCGCGAAAATCTATTACATTATTAGTTTTTTTTATGACTTTAATCTGTTATAGTTTACAACGAATATTTATGACAGTATAACTGTAATTTATTGTTATGTTATTGATAGATTTTAATTGAAGAGGCTTACGTTTACAATGGTCAATCAGCTACAAAATACTTTAACCAAACCTATTGTTAGCTCTTAGGCGTTGAGTAATCGTTGCGGTGTCTGCCTGGCTCGTAACAAGGTCGCAACATTCAGAGCATTATAAAGACGGTGCTTGGCAGTAAGAGAAGTTGTTGATTTCCTTCGTTGCAAGTGTATGTGCAAAAATGTTACTACTAGCGTTCTTGGTTGTGGGCACTGCGGCTACGTTGGATAGAGACCCAGCCTCCCAACAAATTATAATGTTCAAAGAGAAAACCTCGGTATGATAATTAATTAATTTTTGTAGTTCGTAAATATGTGTTTAATTCGTTTTTAAAAAGTGTCTTTTATTAATATTATATTTTTTATTTATTTTTACTTGCAAATTTCAGGGTCCAGTTGGCATAATAACTACTAGTGCTGGATCTCCTGTTGAACATAAAGAGGCTTTAAACACTTTGAATACGAGGTTACTTTTCAATGAATATTTTATGGATACTATGACGCATCTTGTTCGAGAGAGAATCCCAGAAAGATTAGTTCATGCAAAAGCCGGAGGCGCATTCGGATATTTTGAAGTAACTCATGATATAACAAATATTTGCAAAGCTAAATTATTTAGCAACGTGGGAAAGAGGACACCAGTCGCGGCCAGATTTTCTCCAGTTGTTGTAGAGAGGGGTGGCAGTGACACATCGAGGGACGCTCGCGGGTTCGCTGTCAAGTTTTATACAGAAGAGGGAAATTTTGATATTGTTGGATTCAATACACCAATGTACGTCTACAATGATCCCCGTCTTTTCCCAACATTTGTGAGGGCACAGAAAAAGAACCCTGCAACAAATCTGTTTGATGGAAATACTCTTTGGGATTTTTTAACTTTGCAACCAGAAAGTTTGCATATGTTTTTGTTGGTCTTTGGTGATCGTGGGATCCCAGATGGTTATCAACATATGCCTGGATTTGGGATACATTCTTTTCAAGTAGAAAATGAACATGGCGATATCCATTTTATAAGATTTCACTTTATGCCTGATGCTGGTGTAAGGAATTTGAGAGCAGAGGAAGCGAGAAAAATTGGAGCAGAGGATCCCGATTACAATACAAGAGACTTATACAGAGCTATAGGAAATGGTGATTTTCCTTCATGGACTGTCAGTATACAAGTCTTATCTATCAATGATGTCAAAAATGCTGATTTTAACGTGTTTGATGTAACAAATACTATTCCATTAGATGAATTTCCATTACGTCCAGTAGGGAAATTTGTACTTAATAAAAACCCTGTTAATTATTTTGCAGAGATAGAGCAATTAGCTTTTAGCCCTGCTAATTTAGTTCCAGGAATTTTAGGAGGACCAGACAAGGTATTCGAAGCGCGTCGTTTAGCTTACAGAGATGCTCAATATTACCGCTTGGGAGCTAATTTTAATAGAATACCTGTCAACTGCCCGTTTCGAACTTCAACTTTCACTTATAATAGAGATGGTCTGCCTCCAGTTCAAGATAACGAAAAGGATATTCCAAATTATTTTCCAAATTCCTTTAACGGACCTGTACCTTACATTGACAAGAAAAGAACAGAACTTATAGAAATTTTCGAACCAGAACCAAATAACTTTAAACAAGCAACAGAATTGTATGTAAATGAGATGACCACGGAAGAAAGGGCTAGATTGGTTGAAAATATTCTGTACAGCTTGGGGCCCGTTGCCCCTTTTCTGCAACAACGAGCGGTGAAGTTCTTTTCAATTATTCATCCAGATCTCGGTGGCCGCATAGAACAAGGATTATTAGCAAATTCGACAAAAACAATCAATCATAATAATTTCGACTATTAATAATGGAATACGTGTAACAATTACTTACAAGCTTTAATTAGGTATGACTTTTGCAAACTTTGTTGTTTATTTATTTATGTTAATGTGAATTATAAATTGTTAAAGCCCGCTCAGAAACGTCATTTAGCTTTTAACTGTTATAAAATCCACAAAGATATTTGTAACAATTTGATTTAAGGTGTGGCCCAATTGACGTTTCTGAGTGCAGCTTAAGAACCAAAGATTTATACAAATATTTCAGATTATGTCACATTTACCAATTTGTTTATATTTATATAAATTATTACAATTGCAATAAAAAAATATATTACCTTATAATCGTAATCGGTAAAATAAAAAAAAAAGATCTTTTTGGACCGTAGAATTTGATTAATGTTAACAATATGGATATTTGAAAACCTTGCTCTAGTTCAATTAAATTTTATTATGACCTTTATTTTCTAAACTTTCAACTCGCATAAACTAGGCTTAGTTTTTTGAAATTGTAAGAACTATTTAATTTTTTATAATTTTATTATAATTAAGCCTAAAAATTATTTGTAAATGATAGTAATTTCAAGGAAACAAAAAAAGTAGTACGTAAAAATAACAAATTTAGTTAATGTTTACGTTGACAGCTGGAACAAGTCACACAATGGTTATTGTAGGCAAGTTTGCTCTTTACAATGTCGACGGTTTCCATAGATGCGTCAATCTAGAAAATATTCAACGTTCACTGGAACTTTCACGTCCAAGACAATATTATTAGAATGTAAAATGAATATTTTATGTCTTAAACAAGGAACTATTATTATACATTTACAATCTCTCCTTAGGGATTATTATTTGGAATATACCTAAGTTATTTAAATATAAGCAGGCTGAAGGATTAAGGTAATGTAGCTATAATACAATAATATATCAATATAATAGCTTTGTTTATCTAATAAATAACTTTATATATCTAATAAACGTTGCCACAGCATCGTGGTGTAGTTGGTAGGTGTCAAATGAATACGGGGCGGTTGTAGATGATATCTACTAGGCAGAGCGTTTACATTTAAATAATTTTATGTTAAACTAGCGGCTCGCGCGCGGCTTCGCCTGCGTGAAGTACGTTATTATTAATTTCTATCTCCATGAGTATGTACGTCCTAGAAGGGACGTCCATGCAAAATTTGAGACTCCTAGCATTTGTAGTAACGAAGTTTCATACAAAATTTTCAACCCCAAAAACAACCCCTTAGAAGTCGAATATTGCAAATTCCCGTCTTAGCGAGCACTTTTGGGATTCCTAGCACATGTAGTTTCTGAGATTTCGTGATGAGTGAGTGACGTTTCGATTTTATATATATAGATTAATAAATTCCCACTCGAGGTAATGAAATTTGTAATATTTTCGTTTCTTCGCCCTGGTATCGAGGCTAAGTGCGCCGTTGACTTCCACCACTCAACAGGTAGCAATGTCTCCAGAATTCGACGAGTACCTCGGGACCGGAGTGTCTTAACACTAGGCTTCTTCTGCCTACCCTACTACAAGCGCGATACAGCGTGAAGCTATGTATAATAAATTAATATATCAATTTATTTTAGACATCTCTATGTGGTTCTAGTAACATATTACTTTGTTTTTACTTTCAATTTTGTCGTGTCTAGTGTCGGTTAACGAAACCCAATGCCGTATTTCGTTTAAGAATATTAGAAATAAATATCTTTAAACTTTATTTTTCCAACTGGAAAACTAACAAGAACGAATAATTTTCTACGTACCTAATTGACAGATTTAGACCTATTACAGTGTTTTTTTTCCTATTATCCGTAAAATATGCATAATATTATAGAAATATTATTAAGATACAATGATAAATTTCGACCATAAAAGAGATAAAGTAATGATAGTGTTATTTAAACACACAAGCAAATTTTATATCTGTAACATAACTTACAAAAAGATATAGGCGTTCTGGTAAAATCTTTAATGTTTTTATGAAATATAATATATTCATACGTAGATATTTAGAATAATAACAAAAATAAATAATTAAAATAATTTTTAATTGTGGATTCTTTAATATAATTCATAAACTTTAAAGTTTTATCCATACCCTTGTTGAGTAGGTCTTTGGTACTCTCTTAAATTTAAATACTAAAGTTCACATGTACAAACTTTAAACTTATCTCAGTTAGATTTTCCTATACCTAACCTAATTACAGTAGAAACACCGGTATGTGTTACCTAGGCAAGCATGCACCACCTTCGTTCGCATCGTCGCTTACCGCCAGGTGAGATAGCGGACAAATGCTTGATAATATATATTTCAATTTTTTTCAGCTCCACATTGTATCCAGGATATAGGGTAAGCAGAGTTAGTGTAAAAATAGTTATTAATGTCGGGTGTCCAATCAAAGAAAAAAGAAACATTTTTCCGTTCCAATAAGACTAAATTGCCACTCAACCTGGAGTGCCTTGAATTTACATGGAATGTGGAAAACAAAGTGTCTTTAGGCTTGTCACTGGGCTCACTGGTTACCATATATGCGGCAGGTGTATAAAGAGCACCTTTACAGTTTATCCCGCAAATAGCAGGCAGAGGGAACCTTTTCAACACCATTGCATAGATCGTAGAGTGGCGGTACTCAAAGCTGTGCAAACATAAATAACATAAAACACAAATAAAATATATTTTTTCTCTGAGTGGAAATCGAACCCGAAACCATCGAGTTTACAATTAGATGCTCCACTGCGTTTTTCTGTAAAAACTAAAATAAATAATATTTATTAGTATTTATAAGTGTATTCAGCGAAAGGGCGTGAAAGACTAGGCAAGTGAGTGGACCACTATGCGTGAAGTGTATCGTATTATAGCAAAAAGGAATATTGCGACCATTTCCCATCGACTTCTAGTGTTACACATATCGAATCCAGCTTTCTAGTGAAAACGGAGCGTTTGTGGTGGGTTGTGCAACGTACCGGAAGACTAGGGATACCGTCGGCAAAATAATTCATTTATTTATATTATAAATGGTCGTATGATTTTGTGTATTATTGTATTGTAAGATCTGTTATGCAATTTTTTTGCATTTTAATTAATTATTGAATAAGTGCATTTTAATTTAATTAAAGTATTTTTTTTGAGTCTTTATCAAGAGATACAATTTTAGTATCCAATTTGTAAATAACTATTTTTTTTTAATTTTTTCTCTTCATATTTAAACAAATAACAAATATATGTTTTCATATTATTTGTTTGTTGAGACCGGCCTGGCAATGAGACAAAACGCCGCAGTGATTTTCTTAATTCAACACGAAGTGCCTCGAAAATTCGGTGGTAATGGTCGGAAGTGTTTTTATGGGAACGGAGTGTCTTAGCGCTAGGTTTTTAGACTAGTAGGTTCTTCTCTCTACCATGATTTGTGCATTAAGTTTATTATTTTTAATTATTAAATAATATATTTATCATTCATTATATTACACAAAACATGCAACAAGACACATCCTTCACATTTTATCATTATAGTCACCAAAGCGAATAGGGAGGAAACTCTCTTTTATTATTAAATCAAAAAAGATTCACCCAACACTTATTCTGCTATCTCTACAAAATCTGTCTCAATATGAAGGGATCCGCAACAATAGTAACACATTGGTGTCAACAATTTATGTGAAATAGCGACGCCCCCCTCCCCTCCCCCATCACCGCGAGATGGTATCTCTCTCATTGTTGCCAGTGCATCGCGGCTAATTGCCAGTAATAACAATACGTAGGTAATTAAAAAGTTCGGAACGGCCGCCGGCCCGCTTGGGAAGCATTCACGTTTAAGTAGGAAGCTAAAACCTTTTATTTTAACAAATTTTTAGTTTTATTATTGTATTTTATTAAATTTGTGTTACGGTTACTGTTATTTGGAAATATAATTAGACGGCCGTCACGTAATTGTTGACGGTAACAAGTTAGTATTTAAGTGAAAGAATTATTATGATTTGAGGCCTGTCTTCGCGCAGGGGCACGAGCGTGTGACTGTAAATGCGACAGGTTCGATTCTCACCCGAGGAAATGAAATATTTAAATTTTTATTTTTTAGTTCTGGTGTCGAGGCAAAGTGCGTGGTTGAGTTTCGCCTCTCAACACGCAATGCCTTCAGTTCGGCGAAAAGTGAGGGAGCGGGGTATTTTAAGACTACCCTGCTAAATACGGGAGACAGAGTAAAGCTGAATAAATTATTATCATATGCCTAAAAAGCAATTGATTGACATAAAAATAAATATTTAATATCTTTTATTGTATTCTACTTCTGTTAGAGAAAAACTATCTTAAATAAGTTATGAAGTCATTTATGTCTTAATAGCTTTCGCTGTGTGATGAATGTCGTTTTGATTAACCAGATACCTTGATTACCGTCCACCGGGCCCCAGGGGGTGTTGGGGGGCGTGGTCTCTAACGACGTACGTAAATCTCAAGTAATTAGTCGTGGAGAGCAACTAAACGCTTTTTTACTCTATCCGTATACTACTATATTCCAAGATTACATAAGGTAAAAAAATACCTAGGACATAGCTATGGTCATATATGTGATTATTATATACATTTTATAGGGAATCGGGTTCCAATATAGAACGGATTGCAATAACTCAGCATTAGGTTCCCTCTGCCTTCCCTTTGCATGTGGCATACAACATGAAGATAAATAAAATCAGCTTCTTGCGTGTATTAAATGAATCGTGTATTTTTAAGCAAAGTGCATACGTAAAGGTATCTAGTCTTTTTAAATTACCATTTAATTACGAAAGAACTTAAAATTAAATGTAAAGTTTCAGAATTTTAAACTTTTTTAAGCAATGTTATTATTAAGATTTTATTTAAGAGTTAGACAATTTTCACGATTATTATACATTTTAAACTACAAATTCATTAAGTGTTAACTTAACGTATAAAATTAAAAACATGTACCTACTCATAACTCAATTGTGCAATCTATTTTGTTTTGTCTAAAATGTAAATTTCATTCCAGTGTTTCTAAACTAAAAAAAGAATAATTTCAATCTTTTAACAAATATTTCTTCTGAAGAAAAGTAAATGTTAGACTCAATACTAAGCTGTACCAGCAGTGGGTTAAAAAACTAATAAAAATTCTCTAGCAAATTGCCTTTTGTTACAATTGCGTTATGTAAATTCTATTCAAATATTTTTTAACAAACTTTAACAATGCACCAATATTCTCACGTTACTGAACTATTTATAGGAAACACGTTTCTACGTGAGTTTAGTTTTGAAAAATTCTTCTAAAAAATAATAATAAGTTCATTGTTCATGTAAAAAGAGAATAAAATAATTGGAGAAAAGTTTATATATATTTAGTAAGTATGTATATGTTTTTTTTTTAAGTAAAATATTATTTTGTTTAAGGTATTTCATGTTACTTCAAATTAAATCAGGTAAAAGTTATTTATTGGGATCATTTTGTTTTTATTACATAATTGCATCGCATGAGAAAAGGCTAAAGTTTGTATTCGTGTGTGTCGCATTATGGCGGTTAGTCGAGTGATGAAAAGTAGCAAAGATTAACCAGTGAAAGGACTATTTGACCTCAACTGGGTTAGTCTGCATTCATTTAAATTTGAAAATAATTGTGAGATTTT
Source organism: Heliconius melpomene rosina (assembly GCF_056956725.1). NCBI lineage: Eukaryota > Metazoa > Arthropoda > Insecta > Lepidoptera > Nymphalidae > Heliconius > Heliconius melpomene. The sequence goes on along the minus strand of NC_140401.1, from coordinate 2,145,769 downwards.
AATTTTAAAACTATAAAGTAAATGTTACATTCCGTTAGATATTGAATCATTTAAGAGGTATATAAAATTTAAATAATGTAAGTACAAAAAGTAAATTCTGACGTGAATTAAATGATGAACTTTTAATTTAATATACAAAAAGCCATCAGACATTGTTAGCATAATAGACAACTTGTCGCGACGGAGAGTGCCAGACTGCATATTCTAATTTTATTAAGAAAATCCATTTATATTTCATATATGCGAGCTATGTAAGGTTCTGTAAAATTTATTACATTAAGCTTTCAATGGTGCTAGTCTTGACATTTATGGCTGAAATTGGTTTAAGTAAATCGAAAATTAAATATAAAAATTTCCTTGGAAATGTTTTGGAATGGACCATTATTATAATATGAAAATACAGTTCGTGCGTGCTTTAGCCGCGCTAAATGCTAACTTGACGGAGTGAACGCTTCAACGCGGCTCGCGGCTCGCGGCCACACATGGCGTCGCGTTCGGTGGTAATAAACTACTCTCTTTATTGGTTTAACTTGCTAACTTAACCAATATGTTAATATAGATTTCAAAAATTTTACTTAATATTATGAAATATTTCAATAGGTAGATACGTGGAAATGACATGCATTTTCCTATTGAATAAGAATATCTCTTTTTTTCTTCTATTACCATAGAATATTTTACCATCTCTCCTGTGTTCTGTTACAACGTGACATTGGCGAAGTGATGTGCTCAACTGGCATGCACGAAACGCCATAAACAAATAGTGATATAAATTGTTGAGTAAATATGCAAAAAGCTCATTACAAACTGATTAGGGGAATTATTGATCTCTTACAAATCTACGAAACGTATGTAGGTAATCGTAGCTATCCTTGTTTCTCATTCAGCTTCATGCCTTATTCCGCATAGCAGGTTAGGCAGAGAAAATCTACTGTGAAAACCCTTCTCTAGACGTCAACAGAATTCCAAACATTGCGTGTTGAGTGGCGGAATGTAACGTCGAGCTCTTTATCTGAGTGTGGATCGCATAGCTGACCATTGCGTTTTCAGTTATGCATTGTCCCCATGCGCAACTATGGCCACAATATTGTAAAAAAAATATATATTTTTAGCATCACGCTGTATCCTGTACATAACAATGTAGACTGAGAGAACCTGAAAACCTAGAGTTAGGACTCTTCGTACCTATTAAAACATTTGCCTTTCCCTCTTCCCGCCGAATTCTCGAGGCAATGTGTGTTGAGTAGCTGCATTCAACGCCGCGCTTTGCCTTAACACCAGAGGGGCAAAATGAAAAAATAAATAAAAAAATTATATAATGGTGTCGTGGGACACCAGGTAGGAACGAAGTTCCTTCGGCTAATGTAGAATCGACACAAATTGCAAAAGAAGTCGTGCTCAATTTTATGTAGGTTTTCTTGATTTTTCTCTTAAATTTTGCTGATTAGTTTTTATTTAAGTACAAGAAAGTATTAAGGAAATTCAGTATTTTAGGAAATAATAAATTACTTAAAATAAAAAAAAATCGTAATTCAAATTCAATCAACTAAAAAAGAAAGAGGGAGAAAGAGAAAGGTATTATACACTACTCGTCTGTGTATGCGACTGTCGCGCCTGGGCACGTCTCATTTAACGGATTTATTCCACGCATTTTTCTTACGGTTTTACTATCACGTTTTTCAGTTCGGTCACGCAGCGATCCCGAATCCCTCGCGAGCGAATCCCTATCCCTTCCAAGCCTGCCGTAAGGAACTTCGTTCCAATAATATAACATTTTTTGCTATACATAATATATCTATATAACGTTTAATCACAGCTCAATCGACTCGTTACTTAAAAAGGTCGTTAGAGATTTTAACGGGTTAACGACGTTAACGGCCGCTGAAAGGCCGTACCATTAAATGTACTGTAAAACAACCCACGCACTGACGACAGTGTTGCAAATATTGTGCAACAAACGCATAATTCGCTTTTATTACTTTCATTCTGGGATATCGTTGCAGTGTCCGTATTGCGTCCACTAAATAACCTTGCTAAAAAGGACAGTCACCGAGTAACGGGTGTTTACTTTAAATTTAGAACTGTAGAAGCTATTTATATGTAGGTTGTGTGGAGTTAGCTTAGTTAAGAAAATCTTTGAAGAAGATATCTACATTTTATGTAAAGAAAGAAAAGTTAGAAAAAAGAAAGATTTGGAAATATTTAATAAATATAAAAAATATTTACGAGAATTCTCTATAATGCAAGTAAGGTTGATGGTACAGATATGTGAGTATACTATAACAATTAATGGTGTATGCCATCTGTAACTGACCTTCTGAAGCCTTTGTTAAAAATCCGTTATTTTAGGAAAGTTTTCTGTTGTCTGGTAAAAGTAAATAACAAATAAATATATATTAAAAGATAATTTATCAGATAAAAGCAAGATTTAGTGTTATTTCTAAGTAATTATTACTAGATAAAACAAGAGCATAAACTCTCGTATCTTACACATGTTTTCTTGTAGCATGCGGATTACTATCATAATCACTAATTGTTTACACTATTTAGTATGTACTGATTTTCTATATAATAGCCTTATGCAACAAATACCAATAAGTAACGCTAATTAAATGTAACAATAACGTTTTCCAAAACAAAACAAAGGCGTACGAAACAGTCCCCTTCCTGTTTGCATTCCGTAACCCGGCTATCATGGGAAAATATACTCATTTGAGATTTAGGCTGAATGTTTAAAGAATGATAGAGACGTTTATTTTTGGATTTTTTTACATAAAAATTATATATCAGTATATAGAATACTGAAACAAAAAATATCAAGTAATATTTTGGCGCTCAAAATATAACTCGTAAAAGATACAATAAAAAATAATAAATCTCTCTCTCCATACAGCCAATGTCACCAATATTCCTACAGTTATATAAAATATCACTTAAGAGATTTTAAATCTTACAATAATATTATTAACTAATATAATAATCTGACATAAAGCAAAATTATAATTCATATAATAATTTAGCTTTTACTAACAGTAGCTAAATGTTCAGTCAGTAACTAGTCTTAGTCAACTAAATTGTGATATAATTGTAATAGATTTTACGCGCATAATAGGCTTTATTTTGTTCGTATGAAGGTTTAAATATTTTATATATATAATATATAGGAACATCTACTTTTACTCTTAACATATTTTACATCGCCAACGTGACAATAGGCCATTTGACCATGTGGAGGGCTGAATAAGGCTACATGTTTTGCTATTAGGTCTTGGAGAAAGCTCGGTAATTTTGGTTAAATATGTTCGATATTAACTTTTATGTGGAACGCCTGTTTCAATTTAATACTTGTTATTTTTCTATTATATAAAATGTTATAGATATACCTAATAAGATTTATGGAATGTTAAGAAAATTAACGTCACACTTTTGACCAGATCTGCGATTGAAAAAAAAACTATAATTTTTATAAAGTTATGTGACATTTAAATTGACAATCAGCGTAAACGACGAAATTCGACTTAACTGTATTTTGACAGGTTCTATTTATTTTCTTAAAACATTAACTTCTAAAACAAAATTTAAGATTTAACCTCTACATGGTTTCTTTATTTACTATTCAAATGCAAAATCTAAATATCACCGCAGTAAAGTATTACCGTTAAGAGTTTTATTAACTAATAGCATAACGATTTATTCTAATCAGCATTAATTACTCGACGGTATCGTGACTACATTTCACTTGGCCTGAGCCGTCTATAAGTGTCCACATGTCATAGGTTAATTCGTTGCTAATTTAATTCATTTATTATCTGTCTCTTCAAATGTAATTATTTTTTTTAAATCTGAGTATAAATAGCTGAAGGATAAATTTATAGCTTCCATTTAATTTCTTTTTTAACATAATATGTAAATGAAACATAAAATGTATTCTTTATTTGCTTAAACAATATTTGTTTTTAAGGTTTGGTTTTCAAGCGTAACTTTTATTGTAATTTATTTTAATTATTTTGATAATTAAAGAATTTGCGGTATTTTCATAAATTATTTTAAATAAAGTTCGTATCTTTTATATATGTACATATGTATGTATGTTTAGCATAATTAAATACATAAGGAAGCAATCACTTCAAAGTGGCCAGCCGTGCCTCGCTCAGGCGTGAATAACCGATATAATTATGCAAATTTTGCAATTTTACTATTGACACGCTCAGTATAGTGTTAAATGATGCTTTTTCCGTGTTATTAAGTGCACTATTGAGATTCTATACGACCGTATTAATCAAATATGTCTAACATTCGAACGACACCTATTATTACTTAGAATGAGAATCATTTATTATATTGCAATATAAGATTATTCTTTTTACTAGTATTCTTGTTAAATGCTATAATTTAAATTGGGAATAATTAATTTCAGAGTAAATTAAGCATATGTAAATATTTGTAAATGACGAAGCTCGTCTATAGTAAACTACAGTTCTTACAGTGCGTCTAATTGCTACATGCGCACACGCACTGTCGATCTGGATCTAAGATTAATTACGAGATAGCGTGGCGTTGTCGCTGACACAATACAGGCTACAGGGTTTATGTAATGAAGCACACATTGTACGGCCACACTTACACCGAGGACTGCGGCAGGAAATGAATGTCATTTTTCTTTATTGAATAATCGACTTCGTAAGGAATGATAGATCTTTATGATAAGAATTATGTTTATTAATAATTACTCTAGTTGCTTAGGAAAGGTAGTAGTCTAGATAATGTGCTGTAATAATTTCTGCAATGGGTTGGAGAAACAAACATGTGTTAGGTCACACGGGGACACAATCGACAGGAAGCTATAATAATCGATAGACAGCACTTAAAAAGAGTAAAATTAATTTTTGAAAATAAATTTCCTTTCAGTTACAGCGAGTTAAGTAACGATTGCGTTTATCATAGTAGATTTAGTTAATAAACAGCCTACATTTAAATAAAACAATAATAATATGAGTTCATTTTATCAATATTCAATTGTTATTATAAATTAAAATAAAATATGTACATGTACAAATTTTAATAAATAAACTTTATAGTCGAGTCCATTTACAATGAAATGTCTAAACAAATGGCTTGTGAGATCGTTCTTCATATGCATCAGCCTTTACTATTATGAAATGACTTCACGATTGTTCCACATCCTATGACCATGGTGAGCTCCTCATCAATACACATCACAGTATGTTTGTTCCAGCAAATTAGAGGTTAATGGCGGACAACGTGATGCTGTTTGTTTGCCTATTAGAGTTTGACCGGTGATTTATTTGTGGGAATAGAACTGATTTATGATATTTTAGACTAAGTATACTTATTTATTGTGTGATTGATACCTGTATTATTTAAACTTGTAATATTAGTTCATAGTTGATTTCAAAATTGCCTTTACTGTAAATGTCAAAGTGTTATTTGACGAAAATATCTGAATGAAATGTACTGTCAATTGTATATAACATGTAATCCAAAAAAGGACAGTCTTCGTTTCATATCGATAAATTGCATGATTTTGCTAGCAAATTATTTTTTAATTTATAAGTCTACGCATGAATGCTAATTGCTAATTGCTTAATTAAGTAATAATGCTAACTCTAATTCTTTAGATATCCTATCTTTAATTTTTTTTATGGAAAAAGGACAAGGCAAACGAGCGTTCGGGTCACCTGTCGGTGATCACCCCCGCCCTCGACCCCGTCCAGCACCAAAGGAGCTACAGGTGCGTTGCCGGCCTTTGTGGTGGAGATAGACGCGCTTTTTGAAGGTACCCATATCGTATCGACCTGGAACGATATGGGTACCTTCTATCTACCCACGGGGTCGTGGGCGGCGGTGATCACCATCAGGTGACCCGAACGATCGTTTGCCTTGTCCTTTTTCCATAAAAAAAAATCTATTATCTATAATAAGGAAACACATTTGGATGAAAAGTATATATGTACATACAAATACACTGTAATAACATAATATGTAATCTAGAGAAGTCTTTCTCTTATATGATCGTAATATAGCAAAAATTTTTTTTTTATATATATATATATATGTGAAGTGACCCACAAAGCATTGGACTGTATGTCTGTGGTTTGGGGCCGGTTTGCGAATACCTGTCCTTATTCGAGCTGACTGCACTCCATTCATCACGCAATACGTCATCTCATTCACTATCGTCCGTATCTAAGCCGTCACAATATATCAATACAAATTTATCAATATTAATAAATGGTTATAATAGAAGTGGTATCTTTGTCCTTTTTTGTCAACAAAAAGATTGGTGTTTTTCTTTTCTACATTGTGCCGTTTTTTATTATTATTATATTTCTTGTATATTTTTCTGTGTACATTTTTTCCCTATATAAAGTAGATAATTTTCAATTTTTCTCTTATCTTAAAAAAATAAAGAAATGGAATGGTATGATGGATTGTAATCACTCAAATTAAGGCAACAGCAATTGGAGGAAATAATAAAAATAAAGAAGGTAAAGAGATGATGATACATTCATTATTTTATATATTGTTATTGAATAATCATTTAAATTCTTGCCCCAGCTAGGATGATGGACATTTTTTACATATTTAAAGCAAGACATATAAATACCCTTACTGTCTTTACTATTTATTCTGTGAACAATCCGGCCACCGGTGTCAAGAGTTAAATAATTAGTTAATACTCGTACGTACCGAATTTCACAGTGACATAACGCAGCGTTGAGCGTAACGCAAGTGGATTGTATCGTTTTGGATTGAATATCATTCGCACTTCCTCTGTTTCACTTAATAAGTTCCCATACAAAGATTGCCTAAATGGGAGTATTTTGGAGAGTAAGCTTATACTTATACCTTAGCCTATTAACCTGCTTTAAATTTGACTGCTTGTTAACAATTAATTATGTTTTTTTATTTCTTGATCTTTATATATAGGTTCATTATATTATTCTTTCTTTAGATTTATAATGTAGATTATACCAGTGGAAACTAAGATTTCTTATTCTATTCATGATTTCTAATCTTATATATTTTCACACACTTTTATAATAGTTTCGTAATTTTATCGTATTTTTTTGTGTTTTTCTTCCGTCCGAATAGTTTCCAGTGCCTATCCCACTAATTTTGATCAATAGTAACAGTAGGTGATCCTTGTATTAAGCAATACAGATAGCATAAATTTACATAAAAATATTTTCTTGCAAATTTATTAATTGAAGAATTGTAAAAACAATTGAAGTTATTGATTGAAAAAAACATACAATAATATTAAAATAATAGTATTATATACAAAATTGCACCTATATTTATTAAATTTGGCAAAATATAAGAATTTATAACTTGAAAATTTGTTCTATATTAATTAGGTAAGAAAAATACCATTACGAACTTTTATTTGTTATTTATTACAAAATAAATTAGAAATATCATACAAAATAAATGCAAGCTCAAAGTTGGCAACTTTTAAGCAATATATTAAGTTGTACCTTCTGTTGACCTGAAATTGTTTGAATTGGTACGGAACCTTCGGTGTGGGAGTGCGACTTGCACTTGACCAGTTTTTTCCATATTTCTGTTTAAAAAGATAACAATTTACGTGCTTTTATAGTAAATATATGACACAACGAATGACCAATTTGCATAACTACTGAAATCTCTTCAGCCATATGTGGTCATAGCATCGGTCTCACTATTCGGAAGTTTTAAAAGAAAGTGCTTTCTTTTTAAGCGTTTCGCTTGATAAGTTAAACAGTTGTTAGATGTTTATAATTACAACTGGCACAGGCACAAGTGTGCAACTGAAAACGTGACGGTTGTGGGTTTGATTCCCACACGAGGAAATAAAATATTCAATATTTTAATTTGCTCATTCGGGTAACAAAGCATTGAGTGAGCTTCTCCACTCAACACTCAATGCTTCAATAACTCAGTTAGGTTAGGTTCCCAAGTTCCCTCTGCTAACCTGTTATGTGCGTAAGCGTACGTAGCGTAAGCTAAGCTTCTTTAGCTTTTTAAGAGGTCTAAGTAATAGTAATTTTTATTTTCGACAGAATAACTTAACACTAAGTCCTCTCCGTTTATTCCATTTAACGCTACGATAAATGCATAAAAATGAAAAAGTATTACAATTACACGGATATAAAACATTTAAATTGAATGTTTTTTTTGTTTCACAGTGATGGTTTCTGTATTGGTGCAATTTTTGAGTGTGTGAATGAGGTTATGAGGATATTGTAATGAATGAAAGCAGAAACCATATAAAATGTATAAAAATGAATGATACGAAAATAATCAAAATAAAATTCAAAATGGTTACAATCATTTTATCAAAACGAAAAAAATACGTTCCCTTTAAATCAATTTTGGTCAAATCGAAAATTATCGTGTTCAAATTTAGGCGCCGTCAAATTGCGAAGGGTCCCCCCCTTCTGGAATTTCTGTGATGGTACAAGACTATTCTCGCGGACCACTCGCTTCCTCCAATATTCCTATGCCCATAAGTACAAGATGTGGCAAAATGAAAAAATAATAAACTACCTAAGTAATACCCACGTTTACGCCTTTTGATTAGCAAAAGCTATTAAGAAGTTAGCACTTCTGTCCACATGTTTGAGCAATACAATTAACGTTGTTGAAATAAAGGTGTAAACAAACACGATTGGGAACATTGAGTAAAGACGCTAATAGAAATATTAAATACGATTTAAGCAACTTAGTTACTTATATTTTAAAAAATTATAAGTAATTTCAATAATTATGAAGGTTACAACAACTATTAAACACGAATAAGAACGATACGTTCTAATTTGAGAAGATTTTTTAAGAGTTTAATTCACATTATTTTAATTATTTAATTTGTTTAATTTAAGAAATATTTAATAATCTCAGCTTTAAAAATAATAGTTGGTAAATAGACGTTTGTAGAGATAATTGTAGAGCCTTTGAACGAGTCGTACGATATTATTAATTACATTATTTTTATTTAAAAAAAATCTATAGGTATATCTACTAGGAATGGCAAAGCGCGCGTTGGTATTTAACAAGAATTAAGAATAACATAGTGAACTGCTCTAATAAAAAAGAAAAATTTATTGTTTGTTCTTCTTGATAAAATTTATTGAGTATCACATAAAAACTCGTAGTGGCACAAGTTGTTACCAGTTGTGATAATGAATTATTATTTATTAATATTTTAATTTCTTCGCTTTGGTAACAAGGCAAAGCGCGGCGTTGAGTTTCGCCACTAAACTCAACATGTAATGCCTAGAAAATTCGGAAAGTGGGGTTCGAACTGTCTTAATACTAGGTTCCTTCTGCCTACCCTTGACTTGCCTGCGTGAAGCTGAAAAAAACCACACAAAAAAAAGGAGATTTTAGTTAAAAATTATTTGATTAATGAAAGAAAGTTTATTTACATGTGACAAAACCATTTTTCTTTATCCACATCCGGTCCGTCAGAACAGGTACTTCTTAATGGTTCTCTAAATTAGGTGGGCGGCGTTTAAAACCGAAGATGTGTTTAAAAAAAAAGAAATGTTCACTTTCATTACTCTATAAATCTCAATCGACTCGTCTATAAATACAGCTAATGGTTATCTTATTGAAAGAAAACTATAATAAATTAACCTGTAACAACTGTCTTCCGTCGGATGTTAAACAGACTGTAATCAACGAATCTATTAGATGGCAGTGATGTAAGGTTTCGTACGCACTATTATATATATAAGGCTATCGCTACAAATAGTCAGTCATATCTAGAGTAAATATTATTTGTATTTTTTCATTTTATTTATATTAATAATATATAACATAAAGTTTAAATAATAATTTATATTAAAATTAATTTATAATATCATATAATGTAAATAACAATGACTTTTTTTAAATGTAAGGATATCTTGTTTTCTCAGTTAGGACACTTGCGCTAGGACTGTATGTAATAGGCGACAATCTCATTTTATATACATGTTCAAATAGATCGATCAACGAAATGATTTGCTTATCTCTTATATAATTACCTCACTTTAGTTAGTAGAAAGGATCAAGATTTATCAACGTTTAATACGACAATAATATATTATTTTAATTGAATTGGATAAGATAATTTTTTTGTATTTATTATTCGTATGTTAGAAAACAACTGGACAAGCGTGAATCGGGCTCACCCACCGAGCGTTCCGTATAAACATTGGAGGTCTCGAGCTTTTTGTGAAATTCAAGCTTAGCTTAGATTTTTCATCTGCTATTTCACTTGAACTAGTGGCTTTAATATCAAACTTTGCCCCCCTTTTAAGACTATTGTTTTTTATGATTTAGGCACAAATGCTTAGTTTTCATTATTTTCTGAACTAGTATTACCTGTAGATGCTAGCTGCCAAATTTCATAATTTAATTTTGATTCCCTTTATTGTGTAGAAATAAGAGCTTTTTTGCGATATAAACGGCCATATCTTTTTTTTAAGTAAATTTAGAAATAGGTTTTTTTTAGGAAATCAAGGGACCGTAGATCTGATATGGCTTGAATTTCAATTCGATATCTTCAAGCGTTCCTAAGTTAAAGGGTCTTGACAGACGGACAGACAGGCGGACGGACAACAAAGTATCTTATAAAGGTTCCTTTTTTCCTTAAAAGGTACGGAACCCTAAAAAATACCATATTCTAAGGTAATAAATTTCAGGTAGGGAATAACACCATACTTTCAGTACATAGTAACTGTACCCATATCCGTATGGTATCCGAGAAATGGAAGTTATATAAGTATGACAAAGAAGTCTTTCTCTCTTTCTTAAATCCTCGAAGCGCCATAAATTAGGAACTGAACTGATCTTTGTTCTGTTCTGTTCTGTTCTGTTCTTTTTATTATGGCGTTCCGAGCCAGTAAACCGATCTTTCTTAATGACAGAACATGTAGGTATCTGCCTAGTTAGCCTTCTAGCATTTTTCACGTTTAAAAAACTTCACGTAACTCAGATGTTGAAGTGAGTTATTAAATATTATGCATCCACATAAGAACAGGTTGTGGTGTCGGACACACGAGTACCTATAATATAAAAAGTAAAAGTGAAACAATTATGTGCCTATCATTGAAATTGGTTTCCGAATAAGCCAATTGACCTCTCGTTCGACTATAAATAATTATGGTGCAGTATATTAGATGTTCATGTTACGATAATAGCCAATAAAGCTCTTTAGTTAAAACATTGCTACGTTTAAATTGGGCAATCAAAGACAACGCGTGCTTTTTTAAAATCGCATCGGATGTGTAGCTTTTGGTTAGTTTTTTTTTAATTATATTTTTTTAAAAACATTTATGGACACCAGTATATTTGTAAATTTTATTACATTGATTGGTGTTGAAGATAGTTTAGTTTATTCTTTAAAAGGATTAAAATATAGGTTTTCAAAGTAAAAAAATAAATAAAATTATAATTATAGAAATAACAATATGCGTGGAGTACTTATATTCCTATAACAATAACTCTCTATCTGTCTTTTGGCTTCTCTGGGCAAATCTTCGTAACAGCTGAACCGATTTTTATGAAACTTTACCGTCTACCAATATAATTAAATGTGAAATAACTATTATTTTTTTATTAATATGATAATTTTTATGCCAGAAAATTAAATATAACAATTTTTAAGTGCAATATAGTATAATACATAACCATACTAAAATAATGAACAAAATTTTACCTGGATTTTCGTAAATAATATTAAATAAATAAAAGTATAGCAAAATGCATAATATGACATTTTCTTAAGCAAGTATCGCGTGTTTCCGTACACTTCGTTTATTTGGTACATTTGAGAAATGCGTTCTACCTACCGCCAGATATTCGGGTTAACAACGTACGAAGGTGAAACTGAAACGAATCGACGATATCTATTATTTCTCTGATACTATGGGAAGGAACTGTGTTAGTCTTTTAATGATTTCCTTGTTTTGTTTATTGTATCTTTCAATTGCTATGATATATTTTGATATGTATTGTAATTGATATTGGTGCCATTTCCTATGACTATTTGTTAAATAATCCTAAACAGGATATTGGAAGTATGTAATATCACTATTTATAAACACCCATTTAAATATTTGAGGCCTGTCGTAGTGCAGGGGTATAAGCGTATCACTGTAAACGTGACAGGTTCTGGGTTCGAATCCTACTTGAGGAATATACAGCCTAAAGTAAAAATAATAATAATATTATTATATTTAAAAAATATATAATTTTTTTACTTTAGGCTGTATGCTTATATATAAAAAAATGTGGTTTTCTATGAAAATATATAAAAAAATATTGAACTGAATCATAGTTTTTGAAGATTATTTAAAATAATTTTTTATTTAAAACTAGCGACCCTCTTGCGGCTTCGCCCGCTTTTACTACTGGATTATTCATATAATGTATGTTTGCAAAGCACTTAAGATAATGTGAAAATTAATTAAACCCTAATGCAACCCGCATTTTCGTAGTTTCAATAAGGATTTTCCAATTGTTTTACACAGCAAGGATTTTTTAGTAGGTACCGTAATTTTAAATCTGTGCTACTAATCTATTCAAGTACTTATTAAAATATATTTAAATGACTATTTTTAGATAGTTAAATGACTATTTTTAAACGGAAGAAATTATAAACAAACACCTACCTACTAATAACTACTACAAAAAATATGAAACCAAATATATCGCGCTGAAATAATACATTCAACTTCAATTATCCAATACGTGCAAACGCATCTAAATCTTCGTTGCTATAGAGGCAGGCGGGTTTTTTTTTCGAGCTTGTGGTTAATGCTGAAGAGGGTATTCTGTCCCTGATGAAAAGCAAGCACGACGTGGCTGCCTGTGAGGAAAATTAAATAGAATGCATGGGCCGGGAATCGAACCCGGGCCGCCTGCGTGGCAGGCGAGCATTCTACCACTGAACCACCGATGCGTGTAAGGCAGGCGGGCGCGGCGGACGCATGGCGAGTGGCGAGCCGTTTCGCTGCAAGGATTTTTTTGATATTGTAACAACTTCTAAAGTACTTATTAAAATGAAAAACAGTAAAAGACAGTTTTGGTCTACATTAAATGGCCAACGTAAATAATGTACTTATTTATATGCTGAGAGTAAGGGATAAGTGAAACTTGAGTAACATACAGCTGATGTGTCAACGGCGGGATGTGTCAACAATTAAATGCGTTTTTCTGTAAAACTATTCGCAATTTCGAAATATTGTAAAAAGCAAATTTTATCTTCGTGTAACGTAGAAAATTAATAAAGTATTTTAAAGGATAAGGATTAATACCATTATGGAAAAATATCCCTCACAATAAAAAATATATTGAAATTATTATTTTTAGACAAAAATATGATCACTACACGTTATTCTTAAAAGATACGAATATGCTCTCGCGAACTTTTTTGTAGATCTTATTAAGAGGAACAATACTCCAGTACATTTTTTTCATGTAGTACTTACCATTAGAGCAGCGCATGCGCGAAAGTGTCTCAACGGGTAGGACTTTATACACATTTATCGTATTTATGTTAATTTACATAAGAATGTACAAATAATAAACTATATATAAACCTTCTACGAAAAACACTCGACTTAATGGTGAAGACCGCATCAAAATCCGTGGGGTGGTTTAGAAGAATAAGAGTTAGAAACAACAGACAGACACGAAAAGCGACTTTGTTTTATAAGATATATAGGATAAAATAGCAATAATAAATCTATATTTTTGCCCCGGGGTACTAAGAACCAAATTTCAAATTTCTATTTATACAATTTTACATAGCATGTAAATAATTATAGAGCTTATATTTTAATTAAATCGTGTATAATTTTTGTTATGCAAAAGAGATATTAAGATGACTAAACAATTATATGTAATAGACTAATATTGTATAATAATTAGATCAGTAATGTTATTACTGAATTGTCCTACTTTAAAAAATGTTACATACGAGTAGGTACATGTTCAGTTAATTGTAAATCAATTCAAATATTTTTTCGTTTGTTTTTTTTTCTTTATTAATAGGTCTAGTCATTATAATGAATTTATTTTTTTACAATCGATGTTTGAAGAAAATATTAGGAACTAGGTCTACAACCGCCTTCAGTCCGGCAGATCTCTACTAAGCAATATTTATGTATGTATTTATAATTATGCTAATATTTATCAATTATTTATTTTATTAGGAATCACCACAAACGTTAGGCTTAATGAAAAGTAAAAAAAATATATACTCATAATTAAATTTAATAAAACTAAAGTTAAAGAAAAATAAGCAAACATCAGTTATTTATCGTATAGTAAGTATGTTAATAGCATTATAGACAAGTGGACGCCATTACAAAAGTACGCCCGCGCCCGCGGCTCGATCCTATTTAATCTGTACTATTACGTGCATTGTACATGTATTTCATTTGCTGATAACGTGTACGCTGTACGCTGTACGACAAGTGCGTACCTAATTCGATATCAGTTAGTTTTAAAACACCGACATTGGAGACACACGGTAGGCTGTATGTTTTAAGCTACTTTTTAAAACTTTAACTCTATTTTTTTATTTCAACTTCACGTTGCATTTCGCTTGTAGCAGGGCATTGAGCCTAGTGTTAAGACACTCCGTTCGCCACTTACCGCCGATTTCGGGGGGCATTGCGTGTTGAGTGGCGGAATTAACGTCGCTTTTTGCCAAAATTTTTGCCTAAATGCCAGAAATGAAAATAGTAATATATTTCATTTTCTTGAATGGAATCGAACCTACAACCTGTTGCGTGTACAGTCACACGCTAGTGCCCCTGCGGGATTTTTCTAATATAAATTATTGCAATATTTATACGTTTTTTAAATTATAATTTACTTTTTTAAATTATAATAATAATCTTTCTCTCTCTCATTCTCTTTAACCACTCTTTTTTTTTATAGCATTTAATGTCCTTAAATTGTAACAATTTCAACCAACTGTGTGTGTCAATTGTTTTATATGCACCGACACACAAATCTCACTCAAACCGTTGTATCACTTTAAGTAGCAATCACATTAAAGGCACGCCCGACATATTCTATTATGTCATATTATTTTGTAGGCCAGGACTAGGTGATAGTAAGAACTGTATAATATGAATAACTGAATAGAAAAATAAACCAAAAAACACTATTGACCAAAGTAATCATTAATTTTTATGATAATTTAAATAGAAATAATGATTTTCACCTCTTTTTCCCACGGATTTTTTCATGGATATGGGAAAATATAAAATGTAATATATATTTGTGGAATATGTAATTTTCTGGTGTGAAATAAAGAGTTTTTATATTATGTTATGTAATATTTAATATTTTTTGCTAGAACGGTGAAATAAAGTTAATTTATTTCTTCACGGTGTCCGACTCCACAACAACCACGTTTAAAATAGACTATTTACCACTGAACCGCGATGGTCTTGCAATGTATCAATTATTGATACTATAACTATAATCCACGTTTCACTTATATGTGCAATAATATTGATATATTGATTACTATTATCATTAATGTTGACATACTCCTACGAATATACGATAGATATTTAAATGAAATGGTGCAGGTGTGTGATAAATTTGTATTGCGATTTATATAATTTTAATAAATATAACTTGAAATATACATTTAGATGTATTCAACTCTACGCTGTTTCCCTCACATAGCAGGTAGGCAAAGACAATCTGGGAACCTAGTGTTAAGATACTTTGTTTTCATTAAAACACTTTCGTTGTCCACTTTCCGCCGAATTCTCGAGGTAGTCCCATGTTTGTGGGCGTAGGCGACTACGGTCGTCATTTAGATGATATAGACATATTTTATATATTTTCATAAATGAATTGGCTATCTAGAATATATATTTTTCGATGATCGCAATTTTGACCGTAGTAGCAAACTGTGGAAACGCCAATTGAAAAAAGAAGTAAAAAATTTGTAAATTGACGAAGATGCATAAAAATAAAAAAAACTACCAAAATTAATAAAAAAATTGTTCCTTAGACTATTTCCAACAAAATGTATTCAATAGAAAGCTCTAAAGATAACAATTCATGGGAATTAAAGTTAATTTATATTTTAAAAGCATATTATGTTATTGATTTTAATATTATTCGATATCGTAAGCATTTAGATAAGCAAGTATCACGAGAAGGTGACAATTGTTGACACGACCCCAACTTAACTCTTGTCCAATTTGTATATACATATATACATTAGAAGTGAAAGGTAACGTTAAATACATTTTATATATTTTACAATCGAAATACTATATTTAAGTCAAAATTAAGAGACATGAGGCAAATAAAAACGGTAAGAGAAGTAGGAAAAACATTGCTTTAAATTAGAAAATAATGATGATTGAGAAGAAATTGGAGGCTCGACTAAATATCAAGGAACTCTGTCATACGGAATAAGAGAGAGAGAAGTAAAAGCGATTTTCTTAATCTTTATACGATAAATAACGACATTATTGTTCTGCCTTCCAAACCTCAACAGTACAACCGGTGTTACATAACAATTTGTCGTACTGTCCGTCTGTTTGCACAATCGTAGGAACATATTTTAAATAATTAAAACACGCATTGTCAGAAGTTAATTACTTCTCGTTACCGCCTTATTAAGTAACGTTTACAATAGTGTTGATGTACGGGATAACAATTTGTAGGCCAGTGTTGTGTTTTTATAGGAAGTTATTTCTTTTAGTTTAATTAAATTCGTCTATTAAATGCTCTTATCTTGATCTTGTATATTGACAGTAATGACGTTTATTATTAAATAGAATTAGGATGTACGCTTTGCTTTGAGGTCGTCGTTGTGAAATAGAATAGATAGTGTTTGACTGTAAACGTAATGGGCGGGGATTGGATTCCCCGCGCCAATATTTAAGTTATTTTTTCTTTCTCCGCTCAAATAAACAAATTGGGCGGAAAGTGGGAACTGGGTGGATAGTACTAACACCGTTTTAATTTAAAATATTAAAGATATTTTTTTTATTTTCAATTTATAAATCACCCAGAAAAGTTTTTTGTTTTATTAAAAAGTAATAATTTTACGTAATATGTGATTGTTAAAAGATTAGATTGATGCATGTTCGTTTCAATATATTTGGCAATAGGTCTCATTGACTTATACTGAATTTAAGGCGTTATTATATTAATTAGTAGGTAACTTGTTAGGATCCAAATATTTTTTTATTAGTATGTTATTGCAATCTTTACACTTTTCAATGGAAACAATTTAACAGGTGTGTATAATAGAAAACTATAATATAAGTATAATCTTAAATATGAAAACGAAATATATTTATTAGGAATGTACTTTTCAAATAAAAGTTATAAGCACTTAAATTTATATTTGATAAAACAAATTGTTTAGTAAATATTGTATGGTATTTCAAAATATCAGTAAACTTTACGGTGTTGAGTTGCTTCTTACATAGCTCTTGACTTCGACTCTAAGGTCGATAGCGAAAGGAGATGTCAATATTATGTCGGTTACTCACATTGCAAACTTGCCCAATATTTAGTATTAATGTTACAAGTGCGTTACTACCGTATGTGTATTTTGTTAAGTGTAAGTTAAGTCAAGGTTCGCAAGGATGTAATGACATTTTCTAAATAAAATTACGTAAAAGCGAATTTATAATTATTTATAGCTACCAGCTTTTTTCCGTATTTAGAAATCCATGGGAAGATCCATAGGGAACTTAATGTCAAGACATGCCGTTCTTCATTAATTAAATAAAAAAAGATAACGCTACACAGACAGCAATTGTCCAGATATGCTACCAATAATATTTTTATAACTCAAGCAATTTGTTGAAGCTCGAAAAGAGAATGATTTTGTGTTATTGTTTCACCTCGCAATGATTGTGATAGATTCACACCTCCTCGGAAGCAGATACATTTTCTTAAGCTTTAGTACCACAGATACCACTTTCTATTATGTAAGAAAAATATTTTTTTTCTATAATTAATAATGACGAACAAACTAAAATACGACATCATCAAAACATAGATTGCCATGTACACCGTACAATTACATGGATTGAATCCGTGACCGTCGTTTAAGAAGACTCTTACGTGAGTATCACTTAACGAGCAAACTAATATGAACACATCGGTCTGTGGATGTTCTGTAACAATATGAATTAGCCAGGGGAGTTTGTAATTTTTCAAATTTCTAATACCTGTAGAAAGGAGCAGTTAGTATATTATACTCGTAACTTTGAAAATGATGTCGCTTTAATATCAACTTATGTCATATCCATGCCTATATTATAAATTCAAAAGTAACTCTGTCTGTCTGTCTGTCTTTTACGCAAACTACTGGGGCCAAACCGCTAATTTAATTGTGATAAAAACTCACATAGAGATACTTGAGGGTCTCGGGATGAACATAGGATACTTTTTTTTTCTCATATTTGTAATATTTTCGATATACACCAATATATTAAAATACTTTTGACATGCAATTTGATCCGCCATGTTAATAACAACCGTCGTTGCTAAGCAACGATTTGCAAAGTTTGTTGTTAGAAAACGTCACCCAAAATGAGCTTGCTTAACGCATCTCTCTATTGAAAACTGAAAATAATTTCATAAATATATTTAATAAACATTCGTATAATTCACGCGGGCGTAGCCGTGTTCGGGTCCACTAGTTATAGAATATATTAGCTTTAACTTTAGTATGTTCATTGTTCATATGTAGATGACGCAGGTTGAAATATTAGACAAAGTTTATTGTTATAATAAATTACTAACCCGTCATTTTTTCATAAATACGAGTAGTATTAGAAGATTCTTCAGTTTAATATTTCAACACATACATGTTTTTAATTATGCCTAAGCTTCATCTGATTCTGATGATCTGTTCTGATTCTATTGATTGATATTTTTTTCCAGTTTCACACTGCCTAGTGTTAAGACTCACCGCTCCCCACTTTCTGCCTAATTCTGTGGCGGAACTCAACGCTGCGCTTTCCTCTCTATACCGAAACGAAGACATTAAAATATTACATATTTTATTTCCTCAATCACACGCTTGAGCCACATGCCACGACTGGCCTCAAAAAATATAAAATATATATTTCTATAATAAATACGGTTTATAAAATAAAAATGCAATCCATTACAAAACAATGTGTAATACGTTA
The DNA here is from genome assembly GCF_056956725.1 of Heliconius melpomene rosina. Lineage (NCBI taxonomy): Eukaryota > Metazoa > Arthropoda > Insecta > Lepidoptera > Nymphalidae > Heliconius > Heliconius melpomene. Next base: position 2,126,573 of record NC_140401.1, on the reverse strand, counting down.
TATAGGCTATAATAGTTAAATCAGTGAGTGCTACGAGAATATCAAGTGATATAACACTTAACGTTGAATACAAGAGATAGTGACTGATTGTGATAAATTGTAGAAATACGGAGCTTTATGGCCGGCTGCTTATAAGCGAACATGATTTACTGGCTCTTACACTAAATCGATTTTAGCTTTATCGACTATTATGTTGTGAATTTATTACGGAATAAATCTAAGATTACCAAACGCGGAATATTTTGTGGGGGGCTTGTGATACATCACTATTACCCTTTTGTTTTATTTAGTTTGATTTAGTGAAATAGTAGTAACAGTAATAGTAAAATAAGTTTAGTAATAGTAAAATAAGTTTAGTAATATCTGAATTTACTCATTTGGAGGTATGTAATAGGTTATGAGGAGCGTTTTGACAGTAATATAAATTGTTGCAAATTCTGTATGTATGTATACGCATGAGAGTGCAAGTAGATTCACTTCCAGCTCTACGACATGCACATATTTTTATATATCTGTGTTGTTGATTATTGGTTCGATTCCCACTCGAGGAAGTTAAATATTTAATGTTTTCTATTCAGATAATGAATGAATTTCACCATCGAATTCCGCGACAAGTGGGCACCGGAAGTCAATTTTATTGAAAAACAGAAGATGTGTAATATTTAATACACAGCAGAGGAATGTTGACAGTAAATATCTTTATAAAATAACTGAACAATCAACGATGACACATTTTCAACGTTTTTCTCAGTATTTAGGTTAATTAATAATTTATAAAAGCTGTATGAATGAAGAGAAAACTAGCAGGAAATGAAAGCGTATATAAACATATTCTATACATTTGTAACAATATTTTTTCATATAGAGCCTAGTTGTTGTGAAAATATTTTTTATAATATACAATTTGCAATGTTTTAAATAAATTTAAAGAAAGATAGATGTAGATACTCATAATATGATGTGTTTTACATTACGGTACGTATCATATATTCACGCTGTATCTCGCACGTAGCATGGTAGGGAGAAGGAACCTAGTGTTAAGACACTCCGTTCCCATCAAGACACCACCGTTTCACACTTACCGACGAATTGTCGAGGAATTCCGTGTTGAGTGGTTGAGCTCAACGCCGCGATTTGCCTCGTGACCAGAGCGAAAAAATGAGAAATAAATACTCCATTCCCCCGAGTCGGAATCGAACCCACAACCGTCACGTTTACAATGGCACGCTTGTCTCTCTGTGCTACTAGGACCTCTTACTAATTTTCGCTCAGATCGCTAATTTGAAGCATTATTTCTATTAAATGTTTACATAGTTTACAATAAATCTTATCTAAAGTTTACCGAATTTAAACTTTTTGGACAAAAGTTTCTACCGAGATTTTTACATATTTTGTTATGGTGCAGTATAGTTCAAGTAGTTCTGTCCATGTGCGGTGATATTATTCAGACTTCTTTCGCTTCGAAATCCTATTTTATATTATTAAATGTGACTAACAGGGATCCCCATTTCATCTGTGATTCAGAAGGAAATTTCCAATTTCATATATCCTCAAAGAAAATTCATGGAATTTCTATTTTTTTCGTCTATTCGTCATTATAGGAAAATTGACATTATAGAATTATTACGATACTCGAATAATTCTTTTAGCTTTTTTTTAAAGTAAATCACTTCTAGATTACTATTCACAAAACAGTTCTTTGTACATTTTTTTTATGAAATATAAACTTTTTGTGATCTAATAACTATTATCATTAACGGAAGTATTATTAAATATGTTTGTGAGAGGCAAAAAAAGACAAAAATAAGAATTAAAAACTGAAGCGTTCTTCAGAAACAAACTCGAGTATGGGTCAAGTGAGTGTTGTCAATCAACACATACATTGCGAAGAGCTTTTGTAGCTAAATATGTTATTGTAACCTTTCTATGATTGATCTTAAGTTTAAGAAAAAAAATATACATACACAAATTAAACATAATTATATACACTGATTGATATAGTAGAGTATAAATGATACTTATTTATTAGAGAGTTATAAAAGCTACATTATATTTTAATTAAAATCAATAGCACAAGCGTGCGACTGTCAAATTGATAAGTTATGGGTTCGATCTACATTTCCGTCCATCAAATTCTGGAGGCATTGTATGTTGAGTGGCATGATGAGTGGCGGAATTTAACACGAAACTTTGCCTCGTCACCAGAGCGCGAGCGAAGAAATGTAAATATTAAACATTTCCTCGAATGGGAATCGAACCCACAACTCTTCGCGTTTCACAGTAGCACGCTTGTACTCCTGCGCAATCACTGACCTCTGATACTGATCACTGATGACGTTCTAACGTTTGTCTTATCTAAATATATAGAGATTGACGCTGTGATGCTATCTGTCTTTATTGAAACAATATTTTTTATATAAGTACATTGAAGGCACATTATCACTCTCAGGTGGTAAACCAAAGAATAAAATAAATGTTAATTATTTTCCTTTTGAAATGCAAGCGATGTGTAAAAATAAAAAAAAAGAATAATAAAAAAGTTATTTACAAGTCTTTGTTTATGAAATGCCAAGCTATACACAGAGTTATTGCCATAAAATTAATGATTATTCAACAGTATGTCATGTTATTTGCCAATCGGCGGAAGAGGCGGCTTCTCATTACACTTGCCTATTAAAGATTATAGTGATGTTGGTACAAGCAATTTTAATGAGGAACACAAATATTTATTATAAGTCCTAAGTTCAATTTTCCTTTGTAGAAGAAATATGTAAACCTGAATAAAATCAAGCTTGTGGTTTTAGTATCGGCGCCGTGATGGATGCTATTGGATATTTGCAATAAGTCTTTATAAAATAATGTTTTTGTAGTGATTGGACTTTTATAATAAAAATTAAAAAATATTATTATAATGATAAAATACATAACGAAAAATTTTAATTCTTCTGTAAATAATCTATAAATAAAGATACATTATAAAACAGTATATAAGACTATATACAAACTTTAAGAAAAAAATCATAAATAATTTTCAAATTTATATTCATACAGAAGTGTGCTAATTAAAGAGCATAATTAACTTAAATATAAAATAAATAAAAAACATAACTTTGCGTAAGTTACTGTATGTAGGGTTTCATCACAGATTAAGGAATAAATGTAAAAAGCGAACAACGCCGCGGGCCAATATTAGTCAAATCCAATTATATAATGAAATATTGCTTTTTCTGCTCTGCTTTCATATGACCCAGTGCCTTTAGTTATGATTAATGCTATCATATTATGCGCGTTACGTCTCAATCTCATTAATATAGCACGCAATTTTATAATATCTATTGGATGTACTAACGTCTATGTAATCTGTTATGAGGTGTGAACTATAAATTACTATAATATCTATATAAGTATTTACAATAAGAACTATCATTTAATATTTAAATTTTGCAATTCGTACTTTTTGATTTTTTTTGTTATAAATAAGTAAGTTAATGTTTAATTACTTTCTCTTTCGACAAAGTTGAGGTGTTTCACTAAATCTGGAATTAATGTTTGGCATTCATAATACTAAGTCCTCCCTGAAATTAATCTGAAAAAAATGAACATTCATATACAAATATCCATGAAAATAAACGATAATTAGATAAAAACATTTTAAATGACTATAATTTGTTTCCAATATTTAACAGTCTTATTCTGGCTGTATATCATGGATGTAAAAAGGAAAAAAAATAGAAACATCACGTTCATCCTCGTTTGTCATCTATAAAAAACTGTTTATACCATATCTATTATTTAAATCTATTGCAGTTTCTATACAATTTTAGAATAATTACTTTTGTTTGATAACACAGTCATTAATACCACATTCTCTTGCCCGGTCACTGCCCAATTTGAGACAGTTGAGCAGAGGAACTCAACGCCGCGGTTTGTTTTGTTAGTAGAGCAAGAAAATGAAAATAATTCAATTTCAAGACACTGTGCCGCTGCATCAGGACAGCCTCAAACATGTCTTTTGAACGAGTGTACAGGATTTTGCTTCAGTATTATTGATTACTTTTTCAAAGATCATAATCTTCAGAAGAAGTTTTAGGTAGTCTTCAAATAATATTATATTATAGATTGTCTATATAATATTACTTGAAGACTTTTATTATACAATAGTTGTATCTATTTCTTTTTTTTATAGTATCATACACTGAAGTTTATTGAGACATACCCACCAATAAAATGATTATCAATCAAAAGAGCCATTGAAAAATGCCATACCATTAAATAGTATGTTTCTTTAGCCCTCGGCAGCTTTAGCTGGTAATTTGACGATCTCAACACCGCACCTATTGCTTGACGTAATTGGTACACTGAATAGAATCCCATGGAAATGCTTTGTAATACATGGACTTCATTTGATCTAATATTATAACTTGGCGGTATTGGTATTGAGGCTCTCGTGGCGCAGCGGCACAATGGTGTGACTGTAACGCAACGGTTGTGGGTTCGATTCCCGTTCGAGGAAAGAAAATATTTATTTACGTTTATATTTCCATTTCTTAGTTCTGGTGTCGAGGCACCGGTGATGAGTTCTGCCACTCAACACGCAATGCTTCCAGAGTTGGGCAGAAAGTGTTAACACTAGGTTCCCTCTGCCTACCCTGATGAGTGTGGGATACAGCGTGAAGCTGATTATAACTTGGCGCGCCTAAACAACAGTCTTATAGGATTTTCATTCAGTATACAAGTATCCACTTTAATATTTTGACATCATTTTAGTCTTCTTTAATTGTATAAAGACGCAATGATTAAATTACGAAGAATTTACACGTTAAAGGAATATCTAAATATTATCTATATAAATATTCCTAAGTTAAAAGGTATATTAATAAACTATAATATTTATAACAGTTTGCATGGTGCAACTTCTAGTCGATAAAGTCGGTCTTTGAGAAACTCAAACGTGTAAATGTAGCCGCTAGAATGATATTAGAAATCTATACAAAATTACTTGCAGCCTCTGGATATACCGTCTAATGATAATTGACATGTTACGTTGTTCATACAAAGATATTATGTTGATGTGAATTAAAATGACGTGATTTTAGTTTATGTTGATTTTATTGGATTTGATAATAATTATGTACATAATATACCTAATATGGTTTATTATCAACTAATACATTTAACTTTTATTGTTTAATTTAATTTTTTTATTGTTGATCTGCCCTGGGGGTAAAAATGTGCACTAGAAGTAATTTATTATTATATTTCTTTTATTATTTGGAATGATTCAAGCTCTATGGGATAAACTCATACTCAGAAGAGAATCAGAAGTTCCCTACCGGATGAGACGAATTATTTTCATTGGTTCACTTTGGGAAATAAAGTACTGTGTTGAGGTTCCCCATTGAAAATGGGATGGATTGCAGAGAATGGAATAACATGACACTATGTTCATATGTACCTACTATCATTACTATTATTTCCTCATATTTTCAACGAAGAACGAACGACGAATACGAAGATATTAAATAAGAGCAGTAGTTAATGGAACCAAAACATTAGAAGATCGCCGCCCAATTGGGTTGTTTAGTTAATAAAATTCATAAAATTATAAACAGCTCTAGTCTCTTATTTGAGTGCTAATCAAAGCACGACAATCTCTTTAATCATATCAATTATACTTTTACATTCCGTTTTCTCAACACAATCATCATTCAACCGTGACATGTTCAGTCAACTGCAAAGCTTTGCCTAAAGTTTAATCCGATTAGATGAAACAATAAAGCTTTATTACAATGGAATAAGGATTAACATCATAAATATCGACTGCAGCACGTATGTTTGTAAGGCTCAAATATAACATAATATTAGATTTGCGCGTGCGCATGCATTCGTCATTCATCATCCTAATGTTGGGCATTAATGGCCAACTTATTATACATAGGGTTGTAGAAAATTTAGAAAAAATAAATTTCTCGTAATACTGTTTGTTCTTGCCGAATTTAATAACTAACTTATTATTCTTTAGATTTTATTTTTTTTACAAATTTTAGCTTCATATTAGTCATTCACGTCTTACATAAATACACATTAATAACGTATTGTGTGTGTTGCATTCGTAAAATTGCATCACTTATTTATAAATTAAATTTTAAAACCAATATTTTAAGCATATATGAATATAGTAAGTATACAGTAAGCGCCAACCCTTATCAAACGAATGTCTTACTTAATAATTATAAGCAAGTTTTTAAGGACATTTATTTCTCTGAAATCTATCTACGTACGTACGTAGAGTAGGTATATAATATTTTTTTCTTTTTATTTAACAAAACAAAGTTCTAATAAGAACTATATCTTGGATCATAAATATGTTTTAAGCTTTAAAATATAATTTTGTAAACAAATAATTGAAGACAGCGGGAAACCCCTGGATTCAAAGGGTGCCAGACCGGACGGAGTGACGATCATTAGGGGAGGCCTATGTCCAGCAGTGAACTTTAAAAGGCTGATAGATGGATGAAACAAATATAAATTTATCTATAAAATTTTCTTTTTATGTACATTCTTAACAATTTGAAGTACAGATTATAAAAAAAAAACATAATTTTGATACTAACGAAATCAAAAATTTCATACTGGTTGCGTTCATCCATTACAATATTTTGATTAATTAAAAAATGAAAAATATATCAACATCCGAATGTGAGCTTATCGGAAAAATAGGTTCACATTGTTTTTTTTTTTTTTAATTTTATTCACATTTTGTGATCTGTGGATATAAATATGATATTATTGGACATTGACTGATGGTAGAAGATGGTTAATGTATGGAAATTTATTGTTTTTTGTTTGCTTTATTGTCAAAATAGTTTAATAAATAAAGTCGTGACGCATTTATACAGCGTTTGATCGTAGACATCATGTTTGTAGGTTCAATCCACACTGTGAGAATGCTTATTTTTAAGTTATTCTCTTGGACCATACAAAGTGTGGTCTTGAACTAAATGAAGAAAAGAAAGAATTGAAGAAACGTGAATCTGAAAAATATAATAATTATAAATAACTTACTCTACTAAATTGAAAAGTATATTCTATGGAGCGTCTATAGATTTTTTGCTTACGTACTTTCGACGGGTCCATGTGATTCTGAGAATAACCTGTTTGTTGGCGGGTGGTCTTAACGTGTCTTTAGAAAACATTAACTATCTACACATTTGCTACCTAAGTTTTTTATTTTGTATAAAATTTACACATAAAAGTTTTTATATCTGAATTTTATTGCTTAAAAGATTTTTTTAGCATTACATAAGTACTAAGTAAATTTTTATAAGCCTAAAATGCGGCAAGACTACAATTTGGTTATAAACGGAATAAACATAAAATAACTCTATATTTGGATTACCAAAGAAGTTTCTCGGGTGGTTCCGGTCTCTGCTTTTTGTTATTTACGCAGTGTCACAGCAAGAACTTAGTGACATGTCAGGCGACGAGTCAAAAACGGATATTCAATATAAATTTTAGCCAATTTTTTATACTTTTATGCGTATTACCTATTAAGTGGTATAACATTATAACACTATGCAGATTATTTCACATTTTGTATATATTTACAACTTCCTTCATTCAATGATATTGATTGCTTTGAAATTGCAATTGTATTTAAAAAATATTTGTTATCTTCACAACCATATATTTCCTCATTATGTTTAAGTATGAATGGGCTAGAAATATTAAAAAAGCCCTTAAGAAGTCTAGACGAGATAAACTTTTCAAGTTACGGCCAATTTTCTTCTCGTGTCTTTGTTAAAAGGCTCAATTATTAGCCGACTTTATAGACCATGGACATAAAATTTAAACACATTTTTGTTTTTCTTAACTCTATTTTCTACTTTTTAGTTTCAGTTTATTGTTTGACATATTTAAAAGATTACTTTAAGTATATATATTGTCATCACCCTGTTCTTTTTCACTATTGAACGTCTACTACGTTCATTGAATAAAAATATATGATATTGATATGATATGATATATGAGGAATATTGACAACCTTATTTCAAAAAGTGCTGAACTAATTGCGATAGAGTTTATATTGAACCTCCCATACGAATAAAAGAATCATAAAAAAAATAAAATAAACCCACATACATACAAAAAACTTCGGATAAAATACGTTAATAATTATATTAATGACTGCATCAACTAATATTAAATAATAGTAATAAAGAAATAAATTTAAAATGTTAATCTACAATATTTCTAGTCTTATAAAGGTACTACTGATGTATAACTTCAATAGAATCTGCTCTGCAATTGAATACTATTTTCACCTTTACTTTCTCGGTATAAGATATCAGTAATTGACACCTGATAATATATTGAATCTCAGATATCAGTCTGCGTAATTGTTATTTGATGACTTTTGCTGCTACTATTTTAATTATTGTATGAGCTCGACCTATATACCGGTTAATGTAGATTTTTATTTAAATCTGTGTAAACATTATCCTAATTAATTATTGCAGTAATGAATTCTGCCAGAGGTTCATAGGTTCCCAGGTCTCTTTTGCCTACCTTGCTATTTGTGAGATACAGCGTTGCTAAAAAAAGAATATAATAGTTCATTGATGTACATATTAGTAAGTATTTACTATAAGTTTAAATATTAAACATTTTTATTGGTTTATATAGATTACTGTATTATTTGTAATAGCACAATTTTCGAATTACACAACTTATTATTTGTTTATAAGTGTGAGGTATATGGGTTCATTAATAGCGAAACGTAGGGAGCATGTAAAGGCAGGTTTTGAGACCTGTTCGTCGTACACTCGACCTACTAAACCTGTTGCCGTGAGTGTCAGGGCGACTATGTTACAGTAGTTTTAAATATATTTTTATTAATATAACTTAAAATTAATTTTTAAAAACAGCCAAAAAGATTTAAAATGAATTATTTTCATTACACTGTGTCCAAAAAAGAAAAAAATAATTTTACAAAAAAAATAATATAATTACGATTTTTTTATAAATAATCTATATATATAAAAGGACTTGTCCTCACTGACTGAGGTAAGACGCACGCACAGCCGTAACCGTTGTGCGTAGAAACGTGAAATTTGGACAGATGTTTACTTTCGTAATCTGGACATACACTAAGAATGGATTTTGAAAAATTATAACCCTAAAGGGGTGAAATAGGGGTTCAAAGTTTGTATGGAAAAAAAATTAAATCAGCACCGATTTTTATAAAATTTGAAATTTAGATTTTTAAAAGTATTTAATTGAACACGTGTTTCATCGTTTTCTAGAATTCTCCCCCTAGGGGTGCAAATAAGGGGTTAAAAGTTTGTATGGAAAAATCTTTAAATCGCCACCGATGTTTATAAAATTTGAAATTTAGACTCTTAAAAATATTTTATTGAACACATGTTTCATGGGTTATTAGAATTTACCCCTAAATACGCAAGCGAAGTTGCGCGCGTCCGCTAGTCTATAATAATTTTAACCGATTTCCTAAAACGATTCGACAATCATATAAGCTTGTGTGTATAGCAAAGTTTACCTAATCAATTACTCACAATATAGTGCCATCCGAGCGAGCGCTCAGCGCTGGTAATCGAATTGGGTACATTGATTAAGCCTTTCGTTCATTCACGTTCTGCCTGTTAGGCATAAATTGGACGAAATTGCAGTGCTATTTGCGCTGTGTGATACTTTTTTCCTATGAGAAATATGAATTCAGTGTTCCATTGAAGATTTTTTGTATTTGGACGTATTTTATATGTATTCAATCCTTTTTCTATTTTTTTTTAAAAAGCATGATTAATACTTCTAGTACTCCGTTATCCTATTATTTAGACTTTTTAGTTAGTTTTAATATATGTAATTTTATGTAGTTTGAGGAATTCTAATTTTTTTATTTAAAATTTTCTTCTATTGTTATTTTTACTTGGTAAAATAGAGAACATTACGTTTTTCCTAAAATTTCTATTTTAAATACTTAATTTAATTTCGGAATATTACTATTACAAATTGTTAAAAACGAAAAATAAGGAAGTTAACTGATTAAAAAAAAATTTCAATAAATTTTCAGGTAATCGTTTAGTAAATTTATTTTAAGTTATAGTATAAATAAAATGAATAAATTTAAATATGGTCACCCTACAAATCAAGCGGCGGTTTGCCTTGTCCGGACGTTCTGCGCGCGCGCAACTCAACACCGGACACTCGCGTGCGTGATAACCCGACTACATCGACCTGTCGTACAATGCTCTTAATTTCTAGACTCTCTCCCTTCAAGGCTGAATGCTTAAACAATTATATGATGACAAGTACACAGATATATCGAATTCTTTAATTGAATTTTATATTAGTAGCCATATAAGATGAACCTTTTGAGTTATAGACTTATTTAATGACCTACAACCAAGCTAACTATATAATATTACAAATATTCTGTTTTATAGGATGAATGGGAGCAGTCAGTGTGTGTTGAATAGTATTTACAGTACCTAGTGGGACAAGTAGTTTTAAACTTATTGTAGTGGGGATTTTGAAACATTTAATTACATAACCAATAAACACTGAGTTTAAATTTCATCATTTATTTATTTATAGCTTACAAATAATTTGAAGGTTTTTGATACATTCAAATGTAAAGTTCTGCAGTAAAATTCACTATATTACATGCAAATAATGTACAATTGAATATTATTACCATCTAAATCACTCGTAGCTTCCATTAAACCTAATAATGATGTTTTTTTCGTATTTCAATCTGCGAACGATACCTTTATGAAAGTTATACGACCTTTCTAACGTATTATACATATATATTACAGAAAGTAAGAGATATTATAATCTTATGCGAAATATCCATCAAGTTAATCAATAGTTTGTGGCGGTCCACTGATGAGTAATAAGTAGATGTCTACCATATATCTAGATAACGAATATTATAATGAGATTTGAAGCAATAATTTTCTAAGGACGGAATCAATAGAGACATGGCTATCGGCTTCGATGGAAAACGGATGGAAATTTATATGACCCGAATGGGAAACGAAAGCGTATATGGTCGTTACAGTGACCCAGCCGACACGTCGCGACGTGTTGATGCACTACATCTTGGAATATACTGGTGGCTGTGAAAGATAAAGTTTTCAAGATCAAGGGATTTATAACTTTGAAGTTTATTATTAAGTATGAAATAAGAAAGTGCATAGAAAATATTTATGACATAAATATATCTTGTAATATTTTTACAGAAACCTTTCTATAACATTTTGATGTCTCTTTTTAAAAATAAATAAAAAAGTAAATAATTCCTTTAAGAATGTTAATTTAGAGTATATTTTATAAAGATATGTATTTATAATACCTATATAATTTTGTAGACCTTTGAACCTAGAGTGTTGCAAATTTTTCGTTTTACCTGTAAGAATGGAAGCTGTCACCAGTCTGTTTTACAAGAGCGCTAGGAATGTTAATGAGTAATGCTCTCGCCCACATCCGCCAGCAGATATTGTATGGCGTTGTTGGTTGACAAAGGTCAGGCCCCGGTCACGAGTTGAACCCGCGACCGATACTCATGGGAACAGCTGCGACGTTACTATCGGTTCTGTTTAGCTTTGAGAAGTCGAATTTAAAGCTTTTTATTTTCATATAGCAAAGATCATTTGGGGCAGATCGTTATAATAAATAGATTTATAATTTTTGTTAGTGTTTTACATGTATAATTACTAGGGAATTAGCGTTTAGTCCATTCGCCACTTTCCCGTCTTTCCTATTAGATTTTGAAAGTGTAGGCACAAGCTAACGCCGCACTTTACATTCCTGACTAAATCCAGAAATGGTATAGTACGTAACTAAAAATAAATAAAGTATGAACTATATACTACAAAATAAGTGCAAGCTTTAAAAAATACCTCTGAAGGCCCCATTTTATATATATTAAGCTAGTAATCCCCAAAATTTCAGCTTTGCTAAAATTACGTAGTTCTGAGGGCCCTGGGATCTCAGTCTATAAGATTGGTATTGAAAACTTAACTGAATATCAAATAAATATATAAAATTGTTAAAAAAAAAAAATAACGACAACAAATACAAACAGTAGGAGACGCGAGGTTGTATCGACCAATGGCGCCTCGCCCTCTTGATACCCTATAACGTAGATTGTACCTGAATTATGATGTCTCGGTACTCCGGGGCTCCGGTGCCAAGCGAAAGCACCAACCATTGTTTTTGTGTTGCCGTAAATTTATATCTAAATAGAGCATCGTGTGGGACTCCTTGTCTATGACTTATGTCGTGCTGAAGAAAATGAAGGTAGTATTCTAATTTACATATAGCCAATTTAGTATGTGTTACGTTTCCTGCATGAGGCTTATGTAAGGTTATGTATATCTTCAATCTAGATCTTTGTATGTTTTAAGAACACAGTGTTACAGAAATCAATTGAGAAATATAAATGTATTTATATATTTTGTTTTCATGAGACTCTTTGATTTTGATTTTTAAAAGTAGGCTCAGCCAGAGAGAGAGAGAGAGAGAGAGAGAGTATCGAGAGCTGAACATATTTCGATCTTTTCGTAAAGGTTAACTTGGAAAACGAAATCAGAAAACTATTAAATAACCTAGTATTAAATAAAAAATATTAAATAAAAATGATATAACTTTTACTATTAATCTATTACATTATAGTATGTCGATTGCTCTGCATAAAGAATGTTAAAATTAATATTATTAATCCTTTGATAAGTAAAAAGTGCAAAACTAACGACCATCTTAATTAGTTACAAGTATTATTTTTTAATAAAAAGGTATTTGGTGATTGATTGCTTCGTGTAATTGTATCTTCAATGAATAGAAACGGGGTCACTCATCTGATTATTACAAAACTTCAGCTTTTAGCATTACATATATAACTTTCAGGGTTACGTTTCAATGCAATAAGTATTTACGTGTAAAAAGATAGAAACAACTAAATTTGGATTTTTTCTTTTTTTATTACTATTAATAACTAGATATAGAATAGACTATTAATAACTTTGTTAGTAGTCGTTGGTTTTATACCTGGGATACTAAAATTCATAAGCCACTCAACATGCAGTATCTCTAAAATTAAAAATGAAAGGGAACGGAGTCTCTTAACACAAGGCGTGAAGCATAAAAAAATTAAAGTGCCTGGATTAAGGATTAAATATATTAAAATAAGGATTTAATTCATGAGCTAGCAGTCCGGGACAACACCAACAGAGTGTAATGCTACAGCTTATTTATAAATTAGATTAAGTAATAATAATAAAACCTTATTTTAATATTCAATAGTATTAATGACATGCTAGTGGTACTAAACTACCTTGCAAAATAATTAAGTTTAGCCGTAGTAATTGATTTCTCATTAGCTTTCTACTATGCACTTCTACTATGCTCTGATTAGGCCGTATACAAATATGCAACCTCTTGCCAATGTGAATTGCCTAATATATATATATTACTAGCGGACGCGCGCAGCTTCGCATGCTTATTTGCACCTTTAGGGGTGAATTCTAATAAGCCATGAAACATGTGATCAATAAAATAGTCTTAAGAGTCTAAATTTCAGATTTTATAAAAGTCAGTGGCTATTTAAAGATTTTTCCATACAAACTTTCAACACCTTATTTGCACCCTGAGGGGGAGAATTAACATAAAGCATGAAACATGTGTTCAATGAAATATTTTTAAGAGTCTAAATTTCAAATTTTAAAAATATCGGTGGCCATTTAAAGATTTTTCGATACTAACTTTCAACCCCTTATTTGTACCCTTAGGGGGAGAATTATAGGAAACGATGAAATACGTGTTCAATTAAATACTTTTAAAAATCTAAATTTCAAATTTTATAAAAATCGGTGACGATTTAAATTTTTTCCATACAAACTTTCAACCCCTATTTTACCCCTTTAGGGTTAAAATTTTTCAAAATCCTTTCTTAGTGGATGTTCAGATTACAAAAGTAAACATCTGTCCAAATTTCACGTTTCTACGCACAGCGGTTACGGCTGTGCGTGCGTCTTACCTCAGTCAGTGAGGACAAGTCCTTTTATATATATATAGATTACATTTCAGTTAGGCTTTCCTTTAGAACTTTCAGTGTCATAATATACTGATTCCTTCTTTTATATTTTCATTTTTTCGCTCTAGTGTCAAGACAAAGTGCGGCGTTTAATTCCGGCCCTCAACACGGAATGTTTCCAGAATTCTGAGGAAAGTGGGGAGTGTCCTTAACATTAGACTCTCTCTGCGTACCCTGTAACACACGGGATACAGCGTAAAGCTGAAGAAGAAGAAACATGCAATTTATCACATGCTCTATGACGGTGTAAATATTTAAAAGAAATGTACGACTTATTTTATTTCTTTTTTGCAGATGTAACTAAGAACGACACCTTAAAGTGCCCCCAGAATGGCGAAAATCTCACCAGACTACATATTTTAGAAGCGCAGACTGTGTTTATCTTTTTAATGGAGCGGATTTTTAGATTTAAATATTTGCGAGTGATTCTTATTATAGGATTCTATTAAAATAAAAATGCTTTTAATGATTTTAATATATTCGAATTTAGATATACTCGGTGTATTAAAATACGTTTGTTACACTGAATACTTCTGGAATATATATTTGTATTAATTTGAACCCAATCAATAAATATTGTGAAGTTGTTAATTTCTAAAAATTTACTTGACTCTATTGCTTACTTAACAGATACGTATGGTTAAACATAGTTTGTTCTACATGGAAACTATACTACTTTATAAGAAAAGATAAAAAATATATATAGATGTCGATCGTAAATTTTTAAATACTATTAACTAATAACTGTTAAAAACTGAACTGTAAAAAATAAACTGCAAGTTCAAATCTTGAAGAATTGAGAATATTTTGAATTCACAGATAAACGTTAACGTAAAAAGCGCAATACATATTAATTGATCGCTTAGTTGTGTATTTAAGTACCGCAAGATGGACGTCAATATTAGTAAATTTTAATTATAAATTATGGACTTCTCGAGTTTAATAGCTCCCGTAATAAGCTTTTCACTGTGAAGCTTAAATTATGAATAATAATAACAACTTTATGCCACATCAACTAAATTACTTCTATTACGTATTTGTTTACATATTTATAGGCTTAACGTTCAATTTAACGAGGTTATATACATTATACCTATGTTTGATATGTAAACTGTTTATATTTCATGAACCTGTAACATAATACAAAGTTAATTACAAAGATACTTTCAGTTTTTTATATTAATTTGTACGTTACAATAAAAATAATATTTTAAGATGAAAGATATTGGTGTTTTTTTATTTTCACGTTTTATACCACCAAATGTGAAAACACTTCGTTCCCATTAAGACAGTTCCGTTCTCGACTTCTCGCGGAATTATTTGATTTACTTATATTTTATTATTCGAGCCTTTAGGCGCTTGTCCGAATGACATGGACTGCTTCATAGAGTTGCGGATTCGAGTCCTTTTACGTTAAATATGTAAATTTTGATGTTTCTAAATACTTTCTCTCCATAGTGATAAATCACTAGTTTCAATTTCTTATTCATTTGAAGACAATATATGTAAAAAACATATTTTTTCATAAATATAGTTCGGCATATTTTTCAATTTCAAGTTATTGCAGTTGCTTTGGTAAGGCTCTATGCCGCAATGACGTAGAATATATTAGCACAGAGCATAGTCCTTTGGCGCATGTACGAAAAATTGGAGTGCAGTTTTCAAATGTTAGCTTTTTTTTTATTTTGTTTATTTTCTTTATAATTTTCATATTCTTTTTAGAAGAAGAAATGACATGCAACCAATATGATCTTAAAAAATATCTCTCTCTACTCTATAATAAAACTAGGAGTGTTTATCGTTTTATGTAAATAATACATAACATAAAAAATTAAAGATCAATTTTAGGTCACTTTTGAACTCGACAAGAAAAAGAAGAATGTTTAAAGCAGATAAACAAATACAAAAATAGTTAAAAACGTACTTTATTATAATTTCATAATATAAAGTTAAGGTTGAAATTAATTTTAAAATTAATATAACTGACAAAGCACAGTCGATACTCGTCTTTTGTGACATTAATAAAATTCATGTTAAGTATAGAGTTTAACCACTCAGTCACGAGTCTCTTACACCAAGTGGGATATTACGAAATGGTACAATAATTCATTTTAACCATAGAATTGTTGCCATGTTAGTTTCGTTTAACAAAGGCAGCTTTAATAAATGTAACTGAGATCCGCCATATCCGCGTGATAAACGCTGTGAGCGCAGGACATTTAATGTCATTATTTATGTCGGTCTGTGTTTCCATAAATTAGTTGGCTGTTACTATTGATTTTAGATTGTTTTAATAATCGAGATGAGATCGAGTTGATTTTATATATATTTTTTTGTATATATATATTTTATATTATCTTCTATGTATAAATAAGCTTCTTGCAACGCTATTTGCACAGGTGTTCGGATTCCATACAATAGGTACATTATTTTCATAACATAAATGTGACGACCTTGCCGGGAAGACAAGGACAAAAAAAATCTTTTAATAACGTTTCTTTTAGTTTTTATATTTGTGTTTATAATCTGTGGCCCCCGTGAGTATCGGCACGTCCGTCTTAATTTATTTCAAACAATTCAGATATTATTTGAAAGTTTTAAATTAATTTTTAAATTTTTGGTTATATTTAAATGTGTTTTTTATTATTTGACTTATCAAATGACATTTGACTGATTCATGATTATTGTAATAAGTAAATCTCATAATGATCACATGCAACATAATATATACAGAATCAACACAATATTGAAGTTATTATAAAACTTGATGATGTTATTAAAACAACAAGTTTTTGTTATATTGTATGTGGAACTTGGAAACATAATTATGTTATAATAAAAGGATAAAATATTCCAAGGTTAGATTTGGCTGAATTTTAATCAATATCGCATCAACTGACGCGGCGGCAAAGTTGGTAAAACATCAAACAAAAACGTAAATACAATATAAGTACGAATTGATATTTATTAATCTATCCATCCCATTAATATGTTAATTTACCAATAAATGCAAGCGCGCAAAAACCATTGAACGCGTTTTAATGAATCTTCACGGCTTTGCGCTCTAAAATATCGTTTGATAATCGCTTTGGATTCGTCCACGCGCTGTACAAAATTATAAAACAATGGCGGATCTGAAAATATATAAATTTGCTTGTACAAATGTTTAATTAATATAGAAAAAAATATTATACAAGGTTATTTATCAGGTGTTTATATTAAAATAAGAATAAAATACATATGTCCAAACAAGTGAATAAAAGAAAAGTAAATATTAAATATACTGTTTTATATTCAGAATCGAATAACACTAAATATAATTAAATTGAACAAGAATCAGTATTTACATTTATTATTTTCCACTTATAGCTTCTATTATTTTTTTAAATTTATTCTTATTGCTATTGATATTTATCACAGTATTAACAACTAATTGAAATTATAACAACTATATCGAAAGCGTAACGGAAAAATTGGGCCTAATTTTTGATGGTACCCCACCACCCGTGGTAGTGTTAGCCTCGTAAGGTGCGGGTTATCAGCTGCTAAATGTTAATCGTGCGAACTGAGAGAAGGGCCGTGCGAATACTAGAACATTTCGTCACACAAATTTTCCATACAAACCGACTAACAGTTATTGTAATACTTTATTCTAAATTATTTATTTACGGTTATAATTGTTTCACATTCAATTTGTACTATTTTATTTGTTTTTTCTTTTATATTGAACACATTTTTTTATGATAAAATTTATGTCAGAAAAGGTATGTATAAATGATGAAAAATATCTTCTTTTCTTTCTTCTGTTTCTTTAAATTACGTTTAGTATCGTACTTTGAAAATTATTTCTCATCCATCACTAGTATTGTAGCTGCATACCGCAATCGAGGAAAATTTATCGCGTGCAGAAAGGAAATTGCTTTTGAAAATGAATCAAAAAGTACAGAAAAGAATTATCAACAACGAAATACTACATAGCTTACATTCATACCAATAACACTATTACAGTAAATGTCCCTGCATAATGAGCTGAAATGTAGTTTGAAAACAAAACGCTAAACAACAGAAACATGGCGAAATAACTATCAAAGTTCAGCGGCCCCATAAAGCGACTCGAAGTTCCTTTGGGAGTAGTCGCCAGACGGCGAGAACAAAAAACCAATTTCATAAAACTATGCACCCAACTGCACGCGGGCTGCGGGTTGCGGGTCCACGGCAATAAATGAGCAAAGCCAGAACCTGATGTTTAGTGCTAATATTCCAGCTCATCGGCACCCTACAGCGCTACAAAGCTTTTATAATTACAAAGCTTTCTCCATATACGTTGTAAGTTTTTAAACGTTCGGAAACCAGCAATGGATGCGGAATGCTTATTTATATCGCGCTCTCGTAGTGGAATCTGCAAGTTCGTCACTCACGCAGAAGTGTGTGTGACGTCGGAGGCTTCGACTGCACACTTGTTAAGCCGAACGTCGCGTCAGTCTGCACCGAGCCGCCGCCTGTGCCGCGCGTGTTCCTTGGCGCCGCGACGCCGATCCTCCGATCGCGAAAAAAGTTTAACACACGAAACTTTCTTGAGACTTTCCTTTCAATTCGAACACTGTTGAAGTGGAACTGTCTGCTTTTGATCCAAGTTGAGAGTGACCTTACCTCGAACCGGAATTCGGTCCCAAACGGGTTTGGCCTCCGTCCCGGACAGGACATTCGTGTAGTGATAACTTGATTTTCAGTGCTGTGTTCAGTGTGACTGGATTTTTCATTGCCGTGTGAGATCGATATAGGAGCTGGTCTCTGCCTCATCAGGTCGGCTTTAGATAACAGTGCTGTCAAACTTTACAGTAAGTATTCACTTGTCCATGTGTAGAAACTACTTAGAAAATCTTATTGACTTCTTATTGGTAGAGTTCTAAATTTAAACAATCTCTGTATCTCATTCAATGGATACGAATTGTAAGACCGATAAACATTGAAATATATCCTTGTGCCGATAACGTGACAAAAAACGTACTCGATCGTTTTTTAATAAAAATAAAATACGACACTTTCAATCATTAAAACAAGTCTGCTTCCGTTTTATAATAACAATTATTATATCGGACGTCTTAATTAAAGGAACTAAAGTATCGCGGGATTACATGGAATCAATGTGGTATTAGAGAGGAAAAGTGTCATTGGCTCGGTCGATTCACGTAAAAACTGATCGAGCACAGATGTCATTTTTATTTAACAGCTGTACTGAGTACTGACTGACTGACAAGCAGTCTTGGAGGCCGCGTTTCATATCACATCCGGACTAAGATAAGTCAAGTTAGGTTACGAGTGCAATTATAAAAATTGCTACGGCTACGTAAATAAGGCCATACCGCGTTAAGTTTACGTAAAATTATTATATTACGAGAATTATAAAAACTTCGCGCATTCGATACCTAGCCGTATGAAACTAATATGCATATGATCTCAATTACGTTTAAATACGTTCACTGGAACGTCTTCCAAAGTAATGAACGAATAAAATGTAAGTGGACCGCGTATACGCGATTTGCATGTTTAGATTTAGATGGCCTCGACCATGCCGTATTTTGAGCGAAACTGTCCATGTATCTAGCTAGTGAAGAGTCATTCCGAACAGATGTGCAAAAATCAATCAAAAAAGACAATTGAACGCGATAGAAAAAAAAGATTGCGACGCTACTAACTCTATTATTTTTTACTGCAAAGCAGAATTCGCTCTCGACATCAAGCGTAAGTGTGGTTTAAGTTTTTTTTCTACTAAGAGAAAATATTCTTAAACTGTTATGAACTTTGCTTCATCCAGTGGACCTCGCAGTTTTTGTCCATTTCGCTTGGCCTCGATCGTCGTCGTATCACTATATAACATCGGAATTGAGATTTTATTTCATAAGTCATAACTGATATCTTTCTTGTTGCTTTTGTTACGGTAACGGTTTGTTATTCACCTTTATTCGTTAGATGTAGTCTGAATAGAGTAGTTTAGATTTTTTTTTAAGATTTATTATTTGGGACAAAGATTTGGCTTTTGTCGTGTTAGTTAAAATATACTGTTTAGAAAAATGTGTGGAGTGGAACTTAAAAAGGTAAATATGTTTTACAGTAATATAGATACGTATAAAGAATTACGATGAGTTAATTGCCTACGGTAACTTTACTAATACCATGGTCTTATTTCGTAGTGTGATATCAAATAAATTATAAGGAAAGGACAAAATTGAAGTTTTAATGAAAATTAAATTTAAAAAGTCAAACGATCCAAAGATGAAATTTTCTCGTATCTATTTCATATTAATCCAAAATTAAATTAAACAAATATATAATTTTAAAATAAACATTACGTAAAATTTTTTAAGTGGCATGTCATATTGTATATGTCACGGTCGTGTGTGTATATTTTGCTAAAAGCTGTTATATTTGTTACTAAATAATTACTTTTTATATAACATAATAATTGTCGCTAGCTTTACTTAATATACAAATTGTAATAATTCATTTTAAAATTGTTAATAATTCTTTCAAATATTTTTAACGCCATCGCACGTATACGTTTTGGTTGTGAAATTGAATCCTATTCAATCTATAAAAAGGTAAATGGAAGAAAAGTGAAAATAAATAACATTACTCGAGTTAGCAATTAAAAAAAAAACAATAAAATATAGAGACATTCCCTTGACATAGACATTTGAAAGAGTGGCATTGGTTCAGTTCATTTAGAATTAAATATTAAAAAAATAATAATTAATTTTATTTATTGAATATTAATTCAATAAATAAAAATTATTGTTTAAAATTAATATTTTAAACTGCCGCCTTATTAGTTTAACAGTATATTATATTAAGAAATGACCACATTTATCAAGATTTTATTGTTTAAGTAATATATTCATGTACTAATTATATTTATCTTTACCATATATCAATTATTGTTACATGTTACGTCAAAATTTGTACGTTTTGCACAACGATTGCAAATATTGATTTTGACAGTGTATCGAATAAATCCTTAGACTTGCTCAATTAATGCTAAAAGTGACACGGTTTTCTTAAAGAGGTGGGCGATTACGTATGACTGTAATCTGTAATTGATTAAATCGATAATTAAATACGAATAATAATTAATCGATTATAAGTGGCGTGCTTTAATCGCTAATCGTTTGTTCTTTATGTTTTTAATATTAAACATTATGATAATTATGACACAGATAACTAGTCATTTTACGTTTATATGGCTATAGGGTTTAATAAATTGAATAATGTTTTAAAAATGTATTGCAATTAAAAAAATATTGGTAATTTAATTGCTAATGTTAAAAATGTTTTAATAATAATAGGTCATTACAATAAATATTATGTGACTTTATAGAAAAAATACAAAATTAAAGAAAAATCTCTCGTATCTAGTTCATGGCGAATCCATATACGTTGGAATATTGTGATCGCACAAAGAAACGGATCTTAGGGGAAGAAAAGTTTTATCTAGGTCTTTCTTTTCATCATAGATGTTAAGGTTCTTGGTAAAGCTTACAGCAAAAAATATTTAGATTTATATGAACAAATATGAAACCAACCTTACAAATATATATATAAAAAAATAGATATTTAAAATGTCACATCAAAATTTTATTCGATTTCTCGGATCAACTAGCATTTAATTTGGTCAATTAAATGGTTCCTTAAGTGATCTTTTACGTGTTCGTTATTGTTCGCTTTCGGTTTTTAGAAGCCATATAAAATAAAATTAATTAAAAATAAAATAAAGTTTAATAATAGGATTAATATAAATTTTATTATAAAATTCTTGGAAGTTTGATGATTGTCGAAAAATTTAAATACTTTTAGTGTGATAGAATCATTTATCCTAGGATTATCCCAGTAAATATTGAAAAATGTCTTCGACCAACAGAAAAGTGTTTGTAAGTTTTACAAAATAATCTTTTTATTGTCTTAAAAGTAAGCAACATTTTCAAATTGCGAAACAATAAGGCCGTTGAAATAATATGTAAAATTAGGCCAAACGTTTTCAAAAACAAGCCTCTGTAAGGTTACTTAGTAACAGTACAATGCTCTCAACAGAACCTAATTGTAAAGGTCATGAGCAACTACAATGGACGCACACTGTAGAGACAACACCGTTAACGTAATATAAAAAAGGTTTCAAATAGTTATTGATCTTTTTAAGTCCTTATTGATAATATTCTTAAGATTGTCATTGAAATATTTGTATGAATCATTATTATGAGTACTTATTAGTAATACATACATAAGTATCAAAAGATGTTATTTCTATTCAAAACGACTGAATGAATTTGAATTGAATTGAATTAAAACAAGTTAAACGTAAATAGAAATTGTTTATCCTAATTAATTAGACTTGATTCCCATTTGTACTGTTCTAGTACGAAGTTTAACATTTGAGAAAAATATGCGAAGGAGTATTGGCGTTAACTATCGTGCTAAAGCTAGGTGTCGAGACTCGTTCAATCAATATCTCTCAGTGCACTAGATGGTAATAGTTAATTTAAATAAAACATTGTTTTATTCAAAATAGAGATTGTCATTCTAGTACCATTAAAATGAGATTGGGTGTTCGGTTTCGCAACTTTAAGTGCAATATTCATATTTGTTAGAATGGTTTATCGTCAAATGGTCCGTGTCTGAAGAAATATTTCTGTCATCTTGCACACGTACCTAATAAAAAAGATTCCTAAAATAATATAATAAAAATATGAATAAATTTGTATTGCAGTTTATTTAGAGTTCCGTACATCAAAAGGAAAAAATGGAAGTTTTGTCTCACTTTGTCGCATCTATCAAGACCACTTTTGTCGAGATTAGAGGGAGGTATCAAGCTGAATTTAATATCAAATTATCAAGCCTATGGTCACTCAGAGCACAGAAAAATTTATCTTATGGACCGACGTAATCAAAAAATACGAGTATTTATGCATCGTTTTACTGTATTTTGTAAGAAATTCGTAATCGATTTAGGGTACTTCCTGTAGACTCACATTTATGAAACTTTTATAAGTTGGTCTTCTCGACAATCTTAAAATCGGTACGGAATGCTCGGTGGGCGAAACAGGCTCGCACTTGACCAGTTTTTTTATAACTAAACGCTTGTAATACTCAAATCGGTATTGGACATGTTTATTTAAATATTAACAAGTGATTTGTGGCGCAATTGTCAGATCATTACAGCTTAGCATAATATTATGAGTTATGTTGGCGATCAGATCAAATATTGGCGACCTTGTGCTTATTATTTACCTGCACTCGTTGAGTAACTTGACAAGTTACTTCGTCATCGCCTTGGCACATGTAAGTGCGAAAACCATTTTGTCTTAATAACTGTGTTTTTTTAGCCTATTTAAATAATTAATCTGTAAAGATGGCTTTAAGAATTTTGACTATTTTAACGTTACATTCGATTCGAATAAAAAGTATATTTCCTTTTATAAAATATAAATTATAGATAATATTATGTTCAACTAATAAATATATTTTTCTTTATCTTAGGAATTGCATATAATTACAAATTATTTATTACTTTATAATAATCCTATATCTTATAAAACAAAGTCGCTTTTCGTGTCTGTCTGTTGTTTCTAACTCTTCTTCTTCTAAACCACCCAACGGATTTAAATGCGGTTTTCACCATCAGGTCGAGTATTTTTCATAGAAGGTTTATATATAGTTTATTATTTGTACATTCTGATGTAAATTAACATAAATACGATAAATGTGTATAAAGTCCTACCCGTTGAGACACTTTCGCGCATGCGCTGCTTTAATGGTAAGTACTACATGAAAAAATATACTGGAGTATTGTTCCTCTTAATAAGATCTACAAAAAAGTCCGCGAGAGCATATTCGTATCTTTTAAGAATAACGTGTAGTGGTCATTTTTCTGTCTAAAAATAATAATTTCAATATATTTTTTATTGTGAGGGATATTTTTCCATAATGGTATTAATCCTTATCCTTTAAAATACTTTATTAATTTTCTACGTTAAACGAAGATAAAATTTGTTTTTTAAAATATTTCGAAATTGCAAATAGTTTTACAGAAAAACGCATTTAATTGTTGATACATCCCGCCATTGACACATCAGCTGTATGTTACTCAAGTTTCACTTATCCCTTACTCTCAGCATATAAATAAGTACATTAGTTACGTTGGCCATTTAATGTAGATCAAAACTGTCTTTTACCGTGTTTCATTTTAATAAGTACTTTAGAAGTTGTTATAATATCAAAAAATCCTTGTTGCGAAACGGCTCGCCACTCGCCATGCGTCCGCCGCGCCCGCCTGCCTTACACGCATCGGTGGTTCAGTGGTAGAATGCCCGCCTGCCACGCGGGTGGCCCGGGTTCGATTCCCGGCCGATGCATTCTATTTAATTTTTCTCACAAGCAGCCACGTAGTACTTGCTTTTCATCCAGGATAGAATACCCCCTTCAGCATTAACCACAAGCTCGAAAAAAAAACCCGGCTGCCTCTATAGCAACGAAGATTTAGTTAGATGCGTTTGCACGTATTGGATAATTGGAGTTGAATGTATTATTTAAGCGCGATATATTTGGTTTCACATTTTTGTAGTAGTTTTAGTAGTTTTAGTAGGTAGGTTTTTGTTTATAATTTCTTCCGTTTAAGAATAGTCATTTAACTATCTAAAAATAGTCATTTAAATATATTTTAATAAGTACTTGAAAAGATTAGTAGCACAGATTTAAAATTACGGTACCTACTAAAAATTCCTTGCTGTGTAAAACAATTGGAAAACCCTTATTGAAACTACAAAAATGCGGGTTGCATTAGGGTTTAATTAATTTTCACATTATCTTAAGTGCTTTGCAAACATACATTACATGAATAATCCAGTAGTTAAAGCGGGCGAAGCCGCAAGAGGGTCGCTAGTTACTTATAAAATGCTAAGCTACGTAGTATAAAAATGAAATAAAACTATATTTTCCTTTTTAACCGAAGAGGAAAGAATCTATTTGAAGTAGCTAATTGTAGGCGGATCTTGAAACAATGCATTGATGCTGTGGAATTTAAAAAAAAAAAAAATATCAGATTTTTAATAGTTTCTTATAGTCAAATAACATTTAAAATTTATAATTATATTTACCACGTGTAGTCCATACAGATGCTTTATAGCTGAGGCTTTTAAGACGCTTAGTGTATTTACATCATACTCGTATGTATGACTAATCCAACGCCTTCGTGGCCGTGAATTCGATGATTGTTCGAATCAATGCATGTTGCGTAACGACATGTTAAGTATTTAGCACTTAGCACTTGCAAAAACTTAAGTACTTTTCAGAATATCAAAATTAATAATATTTTATATGTCCATTCTGATATATTATACACTTTTAAACGACCATTTACTGTTGTCTTAACATAAAATAGAAAAAAAAGGTGTGTACCTTAAAATACTTAACGCATATTTAAAACATAAGACAGGTCTACGGCTATTATATGTAGATTAGTCATAAAGAATATTTTTATTAATTGTTTATCAACATTCATAGTAAAATTTACATTTCACCAATAATATTTATTGCGATATCTAACACTTTCACCAATTAAGAAGAAATTCATGGCTCGATAGCGTTGCCATCCATCCAGTTGTAAACACCTCTTATGATTGAATGTTTGACCAGAGATTTTAGATGGGTCCATAACATGGAATACATGGAAAATAAAGGAAATGCATGAAGAACAATTTCAATACAATAGTTTCCATTTTTAAAAGAATCATATAAAATATTATGGCATTCTTCATCACTGAACTCCTTAAGTATCGTTATGTTTAACTCATTTTTCATATTTCAAAAAAAATATTGGAAAAAGGTATTTTGATTTTAACGTCAGTATCTTACGCTGCTACTAAATAAGCTGCTGCCGTTTAAATATAAGTATTTCTTTAAGTAGACCTACCCTCTACTTCTACTTCTACTTCTACCTCGCTAGGGTGAAAGCATATAGCTAAAAAAAATGGTTCTATAATCCTTATCAGCTTGAATTGTCTTACAATTGAAACTCGATAGTCGTCTTGATGTACACAAACACATTAAGAAGAAGTTACAGCGGCGCAAGACAAGCGTTATGCGTTATGTAAATTAATATTAGACTCTACATATTAAGTATAATTAGCGTTATAGAATGTTCGAAATAAATGTTTGACTTTGCTCGCTACGCTTGTGGTTGAAATACTATATATATACTATTAATAGTAGTTTCGGGCGAATGTTGTCGTTCTTTAAACGACTTTCTCTAAAAACGAAAGAAATTCAAGTTAATATAAGTATATGTATTATTTTTAATAAAATATTTAAAATATTATTATTGCTAGTCATGTATGTCTTAGATTTGAACACTAAAGGCCATATTATGTTTGATTTATCTTAATGCGACACGAATTGCGACTACCATGAAGTTTTTTGTACTACTTCCATCTTTAGCAGCAACCTCTTGTAATATTTAGTGAAACCGGTCGTTGTCATTTGGGAAGGTAAATTTGAAATTAACAATACTTTAGAGTTTTACCTATTTTTTAGTATCACAGTTTATGAGATTAGGTAAATTAAATATACGCCTATAAAAAGAGTTTTATGCTGTTATATGTTAATTCAGAATACTTACGAGTATATGAATTAAGTACAATAAATTATAGAAAAACTAGATATTAAACATGTTTATTTTATATACTTTTATATAATAATATTATTTACCTTGATGATATCATGGCTAAACTCAAAACGATCAATCAATTCATCGCCTAATAATTGAAGTCAAATTTGTAAAATTTAGACATTCAAGGTTATTTGAACAATATTGGCCTAATCTAATCTTTCATTAAAACAGTCACTTGGCCTTTAGGGTTTGAATCGATAACCGATTGTAGGAATCGGGCTCAGGGTGAAATGCACTTACGACCTTAATTTTCTTTGAACCATGGACCGTGGTGCCGCCGATTGTGAGTGCTCCTCATTGTCTTACTGAACACTGTGCGAGTCCAATCACGTTCTAGGTTTCGGTTACTAACTCAATTACCACCTTTCCGGCCGATTTACTTGAGAATAAGGCCATAGGGATAATTTTTCTTGTAAACTAAATGGTTCTCACACTTTGGAATATATAGAAACTATAGCTTTATTTTAATAGTTGTGTATACGTGACATATGTAACGTGCATTTGTAGTTTAATATATTTTTTATTATGTTCTTATACCTAAATAATATGTATGGTTAGGACGAAATGTGTTCTGTTGAAGATATAATCTAAATTTTACAAGGATTTTCTGATTGTAAATGTTTAGGTTGACCTTAAGACGTTATAAACTAAGATACTACTTATTCTAGTACCGATTATTCTTTTAAAGTTAACAAAATAGATGAAGGTTAGGAAGGAAAATATGTCTAGGTATACAAAGTGTCTCTGGACGCGATATTTATAGGAATTTTAATTTTAATTCGGTCAATGTTTTAATTAAAAGAACAGCCTCGTCCTTGTAATATCTACGACAGTTACCAAATTTCCATACTAAATACGCTGTCAGCATCTGCTACCCAACATGTCATGTTTTTAAAAATTGATAAAATTATTTTGGTCAAGTATTAAAAGCTTGATGAAAAAAAAACATATCTGAAATTATCGCTAATGATATTTAAAAGAAATATGTAGTAAGAATATTAATATTTTGTTATTATTATAAAATATGTTTTTTTTATAAATCTGCTAAGAGTGGTACAAGGTAAACCTGACAGGTCTGACAGGTATAGGAATCATTAATCAAAACGAATAAATGAAATAATAATAAATTATAAATATTCATTATACATCTATATTTTCCATTGACAAATTATTGATGTCACTTTGAAGACGAATAATCTGGTTGTCATTTATGGCCAGAACTTGCGTCAAAGATAATTTAAAAAAAAAACAACAAATAAAAAACATGTCTGCTGTCTCTGAATTTTAGACATTTGCTAAGTAGGCATAACTGTAAAGCAATATTCAATTAAGTGGGACAATTCTTTGTAATTTACATATTGTATTAAGTTTTGTGAAACAAACTCTACCGTTAAACATACTAACTATTGAGAAAAAAAGGTTAATTACCGATTACGTTACTTAATTTAAAAAATTGACCCAATAATGTCGAAAAAGACATAAGCAAGGTCACTTGAAATCTAACAGTTACAATAGTCATTGTTTTCACTTAGCTTAGTGGCCAACAATGGATTGAATTGATATTAGACAAAAGTCAAACAATATTGAATGTGCCATGTTTATTTTTATTCCAATTTAGTCATTTTAGTCTTTCTTTGTTGTTTAATAGATTTTATATCAATAACTGGCTCTAACCAGATATTTCTCTTCTAAGCTCTCTCGTTAAGCGTTTAGCTATCGTATTTTTTTATATAATTGAGTCCTTTGTAAATTGACGACACCAATCAAATATTTATCCCAAATTAAGAACAAATATTGAAGATACTATCTTCACGCTAAATTTAAGCTTGATTCATCGAGGTATTTGAACTCTCCAGCGATATGCGAGTCAGCCACTTCTTTATATTTATATATTTAGATTACATATAAATTATTATAATATTAGATTAATATATGTTTTTTTAAATAATTACAATACATAAATTAGAAATAATAATAATACATACATATGTTTATAAAATAACTTAATTGATGTTTAATATTAATATATATAAATCTTTTGGAATTATAAAGATGTTTCTGGTATGACAAATATGTAAAATAATGTATTAAATATAATTATTAATTTATTACCAATACTCACCGCCGCACCAGTGCGATGAAGGAAAACGTCGTTAAGGAACCTGTTATTTAGACGATTCCAAGATAATATTCATATTCTACAATTTTAGTCATCAATTTGTTTTCATTTTACATATTATTTTATATATTTTGAATTGGTTTCCATTCGCAGTGCAGTATTTTTCAGTTAAACTTTATTTTTTAAATTAAATATTCCATTACACTTTATTAAAAGATCTGATTTTAATCTCTAAAGTTGTTATAACAGCCTGATTACAGATTTCTATATAATAAATTAAAATAATTAAATATTATCAACATATTTTGTATTATTTTTTTGAAAATTAATTCTATTTACAGTACCTATATACTCGTAATAATGAACTTAATTTTTCTAAGAAAAAGCCCAATTTGTTTCGGGTAAGCGCGCTGCTGGGTTTTAGAATTAGTTAAGTCATCAACAACGTAACCGTTAAAAGAGAAAACAAATCTGTTTCACTTTCATTTCTCACTTGACGCGTTTTCAATATCAAGGTCGTTATGTCTGTGAGAGACGCAGCAAGTGCTTCATAGAAAAGTAATCTATTCTATAAATAAGAATTTAATTTGTTACAATAATATTAATTATAATTGTGTTCCATTTAGTTTGGGATTGCTTGGCTTTTTTAAGTCGACTTTTTTAAATTCAACGCATTAGTTTCTATTATTTAATATCTTGAATGAATCTTGATTTGAAAATATGCTTAAAATTTAGAACATCAAAACAATACTAATCATACTAGGATATTTTTTTAAAAAAAACAACTAAGAATGATTATATGAGACGTGTGTCGTGTGTATAGAGAGATGTGTGGGGGAACTTAACTTTTCCCAAATTCATGACATTACTATATTTGTATTGTATTATAACTAAATGTTTATATCTTATAAATTTTACAAATGTTGACTTATTAGTAGGTATCTAGTCAGTTTCTTTATTCCTTATACATAAATAAATACCGTACATTCAGCTACTAAACGCAACGAGAATGCAGCAGACATCACCTGTTCGTTTGAACTCGAATAATTAAAAATCGATATTAATTATAAACGAGTGGTGGAGGTGGTATCTGTTTAATATTCAGTAACACACTGAATCGCGAATCTAATTAAATCTAGCATCCACTCAACTGGCTAGATTACGTCTCTCTGAAACCAATAACGACGCATTGTATTGAAACACACCATTAGTTCCGCTCGGCTTTGCCTCAGCCAACTTTACGGACCTTTTCAAATAAATAGCTTTCGCCGACAATATCTATTTGGAAAAAATACATTGCGTTTTTACTTTTATATGTAATTTAATTATTTCGTACTGTCGATGCAATGTATGTGGGGTTATGATGTGTGAAGTTGGATTGTTCATTATATGTATAGGTTTAATGAGAGAACGCCAGTATGCCAATAGAAGCACTGTGTCATTACAATCTCTATTCTCTACTGTCATTACGATGCTGCTCCGTTTGCATTGGTAATTGAATAGTTGGTAGGAAACAGACGGCAAGTACGTATTAGAGGAATTTCTCGTTAATTTCACTGTACGTGCAGTTTGTTTCGATAATAATTTGGGATATATACTTTTGTATTTTATTTTAAATATATCACTTCTATATCCTTATTTAGAATATGTTCGTTCGTCTTCCCACATAGCAGGATAAACAGAGTGGGGAACTTAGTGCTAAAACACTCCGTTCCCCATTTTTGAATTTTCCAAAAGATTGCGTGTTGAGAATTCAACGCCGCGATTTCGTCTCTACCAGAGTAGTTGGGATCGAACCTACGGCAGTCGCGTCTACAATCAAAAGCTACCCCACACCACGACTGCTTCTCCTTTATAATAGGGTATAGTTATAAACTTTTACGTATATATTTCAACAAATTTGTTTATTAATATCCATTATACGCAGCCTGCTATAGTTAATTTGCGTTCTTGTCCAGCGGTCCAGGTCTATCTGTTTAAGGAGAGAGATTTCGCTTAATGCGGTAGGTCCGAGATTAATATTTGTAATGGTTGTTACTCTCAATTCATTGCCCAGTGAGTGTTGTAAATAAATTAAGTAACTGCAAGCTCTCTCGTCTGTCGAATTGCTTTAATTCGTGTAGGTACGCTAAAGTATTTAGCATTTTGAAATTTGTTGTGTAATTAGAATAAACTTATGTATGAGAAAATAATGTTTTTTTTTTGTATTAAATTATTATTTTCAACTAATTTAAAGGTTTTATACGGACTTTTGTATAAATATTGTGTATTATATATTTGTTTTGTACATGTAAAACAAGAAACAAATTCACTTCTTATGCCTTATAATTAAATTTTGAAATAAAATTATCTTTCAAAATTATAGTATAATTATATTTGAACGCAACCATATTTCCTTACCTATCTATCTGTAAAAAATATTTTAAATATAGTGACGTACTTTATCTTTTTTAACACATAAGAAATAATCATTAGAGTTTTCGGTGACGTCAACTTTATCGATTAAAAGAATCATAAGATTTATTTCAATTAAGAAACAATTAGCAGCCAAGCATATAGCGTAAATTATATAACATTGGAAATACAAATGCAATATTGAATTTTTAATCTGTACTTAGTTTGCATTACCTGCGGTTACTTCTGTTCCCTTAAGACTGCGAAACTTGGAAGTACTTTTACCCTTTATTACCTTTGCAACTGACATCTGTCAACCCAATATCTCAGGTCTGTCAATCTAATGGCACAGCGTGGCAAAATAGGGGAAGGGTAAATAAACAATATCAAGTTTTGTTATTATATAATATTAAGAAAATATATTTTTAAATAGAGCAGTATAGTAAACAACGTAAGGCCAAATGGAAAATCAATGTTTATTTTAAACTCAAAAAAAAACTAATTTTAATTACTGCCGTTATTTTAAAATTATTTGTAGCTATTATTGAAGCAACAATAGTAAAAGTTGTAGAGAAAATGTAATTTTATATTTTTTATTTGTTTTAACATATTTCTTGATTTTTTTCTTTAAGAATATTCGAGCTTATAATAAATTTAGAGATTCATTAGAAATAATTATTAGTAAGTTTGTTTTTCCTGGAGAACAAAATATACGAAACTTCAATTCATATATAACATCCGGTCGCTTTTCTTCCATTAGCAAATATAGCCGTGACACTTTCATTTATTTGAGCGATGGCCACGACGAATCGGCGAGATATTGACTATTACAGTATGGAAAGAAAAAGGTTCCGTACAAAATTAAATTGTATATTTTCGACATTCTATATTTTGTGTAGAAAGCAAAAATTTTCTTCGTATAATATTCTTATCTTCCGCTGAGAGTACACACTTACCTATATCAAATTATATTGAAAATTATGAAAAATAACACAGAATTTACAATCCTGAAATGACACCTACGCAATATAATTTAATTTCAGTACGACTAAGACTCGTATTCATCGGTAGTACTATTTCTTTAGTTTAGTTCTCGTTAACATCTTAAATTTGTTAACATGCTCGTAAATCAGTGTAGAGAAAGCAATATAAAAATTTAATTTTCTGTCGTAGTTACAACTGGATTATTGTTTCTATCTTTTTAATCTTGAATTTATCGCAATGAGGTAAGGTAGGGATATAAAGATATTACAAAATTATTGTGATAACTTTCGATAAACAAATTACTGAAATAAAAATAATTAATTGAAGTCCACATCAGTTACGTCTTTTGCAACTGTTTTAGTTTAATTTAGTATAAAAAATACATATTGTATAAAATAATAAAGGCTGCTGGCTCCTAAAATATTTATATTATAACATAATTTTATTACCTAACTCCTTTTGTAATATAACAAAATACATTAGTCTCGTTTTTTATACAAGTAGTATCAATAAACAAAATGCTTACCTCGTAATTGATTGTTACAATAAAATGTATGATGTCTTTAATATTTCTTAGTGGTCATTTGTTTGAATCACTTTTTTTCTAACTAATGATGATAGATATTTATTTCATTTTAGTTGTAACCCACATTCTAAAACGACCTTGCATAATGGTAATGTAATAAGAGGTACTAATATATCTTTTTCATATAAATGGATAAAGAAAACGAAGTGAATCTTCAAATATTTCGTCGCGATATAAGTCTCAAGGGAGATTTTTTGAAAAAAAGTAAGATTGTACACGGATTTAAAACTGAATCAAAACATGATATTTAAAATATTGAAAACTTTTGTTACCTTTTTTAAGGAAGCGTGACATAATGTAAAAAATATTTCTAATTATTCTTAAAAATAATATAAGATTTGAGTGGTATGTGCAGCGTGCATCACGTAGGCGATCTCCTTCTTAGAAATCACTACTAAGGTTACTAAGAAAAATATCTTGTTGGCCAATATATCAAGAAACAATAACAAAGTGTCATTTTATCTATGTATGCAGATCTTGTATATACTAGTAAATGATTATTGTAAGAAATCTTATCACAATAAACTACTTGGATGAAGATTTTATATAGCTTTAATAGAGATTATAAGCATTAAATAAAGAACACTTTAAAAAAATATATAAAAATCTAAATAAATAATAACATTAATTGTTTGCTTCGCAATTTCACATATTTTTTTAAAGACATCTAGCTTTCTTTTTTAAATGGAATTTGAACCTAACAACTTATATAAAAAGTATCTCTACGTCCAATCATAGAGCAAACTCTTTGATACTAAAATTCTACTACGATATTAAATATTAAGAATGGATGCCATACGCAATTAAAATGTTAGAAGCATACATAATATAATAATATTCTTGCATTGATTGACAACAATACATACATTTAAACTAACGACCGTCCTTGAGAAGGTCGCCTATTAACAATCATTAAAAACTACTTAGAGTTTGTACCAGTGGAGTACATAAGAAGCGTGGTTGAACCTCAGGGAGAAGTTACATAAGCTTTACAGATGCAATTTGCAATATTTTGTTAAGCTTTACTGTGGCTAAGTTAAGTTAAGTTTAAGTTTATTTTGATAGGTCTACAAGTAATTAAAAGTTTAATATAAAATGAACATAAATATTTAATACCTAGTTCTTTAATTGAGTGCGGTTAATAATATTTTTGTTTAGAATAGTTGAACTAATAGTCAAATTATAAATATAAATAATATTATATAATATTTTTGTTTAATGTTTGTAAAAAAGCAACAATGGTTTATTTTTTATTCTACCAATGGAAAAATATTCCACCTTCTTGCACTCTCTTAGTTTGAATGAAAATCACACGAAAAGCATTGCAAAATTGGGTATCTTATTATAATCATAAAAATCTTAGATATATTGAAAAATTAGTCTAGGCAACTAGTTTTGAATATAGAAATGATGAATCCTAATACCAGTCCTTATTTTCATGTAAGCTCAAACAGCCGGAGGCGCGGTAAGCTTTAATAAAGGGCTGTCCAAACTGTCAACTGTAAAAACGAAATGCATGCAATACCTCGGCATGCACAATGTCTAACGAGTA
The DNA here is from genome assembly GCF_056956725.1 of Heliconius melpomene rosina. Taxonomy (NCBI): domain Eukaryota; kingdom Metazoa; phylum Arthropoda; class Insecta; order Lepidoptera; family Nymphalidae; genus Heliconius; species Heliconius melpomene. The sequence continues at coordinate 2,092,107 of NC_140401.1, read as the reverse complement.
GGGCTTCGCGGCTTTCTGCGATATGCAAAGTATAAGGGAAACGCTAATCTAGGATTTGGCCTAAGTTAAAGGCATTTCAAATAATTTATAATCTTCATATTTCTTTCATTCCCAGTCGCCAGTCGCCAGGTAGTGGCCATTCGTGACACAGGAGTTCGAGGTTCAATGCCCACTTGAGGAAATGAAATATTCATTTAAATTTATATTTTAATTTCCTCTTTCTGGTGTCGAGGAAAGGCGCGGCGTTGAGTGCCACCACTCAACACGCAATGTCACTAGAATCCACAGGAAAGTGGGAAATGGAGTGTTTTAACACTATGTTCCCTCTACCTTTACCTTTACCGTCGTATCCCGCACACAGAAGGGTTCTGTGTGCGGGGATACAACGTAAAGCTGATTTATTTATATTTCAGTCATTAAACTATTGTTATAATATAAAAGCAACAAATACCGGTAGTTAGAGTCACTGGTTTCTGAAACGCCATTGAGTATATATTCTACACTGTTGATGAAGGAATTAATTGGAAGAGTATGCAAGTAAAAGTGAGTTTTATTGTTTTATTATATTATTTTGATAGACAGACAGATCATTTAACTTTTGATTAATAATTAATATAGTAATTAACTCTACAATGCTAATATAATTGATGTTCTAATATAAAGTGTGACTGGCTTTGGTTTTGGCTTTCTTTGTATAGAAAAATCAATACTAAGCCGTAGAGATTTCAGGGAATTTTGTTAATAAGCAAAAAATTCTCAAAATATTAAAAAAAAAACGGAAAAAATATAACGCAAAATAAATTAAAATGAAAGTAAAATTTTAAATACAAACGCTGTCGTTGCATAAAGGCCTCATTGTTTTGCTATTTGCGCCACACACCACTCCACTATGCTCTAGGCTTTGTTGATGTACTGTCCTCTTACTTTCACCGCAGTATCACTCAAATCTCCTATCTTATTAGAATACTGCTCTAAGCTATGAGTTTTAATCTAAACGAAAATTGTTACATAAAGAATATACATATTATTTTAATTTTTTAAAGTACTTAAAAAATTAAATAGATATTAATAAATGTTTCTATTATTATTCTTATACTGGAGTAGAGTAAGCGATCGTATAAATTTAAAATATTATAAACACTATGATAAATAAATATTAAAAAAATAGTTAATAAATGTAATCAAAGGCTTTCTAGTACTGCACGATCGGTTAACGCGTAGTTAAGACTAGTCTAAACTAGACCTGCCACTATTGGAATTAAATGGAAAAAGTAAATAGTTATGGATAGATAAGTTTTTGCTTAGTTTCCAAATCGATTCTCTCTCCTGTCACTTTTCTTAAATAAATCATTAATTCAAACCCGACCTAATTATTACTACTTATATATATCAACTGGTGGATATGTCACAAACAAAAAAAAAACTAAAATCAAGAAATAGTTCAACTGTATAACCGACTAACGTCCTATGTTAATAATCAATTTTTAAGTTAAGTCCAAATTTTATCAAATTCGGTTTAGAAATTTTAGCGATATCCATCCATTTCTGGAACCGATTTTACCTTTTCAGTTGACAGGTAGAAATCGGTTTCATTTCTAAAATTATACTTATATCTTTCATTACTTTTTTCTTATATAACACTGTATTATATACTAACAAAATATATCAAGGAAATCCTACAATCAGATGATCTAAGCTTAACGACGAATCTGCAAACTTGTACCAATCCTGCATAGCATTGGTTAGAGATTGAGTTAGTAGGCTTTATGTAAATGTGTCCAACGCTTCATTTAAATATCTTTGGTGGACGCCGCTTATTCTTGTACGTAATAATTCAAATGAACATAAAATGTTATCGTAATGTTTAATATCTGATTGTAAGGGACTATTATGTCATATATTTATAGCCAATCATCGTCTCCATATCGCCGTCGCAGCGCAGGTGCCTGTCTCTGAACACAATAGGTGTGAATTTGCTTCCCGAGATATCGATATCGGTATCGAAATTTTCTCTGGGCAGAGATTATTTTCATCTTCCTGATCTAATATGACTAAATGTTACGTACATAATTAATGTAATATAACGTGCAATGTTCCTATAATAGGTGAGGAGATGTTTAAAAAAAACTATGCTTGTAAAATTCGACTTTTGCTTAGAACTTTTTAAATGCGCAAAGCATCGTTTTTAATGTAAATTCTCACTGTGGCAGGAAGTTGTAAAGGCTTATCATAGCATTAAATCAAAAGTAATTATAATAATTTCTTTACTTATTGCGATGATACATACAGATGTAGATACAGATCTACAATAATAAAACAATAAAAAAATACATTTATTCTGTCCCTCAACACAAGCAACCCGTCCCGGCTCTAAGATTCAATAAATTAAAAATAGTAAATAAATAAAAGTATTATCAACATGATTTTAAAGTCCAAATGAAGTAACAAGTAAAATAACAACACACAAAAAATAGCTATATAACAAGAAAAGTTTAATCAAAATCCGTCCAGTAATTAAGTGTTAAAATCCCGTGTTAAAATTTTTCGTCCGTCCGTCGTCTGTATTATATACGTCGTATATTTACAAATAGGTATATCCGTCCATGTTGTAATCCTCTCCCTATGCGAATTAGGCAGTGTTCATTCGACATCTGCCCTTATTGCATTATATAGGAAATATAATATCTTTTGTAAAGACATCTGGAGTATGTCATATTAGCAAAATCGCAAATAGTGATGTGGCACTTAAGTTACACGCTTAAAATAGGAGGAGAATCTTTCTTACCATCACTTATTAAGAAATATTTTCGCCCTTAAGTCTTTAGGCTGTTTGATATTTTAAATCGGAGCTTAATATTGTAAAAATATAATTATTGTTTAGTGAAATTTAACTTTAAAGCTCAAAACTGTGTCGATTAGGCATGTTTTGGGCCAAGTTGTTAATATGGCCTTGAAGACTGGTCACGACGCAACGGTCACTAGACTAAAACTGCCATATTTGGTCAAGAAGTTGATATAACGTTTAATAAAGAATATACAAACATCGCGCTTAAATTACGTCAACTTATGACATTGTAAATGCCTTGGAGTTTATATACGGATCTCTTTTTAAGTCAAAAACAGTCTAATATTTTTTCTTTTTTGTGCCTTGTACAGATTAGTTTAGTTTATTATAATTATGCATTATTTACTAAATTATCATTTAAAGTTTCAGCTAATACAATAAAAAATCGTATCAATTATATATATTTTTTAAGCAAAATACTTTAATTTTTTTTATTTATGTGCCGTTTGAAATAAAACAACCGTTAAGTAGATTAGCTTACACAAACGCACATACAAACAGAAAAAAATGTAAAAATCATACAGTAGTTTATGAATGTACCTATACCTGTACTGATCACTAATAATATTCCATGTACAGGTAGCCATCAGTTACAATTTTAGTATATATGAATAGATATGGCGGAAAAGCGAGACTTCCTATAAACACGAAAATTACACACATATATTTTTATTTAAGTTCTTCCATTACGTAATCTACATACATTAGCTTGTAGCGTAAATTTCTAAAATAAATATTGAATATTAAGTAAATACTAAAAGTGTTTATTGCACTTGAGTTGATGTTATCGTTTATACGTTTTTATTTTTGACGATGAATTATCGAGCGTGCTCAAACACTCGATATTTCAATAGAAATAATTATATAGGAAATCAATAAATGTTCAGGTATTTATGTCAAATGGAAATAACTAAAAGTTTTATATGAGACACTAGCGGCCCACTCACGGCTTCGTCCGCTTACATTTATTGTTATAATATTATAGCCTTACTATACAAAATTCTTACACAAATCGTTACCTATATGTTATTCTGGTGTGAATTTACATGTGAGGAAAAAACAATTATTTGATACTATTAAATTAAAAAATATATAATAGATCATTGATTTTAATAATATGTATTTTTAAATTGTTATGATAATTCTTTATGGATTTCTAGCTTCTAGGCTGACAAGGTTAACAGTGACGTGTACTTTAACAATCTTAACCTATCACAGTAATGCTTACAGATAAATTAGCATTTTAGTGACCAATTATTAAATTTAAAAAAATATTGAAATCATTGTCAATTCCTCTTAATTTATAATTTTTATAACAAATTTTATATTAATAGATTTTTATAATAATTTATTATTCTGCGTTTTCTTGCGTTAGTGTGAAAATATTTTATTGTTATGCTTCATTGTCAGCCTTGAAACTGTGTAAGGACAATCAGAAACGTTACGTATCTAAATATGGCTCTATTATGTTATATTTTTAAATGATAATTCATAAGTAAAACTGTTTATATACTAAAATTAGCATTAAATTTAGCATAAAAACCGCTACTAGCTTGTAGAAAGAAATACTTTCAAAACATTTGCAATACTTAGATTGTCAATGTTTTTGAGAAAATCCTTTGAAGATGCGTAAACAAAATTATTAACAATTTTATGTAATAATTGAGAAATATTCATTGTTTCTTGTATTGAAGTTACAATCACTTGATCTCTGTAACCTTAAGAATTCCAAAATCGTATACAAGTTTCATTGAAGTGAACAATGGTCAGTAATTGGCGTATATTGACACCTTATTTAGAAAAGTCAGACGTGCCTCGTTTGACCCTAGAATAGAACCCGGTACTTTACGCCACAACCAATTAAACCTCTTTTAATGTTTACTAAGGTTATTAGCTAATCAAACGATTGTATAACGAAAGGTTAAGCTGCAAATAAACGGTAATTAACATTAATAATTAAAAATCGGAAATAATTTGTAATGATTAACAAAATTAAAGTCATATTATTAATATATGATAGTTATATAATTGTTAAATAGTATGAAATCAAAATTAGTTAAAACTGAATAATGATAGTTGTTTAACATATAATTAATGAAATAGCTTTAATACCTAATTAACATTCAAAATGGTTTACCTGTATAACCATTATCTTTTTTAAAAAATACTAGTATACGTAAAAATTACTCACAAAAATTGCCCCAAAATAGTATGTAAATGTAGTGTGTATGTAACCACAGCGTGTTTTATCTTGATTAGCGTGTAGAAAACTTGGCACTCGCAGTCTGGGTCATGTAAGAGGATATACGGATATATTCCCAAAGAAAAGTTCATTTCGTATTCCATACATGATGCTGTACAGATATGAATACGTAATATCTTATTTTGTATTCTTAAATGATATAGAATGATGTCAATCGTGATATAATTTTTATACATAAATAAGTATTTCTGACAGTTGAAAACTAGGTTAGATTAGATTAAATGCTTTAGCTTTTTTTAATTAAAAATAAATAAATAATGATATGGGCGGAGATTAATAATTTTCAATTTTAAATGGAATTTTTTTGTTAATTTTAATTAGACTATTTCAGCGAATTTTCTTTAAGTACCTTAGTCTATATAATTGTAAAATGATCTACCGATACCTAGCAGTTGACAAGAATAGGTGAGGTCATATAAATCATGTAAAATATTTAAATACAATACTCTATATGTAATATAATAGAAGAGTAGGATTAAATCAGGTAAGAATTACTTCCTCTTCCTCTCTCTCCAAGTTCAATATAAGCCTCGAATGATTTGTTCGTAAATAAAAACAGACTAGGATGGGCTAATACCTATCACCCCAGCCACCGACCTTGACAGCAAACACCCATTTCTCATTTACGTTGAACACCCCGATCGGTAGTGGGATTAAAAATGACATTTTACATCATACAAAGGTTTATACGACACGATTATCGTATAGCTCGTATGATATTATTAAGAGAAGAATTAAAGTTGACTAACTAGGGTAACTTTTGGTACAGATTAGTAGAGGTTGAGTAAATGGACTATTTATACTGTTATGAATTTCACTATGAAAATTCCATAAAAATCCATCTTAAAGTAAAACGCTGCTCCACTGTGCCACAATCGCATTTACTTTAAGTACAAAATTTTAAGAATATTTGTGTTCAATATTATTTCAACGATATATTGTGCTTATCATTGAAGAAAAATAATACGGAATATAATCTTTGGAGCAAAAAAATAATCTTGTTATTATTTTTAGAATATAACTCATTCGTTTCGCATATTTTTCTTACGATACATTTATCGTATAAATCGATAACGTCAAACTATGAGATAAGCATGTAAATTTAAAATCGCATCCCATAGATTATCTGACATATGATAACATGTCAACGCTAATAAGGCAGTATCTACGTGATGTATCGGAAAAAGGAAGACAATAGATGTCAATGTCACTCCGTCTGTTTGTCAAATTATAACAAACGTCATAACACTTGCGCAATCCGTCAAGAGGCTTAACCTGATATAAATAATTCATACGTTCCTTATTTGTTTCCTGATAAATATTTATTATATTGAATATGCATTAGGATAAATATTAGCTACTGGTCCATACAATGTGGGTTTTTGTTTCCGCATAATACAGGCTATTCAGCGAAAATTAAGATAAATCTTGTTCTTTTTTTCCCTTCATTATAGAGGTAACTCGTTTTGTGTATAAAGATAGAGTTAACGTTTTCGTAATATAGAAATTTACGTAATTTATTTATTTATTTCGTGAGAATTGAACAGACAACCATGTGCACTCTTCAGTTATATCACGAACATGGTTATCTAATTATAGAAACGTCTTTAGATATTTAATAATATTTCATGATATTGCAACATAATATTGATAATCAATACCAATTATAATTATTATATTGATTACTTAAGTTGTTCAAATTATGTACATTTTTATGTTTTTCAACTAGAGGTGTGGAATGCGGTTAAGACCAAAGCTGGTGTTAATATCCTTATATGATTTAAATTTCCTTAAACGAATACTATAAAATATTCATAATTATCTTTACTGGACAATTCTTTAGATAGTAAGTTTTTGTCATTAAAATAAGACTTGACACGAATGTTACTTCTATATTAAGTCTAAAACTATAAACAATATTATTATTAAATAATAATAAATATTTAACAATTTTCATCTACGTAAATATGAAAAACAAATAAAAACTATACGCCAGACTACACCACATGGGAAAAGCAAAAGTAGTTAGCGTAAGCTTCAAATTTAGGTGTCTGGCCGTTTAAAATTCAATACAGACACCGGCAGTCTAAAGAGCAGTCGGCTCCCTTAATACTAGAGCTTTAACGGGCCAATATCGCCCCGTCCGCGTCCGTGCAGTATAAAGACGATGCTTTTGGTAGGGTTGCTAACTAACGTCCTTTTTAACTTTTGACTTCCTTTTTTTAAATGAAGAAGAATATTAAAATTTTCAATCGTATAAGTTAATAGTTTTAATGTTTAAATTAATTAATATCGATTAGTGATTTATTTTTTAAATAACATAAAACCTTTTGATATCTCATATTAAACTTAGTGAAGTACCATTTTTTCGCAAAAAACAGCAAAGACAAGCAGACATCCTAATTGAATCAGTAAACACTATAAAATTCCAGTCTCGCAGCAACCCTAATGCGGGTGGTGTGTGCGTTGCAGACGCGTTCGTGGATCGATACCCCCGTCTGCTCTGCACTGCGGGCTGACCTTGTAGCCGGGTTGTGTGTGCAGTGATATCTAACTTCCAAAATTGTTATTTTCTGTTAGGAATTAATTTTTGAACTATAATTACTTTTTTCACAATTCAGTATTGTTATTATAATACAAATTTTCTCCTAGTTTCTTCCATTCCTAAGATCATTTAGTTTTACAGAGAGATTTTCCGCGAATCCGCCCCATTGCAGTGTTCAAATAGAAGAAATAGGTTTATTTCACGTCACATCTATGAGTCTAAGGAACTCTGACCGCAAGTCAGACGCTAATATAGCTTATAGTCTTTCTTGATAAATAGAGTAGGTATACAATACAAAAAAAAACCCCAGACCAGTAGTTTTTGAGATAACGCAATAAACCGTTCCTACCGATAAGTGTTCCTCTTTTATTTCCTCTTAATGATATTAGTATTGATATATGTAGAAAAGCTATTTATCTGTTCCAAAAAAATGTACTTTGGCCTAGTTTATTTAATTTAACTTCTAGAAACAATTATATTTATAGTAATTTAATTACAATTAAAGAATAGAGTATGATATAATATACCTAAAGCATATTTCACCACGTTAGAAAAACTTTCAACTTCTACTTTGATTGTTTGTTAAAGACTTTAGGCACTTACCAGAGCTACGACATTTTTCCTCTAAATAAACTGTTGTTCAAATACAAAGTTATTTTCATAATTTTAATAACTACTTATATACTCAATATGAAATAAAATTTTAAAAGTTAAGTATAATTGTACATTATAACGTGACTTTAATTCATAATTAAATGCAATTGAATTCGCGGCGGCAATGCCGAAATACTGTGATATAACACAATTATGCTGGCACGCGAGTAAAGTGGGGCAGGTGATCTAGATAACGAGAAGAAACCGTTCTTTCATTGATATCATTTACTGTTTTAACTATTTTATAATACGAAGCATCTCTTACGAGGCTTGAAGCAAAATGTGGCTGTAAACGCGACTGGTTATGGGTTCGATCCCCACCTGAGGATATGAAATATTTCTATTTCCTCCCTCTGGTGTCGAGGCAAAGCGCGGCGTTAAATTCCGCCAAGCCTCGCTAAACATTAGGTCCCCTCTAGCCTGTTGTGTGCAGTGCAGCGTAAATTTTAATTTAATCTCTTATAATCTCGGTATCATTTGCAAATTTATTTGACAATAAAAATGTAGTGTTACAGCACAAAGAGAGACATGTGCAAGTCGAATTCTCACATGTACTTATTTTTTGGAAACACTTGCACAAGTGATTTTTGGCAAGAGTTACCGTTTTATTACAGTTATGATACCGAGCTTTGAGTTTGGCAGTCGTAAAATGCAGGTCGTTGTAAACCAAGTTCGGTGACTTAACTTATATGTCTTTTCATTTAATAATTGCCATTTGATCGATATAAAGTTTAAATAATATCTTTTTTCTAAGTTCTAGAAGAAAAACTATAAAAATATAAGTATATTTTTAATAATACCGTTTAAAGCGGGTCATATTAATGACGTTGACTTATCAACAAACATCAAAATAGGTACATTCATCTGGTTTTCATAAAAGGGGCTTTGGTTTTGGCTAGTGTATAAAAATGAAATACGCTTTAAAAATATAAATAATATTACATAAAAGTATGTAATATAATTATGTTTAAATTTACATAAATTTAGAATATTATTCTTCGTGTCACACCTTATTAATATTTCATGTTGAAATTTTGTAGGCAACATGCATCATACAAGTAACATGAATGAGTTGGTATATACGTTTAATAAATATTTTTTGGATTCGTTACGTATTTGTAGGTCTTGTCGTAAAATTGAATTAAGATATAATAATGAAAACAAAACAGAGAAGATATAAACAAAAAAATTTGACGCTATTACGGTAACACACTGTTAAGACACTCTTTGTCTTATTTTTGAAACGTTGAATCAGCAGAGTAACTTTTCTCCGAATTTATTTACACACAATTCCCTCAAATGGGGACCTAAGCCACAACCATCGCGCTTACAATCCAGTGCTATACCCACTACACCAAACGAACCTCTATCATAAGGCAGATTATAAAATTTTTATACTATAAAATTTTATTTACAAAGTTAACACTTACCATATTATAAGCTAATACCACTTACCATACCATATTATAAATATTTATAAAGTTTAATAAAAACTTTATTATGCACCTTTGAACTCTAAAGGATACTCAACACACCGTTTCTTTAATACCGTTAGTTTTCTTATGGCATAAGATATTTAAAATTCCAATACAAACATAAAATTTATCGAAGTTTTCAACTGCGATTATCAATAGAGATTATCGCGCGAATTTTATGACTTCTTTAAACGTTCAACTGAACAGTTCCGCAGACCATATAGGTCAAGTACCACATTCAGATATGCAAAAAAGATAAACATTGCTTAGACTAGTTCAGAACGAACGGAGGTCACGTACAGGAAGCAAAGTACTGGTCTAAATAATAGCATTATTTATAAAATTATAGTCCTTATTTATATAAGAATAGAATACCCACGTACAGTCTTACGTGGCATTGTTGACATCCTTGTAGGCGAACAGAAATTAGTTGTGGCTTAGCGGAAGACTACTAAATTGGAAACGGAGGAGTAAAAATTGTGTTATTATTTATGGTATAAGTAACTGCCGTAGTAATGCAAGGTCAAAGGGCTGTAAGCGTTTGTCGGTATTTATGTATAATCTAGGAAATGGATGGTAAAGTGGCTATGTCGTCGTATATTATATAATTATTGACTAGCTACCTAATTATAGTTTGTGTTGTTTTGATTTAGTGTTAGATATTTAATTTTTAATTGATGTTATGTTTATGTTATGTGTGAAATAATTATACATATTTTTTTGCGTGGTTTGGAAATAAAAGATTAAATATAAAAAATCTGTAAACGTCTAGTGTAAATTATTCTTTAATTAGTTTTAATTGAAAATACTTATTTAAGTTTTAGGCAATAGATTAAGAAAAGTAAATTTAGTGTTATAATAAAATTTTCAATCAGAATACCTATAGCGTTTTATCATTCAGTATGGTGCCACAGCATATGACTTTAAATGCGACGATTGTGGGTTTCCATTGAAGAGAAGAAATTATTTTCATTTTCATCGCTCTGGTAATAAGGTTGCAAAGCATTGTGTTGAGTTCTGTCACTCAACACGTAATACTTCCACAAATTAGATGAAAAGTGAGGGACGGAGTATTTTAACTAGGATTCTTTTGCCCTCTATCAAAGATACAGCCTAAAGCGTGAAAAAAATAATTCTGCGTCTCCATACAAAGCTTCTGTTTCTAGTACTCAATAATAACAAGTAAATAAAATCACGTAGTCATTCTTTTAAATATATAATCATAGAAAAACTAAGCGGTGTCATGTAAAACAATGGCGGTCGCGCGTCGCTAGCGTCCTTGGCGGGCGACTGTCGCGTGACTGACCCACGCGACTAATTGTACGCACGTCTGCACTTCCACGGAGATGAGGTAAACTGATATTTCGTAGCTTCTTGCAAATTACAGAAGGTTTATCTGTAAACGTTGCTAAATTCAATTGCTATAAATAGTATTGTAGATGTTTTCTTTTCTTTAAAGTATTTTTTTAACAAAGATATAATAATTACACCACTAGGTACTAATTCCTCATGACTTGTCCATCCAAATGTATTCAACAATTTTTATATATATGTAACCTATATGTATGTGACAAGAATTGGTATATGTTACATACAACGTATGCAATTTTAAAATATAAAATTAAACAAATATCGTTTTGACTTTTCAAATAATAATTTTTGCAATAACGATTCTGATCACGTTTAAATTTTTACATACAATTTCAATTTAATCCTTGTGTGGAAATAAGGCTTCGAAATGTGATAAAAATTTTATCAATTATAATTTTTAAGTAAGTATGTTACGAAAATCCTAAGATATTTCAATATTCAATACACTTAACATATAGTATTGTAATGACCGATTTGTGTAATGAGTATACAAAACCAATATAACGAACTGATTATATTCTTTTAATAAGTAGCAAATTATCATTATGGCCAATTTATACCACCTTTCCGCTCCACATTGTTTTATATAACACTGTATTCTTTTTCACAATCGGATCGCTTTATGCGTAATTTATTTTGTAAGTGTTCCCACGGCGTAGGTACGTATAAAAGATACATTCACTTTAAAAGATGTCGATGTGCGTTAAAATCGTTATATACACACTAAATTGAAGAACTAACGGTTCCTCTTGCTACGGCTACGAGTTTAGTTAGCCTAAATTATTTTGAAGTAGAAAAGTTATTATTGTTTTGTTTGTGCATTTCAGTCGGTGATAGATAGAAAATATAAAATAATTAGATTAATACAATTATAACTATTAAATTAGTTCTAAGTTGGTTTAATAATTGAAAGACACTATAGTGCAATTCTTTTAAATACAATTTAAACTTGCCAAATAACATACTATAAACTTAAGCAGTAATTAATAACGTAATTAAAAACTTCCGTCGCTACTGTCTGAACTCATTTTGTTTATAACGAATTTTATGGTGGCGTTAAATCGATAACGTACTTTATAGTGCTCCTTGGCAATAAAAAATTATAGATATAAAGTTTGGCAAGAGATTCAGGGGAGAACCTCGGTTGATATTTGAAAATACTACTTTGGTGTACCAGTCTCTTTTTAGCTAATATCTATCTTCATTTTTTAAAGGACTATTGATATTAAAAATAAACTTTTATTTCAGTACTTTAGATTGTTGTTAGTTTATTTCTCATCAGTTGTTTGAGGTCTCTGTAGCCCGCCTGCCTGCTTGTATTTACGAGACTTACTTTACCTAATAGAGAGCTTAAACGATGTCTTACATACACTATCAACAATACCATCAAAAATCCTCATTTGCGTTAAAATGCGTTTTTACACCAACGCGTTTAGCGTACAAATAAAAATTACTTAAGTCCGAGCAACCATGACGATTGTGTAAATTACGGACCTAGAAACGGTATACAGTTTCTTGATAAATGTCAACTTTATGCTAAACTACTATGAGTTGAGTTTATCTGAATAGCTAGTTAGATTTACTAGAAATGAATGTTCATATGTAAGTCCTTTTTATGACAGGTTTTTATTGCCATATTCTCAGATTTAATACTGCAAATTGCTGAATAAGTATACATAATATAGGAATAGACGTGTCTTATTAATAGCCTTATATAATAACACCGTTACCATATTATTTTAAAATTTATGACAAAATTAATGATTTACATTTATTATTTCCATTTGTTTATGTTAAAATAATTGTCATTCAATTTCTATGATATATTATAATTTCAAGTGATACTTAAGATGCAAATGTAATTACAGAATCGAGTCCTTTATTATATGTATTGTATAATTAATATTAATATTAATATTAATTTATTTATTTTGTATTATAAATATAATTTTATAATACAAAATAAATAAATTAATATTATTAATTATATTGTATTTTGAAATTTTATAACTGTTTGCAATTAATGTAAGTGTGACTTAAAATATAACCCATATTTAAATCAAATCATAAACAAGAGTTGCAACAGAATAGATTGGAATATTTGAAGAAATATAACAGGTATGCCTACGAGATCTGGATAGATCAGATGTCGCTCGACATAGTTGTGTCAATGGCCGCCCACCTCTCGAGTGTTTTGGAATTGGTTTAATGCAGGCGAATCGAAATGCTTCGAATTTTAGACCGTAACAGGTAGGAAAGAGCTATTTTTTAAATGTCCAGAAAATCTTTAATGGATTGCTTATTATAATTTTCATTTCAAATTAAAATTCTCGCTAGATTCTTTAGTATGATGACCACATGAAATCTATATGGTATCTATATATACAATATTTTTTAACCGACTTCTGTAAGAAAAGGAGGTTATCAATTCGACTGTATTTTTTTTTTTTTTTTTTTTTTTTTTTTTTTTTTTTTTTTTTATGTTTGTTACCTCATAACTTTTGACTGGGTGGACCGATTTTGAAAATTTTTTTTTTATTTGAAAGGTGAAGCTTCCCGAATGGTCCCATTTTTTTTTGGTCCATGTCTGACAATGGTAACTATGAGAAAATCACATAAGTCTTAAATTTGCATTAGGTATGTGCGCGACAAATAGCCGAATAACTCAATGTCGCGCTAACCGATTTTGATGATTCTTTTTTTATTTGAAAGGATACACTTCAAGGATAATTTGGTGAAAGTTTGGTTAGGTTCCGTTTATGGAATCCGGTGAAAATTGAGAAAGTTTGAAAAAAAATGATTATACTGTAATAGTTACAAGCAAAAACTTTTTAAATTGATGTCAGAAGTGAGATTCCTGATCGTTGCATTTCTTTTCAACCAATCTCAAAAAATAGGATATTCTCATTTTCAACCAACTTCAAAAAAGGGAGATTCCGAATTCACCCGAATACTTTTTATGTTTGTTCTTGTCAATATACTAAAATGTAACTTTGCACAAAAATAATAGCTAATTAAATGAAGTTTTACATAGAACAATCACAACCACTCGTTGACAACCACTACCACCACCATCACCACTCGTTCAAGAAGCATCATTTTAAGATCTACTCATCACTAAAAATCGTAAAATAAATTAATTTTTAACAAAAACAAAAACCGACTTCTAACAACGAACTAAAAAGTGTAAAATAATTATATAAAGATTTTATAATTTTGAAGTCGGTGTCAAACTAATGCTACAACACCTTTACTACAATATCTAATTACTAAGCCTGTTTGTTTTACTTGGCACCGACTTCAAAATTATAAAATCTTTATATAATTATTTTACACTTTTTAGTTCGTTGTTAGAAGTCGGTTTTTGTTTTTGTTAAAAATTAATTTATTTATCATATTTAGATACTTAACTTACTTATAATAATAGTTACATAGATAATTTAATATACAAACTTCTCGTTGTCTTTGACATTTTTGTCACCCATAACAAATTAAAAATCAAATAAAAAAAATAAAATGAAATATTTTTTTCGTCGTGCCAAAGCAACGCTAAATGCTTTAAAGCTTGTGCAGTGCTCGAGGTTAATTAAGTTTAAATATTCCTTTTTTCTATTTGCGCTATACGATATCAAAAGCTTTTTTATTTGATATGCCCATCATGGGGTGCATAAAGAATTCGATGTCCGCCATTTTTGAGAGTTCGCCATATTGGTCTTAGGAATATACCATCAGAGATCACCAAATTAAACATAAAGATAATTTTGTTATAAACCGAAATCATAAATATTTGTAAGTGAAAAGTGCATATCGACGCCGCTATAGCGTCTAATTATGTTTCATAAACGTGCCACGTCTCCGATTAAGAAGGAAAGAAAAGAAATGAGTGTATTGACACTAGGTTCGTTTTAACTACTCCGCTAAGAGATACAGCGTAAAGTTGAGAAAAAGTAAAAAAATTAAATGCAGAATTTAATACAGCCAATTACCCAGTGGACAAGATTGCCCATAATAAGTGTTGTAATTTCGTTATTCTAAAAGAAATCGAGCCAAGTTTCAAACGATTAAGTTAAATTTACTATGACATCGTGATATTGTAACAGCAATTGTTTGGCAAAGAAGGTAATATGACTAATTTAAGTTAAATGGTAAGCCAGTGACTGTGAATTGCCCTATAAGATGTGACTTGTTTATTTATATTTGAATATTAAAGTTTCTTTATTGCAAACATTTTATAGTTTAGTTCTTTAGGGCCTTGTTTTGTCATTTTATAGAGTATATAGGTATAGTTTATATAACGAATGTAGAAATTGTCTTGTCATAAACATATTAAAGTTGCAATGCATTTTTATCGTAAAATATATTTGGAGCAACGTACCTAACCCATACCGTACCCAGGGTACCCCTGTATGCCGCACATAGCAGGGCAGAGGGAAACTGCAAACTTAGTGCTATGACACTCCGGTCCCATTTAGTCACTTCGGATTCCTGTTTTCTTATTATCTAAATATTTATTCAGTTATTATTATTAGATAATTATATATTGCACTTTTGTATATAAATTTAGGTCACTAGCATTAGCTCTATTTTTAAGTATAAATGCAATAGGTCAGCGACAACAAAAAACGATTATCTTTTCTGTCATAACAAGTAGGAAATAACACTTTCTTTATATAACTCACAACGGATATGCAAACGATCAACTGGAGCATATATGGACAATGTTATCATAATAACTTATTTAGCATTCTGTAGACGCCGGTGAATTAAATGTAACTGTTTCTGACATAGATACGTTACTTATATATATTTATGCAAGTTCAGTGACTTCCTATTTTGAAATATAAAAAAATATTTATAAGTTTTTTTTTTAATAATGAAAGTTGCCCCCTTATTTAAAAAAAATGCTATATTTATTTTTTTCATTAAATTTTTTTGTTATTATATTTATATAATATTTTACATAATCACATTTAATTTAGAAAATATATTTTTCTTTGTAATACAAAAGGCTGCAATATAATTACTACCAGCACGCACAGGCTACGCGCTAATCTCCAAAGCCTGCGTAACCGACGTTTCCGTACACTGCCGCACTTAATGTCAAGTTCAATTATTTATGTATCGTATATGGTATTTGAAATCTCTTGTTACTTATTATTTAAGTGTTTTGATCAGGTTTATGGCAATTTATTATGTATTTTTTTCCATATGGTAGGTAAACCAATATTAAGTTACTTGTGCTTCATTTGGCGTTAATCTTTTGTAGGAAATGAGATTTTTTGGAAATTTGTTCTTAATATAGCTTTTTTTTTACAAAATTATACATATATAGATAATTCATTTTTAAAGGATGTCGTCATGTGGCTGGTATGGATCTGAGATGCCCAGGACCGGCAGGATTGGCACTCTATGAGGGAGACATGTAGAGCAGTGGACGACGATAGATTGAAAAAATCCTTTTAAACATCCTACCTGTTACGGTTTAGATGGAGAACATTTTGTGCCAAATCAGCCGGTTCTCCACTTTACACAAATTAAGAGACGTTTTATCTAACCTGAGCGGAGAAATATAAATATTCAACAATTAGAACCGCAACCATTGTGTGGAGCTGAAGTCTATAAGTGCCATTTTTAGTTGGCAGATTTGGATTTAAGAAACTTTGTTCCCCACGCACGGCCGAATTTTTGTGATATTGCTTGTTGAGTGGTGGAACTTAACGCCGCCCTTCATCTTCCTAGAGCGAGGAATAGTAACTAAATTATTCTTTCGAGTGGGTCCACCACAGCTGTCACCTTACAATCAAACGATATCCCACTGCGCCATGACAGCCTCAACAGTTTTCTCAATACTTACCTTTATAATATTTCTTATCTATACCAAATGCTCAATAAGGCGGTACAAGATGTCGTTCATAAATAAATTGCATTACTAACCTATGTTTACACGTGTCGGTAAAACTTAGGCCTCTTACAACCAGGCTTTCCCGCGCGATTACTTTCTTCGAACATCTTTATGGTATGAACGATGCAAAAAGTGATGAAAGTTCGATCGTGTCTAGAAACTAGGTAACCAGGCACATTAACTTTATTGTATATTTATAATGTAGAAACGAAAATAAGAAAACTGCTCGCGAGCCATGTTTTCTTTTGTTAATTATCTTTTAATAGTGGTTGCCGATGGATTTTACACGTTTTAGTTTTATCTGTGGATACGTAATATAATAGTGTTATGCAAATAGGTAAGGTTATTTTTTTGTTTAAATCGGTTGCATTTACAAGACAATGATGAGTCGACAAGTCCAAGGTATTTTAACTTGAAGTTATTTACATTTTTAAATATCAATAAATTAGTAGGATAAATGAAAATATTTAAACAAATTTATAAATAAAAATTCTAGAGCTGTAGACCCATATTGCCCATATATAAACTTTTTGAACTATTTACTTACTTAAATTTAAATTAGTATAGGTACTTCGACAAGTGGCCGTTTCCTAAATATTTATGCTATGCAGTTATTTATGGGTAGCGAAAATTTCTAAAAATATTTCTACAAAGATAGAGATGCTAATAACTTAAATAAACAACAAGAATAGTAAAATGACGAAGAGGCTTGATAAGAACGAATAGCTTAGCGATCGAAGTACAATTTTACATGTTTTCTAAAAAAATATTAATAATATTTGAAATTCAGATCAGCATTTACTAAGCGCAGCACGCCTACCGCTTCCTAAAAGTCAACAATTTTCTAACACCTAATAGGTTTCCTGAACGTAACGAGGGGACCATACAATCGGTGATGTAAAAACATTATTCGCAATGGTTACACAACCAGAATAGGTGATGCCGTTATAATGACTGTCAATAGACAGCTCCGTGGTGGTGGTGTGCCACGGCCTTAATTCTTAAAATGGAGTACTGCAATTTGTGACCTGGACACGCGATGCCGAAAATACGATTCGTTTATATATAGTTCTAGTATAGAAACGGACATGTCTATAGCTCTATGGTTTTTTATTATATCTACTAATATGCATCTTCGTTGCTAGGTTATGCTAGGTTGCTAGGTTGCTAGGTCTATTTTTCGTGGATTTAGAATTATTCTGTGATGAGTGTCGTAGGTGCTGGCCAAGCTGTTCCTGTATGAATCATTTCTGTTTATTCGATAATGAGACCCTAATTATTAAAACATTTTAATAGATTTTCTTGAATATAAAAGCTGATTGCCTCATTTTCCATAAGTATACCTAAGCAATTTTGACGATACGACATATTGCGAGAATATAACTAGATTTAATTTAGATTAATCACTGGGTAAGGAGTAGTTATGCTATAAAGATATTTAAGTTACGATAGAACATAATATAATTTTTAAAATGTGAAAAATCTCCTTTTTAAACTGAAATGAAAAATGACGTTTTCACTACGTCTCGGGTCGTGCGATGAAAAATGAGCTCAATTGATCTATCGTCCTTTCCGCGGAACATTTAGATGTCGTTTATCATTGCAGCGTACCTTTAGTGTGAAAATATTTAATATCTAACAATATTAGTAAGCAAATATTTGTTTAAAAAACCAAGCATTTATATCTCAAAGCATGAGAGAGAGAAAAAGACCTAAAATTGACAGAAAAGATTTAAGACACTACGTTCTCCGCTATCCGCCACAATTAACAACATGGCGTCTTGAGGACTGGAACTCAAGACTGCAATTTGTCTTCTTTCTGTCAATGCGGGATAATAAATATAATTCATTGCCCCGAGCGGAGATCGAACCTGTAACTATTTCAATGTGTTACATTAATTTCTAATATTTGTTTATTCGCATATATATTTCGTCGATATCATCTACGAATATATCACTTTAAATCTCGGTAAATTTTTCGAATGGCAACATTTTGTGCTCTTTTCGTCTATTTATTTTATATATCTTAAACCATTTCAGATTATCTTAAGCTTATCATAGGTCAAATCGTTTAACCCCCCATAACAACGTGACAACTCCAATTGTTTTCCAGTAGCTATTTAATAACATCAGGAAGCGAGCGTAGACCATTTAAATAGAATCCAACATTCCTATACAATAATAAATAAATTTGCGATTGTTGATTTTATAATTGGTTCGTATCGGCCGCTTTATTCCGTGTTGGAGCAAAACCTTGGATTAGTATTCATTTAATTCATGTGATTTCAGGAATGCTGAATATGGAATTCTATTGTACGGAACACGTTTTTGCCCATAGTAAATACACAAGGTTGTTATCGACTTGTTATCAGTTTTATTCCTTTAAAGCTGGCAGGCTGATGGAACCTAGTGTTAAGACACTATGTTTTTCGCCAAATTCTCAAAACCAGAGCGAAGAAAAGAAAATATTAAATATCACATTATTGAATAGGAATCGAACCTACAAACTGTCGCGTTTAAAGAATGCTTATGCTCCTGAGCCACAACTGGCCTCATTAGATGTTTTGTGCGATCAAAAAATCTATTCTATGTGTTAATAAGAAAATAATAATTACGTAAAGTTTGAGATGTGAGATGGTATGAAAAAATATAAGGTATTATGGAAATATTTGTAATTTCCATACTATCAATATTTCTGAATATTCTATAAGATGGGTAGAAAGCGCATTGAAAATGAATGGTAAGTAGATAAAGTTTTAAACTTACGTTATCTTCTAGATATTTCGCAACTTCAGAAGTCGTAATTATTATAAATCTCGTCGGGGGTCCTTACACTTTTAACCTGACACCACTTGGTATGCTGTTCATGGCTTCACCTCGCTTTCCAGTCTGCTTATTTATTAATAATTTCTAGCTAAATTATTCTACTAACACAATAAACAAGATTTTAATCATAAACAACAATTATTATTTGAAATGTAAACGTTTCTTGCTAAGAATGTTGCAGAATACATTTAGCCGTCGACGGTTACGGCTCATTACTTATCCCAGTAATGGAATAATCCATTTCTGCTCTCAATTTGCACCAATGAAATATTTTATTTTAGCTTTACGATATATCCCACATATATAGGAGGGTAAGAAGAGGGAACCTGGGAACCTAGTGTTAAAACCCATTAAAACCGTCCATTTCCCACTTTTTGCCGAGTTCTGGAGGCATTGCTTTGTTGAGGGAACCATTAGCACCAGAATAAAAAAATTATTATATTCTGGTGCTAATGGTTCCCTCAAAATATTTGTTGTTTAATATTTTAATTTGTTCGCGTTGGTGTTGAGACAAAAATCGCGGCGTTAAGTTCCGCCACTGATACAGAGTATAGCTGTTTATTATTAATCTTTCATTCCAAGTCAGCATCGAATCCACAACCTGTCGCTGTGCAGTCACACGCTAGTGCCCCTGTGCTGTAATATAAACAATTTGTTAATAAACGTATATTTGTACAGTACTTAAAGCAAAATCTCTTCACGACGCGGAGAAGAATAAATCAACAAAACGTTGTGCAACATGATTCAGACAGCATTGTACTGGCTGTTAACTTGTAGTGTCCATAACGTGAGCGTTTGCCTTTTAACTTACTTATGTTTAACTCATTAGAAAATAGATTCTACTATTATTAATTTAAAGTTAATTTTCGCACTAAAAAAAAATATATCAAAGGGATGCAAAGTAAGGTAAAATTTCCGATTATGGTAATGCGTTGTCTAAGAACCGTTACTGAGACGCTGAAATTATGTCGCTTTATATAATTATACCACTTCCGCTATGAAGCTTAGTGTCTTTGAGTACCGTATTCGTTGTAGGGAGAAATTAATGTATTCTATTATTTCCTTGTTTGTAGTAAATAATGGCTCAAGTGCTGTAAAAGGCTAATAAGTGTTTGTCAATTAGAAATTAGTTTATAATTGTATTATATTAGGTTCCATTTGTCACGTTGATATCCTTATAGCTTTATTATGTGATTTAATTATGGTATTATACTTTATTCCACTTCCAATTTTTATTTTGTTCAGTGTTCATATATGTAATACGGATTTGCATGATTATTGTATCAGAAAAGCTTAATTTAACGGTTATTTTCGCAATGGAGAAATGATATTAAAAAAAAGCTTTTAATTATGATTATGCCGTGTGAATAGAGTCTACTTTCGTCTATTTTAGCAATTTTGGATTGAAAAACGAAAATGTTTTAAATATGACTTCTATCAATAGCAGGCGTTTAAATACTTGCCAAATTCTGATGCTACTTAGTTTTTTTTTTCATTTATCGACTGAGCAGTATGCCATGATGCCATGATGAAGTGGCATGCCACTTCAATCTTTCATTGTTCTCATTATACAGCCAAAAGAAAGAAAATGTTTCTCAAGCAAAGTCTGTATTTATATTGAGTGTTATATAATCGATTATGTTTAACTAAGCGTTAAGTAGTGGTATCCTAATTCATAGTATATTTGCTCACTTAGAGGTTGGTTTTCCAAACCTTTTACCATATTTCGCGCGGTATCTTGTCGACAAGTTATTAACTCGGCTGTTGACGGAAGTTATTAATCCAATTACCGCGTGTTGCTCAACACAGATATGAACTTGTTACCTGTTAATTTAACAAAATATGGTATGATTAAGATGGATCTTTTTGCTTGGTATTATATCTTATTTATAATATACTTTTTCGGTATTTTTCAAAAATGTATATGTTCAATTAAATTAATTATTTTATATTATTAGAAAAAAAAACACGATTTTATATAATAATATTTTTAGTACAATTGAAATTTACGCCGTCTTTGGAGATCGCTGTGTAAACAGTATAACTGACGAAGTATTGCGTGAAAGGACACGGTATGGTTATTAGCTTACCGCCTTGGTCTAAAACCATCATGTCAAGGGCTTTACCTGTTAAAAACTTATTTGTTTAGCATTTCATGGTGTACACAAGGTATTTACGTAAAACGTTGTCTTTTAGTTACAAGGCTTTTCTGTTTAACGTATGCTTGTTCTGTTGAGTGTTGAAATGCTCAATTTTTTTTAAAAATGTGACTGAATTGAATAATATACAATATAAATACTGTATATTATTTTATGTACATATTTTTAGTGTACCCCGCATATGTAGCAGGGTAGGCCAAGGGAACCCAGAGTTAAGACAATCTGATCCCCACTTTCCACGGAATTTTCAAGGCATTGAGTGTTGGATGGTGGAACTCAACGCCGCGCTTTACCTTATTGGGAGAGCGAGAAAATGAAAATATTAATATTAGTGTACGAAATTATTTACTCGGGAGAATGAAATATTTATTAGAAATATTAATATGAACCTAATCTAACATACATCTCTGAATATATTTTCTTTTTTCTCACAGTATAAATTAAAAAAAATAAACGTGAATTTGATAAAGAACCTATTACTATTATTAATTTACACGAGATTCCTAATCCATTTAAATAAGTGTCTTTTCTCGCAAATCAGCCAAATCGCCATATTTCCCCGCAACCGGTCGAGAATGCGGCTCGCACTGTCGCAAGTGTTACACAATCCTCTAAAGTCTGAGATGTGATATAAATAGTGGCCATACACTTTATTGATTCAGGTGTCCCTATAATGCAATGACAAATGGGATAAGTCCCGCGTCCACCTCCGTGCTTACGTAAGCGTGGTCACGCTACACGTCTTGTTTGCGAATAAATATAAATTATTCGTGATATAGTTTTCATCATTGCACTTTAGTGCTAATCTTCGTAATAAAATAGGCTGTTTGTCTGTTTGTTTGACTGTATTTTTTTTTTTAATTTGGCTTAGGAATAGGCAGAGAGGATAAAAGATAAAGGAATTTAAGGTCTCTCTCTCTAAAAAATCTTTTAAAAGCTTTAAATAAAATTGGACTACAAATAAAATTGTAGAGTATAATGTTTTTGTCTTATTAATCCTTTAAAATATACGTAACATGTATCAAGAACTCTGAATTATACCTATACTAAGGCTTTATTACAACATCGTATAAATTATCAGATTATTATATTGAAGTGTGATCGAAATCTATGCGTATTTTCATATAAATAGTCCAATTATTTTGTCGTTACTGGAGAACTAGTGCTTTACTAACTGGTTATTTACAGTGCTGTCCTATTAAATACTTGTGTTTTGTCATTTTAACTCATATTTTCATTAGAATGTTTATTTATTGTATAATTGCGAGTATTTCAACCAAATATGCTAATCTATAAAATTATACAATCTTTCTAATATGATTTTATCGCGTGTTAGCCGAATCAGCGACCTGCACTAAATAGTTATTAGGGGAGTAAAATACCACCCCTAATTAAATGTTTATTCATACATATATTCTTGAAGCATGTTATTTTTCATAGTTTTTTTAGTTTCATTTTAATAAAATAATGAAAAATTTGTAATTTTACATTTTATTACCCTGAATAAGGAGCTAGCTCAACTACAGCTACGACATTTTTATCTACATCTTGCATCTCATCTATGTTTCTTTTTTTTCACTATAAAATACTATATAAATGGTTCTAACCTATATACTTTCGTTCCAGAGCATGCCACCGCCCGCCTAAGGCATGAGTGGGCGCGGAGCGGGGGGGCAGCGCTGCCAGCTCATCTTGCAGCGTTGCCTCGCGATCCATCTCACCAAGCCGGGCAACGCGCCAGATGACTTCTGGATGTACGACTCTGGTTATCTACTGTTCCAGGTTTGTTGTGTTTTTTTAGTTTAAGATGTCTTTAATGTTATAAAATGCGGAATGCGAATGAAAATAAAAAAAATCAAACTACTTATTTCGAACAGTTCGCTTTAGAACTTATAATATATTGTATTTTTTTTTATATTAATTCGGGTCATCATTGTGGGCAAATAATGGTAATCAAATATATTGGTTTATGGTTTTACCCAACTACGTCAAAAGGAGAGTAATATCGTTGAATTAGCAGGCGAGTTTTTAGTTTAATACTAATAATTTTAATAGAGAATTTAACATAAATCTTTTGAGATAATTAACAATTATGTTCTTTGATTATTGGAGTGCGTGCGAAAGAAAGGGAAGCGAAACTTTATGAGTGCTCATAGTCATAAAAAGTACACATGAACCACTCATTTCTATACTGTTTTATTGCACTTTCGTTTTCCGATGCGTGAGGAATTACTCTGTTAGTATCAATGTTTATTCTATACTGAGAAATATACATATGTATGAGTACATTATTTTGATTACTTACAGATCGGTTGTTAATTATGCTAATGAAAGTTAGATAATATTAAAAGATTTAGTCAGACTTTAATCAGAATTAAAATAATAATTAGCTTATATTATACAATATCTTAAATTAACTTTGCGTTGTAAGGTCTGAAAATATTAGAGCTTTAGTTTACTTTTCCAAAAAAAATCTTTCGCTATAAAATTTTGGATGGATGTGCTTGCCTTTCAGTTGCAGTCAATTAACCATTTCCTTATATCTAAACAAATATTGTTATTATTTTCTGATATCAAATTATAAAATTAGAAAAATAGAAATAAAAGGTAAACTCTACTGCACAGTCAACTTAATGAAGGTCTTCGTTCTAAAAGGAATACCTACTTGTCCACAAACGATACCCCCCCTTTATCTAGTTAGGATGATATCTCAATCACTGAGGGCTGTCTGAGATAGCAGCTGCATTTGTAGAGATTCTGATTAAAACCACATTCATCATTCGTCTTACTACAGATTGCAAAGCCACAGATGCCACGTCTAGACGTATACGCGTCATGCAGCTTCACGTTAAAACTTAAATTTTATTATTAGACTAGTGGGCGCGCGCAGCTTCGCCTGCTTATTTGGACCCTAAGGGGTGAATTCTAATAAACCATGAAACACGTGTTCAATAAAATATTTTTGTCTAAATTTTTAATTTTATAAAAATCGGTGACGACTTAAAGTTTTTCCATACAAACTTACAACCCCTTATTTGCACCCTTAGGGGGAGAATTCCAGAAAACGATGAAACACGTGTTCAATTAAATACTTTTAAAAATCTAAATTTCAAATTTTATAAAAATCATATGCAGATTTAATTTTTTTTCCATACAAACTCTCTACCCCTATTACACCCCTTTAGGGTTAAAATTTTTCAAAATCCCTTCTTAGTGGATGTCCAGATTACGAAAGTAAACATCTTTCCGAAATTCACGTTTCTACGCACAGCGGTTACGGCTGTGCGTGCGTCTTACCTCAGTCAGTGAGGACAATTCCTTTTATATATATAGATAAATAAAGACTTCTTGTTGTTTCCATTTTTTAGTAGTACAATAAAAAAAACATTAAGTAAAGCCTGGCAACATTATGTTTTTTATTTTTGACCGGAATAATTGTTGTCAGTCGATGTTTATAATTTACTACCTAATTGCGAACGTAACTCTTCATATTTGAAATCACAATTACATTTCAAAAACACCTCTGAAATTTAGTTACCGAAAAGGCGTTTAATAGACTATATTAGCTTATTGAAAGATCTTAAATATAGCTTTGCTATCTGGTAGTTGTATTTATATAGTACATCATAATTGCATTGCATTACATCATTCACCGCAATCAAGTGGTTTCAATAATTAATTTAGATGTGGGTTTGGGATAACTATTTAAGATGTGATATCTTTAAAAAAGCATATACTCGTTTAGTACTACAGAAGTATTATTAGATGTAATTAACTACAGTCCACCTTAATTTCATACGAAGAATTAAATAATATTTAAAAAAATTATGCAAATTCAATTAACAATTTGAAGAAAATGTACTGTTTATATTCTATTGAAATGTGAGAAGCTCATAATAATAAAAATAATGTTAATTTAGTAGCGTTATATTGTAAAAGAACTTTTACAACATCGTTAGTGTAATATTACATCATAATATAATATATTATAGCCCTTGTATAATACACGGAAAAAATGCAATAATTTCGGTTAGTTATTGCGTGTTAGGGTGATATTTTTAACGTCTTTACAACCATAGTATAGTCGTAATGCTTGAAAATGTAAGTGCCGCACGCAGGTCGACACACATACGGAGTTACCGCCGCCGTTGTATTGACATCTGGGCTACCTTAATTAAAAGTAAGAACTTTATTATCATATGCATGTTTTTTAGGATTTTGATTAATACGAGGGGCATTCAAAAAGTAAGTTTCGCTGGTCTGGCATTTTTAATGAGCACCATGTAGCGGGCTCACACTGAACATAGTTTCAGTTCTGGGTCTGCTGGTAAGATCGGCACCGATATTTATGACCGAAAATAGTTTTTTTAGCAGTCTAAGCTTGATAACAATGGAAGTACCATTGGAAAACGTGTCCAATATTGAATTGCGTGCAGTTATTAGATTTTTTACTGTAAAAGGACTAAATGGAAACAATATTTACAGTAAATTAGTGCAAGTTTACGGTGACAACTGTATGAATGTGCAAATGTGTGACGATGGCGTACGATGAACAGCGTACGGGGCGGTCAAAAACAGCCACTACAGACGAAGCTATCGATGTTGTTGAAAAAATCATTCAAGATGACAGACGACTGACTATTGATGATATTCTTGTATTGATTCCTTCTGATATTGAGATTTGCCGAACTTCAATCTTTACAATCTTGAAAGACAAACTGGGTTACCGCAAAGTGTGTGCAAAACAGGACACGTCTTTTTTAAGGAAGGTTTGCTTAAACTTCAATACAGACATAAAAAATGTATCCAAGTCGAAGGCGACTATGTAGAAAAATAGTTTAAAGTTTTAAATAATAAATAAATATGCGTTTTTTAATTTAAAAATTGTTTTTAACATCATTCAAAAAATAGGGAAACTTACTTTTTGAATGCCCCTCGTAGAAGCCGTCTTGGCGCAGTGGCACAAAAGTGTCATAGTAAACGCATTGGTTGTGGGTTCAGTTCCCATTTGGGGCAAATCCCACTGGGACGTTTAATTATGTTTTAAATATGTTTTGTTTGAAACATATACAAATATGATATGATATTTACAAATACGTTTTACGGCGTGGTCTTCGATTAAATATTACTTTTCAGCTATTTAAATTTTTTCCTAGAATGACAGCTGGCTCGTTTTCCTTACCATCAGTTTTATACTGTATCCTGCACACAGCAGGATAACCTAGTGTTAAGACATTCCGTTCCTCATTTTCGGCCGAATTCTGGAGGCATTGCATGTTGACTGGCGGAACACGACGCCGCGCTTTGCCTCGACACCAAAGCGATGAAATGTTATTTCCTCAAATGGTGATCGAACTCACAACCAGTCGTGGTTACAGTGTGCCGAGACTGGCTCCAGCCTGGCCTATTTGCTTAAGATACAGATTGGGAAAAAAGACACGACAATATAATAGTTATTGCATAAATATATTAAAGAAATATAAATAACATTATAACTTAAAGCAGTTACGTTGGACAGGTGATTGCAGAAATTGTAATTTATCTCTATTAAATTTGCAGAAGCTCAACAAAATTGAACCCGCACGTTACGTGAGATCACGAACGTAATGTTTAAACGTACCGCGTCGGCGTTGTGATGCTTTGATAGTTTGTTTTTTAACGTTTGTTTGTTTTTACTTTTTTTGATAAATTTGGTTTGCTGTTTGTATGTTATTTCACTAATAGGGAAAATACCATAATTTCCTTTTTTTATTGCTTTCCTGACAATATTCTTTTAATCAAAAAGAAAATTACCGCCTGAAGAGCCTGCAATCGTTTATTCAATGTTCTATTAAATTTATAAAAATATAAACTCGTTACAGTAAATAACTTAAATTCGATTCTGGTTCTATATATAATAGTGACAAATTTCTTATAACTCTAGTGATAAATTTTCGCAAATTTTAATATGAAACAATAAAATACAAGAATATTTGCTAAATATACTCCGCACTTTACTGTATTAGAAAGTAAGCGCGGGTCATTCGGTCCCTAATAAATCTTATACGTACGTTGTTGCGCGTCATCTTTTCATTCAAAATAAATGGACTTTATTGTAAAACTTTGTGCTGAACAGGAATAATACGGCCTTTTATATATACGTATAGGTATAATGTAGCGTAACAACTAAATATGATTCGTCGTCTTTACGACAATGGCTCGAAAATTAAGCGGAAAGTAGAGAACGTAGTGTCTCAGCACTGACTCAAACTTCGTCTGCCTATCCTGAAACAGAGGAAAAAATAATAAAAAAGATACTTCATTCATAGTCTTCAGTTCCTTCAGATCCTGGGATGTTTATATATATATTTGTAGTATATTTTTGAAGTAATTCGTGTACAGATAAGCTATTTTATATATCGCTTTTTATTATCTTTTCATTTAGCTTCACGCTGTACCCTATATACAGAATAGGCAAAAGGAATATAATGTTAAAACACTTTCTCTTCTCTTTCCGCCCGCCGCCGTATCTGCTTATCAAATGGAGAAAATGAAAAAAAAAATACAGTTCTCCTTCTTCTTTTACCGCTGTTTGTTTCGACTTAAAAATTACTTGTAGTTAAATAAGTACAAGTATATACAAAAAATATATGTCACTCTATATAGCGGAAATATGAAAACGAATGTATTAATGTAAAAGTGTTATGTAGAAAGAATACAAAAGTAATACAACAAAACTGAATGGATCGTTATTTTCAATTTGGTTCAAACAATGGATCTCTCGGTCGCTTTTGTTTGTTCACAGATTTTATCTGGCTGTGTAGAGACTAGAGACACCAGGTTGGGAGACTTTACTTGGATTTATTTAAATGTGGATATAGGAATTTAAAAAAAAAAAATAAATCAGTTTCACGACGGGATACACCCGCACACAGCAGGGTAGGCAGAGAGAATTTAATGTTAAGACATTCGGTTCCCGACTTACCGCCCAATTTTTGTAGGTATTGGGTGTTGAGTGGCGGAACTCAACGCCGCGCTTTGCCTTGACAACAGAGCGAAGAATTGAAAATATACATTTAAATAAATATTTCATTTCCTTGAATCGGGATCGAACCCACAACCATTTACAGTCACACAAATGTGCCCCAGCCCCACGACTGGCAAGCCTTTAAGACTTATGTTTTTTTATATTTAATTTTTTTAATATAAATTATAAATATCCATTCATTTCTATAGATAGGCATTGATTGAAACATAAATCTCAATTAAAACTTTATAAATATGAAAAAATCTCAGATTTTCTTTACAACTGGAAACCCTGGGGTGTCGCTCCGTAATTTCCTCTGCAGACGAATCCGGGACACTTGTGAACAAAAATAGGAAAGGATCAAGTTTCTATTATGATTAGATGAGATTGTCCAATGGTTTTATATTAGAGCGCTGTAATAAAATAGTTTTAGAACAGTTTTATTGGTCGGCGGTCTCGGTCTCACACCAATGTTTGTTCTGACAAGGAATTAGCTTAAAACGTTACTGTCTCGTGGTTTATAAATTTCACAAGAGCTTTTAGTGCTTACAGTAACTTTTAGTGTGAAGCTTTCGATATAACATGTAGTTGACAAAATTACGCTTGTAAATGTAAAACACTCTAATTTACCAATCTAAAGGACTATGTAATGGTAGAAACAGATAATATTATAATATATTTCCAATATTTGTAAATAGTTGTTCTTTCAGCAGAAAATAGGAACATTAGTCATTTAACACCATGTTTCCTTTGATAAATATCATTTAGTATTTTTTCTATTAGTATTTCTTCGACTACTGTTCAGACATTCCTTGATCCACGCATCGACCAAGTTTTGAGACATTGCTTGATGAACGGCGGAACTCAGTGTAAGACATTGTGCCGTGCTTAATATTGTTACCAAAACGAAAGAATAAAAACAGCTCACTCTTCCGAGTGGGAATCGAAGGCACAACCGTTGTGTTTACAGTTACGACGGTGTCATATATTTAGTTATATGAAATATACATTTGAAAAAAAAAAAGAATATAGTGAAAACAGGTAAATTCGGTCATGCGTCTAGTATTGCTATAAGAGGGAAATATAAGATCGTTTGAGGTTGACACGTTATGCTGAGATGTGTACGCTTCTGTAAGTGGTACATTCTGTCGACCACTTCCTCGTCGAGTGTCTCTATTGCGTTAGTGTTCTACATTAACTTGGAAAAATTATATTATAATATAATTATTATATGAATAGGCATTGTGATCACGTTTTACAAAAACTTTTGTAAATTTCATCTTGGTGGGCGTAACTGTAGTCTATATATAACAATGATAATATTCCAAGGTAATTGTTTGTTGATCGGAATATTCCATTTATAAGCCAATTAAGCTTTACTTAAAAATTACTTTAGGTGTAATTCATTCTAATTAGTTCAATAATTATTATATTATTAGTTTATTTAAATATTTTTGCAATGTTTTACAGGTGAATACAAAAAGTGTTTTTTTCCAATTTAATGTTTATTTTATACATTGTACCTACACGGAATACGTAACGGGCCAGCAGGCATGCACATGCTATCACTGTGCCAGAGGAACTGCAGCTAAAACGATCAATATCTATTTCTTTGATCCATTTAAATTGCATTCTTAAAAGGGTCAACATAAACCGTCATCGTCTACTCCACTAGTTTATTATTGAAAGAACTACAAAAGAACTAAAGTAGTGTTTTTGTACCACTCCGGTATTGCCGAAATGTTTACTTTCCGTTCTACAATATTTTCTTTGTTCTTCCACCAACTGTCTCATAAAAAGGTTAATTGAAATTTGGCAATTTTTCATGCCGCATCCTAAAATATCAGTGCTTATAGCTTACAAAACTTCTTACTTCTATTACATTTAATGGAAAAAAGGCAGTATATCTAATTTTTAATAAATTTAACTGATTACTTATTGTAATACAAATTGAAATAAAAAAGAGAAGTGTGCAAATAATAAAGAATTGCTCGTCGTTTGTATAAGACAGTATGGTTTTCCTTAACGCTTCATCAAAGCTGATTATCGAACAATGTGGAAAATCTGTGCAATAATGCTATTATCTAAAATTAATTGAAAGTTGTGTTATCGTATATCTTTTCACACGTGACCGCCTAAAACCTTTCGTTTTTCTAGTAAACTTTTATTCGATATAAAAGCTTTTGTAAATTGCGATCGTAATCTACGTTCGAGTGGTTTCGAAGTTATTGTACTGTTGGATTTAATTTGTCATAGTTTAAAGTAACTCAGGTGTAAGCTACGTGAGAACTGTAAGAACCATGGAAATTGGATAAGTGTGAAGATGAAGTGGTTACATAAGATAATTTATTATAAGTAAATTAACAAAGATATTATGAGAATGCTTTAGATTACTCTCGCTATTTAGCTTTCTGGATATATGTATGATATTGATGTTCAGTAAAGTCGTCGTCGCACAAGACCCCAAGGAACGCAACGGTTACAAGTTCGGTTCCCATACGGGACGGGATAAATATTTAATATTTTCATTTTACCGCCGTTTATGTAAGTCAGTTTAAAAATGATAAATTTTAAATAATTCTATGACTAAAGAAAGTAAACCTAATTATTTTTATTAAAAAAATAACCATTCGTTTAAACTAACTTCAGCATTTATGTTATGCATTCGATATTAATCACAGACATCGCTATAACATTATATAAGCTAACAGCTACGAGTACGTATCACCATTAGTACGTAGCCCGGAGCGAAGATGGTAAAGGGCTTTAGATTACCCATATAAATCGAGTTCGTTAAAGATTTTTAATTGATAACTTGGGAACTTTGAGGATATAACTCTTACTTTCTTTATGATGCCAATCTCAAATAAGATAGGCGTCGCTAGTTGTTTGTTATTGTTTTGCTAATTTGATGTTTTGTACCGTGGTGGTTGATTGTATGTGATGGTGGTGGTTTCAAATGCTGGTCTGGTGGTATGTTTATGTTAAAATTTTTGTCGTTAAATGTATTCATTTGATGTAACTAGTTGCTTTTCTAGTGTCACACTGTAATAGGGGAGCCTGTTGTTGAGACAATTTACACAACAAAGAAATTTCCACACCATAGAGAAAAATTTCTAAGTTAAGGTTTAAAGCAGAAAGTAGAGAACCGAATAATAAAAAATAAAATTGAGTGAATTATTAGGCACGACTGTATTACAACAGTTATAAACAAGTAAATTAGACCCCACAAGTCTACTTGAGAGCCGCCACAAAGATTCTTACGACAATACGTACGCAGTAACATCAGGAAGTTAATATTTTATTATACATACGTACTACTTAATGTATGTGAAATGTGATTTTCTAATAACTGTTGTAAACGTGTACTGATGCTGAGTGCTGTTAGACATTTTACTTACTAATCATTAGCACTAATACCGGTGCTAATGATTAATTACATGGAGTTACTGGTGAAATTATGAACAGAATTTTAATGAAATTTTCTTAAGTAAGTTTCATATGTTATTCAATATGTCAAAGGTATACAGTTCATAGAATATTATAAAATATATAGATATTATTTTTACAATTCTACTCAACCCCTAACTTCATTTTTTAAGGGTGAATTGATTTGGAGACCGTCGTAGCCCAGCGGCACAGTGTCTGTAAGCGCGACGGTTGTAGACGCGATTCCTAATCGGGGTAATGAACTATTTTTATCTTCGTGTTATGGTAATAAGACAAAATGCAGCATTAAGTTCCGCCACTCCACACGCAATGTCTTGAAATTTATATGAGCGTGAAGCTAGAAAAAAAATAAGTTTATTTCATAACATTTAGTTTATTTTCAAAGCTTTTTAAAACAAAACTCTACAAATAAATCTTCATTAAAGTAAATTACCTAAGTAAACTTATCAAATAAATTGTTATTGGCAGATTAAGTATTACTTAAATATCTACTATAAATATGCATATATGTATAATTAAGAATATTTACGCATCAATTACTTAGCTCGTTATCGTTTTAACTTAATTTAATTCTATTGATACGATAATAGAAATCGTAATATACGTTACGTAAATAAGCCCTTTCTATTGGAGAATAGGTTAAAACCAGTAGTGGTTTATATCTAAGCTTTCCTTGAAGCGATCGTGATTTGTGACTGAGTGAAAAATAATAAATATACAGATGGATCAATTGTTTTATATATTTAATTAAGTTAATTTTAAAAAGATTTATAATTTTTAAGCTTTAGAACTTTATAAAATTTTACTTGAGATGGATGCATAACATTGTAGGCTAACAGAGAGGTCTCAAGATACTGCGTTTTCCAATTTTCGCCCGAATTTCTCGAGACATGTCTTAAGTGGCAGAACTCAAAGCTCTGCTTTCGCTTACCAGAGCAGATGGATTGATTCCGTAATTTTTTTGCTGTTACCATCTTTTTAGGTCCCATTATTTAATAGATTTAGATACACGCTGTAAAACGTGATTGTTATTTTTTTGTTAAATTAATTATATCATTATTAAAGACCTACGTCATTTTTATTAATAAATAATATGTACTTTGTATAAAAGATGTTTAACGAGATGTCGACAACAAATGACTACAAGCAGAAAAAAGCCAATCAGTACAATTTAATATCGTCATTGTGTGTATCTTTTAAAGTTCATATGTTACATTACAAAGGTATTTGGAGATAATAACTGATAGAATATTTTTATGTCAAAATGTTATGTCATTTCTATTGTTGATGAATGAAAAGTTTCTTTAAAATTAAAGTATTATTAATGACTGTTTATAAGAAAGCAGCTCTACAATTGCATTTATAATCTAAAAGAGTATGTATTACTAATTTGTCGGTTCTATCCCTATAAGGAGTACTGGTATAGAACTTGTATATATTATAAACTATAGCTTAAGTGGAATTTAAGCTCACAATCTATTGCCTACAGCTAGACACCTTTCATCCGTAACACCAAAGTCGAGCTAAGGTATTGTAAGAATGTGTAAACAAGCCTAGTGTTAAGACACTCCGTTGTCTACTTACTTCTTCATTTTAGACACATTCCATAATACAACGTCACCCTTAGTTGTGTTATCATAGCGAAACGAGGAAAATCTATCATTCACCTGATGAGCATCGAACTCACAACTTTCGTTTACAGTCAGGCGCCGTTTCACTGTTCTACGATAGCTTTATTATATACATACATACATACATACATACATTAATTACATATATTAAAACAAACAATACAAATCCACAATTAGTTCTGTTAAATAATCTAGACATTCCAGTTCCAGACCACAATAAAATCACCCAGTAAGCTCACGTGGGAACCTATCATATCTTTGGTTAGTTGGACAACTATTCCTTTATGTTTGTACGAGTATGTAACAGTGTCCACCGTGGACTGTAACATGAGTCTCTATTGCGGTTGTATAGGGAAATTATTTAATAGCAAACTTCCGTGTGCCGCAATCTCCATAGGATATCAGGTATAAATTAAAGTTTTTATAACGCCGACTTTGTAATATGATTATATCGTTCATATTTATATGTCGCTGAATGAGAGAAACTCTTTGATGAAATGATATTTTTTTGCCTGGTTGGTTCGTTTTGAGATAGTTTAGTTTGGATATTTTTCATCTTTTCGCGAGGCAGACAATTTTCCTTAGATATACTGTGGGGGGGAAAAAGTGTGAAGTCATCATGTTATTTGCAATTTCAGTAACGCCTGAAGCTGGAAGTTGTTGAAATAAAATAAAAAATATAAATAAATAATGTTTAAATTTTAATTGTTGTGATGGTGGACATAGTATACATACTGTTGGCTTTAAGCTTTAAGAAAAATTAATTATAATAGCAACTAGCAAACTTTTTATGAATAAATATTGTTGATTTATTATTGAAAATACGATTTATTATATTTTAAACAGGCGTGACATTCTGGTGTTTCAACGCAATAAAGGAAAGTATATTTATAGAAATAAAAAGCTTATTAAGCAATCACTTTACATGCTAATTTAGCTATAAAATTCTTATTATCAATTTGTAAACAAAAACGTAATCTATTATTAAGCAAGAAAAATATTTATACTATTGTTATATTTTTATTGCAAAATAGATAATTTAATAAGAAAAGTAGTGTCTCGAAATAGCAATAATAAATTTAATTCAACGTGATCTTTCTTGATATTATTTCTGAAAATAATATTGTGTAGTAATGTTTCAAAATAACATTTTCAATTAGCTTCTGGCTGCATTTTGCATATGGGAGGGAAGAAACTTATTGCCAAGACTCTCTGTTCTCCACTTTTTTAATATGTTGCATGTTGAGTGACAGAACTTAATGCCACATTTTGTCTTGTTGCTAGAGAGAATAAAATAATTTATTCCCCCGAGTGGGAATCGAAACCACAACCATCGTGCTTCCACTAAGACTCTATTTTGCATTTGTTTAAAATATTTTACGTGTCTATCCTCATACCTCTACCTATACGTTTGGCAATAAAATTGACATTCTCCTCCACCAAGTTAAATTAGGCGAAGGGAGTCCCCGGAGCTTCGTGTCTGCAATCTAACTTTTGTCGACTTTCGACGCCAATTTTACGTGTAATTTGATTTGTAAAAAAAGGGAAAAGAGTGTTCCAAAACTTCTTCCTTTAGTTACTTCGATTTCGATTTATTAAAGCATGTCTTCTTTTATTCTTACTATTTATATAACATTTTTATATTTTTAAATAGTAATTCACAGAAATGATGGATGTCTTAGAAAACGTATAAAAATTAAACTTAATGGGAACTTAACGGAACAGAATGGAATCATTAATATATGGACCGTTTATTTTGAAAGTGGTGTAAGTCCATTTTTGAGAAAAATGAGGTATCACGTAATTCATGCTTAATTTAATGTAATTTTTTTATATATAACTAGTCCGTGTTTAATTTCTCAAAAAAATCCCATGTTTTGAACAACTGAAAATCAGTCGGTAAATGAAATTGCATAATCATCGATATACTAACCTTTAATTTTCTCGAAACAAAAGGAAATGGACTTACACCACTCTCAAAATAAACGGTCCATATGTTAGTTCTATGGCGTTTTATAATACCAATACGGTACTTTGATATTATAATGGTATGATCATCATCATTCTGATTTCAAAGTTAAATCTTTTAGCTTAATTAATTTAAAATATATTATTATATTAATTTAGATAAGCTCAATAAACTTAACTATAAATGATACTGAACAAGAACTATGCCTGTGGATGGATGTAGGTTCAATTCCTATTAATTTATTATAATATCCATAATTAAGCTATCCATAATTAATAAGCTCTAATAGCTTACATTTAAAATGTTACCCACTCCTTATTTCGTTCAATAACGATAAATTATTATAATATCCATAATTTTATAACTTTATTAATATTATTAGGAGTTCGAGTGTTATCTACCAATCATTCCAACGAGACAGGTCTCAGCTGAGCTAAGATGACGTAAATTTTTAAATTCAGATATTTGTCGTAAAAAATGCAAAGTGCATGCAAAAATTAAATAAAGTTATTTCACGAAGTTGTCGTTACAGCTTTTACGAACCTATAAGTACTTCCGGGACGAGATACAATCTACTTCTATAGTATTTCCGAATTGGTTTATTTGTAAAAACCGTTTTGTAGTATAAGAAATATATAGATTTTATTATCTATATATATAAAAGGACTTGTCCTCACTGACTGAGGTAAGACGCGCGCACAGCCGTAACCGCTGAAGGTAGAAACGTTAAATTTGGACAAAAGTTTACTTTCGTAATCTGGACATCCACTAAGAAGGGATTTTGAAAAATTTTAACCCTAAAGGGGTGAAATAGGGGTTCAAAGTTTGTATGGAAAAAAATTTAAATCGGCACCGATTTTTATAAAATTTGAAATTTAGATTTTTGAAAGTATTTAATTGAATACGTGTTTCATCGTTTTCTAGAATTCTCCCCCTAAGGGTGCAAATAAGGGGTTGAAACTTTGTATAGACTTTTTTTTAAATCGGCACCAATTTTTATAAAATTTGAAATTCAGACTCTTAAAAGTATTTAATTGAACACATGTTTCATGGTTTTCTAGAATTCTTCCCCTTAGGGTGTAAGTAAGGGGTTGAAAGTTTGTATGGCAAAATCTTTAAAACGCCACTGATTAGTATAAAATTTGAAATTTGACTCTTAAAAATATTTAATTGAACATGTGTTACATGGTTTTCTAAAATTCATCCCCTAAGGGTGCAAACAAGGGGTTGAAAGTTTGTATGGAAAAATCTTTAAATCGCCACCGATTTTTATCAAATTTGAAATTTAGACTCTTAAAAATATTTTATTGACCACATGTTTCGTGGTTTATAAGAATTCACCCTTAAATAAGCAAGCGAAGCTGCGCGCGTCCGCTAGTATTTTATAAAATATTAAGTTAATTTCAATAACAACAAAGTATATTTTGTAGTTGTTAAATTAAAATATGTTTTTTTCAGCTTCATGCTCCTCGCATATGGCAAGATACGCAAGAAGGCTCTATTTCTTAATTTTTGGCTGAATTCGATATAATGCATGTGGAGTAGGAGAACTTGACACTACACTTTGTTTACTAATGTACTAATGCGGAAAAATAATTAATTTCCCCTAGTAGAGATCGAATGCACAACCATCGTGTTTACAACAGACGCTCTCCCTCTGTGAGTCGATAACCTCAAATAAATTTAAGCATAAGCACTTAAACAAAATATTCTTACCGTAACAAGGAAATAAAATAAAAATGATCTCAAACCCGCATACATTCAAAATTAACATATCGTTCACATATAAAAATGTTACAAACCAAGAATAACGGTACAAGGAGGTAATTTGTAAAATCGCAAAAAACCTCTCTATTGTTTGAATACCGTTATATACGTTACATACGTATATATATGAACGTATGATGTCTGGTACTGTAACGTGTTACCAGCATTACGTGTTCGTAATAAGTGCTTAGACTAGCATTATTATGGAAAAGGTCAATTTTAATAATGCCTTTTTCATAATATAAAGTTCAAAGATGAACAATTAAGGAGAGAATTATATTATGTCGCTTTCGTTTATTTAATATTTGATTAAGGAACTAGTGTTGTCGTAGCATAAGCATTGACTGTAAACCCTGGCATAGAGTTCAGCCACTCGGGACGGTGTGTGGGGAAAGTAGTGTCTTGTCACAAGGTTCCCTCTGCCTACTATATGCGAGATACAGCGTGAAGATGAATTAAAAAGTAGTGATAATTGTTTATTTTAAAAACTTTGGGGTCACAAGGTGAATGCATTCTCCTTATTTACAGTTATTTGACCTTTCCATCATTTTCAAAATATTTATATACGATGAGATATTTTGATTTTTATGTCGTTAAATTCAAAATTTTATTAACACATACATATTTGATTTACGAACTATCCTTTTTATTATCCGTTTACAACTTCAATTTGTAACTTATTTTTACAAGCCAAGTAACGCGCTATAAAAAGCTAACTGAACTCTTGAGGTTGTGCAATCATATTGAAGTTATTAAATGTAATCTCGATCCTTTGAACCTTGGCACGACCGAGTTATCTCTGGTCGGTCTTAATTGTATTTCCTTACTCGTTTCAGTTTAGAATCAAAAATGTTTACGTATGATTTCGATATCCATATTTAGGACAATGACAACAATGGATAGGGTTTAGCTGTTGCATTATAGTGGTTCGACAATGCGAAAAAGAATAGAGTATATTTTTATTAAGATATTTTGCAGTCTTTAAACTGCATTCTAACTTTTTTAAAGGCCTCTAGTTGGTTTAACTGGCCTCTGATTGTGGGTTCGATTACCACTCGAGGAAATTAAATATTTATTTAAATTTATATTTTCATTTCTTCGCTTTGCTTTATTTAAATTGTTACTTAGAAAGAAAAATATTTTTATTTAAAATATTATACATTTTCTAAAAAAGTATGCGTTCTAACTATCCTAGGCTTTTCCTAGTTAGGACACAGTTTCAACCAAATCATAACGTACATATGTGGATTTTTATTTTTTTACAAAAAAACATAAGAAGTAATGGCGACAACATTCTAAATGCTCAAAGAATGCAAAATATAATAACTAAAATTTGGTCACTTATTTCTAAAGAATGCAACGAACACCTCAAATTGATTTAATACGCGAATATCGCGACCGGATGCACTTTGAAACAATATATCAAATTCAATCGCAATAAAACACGTTTTTGTCTATCAATGACAGATATTACTTTACCACGTTCCGTTCAAATGTCCGAGATGACTTCAAGCAATTACCGACCTTACACTCTCCACTCACATTATATTTTCTCTAAATTGTATCGAACAATAAGTCACGACCTATAAAGCGGTTGTAAGCATTCTGTTATAACACTTATTCAAATTACTATAGAGTTCTTATGTTGGTAAAGATTTGGATCTTACCGATTCCAGTACAATTTCTCGGTAGGAGTCTGCACGCAAATTCCGAAAGGCTGATTGATGACCATATTATTATTTACTTGCAAATATTATATGGGAAAATTAAAGTAAAAATCGAATTAAGATGAACTTTCCATTGTCCAAACTCACTTTCAGTTGTAACTTTCTTTGTGCATCAATTTGTTGGATTTCTTTATTTTGTCATAACTATTAAATTTGTTTTTATATAGACGTGTAGATTGCAAATGAAATGTATTTGGCCTCAAAGGTAGTTTTCAAGTATCCGCTGCCTTAATTCTTTTGCATGTGAACAGATCCTCATAGAAGCATTTGCATGGAATATCAAATTTAGTCTAGGGAGAAACAAAATATTCATATATTTATTTTAATGTAAATTGATAACATGCTATATGTAAGGTGTCGCAACTCATTTAATATACAACAAAAGTAATTATATTGAAGGACTGTCCTTTCTTCATTTTTCAAAATTAGCGGAACTTAACGCCGGGCTTTGTCTTGCCAGAACGAGAAATAATAAGAAGTGAAATTTGAATATATTGGCTTAAAAATGGTTTGTCTTCTACTATATATCTCAAGGATAGAGTTCGATATGTAATAGAGCACTTAAAGTTCAATAACATTTATAGTAACACGATATTACAAAGACGAATGTTGTAGTTGAACTGAATTATGAATTTTAAAATTGATTGACATGAGAATAGTTCAAACGATTATTTTTTATGAATAACAGATTGAAATATTATGTTACGTACTTTTTTATATCTGCTTTTATGTTTTAGGTACATTCACAGAACATATTTACTGGGTACATTATACGAACATTAAAGAAGAAGTTTAGTAATAGGTCTTTAAAACGTAACTGGTTGTAGATTCGATCCCATTCGATTTAAAAATAGAAACAAATAGATAATAATATATTTTTTATTCTAGTTTCAGAATAAAAACGAAACTTGTATAATAATAAACTATTAACGTTACCTTCTTAACATAATTATATAATTTCTCACACTGAGTAATAATAACAAATAATAATAAATTAATATAAATATGACTCGTACTTAAGACAAATAAGCATCGATGTTCTTGTATGATGTAGAGATATAACGGACAATACCGAATATTCGCACGCGGTTACTAACTTCATGGGATTTTTCCACAATAACGGTTGTTCTATTGTTTTTCGCGCGCTATAACATTAAGTAATCGGGGGATTACTAAACGGTAGAACAAGTGCCTGTAGTGTTGCTTAAACTGTGAAAATGTACATCCTTATTCTGTGATAAAAAAAATTATAGATTCGATTTTATATCGAATAAGATTGCATGTTCTCGAATTCTTTTCTTGAAATTCAGTTGTCATTCCCACGTCGCCGTCTGGCGGAGGATTTCTGAAAATATTTTTATCATATGCACAACAGGATTTTTCAAGAATAAATCTTGTATCTGTGTATTCATGTATATAAAGTAAATATTTAGATAAAAATGTGTAAATAAATATATTTTATCTATTTTTTACAGGTAATGAACGTTTTATTCATGGTTCAACTACATAAAGGGTAGAGTATGCTTATATTTATTTTTTCACACTAATATGTACACTATTAATATATTATTCAGCATACGCAATCACCCCTAGTAGGAATAGAACCCCTAACCATTACTTTTACGGTATAGTGCTTACAGTGAAGTTTTCGTCTACAAAAATATAACAATAAATTCTTTATATATTAAAATTATATGACACAGTTAAAACTAAATACAATACAAAAGCTCTAATAGATTTTCATAATTTCTCATTAACGCTTATGCAAAAAGGAAAAGTAGCATGAACAAACATTATTTTTTTACATTTTTGCATATTAAGAATACAATTACGACACAATATACAAAATATTACCGACATTGCAAAAAGATACTAATTTAATGATTAGTTCGTTCCATTATGGTACTTACGCTTACATTGTTCGGTTTTGTTCTTCTTACAACACATGTCTTTGTGAATAAATTAATTAAATTGCTTTAAAGAAAGTCCATTATATATTAGCCCAATATGCGGTAGTATAAGGAAAATGTAACATTGACTTATTTACTTTATAATTACATTTAACTTTTGTAAGAGAATCGTATTATTTTTTATTGTAATCTCAACGAATGAGTGTTTTCTATTTATGTTGTTCAAATAGTGAGTGTATTCTATTAATTAATTCGTATTTAAATAACGCCACTTGCAAGAGTGTTGGTACATTATTTTATTTTCATAAATACTGGTATTTGGTGCGTTACTTATAGAGAGAGAGAGCTATTACGTCTCATTTTTCGCTTATTCGATTTTGAGTATTATTTCTTTTTGTTACTACATCTTTGTTTGGACTATGTTAATTTTCTTTATTTAACATATATGAAATATGAATATATTTAATAACTTCTGGGAGTTCCCTCTGGAGGGCTTCCCTTTTCCATGCTAGCTAGATAAAAATGATCTACATTGTCAATGTAGACATTTAACGTAAATAAAAATCAATATTCTTTCAAATTGGAACCTACTACTTTTGTAGATTCCAACGCGTTGTAATAGAACTGTCGCAATGCACTTGTTAATTTAAATTCATAACGCGTATATCATATCAGCTATACAACAGGTATCACTGGTGTCAAGTAAAACCTGCCGATTTTAATTATTTTTGTACGAGTGACAAAGCTGTTACTTTATATAAATATTGGTTATTAATCAAATATAATGAAATTTTCATTCACTCCTGATACTCGATTACATTTTAAATTGATTTTGATATCGATACGTTATTTACGTTTAATCGAAATTCATTTATGTGTGGTGCAATTGCTATTTTTAAATTACGCATTTATTTATTTGTTTTTATCTTGTATTAGAATTTAACATTAATTAAGATGCTAATATAAAAGATTTAAATATTTTTTTAGTAAGATTTTATTAAGATACAAATTACTTATTGAGTCTGTCATTTTTGCTCCCCGCTGTATTTAAATTTCACCGGAAATAGATAATAAATAAGGAGAATCCCTCTGCTCTCCGTCAAAGGAAACGGGAAACACCTAAAGAAAAAAATATATATATAGGTGAAATGAGCAATAACACAATAATGAGTCAGCGGACGTTAAAAAACAACTCTAGAGCCTTTTTTATTAATTTATTATTAGAAGGTCGTTTAACGTTCATACGAGTGTGTCTTAAAAGGAAACTGGAAACTGTACAGTTATCATTATAGTTCGAAGAAATCGTGTTATATATATAGGCAGGATAACTGTTATTTCGATAATTGCTTAGTTTTAATATGGATAGGTGAGATTAGTATTGACATTAACTTGGAGAAAATAGAAATACATGCTTATATAATACGGAGAAACTAAAATAGACTTTGCGATAATGTTTTAGACCTAATAATAGAAAGTAAATATAGAAGGTATTTCGCGTGCAATCTTAGAATAATATATAATTCTGGAATCTTGAAATTATTTTAGAGGAACATTTAGATAATTTAAATACATATATCGTAAATATCTTACAATTATTTTAAGCACAATTTGATACTAAATCCATTATCAGGTAGACAGAGAAACTATCGACAGCAATTTTGAAGTTACTTCGCGTACGGTACTGCCCTGGTTTCATGTAGAATAACTCTACTTTGCCGACATCTGATTCAATGAGTGATATCTAAAAGCTTTCGTTAAGTTAAATAAATCTAGAGTAACATACGAGTATAACAATGTTATAGTACGAGTATCTCTTGTTCTACAGTTCGTTTGTTCTGTGGTGATCTTACCTCAAGCTTTGTTAGGTGATAGGGTAGGACAAATATACATATAAGTTCATTAACATTTAAAAAAATCTTCCCGCTTTATCCTATCCTAGCAGGGTAGGTAGAGATAACCTAGTGGCAAGACACTTCATTCTACTTCTATTCTTCCATTGAAGTCGAAGCAAAGCGCGGTGTTAGGTTCCGTCACTCAACACGCAATGCCTTCAACCTAACACTAAGTTCCCTTTATACTGCTGTGTGCGAGAAATGTTTTTTTTTCATCCTTTTACAAACAAATAAATATAACCTGCCAATTAATACGTCGTCGTATCATTAATCGCAAGTACGGTCAGTGACCTTTTACCAGCGCATATCTGATCAAGGACAAACAACTTACTCAGCCTTTCTATATCTATATGAATTGCAAAAGATGTTTTAACAATAAGATTTATGATGATTCTTTAAGTACTATCACAAGCTAATTTAACTGGCATTGTTAAGATGGGAGCAAGGTCGATTCTCATGTATAGTAAAATTATAAGCAGGTATATATCGGATTGTGATTGTAAACACCGTGGTCGTGGGTTCGATTTCAACTTGGGAGTATGATTATATTTAAATTATTTTATTTTTTTCGCTCTGCTATATAAAGCTCGAATATAAGTTTTATCGCTAAACAGGCGAAAATAGGAAAAAAATGGAAAACGTAGTGTCTTAATATTAGGTTTTCTCTGCCTACCACTACTTTGTGGGAAAAACTATTAAACTGCTATATATTTAAGATATTAAATTATACATTTAAGATGTGGAAATTTTCAATATTTATAAAATATATTTTTACTCATTTT
The DNA here is from genome assembly GCF_056956725.1 of Heliconius melpomene rosina. Classification (NCBI taxonomy): domain Eukaryota; kingdom Metazoa; phylum Arthropoda; class Insecta; order Lepidoptera; family Nymphalidae; genus Heliconius; species Heliconius melpomene. The sequence goes on along the minus strand of NC_140401.1, from coordinate 2,047,933 downwards.
AAAGTGCCTTCATTTTGTTTTTTTTTTATATATTTAATAGCCTTAAGTGCAAATACTGTGCAATTATTATTTCTCATGAGAGGAATATATGTGTGTACTTACCTACGCTTCAATTTCCGTATTAACAAAACAATAAATAATATATACTTCCGCATTACGTATCTAAATAACTATAAAAGCTTATATTTATTATAAGAAATATATATATTCGCACCGTCTGACTGCTTTAAACGGGTAAACAAACCGCGGCGTTGAGTTGAAAAACACACAATATTTTGAGGAGCGTAGTGTCTTAACACTAAGTTACCTATTTCTACTTTGCAATGCGTAAAATTGTAGTTATAGTAAGATTTCGAAATAAACGCCCTTGAGACTAATAATGGATTATACCACTCGATTAGTTTTAATTATAAACAACATAATGGAATCAATAAAGTTAAGCTTTAAACAATATAATTAAACAGACCGACCCACTTTCGTAAAGTTAGTAAACAGGCATAGATAGTTCCAACGCGGCAACCTGAAGGTTGTCTCGCAATTTGGATATTGCAGATTCGATTTTGAGATAAATAAATGTAATCTTTACAGTCATCTAAAACCTATTAAAATACAAATGTTCGATAATAAACTAGTATATAAGTGTTTTATTAAAAAGGTTAAACTATTGTTTAATTTTATTTCGTATGTTATTATTAAGCTTCACGCTTTTTTCCTTTATATTCCGGTAGATAATAGGAACCTAATATCATAATAATAGGTTCCATAATTTTCACCTCATTTTCTTGTGTTGTGTTGAGTATAAATAAGAAACGTCGCTTTGGCGCAGTTAAAATTAAAATAGCACGATAGTTTTGGATTCAAATACCACTCCAAGATTAAATTATTAAGATTTTAATATATTAAGGTTCCAAGATTAAATTATTAAGATTTTATTAAATTAATAAGATTAAAGATTAAGATTAAATTATTATTATATACATTGAAATATATCTAAACAAAATGAAAATAACAAACAATTTTATTGATTAGTCTTCAACTATATAAACATGTTTAGACGCGTAACGTTACCGGTACGCCAAGTTACCGGTAGACGTAGAGTAACAACCATTTCCTTCAGGATATTATTAGTTTGATATTCCATATCATTAAATCTAATACGTCATAATGTACCGAGGACAGGCCCGTGATAGAAAGCGCAGGGCGAGTCACGACACGCCGCGGGAAAATCTTACTTCGCAACAAATTGCTATGGATAATTGCATGTAGACGCTGCTCGGGCGAACTGTGACATCATTAACTGGCTTTTGTAATTTTAGAAGGCTTACTACTAAATATATTATTATTAATTATTTCCGGGTTCTGGGGGGGGGGGGGAATGTGGCGTTTAGTTCCGTAGTTTGACGTTGTCTCTGCCTATCTTATGCGTTACCGAAATGCTCAAAAAGTATTAAGCTGAAAAAACGTATATTAAATGTTAGAAAATGTATAATAATTTTTCACGCTCTATACTATATATAGCAGAGTAGGCAGAGAGAACTTAGTGTTAGGACTCTCTGTTTCCGCCAAATTTTCGGTGCATTGTGTGTTGAGTGGCCGAACTCATCGCTGCATTTAGCCTCAATACCAGGACAACCTTTACGCCCGGCACCACGATAGCCTGAAATAAATAAAACTATAATAATTATAATATAGGTAGTGAAATATTATATTCTAAGCCTATAAATGGTATATAACTGGGTTGATTAAATTATTGAGAAACGTGATGATAACTTAAAACGATTTTATTATTATTAATATTTATTTTATGACATTAAAGCTCGTGTAGTGTACACAAAATATGTAAGACATAATACTTACTATAAATGTGAAAGTTTGTTATGACACTTGTTATATTGGATACTCAAGTAGATCGTAAATGCTGAATAAGATATGAACTGGGCAAACTAGTAGGAATTTAGTCAGATTCAAACTAAAATGTTTCAAAAACCATTTTTTAGCTCACGCTGTTCCGCATGTGGCAGGGACCCTAGTGTTAAGATACTCCGCTCTCCACTTTCCACCTAATTCGGGATGCATTGCGTTTTAAGGGGCAGTATTCAACGCCGCACTTTTGCCTTGATACGAGAGCGAAGAAATCAGAATATTAAATATTTTATTTCCTCCAATGAGAATTAAACTCACAACTTTAAGCCGCTGCGCCACGACTGACGTCATACCAATTTTTATATTATTAATAAAAAAATGTATAGTTATTTTATTAATAAAAAGCGAGTGAAGGTTTAGTATTCAACAATTTATTAAATGTGTTAAAAGTGACTCTATTCAATAAACAATACAATACGTATTCTTCATATATGTATATGTATGTACGTCCGTAATTCCCAAGCTTTGACATCCTGAGAACCAATTTATTGTTATCAATTTTCCGTAAGTGATGGCTTTCTAGAGCAAGCGTTATGACACGCTTGTTTACTTTGTAGCTCTATCAATTTGGTTAGATGCAGGTAGCCTAGATAGCCATTAGTTTGCTTTTATCTTCACTTTAGTGAGGAGGTTATCAATTCGACTGTTTTTTTTATTTTATTTTTTTTTATTTTTTATTTTATGTTTGTTACCTCATAACTTTTAACTGGCTGAACCGATTTTGATAACTTTTTTTTTATTTGAAAGGTATAGCTTCCCGAATGGTCCCATTTTTTTTTGGTCCATGTCTGACAATGATATCCATGAGAAAATCACATAAGTCTTAAATTTGCATTAGGCATGTGCGCGACTAATAGCCGAATAACTCAATGTCGCACCAACCGATTTTGATGATTCTTTTTTTATTTGAAAGGATACACTTCAAGGATAATTTGGTGAAAGTTTGGTTAGGTTTCGATTATGGAATCCGGAGAAAATTGAGAAAGTTTGTTTTTTTTGGTAAAAAATTGATTATACTGTAATAGTTACAAGCAAAAACTTTTTAAATTGATGTCAGAAGTGAGATTCTTGATCGTTGCATTTCTTTTCAACCAACCTCAAAAAAGAGGATGTTCTCATTTTCAACCAACTTCAAAAAAGGGAGATTCCCAATTCACCCGAATACTTTTTACGTGTGTTCTTGTCAATATACCAAAATGTTACTTTGCACAAAAATAATACCTAATTAAATGAAGTTTTACATGGGACAACCACAACCATTCGTTGACAACCACTACCACCACTATCACCACTCGTTTAAGAATCATCATTTTAAGATCTACCCATCACTTAAAATCGTAAAATAAATTAATTTTTAACAAAAACAAAAACTGACTTCTAACAATGAACTAAAAAGTGAAAAATAATTTTACAAAGATTTTATAATTTTGAAGTCGGTGTCAAACTAATGCTACAACACCTTTACTACAATATCTAATTACTAAGCCTGTTTGTGTTGTTTAGAATTCGTCAGTTAGTGGGGAATGGAAATGCCTTAATGAGGATGGAATGTCTTAATTTTAGGTTTCCAGGTTCCCTCCCAGGATACGAAATGATATAAAAAAAAACTAATTCTTGAGGAAGGTTTCGAGCGCGGCGTTGAATTTCGCCATTTAATATGCAATGTTTTGACAGTTTAGATTTCCCCTGCCCACTCTGCAGTATATAAAAACAAAGTATAAAGCAGGAAAAAGAAGTTAGTAATGCACATAATGCAAATTTAGAACAAAAAACAAACGCATAGATTCAACAAACAATAAATTTATTTTCCTTATAAAGTTTATGTAATAATTGAATCAGTAACTCACATAAGTGAGTCATCTTTACACCTCAAGGCATTGAAAGTCTTTTGAAAGTATTTGCGGACTATTATATTACGTCAACGCAATCATAGCAGATTTACACATTAACTTTAATAAGATTTTTTTTATTTGTATCATTGGTTTGTATAGTGTATAACATATAATGAAAAATACGAAATTAAATTGTGAATGAAAATTAATGAAACTTTAATAAAATTTAAAATTAAACTGTTAGACGAAGTGCGTTAAGCTCCGCTACTCAACACAGCGGAGAATCGAGTGTCTTAAAATTGGATTCTCTATGCCTTGACGTGCTTATTATGTTTAAAAAATAGTATATTCCTGTATTTGGAAGTTATTTACAATTAAACTATATATAACTATTATCAATACATATTTGTATGTAATCTATTCACGCAGCCGAGGGCTATATAGCGAGTCATCCACAATCCACAATAAACATTAGTTTGGCTTGATTTACTGAGCTCAATACAGTTCGGCCTTTTTGCTGGACTGGCTCCAAGTGCATATCAGAATCGATTTATATTTCCAAAGTTAAAAAGAGTAAAAACAATGTGTCAGTGACATTTTCATTTGAACGTATTTTAATACTAAGTAAGCTTACCTAGAACTTTTTTACGTTTTACATCTAATTTTGGAGGTGTTGGGTGGCGTCACTTATAATAATTTTATGTTTATTCATATATTATATTTATTTTTTTATTTTTTTTAAACATTTGCACTATTTTTAATATTGTAGGTACTAGTTTAATACGAGAAATCCCTTCAAACGAATCTAATAAGATTTATAGCTTCTTAACTAACTTGTATTGTCTTAATTTCATTATTACCATAGATAAGGTTCCCAGACAGAAGCAAATTACTAATAAACTAAGTTTGTCTGCCATTGCGAGACTGCACTCTAATGCTTTTAATACTTCATTACTTTTTAATAGTGTAATAGAATATGTAGATTTACTTTGCGAAATTGGCTATAAAAAATATATACGTTAAATTTATATTCTACAGTTTTTTCGTCGGTTAAAAAAACAGGTTGTTCTAAATTTGAATTTCATATATTTTTATAGGCGCTGCATTGAAAATGATTATTTAATTTTATTTCTACTTTTACATATATCTCCTACTATGGCAGAGGGTTAAAGTGTTACGACACTCTGTTCGCCGTTTACCGTATTTTTTTTACCTTTAGGTAATATTTGTTGTACCTTTTTACTTTTACTTTTTTATTAAAAATATATCTGATGATAAAATAATGTATATAATTATAACTTAATTATCTCAGAAATATGATTTTCTAATGGCAATAATCGTGAAAGCTGCACACAAGTTTCTATAAAAAAAGTTGCAATATGTCTACGCAACATATAATAATTATCGGAGTACATATTAGAAATAGAGCAAAAACACCACTAGTTGATTTGAACCTGTTATAAATAAATAAATAAAATATAATTATTTTAAGCGCTTTATAGATAGCGCTGTTCGAAGTCTAATGATAGTTTTGGGTCCTTACAACATCTAGGACATATTTTTTATATGTTTCTAATTCAGAGTAGAAAAAAAATTGGCTCTTGACAAAAATTGGAAATTATTTAAGCGGTCTGGACAAAGAATCTAATACCAGAACACATTTAAAAATAATATTTTTTTATTTAAATTCTATTATGAAGCGCTTACGTATGATACTAAATTTCAGGTGTATTTTATGAATTTAATTATATGTTTGCTTGAATGATTGTCATTAATAAATGTATGAAAAACCCGGACCCTTTTTATTGAATAAACCATTACCCCAAAATCGCGTCCCTTGCAATTATTATAGAATTTGACAAGTCAGCCATTTAGAGGGGCTCCAGATCTAACCCCTATACTTAACGAGAATAGAAAAAGTTGGAATTTTCATGTAATTTGTGGAGAAAACGATGCAGTAATAAATGATTGGTATAATAGGGACAACTGACTTGAGCTTGTTCCGCAAGAATTAGGCAGAAAATACAAGTATATTTACATTTATGCTTGCCTAGAAAGTATGGATAATTTAATATAGCTATTAATATTGTAAGATCCGACATTAGAAAATGCTTAGTTTACATATATCAGTATTTCCTTTTACAAGGAATAAAGATATAAATAATCTTGTTCTATCTTCATGAACCATCGAACAAAATATAATCTCGAACTCTTTCACTCACACATCATTCTGATCTCTACTTTTCATTTATTATACGTAAAAGAATGCATACTTAATTTGGGAGAATATTTTAAATCCCAAAAAAATTAGACAGAGAGAACCTAATGCTTAGAGACTTCTTTCCACACACATCACCCTATTTTCAAGACATTGCACATTGAGGGGTGAAACTCAACGCTGTGTGTTGTCTTGTCATCATAGCGAGAAAATGTAAATAATTCATTCCCTTGAGCAGGCATTGAATCCACCACTGTCAAGATAAAAGTCGGCTAGCGTCTGCGTCTCGAGGACGGCCTCAGTGCTAAATACTATAACGTAAAGTATTATTTACATTATGATATTATTTATTTTTATAATTAAAAGCTTTTGTCGTACTCTACGTGAAAAAATGAACTAAGCGTGCCGTCTTACATAATTGTTTAAATGGAGGGTGTTGGTCCTCGAGTTGAGTGACAGCGTTAATTACTGTTCGGAGCTCGGCGAAATGTCGCTCGTTTGCTAACTTGCTTCTGAGATGCTTATTACATTATTCGTCATTTTCATACGATTTCTTGTGTTATATGTGTAGTTTCGATACAAGATATATATTTCTTTTTAATCTAATACAGGAACATTTTCTTTTAAATATAATTTTGTTAATAGAGTGTGACAATATAATTGAAAAATTATAAAAAATATGGGCACTTTCGTATTTAAAACCACACTGATACCTGTTTTATATTTAAGAAATATTATTATCAAAAATAATTTCTCAATACAATATCAATAAGATAAACAAACTGTATTAATCGATAACAAAAGTTACACATACAGAAAGTAAAAACAAATATATTATATATATATATTTTAAAGTAATGCTACTGTAATAAACCAGTTGTATTTATCTATATAGTACAGTGCAATATTACAAGTCACAAGGACAAGTTTTGTTGGTGATAAATTGACATGCAGAGTTGTTTCGTCAATCATTGCTTTCATCTTTTCTGTAATGTTCTTATATGAAATTGTTATTTGATTTATGTTCTATCTGTACGAGGCCGTCTTAGTGCAGCGGCACAACGGTTGTGGTTTCGATTCCCACTCGAGGAAATGTTTATTTCTTCGTTCTTCTTTATTTCTTTCTGCCACAGCACAACACGCGATGCCTTGAAAATTCAGCGGAAAGTGAGAAACGGAGTGTCTTAACACTAGATCTAACGTCTACCACGTTGCATGCAGTTAATTTAATCAGTAATATTAATGTTATTTTTCCTATTGGACCCCAAGATATTTGAAGTTATTGCCACAAAATTTTATATACTCAGATATTAGCTAAATTTAATGTTTTGAAATTACTATGGTAGTAGATAAAGTGCAGTATATTATTATTTGATTATGCTAAGAGCGCCTTGTCTTTTGTAAGTAAAATGTCTATCTAATATAATTATTATTAAAGTAACAATCCTGTTCATATTGAATATAATTATAGTTGTTTCGAGTAAAACACTGTGTTATGAAAAGTGACGTAATTTATCATGGTGCTAGGATTTATATAACGAAATTCATAAACGACAAACGCAATTCTTTGTGAAAACAGACATCGGTCGGTAGCGGTGTTCTTTTAATTTTAAAAGGTTTTAGTGAATATAATTTGTTTAAAAACTTTATTTGTCTCACAAAATCTTCCTAAAAACGTTTTTTGCCTAATTTTCGATTGTGTGCTATTTGATGGAACTCTACACCGCGCGCTGTTTTTCCAAAACGGAAAAAAATCATGAATGAAAATACTCACTTTTAATTTTAAACCTATATTGAAATGACAGAATTGTTTACATTATATTAGTAACATATTTTCATTAATATTTATTTTAAATCTTCTAACATATGTTAAAAAATCTGAATCTTAAATTAATTTAAAGCACACGAAAAACAATAGTACGTTGGAACTTTTCGTACAAACTCACACTTTCTACCAGTTCAATACAAAATGTCGTTTTAAGTTTCACGTTTACATAGCTACTGGTTGTTAGGAAAAGTAGTTTGTTTTAAAGATACCTGTTGGGCCACAAAGAAAGTAAATCTGGGCACATTTGCATAGACCAATATTGAACGGTACGTGGTCGCTTTGTGGTCAATTCGTCGAGAAATAATGAATATAAATGTAATAAATATAAGAAAAAACAATTTTACTGTAATTTCAGAAGGTATATATATTTAGTAAAGTAATACTTATTTAGATATAAATAATTTAAATTTAGTAATGAATTTCTGTGGATTTAATTAAAGGTGAATTCGCACTCTAAAGTGCTCAAAAGCTTTATAAATATATATTAAACAATATTTCAGTTTGCTTCTCATTTTTATTTTGCATTATTAATAATTATACAAATCTCAATGTAGCATATTCTATATAAAATATATCTATATATGTACACAATACAGATAAAACATAAGTACAAAAAAAAACACTTAATTACAATCTTAATTAAAAAGTACATGTGTACTTTCTCTACCTAAGTTTATTTTTATCTATGCCATTAATGGTTGTTTTATTGGCAGGAGTAGAGTGAAAGTGCATTGGTTTTAGCGCAGGTGCTGCTGGTAGCCAGTAGTTACTTGATGGCTGTCAGTTTTTATGAGCCTCTACGTTACACATATAGAGTTGTTTCTTACTATGCATAAAAACTTTTAAATACTGAAAATAACGCTGTTCACGCTGTAAAAATTGTGAACCAGTAGAATGAAAACGGGATTTAGGGGAAACTCCTACTCCAGCTCGAAGGGCACATGATGCATTAGTCTCAATGTGTTTGACGTAAGGGGTGTCCTTACCAACATAACCAATACGTCTTGGTACCCGCTTCCTTATATCTGGTTTCGATAGCCCTATACATCATAGTGGGGTAATGTATCGCTTGTAAATCTTTAGAATATTTCTGCTTTTGATTTCTGTAGTACATTACTATGTTGAACTAAAATTATCATTATGAGTATTAATATTAGATGCTATTTTATTTAATATATAAATAATATATTTATTAGCTTAGAAGCGTAGTACATTTATTGGATATGGTTTTCATATATAACAATGTAATATGCACATCAAAAATAAATAAGTATACAATAGTAATAGTTATTATCAGCTATAGATTTATTTACAAATCTTTAATAAAAAAATTAAAAACTAAGAAGTCCATAAAAGACGTCTGTGCTTTTGATTCCGTCATTAAAAGTTCAATGTTTTTCTTAAAGAAATATTATTTCCAAACTTTATCGGCTCGGGGTAGAAGCTTATTAAAATCGAGAATATTTGTTTACTGCAGCTATTTGAACGTTATTAGACGCTGATCAAACAAGGAGAGCTCATTATATGCTGGTGTCGAGGAAATATTTACCAGACTCTCAGGACCGATAGATTATAGTGGATATGACAGGATTTTGTGGTAGAATTTATTTTCTTGACTTCATATTGTTTTTAAAACATCTATCTTACGGATTCGGATGGAAAGCGGTGAATGGAGTATCTTAAGTCTAAGTTCTCTTCTATACGGACATAATAGAGAGAACGTTGACTCTACGAGTATATAATTGGTATCAAACCTGCAACCAGAACAAAGTGGGACACACAGCACAACTTCACCATTATGTATACGAGTATATCAAATCTGAATAAGGAATGGCACCGTATTAGAGAAGAATTTCCGTGATATAAAAATACATCGCGTGAAAATAGATGCGTTGAGTAATTTTTCTTGTTAAGAGGAGATTTATGTTTGTTGGCCCGAAATGGTGTTTGGAATGTCCGCTTGTGTTTTTTTACGCTTATTAACACTGGGCTTCCGACTCATATTAGTTTATAGCTTGACGCTAAGGCTATTATCCAGTTAAGAATAATATATAGCTTTTGGGCAATATGTATAGAAAAGTACAATTTTTTTTCTAAGTTTTATTTGCTCTATATAGTTATTGCTTATATTGTATGCTTAAACATAGTTTTTGTATATTGTTTATATACATTACTATATTAAGATTATCCACACTATACTAAATCCCGTTTGAAGACAGGTACATGTATGTGGGGTCCGATAATTTCGTAAACTCCTCATGCTGAGAGCCCTTCATGCTGTACTAGGTAAATAGACCTCGTTTGCAACTAGTGCTTTTCAATACTTGATATCTTTTAAATTGTATTAAAATGTAAAACAAATTAAAATTTATGAAAAAGTTCAAGTAACCTCTAATATTTATTGTTGTCATTACTAACGTTTAGGAAACATTTTTATACGTAATATAAAGATAACAAGTAACTAAGTAATTCCTTTGTAGGAAATCATTAAAATCAAATAATTTACAAAAAAATTGCGGTTGTCAGCGGTGACTAGCGGTTTTGTAACTGTTACATAGTGATTTTCAACATCTTATTGACTGTCTCTTCATTTTACTTTTCCATCTATTTAAAGGTAGCTGCTTGAAAAACTTCAACGTTGAAGCTTAAAACCTATTGAGTATACTTGTATATATAATATTAATCTTTTTATTTTCTACACGGGCTCGGAGCTATAGTGTATATAGAAGTGAACAGAGAAGACCTAAGCTTACGAATACTTGCCAAATTTCATGATGCTACAGTTATTACACACTTTTATTACATAGTTACGTAGTAACAAGTCAACCTAAAATCGTGTAAAAACTATACATTTATACCTATATATAAAGTTTATAATACTTATATTCCTTATATATAATCATTCAAATTACCAATAACTATTGCAGTACACTTGCCAAAGGCCGTGAAAGTCCTCTAATAAATAATACATTTCGTGAATATTGCCACCTTTAAACTTTAAATTTGAATGTCACAAGTTTTTGCGTTCTAATATATTTTGTATAAATCATTTGGTAAATATTAGGTGCATATTTTAAATTACTTTCGTTGTTTTCCCATAACGTGTAGAGTACGGACAGGTATTTGTATTTTGGAACGAAATACTAAATATTGATTTGAAATTTCCCGCATATGACAGTGTAAACAAAGGGAACCTATTGTCAAGATATCCACTCCGTTCTTCATTTTCTGGCCTGGTCCTTTGTCTTGTTGTCAGAGCGAGGGTATAAAAATAATTCTTTCCCCCGAGTGAGAATCGAATCTAAAACTTTCGCGTTTCGCACAATCTGTTTTAATACTGATGAACCGATAAATTTCCATTCCATTGGTCAAAACGTTTAAGAAGATGACTAGAAAGTCAAGTATGTTTTAAAAATTTATTTTTATATTAGTTAGGTTGATTCGTCAAATCATGAGTGAATGAAAGTAATTATATTTAATTATATATTTGTATATTGAAATTCGTGAAATGAAGACCAAAAATCTTTACTATAAAAGACATTTTCTAAGCAATTCGACCGGGCGTCTTTCGATTGTTACTGTGACATAGTACTATTGGGGGAACGACAATTTATTTGAAACACTCATTCGATTAAGCGGTGTGCTACACTACTAATGAAACGGTGGAATGAAACAATTTCACATTTCTCCCGTATTTCCAAATTGCTCCAGTAAATGTTGTTAGCTTTTTCAATGCTGTTAACAAAGCTACTAACTAGACAAGTTAAATTGTGTCAGTTGACAGCCCAATTTTTTAATTAAATATGGTTAATTTTAGTGCGCGAATGTATGATGTCGAAAGAACTTTGTGTTTTATTTATTGCTATTTGAAAGTTAAAACTTTATTTAAAAGTAAAAAAATTAAAGTTATAACTTTTATTTATCTTTCAAATTTCATGTCGTATACCCTATGAATTTAAATAAATGAGGCCATCGTAGTGCAGGACTCGTTATGGGTTCGATTCACTCAAGGAATATTTAATTTTTCAATTAATATTTAATTTTTCATTTTCTCGCTCTTGTGTCGAGGCAAAGCGCGGCGTTAAATTCCGCCACTCAACACGCAATGCCTCTAGTTAGAGCGGCAATAGATCACAATAAAGTATTTAAATGGTTATTGATCAAATGGATCAAGCAAAATATATACTATATTATATTATTCATATAATAATTTTACTACGAATTTGCTCAATAATATCAACGGAAATAAAAATTACATTTCATCATAGAAATGTTACTTTGACCTAAACTCTATCTACAACGGACGTTTGTTTTCTCATATCATGTAACAGATCTATATTAGTTGATAACAACTGCATTCTACAATACCTCTGCTTGAATGGAACGTATGAGAGCAAAAGTTTTCCTTTTCATAGAACTATAATGCTATTTCCATCCTATCGTTTAAAATAACTTAAGGTACGGTTTTCGCAAAAAAATAAACATCATAAATTAATTATAAAATTGAATGAGTGTCTAAACACTAGGTTCCCTCTGTCTACGTAGCTGTGTGCGGTGCAGCGTGAAATTGAAAATAAAGTAAACGAAAACTAACGAGATGAAAATGAGATGAAAAATTTCTTTTTTAATTTATTTCCATGGAAATACTACGCAAGCTTGTCTTATGGGTAAATTATATTTTTTAACATTATATGGCTTGTATATAAAGCTAACTTAGCTGAAACAAAGTGTCTGAGTCAGCACCAGAGCTTTGAAGCGTATTTTGCTGTTGTTCGGACGCGTATAAGCATTAAAATTTTAATCTCTTTTAGCTTAAAGTGCAGTGTAGTTGACCAATTTACTAAGGAAATTAACATTTTATTTTATTATATTGAAATATTCTTTCATAAACATATATGCATCATTTTATTGAAAAATAATAAATTATAAGGTTCACGCTTTTACCCGCATATCAGGGAAAGTAGAGGGTACCTAGAGCTAGGAGACCCTTTTACCCAATTAGTTGAATACCCGCTTCGTCTACCAGAGGAAATGATAATAAATTAAATATAATGATTCCCCCTAGTGAGGATCGAACCCACAACCGCCGCGCATCAAAAACATTAAAATTATTCTCAATATAACAATATTATTATAATCTTCAATCTGTACAAACCTTTAAATGTTATAAAATAACAATTACATAAATGTCTAAACTGTTCTTAGTCAGTCATATTTAAACATGTTCTAAGCCATTTATACTCTCATTGATACATTTTCAATACACTTTCCCTCCTATTTATGGCTTAGTTGCTTTGTAATAATTATGTGTGGGTTTAGCTTAGTGTGCGACCGGATACGTATAGATTATAATGAATAACATTTTACGATATTAATTATATTAAAAATATATATATTTGAGGCCAACGTAATCTCTCTTTCGGTAATGAATCATTTTCAACAAATTGCTGCGTTAAATGACACCACACATCTTAATGTCTGGAATTCGGACGGAAAGTGGACAACGGAATGTCTAACACTAAGCTCCTTCTTTCACCGCGTAATATACGAGATACTGGGTAAAGCTTAAAAAAATATGCATATGCATATTAATAACATATAATATTAATATGCATTATTTCATCGATTTGAGAATAAATCGTAACAAATAAGTACCTAGTCGCAAAAAACTTGCAATTGCATAAATAGCTGATATAAATACAGTCATATAGTAAGAGATTTTCCAAACTTTTTCAGTTTCAGTTTTTAACAGCTTCAGATACAAATCCTATATTGAATAAGATATATTCATTTTGGGTGTTATTATCAATTCTCATAAGGACAGTACGCTATTATAATAACAAAGCAGATATTTATATGCAAAATACGCGTGTATTGTTAGAAATTTCTCACGGTGTGAAAGAATATTCCTTTTATTGAACATTCTCACACGCGTCCTTCGAACTGTCTGTCGACTTCGTTTATGGGAATGGAGCTTTTTGTGTAAACTGTACGGTTTATATTGCATGCAAAAAGTTTTTCTAATGAACTATTTCCTGTTCACTTCATATAGATATGCGTTACAAATTAAAGTTAAATATAAACACTGATATATCACTATGTTTTCAAACAAAATATAATATCAATATTTATTTTACATACATTCAGCGACATTCTATGTCTTATCGGGAGTTAATTATTCATATTTATTGTCTTATTGGAAAACTTAGATAGTTTTAATTCATTACATAGTATTAAAATGATAAAGTGTCTAAATAAATAAGAAAACTACGTATCGACCTAAGACTGCCATCATATACTCGTATATCATTTCTATTATCAATTGCAACTCTATGCAACGACAACATTCATAAATCTCAATCACAATAACCGCGGGTATTATGGCAGCAGTTGCTTCAACAGCCAATTTATATTACTCGTCTCTGCTATAATAAACTGTGTAAATAATAAAGTACTAATTTAGTATAGCTTTACTAAGTTACTAAGATAAAAGCTAACGAATTATACTTTCATTAAAAAACATCAGCTTCACGCACACAGCAGGGTAGGCAGAGGGAACCTAGTGTTAAGACACTCCGTTCTCCACTTTCTGCCGAATTCTGGATGCATTGTGCGTTGAGTGGCAGACCTCAACGCCGCGCTTTGCCTCGACGCCAGAGCGAAGAAATGAAAATATAAACGTAAATAAATATTTCACGCGATATTTTGCGCCACGATGGTCTCTGCTTTCATTAATTATATATATATATATTGATATAATATATTAATTTGATTTCAGCAAACAGTCATGTTTAACATTTTTTACATAAACAATTTTCCAACATAAACATCTAATAAAAACAAGCTAATTGCAAAAAGTAAACATACAAACATGCCTTTAATAAATTCCCGACCATTACCGCTAAACAAAAAATAAATTAATCATAGTTTTTATCCATCAGTTTCATAAACACTGGTTAATGTTAATTAGAAATTAATTCGCTTAATTAACCGTGTAACTCGGAAATGAATAGCCATTGCTATCTTCATCTTGAGACTTTTCACTGCACAAACATTGTGCACAGACATTGTGCAGGTCATGCATCGCTGACGCGGTTCCCGTGTGAGCTCCCAGACTAGACGACTTTATATCATTATCGTACAAATTCTTATAGCAAATTTTATAATCATATTATATGTCTGTCGGTCTGGAAGCGCTTGAAATTAGACTATACTAGAAGTTTTTTACAATAAATTTAGCATATTTGACGTTACTTTGTTAATTTATAATTACTGTATAGTTTTTCTCAACTTTTTTTTAAGTATAATGGACGTAATATAACTTTTTTTGCTTTAAAATTGCATAATATTAATTAGAATAAATTATACATATTTAACACATTGAATAATCTCACTTGAAACAAGTACATGCTACGAAGATGACTTTTAAAAAACAATGTCAAACGCGCCTATGATCTATAATCTCTGTAGTTATTCGAAAATCATAAAATTTGCAACATTTTACTTCCTCAAAAACATAAAATTATGCAATTTATTATTACGTATTTATATGTGATGTACAATTCACACGTATAAAGGAAGGGTTTCAAGTGTCATCTCATTAGATGCCTCTAAAAATCGTACTTATTTTTGCTTTATTAACATCCTTTTTTACAATTTTCAATATTTATGTATCTCGGTCTAAAAAAAAATTTTAAAATGGTATTCTATACATAAATTATGTAAAGAATAGTTATTGAACCCTAACGCTTTTAAAAAAATAGGTTACATTTTTTTAATAATAAAAAAAAAAATTACCATTTTTTTAGAAGCGTTAGGGTTCAATAACTATTCTTTACATAATTTATGTATAGAATACCACTTTTAGATCTTTCTCTCAGATAGAGACCACGAGTAGGACAAGATGATATATTTATATCAAGCATTTCTAGAAAACGATTTCGTCGATTTCTAGTAACTCTTGAACTACTTTGCTAATGTGCCAGTATGTTACCTAAAATTATTATAATAAGATTATCCAAGTGAATTATGAGGCTGTTTTCGCCTCACAGTTATGTGAATGACCTTTAACTACAGCATAAGAAACTTAAACCTGCCGCATGACATCATACAAAATTGGATGTATCACACGATGACATCAAGTTAGAACATTTATGTTAGAAAAGTGAAGTGTTAGATTTTTAAAAAATACAGACAAATTTGATCTTTTTAGTACAGCTTTTAAATAATATTATTCTATAGACGGTATAAATTTTAAGTTGAAGTTTACATGACTTGTTTAAAAAGTTTAAACATATTCGTTTTGTTTCTTGTATTATGTATGATGTCATTTTCGCAACAAGTATTGTGCTTGAGTAAACACTTAAGCGAAAAAATAAAGAAATTATTAATCTATGGTAGAGCAAGTGATGTAAATAATTGTTACTAGCGTACTACTAAAAATAAAAAAATATAATGCGGTGTTGGGTTCCGTCAACTTAATGAACATGATGTGGAGAATGAAGTATGAGATGTAATTAACATTTTGTAAAATTATTATGTGAATATTATACTAAATACTACATACTATAAAGAATTTAACGTATGTTTAATATGCAGTTAAACCTTGTCCTAATATTAACATGTTATTCTTACTGGTGTAAACGGTGTCAAATACGCTGTATATTAAATATAAATTAAGGATTAAATTATACAACAAGTATATATTTATACGGTTAATGTTTGATTTAATCCGTCTTGGCGCACTTTAATAGCTCTCTCTAAAATCGCGATGATTGTGGGTTCGATCCCCACTCGGAGAAATGATTTATTTAATTTCTCCGCTGGTAAAACAAACCGCGGTATAAAGTTCCATCATTTTGTTCCAATGAGTTTTGAATTCAAACAGAAAGTGGAGAACGGGATATCTTAACTCTATGTTCTCTTACTATAATCTATTTATCATTTATAAAATGTAGTGTAAAATATTAGTATTACAAAGCTATATCTTTAACTTTATAGCATGAAAAAATATTTTTTGTTACTATTTAAAGTCGTTTATTCTTAATCTATATCTACCAATGCTAATAAAGTCAATCCATTCGTGACGATTAGCGTTAAACTGTAATGCGATGAAAGTACCGTATTTTTACTCTCGTCTTAGAAATATTATTAATAATTGCTTCACACGCGATGTGGTCTCATCAATGCATTTCTTGTGATTTTTGCCACAAAAAGAAGTATGCATGTGGCTGACTGCAAAACACAGTATGTTTAAGAACAAATTGTATATCTTTTGAAATTAAATATAAATATATTTTTATTCATCATTTCATCATGTTAAATATATTTTCATTTTCTTCGCTCAGGTATAGAGGCAAAGCGCAATGCCTCCAGAGTTCGGAGGAAAGTGAGTGTCTTGATGGGAACGCAGTATCTTAACACTAAGTTCCCAGTTTCCCTCAGCCTACCTTACTATGTGCGAGATACAGCGTGAAGCTAGAATTTTTTAAATTAAGTGGGTGTTAAGATCATACAATTCTACGAATATGCTCGTGACCTTTCAATATGATAAGGCAGAAATATCCTGAACTTCTCACTAAACTACCTACAAGCGAGATGATATAAGGTATTATAATTGAGTTGTTCAACATACAACGTAATTGCTATTCGAGTGCAAAGCGGAGTGCATATATTACGAAACACGAAATGCCAAACGGTTGCAGGTCAAGGGGAATAGCCAGTACTGTATAGATATAGAGAAATTGCAATGCACTTTTTTAATTATATTTTTATTTTCAAGGCTTTGAAGGTTCTTTAAAGAATGTTTCAAGACACTAGATTGATAGATATTTAGGGACAATGCGTGTTGAGATGCGTAACTCAGCGCTGGGCTTTTACCTTAATGCTAGAGCGAGGAGATTAAAATATTAATAAATAATAATGCTTTCATCCGAGTCAGGATCGAAGGTCGAGTTATAGTCACACCCTCATTCCTCTACGCCACGACTAGCTTCATGAAGAATATGTACTATTTAATAATTACATTTTTGAAGTCTAATTTGTTTAGATGTTTTTGCGTGATCGAGTAATAAACATCCGAACATACATACTTTCACATTTATATTATTACCAGTATTCCGTGGCATGTGGCCGCACGCGGGCGGTTCACGCATCGCCGCTCGTATCACGTGAGATGTCACATTGCTATGCATTATGCTAAACACTCGTTGTTATGAGTTAAGTTGAGACAACTTACATGCTGTATGAGAAATCTTAATCTGTTTACTTTCTTTTAATCTGTGAATAGAATTAGATTTTCTTTGAAGAGTCTCTGAAGGTCGTGTTGCAGCGGCACAAACTGTGACTGTAAACGCGACTGGTTGTAGATTCGATTTCCACTCGAGGAAATGAAATATTTATTTATATTTACGTTTTTATTTCTTCACTCTAGTATCGATGACCGTCAAGTCAACACGCAATGTTTCCGGAAATCGGCGGAAAGAAGGGAACGGAGTGGCTTAACACTAGGTTCCCTCTGCTTACCCCACTGTGTGCTACAGCGTGAATTTGTTTTATTTTTTCAAATATGAAAATTATTTAGTACCACATATACCTACTTCAAATAAGGATTTATCTCTAAACTTTTCATTTTCCAATGTATAAAATTTAATCAGTAAATATAAAAACTAAATACATATTTAAATCGTGTTGCAGAGTTTCCTAGCGGCGAATGCCAAATGCTGGTGGGCGGGGGCCCTCGCCGCTGCCACGGCTGAGCTCCGTTACGCCGGCTACGTGTCCCCTGGGGTGCTCCTTGTAGCGGGGGCCCCACGCGCCTTGGAGACCGTTCGGGGGGCCTACTCGCGGTCTGTGCTGAAGCCCCCACCTACTTATTTGATATGTGGACTTGGTATGTACTAATCCTTTATCCTTTATATTATTCTGTAGTAACGTTTATGCTTTATTACTTTTTCTAAATCCATTTTGTGGTTATTGCGTGAAAGGGAAACAAACATCCCTTTTCATCTTTCACAATTATAGTATCCTATCCTATATCTTATAAAACAAAGTCGCTTTTCGTGTCTGTCTGAACTTTCTAACTCTTCTTCTTCTAAACCACCCAAGGGATTTTTATGCGGTTTTCACCATTAGGTCGAGTATTTCTCAGGGAAGGTTTATATATAGTTTATTATTTGTACATTCTTATTTAAATTAATATAAATACGATAAATGTGTATAAAGTCCTACCCGTTGAGACACTTTCGCGCATGCGCTGATTTAATGGTAAGTACTACATGAAAATAATGTACTGGAGTATTATTCCTCTTAATAAGATCTACAAAAAAGTCCGCGATAGCATATTTTTATCTTTTAAGAATAACGCGTAGTGATCATATTTCTGTCTAAAAATAGTAATTTCAATATATTTTTTATTGTGAGGGATATTTTTCCATAATGGTATTAATCCTTATCCTTTAAAATACTTTATTAATTTTCAACGTTAAACGAAGATAAAATTTGCTTTTTAAACTATTTCGAAATTGCGAATAGTATTAGAGAAAAACGCATTTAATTGTTGACACATCATGCCGTTGACACATCAGCTGTGCCGACTCAAGTTTTACTTATCCCTTACTCTCAGCATATAAATAAGTATATTAGTTACGTTGGCCATTTAATGTAGATCAAAACTGTCTTTTACTGTTTTTTCATTTTAATAAGTACTTTAGAAGTTGTTACAATATCAAAACATCCTTGCCGCCCCGCGACGTTTTGCTTATACAAGCGCGTCATGAGCAGTCATCGGTGGTTCCGTGGTAGAATGCTCGCCTGCCACGCGGGCGGCCCGGGTTCGATTCCTGGCCAATGCATTCTATTTAATTTTCCTGACAGGCAGCCACGTAGTGCTTGCTTTTCATCAGGGACAGAATACCCTCTTCAGCATTAACCACAAGCTCGAACAAAAAACCCGCCCGCTATAGAGGCATAGCAACGAAGATTTAGATGCGTTTGCACGTATTGGATAATTGGAGTTGAATGTATTATTTCAGCGCGATATATTTGGTTTCATATTTTTTGTAGTAGTTATTAGTAGGTAGGCTTTTGTTTATAATTTCTTGCGTTTAAAAATAGTCATTTAACTATCTAAATATAGTCATTTAAAAATATTTTAATAAGTACTTGAAAAGAATAGTAGCACAGATTTAAAATTACGGTACCTACTAAAAAATCCTTGCTGTGTAAAACAATTGGAAAATCCTTATTGAAACTACGAAAATGCGGGTTGCATTAGAGTTTAATTAATTTTCACATTATCTTAAGTGCTTTGCAAACATACATTATATGAATAATCAAGTAGTAAAAGCGGGCGAAGCCGCAAGGGGGTCGCTAGTGTGCAATAAAATACTTAACGACGAACTAACGAAATTCTTGTCATTCAATATGTTAGTATTTTACTTAAAAGTATTATATAGCGAGATTATTCAAAAGAAGCATAAGCTAAGTACAATACAGTACAAATAAAAAATCTCCGTAAAGCCTTTACGCATATGTGATTTTTCAGTGAGGGATGATAGAAAGGGGTTATAATCTGTGTATAAATATCAGTCAAAAATTTGAAGAACCTCCTCTTACTGAGATGAAAACATAAAAAAGGTTTTAATACATCTGTCTTTACTGAAAATATAAATTATGCATCGCTCTGGTGTAGAGGCAAAGCGTGGCGTTGAGTTTTGCAACTCAACACGCAATGCCTCCAAAATTCGGCTGAAAATGGGGAACGGAGTGCTAAACACTAGACTCCCTCTGCCTAACCTGCAACATGCGGGATAAGCGTGAAGCCAACAAAAACGTAATTGTAATATTAGTACGTATTCAGTAAGTAAGGTCAAGTAATGTATCCAACATTCTCACGGCCTACAAAGCAGAGCTAAGTGCGTCCTACGCGCCGGCCCACGGCCTTGCAAGGACATCCTATTGTAATAGCAGCTTTGTTTCGAGCCACGGGACCGGTAAATGTTTTGTGTTTAACTTATATTGTAATGATAACTGGTTTTCATTGATTCTATATATATTGCATATACATATGTATATTATACATACATACATTTGAAGTATGTGACTGTAAATGCGACATGTTCTGGGTTCAACACTTCTGGTGGTGGTTCTCCGTGGAGTTCCGCAAGTCAACACGCATGCTTCTAGAATTCGGCGGAAGTATCTTAATGAGAACGGAGTGTCTTAACTCTAGTTTTCCAGATTTTAATGTAACTTACACTATTGAAGTAGGTACCAGAAGCCTATTTAAACAGCGACTTCGGGTTATATTACCCTTTAGGTCGATGTCTTTTAACAAGGAGAAAATGGAAAATGTGATTTATGTCTAGTTTTTGCTTTCCCATAAAATGAAAGAGATGCGTAATGTAACATTCTAAAACGACAAAATAATATATTTACTGCTACAAAAGATTTTAAAGAACATATGAAACTCTAAGACCAACTTTGTAAAAAGGCATCTCCAATAATTCACTAACTTAATAGTGTCACGTGCTGTTTGTCGCTCAGTGCCTTGAATCGTATCTGCAAAGTTTCCCAACATTTTTGGCATAACATCAAATCTATACAGCTCGACGCAGAACGATAAAAATTTAGTTTAAGTTCCCAACTTAACCTGAATTTAAAGCCGTTATTGCAAATTGAAAACCGTAAATCACTAACAGGAAAGCCAGCAACTGCAAATACCTTAAAGCACTTGTTCGACAAACATATTGTTCCGAACTAAGTAAAGAAATATAAAGTTACTTACTCATCAGATACTTTTGCATATAATATATTTTTCTTCTGATTCTCAAGAGAATTTCGAAATAAATAAAATTGAAAATAAATAAAAAAATATTAACAACATAAATAACTTGTAACAAGCGTATAAGAATTTCGACGTAGCTTGATGAGAACGACGACGTATGGCTTAGTGGTTAGAGCGCCTCACCTGTTTCCAGGAGGCGCGGGTTCTGTCCCGCTACATTCAAAGTTTTATACGTATTCTAACTAGGTAAAAAAAGTATTTCCATATAAAAATTTATTCATTTGTAAAAAATAATTGTAAACACATCTTTATAATAAAGTATGGCAACTTTTAACAAACAGTCCTACGGAAATGACTCTTAACCGCAATGTCTCATTGTAGTAGACAAGTTTCCAAATAAATCTTCGTTTAAAGTTCACGACCCGGTGACAGGTTTCAACTTCCAGTACTACATTTGCAGTTTGTACTTTACAATTGGTGTTTATTTTTTATTATTTTACTAGTACTTACGTTAATAAAGAAGAATATGTATATTTTTTTATTTTGAAGTAAAAACTGTACTACTTTTTTTGTATAATGGAAATACCTTAGTACATGGTACTGATTATAGTTGATATTTTTTTAAGCGTAAGGTCTAAAAGCCCAGCCTAACACTAAGTAAAAGAAAAACTATACGAAAAACTATACTTCTATTTTATAACTTACTTATAATATAGAAGTAAAATAGTATTAATAAGATAGTTATTTCGTTATTTAATTCGTTTATCGCTGTTCTTGGCACGGAATGATGAAATTACGTTCATTTTATGTCAAAAATTTGAATTTTTGTGTTATTATAATTTTTGGTGATTTCCTCCAAGCACCAGCTACACATTCAGTATAATCGATGTGGAGCGGAACTGCATAGTTTTTTTAAACTGGTTGCGAATATTTACATTTACTTTCTTCGATATTTAAGGCCCTTATGTTCGCATCAGATCACGATATATGTATTTATAATTAACATCTCCTATAGAGAGGTAAAAGAAATCGGTTCAACTTTAAATATAATGGAATGGAAAGCAATCGAAATTCCATTTCGAAATTAAGCTTGTTCTTAGAAATTGGGCCAAGTGCAGTTGTCATTTCCTAAGTGTTTATATTTATAGCTCTACGTAACTTTAATAATATAATTAATATTATTTTTGTTAATGTACATTAAAAAAAATGTATATAAGATTATTACGCCTAAATATGTCAAAATAAAAGATAATAATTACTTATATAAAACATTTTTTTTTGTTTTCACGCTGTATCTCCCACACAACAGTTCCCAATTTTCCGGCAAATTCTTCAGACATTGCTTGTTGATTGGCGGAACTCGACGCTGCAAAATATTTAAATGAGTATTTATAAAATGAAAGATCTATTCAACGCTCAAATGTCATTATTCAGGAGAAATCCCAACATTATATGAAAAATGCCGATACACTAAGCAGAAATGGATAGGCTGTAACGGCCAGTTTGTTATAAACGTTATTAATCTGACTTACGGGCTTAAACATATAAATTTTGGTATTATTTATCGCGATATCTGACACGTGAGTGGGCATGAATGAAATAGTTATCCTGGTATTATAGCTTACTTTACAAACCGACACGTTCCATTCATATTGTTACATCTCAGTTCGTCGACACCCACCATCGGCTTATATCTACCATTTAATATTATATTGGAATCAATTTATCTGGCGACAGTTTAGAATGACTGAAAACTTCCATGGCTAACATGGAACAGCCTAGCAGGGCCTAAGTATTGGTTATACAAAACCTTCGACTCTATGCTTCTACAGATAGAGTTGTTCTATAGAGGTAGAGGTAGAGGTAGTCGCGTGCGTTTTGAACCTAAATAATTTCCATTTCATAATACTGTAACACCTTTCTTCGGTTTCTACTTGAGATTTATGAACGGATTTTCGCTTGGAGCCTAAACGGAATTGATGTTGTAGAGTTTTCATGTTGAACCTCGTTCGTTAAACAACGCGAGTGTTTACTTCAATAATTCGAGATGCTTTATTTTGCCCCTGGGCGATCGCTTTCAGGTATTTTAACGTGTAGTTTATAGGAGATTATGGTTTGTACATTGTAAAGTGAATTAATGTAATGGATTATTTACTTTATTATAGTAACATACATATATTTGTGGAAGTTTTTTATTTATTTCTATATAAACGTTTCTGAAATTTAATTTGACTATGTCTATATAATATTATATGTTATATTGTGTGCCAAATTATATTAGATTTTTTATTATTATAGATTTATTTCGTTAAAGTATGTCGTTAGATATAAAGACATACATAATATTGTAATTGTTATTATATATTTTTTAATCTTATACTTTAAAATTCTATATATATTAATTTACTACTGTAAATATGAAAGGCTTATCTTTTATCTATATACTCATAAAGTGCGCGTTTAGGCATCCTAAAATTGGACGGAAGGTATGTCCAAGTGCGCTAATGTATAACGAAATATTTTACTAGGTTCTTCCCCTTGCCTGGCCTTGCAAAGAAAGCTGCAAACTCCAAACCCAAAAAATGTCACCAATCTTACAAGAAACCATACATTCATCAAATTTATTATTATAAACAAAGAACACCTCATGAATAAAATTTCAATTGAGATACAATCTTAACGGTATTGCCAGTATTAGTTCCACAAATGCAAACAAAGTATTATCCTTTAGTCATTGAAATATCCGTGTGAGATATACAACGAGATAAATGTAATCCATTCCGCTTGCAGATAGCACGTGACATATCGAAAATTGATCGCTATTGTTTTGACTATGTCAATATTGCACTTTATAGCTTTTAAACAACGTGAAATGGAACTCATGCGTAATACATAATAATTGTTTTATAAATAGTAAGATTCTTATTATAATTTTCCATTTATCTGATGCCTTTTAATGTGATAGTTACAATTTTTTTTAGCTTTACGTAGAACTAAAATGTAGTGTTTAACCACTCCGTTCCCATTAAGACAATTCCCAGTTTTCTGAAAAGTTGGCGTAGTGGCGTAGTTTAACGCCGCGTTTTTCCTTATCTTTATGTATTGATGAAATACAATGATACAATTAATTTTACTTAAGAAACAACTGATATTTTGGTACTTTAAAGATATCCAACGTTCCTGTAAAGAGGCTAATGTTCAAATAATGTTCTCTAGCGTAAGTACTGCTCTAGAAAATTATAATAAAATAAACTCATTTTCTATATTTGGCTATCAAACGTATTTTAGATATCAACGTGTTTCAGCATTATCTGCCTGTATTGTCAGTTATCTAACTGACAGACAGACTGTAGTACAGACTTTCACAAATAGTAAGGAAATTAAATACACTTATTAAATTTATTACAGTTTCAAATTATCACTTATTCGAATAAATAAATATAATATGTATATAAAAGTTTACAAAGCCATCTTTTATTACAGTTCTCTAAATAAAAGTTTTTATCGTAAACAAGTAGCTTTTAAAAAATGTATTCTAAAAGGATGTTATATTTATAATATGAAATGTAGGCTGTAACAAATTTGCGTTACAATGGATAGTTAGGTAAGCCATGAGATTTATATAAACATAAAAACTCCCTGACAATATGATATAAGATATTGTTGCGAGTGGACTGCTTTTCCTTATTCACAAAGTAACGTACGTTACGTTTTGATGTACGGAAATATATTAAAAAATATTTTTACGAAATACGTATACGTATATGAATGCCTTAACTATGTCTTTATAATAATTATTATTACTAGTCATCGCCCGCGACTTTGAATGAGTAGACATTAAGATATAAAATAGAAAATCCCGCAATTACCGTAGGAATTTCGAGAAATCCTCTTATAGTGCTTCCCTCCTAGAACCTAATTATATGTCAAATTTCAACTTTTTAGGCTTTATCAGTCAATCAATAACGGTAGAGTATTATTCATATATAAAACACCTGTTATTAGGCAAATTAATAATTTCGTAACCGAACTGTAAATCAAAGAGTACGATCGTGCACATCCTGCTTATAACTGGCTCTACCTTTCAAAACCACACTAAATATTCCGCTGTCAATCATAACTTCCTGGCCTTGCCGATGATGGTGACGAGGCTGTAGTCTGTACCACTAAAGTACTTAGATAATTGACACTTTTATTGCAGGTTTATTGGCACAAGAAAATTATACTTATCACGTTGAACTAATTGGATTACGTCGGTTAATTTGCTTAATTTCGGTTCGTGATTTGTTTTTCTTATTAAATAATACAAGTTGTACAGCGGATATTATAATTTAGTTGAAACTAGGAAAACAGTTGACAACACTTCAATCGTTAAGTCGGAAATTTTCGAATTTATTTTCCAACAAGACCAGTCTAGGATATTTACAAATGAAATTAAAGTAATACCTTATTATTTAAGGTTTCGTACCTTTTAAGGAAAAAAGGAAGCCTTATAAGATCACTTTGTTGTCCATCTATCTGTCTGTCAAGAGCCTGTATCTCAGGAACGATTGGAGATATGGAATTGAAATTTACACCATATACTCATCTTCGGCCCCATAATTTCCTGAAAAGAACGTATTTATTAAAAAAAAAGATATAGGTTGCGTTCACAGCTACATTTGTAAAAGATTCTCTTCGTCTAAAAGATATATAAAAGTAATTAATTAATTAGTCATAACCCAAGTGAAGTGAAAACAATAATAATTTTAAATGAAGTGTTTACCAAAGAAAGCATGGGAATCACGCCAATAATAAAATACATCCGCGTTAAAGATATCGCGTCAAAGATCGAGATGCAAACAATGACGGAGATGGTTATCTGCCGTCCTGATAAGCTGTGAATGGAAACTGTGGTTATCGTAAACTATCTAATTTAATAAATTCAAAGTTTGAGCATTCGCTTTTTATTGCTCTTTGCGTTAGAAATGGAATTATGTAATTTTTGTATTATAACTGCTCAGTACTTATTACATTGTATTGCCTATTAAGTGTTAATTAAAGCTTCACGATGTTATGCTTAAAGTAGGATAGGCGGAGTGAACCTAGAGTTAAGACACTCTGTTACCCATTTTTCCTCTCAATTTTCGAGACATTACGGGTTGACTAGCTAGTCAGCAGTAACTAGCTAGCTAGTTACTAGAGCGAGGAAATGAAAATAATTTGTTGTTTCAAATGGGAATCGAACCCACACTTGTCGAGCTTACACAAATAACGAGGGTATATTTATAACAGTTTAAAATTGGCATTAAAAATATATAAATTTGAACATTGCGGGATTCAATTTGGCGACTTTTGGAAATATTCCAAAAGCTCTAGTCAATTAAGCCATACGTTCTTATACGTGTATTCTGCATTTATTATACGTTTTGTAATTATTCCATATCTGACTCATTTTTAAGAAGAATAAATAATGATAATTAGTTGTAATGGAATAGCCCGAAAACTATTTAATCATCCAACTTTTTTCAAATTTTACTAGTGAAATAACATAAAAACTCTCTAATTTCAGTGTATCTATAGCTAGTTAGCAAAAACATCACAGTACATCCCTATTACAACAAAAATATAGCACCAACTAGTAGATAAGTCTCGTTGAAGTCAGTATAAGGAGATTACATAAGTAATTCTAGTACTTAAGTGAGCTCCATGGCGAAACTGAAATTCTAAAGTAAACTATGATCACAACTAACAAGGCGGAATAAATCTCCGAGTAAAGTAAATACATATAAGTTACAGCAAACTCGTTATGTAGAACTGTACTGCTGGAGTCAGACAGACATCCGTCCCATGAAGGAAATATAAATCAAGAAAGGATGCCGATGTTATATAAATGTGGAGAAGAACTATTGTTGATGAATAAGAATTTGAAATGGGAATTGGGTTAATTTCACTACACTGAGTTACGCAATCACATATTAATATTTAATTTATTTTTGTGCCAACGTGTAATTTTTCGTTTTTTTGTTTTTGATTTTTTTTTCTTAAAAATTGACAGTTGTAATAAAAAGATAATAATTTTTAATTGGTAAATAAATGTACTATTTAATTAACTTTTAAAAATATATAAAAAAAGTTTTGTATATCTCATTACATTGTTTACTCGCTAATTACGAATATGGTCAGTTGTTTATTTGACCACACCAAAAAAACATTTCCTCAATTAGACTAATATATAAATTTAAACAAATCCTGCCTCTTCTAATTATAAAATAACAATATTTCTTAATATTTTTCTTATCAACATCATAGATTAACCTAGATTACAAAACAAACCCATGTTAGGCTCAGGGCTGAGACAATGCTATTGCAAATTAAACAGTACGTGCAGCACTAATGGCTGGTATTTGTTGGTACTTGGCCCTGACTGTGATATATGCTGACATCGTGTGGGAAAATTATAAACTAGCGATTTATTACCATGAAACGGCTATGTCAATGTAATGAAGTGTACTGTCGCACTCTATTATGTAAATAACGATGATAGAACCGCCTGGTGCCTTGAAAACGTGGTTATAAATCCTTTTGTATATTATTATCTAGATAATCAATCTTTTTGATAGAAATATTCATGACGACGGTTGAAAAGTAATTGTTTTGTATGGATATTGATAATTTATTTATTTGCATGCCTATCTGTGGGTAAGTTGGTTAACGTAATCAATCATTTGGACCTACAGATGTGTAGTTCTATATCGCCTTTATATAATTCTATTTACCTCTTTGTGGTTGTAAAAACTCACTTATGAGAATATTTATATGTATTAACCTCAGTTAACTTTTTATTATAATTCATTCACCATAATGGGAATCGAACCGACGACCCTCGCATTTACAGTCAAACGCTTATACCACTACCCCACAGAGGCAAAGTTATATTAGTACTGAAATTAAGTGAAATTACACGTAGAGTCGCTTTATGCTCATTACTTTCACTACGACGACCTTCATGGACCTTGCGCTCCTAATCTCGCGCCCCAAATGCGGATGCTCTATCATTGATCGCACTTATATAATGCTTTTAAGTTTTATTGTAATGAAATTTACTAATGAATTACATAACAATTTGATGCACTACTTTTAATTTAGATTTAATTTATTAGTATTCTTAAAAATCTCTCAAACGATATACGAAAGATTTTTTGATTTATTTTGAGATTTCATTGTTTGTCGAAGTAGTCAGTATGTTCCTTAATAACCCCAGTCTCATCATTTAGGCATTGTCTATAGCAGTCTCTTAGGTTACGACATACCACTTTCGTTTCATACATCGTCATCAACCTCCTCATACATCGTCCATGCTTTGTAACTTTCAGTATCATTGAAACGTACATTGTTACCGATGTCTTCATATTTCTTCTTAATGCATACTCTGGGAAATTAAGAAGAGAAATAAATTTAAGAAGCTTTAAAGTTGGCAGAAAATTTAACAATATCAGGTTTTTTTTATGGAACAAGACAGGTTCCCTTTTACTCTGTTATATGGGACGCAGTTAAAAAAGATCAAAACAAATATTATTAAAAACCATTAATAAAAAATCCTTACATTTGATAATACTTTTAATTGTCTAGTTAAGTCGTATTATGCAAGTTATTTAGTAATATAATACAATCTCGTTATAATACCCGATATTACAGGCACGTAAAACATGAGTCTAGAAATGAATTTGCTGTCGCATTTGAATTGCAAATGTCCGCCGCTAAACTACAGTATCATCTAGTTATATTTTTATGATCGTGGTAAAGTAAGCTAGAAACGAAGCTGTTCTTTTAAAATAACTTTAATTTATTGTAGAAAAAGTAGAAAAAGTAGATATAGTGGTAATACAATTGAAACAATCATAAGAGGATGCTAAACGTATCTGCTTCGAAATTTACATGCGGAAAATGTTATTATAAAAATAATAAGACAACAGTAAGGTTCTAAGATATCGTACGCACATTCTTTAAATAATAAATTTATTTATTTATTGTTTATTTTATTTTAATACTTTATTACACCATAATTGATATTAAATAACTAAAACACAAAACGAAAAACAAACAAAAAATAAATTAACTTAAACAAAAAACAGAAAAAAAGAAACAAATGAAAAAAAAAAACAAAATAAATTTGTCATTAATACCAAAACATATTCTTCAATGATGTATAATTCTAATACAAATAATATAATTAGACATTTTCTTAAGGATATGGTCGATCCACACACTGTGCACTGTGCGAGTGTGTCGTGACTGCACCTGACCTTCAGTGTTACATACTGTTTTATGTTAAACAAACCAGAATGCGTATATAAATCCGGATAGCACGAGGTGTGGTGCTTTGTTAAAGGTCAATTTATATATTAGACTAGCGGACGCGCGCAACTTCGCTTGCGTATTTAGGGGGAATTCTAATATCCCATGAAACATGTGTTCAATGAAATATTTTTAAGAGTCTAAATATCAAACTTTATAAAAATCGGTGGCGATTTAATGATTTTTCCATACAAACTTTCAACCCCTTATTTGCACCGTGAGGGGGTGACTTCTAGAAAACCATGAAACACATGTTCAAATTAATATTTTTAAGAGTCTAAATTTAAATTTTTATAATAATCGGTGGCGTTTTAAAGATTTTTCTATACAAACTTTCAACCCCTTATTTGTACCCTTAAGGGGAGAATTCTAGAAAACGATGAAACACGTGTTCAATTAAATACTTTTAAAAATCTAAATTTAAAATTTTATAAAAATCGGTGCCGATTTAAATTTTTTTCCATACAAACTTTCAACCCCTATTTCGCCCCTTTAGGGTTAAAATTTTTCAAAATCCCTTCTTAGTGGATGTCCAGATTACGATAGTAAACATCTGTCCAAATTTCATGTTTCTACGCACAGCGGCTTACGCTTTACGGCTGTGCGTGCGTCTTACCTCAGTCAGTGAGGACAAGTCCTTTTATATATATAGATTAAGTACTTATGACTCATATAAAGAAAATAAAAAAATGTAAATTCGTGAATATTTTGCATTCAGAAGATAAAAATAATTGTAATAAATCACTTAGGTGGGGTGGGTTTGGTGTAGGAAAATAGCGCTTTCCTAGTAAGAATTCCAATTTCATAACACTATATAAATATTTCAAACAAACATCATTCATAATAGTATTTTTTTAATCGCAATTATTATTTAAATCAATATGAAGGTATAATTTATTTATAAAAATTCTATTAAGACTGCAGAATTACATCTGTATTAAGGAAAAACTACTAAATACCTCTCATGTAGAGTTTGCAATGTATACCTAGAGTCGGTAAAAAAATCAGCAAATGAAGCGTCTTTTTATAGTAGTCAATCTTACTAAAACTGTAATAATAATGGCTGTTAAAAAACTAAGTTTAGTCCTTTTTTTACTTACAGTTTAATTAATATATTTCTTTAGATTAAAACTCGTACATGGTAAGTAGTCAGAGGGAAGGAGGAAGGGTAAGCCACTCCGTTCCCTACATTCCACCTAATTTTCAAGACATTGTGTATTCATTGCACTTAACGCAGCATTTTGTCTTGTTACCAGAGCGAATAAATAATAATAATTCATTTCCTCAAATGAACTGCGCTACAAAAGGGTGTCATTTCCTTACAGGTTATTTCATATAGGTACATAAAGAATACAATTCACCTTTTCAAATTAAAAACGGTATAAAGTGTAAATGTAATTGGAACCGTTATTGTCGAATTAAGTAGATAATTTAATTTTTTGAATGGAAATTTATTTCGATTTCTTATTCACTTTAATATGCACTTTCTTTTTATAATGTTCGATGTTTGAGTAGATAATAATGAGAATACGTGTTAAACAAATTTCGCAAAGAGTAACAAAGTATTATTTATAAAATTGAAAATGGATTCTGATTAAGATGCTCTAAATTTTTGGCCAAGATCTCTATAGAATGAAATTTCATAGAACATTGTATATTTGAATTACGTTACGTAGATCGTTTAGTAAATATTTAAGTGCATATAAAGCAAAGTATTTATACATATAATTATCATATATTAATACACCACCAATTAAGCTATTGCTTTATCTATCTACTTCCTAAATTTTAGAAAGATATGTGAAAATAAAAAATAAAACAACAATAAATAAAAAAATCTACAATCATTCGTTGTTAATATAATATTATAACCCGTACCCGTATTACATATACTAACATCCGGTTCCTATTTCATAATTCACACGTCATAAACTCATACTAGCGTAAATTTAACAATCAGTGACAGTTACATCAAATACGAGAGGAATAAAAGCCCCCACACGAATAGTACTCAAGCCTGACGAGGTTCAGAACAGCTAAGCCAATACTATCTCTCAAATCAACAATCACCTGTTGTTATTTGTATTGAAAAGTAATCAATCAAATTGATACTTAAAAATAAAACACAAATATACTTTATAATACATTTATATAAAGTTCATAATAGTAATTAAAAGAAGCTTCCATATACTGGTAGTAAATCTCGATAGGATCTGAGCGTGACTTCTGGTCGCAATAGCATCTTTGATCTTTGATGCGAGCGTCGATCGTCTATACCGAATTATACGGCGCACCGAAGTCATTAGCGGAAATAAATAATAAAATAAGTAATAAATTGCTTCTTCTTCTTCTAAACTTCGGGTGATCGGACTTACTGAAGGTTATTTTTTAACCATCTCGAGGTGTAGCTCTGTAATAAGAATAAGACATTATCATGTACGATAAGTTCGCTTTCTTTCCATTCACGTTTATATTTTTTTTTGTATGACGATTATATAGCTAGTGTCTTACTTTGTAAGTGTGGTGTAAAGTCACTCCTTTTTCTTCGATTTAGAGACTTCGATGTAGATATAGTTGAAAGTGATATAGCACTAATATGTATTTGTGTAATTGACAGGGATCAAATCTTCACAATTTTTCCCGCTTTTAATGATTTTTATAAAAACTCAACGCTCTTTCCTGTCAGAGAGAGAAAATAAAAATAATTACCCGAATCGAAAGGAATCGAATCCACAATTATCGTGTGACAACTATTGCTACTACACTACATTACTACATTACTACAACTATACTACGTACGTTGCAGGTTATAATTGTATAATCATAATAAATGACAAATGTAAAACAAAAAAAATATTATGATTCTCATAAATTACTTAATATTACAGTATTAAAAACGTACAGGTGATTAATTCCAAATGTCGCTTCGCTTATAATTGCATAAATTAAACTTGATTATAACCTGTATTAATGTAATTGATAACTTTATCCGGTATCGTTATAATACTTAATTCAAATCGATAGTTTGGTTAGGCAAAAGCGACGGCGTAGAGTCGGGTATCAAATATAATGGTAAAATAATAAGTATAGCACTAACTAAAGCGAAAGTGTTCTTAATGAATTGCACCTCGGGCGATACACACATACACCACTGGCTTCCAAACATCAAATTGACGCTCATTTGACACTCTTGTATTTAAATGTTAAGTTCTGTTATTGGAAAAACAACCTTGTACCTTAAAGAATAAAGTAATATTTAGACAAACATGCGCACCGGAACTGGTAATAGATCTACGCTAGAGTTCACTATCGTTTGTCGTTTGAGACGATTGTGTGTACACAAGCGACTCAGATCGCTGTTGATTATTTCATACTGACAAGCAAATTAGCCAATTCTTTTGTCTAGTTCAGACGTATTAACCGTGATACGTGATTGAAAGAGTCCAGATAAGGAACCTGACGTAGTGTTCAATTAAACAGTTCATTTGATCTTATGAATGAATGGGATTGTACGGAGATATGACCAGGTTGTTACCCAATGTTGGTTAACTGGTGAAACTTTCTTTAATCGACAACACATTGTCGAAATGATTGTTTTTGTTTACGATTATAACTTTCACATTAGAAAACACATTTGTTTTTATTGTAATATTTACGAATAAAACGAAAATCTAAAGAAATAATTAAGAAATATCATTCATATCATTAAAATAATAAAATAATGAAATATGTGTGTGCGATAAGTATAAACAAATTTCTCAAAAGAGAAGAATACTCAATTTTGGGTAAAATATCAAGACTTGAATGCATTAGCCTGATTTCCCACAATAACCGTAAACAACAAATAGCAACTACCATAAAAGTATGAGACCATCACGACAGCGCACATGACCCCGGGCTCACTCCGCAACTACAAACGTCCCGCTGAAAGTTTTCCGACGAGAAAGCCGAAGTAATTGTGCAAAAATAACTTACTCCCATAATAATAACATTCCTCGAAATTGTTAATTAAATATGCATACGCCTTATATTTTAAGCGTCTTTTATTCCGCTTGACATACTTAAATGCGTATCTTATTGAAAAATTTAAATGCTATTGAAATAATTTTATTAAATGCAAAACTTCTAATTGTGCTTTTACCGATATTCATTCAATTAAATGGTGATTAAGCTTAAATTAACAGTATATTTAGAACTTTTAATTTGAAAATCTTTTAATATTAGTAATGATGCCCTCCATTCATGTTAAAAAAGATTAGATTTTGTAAGGAAAAGAGGGTATTCTATTTCGTACTATAAATCTGAAAAGTTCAATGTTATTATTTTAAGAAAATAAAAAAATTATATTCTTAAATACTTAATTTATTTGAGTAATTTATACATTTTTAGTAAGAAAACTCATAAAGCCATACAGCGTTATTGAATTGCATATTAGATCTGAAGCTTACAAACTAAGTAATATAGTAGTTTATTTTAGTTATATATTAAATTTATTATTTATTAGAGACCATTAACTGCCTGTAGCAAACTGAATGACTTCATAACTTTATCGAACCTTTTCCTTGTATTACCTAGGCTTTTCCTGTGCTACGACTTAGAAGTATTTATAATATGTACTTATATGTACATATACTATACTTTTAGTACATGTAAATCGAGTCAATTTAATCGAGCATTTTCAATCATCAACCTATTTTCAGCAGTCAATAATTGAAACGAGAATCGATATTAATATGATAGATAATTATGTAATTTAAACGAATGTTATTAATGATTTATTTATAGCACAAGAATACACAATCTATATTAAATATGTACACAACTTATAGATTTGTTTTTCCCGGCTACTCTCAGTAATTGACAATTCTCTAAAGCTAATAATATTGACATTTGCATATTAATTGACAATAATTTATTCAATTACTTTACATTATTGAAAGATGAAAAGGTTTTACTTTCGATTTTTAATTCTACCTTCACCATCAATGAGGTAAACTGAAATGCAAATGTATCATTAGAACAGAACAGTGGTTGACGAACATCGAATTGATATCGATCTGACGTACAGACAGTCGTAATCGATATTTACGAAAGTGAATGTGAAATGCACCATACTAAAGAAAGCAAAGGTTAACTATTACTTAGCCTATAAAGAAGCACGTGAGCTTCAACCTGCTGTTAAAATGGCACAGAAATGGTTGACAAATACTATTTTCTTCAAAAACGGAACATAATAGAAGCCAAGTAAAAGTTTTTCTGCGAAATATTATATTTTAAACGTATATATTGAGATATGTTTTATTAGTACAGTAACTGGTAGACATGAACGGGTTTCCCGAGGTTGACATCCGGCCACCGTTAGCTGTGTACCATTGACCCGTGCCTTTCTTTGTCTGGTCACATACGTAGCACAATTAACAGTTAACAATCGTATCTAATTTTTGTATCTTTTGTATAAAATCGCTCTCATACTTTCTCTCGAGTTTCTTATGAAATTAAGTTTGTTTCTGTTTCCTGATTTTAAACAAAAGTTAATTGAAATTTTGGATTATACTTTCAATTGTATGTTATTGTGTTGCAATTTAAATTATTTGTTTTGTTTATAGGATTTTAATGTCCACTTAGATATATTTCAGATAAGATAGCTTGGATATAATAAATAATAGTTAAATTTACACAAAATTAATATCTAATTGTAACCACCTATTCTCAACATCTATATTTTAATTTTACAAGAGCTCGGCAAATATGATTATCATTTACTATTCAGAGAACTCGCACAAATCGCTACAAAAACATGTCACAATTACCTATATAAAAACAAGAATATTTAAAAACATATAAAATTAGAAAATTAGTTCTACATCTATTAGCTACGATTTCTTCACTATGGGAACCCACAATATCTACAACTTACAAGTCACCTGTCATTCCTTTGTTGCTTATTGTTTTATTTAGGTCGTCCACAGTTCAGTGAGCACACTTAGAGTCAGTCAGTCAGCCCGCGTGGCCTTGTATTGTGTTACAACCGCAAGAGATATCATGAACGCGCTCTTACCTACTCCTCGATCGATGCGAGACATATGAGATATGGGTCGACGGGGTCAAGGTTTACATTACAACTTCATTCATCGTTCCGGAATAAACGTTCATTATATATTACCATTAATTTTAAATGAATTATATGGTTATAAATATTTTTAATAATTGTAGGTTCGAATCCACTACATTATTTATGATATAAACATATATACACCGTATAGGAAGTACTAATATTAGTATTTCTTTAGATTTTATATCCCGCACATAGCAGGTTAGCCAAAACGATGCAATTATATATTTTAAGTTTAAAATTACGATTAACGAATGTTGTCTCTTTACTCCAATTTCTAAATGTGTATATACCTGTATTGTAACTTTTACTTTGATCTAATATTATTTCCTTAACCTGCTGTTTGACGATAATATAAAACTTGTAATTAACTAAAAACTGTGAGATTTAAACCTTGGCATTGACTTTCATCAACCTGGTTCCCAAACAACCAGTTGGATTCTAATTATTTGTTTATAATTCGCTTTTTAGTGTCACTTTTTCCGGTTGCTTTAATTATGTATATTATATAATAATTATTAATGATAATTATAACGTGTTGG
Source organism: Heliconius melpomene rosina (assembly GCF_056956725.1). Taxonomy (NCBI): domain Eukaryota; kingdom Metazoa; phylum Arthropoda; class Insecta; order Lepidoptera; family Nymphalidae; genus Heliconius; species Heliconius melpomene. Next base: position 2,011,355 of record NC_140401.1, on the reverse strand, counting down.
ACAAATTTAGCATATTATATTGATTGCTAAGATGTATAAAACTTGATATTATAATTGAAACTATTATAAGACAGCGGAAATCGGAAGTTAATTTATTTTACCAATAACAAATAAATACTAATTACTTATATTTAATTTAAATACATTTATAAATAACATTATTTCAACTATATAAATATTTATCGATAAATTAAAGAAAATTTAACATTCAAAGTAAAATTTTAAATTTAAATCACAAACACAAAACGAATCAATTTAGGTTTTTAGGTTGAGGATTTCAGAATTGCAAAATCATCGCCGTTACGTGCTAAAAGTGCAAAACCCACTGAGTCTTACCATATAGAGATTAAGCTAATATTGTATTTAAAATATCTTATAAGTTTCCTCTTTCTGAAAATCGCCTAAAGTGACACCTACTCAGTACTCATATGTATATGAATGAGTACATTAGCGAACCAACTTTTGACACTTTTAAAATATTAGCTTTTATAAGTAAAATAGCTCGAAATCATTAAAATTAACCCACAACAAAAACAAAGAAATAATTCTCACAGAAAATAATCGTAAACTTATTTTTAATTGTTTTCGTGAAAGTTGAAACACAAAACAATAATTCACAAAAGAACCAAATAAAAATGTAAAAAAGGCTGTCATTAAAAATTAATTAAGAAAATACAGTTTATTAAAATTCCGATTAATTTGTAAACATTATTATCCCATATGAAAAATACTATCCCAATTGACGCGTAGCAACCTGTATGTCACTCTATACAAAACTTATTATCAAGCATATGGTAACATGCGTTAGGTTTACTTTATTTATTTAGTCTCCGTATGTGTTAGGTCTACTTTATTTATTTTGTTTAGCATTTTCTCTCCATTTCTATAGCAACTATAACTGCCAAAACCATAATTTCAATTTTCTTAAAAAACAAAGAATTAATTTAATTTTCGCTTTACTTATTAATATACAGGGTGGAATTGTCAGCACCACTTTAAATGAAACCACAGTTTTAACTACTCTATAAAAGTCTAATATAATTCGGAAAAAAAATAATTCCCAAAAATGAAAAAGTTATTTTTTCAAACAAAATAAATAATAAAATTATCGTTTTAAAATAAAACGCCATTTGTAAAGTATAACATAGGCACGCACACACTTACCTGTCAAAGCGGCAACATCGCACACGTATGTGTGCGTCACACGAAATACAGGTATGGATAAAAATCGTGAAATGAAAAAAAAATCCTACGTCCAAATTGTTGAGGTAACTTGTTTAATTTCTTAGGTGTGGGTTTGAAATATATTACCATATATGCAGTTTGAATAAAAGAAGCGCTGCCTCTTCCACCCTGTATAGACAAAAGACTCCAAATCACGTGATAGGTAATATTGATGGTGCATAGAAAGTGAGAGCTATAAAAAATAGGAAGAAGTTTCTATTGGGGTAAAAGAAATGATAACGAATACAGCTAACAATAGAATCGACCATCTCGCTCCAGTTCCCATTGGAAATTTTCTAATCCCAAAACATAATGAATGTATCATATTCACACACTCGAGTAAACGCTTGTCGGTAATTATATTTTTTTGCACTAAACTTGTAATTATAGTTTATGTTAAAGCAACGTGATAATTAAAATTGTTCTTTTCCAATGTTTATTTGCTTAGCCGCCGTAGTGACAATAGGATGTAGGTTCGATTACCGTTCAGGGAAGTGAGTTTTTCTTATTCGTTGAGTACCACTACTCAACACGAAGTATCATGTGGGTCTTAACAATAGGTTATCTCTGCTTGCCCTTCTGTGTACAGGATAGAGCTATAAAAAAAAGAAATTACAACATAAAATTAATTAACATGAACGAGTAATAGTCCTCAAAGTAGTCTATCCATCAACTGAAGCAAGATAAATAATAACGTTTAACTTGACACGCGGAAAGAAACGTATTAGCTTAATGTGTATTAACTCATACAGGAAACAAATAGAGATTTTGATTGCTCGATTACTAAATTTACTTTCTACTGTCGTATAGATAAAGTATTGGATATCAAATGGTGATGCCAAACCAGAATATATAGTTTTAAAAAGTTATTTCGTAATAATATTTACAAGTTGATAAGTAACTGCAACAATAATATAAAGGAACCGTCAATCTGTCTCCGTTTAGTATTGAATGAATGACTGTTTGTGTATGAAATAGAAGAATCTGATTTCATAGTCCGATGCTTTCGCCAGTTAGTTATTCTATGCAATATACACAAACGTGGCAGAAAAGTGCGAGCGTTGACCTTGTTGATGCTGATAGAAGAAACGAAAGTAATCCCATTGTACGTGGTTTTCGCGACCTGGGGTCAAAGATCTGTCGCCGGCCATCCGTAAGGTCTCATCGCGCTGGCTCACGACGTGACATCACGATATAATTTCACGAAACCCGTCTCACGGCATCTCGAACGAACCACCGTGAATAATTTTGGAATTGGCAGCAAAGGTTATCAAGATTCAAGGCTGTCGCATCTGGCACATGGCTGTGTATATTAAGTAATTGATATTGCTCTTCTTTTGACTTGTAATTTTACTTTGAAGGTATAAATAGATGATAGTATTCGAGTTTCATACAGTTACTAATAGAATTAAGTCATGCACATAATATTTATCTCTTAATCATTCTTCTATCAGCCAGCTCAATGGACGCAGCAAAACTGGAAATTCTTCAAGCGATTAAACGCTAAGTAGAACACACCCACGGCTGCAATTAACTACTATATTGGTATCTAAAAGTAAAAGTCACCCGTAAACTTCCGTGCATTAAAAGATTCTTAAGTAAAAAGTTGATAACACAACCTTTTTTTTCATTTTTAGTATCGTTATTACTTGCAGTAATTGATTTATTTCTCAGTCGTCACTTTTTGTTATATCCTTTGTAAAGATTAAAAATATCACGTTTAAAATGGTGTTATAAAAATGGTTGTTGTTAAGATTCTTTTGTGAAACAATTTTGTTCAATTATTTGTCTATTTACATAAATAACTTGTTAACATGTAAACATTCTATATAGGAAAATCTTTTGTAGGCATCATGGATCAGTGCGATAACATATTAATGTAAGCACAACGGAATTGGGTTCGTTTCTCACCCAGAGTTACCTATATAAAGACAAAAGCGTGGCATTCATTTCCGCCCCTAAAAAGGAAATGTCTCGAAAATTGGGAGGTTCGTGGAGAACGGAGTATCTGTAACACCATGTTCCCCTGATCTTTCTTTCCTGCTTCGTACGGGAAAAAGGGAGAAGCAATTTATTAAAATTTGATATCTGATCACTCAGACATCATTACCATTCCTTTCATTAAATGACTACTTAATAAGTTTTTAATGATACAGATTTATCTGACTGTGATCTGACTGACTCAAACAATGCTTCATAGTAAAACTCATGACTAAGTAAATATTGAAATTAATCTCATCCTGTTATTATGTTGCTTTAAGAAGATTGCGCGTAATTTTACTGGGAAATGAATGTTCGTGTTATTTTGTCATACTTTATTTGCTGTTTATATTTTTTAATTTTTTTCTATTTTTATATTAGTTGACCCAAATGTAGTAGCTTTCTGCACTCTGAACCTAATGGTATATTATTCCACCCTCCAACTAAATTTAACTGAATTTGATTAAAGTAACTATTAATATAATTAAGCTAGTACCAACTATAAGTAAGTACCAGCTTGGGGTATACAGAAGTTCCGAGTACCTAGGACTCGTGAAAATTAACTCACAAAAGGTATTATTCGTTTTTTAACTTTTTTACATCACTTATGATTTTCTAATTCTAATTAAATGTGTAGTCTAGATCGAAGAATAATATTTATTTGGTAAATATATCATAGTTACTTCATTTAGGATTTGAACTATGTGACAACTTTTACAAGGCCAAGTTTATCCCAAATCTGTCTCTCTGTAAAGCAAAGTGGTAAAATGAGTATTCCTTTTATAATTAATATGCTACATGCGATTGATTTGCATTTAAAACAAAGTTCAACAATATTAAACCGTTACATAAACTGACCTCCGGTTTCACCTCAAACAATACGCAATTAGAGAAAGGTCACTCCGCTTAATGAGATGAGAATCAATTTCTATACCTGCGGCGACAACGTTAACACTTTCCGTTGGTGTTTTACGTTAACACTTACCTAAATACTTTCCGTTGGTGTTTTTAAGTAAATACCGATTACCGTTGGAATTATAGTGCCCGTAGGCACGATTGTATATCTATGGTAAACACGAGGAACCAACGAGAAACCTCGTTACGTTACGTTATGTTTGATGTAAATGTTTCAAATTGTATCACTATTGATACAATTTAGCAGAAAATGTGAAATGAATGTTGTGAATTCACTTTTATATGTTATGTTAGGTGTATAGTGGAATAATAATATGATATATGTATTTTAATTTATAAGAGGTCATTGTGGTGTACCTAGTGGTAAAGCATTTGATTGGAGAGGCTTGTTCGACTAAAGGAAGTTAATTATTTTAATTTTCCTGCTCTAGTAAGTGAACTTCGCCTATGAGATTGTCAGAAGTCAGTCAATACGAATTTAGACAGTAAGCAGAGAACGGAGTATCTTGATACTAGGTTCCCTCTAGGATAAAGCGTACTTAGGTACCTATATGCTTAATAAAGCTGGAAGCTAAAAAAAAGATATACTCGTAGTCATTATAACGGAAGATTTGGGTAGTGTCTGGTCACATAATATCCGTAGTAACCGTCATCGATTATTGTGGGTTCTATTTCCAGTTTGAAAACGTTTATATTTAAAGTATTCTCCTTTTTTCGGTATTGATGGATAGGTAAGTGTCTCAGGTTCTTGTAGAAAACTGAAATCAACATTTTATACCTACCCACATAAAATAACTTTCTAATTAGAAAAAAAAGTGTTAGACAAATGAACCAAAATAATTTAGAAGTGGAATTTCCACGTGAAGAAGGTAGTTTTTGAGACGCGAGTGTAGATGCTCTGTAGTAGTTTTCTTCAGGTCTTCACTCGCCTAAAAGTGTTGCTTGAAATTGTCTCAAGGATGTGCTGGAAATTTGTTTGTAGTACATTTGAAAATTTAGGTTTGTTTTTTATTTTGTCTTAGAAATTTTGTATAAACTAACGACTTCACACTTACTTGACTTGTTTTCTGTAGTTGTATTTGGACCATGTCTAACTAACGACATATCAATGAAATTGTTCTATATAGCAACAATTATTAGAAAGAATCAAGTTTGTTCAGAATAAATATTTTATTATGAAATTATTTAATGTTCTTGAGACAAGATTCACAATTTATTAGGGCTTAAAATGCATTTTTTTATATATATAAGAAAAAGTGGATAACGTAAAAATAAAAGAGAGTAGAGAGAGAGAGAGAGAGAGAGAGTAATCATATGGGCAATTATTAAAAGCAAATTACACAATACATTATATTTTAATAATTTTTAAAATCTAAATATCCATATTATATAATATGTAGTCTATGATAAAAAGCTTTGTTTTCTTAGTTGCAGGAAACGTTAGTGGAGTAATGATGATGACCGATGTAATGTTTATAGCCGTATCGTATGAGGAAAGGCAGAAAATGAAGTCACTATATAACTCGACTGCGTTTGTTTCCTCCTTACCGTAGTTAATGTTAATTGGCTTGACTTATAAATGTACGCGAAGTAGTAACTATATTATTAAAAATTGAAAAATAAGTAAAATTTTCAAATATTTATGTTATAATTTATTTGTTATAGTAATTCTATACCTATTTGACGCCATTAATCAAATTATTCAATTGATTTTATAGTGCATACTCATATCGCTGCTAAAAGACGTTATTTTTGATAGTAAATGAATATTATATTTTTTCTACTAATAATTATACAACTTCTCGCATACAGCGGAACAGGCGGAGAGAACCTAGTGTTAAGACACTTCGTTCCCGCTTTTCCATTCAACTTTCGAGTTATTATGTGTTGAAAGCTGGAAGTCAACGTCGCTGTGCTTTTCTTTCTACCAGAACGGGGACATGAAAATAGTTCATTTTTCCGAGTGGGAATCGAACACGTAACCTTCGCAGTCACATTCCGTCACTACCGTTCCAAGTTCTATCAATTTTAGTTAATAGTATTTATATATCCATACAAATATATAACTAACACCAAAACTGCATCTCACGTTCATTTATCCATACCTATATTATAAATTCGAAAGTAACTCTGTCTGTCTGTCTGTCTGTCTGTCTGTCTTTTCCGCAATCAGGGCCAAACCGCTAATTTAATTGTGATAAAATACTCATATAGAGATACTTGAGGGTCCCGGGATGAACATAGGATACTTTTTTTTTCTCATATTTGTAATATTTTCGTTATATACCAATATATTAAAATAATTAATTCGACAAGGAATTTATTCCGCCATGTTAATAACAATCGTCGCTACGCGTTGCTAAGCAACGGCTTGCAAAGTTTGCTGTTTTAAGAAAACGTCACCCCACAGTGAGTTTGCTTAATGCATACATGGTGCGCGCCGATATAGATTTGTACAAATCTCTTTATACAAATCATTAACAAAAATTAGATGATTTCTATAATTTGATATTCATCCTTATGAAAATAAATATAATAGTCACTTTTAGCATTTCATCTAGATGGAAATTATAGTTTACTGTATAACATTCTAATAAATAATTAAGATGTGACTGATTCCAAATGACCTAGCCTTCGGGCGGCATAATATGAGTATGACCGACGCGAACGGGCAGATGACTTTGATGATTTTGTAAATTTTTATAGATTTTCGAATTACTATTATTTTTTATGTAATTATTTGCTGCTTATAATTAATTTATCTCAGTTCGGTTATCTATACCGATGTTATACACTTAAAATATCGTAATTTTAATCATTTGAGATTTTATTTAATATTGTTCGCAAAAATTAATAATTATTTAATATAGAAAAATGTTTAGTACGCGCGCACAGCAAACTTTAGGTTTTTTTTTCTAATATTATTAATTTCCTTTAGTTACTTTTACTTCTTTGGTTTGTTCATTTCGGTTACTCAGATATTTTTTCTAATAATAAATCTCCACTTATTATTATTTTTTAACTTATTTGAATGATTTAGGCTTATATTTTCGCGGGCGTAGCCGCGTCCGGGCCCACTAGTAATTATATAAATAACAGAGGCGTCAAACGGCGCTTCACTGTAATGCTATGCGCTAATGATTTACAAGACAGCTTAATGATATATGCGAATTTGAACCCACCATACCTTTTGTTTGTAAATTATTTATTGAAGTGATAATTGTTTTTGTTATGCGTATGTATGTAAATAATAATAATAAATTTAAATTCCTATTTGAAGAATATGTTGTAAGTTTCGAAATTGATGCTTGACTTATGTATTTTTTTATGTTAAAATTTAAAAGAAAAGTCTAAGAATTTATGCTTTTTATAGCGAAGAAAGGATGGCTATGCTAGAAGTATTTGCAAAAGGGAAGTACCTTGTTTAACAACAGTTTAATATATAAAATAGATAAAATATTTGTCTGCTTTGTATAAAGCATAATTACTTTAAATGAAAAACAGAAAAATATAAAAGGGACGCGATACAAACTTTCAAATTTACTATAAAAATCAGGACACTTTTGTACCAGCGCACTAAAAGCTTTTACTTTGTAGACGCCGTGTCATTGTTTTAATTTGTTTATAAAAATATTTGTTATTCTTCTTCTTCTTATTATTTCAAAGCCAGTACCTCCTTGCCTATTAATTAATAAGAAATATAATGCACTATACATCACATAATATCGTCTAGACTAAATACAGGTTTCTCTCTTAAAAAACTTTTCCAATTTAAAATTAAAATTTGTAAAAGCAACGTAGACGATACTACTAGAATATTAATTTATAACAACAATTTTGTATGGTATTAGGGTCATAATCAGAAAAGTGGACATTTTCGAATTCGTAACGTAACTGATAAGTAACAACACTGATAATGTTTGTTACGAAACTGATGTCATAAGGCATTATACACAACAAAATAAGGATATTATATGAATAATTAAATTAAAAATAAAATATTGTTTTTTTTATTTAATGAGAATTCAATCGTTGAATTAACAGATTATAAATGTAAGAAGAAAACATAACAAACTGACAATATGAACAATATAATAATGCTAGTTAGTAACGTAATAAACTTATATTTCTAGTTAGACATCACAAAGTTAATGATAAAATTAAATCCACTTTAAAATATATCAAAATTTGAGTCGTTATCACTGGAATTAAGTTTAATTCTTTGTAAGTGTTTATTCCGCATATCTTCATATTTAATAGGATTGGTCTTTTTAAGACGTTCTCTATATCTTTTATGTATTTCAGCACTTGACATAGGAGCCATGACGCTTACTGAAAATACAAAAATATTTATCAAAAAATAATAATCACAAAATCACAACTAATTTCAGGCAGAATAAAAAATATTTTTAACTAAATCGGTTCAGCTGTTTTTGAGATTAGCGTGCACAAACACAGACAAACAAGCAAACAAGCAAAAAACTTAAAAATCATTATTTTTGGTTACTTTACTTTATAAAAAGTCACTAATAGTTTTTTTCATATGCCAGCAATTTTTTTTTTCTTATATACATATCTTCCATATACAAGCACCGGTTCGATACAATTTTATTATAAACATATATAAGAAAACATTGGTACCGTAATTGTGAACTAGGCTTCATATTTTCTCAATTTCGTTACGTAACGAAATATAACGAAATTGAGAATGAAATCTGAGAAATTCTAACCCTTTTAAATATTTGCTCATAAGCCACGTGTTGCATCTGCAAGCACTGAAGTTCTTTTTTGAGATTTTGTAAAAAGAAGCAAATAACATAAACAAGAAAACGAAATTATAGAATACTTACCAAAATAAAAGCCGTTTATAACCCTGAGATGTAATTTCACGCATTCCCTCTAAAACATTTGAACCCCTCAACTGCTGCAAGTACACTACTGGTTGTAGCTACGACAGCATTGACTTTTAGAATTATGGTGCCACAACAAAAAACAATATTAAACACCATCCAAAATAATTGCGTTCATAATTTAATTGTACGTTACTAGCCCTGAGTAACAAAAAGACAATATTTTGGGACAAATTTACTTAACTAATATATATTGTTTATTAAATAATGTATCAATAAAAGTAGTTCTATTTAATATTATGCATAAAGTAAAGTAATATAAACATATCTGAAATCAAATAAAACCATAAACATTCGTAACAAATCAATTCTTAAAAAGTTAAGTGGTGAATGGGACACGAAAAATTGTATGGAAGCATTTTGAAAGGTTTTTTGCAACTAACAACAAATACTATTATTTGCCATAATACATTTAAAATATTACAAAATTTCTTTAAGTTAATAAATAAATTTATCGTAAATGGCAAAATATTCAAATTATCTTTAAAATTGTATTTTTAAAACGCATTCAAAGTAGCGGGACAAGAAAAGACACAAAAAGGACACTTTTTCTGATTATGACCCATTAACTTTTGTATGGGTAAATAAGGTAAATATAAGCAGTGTACTTAAAACCTGCGTAAACTTTCGTAAGTAATAACTTATATTAGTTAGTTATTTTATAGCACAGTGGAATAGAGACGGAATGTAAATGCTATGTAGTGAGTTCGATTACCATTCGGTTAAATATAATAAATAATATTTTCCCGCTGTGATAAAGTGCAGTGCGGCGTTGAGTTCTGCCACTCAACAATGTCGACAATGAAAATTTTGAGACATTACTCCGGAAAGAAGATAACAGATTATCTTGACATTTGGTTTTCTAAAATGACAAGTTAGTGATATTTAAAAAATGAAAATGCAAAATTTAATAAAATTCTTAAAATGATATCGTTTTTCAACGCCAAATTTGTAAAATAAACGTAGCCCTTTAACTGGAAGGTTTGAATTAAACTTGTAAACGAGCTATCGCGTGCACGTCAGGCGTCAGTTACTAAATAGATTACCTCGAAATCCTTGCAGTTGAAAAAAAAGGATAAAGATATGGTGAAAATGCAAATGAAAAAAATAAAAAGCTTAACAAAATCTTTGTGAAACGTTTATAACTATTATTTTAAGTTGATGTCTTTTTTACGAGTCCGGATACTAAATAATTTCCACAGGTCATTGTAATTGGAATTATATATATGTATATAAAATAAATTGCATTCGGCAGAATTCAGCAGAAAGTGGGGACTGGAGTGTCTTAACACTAGGATCCCTCTGCCTACCCTGCTACATGCGGGATACAGCGTGAAGCTGGAAAAAAAATATAAAATAAATTACATTTACCTTGGTATTAAAAAAAAATTAATCCCTTTTCTCATTATGAACAGAACTTTCATAAGTTTTACCTTCATAAAATACAACAAGTTAATACTAATCTTAAGTACACGTTTTGCATTTCTTATTTTCCTTTCTGGTGTTATGATGCGTAATAAAAATAAATTGAATTTTAAATGATAAGTGAAACTCGCTTAATTCAATTTATAATATATCGTAATCAGTACTAACAATCATTTAAACTTCCCATCAAGTCATTAAGCCGGGCAATATTGATTAACAGTTGTTGTGGGCGTGTCATTAATTATATAAATTAAATCGTTAAAATGACCCGCTCACTGGACCTTGGGTTCAATATCGATTTTGGTCGGTAATCGATTTATTTGTTTACTCGTTTTAAAGTACAGTGCTTCTGAACTGAAGAAACACTGTATTTTAAGGTATTTAACTTCCAAAGTTTACGGTTATCGATTATAATAAAATTTTAAAGTGCATTATTTGAATATAATATTTTAGTTTTATCATGACTTATAATGATTGCTTGCTTCTTCTCTTCTGCTAATTACTTTTTAATGTTATGCAGTTTATTTTAAGATGGCGTAGAGAGAGGTCGTAATATTGACAGTCAGCATCTGGCTGTGCTGGTGATGGTTGGAAGTTTGAAAACTGGGAAAATAGTGGAAACGGAAAAGCGTGGAGCTAAAAAAGGAATTAACAAAGTTTACTAAGTACGCTACTTTATATAAGTTAACTAGCGGATAATAGCAATTCCAGTTTCATTCTACAGTACGTAGTAATTGCTCAAAACTAAAAAATTAAATAGAAGGTAATTTTTCAAAGCTAAAAAAAGCTTGTATAATGTTGTAAATTTATTTAAGGACACCGATGACACAACTTGTTAACTCTGTAGCCAGCGCTACGTAAGAGCATTAACAAAAAACTTATTAGGTTTATTTTTTAGTAAGGAGTGCGATCGTAAAATAGTATTTACGATCTCGAGTGGACTCCCACGACGTTCATTACAAGATTGTAAACACACTGTGTTTATCTGGGTAATAGAATACTTTTAGTTACTTGTATAACGAAATTTTATTTTTGGCTTCTTTGTGATGGAAATAATTCATTGATTTGTATTATCAATAAGTATAAAAACTTTTCGGATATTTCATAATCCCAAAATAGGCACCCCAAGGACCTCCAAGACCTTCAGTTTACTTAATAATTAGTAGTTGTTGGTACGTAAAAGCCGTCGTGGCGCTTCAGCACAGCATCCGACGGCGGTGAGTTCGATCCCCATTTGAAGCAATTAATGATTTTCATCCCTCCGCTTTTTGTAACAAGAAAATAGGGGAACTCCGCTACTGAACTTAAAATCTCTCATCTTTTTTTCCTAAGTGTGGAATAACACTTTAATAATGTTAAAAAAACACAATTTCTTTTATTTTATTTGTTTTAGCACTAGGTTCTGATTGCCTCCCCTATTAAATGCAAAATACAGTATGAACCTAAAAGAAATAGTAGGCATAAATATAATATTACTAAATTTCAAATTTTCAAAGGATAATTTGAAACTTCGTTTGTTACCCAACCTTCGGCAGTCCCACACACGCCATGTCCATAAATGAATATCCAAAGTCGATCGGCGCCTTTACACCCACGCTACAGTTAAGTTTTATTAAACTATCGCAAAATATTTATTGTAATTTATTACTGTTTATTATTATCTATATATATATATAAAATCGAAAGGTCACTCACTCATCACGAAATCTCAGAAACTACATGTGCTAGGAATCTCAAATTTTGCATAGGAGTTACTTATAGGACGTAGGTACTCGCTAAGACGGGAATTTGCAATATTCGACTTCTAAGGGGTTGTTTTTGAGGTCGAAAGTTTGTATGAAACTTCGTTACTACAAATGCTAGGAGTCTCAAATTTTGCATAGACGTCACTAGGACGTAGTCATGGAGACAGAAATTAATAATAACATAGTTCACGCGGGTGTTACCGCGAGCGGGCCGCTAGTCTATATATATAAAATCGAAAGGTCACTCACTCATCACGAAATGTCAGAAACTGCATGTGCTAGGAATCTCAAATTTTGCATAGGAGTTATTTATAGGATGTAGGTGCTCGCTAAGACGGGAATTTGCAATATTCAACTTCTAAGAGGTTGTTTTTGGGGTGGAAAGTTTGTACGAAACTTCGTTACTACAAATGCTAGGAGTCTCAAATTTTGCATGGACGTCACTTAGGTATAGGACGTAGGTACTCATGGAGACAGAAATTAATAATAACGTAGTTCACGCAGGCGAAGCCGCGAGCGGGCCGCTTGTTATTAATATATGAGAAAGTATGCCATACTGAAGGTAAATCTTACTCAACAAAAGTTTACTCAATATAGTAGCGTATTGGGATGTTTTTATTGTAGGTAGTAAGTTCGATTCCCAATTAAAAGATTGTTGATATTAAATAAAATAATGATAAACAAATGATTACAGACACCAAAGCGAATAAATTAAATATGAAATATTTTATTTCCTCGGGTGGGAATCGAACCTACAACTTGTCGCGTTACTGTCGTACACTTGTGCCCCTGCGCCTTGACTGGTCTCCAATTTAATATTGTTAACACATAATATTCCTATAAAACAAAACTAAAACCAGAATAAAATAATATTATGCACCAAAAAAGCAGTCAACTCTTCGTGCTAATGGAAAAATGTAATTGAATTTGGCAATTCGCTACTTAAATATTCTGGCACGTCGCGTATACTCGACGCATGAAGCGCTCATATACTCGTGAGCCAGATTTAGGTTACCTGAGTGGCTCTGACGTGGTCGTTATATTCAAGTACACTCCAAGGATCTTAGTGGCGTAAGAAATTTCTTATTGGGGCTAATGTTTACCGAACATTTCCATTTAGTTTTAAGTTCTTAGTTTCATTATGTGTTGTTCACTTTTTGTTTTTGTGGCATTAATGTTGATTTTAGCTAGGTCATGTCGCGTCTTTAACAATTTCAATTTCTTTTTTTACATTTACGCTGTATCCCGCGCATAGCAGGTAGGCAGAGGGAACCTGGGAACCTAGTGTTAACTCACTCTGTTCTCCATTAATACAGTTTCATTCTCCACATTCCGCGGAATTCTTGAATTTCAAACTCGACAGCAAAATCTTTATTAAATCTGTGTAAACACGTAACGTGCTGTATTGGTGTTAAATTATCACATTGGCATATTATTGTATTTTACGACAGCAATAATATATTTATTATTGAAAAGATTTAAAATATTATCACCGTATCGTGTATTATATTAACCAATACATTATGAATTTGTCAAGAATTTGTTTGTTGGTACTAAAGAATGAAACATTCACTGTAATAAACCTTTTATTAACAGTTCCACATATTGATTGAGTAGTTGTTCCCAAAGAAATTTTACTTTATTTTATAATCATATAAAAAAGTAAAATTAACATTTACGGAGCCAGAGTATGAAATCTTAAAATAAATAGCGTCCTTTTTTCAATAATTGCATTGAAACACGCTATTTTAATAGGAATTTTAATCAATTATTAAATAAATGATTACTAAGCATGTGAATGTAATACAATATTAATGATAACGAGATAAAATTACATTTGCATGGAATATAACGGATGAAGTCGGGTGCAAAAACTATGTGAGCTAACAAGGAAGTACCACTAATATGCCGTCCCTGATACGCTCAATTTACTTCAGTACACGCATGTTTAGTGAAAATGAATAAACATTTATGTATTATCCTTATGCGTCTCGCCGCTTATTTTGCTAGAGAAAGCATATCCTTGTCTATAATAAAGCTCTGTTATTTTAATAAATCGGTATTATAATGGTTAGCTTCACGCTGTATCCCGTTCCGCAAAATATTCATAAATAATAATTACCTCAAAAGGGAATCGAACCTACAACCGCCGGGTTTCAGTTCACGCCCTTGTGCCCCTGTCTCACGACGGCTTCAAGTAGTATTAAAAGGATTAAATTAACAAATTTTTACTTTTTATTAACTTACTAAAGAAAGTTAAATAAACTAAAAGTTAGGTAATTCCGTAAATATCATATTGTCAGTGTGAAATTATTACTCCATTTATTATTTCAATTGAATTAACTTGTTTATTTTGTCATTTTATAAAGTATTTACAACCACTTAAATATCTCAATTCGCAAAAGGGATTTTTGATAGGGTGTTAAAAATTTGATTATTTACTTTTCCTTTACAGCTTCACTAACGACATCGTATAAAACTTAATAAATTATTTAATTGTATAACAGCAGTGACATAAAATTTATAGTGTCACAATAAAAACTACAGAAATAACGCTGTCGAAGTTCAGTTGCGACATGTTTCACTATATCGAAAGAAATTGCATTTTTTCACTGCTTTTCCTAAGGTTAAAATAATTTAAATATAATCATTCATCATAAATAATATTTTGGGCTCTAAACTAAGGAAGGCATGTGCATTTTAAAAAAACTTTGTATAATAAATATAAAAATTGGTAGAATTTTTATCATGTAATTTATCACATATAGTTCTATCATAGATTGTTTTATTTTTAACCTTGATATTAAACGCCGCCGTTTATCTTAACTAAATCAGATCGAATTTAATGTAATTATGTATTTGCATACTGATACAAACATTCACACGTTAATTTATTTGAACCTGTTATCTTCATTGGAACTTTCACTATGACTCTTTTCTTGTAATTAATATTCACGTTTAAATTATCTCTTTAATTTAATGCATTTAATTAATAATATCTATAATTTAAATATTTTTATCTAATTATTACTTTGTATTTCGAATTATCGAAGCTTTACATAATTTTGTAATTTATACGAGCTTCACGCTTTTTGTCGAATAGTTAGGAAGAACCTAGTGTCACACCGTTCTCCACTTTCCGTCCGTATTTGAGACATTGTGGTATGTCTCGCGGAACTTAACACCGCACTTTATCTTGCCAGAGTGTCGATCATTTATTATGTGATCGCCACGAGAAATTGAATGGTACCGCTACAATGAGGCAACAAAAAATAGCCCACTATCAACAACAACAGAGGATATCTTTTAAAAATAAGAAATAAAAATTAATTAACCCAAAGCATTTTACCCCACATATAATACCACGAAGCTACTCCAGTTCACCTGAAACCGCTACCGCCTGTACCTGATACCACTTTGGCACGAGTCCAAAGCGTGGCAAGTCCGCAGTGGCTGCATTGTGAGCGCAATTTATGGACGTCCGCACTGACTCCCGTAGACATTAAAAGCTTAGCAGAAGTGACATCTGCAGCTCTATTATTTGGAGAATGAATGATCATTCAGATCATACAAATAATTATCATAATGAATGAAAATAATCATACGAATATGTATATGTAGAATATATTAATGTACGTAGGAGGATTCCTCAACACGATTGGAGAGCGTCTGACTTTAAATACTACGGATGTGGGTTCAATTTCCAGCCTGGAGAGCGCAATATTTTCATTTTCAGGCTCTCATTTCTTGTGAGCAAAGCGCGGAGATGAATTCCGCTACTCAACACTCAATATCTCGAAAAGGGGTAGAAAAGAGGGGAACGGAGTACCTTAACACTAGGTACAGACAAACCGAAACTAGTACGGAGAGCGGAACTTTCCCACCCACTTCCGTTTCACATGCCTGTTTTATGGGGCAAAAAGCCTAAAGTTATAGAAAAACCTAAGCCTAAAGTTGTAAAAATTTTAAATAACCTATAAAATTTTTACAACTGTTTTTAATGTTTTTCAATATTTACGTGAAGTTTAATAATAAAAGGACTTGTCCTCACTGACTGAGGTAAGACGCACGCACAGCCGTAACCGCTGATGGTAGAAACGTGGAATTTGGACAGATGTTTACTTTCGTAATCTGGACATCCACTAAGAAGGGATTTTGAAAAATTTTAATCCTAAAGAGGTGAAATAGGGGTTGAAAGTTTGTATGGAAAAAAAATTAAATCGGCACCGATTCTTATAAAATTTGAAATTCAGACTCTTAAAAGTATTTAATTGAACACGTGTTTCATGGTTTTCTAGAATTTACCCCTTAAGGGTGCAAATAAGGGATTGAAAGTTTGTATAGAATTTTTCTTAAATCGGCACCAATTTTTATAAAATTTGTAATTCAGACACTTAAAAGTATTTAATTGAACCCATGTTTCATGATTTTCTAGAATTCTTCCACTAAGGGCAAATAAGGGGTTGAAAGTTTGTATGGAAAAATCTTTAAATCGCCACCGAGTTTTAAACCACCGACTCTTTTAGACCCTTAAAAATATTTCAGTGAACATATGTTTCGTGATTTATTAGAATTCACCCCTAAATACGTAAGCGAAGCTGCGCGCGTCCGCTAGTCTTAAAATATATACATACTTATAATATGCCCATGGTACCATTTCTACGACATCTTCACTTCCGCATACTTCCCCTTTACAGGATATGCGCATTACATGAATAGTTTAATAAAGCACCGATGTTTATGGATGCAATGGGATTATACCAGCTATCATTTAGATAACACGTAGATAACTTGTTTGTAGATTAAATTATGTTCGTTTATATTATACTACTAGCATAGCATAGCTGTTATAATGACAGGTTATAGGTTCAACACTATTTCGGTATACTCAAAAATTTTATTATAAAGATTTTACTGAAATTTTTAATCTATATAGTATAACTGCTATTGTAAGTGAACTGGTCACCTATTTCTTTAACGTTATTGATAAAGTTGAGTGAGCTTTGACGTTTAATTTAAATATATTTCATCGCTTTTGAATTCCAAAATATTTATTAATGTTTTTTTACATTAATTTTATGATATAATTAAATAAATGGTACAGTATTAATTAATGTCACTTTTTTAAAATTGCGTTTTAGTTAGCAGAAATTAATACTAGAACACTAATAGACCAAAGCAGTTGAAATTTCTAGAGTGTTCAGATCTATTTCTACTACAACGGTTATTAGAAACCTTCCACAGTTCTTCAATTAGTATACTACTCGTGTTAGTTTCAACAATGCCTTAAAATTAAACTTTAAATTGGTTTCAAGTATTCCTATATTTGACTAAGACTTCGCCATTAAAGCTCTTCAACAACTTTAGTCTTGTACCGTTAACATGAAAATCGATAACCGCTCACCTGTACGCTGCAAGCTTATATGAACAAGTTTAGTTTTAGCTAACTTTGAGGAACTCTATTATACCTATCTAAATACATAATATTATGATATTTAAATATAATGTTTGTATAAGTGTGCTTTTATTTTATGCTTTGGCAAATTAATTTTGTTGTTAATAGTAAATGCTAATTATTGATTAATTTATTTTTTTAAATATTTAAATATTATTCATTAAAACTATTATTTATAACGTTATTTATTATTATTATATATATATATATATATATATATATATATATATATATATATATATATATATATATTCTATACAAAATATTGTAATCATGAAACATAAAGAAATCACAAACCTTTTCGCTTTTAAAAAAAATACAAATTTTATACAATTTTTTCTTTATTCCAGGTGATATTGAAGATTGCATAGTGACGCCAGCATATCAGGGGCAGTTCACGCCGCTACCAGAGGCGCTATGCGATTGCATTATGGACCTTACGTCACAGGTAACTAAAATTTTACTTTAGTTGCTAATAAACAATAAAATTATTATATATATCTAAATGTGTATGGATTTACATCCATATACGAGTACTGGTGTGATTGTTACAATTGCAAGTAATGAATTTAAAATATTATATGTATAATTATTTTCTATTCACAATTGAACTTTTAGTAAAAAGTAATAACTGACAGTGTCTATGCGAAAAAATAACCCGAAAAGTCAATAAAACCCTGCTACGCTTTATTTATTGTCATATACAACCTTTTTAAAATCAGAAATTATTCTAGTAACGCAAGAAATTTTCAAATTTTAACTCAACATTGCAAGTTATTTATTATAATAATATTCGTTAACATTATAGAGCTAAAACTAAACTTCGGCTTAAATAATTATAAGAGCTGCGCCTTACAACCTAAGGGCAGGCTCTTATTAAATTATACGTTCCTTTATTCAAATGATGTAAGCTGTAAGCAATTTGCATATTGAGTATCGAATGCTATATTCAGTTATAACAGGATTTTTGCATTCCGATTCCGTTGAGCACCTAATACCGGAATGATGAGGTGGCCGTGAAATGTGGAAAATAAAAATACCAGGCCGGTTTCGTGAGCCAACCTGCCCCGTCGCATATTTTATACTCTGGTCCAAGTTTAAGCACCTAATGCTGTGATAATGCATCTTTTGTTGATTTTTTATACTGGAATCCAATAAAAATGTAAAATAAAGATTTTTTTTAACGACTTATATGAAGATCACATTTTTCAAAATATAAGAGAAACATAAAACTTGAGATAGTTTCCAGACAATATAAATACGTATGTGTAAATTAAAAAAGTTTTACAGTAGATAATAATAAATATTTAGAAACGTATAAACATTTTAATATGGAAGGACTCAAATCCACGGCTCTTGGAAACAGTCCAAGCGCTTTAGCCAATAAAGACTTACGTTTATCGAGTTGCATACGTCGAAATTCTTATATGCTTGTTACTGCCTATTTTTGTATCAACGTCTAAGGATAAAAAATTTGTAATAAATTAATTTTGCGCGACGTTAAGTTTCGCCACTCACCACACATCGGCCTAAACATGCGATGGCTCCAGAATTCAGCGGAAAATTAGTAACGGAGTGTCTTAACTCTAGGCTTCCTCTATCTACCCTGCTAAATGCGGAAAGCTAAAAAAAAAAGAAAAATATCCTTAGGTTGCTCTAAAAAATATTAAAATAAAAAAAAACTTTATATTTAAAATCTTGTACCACACCATTGCAGTCGTGGTCTTTTTCACAAGGCATCCCTAAATAACGATGCTGTGAGGTCAGCTTTTGTGCTCGCCGCGTTATGGGACTATCCTCTATTATAAAACTTTATATATATGCGTTAGTGTTCTGAATATTAATCACAAGGGGAGACGAAGGGAGACCGGAATGGTTATTAGAAAATAGAAAAATATTTTTCTTATTTCGCACATTTTCCGCATGATGTAAGGTAACTTGAAGAAAAATGATGTTAAGAATTAAAATGCTGTGACATTGTTCTTCATTTTCAATTATAATTAAAGTTGAGCATCGGAACTAACGCCGCAACGTTGATCGGAAAGTGGAGAACGGAATGCCTTAGCACTGGGTTCCCTCTACCTTCCTGGAAACCTGGACTATGTGGGATACAGTGTAAAGCTTCTTTGTTTTTTAACCGACTTCTGTAAGGTTATCAATTCGACTGTATTTTTTTTAAATTTATTATCAGAATGAAGTCATTTTTTTGCAAATGGCAAAAAGTACTTTCAGTGGGTCACATATAGAAAAAGAAAGCTAAATTGAATTAGTGGATGTATATTTTTTAAAAATGTATAAGTATATTCCTATATTCTTAAAATAATTTATTAGTTTTATTTCTTAAATCAATAGTTAAAACTGGTTCAGTGCTATCTATTAGCTGTATCTACCAACTATACTGATGCATAACTCAGTAAATTTGTCGAGCTCTTTCACAAGCCTATTACAATTGTCACAATAATCCAGCTGTGTCCAAACGACGTACCTGTTAACAACTCCTATTTTTTTTCCAATATCTAAGTGCAGGCAGAGAGATCCTAGTGTCAGGTTATTCCATTCGCCATATGCAATGAGAATATTTTGACACAAGATGCTAGGTGTTTTAATGAAAATGATTTTAATCACATATATTTTAAAACACAATTTATATTTATTTAGCTAGAATATATTGCATAGGGATTATTATCATATGTAAAAGAAAATTGAAAATAATTTAATAGTTTATTTTCTATTACTTTTTTTGTACTATTTCTATATCGTAAATTATAAGTTTCGTCTTGCGGCCCCATATTTAAACCATCTGCATAGAATGTCGTTTGCAATCCGCAAGTCGCACTCTAAATACCAAATGTGGGCAGGAATTTTAAATCTAATGAGGCATTTATATTATGTAATTTCAATTCAGTTTGTGTTCTTATAGTTAAAGTTTTTGCATAAATATACAACTATTAACAATGGTTTAAAAATATGTAAAATTTTATTAAATAAAGATTTTGTTGTTTGTAAAGGGGCAAAGGAGCTCAACGCCGTACTTACTGAAATTAAAAAATAAAATTAAAATAATTTAATGATTTATAAATAATCCTTCAAGTACAAATATAAAAAAACAACTTTTACATACAATAAAAAAATCTTTAAACTGCCCGACTTTGTCGCTAAACGTATTTCTAGCGCACTTTATGAAAAGAGAAAGTTTATGCAACATTAATAAATGAACATAACAAGGGTAGAATACTAGTCTTCAATAAATTAATGTATACAAGTATGGCAACGAGTAAATCACAACCGGTTCATTTTAACTAAGGCAAGCTGCTTAGACGTCGTTTCTCATTTAATTATATACGCGACCGATATGTATCCACGCACCTTTCCCAGAAATATGCTATATACCTACTTTATCTGCAGAATTTATCTTAGACCTTTTGATCAGTGCAGATACGATTTTCATCGCCAATTTTGTTAATTGAGAAATCTCTATTATATTATAACAAATTAGTTTAAATATTTATAAAGAAGTTTTAATAATAAATCTTATTTCTATGAATCTAAATTTGATAATATTATATTTAAAAAAATAAGTCCAAGGATACACGTAGTTCGTAGAACAGTCGCGTCAGCAAGGAGTGCCTTCCCCACTAAATAAGTATGAAATAAAATCAGTAGGTCTTAAATCTTACGCCCACATATTATTTTTCTAGATTACTAAAAATATCACTAGGTCAATATAAATTAGTATTATATACAGTTATATTTTAGGCGAAATGGTTGACGGCCCCTGCTTTACGAGTAACAGCTTTAAACGCGTTAATTAACGCATGTGTTGGTATTAAGTACTGTAAGATAATATCGCGATAGATTAAACATTTGTCTATTTTATGTGGCGGTGTTAGAAATCCTTTACTTTCTTAATGTAACCTTTATATATTGTAATAAATTTCTTTAAATTATTAATATTTAAACTATGTTTTTTATTTCCATGTTAGAATGACGTTACTCCGAGAATTTCAATATTTTCATTAGCTTTGATACATAAAGCTGTTCAAAGACCATGGAAGTGAAAACGCAGTAAAAAGCTAGTTTTAAAATAAAATAAGGATGTAAACAAGTTCTATGTTATATTGCACTCATTAGAATGTAAATATATTCACTTCCCGGTTCTTAAATGATCAATTATGTAAATCTATGGTAAAGGTTATATTTTGACTTTAATAGTAGACAAATAATAATTAAATTATTATTTTTCTTTTAATAACACATTTAAAATTTGTATTCCTAATATATTACGAGATTACAATTAAATACATATACAATGCATACGTATTATAAGAAATACAATAAAAACTAAAAACTCTTTGAAAAAAAAATACCTACCACATCGACATTGACCGATCAAAATGGCAAATTAACTAACAAACCGTCCAGATTGGCCAATTCTGGCGATAATTTAAATATTGCCGTTATTTAGGTAGATTTATAAAATTCTTTAGCACGTGATATTTCGTATTAGGCGTAAAATTACTTTCGTAAAATCATTTTCCATAAAATTACACTTCCGCCAAAATCGAATTTCAAACTTGTGTTTTTAATACACATAAGTATAAGTAAAATAAAACTACTGATATCTAAAGAAGCAAAAAATATTAATAAAATATTATTCAGTTCCTTCCATCCTTGAAATTTATTTGTTTATTTATACGCACTTCACAAACAAAGTTAATAATGAGTTAATTAAATTAAATTATAAAAAAAAAGACAAAAATATATTTTTACAGCTAATCGAAAAAATTATAAACGACAAAAACTATATAAATCCTTCCTTATTCCAACAAACATTTTATAATAAAAACTGCATGAAACTTGGAATTCTTAAACAATCATTCCGGATTTACGTTAAATTCTTTTGATCTGAAAAGGCTTCATTAAAAGAGATAATGAGGGTAAGGAGCAAGGCAAATTGCCTCAATTATGGAAGAAGTGAATGGGGAAAATAAATATTTGCACAGACTTGTGAATCTTTTATTTCTTTTTATAGTAAGTATTTATAGTAGATCGAGAAGCCCTCGTGGCGCAGTAGCTTATTCGCCACTAGGTCTAAAGAAATATTTTTATTTCTCCACTGCAAAGTTCTGCTTTCAGTCCACTGCAAAGTTCTGCTTTCAGTACACTACCACTCAAAGCGGAGAATGGAGTGTCTCAATACTAGATTCTCCTAGCGTAGAATACGTTTTATGTATATAGTGTGAAACTGGAAAAAAACATTGGATTGTGAAAATAATTACTTAAAAATAATATTGGTTTTATCATCACGTCTCTTGCACTTAGCGGTGTTTGTAGAGAGATCCTAGATCCTCATATTATGCGAGCTTAGCAAAGCCTTTAAATCCCGTTATAAATTATGCAATACCCACCCTGGACTTGTAAAATGTCCATTTGTTTTTTTTTATAATTTAAAATGTAATTATTCAAATTTATATTTTTTTTACTGTTCGGGGGTAGTAAAATAAATAGAACAAAAACAGATTTCATATTTAAGAAAATACCTAAACTATTGAACCTTTATTTAAACTTATGGTTCATACTAACGAGTAACAGGAAATAAATTTACATAATACAATTTAATATAGCATTTATGATCTTATCTCTAAATAATAAGAATAAACTTCTATTTAATAATAAGTAATTTATAAAGAATAATATTAGTACTGTCTGTTTCTATTGCAAATTTCTTTTTAAGTTTATAAACCTTTTAATAATATCTCCATACAAATGTGTGGCGAATAACAATGACCAATCAAAAGAAGTTGCGGGCACTTGTTAGTATATTATAATTAATAAGATATTTTCAGAATTTTTAAAATAAATATTTTTTTGTTACAGGGACAGTCCGCTACACTGGAAAGCATAAGAACGTCGCTATCCTCAAAGTTCCCGTCGATGCAAACCCCCTCCCACGAAGTCGTCTACGACACGCTGTCCCAGCTGATGCAGGAGACAAAGATATACCAGACGTCGCGAGGATTCTTTATTGTTACACCGGAGTAAGTATGATTTACCTCTTTCTATTTAATGTTATTGGAACTGGAATTGGAAGATTGCTCATATAACCTGAAACTGCTTACTAGTAAACATATCGAGTTTGTCCTCATTACAGTCGTCCCGTCCTTTTAATTAATTCTGTAAAAAAAAATTTTCAACTATTAATTCGTTTTACAAAATATCCTTTAGGTACTTGTCTTTCTTAAGTAGAAATATAAATAAAGAAAACACCTATTGTATTAAATTATTAAAATATCTACGAAAAGTATGCGTTTTATAATTATTTGAAATGTTGTTGTAAAAGTGGTGAACAAGTTAATCTCACGCACAGTTATGTTTACTTAAACATAATTATTCTTTAAAGAGTTATGGTTAAATCCACTGTTATTATCATTCGCAAGGCCTTTTCTTCGCATACATACATCAATGGGTTACTTTCTTAAGCCCGCAAATCCCGTTCTAAATTATGAAATAACACATATTCATGTCATAGTATTTCATCAACAATATTAAGCTTTGGCCTGCAATGCTTGAGTTCCAAAAAGTGCGGAAAATGGGGAACGGAGAGTTTTAACACTATGTCTCCTCTGCCTACCATACTGTGTGCGGAATCCAACGTGAAGCTGACATATTTGTGTCAGAATATTTCATCAATAATATTAATTAATGGTTTAAGCTTTGGTTTGCAACACTGGTTGTCTACCCCACGGTCTCTAGTGATTGCGTTGGGCACGTGTCCGATATTTTGATTAATGTATGTAAGTATGTAGATATATGCATAAAATAAATATATTAATTCATCTTACGCAAAGTAAATACAGTTAAAATGTTAATTAAACTACTGTTAGTGCAAGAATATGTAATGTAAGAATATATTAATGACTTCACGCTAATTTCATTACTTTTACAATAATTATGTATTTATATGACATATAAATATGAAATATTTTGATTATTTCTAACTTTTATATACCAAAAAGGATAATATAAAGAGGATATAACTAAAGTGCTTAATAAATGTTATAAATAATTTAAAACGTCATCCAGGGCAGTAAAAAACCCAAAATATATAATTCAGAACGTGTAAAAGTTGAGAAATACCGCTGTCCTTATTCTAAGAATATAGCTAATATGTGATGTACATTTTTATTATAAAGCGAATTCGAACTCGAAGTGCGTATTACTTCACACTACTTTAATTTGATGCGACTTTTGATAAGCTTTGTCGGGTTTTTTGACATGGCACTTGGAAATATTTCTGTGAAACCAACAAGATTTATTGAATAAATTTTGTATACATTTTAATATATTAAGTAAAAATAGCTGAGTTATGTTTGTTTTCTATATTTTTCAACATTTATTGTGACATATGTGCTGTTTTGTGGTGCCACTACCATAACGATTTTGAAGTTATCTTCCTCCTTCCTCCCTCTCAATCAGAGATTTCCCTTTACCAATCTTACCACTCAATTAAATGTCTATCTATATCTTTTTTACCATTTTCTCATTAATTTTGTTCTCAAAAATAATCGTAACTTCCGTTATCCGTTTATATCCCTTACTTTCCTAATAAAACACTCTGTATATCTTTCCTAAACATTTCCCTTTCAAGCTAGATAGTATCAAATCACTTTACACTTTGAATAACCTGAGTGCTCGCTATTAAATGGTACGATATCAAGATCCTATGATAATCCTCAACATCACTGTTAACGCGACGGGACCCGCGTTAATTGGCTCGTGGGCGTTCGTGTAATGATAATGCTATACCCACTGATTGTAGCGTTGATTCATTATATAACGTTATTAGTCAATTTTGATATAAATCAACTAAGATTCTGAGAACATGGGTAAACGTGGCCTATGTTATATATATATATAGGTAATGTTATATCATTATAAAGAGAAACATATAAAGAAATAACCTAACGACTAACAAAACGATTCATAACAAATTCGCTTCTTTATCCATGTTTTGCTTATTTTGATAAATTATTTATGTAAATTGTTAGGTGGTGAGGACTAACCAGCCACAAGCTGTTTACAACCCACTCGGATATATAGTGTTTAAATCCCAAATATTATATTCAGTCGGGCATATATCGATTTTTTTAATGAGCTGTAAAAAAAACTGATATTTTAAAATCATTTTTAAACCAAACGGAACCCTATACATTAAATCCTTGAGACATTTTTCATCTAGTTGCCATAATATAAAATAAAGGCAACCAAATGAAATATGACATGTGAATTAAGTTTATCAAAGAGTAAGGTCAAATCAATTCATAACCAATATTACGTTATATTATTTATACTGTTCGTTCATATATTGTTTGAAGATTGTAGCGATAAGCCCCAGTGTGCAAAGCTTGGCCAATGTGGCTTTTGTAAGAATTACAGTGTGTATAAAACATAGGTTTCGTAATGAAATGATAAATACGTAGGTACTATCGATTTAATTTTATCTCATAAATTATGAAATTTTTATACGGCTGTAGCGTGAGCATTATGTTGTAAATTGCATCGTTAAATAATGGTATTAAAATGTTTAAAATATTAATAATTGTAACTGGTTTTTTTCTTTAGTTACTTGTATTAATTGTGTATATATTTTTTATTGTGACAGATGATAGCTATGGTAGTGGGTAAAAATATCTATTTTTAACAGCATACGTTTCCTAATTTGATTTGTTCTGGTTTGGGTGGTAATGTTAATTTCCTTCACTCTACACAATATTTAAAAAATTTAATAGAGAGTAGAGAACCGTCCGGTAACCATGTCAAGCTAACTACTAAGCTAGCAATAGGTTCCCTCTTCCTACAACCATATACACGGGATCTGTATCATGACGCTAAAAAATTAAAAATGTATAATTAGGTTTTTAGGCACACCCAAAAAAGCGGGAGAAGCTTAAATATACGAAATAAAAGTGTAAATACTAAAAAAATATATTTTTTAAATATTTTAATGTATTTTTACTAAATTAAGTAACCTTATTTTACAAACAAAAAATGAACATAATTATTGACCGTCTAAAAAAACAAGACCTCCGGCGTATTTGATAAATTTTTTAAAAGCTTCTCTAATAAAAACCTTAAAGTTATAAGTGACAGTTGTTCTTGAACAAAAAACGACACTCGATGAGAAACACAACAGAGTCCGGTTAGGACAAACGATAAAAACGTGTAAATAAGAAATTTATAACGTTGTAATAAGTCTTAAACTCACGTAGACCACTCTAGAGGTCATAAGTATAACGTGAACTTGAAAACGCAAAAAAGATGTCCACCAGTGCAGTAAAATGCTTAAACGTTATTTTTACGGTCTAGCTACTGTCTTGAGGAATTTAAAAAATATTTTAATATTAATAACTCCATCATGGTGCAGTTGTAATATGCATGACTATTATGTGAACTACAATTAAGTTGGGTTGAGATCAAACTAAAAAACCATAAAATGTTAATATTTAATTTAATTCAATTTATTTTTTTAATAATAATTATAATTGCTATAAAGTAGGAAATAATAATTGACAATATGATAATGAAACATAATACATTTAAAAATTTATTATTAAAGTTCTATCTGCGTCTAGCTTTACAGCTGTTACAATGTATGCGATCTACTTCTCAATTACGATGCTAATAATAAATTTTTATTATTAAATATCTAATAATTACACCTAATATAAGTTTATAGTATCAATTTCGTGCTGTAAATTGTTATACAATAAGTACTCTTGATCAACAGACGCCGTCGGTCTCGCTCGCGATCTTCCTCTCGACACCACTCAACAGAAGATGAATGCAGTTCACCCAGAACTATCCTCATGTCAGATCAAGAAGCTCTTCATCAGCTCTACGGGGAAATAACCACTGTAAGAGACGGCGCGATCACGCACCAGTGTGTACAAACCAACTTGGCTGATGTAATTTGTGGAGGTCAGTATAAAATATATAAATATATATATTTGGAGAAATAAACACTTATAGCGTATACCATACACGTAAATTGTTATTTTAAGAACTCTTCTCATTAAAAGTTCAAAGAAATCGTCTTGACACCTATTTTCCAGACCTATACTTAGTTATTTCGACTGTAAGTCTGTGAAAGTGCGCCTGGCAGATCCACAAATCCTCGAATCTTATAACTGCACGAAATAGTTTCCCGAAAAGCTTTCAGTGTTCAAGTAGATAAGGGCTAAAATCCTTTACACTCGCTGAAACAACAGAATGTAGGGCGGCCTGCAGTGTCCTGATTCAGTGTGGTGACGCTTTGGGCGTCCACAATTTGCATTTTACAGTTTATGCAAGTAGAGCATTTTAGATTGATTCATTATTATAATGAAAAAACTGTTTTAAAGCTTTTGTATTTATTTGAAAATAAATAAATGAATAGTAAGTGTATTTTCTTTTGAGAGTATCAGGGTTTTTCTTGGTTGCCTATCTAAATCTAACTTCAACTTCAACAATTACTAAAAATAGTTAGGTGAAATACAAAATATCAACACATTTAAACTTTAACATGCAGCAATAAATTGTCTAATTATCTTGTGTGTTGTAACTTTACAAGACCACCAATGAACTTAAAGCAACTTAAAATCTATTTTGAATAATGTAAAGAATATAGCTAAAATGAAGTGAAAAAACATTTTTTGTCTCTTTTACACCAAAAGTTTATTTTTATCCGACTACGGGGAAGCAAAAAGAAGGGTTTTACTTATATATTTTTAAATTATTATGATCTTAAATAAAAACAATGACATAACTACATAAATACAAACAAGCAATGTTATCTCACATAACTCAAGTCACCAACAAATCTCAGAGCCTGGGAACAAACGAAGCGGTTACATTGACAATATTAAACGACAAACATTACTTTGAAATAGCGCAGATATGCTTCTGATGTCCGATTGAGCCAGTCCTTGTGGTTGCATCAAGCAATTGTGGGCACAACGACTTTGAACTTGAAGATGATAATCGTATGCACGTATTACTTTATAACTAGTTGCCAATTAGGGTATGTGGATCATTTTATGCCCGTTACTCCATCCTTGTACGGAGGACGGCACTGACATTGTATCTTTTTATGCTTATCAGTAAAGAAGATAAAATTAGATTTTGCAATCCCATTACCGTTGCAATAAGCTTCGTTTTTATTTGAATAATTGGACGTTGTGCTGTTCTTTGAATTCATATCCGACGTCTCAAAGGAATTCTTTGTATTAAATTAAACTAAGGTCACTAGATCTTATCTAAGCTTTAGTACAATATCGGGTTTAACCACTGATTGTGTTTAATAATAATGATGAACGAGGTCGTGTGTTACATTTTACCATATTATCTTTCACATATAAGACATTGAAAGACGACAAATATTTATGTCTGACGTAACAGGTACTTTGGTCCTTATGTTGTTTGCAATACGTTTCACAATTAGATGCACTACTTAATGCATGGACAGTAAATCTTGTGGACATTCAAGTCACCTTATCTGCCAAACGAAGTATCAAACCCTGTGTTTTTGCACCACGCGCCTTAACACATCTATCAAGTCAAACGCGTTATCGGGATCTACCGTTTATCTTTATAGCCCTTATTGCAATCGTTTAGAGGCGATAATTGCACGTTACATAAGTGCACAGTACAAGATTGATTAGAGCCGTTTCCTGTGCTTTGCGGATTGGCTTTCCACTGATCTCTTTACTTACGTGCTGGTTTTATACGACAAATTTAAGTTGCACTTAAACTAGTCTTTATTACTTACTAGGTGAGACTCTATTTCTTTGGCATCGTAATCAAGGCTAATTTGTAGTAGATGTGTGTGGCCTTGGTAGGTTAAAAGCGCTATTAGATATGGACAAGTAAATACGATGAGTTATTACAGTATTCAGATTTAAGAGACAGTATAATGTTTATCGTGAGATGCAGGAAATATATTTTATACAAGTGATCGTGCCCATTCGCGTCAGGTTTTTTAGTGTGAATGTGTCCATTTCACCTTATTATTGAACTCCCGGACGTACGTGTTCTGGTAAAAAAATGTAATTTATATTTCTGTTCTTGAATCTGAAAGTAAATGTGATAAATCAAGTAATATCTTATATTTAATTAAAGACATAGAGAATTCTTTACTTAAACCAAACTAGGGAAACCCTTACTTATTTTTTTTACTTTTCTTTAATATAATTTCCTTCGTCATCACACCTTTATATGCAACTATATACAGAATCATCGCTACGACGGTGTCAATTAAGTCTTATTATTATAATTATATTTCATTGGAAACGTCATATATATTTAAGCGAAAAAACTAAAATTTCACCAAACAAATTCAATAAATACAAAAATATAATATTTAGCAAATTCCCAATAAGAAAGATAACCGAATAACCAATACTGTTAGTCCTAAAAACATGACTCCGTACAACTAAATAGTTTATGCCTATCAATCATTTTCGGTCAACAATCAACGCTAATCGGGCAATCTAACAGTAAATAATCGGATTTATTTTATTGCGGCGGTTCCGTTTCTGTACATATTTCACAATACCGCTAAGTTTCCTAAACAAATTGGCGAAGTCACGAACTCGTGTGACCGCGGCGACCTTTGAGGCTGCCTTTGAGGCTGATATGGTACAATGTCACTAGAAAATATATATCTCACTGCTGACCTAATGCCGCCAGCAGGATCTATCCTGAGATAGTGAATTCAAAGGGCAGTTACTATACTCGTATATTCAAAGTTCATTTGCAATTAGACACGGTATTGTCTAAAGATAAAGGCTATTTTTGTCTATTATGTTCAATTGTCTAATTTATACTCGTATATATAATAAATACCATATGTGAACAATTTAAAATTTTATTATTACTTGAAAATGTAAATATATGATACTGATTCAAGCTTTACTATTTGTAAATATCATAAAATAAAAAAGTTAGTTACTACTTAAATACAAATATATAATTGTTTATAAACACACGTATCTGGATGTATATATATATTATGTAAATAAATAACTTAGTTTTTAATCATTTTCCGGCCAAGATTAAAATTAACGGTACTTTCTCAGTATCTACTCCAATTTGATTAGAAAGCTACATAATAAACAGCTTTTTGTATATTTTCATAAATTTTCTAATATTCTGCATATCTTGTGCAGCTTCTAAAATATTAATACTTCCTTTTAAAACGGAAGATAATCATAAAAATATTATTAACTTTCTACTTATATACTGTTGCATGTTTACAAAAAAACTTAACGACAACGTAATTATTTCTCTACAATTAATAATTATGATATAGTTTTCCTTTCTGATTGATTCAATACAGCGAAGCCGGCCTTTGATGGGTAACGCTAATGGTATGTCGTTACTGTGACAGCTATATGAAAGTGAGGTGTCTTTCCCGACATTAGTGCTTTCCATGTGAACAAGAAAATGCATGTGTATGTTTAATCACCTATACCTCATGACAAGGTCTAGGCCGTGAGATTTATTATTTTTATTTTTTATAAGGAATAGCTGACTGCAGCGTCAAAGCTCTCATTGATAAGATGTGCCCCGTTTTTATTAAAGAAATTTTAATTTTATTTAATCAAGAATATGTATATAAGGCCAATGATGGCGTAGGGGCACATGTGTGCGATTGTATGTGCGGCAGGTAATGGGTTCGGTTACTATTCGATAAAATGCAATTATATTTTAAATTCCTCGCTCTGGTAATGAAGCATACCGCGGCGTAAAGTTCCGTAGCTAACATGCAATGCTTCCAGAATGGATGTCTTAATTGGGACGGAGTGTCCAAAGAATCTGAGAATTTAGTGCTAAGCACTACGTTATGCGGGATACTGAGTAAAGCTAAAAAAAGAATATATATGCTTGTTTTTTCTCTTCCTTAATATTATTAAACGATTTTGAAATTTAAGTATCTATACTTATCATTCTGCTTTCTTTAATTCTTAACAAAATACATAGAAATTCTTTATTAATATTTGTAACGATCATTATTTCTAGCACTAAGTTTAACTAAAATAACAGATAATAGCTGTCGATAAGTATGTCACTTCGAGGCTAGAAAGCAAGTGTTTGTTTGTATACTTAATTTCGTTAAGAGCCTTTCACAATCCAGATCCTGTTAAAAAACATCAATTGATTGCCAATTGTATTTAGTTAATGTGAAAATCGTAGGTTTCTATTTAAACGTTTCTTTCATTAATATTCTAAGAACGTTCTCAAGTGATTTGTCTAGATTCTAGTCTAATTATTCATTCATTATACAACGTTTATTGGTAATATGTACAAAGAGCAATTTTAAATAGATTGTTAAAATTCGGAAGTAACTCGCGAGTGAAATTAGTTATTTATTTTAGTTTTTTTTCAGTAAAATGTCTAAATAATGTAAATCATCTGTGTTAATGTCCAAAAATAATATACGTAATAATAAATCATATATACTACAGGATGTTTTAAAAGATTTTCCTATGGTGCAGTAATAAAAAGTGTAATAAAAGTGACCATACACTTAATTTTCTAAAGTGTTTACTCACTTGGTCGGTTAACCACAGCTTCTTCCGAGTCAGTATTAGTGGTCAAGCAATGTGTGATAAATATTATTTCTACGGAGAACTTTATACAATGTATTTAACGGATACATTTGTTACACTAATCGCACTTCTGGGAACTGAACCTGTGATATCACGCTTATTCCACTTTTACTGTATTGCATATTTTATATAAAAAATACCACTTGCACCACTTTCCTCATCTTTTAAAGCTATATAGGCCTATTGATCATTAGTTAAAGTCAATAAACACTAACAAAATTCATGTAATCATTAAATTAGATACTCGCTGTCTATAATCAACGTTAAACTCATTTACCTATTTGTCTGTCAAGCAGATACTACGATTTACCGCGTTTAGTAGTTTAAACTTTAAGACTTATTGAAGCATATTCTAGGTAACAATCAAAGTTTATTTAATTTGAAAATATTTAATTATATTGTAATTATTAAATTTATATTTATTTTTAGCTTGGCTTTACTTTGCTATCTATTAGAGGCCACTGATACACATACCTATTTGTAAGTACTTACTTATCTATACTAATATAATAAAGCGGAAGAGTTTGTTTGTTTGTTTGTTTGTTTGTTTGTTTGAACGCTAAGATCTCTGGATCTACTGGTCCGATTTTCATTGTTTTTGTTTTGTATGAGAGCTGCATTCTTCAGAAGTGCTATAGGCTATATAACATTACATTACACATATATACTAATATATTTTAAAGTACTTTCTAATTTGACATGCAATTTATTCTGCCATGTTAATAACAACCGTCGTTGCTACGCGACCGCTACCGCAACGTTTTGATATTCATCCTTATGAAAATAAATATAATAGTCACTTTTAGCATTTTATCTAGATTGAAATTATAGTTTACTGTATAACATTCTAATAAATAATTAAGGAGATGTCACTGATTCCAAATGACCTAGCCTACGGGCGGCTCAGTATATCCGACGCGAACGGGCAGATGACGTTGACGGTTTTATAAATTTTCATACATTTTCGAACTTTATTTATTGTTTATTATTAATTTAAAATACACTTTGATTCTCTTCTTATTTTATTTGATATTGCCCGCTAAAATTATCCTACTTAATATAGAGAAATGTTTAGTTATTTCGTAGAGGCGATATCTATGTACGCACGTACGGAAAACATTAGGTACTTTTTCTAATATTAAGAATACCTATCCTTTAGTTACTTTTAATCCTTTTGTTAGTTCATTTCAATAACTCAGATAATTTTTTCTAATAATGTGTATCTACTTATTATTCTTTTTGATCATTTGAGCTTATATTTTCTTACTAATTCTGTTGAGAATTGAAAATAATTTCATGAATATATTTAATAAATATTCTTATAGCGGAAGAGTATGTTTGTTTGTTTGTTTGAACGCTAAGATCTCTGGATCTACTGGATCGATTTACTTTGTTTTTGTTTTGTATGAAAGCTGCATTCTTCAGAAGTGCTATAGGCTATATAATATTACATTACACATATATACTAATAAATTAAAATACATTCTAATTTGACATGCAATTTATTCTGCCATGTTAATAACAACCGTCGTCGCTACGCGACCGCGTTCATTACCGCGTCATTTTGATATTCATCCTTATGAAGATAAATATAATAGTCACTTTTAGCATTTCATCTAGATTAAAATTCTATTTCTATAGACATTATATTCTTATATTTCAAGCAGGCGTAGCCGCGTCCGGATCCGCTAGTATTCTTATATTCTTGAACACTAGGACATTTTTGTGCTATAAATGCCATCAATGTATAACACGTTGCAGTTTGATGGCTTCATATTTCGACTCTACGTCGCATACCGAAGTATAGTCAGGCGGAACTTAACGCCGCGCTTTGCCAGCATTAGGTTATTCCCCTAAATGGGAATCAAACCCGCCAGAGGCACCGCGTCTGATGGTGATCATCGTGTTAACATTCAGACGCGGTGCCTCTGTGTCACCGACTTTTATTTTTACTTCTGTTTATTAGAAACATTTATATTAGTATGTATATTTATATGTTTTTTTACACGTATATAATATCTTTAACTATATAAGCTTTCATAGTCATCTTTTAAATTACAATTGACGATTTTATATAAACTTCAGACTGATTGGTTTTATCCAATAACTTATCGAGAATAGAACTAGAACTGCCAGTAAATAAATAGCCTGGGACAGTAATAAAATGTAGACTATATCGGGGTAATCCAGGCTAATAGTGGGTCTAATGTGTTTAGATCTAGATTGTATAATTATTTAGTAGGGTAATGTTCGTACTTGAGCGTATAAGAAACTTTGTTAGCGTCTAGGTAGTTAAGTTTTAAATTCTAATGCATTTACTTTTTATTTGTTTTAAGCATGTTGTTTACATTATTTGTTTAAATAAAGTTGATTTATTATTAGAAATTGACAGCATTAGAAATTGACAGTATTGAGATTTTTACAGCCGAGGTTCGTCTTGGAAAGTTTATAAAATATTTATTTCAGAAAGCAGACTATGATCGTATAAAGAAGGAACTTTCTTTAATTAATTGGAATATTATTTTTCAAAATAAATCAGTAGATGAATCTTTAAATTGTTTTTACGAAATTTTATATAAATTAATTAATGATTTCGTGCCTAAGCATGCCGTGGGAGGTAGACACAATTATCCTGTTTGGTACTCTAGGGCTTTAATAAATGTCATTAGGGAAAAATATAAAATACACCATAAATGGAAAGTATATGGTAATTTATTGGACTATGATGAATTTAAACTTTTGAGGGATAGGCAAAAGCAGATGCAAAAAACATGCTTTAAGCGTTACATACTTTACATTCAGGATCATATATTGAAATCACCGGAAGTTTTGCACACGTATGTTAGGTCGAAACGTAAGAAAGCATCGAATTATCCCAGCATCTTGTATTACGACAACGAAATCTATGACGACGAACTAAAAATTTGTCAAGGTTTCAATAAATATTTTAAAAGTGTCTTTATTGATTCCACGCTAAATTATACCGAACAAAGTTATAATGTTTCCTCCTTTTCAGACGAAAATTTATATATGATTAGGCTTACAGAGACAGAAATTCTGAAGGTATTTGAATCGCTTAATATACGAAAAGGTCCTGGTAGTGATAATATACCTTCAGTATTTTTCAAAAACTGTGCTAAAGAGGTTGCTTTTCCTTTAATGCTTTTATATAATAAATCACTGAGTGAAGGTATTTTCCCATCTAAATGGAAAGAAGCACACATCATACCTATACATAAAAAAGGATCCGAAACTCTAATTATAATTTTGAAATACATGGACGAGGGATATCAGGTTGACGTAATTTATACAGATTTCGAGAAAGCGTTTGACCGCGTGGACCATGTTATCCTTATGAAAAAACTATATGCCTTAGGTATACGAGGAGATTTATTTCGTTGGATGAAGTCTTATATATCTAATAGAAAGCAAGCTGTTAGATTGGGGGGGTCTCGATCTGATTACGTCTGTATCACTTCTGGAGTACCTCAAGGCTCACATCTAGGACCACTGCTTTATAATATATATCTTTTTGATATAAGAGATTGCTTTAAGCATTCTAAGTTTTCAATGTTTGCAGACGATAAGAAGGTGTACATGAAAGTGAACAGCATTACAGACTGCTTATTGATCCAAAGCGACTTAGATAGGTTAAGTCAATATTATAGAAACAATAGGATTACTGTCAATGTCGAAAAATGCAGTCAAATTACTTTTACACGAAAAAATACTTTAATCGATCATGCCTATATTATTAATAACTCTCCGATTAACAAAACTCATTTGGTTCGTGATTTAGGTATTTTATTGGATAGCAAATTGCAAATGAATGAACATATTAATTACATTACGAATAAAGCTTACAAATATTTAGGTTTTGTTATTCGTTCATGTAAACCCTTCAAAAACATTAATTGTATAAAGAGTGTTTATTTTGCGCTTGTAAGAAGCATATTAGAGTATGGTAGTTGTATCTGGAATCCTCAGTTTGCTAAATATATAAATGCTGTTGAAGCTATACAAGTAAAGTTTATTAAACACCTGAACTTTAAAATATATAGGAATTTTGGGACCTATGAGGAAAGCTGTAAACACTTTCATATTGCTTCGCTAAGTGATCGTCGTGAATTATTGGACTTGATGATAATTTATAATCTTCTGTCAGGCAGCATTGATTCACCCGAATTGCTTTCATGTCTAAATATCAACGTACCTATAAAAAGAACTAGAATAGCCCAGTCTAATCTATTTTATGTACCTACATCACATACTAAATACGCGGATAACTCTTTTTTCTCTCGTGTACCATTATTATACAATAAAAAGTATGCTCATATTGATCTCTTCCATTTATCTGCAGATTCTTTTAGAAACCAAATTAAACGGTTTCAATCTACATAATTGCTTATTGTTATACGCACACACACATATACATACACACACATACATACACACATAGATACACACACAACACACACACACTAATGGGGCATTTTATCTTATTATTATAATTTTTTTTTTATTATTTTTGGTATATATTATTACTTTTTGTTTGGTTATTTCTTTTTTTATTTAAATATTTAAATATGTATCTTTTTTTTTTTTTTCTAATAATATGTTTAAATTTGTGTAGCTCTGTACTGTACTTAGATAATATTTATAAGTAGAAAACTATAATTGGCTTTATTTTTTTGTATAAGTTTTTTTTTTATAAGTAGTTATTAATATGCTGTTGTTTTCTGTAAAATAAAATAAATAAATAAATAAATAAATTATATAATATATATATATATATATATATATATATATATATATATATATATATATATATATATATATATATATATATATATATAAATAAATGAAATTTGGATATATTAGGAATATTATAAAATAAACACTTGCAAGTTGGATTACAATTTTCACTATTTAAGGGATGGGACGTTAATTAAATGATTAATTTACAAGAGATGTCACCATATGTTTGTTTTTGTTTAAAATTATATTTTTTAAACATCAAACTTTTTCTCGAATTCTGGAAACTGTGAATAGGAGAATTTCAAGGCACAATTTCTTACTGAAATTATTCTAATTTGATTTTTGATATAGGGATTATAATATAAAGCCAAACATTTAAATGAATGACATTAAGAGTATAAAATATATTTTATACAAATTTATTTAGGTTATAACATACTTCATATAGAAATTATTGGCATGCAATAATGCATGGCAAATTTATTTAGGTTATAACATACATCATATAGAAATTATTGGCATTTGTATCATTATATTAGCGATAATAATTCTAATGACACCAAATCAGTCCAAATCTAGGAGAGCGTGGGTGAAATGAAAGTTAACGAAAGCAATATATAACATTTTTAAAATCATTTGTAACGATGACTAGTAGGTGTAATGTAACAAATGTGGCACATTGATATCTCTTCGAATTAAATCCACTATTTCGGTTTCTAGGTAAATCGGCAGCGATGCGATTCGTAAGCCATAAATAATAAATGTAATTGAAATTCATTCATTCACTTCATTCGCCACTTTCTGCCTATTTTTCGAGGCATTACGTGTTGAGTGGCGGAATTCAACGTCGGGCTATTGGCTATTAACTTTGGTGCCAGAGCTAAGAAATAAAATATTAATAAATAATAATTCATTCCCTCGAGTGGGTTCGAACCCACAACCGTTGCGTTACAGTCACACCCTTGTGCCCATGCGCTACTACGGCCTCAATACACTATTATCATTAAATTAATTATCAGATGACTTTAAACTTTTGCTGCTTTCTTTTTATGTAGGTAAATGAAAAGCTAAATGAAAAGAGTAAATTGATACTTAATGAAATAATTTTTATTATCAAAAATATTTCTTCTCATATAATATTTTTATATCTAAATATAAAGAAGCTAGTAATGATTATATAACTGTAATAAAACATGAAACTGAGGCAAAAAATATAATTTAATTTGATTCCCAGTAGCGGAAGTGTTACAAAAAAAATCCAACACCTTCTGGTTAAATTACCGAAAATATTAAGCAGTTTTTAGATTATTTTTTTTTCTAATTGACATTGGATTATCTATTCAAAGATGGTCTGTTTTTATTCGAGGTTATTGTAAAAATAACTGATAATAATATTTAATCTGTTTAAAATTAGCATCGTAAGCCAATTAAAAATTATGAAAAAAATGTTTTACGAACTTGATTAAAAAAAAAGTGTTGGAAACTTAACGAAACATACTCGGTCCTTAATTACTGATAATTTAGGAATTGTGACACTTTTTGTTTTATATATTATTTTATAATTTGCTTCTAGTCTAAATTGTTATAAACGAGTGATAATAATTATACAATTTACACTCACCTTATAAATTGTTAATTTATAAGATTGCTAATAAACTTCCGTATAACAAGGGAGGAACCTAAAAGTAAAAGTAAAGACACTCCATACCTCTAGAATTGAAATATTTATATAATTATTTCTTGAAGTGGAATGATAGGTTCATACTCTCACGTTCGCCACAGCCTCAACAGATAAATAAAAATGCACAAATTTCTAATTTAGACATTTTAATTCACCTCATAAACATAAATAGTGGGCGTTTATGTTTAAAACATACACAGACTATCTAAGCTTGGCGCCGCCCCATATTTAGCTATAAGTGTCTGACCTGGAATTGAAGTGAGGACCCAGTGAACTAAACCAGTGACATGGTATCTAAGGCGATGTAAACGCAAGATCTTGCTTACCATTAGTGTATCGCACATTTGCTTGTGTTTAGTTTATATGTAGTTAGTTGTTTATTTTTTAGTTTCCCGTTGTTATCCCGAAGATAGCAGGGTAGGAAATGAAAAAAAAATATATTTCAATAAAATTCGTAGTCGTAGAATTTGTACATATCAACAAATTTTTACAATAAGCTTCGCGAATAAAAAAATGACAGGTACTATTATTACACACAAAATAAAAAAAAAATAATAAGAAAAGAAATAAAAACGTTATTATATTATCTGTATGAAATATTTTTTGCGATAAATTTAGGTTCCGCAATTAAAATGATGACTTTTTTTAAAAACCACAAACTAATTTACGATGATTGAAAAATTGAGAGTCACCTTGACAGCTTGTGGTTGGACCAAATTACATATTAGCATACAACCAAAATATGGTAATAAGTTACGCGTTCAGTAATAATATTATTTATTTTTTATTATTTAACGTCGTTATCTTTGTGTTGAAATGAATAAATAAAAAAAAATAAAAAGAAAACATTGTAGCAGAATTTAATCTTAATTTATAACTGAATGTTTATAGCCTTAAACCCTCCTATTGTACATACTTATTTCTTATTTAAATTGTAGTACACAATTAAAAAAGTGAAATAGTGATGTATATTTGGGACTTCTTTCTGATTACGAATTATATTTGTTGTATATATTTATTTATTCGGTTAACCAGTAATTGTTACAAAAGAGAAAAGTAAATAATACAACAGCACGGACATATTTAAAATAAACACTGTATATAAGAAATTATTTTTTAATATTGTAAAGGCGGATGAATATGTTACCGTCTTAGTCCAATACATCTCTGTCCATGTCCATCATTAAAAAAAAACATCCCAAATTGGACAAGAAACGTCAACTAATTTTATTGCCCTGTAAATAAAGATGGCAGATCAAAGTGTAGGAAGGGCATAATCCAATTTCCTGTCCAAATTATAATAAGCCACAGCTAAGATTAACCTAAAAAAAACGCGTAAACGATACGTCTTAAAACTTTCTCTACAAAAGACTTTTTTAAATTCCGCTTTGATTGTAACAGAATTTATAATTTATGCTAAGTAATTTATCGAAACTGATACTTTGTCAAATTAATTGATGATTGATCGTATTATGTGGAATATCTTAACGGATTAGTGGGTGGCGCTTATGCTGAATTTTGAAAGCTTACATATACTTTCCAATGACAAAGTTTTAAATCTTTGCCAATTTTTGCATTTTTAACATACAGAATATATTCCCATTTTTAAAATTTCTTCCTTAACATCTTCTTAACATCTTCCATAACTTAATTGAATTAAAACGTTAAATATATAAAATAATTTAAGTGAAGATATAGTTCAATTCAAACCAGTATTTTCTATAATTAGTTATACTTATAAATACAATATTTTATATTTATCTATAGTTTTTTTCTAACCTCTAAAAACAGGCTAATATAAAAACTTCTTTTTTAAATCCTTAAATGAATACCCTTATATAAACTAAATGTTCTTTGTGTTATTAAAATTCAGCCTGTGACCGTTTTGGTAATAAAAGTTACTTACTTTATATTATTAATTTATCATATTTGTATTATACTGTTTAAGCTTTTTGTTAATCATCCCACGAGAAATACTTATCGATATGATCGATAAAATTAATTTCTTGTATAAATTCGTTATATAATTTTTGAACGGATTTGAATCTACACTTCCTGAATAACAAGTTCAAGACCTTTGGGCCAATTACGCTATCCGTTCACATTCCGTTACGATGTTCTATACGGGAATTGTAAAAAAAATATAATTAAATATTTATATAATATATTTGTAATTATAAGCGTGTGAACAACGCTTTTTTGTATTATAAAATAATATAATTACAATATTATAATTTTTTTAAGCCTCTGTTATGACACTTGATGGTAAAATTTTCCAATTTTTAATTAATAAATCCTGTGTAAGACACATCCGTAACGCGGAAGTCTTTATGACATCCGTGGAACTGCTTGTAATTTGCATCCGAGTAACAGTACAGATACCTTATAGATATGAATGGACGTCAGTTTTTATTCTATGCGATAGGGTTAAAATGTTTGTATTATTAAGTTAATTTGGTTCCCAGGTTACCTTTGCTTACCCTGTGAGTATTGTGCTATGTGCGGGATACAACGGGAAGCTAAGCTAAAAAGATAGTTATAACTTAAATTC
Source organism: Heliconius melpomene rosina (assembly GCF_056956725.1). Taxonomy (NCBI): domain Eukaryota; kingdom Metazoa; phylum Arthropoda; class Insecta; order Lepidoptera; family Nymphalidae; genus Heliconius; species Heliconius melpomene. The sequence continues at coordinate 1,970,063 of NC_140401.1, read as the reverse complement.
ACGCTTATAAGCAGGGAGTGCTTAGTGTTAAGACACTCTGCGCTGCCTGATTTTTGTGACATTGCGTGTTGAGTGGCCACGAAGGCCCTTATTGGACTGTATGATATTTTTTTCTTAACAAATAATTATAAAATGATTAATATTATATGAAACTTTGGATATTACAAATATTTTTTAAAATCATGAAACATATAATACCATACTTGTAAAATCCAAGGTAAAAATGTTTACTATAAGGTCACGAATTCAAAAACATAGTGGCAAATAATATAATAAAAATTTCAATTGCATACTCAATCACATATTACCCAATGCAGTAATTATAGACTTTAAAGTTTAAATATGGCTTATTCATAAATGAGTACTTTATTTTTAATTGAACGGATACGGCTGTGGTGCATGTACCCGTATATGGGTCAGCGATGCAGCGAAATGCGTTTATTTGAAGTGCAAACACGTGCTGAGCTTACAAGTGGTGTACATATTTATAAATGGTAACTACTTAGTTTTTAAAGTATATGAATTTAAAAAAAAATACGTTTTGGTTTCCACCGCGAGCGGAGCGGGACCATTAAGGGCTACGTTTGTACCTACTTGGATGAGGAACCTGCATACTTGTGTTTCCATCAATAAATAATCTGAAAAAAAAAAACAAATTAGAAAACTATTTGTTGGTGGTCCACATACGCACTCGAATTTCAGTAAAACAATATTATATTGAAAACAATATAAGTATATTAAAATAACAAATAAATGACGTAGTGGAATTTAAATGTGCTAACATTTAAGCACTCTTATTGTTACCTATAGCCTAGGGGTACCGCGGAAAGCAATGTACGGGACCTTTGTAAGCTTGTCAAAAATTTCATATTAACCACATGAAGCTTTCTTTCTTATTTAGAGTTTATACATTATCATCTCTCATCAATGAAAAATATATGTGTACATCTTTTTTTTTAAATGTTACTCTTTATAGAGTTTGAAACAGGGGTTGAAAATTTATATACAAGAAAAGCACAAGCAGGGCGTTTATAGCTACAATAAAAGTCGATTAGAGAGATTCGCAACGTAGAACAAGATAACGTAAGTGCCTTATCACTCTCGCAGATCCATTACATTGCAGAGGAATGCATTAATGTGTATTTATACCTTTAATGTCATGATGTGTTTCTATTTGTGCACTTAAGCGCTGTTATGATTGGAAGCGAAGTGAGGCGAAGTGAGGCGAAGTGAAGCGATGTATGTTTGATACGAGCCACTGTAGGAATGATTTGAAATGTTTACGACGTTGAGGTTCGAGCTTTTAATAGCTTTGATGAGCTTTTTGTTTTTAAAGCTTACTGTTTATAGAGTTTATAGAGCTCTGAGTATACTGGAAGTTATTTAGAATTATACTTATTTTATTTTATAATCACAATAGTTCATTTAATCAATATTTCTATTGTTTAAAATACGGTCAGTTGATTACCAAAAAACAACGCCTTTTTTAAATCTAAAACAAATTTTGCCTATTTATTACTAGTTTTAACAGCTACATGCTTTGTATTTCATATACAGAGAAAACTGGTCAAAACACTTAATTCTCTGCTTTCCGGCTGAATTTCTCGAAATATATCTACAATTGTTACGCTTGCAATCAGAATAAGTATATTTAATGCAAAAAATATAAATACATTTAAAATTTTATTATAATAAACAATGTCATTACTATTTACTCTTGTTGGGTTGTTAACCTCTGGACCTTTTCCTTATATTAAAGGAAGGTCGCGAAGTTGCGTACATTTTTTTAGTAAAACCTTATTGTTATTGCGGACTCTATAAGGCAATCTCGAGTTTATATTATCTCCTAATGAGGTGGTTAATTTAAACAATAATCATTTTAAATCCAGTCTTTATATAATTTATTTATATTATCAATTAACCTTCATAAGAAATGACCGCATAATAAACGACTTCGGCGCCACGTTTTTATTGAAAATTGAGAAGAAATATGCAAAGTTGCAACACAAAAAATATTAGGTAAAGCTGCAGTCGAATTTTATTACTATTTAGTATATTTAATTAAAATTTCTTATCGCAGTTTTTGAAAGATAACGTAGATGTAGAGTTGTACAATTTTGTAGAATTTATAGTTTTTTTTAAAGTTAAAATATTTGTTATAATAAAATGAGAACCAATCACTGCGTGACTTTTATAATGTCGTTAACCCGATTTAGTTTTATATGAAGTCGTATTATTTTAAATTTTTGTCTTTTTTATATTTTAAGTTAATAAAAATTTCAAAATAAACATTTCAACATATCAAGATTTTACTTTATCTCTTAGATGGTATTAAAAAGGCTAATATTAAATAAATCTATAGATTACCCCAAATATACCCATCTTTATATGCCTTCATGTTCGTCTAACATAAGTTTACAAGAGTTGGAGACAGGACAGGTAATATCCTATTTTATCGCTTCATAGAAATAACTTTAAAAATTTGCTTATAATATTATAGTAGAAAACTATTATATCTTTCTTCAATACCTACCTATGACATAACAAGCACAAAAAGGAAAATGCATTAGTTTGTCTGAAACGCTAAAGGGAACGCCAACATTGTAGGGACTGGAGTCGAAACACTTCAAAGCCTCGTGGAGGGCTCTCACAAGTGAAATGGCAGCGACACGACTGTCAATAGTTGATGGTGACAGCTTATTGACTCTAGCTCTAGAATACGTAGAGAAAATTCTATCTAAGTCGGTGTGTACAGCTAATATTATGTTACCAGTCTTTGCTTCATAATATAAGTATTTAGTTGTTATAATTATTTATTTATGAAGGTGCGTAGTGTCTCTATTATTGTCATAGTCGGGGACCTAGTGCGAAGACACTGTTCTCCACTTTTCAAATATATATTCTCAAACATTGCACCTTGATTGATTAAACTCTACAACGCGCTTTGTCTAACTGAGCGAGGGAATGAAAATTAATTAAATATAGTCATGTTTCACCATCGTCTCTTTTTTAAAAATGTGCTTTAAAATACAATATTTAGCAAAAAGTGAAACATTGATTAGTTATTTTGCTTTAACTGCAAACCGGCGTGTGACATACCGGTCTATTTCTGTAAGTGTAACGGAACGCAGGACGTTATTTTAATGGAGGATTCCATTGGAATTACGATTTGTTGTTTGCTGAATATGCAAATGGAGTAGGTATATATTTTATGAAGTCTTGTTAAATGTATATTTTTATTTTTTTATTATATATGTCTCATTCAAATACTTCTACTTACTTTTTAGAAAAAATATAAAAAATTGATCGTAGCATAATTTGGATGGTTTTCAAGAGGCGCGGGTTCAAATCCCGCTACGTTCAGAACTTTTAATGTTTTCTTAAAAAATGTTTTCTTTTCTAATTGTGGAATACAACAACACATAGCTTAGGTACTACACTTTAAAAATATAAAAAATATTTCATCTATTTGTTGTTTCATTTTAATAACTTAAATATTTAGAAACTGTTTTTCATAGGTACCTAGTTGTAGTGTAAACGCCCAATTACTTTTTTGTCAACATTAATTTCTAGACTTCCATGTTCTGAACTTATCACATTTATAAAGCACATCACTACTTATTAATATAACTATTAAATTTAAATAATAAGTACAACCTCGACGTTACACTCATTTCATGCTTACTTTATTATTCACACATAGCAAATAAAATACAACAAATAATATGTGGAATCGACTGTCAAGTTCACGGGTGATATACGAGCGTCTGCGGCTCATTGTGAGTCACGCGTGAGATGCATCAGCTGCTTTTGCTCTTGGAGTATTTTTGGAAGTACTAAAATTTCATTTTAATCGATGTTAAGCTTTGAAACTTTTTCAAGTATTGGTAGGAAAATATGTAATAAATTTCTTTTTTTTGACTTTACTTTGAATTATTGAGCTTAGTCGGACATATTGTGAATTTTTATTATCAAAGTTTTTAGATAAATATCGACTAACCACTACATTTTACGTAATTTATCGTAAATAGAAACGGTCCCTTCAAATGCCATCGTGTCTAATTTTAACTTAAAAGCTATTAACATTTACTTACAAAGTAAATCCGAGCATGTCCAATCCTGTGAAAGTATAGTCTATTATATTTATTTCTTTTAAATAAAAAAAAAACTATTTAGAAATAAAATAATTACTCTACAGTAGGTAACGTTTATAGAATACCTATTATTTAAGTATCGGGATGAAAATTAAAAGGCATTCATATTGCAATCAATAACTTCATGTTTCATATGCTCTGGTACGAAATCCAATAATGTAAGCCTCGAGCTGGGCTCGTAAAACGTAAATCTTTATGGGCCAGTACGGAATTTCCCCACCTTTACAGTTTACGCACTATACCTACATTGCATATTGCACACACAAAATAAATATTTACTCAGCCTTGTTCCATATGAATTGTGAATAATAAAATATTGCAATAATTTTAATTTATATCGATTATGCTGCGCAATCGAGTCGATTTATTAGCTTTGATATAAATAAAATCGATACCTAATGATTTGCTTTACTATGAGTAGGTACTTACAATATTTTTTCGTAAGCACTTCACACACTAGAAATTTGTAGACGCTAAATGTTAATTTTGATTTATTTTTTTATATAAATCGCTTATGTAAGTCCAACAGAATGTTTATATTATTTAAAAGTTTTCTTAATTGAAATAAAATGTATTATAAAAAAATATATTCCTATGTCTATTTTAATTTTATCTAGAATAAATCGATAGATTAGTCGTCTAATTTTATTGATTTCAAATACGAAGATGCTATGTTTTTAATATTGGCATAAGTAATACCTACGTTTTAAATCATCTTTAGTGTAAACCGACAAAAAATATTATAAATCCATGAATTTTGTAGAAAACCGAAAAGAAAAAAAAACACCTAATCAAAGTAATTGGCAAATATTTTTTTTCCATTAAAGGAAATCCCAACGACAAGATCTTGTATGGGAGACCAAACAAGCGTCGCAGCGCCTCCTTCCCCGCCCCCCGGTCGCTGGACCGCCGGCACTCCTTGAGGATCTTCGGTTCATCTAGCAAGTACTTGCAGCGATGCGCTTCAACACGCAGCTTACACCATAAACACGCCAACACCACTGATAGCTCATCTTCCACCGATTACCCACCAAGTGTAGAATCTGCGTCGCCTAGTAAGTAGTTTTGCATGGATTTTTTTTTTTTGTGTTTATGTTGCTGCTATCGCGCTGGTATTCGTAGATAGTAATAGTAGATAAATGTTTTATGTTCTATATAAGACAGTTTTAATATTCTATGTAACTATTATCTATTATTTAAAAATGTATTATTATTTAATATTTTTTCGGTAATATGTTCCCCATTTTAACAGTGTTATCAATATTTCCAGAGAAAGTGTCGTTGCTCTCCCGCTTATTCAGACGAAGCGGCCGCAGCAAGCAGACCCGCGCGATGAGCACCTTCTCTGCCCAGTTCCCGCCCACTGAGTGGTTCAACTCCAAGGCGGTACATCTGCACTGTGTCGCAACGCAAACAGACTCTAAGGTCATTATTTATACCAATTTTTTATGTAAAATAAGAATAATCATTTTATTAATTTTGATATCATTAGTGTTTTTCTTATGTCACATGAAGCTTAAAATTCGATTATTACGTCAAAAGTCCTATCCGATTCGTATTTAAATAGCATTTGTCATTTTTTTTACTTTGATTCCATTTTTTATTTATTTATATTAATATTTTTTATAATCTATTTCCAGGAGTCCCTGCAGAGTCAAACATCAATAGTATCATCGTACTACGACGGTTCCGAGATCAGCAATCGGTCATCGACACTACCACGGAGGCACAAAAGACATCTCTCTACTGAATCAGGGTTAGCAACGTCCACGCAATACGATCATTCACCCGTAAGGCAATCAAGCCCTAGTTCTGGTAGTCTTCCAAGATCATCGATAAGCAGAAGTTCCACAAATAAAACAATTTTAGATCATTTTGGATCTCCGCAACGAAACAGCGAGCCAAAGTTAAGAGACAGTCCTAATGGGAGTTTAAGACGTGTGGACTACTCTGACAATGTAATGTCCACCAGCGGTCCATCTAGTTTGGAATCAACCCACCATCGAACACCGAGGAAAGAAAGCAAAAACGGTCCATCAGATCTAAATTCTACCATAAAAAGGAGCTATCAAACAAGTAGCAGCGGTCACTCCAGTCTAGAGTCGCACATATCAGATCGAACACTAAAACCTTCACCTAGTCATAGTAATGGAACAGGTTTAAGTCGAGCACAATCACTTGTCAAAGTTCAAAGCTTACAAAGTTCCCCTAAAAGTTTACATAAATATAGAACCAAACCTCCAATCGCTGGCGGTGAAATAAAAAACGGCAAAGGTCCCTCCCCTAGAACTTCACCAAAAAACTGTCCAAACACACCCAAAAAAACCGCTACCCCTCTACATAATAAAGCATTAGGAGCAAAAGTTGAAAATCCTGCGACTGCAATGCTCGCCAGTTCGAATTCCAACAACTCTATCACATTAAAAGTGACTACTAATACGATGTCACAGAATGGCGGAACTAACACCAAAGTATACGTACAAAACTCTCCCGTACGATCTGTCATAACTTTTGAAAACGGAAAAGTCACTGAGGCCACTAATGGAAGTAATATCTACATAATCAACGACGACAGGCAGGTCGTGTCGGTGTCGCAAAACGGAGTTGCCAGTCAAACCTCAAAAAACCCACAGGAAACCTCATTTGACGTCTGCGTCGAGAAAAAGAAGCAAATGTACCAAGAGCCGGAATCTGTAAAAGTACAAGAAAACAAATTCAATAAGAATTCGATTAATGACACGGGGATGAACAACAATCGAAAACTATCATTACAAATAGGTGGGGCGGCGAATAACAATAGTTTTATATATAAGAATCAGTTGAATAATACCAATGAAGTCGCTTCAAACCCGGCTTCGCCAGCCATACATAATAACATTCACAACATAGAGACCAGCACGAACAGCAATCCGTCGACACCGACCAAGAGTTACGATAACGTTATCGGGTCTCTGGGTAATTTAAGATATCAAAAAAACTCCCTCACGTCGGCCAACAGTGGACTGCACACGAATATAAATTCGAATAGCGAATTAAAAAGCGTCGACTTGTTGAAGAAGGCAGCTGCTTTACAAATGTTAAACGGACTTCCAAATGTCCATAACAGAATGAGCTCAGAGTCGATAGCCAACTTGCTAACGAAGGGTATCGATCAAAAGCCGACGGTGTTGGGCTCGGAGCCAAACCTAGCGCTGAAGAACCAGGAATTGATAAAAGATATCAACACATCGAGCGAGAAAATAAACTGTTTGGAAAACAAACAGAAACGATACAGCCTAAGCCAGGATAGCAAGAAAGATCAAGATTTTTATAACTTTCCCAGCTTAACCGATTTGAGCTTTAATTTCACTAGTTTAGCTGCACAAAAGATATTAAAAGGGGTCAGTATAAATAGCGTGGACACGTTGGTGGAGTTAAACATGGCGGCCAACGGTACCGAGAAGCAAAACAATAGAGACGTAGCTGCAGTATGCACGGACTTCGGTCTTGTATAGTATAAAGTAGGATAGGCAGTTTATTTTGTTTAAATGTACAATAGTAGTATTAATCAATCAATATAAGTTAGTTAGAACTTATTTGTAACAACTTCATAACACTAGTTACACGCTATACTTAGTTCGAACTTTGTACTCATTTGGAATTTTTATACTCTCAACTTATTAAAATTGTCCTAGAATTTTTTTCATGTATCCCTTTTATGAATTTTAGTATACTAACCTATCCACGATATTAACGTAGAAATTTATATCATTCAGTATTCATATTAACATTTGGTAAATTCTTAGTTTGTAGTTCACTGTGAATGTATTGACTAGTATCAGTAACACAACATAAAAATAAATCTTTCTAAAAGTTAGATTTGTATATTCCACTAATTTAATTATTCAACAAATTTTCAAAAAGCACATATGAAAACCCTATGAAACCCAATGTTACATAAATTAATGCACATAAAATTCATATTAGAAAGAAAACTACTGATACTAGGATTAAAAGTAATGAGTATGACAATAAATTACTTCTTGCAAATCAATGGTGGCCTAAGAATACCCATCCAAAAAGGAATTTAGTGCCTATTTCAATATTAGATTATAACCCATCACTATATTATGTACTATGTAGTACTAGCATACTCTAAAATATAGCCTTTAGCACATATCTATTCACTTCATTAAAGTAGGCACTGATTGACACTATGAGACATATAATGTTATACATGGCAAGTTTGTGCATTCAGTATAGAAAAGTATATTATTATAAATGTCAACAAATCAGCACAGCAGTTTATCATACACAAATAAAAATATAAACAACTTGTGTATAATACATTTCACCTCATAATGTCAGTCACTACCCATCTTTATAACTTACCTTTTCCAAACATATGCACTTCTGTTTGTGCCATCGCAGCTTCAGTGAAAAAGTTGAGTACAAACTAGAATACATCTCTTTATGAAAAAACAGATTCCATCCAGGGATGGGAATTTATAGGGGTGTTATGTAAAATGTATGTCATGTATAAGTGCCATAAATAAAACTGTAATGTTATGAAAGAATCAAACTGGTGGTATGATTTTGGAAGATTGGCGCCCATTATGTTTGTGTACTGCACTTTAAGTGTAGTAGAAATAAAGGGTAATATTTATTCATTAGAGAATATAATCGGAAGTCAATGCATACTAGAGTTAAGTGTTCAGTAACGCCATTTGTAAAAAATGTATTAACAATATAAGTTGATGCTTTAATTTATTTGTTTCATTTATTCCTACACCTTGTGACATTGAGTTTTATAAAATTAAAAAAAAATAAAATCCTTTTAAGCATAAATTACATAAAATAGAAAAATTTATTAAATGCATTCTAAAGTATTAGTTAATTAATATATACTGTGTTAAGAGCAAGTTATAGTACTGTGCTCCATTACATCATTTACTTGTGACGGTTCAGTTTCAGTCTGATTTTTAATAGAATTTAGCCAGTCATCAGTAGGATTATTTTTTTTTAAATCTGTATCAGAACATTCACTTGTTTCTTCATCAGTATTAGTTTCTACACACTCTGGTTCATTAAGAATATCAATACAGTCTTCATTTTTACATATAGAATTATCTATAGGAATTACATTAGTATCTAAATCGCGAAACTTTTTGGAAACTTCCTGTGTTTGGATATTAACATAACACACACAATCCTTAGTTTCTGTTATTTGTTTCAATGCAGCCTCTTCTATAGCTTCTATTTCTTCTACGTCTTCTTTCACAGTTATATCCTCAATCGTTTTATAAGAGTACATATGATCATCATTCGGGCTAATATAATCTTCTAATATAAAAGTGTTATTATCAAAACTTAGTCTCTTAAAATCAATAACACCATAATTGTTAATATAATCTAGTAAACTGGATTCATTTTTGTAGCAGATTTTAATATTCTGAACACAATTTCTTTCGAAGTCTTTGTTGTCCTCGCATTGTTTTCTAATAGCGTCAAGTTGCCTTAATGTTTTAAGTTCCCTGGCTTTCAAAGTCGCGTATATGTGAGCAAAAGATTTCCTGACTGTTGCCTTTATCTAAAACAACAATAATATAAAATATAATTTGTATGATTGGAGGAATAAGGTTTAAGTTATATCCCAATGACCCTTACATTTTCAATATTTTTCTCGAAATCGTCTGAATCACTCGCCATATTTGTTGTTGTTATGACATTTTTTTTAACTTTAATGAAATGTCAAGGCAAACAACATGTTTGGAGTTGGACCTTAGTCTTTTAATCTACAGAGCCACAGACTGATTAAAAAACATAGTACCTACATTGAACTATTAAATTATACGATATCATAAAATATACGGCACCGTAGTAATATTATTGAAGTTATTGAACTATCATGAAGCAAAATAATATTATTGCCAGACTTATAAATGTTATTGACGAATACGCAGGATTATTTTGATTTTTTTATATTATAGATATAATATTACCATATCGTAACTTATTATAATTTAATAGCCATATATAAAAATTGCTCACTAACAGACCAGTAGATTTCTCAAAAATATTCAATTTGCAATAAAATCATATGAAATATATTTTAATTTAGCTAAAAAATTATATTAATTATACAATAGTTTTATAACATAACTCTAAACTGGCAAGATTAATTAGAAAAATAAATGTATTGATTTTTCGTTTGACAGCTCTAAGGTAGCTTCAAATGGAAAACATCGAACATAGTTTTGTTCTAAGCAGCAAATAATTTGTTTGCATCCAAAATTATCGTTAATTAAGTAATTATAGCTTGAAATTTATTTAACGAAAATATGAGTGAATTGAGACATCGTCGGGGAGACGGTGACGGAAACGAAAAAGTGGAAACTGCTGGAGAATCCGATCATGTATACATAATTATTAATTTTATTCTCATAAAACCAGTTTATTCTGTAGTTCTGATGTTATAAATATTATTGGTGATATTTTAACAGGTTGATTCAGAAGAAGAGAAGGTTTTAGAAGAAAAGTATGTGGATGAAATGGCTAAATCTCTGCCTCAGGGTACTGACAAAACACCTGAAATTCTGGATTCCGCGCTCTCCGGTCTATCGTCACGGTAAGCGAATATTTTTTTAATCGTAATTTATATAGCTTCTTTAAATTAAAAACTTTGGAATTATTTTAAATATGTTGATATTTGTATAGAATTATTTTGATATTAATAAGTGATATGTAACAATTTTAAAGATCCTTAAATATAAAATATTTTTCTCATATAAAAATGATCATGTAAGTTGATTTTGTTAATATCTTATTTAGATGGCGGAACTGGGTGATTCGTGGAATATTTACCTGGCTAATGATTGGTGGATTCTGTTTACTGATTTATGGGGGGCCATTGGCTCTAATGATAACGGTAAGCACTTTTCATCTCCAGATTGTTTTTGTCTTATTTTATTGGAAATAATACTAGCTATTGTATATTATTATAAAATATATTTCTTTTTATGATATTCTTATAAGTCTTTTGATATAAAAAGATTTTAGTTATCACAATTACTATAATTAAAATAATTATAAGTTTATTTCTACGTAAATAATAAAAGTAACCTGAAGTAGATTTTATTATACTCTAATAGTTTAGTCTTGTAAACCAAGTTTTGCTTTCGGTACATCAAAGTACTTTTTTATTTTTATTGTTTTATAGATCTGAGATGAAAATCCTTTATGGAACAATGCTTAAATTGTAAAATGTACATGTTTTATAGCCTAATATCCAGTATACAATCACTGACACTTCTAAATGAAAATGATTGAGGACATTGGGAGTGCCTAATGTCCTCTGTTTTGGCTGCCTACCATGCTATATATATACATATATTTTTGTTTTTAGGTACTTTGTGTGCAAGTGAAATGCTTTGAAGAGATCATCAACATAGGTTATGCTGTGTACCGTGTCCATGGATTACCATGGTTCCGATCCCTCTCTTGGTATTTCCTATTGACATCAAACTACTTTTTGTATGGGGAGAATTTAATTGATTATTTTGGTGTTGTTATCAACCGAACGGTAAGAATATATTTTTTGCTGTTAAATAAGTTTTATTTCTTCGAGTGGGAATGGAACCCACAACCTGTTGTATTTACAGTCACATACTTGTGCTCTGCACAACAAAGGCCTGAGTTTAATTGATATATTACAATTACATTAATTTTATTAGAATTTAATTGTTAGATAAGATTAACTAAATAGGTACCTAGTTAATAGTACCTACTATTAGACTCTAATAGTAGTTCTTCATTTTTATTAATGCATTTAATATAGATAGATCCATTTTTATAATATAATAAAAATATAATTGTTTTCCTGCATTTAATTAAAGTGATTTAATAAGATTAGATTTGAATTATTGTGGCTTTATAAAAGTTCCGGCGTTAAACATTGTTTTGGACTTTGTAAAAGTACAAAGTTGTAGAACATAAAGAGATTTCTAAATAAAACAATTATATTTTATATTATAACTGACAAAAACGCAAACGCATTTACGTATTACTACAGTGGGGTGCAAGTCTAGTACTAATAGTTTAATATTAAAGATAAAAGCATAATAACACCTTTATTACGTATGCTACTATTACTCGTAAATAAACATCGCGTGATATAGTCTGGGCTGGACTATATCTTACATATATTTATGTTTATAGTTATTGTTCATCCAAATGCAATTTGATTTTTTATTCTTATCAGATATTCGCGAATTGCAAATAAATGCAAACATTTATCTTGCAGTCGTGGTTGTGGGTTCGATCTCCCACTTTGGTTATGAGGGAAAGCGAGGCGTTTAAGTTCCGCCACTCAACACTTTGTCTCATAAAATTAGGCAATGCGTGGACAACGAGTCTTTAGCACTTATTCTCCTTTACTGACCCTGTTATCCATCAAAAAAGAGTGAAGTCGCTTTTTTCATTAATATTTTCTTGTGTTAGTTTTATAATAATAAAATTACACAAGAAAATATACATGAATATTAATCGTTGGAATGAAAATATTGTTAATATTGTTGTTTATGATCAAATTTGTACTGACACACAAACGGGATAGTCTATTTCATAAACCGAAACGCAACTCTAATATCTATTGATCGGTAACCCGGTTACCTTTTCCCTATGCGCACTTTGTCGTTGGTATTTACGAGTATGTACTGTACTAGCAGCGTTAGAAATATTAAGGAATAATAGTAAGAAAATATTAAATCGATTTTCAGTTGATTTTATTTTATATTCGATTCTGATATCGGTTGTTTTCGATAATTTGGTGGTCCATGTATATCTACCATTGTTCTATTATTTGTCATCTTGTTATTTTTTTATTAGGAAATGTAAATAATCCCCTTTTTTGTGATATTAACTTAAACTTAAATTCAAAACATATACCTATTGCAAAGATTTTTATTTCCCTGAACATTATTATTTTATAGGCGGTTGTAATTCAACATAGCTATATACATTTTATTGCAATCGTATATTTATAATAAGAAATATTAATTGCCACCCATATGCCAGATTTATGGATCTTGCAGTATTTTTTTAATGCATGAAAAAACTTAATTTGAAAAATATATTTCTATCTTTGGTGTAAAAAAATATTTTAGATTTAATCTTCGTACATGTGTAATTAAAATACCTAACTATACTTTTATATAAAATCATAGATATATGTGAAGGTAACATCATTTTCAAATTTATATATTGAATGATTGTTAGGCTTATTAAAAAAAATATTAAGCCTAATAGTAATTTAATAAATAAATTGGCTAATATCGCTTTGCTAGCCTTCCATTACTATGATTAGTTTCGGAAAGTAATATTAAGTATCACGCGAATACTTACCAAAAAAATAAGCTACTTGATGACATTATGTATGTTACGTAGATAAAAAAAAATGATACGATATTACCAGACTGGATTTCTAAAACTTTTTTTTTTAAATATTTTTTGACCTAAAATGTAAATCAAGATTCAGTGACAGAGTATTAACCTTATTGACGACGCACTTATTGAATGTCATTCAAATTGTTTTCCATTACGCTGCCTATCGCTGTTCAATTTAGTTCGTTAAAAGTAATGTGCATATATATTTTTATTTGATGGAATACTCTATAATTATGCTGCATTTGCAGTGATAAAATGCATTTTTTATATAAATATTTTTAATATATAATTTATATAAAGACAAAAGAGGACTCTTTATCCTCTTTTGTCTTTTATATATAAATATTATAATATTTCTGTTATATATAAATTGAAAGTCTAACTAATCTAATTTCGATACGTCGAGCACGTGGTGACTAAAGTAAAATTGACACTTCGACCTTAACGCCGTCAAAATACTTAAATTAACTTTGTCTAGATAAAAGAATCGAGGTTAAATTAATTAACGGGATTCGAGCCAAATCCGATAACCTTAATGTTAGGTAGGTATGGTATCAGCGTGATTGCAAGTTTTCAACAGTTTCTTTCAAAATGGATTAGGTTTAGATGAAATACATATTATGTCTAAATACAAATAAAATATACAAATAAATAATAGCTGACTTATCAATTACTTTGGGTAGACAACAGGGAACGGAGTGTTTCAACACTAGATTTTCTCTGCCTACCCTGCTATACACGGAAAAAGCGTGAAGCTGCATGCATATTTTTAAATCATACACCAATATCAATTGTATTAAGATATGCACAAATTTTACTATATAATTTGATTTTCTTCTAGGATTATCTCCGCTTCCTAGTGACCTATCATCGTTTCATCTCGTTCAGTTTGTACTGCGTGGGATTCGTCTGGTTCGTTCTGTCTCTGGTAAAACGATACTACATGCGCCAATTCAGCCTCTTCGCCTGGACCCACGTTGCTTTACTAATTGTCGTCACTCAGAGCTATCTCATTATACAGAATATATTTGAAGGTAAACTTGTATATTATAGTTATTATTAATATAAAATTATTTTTAATTTTATTATTATAGCTAAGAATATATTTCGGGATTATCATGGATCTCTACAGCAAAAAACAAACATATTGTTTTTTGAATGGTGTTTATATCTAAAATGATTTCTACCAGTCAACATGCCACAGCAGCTTATAAGTATTTGTTGTTTATCTACAAATAATATTACAATATATTGTTATGTCTAGAAAATTTAAAATGTGCTAAAAGTCGACCTTTTTAATTTATGGTGTCGTACGTAGTAGGTATCATACTTAGTAATGATATGTAATTACACATATATTCAACCTCTTAATAGACGAGTAAAAGAGTGAATGTAGCAATTACACAAGTACTGGCTATGCGAGGCTGTCGGTGTGTCTGATTACGAAACCTTTTATGAGATTATTCGGACAATATTACAGAAACAGTAAAATATCGAAATGTACATTGTTTTATAAAAAAATCGTATATTTAGTAAAAGGGGGAGTAAGACATTTATTCTTATTTTTCCGATTTAGTAAAATAAAATGGCATGATATACGACACTTCCACTGATATTTGCAGCATAATAATAATAGTAGTTATTTCTTTAGACCATTAAGATTCACTTTTACTTATTTTTCTGACCACGAAATGCTATTTTAATTTAAATAACTTTTACTGTAGAGACCGCGTAATATAGTAAAAATAATGTTGAAACCATCTATAAGGAGAATATTTCGTTGGTTAAAAAAAGGTCTTATCCGTTATATGAAGGCCAATCTTGCACAACACGTGTTTGTATGCACACGTATTACATCTTTAACGAGAATAGTTTACATTTTTTACTGCTGTGTTTGGTCATTCCTGTTAATATTTTTTTCTATAATTATAATAATGCATGTCTGGACAAAGTTTGAATTTTTCCAAGTAGGTATATCAATACATAAGAAAAAATATTTCGTTCGACAATTAATTCTCGATATCTTAAATATATAATTTAAGTAATAATTTCTCGATATCTCTATCAAAGTACAAAATAAACCCGTGCTGCATTACGCTTTTCCATAGATTAGCATAGCAGGATAAGCAGAGGGAACCTGGAAAGCAAGTGTTAAGACACTTTGTTCCCAGTAAGCCCCCACTTTCTGCCGAATTCCGGAGGCATTGCGTGTTATGTGGCGGAACCCAGCGCCGCGGCTCGTCTAAATACCAGAGCGAGGAAATAGAAATATTAAATATTTTATTTCCTCGAACAGCAATCGAAACCACAACCTGTCGTTTACAGTACAGTTACGATCTTGTTTGATTTTAGTGTCTAAATAACATATCACTAGCTATTAACAGTGTAGTGTGAATTCTAAACTACATTATTAAAGAATAATCGTCGAAAAATAAATTTATATTGCTTAGACCGTCGCGTCGAGCCGATGCAACGATATTACGTAGTTATGTTTACAAGGAAAATCTATTTTTGTATAAATCGTATAGCAAGGTCAAGATTTAACTGATTTATACATATTTATAATTCATTACGTATCAAAGTTAATAATTTAATTATAAGGCTATATTAAAAAATACCTTAATGTAATTTGCTTAAGGAGTATCATCAATAGACATTTTTGAGATGATTATTTTGGATATGTAACTTTTAGGCAGAGAGATACTACTATTAAGTCACTGGGCTCTACAGCTTTGCCTGTTGGGTGGCGCAACCCAACACCGTGTCTCATTTAATAAAATCGAGGGAAATGATGTTTTATTGATATTTTTTTTGTATATTCGTTTTTCTCTGTACCCCTAACTCTGGTATTTAGTCGAGTCGAGTATTTAGTCAGACACTAACTGCTGTACAGCTATGTCCCTATGTAGTTTTTGTATGATAATAGTTTTGAGTGGGAATCAAACACGCTACAATTCCTAGGTGCAATGACCGGAAAGCTATTTGTAAACAAAACATATTATATACAGTCTCGTGAGATAACATGATATCATCATCTGTAGTATCTTTTTCTATCACTATATGAGTGTAAATTATGTCAATTTAAATGTCTCCAAAATTTATTTAATTAAGTAGATACTGTATCTATTATACTTTAGCCAAATTAAAAGGAAATAGTGTTTTTAACTCTCTCCGTACTCTTCATGCTGTACCTTTTTGTAAATATGAGAGTTTAAACAGCTTGAATGCAGTTATTTATAAAAAATATTTTTCTGTTTTAAAAAAAGTTAGTTTCCACCCATTGTAAATAAACCATTTAATGTCAGTTACTATCTATAGATAATAATCTGACACATCGTCGCCGCGTGTACGCTGATTGTCAGGGACGGGAAGCCTCTCGAGCTCGACTCAACCAGGTCATTTAGTAGGGTTGCCGCTTATAAATTACTATTATTTTTTTAATGTTTGTGAAAATAAGTCTATCGTGGTGCAGGGGTAACAAGTATGCGTCTGTAATCGACGGTTATGGGTTCGATTCCCACTCGGACGAATGAAATATTTATTATTTTCATTTCTTCGCCGTGGTAACGTTTCAAAGCGTTGAGTTCCGCCACTTAAAACAACTTGAATTCGCAATACATCAAAATGCCTAAAAGAATTCGGCGGAAATTGGGAAGTGTCATAATGGGGAACAGTATCTTAACATTAGGTTCACAACTTCCTTCTGCCTACCCTGCCATTTCGAAGATACAACATGAAGCTATAAAATGTTTTTACATGACTAATATATAAAAATAAATTTCCGATAAGGGTAAATATTACTGAGTATTATGTCTAATAATAAGTTTAAGGTTATCCGAGGTTATTTTTACGCGTTTATAAAGGTGATAGACAACCCTATAGATAGAATGGACGTTATTGGATATAGGATAAATGATTTTACCCACGCCAACCATATTTTTGACCAAATAACATATGATAAGTTATGTATGGAATACTGAGATGTGTGCAATATTTTTTAAACATTTTTTACACTATTGACTTTTTGTCACTGTGTTATACTTAAATTTTTATTTAATGTAAAGAAGGAAAACCATAATAAAAATCACGTTCGGGAAGTTTGATACATGTGTGTGTACTTCCTTCCTTAATGTTAATGTAAATATTTCAATGATCTAGTTAAATAATGTACGTTATTACTAGTCAGTTACTATTCAGCAGCTCTAAGCTGGAAAATAGAGAATGGAGAGTCATAGACAAAATTCTAAGAGAGATGATGGACGTTTGGATACTAAACTGGTTTTTTATACAATTTGTATATTGGGGCTACATAATAAGCAATAATTTCAATTGCTTTTATTTTTTTGCTGCACAGTTAATAAAATTGATTGCACATGTAATGGAAATACAGTGTTATTGCCTGATATTTGCATTTTTTTGATGTTCGTCTATTATTTTGTATAAAGTGGCGTATCAGCAATTCTTTCAACATTTTTTTTACCATGTGCTAACATTATGCTTACAAGATGAATTCATCGGTATCTCAAAAATATAGTTAAAGCAAAATATTGTTGGGAGTTAATTTGGTGCATATGATTTTTATGGATTTTTATTCTAATAGTGTACACTATTAGAACAAATACTTATAATATAAAGAAATAGATATATGACTTCGTTTCAGATTTTGTATTATTAGTATTTTTGCAAAAGTGAAAGATGGAATTAAAAATATAATGCATTTTTAAACCCAATTTCACTGTCTCTTTTTTTATTAATTTTTTTTTGCTTACAATTAGTTTTAGCATTCTGGTAAATATAGGCAGATTTCCTGTGTAATAACTAAACATTTTTAATATCCAGAATATGTCGTAAATAGCAAAATATTTTTTATTTAATCATATAATTCTCTACAGAGAATTATATGATTAAAATATTAATTCGAATAAGTATAGAATAGGCCAACCACAGTTACGTTCTCACACTGATAAGGAGTCAATAGCCTTTAACTTACAGAGAGATTTTAGTTTAATTGTAATATTTCTATGTTGTTCGCCGACACGTAATGTCTCAAATTCAGGCGGAAAGCGGAGAGCGGAGACTTCTGACACTAGGTTCTCCCTGCCTACCCTATTATGCGTGATACAGCTCGAAGTTGAAACCAGAATGAGCTCTAATTGTAAATTTATAATCGCGTAGTGACGTTATTTGAATAGAATATAATAATAGTTGTACGTAGATACTATAGCTTTATGGTATAAAATAATAGCATAGCAGTCAAGAAACATATACATATAATATTACTTATTTGGTCGTAATATGCCATTATTTCTTTCAATGGAAACTAGCTTGCAATTTGGATCTATAAATTAATTTAACAGCGGCAGCCGTTTATAACGACCACATGGATTGAAATAATATTACTGATAAATGTTGTTTTGCATAATGTCGTTTTCCACTAGAGATTGAACTGTGATTGTCCTCCAATTGTTATTCATTTGTTGATATTTTATAAAAGTACACTATACTAGTACTTAGTTAGGTATAATAGTATTATTAATAAACTTTATAGTAGTACTTAAGTACTTAAAAAAAATATATATATAATATAGCCAATAACCTACATTCACTGTAAATTTTGCTAACACACCGATTTACAACTTGTATTTGTATGTAATATTTTCCACATATTCAAGCGATGATGAAGCAGTTTAAATCGGTGCGTCCGTAGTTACATTATATTTCATTTTCATACAATACTGCTTCGTTGCTTCACAAACAATAAGCTATTCTTAGACGCGGTATGGTTTTCTCTTCTTCTGTATTCTTATTGTATTATTAATGAAAGTGTTACAATTTTCATGTTACGGTAGGTATATACAATGATTAATTAGCTGAGAATAAAATATATTTTGTTTCTTTGTGAAAACAATTATAGTATTAATTATTATATGTAGAGACGCCAATCATGATGATTGTGGGTTCGATCTCTGGAATTAATTATTTATATTTCTCCGGAATAGCAAGACATAGTGCTCCGCCACTCAGAGCGAAATGTCTCGGTATTGGTTAAAAAGTGGAGGTGGAGTGTCGTGACACTATCTCTCTCTTTTTACCCTTTATTTGCTAGATAAGACGTTTTTCTATATAAATTATTTAAAAAACACATAGGTTTTTAACCTAATTAAATATTGTTGTTTTCTGACTAAAATTGAAAACTTAGCGTTTATTTCGTATATAATGGATTCTCGAGTTTACAATAGCAATATAAAAACAGCAACTCGTTATATATGCAGTAGTAATAAAAACAACGTACCTATACATGAAACGTGTAGATATCTAGTACACTAAAACATGAGGACGAATGATAAGATGTACTAAAAATCTAAAGATATAATTGATTTATTATATGGAACATTAAAATAGCTAGTTCCTTAGGTGTTAACTGAATTAATAACGTATTATAATAGTATTATATTATATATAATACATTTTATAACTGACATTTCGAACTGTTTACGTTTACGGTTGTCCATATTTCAGTCATTCTGTGACCACGACCACGTACTCTAGCGTCCTATAAAATTTATGTTTGTGATATTTGTTGATTTTTTTTGCGTCCAACCCTATTTTCTATTAAAAGAGCCGGGAAGGCTTTTATGTTGTATACAATTTATTGTTTGTTTACTTTAAGAATCACTAGTAGCGGACGTATACTGAACGACGCATTCAAGTGAACGTTTCATTAAACTGTCAATTACTTTGCTCTACAGCTATCGAGTTTTGATATGGATGTCTTTGAAGTGGTTATTTGTTGACGGTTGGTTATTGTAACATATTATGTAAATATATATAAATATAATATGTTCGTGTATTTGTATGTTTATACTTAAATTATATAATTTATGTAATATAAAATTATAAACTGGACGGCTTCGCTTGGACTATATTTATGAAATTATTTTCAGTTTAAGGGGTGAATTCTAAAAAAAACACGAAACACGTGTTCAATGAAATATTTTTAAGTCTGAATTAAATTTTTTATAAAAATCAGTGGTAATTTAAAGATTTTTCCATACAAAGTTTCGTCCTCTATGTCGTCCCTTTCATGTCACGTTATGAAAATAAACATCTGCGGTTACGGCTGTGCGTGCGTCTTACCTAAGTCAGTGGGAACATCTAATTTTATATAGGTATCAATCAATCAAATCAGCTGGGACCACTGCTGGACCCAGACCTCCCCCAGGGGAGGTATATAGATTATTAATTTTTTTTAGGCCAGTTGTGTTTGTAAACGAGACAGGTTATATGTTCGTTGCCCACACGAATAAATTAAATATTAAATGTGTTTTATGTCATGTTGATGTCAGTTCCGCCATTTAATACGAAGTGCCTCCAGAATTCCTTATTTAGGTACTTAAGGAAAATTAATATTAATATAAAAAATATTTTTATCATTTTGATTAGCTTTGCTGTGTTACATAATTAAGTAAAATTGTAATTTATTTTTTATCGCTCGCTCTAAGTTACATTTGGTATAAGGTCTGGCAAAGTAATTTGAGTAATTTGAATTTAAATTTATTCAAATAACAGACGGTCGTGCATCTGTATTGTATGTTAATTGTATATTGCTTTATGTAAACTCATGGTAGGTTTTTCAAAATTATCAAGTATTTTATTTTCTTCTATTGTGTCGTAATATTTATTATGCTGTAGGTAAAATTTTAAAAAAAAAGTAGATTTATACAGGTAATCTTTAGTTAGTATTTATTTTCATTTCTTCACCTTAATATAATATTATAATGCGATTTTACCAATATTAAAAGATTTGATAACAATAAACTATTGTTTTAAAACAGTGTTATTCTTTTTCTAGGTCTAATCTGGTTCATAGTGCCGGTGTCTATGATCATTTGCAACGATGTAATGGCCTATGTCTTCGGTTTCTTCTTCGGCAAGACTCCTCTTATCAAGCTTAGTCCCAAGAAGACCTGGGAAGGATTTATCGGTGGAGGTGTATCCACTGTTGTTTTTGGCCTTGTGGTATTTACTATTGATTATTTATGCATATTATTACCTACGAGCCGGTTGTAGCTTCCCGTAGGACTGAAATTACTGACATTTTCTACGCATTAAACAATAAAATAAACTGCTAAAAATTAATTATTGGCCTAACAGATAAAGACTGCAAGAAAATTATTTTATTCTCTACTTTACTTTACTTTTGGATTATTTTTAAATATTGTCTTTAGATGGCGTAACTAAATTTAATAAGACTTAACAAACAAATACAGTTTTTCATGAATAAATGATAATTTTCCATGCGATTGCGTGCATTTAATGAATCTTGGATATTTTATAATAAATACTGAACAATAATTATTTTTAAAATTATGAAAATTCCTTTTTAATATAAATTATTTTTATTGACTATTTAATACGAAGTAATTAGTTAGTATATATTATTTATATTTTATTAAGAAGAGAAAGTTAATGCTTATTCAGTACGGAGTCTAAGAGACGCAGGTTAAAATCCACGTAGTGTTTTTAATTTCAACAGCGATATTAAGTTATAAATAAAAAATTTCCAGCTAGCCTACATGATGTCTCAATATCCGTACCTGGTTTGTCCTATCGAATACTCGGAATCTCTGGGACGTATGACAATGGACTGTGAGCCATCTTCCCTCTTCCGCCTTCAGGAGTACAATCCACCGCAGTTCTTACATTCCGTTATGAAAGTTGTGAGTTATTTCATTTAATTTACTTCTTTTTTTAATTATTTTTATATATTATAGCTTTTATTTTTACATCATCAATCATAAATTGCCATAAATTACCCAATATTCTTAGAAATATTGAATATCCTCGGGAGTATTGTATGATCTGTGTTCACCTTTTGGGTAATGGTAAAAAATACATACAAATATACTTCTAGTTAGGTTTCGATATTTTAACTGCAAAAAATGTAAAAAAAAAATCTTTATTATTCATTTTTTATTTAATACATAAAAAAAATATGAATTTTAATTTGATATATTTTTTAAATGCTTATATTTTATTTGTTACTTTCAGTTCGGCCGCGACAAATTGATTATGTACCCGTTTATGATTCACTCCTTGGCTCTCAGTATCTTCAGCTCTGTCATTGGACCGTTTGGAGGATTCTTTGCTTCGGGATTTAAGCGCGCTTTCAAGATTAAGGTTTGCTTATTAAAAGTTTTTATAGAATGTGTTACGTAACTCTAATTATAACACATATAGAAGCTGGCTTGAGTCAGCCGCACAGCGTCAAGTGCGGCATTTAAACGCGACAGATTGGGGTTCGATTTCACTCGAGGGAATTAATTATTTTCATTTCCTCGGTTTGGTACCAAGACATAGCCTGGCGTTGAGCTCCACTACTTAACCTGCGATGTTCCGAAGAGTAAACGGTGTGTGGATAACAAAGTGAATTAACATTAAGTGAGCTTAAAAAAATTGTAATTCAAACTTATTAAGTAATAATTCGACTGAAAGAAGCGGCAGCATAAAGATTAAGTAATAATTCGACTGAAAGAATTGTAATGTGATATCCATGTATACAATATATGTAAATTTCAATTTATTTTAACAAAAATTTTTATTTATTTCTTGTTTCCAGGACTTTGGTGACGTGATCCCCGGCCACGGTGGTATAATGGACCGTTTCGACTGTCAGTTCCTAATGGCCACCTTTGTCAATGTCTATATAACGAGCTTCATCCGCACGGCCACACCGCAGAAGTTGTTGCAACAGGTTTGTTAAAGTGCTTTGACAACTAAAAATGCATATTCAATGGCGTAAGTCAAAGCCGCGGTTTGCCTCGTTACCAGAGCGACGAAATGAAAATATTAAATATTTCATTTCCTCGAGTGGGAATCGAACACACAACTTGACGGGTTTACAATCGTTCACTTGTGCCGCCGCGCCAAGACTGGGTTCAACTAATAATAATCTCGTAACTAATATCCTCAACATAATTTAAATTGGCTTTTTCCTGTCGTACTTAAAACGATAAATTTCATTCATTAAATTTTTTAATCAATCTATAATCTATATATATAAAAGGACTTGTCCTCACTGACTGAGGTAAGACGCACGCACAGCCGTAACCACTGTGCGTAGAAACGTAAAATTTGGACAAAAGTTTACTTTCGTAATCTGGACATCCACTAAGAAGGGATTTTGAAAAATTTTAACCCTAAAGGGGTGAAATAGGGGTTCAAAGTATGTATGGAAAAAAATTTAAATCAGCACCGATTTTTATAAAATTTGAAATTTAGATTTTTAAAAGTATTTAATTGAATACGTGTTTCATAGTTTTCTAGAATTTTCTCCCTAAGGGTGCAAATAAGGGTTTGAAAGTTTGTATAGGTTTTTTTTAAATCGTCACCAATTTTTATAAAATTTGAAATTCAGACTCTTAAACGTATATAATTAAACACATGTTTCATGGTTTTCTAGAATTCATCCCCTAAGGGTGCAAAAATAAGGGATTGAAAGTTTGTATGGAAAAAATTTTTAAATCGCCACCGATTTTTATAAAATTTGAAATTTAGACTCTTAAAAATATTTCATTGAACACATGTTTCATGGGTTATTAGAATTCACCCTTAAATACGCAAGCGAAGCTGCGCGCGTCCGCTAGTATTTAATACTTATATCTAATAAGATGCAATTATTTTTAACGTATAAATATTTTCATATTTTTTTATTATATTCTATTTTTTTTTATCACAGGTGTACAATTTGAAGCTGGAACAACAATTGCAACTGTTCTATGCATTGAAAGAGTCTCTTGAGAACAGAAACATACTGAATACGGTACCCTAAACATATATTAGCAATTATAACGTTGACAGTTAATGACAGTAATTTGACAGATAATGTGAATGTAGTGTCACACTTTACAATATATTCAATTAAGGCAAATTATCAATATTATACAGCCATAATTTTATATTTTTTAATACGTGTTTTTCGCAATGTATATAGGACTTTAATTTATAAATGCTTCTATTAGTACATCTTACTATTAATATTTTTTTTTCCTGTGAGAGTAAAATAGTAATTTTCATGATAATATATTTATTATTTAGTTTATTGATATTTAAACGCCCACCGAATAAATAGTATATGTTATAGTATTTTTTAGTGTGACACTACACTACACAGTAAGGTGTGACATATCCTATACGGTTCATTGAACGGTACATTCTAGTCTCTTTTTGTGTACTCATTACAATCCATCTTTAAATACATTTATATGATATTATATAAATAGATACATATATCCTATGATCTAAATAAATTAAAACTTGTATTATATACTTCAGCTTCTTCGTGGATTTTTTTTTTCTTTCTTGAATTCTTATAAAACAATAAAAAATATATATTTACTTGCCAATCTATATTATAATATATAGTTTAAATTTCACCATATAAATCATATATCACCATATAAATGTTACTTTTAATTTACGCTATTTTTTGCTAATTAATAATTCATTGATTGGATTAAAACAGGGAATATGCATTTGTTTTTTATAAGGGGCCATCCATCAATGATGTCACGTCACACGTCAAGGGGGTCGACGATGTGCGACGTCACATTTTAAAATATATGTTAGTATTAAAATATAAAGAGGCCGTCCTGGCGCAGTGGCACAGTGTGTGACTGTAAACACGGCGGTTGTGGGTTGTCTTATACATGCGACTAGCTGTGACAAGCGGAGAGGGAGTCAAAATAACGTGAAATTGGTTTGGTGTAATCTACAAATGGCCCCTTATTTAGACTGAAAATTGACTGCTTAATTATGTGGTAAATGTTCCACCTTACATAACTATTTTTCTATGTAATTCACTTGGAACAATCTCATAGAATTTTCTTCATAATTCATTTATTTATTGATTTCTTGTAATTAATAATATCTTTATATTGTATAAAGTATATGTATTTTTTTATATTTGCTTTGGTATACGGGTTGAGATGTTCTTTTTATTTACTAAGTATCCAGCATAGTTAACATATAATAATATATTGTACTTGCTAGATTTATTATTATTATATATTTAATTTGAATACACTTTTGTCACTAAATTAAAATTATGTAAATGTTTCATTTCTCAATTTTTTTTATAATTTAATTCATCAAACAATATTTAGAAAAAAAAACATTAGGGGATTATTTTAAAACAATGCTTTTAATAAGTTAGTTAATTGAAAGTTTCCTTAAAAAATTCAATAGTTTTTGAAGGAAACTTTCAATATTTTCTCTCAATAGAGAGCAGATGATAAGATATGAATTAAAATAAAAAAAATGATGTTTGTCTAATATATCTCTTGGTAGTTTTTTGTTTAAATAAATATTTGTATTATAGAAATTTGTTAAGTTGTTGTGATTTATTTATGTGATTTTAAATTACGATATGATGTTTTTTGCTTGATTGTACGATTAAGTTAGATAATACATATATTACTATATTGTATATCAATGATCTAGATTTTAGATCCAATGAATCATATAGAAGCAAATAAAACAATCTCAATTCACACTTGGAAAATTAAATAAAACAAGTTTTTGAAATAATAAAACTATTATTACCAAGATATAATGATGGCATACGAAAATAAAATAAGCACTTTATCTATCTTAATCTAGCTTTACGCTCTATCCCTAGCGGGGTAGTCAGAGTGAAATAAACTTTTTAATATGCAAAAATATCTAAAAATTAAATATAATATTGTTGTTAACTTAGAAAAAAGGTAATTGCTGTATTAGCTTCTATATAATTCATATTTATATTTTTTGTTTATAATTGGCTTAAATTGATATTCCTATACATTCGTCCTCACACATTGTATAAAGAGATAATTCATGTTTCTATAAATATTTTTAATATGTATAAAAAATATATATAACATAACAGTATTTTACGTTATGTACCTTGTTTACTCAAAAGTATTCTAAGGACCAAATCTTTTTTGTTTATTGATTGTTATTCAGTTATATAATAGCCTTTAAACTTATTTGCAAATTGCAAAATTTTAAAGTTTAATCGTGCGAAAGATTTATTTGTCGTTAATATAAAGTTAGTCGATATTTGTTAGACACAGCATTAGTGGATTGGAATGATTATGTATAATATTTTTGATCTTTCAATTTGTTTTTAATATTTAAAATACATCATGATAATTCCTTTTATTTTTCTTCATGTTCTTATTTTTTGAACTGTTTATTTTTGAAAATAAATTATAAAACGAGATTTCAAACATTTTCCTATTTAAATAAATTATATAATCTTTTATACTATTATGTACGACTTCTTAACAAAATTGTCAAAATTATATTTGAAAATTGTTTCAGCATTTTCAGCATTGTCAAAATAAACATATAGTTTATTTTTAATCTTTTAGTATAAAAAAAAAGATTTTAAATAATTATTTCACATCCCTAGTGCGTTAAAACTACATATACGTCGTGTTAGTATTTAAATTGATGTTCTTCTAGCGTAGTGTTGGAATGACGAGTGCTAAATTTTTAAGATAGATAATGTATTGTTTTGTTATGACATGAATGTTGCCATAATATGCACTACAGATAAAAATATTCTGAATACAGTTTTTTTTTACTACTAAATCAAAGGTCGGGCAGCACTTGAGGAAAATTATATAAGAAAATTATAATTATAAAAATATTTCTCTATAAAAGGATAGCTTTTATTCAAACTTTTTTGGTCACAAATGTACAAGTAAAAATATTATAAAGATCTGATATATAGTCATTAAACATTTTTCGATTATAAAAATATAACTAGAGAGCTTTATTGTTAATTAATAAATCCTCTCCAAATATAATCTTTGATACAAATTTAAACAAAATTAAGAAATATTCCTAAACATCTTAAGATTTTTTTATCTATATTACAATAATACTATTTATATATGTCTATGTTTTTTTAGTAAAATTAATTTTGAATAGAAATCGAAGAATGTTTTTTGATATTTTAAATTACAATCTATCTGTACCTTAGTGTTAGATACGTGTCTAATTAATAGATAATTTATTGTGACTTATTGTATTGTAATAAAAATAATAAATAAATAAATGATTCCTGATTTATATGTTTTATTTAACAAAAAATTAAAAGTTGTAGTTCCTACCTACTGACAGTCTAATACAATTAAATAAATGAATACATAAAAATATTCAAAGTATCACCTTTATTCAGGTTTTTAACGACAATTTCACTAAACACAACAGAAAAAATATTTTTTATTTCAAAATTTTTGATATATGGGACAGGCCGTAGGATCGTGCCCGATGGTCGTAACTTCGATTGTTACTTGGAGAAATTAAATTTAAAAAAATCAGCTTCACACTGTATCCCGCAAACATCAGGGTAGGCAGGGCACACTCCGTTCCTCACTTTCTGCCGAACTCTGGAGGCATTGAGTGTTGAGTGGCAGAATTTAACGCCGCGCTTTGCCTCGACACCAGAGCGAAGACATGGAAATATAAACGTAAATAAATATTTCACTTCCTCGAGCGAGGATCGAACCCACAACCGTCAAGTTAACAGTCACTCGCTGTGAGCCACGACGACGCGACGGCGATAAACGGATATACGGATAAGCAACGTTTGCTAGAACAATGATATTTCTTTACCATTCATTCACTTCCGAATAAAGGATGCTAATTGAAAGTTGAGGTCATAAAACAAAGGGAATATTTGTGACTAAGGTCAAGAAAGATTCTCGAATCGACATATTTGTGAATTTATTTTTAATTGTTTATTCAGTTTAATTTTATTACTTTGAACTTGAACTATTAAAATGAATTATTTCCTCATTTATTTCTTCGTCTCTCCAGTAAATTATTTCAATCAGTATATTTCAATTCAAAAAGAGATATTTAAAATTTAAAAATAAAACGTTTATATTCCGCGATACATTTCTATGCACGAGTCGGATGGTAGTTCCGGCGGTCTAGTTCTTGCATACAAACGTACGCCGTACATGCGTTCCCACGCAGTTTACATAAGTATTGTTAGTCCACATGTTTTGATACGATACGAGATGTGATAAAAGCGTTGTTTCATATTTTTTCCCTAGTTTTTCATAGTTCCTAGGGAAATGTATCTATTTAGTATTATTATAGCTTCATGCTACACGCTGAGGCCGTCTTGGCACAGTGGCACAAGCGTGTGACTGCAAACGCGATCAGTGTGGGTTCGATTTCCACTCACTCGCTCTGGTAACAAGGCAAAGTTTTTTTCAACTAAAGACAGAAGGACTAGGTTCCTTAACAGTAGTGTTTCCCACTTTCCACCAAATTCTTGAGTAAAGCTTGTTGAGCGAGCTCAACGCAACGTTTTGCCCCGATACCAGAACAAGTATATTAAAATACTAAATATTTCATTTCCTTACGTAGAAATCGAACCCAAAACCGCGGTTGCAGTCGTACTGTTGTGCACACATACACATACTACTACTGGTTACTAATACAGAATATAGGTTAGGCCATAATATAGGTTTCCAAGACTATTTTATTGAAATGTTACGCGAACGACTAAAGCTTTAGTTCAGCTTATTTATCTGTGTCTAATTCTAAATGTTAAACAAATCCTACTGTCATGAGGATGAGAATGATGAAACATTTAACGCTAATAAATAAATACGGGAGGCCAGTCGTGGAAAATGAAATATTTAATATTTTCATTTCTTCTTACACGTTGAGATAAACCACGGCGTTGAGTTCCACCACACAACACACAATGTCCCCAGAAATCTGCGGAAACTGAAGAACAGAATTGTCTTAATAGGAACAGAGTTTCTTAACACTAGGTTCCCTGGTTCTCTTTGCCAACCCTGTTTGTCCCAGGAATACTAAAAAAAGTAAGCACATATTTTGAAAAGACATTTTATGATATTTTACCAATATTTCTAAAATACGGGTACGGGTACGAGACTTAAAATTTTATTTAGACTGCCTATCACTTTATAATAATGGCATTAATAAATAATTCATCTAGTATATATAACAATAGTGCGTTTTTTATATACAATGGAAACACGCTGGATGCACGAGTATTGCAAAGATGATACATTTATTATTCACAGCGCGTCAATACGACTGCGATCTGAATAAAAAGGGAAAGTCATTTAACTCCTTTTATAGCTATGTTATTAGAACATCTGAAGAAATCCAACTAAACCGCTTTTATGAATAAAAAATAGTGACATTTTTGAAATTAATTAATTTATTTTAATGTATCTCATGCTTACAAGTATAGTAAGGTAGGTAGAGACATCAACATCAATATGCAGAGTATCATATTGCAGAGTTAACAAAACTGAATACCGGTCTTTATTTTAGCATACCAAGGAAATTAGAATAATTCGTATAAAGTGGGGATATATTCACAATTAATATAATTAATGTAAATACAACCACAAAATGTACCTGTAAGCTAAAATGGCCTCTAGTATAATTCAATTTTCCTAAATTGTTTATTGATACCACTTCTACTATTACTTATGACAGATTGAATCTTTACTTAGAGAGAGTTCTTAGAGGCACATGTCTAATTTTACAAACATTCACACAAGGAAAATATTTATATTAGAAACACATACAACAAAAATTTGTAAATGAAATTCCAAACCACAAACGTTGCATATATAGTATTATTATAAAACTAAATACTTATGTATGCACACTTACCGCAGAGTTTGACAAATTTCTACAAGCTACACTAATTCTTGTTCAAAGATTTTCACAATTTTCCTCGCTAATGAGTGACTGGCACTGATACTTTAAGAGCTAGAGAGCTAGGGCTTAAACAATACTGTTTGGCAACACCTAGGCTTTATTTAACATCCTTAACATGTTTCACACTCATCCACTTATCTATAATTATTATTATTCTTTTAGACCTACTTATATAAAGTCGGTAAATGTTTATTATACCACTTCAAATACTGTCATGTAAGGTACGTATACAAATAAAAGGAATATTTTAAAATATTTAATATTATTTGTCACTTCATTTTATTTTATTAGGTAGGTAGGTAATGAAGAAAAGTAAGGTCGGGGAATACCCTTATATTTTGACATGTATTTTAATATTAGGTATCTATCTATAATAAGTTAAGATCTTAAAGAAATCGTATAATATTTTCTGTATCAATGTCAAGGCTTTGAGCGACATTATCTTAAAGATACATCTGAAATACGAGTACAATATCCGGGCGTATTGGTTATACAATTTAAATACTTTAATTTTCATTTTATTAGCGTTACGTTGTATCCCGCACACAACAGAGTAGGTATGCTTGGCTATAGTGTATGTAGGCTTGGCTATAGTGAGAACCTAGTGTTAAGACACTCTGTTCCCCATTTACCGCCGAGTTCTGCGGTCTTTGTTCGTGTATGCCTTATTGTAATTTTCTGTAGATATTTGAAATGTACATACAAAAATGTCTGATATTTCGTATATGAAGATTGTGTATACGGTACATAAATTACACACAATTTTTTTAATAACTTAAATAAATATTCTAAACAACTAATTATTAATTCTTAATAATAACCCTAATTTTTTAAAGAAAATTTGTTTCCCAAAATCTAAATATGATTACAAAATTGTAAGGATAAAATAAATTATTATAAGCGTGCCTGTCTGACATTAGTCAAATAGTCTAATAACACGAGACGAACCAACGAACCGACGACCTTGTGTATTTACGTAACGTCACTTTTGCAGAGATGAGCAAACGTGTTAACTGATCGCCAAAACTTGATTTGCTACTCATTCATTTCTAAATATATTTACTATGAAGTGTAAGTAAATATATAAAAGTTGCGGCGTTAAGTTCCGCCAGTCAACACGCAATGCATTCAGAATTTGGCGGAAAGTAGAGAACGAAGTGTGTAAGTATGTACTAGTATATAAAAGTACCAATGGGATTTTTATTATTTTTATTATTATCTAATCTCATAGATCAAATGGTTCAAGCGCGCTTTCATCTTAGCCAGATATTTCTTGTAAATTTAAATAAATTTGAATAATTGTTAATTAAGATATTATTTATTTATAAAATATACACAAACAAATTCTACAATAGTTATTCAGTAACAGTGCCTTTATGGCGTTGAATACGTATACTAACAAAAAATAATAAAATAAATCCCTGGTCCTGTACTGTATATCCTTGGATTGCTAAGGAACTTCTCTTAGTAATTCCCATATATTTTAATGTTTTTTTACTAGTTAATTCATCAAAACGCCGTAATAAATGTCATAATTCAAAAGCTAAAGCACTCTATCGCTGTAAAGGAAGCAATTATTTAATTTAAATAAAGCTTCACGCTAGCAGGGTAGGCAGATGGAACCTAATGTTAAGACACCTTTATGTAATAAAAAACATATTTATTTGGAAATCTCCTATCTTACAATATTAATAATAATGGAGCCTTGAGGACAGTACTTTCTTTGTCTAGTAATTAAGTAGGTTGGCCGGTTATGTCAAGTGTAGGCGCAGAGCTAGTCGACTATGAAGCACATACATAGATTGAAGTGTAATGTACTGTCACATGAAACAATTTTATTATAATTTTTTAGCCTCAGGGATGCGGGATACAGTCCCGCATATAGGAAAGTAGGCAGAGGGAACCTGGAAACCTACTGTTAAGACCTTTCAGGGCAGGGTTACCGTTATTAGTGGTGGATATCAACGCCGATTTTCCTCGTTACGAGAACAAGAAAATGAAAATATTAAATATTTCATTTTCTCAAGTGGGAATCGAACCCACGATCTGCCACGTTTACGGTCGCACGTTTGTGGCTCTGCCCGCCACGACTGGGCTCAATTGAAATAATGTGTTATATTGTTATAATTTATCTTAATGTAATATTAAAAACGAAAGCGAACAAGTAAGATAATTTTCGTTTTACTTCGCTTATACATAAGGATTTTTGTATCTTTTAACAAAATAATAATCATACATTTTAAATATTTTAAAAATATAATTCAAATAACAAATAAATGATACTGATAAAAAAATTAAACACATTAGTAATAACATTTACTTATCATTACTTAATAATATAGTACATTAAGTATTAAATAACAGTAAATATTCTAAACAAGAAAAGAATATGTTAATATTGACATCGAATTTATTTATACACTCGATAAAAATATCAAATATTATAATGAATGAGATAAATTTCACTGCATTTTTATGTATCAAGACGAACCTAAAAAGGAAATTATGATACTAAATCATATTATATTTAAATAAATAAATACATAACCTTCCCTAACTTAGCCATAGCCAAACCACTGCTCCTAATAAATCTAACCCATCTGCATTCTTCTTGCAAAAATTAGGCACTATTGGGTAATTCACACAAAAATATATCATCGAGAATACTTTCTCTCATGATTATGCGTTTAGATGGACCTGAGACCTGCTGCTCGTTTCGTTGTCAGTACCGCGGCGCGCCGCGACCGGGTTGCTTGCGTGTGGACTTGCCAAGCACATGCAATGTACGATCGTAAACTTGCCGTTATCAAATTCGACTTCGTTAGATCTGTTTTAGACGTCTTTGATAAGTCTATTTAAGTGCTTGTGTAGTGTAAGGACGCTAGTACGGAGTGCGGACTAGATAGGTATGGGTGTAGTTTATTCTATGGATAAACATTGTTGTTAGCTAAAGTTATTTGTTTCAACTTTTTTGTTTGGAAGTCGATACGATTGTACGTCTATCTTTTAAATATATCGATTTTTCTATCTATATCTATTATAAATATAAAATATAGACATAAATTTGTATTACTATTATGCTTATTATGTACGTATTCGCTTTTAATTAATATTTTCATTATTTTGCTTCTCTTTTATTCTGAATATTTTTATTTTATAAAATATTTAATTTGTTTTTATTAAGATCCGGCACAGATATGATTTATTTGCAATTTTGTATGTTTTTACGATTCCACTAGAGTATCACACGGTAATTAACCGTACACTAACTTCGCATCCGCGTGTTTGTATACAGTTCAGTGTACATAATTATATATTTCGATAAATTTATTCAAATGTATTTCAATTATTTTTAATAATTTAATATCTAAGTATCTATTGTCTTTATTTAATATTTCATTATATTAAAAAAAATATACGGTTGTAATAATAACCTGTACATAACAGGAATATAAAAAGTGAGCGCGTTGAAGTCTTTTCTATGAATTTATAATTTTAATACAATAAAGAATATTTATTATAAGCAATACAATAGGTAATTTTGATTAGATTTTATTCTTCCACATTCTTTTAAATTACTTAAATTTAAAAGCCTGTATATATAACCTTAAAATCTAATTACCAGTGATAGTTGTTTTTTTTTCTTGCTCATCAACGGTATCAATAAAATAACGTAAAAACATAATAAACTTTATGAAAATCTTTATATCAAGTAGATAAAGTCGTGTGTGATATTTTCTGAAACAAATTAATTAGATATTAGCAAGCCTATTCAACATTTAAAATATATATTATATAAAATAATTATGTTTACTTATTCCACAATTAAGAAAGAAAAATATTTTTTAGAAAACATATAAAAATTTAAACGTAGCGGGATTTGAACCCGCGTCTCTTTAGAAACAATAATTTTGATTGCAATTGAAATTAATTTTCCTCATTTAAAATGTAATATGATACATGGACATGGACAAATGAAGAGTAATTAGTATATATTTAGGTGCTAATAGCGTGAGAAATATATGATACATTGTTTCTTAATATTTACTCTTAGTTTATGACCTGCCTCGCGAACCTATTGTTAGTTTTATGATCCAAAATCTATTACAAGAACCTCCTACTAGTTATTAGCTTGCTGCGTTAAAATTAACCTTTTAAAATTATAATTATAATTTTATGAATATCGCTAATTTAATAATTAATAAATTATAATTAAGTTTTTAAAGGTTAAAATATATATACACGAATACTTGAAAAATGCGTTACATCTTAGTTTTTTAGGAAATATAATAAATAGTTAAAGAAATTTAGACTATAAATTAATTTCTACGTCATTTCGCAATGACGCAGCTTAATTCAATAAACTGATACTCGACCTAGTAGTAATAAAATATTATATTATGTTATAAAAATATATAAAAATCATGTGTCGTGTTCCGCTCGACTCAACACGTAATGCCTGCAAGATCTGGCGGAGAGTGAAGAACAGAAGTATCTTAAAGGGAACGAAGGGCTAACATTAGGTTCTCAGCTTCCTTCTGCCTGAAAAAAAAATACATATATTGAATTAGATATACTTTCATTTTAGAAATTGGCAAAAAAAAATATTAAATTAAATGTAATAAATGCTTATAATATAATTTACTATAAGTAATACAGTAGTATTATAAAAGCTTAACTATAAAAAGCAAGAGTTACAAAAGACAATGGGAGGTGGTCGTTAAAAATGTAGCAGAGGTTTATTGCTGTAATACCCACAAAGTTAAGGGCAGTGACGAAAAAACACGTGTGGTGCATAATGTAGTTGTTATAGATTGTCCTTCCAACGACTGATTACATCAAATATGACCTTAGAACAATAATATTAAATGAGTTACTAGTTTTAGTTCACTGTGAATTATTTTTATTTCGGTAATCTTAGCTTAAAATATAAAAATTCATCGATATTAATAGTACAGGATTAATTTGTTAAATGTTATTTATACCACTACTTTCAATTAATTGAAAATATACTATGTACTAACACAAATTCTCTTTCAATATAAAAATATTTGTATTGTATATTGAATTTGTGCTAGTTTGATATTATATATCAATGTATATACTTAATTATATATACATACAGAGATATATAAGTTATATTAATTTCTCCTCTCTGCTATGATAAAGAGCGGCGTTAGGTTCCACACTTAATTTATTTCTAAATTGGGCCAAAAGTAAATAAGTGTCAGAGATAAACGAACAGGGAGATCTGCTCTAGCAATTTAACGTAAAAAATCTTAATATGCCAAACCAAAAATGTACTCACTTATTATCTTTTCTGTTTCAGATTATTTGTTTATAAAAGAGACTTCAACATGTCGGTGAAATTTAAGAGGCTTACTCTTCATTTAAGGACGTTTCTGATGGTAAGCCTATTTAACTTATGTAAATAAAATTATTATCCTCACCTCAAACTTATGCATGTTAAAAATTTATCTTAAGTTAACTTAATCTTAAGTTTATTCTAAGTAAATTTTAAAATATTAGTTTGCCTGTGTTTTATATATCAATTAAAAGAATTCAATTAAAAATATTGCTTTTCATATTTTAAGTGATAAGGATTTATGAATTATTTACCTTATTTATTAATAAAAATAGTAAATATAAATAATGGATTGAATAAAAAATTATATAAAATTAAACACAAATCTTTAATTTCAACAGAAATTCTAATGGAATTTATTCCATGTATATACAATGAATATTTTACAGGATAAATCGGATATATCCTAAGAAATATATTATTTATCTAACATTAAGTAGATAATTATCTATACTACTACAGTAGTCGTATTTAGTTGTTTTGTTAAGTGTCTCTATCGCATCATTTCGTTATTCGTAGTGACATTCACGTTATTTCACCGTTAGGTACATTGCGTCACGCTCGCACTTGACATGAGCCGCAATGGTTTATAGGTCAGATATTTAAATACAAGTGGATATTCGAAATATCTATACAATTTACTTACTGTTATTTTTAAATGATTTTCTATGTCTCAATTGTTCAACGATAGATACGGATAAATTAACTGCCCAATTTAATATAAATACAAATATAAATCTGCAATGCTTCATAGAGATATGATATGAATGAAATATAGAGGCCGCCGGCGCAGAGACGTAAGCGTGTGACTGTCAACGCGACGGTTCTATGTTCGATTCCTCCTTGGAGGAACGTATTATTAATAATAGCACGGCGTTAAGTTAAACGAAGTCTCTTAATGGGGAACGGAATGTTTAATACTAGTTTCCCATGTTTCCTCTGCGTACTCTGCTTCTACGCACGGAAAATATAATAGGTATATCATATTTCTCTCTTCATCTTCCATAATATATAATTACTTATTTAATTTTGAACCACAATGTCATATTTAACGTATTTCCTCACTCGCACTTGACTTGGCAGTTGCATGAGAAATAGAATTCAACTAAATATGATAATGATGGCTAAATAAATATTAGTATATTGTGCTTGTTGCACAAAACATATGCGTTCACGTTAAACGTTACACCCTTTTAATTCCCAAACTAGTGCCAGTTTATTTTTTATTCTAAACAAATGTTGTAAATAATAATCACATTTCTTTTGAGGCCGTGGCACAGGAGCACAAGTGTGATTGTAAACAGGTTAAGGGTTCGATGTTCCAAATGAATTATTATTTTTTTTTTTCTACGCCTTGGTGTTGAGGAAAAGCTCGGCGTTGAGTTCCGCCACTCAACATGGAATGCCTCCAGAATTTGGTGGAAAATGGGGAGTATAGTGTCTTACCACTAGGCCTCTCTCTGTCTACTGTGGAATACGGCGTGAAGCTGAAGAAAACAAGGAAAATTGAGATAATTATATGTACATTGATTAGGAAATATAAAATGATTGGTATATTTATACCGATTATATAAATTCAACAGTAGGTACCTAAGTTTCATAGAAAAGCGTGTACTTATTTAAGATTTTATCGCGGCGACTGTCAAATTTAACTTAAATCTTACTGCATAAAGTTAAAGTGCAAAACAAACTTTCAGTAAATTAGGCTTGAATAATCGACTGCTGTACTTATTATTGACATCATAAATAAGTATATCTGATCGTAGCGCTACAATTTTACGGATCTAAATTTTGTTGTGGCTACTTATGTACTTTATCTTATTTGTATAATTAATTAATGTATTGTTGATGTTTAGTAATACTTAAATCCAATCATCTAATGTAGATGAGGCCGTTGTGGGTTCAATTCCCGCTCGAAGGAGTGGTATCTTTAATATTTGCTTTTCTCGCCCTAGAGACGAAAGTGTGGGGTTGAGTTTCGCCACTCAACACGCAATGCCTCAAGAATTCGACAGAAAGTGGGGAATGGAAGTGTCTTAATGGCAACAGAGTGTTTTAACATTAGGTTCCCAGGCATCCCCGTATTGTGCGCGATACAGCGTGAAGTTAACAAATATTAATGTAGTTGCACGACTTATTACACAGCATTGAGAGGATGAATGGGGATGGGGCTTAATGTGATTTATCTTATTAAAAACGGGAAAAACATGAAGCTAACTTAATAAATAAGCAAAATATGTATTTATATCATAAAATATTTTTCACATTTTGTAAAAAAATCCGTAAATACTTTTGTTTAAAACTTTTTGTCACTATGATCATTTTTGTAACTATGATTGAAGATTTCTTTCATCTTACTAAACGTGATAAACAATTTGAGCAGACAAATCATTCTATTACATTATTATCACATCACACGTCCAAACCGCGCGCCAAGCGTGCGCCCGCGCATCTTTACGTAACCCATTGACTCATATTTCATATACATATTTATGTTGATATCAAAATTATGTTATAGCATCGTACTATGTATATTAAAAGTTTAAGGAGATTCCCTCTCGGCTTAGTGACGGTATGACGAGTATAGTATCGTGTAGAGGTTTTCCTTTATTACCTTTTATAAACTGTCATGTCAGAAAAGGATAGTGTCTGGCTGTAGACATTGATAGGTAATGGATATTATATACATTAGTTTTAATTGAAACCAGCATATCAATAATAGGAATGTCTTAACAAAATAAGCATTTTTCCGTAACTTTGTAAAGTAAAGTAGCAATTAAAATACAGATTTGCTATT
Organism: Heliconius melpomene rosina; assembly: GCF_056956725.1. Classification (NCBI taxonomy): domain Eukaryota; kingdom Metazoa; phylum Arthropoda; class Insecta; order Lepidoptera; family Nymphalidae; genus Heliconius; species Heliconius melpomene. Next base: position 1,931,551 of record NC_140401.1, on the reverse strand, counting down.
ACTTTAATAAAAATTCCAAAAATTTATTGTACTTTTTATACTTTTATATTAAACTTCTTTTATTTAGTTTCTATGGTAATTTCACACATAGCAAACGAGTGAATCGTTGAACTTGTTTATATCAAATTTCATGCTATGAACCTGTGTTTTGCTACATTTTATTAAGATAATACTCAAATTTATTACTTTTGGTAATTTTTATAGCACAAATATTCATGAAAAATTACAAGTAATTCATTAGTAGTAGATATTTAACTAAAATGTCCGATAGTGACATTTATTATAAAGATAATTTCTTATTTATTTTCATAATTGACTACTATAAGGGGATATTTAGCTACAAATTATATTAATAATGCCATCAAGATCTAATAAGCCATAATATAATAATTATGTAAATCGTTATTATTTTCCTAAGAACTGGTCTTTTCCTAAGAATATAATCTAATTTGCTTGCTTTGACATTTTTCTTAAACTGTTTTCAATATTATGAGTAAACGTCTTATATATGATAATAAGGTAACACATGTAGTCATTTTTCAACCTCGATCTTGACCCCGGCTTATACAGGTTGTTTTAAAAGAGTGCGATAATTTGAAAGTATTAAGATCGATGAGAGTGCTTATTATTATCTTATATTTTTGTATTTGTATTTTTTCGTTACTTTACTTTTTATTTTACTTCACTTTTATGTTGCATATAAGATTAAATTTAACTTTTAATGAAATAACCACTAATGTTAACAAAAAATGGAAAACATAATATTTTTAAACACGTAAAAAGATGCGTTAGTTAAGACTAAGTTGGAATAAGTTCCACGTGTAAATATAAGAGATGCATTAATAATAATCCCTCATGGAGCAAGATAAGCAGAGGGAGCCTAGTATTAAAACCATTCGCTCTCCACTGTCCGCCGAATTCAGAGGTGTTGCGTGTTGAGTAGCGGATCTCAACGTAGCGCTTTGCCTCAACATCAGAGCAAATAATGAAAACATTAAATATTTCATTTCCTCAAACCCACAACCTGTCGCATTTACCATCACATCCTTGCACCCCAGCGCCACGACTGGCCTCAAATGAACTAATACATATACTGTTTATATAATACTACACATATACTGTTTATATAATACGTGAATTAGTATAAAATACATCCTAGACGCCAAATTCTTAGTTAGAGAGCTACGTTCTTGACCGTGTTTGAAGTCGTGACCCAGCGACGCTGCTCCCGCCCTTGCGTTGCCGCGGCGCGACGACCTATTGTCTGCTAAAGGTCTGGCTTCTTAGAACAACATTTGCAATTTGGATATCGGTAATACGGAAAGTTTATCCTTAATTGTGTTATATTTAGAAAAGAAATTAAATATTAGTGGTATATTTACGTTGCGAAACGTTGAATAATAATTGTTGTTGTTTCTTATTGTAAAAAAAACACCTATAAGAATGTCTACATAAATTTTAACGCGGTAGCAGTAGCAGTAGTGTGTAGGGTAAGGCAAACTATACGTAAGCTATAAATGTCATTCATTACATAAGTATTTTTCATAATTGCATTTCTTAAAGTAAGTATAATTTTTAATTAAAAAAGTACTTGTTTTATTAAAAATAGTAAAGTACTTATTTTATTTTATTAAAAGATCTTATTTAAAAAAGTACTTATCTAGACGCCTTTTTTGGTACAATCTCAATGGTGGCCATAGTTTGGCAAATAGATTTATTTCGTAAGCGATAATAAGAGACGGGCAGACAAATTATGACTATAGTGAATTTGATGGATTTCTAAAAAAGAAACTACAATGTCAGAGTCGCTATAAATCTTTTTTTAATTTATGTTTATATATTTTCGTCGATACATAGATTTCTCTCGAACTTGATTACAAAGAATTACAAATTCGATATCCATACATCTTATCGATTTTCATACGATTACAATAAAAATATATGTTTATTTATTATATACATCCATGTACCTAATGTAATAATTTTTCAATTTTAGTTATATTTCTTTAGGGTTTTGTACCTCAAAAGGTAAAAACGGAACCCTTATAGGACCACTTTGTTATTCGTCTGTCTGTCAAGGCCATTTATCTCAAGATCGCGTGGAGGTATCAACCTGAAATTATTGTCAAATATTCAGGTCTATGGTCACTTGAATAAAAGAAAACAATTAAGCTTCTAAGTCAACGCAATAAAAAGATCATTTACGCACCGTTTTTGCTGCATTTTGTATGAAATTCGCCGCGTAATCTCTTTCGTATATTTTCTATGGACGGACGGTTATGAAATTTGGCCCGAAGTGAGAACTTACTTAAGAAATAAAGAAAAAATTCAAAAAGTAAAATTTTATATATTATATTTCATACAAAAAACAAACATTATTATAAACTCATATTTGTAGTTCATTTTAAAAAAAATGAGTGCATATGCCCACATAATTAAGTTTGTCAACTCTTATAAGTCTTACTTTTCGTTGAACTACAATCCTGAAATTGGCACGGAAGCCTCTGTGGGCGAATCGGACTCGCACTTAACCTGGTTTTTTTATATAAGCTGAGTAAAATCATATATTAAGATTTCTAATCAAATTAGTTGGTAATAATCAGTAAAGTCTTTGAAATCTATGAAAACCTCTAGACAGGATTACGCATAAAGCTTATGTTATGTACTCTATTATTATCGAATTCCATTGAAAGTGACCACCTTGGCCGAAATCATTCAAGAAGATTATTTATTACATACAAGACCGTTTACAGGCCGTAAAAAATAATAGAATTACGTAAAATCCTCATTACTTTCTTAATAAGCATCTTCTCACCTAATGTCCATTATAATTGCGACAGACTTTAGTTGTATGGTAGATAATCATGTTTATTTTATTGCACAAACGAAAATATTATATTCGAGGCCGTCGTGGCACAGGTGCACAAGGATGCGACGATTGTGGGTTCTACCCCAGCTAGGGGGAATGAATTATTATTAATATTTTCATTTCTTAGGTCGGAAACCAAGGCAAAAGCTCAGCGTTGAGTTCCGCCACTCAACAAGTAATATCTCGAAAAATTTGGCACAAAGTGGGAAACGGAGTGTCTATAGGTTCGGTCTGCCTACCTTGCTGTACGCGATACAGCTAATTTATTTGTTTTTAAAATATTATTTGTGAAATGTCATTTCAGCATCAACATTAGATTAGGAGACCTTGAGATATAATGTACGAAAGTGTAATCATCGCTTGCGTAAAGATTGGCTGTAAATCTTCTTCATTCACCTTTCATTTGATAAATGAGGTTATTTTATAATCCGATATATGTATATTTAGAAACATATGAGAAACAGAATAATACAATTAGAAAATACTCGTTGTAGGCCGCAACTCTGTTTGAGTAACCTATACAAAAACGTATACTTGTATAATCTTGATTTTTTCCATTTCTCGTACGAACCTACCCAAATTTCGACTTTCCTTAGAAAGTTCAGTATTTTCGTCTACTAGTCACTCAGTAACTGATATCTATATATTACATAGATTTTTATAAAGTCAGCTAAAACTAAGATCAATCATTATTCGATTATTATCATTATTTTTTATAACACAGTACAGTTCACATTCACATCTCGAAAATTCTGCAGAAAGTGGAGAACGGAGTGTTTTAACCAACACTAAAGGATTTCGATTATTTTTTGAAAATTTAATGATAAATTCGATATTCATAAAACCGATATGTCGAGTCTATATTACTAGTAATATTGTAGACATTTGACCCCATATATACTAATAAAACTATAGTAGTCATATTATAATCATAACCTTAATAAGTACTGATAATAATACCACTGTTGAAATATTAAACCAAGGATCTCGATACAATAAACGTATTGACAGGTCACTGTGAGGAAATATAATGAGACCTAATAGGAGCGAAGAAACACATGGCGCCTTTAATTTTTAAATCACATATATTGATTAATGACGCTGACGTACCATGTAATCATGTTATTCCTATTTATAAGCTTCGTAACATTTGTTGAAATAATTTAGCAATTAGTCAAATGATCACTTAAGAATACATTTCTCATCTGCTTACGGAATATAAAAAATATTAAAAAAATAGATGAATTGGGCGCTGCGATATTGAAAGCTAGAACTTTTTTATTTATGAAACAATTTTGTTTCAAGGAATTTTGTTTCTTTCTTCTTTGTTTAAGGAATTTTCTTTAATAAAATATGTTTTATTTTATCCCTATCCTTGATATAAAAGTCGTATTCTATAGGAAGTTACTAGTATTGTGCCTTGTAATAGTACTATATTTATCTATCTACAATATGTCGTGTAAATTTATAAAGATTCTGCTTATTAGTCTTCATTTACATTTAACATTAGCTCTTAATGTCAATCCGCGATTTTAAGTCAGACATTGACACTAATAAGTCACACAGATATCGCAGCCACATTTGTTTTCTGTTCCGACTAAAAGACGCCGTCGCAGGCGCCACCGGTGTTGCCACCTGACATATTTGAATATTTGCCTAAAATTATTCTTCTAAAGCTATTTATTAAAGTCTTTTTTATTACATGTTAATTTTTTTATGTTAAAAGGCGCGATGAAATCGATTTGTTCCGGATTGCCAATTTGTTGCATTTGATTATCATGCTTTGGCCTTCAAAATATTTATTTTATTCTATAGGTATATAAGTATAATTATAGTAAAGTTTAACAGTATATATTTACAGGAAATAAGTATGTATATGTATGTGGTTAAATAGTAATTTGGGAACACAAAAATCTTTTAATATAAATGTTATATTGTTTTATAATTTTTAAATTATACTAATTAATTTTACAAATATTACCAAAATAAAAAACTTCTATATAATATCTTAACTTTATCTTTTGATAACTTTTAACATTGACAAAATAAATTGGCTACAGACGTAAAAATAAAACGCAGGCTTTTAAAAATTCAAGGGCTTTAAATAGATTTAAAACTAAAGTTCATTGTCTTTCAAGCTTATTAAATGCTTTTTACCAGATTAAGCATTGTATCATTTATTCGACAAAAAAGCGTAAGTAGTAACGAGAAGGTGTTAATGAACTTTAAAACCGATGTTTTAAAATGCTAAAATATCGATAAATGCTTAATTTTAAAAGTTATACAGGATTTATTACATGACGCGTAATATATTTTAACAAGCTTGTTCTAGTGTTGATCTAATTAAATATACAAATTAATTTATTGTTATTATTATCGATATGGTCACTTCAAGGATTTCCTTCTAGGCTTTGTTATTGTAATCAGAGACATGAAATCAGATTATAACAAATCAAATATCGTGACAGAATAGATAATATCGATACACGATTTTGAAAGTAATTACATGCTAATTAAAACCGAATTACGAAATCCTTGGGTTAAATTTTTTACAACCAATATTACAACCAATATTTACTTTTATTTATTTTAATATTTTTTTTTTTTATGAAATAGTTCTTTAACCTCTCAAGCGAAAAATCGCGAATGACTCGCTTTATAAAATATCAAAATAATATTTATATAATTTATTCGGGTGTATTTATTAATATTATTAATTAATTTCCAAATGATCGCCTCTATATATAGAGTAGAATTAAGCAGTATAATTTTAAATGATTTCTTATCACACTAGATAATCATAAATCGAATTAAAACCAGCGATAATTTGAAATGTGTGTCATTAAGAAACATTTTCACGATGAGTAACCGTCGCGTCGGTATCGCACTATACAAATAATTAATATGCGTTCTCTATTGTAGCCTAATACTACTATGCATGTAGAGCGAGGCTGTACCTGCGCGCGCGCAAGTGTCAAAGTTTCCTAATCTAAATATGTACATAGACATACAGATATAAGAGCTAAGTGTGAAATTATATTGTGCGTAAAAATAGAAGTTTAATTTTCATTCTCTAAACGAATGAAAACGGCAAATAGTACAAAATAGTTTGTTTTAAATTAAAAAATACGTGTGTATTTCTTTGAGGCCAAGGCAGAGGAATTGTTATGATTTTGTGTCTCGAATTCAACTGGAAAGTGGAGAATGGAGTGAATTGTAGTTCTGCCTGCTATATGCGGAATACAGCATGAAATAGATTTTTTCTTATTTTTCAAGCATACAATCTATTGTATTTTTGTTCTAAATATATACGTAAAACCTTAAATATAAATATGTACCTTAAATATCTCTTAATTACTGCAAAAAGATTATTTATTAAATAAAATAACTTACGAGTGTTTCTCGCGAATGTGCACAATGGGAAAAACAACAAATTTACTCCAATCCTTAGAAAAATTTAGAAAATCCTAGGAAAACAGCATATTATATTTACTTCGCCTTGTGACTTTATACAGTAATTAATAAAGACATTCTTTTGTAGTTTTGTATTAAAAATAATCCTATATATATATAAGAATACGTGGAATTTATATCCATTTATTATTTTAAAAAATATGTTCTAGTTTCAAATTCCATATTCATATACCTTATATACCGTACGTATTACATATATCCGTAATGTATTAATTGTAAGATTTATTAGGGTTCTATACTCATAAAATAAAAACGAAACGTTAGTACTAAACGAAAACATTTCGCAAGTTCTAAGTTCGCAACTTTAGTTATGATAATGAAACTCTATTTATAGGGTTTTGGCTTTTGAAGACGTAGGTATACTTAGATGACTTTGTACGGAACCCTCTAAGCGTAAATACAACTTACATTTTTCCGTTTGTTTTTTATACATTCCGAGTATACCATAAATTATCTTATAAAAATGTATACAAAATGTCATATTTCATATTAACTTGTCACTCATATCGACTTTAATTGAGGTATTAGGCCAGAGTTTTTAACCGAAATGATTAATATTCTCTAATTATAACATAATACTAGGTAGTATGTATTGATTGAACTATCAATTCCATAATGTTTTTTGAAATAACAATAAATAATATCTTAAATTAAATATATGAATATAAAATGTAACATCAGGATCTATTTATAATGTTTATTATTAATTTGGTTATAGAGTTATAAATATCAGGTATACCGGAGTTCCTTGAGCTGCAACAATCGCTTTAGGTAATTAGAAGAAAAATTCTAGTATTGCTGAATTCACCGAGCAGGTTGTTGGGCTCATTGATAATAATTTAAATTAAGGCTATCAAAAAAAAATGATCGTATCGTACCTATTTAACGACATATTCGATATATTAATAGTCGTGACTGAGGGCAGAGAGACAAGGCATATGTAGAGCATTGATTAGTACGGAAGTGTTTTTTTTTCAGTTAAATACCATTAATAATTTACTTAGTATGTACATAGGAATTTCTAAGTGTTTTCGTTATGTCAATAACTTTTGATATTTATTAGTCAAAGTTTTTAATGAAGTTTAGTTAAATTAATTTAAACAACAGCTTGCCTTATGTATCCCCATATAAAAAGACAATTATCACCAGAAAAAAACGAAACAGATATCTCTATGTTTTTCCTCTGTTCATCTGTTAAAACTATTTATATCGAGATCGCGTGGAGGTATTTACCTTAGATTAATATCGAAAATTCCTAAATAACTCCCGGTCCCTTGAAACATAGGAAAAAGCTTCTAGTCGACGAAAGTTATCGGTTGATTCTTTATTTAATATCATGATTGATCTTATTTAAAGCTGTGCCAACGGCTTCAACGGAAACCGCAATGGCTTCAACTATATTTTCAATATATTATGTTAAATAATTTCAAAAATGTCAATTATATCATTATTTCTTATTAAAAAAGATAAATGATTAATTATTATTTTAAAAGCTTTTTCAAAACACAAGTAAATCCATATCTATTGGTAGTTATACAAGTGCGTGTGCGCACGATTATCCTTGATTTGTGTAGTACAGCACTTTCGTTTCGCTACCAACGCCTGCCCGCTGTCACGAGGTGGGTGTGGCTGGCAGCAAATAAACTGCGCCACAAGGAACTGTGTTAATTACCAATAAGGAAAACTATAACATTGTTAACCAAATTACAATTAAATCAATTAAATTTAAAATAAATATCTAGTTTTGATTCTCACTCGAGGATATGAAATATTCATTTCTTTCTTTGGTGTCGAGGCAAAGCGCGTCGTTGAGTTCCGCCACTCAACACACAATGCCTCCAGAGTTTACCGGAAAGTGGGGAGGGGAGTATCTTAACATTAGGTTCCCAGGTATGCAGTTTGAGCCTTGCACAAAACTCTGCTAAATTTGTTAGTTGTATAGTATTACGGAAAATAAATTTACATCATAATTTTTTCCGCATATAATATCAGGGTAGCCAGAGAGAACTTAGTGTTAAGACACTCCGCTCTCCACTTTCTGTTGATTGACACAACTTAACGAAGCGCTTCACCTACTAGAGACGAGAGAGGGCAAATAAATTTAATTTAAATATAATCAATTATTCCTCCGTATTTTTACTTCTACATATATATTACTAGAATATTTTGTTAGTTAGGATTCATTACTTTTATTCCTTTTAATAATTATTGTCATAATCACTAGTCAGTAATATGACTATCGTAAATTGTAAGTGCAGGTTTCCTCCATTTAGACCTACGAAACATAAACAAACCTTTAACTCTGTTAATTTCTTGTTGACAGATTTCGTAAAGTGGGACGAGGATGACTCAAGAGTTTACCCATTTAGTTCCTATATTATATACCAGAGTCGCTTAATAAGTATTATTATAAGAGGCATTATAATATATTGTCTTTCATAATAAATGCGTAAAACGTATTTTAAAATTTCTCAATACTAATAAAAATATGTGTAGATATAGTAATTAAATAATACTTGTTAGTTAACACATTCACTATATCCGAAGAAGACAAAAGAAACCCGTAAAATGCCACTTACTCCCTAAACAAAGGCATTGTCCACAGAATGGCGTTATTCATTTGTCTTACCACATCTTACTAAGCAAATGTTTTAAATATAAACATTTCCTCGAGTGAAATTTACAAAAAACATTTATTACTATCTATTTACCTTCACGTTGTATCCCGCACACATCAGGTTAGGCAGAGGGAAGCTAGTGTTAAGACACTCCGTTCTCCACTTTCTGCCGAATTCTGGTGGCGTTGTGTGTTAAGTGGGTGGAACTCAACGCCGCGCCTCGACACCAGAGCGAACAAATGAAAATATTTAAATAGTTTCATTTAAAATGTGTAATAATCGTGAACCATAGATCTTGACTATGAAAATATAAATTTAAATGTTTCATTTCCTCGAGTGGGAATCGAATCCACAACCAGGCGATTTTACATACACACTTTGTCTCCCTACGCCACGACTGGTTTCAAAAAAAAATTTCAATTCATCAGAAGCAACTATAGGGTAATTTAATTTAGGCACAGGAGAAAATCCGTTTTAAATAAACATATAACTGAATTAGAAGGCATTTTGCATTCAGCGTGAAGACAGATTTTATCTTCGTTGCGCAGTATCTGAGTTATCGCCAGCTTTAGTCGCTTTCCAAAACGCTTCTGCCATAAACATTATGTGAAATAAAGGATGTGATTCTAATTTGTCCCCATAAAAAAGATATTACATAGAGTAGTTAGTTAAGAATGTTTTGAAAAGTAATTTTTGGCAATTTACAATTTGGATAGAGTTTTAATTAATTATCTGAAGTTGACACAATAATTGTGAAAGACAAGTCTAAATAATCAAAGTATAGACATGAAACCCAAAAAAAAGTATTTACTGAAAATATAATATTAGTATTGTTTAAGCTATGTACTTATTCGAGAAGTCTAAATAAGAAGACTATAAAGATATTGGGACCATTTAAAGTTTTATAACTTTTATAATGAAAATCTGAGAAACTTAAATAAAAAATTATCCTATATAAAATCTTGTAAATAAAAAATAATCTTCAATACTCGAAAAATTATACTGGTTTACATGCATGCTTCCTTTATAAAATGTAATCATTCACTGCCTCGCTTCATTTGCGAAGCAGAAGTGACAGGTTCTAGTACACGCACGTACCACATACAGTTACCACACAATGCCTAACGTAATTCTAACGTAACTTCCGATTTTTTCCCATCATTAATATGACAATATTGATAGTGACTGATATAACAGTGAAATTTTATGATTTCCTCCTGCAAACTTACGTACTGAAAAATACTAATTACGCTAATTTCACTTGTTTTTTTTAACGATGATTATGAATTCAAATCCTAATTGTCTTTTAAAATATTATAGTAGGGGATGCAGAATATATTTTTAATTTTCCTATTCTCACAAAATACGGAAAGTATGTGTAAATATACGTATTTTTTAAAGTTTACAATGTCCCGAAAATTGGGCGGACAAAATAGAATTGAGTGTATGTATATATTATTGAATTGTTGAAGTCTCATTTAGGTACTTAACGTTTTATTCGATATATATTAAAAGATGTTAAATTAAAAAAAAATACTATTTTAATCATAAGAAGAAAAGAAGAAAATTCAAGCGACTTTCTTTAATTACTTGCTTTTTTTTTTAAATTATACTCATATCTTATATTTATTATTGGCTTAATAGATCATTTCTATAACAAAATATTGTAATTGTATGTAAACGCTTTTATTATGCAAAAAGTAATTTATTGTTATCATTAAGTGACTTGCGGTGTTGCGTTTCATAAATAATTAAACATAAATAACCTAGACAAAGATATCATTGATACAATATACATGCTTTGACATTGTTTATAGAATAATTTACTTTTGAGGCCACTCGTGGTATAGGGAGACAAGAGTGTGACTGTAAACTCGACAGGTAGTTGCTTCGATTCCCATTCAAGGAATAAAATACTTAATGCTTTAATTTTTTCCTTCTGCCTCCAGAATTAGATGGAGAGTGGGGAACGGAGCGTCCCATTCGGATTAGGGGAATCGAACCCACTGGCCTCTGTATATTTGGGAAGTTAACTTTTCTCTGCCTTCTCTGTTTAATAAAAGATATGTATAAAGATGAAACAAAATATTATTCTAAATTAACAACTAATACTAATACTTTTGTTGAAGATAATAGCTAAGTAATTATAAAATTTATTAAAAAAATATTATCATAATAATTTAAAATATTGAACAAAGTTACTACCGTATAAAACTATACTACTTTTATACAAAACTTTTTAAATATAGCATATTATAAATTTAAAATATCATTACATAGCAAGTAAGACAAGGAAAATGAAGGCTCATAATCATATTTTTGCCATTGTCTTTAGTGTAATTCAAGCAGAAAAATATGTATATTATGTAAATGAGATACACAAACTAAACAATGGCGCCCTGTTCGTTCTGGTTCCACATAAATTAATAGCGAGCTCCGCCTATGTACTTAGTTGGTAAAGTATAATATTATTTAACTTAAATGAAGCCCTCGTAGTGAAGTGGAATTGTGCCCGTGCAATGGTTTAAGGTTCGTTCCCCACTCAGGAAAATGTTTAAATTTGATGGCAGAGGTAGATCTCCCTCTGGTAGATAATTTTCTGCCACTGTACTGTACCTCGAAAATTGGATATTAGGAAACAAGACAAGTTTCCTATTATTTAATTTTATAAATTTAATAAAAATGTAACCTACATACATAACGTTAAGTGTACTTCAAGGAACCTAGCGAACATTAACACATAATTTCTTCAAATATCTACAGGAACCAAAAAAAACGGCTTGTCTTTTACCAGGCCGTTGGGGCGACGGTTGTAGGTTCGATTTCCTCTTGAGAAAATAAATTATTTTCATTTCCTTGTTCTCGTCCACAAACCTAGTACGGCTTTTAGTTCCGCCATTTAAAACGCAATATCTAGAAAACAGGGCGAAAAGTGTGTAACACGCTATTCCTTTTGCCTTCCCTTCTTTATCAATATAAAGAAGCATAAATTTGTACCTGCTACAAACGAAGAAGTCGTTCAAGTCTTTTTCACCAGTCATCGATACTCTCGATCTCGACACCGATGTTTAATAGATCATTCCACTAACAATAGTTCGCTTTAATTCCCAGTAATAAAATGTTGTATGATCATTGTTGTAAATCGACGTGATTATCTGACATTACACAGCCTTGCCCCTAAAGTGACAAGTCGAATTAATTGTAAGACCTTATTGCAACCACTCCTACGTCTAGCTGAATGTAAAGTTATTATGGTTGTGAAAGACAGGCCGAGATATATATGTATGTATTTGGTTTAATAATCTATGAGTTCAAACGCACGTATTTCAGGAAGTGCTTGTTCGAATTGAAAAGATGAAAGATGAAAGCTAGTTTTGAATAGCCTCTTTTTAAAGACTTAAAATATTAAATATAAGTTTCTTTAACAAATACTCAACCTCTTCCAAGTTACGTTATTTTTCAGAAAACTTAGTTATAGAAATTTCGTTTACTCCGGAACCCTTTGACGATTTTAACTTAATACTTAAGTTAAATTTTAACTCTAAAATTATTGAGAAAATGACATCCAGTACTTTACTTGTATTTTACCTTACCAAACTACCTAACCAATATCGAATGAGTCAACACAATTAGTTATTCGTATCACACAAACGAAAGCGGCTCGTCGCGCTAATCTGAATCGCCTGTTGAATATCCACACATGTGGTGTTAGCCGCTATCAATGTAAACAAAAGCTACACTGGTGTTTTAATCACGTAGGAAGTGACGACTTTCTCTTAAAATCTTGGTTTTACGATGTTTATATGTTTTTAATGTATTTTTTTTATTTAGCTTCATACTGTATCCCGTACACAGCAGGGTAAGCAGAGGGAACCTAGGAACCTATTCTTAAGACACTCCGTTCTCATTGAGACACTTCCGTTCTCCAATTTCTCCCGAATTTTGGAGGCATTGCGTGTTGAGTGGCATAACTCTACGCCGCTTCTTGCCTGTCGAGGCAAGTTCTTCGTTTTGGTGTCGACCAAAACGAAGAAATGAAAATATTAAATATTTAATTGCTTAAGTGAGAATGGGACCCACTATGTGTCACGCGAAGAGACACACGCTTGTGTCTCTGCGCCACGCCTTCAACTTTTCTCATTATTTTATATGAAATTAAAATAGATAATGAAAAGTATCTAATTCACCCTTTTAAATGTTTCATATTTACATATATTTATATCAAAAATAATTATGATATATAAATTGATATGAGTTATAAATATTCTTACCACCTTAAAAAAATATATTTATGTCACGCGCGTCAGGCCGTTGTTCTAAATAGAGTAGGTACCTATATACCTATATAGTCAAGGAACGTTAAACTGTTTTTCGCGCACTACAGGGTAATCAGAACCTATAGTCAAGGCATTCCAAATGCTATTTTCTGTTCAATTACCAAATATCATGCCTTGAGTGGTCGACCTCAATGTCGCTCTTAGTATTGACATAAGTAGGAAAATAAATATATCTCTTTTCCCGGGTGGGAGTCAAACTCCCAATAATAGCGCTTACAATGAGATGTCGTCCTCATGTATTTTCACGTATTTTATGGGGCCATCGAGGCCCAAGTCTCCTCGATGGCCCCATAAAATCCAAAAGGCAAAATTTGCATGTCAAATATGATATTATATTAAAATTCGGTACAGATTATTTCGCTACGTTTTTTTTACTCGAGATCGGCTGCCGATGAATAATGATGACATTGACATTTGTATTTTGTATCCGAACCGGTGGGCGTAACAGCAATGCAGGGCAGAGATGGCCGTGCTACGTTTACATTTATTATTTACCTTGCCATTGACTATTCAATAAACTGATGACTATATATATAATTTTTATATATATATATTTGTCTTCCGTACTAGTTTATAGTATATAAAGTTTATTTTTTGTTAAGAAAAAATAATAATGATTAAAGCTTTAAGCTTCAAATATTTTCTCTATTATATGTGAAGTAAAATCTTAACCTGGTGGTCCAAGCTGACTCTTCAACTTCAAAGTGTATTTTAAGTTTATTCTGTTTACAATGTCTTCATGTTTTAGAATTCATTCATATCTCCATATCATTTATATAGTTAATAGTTAGTAAATTTACATATTGTTTAATATTTCTTTATAGATAATCTGGGCCGCAAGAGGCGGTGCAGGCTACAACTGCCCCTACGGTCAGAACTGCGCGTTCGAGCCCGCGCCGCCGGGCCGCGCGCCTGCGTGTGCGCAGCCTGGACTCACTTATTGCTTACATCCGGAACCATATCCTGAGTAAAATATGTTTTAATATTGTACTGAAATATTAATAACTATTTAAAATTTAACTTTAATAGAAAATTGGAAAATAAAATTTTGTAAGCTCATAAATATTTTGTTTGTGAACATTATCTGCATAACTCACCATAACATAAGTTTAGAACTAATTTATATGCGATGTATTATGTAGATATATGAGCGAGAGATGCAACAGCGAAATTTTTCTATATATTTTTAAAAAATCTCAGCGTGTATAGGTCTATTCTCTAGAAGAATTATTACAAATTGGGCCAGGTAGAGCGAGAGCAATCAACATTTTGATCGCAAGTCCCAGACACTGCTCTGACTTTTCACTCGATAGGTCCGACATCCGAACAGTGAACTCTAATGCTGAAAAGTTTGTCATTACAATGATGTCTTAATTAAACCTAAAATGTTATATTTTCAGAAAAGTAATAAGAAAATTAGTTGAAGCGGGACAGTACGATATCAGAACTCTCTTATCTGATGAAAGTCGGGATGACTTCGATTCGAACAAGAAAGGCAGCTACCCGTACGGATACGGCCCAAACTCGCTGCCTCATGTCGACCAAATCTCTTTGGTTGATGACAGCTTGTTCCACAAGGATTATAACACAAAGTTTCATACAAAATATAATCAAGGTAAGCATATTAAGTATTAGTAATTATAATTAATTAGATATACAATTGTAGATGCTTTTAAATCCAAGTGAGAGACAGGCAAAATCCTTTTTTTTAATATTATAATATAAGTAAATTTTTTAACCTTGACATCCTTACACGGATCGAACACCTCTTAACTAATTAGAAAAGTAATATTCTCTAATTGCTCATCTACAACTATTTAGATAGATTCTTCTATTCGTAAGTTAACTAATATAAGTTTCCACGAACATTAGTTCCACATGGTGATAAGTAATGTTCTGCAAACGCAAACACGAAAAGATGATTAAGGTCTTTGTCATTAGAAAGTAAATACCTAAAGTTCGATAGGTTGTAGTGAAACTTTTAAAGTAATTTGTTAACGTCTTTACTGTGGGAATCGTTTTAATATATATTTTTTTTAAATATAAATAATTTGACTGATATGTTTCTAAATTTTAAAAAGATAAATGAGAAGTGTTTTGGTTTCCTGTTTCTTTTTATCATTAAAATTGTTACTTAATTTCAATTTTAAATAATATCTAACATTAAATATATTATATTGTTTTTAAATACATTATTAATTTTAATTACAGACATATACTCAGATAAGACGCCTCTCCAGCCACCTTCTATAGCTGGACCTGCGCCATATAACGTAAAGGCTTATCAGGCCTCAAATTACTCTAAATTCGGTTTTCAAGGCTACCAGAGCAACCCATACTGGAACCCATCAGAACAATTTGGCTACGACAATAGAAGATTACGGCAAAATAACGAAAATTTAAACGTCTACAATCCAAATTACTTTAACCCGCAACAGTACCAGAACTATGATTCGGACTGGCTCAGAGCGTCCAGCGGAGTGACCCAGTATAACCCGAGTGAATGGTGGAAGTAAGTGGCTTTACGTTGTTTGCGTGGGTTGATTTATGGTAACACTAAGGTATTTCCGTTCTAATATTCAAATAGGCTTAGTATAAGATATTATTTCGTGATTTGATTCGATGGTAAGGATAAGGGCATTTTTGAAGTTTGTTTATTTTATTTAGTTTACTAACGCAAAACCTTTTAAAATAAAAAAATAGAAATAATTTAGACTAAAATTAAAGAAGTATATACTTCTAAAGAAGAAGTAGAAGTTTGAAGTATATTCCATTATATATGCTATTACATAAATTACAAATAGTCATTGCTCACATTTGGAATAAACCCAAACACCATGTACGTTAGTCAACGGCTAACAACATAAAAATTAGGATTAACAGAATTTTATGAATCACATTTTCATTGCCGAAGCTTTCAGTATGACTCACATACTAGAACAATAGGTAGTAAAAATATATTATAAAGAATTATTTTTTGTGAGTATGCGTGAAATTTATATAATGATGATGTGATTTATATCCTAACACAGTTCTAGGGTTACTGTCTTACAAATATAGTGTGAAGACACTCCGTCCCACTCATATGTTAGTCGATGTTACTGATGGCACAGCTCAAGGTTCGGTATTAGGCCCCCTTCACTATATGTGTGCATATGTAAATGACTTGCAGCATGTAATAGGTAATTGTCAACTGTTCCAATATGCGGATGACACTTGCCTCGTAGCAGCAGACACAGATATTAGGACAGCTGAGGAAAATCTTCAATGCGACTTTAATTTGCTCTGTAAATGGTCACATGACATAGGTCTAGTAATAAACCCACAAAAAACAAAACTGCTGCATATATGCTCAAGTCACAATAGATTTTTGGGCGAGTACAAAATTATATCTCACGACCACGATTGTATGCATCGTAATAGTATGACCTGTAACTGCAAGGCCATTGATCAAGTTGAAGAGCATTTATATCTAGGGCTTATTATAGACAACAGATTTAATTGGGATAAGCACATTGAATATATATGCAATAAACTACGGCTTATTACAGCAAAACTCTATTTAGTGAAAAACAAACTTCACTTCAAAAATAAATTACAATTATATTCAGCTTTAATGGATAGTATAATTTCATATGGGCTTAGTAGCTACGGTCGAACATTCAGAACTCATCTCAACAAAATTTATAATATTCAATTAAAAACACTTAAAATAATTGCACCATCGTCAGTAAGACAAAAATTCTACCACAATGAACATAAACTTTTCGAGTATTGCAAAGTATTACCAGTACAAGATAAAGTAAAACATATTTTACTTAAAGAAAATTTCTTTTATCACAACAGAAACTTCAAAGAACACAAAATATTAACGAGATCGATTTCAAATAATACAATTGAAACAACTGGAGCAAACAATTTTTATGGTAAAAGGACAACAAACTATATAATCCCAAGACTGATTAATGAAATACCGAAAACCCTCAAAGATAAAATTACTATACATAATATAAAATATAAAATAAAAGATTTTTTCTTATCAAATTATTAAAGTAAAACAATATAAAATAAATATTTAAGAAATGAAACAAAAAAAGTATAATATATATTTTTTTCTTATAATAAAAGTAACACACTGTAGCTCGACATTTAAAACGTACGCGTAGTTACAAATACGCATCTTTTTCCAACCTACCTCACAATCACATTTTTATTTTTTGTTTTGTTAGTAATTTTGTTTATGTTTGTGTTTGTTAAAAATATTTGTATTTTTGTACAGTTTTTATGTTTTCTATAACTTAATGTACTTAGGAATGTGCAGTGGTCACACAAGCCAAATCGGGCTTAAGACCGCGAAGAATAATTAATTTTAATGTACTTTGTTATAAATAAATAAAAAATAAAAATAAATATTCTCAACGCACCACACAATTTTCAAGTTATTTTATTTGAATGAAGAAAATCATACCGCGCTTTTTGTTGTTACCAGAGCAAGAAAATAAAAGTAATTCAATCCCCTGAGAGGAAATCGAACCCAAGTCGTAACATTTTCAGGCATGTGCTATGACGGCCTCAGATTCGAATACATATGGAAAATGTATGATGTAGCTATGATATAGATATGCAATAGACTGAATGCGATGGTTATGGTTTCGAATGAAAAACAAATACAAATGTTTTCTTTATTATCAGCTTAGACAAATTTGACTGAGCCAACTTTCTTAAGTAGAAAGTACGGAATCAAATTATTAATAACATTTTGGGATACGTTAGAACTTATAAAACTGAACCTTATAAAATCTTAAACTATTGTATAGAAATCTAGAAGTAATCTATAACCAAAACTATCTAATAACCAATATTTTTAACTATTTCAAGATATATATCACCGTCCAGATCAGATTCGGGCGTGACAATACAACGTTCTATAACGTTCCCGACTCGCACCTCCACGCTGCACGCGCGTCGTCGTCGCAACGCCGAGCTCGTGAAGGCTTCTGAGAGCAGAACCTTGAGTGGAGCTGAAGCGTTACGGATAGCTTTAGGTTTGGCTAAGTGAGTTATCGATTACTTGTATTAATATTTCTGTTGTTGTTGCCTTTTTTATAGCTTTACTAAACCCAAAGGCCTATCTATCTATCGCCTGTTCCCCTCATCGACAGTTGTCGTCACCGTACGGGGAATCCTCATGCTTTTTACGTTATCCTTCTCCAGTTTCATGGATACTGTGTTGACGGATTGAATTAAATGATTGTATTTAATATAATAATAAATAAAAAAAATTACAGATGACAACTATATAATTTGAGATAATTTGACTTTTAGTGAGTTCTAAGTTTATGATAAGTCTAAGTTTCTGGCTACTGCCGTTAATAGTGGTAGTAGTAGTAATGACAGCTGAATGTTTTTTTGTAATAGCGAAGACGCGTCAGCAGAGCGCCCGCGACGGCAGGCGGCCACCACCGAGGAGCTGTGCCAGGCGCGCACCCAGTTCATCCAGCCCCGCGCCGCCCTCAACAACAAAGGGAGCTGGCGATATGTTGTTAATATGCCCGATAATATGACACAGCTCGTGAGGGCTGAGATCTGCACGTAAGTTTCAGTGAAGTTATATAGAAATAATAATACAATGGTACTAATAGACTACGACAGAACAACACAATTGTCAGACTGTATGTATCTCTGCCTATCCTGCTATTGGCGGGATACAGCGTGAAGCCGAAAAAAAATTTTAATAAAATTGAAATAATGATTAATATGTAAATAGGACATCCGAATTTGAGACTTAAGTTATTATAGTTTTCACAAGGACTCAAATATGGTTATAAAGATTTAGGGACGCTAACTAGATAATATTTGTGTAACTACTACATTTATCACAACGCCATCTATGATTAAATAGACATGCAATTCGTTTTTTATATTTTAATATAAGAATATTATTTTTTCAATATCTCTTTACCAGGTCAAATGAATGCAGTGGAATTTGTACACTACCAATTGGATATACTTCCCGTTGCGAGCAAAAGTACATACAAAAACGCTTAGTGGCCCTCGAATCGAGCGGCCAAAACTTGTATACTGACGTTTTCTGGATACCGAGCTGTTGTCAGTGCACTATTATGAATAATAATTAATGATTATGTTCTTTTAAATTTTGTGATTTAATTTTAAGATTTGATGTGCTTGTTTTATATTGAAAGCTTCTTAGTTATTGCTACCCGCCACAAGATGGCGCTGTACGCTTGAGCTTTCAATTGCTGTGTATGTGACTAAAAGCTTGATGTGACAGGCAACTAGCGCGACAGCGATTTGTATTAATTTTGTCATTTATTCTACTATTAAATGAAATTTTATTTTGGCTTATTCCTATGCAAAGTCATGACATTAACTATGTAATATGTTTTTATGTAATGGTGCCGTGTGTTTCTATTAAGTAAAATTTTATAAAATTAACGTAGAATCCAAGTGACAGAGTATTGCATGTATATAAATATAGATTAATAAGAATATTTCATCGAGTATTATTTTTTAATTTAATGTGAAATGTAAATATGAAAGATATATATTAAAATTATTTAATTATTATGTACAGGAAAACCCTGATAAGAATTTCTATTTTCTTTTATGTTTTTAATAATTAATAATATATTGTAATATCGTTTTTGATTTATGTTTAAATGCTTATTTGCATGATCTCTCGCAATTGTGAGCTCATGCCTAACTCTCCAATATTATGTTTAGTATTTTAATATAATTTTAATATCGCAGAGAAGTGTAAAAAAATAATTATAAATGTTTATATCCCATCTCTGGATGAAAATATATTAAATACCAATTTTTTCCATCAAATTATGACAGATGATTACATATATTCTCAAATTAACAATTTTAAATTAAATTGACAAAAAATCTATTATTATATTAAACTTGTATTATTTATGAGCTACAGTTTGGCCTCTTAATCGATATGAATTTATATTTAACTATGAGAAAATATTATTGACAATAATTCGTTCAGTAGTTGCGGATAGAAATAACTGCTGTGCATAAGTTACTACATTTTTTATATAAAATTAAAATAAATTATGTCTCCAATTTTTGTAATAATAAATACATGTAAAATATATGTTTGTTTGATATTTTACAACACAATTCGAATTTCTGTTAAAATTTTATTGATATTTACTTACTTGAGAATGGCAATAATTATTTTTTTCAAATGGTTATAGTATTATTATATTCACTCTAGTGTCGAGGCAAAGAGCGGAGTTAAGTCCGCCTCTCAACACTCTATGCGTCCAGAATTCGTCGGAAAATTGGGAACAAATTGTTTCAATAATAATAGTCTTCTTCTGCTTATTCTGCTACATGTGGGCTACAGAGTGAATCTGAAAAAAATATGACTTAGGAAGGTCATAGATCATTGCGTTATTAAATAGTATTTACTTGATTTATTTAATATTAAAGTTTCCTTATTATCCATCTAATTTAACATGCAAAGCTTCCAGAAGTCGGCGAAAAATAGAAAACGAAACTGTCTTAATGCGAACGGAGTGTCTTAACACCTACCTAGTCCCTCTGCCTACCCTGCTCTATCCCGCACAACGTGAAGCTAAAAAAAAACTTATTTATGCCCATCACTAGCAGGATGTAGTACTCGATCAGAAGCTTATTTTAAAGAAATTATCACTTAAGTATTGTTTAAACAAGACAACCGCATATTCTATGAAATATTTATGAAATTTTTCACTTCAGATAGTGAGAAATTGTTCCGTTTGCACAATCTGTTTCTTTATAGACTCTTCGTTGTCAGGCAATCTTAGAAACATGGAGCTCTAAGTGGGGCCCGCATCTACAGCATTTTCCTCAGATTGAGTTAACAACGGAGTTAGAGGGTGAAAATCCGGTTGCGAGGGACAGCAGGGGCCCTCGGGTTAACGGGCCTACCTTAACTTATTCCGTCTTAAGTAACGAAATAATTTGTTTATGTAAATAGAAGTATCGTATGGTATATATTTTGCTATTGATAAGTTTGTTTAAAAGTTAATAATATATGTGATATGTGAAAGCTCTAAAGTGTAGGTTTTCATGTAAAAGTAAATTATTAATTAATTTACATATAGTAATAACTTATATAGTTTTTTTCAATAAACAATTAAGGTAAAAGCTATAAAAGGAAAAAAATAACAATGCTCAAAATAAAAAAAGGAATACCAAACGTTTAGTGTCTCACAAACGCTACAACCCGTTCAAATAACCGAGAGCACTCGTACACAGCGCCAAAACTCGCGCTTTTAAAATAAAAATCCAAGCAAAAAGTCGACACGCGTAAAAGTAAAAGAGGAAGCGGGGAAAAAATCAATGCCTGCGTTTTATGTTCTGTGCGTGTGACAGATCGGTTGTCATGGCAACCACGGAGGGGGGAGCGCGTGGCGGGAAAAAAGGTCGTAAAGCGGCGGTGGGAACAAAATGGCGTTTGTGTTGGGCGCGCAAAGTTGACGTTTGGATGCGTTCCGTTTTACGATGTTGTTCGGTTGTTGTCGGAGAGTGCGTCGAGGCGGGCCGGGGGGAAGGGGGGCCGGTAATCGATATTACGCACTTTGTATAGCAATGAAATTGGCGCGCTGCAAGAACGCTTGCACGCACTGCAACTTTCAAGTTTTGTTTTTTTTTTTCTAGTTTTATGTTTTTGGGAATGATTTTATAGTAATTGCGGTTTGGTTGTGTTTATAGTTTTAGTTTGTAAATATGAAGTTTTTGAATAATTTTCTTAAGATTATACAAAAACTTCGCATATACAAACTTATTAAAAACATAGTTAAAACTTGGTCCTAAAAAATATTTAAATAACACAACAAAATAATAAAATATTTATTTAAATAATTTTTTTTGTATTATTTCAACGAACCAACTAGTTTAAGATAAGAAGCGATTAAAATAATAACTAGATATTATCCTTAACATAAGCCTTAATAAAATAAAATTTCATAATCATATACTATACTTATCATATTGGAAATTCACAAAATTGACTCCATTCAAATTGGATTCCAATTTTCTCCGCACAAAATATTAGTCAGCAATAAAAATATAATCAATAACAGTGCACAGATGGCGAATGGAAACGCATGCATAGAAAAAGTAATGACGTCGGGACAGTTAGTAATTCGTTTGTGAAAATTTGATGAGTCACTCGGGCGCGGTGCAAACACCGCAATTATTGTAAACGCACTAAATTTAAGACTTTCTTAGAAAACTAATACCCTAAGTAGAAATAAACCGTCATAGTCTGTGTAATTAAAGATAATAAAATTATATTTGATATATAATGTCTGTGGAAAATTTAGTTTTTTTATGTATATAAAATTTAATATAATTATGCATTTCATACAGCGAGACTTGGAGTGACTCATGACGTGAATAGCGGACTTTATTTTTTGCCAATTTCGTGTAATGCGTACTGGTCATCGTCACGCTTGCTTTAACTATATATTATGTACATAATATGTATTCTATATACTAGTATAACTAATATAAAAATGAGGTTTTAAAAAAAATACACTAAGCATAATATTTTAGTGAATTTTACATGAACTTAGAGCTTAAAGTCCAGATTATATTTATTGTTAAAAACATAAAAAAATAAATATTTTTGTAGGTTTACTCTTAATAATACGTACATATAATACTCCATTTAATTAAGTAACATCATAAAAATAAGCTATACTATTTATTAAATAAACTATAAACGACTCTACAAAGCTCTTGCAAAGACCCTGCTCATATCGATCGCGCAACCGAGTTTAGTATAGCTTGAAGTATAGTATAGTTTTTTTTGCAATTATAATTCTTATTTGGAAAGAATTAAAAGTTATAATCGTACGCTTAACATAAACTATTGTAAGTCGCGTTATAACGTCGTACTTTTAACGACGGTTTTAGTAATATATCAATGTTATTATTTAGCATTGTGAAGACTGAATAAAATAATAATGTTCCGTTATTATTTTATTCACATCAGTCTCTATGTAATTTTATATTTTTTAAATTTATTTAACATTAATATCCTACGCTACTTGCTGGTAGTGGGTTTTTCCAAACGTTTATTTTGAATTTGTTCGCAGTTCATAAAATCATAATCGTATAAGGAAAAACCTCAAGGTGAAAATGTCTTAAGGATAATGAACAGATTTGATTACTTTACTATTGCAATTTATCTAATTTGAACAATTCTAAACAGTTCAACACAGATGCCAGTCGTGGCGTAGCGGCACATAATGTGACTGTAAAACTAGCTGGTTGTGGGCTCGATCCCCACTCGAGGAAATAGAATGTTTATTTAAATTTATATTTCCATTTCTTCGCTCTGGAATAAAAAAAAAATTTCCTCCTAATTTATATTATAGGAGGAAGAGAATTTGGAACTATAGCAAAATCTTTCTAAAATTGGTAAGCATGTTATCTGTAACACGATTCACGTTAGAGCTTAAAAGCTATTCCTATCCACAATAAGAAATTAATTAGTGAAACAATGACAAAGACGAAGCTTAGATAAATAAGTATAAGATACTTAATAATTTCTTTTCCCATTTCTTAGAGACTATTAATCATAACTAATGACCAGATAGAATATTTACAATACAAAGTAAATGTAAGATATGTAAGTTTTGCTGAATTATCTTCTTATTATATAAAAAATATTTTAGTAAGCGATTTTTATAATTTATATTACAATGTGAAGTCTTCACTCCGTTTCCGGTCGTCGAAGTGTCAACACTATTCTTAGTTGTCCGTACGAATTCGTTCTAAAAAAATCATTTAAAAGATTAAATTGGAGGAAAACGTAGTTAAAATAACAACACTAGAATAGTAGAAGACATAGATGATACAACTCGTGAATTTTCTCAAGTTCTATTCCACAAAAAGAAAATCCGAACATCCAAGTCAACAATTTGAGGTTAGAAATCCCAGTGTCATAAAACCAGCATAACGCCAGTTTGACAGCGTCAGATTTCATTTTGGAAAGTTGGCATTATCACAGTGCTGCCATTGCATTATACGAAACAAATCATTCATTCTTTACGTTCGGTTCTACGTAATTTATTTTAAGAATATGGAAGGACAATTTCAATTACTATTTGAGAACATGAAGCTAGAAATGCAAATACAGTCCGCCGAGCTAACAAAATCTCTAACGCAAAATATAATGGACCGGATGGACGAAAAGCTCGTTCCTATTATGGAAGAAAATAATCTATTAAAACAAAAAATCAGCAACCTAGAGAAAGAAATTCAAAATCTAAAAAGAGGAAGTAAAGATAATAACATAATTATTTTTGGTCTAGAAGAAACAGAGAAATCGGCTGACGACTTATTTGAAAACATTAAAGAAAATTTCAAAAGGGATTTAAATATAAAATTGGACGAATACGAAGTGAATAAATTACATCGACTTGGAAAGTTTAAAGCCGAAAGCAAACCGAGGCCTGTTTTATGTTCTTTTATAAACGGCTGGAAAAAGAACGAAATTATGAAAAATAAAAAAAGCTTCAAAAAACTATTTGTATCAGAAGACTACTCAAAGGAAGTTTTAGAGAAAAGAAAGGGTTTACAACCAAGGTTATTGGAAGAGAGAAAGAAAGGGAACATCGCTTTTTTGAAATACGACAAACTAATAGTCAAAGAGCCAACCTCAGATAGAAGGAAAAGAGAATTATCTAGCTCTCCACAGACAGCCTTGGATACTCGAATCCAGCCTAAAAAGCAACCAACGCTAAGCTCAATCAAAGCTAGCAGGATGAGCGCCTTTGATGTTAGGAGACCCCGATCAAACTCATTGACGAATGTATCAAACAACAATGTAATTCACGATTGCCAATAGCAACTAAAAACCGACAAACGGAAAGTTCAATCAAGTTTAAACAAAAATAAAGTTAAAACAAAGCTTTCTCCCCCAAGCCGACTGGTCCTCGTGGGGGATGAAGACCACAACCCTTCAATATTACCGGAAAGTAAAGATAGTTATAGAAGTCCTAAGATTTATATCGCAGCCCTAAACGCACTTACACTTAAAAGTGAAGAAAATCTTTTAGAACTAACATACGCCCTGAATCAAATCAAATGGGATATCGTCGGCCTCAGTGAAGTAAGAAGGATAGGAGAAAGAATTATTTCTTATCCAGACTTTTTATTATATCATATAGGAACAACTCCTGGTCATCACGGCGTGGGTTTCATTATCAAAAAATACCTCATAAACTACATAGATGGATTCATAGGAATCTCAGAGCGGATAGCAATGGTAAATTTAAAGTTACCAGGATATAAGGATGCTTGGTCCATTATACAAATTTACTCCCCTACAGAAAAATCAGACTTAGCAACTATAAATACTTTTTACTCAGAGCTGAACAAAATAATCCAAGAACACGCTCACAAAAACCTCATCGTAATGGGTGATTTTAATGGGCAAATTGGTGCAAGACGTCCTGAGGAGAACACAATAATTGGACCGTTCACATATAGCAATAAACCGAGATCTAGAAATGGGGAAAAAATCACAAATTTCGCAAAGGGAAATAACATAATAATTTTAAACACTGTGTACAAGAAGAAGAAGAAAAAGATGTGGACCTGGACATCTCCAGATGGGAAAACAAAGAATGAGATTGACTTTATGATGACAAATAAAAGTAACTATTTCACTAACTTCAACATTATAAGCAAATTTAACTTTAATACAAACCATAGACTGATCAGAGCTGAATTGAAAACTAGGCAACCAAAAAAATCAAGACCAAGACATAAACTAGAAAAAGATAAACTTAACAAACATCAAATGGACCAAATAGAAGCGGCACTCAGGGAAAAATTTAAAAAATTCAAAGGGGAAACCAAGAATTTAAGTACACAAGAGAAATATGATTGGATAGAAAATACAATTAACACCCAGATAAAGCTCCATTCAAAATCAACAGAACAAAAAAATTGGCTATCAACTAACACTATAAATTTATTAGAACAAAGAAACAATTTAATAAACTCAAGGGACGCAATTGATAGGAGAAGTCGTCTGACGGAAATCAGTAAGAAAATCAGAGAAAGCACAAGACTAGATAGGAAAAGACATAGATTAGAGACTATCGAATATTTCATAAAGGAATCAGGAGGTGTCAAAAAAGCTTTTAAGGCTCTAACAAATTCTAAGGACTGGGTTGTAAAAATTAAAAATAAAAGTGGTATGTATAACCAGCGAAGAACAGGCATATTAAGTATTGCTACAGATTATTACAAAAAACTATACGAATGTTGTAATTTGCAAGACCTAGCAGATCTAAAGGACAATTCAAACGTCCCGTGTATCCTTCAGGCCGAAGTTGAAAAAGTTATAGATTCTCAACCGAAAGCCAAAGCACCAGGGCCTGATGGAATTAGAAACGAAGTAATAAAACACTGCAAAGAAGTCCTAACGCCAGTACTCACTGATATATTTAACGATATAATTAACACGGAAATTATTCCGCAACAATGGACCGAGTCTAATATTATCTTACTGTATAAAAAAGGAGACAAATATGAAATTGACAACTATCGCCCTATTAGCCTTATGTCCAACTTATACAAGATATTCGCTTAAACACTGCTGAAACGAATTGAGGGACCATTAGACGAGCAACAACCTATTGAGCAAGCAGGATTTCGCAAGGACTTCTCAGTAATCGACCATATTCATGCAGTGCGCCAAGTTCTTGAGAAATACAAAGAATACCAACTTACCTATTACATGGCATTCATTGACTACAGCAAAGCTTTCGATTCTTTGTACCATGGAGCGATTTGGGAGGCATTGTCAGAACAAGGAGTAGAACACAAATATATCAGGTTAATAAGAAACGTATACCAAAATAGTTCAGCAAAAATACAGTTAGAAAAGACGGGTGTACCATTTAAAGTAGGAAAAGGGGTCAGACAAGGGGACCCTCTATCGCCGAAACTATTCTCGGCGGTACTTGAATCAATTTTCAGATGCTTAGATTGGGACAACCTGGGCATAAATGTCGATGGTAAGTTACTAACGCATCTAAGGTTCGCAGATGACATTGTATTATTTGCTAATACCTCGGAAACAATCTGTAGTATGATAAATGAATTAGCAAGAGAAAGCGAAAAGGTGGGACTGAGATTAAACCCTGATAAAACACGAGTGATATCAAACGGAGAGGAACATCCCATAAAGTTAGGAAAAGCACAAATAGATTACACAGACGAATATATCTACCTTGGGCAATTAATGACTCAAAATAATGCTGTGAACAAAGAAGTGGAGAGAAGAATTACTAATGGCTGGAAACGATACTGGAGTTTTAAAGAGGTCATGAAAGATAAAAAACTTAACATTCAAATTAAAAGTAAATTATTTAACACTTGCATACTACCAGTACTAATGTACGGTAGCCAAACTTGGACTTTGACACAGAATAACGTAGGAAAACTCGCAAACTGTCAACATGCAATGGAAAGAAGTATGTTAAGTGTAAAGAAATCTGATAGATTGAACACCCAAGTGATCAGAAATAAAACTAAGGTACATGATATCACACATAAAATCAAAAGACTCAAGTGGCGGTGGACTGGACACATGGTTAGAGGGAAAGACAAATGGAGCAAACTAACAACACAGTGGTACCCTAGAGAGGGGAAAAGGAAGAAAGGTCGACCTCAGAAAAGGTGGGACGACGATATTAAACAAGTAGCTGGTACAACGTGGAATAGAGTAGCTCAGGACAGATATGAATGGAAAAGGTTGGAGGAGGCCTTTGCCGACTGGCAAACTGACCTGCAAAAGACGAGGAAATACCAAATACTCGATTAGTTATAATTTAGGTTTATGAGTTTTAGTTCATTTAAGTTTGGATTGTCAACTAAAATTGTAATAGAGGATAAGCAGTTCAGAATAAAATGCTTTATTATTTATTATTATTATTATTATTATTATTACAATGTGAAGTCAAAAATATCATGGCATAAGGAATCACTGTCGTAAGCGCTACAAAAAATTTGATCGTTGTTTTTCAATTATTTTTTATAGGTTTTATCATTACAGCGAGCGAAGCGAAGTGAGGAGGAGGAGGGAAGAGGTGAAAAGGTGGCTAATTCCTTTAGTAACTTTTATATTTTTTACAATCCATTAAAACTAGTGTCAAGACACTTCGTTCTCCACTTTTCGAATTCGTGAAATGCAGTATTGAGAGGCAGAAATCAATGTCCCCAGAGTTCTTGAAGGAACCATTTAGCGACTGCAGTATTAAAGCTTTTATATAAAAGGCTAATATTATTTATAACTCTAATAGCAAATATTTTTTTATTAAAAAATACAAGTAGTAATTTTTATCTGGTATTACCATAACATTCATTTTTCTCGTGATCTTTTAGCGCTTACTCTATATTTCACGGTCCTTATTATTATCTATATATATAAAAGGACTTGTCCTCACTGACTGAGGTAAGACGCACGCACAGCCGTAACCGCTGTGCGTAGAAACGTTAAATTTGGACAAAAGGTTACTTTCGTAATCTGGACATCCACTAAGAAGGGATTTTGAAAAATTTTAACCCTAAAAGGGTGAAATAGGGGTTCAAAGTTTGTGTGGAAAAAATTTTAAATCGGCACCGATTTTTATAAAATTTGAAATTTAGATTTTTAAAAGTATTTAATTAAACACGTGTTTCATCGTTTTCTAGAATTCTTCCCCTAAGGGGCATATAAAGGTTTGAAAGATTGTATAGGTTTTTTTTAAATCGTCACCAATTTTTATAAAATTTGAAATTCAGACTCTTAAACTTATATAATTAAACACATGTTTCATGGTTTTCTAGAATTCACCCCTAAGGGTGCAAATAAGGGGTGGAAAGTTTGTATGGGAAAATTCTTAAATCACCACCGATTTTTATAAAATTGGATATTTAGATTCTTAAAAATATTTAATTGAACACATGTTTTATGGGTTATTAGAATTCACCCTTAAATACGAAAGCGAAGCTGCGCGCGTCCGCTAGTTGTTAAATAAAATATTTCTAAATTTGATAATGATGGTATATATCAATATTCAATTTAATAATTCTACCATTTGAACGAGTCTAATTAGAAAATTTTATAGTTACATAATTTCACCTTCCATTGCGTATTTAACGCCACGCCTTGTCCTAATGAAACTATAACGTAGATTGGAATTCTCTACATAAAAATTGCAATTAATAGATTATGTATATTTATTGTTTATTTTTCATTGTTATATTGCAGATATCTAGTATTAGTAATAATAGTAGTAGAAACAGTTGTAGGTCAGCGGTACAGCGCCTAACTATAAATGCGATAATAGTTGCTTCGATTCTTTTGATTATTTTTTTTTATTTCTCCGTTCTGTTAACAAGACAAAGTGTAGCGTTAAATACTATTACCGTACATTACCATATATTTATTTCTCAATTAAATAAAAACATTACTACAAATCAAACTTTCTTTATAAAGAGTTGATAGCAAACTTTCTATAATGAAAATTAATAATTAAATTTTACAAACAAAATATAACAAATCTATTTTTATATAAAAAGTTATACTCGAGCTTTCTATTGTGATCAAATTGTCAACGTCGGCGTAATCGGTATAAGCGTATCTTAGACCTTTTGTCGTTGCATATGTCGTGTAGCATCTGCCAACGAAATAGTCCATTTAAACTGTTTCAGCTGCTTCATAGGATGATAGCGAGTTTGATTTCTTCAGTTATTTGAGGTGATATAAGTAATAATTTAAACATATATTTTTTGTTTTCCAATATTGCAGATGCATGAAAAAGATAACGTAGACTCTACATAAATAAGTGTTAAAAAATCTGCTAACTTGTTAATCGATTTTATATTGAAAGATGACACCGATTACCCTATATTTTGCCACCGTATGTTATTGTAATTTAGGAAGGTAGCAAGGTAAATGTCGAGATAACGAGGGTGTATTAACTGGGTGAAGGGGATCAGCTAGGAGTCTGTCAAGTGTTTCACTAACAGGCCACGGGGCACCTCGCGAGGGGCCAGCGATATAGGTGAGCAGCATGGGGAGCAGCTCTACCCTCCTTACACCTTACGGCACGAGCAAAACAATCGGAAACACAAACCTGTCGCAACACGCACCCTTGCCAAAACGGCGAAATAATTCCATTACTGGGCATCAACTGAGGAAACGATATGGAAATGAGCGTGGAAACCGAATATACGAAAACGCGAACGACCGAACGTGAATGCGAAAGGCGATCGATCGAAAGCTTGTTGCGAGTTGTAAGTAAACAGATCGAAGCGTTGCCTCGAATCCCGCCAAATGCAACGACAGCTGTGCGTAGCTCGTAGCGCGTAGCCGCCGCGCGCTGTAGAGGCGCCACCGGCCCTATTATTATTATTTGTAAACAAGCTGCGGGCGCGCGGGCGGCGGGCTGCGGGCGGGGAGCGCGCGGGCGAGAACGGGCGAGCGCGGGCGGCGGGCCGGCGGGGGGGTGGTCACGTGACCCGCCGCCATTGGCCGCCGCGCCGGCAGCTGCATGCCCGCGCTAGTCCGCCGCCGACCGCCGACGAGACTGCACGCGCTTTCACTCCCGCGTCGCAACACGCACCGACGCGATCGCGATCTGCAGCCCTTTTTGTTTATTTTTCGCGCGCGTCCTTCGGGCCGTTTTGTGTTTCGGAGCAGCGAGACGAAGAAAAAAAGGAGCGGATGGATCAAGCGACCGGAGAAGGTAGCGCGAGTTTGTAAAGTTTTGTGCGACTTGGAAAGTTGTGGAAGTGTTTGTAAAGTAGTATAGTGGAAGCTTCTGGTTGTTTTTGTGATGTTAGTTGGGCAGGACGACGGCGGTGGAGCGTGACGCGGGCTCCGGTGCCGGCTCGCGCGCTTCCGCCAGAGCTTTCGTTGTGCTTTTGCGAATTGATCCCCGTTTTCCTGCCGTGGCCATGCCATTGTCACAACACAAGGATTGCAAAACATCAACAAAAATTATGTTTAATGGTTAAATTAACTGTTCTATATAACATACATATATTCAAGTAAAACTTTAATAACCTTATAAAAGAGGAATGTTGTTTGAAACGTTGTTGACAAGATGAGTATGCGCAGGAACACGGGGTGTAGAGTAAATTAGTGCGATGATACATCGGCATGTCATAGTTATTACGCATGATTCGCTATTTATCCTTTAATTTTATTAGTACACTCAAAATGTCATGTTGTAAAAAAAGTAGAGATATTAAAAAAATAGTGCATTTTGCTTAGATATCAAATTAGTTAAATAAATTCTGTGCAATGGATTGAATATTTTTAAATTTTAATTTACTACTACATAAATCTAATAAGATGCCCGAAACTGAAAATGATCTTACTTCTCATTAGATATGTAACTAAAATACTACGCTTATTTTGACTTAGTTTCTTCTGTTCTGTAGAAAATTCTGTATACTCTAGGCTTTAAACGTGTAGAGACTACTATTATTCATTGTAAATACAATGTAATTCTAAAAAATATATCCTCGTTTATAATAATATGTTTTGTATACATACAAGTATATACTTGTATGTACTCGTATATAAAATAAATATTAATACATAGGTAATAAGTTTCAAATTGTTTAAAAAATTATATTAAACATAGCATGCTCTATGCGTATAATATATTAAAGAGCATAGACCACTACATAAGGGATTAGAAGAACGGTCATAGATCGTAATTTCTTTCTAACTGTAGTAGTTGCTTTTTCAAATGAAAAAATCCTGTTGTTCATTTCCCTTTGAAAATATATTCCTATAAAAGTAATATAACTATACTTCTACTTAATATCATTCACTTCAATTGTAAGCAGCACCACATATCTTAAAACAATGCCAAGACAATTGAAAAATAAAATGATTCCTGTCTTTGATAGTTACAAACAAGTACATACATAGTGCGCGCTCTACATACATTATTTACGATAAGAGTCTATACGGACGAGCAGTTAACAGCGAAGACGACCCGGACGGTCCCACGGAATAATCGAATAAATAATACGCCTTCCTCCCGTGGATGCGATAATGGCGAGTCAAGTTCAGTGCGGCCAATGAAAACAAATAAACAAATTGGCCAATTTCGCCGCTGACTGCCGCTGACTGTCGCTGTTGATGGTGAATGGTTGTGCAACGTACTTCCTTTGGGCTATGCTTCCTTTTTCTAGATTTGTGGGTTTTGGATTTTGTTGTCTATGTGTGTTAGAAGCTGCTGGTTTATGGTTCTGCCGGTTAAAATTTAGGTGTAAGTTCCATCTTGCAAGGCTATTAGTTTTTTTAATAGCTAAATGCTACTTTATATTTCTTTGTATATTTGTATATTTCTCTGATTGCCAAGGATATGTATTTTTTTTTATAATTTAAGCATAGCTTGCTTCCTAAGACACAAGTTTGTCAGTTTGAGCTCTATTAAAGATACGAAAAAGATCTTTATATATATAAATATACGTATATTGTTATTTTCTAAATGTTAAAATATATTAATTGAGGTTAAGATGTATTATTTAAGGATATCCCGTTTTGAATCAACGTTCAGTCGTTTGTAAAACATTCATAAGACGCGCTTATAAAGTACCAGTAAATACCTACCTTCCAAAAGTTAAAACTTTTCCTTCTCTACCTACGACATACAGACTAACATTGAATTATTGTACAGACCTATCCCATCTCTATATTTAAAGCTCGTTTATTACTCTTATTTATTAACAATGTTTAATAAGAAAAAGATGAAGATAGTTCAAAACATTTGTTCCGAAAATTTGGAACGAGTTATCACAATTTACTGATTTTATTAAACGGTTTTATCCTATTTCTTTATTCGGTTATCCCACAATATCACTAAATAATAATTTAATTTAATTATCACGGCTTACCCTGTTTGGAAAAATTTGCGATCACTCTTGATACTTCTGTTTTCGTGAACTTAATTATCATTTTAAAAACAACGATCTAAATACAATAAATATCCCCCCGAGTGAAACAAACATTGTTGACAACCAGAATCAATTTTGAATTCAATGGCAATAAAAATTGACTACAAGAACAACAATTTTTGCTAATGTGCCATTTCTCATTAATTCTTGCACTTTAGCTAGTAAAGTATGTTTCTCTTTTAAATGTGTCAAAACTCTATTTTTTATATGTCAATGAGAAATCCATAACACGCTGAATAATTTTTGTTAGAAGACATTTCATTATATCTCATACCTCAGCTGGACTACAATGGTTCTACATCAATTGTAACATTAGATTCTACCCCCTTAAAATTTATACATTAAAGAAAGTGCAGTAGTTCCAAAGATGTGCGTGTACAAGCAGATCAAGCAATTAAAAAATTAAACCTCGAATAAGCTAAATCTAGAATTATTAATACAAAATATTTATAATTATAAGAACACTATAACTTCTAAATACCTTTCACTTATTAGAAATGTTGCCATATACAAATAAATGTCAATCTTCGAGCCGTCAAATCGACAAGCACCTAATATGTACAATATATTAAATCGATTCATATTTTCTTAAGGATAATCCGCATCTTATTGCTCCTAAGTAAACTAAGGGTTTCGGTTTTCATATTGAATGTATAAAAGCTTCGCGTTCAAACATTCGCTGGACAAAGTTTGCGAGTAATTGACGATATTTTATTTAGACGGAGTCTCGCCGGTGAACGTTCGGTGGCATTGTATCAGAGATCGCACTCCTCTCTATTTCGGTGCTCATTCAATATATTCGCGGATCGTTATTGGTAATAAGTGGCGTTGTAACGTCTAGTGTGCTCGTAGACTAATTATGTGTTGCTTTTTATTCTTTTACATAGATTATATTGATCGGCCTAACAGTTATAGGATTGTATTTTATATATATTCTTTATTGCATAAAATAAACAAACATACAGTAATATAAAATGAAAAAATAGTTGACAAGGGTGGTCTTATTTCTAAAAGATTTTATCTGGTATTGAAAGAACAATTTTTTAAAAATTCTAAAAAAATGATTTGAAACAGTTAAAATTTGTGTTTTAAGGTAATTTTTTTATACTTATCACTTGTGTGTTTAAAAATTAGAGGCTTTTGTAAATAATGTAATTTGCTCTATTTTCGCTATTGTATATAAAAACTCTTAGAAATTTTCAATATTCTTTTGATATTATTGATACTAAAATATAACTTCAAAAGTAGACGTTTAACTAATGAAATTTAATATTATAATTTTTATATATTCTATTGAAATTTTACCTTGCACTGCATCTATACTAGGTTTGTATAAAGTTACCTAAATGAGCAGATGTAAATAGTTACTTCGGTAACATAGTAAAATTTAAATAATGGCTGTAATTCAAAAAGGAAACAATACTAAATCATATAGTGCATGTGTGACTTCCTTCAAATTTAGTCAGTCTCATAGGTGTAAGTACAAAAAATACTCAATTTCCGATGTCGCATCTGATAGTAAAAGACGTATGCACAAAAAATCTTTACAAAACTATAACAAACAGAGTTACTAATGCGTTTGAATTTCTAAAACTATTCAAATTAGAACTCTATCGTGTACACAATAGAGTTTAAAACGTAGAGATTTAATTTTGTGCATTATAAGTTAATATTGTGAGGTATTAAGGCATAAGAAAAAGTGGTAGTGTGGGAAAGATTGTTGTAAAAAACGCCACATCTGCGTCTCTATTCATAATTCGAGTGCCTCAATGGGATGGGACGGTAACTCTATATCGGTATTCCTATCATTGTACTGTCTTAATCACGGGCCGTCTTTTGTTTTATATGTCACGTCGCCGGCGTCACGTCACTGACGTCACGTCACACTTTAGGTATGAATTTCGGTGTTTTTGTACAGCGAGACATGTGCTCATAATTTATGCACGCGATTCACTTTTTGCTTTATTAAAAGACAAGATGTATTTGTTTTATTAAAATATCTTTTCGAGGAATATTTTTAAACACAAAGATGTTCGTGTCATTGTCGTGTAGAGTTTTTTGTACTAAAGTGCGATAAAAGGTGTGATATGTATGCTTGTATTTTGCTTTAGTGGTTTAACTGTAGGTAATAGTTCTCAATCACTTTGAATTAACCTTTTTTACTGATTATTTGAAAATTGAACAGTTCCGTTAATAAATAACTAGAAATTATAAATTTTACTTAAAGCTTATTTATTTAATGTTGACCTGTAAAACAAACGTATATAAATTAAATTATAAAAAAATATTGTAAAAATATACAGATATGTATATTTTGTGTGAGCTTTATAAAGGCGGCGTTACAGCTGACTGTAAACGCAAATATTGCGGGTTTAATTCAAACATAAA
Source organism: Heliconius melpomene rosina (assembly GCF_056956725.1). NCBI lineage: Eukaryota > Metazoa > Arthropoda > Insecta > Lepidoptera > Nymphalidae > Heliconius > Heliconius melpomene. The sequence continues at coordinate 1,895,852 of NC_140401.1, read as the reverse complement.
CATAAAATAACATTTCTGCCACTGAATAAACAATTTCTCGAAAATATAGCGGAAAGCGACGAACTTAGTGTCTTAACACTAAGTTCTTTCTGCATTTTCCGCTAAAGTTCCGCGTAAAGTTACGTTTAATTTGCATAATAAAAAATATTGCTATTGTACATATCAAAAGTAAAATTAAGTATAAACCGTCTTGAAATAGTGAATATTATTATAGTTGCATATATAATAGCATAAAACAGAGTCTATACTATAATAATGTGATGTACGTATCCTGTGTTTGTGGTTAATACGAGTATATTGACGGCGTTCGCGGGAGCGGTCAGAAATTGCTGCGCCATAGAGATTATACGCTTAAATAAAGGCTGACAGTATAGAAAATTCCTTATTCATCTATAAATATATACTTTTAAATTTTCGACAAAGTGTAATTTAATCTGTATTATTATATTATATCGAAGTCCCAGTCTCAATACCTCCTATAAGTAGTATAAAGTTTGCATGATTGATAGATATAGCGATCGATAAGTTTTATCAGTAAAAAGATCAGTGTAACGGAGATATCAGTTTCCGGCGCAGGTATTATGCGCAGGCGCCGGATGTGATACTTTGTATAACACAGCCGGTAGTGCTATAAAATTTATTTAAGTAAACCAATACTTTTAAAACTTTATTGCTTGGAGTAGGTGCGCAGCAATTCATAAGCCACATTACATTTTAAAATATTTTTTTTCATTCTCTTCAAAGTTCGCGACAAAAGAATGACGATAAATCTGGCTGCATTACCAAAAACGCTTACATTAAAACATCTGTGAAACAATGGGTATTGCATTAACGCGCGCATTTCCAACGGCGTCGCAAAAGCGAAAACATGAAAATAGCGAGCAAACTTCAAGTTCAGCTTTCAACATTCAAGGATTTCCGAACGTCATCTAAACGTGGTGCGTCGTTGCGCCAGAGCGCGCCACAACGAGCCAGGACAAAAAGGCGACAACATCCGATGCTAAAAATAAGCCGTATAATTACAGCGCAAAGCTGAAAGCGCAATGCTTTCGCTGCAGCGGTTGTACGGTTGCCCTTGACAACCGAGACCCAGATACTATCGCGTTCCGCACGCACACGCGCGCCGCTCACGCACACACGCGCGCCGCCGCATGCACACACGGGTCCTGGCGCACACAAACGCGATCGCCAAATAATAAAGCACGCACACTAGTCCGTAGTTGCGTTCCGTTCCGACTGAGCTTTTTAATCTTTTTTTTCGACGAACACTCTTTGTGCGCATCTACAAAGAGTTTCGCCTTGTGATTACTAGTCGGGACATTTTGATCGCACTTTTAAGGCTTGATGACGCAATGTTGGAGTGATTTTCTTTTGATTTTTAGAAATTAAATAAAGGCATCAAGGCTGTGCAAGGATTATAATATATTTAAATCCCTTTCGTAGTTTCTTTCAACATGACCGCTACAAATCCGCATTTAAAAACTAATTTAATGTTTAATATTTTCATCACAATTCAAAATACTACGTTTAAGTAGTAATCTTAGCGAGAATCGTTCCGACTTTAAATAGAGGCTTTGATGGTCCTTACGCGAATTCTCAGTTAGTTCCGACTTCCGAAAATGTTCAAGTGGCGTAAGTTGTAGATGTATAAAACTTTCCTTTCCCCAGGAAAATCGACTCGAGGGGTTGAAAAAGTTGAAACAAGCATGTTTGCAATTCAGCTTCTTTTTGTAGGATAAATAAAAGACATGTTTTCAAGTAACTAATCTCAATTTCATGATAGGAAAAAGATATTCTTGTACTAACTATAATATTACTTGCATGTTAATAATACATTGATATATTTAATCATAGACCACACTGAACCATTTTTATTAAAAGCTTTTAATATTATAAATAAATTCCTATTTCTATTTTAGAATTAGTTTTAAGTAACATGTCAAAAACAATACAGTTAAAAATAAAATGCTATCAAAAACGCGGTTTTAAATTGAATTCTACCAAAATAGTTGTCTTAAAATAGTGGCTCCGAAATAGAGCGTAGCACTAGCGTACCCTTCTATTAATAGTTTGTTTACAACAGCAACACGTGACGAGATATTTCAATAGTTTGGGACGTACAAAATATTTTGTGAAACATGTAAATTATATGAAATTTTCTGAGAAATTCTGCACTGCAAGATTGATAAAAAAGTCAATTTAAGAGATGTTTTAGTTTTTTCATGAACAGATTCTAGGACATAATCAGTATAGATTTTTTGTATTGTAAATATTTTTTGTTAGGACAGCATCTATTTGAATTTAGGCGGAAACTTGGGAAGTTAAGAAGTAATTATCTTAACATAGGGTTTTTTTCAACTAACTGTGCTATTTACAAGGTACAACATAAAACTAAAATAGATACCTATACAATAATCGTCAATAATATCAATATATGCAATCAAAAATCGACGTCATCAAGTCCTTTAAAATAAAAACGGGGTTATATCTTACGTTGATTGTTGATACTATTTACATCGCAAATTGGTAAAACAAATGGTTTCATTAAAATTTGTAAATAAAAATTTTGAGTTGAAATTCAAAAAATATCTCTTTATTTTTTTTAAATGTATTTTTTAATACGACCAAAATTAACTAATTAACATTAAACTAGTGTCAGTTATGCAAGCATGCTTCGCGCCATCGATTTATGCACGCTTCAAAACACAGCATACGCATGCGCTCTCTCGTGCGTAATAAATATACCTGAGCGTTGCCATATTTTTAAATAACAACTCGATGTCATAGTTTCACAAAGAATTAGTACATTTGATGGTTTATTGTCCACAGACCGGTGCAGGCCGCGCGGATAACACCGGCCAGCCTCCGCCCGCCAGACACAGAACTGAAGAACAAAATCAACCAAAAGCCACAAAAGCCTCAAACCAAAGCCTCCAGTCATATCTTTCGTTTCAAAAAAATTATATAAGCACTATTTTTTAATACCTTTTAACGATAAAATTTACGCAAATAGTATACGCTAACTCCCAAACAGTACAAATTAATTTAAGTCTGAAGTGATCGGTATTTACAATAAAAGAAGCCTTCAAAAGTTTAAAAGAGAATCTATCAACGACCAGTATTTTAACGTTCCAAAATAAAATAGATCGTTAAATGAGTGCACAAATATTTTATTAATAGTTAAAAATTTAATACAAAAACGAACCAATTCCTCGAGCATTTTTTAAAATCAGCCAAAGATTTTTATAAGCCTTAGATATAAGATAAGATAAGACTCAGATAAGTTAACTGCCTGTTGTTAAGGACTTTTTATATAATTTATTTGATAGTGAGAAATCGAAGATATTGTGATTAGTGTAGTGTCAACCAGTGTGCCGTATAATCGTAACTTAAGTGCTATTTAATATATCGAGGACGTAACGAAGCCAGTTCAAAGAGTACAAATTATCAAGTTCCAGTTCAGTTCCGAGTGTTCAGTACAACGTAAATAGACTTAGTAGAGCTTATTTTTTCTAAAGATAGGTGTGAATAAGAGTGACGCGATGAGGTTGCGTCGAGGTAACACGTCATGAGCGAAACGCTCCGTAGTGAGGCGGGCGCGGATAGCGCGCATTTGCCGCCTTTCTCAACCTTCGGCGAGATGGCCGAGAACGAGCAACGGATACTCACCGCCGACACCCGGCTCCTCGACCCGGGCTGGGAGTACTACGAGAGGACCGGCGACACGGTGTCCGTGATCGCCAGCCAGCCGCAATACCGGCCGTGGGAGTCTATGCCTATCACCGTGAACTCGAAAGATGCAATACTCCGGGCTGGCTTCTCATCCCCTCTTGAATATCAGTCTGTTACGCTACAGCCAATAGCGAACAAGCTACCGTCCTTCCAAAGCCAATTTCAAACATTTCCAGAAACCACAGTCATACCAGAAACGGGGCTCCCAAGTGTGACGCCAGTGCCCGTCACAACCAGCCCAACCCCTAGCGCGAGTCCTAGTCAGTTAACCCAGCTCACGCAACTCACAACTCCTTCATCACCACATCTGACCACTCTGGCACAGGTGGCTCCTCTATCTACAACGCTAACGACACTGTCACCTGTAAATGCCACAACATTCCATACTTTAACTGCTGTAAATGCTCGGAGCTATCCAATTGTCCCCGCGCCTTTGCAAGCACGAGAACTAGCACCAGCTGGTCAAACATACATCGATGACCGGCACATACAGCTGTACCAGCCAAACATTGCGACAATAAATGCGTTTCCTACACAAAACGGTATATTACATCAAAACGGAACGCTTCTACATCAAAATGGCAGTTTAATACAAAATATTCAAAGCCCTACCGTTGTTCATGTATTGAAAAATGAACCATTCGATGTGAAATCTCTACAAGACAAGTACACACCGAACGGATTACATCATAGTAATTTCCAAAATCCCATGTTGATAGACAACGGATATGACAAAAAAAGTAACGGTTTCGGAAGTGGCTCTTCACCAACACGATCAGATTTTCGAAAGAAGGAGAGACGGAAAATGCGAGCAAATAGTTCTGAGTCCGACGGCTCTAACATGGAAATGGGGTCAGAAAGTAGTGGCCAAGTTGCGGCAGTGTCATCTACTGCCGGCTTCAAATCTCCGATGCATGGAGCACCGCCAATGAACACTGGACCAATGGAACTCGATGATATATCGAGTGAAAAACAGGTGAGTATCTTAATATTTTAATTATGAAATAAGTTTTCTATACAAAATTTATAATTATTTGTGTCTGCCAATCTTAAGTAGGACATATTGGCAGTCTGCTTTCGTTGTTGATCTAACATTAATGACAAAACTACATTCGGTTAAGAACGTACCAACAGGTAGGGGGAGAGCTATATTACACCAGTCAATATAAGCTACCTCAGAAACGACCTAACTAATACATTGAGTAAAATATTTAGTAGTAATAAACTAGTTAAGCGCGGCGTTGAGTTCTGCTACTCAACACATTAGACGCCTCTGGAATTCGGCGGAAAGTGGGGAGCGGAGTATCTTAAGACTAGGCTCCCTTTTCCTAGCGTACTACATACGGGATACAGGGTGAAGCTGTTTAATAAATTATTTTTTACTATTTCAACTCTGTCAAAAATACAAATGAATAAAATGTGAGTTATATTCACAATAATTGGGCCAATAAAATTAGACCAGACAACAAATCTGTTTCCGGGAATTGGCAAATATAGATAGAATATATAGAATAGCGAATAGTCGACGCAAGATATGAGGATTCTCTGAATCTCATCCGATAACACGGCGACGGCTCCGGCACATATTCGGAACTTCGAAAAAGGGAAAGTTTTCCAGTAATTCCACCTTTTATTATTCGTGAAGCTGTTTTTATTCTCAATGCCGTGTTCAAAATGGCCGAACTCTCTGTCTTCGCGGCTATAAATTTTATAGTTAGCCGATTCGCTTGCTCCTCCGATAAATTAACTTCCTCTCTCATTTAAAACACAAATTAAAGTACGACGGACGATTTACGCGTGTCCTGCTTTGAAATTTTCACGAGCTTTTCTACTTTTTTCTTTCGCTAAGCTACCTTAAAATAAAAAGCGTGCCTCTATAAATATTTAAAACCTTCAACAGGCAGAAAATGTTTATAATAATTTATTATTGTATTTAAGAATGTGATTTCAATATAATATTAACGCTTAATCCAACAGAAACATACAAAAAGAATTATTACAAACTAAGACTAATACCAATTGAATATTTCTTTTAATAACAAAAACGAAGTTACAGAAATCAATTAAAGACATAAGAAAAACTTCTAATTTCTAGAAAAGGTTCATACTAGTGGCATTCCATTACAAATGTCAGCATTTCCTAGTCTAATAATGAACACCTTTGCCTGCGCGCAGCTGCTCACATCTATACTAGAGTAATTACATGCGGCGCGTTTACCTTACTATTAGAAGTTTGTTAAATAACTACAACTTAATTACAATAATATGAAATAATTATTACGAAATTCACATTAATGTAAATATCACCGGTTTTTTGCGGGGTAGCAACAGACTTATTATTATTACAACTTTATTTCTCTTTTTTCAAATTTATTTAAATATTGCTGGGTGGGGGAGTCAGGATCGATTAAAACAAGTATATTTATGTATATTTAAACTAACATAAAAAATTGGTAGTTGCAATCGTAGGTTAGTTAAACACGCCCCAATTCTAGGATGAAAATGAATAATTAAGGTAACATTCTATCTTAACAAATTAAAACTGACACTGTATCAATTGTTTAAGAAAATTAATAAAACTAAATAAACTAGGTATTTTCATAAAAGAAAAACAATATTAAATTTATACATGTTTTTCTGATTATAACGTGTTTAAATGTTTAATAGTAATACAATTGCGTAGTATTTGATATAAAGATTTTATCGAACACCTCATTAGCAGCACGCACATGGTAATATTAAAATTAAAATTTTATAATGACAATACTGTTAGGCTATTCAGTTATATCAAATTTTCACGTGATGCCATTGTTTCTTAGGACTGTAAACCATTGTAATTACTGACATATAAAAAACAAGACTTTAGTAATTATTTTGGAATATATTTAATATTTCCTTAATGTGAAACATTCCTTGGTTAAAATGTAACCGACTTCCTTTCATAATTCTTCAGAGGGAGGCTTTTATTTTTCGGTATTACAAACGATATTACAATAAGCTTTGAGTCGTACGAATGAGTCAAGCTGGGAAAACCAAAGTTTCCTAGAAACTGAACTCATAACAGGCAAGGGACGATGTAGGATAGATATATTTAACATTTTTAATCAACACAAATATTAAACTAATAGATGATAAATATTCTGTAATAAATAAAAGTATAATATAATTATAATGTACTTATTTATTAGAAGTAGTAAATAACCTAGTTAAACTAAACGCTAATATAAAGTTATAGAAAATGTGACATTTGTACATATATTTTATTTTTCTATTAATACATCCTATATAAAAATTGTAAAACTATGCTTACTGATATTTAAAGTGAATGCCTTTATATTTATATTATTAAGTTTAAAGTTAGACCCATAGTTTAATGCTTTCAAAATGCATATGTCTGGTGCAAACGGGTTTTATTAGAATATTGTTTATTGACTACCGTGACATCTGCCGTAGAGCAAAGGTGTTAGAATTTGAAAAGATAAACGCATATAGTGTTAATTGAATAAAAATATTTTACAATTTAACTAACTTTTATGGTTTTACTTTAAAGTAAAATACAATAAAAAAGTAAATAATACGTGAATTTTTAAATTACCAAACTATTATATTATTATTAGTATGTAAAAACAAATTCCCTTTTTATAACGCGTCAGCTGTTTGTCGGGAACAATCGAGCGATTTCAATCGCGATAGTAACATGGATAAAATGGCGGCTTCGCATCACAGCTGTATATAATTTTTATGGTTATAAGTTTATTCCGTCTTGTTTATAGATAACTATGGAATAAGTGCAATAAGTTGATAATATGTTTGCTCTAATAAAATGATTTATAAATAAAATATGAAGCCGTAGTGACGCATTGGGAAAGCGATGGTAGCAGTTTCCATTACCATTCGGGTGAATGCATAATTATTCGGAATAAATATATGATTAATATAAAATTTCTTGAGGACAACAGGATTTCTTAACAATTGATTCACTCTGCCTTCAGGATTACTAAATGCTGGAAAAACATGCATCTGTAAAAAAATACTAAGAGAAACAAATTTTGTTCGCCCCGATTGGCTTAATGTCTCTAGCTAGTGCGGGCTATGTAGTGGCATCCAAGTTTCGCCTAACTTGACTAGAGAATATATTAAAATAGGTTATAGAGTGAGTTTCAAATCAATAATTTTACCTCTACCCAAGCTTATATCTATGACGCTAGAATAATATAAATAACAAATTATACAAAAAGACTCATAATATTAAATTTGTAAATCTTTCTAAAATTATATGTCTTCTTAGCAATATATATCTAATTTATCAAATTGTATAGATCAGTGATGATATCTTAATACAGCTTTAACACTATAATTCAATACAAACGTTAACAAAGATCGATATCGTCGCCGTCACGATCGAGCGCAGGCGCATGACGCGAGCCAGACGAGTCATTAACGAGCTCAGAATGCGCCGAAATTGTTGTCTGACTTTGAGCATAATTGCAATCTTTGTGTCTATACGGATGTTTCGACACACAAACCTAATATTGGGAGCGAACCGTTTCAATATGTCAAAATTAATCAGTTTCTCTATTTTCCCTTTTTTTTATTATATTTTTTCATTAAGAGTTAATATATATATATATTTTTAATTCTGACAAAGAAACAATAAATTTATATAACCTTGTACTCGCCCACCGAGGGTTCCGTGCCAATTTTAAAATTGTATGTCAATGGGGGATAAAACTAATAAAAGTTCACTAACTTGCAGTTATGCACTCATTTTGTATGAAATGAAGTGTAATTATATTTTTCTATGAAATACCTACAAATGCTGACCTAAAGCACCCCTGTAATCTCATTGCACTTACGATATACTTATCTTCCTTCCGATATAAGCTATTACTGTATCCACAAACTGCTTAGACAATTTATAAGAACTTTATTGCCCCTTGGATGGTAAAAAGCTAAACTAGCTTCAACTTTAGTCAAATTGAGATAGTGAAGAGCTTAAGATGTGAATTGATTTTTTCTTCACCGTCCATGGGACGAACGTTTACGTTTTTAACTACTAACGACTTTATTTAGTCGGTAAAACAAGTAACGTCTGTCATTAATGTTAGATCTACCAGCCAACTGACTGCTTAATAATTGCTGCCCTCAATGAAGTATCCGTATCAACTATTCGTGTAAGTTGTAACACCAAAATATTATAAAGGATAAAATTATTTATATCAATTTTATCAGAAACTAGACTAACAAATTGACTCAATTCTAGTACTTCCCGTCACAGACAAAGAAGAAAAGAAAGAGATGTGGCGAATGCATCGGATGCCAAAGGAAAGACAACTGCGGCGACTGTGCACCGTGCCGCAACGACAAGTCCCATCAAATATGCAAGCAACGTCGGTGCGAGAAGTTGACAGAGAAGAAGGTGAGAATTTTTATATTATTATCTATAATATTATAAAGACTATTCTGCTTTTAAAGCTGCATATGTTATGACAATCAATATTCATTATAAAATTTTATTTACATTTGAATTTCTCAATTCAACGTCTATCGATGATAATAACATACATATAATATCCACGATAATGGCGGCATACATCGATAGTTTCACAAAAAAAACGATACAGGTGATATTAAAAAGTATTTTCGTTAATACGATGTGAAGTCAACTGAAAAAACTGAATCGATTTGTGAATGACGCAAACACTTTGTATGACTTATTTACGAGGCACCATTTACATTAATTTATTCGTCTGCATAGATTAACGCCATCTTGTTTTGCGTTGTCGGTTTCGCGGTCTTTGTAAAATGGCGGAAGCAATGTGTTTCACTTTATAACCTGTATGTACAGACGCTATGACATCCTCACAAATATTATATTATTAACGGCTATTGTAATATATTTCATTTTAAGTGAAACGAGCGTCCACTTATTTTCCAAACTAAAATTAATGTAGGTATAGATCAATTTAATACCTAAACCATAACCCAAAAAAAAATGAATTGAAATTATCGGGGATATTTATTTAGCGACAACTTTGAAAGTATATTTTTCGATTCGAAATTCAAAACAAAGACTGGTGATTACCATAAAACTGTAATAAAAACAACTGCAAAGTTAATAGCCCATGAAAAATCGTAGGCAATCTCTTTTAGCGTTATTTTTTTTTCTGAAATTGATATTGTGATAATGGTAACGTTAGTTGCGCTATATTTTGGTTTTAAAGTAAATGTAACAGTCTATATAAAGTGAACAACTGTTTTGTATGAAATAAAGCCTTTTTTTATTTTATTTATTTATTTAATTGGGATGTGTCATAGTCATAAAGATTATTGATTTATTTCGTATAACTACAAATTAGACTTCATAAACACGCTTACTAAAGTTAGTTGCTTATGACAATTATATTTCAGCTAAAATATATATCATTTTAGCAATATTACCTGTTACTTTTCAATCATAATATTTCATATATTATAGACATTTGAAGGAATCAATCTGTAAAGAAAGAACGACACGTGAAAAGTGGATATTAGGAACCAAATTGCTTCGTAAACAGGATTCACGCTATACGTACCTAATGGTTATATTTATACACGTTGGCGATATTTTAGAACAAATTTCAGAAAACATTTTTAATATTTACAAAAAAAACGGTAATAATAATAAAACTATTTTAATAAAATGAAAGAAAAAGTATAATAATTAATATTGAGCAGATTCCGAAGGAAAACTTTCGGCAGAAACTTGAGAGAAGAAACCTACTTGACTTAATTTACGATTATAAGTTAAGGGCTGCAAAGTAACTTAAACTTAGCAAATTAGTTTTATAACAACCGCCGTAAAGCCGAGCCAGGGAGAGAAGGGAGACATTCCCTGTTCTGTTCACCTTTATTTAAAGCCTTCTGAAGCAATTATGCTGTGCCTGACGTTTTTACTAGTGTTCTCATTATAATGGCATCAATTTATGTGGATTCTATGACTATTAAATGAAGAATTGTATTATTTATGAGCTTAAGTGATTAATTAATTTTGGGGCAGATAATATAATGTTACTAGGAATTGTGATATCTTATTTCATTCAATCATTTATTTTCTTAACGATTCTTCATATTACAAGCGCTGTATGCGAATTCAGTGTTAATGTAACTTACATTAATGGTCCAGCATACTAAAAAATATTTAGATTTTTTGTGAAAACAGTTCAATATTTTTTCGCACAGAGTTTTACAAGGGAAAATAGATAGTTATAATTGAATGCCTATATAAACTAAATAAAGAAAAATATTTAAAAATACCAACATATGTAGGCGTTGACATATTATTCAATACGTTGACATAATAATAATTAATTAATAGAGAAATTAATAATAACTACATACATATTTATATAGATCGATGTTTTTTCTATAGCGGCGTCACAGGAACTAAGTAAATCTTATTTAAACAAGCTGTGACGTCCGTTACCGTCTTTTTTTCAAGTTTAGTAAAACCTCACAAGATTATTTATATTATGGTTCATATGTCGCCCACATTATCCGTGCGCACGAGTCGCGCAATGTGCTCGCCAGCTGCGCGCGCGCTCCAATCAAAATCGATGCAGTGGATACACCTCTAGGATCTTTATCATAGGCCGATCCTACCTATTGTCGACCAAAGGTGCCTTTTTGTTAGTGTTTTTGTATCAGGCAGATGTTACAATTGTGTACACTTTATATAAAATTATAATCTTTTTTATCAACATGATTGTGATTAAAAATCTTTGAGCTTAAGTGTGAGCATGTTTCGTTACTACTGAATGAACACGCCATTCACATTTTTAAGTTTTATGCATTTTGTTTTTGAATACGTTTTTCACTAATATTGAACAAGTAAGCTTACTGAAACTTTTAAATACGTTGAACTAATTTAGGTCAACAGAAAATAGTCTTAACTAAATAAAAACCAATGAATTCTCGCTTTTCCTGTTAGAACTTCACGAACAATATAGCAATAAACATTACTGACAAACTTTCTTACAAATCCACTGCTTTTATCGCAGGTTTTAATGGCTTTTTTGTTTTGTAGATTGTTTACTTTAATCGACAACCTTTTTTGCACCTAAAATAATGCCAATGAATACTGTCGCGACATCTTGAAATTAAAGTAGATTTATTAACAGAACATTATATTGTAGGATACCCCAATTGCTTTGCGCTAATAACATTATGTCTAGGTCGTTGATATTTATGAGAATAATATTGCTCGGGCCTTACTTGTATAGTTTTATGATTCCTTAGGCTGCTATAATCAAATACTAATAAACATAAATATAACTTATAAAGAATACTTACTCTTATTTTATGACGTTTTGCAATGCTTCTACCAAATAATTGTATATTAAATCAAGATGATTATAATTTTATTCATCTTTCAAATAACGTATTATAAAAAATTGGAATTAAATGTTATTGAAAACTATTGAATTGATATTAAAAGTAATATGAAATCAAAACTTAGCTTTATAGCACTTTGACAGATCAAAGATATTCCCGCCAACGAGTAACACAGATAAAAAATAAAGAAAAAAATTCGCTATGTCGTGGCACGAAAAAAAATCGATTTTACAAACAGGGGTCCTGCCACGTGGGTGGACCACGGATATAACGGTTGAGTTGTTTTTTTTTGGCACGCGCCAAGGGCCGGTGATTCATGGGCCGGCAGATGGTTCAGGTTTTTGTGCTATCAGCTGATGTAACGGGCAGATCGATGTTAATGATGCATCTTGCTTTCTTAATAAAGGTTGTGTAATCAGCTTTTTTTTTATTGTGGATCGAGTACGTTTTAAACTTTTTATTACTGACAAGTGAAAATTTTAATTGAGATGAGTTTTTAATGGACCCGTACGTGCAAATATTTATTATTGATTTTTAATTTTATATTAAGCTTTTAGTTATGTTTTTTAAATATATATTTTTTCTAATATAAAGTCTCTATGCTTAATATTTAGTTTATATTTTTTTTTATAAAAATAATTTTATTCCATGCGTACTTTTTTATCTGTCATTATAAAAACCAAATGAGGTATATCCTAAAGAATATAACTAGTTTTATTGAAAACAGTCTCACAAAGCACGTTCGTTGGACATGAGACATTGTTATTCGATTATAATTTAAAACATTTATAATAGTATTCTTTATATATTAAAAAGAAGGGTACGGACAATCAATCCTCTCAAACAGGTTTACGTATCAGCCCTGTTTTATAATTTAAAAATATCAAGTCTACATTGTACGTTTAACTTCGAAAAATCTCAAGTAATCTTAAAATTGCGAAAGCTCAACAAAACTCTTCCAACGAACAACAAATCAATACTTTTTCCTAGCGAAGACTACCCCAATGCACGCAACTAATTCATATAGCCTAGACATAAATAACTCTATCTATACGACCTCCTTTCTACACGAAACAGGTACACATACATAGAAAGATCTCGACCAATCGCGTCCCAGTTTCATAATATAGGTGCACTGTGTGTACAAGTGTGCGTAAGTGCGTGAGGGGTGCGTTGATGCACCCCTACTACGCATTCAGAACTATACAAATGCTGCGTTTTATTTATCATATTACTCTTTGAAATTTCATATTCCATAATCATTTATTAGAACTGACCGTGTAAATTAAAGGATTGGATAAAACGACATCGTTTTATACTTAAAAACGTATTTTCATTTTTTCAGTTAATAATATAAGCTTTTCCTCGGTTAAACTTTTTATTAAAGCTGTAGGTATATTATGTTAAAAGTTATTATTATAATTTTCCTTTTGAAACGACACGATAAATAATTAATTATAATTATTTTTGGTGCATTACGTGTGGATGGGCACGACCTCTTGCCATTAAGTAAAGCGGTGGTAGCAAGCGATGCGTTCAGACGCAATGCGGTGGTAAAATCGCGCGTGGCCACGCATACGCAGTTCCGCGCCCCGGGCTCTAACTATTCTAATGTAGCTTCAAGTACTTTTAACACATATTTAAAAAATATATTTTTCCTTTAAAGTGAGCGTGCTTGATGACTATGTTTGAAGTTTCATATAGTAAATGTACGATATAATATGAATTTGCTGAATTATATTTTTATAATTATTTAGTAGAGTCGGGTTGAAGCAATTATTGGGTGTTTTAAACATATTTTTTTGGTTATATTGTGATATATATTTTCACAAACAAAGTATAAAATTAGAATATCGTACAAATTCTATTTTTTACTATAATCTCTTTATACTTAACGCATTAGTTGACATTTTGATTTCATCACTGAATTCTTTTAAAATAAACTTTGAATATTATTTTTCTTCAAAAAAATCAATATCATTATTTTAATAAACCAGGTCATATATTTTTTTATTATAAAATAAAATTAACTAAAAAAAACAAAGGACTTTCCAACACCAAACAAAAAACCATTATACGAGCTTTTAATTTTTTAATGTCATCGCGTAGCAAGAAAGCTTAGCATAAAAATACCAAGTAAACATATATAACATTAAAGTTGATGTACGTGACGTGGTCTAGGCACAGGTTTCTACGCAACTTCTAGTTCATCCAGTTCATTAGAGGGTTCCCCACAGGCACGCGTCGGGGGCATGCAGCGTGAACGCCTCACCCCCGATATCTAATTCTGTCCTTAGAATCTATGCCTGCTATGTGCTATGAGAGCTATTGTTTTGATGGAATTTGCGTTATGACTACATTTATAATAATTATGTTTGTTGAGAAAAATTTAATAACTCTAGGTTATGAAATATTAGTTATGAAAATTTACAATTCTTAGTTTAGATATTATTTTGGAAATTATATTTTATAATCGAAATCTGATTTCAATCACGAAATTAAAGAATATGAATATGTCGTATATATATACAATATGATGTTTTACATCATGTTGTAAAATTTAATTTATATTTATATATTTATATATATATCTAATACATATTAAGATTTCTATAAATACTTTGCTTACTTAAATGTCTAATATTAGAAATTTGAATATCTCAATTATTTATTTCTTTTTTCGTATACAACATTTTCATTATAAAAAATCATTTTTCTCTTTATTCTCATGCAGTTATAATTAATGTGATATTATAACACTTAACACACCCACTCTAACATATTTATATTAAATAAAACCATTCAAATGAATAAAAAAAAATAAGAAAATATATAAAAAAAATAATTTCATATTTCCCTTCACGCAGCAACTTTTAATGGCAATTGTAACTACATCTCAAAAGCTGGAGTGCCATAAGCTACAGTACATACATAAGCACATTTTCCTACAGGAAACTGAGAATTTCTTTCTAGCTTATGTACTAGCTATGTGCTAGACGCTCCGCCCCCAGTGTACGCCTAACCCACATCTGCTGACCTACGCCTCGAATTGTGTCATATAAACACGTATTTTAATTCGATACGGTATTCATATTTAATTTTTTAGTTTTAATATTTGGTAACGTAAAAAAA
The DNA here is from genome assembly GCF_056956725.1 of Heliconius melpomene rosina. Classification (NCBI taxonomy): domain Eukaryota; kingdom Metazoa; phylum Arthropoda; class Insecta; order Lepidoptera; family Nymphalidae; genus Heliconius; species Heliconius melpomene. The sequence continues at coordinate 1,880,615 of NC_140401.1, read as the reverse complement.
TTAATTAGAATAAATAATAATAATTTAATTTTAAAAAACCTAATTACTGTTATAAAGTATACATACTTGTGGTTGCTCTACAGTATTTCAACTCGGCAAACACAATTTTTCAGAAAACGATTTATAAATTGACAAAGAGATTAATTAATAGCACAGCTTAAGGATAACAGTCGTATTTTGCATATTAAAAGGTATTGTTTTTTTTTTTTCAAATTATTTTTGAAAACATTGTTTTTCTTTGCATTGATTTTGTAAGACTTAATTTCAATAAAAGTCTATGTAGTCTATTTCTACTTTTGGTAAATATTTTAATTAACATTTAAAATTATATTAAAAACACAATACAAAAAATACTTTTATATCTTTTTATATTTCAATGAGTCTAGTTTACTATGATTAGTATTATTTCCTTTATAATATGAACTCTCTTGGTTCGTTCACCCAGTCTTGTAATGAAAGTACATACTTTACGTATGTGATGCACTTAGAAATATATACATTTATCGTACATGAGTTTAAAGACCGAGATGTATTCCTTTTCACCCCGTTACTCCTTGGCAGTACGTACAAGATGTTATTTAACCGTTTACCTCAGGCGATCCAGGTAATGAGAGCAAGGGTTAAAGATAGTTTATTTACTATGTAAAACTAAGCAATGCTTATGTACTGGCTAGAAGTCGAAGGGGGAACGCATAACCTAGTGAACGCACTGCCTACTTTACAAGAGGTATATAGGGGCGAACGGGGAAAAGCAAATACATACGATTCTTACGTGAACAGCCTTTTATGTTTCAACTCGTACACGCATTTCAAAGAATATTCTATTTCCTAGTAAATATAGGCGTCCCCATCCTACATCGTTTACTAGTATATCGTCAAACGAAACGCTTTTCCAATTTACAACACGGATTAACATACAACTTCTAATGGCACTACTATAAAATAAACTTTTTCATAATAAAATACACCTAGATATCTCACTATTATTATAATTATCAGCATATATCATGAGAATTACATTTTTAATTCCCGTCACTAGTAAACTTCCCGTTTATTTACGTCAACAAGTGACTTATTGCTGTACTCATCGAACAATCAAAGCTAGGCTAACGACCTCCCAGCTTCAAGCCTTTTGCCCCTTCAGCTTTCACCATTCACACTCGAGCCCCGTATCTTCGTGTTCCACCCTCTCGTTTAACCAATCTTCCAAGTAAGCAGGAGACGAGGAAGGTCAGATAAGGCTGGTTAGGGCTTACTTACCATTGTGAGTGATAGGTGATTGCAGTTTTATACAGCGATGTAGGGTAAGGGAGAGCACGCAATTGAGGTAAATAAAATACTCTAATGAAGCCTGATGAAGTGCTAATTACTAAATGAGAGTAATTTCGTATGTCGATGTTTTTTATGATGCTTATTGTGGTCGTTGAAAACGTTTTGTGTTTAGTACTGGCGAGACTGATTTATTTATGTATTGTTTTTTTTTTAAGATATTTACGAAACCTTATGAAATATGTTATGAATAGTCAAACTATTAAATAATATTTACAATGTCATTATTCTCAATTGACAAAAAATAATGTGATTTTACTCTCCGTTAGGCAAATAATAAAAGGACATTGAAATACGAGTAATTTTGTACCCTTTATAAATATTATTATTAAATTTAACGTTAAATTAACATTGTTAAAAAAACTATTTAATTTTAAAGATCTAAATTTAACTCTACCTTGTATTACTAACCATCAATTAATATAATACTAAAATATTTAAAATGCATCTTATTTAAAAGCTTCTAAGCTCAAGCACAAACGTTTAAACTTTTCAAAATTACAAAACCTAATTAGGAAAATAGTCCACATGCGCTCTAAATCAGAGCAGACCTGAAGCGCAACCGTTCTCACCGATAATCACAATCGAGAAGCGATAATCGTAATAATCTAACGTAACTGGATCCCGGCGGGAACAGTAAAGTATAATTTATGGTGCAGCTCCGGTTCCGCGCTTCCGCCGCGCCTCGCTCAAACATTGTAACGCTATACGGAGACACCTTTATTTGATTTATGCCTAGTTTTAGCTTTTTTTTCCATTCATAAAAAGCTATGAGAAAATTGTTGACAACAGAAAATTATTTATTTTGTTATTACGTTTCAATTATTTGAAATTGAAATATGTTATTTGCTAATAAGTAGATACTTAATTGTATCGTATTTTTTCGTTCAACCCTTAAATCGGTCAAGCGTGAATTCAGAAATTAGCATATTGTGAAATTCGACAGATAAAAAATTATATTCACATAGGAACTAAACAGATAATTAAAATTTTACAATAGGTGACTTAGACACGCATATCATTTGTATGGCACCATATGTTGCGGTTGTTGTTGTTGTTGTGACAGATATGTCATCAACTTGTGAAATAAATTGTGAAATTATAGGATATTTGCTCCTATTTGAAATATAATTACAGACTGAATTAATGTTATATTAAGTAACAAGCACCTTTTATGTTTTATGATCTATTTCATTGTTTAAAAAGTATCAATACCTATCTATGTAATTATTATGGTACTAAATTTTAGACAAATAGTGTAATTTTAATCAGAATTTGGACAAAGTTTTAATCATTTGGTTGAACATATGTGCAGATACAGTCAATTTAACTTACATAAAACACATTCCAAATCGAATTTAACATTATCTTGTTTTTTTTTTTCATGATTGTAGTCACCCCAGAAACAAATCATCATGATTAATATTATAAATGTGAATGTAAGTTTATTTGTTACGCTTTCACACCAAACCTACTTAACCGATTGTTATGAAACTTTATATACATATTCTTAGAGGTATAAGAAAGGATATAGGATTCATTTTATTAAAGTAAATTAATAAATTTAAGCGAGAATAAGTTTAGTGCTAGAGTCCAGTATGTATAATGAAGTAATGAAAACTAATCGTTCATTCTATACAGCGTGTAATTTTGCGTTATATCGAAATAAATCCAATTTACGTAAATACAAGCGCAATTAGCTGCGATAAACCTACACGAATCTAACAAATAACGCACAAAAAGTACAATTTAAATTGAACATATATTTTTTAATAATTTATTACAAACACGTTGTGTTAATTCATAAAAATGCAAGCCACGATGCATAAAATCTCAATTCAATTCATATGAAACCGGCGTGCATTTATTAATTTTTGACATAATGCCGCCATTTTGAATTGGAGCAGCTGTTGCATTGAGTTCGATGACCCGTTTTTTATACTCCATCCAGGTAGACTCTTCTAAGGCCGACCGTATTTTGAAACCTTATGTTTAGATATCAACTTCATATTATGAAATTTTTAACCACAAGTTTATATGTTTTTTTTAAGTTTAAAATATAAACATTTTTAATTTATTATTAGTGTACTGAGAATATTTTTATTTTAAAGTAATTATTTTGAAAAAGTTAATTACTACTTACTAGACAATAATTAAATAGTTCAGACATACCTACCTGCATCTGTACATACAGTTGCATATATAAAATGATACTATTTATAAATAGATGCCAATATAAGTCAGCAAATTATTTAGAACATTCTTTTATTTCCATTACAGTCATATCGAAACTACAAACAGTCAGTGTATTTCAATGACTTGCTATCGAAAGAATAATCAGCTATTTAATTCATTCAAGACTTCTTTAACTCAATATTCTATTTTTTTTAAATAAATATACAACTCTTATACAGATAATGGGGTTTATTTCTCCAAATACAAAAAGTCCATGGTATAAACGTCACGTTTACAAAAGATATGGGATATCTTCCCTCGTTAATGGATTCGTGTGAAATAATCTTCTATGCTATCAATTAAATTGCATAGTGTCGGCGCAAGTTAGCATGCACCTTCATAAATTATTACCGATAGGAGCTTCTATTTTAACAGTTAAAACTATATTTAATTGTAAATGCAACAATTTTAAATATAAGGTTTTAATTTGAAAAATGTTTTCTTATTATTTTTGTTCTATATGAATGTTATTATTTTTCTTGTGTTTTAAATTGCAAACATACATTAAGCATTATAAAGTATACCTACAGATATTTTTTCATTTAATTGCTTTCCCTATGAATATATGTATGTATATATAAAACTCTTCTATTACTAAATGAAAGACAGACAACGCACATACAAAATTACTGAAATTAAAAAGTTACAATTTTTCATATAGGTAGGTTAGGGAGTGTAGGGGAGCACTAACGGAGTATTTCTTGATTTTTTCACGGGAACTGAAAGACATGATTTTAATGTTTACGCCTTAAAGTCCGCATAAGCAAAGTTGTAGGTAACGGTTTGTTTTACGTAATATATTGATTTTAGAAATGTTACCATTATTTATTTAATGAGAAATTATGTAAATTTCTAATTATATTTATTATCATAATTTAGATTTTAAACAAAAGAAAAACAAAGTGTTTCTTGACAAGTTGACGTCGGCAAAAGAAAAAAACTTTAAGCAGGCAATCATACTAAGTGAAAAGTTTTAGTTTCTTCCTTTTTACAGTTAATGAAAAATTTAATTCCGTTGTCTTTACCTTGAAATGTCAGAACGATGTCTCAATACTTGACACAATTTATATTAATAAATTATAAAAATACTTATTTTTTATATTTTTATTTTATAATAATTTAATATAATAAAAAAATAATTGTTAAGTAAGAAAAATGATGACCTTTCTGGTTGTCAGTCATCATAACCTTTGACGCAGCTGCCTGGAAGTAGGCACCACATGTCTGCATGTCAGCTGCCTCCGCCGATGGATTTATCGTATTGTTCCATTAATCCAGCAAAAAGCGCGTGCCTTAAAATGTTAAATCAGTTGTATCGACTTCATTATTCTTAATTAATATTAAATACCAGCTCGTGGCGCAGGGGCCCAAGCGTGTGAATGTAAAAGTAACGCTTGTGGGTTCGTTTCCGTTTCGTTTCCACTTAAGGAAATGAAATATTTAATAATTCGTTCTGGTGTCGAAGCAAATTGCGGCGTTGAATTCCGCCATTCAACACGCAATGCCTCCAGAATTTTCCAGAACGTGGGCATCAAGAGACTAGTGTTTTAACAATAGTCTCTCTCTGCCTACCATGCTAGATGAGGGATAAAGCGTGAAACAAATAGAAATATTAAACAGTTAACTCGTTGCTATAGGTACTAGCAATATATTGTTCACGCTTCACTTTTGTCTAAATAAGTAATTTTATAACGTTAACTTACGTATTTCCAATAGTCCGATTTGCTTGATAATTTACACACGCATTAGAATCTAATACAGTATAATGTTTTAATATCATTGAACCGCGTAGCCCCTTCAGGACTAAAATAAAGATAAAAATATTTTTAGTTAGATATAGCAAATATTTTTTTTTATTTTAGGCAGAGGCAAACTAATAAGTGACTCTAAATTTAGCTCTAAAATGTTGTGGGCGCAGGGTATTCGATCTCTGGTCATGATTTAAATCAAAACGTCTAGTATTGTGTATTTAGACATAAGAGTATACGATTCTACTTACATCGTTCTGTTATCTTACAGTCGTTATTATGTTATACCGAAATCGAAAAATAAAAATAACAATATTTTTCTATCTAATTTTATATTTCACTTATGTAGTTCCGATTATAATATTTAATGTAGGCATTATCGATGCGGACTACGGATCGCTAGTAATTCTCTAGGTATATGTTTTAGTTGACTATATACAAATATTATTAGACATTTTCTTTGTTACAGGTAAGATTACAATAGTTTTTTTCAGAATCACCATGAAACTATACGTGCTGGTTGGCGTTCAACAATAAGGTAACATAAATTAAGACGTAGACTGGGTGAAAGTCGACAGATTGCTACGTTTCAAATAAATAATGCATAGTTACTTAAATTATTGCCAATACACGTTCATATAATCACTTCTAAAGTATTTTTAGTGATATCAAGCTGCTAAATTCGCTTATGAATAATAATTTTTAGGCGTAAAAGAAACTATCTTTTTTAATTATATTGATAAACATATTTATGCGTATTTAAATTTCGGTCGTATTTTACGTTTTTCGGTGATACAGGCTTCAAAAGATGTCTGTCTACCCGCATCGTTGTACCTCTAAATAAACTGATTTCAATAGAATAAAAGCGCGTGCGACCTACTCGACATAGGACACTTTCAATAATATTCAAGTTATTGATAACAAAAGATGATAAAAAGGATTATAGATAGGTATCGTATTAATTACGTAGGGTAGTTGGTTCATATGTCCAGTACTTTAAAATAATTTTTTTTGTATCTAAATACGTACGCTTCGTAAAACACATAATCGACATATTTTAAATAGGTACGATATACAATAAAAAAATATTATAACCGTCGGTCATATTAATAAGAACCCGTCGTGGCGGAGCGGCACAAAGTAGTGACTGTAACGCGACGGTTGTGGGGTTCGATCCCCACTCGAGGAAGTGAAATATTTATTAACGTTTATATTTCCATTTCTTCGCTCTGATGTAGAGGCATAGTGCGGTGTTGACTTCTGCCACATGCCTCCAGAATTCAGCAGAAAATGAGGAACGGAGTGTGTTAACACTAGGTTCCCTTTGCCTACCCTGCTGTGTGCGGGATACAGCGTGAAGCTCATAATAAAAAAATAATAACATTTTGCTTACAAATTTAAAAAAAAATAACTAAACTATAATCTCTGTTTATTATTGTTTCTTGGAATTTTGTTGCACTATACTGTAATTGAGTCGAAAACCAATGGTAGCGGTGCAAAGTTTGAATGAGTCACCGCGAGGGAGTGAGAGGGAGTGAGAGGGAGCGCGCCGATCCCCGCCTTTACTCCACACAAAATCTCTCTTCGCCCTCTAATTACTAAGGATTGTTTTGAAACGCAAAGAATATTCATATTATATTGCAAGACGCTTTGAGATGAAAGTGGTTTACGTAAAAAAATATAAAAAATCTTAATTTACCATTAATTAAAAAAATTTTTAGTTTTGCTTATAAGGTAAAGTAATTATAAGTTTTTATCTTTAAATTTAAACGAGTTTCTATATTTATACCTATAATTCAAGCACATGGAATATACTGTAGTATGTAGGTACCTACATAAACCTACCTCGAAAGTTCGAATAGCGAATCTAAATGCTAATAAAAATAAAAAAGAGAGAATTATACATATAACCAACGCGAGAATGTTCTAACAGTTTACATGAAAAAGAAATCCTAATAAGAAAGATTCACAAAGTATACAAATTTATATGACCTTATATCACTTGACATTTACCTACATGTTCGTGTAATGCTACTAAATCGTTAATACGATATTCAGTTAGTCTAAAACGACGTATTGAATATCATATTAAGACGTCCATATAGAATGAATATTTCATATAGGAAATATTTAAATATTTTGTATAGTTTATCGTAAAATTGATTATCAATGATGAATCTTATCAAAAAATAATGCCAATACAAATAGCAAAGTTGTATGTTTGTCTTCTATCAAAGAATAAACCAAAATTTTCGGTTCCAGCTGCAGAATTGTTAAATTAGCGAACGATTTATCAGGCATTGTGTAGAATGCGAATAGCAGCTTTCGTTGCACAAGAGTCACATAACAAAAGAGACTACCTGGCTCTTTATTTTTTAACAACAATACGTTTATACGGTTTACTGAGAAATGTCAACTTTGATTGAGTAACCTTTATTATTTTAACCAAAAAGCTTATAATCGTTCGCCAAAATGAACAGATGCACGCATTAGTTGCAATGTCGCATATCATAATATATCGTTATTGAGATGAAAAGGAATCACTTCGATCCAAGATAACAATAAATTAAGACTTACTTTCTTTCATTTATCTCTAACAATAATAATGTATGGGAAATAATGATAAGTTGAATTCACGCATAACCATAATCCTAAAATAGTTAGGATTATGTATATTAGGTATTTTTATTACTACTAATTAAGCGATCGCTTAGTCAACTTAAAAAAAAACCTAGACTTCTAAAGCCATACAAATCCGACAAAAACCTATTTTCAATGAGACTCGTGTACAAAAACGCAATGCAAACGCAAGATGGCGCGCGTCCTGTACTTCCGCCGCATCCGGCGTAACTCGACTCCTGCGCAGCCTGCTTAGCCAATCGATTTATGCCGTGAAGCCTTTACAGAAAAAAATGTTTAGTACGAGTCCAATTGGACGGAAACGGAAATAGACACCTAAGTGAGCCAGGCTAAATAAAAGGAATGTATGAACAGTGCTATAAAACATGTGCACCTATAGACTTAAATAGCCTGGATACGCGCAGCATAATAAAAATATTTTAACTTTTTTTATACCTTTTTCATATATTAAGAAAAGGAAAATTAAATGAATTTAGAAACGTATCGTGGTTATATATAGGTGATAATAGAGCATCATCGAAACATTTGTAAGCAAATTACATTTTTTTTTATTGACAAAGCGCGGCGTTAAGTTTCGCCACTCAGCACACAATGTCTCAATAATTTTGCAGAAAATGTCGCCGAAAGTGGGTAACAGACTGTCTTAGCACTGAATTCGTTATGCGGGATACAACATAAAACAAAAAAAAATCTTATATAAATAGGCAAAATCTGATGAAATACTTATAGCAAAATATTGAACCAATTTTAAATCTCTTTGACTCTACTTCATGACCTTGTGGCATAAGCCGGTGGTCGCTGCATACATTGCTCTGATGCTAAATAATATGCGAACCTCGTTGGTATGGTGAATCCATTTAGATAAAGACAAGGACTTACATAAAAAATGAAGACGGAGATATAAATTATTTAAATGTCACGTGCTTGGCACATTGGAAATGGAAAATTGATATTTGTTCAGAAAAGACATTTCGAACAAAAAAAATTACGATGTCTTGGCGCAATCGATATTTCCTATTAATGGATGTGATTTTAATTAGGCAATTATTCGCTTATAATATTGTTTCTATGATCTATTTAAAGAAACTGAGGTTGAGTTTTTTGAGTTGAACTTGAGTTTGAGTGAAGAATGTCTAATAACATTAAGCAGCTTTTATGTCCTAGTAATAACAACATACTTTTACTGGCATTTTCTTTATTCGAACTTTACATTTATAAAAAAGATATAAGTTTTAGATTGTTTATTATTAAAGAGTTTTAGATTTGGTAAATAAAAATTATGTAATAATTTATAGTACAATTATTAATTGTAGTTTTGTAATTAATTGAATGTTTTTATGAGATATTGAAAGTGTTTTGCTCTAATACTGTGTAATTAATTAAAAAAAACTTAAATTGACGTTTTGTTTTGTAACATAATAAGAGGTTCTTATAATTACGTTCCCAATTAGTAACTTTTACACAGAAATATGTAAACATAACAATCATTCCAAGTTAAATGAGATCAAAGCAAAAATAACAATAAACTAAAATTTAAACCACTTTGTATTCAAAACTAAAGGCGTAGGGCCTTTATCAAAAGATTCTAACGCATAGTCATTACTTTCAATTTCAACATTCGCGAACAGAATTATAAAACTCCAAAACGGAAAGTATTCAACTCGCGTCCCTTTGCAAGTCGATAGTCGTGAGAGGGAGACGGAAGGTCAGTTGCACTCTTCCCGCATTCAAGGATGACACTTCCGAGAATCGTCTGAGCTTTGAAGTGGTGTATTCGAAATGCCCTACACACTATACCGTTAGTTTACTATAACTTTCACTTTTTATATGATTTTTTTTTTATTTGTAAAAAAAATATATATATTAAAAAAGTAATTGGGTAACTGCTGTATAATTAAATTTAGGCATTAAGGTTTATCCTTAGATATAAAAACTACTAACTGCTATAGCTTACTTACTTTGAATTTAATAGATTACGAGTATATGTATATGTATTAATAATATAATAAATACTATTTTTCTAATTTTAATTTAACATTTTACCGCTTGGAAGTCAGATGGCAACATTAAAAATGTAAATGTCGGTTTCGGAACGAACTAGCCGCACCACCCCCTTTTAAATGTCGACGAACGGGGGGGTGCGACGTTGCCAAAACGGAAAGTGAAATTTCGTCACACTCTCTCTCTCATTCACGCACACAACCAAAGCTCGGAATGGTGCTACGCGTGTGTGAGTAATTCGGCAGACGCACGTTCGATGTGTGCGTTTGTTTTGATGAATACTTGCGTTTGTGTGCATCAAATTCGTAAGAGCATTGCAGTACCTACGACGCTTCCGTGTTCGATCGACTTTCGTAGACGCCGACTTGTAGAGACAATTAAAGACATCACGAACAGTATAATAAAAATTTAGCTTTTTTTTGTATTGTTTTCTAAGTCGCTCCTTTAATGAAGATAGTTTTAATGATCTACTAGTTATTCTTTGAAACTTTATTGTATAAGTGTCTAATAAATCTATATATATTTCTCAGAGTGCTCCAATTTGTCTCATATATAAAAATGCTGCCAAAAATGTTAATAGTATTGCCCATTTAGATAAAACAAACAAAGCAATAATAATGTATCAAGGTATAAAAAACAACGCTAAACAAAATTGAGCTTTCAAGTTCAATCTGCGTATCTAAAAATATTGTTCCAATTCCAACTTACTTTGTTTTTCTTTATAAGGTTTATATTTTTACCGTAAAAAAATCTGTTATAACTAAACTTCGTAATAGAAAAAAAAAAATATTTTATGAACATTCTAAATAAATTATTCAAGATTATTCCGACTGATATAGGCTTATAATCTATAAGACGTTAAAGTTATAGCTAATCTGTAAAACCGTGATAATTTATTATCTGTGACAGTTGACTTTGGCGATATTATTGTCTTGACAGATAATTATTCGAGCGATAGTGAAATAAAGCTGTTAACCTTCGTACTGATTGCGCCGAGCTCACGGCTGGAGGCGCGAAAATCCGATAACTTTCGTACCCCCACCTCCCTAGCTCCTCCCCCATCTTTAATGGCATAAAAAATCAATTTCCCGCCCAAATTACGCCGAGTCGACAAATTGCGCGTCTAGTCTATAATCAAGTATTTCGGTAACGTCTACGTTTATTGAGAAAAAAACTATTTGGCAAAATATAATGGTATTTTAAAAATAATTGAATTCTTTGTTCTCATAGTTCAGTGATTTATAATTTGTTGTTTTATTTTTATTATTGTTTTAAATTATCACTGTAAAAAATATCGTTTTTACTTTTTAATTATGCTTTTAAATATTATATGATATTTAAACATTAGCTTTAATAATAATAATAAATGGTAAAGTCCATTTATTAATATATTTAAAGCTTATTTTGAATAAATCTCAGTATATTTTGTAATTCGAGTTTAAAACCCATAGTAAGTTCACTTTCGATTCTACGTAAACACCCGAATTCGTAGCCGAACTGAACCCACACTGGCACCCTGTGACCTTGGCGCGAGGGTGAAAGTCCCCCACGTGTCTTCCGCGTCTATTTCCAGCTTACAATACTACGATATTGTTTTATTCTACCTATGATTTAGGCTAAAATTGTAAATATTTTTCTATCCGCGCTCGTACAAACTGATTTATATTTTCTATTTGCCTTATTTATATAGCAGACGTAAATTTATGATTGCGTAGAATTTTATTAAAAATAATCGTCACTTTTGTATTGTATAGCATAGTATAAAAAAAACAGCTATCGTGTTTTTTAGGCTAGATTTAGTACCCACTTAAAACATCCCCTGCCTTTATCTGTAGAGACTAAAAGAAAGACAATTAAGAATATAAAAGTACTCTAGAACAAAGGAATCGTTTTTATGGTCCAAAAATTGTTTATCAGTTTTATCTTGGATTTAATCAATTTTTGGAGTTATTTTGGTATATAGATGTTTTATCTATATATTTCATAAATATTGAACTGATGGCACATTAATAAAATACTAGTATTATAATATATAGCTTTTTAAATTCAAGATACAGTAATTGCAGTAATTACAGCGTATTAAAATATATACAAAATTAATATCTAGTCATTATTATATAGATAAAAAGATATATTTAAAAATAATTCAATTAAGGCATAAGATATAGATTAAATATACACTCACACAGATAATGTCATGCATTTTTGTAATGTCAAAGGGATCGCAACGCGCTCGGATACCCACACCTGCAGCCCTGACCTTGAGTCAATAGATAAGCATTAATCTCGATAACGTATCCAGACGCGCGCCAGACGGTCCGAAGGGACCAGCTCCGGATATTCATAAACCCAAGGGATGGTAATGTCGTAAAGGAAAACATCGCAACGGCAACCTTTTACTTCACTCCTCTCGTCACTTACGTCACGCCTGAGTTTTACAGCTGAATGAAATTGAAATCGTCGAAATGTTGTTTTGAATTTTACCGAAAATTTGCGGTGTTTTTGGCAAAAAATAATACTTTAGTTAGAAACTGTACAATAATTATGACATTCAATAAATATTGATGTTTGCATTAGAATTATGATATCAGTGCGATAATTATTTAACTCTCAGGTTATTTTCATTCAATTTGTGATAGTGAAAAGAAATGACTTAGAGACATTTACTCATTGGGATTTTGAGACATAAGAGGCACAACTTGAATATCACGCGTTGCTCTTGACATTTAATGTCAAGGTACTGTAAACTAGTATAAAAACAAGAAACTGTAATGTTACGTCCGTAACAGTGTAGGCGTGTCTGGTCGTCTACGAGCTGTCTACTTGACCGGGATTAAGGCCGTTACGTCCGGGGTTCCCGCGTAATCCCGGGACACCGCTCTGAGGTCAGGTTCAAGACCACACTCCATCGTTTACATCTATTTTGTTATACACAAAGAAAAGCGCCCAAGCCTTTTAAATTGCATACAAAGGAACGTTTTACGTTTCTTTCATTCGACGCTTTCTAAAGATGGATTTTGTTCAGCTTTTTTTATATGCTGCTTCAATTTATAGATTATTAAAAAAGTAAAACAATATTCATATAGTAACGAACAGTGTTCAGTATAGAAAAAAATCGTATATTGTATTTTAAAGCAAAAATATCAATATCTGCAATGCCGGCCTCTTAGCCACGGGATAGCCAAGTTATTTATTATTTAATTTATCAAAAGGATAATTTATTTTCAAGTTGATTTATATCAATCATTAATCAATGTGTTTTGAAAGAGGGCTGAGGGTGAATGAAAATGCAATCTTGCAACAGATAGATCTGAGAGGGCACAAATCATTCGAAGTATATGACATCCACAGGGAATAATATTATTTTGAAATATGTCCTCTTTCGGATTTCAAAATCATGATAAGAGAGTGCTCTTAAGCTCTCACGCAAAATATATTATGACAGTTTTTCTTGTTCTTTGTAACTTTTTCAAAATATTACTTTTTCATAGTTAGTTTTTTCTTTTTTAACCGGCTTCTGTAAGAAAAGAAAGTTATCAATTCGACTGTATTTTTTTGTTTGTTCAAAACCGATAATGTCAATAAATACATGTAAATGTAGTAAAATCTAGTAATACGACTTAATTTTTCTATTAGCTTTATATTTATTATATACTTTTATAATTTGATAAAAAGAAATGCGTAATTCGCCGTGTTAATGCTTAACCAATGTTTAGTCATAGTAGTCGTATGTTTAATTTGTATTACATACTTACTTTACTTACAGAAGTATTTTAGTATTGGTCACTATGAAATTACCATGTAAGTGATAGCATTTTATTGCCTTGACACCACTGACATATAAGAGCCGAAGACGGGGGCTCGATTTTATAACGTCTAGACGGATTTATAGACTACCTCATATTATTAGTAAGCAAGAATAATAATTACGAAGAATATTACGACAGAACACCTACCAATTTCTTTATTTTCATAATTATCAGACATATTAAAAGAATTTTTTTTCCTAAGTTTATAATATTCTGTGTTTATATTTTTAAAATTGTTAATTATTTATATGAAAACAAATAATATTTTATTACATAAATGGTTGTAGTTAATTACTATAGATATTGAAATGGCGAATTAATAGCAATCTGCTACCAGTGGATATCCCTGTCGCTTGATACGATTATTATATTAAACTGGTTCAAATGATTTCGTGCCTACTGGTGTCTATTCTTGCGTAATATACTGATAGAGCCTTGATGAGTGGTGAATCCAAGTAATAGAAAATTTAAGTAACATGTAGAACAAAATATTTGTAATATCTAGAATATTTACGGTATTGTTTGGAATATCTGTCGCTGATGCGAAAACATCATGTTGGTTATTAAACCATAGAGTTCTTTTTTTGCAATATTTTGTACCTATGTATGTATGTTTTATTTATTGTCTTTATTTGTACAGTAGCAATAGAAAATTCATTCCGTTCTCTACTTTCTGTCTATTTAGAGAATTTAGACGCTAGATGATAATAACTAAAAAAAAAGTATACTTGTATTTTATCAAATATTAATAATATCATCTTATTTATAATACGAATTCTTAAAATCCACATGAATATAAATAAAACTCTAAACATTAAAAAAATCTATAAAATTATAGTTGCGTAAGTGAATTTTATCTTATTGGCCTTTAGATTTATGTGACCTTAAGGGACTGAAGTGTTGCCTTTCCGCAGTATCATGAAAAGGTCGTAGAAGGAAAATGGCCGAGTCCGAGTTGAAATAAACCGGTCACACAAATACCCACATATGCCGAAGGTCAGGCACGTCCTTGAACTTGATAAGAAAATGAAATGTTTACAAAATATGCACTAGTTTTTTATCCTGACTTGATTTCATTGTTATTCACAAGGTAAAATTATTATTAATCAAAAAAATATATAAAGTGACATATAGAGTTTTATCAATATCATCTCTGTGTTTCGTGATACTTTGTAAATCAACCCAATAATAATATTTACGAAAATAGTACAAAGATTAAGAAAAGTTAGTAAGAAAAAAGATCATTTACGTTAGTGACGCAACAAATAGGCGATGTGTGTGTGCCAATTAAAATTTACATTTTTTTTTCCTAATGACAAACAACTTTTTTGAAGAATTATAATATATTATATACTCAAATATAGTTATTTTCAATTATAATAAAAAATGTAACTTAACTAAAAAAACTAAAACTCGACTTTAATTGTATTTTTTTTAGCATAACACTATATTATTTAGTTTCAACAGAATTAAATTGACATTGATAAAGTTAACTAAATGTCTTAATTTTAAATTTCGTTCCGCATAAAGTAAACAAGCTCGCTGCGGATGTATGAGTCAATGTCCAGCACAATGTAGCTGAATCACCAGTCGTTTTTCACGCGAATTCCAAATTTAAATTATCCCGCCATCGCGTGATTGACATTTGGCTTTGTGAGTTTTTTTTGTATCGCGATGTCAAATCAAAGACTTTTGATCTTTGACAAATAAATGGTTGTGCCAAAATGTCATTGATTTATAGTAATTTCCAAATAAAATATTTTTTAAATGTACAATTCTTTATATTTTCCCCATTCATTTGAGTTTTAAAAAATAATAACAAATACAAAAATTGTACATCTGGTAACATTTTGACAACTGTCCAAAAAAACAGCATTCATATAATTTGATATATAATATTATTGCCAGAATGAAAAATGTTTTGTTTCTGTCTAATGGCTGTGTACGTAATGTGCGTCATAGCGCGGCATCATGGCGTATCCGGCACTTGGCTCGGCGGAAGGCGCTTCAATTTGTTAAATTAAGCGCATTTGCTCGTTGCACAGATTCACTCGTGAGTGGATTATGAAGGATGTCAATGATTTTCGCGCATTGTTCCTTGTGAAGTATCTGTTAGGCACGGGATGGGTTAATCGCTGTAAACGGTGCCGCTTGTAATTGCATGAGAACTCGTTCAGTCGATGTTCTATTGCACTCGTTGTTTTATCTGTAGTATGATATACTCATTGTGAGGTATGAGCGCTATTAGGTGTGGGGACACACAGTAGTCATTGTTTCTCTTTTAAAATTAACAGTCTAATATTGTAGCACTAATAGTAATAAAACACATTTACTTATATTTATTTTAATTAGAAAAATCCTTAAGAAATATAAAGAAAAATCTACAAATATATAAAATAGTAGTCCACCATTGTCGTCAGTAGCGTCTCTGTGACGCAACTACAGTGCGTACGCGCCTGATTGCGCTGAATTAAGCTTCCGTCGACAGGATAAAAGCCCGGCCTCTAAACAATGCCAATCTGACCGACTATTCCACTCACTCAGTAATTGAATTGACTGACGATTTTTTTTTTGATATTCGATCATAATACAACATTGTCTCAGTAATGGGGCTATATAATTCTATTATGGCCTTTAGTAATTGGGATGTGTGTGCCTGTAGATTGAATCAAGTATTTTTAAATTGAACTTACACACTTATATAAATGTGCATGTAAATAAAATAGACATATGGTTTCAATAAAATATTGATAAAATTTATGATTTTGCACATTTCTAGAATATTATACTAATAATTTCGCGGCAGAGTTTCTAGTTAGAAAGTATCTAGCGTTTTGTGATGTTTTTTTTTCTTCATGTTGTTTCCCGCACTCGTTATTCCGCCCCTTTATTCATCGGCAAAATTCAACGACACAAATGTGTCTCGTTCTGTGATAATTATAGGTCGAAATTTCAATAGGAAAATACAATAATATATTTGCGTTGTTCTGAATAAAACAAAAAACACCGTCAAATCGCTACCATGCCGTTAAATTAAAGAACGTTATGATATCTCTTTCTTGAATTTCAAAAAAAAATTTTTGAACACTATAAAAACAAAATTATTCAATTATTATATATATTTTTCAGTAATTTCAAGGTATTTAAACATACGTGATGGTTATTTACGAAAAGTTTCTGGGCGATTTAAGCCCAATCACTGCTCGCCCCCGGCGCCCTCGCTGTCACCAGCAGTTAAGCAAATAACACCTCTAACCTTGGACTCCTATATACATACCCCTACCGACTCTTGCAATGCAAAATAGTATAGACAAAAAAGACAGTAAGCTATTTTATATTTTAAATCGATCTGTATGATAATTTTAGGTTAATAGATTCCAACTCTCTTCTAGTTTTGTAGAGAATGTCAAAAATATATGCTTTATCCCAATATGATTACAAAGATAGTAATTTCATCCCCAATATTCACTTCTTGTCTAAAGAGTGATAAGCCTTATATGGGTTTTCTATATTTTATATGTAATATTATTGTCGCAATGGTTTAAACTTGAATGTAGTATATGTCTTTGCTTCACATTCTATCCTGAATAACAGGATAAGTAGAGGGCCTTAATTTAAGACGGAATGTTTTAATACGATTAATAGAATGGATCTCCACTTTCCGTCCAATTTTAAAGATATTGATCCGAAGAACTTAACGTCGTGCTTTGTTTTTTACCTTATCTTACATTTTCAAGGAGTGCGGATTCGAATCCCGCGTTTAAATTTTTGTACGTTTCCCAGCACCAAATAACACTTTAAAAATGTTAAAAATAATAAAATTCTACACTACTTGTGTATGACCAAAGTCTAAAATTAATACATAAATTTCGTTCACGCGTGCCGAAATATTTTCATATTTTTATTTCATTTTCGAAATTATTCAGACATCTTAAAAATTTCGATAGAACGTTACAATTTTCTCCTTGATTTAACATTGTCGTGACAGCGATGCGTCAAATCGCATTTCGTCCAACATATACGTGAGCACTTATTTACAGCCATTGGCAACTATTTATAGCTTTTAAATAATCTACCGTATAATTTTGTTTTTATATTTATTATATATAAGGAGATGTCATGGTGTAGTAGTAAAGAGTCTGAATGTAAACGTGACAGTTGTGGGTTCGATTTTCTCCCGAGAGAATAAAAACAATTTTCATTTCCTCGCTCTGATAACTAGATGGTTCGCAACGTTGAGTTCCGCCACTCAATATTCAATGTCTCGAAAATTTGACATAAGTTGGAGAAAAAATACAATATACTCGCTTACCCTACTATATGTGGGACACAGATTAAAATCTAAAATATTTATATACTCATATTTTGTACCTAACACAGAACGATATATGTAAAATAAACAATAAACTCATGTGCGAACGTTTTTATCAAAAAAGAAAATAATACTTACAATTTATTTAATAATAATTTTTCATTATTATTAAACTACCAGGATTTTATATTAATAACAATTTTGACACCATATGTTAGTTAAATATTTTAAATTTTAAACCATATGATGCATAACCTCATTTAGAACATTATGCTAATAAATATTATTATTTAAGCTTAACCCCTATTGTAATACTGAATACTTTTAACATATTCCGCCATCTGTCGTCAAATAGCGGAACTAAATATTGCGAAATTTACTAACGGTTACTACGTCGTACTAAAATACGGTAAAATAAAACAAAAACGTATTCTAATTAACTGCCTCAATTTTACTACAAAGATTAACTGTAGAGATTATCTCTTCCTTTTATCTTGTATATTGAACACACCTGCCGTTTTAACCGATTTTAAATAACTGCCACTTCCATCCATCATGGAATGACAATTTACTGAATTATTATTGCAAACGGCATGAAATTGCTAAGTAGATCTAAATCAGACTTTTATATGTTTTCTGTGCATGTTTTTATTTGAGATATAAATAATAGGAACAACAATAATTTATAAAAAAATGATTAATTAATTCAGCTTTTAGTTAAAATTGTTTAAAGCGAAACTTTGTATCATTGTTAAATTGTCACACTTCTTCTAAGCGTTGGGATCAATGGAGCAATCAAGGTTTGCGTGTCATGACCTGCCCCAACAAGCGGCCCACGCATTACGCACATTCTCATTATTACGTTACACACGCTAGAGTAAAATGAGCTTATAAGCGGAATTGTAAGCGCCGGATTTTGTTCTCGCATTCCATAATTATTTTAAATGTTATTGTAGAAAGTTCTAAGGAAAGCTAATACCATACCATTTTTTATTTTTATTTCGAACATGTGGATAATGCTGTTAGCCCTATTGGCTTTTACAGCGACACCGGTTGGGTAGGGAAGAGGGTACTCTGTCCCTGAAGAAATGCAAGCACTAAGTGGCTGCCTGTGAGGAAGTCGACGACTGTAAGGGCGCCCCCTGCGGGACTCGAACCTCGGCTTGCGGCCGTCGAGCGGACTGGGATTTTTATGCTAAGCAAACCAGCCGCGACATGAAGTCGCGACTGGGGACAAATTAGACTACTCTAAGGGAGCTAACGGTCCCTAACCGCTGGGCCCGACCGCGCCGAGACGCGATCGAGCCGTTGAATAAGCTGGACTTCGTCGTCGATTCCGTCGACGACGGTGTTTGTGTCGTGTGTGAGTAGTGTGTTTCCTACCTACATACGGGGCATTTGCTATAGTAATGGCGTCATCGGAGTCTAAAAGGACGCTGCGCGGGCGTCTACGTCTAGGGAGTGCGTTAGGGATGTAATCACACGCATTAACGATGAGGGGATTCGTGTGCGAGCCTGCGCGCTCAAAGTAGCGCTTCGCTAAACGTTTGCAATGCTCGTGAATCGATTCCAGTTCAAAGTCTCTATGTAGGTCGACGTTACGCACGAACCAGGGACAACCTGATGCGATACGTAAGAATTTATTTTGTACCTTTTGCATGGGATCTAGCTTAGTGTGCGCGAACGCTACACAAGCATAAGAGAGGACGGGTCTTATACAAATTTTGTATAGTGTCAGCTTATTTCTAAGTGACATTTTACTACGCTTGTTTATGAGATAGTATAATCTATTAAGAATGAATTTAGCTTTGTTGCAAGCTTTCGTGACGTGGAATACCATACCATATTAATATTTTTTGTATGCAATTGAAATTGTGTTAAAATGTTGTCTAATATTTACTTTTCGTATTATCGCTCGCAATTTATATTAATTTTACTTAACAACAGAAATTTAATAAATTAAAACGAATATCGTAAGTTTTTAATTAAGCTTTTAGTAGATATTTACCTGAACTCACAAGCTGCAAGTCCATTTATACTATATAGTGAAAGCTATTGAATAAAAACTGTAATAAATCTTCTCAAATTATTTGAAAATTTAAAATTTCTTGAATATATTACACCATGAACGTAAACGTAGCATTTTACATTAGAAATTAGGTGCCCATGTTTTATCTATTCTAATTAAGTTGACGATAACCGGTTATCTACTTAACGCAGCTGCGACGTAACCGTCGTACTTGTTGATGTGATGTAGGCGCTTATTATTCCTTAAATCTTGTACACATTAAATCATCATCTGACCTCGCAAGGATAATTACAAAACCTGCAATTTGAATGAGAATAGATAGAGAGCTTTCATGTGAGAGAGAGGGACAGAACAAATGTCGTGCGTTCTAACACAAAATAGGAGTAACGAACTAAAACGCCAGGTGTGAACCGATGCCATGTGCTCGGCAACAGAAACTACATTTATTTATACGTATCAGAGTTACGTTCTATCTAACGATTCCATATCGAACCCATAACAACTGACATTTGTGTGGCATTTGTCTTAATTCTCCAACTGTTCCTATTATAGCATTCTGGCTATTAGACTAAACTATGATACTTATGTAGATAATTAATGTTTTTAGCTCAATAAACGGTAAATTTATACATTTATACATTTTAAAACAAAAAGATAAAAAGAAATCCGGAATTTCGTTAGGCAGTAGGAAATTTAGTTATATTTACGAGAAATATAAAAACTATCACATGAATATATTTTTAATAGAATATCAAATATAGTTTTCAAAATATATATTTTTTATTAATGCAAAAGAATTTCTTTAATTATCAGCGCCATCTGTTAGGACACATTACAAGTTAGAAACCTTCGCAAAACTGCCCTCTAGCGTCAAATAGCATTACTATTAGAGGTAGCAAAAGAGCTTAGATTAAAATAACAATAGATGGCGCTTTATAATAAACTTTGATTCAAACCGAACAAATTCTTCATAATAGGTATAATATTATACTAAAATCACTAATCTGTCGCCATCTAACCCATCCATTGCATGATTGTCTATTAATTTTCCCTTATTTTGTGTTAACGTTCTGTTTATTTTTTACTTTATTTTGCTTTATGTTAAGTCTGTGGTGTGTCTTTGTAGCTTATTTTGGCGCCGGACGGGACGTTGCAGACGGTCAAGAGCGAGTCGCGTCGAGGTCGCGGAAGAGGGCGCGCTACGACGACACCTGTGAGTACTTTCTTACTTTCCTTATTTCTTTTGTTTTATCCCTTCCTTTACCATTAAACATGTGTTTGTGACTAATTGTTATTAACACTTAAACTTTAAACAGCTTTACTCTTTGAGCCGAGCGCTTAACTGTTTTTACGATATACACGAGTCGACAACGATGACTTCAATTTGCGCGAATATAAAATATTTTTACGAGTTTTAAAATAATATAATATTTTGGTTTAATTAAAGTCTTGTCGTGTCAAAACGGAAAATCAATCTTCAGCAGCAGGTGCGGTGACGTAACACGTTATTATTTATTCTTCCAATTATTGCATAATCGGAAATGATAAAGTGGAAATTGACCTAAAATTGTTTTATTTTAAATTTGTTATGCAAATATGGAAACCATAATTAGTAATTCATTATTTATGACAAACTTTCTATGATCGTTACAAAATTGGGCTACCAGCTGGAATCAAACGATCGAGGTCGCCAAACTCGGGCAGTGATAAATCAACAAAAACCGGGTCGCTTTCGCTTTCCGTCCGAATGTAGGAATAAAGTGTAACCCGCGTGTCCGCAGAAACAAACACCGTTCACTAATATTAACACCCTGTGCATCACTACGAGCGGGACTCAGCGCAATTCGAAATACTTTGCTGTTTTTGTGCCGATCCTTCAAACTCAGTTCGAAGGACACAATGTATGAATACAACGTTATAAATAGTATCGCATCGCAGTCCGCCATTTCACAGCCTCCGGCCTGCCACCTGTAGTTCATTCAGTGGCGGATTTTGAATTGCAAATTGTAATTCAATGAGTGAAAATTTTCTCATTGTCAAGCTTTGTCCTCGTATTACCCTTTCGTTTTTACAGATACAATATTTCTTCAGCTTTTTTATTTGCTTTTTAACAGCCTCTTCAGTTTATTTCATTTAGTAGCTTATTTTTCTTAGAAAATATAATTATGTGTTAATAAATGTAAATACAATAATAAATAAACTATACCGTATGTTTCCATTATGATTTCACATAAACAGAAAACGATATGAATTGAAAGGGGTTGCCTATACTCGGTGCGTAGTACTTAGAGTTCCAATTTACTTTTGTGTAGGGGAAGGCGTAGATATATGCCGTGCTAATGTATGCTACGTAATGCTACCTTTAGATGGGTCTGAACGGTGAAGTAGGTACAATACTTTTCAATTCTCATTGTTATACTCGATTATTTGCAATGACGACAATTTGTTTAAAACCATATTTATTATTCATTTAACAGTAAATATACTATTTAGACAATTAAAAAAAAATACAATTCTGAGAGACGTTTGTCAGTGTTTACAAGATTTTTATGAAATTATTACTTTAACCCTATTAGAGACTAGAACCGATTAGGAAAAGTATAAAATTTTTGCATTTCTTCTGTCAGAAATTGAGCTCACAACCATAACGTATACAGTCGGGTACTTTTGACTTTACAACAATATCTTCTAATGTCCTGTACAATAAGTTTCTACAATTGTTAAAATATTTTACGTAGGAATATAAAATATAAAATACATAAAATACATATACATATATAAAAAACATAAAACTCTTCCAGCAAACTATAAGCAAAATTATTACAACCAGACTATCAGCTAATGTATTTTCAATCTCATAATTTGGAAAAAGGAAGTACCTAGTCTAAAAGATGATGTATTCCGCGTATAGTGTAGTGATACATTTTTCATCGCATCGATAATCGACAAATCAAATTATGAGCTTATTTTTGTATATATTTTTATTTTTCAGTCTTCTTCTTATGTTTTTACGATAATATATTATATATTTCTTTTTTCAATTAATATTATGTATTGAAAAATATGTTTTCTATTTTTAATTGAAGTGTAGAATATTTGCGTCTCAGTTTCGTACAGTATAGTTGGTGTAACGGAAACATGTGAATAGAAAAATACGTAGCGTAAAGTTTAAATTTAAATTTGTTCCCAAAACTATATTTAATTTAATAAGCTTCCCTACTTTGAGAGTAAAGTAGCTACACTAATTTACTCAAACACATGCGGGTGCATGAGTGAAGGTTTGGCAAAGATTTTTTTTATTATTTTGTCAGCAGGAACGTGGGAATCTGGTGGCAAAACGCGAAGGCAGTGTTCCCATTATGACACTTCCGTTTCCCACTTTTCACCCTGGCGGCACTCAACGCTGCTAGATATTTTATGACAAATTATTATTTAGCTAAGTATAAGTGTCAAGACAGATAAACAGATTATTTTATTTATTTGCCTGTGCCTTTAGATTTTTCGATGTCAGGTGCAAAATTTGGATAGTTTCCAGAAAAACATCTATTTAATTTTTATCAAACTTAAATATTGAATAAAAATAAACTATTATATTGCCTTATTTTAACGCAATATCATAATTGCACTTGAGGCCGTATTTAAATATAACGCGGCGTTAAGTCCCGTCGCTCTGCACGTAATGTCTTGATAATTGGGCAGAAAGTGGAGAGCGAAGTGATATTTAGTATTATGCTACTTTACGTTTCGCTATGTTTATCCGCTATATACAGAAAACAACGAAATTAAAAAAAAACTAAAGTATAAATCAAACGCCAAAATAGAAATCCTTTATTAAAGTACAAAAGGCAAATTAGAACAAGAAGTTCAGTTCTAGGTCCATAATGTAATGAAAATAAAGCCTCTCAGATATTCTTAGGCACTCGTTTAAGTGCGGTGAAACTGTTTTCTTTCAATCATCTAAGTACGTTTGAAAAATGAACATTTCTCATTTTCTTGGAAATTTTGCAATTTCTTTACAATTACAAAATTGCCATTCATTTTCAAATGTATTAATAAATAATTTAAACTAATTATTTGTTTGAAAGAACAAAAAAGACAATTTATCTTCTAATCACTATTGCTATTCTTAACTTACTAAACAAACCTTCGACCCGCAAACAAACATATTCTCTAAGAAAATGGAAAATAAAATGTAAACTTATATAAGGCGAATGTAAGTGCATCTAACACGTTGCGTAACAGTTGTGACAGACTTCTTAAAGATAACATACACACTAAAGTTTACAAAGCAACCTTTCAAAACTACAGAGGCGAAACTAATACAAATTCTAATCCGAAGTTCAATTCGGAAATAAATTGAAATCCGACATAATGAAGACGGTGCGCATAAAGCCTGCAGACGTAGGTACTAATTTCGCGGAGGCCATCTTGCGGTTGCCATGGCAACCAGACTGCGCCCCCTCCCTCCCCCGGGGGCCCCACACCGCTCCCCCCCTCTACCCCGGTGCACTCTAAAAGCTAGACTATGTCTAGGTACGTTGAGATGGTTCGCCTGATTAGCCAATTCGGACGCCACCCACCGATGCATTTTTAATCACTTTTCGTTTCACTTTCCTCTGATGCTTTATTGCTTTTAAAAATTGTACATTAAATCAAAATATTTGTTTTTCGTTATATCTTGAGAGTTATAGAAGAAAGTAAAATTTGCCGCCTTATCGAATATTTGTGGGAACGACATGGAGATCTTTTCTCACATTTACATACATCTACATACATAATGGTGAATGTATCGGTTTTTTATTTTCCCACATAATTAATTTAATTTAAACTATAATTAATATAATAACTCACTGATATATTAAGAAAAAAAATAATAAAACTCTACTGCCTGTAATAAAAACTATCTCTATACTTAATTACATTTAAAACAATTAATGTAACACAAATTACTCTCCTATGACGGTCGAAACTTTTTTAATTAAAATATTTTTACAAAGGCGAAGGAATGTGGAAATTTTGAAAGTGGCGCATCTACAATATATTTTCAATATGTCGTTGCTACGCTTGCCGTCGTGAAGCAAAAATCGCCGCTAAAGGCCACCTCCGAATTATAAACGCGGACGAAATTTGCACAGACCAGTTTGTAATTGCAAATTTCGTTGTTTTACGCATGCGCGGCGCGCCGATCAATACACAAACACTTTATTATTATTTTTTATAGAAAATACATTTTTACCCGCCAAAATATAAAAAAGCGTGTTTTGTATACTATGGAATTTAATAAGCGAGATTAGATATTTTTTATTAAGGCGAAAACTTAGAGTTTCCGTTTAATTTGTGTTTGGGGGTCGTAGGAGGGGCGAGTGGGGTCACGACGCCCGCCGCTATTGGATAGTTTCTCTAAACTATTGCCTGAAAGTTTCATTAATGCATTCTATTGCCTCGTTATGCATTTTCGGTGTCCCTTTGCCGTTTCAATAGTGTTCTAACTTTGAAATAGTGGTATTGTTTTGGTTATAATTTAATTTAAACTTTATTAATTTATAGCTCTTTCGCTGAACTGGAAATATAGTATTCGTTTCATTAATTATTATAGTTGAGGAAAGTTTTTTGAGGATAAACTAAAATTAACACTAAGAGAATTAAATAGAATTTGATTTTGTTTATTTGAAATAGTATTGAGATAAATGAAATTTATAGAGATCTCTTTAAATCATTTTATCTCGATCTTTTAGAGCTAGTACAAATATTATCAATATTTGATGAATGAACACTTAGCGAAATATTAAGTAAAATATGAACAAATTAAAAACGAATTTGTGGATATAAAAAAACATGCTCACATCGCATTTCTGGAATTTCTCACAGCAAAGCTTAATTTCCGGATATTTGAAAATTTCATAACTTTTCAAACGGCTGTTACGAAGAGACGTTAAATATTTTATTCGCAGTCGAAATTGCTCTTTTGATTACAGAAACAAACGGCTACGGGAAGGTTCTCAATTGATTTCGTAAATATATAATATTCTTACCTACTTACTAAATTTCCCCAAATTCACGTTTTAATATAAAATATTGTTACAAAATTTTCTTTAGTTTTGGTTTTGTTTTGTTTTTTTTCGTTTTAAAATAACGCACTAGCGTTTTATAAAATTATAATTTAATGTAAAAGGAAAAATACATACCTACCTAGAGACTAGGTATTTATTCTTGTATGAATTATGCTTTTAATTTTGTTACATATATTTTCATATAATTATGAAAATTTTAAATGGATCTATTTCTGAACATAGCTGGAATATAAGGTAATGCTCATATTATAAATCTCTTGTGATTGATTCCTCTTTAAATAGTCATATTCACTTTACTTGCTTTCGACTAAATATATTAATTTTAATAATGATTAAATACGAAAGATATTATAACGTTTAAAAAAATTATAAAATATAGAATTGTCAACATGTACATATACTGTATAATAGCGTTTAAAAAAAAGATACCAAAAAACAATTTTCATCGAGTCAAAACACATCAGATATAAAACCTTTTCCGTGCCGAGTTCCGTTAGTCAATTAAGTCAAGGCTGGCAACATTCGGAACTCAAAAAAAGTACTTAAAACAATGCCCTATTGTAACCCGTCTGGCACGCACACGTGCATTCAAATACACACACACATTGCAATCATTTTCTGCATTCTACGTACAGGCCATGTGGGTTTTGGCAAAAGGTCTTTATTGCCAACGAGACAGAGCTTATATTTTATATTTGTGTATGGCACTAACGAGCCAATATGCTGATGTGGACGTCTGCCGCTAAGAATGCCTTGTATTCCTTTGTACCAGCATATGAAAACGGGTGTTTGAATCGGAAAAATCCGATAGAAAACGCTATTACACAGTACACTCGTGTAGTGGACGGTGTTTAAAGATATACGTTTAGCGATTTCTCTTGAATCATTTTTATTCTGTTACTTTAAGATGATCTGTCTATTTATAAGTATTTTTATCATATATAACTTATTATTACTAAAGCAAAGTGTTCTTCTATTTTAACCGGAAATGCAATATCGTTATCAAAAAAAAAATAACAAAAATAATTGGAAAATATAGGAGTACTTGTAACAATTTAGAATGAAATGTCCACGAATATATTTCAACTGCTTCAAAATATGCAAAAATATGTTTTACTTGCTATAATCATATAACATTATAACATATTTTAAAATAAAATAAAATGTATACATCTACCCTATAACGTTATTTTCTAAAATAAACCTACAATCTTATTTCTATAAACATTCAAAATAAATAGTACTGGGTTATCTGCAATCCGGTAACCCACTGAATGTCACGCAGCGGGATTTGCGGCGTCCCGCGAAATAAGCCCCGAGAGAAAACGATTGTTCAACAAGTGAAACTAAGTAAAAAAATGTTATTCAACTTTATTATTAAAAAATGCCTAAATTAATATAGAAATATTTGAGTTTTAATTGATTTAATTTCATTAAAAGATGTGCAACAATTAAATATTTAGAACTTGAGTACATATCTACTTCACAAATTGTAGCTTCGAATTTCGATAATCGTATGAGGTATGCACCCTTTTTTAAATAATACTATTTATTCAAAATTACTTAGTAAACTCCCAACTTCGATCACAATATAAGAATTTCTATAACACAATAAACTGTTTAATTTTTATATTTTCATTTCTTCGCTCTGGTATTATAGCACAGCACGTTGAGTTACGCTACTTAACACGCAATGCCTTCAGAATTCGTTGGAAAATGGGGAAGGAAGTGTTCCTTCTACCTACAAAAATGAACCCTTTATAGTATAATAGCACATATAAATAAAAAATAAAGGCAATACTGAACTGAATAAAGCAAACGCTTACCAAAGTAACACAGTACCCCGAGCCAATCCCATAATTTGTTCAGAAGCAACAAGTGGATCGACTTCTGAACTCGACACTAATAAGACACTGTGACAAACACCAGACCGTTTAGTACCCTCACGCCCAACGGGATCGCGACAAGTGGGGTCGGGTCGTCGGATATCCCACTGACATCGAACTTCAGAGCTTTTATTTACAATAATAAAAGAAATCTAATAGATTTTCTTTTAATTTTGTGTGTTTATCTTTTTGTATATAGTAAAGGAATTTTGCAGGTCTAGATTATTTATAAAAATGTTAATAATTTTGAAACTATGGTGAAATTCTAACATATTTTTGTAAATTGGATATATTTTGAAATATCGTATCTTTTCCTACATTTAATTTTTAATATTTAAAAAATCTTAGTAGAAAATACAAAGACAACTAGATAAAACACTAATATAAACGATGAGGCACAGGCGTGAAGCCAAACAGCCCTGCGATATGATCTGTGACACAACCGCGGTCGCAGCGTGAAAGAATCCGAGCAACAAGTACCGTAAATCCTCCCCCGATAACGACTAGTGTGTTATTTCAAACTGTAGTCGAAATCACATTGTGGAATATAGGAAATGAAAAATGAAAAAGATAAATGGAAATGTTATCTTTTGAAAGAAATGCAGAAAACTATTTATCATTAAATTATACACATATCATGTACCTATATTGTATATTTTATACATGTCGTTGTTAGTCAAGTTGAATCAAGATTAAGTAATGGGTCTTATCCACGGGTACTTTTATATTACGGATATGAGTTTAATTATATACTGAGGTAGGTCGTCATTTGATTTAACTTTACTGGAAGACTTTATTTCCCACTACAAAGTATCTCTCTTGAATTAAAATCTCGTATGTGTAAAAATAAATAAATAATTTTATCAACTTAAAATATTATCGAAGACCTCCATGTAACCCCCTTTACGTGTTCAGTGCACATTTGTACGGTTAAAGAGCCAAGCGTATATCACGTTCGCGGGCGACACCACAATGTTGCAGTGAAAGAATCTGTGCAACAAGTGCAATAAATCCTCCCCCCCTTCTCCCTCCTCCTAGCAGCCAGTGCGTTGACAACGTGCGTGTCTGAAATAAAAACACAGTTACCCTACGTATTGAATTGTAATGAAATTCAAGAGAAATAGGGCTAATATTGTCTATGGGAAATGTTTTTTAGTGTTTTTTATAGCAATAATGCTGTGGGATCTCTTAAATCATTGAAATAGAATAATTTATTGAAATTAGACCAAAAAATAAATTCTAATGTTAAATTAATTAATGTTTCTTTTGTGTTTAAGAAAAGATTTTCCATGACGTCGATTTTGATGCTCCTTTTCTTTTTATATTATGTTACATAATATAATATTTAGTTACTTATACCATAAATAAAATAATATGTTTCAAATAAACTCTTTCAAGATTTCAATATCCTTTTGAAAGACTATAAATAGTAGAGTAGAATTTAAAATAGCTTTCAAAAAATATATTTCACGTAACATATCATATACTTACATAAATCTTTTTTTTCATACACCTTTATAATTATAAAGGACAAAGTACTTACTCTGTAAAGCGACCGAGAGCATAGATATATTATCAGAAATAGATCTATTACATAAGTAATTCAATTTGAAGTGAATAGAGCGACCGAAAACTTCGTAGCTTACGTAAAGCTTCGGTAAGTGAAAAGCTTTTTTTATTTTGCTGTCACGAGTACAAGCATGAATAGGGAACATCTTGATATTGTTTCTTTTTAAAAATATATTTTAATTTATTAGCGTATTTTTATTTAATTTTGAAAGTTTATTTTAATTTATTTGTTTTTT
Organism: Heliconius melpomene rosina; assembly: GCF_056956725.1. Lineage (NCBI taxonomy): Eukaryota > Metazoa > Arthropoda > Insecta > Lepidoptera > Nymphalidae > Heliconius > Heliconius melpomene. The sequence goes on along the minus strand of NC_140401.1, from coordinate 1,850,750 downwards.
TTTAATTATATTGTTGCATTTAATTTTTTAATTTAATTTCATTACAATTCTTTAAATATGATTAATGTGACTCAAATGTCATTGAGAACATAATGATGAAACACCTGTTTAAACGCATATGTTTTTTTGCTAAGTTTAAATTAATTGAATATATAAAACAGTACTCTGTGACCATATTACCGTGTAAACAAAAATAACCATAGCATTGCTGAAAGATAATAAAATATACATTATGTATTACAGCATACATTATTCATGGACGATGTCAATTTCCAGAAAGTTCCCCGGCAACATTTACATATTATCTAGTTCAAGAAAAAACTTAAGTTTAATTTAAATATGCCATGTGAACTTGTATAAACTGTATTTAAATTTAAAATATTACTTTAAAATGTAAAGTTATGTTATGTGAGGTTTTATTTTTAAGCTAACATATTCACTTTACGGAATATAAAATAATCATAAAATTAATTTTCTGTAGTTCAACGGATTTACAACTAATAAGAATAATATGATTTCAAAGGATATTTCAATATAGATAATATTATTAACGAAAATACAAGAAGTTATTGATATTTTTTCTAAATCTAATATTAGTTTTATATTTCATATAGATGATACATAAGTTTTGTAGCACGCATGCTTAATGTAATAAGGGTATGTAAGGGCGGGGTGTACGGTAAGAGGCTTATCCGACGACTTTTAATATATCGCGGATTACTCGTCAGAGCTCTAAAATCTGCTTTATAGCGAGATTATACTTCCACGTGGCTTACCTATACGTTTATAGTCAATCCAATATTTATTGTAGGAAATTTGCGTGTCTTTTATTCAACCCGTAAAAGTCTAAGTAAAGATTTACGATCATGTCGAGTTTGATATTACTGTTTTAATTAGGTATTTTTTTAATTTTACTAACTCTATTATTTAACAGAGATAAAATAATACAAAACAAACAAATAATATAAAACAAAAAAAAGTTATTTAAAAAATAAAGAACCGAATCGAGTTTATAAACAAAACAATATTATTAACTTACAAAAAATCCCATTATTACTATAAAAATGTATTCTACGGGAGTATTCTCAGGTATTTCATGTTTTAGGCGTATAGCTTTTTCCTTGAGCGTTGAATTTAATTTACCGTAGAAATTGCTATCCCGAGGCATAGCGGCGCTGCAGTAAATTGAATTTAGCCGATAAAACTTCCATAAATACAAATTATGAGAAGCTCAGAATCAAATAAGATATTTTAAAGACTCTTTGTTTACATTTTTGAAGTCAAAAATTATGTTTATTATGTTACCTTCTATACTAACTACTTCACTTGGCTTCATTCCATTTTGTGTTCCATTTTGTGATTCATTAATCATTTAAGAATTCAGAATTATATAGAATTCTTTTGAATATTATATAATCTGGTAGTCGAAGAAAGACAAATCCCAAAAATTGACCATATGATAAGGAATGAAATATTTTAATACTAGGTTTCAGAAATTGACCACTGTATTACAGTCCATATAGATGTAGTATAGTGGTAATATAAAAAAAAAAGTTAAAAGTTAAATTTACTTACTATTTATATACTTTATTAAAAGCGCTATTAAATTATATATAAAAAAATGTTATTTCCTTTAAATTATATTTATAAATAACTTCATCTATATCAATGTAAAATATCGAAAGTACTTCGTACCAATAACTTATGTAAGCTCTAAAATTCGTATTGTCATTTCATTTTGCAAAGCTATATACAATGATAGGTTGCGTGACCAACCGAAAATGATCCGCTGTAAAAACACTGTTGTCAAGTGAATAAGGCATTTAGCTCTAGGTTATAACAGAAATTGAACCTGCACCTTTACCAGTAAAAAATAGTCTAAGCTTCGAACAATTCACTGTGTTTTAAATTAAATAACACAATCATAGGTGATATCGCTTACTAAACGTAAGCGTAGGAAGTTAGTGATGTACTAGAAACTCTAGATGATCTATTTAATATAGTGCATATCCAATATTATAATAAATTCTATTATAATAGCTATTTATAATAATCGTAATAATAATTTGATAAAGCGCAGTGTTGGATTCCGCCAGTCTACACACAATGCCTCCAGAATTCGGCGGAAAGTGAAGAACGAAAATGTCTCAATTGAAGTGTCTTAACTCTAGGTTCCCCGAATCCCCCCTCGGCCTACCGTGATATGTGCGGGATACAACGTAAAGCTAAAAAGGCACTGTTCATAGGAATTGTTGTCGTCAAATGTCTTGAATTCCGGCGGTAATAGGACAACGGAATATTTTAACACTTTAGTATACAACACGTGTGTGCAAGATAAATCATTAAATAAAAAAAAATAATGAAATAATCTAATCAGTTTCACTATTAACATTAAAATTTATTAATATATCTATAAATAATATATAATGAACATATCTACATATATTCATTATATATTATTATAAATACATATAGAATCAATAATATAACAACTAACATTCATAAATTCGAGATAAATCAACCTTGAACCGCGCTTCAACCAACAATTATCGACACTCGTAAATCACTAAAAGATATTTTAATTAAACATCCTCTATATATCAGATGGCGGGTGTGAGGCGCAAGGGGGGCGGGGGCGGAATTAATTTAATTTTAACTTGATAATATATCACCCAGCGTCTTCGCTAATAATGGAATTATGTTTGTTCTTCCAGAATCCATTTGCATTCTTATTAGACTTGTTATGAGAATCGATGAGTATGTGGAAATTTAAATATAATATACTTCACATGCCTTTCGAGCTTTAGTTTTTTCTTATCAATTATTTATTGGCTAAAATACTGTAACTATTGTGTAATATGAATCCATTTATATATAAAATTACATAGCCGCGACAAAAAACTAAAAAAAATCTATAAAAAATGTAACCAAATTAAATTTTGTAGTTAAGTTATAATAATTATAATTTAACATAGGAAATACGCTCAGTATTTTACAGTACTAATTTAAATCTAATGTATTTTCGTAGTGATGGCCAGCCAGTAACGCCAGGTATTCCATTCAAGCGACCAGACAATTCAGGCTCCCTAGATTGCTATTCTAGACCCCCACCTTCCCCCTACACCCTGGGAGGAACGTCTACCCCTCTTCCCTATAGCGCTTAATTTCCGTATCGTATGGTCATTAATTTGTAAAATGATACGTTAGATAATTAAATTTGTATTTTACTGACGCAATATAACGATGAATTTTATTATTGAGTACACTATTAAAATGATTTTGAAAAATAAATAATTATTGACTAAGCCTTGAGCTTGTTCAATATTTTTAATTTTTAATACCTACCTAGTATTAAAGTAATTCATTATAATATACAGGTATACATCGATATAACTGTATCATAAAAGTAACATTTAAAAGTCTTAAATTATTAACATCTTTACGGGGTGTCCTATAAAAATAACCTATAAAATAACCCAAGGAAATAATAACGTTTAGATAGAAGCAAGACCTTGACTTTCACATTTTAAACTCTATTAAAACTGAGAGCTTTGATCTTTCAAATCGCAACAAAAAGGCGAGAAGTTGTTTATCTGTGGAAGTTTGGCGCCCTTTTCACCGACGGCCGAGACATGGTGGATTGCTGTCACCGCGCAGTGCTACCAACTTTTAATTACGACCATTGTGCAAAAGTTTAACTCGACGACAAAAGACTTTTTCTAATGAAACTTGGAAGTCGTTACTTCCTAAGCGCTTGCCCGGTCCGCTATTTTTATAAACAAAATTTAAATAAGGTTTCTACGGATTCTTTATAATTTCTGGATTGTTTAAGCGCATATTCTCGAACGCAAATTGAGCTCGTTCTTGGTGTTTACACAGAAAACTGAGACACGGTCCTGCATAAATTGCAGAGCTCTACATAATTAAAAATCAACATTTACTTTCTATTCAATTTCTGTGCTCTCTTATATACATGTAGATGTTGTATCTACTGTAGCAAATATTTTAAAATAATACCTGTTTTCATAGAACAACTTAAAAAGTAAACTAATAACATACAAATAGAGCAAATAAAGCATAAAATATATATTGTGAAGCGGCCGATGATGGTATACAATTTGAGTAATTGCAGTAATCGCCTGTAATCATCTATAATCATAGGTCGAGCATGTTTATTCAATATGTTACCGGTCGTAAGATCGACAATATGGCGGCCGCAGATTAAATATTAAAATGCAAAGTGGACTTTCAATAAAAATGCCATGCTACATGTGATTAAAAGTCTCAATAGTCGTAAATAAGCAAAATCAATTATTAGTGTAATATAAATAAAATAACAAAAAGAATTTATTACATATTTATTTAAATAAACTCCGTTAACGTACTGTCTCAAAATATTTGTATTAAAAGTATGCGAAAAAAATAAAAAATAAACTTAGAAATTGTTCAATTACGGAGAATAAACATTATTTCCAAGCGATAAAGTGGAAAGTTCTAACTTTAACAAATCTATTTGAAGCAGAAGAAACTGGCAAAGCAATAAAAGCGAAATAATAGTTATGGAAATAGTCTTTCATTTTCCACGAAAGAAAACTCCGCGAAACTACCGACAATATGAATGAAACTATAATATTAGAAAAGTTTCGTCCCGGGAAATGAGAAAACGCTGTACGAACTCGTTCGTCTAATACACGTAGTTATAAACTTGTTCAATATAATATCGAGTGGTGCGCCCTCTCGCTCGCACCCGCTCTCTCCGACTGCCCTCGTTTAATTGCATATTCAGCTGAATAATGCAACCACGACTGTCTATAGTTGCACTTTACGAAAATCAACAAAGACAATATAATATTTTTAAGTATACCAAAATCTGCCAGCCAAATGTTAATAAAACATGTTACTTGCCCTTAAGCGAAAATAACTCAAAAAAGAAAAAAAACAGAAAATTTTTTTATATATTTTTTTCAACTGGTAACATTTATCAGTACAGATCGTGTCGACGAAAAAAAAATTGACCGCTAAGATATCGTCATCGTCAAGATAATGTCATATATGATCGATTATAACAAATCGATTAATCTAATACAAAATTCGAGCAATATCTTCTCTTGATATAGATGAAATTATGTATATTACGAGGTCCACGTGCATAAATTCATAGAGCCGAGCAAAACGCTTAGCGGAGGCCGCGATTGTTATGATAATGTGGACTGCAATAGACGGGCGGCGATGAAATATCGGCCTCTTTTGCATAAGCACCGCGTAGACCGGAACGCGTCTACGGCGCTACGAGCCGCGGCCGGAACACGTAGCTAGTTAATTGTTCATTAAATCACTTCACTTATATATAAGGGCTAATAATTAGCGTAATAACAAAGATCGAAATAGCTGTTTTATTATTTTAAATAAAAATAAATATTTAGATAAACAAAAGCTCAATCAGTATTAAGTCTGTTACTAGGACCTGATACTTTTTGCACTCTTCTGCCTTTTCTTTTTTGTAATATTCTATCGTACTTTCATGGTCGCTTAGAAGAATAAGGCCGCCATTGCACATATTATATAAGCTGAATATGCTTTTATTTTATGGCAATTTGTTAGTTACTTTGTTTTTCATTTCATTTCAAAAATTCCTATAATAATGCTAAAATGAACATAATATATTTAAAAATAAAATTTGCACTAAATTTGCACTCTAAAACCATTGTATTCAAATATCTTCTATGTAATTGTGTCATGCTTGTGTCAAGAAACTTTTTTACATGAAACATACATAAAAACTTACTCACAAAACACGTCCTAAGTAAAATACATTAATTATAATATATAAGACAGGAATCGTAAACAATATTACTCCAGGTAACTTATCGTAAAGTATTGAGGGAAGAAAGTACATTCATCATGTAGAGATGCGCGATAATTAACATGTTCGAGCGCTCTCCGATACGGAACTTCTCCGGAAATATCATGAGAAAACATAAATATTATAAACTTTATATTACCCAAAGTAAATGAACTTCATGTAAATTATTTTATACCCTTGGATGGTGTCCATGTTAACACTTAAAACTTATAAAGTAAGTAAATTTAATTTTATAATATGCTTATAGCTACAAAAAAGGATAAAAATATACTAATAATAAGAAATAAGCGACCGAAGTAATGTCATTAACATTTAACGTCTTGTGGTGGCAACAACAAATTAAAAAGTTTTAATTAAAAAGCACACGCTTTGGTAGTGTTTCGTTTATTAACTTTTTTGATAAATTTAATTAAAATATAATAATAAAAAGATTTCAATTATTTATGTTTTATTTTTCACGCTGTGTGCAGTGTGTGCAGGAGCACATAGCATAGGCTTAGGGAACCTGGGGAGACTTTATGCTAAGACCCACTTACGTTCCCCACTTTTCTCCGAATTCTGGAGGCATTGCTTTTAGAGCGACGGAACTTGACGCCGCGTTTTGCCTCGTTACCGTTACTCCAGTAGAAATCGAACCAACAACCTTTGGCGTTACAATCGCATGCTTGTACCGCTGTTCCACAACAGACCTCAATATTGGTTTTTATATGAAAAAAACATTATTGAGATCTATCGCCTGTTATATACTAATTATATATTGTGATTTTGTTACATGTTTAAAAATATGACATTTTATAAATGAAAAACATTGTATGTATTATTTAAAATAAAATTAGGGCAATTTCTTTTATGGCAGCCATTTGCATGGAATATTGCACTCAAGCAGCAGTCGCATCAAATATTTGTGTAGGCCACGCGCAAGCTTGTCGATAACATTTTTTAAAGTTCAAGAACGAAATAAACAATTCATGTCGAGTATTTTTGTATTTGATTGTTACATAACAACTTATTTATTCTTAGGATGCGATAGATGTAGGTTTGAATCAAACTCTAGGGACATTACTTCATGTTTTTGTTTCGCTGGTCTAGTTAGATTACTATGATCTGTTACTATTATACAGCATCTATACTAGGATGCAGTATTACAGTAAAAGATGGATATAAAGATGAAATTATTTCATGAAATTTTCCATGCCTAGTCGACAAAATACTTATTTTCAAGTATTTATTTTTGGAGCAGTAGATTTTTCACTTGCTCTTTTTAAATGTAAGAAAAACATAAGAACAACAATTCAGTCTTTGATACATTTACGAGTATGCTGACGCATATTAAAATATTCAATTCAATTGATATTATAAAGATCCGATTCTTTCGATTTGCTTTACATTTTCTTGTGATATTTAACATAACAATGGCCTATTATAAATGATTTATGACCCAACTTTAAATGTCGTATAAATAAATCATATCGTTTTTATAATAATAAAATATAACTTATTCATTTTTGTACGTAATGTAATGTACATAAATTAAAAAATAAAACATAACTAATATCATGACCTTTCTCATATATATGTAAGTAGGTATAATTATTATTATGGAGTTAATGATAGTGTTTGATTTCTACTAACATAATTGTTTCATATTGAACTATCAATATTAAAAATTAACATTTCAGTATAAAAATATTTTGTAAGTAACAATAAGCTCTACCAACAGTACCAACTCTACATATTATAATAGTACTACACACTATGACCTTCCACAACTAAAAACTAACATAATACTAAAATATTTTAAACTCAACAAAGTCAAATAAACGTCAAACCATAAAAATTCCTATACGTCCATCGCATCTCGACATATCTCGACGTATCTACAAAATCGTAATTTGTTTACGCGGGGCGGCGCGGGGGCGCGCTCGCTCGCTCAGTCACGTGCGACGTTCCGGACTCGCCACGCGCCTATACGAGCGACTGCAGTCACTTCCCGCGCGAATCACTTCGGATTATTTTAAATTTCGAACGTGTGTGAACTGTGTTTGTTTTTATTTTTTTGAATCTGTGACTGGATTTTCGGCCATCTCGGTTTTGAAATTTTGAGGTTTGTTTTTTTTTTCAATATTTTTCTTGTATTAATAGTTTTCCCAATTATCGTATATATCTATCTACAAAAAATATTATAACATAAATGATAAAACTAATTAATATTGTGTATTCATTATAATAATCCTTTAAAAAAACAATATTATAAGGGTCGATAAACTTTACGGCACGCGACTAAGACGGTAAATGTAGAGCGTTACCGTCCGATCTGATGGATGACTGATGCTTGACCGCTTATCACTACGTTAAATGCTTAATTTATTCAAATTTTATCAACATTTCTATTGCTTAATTGTATTATATAAAAATCTCTATAATTTTTCCTGACCGATTTCTATTTCAGATCTACTACTCCGTACTTTGAAAATCTAAGCTAAATTTAACTACAGTTATACTTCGCTCTCTTTGTAATGATGAATTATATTTTCTTTATATTATCATATTATTATAAAAATGCTCCGAAAACATATTTTAAACAATTTTAATTAAAACTTTGCTAGAAAGTTAAATTACTACAAAGTTCTGTAATCTAAATCTAATGATTACAATTTAATATTAAATATTATACAATACAATTTAAATATTAAATATACTCATTTTATTTTTTAGCGTCTTGCTGCAACTAAAAATATAATAATCATCGTAAAAAGAAAATGTATGATTTGATTATTTATGAAACTAATCTGTTATAACGTTATTACAAGGCGTTATTACATTTGTAATGTTCATGATAATTTTAAATTACTTTTTTATCTTTTAACTGTCCAAGCCTAATTAAAATCTCGCAAACAAAAATATTTCCAACAACTTATAGACAGGATAGGAATAGATAAGATACAAAAGTGTTCCGAGTACAAAACTATAAGGCAATATCAGTTATCATGATAGTGTTGACTTTACTGAACAAATAATAAAAAAATGGATAGACAATTTGTGATCATACTTTTTTATTTAGTGAACATTTAAAGTGAAAGCTTTTATGTTTTAAACAGATTTTTATTTTTGATTTCTAGTAAAATTAAAGTAAGTAAGTAAGTTAAATTAAAAACATTAATAATTATGTTTCACTGTACGTATCATATCACATTTTTTATCTTCATCAAAGCCGTGATTCTATTTTTAAATGTGTTCCGCGTCACGTGTGGCAACGCATTAACATATTTACAACCATATCATTATTAAGACGTAGTACATGTTGTTTAATTAGTGAAAATTAAAATTATTTATGATTGGTTATAAAACATCTAAAAATAAATATCTCAATATTAATTTTTATTAAATAAAAATTGAATATCTGTGATATTAATGTATTATGTCTATATAGTAGTAAGAAAATTATAATTACTTTAAAAGTAAGTTACATACTACGGGAAAATCTAAATAAGATTCACCATTTTCACTTTCAACGATCCACAAGAGCCTGAAATATACCGGTCAATCTCTTCAAATTGCTAGTTTTGGCAATGACGAAGCCTGACATTTGAGTCAATTGACGCCCACACTACGCACAGCGTATCGCGGCGAAAAATGTAGGTCATTCTGGCCTCGATCCATTGAGAGCCGATAGCTGTTTGATAGTGGTGTAAATAAAAACACGTGGTTTTCACGCACGCTCAATTTGTGGAACCGTACAACTGTTAACATTCCGACGCTAAATAAACGACTCTTGTATGATAACATCCGATTAATATGAAACAACGTTAGATTTAGCATATCGTCATGGGTCTTTTGCGTTGCGGCAGAGAAAATTTTGTGAAAAGACAAAATATTTTAAATTTTCCGCTGATTTATACATGTTATGCTTACTATAACGCAATCCAAAGCTGCAATTTCTCTAAGCACACATCAAACACTTTGAAACTATTAAAATTAACTTTAGCCATATCCTGGTATTATAATTGTTGTTATTGCTTATCTCTTAAAAAATAGAGTACAGACAAGTTATAATAAGATATGTGAAAACTAAATAAACTTATAGTAAAACAAGAGCTTTGAGAAATTTAATTAAAAAACGGCTAATAAATAATCAGCGCAATCAATTCAAAATCAATCAATTCTGGTCAAGCATGGCCTATAAAAATATCTTCCAGTAGAGCGACGGGAATTGTCATTTGAACTTGGCCATAAATAAGGGCGACCCTGAAATTACAGTAAAAACCTCCCTTGGCGTCCACGTCCTGTGACAACACATGGCACAGCGACGGACGCAGGGTTTTAATAAGCGTGTTTTAAAGCAGACGGCCGCGGAAGGGCAAAAAGTGAAAATCAATAATGGACAGGCAGACGAGATAATTGGAATACCGTGAAACCCGTACATTTTTACTTTTGCACGTTGCCAGTGACGTGTACCTACAATGTAGGTACATTTGTTTACAACTTTTGATTCGTATTCGCAAATTAATATTGGTTTAATTAAAAACGGTCTGTTAATTAAAAACGTCCAATATGCGACGGGGATGTGTTGTTACAGAAATGTAGAGACATTTTGTTTTTTATCTAAAGCAAAATAAATATATTTTCGTAATAGTTTCAAAAGTAATTATATGAAAAATACTAACATCAATTAACTCTTATTCAAAATAGACTTGAAAGTTTCTAGACTGATAACGGTATTACAATCTTTTACACTGAGTCTAGACTATTATCGAACGGTGTGTAAAACTTTCTTTACTTATTAAAACTATCGCAATATAAGATTACTTTAAGAAAGTATTTGTTCTCATTTTCTCGTATTATAATTTATAATTTTACAAAATTACTATTAGAAGATAGTTATACTTACGTATTTAACTTAACATTCTACACCATATTTTTCTATAATGGAGTCAACATTATAGAAAAATATGCTAAACTAGCATCCGTTTAACTGATTTAGTTAAGTTGTAGTCTGATTATAATTACTTTTCTTCCTAAATAAATGCTTTATTATTTCCTTTTTTACATTGGTATATCTAGTATGTACCCGACGTATTATTTCATGTCATGGAAGCGCCCGTTTTACGACAATTTCCTCCCATATTTAAATATTAATTTGGTATATCACCTAATCTAAAATATTTAATACGTCAAGCCATCTTAAAAAAGAAACACTTTAATGTGTCGATGATTTTTTAATCAAACATTAAATCAAGGAATATAAAATACTTCTCTATTTAAAATTTCGATCTCTACAATTGAATTTCCATTATATAACAAATGTACGGGAATGTGAACAAAAAACGTAATTTTGTAGTCATCCATTACACGTGGGGCTTTTACGGCGAGTGTAAATTTTAATTCTGCGCGTAGCGAGCGCCGTAATTGAGTTTACGACTCATATCAGGTACAATTAGCCTGTGTCATGCTTTCCAAGGCACATTCTAAAAATTAAAAACTCTACATATTTTTTATTTTTATATTATTATAAAAAATAATTTTATTTTTCATATGTTCTATTGAAATGAATAAAAAATCACTTTTCATATCGATTTTTAACGTAAAAAAATATTTTTTATCTGTAATATGGTTCAATCACATTCAAATATTGAAACTAACATATAGTTTACCGCTTATTATTTAAAATTTCACTTGGACTCATTTAGTAGACATATCTGTAACTTTCTCTTATGCTTTCTACTCAAAAATGAAACGATATTAGCAGTATTGAGAAACAATAGGACAAAGGAACTTTCTTGAACGGTCTTAATTCACATATGATAATTATGTTGTATGTAATGATTTTCATATGTCGTGTATATTTAAGTTAATATTTACACACTGTAAAGTTATTTAAAATGAAAAATTACATATTATATAGTACATTTAATATATTCTAAGAACACATAAAATTTTTACATATACCAATCAATGGTCTGTAGGCTACATAGATAAAAGGAATTTTAAGGCAATTTTTCAATACAATTTGACTTTACCAAACGTCTTAACAACCGAAGTTGAAAAAAAACATTAATTTATTTATCTTAATGTTTTAGTTCATAACTTTTTATATCAAAAAGATGTCATTCGTGTATCTAGTGAGTGGGTACTTGTTGATTTGAGTGTTATTTCAAGGGGTTCTTATATCAGAGCGATGAGATGGCGCTAGACGGCGCGCCGCCGCTGTCACCTTATGATCCTACCATTTAGTACAACGATAACGTTTGTTTGTAAATTTACTATTTAAATGTTATTTATTTACTAGGAATTATTTTATAGAATCTGAAATACTTAAATAATTTATATGTAGATTGTTTTACATTCTTTAAAAACTATACAAGTACGTAATATATAGATAGATACGTAGGTTGTTTGTATTTTTGTACATTTATCGAAATTAAACGGTGCGTTTATATAGTAAATATCGATAAAATAAACAGAAAGCCACGGAATCTCGGAAATAAAAATAAAATTCCTTAGCTTACCTTTCTTGTGAGCATTCTCGCCTATGAACGTGACTTGCGTTGCGGTAGGTTAGTACGAGCGTGGTGATCGTTTTACTAAAAACTAATATATGATATATATATAAATTGAATTATACTTGCAATGTATTTTTTTAGAATTAATATTTGAATTTGCTAATAGACATTGAAAATATACCTATTTTATTCTTTAATTATATAGTTAGTTATACGCTGTTGAAAAACAAAAATAATGCTACAAATTAAATATTTCCTCATTACCAAACTTACAGAAACCCCACAAAGACGAAAGATCGAAAGCTAAAAGTCCGACAAGTTGTAAACGCGTTTAAAACTTTACTAGCAGTACAAGCATCAATAGAGAGCCCTTAGTGAACTCCAAACAGCCAGAACGTTGAACTCAATTCAGGTGTAAGGCTATTGAACTTACAATAAAATGTAAACGTTGTTTACAAACAAACCTAAGCGCTCCATTCAGTGGCTGATCGCGAGCCCTCGGGACTGCTGGATCCCGGTGAATCCCGCCCTTGAACTTGTGCGTGACGATACCTCCTCCAGACCCGTCGCTCGCTGGGGACCCGGATCTAAACTGGGATCAATTATTGTAATGCAAATTGTTGCCGTTTTATCCGATATTTCTGCTATTTGACTCGTATTTGCGTTGATTACGTTACAAGTGTTTTAACTATAAAGTGTTTGTACAATGTAAGAATATTTCATAATAAAATGAAACGTGATACAATATTAGAAGTACATAAAACGTTTATCGTACTCGCCTAAAGATTTCTTCATTAATTTTATGCAAAGCAATTCCGTTACAGAAATCGTTAAAACTTGCAATTTTACGCTCTAAGAAAAGTTAATATAATGTTTTACATAAAGCTATTAAACCGCAACACCCTGATGATTCTACAATTTTGTAATAAAAAGAATATAAAAGAATGGTTAATAAGAACTTTTATACATTTTACATATTAAAATAATTTGTAAATTGCTTCACATTAATATTTAAAAACTTGTACAATTTTAACATTCGAATTAAAATAACGAATGCTATTTATAATTCTCAATGATAAAATTAGCATATCTGTAACATTTTTAGTTAAAAAATTCCTCTTACATTAACATTTAAAACTATATTCTTTATTTTAAAAACACAAGGTCACATCTAATAATATTATTTAAATTACATATAAATTAAATTTTATAAATTATTTAATATATTAATGGAATTATGAAATAAGCAGTTTGTTAAACACAAGTAGGTACAATAGTATACACGACGCCATTTAGAGCGATTTAGCACCTGTTAGCGAGTGTTGTACAATGATTATTACCTATGATAATACATGTTATGGTGAATTTAAAACCTCTAACAGAAAAACTTTTGGATTCGTGTAATAGAAGTTTGTGTGTATTTTTTTTAAATCTTGAAACTCGTCAGATTCATCAGACAGACCAGACGCAATATTTTGTCTTAATATGATAGGGAATTAAAACTATTTTATTTCCCCAAGTCGATAACTATCGCTTTTATAATGTCCCACGACGGCAATTCTCGTCAGGAACATATTTGCCTTAGTTCTATAGGTGTTGTATATACCTTTTTACATCTATAACCTTTAGAGGTGAAAATAAAAAATGTCAATGGGCGTAATCCCGTCACTTACTCAGCCATCTTGGCGGATAAAAATAACTAAATTGTGATTGTATAATTTACACTGATCCTAAAATATTAATAATTTTTACTGCACTAACAAAGTTGCCATATATTATACAGTCAATGTAATATAGAAACTTGAACATCTTCAAATTTACTTATTATTTTTATAAAACAAAAACAGAATACATTTATTATACATGTAATAGAAAAGCCTAAAAAATGCATCGTTGTTTTTACGTAAAATCCGATATCAAATTTGATTCGACTCCAGTTCGTTTGTTTAATCGATAAAAAACTAACACACCTGTTCGGCTTAGCTCTAGTTCAGCACTTGTTTGAACAGCGATAGTTCACGCGGATCGTGACGATAAATGAAACTATTATTTATTATCCGGATGTACGTATATCTGCAAAACTTCTCCATTATGCAATATGGGGTATTATTAATGTATGCGTCTATTTTGGTCCTATAGAAAACTATGCTCTATCAATACAAAGTACGGCATTGAGTTACGCCATTCATAGTGCAGTATCTCGGGGAAGCTAAAGAAATACTTAAAATTTTATCCAGTCTCAGCAAACAAAGAATCTAAAAAGAAAAATTCATATATATTCAATGAATTTCATAATTTTTTATATATATATCAAAATTAGTAAACAGTTAATAAATTTTCAGTATATATAAATACATTGTATATATAAACTTGACCTATCTCCAACAGTGATCGCTTAAATAATGACCAAGACCTCGAATCCCTTTCGATCGCATTCAAATTATTCAAAATAAACTTATACTGCGAAGTCAAACAACTCTACGAATAACATAGAGTGAACGAATAACGTAGTGTAAACAAACCTGACCTAAGTCCAAACGATGATTATCAGGGCTGGGTCACTCTGAGACGGCGACCTTTACTTTCTTAGAAACCACTCAGAGCAATTTCTGTACTTTGGAGTAAATATAACTTACGATAAAAGCTTAATAAAAGCTTACTGACAACTTACGTGATACAGATAATTTTAAAACTGATTGTGAAATTGTTTTCAAGTTCTATTATGCTTTACTATTTACTATTATTTGAGGTCGACGTGGCGTAGTGAGTCACCGTCTAATAGACGCAGCGTTTTCGGTTTGATTCCCACTCAGGGGAATTAATTATTCTTACCTTCTCGCTCTGATAACATGTGTGGCGTTGAGTTCTGTCACTCAACATGCTATGTCTTGAAAATTAGAAACGGATGGTAAGTGTGGAATGGGGTGTTTTAACACTAGACTCCTATTGGTCTTTCATGCTAAATGCAGGATATGGCTTGAAGCTAAAAAAATCAAATTATAATGATTTTAATCAGTCTGCTGGATAGACGGAATAAACTTCTTGTTTGTGACGTAACAAGAAAACTACCTATATCTCTAATAACTTTAATATTTATATTCATCATCGTATGAAAAGTATGAAAATTAAATAAATTATACATTAAGAATCAAAAAAATATATTAGACTCTATGCAATAAGAGTTTCTTGGATTGTTATAATATGTTTATTTTTATATAACCAACGTATCTATGCATTTATTTAAACTTTATTCAACTGTTGAACAAAACTATAAGGCCATCCAGTCTTCGTCATTTCTGTCGATCGACGTCCCGCCGCCCGCATTTGATTGCCTATCTTTCTTTACACACTACTGAGTAGCGTCGGTTTCAATGGTATTTTAAAATATATATCTTTTCTTACTTAGAAATTTCTTACAGGATGGCAGCCATCAACCATAATTTAATATATTTTATATTATATACATAAGTCTGCCATATTATGTTTTCTAAACTAATATGAATCTAATTGTTTACAGGTCTTACAAGACATCAAGGTAAATATTGTAGATAAAACATTTCTTTTTCTCTCCTTAGCTGTCTCTATTTATTTTTCGTACAGCTTTTATTTTATGTTGCATTTTACCTGTGCTATTCTAATTTTCATTTCGCGTTGTTATTATAACTTTTTTGTTATTAGCAGAGCTTCCTTTAATTTACTAATGTATATGACCACGAACAGTGTAGTTATCACAGTACTTATAAACTAACTTCTTTTTTGTGTGTTCTCCAACATTGAAAATATTATTAAAAATATGAAAAAATAATAATCGCTGACATTTCGATTCAGAGTAGACTGTACATTTATTTACCATGCCTAAATAAAATAACTAAGACATATCACATCCGCGAAGGTTCGATACGACTGGAGGGTGTGGGGGGAGTGGGGGGGCGGTCGATGTGTCGACGACCCCGGCCTGAAACCACCCCCCGCCCGCCACTTATTTATTTATTATTTCGTATATATTGACGGAGGGGAGATGAAATTAGGAGTATCTAATATTTTTCAAAATCATGTTGAATATATTTCAAGCTATAAATATATAGTACATTGGGTTTAATATAACACTGTAGTACTAAATATCCTCTTATATAACCCATAGTGTAATATTGCGTTAACAGAATTAAAGTGCTCTTAGTTCGCTTCCTTTACTCCTATAGGAAGCTGTCATAATTTGGAATATAAATAACAGGAGTGTTTCTCTATTATTCTTACAACTTTTTCAATAATAGTACAAATAATAATACAGAAAATTGTATTTTCCTGTCCATTTAGTAAATACAGTTTTTTTATAAAATTCAATTTCTTCCAAAGGGGACGTTAATAAAGAACCAACAATGAGTCCAAGGACGACATTGTAGCTAAAATAGCTAAAAGATTGCGAAGACGAGATTACGCAACGTTAAACATTTAATTAACTTTGTTGGAAGAAAACTTCACGGATGCGTTAATCTATTAATTAATCAGTCCGTTGCAACTAACGTAATAAACGAAAGAGTTGCTGATAAAGAAATATTACTCGAAGCTTTACACGCGCAAGCGGCTCGGAAATATCCTAACTGTACATAAAAAAACTCCAGAAACATATTCTGAATTCCATAATTCTTGCCCATAGAGTTCAATTTTGTTTTTTGACATGTTCTCCGTCCCTTTCGTTTGCATAGGTGCGTCTCGCTCTTACAACAATCGTTCTATTTACAAAACATTTTAAGCGAGGTTGCCATTCTGCGCCCGCGCCGGTGACGTCACGCGCGCTGTCCCGCTCCCCCACATATCGTGCTTCCCGGTTACTCACCAGCCACTACTACGCTGTAGTCGTGGTTGACAGGAAAAATGTACCATTATTTTTATTACGACGTCGTAAAGAAACTTTCCTTTGCATTTAAATAAAATAGTCACACACTATCGTTTAAATAGATTAGATTTTAATACTTCAATTAAAAGTAAAAATAATATAATGATAAATGAAGGATTTATTTAACTTTAACTTTGAGTTAAACGTTAAAACAAACCAAAAGGTTCAGGTTAATTTAAAATGGTAACCGCAACACAAAACCAAACTGTATCTTCTAGTTCCCAACTCCATCTCAACTTGCTTGTATAGGTTTCAGTGTTTCACAGTCTTTCATGTGACTTGTTCCATTGTGCAATAACTGGGGAACGCCGCTCGGGGCGTCTCTACTATACAATTTATACTTCACATGTAAACCTAAGGAATTTGCATCTTGCATAGCAGTTATGTAAGACGTATTGCCCAATATGTGGTTACAGATAAAATATATAATCGTGTTTAGATAATTAGATAAAAATCATTATCATTAACCAATGCTTTCAAATGCTGGAAGCATTGGTTAATGATTATATTTGGGGAACGGAGTGTCTTAAAACTAGAGTTCCCTCAGCCTACCCTGCTGTATGCGGGATACAGCGTGATGCCGATAAAAAAAATGCCGATGCCGATATGAACCCGCTAGCTGCTGCACCAAGCAATGTGTTCCTAATTCATAGAATAATCCAGTATATTTCGATATTATTGATCAAGCCTGATTCACAGTCAAATAACATAGATGTTTTGATAAGAGGAGCGGATGTTTGGAATAGCCGCGAATTATTACCGTTCGCAATGAAATAATATTTATTAAACATTATCATTATTTATATAACAATCGAGGAATCGTTATCGAATAACGTATGTACCCAATACATCACTAATAACATAACAAATTCAAAGCTTTTACTATGAAGACAATGAACATATGAAGTAATCGCTGTCAAAATATTTTATATTGTTATTAGCTAGCTAACTCTATAGAACAACACCTAAGCGTTTAATGATATAATAAGATATATTTAATATACCTAGGTATAATTTTTAACCTATATAGAAAAAGGCCCACGTGTCCGACTGAACGTGGTTCGAATCTTACTATGTATAATAAAAGTAATTTCCTGAACTGATCTAAGTTCTGCCGTCTAACATATCTTTCCAAACGTAGGGATCACTTATCACTAGGTCTTTCCTTACAAAAATAAAGAGAACAAAGTCAAAGATCACTCCGCTCTCCGTATATTATTTATATTTGTTATATTTTATATTCATATATATAATATTTATAATTATATAAATACGTATATTATGTATGTACGTACTATTTATATGTAGATCTTGCGGAAGTAATCAATTCAAGAACATAATAGGCTCAATAAGGAAGGTGAGGAGTCAATCGCGACACAGCACGGTTAACCTTCAAGTTATTTAAATTATATCGATGTTTGCTCAGATTAATTTAAAATGTTTTAGTTTCAATAGGAATTCATAAATATTTTTATATAGGTATCTTTTTAGTTTTACGCCGGACGGTTCGATTTTTATCATCTAAACTATTAATTATAGTATGCAATGTATTATAATAATCAGATATTTTTCATTCAAATACCGAGACAAAGCAATCAAATATAATAAAATCGTATAATAATATAATTATGGGAGGTCCAATTTGAATCCACAGAACCATTACTATTTTAAAGCAAGTATAATAAATGAGTGCACTTAAGTAGGACGTATATTTATGAATATCATTTGTCACGCACGTCAAGAATTGATCGTAATCTATCATCTATTATTATGTAGATACTCCTTCGCTTGGCCTCTTTGGTTTGGCCTCTTTCTTCTAAAACACTTTTTACCAAGCAACCAAGTAAGGTTGTTGAAAAACCCAGTGTATCTGGCATCTGTCTTTCTCATTCATAATACATCAGACAGAGATAGCATGACACGAAAGATAGTCGGCCTGATATACATGACAATAGCCATGGTACTTTTCATAACATGTATTTTCCCTAGCATTTCCAAACAGTTTGTATGTAGAGATAGTATGTTTTTAAATACAAAAGTAGAATTTATAAGTCGAGTCGATTACATTTATGGGTATTTTTTCACGGATTAGCCATGCAGTTTGAGATCAATTGAAAAAATTATACAATTTCGGCCAATATCTCAGCAGAGGGAACCTAGTGTTAAGATATTCCGTTCCCCACTTTCCGCCGAATTCTGAAGGCATTGCGTGTAGAGAGGCGGAACTCAACGCGGCGCTTCGCCTCCACACCAGAGAAAAGACAGAATTAGAAATCTAAATTTAAGTAAACAGTAAATACCTAAATATTATACAATAATGATTTTAAAAAGAAGATAATGACGTACCTCTATATTACTGGTATTATTCTACCTGCCAACAAAGTAAAATTTTCTTATTAGTATTAATATATATTACAATCAAATATTAACTGAGTGTATGACGTGCCTACACTCCCGCCTCGGGCAGGAATAAATATCGGCCAACGTGGTGTAACACGTGTTCTGACCGAGCACTTCTAAATCACGTATACACTTCCATGTTAACTAATATCAAACTTTACCCCTTTGTTATAAAGTTAAAAATTATATACAATGCTCGCATTAAGTATGTAATGTAGGTTACATTTTATCATAGTTATTGGTGATAAGTCACTTTCAGGGCTTCTAAGAATAATATATAAGTTTTCAAACGTGAAAATGTTTTTACAGTCTGAATGATTTCATTTTTTTTGTATTTAAGCTTCTATATATGAGAAGCTCTTGCCTGGTAGATAATGTTATCATTCCGAAAAGCTTTTTTTATTGTAAAAGTGCTTATTTCTGTAATCTATACTTTAACGCCATTGTAAAACAGTTGGGTTGACTACACGAACAATTGGTTGTGTCTTTGAATTCCAGCTATGAAATTTTAAAATATTTTCGGCTACCCAAAACGCGGTGTTTAGTTACGCGATGTAATACACAGTTTTTATTTGTACTGGAATGAATATTTAAATAAACCACAACTGAATAAAGCAAATTTTCCTACGATACCTTGCAGAATACAACAGATGTCTAAAGAAAACGAACAAAAAATTAGTTATTTTATATAGCTGAGAAAAATATGTAAATTTATGTATGCCGTATATAATAAATAACACGATCAAACGTAAGACAATAAATTATGGCACACGTGTCGACACATTGTTAAACGTTCCTGAGTCTTGATTTATCGGGAAAGTAGATTGGTAAGCTCTCGTACACTGTTATCATAAGCAAAAATATGGAGGAAATGTTCTTAATATTATATAAAAACTTTAATATGCCGTAATTTTGTTTTAAATATTTAGATACGGTACTTCCCCTACCGTAGTAGGGAAGTATTAGTCACTTTATTACTCATGGCCTGAACTTAAAATATTACCATACTATCAATGTAATGGTGGTGACCGTCGATAAAGTAATGAAAAAAGAAATTGATACACACATATGAGTTGATTAGTAATAGTTTTAAATAAATAAAAACATTTAAACATCTTTTTGAGAAATTCTTAAAAAAATCCAATCAAGAGATTTTACTTTATTACACAGTTTTTCTATATTATATTTTTTCATTCGAATATAAAATGCAAAAATACACTTAAAAGCAGACAAAAACGTTGAAATCGTTATTTTCCATTTAAAAACATTCACGGGATAGCTGAATAATATTTTTGTAATGAGCTTCGTTTATTGCCCGCGGCGCACTTTGCCTAAAGTATTGCTTTTCTCTGCCGCTGTATTTACATATATTTGCCGTTCCGAGGTTTTTACAAGCCTGTTTTATCAGATATCGTGAGGCCAGATTAGCATTTTCCCTAAAACATATGAATTTAAAACATTGTATAGTCATACAAAAATAAAATAAACCTTTTGTTTTGATGGTTCAAACTCGTTCTTTACATTTCCCTTAAGTTAAAAGAAGAAATAACATTCTATGCATAGAGTTGAGAGAAAAGAGAGAGAAAAGTTGTATGACTGAAACTTTTTGTTTCATATATCGATTAAATACTTTAATTTTAAAATTTTTGTCGATATCACTGATATGGAGGGGTATTCGTGTTTGTGTATACGCGTCTACGTTTGCTTTAAAAATATTTGTGTACCTACTAAAGAGATATGATAACGTTGTTTGATCTAGATCTATAAACTATTGGAGAGTTTTTCGAATGCATTAAAAGTAGATGAAATTTTCTTCTTAAACATATTTTTACTACTTATATAATATATCATAATAAATATTGTATATTATATCAAATAAAAATATCATTCGACTTGAGTTTGAAATCTATATGACTATATTTTTTTTTATATTTACTAATATAACTAATAAATACTATATAGTTATATATAAACTGTAAACGCAGCAGGTTGTTGGTTCAATTCCCACTCGAAAAAAAAATGGAAAAATATTTATTAGTGTACTATAGATACTAAAGTTATTGCTATTAACTAACATCCATTATCGATCGATCATATAGTAACTTCATCGATGAGTTCCGCACCCAGCACGCGATGTTTAATTAGACTATTAATACGAAATGCGGAGAGCTGTAAATATAAATAAAATTATTAAATAATAATATGATCAATTAATATAAATAATATCTAAATTATCCATTATATAAAATATGACACGCTTACTCATATATAGCAAAATAATTACAATCAAACATATAAATAAAATATTAAATAAAAAGTATTTTTTCTTTCTAAATTTATCGCGACCTATTTCCTCGTCCATGGTGATTAATAATTTGTTAGGACGGAAACCATCGCTCTGATAACACTATCTAACGAGGCCGCGGGTGTGCCTTCACATCTCTTTCACTTAAATTGATTATAAAAATAAACTTACGAACCACTTTTAACACGAAACTAATCACGCGATGAACACGAAAGCTTGTCTGAAATAATGAGTTAACAGTTGATAGGAAAATTTTTTATGGTATCTTAATGGGAACGGAGTGTGTTGACACCAGGTTCTCAAGCCAAGTAAAAAGTTTGGCAAAAGATCAATCTACTTAAGTACTATATGAATCTTTTAACTAAAATAAATTACACGTATAATATTTAAAAACAACACTACCAATATCCAGGTGTTAAATATAAGAAAAAAATTATGTTATATTTTAATTATATTAAAAACACCTTGAAAACAATTTCCTGTGGGAAGCATTGTTCGGTCAGTAGGTAATAAATCTTTATGATATACAACGAGACCGACCACACATCATATTCTAAGAACAAACAAACGCCCGCCTAAATTAATTCGAAAGTCACACAAAATTATTAATTTACGTGTTTTGATCTCGCGCCAAGAAGATCAAACGTTTGCGTGACCTTCGGTTCAAACGATTTACAATACAGTTATTATAGGAATATAAAAATTACATTAAAAGTTTTAATTTTTTATATTAAATTAACTATAAATATAAATGTTAATAATGCTTTTAAATTGAATAAGCTTTAAAAGCTTCAAAAGTTTGTTTCTATGCATGCTAAGATATTCGTATATATAACGTATGTTTTGTTAGTTCATATAAGAAAAGAATATCATCTTAGGCAATGACAGTTTCATTAGTCGATTTATCATAACTGTTATTAAGGCAATTAAAATGAGAGCTAAAGGCGCTTACACAAAGTTACACAAAGCGGTTTACAGCGAGTTGTGGCCCAACAATGAGCTTTTGTTTGTTGGTAATGGACGGCCTTTGTCGCAGCCCTAAAATTTGACTTATTGTTCACAGTGTGCATACACCTTTACAATTAAATTTATGTTGACATCAACTTTTAGTTAATCGTAAGATTCTGTATGTTTTACATACTAAATCATGTGAGAAATTACATTTGTGATATTTTAAGTAATTTGAAATATATTATTGTAAATATACCTATAATTAATATAGATGTGCCACGTTTCTTATCAGAAAGAAATTGTGTTTTAAATATCTGTGGAGGAAATAAAGTAACTAATGTTATTAAATTCAGTTACTCTTATCAATTCATTACATTCAGAATATGCGAAAAATAAAAGGAATATGCAAATTAAACGTTAATGTCGTTTTTAACATTGTACCACCACGAAACGCCGACTCTATATCTATATATATAAAATCGAAAGGTCACTCACTCATCACGAAATCTCAGAAACTACATGTGCTAGGAATCAGAAATTTTGCATAGGAGTTACTTATAGGACGTAGGTGCTCGCTAAGACGGGAATTTGCAATATTCGACTCCTAAGGGGTTGTTTTTAGGGTTGAAAGTTTGTATGAAACTTCGTTACTGCAAATGCTAGGAGTCTCAAATTTTGCATAGACGTCACTAGGACGTAGTCATGGAGACAGAAATTAATAATAACATAGTTCACGCAGGTGAAACCGCGAGCGGACCGCTAGTCATTTATATATTTACCTAAATAAAATTTCCAAATACACAAAAACGTATTTTAATATGTGAAGCTCCAATAAACTTTACTTATGCTTTATAGTAAACTTACTTTGCGTAATAACACAATTCATATCAAGAACCCCAGGTAAAAAATATTCAACACATATAAGCTTAAAATTAAAAACCTTTAAGTTCTTTCTATAATATATCTTAGAAGTTAACAAAAGAATAGAATGAAATATAATAACTCAGTACTTATTAATATTAGAGGAGATAAAGATTTAAGGAAGTTTATGCAGTGTAGCGGCAAATATTGAACCCGCAGCTGCTCCTAGTTTGTTGTTTAATGAACCGATATAAGTTTTAACTTATCGAAATCTTTTATTATACCTTTTATATTAAATAACGTTCCTGTTCTTTAAAAGTTTTTATATTACATACAGCTTAAAAAGATTTTATTTTTTTTAGGGTTCCTTACCTCCTTAGAAGGTAAAAACGGAACCCTTATAGGAGATATAAAGCTGAAATTAATATCAAATATTCAAATCAAGAGACCCTAGTCTCTTGAAGCATAAAAAACTAAGCTTCTAAGTTAATGCCATCAAAAAATACGAACACATCGATTTTGCTGCATTTTGTACAAATTTGAAATTTTGTACGATTTTGAAAAAAAAGTATGAAATTTGGCATGAAGCGAGAACTTGGTATACAAATAAAGGGAAAAATCAGAAAAGTGAAAATATGTATGGGTAGGTATTTCACAGAACAAAACTTCTGATTCTGAAGAAAAGAACCCTCGATCCTCGCGGGCACGACTTGAAAGTAAAAGGTTTTTTTATAAAATATTTTTAATTCATATTATTTATCAAAGCTCTTTTCTATAAGATTCTTCGTTGATCCAATAGACGCGACTTCGAGTCCCGCAACGTTATATTTTCCTTAACAGATAAATAACACTTTAATAAAAGGTTAAAAAATAATATAGAACTGTTGCACCACAAAAGCTCTCTGCTAAGAAAACTTTACCTTTTATTCCTAAAGTCAAGAAATTAGAACTAACGTTTAAAGTTTAGTGTTAAAAACAAACTAGTCTTCCTGAACAAAGTCTTTGATCTCTCTACAAATGAGCCAATTTTTTTTTGCGACTTTATTTGGAGTAACTCATAATTTCAGTGATATTATTATAAGTAATTTTAATCTTTATCTACCGATACTATTAGCTCTAGCTAAGCCGGCCCATAAATGGGATTCTATGGGATCTAATTACTTATATTAGATCCCCATCCCAGGACGCAGCTGCGTTGAGTACCGCTACTCATAACACAATATTTTTACCCGGGCTGAAAGTGGAGAATGGAGTGTGTTGACACTAGGTTTATCCCGCTAAGTGAGGGTTTAGCGTGAAACATACTAACTATGCTATGTATATTGTAACATGTATATAATACCATATAAGAATAGTAAATATATATATGTTATCGTATCGAAGTTGTAAGTCCAACGATCCGGATCAAAGTTAATCGTTCCACGGTGAATGAACATTGTATGTACCTAATATTATTTCAATCGCGTCATTGTTCTCAACACGCCGCGTGTATAATAATGAATACGTTTAAACATAATTTGGTTTTGTTTTTTTTATTTTGCAAATTACTGCACTAAATTTGCGTGAAATCCTATTCATTCAGACAATAGAATATCTGATGGCCGTTTTGTTTTTTTTATAATAATGATTTTTTATCTTTTGCCTTTTCCGTTTTTAAAATGTAATGTTTTTTGTAAAATAAAATAATATTTGTTGAATTGAATAAGTATGTAGTTTTAAATTTACTTGAGATAAACAATTGTTTGTCTGGAACTGTGTGGGCGGTAGTGGAAAGTAGAGCAAGTTAGTCGATACAAACGATTCCAACTGGTAGTAATATATATAAACCGAAAAAAATCGATAATATCTACTGACAGTATCGAGCATTATGGTAAAAAAGTTTCACTATTAATTTCTGAAGTTATTAAAATTTAAACTTTTCTGCATATTTTTTAAACAGCTAAAAACTTCTATTAATGATATGGAGTTACGTTACTTCATAGAGTTATTCATTAAAAATACATAGTTAACGCTGTATCCAGCACAGAGCAGGGTACTTAGAGGGAACCATGGCCGCCAGGTTCCCAGTCGTGCCTCAGGTGGGCATCCAACCCACAACTATCGCGTTTACAGTCACACGCTTATGCCCCTACGTTACAATTACAAACGTGAAATTACTAAAACAAAAGCTTCTATTAAGCCCATATTCAATATAAACATCGTGATTAAATAACACGTATTACCTATTATTACATGAAAATGCTCTTCCTTTATTTTACACTGTTATTTGAGGAGTTCAAACAAGTTTCTAATGACGGCAAATTAGCCTCATTATATCTGGTAATAGAATATAATGACATAGGAATAGTAATCATCAATTTTCTATTTCCAGTTTGAAATAATTTCTGATCGTGCATCTCTCGCAACGGTTGTGTTGAACCGGTTACTTAAATATTTCTTAATTATTTTATAGGTTCCGTACTTGCGTTTACATAAATTGTTTATATATCAGTAAAAATAGGTAAATTTATGATTAAAAACGAGTTAATCTATGCAATAAATCATTATTCTAATTTTATGTTTTGTTATGAAAAGCGATATCTTTTCTGTCTAACACGCTCTGCTCTTTCCTTTTTTTGCACTCTTTGCATAATTACGTTAAGTTAGAAAACACAGCATCACATTTAATCTAACCATACTAACGAAATATCTTCATATCTTTTGAAATATACACATCCTTCTTATCAGAATGAGAACCTACGAAAATCATAAATCACCAATCAACAATGAATACTTTGAAATTGGGCATGAAATGGAGAACGTAGTGTCTCAACACTAGGTTCTCTCTGCCTGCCATGCTACAACAGTACACTATATTCCAGAGTTACCGCGGTCGCAAGCCGCTAGGTGGAACAGTGTCGGTCGGCCTCAGCCCCGGGTTGCCCGCCGCCGCGTCCCCCGGTCCCGCGGCGCCCGCCGCCCCCAGCCCCGCGCCCGCCACAGCACCAGCTATGAAGCAGGAACATCCTAGCCAACCCATGGTAAGTTAAGCTCTCCATTATAGTAACTCAGATAACCATATCGTACGTTGCTTCATTTTGTATATTGTGTAAGACAAATAGATTCAATAAGTTTTACTTAAGTTACAAAAATATTACGGGATTTATGCCATGTTATATACCAATAGAACAATTTTCACAATTTCTTCGTAACTAACATTAAAAAAATTTATATCCAAATAATATTTAATATATCATAATTGATAAATAAAACGATTCAAAGATTAAAATTAAGTATATAAAAGTTAAAGTAATTACACAAACTCAGAAATTGTTGTCTACAAGTACTCGAGGACGCGACGTTAAATCGAATTCTTAACAAATAAAATATGCGAGGTCCCGTCAAAGAAGTTACTTAATTTGTTTATCTTTACCCCATTATATCCTTCCACAGAACGAAACAGGTTTTCATAATTATAATCAACTTAAGTTTGTACTGCGTAATTGTGTTTGTGTCTTTGGTAAATTAATTTTATTATTCGTGTAACCTAATTAAGAATAAGGTTCGGTCTTAGAACATTCTCATTTAAATTAATAATGAAATATCTAATTAAAGAAAATGCAAGAATGGAAATAATATAAACATACTAGAAGAATATTGAGGCCACTCGTGGCGCAGGGGCACAAAGTGTAACTGTAAACGCGACTGGTTGTAGGTTCGATACCATTTGAAGAAATTAAATATTTATTTAAATTTATATTTCCATTTCTTCGTTGTGGTGTCAAGGTAAAGCGTGGCGTTGAGTTATGCCGTTGCCATTACCAACACGCAATGCCTCCAGATTTCGATGGACAGTGGGGAACGCAGTGTCTTTACACTAAGTTCCCTCTGCCTACCTTGCTGTTTGCGGGATACAGCGTGAAGTTGATTTGATTTATTTATTTACTGGAAGAACTTTCTTTAATATACGAATACCATACCACTATTTGTATAAAGTAACAGCTTTCCTCTATTTAGCATATCATACAATTTCATCAAAAAGTAAATTTAATTCCAGTTATTAAACAGCAATGATTAATTGGCATTATTACCTATTATTTTTATATCACATATGTATGTGATGCATCTACTTGAAGTTTTACTCGATAGGTAAAAATTGTATTTGCTATTGACACTTACATATAAACTATGGGAACAAGTTGAAAAATGTTTGAAATTCAAAGGCAACTTGAGCAATTCAGGCACAGTGGAGTCGCAACTCGCGTCCAATTTATGATCCCGATTGAAACTACGCGTTTTATATCGCACTTCACAAACGAACGCATTTCAAACACTTGCGAATAACACTCGTACCTTGGCAACTTTTTAAATGTATTGAATACTTTCAAGATATTATTTAGATCTTTATTTAGGTATAGTCATTTTTTGTATGGCTACTTGTATAGGTACTTACATATTATAAAATAAAAAATCTGCAGAACAACAATAATATTGGCTTAATTTAATTATACGTAAACACAAAATAACACCTTTATTAACCATGTTAACAATTCGCTCGTGTAGCGGCGGAACGTTGATTAATGAAATTTTCAACTTTGAACTGCTCCTGGCTTGTAAGAAATTAAAATCTTCGTCAAAGTTCAACTGTTTCAAAGAACCTTGTAACATTATAACATATTTGTAACGCGCTTTCATTTATTTATGAAGTTTCAGAATTTAATTAGACTTTTTACCTTAAAAAAAAATGTTAAAAGATATTGCTTATTTTTTTAATAAGAAATAACTCCTAATGCATAATTAAATAATATAGCAGCAAAATCAAATAATTTGCACAAAAAATGTTACGTAAGACGTAAGGAAACATGTTTAAAAAGAAAAATTAAATACCAGTTCATATAAAAACTTGTCTCAAAAATGAGAATAACATTTTTCAAGGAATATTAAACTCTGCTTATGAAAACTTGTGTTAAGTTCTTTTTGTTCACGAGAAAATATCTCGCTATAGGTCAACGACAGAATATAAATTAACCGCGTAATGTTCCGGGGTTTTACATTTTTATAGCTTTTAAAAATGAAATATCCTTTCCGTAAAATATAGACTTCAGTTATTTTTTTTATATTAAACATATTTGTTGTGTAATTTTTAATTTTAAAATCCTTAAAATATCATATTATAAGAGTAATACAAAATAATCAACAATAAATTCATTGTAACGTAACCTTCTCAATGTGCCCTTGGTTAAAAATGAGTTATAGTATTTACTCTTCATAAATACATGGTGTGTCGACCTCGATGCGTGATTGCGTTGGGCAGTTCATAGGTAATTAGGTAAACAACGCCCGAGGTCGCGTACCCTTGACCAACTTACACCATTGTTCACATACTGACTATTAGATATGCACATTTTATACTATTATTACTTGAAAAAAATAATTATTTATAGTTATTTTACATTTATATATATATATAATACATTATATTTAAATGTTAATTAAACATTTCAACCATCTGTAAATATTTTTGTTTCAGGCACCGATGCCGTTCTACGCGGGAGATCCCAATAGATTCCCCACAGCCTGGCAAACGGATCCTTCGCAAGGTACGTGCCAATGTTTACTATTCATTAAAATGTTGTTAGAGTAAATTAAAATTCGCAGAGTTTTAAGCCCACCGAAGTAAAAAAATGTTTTAACGAGGACGTGTGCTTTTCACAAAATTCATAATTAACGCTGACAGCGGATTAGCGGTCCGACCACTCTAATGAACGGTTTTAATTACAAAATTGTTGTAAAGCTACATCAAATTCTTTTTAAATATACTTAATATTTTAATTAATATTTATAATAGGGATATTAATAACTATGTAACATTCTCCTTCCAGGTTGGCAAAATCAGTTCATCCAACAACTCCCAACACAAACGGGTCAGACAACTTTAGATTATCAAGGCAATCACACTCCCTACGCAACTTCTCCTCATTACCAAGCCAATACTACATACACCGTCCAAAACGTTGCAACCACATTTGATGTTACAAGCAATACTTACTATCAAACCGGAGTTCAAGCAGTCCCAGCACAAAGACCGCCATCAAATCGAGGGGCATATACTCCAGTGCCATCTCCAAGGGCTCCTCATTATGCGACGGAGTATCAACAGCAATACGCACAACAAGCTCCCACACCTGGAGCTACCTCAGGTAATGACTCAAGACCTGCATCTGCTGCGTCATACCAAAGCTCCGTTCCAACAACTGCGGCGCCTGTTTACACAGTAAGTCAACAAAACTATGAACATTCTGAAGATTATAATAGCGGGGAAAATACAGTTGAAAGTAATGAAGGCGATAGGCAAGAACAAAATGCCTCGAATGGTCAGCATTCGGGAAACGCCGAGCCTGGATACCTGCAGGGGAGCAACGGTCCGCGAGCTTCACTAGATTGTAACGGGTATCCGGGCAACTATACAGGCGGACAGTATACAGAAAACGGTCAAGCGCAAAATCAAAATGATTGGCAGCAACGCCAATGGCAACATAACCAAAGAATACAAAATCAACAATTACAAAACCAACAGATGCAAAATCAGCAACAGTTACAGAATCAGCAACAAAATCAAAATCAGCAACAAATTCAAAACCAACAAAATCAGCAGCAAATCCAAAATCAACAACAACTACAAAATCAACAGCAACTACAAAATCAACAACAACTACAAAATCAACAACAATTGCAAAATCAACAACAGATGCAAAATCAACAACAGATGCAAAATCAACAGCAGCTTCAAAGTCAACAACAACTGCAACATCAGCAACAATTGCACAATCAACAGCAGCTTCAAAACCAACAACAACTAAATCAATTACAAAGCCAACAACAACAAATGCAGAATCAGCAGCAACAAATGCAAAATCAAATTCATAATCATCAAAATCAACAGCAAATGCAAAACCAACAGCTTCAAAATCAGCAAATGCAACAACACAGACAAGAAGAGTCTGAGCAGCAAATGTTTTCTCAATCTGATAGGGTTAACTTGAACTCTAGACTGAAAACAATGATATTAAATAAGCAAAATCATATACGAGATGGCACAAATACTCCACCTGACAAAGGTGACCCGGGAGAGGGACCTCCACGCGTAGATGATAGAAAAGGAGCAATGACCGATGACAGAAATACTACCGGTCATTTTTTATCGTAT
Source organism: Heliconius melpomene rosina (assembly GCF_056956725.1). Taxonomy (NCBI): domain Eukaryota; kingdom Metazoa; phylum Arthropoda; class Insecta; order Lepidoptera; family Nymphalidae; genus Heliconius; species Heliconius melpomene. The sequence goes on along the minus strand of NC_140401.1, from coordinate 1,819,790 downwards.
AGCCACCATCTCCGAGATAATTACCAAATAGGCGAACAGGGTTATCCTGTCGCTGGTAATTATTCACAAAACACTCATGCTTATGGCGTGAGTGGATTCGGAGGTGGTGGCCACCAAGTATGGGAGGGGGGGACAAATGTCTCGAAAGCTTATGATAAACATAGTGTATCCAAGAACGTTTCAAAAACTCCTCAAAAATTACCGTCTTATTCAGATATGAGAGGGCAGTACGAAACGCATCCTGGCATACCATACGAAACACATAAATATGCAGAAATGTACGGAAATGATTCGAGTTATAATCAACAAAATGACAGCAAAGATTTTCAATCAAAAATGCTTATTGGACCAGTTTCTGATGTAAACCAACAGAATTCTACACGTGTAGCAAATGTACAAAAGAAAGCTTACGATAAAGAACCGTATGATCCTAAATTGAGACATCCATCAGCACCTTTAATACCCAAACTAGAAATACTTGAAAATCATCAATATTTTGGGGATCCTATTAAATCGGAACCTCAAAGAGTTCCAAATCAAAATTACTATACAAAACCAAATGATTCTATTAATTTGCCATATAAAGAATATCCAAATGGTGTAGCTCACCGACAATCAGTTCCAGTATTGCCACCTATATCAACAATAAAACATGAACATTTTACTCAAAAACCGCAAATATATCAAAATTTTCAAAACGCTGCTTACGACAGAAAGTCTACTATTGATAACTTTGCTCCAATTCCCCGAATGCCGGAGAGCTTAGCTTTTCAAAAATATAACAGGAATTATAACCCTAGACATCATAAGGAAGCAGAGAGCCGAGACAATTCCGAACGCAATGCACCAGTGGATCCAAAACCATATTACATAGAACAAATTAAATCTGAGCACTCGCCACCAGGACATAAAATATATAAAAACTTAAATTATGGTCCACCAAGAAGTGAGCCCTATATGTACGCTGGCGAAGGAGGTCCAGCTTGTATCAGGAACGAAGTGGGCTACGCTTGCTGCAGACAGGGCTCCACCAAAAAGCCTCCACCAGAACATTTACGAGATGGCGCTTGCCCCGGACTGCAAACTAAAGATGAGGTTTTGGAAGATGATCCAGATAACGCTGAAAAAAGTGATCCTAAGCGGCAGTCTAAGCCTGGTACTCCTGTACCAGATCCATACGTCAAAAATCTGAAAGAAAATCAATTTAATTACTCTAAAGAATATTTAGAAAACTTAGAAAGGTTAAGAAACAATTCAAGAACCGAAGTACCTGATTGTAATTGTTTTCCTGCGGACAAGAATCCTCCAGAACCTGGCAGTTACTATACTCATTTAGGTAATATAATTTTTTGGATTCTTTTTCTCTACTACATAGTTAAATTATATATTAATTTTCGAGTACACTTCTTCGTTATTTGTAATTTCACTTTTTTAATAATTTCTTAAATAATTATAACAGGAGCAGCAACATCATTAACTGAGTTAAGAAAAGATTTTGAAGCACGGACTGGCTTAACAGGAAAAGAACTGAGGATAGAGAAAATATGCTACACTGGAAAAGAGGGCAAAACTGCTCAAGGTTGCCCTATGGCTAAATGGGTGAGTGTATGGATCGGAACAATTGATTTTTCATATTCTTGTAAATAAAAAATAGAGTTCTTATCCACATTGTGCTGTTGTTGATGTTCTAATCCGCAATGAGGCCGTCGTGGCGCAACGGCACAAGGGTGTGACTGTAACGTAGCGGTTGTGGGTCGATCCCAGTGAAAGTGAAATATTTGTTTACGTTTATATTCCCATTTCTTCTTTTTCATGGAGGCATTGCGTGTTGAGTTCTGCCACTCAATACGCAATGCCTCCAGAATTCAGCAGAAAGTGGGAACGGAGTGTCCCTCCCACTAGGTTCCCTCTGCCTGCCCTGCTGTGTGCGGGATACAGCGTAAAACTGATTTTTTTTTATATTTTCTATACGTTAGATAAATACAATTAATCATTGATTTCGTTTACAGGTTATTCGCCGATCAAATTACACTGAAAAAGTTTTAGTAATTGTCAAATTTCGTAACGGTCATAAATGTCCTACTTCCTGGATAGTAGTATGCTTAGTCGCATGGGAGGGAATTCCGCAATCAGAAGCTGATTTAGATTACACTCTACTATCTCATAAATTAAATAGATATGGACTACCAACCACACGTCGATGTGCGACTAATGAAAACAGAACATGTGCCTGCCAAGGTAAGTATTGTGTCACACTCGAATCTTTTTTTATTTATTGTTCTGAAAATAAAATATTAGAATTTTCGTTGTGATGAAAAACAATATTTTAATAAATAAAATATTTGTCTAACTCTATTATGTTCTTTTAAACGATATACATCTTATTAAAGTAACAATTTATAATTACTCAGGTCTCGACCCGGAAACATGCGGCGCTTCATACAGTTTCGGCTGCTCCTGGTCCATGTACTACAATGGATGCAAATACGCCCGTTCAAAAACCGTCCGGAAGTTCCGACTTTCGGTGAAAACTGAGGAGAGCGAAATTGAAGAACGCATGCATGTTTTGGCGACTCTGCTGAGCCCTTTATATATGAACCTAGCTCCGAAATCATTTGACAATCAGTGTCAGTTTGAGAAGGAAGCATCAGATTGCCGATTAGGTTTCAAACCAGGACGCCCATTTTCAGGTTATTTATTTATTATATACCGTTTAAGTTAATTATTTTTATCATTTTTTTTAGTTTAAGAAAATTATATAATCGGAATATATGCATAACATAATAAAATTGGCCGATAAAAAATTTAATAGTATCCAATGATCTGATGAAAATATGTTTGTCCTACTTACAGGTGTTACAGCATGTATAGATTTTTGTGCACATGCACATAGAGACTTACACAATATGAACAATGGCTGCACCGCAGTTGTGACTCTTGCCAAACATCGTGCACTCTCCAAACCAAACGACGAGCAGTTGCATGTTCTACCATTGTACGTTCTCGACACAACAGATGAATTTGGTTCTAAAGAATCTCAGGAAGAAAAGATCAAAAGTGGAGCTTTAGAAGTTTTGGACAAGTGAGTGGTGATGTACAAATTTTATGATACTTACTTAATATATATGTATTTGCACAAAATTATAATCAATAATATATTTGTAATATAAAGCAAAACATATTGTTATTAATCTTACTACTTTTTTAATTGAAAATATTTTATATTTTACAGATATCCAATGGAAGTAAGAGTTCGATCGGTTCCGTTACAGCCATGTAGACGACACGGGAAAAAAAGAAAAGATGAAGATAACTCAGAATCTAATAACTCGACGAATACTCCGCAACAGAGCCCAGGGAATCAGAAGAAACCTCAATGTACTACACCTGCGCCTAAAACACCACAACCAAATGACATGAGAAACAATGCCAGTCCACGAAGTCAAAGCAGTGCTTCTCCCAGAGCTACAACACCTGCCTTAAATCAACCGAATACTCAATTCTCGAATAATCCACATTATAATTCTGCATTTGTCAATCCTAATATGCACAATCCTAACTCGGGCTTAATGAATCCTAATTTAAGCAACCCAGCATTACTTGACATGGCTTCTATGATCGATAATTTTACTGATGCACAATTACAAAGTAATCAGATATCTAGCACTGTTCTAGATTCTCCTTATAACTCATACGATCAAAGCTATAATTTACATAATCAAAATCCTATATACAATCCAAATCACGTGCCGCCTTTAGTGGAAAATAATTGTCCTAATGCAAACTCTAACCAACTTCCAAGTTTTGCTCCCACATTGCAAAAAAGAGAACAACAGTATAATGGACAAAATCCTGTATCAGTGAATCCCCAACAACAATGGCCAGAATTTGATAATCCTGAAATGTTTAATAATGTTGTTAAAGACGATCCAGATTCAACTACAGCACATTTAAATATTCCACCGAATAATTATAGCCCAGATTCTAACAGAAGCGAAACAAGTTCAGACCAAATTCATAGGAGTACCTTAGAACCAGACAAACAAAAATTGATCGGTGAAGTAACTCAAAAGATGCCCGAATTTGACATGCCGAATTCTCCACGACTGACAGAAATCTCTCAAAAGACACAAAGGACGCCAGAGTCGCCTATTCCTACAAACGACTTAAAATCACCAAATAATGACGTTAACCATAATTCTGATGTTCGTAAAACCGTATGGAGGTCACCAGAATCAAAAAACTGGGAATCACCAAAACCCAAAGAAATAAATGAAAATGAAGGTGCACTATTTAGAGTTCCAAAAGCGCGACCACCTTCCCGCTCTCAGTATGTAAACCCTGCGGAAAACATGGAAAATTCTACTTTCCTCAAACCTTATCCACCGTCAGAAAGACCACCATTGAACCAAGGATATGAGAACAGAAATCCTTACGATAACACAATGAATACTGCACCTCCAACATCGACACCCCAAACAAACTATACTATTAGTCATGATGAAAATCAAAATAGCGAAAATAAAGTTGTTGCAGAGTTTACAGGAAACAACTTTCACCCAATTAATCAAAATAATTTTAACAATCAAGCTCCAGTGCAAGGCTACGGAAACTATCCGCAAATTAGTAACGCTTATCCATTTACTTCAAATCCTTATGGCCATTTTAATCCTTATGAAAATACTTACAATGATTATAATATCGCTTACTATAATGCTGAAAAATACAAAAGAGAGGAGCTTATAAGAAATTCACATTGTTACAATTCGTATGGATATCAATATAATCCCAATTTTGCAGCAAACTTCTACCAAAATCCAAATCCAAATTGGTGTCAATCTTCACCTAATTGGTGTTTATATCCACCTCCTTTCTCAATTCCATATCCGCCAGAACCACCCAAAGCCGAACCTATAGGAGAGGTTACCGGATTAAGTGACAATTTAGAGTGTTTCAAGGACAGTCAAATGGGTGGCGTTGCAATCGCCTTAGGCCATGGGAGTGTTTTATTTGAATGTGCCAAGCATGAAATGCATTCTACAACCGCTGTTAGGAGTCCAAATAGAGTTAATCCAACTCGAATATCACTAGTGTTCTATCAACACAGAAATTTAAATCGCCCAAAACATGGACTTGAAGAATGGGAAGAAAAGATGCGGCTAAAGAAATTAGGTTTAAGTCCTTCTACGCCGAGTACCCCGGGACCTAATTCAAATTCAGTTTCGCCGGCAACCACACCCGGGCCCGAACAAAGGCAGGGCCCTACAAAAAAATGGAACAATAATGAAAATAATATTCCAGGAGGCTACAGTTCTTTGTCAGCCTTAGTGGAGGCTACGAATGTTGCTAAAAGAAGCGGTCAAATAAGATTAAGAACCGACACACAAACCACCATGTCCTGGACGACCTTGTTCCCCATGCACCCGTGTACTGTAACTGGACCGTACCAAGAATCTGGTACTTGACGTAAACCGGGCCCGGTAGGGCAATGTTCTTCCAAGAAGCGGAGTGAAATCCCTCCCTTAGGCATTTAAGGTCTCAATTGCCTTTTGATCTAAGTCTTCTATGGCACGTGCTTTCCAAAATCGTTTGTAGTTCCTGGATTTTAGAATTAAGCTCTCCGATCCTCGAGACTGGTCCATTGTTCCGATGACTATTGCATTTACATTGGAATTGACTACCGTTTTACATGTATTTTTCAAACCGAGTGAGTTTTTAATCAAAGATGTAATTTAAGTTTATATTTTTAATAGTGTTTATCGCATTTCAGCTAGTCTTACGTTACTACGTTAGTGCTATGGTATTTCTTAGGCCGTAACTGTAGAGCTATTTGTATATTGATGTATTTAGTTTTACCGGCGATTTTTCCGAATAAGTTTATATTTTTACATGCTCTGTAAAATGACATTAGCGTACGGTTTGTCTACATATTTTGACAAGTTTCTAATTAAGCGCATAAACGACGTTTCATGCGACTCAATGATCTCATAAAATACTAACTACGATGTAATCATTATATTGTAATATTGTTTATTCAGAGCGAAAGTACAAAAGTCACAGGAAGGCTACGCTAGCCCTCGCCTAGAGGAGTCACGTTCGACGATCGTGTTTATTTATATTTTTGTACCTTTGTCTATTAGTTACTTTGTATTTTAATGGTTTTTATTATCATTCCTCTGTCTTTCCGGTTGTTTGTTTTGGCATTTTGTTCTTGTGATGGAGTCACGCGCGTGAACCACAAGCGTAACGAGTGCTTTTATATTATAGGTTAAGAAGTGTGTATTTTTAACTTTTAGAATATTTAACTTATTTATATGTATTACGTGAACCATTATGAAATCATTTTCTTTGTAATAATTTAGCGTAGGTATTAATATTTAATATATTTGCTTTACAATTTGACATTAAATTATTGGCAGTTGTTTTATGCATGTTTCGAGAGCCTTTACTTTAACTTGAGTGCCTGCGTCTGGCGAAACCAGAGAAATTCTTATTTGGTAACTTTTGAATATTGAATGTGACCTTATTTAAGAATCGAGTGCATCTATTATTGTTCTGATATATAAGCGATTGTGAAAAGTTAGTTACGTTCGTACATAAAAAAAAGAAAAGAAGAGTAATAAATTACATACATTTATAAGATAGAGTATTTGCAAAAAAATCAGGCGCTTGAAAAGATTATAAAGTAGGCATATTATTGAAAATGATCGAAAACATACTGATGAATAGTTATTAATATATAAATAGGTTAAGGAGAAGTTTGTTTTAAAGATTAAACTATTGATATAGTTTATATTTTTTACGTGTACGTATTTATTGAATGGTAAATTTATTGGAACATGAAATTATTTATAGGTAGAAGTTTTGAGAACAAAACTTATAAAAACTAAGCAATAATAGACGTCGGGGTCTATGTAATGTAGGAGTGAAGAATATTAAATAGTTAACGAATGGTGCGACTTATCGTCTGTCTTATGGAAATACTTACTCTTACCAGAAATTGCCTAAATTTTAATCTGATATTCTTTTGTCATTGGTGAATGCCTGAACTTGCCATTAGTTTTGTTTTTGTGTAACGTCCGTACGTGGAGATGCATTGTGTGACAAGACATATCAGAAGCATACACAGTTAATTACACTAATTACACTAATTAAATTACACTAATATTTATTTCGGAAATGATATTATGGAAAATTGTAAAAATATAATTCAAACTGCACTAAACTATTTATATATCGCGTCATAGTTGACTACTTAATTGTATACTTTTTATAGAGTCTAAAAAATTAAGAGATTATATTCACGCGTTTCCATTTTGTATTTTGTGTAATAAGTAGTCGATAAAATGGCGCGAATACTAAAAATATTGTTTCAATGACAGTGTATGTCAAAATTGGACATTATAAAGTATAAAAAAAAGAGTTTGAATTATATTTAACCGCCAACAATAAAATCCATTTTTAATTATGGCAACTTTAGCAATTATGTTTATGAATTAAGTATTCGGATATTATATTACGTTATTTTTGTATCAGCAATACCTGCATGGATGCAATTCGGAAGGTTGTATTGTAGATGTAACTGCGAGCTGTTTTTATAAGAATCATTTAGGCAACATTAGGAACCTGTGATATACCATTAACTCACGAGTGCTTGCTTGTATGGTATGTATGTCTGTTGTCGCGACACTTACTGACAGAACGCAAAAAAAAATATTAAAATTAATTAAGTATAGTATATTATTGTGTATCCGATTGCCACAAACCAAAAACGACCAGTATTTTCTAATATTGTAACCAAAAAGTTTTGTTTAAGTATGTTTGAGTTTGCGTTCTCGCACGTGTTTCCGAACGACGTTCGTTGCGTTTCAGTTACAACGGACATATTTGTGTAATATTTTGTCTTCTGCCAAAACAAAAGAATGTGTCATGTAAATAGAACTACCATTATTTATTAATATAATAATTTAAAAAAGACATTGCCTTGTGTTTTATTTTTATTGTTTTGTCAAATATCTAATTTGAAAAATAAAAGATATTTCTTTTTATTTTATTTTATTAAAATGAGCAAAAAGCTCATGAATACAAAAGTGTAAAATACTCAATAAAAAGGTACAGTTTGGAATATTTGTTGCTTACGAACTAAACTTAAATACCTTATGACCTAGTAATCAACATTAGTTATCATATACTCGTCAGTTTAAAGATTTTTTTTAACATATAAAATAATATTAATCATATATGTCGGCTGGTGACAATTTATTTCAATATTAAGAATAAATTCATAATTAGTTAATTAATTACAAAAGATGTTTTAAGGAGTAAAATTAGAATTAACATTTAAGAGTTAATAAAATGCTGTAATTATTGAATTGATGTATTTGTCAGCTTCCGGTGGCGCCACTTTGGGCGCGTCACCGTTGTCAATGTCATTGTTAATTTATAAAAGGCCGTGCGGGTGTTGTACGCCCAGTCGAGGCTGTGCCACGGCTCGGAGCACTACTCGTGCTTCACCGCTGGTTAACCTCGACTATTTTAATTATGAATGTTGTTAAGACCTATTCGTAATTATACTGGACTGGAGCAGTGAAAGGCGAGTGTTGATATATCGGAAAGGGATCCCTTAAGCCTACTCCTGGGGTCACAAGTCCCAGGCACTGCTCCAAGCCATCATTTAAAGAATAAGATAATGTTGTTATTATTTTCCTTGTAATTTACTATGTTTCCAGTTATTATTTGGTTCATTTATTTGTTTTAGATTTACTTATTTGTTTAATTTATTTCGAGTAAAACCAAAGGCCAGGACATGGTCGGAGGTTCTACTCGTTTATTTTTAATATCTATTACGCCTTTTTATTTCCGACATCAGAAGCGGGATAGATCCAGAAGGTCCATCCTTTCACATCTTCTCAACAAACAAACGTGCCAAGGCATTCGGAGACACTCTTGCTAATAGAAGAGATGAGAAACGGTGTCTAATCAACATCGGGCTAGTAGGTAAGTTAGTCATGAGTTACTTGCAAGTTTATTTACTAAATTCAACTACAACAATACTATGACTAAGATTGAGTAATATTTATATCGCTACATTCAATCCAGAGGAGGACGTACTTTTAAGGAACTGGCGTGATGAGGACTGACGCTGAACAAGTAAAAAAAAAAAAAAAAAAACATGTGTAGTGAATAGAGATTTACAGATGCGGCCAAGGCAGAGTTTGAATGTGTGAACAATGAACTGGCCTTTATCTAGTGAGTGTGCGTCTAGTGGGTGTGCAACTATTCCCGAATTAACCGGTCACATCTACTTTTAGGCCTCGAGAAGTTGGATCACGTAAACCACCCATACCTCACTGGCGTCCCATATGAGCGATGAATCGTCAGGGGTCTATAGTCTGCTTTGGGTATGAAGGGGCTGGACAAACTCAATTCAGTTGTAATAGACTGACAAATAAAGTGAGTGACCACGGACCATTTTTGAACTCAGATTCTGCTTTTGAAGCTAGTTCAGACAGATCAGAAGAAGCCTGGGCCTAAATGCAATTACTGTGGCAAAGTTGGGCGTGTGGAGTTTGAGTGTTTCAAAAGAATTGGTGATGATTCTAACATAGTCAACTTGGTGAATGAAAGTAATGAACTATTTTTTTTTATGGAAAAAGGACAAGGCAACTCTTTTAATGCTGAAAGGAATGGGTAGCAGGAGCGTTTCAGTCTTGTCTTTTCAACAAATTGAGACTGTGTGTGGTATTAATAGTGTGTTTGTCGAGATAGAGTTTCGCATTATTGAAGACATTGAAACTCCTTGTGTCGTTTTTAATTGGTGCGGATATAGTTAAGGGAGAAGGGCTGAGTGTACTTTTACCAAGCAGGGTATCACTGTGGTAAGAAAATTTTGAGAAGCCATTTCGGGATATTGACGCTGACTTGATCGACTAAACGAAAATTAATGAATTTACGATTTGATGGCCGATGGTGTGGCCCGAGAGTGCTTCTTGATTCGCGAGCCCGGTAATTCGATAGAATGTGCACCGATTGTTGCGAGCTTAATAAAAATACAGTTTCTATCAAATTTCCATTACCTATGGTTTCGGATCGGCTCTGTGAATTGTCAGACGCCGCATACTTATTATATGCCTCGATATGGCGCAGGAATTTTGTCTAATACCTATTGGTGGGACTTTCATTCCTAGAACTGGTCCAGCTGATTTCTTTGAATATGCAGGAATGTCTTCTGGATTGACTAACGCCCCGGCGGAGTTTTGACGGTGATTATGACTGCTCTTCGACCGTTATGGGTAACATTTTCGTCTATATGGATAACGTTTTCATGGAGTATGGAGCTTTTTCGGAAGGTTTCAGAATTTGCAATTCTGAACGGGCTTTTGGTAGCTTTATCCATACCTATATTATAAATTCGAAAGTAACTCTGTCTGTCTTTTACGCAATCAGGGCCAAACCGCTAATTTAATTGTTATAAAATACTCATATAGAGATACTTGAGGGTCCCGGGATGAACATAGGATACTTTTTTTTTTCTCATATTTGTAATATTTTCGATATATACCAATATATTAAAATAATTAATTTGACAAGCAATTTATTTCGCCATGTTAATAACAATCGTCGCTACGCGTTGCTAAGCAACGGCTTGCAAAGTTTGTTGTTTTAAGAAAACGTCACCCAAAGTAAGTTTGCTTAACGCATACATGGCGCGCGCCGATATAGATTTGTATACGTTAACAAAAATTAAATGATTTCTATAATTTGATATTCGTCCTTATGAAAATAAATATAATAGTCACTTTTAGCATTTCATCTTGATGGAAATTATAGTTTACTGTATAACATTCTAATAAATAATTAAGGAGATGTCACTGATTCGAAATGACCTAGCCTACGAGTGGTATAGTATGATCGACGCGAACGGGCAGATGACTTTGATGATTTTGTAAATTTTTATATATTTTCGAATTACTATTATTTTTTATGTAATTATTTGCTGCTTATAATTAATTTATCTCAGTTCGGCTATCTATACCGATGTTATACACTTAAAATATCGTAAATTTAATCACTTGGGATTTTATTTAATATTGTTCGCAAAAATTAATAATTATTTAATATAGAAAAATGTTTAGTACGCGCACACGGCAAACTTATTTATTTTAATTATTTAGACTTATATTTTCGCGGGCGTAGCCGCGTACGGGCCCACTAGTATATTATATATATAGAGGCTGGATTTTCTATAAATGCCGGGAAGTATTTATTCTTCAAAGCAAGATTGAATGCCTAGGTGACCTAATGTCTAACGGTACTTTACGCCCGGGTTCAAGAGGGGTTGAGCCGCTTGAGGGGTTGCCTGTGCCAGCCAATGTCGGGCGGTAGCGTCGGTTCTGTAACCCAGCGGGTCGTTTTGGACGATTTATTTGAAGCTTAATTTATTTGAAGCCTTTTTAAAGCGTATGATGCTGCTTTACAGCGTGACCGGGAAGGAATGCTAGGTTTGAATCGACTCCTGATTGTGGGAAGTGCTGGACTTGATGTGATGCGGCGCCTAGCTTTGGCTTTTTAGCTTTTTTTTGGGCACCAGTGCTAGCGGTTTTTGGGGAGGATTGGCCGATCGAGCTGCATGCGGATGCAAGTAACACGGGACTTGGAGCTGTCCTTATTCGGGGACATGAAGGTGGTGCTTATTTTTAAAATAATTTAATTTCAAAAATTTAATATCGACAAGGGAACCTATTTCATTTGATACAATTTACATGGATGCTACAGGACGTTTCGCAGGGAAAGGTGTCTAACATTAATGTGTGGTCATGCTGATCGATGCATACGCGAAATATATAACTTTGGCATATGACAACTGATGCGACGGCGAGCGCAATGCTTCGTACGCTAGAACGTGGTTTTGTCGTTTGGGTTACTAAAGACAAATTATAAGTGATCAGGATGCGGCCTATGGAGTTGAGCTTGGGAAGTTATGTAAAAATTATGGCATTCATCAGCATTACATGGCTCTCGGCGTAAGCCATACTAATATACAGATTGAACGTGTCATGGCAGTCCAGTGGTTAGGAATGGACTGGCGATTATCCAGAATTGTCATAAGGGTTGGAAAAGGGGATTAGGTGCGCTTTCGTTGGCAATTGACTGTTCTAGGCACAGAACTCCAAATGTTGGTCCTGAAGGGGATCTGGCTGATTCACTGAGTCGGACGGACGGGGATGATTGTATTGGAAGGAGGATTGGTACTGGAAGTGCTGAGAATAAATTAGGGTTCGACGGAGGAGAAGCTAACGTGGAAGGATTCCAAAATAGACGAAATAGTTTTGTTCAGAGCGGGACCTAGTACTCAAATTGGATTAGAACTTAGGTGCCCTGATGCATATGAAATCTGAAAAATGTTACGTGAAGTAGAGGGTATGTCTGGAGGAGGAGAACTGACGGAGGTTTCTCATGAACAACTGCGATTGGCGCCCAAACCAGGTGAGAGAGTGATGGTGCAGGATTCCGTGTCGGCATCGGGAGAGGTGACAGATGAAGGACCCACCTGAACCTACTTATCAAACTTCAACATAAAATGTTAATCATTCTATCAATACAAATGACTTTTTGTTTATAAGTTATTGCTCATAAGAAAGTTGTTTGACTATGTTCATTATTATTGTTATTTTTGTTTTATAAAAAATAAATTTTAAAAAAAAAAGGTTGTTGAGTTTTAATAATTTTGTTGAGGACAGGGGCCTCCAAAATTTGTGTGTGAACAATTTTGTTGAGGACAGGGGCCTCCAAAATTTATGTGTGTGAACAATTTTGTTGAGGACAGGGGCCTCCAAAATTTGTGTGTGTGAACAATTTTGTTGAGGACAGGGGCCTCCAAAATTTGTGTGCGAACAATTTTGTTGAGGACAGGGGCCTCCAAAATTTGTGTGTGTTTGTGAACAATTTTGTTGAGGACAGGGGCCTCCAAAATTTGTGTGTGTTTGTGACGAATTTTGTTGAGGACAGGGGCCTCCAAAATTTGTTTATTATATTTATTTAATATTTTATTTTAACTGCAACGTTGACAGCGTTTAAGTGGTAGTAATTTTGTAGAGGACAGGGGCCTCCAAAGTTTACTTGCTACTTGAAGGTTTTCAATATTTATTAATTTATTATGATAAAGGTCAGGGGCGACCTTATTGCAGAATGGCCGTGTCGGCTGGTGACAATTTATTTCAATATTAAGAATAAATTCATAATTAGTTAATTAATTACAAAAGATGTTTTAAGGAGTAAAATTAGAATTAACATTTAAGAGTTAATAAAATGCTGTAATTATTGAATTGATGTATTTGTCAGCTTCCGGTGGCGCCACTTTGGGCGCGTCACCGTTGTCAATGTCATTGTTAATTTATAAAAGGCCGTGCGGGTGTTGTACGCCCAGTCGAGGCTGTGCCACGGCTCGGAGCACTACTCGTGCTTCACCGCTGGTTAACCTCGACTATTTTAATTATGAATGTTGTTAAGACCTATTCGTAATTATACTGGACTGGAGCAGTGAAAGGCGAGTGTTGATATATCGGAAAGGGATCCCTTAAGCCTACTCCTGGGGTCACAAGTCCCAGGCACTGCTCCAAGCCATCATTTAAAGAATAAGATAATGTTGTTATTATTTTCCTTGTAATTTACTATGTTTCCAGTTATTATTTGGTTCATTTATTTGTTTTAGATTTACTTATTTGTTTAATTTATTTCGAGTAAAACCAAAGGCCAGGACATGGTCGGAGGTTCTACTCGTTTATTTTTAATATCTATTACGCCTTTTTATTTCCGACATATATAATTTTTGATTTCCATTTCGTATTGGTAACTATAAAATCGTATATCAAATATTTAATTTTAAATGACATAAAAAATCTATATATAAGTATAAAAATATACTTAATATTATTTTTACAATTTTCGTTAATCAAAATAGATGCCCAGCAGCTACTATCATAATGTCAACATAACTTTAAAACGATATCATAGAACAAAATCTATAATACAGTTCCAATAATTTAAATTAATGTTTACTTTTTATATAATTTGAGTATATTTTTAATTTACTTACAGAAATAAATTGTATCTTTTTTAGATAAAATGTACACAACACAAAAAATATAAGGGACTTTTATGATATATTTTTTCCCTATTACGATTGATTGACTCAATAAATTCAAAAACGTAGAAGAATATACTTACATTTTAATTGAGCTAGATTACTAATATAAGTACAAATATATTTTTTTTAGCATTTATTTAAAAATTTACACTAAGCAGTTTAGTGACGGTTTCATTTTTCGATTTGATTATTTTATTAGTTCATTTCTTTGCAATATTTAAATGTTTTTAGTATTTAAATAGAGTGTTAAGGATGCATAGCAACAATAATATTAGACAATGCGGTCCTCGCGTCGCAGTACGGGAAGAACTCTAACACTTCTCGCGCCCGCGTTATGTGTTCACGTATTAGTTGTTTTGTTTGTTCGATACCGTCGCCTTCTACCACTGCTTTGTAGAGCTGAAATGGAAAACATATGTTTTAATATTTATTTTATATTGTTATATTTTAATATAAATATATTTAAAGGTCCATCTTGATGTTATTTTATTTACTAGATACTTAACTGATATAGAATAGGGAATCTAGTATTAATATATTTTTTTAAATTAAACTACTAGAACTCTATTAAGTCATTGTGTTGTGTGTTTGTCTTACCAGATTAGGAAAAAATAGTCTTTCTCCAAATGAGGAATTGAACTGGAATATTTTATTTTATGTTTTTACATCCCTATCATGTAATACAGAAAATAGAACTTTTCAATAATAAAACTAAACAGAACTTTTTCATAAAAAACAAGCTTTTCCTATAAAGCGAAATTTGAACCCGTTACATACTAATCACACCCCATGGTTTATTATCTACAATATCTAGACAAAGCTTCTCAAATACAAAACACAATATGACAATTTCGCCACTGTTATTAAAATGTAATACACAATGTGGGTTAACTTTGAAATCGTTCGCAACCTTTACAAAACACGATAGTTACACAAAGATGAAAATCATGTAATTTTGCCATTTACTAAATATGTTTGCGTTCTTATTACTATTTCAATGATAAATATTTTTTACACTTTGCTCTTTGCTTTTTTATCTGTATTTTTATTTTATGCGCACTTATTTTGTTTATTAAAATAAAATGGCGTACAGTGTCCTTATATACATTATATACAAAACGTAAATCAAATTAATTTTGAGTAGTGTAATTGTTTTGTATAATTATTAACAAATTTTCTTTTTTTATCAAATAGAAATAAAATATAATAAAATTAAACTTACCGCATGATAATCGACATCATGGACACTCTTTTTCCCTGCTTCTATATACGAGTATAACTCGGGCCTGTCCTCTAAAGTGAAGGCAAAGGGTGCCCCTACAAGGGAGAAGTTAGTGGGTTCAGGTCCCGTAAAGGATTCTAAATCCAAAAACGCCTGCCACGCCAACGCTAAGTGACAACCGAAGAGGTAGCCCTGGAAAATATAAAATATTCTCTGTAATGTGCTTATATTTTAATTGGAATAATCATTGTTAGAACATATTGTAAACAAACAAAAATAGAGCAATTTTTTAAGTTCGAAATTTTATGTACTTTTTTCAGCTTCACGCCGTATCCAGCACATAGAAACGTAGGCAGAGGGAACCTGGAAACCTAGTTAAGATAAGTCACTCCGTTTCCATTAAGTCACTTCCGTCCCATACTTCCCGCTGAATTCTCGAGGCTTAGCGGAACTAAACGCTGCGCTGCGCTTACCAGATGAAAATATTAAATATTTCATTCCCGTTTTTAGTATTACGCCACGACAGCCACTTCAACAAAATTGTTGAACGAACAAAATATATATTATGTATACGAGTATATAAGATGATATCATCATACAAGAATAAAAAAAAACAACATATTATTTGATTATTATAAAAAAATATATAATTTGTTTATTAATGGAAATTAAATGACAATGAGAGGTTCATCACACTTTCTGCTATTCATCTCTCAAAGCCATAAATAATAATGTATTATATACATGTCACTACAACCATTTGAATACACGATCTGACCTACACAATGTGTTTCTCTAACGCTATTTGAAAGTGAACATGATTCTTAGAATCTACAAACATTCTCTTGTAAGGAATTTAGCAAGTACACAAGTAATGTGTGAAATACCGAACATGAAAATGTCCGAAATAATTTGGCTATGGGAGTTTGCGATCAAACTAGATCCAGAAATTATTCTAATAGCCTTTCAAAACTAGTTATGTTACTAGAGAAGCCCATTTACAAAACTGTATGAAAAATAAAGAGATAGGAAATAGTAAAATTGTTTTTTTTTTTGTGAAATGATGAATAGGTTTTTAGTGATCATTTTGATTCAATATTTTTTTTATTTCTCCGAGTCGTTACGATACGTTGTATCCAAACTAAGGACCAGATGTAGTGAAAATCATAAATTAAAATAATTAAATGGAACTTAAAAAAACATGAATTAATAATAATTAGTAGAAATAATATAATAATTTAGTAGAATTAATATTATTAGTAAAATAAGAAAAATCTACCTTATCCTAAAGAAATTGGAGAACTACTAAAGTAATAAACAAACCTGTGTCTGCAAAGCAGGTTTATGCCCAGCCAGCTTCAGCGCGGCGGAGCAGCTCTTCCCGAGCAGCGCGCCGGCCGCCAGCACGTGGCGCGCCGACCACTCGCGCCGCGCGCACCCGTACACGCCGTGCATCGGTAACGGCGAGAGGATGCATTCCCATTCTGTCATAAAATGACAAAATTATGTCTTAAATGTTTTTCTGCTTTATTCCTAACGGATAAAAATAATAATATTAGTTGATATGTTCTTTAAGTTAACAGTGAATTGTTTATTATATTGCACAAATCATCGGTCACAGATGTAAAATTGACGCTACCAAAATGTAGTTGACTGGAGATGCCTGATGGTAAATGGTATTTGTAGGGCCAAATTTTGTTTTTTCCCTAGCCTAACATTTCCATTCCCTAACATTTTGTTCCCTAGGTTTAGTTAGCCATAGTTTTAGTATTTGGAAATGTCCAATTTACCGCTTTGAGGAAAATGGAAAAAGGAAGAAAATATTCCTATTACCGTTCCGTACCGTACCGTAACCCTCGATTACCCACAGAAAAAGTGAAATTTAAAGATGTGGTATACTTCACTTTCTATTTAAAGAATTTGGAAACTTCTACCATGATAAACTTCTATCATGACGATAACTCATTGTAAAGCTTGTGTAACAATAAAATCATTTATACATTCTTTAAAATGAATTATTTCGTAAGAAGCACTCACTATCTTAAAGTATTGTATTGAATTTGTTTTAAGTTGTAAAATGGTAGTTGTATGCGCTCGATACGCTATCTGCTTCCACATTAATGTTAAAACTAAACAATTGTTAATTATAAATACAATTGCACATTATTTTATTTGTAAGTATTTGTATAAAAGAGTAAAAAAAATTTTAGTTAAAATTCTATAATACATTTTATAATATCCATTATATGACACGATATTATAGACCTACATAATATGCCCATGACTTTCAATTGAAAAGAAAAACTTTATAAAACTTTTCGGAGTATTTCTCTTTTTTTACCGTACAACCTCTTTCGTGAGTTCTCCATTCAACGTGACACTGGCGAAGTGATTTTGTGCTCAACTGGCACGCTCGGAACGCCATATTAGAAAGGACAGAACAGAACAGAACTTTTCAGAGTTTTGGTTTATCAGAAATCTACTTATGTCAGCTCTAAAAAATATTCAACAGTTTGCGCTTAGTACCTTAAGGTAGTTACCAACTTACACATACTCGTATATGAAAATAAAATTGTAATAAAGATTTAATCTGTACCCTGCATGCACATTTTATTTTATTTTTACAGCAATCGAAGTATATAAGCTTCAACTTGATTGCTTGTATATTGTCATATAAAAACTTAACAATATGCATACAAAAAATCTTCAAACGAAGAACGAAGATAATATTGCAGTAAGATACGAGTACAACAGAAGATACCCATATTTTATACTTCTACTTTCATGTAAATATGAAGAAGATAATGGATAAAACTTAAAAGTAACCGATGATATCAAGTTTAATTGAACGAGGCAGAGAAAATTAAATGCGTAGTTAAAATTCAAATTAATAAGAAAGTTTCTATGAATGTATGTAGGTATATAGCTCCATACGAATAAAAGCGATGAAAAGGCGAATTTATCGAGGGCATCGTAACTGTTTATAGGTCCGTTGTTTTTTAGTCACCGGTTCATCAGCGAAAGCATGTCCTTTTTAGTGTCACGGAATGATTTGCGTATGGCAATCGTGGCATAGTGGCATAATTGTGAATGTAAGCGATTCGATTTCCACTAAAGGAATTGAACTATTTAAGTAAAATTTTCATTTTCTACTTCTGGTATCATATTTTGTTATGTAAGCATGGCGTCGAGGCCGCCATTTAATACTTTGCCTATAGCCAGAAAATTTAGAACAGTTGGGTGAACATTAGGTTCCCTGCCTACTCTCTGCTATATATGGGACACAGAGTAAACCTAAAAAGATTGCGGCATTAGTACTATATATGTTTTAAAAATAAACATTATGTGTACAAATAAAAAGAAAAAGCCTATAATTTATTCTTGAACATATTACAGGAGAAAACATTATTGATTATTATTCATATTTCCTCTACGTTTAAGGAATAACACGTCTATAAATATTAATAACCTCTTTTTCCTCAAATGCTGTTTTAAACAAGTAAGAGAACCTAGTGACTAATCTCTACATTATCTCTACTGTTCCTCTATTGAAAAAAAGAGTCTTATAATATTTTTTATACTTATTAAACTATTAAAGATTAATTTTAGTTTCGTTTTAATATTACAAGTTTTCGATTACATATAAGAGTGGAATTCCATCTCATAGGCCTATAAAGAAGCAGGTTAAAATCAAGTGTTGTCATAGATACATGTATCAATGTGCGGACCGCTCCTAGCTGATATTGAATTCAAATCACACGCGCTTCGCGTACGCGCGTCACAATTCCTACACAATAGTTTAAACAAAATTAAGGCTATCGGAATGAGTACGGACAATTGGGTTTGTTTGAAATTATTGATTTTCTGTTCATTTCTTAGATAAGGAAAACTTAAAAAAAAAAATCTAAGCCAAGAATTCTAACAGAAAAGGTAATAAAAGTTTCTAAAGTCCATAGTTGCAATTCTAAAAGAGGATATCTTTAGCAATAAATTTATATTTCTTCTTTTTCCTTCTTTGAGTATTTTACTTACGTAAGCAATATATTAGAAATATATTATTATAGATACGCGTGAATTTTGATTAAATACACTTCATGATATGATTTATATTTACTTTTGTTACCAATGAAGATATAAATTATATGTATAAAGATGAAAAACTATAGCAAGAATTTGGAAAAATCATTTCTTCTGAGTTAGTTACAATATATAGATCATTGAGAAGATTATTAAAATATTAAAGACAAATATATAACTATGATTCGAAAAAATAATTTCTTGTACTTTCCTAAGAAATACTAAAATAACTTTATTCTCAATTAATTTAAACTAACATAGGAATGGAAATATATGTGTCGCTTTTATAGTCTATGCCTGTTAGTATTAGCGTAATTTTATATAAGGTGTTAATGAACTCTCAGGTGTATCATGTTTTAGTAATAAGATTCTGCAACATTTTCTTATAGTATTATATATCAATATACTAACTTAAGAATCAAGTAACTAATTAATTTGGCTTACATCTAAATCTAATTGTTGGCTCTACCACCAAGGCAAAAGCCTCTCGACTTAACACACAATGCCTCAAAAAGTAGGGAACGTAGGTTCTTAACACTAAGTTTCCTCTGCCTACCCTACTATATGTGAGATACAACGTAAAGGTGACATTTTTAACTCTTCTTTTATCTACATATGTTTGCAATCGAACATAATTAATTTCTTAGGCATAGTCTTCAGTTAGCGTGTAACAAATTACTAGGTTGCAGCTATTACGGCTTGTGTTCTAGTTTAGATCGATTTAAACGCAACTTGAAAATCAAAGTAATGCTTGATAAGGCCTTAAAAATTATGTAATTCTTTATGTTTAAATGTACGAATTTAAATTTAAATAATTAAAACGTAGTAATTGCACTATAGTATTGTAACATATATTTTTTCGTATAATTTGTTAACCCCTTAAACATTTACACATACCCACATTTTCCTTAGTCTTTTTCATTTATTCTTATTGTTTTTATTAATATTGATCACCACTAGTCATCAGATACAGCGTTTATGATAACTTTGTAATGCAATTTTAACGGTGTAAATAAAACGTTAGTCATTTAAACGTATGACATTAATTGTACCGACAGATACTTCTCTATATAGTGTGGGCTTGAAGTCCAAGTGACTAGGCCTACTTGTACTGGTAATAGCGTCACTCGAATAATAAATTTATACTAGCAAGAAACACAAACAAATTCAATATATATCATAAATATTCATAAAATATTTAAAAATATGGATATTCTGAACACGGATTAACGGATTATCTAAAGATAATGTGTGATCACACTTGACGGATGTGAGCACGTCTCATTAATTCCAATGCAAATATGCTCGAAGTTAACCTATTTGTTCACATATGCAAACATGGCTAGGCTTAGTTTACTTGAATATTTATTTAAAGTCTATGAGAAGAATACCATAAATTTAAAGTCTTACATCTAATCTACATATTGCTTACCTTACTAGATTAGATAAAGTAGTTTTCAATTATCTTTAAAATTACAGTAAGAGAAACAAAAAACTCGAAATATATGTACCAAGAGTTACTTGAGTGTAAATCCTATTAAAAGTCTTAATTGCCATTGAGACGCCTCTTATAGGTATAATATATCTAAAAATCTACAAATTTGAGAGAAAAAATAGAAAAAATTGTATCTAGTTAATTCAGATTAGTAGTAATCGAAGTATTTAGTGAATATAATCCCCATTACCTACATTTTGCAAGATATGACTAAAATCTAATAACTAGCTTTATTAAACATTTCATGAATGTGTTTAGACAACAATTAATTAATTTTAATGGTCTTCGAGATTCAGGAGAAAGTTATATCTAGGTACACCGTATACCTTTCGCTTGAATTCAATTAAAGGTAATTTTTATTTATTATGTAATTAAAGCTAATTTGCTTGCTTGTCGGGTGAAGCGACTCTTTACTGTTCTTTAACTTGTTTAAACTAGATGAAATGTATTTATTTTTTAATAGACCCGAAAATTCAAATTCGTATTTTATCCTCTAGCTATAATAACAAGAGAAGACATGACCAAAGAAAGTTGATAACTTATTAACCATTTATTTAACGTAACATAACCACTAAATTGTTCCTACTAAATCTGTAATAGTATTTGTTTTTTTTATGGAAAAAAACAAGGCAAACGAGCGCACGGGTCACCTGATGGTAAGTGATCACCGCCGCCCACGACCCCGTGTGACACCAGAGGAGCTACAAGTGCGTTGCCGGTCGCCAAGTTGGAGACAGACACGTTTTATATGTTGGGTAACTTATATTTTGTTTTTCTACTTTCCCTTGATCTATTATACAGAGGAACTCCAATAATTGGCTGAGCAGTTTGAACTTACATATATTTAAAATTATGTACATACCGGATGCAGCTTCTCGTTGGTCTTCTGGCAATGGTCGTGAAGGCAAAGGGTTGTTTTGTTCATCTCGGTCTCCAAGAAACTCCGCTTCGGCTAGATCTCGCACTGCTGATGACATCAGCTCGACCAGCTCTTGGTTTCTATTGGGAAATGGAATTACTGTTATAAAAGATGATGACAATTTTTTATAATGCGGCATAAAAAATACGTTAAATAGAGTCAAAGCAACTCTACCAACATATTCGTTATCGTACCATTTAATAATATTATAACGGAAATACGCAAGTAAACAGGTAAACTTTTAACCTAATGTAACATTATACATACGATAATTACGAGTTAAGACTCAAATTTAAAGGAATATTTTTTTATAAAACCTATATTTTCGTTTTCCTGATATATACCTAGATAAAATCCTTATAAGTAAATCTGTTGAGTTCTTAGTTCATTCAATATATCTCTTAGGTGGTAACTGGATAAAGGTCATTTGGCTAGTTTTTTCTTTACCTCACACACAAAATACTGTGATACTTTAAGATAAACATCTGCTAAATATTGCGCTAGTACTTTTGCACAACCTAAAATTTGAAGATGATTTCATTGAGAAATCGTCATAAAACGATTACCTATATTATTCTCGAAACGCAGTCTTGACCACTATTATGAATGTATCTGTCATCTATCAATTGTTCAATAGAATATAGTAAGCATTACAACAAATATACCTACTATAAAAAAGTAAACCTAATAATAAATTATCGTTCATCTTAAATTTTATAACTTAAGTACGTATTTACATAACAAAATTATAAAAAAAAATTGTTGACATTTTTTATAACACAAGCTACTAAGAAAATGTTCATATAACTATGTAATAATTTAATAGATAAATAAAGGTCTTACGCGTTCGAAACTATAAAAATTACCAAACGACCGCAGTACATAAAGCGGAACTATTAAGATATTCTTTTGAGCAATATAAACATAGCGGGTGTGGCGAAAGTAACCCGTTTGAGACCGGTCCGTACATACCGAACTTACATATATGTGAACGAGGACGACAAAAGAAAACTTTTACAAAAAAATAAAACACGTATGGTGTGATTTACTTGGAAAAACACACGATAGCTTTCTTGATGTTATAAAAATTGTGCCAAGCTTAAATTAAACTTGTTTCTTACATAAAATGTCTAAATTTCTATATATTCTGATATTTATTAATTTTAATTTATAATGATTGATTTTTAATCGTTATAATTTTTTTTAAACTGATTATCAATTTTTTATCAACTTTTTAAAACTTCAAATTTAATAACATGCTACATTAAAAGTTACATGGCAAATACACAAAAAATATCGTAAATATTTCTAATATTTTTAATTGAGAACATTTATATATCCGTAACATGAAACTATTTGTACGTTATAAAAAAATTGTTTTAATTATTTAATTACACCTTTTTAACAGATTGTATATATAACAACTTTGGTATACACATTTTAAGTAGTAAATGATAATAATTAATATTTTTTCTTTTATTACAAAAAATGACTAGATATAGACACATATACATATACGTTTCACATATATATACATTTTATTACATTTAGAACGTAAACCACAGTAATTTCGCGTTTCATTATAATATAATACACCAATGGGCCAGTTGCCTCACGGGTAATTTGATGTGTTTCATAGTCCACGTTGCAAAACATGTTATTGGCATGTTAAAATGCTTGGTACTGCGTATTGCGTACTGTTGACCTCCAGACCGTTAGTACCGCTAGAGATGTTAAATTGTGTTTGAAGATGAGTTTTACAAGATATATTGCAAGTTAATTTAATAGATAAGGTAGTAGTGGTTTCGATACTTAAATATTCATATGTATATCTTATAATTATTATCGAGCACGCAGAGTCCTCTAAATGTGAAACTTTAGAGTTGCGTTACATGAGTAAATGTACTTATAAATTTAAAAAAAAAACGGTTTCACGCTGTATCCCGCACATCCCAGGGTAGAAAAAAGAGGGAATCAATGTTAAGATACTTCGTTGCTTATTTTCCGCCGAATTCTAGAGACGGAACGCAACGCCCCTATTTTCCTCGATACCAGAGAAAAGAAATGAAAATAACGCTTTAAATAAATATTTCATTTCCTCAAGCGGAGATGGAACCCATAACCGGCCACGTCTATGGTACACACTTGCCACTACGCCATGATAAATAATAAAAATAGATTTACATCAAATATGACATTTTTACGTAATAAATTAATTATTTACTAATATTGTTACGTTATTTTTAAGCTCAAACATTTTGTAAATCGTTATATATTTCTTACGTCATAATGATGCATGTCTATGCATCATTGGCTCATCATTATTAATGTATAGAGTTATTTATATCTATTAACATAGATTTTACTTAATTTATAAACAATTTTAATTTATAAAGAAACTGCTGTAAGAAAAGGGACAAGTCATACATAATATTAATATTAATTGAAGTTTAAGTTATAAATTTAATAAGTGTGACAAACTTGTTATATTATCAAGTAATAGGGGAAATTTAAACAAAAAACAGTTAAATGAGTATTGTAAGTCATTATTAAACTTAGATATAAGTAAAATAATTTTGTTTACATTTCCTTATTGTAAAAATCAGCCAGAAGCGGAAAATAATTACAGATATAAGCTAAACTCTACTCTGCACACAATAAGTACATATAATGACAAATTTCATTTAATTGACACTAACAAAATAGTTAGTAAAACTTTATTTTTGACTCAAAGTAAATATTATTTTGGTCATAGGTTTAAGAGACAGATAGCTTCTGTGCTATCCTATTATTTTGACTTATCAGCCAAGAACTTGGCTACTACTTCAACTGCTTCTATTGAGCAGACTGACATTCCAATTTATTCTGACATTATGTCTAATAATTTACACTCTGTTGACATTTCTCAACATTTAAATTAATTTCTCAGACAACAGAGGTAGCAACCTCTAGCTCTAATTTATTATTAAATATCCATTTGATCCAGCCAGCTTTACAATTAAATTACAATAATCACGCACATTGCACATCATCACAATATCCGTGCAAAAATAATAATAAAAATATTAATTCTATTAGATTAGTTCATCAGAACATCTGTTGCTTGACGGGGGGCAAGCAGCTAGAGCTGGAATTATTCATGAACTCGGAGGAAATTAGTATTTTGTGTATTACTGAACATTGGTTAAAGGTGAACCAGCTCATGTTTAATTTCAGTAACCACCGGGTAGGAAGCTCATTCTGCAGAATCAACACAATACACGGGGGGTCGCTTATAATATTAAACAAGAACCTTAAGTTCAAGGAACGGAAAGATATTGTGTCCCTTTCTGTAGAATGTTCTATCGAATTAGCGTGTGTTCAATTAGAGCAATTCATTGTTATATGTGTATACAGACCTCCCTCCGCCAATTTAAAATTATTTTTAGAAGTAATGGATGAGGCCTTAAGCAAACTTACCAAGTCGGGTAAGCCTTTGTTAGTGTGTGGGGACTTTAATGTTAATATTTTGGAAAGTTTTAGTCCCACCATTAATTTATTAAGTCTTTTTAAGTCACACAATTTACTTAATTTATTTATGGAGCCAACCAGAATAACTCCTACGACTAGTACTTGTATAGATAACATATTTACTGACATTATTCCATGCTACAAAAGCATTATTAATAAATTGGATTCTGACCACTCTGGTCAGCTAGTAGAATTCTATAGTAAGAAAAAACAGGTGGCTAAGAAAAGAATTGCTGTTGTACCTGTCACAGCTAGTCGTTTGGAACGTATGAGAGTTAGTTTACTAACTAATTTACTAGTTTTAGATATAACTTTACCTCCCAATTCTTTATACAATTCTTTTTTTTACTCTTTTATTAATAAATTTCATTCAATATTTACTCCCAAAGAGATTACAATTACTGATAGTCCTATCTTTGGAGACTGGGCCACAGCAGGTATTTATAAGAGTAGGGAGACACTGTATATGTTATATTATGAAAAACAGTTTAATAGTTGTGAAGAGTTTAAAGAGTACTTAAAATCTTACTCTAAAATTTTCAAAAGAGTTTGCAAAATTGCTAAATCTTTATTTATTAAAACAAAAATCAGAAATAGTAATAATAAAATTGAAGCCACTTGGAAGGTTGTTAATGCCGAGACTGGGAGAACTAGGGTGAAAGATTCTAATTTTAAACTTAGTATTGACGGTCACATTGTTGATTCCGATTTGGAAGTGACCATTGCATTTGAAAAGTTTTTCTCTACTTTCCCAGTCAGTCTAACAAACGATTTAGGTTCTTCCACCACTATTGCATAATCGTTAATTAAAGACAATGTTCCCGAATTTTATAATGGTTTCGTTTTCCGTCATGTAAATTATTCAGACATTAGTGTAGCTTTCAAATCAATTAGTATGAAAAAGACAGCCGACTTGTGGGGTGTCTCAGTTAATATCATAAATTCTTTAATTGATATTTTGATTCCTGATTTAGTTACAATTTTTAATAGATGTATTGATTGTGGAGTGTTTCCTGATTTGATGAAATATAGTAAAATAACTCCATTGTTTAAATCAGGTAGTACGCAAGACCCCACAAATTTCAGACCGATTTCAGTACTACCTACGTTTAGTAAAATTTTTGAAAAGCTGATACTCAGTCAGCTTCTTACTTATTTTAATAAAAATAAATTACTGCACACAGGTCAATTTGGTTTCACTCGTGGAAGGTCAACATCTGATGCTGGGGTCAAATTATTAGAGAGTGTATTCGCGGCTTGGGAGGAGTCACGTGATGCCTTTGGGGTGTTTTGTGACTTATCCAAAGCATTTGATTGTGTGCAGCATAAAACTCTTATCAGGAAGCTACACCACTATGGTATAAGAGGCATTGCTTTGGATCTTCTCACTTCTTATTTAAGTGATAGGATTCAAAAGGTAAATGTCAACGGGAAACTATCACACGGGTCACCTGTAGCATTGGGGGTGCCACAAGGCTCTATTCTGGGTCCGTTTTTGTTCCTTTTGTACATTAATGACTTACCTCACCTTATGAGAGATATCTGTGAAATGGTGTTGTTTGCAGATGATACATCTTTAGTTTTTAAGGTTAATAGACAGCAATTGGAAATTGACGATGTAAACAATGCTCTTTCTAGGATATTGCACTGGTTTAGTGCCTATTGGCACTTGCTTTTAAATAGTAGTAAAACTAAATGTATCAGGTTCTTTACTAAGAATGTTCAACAAGTAGAAACCAGGGTTTTGATGAACAATAAGGAACTTAAAGTAGTTAATGAAACGGTTTTCTTAGGTATAACATTAGATGCTAAGTTACAATGGGGTCCGCATATAGAAACTTTATCTGGTAGACTTAGTTCGGCAGCGTATGCTGTCCGCAAGATTCGTCAACTGACCGATGTTGACACCGCGCGTTTAGTATACTTCAGCTATTTTCATAGCATTATGTCTTACGGCCTATTACTTTGGGGTAGTGCCGCTGACATAGATACCATTTTTGTGCTCCAAAAACGGGCTGTCCGAGCAGTCTATAAAATGGGTCCACGGGAGTCACTAAGGAATAAATTTAAAGACTTTAACATCCTCACACTACACTCCCAATATATTTACGACAACTTAGTATATGTGCATAAGAATATTAATAAATTTAATAAAAACAGTGACCTCCATCAATATAATTTAAGAAATAAAAATAAGCTTGCTGTGCCCTTCTCTAGGCTCCATAAAGTGTCTCACTCATTCGTAGGTCAAAGTATACACTTTTATAACAAACTTCCAAACGACGTGGTTAATTTATCACTGAACAAATTTAAAAAAGTGGTAAAGCACAGGCTCTGCCAAAAAGCTTATTACTCTGTTAAAGATTATGTTCGCGATAAAGATGTTTGGAAATGAGTTGCTCTATTTCTAAGTTAAAATTGTTAATTGTGATTTATAACAAATGTTGGCATTTAAAAAGAGTGGCCATGAGTTTCTTTGCCTGTATCTTCTCATGAGCTCAACCATTTGAACGGGCTTTTTTAAAGTCAAAATTGCACATTTTTTTTGGTTATTTTGTTTTCCATTTTTTTTTTTATCTTTTATGACATGTCCAAGTGAATGTTAAGCATTTTTATGGAATAAAGATATTTTGACTTTGACTTTGACTTTGAATTACAAGTAGATATCTATATTTTTTTAATTAATTATTTAATTAAACATCTCTAGCAACTAATTCATTTACCTTACAATTATACTCTGTTACATTTAAATGTTTTCAAGATCATATTTTAATAATTTGCTCTCAAACTTTAAAATCATGCAATCAATTACCATACGTTACTACGTATAGATTACTATCCATACCTATCCATACCTATATTTAAATTCGAAAGTAACTCTGTCTGTCTGTCTGTCTGTCTTTTACGCAATCAGGGCCAAACAGCTAATTTAATTGTGATAAAATACTCATATAGAGACACTTGAGGGTCTCGGGATGAAGATAGGATACTTTTTTTTCTCATATTTGTAATATTTTCGATATACACCAATATATTAAAATACTTATTAATTTGACATGCAATTTACTCCGCCATGTTTATAACAACCGCCGTTGCTAAGCAACGATTTGCAAAGTTTGTTGTTAGAAAACGTCACCCAAAATGAGCTTGCTTAACGCATCTCTCTATTGAAAACTGAAAATAATTTCATAAATATGTTTAATAAATATTCGTATAGTTGAAGCGGGCGTAGCCGCGTTCGGGTCCACTAGTATAGGTATATATTAAACTGTCATTGTTATTAATATATTCTATCTTTTTATTATTCGTGTTGCATTGTTTTTTAGCTATCTGAATATTCAGACTACTTTGGTTCTAGTTTTAAATTTTTGATTAAATTATCATGTATAGGGTTTCATAATTTATATTGAACAAAGCAACTGATAAGTTTCATGCCAGATTTTCACAACAGAACTGAAGGCAGTTAAGCCGATAGCTTTACATTTATTCGACGGTTTAAAACATGCTTGCAAACGTCTATTTATTTCAATAAAATCAAAATAAAATATTGCTTAATTTTTTATTATTTTGCTTAACTCTCTATTTTTGACACAATAATTATTTTTTGTAAGAATTGTTATTTTCTTCTCTTATAAGGCATCTTATGTTCACATTTTAAGTTATAACATACAAAAAAAAACAATTTAAACGTGTTATTAACTTTACTGTTTCTCATAAAAGCGCAATTTGATTGCTAAGGAAGAGGCATCGTAATTCGTAACCATAATAAAGACGAACAACAGTTAGTTACAGCATCGATACTTTGGAAAATTTTAACAACCAGATACGAGTTCATAACGGTGCTTGGAAATTAAATCAATAATGTGGAAGTTACGCGTGGACCATCTGAAGTGGTAGGTAATATTTTATTGCGTTATATATAAATAGTGCCTTAAATTACTTTTAGCATGCAATTATAACTAATATTGTTATGAATAAAAATATAAAAAAAGCAAATTAAGTCAGGTTCAAGCTGTATCTCGCATATAACAGGATAGGTAGTGAGAACCTAGTTTTAAAACTTTCCGCCGAATTTTCCGAGGCATCACATATTGAGTGACGGAACTCAACGCCATGCTATTTGCCGTGGTGCCAGAGCAAAGCAATGAAAATATTAAGAAATAATAATTCATTCTATTGAGAGGGGTTTTGCCCCTGCGCCATAACGGTCTAAAAAATATTCCTGTTATATTATTGTTTTATGAATTATTTAATT
The DNA here is from genome assembly GCF_056956725.1 of Heliconius melpomene rosina. Classification (NCBI taxonomy): domain Eukaryota; kingdom Metazoa; phylum Arthropoda; class Insecta; order Lepidoptera; family Nymphalidae; genus Heliconius; species Heliconius melpomene. Next base: position 1,790,166 of record NC_140401.1, on the reverse strand, counting down.
GAAAGATTTAAAATGACACAACACTAAAGAAAATATAGTACAATATAAAAATTGAATTTGGCATGCAATCGGACTCACATTGGATTCCCCGAGATCTTGAATTGAAAGAATCGTAATTTAAACTTTTTTATATGAACTGGATGATGAAGCGAACAGGAAATTCTTATAACTGTTGTTATAATAAATGTATGTAATATATTATAGTTCTATATTGCAATTCACCTTGTGGTAAAACATTATCAGCTATAGTTATCAACAGGGATGTAAAGCAAAATATATATCAAAAAATGTTTGCTCCAGAAAATCTAAAAAATCGTTTCAAATAAGTCCACTATTATAACTAAGTATAACTAATTAATAAAATATATAATAACGTAACTCTTCTTCTTCCTGGCATTAATCCCGGCTATTACCGGGGTCTGCCTTCCTACTTAACCTACTTAACCTACTCCACTTTGCACGATCTTTTGCGTCCTCGGTGGTTAGACCATTGGCTCTCATGTCCTGCATCACGACATCCAACCAGCGCTTCCTTGGGCGTCCGGGAGGTCGCGCCCCAGGAACTTGAATAGCAAGGCACTTGCGTCCGACATAGTTCTTAGGCCGGCGCGTAACGTGGCCAAACCATCTCAAGCGACGCTCTTGGAGCTTATCCGCTACGTCACGGACCCCAAGACTACCTCGAATGAATGTGTTGCGTATGCGGTCAGACCGCGTTACGCCGCACATCCACCTCAGCATCTTCATTTCCGTGACGTGAAGCTCCTGAGTGTGCCGAGATAGTGCTGGCCAACATTCGCTGCCGTATAAAAGAACCGGTCGGACGATGCTCTTGTATATCAGCCCCTTGAGCTTGGGCGGTATTCTGCGGTCGCAGACCACACCATTGACCTCCCGCCATTTGGCCCAGGCAGCGCTTATCCGGCCATGGACATCGTGGTCGATGCCTCCAGACTCGTGCATAACGGATCCAAGGTACCTGAACTTCTCCGACTTAACGGCTGGCTCAGAACCTATAAGGATGGTGCTCGAGTCCCGGCTCCCGCAGGTCATGTACTCTGTCTTCGACACATTTAGTTTAAGACCGCCGTTCTCAAGCGTACCCTTCCAGAGGTTCACTTTACGCTCCAGCGTCAGTCGGTTCTCGGCAATGAGTGCTATGTCGTCGGCATACATCATCAGCCATGGAGGATGGTCCTGGATGTGAGCCGAGACAGTATCGAGCACTACATTGAATAAGAACGGACTAAGAGCCGAGCCCTGGTGAACCCCCACTGTAATCGGGAAGCGTCTAGTGTCGCCAACAGCAGTCCTAACCATAGAAGCGGAATCGTGGTACATGTCTCTGATAATCTCAATATAGGCCTCAGGGATCCCTTTGGATCGCAATGCCCACCAGATACGAGGCACACAGTCAAAGGCCTTCTGCAGATCTAAAAAGGCCACGTGCAGAGCTCTCCTTTTTTCCCTGTATGCCTCCATCAAAGTTCTGAGGGCGAAAATGGCGTCCATGGTGCCCGATCCTGGCTGAAATCCATATTGAGACTCAGAGACAGTACACTCTCGGCGGAGCCTGAGGTCGATCATGCGCTCGAAGAGCTTCATGGTATGACTCATAAGCTTAATGCCCCTATAACTACCACAATCTTGAACACTGCCCCTTCCCTTGTAAATAGGGGTAATAAAGCTAAGCCGCCACTGATGCGGCATCTTACCAGTGTTCAAGATATGGTTAAAAAGGTCAGTAAGCATGAATACACCAAGAGAGCCCAACGATTTCCACGCTTCGATCGGAATGTCGTCAGGTCCCACCGCTTTTCCGTTCTTCATGCGTCGAAGGCAATTACGTGTTTCGTCTAGGGTTATTGGGGCAATAAGTCCGAGGTTAGGCGGTGGGTCGTGATGAAGACTGCATGGGTGCTGAGTATTCAGCAACTCCTGGAAGTAGCTTCGCCACCTGTCCTTCACAGAGTCATGATTACAGAGCAGCGTGCCCTGGGAATCTCTGACGCAAAACATTTTGCGATATCTTGCGTCACTTTATCCCGGGAACGTGCCAGTTTGTAAATGAGCTTCTGCCCCTCCACAGTTTCAAGTTTATCATACAATGGTGACAAACTCTCACTGCGGGCTCTGGCTACAGCTCTTTTACTGGCACGTTTAGCTACTGTGTACTCCAGTCTGTCTTCAGGAGAGTTGGATTCCTGCCACTTCTTAAAGGCAGCCTTCTTTTCACAAGTCACCTCCTGGACCTCGTCATTCCACCACCATGTCTCCTTGTCGATGACACGTCCTCCCCTAGAAACGCCAAGAACTCGCCTGCCTGCCACAATGATTGCCGACTGAGCCCGATCCCAAGCCTGAGCAGTCTCGGTGTTAGTCGAAAGATCGTGACTTTTCACCTCTGCCAGGAAGTCGGTCTGCATCGGTTCATTCAGCAACCACCACTTGATGCGAGGCCTACGTTTCTCGGCTACTTTCTTCTTCGGAGTGACGTTAAAGTCCATGACAAGAAGACGATGTTGGGCCGTTAGGCTTTCGCCTGGAATGACCTTACAGTTAGTTACCCTGCCCATATGACACCGTCTGGTCAATAAGTAGTCTATTTGAGTTGAGTGGGACCCGCACTTATACGTGATAAGGTGCTGAGAATTCTTTTGGAAGAACGTATTCACGACGGCCAGATCAGACGCAATACAGGTTCTCAGAATGTTTTCTCCCTCTGCATTGCGAAGACCGTGCCCAAAACCCCCGTGAACACGTTCATACGGCTCAGCAGCCTTACCGACGTGCCCGTTCAAGTCCCCCCCAACTAAGACCACTTCGGTACACGGCACAGCAAGTAGCACCCCTTCATACTGCTCCCAGAATGTCTCCTTTTCGGCCGCGCTACATCCCGCCTGGGGAGCATAGGCACTGATTAAGTTTGTGATAACGCCCTCAATCAGTACCCTCACTCGCATTAAGCGGTCGGAGCGACGGTCAACTTCAAGGAGCCCATTCTGAAGCTCTTCAGAAAGCACTACCGCTACACCGTTTCTACCCGAAGGTGACCCAGTGTATATAAGCCGGTAACCCTGTCCGATGTTACGGGACTTATTGCCCTTCCAGCGTGTTTCCTGGAGGAAGGCACACTGGACCCGACGTCTCAAGAGTACATCTGCGAGTTCCCTGCATCGTCCGGTCAGAGAGCCAATATTCCACGTTGCAAAGCGGAGTTTCCGGCTGGGTACTAGCGTCTTTAGCCGTGCCCGTACATGACACGGTAGCCCTTGCCCACTTGTCGCAGGTGTAGGGCGATGTGCCTGCGCGTCGTTTTGCGGCGACGCCCTAGCCGTACCCAGTCTTTTGCTTTTTCGGTCCATTTAAGTGGCGGTTGGCGGTTTTTAAATGGAGCGACTGCCGTCTGACCTCCAAAACCCCTTTGTGGGGAAAAACCGAGGGGAGAGGAAAATAGAAGGGGTAGGATAGGTAAAAGGAGGGAGCTAAGGAAAAGAGGAGGGGAAGGGGGGGGAGTTAGGACACCATTCTTACGGACTGGATGAGGATGTAAGAGTGGCGGCTCGAGGATCCGGGGTCGCGTACCCGTATGCCCACAAACAAATATCGGACAGATATTAGTCAGGACATCCTCTGGATAGATATAATAACGTAACTATAATATATAATAACTAATACGATACGAATAACGATAATAACGTAACTATTTTCCTTATATTACATACAATAATTGCAGTATACAAATGTTGACATTTAATACATTAAACTAGTACGGAATTGAACCCGTGATACAACGTCAGTCGTTACTAATATAGTGTATACAAAACAAAATAGTATATACAGCTGTCTACACATTTACTGTTGCTTATTTAAATAAGGAAGTATATGCATATATTGCGAGTTGCAACCCATTAAGCGCATCCATTATATCATTATACGTGCACTTTCCGTCACGGTCGAGCACAGCCTTAATGTTTTATTAATAAAATAAATAATATGTTATATTATGCTTTAAGTATTTTTTTATTACATTTCTTATGAGTTTTAACTTTTATGAGGGAAGAGTTATCGTATTCTTTTTATCTTTCTTTATGTATTAATTGTATTGAATTTTATGTTGTTTCTCTGCTCTCCGTCTGTATATTTATATTGTACCTGATACAAATACTTTATACTTTAAAGTAGGAGAGAAAGGCCATAAAGTCTAAGAGAAAATACTTTATATTATAAAGTTCTTACACTGTTATTGCATCCTTTGTAACGATTATCATTGCAAACATAACTATTTAATAATTTCCTTTATAATAAGAGATATATATATATATATATATACAGGGTGTCCCAGGAGACAACGATAAAACGAAAACAGGTGATAGACCAAGTCGTGACAGTTATAAGAAAAATATAAAAAAAAATATGTGTCATGTATTTTTCATATTATATTGATTTAAAAAAATGACGGAAAAACCGACACCTGTGATGATTTTTCAAGTCCTAAGACTACAAATATTACTGTTTTTTCATTTTTTTTTCTGTAATGTAATCATGAGTAACCCTTCTGTGAATAACAGTTTAAGATTGAAACATACCTGCATCGGTTTTCAATAAAATGCCGTGTTTTTGCCAAACATTAAATTCAAAATATTTACTACACCCAACTTTAACCGACTGTACTATAAAAAAAAACTACTACACTGTTTTTGCAAGTAACTTTAAAAGTTGGCGCATTTAATCTGGATTCCGAAATGGTACAATACTTGCTGAATTACTTCTTTGTTGAAGAGAGAAAAATCTAAATACACGATAATGGGGATGACGTTCAACGTTTTGGTATCTTTTCCGATACATTCTAGCTGCAGCATTAGCATTACATAACCATTCTCCATGAATGAAATGCATATTGGCAATGTGTGTCTTTGAGACCGAGTATATGGCCTGCGAGATCGCGGACTCGAGCACTATCCTTATAAGTCCTGGGTCAGCCCATATATATATATATACCTATAATATAGTCATTAAAAATTCAGGTACAAATAAGTCACGGTCCATCACAAGCCATATATTAATGTTAATTTTGCCAAATTTGTTCTTCCGCAAATATGGGACGGAATCTTAATTTTAAAAATAGCCTCGATTGTCCGTATTTTTTGTGTGAGCGTGTGTTTCTCGCTATATCCCACGCACAACAATATAAGCGAAAGGAATCTAGTGTTATGGCACTCCGTTCCACACAAGTGTTCTTCCTTTATACTTAATTAACTAATCTTCATCGTGTTTTCTCCATTTAACGAGACAAGTGTTGTGCTCTAGCTTATCTTTTCTGGGTTTGTCTCACTAAATACCTACTATATTAGCTACTTTCAATATCTCTGTCGGTATATTCACCTAAAACGATTGAAGAAAGGACACTAGTAGGAACACTTAATTATTAGCAAGTGGCACAGACCGCAACCTGCCACCTATTAACCTTTCACTTAAGAACATGCCGCCTTTGTAACTGTACACGTAAAAGGGCTTTCCTGGCGTTGTTTATAAAGTAATTTTGACTCATTAATTAAAATTATACTGTACTGGCGGTACTGTCATGGCGATTCTGACGGAAAATAAGTGGTTGTACGAAGTGGGAATTATGACTTATTATAATAATATAAGTGTCCTAGAAAAAGAATACAATGAAGTTGTTAATTTTAATAATTTACGCCATGGTATAAACATGTATACACTTTTATAACTTTAAATGGGCTGGAATAGACATACAACCATTAACATTAGGTATACGTTCCCCTCAAATTCGGGACAGCGCGTTCAATGGCGGATCTTAACGCTACACTTTGTCTTTTGCGTGGCCTTAATACCTGAAATCCTAGATTTCTTCTTAGTTTTAATCACTATGTTTGAAATTTTGGTCGTTTTATGATTACATTTTCATAATTTTATAATTTTAAAATATCACCAAGACCACGAAATATTTAGATAACGCCATTTTGTATATGAAACTGGGGTAACGGCAATAAGTAATTTTCCCAAGTAGCCATAATTGCCGCCTCAAAAAAATCAATACAAAAATACAAAACGACTGAGTTGAATTCAAACCTACATATAAATAACTACATAAAAATTAAATTCAAAACTCAAAGCACTTAACTCATTCGGCAATACCAAGATAAAAATACATGTAGGAATACCCCGTAACATCATATAAATATTAAACAAGTGGGCGAGTTCGACGCTAAATAAAAGACACGGATGTTACTTGTGGCATATAGATAACTTTCACTTACGTATTGTAATGCAAAGCATGAAATAGGCAAGTAATGGTTAATTATTCTATTTTCTTTATTAATTATATTATTTTCTTTACTAATTATTTTATTAAATTTAAATATATATATTTTTTTCTTTATTAAGTCACTCCGGTATTCGTTTTATACTCATTCTGGAATCTAAAGCTTCGAATTGCCTAAGGGGACAGGAAATTGAAAATAGTTAAATGCAAGCACTTATTCTCTTTACTTAGATTTGAACCTACATCTATCGCATCTCAACCTCGGTACAATTTAAATTGATTGAAAAAAAAAACTTCTTATTATACAAATAAGGAAATTAAACACAAATATTATATAGTCCATCGTTCGCAAACATATTCATTAAATATAAGAATTATATATAGTTTTTAGCTTTCTACTATACCCAGCATACAATAGAAAGTTAGTAGTTACCAGAGAGAACACAGTGTCAAGACACTCCTTTCTACACATGCCACCTGAATTTAAGATATTGTTGAAACTAAAAACGTTTCAGCCAGGCGCTATCCCTCTGCTTCACGATACCCTCACTCAAAGTACAATTATTATAAGGAAATAAAAATAATCAAAACCACTTTGATAAAAAATCTGTAAAAGACCTATCGATATATAAAAAAACAACAAATGTCTTTAATTAAAAATTAGTTATCCTCAATAGGTACACTAACTAGTTGCACGTTCGAAGGAAAAAAACATACAAAAATAAAAGATTAACTTTTGGGTCAGATTGGATGTCGTCCAATAAAAAAGGCTTAATAAATCAAAAAGACAGTTCATAAAATGCTTTTTGCGATACCTATCATTATTGCGTTAGTCAAGCGTTAATAAATCGTTTTCAGGTTTCCCATGGGCATTCAAAAAATATTTTTAACATTTTACTTACAGGTAGGTAGGATTAAAAATCAAGTTTATACTTTATTCTCTGGAACCTGAAGCAATAAAGACACTTGCGCCATTGCGCCAATTTTACTAGTAAATATTTAAAAAAATATTTTTTAAAATATCTTATAATAATAAAGATAGATATAGATTTAGATTTATAGATTTCGTTATTACATAGCAATTACCTGACAATTAAAAGTAAAGTAATTATCTACATGATATTGTGTGTTACTGTAATCATGTGCGTTACGCTCCGTGCTTTCAGCGTGAGTCAATATACTCGACGCTCGCTATCGAGAACGTAAAAAATAATATTTTACTATTACTAATATATAAAACGAAACAACAACTATAATAACGCTTTTTTGTTACAGAAGCGAACCTAGACTTGTAAAAAATTTGTAGTGGACTAGTTTTAGGAGAATTGGTGCAAAAACTCCACTGTTACCAGATTACAAATACAACTTTTTTACCCGACTGCGGCGAAAACGAAATAAGTTATATTTCCAGTGCGTATGTATGTATGTATGCATGTATGTCCGTTCCTTTGATCGCTTGGTAACTGTTAAACCACTCCAGTGAACCGATTTTGTTAAATGATCATCGTAAGTCTTACTGGATATATTGATTTAGTATATGCAGTTGAGTTTTTTTTTTAGTTTATATTTAAGTAAGTTTAGTTAGTTTAATAACAAGTTTTACGTTTAATATTGTAAAAAAATATATTAGGTAAGTTAAGGAAACGTTAAGGAAACCTTACTGAACCAATAAATCAATTTACATATTATAATATCAAAAACATCCGAAATGGAAAGATACATATTACCTTTATATAAATTTAAATTAAAAGCTTTTAGTTAAATTTAAGAGAGTCCATAACCGGTTCTTCACTTGCAAGCGTGGGATGTGTGTGTTTTATAACCAAAAATGCATATATCTTAATTTATAAATTCAAAGAAGGCAATGTGAATAACCTGCGCTTGATACTTCGTCAGTCTATAGCTTATTGACTCTTGTGTACCTGCGCCAAGTCTCTAATGATAATATAATAAGTATGTTTAAATCACTATTTAGTGGAGAACGGAGTTTGTTAACACTAGGTTCCCTCTGGCGACCCTGCTATGTGCGGGATACAGCGTGAACCTTATTTTTTTAAATAAAATATGCGATCACTTACCTCAAACTAGCGAGTTCAGAACAAGAATTGGCCAATAGATAATCGCCGCTTAGCAAAGCTATCTTATTGCCAAACATCATGTCGTTGGGCTCCCCCGCGACCGCTTGTCGGGCGTTCATGTTGACTAGGCCTTTGTGCACGAGGTGAGAGGTTCGAATCATTTCTGTCACTTCTGCTAACGCGCGTTGGCTGTTAGGAAAATCATAAAATATTTTGAAAATCTCAAAACCCTTAGAATTACTAATTTACAATTTAGATATTTTTGTGATATCCATTTTTATTTTTATAAAAGTGATCAATTTTATCAACCTTTTTAACCTTATATATAAAAGTAACTATCGTAAGTATAAAAGCTACTTCATGTACAAAATTACTTAATCAGGATTTTTGAAATTGTGCAGATACAAAATAAGAAGAAAGAAAGAAGAAAGAAATAAATAAGAAAGTTGCTCAGCAAGAAATCAATAATTGATGAAATTATTTGATAAAAGACCGCTACGACGTCCTTTTAAACATGATTTATAGCCTAAATTCGAAACCTTCTTTCTCTTCGATCATATTTCTGCTTAATAAAATACATTCAAATATTGCTCGCGCTCGAATTTTTGTAAATTCTTCTATGTTAATATTTTTAAGAGAGTAGTAATACTTACCTATGCAACACTCCAGCCGCCTTGTCTTGTTCCATGTCGGGTATTTCCGGACTGTGTCCAGCAGCCTTTGACACCAATAAAACGATGAGACCCCACGCTTGCATATTGTTTTTTCCATTGTAAATGAGATTTCTAAAAATATCACGTTTTATATTATATATTATATATTTCACGCTTTGCTTTATCCCGTACACCTTACGTTACAGAAAAAATGCATTATTTTATTTCAAAGAAACATATTTTTAAAGATATAATATAAGATATTTTTTATTTGTTATCTAATCGAATAGGTAGTTAAATATAATTACAACTGTTAATAACAGTGTTTAATAGAATATGCCACGGCTCAATACAACTTGTTGATTACTTGCAGTGACACGCAATAATGCAAAGTAATAATTACGAGTATTATGGAAGACTACGTAAAGTAACTAGCCATGTAACGAATCTATTTATTTTCATTATTTTAGCTTCACATTGTATCCGGCACATAACGGCAGATTCGGTAGGCAGAGGGAACGGAGTGACTTAATACTGGTCACTATGTTCCTCACCTTCCGCCTAGCCCTAGAGGCATTGCATGTTGAGTGGCGGAACTTAACGCCATGCTTTGCCTCATGCATGATTAAATATTTGATTACTCGAGTGGGAATCAAACCCACGAACGATTGTTCCCGTGCACCACGACTGGCCCCATCAATTCTTTAAATAATTAAATTATGTATTTTTTAACAACTTCTTGGCGCAGTTATAAGATGTCTTGTAAGTTGTAACCTACAGGTGCAGATTCAAATCTCATTACTGTATATATATACCTATTATTAAAATATAGATAATAATACCGCCAACTTCATTATCCCCGAATGATGCAATATACTTTTCCTAATTTTCTAACAAATAAAACATTAAAACTCAATAATGAAGTGACTCATTAATTAGATGTAGATGTTAAATATATTTTGTATCGGGGGAGATGTATTTATTTATATATTTTATCAAAAGTATTTTGTAGATACTTACTTTGCAGTTTTAAGTAGTGGATGGTTACTACCAACGAGTTTCCGCAAATGAAGAGCAACGTTTGCTATTTCGTCGCTTAATACCCATCGTAAACTGAGAAAAGATGTTGGGTAACCGACGATCTTCTCGGCCTCGCTGACCGCCCTGTTCCAGTCAGGCTTCGTGTTTTGTTGTGCAACGGCCCGGTGAGAGCTACTCGTGGCCACTTCCCTGCCAATGTGAGCCCCCCAGAGCTTCGCAACTAGGGCGCCTGAAGGACATGCTTTCACTAAATCATATCTCACTGCAGATCTCAACCTGCTTAAACTCATTTTTGAACTTATTACTTTGATTTTTTTTTTAAAAAATAGGCAAAATTTATTATTTACACAACGTTTTGAAATACACTTATAATATTCGTGTTCATAACAGAAAATATTCTTTAAATTCACTAAGTAGAGTTTAAGTAACACAGATGATTATAAAACTATATCCATCTACAATATTTAAATAAAATATTACACTTTGTATATTGTTATAAGCGCGCCACAATACGAACGTTCAACCTTTGCCGCTAAAACGTTTAACTGATGCGGATTGGTTGCTATTATGTTTGATGTTAAATGACAATCGCCATGGACGACTACGAAACCGGATGTTAGGGAAAATCTGTACTAGCAATCATAACATTAAATAATGAGGAAAAATAAATATTTTTAGTATAATTCTATATATGCATACTATTTTTTTTTTCTACAATAAATATATATATAAACAAATAATAAATTCATACTTTACATTTTATAAATATATTTTGTACGATGGCAACATTGTACCCTTTTGACATTACCATTTACCATTCAATATTTCAACAGCTCAACAGTTCACTCATTGTTCAGTGAGGATTCAACTGATTTAAGAATCAAGTGACAGATAAAATTTCCAGATCAGTCAATTGTATATCACCGGCCTTTGTAGTCGACTGCTAAGGGTCACTATAAATTGCCGGCTTTTCGAGTGTCTCAGATATATTAAATCTTAACTGAAACTTTTGTGTTTCTTATTAACTACATAATTGCTCTGTGAAAGTGCGAAGTTTACGGAGTGCATTTACCAAGCACAGTTTCGTTCTATTACCGAACTTATTTTAAGGTAAGTTCGAGGTATAATGCACTTTGCAATTATTCCTTTTCCCTTGATCAGATAGAGATGTCCGCTGTCCACGTGTAGTGCATACGTGGGCAGCAGCCGGCACTTATTTTATTTATATTTATACCAAAGTTAAAATAATTATAACATAAGAATAATCCATTACCATGGGACAAAATAATCTCTAGAGAATTGTCACGTAGGTACATTGTGGATGTTGTATCAATAGAAACTGCGTAGTTGGGTTTCTGAATAGCCAACTCACGAACTTCTCACATAGAAGTAAAATAGAATTATAAGCCAGTTCAGAATCAGAATCAATATTTCAGTCTTATCATTTAGATTTATCATTTAGATACAAACACAAAAAATATAAATTCTTGTTTATGTTTCTAAATTGTATAATTATCTTTGAAGAATATATTATTATAAGCTATTAAAAAGAAGAATATTTAATAGATACATCAAGATAATGTCGATTAATAAATCTTATCGAGTGCTAATTATGGTGTTAACTTGTATAGAGGCTATGTTTACTAATCAATTAATTATAATCACTCTGTCACCATTATTATTCTAATAGTAAGCTTTTTTTCTTACAGTTTTAGTAATTATTGTGAAATTATTATAACATGAAAACAGTGACTACTAAATAGTATTTTTAAATCATTATATGAATGATAATAGTACAAAATTTAGATCAGATTAACATTATGTAGTAAAATTTTTGAAAATATGGATGAACTCACATACTGAACCCACTGATATCTATAATATATGAACTGAATGTTTTTTCGTATAAGAACATTAAAATAAAACCAAATTACTATGTTTATTCATTTAAATATTCTTGAACTTTGATAACAAATTAAGTACAATTTTAGGGCAAGGTGATTAGGTATTATACTTTTAGCCTTGGAGTGTTATATTGACAGAATTAAATTAGTAACGTTAACCATAAATTCTTTGAATTATCTAAGTGAATGGTATAAAAAAAATATTTATTATTAAAATGGAATACATAATTAAATGTGGTTTTTTACATGTATTTCATAATATCATGAACTCTATGTTACATACAAATATAAAGGGACTTCTTTGCGTTTTTAATATTTTTAATGAATTATAATATAAAAATATATTTCAAAATATTAAAAGAAAAGACTCTTTCAATAGTAGGAAATGGGTTTAGGCCATCAGTTGCTAGGATTTAAGGATGAACAGCCTCCTCCGAAAATGTGCTGTCTTAAAGCCTTCTGCATTCTGTTCTCGACCCATCAGCTAAACGGCAATCATATGCGTCAAGGGTTTTAACTATTAAGACATTAGCCATAAACTCAGACAATTCAGTATAGTGATAGTTGTCTATTCTATTATGGTTCCATGTACTTACATAGAATCATTATTGGAACACTAATATTTAATATTAGCTTGTGTTCCATTCATAGCTTTGTCCACTTCAATTACACTACAGTATGAATTTTATAAAATAAACCTCATTCTATCTACTGGTGAAAACCACATTTAAATCTAGTGTGCAGCTTAAAAAACTAAATTGTACTATACAATGTAAAAGTACTGCAGGTTCTGTTCTCTTTCTTATTTTATGGCTTTTAGGTGTGCCGTACTGCAGGTTGCTGATAACGCTTTTTTACTGCCAAAAATATATATTTTTTTAAGTATTTTTACATTATTTTTCTTACTGAGAGAAAATCTATCAATGATGGCCTAAACGGTATTTTATTTATATGCTTATGAAATTATAATAACTTTTCAATAAATTAAAAAGTATTTTTTAGGTATGGAGTGGGAAGGGCCGCCCAAGCAAGGCTTGTACGACCCTCAGAACGAGCACGAGGCTTGCGGTGTTGGTTTTGTAGTTGCTATCGACGGAAAACGTTCTCATAAAGTAAGTTCATCTTAATTATTTATTTTCTATATGTTAATTTTATTTTATATCGTTTTATTCTTAAAAGTTACATAACAGCAGGTTCTACGGTCTGAAATCTAGAATCTGCTCCTTCTTCCTCTCGTTCTCCTTGACCATCGAGTCTAAAAACATTTGATACTGGTTTAGTGATGATTTTAAATATAAACCTATATAAATATTTTTCTAGTAATTCAACGCCACTAGCTTTTGTCGTTTCTACTCCTTACCTTCCTTTTCTTTAGCTAAATGACTACCAAAAGTCCGGTGTTTGTTTCCTTCTTCTCTTACTTCAGTTTTTTAAACCCGGTAGCTGCAAGTTTTACATAAAATGCTCGAAAAGTTTTCTTTATACGTATTTATTCGTTTAATCTACTTAAACACTCCTATATATAAAATTAATATTAAGATTAAAACAGAAATTGGATCTAATTAGATCGCGTATTAAGTCATACCGTGTCGGTGTATGTAATGAGTCGCATATTATATGCGACATTGAAATAACTTCGGTAGCGTCATTATGATAGTGAAATATCGGTACCAGTCAATCGATACGACCATAATTTCATATACTAATAAAGTATTATATGTATAATTTTCGAATATGACATGGACAGATGTGCAGCTATTTCCAGTTACCTGTATATAATACAGACTCTGAGATGCCTATATCCAAATCTTGATGTTTGGCACCGGTATTATTCAGATAATATCATTATTCAAATGTTTGAACAACAATGTCACCTGTAAATGTGAAAATTTAGATATAAATACTTGTATGTGATTATTGCACATTTTAAATTCTATATAAATTTTGTAGAAAAATCTGACTGCAATGGAAATTCGCAAGTTTAAATGTACTCTTTTTCTTAAAAGGTTATATTTGTTCCGAACATGGAAAAACTCCATTAAATTAACTTTTCATGATATAGATCGTACGCGATGCTGAAACCCTCGCAAAGCGTATGGAGCACCGCGGCGCATGCGCCTGCGACAACGACACCGGCGACGGCGCAGGAGTACTGACAGCTATACCGCATCAGTTCTACTGTGCTCAACTTAGGTAAGTGTTTTTATTAGTATTTACCTGTTAAAAGGCTGTTTCTTATTCTAAAATATAATGTGTGTATTTTATATTATTTATTAGATATTACCACGATTTACTATATGGCACATAAGATCATTCGTATCATCAGGGGTAAACCAAATTATTCTCGTTTCTGTTGTATAAATATTCTGTTTTTACAATTAATTACTAGACTGTTGTTAATTTTATTCCAGTCCCATTAAAAGTAAATTAGGTCTTCAATTGAATTTATCCGTAGTCATCCACCTTAATAGACCTGTAAATTTGTAATTTCAAGCGCACATCTGCTTATTAGTCAATTCTAGTGGATTCATTCCATTAGAACTATGTAAATTATAAATTTAGCAAAAAACCGACGTTACTTCAAGCATTAAACAACTTACATAGTCGTTTTTGTGGCGTCTTATGTGACGTTCTTTGCTATCTATTTTTTTGTTCATTTTACGTTACTTATTATTAAATATTATTTATTTATTAATAAATAACGATGCATTAAAATTTCTGTAAATATTACTTTTGGAATCCTTATTTCTCTTAGATGTGTAATCTTATTACCTAGTTTTTCTCAATTTTACGATAACCTGTAATGTGATTATTAAAACCTTAAATATTTTCATACTCTATTATAATTTATAACATTACATAACGTGTCAAACGTGTCTAAAACAAAACTAAATCAAAAGGAAACCCTGGCTCTCACCCAAATATAGGTTACAATGGGTTCGTATTACTTGGCGAGCTTCCAAAGCTCCTTTGACAGATCGATTCTGTTGAAGCTGCGGTTTAGTTTTTCGAGACTAAAATCTTGCGTCGTTTTCTATTTTTAGCATTAGAACTATTTACCTATATGCCTTTAAACAAAATATGCAAAAATGTATTTTATTAATGACAGATATTATAAGACTTCTGTTATATATTATTTAATTAGTAATCTTCATACAAAAATTAATATATATTTCAAGTATTTGGCTTTTATTACATGTTTTTATTAACTTCTTCATTCTGTATGGACTTGTTCTTGCGTGTAACACCACGATCAATGTATCTACTCCAGGATAAGACCCCATTATTATTGATCAAATATTCAAAATGTGATTTGAATTTACAATCATAATGTTCAATCAGGCACATCTCAACTGCTCCAAGGTTGCTTTGGCGTTTAAATAGTTTCATATATGTATTACTAAAACTAAATACCCACTTATTTACTCTAAACGTCGCATTACTTTAACGACACGTAAATGTAAATAATATACACAATATTATTGTAAATCATCTTGGCATTGTAAAGTATAGGCTGTGGTCTACCAATCTATTATATTACAATGCATATTAAATCTTCGCGTGTGTAACGTTTTGATATTGAATATGAGTACAAAAGATAATCTAAGATAAGAAAGGGAAAAAATTGTCTTTAATGACAAATCATTATTTTCAAGTCATTATGCCTGCTTTTATTCAAATATTGAGATATGCTAGGTTAACTGATAAGTTGGATTAATCTAGCAATTTTCTATAGGTATAAATTTTAGTCTTTTTAGGGTGAAAGGCAATAGAAACTTAGTGCAAGTCGTTTCTTTCATAATATTGCGCAATTTTTCGATTATTATTTGAAAATACTTTAAATAAATATGTAATAAAATGTTTGAGTCTTAATAGGCAGCTTCAAACTCACTAAGTAACATTTTATCATCGTTTTCAATACTGATCTAACATATTGTTTTTCCAGGGCGTTACATTTATTTTATCTAATTTTAAAGCTTTTATTATGCCACAAAAAATATCTAGCTTTATGTCTTAACCTACATACACCTTGGAAAGATAACATTCTGATGACGTATTTGTTTAATAAAGAAAAATAGCATGCCATTACTTGAGATCGGATGACTGTCATCCGCATTCCTCGACCAGCAATTTTAAGAACTGATAAGCTAAACGGTGTGTTGTTTTAACATTCGATTTACTTTCATATTCATTTAAAGAAAAAGAAATATTAAGTATATAGACTGAGATTAGTGCGTTTAATTTAACTAACTATTTCCTTTTATAATATTAATATAGTTATTTTAAATACTCCTGTTAAGAAAAAGTAGGTATTTATACAAAAAAAATAAAATATTTTCGTTTAGAAATATTTTTTCATCCATTATTACAATTTTAAAAGCGATTAGGTATAGCGATATTATAAGGAGATTGCGTGGTTTTTTTACTTAGACTAATTAGGCATTTAAAAATATAGGATCATTTAACTTTCCATTGTATATATTATATAGGCATCACAATATGGTGATATTTATTTTCTCCTATTAAACGCATCTGTGTTCCATTTTATTTCGTCATTCTATACTGTCGACCTGTCTCAATCAAAACTATTGTCGTCTGACCCACTCTACAAGTAGATAACAATCTATTGCGATTTTAGATTCGTAACTACGCAGTACAAACGCTAGGTTATTTGTCAAATGTACAGAAAAATGTGTTTAATCGTTCACAAAAAGAGCTTTTGGTGCTTAATGAATGAATGAAATGAGCTTTTAGTTCAAGTTAGCTGTAATGTTTCTATTTAACATACTTATAACTTTCCTTCTTTGATCATTTTAGTTATTCATTCATTCATTCATCATTATATTCCTAAATACATTACATTCTTTTATTTTTTAATTAAGAACATGAGCAAAGTATCTTGATACTGAGTTTCCGCTGCCCCGCTGCAGCTTATATGCTTAATTAAAGCTTGGACCTAAAAAAAAGAATATAAGCATTAAAATCTCATTGTACATTTCTCTACCCAGTTCGTTCGTACTACACTATACAAACTCACACGGTATCGTGAACGTATAATTCACTCACAACAGCCGTTGCTAATTGAGTTTGCACTGTTATAGTAATTCAAGGACGTATCGGACACTGTACTTGAAATAAACGCTTGATATAATAAATGGCTATATAATTTGTAAGAATATTATATAATTATTTATCATTTTATGTGTTAGTATTACGTGTTATAAATATATGTTTACTATTTTTTTTGTGTTTTCATCGGTGTTTCCTTAATCATAGAGATTTAATTATCCATAAATAATAATATTTTGAGATTGTAATCGGCCAGGCGTAAGGGCATAGGCGTGCGTGTGGAATGCGTCCAGATTCAGCAAAATTAATGGCAACGAAGTATCTTAACTAGGTACCCTGGTTCCCTCTGCTTACCCTACTATGTGCAGAATCCAGCTTGAAGGAAAAAAATCTAAATATACATCTATACCTAGATATACATCGAGGATATGAAGTTACAATAAGTAAAGGGGACAAGGCACCCCTTTTACATTATTCAGGTCACGAGTGTTATAATCTCTAAGTGGTTTGTCATACAGGACACTGTTCTCATATTCCTTGCCATATTACAAACAATGCTGGCTTATATGACGCGTATATTCATAGAAATGTGCATTTCCTCTTGTTTATTGCATGCATATACTAATAATTACTAAAAAAAAGTAGCTTAAAATAATTTAATTCATTATAGTTCACAAATATATTTTACATTGTATTCAGAGTCGACAGATATGCCACGTTTTTACCATGAGAAACTCCTCAGGAACTCCACCTAGGTACATTTTACGTTATTGAATGAGGTTAGTTTTGCAGAGCAGGTCTGCAGAGGAGACATATATGTAGCAGTACTTACTTATTTTGATAAATACTTGTAATCAGTTTTTTAGAGTTCTGAGGAAACGATCAATCCCACAAACATACAAACTACCCTAGAATCAGTCTCGTAAAAGATATGGCAAATAGAATAGTGTTTATTATCGGCATTATAATCCGTCACGGTTCTACTCAATCTCATTAAAAATCAATTCAATACAATTACCTGTTTCTTGATGGACAATATCGATTTTATTACAGTCCGCAACGGCTAATAAAACATCAATCCGAGGTATTTAGATTTCAATAACAGTTTAACGCGGCAAATCTAATTTTCAGTTAATTAGTTCACATGTTTTTTGTATTTTTTTTATAATTAACCGTTCCTGGAAAAGTGTATATAAATTTTATATAGTGACATGTTTGATAATAAAGGCAGCTAGCTTAACGATTTCTTTCTCATTGTACAGGAAACCCAGTGTTAAAACATCACCCTACTTTCTAGCCAACTTTAGACCTACGTATTATGTGGCGGAACTCAACGCTGCATTTTGTCTACCAATGCGAGAAAATGAAAATAATTAATTCCTCCAAGTGGAGATCCAACCAACATTCACCAAGTTTGAGGTCAAACGGTGTCTCCCTGCGCCACGATGGCATCATTGTAATTTTTTTCAATGCCAATGGTGATGGCAATTTTATTCCGTAGACACATACATTTTAGCAAAATAAAGATAAAAAACTTAATATGGAATATATAAATTAAAAAATGATAAAAAATGTCAATACCGCTATTTATTTGCATACATATCTGTTTACTATTCGATTCCAATGTTGATTATTTTATAACTTCAGATAAGAATAATTGGTACAATTATGTATGTTTTCTCAGTGATAACGTAGAGTAGTAGAAATGTACTCAGCTCTTAAGAGGGTAAATATTTGTTTTCCCAGACAATAGCCGGAATACAAAAGCGTTCGTTACTGCCTTTGTTCCGACTTCACAGTAATTAGTGATATTAAACATATATATGGGAAAAAAGTTCAGAATTGTATTTTATATAATAACTAACTAACTGGCACTCCTTACTATGGTAGTGATTGCAGGTTTGATTTATCGAATATATTGTAAGTAGTTTTACTTAATTTTTCGGTATTATTTAGATAAAACTGAATTTGTACATAAATATCATCTAGCTAAAAGTGGAAATAAAATAAACAAGAAATTGTAATTAAAAATACATACGTATAAAAAATATCTACTATGAGATAGCTGAGCCATCTCAAAGCAATTAACTAAATAAGGCTGTTTGTTAAGCAAAAATGTAGAGACATCTAGTTTATATCTGGTTAGCACTTCGTTGAATCGCTTATTCTTCAAATACAATAAGCCGAGCGATGACATTTGCGTGCAATGTTTTATCTTTATAGAGGTACCATTACGTATTACATACTGTATTATTATTATAATATGCAGTAATAAAACACAGTATAAGTTTTGATATTAGCTGAAATTGTAATGTCTTTGCTGTTGCTTTGACATTTTTTTTTTTACAAATTTCGTATATTTGGTTTATTTGTATTTTAAATAATTGAGTTACTACTTGCATTGAGTATAAATTATAGGTTTGAAAAATATTATACTTTTACGAATATCTTATAAATCAATACATTGAAAGTAAACTAGATTGATTAACAGACAACGCACAGAGGAAACAACGGGCAGAATAAAAATTTACGTGTAGAGCAAGAGAGATTTCCAGATATTACTACGCCAATGAGAAAAAACGAGATTAGTTGCAGACTTGTAAAAATATACTAAACTAAAAGAACGTTTCCAGTTAATAAGCATAATATTTTATTTTACGTCTTTACACGAGTCATGTAGAGTGCCACATTGTACCTATGGATAAATTTATGGATTTTCAGCTCATGCACGAGTGGCGACCCTGAACTACAATGTTTTTATCTTTCCAATATCTGTTTCATATGCTCGTACCTGTAACAATACCTTGTCATTAATAATATTTGTATAATAGTGGAACTATTAATAGATGTATCAAATAATGAACTCCCCGAATCAACTTATGTAAATTAGGGAGATTACTCCCTCCCTCCTCCCTTTCTATTAAGAAATTATATGATATTAGACTAAAACAAAAATATCTAAATAATAATTTAAGTTTCGAGTTTCTCATCAAATATTAACGTTTAACTTTTTTTTCCAATAAACTATAAAATCGTTTTTTAAGGAAAATAAATCTATATATTATACAAGGAAGTACCGGCCTTTATCTTGAACGTAGCTATGTTACATACATAAATTGACTTGGGGTATATATAATTCAATAAATCCGAATAAGAGCTTAAGCCCTAAGATATGAGATAGTAAACGATAATATCGGTTATATCTAGTAGGTACCACGAGGTTGTCGCGTGACCTTTTTCGGCATATATGCACTTTATCTCATGTTTACATTTTAAATTATGAGGTTGTAGAACACTACGTAAGTAATTGACATTACTATCATATTATTTTATTGATATATACGTTGTCATCATTTATGTTTTTATTTCGTAATTTCGGTTGCTAATTCATATTTGCCTAATACAATTACATAAGAAAAGTAATATTTATTAAAAAATATGATTCTAATACTATACTATACTTTAATTTCCCTAATAGCATTTCGATGTTAAATGAATCATCGAGTGCTTTCTTTGCTTATTGATTAAGTATTAATCTAGGAGCAATCTTAATTAAGTGCCTCGTTAATTAGTAACTACGCGTCTACCCACCGGCGCCGTAAATCAACAATCGCTCAATCAATACACAAGTTGTGATAACATATCATTATATCATTATACGACCGGAATTAAAAGTTTAATGATCATATAGATCCAAGATATGATTTATCTTCTATACTGTTTTGTCTCACGATCGTTCGGCATGTTTTTGATAATCATCAAAACATCTATAGACGGGGCTTTAGATAAAATATGTAGTATCTAACTATAAATATATACAATGACAAGTTAATTTTGGAAAACATAACTGTTTGAGGATGGCCTCATATTAAATTTGTCAAAAAAAATTTTTTGATTAATAAAATTTAGTTTTTTTTAGGGTACCGTATCTTGTAAGAAAAAAAAGACAGAAAAATATTATCACTTTGTTGTCCGTCAGTCCGTCCGTCCTTCTGTCTATCTGTCAAGAACCTTTATCTCAGGAACGCTTGGAGATATTGAGTTGAAATTCAAAACATATACTCTGAGTATTTCAGGAAAGCAAAGGTAGATCAGATCTACCTTTGATTTCATGAAAAAAATGTATTTCTGCATTTACTTAAAAAAATGGACGTTTAATTCGCAAAAACGCGTATTTCGATACTATAAAGGAAATCCTTAAAAGGGGGGCAAAATTTTGTATTAAAGATGCTAGTTCAAGTGAGGTATCAGATGAAGAGGCTCTGGCTAAGCTAAATTTGAATTTCCGAAAAAGCTAGAAACCTCCAATTTTTGTACGGAATCCTGTATTTTTTAAATAACATATTGGTTTCTTATTTCTAAAAAAATATATAATTATGGACATAACATATCTAATTTGCATTCTGTAAAAATGCAATCTAATAGGCACGGAAGTGATAACAATAGTTAAATTGTAATGCAAGAGTGGTAAAGATAACAACACACAAGTATACGACAACACGCTCGCTGCACGTGATCCCGTGCGGTATCAAGGCTGCGGTAATAAAATCAATGAAGCCAAGAAAACTTGTATTACATCTCATTGGATTTTAATTTGTATGAAGCGGGAAATTATATAAAGTTATTTTTAAACTTTTTTATCCTTAAATTTTATATATAATCGTAAGTTATATTGTTAATTTAATATTGTAGATAGGCGCGGCGTTAAATTCCGACATTCAACACGCGGTCGTAAAGCGGAGAAGGCAGTGTCGCGACACTAAGTTATCTATGTTTGTTTTTTTTTAGAGCAATAATAATTTTAATGCGCAGTTTCATATACTTGTTAGTCCTCGTATCGGAGACCATTGTTTTCAGAGATACAATTCCCTATGGGTACCAAGACCAAATACAATATGACTAGAATTTCAATGTAGATGTGATTTAAATATTATCTAGATCTATGAACATTTTTATTGTAATTGGTACATACATATTTATTATATATAGTTTTTACTTATTACATTAGGCTCCTAGATAGTTGTTCAGTAAAAGTCACGAAATGTCAATATAAAGAGCAATAAAAATATTTTCGACTTTTGGCTTTCGATATTTTACCTAGGGACCGTCGATTTATCTTGCAAGGTGCTTGCTAATCCGTGATCCGAGGACTAATACATAGGTACACATGTTTTAAGCTTAATTACACTTTCATTATTATAAAGATAATATTCTATAAATGTCAAGATTTCGTTGTAGATATTAAAAATACACGTGAGTTAGAGTGGAGGGGAGGATAGTCTCAAAACTCTATCTTCTCAGAGAGGGTAAAAAATGATAAAAAGAACGTCATATGACTAAAGAACGGCCCCTTAGATGGTCACTTTAAAAGATAAAACTTCATGAGTCTATTGACACCATCTCACCTTCATTCTTATAAATATTTTTTTATTGTCCCTTTAAATAGAACACAATATTAATAAATATAAAGAATAGATGTCCATTGGCAAACGATCTAAGTGGTTGATTGTTTATTATTGAAAGCGTCTTATGTGGATTCCTACGCAGTGTCGCATATAATTTATTTGATAACAAAACAAATCTATATAAAGATTATTAAAAATAATTATTAATATGATATAGCGTTCTGCAGCGAGTGTATGTAATTTCCACATTAGGGTTACTCATTCCAATTCTGTTGTAAGTTAGATAAGAGTTATGCAAAATTAAAGGAAAATATTGTTTGTATATTTGGGTAACATCATCAGATCTCCTAATTATCTCTTGTATAAAATATTATCAATTTAGGTATAATTAAATACATACATATATACTTACTAGTGGACCCGGACGCGGCTACGCCTGCTTCAACTATAAGAATATTTATTAAATATATTCATGAAATTATTTTTAATTTTCAATAGATTTAGTAAGAAAAGATAAGCTTAAATAATCAAAAACTATACTACAATAATAAGTAGAGACATATTATTACAAAAAATTATCTGAGTTATTGAAATGAACTAACAAAAGGATTAAAAGTAACTAAAGGATAGGTATTCTTAATATTAGAAAAAGTACCTAAACTTTTCCGTGCGTGCGTACATAGATATCGACTCTACGAAATAACTAAACATTTCTCTCTATTAAATAGGATAATTTTAGCGGGCAATATCAAATAAAATAAGAAGAGAACCAAAGTGCAGCTTAAATTAATTATAAACAGCAAATAATTACATAAACATTAACAATAGTTCGAAAATGTATGAAAATTTATAAAACCGTCAACATCATCTGCCCGTTCGCGTCGGTCATACTCGTACTGTGCCGCCCGAAGGCTGGGTCATTTGGAATCAGTGACGTCTCCTTAATTATTTATTAGAATGCTATACAGTAAACTATAATTTCAATCTAGATAAAATGTTAAGAGTGACTATTCATAAGGATGAATATCAAAATGTCGCGGTAACGGTTGCGTAGCGACGCGACGATTGTTATTAACATGGCAGAATAAATTGCATGTCAAATTAGAAAGTACTTTAAAATATATTAGTATATATGTGTAATGTAATGTCATATAGCCTATAGCACTTCTGAAGAATGCAGCTTTCATACAAAACAAAAACAATGAAAATCGGACCAGTAGATCCAGAGATCTTAGCGTTCAAACAAACAAACAAACAAACAAACAAACAAACTCTTCCGCTTTATTATATTAGTATAGATACATTCAATATAATCTTAATCTATAACAATTATTATCTCTGTCAATTTGAATAAACTTTAAGGAAAAATACGACGACGTACTATTTTGTACATTATATAAGGAAAAATGTAAAAAAAACAAACAAAACAAAACAGTGGAGTTATGAAATAGTTTTCAACTTTGACCTTTCGCTAACTTCAGCTATTTCAGTATCAACCGCTCGTTGTGCATAGCGTGTGTGTGGGTGGGTACGAACTTTGAGCCTTTGATATATTTATAACTTGATAGTATATTTTTTATATATAGGTACGTTTCTATTTTTATTCCTATGTTTCAAATTTATTTTTAATTATAGGAACTAAATATAATTCAACAATATTTTCTATTTATTTAAATATTTTAAAAGCTTGACTGAAATGTTAAATGAAAAATGATTTTTATTACCTACAAAGTATTTGAAAACGAGTTCCATTAACTGAATTAAATTTCTTACGATTTTAAACCAAAAACCACTGAACTTCGCTAACTTTATTATTTCTCAGTAAATTGTTATTTCATAGGGTTTCATACTTTGAGGACATTTTCTTTAATCTTGTTTCGATACTAAACTAGTGTGTTATAAATAAAAAACAAGTTTGTTAATGAATATTTAATTCATTCGCCTAAGTTCAGCGGCCGGTGTGAACGGTAAATATCCCAATGCGTCCGCTATGTTGGCAGCACTCCAGCTGTCGGCATTTCGTATAGTAAACATATAACCATGTGCTTACCGTTTCATTTCATGGTGTCACGGGATGCCTGTTCGTGTCAATGGAATTACATTTACACTTAGACAAAAATCTTAAGATGTTCTCAATATAAAACTCAAGATTGAATCAAGTCTTCTGTTACGCAACGTTTCCAAAATTGGTGGAAATTGGGTAACAGAGTGAGAGAACTCAACACCAGGTTCTCTCTACCTTATCCCGCTAATGTTGTTGTATGTAAAATAATACCTAGCTTATTAAGTTGTTTTGGCCTTTTCTAACGTTATTCAGGCTTATTCCATCCACTCATTTGCCCCAACATTCACGGCGACCCGCCTCGTATTGGAAATCAATGAGCGCGAAATATCACAAAGCGATGTGATTCCAAGTAATATGAACTATTGTGTTGGTATTGCGTAATAAACTATATCTTTATATATTATACAGGGTGGAAGTGGCAGCGCTTCTTTTATTGAAACTGCATATAGGGTAAAATATTTCAAACCCAGAATTAAAAAAAATAATCAAGGTACCTCAACAGTTTAGACGTAGGATTTTTTTTTCATTTCACGATTCTTATCCATACCTGTATTTCGTGTCACGCACACATACGTATGCGGCGTTGCCGCTTTGACAGGTAAGTGTGTGCGTGCCTATGTTATACTTTACAAATGGCGTTTTATTTTAAAACGATAATTTTATTTTGTTTGAAAAAATATTTGAAAAAATTTTCATTTTTGGGAATTATTTTTTTTCCGAATTATATTAAGCTTTTATAGAGTAGTTAAAACTGTGGTTTCATTTAAAGTGGTGCGGACATTTCCACCCTGTATATAGGATATATTTATTTTATACTAGTGGATTAATATAACTGTTATCTCGCGTATTGGTAATTTGATGTATTTATATATACATCTATTTTTAAATGTCGTCGGTGTCATCTTAGCGCTGTTCTGCGAGGGTCTGTCTAACTCAACGTTTTGAGCCTGAATTTAAAATATATTATGTAGGATTATGAAAATATTAAATATTTAATTTACTCGAGTAGAATGGAACCCACGATCAGTCGTGTTTACAGTTGCATGCTTGTGGACCTGCGCCACGACTCGCCTTAATTGGACTGGTGTTTTTATCTTAAATTATATTTACAAATGTGAAATCAGTACGATATAAAATACTT
This sequence comes from Heliconius melpomene rosina, assembly GCF_056956725.1. Classification (NCBI taxonomy): domain Eukaryota; kingdom Metazoa; phylum Arthropoda; class Insecta; order Lepidoptera; family Nymphalidae; genus Heliconius; species Heliconius melpomene. The sequence goes on along the minus strand of NC_140401.1, from coordinate 1,764,523 downwards.
TGACAATTTTTTTTAATTATATTTAACTTCCAATTGACCTTAATATGGTAAGATTGCAAATGCGAACAAGGCATTTAATAGAAATAACGTTGACTTGTCTCTTGTATGACCTCAAAATTGTAACAAATCGTTATTTTTACTGAGTTTAATATAATCGAAATTAGTAATCATTTAATTACAACTTAAATAATAACTATCTATGAATGTATAATACCTCGGCTTTCCGCCGAATTCTCAAGACGTTGCGTGTTGAGTCTCGGAGCTCAACGCAGTGTTTGCCTTGCAACCAGAGCGGAGAAATTAAAATATTAAACATTTCAATTCCCCAAGTAGAAATCATAGGTAGCTTGTGCCCCTGCACAATGATTATGATAATCCTTCCATCCATCAGCCTTTCAAAGTCCTCCCCTAATGCTCGCCACTCCGTCCAGTTCAGCGCCCTTTGAATCCAGCGGGTTCCCGCTGTCTTCTGTAGGTCGTCGGTCCACCTGGTTGAAGAGCGCCCTGTACTACTTTTTGTCGAGACATGGCCGCCATTCGAGGACCTTTCTTGACCGTCGGTTGTCGGTCCTCCTGAATCCTCCTGGCCTGCCTATTGCAACGTCAGCTTGCAATATTATAGTGACATATCAACACTAAGACGAATACCTAACATTTTTGGAAAGAGATTATAGTATGATTCTATGTATAGCACGTAAGACGCGCTAAGGATAAAAGGCGTACTAGTATTAAGCTTTTGAATGTACATTATCCGCTAGAATTATAAGGAACTTACCTGCTGGTTATTTCACAAAGGAAATTCCTCAAGTGCCGGCTGATTAATGAATAATTTCTATACATACAGCTTCACGCTGCATCCCGCAAGTAGCAAGGTAGGCAGAGGGAGCTTGGTGTTAAAACACACCGCTCCCTACTTTTCGTCGAATTTTGTTGCCTGCGTGGAGTGGCGAAACTCTATGTTTAGATAATACCCGGAAAATATTTTAACAAAGTTCCATAGTTGTTGGTTTGGTATGAGTACAATGACCCGATTATACTTTATCTTGACACAGAATAGATACGATATTGTTGTTATTTCTAATAATTTTTACAGTAATCACATGGATACGAGGAAAACTCGATTATTAAAACAATGTTTTACATTTTAATGAGCTGAACATTAGTTATTACTTAGGACTAGCTTGATGCTATACGTAATTACGTTATTTATACTGTGATATTAAAATCAGGTTTGTCATAATTGGCGTTTTATAATTTAATAGGTACGTTTTTTACATTGCTCTTAAAAAGTAAATAATAATCATCATTTGCCTCGTTTTAAAGGTTTTAACGTATTTTCAACATTGTAAATATTACATTATATGGTTGTGACGTAATAATTTATATAAGTATAGCAAATTAATGGCAATAGAGAAAGAAAAAATATTTTTTCGACTCAGTGTAACTTTTAAATTAAAATACACTTATCTAAACGGTAAGTAAAGTACGATTAACATCTCGTGGCCGCCCTGAAGGTAGTGTTTCTGAATTTTTGCGCATAGTTCACTCAGAAAAAATAATCAAAAGTAAGAAAATTCCTAACATCAACCACTTCTTATTGTATAATTGTATACTATACTGTATAATTGTAATTTTTATGTTCTTATTTTAAATAGTAAACGTTTATATGTGTAATTTATTATTGTTTGTTGAAATGAATCACCAACAATATTATGAAAAATAATTTTAAAATATAATCTAATAGTAATTCAAGTCAAAATTGACAAGGTCATCGGGATCATGAGCAATTCGCCCATACCAACTGAAAGGTGAAGATTGCACAATAATGTTCGCAAAAATTACGTGTAACCTCTCTTTATCTATTTACGTCACTACATTGCCGTAAAGTTTTTTTCCGCTATGAAAATATTACTTTCAAAACAGTATAATCTATATATAAATTATGATATTTAATTATTATTTATTTAATTATGTATTTCGATTTATTTTGTCACTTAATTTAACCTACCATGTTTCACCTTCACACTATATTAGTTACTGAAAGACTTAGCTTATTTTGTTTTGTTTATAAAAGCAAAAATTCTGCAAGGACAAGTCAAGGTTAAGTTCAAGTTCATACCAATCATCATCAAACGTAATAATACCTAGGTAATATTCAGTAATTGCCTAAATTTTAATCCGTAATCGGCTTTCAGTAGTTTTCCTACTGCGTGTCACCTTGCGAACCAAAAGTAAGTAAGTAGCGTCGTTGATGTAACCACGTCTAGGCGTAGAAGATTGATGCGACGTTGGCTTGGTCAATAATGCTGGTTGGTGACGTAGGTGTGCGCGCGCATCTTCCATCTCTTTTTGCTCCTTTGACCTTTAAAACAGCACTCTGCTGAATAAATTCGTGTTTGTTTTTCATATTTTTTTTGTTAAAACAAAGCTGTTTCAGCTTCAAAGTAGTTGGGACTCAAAAAGCCTTACTTAGTTTTTTGTCACACCAATATATTATATATTTTCAAGCCTTATATATATATATACTGATAATACACGTGATATCTTTTGCCATATAAATCTAGGGAAAGGGTCGTTTTTACATGTTTAAATACTTATATGAACACACATTTTACTCTTTGTCGTAATCTAATATCCTCCTTTAGCGTTACTGCGAAGTACCTATTGATTTCTATTGACACTTCATTTCTTCATTTATTATGTAAGAAGAACTGTACAAAAATTACGATTTCAATTATTAATGTATCCAGAAAGTTAAAGTGTGTCTAGAAAGTGCACATTTAATTACAGAAACTCTATACTTAAACTCTATACGTAATTAAACACATGGGTGGGCCTAATTTTTACAATTATATATATTAGCCAAATACACAATGTTATTTTTGTTCGAATTCTGGAGGCATCGAGTGGCGCTCTGCTTCGACACCAGAGCGAAGTAAATGAAAATATTAAATATTTCATTATATCGAATAGAACCCACAACCTGTCGCGCTTTACAGTCACGGCCTTGTAGCCCTGCGCTACGATGGGCACCTCCGGTATACCTCAAATGTCATAGAAAATCACTTCTACAATTAAAGAAGTAATATCTAATACTAAGTATATAATTGGCTTATTTGTATACTTATAACAAACGACACGAATTAGTAATTTATTACTTTTAATTTAAAACTTAATTCCGAGTATATATGTATAAATTTCAACAATTTTCTGATTATTCCAGAGACAGCCACCAACTAGACTTACCGGCTTTCGGCCACTATGCTACTGGTATCTTCTTCTTGGATAAGCTTCACCATCAGGATATTGAAAAGAAGTTCCAAGAGCTCGCTGAGAACGTTGGACTTCGTGTGATTTGTTGGAGAACTGTACCAACTAATAACGCCACCATTGGTAAGTCATATTTTAGTTTTGCTTTTATAAATGTTTAATGTTGATTAGCATTAGAAAAGACAAAAGGAACTTTTAAAATTAAAGCCTAAATACTTTCACAAAATTATTCATTTTGCATTAAAATGTTAACAGTTGTATTATTCTAATAATCTTGTAGAAATATCATGTTATTTTTTCGTTTAACTTATTTAAAAAGATGTTCAATATTTTCTTATGGGTTTCTTTCATATATCAATTAACAACAATTTGTATATAATATTTAGTTTGGCAGTACATTTGATGGCCAGTGAAGGAAGCCCTTATGCCCATATATGATTGTTGTCATTTTATTTTGTCAATCAAACGTTTCGATCACCACCATCGAACATTTGTCCAGCTTGTTTGTGCATACGGGCAGTTTGCGATTTGCGACTATCATTCCAGGTCGTACACGTAGTCTAAGTCGGTTGGGTCGTTAACGCGGCCGAGCGGTCTTGCGATGCTTGACCATACGGTTTGTTTAATTCTAAAAATATGAAGTGATCTGGCATCAGGAATTCGTTCGATTCTCGATTGCGTTGTAAAGTTAAAGTGGTAAATGTATGAAAACCACATTCCAAAGTTATACTGGTACTGTAACTACGTACCATATGGTATTCATTTTGAAATGTCAAAGAACTTATGTAACTAATTATTTTGTATAGCCTTTTATACAGATCGAGAATGACACGAATTTTTCTTGCTATATTTGGAAAAGAATTTCATTAATTTGCACTGATATACATACAGTAAAGCACACATTTTACAATTCTAGTTTCTTTGGCAAAGTGCAAATTGATGGTAATATGGCTTGTTATTAAGGTGGTTATGGCATTTACTCGTGATTACTGACAGTATTATAAATTTATTGAAATTTATAAATTACTTTACTATTTATGATTTACAATTAATCAAATATTTATAATACCGAGTCTGTGCCAAATAAATGTAAATTTATTTATACATTTGTAATTAGCTTGAGATGTGTTTTTGTATCTTATATATATTTCAAATGTGATTCTCAAGTTAAACTATGTTAGTTTATTACGCTTCGATGGTAAAACTCAGAACAATTTACGAACTATTTAATTAAATAATAAAGTTATTTCATTTAAAAGGCATGTTACATTGCAGCTTTGGTAAATCTATTAGCACATATTCATAATTACCATCAGGGCGCGTTCCTATAGTATCATTTAGATTTTCCTAGGTTAAGTGATGATAGGGGCGACACAGAGATCAGTCAGTAATGGCCTTATTTGGCTCGCTTTCAGGTCAGGTGGCTCGTAACTCGGAGCCATATATGCGTCAAGTGTTTGTTACCGGAGATATCAGCGACGAAAACCAACTCGCACGACAGGTAAGACCTTGGACGCGAGATGACAGAACGAAACGACGACACTAAACGTTGTAGCAGATTCGAGTATGAACTTGCAATGATCACCAAAATTGCAATTTCAAACTCGAGTCATACATTTTCTAGGACCCAAAGCACTTTTGAAGCATTTTTTTCAGATCGTTGTGTCGCGCGCCTGCTCGGAGGATCTACGCTCCACGTTGCGAACGTAAATTGAAGTAAACTTATATACATATACCGTATACATTGCAGTTTACTTTCGTGTGTTTGTTTGTGGGACGTTTTGTGGAATGGTTTTACGATGTTCGCAGATATTCGTGTTGCGTAAGCGAGCCTCCCACGAGCTGGTGGTGCCGGGTGCACGCTTCTACATATGCAGCTTGTCTTTGAGAACTGTTGTGTACAAGGGTCTGTTGACTTCGAACCAACTATGGGTAAGTGCAAAAACAAATTGTTTTCCTTATTTTTATACATTTCTTTATATTAAAATGTCAATAGTTTTCTTTAAATAATATTTATAATTGTGTTGTTTTAGGAATACTTCAAGGATCTAAGCAACCCAGCGTTTACCACCTACTTGGCACTAGTGCATACTCGTTTCTCGACCAACACCTTCCCGAGCTGGGAGCGCGCACATCCTTTGAGGTAAAGTAAATTTTATGATATCTTATTTTGTAAGCACATTTATATTATCAACATTTCGTATAAAACTTGTATTTTAATGTGTATTTCAGAGTGCTTGCCCACAATGGCGAAATAAATACATTACGAGGTAATGTCAACTTGATGAAAGCTCGCGAGGGAGTCATGAAAAGTGAATTGTTTGGAGATGGTAAGTTGTTATTAAAAAAATGTATTCATATTTAAGTGAATAATGGATATAACTTTATAATTAGAACTATTTTCTACAATGAAAATAAAATTAAATGCACTCAATTACTCATACGGAGCGAACGGTTTAAGTCATTTCACATGTTTACGCTTCATTTCTACGATAACCGCGGAAAATGTTATTATTGACTAATTGAAAAATGCATATAAATTGCGTTGTATTTTTAAGTCGTATTTTTATCTTCACGCATCTCTTGCGTAAAGAAGTAACTGACAGGCATAAAAAACTGAGTTTAAGGACATTGTGTTTTTTATCCGTGCCTCCTCAAATCCGAGAAATAAAATAAATGATTATAAACATTATTAATCATTTTACAATACATTCTTTTCTTTTATTAAATTAGATTTATGAACAAACCTCTTGCAAACCTTATGATTGTCTGTATACATATAATGTTTTTATAGTTAAGTTAGTTAAGGTTCTAGCTATTTGGTCTATATTTCCTCAAATAACTGACTGAAAAAACTCATCCAAAAATAAATGAATCCTTGTAATAACTTAATTCACGCACCACAAACATTTTTGTCTGCATATATAATTTTTTTTATAGTTAAAAGGGCTAGATGACCCCGAAAAGATATTTGTATAGGTCTTGGTTTATATTTGAAATAAATCCTTTATTCTTCCAATAAATCGTTTTCCACAGATCTCAAAAAGCTATACCCAGTAGTGGAACCAAATCTCTCCGACTCAGGATCAGCTGATTGTGTCCTAGAATTCCTCCTACACTGTGGTAACAGATCTCTCCCTGAAGCCGTGATGACAATGGTGCCCGAAGCCTGGCACAATGACCCAACAATGCCTAAGGAAAAACGTGATTATTATCAATGGGCCTCGTGTGCTATGGAACCGTGGGATGGACCGGCTTTAGTGTCTTTTACCGATGGACGGTATATTGGTAAGTGAATTTAGTTTGTTACTTTGTTTTTAGATTTCCTGCAAAATCTATGTATTTTTTTATACGTTGAGCTTCTAGTTCACTTATAATCATAAAATAAATATTTTTTTACCTTATCTTTTATTATAATTTTTTTTTGCATCATTAATATTTAAATTTACACTTATATGACCAAAAGTTTTAAGTTACATAACATAATTTTTTTTAGGTGCCATTTTAGACAGAAATGGTCTAAGACCGTCGCGTTTCTACGTTACAAGCGAGAACGTACTTGTGATGGCGTCCGAAGTGGGCGTATATGATGTCGACCCGGAGAAGGTCATTCTCAAGGTCAGTGTAGAATTTTCTTTTGTTTTAGGCTTTAAGTTAACTGTGCTAATTTTAAACTGAATAATGTCTTTATATTTTTTTATGAACTATAAATTAATGCAACTTTGATTATTTTAATAACAAAATTATTTCAGTGAAGCTAAAAGAACATTATTTTTTTATTATTTATTTTACAGAGTCGTCTCAAACCTGGCCGTATGTTATTAGTTGATACCAAAGACCAAAAAATAATTCAAGATGTCGAATTAAAAATGGAAATTGCTAGAAGCAGACCTCACTCACATTGGCTAGAGGAACAGGTAAAAAATATTTGAACTATAAGTATTATTTAATTATAATATTATTATTTATATAATTTATGTTAAATACGATTGAAATATTTCTATGCCGCGCTTTAAATGGAATATTTGTGGCTGATTACAACAGATGGTAAGTTCTATGCTGAAAAACATAGCGGCATTCAAACATTTTATAAATTTTAATTCTATTATTTCGTGTATATTTCCTTTTATATAAAAGGTAATATCGAAGAAGTATTTTAATTTCTATCTTTAAATATTTAAAAAGTATAATTTTAGTTCTGAATTCCATATAGGTAAGATTATAAAAAATCTAATTTCTAATTAAACGTTTCAGATTACAATGGAAGATATACACAAGTCTCTACCTCCGTATGAAGGTGTTACAAACGGGAATACCAGCGCTATATCGGGGTTGGGAGATAAACGACTTGGCCTATTTGGATATACTATTGAATCTATTAACATGTTGCTGCTGCCTATGATTCAGAATAAGTAAGTTTTTTGTTTATATATATGAGATGTTTCTTAAATAAATGTTTGACTTATATATATTTTCATAAAACAATTATGAAGTTTTAAGTGAACTTTTGCTTGATAAAGTATTGTACAGAAAGCAAATTTTTACGTAAAATATATTTATTGGTCGTGAGATGTAATTATTTTAAGAGTTGGTAACTATTTTTCTAGTTATAATATTTTTATAAAAAACATAATTAAGTTCAAATTTACGGTAATATGATATACTACAACTAAAAAAAAACACTTATTCCAAACAGGAAAGAAGCTCTAGGCAGTATGGGTAACGATGCGCCTCTGGCTTGCCTGTCGCGGTTCCAGCCTCTACCCTATGATTACTTTAAACAACTGTTTGCGCAAGTTACGAATCCACCTATTGATCCTTTCAGGTAATTGTTTATTTGTTTTTTTAGTTTAAATAAGAAAAATGCTTAATACACACAGTAGCCATCTTGATAAGAAACATATAAAAATATGTTTATGTCTTGTAAGTTTAAATTTATGATTAAGCTTAAATTCTTTTTATGCTATTATTTGATGAGATAGAAATGTATTAGTTCAGCTACAGACTGTATTTGTATTTGTTATTAGAAATAGATGGAAGTGATTTTTTCCTCGCTATACCAGGTGATTTTATAGATGCTACCTAAAAGGGCTGTCTACTCTTCTTATCCTTAACTAAAATTTTGTTAATACGAATCATCGAGTTTTCTTTTTACAACTTTTAAGTGTATTTATATTTAATAATAATTTTTGTTATTTTTTTTAAATCAAAGTAACCTAGCATTTAGGTAACTGATAATAGACATATAAAACTTATTTTATTTCTTAAAAATTAAAAAATAATATATTTCTACTAACTCCTCAGAGAAAAAATTGTAATGTCGCTTTTATGCCCTATCGGGCCAGCGGCCAACATACTGGAGCCAAGCCCGGAATTCGTGCACCGCCTGTTCCTGCCCCAGCCCATTTTGTCTATACCTGATCTGGAAGCTTTGAAACGATCTTCCCATAGAGGATGGAAGGTAAAAATTATTTAAATACTTTTATTATACAAGAAGAAAGTTTTACATTTTTAAATATAAATGAAGTTATGAAATATACATTTTCCTATATAAAAAATACTTTTGCAAATGCAGGAAAAGGGTCCAGGCAATAGGTGGCTAAAGACTGTGATAATTTATTACTTGCCTCCTTATCAAATATTACTAGATTTGTGTATGACATATTAAACATTTTGAGTATCTGTTGTAATTATCCCCAGAAATACAGTCGAATCTACAAATAGTCTAGATAGACATAGTTCCTAAGATAAATGCCTTCAACCAAACTCTTTAGCTTTATAATATTGGCGCGTTGGTATACAGCTTAAAGATAAAATTTATTAAAGCAGCTTATATAATATTTTCAAACTATATTCTTACTCCACAGACACAAATAATAGACTGCACATTCGACACATCAGACGGTCCTCACGGCCTTGAAGCGGCTCTCACCAGAATCTCTTCGGAGGCGCTGTCGGCGGCGCGCGCGGGCTATCAACTTATAGTACTGTCGGATCGTAACGCTGGGCCTCGACGAGTGCCTGTGTCGTCATTGTTAGCACTTGGTAAGCATAATTTACTATTTTTTAAGCTGTATCCCGGTAAGCACATGAAAACTACTGTTAAGAAACTCCGTTTCCCACGCCATGCCCAATTCTGATACATTATTTTTTTTTTCAAATGATTTGATGTCCTAATTTAGTGATTACATAATTCTATGTTCTATGCAGTACTTACGATGATTGTCGTAATTTATATATAAACTACGTCCCGCTTTACGTTCTAATTCGACGCTCCATGTTGAGTGGGGGAACGCAACACTGCACTTTGATATTAAATAATAATACTATATAATACATTTAAAGGTGCCGTCCATCATTATTTAATTGAAACACGCCAGCGTATGAAAGTCGGTCTATTAGTTGAAACGGCTGAAGCAAGAGAAGTTCATCATATGTGCGTTCTTCTTGGTAAGTCTATATCTAATGTAACTGATAAATTATATTTTTTCGAATGAAATAAGAAATTTATAGTCTAAAATTTATTTTGTAATTGACACGTATGCTATTTTAAACTCGAATATTTAAACATTTTAAGGATATACTTTAATATTTAATATACGAGAATCGTACTATAAATATATTTATTATTATGATGTAAGACTTTAAACAAATATTTAGCTGACTTTAAATAACTGGCAATTATCTATTTTATTCTATTGCATGAGTATTGTAAAAAGTAATTAACCGATTTTTATGAAACTTCGAACTTTGATAAAATATATAGCTGAATTTGTTAGACATTTGCTCATTTTGTACTGTTTCAATTTTTTTTTAAATTTAAAGATTGGGGATTTCACTTTTAAAGATGCTAAAAATCTAGTTCTTTGACTTAAAATTCTTCTTAAACAGGTTATGGAGCTGATGCAATTTGCCCATACTTGGCCTTTGAACTGGCTTTCTCTCTTCGCAACGACAACCTCATAGATTCGAACTTGACAGATTCAGACATTTACTTGGCATATCAAAAAGCTATAGAGACAGGCTTGGCTAAAGTCATGGCCAAGATGGGTATTAGTATGCTGCAGTCATACAAAAGTGCTCAGATATTTGAAGCGGTCGGTTTGAGTGAGGAAGTTATTGATAAGTGTTTTAGAGGCACTCAGTCTAGGATTAGTGAGTATTTTCTGCATATGTATATAATAAGCAGGTTCATGCTTTTTTCGTATAGCCGTTCTCAAGTTTCCTGTAGAATCCAAGGGTTTTTGATTGGATTGCATGTTGAATAGCAGAACTAAACGCTGTGCAAGGAAATGAAAATAATTCTATTCTTCGAATGAAGATAACTAACCAATAACTAATAAATGATAATAATACTTTAATAATGTTTTTTCTAAAATTTATAATGTTTATGATATAAATTCAACCTTTGTAATTCTAGGTGGTGTTACATTTGAAATTTTATCAAAGGAAACGTTTGACAGACACGCATTGACTTATGGCGAAAATCAAGATATGTTGGTGTTAAGGTATATCATATATAATATCTTTTTAAAGGTTTTCATAAAAATAAATTTAGAATATTTTTTATGTGAATTTGACAAAAACGCTGGACGCCATGATATTTTACTGTGTCACAGTTCATAAGTTGGTGTTGTAATCATATGCACTGATATTGGTGCACAGTCACCACTGTAGGAAATGAAATAATTAATATTTTTATGTCCTCGTCACATTGCAAAGCGCGGGGTTGCGTTCCGCCATTCAACACTCACACTCGGCGCAATGTGGGGAACGAAAGTTATTACAGGAATCTACAATCATGATATTTAATTGTGCACATTGTTTTACTAATAAATAAATAATTATAACCTACGCCGATATTTTTATTAATTAATATATAATAATAACTCAGGAACCCAGGCAACTACCACTGGCGTGCGGGAGGCGAGAAACACATAAACGATCCCATGTCCATCGCCAACTTGCAAGAAGCTGCTCTTGGAGATAATAAATCTGCTTATGATAAGTATAGGTATGAAATTTTTGAAAATAAAATGTTTTTTTAATTATGAACCCCTAAAAAGTAAAATGAACGATAAAGTGGATTTTGAAAACATAATATGAAATTAATAATGATAACCTACATATTTTATCAACAGGGAAAGTGCTCTAGAATCAATCCGCGATTGCACACTCCGTGGTCAGCTTGAGCTCGTCCAGCTGGATGAACCATTGCCTCTGTCGGAAATCGAACCTGCTTCTGAGATTGTCAAGCGTTTTGCTACTGGTGAGTATAAATATTGTATATGGAAATACTAAACAAATTAAATATTTATATGTATTTTAATCATTTAAAACATATGACCGCTTACTGTTCTATAAGTTCAAATATTTAAAAACAATTTAAATAATGTTGTTTTAAACATCCCATATGTTTTTTTTTTTCTTGAAATAAAAAACTTTCGAACTGACAAATCCCGTCTACTTAAAAGAAAAAAAATAATATTCAAGAATATTATTACAAATTGAGTTACTTTGTGAAATGCTTTTATGAGCTTACCTAAAATTAACTTACCTTTTTTTTAAATTGTATTTTCTTCGGTGATTTAATTTTTTTTTTCTTTATACAGGTGCAATGTCATTCGGTTCAATCTCATTAGAGGCGCATACAACGCTAGCAATTGCTATGAACAGAGTGGGAGGTAAATCCAATACAGGTGAAGGAGGAGAAAACGCTGACAGATATCTTAATCAGGTAGATTTTGTATGACTATTTGTTTTCTAAAAAGCTACAAGTAATGAATAAAGACACTATTTTACAATACAAAACATAATGTATTTTTTTGAACGACTGTACAACGTCGGCTTCGCTAATAAATACAAACTACAACCCAATAATCTAAAACCTATTTTTTTTTTCTTCCATTTTACACAGGATCCCGAATTCAACAAGCGTTCAGCTATCAAACAGGTGGCATCCGGTCGTTTTGGAGTTACTGCATCTTATTTGGCTCACGCCGACGATTTGCAAATTAAAATGGCGCAAGGAGCTAAACCAGGAGAAGGTGGCGAATTGCCTGGTAAGTTTGGATAATTATTTTACTAGTGAAATAAAGAATTTGAAAAAAAAGCGTATTTGTGAATGTATGTTCCCATTAGGGTACATTTCTCTCCTCTTTCTCCACTTAACACGTAATGCCTCTAGAATTCGGCGAAAAATGAGGAACAAAGTGTCTCCACAATAGGTTTCTTCTGACTCTTTTGTATGCGGGAAACAGCTTCGAGCTAAAAAAAATCAATATTATAAAAACATATTACATTTACAACACTATTATAAAAATAATCTTTTCCAGGTTACAAAGTAACAGAAGAAATAGCTAAAACTCGTTGCTCGGTGCCCGGAGTGGGTCTCATATCGCCTCCGCCGCACCACGACATCTACTCCATAGAGGATCTGGCGGAGTTAATATACGATTTGAAATGTGCTAATCCCAAAGCGAGGATTTCAGTGAAGCTGGTGTCTGAAGTGGGCGTGGGTGTGGTAGCTTCGGGTGTTGCTAAGGTATTGTTATTAATAATATACTATATTATACGGTCAGCGAGTTGTTATTAATCTAATGTGTTGAGGTATTACTTCGGATAATTGATGCTGCATTTAACAACGATTTGATATTACAAGGAGTGTCTTTCTAAGATTCCAATTAGCTCAACCAACTACTATGGAGAGGATATTTCGTATTTTTTTAAAAATAACTACAAGATAATTATACTGCACAGGGGAAGGCCGAGCACATCGTCATCTCTGGGCACGACGGTGGCACGGGCGCGAGCTCGTGGACGGGCATCAAGAGCGCCGGCCTGCCGTGGGAGCTGGGCGTGGCCGAGACGCACCAGGTGCTCGTGCTCAACGACCTGCGCTCCAGGTACGTACTGCGCTTAATTCATTTAAAATTTCTTGTTACTTTTGATTGTTTTTTTACTGTAATGTATGCCATTAGTCAATGACTTACTATTTCTCTGACCTCACGGCTGAGCAAACGTAGATGCAACATATATTAATGTTAGCCGATTCTACGTGTCTATAAACACATAGACACCAACACCACCACCAAAATATATAAAACCACATTATTTAATAGTTATTTGTTTTACATATGTATGTAGCGTCATATTATTATTATATTTACAGAGTAGTAGTACAAGCTGACGGTCAGATCCGAACTGGGTTTGATGTAATGGTGGCCGCGTTGCTAGGAGCAGATGAGTTTGGATTCAGTACCGCGCCTCTTATTGCTTTAGGTATGGTATAAAACTACATGCATATTAATAATGGTTTATTTTTATATACTATTTTAGAGACCATATGTGCTCAGTGGAACAGTGTCGTACTGTAAACGTGATAGTTGTGGCTTCGATCCCCACTTAAGGGAACAAATTATTATCATTTCTCTATTATGGTGGTATAAAAGGCGGCGTTGATTTGCACTACTCAACACGCGAGGACAATCAATGCAAACTAAAACTGTAAAATCAATACAAACTAAAATAACTTCTGTATGCAGGTTGTACTATGATGAGAAAATGCCACTTGAACACTTGTCCCGTTGGTATCGCGACCCAAGATCCAGTACTGCGCAAGAAGTTCGCGGGGAAGCCTGAACACGTCATCAACTACTTGTTTATGTTGGCTGAGGAGGTACAATAACATTATCACTAAAGAAAATGATAAATATCTGGACAATATTTAAAACAATAGCTTATTTATTACTGTCTTTAAGTGATATACTTGTATAAGTATATAAAAATGTACACACAATTATTATATTTTCATGACTTTTCTACTGACTTCATTAAAGATGTGATTTTCTCGTAACAAAAATATTACTAGCACAAGCCAAAGATAAAGTGAAGTAAATTGAAGAACATTAAAAAGTCATATTTAAACGAATAAATTTTAAATATAGAAATAGATTAATTTTAAATTGTTTTAAATAAAATTTTAACATTTTATTTTTCATCCTTAGGTCCGGATACATATGTCCCAAGTGGGTGTCCGTCGTTTCGGAGATCTTGTCGGACGTACAGATTTATTGAAAGTTCGTGAAAACAACGATAATCCTAAGGCTAGGTTATTAAACCTATCACTCATTTTGAAGAATGCTTTACACATGAGGCCCGGAGTTCATATTGTAGGAGGATCTAAGGCACAAGTTAGTGTTTTTTTTTTTCTATTTTTATAGTTTTTTATATTGCGTTGTGTTTACTCTAAGTAAACACTTTATATTTTGAACATCTTATAAGTTCATCTCTATAGGACAAAGGACATCGTTGCATTCCGCCATCCTGTACTCGATAATAAAAATATACTTAATGAGAAGAAACCGCATATAGCATTTGACAAAAGTAAATGGGTAGTAAAAGGTTATTTTAAGTACCTTAAAAATTATTCAAAACTTATTCCGTCAGTTATTATTTATTTCAACTTTTGCATTTAAGAAAAATTGATCGTAAAAATATTTATTTTTAATGGACTAACAGGACTTCCAACTTGAGAAACGCTTGGACAACAACCTCATTCAGCAATGCAGCGGTATTTTAGATGGAAGTCAGAAATCTGTCAATATTAATATGAAGATTACTAACGAAGACCGCGCATTCACCTCTACGCTGTCTTATTATATTGCTATGTATGTATACATTTTATCTATAATAGTAGAACTATATTAGTAAAGCAGTTTCACACTGTTTCTCACAAAAGAGACCTAATGCTAAGCCATTGCACCACAACAACTTAACTAGTAATTTTATTATCATTACAAATGTGTTATAAAAAATATTTTTTTTTTATATCTTTGTATCAGTATTTGATTCCTTTCTGATTGTGCATGAACGGAAAGTAACTAAAGACATAACAAACAAAACATAGTACAGGAAATTTATGTTGTTTTTTTTGTAAATGATCTTTACAGTGTCTAAATTTCAAGTTAAACAAGTTTTTTTTAATTGTTTATATAATTTTTTTATTGAATCTATAATATTTATGCAAATTTTACAGGAAATATGGCGACTCAGGTCTTCCAGACGGCATGTCTATCGATATTGACCTCAAAGGTTCAGCCGGACAGAGCTTCTGCGCGTTCCTCTCTAAGGGGACCACTGTCACTCTCGAAGGAGATGCTAATGATTATGTCGGTTAGTTACATTTTCTATGTTTATTTTTTCAGTTTCACGCTATATCCCGCATATAGCAAGATAGTCAGAAAGAATCTAGTGCTAGGACATTCCGTACGTACCGCCCCATTATCGAGGCAATGCGCCGAACGATTTGTCTTTTTACCAGAGCCATAAAATCCATATAATTCAACCCCTCGAATGGTAATCGAACTGTCTCTTATGGCGATCTAATGACCTTAATTCATACATTTTTGATATTTCTCTCACATTAAAAAAATCATGTCAAACTATTGCCAACGATTTCTTAATGTCCTCTATTTATTAATTGTTGGGTTTGGGAATTTACAGTGGGTCTCAGTGGAGATGGAAAACTTCATTAAAAAAATCGCGAAAATTAATCTCTCTTTTATTCTTCAGGTAAGGGTTTGTCCGGTGGTAAAGTGATTATCTATCCACCAAAAAATTCACCGTTCGAGTCGCATTTGAATGTGATCGTTGGAAACGTTTGTTTGTACGGTGCCACTTCGGGCAGAGCGTATTTCAGGTAATATTTCTTCTTTTTTTTCAGCTTTTAATTGTTTCAGAGAAGGGATGGAACCCATTCTCCACTTTAAAGTCAAATTAAGTTATTACCTAACTCAATATTACCCTTCATCTTTGAGAGTGGGGGAATGAAAAAAGAATCCTTAACTATAGTATGGCTTTCAACAAAATATTTTCACCTATAACAACACTATGTTTCACCTGCGGCTTCAATCTCATAGTTAAATAGAAATAACTAATATATATACAGACTATCCAAATCCCAACACTGAACGATTATTTAAATTGTAGCCAGTTCCCAAGATTAGCGCATTCAACCAAACAATATATTCCAGGGGCATAGCGTCAGAGCGGTTCTGCGTGCGCAACTCGGGGTGCGTGGCCGTGGCGGAGGGCGCGGGCGACCACGCCTGCGAGTACATGACGGCCGGCACCGTGCTCGTGCTCGGCCTAGTGGGAAGGAACTTCGCGGCCGGCATGAGCGGTACGTGCGCACACACAGATACACAAATGCACAAACATATATGAAAAAAAATGTATTAAATTGCTCCCATATTTTATTATTGATTGTTAGTGTATCTTGATACTTTGGCGTTATAGTAGTACTATCATTTTGTTTAAAAAACAACTTATTGAGAAAAAATCTATCTTCAATGAGGTCAAAAACAGTATTTTTGTCAATCATCAAGTTACATTAAGAAATCTTTTTTTATCAAGTTACATACAAATATAGTAGTACTACTTTGATGGAAAATTTTAAATAAATAAAACTAAAGAAAATACATAAAATGATTTATATTCACAGGTGGTATCGCTTACGTGTACGATATAGACGGCTCGTTCAAGAGCAAGTGTAACCTAGAAATGGTGGAACTGCTGCCTCTGGAGAAACAGGATGACCTGAATGATGTGCAGAAACTTCTGGAAGAATTTGTTGAATATACTGGGTAAGTGTGTTTGTTTGTTAAATTTTCTTTTGATTTAAAATCAATCAGTAGCTACAATTAAATTACGACGATATTGATTATTCTTTGATATATGGATATATGATGTGTCATTTCTTTTTCGCCGAATATATTAATGTAAAACAATATTACGATTGTGTGAACCGTATTACAATAATATTGTATATATATAACAATATTGATTGATATTGATAATTACAACAATATTGATGTTGGGTCAACTTTCAAATAGTTTTGCAATAATGTAATTTTTAATCTGATACCTTATTTATAGAAAACATTGTAAAACTAGTGCAGGATCTAATACATAAAAAAAATTACAGATCTATAATAGCCAAGAACCTACTAGCAACATGGCCGGAACCAGCAAAGATGTTTGTCAAAGTATTCCCATACGAATACCAGCGAGCGCTTAAAACATTGGCTCTTAAAAAACCCACGCCCAAAGTGGAGACAAACGGCAAAGTGGAGGAAAACGGAGTCGTCGATATCGAAGAGGCTGTCAGGAATGTGGAACTCGATAAAAAGAATTTGGAGAAGGTTCTAGATAAAACCAGGTGTGTACTGTACATATTAAATCGGATGTCTAATATGATATATATTTTAAGTAAAGAATAAAAGTAAACACACGGCTTTTTAATATCTGAATTGAAATGGTCCATTGAAATGGAAATGTTTTGAGACATAGCGTGTTGAGTAATGAAAATCCGAATAGCACTTTATATTACTAAAACACGGGAAATGAAAATAATTTATTGTAAGTGTTAAAGTGTTTAATTTATTTATTCCAACAGTGATGAAACCCACAACCATCATGATAACACTTAGAAGTTGTTTCTGTGGCTTCAATATTTTGATCTAATAAAAAGTAACGGATGCTATTCAGGTCTCGACTAAACTTAAATGTTTTTGCTTATCACAGAGGGTTCATAAAATACCCACGCGAAACAACCCTATACCGTCCAGCGGAGAAACGTCTCCGGGACTGGGACGAAATATACAGCTTTTCCTCAGTACGTAGAGGTTTAAGAGTCCAAGCGGCAAGATGTATGGAATGCGGAGTACCCTTCTGTCAGAGTGGTCATGGATGTCCCCTGGGTAATATTATACCCAAGTGGAACGATCTAGTGTTTAGAGGGGATTGGAAGCAGGCGTTGAAACAACTGTTGCAGACTAATAATTTCCCTGGTATGTTGTTTATGTTGTATCGTATTAGTCGCCTCGGAGTTTTTGCATATTGTTTACATATAAAATCCAAAGAAGCACTGATGTGCATCAAAGATTTGATAATCTATATCATCTACAGATAACTTAAAAGCGACCCATAACTCGTCAATCGTCATTTATTATGTTACTTTTTTGCAGCACGCTTTTCTCTCCTTAGAAGACCTTTGTCTAAAAAAATTTGTTTTTTCGGTTATATTTAATCAAATCGGTTCACAAAAAAAGTATGGACCATAATGTAAAGTATTTTTTCCGTCAAAATTTCTACAAAATAATCGTTTTATTGAATTGGCTGAAACTTAAGATTATAATGTATGGATATTATCTTTAAAATAATAATATTATTATAACACGAAAGTAATTGAGAAGCGGCAATTTTTGTGTAGTTCAAGCGAGCATAGTCGCCAGCGGGTCGCTAGTACAATAATATATTCATTCTAACTCATGTTTTTTCTTCCAGAATTCACGGGTCGCGTGTGCCCTGCCCCGTGCGAGGGTGCTTGTGTGCTCGGAATTTCCGAACCCCCTGTTACTATTAAGAACATCGAGTGCGCTATCATC
Source organism: Heliconius melpomene rosina (assembly GCF_056956725.1). Lineage (NCBI taxonomy): Eukaryota > Metazoa > Arthropoda > Insecta > Lepidoptera > Nymphalidae > Heliconius > Heliconius melpomene. Next base: position 1,745,804 of record NC_140401.1, on the reverse strand, counting down.
GATCACGCGTTCGAATCCGGGTGGATAGAGCCTGAGGTAATTACTTTTTTATGGAGGATTTTTGGTATGAGAACATTTTTATTATGTTTTCTTTCATGTGAAACAAATGTTGTTGATAATATCTTAATTATAGCGTAACAGTAGGTCAAGGGCTTACTAAGTGATTAAAATTGTATTAATACTGGAGGAACTGAAATATTTAATGTATTCATTTTCTTCGCTCTTGGGATCCGCCACTCAACCCGCCAGAATTCTTCCAGACTTCCAATACTTCCAGAATTCAGTGGACAATGGGGAACGGAGTGTCTTAACACTAGGTTAATGTTAACACCATTTCAATTTCATGCCAATGGAGTGCCTTAACATTGGGTTCTTTCTGCCGATGCTGCTATATGCAGGAGAAAACGCGAAGCTAGAAAAAAACAATCTGTTACAGATACCTGAGTACAGAAATGGCAAGACTGTTGCTGTAGTCGGTTCAGGACCGGCCGGCTTAGCGTGTGCACATCAACTGAATAAGGTAAAAAGCTTTTAAAATAGCCTCGTTCGTTAATTTATGTATAACCTATTTTATACATGATTTTATATATGATTTTTTTTTAAGTCATATAATGTTTCTTCATTTCACACGTCGAAATACTTACTTGCTTGTTATAACTTATTTTTATTATTCATAGTACTTTATTCGACAAACAAATTATAACAAACAAATTATTTTCATTTCCAAGGAGGTTACTCATACTCAAGATATTTTTCCTTTCCAGGCGGGTTACTCAGTGACAGTGTTCGAGCGCAACGACAGACCCGGTGGTCTGCTGCAGTACGGCATCCCCAGCATGAAGCTCAGCAAGGAGGTGGTGTCGCGGCGTCTGCGACTCCTCGCCGACGAGGGTATCTCCTTCAAGTGCAACGTCGACGTCGGCAAGGATATATCCGCTTCGGACCTGGCTAACGAGTTAGTTTTGTTTTTTCTTTATTATCATTCTTTATATATTAGTTAAAATAAACTAATACTAAAGATACGTGCTCCATATCTTTTTTCAACATTTTTTTCAAAATTACTATTTTCCTATTCATATGCTACTTGAAACTAAGCTTATAATTATGTCTAGATAATTTATTCCTAAGGAACCGTTTATGTGTAACCATTTGTGTAGTTTTTGGAATGTTAATCTTATCTCGAAGACTAGAATTAATTTTAAAAGGGAACATCTTAACCGATTTAATCGCATATTTTTCGTATTACACATTTTTGTAACCAACATTTAATGTCATTTCTTACCAGATATGACGCTTTAGTCCTATGCATGGGTGCAACCTGGCCTCGCGACCTTCCGCTAAAAGGTCGGCAACTAAACGGTATTCATTTCGCTATGGAGTTCCTTGAAGGATGGCAGAAGAAACAAGCGGGTCCAATACAAGCACATGTTAAAGAAACACCCGTTTTGTCAGCGAAGGATAAGAATGTATTGGTCATTGGTGGAGGTGATACTGGGTTAGTAACATTTTGTTTTTTTATTGTTTTATTTTCGATATTTCTCAGAAGTGTTAACTGAAAATCTGTTTTATGAAAATTTTGATTTCTTAAAACAGACATTTGAACTTATAATACTTGCATGTATAATAATCTTTACATTAATCATATACCTACACATAATTAAAAAATGTTATTAATAAATTTATGCTTAAGACATTATTTAACAATTATTTTCTTTCACAGATGTGACTGTATAGCAACATCGTTACGTCAAGGAGCTAAATCTATAACGACATTCGAGATACTTCCCGAACCAAAGAAAGCTAGAGGACAGGACAATCCATGGCCACAGTGGCCGAGAGTGTTCAGGTATTTCTTTGATAAAATGCTAAAAAAAAATGCTAAAATTGAGCGAAAAATATATATGAGAAATCTAAAATATATTTATTTAATAACATCACTTTAAATATGAATATTTTTAGTGTAAGTAAAGAGTCGTCAGCGTTACTTTTTCCTACACCAGGATAGACAAGAGAAAAAAATCGCGCGTGGAATAAATAAAATCTTGAGGCGCTCGTGGCGCGGGGGCACAAGCGTGCGAAGTGACGTTGGAGGGTTCGATTCCCAATCGTGGGAAAGTGCAACGTTTAGTTCCGCCACTCACGTAATACCTGGAGAATTCGGTGGAAAGTGGTGAAGAGAGATGTCTTAATGGGAACGGAGCGTCTTACGCTAGACTCCAAGGCATATAGCATAGCAGGGTATGTGTGGGATACAGCGTGAAGAATTTAAAGTCATAATTACTGTGAACACTGCAGTGTTTATACTAAGTTTTTTTAATTAATGTGCAAAATATATTAAAATATTTTAAGCACCTTTTATTTTATAATTTTAGTTGTTTATATTTTAGAACTTTCTTTTAAAAAAAAATATAATTTTTTAAAGAGTTGACTATGGACATGAGGAAGTAAAAGTGAAATTCGGAAATGATCCTAGAAGATTCTCCACTCTCACTAAAGAGTTTCTTGATGACGGTAAGTTCTTATAAATATAAAAAAATTAATAGGAAAGGTAAATAAAGGAATAAATAAATGTTCTAAATTCTAATGCCTCTCAAAGCATGATCAAATTAATTGATAGATGCAACTAAAAATTGTTATTCTAAGAAATTATTTTCATACTAAGTAATTATTTTGAGATCAGTTGTGGCGCAAGGGCACAAGCGTGCGACTTTAAATACGACAGGCTGTGGGTTCGTTTCTCACTCGAGGGAATGAAATTATATTTAATATTTTTTATAATTTCTTCGTTCTGGTAACGCTATGTTAAGGTCTGCCACTCAACACGCAATGCCTCCAGAATTCGGCGGAAAGTGGGGGACGTAAGCGTCTTAACAATAGGTCATATGTCAAATATGATCGGTGTTTTAACAATAGATTTCCAGGTTCCTTTTGGCTATTCTGCTGGGCGATAAATAAAAAGAATGTGAAACTGTCTGTTGTTAAATTACTTGTTGCAATCTATAAATACTATAAATCGATTGTACTAACAATATAAACAAACATAACACAGAAAATATAACATATTATATTGCTTTGTACATTCCACGTAGCTATTTGTAGATCCGCCTTCACCTTCCGTGCACTCTGTCTACTCTGCTACTCGAAAAGTGCGTACCTAAAAAAATATCTTTGTAACCAGGTGAGGGGAACGTGTGTGGTGTATCAGCAGTGGAGGTGGAATGGACGAGAGGCGCGGGCGGCCGCTGGGAGATGAAAGAAGTTGAGGGGTCGCAGCGTGTGTACCCCTGCGAGCTGGTGCTGCTGGCCATGGGCTTCCTGGGCCCGGAGAGATATGTCGCTGGACAGCTGGGTAAGACACAGATACACACATACAAACACACACGCACACATAATAACAGATACACACAACTACACTAGAACTGTGCAAATTTTAATTGCAATAAACAATTAAATACTATCCATTTTCCTTATCCAAGCGAGAGCGGAACGTGACAATTAGTTAAAAATAAATCTAATTATTAAGATATGTGTGTGATTGACCTTTTAAATTAAACATTGCTTAGACTAGACATATGTCACACAAATTCTATATTTTTATATGCCTAAAGCGTTTTTAAAACACATTTTATTTTGGTATAATAAATTAACTAAGTATATTTATTTAATAATAAAATCCTTTACAGATCTGCCACTAGACGCTCGCAGCAACGTGGAGACAAGCAAGGATAACATTTACCAAACTCCATTGAAGAATGTATTCGCTGCAGGAGGTAAATTATTAAACATCAATTATAATTAATTTGTTAAAAATTATTCCATAAAAGTGAATGCCTATCTATCTATACTTTTTTATACACGAGTATGTGCAATATAAAAAAATCAACTGGTTTTTAATCTATAAATAGCACAAGAGGAATCCAATACAAATTCAGTTGATTTCCAAAATGTTTATACCAGAAATTTAAAGTAATTGTTTTTTGTTTATGGTGGTTTATAATTTATTTATCGAGGAATTTATGTAACCCACAATACCTGCTTTCAAAGTTACCTACCGCTCTTAGAATATATCATTATCACTATTTCTATCTGGCTACAGAGGCGAAGCCGCAAGTAAAAAATAGTACAATAATACAATTAATCTTTCTAGATTGCCGTCGCGGTCAATCCCTGGTAGTATGGGCGATATCTGAAGGCCGTCAAGCGGCACGAGCGGTTGATGTATATTTATCTGGTAAATCCTATCTGCCCGGTCCCGGTGGAGTTATCTACAGCCATCAACCGAATTAAACGTATCAACCTATCAACGGTTGTCAATTTATCAACCTTTCAACGGTTATAAAGTTATCAACGATTGTTCTATCAACGATACCAAACTCAATGCCATCAACCAAGTAAATCAATAATAAATAGTGTGAAGCGCAGAAACATATGAAAGTTATTTATTTAGTAACGTTTTGATTATTTATATTTATTATGAATATTTAATATTCATAGTTTTTTTTTTGTTTAAATCATTTTGAAATTATGTAAAGAAAATAATAAATGTAAGAATAATTTGTTCGATATATTTAGTTTTATATAACAATGAATAAATACGAAATTGTGATAGACATGTAATTATTTAATATTATTATTTACATTTTAAGTTTCAAAATTTAAACTTTTGAGAAGATAGTATATTATTCTAAGTATATTTTTATTAATGAATTATTATCTCATTATTGCTATCATTATTTTGTTGAATATTAATATATTCAACTTTTAATGAATCTTTAAATTTATTTTATTTATAAGATTTTCTTGTCATAAGCTCTAAATAGTATCGAATATTATACAAAAACATATTTAAAAAATAATCTATTTTTCAATATACAATTTAAATAAATGTCTAAATCTATACAAAAAAAATAATAAAACAGATAATATAACATATTAGAACTGCTTTATTTATATGAAATAATAAGAGATGTAATTGCCATCTATGAATAATATATTTACTTAGAAAAACACATTCCTATTCAATGTTTTATATATAAATAAATATTTTTAGTTGTTATTTATTTCGTATATAATAAATAACAACTAAAAATATTTTTCCGTTACTAGTAATGATTACTCTCGTACTTGCTATATGTTAATTTTCGGGTAGTTATAGTTTGTTGTGGGTGTCGAACCCACAATCTTTGCGTTGACTCTCGCTTGCGTCCCTGCGCTACGACGGCCACATATTTTTATATATTATATTTTCAAACGCAATATCTTGAAATTTAGGACCCCTCCACCCCCCTAACGTGTGGCATAATTTATGGATACAAAACAGATTCTTGCACAAACCTTACAGGTTATTTTATTCTTGAAATATATATTTTTTGCTTATACATAATATGTATTTTAAAACAATTTTCAAGAATATTATTATTACTATATTGTGCCAACTTCAAAAAAATACCTTTACGATACCCTTATATGTAAGTTCTAAGAAAATAAATAATAAAATTGCCATTGTAAAATAATTTCTTAAGAACGACGCACACCAGACACAAACATCTATCCATAACAGCGTCACACGTAATACACACTGTATTATACAAATCGTAAAATAAAAAAATCCGTTTAAACTGTTGGCGTATCTTGATTATTTTTCTTATGTATAGGTTTGAATCTTATCCCTACATGCTGTTCCCGGATACACATATTAGAATTTAAAACTTATATAATGAAGATCCTTGTAATATATATGTTTATATACAGTAGAGACTCGATTATCCGATCCCCTGTTATTAAAATTCACTATTTTCCAGATCATTTACCAGATAAATTAAGCATTAGATGCATGATATTTGTTTAAAATGTAAACTGACAAATTATAAAAAAACATTTGAGTATCTCTTTAGATTCTTAATAAACATAACGAAAGAATCACTTGTGAAGTTTAATTTGATATATAGTAATATAAATTACGTAATATTATTTTATACATTCGCTTATCCGGACTTTTAGCCTTCCAAAGTATAATAAATAATTATTCTGGTCAATTGGATTCTTACTCTACGAATGTACAATAAATAATTATATTTATGTATCTCATTGTTTTAGAACAATTGATTTTAGATAATTAAGTAGAGTTGCTTAGTCATTTTTTAAAAAGTTTTCATTTTGTATGGAAATTACTTTTTTAATTTTCATTTATTGAAATCTAAGATAGTAGTTCCGCAGAACGATTTATATTTTAACTGTGATTAATGTTTTATATTTAATTCGATGGTGTTTCGTTTTGACGTAGTGTGTGCGCGCTTGAAAAGTTCCTACGTTAATTATATTTGCATAAAAAAAAAATTCTGAATGTTGGCGGTAACATATTGAGTTTTTTTTAATTATGTGTATTAATTGTTAGTTAAACTACAGCTTAATTGTTTATTATCCATAAACAATTAAGCTGTAGTTATAGGTAGAAATTATATGTAAATTTATCATCTATTAAATGATTATTATTAAAATGTAAAATTACATAAATGTTTTTATAACTACTTCTTAAAACAGATGTATCTATTGTAATTGCAATGATATTATAATAACTATTTAAATAGATGGAAAAACCATTTTAAATAGAACAATATTCATATATGTTTATTTGCCTTTGGAATTGATTATTCTTACGTAATTCTAATTTCAAATATTGTTTTTAATGTACGTGTGTATCTAATTTTTACTTTACACTCGGGGGAATGAATTTGGGTAACACCAAAGTGAGAAAATGAAATAGACAAGGTGCCGCGTTTAGTTCCGTGACTCAACATAAACAGGTGCCTACGAAACGGAATATTTGAACACTCGGTTTCCGTAGCCAGGTGTGCAGACAGAACCTCGTGCTATATGCGAAATATATCTATAAATACTTTTTTTTCTACGTTACCGCTAATATTTCGAAAAAATTAGTAAGCTTTCGTAGGTTAAGTTTTGATTCGTAATACAAAGTAATGTTTGCAAATTAAATTATTTACTATACGTACAAAGTAATGTGTGTATAATCTATAGTTATATAATATTAATAAGTGATATCCCATAAAGGTTAAATATGTTAACACAACTAAAATGAATAAATATACACCTATAGCTTAATACTTATATATGTATAGCAATATATATAGAGACCAGCTTCGATTTGTTTCGTTCAAACCTGTATATTATGTAATAATGACGTTGAAAATTATAATAGAAATAGTTGTGAGCTATATGATATGAAATATCTTTTAAATCATTTCTTTATGTACAGTGTACAGATTTCTTAAAATATTTCTAAATTCTTTTAAAACTCCTAAACTAAAAATCGTTTTTTTTTTCTTTACTATAGAATGTTAATTGCCGTCTTTTTTTATAGTAATTCTATATACATATGTCCATATACATTTTTTTTGTATAAATTTTTAATTGATATATAACTATGTTATTAACTTGAATTAAGTTATCCGTGCTTTAGAAATAGACTTGAACAGTATTCGTTTACATGCTTTTATATATTTTCAATATTCAATTTAGTTTTTTTTTTCTGTATCTCATTATATAATTGTTTTTTATTTGCAAATAAATGTTATTATTATTTATATATTTTTTTTATTTTTTTACCCCATTCTTAAATGAATTTTAGTTTATCTTTGTTTCATTTAGATAAACAACATTGGGTATATACATAAATAATATGATGGTTTTAACTTCATAGCTTTTAATGTAGTACTTTTAGGCCAAGCTTGTCGCCTTAAGCGAAATCTGCTTTAAAATATTCCTAAGATTAGATATCTCGTGAAAGATTATCAGTAGAAGAAGGTAGTATGTATTAGTTTACTTGTTGAGAGTTACAATTATTTAAATTATCATTGACAATAATAAATGTCTATTGTAGCGGAATACAGCGTTGGTGTACTATTAATGGATATATTAAAATATTTCAGCACATCATTTAGTTTTATTTAAATAAAATTCAAAAATGGCCCTTTTATAATCATGCGCACCTACACTAAAACTTAAAAAGTTCTATTTTGTCTTTTTTATATAGATAAATAAGTATAAATAATAAATTAATAACATACATATCAATATACAATATAACTGAAAGGTCTGTCTGAGATTTCAAAATTATAGAGTTGTTTAAGTGTATGTACTTAGTTATTTGTAACATACCAAAACAAACAAAAAAAAATTGTTTGTCTGACTTTCTGTTTGTACGGGCTTATCACCGGGACAGCTGAACCGATTCGGTAGTTGAGCGACTATTAGGGCTTTAGACTTTAGGGCTACTTTTTATCCCGCAATTCTCGCGGGATCGGAATTTGCACGGCGAAGACTGCGTTTGTTGCGGACATGGATTTAATTTAAATTGCATTTGATCTGAAATTTAGCAGAAACATAAATTTAAATAAAATAAATATAAATATTCATATTGAATAGTGCTTACGTACTAACCAAAGTAGGAATTAATTAATAAATTAAATCAAAATAAACTGATTGCCTGTAAAGTCAGCAACGTCATAAAAAAACATTGATCAAAAACTTATGCTTATGAGCTGAGATCGTACCATCAACCTACTACCTCTAGAAAGCGTCATTCCCTAGAAAAAAAGCCTTAAAGTAATTCTATAACCACTTTTATTCATTTAAAAAACAAAGTAAATAACATAAAGTTACTGTCATCATAACAAATATTTATAATGCGACATAAATAAAGGTGACTACACGGATAACGTGTACTTACTCGATCGTACCTCGTATGTACTTACCTAATGCAAATATTTTGTTTGTTATATTAATTTACTTTGACGGCATCATGTATTCAATGGTATGGAAGTATCGTCTCCTATTTGCGTGACATGCGTTCATACATAATTATTTTGACATAAATGATTTATGGTAAATTATGGTAAATTGAATTGAAATAACCTAGCGGTAACGGTCTCCCCTTTTACCCCAGTCTTTATAGTGACTTCGGTGAAAGTGGAGGATCCATTATGAAAAACTTTCTTGAATCGTGTAAGTAATTACTTTGTGATGGATATTTTTGGTATGATGAATTAGATTTTTCTTTTAAACAGAGTTCAGTGACATATCGCTATCTCTAGTCACTCCCAAATCCTCTATAAATGTCTGAGAAACGTGAGAATAAACTATACTAGGATATTGCTGCAGTTTCATCTTAATATACATTGCTACTGAGCGAGATGCATAGGTACCTTTTTCAGCTACTTAAATATATATATTTAGTTTTAAAGTACGGCATTCGATTTTTCTCTAGTCAATTTTATTCAAAAAAGCGAATAAATGTACTGAATAATAATAATTTACAACAATCTCCTATAAACAAGGTTCATATAGTTTGTCGCCCAATTTACTAAAAAATATTTAACTTTTTCCGTGAAAGCAGTAGTCTAAAGTTTCCGAGAAAGTGTAATCGTAAGTTAAATATGGATGAAAAAATATTTAATATTATTACTTATACTCAACAAAATTTCAGGCTTCAAAATAAAAATATGGATTCAATTTTTTCTCCAAAAATTAACTACAAAATTTCAAGAACAATTTGGATTTCACATAAATGAAATATCGATTATGAAATTAAGTCAATATTTAAATGCGCCTAAAGATTCGTCCAGTTTAGCGATAACAAGAATATTATTTGGTAAGTTATTGTACCTGTATGTTAAATAAAATCATCCCGCATACAGTACGGTAGGCAGAGAGAACCTAGTGTTAAGACACTCTGTTCTCTACTTCCAGCCCACAAACGTCGTGTTACAGTCACGTCACACCTGCGTCACGACGACTTCTATGTTAAATATTTGTCGAATTTCTGAATTTTAATTTGTTTTTTAATTACTTTTAATCTCAATCTGCACACATTAATTGTACATGCAGTTTGACTAGAAGTCTAAACTAAAACTAAAGTAAAAACTACTTAGGTAATAAAAAATAGAGATAAAAACTAGGCACTTTAAAATTTGTTTATTAATTTAAAAGTGTCTCGCTTTTTTATCTTTATAAGGAACATAAATATACATTTACAAAAAGGCAATTCAAATATCCGGACTCTGTTAGAAATTTAATATCTAATTATTATGAAGATTATGTCTAGTTCTAAGTTAAGTAGCAGATAAAAACAAATACCTAATGCTAATAATTTTGGTAATAGTCAAAAAACAAACGTGTCGGTAGTATTTGTTTATAAAATGTACATAAAAAAACTATCAACTCTATCAGGAATCGCAATGTTATTTGACATACCAGACGAGCGTGGCGGTGCCTTTATGGAGAAACGTTGGGGGGAATCCACTACTTGTCGTTATCCTCTCATCTCCTTTGTAAAGGCTGTACCAATGCCCTACATGGCGCTGGTTTATGCAGGTCTTTGGATTGGTAAGTACAATTTATATTTTAATATTCACTTCTTGCAGGATCTTGACAAGGGATTTAACTAGAAGAGTCTATAATATAACGTGTGACTTAAAATACTTGATAATTAGAGAAAGAATATTCGATTCTCTGAACCTGTCTATTAATTATTTTTTTATAGAAGAAACTCGAAACACTGGTAAAATTAAAATATATTTTTTTAATACAAGCATTCTCTCGAAAGAACATTGAACTTACAAGCATTACGTTTACTAAAAATCCCCTTTTTTAACCGACTTCAAAAAGAAGGAGGTTATCAATTCAACTGTATTTTTTTTTTTTAATTTTTTTATTTTTTTTTATTTTTTATGTTTGTTACCTCATAACTTTTGACTGGGTGAACCGATTTTGATAATTTTTTTTTTGATTGAAAGGTGCTTCCCGAATGGTCCCATTTTTTTTTATCCATGTCTGACAATGGTATCTATGAGAAAATCACATAAGTCTTAAATTTGCATTAAGTATGTGCGCGACAAATAGACGAATAACTCAATGTCGCGCCAACCGATTTTGATGATTCTTTTTTTATTAGAAAGGATACACTTTAAGGATAATTTGGTGAAAGTTAGGTTATTAGTTATGTTAAATATGATGTTTTTTTTAGGCGCTTTAGGTATAGTGTTGGGCTACAAGTACCGCTGGAGTGCGTCCACCTTCACTATTTCTTATTGGTATTTGTTCCTAATTGAAAAGAGCTATTGGAACAACCATAGCTACTTATTTGGGGTCGTAGCCTTTTTGCTCACCTTTACTGAAGCTAATTCTTATTGGTAAGTATTTTTTTAGTTTCACGGTACTACTAGCCCGAATACTTTCCGCCGAATTGTCAGGTCTTGGCATGTTAAGTGCGCTTTGTCTAACAAAATACATACATTCCCCTGAGTGGTCAAATCGGTGAATCAAAAAGAACATTAATATAAATACAATTATAAAACCCATTTAAAATAATAAAATATGTATTCTTTAGCAACTTTTTCTGTTACTAAGAAAATATTTTAAGTATCTCAATTTTATATGTTTAATTAAAATAAATTTTAAAACAAGTACTTAACTCGTAACTAATCGATAATAAACAAAATTATTTTAGGTCCTTAGACGTTTATTTAAATCCTTCTCAAATGAAGGCGACGGTGCCATATTGGAATTATTTTATTTTAAAATATCAATTTTTCATACTTTACTTCATGGCCGGCTTAAAGAAAGGGACTGCAGAGTGGTTAACAGGATATTCGGTGCAAAACCTTAGTGAACATTGGGTTTTTAATCCTTTCAAGTAAGCCATCATAGATCTATAATTTTCTATTTTTTTATCCATAATTTTCATTGTGTGGCATATCAAGTAGTATAGGTAGGTAGGTAATTGATATGTATTATACAAATATACATTTTATTCTATTCCGTAGGCTAGGCTAGTACAAGTTACAACCTAATTTATAAATCACTTTATTATACGTTTTTAGATTTCTAATTGAAAAACGTTGCGTGTTGGGCGACGGAACCGTGTTTGAAAACCAGACCGGGAAATGAAAATGTTCCTTTTTGATTTTTAATAGCACGAGAATGCACTAGTGCGTATTTCAAACTTTTTTTAATCGCCAAAATCGGCTGCGGTCGCTAATTTTATGCATCGCCACAAAAAATACCTACATACATTAATATAATTTCTAAATAATTTACATTTTTCTTGTTTTGAAATTATTATTTGTTGCTCGAAGAATTTTTTTTTTAACACTTTTAAAATATATATTACCTACCTTTTTAAGTAAATGCTAATTTATTTAAATATATTTTTTATTTTTCTTACTCATGTAACAAAACAAATTGGAAAATTTATATAAAACATTATAATTGTGCCTTATGTTTTTATAGCATTAATTCAAGATATGTTTTCAGATTGTTTTTAACAGTTTCCCAAACAGATTTTCTTATAGTTCACTGGTTTGTTTTTGCTTTCGACCTGACCGTGGCCATTTGGATGATGTGGGCTCGCACGCGACATGTCGCTATGGTTTTTTGTTCTTTATTTCATTTGATGAACAGTAGATTATTTAGTATCGGTAAGTATATTATTAAGTTTTAAACTAGTATACATTATAGTATACAGGTTCAAATAAAAGTTTAGCTTTGTATGGTTTAACTCATCTCCTGGACTCTCCTCTCAAATGGAGGCATTGCGGGTTGAATGGACGACCTCAACGCCGTATTGACCAGTGGTTACTAAAGTGAGGATATAAAAATAACAATTTAAGTAATCTTTCATCCGAATAGGTTAATAGATGAGTAGGAATGGGTAATAGTAGGTACTCGGTACCTCTAAGGATGGTATGTAATATTTGATCTAGTTATTTTGATATGATGATTTTATATGGATAAGTATTATATCTACGTAATAGGCAGAGGGAACCTTGTGTCAAGACACTCTGTTCCCCATTTTTAGTTTAGCGGCGGTAATCAATGACGCGCTTTATCTTGTTACGACGATGAAATTAAAGTAATACACTCTCCCGACTGGGAACGGAACGGAACTATATAGATAATTAATAATAATTTAAATATTATCAATCCCCGAGCTGGAATCTACCTCACAACCATCGCATTTACAGTAAAACAACACAAGTACAAGTCAAACTACGCTACAATGGCGTCGGAAATTAAGTACATATAAGATGTTTAAATGTTATAAGTTAAGTTGTTTAATTAAATTAGTTAGTGTGTATTATTTCTAATTTAACTTCGAGTTTTTTCAATTTCAATTATTTTTCTTAAAATAAAAAAAATTTAAAAATCATAACCAACGTTATAAAATCATGTAGCTTGTCTTGTAATGTAATTGCCCCTAATTTATAGAAATAAATTTACCCATAATATTTTAATATATGCATGTAAATTATTCACTATGTATGCATATAAATATACAAATATTTTCCGCTTCTTTTATAAAATAGAAGAATAAGTATATTTGATATCTTTAAACTATGATATAATATCAAAAAAATAATCAATGAACAATTATCGCAGGTATGTTTCCCTGGGTGTGCTTGGCGACAATGCCACTGTTTTACCCGTTCGACTGGCCGAAATTTATCATAACATATGCGGAAAAGACCTCAGTAACAGTGAAAGGAGGAATTCGTAATTATTTATACAAATTGAAATGTACTATAAACATTTGTCAGCGGAACATGACGAAATTACCAGAAAAAAATATCGCAACGGAAGAAAAAACTGTGCGTGACAATGAGAATGTTCTTAAAAATGATAAAGCTAAGATTGTTGAAGAAAACGAACGAAATGTTGAGTTGAAAGAAGAGGATGAACAGAGAGATAGCACAAATAGGAATATGAAGAAAATAACGTTCGCTTTAATAATCTTCCACGTTGTGACACAAGCATTCTTGCCATATTCACATTTTATTACGAAGGTCAGAGTTTAACACATTAAAATTTAACATTTTTATTTTATTTATTTTTTACTTTTTATTAACATGATACATAATAGTAACGCAATAATAAGAAATGATGAATGAATACAGTTTCGGTCCTCACCTTGATCCATCAATCGAATATCAGCAAAAAGTTTATATTTAAATTAGATTAAAAAAAAATAAGATTATTTACCGTATTATATTTTATCTAGGAGCTACAATACGACAAAATACTCTTTAAAAAAAGGAAGTCATAAAGGATAATGACAACCAGTAACTACTGAAAGTCAAGATATAAATAAGCAAATTTCTTAAATTGTCAACACTAAACTAAATGTACATACTCGTAATATACTTCCTGATGATATTTAACACAATATACATGTTCCCGCTATTTTATTTGAACATGGCGAATTAAAACGTACATAGAGCATTGAGCGAAAATATCTGCATTTCTTAAGCTAATTGTTGAAAGGTTATGCGCAAGCTGAAGCGTATGTACCTAGTATTTTTTTAACTATGACAGCTATTTTTATTGTAGTAACAAATATCAATAACTGGTTTCTCTAAACTTTATCGAAAGCTTAGAGGAACCACATTACAATGATTTTTATCTAAGATATAGGTATGCTTATGAGTTAAATCTCCACTCGAGGAAATGAATATTTATTTAAATTTATATTTTTATTTGTCAAAGCTGCGTGTAAAATGTCTTAACATTTTTACTCATTTCCAAACTAAGAATAGGCTATAGTTGATGATTAAGGATTTGTTAATTAATTACTTATTAGTAATTTATCCTACATAGTAATATTTTATAACTTAATCATGTCTTTAAATTTCATCAGGGTTACAACAACTGGACCAAAGGTCTCTACGGATATTCTTGGGATATGATGGTCCACACATGGGACATAGACTCTGTGGTCGTTAAAGTCGTTGATAATAATAATCAAGAGACATTTTACGTGGACCCTTACATATATTCTCCAAACGACAGATGGACAAGACATGGAGACATGGTGCACCAATATGTTAAGTGTCTAAAGAATAATATAAAACTAAATGATAGACGTTTCTCCCAAAATATATCCATTTTCGTTGATGTTTGGTGTTCAATGAATGGTAGATTTACACAACGTATGTTTAATCCTCACGTGGATTTGTTAAATACATCCTGGTCGCCGTTTGAGCCAGTTTCGTATCTAATGCCGTTACTGGATGAAGCATTGGAGTGGCGGGGTGTTTTGCACGAAATAAAGGCGGACGTACATGCTTGGAATAATCATAGTGATGCTATATTTATAGCTGATTTTCCAGGTGAAGTATTCATACAAATAATTAAGTTCTTTATTTGAACGTTCAGATACTTGGACTAATATTTCTGTCCTGCTATTTAATAATAAAAAAAGGGTACATAATTCATTCAGTAACCGCTTATCTGTCGAACCGATATATGCCATGTGCTCTCCATAAAATGTGACATTCCCGAAGTGATTATTGCGCAATAAACTAAAAAATGAAAGGAACCGGAAATTTATAATCATTTCTTCACTTCAGTCAAAAGAAGTTCTCCCACTCACCCGACAATTGTTTGAACGTCAGTTATTATAATTGCATTCAAGAACTGTTTTTTTTTTAGGTTATATCCAAGAAAAGTATATTCCAATAGATCTATCTAACGTCACTATGACTGTATTAGACGGATTGGTGGCATATGAACCTGAAGTTACTATATTGTTGAACGGACAGTCTTATCAATTGGAAAAAGGAAATAAGATAATGCTGGCTTCTGGAACGTTCCATAAAATTAAAAACATTGGGAAGACACCTGCATATTATATGTACACATTCGCAAATATTACTGAAGCAACCAGCTTTGATACTCCTGCGCCTAAACCAAAGCTACCGATTAGTCAAGAATTATTGAGACGGTTTAAAAACATGATAACTTTCGGAAGCTTGGTCGTGACAAATGTGTTCCAAATATTGTTTCAAACAAAACATTGTTATTAATAATTAATTATAATATAAAGAAGTATCTAAATTTAATTCTCTTCATAAGACAAGGGTAAATTATTTATCAACACGTTCATAAATAATAAAATATAAGTAATAATTATATAAGTTGTTTTATTTTAGTGTAACTATCTATATAGACTCATAATTTTTGTTCAGGTAATGGTTAGGCTTAATTGTAAAAAGTAGTCAAATTAAGACACCGAAAATAGGGTGTTAATCCAGTCGTCTATCGTTCCAAGCAGAGTTTAAAAATCATATTAAATTGAATAAAATTATTTTAACATTAATAACAAAAAATATATTAAAAACTTGTATGTTATGTTATTCATCTTATATTATTATTTAATGTTGCAAATTGAATAATCGTGTTAATACGTAGAAAACATAATTTTTACAAAGTTATTTCATAAAAAATATTATTTGTTATTGCTTACTAAAATTACTTATTGCATACTAAAATATAGTAAGAACTAAGAAGCATTTCGTTGTTACTCGATTTATTAAGAATAAAGTGCTTCTAGAAATATGCTATCTAAATTGAAATTAACAAGCCAGGCTACCAGTTACAATAAAAGAAGTTAATTACGTTTATGGTGTTTAAGCACATGAAAATTATATATTTAATTACTTTAACCGTTATAAGAAATTTATTAATCATTTATTTATAAACTTTATATTAAATATGTATTTGAAAAGATTTTACATCAATATATTTAAAATTCGTAAAAAATATCAAAGCACAGATTGTATTTTTAGACTAATTAAAAAAAAATATAACATGACAGAACTATATTTTTTTTGAATCTATGGCTCTGGTCACTGCTGCGGGGAACTGTCAAATGGTTTTATGTAAATGACAGTGTGCGGCGCGGTTGTCGGTTGGTCGGCGGGCTGACTAGATCACTGGGATAGTGTCATGAATGTCGTGACTAAGGCATGAGGCAAATACTGAGTTCATTCATCGTTCCGTCTCGTCTGTAACGCCTGACGAGTGAATCCGCTCGGGCTGCGGCCGACGCCTCGTCTCCGTTAATATATATTCAGCGTCGATCCATTCCACGTCCATAACTAGAATTTAGTGTCTCAACGGCGGTACGCCTTGCCGCCCCTTCGGAATATTGACATTTTATCCATCTGTGATATAACAACAGATACATAAGTATCTTGTTAACAGTTTTTAGGTTAATCCTTCGCCGGTGATATCAGTGTAACATTTTAATAATTCTTGACTCTAGACTGTGCAAAATATACATTTGTGATATTTTTTACGGTAAACGGAAATGATGGAGGCGGCGATGAGCTACGACCTGGATATCACGCCGAATTATTCGTACATTTTCGAATTCGAAAACGAATTTATTCACCAAAATTCCAGGAAGTGGATGACTGAAAACTGGACTGTCGCTTTCTATTATGTTGGAATTTATATGGCATTTATTTTCGGTGGTCAATATTATATGCAAAATCGCCCAAGGTAAGTTAATTCAATTCTTAAATTAAATATTATTTAAATTTTAAAAAATTTAGGTTACATATACTTTCTATTTTTTAAATATTTAGTAGCTATCATTATGTATAAAATTGTATGTAAGTATATGCTAAAGCTTTAATTTTAAAGTGCAAAAAAATGGTTTTGTATATTATAAATACATTTTTATTACGATATAAATTTATAAAATTTAACTTAAACTTATTTTTATTTAAACAAATCTTTATTTATAATATTATTTTTGTACTTAAATCTTTAAAAAAAATACCATTTATCATACAGTAACTTTGTAGTGTTAAAGAAACTTAATTAACTTTTTCGCAATTATACCTTCAAAATATAAATATTATATTTTGAAAATAAAATATATGTGAAACCAATAAATAAAATAATGACAACTAAGTAACCAGTTAAGTTGTTATGTACACTCCTAAACATTTAAATTAGTTATAATTAATAGGTATAGTATGACAGTGAATATCTTTCTTTCACTATTCTTTTAATACATAAAATAAAATCAGCTTCACATTGTATCTCGCACACAGCAGGATAGGCAGAGGGAATCTAGCGTTAAGACACTGTTACTCACTTTCTGCTGAATTCTGGGGGCATTTGCATTTCATAAATATATCAGAAATTATTCTTCATAAGTACACAGGTGATGTGGCTAAGGACACAGAAGCACAGTGTTTTGACTAACCACAATGGTTACGATTTCCATTCCCAATCAGAGTAATGAATGTTTTATTTCCTCACTCTGGCAACAAGACAATGAGTGATGTTAAGTTCTGCCATTCAACACCAATATACCATGGGCCAATAATAAAGTGATGCATAGGGATTAGGGTGTCTTAACCCAAGGTTCCCTTATTACTGTATAAGTTAAATTTCATGTTATCATAAGTGTTCCTATGTTATGTTAACATCAAATTTTCCTTATTTTAAATCACAAACCTGCTAATTCTTTTTCTTTGTCTTATCTCCTACATATACACGGTGCAGTCTACAGGCTTATAATATGTAGTCAGAATACTAGGACAATCATAAATTTTCATAATAATTATGATATAGTTATTACTGTTATAGGTTATTAAAATATTTATTTCCTTATAAATTTACAAACAATGTAGAGTATATTTTATAATTTTATCGAGCCAAATTAAAAGCAAAATATTTCCTTAATAACATTCTAATTATATGCAATGAACACCTTTCTAGATAATACCTACTAACTAATTTTATTTTATCCCTCATGTCACTGTGACTAAACACAAGGGATGTGAGTTCAATCCCCATTTGGGGGAATCATGAATGAAAAGCAGAAAGTGGAATGGAATGCACTATATTTTTCTTGCACTAATCTACTATATTAGGGTTAAAATGTGAAGTTGAAAATACTGTGATGATTTAAGCATTTAACATGCTTATGCTTACTGGCCCAATGTTATAAAAAAATATGTAAAAGTACAATATATATTTATTTAAATAAAACCATCATCTTCAATCATATTAAAGTAATATATATTTTGATTTTTACAATATGATGCACAACATTGTGACTGGGCTGTTACTGTTATTTAGACTATGCTACTTTATAGTATAATAATTTAATTATTTTTTTTTGGTATACATATATATGTATAACACACATCCAGATGGTGTAGACGGTATTTGAGTTTGTGACGTACAGTGCGGTGAGAAAATTCTTCTGCAAGTCAAACAGTTCCCCAGAACACTCCCCATGATAAATGCGGTAGAAAATCTCTGAAGAAGGCACTGATCTACATTTTGCCGAAAAAGACTTGCGCAGCCGGTGTGTATAGCGTCCACTGTGCCATCATCTGCATAGCAATGTATGTTAGAATCCTCTAACATGTCATTGACATGCGGAAAAAACAGCGTAGGGGATTGCACGTAGCCTTGGTGGACATATACATGCCAGCGTCCACGGGCATGTATTCAGAGCAAAAACCGTCGATAACGACCATGATGCTGCGCCCTGTGAGAAAGCTGACAATCCATTTGCATAAATTCTCGGGAAGTCCGTGAGAAGGAAGTTTGGCTAGCATCGTCCCCTGACATAGTCGATGGAAGGTCTTCGACATGTCCAGACTAAATGCCAGGCCCTCTCCCTTGGTAGGTAAACTAGAAGATCGCCGTTTGAGCAACCATGGCGGAAGCCATATTGACGGGCGTTGATCAATTCAATCAAGATCGATGATTCTCCAGATGACCCAGGAGCTGGCTATTTATTATTCACATAACTTTTTTGTATTATATCACTATATATAATAAAATGTTACTGCGTAAAATATCCAAGTTAGTATTCTTCTCGGCAATATAAGGTAGAGCATTTAATTGGTCAAAGAACAGCGTTAAGTTCCGTCGGCCAGTAACCATTAATTTTAAAGATGGAAAAAGGAGAAAATGACATAGGATCTGATTTGAAGATATTATGTGTAATTGGGGGTATACTATTACCGTATATATAAAAAGTGTTTTGAAGAATATAATCATAATAGGTATATAGTATAAGTAATAGGGCAACCGGACGGATAGCCAGTTTGACCCGCAACTGATCTGCATCGTTGTGTAACACTCCAGATCCAGACTCAATTATAAATATGGCCATCGTGGCTCAGTTTGAAAGTGTTCGACATTACATAATAGATACGATTCCCCCTCGTATGTTCTTATTTCAAATATTTTAATTTATCTTTTTAATTAGGTGAAGTGCAGCGTTAGGTTTCGCCATACAACACGCAATATGTCTTAAGTAGTTTACCAGTAGATAGTACAGGAACTTAATTACTATATTTTTTGCTTTACCCGCTTAAAGATAAAAGAACTACCGATTAATTTTAGCGAATATCATATTTTTATATTATGCAGCATTTTACTTTGCGTCTGAACTTTGATTGAGAACATAAGATGTTCTCACGGCTGTAGTCTATGCAATGATGCATGCGGTTCCACTCACACGTTTTCATAACTTTTGAAAGGAATATTATAATTTCTATATTAAAAGTATAATTATTTTTATAACCTAGATAGGATAACCTTTCGCATTCAGCTCGCTTCTAATTTAGATAAACGTGGTTTATATTTTGCTAAGTTATGCAATACGTTTAAAAAAAATATATGATTATGTTTTTCTCTACGATAAAGTAATTTTGAACAATGTGTCATGACACAAGTTTCCCTCTGCCTGCTCCGCTATTCGGGATAAAGCGTAAAGCTGAAAAAAAAATCTTAGCAAGCGATAAGGAAAAGTTACTATGAAAGCTTAGAAAGAGCTTTGATTGCTGTCAATAATTCTATTTATATTGAACAACTAATGTATTCTTCATATTCGGTATTGTATCAAAATTATAATATCTATTTTTAAATTGTTAGTAATATTTTGATTTTATTAATAAAATATGTATATTCTAATGGTCGTAACATGAATATCACTAACTAGAGTATAAATTATACGTATAATGTAGGAACTATTAATTTATATGTAATTTAAATAAATAAATAAGCCCAGGTTTATTTAAATATTATAAGGAATTATTTAAATATCAAATATATCTATGGAAAATGGAGAACAACGGTTTTCATCGGACGTATAGTTATTGTCCCAGCTAAGTTAAACAACTGCACAATTCGGGTTATCTTAAAAAAAATTCTCGTGCGTTTCATGGATTACACTTGGAATTTCATGTTCATCTTAAGTATAAAATTTATATGTAAGGTATGGCAAAAACGAAATCTTATTCATCTCCTACACATTTACGCTATCGAATCAAACGTCAACCAGCAATGATAAGATGCGATAATCACACGCATTGATAAGACATACATATTTTCTATAGAACTTTTAGTTTCTAACACACGTGATGGAGTGATTCAAGTACCATTTAAGTATATACTTTGTAATAAATTGTATTAAAAGAAACAAATAAATAAACAAAATAAATAAAATACGGGAATTATTTTGTATTATTTGCATTTTATAATAAACTAGCGGACGCGCACAGCTTCGCTTGCGTATTTTGGGGGAGAATTCTAGAAAACGATGAAACACGTGTTCAATTAAATACTTACCTCAGTCAGTGAGGACAAGTCCTTTTATATATATAATAAATTAAGTTCTGAAGGAAAATTATCTAATTATATACATTATTTATGATGATTGTCATCAGTATTGAATATTTATGTTAAATATATACTAATTATATAATTTTATAATTAAATACTTATTACTCTGTACACTTCGTATCTTAAGAATTTAAAGTGAGTCAACTCAACCAATTGGCATTAGTGTAATCGTAGAACGTTATAAAATAAATTTTGAGATTAATTTTATTTTATTTTAGTAAAATCAGAAGTAAGAAAAATGTTAAGTTACCACTTTTACTCGACAGAGTTAGAAGGAGGGTAATGTTTTTCGAGCGTATGTATGAGCTTAAGCAAAACAATACTTTTTACGGGCACTGAAATATTTACCAAAATTATATACATTTATGACACCAGCCGTGGCACAAAGTGTGACTGTAAAATCGACTGGGTTGTGGGTTCGATCCCCACTCGAGGAAATGAAATATTTATTTGCATTTATATTTTCATTTCTTCGCTCTGGCGCGGGGTTGAGTTCCGCCACTTAATACGCAATGCCTCCAGAACTCGACGGAAAGTGAGAAACGAAGTGTCTTAACATTAGATTCCCTCTACTTATCCTGCTGTGT
Organism: Heliconius melpomene rosina; assembly: GCF_056956725.1. NCBI lineage: Eukaryota > Metazoa > Arthropoda > Insecta > Lepidoptera > Nymphalidae > Heliconius > Heliconius melpomene. The sequence continues at coordinate 1,723,698 of NC_140401.1, read as the reverse complement.
GTGGGATACAGCGTGAAGCTGATTTTGATTTACATACATTTATCACCGTATATGGCATTTTAAAAATTTCAATTAAACTAATTTGAATATACATCGGTATGTGGTAATTTCATTATTTGATTAACTATCTTGCAAAACAATACATGGTAAATTATTCATTACTTGAATTTCATATTGTGACACTTCTTTTTCCCTTTTATCCATTATTTATACGCAATCGGGATTTTGTTGTTTTTTTAACAATTATTTTATATCCTTAGAGTGATTTTAATAATATTTACGAACGCATTAAAATCATATATATTAGATATAAAAGCTAAGGCTAATGTAGTGCTGTTATTATTACATAAAAATGATTTATTACCTCCATTAATATTATGAGTAGGTACATCTATCTATGCCTATTTACGTGCGTATATATTTTGTAGCTGGTTAATTTTAAATGTATTTAAAATTATATTTAATTAGAAAATAAATAAATAAATGTTTTCCAGAAATTTGATTAAATAAAAAAAGAACAAAAAGTTATCTAAAATCCAAAGAAATAGGTATCATATATTAGGTATGTACATAATTATTTCTCCAATGTAAAGTAAAGGTTATGTATTTCTAAGATTAACAGTCGGGACCTATAATTCTTCAACCAATTAAATTTTTACAAGATACTCCGTAAAGTTTAAAGGGGTCCCGACTGTTTCCCCTAAATCTACATAAACTATTGAGCTTGTTATTTTTCTTTTTAGTTTTATGCAGTCGAGGTTTTTTTATTTTAGTAAATACACTTTTTAATATTTTTGTATTCCTGAATTATTAACAGTATTCGAGTTTATTAACTTTTACTTAAGAGCATAATAGAGAAAATTATAATAATATAATTATATAAATTATGTATATTCAAATAAACAAACACTGAAAGCAATTTCTGACACAGAAGTAATAATAAAATTAATCATGTTGGTGCAAAGGTCCAGTGGACATTACGAGATCATATCGTTCTTGAAGAACTTATCTTACGCGCAATACTCGCCAAGATGTATGCAGATTAACTCTATTATGGTGCTCAATGATGGTGATGAGACATAATTAGGTAAACGACAATTTGTGTTTTACGTAGGTTGGCATAAAAATGTGCATGATGTTTATATTTTTATAAACTACTATATTATATATATTAATGATTCTTTTTTTATTTTTAAAACTAACTTTTACCTGCAGTTTGGCCCGTCTGGTCAAATGGAAATAACTAAGAGTTGTATATTATGACACATTCTTAGTAACCGGGCTTACTATGGCCATAAGTATACGAGTTAAGTTAAACTATTCATCCGAGGTCTTCCTCGATAAATGAACTATCGCACACATTTTTTTAAATTCTAACTAGCAGTTCCTGAGATTAGCAGGTTCAACGAAAAAAAAAACCGATGTTATGTTAGTATAGAATAATAATAGTAATGGCAGCTAAAAGTAATGATGCTGTGTACATAATTGCCATTTTCGTTAAAAGTGCTTTTACTATAAAATTAATTTAAAATATTTAATGAATTCTTAGATATCGTTGCTGTCAAAAGACATTTAAGATTGTACTAAAATTTAACGCACAAAAAGATTAATTCTTCACAATTGTAAGTTTCCTCCGTCATTCGGGATAAAGTTCAAGGTCTATATTTCTTACTAGTTAAAAAAAACAGTACGCATTTCCAGGTTTCCATTAATCATTGCTCTTGTGTTAACTTTTTTACATTTTCATTTCATTTTACTAACCAAACTTTCGTCTGTCGAAGTCATGGAAACACTCGAATTATTCGGAGAAGTTAATTTTTTTAAACCATATTTATACATCTTTAAAGGAATCTTTTTAAAAGAAATATAAAATATTTGCAAGTGCTTTATTCTGCATACCTATAACAAATATAGTCTCATTTTCTATTGGTGCCACTACATACTTGATTAGAATTGATACGTACTAATCTCCACGTGGTCGCTACACGCACGTGGCCCCGACATGTTTTCCCTAAACATTTAAAAAAAGAATAAAATTAAGTTTAAATAAAAGTTTAATAAAATAAAAAAATAACCTTCATAATGTCTTAATTGCGTTAATATCACAAAAAATAGTAGTTTTATTTTATGCTTATTCTAATATTCCGGTCTTTGTTTTTTGGTCATTAGCTTTGAAGAAATAATTAATTTCATGGATTTGATGATTAGCTTATTATAATTTACATATTTCATATTTTTTTATATACTTATTAGATAAAAAGCAGTTCCACGTTTTTTCTTCCATAGAAGGGTAGGCAGAGAAGAGAAGAAGAAAAGTGTCAAGGCAGTTCGCTTTGAGTTGTATAAACTAAGAAATTAAAGAAAGTATTAAAATTTAATAAAATGGGTTTTATAAATATATCATTATATTAATTAATACAGACAAATTGATAATCGCATTGTCTATATAAATTAGTTCTTTTAATTCCGCATAATATATGCGATGACACCGATAACCGTCGTATTATAAAAGTGCGATAAGGAACTAAATATTAAATAATTATTGTGTTGATTACGGTATCGGCGGAGTTGAATGTCCGGCGGTAGTCGCTGGCCTCGGCTTAACCTTAGTGCTTTCTCAATGGTAGCCTTAACATACGCTATTTTATATATCTTTAACTTGGGTAAAAATAACATAACTTAATATTAAAAAGTTTATAGATATATGTACTAAACTTTTTGGGTTTTTTGAAGCAATATTTATAAATTTATAATAAAACTAAAACCCATCGCTGTCTGTACGTGAAAGATATATGAGAAAATCTATTATTAATAGAACCCTAAATGTTGATTTTTATAATACCATTATTGTTCCAGGTTTTATTTTAAATTAGTTCATAAATATAAAAAAATATGTCAATATAAAGTGTTGCATGCGACAATATTGTTACAAAATAAGTGTTTTATTGAATTGACTGTAATTATAGTTTTCAATGTATGGATATCTTCTTTAAAATGAAAACTTGATTAGAAATATTTTTTACAATTTTAAAGTTTACCATTTTCCACACTTAGGACAGAAAAACATTTACTAATATTATTAAATACTTTCATAGAATAAGCGCGAGCATATTGCTGGTTGTAATAAAATGTTATCTGTTTTTCTGATGATTTTGTATCTAAGTGTAATCAAATTATGTAGAAACCTCTTTTTTTAACTGAATTTTAATTTACTTTTAAAATTAACTTTTAGTAACTATATTTGGTGTAATATGATTCTACCTCTACCAGTAGCTACACCTTATCGTTTTAAGTCTAAATAAAAACATTTTCCCGTAACAGAATTGGAACAATAACCATTGCGTGCGGGATCTTCATAAAGTATACTACACTATCAGGTTTCCATACAAATTATATGTAGGTATATTCTTCTATTGAACAGGAAAAACATGTTCATAGTTTAAATACTTATAAAATTGTCATAATCCTTACTGGCCTATATATCACACACCGTGCACATTGTACGACCCTGAAACTAGTCCTTAGCAGATACTTGCAGAATATTATATGTTATAGTTTTAAGCATACTTTAAAATATTCGTAAATACAATTTTGTTTTTATGAATATTTCAAAGTACGCAAATTTTAATTATTTTTTTATTTAGTTAATAAAACTAGATAAAATATTTAGTTAGTTTGTCTAGCTTTATACCATATACCACTTTATTTCGTTTATATTTCATTTAAGATAACCTTTAGCTCTGTGTTCACCCACGTGGTCAAAAGAAATTAAGTAAACATTGTGTACATACCTATAACACATAATAATTATTCTTAGAATAGCCCGAGGTAAATCTGATCGCAGGTGCACTTGTATGCCTACGTCAAATTAATTTTATTTTAATTAAATCAAATCAAATCAGCTTCACAATGTATCCCACACACAGCGGGGTAGGCTGAGGGAATGTAGTGTTAAGACACTCCGTTCCCCGCTTTCCGAATTTTGGAGGCATTGAGTGATGAGTGGCGGAACTCAATGCCGCTCTTTGAGGAGAGGAATCGAAACCACAACCGTCGCGTTACAGTCACACCCTTGTGCCGCTTCATCACATTCAATGTGATATAATGTCTGGGTAAAAACGCTATCTATCGCAAAAAAACTATGGAAACCATTAGTTCCTGAGATTAGCGCGTTCAGCCAATTAAAGTATAATATTAGAATAGATCAATTTGATAGATTCTATAACAATGGTACATGCCAGCTCCCCAATGAGTTATAATAGTTTTTATTTTTTTCAATCAAAATGCATAATTTTCAAATTTGTTAAAATATAAATTGCTTTTCGATTATCTTATATGTAGAGCAAAATGTTGAGTTGCCAAGTTTTATGCTCTTGACGTTTCCAATTATTTTCACGGTGCCAGTTTTTATAATGCCTTGTTGCTTTTTCATATTCTATTAATTTTTTTTTATTATTTTTTTTTACCTATGTTAATCTCGCAAGGATGTCGTTGTTAATATATTTTATATAAAAAATATATAACCTCATATTATGAATAGCCTAATTAAACTGTTCGTGTTTATTATATTTATATTTAAATTGATAAAACGCTGATGATTCCAATATGAAAACAAGTTTTTGTATCTCTCCGATTCTTTTAGACGAGCTTAGCAGTTCATAAATACCATGAATGTGGATTGAAGTGGAATTTGCGATTGTCAATGTCTCTTGTTAAAAATAAAATTTGTCTCGAAAATATGAAAAAAGTTACTAAGTGTGTCACCACACATAGCAGGGAGACAGAGGGAACCTGAAAAACTAGTGTTGAGTCATTTTCCGTTCCCCACTTTCCGCTGAATTCTGGAACCATTGCGTGTTGAGCTATTCCGTAGCAACCCTGCTCAATTCGCAATACCTTTAGTATAAATACTTATAAGTAAACAAAAAAAAAGATTTTATCATAAGTATGTTGTTAAATCTTTGATAATTTAACAGAACAATAACGTTTTTTTATAGAGTATTCTTTACATTGGCCTTGAATACTTTTTAAGAGATAAGATAATTACTACCATAGTTTTTGTGCATATTTGTTGATAATACGGTGTGATTTGTACAATACAACTACTTTTGAATGTAAATTTAAAAGATCCAAAAAGGTATTTGACTTGCAAATAGGTGTTGCAAGGAATACCTTGGATTTATAGCAGCTTCTCGCTTTTTCCCGCATAACAGGATATGCAGAGGAAACCTAGTGTTAAGACACTCTGTATGTATCCCACTCTCCGCACAATTGTCGGGATATTAAGTGTTCAACATTGCGCCTTACCTAAGCGAAGAAATGAACATAATTCATTTTTCCAACTAGGACTTGAACTCACAATCGTCGTACTTGTCCTATTATTTTTTAAATAAAGGAAATCTGAATATTACTCTTAAGGCTACTTATATTCCTACATAGAATATTTGGAATGCATTTATTACTATCCCGAGTGCCATAGCGCTGCGTATCGATGTAAACTAGTCTAAAATTGTACATGTGATGCAATTCATTGCAATACAGTTTGACGCACTCCTAATTGGGACGTGTTAAAATTTAAAGGTTTCGGGCTCAATTTTAGTCAGTAGGTGTGTTAAATGGAAAATGTAATGTTATAAAAAATAGTTAGCTATCTCTCTCTCTCTCTCCTTACTTGCCTCACAATATAGGTATCTGTATATTTTTTTATTTTATTACAACAACTTGCGAAAATAATTTAAGTACATATAATATTTAAAAGTTATCGTACCATTAGAAATAGAACAAAAAAAAGAAGTTATTTTTATTTCTGCCTCACTAAGTGTTTCATTATTGTGATTATATGCTTTCATAGTTTCATACACAAACAGAAGTACTACTCTTCCTCTCTTACCACTCATATTGCTTCATAAATCTTTTTTAGTTATTCTTTCGTCATTAATTCCTCTACTTGCCCAAACTACCTGAGCACGAGCTTCGTTGTCACTGTAACTTCTTATGATAACTATTTAATTAAAAAAAAAAGTCGATGGCATTAACATTCGCTTACTAACTACTATATTAGTAGGGATCAAGGACAGCGATATTACTGTCACACGTGTAAGGAAATGATTAGTCTCCAAGTCGTCGCACTATACTAGTACATAGCCTATTAAAATACAAAAACAGTATATCTAGTATTAATTTAATCCCATATACACTTTTGTATAAAGGGGTATACACGTTGTTATGGTAACGCGTATTCTACTCGTCAATTGCTTCTCTAGTAGAAGTAATTTTTCCATGGCCTACATTTAAAAGCTACATTAAAAATATGAGAAAATAAAAAGCCGGAAATATTCCCTTTGATACAGCCAGCGCAGCTTCTTGCAATTCATATAAGTAATTCCTTACGTAATACCACTTGTGTACAAGAAGACTTTCCTGAGTAAGGTCAATTAAGTAATAAATGTCTTGTACTATATATGGATAAATATTTTTTTCTTGAAATAGGTATAACTTCCTTACTTAAGTCGGAGTAGATTTTATAATTAATTACCGGTATTTTTATTGTTTATTTAAATTTTCGTTATTTGAAAATAATTTGTAGGCCAGTACGGCCTTCCACTTCTCAATATAAACAAGACATGTATAAAAGACAAATAAATTATTTCACATATTAATAAAAAGAAGAAAAAAAATATTATTTTTTAAGTTTGTATAGATTGAACAATAGGTGTACTATAAGCAAGAGCAATGTTTAAGCTAAGACTTATGTCCCATGGGTTTATATTTTATACCCACGACTATAAAATCGCATGCAGAACTCGTATTCTGCTACTTAAACCTCTTAGCGGCGAAAATATTTATTAAGAAGGCGAAGCCCTATGATGTAAGAAAGTGTTATTTCTTGTTATCTTCACTGTAGCCATGTAAACAAGCCGTAATGCAACATATTAATCACTATTCTCGTCACGAGGAGAAAAGGTCAATGCTAATTGCTGAAATTACAAGTTCTAAGCAATGAAATTTTTAGTTCGTTAGCAATTGTAAGATATTTATCGTAGTTAATATACTTTTTTACCTAAACTTTTTAATAAACTCTACGTAATTTATAAGCTATATAAATTTGTTTTCTGTATAAATTATAATCGTTTAATATGTTAATAAATATATTCTAGTAATAATTAGTTAAATGAATTATTATTAAATTATCAGAAAATCGTGATCAGGTTAAACAGCTTCCCTTTAATTGCCACTCGACTGTCTCAATTAGGCATCGCGACCAGTATTCCTATGTCTCAGCTAATTTCCAAGGAAAAACAATGGTGTTGATCACCTTCATTACACGTTTCATTTCGTTCGAGTTCCGGTAAGCTTACTTTATAATGACGCAGTTAATCAAAGAAAACAGCGTCCGTCGATTCTTCGAGAAGTGTGTATATGGTATGTAGGTACTATACACTTACTTCTCGTACGTCAATGACGTACAGTAAAAAAGGTATTTATTTTTACAGTAAAAAAGGTAACCATTATATTAACATTTCGACAACTATTATTATATTCTTCATGCAAGAGTAAAAATATATTATGCAACAATAAAAGTAAGGGGCGCTTAAGTTTTCTCCCGTTGAGTGAGATTCTTTTCAAGGCATGAAAATTCAAGGTTGCGGCCTTTGTTGAAGCTTACAATTATGTGTGTTCAGAGAAGCCGTTCCCAAAAGAAAATATTCATTTACTAAGGCAGCTGCTTTGAAATTCTGTCTCTTTTCTCGTCAAAGCTTGAAATTAGTGAGGAAACCAGCTAAATCTAGAGCACGACTCTTAAAATTAGAATTACCGTTTTATAAGTGCCTATAGAACTGAGTTACTTTCTTTTTATGCCAGCTTTGTATACGAGCTCGTATTTTTTCTGCCAAGGGTAGATTAATTTGAATTCAATGAGAACCTAGAATATTTTTCGCGTACTTGTGCATAAAAACAATAGCTTCTAATTTCAATAAATAATTCAATTTGAACTATCGCGAATACGTTTGACCGGATAGTTGACTCATGAATCGCTTATTTTTTGTTGTTTTTTATTATTAACTTCTAGTGGTTTCTAGTTTTTAACATTTAAAAATACTGGTTGAAGACTGCTACTTTGTTTGCGTGGAATCCCATGTTCTCTCATTTTTGGTATTTTGACAAATCTTTTAGTACGCACCTACAAGGAATTGACATCACAGATTTCAGTTTCCTTATACGTAAACGCTTATCAGTCATCGACTAATGAAAGAATTTTATATATAGGGTACTTTTAAAGTCACTTAGATTTATTTCTAGGCGACTTAAATGTATGTATAAACTCTTAAAATAAACGAACAAAATTATCCTATCCATAATTAAAAATGTAAAAAATGACTTCTGTTTTTATTTCTTTAATATGTATTAGATACCACATATTAATTAAAGAAATGAATATTTTTTATAAAGACTGCTTGCTATATTGTTACATTCAATGTATTTTTTCGTCTCAGGTTCGAACTGCGACGTACTCTCATAGTATGGAACTGCATGTTAGCGGCGTTCAGCATAATGGGCGCGTGTCGGACGCTGCCCGAGTTCATCCACGTGCTTCGGAACCACGGCCTCTACCACTCCATTTGTGTGCCTAGGTGAGTGAAATTACTATATAAATACATACAAATAAAATAAATCAGCTTAAGAACGGCGGAACCTAGTGTTAAAACACTCGTTTCCTAAATTTGAATTCAATGTATGTAGATACGTAAATGAGACACCAGTGGGAACTTTTTGATATATAGAGTATATATAACTCGCCCAAGAAGGAGCAGTGGGACCGGGTTTAATTGTAAACATGATAATTGTGGGTTCGATTACTATGAAGAATGGGATATTTTGATTTCACAGCTCTGGTAAGTGGTATGTCTTCAAAACATTACGGTCCAAAAAAATACTTTAGCCATATATTTATTACTAATTCTCAGGGATTTGTACATAGTTTTTTTAATATTAGAAAAATAATCATCGAGTATCACTTATTTATCTCTTTAAGTACGGAATTTTACATGACGTTAGTACATGTAATGGGTATGTAAATTGTAGGAATGATTTATGTCAATATTTTATTTGTTTTAAAAACTTGTAACATGATGAAAAACCAATTTATATGAGATGATTGTATATTTACAATTGACTTCGTCAGTGTTTACTAGTAAATCAAATTAAATCATCAAGTGTGCGTTGTAACGCCACAGTTGGGGGTTCGATTCCCACTCGAGGAAATGAAATATTTAATATTTTCATTTCCTCGCTCTGGTAACAAAGCAAAGGCGGCGTTGAGTTCCGCCACTCAACACGCAATATCTTAAGAATTCGGCGGTAGTAGCGGTAGTAGTAGTAGTAGTAGTAGGAAGTAGAGAACTGATTGTCAAAACATTACGTTTCAAGGTTTCCTATGATTGCTTCAGCGGGAAAAATATCCATTTTTTATCATTCATAATTAGTTTGAAAAATGACATTTGAGTATGTAGGTACAATTCGATGGTCTATGATTTTTCGTTGTAATATGTTTTTTTATATGTAATCCAAACTTAAACTAATAAATTTATAAACTGTTAGATTAGATGAGCAAAGCAAAGTAAATTGTACTGACAAGTTAGGCATACCTCGTAGCAACATTAACTTTATACATTTATACATATGTAGGTGAATTACTGAATGTAGCTAATGTATCGTCATTTTTATTATTAGCAAGATGACATAATTATTAGATATTTAGCCGACTAAAAAAAGAGGCGTACGTTTCGTTACTTATGCATGTATGTTTGTTCTAATGTTTTTCCGGAAACTTAAAATCATAAATAGATAGTTCTCTTCTAATTTATATCATACACCTGTAATTCTTATGGAATAGTCCAAGTTTCATCAATATCAATTCAATAGTTTTTGAGATACGCTTTTAAATGAATTTTCCTTTGAAATTGACACTAATTTAAAGTCGTTTTAATTTTCTAAAATTATTTTTAAATTTTCGTACTAAATTTATTTTAAATTCAGGTAAATCATACTAGATCCGAAATATATCAAATCAATGTAATATCCATATTCTTAGATAAAGCGTGACTTTTCCCGAATGCCTATATGAAATTGTCGGTCCGCATCACGTAGGTGTGAGCTATGCGTGTCTTAGTTAAAATTCTAAACTCGCGTTCAAGCGAAAGTTCACTTTAAAGAGTCTTACAGTATGAACTAGCCCTTATGTTTATATAGTTAAGGTTGCATATATAAGCAACATGTCTAATACATGTCATTTTGCATGCGATGATGTAACTGTCAAAATAAAAAGTTTAATTAGAATAAGTGGGCAGCGCTTGTGTGTTAAGAATTAGTTTACGTTTTCAGTTATAATAACTGTCAGTTGTCATATATTGCGAATTAAAAGTTATTTTTGAGAAGGTGGAATGAATGGATAATCAAGGGTTGGAAAAAACATAATAATGTTATCATTATTTTCTTAATTAAGCTTTAAATATTTTAAGAGTTGTTTTGAAAAATGTGCTTTTTTCATAGACAATTATTATTATGTTAGTGTAACTCACCTGGGTGGTCACGAAGATGTCTATATTCTAATAATACGTTGTGACTTACGATGTGACATACGATGAATATTTTTTTTATTCTCGCTTTCTTTTTCTTGTAGCTAGCATAGCAGCATAACCGAGGAACTTAGTGTAATTATACTTTCGTCCCCCACTACTAGGACGAGGAAATAAAAATACGAAATAGTTAATTTCTCCAAGTGGGAATAGAACCCTCAACCTGCGCGATTACAGTCGCTCGTTTCTGCCCATGCGCCATGACAGCCTCTATTGATGAATCGTTAAAAATAAATATAGAAATTGTTACATATCACGTCATGGTAGTTTTCCTCATAACATAAACATAAAAATATTATTTTTGCAAATCAAATAAATATTTTATGAGACCTAAAGTTATATTTAAGGGAGTACCTTTAGAATGTTCATATTTCTTGGCCAACTTTATACTTTTTCTGGTTTCGCATAAGTGATTGCATTTTAAATTGACACTTATCTGCAGATATAATCTAAATATAAATTGAATATTGTTTTTAATCTAAAACATACATTTATTTGATTGAATGTGACTCACTACCGAAGAAGAAGACGTTCAATTCAGAGACAGACGGAAGGGCAAATTAATAAATAGCCTCATATAGATCGTTTGGGTACGGAAGTCCAAAGTGATAATTTTCAATTGCTTATTACTAAAATATTCACATTTTTATTATGTAATAATTTAGATATAACTTGTTCTATTCTCATGTACATATTATATTTAGTATGCTAGCTCCATTTTATAGATATTTTATTTATTTATATGCCAGTTTATAAATTGTAACCGGTCGAGTTGCCATATGTTATACTCGTGTTTCTTTTCCTTTTTTAGAATTTTATCATAAATGATAATTAAATATTAAACTATACTTAACCGTGAGCTCTTCGTGATTTGTGTGTGAACGCTCACTTGATTTATATAATTTACATATTTCTGCCAGTTTTTCTTTATACATTTAAAATATAAAATTTACCGGACATTTTCAACGAAACTAAAATAAGCTTAAACAAAAATGTCTATTACTTGTTTTATTTGAAGCCATAGTAGCGTCTGACTTCAATCGCGATGTTTGTGACTTCGATTCCCACTAAAGGTAATGAGTTATTCTTATTTTTTTTTAATGCCGTTGTCTGTCGCTATGTAATACGAAGTTCTTAATTCCTGAAAGCGGAGAACGGAGCGTCTTAACACTAAATTGTCTCTATTTCTCTATCTCTCTCTCTGACTTGGCGAGGCTTAATTCTGCGTACCTATATCAAACGTTAATAAGAAACATCGTTACGTCACAATTATATTCCAATAGACCTGAAATAATCTCACGTTTTCAACTCGTTTTAGGTACTAATATTTACTAATCCCTACTAATATTTACTAACAAACTAATGTGTTGCGAATGTGGTTCAGAACTAATCATGTTAATAGAAAAATATAATAAGCTTCAGGAATTAAATGTTGCTAATTGTTATTTTCTTGTAACTTCATAATAGAAGAAGCGCTCTACGAATTACAAAGAAATTGTAAAAAAAAATATATAATTAATATTTAATACCGTTAGGTATGTAAGTGATTAATATATACAGAAAAGATTGTAGTCTAATGAACGTTACTCTAAGAATACCGATACATATAGGTTCAAGTTTTATGGCACGAATTTATATACATCCGGTTATTTTACTTTGCATAAAATTTTTGGACATTCAGTTTTAAAATTATAGTTTTCTGTATGATTGTTGTCCTTTGTGTAGTTGTGTACTTATGGCATCTCGTCTCTCAATTTTACAAAATAACCTTCACTTTACAATCGGTAACCTTGAATTGTAATTGATAATAACTTTTATTGACTCCGTCATAGCATGGTTTGGACATGTACTCGTATCTCAGTCTGTACAAGATGGTTTCAGGTTCGATCTCAGGCCATTACGTTTTTCCATTCACAATATCGATCATCTGCGCTCGGCTATTTTGTTCACGTGCCGCCGCGAGCTAGATGAATTACATGACCCGATTTATAATTCTATCTATTTGTCACCATTCAACATGAGTTTGAAGAGACGTGTTCGTAAATTTTTGCGATTATTTATATTTTTCATAAAATTTTACGTTGTTTTTTGTTTTGTTGTAAAGTAAAGCTATCAACGCGATGGTTGTGGGTTCGATTTCCACTTGACGGAATGGAATATTTTTTCTTCCCCCCCTCTGGAACGACAAAGAGTGGCGTTGATTTCCCTCATTCAATATCCACTCTCAAATTCCGGCGAAAAATAAGTAATGGAATGGCTTAACACTTAGTTCCCTCTGCCTACCCTGCTATTTAGGTACGGGATAAAGCGTAAAGCTACAAAAAAAAATATTGTGTTTTTATTATTAATAATTCTTGAGCTATCAAATTTTTGATATTGAATCTCATCATAGTAAAAAAAATCGTTACTTATAAATAAGATTTAACTATATTGTGTTTTTAAGAAAGTAATATTTATTTCATTCATTACAATTACATATAATACGTACTACTCTGCTTTTGATAGCCATGATTTTGATAAGAAATTTCATGATAATTTTTTATCGCGCACCTACTATTTACTGGTATAGCTAATAAAATGTTATGAAGGCCATTTTTCCGTTACTAAAGAACTAAGAAATTGAGAAATATAAACTACTATACTATATAAATATAGTAGGTATATTTTAGTCAACAATTGTTATATATACCTACTATAGATAGTCTTAAAAATTGAATGTTCAGCCAGTTGTTAGTTGAGCACTTGTCACAGCTTGACCCTCGCGGGTGAGAATCGTAGAGGGCTCTCGTATTTGTCTTTTGATTTGACTTTCGTCGGCATTTTGCGAAGTGGGCATATCGCTTGCTTTGCTGAAATAAAGTTATTTTACGGCAAAAATATAATATGCTTTTTCAGCTATAATAAACCTTTGAAGTTTCGATAGTTGATCGTTAGCAAAATGTCTCTTAGCTCATTCATGGTTGTATTGTCATTATTATTTGTAAAATTTATTGTATTTTTTTCCAATTATACGTATATAAATGAAAATTATAAACTACAAAAAAAACGCAAACTAGAATCTACATCCGTGCCGTTGAACGAAGATTTGAAAAAAGTCAATTGAAAAAAATTAAAAATGCAAATTAAGGCCTTAACACTTTTGAAGGAAATAAAATGTATAATGTAAATGATTACTACAAGAGCTTGACGGAAATACATTGTATAAATATCAATTGTGTATTTATAAACACATTATCTATCATTATTAACGTCGGGTAAATGTGTCTATAAATGTGTCGATAATGATCCCCACTAAGTCCCGCTTTTGTAGTATTTGAAAGTAGATTATAAAAGCCATCTAGCGACAACCCGATGATAGTGGGTTCGATCCTTGGAGCAATTAATTTTTCATTTATCTACTCTAGTAAGAGAAAATGCAGTGTTGAGTATCCGCCATTTTACGGTGTTCCGAATTCAACAGACAATAGAGAGCAGAGTGTCTTGACTGTAAGTTATTTCTGGCTACCCTATCTGAATAAAAAATACTCGTAGTTAGTTAGTTAGTGCGTAGGTATATTACGTATACGAGTTCGAGCCATGTGTATAGGTAGCCCTGATTCTAAATAATATATGTTATATAATATATCATTGAATAATATAGATACCCACTTTATCTCTATTGTATGCCAACAGGATCGTAACAAATGAACGTTTATTAGAATGGCGTTATCTTCAATAGGTTAAATATAACACTAATGCAATGACCTACATATCCTTACATAACCTAGAAATTGTGGGTTTTATCACTTTCAACTAGCGGCCCGCTCGCGGTTTCACCCGCGTGAACTATGAAACTTTATTATTAATTTCTGTCTCCATGACTACGTCCTAGTGACGTCTATGCAAAATTTGACACCTAGCATCTGTAGTAACGAAGTTTCATACAAACTTTCGACCCCAAAAACAACCCCTTAGAAATCGAATATTGCAAATTCCCGTCTTAGCGAGCATCTACGTCCTATAAGTAACTCCTATGCAAAATTTGAGATTCCTAACACTTATAGTTTCTGAGATTTCGTGATGAGTGAGTGACCTTTCGATTTTATATATATAGATAGATATAATGTTAACTTTAAAATCGAATGATTTTATATGGTTGTACGAAACTCGAAAGACCTTCAGGTTAGCCTAATCGACTATATATTAATTAATAAAATACCATAATTTTAGTAAGAAATTGGTTTTAGACGGCCTACATCGCCTACAGTTATTGAAAGTGACATTGAAGTGATTCACGCGATGACATAGCTTACTTAAATACGTTTTAGTTCGTCCAAATGCAAAGTTATTAACGGATTTTAGTATTTAGAGATAAAATTTTACTATTGTTGCTTTAATAAAAGTGAAAACGCTTATTTCGCTTTTATATAAGATCCAATAAAATATTGTTTTCGTTTTGTATTCGATAATTCATATTAAGATATACATTTCCTGAGATGCCAAGGTCTCACAATCGGCTTTAGGGTTGAATAGCAATTTGCATAGAAGGCTTAAAATTGAACCCTTCTATACAAATTGTAATACAACCCTCAAATAAAAGAAACCAAAAGAAAATATTGTTGAAGACTATTTGCAATTTCATTTTATAAACATTATGTTTAAAAAAAGTTGAAAAGCATAGACACTCTGTTCTCCCACTTTGCGTCCGCAAATTTTCGTAGATTGCCTGTCGAGTTGCGGATCTCAACGCTGCGCTTTATCTTGTTACTAGACCGAGAAAATAAAAATTATTCATTCATCCAACTGAGAATCGAACCTACATCAGTTTGCAGTCAAATGTTGTATCCCTTCGCCCTGAAGCATATAAGTGCCTAGGAAATATAATATACATATTTAAGGCCAGCATCAGTAAGCTGTTGTCCTTCGGGGTCTGCATAAACAATTCCCCCGGTAAACGTTTACGCGGACGCGTAAATAAATCACTTGCGCGGAGCCGGTCAAATGTTTGCCTCGCTTCTCCATAGTTTATTCAAAATCGTTTCCACTTTTATTTTATTAGCACTCCAGCTTGTTTTACTGTTCTGAAATATTATATCTTTTTTTTTTATTTTATTTATCTGTAATATTATACAAAATATTTAAAACAAATACATGAGGGCCAGTCGTGGCGCAGGGGTATAAAGTGTGAGTGGTTGTGGATTCGATCCCGACTCGAGGAAATGGAATATTTATTTAAATTTGTATTTTCATTTTCTTCGCTCTGGTTTCGAGACAAATGACGAATGCGGAAAATGAGGAACTGAGTGTCTTAACACTAGGTCTGAACTGTCTACCCTGCTGTGTGCTGGGTACTCGTACGTGTATATGTAAGGTATATATAAAAAATCCTCGGTCTGATTAGCGAAAGTATATATATTATGACCGCCTAGCACGCAATGTCTCTCCATAAGTTAAAATTATATAGATATATTGTGTCTCTCAACTCTGTTAAATAAGAAAATAATAATAATAAAGTAATAAATGATTATTGAATAACTATAATATTGTATAGATCATTCTTTGCAATGACTGTAGCTAAGTATAATTCTTGTAACAAACGATTCTAAATAATAGAAACATGATGTACCTACCTACCTATTACTTATAATGTTTGAATTTCCTCGTAATCCTGATGTAAACATACAGTCAAGCTAGAATTCTGCGTTTTCAATTAATTATAATCTAAACTAAACATGTACGACAATATATATATATATATATATATATATATATATATATATAGTACCAATTTAATAAATAATAAAAGCTTGTTACATTTTGATAGCAAGAGGAAAAGAAGGTGTTGAATGTTCTTAACTATGCCATTAAAATGTAACACGCTTTTATTATTTATAGAATTGATACTGTGATAAAAACGGGAAAAATTATTAATTAAAGTGTACAGTTTTAGTGTTAAAAATATATAATTATGTACGATATGGAATTATTTTCTCCTAGACGAAGAGGTTTAATTATCGTTAAAGCTTACAATTAATTTCTAAAGTGTTATATTTCTTATTGAAATAAATTCAATTTTTAATTTTGTAGCTCATTTTATTAAATTATTTACTTTTACTTAAAAAAAAGATATGGCTTTAATTTATGGCATATTTAATGGGAATCAAAATTAATAAGATACTTTCGATTGACCTAGTTATTGAATTTGGAAGCTAGCATCTGCACGTAGTACTAGTTCGGTAAAACTATACATTTGTGATTAAATCCTCAAAAATAACAGCCTAAGGCTTAAGAGATGCAAAATTAGTATTAAAGCCACTAGTTCAAGTGGTGGGGTAGGTATCTGATGAAAGTGCTAAGCTTGAATATCAGAAAAAGCTCGAGATCTCCAATTTTTGCACTGAACCCTCGGTGGGCGAGTCCGACTCGCGCTTATTTATTAAAGCTTACAATAAAAAAAGTTTAATTATAAATTTATTATTATAAAAAACTATAGCATGATAATATTACTCAAGGTCGAATGTTAACAATAATAATTATGCCCGTTAGAAAAAAAAAAACTATTATCTTATATTTTTTCGCCTTACGTAATGTCGTGTTTTTCTAATATTAGTTGTAAATATAATCCTTTATTGTATTAGTATTCCTTCGAAGTAAAACTCGCGGATAGAATATTTTGTCCTTCACCAATAATAGGTACCTCTGAGGGAAAGAAACAAGATATTTTTTCCAGCTGCTCGCTGTATCCCGCACATAGCAGGGTAGGCAAAGGAAACTTGGGAACCGAGTGTTAAGACATTCTGTTTCCGTAAAGATGCTTCTGTTTCCCACTTTCGGCTGGACCGGAATCGGGCGTTGAGTTTTTTATATAATATTTCATTTCTTCGAGTGGGAATCGAATTCACAACCTGTCACGTTTACTGTCACCTCCTGTACCTCTGCGCCGTATCGCAAATTGATCGTGGCCAATCGTGAAACGTAATGCGTAACGTATATGCGTTTCAATTTTCTTGAAAGCTTCAGTTAACACACGGGTTTTCTATATTCGACGATAATTACTTAAGAATATTAAGCATCCTATTGTTTGAAGAGGAGTTAATTATTTATAATTGTGTCATACTTATATGGTGTTAGGTATAAGTAGTTAAGAACCTCGGAAATTACGCTTCAACGAGATACAATTTATTATTTATAGCTAACATAACTCATTATATTAAGACAAAACTGGTTGTGGGTTCGATCCCCACTCGTGAAATGAAATATTTATTAAAATTTGTATTTACATTTTTTTCGTTTTGGTGTCGAGGTCAAGCGGCGTTGAGTTCTGATACTCAACACGCAATGTCTCCAGAATTCGGCGGAAAGTAGGGAACGGAGTGTTTTAACACTACGTTCCCTCTGCCCACCCTGCTGTGTGCTGGGTACAGCGTGAAGCAGATTTTTTTTAAACATTAATTTGGTCTGATATCCCTGTAAAAATAATTCTCAATTTCACATATCGAAATTTGGTATCGATTAACCGTTTACAGAACTAGAATCTAGATTCTAGACGGTCACGGTCAAAGTCGTGCTGGAAGTTCCATTAATCTGGCATTTCTATTAAAATGTTATATTTAAGTCCTAACTGTAGTTAGCGCTCTGGTATGAAACGAATTTTGGCCATAATCTGAATTTTGCAGTTGTCCAATATTATATATAGAATACTAGCGGCCTGCTCGCGGTTTCTCCCGCGTGAACTATGTTATTATTAATTTCTGTCTCCATGACTACGTCCTAGTGACGTCTATCCAAAGTTTGAGACTTCTAGCATTTGAAGTAATGAAGTTTCATACAAACTTTCGACCCCAAAAACAACCCCTTAGGAGTCCAATATTGCAAATTCCCGTCTTAGCGAGCACCTACGTCCTATAAAAAACCTCCGTGCAAAATTTGAAACTCCTAGCTCTGGTAGATTCTGAGATTTCGTGATGAGTGAGTGACCTTTCGATTCGTACCTATATTATAAATTCGAAAGTAACTCTGTCTGTCTGTCTGTCTGTCTGTCTTTTACGCAATCAGGGTCAAACCGCTAATTAAATTGTGATAAAATACTCATATAGAGATACTTGAGGGTCCCGGGATGAACATAGGATACTTTTTTTTTCTCATATTTGTAATATTTTCGATAAATACCAATATATTAAGATAATTAATTTGACAAGCAATTTATTCCGCCATGTTAATAACAATCGTCGCTACGCGTTGCTAAGCAACGGCTTGCAAAATTTGTTGTTTTAAGAAAACGTCACCCAAAATGAGTTTGCTTAATGCATACATGGCGCGCGCCGATATAGATTTGTATACATTAACAAAAATTAGATGATTTCTATTATTTGATATTCATCCTTATGAAAATAAATATAATAGTCACTTTTAGCATTTCATCTAGATGGAAATTATAGTTTACTGTATAACATTCTAATAAATAATTAAGATGTCACTGATTCCAAATGACCTAGCCTTCGAGTGGTGTAGTATGATCGACGCGAACGGGCAGATGACTTTGATGATTTTGTAAATTTTTATATATTTTTGAATTACTATTATTTTTTATGTAATTATTTGCTGCTTATAATTAATTTATCTCAGTTCGGTTATCTATACCGATGTTATACACTTAAAATATCATAATTTTAATAATTTGGGATTTTATTTAATATTGTTAAATTTTTAATTAATAATTATTTAATGAAGAAGAAAAATGTTTAGTACGCGCGCACGGCAAACTTTAGGTACTTTTTCTAATATTAAGAATTTCCTTTAGTTACTTTTACTTCTTTTGTTTGTTCATTTCGGTTGCTCAGATATTTTTTCTAATAATAAATCTCCACTTATTATAATTTTTAACTTATTTTAATTATTTAGGCTTATATTTTCGCGGGCGTAGCCGCTTCCGGGCCCACTAGTTTTATATATATAGATAATAGGAACTTGAATAATTTTTGAGTCACTGCTACAGCAGTTATTTCAATGAAATATACTACGATTATATGCACAATGGGGTAACTACAAAATAATTGCACAAATTATTGCTATAATTGAAAATAACCTCTATAACCTATATAAATTATACAAGCCGTTTTTATTACTTTAAGTATTAAAAGACTCGTAATTATGAATGAGCGGAGCGCTTCTAAAGTTCTTTAACTGCCATAATTTTTTTCCCATAAAACTTTTACTTTCCATAGCCTACAAACCTCTTTAACCTCGGAGTGTGGTATCATTGGGTTAATTGCACGTATCTCGAAAACGCCGTGACATCGATGCTAGCGTTTTCGATTCGGGTTATGCAACGCACCACTTTCTACTGTCTATCGGTCACTCGTACGCCATTTTTTCACGTAATATTCGTTTTGAGTTATACAAGATTGATACTATGTAAAATAATAGGTATCACTAACTCTACTCACTATTTTTTTATATATTGTATATATTTTTGACTTATTATGAGGGAAGGCAATATTTTACCTGGACCTCTTTTGAACATGTATTTTTTCTCTTTACAATCGTACAAGCTCTTTCGAGTGTTCTCCATACGCTAAGGACGCCCTAATAAAAGAACAGAACAGAACAAGATTGATACTCTTTTGTTTTTAATAGTTGCTTGCTGTTTACATCGAGTGTTAAACAGAAAAGGCTTCATTAGAAGCCTATTAAGAAAGGAGATAAAGGAAATATTAGGTTGTTTATTTAATTTGCCAGTATAGGTTGTTATCATTACAGTTTGCATTACAATTTGTAAAAAACATTATTATATTGTACATACTTATTAAGTATATTTAACAGAATTTCCCTTTTAATTTCAGTTTTATCGAGCAAGATAAAGTATCAGGATTTTGGACGTGGATGTTCGTACTGTCGAAGCTGCCCGAGCTCGGCGACACGGTGTTCGTGGTGCTCCGCAAGAAGCCTCTGATCTTCCTCCACTGGTACCATCACATCACAGTCCTCCTATACACCTGGTTTTCCTTCACGGAATACACATCTTCGGCCAGATGGTTCGTGGTTATGAACTATTGTGTACACAGGTAAGAAACGTAACCTTTTCGTATTATGGACTCTCTGTCTCACATAAATCTTTATTTCTTAAAATTTTTGTGAAAACTTGGAAATGCATAAGTTCTACGTAAATGGGGTCACGCGCACACAAATTTTTGCACCTACTTGCAAAAGTTTTTATTCGACTTTTAAACAGAACGCTTCTTATTTTAATGCCTTACTAAATTTTTTGAAAAAAAATCTCCCAGTTATGTATTTAACAATAGGTACATATAAAGTATTCTTATATTAAATTTAAGTCTAATAAAACTTTAATATAATTAAAAAATATACGTTAATATGAAGGATTTTGAAACGTACCTACTTTTAAACTAAAAATCCAATTTAATTTGCTTGCATATAAGGTCGTCGTGGTGCAATAGGAGGGTATCCGACTGTAATCACGATGGCTGTGGGTTCGATTCCCACATGAAATGGGCATGCAAGAAAAAACGTCAAGCTACTTGCTTTTTTTGCTCGGGATTACACTCTGCGAAATAGGTTGACATTCACTTAATTTATGTGATGATATTGTAATTAGTTCGGAATCGTAATTCTGTATTTTGCATACAATACAAATTACGATTCCTGTTAAAGTAA
Source organism: Heliconius melpomene rosina (assembly GCF_056956725.1). NCBI lineage: Eukaryota > Metazoa > Arthropoda > Insecta > Lepidoptera > Nymphalidae > Heliconius > Heliconius melpomene. The sequence continues at coordinate 1,702,408 of NC_140401.1, read as the reverse complement.
ATTAATTACCGAGTGAAACTATTTGTTTCAAAGAAAAATATCTATAGTTATGTGATAACATATATTTTTTTTTATTTAAATTTTATATCTTACATATATTTTAAATAATATGAATATTTTTATATCGTTACTTTTAAAATTCACAATTTTTTTATTAACTCTGACGATTTTATAGCTTTAATATTTGATATATTTTATTTTACTTTTTTTTTCAAGACTTGAGATTTTTTGTTTTTACGTTCACTTTTCTTTTAATTAATCATATTATAGTAAAATCGAGTTCAAAATGTCGTTTCGTCACACATACATATTATATGTTAGTATGTCTAATACAGGTGTTTCTAGTTTTATTTAAGTCTTGAGTTAACCAACTTCATTAGACAAAAGGAACAATAAAATTATCGTTTATCTATCTTTCTTTATCTTTTTTAAAGTCAAGCTGTATGTCGCACACAGCAGGGTCGGCAGAGGAACCTAGTGTTAAGTCTCTACGTTCCCCATTTTCGATATTCTTTTAATCTACAATATAAAAGATGGTAAAGGCTTCAGTTTAACAATACCGTAGTACAGTTGATATTAAATGTAATTATACAAAAAGTAGGTTGCACTCTCTATCTGAACATCGCGGCTAGCGGTTCATACAACGCGGTGGGACCTGAAACCTATTACAAATAATTGTCTATTGTTAAAGCTATCAAAATGGTATGGGCGAAGCTTGCCACGTATATAGAGTTAGTCGGTCTTTCTTATCGATGATATTGGACTAAAATAATTTAAAAAAACTTGATACAAAATGTTTTCGTAAATAAATACAATAATAAGATAAAAACGATTTTGACGAAAAAAAATGAGTTTAATTTATGTACATATGTAAATAACTAGTTTACCGGAAACAATTGCGATTTTCTTATATCATTATTCTTCCTTATTTTTAACTTACCTGTCATACACGTTTTTATCTCTTAATGTTTTCTTTCTTAAGGTGTTGTTAGCATTATTTATTTTTATTGGTTTGTTCGTAACCGTTTAAAATACTGATGTTGTATCATTTTAATTGTTTTGCGTGTTATGCCACACTTGCATACACCACGCCATTTTAATGGATAAACACTTCTCACTCGGGGGAAAGAATTATTACGTACTATTTTTATTTTTTCGCTCTGGCAACAAGGCAAGACGCGGCGTTGAGCTCTGCCACTAAACACGGAATGTCTCGTAAATTTGGCGGAAAGTGTGTAAGGAAGTGTCTTAACGCAAGGTCCCTTCTGCCTACCCTGCTATGTGCGCATGACATGACATTACATGGGTCGACCATTGTTTCAAAAGAATCATTAAAATGATTTGAACATTTTATAGTATAACATTCAATTCGCAAATTTCAAGGGCAATAAAATCTGTGGAATTACTATAATTATAAGATTAAACAACTTATCTTGAGTCGACTTTGTTCATAGCATTGCATTTTTACAGGCAGACTTAACGCTTATCACTATTGTAAAAGACTCCCGATTTTATTTTTTTTTATTTTATATTATTTTATGTAATATGTATACTGGTGGATGATATAGCATTTTAATCTGTAGATATTTGCGTCGGAAAAGTACCAAGATCAACTTTTTGCACGTTGCTTGTGAATGAAACAACCAAACCAATTTGAGTTTATTATTTGAGCTATGTTGAACTAGTTATTTAAAAAATAGTATTATATGATTGTAAAGATTATTGTATTATTACAAGTATGAATACTTATTCCTCGTTTAATTACTATGAAAATGTACTGTACGTTAATGGCAAACTGGTTGTCCTTAAGTATATTAATTATACATAACTTGAAGTTATATTTATATTTATAAAGGAATTGAAATATAATTTAATATTGTTATTCCATAGGTACTAAAAAGTATTGGCCTCGATATCGACCTCAGTAGATTCAGTTACCGCTAGATTAAACGGTCGTTGACCTCATGATACGCTTATATCACATAGTAATGGTAATAACAATCAAAATTTTTCTTTTACAGCGTTATGTATTCATACTACGCTCTAGTTAGTATGGGAAAGTACCCGCCGAAGATGCTGGCGATGACTATCACGGTGTTGCAGCTGACGCAGATGATAGTGGGTTGCGCTATCAACATATGGGCCCACAACTACATGGCCACCGCTCCCCCCCACACGTGCCACATTAGCCAAATAAACATTAAACTATCTATGGCCATGTACTTCTCATACTTCGTACTCTTCGCACGGTTCTTCTCCAAGGCCTACCTGTCACCGAAGCCCGGTAAGAAAGCCAAAGTCGAACCCCTCCCTGAACATCCGCCAGCGAAGAAGGCGGAGTATAACGGCTACCCGAGACAGAGAAATGGCGTCGTGCACTAGTCTATTTAATATTTACTGTACAGGTTATGAACGTCCACCGATTCAACAATTTCTTGATTGCCCGCTTGATTGTCTCAAATGCGTTAGCCTATAGGGGAATTGTGCTCAAGATGGCATACTATGATAAGATGACACACTACCAATCTTGATGAAACTATTAGCGCTAAGTGCGATCTTGTGACGTTTTAGAGAGTGTCTGTAGATGCAGCTAGTGCTTAAATTCAGTATGGGTGCAAATGAATGCAGATGGGCAAGTAATTTATGTTTTCGTTAATTTCAATTGCAACAAATTTTTCTTTCGCTTTTGCTTGATGGTGAAAAGACATGTAAGATAACAATTTTCTATTTGAACTAATTATAAATGTAAAATAGGAATATTATATGACACAACTTACGCTAAAAGCGCATCCTAACCTATAAACTTTCGTCACAACGGTTAAAATTAAATTCATATATCTATTGGGTAAGATGACATACATAACGTGAGTATAAGATGGCATACTATCTTACCCTTATAAATAGAATCGATATATTTTTTTGCTTTACCTACAAAATGCCTGGCAATTACAAACGAATATATATTGGTCACAAGAAGACATGGATAAGGCTGCTAAAACAAGGGCATTCAATAGCCGCAAGTGACGAAGCTTATTTCCCTTTTGGAAAAGGAAGTGACTGATAACGGAATCCCACCTCATAAAATTTGCAACATGAATCTGGACTTAATACTTTATAAAAGCCCCCCAGCAAAGAAGAAACTATTTATTTGTGAACTATGCTCGACAAATAATGATGGCGTTTTTATGCCACATACTAAGTATGTCATTTTACCCTGTAGATATATCGTCTTACACTGATCGACCTAAGTGCGATTTTTGTTTGTTTTTATGATGTTTGAAAGATGATTGTTCTGAAACTAAAATAATTTCGTTGATTGTGAAATATATAATAGTATACGCAATATGCTGTTCTCAGATGACTTTATTTATTTGAAATATTTGTCTTCAAACAAAAAGTATGTCATCTTAAGCACAATTCCCCTACTACGTTTTTTTATATTAAGTAGTTAGAATCACAGATAATGAAGATAATTTAAAACATTTTCTTCACGTTTTTATACAATACTACGTGAAGCGTGTCATCGCCTACATCGCCTACGGTAGTAATCGTATCAATTACAATTATGGATATATGAATAATGCACTACTTCATAGGAAATAGTGTACATATTTTGTTAGGCATTTACTATACATTACAAATCGTCTATTTAACGTTTAATTAAATCCGCTAATTTCCTTTGCTTTGTTAAATATATTTCTTATTTAATATGAGAAATATAAAATGCTAAAATTAAACATTATAGAACTATATTAATTACTTTCTATAATAATAATGTTATTGTTATTTTTCTTTATTCCTGCCATCAGTGTTTATACCAAGATATTAATAGAAATAATAACTTTATACCTACTTTTTAAAAGATAGTATAATTATTGTATTAATGATTCACAGTTATCTGTTTATAAGTATTATATAATCACGTGAAATGGAATGACGGAAGATTAGTGTCTAGGCTATCTAGGTACCTGATTAGGTCCCAGCTCGGAACTTATGCTCTAAGGTCACATTTAATGACTGTAATATAATTGTTTTTACTTATTTGCTACGATTCATATTTCTACCGCATTTTAATAAAATATATTATAACGTTCCGTTTTTGTTACTTTGTTGAAATTATTTTTACATTATAATGTATATTTTTTTGTTAATTAAAAATTTAATACGGATAATTATATGGAACTGAAATAAAAACACTAAAAGTAGTTTTTTATATTACTAATATGTTGTTATAAAGCGTAATTATCTTTAGAAAAAAGTTGATTATAACTGAACATTAAACTCTGTTTATCTCAATATATAAATTATTATATAGTATAACAGTTATGTAATGAAATGATTAATAAAATTATTTGTTGCCGGACAGAAATGTTGACTTATCTTTTATAAAACAAAAACAGCTTTGTGCTTTTTTCGTAATAATATCTAGCAGACAGAATCTAGTGTCAAGACAAGAATTCGAGACATTGCATTTTGAGTGGTGTAACTCAACGCCGCGCTTTGGTTCATTAATTAATAATTATAATCAGAAATTGTTAATCGGTGCCGTTTGCTTGAGGGCGGAAGTCACGTGTTACATTCCACGCTAGGTTATTTTCTGGTTTGTCATTGGCTTTTGCTTGTCAAATGTGACAGCCCGCCCTTAGCTTCGAGCTTCTACGTCAGTTCTATGCACAGATTATACAGTTGCCAAAAGCTACTTTTAAAATATTTTTAATCTGTAAAAAATAATATAAATCGCTTTAGTCTAGTAAATATAGTAGGCCTATAATGTTACATGTAAATTGTTTGATAGTCTCTAATAAATTATGTACACAAGTATATAAGATATTGTAAAAAAATATTAGTTTCGATTTCTCATTTCTCTATAAAACTACGTAACTACTCAATTGAAGGTTTAACATGTTTTTGGTTTTCTTGTAAATTGTCCATAGCAACGTGCGTAGAAGCGTACTACTTTATTGTTATCGTATTTATTACTTAAAATAGTGGTTTTTTTAATGTAATTTATTAGTAAAGGGTAGTCGTACGGTCTGTAACGTTTAAAGGGAACGATTTTACCTTTGCTGTCAATATTGACTGAAAATAACTTTGTGGCCAATATTGACTGTTAAGTTGACAGTTTTTGAGATTGAGGTTTTGCGGCCAATGTTGGCCCTGAATGGAACAAACTTTAGCTGGCCAAAGAGTTCTTATATTGAATCAGTACTAAGTTAGACTTGGCCAACGTTGGCCAAGGAATGGCTAGAAGACCTTTCGAAGTTATGTTTTAGAATATTGATTATTATGTTTTTATAATCACTAACACCGGGAATGGTTCATTGTGGGTGTCAAGGTGTTTAGGTGTAATACTTTGAAACGCTTGTCAAACAAGTGCACAAAGTCTAGACTTCAGCTAGTGAATAAGCGGTTTTACTGTTGCATATTGACAGTTTTAATTCTGCTTGTATGTATTTAAATGATATAACACGCCTGCGTTAACATAGAGGCGTTTTGTAAATAGTTTGAACGAGAATAAAGCTTAAGTAAAGGTAAATTATTCCTATACATGGCTCGTGACACGTATTTCTTCAAGTGCTTAACGGCACTGTGTACAAAGTTAGCGTATATAAGCCCCTTCTTCAAATTACTTTATTGCTAATGCGTTTTAAATTAGAAAAATGGTGTGGATTCGCCATTTTAATAAGGAACGTCTCAATTCCAAAGTGGCGTGACAGCCATAGATGTTAAATTTATTAATACCAGTTTTATAATATCCATTGTTAATACTTATGTATGCATATTTTGTCTATGACAAAATTATTTGAATTATTTTGTAGTGACAGCTGAAATCTGTTGTTTAATGGGAGGTTCTGGCATTATTTATTAAAATAAGTAGTGGCAAAAGAAAAAGACTCATCGCTACTTTATTTTATGCTTTAATTCTTACGAAAAAAAATGTTACATCTAAGACATCTCTAAAAGACAACAGGTTTTGGAAAAGATTTCAAGAAGTTGTTAATCTTGAAAGGTTTGTAATAATAATTATTTTTTTTGTATTAATTATTATAAAAGCATGTACAAAGTGGGTATTGTTGAATAGTGCAAAGAATGAAGTTCAAATTGTGCCGACACTTGATGGTCATACATTTAAAGTGTTGAGGGGAGTTAGCGTAACAATCGAAAAGGCTTATCTTATTGGTCTCCGTAAAATAAAAATTAGTAGTTTTCAAACTTTTTCATTTTCATGTGATTTTGTTTTACGGTTGACACAAAAGTGTACGAAAAATTAACAACTCTAGTAACATTATTAGAAAATATGTCCGCTTTTAATAGTAACTTATAACGTAATTCTACAAGGTGTGCAGAATAGTATAGATTATAGAGAAGTCAATTGCGACTAGTTTAATAGAAAAAATTGAGTAGACCCGAAAGAGTAGATTTGTTTTTATTTTGGTACTTAGACTTGTCCTTTATAACCTTTATTTATGGTCTCCTTTTCTATTATTCTATGTCAATTTAACTTGTAATTCATGTAAGTAACATATTTTTTGTTCGTTAGTACATTATTGTATGAACATGAACATGTCGATAGTTTAATAATAAAAAACAATATTTTTCAATGTTATTTTTTTATTAAACCTTTGATATTTCTTGTTGAGAACATTGTGGGCATTATTATGATTGTTACGAAACTATAAGTGTCAAAGAAGCTTTTTAAATTCCAGAAAGACAAATAAAATATCTTTTTCATTTTTATTTGTAATATTTGTTTTGTATTTCTTATATATGTAACTTGTATAATATATACATACTGTCTTTGTACAATCAATGTATTTTTTATTATTTTGAAAAATTGTTAGGCTTGTACATATTTGGCCTGTAACAAAAGTATTTAAAATAGATCTACATAACATTATTGTATAGAATTATTGTTTCTTTACGACTGGTCGTGTTCTTTGTAATAATTTTGTTTTTTTTTTGTATTTATTTTTTTTGCATAAAGCTTATAAATTATACATATTGGTGCTTAGTTTTCTACAGTGTATGGTATACTTATAAATAAGCAATATTATCAATAGACCACAGATAATGCGTTGTTTTTTGATTTACTATTTTATATTATTCGCAATCTTTTAGCTTGTCATTTTAACGTAAGCTATTTCGAAATTCGATACTTAGCATTCTTTTTTTTTGTTAGTTTTTTTCTTGTAACAAGGAAATTAGATCAGCCTAGCTAAAACGAATTAGCAATTACAGTTCCATAATCGAGGAGATATTTTTAAAATATATTTTGTGAAGATGTTTTGTGGTTACAATACAAGCCAATTTGTGAAATGTGTACAGTCGAGGCGTTCTATTCTACAATAGAAAGTGGAATTATTCTTGCAATAATTAATTTGTATTTTCTGGGCAAATAAAGCATTAAACCATTCTTTAATCACGTTTTGTTTTATTATTACTCACTTATAAATAAAAAATATTAGTTGGTTATAAAATAAAAAAAAACTTAAAAACGAATAAAATATATTGCTTATTACAAAATTGCATAGCTCATAAGCGATTAGAAAAACCTTTAACATTATCAAATCATTAAATGTTTTATAAGCGAAATAAACCATAATGCACGTGATTAAGTAATAAATGATTCATACATGAACAGATATCCATATCTGTAAATATTGAGATAACATTAAATACGACCTATGTATGACTCATAAGTAATTTTCGTTATACAACATATCTGTTATATATGTATAGATATAAGAAAAATCAGATTCAGTACCTACTTTGGTGAAGAAATAAAGTGTCATTTTTTATCTTTAGTCATATAAATGCAATACATACTTTGAAAAGGAGAAAGTATTATATTAACTAAAATTACCTTGATATGTATATATGCATACATATATCTATAATTTTAATCAGGATCTGCGTGATTAGCGATCTAAATACATTCAAAATGACAAAATTGAGTTATACATTTTTATATAAACTACAAAAGAGCATTTTTCTAACGTGGTTATTAAAAATGTGTAATATAGACATAAAAATAATGTTTATTTGTAATGTGATAAGATCATATTCATATTTCATCATACTGGTATTGATCTTGACCTTCTATGCCGAGCTTTATATCAGCTGACAGATATGACATTGACAGAACAGAACTTAACAAGCATTTGACATTTGCACCGCGCAGTGTTTTGATCGTCAAGTTTCACATTGTTTTGCAATTTATTCGTCGAAAATGGATTTAATTGATACTGATATTCGTCAATGGGATGTTAACGATGTTAAAGAACAATTTGGTGATAGTCTGATGTTGTTACCACCAAATGATAACATCAAAGAACTCCAAACAATTCTTCGCGACAAGTAAGTGAGGTTACAATATGTTCTTAAATGTTATTTTTAATCATCATAATATTATATATTTGCAATTCATTTGAATAATTTTTGTAGTACAAGTCAAAAATAGTTTTTTTTAGTGTGAAGAAACGTATATCAATAAATGTTTGGTGCCTCGTTCTAATAAATAATTGCAGATGAAAATAGTAACACCACAATACAAAGAATATAAGTGACTTAGATCCCATTGTAAATTTTCTTAAATTTAGGGCTTACTCCAAAGAAGTATTTTCTCCTCTGTTATTTATGTAAATAATATTTTTTAAATTAAAACATATTGTTTTGTTCTTTGATATTTTGTAATATATTTAAATAATGTATATGACATTATACTTAACCAATTATATAACTAAGCTTATTGCATTACAGAAATACAACAAGAAGTGACTTTAAGTTTTATGCAGATAGACTAATAAGGCTTGTTATAGAAGAAAGCTTAAACAATTTGCCATTTACAGACTGTGATGTAGTGACACCTACGGGAGCTTTGTATAAAGGTCTAAAATATGGTTCAGGGAACTGTGGTGTGTCGATTGTTCGATCTGGGGAAGCTATGGAACAGGTTATTTAGTTTAAAAATACTTAAATAATTAGCTGTGTCTGTCTATAAAAGTGGCCAATAAAAACTTGTCAGAGTTCACACATAGGAAATAAAATTACTTATTTAGCAAACATATTCAAATTTAAACATAGCAGATCTGACGTTACATTACACATTACACTACTACTAATAATATCTGTTTTTATTATCAACTTAAAACAAATTAATAAAAAATATAGTAGTAATAATAAACTATTATATTTCAGGGCTTACGAGATTGTTGCAGATCTATACGCATTGGTAAAATATTAGTGGAAAGTGACAATGACACACACGAAGCTCATGTGGTGTATGCCAAGTTCCCAGAGGATATTGCTCGACGACAAGTTTTATTGATGTACCCTATAATGTCTACTGGCAACACTGTTAAACAGGTTAAACCTTAACAAACACTTTGAAACATTTTCTTTGCTTAATAATTATAATTAGAATTTTCTAGCACAAATGATTTGTTCAATTGTAGTTTTACCTATCATTACATAAGATTAACAACAATGTTCAAATTGTTTAACATTTTTTTTTATTATTATTATTATTATCAGCTTCACGCTGTATCCCGCACACAGCAAAGGGAACCTAGTGTTCCTCACTTTCCACGGAATTCTGGAGGTATTGTGTGTTGAGCGGCGGAACTCAACGCCTCGCTTTGCCGCGACAGCAGAACAAAGAAATGGAAAAATAAATTTAAGTTTTTCACTTGATTATTCTTTGAAAATAACTTTCATCTTCCTTTTTCCAGGCTGTAAACGTTTTAACACAACATGGCGTAAAAGAAGAACGTATAATACTATCTAATCTATTCTGTACTCCGGCAGCAGCACAGGCAGTAGTAGATTATGTACCAAAAATGAAAATACTAACATCTGAACTGCATCCCGTTGCTCCAAACCATTTTGGTCAAAAATACTTTGGGACTGACTGATATGAGGATGACTTTGAGGTTTAAAACCTCAAATTGGGTACTTGAATTAGGTTTTTTGCTTTTGTGCATTTGAAATTGTGTTTATTTTATTTATTGTTTGTTTTTATTTTTGACTGCTTTAAGGCCTTAGGGGCCATAAATAAATTGTTACACAAATTTCTTGATTTTCCGTCCTCAGTCCACAGCTGGTTACTTTTATGAAACTTACCTAGACTTACATACCTACTTACCTAGTGTGAAATTATTTTTATTCAAGTAAATGTTGTAATGTGGCTAATATTTATTTTGGTTTATAATTTTTTTTAAAACATAATTCATGTACCCAAACTGCACTATAGCCAAATTGTGTTGCTATATTGATGTATACTCTTTAAAATACATAAAGCAATTGAAAATTTTACAAAAATGCTTAAAATATGTGTGTTACGAATAGAGTATTATTATTGTGATCTTGTAAATATAAGAGAAAAAAATAAGTTTTTATTAAAGTAACTACTATACAAAGTAGTACTTATTAGTTTGTTGTTTTATTAAATTATTCTAAAGAATAGTAAATTGGAAAAGGAATTTTAATGGTTTTTTTAAATAATTTAGCTTTATTGTGTAACTCTTGTTAATTTAGTTTGTTATGCAACTATTACAATAAATAAAAAAAGAAAATAATTCTATAATAAAAATATTTGAAAAGAAACTGAAAAATGTAAATCTACTTCCACACTATAACTAAAGTTTATGTATTCATACCACTCATACAATATTATAGATATGTTTTATATCTTTTGTACATACAGTATAATCTTCTTTAGCTTTACGCTGTATTCATCACATAGCAGGGTAGGCGAAAAGAACCTGGGAACCTAGTGTTAAGATACTTCGAACCTACAACCCTTCTCACGTCTTCATTGCCATGACGGCCTCAAAGTGTGTATACAATGTAACCATTTCATTACTGTAAAAATAATCTTTCTTAATATTTTCAAAGAAAATATGTAAAAAATTCTTAACGTAAATTCTAAAATATATTGGATGTCTATTATAGTATAGTATTAGGGTATTTTCATTAAAAGTATGCACTTTTATATGTATTTTGCTTAATAAAATAATAAATTATTTGAAAGCACATAGTAAGAGTTTCCTTTAGATTTTTTTACGAAGATTAGGCAGCTTTAGTTAAATTTATCAGAATTTAAAATATTATATTTAATAAACTATTGTTTTATTTAATACTCATCTAGGTAATCATGAACAAAATTACACATGTTACATATGAAATTTAAATTTATATCAAAACGGAACTTTGTCTCTTATATTACTTTAATATTAAGGCAAACGATTTCCTTAAAAAGTGAGAGAATCAATATTTTATATTATAACATTATATTTTTCAAATTTTATTAAATTTGCTACTTAGTAAAATTGACAAGCAATTTTTTTCTGGCTTAATTAAAAGTTTTTTAAAAAGAGGATTTACAAAAAAAACATGTCCTCTTATCCTTGATTACGGTGTTCCGAAAGAAATAAATACAATAACCATGAAATTAGCTGTAATTGAGATGTTATCATGTTAAGATTACTTATAGAAATAACTAGCTGCCATTTATTTATTATATTAATACTAATAAATAAAGGTACAAGGTAATATCAAAATAAAAACAAACGATAAAGTTATTTCGATCGTTTAATACAGTTTTATAGTTTATACAATCTATGGAGATACACGACGTATTTATTAGATCAGATCACACAGCTAAGCAAATTTAAATTGTATATTAATTATAAATAATTAATCTTTTTTAATTAACAATTCAATAATTTAACCCTTAACGACTTACCCTTACAAAATGTTCCCCAGACGCGGTCTTAAAGGACCTCAAAACACAGGTGTTATACTTAAAATACGAGTCTAGACTAAAAAAATAGTATTCATCATTTAAAAATAGACATTCAATTACATTATTGTAACGATTGGCTCCCATTAATATTAATAAGAGAACAAAAATATTTATTTTATTATTCATTTTTTATTATTAGTAAAAACTAGATGACTGTATGTCACTTAACAATATTGTTAGGAAGCTAACGGCCGTTAATATGGCAACACTTACGTGTTAAAACGTTATAATTTGACGGCTTTTAAATAAATAATTAAATAATATAAACATACAATTCTCGATACAATATAGTTTCTTACTTAATCTATGTTACGTGGCTTAATGCAAGCACTCATATACATAAGAAGCTGGCAACACCGGGTCATGACGCCGTGACACTTTGACGTTGTGACATAACGTCATGACTTCATGACACGACAACACGTTTGTCATTACAACATAAAATATTAAATTGACTTAGATAAATATTAAGGCATCATGTGAATTGCACTCGGTCGTACTCAATTCGTTTATAGAGGACGACGGCAAAAGCGAACAAAAAAAACAAATAGCGTACAAATAAGTACTATACATAATAATTAATAATAATATACTATAATTAATAATATCGACACTGTAATTAGTGAAACAATATATATAAACACCTTAAAAAGTAATAATAATATGAGAAGCGAAATTAAATATTTGTGCATTCACAATTACATACAAATATTCAGGGTAAGTATGTATATATAAATATATTTTTTTGTGATTTTTTCTTCATTTTCGTATAAAAATATGGTCGACGAGTATGTTTTAGACGTCAGCTTCGTCGGTTTGGTCGTTGGACATTCGACGTAAATTGCACCAGTCTCTCGCTTTTGCGACTAACGGTAGGATCGTTTTGTCGCTGCACAGTACAAAATAAGATTTAGTCACTATTAGTGTTGCCAGGTTTTAAATACTTTTATGCTGTATAATGATAACAAACTAAGTTATTTTCTGATTCAGAGAAAACTTAGTTCTTTTTAAAGCTTCATTACTTTCCATTAAAAGAAAGTCTAAAACTCTTGAGTATTCAGTAAAAGATCTTAAAAAATAATATTTTATTTTGAATTTATTAATTACATAATCTCATAATCTGGCAACACATTAGTTAAGTTGCACTCAAACAAAGCGTTAACAGATCTAAAGCACAAGTTTAACATTTCAAAATTTTCACAACATTAAATAAATTTATTTATTATCAATAATAATTTAAACGTAAGTATAGTAAACAGTTAGATTATAAAATGCGAGAGACTTGCGTTTGTTTTTATTTTTTTATTTTATTAGTATTTATATGCATTTACGTATGTTTACATGCATGTATTTATGTACTAACGACACCGTAGCTACGGATTTAGCAGTTTTTAAGTGTAGGCTGGGTTAAATAGGGTTTTGTATAAAATAACAAAACCTTAACATTTAAAAAGCTCTAAATTATAGCTGTAGTGGTGTTAGTATATAAATACCATTTATTTATATGCATTTATGTTTATTTATGCGCATTTATCTGTATGTGTGTATGTTTATATGCATTTTTTTATCATATTTTTTATACGGATTTACAGTAGTTTTTGCTTAGCGCACTCTGGGCACAGGATGTCTTGTGCGTCGGTGATGAACCCCTTGCCCACGAGCGAGGTGCGGCACTGCGCGCAGATGAAGCAGTCGTTGTGCCAGTGGCGGTCCTCGAAGGAAATGAAGCGGGTACCACCTATGCCTGGAATAACGTGAAAAATATATTGCTATTATGAAATAACTTACATAGTGTTGGTTATATATTTTGTTTTATGTGTTTGAGGATATTTTGTTGTGTTTATAAATAAATTGCATTCTATGTATTAACGATTATTAATACATATATGTATACATATATTAAATAATGCAAATGTGATGGTTTTATATAAATAATGTTTTAAATATACAAATAACTGGCCACCTCTGATTGATATTTTCCCTTTTATAGAGGGTGGAAGAAGCAGCGCTTCTTTTACTGAAACTGCATATAGGGTATAATGTTTCATACCTCAACAGTTCGGACGTAGGATTTTTATCCATACCTATATTTCGTGTGACGCACACATACGTGTGCGACGTTGCCGCTTTGACAGGTAAGTGTGTGCGTATTTATGTTATACTTTACAAATAGCTTTTTATTTTAAAACGATAATTTTATTATTTATTTTGTTTGAAAAAATAAGTTTTTCATTTTTGGGAATTATTTTTTTTCTGAAGGCTTTCTGTTAGGCTTTTATAGAGTAGTTAAAACTGTGGTTTCATCTAAAGTGGTGCTGCCAATTCCACCCTAGGATATGTACGGTGAAATATTGTGAATTGATATAGAACTAAGTTGTTATTATCATCGACTGCAATAATACTTAAATTACACACTTTCCTGCAATAAGTTACCTTCACTTTGCCTCTCAAGTGCTCTTATTCGACCATTCTAAACACAACCACTCACAACAATCCAAACACTCTGTCAAAAAAACAAATAAAGTGTCATAACACTACACTACTAACAGAAATCTAAACCCACCAGTAATAGGCTTAGTACAAGACGTGCATCGCTTAGCGAACAGCTCGCCAAAGCAATCCGCGCAGTATGGGCGCTCGTCCCGCGACGTGAAGCGCTGCCCCGCCAACGACAGGTCGCAGTTGCTGCACGTGAAGCACTCGCGGTGCCACGGCTCGTTCTTGTACGTCACGCCGCCCTGGTTGATGATCTGGTGGGACGGACACATAGACAAATACATGAATAAACTATGAATTGAGACCATTCGTGGCGCACGGCCACAAAGTGTGCCTGTAAACGCGTGTGGGTTCCATCCCCACTTGATGAAATGAAATATTTATTTCATTTTATATTTTCATTTCTTCGCTCTGGTGCCGGATCAGAGTGGCGTTGAGTCCTGCCACTCCAATAGGCAATGCCTCCAGGATTCGGCGGACAGTGGGTAAGGAAGTCTCTTAACACTAGGTTCCCGCTGCCCAGCCTGCCATATACGAGATAGAGCGAGAAGCTGAAAAAAATATTTAAAAAACAGCAAGTACCTTGTTACACTTCACACAGCGTGTAGCAAACTTGTCCTCATAGCAGCCAGCGCAGTAGATCTCCTGCTCGCGCGGGATGAAGCTCTTGGTGCCGATCGGGTTCTTGCAGACCACGCAGCAGAAACACTTCTCATGCCATTGCCTTGCTTTGTACTCCATTTTCTTGGTTCCTGTGTAAAAAATATAAAAATTTTGTTAAAAATGGGTTCGCAAATGACGGAAAAATCGTAGTACAAAACATAATATTGAATGTAATTGTAATAAAGTATCCGCCTACACATGTGATGGTTTTGGGTTCAATTTCCACTCGAGGTATATTTTAATTTTAAATAACTTTTTAGTTTATAATAAAATAAGATAAAAATGGAAAATAGTGTGAAATGAGCCAATTGCTCATTTACAAATGGTAATGGTAATGGTTAAGTGGTATCCAAAATATATGCATAAGCAATAAGGTAGAATTTAGATCTCTTCTCCTTCTAGATATGGTAGAATAGGATATGATCTAAAAATATACCTTTATAAAAACCTAACCTTTAATCTTTATAACCTGTATAAACATCTTGAGAAGAAAGTATTTAATTTAAAAGCAGTGAGTACTTAAGTTGATAAAAACATAATTATATACACGATAAAAGGCATCTGAGAAAATTCGGAGAATCGCAACGTGCGACTGCTTCACTGGTTAAGGATGACAAAGAAAGAAATATTTTCTTTGTTTAAATAAGGTTTTCCTGAGAAATAAATATTGAAATAAAAAAAACAAATGAGTGTCAAAAGAAATAAATTTAAAAATATAATTTGTAAAAATTACCGTTTATTTTATATTTTTAATTGTATTGAATCATTTTTAACAACCTAAAATTTATATGAACTTTTACCGATAGATGGTAATTACAAAGCCGTTATTTTCTTAGTAGCTTTTAAAACATTTTTTATACAGACTTACTTTAGTTAACTTTAACGATGACGTGATTCTTAAAGAATATTAAAATACCCATTACATTTGTGGGAGTGGCTTTGATTTATTGAAATAATAAACTAGTTAAGATACAAAAAACGATATAGACCTTTGTTATTATTCTTCTTTTAATTTTATGCAATCAAAAGGTGTTATTTTTTAGGTTAAAGGATATGTTTTCGCAATTATATCATAGTTGAGAGATATCCAACAGTATATACGGTGGTAGTGAGTTCGATTTTAATCACGATAATTTCTTTAGTTAACAAGTCTTGTGGACTTGAATTTGGAGAGGGGTTCCCACACTCAATGGACAACAGAAAAATAATAATTAAAAGTTGCTTTTGCATAAAGAGAATGCGTAAAGACAATTAAAATATACGGCTTAAGAAGTTCTAAGAAAGCTTTTTAATATAGCATTTACAAAATAATTTTCGTGTAAAATACTAAAATACTTATACATTCTATGACAAGCATACAAAATGGTATATATTCTGATTCGCGTGATATGTTTTGAATCGTAAATTGCATCGCTCGCGTGACAGCGGAGTTGTATAGGAACATCTGTCCTTGAAAAGCGATGGTATTGGCCAGGATATTTGGGTGATGCACGCGAATATGCAGGTTTCAAGGTTCATCGAACTACCCATAATATATCTACATTTGTATAGAGATATTTATCGTGTTTTACCGTTACGAGAGTAAAGATTTATTACCTTTTATAAATCCGTTATTATATATTTATTATAATTATTTCACAGATAATGTGTATCTCATATGGTTTTTATTTTATTTTAGTCGATATTCATAGTTTAACTATTGTGTGATAATTATAGTTCTATACGGAACTGGGATAATTAAAGAAGAATTAGTAAACTGCGTCGTCACATTGTGGTTCTAGTGGCGTAGTGGCATAGCATTAACGCCATGGTCGTGGGTTCTGTTCCCAGTCAGAGAAATAAACTTTTCATTCATTCATTTCCTCTGTCTGGTAACAAGACAAAGCCCAGTGTTGAGTTTTGTCATTCAATACGCAATGTCTTAAAAATAGGCGGTGCGTAGGAAACAGGGTGTCTATACTAGGTTCCCTCTGTCTACTCTTCTATATATTTTTACAGTAACTTCTTTTTTCACATATACATGTAAAAGTATTATTTATATAAATATATCTATTATTTTCAAAATTGATTTGATTTTACAATCCTCGTCGTGTGGAGTTTAGGTACATTCAAACTGCATTACAACGTTAATACAAATGTATAGTTCTGTAATTAATACTAGAAAGTTGAATGTATAAATTAGTATTTCTAAAATAAATCACAAATGCAAAATATTTCATTTTGATAGCAAGGTTTACAACTTAAAGTAGTCAATTGCTATTTTTACATCCAATTTACATACATTTACAGCGTTGCTCTAAAAGAATAAAATTTGAATAAATCTATTGATATTACCATAACTACGTTTGCTTGAATTTAAGATAAGAGGTAAAAAATATGGTATGGTTGTATTATAGATGTACTTTTTTTACTTTACATTGAAAGCTCTGATAGGTTGCAAGACCTTTATGCGAACTCATATTTTATCATTTCAAATTTGATTAAACTAGAATAGGTAGGTA
This sequence comes from Heliconius melpomene rosina, assembly GCF_056956725.1. Taxonomy (NCBI): domain Eukaryota; kingdom Metazoa; phylum Arthropoda; class Insecta; order Lepidoptera; family Nymphalidae; genus Heliconius; species Heliconius melpomene. The sequence goes on along the minus strand of NC_140401.1, from coordinate 1,684,942 downwards.
TACCAAATAAAACAAAACTAAATAACCAATTGTAGCTCTGGGTGTTTCCCAAGAAACATTTAAAAAAAGGAAAAAAAACTTAAAATCTTAGTTCAAATTATATAGATAGGTTAAACAACCATGTCTTTTCAATTTAACTATATATCAATCACAGAAATCATTTCAAATAAAATGTATAATAAAAATCGATTTTACGTCGCAGTATTACCGCGTAATAGGTACCTATATAGTATCACGAAGTTATAAAACTTTTAACAAGGTTCATCGACTTTATAGTTTTGATCGTAGATTTGAGTTTAATAGCCGAAGTTTGCAGATTAGTAAAACTTATATGATATATTACTTTGCTTATTTTGTTTAAATATATATCATATATTAATACTTAATATGGTAAATTTTGTAAAGGCTACGTGTCTTATTACATATATTTTAGATACTGTATAATTATTTCTTTTCTAAACGAACTATACTAAAAATAACTCCTCTTATTTATTATTTACAATATTGTAGATATTATTTTGAGCATTACAGTATATTCTTTATTTTTTTTTGTAAGTTCACGCTGTATCCCGCACATTTTCTCTCTTCTTTGAGTGAGAATCGAACCGTTAACATCGCGTTTAGAGATAGACAATATTCCCTTGCGCCGCTACGGCCTCATTTTTTCATCAGAATTATATCTAACGCCAATATACTCGTAGTTTTAAGTTACCAACGTTAATGCATAGATTAGGAAGTTGCAAAGCTCAGAGGTGGCGTCGCGTGACAATATCGATTTAGTTTTGTTCCTGATATCGATACATTCGGAACAGAGAACTTTGGTTTGAGTATTTACTTATTACATATTCCGATCTTGTCCGCTGTTTGATACAAATTTGCATTCTCTTGAGGATTTGTACGGAATTTTGATTATTTAAAATTATTGTATAATTTAAATTATATACACGAAACAAAAACTGTTTAAATAGCTCTAAAGTAAATAATTATAATCAATCGTATTTACTCAGCAAAAAGCTTTTACAGCATAATAAATGAACTTGTTACTAAAAGCTTCCTTCCTATACAGGTGTGTCCTTGTCCCATAAAAGTAAAGACAATATCGTCAAAGTCCTAACTAGATATTTGGTTTGCAAATACGCAGTGGCCACCACGCACCTACGCTCGTAACTCAGCTTTATTGCTCCTTTATTGAGCTTACCTTGGTTTGTTCGCCACATATAGAATTATAGGCATATTTACTTAGTTTATATGGCGTAAGTTGTGTTTACATGCTAAATTAGAGCCTGTAAATGTAGATTTTTCGAATGACGTCACAGAAAACATTTTTTTTTGTTTTCAGTAAATAAAGGTTCCACTTGGGGAAGGGAATTATATTAATTACGCCGCTCAACGCGTAATATCTCGGATTTTTATATCGTTTCTCGGATTTCAATGACAAGAGGAGAATAGAGTGTCCTGCTATATGTTCGATGCAGCGTGAAACTGACAAAAAAGATAAACCTAGCGTACTTAAAAATAAAAGTGTAAATATCTATATAGTAATATACATGAGTTTATAAATTTATGTTTATTCTAAAGCTTTTCCTTAATATTGAGGTGTGTTAAATATATTTTAATTGTAGCTTGCAATTACTTAAAGTGGAAATATATTAGACGACATTCCTTACAAGGCGTCAGCAGACTTAATAACCTTGTTTTGATAAAATAAGCATATTACCAGACAGTGTAAGCTGTAAAGGATATTATAATACTGATTATTTACTACAATGTAACGTATTTTTTAATAATACCTAGATGGTAATGGTTGATATCGTTCAAAAAGATCGTATAAGAAATTACTTATTTTCATAATAGCAGATCATTTACGCTGTGCTGTCTATTTACCATAGCGAGAAAATAAATATATTTAATGTCCTCAATTGGGAATTGTACCCACAACCGTCGTTATCTCAATATGACATGATGGCCTAAATAAGTTAATCGATTATTTTATTAATTACGATAAAGATATTTATTCATTTCGCCGTAACATTTTATGAAGATTGTAAAAGATTTTAACTTAAAAGCTTTTATAAAGTTTCACATTAAGATAATTTGACTTTTCATTTAAGTTCAAATAAAGTATTACAAGCAAAATTAAAACTGTATTTAATAAATGATTATAATTAAATTCTTAAATTTAGCATAAGTAGAAGTTGTTAAGTTATACCTAAATCTTTAAAAAATGAAAGGGATGAATACTTTTTAGTCGAAATAAAAAAATGATACATATTTCTATATATACAAAAATCTTCGGTTACCTAGATTAACACACAAGGCACAGACAAAATTATTGGGCTATTTTTAGCAAGTTTTTACTTGAAAGGCAAGTAGGTTAGGGAATGTAAGGGAGCAGTAAGAGAGATTTCCTCAAAATTCCATTAGTATTGGGAAATATTTCGTTTTTCATCCTAAAGTGAACTTAAACAAAGTAGGTGGCGGTCACTCGTATAATATACTTATACAAATACAATTCATAGCGTAACCGTTCTTTGTGTTGGCTTACTGGGACGTAGTCGTGTACGGGAACTTAATACCTTTGTGGTCTACTCCTCTATTACAGCCGCTTGTCGACTTTCACTATTGTGAAAACTTACAACTTTGAAACTTGTATCTTACTTTTACTTGTTTAACTGATTTATCTGTCTATTGTACTTACTTTTTTAAATCTCACATTTATTTTAATTAATTCAGGGATAAAAGATACTTTTAACCGATTTAAAAAGAGAGGTTAATTCGACTTTGTTTTTAATGCGATATACCTAGTAGGTTCAAAATTTAAGCGGGGTACATTTTTTTCCAATTGTGGAACTATAAAATGAAACTGAAACATAAAAAAATATTGTTATTATTAATTTTGAAATTTTTATAAGAAAAAAATAGTTTAAGTACCATCTAAGTTTTCGCCTACACGGTATGTATCGCGATAAGCCTAGGTATATTTGAAGGTCGCTAACGGTCCGTAGGATGAGTGATGTCAGACAGATCGCGTGGGCCGATTGGAGAACCTATACTTTAAGATGCTTGTACACGTTGGAAGTAGATTGCCAATTTGTATTTATTAAAGAATTTTTATTACTATAAAAGTTTTTTAGGCCACTTGTGGCGAAGGAGTACAAAACATGCGACTGGAAATGCGATAGGTTCCTTTTCATTTCCTCGCACTGGCAAAGGCAAACGAGGCAAAGCGCGGCGTTTAGTTCCGCCATAAAGCTCGCAATTTGTCGCAAAGTGGAGAATGAAGTCTTAATGGAAATGAAACGGACGGAAATAAAAAAATCTCAATGTTTTTCTGATTATCTAACATCTAATTGCTTATACTATTAAGACTATCATTAATATTTTTAAACAAGAAAATTAAAAAAAACACATCATGATAGATTAAAATAAACGTGACATCATTTAAGTGCTCATTCTAGATACGATTTATATTTTTTTGTAGTACAAGTAACTTGTACAAAGCGGATGACTAATGTAGCATAAAGAAGACTTTGATATCTCCAACCATCATAGGAGATTACCGACATAAAAGGAAATGATTTCATGACGCAATTGAACACGTACCCTTGTACGTAGTAGCATGTTAAATTCAACAAATGACTTTAATAATTATTATTCTTTTTGCTGCTTCAGGCTGCTTCCCGCATATAGCAGGGTAGGCAGAAGAAAACTTATGTTTAGACACTCTTCTGCCACTTTTCACTCAGTACTCGAGATATTGCGATGCATGACGGTAACACGCAATACTCAACACGCAATGCCTCGAGTATTCGGCGGAAATGGAAAACGAAAGTGTTAATGGGAACGAAATATCTTATTACATGGTTTCCAGGTTCCCTCGTGTGGGAATCGAACATACAACAATCGCATTTATAGTCAGTTCCAGTGCGCCATGACAATCTTAATAATTAATATTGATTTACATATTACTATGGTTGCTAAATCTATTCTATCTATTTTTTTATTGAAATTAAGAACGGAAACGTATCCTTCATGTAATTAAACGTATAATACAGCCTTGTTTTAATTACTTTATTTTTGTATATGCATAGATATATTGAAATTAGAAAGTAAAAAATATTCCATATGCATGTCACATAATACGCCGCTATTATTGAGTGAAACACGTGCAGTCGATAATGAGAAAATCTGATAACAATAAACGTTCTGCATTCTTTCTTTTAATGTTCGCTGTAACTAATATGAAAGAGTTAAGAATTTGCTAGATTTCACGTATTTTAAGTGTTTTTAAAATACTTTTACTATTTGAGAAAAGTTTTTTTTTAATAAGTTCTAGGTAAGATTCTGGATAAGACTTTGGTCTAAAAAAACTTAAAACGAAATTGTGTGCTCATAATATTTTGTTTACTTAACAATTATAACACCGCTTTACTTTACTTTACCTACTTAACACGGAAAGTGGAAAGAACATAGTGTTAAGACATTCTGTTCCCTATTTTATGCCCAAGTTTTCGAGACGTTGCGTGTTGAGTGACGGAACTCAACGCCACGCTTTTTTATGTTACCTGAGTGAGGTACAATAGAGAGTAAATTTATTAATTCCTCGAGTGGTAATCGAACCCATAAGCGCTTTTACAGTCAGACGCTATAGTCGCTATAGTAGTAGAGGCACTGCGAAATTTACTTGTATATAGATAAGTTAACCGATGTTAATACTAGCGAAGTAAAACGTAATTGATAAACCTGTTCGACGCTAGCCAACCATTAACCAAACTAATTACCTACAGCATTGGAAAGTAAAGTACTAATAGCTTTCTAGGTTGCTAACCATTCATTGATAAGGTTTTAATATCATTTTAACGATTAGTAACTACTGAAATTACAATATTATATTTATTAATAATTTTTATTATAATTTATTTGTAGCTAGCTATCTACAGAAGTATTGTAAAAGTTTTTCCGAGCAAGTACTAATAAAAAAGAGAAATAAGAAAATAATATAGTAGATGTTTATTGTTTTTCCCCTTTTCTATATTATCTTCCAATAAAATGACATTTAAAATATATGTTAACATATAGATTACAAATGTAGCAGGAAAATTGTAAACAAACAAGGCCAAGGGTCGAGACTAATCAAATATGATAAAACTTCGAAGGTTAAGGTGAACGGCGCGCCATATGTTCCTACCATTTATGCCGCATTCGTCTTTTGTCCATTCAACTGTCGACCTTATCGGGATCGGTATGGTCTTTATGGATATTATAAACATGATGTCATTCATTAATTTTTGCATTGATATGTCTGACAATTTCTTATTTTGAAATAAATCAACTTCACGCTGTATCCCGTACACAACAGGATAGGCAGAGGGAATTCAATGTTAAGATACTCCGTTTCCCAGATTTTTTATATTGATATCTCAAAAAGGAGACGATTTTTAAAATGTCTAAATATTTGTTTCTAATTACTTTAAGCTATTTTAAGCTTTAATCAACAAAGAGCAGGAAAGGCAGAGATTGTCTCGTTTCATGACACGTACCTACCCAGGTATACACAAGCGGAAAGAAATACATTATAAAAAGAGTCATTTCCTAAGTCACATTTGTACTCGAAACAATCGCGCTATTTTTATCGATAGCGTTAATTACTTCTGTAATGAACCTACTTTCGTTATTTTATTTAAAAAGGTGTAATTTTAATAGCCTTTACCTTGAACTGGTGATCTTAAATTTCAATTGATGATGACCCATAAAATCCGGGCAGTTTTAATCTCAACTTGTGTATTTTATTGGGTCAAAGTCAATTTTGGTAGAAAAAAGTATTTTTAACTTTATTCAGTGACGCACATAGCAGGGTAGGTAGAGGATACCAGGAATCTAGAGTTAAGACACTCCGTTCTATCTGTCTATCTGCGTCCTGTTTACCTGGTTACCAGCGCGCGAGGAAATAAAAATATTAAGCATTCCATTTCACCGAATGGGAATTGAATTTTGAAAAAATAACTTGTGGGTTCAATTTTTTACAGAAAAAAGAGTAACGCTATTAAATAATTTCATAAGTAATTGTTTTTATAATGTTCTACTGTCATTTCTTATTAAAGGCGAAACAAAAAAAAGAAGATTGTTTTCTTTCCAATTTTACTGAAATTGCGAATAAACGAATAACACGCGATTACTGCTAACAACCAACTTTTATTTCTTAGGTTTCTTATTACGCTTATAAAAATGTTCTGTTAAAATATACAACATACTTATATATGTATTAATAGTAAGGTATCAATAGTAAGGTATTAATAATTTTCTAAAATTTTATTAAAAAATAATTATAAAATGTAAAAAAATATCAAGTCATCGTAGCTCAGTGGGACAAAATCTGGCTGCAATGTAAATGCGATGATTATATTTTAAATTAATTTTATTTCCCCGTATTAATTTTATAAAAATAAAACAAGTGAGGCGTAGAGTTTTGCTACTCAATAGGCCACTCAAATAATACATTTTTTTAATATCCTTGAAATATAATATTATATTCATATAAAACATTAAGAATAATAAATATTTAAACTCTGTTATTTCAAAAACAGTCGCCCATATTATACAAGTCTCTGTAGACATTATGCATTTACTTAAAAGCGTCTCTCAAAGGAAATTATACAATAATTTACATAACTTCTGGCCCATTTAGTCGTGTTTTATGTTCTACTTCTTTCAGGCGTTACCGAGCACATTTTTCAAGCGTACATTATGAATTGTTAGGCTTTTGTTTAGCGAGTTTAATATTCACGAAAGAGGGAAGGAACTTGAAGTTATATTTTTATCGTCACGAAATAGATTTATACAATGGGTGTAAATTAATATTTTTAGTTATACAATAATAAGTGACATGACATTACGCCACGGCTTTCGTTGCGTTTACTCTTTAGAAAGCTTTATTTTGATATATCTTTATTTTTTTACGTCTTCAGCCTTTTCACTGCGTCGCAGGATAGGCAGAGGAACCCGCAGTATTGAGACACATTGTCCTCGATTTTATGTCTGAATTCGAGACGCAGCGTGTTGATTGAAGGGACTCAACGTTGCGATTTGTCTTGTCAGAGCGGAGAAACGCAGATAATTCATTGGCCCAAGTGGGGTTTATGAGGAGAGCGGGAGATGCCCACAAATATTTCTATATTAGTCAGTAATATTATGTCTAAGTGGAATAATGATAATCCAATATTTATTTCAAATTTGTAACGTTATCTTTATTGTCAAAAGGTAGAGATAGAGCCCTTGACTTGATCTTTATATTAAAATGTATTATTTACTTTCATAAAAACAATACCTATAAAATAAAAACCTTTAAGGATTCTTGTATTATTTTGAAAAGCACTTAAAAGTCAATAAGTTTATTTTCTTTTTTTTGGTCACAGATTGTAATAAAAATAAGTAATGTACATATATATAAATGCATATAAGTACTTAATATAAATATTTATATTTACAAAATCATCTTATTCAGGTGAAGGTCGCATAAAATTCAACTTTAGTCATGATATTCATGAGCTCAATGTTTACAGAGAATATTTAATTTTAAAATATTCATTATGCCTTTCAATACACAATTTGGTTTGGTTTGGCCGAGCCCAAAGAAATGCAAATGGATTCAAAGATCACGCCTTCCAAATATTTGTCTGTATATTAAAGCTAATAATCTGTTCTGGTCGATTGTTTTACTGACATCATTGTTTTAACTTTAGCCGTAATGACAAACAAAAATATATGTAGATAACTTTACTAGTTGTCACCCGCAATTTTGTTTGCGTTGACTTTATATTAAAATGGAATATTTTTCCGTTTTTTACTATTCCTGTAGAAATTTTCATTTTTTTTAAGTGCATCCTTACCCTTCTTATTAACCTAATTTCAAGCAAAATTTTAAATTACTTTTTCAGCCCAATAGTTTTATGTGTTGTCTGTCAATCACGCAAAAATAATAATATTATATCAATTTTAGTTTATATAATAAATAATATGTAAGTAAGGTATAGTATAAAATTTAATATCATGTGATAAATTTGCTTAACACAAACGAACGTAGCGGTAATTAAATGAAAGGAGAGAAGCTCGTTCAATTACATTCGAATGAATTAATGGCTCAAATGAAAGCTTTCAACAACTTTTAATTAATGTACGTATGATGTTGACGAAATTCTGTTCGAAATTAAACGTGAAATAATTAATTTATATTTATGTATGTTTTATCAAAATGAAAAACATAATTATTTTAGAATTATCGAAAACAATAAGTTTCCTTTTCGATATACGAGTAATTGTTTTATGAAAATATCGTATTCATTTTTCTTTAATTATCATAGCTCCATCATAAAAATATTAATAAGACATTATAAATGCTTAGGTCTAATTACAATCTAGCACCGCCGACATGACTTTCAAAGCTTATCATCAATAATAAACAATAATAAAATATTTGTTATTATGCGAGTGCACATGTCAGTAATAAAAGTAAATTATGTATGAAATGTAAAACAATATAATAAAATGCACCTGCGATTGTTTTCCTCGGATCGCCGAGCAAGCAAAGGTCTTTCATGGCACAACAGAACTTCTTATTTTCCCGCTCAGCTGTCGCATTTGGGAGGAACATGGACAATATGGCGACGTCCTCATTGTTTTCCCGGGCCCTCCGTATCCTCTCCTGCCCTACCGTTTTAGTTGTCAAGTGTAGACGCGATTTAAAATCATCACTTAACACGTCCGCCGACATTATAACTTTATTTGTAAGAACTGATATTTAATAATTTACTATAATAAATCAATTATTTAAATAATTGTAAAACGTATTTGTGAAAATCCGATTTAATCTGTGAGCGCGGGAAACTTGACAGTTTATTTTTTTTCACCGCGTGTGCAGGCTTCTCGGCTTGCGTCGCGATACTGACTGCCGTGTCCGAGTTCGTGTAGGATGTAGGATTGTAGGCTGTAGTGTGTAGATTGAACTTAATTGATCAAATACGATAACGCGTTCGGTTTCTTTTAACTTACAATAAGGAAGTAATAGAATTGTTAATTAACACAGTGGAGATGCCGACAGGAGAGTTTGCAATTGCCCTTAATTTTGTATGACACAATAATAACATGTTTTTTAGCGCGTCCCTGACACAGATGTGATAAATTGATTTGCTATTATTTAATAATGCGTTATTATGAACATACGTGTATTGTGTTAAAGTTCGTTGATGTAATATTTGATTAAGTCTATAGTAGAATAGCAAAACTTTATACATAAATAATACAGCTTTAAGATATCTTTCTCTAAAACTAAGTACTTTCACTTATGATATCTGAAATTACTAATCTCAAGACAATAACGGAAATTGAGTGTTCTATTTTGTATGATGGTAAATATATTGATTTATCTATCTTATGACGTTTATATAAACTGAGTGTGGGAGTAAACGCTTTTTGCCTTTATTGCCTCGCTATGGTATCGTGGCAAAATGCGGCGTTGAGTTCTCCTCCTCTCCTCAACACGCAATGGCTCCAGAATTCGACGGAAAGTGGGGAAATTATGTTTCATAATGAGGATATAGTGTCTTAACACTAGGTCCTCTATATGCGGTATACATCGTAAAAATATTTCTTTTTCGGGGAACGGGGGCCGCAAGTAAAAGCAAGTGACATTTATTTTGTCTCAACGACATTGCCGTATTCCATACATTATTCTTTGCGTAATTATTTATACACGTATGAGTTCTAAAGTACTTCCATATAAAAAAAGTAAAGAGGGAAATGTTGGAAAGGAATCTCTTAACCAAAGCGCACTCTTAATCGCCTAGGAAACGTTGAAACTGGCAACCTCGTAAACAACTCTTATTAGTTTAAACGTAAGGGTGAAATTTGAATAACCGTATTTATGTATACAACGACTATATATTATGCTAGTGAAAACTGAGATTAATGAAAGCTTCAAACGAAGCAAAAGTATTTTATACTCCTAAGGTGTACAATTTTAGTTTTTAGCAGAGCAAAATTTGAATGATCTGTTATAACGTTGTTTGTTTTGTTTGCAATAAATATATTTATTGATATAATCTGTACAACAATATAATAAAATATTAGCTTGTTTTATAATGGGTATAATAAATAGATTTTAAAAGCAAAAAAGTAAGCTATAGCCATATGCAACTGTTGAGTTTCTTGCCGGCTCTTCTCAGCAGAACTGCCTTCCGAACCGGTGGTAGCTTTTTGTTCATATGTTCATTCGACGATTAAAAAGTACTTATTATAAGAATTATCATAATATTTTCCTTACAAATGAAATAAACCATAACCAAAACATGCCTTGAAAACTCGTCAATTATATTATACGATTTGATGGACTTATAATTTACAAGTAATTAAATAATAATAAAATTTAAATTTAATAATTAAATTTTAAAGTTTATCATAACCTCGCTGAGGAATTTGGATCAAATTCACGGTCAATTATTAAATATTCATATACATAATATGACACTTATTAAAAACCCTATATATGGTAATTAAATAAAATTACGATTTTTATTGCCTTTATGACATATTTAATCGCTTTATCCGCATAATTTAAATATAAAAGCTAAAAAACATGAAAGATTAAACATGTGCCTTGAATATTCATTGGAACCGCACTTCAATATATTCGGTTTATTTAATCTGTGAACGTTTACAACTCTAACGAACGCTGAATGATTTAAAGCGGTCGTATTTATTCCGCCGACAAAATTTTCATGCTTGTGATTTTTTTTTCGACGCCATGTCGCCGCACGTCTAACGATTCGGTATTTCATCATTTTAATCTATTTCACGCGGTTAAAATTCGTTTTAATGAAAAAAAATAACATAAAGTACTATAGTTATTATATAAAATATATAAGTAACACTTTTAAAGACTGCAAAATTCAGCGGGAAGTGGGGAACGGAGTATTAAGGACACTAGGTTCCTTCTGGCTGTCCTAATGTGTGCGACATACAGCGTGAAGTTGATTTATTTTTTTTATTCAAAGACTAAGTTATAGAAAAATATTTAAAACGCCCGTGCGACATAGTTTTTTTTTATGACAATATAGATAATAAATATAATTTTACACCCACATCGTGAGTCAACCATTCAGTAGTGACAAGTAGTATTGTAACAGACAATAACCTCAGATGGGAGGCATAAATTAATTTGAACGCGTTCATTATCTTTATAATACTCATGTTACTTCAATATTAAAATAAAATATTTTTGACAGATTAAGATGACAAACGTACAAAACATTTGGATGGCGATCCATCGCTTTGTTTAAAATACTACAAAAAAGAAATATAGGTAGAGCTATTTATTAAGTTTTAATTTTGTAAATTCTCATTGCTTCGTCAATGTTTTTAATAATAATAACAAATAAACGATTCTTTATTAATAATGATATAATATAATACTAAAAACAACAATAGGCAACCGCTAATAGAGGGTTTAATGTTTATTATAAAATAACGAACGACGAACGAGAGAATATTACTAAAAATTCAGTATATTAACGTGAGAACAAAATGTTTACAAAACTTAAATCCAAACATAAAATGATTTTCCATGTAGCTACGGTAATTTGAACTCACCGAAGCGAAGTTACATACATATTTAACGAGTTCGTGTGAAATGACATAATCTACTTTGTTTTCTAAATATAGATAATAAATATGACACACTTTTAGTTCTTTTTTGTCTGTGGAATTTAAAAGAATAAATTATATTTATAATAAATAGCGTGTCACTGTTAACGCGGCGGTTGTGAGTTTGATTTAAAACATATTTTTACTGGATAGACTTTAAAACATTTCAACAGAATCAACTTTGTTTTCAAAAATTTTTTTTTATTTTAACGTTTAACCTATACTTATAATAAACTAAGAAAACCATGTAAACTCAAAGCATGTTTCACTTTGTTTTGCTAAAGGTATGTCTACCGACGTGCCTAATCATAAACCGACGGCTTTCTACAAGAGAAAAACCTACAAGTACGTCACGTACAGCTTTTATCGCACACACTAATTAAAGTACTTAAAGCCTAGTACTTAAAGCTTAGTTACGGATTTTTCACTCGTGTGACGTCAGATATTCCGTAATTTTTTCAGCATATATGGAGGACAGAGTGACGCTAGTGTTCAGACACAACATTTCCCAATGTCTGCCCAATTTTTTGGAGAATGCGTGTTGATGCCGAAATTCAACGAAATGAAAAACGATTTATTGCCTCGAATCAGGATCGAATCGACAACCGTCGCGTTGCCACAGATGCATTCCAACTGGTTCACGACGGCCACTGTGTTATATATGACAATCAACAACAAAATTAATAATTATCTAGGTATTATTATACTAATATTTCAACGAAAAAAAATAAATACATATTAGTATTGATCGATAAAAAGTATGTAACGGTCAAAACACTAGCATTTTGCCAAATCACGACACACTATAACGGCGATACATCCTGAGCCACAAAAACGCCTGAATCGTGTCGAATCGACTTTTATTTCCTTTTAGTATTATTTTTGATCCCATTGTAATGGCGTTTAGACATGTTTCAAAATAAGCATTGGTTATTGTGTTATATTCTATAACAATAAATTAATATAAGTCTTCTTTAAAGATGTTTTATCTCTTCAGAAATAAATCACACCCCAAATTTATGTTTTCTTTTATAGTGTTCTTTGTGATTCTATCAAGTTGAGAACAGAATGTCATTTAACTAAATTATATTTGCTCTAGAATGTCTTTTATATTTAAAAAAAATATTAAAATGTTAAAAATATTTCAAATACAGGCCTACATATTTAAATTATTTATGTAGTAAGCGTAAATTTTCTCTAATTTGTATTATTATTAAAATATAATTTTAAATAAATAATGATATTTTTTTTATCGAATAATTAATTAATTAATACAAAATTCAACCTCGGAAACTAAAACCGGAACCGGAATTATTACCCGACATATGATAAAAAACTTAATAAATTCCTAATAAATCTCTTCTTATCAATACCTACCTATATAATTTTAATTACAAGAATATTTTTTGTTTATTTATTTACTTTGACTTAAGTCAATTATAATTGATATTTTAATTTACTGCTAACTAGTGAGGTCCAAAATAATGACTTTTTGCTCATTCTCTTTGGATTTCCGTGACAATAAAATGATGTTATAAAATAACGGTTATAAACATCATTTTCATTCTATAGAGTTAGCAATGAATAACAATTGATCTAGTAACTGTGAATCATTAATAGGATGTCATGTAAGTTGTTTTCTAATGTGGGTGGATTTTGTGAGATAAAAAAATATTTTAGAGTTTAATTTATAATAAATATCTCCTAAGAATATATGTAAAGATATTATATGTTGTTTTTAAATATTAATCGTTTCTTTCTAAAGCAGCAATTATACTTTCAACAATTACAATAAGAAAATCCGATTTTTTAAAACAGAATTGTTCATAAATGAAAGGAATAATTCAGAACAGAACAAATTTAAATGGCAATTTGAGACTGCAGTGGTAGAGTCACACACTTTCTATCTTCGCCATATAAAAGTAGAAGGAACGTTATTTTGCTAAAATATAATTAAAAAAAAAAAGTAAATTCTTTTAATTCATTATAGTAAAAGAAAAGTAAAGAAAGTAAAGAAAAGTTAAATACAATATATTTTTGTTTTTATTAAAGAAATAACATCAATAGACGTGCCTCTTATTTATGGCGGTTGTATACAAAGCGACCTCCCGCTTAATTCAATTTATTTGTCCAATCAGTGTCCACGCATTCGTATGGCATCATTACATTCGGGTAATTGATCGTAGAAAAAGATTTATCTTTGATTCTATAGTAATGAACATTGATTAGAGTGTGTATTGTGAAATTAATAAGGATTTTTTTTTAAATTCACAGGGTAGACACAGGAAACCTGGGAACGTAATTAAAACTAGCGTTCATCACTTTCCGCCAAATTCTGTATAATTTGCGTGTTGATTGACGAAACTTAACGCCGTGTTTTGTTACCAGCGTTACCAGAATGAAAATATTAAATATTTCATTTCCTCGAGTGGACAGAAAAAATAATGTTTGATTGTACGTGATGATGAAATCCGGTAACAGAATTATCTAACTACTATATTGTCTATGCCTGACTAGCAACTACGTGAATTGTATGAAATAAAAATAAAATCGTCTGTCGATAATTTAGTGTTAATCGATATAACACATCACTAATTACCTTAATTACTAAAGTTCTGTGTTCCCTCAAATAAATCTGAACTAAAACAAAAGCGTTAACTAAAACAAAGTTAGTTATAGTACTTTGGAAATTAAACGTCTGTATTGAATGAGGGTAATTTACGTCTTTGTTTTGGAATAAATAGTATTCACCTATACAAGAGTGTATTTTATAAAGTAATATCCATAATTTCACTATGAGAATTTAAGTGGTCTATATATATATATTTTTTAATACATAGTAAAAATAAACAGTCTTATTAAAAGATAAGTTATTAAATATAATTAATTCATAAATATATTCTAAAGATTATCTCAATCACAGTTAAATGTTATTAACTTCATAAGATTTCAGTTTCATAAGTATTTTTCAGCATATTTATAATCAGTACATATTGATAACTAAAGAAACTACATAAAAATATAACCATATTAAGAAAAAATATTTTAAATGCCACAAAGTAACGAATCATGCTTATTGTAAAAGTCAAAAGTGCTGAGGCGTCGAGGTTGCGGCATTGACAATGGCAGGTTTTTTTCTCAAATCACCTTATACCGCCTTAAGTAGCAAGGGTATCACACTGCCCTTATACGGCCTAGCGACTTGCGGATACATAGGATGTTTGTTTTAATTTAATAAAATTATTTAAAAATTAAAATAATTATAATAATTTATGTAGGTATATTTCAACTTAGGGAACAGTATAAGTTTCATCAAAATCCGTTTAGTAGTTATTGGAAGGGTTTATTCACGCGTTTCTTGAGGGGAAATACATTTAACAATGTATCGGATATTTTTTACTTATAGTAGTAAAAAGTTATAGAAAACGATATTTTTTTAAATTTTTTCTAAATTTTATTATTATTGTTAGAATTTAATATTTTTAATTCTTAACAACGGTGTGTCATAGCTGTCGCAGCGGTGAGTCAAGTGATAGAAGCATATGTTCCGCTAAGCCCTGTCGATAGTAATTTAAGTCTATATTCTCAGATCGCGACATCACACCATATATGGACGTGAATGATTTAATGTCGTCGTAAATAAATGTTTGTATAAATAAATTATTATAATATAAATATATAAGGATATATGGTAAGTTATTTTATTCGAAATGTTACTTTTATTCAATTTTATGGCTTATTAGAAGACAAGGAAGCCCTCCAATTAGGTAAAAATTAGTTAATTCACGCTTTATTTAGCATATAGCAGGATATTCATAGGGAACCTACTGTTGATTCCGTTCCTCACTTTCTACCCAGTTTTCAAGATATCAATGAGGCGGAGCTCAACGGCGGTCTTGTTCGCCAGCAGCCAGGAAGTGGAAACTATTTACCTTTCCGAGTGGAAATCGTACCCACAACCGTCGCGGTTACAGTAAGAATGATAAAGAGAATAAACACAATGTGAGTAGCTCAAGCCATTTTTTCTTATTTATTTTCCAAAAAATTATACGGCCATGAAAACTATTTTTATTTTATTGAATAATATTAATTAACATTAATTTAAATAATAATAGGTAATAAAGATATTGTTTCAAGTGGCACAATAATTGCAATAAGTTTTCCATTGCGCCTTGATAACATAATTAATTTTAGCTAAATAGATAGTGTTTTTAATGCGAGCGGAAAGTGGAGAACGGAGTGTCTTAACACTATTTCTATTATTTGTTAAACCATTGTAATTATGTCTTAATTTTTCGCCAGTGTTCTAATTCAGTTACAAAATATAGTTTAAATTAATCCAGTGGTTCAACCATTAAAAGCGAACAATTAAAGTATATTTATAAAGTAATAACTTAACTTTAAAACTCGCGCATATCTCTAAAGCATTTACTAACAATTGTAACAACAGACTGAGATTCATATAACATTATGTAAGAACCATAATTGTCGTCCCCGGGGGGGAAATACCCTTTAATTTCAGTTTGCTTTGCGACTAGTAAAAAGTTGAAAGGACTCCTAATTAAGCTGGGCCCGTTTAATATTTCCACGTCGGGTCGGATTTACAAAAGAAAAGCGACTCGACTCGACTACAGTCTATTCAAAGTTACAGTCAGTTATTTATATGATGAAATTTAAATGTTTCATGAAGGGATTTTAATGAGATAATTAATTTGGTGGAGATATTTTAATGAGTTTCGTAGTTAATGAACTTTTTTTTAAATGATATTTGGCATATGTAAGGTGTTTTCCCAATAATAACGTGTTAATTATTAGTTTGAAAAATTGCATCATTTTAAATATTATAAAATAAACTGGGATTCCGTCCGTTCCCTTCCTGGGATGTAAAGCTGTAGTGTTAAGACACCTCCTTCCCGTGTTAAGACATTACTTTCCGCTGACTTATGGAGGCATTGCGCATTAGGTAGCGGAACTTAACGCCGCGCTTTGCTTCTACACCAGAGGGAATAAATAAAAATATTAATTATTTCATTTTCTGGAGTAGGAATCGAACCTACAATATGTGCTTCTCGTGCCCCTGCGCCGCGATTGGCCTCAATTATTTATTTTAGTCATATATCGCGGTAAATATTTTTTTATCTCTCAGGCTCTCTTTTATCATGTTGCTATATGAAAAAATGCTGAAAAGAAGTCGGACAAGATATCAATGAACTCACCAGCACGGAACACTTCTCCGCAGCCATCGCAGCGGCTCGCGAACTGCGCGTCATAGCAGTTGCCGCAGTAGATCTTGTCGAGCTTGGAACCAAACTGTTTGTCCACGAGAGACACGCGACACTTCGCGCAGATGAAGCACGCTTCGTGCCAGTGTTTGTCCTTGTAGGATAAGTCCTGTAAGAAATTATTGAAATATTTACTTGCTGGTACAAGTTTGTCCAAAATCGCAGTAGTTTTCAGTACCAATTCCACTTATATTAGTCACATTGGAAGCGTTAAAAATATTGACAGTGACGTTCCCAGCTTAGAATGATTAATGAGTTTGAAGTGGTGAGCAAATATTATATGTATAAGTAAATGTATATAGAATAAAGTATTCCTAAGACGCAATATAACTGGAAAAACCACCCATTAAGTAACTAAACAATAAGTTGTGGGCGTCACTTAAGATTATATGATATAATAGGAGTGCACAGGCAAAAGTAGGTACTATTGAAACAATATGAGAAATTATTCCTACAAAAACACTAAAAACAACTTATTTGTTAACTTCATACAAAACTAACACAAAACGTGAAAATTTAAAATATTTCCCAGTGTGCATGTTATTCTAACAAACATGAGACATTATGTAAACACTCGCCCTTAACTAGTTTACGGCTGCATCTAATTTCAGAATTTCAAAATAAAGCCCCCTCATTTAAAGTTCTATTCTTGGCAGCATCGCGAGATGAATCTGATACACGCGCTCTTTAACCAAAGTGGATGTCGTAATGTCAATAAAATATGAAAACTTATTTTGTCGATTACGAAATGCTAAGTGCTGTTTGAATCATGCATAAATCTTAAAAGAATCGCCTGACCGATCCACCCGCGACTGTTCAAGGTCATAACTAAACGAAAACATTACAATGATTTTGTTTCCGACCCAAAAATAGTATCTTCTTTCAGCTTCATGTAGTAGGGTAGACAGAGGAAGCCTAGTGTTATGACACTTCACTGCCTATTTCCGCCGAATTCTGTAGGCATTGTGTATTGAGTGGTGGTACCTAACACCACGTACTTAAGAGAAAAAGAAAGAGCGAAGAAATGAAAATATTAAATATTTCATTTTCTCGAGTAGTAATCGAACCCTCATCAGTCGCACGCTTGTACCCCTGCGCCACTGCCATCAGCGCCCTGCTGACTGAACTCCAAAAATAGTATGTGATCTGCTATATGTTCTTAGTGTACATTTATTGCAGTCTTATGCAAAATGCATAGTTAACGCTCTTATATTACGTAAAAATATTTACAAGATTATGCATTTTATTTACCCAGTAGTGTTTTTTATTTTCAAAAAAAAATATGTAACCTTAATCTTAAAAATCTATTGAGGATCACATTTGTATATTCACTAAATTAAAATTTCATACTTCACTAAAATAGTTGGACTTCTATCATTTTGCATAGTTAAATTTCACGTTTATTCAGAATGAGATAAACATGAAAACAAATTTCACATTTGAAGCCTTTTATCGTCGATGACTTTTATACCATCTTGGCGTACAGTTCAAAGTGATTTGCTATACAATTGTAATATTGTAGCTGTTTGTTCTAACGGGAGTAGTCATTCGTCAGTTGAACGTATAGGTATACTCGACGTTGGCAACGTTCGGCCTGGGGCCGTGTGCAGAGGTACGCCCAAGAATCTGGGCCGACTGGAGTGACAAAACTAAATTTGATCACCAACAAAGCTTTGCAATGCCACTAACTATGATTCTGATCTAATTTTGGGATTATTTAATGTGAAGTATAAACAAGCTAACAGCCATACAAGATACAAATTATGAGTAAATCAACTTCTCAGTTTAGTAGACCTTGGTAAAGGCAAAGTGGACATCAAAAATTCAAATTCAAAATGTATATGCAAATATATGTATTTTTCATTTGTAAAATGTATAAGCAAATAAATGTATTTTTGAGCCATCACATATAACTATCGCTTAAAAATATATTCCGTCAGCCAATACATTTAAGTGTATATAAAATGAAACGATTCATTACAAAACTCAGTTAAATGTAGATAGATTACCTTAGAATCGATGCCGATGGTCTTGCTGCACTCTTCGCAGCCGTTAGCGAAAACGCTTTCGTAGCAGTTGATGCAGTAGGGGTGGTCATCCCTGAGCACGTAGCGCTGTCCGGTGAGGGACTCGTCACACTTCCAACAGCAGAAGTGACCGCTGTGCCAGTCCTTGTTCATCGCCTTGGTGTATTCGCCGCTGAAAATAAGCTGAAAGAAATTGTCTTTATTAATAATTTGTCCTAATTGTATAAAAGTGTATCGTTTGTATGTTTTATTAGGTAAATGTTATTTTCCTAGTAAAATTATTCTCCATAATTTTCGGTGTTCGTAGTTATTTATAACATATCATATTTCGCGTAAAGTATAACATAAAAATGTACAGGCTTAAAATGTGTATTAAGAACAAAAATTTAATGATCTTAAAATTTAATAAATATACCTTAAATAAGGTTGGGTATGTGAGGGTGGCCAGACGAAGCCTAACATGGTAGACACTATATATGGTCTATTGAATCGAACACTACAGACTACAGACGCACTGGTCACATCGCACTATGCACGAGGGTCAAGGTTTAGGCCACCGCTACACATACCCATCGTCGTTGGAGGTGGTGGTGTTGGTCTGTTCCAGTTCTGTCACGGTGACCTCACCATCCTTGGATTCCCTACGCTTGGAGGTCTTTTTGACCTTCCTGGTCTTTCTTTCGGTGGTCGTGTATTGGACTTGAACGTCAACGTCAGCCATGGCTAGGATTTGGCTGTTTTGCTAAATAAACGATATCACCGAACGCGGTCGCGACCCGATTTCGAATGGCGAGAACCAGTGGGTGAATCGCAGGAATTATTCCAGAATGTAAAGCGCTCGCACCGGTGGGGGGAGATCAGGATTTAAATTTGGATGAGTGACGGAGAGGGCAGGTGCGCGGGCGTTCTCGAGCGTCCGGGGAATCGCACGTTTACTTCGATAACCCGATCAGTTACCCCACATTTGAAGACTTTTAAAGGCTCCGAGATGATTTGCTTGCACTTGTGAATATAGGCCGATTGCTTCTGAGCTATTGATATTGAATTAGGATTAAAAGTTCCCAATCTGCATCTGTTTCATTGTATTTAATAAACGATTACTGATTTATAAATAAACATCGACCTAAATACATGTTACAGATGCATTCAAATAGATGTATTTTCAAGAGTTCGACCCTATCCATCGTCAACTTGCAGATCAAGACGTTATGAACGATTCGTTAACATCACGAAGGCAGCCAATTATAATGTGACAAGTTCATTTTATTGTCATCACGCACCTCCCGCATTTTCGTAGTGCGTGATAATTATTAGGTGATAAGATTCTACACTCTCTACTTTACGCAATTTATAATCATTTTTGGTATGGGCATCCAATACTGTACTTTATAATGTATATTTTTTCCTAACAAGGTATTTGATTTCGTAACTTTTGATGCCAATTTTACTACCAACCCGCATAAGAAACCTACATAGAGTAATTGATTTTATTAAACGTAACGTATAAATAATCCGCATTTTAAAATTAACTTTTTTTTGTTCACGCTGTGTTCCGTAGGGAGAGGGAACTTGGGAATTTAGTGTCAAAATACTCCGCTCCGAGTGGCGGAATTCAACGAAAGAGAGCGAGGAAATGAAAATATTAAATATTTCATTATCCCTAGTGGAAATCGAACCCACAACCGTCGCGTTTATAGTCGTGCCCCTACGCTACGACGGCCTCAAACTTCCTAGCAAATATTAAAATACATTATAGTTACAGCAATAGTAAAAATAACAAACAGAAAAGGCATCAAAGCGTGTGGATATTAAAATATTTTGTGCCAGCGTGCATTTGTTCACTTTATTAACCAACTTCAGAAAAGGATGTTATAAGTTTTACATGTATGTATTATAATTATGTGATATTGTTGAGATGGGGTAATATTTCATTAGGATGTATTTATGTTTGCCAAATAATTTCTCGTAAGTTATAAAAAAAACCATCTTTACGCTATACCCCGCACACACAGCAGGGTAGGCAGAGGGAACCTAATGTTAAGACACTCCGCTTCCCACTTTCCGCCGAAACCAGATTTCCGCCGAATTCTGTAGGCATTGTGTATTGAGTGGCGGAACTCAACGCCGCGCTTTGTCTCGACACCAGAGCGAAGAAATGGACCAGTCGATTTTACAGTCACATTTTGTGCCCCTGCGTCACGACTGGCCTCGAAGTGTAAAAAAATATTAGTTTACTGATTTAGCTTCATATAAAGTGTATCTAACAATAAAAAATTGAATAATTTGTGACTATAATATATACTAATTATGCCAGATAATAGCACATCATCAGATAGTAGTCACATTCGAGAAATATTTTTGTTTCCTTTCTTTCCAAAACAAACAAAAAAATTTAGACCATAGGTTAGACTAATCTGTGATTTAAAATTCCCTATGTCTACATATTCCGTCTCTAAAATTGCTGATAATAGAATAATCTTTGATAAATAACTTTGAATATTTGAAACACTTATATTTAATTTATTTTGGTATTCCGGCTACGTTAGACAAAACGTGGCGTTGAGCTCCGCCATCCAACAAGCAATGAATGTCTCGAAAATTAGGCGGAATGTAGGGGACGGATTGTTTTGACAATATTTTCCATAATACTCTAGAAAAACGTGAAGCTGATCATTATGTCCTCTATTCCATACAAGGATATAAACTAATTTCCCAAATTCATATTTTTTAGCCTCTCTAAGAAAATATTTTCATTCGTTTTCTCAGCAGAAGTAACGAGCCTACCGGATGCTATTAGGCTTCGTCACATATCGACGCTGCCTTCATTTTTGTCTAGACGCAGCAGGTCGATGTCTTAGCGGAGAAGGTCTTGGTCAACGTTCATTCATTAGTTTATTTTTAAATTTCGCTTACGTTTCCAAGGAGATGGTAAACACCTGTTTATGAAGTTTACTTAAAAGATATATTTTTTATTTTAATTCTTATAAAGGTTATGTCGCCGCTGTTATTCGATACTGTTAAAATTTAAAATGTAAAATTTATGGAAAGTTCTATCTAAAGACAATAATTAGTAATAATCTTTGCTTTTTTTTAATTCAACAACGTACCCATTGTCCCTGAGTTAAGCTTTGCTTAAAATTAAATAATATGGCATAATTACTATAAGATATTTTTTTGGCGGAAAAAAATAGATTTGTAACATAATAAATTTTTAATAAACATTTTTCTTGCAACTACGCGCAATAAACCGCATATAGCAGGATAAGCAGAGTGTTCCAACAGTGTCTTAAGTGTCCCCTCTTTTCGCCAAAATCTCGAGCGCTTTGCCTTGTTACCAGAGCGAGAAAATAAAAATATTAAACAATTAATTTCCCCAAGTGGGAATCGAATTCACAACCGTTGCGTTTAGAATCGCACGCTTGTGCCCCAGGGCCACGTCAGCCTCCAAAAAAAGTCTTAAAAATATGAGTACTAATGTGAGAAATGCTCTTTTAAATAATGTTTAAATCGATATTTAATTTGTTTAAGAAGATTTTGGAAAATATTTATTTCTTTAAGGATTCCTAGAAAATTTTATTTGTTTATCAGTTGACTTTGACTTGGCGTCGTACTGTATCTAAATATAGACTATGATGAATATGCCCGGCGGCCGAAAATAAATTAGAAAGGGGATAGACAATTTAGTTTTGATGGATACTAAATAACGTTAAGAGAAAGTAATGGAAAAGGGAGCTCTGTATAACCGCTGTAAGCCGCTCTATATGGAATATACATCCATCCATACATCTTTGATATGATTGCTAAGAATTGGGTAATTATGTACTTGTCCATTAAGATCCTAGTTTTTTTTTGGTCCATTAATAAAAATTGACAGTGTGATTTTTTAAGAATTTTGAAGCTCGAATCCTTTTTACTTTTTTTCAGCAACCATGGTATTTATGTTAGTCTCATGTATTCAAATAGAAAATTACAAATTTATTAACAGAAAGAAAATATAATACTAAAAAAGGAACTTCATGCTGATTCCAACATAGCAAGGTAAGCAGAGGGAACATAGATAAATGTTTTTTAACCACTGAACCATCGAATTTTTAGCTTCGAGCTTTACCTATCAGAGAAGGGAATCAAAATAATTTGAATAAATACTCCCCTAAGTGGGAATCGAATCCCAATCAGAAAACCACTGTGTTTGCAGACTGAAGCGATCTACCGCGCCACAACGATCTCAAATATCGGTACTGTCAAAACGATATTTAAATTATTATTAAAATATGTCGAAATGGATAATATTTTGGCAAGAGGTTTCCTGTCGTAAAGATTTACTTCAGTAAATACAGTTGCGGTTACCAGTGGCGGTTTACTCAGAATGAGACGACCTTTGTAACTATAATATCAGATTCTTACCACATTTCAGTTGTATCTATAAACGCGACTGCGCATATGTTATTTTATTTTCTTGTGGTTTTGAAATTAAGAGCGCACTTAAAATTTTCTGGAACTAAAGTAAAGGAAACTAACGACGATTTCAATTTACGAGTCGCAGGCATATATTATATAGCTAAAATATATTTTAAATGTTCTGTCCTATATCAATACTACCATGAAGAGAGGCGAGAACAGAAGGTCGGCGTCACATTAAGAACAAGTGGGTCGAGGTTCGAGCCGAACGCTTTATTTTAGGATATCTTGAGCAACACAGTGTGTTTAATACTAATAAACCTTATTGGTTTACACATTATAAAAATATCTAAATTTATAATTTAAGAAAATATATATTTGATTACGTTAATTATGCTAGAATTAAAAATATGTTTGATAATGATATATTTTCGATGTATAATTTTGACAAATGTATAACTGACTATCTACTTCGTATGAATGTGTAAATATCTAATTTTTAAAAAGCCATTCTAAGCTTATATAAAACAGTTTTTCCTGTCGGAAAGGAAAGTATATGCTTAAAGGGATTATAAAACAAACTAGAAAAGAAGGGATTTATCATTTAATGTCTTTAATCAGTCATGCTCATAAAGCAGTGGTGCGTTCGTGCTAGATTAAAAAGCGCTTCTAATCTTCAATGTTAGCCCAAAAATCAACATCTTCTTCTTCTTCCTTTACCTCAGGTATATCACTAGATTTGTCATTCTCGTCAAGGGACGAAAGTTTGGGCATATCCTTGATAAACGCCCTTGCGTCATTTAGTCGTTCCTCATCTAGGCTGTAAGAGGTTGCTTCTGGAATAGTGCCTTCGTTTCGCCTCTCACGGGACTTCTCTCGCGACCGACTTCTGGAATAAGAACGCGCTGCTAAGTTAGGGGCACTGCCAAATCCAGTATAATTTTCATCTTTGTTCATGCGTTTGAATTCATCTTCCTCGAGTGAAGTAAATATTTTAAGTTCCTCATCACGGGACGCTCGAGAATCTCTGGATGAATTGGATGAAGACGACGCTCGTTTTCTAAACGATCTCCGTCTAAAACTCGGGTCGCTTCGCTGCAGAGGTCGATATTTAATCCCATCAAGAGATCTTAAACAAAATTATATATGAATAGGAAAATAATCATGTAAATGTAATGAATCCTTATAGGAAAATCGTGTCCTGAACGAATATTAGTGAATAGTACACACGTATGAACTAAAGATATAGGTCACTACAGAGAGTGGTTTATGATTTGATATTAATGACGTGCAATATGAGTGCAAAACGTCAAGTATATAAAATATTAACCTTAAAAAGTCTTCGCTGTACTTTATATCCCCATTTTTATCTCCACTATACGATTCAAACAGTATTTCGGGCAACGTTGAAGAAGGTGTTTTAGGGGTGGATTCTGTCGAGAGTTTTTGTTTATTTTTATTTCCGTCATCAAGGTTTTCATCAGGCTCAGGATTAGAATCTGAAATGTTTCCAGAAGAAGTCGGTGATCTGTTTCTATATCCCACACTAAAAGATTCTGATGAGTTCGAAATGATTGTTTTCGTTTTCGTTGGATACCTGTCTACTCTGTAATCACCATTTGCTTGAGCACTTTCTTCAAATGAGTCTTGGCCAAAGCTGGATATTTTAGTCGAAAACAATATGGCAGTCGAATTCGGTTGTCCGCCATAGAATTTGACAGCGGCAGATTTGAGAATTCCATTTTTATCTTCAGTCAAGCAGAGGTAACCTTGGCCCGGTTCCTTAGTCCAGTCTCGAGGTGAGGCGTTCGCTGTCTTTTGGAGCAGTCGTGTGTAATATTCGACGAGATCATTAAAATTGGGTTCCGTTTCTGGTATAATTCCACTTATAATATGCTTCATGCATTCTATAGCTTCGTGAAAGCCGACGTAAGATATGATTACTGACAACAACAGTCCCATTCTGTATCACTTTCGAAAGGGAGAGGGATAGGTTAAAAGTTCGATAAAGGGGTTAGGTGCAGCGATGTAACGCCGGGACTAGATATGAACAACTGAAATTAAAATGCAATACTTGCCAAAGATTGTGTCCACATTTAGATAACAGTTTGGCGTTGTGACCGGGCATTATTACGTTTGTATTGATCCAAGGTTGTGTATAGTCTATTGTTTAGGTCATAAAATAGACTAGCATTTGATTTAGCCTAATTGAAATCATAAAAAAATACTTTTTTACTTTTTATAAATAACAAAACAGCAAATATGCTATTCGTTGCATTATACTAATTACGAAATTGACTTTCAAATTAATACGTTGTAGTTTTAAATAGATAGATGGACTGAAAAGAATATACCAAATGTGTGCTTTTGAAAATCTTTAAATATTTATATAAATTTCATAAAAAGAGATAACTAAAATGCGTAAGTAAAAAAAATAAACGTACTTAATTAAAATGAAATATTTATTATTTTTATAAAAATATCTTTCTATTTTTACCAATCACGTTTGATTAAAGAATTTCATTTAGAATTTATCACGAGACTGTTGATTTTTATGCACAAAATGTCGGTAATTAATGGACAAGTGACAACTGCAAGTCGACATTGAAATATTTGGCAAACACCGAAAATAGTATTTTAATTTGATATTCAATTTTGACGTAGCACATGAGTCATCGACCTCTTTGGATAAAGAATATGTAATAAATAATACTGTAACATTTGCGCGCGAAACTATTTTCTCGATAAAAAAAGTACGAACTCAAAAACAGCGCAATGGTTTTTGTCATACTGCCAAAGATTTTATTATTATCAGTTACTTCTAAATGGCGGGATCATTTGATCGGGAGAATATTCATAAATTAAACGTGACATTAATACATAAATCACTTTTACATTATTCAATTTCACCGAATCAGAATTGCATTGTTTGTTGTTTAAGCTTTGATTTATTGTTTGATTAATTAGTATGTTTATTTTGTTCTTTAATGCGAAAATATATAACTATACTAAAGTCGTAAATATTGCCTCAAAATATTTTTTAACAAATAAAACCGACTTCCACCGGATCTCATAATCAGAACCTAACCAAACTCTCGTCAAACTACCCTTGAAGGGTATCCTTCCCAATAAAAAAAGAATCATCGAAATCGGTTGGCGGGATATTGAATTATTCATCCATTTGTCATACACTTAATGCAAATTTAAGACTTATGTAGCAAAGGTAGCAAACAAAAAAATGATAACCTCCTCCTTTTATAAAAATCGGTTGAAAAACAAAAACCGTGTTAAATGTATAAAACTGAATTAATTAAATGCGTAATTTATAAAATTAAGCCGATATTTTTTAACATCTTTACACATAACGACTCTACCGGTTTCAAATTCCTTAACATTACATTTCTTTTCTTTGAAACCTAAATTTTAAGAAAAAAAAATTAACATTGTGCTCACCGCATAATACGAGACGTGAGAGATGAAAAAAAGTATGTGTTAACTGTATTAGCACAAAAATATCTTCATAATGTTTTATGGTTCTTCTAATTACAGACATGACGTCACAGTGACGAAAGCTCGTGTATACATACAGCTTTTACTGAAGTGCAATGTGTAGGTGCCATTTTAGGTGCGGGAAATTGGGCGCGCTGTATCAGTGTTTGAACAGACACCAAGATTTATTAGCATCTGTTTAATGTAGTACGAAATAATTACAACTTAATAAGCTATCTTTGGTTTTGGTCTTTTAAGCTTTAAGTACCGCTGAATGAATCCAGCATGCCGCAAGGTAGGCAGGGAGATCCTTGTAACCTAGTGTTAAGAAATTCTCTTTCCTATATATACACTTCCGTTCCCCAGTTTCCACCGAATTCTCGAGTCATCGCCAATTGAGTGGCGGAATGGAAATGAAATCTATATTATACATATATTTTGCGCAAAAATAAAAATCTATGCACCAATGTTCAATATACGTACTGAAACTGTATCCAAGAATGATTAAAATTTATGAGAAATATTATTAATTGCTTTTCCTTTTTAACTTATCCAAAAAATAAAGAATCTGTGCCATTAATGCGTGATTATTTTTCATAGAAAGTGCCGCGTGCATCGCGCTGCCGTAAGTAGGAGGTAAAATATTTGGAACCATTAAACGTTGTAAAATGCGTTAGTAAAATAGACTCATCAACATTAATCGAATGATTTAAATAGTTTTTAGCGTAATTGCTTCTCTGAAATGTGATATTTGTGAAAAAATATGTGCTTCGCTCTGGTCTCGGAAACTTCGCTTCGGTGAAAAGTGGGTAACGGCGTGGGTTCCACTCACACCGGGTTCCCCCTGCCTACCCTGTTGTGTGCGGGATACGGCGTGAAACTGATTTGATTTTGATTTGCAAATAAATCATTGTTGCACCAAATGAGCGATATATCAAACTGTTAAAGTCAGAGCAACGATCCAAAATAAATTTAACTTGGCAAACAAACTAACTAAATAAAGGAATTGTTTATATTGTTTTAAATTGTTATTTATATATAAATAATTGAGATCTAACATAAAATATAATATTTATTATATGTGGGTCCAATTCTCTGATAGTATATAAAAACTGGGTAATACCACAGATTGGTTAGTAGGAAGGTAACCACCATTCAGTGCGCAGACAGAAAACAGAGTAGCTAATCAGTAGCGCCTTTCTGTCTATACCGCAAAATACAAAAAATTCTAATATCTAAAAATGACTAGTGCAGTTAACTACTCTATTACAATATATATTACAAACTGTACGCTAATAAAGTAATTTATAAAACTGTCTATCCTAAACGATCTATTACCGTAGAGTTCTGCAACCCAAAAAAAGTAAAAAAATGAAAGTCAAAGTCTCAAATTCGAGGGAAAAGTAGAGAATGGAATGTTTTGACACTACATTATCTGTATATCTCCTTGCCTACCCTACTATATGCGGGATACACCGTGATAGCTATAAAAACTATCCTCTTCACACCTAAATCAGAAAAGGCAATAAAAAAACAACATTATAAACGTGCTGCGTGCATATCGTACGTGAATATCCCGAAAGTGACCTTGCCTTTGAGATGGAGTGAAAGTTAGCGTAACCGGACACCCGTGACGTCACCGGCGCGGCGGGCCGTGCGCACCGCCCGCCTCATACCGGAGGGAACCAAGCACGTTACACTAACAATGATTTAATAATGAGAAACGCTCGTATATTTGATTACATTAATTACAAATTTTAGAATTATCGAACAAACAAAACTAAGACATCAAGAGGCCTAAATGATTCATATGAACACAATTTTGCAAAAAATTACAAAACATAAAATAGATAACTATTTTAGATAATATATATAAATAGTAATCTAGGTATAATATTTTATAAAGTTCCATAATTATATATATACATAAAAAAATAAGTAACATATTTAATTTAAATAAAGTCATAGTTAATGAATGAGTAAGTCTTCCAAGATTTTTTTTTCAGCATGTTAAATATCAATGATTGTAGTGATATTTCAAAGTGCATTTTGTAATTGAAAGGTTATTATATTATTTTACGGCTATTTTATAAGGAACAAAAACTTTTCTAAGAAAGAATTTTAAATATTAAGTCCGACGTTCAAGGTGCAAAGCCAGTACAATACATTGAACTACCGAATCTATTTTTCACGGAACGTAAAAACAAGAATTCGAATTATATAATAAGAAAACGAATTGTACGTTTGTACGCTACAAAAAATATATTTACGAGTTTTGTCACGTGGCGACGTCTGCCGTAAGCCACATGTTTCTTACGGCATGACATCGTTCGTTCATGTTTTTATCGTTTAATCCGAGTTGGCGCGCGCGCGTATTTTTCCTCACACTGCTGCTTGCTGGTGGGATAATTTACGTCTGCTATGTGTTTCTCAAGTCAAAACTAAATAGATAATGAACTTGAATTTAGATATTATTTCTTATATTTATGAAAGATTTTTTTAGGTTGTTGCTTTATTCGCAGGTAATTTTGTGCAGGTAAACACTGTTTTTCGCTACTGAGACTCTCACTCTATGATAAATATAGAGAAAAAAATTGGTATAACATTTTGTTTTAGTGGAGTTCTGTGTTTTAGTATCTAAACCTGACTAAAAAATTAAAAAATGCCAATATTTAAATTATGAACGTTGAAGGGAATTTGAATATGTAATTTGAAATCATGAGAAATCCTCTTCGTGCTTTTTTATAGAAAATATTAAAAAATAATTTTGGCATGCATTTTATAAATCGAAGACGATGCGTTGATGGACGTTACTGCCAATATTTTATTTATATTTAAAAACATTGGCAACGAGGCTGAGTCAACGACCTCCATTTCAATTTGTTACTATGAAAAATAAATTCTTTTTTGTAGCTTAATGTATTTTTTTTTGGTTTTCAAAAATATAAACATATGTACTCGTAAGTGTTTATTATTTACGATTCATATTATAATCCTCACTGGTCGTAAAGAGTACGAAACCCAAAAATGATTAATGGTAACAAGAAACTGGAAATATATTAATCAGGAAAAATTTAAGTGCCATAAGGTTTTCTCAGTAATATTAATAAGATAAATTTTATTATTATTTTTTATAGATATTTATATTTATATTATAAAACTTAATAGTTATTGTTGATTATTATTGTTATTAATAGATTTTTTTTATGTTGGATTGTCTATTTAAAGAGGAAGGCTGTATTACTTTACGCTACGACCAGTAGAAGCAGAACAACAATAAGTACATCAATACATTTATATAAATTAGACTACGCGAGCAAACCACAGGAAAGAGGTAGTATATTATGTAAGCAAGTAATTACTCAAACTATTACTTATGTTAGATATAAAAATAAATAGGTTGGAAAACATCAAACGTTAATTTTTAATGAGATAGATTTGTATTATCGACATCATTAAAAAGTTCGCAATCTCGGCACTATAAAGATGTAACTAATATCGCGATGGTTCGGGTCTTAATCGTGGTAATATGTAAATTTAAAAATATTTTTGTTTTTCTAATGAAAATTAATTTCTGTTACATAGCAAAGAAAAAATCACAAGAAATGCGTGAAGGAAAAAATACTATTTAAACCTCCCGTAAGCTTTCTCCGCATAGTTGGCAGAGTATGCAGAGTAGGCAGAGTGAACCTAGAGTTGGTTCCTTAAGCGCCGAATTAACGAAGCTTAGCGTAATGAGTGAGGGGACTCTATGCTACACTTCGTCAACCAGACGGGTAAATGAAAGTAAATTCTGGCTCGGGGAAATTAAATGATTATATCATTTCCCCGAGCCAGAATTGAACCCTCAACCGTTGCGTTTAGTGTCAGACGTTGTACCACGGCGCGACGGCTCGAATTGTACCTATCGATTTTATATTTACGATTATTTAGGCTATTCATTATGTTTTACATATACATTTTGTAAATATTTAAAGCATGTTGCACTTAGTAACTAATAAAATTACGTAATTTACCTAATATTTGTTGTCGACTCCTACATAAATAAACTTGTAGTGTTTAATATTTTATTACAAAACCGTATTTCATGAGAATCGGTGTTAAGGTCGGATAATAATACTAAAATGAACATCTAGTGTGATGAGTTATTATCGATCTATTTAGAAAATAGTTGGACGTATAAATGAGTATTATGAAATTAAAATTATATTGTGCCATAGATCTTTTATTTTTAGTAAAAAATGAGGATAATAATAAAAAAATAAGTGAAGAAACGTAAAAACACAATTTTAAAATAAAACCAACGGTAGCTATGGCTGTAGCTAGTCGTGAAATACTGTGATTAATGGTACTGAATTGCAATAGGATAATACATTAAATTTAAGTAAAAAAATAAATAAATTGGTTAAGGTTTAGTGTATGGGTTTAGGGTATAGTTTATTTAGTCAATTTTTTTTTTTTTTTTTTTCAACTTCACAGTCTATCCTAGGATAAACAGATCGAGTATCCTTTCTACATACATTGTAGCAGTTTTAATAATAAAAAAGATAATATACATATTATATATGTAGTATAAAATAAAGTGAAAGAAAATTGAAAACATGACAAAAATAAGTGTGAATTATGATAAAAAGAAAGTAACGTTTGTAAAACATAATTAGCACTTTCAATTATGAGACGTTACTCTTAAGAAAGAGAAAGGAATAAATATATATATTTAAATTTATCAGTATATCTTATTGCTACATATTTAATATATATTTAAAAAATGCTATTAAAAAAACTATTGTAATAGTAAGAACGCAAATGATACTTTGTCATCGCGCCATCTGGTGTCGAATAGATAAACTATATGATTGTACAATGATTTCTCCGAGAAAAATTAAATACTGTACAATAACTACTGTTTTAAATAAATTGAATAACAATATTAATTATTTATAATTTTTGAATTAAAATTTGTTATAAATATTTGTTAACAAGAAGGTAAGATATATTATAAACACTATTCTATGAAAAGAGGGATTCAGGTACAACACATGCTTTCTCTAAACATCACTCACAATAATATTCTATTACTGTTCGTTTCCGAACGCACAAAACACCAACGCGGGAAAACTTGACAATCGCGGAAAAACTTGACAATCGCGCGCAAATTTGAAAATCGAACCGTAACCACTTTTTTAATCACTGCTAAGGTTTTTTAAATTTCTGGAGGCAACGGCTGGAAGAGATACGTCCTCGATTAATGTCGAAAGAATATTGAGTTCACAGTTGGCGAACGTTGTACAGTAAGAAGTGTCCGATGTCTTGTGTGTGCGTCAATTATATTTATTACATCGAACTAGTGTCTATAAACAACCTCACGGCGACAACTTCAAAGAGATCGATCGCTATTTAGAGGGGCGAATAGATTCTTATGCTAGACTGAAGTCAAACCTGTCTGTCACTTCCGCCACATGTTTAGCGTAAAATTGGTAATGAAAAAAAAAACTGTCAATAATACTTTTTTAAAGATAAATTGAAAAATATTAAAATCGAATATAAAATATTTTAAGACTTACTAACAATAAATCACAGTCGATAATGCACTTGAATCAAATGTATTCTGACATGTGAGAGTAAATACAGTTCAATATCCGAAACTATGAACGTAATAGCTGATTTAACCTAAATCGTTTCAGATGCAATAGGTACCCGAAATGTACTAATGATTTGTCTAAACCAGGTCACCACTTCAGATACGTACAAATGTATATTTGCTTCGAAAATTTATAGTTTAACTTATCTTAATACAATAAATGTCTTAATATCAAATTTTATAATATGAAAACGTTTAAATCAAATAAAGAAAAAAAACATAATTACCTGAATCTTGGCTGTATGTAATTGTGCAGTGCCTTATTAATTTGGCTGTATTTAAAAAAAGATTTAATGTCAAAATTCAAAAATTCGATACACTGAATATCCCAAAAAGCCCCAAATGCGTGTAGTAGACGAGGCAATGGGCGAGTTAATGGTAAGGTGTGAATAATTCTGCACAGTGCTGTTACTATTTGAGTGTTATATTTATTCCATAAGCGAATACCGCGTAAACAGTACGAAATTCCAGTAAGTTTACTTACAAATAGTTAGCTTAAATATAAAAATATATTTTACTGTATCTTATACAGAAATAATATTCATTTTCTCGGTGTGATAAGATAAAGAACGGCGTTAAGTTAAGTTTCGCCACATAACAAATGACACGAATTTAGGTAGAAAGCTGATTATTTAGTATCTTGACACTACATTTTTTTTACATTAGTGCCCGTAAGTGAATCACATTTAAACAACAGTATTACGTAAAAAATGGTATTTACTTAACTTCAGTTGTAATGAGAGAAGCTCTCGAGCGGATGGCCTCTTTATGACTAGATCATTTGTGGTGTGTTCAATTAAAATGGATACCCTACAGATATTTAAATAATCATATTTCATTCAAGTTACCTATTATTTATATATTTGTTTGACGTTATTAAGAAATTGAACATAATGTAAAAATAGGGTAGACGGCACAGGGAACTAAGGCTAACTGCAGGCTTGCCGTTTAAATAATCTACGAATAGAAACGACATCTCAAGCGATCTTGAGATGTCGTTTTCAATCTTGTCTTCAATCTTGTTTTTTCAATTTAATGTTGAGAGTGATATCTCAAGGTTGATCTCAGAGTTGAGAGATATATAAATACAGGCCTTAGTGTCGAGTGATGTTTCGTTCGATTTTCGTGACATTGTATGAGTATGATGAATGGCGGAAATACATTAAATATTATGTGTTGGATTTGAACCCCTAAACCATCGTATTGACAATCAGATGCTGTTTCACTGCACCACAACGACTTCATAATATCTATTAACAGATTTTTATTTTTTGTAAATCATTTAAGCTACACAATATTTAGTACTTCACCAAGTCATTGAACTTCTAAAACTTCATAAAACAAAGTCAGCTACTTTCTCATGGTAACACAATGGTAACATTATTCTTTTTTTATGGAAATATAAATAATTCGACGAAACGAAATCGTTAAGTACGTTTAGGAAAATACGTAATTTGTAACAGTATAAATATTATATTAATTAATCGTATATGAATCATCTTTGAAATTTATTGATTAATTAAAAATACTACAAATGTAATTATAAGATTTAATAAAAATCCATATTTTAAGTAAAAAAAAAACTTTTTTTCCTCCCAAATTCAAGACACTTCTGTTGAGTGGCGTAAATAAAAGCCACACTCTTAACAAACCGGGGTTATATATTCCCCGAGTAGAAATCGAACCCACCATTATCATATTACAAGGAGCCACTATAAACAATTACTTAAATAAATTCTATTATATAATTTGGACATTTGGACAAATTGTGAAATAATTGGGCCACTATTATAACGATGTGAATGTGCATTAATTTTGAGATGTGTACGACACGTGTATGAATGAACAGTTGCACTGCATTAATAATATCATTTGTAAAGCAAATTACATATGTTTAAATAATTTAAAATTATTAAAGTTGCTATTATATCATGGAATATTATAAAATTAGGTGCAATTAATATTTAATTTACATTAGCTTAATATTTTAAAGTGAAATAATTGTTTTATTCCATTTTTATAAATCTTTAAGAATACTAAAGGGAAATTAAAGTTTAAGGACAGGGATTGAGTAGGTATAAAATAACCTATATCTATTTACTCTATCAGTGCTTCTTAACCTAAATATACCTAATAACTAAAGAAAAACGAAAATAAATCAAAGATAATTAGACTACCTTCCCGTAACGAATTGCACAGACATTGAAAACTACGCAGAGTAGCCAATTCAATGTCAATATATTTGTGAATCAATAAAATTGAAGTTTAACAAAAGTTGGCATGTTAAGCACCCATTACATGTATCGATTGGTATTTGATCGGTATCGGGACGATGAAAGACATCGCCTTGATATTTTCATTTCGTTTCCGCGACAAATCAATGCGGATAAGTCAAATGGAGAAAATCGGCGTCATCTTTATTA
Source organism: Heliconius melpomene rosina (assembly GCF_056956725.1). Taxonomy (NCBI): domain Eukaryota; kingdom Metazoa; phylum Arthropoda; class Insecta; order Lepidoptera; family Nymphalidae; genus Heliconius; species Heliconius melpomene. The sequence continues at coordinate 1,649,988 of NC_140401.1, read as the reverse complement.
TTTTTTCTTTGTACCTACATACTAATATATAAAAGACGATTTTACACTTTTTTTCCCGAATAGCAGAGTTGCTAATTACGTCTTGACTTGCGGAACCCAACGCCGCGCTTCAACCAGGGTGGAATAATGAGTGTTGATAGAATTTTACATTTACGTATGCTTATACGATATACCACTTGTGATTGTAAAATGAAAATATTGTTTATGTTATTTCCTCAAGTGGGAATCGAACCTACAATCTGCAGCTCTTCATCTTAGATAACATAGTAAGAGCAGCTTAGAAATCTGCAACTTTACTTTAGTAAATAAAATAAAAAAGGACCACTATATTCTTGGTAGACGGTCTAAATCTAGCCTAACTTATCGAGGTTACTCACACGTCGTGGCACGAATCCCTGTACATTTCTAACTAACTGTGCCTTAATTTAAACTCGAGTTGAAAACAACGATAACAATTTTATTTTTAATCATATATTATAATATAAAAATATTTTAAAATTTTATTTTGTCATTTCTATTTAAGTAAAACTATTTGGAAAACTAATATTTTTTCTTATTTAAAAAATAGTCTAGTAAGTAAGTTAGTAAAAAAAGCTATTTAGTCTTCATAAAACTAAAATAAACTTAATGAAACGTAGTATATTAACGCTAGGTTCCCGGATTCCCTCTCTTTTGTGCTATGTGCGACATATAGCGTGAAACTCACACACAACTAACTAGGAACATGTGTAAGACATAGGAACATTATCGTATTAAACTATTTATGTACCTGGCATATCTAAATTCAGATCACTATTATATATAAGTACTTCATTCCCTAGTGATGTAGATTCTATTATTAGAGCTGAGACTATAGAGAATTGTTTGAACTACGTACTATTTTATAATAACATGTTTTAGTTTTTTACTATTGTGTACCCCTGTACTGTGGAGTAGAAGGGATGCACCTTAAAAGATTGTCATGAATTTAAATCTGATTTGGTTAATTATTTATATTTATATCCAGTAGTACGCTTATCCTGAAATCTGTTTTTTTTCAACATGACATTTTTTTTATTTTCGAATTTCCTGTGTAGGTAGGTATATCGGTAGGAAGTGACGTTATTCTGATAAATTTTTTACGTACCTTCACGTCGTATTCCACACAGCAGGGTATGCGAAAGGAACCTGCAGTCGCTAGTGCAACACTAATTGTTTATAAATACATATAAAAAGGGCAACATAAGCGAGTGTTACTCATGAAATGACTCACTTGCTACCTCAAGTAATTGGCGGTGGTTCAATCATGTGATCAGAATTAGGTATTAAAATTATATGGATTATATAATAAACAAATAAATAGATATAATATATTAGTATTTAACTTAACGCATTTCTCATATCTTATGAAATAGGCAATGAAAACCCACGATTCGCTATTCTCAGAGTTATTGAGAGAGATTATAGAAATCAAAGCCTTATTCTGTTCGATGAAAGTAACAACGCAAAACAAAGTTTAATTATAAGTTTACCTATTTCTGAAGTAGGATTCATACCAATTGCTGTCAAATATGTAGCGATAAAATAATAAAAAATGCGATTGGTTTCAAAATAAATTTGTAAATCATAACCAATTTTTTTTCCGTTTCACGCCTTTTCCCATATATAGCAAGCAGGCTTATTGTTGAGATATTGCTTTCTCTTCGTTCGATACCTTCCGTGTATAGGAGCTCAATTATAATTTAAGAAAAAATAATTTGGTATGGATAAAACTTGTGTTTAGGCCTTTAACAAGAACGCAAGGCAAATGATAATTTAGATCAGTCCAGTAATAAATTATATGATAGCCAGTTCTGACGGTGTAAAGTATCTATGGTGTACTAGATTATATTATTGATCATAAAATATATTTGTGAAACAACGTATCGTTTCATTACTTTGTAAGATGTGGAATACTTGTTAGTTCAGATATTAATTAGCCTTCCGTATGTGAGGGAAACGCCTGTTGTATATAAGGGTAATAGGGGTGAATAGGGGAACTCAACACCTTGTTTTGTCATTCCCGAGTGATGAATTAAAAATAATTTATTTCCCCGTGTAAGAATAGTATTTACAATCATCGTATTTACAGTCAGGCGGTGTCCCACTGCACTACAACGGCTAGTAAAGAAATAAAGAATATATTTTGTATTTCTTACCTCATCGCAAGCATGACACCTCGGGTTCAACCGTTCCCCATAATGTCGTACGCAGTAAAGACGTCCATCACAAGCGCAGTACGCGAGCTCCACGAGGAGCTCGTCGCACTCTGAGCACGTGAAACACGCTGGGTGAAAGAATGCCTGTGAAGTAAATAAAAAATAAGTACAAAAAATAACATGTATTCCTTTATAAAAATACTTGTTATGAAGCTATAGTCAAATGATCGTTGATTATCAGTTATTAGATAGAAATTATTTAGCGCCATCTATCCACTGGCAGCGTAAAAAACATTTTTAGTATATACATTCATATTCTCGCCGCCCAACGAAAGATGGCGCTGTTGCGTTTTAAGAAAATCTAAAATTCTCACCTCTTCACCGATTCTTGGGGCCTGAATAGCAATATTACCATTGCGTATCGTTTTATTGCAACCCATACACTCGATCGAGGAGCCGTGATGTTGACATGCCAGTCCTGAAAAATTTTGATTCGATTAATATTATAATTTTGACGTACTACTGGCATTTATAAACGTCAATCATAGTAATATAGATATTTTTTTTTTACTTAAGTCTTTTTATTTACGGCCGCTATGTTGATATGTACAAAAAAACGCTTGGATCACTTCTATCGGCAAATACTGTAAATTATGTTACGATTTGATTAAATAATATCGACGATATATTTAAAGAAGGTGTTTGTTGAGTTTATTTACTATTTCATTAATCATTGACTAAAATATCTCAAAATCGTCAGTATTTCAATATGACCATTTTATAATGTGTTGACATAATATATATATACTAGTATAAGTTAATAAAAAAAATATTCCAACCACTCAACATTAGATGGCGCCACATACCGATATCCAAAGCAATTTCATTTCTAGCCGCCACAAAGTCTTCAAATTGTTTCCGATAGGTCTCTTCAATGTTCCTGCAGTGTGCTAAGGACAGATCCTGTTTCGGTAGCTGGGCGGCCAGGGCTCGCGTCCGCCAGGCGCGCCACGCCGCGGTCCCGGTGGCGCCGCCTACCGCGTTCGGCGCTCGTTCTGATAACGCTGACCAATATAATTCTGTCTGTAAAAGTTGTTTTTTTTAGAATTAATTATTAATATTAACAAATAAGACCAAGGGTTAAGTTGCTAGTCAATGTCCTAGCAAAATAAAGACCTGAGCTCAATGACAGGTCCTCTCTGCAGGTCCTCTCTGCTTATGTGGGGTAATGCATGCATAAATGCAAATACGAAAAAAAACTTTTTTTTCTTTCTATATAAAATTAATGTTTTGTTTTTAAATGTAAAATAAACATATGTGTAACAAGTGTGAATATTTGATTTTGTGATTAAATTAGAATTATAAAAGTAATAATTATGTTAGCAATTTTTACAATTATTTTGAAACGTATCTTGCGTTCTGTGTGATAGTTACACACACAAGGGGATACAGAGTGAAGAAAAAAATCTTTCTGTCTTTAAAATCATAGTAGGTAATAAACTTATATAATATTTTAGAGCTGAGTGGAGGTAATCACACGGTGATTACCATGTTTAATTTTAACAAAGATAAAGTTCATCGTTAACAAAGCTATCGCGTAACATTTATACTTAACTTTTGTTTAAGTAATTAAATATCGGCAGAAGGCTATCATACTGTATACAAATTACTGTGACTTTATAATGTACAGGTCAAATAAATTACGATTATATTAAAAATAAACTTTTACGTTATAATATTATTTTATACAGTGGCGAGGCAAGGCACAGCGTTGAGTTTCGCCATTCAACATGCAATAAGTATATCCAGAATTCGGTGGAAAGTGGGAAACGGAAGTGTCTTAATGAGAATGGAGTTAAGACTAACAGAAGGTTCCCAGGTTCCCTATACATGCACTGCTGCGGGATACAACGTGAAGATAAAAACTCTATACATAACAAAAATTTAAGGCTACTAAGAAGATATAATGTGATTGATTGTCGATACAAAAGAATCAAATCTTAAGTAAGTTATATTTTTGGTCTTTATGTATCTGTTTACATTTAAAATACAATATGATTTTCTTGAATATCGATCACCTAATGTTTATAATTTGTCCAAATACGCTCAGTGATACTTCTGTCCGAGAAGTCGGGGTTTGTATCCAATATCCTTAGAATAATTAGGAAAAATGAGGTTATATTTCAAGTCATAATATTAAAATACCTGTTTAGCAGTAAGTCCAGGTGGGCTGTTGTCATAGGAATGGTGGGTGCGCGTGTCCCGCAGACCGAGGCGGTCCCGCACCGACCCGAGCTCTTCGTGATACACTGAGTGCTGGAGGCGGTCGCAGCCACACGACTTGCAGGTTTTCCTGTGAAAATGGAAAATAATTGTTTAAAATATGATAGTAGTCAAAGTATTTATAGTATAATTAATACATATTAGCTAAACACAAGAATAAAAAAAACAATAGAAATGTAATGTAAACATTCCATCAAGAACTATCAAGAGTTGGAATGTTTTTTTAAATTAGCTGTTTTTTCTTTAATTTTTCTTTATACAGACTGTCGCGGTACAGGGACACAAGCATGCGATTGTAGCTTTGCTAAAATGACGTAAGTCTGGCGGCTCTGGGATCTTGGGCTACAGTAAAACGTAAACCTATCAGACATTAAAACATAATTGTAAATATGGTAAATATATGTATATTAAAAAAATAAAGGTAAATACTTAGGAATAAGTTAGAAACGTAACTGATTAACTCAATCTCACACGAGCGCAAACAAGACCTTGTACCGATAGTTGTGGTAATTTGATTTTACAACCATTTGTTTTGTTTCACAGGTATGCGCTATTCAGCTTGTTAACAACAACGTTAATTATTTCTAAACATTGATGTCACAAGCGCCAAGTGGCTTATAAAATACTGACAACTTGGTAACAATCTGGTGCTGTCTTGGTAACAAGACACTCCGTTCCCCATTCTGACAATTCCAATCGCCACTTTCCACTGAACTCTGGAGGCATTGCGTGGGATTGCGGTATCCAAACCCATGCTTTGCGTTGTTACCAGAGTGAAATATTAAATATTTCATTCCCCGAATGGGAATCAAACCCGCAACCAGTCGGTTTTACAGTCACACTTTGTGCCGCTACGCCACGACTGGCCTCTAGTCTTAATTTTGTATACCTATAAAATGCATTCATTATTTGAAATCGTTAAAATAAGCTAATTTATATGTACAGATATAAAAAAGATGCCAAACATGAAGAACAAATCGTGGGAATGCAAATAAAAGATTTTGTACTGTAATTAACCTCTTGTTTACATTTCTTTTACAACGTATTTAAGTGACATAAAGAGATTACGACCGGACATTAAAGAATCCAAATTAACATAAATCATAAGAACAATTATTAAAAAATTGTAATTAATCTATAACTTTTCAAGCGCAGTAAAAAAGATGTAGAACAAAAGATAATTTTTTTCTTAATGGATACCATAAGTAATGAAATAGGCACTTATGTAAAGAAATTAAATAGACATTATTTATTTTGAAAAAATACGAGAAAGGAATATACCTACTGAGTTATGACGAAACTAAATTTATTTTAATTTAAACATTTTTATACAATAAATAATTTTTGTATTAATACTTATATTTGTAATGTTTATTCCATATTTATTACATGGAAAAATATCTTATTTTTGAATTAAAATTTGTAAGTAAATGTTAAGACAAGTGCTACTCTACTTTATGTAGGAGATGCATTTTTAATTTGACATTTTTTATTTGGCATAATTAGTATTTTTATGGTCAATTACTCACAGCCCCTCAAAGTACGGCGGTTAATATTGAAATGCTAACAATGCACGACGACCGGCTGCCATGAGTGAATGAACACTGATAAAGTGATTCTTTGTACGAGTACTTGAATTTAGAGGCAAGAGGTGACATTTTAAAAATATAACACCTATTTTATTAGATCACCTATTCTAAAAAAAGGGGTATAGTAAATATTATTGTTTCGTTCAGACAATTAATTTTGGTTGCTTATTAAATATAGTTTAGACGAAAGTAACGATATTACAGACATGATGATTTCTAAATAAAATTAGTAAAATAAAGACAATGTGAATTGCTAGTAAAATAAAGTATATACATATTTATATCATTAGTGCGTCCTTAATAAAAGTACCTACTAAAATATAGTCAAGTAAATACTATTTAATTGGTAAATAAAAGACGACAAGGTGTAACCAGTATTCATAAATTTAAAGTTTTTCTATAAGCATTCATGTAAGGAGCATAAAAAAAATAAAAAAGTAACGAAAATTTACCTTTAAATTCAAATGGCACGTGAAATTTGTGGACAAGTCAAGGTTTTACGTTAACAATACGTGTTATTTTAATTTCCAACCAACCTAACCGCATTGTAGGCCACAGGGTAATAAATTGCATGGAAATTTTTAACTTTGATGTGGAAAGGAAGTGGCACACAGGAAACTCAACAAGTAAACAATGATAATGCTAGAGTTCATTCGTTTACATAGAACATTGTTGTTTTTTATTAAAATTATAATATATTAAAACATAACAAGCAAAAATTATAAGATATATAATATTTTTGTCTATATATGACATTTCTTTTTATTTAAATTAGTAACATATTTATTATTTAATAGCAAATTATGTTTAAATAATTACCTATGCCCATACATAGTACTGCCATTATAACTTTTAAAAAGTCAAAAATAAGATGGCGTCGTCGTCACTCAAATTTACAAAGATCAAGATATCTGCGTTAAAGCTATATAAAGTTCGCTCTACATAAAACAAAAAAATGGTAATATATAGAAATAATTCAATATAGAAATTTATAACAATTTTAAATTTACATAATCTTAAATATAATATCTTGTATGTCCGTAAGCGGTGTTTGCAAATGTAGCATTACAGTAAGTGGCACCGAGGGAGGACTTGAGAAAATTGCAGAGGGGAACGCGTGATTGTCGGTCTGTGAAGAATAATACCGTCCTTATATGTACCTGCATGCAAGAGTCGCTTCAATATGAGAACATATAGGTTGCAGTACAATTTTAACTAACCAAATAAGGAAAATTTCTGTGGGTATTTTTGGATGTAATTATTGTCAATTAAATCGATCAATCATAAATATCAATCAAATAGCAATAATACTGAATTTGCAAATTTATTTTCCTATTTGGTGCAACAAGCACAGACAGACCAACAAAATTCAAAAAATCTTCATGCCTTACTCTACTTATTTTCGTAAAATAACGTATTATTGTGTTAAATTTCCTTAAAATTTATTATTTTCATTTTTATTTTACAAAAATATCTAAGACTAAATGTTTTAGAGCAATGAATATATCTAGCAGTAATTTTAAAAATTAAACAAGCTTGGTTATTTATTATAGCAATTTCCTGTTCACAATGATCTATGTTGTACATTACACTAAGATGCAATTACAGCGGCTCTATAAAAATATGAATTTTACAAAGTCTAATTTGTCAATATGATAGCTCATTTTAAATTCAGCTTTTTTAAAAAAAAATCTTTATAAAGAAATATATGCAATAATATGTATATATTTACTTTGACAAGTGTTATTCACTTAGGTACATCACTATATTCTGGTGTGTTAATTTTAAATACCCTTGTATGTACTCGTATGTATCATTTATTTATTTACGCTCTTATAGGAAGCTAGCCAATTTTAATAAAGGAGTTACGTAATAATATTATTATGATGTTACTATTTCCTACTCGAGTATCCATTTCTTTAATGGGTTTAAAGTTAAGTAAAAGTTTTAATTAAAATAAAAAGTTAGGAGCTTTATTTTATTTTGAGCGTGCTTACTAAACTACAGGTAGCAAATTATTTCACGTTCAAATTTTATTTTCATTTTAAAGTAGCTACTACATTTGACCAGAGAAGACTCGGCCTGAGAAATTCGAGGGCTTGGATTTTTTTCAGTTATTTTGCAGGTTAACAATCTTTTATTAGTGATAATGATACCTCTGAAATAGACTAGAGCGACCATTTTATTCCTAAGGCGTGTTATCATAAACTTAATATTTGAGTAACAGAAAAATAGAAAAATGTCTTATTAAATGCTATATTTTTCCAATATTCCACCACGCGACCAGTCTACATTGCCAGAGATCTTTCTTCATACCTGAGTGACACCTTGACATCAAGCTATCACCAACATATCCACCAACAACATAACAAAATAACAATGTAAATATGTTATTTTACACACGCAATTTCGCAGACATTTACTAGTCTTTATTTATAGCTTACCTGGCTTACGTCCGATAATAACGTCATCCTGACGAGATTAAGTGATTCATTCTATTATACTGCCAATATAAATAGTATATGACCTGGCATTCCAGGTGTAAATTACTCCATTTTTTTTCAGCTTTAAGCTATAACTCACATATAACAGGGTAGGCACAGGGAACCTAGTGGTCAGTTTCTCCGTTCCCCACCAAACTCACCTTTGTACCAGAGCCAAGAAATGAAAATAAATGATAATTAATTTCCCCGAGTGGGAATCGAATCCACAACCGTCGCCTTTAGTCACACGCTTGTGTCAATGTCCAGAACGGCCTCAGAATTTGTATATATTTTATTAATTAGATGACACAAGGCTTGAGGCCATTGTGGCGTGTGAAACTGAAAAAAAAAATGAACTGTTGTTTCTATATTTATTATTATTTACGTTTATAAATCGCATGTTTAGTTGAACGCGGTTTAAATAAATTTGGTTAATCTATCACTTTGACAGTAACGGACGCGGACGTGAGGTTAAATATTGCTTCGTGGCGAATCTCATACTTATTTTAAGTATTTGGTTTTAGTACTTTTACTTGTCTTCTGAGCCATTTGAATTTTTAAAATTGTTTATTTGTTATTATAATTATCTTTTAATTATAACATGAATAGTCATAATAGGGCAAACGGCAAAAGAAGTATCCAAGCACCGGGCTAGGCAATTACAGCGTAAAATAAAAAAAAAATAAAGTTAACAGATTAGCTTCTTTGCCTAAATTTAAGTTGCCCTGTTATCAATAATTGAACTCTATAATTTTTAATTCTTTTGACTTAACTTAAGACATTTATAATTCACCCCTTTTAAAAATGGCTTCCTTTTACGTCTATGCCCTTGCACTTATACGATTTACTTATAAGAACATACGGTTAACTCGTAATTAATAAATATTTAGAAAATATATATATACCTGTTGTGAACACTAAACAAAAAAATTAATAAAAAATATTTAATTAACTAAAATATACCCTTTAAATACCTTTGAATAAATTATTTTTAGGATAAATTCCAACGCTACGTTTTTAAAAGGCCAGGATTGTTAGAGTTAGCGCGCGAAAAATGTTTCACGATTATAAAATATGAGTGTATGGAAAACAAACTATTAAAATTATAGTCTAGGTACAACACAACATTAAACAGAGATGTACTATTTCAGGATTACCAAGATTACGTAACAATATTTTACTGAAACTAGAGATAGTATTCCAAATTTTAAATAAGAATTCATTCACAAAGGTACAGCAAAATTGTAAACATTCTATTTGTGATTCAAAATGATATGTGACGGTACATGCTACAGGTTGTGGGTTTGACTCCTCCTTTGACTCTCGAGGAAATTAATTATTTCATTACTTTGCTTCAACCATATATCTCAAAATCTATGTCTTTTTTAGGCAGGGGGAGCGTAAGGTTAAGCAGAAGACATTCCGTCCAATTTTGTAGATATTGCGTGTATAGTGGCGGAACTTAGCGAGTTGTATATATCAGTCAATAATATTTTATAATATGTTATCGTTTTCGTAATATAAATATTGGTCATTTTAAAACATTTTTACACAGTATTCCTCTATCATGCGTTTGTGAGTCATAAAGATACAATAACTCACCGGAAGTTGTATCTGTATGGCTAAATGAAATTTGATAACTAATTATAACGTTTAAAAATATTTTACCATTATTGTGTTGTATTTATTATCGTATCGTGTAGCAGTGGGACTTTTGACTACTTGCGACGATTCTAGGTTCGATTCCCACACGAGGCAATGAATAGGTACGTACTGGCGGAACGTTACGTTTTATCCTTTTACCACAGATAATGAAATAGGATTGAACCTACGCAGCCGCGGCAGCAAGACGACCGTTATTTAAAAATATAATTTAAATTTTAGAAAATTTTAACCTACATACATGCTACCAATTTAAAATATTAAAATGGTTCTATTAAACACTATAAATTTGATAATATTAAAAAAAAAAACAAAATAGTATAAGTTATTCCGGTAACTGGCTATATAAATCAAAGCACGTAGTTAGCACAACAAGAGTACTATGATATCATCTAATAAGCTAAAGTGCGGCGCTCCCCGTGCCCACCTTAACCCTGTCACGTAAACACTATGAAATACCTTTACAGGTTTATAGATTTTTCTATACTAGTAGCTTGCTGCAACTTGGCTTAAAGATTTTACTGCCCTTTTAATATATTATTGGGAACGGAAATGTCTTAATTGGAACGGAGTGTCTTAACACTAGGTTATTTTCTAGTTAGTTTAGGTAGTTTCCAGGTTACATTAGCCGACCCTGCTTTGTGCATGAAGCTAAAAAAAGAAAGGAAACATTCGTTTCCCCACTTTCAACCAGAATTTGACGCGTTCTTGGTACGATTCGACTTCATTCATTTGAATTAAATTTTTGTGAAACAAAAATTATGAAATATCCGGACAATTATAATAATTTCAGCCATTTAAAAAAGAAAGTTTGAATTATTTGTTTTCTTAATGTAGTTTTTCAACCCTAGTGCTCACAGAGATTTTTTAGAGCGTAAACGCATATTGTATTTCTATTGTTCTAGACATTCTCATTTCAAGTATCTCAATTTATATCCTAATATTGAAGTCTCCATAGTTTTGCTTAAGATGTACGAAGTAAGATTCTTTTTAACAGCAAATATAGGTGTATATAGGTGTATAAATATAATGATGATAAATTATCTTTCTGTTATAATATAGCCATTATTTAAAATTAGGAACACTAAATAATAGTTTGTGTACCATAAATATGTATAGGTATTATTTTTGAACGTTGAAAAATAATAGCTTGAGGATATTTACCAACGGTTAGTTAAAAAAAGTAATTCTTTTAGTAAGGATAGAGAATAAATTGTAATAGTGAAAAGTAAACATGGCGTTTCATTGACAGTAAAATCTAAAGCTACAAGTTTCTACTACTAAAGTTGTCAATGTCGAACGATATTGCAAATGGACTTTTGAAGTAGTTCATCTTGACGATCGTTAAATAGAAAGCCTTGCAACTTTGTATCTGTTGAAGCTTATACTATACTTACACTTTTAATTAAAATATTTGTACGAAGGCAACTAACTTCCATAATTCATTTAAGTGTGGAGATACTATAAAAGATTTTGCTTAAATGAAGGCGAACGTTCTCGCGGCTTTCTTGAAATCATTAAAAAAAATACTTATTTTTATCAACTAATTGATAAACTGTTACATTTACTGTAGTACCTTATATATGACTTTTTATAAATAACACATATATTCGATTTTAACACTGAGCATGAGATTTTGTTTGACAGCGAACATATTCAAATCAAATAGATAGATATAAGGGGATCACGTAAAAGAATGATGACCGCCCGGAGAACTTGAAGAAGACGTTGATGACAATGGTCACCCTGCTAGGTGATAAAGCATGAAAATAAAATAAAAACGCCTGACCAAAAAGATAACGATTCTACTAGACTGATTAAGCCACGCTGTGTTTCATCATCCAACATGTAATCTTGCCCTAATAGCTAAGAGGGGGGAAACGGTGTTTAGTGACTAAATACCCTTGTTTCGCCCCTTTAGTAAAAGTATAAAGATGAACGAAACGTTTCTTATTGATGTTTTTATGTGAACGTTACCGCGATAAAATTTTTAAGTCGCGAATTTTAGCATTCATAAAATACGGTCGTAAAATCTTTATTTACACTGACTGACCTCACAATAATAAAGAATTCAAATTAAATTATATATTAATAACACTTTAAATTATGATATGCGAAATTGTCATAAAATATGAAGAGGTTATAAAAAGTTTTCAATATATTATACAGCTCATCTACTGTTTTCACGTGGCTCTGCTTACTGAATCTCGATAAAAATTCTGCGTGGTGTTAAGGAAGGAAGGATTCAAAGAAAGTTCCCTAAATGTATAATATTTGTTGTAGTTTTTTGTCTTAATTATCAAATGTTAAAAAAGTACTGACTTCACAAGAAAATATACTGAACAGATTTTGCGAAAAAATAACTGAAAGATTACATTCTTTCCTTTCTGCTTAAACTGACATATAATATAAAATTTACGTGTATAGTGGTATGTCGCAGTTGGAATTACACTGAAATGATTGTTTATATTTAAACGAGACTCATGTTGAACAATGTAGAGCATTAGACTTCGTCACTGAACAAGCTATAACTCATATCAGCCTACAAAATGAAAGTGATGCTATGATTATTAAATACAATTATTTCTCTCTCTCTCTCGGATAAGGCAATGCCTGGCGTTGAGTTCCTCCACACAACACGGTGTCCCGAACGAACGAAACGACGGGCAAAACCCCTAAAAATATACTTATTAGACTATTGAAAAGGTCATAGAAAATAATCATTCAAATCTAAATACCGTATTTATGCCCAATATTATAAATGTAAATATATAATTAGGTAGTTAGTAGTTTATTCTATATCGCCAACACAAAGAGCCACACATAATAGAGCATTTTATGGAACATTCACAATGTTCCCTGTAAAATAACATGATTCTTAATTCCCATAGCATAATAGCATCAATTGGTATGCGGCTGCGACGGCGCCATCACTGCAGCGGGTTCGTCGACTCGCGTACGTGCTTACTGATCATTTCTCTTAATCCTCGTCAACAAATCCTATACAGATTACCATATCACAGAAAGAAATAGAGTAGAAATTTAATATTTAATACAATAGAATAAAGACGAAAATGGCGTATCGGTCATCTTATAAGCCAAGAACTCACCATAATCTGCTGAGAGTGTAATTGATTGTATTAATTTGCATTACAAGCTGTTCGGGCACAATATTTATGAACAACATCGTGATTGAAATCTGCATTTATATGGAAAGTAAGCTATTATGCAGTGTTAGTTTGTGTTGAGATACAGGTGTGGTGACTGGTGATGCACCTACTGCGGGTCTTGTACAGTGTAACGTCCTATCGATGTTTTTAGATCAGTTTTATTGATGAAATAAATATTTTTACACACAAATATACAAGATTAATATATTATAATTAAAGCAAGTTTTGTTACCGGTACAATTATATCTTATAAACGGAACCTTACATAAGTATTTTCGGAATCATAATTAGACGGAACTTTGCTCTGAGAATATTATTTGTTATAAAAAATAAAGTTTTACGCTTTTTCCTACGTCGCAATTAGCCAGAGGCACGTAGTGTTAAGATATTCCTTTCGCCGTTTTCCGATCATTTTCCGAGACATTGCTTGTTGAGTGGCGGAAACTTAAATCTTTGAGACTGGGGGAAAAGATAATACCTAATTGGACTATTCTTTTTTTATTAATAAACTACATATTTATTAAGACAATTTACCAAAACTGGACTCTCTTTCTCTCTGCCTATTTTTCACATACTTCATTCGACACCACATATTGTCACTCCATAGGTACCTCCATGAAATCCATTACTCGATCGATTTTCATACGCTCACGACACAAACACAAAGATTCTTAACTATATTGACATAATAATAGCGTTGCACGATTCATATAGATGCATCGTTCACTTGCCCTACATACTGGTCATGACAAATCTTATTATCCGGTCCACAGCTCGCTTTGTGCCCATTGCGCTCGGCCTCGTGACATTGTCATAAAATATATTTGAGACTTGGTTAATAGTTCAAGGTAATAGTAAAAACTCATATTTGTTTTGTATTTCAGAGTACTACGCTACGATGAATATAAACTCATCAGATAAGTTATACTGTTGTGTAAATGTAAGCTGTCTGTCTCTCTTCAGATATTTCATTTGTTATAGCTTAACGCTGTTTGCAGGGTAGGACGTTCCATTTCCTATTAAGACACATTCGTTTGATAATTTTTGCCGAATTCTTGAGGCCCTGCGTGTTGATGCAGGTTGTGGGTGAATACTTCGTCTGGTGGCGAGGCAAAGCGTGGCGTAGAGTTCCGTCACTCAACACGTAATATCTCCAGAATTTGGCGGAATATGGAGAGCGGAGTGTTTCGTGTGTCGCTTAAACGTATATTATTTACCTATATGAAAATTTATTATCCACCTCTAAACAGTTTGCGTAGGAACACAAAGCCAAATATACATGACAGTTTTCTAAATATAAAACCAATATGCAGAGTGCATGGAAACGATACGGAACGGTTCGAAAAAATACGTAGACGATCGTGCTTTCAGGACGATTGGTCACATTCGAAAGTAACGGTAGCCAAGGTGAAATGTCTTTTATTGCGCTATACTGTTTTGTGTTATTGTATGTATAAGTAAGAGAGTGAGACTGTAAGAATTCATTTGGTTGAACGGGCTAATCTCCGCAACAACAGGTTTGAATAGGTTATTTATTCTTGTTGGATTGACCATTTATCGAGAAACGTTACAAGGCTATATTTAATCCCGTTGGTGGGTTCACCAAATGGGTTCACCATTGTATCTGCGGTAGTAGTTACAATTCTTAGTAATTTTCATGTAACAACGAGTGCGAAGCTGCAGGTTAACCTAGTCAAACAATAAAATTTTAACTTTTACATTGATATGTGCAAGTGCGACTTGCACTGACAGAAGAACTGCCTTCGAGCCAGTTCATTGTCTAAAATGTTATATTTAGACTTCATTCGAATATATTCTTTAGTTCTTGGTGTTGACTGGAATAAATACCTGTTACTTATTGTGTAGACACCGCCTAATTTAGGTATTGTAATTATAAACGATGTATAAGCAATAAGTTAATAAAAATGTATGCCTAAATTTTCAATTAAAAATATGATTTCTTTATGAATGTCACGAAAACCTCTTACCCTTTCTTACTATTGTCATAAATAACAAAGGCTTCACGGTCTATTTGAACACTCGTGAACATATAATTAATAGTATATATAAATATCACAGCCGCGGTAGTCACTTTCTACATTCCATTTTACTTGATTTAATTTATAAAAGCCAAATGTTTCAAAGACAAGATTAATTCCATACAACGCTTAGAGTGACACCACTGTAATTTATTTAGTCACGTCAACAAATATATACGTAATATAAACTCTCACTAATACTTAGAAGATGACGAAACTAAGAAATCGGGTCAATTCTTTTATAATGGGAAGATTTTGGATTTTTTTTGCACTATTTACAGCTTCTCACTTTTTACATACCTATTGCAGGGTAGGCAGAACGGCTTTCCTAAAACGTTCCCTATCTTCCACACAATTTTCTAAGACGTTTTGTAGACGTTCCATAGATGCCAAGATGGCCTCTATTCTATTATCTACTTAGGTACCTAATAATTTTGATCATGTTCCCGGTGGACGAGTGGCGTATTGAGGACGAGCTACTGGAGTTGAACCCAGTTCAATCCTATGTCGGTAAGCTATACTATTCCCCTAGGCAGCGTAGCCCCAGGTGTTCGGCCGAGCACTGTGAGTTTTAGTGGGTTTTACGGACCCGTAAATGGGTACTAATTTCAATAACCTAAAATATGCGAAATGGTTGGCTGAATTTTAATATATGAGTACACCTGTATAGCTTATACTGACATAGGCCTCTGATGCATTAGTCTGTTACGGTCACTCCATCAAATTATTTTAAATGAAATTAAATAAAGTTTCAATAAACACATAATTCATGTGAGATTTTTAATCGTTTACTGTCAAAGTAATAAAATATAGAAAAATATCAATGTTTTTTTTAACTAATAGAATATTTTTATGATATGCTAATTGGCTTAAGCCCAATGATATCGCGAAAAGCGACTGCCAGCGACAAAAAAATCAGCAAAAAAATAAATAAATATTGAAGATTTATATTCTCGTGAACAAAACTGTGCATTGCAGTAAATAGCGATTGTAAATTAAGAATAGATTTATGAGTATTTGTTTTGGCCTGTGATTGTTCGATCAGCTGTATGTGTGCTTTGGCGATGTGCGTTTCCGCCCGTCTACTACCGGCTTGGTCATTTTTGGGATTTTTTTATACTATCACAGGTGCCTTTTAAAAAGTGGCCAAGTGCTAAAACAGGTTTTGGAACCACAATGTGGTTTTCAAAGACCTATCTGTATACACCTGTATTGCTTGTACTATAATAGGCCGAAGGGTATAAATGGGAAACCACCGCTGCAGTATCTAGGTATTCTGTGATGGTCACTGCAGATTTTTTAAAATTAATTTAACGTCAAAAATTTCTAAATTTTCAAGTAAACATAAAAAAATCAGAATACTAATATCTAAATAATTATTTGACCTGCTATCTTTGTTTCCCTGTATTCAATATAAAATAATTCGTTCCTTCACACTTCGTATATAAAATAAGCCATCATCTAAAATAAATTAACTGTGAAACAATTGTTATGAAATAACTGTCTACAACGGAATATACAGAAAAAAATATTATTTATTTTTAATCAAGGTTGCCGAGTTGCTAAAAATTATGACAGTACAGCGGAAAAAAATGGAAAATAGCTTCACTTTTGTATAATAACAAAGAGATAATATAAAAAATTATACATATAAAAAATTGTATATGCAGTTGTCGTTTCTATATAGGTACATATAGGTTATCGTGACTATAAATAATGAAATAGTTTCAACTGATTGACTGACTGAATTTATCATTCATGAATATAGAAAAAATGCATTCAACATTCGGCGGAAAATGAGGAACAGAGTGTCATAACACTAGCTTACCTATCCTGCCGTGTGCGGGATACAGCGTGAAGCAAAAAATAAATTTCACAAATACTCATCTCATATACGTACTTTTATTAATAATGTGCAGCGATAATTTATTTACAAATATGTAGATCACTTCCACCCACGCGTCTCATACAGTGTACTCATTCAGTCAAACATTATGTCGCATTTTTTAAAATAGCACTGTTTACTTCTAGTTAGGCGAGCTGACAGATAGACAGAGTGGATTCGGAACGTATACACGTCCAATACACGAAAATAGAAATACAGTTATAACAATAAATCAATAATAAAAGTAAATGTAGGACCATTGTTAAAAATATGTTTTGAATAAGTTTTCGCTGAACTGAGGCATTTCGTATTGACCAGCGGAACTCAACGCCGGGCTTTTTGCCTTGGGCCAGAGCGACGAAATGGAAATATGAAGAAATAATAATTCATTATCTCGAGTGGGGATCGAACCCACGACCGTCACATATAGGTCTCTAGATAAGAAGTTAGTTTACTAAATATATCGATACATCTTATGCGAAAGAATCTAAGTAATAAAAGTAACCTTTTTCATGAATACTATAACAAGAACTAATGTAAGGTTTGAAATTTCTAAATATTAGAATATATTACCATATCACTGAATGGCGCATGTTTGCTAAACATTTTGGCGAAGATCCAAACATGTGGTACACCCTGACTATACCCCCATATACTTTATATGCAATTGCTTCCGTCATTCATATCTCATATTGATACTTGCGTAATGTGTTTTAACCAAAAGCACGATAAACCTTGTATTCATCGACAAATATTCGATTTTCCATCCTCACCTCACAAGTTATCTAATTGACTTAGATAAAATTCTACTAAGTTCAATAACCTTGAGGCTTAATTAGATAATTTACGGTCGTTTCGTTTTCTTAGAAATTATTCTTATAAAATATATATATATATATAAAATAGAAATAAATTAAAGAACTGTGCCTAAACACGACTCGAGCTAAAAAATCGGTTCGAATAAAAAAACTTGTTATATTATTCATCAGATGATATTAAAATTAATGTTAGACACGAAAGTATTTATTTATATTAGTCATAGCGTTAATCGTCTAGACGCCGCGTTAAATTCGTTACGGAAGCTGTTAAGTGTATCTTGTTTATATAAAAAAGTGAAAAGTCTGGCGATAGGATGGAGAATATTTTTAATATATATGAATATCATATCATATTTAATCATTCGGCATAAATGGCAGCGCTAGGCTCCAAGGTTCCCTCTGCCTACCCTGATATGCGAGATACAGCATGAAGCTGAGAGATATTATATTTGAGTGGTAGAACAAAACGGACGATTTGTCGAGTTACCAGAGCGAAGAAAAAAAAAAAAATTATTCCCCCCAATGGAAATCGAAGCGATAGTCATCGCGTTTACAATCAGACGCGACCGCTGCTCCACAGCGGCATCTATTAACATTTCACTAATGTTCATAATTATTAAGACTATTAGTTTTAAAAAGCTTACGTTTACGGAAATGGGGAAGGTATTATACGATTAGGTATTTAAGACATCGGTTATATAACGTGCGCATTGACAGACTTACAGTTATTTTTATATTTCTTAACGAAGCTTATACGAGTAAACCAATTTTAGAATTGTATAATTGATGTTCTAATTTTTAAATGTCATAGAGATGTCAGCTTGTAATAAATTAAAAATAAATGAAATTATCTTTTTTTTACTGTTATATAATATTTTTTCTTGCACTAGGAAACACATTTAAATCCAAAGTTTGTATAAACCGAAAGAACATTTAAAGAGATAAAGCATTTCGTTCTCTAATTTTAATCATTTTTGGCTTTGACTTCTTTTGAGTTGTCTTTTTTTAAACCATTTTTTTTTAAAAAGTACAGTTGCATTATTATCTTATTATTTTCAAGTTATTAGTAAGAGCAGTTCAAATTTGGTTAGGTTAGTGTTCGAGGAGCTCGGTCACTGCTACCAGCTGCTCTCATCAGTGCCTAAGACTTGTCGATCACAAGGCTGGACAATCGCAAGGTGAATCCATAGAATGCTTAGAAGATTGTTCTTTTCACGATATTTTAAAAGGGATTTTTTAAATACATTTACGCATAAGTTTATTGTTTACGTCACTGATAAACTTATACTTCATTTCATTCTCACTTCCATTATAATAAGAAGCACTTGAATGAAAATCAAATACAAGATCCATTTAATCTTTCAATGTGTATCATTACTACGTCCGGCATTGAGAAACATCACATTCGTATTTTCGGTACATTCAAAACAATGTAAAAATTGTATACTGTGGGAAGAATTTTAATCTACGAATTTATTCATTCACTAGAATTTACTATTTAATTTGGGTTACGCTCGACAAACTTAAATAATCTTCTCAGATTACCAAGTTAAGGCAGTAATTCCCTTAATACTGGGTAGAACGGATGTATGTATCTATATCTCAATTCTTTTACCGGTGTGCCAATATACAAAATATAACCTAAAACTTAGAAAAAGAAGAAAGAAAATATCTACCGTAATAAAAAAACCAGTTAAGTGAGAGTTGGACTCGCACACCGTGGCTTCCGTATCAATTTCAGGAAGAACTTAAGTTTTTTATGAAATTAACTACAAATATTAGTTTGTAATCAATTTTTCTCTGATGCGGCAAATGAAGGAACCGTGAAGATGAAGAGAAAAAGAAACCAATAACAGTCTGTGTTATGCCCAGCGCGTCTTAAATATATATACATACGTGGCCATGATAGCGTAATATCTCGTTATAAAGAATATTTACATACTTTTCGACCGATGTTATTTTAACACTGCCCTTCAGACACCATATTTGTAAATAGCGTGTTTGTTAGTGAAAAACGTAAGCAATGAATGGACCTGTTAAATGTTGTTTAGTAAACAATTCATTCTTTCAATGCAATTTCGGCTATTGTCGGACATTACTGACATATCAATGAAAGATTTTGTATCTTATCTTTTTTTTTATTAACACACAGCAGGCATGCAAAGTAAATTCAAAGAAATATTTAATATAGTCATAGTCATCTCCTCAAATGGGAATGGAACCCCACAAGCTGTCGCGTTAAGAGTCACATGCTTGTGTCTGTTAAATTTTGGGGCATTACTCATTATTTAATTATAATTTCTTGGCAAAAGAGAGGACTCGATTGACACACGAAGGCCGACTAGACTTCCATAACAAACTGAAGCGGTAATGAAGCGGCGCGTGTCCATCACAAGATCAAAAGCAATGATTCAAGTCCAGCTATAAATTTATTGTGATTAAATTTAATTTGAGAAATAAAGATTTGATTTATTTATGTATCTTTTTTTGTGTTTACTTAACCTATATATAATAACACTGACTCTATCTTATTTATTTTGTATAAATGGTAGGGGCGAAACGCCAAACGCTACGGTCTTTGGCCTTTGCATACCTCTTTCGTCTCCTCCACTCTCATACACGGCCTCTGGGGGTCCTCAAGCTTTTTACGTCACCTTCCTTTAGTATTACCAATACTGTGTTTTCGAAGGTCAACCGTAATAATAAAACAAATAAAAATATTTTGATGAGTTTGCAAGTCAAGTATTTTATTAAAATAACACAATGCCCTAATATATATTAAACAGAAAGGTATAACCTACTATATATATTTATAGACACATGGTAATAAATATCGCTTTTTGTATTTTTTTTAATCTAATAAGTGTGTGAAATCTTTACATGTATAAGATAGCTTATAGTACATGTAAAGATTTCACAGGAGCAATTTGAACTCATATCCACTCATGTTTCATAGGTATCTAAGGAACTACAACGAAGTAATATTACACAGTAAATTAAATAAAAAAAAATGAAATTATTCCATCAACCATCAATCCTTGACTTCGACCTTTGGCACAATCTAATGGAACGCGCCACGCCAAGCCCACTAGGCATGCCATTTACTTTGCATCTGTTTCAAAGCTATTATCGTTTCTTCGCAGTTTGCAATGTCTGTAAATATTAACATTGGTATTGCACTTTACCGGGCATTTAGCTATTACGAGGGCCGTGGGTTTGATTTATTTAATTAGAGAGATGCTATCAGAAAAAGGGATATCGTGTATTAAATATATTAATATTTAGTAATTAGTGACATATTTTACAGAGCTTTTCGGGGTAATCGTGTCGAAGTGGAACAGCGACTGACTTTTGTTAAGGCGATGAATGTAGATTCGATCCCCGCACGGGGAAATGATTGTTTACATTTCCACGCTCTGGCAAAATAAGACCCGGAGTTAAGTTACAACACGCAATGTTTCGAATTTGGGTCCAAAGTAGAGAAAGGATTTTAAGTGACATTAGTTTCTCTCCGTCTATTCTGCTGTGCGTGCAAAGCGTGAAGCTACTGTGCCATTTTACTTTCATGTTGATCACTACATTAATTGATACTAGACAATAACACTCGGTCGGCGTAAGACAAAAGAAATCAAATATTTTTAAATAAAACACCAAACTATAAAATGTGTTTCTTAGGAAAATATTAAACATCAAAGGCATTTAAAAATAATCCATTGTGTTAGTTTCTGTAATTCATGATATAACGACTTTGACATAAAAAAAACAAAATATCATTCATTTTTATTATAACGCAAACGCAACGTTGTGGGTTCGATTGCCAATCATGAATTTTCCGCTATAGTAAGGCAGAGCGCAGCGTTGAGTTACGCCACTCAACACGCAAAAATTCTATTTATAGCCAACAGTGGAGAATGAAGTTGACATTGGGTTTTTTCTTTTACCGTGCTTTTTGCAGGATAAAGCGTGAAAGCAAAAAGTGTAGACGATCTATTCTGTGTGACTTCATACTTAGAAAGCTGGCCTATGAATATAAATATTTACAATTTTTCTCCTATTCTGAAATGTAAATATAAACTTTTCCACTACTCTGTCCGATTTTTTATTATATTTATCAAAACGTCAGTTACACTAACTAATATAAAAATAAAAACTTTTAATTTTTTAATGAAATTTGACTAAAAATATTTAAAAAGCAGACTAATTATTTTGCAACTGAGTTTCTAATTCGGTTTAAAAGTTTTATCTAAAATGTGTAAAAATCAAATATCTAATTGTTTGGAAATAACTACTTAGTAGTGCCTATCAGTGTTCAGAAATAGATATTTGGCGTTTTTTTACAATGATATTTCAAGACAATGTAAACTTTTGAACTACGAAACAAAGCTTTAACAATACCCAGTAAAACTTTATTTCTAATAAAAAAGTAATTTACATTCTTGATTTATAAACGTATCCGAGTAATCACCGGTCTCATTACGCGCAATGTGTTGAGTTTTATGTTCCTCAATTATTACCAGAGACGGGTCTCGCCTCGTGGGTGTTTTTCGTTGTTACAGTAATATTTGAAAAAAAAAATGTTTTAATGACTAATTTAAAACAATGGGAATTTACGTTTAGTTATTAGATATTTACATATAGTTAACAATACAATACAAATTAAAGTAAAATTTTGATTAAGAAAACTCCATTCTCTATTTTCCACCTGAATTCGAGTCAGGCTTATCAAGGCAGAATTATCAAGCTGAAATTAATATCAAATATCCATATCTACAGCAACTTGGAGCACAGGAATAATTAAGCTCAACGCAATCAAAAGATACGATCGTTTATGCATCGTTTTTGGTCCATTTACAGGTACAGCACTTCCCGTGTAGGTTACATTTATGAAAATTGGCAAGAAAAGAAAGCAAAGAAACTAAAAGAGATCGAAAACGGAAATGTAAGTATATAATAGAAAAAGTTATTATCAATTTATACCATTTAAGACGATATGATGATATTTTAATCATCAAATTAATAATTAAATTAAGAAAATAAATCATAGCATTGAACTAGAAAAAAAAGTGTACGTGAAAAAGACGTAGGGAAAATTTATCTGCGTTACCAAGTAATATAAACAATGGTGTGTGCTGGTTTCCTCAATCCGATCGGAATGGGCGATGATGGCAACACTAAACGTTTTTGCGGGCATTAAACTTGGCGCGGCCGGTCGTTACTTTATTGATACATGTTAATGAGATATTAAACATTTTTTTGTCGTAGATTTCTTTTTTAGGTTCACGCTTGTTCCTAGGGAGCCTAGCGTTGTAATCGTTATCTCGTTCCCCACTTTGCGTCCCATTGTCTATATTCTGCTTGATTAGTAGCAGGACTTGACGCTACGATTTGGCTACTGGAGAGATGAAATAAGAATAATTTTAATAATTAAACTTATTCCTTTGCGTGGGGATCGAGTTCATAAACATTTACAGTCCCACTGGGCCACGTCAGTCTCATTTTATCTTAGATTTATTAGCTTCACGCTGTATTCTGCTGATTTAAACAAAAATAGATAAATCGTAGATGAAAGTTAAACAGTAAGTATATATATTAACATTAATACAAATAATCTATTTCTTATAAAGTTGCAATGTGGAGAACGAAA
Source organism: Heliconius melpomene rosina (assembly GCF_056956725.1). Taxonomy (NCBI): domain Eukaryota; kingdom Metazoa; phylum Arthropoda; class Insecta; order Lepidoptera; family Nymphalidae; genus Heliconius; species Heliconius melpomene. The sequence continues at coordinate 1,626,238 of NC_140401.1, read as the reverse complement.
TAAGCTTAATAGTCCTGCTCTTTGCTTTTCTCGTAAAATACTTCACTCATAAGTTGATTAAATTCATCTCTTAAAATTATGAAAAATTAAATTTGTTTTATTGTAGACACGTGCAAAAGTTAAAAAAAACATTTAAGTACGTTAAGTCAGTATACCGTTTGAGGAAGTATTTAATATTTTTATATCTTCGCTCTGGGAACGTTGCAAAGCGCGGCGTTGATGTCCGCCACTCAACGAAAGTTTTTTAATAATAGTTCTCAGATTCCCTCAGCCTATCATGTGCAGGTACTGCGTGCAGCTAAATAATAAGAAAAACATTAATAAAAAACATAACTTTAATTACTTACCTAATAACCATCTCCAATACATCTTCTCTCTCAAACACCTTGCAATACAAGTGCAATATCTTCAAGCAGCTGTACCGGAGACCAGTCCAGGTCAGTTCTGCTGATTTCAAGGCTTCGTCCCAGGGGCAGTTATCGTGTCTCGACAGGCAGAGCATGCCGTCGTGGGTTTCCGTTGGAGGCATTTATTCTTTGGTATTGAGTGTTTTTTTTATGAATTTTGGTTTTTAATCAGTCTTTTATTTTAATGGTGATTCATGAAGAAATACAGGTTTGACTAGTTACGAAAGTTGTACGTTTTTGCCATATCTATTTGTAGATCTAATATCATGTAATTATATTATAATATTAGCTTACTTTCTATTTGTGTTAGGGGTTTCAGTTTTATATCAATAAAAAAATGTTGCGATGGTTGTTTTTTTAAGTTTAACGCATTATTAAAATCCTATAACAATATTTTAATAAGGAAATTTACAGTTCCTTAACTGACGTACATACCTACACATTATCTACATCACAAAAAATAACGAAAAACATTTGAAAGGTAAGAATTTCGCACAACCACACGAACCCGTATCAAAATTTTAGCTTTATTTACACCGAGTCGAGCTAATGTCTATATACGGTAAAAACACAAGTCTCGGGGTAATTGCTTAAACCTTCAAAGTATAGTTATTTATAATGAGTGGCATCAAAAAACTGACATTGATGATGACGGACAGGGTTGTATTTGTTTACAAAGTTGTTGAAAATTACTATAGCTTCACGCTGTATCCCACAGCATGGAGGGCAGAGAGATCCTGGTATTAAAACACTCCGTTCCCACTCACTGCGTAATTTTCGAAATAGGATATTAGGAGGAGGAACTCGAGTCTCGGCGTTGACGTCGCGTTTTGTCTTGTTACCAGAGCAAGAAAATTAAAATGGCTTATTTCCCCGATTGAGAATCGAACTCACAACCGTCGCGTTTACTGCTAGGCGCCGCCGCTGTATCGCTAAGTCATGTTTTATTAAATCTAGTTGTAATTACTATTAAAAAAATACACGTGAAATAAATTTTATATGACAACCCTAACGAATTTACCATGCCGGTTTCATTAAATAACCAATTAAAGCTAAGTATGCTTCTGTAAACTTGTTACTATTCTTCTACTCGTATATTACCAATCAAGCGTATAAATATCTGTTTAAACATTAAATCAATATCTAATCATAAAGATAAAACGAAATATAGAAAGATTTTTCAATTTCGCGGTGTTATCCTAGTGACCAAACACTTCACACTCCATAGAATTCGATATTTTGCGAGAGGAGTGATACAACTCCACGTCACGCTTCCTCTTCGCGTTCTGCCAGACCAGAGATATACAAAAATAATTTATTCCCCTGGGTGATGATTCACAACTATGGTGTGCACAGTTGACGCTGGCCCACTGCGCCATGACGGCCTATATTGAAATTTGATATGCTTTATAGTTCTTCATAGCATTTAGTCACTACTAAATAGAAATTTCAAGGCACTACAACTAGGAACCCTTATAATTTAGCAATGACTCATTAGCCTTAGTTACATCTACACCTGATAGTGACGCCAGCGCGATTAGCTGTGAACCTGTGCATGGGTCTGACTCAATGTGATGTTTATAGGTTCAATTCCTACATAGGGGAATATTTATATAATATATTCATAACACAATTTCAAAAGGCAACACTTTTCGCAATTGTGTAAAACTTAAACCTACGAACTCGTTAATTCGTAAATTTTATTAATTTATCTTATTTTATTTCAAGTTATTATTGATAGTAACAGTGAAAAACAATTTGTCAAGACTAAAAATCTCGAAGAAACCCAGGAAACCTACGAACCTCGATTAGCTTAATAGATTTTAATAGCTCTTAATCAAACGCGAATACTAATAAAAAGTATTAAAGCACATCATGCCTTTTGAGATGAAGCTGGCTGGATACGGCTGGTACCAAACGCAGTGGAGTCAGGAAGTTCCAATTTAAACAATTCACTGTTGACATCTATTGTTTCTGAACTATATTCGCCTTAGTGTGAAGTCAGATAAACAATTGAACATGTCTAAAGTAAATATGTATAATAGTATCATTTTTTAAATAAAATTGTACGAGTAGGTATATGAAGAAAAAAATAATATAGATATAGATGTAGAAAAAAATATTTATAAGGTAAATAAATTTGATTTGTATGCATATTTTTTGTATATATATACAAGTATGAACGGTTCAAAAATAAAAATAAATGCAATATGTTTCTTACATACAAAGGAATCTATACTAGCAATAGAATTTGTTTGGTTGAACTCACTAATCTCTGGAAGTAAGTCCTAGAGATTACCCGAATTCTGCGGGCATTGCTTGTTGAGTGGTGAAACTCAAAGCCAGGAAATATTTCATTTCCTCAAGTGGTAATCGAACCCACAACCTATCGCATCTACAGTCACACGCTTGTGCCCCTGCGCGATGACTGGCCTCAATATCTACATGTCACTTACAAACACACATTTTATTTCATTTGTTGAAGTCCGTTGTCTTTATTGTATAGTCTTTGTTTGTACTTTGAGTTAATTAGGATAGCGCAGCTTAATTTATCCGTACAGTACCATAACGAATTAACTTAAACTAGAACGAATTGGTTAGACAAATTGAACAACAGTAATAAAAGATATGCAATGTGCATTGCACAATTATGTCAATTATGAGCTCACATAATATGAATAAATTAAAAATATTGATTTCCTTTGCGTTTTATTATAGAAAATGGTATTGACGATCTAGTTTTGTTGGTTATACTATATCTTATAAAACAAAGTCGCTTTTCGTGTCTGTCTGTTGTTTCTAACTCTTCTTCTTCTAAACCACCCAACGGATTTTGTTGCGGTTTTCACCATTAGGTCGAGTATTTTTCGTAGAAGGTTTATATATAGTTTATTATTTGTACATTCTTATGTAAATTAACATAAATACGATAAATATGAATAAAGTCCTACCCGTTGAGACACTTTCGCGCATGCGCTGCTTTAATGGTAAGTACTACATAAAATAATAGAATAGAATAGAATATACTTTATTGCACACATAAAAGAAATATATAGAAAGAACAACACAAAAAAAATAAAATAATGTACTGGAGTATTGTTCCTCTCAATGAGATCTACAAAAAAGTCCGCGACGGCATATTCGTATCTTTTAAGAATAACATGTAGTGATAATTTTTCTGTCTAAAAATAATAATTTCAATATATTTTTTATTGTGAGGGATATTTTTCCATAATGGTATTAATCCCTATCCTTTAAAATACTTTATTAATTTTCTACGTTAAACGAAGATAAAATTTGCTTTTTACACAATTTCGAAATTGCGAATAGTTTTAGAGAAAAACGCATTTAATTGTTGACACATCACGTCGTTGACACTTCAGCTGTATCGACTCAAGTTTTACTTATGCTTTACTCTCAGCATATAAATAAGTATATTAGTTACGTTGGCCACTTAATGTAGACCAAAGCTGTCTTTTACTGTTTTTCATTTTAATAAGTAATTTAGAAGTTGTTACAATATCAAAAAATCCTTGCTGCGAAACGGCTCGCCACTCGCCATGCGTCCGCCGCGCCCGCCTGCCTTACACGCATCGGTGGTTCAGTGATAGAATGCTCGCCTGCCAAGCGGGCGGCCCGGGTTCGATTCCCGGCCGATGCATATTATTTAATTTTCCTCACAGGCAGCCACGTAGTGCTTGCTTTTCATCAGGGACAGAATACCCTCTTCAGCATTAACCACAAGCAAAAAAAAACCGCCTGCCTTTATAGCATCGAAGATTTAGATGCGTTTGCACGTATTGGATAATTGGAGTTGAATGTATTATTTCAGCGCGATATATTTTTTGTAGTAGTTATTAGTAGGTAGGCTTTTGTTTAGGTATAATTTCTTCCGTTTAAAAAAAGTCATTTAACTATCTAAAAATAGTCATTTAAATATATTTTATTAAGTACTTGAAAAGATTAGTAGCACAGATTTAAAATTACGGTACCTACTAAAAAATCCTTGCTGTATAAACCAATTGGAAAATCCTTATTGAAACTACGAAAATGCGGGTTGCATTAGGGTTTAATTAATTTTCACATTATCTTAAGAGCTTTGGAAACATACATTATATGAATAATCCAGTAGTAAAAGCGGGCGAAGCCGCAAGGGGGTCGCTAGTGACAGTATAAGTATAAGCGGTGGTGGTGACTTTAGGTATTTTTATTAGTTATTTCTGGGTCTAGTTACACTAAAAACAACATAGCATTCCCCCATTCCCCGATGATAATAAAATCAAAGATTTTTTTACTTTCTTTTAAGAATAGTTTATTTTACAATTTATTCGATGACACCACCTTAATTTGAAATAAATTTTTATGTCGCTATTATAAAAACGGAATAAAATATTTATTGAGTAATGACTCCTAAGTACCTATATACGTATAAATTATATAAAATTCTCAACAATAACTGTCTATTTTATAGCATGACTCTAAATATATTTTTCTCATTTTAATTTAATATTTTTTAAGTTAAAATTATTTATCTTAGTTTATTAACCCTTTCTTACTTTTGTTATAATATAGGTTATTGTACGGATGTAGGTCATTTACAAACATTAGTAGATGCAGTGATGTAAGGTTTCTAGCATTAGGCACAGTAAAGAACCTTGAAGACGTCCATTGTTGTGAACTAACGACATGTAATCTTATTTAAAATGAAGATTTATTGAAAAGATATATAATTATTAGAATAATGTGTAAACTTTAAATATATTTTTTCTTTATTTTAGAAATTTCCTGTCAAAATAGTGTTAAATTAATACTTAAAGATTTTTGGTTGCTGTTAAAAAGCACTGGTGACACTGTTTAAATCATCCTAATATACTTAATACTTATTGAACATTTTTTAATTTCAATTCATTTAAAGCGCGGCGTTGAGTTCAGCCACTCAACACGCAATGCCTGTTACGCAATTTATCAAAGATTTACGTTTGGGAAATAGGTACTTCTATCATAACTTGAAAACTATGTATTAAAAATATAGATATATATTAAAAACAAAGATAAACAATACATAAGAAAATAAACCTAAATGCTTTAAGCAATGCGAAAATTATATGTTTTTATTATTATTATTATTACAATTTAGTTTTACTTTTACTTTATCATAAAATTAGATATGACCGTATTGAACCCTAAAAAGTAAACAAATTGGTAACAGTTCAACAACAAAGGATCATAAATAAAAACGTTTTCATTATCTTTTGATTCTTTTCTGTTTATTTATAATTAAATAGATTTTTGAACGTTTAAAAAATGTTAAAGATAAACAAATACATCAAAACAAAAATTGTGGAATGTTAACGTATTATAGAAATAATAAAAATTTCATTCGTTTACTACATTCTTTTTACGTTTAAACCATTTAACTTTAAAATTCAATAAGGTTTTTTACAGTTTCTTATAGCAGAGTAGGTAAAAGAACCTAGTGTTACAATTTACTTTCCATTGGAAATCGAGAAACTTCCTGTTGATTGGCGGAACTTAACACCGCTCTTATTGGTGCTAAGACAGGGAAATAAAAATAAATCATTCAACGAGTAGGCATCTAAATCACAACTATCTTCAAAACAGTCAGTTGACGATGACTCCAGTCATTATTATGAAGAGTAAGTGTAGTAGAAAAGGTCTTAGAGACAGTAATTCATCAGTATCGCAAGTCTAGGAGCATATTGATCATGAAATAGTCAATTACATCGAATAAAATAATTGTCAACGACATTATAGCACCATGCCACACGTTAGCTATAAAGACGGAAAAGATATTTAATTAAGTCGTGTTTATGGGCGCGCTGTGTATAAATATTAGAACAATCAGAAAATAAAGCTTTATGTCAGGGAGGGGTCGTGACTGATGCTTATGTGGTGGTGTGACATTTTTTATTGTATTATCTGTATTTATTGTCATAAGTATGTTTAAGTTATTATACCTACATATATTTAATATATTTTCTTTATTTAATATATCTCTAAACTATATAAATTATTTTAATGCAATACGACAATACAATATAATTCTATAATTTAGTTTTAGACATGATTATTTAACACAAGCTGTAAGAACATTAATCCATCATTCAAATTTTAGGAATATAATAAACATACTCGCAACACACAAACTTTTAGAGTTTTTTCACAAAATGCTTCTACTTACGCGGCGTCACATTATTATGTTTAAGCTAAACTTATTAAAAAGTTAACTTGTTGTCAAACTGACACTTTGCCCTCGGGCGCGCCAAGAATAACGTCACTTTGACATGTCAAATTACTTTTCAGCTTATGATGTTTGACAGCACAATAGCTTTTAAAGACAATGCCTATATTAAATTTGTGAAAGCGAGCGATTTCCGACCAACATCGTTCGACGTAAGGTAACAAATGAGAACGCAACTATTTGTCTCGAGATAAAAATTGCAACTAATGCTTCTAAGAATATTTTAGTATTAAAATTTTAAATTGATCGTTAACAGTAAATGTGGTTGACCGTCTTTCAATAGATACATCAAATTATGTGACTAAAATTAGCCTATTACTTTTAGAAACAAAAAAAAAACATGTGCATTAGATTTTAGATACTTAAATATAGAAAATATATTGGTAGCTTGACAAGTCTGATAAATTTTAAATAAGGCTTAGTTTTTATTTTGTCTAACAGTTGTTTCTTTTTAAATTAAAAGAGATTCCGGAGAAATAAAGGATGAGCAAAGAATAACTTTTTTATGCCAAAAACTACTGATAGAAAATTGTAAATATAAATTAAAGTAAATATATCTGGCAAATGCTTCATAACGGAATGTAAACAATTCCGTCACGTAACAATATCGTTAAAATAGCTTTTGTAATTAAATATCCCTAAAGGAGTCTTATCTTTTTTAGATTATATATGTAGGTACATGCCTCGAGAATGCAAGATGCCTACTTTAAAATGTTTAGTTTTTTTTAGCGTCACGCTGCATCCCGCACAGCAGGGTAGGCACGGAGAATCTAGTGTTAAAACACTCCGTTTTTTTGATGACTTGATTAAATACCTCAACGTCAATAAGCAATTCAAATGTTGTACTAACATTTGGAGCAGTGTCTCGGTCTGATCTATATAAAATTACAAAAATACGTATTGTAAGTACTGCAATTCCGTATTACCGTATAGAGTTACAAAAAAAAATTAAAACTTATCTCTCTGTCACATATTATCATAAAGTTACCTGTCTCCAGTCGTATAAGTAATAGAAAGAAAAGTTCATATAATGGGCATGTCTTTGTAATGCAAAACTACGAGTCACGAGTATTACTCTAACGACATGTTTGTTCCTAATGCTATGTCAATATTTAGTTTTAAACCGTTTTGTTATAATTGGAAGAAGAATTATATGTTTCCAAGAACCCTATTTAATTTATAAATAATAATTTGGCATGTAAATGTTTGAGCATGATTGAGATATTTAATAAATGTTATATTATAACTAGCCACCGCATACGGCTTCGCCCCTTTAGTCATATGATGATAATGAATTCTCGAGCTATCTCTGCACATAGGTGCAGTAATGTTATATAGCCTATGGTTTTCCTTGATAATTGAGCCTAATATATAGTGCAAAAATATTTTTACAATTCGAACTAGTAGTTTGTGAGATAAGCGCGTTTAAGCAAACGAACGTAATGTTTATAAAATGTATAAGTATATGTACATAGATACGATGAAGAAAAATTACTAAAATTAGAAGAAATTTATGTATACTCTCACTTGATCCGGAAATCGAATTGATTACCTTTTTGTAGAAAAAAAAACGATAAGTCCGGAAGTTTTATAAAAAGACCTTTATCGCGATCGTATTTAAGCATAAATTTATAATATTTAATTAATAAAAAAACACTGCATAATTTTCGATAGAAACTACATCTTAATTAAGATAAATATCGAATCATATAAATATTGCACCCTATAATTAAAGCCTATACTTACTAATTATTTATACATTTTCTTATGTATAAATAAGTAATTAGTAGGTATATAATTGCAATCCTTGAGCTCATTCATATTTTTTTACTACACACTTCGGACTTATTCCAGTTCATAGAATTCATTACCTTTAAAAGGATGTGGCCTCAGACCGTATTTAAAAATAGATATTATTTTACGTTAAAACTGTCATAATCGACTGGAACAAAAAGCTAGTGTATATTTCTGATCCAGTAATAGCAAAAATATACGTTGAAACTGTTGTTATACAATTGTTTACTTTTAATGTAATTTATTTTAAGTACAGTACTTAAAGTAACCAATATGTAAGTAGGTATAATAAAATAGTTCTTATATTTAACGATAAATCACTGTCATGGGACAATAATAGTTCGCTTTATATTGAGATAACTTTAAAAATTTATAGCAAAATAATGATAAGTTGCTAATATAAATACGATTTTGGTTTTGGCATTCGGCCAGAAAATACGTTAGGGTTGGAGCTAGTGTTGCCAGACTTTTCGTATTTCATGAGATTTTACGTAGGTACTTTCCGATTTTTAACTTTAGTGTATCACCAGGTTAATTTCTTGTTAGAGTTAATATTATTTCGTGTAAAAGCAATAAAAAATTAATTATAGCTGAGCAAAATTAAAATAAATAAATGGCTGTTTTAGTTATTGTAAGTTTTTTTTTTCAAATTATTTATTGAAATCCTAAAAAAATAATATAATCTGGCAATCCTAGCCAGAACCCTAAGAATAAGTATATTCTCGAAAAATAAAAGTATTTTTTATGAAGCAAAAGCAATTGTATAAGATTTTATTACACATATGATAAGATAGATTTAGAGGCCAACGTGGCCCACGGCGACAAGGGTGTGACTGTAAGGTGACGGTTGTAGGTTCAATCCCCAATTGAGGGATTGAATTATTCTTTATTAGTTCTGGCACCAAGACAAAAACCCGGCGTTGAGTTCCTCCAAACACGCAATGCCTCGAGAAATTCGGCAGGAACGGAGTGTCTTAATACTACGTTCCCTCTGCCTAACCTGCCGTGTACGAGATGCTGATTTGTATTTATAACTATATGAAAAGATATTACACAGCTCATATTTTGCTCTGGTTACTGTTTACTATGTCATTATCCTGATATAGGTACTACAGACGTGAGCCACTAAATCACTTTGATATTTATTTACTTGCAAGATTAGGTACTCTCAAAACGTCGTATAATTTAATTTTACTTTAACGATTCAAATATGTAACAAACTGAGTCTTTGTTTGTTTCCTATTTAATAGAGGAAAATAAATATGTTGACGTTTCAGTTATCATGCATAATGTAGTCGTGGCCACAAATTGAATGAATTATACAAATTACTAAGAAACCGTTACGGTACGTATAGTGAATAAGAACAGAAATCAAAACAATAGTTGTAAACGAATGAATGTTGTTTTAAGAATTGACATTCTTTACGCATTCTTTACCAAAAGCAACGCGTCACCGTCTCCAGCATTTCAACATGACTCAGGGTCTAAACACAAATAAGTTAAAACTTAATAGGCATGTAAATTTCTGAAACCGAAGGAATACTTCAACAAGAAATTAAAGCACGTTTCTTATTTTTCACGTAAATTTATCGTATCTAACTCGCTCGGGTAAAATTTGCTTAAATAAGTTTTTTTTAATTACATTGTAATAAACAACTGGTTAAAATTACTTAAGTATATGCACAAAACCTAGGCTCCTTAGCGTTGGTTTCATGACGATAGACTTTTTTCTGGTTTCACTTTTACGTGTCGGGAAAACGTATCTAATTACTATAAAATTAACCTTTCTATTACAAATGACAATTATGAAGTGAGTTACGCTAATATTGCCTTTTTAAGTGAAGCAATGGCAAAAACTTACAAAGTTACTTAGTTGAAATAATCCATTTTTCTTTCTATCCAAATTAAATACAAACCTTTACATGTTCACAGTCACATTACATATACAATTATTTTATTGATTTAATAAAAACTTAGGTGCAATTCCTTCATGAACACCATATTAATCAATATTTATTTAAATAAAGAAACACTAAAATCACAATAACAAACAATCACTAACAAAACTAACTACTATCGAAAAGAAAAAAAACAATTTGAATTTGACAGTTACGTTCCGTTCGTAAATCGCGACCGGCGAGGCGCTCCAGCGACGCGTTTGCGTTCCGGCTACCAAATGACAAATGCGCGTCAACGAGTTGTTCGTTTGTTTACCTCCAGTTTCGCTCGCTCAAGTTCAAGGAATGGAACGCAACAAGCCAGTTCAATATGGCCTCTGATTACGTATTTACGCGCGTATTATGTATCAACGCCGCCAGGTGATACGGATCTTTAAAACTGGTGGCCGCTAGTGGAAGTTATGATGTCATGTTAAATGTACTTGTGAATTGTGATAAGAGTAATCTAGTGATAGCAAATAGCACAACTATACTAAGAATATGTCGCCTCGTTTCTGTTACTTCAAATATTTGGATTAGGTAAAGTAAATATTTTTACTTTTATTGCATGTTGTAATTAAGATGTATAAGTCACTTTCTCGGTGCAGCTATGAAATGTTTTTATATGTGTTTATCATATATTATGGGCTACAACATTTTTAATTATTCTCTATTAACTGTGTATTAAAATATAATTCAAAGTACATTATTGTAAGGTATTGTATTTTTTATTATGTACTTGAATTATGTATCTTAGATGTTATATATGTATATATGTTGTATATCATTAAGTAATAGGTCATGCATTAAAAAATGTTATGGCATTTCATGGCCTTTAGGATTCCGTTCCTGAAAAGAAAAAGACGAAACAATTTGTATTACGATGTTGTCTGTTTGTCAGTCTGTATATTAAAATTCCATATTTTCTCTAAAGATCGCTCAGAGGCTGAATATCAAAATCACATGCACTAACTATTTTTATATTATAGCCAAATTAAAGCAATACGTAAATTGTTGCCTGTGTGTTATTCTGTCTCTCTCTCCCTCAGACTCACATTTGATTAGTATTTTATTCAGTAACTTTGTGTATTAACGTTTTAATAATTTGTACGTACCTCTATAGGTACCTATATACCTATATGTATGTAAATACACCGATAAAATATCTAAGTTTTAAGTGTAAGAAATTTGTGTAGTAAATTCTAATCAAATCTATCATGTATTTTTAATTTATATACGTAAGTACAAGGTTGTAGTGTAATTGAAAAGTCTATGTGTTTTATCAAAAGCGGAAGTTTGCAAACGGTAGGCCTAGTTTTTTATCGTTATTTATTGGCAGAATTAAAAAGGAAATAACGAGGAAATTTGTTAAATTTATAACAATAAACTAAATGTACTATTATTTTGTTTCTCGATAATAAAAAAATTTAATATTATGTTAAAAGATAAAAGGTACACTATATGTTAAAAATGTATTTATAATTAATTTTACCATAATATAAAAGTTATCACGTACTAAAATTAGAGCGAACGCTATCTTATCGAACGTAACGAACGGAAAATAGATATCATCTATAGATAAAATAAGGGTATTCCTCGTTAATTAAAATACTAATAGGTATAGAATATATTCCAATATTTTGCTCAATAATACATTTAGTATAAGAAATACCTAAAATATAGAATCCACATCGTGAGAGTTAGGCAGTTGAAATTTTTACAATTGATGTATTTCTGGTACCGCCAAACAACAAATACTAAAAATCAAATAAAATAAATACTTAATGGGTATCCCATACAACGTCGTGTTTTTTTTTGTTATTTTCATAAATAATGGTACGGAACCCATTGTGCAGGAATCAACTCGCAGTTGGCCGGTTTCTATAATTCCCTTAAAAGACATGACGTATAGAGAAATTATTATATATTTATAACAGGCGTATTTTAAACAGGCATTTAATTAAGATAAATAAAATTTGACCTTGGATTTACCGACTTAGCATGCATTGTTTTTCAATTGCTGAAAGTGCTGTACGAAATAGATTAGGTCAATAAATTCTTTTTGCCGTCGTGATATGTCTTATACAGTATACAAGAAAATACATGTTATTTTTTAAAATCCAGTCTAAGTAAAACGTTGATTTCTGCCACTCAATACCTACGTAATGTCTCGAAAATTATTAATTAAACGCATAATATTTACATAAACGTTAAAGCAATAAGAGAGGCGTTTATTACTGTGATCGTAAATTTTATGACATTTTTTATATAACATCGTATATAGCAGCCAGCGGGGTAATTAGATGGAACCTAGTGTTAACTGATAAGACACTTCGTTCCCCACTTTCCCCACAATTTTCGAGGCATAGCGTGTTGAGTGGCAGAACTCAAGACCGCCCGCCAAGTAGTCACGCAGTCTTGTTACCGGAGCAGGGAAATGAAAATAATTTATTCCCCCTAATTGGGGATTGAATCCACAACCATCGGGCTTGATTATCTCAGATACCGTCTCACTGGACCGCGACTTAGTTTTAATTTGTTAATTTATAATTTGTACTACTATCTATAGTTAATAATCTTGAAGTAAGCAAGTACTTCGAAGTTCAAACGATTAAAGATTTCAGCCTATCTAGAACTCTCTCTATCTAGGCGGCACTAGTAAAATAATTTCGAATTAGTAAAGTAACTGGAGAGTTTATGAGGCCAGTCGTGGCTCAGGAGTTCAAGTGTACAACAAACGCGACAGGTTGTGATTTCGATTTCCACTAGAGCAAATGAAATATTTAATATTTGTAGTTCTTCGCTCTGATAACGAGGCAAAGCTCGGCGTTGAGCAATTCAAGTTAATATAATTATACCATATAAAAGAAAGACATAATATATATTTATTATAAGAGACATCTATGTTTTGATGATAAAACTTTAAAACCTCTTAATTACACAAAACTGCTAGATGTATATAAATTTTGCTACTCTATAATAGATGGCGTTGTTTTACTTCGGTATTTTAAAAAAGTTTTTTTTGTAATGTCTAAGTGAATGATATCATAAGTATTTAGATACTCTGTCTAACTCAGCTCGGTGGTAGTAAATTTGAATCCATTACTATTATGAATGTTTGTTTGTTTACTTTTGTTGTAGTTGTCATCAAAAATGTAAAATGGCTGAAATTAAAATTTACTTCAGATTAACTATACTAAATTGATATTTCTTAATTAATGTAATTATACTTAAATAAATTCATGTTTATGTATGTACAAATGCATGCTATCATCAGTACAAAGTACATAATGTAAATAGAAATAGGTATGTAAACATTTGCACTAATTAAAGACTATGAAGAGGAAGTCGACGATAGATCCTTGCTTTCCTTAAATAGATAACGACAGCTAATGTTTTATTTATTTATTGTACTTATATTGACGTTCGATAATATCTCAAATAGTTTATAGTGTTGGTCATTCTTCTAACGCATCTTAAGTTTATACTATTTTTTTTTCGGTTTCTCTCCTTATCCAGTGCATATCTTCTACTAGAGAAAATCTATTGCCAAGGCAGTCCGTAAGCTACTCTGCACCTCTATTCTAGACATTCCCCGATGAGTAGCGTAACTTAACACCGCGCTCATACTACGTTAAGGAAATGTCAATAATTACATTTATTTACTCGAGTGGAAATCGAATCCACAACAATCCCATGTACAGTCCGACGACATACCGACATTTAGACCATTAGATTAAAAAATGCTTATAATTTTGTCATATAATTTTTGGAGCACTATACGAGTATTTCTAACAATTTAGTATTACTTATAGTACTAATCGAATGTTTTCATTAGTGGTATAAACATCAGTTGTGAAGCAAAACAATAGTTACTATTGAAACACAAAAATCTGTTCTGTGATTAACAGTCTATCATACATATTTTTACTTGAAAATTAGTCATTCCTAATAATAATATTCTAGTTATTTTATTAGTTTTTAAAATTATTATAAATAAAATTAGATCACTTTTAACGAATTTTATTTCGTTATGTGATTTTATTTAGCTTGATAAATTTTGTATTAAAGACCATTATATTTTAATATTTTTTTTACAAGCTTGCAATATATGGAAGGCAGTACGTTTGTTTAGGTCATATCTTGCAAGCTACATTAGAAGTACTTCCTATCATTCTACGGAATTGAAATTTTGCATAAATGTTCAGTTCTGATGACAACGTATAAAATATAATGATAAGCATGACCAGATTTGACACCCAATGTATACCACCTAATGTATACATCTTTAAGCAAATTAGCGAGAGGACAGAGTATTTCTAGAGAGTTATTACCTCTTAATTGTCTATTTCTTAAAAGAAAAGATGCGCATTGTAGGTAATTTGTATGTGTAAACATGACAAATGTTTCGGCCTTTAAGTTAGTTATTCTGACATACATATTTTACTTGCTAGTGATATTTATTTCAACGTATTTTATGACAGCATTTGAAGAAGCGACCCATAAAACATTGTTCGGTGTACTTAATTGAATGAATCCGGTTGTTATCAATGATTTGAAGTAAGTCGTTCATACGTAATGGGGACATCTGGTATATGATTAATTTAGAGTAGGTTATTGGACATTTTTATATGTTGTAAAATATTACTTATTCAGTATTTCCGGCGTAGATGAAAAATAGTTTTATATTACCTATTAGCGATATTAAATAAAATGTAAATTAAAACTATATGTATGAAGAGGTTGATGACAGTGGACGAAACATGCAAAGACCGTTTGGTTTGGCGTTTTGTTCTCTCGGTTGCCCTCTAAGAATAAGGCGTGAATATACAAAAATTAACAAGTTTCAACAATACCAAAAGTATCAAAGTTCAGTATTAAATTACTAAAGCTGAAAGCTACTAATAAAAGCAAACACAACTAAGACGTTATTTAATAAGTATAAATAAATAATCCCCCATATTAATTTTTATCGTAGTTGAAACTTGAGTATAACAGGCATCGTTGATTATTCATTATAGTACAAAGTGCATGAAACCACTCCAATAAAATGTAACACGATCTGTTCCAATAATAATAAGCGACGATATGGAGCTGAGTTGATTAAACAATTGAACATTATTTATGCAATTTAAAATTTTACAATTTAAATAGAATTTGAACTGGCGCTTAGTATCAATTGTATACTTAATTGTCATAATGATTGAGGATATGACTTCCACTCAATATGCTGTATTGGTTATTAGGTGGAACATTAAGAAATATAGAGACTTAAAAAATGTAGAGAAAATGATGAGGTCGACGCATCGGGACAGTATATTTCTTCTATCCTAAGAAATCATTTTATACTTACATTGTTTTAACTTCATCGTCCTGGTAGACTATGCACAAAATAAATAGATCCATTTGTCCGTGGTACAAGGGAAAAGGTGTGAAAACAATAAAAACCAAATCTTAGCTGATGGGTCATATTAAATTATAAAATATTATTATAATATAATAGGTACGGAACTATTTTATATTTCAATAATAACTAAGAGCTTCCGGATGTGGTGACAGCCATTTTGTAAGGATAATTTATTCCAATGGAAATATATAAATATTATGACTAAATGTCTAACAATGATAGTATATATACGATGAATGATGAATGATGAATATCTTCTTCAATATGTGACCTAATATGTACTTTAGCATACTGGTAGAACGAAATTTAGTATTTTTTTTTCTTATTTAAACACGGCAAGGGTTGTTTACCAAAAAAAAACTAGTACAGATGCTGCTTATTGGATTTGCTTAATATTTTTATAATAATTAAGAAAAAAAAATATTTAGAGCGCCTTGGACGGCAATCAGAAGGCGGGGTGAAATTCTCCTACGTACTAATTTTTAACTGACTTCAAAACGGAGGAAGGTGTCAAATCGATTGCACGTATTTTATATGAAATAGCACTTTTAAAACGAAGGCCTCTTCGTTTAGCAAGTATTTTGTGATAACGATGTAAAACGGTTTTTCATATATTTATTTATACAACAAGATATTCTTCATGACAGATGTGATGTCATACATACATACGGTGTGTTTGTATTAAGTGACGTATAGTAATCACGACATATTAAAAGTTAAATAATAATATGAATACTTTATTGCTTTATATTTTTCATTGTTATATTCTTTTATTGTTTCTGAAGAAAGTAGGGATGAGTCTACATATTTTGACTAGCACGTCATAAAAAATGTAAATAAGGAAACATTTTGTATTGGAAATATATATTTTTCTTGATCTGGTTCAAAATGTTTCGCGTTTACTTTTGATATTAAACAGGAAAATATTTTAAAATAAACTAAAAGTATATTTCATATAATTATTTAATATATTCATATACAAGTTATAAAATAAATAATATGTAAAACACTTTTCTGAAGGTCTATAACATTGTAAGCGGTCACGGCACTTGGTTACAAAATAAGTGCTTCTTGTAATGTTATTTTTATCACGAATATTTTATTCAATATATACATTAAGACACCCTCGTGGCCCTCGTTTAGCGATAGCTACGAAGTCTATTCCTAGAAAACGGAATGTTTTGCCTGAAGGATGTCTTTCCTACCCCCTAAAAACCTCGATGGTTTACGTACAGCAAGAAAACGTTCCTACTTGCTTGTTAATATTAGAAGCTGTTGACTTCAAATCAGTCAGATAGGTCAGATAGGAGTGCCACTTTTAATGAAAATTGATATATTTGTTTGGATATTTATCTAATAGAAAAAATATAGACCTTTGACCAATAAAATAACGTAATCGTCTATTTAAATATTTATATAAAGATCATCAAGATAAAAAAATATTAGATTTATATAAGAAAAGTACTTTACAATATGTATCATTTTAACATGATTTTCATATCGTTTTGTATATCTAACATTTAAAAAAAAAATTAGATAGAAGGTTGAAAATATCGTTATGATCTCCTTAACATTAATATTTCGTATATGATACGTACATTGTCTGCAAAATTTTATATTTTTCACATAATTAACGCATCGTAAACTCTTTTATGCCGACACCGAGCGCTTCGTAATTTCAGTATTGTAAACAAAAGCAATTGTAATATTTCGAAAATGTATGTATTGTATTTTGACAGTTTTATGACTTTAAATTTTATTTTAATGATTCATGATATCTATTAATCTATTTTTGTCTTTCTTACGTTTATATAGAGCTAGGAACTGTTTCTTTATTTATGTGTAAAAAAGAAAAATGTATTTTCTTTTTTTACACACTTTCGCATTTGAACTCGAGCCTTTTTGCCTATGAAGTTAATATCCAAGGGCGTCGGGTGTCGTATTTGTAAAACAATTTGTTTCTTATTTTATATAAAATACATCATATATATTATTTAAATCTAAAATTAATTACCTTAATATATAAAGATACATACATATACACAAGATTATCATATAAATACTGTTTAGACATGCACTTCATCATTATTACATTGCGTTTAAAATTTTATAACATTTAAAACCAGTTTTATTATGCAAATTGTTTTATTAATATACATTTTAAACGTGTGGCTTAAAGATCTACTCTGCGTCTAGTGATATTTATATAACTTTTATATTATCTGCAGATTTAGTTACTTTTTATATAACTATAAAATAAAATTAGACAAATTATAGGGCACATATTCCAGCAAAGCTTATTTATAAGAAGTTCAACACAGATTTTTCTTCAAATTCTTCTCTAATTTCTTCAAAAATACACGTAATCAAGAGATTATCACGTTCACATTTTACACATTACACACTTGAGCAAATCGCAGTCTTACAAAAACACATAATATAGTAAAAAACAACACAGTACGTTCATCTCTCCTCCATAGCTTTGGCGCAAGTTTGACAATTGACATGTGACCGAAAATTGTTGTTGCTATTTTTACGTCGGACCGCATGGTTCCTCTCTCTCGAAGGAAACTTTTGTATTTTTCTATCACCAATATCTTCTTTATCCGCTTTGATTACGCGGCGATATATTTCCGCCCATTCCAATTGTTTCAGCGATAAGCACATTGTGATAGTACTTGTATGACAATAATGATGTGTGAGCAGACGACTGTTCGCCGCCGACACGCGTATGACAATGACGATGTAAACTAAGTAATGCGCCTGCGACCTCTTGATCAAGGTTATTATTAGAAACGGCTACAGAAGGTTGTCGATTTGCTGATTTATATAAATATTTATATTTAATTTGATATCATATCTAGATTGTATGTGCACACTGTACGTACGTATTTCTTCCTCATTCGCCATTAAATTCAGTGATAAAAGATAAAAGTTACAGATTATACTTATAAAATATATATTTGTGTCGTTTACATAAAAAAATGGTGCAATTTTCATTTTTGTAATAAAACTATAATAAAAATTGTAACATTTTATATAAGAAAATTACTAGATACATTATTGCATATTACTTATTGTGAACCTAACCTCTAACCTCTGTGGAAAAACGTGCGTTTCCCGCCATTTTTCTTTTGACTTTATCTTACTTTCATTTTAAAAAAAGGAAATAAAGAAGCAAGTATAGCAAGTAAGAATAAGTAACATATGACTATTTACGTGAAAATAGAATTCTTTAAAAACAAAAGATAAGTTATCAGTGACCCGGATGGAGACCCTACGCTCGATAACGCCTATTAGTGCGTATGTTTGCTCACTTAGTTTGTAGATTGTAGCGCTTGTTAACCTAATGATACTACCCATTACGTGCAATTGTAATTTGTATGTACATAATGTTTTGT
This sequence comes from Heliconius melpomene rosina, assembly GCF_056956725.1. Lineage (NCBI taxonomy): Eukaryota > Metazoa > Arthropoda > Insecta > Lepidoptera > Nymphalidae > Heliconius > Heliconius melpomene. The sequence goes on along the minus strand of NC_140401.1, from coordinate 1,607,030 downwards.
TTGGTTCCCGCTTAGGTAGAGGGAACCTAATGTTAAAACACTACAATTTGAAACGTTGCGAGTCAGAATGTGCGGGCGGAACATAACGCTTTATGAATACTCTAGTTTAACATCAGAGTATCCATAATATTTCTTTTTAGTTTTATATTATTTTTACACGCTGTATCCTGCACATAGTAGGCTAGGCGGGGGAAACCTAAACATCTAATTTTAAGACATTGAGACACTGACGTATCCCACTTTTTTACCTGAATAATATATTTTTTACCTAACCGGATTTGATTGGATTGATCCTACAAACATTGTGTTCACAATCGAACCCTTACTCCACTTCGCTAGCTTAATAGCTTTTTTTTATAAGACAACATTTAAAATACAATTCAATTTAATCAAAACAATATTATTTCAAATCGCACATATCAATCCTCATATTAATAGTTGTTATTGTCTTCCACAACAAAGACACGACGGAATGTTATTTTTATAGCGTGACTCACCTCCAAGGGTGTGAAATGAAGCCGGGACAAAGCTCGGGACAGTTGTCACACGGCCTGCCTTCTGACACCTCCTTTATCCGGACGCCCTGTTAACAAAAATACAATGAGAATGGCGTCATTTACTAAATTGCTATTGTATTAAAGACCCTTCTTCCTCAGTGGAGCAGTATCTGATTGTAAATGCGATGGTTGTGGTTTTGATCCCATACGGAGGAATAAATAAATTTCAATTCCCCGCTCTGGTACAAAGAGCGGCGTTAAGTACTGCCAATTAAAACGCAATGTCTCGAATTTGGGGATAATGCTGAGAACAGTATGAAAATATAAATCACTATGACAAAAAAGTATACGATAAATCCATGTAAAAAGGTTAAAAAAAGTAAATAAAAAATTTCGACTTGGTTGGTTTCGTTGCATGTTTTGATGCTTAAATTAATTATTTAACCAAAATATTGTTATAAATGTAGATATGTAAATCGTGTTTCATATTTTCATTGTGAGTAAGGCAGTACCTATAGAATATTTACCAAGTGATTAAAAAGGCCTGATATTACATTATTAATTTGTATTATTATACACGTAATTGTGGCGATTATAGCTTAAATTATAAAGTTACGTAGATTTTTTTACATTTAAGGAAGATTTTTTATACATTTTTTTATAAATTACCTTAGAATAATAGAAAAAAAAACAAAACGATACAAAATAAGAATTTACATTTCAACGACACAAAGCCGAAGAGTTTTATGATATTCATAAACATATTACATTTTTAGTACCTATACCAGTTGTAAGTATATAATATTCATCTTTGTTATACAAATTATACTAGTTGAATGAAAAATAAGGAAAAGAAGACATAAATAAAGTTACCAATAATTTATTAAGTGCATCTATGGTGCTCATTCCCCCAAATTTCTCTGTAATTTCCCAAATCATATCATCCTTATCATCTTTAGTGTCGTCATTTGAATCACAATCGCTGTAGCTGTCTGATGTGTCACTGTCCCTTCGGTTGCCAAACAACTTAAATATACCTTTCTTTTCAATCCACGATTCATTTACACTGTCCTTAAAACTATTAATTTTCTTATTTTTCTTATGTATTTTAAAAGGCACTTGCTTTAGTCTTGGTTGTATAGGATTTCTTTTGTGTGAAATAGTTGATTTCTTGTAGTGTAATTCGTAATCTTCTTCAGAAACTCCACAGTGATATAATAGAAAATCTTTCCTTATTTGTTCTTGACCTTCTACATCTCGCCAGTAGGTTTCTTTCTGGCGTACCCCCAAATAATAATCCAAGTCCCGTTCCCCTAAATAATAGTCATCATCATCATCTTCCTCATTATTATCCTCAGTTTCCTCATTATTTTCACATTCTTTCACTATTCTATCTAATAAGTTATATTTCCTTGCATTCGATTTTCTTAAGAAGTTAGCAGTGTTAGAAGATAAAAATTTTGTTGTCTTTCTATACACGGTCGCAACGGATTCACGTCTACGTTTCAAATTATACATTATTTTTAGAGTTTGAAATGATACAATTTTTTTAATAAAGTTCAATACATCAAACTTCCAATGCATTGCCAAACATTTTAATTATTTTTAAAACCAAGTATTTTATGTTTTCTATGTCAACTAAAGTAAAATTACAGGAACAAAAAAGATTTTTTATATAGCCTTGTTTTTTTATCTTCAAGAACACAAATAGGCGTGAACAATAGGGTAGTTTCACGCAACAGTGACCACGGGGAACTAGTTCACGTTTTTACTGTTGTCCATTGCGGGGATAACGATTGACGTGATAATGGTCACCTGTGGGCGTGCGAGGTTTTCACTGACTAGCCTACAGAGATCCCCAATCAGGTGGTGATTCTACAGTAGTTATTACTAATACAGCTACAAAGTGGGTCTAAGTAAATTGGCCGATGTCATGGTATACGTAGCGAGGGTGTGGACTCTTTACGATCATGCAAACAACAGCTAAATGTGTCCATAGTAAATGAGTCGGCAAATCGCGACACCCTCGGACGAAATTGCTTGTTAAATCCCCTCGTTAGCAGTTTTGTCTCAAGGTCGTTGACTTTATGTCTAAGAATAAATTTACTGTTACGCCTCAACTCGAAAACAATGAAGAGTTATTTAACTATTTTTTTATTAATAGCAGATAATATAAAGCGTAAAATTATGTAAAAGAGCTGCCATCTAAAATGTGATGCTGGTACTAAATTTAAATTGAAAAAATATTTAAAATACTAAATAATGTACAGCGCCATCTATGGGCGAGTGGCGGTAATAACAATTTATCCGCACTTTGATTTAAACCTTTGAACTTACGAAGACTTAGCAAATATTTTCCAATATTGAAACGGAAATTAGAAAATGAAAATAAAATTCTATTATTATTACATATAAAAATAGATTTAAGCATTTTGATATTTTGCATATGGTAGTATAAAGAAAATTATATTGAAAACATGCGCACACAATGGGGATACTATATTTAAATTAAAGTTCCTTTGTTTCTTTTTTAGATTCACGTTTTATATTTATAGCAGGATAGGTTGATTTCTTACTGTCAAAACACTCCGTTCTACGTTTTCCGTCTAAATTTGAGACGTCGCAGGAAATCCAAAAAAGTCAATCAAATCGAATCCACGTCTATCATCATATCATAATATCGGATGCTGTTCTATTGAACCGCGATGGCCTCTGTCAAAATATAGGGTTTTTGCTTGTTGAGGAATAGAAATTTATCAGAAAGCAAAATTTATATAGTTTTCACGATGTACCTCTCCTACATATCTTTAGGCAGAGGGGACCTAGTATTGAGACACTCCGTTCTCCTCTTTCGAGACATTAAATATTTAGTGGCGAAACTCAACGTCGACATGAAAATCTACAAAACCAAAAATAAAGTTATATAAAACTTTCATATCCGTAAAAGCTTTATTAAGATAAAAAAAGAAACATTTATTCGATGCTCTAGGCACTTTACGTAAAAATCCTTTAAGTGGTCACGTAATAAATTGCATATCAAATAGATTTACAACTTTTATCCTATTTTCAATAAAGCCTAAGATATTGTGTTGTCGCGTCGTCTATTTTTAACTACACTTTTAGCCTGTTACTTCTATAATGTAATATACTTCTATTATATATTAAAATATTTTGTATGTGTCTCACAGTAAAAGGCCTGGTAATTTTTAGCTTCCCCCATGTAGTAGAGTTGGCAGGGGAACCTAGTGTTAATCTATCACCATATTACAAGCTTTAAAAAATAAATTGTAAATAGACAGACAGATTATATAATGATATTATAATTATAAAATAAATATACAAATCTGTCAATCGATAACAAATTCGCAGTTAAGCTACAACCTTGAAACTAAACCTAATAACAAAAGTTTAAACTAAATTGCCTTTATTATGTTAAGATGTCTCAAATAATGATATCATATAAAACAAAATAATGTAGGTACGTGTTTAAGTAAACAATGAGCAATAGTGAGGGCCGCTCCGCTTCATACTCATTATAACATATGTTATTTCCATTCATTACGCTTTTACAAACAAAATTACTCATGACATTTGTATAACTCGTTTATTTATTACATTTCAAGTTACGAGAGGAAGCGTTTAGTTTTAAGATAGATTTGGATTAGGATAAAGTTATTAATTATATACACAAAATAAATCATACAAGTAAGAATAATAAAATATTCACACTCAATAACACTTTTGTAGTAATATAACTAGTTTGCAAAGGCAGCCTTATCGCTATTAGTGTATTTTTTTTCAGATAAATATCTACAAAAAATCAATATATTTCATTTTGGTACCGTACTTCGTGATTAATTGAAAATCTAATATGTATTATATAACTACCATGTTGCAGTGGAGAGCTTATTACTGTAATCACGTGTAATATAGTGAAGCTGTAGTGAGTTCGATTCACACTTAAGGGAAAGATTGAATTATATCAAGCGTCAAAAAGAAATTTGAATTGATTGAATTATATCAAGCGTCAAGACATTCCCTCTGTCTGCTTTGCTATGGGAGAAAAAAATTTAAGCTAAAAAAATATAGTAAATATCGAAGATCGCTCAAATAATAATACTGAAATTAAAAAAAAAACAGCTACAACTACATTCAATTGAAAACGATGTAAACCTATATGTAAAATTAGTTAACGGACGAAGCATCATAACGACATATCAATCGCATAAAATTGAATCAGAAAATTCATCAATTTGACGGTATATTGGTATTCCCTTTTGTTATCATGTGTGCTGGCTGAAATCGGAAAATAGAGGTGTTTTTAGAGGTATATTTTTAGAGGGTATATAGACATATAGCAGAATAGGTAGGGAGAAACTAGTGTTAGGTCACTTCGTTCCTCACTTTCCGCCCAATTTCCCAAATTCTGAACTCAACGCCATGCTTTGTCTTGTTACCAGAAAGAGGAAATGAAAGCCTTGATTTGCCACTAAGCCAGCCTGCATCCTGAGGTACGCCAGGAGTCACTACTGCGTTCATTAAAATTAAATATTATTTATTTTATATCTGTAACAGTGTTTATTTGTGTTATCTTGAACGAATAGTATTATTTTAACGAAACAATTGCAAGCGATAGTTATGTAGGTGGTAGGTATATGATTGGTCGATCGTAGCTCGTTATCGGTTCATCGATTTCAAGCACTTAGTAGATACTATTATGAAGTACTCTTCTGTCTTCTGCTGTTATAAAATAATAAAAAATAGTATTTCTTATAATGAATAACAGAAAGTGCTTAATATCGACTGAATAAAATGATTATGAAAAAATAAACTAAAGTTATCTGATTTTTTTTAACTTGAATAAAAATATTTGACAGTCCTGCATATGGCAGAGTTGGGAACATGAAGACATAGTGTTAACACACTCCGTTTACCATTAAGATACCTCTGTTCCCCACTTTCCACGAATTCTTGAAGCCTTGTGTGTTCAGTGACAGAACTCACCGCCACTTGTGTGTTCAGTGACAGAACTCACCGCCACTTGTGTGTTCAGTGACAGAACTCACCGCCACTCACTCGCCGCGCTTTGCCTCTTTACCAGAGCGAGGAAATGAAAATGTTAAATATTTCATTACACCGTGTGGGAATCGAACCCATAATTGACGCGTTTACAGTCGCACGCTTGTGCCCGTGCGCCACGACGACTTCTATTTGTATAATATTATACCTATTATTTAATTTTTCTTTACTTTCCCACACATTGAGTAGCGGAACGTATCACATTTTGCCTCATCAGATAGAAGTGAGAAATCAAAATAATTTTGATATAATATTATTATATTAAAATTATATTTATAATTATAATCATTATTCAAGATCGAACCCATAACCATCTCAATTACAGTCAGTCACTATCCCACGATGGCGCAATTAATTTTATAATGACAGTATACAATCGACTTTTTAATTATCATGCGTTTTCTTGCATATAGCAGAATAGGCATAGGGAACTTTGTTTCTTTTTTAAAACTCTGCTCCATACATCCTGAAAATTTTTCATAGTAATTTTTTTAATGGCCGAACATCACATTTTTTTCTCAACTCGATCGGGAAAAAACGATCAAATATAATAATTCCCCTAAATGGTATTCGAATCGACAATCATCACGTTTACATAGAAAACACTGTCTCTACACCACGGGTTCTTTTTATATAATATGTATATGCAATACATAGTATAATCTTATAATATATTTATCAAAATAACGTAACGCTTATAAAATTAGTCGTGTCCCTCACACGGTATCCCTGTAGATTGGTTTTTCAAGGTCATTAATTACTCGCATCCAATATTACCGGTCACCCGATATTCGGTAGCGAGCTGTACCTACTATGACATCAGGTTATAATTTGCGCTATGTGAAACTGTTATTAACTATAAGTGTTTAGTATTAATTTACACCGTAGTTAAACTGTATGACTGTTAACGCGACGGTTGTGGGTTCGATACCTACTCGAAGGAATGAAAATATAAATTTAAATAAATGTTTAATTTCTTCGATTGGGGATCGAACTCACAATCAGTTGTGTTTACACAATCAGATGTCCGCCACGACTGGCCTAAAAAAAAAGTTAATTTAAAATATATCTTTAAAATTAGCTTACGTAATAAAAATAATTAAATTAATAGCCAACGACGTAGACACCGTAGGTGTCATAAATAGTTATTGGGCTTTTAAGCTGATTGATCTGTTGAAGAAATGAGTGTGTGTAATATATGAGTGTCTCTATCGAGCGTAAAATCTATACTTCTATACTAATGTTATAAAAAAGAAAAGTTTGTATGGTTGAACGCCTTGAAATTATGAATAAATATCATAATAAACAACCAACTTTGTATTCTTTCAATAACTCGAGCAGCAAAATCATAGAGTGGCAAAACTACTAGAAAAGATAATTATTCATTAATTAAATACTCATTTACGATATATGATACAAAATGTTCACAACATTTTCAGTATTAAACGAGGAAATTTTTATTTAATATTTCAGGTGCAACAAATTTTACGTCGAGCAAGAGCTTCATCAGAAATGCTGAAGTGCAGATGCACTTTCATATACTAATCCAATTAGAAGGTAAGTGGTTGCATAGATTATATAATATATTAGTTATATATTTTTAATAACTGTATAAAAATATATATATTTTTAATAATTAAATTCGTACTTATGTATATTGTGCCTTTTTCCACATAGACTAGAGAGGATCTAGTTAAGATTTAACAATTCGTAATTCATCCAATTTCAAATCATTACCTGGCAGAAACCTGGGAACCTAGTGTTAGGAACCTAGTGCTACGATTTCTATAAATATAAAATAACATATACATAGAAACCGTATATATATTCGTATTCTATATTATGTTAAACTTAACGCTAACTTAATATTATTCAATGCCAAACTCTAAGGGGCACATTTGTCGGCCAGTGAAAACTAGCAGCGAAGTCTGTGTATGAAAATTTAATCATTTCATTATCCAAACTGCGAATTGGTTTAAAATGAATAATTAATATTGGCTTTTTGGCGTCAAATGGAGACCGCGGGGAATAACCTATGTTATTTATTTAAACGATTATTTAATATAATGCATTATTATGTTCATTTAGATAAAATATATGCGTAGGTATATATTATAAGGATTATTTTCAACTTTGACTTTACTTTGCACATTGTTTATTTTTAATCAACAAATATACTTACAAAGTTATCCGTAAATGTTACTTATTTTAATGTGATGAAAAATTAGCCTCGCCTTTTGTTAATTAATTAAGCTTTTTTGTCACGCTACACCGCATGACCCGTTCGAGGCGTGACCGAGAATTATAGAATTACTAATTAAGTCAAATATTTGTATGAAAAATCGTCCGGCGTAGTGGGACAGTATTCGAGTGTAAACATGACGGTTGTTGAATCTCGCCTCGTAGTAGGGAGTCGCAGCATTGACCCATATTTTATCATTTAACTAAATAGTTCATACTTAATTTATTAAAGTAAATACGTTTTTTCTATATATTCTTTTTATTATTTAGATAAAGAAAATTAAAACAAATAAAAAAAAACACACACATAAATGAGGTTCTTATCGCGAATCAGGTATTTATTCCATTGTTAATGGGGTTTTCGGTTAATCTTCTCTTTTGACTTTGCAAGATATGGAAGATGGATACAAATATTAAAAACAAAACCTACTGCTAAATTTCACAATTAATAATTATATATTTTATGTATAATTGGAAAACTACGATGCTTTTAAAATATTTATTTTTAAAAGAGAAATAAGCTTTCCAATATAACTTAAAAATCCAAAGCTTTTTTTATAAATATTCATTTGAATAAATTTATATTGAATTAGAGAAAACATTTTTGCTAATAGTTTAATCTATATTTAAAAAGATACAAAATTGGCAAGGAGGCGCTTGGACGGTGTCCAAAAAAAGCAGGTTCAAGTCCCGAAAAGGTCGGAATTTCGTATGGAATTTTAATATTTATTATTAAGCTGAAGTGTAAGTTTGAAAGTACAGTACTATATTTACAAGTACATTTTGCAATAAATAAAAGTAAAAGAACGTTTATTTGTGTAAGTATTTCTACCATTATTCTTATAAATATTCTAACTTCTTGGCATATAATTTTTCTCTGTAAAGATGTAAACCTGTAAGGATATTTGATCTTAAAAAAACCGGATAAGTGCGAGTCGGCCACTGAGATTTCCGTACTTCAACGAAAAGTATAACTTATAAAAGTTAAGCTATCGTATCGCTGCCATGGGACAGCGCCTGACTACAAACACGGTGGTTTGATCTCCACCGTTGAATTATTTTTATTTCATCGCTCTGATAAGACTTAGCGTGGCGTTAAGTTCCGCAACTCAAATACATAACGTCTCGAATAAGGTGGAAAATGGAGAACGGAGTATTATTCAAATACTTCTAGAAGAAAACATGCCAAATAAGAAAGTATACAATTTGTAATATTATTGTTCCAGATTTGACAGTCCAGTTTATTCCAAGGTAAGTTTTGTTAATATTATACTTTTTTAAAATGTCATACGGTCAAGCGAGGCCAAGGTGTGCCAGCCATATATTATAAATGACAGTAATTATTAATAATATAGAAAATTGCTGATCCTGTAAATAAGGTAAACTAGAAACAGTATGCTAATTTACGTTATTACTTCAGACACTTATTATTTAATTTAATAGTACTTTAATAATCTTAATTGAAGTAGATACTTGGTTTCGTAAAGTAATGAAATAAACGTCAACAAAATTCTTGTACTTCTATGTATTTAAGTATATAAAGAAAAACCTTAAAATGTTTAAATAACATCCTATTTCCTACCAATATTATAAATTTGAAAGTTTGTAAGTATAATAATATAAGTTAATAGATATTTGTTCAACTTTCGCGCGAAAACTACTGAACTGTAGTTCTGTCTTGTTACCGCAGCAAGAAAATGAAGAGATTCCTTCTTTTAATTAAAAAAAATATATTTATGTAATCTATTTGCAATATGAACAAACTAAAACAAATATTTTCAAATTTTGTTTTAAACTACGGAAATGTGTCACTAACGATTAGAGAAAGCTTAAAAGCTGTTCTACTTCTACAACGTGAAATTTGTGACAAAAATAGACGAAAACATATTGTTGAATTTTGTTCTTCTAGATTTTTAACTTTTAAGTTTTATGTTAGAAACTTAATTAATTAAAGTCTGGCACATTGGAAACTGTTTGACTTATTTTACTGCACTTGCAATTTATATTTTTACGGTATAATATTATGTTTTTTAAATATTATGTTATATTGTGACATTTTTTTTAGCTTCATGCTGTATCCCGCATATGTTACATGGAAGCAAAAAAATCTAATGTGAACGCAGTATCTCTAATTTTCTAAGCATTGTGTGTTGAATGGCGGAACTGAACGCTGCACTCACAACCACGACACTACGTTTACAATCAGAAACTGACCCACTGCGCCTCAACGATCTATATTAATAAAACTACTCAAATCCATTAAAATTAAATGTGGAAAACTAAAAGCGTTTATATTTTTTAAAAGAAAAATCAGTTTCAGCGCGTTCTCCTATTACAAGCGATATAACAAAAAGAGAAAGTTTTCTAAAATGTCACGGTCGCATGGCACGCCGTTCGAACACTTTGATATCGAATATAGTGTTTTGTTCGTTAATTGCTATAAATATAGTATTACATCATTAAAAACTCTTGACTCTGTGATGGCTTAGCGTTAGTGATATTAGAGTCAAATAATTAAAAATATACTTCAAAACGTGACGCCGCTTGGTTTAAAGTTTAGAACACTTTAGAATTAATGTAATCAGGGTGCAATTTTTATTCGTTATATTAAGAGTAAATTTTATTTTACATATTTTATTAATATTTTGCCTGTGTACTCATAAACTTTTTCTTATGTCTATTGATTACCACGTATGGGAATATCCATTATTGTTCTTTCCTTTTCGCTTGTTAGTTGGGGGGGGGAGGGGGGAGAGAGCTTGTTGGGGAAACAATACTGGTTATGTACCATTCGTAAGAGGTAGCGTTTATTAAAATTTTACTTAGTATTTACTCTACGTCGCATTCGTCTATAATTTACAAAAAGGTAATTTCTATTTATTCCACTTTTTTCCACGATTGAATTTCATGCAAAGTTTATATTAGCCAAAAAAACAAACCAATATTATATTAAGTCTAGAATCTTAATACCACCAAAATCCCAATAATATGATAATTATATCCCTAACGAATCCTTAATAGCATTTAATTCTTCCATTAATGAGTTCGATACGCGCCTGGTAATGCACGATAAGCTGTATAAATGGTCGTAAAGTAGCTATTGTTAAAACCTTTCCAAAAACGGATTGGATCTAAAATAAATATTGTATTTTGTAATAAATGTAACTTCACATAAATTTGTTGAATATTTTGATTTTAAAAAAATGCCAAAGTGCGGCGGTGTCGCCACAAAATATTCGAATGCAATTTATCTAAAGAAACCGTTTGGGTTCTTAAATTGTTAATTTTAATCTTCTTAAAAGCAGAATAGGCAGATGGATTGTAAAAGTGACAGGTTCGATTCTCCCCTGAGGAATTGAAATAATTATGATTTTCATTTCTTTGCTCTGGCACGAGGCACAGGGCGGCTGTTGAGTTTCGCCACTTAACACAGAATGCCTCCAGAATTCGGCAGAAAGTGGGCAACGGAAAAATCTTCAATCATTGACATTAGCTATAAATTTTACATTAATTTTCATAGTTGTGAAACACTTCTTGTATGAAATTTATGTACTCCAGGTAAGAAAATCTCAAGTTTGCTTTTGTTAACAAAGTTGGTTTGTTGTCCAACATGATTTCCATTTTAGTAAAACTATAAGAAAAATCTCATCTCTTTTCATCTTTATATTTTAAGTTTGTTTTAAGTAGCTTATTATATAGGTCTGGATAATGCTAGAATAATTCCTTTTTTTTATAATATCACTAATTGCATACGTGCATATCTACGATAATTTATTTAGTTAGCTTTATGAAGTGATTAGTAAGATATTATAATGCTAAAAGATTACAGGAGTTATAACTATTTTAACATTTTTAAACAATTATTCCATCCTTAGGAAAGACAAACTATTTCGTATAGAAAACGCGTATAAATTAGAACGTATGGCTTAGTGGTCACAACGCTTGGACGGTGCATATCCGGCTACGTAACGCGTAAAGCGCAGCCTTGAGTTAGACAACACAACAAGTAGTATCATAAAAATTGGGCGGAGAGTAGAGAACGAAGTATCTTAACATGAGGTTTCCCTCTGCTTATGCGAGATGCAGCGAGGAACTAATATAATAGTTGAACTTTAAGCTTATAATAAACCCTTATGTCATATTGTGCTTCTAATTATACTAACTAAAATGCTAGTTCTAGACTATAAGTCTTAAGATAATGCAAGTTAAGCTTCATCTACTTAGTGTGCGGAGAATAGCGTTTATATGGGCTTATTGTGGTAGGACCCGAACTCTTTTCATTTCTATGGAAGTTTCATTTGCCTCGTCTATTATGTTTTTTCCTCGTCTATTATTATTTGAAAGTGGTGTAAGTCCATTTTTGAGAAAAATGAGCTATCACGTAATTCATGCTTAATTTAATGTAATTTTTTTATATATAACTAGTCCGTGTTTAATTTCTCAAAAAAACCCATGTTTTGAACAAGTTAAAATCGGTCGGTAAATGAAATTGCATAATCATCGACATACTAATCTTTAATTTTCTCGAAACAAAAGAAAATGGACTTACACCACTCTCAAAATAAACGGTCCATTTATAAAAAGAGCAAAATAGAAATAGAATAGAATAGTATTAAATATTTTTTTCTTTTGGTCAGTTTAGAGAGAGAATTTCAAAATAATATATAAAACTAAGAATAGTACACGTATATATGACTGTCAGTCAATTCTGTTTATTAAATGAATAATCATGTAATTCAAGCAGGCGAAGCCGCGGGCGGGCCGCTACTGCTTTAATACAACATCAATAAAGGTGTTAACAAACTAACGCCATACAATCTTGGTATAACACATCATGATGTCATTTGCAATGCAAATACTAGTTAGTGAAAGGTGAGCTCTTGTACGACAATCGTCTTAGTCACTCATTGCAGGCTTCAGGGGATATCAAATGTTGAGATGGCAAAAAAAAATTAGTTTTTTTGTATTAGTGCTTATTGTCCGAAATAAAATTACCCCGATCGAACCCATAACTTTCGCTTTTACAGTGAAACACAGTCCAAATGCGCCGCGATGGCCACAAGTTATAAAAACATTGTTAATGCTATTTTATTAAAATACAAATTTTAATACCTGACATTGCAGTGTAGGTATAAAAAAAACATTGTCCTCCATTTTAGGTCCTCTTTGTAATTCTATTCTTTTAATATTGTAGCTGAACTTAATGCCAGGTATAAAATAAGTAGCTATAAAATAAATAATCATTACCTTGACTGAAGAGTGCTCAAAATCATCTCTTTTACAATAAGACGTATAAAAAAGAATAAAAAAGGCGCGGTGTTGATTTCCGCCACTCAAAACTTAAACGAGCGGATATAAGAGAGCAGAGTGTCAGGTCTCTCTACCCACCCTACTATATATTCGACATAATCGGTGATGCATGCATTTCCATATTTCAGAACCCCTGCATACTTGTCGTTTACTTTAATTTTACTTCTAGTTTTTATTCCACAGATATAAAGTCGATTTTAGAAGGAGACAAGACTTATGTTAATAACGTCCATTTTATCGCTTCTATGTTTATTCAAACGTTCACTCAAGTAGCCTGTTTAAACGAATATTACTCTAGTTACATAAAATTAGAAATGAATTCGAAACAACCTCTTAATACAATGAAATCTTTGAAATGTTATTTATAAATTAATATAATAAATAATAATAATAATTCTTGCATTGCAGTGAGGGTAGGCAGAGGTGACCAGGTGTTAAAACACTCCGTGTTTCTCTCTCCGTGTCCATTTTCTAATCTTAATTTTTGATGCATTAAGGAGCGTGTGGCGTAACTTTACGCAGTTTTAGGAGCGGAGAAATGTAGGGAAAGACATTAGGCTTTTTTATTAGGCAGAATTAGAGGCTGTCACATTATGCCACAACACTCATTACTTTTTTATAATACGAAATATGGTAAGGAATATAAATAAATTTAATGAATTCATAATGAAATATACCACAATTGATGAAATATAAAGGCTCTTTTGAGTAATTAAATGGTTTTTGTTGAATAAAATTATCTAACCATTTAACGAAGCCCATTTAGAGAAATTATTATTCATTTAAAAAAATACGTAGTAGTTGCGCAATTATATTTTTAATTTTAAAGGCAAATTTAAAATTTAATCATAATTTTAGTCATAAGACCGGGTTATCTCTGCCTACAGCCTGTGGGATACAGAGTGAAGCAAAAATAAATTGAAAAAATACGATTTAAAACGTATTATTATAGAATAATGCGTGGGGTAAATTTCTATATAAAAGCTGGTTGTTTGCTTTTAAAATATTTCTTTTCTTTTCTTAATGAAGGGACGTTCTCAACAAACTAAGATTCTATTTGTAATATATATTTCGAAAAAAAGCTTTGTTTTAAGAATAGATACTAAATGATATAATATATATTAAAACATTTTTTTTTAAATTGTTGTATCCCGTACACAACTGGGTAGGGAGACAAAGCCTCTGAACCTATTGTTACGATATTCCGTTTCCATTAAGACACCGACGAAATATTATTTTTTTAAAAAAATAATATTTTTATTGTTTTTTTTTTGGTTTTCGCTCATAAAATAAATGGAGTGGAATGGAAAAAAAAATGGAATGTATGTATTAACTTACTCTGCTGTATGTTGAATACATGAAAATACTAGTCTTAACTACATTTTTTTTTAAAGGAACTAGTAGATATAGAACATAAATTTAATATGTGAAAAAAACTAAAGTTAAATCCTTTGAACACTTTAGGCGTTTAACCGGTTTACGAGTGCTTTTTAGTGTTACTTGAAGCTTTAGTGTTTGGCCTCGAAGCAATCTACTCAGGTTGCAAGCTTACACAGTCGTTAACTTTTTTTTCTTCTTATATATCTTTTTGTCAAATACTTATTTGACACGGAAAGTGACGGGTAAGGTCATGGATTTATGGCAGGTTGCAAAAGAAAATAATTACCATTACCAAATGTTACCAAAATGTTAGTTATTAACATTTAAAAGTAAAAATAAAAACATTTAAGCTATACATATAAAAAACTATATAAAAATAATAAACATAAAGGGACTAGCAGTTTTTTTAGCATTACGCCGTTTCCTGCATTTAGCAGGGTAGGCAGAGGGAGCCTAGAGTCGAATTCTGAAGGCATCGCATGTCGAGTGACGGAACTCATCTTATGAAGTGACAAGTAGTGATATCAAAAGGCTCCCTTCCCATATGGCGGACGTTCAACGTGTTTTATTACCTAGGCACTTTGGCTCGATCAATAAATAGTGATTAATAAAAATATATGATTTGAAGCTTCCGTACTCTATGCGCGGTACTCTGATACGACTAAACATGGCGCTAAGTTCCGCCATTTAAAACTTTACATGTATATACCCTCCTATGTATGTAGTATATGTTGGTTGGAATAATTCTGTTTTTTAATATTTGTTGTTATAACGGAAACAGAAATATATCATTTGTGAAAATTACAACTATCTAACTATCAAAGTTCATGAGATGCACTTTGGTGACAGACGGACAGACAGCGAATCTTAGTAATAGGCTTCCGTCTAACATTTTTAGTACGAAACCCTAAATATTAACAAAATTTAGAATCTCGTAACAAAACAGTTGACTTTGACATTGATATTATATAAAGTAAACGGTCACGTGGACCATGTATTGATGTAGTGAGTATATAGGTACAATAGGCAAGCGTACCTACTTGTATACTCTAGTTGCTACACTGAGAAGGTTTAAGCTTTTTAGGTCAAAAGCACTCTACATGTTTTATTCCTGGTTGCCTCTTCGCTGTTTTAAGTTAATAATATTTTTGAAATTATATATTTAAAAAAAAAATGCATTGATATATTAATAGAAGTATCCATAACCCACAAGCTAGTGTTAAAATACTCCGTTCTCTACTTTTCGCCTGGATTGATTTAATTCAACGTTAGTTAGTCAAATATCAATCGCGCTTTTATGTCGTAAGTTTTCAATGTATCCTAGTAGCGTAACATTCCATAAATCAAATTTGGAGATCGATCTTATAAATTCCACAGCTTCCCAGTTAGGTAACCATTTCACGGTACACGTTAAAGGCCGTTTAGAGAGATAAGGAACAAGTACTAGCTAGATAGGCTGTAAGTAGGTTCACTTAGGTCGTACACCCACTAATAGCCGGTCGAACGGCCTCTTATAGGGTTGGCAGCTCGTTTCTCATATTACACGGCTATAGTTTTCAGGAAAGTTATTGCTTTATAATATTTCAAAGATATAATTATGAATAATTTTTAGGTAACTTTTAAATAATTTTTTTATGCCAAAAATCGCGAAAAATTATTATTATTCAAAAGACCATTATTTATCAGCAATATGATTTTTTGCATAGTGATATTTTTTCGCAAATTAATATTATTTTTTCTTGTTTTCATATTCGGCTACAGGGTCGTAAGTATCGCTAGATATGGTATCGTTGCATCTTTGTTCTATACAATGAAATAAAAAAAACTACGACGTATGGAAATGCGTGTCTAACGTAGGGCTTCAAATGAAAGATAGGCAGATTTGTACAGTAGGATCGTTGTCTGCGTTTTCCTTTTATTTCCTACGTGAGACGTTAACACCGAAAGATCGAATAATCTAGACTATATTTTTTACAATTAAATTAAAATAAAATGACTATTATCTAATTCAATAGATTTCTATACATTTCTATATATAATGAACGGCGGTTCTCAACGCCGTTTTTTCTTAATGTAAATAAAATAATCAGAGTTGGTTGCACCACTTTGAGTACACCTTTAGCTATAGTTATTGTATGATAAGTTTTATATTTATTTAATAACATTTGAGAACCCTACAATGAGTCGCCTCGCCAAATAAGGCTCACGGAAAAGTATTGTTCGACAACATTCCTTAAGCGGACCCACCTCGAATTACGTTACCTTCGCTCATACCTATATAACAATATTTCTATCATAATATTATTTTTTATTTCTTCCTGTGACACGTATATATTTATTTGTAACGTAATGAAGATATATGTATAGCTGATAGCTTTTACAATGAGAGCCTTGAATTTTGAAGCTATATCAAGTGAGTTGAAAGCTTATTGATGAGATTATATATAAATTTTATATGAGCAGGAAGATACTATGTATATATGTATATTATTATGTATTAGTCTATTATACTACTTTATATATTGTACTATTTTATAAATATTTATGTATTAAGTTTATGTATTAGGATAAAATATTAATTACGTATGTTTATTTATTTGCACCACCCACTATTTGTTTTAAATTTTGTCTCCTAACCTCAAGGTTGTCTGGAAGAAATCGCTAATTAGCGATAAGACCGCCTTTGTACTTCACACTATGTTTTTAGCTTATAAGTACTAGATGTAGTTTGTAACTTTGTTTTCTGCTGTTTGTGATGTACAATAAAGTATAAATAAATAAATAAATAAATAAATACTGCGTCAACTAATGTCGTTAAAGCTCTCTAGACATATAGCTAGGTAGTTCTCATCCGCAATGTTCAGGCCTACATTTGTCTACAACTCTAATTAAATCAGCTTCACGCTATCCCGCACACAGCAGGGTAGGCAGAGGACACCAAGTGTTAAGACGCTGTTCCCCACTTTCCGTCGATTTTTTCGAGGCATTACGTGTTGAGTGGCGGAACTGAACGCCGGGCTTTTGTCTTGGTGCCAGAGCGAAGAAATGAAAATATTAATAAATAATTATTCATTCTCTCGAGTGGGGATCGAATCCACAACTGTCGCGTTACAGCCACATCCTTTTGCCACTGCCCCACCCCGCAAAAAATTTAAGTAATTATCTTAAAAGTAGAGGGCAAGAAATTCAATTTATTACTATAGATAAACTATCTCTTCCTCACTATTCCTATTTGCAATCATATTTCGGCTATCCAACAAGAATTTCAGTCATCCGTTATTTTGAGCATGTCATAGTTTGTTCACGTCACAGTTTCCTTTTTAATTAAGCAAATATTTTTCACAAGCAGAAAATTTATATTCTATACTGATATTATAAAGCTGAAGAATTTATTTAAATGTATAATGCGTTGATAACAGAAACTTCTTTTCGAATAGAGAAAATAATAAATATAAAAATAAAAAAGAGAATTTTGGGTTGAGTAGTCAGAGTTAGTTACCTCGGGTTATTAGAGTATATCATTTGTCGTACAAAACTCTTACCTATTTTCAAGTTACTACGTTAGCAAAGCCATATATGAGAGCTAGTTATTATAAAAAACTAAGTGTTAGACACACCGAAAAGTTTTGTGTCAACAATTAATGTTAAAGCCAATAAGCAAATTCATTAATATTTATGTATACGACTTATAAGGTATTGGTTTTTACACTGTATACATTAATGTAAAAAAATCTTTTTATACATCAATGTCTGTATAAGATCTCTGTGTGAGGCATTTGTGGCACACGGTTACAAACTTACGGCCGTAAATAAATGTGACAGTTGCGGGTTTGATTTTCACTCTGGGTAATGAAATTTTTATTTCCTCGCTTTGGTAACTAGACAAAAGATATTTATTTTTGGCTCATATATATGTATTTAAAGCAATTTGAACATATTTTCTGCTTAATATAAAAAAATGTGTAAACTTTTTTTAAGTTCATGCTGTATCCCTTTTAAATATACTAAGAAAAATCAGTAGCGTGAGAATTGTAGAGATTGTCAGAGCAAATATTAGTACACCGCACACGTTCGTAAAACATTACGCCATGACCACAATTCAGATACGTAGGTACATGCGTGTACATATGTGCCTCTTCTATTACACTGTTAATGTTATTTACGGATACATTATTAATATTTTATATATCTATGGTAGTTGCCATTTCTTCTTTTATTGTTGTATAAAAATAATTGTTTAACTTTCTTCTATCAAAGTCCGAATAAAACTCTTATAAAATCTTAAACTATAACTAATATTACTTATAAACGCCAGTCTTGGCGATGGACACAAGCGTGCGACGGTAAGCGCGACAACTTGTGAGTTCGATTCCCTCCCAAAAAATAAAATATTTAATACTAGCGGCCCTCCCGCGGCATCGCCCGCTGAACTCTAGGTTCCAAGGTTCCCAGGTTCCCTCTGCCTATGAGGTGCTTAGTATATTCTTTTCGAGGCATTGAGTATTGACTGGCGGAACTCAACACCACGAAACTAGAGCGAGGTAATGAGAATATTACTTATTTCATTCTCCCGAGTGGGAATCGAATCTACAACTGTCGCGTCCCCAAAAATAATTAATTCTTAATTTTATGTATTTAAAAGTATTTTTTAAGTTAAACGTTACACTACGGTGTTACTGTTTGCCACAAAGAATCGCGCATATCAACATTGTGAGAATTTAAAATAGAGTAGGCACTAGACAGACAGATTCGCCGTTTTTTTATTATCACAACGTGTTTCGCCTGAGTCGTCGTAACGATCATTATATACCTCATTATTACCATAAAAAGCTAATATTTTCGCTGAGAGCATTAGAGGTGGTTTTTATAAATGAAGTTATTAACCTCGCTTTGGATACTTATTCTGTGTTTTAATTTGATAATTCAAAACTGATTGCTGTTTGTATGGATGTTTGGTTTTTTTTAAGAATTCAAAATATATATATATTTTTTAAATAAATACACAGAAGTCGGGAGACTAGACTTAGATTTAATGTATAGAATGACGAAACCCATCGTGTCGCTTTGTTTGATTACAGCTGAAACCAATTTAATTAAAAAATCCACGAGTAAAGATCGGACAACCACCTAAGTCTAAACGTTTTTTTCAACAATGTTTATTAACCAGGCTTTGGTACCCAAAGTTTGGATATCTTTCGTGCGAGTGGATGAACGTTTTGGTTTCGTTCGAAAATATAAAAACGCGTGTTTTTCAACTATTATTTACCTATTATTTTTTAGTTTCATTTTTTATAAAACTGCATTTTTATTATTGTATTTTTTTTAAATTGTTTTTATTTTTTTTTTCATATTATTACACTGACATCCTTGATAAGTATGTATTGTGTATAATTCGATGTATCAAAGTCGTTCAAAATTACTTTCAAAGCTTATATATACACACATACATACATACATACATATGTATGTACACACATAAATACATATATATACACACATGCATACAATCGAAGCTAATAAAAAGTAAAGCTGCAAAACAAAAACAGCGTTTGTAATGTTATGTAAGTATCATTGAAACCATGCCCTCTATAGCTTCAACGTGGATTGTGGAGGTCGAAATAAAAAAGTATTAAACCAAATGTGCCCCGAGCGCAACAAATAAAATAAGAAAAAAATATGTCATACATTCGCTTTGGGAACCTTAAAACGAGTCGATATCGAAATGTGTCATGTTCCAAAACTCAGAGAACCTACCGAAAATCCAAAGGTTTTTATACAGTTTTATTATCAGTACATACTTACATATACATTTTTAATACAGCATTTTTATGTTAAGGATGTATTGTGTATTTCAAAATTTAAAAAAATTAAATTTTAGAAATTGAAATAGAGATTGAATTAGAGTAAGTACCATTCAGTAGAGGCCACCGAAGTGCGATGGCACAGGGCAGCGTTTTGACTATGAACCCCAATGACTAGGAAGTTTGAGTTTCACTCAGGTAAATCAATTTTATTTGCATTTCCATTCTCTAAGTAAAACAATGTGCTAATAAATAAAGTACATTCAGTAATATTATTTTGATTGTTTTGTCAATATTGCTGCATAAATATTTTTTATTATTAAGGTTTTAGCTTCTTTAGAAATAATTTGTAAGTAGATACCTAGGTATTTGATAAATGTAAAAATCATACCTATTGATTTAGAACACATCGATCGATTTCTATTTATATGTTTAAAAAAAAACTTCTTAAATGCGCAACGCTAATTGCTTAGTTTAGGTTTAACTTTGAAATGATGAATTTTAATCACTTTAACTGCACTTTACGGTAACGAATTAAGTAACTAAGTTAAACGTTAATGGTTATTGCCGAGTAAACTAGCTCTCGAGGGCATCTAAACTATTTGAGAGAAAATGAAAACTGTATCCGAGACTTTCATAGCTAATTTTTAATTAACACTGGAACAATTTATATTTAAAATAAATAAATGAAGTATGGAAATGCACATTATTATAGATTATAATATCAAATGCTGCTATTTTTTTCTGAGAATCTAAATGTCACACTAGATTTATAAATATGAGATTTTTTTTAATTCATTGATTTCTTTTTATAATTGTTCCTCTAATACTATTTATTTTAGTTTCACGCTGTATATTGGTCATAGCAGAGTAGGCAGAGGGAACCTGGGAACCTGGTGTCACGAAACTCCGTTCCCCACGTTCTGTCGAATTCAGCGAGGCGGAATTCAACACCGCGTTTTGTCTCGTTACCAGAGATAACATTGTTGCCAGTTCTTAATAGTAAATGAAAAATTGTATTATAACCACTATAAAATATTGTTTTGTTATTTTATTTGATTATGGCGATCGCGACGTGCCAGTTGAGCACTAATAACTTTGCCAATGTCACGTTGAATAGACAACACACGAAGGAAGGAGAGATGAGGGGAGTATATAGTGGATTGTTCTTAAATAATATTGTTACAAAGATAATATTATTTAATATTATATAGAAAATAGGATACTAGATCCTTTAGTTTTATTAAATTATCAGTATAAAAAAGCTTTCATTAAAATCTGCATAAACTTCTAGTACTGAGTTATACACAGATTGAGTTTTTAATAGAATGAATAAGTTTAAGAAGAGTTTGTAGTTTATTTTGCTTAAGTGAGATCGTTTTTCTTCCTAATTTATATTGTATTCTTCTGAAGATAATTTAGTAAATTAATTTTTTTGCAATATTTCTTGTGTAACATTATTTTGCCGCATTTAAATTGGCTTCTCGTTGAATATAAAAATAATTTTCGTCATTATATATAATGAATTTAAATCTAATATAATCTAAAAAAAATCTAATACTCCTGTTATGACTGATTTTACTAGTTATATATTGTTTTAAAAGAGTTCTGGAAGGCTTGTTAGATAGGATTATTAGGTTTTATCATATTCAAATACACTTTCAGCCTAGTTTTCGAACGTGTGAGTTGAGCCCTTCCCTTCGCCAATATCACGTATGGAAAAGGAAATTGACTGGTAAAAAAGAGATCTAGTAGCAATCACCTATAACAAAACAAACATATATTTACAGTATGTTCAAATAGACTTTAGTCGAGATATCCATGTACGACGTTCTTTACTTGCCCCGCAATACAAGACGCGTGTAGACATAAAAAAGTTAACTTTGCAATAAAATATTTTAATAACTTCATACTTTTTGATATACTTTAATGTTTCTTGCAAGCAGCCAGGTCCTGTTGTGAGAATTTCTAAGTCTCTTTGTACGTGCTTTGCTTAAGCAGGTCGTAACAGCATTTAGCATTAAAACAGTTTTATATAGGAAGTCGACTACTTCAAGATGTAATATGTAAGTGGTTTTTGAAGGTCAATGTTGATGTTTGGAAGAATTTAAAACTTTGTCGTTACTTTTTTTAGATTAAAATAATCTTTTTGCTTATTTTGTTTCAATTTGTCACACGATTTTTGTAATCTAGTCATCTAGTCTTAATGCTAGATTCCCTCTATTAAGTTTACAATTGGCGGGATGTTCCCTCATTCTCCGCAGTGAAATGGTTAATCTAAGCGGGCATGTATTTCGTTATAAGTATATTTAACTATGGGCAGGTACTTTAAGAAACAATCGTAAAAACAAAATATAATATAAATAAATCTATAAACTATCTGTATAATACTATAAAAATTATTAGATATATTTTTTAACGGTAACTTTAGTACAAAATCAATCCTTATTCCACGAGTAATTACCATAAGTGACTTGGCCTAGTTAATATTGCCTTTTATGTAAATTTGTGGATATAGAACTACCCTCCCTAACTTGGTTTTAATTAATTCTTCATATAAAATAACTCCGTCGTGGCTCAAATGAAGTGTTAAATAAACTAATAGTAAGTTCAATTTCACTTAATGCTTATAATTATTATACACTTTTACGGCTTCTTTAGATGAAATGTGATGTTTTCAACTATGATTAAAAACATATTGATTAGAAATAAAGAAGAATTTTACTATTATTAAGAAAAAGATATTATTGCTAGCCTTAAAACTCATACATGGCAACATTGTACGCCTTAGGGTCAAACAAAAATATATATTTTTTTTAATTATAGAAAATAGTAAATATATTACGAGTATTCACATATCAATAAACAATATATTATGTATACCTACAAACTGGATCTGGAAATAATGTATTACTTGGTTCTTTCTAAATATTCTGCCTATTAGGGATTTTAATATTTATTTATTTTTAATATTTACAACATTATGAAAACTAAATAAAAAGTTAAAATGCTTTTTATCCTCCTAAAATGTAATATTCCTTTAAATATGAAGCTTAATATAAGAAAACTCCATTATATTATAATTACAGCGTTCACAGTAACAGGAGGTCAAACACCTTGGAGCTAATTAATCACGAGCATTCTAAATGTAATATATTTTATACGAGAATACAGCTAACTTATGTATTTCTTGCACCTTAAGCTTAAACAATTTTGTGATTAAATTTAAATTTCTACATAGTGTATAGCAAAATGGCTTAAACTACGCAACGGATTTTAATGAGGTTTCTACTAATAGAGTGATTCAAGATTAAAAGTATATATATTTACTATACGTATGATTTTTTGCCTTAATTTTTTTTATTATACTAAGATAACATTAAATCATTTGTACACTAACTTAAATAAATTTTTCATCTCCTGGTGATCGAACCCACAACCAGTCGGTTTTACTGTCACACGCTGTGCCCCTGCGCCATAACTGGCCTGGTCTGCTTTATCGGAGCGAGAAAATGAATATAGTTCATTCTCCTGAGTGGAAATTGTACCTACAACTGTCGCATTTACATTCAGACATTTCGCCACGACTTTTACGCATGAATATTTATTTATATTTAAAAATATTTTTGACCTCTCGCTTTAATTGATATAATGCAGTACCAATAGAAAACCCCTCGAGTGACATCTTTGGCATATATCATTTGCCATCATTTGTTTTTTTCTTATATATAGACACTATAGGCATAGTATTGTCTACAGAGAATTGTTTGCAGCGGTCAAGGCTAACTCACTGCTAAGCTCAGATCGTAATAACCCTAAAAGCCACATCTAGATATAGGTACATATGTATCAGCTAATATTATAAAGTGGAAGAGTTTGTTTGGTTAAACGCGGTACTCTTGGGAACTGCTGGAATGGTAGATTTTCTATGGATAGCCTTACATCTTAATGTGATATCCTTTTGATGTATCAATTAAATAATTTTCATTGGATCATGAGGGGGATGTGCAGGTATAAGCTGGTATAGACATAGAGATGATAAATAATGTTTGACAAGTGATAAGATATAAATGGTAAATAGCTGGTAACCCAGACATCTAAACATCTAACAAAAATATAAAATGATTTAATTCATACTCTTTTAATTTATTAAAATACTTGTTATACAATATGAAGATTCTTAATAGTATTGCTAGTGCATATGCATATATGCAGTTCGGCATATTATAATGAAATATTTTAGATCTCCGTTATAGTTTAAGTGTCACTCAATTTTTGTTCCATATTTGTTTCTTGGCTGGCACCGAGTTCAAAAATAATGCTTAAGAGATTTTTGCCAATTTTCACGAGCTACGAAAATGAAGCATCTCCTGTAATAATCAGCATATTTATGTAATGATAAAAAATCGTAATATCTATAAAATCTTTTGATATCTCCGCATTCAATAACATAATTAAATCCCACTGAACCAAATTCTGTAAAAGCCAAACTATATATAGGAGCTTCTTTATGGGAATCGAAAATGGGCTCCTTCACATCAAGAACACTTATCCTTCATCTCCAAGTTTGATAAGTTTAGATGTACCTACTTACTTTAATTGCAAGGAAATTTTATTTCTTATGAACAAAAGTTCAAAGAAAGTTATTTGATCGAGGCGAAAAATAGAGTCATCGCTTTTTCAAGAGATGACGTTATTCATATAAGTTTAAATAGTAAAAAATTGTCAAACCCCCACACACCAATTGTTAGTGATTTAAAATTGTTCTATTTCACCCAAGTGACACCTTCAGTTTTTTAAATATTTAAATAAGCAATTTGGTAATCATGTAAATTTAAAGATAAAGTGAAATATTATGATGTAGTTTGGACGAACTATTTGCAGATTCAGTAGGAGGAAGGTCACGTAAAAAGCATGAGGATCCCCCGGAGGATGAAGAGGTTGATGGCAGTGGACGAGGCGAGAGAGGTATGTAGAGACCGTAGCGTTTGGCGCTCTGTTCTCTCTGACTATCTTGTAAGGTATCCCACGCTGTATCCAGCGTGAAGTTAGTGGTAGTAGAAGTACAGTAATACTAATTATTTAGTACATAAATTTCAACTATATAATTGATCGAAGATAAATTCGTATTGCTTAAAGCTACTAGTTCATAAATATTAAAGTATCGGGAAAGCACAAAAGCTGCTATCAATTGAAGACTTACAAAGATTATATGATTACACGTAATACAATATCTATAGTTTTTTTATATTCAAGTGAAAGTGAAATTTTATGTAATATAATATTTACTTAATATATTTTTATGCAGTTTTAACAGTAAGAAAACTCGTAATCAATTCGTATTAGTAAGAAATTTCAATAAGAAAAAAAAAAAGAATTCCGATAAGCTTCATTTGCACATGAATATTGCCAATAGTCGTAATTTTCATGTTTATTTAAATTTATGTCACGATATAATAAAGTGTGGGTGGACATGACTTCACGAGCTCGAGGCCGGTTGTGGCGCAGGGGAAAAGTGTTACTGTAAACGTAGCTGGTTGTAGGTTCGAGAGGCCCACTCGAGGAAATAAAATATTTATTTAATTTTATATTTTCATTATTTCACTCTTGGGTCGAGACATAGCGAGGTGTTGAATTCTGCCACTCAGCCACGCATTGCCTCCAGAATTCATCGTCAAGTAGGGAACAGAATGTACTAACATTAAGTTTCGTCTGCCTACCTTGCTGAGTGCGGGATACAACGGAAACTGATTTTTTTTTAAATTATGTCACGATATAATAAAGTGTGGGTGGACATGATTCCACGAGCTCAGCAAAAAGCCGCGTGGGCTCGCCGCGCTGCTCGGAGCTGAGGCCAATCAAACTCGTTTTATTTATTTTTAATACGTCATTAAGTACAGGATTCTTATGCAATACTTGTTTCAAGGTTTCGTTTGTTACATATAGGTTATAATTATTAGGTCTTTTTATCCGACTGCGCGATGAAAAAGAGGATAATTAGTTTACACTTGTTTATAGTGTACAAATGTTTGTGATTCTTCACTCTTCACTTTATCCCATTATAATTTAAATTTTTTACGGACTACAAATTATACTGCTTGTGATAATTTCACCTATAACCTGGAATCGTCGTGACTTATTGTAAATTCGATTGTTTCGCTTCATACTCGGAGGATTTTTTTAAATGTCCTTACACTGGTATCAACACACAGCACACAGTGAGTTTGGCAGAATATAGGGAGGGTTAGAGGAAACGGGGTGTCTTAACGCGGGATATACCGTGCATATAAAAAGAAAAGCTTGAAAACTAAACTAAAGAAAATAATAAATTTAAATTTATTATTTTCTTTAGTTAAATTTTAATAATAAATTTAGACTATCTTCTCCTACTAGCAACATTTTGAGAGTCAGGCAGTTAGAGTTGTCCACTTAAGAATCTTGCATGCCCATTTGCAAGATTTAGCATGGTCACATTATACCTAAGTAGAGCGTGAAAACGGCTGTATTTTACATGTAAATATATACTATGGGGTTAAATTTGTACCCTAAAACATTGTACAGTTAAAATGTAGTCATTTATTATTATGAATATCTTCTTTTTTTTTAGTTTCACTGTGAAACAAAAAATAATAGTAGCCAGAAACCTGGCAGAGAACTTGATATTTGAGTGTCCTAGATACTCCATTCCCATAATGACATTTCCGTTCCCAACTTTCACTCAAATCCTTTCCTTCAAGTGCTTATATTTTCAGTAAAATCTTTTACAATATAGTGGTTGACACTAAGTTAGTGACTCAAGAAATGCTAACTTCTATACTATACCTCGTCGCTTAATAAATTCAGCCACCGCTACGACTAGAGCCCTCGACTGTGGCCTCTAACGTACTGTGTATAATATGGAGATGTTTATCACATGTAGTTCAATCTACAGTATATTTTTTTATACTAATAAAATAATAATATTATTATTATTCATCGTGGCGTTGAGTTCCGCTACTTAACACACTGTTTCGAAAATTATGGATATCAAAGTCGCTTTGTGTGGCCAGAATTGGGAAATGAAGTTAATTATCAAGAGTCTCAACTTATTATTGTACCTACAGAAACGCACTAATCTAACTTCTACTTTTTTTCAACTTATCTTCTTTCTTCTCTTCTTCTTTTTCCAAGCTGTATCCTGCATATAGCAGGGTAGACAGAGACAATGTGGAGCTAAAACACTCGGTTCCCTAGTTTTCACACGCCTTTGTGTTGTTGTTGCTTCTAACGTAAGCTGCTATATACCTTTATTAATGTAAGTTATTTATATTTTGTCCTTGTGAAAATTTATAATCGACAATGGCGTCCATACGTTGCTTTTGTACATATTGAACAGGTGTTAAATATGAATCCAGTTAATATTATAAAAGCTTTGTATGTAAAATGGACGTATGGGTTACAGCGACGATCATTATCCTAAGGGCCCTCATTATTTGGTGCGAAAATATCAAGTTTTATATTCCCGTATAATAAATTTATATTATAAGTTGAAAAAATGTCAATAAAATGGACTGTTGCCAAGTAATATTGTGGATATCTGTAACTTGTAGATAATATTATAATAATACATTTCCTTTACTTTGTCCATTTTTAGCTTACTAGTTGGTAGGGAAAACTTAGTGTCAACACATTCCGTTCTCTATTTTCGCCCGAATTCGAGACATTTCGTTTCGAATGTGAACATCACTGTGTATCTTGTAAGAAAATAAAATGATATGCCTGAGTTGAAATCGAACGGTGAACGACAGTCATCGCGTTCCTTGTAAACTCTTTCCCGCTCTGCCACGATAGCTTGTTCACTATAATTAATTTAATCAAAATAAGAGGTCAGGAGGTACTAGTGTCATCTTCTGCCTGACCTATGATGATAAAAATGATTAAAAGTACACATAGATCTAGTTTAAGTGTTCTATTTCTGGGCACTAATTCAGTATTTAAGCGTTCGCTGTCACTAATTACTCTTCAGATGCACTTGTAACGATGCAATAAAGTGCATTTAAAAGGTTAATATATACTCGTAAGTTTCCCTCTGCCTATATATACCTATATAAAATATATTTTAAGTAGTAAGTAAGTATTAGTAATCTACCATTGAAATTTGTTTCGCAGGCAGATTAGTATGTAAGACGAGGAGTTTTTGGAATTTGTACAGGAACAGCTTCACGCTATATCCCGCACACAGCAGGGTAGGCAGAGGGAACTTAGTGTTAAGATACTTCATTCCCCACTTTCCGCCGAATTCTGGAGGCATTGCGTGTTGAGTGGCGTAACTCAACATCGCCCTTTGCCTCGACACCAGAGCGAAGAAATGAAAATATAAATTTAAAATAAATATTTCATTTCATTCTACAGGATCAGGGTTTTACATTTTACATCCCAAAGTTCACGCAAAGTTGTGGACGACGACTAATATTATTTAAATTGTTTAATACATATATTAATTTATAAAATAAATAGGAAATAATAATATAAAAGAGTAGGTATATAAACAGAGCGAATCTGGGAAGTTATTTAAACGTCATTGACACGTACAAGTATAGATAAGGTAGGCAGAGGTCAATAATAATGATTCATTTTAGCAAGAAATAGAATATCCATATATAAAATTTCCAATAAACAATTAAGGAAACATTTGAGGCAGTCGTGGCGTAGTGGCACAAGCGTGTGACTGTAAACATGACCATTGTGGGTTCGATTCCCACTCCGAGGAAATAAATTGTTGTTTATTAATATTTTTATTTTCTTGCTCTGGTAATAAGACAAAACTCAGCGTTGAGTTTCGCCACACAAAACCGGCAAAAAGTGGGAAACAGATTGTCTTAACAATATGTTGATACCTTCTACCTAATAAACTAAAAAAAGATGAAAACAAATACATTTGTTTTAGACCCATTTTGGGCAATAAACGCAGAAAGGAAACATTAATAAAAGAAACTCAACGTATGTTTACATTAATTTTAAAAGATAACACTCATTACTACCAGAACAATAATAAATTAATAGAAATATTATCTCAGTACAAAATCATCTCAAATTTTAACATTTTATCAATTTTATCCTTTTCTTTCTTAAAAGTGAACGAATTATGTCCAACAATTTCCTAAAAGACCTATCTTCGATGTGTTAAGCTTTAAAGCCGTTTACGGGCGGGCATTCTATTTTGGAACAGCTGGCTGTTTATATACATATTGGCAAATAAATCCTTTTCAAGTAGATAAGTAAAAATGATTTTTAGTATGATTTGCTTGTTAAAGGAATGAACCTACGTTTATTTTCAATAGATAATGTTTTCATTCATTAATTTTACAATTCCTCTTAGCTTCACGCGGTATCCCGCTCATAGCAGGCTAGACAGAGTGAACCTGGAGATCTAGTGTTAAGACTCTTCGTTCTAATTAAAACATTTTCATTCCCCACTTTCTGCCAAACCGTTGAGCGGCGGAGCTCAACGCCGCGCTTTGCCTTATTACCAGGAAATGAAAATATTTAATATTTTATTTCCTCGAGTGGGAATAATACAACCTATAAAGTCGCACGCTTGTGCACCTACGCAATGTTTGGTGTATTTTGATTTCTTTCTATTTTGTTTTTCAGGACGAAAACGGAGAATAGTGTCCTGTCTCTTATGCTTTATAAGATATCTCTTCGCTTAACCTATAACCTGTCCAGAAAAACATTTCAAACAATTTTTCCCAAATGGAAATTGCACCATGCTACGAACTATTATTCATTTAGCGGTAATATTAAGACAGCGATAATATTGGAAATCAACCTGCATCTGACAATAATAATTCATATTCAAAAAAAGTTGTATTGAGGCCGGTGCCCCAGTGGCACATCATCTGATTGTCATAGTGACAATTGTGGGTTCGACTCCCATTCAGGGATTCATTCTCCCGCTCTGGTAATAAGAGAAAGGTAGAAACGGGGTGGGGAAAAAAAAACATTTTTCCGCAATTCTACTAAAAGCTCTTCTTTAAACAATCAATACATATATTCCAAGTGAATTATTTGTTTGTTGAAAATTACCTTATATTTACAATGTCGTATGCAATATTCAGTTTAAAATAGTATCATTGAGTAATTCAATAACAGTCCGGATTTCAGCGAAGCGTCAATATTTATGCGGGGATCGTTTGACGTAATCTATGAGGACGGCGCAAACACTTTGTATGCAATGGCAACTAAAGTTTTAAATATTTGATATTTTTTATTTTAAATTTGGTTGTTATGGTTATTGTAACTATTTCGAAGAGTTTGTGGATTTTATTTCCGCTGTTTTGAGATTGATTCTTATTTGTTGAAACTTATGGCTGAATATATTGGTTTATATGCTTCATTCATGGATTCCAAAGTACAGCGTTAAGTTCTACCACTCACCGCCTAATACATCTCTGAAATAGGCAAAAAAACTAAGAACAAATTGATAAATTACAAAGCTTCTGCCATTCTTTCTTTTTCTAAAATACTTCCGTGATACATAAATAATACTGATAAATGTTCATAATTGTTTGAATTTACCTTATTGTTTTTGTTCTGTTTACAGGAAAGAGAGACGTGAATTTACTGGCATTAATATTACTGATATAGACAGGTCTACTGTTATAATGAAAATAATATAAAACACTATAAACAGTTTAAAGGTAAATAAAGGCAAAATAAAAGTAATATCTTTACCTTATTCTATGTAAATTAACCCAAGGTCGAAATTATTATTAAACTCGTTTCAAGGTTCTCGCTATAAGCAAATTAATTGGTTTTGGTTTGCTTAATTTGCAAGACTGAGGCATTTCTCTCTGATCGTCCAATGCGATGAGCCCGGTACACGCACGGCAAATCCACGGAATCTTAAGTAGTTTCTTCTCTATAAATATTACAATGCTATATTTTTTTATTTTTAAAAATAAATAAAAAAATACATAAAAATATATGTTATTTACATATAAAATTAATTATTACCAAATTTTTGTTGCAAATAAAAATGCATCTTTCTAATCTTCATAAACATCTTTTTAAAACGATAATATATTTTCACACAAATTAAGATCTGATCAAAATTGTATTAATATTAAATTTATATAGATAAATTTAATAAGAAGACGTATACATTTTACTATTCTTAGCTTATATCAAATTCTCATACAGTTTCTTGAATTAGAATCGCGTCTTTGGACTATTGCGTACTGAGAGAGACGCGAGTAGCTACGAGTAAGTGAAGCAAACGGAATGCTTGGAGTTTGCTGTTTCCGCTCTACATAACGTGAAACATCGAAGTAATTGTGACTTCATTATCATTCGTCAGTTTTTATTGTTTATCTTAATTTTCACTATTTATAGTAGTTTTAATTAAATATTTCTTTTATGGATTTTTTAGCTATCTTAGCCAAATGACCACAGATTAATGCAAAATTTATTTGGACGGATTAGAAAATTCGGCATAAAATGGGAAACGTAGTGCCTCAACACTAGTTTCCCCCGCCTGCTATATTCGGGATACAGCATGAAGCTGAAAATAAAGTTTATATGTTCATTAATCCAAACTTTTTTCAAACTTTTTTTTATAGCCTTCTATTACTATTTAATATAATAAAAATGATAATCCAAAAATAACAAAGGACAATATTTTGTTTATTTAAAATGTGGGCTCGTATACATTTAAACTTTTAAATTATACTGGATCAAAACACCTGTATAAAATGTTTAGAGTCCCTCTATCCGAGCATTTTATATGCTTACTTTTTGATCTCTTCAGCGTTTTTCGAATGCTTTAAATTCTGCAGTTTAAAAACATCTGACATCTAAAATATTATTGTTAAAATAGTTGACGCTTTTGTTTATCATCATTTTTAAAAGAAAACTTTACATGGTCCAGTTCTTGCCAAACTGTTACGTAAGTAAAATGGTTTGCACCAATTATACAATATCTATACAAGTTATTTCGCCCAGTTGTATCGGTTTTTTGGATGTTTCTTGCATAGAATAATAAACATATATTAATATAAAATTAGTATTTTAAAACATAACTTATAAATAAAAATAAAATATATAAATATATAACATACAAATATACTCAAAAAGATAAAGTCATTGTACATATAAAGTTACTGAAAAGGACTACGTACAGAGTTTGTTCTAAAACTATTTCTACAGACAACGCGAGGTGATTCACTGCATTCCTATAGCAACATTCTCGCTCCTGACTTAATAATGTCGTCGAATTTCAATTGCAAAAATACAACTACAGAAGTTTGTATACCAGTGGCGGCTAAAGACATCAAAGGTTTCATGTTTAAGTCATGGTTCCTGACTACTTATATAGGAAAAAAAGGACTTTTGTTTTTGGTTATATTATATTTAAGGAAAATATGTTCGTGTTTTAATTGAGAGGTTCACCGACATCTCTTATTAGTAGATCTTATTTTCAAAAAAATAATAAAAATACATTAATGTCACATTTAGCAATAGACTATAGCTACAGCTAACTAACTTTTTAAACAATTTTCAATTTGCGGTGAAATATATTTTTATGTTAGTATTTTACTTAAACGTTTATGCTTATACTGAAATAATACAGTATGAAATTGAACTCACAGTCATCGCGTTTATAACGTTGTTTACAACTACACCACTATGGCATTAATTTACTTATGTACATAAAATATCATTTATTTATACCTTTGAATAGTAAATATTACTGGCACAATAGTCTAACTGCAAGACTTCGGAGAAAACCGCGTTTGATCATTTCATTAGAAACTGTTTTCAATTTGCGGGAATGTTTCAAATTACTGTTTCTGTGAATATCAACGCTTCGATAACGCGTCTGTATTAAAGAAACATTTTGAAACTGTTTGTATGTTTTTCTATTAGAAAATTTTTAATAAACGGTATTTACCTTTTTCGTTTTCAAAATTTAAAAAGGGCTGGGTTTCTTCTTAAAGCTCTGCAGTTCCACACACAATTAATATTTTTTGGGATTAGGAAAAAACACTTGCTTGAAATAAAAGAAGATCCTCTGGATTCAATAAAATGTTTAACATATATATTTACTAGTGTTTCCATCAATGCCAAACGCCACTATAAAGGTTATATGGCTATTGTCAATATATAAACAAACAACTTTCATCATTTCATATCCAATATCTCGGAATTTAAGATAGTTTGAAATATTGGAATAAGTTTTAAAAGATTTATTTGATCTTTCGATTCTTTTATATTAAAAGGTTTCGATACACTTCACTGCGACTTGGCATATGAAGACCTATCTCAATTTATTTGGGAACCTCGGTTATATAACGGCTTTATATAACACCTGCATCGCAAACGAGCCTCCGAGAGTGACAGATTGTTAAAAATGTGATGTATGCGCCAAACATTTTAATTTTACCAACCATTATAATGCAAAAATATAAAAATTATGTATTATACATATAACTAATGAATAATATAATATAATACATTATGGTAGCAACTACATTACTACTACGTTCACTAGTGTTAAAACACTCTGTTCCCTACTTTCCCCTCAATTTTGACATTGAGTGGCGAAACGTTAACGTCGTAACCTAACACCTCAAGCTTTTCCCTAAAAATACTTACATAATTCATATTTATAGTTAGTTAGTCGTACAAAACTTACTAATTAAAATTCTATGCATTTCTAAGACTTTGAAATAGTTGTATTATAAAAGGCAATCTCTATCACTTCGTAATTTAGTAATTTTATATAATAGTATAAATAAAAATAATTGCAAAAATGTGTTTAGCGATGCTATCTTAGCGTAGTTCCTTTGCTATTTGAAGGCTGCAGGTTCAAATCACCTTGGCTTTATTTTAAAAGTATAACATAAACGAGTACAGACAACACAACAGGTTTTATTCTCTTCTAGAAAAATAATAATCGATTAGAAATTTATGTATTTTTTTACATTAAAACAGCCGTATCGTAACAATATTTATCGAACCCATAACTATAATATTATTAAATACGCGTTATTTATTTAAAAATCTAATATTGCTGCATTTTTTCTTTATATATATTTGCGAGGTCGTGGTTGTCGTACGGAAAAGAGTATCTTACTAGTTTTTCTCTGCCACGCTAGAAAAAAACCTGAACTTGATTTATATATTGTACTTATATTTGTGTTAGGTGATAGGTATTATATGTAATATATATACTAAGCGTATTGTCATAGAACAACAGCTTTCAAGAGACTGCATTAGGATTATTTACATATACATATATGTTAAACGTTTTATAGGTCATTAAGAATAGCACCTACGTACTGAAGCAGTATGGTTAGATTTTATAGAAGTAAAAGCCTTGATAACGTTTATGACGTTGGAAATATATGAGTATATTTATAACTACTAAATTTAAATTTAATATATTTAAATTTGAAATCACAGAAAATTTATGAACTCACAATTGTTTACATATTACTCATTTTGAGCTTCACACTGTATCCCGCATTCAGCAGAGTAGGCAGAGGGGACCTAGTGATAAGATACTCTTACTCTTATTTAGCACAAAATGTGTCAAAGTAGGCGGAAAATGTAGATTATAATTGTACTGGATTATCAATTGATTATTATCGATTTTCAATAATCAATGATCATAGATACCCTATTTTAGATTATGAATTACAGATCGATAATCGATTATGGAACTTATGGTTTATCGATAGTTATAATAATAGTTAAATTCAAAATATAAGCACGTATAAAGTGGGGAACGGAGTGTCTTAGCACTAAGTTCCCTCTGCCTACCCGGCTGTGTGCGGGATACAGCGTGAAGATGATTTTATTTTATTTATAAAGTATATAAGAGATGCTTGTATTCAGCTTATGTAGAAAATCTATAATATATTAATAGCATCTATTTATGGTAAAGGTGATCGTAAATACGTTGATGAGAAACACCTATAAATATTTTATTCTGATGACCTTTGCATGTTCCATATTTATCTCGTATCCTTTATTCAAAATGCCTTAAGCGGTCATTTAAGATAAGCTTATTTATATGTTACTTATAAAATTTTTATTTTTTTAGATTTTTGCATTTTATAAGAAAAAAACAGACCCTTTATAGGAACACTTTGTTGTCCGTCTGTCAAGACCACGTGGAGGTATTAAGTTGAAGTCAAATCAAGCTCTAATCGTTTCGTTTTGGCTACATTTTGTATGAAATTAGTCGCGTAATCAACACCTATAGTGTACTTCCCGTAGACCTATAATTATGAATTTTGACCTTGGCCAGCAATCCTGAAATTGATACGGAACCTTCGTTGCAATTCGGATTCGCCCAAATCCCAATTGCACTTGGCTTTTTTTTAAAATATTCTCGTATATTCTAAAGTAACTAAATTACTATTATTGGCTAGCGTCTTATTGAAAACGCGATGGCTGTGAGTTTCATTTCCTTTGTCCTTGAAGGAACAAACTATCTATCTTTATTTACCCACTCGGGCAAATCGCTGCGTTAAGTTCCGAAACTCAATGCGTAATATCTTGAATTTTTTTCCTCCGAATGAGAATTAAACCCATAACAGTCCCGTTTATGCGTTTACAAGCATGGGCCACTGCACGAAAACGGCTTTTGACTTTTAAAAAAGTATGTGAGAAGCGATAAGTGGAGTGACTAATCATCACATTCTACTTACCCCACAAAATGTTTCAGATGTGTGAAGATAAAAGAGAGAGCTAATTAAAAACCATGACTGCCAGATTTCATGAATTTAAAGTTATGCTATCAGAGAACTGATGCGTCATCAAAAATGAGTCGAAAATACCATTACTTATCTTCATGTTACACACTTTTACGAATAAAAAATAAATCAAATTAGAATGTTGCTACCAACAGTTACAAATCAAATAGTTATCTATTTAGTTTAAATATTCAAAGTCCCTTATGGCACAGAGTTACAAGGGTGCGAGAGTTAACGCGACGGTTGGGGGTTCGTTTGCCACTTGGGGTACGAAATATTTAATATTTTCATTTCTTCGCTCTGGTGACAAGGTAAAGCGCTTTGTGTTGAGTTCCCCCACTCAATACACAACCGCGAAATCGGCGGAGGAGATGTCTTAAGGGGGCCAGAGTTTCTTAGCACTAAAGACCCCAAGTTCCCTCTACCTACCCTGCTTTGTGCGGAATGATAATGAAGATGTACCTATAAGACAGTCTCCATCTTCTCAGTTATTTTGAGAGAATCCGTAAAAAAGCTAGTTTATCAATTAAACCGTTGTATTGACGTTTCATAACATATTTCATATTAATTTATAATTTATGCTAAAATATAGACAGTTTTTCAACATTATAACGTTAAATCATATATATAATTTAATACGGCCGCTGTGGTGTGCATATTAACGAGGTATTAAGCTGCTGACGGTTAATTTTCATTGGTTTATTTTAAACCTTTTCTCGTTGTTGCTTTTTTGGTTATCTATATCTTTTACAAAATATATAATATTTGGTTATTTTTTTTTTACATTTTATCTGAGAATTGCTTAACTTAATTTTATAATCACCTTCACGCTGATTATTAGTTAAGAAGAAAATCTCATTCCCTCAAGAAGAATTCCTCTTACCATAGGAATTAAAATAAAAAAATAATAATTAGATTCACGCTGTATCCCACACACAGCAGGGTAGGCAGAAGGAGCCTAGTGTCAAGACACTCCGTTCCCCACTTTCCGCCGAATTCTGGAAGCATTGCGTGTTGAGTGGCGGAACTCAACGCCGCTCTTTGCCTCTCATCTCATATCATTATTAGATCGTTAATTAGTTATTATATGCTAATTACACAATGATGAATTTTTAATTTTCAAATATATACAAACTTTAGCGTGACATTTTGCAGGGTTCAAGGTAAATGAAATATCGACTCGAAATCACCTCGACTAAAAACTTGACCTAAATACACTACAAAGGGTGTATTTTTAGTATTCAGCACTATTTTAGGTAAATTATACTGCAAAAAGTAGTGTGTATATGAAACATATTAAATTGTATAGTAATTTAAGACTTTGTAAACTTAGGTATAATGTCTTATATAGAGAGAGTAGAGAGTGAGAACCCAAAACCACAATGCTTACAGTCTATCATATCTATGTACTACAGAATTATTAAAATCAACATGAACTAACAGAATCTTATTATTATTTAAAATGTAGATTCATATGAGAAGCATCTCTAAGTGACTGTGCTGTCGCTAAGCGCTATTCAAAACTCACCATATACTGATATATACTGAATAACTGAGCATGTGATCCTTTCTAGCGGGACAAGATAGCTCGATTAGCCTCAATTGTGTTATAAGTTAGGTTAGGTACTAGGTTATTTAAATATATATATATATATTATTTATTTTAGTTGTTTTTGTTTATTTTAAAACAGTTTACTAAAAGTTGACTAATCAAGTTGGATGTAAGCTCTTTCTTACATATATATATTTTTTAATTTCTAAACAAAAATAAACAAATTACGTTCATTACATGGATATTGAATTTCTTGTTTTCATTTATCTACACTTATTATATTTTATAAATCTTTTCTTATTCATTACTATGTTATTTCGTCCACATAATAAATACACGTTTATTATACATAGAGCTACATTCCAATAAAAAAATCTACGTATAACCGGTTTGGAAAACTATGATCATCTCTTTATTAATATTACTAAATCATTATTTTAAGCTTCCCGCTGTATCCCGCAGGGATAGACAGGGGAAACTTAGTGTTAAGATACTCCGTTCCTCAGCACTCACGCAGTTTTCAAAACATTGCGTATTGAGTGGCGGAACTCAGCGCTGCGTTTTGTCTTGTTTGCAATAAAAAAAATATACAATAAAAAAAATCGAAAAAAAAATAAATAAATAATTCCCTTTAATGAGAATGGATCAGCAAACCATAATCGTCGCGCTTACAGTCGTTCTTTGTACCACGACGAGCTCTATAATTGGAATTATTAGAAAACCTACGATAAACTTTTAAAAATGTGTGCTCCAAAACATATAGTATTGTAATCATCAACATACATACATTTTCAAAGCGGCAAATCAGTTTAATCAAGAGGTGACCGAGAGCTCTCGGTAGACGTCAAGTAGTTTGTTGGGAACAATAATTCCATATATTAGATATATGAACGAGTATATGTAATCTATTGATATATTCTATATCATTAAATTACATTTAAAGTTTATAGAAAAAGCTTTATACAATTTATAGAATTACTATAGAACTCTACATTACCTTACTCTACCTTAGTAAAATAGTTAAAAGCTATTACTTTAGAACTTAACATAGAGTACATTTAGTTTCTATGAGTTACGACCGTTCTCTACATAGAGGCTATAGTATACTTGTTTACGGTTGCAACGACTGATACGTTTCACGCGGTCAAATCACCTTTGTGTTGTCCTGCTCGTGTGAGCCGTCTCGCTCTTGGCTAACTTTGACACTGCATCTTAAACCATGTTTTTTATTACTATTAACTGTCACAAAACATATGTTTCATGTTTTGTATTGACATACATTACTGTCACTTCTGTTATTCATACGCATGTTTATAAAGATAAAGATATCTCTCTATCTAATCTGAAATAATATTATTTATATACATAATAAAATATATTAAATAAACTGACCGTTTCGGAAAAGGCGCTCTTCGGCCTTCTGGCTGGCGTCCCGTTCATCCTTAAGTTACACAAAAATCAAAACAAAATCAGCCAATCGGATCGCACCAAACTTTTTCACGGACACTTGTAGAGTTCACTGTCAAACTTGAACATGGACAATTTGGCAACTCCAACTCTAACTATCCTTTGGGCATAAATATAATGGCAACGGTAAGGTTCCACGGCACTTAATTTAATCGATGACTTCATACAATTATATTTTTGATAAGTTATCGAGTGTGGGGAGCCGGCGCGGCACGCGGGCTCTCGCTCGGTTGGGTGCAGACTGACTGACGGAGCCGGCCAGCGTTAGCTCACGCCATGCCTGCATTTTTTACGGACAATAGCCTAACGTTTGGAGGTTATGTTTTGTAGAGACCCCTCACCCCAATTGACAAGCCTTTTTTTGTAACACGATTTTTTTTCCAGTTTACTCGATATATTGAGAATCGATTATGGCATTGTTTGTTATTTAATATTATGAAATAAATCACTTAAGATGTTTACGTTCTATATTTAGACGGTCGCCTGGTCGGTCTCGTTGCGCCTGCGACAGTGACGTCACCCCAAGTCTATATTTTATCAAACTGATTTAGGATCGCAATTACTGTGGATCTTAACGTAAGTTACCGCTATCACAGCCTTCTGAATAAACATTAATGCGTACAATTACAGTATCAGTACGTTATCGTTACGTAGTTGATGAGATAAGCGGTAAAGGACAGACATTGAAAAAGTGGTTCATTAACATGATAGATATACGAAGACAGAAACTACCTTGTAAGAATAAAGTACTCGACTTTATTTTTATTTATTATATTATCCTGCACATAACTGGGTAGACAAAGGGAACCTGGGTACCTATGTAGTGTTTGACAATTCATACCTATTAAGTTTTTGGTTAACACTTTCGTTAACCCTTTCCACCGAATTCTTGAGGCATAGCGTGTTGAATTGCGAAACTAAACCTCGCGCTATGCCTTGTTACCAGAGGTAAGGAAACGAAAACTTTAAATATTTCATTCCCCCAAATGGGAATCAAACTCACAACTGACGCGTTTACCACGACACACTCAAACCTAATAAAGAATTTTACCACTAAAATTTTAGTAGTAGTTTTAAAGTAAAAATATATTTCACAATTTAAATTCACTGTTAAGCGCTTCTGCAAGTGTCTCTATATGTGTCTATATAGTTCTAGATTTATAGGCCAGTGAAAACCGCATATCAATAAGGTCAGCGATTCCCGATGGAAATAGAACCATAAAAGGAGTCGCACGTAGCAATGATATTACATTCCTCGGCGTATAGCGACGTTAGAATAATATTTGTTACATTTTACGAGTGAAATGCACATATGGTTCTGTATGTTAATACTTTTGCTATTTTTTGATATTTTAAAGGATATATGATTATTCTATGAAATTAACTAATGTTTATTTAAATGTTTAAATTTTTTTTGCGATGAAGAACCTCCTGTATTACAAGAGGCGCGGGTCCGAGTTTCACTACGATTAAATACTCAAAATACATAGAATAATTTTCATTGACATTTTCCATCTTTAGTGTGGCATTTATACCTTAAAAAAGTGCAAAAACGATGAAATTACTTCATCCTTTCCAATTTGATCAATTTGTTCTGTGCATTTCCATATAAGGACAAGGCCAGTATGGGATAAATTTATGATCCGAATGACACAGTTCCTTAAATATAAAATTAACACTATATTGAAAAACAT
Source organism: Heliconius melpomene rosina (assembly GCF_056956725.1). Classification (NCBI taxonomy): domain Eukaryota; kingdom Metazoa; phylum Arthropoda; class Insecta; order Lepidoptera; family Nymphalidae; genus Heliconius; species Heliconius melpomene. The sequence goes on along the minus strand of NC_140401.1, from coordinate 1,566,263 downwards.
ACAAGCGTAATAAAATATTTAAATTCGAGGTTAATGATGACTAATATGAGCCAATGGTTCATGATTTTATGTTCATCAATAGCTTTTGCAATACCAAGTAGTAAGTAATAGTTGTAAGTTTTATATATATACTTTTTTTTAACACATTGAATGATATTATTGCCCTTTTTAACGCTTTTATTAGCTCGGTAAGTATGTCTGTATGAATCTCTGTGGCGGAAACTTAAAGCGTAATTCATTTGAAATTTTGCGTACTTACCAAGGATCGACGACAATGTAATAAAAAAAAAAAAGTTAAAACACGCTTTTATAGAAAATGTAATAAAATTGTAATTAACACAATTTTCATAAAAAATGTAACAAAAAAAAATGTAATATTGTAAAGAAACTTGTAAAATGTACTAAAACGTGAGAATATATTTTTTAAAATTTGAAAAGAATTATGTAAGTTAGAATTTAAAATAGTGTAAAAATAGAATAAATTTGTATGAAGTATAGTGTAAATAAAAAAAATTTATTGCAATCTAAAAAGAGCGTGGAGTGCATAGTGTCAATGATCACTTATAAAGGAGTCCACCACAAAAATAATCTTACTTACATTATTCCTAATTAAAATTTAGAAAAAATATATTTTTAACCTTTTTTTCACAAAAGCGTGTCCTCAATTATTTAAGTATTGTTTATTAAAAAAATTGAGCTTATGCGTTACAAAGTAATATATTATTATAACATATACAGATAATTAAAGCGTTTCCCTTTGTAATATTCTTGCAGATATATTTATTATACTTTCTATTTTCATTCAGCGGGAGACTGACATGGATGGAGAGAGATCAAGCGCAAGACGGATTGTTTTATGTAATTCGCTGGGATGTGACATTTTTAGATCCGAACTCAAATTATTTATAAAATATAAGCAAGTTTCTGTCAAGTTTTTACTTAATGGAAAACAGGATCTCTGATAGCAATAAATCTAAATGTATTCTAAAAAGTGGATAATTGTAATTGCGATAGTTGTAGGTTTTATCCCGACTCTTTATTAATATAATCAATCATTCTAATAAATAATTTCCATTTCTTCGCTCTGGTAGAGAGAAAAACTCGCCACTCCATACACAATATCTCGAAAATTAGGTTACAAGTGGGGAACGGAATGTCTGCATGCTGAAAGCTGTTGCATAAAAAATGCATAAAAATAATTCTGCAAAAATCCATAAAATGAATCGTGAATTTTTCTGAGAAAATGTATTATTTTTAGAGACGACATAATTTGTGAATCATTACAATACACTTAATATATAGAATGTTAGTCAAACTTGTTTCTAAACGAGAGGAATTCTAAGTGAGTGGAGTAAAGGCTAAATTAGTCACCTGGCGCCAACTGACACGAGGACTGCATGATAACGCAAATGACGTGTATTCAACAACTAGGGATTTTAGATAAACAAGTAAAAACATTTTTTGGGCTATAGTTATATGGAATAATATTAGAATATAATATACATATAGAATGTAATTCCATACTTAAGAAATATGATAAAATTTAAATTTTAGGTTTTTTCCATTTTGGAGTTCACTCGCATAACAGGTTTGGCAGAAAAATGTAGTGCCAAGACATTTCGTTGGCCACTTTCCGCGTGGATCCCAATCTTTGTACGTTGAATGGTGGGACTTCACGGATATAGGAGGATGGGCAGGTGGAATCTAATGTTCAATAGCGATGTCATCCCTTGGTGGGGTGAAATATTTCTTAAATTATAAAAAAAAACTTTTTTAATTAATATAAATGCAATTCCTTTCGAGAATATATTGAATTATTGTAGTCTAAAGTCTGCTAGACATACTAATGTGTGAGGCAGCTGCGAAGAAACCTCTTAACTTTCACCGTCAGAACTAGTTTGAGCTTGCATCTGAGCTATCTCTTGGAAGCTTAGTTCACAGGGCCGAACCACATCGGCCACTTTCTGAATCATAGAAAGTTGGTTCAATTTATCAGTACATGCGATTGTACTCGTGTTTTTGATTGTGATAAGGCTGTGTTTATCTATTCTTAATTTGAATGGAAAACGAAAGTTTCATAGAGTTATTATTTTAGGTTGTGTAATTGACAAGAACTAAATCTTCTTATCTTCTTTTTGTTCCAAAGCGGGAAATGAAAATAATTTGTTGTCTGGAAAGTGGACCAAATCTCCAACCAAATCAGAGACTCTTGATATTATTTCTTAACATTTAAGTTTTATAGCAGCAATTTTATATGTAATTAATTTAACTAAATTATTTAACATAATTTACACTCCCTTCTCTTCTAAACAAATTTTGCAAAATGAAACTGATCAGATAAAACCTGCAGCGGTGCTTTGTTTGAAACATTCCCTCAGGCGGTATCGAACTCACAACCATTGCGGTTACAGTTTACCGCCTGTATCACAATAGACTTAAGTATTTTTTTATCCATTTTATCTTTTTTTTGCAAGTACAGTGACAAGCTACTCCGTTCCTTACTTACCGCCACTTTAATGATTGTCGGATATTGGAATCCAACGCCGCTTTGTTGAACGAGTTCAGTCATGCACACTCTAATTACAGTACGGGAGCGGCGTATTCCAGCGTTTACTTCGATTTATTTTCTAAATAATATGAATCAATAAATTTAATAAATATTTTATATTGGATGTAGAAATTTAGAACTAAGGATATATTTAAAACTAAGGAATTATTTATTTTGCAATTTTTAATATTTCTATCCATTTTAATGAGCTTAATTTAAAGTTTTAATATGTATGTGAAATGATTCTATACATAAGTAATAACACAACAGGTCGCTTTGCTCTGCTCTGCTTTGCTTGCTATTATACAGGCTTCTCAGGAAGAAACAATTACCTGAACGACGTCTGGACGCCTCTTGAATAATCAATATGTTAGCCATATCATTAATTTCTGCATTGTTCAAGGGTAATTTATTGTTATATTTTTAAAATAAAATAATATTTACATAAATATATAAAATAAAATAAAATAAAAATAGTCCATCGTGGTGCAGTGGTACACCGTCTTACTACAAGCGTGACAGCTGTGATCATTCGATCGCCACTTGGGGCAATTATTAATTTTAAATTCTCTCTTCGAGTATGACGAAGGGTGGGTTATACAACATAACACGCAATATCTCAAATTTGGGCAGAAATCGGAGAATGACTTCTCTTTTCCTACCCTGTAATAAGCATGAAACTATAAAAAAACTAGCTCTGAATGAAGGTATTGGATTGTAATAGTAATGCTTATATGTACATTATAATCAGATAATATATCTATGATAATAAAATGTTACCTACGTTTGTTACTATGAGAAAAGTACTGTTTTGAATATTATGCGTTTGGAGCCGTCATGGCGCAGTGGTTCAAGAGTGTGACTGTAAGCGCGAAGGTTGTGGTTTCAATTCCCACTTGAGAGAATTAACTATTATTTATTAATTATATTTTCATTTCTTCGCTCTAGTAAGGAGGCGAAAGCGCAGCGTTGAGTTCCGCCATTCAACGCGCTATGCCTTCGGAATTCGGCTGAAAGTGGGGAACAGAAATGTATTAATGGGACCAGACTATCTAAGCACTAGGTTCTCAGATTCGATGTGACTATCTTGCTATGTACAGGATACGACGAGAAACTAAAAAACGTATATATTATTAACAAACATACTCACATATAACAATTAGTGCTTAATTAGCTGTATATTAATACATTTTTACCATTTTATAATTATTAAATGTCAGTCAAAGGCCATTCGAAATATATATTTTAAATGAAACTCTTTAACCGGATTGATTGCATATAATTAACTTTCGACCACTTTGCAGTAGTCCGTGGTCACGGGTAGACTGTGGTGGTCGTTTTTCAGTTGATATAATTATTATAACAAACTACCGCCAACGATTTCTTAATTGAGCTGGATGTACTTGTTCTCTGGTGGATTTGTGACTTCAAAGTTTTCATGAACGGGCGCCGAGTGGAGAAAGTATCCAAACGTGTTTTCTTTTGAAAACATTTATGTCCATTATTGGTATCGGAGATATGTTCCTTCATCCTAACACCGATTGATTGATTTGATTTTTGTTATTTAGTCAAACTACTAGTATGTAGGTAGTTATGTTATGAAAACTTTTTACATTAGTTTTAAGATTAAATAAGCTATTTCAAATAACATGGCTGAAATATCACAATGTAATATGAATAGCAAAGATATATTAAAACGTTATTTTGTTATAAAACCGCTTACCACTGAGAGACGAGTTCTGGAATGACCGCATACTGCATAATGCAACGTGGGATGTTCTCAAATGTTATTTTTCAATATATGATGTTTGAATTTAGAATATAATGTAACACCCTTATGGTAGAATAGATTGATTATGCAGAATTGACATATGACATAGGTTATAATTTGACTCCGGAAATATTTAAGTAGTTATATATTTTTATGCCACATGACATAGTTTTTTATACAATTATAAAACTATTGATAAGAACATACATAGTAGTACAGAGTTTGTCTGTAGCCACGACAGTTGTATGTTAGATTTCCGCTCGGGCCGAGGTAACTATTTTTATTTCATCAAAGCGCAGCCTTGATTTTCGGAACAACATATAACGTCCCAAAAATTGAATGTCTTAAGTTCTGTTCTGCTAAAGTTTTTAATCCGGGATACAGCGTGAAGAGAGAAATCTAAATAAAGTTATGCTTGTATTTGAAAAGAAAAGTTCTGTATAATTCATGAAATTAATAATTAGTAGGTAAAGTACGTTAAATAACAATTTTAATCAATGTTAAATAGTGTTGGCGACAAGTTGCATTGAGCTTTGACCTGTCAATAGCAGAAAATTTGCGCAATAATAAATTATTTATCAAATTATTTTATACTTTGATGTAGACATTTCAAAGCAGTCTCACGCTTTTTTGGCTGTAAATCAGGATAGGGAGCTTTTCACAGGGACAGTTTGTTCCCCACTTACCACCAGATTTTCAAATTTTTATATGTTTTTAGTTAAGTATTTTAAGTATTTTTCTTTCTTAATAGTGGAATACTTTAAAAATGAAAAAAATCCTCATACTCACTTCAAAATTTATAATATTAAATAATATGAATATAGTTTTACGGTTGGACTCGATGGTTATACTTTCGATACGCAAATATTTTAACTTCAGTAATCAACACTTTATGCACTGATAAAAGTACTGGCACTTTAAAGTATTTTTTGAGTAAAATTTAGTAGGATAGATAGAGAATGTAATAGTAAATGATACCGATATCCTTTGGATTTGCAATAAAAACCTATAAAGATACCCCTAATGGGGATTGAAAGTTTGTATGGAAAAAATCTTTAAATCGCCACTGATGTTTATAAAAATTTAAATTCAAACTCTTAAAAATATTTTATTGAACACGTGTTTCGTGGTTTTTTAGAATTCACGGCCTAAACTAAATAATAATAATAAATAAACAAAATTTCATAAACATGTTTAAACATACATAAACATGAAATAAATATTCGTATAGTGCAAGCGGGCGAAACCTATCATTAATAGAAATTGTAAATTACAAAATTCTGTTATTTATTTATTTTTCTTCTATTTAATTTCAAGGGATACTTTGAGATTCAATGAAAAAGCACCGACGCTTACTTATACATATATTTACATTTCTTCGCTTTGGTGTCGAGGCAAAGCGCGGCGTTGAATTCCGCAACTCATCACGCAATGGATCCAGTTTTCGGGTTAAAGTTACTTTTCAGGTTAAAGTTTCGGGTAAAACTTACGCTGTATACATTTTGATACAAAATAATACTTTTATACTTGCAAATGTGCCAAAAGCATCAATTTTCTCATAAATGAAAAATCTGTTTTTATTAAAAATATATTGAATATGATAAAATAAATGACATGTTTCACGATCGTCTAACTATATAAATAGCTTTTATTAAAACGGGGTAAAGGGTAACACTGTTAATAACAAATTATATCAAGCGCCCGTTGCATTTACCGGTGTGGGTGTAGGACCCATCGAACCGATATTTATTGAATTTTAATTAACATCCATCCAACTCTAGCTGGCTAGGAAAAAATACATCCTGGAAAACAAACTATACATTTCGGAATTGAAAATGTGTAGAATCATCAATCAAAAATGTATGAAAAATACAGGATTTTGTTTTCTGCCTCCAAGGAACAAATCCTTAACTTTTATTTGGTTTTTGGAGGTATAAGATTTTTTCGAAATACATTGTGAATCTGAAACCTGACGAGGGTTTGACTCTTGGAAACCGTAGATGCGAAAGTACACGAACGAGCCGTGCAGTATGACACGTATTTAATGCACACGTCATGTCAAATTACATGTAATTTTATTTTGTATAAAACTCGCCACACAATTAAATTAAAAATTGATTAAAAAATTAAAATTAAAAATTAATTGTCTTGACAATAGAACAAGGTGATTAAAATAATTCACTCCTCACAAGTAGAAATCGAAACCACAATCGCTGCAGTTAGAGAAAAAAATATATCACTTCACGAAATTCTGTGTTTTTTAATATATTAAATTAACAGTCCGTCGTAAATATGCTAAGATTAAAAATAGAATATTTGCACTAAAATTTTATTTTCAGCAATACTAAAGACATATGAATACTTCAGAAGCCATATTCCTCAACAGAACGACAAGTTGAAGGACTTTCAGAACTTTGCATGGCAATATGAACTAAGTTGTTTACTTTACAACGACGACTTGTTTGATCCTGTTGTATAAGAACGTATTGCACGATATGTCAATACACCATTAGTCCATTAAGTATTTATTGTTAATTAATTTTATTCATAGCTATTTATATATAAAAAGAAGCTTCATTCTTTTCCGTCTTTCATTGTATGCACAGGGACTCTAGTGTTACGACTCTCCGTTCTCAACTTTCGATTCAATATTTTTGAGACATTCGTTGTTGAGTAGCGAGACTCAACGCAGCAATTTGGATTGCTTTTATATATTACAATTTACTAATAAACAAAAAAATTTTAAAACAAAAATTGAAATCTCCAGAGCTAGTTAATATAAGTAGCTAAGGCTTGCAAACAGACTATAGTTCTAGAAAAAATGGTGTAAATGACCACAAGTAATAACTTGAGCAGCTTCTCCTATTGTGAGGCAAAAAACAGCGTGAATCACGAAATCGACTGTTTTGCGGTTACAAGCCATACTTTGAAACATGTCCAATTTAGTCGCCTATTGAGTTGAATAAAAATCTTTTATAACTTGGAAAAAAATACAAATTATATGTTTTTATGATTGATTAGTATAATAAATGTTCAAATGTATAAATGACACTTTTGTAGAACTTTTGCAATTGTAGTAAAAAGTGGCCTTCAGTATAGACTATTTGAATACAAGGATATAGATTGACATCAAGTTTAAAAAATATATTACACTTAGACAAATTATATATTTTTATTTTTTTTTCTTTTCGTCTTTTGCGCAGCGGCATTAGCAGCACAACATGTGACTTGTAAAGGCGGCAGTTGTGGGTTCGAGGGAATAAATTACTTTTACTCGCTCTGGTTGTCTTGTCATAAAGCGTGGCGCTCATCTCCGCCACTTAATAAGGAATATCTCGAAAAATTTTACATAAAATGAGGAATGGAATGTCTTAAGAATAAGTTTGGTTTACTAATATCTACCATACTATACGCGGAATACAGTGTAAAAAAATATTTTTAATTTTCATATTTTATACACAATAGCGATCCTGTGTGTACGAATGAATTCAAATATGACTTCTTAATTTTAAATATTTTAAATATCAAAATAAACATGGAAAAAGGTATGTTAATAAGTAATAATAATCTCTTTGTAAAAGTAAATTAAAAATGCTATAATAAAAAATATATTATATACAGTCACATTACCCATAGAGTTTTATTATTTATGCGACGAACTTTGCTTGGGACTTCACGTTTCGTTCTGAATACTAATATGACACGTGTCGTTTCTTTATAGCATAAATAAAGAAAACATTACGATTGACTGTTTTGATAAAAACAATACAAATTAAATTAATCATTGAGGTCATCCCGTCGTAGTGACAAACAGCGTCAGAATGTAACAACGGTGGCGTAGATTCAATTTTTAGGGAATGAAATAGGGAACGAATTGTCCCTAGGTTCCTTCTGCATACTCTGCTTTATGAAGGTTATATAAAGAAGTATTAAATAAGCTATTTTTACTTTAATTCAAGGTATAAATTGAAAATAAGTTTTAACAAAAACAATTTGTGCGATCGCCACTGAGGGTAATTATTAAATTTAAACTATTTTCATAGTTCCAGTCCGAATAGCTAGCTAGTATTTTTGCTAGCTTGCAATGTCATGAAATGTGGCTCACTTGGTTTATTAGGGATGATGTTTTAAACTTTAACTTAACATTTCTTCATGTATGCCAAGTTATAATTGTAAATACAAATATTTATTTTTAATTTTCCGATCAAGTTTCAAGACATTGCGTGCTGAGGGGCGGAACTTAACACCGCATGTTGTCTTAACAGAGCAGCGAAATTTAAATAATAAATAAAACAGAATGGAAATCGAACCGAACCGTTGTTTTTAGACGCCCACGACTGCTCCTAACGTACCTAATACCTACTAAGTTCAATAAGAAATAGCTTAAAAATGTACATATAATATTTAATAATAATAATAATATCTACAAAATACATTCTCTAGCTTCACTGGACATTTTCACGGCGAGTGTCTGGGGACAAAGGGCCCTAACGCGTATGAATATAATTAAATCATTCCGCGTCCTGGTCAATAAAGGTTTTAGTCATCTCAGTTCGTCACCGCCGGGTTTATACTTACATACACGTATATGCTATTCGCCGGTTCAAATTTAATATGGTTTTTTGTGTAGGTTATTTTAATAATGGTTTATATTATTAACAGCATTGTGACTATGAGTTTTTTTTTTGTTCTTTTGGTCACATATATTTTTCTATTCTTTCACAGTGATCGTACTATATAATTTGAGTAAGACGTTGAATTCAAAAAGCATGAAAATAAATTATGAAATTCTTTCTTTTCATCGTTTTATAAGATAAAGCAGATTCATTGAATAGCATGTTTTGAGTTAAATTGTGCCCTTACAAAGTTGTACATCTTTAATTTGATTACATATTATATTATCGGAATGTGAGTTTTTAGATTCTTGTTCAGTCATAATTCCCAAAATGTATTACTCATCAGAATTCAGGAATCATTACGGAACGCCTACATCTTCTTTTCGAAAAACAAAATAAAACAAATTCATTATTTTAATATTGAAGACTATATAGGTACCTAAACTAAAAATAATGAGTCATATAAATTTTCACATTTAAAGCAATGTTATAATTAATTATAGAAGTAGCATTATTTTATGATTCAATTTAGATACATAATAGTCCTCGGGTATTTAGGTTTACGGTAAATCGCAATATGGATCATAAATTTATAACTGAAATTAAGCGAAGGTAGGGCAATTGATTTTATATTATATAAATATACTAATCATCTATAAGTAATAGATGTATATTTCGGAAGAATTCGTTTGTTTGAACGTGTTTATCTCAGGAACTATTAAAATAAGAAAGAAGGCTGTGCTGCTAACTGTGTATGCTGCGGTTTTTGATGTTTTGTCTTTCTTTGGCCATTTTTCATACACAACTCTTACTTCGATTAGACCCCGGGGCAAAGCCACAGTAAAAGCTAATACAATAATAATAATAATAATTTATATATTTTTTTCTTTGTAAATTATACAAATATGTAAATAGTTTTTGCTTATTACGTATGCAAAGATTAATCACTGTCACATTTTCTATATTGTACACTGTTACTGGTATTTGCATTAAAGTCAGCTATAAGTTATAAGCTGGTACGCGTGGGCCTAGGTATTTATGCCGGCCTATCGTTGGTTATTCCTGTATTATATAGAAGTTGCTTATGTTATATTGACTTTTCGGATGTATATTTATTATTATATACGGTACTTTCATTTAATTCTAAATTATCATTTTTATAGGGTTTTTAATTTGTGGGGACACAATCGTATAATGTATAATCGTATAATCGTATAATCGTCATCCATCTTTCATCCTCCAGTCACCAGTCATCCATTCAAGCCGCTTAACAAAGCTATGCATATCTTTTAAATATATTCTTAGATACGTTAGTACTAAAAGTTAGTTACTAGGGATGCGACTCTATATGACTACATTTCTAAGCAAATTTTACTACTAAATTAAATTTTTACTGTATATTTTTATTCGAAACGTTGACTTAAGTTTGGTTTTCAGCTTCACATTCTATCCCTCATATAGCACAGTAAGCAGATGGAACCTAGAGTGTCCTTACTCTTCGTTCCTCACTTTACGCTGAAATCTAGAGGCATTGCGGGTTGAGGGACGGAACCCAACGCCGCAATTTAAATAGAAATATCAAGTAATTAACTTTCCCGGGCGGGAACAGAACCCGCAAGCATTACGTTTACAGTCATACGCCTGTGCCCCTGCATCACGATGACGGCTTCTAATTTCTAGTTCAGACTTTAATTTCTATATTCTATCTTTCATGATATTGATCTGGATTTCGAAGTGAAAAACGAAGGAAATTAAGTATGCATATATTTATTTTAAATATTTTTTTATACGTTTATAAAAAAAGGTCTTTAATAAAATTGCTAACCCTATAAGTGAAGCATTGTGCAAGTGAATGCATCTAAACAGTGCACTGTGCAGTTGTCTGCATAATTTCGTTCAATTTAAACATCAAATGATGTGCTCGTATCGTATGCACATACAGATCATTACAACAAGGTTATATTCACGTGGTGATATAAGCAATGAAAAATTCATGAAATTTGAACCTACGACCTTTACACGTGTTCAGTGTAAATTTGAATTTGCCCCAGATACAATATGCATCACTATACTTTATTTTTATTTATTGTTTTTTGGTTATAAGTACGGATACGTTGAGGCCATTATGGTGTAGAGGTACATCGTCTGCTTGTAAAACTGATTGTAGGTTCGATTTCTACTTGGTGGAATGAACTATTTTATTTTTAAAAGCTTTTATTTAACTTGCAATGTATGTATGTGGGTTCGGGTGAAATCTTAGAGCTCAATTTTGAAGTAGATATCGTCAACCGATTGAGCTGAAATTTTGTAAACACGTTTACTTTGGATGACAATGCACGATAAAATATGTGACGTAATCAAATGAAAGGACTCGTTGAGAGCAACTCGAAAAATAATGTGATGTCACTCTAAATCCCATAAGGAAGATATTGAAGATAGCCGAGTATCTATTTGGTCTACTTCTACAATATAGATATTAAATGAAATGGGTCGTTGACCGTAACTCTAAAAATAATGTGACATTATACTAAATCCAATATGGCGGAACATCTAAGATGGCGGAATAGTTATTATTTATGCACTTCTGCAATATGGATATCAAATGAAAGATCTTGCCGAGAACTATTAGAAAAATAATGTGACATCACTTGAAATCCAATAGAATTGACACGATTCAAGTTTTTTGTGCTTTCATATAATGAAAGGTATGTTCGTACGATTGAGCTGAAATTTTGTATACACGTTTGGTTTGGATGACAATGCACGATAAGGTTTGTGACTTCATTCTAAATACAATATGGCGGACCATCCAGGATGGCGGAATAGTTATATTTCATAAACTTCTATAATATGGATATCAAATGAAAGGGTTTGTTGAGAGTAACTGGAAAAATAGTGTAACGTCATTCTAAATCCAATATGGCGAACCATCCAAAGTAACAGAATAGTTATTTTTGATGCACTTGTACATTACGGGTCTCAAATGAAAGGGCTTCTTAAGAGCAACTTGAAAAATGATGTGACGTCATTCTAAATCTAATAAGGCGGACCATCCAAGATGGCGGAATAGTTATATTTAATGCACTTCTATAATATGGGTATCAAATAAAAGGGCTTCTTGAGAGCAACTTGGGAAATAATGTGACGTCATTCTAAATCCAATATAGTCCCCTATATTGGATTTAGAATGACGAGATGAACGAATAGTTATTATTTTTGCAATTCTGCAATATGGATATCCAATGAAAGGGCTCATTGAGAGCAACTCGAAAAATAATCTAACGTCATTCTAAATCCAATATGGCGGACCATCCAAGATAGCCGAATAGGTAATTTTAGTCTACTTCTACAATATGAATATCTATTGAAAGGGCTCGTTGAGAGTAACTCGAAAAATGTGACGTTTTTCTAAATCCAATATGGCGGTACATCTAAGATGGTGGACTAGTTATTATTTATGCACATCTGCAATACGGGTATCAAATGAAAGAGTTTGCCGAGAATAATTAGAAAAATAATATGACATCTAGTGTGAAAAACCTTCTTCCTCCTGGCATTAATCCCGGTTATTGCCAGGGTCTGCCTTCCTACATAACCTACTCCACTTTGCGCGGTCTTTAGCGTCCTCGGTGGTTAGACCATTGGCTCTCAAATCCGGCATCACAACATCCAACCAACGCTTCCTTGGGCGTCCAGGAGGTCTCACTCCAGGAACTGATATAGCAAGGCACTTGCATCCGACTTAGTTCTTAGACCGGCGCGTAACGTGGCCAAACCATCTCAGGCGGCGCTCTTGGAGCTATCCGCTACGTCACGGACCCCAAGACTACCTCGAAGTAATGTATTGCGTATGCGGTCAGACCGCATTACGCCGCACATCCACCTCAGCATCTTCATTTCCGTGACGTGAAGCTCCTGAGTGTGCCGAGATAGTGCTGGCCAACATTCGCTGCCGTATAAAAGAACCGGTCGTATGATGCTCTTGTATATCAGTCCCTTGAGCTTGGCGGTTTTCTTCGGTCACAGATCATACCAGTGACCTCCCGCCATTTGGCCCAGGCAGCACTTATCCGGCCATGGTCATCGTGATCGATGCCTCCGGACTCGTGCATAACGGATCCAAGGTACCTGAACTTTTCTGACTTAACGGCTGGCTCAGGACCTTTAAGGATCGTGCTCGAGTCCGGGCTCCCGAAGGCCATGTACTCGGTCTTCGACACATTTAGTTTAAGACCGCCGGTCTCAAGCGTGCCATTCCAGAGGTTCACTTTACGCTCCAGCGTCAGTCGGTTCTCGTCAATGAGTGCTATGTCGTCGGCATACATCATCAGCCATGGAGGCTGCACTACATTGAATAAGAACGGACTAAGAGTCGAGCCCTGGTGAACCCCCACTGTAATCGGGAAGGGTCTAGTGTCGCCAACAGCATTCCTAACCATAGAAGAGGAATCGTAGTACATATCTCTAGTGTGAGAAACCTAGCCAGTGGTAACTAAAAAGTCAAAAATAAATTATAAGCAAAAAATCATTTTTAGAAAAAGCTTTTATTTAAACGCTTTAAAAAGGAGAAAATAAAATTTGTCTTTTAAATTTTAACTATCAACTCCATAACCTCATTGTACACAATTTATATGATCATAAAAGCTTGTCGCGTTAATCAATATTTAATTAAATTGAAACTTAGCAGATTTTACATAATTAAATTAGCACTAGTTTAGTTACACAAGTAAATCGCGCGACAAGCTTTTATGACCGCGGAAAACATAAGCGATATAATATTTATATTTTCAGAATCAATTTTTAATAATACTTGAAAGTTTTGTACAATAAATAAGATAAAGTGTAGCGTTAAGTTCCGCCACTTAACACGCAATGTCTCATGATTTCGGGCGGAAGAGAACGTTGTGATAAGATTCTCTAATTTCTCCCTAGTGTAGTAGAGAGTTTCACTTAGGAAAGTGAAAACCACACTTCGTCCTTTGCCCACCAGAGCGGAAAAAAACATTTATTTCATTTCCCCAGTTAAACCTACACGCATTACGCTTGAAATCAAATGGTTTTCCACTTTGTCACGATAGCTGATTCTGACTATTCGATCGTAATACTAAATGCCCAAACTATAATGTTAAAATTCTGAGCTATCCCTATTTACTCAACACGTAATATCTTTATTCCGGAAGCAAAGCCGAGAACAAAGTGTTTTGCCACTAGGTTCTCTCTGCCCACTCTGCTATACGGAGAAAAGCAAGAAGCTGCTTTAATAAACAAAAGTTGTAAAACTAACTTTATACCAAAATAGCAACCAGTTAAAGGTCTTGTAAAGTTCAAGTGCAATCACATAGAACACCTAAATATCACCCACTTCCTCCGTAATCGGGTAAGTGGATTAATTTCAGCTTGAAAGGCTTCAATGAATCCGATACGCAATATTAGGCACAACAGTATACATTACCTAATATGAATAATCAATAATTATTGTACCTATGCATTATCTATCCATTTAGAAGTAGGTACTTTATCTATATAATGAAGAGTTTGTTGGTTCGTTTGATTAATCTCAGGAACTACTGATTTAAATTGTAAATATTTTTTTGTGTTGGATCGCCCAATCTCCACTCTTAATAAGTTATATAGTAAGATTACAAAATATTGACATTTATAAATGCTAAAAAGACAAATATAACCTATACCTCATATTATATTTGGATGAACTTCATGCGCTTTTTAACATTTTACCTTTTACATTTTATTTTAGTGTACGGCTCCGTAAGATGGTGAAGAAGAAGATGTAATCATGGTAGAGATTTTCTTTTAAAACTTCTAAGTTTTTGGATAGCTTATATCACAGTTAACTGATGCATTTAAGTAAGCTTACTACTAATAGTATCATAAATGTAAAAGTTTGTGGGGATGGATGTCTGTTCTTCTTTCACGCTAAAACTATTTGGGATTTGGGTAAAACTTTACAATAATAATATTATATATCAAAATAATTTATCTACAGTATAACAAAAAAATTAAGCTTGCGAAGCTTGCTTGTCTTACATAAAACGATGCAGTAACTAAAAGAAATAGTTTCTGAACAAAAGTATTGTTTTATATCTTTCACGTACAGCGTTTATAAATAAGGAGTTTGTACGGCAACGTACTACTCACTTCTTAGCATTTCATGGAATCACCATGCGTGTGCCCGTCAGTACCGTCATATGGCAGAATGAGGACCTCAGAGCAGTTCCTGAGATTTGCAACACAAGAGGCTTGAGGTTTGAGGGTCCCTTTGAAATGCGTAAATGCTCCTCTACTGTCCGAGCCCCTCGCTTCACCTGTTCAAATTTGAAATGATTCTACTAATGTCGACATCGGAATACGTTCTAGAAATGAAATTATGATAGAATAAGAGTGATAATTGTACACAATCATATAATATGATTATTTTACTATTCTCTTTACAACGTAAAAATGTTTTATATTATATATATATGTACCCAATATAATTTACTTAACATATTATTATCAGTATTACCTACTTTTTTTATAAGCTGTGAAGCTGTTGATGTGAGTGTATCCTGCATGTAGCAAGGTAGCCAGATAGAGCATAGTATTAAGACACTCCTGCCTCCACTGTACGCCGAATTTTGGAGGCATTGCGTGTTGAGTGGTGCAACTGTGCAGTGCCTCGACACCAAGGTCCAAAATTAAAGAGGCGATGGATGAACATTTAAAAGGTATTTTACTAAATAGATTTTAAAAATTATCTTTAGGAAAAAAGTCTATAACCACTACGTGTATTTTAGTAAACGAAAGGAGCGCCATCTTCACGCTAGAAATTCATAACCAAACTCAAAACAGTAAAGTTTCGCCATCTTGCGGCGAGTAGCAGAAGTAGTTATGAACATTTAAAAGTATACTAGATGGCGCTAACATATAAATACTGAAGCGCTTACTGAATTAAAATAAAAATATTTTTAGCAATTTTAGCTGTTATTAATAAAAAAATAGTAAGGTAAAATAATTTTCGATTATATAAGTAAGATAGACTCGGTACAAATATTTATTTTTTGACAAAAATATCAAAATAATTATTGTTATTGAAGTTGAGTGTGGGTTCGATTTCCGATTGGAAACATTATAATATACATATTATATTCGTTTCACTCTTGCTAGATCACATCGATTTGTAGCGTTAAGTTTCACCACCGAACAGACAAATAAAATGTTAATTAATTTGTTTCGAAAATAATGAAAGAAGAGTCTTGACTCTAAGTTCTCTACACATACTACGTATACAACGCTAAAAATAACAATATATAGAAACAAATGTTATAAATTTTAATTTATGATTGAAAATGTAGTCAACATTACTAACGAATATTAACCGCCGTTGGTGAAAATTTCTTGATTCTAAAATAATTAACAAAAAATATATATTGTAAAACATAGGTACAATAAGTATTAAATTATTTTCATATCTTGGCTCCAGTAAGATAAAGCGCGGCTTTTACCATTCAACCCAAAATGCCTCGAAAATACGACGAAAAATAGAGAACAGAGTGTTTTAACAATAGTTCCCTGTACCTACCCTGCTAAACGCGGTACAGAGTAAAGAAAACATTAAACTGTTATACTCGTAAATAAACAGCGTACATCAAAATATTAAATAATATCGCTATGGCCTAGTTAGGTCATGTTGAACCAACACTTCCGACTATGTACGGCAGCTGCGAATTCAATTCTCACACAAGATATGTTTATACTAAATCTCTTCTAACAATACAATACGTAATATCTCATAATAAACGTAGAATTGAATATTAAAATCAGCTTCACGCAGTATCCCGCACACAGCAGTTGTAATAACCTTAATGTTAAGACATTAGGGTCCCCATGTTGGATGGTAAATTACTTGATTATGTACCTAGGTTACCCTAAGGTAACCAAGCAAGGCTAAATGTTCACGTAGCGGTACACGGGATTGTATTTTTAAAAGTACCTTAGGTACCTAAGCACTATATTATGTATGAATATCCGCATGTAATCAAATCTATAGGTATAATATGAACTCCCTGAGGACCCACATTTATGAAATTTGGCACGAATTGAAAACTTACTACATGAATAAACAAAAAAATCTGAAGAATGAAAATTTATAAAATATTCATATACTCTTTATAGCATTTTTTAAAATATCTTTTATAAAAAATAATTACAAACTTATATTTGTAGTTCATTTCACACAAAATGAATGCATAATATGCTCGCAAACTTATAAAAAAGTTGATAAGCTTAATCAACTTTTTTATAAGTTGTACTTCCAACAGACAATACTGAAATTGGTACTGAAGCCTCAGTAGACGAGTCCGACTAGCACTAAACCAGTTCTTTTTTATCAATAATACGCCAAAAAAAAAAAATTATAAAACGTTTACCCCCTTTTACTTCTCACTAACCAATTAGCATTCAACGCCTATCAAGTATCAATGTAGTTAGTGTCAAAGTTATATTGGTTCTATTAAGAATAATCTTCTCCTGATACAATTTGTGCCGAATTTCAATATTACATCATACTACCGACATTGACCTGTTTAAGCCACGTTTTATTGTATTATTTATGTAGGCTTCGAACTCGTAGTGACTAATAAAGTCGTTACACTTGCTCTGTTATTAAATATTATGGATGTGTATGATTGTTTTCTTCGAATATTTACTTTTATTTTAACACGTAATGTTAATTATTATAATTACGTTTTAAAAATATTTTTTGAGGCCAACACAAGTGCAACAGTTTATGGGTTCCCACTCGAGAAAAGGAAATATTTAATATGTTTAATTTCTTCGCTCTGATGTCGAGACAAAGCGCGGCGTTGAGTTCCACCACCAATTAATTCGCTATGCTTCCAGAATTCGGATTCCTCCAGATTTTTAAAAGTTTTATTCTGACTCTATTTTTATAGTGGCGCACGCCTATATATATAAAGCTCGGCTTAAGCTTCGCGAACTGTATGTACCATTTCCTAAACTTGTGGTCAGTGAAACAATTGAAAACTACGCTTATATATTTGTAAGTTATATATTATCTATATTTACGAAGTTATATATTTTATTGCAAGAATTCTGACATTATTAATACCTATGTTAAACGGAAAATATAAATAATAAGATTATATCAAGTTTAATATTCAAATCCAGCGTTTTATGCATTTCTTATGCAAGATGCAATATAAATTCAGGATTCTTATTATAATAGTATCCAGTAAGGAACTCAGTAAACTTTTCGTAGATGGTTATCATCTAGCTAATGCAAAATGCTATTAAAAAAACATGAATATAACGTAATTTTTAGGCTTTCGTACACAAAAGGTAAAACGGAACTCTATTACTAAGACTTCGCTGTCCGTTCGTCTGACCGTCCGTCTGTCTATCTGTGTGTATCTCACGAACCGTGATAGTTGGGTTCCGACTGCCACCACTCAACAGGCAACATAGATAAATCGATTCTTTGTGCCCTCAACGGTATATATTTAATATTTTTATGATAAAATGTTACCAAAATATATTTATTTATTGTAATAAAGAAGAATAATATTAAATAGTACATCAATAAGAAATAGAATACGAAAAATTAAACTTTAAGCCTTTACTACCAAAGTCACGGAATGCCTCCAGAATTCGGCAGAAAGTAGGGAATGGAGTGTCTTAACACTAGGTTCCCTCTGCCTGCCCTGCTGTGTGTATCCCACACACAGACAGTGTAAAGCTTTGCAGCTACCAAAGTCGCTATAGTATGGACATGGACATAGTAAATACACTAATAAGCTTAAATCGTATTCCATTTAAATCGTTAAATTGAATTGATCAATTGTTTGTTCGACAAATGGTATTATCATTCAATTTATTTGTTACTAGTCATTGGATTATATTGTGTGACATCTAGTAAATTTGTATGTTTATTTTATTGGTTATTTTTTAACTTTACGTTGTGTCCTTCATAGCAAAGTAAACAAAATGTCCAAATTTATGCAAAAGCCTCACTTTTTTGCTTTACCAGAGTGAGAAAATGGAAATAAAAAAAATGTTTATACTAATATTACACATTCGAAAGTAAAAACTACCTCTTTTTACATTAATTACTATTTATTTCAATATTAATAATTTCCTTTGGTTACATTTACTTATTATTACTTTAAGTAAAAATAAGTAAATATATTTTTAAATTAAGAATTTCCCTTGATTATTTGTTTATTTATATATACTTAATTGCACAAAATTACACAAAAACAATATACAAAAGGCGGGCTTAACGCTAAATAGCAATTACTTTTACTCATTTTGTTTGCTCATTTCAATAGGCATTTTTTTTAATATTTAGAATTTCAGTTTCAATATATTAAATAAATATTAGTATAGTTCAATCTGGCGAAGCCGCGCGATAATATTTACATTTCCCTACTCTATCTAGTAACGAGACAGAGATTGGATTCCGCCACTCAGCAAATCCTCGAGTACCCGACTCGACGAAGTTGAAAAAAAAAATTATGGGGGTTCTTGGGACGTAAGCGTGACCATATCTGCGCAGTTAATTCTAATAGATACCATCATTGTTCCTAATGCTTAGTATGTTTCAGTTTTAACTTTATTAGCATTATTATAATATTTTATTTTATAAAAAATTGATTATGATTAATCGATAACTTCTACGACATGACAACACATTGTCTTTAATCGATTTAATTATTTAGTTATTGGTAAGTATTATGCTTATGAGCCATAATGATATACTCAGTATAAGTGCCAGTAAGTCTCCTATATAAAAATTCGTATATGTTTCTATAGTAAATTTTAAGCAAAATATATATAACTACATAAGTCACTTCAACACGGCCGTGACGAATTTGTAATCGCAATAAAATGTCTATAATATTTAAATAGCCTCGGTTTGCTGAATCGTGTCGTTTTACTACATTTTTTTCTTTCAGAAAAATAAGATATTTTCTATCTTATCATTCGACTCTGGTTAGATTTCCGGCCGATAAGGAATAAACTGAAAATATATTTTTTATACATATTTAGTTACACAGGTAGGTACATACTATGTATATTTGTATTGACCTTACAGATCAGAAACGATACGATGAATAAGATATTTAATTAAAAATATATTATCTGTAAATATTTCGAGTACCTACCAAAACATAAATGAATAATAATCTGATTAAAGTAAGAAAGTTCTGTTTAAAATAAACATGCCAAAATTATTTTACTCATAGATCGAACGTGTGATAAATAAACTTATAAAAGAAGAGTGAGTGGTACGAGATGCAAGGTGTAGATTCGATACGCACTTTAAACGGGTAATATTCATATAAAAAAATGTTAATATGAAGAATTGAGATATTACGTGTTGAATGATGGAATTAACCGCCACGCTTTTTCGGTGTCACCAGAAGTAAAAGTATAAAATAATTCATTTCCTCAAATAGGAATCGAACCCACAAACTGTCGCCCTTACAGTCACTCGCTATGCCACTGCGGCACGACAGGCGCCTTTAGCCAGTTTATATTTTCTTTGCTTACATAACTTAACATTGAATGTAATTTGAAACGCCATATTTCCCTACCTTACCTTGTAAATTCAACGACATGGCCAAACATTCAGCCGAGAAACAATTATATAAACATTAAATATATTATTTTCAATAAGATATACATTTCGAAATATACCATCGAGGTTACGAGTTCAGCATCAATCCCGCAATTCTAGACGCAGTGTCTGGAAAAATTTTAGTATCTTAATACTAGGATCCTTCTAGGTAAAAGGAACCTAGTATTATGAAGGGAAAAGACATGAAACTGCTTTTCTTCATATATAACGAGATAAGAAACGTTTGAAAGTGGAGTAATAAACAACAATGAGATTTAAAATTAATTATCAGAAGCTATTTTCCTACAAATTATCTATCATTCGCAATCGTAATCCCTTAAGACGTTACTTTAAGTAAATATTACATATTTGGCGATTACGCGTTTCACACTTTACACTAAAAATGTAATGTAGATGACACATAGTGTGCACAACTGAAGTGAAAAGCGATTATCGTCCGACTCCCATCTCGGTCAGTCGGTGCCTAGCTTTCGCGAGGGGAGAACGTGTGACGACCGTCCTCAATCTAAATCGCTTAATTAAACGAATTCTGAATTAAAATCAGGTTTAATCTATCTTTAGATTGCTATAAAAATAGTGTATAGTAAAAAAGTGGAACGATATCAAAAGAAATTCTCCGGCCGCCACGTGATCGAAGGTAAATACCGGTACCGGTCTAATCTTATCAAATAATGAAAACAACGTGCAATTTTAGCGCTTCAAGATTTTTTATATAATATAATGTATGTACGTTTATGTTGTAAGATGTTTTTTTGTGTTTTGTATATTCTTAATATTCACAAGATCGATTTAAATAAAATAGTTTTATAATAGATAAAAATAGAAGGTTTTATAGAAAAATATTTTATAACTTCAATGATCTAAGCTCGCGATTTTGTATGGAGTATTTTAATAAATGTAATATTTATTTTATTAATATTATAATCTATAGCCCACTGAAAGAATCGATATATCTAATTGAAATTCATCAATTAGTATTGGTCAATAAGAAAAACAGCTAACACCTTTTGACCTTATGCACTATTACACACTATAGTGCATATTTTCATTGTTGAAAGAAAACTGCTTGTATTTCATTAAAATTAATTATCTAATTACTAACGCAGGTGGAATACGTATTGTATTTACAAATATATTAGTATCATAATGAAAATATACAATATAATTAATTAATTTTATATGGCTATAAAATTATATTGGATATTTATGAATTAAATTTAATCCGTGGTTGTTAAGGTGCAAATTGTACAGAAACAAATTTTATTATTGTATACCTGTTAAGAATATAATAATATTATAATAATCTAAATCGTATTGGCAAATATTACAGATCGCTTAAAGTAATAAATTGGTTTTAATGTATTCTCTTATGAGAATTACGTCAATATTATGCTATTTTTACGTTTGCATACATATAGGTCTATAGAAATGAACCTAATTTATCTAAATTGCTTACTTAGTTTTTCTATTTATTCACACTTTATCCCGCATATTGCAAGGTAGGCAGCCAGAACTTAATGTCTTCGTTCTCCGCTTATTCAAATTTCACATATTACGAAATGTCGTCTACCAAAACAGGAAAATGAAAATAATTATTTTCCGAATAGGAATCGAACCTACAGGTACTATCTGTAACCATCACGTATACAATTAGATACTGCCTTATAAATTCTATATACAATTAGCCTATTACAGGCACCTCAAGTTATAAAAATATATCTCAGGCATCCTGAAACTTTGAAATCATTACATTTTTTTACGTAGCTAGCGACTCGCTCGCGGCTTCACCCGCTTCAACTACATATTTATTCATTAATCTGATTTAAATTCGTGTTCTAATAATATGATAATTTTAAAAGATATAGATCAGTTTCAGCAAATCAGTTATTTCGTAGTTTCCAAAATACAATAGTGAAAACTGCATTAAAATTGGCCAAAAAGATTACCGTATATCTTTACGTACAGGCAGCGATCAGTTGCAATTTTATTATATAATAAAATTATATTAATTATATTGTATTTATAGATTTAAAAGTTGGGTGGCAAACCTTAACGTTGCATTTCATATCACAAAAAACATAGTAAATATAAGCCGTTTGTCTTATTAGAACCGCCGTATACAATGAGATATGACAAAATTTCCCCGTAATGACATCATATTTAAAACTGCCAAATAAGAATAGACTTATTTTTTCGTACAAAACCTTAATATTTTTTTCTACGTAATTAATGTGGATTATGTTTAATTAATTATTATTTCTAAATATACAATAAAATACTGATTATTATCTCTTTATATCATATTAAATTTAATATCTATCTCTAACAACAGAAGGTTTTTGTTAAAGTTAATTGAAGGTCCAGGCCTTTGCGCCTACTGAGTAAACAAGGCGTGAACGTTTCTTATGAAATAATATGAAAAATAATAATGTTTATTAATAAGCATTCAATTTAGTTGAACAAAAGGCGAATACTTCTTAGAAATATTCGAGACTTTAGTTATTTAAATGTTCTAACTTGGGAACTCGTTTGGATACCTACATGGCATTGTTTATTTTCAAAGATTTATTGATGCGTGCGTTTTTTTTTATTTTCAATCAACGATATAACAAAATCGTTTGCTTTTATAAGAAGAGATTTGATTTCTTTATTATATATCAATATATTTATGTTAAAACTGTTTCGGCACCGAATGACTGACTGATTGGCGACAACGTGTAGACGAAACTATTGCCCACAGAAATATGAAATTTAGAATCTAGGCTACGTACATTTGCGAAACAATTCTTGATGGAATTTGCAATTGCTTATATTGATTTGACTAGGTGAAATTAGTTCTTAAACAAATAAATAATAATTATAATATTTTAAATAAATTTCCTTTCTGTTCTCTAATACAATATTTAATGACACGGAAAATCGGTCTCGGAATATTGAGAAAATGAATGAATGATTCATATAAACTAGGTCAAAAGTCAATTTTCCAGTAAGTGCAGCGATAAAACGAAATAGAAGAATACCTACTCGTTATTTAAATTTTTACTTTTTCTAGATTAACCAAGTGTTTACTTAAATCTTGACATTATTAGAAGCAAAAACTACAGACTATGATCGCAATGTACCAGATTTTTTATATTATACAGCAAGGTAGGCAGGCTAGTGTAGATATTTCGTTCTCTACTTTCCGCCCAGTTATCGTTGATTAGCGGCGCTCAACGCCGCGCTTTGTCTTGTTACCAGAGCTGTTCCCCCGCATGGTAATCGAACACACAATCGTAGTATTTACAATCAGACGCTCTATCTAATTCTAGTCCCCGGTTATCTTAGTAAAAGGCGGCAAATTTCGCTACACAAAATGAAATCTTCCGAATTTGGGTGGAAACTCCGCATATTTTGCTAGATACGTATAAGTAGAATAAAGCTTGAAGCTGAACAAAATATATGAAACACCTCGCACACCATGATGAAATATTAAATATTATAAATTTAAAACTTAATACATTATTATTCAGACTTCAGAGCTACTAGCAGCAACTACTTGAATTATTTTATACCGTTAGGTCTTTAAAATTTAACAATCAAACATTATTGAGAGAACGCGGACCGAGGTTATGGTTATGAACGTTATTGTACTTATTTTGTAAACATAATATAGTTAAAACTTAAAGCGTTTTATATTTAAACGTTAACAGTTGCTGTTGAGAGAAAGCTGTTCCAGGCTTAAGTGCATTTTCATAGAATATATATAATCGAATATTACTTTTATATTAACCAAATCGAAGATATTCTTAACTAGTATCTTGCTCGGCTTTGCCCGCGTGAGCTTCTTGAATATGACTATTTCTTTATGAGGCTATCGTGACTGCGTAGGACAGCGTTTGAATACGTCGGCTCTTATTCGCTGTTCTGATTGACAAAGCGCGCTTGAGCACTGCTACTCACCACGTAATTTCTCAGGAATCGGGCGGAAAGTATAAAAATATGTTTTTTACGACATCACATTACAAATATTTGACATTCTTGGCTCTACATATTATAACATTTCCTCTTGAATCATTGTCTATTAATGAAAATCCCATTACATTTCGTTCGTAACATAGATTGAAAGATTTTAGTGTACTTCGACAGGCAGCAAATTTGTTTTATACTACTAAGATAAACTATTCCTCGAGTGAAATTCGTATCCACATTTAATTATGAATAATTGCTGGCCTATGTCAATACATAGTCTATCTACCTAGCCTAGGCCTTATAATTTAATCATATTATACAATTTTATAACTAAAATAAATATTTCGCCTAAATTTCGAGACTTTATAATAAGACGAAATTCAACACCTCGCTTTGCCTTGTTATCAGAACGAGGAAACGAAAATTTCTCATTTCCTCTAGTGGGAATCGAACCCACACCGTCTCGTAACGCCTAATCATACGAAGATAGTACGATCTGAGAATATCAGTCTCACTTGTGGTAACAACTTAAGGTATACCCGTAGTACGCTGGTAGCGTAGTGATGTCACCAGTCAGAAAAACCGTGTACGTGACACTAATCATAGAAAATGAAGTTCAGAATTGTTATTTAAAAAACATACCAGTAAAGTATCAATAAATAGCTTATTATGTATTGTTATTCTTTTTTTTTGTATTGTACTGTTTCTAGTTAAGTATTTTATATTTTGTACTGACAAGTAATGTCTTCACAATTCGGCGCAAAGTGCGGAACAGGTCTTAACACTAAAAACCCTCTGCCTACCCTGCTATGTGTGTGTAAAGCTTATTTACTTCTTAAAAATAAAAACGTTAGTAAAAAATCCTACTTAAATTTTCTTATAATTTAGTTCTACTGCCCTATATATTTAGTAATGTGAAAAACTGATAATAATAATTATAAACCACTCGTCACCGTTACTGTGACCATACACCTACTCGTCTATCTCGTTATCTTTACGACGTGTTTTTAGACTAGATTCCGAATATCTTAGAAATTATGTAGGTATAAGTACTAATAGTCTGAGATCCCAGAACCCCCAGACCTACGTCATTTTAGCAAAGCTGAAATTTTGAGGATTAATAGTCTAATGTCTAGTTAAGACAGTGTGCGTACCTACTTAATATAGTTGATAGTTGGCGTTACCTCTGAAAGGACCCCACTTTCAAGTTAGTAAGTACGCATACTGTCTTAATTACATATTAAAATAATAATTTTCAAAATTTCAGCTTTGCTAAAATTACGTAGATCTGGGGGTCCTAGGATCTTGGGCTAATTTGCGTTTTACGAAATTTAATTAGCCTGTATTTTTTATTTATATAATTATACGCGTTATTGACCAAGGTGTACTTATTTTATTATATTTAAGTCTATGTAATGATATTCCTTAATGTTACCTATTGATGTGCCACATCCGTAATAATGCAATAATTATTTCATACAATAAAACTAAAGTATGTAATTCTAAATCAACCGACTGCAAATATTGAGAAATGCACAATTAAGGTTAGAAAAATTCTATTTAAATTTTAGCTTCAAAGATGTATCTACATATATGTAGAATATTGTCACCAAAATAATTAACTGTTTATTCTAAGGATTTTCTTTTTCCAAGTTAATTTTTTCACATTTTTGCGGGAACTGGAGAATAGAGTTTCTTATTGATTGTAACACTATATTAATTTGGCATAAGAAGACCATTTGTGTCACTCCCTAACAGGTGTTTCTTTAGTAAACAATATTTTGGCAAACACTCTAACTAGGTTTATGCACACCAATATTCGTGTTAGGTGCGTATAGAAAATTTTGATATGATTTATGTCTGTAGCCTTTGTTTTCATATTTAAGTCGGTCGTAATTTTTATTCAGAACTAATATTAAACGCCCACCCATTCTTGTGATCTAGGTACAATAACTTATTACAATTTTTATTATTTAAATTAAATTTCAATCATGTTTTGCTTCTTTAATTAAAAATTCTTTGAATCTAGAAATAGTAAAGTAAAAAATAAGTGACAGCGGTCTACCAAAAATATATCTCCGAGACATAAATGTGACTGAAAGAATTAGGCCAGAATGACAGAAGTTAAAAAAACTTAAAGCTAAGCATCGTAATTCGTTTATGGTGGATTTATATTATCACAAGAAATCCTATCTTGTAATATTACCAAAAGTAAATTCAGAAAAAATTGGACTGTTAAATATTTATAAAATAAGTGTTAGAAAAAGTTGTGTTAGCTAAAGACTCAAAATCTGTAAAGCTTTTTCTTATTCCCCCATAGAAGGGGAGAGTGGAGGAAAATTAATATTAAGACGCCAAGATCCCCCCACAAATCCCTGAAAGTAAAGGCCAAAGCTTATTCTCATATCGCTAAGTAGTTATAGTAACTAATGTTTTATCTACGACAAAATTGTAGTATCATTTGGCCCAAAATTTCTACAAGGCCAAATCTACAAAGCAATAACTTTCATTAGTAATACCAACTGAACATATAACTCAAAGATTGGGCCAACATGGGGCCAATGTGTGAAGGGCCATAGATTTCACGAACGTGTCGCAAGCGTGACATTGATTTATATTGGGATGTCCATCCATGACACAAATTAGCTACATCATTCAATAAATCCCTATTTATTCTTTTCGTGGTGTCAGCAAGTCTATATAGCTGTAAATTATATGAAGGAACTAAAATTATTATTGATGATTTCAGTTTAGTTTAACGTATTGTTTGTGGTTGATTTATCGAGTTTTGATGTTATGATATTACTGTATTATATATTATGTGGAGTCATATTAAGTAATATTAATGATACTTATTTAATAAACTTATAATTTTTTTAACGTAGTGGGATTTACAGCTGCGTTCTTGGGAACCGTTCAAGCGCGGTTGAAATTTCTGGTTTAAACTTATATACATTTTCTAAATAAGTGTTTTTCTTTCCTAAGTGTGGAATAACACTTTAAATAAATGTAAAAAATTAATGATTTTGACAATTTTTTTACATAATTTGAGAAACTCTACTTATTACTTTTATTTCGAATTGTCCGTTGTTATACAGCTTTCCGATAAGTAGATCGACATTGACTAGTGTTGATTGAAAAATGTATGCTAATTTTTATTAATATTTTTTAATTATTCTGTAACATTATTTATGTATATTTTCAAACATCATTTTTAGAATAAGAAACTTAATAATTATCGTTAAAAGACTTATACTGTCTTCAGAGAATCGTGATAAATGTAAGTTTTTTATATGAAAAAAAGAAAATAAAAAACTAACACTATACCTACAGTTCTTGAATCAAGCTCGATTTTTGTGTGAACGAAATTGAAAAAAGCAAAAATAAGCCTTTCGGCACGTCCTTATCATGGCGTACGTCTAATGCGGGAACATTACTCTCGGCCATATTTACACTACAATTAGATTAATTGGGTTTTTCAACTTTGTGAAAACCATTTTTTTTTATTTGATACTTTTTGTGTATACTGTAATTTATATTATTTGAAAATTACATAAATTGCAAATAATTTACACAGCTGCAAAAGCAGGTCAAAGAGGTTCAAAAGTATGCGTAAAAATATTATAGCACTGTACGATTATTGGAAATAAGGAAATTAAATAAAAGTTTTTATATTACTAAAATAACATTAACATGTTATGTTAACCGGAATTAGTTGTCTTCGTGTCGGTCGGATGTTTGTGGAACCGATATATCTGCTAAAATCTGTGTTTTTATTTCTAGCAAAATATTTTCGACGATATTTCATCATCAAAACGATTTTTATTGGACCGCATCTCACTGCAAACGCGATCGTTGTGGGTTCGACTCCCACTGGGGAGAATAGAATAGAAATTTTTTTTTAACATTTAAAAATTGTTATTTGCATTCCGAAAAGAAAAACTAACGTTGGACGTACCAGAAACCGCCCAAGCGGTCTAACTTTAATAATCGTGTAAGTTCTTATACGATTATTATGGTTTGGTAAGACAGAGCTTTAGTCAGCCATTCCGCATGCAATTTATCGAAATTTTGTGGAAAGAGGAGAACGGAGTGTCTTAGCACTGCTTTCTTTCTGCTCTCCCTGCTAGGTATATATTAAAAAATGCGTGAATCTAAAAACATTACATCATTTTCACAAGTGATGTCAGTTAGGATGCTCAGAAATGACGTAATCTTAATAAGGTAAAAATACTTCCGCCCACATGCGTTGACAAATTAGAAACTTTTTAGGAGAAAAATAATTGGATAATATTAATATTACAACGCCCGCATTATCAAATTTATTTATTTAATAATAATAAAACTTCTGTCTTATAGATTGTATGTATAATATAAAAAAAAATATTATTAAAAGATACAATGAATCATATTATGATAAATTCTGAGGAAATTTTAATTAAAATCCAATTAAATTTTAACTATTTCACAGATATTTCGATCAGAAATAACAATCAAAAAAAGCAACTAGTACCTTTATTTAGATAATCTTCAAAAAATGTGATCGACGATGTAATTTGACCTGGTGATAGATAACGACAGCTTTTACAGACAAAAAAGTAATACAAACAGAGTTATATTTCAACACGCCTCCCCTACTGTGTTATATAGAAAAACTAGAGTAAACTATAACATTATCACATTGTTGTACAGTCGCTAACGAAATTAGAGTTTGTAGTAAATCAAGTCGCGTTAATCAATATTTAATTAAATGAAATATTTAAAAAGTTAAACTTAGCAAATTTTTTATAATTACATTAGTACTAGTTTATTTACACAAGTGAATAGCACGACAAGCTTTTAGGAACATATAAATTGTAAATATCTAATGAGGTTATGAGTTGATAGTTCAAATTTAAATGAAAAAATATTTATTTTTTAATTTTTAGAGCGTTTAAATAAAAACTTTTTACTGACATAAAAAGAACTCTAAAGAACCTAGCGACGACAATATATACCAATATAAATATTATACTTAAATCTCAAAAGATATTTTCTATAGTAAGTGTATTCGTATACGTGAATATCACAAAAACTCATATAAATCGTCGCGTCATACTACGGAGTGGGTACAGATGTCTGTTTGTCTATCGATCGTAAATCCGACGTATGCCCATTCATCTTTAGTGAATGGCACTCACACTCGCAGCAGATGCATTTGTGATAATGATGCAACCTCAGCTTAGTATTTGATGGATTTTTTTGTCTTGTATTTGTCATATTTGCCTGCTGTTTTCATTCATATTTTGTTTTTGTACTACTAATAGCGTACAGAGACGTCAGTTAGTATTTAACTTACTTTTTAATTAAATTAAGTTACAATTTAATTAGCTTTACTCTGTATCCAGCATACAGCTACACAAGGGAACCCTAGGAAACCTAGTGTTGAGACACTTCGTTCCCCACTTTCCGCAGAATTTTTCTAGGCATTGCGTCTTCAGGGGCGGAATTCAACGCCGGGCTTTTTGCCTTGGTGCCAAAGCGAGGAAATGATATTATTAAAGAAATAATAATTAACTACTTGGCTTGTTCATAAAACGAGGAAATAAAAGTAATTAATTCCCCCGACTAGGAAGCCAACCTACAACCGTCATGTGTGTAGGTCGCTATGCCACTGCACCACGACGGTCAACATAAGTAAAAACCCACTTTCACATTAGCAGAAGAGCAAAAGTAGAACATTAATTACCATTTCACACTACCGGTATCGATCATGATTAAAAACAACAATACGAGCTGTAAATCAATTGCGTACATCTGCAAGCCAATTTCTTTTTCATAAAATGCTACTGTCAATTGAATTGGTGAGATCAAAAATTAACCCTATTACTATAGACCTAAAGATCTATTTCATTTGTCGCAATAGATAGCTAAATGCCTGTGTTCGATGATAAAATTTAAGTATCCCTGATTGTTTAATGTTGTTTCAAAGTTATGCTCTGTGTTTCAGTTTCAATTGTTTTATATTTGTGCAATGTAAAAATTCTTGCAATACTTTTTGTTGTAACAAACTAGTGTTCTAAACTAGTGTTATGACACTCCGTTCACCACTTTCCGCTGAAATATGGTTCTAATTGAGGTATTGCATAATTGATAGGTAACTGAAGTTAGTTCGATCTTTATTTACCTATACTAGGTAAAGATCAAACATTCGAAATATAAGCAATTAAAAATTATGTTACGTCAACTCACGCCTTTAGGAAATCGTTCAAAAATGTTATGTTTGAAACCCGCCCCCAAATTTTATATTTTGTATGCAGCAGTTCGTTTCTAAATATTTTACGATGCTTAGTGTGTGAATAACACTTTACATTTTTTTAATAATACAAAAAGCTTTTAATTAAGCCTTGTCAACGTCAATCAGTCAACTATACAAGGAAAATATATGTCTTATTTCTAAAATCTTCATCACATTTCTTTAAAAGCGATAATAAAATACGACACCAAAACAGTATAATAAAAAAATTAACACACTACTTTACTATAACAGTAAAATAAAAACTTTTAAAAACAAAGTCAGTTAT
This sequence comes from Heliconius melpomene rosina, assembly GCF_056956725.1. Lineage (NCBI taxonomy): Eukaryota > Metazoa > Arthropoda > Insecta > Lepidoptera > Nymphalidae > Heliconius > Heliconius melpomene. Next base: position 1,535,155 of record NC_140401.1, on the reverse strand, counting down.
TTTATCAAAATAAATTTCCGGCCGTAATTATTATTGAAGAGCCAGGCTTATTTTCGTCTATTTGCCATAAAATTATCTTTGATCTCTGCCTTCGGCCAGCCGCTAACAGGATACTCATTTAGCGACCGCGTAACACCAAACTTGGGATTCTTTACAAACCTTATGGGATCGTTAAGAATACAACGGTATTCGTATAGTCACGACTTACATTGTATCTCAACTTCAAAGGGACAGCCACTTGGTGTTCTGGTATGCTTTGATGGTCTTCCTGAATTCGTGGAATGTGCTTAGGTATTTTGTAAATATTTTCATAGCTATGTGTTTGCTGTAAAATAAAAATTGTAGTTTCATTTATGTTTTGGGGTACCTACAATAAATATTAATTTGCGGCGTTAGATTCCGTAACTCAACACGCCATGTTGAAAATTCGACCGTGGCTTACTGTGCCTAATTGCAGGAAAAATTACAGAGCTGCTTTCGCTTATGGAACTTTTCTCGTTTTAAATTTGAGCGGAAAGTGGAGAACGGAGTGTCGTAACACTAGGTCCCCTATGCCTATACCCTGTTATGTGCGATACATATTGTTTTTATTGTTTCCCTAATAATCGTTATTGAATTGAATTATATAGAATTTCGATATAGTATGTTTATCATTCACAGCATTAGTTCAATTTAGTTAGTAATAGTTCTAGCGTCATACTTGACGAGATTTCAAGGAAAACGTTTGATGTTTTTCATGGGCTTTCTTAGAGTATACACGTGTAATGGGCGACTCGCGGTTGAGATTGACATTCAAGATATTTTCAGAACACTATAAAATTCCATTTAAAAACTCAGTCTAGCTTACAAAAGCAAAATTGAAGTTTCACTTTAAATTATTTTAGATAGGCTTATTTTAGAGAGGCATGCGACTGTTAAAGGCGACGGTACTGGCTTCTATTCCCATTCAGGATATTAAATATTTCATTGTTACACTTCCTTTTTCTGGTAAGGAGGCAAAACGGCTTTTAATTCTGCAACCCCACACATTCCACCAGAATTCGGCGAAAAGTGGGATTGGAAGTGTCCTAATGGGAAACAGAGTGTCTTAGTACTAGGATCCCTCTGCTTATTTGCACTTGGATGGCAATATTTTCGATAGGGCAGTTATTTTAAATTATAGATATTATAAATAGTAATTTTCTTAGAAAAGGATTTGAATACACTACCTGCTTCCCCTTACGACTTTATTACTTTATTTTATTTTGGATCACAATTATGTGATTTATATGTATATATGAAATATACGTATATATGTTACATTATTACAACTTCAACAAATACTACACAGCTTAGGGACCGCAAGAGCCGTTTCCGCTACAAAATCCCGCCCACATTAAACATTTGTATTGCGAATGCAAATATTTGTCTCTAGTGGTAATAAAATCGTAACGTCCGGTTAGTAAATCCAGCTAATTTTATATTTGGAGTTTAAAAAGCTGGATTTTCGTTGCTTATTTACTCTGTTATTCGCACGCTTCGCTATTAAGCTCGGCCTATAAATAATTAATACTAAGATAGAATGGGATTATCCTGAAATATGAACATGAAAATATAAATATAACATATAAACTTTTTTCCTAAGATTAATACATTTTCATAATATAATTTTAACAAAGTAAGAAATTATTAAAAAAAGGACCTACTGCATTTCCCAGTCTCCGCCAAATACCTCGAACATTTGAGTGTCGATTAGCAAAACTCAACAATGCGCTTTGTATGGCATACCAGAGCGGGGAAATTAACATAATTCCACCGAGTGGAGATCGAACCCACAACCATCTCGTATACAGGCAGGCGGTGTACTAAAACCTGTAAAAAATATTTTTATACACATACATAATTTATATATTTAGTTAATTATTTGACAGGTGTCAGTTAAAGACATTACGCGTTATTTTTGTGCGCAATCCGTGTTAATGGAGCAACTTTCATCTTTATTAAAGTTATTTTTGACCGTATAGAATTTCATTGATGAATCTCGTGCGTAATTGTATGTCGAGCTCCGTTATAGCGTTTAATTTAGTGCAAATTGTGAGTTAGACCAAGTTCATGTAGATGCTGGTATACCCACAGTAGGTACATAAATTTAGCAACACTAGTTTTACTTTGTATCCCGCGTATAGTAGGATAGGCAGAGAGAACCTAGAGTTAAGACATTCCATTTCCAGTCCTTTTTCTCAGTCTTTCTTTCCAGTTTTTGACACATTGCGTGTTGAGTAGGAGAGCTGAACTTCTCGCAATAGCTTATTATTATTATTAAGAAAAACACGCGTTTACATTCAAAAGTTGTGTTAGCTGTGTTGCTTAAGGCTGTATCCTGCACATTCCTGCCGAGAGAATCTGGGAACCTAATGTTAAGATATTCCGTTCCCCACTTTACGCCGAATTCTTCTGGCATTGTGTGTTGAGTGTCGGAACGTAACGGCGCGCTTGAATCCACAAACTACATATGAGCGGAAACTGTAAATTTAATCAAATATCACCACGATTGCATGCGCCGCCTTGCAGATTATGCCTGGGCGTTAGTACTGTTTTAGCATATGTCGGGGACCTAGACCATACAAGAATTTGTGGTTCTTACTCATTACTTATTTACAAGTCATTTAGAGCTTTTTCATGATAAGTGCCTGGCCAGGAGCCCCTTTGTACCTTGTTGTTAAAGACGGAACTGAAAATTACTGGGTGTTAATTCATGATGAAAAAAAGGCTTTTGAGAACATGCTGTATATGTTTTATACTCATTATGTAACAATAATAATATAATAATAATCGATCACTTTGACATTTCGCTTTAACAAGTATTGTAAGATAAAATATATCAAGCTTATCGATCGACACTGACCTATAATTTTAATGATGTACGAGAGATTTTCTTATATCTTTTTGATACGATCTTATCATTTAATGTATGCCTGCGATCACTGCAAGTCTGTTGTAGTCATGTGATTCATAGTGTCCTATTGACATGTCGTTACTTCCTTTTTTCTTAATTTCATACGGTATACTGCACACAGGAGGTAGGCAGAGGAAAGCTAGTGTTAAGACACTTCTTTTCCCATTTTCCGCCGAATTCTGGAGGCATTGCGTGTTGAGTGGGGGAACTCAACTTAATTATAATGTATAAGCTATTCTTAATAAATACATAACCGTATTAGGCCATCCGCCATCGGGTGCACTATACGAGTACTATATACAGTATAACCACGAGCAAGGGGGCAGAAGGCCACAGCGGCATTGTCCACTGAGACGGTGCGTTTTATTGCGTATTCGTAATAAAGGATGCATCTCCAAGGTCTGGTGAGATCATTTTGCGAAAACCTTTCGAGAAAGCGTTTCGAGCGTTTATTGTTGTGTGGTGTTAGTGTTGAGAGTTGGCGATAAATTTGTTTTCATATAAAATTTACTGTAGCCCACAAGTTTGCTTACGTGAAAAACGTATTTTTTTTATTTATACGTTTTTTAAAATTAATTTAAAGAAATAAGATTAATTTCATTTCGTCTAAACATTTTTTTTTAAAAACTCACTTTATATCAGTTGAATTAAAATATTTTAAATATTAACATTCCTTAAGTATACAACCACCTCTGCTTAGCTAAGGAGAATGGAGTAATCAGCCACTAAACTCTATTTAGAAATTAATATAATTTTGTATGTACCATACATAATTTTGGATTCGTGCTTTGAATTGTGTCACTAGCGTAGATTTACGAGTGCGATACCACACAACACGTTCTGAGGGGACGTTTATAGCGAAATTTTGCTATACATATTTATTACTCGGCTAAGTGCGGTATTAAGTTACTGTAATAAAGATATTATGATGGTTGAAATGGTGGTTATATAGAAGATATACTACCGATAGTATTCCTTAATAGGTATTGCTCTATGAATAAAAATTACATTAAATATAATCTATATGAATGTGATAACCAAGTTCATTTAATTTTTATTTTTGACTGTAAATAGGTTGTGGGTTCGATTCCCATTTGAGGAAATGAAATGCCGCCAGAATTCGTGGGGAGCAGAGTGTCTTAACACTAGGCTTCTGCCTACTTAAATTAAAAATATTTTAAACCATAATTATTTGGCCATTGCTTACAGCAAGGCTGAAATGCCACTCTGTGCATCTTTTTAATCTAAATATATTTTTATTTGTTTTCACAACTCGTTTAAGCAGTTGTTCTTTACATAGTAATGTGATATCTAAAATATGTATACATTTATGTATTGGCACAACTTAAAAGTAGCGCTGTAATCATATCTTATCTACTGGATATCGATTACCTAGTATCAACTGTTAGTAGACTGCGTGTTTAGGAAGTAAAATAATATTTTGATTATTTTATATATCTCTAGTTACGTTATATAAATAATATTACTTATTATTATTTCGATAATATAGTAAGTGTCGGTGCTGCATAATTAATTTTGTCGATTTTTTTATTTATATATGATAATAATTTTATTTTTCTATAAACTAAAACATTTCCACCAATTTTGAACTATGACCTTTGTAAAAGATTCTTATAGAATTTAAATTATATATTTTCCTGATATATTTTGCTTTCTATCATAGGTATATTATGTTTATAATTATAATACTGGCAAGGTATTTTTCAGATATAACCTGAAACTTCACCTCCGTGGTGAAAAATAAGCGAAAGTGGTAACAGTAGAATAAAACGACACGATTAACGCGATGCAATATAGCTTTACACATTTCTATGTACATATACATATAGATCTAGCTCCTGAGATTAGCCGTCAAACCAAACAAGTCTGCTTCTTAAAAAAAAGTAAAGATTCTATAATATAGGGACCATGGCCTGCCCTTAGTACCTACTAACCGTTACTAAATCTCCTGTCAGCGATTGGCTACGAATTCCAAATTCTGAACGCCGCTGGAAAGAAACCGTAATGAATATACAAACTTCATTGTGGACCGTTCAAATTTTATTTAACTTCTCAATAACAACGATGCATCTGTGTCAATATGTGCATTTCATGTCACTGAAATAATACAGTGTGTGTTGGCACCGACTTTGCATAATCATTAGTTAAATGTTTTTTTAGTGATGCGAGAAAATTTTGACGTGAAAAAATTACAACAATATTGGCTATTATCGACACAGCGCCTGACTGCAAACACATAGATAATGCTCGGTGTTTAATTTCGCCATTTTAAACGCAATGTCTCGAAAGTTGGCGGAAAGTGAGAGACGGAGTGTCTGAGGTTTCTTCTACTCTGCTATATGCGGAATGAAGCTAAAAAAACATATCTTCTATACAATATTACTATTTTTTTATAAAAGTGACACTACATTGTCAAAAACACTAGTGATGTGCTATAAAAAACATCAAATATACATTAATTACGTCATTAAGTGCGTATATAGTGTTTTCTTTTTTTTTAGTTATTTTTAAATCTTTACTAATCTTTACGATTTTACTATTTATTACGATCTGACTGTACACTTCTTGAACGTAGGGATCATGGAAAATAGAATTCCGTTGTTTATTTTCCGTTGATTGAGAATATTTAAGAAGATTATAAATATTTAAGAAGTAGACTGAAAGACTTACATAATGAACTATAATAGAAGTGATTTTAATTGCCACAATTGCACAACAAAATAATTTAAAAATATTAGTATGTTCGTTGTTGCGCTAAGATTTATTTTTTTACAGAAAAGTTGTTTATAATAAATGAACCTCCTACATAGTAATTAAATTAACAATGACCTTACGGAACCATAAAAGCTAACAAGACAATCTCGAAACTGTTTGACATTTAAAATTCAAGGCATTGATTGTTTTATGCCTATAAGTTCATTAATAGCAATTATCGTCCATTTTGTGACATATCAACAGTATGTCAAAAATGATTCATCTTCATCATTTTCGGCGTTAGGTTACGTCATTTGAACTCTATTGTGAAATTATTAACATATTAAATCACGGAGTTGTCAGCTCTAAAAATATATGGGTGTTTCCGTAGCTAATACAATAGCATATAAAATTGTAGCGTCATCTGTTTATTACCAATTTGCATATATTTCCTTTTTGAAAAATAAATGATATTATCTTAATGCAATTGGCACATGGCTGAGTGACCTTGATGTTTGCGGATACAAAATTGGGGGATGTATTTTACATACAGCTACAGCTTGTACCCGCGGTTAGGCCCTCGTCGTCCAACCAAAGGAACTCCTGTGTTTAAATATTAGTATACAGTATAGATATACACACATCCTTTTGTTATATTCGTTTTCTTTTTTTCAAATAAATAAAGTAGAGAAAATATTATTTACATTTATATTCATTTTGCCTTTGGTTAATCAATGAATAATGAATGAATGAGTGAATGGCACCTACAATTTTCATACTTTGCCTCACTTCTATCCGGTGTGACAGGTCTCTGAGTAATTGATTATAATAACTGTCGGTTTGTTACACAGACGTAGTAAGCTTAGGAAAATTTTCAACGATAAAGCTTTACTCAATTTGATGATTGATTGATGGATTGATTGATTGATGAATACTTTTCTTGGTGAAAGCCTTGTTCGATTATTTGAGAAAAATAAATTATTTAAATATTTATACTATCTACAACTTATAATTTAACATAAGTAGTTTTACAGATAGTTTAGAAACGTTAATAAGAACAATTTTACAATAGTATTATTATATTTTCGAATGTTAGTTATATACTGGACATTCTACTATTAATAATAAAAAGAATAACTAAGCAGAAATTGAGGCAATTTTAAGGAATTAAAATATGTTAACAGTTTAGGTATTAGAACTCCCCAACGGTTTCCTAGCATAATATATTAATTTAATTATTAAATTATGTAGATAATTAGCCCTTTTATAATACCTGAGTCATGTCTTCGGCGTGACAGATCTCTTAGCGACCACTCTAGGTGGGGCGCGTTAATTGGAGAAATTTGTAATAGTAAATTAAAACGCCATAACACTAGTTTCAATAGTACACGTTTACGGAAATATTTTTTTTTATTCTATCTTTATCATCACATTGTCAAAAATGTAAAAATATTCCTTACTTTTTCTTCAAATAAACAAGGATAATATTTAACTTTTTTTGCGAATGGGAAAAACACCAATATATTTAACAAGTAAAATTACTTAATAATTCTTATCGTTGATTGAGGGATTAATACCAGGAGGAGAGGAGAGAGAGAGAGGCTCTTAACAATTTATAAATGTTGTTATCATGATTACAATTCTAAACTAATGTTTCCACATTGAATTCATTTTTTAAATGGTTTATTATATATCATACGCAAAGGTTGTAAATAGTTAGCATTGTAAACATACCATTCGTTGTTTGATCGATTAAAAACCAAGCCTTAATAAATTCTTAATGCACTATGTAATGTAGCATTGTGGAAATTCCTATTGTTATACTTGTATGTCAGTCAAAAACAATAACAATATAGAGCAATTTTGTTTATTATGAGGAACGCGATGAGTGCATTTTGGAACACAGACGGTGTGCTGCTGCGCCACAACGCATAACAATATTTCGTATTTCCATTTTCTCGCTCTAGTAAAGAGGCAAAGCGCGGCGTTGACTTGACATACAATGTCTCGATAATTGGGATACGAAAACATCTTTATGGAAACGTAGTGTCTTAAAAGTAGGTTCGCAGATACCCTCTGCCAATCCTATTATGTGCGCGATACAGCGTGAAGCTTAATAAAAATATACTTTCACATATTATTTTATTATGAATTATTAATCTATTTTAATATATTAAATGGTTCTGTGATGATTTCTTTCTTGATTTAATCAATGAAGCATCATCTTGGAATTTTATCACTTAACTATGTCGGCTGATAGTTTTTCAAAGTTGTCTCCGCTGAGCAAGATCAAACATGACTGACACACATCGAGTCATCGAGTAGAATATATGAACATAGTATATAGTGCGGATAACGAAATAAATTAATACATAAAAATGATAAACCTAACACTGTAAAGTAGTTCATACGATGACATATGATGAGGAATAAAAGTGTTTTTAACAATTGAAGAAATAAAATAAATATGTAATGTTAGTTAAAGTTATTATCTTCTTTAGTAGAAAAAAATATATGTATATACAACTTTAACGATATGAGTAATTTTTAGCTCTAATTAATTGAAGATCTGACAAAAAGCGTTTAAATAAGATTAATACTATAAACAAAAAAAAGATCAATACTATAAGCAAATATAAATAAGAAATTTAAAATTTCGATTTAAAATTTTATTTTAATTACAAAAACTGCAATTATACATAACTCGTTCAGGCCTGATTGCGCAAGTCATAAATATTAAACGGTTAACAACACTTCATAATTGATAAACCTGTATATCGAACATTTTTTTTAAAAGTTTTTAATAAAAATTGACAGATTAGCAGTATTTAATATGAATATATCGACGAAATTTACGAAATTTAAATAAAATGAATTGCTTTAATAAATATTTTGAAAGCTTTGCTTAATTGAAGAATAATTTAAGTTTAAAAAGGAAAAAAAATAAAACTTCTTGATATTAAAATATCTCATAAAAACTATAGGTACTTCAAAACTATACACTTCATTTTGTTACCAGAGCGACTAATATGAAAATAAATAATTCCTCTGAGATTATATTGACGTACAGGTCCGTCCATTAAAGAGTTCCAGTAAAGATTTTTTTTCTGTAGCTAATTTATAATATCATATATTGCTAAACGAAAAAAAATGTGATTGTCAAAGCTGCGTTCAAGATTCACAAATCTATGAAACCTCTGTAACGTGGCGACGGCGACGCACTGCCTACGGCGGACCCTGACCTAGAAACGTTACGTCATGCGACTGGACGGTAAGCCTACACATGGCTGTCGGGCACAACTAAATAGACTAACGTAATATCGTTCTATTTACTTATTCATAATTTTGGACATATTTATTGTTTGGGAAAGGTCGAAAAATTTTAGTGTTTTGAAGATTCAAAGATCTCTGTCGTGCCTTATGCGTTGTAAGTGACATTGACATTTATTAATACCAATTATACGCTTATAATTCATATTAAAATATTTCAATAGTGTGACTTAGATAATATATTTCAATGATGCTTTTATAACCTTTAAATAATGATACCGATAATCCTTCGCGGAGTACAGAGACGCTGAAATTTGGCATGTTGTAATCCTTGAGGAGTACAGTAGAGCATTGAAAAAGGATTTCTTAAAATATATTTTAGTTTTCGCTGTTTTGGTTGTTTTTTCTTCATTGGCCATATATAATAGAAACATTGGGAGTGCGGATCAAATTTACAACCATGGTGACTACGCGTAGGCACTTTCGAACTGCACCTCGATGACGTCATATAATAAATAAATCATTAAAGTAAATATAAACGTTTAAATATATGATAAAACTATAAATTCCTTAAATTAAATAATGACATGGTATACAAATACTTAATGTAACCTTTGCGGTAGCTGATTATTATCTAACGTTTACCTGTAATCACATTTAGTAATCGTTAATAACAAACTATACATAGACAGATTGACTCAGTGGGAATGTCTTGTCTGAATAGATGTGGATTCGATCACTACTCGAAGAATGAAAAAAAATATTAAATTAATCAAATTAACCTAAGCTAATTTTTGCAAATTTTATTTTAGCAAATTTTGTGAAAAAATGATGGTTAGTGTAAATTCAACTAATGTATAAGTTTATTAAGGGTCAACGAGCCTATTATGTTTGCCTTATATGTTTATTTAATGACAAAAAAGTTAATAAATATAAATTAATAAGGAGTTTCTTAATGATTCATGGTGGTGTTAAATGTGCTTGTTAATTTTTAAATGACATTTTTTAGTTTTAATCTGTATCCCGCACATAGCAGGGTAAGCAAAGGGAACATGCCTAGTCTTAAGACACTCCGTTCTCATTGACACACTTAGTTTTCCACTTTCCGCCGAATTTTGAGAGAGAGCGAGAGAGTTTCAGAGCGAGAAAATGAAAATAGTGTTTCCTCAAAAGCGGCATATGCGTTGTTTAAGCTTATTGCGTTTACAGTCTACTAGCGTCAGGACAGGCCTCTTAAATAAACTAATGACATAATATATGATGAATATTTATATTCTTATTTGTATCATCAGTATTAATAGCGTTAGTTTATGACATTATAAAGAATAATTAAATAAACATTATGACTAAGTATTGGTTATGTACGTGAATACAAAACGACATTTTAGCCATTTCGATTTAATAAGAAAAATGTGATCTCATCCACATGTTACCTAAGCGTGTAAATGAATTAAAACCTTCCTAATTTCTGCAAAAGAACACTTTTATGTTTTTTCCTATTGCATAGTATTACATGGCAGAGTAGACAGAGAGATGCTAGTGTTAAGATATTCTGATCCTCACTTTCCGTCAAATTTTTAAGAAATAGCGCATTTATTAGCGGAACCAAACGCCGCACTTAAACTTCCTATCAAAAAAAAACACTTCAAAAACTCGTAGTTAAGCTATTAAAACAATTTCGACATGATACACAGCCATTAATATTTATATACAATTACATTAACATGTATAACTAATTCGTTCTCGATCTAAATCATTCCCCAACTAAAGCACGTGCTTTGAATAATACAATTTTTTTCGCTCCTTTTTGTGAATTTATAGTTTTAGCGTTTTCGTTCATGTCACTGAATATGTTTCGCAACGGTTCGACGATTATACGGTTTTAGAAATACGCCTCATGTGCCTTTTTGAATGTAAATGGCTTTATTTATGTTTAATAATACCAACTACCAAGTAAAATTATGTGAACGTTTTGAGCATAATGTGTTATATGGATTGTGAGGTGAACGAGAGATTTTTCTTATTTTTAGTTAGTTTATAGAGTGATATAACACTAAATTTGTCTATTTAGCAAGAGGTCAAAATAAAGACAATGTAATATATTTAGTAGGATGAGCAGAGAGTCAAGAGTTAGCTGTCAAGATGATTTGTGTCTTACCAGTGCAGGAAAATGAAAATAAAAAAGTAGTAGGTATTTATATTATTTTAAAACACCATTTAATAATATTTTACACTCTTCTATATTGCAAATTTGATATATTTTCAAATATTTTTTCCTGTTAAACAAAATAGATGATGACGTAACGTTTTTCAAATGGAACATTCATGTCACGTTCGCGTCTTTTCGTAGGTACTATCTTAATAGACACTCGATCTCGGTGCGCTGTAAATTATCCTGGCTGTGGTTAGCTCAGTGCTGCAGCTCGAAATGACGTTATTATGTAAATTTGCTTAGTAAATAGCTCATATAGGTTATATTATAAGATACAATATCTTAACTATCTACGTACATTGATGTGCGTGTACAGAGCACACGCGTGTAACGCTAAATGCCACAGGTTGTGGGTTCGATTTCCACTCGAGGAAATGAAATATTTTGTATTTATATTTCCATTTCTTCGCTCTGGTGTCACAGGAAAGCGCCGTGTTGAATTCCGCCACTCAACACGCAATGGTAAACGGAGTGTCTTAACACTGCGGCATACAGCGTGAAGCTGATTTTTTAAATTTAATATTTGTATATATGAGGGGCATTCAAAAAGTAAGTTTCCCTATTTTTTAAATGATGTTAAAAACAATTTTTAGGTTAAAAAACGCATATTTATTTATTATTTGAAACATAAACTATTTTTCTACATAATCGCCTTCGACTTGGATACATTTTTTATGTCTGTGTTGAAGTTTAAGCAAACCTTCCTTAAAAACGACGTGTCCTGTTTTGCACACACTTTGCGGTAACCCAGTTTGTCTTTCAAGATTGTAAAGATTGAAGTTCGGCAAATCTCAATATCAGAAGGAATCAATTCAAGAATATCATCAATAGTTAGTCGTCTGTCATCTTGAATGATTTTTTCAACAGCATCGATAGCTTCGTCTGTAGTGGCTGTTTTTGGCCGTCCTGCACGCTGTTCATCGTACGCCATCGTCGCACATTTGCACACTCATACAGTGTCACCGTAAACTTGCACTAATTTACTGTGAATATCGTTTCCATTCAGTCCTTTAGCAGTAAAAAATCTAATAACTGCACGCAATTCAATATTGGACACGTTTTCCAATGATACCTCCATTGTTGTCAAGGTTAGACTGCTAAAAAAATTATTTTTGGTCATCAATATCGGTGCCGATCTTACCAGCAGACCCAGAACTGAAACTATGTTCAGTGTGAGCCCGTTACATGGTGCTCATTAAAAATGCCAGACCAGCGAAACTTACTTTTTGAATGCCCCTCGTAGGTACATAGAAATGCTTGTGGTTAATAAATGGTTGACAAAGATATTAATAAATAATAATACATTTCCCCGAGTGGGAATCGAGCCCACAATCGTCGTGTTACAAGGACACCCTTACGCAACTGCCCCACGACGGCACCTTTTTTAACATGCTACAAGAAAATAACGATCCTCATTTACTCGAAGCGTAATTTTTCTTAAATTTGAATATGTCGTGTTTTCAATGTCAGTTGTAATGTAAAATATTAAATTGTTATAAAAATAATAATTAAACTAACAAAACACTTGGAGTAAAAGCTTTTAATGTTGTTTTCCGTTGTTATTGCAGGTGAGGCTATTTTTTTTTACTTATGTACCTTTAAAATAGGAATAAAATTTTAAATAAACTGTTTTTATTGCAGAAGCTCAACTTGAGTTTTTATTTCAAAGAGTAGAATAATTAATATTATTATAATAATAAAAAACCCCAATATAAAACAAAAAAATCAACAACAAATATTTACACGATTTCGAGAAATGGAAATTATCATTTACACACATTTACATCATTAATTTCAATATATTGATTCCCTTTCATTGTCTTGTTTGCGCAAGGTTACTTGATTTAAGATATTTTTAAGTCACTAATGAGGCATGTAATGATGTTTCCCAAATTTATATACAACGGTATCTGTTAATCATGCCATATGTTTTACGGTGAAACTCACAAAACTGTGTTGAGGTAACCTTATTTAAAAATTATAAAAAAATGTAGTTTACTCTAATATCTCATTATTTTTTCTTTTAAATGTATAGATAACAGAAATATACTTAGTAAATTTTCAAGAAAGGTTCATCAATGAGCTAAGTTAGTTTCTTGCCTTGACTGCTATTTACAAACGAAAGCGTAAAACTGAAAAAAAAACTCTATGAAAAACAGTGGCAATCGTCTGACTGTAATTGTGATGTTTGTGGGTTTGATTCCCTAATGGGAGAACTCATTCCTTCACCACAGAACTTCATTTCCTGGCTCTGATACCAATATAAGGCTCAGCCTGTCCCTACCCTGCTATATGCGTGAAGTTAAAAAAAATACTTACAAACTGCCAATTGAAATAAACCATAACAATGCGGCTAAAATCCCCAAGCACCTAGCACATTACGGCAATCGCAAGAATTATACGAGAGTACTATACGAGTAACTGCACTTGAAACGTTTTGTAAATAAACGACCCACATTTAGAATGGCCCATTATTACATGATGCAACCAAGAACACTTCCTGCTGCAATGGTTGCATTCTATTGCTATTTTGTTTATAGCCTTCATTATTTTTACTAAAAATGCTTAGATATTTTTGTGCTAATATGTTCATTTAAATTAAATGCAAAGATTTTTTGATAATTCTACGCCTCGTGGTTCCCGTTGAGCATCGTTTGTCATTTGCTCAGTAAAGGAAGAGTTTAATAATAGAGATTTAAGTCACTCACACTATTATAACAAACCTACCGTTATACACTTTTATACAATTAATGTAATATGATTACAATTATGATTCGTGTTCACTATTTACTCTCGCTTCTATGCATTATGCTTATGACACTTGATTCAATTTTTCCAGTTCAATGGGTAGGTATTAAAGTAATTTAGCCCAATGGAGTGTAACGAAGGGTACTTCATGCCGTAGATGATTACAGTGTTTCTTAAATGTTCAATTATGTGTTTAAAATGATGACTATTATTATTTATTTTTTTTATAAATCTTATAATTTACATAATTTTCAAAAATTAGAAAAATTTAGATTTGAACGTTTATTTTGAGCTAATTGTCATTCTACTCCAACCCACTCACTCCACTCTCAATCTTTTCTACTCCGTCCACCCAATTTAATATATATCCAAACCTTTGGGAGCATATGTAAAATCAAGTTACATAATAATAATAAAAAAATCCTGAACTATTACAACAAAAATTTAAACAACTGTTTAGTCACCAAAAACCAAAATATTCCACATTCTACGGGTAACCGTAACGATGACCATAAAAGTAACCACCACCACGTCAGGTTCAGTAAAATAACCGTTTACAGAGTAAATTACAGAGTAAACAATGCGACGATCAATCATTCTTATCTCGTCATCTCGATGTCGTTTAAACGCCGCGGCTGGAATGGACAACCGGTGGAGGTCCCACTTCGCTTATGATTTAAATTCTTGTATTGTTTTCATTAAAGAATTATATTTTTAAATTCTAAATTGTTAGCTTCCTGAAAACTTGATTGAATATGAAATTTTTGGAAATAATTTGAATGTGTTTGAATAATCGATGGCTTGATGGGTTTTTGTTTAAATCCCACTTGCAAAAACAATTTTATATGTGATTCTAGCTTCAAATCCCGCCGTTGACTTCCGCCACTAAACGTGAATGCAAAATCGAGACATAATTGTAAGTTCAATAGATTACCTACCTTGATATTAGGTCCCCCTATAAAGTGTGAAATTGCTTTTATGATTTATTTTGACGTATTGATCATTCAAAATTGGCTCTCTAAATATGAGAACTTATCACAAGATAAAATGCATGAACATAACTGGATTTAGTACTATAACATATCGGTATATATTTAACAAACACTCCGCTCGAGCGCTGACCACTAATTATTGGATATATCTGCTTCTACAGAAAACACAAATTAATATATTTTGCTCTATGTATTCTAAGTAGTATTAATATTTAGTATTTACTGTTTATTTTATATGTATTTATATGGATTTCACCGTAAACACACAAAAGCCTTAATAAACCTACCTACACAAATAAAAGCCCACGTAGTATAATGGGACAGCGTTTGACTATATACGCTATGGTTGTGGATTCGATTCCTATTCAAAATAATTAGTAAATTTCCTCGCTCTGGTAGACATAATGCGGCGTAGAATTCCGCCACACGCAATATCTCGGAAAATAAGTGAAAAATCGCGAGCGCTATATATTAACAGTAGGTTTGCCTACCCTGCTTTGTGAGAAAAAACGTAGAGCTGCTTTCATCTCTTTAATTAAACGGTTAGATCCCTAGTTATAGAATATATCTATATCTATGAGAACATAAACAAACCTTGCAAATATACTTCAGCATTAAGAAAACCTCTCACACAATAATGATTATAATAAAAATTCCGCAATGTGCGAACGTCTCCGCTTATGACATATTAGATATTCGTCGCCCGTCCATTGTACATGAAGTATGTATCGTGCAGTACTTCTGTTATTTTTGACGGGCAGGGCGAAACGTGATTGCAATATTTACATTTTTTTTGTGTAAACGGTTGAAATTACGATACTATATAAATATATTCCTACTATTCTAAATAAGAATATATTTATATACACGAATATATTTTTATACGCGCGTCAATTGTTGGTTCGATTTCCATTCGAGGTATTGTCTTATTTTAATTTCCTCTGGAATGCCTTGTGCCTTTTCACCAGATTCCTTCTGCCTACCCTTCGGGAGAAAGTGAAAAGCTGTTTTTCTTTGGGTCTTATCCTCATATGGAGGAATAATTTTATTTAACTATTTTCATATACCTCTTGAGGGGTGTTATATTAAATGAGATTTAATTAAAAACAGAGAGCGGAGTGTCTAGCACAAGGTTTTCCTTGCCTTCCTGGCTATATGCGGAATAAATCACGTTTGAAATCTCACTACGTTAAAATTTTTACACGTTTTCTTAAAAGTATTTTCCCATTTATAGCTATAAGAATATAAAGGCAGGTCTTTACCACTACGGTCACTATAACACTACATAAGGATAGTTTTACGGAACACGAGCGATCTGATAATGAAATGTGCAGTTACCGTGCTGTAAGGCCACGGACAGGATGTTATATTATTATTTTAGTTGCTATGGCACTAGTGTATTTATAATTATGCAGTATTATATATTAACTGTGCGTAACTACATTTGTTTTTGATTTATTTACTAATTCTGTAATATTCTAAGTAAATATTATTGGTTTTGCTATTTGGGTTTATAAATATTATAAAAGCCACCGACGCCGTTGTAACGCATGGGCACAAAGGGCGACTGTAAAAGTGATGGTGTAGGGTTTGATTCCAGAAATATGAAATATTTATAAATACATACAAATATTTAATATTTTCATTTCCATGCTAAACTTATTTGTTTTATAATATATTTTTTATTATTATTTAAAGTCGTCGGGACCCATAGGCACTGTGGCTGACTGAAAACGTGACGGTTGTGAGTACGATTTCCTCTCGAGGGAATTGATCATTTTCCTTGTTTTGGCAACAAAATAAAGCGTGGCGAACGGATATTGAACACCCAATGTCCTGAAAATAAGGCGGTAAATAAGGAACGAAACTTTATAAGGGTAACACTAGGTTCCCTCTGCCTTCCCAGCGGATACTATGGAAATAATAAAGTAAAACATATTACTCGCATTTGTTAAGTGTGCAGAAATTATATGTCAATTGTATTCTCCACTTTCATTCTATTCATAGACACGTTCGGAAACAGAATCCAGCGCTGCACTTAGTTTAATCAGTTTTAACTGTAGAGAGACCTATATTTCAAATGTAAACTAGACTAACTATTATTAGAGGCCTTTATGGCGCAGTGGGATAGCACCTTACTGAGAGCGTGATTGTCCTAGATTCGACTCCCACTCGAGGGGATGATTAAATTTTACTGCTCTGGTCATAAAGCGTTGAGCTCTACCACTTATCACGCAATACCCCGAATTTGGGCTGACAGAAATTAAACAAACTTTTCAACCTTATATTATTACTATAGATTTTATAGTTAATTGAACTTAATTACTTCACTTAAAATAACAATTAAAATCAGATCAAAGACCTCTTTAAGCAATAAAAATACCGTTGCGATCCTGTCGATGTCTGCATATTGTCTAGGCAATATTTTAAAACCATTAACCATTTTCTGGTACCGTTGTAACAAAACCAATCATTCCATATATTACTTTAAATTAATTCCACTAAGGATCAAAGTTCAATACTACGTTTATACCTAAATATAATTTGATTCCGCCTCCAGATATAGTAAACTAAGTGTTACGTTCAATTCTTAGGATATGGCCATTGAACTAAAGTTGGCCTACGGCTGTTTACGTAGGCGTCGAGTTACTGTCCCGTGTAACGCTATACGATTTTATATTGTGATAATATGTAAATTGAAGCCGCAAAACATATTCTTTAGGATATCATGGCACAGTAGTACTGCGTATGACTGTAAGCGTGGTGGTTGTTAGTTCGATCACCTCACGGGGAATGAATTGTTTCAATTTCCCAATACCGTAGGAATAGGGGAGGTCGGGTGAGCCGGGCCCACTCAAAAATTTAACTAATGACTAATTCACTAAATTACAAATTAATAAAAAAATCCACTACAATTTGCTCAAAGTTCAAGTCCTGGAAAATATTTCTAGATGCGCTCGTGAATTTCGCTGTGACTACCCTACTATATGCGGGATAAAACGTGAAACTAAATCAAAAATAATATATATTCAAGATTTTTTGCGATTTTCATATATGTAAAGTAAAAAATGGTTTATTTTAAAATATAAATAAAATCTATATTTATTGGTATGAATGTTTTGTTCTTTGGTTATAATGTTAAATGTGTGTATGTATCTAATAAGACGTATGACAAGAAAAATAAACTTATATAACCAATTTATTTTGCAGCAATCTGATTTGCTATTTTATAGAATATCTACCGATGATACCTATATAACGGCTGTAATGTTTAGGTCAAGTGTGAAATATAATATGTTTTATGCTTTGCGTACATTTTCTATAAGATAATAATAATAAATTTGCAATTTATCGAATGAATGGTGAAGTTAGTTCGTTTTATAAAAACATATTAAATTAAAATATAGTTTTTTTCTACTTCTAAATTGTTTCAATAATATTTCCATATCTTAACATTACACTTTTCATCTGAACGTATAAATACATTTTTTTATAAAATAAATATACTTACATAAAAACGTATGCAAAAAGATATGAGAAAAAAGCAAGCTTTTTGCATGTAAGTGTAAAATAATTACTATATTAAAATACGCAAATCTTAAGACTTTTTTATCTTAAGATAAATATAAATAGTCGATAATATATATAATATAATATAATAACATATAGATAAAATAAAATATATAGCCATGTTTGTCTAATAATAAAGGTTCACGTGACAACTCTAATTACGGACATGTGGGTATCGTTACAGGCGCCACGTTTTGTTGTATGGCGCCGATCACTATCTGTTTGTGTGAATTAAAATCCTCATTAACTATAATTATACACTTGAAGAATTAATAAATCTAATTAAATATTAGTATAATACGTTTATTTACACTTGTACGTGTGAATTATGTTTTATGTTAAATTTTTGTATAAAAATCACATATTTTATCTTTTTCTTGGCACTTCCTTTATTGTTTTTTACATTAATAATAAAGAGCATGACAGTAAACTTGTGAATTCCATGACTTTTTCTATATGTAAAATTTCAATCGTTTAAATTTTTCTTTACAGGTAATACCACAGCATGCAACTGTCATATGCGATACCTAACCAATATCCAACCTTCGAGGTACCGTAATCATTTTAGTGAATTTAATCAGAGCTCAGTTTCTGTAATGATCAAAATTGAAGCAGTCACAAGAGTGTGACTGTAACGCGACGAATGTAGATTCGATCCCATTCGAGAGAATGAATTATTAATTCTTACTATTTTCATTTTTTCGCTCTGGCAGGGAGGCAAAAGTCCGGCGTTGAATTCCACCACTCAACACGCAATGCCTCGAAAAATTCGGTGGAAATGAGTATCGCTGCTGTATTTATGGGGATACAGCGTGAAGCTGATTTAATTATATTTTTTTAACCACCAAAATCTTTGGGAATTACATGCAGTTTTATCTCTAGTAAGTGTGTCATTGTGTCGGGTTTGTCACGAAACACGAGTGTACGTGACTTGTAGAGAGCCTTATTTGTGGACCACAAACAACTAATCTAGAGATAATTGATGTAGTTGCAGTATATAAATACTGGATATGTTGTCAAAGGATATTATTACGTAATATTTTGAAATATGTAGGTGAGGCCACTCGTGGCGCAGGAGTACAAGCGTGCGAATAAACATGATAGATTGCAGGTTCGCTTGCCACTCGAGGAAATGGAATATTTCGTATTTTTCTTGTTCTGGTAACGAAGTAAAGCGCGGCCCCGAGTTCCGCCGCTCAACCCTAAATTTTCAAAAATTTGGCTTAAACGAGGAGAACGGAGTATTTTACAACTATGTTTCCTCTGCCTGTATATCATTATTTTTCATTGCTATGCCGGAAAAAGCGTGATATTAATAATTAGAATTGTAAATTATATTAAAGGAATGCTTGTGATGATTGTTTAATTAATTTGTACACTCACTTTGTGTACAAATTAATTAAACAATTATCTAATTACAAGCCCCCTTACATTCAAAGCACGCGCCTACAAATCTAACGGTCTACTATATATAATTTAAACAACCAGACAGCTCCTAGTGACGCACCTGACATCTAAATTCTTTGCGCGTACTTTTACGTCAATCTCGTAATTCCTCAGTGAATCCGGGTACATGTTTCTAATAATTTCGAAGGTAGTTATATGTCTCATCATCATTATAATTTTCGTATACCTATACGAATTTACATTGTATTTTTTTTAGTTTGTGACAAAAATAATCTTTTATCTCTTTCCCGTATAAGATATAGAGGCATGGGAAAAGGGGGTATAGAAATAGGGGAGGGAGCGGCTAGTATTGTAGCTTTGTTGTGAGGCCAAAAATTTTACTACGAAAAATTAAGCTTGAAATTTTAAAAAGAAAATCTTTTTCACAAAAAAATACTTTTAATAGTCAAGGCTTCCCCTCAAAAAGATCTCTTGATACGGCCATTAGTAGAAGGGAAGTAGTGTAAAGATATTCCATTCCCCACATTTCGCTCATATAATCTGTTTCATCTGTGTCATACATATATTTATGTAAATACATTTACGTATTTTCTTACTTCGCTATTACGGTTCTGTGTGAACTAGGTGACGAGACCAGTTGTTGGGCGTCAAGCGTGACCGTAACGAATTCGAAGCAACATTATATTATAGTACTGTTGCTACAGAAATTATTATTTTGATGTTTTTTCCTGACTTATGTATATCTCATATATTTTAGAATATATGGACGGAAAAGTGTTCTCTTTAATTAGGTATCACACATTTCTCGCAAATATATAGGTAGAGTAGGCAGCCATTTAGATACAATACATGTGTCGTACTCCTGATTGCTCTTGTTCTTACGTAAAATTTTAAAAAAATATACTTATTAATATGTTAAATTCGGCGTTGCTGTAGCTGTCATACACTCAGTAATTAATAAATAATATTAAAAGATAAAGAAAAAAATAAGAAACATTAAAATAAGCAGATAGATGACAGTTATAGAAAAAATGTATAACAAAAATTATTCAGATAACATTTGTAAAAAAATCGGAAGTAACGAGTACCTTTAAATAAGAAGATAGCATATGTCTATTTTCCACGATGGGTAACTAGGCCTCAGATGTTTGATATCTTATCAGTACCTATGATAAGATAACATTCGCTTGACTGTCCTATTGCACAAAAGGGGCATTGTGCTTATCGTGATGCTTAAATTTCCTTATTTAGCAACAACGTTTTGTTTATTCCAATATGAAAGACTAAATTTACATAATATATTTGTCATACATGTGTTTTTGTCATATAAAAAATATTTCATGTACTCGACGAAATTTAATATTTAATATTTTTATTTTTCTCGCTCTGGTAACGAAGCAAAGCATGGCGTTGAGTTTCACTACTCAATGCCTCCAGAAAACGGGAAGCGAGGAACGGGAGTATTTTAATGGGAACGAAATGTCTCACAATTGGGTTCTCAGGTCCACTCTGGCTACTTTGCGAGATGTTCGGGATATAGGTTGAAACTAAAAAAATAATCTTCTTTTAAAATCATTTTTTTTTATTTCAACTGATGACGTCCAAGTTCTGACTAATGGTGGAAACAATAACGCGACATTCCAACAGCACCACTAAACACCGTGTAGCAATTACAATTTTTGAAAGTTTGTTTTCGCTTAAATAATGTTTATTCAAGTATTCTGTCAATTTAATCAATTTTATATTAATGTATACTTTACGCTCCTTTAATTATATTGATTGCTAAAAAGCTATTCTTAGAAACGGACACGTGCAGTTAAAGGGTACGTTCACATTGCTAGGTCTGATATAAGAAATCAAATTTATAATGTATTTCCCGAATTATTTAAATTAAACTTAAAAAATTTTGGATTTCTCATTTTTAACCGACTTCTGTAAGAAAAGGAGGTTATCAATTCGGCTGTATTTTTTTTTTAATGTTTGTTACCTCATAACTTTTAACTGGGTGAACCGATTTTGATATTTTTTTTTTATTTGAAAGGTATAGCTTCCCGATTGGTCCCATTTTTTTTTGGTCCATGTCTGACAATGGTATCCATGAGAAAATCACATAAGTCTTAAATTTGCATTAGGCATGTGCGCGACTAATAGCCGAATAACTGAATGTCGCGCCAACCATTTTGATGGTTCTTTTTTTATTTGAAAGGATACACTTTAAGGATAATTTGGTGAAAGTTTGGTTAGGTTTCGATTATGGAATCCTGAAAAAATTGAGATAGTTTGTTTTTTTTTGGTAAAAAATTGATTATACTGTAATAGTTACAAGCAAAAACTTTTTAAATTGATTTCAGAAGTGAAATTCCTGATCGTTACATTTCTTTTCAACCAACCTCAAAAAAGAGGATGTTCTCATTTTCAACCAACTTCAAAGAAGGGAGATTCCCAATTCGCCCGAATACTTTTTATGTGTGTTCTTGTTAATATACCAAAATGTAACGAACGAACTAAAAAGTGAAAAATAATTTTGCAAAGATTTTATAATTTTGAAGTCGGTGTCAAACTACTGCTACAACAACCTTACTACAATATCTAATTACTAAGCCTGTTTGTTTTACTTGGCACCGACTTCAAAATTATAAAATCTTTGCAAAATTATTTTTCACTATTTAGTTCGTTGTTAGAAGTCGGTTTTTCTTTTTGTTAAAAATAGTACAAGTTTTACATAACAATAAAACTTGTATTATTGTGGAGAGACGATGCACAGCATCTGTGAGAGGGCGCTGTATACTTCCCTTTGATTATCCAATGATGTTCACTTCCGGTTGCTGTTTTGGACCAATCAGCGATTCGCCGGAAGTCACGTGGTCTCAGGTGGTAGGGCGCCGGAACGTATAAAAGGCGACACTACGCTTCTTACCTCATAGCAGATTCTCACCAGGAGCCTTAAAATGATGCTGTGCATCGTCTCTCCACAATAAAAGTTTTATTGTTATGTAAAACTTGTACTATTATTTGGGATGTGACGATGCACAGCATCTGTGAGAGACGTGTTTATAACTCCTGGTGACCACGTACGACGCTATGTGATCTAAATCAGAATGATTGTATAAATTGATTCTGATACATTCAGATAAATTGATCTGTAAAACCACAAAAAACATGAGTAACATTGTTTTATTTATAAGCAAACAAAGAATTGTAAATTGCTTAATTTTTTAATTCAATTAATAATCGCTCTGTCGGAAGCTGAGCCAAAACAATCTAACTTCAATTATTAGATTTACTTATAATCTGCTTACAAGCAAATTTTAGAAGATGTTTCGCAACTCGCTGATAAGCATGAGTAGGAAAGGAAGCTCTCATAACCGTCTAAATAATAAGGCTAGACGTGCTCACTTCTTTTGATAATAATTTACTAACCTGTTTATATAAGTATCGATTATTATTCCTGAAGCCCTTGCGTAGCCTCCCCTCTAAATTACACAAAATTGTTACCTTTTGTAGCCTGTTTCCGGTGGTCTAGCTAGATTCTTAATGTAGAAGCTAGAAAAACATTTTTCTTAGGATGACACCACCGTCTCTAGAGCGTAATTTTCAACAGGTCTCACCTGTTTCACCGAAATATTTCTAAACGAAATATGATATTAGAAGTACGAGCAGGATCGAAATGCCCATGAAAATGTCGTCCGGTCTATTGAAAATTAAATCCGGCTCAGACAGCAGGTCCTAGATAGAACCGGCCAACTCCATACTTTCTTACTACAACTATAATAAATTTATAGTAAGTAGAGACGCGTTCTAGAGTGGATACCACGCCTGATACCAAGCGTAATGTAGGACGTCTTCCCGCTAGATGGGGTGACGATGTCCGCAAAGTGGCGGCAACGTCCGGATGCAGAGAGCCGAAGATTGAGCCCAGCGGAGCGCCATTGAAGAGGCCCACGTCCAGCAGTGGACGAGGACAGACTGATGATGATGATGATGATGATGATGAAGTAGTTACCCGAGTTAATTTTTACCTTGTAATTGATGCCATTAGTACAACATATTAGTAACACTAGAGCATTTAATAGAATGCTTTACAAAATACTATGTACTCAGCCCAATAATATGTTCCAATTTTTCCAATTTAGAGTTAAACTGGTCAAACCTTTGAACACCTTTGTAAAATTTAAGTCCATCATCACACACTTTGAGTATTATAACTTCATAAAAGCATCAATGAATACTCACCAGAACCGCGACCCGACCGACAATTCATGATGTGAATGTCCTATCTGCTACTTAGGTACAGTTTTGAAGAAAACTGGATTTGACATACGACGCGTTAGAAAATGCGAGTTTATAAGCTCATTAGTTTTTCAACCAAAATTTAGGCCGACTAATGCTTATATCATTCTTCGAAGTGTAATAAAGTTATAAGTAATTGATACTACTATACATTGACATATAAAGTTATCAATTTTATAATATTTCAATTATCGCTTCTTAGCTGTATTTTAGAACTACAATAGTTCACCCTCTGAAATTCGCCTTTAGAAGTTACTTTACAGTGTCAAAATTTATACGATTTAAATACAGATGTACTCAATTCAAACGTCCGATTTCCCCGGACTTGATGTCGTAGACATCCAACATGCTCTCCGCCATATTGGAGTTGCGACTACGTGTACACCTCGCTAGCCAGGTTCAGATTATGCAAAACTCAAGGCAATAAGCAGCGGAATACCTACGTTACGCACGCGGATATCGCCCAAGGTCTATATGCAGACATCATATAACAAGACTGTTGACAGTAATAATTAGCACAACTACCTTTACACAGCCCTCATGTTCCATGAAGATATTATTTTCATTAACTTTTCCCAGCTCTGGAACCAAAGTTACAAAAAATGAATGAAACTTTTTGATAGTCTTTTTGCATTATTATTGTGTATCATACTTTATGGTATTCAACAACTTAGTAATAAAAGGTTGTCGTCTGTAATTCTTGGAGACTAATTTCGTCTTGATTTGCCTTCTGAATTATTTAATGGCTTTTCTTTTCCACTTTCTCCTGCTTCTTACCAACATTTCCTTCTATTTAGATGCAAATTTTTACTTCTTCCAAATATTTTCTGCTGGATTACAGATTTCTTATACTACATCAGCTTCAATTCTGATGGTTACTGCGATACACAACAGGTATAGACAGTTTCTAATATATAGTACGTCAGGTATTAAATACTTTTGCCGAGGTACTCATGGGGATGTGCACTCACTGGCACGAGGATAATGCCAAATTAGCCGAAGAAACCTTCGGTGACTTTTTATAATACTTATGTGGACTTTAATTTAGTTTTAGACACATTGTTTCTTTTTATCCATTACTTAACAATCCATATATCGAACTTTTTATTCTTTTTTGATAAACCTTTCGTTATCTATTACAAAATTTCCTATTGGTTTGCTTTATCAGTTGCCGAACGTGAGTCGAACTATTTTCTATTCTTGCTTTCTCGAACCGCTTGAAAATTCTTATTGGATAAAGCCAGAGATAATATGGAGAATGCTCTTTATTAAGTCGAAAAGAGTTTTCAGAGCCCGAAACCATCTACACCCGTCTCCGATATATCCAGAGGCAGCCTCCGTATTTCTCAACACAATGTATACAGAAAGATACAGTGTATCTGTATCTGTTTAAATAAAGTTATTAACAATCATGCAATACCCTTGTACTAAGTTCTGGGCTTGTGTTACCAGTCGGCGGGTTCTCACTCCAAACTACCGATATCCGGTATGCACCGATACCTGAGAATTGCTAATGTATAATTAAATGTGCTAGAGTTTTATACTCAACGCATGCTTCTCAATTTTGATGCATGTAGGGTTGACGAAGGTCTAACTGCTTCAAATAATCTTGGAAAAGGATTATTGGTGGCATGGAGGTAGATGGCTAGATGCATTCCCACGATTAAACCGGGAAGGGCCTACGGAGCCCAAACCATCAGCCACTGCCTCCGATACGCTCAGAGGCAGCCTCCTTATAACTGCCCCCCTCCCGTACAATTGAGAGCATTCCTAATTAAAATAGTACCGAGATTTTTTAAATTCTAATGTACGGATAAATGCACTTTAAATAATTGGACATACCTTATGTCAAGTAATAGTCCGAGTCCCCCTTAAGACAACTAAGATAAGGTGACTGGCTAGAATCTTTGCCGAAGAGGCCATACAGAAGATCCCTTGATTGCCAAATACTATGACGCCCACTGCTAAATGTTATGACGTTCATAGCGATGGCAGTAACCACGAATAAGCAGGAAATCCACAATTCCTTTATCCTCTCTCCTCCAGGATTGAGACACATTTTTTAAACACTTTTCCTGCCAGGAGGCTTTGAAATTGTCTTCGAATCCTTGTGTCTAATTCTTCCGAGTATTCGCTTGCAATTGTCAAAAGAAGCTAAAAGAAACTCACACAGATATATCCATTGTTATTCGTTAACTCGCTTAGGATACGCTCCCGAACATTTCAACAACGTTAGTAATTATCCTATTACAAAAAAATAAAAAAGATTATCTAAAAATAGACAGACTTTTTATATATGTCGGAGAATAAGGTGGTTGGGACCGGAGCTTGTTCCAATCCCACTTCCGATCGGTGTCACGTCAGAGTGACGGGCAACGCCATCTAGTTTTGACAACTAGCAACTATTAAATAATCTGCTTCCCTGATATATATGATGAGAACAGTTTTCTCAGAACTCGCTCAGGATACGCTCCTAACGAATTTATCGCATTGAAACGAAGGTAGTATATTAATAGATAATATACAACTAAGTAAACTCGGTGAAAACCGATTTATTTAGTAATACTCTGTTTACATCGCATGATATTATGCTGAGAACGTTCCCAAGAGCGTGAAACAAGCGATGAGTCCTCTTGCTTTTTGCAATGCCCGTTAACTGAATAAAATTGGCCCATAACTGCTGAAAATCTGAGATAACCTAACCTAACCTTATTGTAGGTTATAACACAGCCGTGTTCGGAGAAGCTCAGAATCCACTACTGTATTGGTATATGTGATACCAAGCAATAGAACAGAATTACATGCATGTAGATACTTGTTAAACAAGAGGTTCAAATGACTCACCCGTTGTCCATTTTTTACCTTTGATTTTCACAAAAACAAATTCTCTGATGAGGATGAACATCTTTGCTGGAGGCCTTCCCAGGAGTAGGCCCGATGTAGAAATCCGGTTCACGATGTGAAGAAATTCCACCTCCAACACTTACCACGGCACTTTCACTTTTAAACAATGTTACTCTGATGGGAAATAACGACGCTATGAGGTAAGAAGCGTAGTGTCGCCTTTTATACGTTCCGGCGCCCTACCACCTGAGACCACGTGACTTCCGGCGAATCGCTGATTGGTCCAAAACAGCAACCGGAAGTGAACATCATTGGATAATCAAAGGGAAGTATACAGCGCCCTCTCACAGATGCTGTGCATCGTCACATCCCAAATAATAAATTTATTGTCTACGGTGTCACTATCAAGCGGTCTAAAGTTAAAAATCAAAAATATGCATAAATAAAAGTCTATAATCCTCGCAAGGAATATTACTACTGATATAATTATTTATTTAGGTATGCTAGTAGCTTCATACTACATACTACATTTATTAATATTTCACGATGATGAATTTTTAATATTTCACAAAAGTTTTCATTTATGTATTAACGTCTTAGAGCAAACAACAATTACAATTTAAACATAGTATTTAGCTAAAAAATACAATGATTAATAAAATTAATGGAATAATAACAAAAAGGTGAAAATGAAATCTAAATGTTAAACAAATGTTATTTTTTTTAAGTAACAAATAATGTTCCCAAAAAGGAATATAAAAGATATTATAATAATTTTATCATTTTTATTGCCTTGAAAATTTGAATCGTTTATGCAATTCGTGGGTGGGTGAGGATATGGCGCCGGTACAATAAAATAGATTTATGAGAAATTAATACAATATATCAACATAATAACATATAAGCTTTAGAAAATTATAATTTAATAAATATATTCTTTAAATTTGTTTCTATATTACCTACCAATGAGATATAGATTCAGAGATTGTGTTCATTCGTGTAATTTAATATTGGAAATGATATTATTCAAATATGAATAAAAGAATTTGTTTTACTAATTAAGAAACATTATATAGACACGGGTTAATTTTTATTATTTTCACGCTTTTTCCCGCGTAGTAGAATAGACAAAAGAGTTATAGTAGATAATGTTATTATTCTACAATTATCGCGCTAACTTAATTTCAATTATATTATTTAACTCGTATCGTATTTATATCTTATTACATATTTATAAGTTACGTTTAAACGAACCAACGTTAATTTCAATATCGACTTTTATTACTCACTCATTCATTATATTATGGCATCGATGACTCATTCGCATTGGAAATAATAAATGACCTCTTTTTATTGAACATATTGACATTGTTAGGAAACATAACTTTACACTGCTTTTACCAATATACTATTCTGTAGGTATATGTGATAGGGCCAGTCGTCGCTACGACAGGGGCAAAAGCGTGTGACTATAAACTCGACAGATTGTGGGTTCAATTTCTGGTCCAGGGAAATGAATATTTATTATGTTCATTTCTTAGCTCTGGTGCCTCCCAAATTCGGTGAAAAGTGAGAAGCGAGTCCCTCTAGGTTTAGTTCGCTTAAGGGATACAGCCCGCTGTAAAGATAAAATTTGATATGTGGTTAAGGTTAGGCGTGAATGGGAACACTAAGAGAGGATTTCTGAATATTCCTACTAAAACAAGAACAAGCCTGACAAGGGCACAAGTCGGCGATACAAAGATTGGAGGTCTCGAGCTTTTTCTGAGCTGAACTTTAATACCAAATTTTGCCTCCCTTTTAAGTCTATTATTTTGTACAGTGTTTTTTTGCGATATAAATGGACATATCTTTTTTTAAGAAAACGAAGAAATACGTTTTTTCAGGAAATCAAAGGATCGTAGATCTTAGTATATGGTTTGAATTTCAACTTAATATCTCTGAGTATTCCTAAGATAAAGACTTGACAGACAGCCAACGAACTGATCGTATAACGGTTTCTTTTTTGCTTAAAAGGTACTGAACCCTAAAAACTTAACTTTCAATTTTACACCGTAAAATTCATACAAACAAAGTTACGAGCGACTACTAGTATATAAATAAAACGATAAGTGAAACGATACTGTATAAAAAATCAATGTAATCTTAATGGATTTAAGCATGTTATCGCGCTTAATTATAATTGCTATTGACTCGTGCTATCTCCGTGTAGATAAACTTTCCCTATGAACGCCTCTTTGCAAATGAATCAGGTCAATCGTTTTAAATGCATATTTATGTATTCAATTAACACAAGCGTGAACTGTAAACGCACAGTTTGTGGGTTTGATTCCCGCTCAAGGAGATGAAGTATTTAATATTTGAAAGAAATGAACGATTGAGTGCCGCCACTCATTACGAATTTCCTTAAGAATTCGGGGCTTCCTCTGCCTGCCCTGTTTTATGTGGAATACATCTTAAGTTGTAAGGTAAGGTAAGGTAGGAAGAAATTTAATATAAAGTGATTCGAAATGAAGCTGTTGTGAAGGTTTATTGTGGTCATTTATTTTTATGGTCGCTATTATTTAAAATTCTATACATTATCTTTTTTCGTCAGTATATAAAAAAATTATAAAATAAAAAAAACCTAATAAATACAATTTACATATCAACTACGTATTACGAAAAAGTTGTTCATATGAACTTTCAGATTACACATAATACTTTAAACAAATTCAATTTGACATAACATAAAAATACAATCACTTTAATTGCAGCCTTGTGATAAGATAAATGGAGTAGTTACTGCGGAATAATTTGATTAATTTTTTGAATCATCTGAAGATTGTAGTTAATAAAACTGGCTGCTTAATCGGAGGTTGTAGGTTCTTTTTTTTAGTTTCATCCTCCGCAAAGTAAGCAATGTATACCTAGTGTTAAGCGCTTTCTCCGCTTTCTCCGCTTTCTACCTGAAATCGAGACTTGATATGTTGACTGGCGGAACTAAGTCCTGCATTTTATCGTGCCTAAAATTATCCTTATTTTGATTTAAATTTACAAACACCGATTACATTAAAATCATTGGTATTAATTTTGATGCCGTCGTAGCATAGGGGCACAAGTCCACAACTGTATTCGCGACAGTGTGGGTTCGATTCCTACTTGAGGAAATGATATATGATTTTTTTAATTATTTTTTGGCTCTAGGACGTTGAGTTCCGCCATTCAATGCTTCCATAATGCAGCGGAAAGTGCGAAACGGAATAATCTTACAGGAGAACGGAGTATATTAGCACAAGATTCCCAACTTGCCGACTCTGCATTATACGGGTTATAGCGTGAAGCTTAAAAAAAGAAATCAAATAAATTGTTTTAAGTGATAAGTTATTAAATGCAAATTTAAAATTGCTATATCCTACCGTAATATACACAACATTACGTATTTCTAAAACATTTAATAAGCTATTAAACGATGCCGGTGGTGCTTAGTAAGAAAATCATTATACCAAACCGCTAAGAAGTAACGGAAATTCTTGCACCTGGTCTGTCTAGATGTAAATTATCTTATAGGTAATCGAATATGTATATGTACTTAGGCTTAGTTACTGTTTCTTTTAAATATATTGATTAGATTTGTACTTGTAATATTATCTTATATTACAGCTTCACGCTATATAACGTATATAGCACGATAAGCAGAAAAACCTAGTGATAAGACACTCTGTTCTCCACTGGAAAATATGTAGAGAAAAAAAACACATTTTCGTTATCGAAGCTTAATCTCTTGCAATGGAAATCGAATTCACAACCTTCTCTTTAACAATCAGACGCTGCTTGTACTAACAAGTAAAATGCGGAACTCAACGCTGAGCTCTATCTTTTTACTAGAACGTGAAAATGGAAATAATCCATTGCTCCGAATGGGAAGTTCCACAAGTCGCTGAGAAGTAATTTTACAGTAATATTTTGGTAACTGCTGAAAATACATACGTATTAGGTACATAGATACATATGTTACTAAAGTGATGGCTCAGCGGCTCATCCCAATTAGTAACGCAAATAGTGTAAGCCTCGTCATTGATATATCTAACCAAACAAACCTACGCTTATTCCGTCTTCCTTCCTACGGTTAATTAGTAGATACTTATAATATATTGAAGTATAATATTTTCAGCTTAGTTATAGCTTATTTCTACTTTACACCAATGTTTTTAAACTTTTTCTTTTTCTTTCTTAACTTTGTCTTGTTACTGGGGCGAGGAAAATAGTCCATTCGTACCGAGTAGGAACCCATAAATTGTGGAAAAAATGAAAGGGAGAAAATTTAAAAGATTTATATATGTTCATAAATCACAAGATAATCTCTGCTAGATAAATTAACTAACATATGTAAAGAAAGTTTCAATTGAAAGTTCCTTATTGAAAGCTACCGACAAATACGACATTAAATAAATCACGTCAAATTCTCCCATACATATGCTCTTAGCCTGTACCCTTAAGATATCAAGCTGATATTTCAATCAAAATCATAATGATAGCTTGGCCCCTGTCACAGTGTTACGCTACGCATAGTTCGTAACTTCGTATAAAGCAAAGCTTATATTTTATTTATATGACAACCATCGCATTTTAAATTATACCGTATATATATAAGGAAATGTTAATAATAAAATAGCTTTTACTCTTGATCTTACTTGTAGATAAGATTTTTTCGGAAAACAAGACTTTCCCTGCAACGGATTGCATACGCAATGGAGATTAACATAGTCGTGCCTTAACTAAACCTTTAATTAATTTTGAAAGTGATGTTTTAAAATGACAACCGGTTATATAATAAAGTTGTTTACGTAAGTTTAAATTAAAGCCTTTCAATTTACAATTTTCCCTACGTTTTGCGGTATACAATACTTTTTTTAGCTTCACGCTGTCACACACAGCACGATAGGCAGAGGGCACCTAGTGATAAATCACTCTGTTCTCATTAAGACTAGAAGGATAATTTAAATTATTATTAAATATTTTAAAAATATATATAGGTAATTATATTCAAAACAGAATGAATCATTTAAACAACTTTTATATATTTTTTTAAACTGCCTCGCTCCTGTTACTCACCGCCTGTCACCTTAATATCTGATGGAATTTTGACAATGTGGGTCATGGAACATGTAGCGATCTTGAGACATATCTTATGCACAAAATAAATCGGTAATTAATCTTTCATATACACTCAATTTACACTGAATAGCGGTAAATGTCTCTTTTTAAGGTTACTTTCAAAATATACAATTGAATTTATTATTGAATTTACTTTTAGTAAATTATAATTGTCAGCCATTTCAATCGGCTGAAGGTATAACTGTTGACATGTACCATATAATTTGCCGGGTTGTTAATTAAAATTATCAATGTGTCATATTTACTGGATTTTTATTTATCAGAATAATGGCTTACATCTCATAAAAAATAGGTATTTTTTAAATTCTTAAAATAAAATGGACACAGTCATATATGTCCAATGACATATTAAAATTAAACTGTGAAACACTTAATGTAAGTTTTAATTCAGCAAAATTATAAGATATAATCAATTGCCGCCTAAGCTTAACGTAGCGGGATTTGAACTCGCGCCTCTTTGGAATCTTTCCTAAGTGTGGAATAAAACTTAAAAAATGTAAAAAAATAATCCTATATTGGATTATTTTCAAACTATTTATTCTTGCTAGAAACAAGATGTCTAGATAGATTATCGTTACGAAAACTTACTTTTGTTGGCGATTTCTACGTCAATATTGCACAAATCGACGAACTTTTTAGTGCAAATGTTTGTAGAGTTATATAAATATTAGTGTACACTTATGGGTCATAATCAGAAAAAGTGTCCTTTTTGTGTCTTTTCTTGTCCCGCTACTTTGAATGCGTTTTAAAAATACAATTTTAAAGATAATTTAAATATTTTGCCATTTACGATAAATTTACTTATTAACTTAAAGATTTTTGTAATATTTTAAATGTATTATGGCTAATAATAGTATTTTTTGTTAGTTGCAAAAAACATTTCAAAATGCTTCCATACAATTTTTCGTGTCCCATTCACCACTTTACTTTTTAAAAATTGATTTGTTACGAATATTTATGGTTTTATTTGATTTCAGATATGGTTATATTACTTTACTTTATGCATAATATTAAATAGAACTACTTTTATTGATACATTATTTAATAAATAATATATATGAATTAAGTAAATTTGTCCCAAAATATTGTCTTTTTGTTACTCAGGGCTAGTAACGTACAATTAAAATATGAACGCAATTATTTTGGATGGTGTTTTATATTAGTTTTTATTGTGGCACCATTATTGTAA
The DNA here is from genome assembly GCF_056956725.1 of Heliconius melpomene rosina. Taxonomy (NCBI): domain Eukaryota; kingdom Metazoa; phylum Arthropoda; class Insecta; order Lepidoptera; family Nymphalidae; genus Heliconius; species Heliconius melpomene. The sequence continues at coordinate 1,501,826 of NC_140401.1, read as the reverse complement.
AAGTCAATGCTATCGTAGCTACAACCAGTAGTGTTCTCGCAGCAGTTGAGGGGTTCAAATGTTTTAGAGGGAATGCGTGAAATTACATCTCAGGGTTACAAACGGCTTTTATTTTGGTAAGTATTCTATAATTTCGTTTTCTTGTTTATGTTATTTGCTTCTTTTTACAAAATCTCAAAAAAGAACTTCAGTGCTTGCACATGCAACACGTGGCTTATGAACAAATATTTAAAAAGGTTAGAATTTCTCAGACTTCATTCTCAATTTTGTTATATTTCGTTACGTAACGAAACTGAGAAAATATGAAGCCTAGTTCATAATTACGGTACCAATGTTTTCTTATATATGTTTATAATAAAATTGTATCGAACCGGTGCTTGTATATGGAAGATATGTATATAAGAAAAAAAAATTGCTGGCATATGAAAAAAACTATTAGTGACTTTTCATAAAGTAAAGTAACCAAAAATAATGATTTTTAAGTTTTTTGCTTGTTTGCTTGTTTGTCTGTGTTTGTGCACGCTAATCTCAGAAACAGCTCAACCAATTTAGTTAAAAATATTTTTTTATTCTTCCTGAAATTAGTTGTGATTTTGTGATTATTATTTTTTTGATAAATATTTTTGTATTTTCAGTAAGCGTCATGGCTCCTTTGTCAAATGCTAAAACATAAAAGATATAGAGAACGTCTTAAAAAGACCAATCCTATTAAATATGAAGATATGCGGAATAAACACTTACAAAGAATTAAACTTAATTCCAGTGATAACGACTCAAATTTTGATATATTTTAAAGTGGATTTAATTTTATCATTAACTTTGTGATCTCTAACTAGAAATATAAGTTTATTACGTTACGGACTAGCATTATTATATTGTTAATATTGTCACTTTGTTATGTTTTCTTGTTACATTTATAATCTGTTAATATTCTACGATAGAATCTTTAAAATTTTAATTTGTGTCTCATTAAATAAAAAAAAACAATAGTTTTATTGATATAATATCCTTATTTCGTTGTGTATAATGCCTTATGACATCAGTTTCGTAACAAAGATTATCAGTGTTGTTACTTATCAGTTACGTTACGAATTCGAAAATGTCCACTTTTCTGATTATGACCCTTATATCGACTTGAAAGATTCAAATATTGTAATAGCTGAACAACAATTTAAAAAGCTCTTTGTTTATAATAGACAAATGTTATTAATAGGTTTATGAGGCTGTCGCAGCGCTGTAGAACAAGCGTTTGACGTGTTTTGAGTTCGATTCCCACTCAGGGAAATTAATTATTATTTTTTAATATTTTCATTCCCTCGGCCTACCTACTATAAACGGAATACAGCGTAAAGCAGAAAAAAACAATATTATTTACAGTATTATTTTTAAATTCCAGATAATATGTAAAGAGATAACGCCAAATGTAAAATTTTATAAGGGTTCATGAACAAATACAATTAAATAATAGGGGCAGATCCCGTGTGAGCTTCGAACCTACAATCATCCTAATTATGTAATCACGCCCTACAAAAATAAACCGAAAAATTAAATTAATTTACATGAAATTACTAGCTACCAATATAAATACCAGTAGTAACAAGCGTATAAGAAATTCTACATAGCTCGAGCGTTAAATAGAAAGTTTTGCTTAAATCAGATCGCTTGGAAGGAATGCAAGACGCACGGGTTCAAATCCTTCGAAGTCTAAATTTTGATGCAAATTTATTATTAATATTTATATTATTTTATAAAAAGCATCAATTCGCACCATTTTAATTTATAATTATATAAGGCTGAAACATATCTCTTGTCTGATTTGAAATGATAAAAAAATCAAATATTTATTTTAAGATGAAGATTCAAGGTTGCAATGATAAGAAATTTATTACCCTTTCAAAACAAGCTGAAAGTGTTCCATAGTCAATGAATTACAGCAGCTTTTTGTGCTACCACCTGTCATCAATTAATTATAAGTTTTTTGCGGTCTCTTTAAACGATGTCGTTTATGTCAAATAGGAGTTGCGAATGTCAGCTTCACGCTGTATCCCGCATATATTAGTGTTAAGATGCTCCCTTCTCCATGTTCTACCGAATTTTAAAGATATTGCGTAGTAAATTTTAGCGTGCTACGTCGCGTACTTTCGACTGTGCCTTTTCTGTACTAATTCCCGGTAGAAGGTATATATTATGTACATGCCACTTGGAAAAAAAATAATACAGAAAGACCGTTAAATTTTGGAATATATAATTTTTATTTTAAAATTTTTAATACAATAAATTTTATAAAAAAATAAAAATATTGAAAAATATTTAACTGTGTTCCTGGATTTCTTAATCACTACATATAAACGTAGGCAGAAATTAAAATATTTTTTCAACGCCGTTCATGTGAGATTTGTATTGAAGGTGACACCGGCTTTCTCAGAAATAAGGCCGCGACCAATTTATGTCGGCCAACAGATAAATAAGAATCATTCACCAGAATTTCGATAATAATGCAAGTTATATCTGAGAGAGCATTATTATGCATTGTTTTGTTCCTGTGAAGTTGGAAATGTTGAAAAATATTAAAAAATTTTTTCACCTTCACGCTGCTTCCCTCATATAGCCGGGTAGACAGAGGGAAAGCTAGTGTCTTTCCCTGTTAAGACACTCCGCTACCCGCTTTCTGCCAAATTCTCGAGGCATCGCGTATTAAATGGCGAAACTCAACGCCGTGCTTTTAAAAAAAAGTATATATAAATGTCCATTGTATATATAAATGTCCGCGATCCTACTGCGCCACAATGGCCTCCACATATATTTTTCACATTTATTGATGCTATTTAAAACTCAGTCTAACATTTACGATATAAACATTACTAAATAACATATTAATATCTTCACGCAAAAAAGATACAGCACGTGAGGAGAACCTTGAGGTTACGAAATATTTTTGTTTCAAGATTATTTACAATCGAGAATAGAAAATAGTGTATTCAGTTGCAAAATTTATGCTGCACGTACTCAGGTGCTGCGTACGAGTACGTGGGCGAAAAAAATGTTGCATATTTTAAACTTTATTTAAATAGAAGATCTATTGTCCGATTTAAAACTAAATTTCTTAGTTGTATATAAATTTCTTAAGGATATGCCGCGGCGTTGTGTTTCAACTCTCAACACGCCATTGCGTTACATTTTGAGAAATTTCTAGAATTTAGACTGAAAGTGCAAAATGGAGGGCGGAATTAATTTCTCTTTGCCCACTCTGTCATGCAGGATAAGTCTTGAAGCAAAAAACCTAAACAGAATTTGAATTTAACAACATTGAAAGAAAACGAAAAAAAAAAACAATGATTCCAAGAAGAACAAAACGTTTATTATTTACTAATGACCAATAAAATGTCACATTTACATACTCGTACGTATATAGAAGAAGTTCCATTTTATTCCTTTTAAGGTATGCTAATAAAGATATCTTTGAAAATATATAACAGATTATTATCATGTTAGCATATCAATGAAGAATTCTCATACTAATAAAATAACTATATCACACAATATTATGTTCTTAGAAATATCTAAGAGGTCAGTCGTGGAATGAAATATTAAATATTATACTCCACACGCTATGCCTCCAGAACTCGGCGGAAAATGGAGAGCGGAGTGTCTTAGCATTAGGCTCCCTCTGCCTACCCTGCTGCCTGCTACATGTGAGATTCAGCGTGGAAAAAGTCTAATTTATTATTATCGGCTCTTGCTCTTTTTGTGTGTAAAAATAGATGTAAATATATTTCATGACATAGCTGGTAATGAACCAAACGAGTAATTCGGTGATCGTAATTTTGAAATTGAGCCTCTCATCTTCTCTGAATCATACTTTAATAAACTTTGAATACGAGTATGAATGGCTTATCAAGATATTCACTCGCTTTTAACGCCTACTATTCACAAGGAAGCTACTAATTTTAAATATTTACTTTTTTATAAAACCTTTTTCTGACCTACCACATTTCACCTAGTAATACCATAATGATTGATACTACCATAGTGATTGATTGATAATACCATAGTGATTTATCACTATTTCTAGCTTCTCTTTACATATTATTATTACAATACCTAATTTCAATCATTAAATTACCAATTAGTAAGTGTCTAATGCAACAAGTCAAACAAGCGGGCACTGAGACGAGCGTACCGCAATGCGGTGTAACTTCTCCAACATGAGGCCGACAGCAGTCAGCAACTTTACTTATTTACTCAATGGCAACGATCCAAGCATGAATCCTATTTACTAAACTTGCAAACACAGACTAACTTTAGGATTTTTCTTCCCTACTTTATACTAGTGTCTGGAGACATAAAATAACTTACAATATTACATATAAATAAAATTAAATATCCATTACTAGAATATGTTAATATTGAAGAGCACTCTTCCAGATACCTTTAGATTATTTCCATCTCCGAATAATTTGGGAAATGGATTTAAGACGAAGTGGTGAGTTCCGCCGCTAAACAGACAGTATCTCCTATTCGGGAGGAATGCTCAGAAACGAGTGTCGTAACACTGATGAGTTTTCCCTACCGGTTCCAATACATGACGCGTGAAGCTAACAAAAATATAACACATCGGCTTAGACACTGAAAAGTTACGACTTTTGACTTTCTACATTAACCTAATCCGAATTTCGTGCTAAATTTTAGTATAACGTTCAGCCAATTTATTATTCCATGTTACTTCAGAGGCTTTTAGGCGCGCTAATTAATTTCATTGGTGTTTATTCGCATATCGTAAAACGCAGTGAGACCGGCGTCTTTGTTTCATTATTTACGACCAAGTGGTATCAAGGAAACGAGGTTACACTTTTTAGAATCATTGTTGCTATTTATTCTCAAGGTAATGAGAAAAGTTGTAGTGGAAAAATATACTGTTTATAAAAACTACGTTTGAAACACTTTGATCTTCTAGTTTTCATTTTCTTTAAAGCGATACACTCTATGAAAAATTGGTCAAAAGGAGTTGGATTCGCATACCGAGGGTTCCGTACCATTTTAATAATGTCTCATAAATTTGTAATTAATAAATAGCCACAAAACGCAGCTTTTAAAACCAGACTAACAATAGTAATAATAATACAACCAGACGGCCATTATAAAGTTTGATGAATGATGAATTTCCACCGCTTTGACGTTACTCATGCCTTACATTTGTTACTTGTAGTACGGTAGATTTCATAAAACATTTTTGTACGTTACCTCATCTGTCCCAGAAACGTTAACGTTGCTTATAATATATGCACCCATAAACTAGAACTATTAACTAGAGATACTACTATACGTTAGATAAATATATGTATAATATGACTATATTTTAGTTTCCTAGAATTGTGATAAAGCTTAGACTTTGTTGTAGAAAGTTATCCTCAATCGAAATGTGGGAAAACGAAATAATGTATTTCGTTTTAAAATATTAGATATTTCAGGTAAAAGAGAACATCGTGACACAGTAGAATAGGGTCTGACTATAAACACGATGGTTGTGGGTTCAATCCCCACTCGGGAAAATGAATTAATTTTATTTCGCCTCTCCTGGCAACATTAACCGGTTCCGCCAATATTCCAAATATCGAATTCACCAATATCGAATTCGGACGGAAGGAAAGTGGAGAACGGAGTGTCTTAACACTTTAAAAATTGTTCAAAATTAATATTTTGATTGATCAATTGCTTGTTGGTTTTTTTTTTGATGTTCTTTAAAACGATTTTCGTTTTTTATTTTAAACATTTTCGATCTAGCTTAGATAATTTATCCTTAATTAAATTGAATGACCTTAGCCAAAGTTTACAATTTGTATGCACTGCACACTATCAAACGTGTCGGTATTTCGACCTGCTTTATATCTAATATCTCTTATCTGCGGGTTTTCGTAAGATGTTTATCGTACGCAAATGTGGGAAGCGGTCCAAGGTCGCATGCACCTAATTGAAAGAAATGTACGAGTGGATATGTGCCGATAGTGTAGCAACTCTATACTTTATGATATTGAGAGATTTTTTATATACAGTAACTATTTTATAAATTGTAAGCGAACTATATTTAAGTTATTTGTATTGCCATAACAAATATTGTAATACCAATAAAACATAAATGACATATAGTTTTAGAAAAAGTTAAAAAATACGCTTTTCTACACCAAAGCTATAGAATGTGCTCTTTCTCTCTATGAATTTGAGCTGAGAGGATTTGATTGGTTTACTGAAGAATTCCAATATTCAGATCTTGGCTCCATCATCACACCAGCTAATTTATAGCATAATATTGTATTGTCGCCTAAGCTAAGTATAACTGCCAAGTTTTATGAGGATACAATTATTACAAGTGGTTGAAATTCAGATTCTTAGGTTTTATTGCATAGTTACGGCTCGACCTAATAAAAACGTGTTAATATACGCTTGCATAGAGTTTGTAATTATTCATGATTTGCAACTAATTTTACAAATATATAATAAACAATTTCTAATGGTAAATTTTTATAACAATTTTAATAATATTAGTTGTGCAATTCTATTTGCTTTTTATCAAAATCTTATATTAAGATATATAATAATGGTAAATAAATATAATAAATAGTAAAGCGCCAGCATTGCTAGTAACAAAAAAATATTGAAAATGAACTAGATAGCCACCCATTTTTTTTATGAATCATAAATTTCGTATTACGAAGAGTGGGCGGACAGAAAGTTCCCTGCTATCTTGATATTGAAAGTCCAGTAGAAAATTCCCCTTTACACTTTCCGGAAATAAGAAACATTGTAATAACATTTAGTCGATGTTCAATATTAATTTTAGTATAATTAAATTAGGAAAATCCTACCAATATTAATAGTCACACCATACTACTCGACTCACAGTAATAGCTAGGCGAGCAGCGGCGCCAGTTCGCTATAAGTTAATTTGTTTTTATTGTAACGCGACCCATTTGTTAAATGTCTCATTGAACATTATTGGAAAATACATATCGACTCGTTGCGGGTGGTCTTTTATTTATTCAATCACCTGTCGATTTGTGTCAACGCTCATTGCTGTTATATGTGTGTATACTCGTATATTATGCGAAGCTAAGGAACTTACACGAAGATTTATTGATGATTTTTTTGATAAATTAATAGTACATTCTTAAAAAATATAAACATTTTATTCCTATATTTATTTTTATACTTTTGCTGTGCGGAATAATGGGAACCTAGTCTTAAAACATTTTTTCTCATTTAAACATTTCCGTTCCCGTTATCAGGGGTATTAATTGTGTATTTAAATAATAATGTAATTAATATATATGATAAGAAAATTTGATATAGATAATAATAAGATGAAAGTCATACTGTAATCTAGGTGTATAAGCTAGTATAGTATTAATAAAAAAAACTAGGTTGAAAGTTGCCACTGTCTAGCCTACTTATGGAGAATACTAAGCAATACTGTATAAAAAAATGTAAAATATTTTATATAACTGTTGTTCAAATCTTTTTATTTTATAGAATATATATTAAATATTTCCAATTAATAACTTTCATAGACAATTTTAAAACACAACTAGTCTCTATTTCGAGACCTGCCCCACATATAAATCAGTGTTACATCCACTGGGTTTATGTGCACACTCCCACACCATACAATATGAGAAGTTTATATTTAAATTTCTTCTTAAGCCGCAGAATTAAAGCTGCATTTCCCTTACCCTCTACAATTATTTGCAAATTTTTGTATTACACAATAGACTCGGATTAAATGTGTATTAGCCTTGAACTGAAGGATTTAGAAATATTTTACTATTTATAATTTTTGGTAAACTCATAAACTATGCAAAAAATATTTTAGTTTTTTTTATAGTCATATATCTATCATTCGCATTTTAGATTAGGAGGCATTTATCTATCTATTTTTGCGCTCCTATTTAAGGCTACTCTGTAAACGTCACTCGAAACGCTTTCACGATTTAGGCGGAAAGCGGACAACGGAGTGTCTTGACAATAGTTTCTTTCCTATGATTAAAAACTATGTTATACTTATCTATATATATAAAAGAACTTGTCCTCACTGACTGAGGTAAGACGCACGCACAGCCGTAACCGCTGTGCGTAGAAACGTGAAATTTGGACAGATGTTTACTTTCGTAATCTGGACATCCACTAAGAAGGGATTTTGAAAAATTTTAACCCTAAAGGGGCGAAATAGGGGTTGAAAGTTTGTATGGGAAAAAAATAAATCGGCACCGATATTTATAAAATTTGAAATTCAGACTCTTAAAAGTATTTAATTGAACACATGTTTCATGGTTTTCTAGAATTCTTCCCCTAAGGGTGCAAATAAGGGGCTGAAAGTTTGTATGGAAAAATCTTTAAAACGCCACCGATTATTATAAAATTTGAAATTTAGACTCTTAAAAATATTTCATTGAACACATGTTTTATGGTTTATTAGAATTCGCCCCCAAAATAAGTAAGCGAAGCTGCGTGCGTCCGCTAGTATAATATATGCGACATTCTCTAAATTAAAATCTTGATAGTTTCAGACTCAAACACTAAAACACTAAATATACTAAATAAAAAAATCTAAAATATTCTCACAAAAACCTTGAAAGTCTCGTCGGTTTTGATTTAATAATTTCCAAAAATAGCCAATCAATTGAGAAATGCATGCATATTTTAAATTTTGCAACATAGTTTTATCTGAATAACTAATAATATTTTTTATAAGCTTTAAGAGAAATCAATCTTATAAAATTACAAATAGAAGTTGTAAATTTATTTACATGTATAGATAGAAAACTTACTGTTCCACAAGATAGCTGAATACACTGTGTAATACATTAACTAAATGCAAAATGGAAGCCCTATACAATTTGCTTGCAACCTATTACTTGATTTCTCTGGGGAACTAACAAAAACATGTAATATTCACTATTTATATTTTAATAACATCAAAAGTATTGTATAAAAAACATTATAATGATAAATATTTTTTTACAGAAAAGGATTAGAGATTTGGCAATCAATTTTACTCGTATAATATATACAGTGCATAATATATATATTTTTTATATAAATATACAACATAGATATGGGCTCTCCGACTTCGTTTTAATATAAATGTAAATTAGAAAACGGACATGTCTTTCATAAACTCTTGATCATTTTAAATGAACTAAAAGATTGATGTGGAATTTATCGTCACAATAAACAAACAGTCAAGACAATTAAAATATTCCAAACATTATGACTACAATTAGCAGATTCTTTCGTTATGCGCCATTGTTTAATATAGCGTATGACATATTAATAAACTTTTATAGTTTCCGGCTCTGTGGGTCTGTGGGTTAATTATGAATGATATGTTAAGATTTATAGATAAATAAGTTGGTCTTTAAAGTGATGCACATCTAATATAACAACATTTTAACTCCTTTTATATGATACTATTAGTCTTGTTCCGCAACTTTGCTTGCGTGGTCTGAAAGGAAAAACTTCAATAAATCCTTTTTTAGTGCTCTACAACCTAAATAAATTCCAAATTAACTTTTTAATGCCCTACGATTAGAAATGTCCGATTAAAAACAAGAAAGTCGACATTTTACAACATTATTTAAACACCTTAGCCTTGGCCTTGAATCTGAATATTCTCTCTATCTGCAAAATACTTACATAATAAATGATATGTTACGGCAATATCTTAGGTTTATCGACCGTACGAAATCTCGCAGCAAAAACGTCTTATCTTGTGCCATTGACCTTAATGCGAGGTTCGGTTAGGTATTGCTGTATAAATACTACATAGTATACGACTGACTACACGACAAAAGCAACTCCTACGTGAATTCACTTGAATTTTTGCTTTTTTCCTGTTTTAAGTATTGCTTAATAGACAGTCCGCTTTACTAATCATATTATAAACTACGGCGTTGGGTTTCGCCATATAATAAGCATATAAAAAAATGAGGAACAAAATATTTCAACATAAGATTTCTTCTACCTATTAATATAACATAATTGAACTTATTCTGAATCAAGAAGATATTTAAGTAGACATTATCTAGTAATTGGACTAATTCTTGGCAATAACAGAAAAGAAAATTTATTTTATTTGAAAAAATGACATCAATCTCTAAATAATCATCATAGTCAACTATCCTATCCTACATAATATGTATCCTACAATCCAAAAGAAGATTACGTCTTCTTTTAATGTTGACTAAAATATAAAGCTACAATCTTTACAAAGAAGCAATTATATTTTAAAATGAAATTTTATACGTAGAAAGTATTACTTTTTTACTTGAATAAATGAGGTTACAATAATGTAAGAGAAATTCAATGTGTTTTTTCAAAGGATATTCTTATATTACGTGCGACACGAGATGCGCAGTACTAAAAAAATAAATAAAAAGCTTCAACGGTGTTAATATGTGAAATTAAATACTGTTGATACTCACGCAAAATTACTTATAAACATATTTTAAATATTGTATTTTAAAAAAGTACAGCAGTTTATTGAAGTTTCTTTGTCAGAAGTGCCTTCCAAGCCAATAGCTTTAAGTAGAGATGATCTATTTTTATTGGGAGGGAAATATCATGTTTAATATAAATAAAAAGAGTATTTTTATATATGGTACTGTAACTCGTCGCTGTCTGGCTGTGTGTATATGAAAAAATCTATTATTGAGCTCAAACCAAAAAAAACCTTTATTTTAAGTAAATACTTCACATTTTACTCAAAAATCCAGAAATCTTGCAAATTTTACACGAAGTCAAAGTGGAATTCGAATCGCAAACAAAAGGCAAATAAATTTACCATGCAAATACCTCACGTTTGGTGGTCACGGAGCGAAAAATTTCTTTCTGTGGCGTCCGGTCGCTCGTTTAGCCTTTTTGTTTGCGGTTAAAGCTTGTGACACACTAAATGTTTAAGTTGGCGTGTAAACAAAGTATTTAATATAAAGTTTGGTAAGATTACTCTGTTCTAATATTTAAAATTATTTCTGCATTATCGATAATTAGTAATATTTTTTTAGCTTCACGTTTTCTTTTTTATATATCAGTGTTAAGACTTGGCTTTTGTGTTAAAACCCACCGTTTTCGTCTTTGCCTCGAAACATAAAATATGTATTATATTTTTGACAAATAAAATAGCACTATAAATTTAGATACTTGGGTACTTATCGTCTAAACGTAAAATCGATACTAAAAGAGACTGAACTTGATTGAGTCTTAAAAGAAACGGTCTGTTGCTTTTCTTCATGGAATCGATATTCGTTTTATAGTCACTCATTGTTTAGGTTCATTTGATACTTTATTATCCAATTATTGGTTGATGTGTAATAATAAATAAAATTATTTTAAAGTCTATCTATGCTTTGTAATAATATTATAAAGCTTTAGAGTGTGATTGGTTCAACGCGTTAATCTCAAGAACTATCGGTTAGAATGATCTTTCTTTATGTATCGAGAAGACTATTTTGCTCACAATGTAACCCGTTATCCCTTCTGATTGTGTTCTTCCTTCTGAATTAAACACCGTATTCAGTTTAATTAATACCATACAAAAGAAAGTTAATACGGTATTTTCAGTTTACTTAAATTATCAAAATCGAAGTATTCCGTAAAAAATATTATTCTCAATTATTCAACCTATTAAAACATTTATGTTATGAAAATGAATCACCAGTACATTTGTCATAATTTTGATAAAAAAATATATTCAAATTGTTGGTAAGTTTCCAAAAAGTACTCATTTTCATAGAACGAGAATTACTCTAAAAGATTTGAATCATTAGAACTTTAGTATTATGCTAGTCGTGCTAATTATTATTTTTCACACATCTACTATATAGTTTTGAATAAACTACAAAACTAAACGAGAAAACTAGGGATCCAATAACCGTTTTCAAAAATAAATTCGCAGTGGGCACAAACATGAGCGCGGTGTGATTGCCACTTAGGGAGTGACATATTTCATATTTTCATTTCTTCGCTCTGGTAACGAGACAAAGCGCGGCGTTCCGCGTTGAATTCCACCTCTTAATACGCCATGCCCAAGAATTCGCCGGAAAGTGGGGAACGAAAGTGTCTTAACGGGAAACAGAGTATCTTAACACTATGTTCTCGGAAGAGTATTTTCATTTCCCGGTTCTGCCAACACAAATTGCGACGTTGAGTGCCGCCACTCAACACAATGCAATTAGAATTTGGGCGCTAATACATCAGTCTAATTTCTAGCTTGCTTCAACTTGAATTTTGCATTTATTTGTTTCAATTTTAAGTACAAAAACCTACATACATTACATTCTCAGTAAGATCTTAACAGTCCAATTTATCTCACGTTCCGAGCCTTGCATTTCCCAAAGTAAACGGCGAACGGCGCATCCGTTGTTTTTTAACGACCGCCCGAGGTGAAAGCGATACCAACGTGAGTGGGATGTTTTTGGCGATTTGTCATCTTGTGTCAACTTGATTTATTGTTAATTCCATATTGATGCTGTGTTTTGTGGACATTATGTCTGTTTTAGTCTATTGTGTAAGTAATGTCTTAATTTTGATTTATTGTTATGGCTTTTTAGTTATATATTTCCCTAATTTTATATTAATGTATTGTATTGTAGAGAAAGGGACTCGGAAGTGGAGGCGGGTATTAATATGTGCAATTAAAACCTACATTAGGGCCACAAATCACAGACACTGCTCCGAGCCTCTCTTACAGCAACGCTAGGGTTACGGCATGGTGAATGCATGAAAGGCGTTTATTCTTTACATGAAACTAATAAAATAATTTTAAAATTATTTTACAAGATATTTACAGAAATAACTAATATTATTGGACCAATTTTATAAAACAATTACATTTTTTTTAACTCTTTTACAATCTAAGAAAAATTGATCAAGGGATAACTAACTAAACATACGTATATATACAAATATAAAAAAACACCTATAAATATAACTTTTTAATGTAAAGGAATTCAGACGTCATCTCCATCAACCTTCTATTACCCAGCAGATTATAATAAATGTATTTGAGATATGATCTAATAATGAGTTACAAAAATATACTGTACTTTTAACGTCAGTGTATCACTATCCGCGCTGGGCAGTGACGTACGATGCCTATATTATAAATAAACTCATATTAGATATGTAGGTACTACATTTGAGGCCCTTGTAGCGCAGCGACAGATTCTAAACGAGAAGGTTGCCTGTTCGATTCCCGCTCCGAGGAGTGAATTATTTTCATTTCCCTTCCTATTTGATTTCGTTAACATTAACACTTTTGAAACTTTTTTTAATGAATTTCTATTAAAAGGCAAACAAGAAATGACAATTTACCAACACTTTAGCGGGGTTTTACCTTGTGATTGTACTAACACCTCATGCATAACAATGAAATTCGTACATTTATTCCTAGAAAATTAACTGAATACAATTGATGTTTCTCAGATTACTTTATTCATATTCAACAGATAAGCCGTTAAATCCTACGTGGTATATGAGTTTATGACATCAACTTAAATACCGATAATCCTATAGTAGCCCTGGAAGGCCGTTATATCCGGGCGTCACGCTTTACGACGAAACAAAAATACCGATGTAACTGCGATTAATACCTCACGACCTTAGAACAAACGTATAAACATTATAAAACCCTAAACTAGTATCAGGAACACTAAACGAAATGAGCAGATGTGTTTTAAAAGCTTATCTTTGTACCTCTATAATAACAATGTATATTATCCTTTAGATATTTTATGATAGTGTTGATTATTTTGTTAGAGGATTTTTAAGGATTGATTGCCTTGTAAAAGCGTATGTTCATATATTTATTAACGAGTTGATGAATTAGGTAGACATGCACATGGACAACTTAGATTACATCTAAAGTATTCAAAATATCAATACGTCATTTTGTATTGATTGTAAAATCAAATTCCTCTCGAAGAATAGTTTTTTTTATTTCCATAATTTGGCAATGGTACCCTACTTAATAAACAGTACACATGGGTCAAAGTAATTAGTAAGAGGACAACAAGTGCGTGGCTCATTAAAATTATATTTATAATTAAAATGAGATAATAAACTTCTTTTCGCATAATCCCCCAGTAACTCCAGCTTAACACACGTTACTTGTTGCGGACGAGCGTTGCACGCGGCAAGACAACGAGCCCCTCTCCGTAACCACTCAAGTGTTTGATCTATAAGTTCGAGCACTCTCGTCCATTTCGTTTGAAGTGCATCTTCACTCCCTAGCCTTGCCTATAAAATTATATACATAATCCTTAAGTTGTACGTGGTACAATCATATGCTAAAAGCTGAGATTGATAATAAGTTTTATTTAATTTATATTTAGTTCTGCTATTCAGCACGGAATGTTTCTAGCGAAGAACGGAGTGTCTTGACACAAAATTTTACTTATCTGAAAAAATGTGAAACTAAAGCTAAAGCTGCACTTTTCTGCACATGGAATATATATTGCTAAATGTGAGTTACTTATAATCCTTCATATAACCACTAATTAAATAAAATAGACCGACAGTACAAAAAAAAGCGTAAGCTTTAAATAAAATATGATACATGAGCTTACAAATATTTTTTGTTGTTCTATACAATCAAGTTTATTTTCATTCCATTTATAATTATAATAGAAAATAATACATGTAAAAGATTAGAGTTCTAAGATATCATAGAAAAGAAAAAAGTCATCCGACCACCCGTCAACGGCGTGCAACGTGTCCGCGTGACTGGCTGCGGTTGAAGTGTCGTATTGCGGCGCATCTACATCATTAATGCGGCGCTAAACCATGACCGAACTTGATATTTGAAAATTTAAAATAGATTTTAGATAATTAATGATTGTGGGAGATTTACTTTTGATGTACTACGATTTAAAATATGTATGCAATATGACTTGAATGAATGTTTTAAAGTTACTGAATTCAGCTACAGTCAAATATGTTAATATGCAGAATCAATATACAGGCAGAAGAAGGTTATATTTTATAGTCAATTTTTATTTCTCTTTTTGTAGTCTCTTTTTGTATTTCTCTGTTTACTCGTAGTTAATTTAAAAGTATTTTTGTAGAATTCTTTTCTAGTAAAAATATGATGGGTTGAACATATAACCTCTGAAGGCGTGTTTGTTAGAAAACGCCGAATACAAATATAATATAACATCCGCCTTCGCTATTGTTTGAAAAATAAACTATAATAAAACTAAGATATTTGAATACGAAGTTCCAAGAGTAATAAAATTTAAAGTAGGTTATCGAATATCTTGGAATGGGGACCGGTGAGTTCAAAGGCTGGAGGAAATTGAAATTTCAAGCACGGCTGCCGTCAAGTCGAGCAATCTAATAACATTGATATATGAATATGCAATTTAAACATAAGGCACACGTTACAAAATGATCAAGAATTTTTTGAATAACCTTTTAACTTGAAACTCTATTAAAATGAAAGTGTACTCAAAGGAAACAAATATACTTTATGAAAAGTTATTCATAGTGAGCTTCTTATATTGTGTATAGGTTTTAAAGACTAAGAAGTTAATTATTTGTATATTGGTAACAAGGCCAACCTTTGAATTCGGATACTCCACACGCAATATCTTAAAAATTGGGCTTTGCTTGTGTGGAACGAAGTATCTTAGTGCTAGGTTCCCTCTACCTGCCCTACTAATATAGCGTAAATCACTCACTGTCAACAAAATACAATTGAACTGTAATTTATCCACAAATCGCATAATTTTAAAGCGACATGCAAGAAATAGCATTAAAATTGGAACAGAATACATAACTCTATTTCGACTAACAATAAACATAGCAAAGCGCCGGTACGAGTATAATCGTGTTTATGATCGACATTAAGACACTTTTACAGGCTAAATCTAGATTTCTCTCCGACTGGACTTTCTAAGCCAACCTGAATACGCGCGGAAATTATTGTTTAACTGCTTTCAAATTAAATATTCTTGGTAACCATTATTCATGTCACCATTGCAGTAGGTATCAACAAGTCTTGTACTCGTTGCTATTTAAAGTTTGGCAAAAGATGGAGAACGCAGTGTCTTATCACTTAATAGATTAAACTTAGTGTCAATCCGCCCGAGTTCAAGAATATTGAGTATGACGATACAATATACAATTAAAACTATAATGTACATATTCAAGGTTATCAATCTAGGTCAGAATACATAATTTTTGAGCTTATATAAGTTACAGTAGGTCACTGGGCTCATCCCTAGGGCTATTAGGGTTGGGCTTGGCAGTTTTACCTATGTCATTTCAAATGTAAGCATTTCCTATTAATAAATAAGACAAAGCAAACGAATGTGATAGAGTCACATGTGAAGTGAATTTTAGAGAAGATAATTCCTAAAGAAAGGGCAGATAATGCGAGGCACGACTATTATTGTATATATCATTAAAAAAGTTTTTTTTTAGCTTTAGATTTCCCTTTCGTGTTTAGACACTCCTACTTTACATAAAATTTTCGCAGATTTTAACAACGCGCTTTGTCTTGACAGGGTAGGAAAATGAAAATAATATATATATAAATAATTCTTCCGAAAGGGAATCAAACCCACAGCCATCGTGTTTATGGTCAGACGATTTAATACTGCACCACGACGATTTCTGAGCTTGTTAGATATAGAGATCTTATTTACATGTTTTTATTATTTGTTTCAGGTTACCCTCCACCGATTCAAAAATAGTTTTTCAGTCTATACTTATCTTCAATTTCTTTATCTTACGTAATATCAATATGACTTGATAAATTTTCTATCATCCAGTGGTTTAAGTAAAAAGTGTAATTTACATAATTTATAACTCAATATACATTTTTTCGTGATAATTGTGTCAAAAGTGTCAGTGTTCAAAATGGAAGCTTTAGAGAGGAGGGGGAAGCTGGTCGCCATCGGCGCTATACTTTTCATCGTCTTTTGGTCTCAATGTACGTATTCAAATTACATTTTTAATTATTAACATTATTTTAAGAGATATTGAAGTTTTTATTGAGCTGCAAAGTATTTCCAAATCCATCACGTTTGCAGTCAAATGCTATTATTCATAATATTATTATTGTACCAGTACCACGACGACCGTCATATTTTTAAAATAATTTATTTAAATCTAAGCTCTTGTAAATCAAAGCTTATAATACATCATTTTAAATGATACGCAAGCCTTCATAATAGAAGTTTATAGTTCAAACCTTGAACTAACTTATCGCTAATCCCAAAGACGTGGTAAATGTCAACTGAATACATGACCTTGACTGTCTGTGATGTTCGCCCACTGGTTATTGTTATAATAATCTGCTTTTAATAAATACTAGTTGTCGCCCGCGAATTTGCTTGGATTGCTTAGCGTATTATGGAAAATCTCGATTTTTCCTGTAGGTAAGTTCCCTCCTCCCTTTACTCTCCTTAACCTACCCTACATACAGAATAATGTTTTCTTCGAGTAACTCCAGTACGTTCGTTTACGTCTTAATACTAAGACGTCACTTAGCAGCGGTAGAGTTTTATAATGAAATATCTATTTGAAATTACTTATTTTTATATTAAAGAATGTAAAGTGTTATATTATAAGCCTTAATATACAAGAGCTAAAATTTAAATAAATTATTTTAAACAATTTTGGCGACTCATCATTTCTATAATATTTTAATTTTTGTGAAAAAGTACTTCAAAGGTGAAATATAAATTCACCTTTTCACCTAATTTTATTTCAATTTTTATAATAAATTAATTCCGAATTCCAATGAAAATTATAAAATTATTTAAGCGGAAGACTGTTTTTGTTTTTAAATATGATACCCTATAAGACTTATTTTATAATCACCCGGAAAAAAATGTAATCAATGTAGAGAAAAGAGTGTTTTTTTACTTCGCTTTATTCATCGATAACAAAATATAAACAAACGATGAAGTGTATCGGTGTATGGTTATTGTTTGTCACGAACTGCAATGTAAACAGCTTTATTAGATTACCCTGTGATCATATAAATTGCTTATTACATACTCGTAGCGTTCAGCTGTGCGATTATTTATTTAACTTAATATTTATTTTATAAATCAATATATATTTTTTATATTTTTTCTCAAGATTTATTTTACATCTTTCTCTCTTTTTCAAAAAATAAAAAAAATCTTAAATAACATTGAATGTCAACTACGTTTTTAGTATAGCCTTGTTTTTAAAACCTACTATTTTCAAGATAAAGCTATTCTTCATTTGTAATACTGTCGCTTTTAGTTTCAAGAACACTAACGGTTTACTAGGAAAAGGCCAAATGACAAAAAAAACTTTTTTTTACAGTTAGGCTAATTTATATTTTTACAGTCGATTATGTTATTTTTTTTATTAATAATTATCAACCTTTTTGTTATACACAAATGGCTACTTTCTACAAGAATTTAATCCAGAACCTTATATTGATAAGAAAAACTAATTTAGGTACTATAATTTACTATTATAATTTACCTTATACGAGCCACTCATCGCGCAGGGGCACAAACGTGTAAATGTAAACGAGACACGTTGTGGGGTCGATTCCAACTCGAGGAGCTGAAATATTTAATTATTCATTTTTTTTGCTCTGGCAACGAGGCAAAGCGCAGCGTTGAGTTCCGCCACTCAATTTGCATTGCCTCCAAAATTCATTATCTTAAGTCCTGTTAATAGAATATCTTAATACTATGTTCCGCAGTTCCCTCTGCCTACCCTCCATGAAGTGAAGCTGCTATATTATAATTACATATTTTAAAAAATATATTTTCGTAATAACTTAACATTATTTGTACGTGTAATAATGTCATATATTTTGTAGGTAAAGGTGTAGAAGGCAAGAATCACACAAAGATGTCATACGTGTGTCCACCACAATTCCTAAGGCTGGGGCACAGCTGTTATTTCTTCAGTGAAAACAAAGCAACGTGGCAAACTGCACTGTTCTCTTGTAAGGTAGGTAAAAAAAACATTTTTCTCGTCGACTCATAGTACTGACAATTGGATGTAACTAAAAATATAGAAGGACTTATAATAACTTAATTAATGGTTAATTAGTATTAGGCTGTCAAAATTGATTTTATATATTAATCGGTAATAAAAATAACTCAATTCAATTTGAATAATATGTTAAATGATAAATAAAAAAATACTTACAAAAAATATATAAATTAGGATTATATTATTTGAATGAGTTACTGGCCATTATATAGATTAAGTAAAAAGTATTTACATGTAAGATATATTAAAACGAGTTTACAAATTGTTATGTTAAAATAAATTTAAATATTTAACTATTTAATTTTAAAATTATATAAATAAATTATTAAATACTTGTCGAATATAAAACTTTATGCTTCTTGATTTATTTATTACATTACATATTTCTTGAAATTGTGTGCAAATTTAATTAAAAAATTATTCACTAAAATTATTCTTTGCAAAAAAGAACATTTTTTTTCATATAAAACATTCCAAAAAATCTTGTAAGTATTAATTAAAATATTAAATGTATAATATTTAAAACGATATTCATGTTTACTTAATAATAATAACCATATTTTATAGCAAAAAAATTGGTAGTTTGTATTAATAAACATTAACATTTCGACCAACAAAGAATTTTGTATTTTGTAATTATTTCTCTTCGTCCTCTGGAACTGAGCAAGTTCATGGGAATTCTTTCTACGCATTAATGTAATGGTAAACTCAACACTAAAGTAAATTAAAGGATTTTTTCCGTATTTTGAAAAGAGATAGCAGTTCTGCTATAATAATCTATTTCATGTTTACTCACGTTTTTTATCAATAAAAAGTGATATCAATTCGCTTTTTTGACGGGAAAGCATATACATCTCGTATGTCAACATTATACGAAGTGGAAATGAACCCGGAACTATTAAATCTTGAACTTGTCACTACTACACAACCGAGTTTGTAGTACACTTGAACCAAAATTTACATATTTGACCCTAATACAGTAAGCGCTATAAATATTTCGCGTGTTGCGTTACGATGTACAGTCGGATCTATTAATTCGTTTAGTGTAGCTATCAATGTGATTGGGATTTATTGCTGCTGGCCAGTAAGTGCTACGTCCTTAACATTACTGGTGCGCTTGTTTGACACTTGCCTATTACGCCAGCTGTTGATGATTTAAATTGTTTTTAAAATTCGATTGCGAAATTACTCACATATGTGTATTTACTGAGAGATCAAATACTTACTTCCTCGTTTTCCATTTAAATATGTATACAAATATGTAAAGATAAAAGATAAACAAAATAAGAAAAATAGGGAAGCCCCTTACATGGTTTATAGGTCGCTGCAAAAATCTATTACAAATAATATATAATCTATACTAATATAATAAAGCGGAAGAGTTTGTTTGTTTGTTTGTTTGAACGCTAAAATCTCTGGATCTACTGGTCCGATTTACTTTGTTTTTGTTTTGTATGAAAGCTGCATTCTTCAGAAGTGCTATAGGCTATATAACATTACATTACACATATAAACCAATATATTTTAAAGTATTTTCTAATTTGATATGCAATTTATTCTGCCATGTTAATAACAACCGTTGCGTCGCTACGCGACCGACCGCGACATTTTGATATCCATCCTTATGATTATTAGATTGAAATTATAGTTAACTGTATAACATTCTAATAAATAATTAAGATGTCACCGATTCGAAATGACCTAGCCTTCGGGCGGCATAGTATGAGTATGACCGACGCGAAAATACTCTTATAGTTTAAGCAGGCGTAGCCGCGTCCGGGTCCACTAGTATACTAATATAATAAAGCGGAAGAGTTTTTGTTTGTTTCTTTGAACGCTAAGATCTCTGGATCTACTAGATCGATTTACTTTGTTTTTGTTTTGTATGAAAGCTGCATTCTTCAGAAGTGCTATAGGCTATATAATATTACATTACACATATATACTAATAAATTAAAATACTTTCTAATTTGACATGCAATTTATTCTGCAATGTTAATAACAACCGTCGTCGCTACGCGACCGCGTTCGTTACCGCGTCATTTTGATATTCATCCTTATGAAAATAAATATAATAGTCACTTTTAGCATTTCATCTAGATTGAAATTATATTTCTATAGAAATTATATTCTTATATTTCAAGCAGGCGTAGCCGCGTCCGGGTCCGCTAGTAATATATAAAAGTTTAGAAAATCAATTAAACACTACCTTTTATTACTAATAAGTAAAAAAAAGATCAAGTATATTATTTTTTATATGCTGATATAATTATATTTACTTAGAAGTTTTTCTTAACTTTCCTTGCCTACGCTAGTTACTAAAATTATTTGGGAAATCAATAGGATGTTTTTATTGGTCGAAAGCCAAAAAACTAATTTTAATATATGTTCATATTCTATTTAAAAAACTAGTCAAATGTTGCCTTTTTAGAACAGAAAACAGGTAACATAATTAAAATATACACAATTCCAACGATAGGAGGATCTACTCCAGTAGATAAGTGTTTTATTATCGTCGTATGTAAATTATACTATTAATAAATGTCACCAAGAATGCAGTTATCTCATATATGTATATCTAATTATGTATTACTATGTTGTTGAAAATAATAATTAATCCTTTGACGGTTTTCATATATATATGGTAATGCGTTAAACGTAATTTTCTGGTGAGTTGCCCGGTCGATGCAAATATGTGAATAATATCAGTGTAGCTGCCGCTATGAATATAGATTGTGTCGGATTACAGATTCACGCTATAGTAAGTATTAAACTTGACTTACTGATTTACTGGAAAAATATGTTTTTTTAGTTATAGCGGGATAGATAAAGGAAATTTTCGAGATATTACAACACCACGTTTTGCCTTGTTACCAGAGCGAGGAAATAATATGCCATTATTAATTTCCCTGATGGGAATCGAAACGCAACCGCTGCGTTAACAGTTACACGCTTGTGCCACTGCGCCGTGCAACGATAGTTCAGAATTCCAAATAAAAATATTTATACATACTTATATATAAATATTTTTATATGGCTGGAATGTTGATTGACCCAAACTTAAAATACCAAGCTACCAATTTAAATACGCCGAGAATTTGTAACCGTTTTTCTTTTAACTTCTCCAGTTTTATTTATATCCTTTTCATCAATTCTACATAGACGAAGACATACAATACGAGATAAGTCAGCATTTTTTTAAAATAGGTTAAAATAAATAGACCACCGCAGTCGCGCGTGGGCTTACTACGTGTCTACGAATGCGTGCGATCTGCGTTGCTAGCGTGTTTGTTTAATGTCTAACGAATTTATATTTTGATATCTGATTTATGTTATCTGTATTCGTTATTTCTATTATTATCTGTATTTTTTTTTATTTCATACATAAAAAATGTAGATACAATAGGAGGGCTTAACGCTAAAAAAAATCTCTACCAGTCAACCGAAGTCATGTGGGAGAATATGTGCATTGTTTTTTATTTTTTTATATATTTTATGTATTCGGCAAATATACAGATTTAAATATTTTAACAATATTGTTGTTAATTGAATACCTGTGTGCTATAAATTTTTTCTGTCAGATCAGAGAGAGAGAGAAAAGAAACAATGACTTTCTTATTAGGGAGTGTAGGGAAGCACTAAGATTAGATAAATGGGAATTTTTCATCTCATGTCTTAAAATCTTCACAATGTGGAGAGCTACGCCTAGTAAATAATAAAATAAATACAAAACAACATTAAATCTTTAAAAATGATATAAGTAATATCACAAAAGAAGTTTTACACGTGGTCAAAAGAATTCATCCAGTGGCATAGATTAAATAATATGTTTCCAGCCATATGCTACGTTTTGTTATAATATCGTAAATCAATACTGACCTATAAATATAGTAAAGTTAGGACCACTGCATACTAAATTATTCCCTCCTTTATATATAAATTAAATATATGATAAAAATGATAGGTTATAAATAATTATTTAACTTTTAGTGTGGGGAGCAGGCGGTCTTTGGCGCCCAACCCACACACACCTCTTTCTACAGTAATAGAGAAAAGTGGAGAATTGAATATGGCAACAATAACTTTTCTCTGTCTACCCTGCTATATACGGAATAATATTATTCTTTAAATCAGCTTCACGCTGTATCTCGCACACAGCAGGGTAGGTAGAGGGAACCTAGTGTTAAGACACTCCGTTCACAACTTTCTGCCGAATTCTGGAGGCATTGCGTGTTGAGTAGCAGAACTCAACGCCGCGCTTTTGCCTCGACACCAGTGCGAAGAAATGGAAATATAAACGTAAATAAATATTTCACTTCCTCGAGTGGGAATCGAACTCACGACCGTCGCGTTACAGTCACACCCTTGTGCCGCTACGCTACGATGGCCTCAATATTATTCTAATATTAAATATTGTTTAATATTATTCTAACAAATACTTACGTATTATAAATCAGTACCTACGTGGGTGACATGACAAATAATACCGAATTAATAAACCGACGCATTCTAATGATATTGGCTTTCTGCATGCAAAACGATCAGACGAACATACATAACAAGGCACTTGACCTTGTCGACCAGACAAAGGGCGAATATTTAGGAATGCAATTAGACCTAAGATCATATTAAATTATTTAAATTATTAAACTTTTGTAATATGAATCAAATTTTACTTCATGTTTACATTTTATGTTTCATCATCATCATCGACAGCCATCGATCGTCCTCATAGAAATACAGAGACAGGAATTTCCCAATTCTCGCCACCACACTCGATTTTCAGCTCTTCTTCCACTTCCACCAAGTCGCTTCCTGCCAATTATGTTAAAACTTCTTTATATTAACTTTTTGTTCACTAATGCCTGTCAATATTATATAATTTCTTATGTAAATGACATTGTCAAAATGAAAATAAAGATCTTTGATCGAAATGCATGGTAAGGGTTATCCATTATCATAATCTTGTGAATGATAAATAACTTATATACATATTATATGATATATATGCAAATTCTTTCTTTTTCATAAAGAAACAGTATGTACACATCCTTAGGCCCAATATTTCGCGGAACAATATCCATCGCGATGATGCCTGTGATCTCTTCTTTTTATATTTCGATGGGCCTTATTGTATTGTAATGTTGGCTGCGGGCCTTCAAAGCGAGCGAAACATTTATTACATGAATATTTTCATATTAATTCTTTCTTCTGTAATATATCAGTTATTATAATATTTCATTATAGCAAAATATATACCTTATATAAAAATTTAATGAAAGAATGCTTCAAATGTCAAATATGAGTCTGAGTGTAAAAGCTGTACTCGTGGGTATCATTTATTTGCTCGTTCCAGCAGACAAATCACCAATTGATCGAATTTGGAAGAAAAGTGGAAACTGCTCACCCTTCTAAGCTGAAAAAAGGGTGAAGCGTGAATCTGAAATATTATTAACAATGGGCTTTGCTTTTTTTATGTGTTAATTTAAGAACACTAAAATATTTTATCAGCTAGCCAAAGTGCACAATCCGGCCCTCAAAATACGAAACCGCTGTAAGTCTGTGAGACAAATTATACCTATGCAACAAAAACGAATGCTTATTTAACAAATATAAAGAAATTACAACTTTAAAAGTACTTAAATCTCGTTAAATTACTTTTGTAATGTTGTTTTTGTAATGTTAAATTAATTAAATAGCTTTTCATTTGAGGTACACATTTAGTGGCTGAAAGCTACTTTTACCCAAACCCTAATTATCCACAAAACCATGTTCTAATTAAAGTTGTGTTACGATTACGAACTAGTTTATCCCGCACGACCCACAAACTGTAGGAAGAGTCATAAATTTTTATTGATATCCCGAAATTGATGCCAAATGCCTTGGCGATTCCAGGTAATGACGCTATGGCGATCATAGGGTTATCTTATGCCTTGATTTTTTTTTTATCTTCACGCTTGACCACGCAGGGTAGATATAGCAGGGTAGGCAGAGGGATTGAGTATTGAGACACTCAGTTATCCTACGTTCCACCGGTTATTTTTATACTGTATTTTTATTTTCAATTACTATAAAAGATTTCAATATAGGTAAATGAATTTCTATTAGAATAGTTTTAAAATATAGCTGTGATATTTTAGATTAACATAGAGTGAAGCAAATACTTACTCGCATATACACAATAATAACTTTTATAGCATTTTTAACTTATTTAATTATAAAAATTCAAACTTTCTGATGACCCTACAGTTAATTTGCGTCACACCGCCGGTGGTGGTTACGAAAACCGCCGTCACCAGTTCGTCACGGCTATTCGGGTGTCATGTCGTGATCACTGATTGCGACTGTTTACGTCTAACGGAAATATATTATTTCACATTTTTTGTGTTATGCCAAACTTAGGAAAGGGTTTTCCTTTCCTACTTTTTAAGAAAACTTATAAAAATACGTTTTTGAAAAAGATGGAATTTACGTGATGATTGTGGGTTTAAAACCCATTCAAAATTTGTTTTAACATTGTTTTATTGGGTTGAGTTATAATTATTAACTAACTATATAATAAAACGTTAAATTTTTTTATTACATTCTTGTCTAATTCTTTTATTAATTCAATTATAAGAAGATCGAATGAAATATTGTATTACATATATTACTGGTGGAGGAATAAGTCATGGGTTGTCGAGTAATAAAATCGTAGGGCTTAGACTCGTTAGTGTTTTATGGTTAGTAGACCTAATTTTTTTTAATTATTATAATTTTTTTCATCTCATGTTTACGATTCATTAAATATATAGGTAGGTACTCTATAGAGTATTATGTATTTTAATAGTAATTCAAGCCCGCACCTCGTGCAAACCGTCGCAAATCAAGCAACGTCGAAACTTTATACGCTTGTCATAAGTTATTTGTGTTGTTCATATTTCTGTAGATATATTTTTCTATTCTTAGTATGGAATAACACTGTAAACTTTTAAAATTACGTTAGATGTCTCTAAGATAGTATTTTTTTGTAATTACAGTATAATACCTCAGAACCATACATTAAAATACTAATAAATACCTCAATAATAGTGTATTTGTGCATTACGCAAAATACAATTTCGCGGTCTGGTGACTTTTAATGAAACATTGCAATTATATTAATTTAATAACGCGGCTGACTCATATGGATTGCCTAAAATGAAATTCTCATACATTTACAGAGTTGCGTTGGTTTATCCATTAACGACGAAAGTTACAATAGCAATAATTGTTTATTATCATAATATAAAATTTCTAAAACGTTTTGCCTTAATTCATATAAAATTCCATTCCAGAGACTGTTGTCAGAAATAGCTAATAAATGTTACCTTACTCTATTGCTATACATATTTAAAGATATAAATATTTAAATATTAATAGTAATTTTTGCAACTTTATGTTAATGGATATTTCTATTTTCATGCTACTGTAGCGGCTAAATGTTTTACTTGAAATATAGAATATAGTAAAAAGACAAAGCGCGGTGTTGAGTTCCGCTACTCCACACGTAATGTTTCAAACAGTGGGCGGTAAGTGGAGAACGGTGCTTCTTAAAACCAGGTTAATAAAAATTGGAACTTTAATAGTAGGTACTAAGAATAAACTAGTATTAATACATTCGAACTTTAACAGTACTGAGAATTAAATCGAAAGTAAATCGAGTGTCAATTGACAGATGAGACCTGTCACTTATTGACACTTTGTCACGCATCGGATTAAACAGCCACTTAACAGGAAAAAACAACATTTAGCCTACATTCATATGTATGTATATAAAAAGTTTTTATTTATTTTTTGCACGTTAACCATTTATTATAGTGTGTAGGTCAGTGAGAGTGAATTATAGAATAAATTAATCACGGTGTACATTTTATATATATTGTTACATATAAAAAAAATCGTTATGTCATGGCTTCATTCTTTAATAAATTAATTTTTAACAAAAAGAAAAACCGACTTCTAACAACGAACTAAAAAGTGAAAAATAATTTTACAAAGATTTTATAATTTTGAAGTCGGTGTCAAGTAAAACAAACAGGCTTAGTAATTAGATATTGTAGTAAGGTTGTTGAAGCATTAGCTTCACACCGCCAATAACAATACAGTCGAATTGATAACCTCCTTTTCTTACAGAAGTCGGTTAAAAGGATATAGGAGGCGCTCATCAATATACAATTTTTAATATAACAGCCTACTAGCGAAGTTCTGACTTACTATTGATTGTTACTTAATTTTTAAAACAGTCTTATGCTTTTCTCCACATAGAAGGGTAGACGGAAAGGACCTAGTGTGATGTATTGCATGCCGAGTGGTGGAAGTCAACGCCGCGCTTTGTCAAATCCTTATCTATTAAATTAACCACTAATTTATTTTATTCTGTTTACCTTGTTTAAATTAAAAAAAAAACGTAAAATAATAGAGCGAATAATTTCATATAATAAAGTTAAAACATTTAATTATTATGTGTCATCAACGCTGACACAAAACAATTGAACGTTTACTTTAATGTGAGTCATTATGGTGCTAAAATAAAATGGCACAAATATATATGACCTAAATTTGCAGATTAAACATAAAAATAGTCCAAGGTCTAAAGAAAAACCCATTAAGAGGATGTCAAGTCATATTAAAGCGATGGCAATTTAATATTAACCATGACTGTTACAATAGTGTGAAAATTCCATTTTATATATTATTTTATTATATTATACTAGTCATCACCTGCATCTACGTTTACGTGGACTTCAATAACAATTAAAATGTAAAAAGAAAATCCTACTTTTTTTCCGTTCCTGTAGGCATCCTTTTATCCTACAGGAATCCTTTTATTAGTGCTTCTCTACACTCCCTAACCTACCTACAAACTAAATTGCAACTTGCACTGTCTGTCAGTCAGTCACTTAGTAACGGAAATTTTATATATGTATATTATAGATAAGTATATTTATGTTCTTTTTTATAATTAGATAAAAGGATACAGAAGACATAAATTAAGAAGGGCTTAGTAATACAAATCCGTTGACTAAGATCTAACAGATGTTCTAACTTAAAATAAAATAATATAAAAATACGAACAGAAAGTTCTCTCTGCCTAACCTGTTACATAACTTGTAATACATAGTACTACCTACCTACCTGATATACATATTTTTTTCAATATTTCTTTAAATGATGTCATACCAGCGGTAGAGCACAGTTGCAGCAGATCGCTACAATTTGTACGTGCAATGAGTCACACCTGTCGAGTGACACAAATGCAAATCCACAATGTCTATTTGTTTTGTAAATGTAAGAAGCTGTTACCGAACCTATAAATACAAGTGATACAGTACCTACACTGTGACTGTCTCTTTCTAAGAAATATGTTTACTTACAAGTGAACTAATAACTAACATAATACTGTCATACTCAAAAGTGTACGGAAAGTGAAAAAAGAACTGGTCTTAACGGAGATAAGTAAAGTAAAGACCATGCATATTTAAAGTACGCGTCAAACTAAAAAAGTTGAACATAGTAGAGAACTTGAAATATTTAGTACAGAAGTTTGTGAAGCGTTATTTTTAAATTTAAATAGGTAACATTTAAATATATGATTAAATATTTTTTACATATTTAAAAAAAATCAAAGGCCTTAAATTTTTAATGTCATATATATTATGCTAGATAAGATACTTATACTTAAAGAGGACATGAAAACGTAATGAGCGATATAATCAATAATTTAAGTTTTTTCTTATAGGTGAAGGCAGTATTTTAGCTGGATCTCTTTTTAACGTGCATTCTCCTATTGCGTTATATTGTCTTTTTTACCGTACATTCTCCTTTGTGTGTTTTCCATTCAACGTGACACTGGCGAAGTGATTTGTGCTGAATTGGCACGCTCGGAACGCCATAAATAAAGAGCAACAACAATAATCAATAATTTCAGAAGTGTTACCGAAATGATATTTTAAATGATCTTATATACTTAATAACCCTAACATAATGATTTAAACTCTATTAATTAAACAGATATTGTAACAATCTCGTCATCGACATATAGACGTTAAGGACGCTATTGCTTGAACAGATGCTCAAACATAATAAATACACTTGTATCGACAATGAGTATAAAATTACAAAATTTGTACAGTAATATGCTTTATACAAATGTAATTCGATATATTACGTGTAAATTTTATGATCACTGAAAGAAAAAAATATTGTAAAACTATACAATCCTTACGCCGAATCCCGAATAAGCATGGTAGGCAGAGTTTAACCTGGTGTTAAAGCACTCCGTTCCTCAGGCACCGCCCAATTTCCAGGACATTGGGTGGTGGATGGTGGAAGACCTAGCTTTGTCTGGTTACCAAAGCGAACCAATGAAAAAATCACACTTACCGACCCACTCTTACAGTCTTAAAACATACAGTTCAGAGCTTTGCCTCGATAACTTCTATAATAATATTAATAAAAAATGCTATGCAAGCTTATTCATATATTGCAGTTACATGTCTCTCATATAAGATTCATCCAGTCAGTTGTTTATTCCAAGTTCAAGTGGCAATAGTTTAAGGTAATCAAGTTGACGCTGTGACGTCACATGACTGATGGGATCCACTCGCATGAACTAACATGACTTTGAACTATTTACCTACAAACCAAGCTACGCCGAATACTCTTGAACGGTTATTTTAAATTAACATAATAATACGTTTTAATATTTCCATATTTGTTATGTTTAATATGTTTTCGAATAAATTTATTAGTTGCACATTCATGCTTTGTTATATTGTCTTTGATATTCCATTAATTATTTTATTTTTTAATTGTATCATTAATTGATTCTAAAATCACAAAAACGTTGAATGTAATGAATTTATCGAAAATTAATTGGAATGCGCTATTTATTATAATAACTTCAGAGTTTTTCAGGGATTTTCGTTCAAAATATTCTTTATTCATTTAAGCACTACTATGCTACATGAGTAAAAAATATTTAGAGCTTTTTTATGACTGGACAAGACAATTCAAAAGTGTTTGCTAAGTAGCAATTTTTATTTGTAGTAGTGTCAGCCCTACGGGAAGCATTTTCCAAACTATACTATTAATCACGAAATCCACTGCAACGTAAAGAACACATTTATTATAGAAATAGCTCAATTACCATTCTGCACCATAATCTGATGAGACGAACTCGTACGACGTGAGAATTCTCAAGACAACAGGTTTTTATTCTGAACCGATGTAGACGCATCTGCAATGCAAAGTGTTAGTGAGGTTTCCGAGTCTTTTTCAATGTTGAATATATGAAGAATAAAGACTATTTTACAACTAAATATAAAAATATAATTAAGATACAAATAAACGCCATAATAAGTTAAGATAAGCTGTATTAGAAATTGTAATTGTAAATCCCTATCTAATTAATCTTTATTTTCATAATATAGCAGCCTCTAGAAAAGTGAAACGTTAAGTTCTGCACGTTAAGTATTTTAAATAGGTGAACTATTGTTTTTTTAGGTGCTACAATGATGTATTTGCACTTTTTTGACAGGACATACAATCAAACATTGTAAATAGTGTTTTCGAATACATATAATATAATCTTATACAAAAATTGATTATTAAAATTATTTTGTAGTATAAATGGAAAAGTTGAGTGATTCTGTCAGTGATCAAGAGCTGTCAACGCATCAACAAGACGGGCGGGCGGGCTTGATGGGGGCGGTTGAAATGAGATTTTGTATAAAATATAAATTATTGTCTAACTATCGCCGTGAACGTAACAATTACGGTACGATGTTAAATTTTTTAATATATCAAAAGAGATTGAGATTAAATTAATTAGATGTAGTAGTTAATAATACAAGCAAACATTATTTAAATTAACCGTATACATTTGTAGTTTAAAACAACGAGTAACCGCAATTTCTTTTAGAGATTTTTAAAAAGTAAAAAGAAAAAGAATTCTCTTTTCATTCAAAATATTTTTAAATGAAAAAAAAAGTAAAAAAAAAATGTTCAAACGAAAATAAATAATAGTAATAATGAATAACCATTGCGTTATGTTCAATATCAGTGTTGAATGCTGACCGTGTTGCCAACCCGTTGGCTCGGCAGTAAATTTAATTGGTGATTATTTTCGTATATTAGGTCAAGTGCCTCCAATAACTCTACTGTCTTTTAAGATGATTAACTCTTATTGGATCGTCCTCCAACTTGCGTAACCTATTGGTTACTTCCCACACAAAAAACGTGTGATCTATTAATTTGGTCATTCTCTGCAATGGTCAAAATATTTTTACTTACATATACTTTACACAAATATGAAAATTTTATGAGATTAAACTTTCAATAAGCTTTCATAAACTTTTTATCCTTTTTTAATAAAAGAATATATTGTTCTGTGGAAATAAGAATTTAGTTACGTGTAACTTTCTCTAGTGTTTTTTTTGCTAATAAGATTTAGGCTTAAGGCTTAGCATTAAGGCTTTTTACTACTATTAACACATATTTCGTTCCTAAAAGCATTTTCTGAATTATTTATTACGTATCGTCTAATTCAACCATTAAATCTACAAACATTGATTACAAAACTGCAGAACTCGGCGGAATGTGAGGTACGGAATGTCTTAACACTAGGTTCCTTCTGCCTACCCTGAGACAGAGCCCAGTATTAAAACACTTCGTTGCCCACGCACTTAATTTGGAGACATTGGGTGGCGAAACTCAACACAGCGCCTCGTCTTGTTGCCAGAGCGAACAGTTTACAGTCTGACGCTGTACCACTGCACCACTACGGCCACACTTCAGTGATATATTTCATACATACATCACCACGCAATATTTCAATCGTTATTTACTCGTGTAAATACCAAAGTGCGTTACTAACATTCGTAGCGAGTCGACATCAGGTCTAATTTTAAAGCGGTGCAACAATGAACCCAATAGCTGACGCATCTCGGCTTTGCCCTACCGAAATAGGTGCCCATCGACTGCTTAATGTTAATGCCCATTCCACGCAGTACACGGTCACGTTTATACTAAGATATTTGCAAAATCCAAATCTAAAATCGGATTTGAGACGTCATGGTCCTTTAAATAGTGAAAGTATAAGCAAGTATACCTACAGATTGTAAAAAATCCTTTTCGTTAGTACATTTTCTTTAGGGCCGTCGCATTATTACACTAAGTCATTTTATAACAATTACGAATGTAAAACATTCGTAATCATAATATAAAATCACCACAATTTTTAAAGTAAGTACCTACAAAAAAAAATATTAGCTTTATCTCGATCTTAACTTATCTTAAATTAGTTAGGTAATTGTACCGATCAATCTACCACACTTCTAACAGTCGTGTTTCCGATTTCGACTCGGGGGAATGAAATATTCAATATTTTCAATTACTTGCTCTGATAACGAGGCAAAGCACTGCGTTGCGTTCCACCACTCCAACACACGCAATATATCAAGTATTCGGCGAAAAATGGGAAACGGAAGTGTCCTAATGGGAACGGAGTATCTCACACTAGGTTCCCGGGTTCCTCGCTATGTGCAGGATACGGCGTGAAACTAAAATACAAACTACTTTTTAAACCTATCACACAAATATTTATTTAGGATGAATTCCCAACCCACAACGTCTGTCAGTAATCTCAAACCGAGTCACCAACTAGCAATGGGTCAGTCAAGGTAATAAAATCCAACTCGGCCGTGACATTATATTCATATTTAACCAAAATGTCAACAAAATTCTTAACATTTATCAAACAAGACTTAAATCATATAAATATTTAGATACTTAAAGCAAATGTTATCTTAAATATTTCAACCTGCCCATATTATATCATAAAGTCGGTCTAATTATAAACAGTTACAAGCATCATCGGCATTATGAGCGCTCTGTTTCATTATTAATAGATTCAACCGCTAGGCTAGTAACGGATATAGCTGAGGCAGGATTAGTTCATGTTCATGGTCTTGTCTTGTATTCAAAACACTAAATTTCGGTTTGCAGCTTTCTAAGAATTGGCATACTAAAAAACGTCGTTGCGCAGTGGAAGAGCATTTGGCTGTAACGATTGGGTTGCTTGGGTTCGATTGCCACTCGAGCCGAGAGGGGGTTAAATATGTTTTCATTTCTATTTTTATTATTACATTTCCTAAGTAAAGTATGGAATATTAACAGTTCATGTAATTACTTACCCATCCACTACACCGCGACGGACATAAAACAGAGAGTAATATCTCTCTATTATTAGACAGATAAATAAGACCAGAAATATCTTTAAATTATAATTTCAATTAACACAATATTTAGTTTAAACTGAAATACTATACTATACTTACCTACTATGCATAATTGTATTAGAAAAGATAAACAAAAGACTCCTTCTATTCGTGGAAAGCAAAACCTTGACTTCTTTGTTACCACCAAATGGTTCATTGCGAAGTGCTTAGTTTACTCACGTATGTATAGCACGAAGCTGAATCACAGAGCTTTTTGTTAAAGTTCAGTTAAGTCGTATTTTATTCACTGTCTGTTTCTTTTTTCGTTTTTTGACGATCAAGGCTAAGTTAAAGCTAAAATTAACGAGATCCCAACGGTAATTTACTTTGTTAGAACGTCGTCGAAAAGATAATAATATATATATAAAACAAAATGTTAAAAATATACTTAATATATGTATAATATTATATTAATTGAAAATTTTAAGTTACTGAGATATTTCTCATATAACACTAAATTTTTAGAGCAAATATCATTTTTATATAATACAGAAAGTATCATCTTAGTATTATTAGACATATCAGTTGTTTACATGCAATTTAAATCGGCATAGTTCTTAGAACGACAGTAAAGATACAGCGAGATTATATTGGCACGCCAGTATTTAAAATTAAGAATGACATCCACATCATGCGAACAATATTAACAATTATCTTTATATATGTTATGCGTGTATAAACATTTTCTACTGTAGCCCTAATATTTGTTTGTATATTCTTCTCTTTGTTGAAAAAATATTTTTAAAATTATTTTCATTTTCAAGCTCTATTAAGAAACTCAAAATCTATAAACACAGTTCTTTATAAATGAAAAAGTAACAGATGTATCCCGCACCTAGCAAGTAAGGCATAGGGAGCCTGGAAACATAATTCAAACATTCCGTTCTCCACATTCTGCCAAATTCATCATTTAAGTGTCATTGTATGTTAAAGTTCATCACCAATTATTCATTAACTACTTATTCACTAAGAACACGATTATTAAGGATTAAAACCCCAGTCGGGGGACTGATTATCTTTAAATATATTTTTTTCCTCGCTTTGTGAGACAATTTGCGGCGTTAAATTCCACCTTAACACGCAAGTTTCTCAAATAAAAGTGGAAAGTGGGGAAGGACTGCGCAGACTCATAGTAGAGTATAAGCTTTATTTCTGTAGCCGTAGTACGAAATAGTTGAGCGGTGACCGACCCATTTGGCACCGTAGAAAGTGACGCGGATAGATCAGATTGTGGGGTCAAGTTTATTTATGAGGACTCATTTCGTAATATATCAATACATTGCATTAATACGGCAGGTATTATTTAAATCATCAAAATTGCTATCTACTTGTCATGCCTCCTACGATGAAAGTACCTAAAGGCATAAAAAAGTTTGACTTTTAACAGTTTAGATTAGTTCTTAGTTTATTGTATTCGGAACGCGCCAGTAGCTTTTAACGATAATTTGACAAGTAAAATACCACCAGCTAACTACTGTAATTGTAGTGCTTGAAAGGTCAAATATAAAAATACTCAAAGTATCCATAAATATATTGTATTTTATAAATGTACCATAAAATATTTTATAGGTTATGTTTGACAATTGTTTTTTATTAAAAAATAGTGTATTTAAAATAAATCTCTTTCGTTACTAAGTGACTAACTGACAATGTATAACCATGACTACGCAGCGTAAGGAAATGAAATTTGGCATGCATATTTCTTGGGGAGTATTGGGGAGCACTTCTTAGTGCGAGAGAATTTCTCGAAATACCTATGGAAAACGATTATAGGCATATATAGGTACTAGTTAGCTCAATTATTGGCACACACGAAAGCTATAAACACAAACTCAGGCTGACATAGTGATGAGAAATTTATTACACATATAAATTTAAATACATAAAACAAGCCTTGCTCTATATAAACGCTATTATTTGGCCAAATGATATATTAGGTCATAAATCATTGTAGTAATTCCAAATACGAAGACCCATTAGTGAAATACTAAACAAATTAATTTCTGGAAACGTTTTACTCGGTGTACGCGTGTTAAATTGAAAGCTTATTATAATTTATGTTCTGGTTGCCCCTGACTTCGTTCAGTTTATATAAATATATTCACGTCATGTTATATTATATGTAAAACTAGCCTCATTCATTAATTTTTAGTTATGTTATAATATAGAGATGTATATTATTTCGTTCTTTATAATAACACTAGCGGACGCGCGCAGCTTCGCTTACGTATTTAGGGGTGGATTCTAATAAACCATGAAACATGTGTTCAATGAAATATTTTTAAGAGTCTAAATTTCAAATTTTATAAAAATCGGTGGCGATTTAAGAATTTTTCCATACAAACTTTCAACCCCTTATTTGCACCCTTATGGAAAGAATTCTAGAAAACCATGAAACACGTGTTCAATTAAATACTTTTAAGAGTCTGAATTTCAAATTTTATAAGAATCGGTGCCGATTTTTTTTTTTCCATACTAACTTTCAACCCCTATTTCGCCCCTTTAGGGTTAAAATTTTCCAAAATCCCTTCTTAGTGGATGTCCAGATTACGAAAGTAAACATCTGTCCAAATTTCACGTTTCTACCATGAGCGGTTACGGCTGTGCGTGCGTCTTACCTCAGTTAGTGAGGACAAGTCCTTTTATATATATAGATAATTTATAGACTAATTGTCTATAAAAAATCTTGAATTTTCTTTTTTTTTAAATCAGCCAGATTTAAACTATTTTAAGAATAATTTAGACAAACAAACAACAACGTCAATTATATTCACACGTAAAAATCCGCTATTAATCAAAGGATAGTTAAATAAATTCTAAATATTTATAAGTCTGCGTAAAAATATTCTTAGAACGCTACCACTAAAAGCTTGACCGTAATAAATTTTCATATTGTTAAAAGCTTCACCAAACTATATCTTCATAAGGTGAGTTGGTTATGAAATGTCGTTATGGTACAGTGCCACAGCGTCTTATTGCAAACTATGGTGGTGAGTTCAGTTCCCACTCGGGGGAATTAATTACTTTCATGTCCCCGCTCTGATAAACAAAACATTCCTTAGAATTCCACTAATTTACGCACAATATCTCGAATTGAAGCGGAAAGAGCAGAACGGAGTGTCTTAACACCAGGTTTTCTCTACCTATCCAAGTAAATAGACAAAACAAAGACAAAACTTGATGTCAAAGAAAAGTAGTATGAAATGCCTATCAATTTATTCATTACTCATAAAATAAAACTCAATTGTGCAACACGAAGAATGTTCGCAATGCTCCAATTAAAGACGCCCTACAATAAGGGCTGAAGTACATTTTAATTAAAGAAATATGAAGTGATGAAGAGTTGACAGGGGAGTGATAAATTAATTTATCAGTACATCGGGTGCCGTAGTGACGATCCATAATTGACATATGATCGTAATCTGTCATCTCGACCGCCTCATTAAGTTATCGCGCTGGAAAGTGTTAACAAATTATTTTTAATTAATACTAGCCTAATTGTGATGTTTCACGTTCGATGTGATTATATTTGTT
Organism: Heliconius melpomene rosina; assembly: GCF_056956725.1. Lineage (NCBI taxonomy): Eukaryota > Metazoa > Arthropoda > Insecta > Lepidoptera > Nymphalidae > Heliconius > Heliconius melpomene. The sequence continues at coordinate 1,464,948 of NC_140401.1, read as the reverse complement.
TTGTCCCATTTACATATATTAGTAGATACAGATATATTAGACCGAACATCTGTGTAGAGACAGTCTACACAGATGTTGGATCACTTATAAATTATATTTAGAAATTGTAATTTCTGATTTTTTTTTAACTTTTAATTCTATTTATTGTATTCTATGAGCTTTAAGCTTTTTTAAGTTCCTATTGTATTTTGCAATTCACGCTCTTTCATTTGAGACCATACTAGATGGGTTGTGCAAAAACTTGTAATCCGCCATTTTATGACGGAATTCAACGTCGAATTTGAATTTGAATTTAATAGGGATCGAACCGACACCCAAGCGATTTTACAGTCACACTTTGTGCGCTACGACTGGTCTTTCTCTATATATAAATTCATACGAGTAAAAATAAAAAACCCAAGTCGTAAGTCCACCAAGTCGATTAACAACGTTACGTAAAAGCATTTTAATAAGCCACCCATTTATTTTATACCTACTCGTACTTAACGAAGTCGTAAATCTTTGTTTTTGCTAATGTATTGTGAGGCTTGGATAGAACATGTCAAACAGTATCTTCTATTATTTATTTTTACGCCTATTTTTTATGTTGTCATTATAAATATAACGGAGACGTTTAAAAGCTTTTGAAATGACTTAATTATTAAGATAGCAGTTAAATATAATTAATACATCGGTTATAAGATTGCCGTTAAGTATAATTCACACATGAAGTTTAAATATTTCTTATTTATGGCATTGGCTTATTTTTTTTGCCTACTATGGAAAGATTTTTATCTTCGCGACGTTGATTTCCTTCATTCAACTCTTAATGTCCCCGATCCGCAAAGAAAATGGTGAATCTTGACACTAGGATTTCTTTGCCTACTTATGCCATATGTGAGATAAAGGGTCCAATTAAACAAAGTATAAAATTTTGTAACCACGATTCTTGGATGCCAGCCAACCGTTCTAGCCAATTAAGCCATATTCAAATTTTTATGCTAAGTTTAACGCAAACTTTATCTCGGTAAGTGGATTTTACCGAAAAGTTTATATTTTTATAAGTTCGTGTCGTCTTATACAAGTTATATTTTAAATATTTTAATACGTATATTCATTTTATACACTAAAATGAGTTCACTATCTTTCGTCCGTAATAAAGACCAGTGAGTTTTCGCACTTGAAAGGATGGGATGAGTTTGTGATGTAACTTTGTAATTTAATTCAGCTCTGAGGGGAATAGTTTGCGGGCGAAAACATTTTCTAGCTTAACAATTTTCATTATTATACAATGTTATATGTATTTTGTTATACAGATTTTGTTTTTGTTTTTTAAATAAAATAGAAGACAGGAAAATTTGCACTTATAAAACAGAGAAAGGAGTGCGTCTTCGCGATGACATTGTCGCCAATATTCTTAGTTCTTCCTCGAAAAATTCTTTGCCTCAAGTTAACTAACTGAAAGATGGGAAGTTTGTTCATCAATATAAAGCTTTGTAGATGAGTTTATGTGGACTTCGACTCATCCAAAGAATAATGTCCTTTTAGCAAAAAATATTCTTCGGATGAATCAACTTCTATCAATCAATTTTTTTTGTATTATACGATGTCTTTAATAACTTCTTTAAATTTTTTCTTCTTCAAATACAAATTTTAAATATTGCATTGGATTTGTACATATATATACAATTTTAAATTACTAATATAGTCGTAATATTATGTTTATGTATTGCAGCATCCGGCCGCTCAATAACCTAGTCAATTGAATTGACATATCATTCAGCTATTCGGCTAATGTAGAGTGCAGTCCACGCTACGAGAGTTTTGACCTTACCATTTAATTAATAAATATATAACAGCGTATACCGTTCATTCATTCATTCACAGGTTTAAAAGTGTGATGACATATGACATGGCTAAACGCGATATTCGGAGAATATTAATAGCCATACCTATATTATAAATTCGAAAGTAACTCTGTCTGTCTGTCTGTCTTTTACGCAATCAGGCCCAAACCGCTAATTTAATTGTGATAAAATACACATATAGAGATACTTGAGGGTCTCGGGATGAACATAGGATACTTTTTTTTCTCATATTTGTAATATTTTCGATATATACCAATATATTAAAACAGTTACAAAAATTAACTTATTAATTTGACATGCAATTTAATCTGCCATGTTAATAAAAACTGTCGTTGCTAAGCAACGATTTGCAAAGTTTCTTGTTAGAAAACGTCATCCAAAATGAGCTTGCTTAACGCATCTCTCTATTGAAAACTGAAAATAATTTCATAAATATATTTAACAAATATTCGTATAGTTCAAGCGGGCGTAGCCGCGTACGGGTCCACTAGTTTATAATAAAAAACAATATTTACAATATGCATATACAAAACAACAATAGGTTCGTAATATGCGATATTTTTGTTATAGCTCCACGCAACAAATACAGGGAACCTAGATTTAAGACACTCCGTTTCCTACTTTCCGCCGAATTTTGGAGGCATTGCGTGTTGAGTAACTTAATACCAGAGCTAGGTAGGAGCTAAATATTTAATTCTTCGAGTGGGAATCAAACCCACGACCTGACGCATTTATTTTCACACGCTTGTGCACTGGCGTCCTCCTCAATTTCTTAACGCCGACCTTTTCAATTTCTTTACAAAAATATAAAACATATGTAAAGCTTAGACTTAAACCATGATATAATATTTAGAACAAAACATACTTATATAAGGAAACATAATACGAGTATGTAGTAGCTGAGTTATAAATATGCTCGTTTTGCCTTGAAATATAATTTATTATTAACGCGGTCGCAATGCATTTGACTTTTGTTACTTTAGAAATAGCGCATAAATACAATAATTTCATGTAAAATGTCACTATCATCAAAATAAAGTTGCCCCAAATCTTGTCAAAAAGTATGACCAGGCTTCACATCATCAAACAAAATATAAAACAATCACAAGAAAAAAGGAACAATATAACAATTTATCGAGGACGTCGTCCCGCAGAACACAGTATTTAAGTATAATCGCAACAGTTGTGGGTTCAATTCTGAGGGAATTTACACTTAGGAAGGGGAATGTCTCACTAGGTTCCCTCTGTCTATCCTACTTAATGCGGGAAACAGCGTGAACCTAGTCTATTAGCTTCTTTACGAGTGTACAGCACGTGACCTCTTCGCTAATTGGTCGTAACTTGAGCCACCCACCGGCCGGCGCTACTCCGTTCTATTTGTCCGTGATCTTGATCTCGATAGCTGATTACATTGTCAATGGCAGCCGCGTGTGCCGACAAATCGACTTTTGCATCACAAATGCGATCAATTATTGTTGTACAAATATAAACTCCCTCTAGTTTAGTGGTTAATGAGTATACTATTCCAAAAAGGGTTCAATTCAGAAGAGGGACAAATATTACTATATTATATATTATTGAGATTTAGCATCAATCCCTCCAGCCATATTTCCAAATCAGAGAACCATGACGAAGAGAAAAATTACGTCTTTTTTTTATTATTCTTAGAAAATAACGAATTTGTTTTATAGAAGACTTTTTATATCAGAATTCGAGGTTTTCACAATGGAATAAATAGCATAATAGTATTGTTGTTTCACAAGAATTCTATCGAGCCTAAAGAATAGCGATACATTTGCAATATGAATAAAATGTTGAGTGGAATCTGACAATAATTGGATTAATTAGTACATGGAGCACATTCTAACAATTGTTAGCATTTGTTGAGCACGAGGCATTCAAAGTTGTTACGAAAAAATATACTATGAAGTATATTATATGTATGTGTTTTTTACGATAACAATATATGCTACGGGAAGAGATAGATGAAAATATAAAAATACATTTTTAATATTGTTATATTTAAAAAATTATAAATATTATTTATTCTTCAAATGAGAATTTAAGAAGAGAATATTATCGAGTCTTTGAGATTTGTTTCGTATAGAAAATATAAAGTATAAGTATTAATAGACCAAGCTCTTTAAAACTAAGTCAATTTAATTCCTAAGCCAGTAGAGTATACAATTACCACAATGGCCCGACACATCAATAGTAACATGACAGACACGTGTCACTTCCAACGTTTAAAACACAATTGAAATGGCTTTAGAAAATAATACTATACGTTATTGTATATTTACTAATGTTTACAGTAACTGGTTCGATTCTGTGTCAGGTCAAATATGTATGTTTACATTAATGAACAGCTGCACGCGATAATGGTAAGTGTAATTTTTAAAAAGTCAAGAATTAATTTTCTTAATTCCACGCTCTGTCTGCACGTATGTCAGTTAAAAGGTGCTCGAAATAAAAAAAGTACACGTATTTTAAAAATAAATATTCTATATATCTGATTAGACAATTTTTGCCCCTAAACAACTCTTTACTAATAGTAAAGATTTTTTTTACGAATTTGAGGTTAATGCTGTTAGCCCTGGTCTTTAGAGCTACGTCGGTTGCGTAAACAGCACTACGTGGCTGCTTGAGACGATGTCGGCAGGCGCTTCCTCTGCGAGACTCGTACCTAGGCTTGCGGCCGTCGATAGGACTTGGTATAATTACATATACCGATGGAAGATCAGATTGTCTTTGATAAAAAAGTTCTCTCTGTCTACCATCCTATGTGCACAATAAAAAATAAAAATCTATAAAAATGTTTGAGAACGACGTCAATACATTTGCAAATTTTCCATCACACGAAACGTTCACTTAAATGGAACTAAAACTACAAATATTAAACTGTTATGGCAGGTGTGTGGCACCCTACAATAGGCTAGTCTTTTCAAAGATTACACTTCTATCTTATTTCAATATGTCTGACCTACTTACTTAGCACGTTATGAGAACCGCATTCATTTCCTAATGGCATACTGATTACAGGATCCATAAAGTATTATTATTATTATTATATATTATTTGAATATGTATATAGAGGATTTATTATTCTTTTCTAATTTATGGAAAAAAATATTGTTCGATTTTTTTCGGGCAATTAGTCAAAGTGCTCGTGTCAAATCTAACTTTAAACTGAACGGTGGAAATCTGAGTGACTTATCACTAAGTCAAGATGATACGATAAATATTTTTGTTCCGCTCTCTAAGACAAAAAGTGACGTTGAATACGTTGGCCACTTTAAACGCAAAATCTCAAATTTGGAGAAAAAATGGAGAACGGAGTGTGGTTAAAGAGTTTATTTATTTCTCAAAAGAAATTACATTTCACTTAAAGAGAAATACAGAGTTATCTTAAATAAATACATATTAATCAATGTGAGCGTTGGAATCAGCAAAACATGGTAAATAACAAAAAGAAAACAATATCAAATACTCAATTAACAAATGTAAGTGAAAGGGGGTACATTGAGATAATTTAAACATATTGACCATGACCGTTTACAATGAAGTTAGGTTTACCCACATTTGAAGAAGTCATCATTCAGAGTGACATTAAGTTTTCCCAGCCTACCCTGCTAAATGCAAGATAAAAGGAGAAGCTGATACATTATATAAATAAACACCTATTCAGGCGTAGGTACTTATTCCAAGAGTCTATATCGATGTGCAACACCCGCAGAATCATCAATCAACCACTTATCATACTTCCTCTAAGCAATCTCAAGATGTAGTGTTTTTATACAGCTGGTCATTGACTTTGTTTACATCCTATATATTATAACTAACTTATATTTAATCAATATTAACGCAACAAAATTATTATTTAATTTATTCATAATTATTTTTTTCACAATCGTGTCCTTATTGTAAAATGTATCACTTAATATGGTTGTTACAATATAAAACTTGGCGGTGTTAAGTTCTGCCACTCAATATACATATTAAAATTAACACGCTCTGGACAATTAGGGGAAAAGCGGGAAACGGTGGGTCTCAACACAAGGTTCCTTTTGCTTACTTTACTAAATGCGGAGTGCAGCGTGAAGCTTAAAAAAATAACAGTAAATATTAAACTCTGTCTCTGTCTTTCTGTTATAACTGAAAACCAATAATTTACCAAGCTTAATTATTCTACAAGCAAATTATAAATTATACTGGTAACCTAATTATTAATTATATTTAATTTAGGTCACACCACAAGGACTTACCTCTCATATTTCAATGAGATGAAATGTATGAAGTTCATAATTTCGAACAAAGAGTACCTCAATCCCATACATTCTGATTAAGCCGCCATCACTCCACGTTGCATCAATTGCGATCGCGGTGCTTGAAACTTGCTAATTGATTGACAAGTGAGCTTTATGGATATCAACCGGTTGGTTATTGTGATTTTTTGTAGAGGTTTCATAATTGTTTACTTTTTGTATGCCTTGTTTATATAATGACGCCGTTGTGACGCATTAACTGTATGTCGAATTGAACGCAATGGTTTTGGATTCAAATTTCACTTGAAAATTTGATCTTAGAATGTCAGAATACGGAATGAAATTCTAGAGTCAATACATAAGATTTTTATGATGAAATGAAAACTATTTTATCTCCATTGACGGGCATCATCAGGTCATTGCTGTCCCACTGCGCCACTATGACCTGTATTTGAATTGAATTAGTTTCATTAACGTAATTACATAAACCGTGGAACTAAACCCTCCATCTAATACTCAATATGTTCAAAAACGCTTAGGAAAGAAGAAACTTCACTCACTAGCAATTGCGTTCTTTGTAGCAACTCTTTAATAGTGTGGGGACCCGGAAAATCAGAAATATAAATATATTATTATTTTGAACTCTTAACACCACAACGCCATCACAAAGTGTAATTCATAATTAAAAATTAAAAAAAATTTAAGATTACAACGTTGAAAATGCAACAAAACATAGAAATGCACTTGCAATCTAGAAAGTCTGAACCTAGAAACCTAGAACGAAAATTGATAGTTATTAGTTATTACCTAGAAAAGATTATACTCAAGAGAAAGTTATACGAATATTTAGATATATATAAAAATCAAAAAAATATTACAATAATGTGCTAGACCGTCGTTGCGCAATGGTTTAGTAGAAATCGTAAACGCGACCGTTGTAAGTTCGATTTCCAAGCGTGGTAGAATTCAGCCATTTAATACGCAGACTCTCAAGTGACGGAGAAACGGAATATCTTAATACTACATAGGTTCCAGTCTCTCCCTGCAATATATGTACATTCAAATAACAAAATGAAGTTCAAAAGCTTAGAAATTAACATTTTAATAATACTAATTGGACAGATATGGTTATAAATATACATATTTCTTACAGAACTTCATTAAATTAAATCAATAATGCAAATAACAAATTTAAAGCTTACTCTTCATTTCGAAAGACCTTTAATTCAAGGCTCTCAATATGCCTCACCTCTTTCTTAATAGTACATGTTCATTAAATTATAATACCGACTGATACCGACAGCTTATCCGGTGACGTCACCGCTGACATCACGCCAACTTTATAATTGTGTAAGAATCGCCGAGTAAATTCTCAAGGAATACAATGTCAATGACGCATAGTCTAAGTTTAATTGAAATAATAAATAATATGTAAAAAAATAGGTCCATGTTATAATATATCCTACATATAGCAGGATAGACAGACGGAACCTTCTATAAATAGAGGGAACCTAGTGTACACTCCGTCCCTCACTTTCCGCTAAAATTTTAGCGACGGTCCATGTGAGAATGCGGAACTAAACGCCAAGCCATGTCTTGTTACCTGAGCGAGGAAATTAAATTAATTCATTCTCTCGAGTCGAACCAACAATGGTCGCATTTACAGTCAGACCCCATGCCGCTGTGCCATGACAACCTAGAATTGGAATATTAAATATAAATACATGAATTAAATATAAATAAAATTGCAGTAATTACTACAAACGCCATTAACTATTAACTTGTACTATATAACAACGTATATTTTCACGCGACGAAAAGGCGCCAAGTCTAACGCCACCGTTGTTAGGGAAACACGATACTAGTTCACATACAAAATAGATCGACACTGAACGGTTATAATTAAATTTAATTGAGATAACTATGGAACGTACGTAAATCAAAGAGTGACACGATTTAACAATTAAATTTAAAATTATACTTAAGATAAAGATAATGAGGTGATGATTAATATCAATGCACTTGAGAAAATGAATATAATTCAATCATTAAAATAACTTTAATAGACCGTCGTGTTGCAGCGGTACAAGCGTGTGCTGGGGAATGAGATATTTCATATTTTCGGGATATAACGTTAAGCTAAATTATATAAAATATACTTTTTTATTTCCCCGCTCTAGCAAGACAAGGCGCAGCCTTCGGGTACGTTACTTCAGGTACAAAAAAAGTCCCGAATTCAGAAAGTGCCGATTGGTTTCTTGACACTACTTAAAATAAAATAAAGAAAAACTTCTTAACAGGAAATAGCGTAAAGACCTTTATTATTTTTTAAATATTTATTAAACTTAACAATTGCTTCGTTGTATACGAGTATATAATCATTATAAAGAATCTCTAAATTTAGAAAATAGACATATTTAACTATCTTAGTTAAATTTTTTTTTTTTTTTTTTTTTTTTTTTTTTTTTTTCGGACATGACATTAATGCTGTTAGCCTTACTGGCCTTTACAGCGACACCGGGTGGGTAGGGAAGAGGGTACTCTGTCCCTGAAAATGTGCAGGCACTGTGTGGCTGCCTGTGGGGAGTGCCGACGACGCAAGGGCGCCCCCTGCGGGGCTCGAACCTCGGCTTGCGGTCGTCGAGCGGGCTGGGAATTTCCCTATTCTAAGCAAAGCCGGCCGCGACACAGAAGCCGCGACCGGGGGATAAAATTAGACTAATCTAAGGGAGCTAACGGTCCCTAACCGCTGGACCCGACGGCGCCGAGGCGACGCCGGGCCGTGAGATAAGCTAGACTACGTCGTCGATTCCGGCGACGACGGTGTGTGTGTCGTGCGTGTGTAGTGTGTTTCCTACCTACGTACGGGCCGTTTGCTACGGTAATGGCGTCATCGGGGTCTAAGAGGACGCTACGCGGGCGTCTACGAATCGCGTGAGGCGTGTAATTACACGCCTCAGCAACGAGGGGGTTCGCGTGCGAGCCTGCGCGCTCAAAGTAGCGCTTCGCTAAGCGTTTGCAGTGCTCGTGAATCGATTCCAGTTCAAAATCTCTATGTAGGTCGACATTACGCACGTACCAGGGGGAACCTGATGCGATGCGCAGGAATTTATTTTGCACTTTTTGCAAGGGAGCAAGCTTGGTGTGCGCGAACGCAACGCAAGCGTAAGTAAGGACAGGTCTAATACAAGCTTTGTATAGTGTCAGCTTATTTCTAAGTGACATTTTACTATTCTTGTTTATGAGATAATATAATCTATTGAGAATGTACTTTGCTTTATTGCAGACTTTTGTAATGTGGGGTTTGAAAGTTAATCTAGAGTCTAGAGTGACACCTAGATATTTGACCTGTTTTTCCCAGGGAATGGGTTTGTCTAAGAGATGGATGGTAGAGACTCTTATATTTTTATTGAGAGGGAAGAGTATTGCTTTACTCTTCTCGGGATTGACTTCGATTCTCCATTGGCGGAACCACTCACCGAGTGCGCGGGCCGCTTTCTGGAGTCGATCTTTTAATAGGATAGTACAACGCGAGGTTGTGAAGAGGGCTGTATCGTCGGCGTACATAGCCAGGTGAACACCCGGAGTGAGCGGGATATCACTGGAGTACAACGAGTACAGGATAGGACTTAGCGTAGAGCCTTGTGGCACGCCTGCGCGGAGGAGGCGGGGGGAAGAGAGAGTGCCTTCGACTTTATAGCGAAAGTATCTATTCGAGAGAAAGTCCCGCAGGATGTGTACGAGACAGTCTGGCAAGCCGTAAACGGCGCGCAGCTTGTAAATCAAGCCGTTATGCCAGACTTTATCGAAAGCTTTCGCTATATCGAGAAAAATAGCAGCTGTATTGCTGTGAGAAGGATCCCTAAGGTTGTATCGAGCTATATGCTCTACAACACGGTGGACTTGATGTATGGCGGAATGTTTCTTTCTGAAACCGAATTGCTCATTGCAGAGCAGAGAGTCTTAGTTAAATACGTTACTTTTTATTTATAGCTAAATACTTATACTTAAAGCTTACAAACTTAATTTTTTTAGCTAACTTATTTTATTTCTGTATAATTATGTGAATAATTAAATTATAAGTATTTCATATATTCTTGTAATAAAATCGATTTATCACTTAAATTATTCTGTTTGGCAATTAAAACTCATTTACTTATTTTATCTCATGCTTAATTAAAACATTAATACTTTTATTAATTTTACAAGACTTTAGAGTCATACTAAATACTTATAGGATACGATCTATTAACGACTGCTGTAACATAATTATGATTAATAGTTATGTCTTATATATATTTAATACTAGCGGACGCGCACAGCTTCGCTTGCGTATTTAGGGGTGAATTCTAATAACCCATGAAACATGTGTTCAATTAAATATTGTTAAGTCTAAATTTCAAATTTTATAAAAATCAGTGGCGATTTAAAGATTTTTCCATACAAACTTTCAACCCCTTATATACACCCTTAGGGGCTGAATTCTAGAAAACCATGAAACAGATGTTCGATTAAATATTTTTAAGAGTCTAAATATCAAATTTTATAAAAATCGGTGGCGATTTAAAGATTTTTGCATACGAACTTTCAACCCCTATTTCACCCCTTTAGAGTTAAAATTTTTCAAAATCCCTACTTAGTGGATGTCCAGATTACGAAAGTAAACATCTGACCAAATTTCACGTTTCTACCCTCAGCGGTTACGACTGGGCGTGCGTCTTACCTCAGTCAGTGAGGACAAGTCCTTTTATATATATAGATAATAAAGCTAAACAGTTTGTTTGATTGAACGCCCTATCTCAGGAACTTCTGGTCCGGATTGAAAAACTTTAATATTAGATTATACAATGATCGAGATCTATATTCATGTCCGAGTTACTTGGGACACTTGCAATGTGTCATACACTATTTTTAAATGTTCTCATGCGCGAAACCGCATGTAAAAACTAGTCATTGATATCAAGATAGTCCAAAAGTAGACATTAGTTGATATGCAAAACAACCGGTTCTATATTAACCAATTATTTACTTTTGAGGTCGTTAAACCGTTTTAGATTTCGTTCTTTCGATCTTACGATGATTAATGTTAAAATAAATATTTTGACAAATCTTTCATCTTTTGTAATAAATGCCACGAGTTACGAAAAAATATCTGAATAATGGAATATACCTAATATTTTAAATAGCAAAATATTAAATATGTCATTTCCTCGTGTGGGAATGAAAGCCACAACCTGTCGCTTTTACAGACACGCTTGTGCGGAAAATTATTCGGAAAGTGGGAACGCAGTTGTCTTAATTTAACACTGGGTTCCCTCGATCTTTTCTGGTATGTGCTACTATATTCCGTAGTGTGAAGCAATAAAAATAACATATCAATATGAATAATAAAAAAAAACACAAAAGAAATACCCACTAAAATCATAACTTACCCAATACGTAATTTGAATTGCACAATATAAAAATATTTATTCTATTAATACTTACTTATAAAATAATTTAATGCGAAATATTATAAAGCAATATATAGGAAGCTATTAGATAAGTTCATTTACGAGCTTGAACTTGGCCTCGAGATTTCCTATCAGCGAAGCAAAATCTTATTACAAGAAGCAACTTCCACTATCGATAGTAACGATTATAATCTACACTACACGTACTAAATGTTAACAATGTGATATTTATCTTTGAAAGCTACTCTTGGCCTACTATTTTTGATTTCAATTTAAAATTTGTATTGCAAAAAGATAATCTTAATAAGATATCATGTCATGAAATAATTGTGTATAGAACCACCACCAGGTGTCCATGTGTTTAAAGCATAATATGTAAAATAATTGTGGTTGCAAATTTCAATTCACAATTTATACATAAGTACAATACCTATGAAAAAAAACTAATTAAGGCCGTCGCGATTTACTGTAAAAGCGATGGTTGTGGATTCGAACACACTCGGGGATTGAATTATTTTGATTTTCTCGCTAACTCTGGTAATAAGACAAAGCGTGATGTTAAGTTCCGCCCCTTAATAGACAATATCTCAAAAAATCGTCAGGAAGTACTATGTATAAGCAGGAGGGGACCAAGTGTCTTAACACTAGGTTCCCTATAGCTACTCACTTCACCTAAATGCGGTATACAGCGTGATGCTAAAAAAACTATTCTATAAATATAACTGGTTCGCTACCAACATTTTGTTTCAGCAGCACTTCAACAGCTTTCGATATATTTCGATTTATTAATGCTCGTAGCTGTGAAAAAATGCTAGAACGCAGTTGGCGCGTTTGTTATAGAAGAAGAAATATAGAGCCGTAACTCTTTTCCATTCAGCACATTCGTTCTGAATACGATTGTATGTAGAATAATGTAGCCATGACGATAAAAATACTGGAATACTAAACCTATTAGTTTTTCTGTTTAAACATAATAAATTGATTCAGATGAGAAGCACTTTATTTAGTTTTATAGTACCTTGTCCAAAGTAAATCTGGAGAATATTTATAAAATAAGATATTAGTTACATAATTACACGCAAGATCCCTTAGTGGAAAATCGAGAATGAAAAGACTTAGCACTAAGTTCTTCCTGTCTGCTCCTTTCCAGCCAGTAAAGTTGTAAACCATGAAAGGTAACCATAGAACTTGACTACGATACTGAATGAAACTTATAATTCTTCATTACTTTTCAACTATCAAACAATAATCATAAAAGTTTTTCAATTTCAAAGTAAATTACAGCGAGAAAATTAAATTAAGCATTATGGCGCTTTCTACAGAGGTTGTTGCGGTAAAAGCTGATTTATAGATATAAAGCAATTAAAACTGCAGTTAAACTGTTCCCGTGTAGAGTGTGGCTAACTTTCGATTTTATTTTTGTAAGCCACGTTATGGCTGTAAGTTTTATACTTAGCTTACATAACAGATTTAAGGGCTTTTATATGAAGATCTTCTTAACTTCTCTTCTAGTTTTTGACATTACTAGAGCGAGAAAATGAAAGTAATTAATTCTTCCTATACTGCATTATTCAAAAATTAAAACACATATACCAACGAGACGAGTGAATCGTTGAAGCAAAACCTCTAATAGCCGCCCACAGTTTCCGCCTAACGATTTATTTCTTATTTAATGTATAAAACGATAAAACTTAAGGGAGAATAAATTTATTAGACACTTATAACGATAGAATAAAAAAAGCTAACAATAATATACTACACAATAAACTTGAAATGTGGCTGAATTTTTTTCTTTCAACTGTTTTTTGTTCTAGGCCAAGGTCCCTTCGTATTTATTATCATTCTTAGAAACATATGTACGAACGTACTATAATAGTCGATTACGTATATAAATTACGATACGTTGGCAATACAAAATGTTTAGATTCTAGATTTAGTCTAGATAAATAAATTTTACGTAGAAAAAACAGATTTTCTTAATGCTTAACTGCGTAGGTGTGTGACTAGGGCAACCTAATAAAGCTAGTTTCTAATTTCGATGTCCTTAATACTATTTTTATAAGAAACTAGCGACCCCCTTGCGGCTTCGCCCGCTTTTACTACTGGATTATTCATATAATGTATGTTTGCACTTAAAATAATGTGAAAATTAATTAAACCCTAATGCAACCCGCATTTTCGTAGTTTCAATAAGGATTTTCCAATTGTTTTACACAGCAAGAATTTTTTAGTAGGTACCGTAATTTTAAATCTGTGCTACTAATCTTTTCAAGTACTTATTAAAATATATTTAAATGACTAATTTTAGATAGTTAAATTACTATTTTTAAACGGAAGAAATTATAAACAAAAACCTGCCTACTAATGACTACTACAAAAAATATGAAACCAAATATGTATATCGCGCTGAAATAATACATTCAACTCCAATTATCCAATACGTGCAAACGCATCTAAATCTTCGTTGCTATAGAGGCAGGCGGGTTTTTTTTTTCGAGCTTGTGATTAATGCTGAAGAGGGTGTTCTGTCCCTGATGAAAAGCAAGCACGACGTGGCTGCCTGTGAGGAAAATTAAATAGAATGCATCGGCCGGGAATCGAACCCGGGCCGCCCGCATGGCAGGCGAGCATTCTACCACTGAACCACCGATGCGTGTAGGGCAGGCGGGCGCGGCGGACGCATGGCGAGTGGCGAGCCGTTTCGCAGCAAGGATTTTTTGATATTGTAACTACTTCTAAAGTACTTATTAAAATGAAAAACAGTAAAAGACAGTTTTGATCTACATTAAATGGCCAACGTAACTAATGTACTTATTTATATGCTGAGAGTAAGGGATAAGTAAAACTTGAGTCGATACAGCTGAAGTGTCAACGGCGTGATGTGTCAACAATTAAATGCGTTTTTCTCCAAAACTATTCGCAATTTCGAAATTGTGTGAAAAGCAAATTTTACCTTCTTTTAACGTAGAAATTTAATAAACTATTTTAAAGGATAAGGATTAATACCATTATAGAAAAATATCCCTCACAATAAAAAATATATTGAAATTATTATTTTTACACAGAAAAATGATCACTACACGTTATTCTTAAAAGATACGAATATGCCGTCGCGGACTTTTTTGTAGATCTTATTAAGAGGAACAATACTCCAATACATTTTTTTCATGTAGTACTTACCATCAAAGCAGCGCATGCGCGAAAGTGTCTCAACGGGTAGGACTTTATACATATTTATCGTATTTATGTTAATTTACATAAGAATGTACAAATAATAAACTATATATAAACCTTCTACGAAAAATACTCGACCTAATGGTGAAAACCGCATAAAAATCCGTGGGGTGGTTTAGAAGAAGAAGAGTTAGAAACAACAGACAGACACGAAAAGCGACTTTGTTTTATAAGATATAGGAAGAGAGTTTTTTAACACTGAATACCACTGTCTATCCTTCTATATACGAGATACAACGAGAAAAGAAAAAATACGTATGTATTAATTGATTATACAATTTTTTTATTAGTTACCAAAGTTAGAAAATGAAATAATTTATTAAATATTTAATTTTAGAAATCGAATCTACAACCATCGCGTTGGCGGTCACACCCTATGCACGCTGTGCTTCATATTATTATTAATATGAAATTTAAAATATTTATTACGAACCTTAATTTCCAGATAGGCAACGTCTGCCAAATCTTTTACTATAATATATTATATAATTTATTTATATATGAATCATACACTTTATTGTTCGTCGTATTATTCAAATATAACATCCCATTCTAATTTCTAACCAATAATGACTTCACTTCTATTTACGGCATGCCTAAATCGATTTAGAAAACGGCAGTGAGTCACTACATACCGAAAAGTGAAAACCGACTCCAGACCGCAGACAAAATAATCATAAATAACAGATATTAAAGCCTCGCGTCGATGCTCGCCTGCATACCTGTTCACTTTTTGCACTTGGCACTGTAATGCATGCATTCGTAATCGAAAGCTTTACACTTAGATTTTAATTCGATACAGGATTTTTATCATCGATTTCAAATAATTTAAATTCAGAATAAAGAAATATTATTTAGAAAATTTCTTATATGTACGCTACAATTTTTGATATTACTTTTGCGTGGCACAGTTGGAGGGAATCTCATTAAACGCAACGGTTATCTTTTTTAATTTGACTTGGAGGAATATGGATAATACCTACTTTACTTCCTTTACAATACCTCCAGAATTCGGCAAAAAGTGGGGAGCGGTGTGTGCTGCCTACCCTGCCTGCTACATGCGGGATACACCGTGAAGCTAAATAAAATAAAAAATAAATATTAGAATCTACAACGAAAACCCCCGTCATCACACCGTTGCCACGCGAACACGCGACCTTCAATACGATTTCAGTTGAAGTATAACCTTTAACAATCATAACTATGCAGCAGCTGTTACTTGGTGGATTGTTTACAATTGCTCTCAGCGGTGGCCAAGTTCTGTGTGGATTTAAATAAACGTGACCGCAACAGGTGGGGCGAATCATCATCTTAGAACGAACAAACTTAGTTTGATGTGAGCTGTAGAAGTCGGCAATAAGTTATGTTTTAATATTTTATTTTTGTTTTTGACCTTCTTTGCGATGTACTTATATATTTCGCAATGCTTGTCTTTCTGTTTTTATATACTGATAGCGTGGAACTCAACGCTGCGTTAACCACTCCTGTACCACGAGAGTCTCGTTTTAATTTGGTCACTCTTAATCTTAATGCAATAAAAAGATAGAGGAAAAAAATATAGAATTACTATTTATGAAAAAAATATAGAATTACTGTTTAATGAATTACTATCCTAATTTTGAATTTTTTTTAAATAGTACGTATTTTCTTAAAAGTATAGAGTATATTATTTTATGTACATCTTAAATATTCATAAAATATATCATAGGGAAATAAAATGGGAAAAATAAGGTATTATAATCAAATATATTTGTCATACAAATCGCTCTTGTCTAAGTCTATCTAATAAGGAAAGTTATTTACGTTCTTATCTACGTAGCTAGTTGATGGCGGCCTTGTAACTGATGTCTTTCTTAGAATTCTTATCGACGCCTGTAAAAGCTAATCATATCAGCACTGAGTGAGCGAAGTATTTATCTCGTGTAACGCTATAAATTTTAGATTCGTTAAGGTATCATTTGTAGTTAATCGGTGATAGCAGGTTCAGCAGGAAGTTTGGTGCGTAAAAGTATGGATTCTTAGCATAAAACCTTTATGACATTAACACATTTCTATTATAAGGTCATGTAAATAGTTATCGGGACTTTTGATGATATTTTTGTGTTACTCTCATAGACAGAGAGTTTATATACTGTTTCTACACGTTTCGATAAGAATTAAAAATATTAAAGTAAACTTAAATAACTTAAATAAGTACGAAAAATATTTACCAATTTCTGAGCACCTAATATATTTTTTCTAAAAAAATAGGTATTTATACAAAAAATATTTTTAAACTTAAGCACTTGCTCTTTTTATTAGCAACATAAAACGATACGAAACATACACGACATAGAAAACTCTAATACCACTGGAAAACAATGAAACGAACATGTTCCGGCAATTTAAAAGAAAGCTCATTACCTTGTAAGCACATCCGATTGTGAAGTGAAGCCTCGCAGACATGTCAAAATGTTCCAATTTAAAATGAATCTTATTAGAAAAAGCCAAAGCTTAGAATAAAGTTTCTAAGCTTATGAAAACAGAGTTTATTGTTCTAAGAACACCAATTATTAGTCGTAATTGAGTTGTCAACGGCGCTCAAACAAAGAAGTGCCTTAGAAATGGTCAATATTAGCTCCAACGATAACTGGGGCAATTGACAATGACGGAATCTGGTGACATCATCGATGTATCAAACGAATACTAATGATCTTTACTTTCATTAATTGTGGCTCCTATTTTATTTATTGGTCTTAAGCATAGAAATTCCTTAATTTTTATCATTAAAACAGAAAAATATAACTTGTAAGTTGTTTAACTTAAAAATTTAAGCTTTTATATTTTTAATATATTTCATTGTTGTTGACAAGGAAACTAAGAATAAAGTAAATAATGTAAAGCACATACGCGGCAGTCTCGAGTCATTTAAATATCAAGATATGGTATCTTCACAGACGCCATTGAATACACCTTAATAGGAAATATGAAAATATGTCTGACTAAATACGATAATTAAACATTTAAATGTTTGTCACTGAGAGTCATCAGTTTTAGATTAACTAAGTCACTTAGGTACCTGTAATGTATCTTGTTTTTTCATTCGTCCGAGTGGGAATCGAACCCACAACAGTCAAACAGTTTACAGGCAAAAGATGTCGCCTCAATGATTCTCTTGAACGAAAATAAAACAACGGAGTACCATATCACTAATAACACAGTTTTATAGAGGGTAAACAGGGATAACTAATTCTCTGTCTTTATCGGAAAATGCTAACAAAAATCTAAAAGTATTTTATACTAATAAAATAATTTCATACTAAAATTTAAGAAATATAATCTTTTGGCAAACTTTAAACTATTTGCATATAAATATTTTCTTTCATAACTATAATTATACATACATAACACACATTTACAACAAGTACATTTACTTAAAAGTACATTTGCAAGTACATTTGCTTAAAAGTGAACGTAATTAGACATAGCTTTAATCAGTGTTTCTAGTATATATTATATATATGTATATATGTATGTATGTATGGGTATATATTATGTATATATTATATATGTATGTATATGTATATATAGTCGATTTAATAGTATATATAATCATATATTTATAACTTGTATATATATATGTGTGTATGTATATATATTGTAGTATGTATTATGTATATAATGTGTTAGTTAATATATATATTTTTCTGATATTTTAATATTTTTTTTTGATTGCACTGTGTTGTTATTCCGCTGTTTGGCACTCA
The DNA here is from genome assembly GCF_056956725.1 of Heliconius melpomene rosina. Taxonomy (NCBI): domain Eukaryota; kingdom Metazoa; phylum Arthropoda; class Insecta; order Lepidoptera; family Nymphalidae; genus Heliconius; species Heliconius melpomene. The sequence goes on along the minus strand of NC_140401.1, from coordinate 1,446,403 downwards.
TCCACTTCCATAGGTTGGCTGGAAGAGATTTCTTTCAGAAATAAGCCCGCCATTGTAAACATATCTTTTTAACTGTTTTTTTAATTTTTTTCTTACATGTGCAATAAAGAATATATATAAAGAATATATATAAGTATGTATACATACATGTGCAGGTAAATAAATCCAAACATATTTGGATGCTATACACAAGCGCATACATTTCAGCAATACCGTCAATGAGTCAGTCACGACAACAGACGTTTGTGTACGTCGGTCGTATCGGTTAATTATATACAATTAATGTTCCGAAACCAAATAAGTCATTAAATATACCATTTGAAGCCAAACACAGTGCCAGCTGCCAACCTCGGTGAAGATAAATTATTATAAATCTCTCTATATAAATTTATCCCCAAAGCTATTAGAACTTATAAATCTATACTAATAGAACAATGATTAGACATACACACATATATATTACTTTAGAGTCGACTTCATAAAAAATGTATACTTACTAGCGTCAATTTTAGACATGTTCTTAAAACATACATTACATATGTAAATATATGAACATTTCTACATATAATGAACTTATACCATAACTATTTTTTCATCAAATTCTTTATCAATAATCTAAAAGATACAGAAGACACAAATTCTTTTCATGAAACTATTAATAATATTTCTATAATTATAGAGCCCTAAATGAGTAAGTGTTGAATATTTAAATACAATTAACATAAAAAGTTGCATTTACATTTAGAATTATCATAAAACACGAAACCGCAGGTTGCAGGTGAAAGCACGAGTGCGGCGGGAAGCGCCTAAATAACTTTACTTGATTCTCAAAACTGCTGGGTTATGTCTTCACTGTTCGAGCAATATTGTTATTCACTTACAGCTAAATAGTTTTACGTTCATTTTAGTTTCTCTTAGAATTTTAACAATGATGTGTTGTTTAAGTTTCAATATATTGTAATGTGAAATATGCTCGAGTAATATTTTGGTTTAATTAAAATTTATATCATATTCTTTCTATAAAGTGACATAAATAATGAATGAATTATTTTTAGCATTTTTAAGTATTATTCCATAAAAATATTAATGAAATTCTTTCATAATTTGAGTATAAATCCTAAACACTCTTTAAGTAAAATTTGAAAGTGCTACTACACTACAACTCGAGGAAATGAATTATTTAATGTTTTCATGACGTTGCTCTGGTATCGAGACAAAAGAGCAGCGTTGAAATTCGCCAATTAACACGTTACACCTTCAGAATTCAGCGGAAACTGGAGAACGGAAGTACCTCACATTCTAAAAATATATGCATATATCACATTTTATAAGAAAAGTGTAACAAATCGAAGCAAATGTGGGTTAGCTGAATCATCACTCACTTTGATCAAACATTTTGACGTCTCAAGGCGCTAACGTTGAACACGTCTCAAATCCAAAATAAACTAATCTAGGTTTATTTATGAATAAAAAATATTTAAAAATAGCATATTACGTACGAACGGAATTATTATAACATTGTTTACTTTTATTAAAATAGGCATTTATGAAAGATTACTGTTAGTTTTTTCAAGCAATTTATTTGTTGTTATATTTTTGTTACCAAACCATTATTCATAATTGTATAATATAGTAACTGAATATCTTTACTTTTTGTCTTAACAAAGATATTGCATATTTAATTATATATTTTTTTATCTCAATGTCACTTATGTTTACATCAATATCAAGAAACTTACTTCACTAACAAAGACATATCTAAATACTATATTTAATTATGAATGTCTCCTTGTTTCAGGATCGCGACAGTAGCCTGTCAATTCCAGCTCGATGGGAAGACAGGAATTTAAGGAACTACCTCACCAAGCAAGATGTCGGTAAGTTCGCCTTTGAAATGTAAACTAACATTAAACATTTTGGTCTTCATGCAACTGCGGTGCGCAGGTAGTAACCATCTAGTGGCAGAACACTTGGTTCTCCAGTCTACGCAATTTTTTTTTGCCGGATATTTAACTAAATTATTTTTGAGAAGGTAATGTAGTAGCAAATTCTTCTTAAAACATAAAGAAATATTTTTTTATATATATTTGTTCGTCTTTTTTTTTGGGCGGGCTAATATCCAGAACAGGTGATTTTATGGGACTAACACTGAAAGATGTAAATTGTGGACATGTGGAGCAATTCCGAAAGATTTCAATTACGATTTATTTACTGTATAATAGTACAAAGAGATAACAATATCAAGTCTTTTTTTCAATTTTCATAATGAAATATTCGTATAGTTCGAAGCGTGTGAAGCCGCGCGGGGGCCGCTAGTATTATATTATAAAAAAATGATAATATCACTAAAATGTGTTTACAGAAAAAGCCAGTCGATGGATCGGTGGTATATACGACTACACTTCGAAAGCATGGAAGTGGGGCGGTGAACTGCGACAAATGCACTATCAGTCCTTCTCCAAGATGAAGAAGCTGTCACCAGAGGAATTGAAGTGGCACTGCATAGCTATGACACCAGAATTGCAATATAAGTTAGTATACATAATTTAGTATAATATTTTTAATTCAACAAGAGAAAAAAGTTTTTAATGACAGAACATGATTCGGAACCGTCATAGCGTAGCGGGTAGTGCTTGGCTGTAAACAAGACGATTATGGGTTCAATTTTAACTGGGGAGAATAAATTATTTTAATTTTATCGCTGTAGTAACTAGACAAAGCGCCACTTTGAGTTTTACCACTCAATACACGATATCATGAAAATTCGGAACGGCAGTGAGTAGCGGAATTTTTTAACACTTCATTCCTAACGCTAAACAAATTATAAAATGAATATTATTGTCACGACGGTTGATTGTTGTCACTTAAATAATACTTTAGGTTTTAGAATAAATGAATAATCTATGCAAAAATTCTTGACTATGTTGTTTTTGCTTTAGAATATTTGATTTAGTGATTTTCACATTTTTTCTTAATTTTAATTCTATACTAATATTATAATAATTGACGAAAACGAAAAAAAACAAAGTGACGAAACTCAACGCCGAGCTTCGCATATTTAATACAATCATTCCCCGAGTAGAAAATCGAACCTACAACCGTGGCTTTTACGGTCAGACGTTATCCTACTGCCACATACTACCGCTAACAAATAATATATAGAGTAGATCTCTCTTAAAGTGGAAATATTAAAAAAGTCGTACAAAAAGTGTTTAGTATCAGTAGGTATATCTACACTTCTATTATCAAAGATATGTTAATGCAAAACACGACAATCTGTAAGGTTAACAAGTAGCACTTAATCCTGTCTAGACATCTCGGCCATGTTTCATTTTTGTACCCCAATTTAAAAACGCTTTTAAAAGTTAAAACCATTTAACATTAGAATGAGATTCGGCAGATTCTTGGATGATATATTCTAGTATATTTTTCTTAAATAATTCCTATGTTTTTTTTACAACATACAATTTATATATTTTTTTTAGATTTAAGAAGCTATAGCTATACAATTAATATTTTCATATTATTATGCTACATACGAGTATAATCAAGGCCTTCGTGGCTCAGGGGCACAAGCGTGCGACTGTTAACGAGACAGTTGAGAGTTTCGTTCCCATTCGCGGGAATGAAATATTTGATCTTAAATCCAAAATATTTTTTAACAGAATTATATACAATATTACGTTGCAACATTACTAAAAGAACTGTATAATGTATATAATGACATAATCATATATATACAACATTTTCTTATTTAATTCCAGTGACGGAATAGGATAAAAATAAACTAAAAAGTATTTTCTAAGCCATGATCAAAATATTATAATAGGTTTTCATGTGCCAGCTTAACACATTAAATATAACTTCAATACTATCTTAACTCAAAGAAGGCAATATACCAGCCACAATCTTGTATTTATATCACTAGCTTATTTATTACTTTTGCAATGTGCTTAGGATTTCTATTGTTAAGGAAGACAGACATTGATAAATGAACTTTCCTGCTCTGCCGCTTGTCAGGACGTCCGCCTACTCTTTAAATCGTAAGATTAACATCCTACGGTATATCACTTTAGTTTTCAATACAGGAAATTTGCATTTGTATTTTGAATATTTTATTAAAACATATAAACGCATTTTTTTAAGCTCAAAAAAAATCACATATAGCAGGGAAAATAGTTATGTTCTCCACTTCCCGCTCATTTTTCGAGACATTTCTGCGCTATTATTTCTTGTACTAGAGCGAAGAAACGAAAATAATTAATTCCTCCGAGTGGGAAACGAATCCACAACCGTGGTATTTTCAGTCCATTGCTGTGCCGCTGCGCAACGACGACTTTTAAATGTTGAATAAACACGTTAGGTCCAAAAAATAAGTAAAATATAATAACCTTATATAAACCAAATCTTACGCGTTATATCAAAGCTATTAAAATATTCCACAAATGTTATTATTTAATGTTTAATAAAAAAAAACATTTTCTTCTTAGCCATAGTTATTACTTTTAAGTATGAAATATGAGTCATTATGTAATATTAGGAATTTATCGAAAATACATCGAATGAAAATGGATTGAACATTTGCACGTAAATGTCCACATCGTGACAAATATAAGCGTGGGGGAATCAAGGTCGAGGGGAGCTGAGCGTGTCACACATGACACACCCGATTTGTACTCTAACTCAGGGAGATATTTCAATAAAACCAAATACGAAATGTGGTTGCCTTTGCCTTGGCACGTTGAAAAAAAAAATTAAAAAGAGATAACTTGAATTTGGTGCAAGAATGGCATATTTGCTCTGCTTGAAACGCAGTATTGTAGGAGACGCAATCAGAGCTTGTTAGTCTTTTCGCATACATTGACATATACTTGCTTTTACAAGCCTCATATAAATAAAGTGTCGTTAGAGTAGTTGAGGCACAATTCAGTCTCTTTCTTTAGAAGAAACCGAAATAATAATTATTTTATTAGGTTCTCTTTTCGCCTTACGTTCTGCCTTTGTGACGAGTAGAGGATTAAATATAGAATAATATACAGATGTATATATTTATAAATATTATATGAAGAGGATAATACTTTTTAATTTTTACTTATTAGAAGACAAATTTGAAAATATATTTTTCAACTATTCGATTTTTTTACATTCAAAACAGTTGATGACTACACAGGTACACAAAGAAAAATGTATAATCTGACATGTTCTGAATATTAAATTATTAAAAAATCTACAATCGTCTGAACACATTTAAGTAACAAAAGACGAAACTTAAATGACTATATTTTAGAAATAATATATAGGCCAAGTATCGAACAACGCCTACATATTACACCATTATAATATCAAAAATAAAATGATCGTTTAACAAGCGCCAAAGCCAAACAAATAGTTAATAGCGAAATAAAAATAAAATTTAACGATTCGATATGATTCGATTCGTGTCGAAACTAGCGTAGGGCTGTGATCCCTTAATATGATGGCGTCAACAGATGGCGTGTGACTGGGGAACGGATATAAGGAGATTGCGTTAATCCGAATCGATTTTAAGGGTGTTTAGTAGATTTTATTCGAGTGATTTATGTGTAACAATGACATCGACCATTATTTGCTTGGCACGAGTCTGGCAAAGCACAAGCCAACGATATACGTACAATCTTAAAATGAAGTTCTAAAATACATTTTATAAAATACTCCAAAATAATGTACCTATAGAAAATCTCTACCTTGCTATATTTTTCAGAATTGAAAATCGGAATTCTTGTATCTAAATTTAATGATAAGTAATGCTACCAGTAGTACTCAGGGTCTCAGGGATTGAAATTTTATCTTGAAGGTCTTCTAATTTAATAATGAATCTCATAATAACAACAAAAGAAATCAATTTAATGTTATGAGAGAGCTATTTCTTCAGAAAATACATGATTCACATTTCTCGGTAACTCGAAAGTGTTATAAATTATACGTATTATTATTGTTCCGCAAATACTCAGATTTCTAATATAGATTCAAAACTAGTGAGGACAGTCGTCCATTTCATAAAAAGAACGTTATCTCTAGCGATAGTTATCGCTTATTAAAATTATTTTCGTTCAATCAATTTTTTACATAAATTTAATATTTTTTTATTTTTAAAATGTATTTAATTATATATGTTCCATAATTTAAATTTATAGAATAATTTTATTTGAAACAAAATAAATAACGCCAAAATATCAAAGAGAAAATAATATTATTATCTAACCAATATTTACGGTAATACCATAATTAATAATAAAACCTTATATATTTGTGTTAAAGCTATAATTAAGTGGAAAGCTTCCTTCTTCACTCAAACAATGAACAAATAACAATCACACGACAAACACGCGAGATGAAAGACTACTTGGAAGCGGTGTGGAAATTTTACGCAAGATTTAATAAACATTTGAATTTAATTATAGTTTGTTCTTTTTTTTTGCAGCTTTCTGCTTCACTAAATAGTTTAGTCAAATAATAAACGTCTATATATTAAAATAGTAGACATTTTATAATTATTGAGTTATGTCATTTTTTATTTTATTTTGTATAATTTATATAATAAATGATATACAAATATATATTACTTTAAATTACACAAAAGTGCACTGTATAATAAATAAAATGAAACGAATTTATATAGAGAATTTCTCTGCCTCCCTCTTGTAAACCTAGTGATTTTTAACCCTAGGCTCCCTCTGCCTACATTGTTACATGATATACGAGATATAGCTTGAAGCTGTAATAATAATAATTATTACTATTATTTTAAATTGATTCCCCACGGGGAACCGAACCCGCAATGTCATCAAAGGAAAGGTTATTTGTATTTTAAAATGTCTCAATCTCATTTCAGTTTATTGCGATACGTCGCTATTCAAAGCTATAATTAAGTGGAAAGTGTTTATAGTCAAACAATGAACAATCGCACGACAAACATTCAAGATGGCGACTACGTGGAAGCGCAATGGAGTGTAAATTAAATGTCAAACCATTTGACCTGCACTTCAATCCACATCAGCGACAGATGGGTCTTTACATCACCTACCACAATTGATCCTATTAAATATGTTCTCCGGTCGTAGGAAAATTGATTTTCTTTATGAGCTCTGTTTGTGCTTAGACCTCACGCAGTTATGTTTTTGTAGATGATTGAAAATTTTCGTTCGGAATTCGCTTTGTGTCATTACGAAACATATTTCTTTACATACTATAATACAAAGTCAGTTCGAAGCTATATATGCGTACTCGTATATTATATTGTATCTTTAACCGTATATTATTTATATTTATTTAAATTTTTAAATTTATTTTTTTAGCTCTGGCATCGAGGCAAATCGTTGATTTCTGCCACTCAACACGCAATGCCTCCTGAATTTTTGGAAAGTGGAGAACGGAGTGTCTTAATACTAGGTTCACTCTACCTATCCTGTTGTGTGGGGGTGCTGTTGATTTAATTAAATTTTCACCGTATATTACATTTTTTTATTGCACAACGGATGATGATGGTTAAAGAGGAAAAAATATATTATATACAAAAAAATCATGTTTATTATGAAAATAATAAAAGTCTCAAATGTGATGTCACTTTGAAAAATACTTTGTGCTTTCTTGATGATTTTGTTGATTTTCCCGCAGATTAGCAATTCGCTAACTATAAAATTATCTTATAATCCACACGGGCGAAGCCGTTAATGAAACACTAATAAAAACAAAACCTTAACTTAACTCGCTTGAACAATAAACTTATTTCTCTTTAACAATCAACAATGTAAATTCGGCATATAATACAAACAAAATTAAACATATAACCAATAAAATTACGACTCTGCCCCGGCATAAATTTAATTATAAATCCGTCATGTCAAATTCCACTAGCTTAAATTGCTTATTCGAGTACGCAGAAAAGCACAAAAACTAATTATACATCGAAAGCTTGTTGAGAATTAAAACTCGACAACGTCAACGTTTTACGACGAAATTTCGTTTAACTTTAAGAGCGCACCAATAGCTGTGCTTAAGTTTATACATAAAGGTTTTTTTTAAATAGTTTATTTTAATTTTATTTGAGGTCAGTCGTGGCGCAAGAACCAGGAGCACACAGTGTGACTGTAAGGAGTTGTGGGTTCGATCCCCACTCGAGGTTTTATTTAAATTTATATTTAATTTTCGCCACTCTCCAGAATACGGCGGAAAGTGGGGAACGAAGTGTCTTAAGGTTAGGTTTCCTCTGCTTACCCTGCTGTGCGTGAGGTACATCGTGAAGCAGATTTTTTTTTATGTATGCTTATGTAATAAAATTATTATTCACATATTTCTACTTATTTTTGTTTTCTCAGCGACAAAAAGATTGTAATCACTAACTAAGTAATTTATATCTATACTAATATAATAAAGCGGAAGAGTTTGTTTGTTTGTTTGTTTGAACGCTAAGATCTCTGGATCTACTGGTCCGATTTACTTTGTTTTTGTTTTGTATTAAAGCTGCACTTTTCAGAAATGCTATAGATTATATAACATTACATTACACATATGTACTAATATATTAAAATACTTTCTTATTTGACATGCAATTTATTCTGCCATGTTAATAACAACCGTCGTTGCTAAAGAACGGTTTGCAAAGTTTGATTGTTGTTTTAAGAAAACGTCACCCAAAATGAACTTATATTTTGATATTCATCCTTATAAAAATAAATATAAAAGTAATTTTTAGCATTTTATCTAGATTAAAATTATAGTTTACTGTACTTATAACATTCTAATAAATAATAATTAAGATGTCACTGATTCGAAATGAGCTAGCCTTCGGACGGCATAGTATGACCGACGCGAACAGATAACGTTGAGGGTTTTATAAATTTTCATACATTTTCGAACTATTGTTAATTTTTATGTAATTATTTGCTGTTTATAATTTATTTAAACTACACTTTGGTTCTCTTCTTATTTTATTTGATATTGCTTGCTAAAATTAAACTGTTTAATATAGAAAAATGTTTAGCTATTTCATAGAGTCGAATATCTACGAGTATGTACGCACGCACGGAAAACTTTAGGTACTTTTTCTAATATTAAGAATATCCTTTAGTTACTTTTACTACTTTTGTTGATTCATTTCAATAACTCAGATATTTTTTCTAATAATATGTCTCTACTTATTATTCTTTTTGATTATTTAGGCTTATATTTTCTTACTAATTCTATTGAAAATTGAAAATAATTTCATAAATATATTTAATAAATATTCTTATAGTTCAAGCAGGCGTAGCCGCGTCCGGGTCCACTAGTCAATTTATAAATTCAATCTATTTAGTTTCTTCTATGTGCCGTTACTAAGATAAATCGATTTAATATCAGAGGTTATATTTTCTCTACAGAAAGCCACTTACTAAAGCTATGAAGTTAAATGTAATAAATCTTACAACTTGATCTCACAGCAATGAGTAGATATTAAATATTCTATCTTAATATAATGTATAGCACATAAATTTTCGCGTAAGCCGAATAAATAATAAATTTTACACATAAAACTAACAATTTTTTGAACCATACACCTTATATTCGTGCTTTGGAACTTCCAATTCTCATTTTTACATCTCAAATTCCTCAAAATTAAAACAATATAAATTTCGATTTGAAATAATAGGCAAAGTTTGTGTGGATAATAAAAAAAAGAAAACTACACATGTGGCTCCAGTCAGTTACTGTTTGTTCTGTTCCATCAGTTAGTTAAATTCACTCTTGACTGGCCTCAGTTAGTGAATCATATTATTACACCTTATATTTACATCAATCGTATGATGTTAAAATAGTTTTAGATATGCAAAATATTTACATTATAATGCATCAAATACATCCACTGTGGTCGGTCTGTATGACATGCAGACGGCGCCTCGTATCTCCTCCTAATGAACGCTAAACGTAACGTGAGGGAAATACTCAATGCAATCGATTTGTTCTTAAAACATGTATTAAGTTCGTATGATGTCTACATGCTAAATCATTAGTTAAGGATTCTTGTATATTTTTAGCTAGCTCAAAGTAGAACTAGATTGCGTTATAAATAAAATTTTATTATAAAACCGCCTTGATTTGAAAATATTTTAAGTTGTGAAATAACAAAAACAATTTAGTAATTTATTACTATTTAATAATAGTTCAACCTATGTTATTTTTTATTTTGGATGATTTGTTTGAATTACATATTTATAGTTTTATATCAAATACTTGAACGTATATATTTTTCATTTTTAGATGGGCCCCCCGAAACTGTTTTGAACCCCGACTGTTCATCTGCCAGACGAAACTGAAGAAAGTTCCCAAATCGAAACTAAAGGAGCTCCGAAGACGATATGAAAGGATGGGCAAGATCAATGAAATTACAGCCCCAAGCGTCAGTAGGGAAGTGGAGGATCCAAGGTACATGTTATTATTGACTGTTTATAGAAAAATATTTAAACAATCTTAGTTTTCGGAGAATTGATTTTTTAATCAAATAAAAAAGTGTTTTTATGTTGACCACTTTAAATGAAAGCACAGTTTTAACTACTCTACAAAGGAAAGATATTTTGCCAAAAATAAAAAAGTTAAAAGTTGAAATAAAACAAAATACTTAAATAATAAAAATTATCATTGTAAAGTTAAACGCCATTTGCTAAGGATGACGTAGACTGTCAATAACCTGTCAAAGTGGCGGTTTATTATAAAAAAAATCAAAATCTCTTTCTCGTTCTGATATGTTTATAAGAATGAGAAATGGCAGATCGCAGTATCTGCAACGTTTACTACTATTTTTGTAGAAGTAGTTGTTTACGTTATTAGTATCTTTTTTCTCATTTTTTTTTAACTACAGGCTTGAAATATTTTACCCTACATGCTGTACCCGTAAAAGGAGCGCTGGCGCTTCCCCCCGGCATACAAGTAGCCTTTTAGAAATCATTGATTAAATGTTAATTTAAAAAATGTATCGATAACATGACATTTAAATGTCAAGTAAATATCAATACTTAGTATTCAAATAAATATAATTTTAAATTTAAGGAGTAACGACGTCACCAGCAACCCGGTGTTGAACCCCAAGTCGTACGACCTGCACCCGAGTCCGCTGCGCAGGAAGAACCCGATGCGCTTTAATCCGAAGGCATACAATTTACGACCGAATGAACTGAGAAAACGATCGAGGCCCAACGCACAGCGGCGGCTTACTAAGCCATTCCCAGGGTAAAACATATATTTTATTTAACGCTAGGTCTCACCTAAGGCTTCGCCCGTTAATCAAGTGATATTTATTATAGTATATTCATTTGGACTAAACAAAATATAAACAAACAAAACAAAGCTTCCCAAATCTTTATGGACAATATTACATTTGTGCGGACACAATTCCTACAATTGTAATATTATAATTCTTCGGCTTCCGTAATAAAAACAAAACTTAATACTTGAACCTTATACTAAATCTTATATTTTATTTTATATAAAGTTTAGATATCTTTAAACAATTGGTAACAAACGATTAGTAGATAAACGATTACAGAACTGCTAAAATTAAATAATTTGACCGTGGCTTAAGTTTTAGTGCTATTCTTCTTATCACAAGTGGACAGAAATTAATATTTATATCACAATACAGCTGATATTTAGCACTTTACAAACATTTCAAATTGTGTCGAGTACTTATTAAATTATCAATATTGTTTCAACAACTAGTACTATAATTTTATATATTTTTTATTTAATATTTCAGTTACCAATGGAACCGTCGCGATCCCGAGGGCTCATACAAGTATAATGCTGAAATCCTTCGCTCTGGTAACACCGGGCTCAGTCCTCAGCAAATAAAGGGGCATCTCTCCCGTCTCCAGCACATGCGGGACCGCCAGCTCGCAAGGCGTAAGCGCCTCCGTGACCACGGCGACTGGCTCGTCAACGAACCAGCCATAGTCCACACCCATGCGAGGACCTACACTGTCGATAATAATATAAGTGCTTTACACCCTAAAACCATTGTCGAAGAGTTTGACATGATGCCGCCAGCGCCCATGGTCGTTCCGAGACCTACGCGCGGCATTTGGTAGGTTTATGTATGGTTATAATTCCCGATTGAGATTGTTTAAGTATTCCGGAGTTCCTCTGACGAATCTTCGCGCTTGGAAACCCTAAATTCTTTTTAGCAATCCGCAAGCGACCCTTCCGCTTTTTTTTATTTTCGCTGCCATTTTTTTCGTTTTAAACAATGTGCAGCACGTTCTTTTTCTCTTTGCACACCGCTTAAGTCGCACATTACATATATATTTTTTTATTTTGTTCAAGCAATGACATATCACTTCCAGTTTACCCACCCAAAGCGCAAAGAATCTTTTATAATATTACATTACTGTACTACTTATGTTTACAGAAGTATTTATTTTTTTAACACTTGTTTTTTTGTATTTTTAATTTTAAGACAAGCTTCTTTACGAAGTATCGAGTGAACACTTTATAAATTGTGTGTACTAAGTCTTAGGCTGTCAAAACCTTAGTTAAGAATATCTTTCGAGTAACATCGACTTAAGGATGCATGTATGTCGTATGCCTTGATTATTGTTATTATTAGTATATTTATCCTTAAAACAATAATACAAACTTAATATTATATTAAAATATAAATTAACACGCACCTAACGTAGTATTTCAAATTCATAATCGAAATTTCTTATTATAACAACCTAGTCAGTAAGATAAATCAAAATAATGTAAGCATTTAATAAATAACAGCCTATTAACGCACATTTCAGTAGTTTCTCACAAAAATATTGTATCGAAAATTTTATGAATTATACGTAAAAAAATAATATGTTAAATAAACGCTAACATTCTCATCGCTTTAAGTGTACCTATACTTAATTTTGTTCAGATAACGAATGTGTCGTACTTCATATTGGCATTTTTTGTGAATTATATAAAAATAAGTATTAATATAATGATACGTTCCACGTATATTGTAAGTTGTAATGTATCGCACCGTTACTTAGGTATCATTCTAGTGCCAATATTAGTCCTCGCATTTAAAATATTGACAAGTGGAAAATAATCGTCGGCTTTACGAATGAATTTCATTTAGTTTTATTGATTTTTTTACCACTGAAGAATAGGAGAAGAAGCCAGTTAAATAATTTCAATATCACATCCATATTTATGAAAAAATATAATGTGAAATAATTATTTGCTTAATGTCTCCTTTGTTAAATTGTAACAGTGACACTTGTCGTTTTATTTGTAAGATAAAATAAATTCTAAAACTAGTCCATGTTGTATTGAATAGTGAAATAATTAAAAAAGTAATTTAAAATAGTTATGCTATTGTCTCGCAAGTCTTGTGTAAGTTAAATTATTTCAGTGATACCACGCCTGTTTTCTTTACTTCTTTATCTTAATTAAATCCTTTGTAGGGAGTGATAAATTCGTATTCATAGAAATAAATGTGATTTGTTTCACCCAAATTTTTAAACATTTTCAATGTAGTTTCTAAGAAATAAATGCATAAATAAAAACAAAACGATGTTTAATTTATAAACCTTCAAAAACGCCATCTAGCGTCCAATAGTTGTACTAACGAAACAATATCGATATGTTAATATTAATAAAACACTTTTTACCGTACATATCAAGGTAGACAGAGGGTGCCTAGGAAGCTAATGTTAAGACACTCCGTTTCAATTAAAATACTTCCGATCCCCCCCACTTTCCACCAAATTCTGGAGGCATTACGTGTTGAGTGGCGGAACTCAACGCCTGCTTTGCCTCGTCACCAGAGCGAAGAAATGAAAATATTAAATATTTCATTTCCTCGAATTGGATATGAACCCACGTTTGTGCCAATGCCCGCCTCGAAAACACTTTAGAAAGAAAAATATCTAAAAGTAAATATCATATCGTCGTAGCGCAGTGGTACAAGCGCGTGACTGTAAACACGACTGTTGTGTGCTTGTGTTGTGACTGTTGTGACTTCATATGGCATTCTACTATTAAGAATGTGTTATTATTTATTAATATTTTAATTTCTTCTTTTCCCTCGAAAATTCGGCGGAAACTGGGGAATAAACGTGTTCTAACATTATGATCCCTCTGCCTACCCTGCTATACGCGGGATACAGCGCACACACTTAAACCCAAATCCACACATCCGCACACGTCATTCATTATACATCCACACACTTGCACACAAATCCAATTATTATACATGCATACATGTGATTACATATCCATCCAAATTTATTGAGTTCATTATTTTTAAGTCTTTGTAAGTATTAATTTAATTATTTATTTATTTGTATTAATTAGTTTAGTATAATGTCAAATAGAAATTTTTCCTGCAACTTACAACGAAATTGTCAGATTGTAGCTATAATCAACGAATTATAATTGTAGAGATAAGAGCTGCAAAGATTCAACTACCAACAACCTAAAAAAGGATAAATCCGCCACTGATAATATATAAGTAGTAAAACTAATAATATGCTGTTATTATAATAATTAACTTATTATAGCTTTAAGTAAAACTTTAGATATTCATTTCAAACAAGTTCACTGAACTGGTCAAATCATTTGACCGCAGTTCCAGATGCCTCGATACTGTTGCCATGACGACCGCGTACAAACAAACAATATACGTACGAATGACCAAAATAAGTTGACACATAAAATCTAATAAAATTATCGTGCTTAGAGTCCAAGGTGTGTGGTTCTTGACAATCAACATATGTATATTGAAAGGCTTATTCTAAACACGTTTTACAACACAAAATATAACTTTCTTTACTACTATAATTCGTACATACAATGTTTTATTATACGATACGGTAAACGATAAACGATAAAAAAGAAAAATCATAATTTTTTTTATGTAATATTTTAACCTTAAGATTTGACTCAGAGTTGAGTCTAAGTTAAATTTATTAAATACAAAATACATTATGTACTGATAATCTTATTTTATTTGTATTTTTCAGCGTGGTTTTTAATACTGGCTTTCTTTTCGTAATACCTATGTTTTATAAATGTAAAAGTTATGACTCGGGTAATCTAGACTTATTAGGCGATGAAAGATTAAATCTAACCTTCGTTATATAATGTAAGACTTTTAATTTTTTGTTAATATAAAGAAGTTCTTTTTGGCTAAATGTGATTTAACCTGCCTGATAACCTTTAATATAAAATTCAACGCAAAGGTGTTGAACTCTACTTTCACTCTTTTTCAGTTTATTTTAACATCAGTTTCATCCTTTCACTCACTAATCTTTTTAAGTTTCAAATTTAAAACTTAATTAAATCATCAAATTCATTCTATCTAGAAATAATATTCTACTTAGAACCCGTAAGTTTTTTAATAGTTTGTCATACATTAATTATCCCTCTCTGTTTACAGCTTTTCAATAAGAATTTTCTCTTCTTATCCATTCTTCGTCATTAATGCCAAATAAAATAGTCCCCACAATTACTCTATGACATTGAACGAGCAATTTAGCTGACATGCAGTGATTACCTTCGCTTAATGGTATATTACAGCCTGTAAACTTTCACGAAGGTCTTAGGTATATGCGTAACCTTACATTGCTTAATGTTTTCTTAGCGGGCGCGGGACGGCCATAGCTGGGATGTTTACTTTCCTTCTAACAAATTAACCTTAGGTATTATAATAATGTGTGGTCGCTATTTCTATAGGCATTGTCTATATACTGTTTATTTTTTTATTTATTGAAATATATCCTATTGAAGTCGACGGACAACATTTTTAGGCCAGTCGTGGCGCAGCGGCAGAAAGTGTGTTGCAAAATCGACTTGTTGTAGGTTTGATCCACACTCGAGGAAAGGAAATATTTATTGACATTTATATTTTCATTCCTTCGCTCTGGTGTCGACGCACATCGCGGCGTTGAGTCCCGCGTTTCAACACGCAATGCCTCCAGAATTCGGCGGCAAATGGGAATGATGTATCTTAACACTAGGTTTCCAGGTTCCCTCTGCCTACCCTGCTGCATGCGTATAAACAATAACTATAATTTTAAAAAAAAATTATGTACAATTTTTATAACATTCATGTCAATCGTTCTACTACACTGTCACTGTTTAGAGTCACATCTGACAATGAATAATAAATGAATAATTGGCAGTGAAAAGTTACTGCAAGTATCTAAGTTTCTACTATAAGTTAACTATGATGATGATAAATGTAAACATGGATGCCAGTTAAAAAGTGAGCAATTTAAGCGAATAGGTACCTACAGTATCGTGAGCAACCATTGACACGCGAGATTTGTATCAAAAATGCAATAAAATTTTATTATAAACATAAAATAGTGACACATACTATTGATGACTCCTGCTTCGCCCGTTCGGTACAGATGTAGTCTGTGTCATGTACATGGCACAGGCTAAACTCTGATTGTAGGAAGATTGTATCTAAATATTTCAGATCTATTACGTGTATTTACTTCATACGAAGAAATTACGTCACTGCGTTCTTCGTCGTTTGACTTTATGGGCTACCACAGAGTTAAACACTTCTAATTAACTATAAATATATTCAATTTATTTTTTGTTAATTAAAAAATCTTAACTTTAATAAATCTAATTCTAATTCTAATTTCAATCTATAAAAATCATAATATCATATCATTTCTACACTACGCTACGCCTGAACTAGGAGCATCTTGTTATATTACCATGAAATTGAAAAGAGCGAAAAATATATTATTTACCTATCGCCTATAATACAAATATATTTCGCTAATAGAAGTTCTAGTTCACTGACACTTTACACGTTACACGCAACCCCGCTTCAATATTTATGGGGTTTCTTTTACAATCGCTAAGACATTGACTCCAATTTACGTATATTATAATTCTTGTTATAGAACTTATGACGGCAATGAACTTGATTATAGCTTTCGTTTTCACTATCTTATAGTAGGGAAAGTACTTTAAGAAATAAATATAAATTCAGTGGTCAATAAAAGTTTTCATTTCAGCTTTAAGCTGTATTCCGCTTGCAGCAGGGTGGGCGGCCTGGTAAGAGACCGCGGCTCCCCATTTTCTGCCGAATTCTGAAGGCATAGTCTGTTGAATGGCAGCACCCATCGAAGGGCTTTGTCTGAACACCAGAGCGAACAATTGAAATTATTAAATATTTAATTTCTCTCAAGTGGAAATCGAACTCTCAAGCTGGCCTCAAAAGTTTTTTTTGTATTTTTTAACGTTTACTATTTCTTTCGATACTGAAAGGTTTACAGTTTACTGTAACTAGACAGGTTTTTATATTCAAACATTTTTAGAAAACAAATAATCTTATTTATATTAATCATTATTACTAAAATCTAGATATTTAGGAAAAAAAGATCATCATAATTATATATAGAGAACATAGTGTTCACATAGTGAACACAGTAGACTAGTGCCATCTTAATACTAGGTTCCCAGGTTCTTTCTTTTCTGTTATGTGCGTGATACACCTTGAAACTAAAAAAAAACATATTTATATATGTATGCATACTACAATGTTACTAGATTACAAACCCGTAGTTAGTCGAAAGCTTTCGTAGTTAAAAATGTGTCATCAAAAATATAGACAATGTAGCTTCTGGTAATTCCAGTTATTTGCTGCCGGCGCGGGCGGAGGGTGCTCACGACTAGTTTACATACAATTTCTATGAGCACGCTACGTCGTATACAAGTACAAGCTGCATTAGTTTGGCGTAAGACGGAAAAATGCTTTAACTTCTTACCATTCTTCTTCTTCTTACATTAGCAAAATCATGTTAGGTCAATTTCATTCAATATTTTATCTAGACATCGCTATGGCGCAAAGGCATAAGCGTGCGACTCTAAATACGTCTGTAGTGGGTTCGATTCCCACTCGGGGGAAATATAAATTTAATATTTAAAATAGGGAAGGGAGTGCCTTAATACTAGGCTTCTTAAAACAAAATACAATAAAAGCAATAGTCCAATGGTATTAACATCACCACTAAAAATTTTATCACCACTTAAATTGTTTTATTGAAAGAAATATAAGAGCTTCAATAAAACAGTAAGTACTGTGCTTACATACCTATATACCTATGTTTTAATCATAATCAATAAAAGTAAAGTGAATAGTATCTACAAATCTCCTTCTGTATTACCGGAAAAACTAAACTTTTTTGATACATTAAATTAATAGACTATTTTGATTTTTAAAGAAACGGTTGCCAGGATATTAAGCTCAGTTATATTGTTTTTATCGTAATTTATTTATAAGCGGAAGTAAAGTAAATTAGTTAAGTAAATTTAGTTTAAACTTTAAATACACTCTGCTCCCCACGTTTTGGTGCTTATATATTTCAAATACTAATAAAATATATTTGTTTAGATTTTCTGTTTCAGGGTAGCCTTTTCTAGTAGCCCTTATATCCTTAATGGTGGTGGGCGGCACGTGGCCAGTGGTCAGTCGCGCCGCGGCCGCCGGTCGATCTGTTGACATGGGCTAAAGCAGCCGCCATGACTGACGATATACCAGGTACGTTCCATTTTCAAAATTTAAAACTTTTATTACAGTTTTAATTTTTCTTCTTTATAATAAATAGGTACAAGATTGGTACTAGAAAGTTTAAATATTTTTTTACAATCTGTATTTAACCAAGCCAAGCATAAAAGTTAATTTGTATGTAAAACATCAATAAAGTTAATTATGAATCTAATTATCTAATTTAAAGTTTCTATTGTGGTTTACATTTAGGTGGCGATATATTTTATATAACTTAAAAGCTAATCAAAACTATTTCGAACGTTATTTTTGTTCTCCGACGTGTAGTGTATAGTATACCTAATTACTATCGATTTTACTTGCACAGTGAAAATGGGTCATGTTTTGTAAACAAAATGATTTAGTTTCTTCTAACAACATATATTGTATCAAAAATGGTTTATATTGGATAATTTTACAAACGTAACACGTATATATATATACATTTTGATAATACTTATTTGTGTGTTAAGTAAATAATACGTACTTTTTATGCTCGTTTTAAATGATTTAATTAAAGATGGCGTTTCTTTCGCTTTCGCGTTTTTTTCTTACATTTACACAATTAGCCATAAAATCGAGATCACACATAAAGTGCACATAACAGGGTAGTGGTATTTTTTAACAGCAGTTATATTTAAGTTTTACTAAGTGTTCTAAAAGAAGAACCTTTAGATTAGACAATAAGGAGAACCTTATTGTTCCATACCACTCTATTGCCTTTATTGAAATAAGTATCACTTACAATGTCCGTCATAGGCTAATCTTTTATCTTATATGAACTTCCCATTTAATTATGCAACCATTAAATTTAACAGCTGTCATATAAGTATGTATTGATTATATCGACATTGAATATAAACGCCTTCAATCAACTATCTCAGATATTCTGCTACTGTAGGTACCTCATATTAGCCCTAATATTATTTTTATAAATCTTTAACATCTCTAAGCCATTTTCATATAATTTACTTTAGTTAAAAGGCACTAGAGATATAACACTTATGACCTCCATCGGCCATCATCGATGTCGTTATTGCTTCTGGTACGTAAATTTTTATTATAACCCCACAATATTTTTGTCTTCGAAACTTGGACCTTTTTTGTTCTTCGAAGGCTTGCAACGTTACTCACATCTCTATGTTTATCATAACATTTTTACTGTCGATCGGTTAAATTTATAGCGAGCATAAAATAAAACAATTTCATAAACTTCATTTTATTCATTCACTCATTAATAGCTACACATTGTCTAAACATAACGAATAGAAAAATCTCAAAAACAATTTTATATACTTCCGCATATAGTAGGGTAGGCAGAGGGAACGTTAATACACTACGTTCTCGTAGTTTTGAATTGTCTCGAACTTACAATGTTTAAAATGAGATGTTATTCCACTGCGAAACAATGGTTTCATGCTCTATTCATTTTAAGCTATAGTTGTTATATGGCAATAAGCGTGAAACATGCAACGGTAATATTATAAGCGTTTCGGAATTCTATTATTTTGCTCTAAACGCCCACTATATACTTGTACTTAATATAATAGTATTATTTATATTTGCCGTATAAGAATTAGCATGCAAGCCGCATAAACTTAGTGAACGATCACTCAGAACTTTATTTTATATGCAAGCAAAGACGTACTCGAGTGGCGGTGCCCAACGCTTTAACGATTTTTTTATAGTTTCCCGCTGTATCCCGCACCTAGCAGGCTAAGCAGAGGCAGCCTAGTATTAAGATACTTCGTTTCCATTAAGACACTTCCGTTCTCCACTTCCCGCCGAATTCTGAAGGAATCTTTTTTGCGTGGTGATATTCGCGTATGTACGCCGCGTTTTGCATCTAATTTATATATTAATTATCCGCTACTTTTGAAACCACCACAATGTCGTTCTATCAGTCGGCGAAGTACCTGTGACCTACTTATGTCGTGCACTAAAGCTTTCTCTTGACGGTGGAGTTTTGATTTTTTCAACAGTAATTAAATCATAGACATATTTTTTGAGAAATTAAAAATTTAAGCATTTGTTTCATAAATACGAATAAAATATAGGTTCTTTTACATGGAACAGCTAACAAAGTCGCATACCAAAAATTTGATACGTCCAGACCCATAATGGATAGTGTTGTTAATATTAAATTTACACTTTGTAATTGTAGCTAACTCTCGAGACTCCAGTAAATCAACAAACTAGAATTACGACATGAATTATTTTGCTTTAGTAAGCCAAATTAATTCAGATCAAATCAACTTCACGCTGTATCCCACAACCAGCAAGGTAGGCAGAGGGAACCTAATACTCCGTTCCCCATTTTCCGTCGAATTTTGGAGATACTGCGTGTTAAATGGCGGAACTCTACGCCGAGCTTTGTATCGACACCAAAACGAAAAAATTAAAATAATAAATGTTTCATTTCCTCGAGTAGAAATCGAACTTACGAGTACCTCGCGTTTACAGTCACACTTTGTGCCCCTGCGCCACGACTAGCCTCAATTGATGATTGATGATTTGAATTATGTTTTTCTGAGGATCTTATTTATATGGCTAGTTTCATATAAACTAGCTACTTACGACATTTAATGTAGGCACTGGAAAGTCGTCGGTACGTCATAACTCATAACTAATCGCCTTCACGAGCGTTAATTCAGCTGAACAAAAGAAAGCTAAATTTCGACTACGATACAATCTCGGGCTTCAGTCAGGCAAGGTCAAGGATAGAGAATGGCTAGCCTGATAGGTTTAATTCTAGATTATAGTCTTAGCCTTCTGTATATGCCAGTCAACACGCAATGCCCCTAGAATTTGGCAAAAAGTGGGAAACGGAAGTGTGTTAATGGAAAAGGAGTGTCTTAACACTAGATTCCCAGGTTCTACTTATTCTACGTACGGGTTACAGCGTGAAGCTAAAAACATATTTAATATTTTATAGACAAGTATTGCGTATATTTTATTTTTGAAACACCTTTATAAAAACAACAACTCACTAACTTATAAGCTGAACGTAATCGTAGAATGTTATCCATTCACATTTCCTTGAATCTCTCACACTTGACGGAGTAGACAGGAAACCTTTGCGTGGCAGAAGCTGACTGCGGACAGAACAATAAAATATTTAAGAAATAAATTACTACCATTTTTTTCCATAAAAAATCACGTAACCGTAATTTATTTCCTTCGTAGAAACCATTTCCATAGGGTTTATTTATGTTAATTTTATTACAAATAATAGTGTTTGACGTCATATGAAAAGGTTAAAAAGTCAGCGCTGAAATAAAACGCACTTTCAGAGGGCGTTGATGTATGGCGTGCTCTAATCATAATGGATATCAACATTTACATTACAATTATAATGTCAAAAATAAGAAGTAAGCAAAAAAATATATTTATAGACGATGCTTCGTAAAGCTTTAGGTAATGGATTCCTATTTCAGATTTCAGTTAATATTCAACTTCGTGGCACTTCATAATATCGAATTTTGCAAATGAGTAAATGTAATATTAAAAAAGATAGTCCAACTAAATTTCTTGTGCCGGTTCTTCTCAGGTCTTAGGCAATGACGTTAGTGGTGGTACATTATTTGACGTTCGAAAAGGAGCATGTAACTTATTATTACCTCTTCTAGCTTCACGATGTACCTGTAGTGTGGTAGTCGGAGAGAACGGAGCGCCAAACGCTACGGTCTCTGCATACCTCTTCCGCTTCCACTGTCATCGACCTCTGCATACCTGCCCTTCCGGAGGGTCCTCTTGCTTTTTATGTGACCTTCCTTTTTATCTAACTTGTTATTTTAAAAAAAATGTTTGACAAAATCAAACCAGACTTTATATATGTATACAAATCTAATAATTTCGAATTCTACGAATGAATGAATGGGTCAATATATACAAATCTAATATATGTAAGTATACGCTACGGTAGACAAATACACAAATGTGAGCGCTAGGTTCAAGGCGACCTAGTCGATACCTACTCCCTGTATTGAATGCTCTATTACGGTTATTGATCCTGAAATGAGAAGGATCATTGCGCCAATTTCATCATTCTTGAACAATAAGTAGAACCAAACAAAACTCAAACCAGCTTCACGCTGTACCCCGCACACATCAGGGTAGGCAGAGGGAACCTAATATTAAGACACTCCGCTGCCCACTTCCCACCGAATTCTGGTGATATTGTGTGTCGAGTGGCGGAACTCAACGCCGCGCTCCTCCACCTCGACACCAGAGCGAAGAAATGGAAATATAAGTTTAAATGAATATTTCATTTCTTCAAGTGGGGATCGGACCCACAACCAGTCGCGTTTATTGTCACACTTTGTGCCTCTGCGCCACTACTGGCCTCTATTCCTTTCAATATCTATTTTAACTTATTTTGCTTACATCTTAGGTCTTGTGTTTATGCCTACGGATAAATCATAAACTATAACTGTTACTTAATAAATTATTTATAAATTCCATGTATTAATATGAATTAAAAGCCAATTACGGCGTTCATTAATGTATTATACATTTATAATTAAATGAATAAAATATAATTTTGGAACATATGGAGAAGACTCATTTTATATTTCAGATACGGGTGCGGTGTTCACCTTCGGCAAGTCCCACTTCGCCGACAACGAGCCGAGCCACTTCTTTATCAAAAATGACCCCATAGTCGCGATATCGTGTGGGGACGAACACAGTGCTGTCATTTGCCGTAAGTAACATTTTTTTTTAATAAAAAACTTATAGTCTTGTTTTACGCTTTTGGCTTTAGTCAGCAAACAGCATGTTAGGCAGAGAGAACCTAGTGAAATATGTTCTCCGTTTAAGAATCGAATCCACAACCGCCGCCCTTACAGTCAGACGCCGTCCCACTGCACCACGGTGTACTAGATGAATAAATAATCAATTAAATAATAGAATATTGTCACTATATATGATAAGCTCGAATAATTTATCTTCATCATCACACGCACACTAATACACAGACACCCATGGGGCATTTTATCTTATTTTTATTTTTATATTTTTTTTAAAGATTATGTATCTTTTTATTATATATGTATCTTTTTTTTCTAATAACATAATATTTAAATGATGTGTAGCTCTGTACTTAGATAATTTCTTATAAGTAGAAAACTGTAATTGGCTTTATTTTTTTGTACAAGTTTTTTTTTATAATTAGTAGTTAATAATATGCTGTTGTTTTCTGTATAATAAATAAATAAAATAAATAAATCATCATTCATATCTATGAATGAAAACAGCATCTCAAAGTCGATATCAGACTTGAGAGCCATTTATGTATAAATAGGGCCATAGAGTCGAGATCATTAAAATGTGATTTATGTATATGCAAAAGTGAGATATTACTGATAAATATACCTATATGTTTTACTATATTTCATAAAATAAACATTGAAAACTATGCGCTATACAAAAATAAAAATATTTTTTACATATAATTATGTACTTGAAATAGACCCTCGAGCTTAGTCGGAATAGCTACTGCCCTTGTCATCGTAAATTATGACGGCCTCATAAATATTGTGTGCTCGAGTGATAAAATGTTCATTTCTATAATTTATTCACTTACAAGTACTTCATGGGAAGCGAAACGTTTTTTAGCTGAAGAATAGAAAATAGTGAATTTTTCAGCTTCACGCTGTATCCCGCATGTAGCAAGATAGGCAGAGGGAGCCTTGTGTTAAGACATTCCGCTCCCTATATTCCGTCAAAATTTCCATTTGAGTGAGGAAACTCAATGCCCGTCTTTGCCCTGTTACCAGACCAAGGAAATGAAAACATTAAATAATTTATTCCCCTGAGTGATAATCAAACCCACAACCGTCGCATTTACATTTGCACATTGCCACGACGGCCTCGTGTCTGACTTACATAATATTATTTAATAAAAAAATCTATCTATTTCAGCCTGCATTTTTCATAATACTTAATATTAATACAGCGCCTATACACATAAATATATTCATTCTACAGAAAATGGGCGCGTATTCGTATTCGGCGCTAACGCTTGGGGACAGCTGGGGCTCGGTCATAAAGATGAGATGACCCGCCCCAGCTGCGTGAAATGGCTGAAACCCCATCGAGCTATGTTTGTTGCTTGTGGACGAGCGCATACCATTTTTGTTACCGGTTTGTATACACATCTTATTTTCTACTAGCGGCCTGCCAGCGGCTTCGCCCGCTTGAACTACATGATTATTCATTTAATAAACAGAATTGACTGACAGTCATATGTGTTGATATCAATGAATAATTTAATTTACTCGTTCAGAAACAGCCTTAAATGTAATGCTATTGATTTGGATAAGGATTTATAACATTCTTTGTAAAATAACTGTAATGATTGCATATTACTAATCCAATATCGAAATCGAATTCCAAATAATTAAATGAATCGAATAACGAATCGAAAATATTTAATTGAAATATTAAATGTACAGACTTTTTTTTAGAAATCGCATAAGCCTTTTTATAAAAGCTTTTTCTACTATAACTATAAAGAATATTAGTTATTATGTGAAAAATTTAATACAATTCAAAAGCTAATATTAAACAGGAATTAGGATTTCATTTTCTTTTATATCTTTAATATCTCTTAAGTAAGCCACTTTCAGTTTAGCCCAGAAAATTAAGGAATCAATGAATCAATGAATGAATCAATAATAGTCGAATTGTTTTCTTCATAAACTAATTACTATATGAAAATTATTATGATTAGGTACTTTTATATTAAAATATTTTTATATTTCCAGACAGTAATACAATTTACTCGGTGGGATGTAATGATGAAGGACAATTGGGTACTGGGGATATGGAGCACCTCAGTGTACCTCAAACCGTTGATCTAGAAATCGATCAGCCGATTAAGCAAGTGTCTGCCGGCAGCAATCACACCGCTTTACTTACTGGTGATTTATTTTAAAAGTATACGAATCCACTACAAATTAGTATTGTATCTGGCAATGACAACACTACATAGCTATAAAAAAAATCCAGGCCGTCGTGACTCAATAACACGGGGTGTGGATAGGATACGGTTGTGAGTTCGATTCATATTCGGGGAAATTAATTATTTCATATTTTTATTTTTTCTCGCTCTGTTGACAAGACAAAGTGTGGCGCTGATGCATTGCATCAGGCATACCACTCAACATACTTCTTGAATATTGGGTGGTGCGAAGAATGTCTTAACACTAAGCTTCATCTGCCTACCCTGTTATATGCGGGATTCAGCGTGAATAGAAATAAAAGAAAAAATACTTCTTAATCCACAGATGATGGACGCGTATTCGTTTGCGGGTCCAACTCTGAAGGTCAGCTGGGCCTTGGCGAAGATACACGGTCTTGCGTCAAATTTACAGAATTGTCTTTTATGGAAAAAATCGCTTTTGTGGAATGTGGATATTATCATACTGTTTTTATTACAGGTATTACGAAATAACATCTTATATAAAAACACTATTATTACTAAGTCATACCTAATAAAAAACTAAATTTTTAAAAATATTTGCATATTGAGTTTCTTCCAGCAAACTCATCTTATTGCGGTCTATTTTTGTATATTGTAATATCTTATGCACATTTATAACGACCACTTCGACATTTTTTTTTAAATTTAGACAAAGGTGCAGTTTTTGTAACCGGCGACAACGAAAATGGAAAACTCGGAATACCAGAGAGCCCTACCACGGTATACGTACCTGTAGTGATACCTCTGGACACACAAATAAAAAGCGCGTGTTGTGGCGCTAATCACACTTTCCTCTTATCTATGGACGAATCGAAGATCTTAGCTTTTGGATCGAATGAAAAAGGACAGTTGGGTATGTCGAAGGAAATGGAAACCGTTACGGAACCTTCAGAAATTGATATGGAGAAGCTATTTGATGGATACCAGCTGAAACTAGTTGCATGTGGTGCGATGCATACTGCGTTTGTAACAGGTCCGTATTGCAAAATATATGTTGACGTTTTTTTTTTGGTGTACTAGAATAATATTTACAATATCATATGACTTTATGTATATATAAAACAGGGAAGTCACTGTCTCAAACAATCAGGTTAGGAGTTATTTATATAGTTATTCTCTTAACTGTACAAAATGTAAATATTTTTTTATTTAGACAAAGATATTTATTTTGTGCCCACTCGAGGAAACGATATATTTATTTAAATTTATATTTCCATTTCTCTGCTCTGGTGTTGGGGTAAAACGTGGCGTTGAGTTCCGCCACACGTAGTGCCTACAGAAGTCGCCGGAAATGGGGAGTGTCTTAACACTAAGTTCCCTCTGCCTACCCTGCTGTGAGATGCATACAGCATGAAACTGTTTTGTTTATTAATTTTAAAATAAAAAAATCTATATTGGTATATTTGTTATACATGTTTACGTTTTTGCTGCATTTTATAGTATAACATTACGGTAAACACTATTCCATTCATGAACACTAGGAAACTAGGACTAATTTCTTTATATATTCATTTCTTCAGCGAAACAAAACTCGAATGACTATATATAATGATTTTAAAAAGTCAATGATTTAGATTAAATTTATTTATATTTATTATTTATTCTAAAAAAAAATTAGAAATATTTTACAAAATATATAATTTCTAATATATAAAAGCATAATTAATTATAGTTAAATTGTGCAAATCACATTGCAAATATTACAGATAACGGCTTACTGTACACATGTGGCGAAGCGCGTCACAACAAGCTCTGTTTGGAGGAGGCCGATGACGCCAATAATTCAAACGAGGCTGTCCACGATCAATACTCGCCAAAGAGGGTCACCGCCATGAATGGATTCATTGTAGACAATGTAGCATGCGGCGGCTGCCATACTTTACTCACCGCCGTTAAAGGCTCTAATTCCGATTTCACAAATAACGATTTTAGCGTTATAAGCGAAGAAAATAGACCTATAAGTCTAACGGAACTACCTCCCTTACAAAAAATCCCAACTATGACTAAACCAGACGAAATTAATCTCGAAGATGTTGCTAATTCCAATATAAAAAGTGATACTGATAATATAGTTGCAAATGTTAATGGGGAAACAGCATCAATCGACTCACTGGAAGCAAATGTCAGCGGATCTCATATAATACAAATAAATGACTTGGAACCTGATAACATAAGTACACATGGTATACCAAACATTGACGACGAAGAAGGAATAAAACTTAATATTGATAAGGCCATCGATAATACTATGAAAAAAGTAGACTCTGTACTCGAAAAAGGGGAAAATAAAATGGAAGACATATCAGCAAGCGCGGAAAAAACAGTTCACACACAGGTGGAGGTCGTGGAAGAAGTATTTAAGAAATCAGCCGATGGGAAATCACCCAGCTTTCACATTGGCGATACTAAGATCTTAGACGTACCGGACAAAGCATTAGAGATTGCAAACTCTCCGCCACCTAAATCACCGATCGTACAAGACTTGTTAAATATACCAGATATATCACAAATGAGTCCAAATTTGAGTAAGCATAGTGACGACGGCCAAAAAAGTGAAACTGGGCAATCTGAAAACGAAACGATACCTTGTGGTTCTGATAAATCCAGCCCATTAATGGGCAAAACTAAAACTCAAGCAGTTATGCCTATTGTTAGAAGTGAAGATAACATCGATTCACACGATGAACCTGTTAATTGTGAAGATCATGAAGTTGTTGTGAATAAAATAGAGGAAAAAGGTCGCTTTGCGCGTATATTCCAATCAATTAAAGACAAAGAAAACTCTTGTATGGGTAAAGGAAAAGTCATTGAGGAAAAAGTTGTAGGTAAATATTTAAAATGTCGTATTACAATAAGGATATATAATATACAACACGCCTATAATAATTCATTACGTTCTTTACGTACTAAATAAAAAAACTATGAATCTAAATTGTTTATTAGTCTATACTTGTTTGTTACTGTAACGCGACGGCACAAGAGTGTGACTGTAACGCGACGGGTGTGGGTCCGACCCCAACTCGAGGAAGTGAAATATTTATTCACGTTTATATTTCCATTTCTTCGCTCTGGTGTCGAGGCCAAGCGCGGATGTGAGTTCTGCCACTTAACAAGCAATGCCTCCAGAATTCGGCAGAAAGTGGGGAACGGATTGTCTTAACACTAGGTTCCCTCTGCCTGCCCTGCTGTGTGCGGGATACAGCGTGAAGCTGATTTAATTTTTAATTTAGTCTGTATCTGTACTATTAATCTTTTAAACTTAAATGAACCTTGAAACTTAAGAGTTCATACTCGAGATATAAGTAATCCACATATTAACTAAGATAAATATATTCGTGTTTGTATAGTATACATAGGTATCATTAAAGCTTCATTATAAATAACGTGACTATAAATATTTAAACTTAAAAGAATATAGCAGTTCGTATTCTTTTAAGCATATATATAAATAAAATTGATAAAAAATATAATATAAATACTTGTAAAAATTGTTTACAGAAAACGTACACAAAGGCATTGATAACGCAGAAGAAACTGTGCACAAGATAGAGGAAAGAGTGGAAACGGAAATACGAAACCAAACAAACTCACGAACTTGCACAATTTTATAGACTCGTTACAGTAGTTCTCGTCTTATCAAATTAAAAATGTTTAAATAAAATTTTTATTCTTAATACCATGTTGATTTTTTTTTTTATAGACTCATGAAATAAAAATATTTTATTAGTATATAAATTTATTATTTAAAAAAAAACAAGTATGTATACAATTCTATATTAATTTTGACACCGTGTTACCCAATAGCTGCCGCATTCCCTTCATTTTACACTGTATCCCGTATATAGCAGGGTAGGAAGAGAGAACTCATTGCTAAATACTCTTAATATAAGAGACATTGCATCTTAACACTAGGTTCTCAGGTACCCTGCAATGGACGGAATACAACGTGAAGTTAAAAAATAAAGACACTTTGGAAATATTCTATTTGTATCATAATTCAAATTTTGAGCAATGTTACTATATTAAATAATAAGTACATAATAATATAAAAACATAAGGTCATTGATTAACAGTTAAATTAAACTTAAATAATGAATTAAATATTATATTATTTTATTGTAAAATCTTATTGATTAAATATTTTATATCAAAAATATCACATTATAGTGTTGTTATAGACATATATTTCTAGCATACATTATATACTATTTAGTATCCATGTACCTTATTACTAAAGCAAATACAAAACTTTAATAGCAAATATTAATTTGTGCATTTCAATCAATAAAAATATACCTGGAAAAACAAAGAGAGACAGTAATTACTGCTTATGTCAATTCTATAGTAGTTTTACAAAAATATAGATACAATGACAATTATGACAATGGACTACGCAACATTGATCTTTTGACTTTGTAAACACCAAAAATATTCAATAATAATATAGTATAAGCAAAACTGTAGGAACTACTTAATACTTATATAGTATATAAATTATCTGTGCTGTTGTGCTTATGAAAGTTTATTCTACCCTGAATACCAAGTTGATCCTTCAATGTCTGTCCAATTTGCATAATGGCTGCCCTATTGCGTAAGTCAGATACCCACACACCTGAAAGAAAGCAACGCAGCTTCTGTAGTGGCGTAGTGGGTGAACAAGCAGGGTGCTTGATACTCTTGAAATCATCATCATACAATTTTTCTTTTAAATCTTTGTTTGATGATTTGTCGATAGATGACGGTTGATGGGCGATTATGTAATAGTCATTCTCACAGTCTCTGAATGATTTTCTGTTTCAAACGATTTAAGTATCTTTGTCAAGCAAGGTAAGCGGATACTCCAAGAATTTTTGTTTGAAATTTATCAAAAGTTATTTAACTCAATATGTTACATACCTATTTTACTTTTCACTCGAACGTTTACAACTGCTCCGCTAATAATGTCTGAATGTTGAAAATTTTCACCGATTAAAAGAAGAATCTGAGAACATAGCGAATAAATGCTTCAATTAGAATTTACATACTTATAGCACTTTATATAATTACCTACCAAAGAAATTTAATCAAACATGTCCATAATTACACATATTTCAATTGGTTTTACATCATTGGTGATCATACATTTAAGCATATATTTAGGAATATGTATCTATAAGTTAATAATTATTATATTATTATATTATATTAATAAGATTGGACTACCATAGTCGTTCAGTTTTATGTGGAATTAAAGTAAGTAATAGATTTACGTCAATAGACTTTTTATTTGTTGTAACTATAACACCATCGTGGTTCATTGGGGCAGGGTCTTTGCCCATGCGATGGTTTTAAGACCGGTCCCCACTTATACTTGCTAATATTAAACATTATTTTCATTTCCCCAGTCTGATGAGCATGGGCGTCTCTAGAGATATTTTCCAGGGGAAGATGGGGTCCTGCCACCAGGTCCACCTTGTGTCTGCTCTCCTCTATTCCTACGCCCATGCTGAAGAGAAGAGGCACGCGCCATTGTCTTTGAAAATAAGCGGAACACAGGAACAGACTTTGAATACTCCTTGCCTTTCCTGCTAAATAAGCTTAACATTAACTTACTACAAATAACCAAATGCTGTCAATGTTAACGTTTCGCTTCTTATCAATACTGATCAGCCATCTTCCACCAT
This sequence comes from Heliconius melpomene rosina, assembly GCF_056956725.1. Taxonomy (NCBI): domain Eukaryota; kingdom Metazoa; phylum Arthropoda; class Insecta; order Lepidoptera; family Nymphalidae; genus Heliconius; species Heliconius melpomene. The sequence goes on along the minus strand of NC_140401.1, from coordinate 1,415,193 downwards.
TTATATTCGCTGCGTCTTCCCACATTGGGCGTATATTATTTTTAAATATCGCGTAGTCCTGTCCTATACTAAGCTCTGATGGTACTTTCATGTGGTGGTATAAGCTGAAAGAAATGTAAAACAAAGTGTGACTGTTAACGCGATTGATTGTGGGTTCGATCCCTACTTGAGGAAATCAAATATTTATACAGAATTATAAAAAAGGAAAGCGCGGCGTTGATTTCCGCTTCGCAACACGCAATGCCTCCAGAATACGACGGAAAGTGGGGAACGGAGTGTCTTAGAACTAGGTTCCCTTTGCATACGCATTTGTGTGGAGGATATAGCGTAAAGTTGAAAAACGTTTAAATTATATTAATATTTTCTCGGACGCCCGAGACCCTTTGCTTTAATAATAAGCCTAACTTATTAATAAACTAACTTACTTAACTTGAGGCCGACGTGGCGCAGCGGCAAAAGGGTGGGTAACGCGACGCTTGTGGGTTCGATCCCCACTCGAGGAAGCGAAATATTTATTTACGTTTATATTTCCATTTCTTCGCTGGTGTCGAAGCAAAGAGCGGTGTTGAGTGTTGCCACTCAACACGCAATGCCTCCAGAATTCGGCAGAAAGTGGGGAATGGAGTGTCTTAACACTAGGTTCCCTCTGCCTATCCTGCTGTGTGCGGGATACAGCGTGAAGCAGATTTTTTTTTACGCAAATAAATATTTGCCCAAAGCACAGCGTTGTTCTTGCGATTTCCGTCACATAATACGAAAAGTAAGGTATGGAGTAGGAGTGTCTAAACTTTTATGACGTAGTACCCTCTGTCCACCTTGCGGTGCGGGTCACGGTGAGATACTGCTTTTTTGGGGAAAGATTTTAAAACTATTGTTAATTCCTAAAAGCCTTAAATTTAAATTTATTATTTATGCATTAATTTTGTATAAAATGAGCTACAGATATAATTTTGTATTTTAGGGTCCCGTAACTCAACAGGAAAAAACGGAACAATTATAGGATCACTTTGATGTCCGTTTGAAAGTCTGTCAAGACCATTTATCTCGAGGTCGCGTGGAGGTAGCAGATCTATGGTCGTTTTGAAAAAATCAAGCTTTTAAGTCAACGCAATCAAAAGGTACGAACATGAAATTCCCTGGGTAATCAAAACCTATTGGGACAGTGGCGTAGCTAGGGTATTTGCTGCCTGGTGCGGCTTAGGACTTGATGCCCTTTAAAATGGTCTAAAAATACCAGATTCAAAGTGTCTTCTACTCTCACGTAGATCAAGCGTCAGACACTAAAATGTGACATTGGCTACCTTTAAAAAAAATTATCGTCGACTTTGATGCCCCTTTCCTTTTGATGCCCCTCGAACCCCCCTAGCTACGCCACTGTATTGGGACTTCTCTTGGACCTACAGTAAGGAATTTTCGCAAAAGGTAAAAACTTACAGTGCAGTTAATAAGTCTTGGCAAAAATCCGAAAAGTGTGTGTGTGGGCCCGTAAAAAGTGTTTACAATTTAATTTTATATTGATACAGAATATTCATGTAGGTTTTATATTATTGTCTTATTTAGAATTCAGAAAACACTTAGTAGAAGTAAGATATCTATACTATAATATAATAAAGCGGAAGAGTTTTTTTGTTTGTTTGTTTGTTTGTTGGTTTGTTTGAACGCTAAGATCTCTGGATCTACTGGATCGATTTACTTTGTTTTTGTTTTGTATGAAAGCTGCATTCTTCAGAAGTGCTATAGGCTATACAATATAATATTACACATATATACTAATAAATTAAAATACTTTCTAATTTGACATGCAATTTATTCTGCCATGTTAATAACAACCGTCGTCGCTACGCGACCGCGTTCGTTACCACGTCATTTTGATATTCATCCTTATGAAAATAAATATAATAGTCACTTTTAGCATTTCACCTAGATTGAAATTATATTTCTATAGAAATTATCCTATATATATCTTATAAAACAAAGTCGCTTTTTGTGTCTGTCTGAACTTTCTAACTCTTCTTCTTCTAAACCACCCAACGGATTTTTATGCGGTTTTCACCATTAGGTCGAGTATTTCTCAGGGAAGGTTTATATATAGTTTATTATTTGTACATTCTTATGTAAATTAACATAAATACGATAAATGTGTATAAAGTCCTACCCGCTGAGACACTTTGGCGCATGCGCTGCTTTAATGGTAAATACTACATGAAAAAAATGTACTGGAGTATTGTTCCTCTTAATAAGTTCTACAAAAAAGTCCGCGATGGCATATTCGTATCTTTTAAGAATAACGTGTAGTGATCATATTTCTGTCTAAAAATAGTAATTTCAATATATTTTTATTGTGAGGGATATTTCTCCATAATGGTATTAATCCTTATCCTTTAAAATACTTTATTAAATTTCTACGTTAAACGAAGATAAAATTTGCTTTTTAAAATATTTCGAAATTGCGAATAGTTTTAGAGAAAAACGCATTTAATTATTGCACATCACGCCGTTCACACATCAACTGTATCGAGTCAAGTTTCACTTATCCCTTACTCTCAGCATATAAATAAGTATATTAGTTGGCCATTTAATGTAGATCAAAACTGTCTTTTCTGTTTTTCATTTTAATAAGTACTTTAGAAGTTGTTACAATATCAAAAAATCCTTGCTGCGAAACGCGCCTCGCGACGTTATGCTTATACAAGCGAGTCCGCCGCGCCCGCCTGCCTTACACGCATCGGTGGTTCAGTGGTAGAATGCTCGCCTGCCACGCGGGCAGCCCGGGTTCAATTCCCGGCCGATGCATTCTATTTAATTTTCGTCACAGACAGCCACGTAGTGCTTGCTTTTCATCAGGGACAGAATACCCTCTTCAGCATTAACCACAAGCTCGAAAAAAAAAACCCGCCTGCCTTTATAGCAACGAAGATTTAGATGCGTTTGCACGTATTGGATAATTCGAGTTGAATGTATTATTTAATGTCATTTAACTATCTAAAAATAGTCATTTAAATATATTTTAATAAGTACTTGAAAAGATTAGTATCACAGATATAAAATTACGGTACCTACTAAAAAATCCTTGCTGTGTAAAACAATTGGAAAATCCTTATTGAAACTACGAAAATGCGGGTTGCATAAGGGGTTTAATTAATTTTCACATTATCTTAAGTGATTTGCAAACATACATTATATGAATAATCACTAGTATTCTTATATTTCAAGCAGGCGTAGCCGCGTCCGGGTCCGCTAGTTATATAATATAGGTATAAATAACATCCATTGTAAGTTTACCTAGACATATCACAATAAATACCGCTTACCACCAGTAATCTTCAACAGTGCAAAATGTCGTCAACTCCACAAGATTATCTTCCCACGTGCGCTCCTTGTTCGTAAACATCCAGAAATTCCAGGTATGTTCTAGAGGATGTTTGATTTCTTCTATTACTTTAGAATCGTCTTTGTCGTTCATCTCTACCTGTTAAGAAGAAAATTATACCATTATTTATTACTATTACATCCAAAACATGTACTTCTGTCCATATTTTATCTGTTATTTCAGAAAACATTTAAAAATACAATTTTGCAAAAGCAGTACTGATGCATTAGTCAAACTATCTACCGAGTAATTAGATAGAGAACAGGAACGGGAACTTTTCTCGATTGGGAATCGAACCCACAACCTTTCTTGTTTACGACTGGCTGGGCTCAACTTATATTAGATTTAGGTAAATAAACAACAAGCAAGCAAATTATTACCAACTCAATTGAGATCATTCAAACAAAATGGCATTCGGTGAATCATAGCCATTAACGTCGATGCACTGACCACAAAGTACGTACCTAATGTGGAGTAGGTACGTGATAAAGGAACGATATTGTTCGCCGTAACGATGCGAAGATAACACATTGTGCCACGATTTTCTATTGTTGGGGTACTTATTGAATAATTGTGCTATTTTATATCAAATATAAATATTTTAAACCATTTTTTTTTTCAATAATTACATATGATAGTGTGCTATTTCAAATTATGGTTCCTATATATTTTAACACTGTGATGCAATCGGGGCGAAATATCATTTTTAAATTAAAAAAATGAGATTTAAATATCTCAATTTTTTTAAATGTCCAAGCAAAGAAATTCATAATTTTTTTTAAGATATTTCTGAAACTTATTTTAAAAAATATACAAAGAATATAATAAAACAAACTAAAATTAATTACGTTCAAAATAACTCAATATTTTTAAATTATATTTTTGCTTTATTAATAATTAAATATTTTCTTACTTGGTTATCCTGCTCTCCAGCAGACATATTGTAGGCACTAAGCAGTCTATTGTTGTAATCACCGTCAACAACTGTATATGTATGAATTGTTATCTTCAACGGTGGCAAATAAGCAAAGCCCCGTTTACATTGCCAATGTTGCTATATGTCAAGTTTAAAATTTATTTTTATTGCAGTAATTATAATGTAATATAAATAGATTTATTTGTTTTAATATTAAAATATAATTTATTTTTTGCAAATAAAAATTTAAATCACTTCACTTTTCTTTACTTTTTCTGAACTCATTATCTATAGATTAAATCAGCTTCACGCTGTACCCCACACACAGCAGGGTAGACAAAGGGAACCTAGTGTTAAGACACTTCGTTCCACACTTTCTGCCGAATTCGTGATAGAGACATTACGTGTTGAGTGGTAGAATTCAACGCCGCGCTTTGCCTCGACACCAGGGCGATGAAATGGAAATATAAACGTACATAAATATTTCATTTCCTTGAGTGGGGATCGAACCCACAACTGTCGCGTTAGTCACACTTTTGGGATGTTGTGCCGTAATCTATAGATTACTGATCACTTATCGAGAACACAGGGCGAATGTTTTCTTTTTGTATTTAAAGACTATAATTCTATACAAAACAAAATGTGAAGCAAAGATGTATGAATCTAGATGCAAAATTTTTGTAGTGACAAATTAAACTTCTTCGTATTTGTAATCTAATTTTATTCTTTTTTTTTTAATTTTATTAAAACTAACTGTACTGTATTTTAATTTTTTATTATATTATTCGTTGCAAAATATCGAATAGAACTTTGTCAATAAATATTATTCAACTGAAGGTTTATTTATAATGGGGGTAAACTAAAACAACGATTTATTTTAGTACATTTTATACGAAATACCAAAATATTTTTTAATCAATAGACACAAACATCAATTTAAAAGAAAATGTTGCAAAGTTAAATAATCAGATGGTGCAAGTTGTTGTTTCTATGGAGTGCTCCGGTAACATATAGATAAAAATTAAAGAACAAAGTTGCCAGGAACAAATATATGTAGATTATTTATAAAAATCCTAATTCTATGTGACCTCAAACATACAAAGCACAGCTTTAGTACCAACATCAGACTTCCATTATCAATTTACATTGAATTATTTTAATGAGTAACATAACTCATTATTATAATAATGAAACATCAACGTAAATACCACTTCTGTTAAATAAAACTTTTATATTCTATAACACTATAATAAATATGACCGTCAGTTTTTATATTATAATCTTAGCATCATTATAGTCCGCGGGCAATAAAATTAAAGAAATGTTCGCCTTTCTTAGCACTAATAAAAAAATTAACTTCAGAAATTATATTTAATGAAATTAATATATTTTAAAAAGATTTAATATTTTTTATTTATTTTGGACCATATAGAAATGTAATTTTATAATGTAATAGTTTAATATAATGTCATATTATTATGTGTTTAGTTTACAAATAATTAATAAGTATGATCTAGACGGTGTACAGATTCTTAGTGGCAGAACTGTGCTTGACCATAGTGTCTCTATGGAGTTGGAAACCAATTTTCCCATGGATGCCGAGTTGCTCTTTTAATTTTCTGCCTATTTCCAAATTAGCTTGTTGCTTCGATGTATCAGCTGTCCATATAGCTGAAACATAATTTAAAACATTAGTTATATGAAACAACATTTACAAAATAATATAAGTCCAGTTGTGGCACAGGGGCACAAAGTGTCACTGTGGAAGCAACTTGTTCTGGGTTTGATCCCCACTCAAGGAAATGAAATTTTTATTTATATTTTCCCATTTCTTCGCTCTAGTATCCAGGCACTACTACTCATGGACAGTAAGATGCTGCCCCACTGCACTAAAATGGCCTCTTAGTTATGAAACTACAAATATTTAAAGACCATGTTGTAGCTATTTTGCTGGTTAAAAAATACGTATATTTTTTATTTTCAACCTATCAATACTTGATTAAAAACGAAACATTACATACCAATTATAATAAATTTAAAATTGATCATTGCTTACCGATTTTATCAATTTTTGCTCTAATATTTACGACTGCGCCGCATATTTCCTCAGAGTGCTCGAAGTTTTCACCAATCAGAAGAAGCACCTGTTTGAATATAATATATATTATATTAAATTAATACAAATAATATTATGTTTAAGGTAAGAAACACGTGGCGATGGCTTCCGAAACTAATCGGCATCACCTTTTTATGCTGCCTAAAAATTTAACAAATTATGAAACTGAGTGTCTTTACCCCAGGTTCTAAAGTGGTCAAATTATATAAAATGTTTATGTTACATGTAGCCTATGTGTGAATCTGATGAATAAATTGTGAGTGTCCTCACGTATCTACCATATTTGATTTCATTTTGTTCATTTCCCTGTTCTGGTAGACAAAGCACGGCGTTGAGTTCCATTCCTCAACTCACCATGTCGCCAAAACTGGACTGTCTTTAAAGAATTTGTGTTTACTATGTACTTTCTATCTATCCTGCTATGTGTAAGATAAAGCTGTTATGCTAAAAAAAATGCAAAATCCAAAAAATGCAGCAAAGGCAAATCAGTATAATCTGAAAACAAAGGTTTTACTTTCATTAACAAAACCTTGATAAGAAATTATCAATCAGCTTATAATATAATGAAATACATTAATAATTAAATATAAACATCTACACTAGATTTCTTCTGTCTACTTTGCTATGCAGGAATAAAACCTAAAGCTTCAAAAATACTAAATATTCAACTTAAGCTTACAACATCAAGCCAGAAGCGATCCAAGTCCGAATTTCTTTGTTTCTTCTCGAGACTTATTAACCAGCGCCCCCCCATTTTGTTGGCGTCGTCCTCCCACATGGGGCGTATGCCTTGTTTAAATACTGCATAGTCATGGCCTTGACGAAGCTCAGAGGGTAGTTTAATATGATGGTAGAGTCTGAAAATGATAATCATAAAGGTATGGTGTGTATATGGTGCAAGTTTTAAATTTAATTGTATGATAGAAAGCAATATTAAATGTTTTTTTAGCTTCACACTGTATCACACAACAAGCAAGAGTAAGGAAAAGGAACTAGGGAAGCTAGAGTTAAGACACTCCATTCTCCATTGACACTTCCATGCCCCATTTTCCACCACCGAATTTTAGAGACATTACATATTGAGTAGCGATACTCAACACCTTGCTGTGCCTCGGTAACAGAGCAAGGAAATGGACATATTAAATAAATCATTTCCCCAAGTGAGAATGCAAATCCATTGAACCGTCACTTTTACAGGTACATGCTTGTGTCGTACTCAAGGAAATGAAGTTTTATATTTTCACTTCTTTGCTCTGGTAATGAGGCAAAGTGAGGCATTAGTTCTGCCAGATATTAGTGGAAATTAGGAAATAGAAGTGTCATAAACCGATTGGAGTCTTAACACCAGGTTCCCAGGTTCCCTTTGCCTGCCCTGCTATATGCACAATACAGTATGAAGCCAAAATAATTATAAATAACTATTTAGAATAGTTAAAAATAAATTCAGTATTGGACAAGTTTGTCCATGAATTTATTTTTAATTAAATGTTTAACCTGAAAACTGGCCTAAAAAAAGTAATTAAAAAATCTTACGATATTTGAATAATTGCCTAGAACATTATAAGATCAAGTTTAACTAGATGTGATTTGGTTGAATTACCAATAAACCTATATATTTATAATAAATTTTAAATTGTCTATAATTTTAATTTAAATTATGTCAAGTAAAAAGCTTTGTTTGTAAAATTTGCCAAGTAAAATTACATAATAAAATGAGAAGCCAAGCTACTGCTTTAACATATTAAATTAAGTATTAAGTTCATGACTTGTAAATAGGATAGTAGAAAAGTTCACAGAATATGCTTAACAAAGTTATCCAAAACAATATATTTATTCCTATAAAATGTTATTACATATGTATTATGGTTATGTTTATATACATGTATATATTTGCCTATATGTTTATATTTACTTATTGTTATACTCAGTACACTACATTTAATGCATTCTTTCTTCTACCCCAAGATTGCCTAGGAGATATTGCTCAACTAATGCTGCTGTGCTATTTTGTATATAATTATAATTTATGAAATTTATGAAAAAAAATTGAAATGAAGTAGTTGGTGTAAAATAAAAATGTATTTTTCTTTAAGTTTTAAACAAAAAAATATGGCAGACAGTAAAAATAGAACTGTTTCATGCACATATATAATTTATAAAATATGTTTATATATTTTACTTTATTACATTTCTTAAAAAGAAAATCAGTGTATACATATGGAAATAATAATTATATGGTAAAAGAAGATTAATACTCACAATGTTCTTTTTTATTATTATTAAATCAAACACACCATGGACATTGGTAGTGTATTCTGCTCTTTTTCCATTTATTTATTTTTATTTTGACGTTTTTATTTATATTTCAATACCCAAGAATATAACTTTTTTATCAATTTGACTTATTTATGATTATTTAATATGATACACATACCTCCAGAAATCTTCAACTGTGTCAAACGATGTTAGTTCAATTTGATTCTCCTCCCATGATTTTGTTCTATCATTATCATAGAACCAGAGACTCCAATTGTTCTGAAGTGGATGTTTTATCAAGAATTCTGGGGGAATTTCTGTGTTAGTGTTGGCTTTGCTCTCAACGCCTGCTGAACCCTTGAATACACAAGTCATATTTAATGAAATTCTAACCTATACTCCCTCTCAAAATATAAACTATTCGTGTTTATAATTTAGTTTAAATGTCTATAGCGCTAGATACGCAGCTTAAAATCCGAAAACCGATAATTTATTAAGGGTTTTATAAACAGAAACCAGTGTTGTAGTGAAAGTTACCGCAGCCACATCAGCAAACTGTAGCTTTTTAGCGTATACACGTTAAAGTTTAAGTTAATATGAAGGTATATCGAAAATATGAATCTTAAAATAATCTTCTACCTACCTCAACTTCTTCAGCATTATTTCCAGCCATGTCACAAAATCTTCCCTATCCTCGATTCTTTTTACAAAAGACAGATAAAGTGTTGCTATTCTATTATAATTTATAACATGATACAAACAGATTAAACATTAACTACTAGTGAAATAAAAAAAAGTATATCTGCAGAGTATGAATGAGTATGATACGTGAAAATATTTTTTGCTAGTTAATAATTTAATATAAAATACTAACTTTCCGATGTAATTTAAGCTAACTATTTGTTAGATAAAATTAAGTATTTCAGAAATAATATTTCCCGTAGATTATAGTTACTTTATTACTATTATTGCTGTAAGCAACACTGTTTACTATTGTCAATTTGTCACTATATAATAGCTAACAAAGTTATGCGAAATTGCAAATCAATTTAAATCACCTGAAAGCGTCGCCTTCTTCTTTCTACAGTTTCCTTATAACTGAGTTTGCCGGTCTCCGTCCAGTTACTATTTAATAGTGAAAGTATTACGCTAAAAAGATACAAAAATGTCAGTTCAAACTATTCTCTTGGATTTCTCCATGGATGCCGCCCGTTTAGGAGACGAGAGCGGACAGAAAGCTGTATTTAGTCAATTAGAAACAGTACTTAAAGATTATGTACCAAATCTCCTATTAGCCGCTGATATTAAACTTGATGGTGGATCACTGAAACTGCTGACTGGAAAGAAAGGAACTACAGTCTCCGTCAGGTTATTTGACCGCGGCCTTGTAACTGTGAACATTGAATATTACAAAGAAGACAACGAGGAACCACTAATCAATTTCAAGGTTAGCTCAATTTGACTAAAATAGCAACGCTACAGTTGCGCGATCACACTTTATTAATTTTAAGTGACATTTGTAGCTTCAAATTAAATTAATCTTTTAATTAGTCGAGTTAAAATAAACCTTTTTATTTCATTGTATTATGTAATAAAGTTATAATTTATTTAGTTCAAATTGTTGATATGTGCAATTGTATTGAGAAAAGAATTAAGGTTGAGCAAAGCCTATTGTTTTAGTGTTCGAAGCTACTGGAAAATTCAGTGAGAATGTCCTTGGAGTGTGACAGACTTAAGCTTTTACCAACTATCAAAAGGGGTTATAAATATGATGTTTACTTGACCAGTTCAGGTTGGCCCTAAGCTTTACTAATATCACATTGATACTATTTGCACAGTAAACTATTTGGTTTTATTAATCTAAAAGATTTAAATGATCTCAAATCAATTCAATTACAACAAGTGGTGTTCTCTGCATTTGTATAGTTAAAGTTAGATATTAGTATTTTTACATACCAATATTATATTGAGCTGAAATGAATCACTTCATCAATGCAAGCTGGTTTTTATGTGCACTATATACATGTAGAAAAATTAAAAAGGCACCCAAGTTACATGTATTATACATACATACTAGTAATAATAATAACTAGGTGTAACTTGTTTTAATATCAATTCTTTTAGTAATTTATTCAATGTCTATAAATTTTTTTTGTTATTATTTTATTTAATTTCATAAGATAATATTACTTTTACAGTTATAAGCATTAAACACACTCATTCCCACTTTATTGGTTTGCATGGTTCTTCTTAGACTTTTATATAGTGACAACATGCAATGAATCTTCCAGTAATCAGCGAAGATGCTCAACCTTACATTCTATTAGATAATTTGCCTTTGCATGTTTTATGTTATCATAATTTTTTTTATCCTTTTTTTTTAATAGACAGCTAAAGTATTGGAAAGTCAGCTGAGAAAGTACATATCAGCTGTAAAATCTCAAGCATTTCCAACTATAAAACGTTGCCTATTTGGCAGGTATTATCCTACATCGGGTAAGTAATTTTTTTACAAGTACTCTTTTCATAATCATTGAAAATGTTTACTTAGAAATGCAGTAGAAGAGTGATTATCCAAACTGAATGTTGATCAAACAAAATACAACTTATCTCCAGCTTTGCTCATTCCGATGACTTTTCTTGGCATTAGTGCACATTTACTGACATTTGGTTACACTCAATTATATTTCATAGAAAACACTATACATTAGAAAACTTTACTATGTAAATGTAAAATTTTGACTTAATATGTCTCAACATCTTTCCCAAAATGCCTAATGCTTGCTGTGAAATTTGCACTTAACTTATTGACTTATCATTTACTTTATTAAATACATCAGATAATAAAGGACCTATTACTTTTTTTATGAATTATTCTCAATTTTTATTACAGATATTATGTATGTAAATATAGTTTTCTTTGTATTCCTATAGACAAATGTATATGGTGAATAAATACAGTTTGGTTGTCTGAAAATATTGGTTTTCAAAACACCCAGATCCCTTAATTTGAATAAGGGGTATTCTACTGTGTATTAAAATTTTATATTATAAATAGCAATGTCCTAGTTTTTATAAGTCTTCAGTGGTATTACATGCCGAGAATAAAATATTAAATCTTGTTAGTTTTTAAATAAGCATCAATTTAATTTGATACATTATAATAATAAGATAAAATTAAATGACAGGGTGGGGGTATTTTTTTTTTCATTCTGCTAATGCAATACATCATGTTGAGTGCTAAAATGACAAATATGAAGTTGAAAAAATAAAGTAATAGTTCAATTTACACTTTATTTTTATTTTATGAAATGTACTACTAACTAAAAATGCAAGAAATAAAAGGTTTTTTGTTTTATTTATTTATTATTTATAAATACATTGGTTAATTTAACTAATACTTTTTCTAGTCACATAAAAGATGGATGTGGGGACATTTTATTTGGATTTCATTTGATCTCCCAAAATTTTTGTAATAAAACATCAGTTTTGTTTTCTATACATTATATTTGCATTGGTAATATTTTCAGATGAAAGGCTACTAGAATATGATATAGACGGAGTAGTGTTTGATGAACAGTCATCCTTCCAGAAAGTTCAAATTGTACACTCTAAGTCATTTGGTAATATGCTGGTGCTAGATGATTTACAAAGTAAGTTAATATTGAATTATTATATTGTAAAATTAGTAACCTGCTTGTGGCTTTGCCTATTTGAACTATAATTATTAATCTATTAATATGTATTACTTTTGTTCTAATATCATTATATCATATTTTTTCTTATATATCTTCCATGTACAGACACTGATACTGATACTGATTTTATTATAAGTATAGATAGATAATGTTCTGTTCTGTTCTGTTCTTTCTATTAGATAATGTTTAGTTTACTATAGTGTCAATGACATGAAAACATTTTTATAGTATATTAGTTGTGTACTACGAAAAATAGTCATATCAAAATTTTAATATACCAAAATTTAAACCCTGTTAATCTGTGGTTTGATTAATTAAACTATACATTGTCATCACAATACTCCGAAATCATGATTATGTTTAATATTTTAAAAAATATATATAAATATTTATATCCATTTTTAAAAAGTCTTAATTCTCTAACTAACATTATCATGAATAAAGATCATTAAGCGAGACAAATAAGTAATTTTAAATTAACCAACTCGAGATTAAAAAAATATATATATTTCACATGCAAATTTTCAACATAGCGTCATTTAAAACCACGCCTTTTGGATATCTTCCAAGCGCTCTAGCCAATTAACGTGTACGTCTTAATCATGCCGCGTAGAATTTCTTATTCTTATAGTAATTATACTTTATCTTATTCTAATAGCAATTATACTTTATAATTAAAGTCTGGCTTTTATGTCAAATGGAATTTTATCTACAATATTTATGCACATTTACACACGATGTCATGTATTTAAAAATTATAACATTATATTCAAACATCAAAATTAAATTTCAAAAAAGTGTTTATAGTTCGTTTGTTTTCTGATATTTAATGGAAATTGTTCACATTTTGAGACTTGCTTGTTGGTTGGCGAAATCCAACTTTGGTCTTCGCTGTAACTGTCGATTTTTTTACATGAACAGTTAAACAGTCGAACTCGGATAATCGAATCTATAAGGAAAAGCTGGTTAACTTAGTTAGTTAATTAGCTGGTGCATATGTAGCGCCAAATGGTTATATTAAAAGCAATAAGTACATATCAACGAAAATCAATGTTTATTAAGAAATTATTAACATTTTCCAACATACAATTTATACACATATAAATTACGTACGCATTTACGTACATATACATTTTCTTAGGTATCATTGTAGTAGGTTGTACAAAATAATAATCGCGGTTGATAGTCCGGATAATCACGAATCCATATAACTGAGGGCCGGGTAACCGAGTTTCTACTGTATATTACAACTAATATATCATTTTAGAAAACACATACATATAATTAAACATAGCAGGATTTCTACCCACACCTCTTGGAAACCGTCCGATCTGACCGTAAGATTTCATTAAGCTACGTCGAAATTTTTATATGTTTATATTTGTTACGCTTCCACGCTAAAACTACTGATACAGTTATCATGAAACTTTGTACACATATCTTTGATCATTTTTTTAATTTTAATAAAAAATATACATATTTGAAAATAAATATTATCTTTTGGCTATAATATAAAAATAAGTTTATGGGAGTGAAGCCGCGTTTCAGTCTCTAGTATTTAGATAAATTAACACAGCTTTGAAATAAGAAACGTCTATCATTTTATTTCTAAGATGACTTCACCTAAACACATTACAACGCCAATGAATCATTGTGACTTATATTCTTATAGCTGATAAGATAACAAAAAGCGTATGTTCGTTAAAATATCAAAATGAACTCTGTAACTTGGTCTATTATATGCAAATTACAATTAAAGTAATTGTAATTTGTAACATTTAATTTAGAAATCGTTAATTTTCTATGTTTTACATTGTTTTACAATGGCATATTACGTTCATTACATTAAATTTATATTGTAATAGTTATTTTACGCATATTTTATGTAGCATACATATTTTTATATAAAAGTTCTTTAACGTTTTTTAGTTTTTTAGCTTAACGCGGTATCCCTCAAATAGCACGGTAGTCAGAGTGAACATAGTATGAGGATACTCCGTCCCCATTTTCCTCCAAATTTTGGAGCCATTACGTGTTGAGTAGCAGAACTCAACGCCGCGCTTAGTCTTGACAGCGAAAGTAATGAAAATATTCAATATTTAATTATCTTCAGTGGGGATCGAACTCACATTTAGTCGCGTCCACAACAGTCTTACACTTGTGCGCCACGAGTAGCCTGAATACTAATAAAGGCCTAATTAATTGAAGATTTTTGAAAAGAATTAAATTATATTTCCCTATTTCACATAATGTGACTTTAGTTACGTAAATGATACTTTACACTGCGGACTAAACTAAACTAAACTGATAACGACGACGGCCTCAAAAATTGTATAATAATCACAACATTCTATTGCATGCAAATTTTAAAAATGTACTTAAAAAAATAAAAATATTTCATGATTAATGAATATTGAATGATTTTGTTACAGATATTTCAGAGGCTGATCTAATTTATACTGAAACTTTGATGCAAAGAGGCAAAGAAAGCTATGAAGGAAAGGAAATTGTCATTTTAGGTAAAAAATATAATCATAATATTGAATACGTATAAACGTGAATTTATTTGAGAGTTTTGTATAAATGGTATTAATATTAATAATAATTTTATTATCCATATGGTAGTGATGCTTGTAGTGAATAAAAAATTTAAGATCATATAATAAAAAAAATATTACTACATGATTTATATGAGTCGAATAACAAGCAAATATTTTTTTTATTTTTAAAGTGATTTTATTATTATTATTATTCACAGGTGGCGGCGACGGCGCTTTACTATACGAATTATTAAAAGAAAATCCCAAATATGTATGGATGTTAGAAATAGACGAGCTTGTGATGAAAGCTTGCAACAAACACCTCAAGTCTATATGTGGGGATGTACTTGAGAGGAGAAAGGGGCCTAACTTTGAGGTTCATATTGAAATAATAGGCGTTTCTAAGCTAAATAAACATAAAATTATATGTTAAAGTATTAAATGTGGCCGCTACGTCTCAAAAATTGTAAAAAATTGAGAATGGACGGTATTAGTAAGAACACTCATTATTGGACGTTGTTTTCACAGCTTTTATGTCTGTGTACAACTTGCTTAATGCGTTATTAGATATACATTATATAATATGAACTTTCTTATTAGCTGTATGCTCAGTATGCATCACGTTTCATCTAAGTAATCATTACTTATATTTGCTAACGAGAATTAAAAGTAAAGGCACCGTGGGGTAGTGAATTCGATTTACATTCGAGGGAATAATAGCTACACGCTATGTCCTGACTAAAAAGCTACTTTGTATGTTTTGTTTTACGTTTTTAGAAAACGTTTAAAAATTTGAACCCGCGAAATTGTCCCTCTTAGAAATCGTCGTGGACAGTATAAAAATGTAAAAAAAAATTCTTTCCAGATAATAGTAGAAGACTGCATGTTGACAATAAAGAAGTTCACAGAAGAGAACAAGAAAGTGGATTACGTGTTTGGTGACCTCACAGATATACCAATATCTGAGGCGGCCTGTGGTGAACTATGGGAATTCATGATTAATATATTAAAAGCCGCTTTTAATATATTGAAGCCAAGTGGGAAGTTTATGACGCATGTAAGAGAGTATTTTTTTTATTATGGGGTAGAGGTGGTGGATTTAAGTTGCTTTAAGGGGTTATCAGCTTTTTAAATTAAACCAGTTCACGCTGTATCTCGCACACAGCAGGGTAGGCAAGGGGAACCTAGTGTTAAAACATTCCGTTCACCACTTTCTGCCGAATTCTGGAGGTATTGCGTATTGAGTGGCGGATCTCAACGCCGCGCTCTTGCCTCGACACCAGAGCGAAAAAATGGAAATATAAATTTAAATAAATATTTCATCTCCTCGAATGGGGACCAGACCCACAACCAGATAGTTTTACAGTCATACTCTGTGCCCCTGCACCATGACTGGCCTCAGCTTTTTTCGTGTTCAGGTGAAACCAAAATGTGGTGTTAAGTTTTCCCCCAATTCACACAATATCTATATAACATATCTTGTTTTGATTTTTAAATATCTCAACATAAGATTTTTATTGATTTTATGTTACTCAAATATTACATAATAACATTGTAAGGGTAATGTGAAAAATATATAATTGTCGTATACAAAATTTAAGAGGCTACACAGCGGCACAGCGACACTCTTGATACCAAGACAACGCAACGTTTAGTGCGGCCACTTAGCATGTAATGCCTCAAAAATTAGGCGGCGAGAAGTTAAAAAGCAAAAATTTAGTAATCTATTAATGATTTACATATAAAATATGAATTTAGAATAAAAAATACTAATAAAAATTAAAATAAAGGGAAACGGTGCAACATCACCCGAGTCGCTCGAGCTATACGAACAAGTACTACAGAAAATGAAACCCGCAGTGACATTCGACAAGTGTAAGGCATTCGTCCCATCCTTCCTCGAAGACTGGATATTTTACCAAATTGCCTTCAAAAACCAAGAACAAGACCAAAATGAATAACCACCAAAGAATCCTAATGTTCCTTTACTAGTATTAATATTATATATGAAAAGTCCTTTATTCACTATATGCTGATTAAATGTAGGTCTCGTATTCAAATTGATATTTATATCAGTTAGTGTGAAAGTGGCCTTATATTTAACATGGTTATACAAATCTAAATACATTTTTCAGAAATATATTCAAGAAAATACTTTAAAGTAATTGTTGATAAGAAGCACCTGTTTTAAACTAGTCATATAGCCTATGAGTTAACTTAGTGCTTATAATATTTTTAAATATGCTATGACCAAAACATTTTTAACTTAACCATTTTAAATTTATTTCTTCAGTGTACTATACAAATACAAGTAATACATACTAGTGTTATATTTAAAAAAATACTTCACACAATGGCATATAAATAGTATCAGGAAAAAAATATATAATAAATAAATATATATTAATACAACTTTTTTAAGTTCATAGGAGCAAAAATACGATATGTAACTGAAAACATTCTTCATTAGAGACCATCCATTTAAAAATGTTTATTAAGTTTATTGGGTAGTCTATATACAGACGTCACAACATTTTTTTTCGGACGAAAAGACATAACAGTTCTTCTAAGAATAGACAAACTCGCGCCCTTTTTGAAGGCGATTTAAAATTCTTAAAAGCTAAAGTAGCAAATAAGTTTAGTTATTTCGAAGAATATATAATAAAAAAGAATAAACGAAAGTATTCATACTTTTATATTCATGTACTGTCTAATATCCGATTTTAAATAACGTCTCAGAAAAGCTATCTATTTGTGCAAAAATATTATCTAAATACATTAATAATTTGCAAAGTATTCCTGTAACAAATACACAGTTCAATTGAGACCTTTTTCCAGTTAAATTAGTTAATTAGAATTAACTTATTATTAATACTATTTTAATAAAGGCACTGACTGTTACACAAACTGGTACAAATTTTGTATTAACTATAATTTTTAGCTAAAATGGCTGTGACTTGAAAAAAATTGCAATGTCAATTTTTGATTCAAACAGTAGGTAATTATCTCAACTATTAAAAATTTAACTAATCTTTAATATTAAGCAAAAATTGCACAAAATAATTAAATTTAAATTCATGAATCTGTCAAGGTAGCGAGACAGCGTAAGCTGTAAGTGATGGTTGTGGTTTCGTTTCCCCCTCGGGAAATGGTTATATTTGAATTATTTATATTTCCCGTCCTGGAAAACAAATCGCGGGATTGAGTTCTGCCACTCAACGCACGATGTGTCGAAAATTAAGCAGTGCCTGGGGAACAGAGTGTTTTAACACTATAATATTTTTTAGGTTCCCTCTAACTTCACAGCTATAAGCGGGATAGAGCGTGAAGCTATTTTTATTAAAAATATGAATACGAGACCTTATTTAATATTACAATTGCAAAGTCTATCCATTTCATCTTTTATCAAAGCACCTAGTGTTATTATATTAATAGACTTAACTAAACGAGACACAATAAAAATATGTATTTTTATTAGACGGGTATTAATTATTTTATATGATATTTGAGCTGCCATTTAGTTGATAGATAATTGAATTATAATTGGACTAAAGTGGCTTAACATAATTATGAATTATTACAATAACCTGGCTATATATATAATCAAGTAGTAGTATATATATATACATATATATATATATATATATATATATATATATATATATATATAGCCATGTAGTTGTAATAATTCAATTTTATTGCAGCAGTATAATTTGTTTTAATGTCAGGCCACTTTTGCACCAATTCACTTAAAATATGACACAAATATGTATATAATTATAAATTAAATGTGTAAATTCTATGATATATTTTGTGATTGTAAACTTAAATTAATTATTACTGCTATTTTTTAGTATTGCATTTTTTTCCTAACACAACTAAAAAGTATTATAGATTCTAAGGAGCCTTAGAAGTATTTAGTGCAGTTAACTGTTTGGACTACAATTTGTGCTTGTTTTTTTTTGTTTAATAAATAAAAATATTCCAATATATCTATAGTTTTACTTTCTTAGATTTATAATACATTCGCAAGGCTATCACATGAAAGGTCGTGTGGATGTCGAAGATTGCGGGTTCGACCCCAACTGAGAGGCCGGGTTTAATTATTTTCATTTTCTCGCTCTTGTAACAAAAGAAAGCACGGCGTTGAGTTCCATACCTTAACACGCAATATATCAAACATTCGACAGTCAGGAAATGAAGCGTGGTAACACCGGGTTCCTTCTGCCTTTCCTACTATATGCGAAATACAACATGAAGCTAAAGAAAACATGTTGATAATTATATTTTAAGGCTATCATATACCATAGCAAGGATTATAGGATTAGTTAATAATGTAGTTTTAAAACTAAATTTTAGATTTAGATAGATAGATTTTAGAACTTAAGTTCTGCAACTTAAAATGCAATGTCTAAAATCCGGGGGGAGTGTATGTCGGTTTCAGTGTAGCTGAATAAAAAACGCAAAATATTTTTATATACATTTTATTATCTTAAGTATATATAATAAAAAATAATGAAAAATATGAAATTTCATGTAACAAAATTAACATATCGCTGTTCAAGGCAGCTTAATACCATTGAAAACAGTCTCCACGGACAAAATTTATTTCTTAACATTTAAAATTAGAGGCTGGTGGCGTACATAGAGGACTTTTAAAGACTATACTTTTATATCTACATATGTTAATATTATAAAGCTAAAAAAGAGTGGTTGATATTATTAAGTCCGATAGCCCGTTTATTGTGAAAAGTTATATAATGTTAAAAGGTTCAAAGTTATTCACTGTACATGGAGCCAATGAGAAGTTATTTTTCGTTTGACCGTGCGCGTAAAACCCCATGTAGAAGCTGGAAAAAATATTGCTGTATTTGGCAAAGCAGGGTAGGCAGAGGGAACGTAGTGTTACGATACTCTGTTCCCCACTTTCTGCCGAATTTTGGAGGCATTGCGTGTTGAGTGGTGGAACTTGACGCCGCGCTTTGTCTCGACACCAGGGTGAAGAGATGGAAATTTAAATTTAAATATTTTATCTCCTTGAGTGCGGATCCAACCCACAACCAGTCGGTTTTACAGTCACACTTTGTGTCCCTGCACCATGACTGGCCTCAGAAGCTGATATTTTATAATTATAAATAACATAAGATAATATATCATTTAACAACAATTAATAAGTGCAATAACAAGAATTTATCGGAATAAGCATTCAAGTTAGCACACACCAATATTAAATACATAGATTAAGAAAGCTGACAATTGCATTGCAAATAATATAATATGAAAAAGATCAATCTTGCTATTTAGGAGGCAAAGTGCAACAAAAGATAAACAATATATGTACATGTAAAGAAGTCTTTTTACCATTGCTGCTCTTAGATAAGAACTATTGAATATTAAGGATCTATTAACATTTTTGTTTCTAAATATGTTCTTTCCAGTATTATTAAGTTATATCATCAAATTTATTTTTTATAGTATGTATTTAAACAATCTTTGAATTATTTCTATGTATACAGCCTCTAATTTTACATAATATTATGTATAATATTATCAACAGTTTATTTTTGTATAAGCTTAATCTATACATATATACACATTTATTCAGCCTGCCTCAACCTTGCAAGTCTTTGTGTGAGCTCATCTTGTTCTTGAGAAACAACTGTTGCTGTGCCAACTGATGTACTTGGTACTCCGGATGGCAGCTCCATGTTTAATTCCAAACTGAAATTTATTATAATATAATTATATATTTGAAATCTGTTTAGAATTTTTCTTATACGTACATACACATTAGACAAGATAACCAGTTTTAATCAGCTCAACAGATAGTTCAGTCATGGTTAAGTAATGGAAGGATTGTTTGTATATATAGTTTATTTTCTATAGATACTATGTTTTATGTTTATATATATTTTTTTAATATTATTGTTTTGTTTCTTTATTTTTAATTGCATTGTCTCTACACCGCAACTTGATTTTCATTCACTTCCATGGGTTGGCTGGAAGAGATCTCTTATAGTGATAAGCCCACCATTGTAAACTATCTTTACAATTTTTATTATGTCTTTGTGTATGTTATTACTTGCAATAAAGAATATATTTATGGATTATACTGTACTGTTTTGCAAAAAATATAATCAGTCACACACTAGCCCACTTTCAATGGGGCCTCATGAAAACAAAAACATAAAAATTTACTCAAGACCCAAAATGATAAACCTATTTATAAAAATTATGACATACCCAGCTTCATCAGCAACTTGTTGTAACAGATTATCCACATCTCCCTGTGGCACCGCAGTAGTAGTTGTTTGTGACATAGTGTTCTCCATGTATGATGATTGTACATCTAAGTCTTCAAATTGACTTTCAAATTTGTCCATCAAATTAGATATCTTCTCGAGATTCATTGATTTCATTGCGGCATCCATTGCTTTTACAACACCCGCCATTGAATTAGTGACCTGAATAAAATTTTCTCATTATACTACAATATTTTAATGAAATAAAAGCAGACTACTTTGCTTTTTCTTGCATGGCAGGGTAGGCAGCAAGATCATAGTTTATTTATATTAATTTATTTCAATTTCCCACTTCCCAATTATTTTTTTTATCATATTGTATGTTAAGTGGTAAAACTCAACACTATATTTTGTCTACTAGAACATGAAAATTAATATAATTTAAATTTAACCGATTGGTGATCTATGTCCACTCCAGAATAGTTTTGTGCCTACAACAGACATGTTATGAACAACAAATTTGTCTAAAAATATGGCCATGATGTCACCATTCCCTTGGTTTTTGGTTTGTTTTTGATTGAACTCACAATCATAGCATTTAGATTTAGATGCTGTAAAATGTGCCACAAAATCCTCGATTTATATTATTAGATATTTAATGTCTTTTTACAAAAATACTGTTTACCTTTCTAGTTGTTAATGCTGTCTGTACTCTGCTTGAGACTGCGTCAACTCTTGCGGACATTCGTAAATAATTTATAGCTTGATTCTTTTGTCTAATAGCATTTTCAGCATGAATTCTAGCAACTTCCATGTTACCTTTCTGTATGGCTTTCTTAGCCTTTTCTTTTTCTAATTTTTCTTCTTTTTCACATTTTTTTGAATTCCGCTCTAACTCTTTTACAGCAAATTTTAAATTAAATAGATGTTCTGTTTATATGAATTAAGAAATTAAAGTACTTTGGTACAAATGATAAGAAAAAAACAAAACTATAAGAAACTTTTCATGCAGATGCAGATTTCATGAAATATTAAAAGTATATTGCACAATGTAAATATAGGTATTATATTTAACAAACCCAAAACTTCTTAATCTTCTTATGATTACAATTATTGTTTCACTATTGAACATTAATTAGATTACTGTACAATCAAAACTAAAACATACTTAATGAACAAATTGCGAGAATGTAAAGAAAGTATCAAATAGTATATCAACTTCAAACATTACTTACAATTTTTTACACTTTTTTATTGTAAAGGATACTTTCCATAGCGGATGACGACATTTCGTTCCCCAGTTTGACGGCTTTATAAAAATATTTTCAAAGAAAGACAGGCTTAAGCCTTAATTTAATTAAAAATTCTTGTGAGTTTGAAAACTCGAAACAAATATTCACCCAGATGAGTCACAACTCTTGATGCAAGATCCCCAACAACAAATGATTTATGTCACTTTCGAGTTTTTCACTTAATTTAGGCAATTGTATGTCAAGCGATAAGATATTAAGAAAATTATTGAACTATTATTATTACTCCTTATATTTTATATGATAACATGTATTCGTGGTAGAATCAAATATTTATTTAATATAAAAAGAGAAATATGTGATTAAGAAATAATATGCTTATATTTAGTATTTTTATTTAATATAAGTATCCGATCATAATTGGTCTATGGTTTTTGTGCTTCATGTTGGTACACCGCTAGAACAATGATGCTGTCAAAATTAAAAAATATACAAGAAAAGTCAGTCATTGAATTGAAGTCCGAATTTGGATTTGGAAGGGAGAGATCGGAGTTGTGTCGAATAATCTGAAATAATTTCAGAAATCTTTATAGTTAATAATTTATTAAGAGTTATTTTAAATTTTTAGTGTTATTTTTCGATAAGATATACTAATATTTTTCGAGTTTTATCCTATTTATGAGTAACTTAAAATTAGTTGTATAAATTCAGTAAAGGTCGTTCGTTGGGCGTAAAAAGAAAATGGCGTGTGCTACACTTAAAAGAAATTTAGATTGGGATGGCATGGCACAAATGCCTTCTAAAAGACGAAGATGTGCTCCACTTACTCCAAGCACAAGCACAAGTCCTGGCTTGAAAATGGCTGAAGCCAAAAGTTGTGTATTTGGAGAGACCGTTACTGCGCCTGCAAAAATGACCCCAGGTTTGTTTATTTTTGTATACCTCAAGTCGCTAACATAAAAATCAATATTATGTGCTTGAATTACAGAATTTGAATTATTAAAATTTAATTGTATATGTAATAATTAGCCAGCTGTAATAGTTATCGCCATTGTTTTTTGATATCGTGAGTATTATTTTTATCGTGAAAGAGAGAGACAGGTGGTGCGTGATGACCGTTGGGCGTTTTGCTTTGTTTTTTTTTTCTATTTTCAACAAAAACTTTAAATGACAAAGACAGAATAAAGTGCATATTGAGCTGTTCATTGTGTGTTTAAGCAATCGTGTACAAGATGGGGTACTTTTTGTAGTGCAATAAACTTCTACCTGCTTTCGTTGTGCCCCGAACGCTGTTACAATAATGCATTGGAATGCCTGCCATGAGAAATAATAAAATTGTTTTTGCAGCAGTTTTCAACTTTTTCTTCATAAATGTTTTTGCTACTCGATACATTTTTCGTTTGAAATGATTCACACATTACTGTGATACACAATTTAGCAAAACAGCTTGAAATTATGACTTGTTCATTTAAAAAAGCAATAACTTGAGACTATCTATAAATATTAGTTATCAAGTTTCAATAAAAAAATATACTTTTATGTTAATTCTGAATATTATGATATAGCTTTATATCTATATCATATATATAGCTATATAACTTTCAGTTTTTGTATAATATATCAGTTATTGTAATAGTGTAAAAATATAAAATTATACCTCAGCTTATATTACTAACCATAAATGTAATGAATATAAAAAAATAAAAAGTATTGAAAAACAATAAGTTTGTTATAGTGACATTTAATATTCCTCATATAAAAAAAATATTTTACATAATGATCTTGTAGTATGATGTGAGTTAGCTCCTCGCCTATGATGAAACTTTGTGGTTAAATATAAGAAAATTAAATACAATAAGTTATTTAATTAATTATCATATTAATACTAAACTTCACCTATATCTGTGAATTACAAAAGAAAAAGTACTTTATTTGAGGATGAAACTTTCATTCAAATTATGTTAATTTTATTTAAACTTATTTAAAATGTAATTTAACAACATATGGTGTGGTATAGTCTACACTTGGTTAGTTATTTTTAGTAATATTATGTTTTTAAATAAAGTACAAATTTAAAATAAGAAAACAATAAATATTACAAAAATAATAATGTATTAGAGTGTTTCTAATAATAATCTCAAAATTAACAAAATTTAAAACCATACTTTATAAATAGACAAAAACATAAGTATCTCTAACTAGAGTAAATATAAAGTAGTTGCCATATACAGGACGTCCCAGGAGTCAACGATAAAACGAAACCAGGTGATAGACCAAGTCGTGACAGTTATGAGAAAAATATAAAAAAAAATCTTTGTCATGTATTTTTCATATTATATTGATTTTAAAAAATATCGGAAAAATCGACATCCTGTGATGGTTTTTCAAGTCCCAGGACTACAAATATTACTCTTTCTTCATTTTTTTTCTGTAATGTAATGATGAGTAACCCTTCTGTGAATTACAGTTTAAGATTGAAACATACCTGCATCAGTTTTCAATAAAATGTGGTGTTTTTGCCAAACATTAAATTCAAAATATTTACTACACCCAACTTTAACTGACTACAGGCACATAAACTAACCACATTCCTACTCCTCTTTTATCCTAATGTAATCTATTACAGTTCCTAATGTAATCTGTTACTGGATTATAAAAAGATCAATTTAATTCCAAAAAATCAATTTATGCTACCACAAAAACAAACTTACAGTTGTTGACATATAGATAATCAGGTATAAAAGCAATGTAACTCTATGCAAGTTTTACTCTCCCCTATATTTATAATTTAAGATTAATAAATTATTGAAAATATTGGAAATGTCACTTCTAATTGATTTTTTTTTAAACTACTAATCTTTTAAAGTATTTTAATGATTGTTATTATAATATCAATTATTTATTAACATTTACAGTATACTAGAAATAATGATTTTGTTACTTGGGGACCACAAATGTTAACAGAGTGAAGCCTCACAAGTACTAAGTTTGGACATGGTAAAAGTTTGGCTGGAACTGATCAAAGTTGAAACCAAATGTTTGGATTATTTGGATAGTTAGATAGTTGGATATTACAAATCTATTTCAGAGATCATGATACATATAATTTGCAGCCTTTATCTAAGCTGTTTTGACCTTAACCTTTTAACTAATCAATTTTAACAATTAAATTAAAACTCCATAGTGGTCATTCTCTGTAATGTATGAAATTATTAAAAAATAAATTAATAATTATGCAGACTTGAGTTCCATCATTCACAACAAGTTCAGAATGAAATTTCATAACATAGTTTTCTTGACTAGGATGGTTATGTGGAAATTTTGTTCCATAATGCTGTAAACAAAATAACTTTTTTTACGTTATTACCGCAAAGCTAATTTTATAAGCTATTTTCTTATGATTTTATTTACAGAGCGTATGATACAAGAAATATACGATCAGATAAAGCGGCTTCAGCGTCGTCGTCAGCTGCGGATGGCGTCGGGCGTGACAGCGTCGTGCTCGTCGTCCAGCGGCAGCGAGGGCGACTCCTCACCGTCACAGCGCTCCACGCATTCAAGGAAGAAAGTGCAGCACAGGGCCTTGTTTACTTTTAAACAGGTTATTTATTTTTTTATAACATTGTTTTATATGTTGTTTGTTAATTATACAGCCTCTGTAAACTATAGCAATTGACTCTGTTATGACACTAAAGTGATGTAACTATACTAGTAAAAAACAGAAAATGTTATTCTAGGATATGTCATGGTATTCAGGGGCTGGATACAAGATGGTGAAATATGTGTAAATAATTTCTAAGCCAATATAAATGGAATAATTTCTACAGGGAAGATGGAAGGTGGAAGCCCTATTAATTATCATCCACCACAGAAAAAATTGTATTGTGAATGAAAATGTGAATAGTTACAGAATTTTATGTTCTCTGTTATTTATATCTGTCATAACGTCTCAAAAGACGTTTAGTGTCGAAACTATGCCGCGCTTTGTTGAGCCGGTAATGAAAATAATTTTATCAGAGTACATTAAGTCACATAGTGTGACAAAGGTCTTTTGTATATTTGCTCATGTTTAATTTTTTAAAATAATTAGCTTAGTACCAAGAGTGTTAAATCCATCCGAATTCCTTTTCTTCACAAATAAATTCAATGCCAATATCATGAATACTCAAAATCTTTACCTACCGCCAATACCTACAACTCGATTTCGTGACTGAGGCGTGTGCGGCAGTGCACCTTTGATAGGTTTATGTCTCTGCGTGCGATATTTTTTATGAATTATTTTGTTTGAAAAAATCACCTTTTCATTTTTGGCAAAATCTCTTTTGTTTTAATTGTATTAGGCTTTTATAAAGTAGTTAAAATTGTGGTTTCTATTAAAGTGGTGATAACAAACTGACTCTGTATGAGCTGGCTGATTCATCTTAAAACAGCATAGTGCAGATATTACCTCATCTTGCTGCAATTGATATATTGCCAAATGCTTAGTACACTACTGCAGTCAACAAATTTAATTTTTCTCCTTCAACTATGAAAAATAAAATGAGGGCACAGTGGAACAGAGAATCTGACTGTAAAGATGTTTTGGGTTTGATTCCAATTAAGGGGAAATGACTTAACTTTATTTCCTGGCTCTGTCAAAAGAAACAAGAAAAAGCTTTGCTTTGAGTACCGCAATGTTTCGAAAATTGAACGGAAAGTAGGAAATGTGAGGATCTTAACTAGAGTAAAGCTGTGGATAACTTCTTTTCTGAAGATCTTGTGAGCAACAGCTCAATTAATTTATATTATTAATAAATTCACATTTCTCTTTAATAACTCTATTGTTTTCGTCTGATTAAAATTGTTTGATTTAAATCATAGTTTACATATTTAAGTATTTTCCTACAATCAGTTCTATAATTGCTTTGTTATAAATCAAGGTTGAAATAAAGTGATTTTGAATAATAAACACAAGGTTATTGTACTATTAAATAATAAATGTTTATTTCAATATATTCGGAAATTGTTCTTAATTTGATTAATAAACAAAATGAATATGTTTTAATTTTCGCTTAATAATACCACAGTATTTCAATTATTCAAGTCGAGCTTTCGCAAATTGATTAACTGAGAACAATTCATACTGAAGTTGCATTTTGTTTTTTTATTTATTTTAGTTTGAATTTAGAACTTAATTACTCCTGCCAGACGTCCTAAAAGTTGTTTAAGTTTTTTAGCTTTTATAGAAAGTGAGGAATCAATTTCTGTTTAACACTTTTCTCTTTTACAGTGGCACGCTTACGCTGCCCCTGTACCATGTCTGGCCTCTCAAATATTTATAAGTATCTTAATTTAAAAATTTTACAATAACCCATTTTTGTTTTATCCCTTAGATGCGTATGATTTGTGAGCGTCTGCTTCGCGACCAGGAGGCGGCGTTGCGCTCCGAGTACGAGGTGGCGCTCAACAACAAGCTGGCCGAGCAGTACGAGGCTTTTGTGCGCTTCAACATTGATCAGGTATTATGTTATTACTGCACCACTCACCCAGTAGTAGTAGAGTTAAATACTATGTTTAGTTGACTTGACTTGTTTCACATTGTATCCCGCACACAGCAGGGTAGGCAGAGGGGGAAACCTAGTATTAACACATTACGTTCCCCACTTTCCGCCGAATTCTGGAGGCATTGCGTGCTGAGTGGCGGAACTCAACACCGCGCTCTGTCTCGACACCAGAGTGAAGAAATAGAAATATAAATTTTAAATAAATATATCATTTGTTTGGGTGGGGATTGATCCCCCAATCAGTTGTGTTTACAGTCACACTCTGTGCCCCTGTGCCCCGACGGCGGCCGGCCTTGATTTTTTTTAAGGTTTACTTATTAAAAATTAAAATTAATCATAAACTTTTTTGTATATTTTAATAAATTGTATCAAAAATCTACATATATTAGTTAAGTTTACTAAGTACAAATGTAATTATTTATTTCAGGTGCAGCGCCGGCCGCCGCCCAGCACGTGCATGCCGTTGGGCATGGAGGCCGAGCACCACATGCATCAGGATCTTATGCCGAGCTGTCAGTATAAATGTCACCGTATATTTGCTTTATCTTATATCCCACATATGGCATGTGGACAGAAGGAACCTAGTGTTTTAAACTCCATTCATTTTTGTCCATACTCGAGATATTGCGTGTTTCGCATCGCAACAATGGCAGATCTCAATTCCGCCCTTAGTCTTGTTACGAGTGCAGAGAAATGAAATATTTACAGTTTCCAGTTTTACACTGTGCCTCTCAAACATTGCTAGATTCATTTTATTAGTATTTTAGTCTAGTACAACAACAGTTTACACTAATACAGCAACAAAGTTTTTTTTACAACAACCTTAGCCTACTAGATTTTAAAAATTTAATACTTTGGAAAATTATACTAAAGTTCCTTATTACTATAATGAGAAAAGTGTGGCGTTGGTTTTCGCTACTTAACACGTAATGTCTCGAAAATTGGGCCGAAAGTGAGCAACGCCTTAACCCTTGATTAACTCTGCCTACCCTGATGTATGTGGGGGTGCATTCCGGCTTTAAGAAAATTATGTGCTTTTTGTAATGTTATAATATATTTTTTTTATATTTCAGATCTGTCCTAATAACAACAGTTTGGTTTGCATCAGGCAACAATTTCAAGACAAACATATTTTGGTATATGTGATTATATGCGGGAAATATAGAGTATCCTTATGATCTTATAACATTAAGATTTTGTGGAACTTTTTTGTGTTATTTAGTAAATGTGCAACAGTACTAGACATTCCTGTTGTAGTAATTACATCTTAATCTTTTTCTTTTGAAAATACATATTACGAAATTTGTCTTTGACTTGATTGATTTACGTTATTGTGTACATGTGCATTGAATTACATGTTTTATGTGTTAAAACAATCAATGCAGACAGCTGTATGTCTGTCTTATGTACAGATATAAATAAATTAACTCTTTGATTTAAACTAAACTAAATTTCAACTAATTGTACTACTTTCTACATGTTTCTTACTCTTTTTCACGAGTATGCAGTGTTTTGTTAGTGGTTGAGTTTTGACTAGATCTCTTTATAATATGTCATCTTGCAAATATGCTGTTTTTTTTTACATAACATTTTTTAAAGTAAAACGACACTGAAATATATTTGTTTGTTCTCGAAATAACTCGACACATTGGTAATGTAATCTGTTTTCAACTGGCACACATGAAAGTCATAATCAAAGAACTGGACTAGAAATTATAATTAAATTGAATATTAACATGCAATCTTTTATTGTGTAACATTATCTCTTTTTTACCAATCTCCTTTCTGTCAAAACAATATGATAAAGAGATTAGTCCTTATCTCTCATGAAGATACATATTTATTGCTAGCTTTTTTTCATCTGTGGCCTTGTCTGCATCATTATATAGAAATAACTGACTTGGGCATGATATATACAAGTGCCCGAGAAAACTAACCACAGGTGCAGTAGGCTACATTAAAATTATTAACGTGATATATTAATGCCGGTATAAAGATTTCGATAAATGGACTGTATCTGACACAAAATATTTTTTTATTGAAACTAGTACTTTCTGAAATAAGCATATTCAACAAAACAAGTCTTATAATATTATTATAAGGCAGTTTTTATAAAGATATGAAATACTTGAAGATAGTGATTTATAATCATTTTTTTCCGTAACACCACACACAAAAGTTCCACAGGACCGTCATGCCACATAAACATTAGCTTATAATGCTTAGTTAAGATTTGCTGCATAATTGTGTTCATAGACTGATGGCATGGGAAACTATTGAATTTCAATACCATATGGTCGATGTGTTATGGCTGCATTGAAGTTAAGCTCTTAGATTTTTGTGCATTGTATACTCTGGAAAAAAATAAAAGTAAGAAAAAATCCTAAAGTCAAATCTGCGCAGCCATCTAACCAGCTAGCTATCTTCAGGTTGGCCATTACTCATTGGCTGTATTGTACTCTATAATATCTATACCTAATATCTCTAGTTGGTCATGTACCAACTGGATACAAGGATGCTGGTCTTACGCAGTTGAGAATGATATTTTTTTTTTCTGAAACGATGGACATAGATAGACTTAGTATATCTAATAACACAAATTCACACAGAGTGCCTGTTAAGAATCATTCTCATGTGTTGATTGCGAATTAGTTAGCCATAATTTTGATTTTGTTTAATTATTTTTTAATTTACTATTTAGTGTTGTCGAAATATTATAGTTGTAGTATAAAAATTTTCTTTTTTTTTTATTATTTTTATTATTGTCTAGTTTCTTTAGTAAGACGTTAAACAAAATGGCTGTTAGTATCAGATTATTTGATATTTATTCCAAAATCAAAAATAAATAAAAATGAACTACTATAGTCTTGTGTAACTAAAATTACTCTCTGATACATATGGCTTATTTAGATAATTACATTTAGTCTTTTTAAGTTATTTTATTTTATCACTCAAATATTTTTTTAGGATTGACAATTGAGTTGAAGTTTTAAGCATCATTGGGCTTACGTTTTGTATACATTGATATTTAGTTTTTTTTTTATTGAATACAAAACAGGATATAATTTGTTACCAAGCATTATTCAATAAAAAATTAGGATAGGTCTTTTTTAAATTGTATTATCAGCTCATTATTAGTAGGTTATTGGCGTTTAAGAACTGAAAATAAATTAGCTAAACACCACTATAAATGATTTTTAATTATAACCCTGCATTTATATAATATCCTTCAGAATCTTGGTATTAAAATAGTGCAGTTGTATTTGTTGGACGCGCACAATTTTTTTTAAGTTCATTGTTGTTTGTGTCTGGAAAATTTTTGGGAAAATAAATAAATGTATAAGTCAAATGTATCAGATTATAGGATTACAATATTAGCTTTGGTTGGACCCTTATATTTATTGGAAGACGCCTTTGATTTTTCTATGCATGAAAAATCTGGTATGATACTTATTTCTAAGATCTAAAATAAAGATATTATAATTATGAATGTTTTTCATTTAAATTACCTTTACATTATAGAAGCCAGTCATGGCGCAGGGGCACAAAGTATGACTAAACGTGAAAGTAAGTTCGATTCCGACTCGAGGACATAAAATATATAATATTTTCATTTCTGGTATCGAGGCAAAGAGCGGCGTTGAGTTCCGCCACTCTACAGAAAATGAGAAACTGAGTGTGAGAGGCAGAGGGAACCTAGTGTTAAGACACTCCGTTCCCCAGTTTCTGCTGAATTCTGAAGGTATTGCATGTTGAGTGTCAGAACTCAAGGCCGCGCTTTGCCTCAACACTAGAGCGAAGAAATGGAAATATAAATTTAAATATATATTTCATATCGACTGGGGAGTTGAACCAGTCGGTTCTACAGTCGCACTTTGTGCCCCTGCGCCATGACTGACCTCGTATAATGAATAGTTTTAGTAATATTCCGTCTTCTATGAAACAAGAAATAATTTTAAATATTATCATTATTATTTTCTTCTATTGATTATGATATGATATTGATATCGACTACAATGGCACCCTGCGTCTCATATAAGTTTTTTCTTCTTGCTATATGAAACTTATTTTCATTGTTACCACAATTATTTAAAAGTGCGGTATTATATGAAGACTAGATAATAAAAAAGTCCCAACAATACCTTTAAGCATTTCATTTTAAACCATAGACAAATAGTTCAGATTCCAAGAACATCCCTAATTATTGATCACATTTCACAAAACACGTCTGACACATCCCTATCACTATCTTTGATTCTTTGAGTATCTTCATCATCTTCATTTGACAAATACACTGTCATCAAAATATTTCGTGTATTTTCTGAACTTTATAATATTTAATTGTAAAAAGGTGAATAATAATTTCAGCATGAGCTTTGATACGCCAGCAAATAATGTAAATAGCAAACCAGAACGACGATATTATGATCGCTCGAAAACAGACGACCTTAACATTTCTCGCACTGACATGAATATGTTGATAATGAATTATTTAGTTACAGGTAAGTTCTTATTCATAGTCTTGTTCCTTAACATATGCCTAATTAAAAAAAATATTAAAAAAGTAGACTATTATAGACATTTGTTACTCTCATAAAAATTTGGGAACAAAGGCACCAAATCAAAATCTAACTAAAGACGTTATTTCTTGAACTATTATAGTTTACAATACGTTATTTGTGTATCCAGGAAATAATAAACTAATTAAAAAATATATTAAAAATTATTATGTAGAAATAGGTCATCATTTTTACCTAACCTTTCTTTTGTGTTATTGTTAGTATTGTAATAATTTTAGAGGGTTTCAAAGAAGCAGCTCTCAAATTTCAACAAGAAGCAGGCTTACAGGAACCAGCACTGTGCAGTTCATTGGATGAGCGTATCATGATAAGAGAGGCTGTTCAAGGAGGACGAATACCTGAGGCCATATCAATGGTTAATGCATTACATCCAGAACTGTTGGATAATGATAGATATCTGTATTTCCATTTACAAGTGAGTTGATATTCTACCATAATTTATTTGTATACGTAAAATATTAAATATTTAATTTAGTTTGACTAGAACCTTCAGTTCTTTTTTAGCGTCCAAGCAGTCCACATCAAGGAAATAAATAACCCATTATATGTATATCCTGCCCACAGCTATCTTTAATTTCTTATACACTTGTTACAACAGATTTTTATATTTTAACAAACATAAAGTGTAACTTCGAATTTAAAAAAATACTTTTTAAAAAATGTATAAAAATTTCTTTAATTTAATAATTTTCTTTAATATTCATAGCGGGACTTGAACCCGCACCTATTGACAAATGTGAAAGTGCTCTGACCACTAAGTCATATCTTCTTAACAAGCTATTTTGAAATTCTTATTCTATTTCATTAGTATTAATTTAAGTAAAGGCATCCTTTCTTGCCAAATGATCATTTTAAGTAATACCTTTGGTTAGTGGAAATTTGAAACTTTGTGGAAAGTTTAAAGTATTTAAAAATTTTGAAGTGTCTTGATGTGTGTGGGCAGATAAATTTCCTCTACCTAAAAAATGAACATTTGGCATGACAGAATGATATTTTAACATTAAATTTAATATAACTATAATACTGAGTATTTTATTTAAGTTTACATTTCTATTTCTTCGCTCTGGTGTCGAGGTAAAGCGCGGCGTAGAGTTCTGCCACTGAACACGCAATGCCTCCAAAATTCGGCAGAAAGTGGGGAATAGAGTGTCTTAACACTATGTTCCCCCTGTCTACTCTGGTGTGTGCAGAATACAGCGTGAAGCTGATTTTTATTTTTTATTATTATTTTTTTATTGAACATTTGAACATTGCTAACAACAAAAGTAAATTGTAACAAATTTTTAATTGGGGCTTAGCTCTTAAGTTGTTTACAACGGACAGGTTCAAGTCCCGATAAAATTAAAAGATTTCTTTCCTTGGTGTGTATAACACTTTAAATGAACAATTGAATATTTATTTCATCTTTATTATTTAGCAACTACAATTACTAGAACTAATCCGCGCAGGCAGAGCCGAAGAGGCGCTAGCCTTTGCCAGTGCAACACTTGCCGAGGCTGGAGCTAATGACCGCAATGCTCTCACAGAGCTGGAAAGGTCACTTGCTCTGCTGGCCTTCCCTGATCCACACTCCTCACCTTTTGCGGACTTATTATTGCCTTCACACAGTCAGAAGGTAAATATTATAGCATCATAAAATAGTAGATACTCTTTAGTCAAAATTACAGCAAAAAAAACCAGCTCCCCTCATTATTGGAACCTAGTGACCAGATACTTTGTTCTTCACTTTATGACCCAATTCGAGACATGAGTAGTGGAATTTAGTTTATGATGACTATTATTGCATTGCAGTCACTCAAACATTGATATATAAATGTATATCAAGAATGTATGTCGAGAATCCAGTGGATAATGGGGAACAGAATTGTCTTAATAGAAACTGAGTAATTTAACACTAAGTTCCCATGTTCTCTCGGCTTGCCCTGCTGTGTATAAAATACATATGTAATAAATACATTGTGAAGCTAAAAACAACTAAAAATAATTATGGCAGCATGCATTCCTGCATCCTTGTTGATAATATTGAAATTATTTCCATTCCTTCTTATATAGCCAAAAATATTATTTACAGATTGCAAGTGAACTGAACGCGGCGATACTGAAAATGGAGAATCAAGAGTATACCAATCCCAAACTATGTAGCTTATTACGAATGATCCTCTGGTCACAAAACGAACTTGACAAACACAATGTTAAATATCCAAAAATGACTGACTTGGCCAATGCCACTATAGAACAACCTAAATGAAATAAATATTGGAAAAGAAACAATATGCATAGACATGACTGATCTGACATTACAAATATTTTCTTTGTGGATTTTGGTAAATCTCCGTAAAATAATTAAAGTTATGGAGTGAAGCAAACTGAACTATTGGATATCCAAAATCAATATCAGACTCCTTAAGCAAACTTTTAGTTTTAGATAATTTGGGATATAGACAGAGTGTAAATGAGATTTGTTATGACAGATTTTTTATTTTGTCTATACTAGCACTAAGTATAGAAGTTTAATTACTGTTAAAAAATGTCAATAATAGATAAAAAATAATTTTCCCATAAATGTTATACCTTATCAAAATTATCTGAAACTAGCAGATTACATTTATGTTACTAGGTTACTTATATCTGTAACATCCCTGGTAGAAATACCAAAGATAATTGTTTAGGTTATATGCTGGAATGAACTTCTAAACGGAAATATTTAAACATCATATATTAAAGTAACTCTGTATCAATAGTCAAAATATGTATAGGTGCAAAAATATATAAGAAATATAATATGTCATCATAAATGATTTTAATAATACAGTGCAAGCTCTTTATAATGTCATTTGATTTAATGAGGAGGAGGAGGAGACAGGTTGTGGGTTCGATTTTCATTCTCTCTCTGCCTATCCTACTACATGCGGGATACAGTTGAAGCTGAAAATAAAACCATTTAAGGATTAAATTGTTAAAGTGCCGAGCTCCTACTGCTTTAAGTAGTTTCAATTGTTTTCGATACTACTTTACGCCCATCAATTATTGTTACAAAAAGTGGTATTTCAGTTTACATATTTTGGTTATTTTACACTTCAAAAAAGTATATAAATAATACAAACATACTGTATGTATAAAGAATATATATCTACGCATTATTTTATTTATGTAAAATTTTATTACGTAAAATCATATATTGTACCAGCGTTGCCAGATGTCCCGATTTTGGCGGGACGTCCCCATTTTTAGCCCAAAAATTGAATGTCCCGATCGGGACAGACAGACAGTTATTTTTTTATTACTTTAAGATTTTAATTACTAACTAATCTTATCTATATAAACTTATCTATGAAATGCATAGAAATAGAAATACAATTACGTATAAGTAATTATTCTGAATCCTTAACTGCCTTACATTGTGTAAGTTACATATCGTTAATCAAAACAATATAATTTAGAGACGTTTTTCTATAAAAAAAAAATAAAATATGCTGATGTCTATCACCTTTGTCGGGCTCGCCCACAGTAGTACACGCGAGTATTCCGTACAAAACTTGCAGGTCTCGAACTTTTTTTGAAATTCAGGCTTAGCTTAGCGTAGAGCCCTTTCATCTGATACCTCACTTGAAGCTACTTCAAGCTTTAACACCAAATTTTACCACCCTTTTATGGCTATTGTTTTCAAATATTAACCACAAATGTTAATAGTTGTAATGCTTGTACCACAATGTAATAGTTTTGACATTTTCTCCTGAACAAGTACTACCTGTCGAAATACGCTTTTTTTTTGCTATATAAATATACTTTTTATTCCATATATTTTTTTCTAAGTAAATATAGGAATTTTTTTTAGGTAATCATGGGGAATCCGAAGATCTGAGTATATGGTTTAAATTTTACTTTGATATCTCCAAGCGTTCCTGAGATAAAGGGTCTTGACAGACAAACAGACGGACAACAAAGTGATTTTAAATGGGTTCCTTTTTTCTTAAAGGATACGGCCCTAAAATTGGATTAATCATAAATTTACATTAAATCCCGATTATTTTATTTTGATGTCCCGCTTTTGGTGAAAGAATCCCGCTTTTTTACGTAAAATATTCAAAAATCCCGCTTTCCACCGAGAAAATATCTGGCAACGCTGTATTGTACATACATTTGTATACTTTACACAGTATGTTAGTTATATAGAATTTACACTGTATTAATAAAAACGAAGATTATTTGTCGCCTTATATATAATTTGGCTTTTAATTATATGCAAGAGACAATAGAAATAAAGATGACCATACAAGATTAAATACAATAGAATAGTAGTTTGATAGTATAAAAATATTTAGAAACAACAATTTTACGTAGCGGCGGATTCGAACCTGCGTTTTTAAGTGTATAAAAATTTCGGAATAGTTCAATAAGAATCGGCTTAAATAGTTCCCTAAAGGCACAGGTTCAAATCCAGCTATGTTGAAATCTTTACGTTTATAAATATTTTTACTTTCATAATGTGTGAATTTAAAAATAATTTGCTAGCATGTAGAACTATTGAACTGGACACAAAATATTTCATAAATAAAATAGGTTTGCAGTTGTTAGTTAACACCGCAATTCTTGAACAGGTGATTTTTTTAGTACAATTCAGTAGATTTTATTAATAAACAATAGTTTGGTAATTTCTTTTAAATAATAATTTTTAAGTTTTGTGTCAATATATTTTGTGAAATGGACTTATATAGTACATGAAAATTATACAAAATTACCTCAAAAACTGAATAGATCACAGAAAAAATCAATTTCGTTTATTCAATTCATTTATATATGGCATAACTAAAGATCATGGGGCAGTCCTAGCGCAGTGAATTAACGTCTGACTGTAAACATCACGGTTGTGGGTTCATGTCCCACCCAGGGTTAATGATTTCACTTCCTTGCTCTGGTAACAAGACAAAGCGCGGTGTTAAGTATCGGCACTAAATGCTCTGAAAATTGGGCGGTATGCGGGATATAATGTGAAGGTACAATAATACTAAAGATCAGTTGTAAACTTCATATTACCAAAAGATTTAAATTTTTTAAACCTCTAAAAAGTATTTATAAGGATTTTTTATGTAATGTTTAGAAATAAATGTAACATATTTAAGGAAATACAACTTTTTTATTGCTTTAACACTTTATATTGTTTTATAATATTCATGCACATATTTAATAATTTCCGTTTCCAGAATCTCTTAAGTAAAATAAAAAAATAGCAAAAATATTTGATTAAAAATTACAAAAATTCATTCATTAAATATTGTCATTAAACTGTAACAAATAGATATTTTAAACGCTTATTCTGTTTATGCTAATCTCTGAGTGTTCGTATGCTCATATGCTTGTATACAACTAAATGGACATTATTATCATTTTCAAAGTTTCAATGATTTACTTTTAGAAAATATAGAACCCAGTGGTGCCTTTAAACCCTACAATCATTATGCTAACAACATAAATAAGTTATAACATTCTTGTGTATAAGAATTTCGACATAGCTTGATGAGAATATAC
This sequence comes from Heliconius melpomene rosina, assembly GCF_056956725.1. Lineage (NCBI taxonomy): Eukaryota > Metazoa > Arthropoda > Insecta > Lepidoptera > Nymphalidae > Heliconius > Heliconius melpomene. Next base: position 1,377,156 of record NC_140401.1, on the reverse strand, counting down.
AAAAGAGACTTATTGGTCAGGAGGGCTTGCTTGCAGTAATCCTCCTCCATTCAATTTTTTATATTTTTTTGAAAATATTATTTTTTGACTTTGCCCTTAGTGTGGAATAATACTTAAAAATGTAAAATAAAATCAATGCTTTATTTTCTTGGGAGTGTACAAATTTGACTAATATTGATTGTTTATCACCAACCGAGTACATAGTCTAGTGCTTTAGATATAAGACCACTTGATCTTTGCGGTACCGGAGCTGATGGGATGGGTGTTGGACATAATGATCTGGCTGTTGATGGTCTGTAAAGAAAAATTGCAATGAGAACATCTTTATAGTTCTTTAGGAAAAAGTCATGTTATATAAAATTGATTATCTAACACTACATTTTTCCAAATATAGTACAGGTAAAAAGACCTTATTATTAAAACATAGCCTAGCAGTAGGTAGTCCATTAATCATGTGATCTTTTTTACCCCCTAAATATCACCAAGGGGGAGGTGTTTGGTGAGGTTTAAGATTAAACCCCTCCACCCCCTTCACTCAAAATCAATTGTATTTCAATTTAAAAGTTTTTAGAATTTATTTGAATTTGAATTTAATTGAAATTTTTAGAATATTACCTCTAAAATAATAAAAGAAATAGTTTAATCATGTGAAAAACATTTGTACTAGTACATGAATATTATTTAATGGATATGGACATTGTCCTTGGATCAGGGATAAGCAAGCACCTCGCAAAATAAATACACATGATTTCTTATTACACCATACATCCTTCCTTGTGATATTTCGTAATTTTTGCAAAAAAAAAATTTTAGGTTTTTTTTTTCAAAATATCAGGGAAAACCTAAGGGAAATAATTAAAATTATTAATTCCCCTAAGTGTTGTTTGAACTCACATCAATCAATGAAATCAATATAAGTTCAATAATATATAATAACTACCTTTTCTCTAAAGTACCTCCAGGGCTTGAAAGAGTCATGCGAGGTGGTTCTCTACATTCAACTACACCAACCATCACTCCCGGAAGAATGAGTCTTCCATTGAGAGCTACTGCCCTTTCTTTCTCACCTCTTGTTGCATACCTTATATGCGCCCAGTTGCCTTGTGTGGGATATTGTTTGTCTGCAATTGAAATAATTGTATGGAAAAGTAAATTTTAGTTTGTGTGAGTAGTTTTGTTTAAGTTACTTAAAATTGTTCAGTTATGGTAGTTTGTTTTTTAATATGATGATATATCACATATAAATATATAAATATATGTGATATATCATTTTGTTGTTTATTTGATATGGACTTTTTAACCAACTTAAAAAAAGAGTATCAGTGGGACATGCTCATATGTATGTCATGTAGTTGGAATAGGCTTCATTTTCTAAAACACTTATTTAAGCTGCTTACCAAGTATAGCACCACAACTGCTAAATCTGGCCAGAACAGTATTCGCAGCATTAGGGGGGAAGCCAAATATCGTGACCCAATATTGGTCCTGGTCCTGACACCCATCTTGCCATTGATTTGCTAAAGACTGATTATTCACTGATACATTATTAACATATGAATTATGCATCATTGAGTTATTTGCATATGCTAAGAAACTATTTTCTTGAAAAAGAGACTTGTCCACAGAAGGTTCATTGCTTTTAATAGTATCAAATAGATCTTCTATAGGAGGGCCATTTGTTTTACTAGAATATGATATGTTGGGAGATGATGGTATATTACTAAATAGATTTTGTTGTTGCTGATTATAAAGCACTTGTTGATGCATTGGTACATTTTGTCGATATAATTTCTGATCTGGTGTTGATGTTTGAGGACTCGTGGGTGAACCTATTAACGGAAAAAATGGTTATAATAATAAGAATAAGATATGTTTTGGCATTTTCTTCAAGAAAAGTAAAATACTCACCAAAAGCAAGACTGCGACCCTTTGTAGGCGATAAACTATTGGGACGAGGGGATAAAGTAGACAGAGTCGGTGGATTTATTTCTCCTAATAAAAAAGGTGGTAAATATCCCACGTTTGGACTTCCTGAAGGAGAGTGAGTTGGACTGCCTAAAGTCATGGGTTCCATTATAAAAAATTACACGATTTCACTGGCAGGGGTAACAATAACTGATTTATTCCCTAATAAAATTAACGCTCAAACTTTTAACTCGTTTACCGGACTTCGACAGACAAAAATTGACAAATTGAATTGACAGTGTTGACTGTTCGTTACGTAGCGTGATGTCAAACACGAAATTTAAAAATCGGATACTCGAAATATTTCTAATAAAGGAGATAAAAACGTTAAACTTACGATACGTTTGATTGACTGTTTGGCTGTATAATATTTTGGCATCATGGTATTGTAAATATTGGTAACATTGATTGAATTGTCAAAACAGCAGTCAAACAAACGAATATGGATTCTTCTGTGTCTGAAGAATCTGATAATTTTAATTCTTTTAGTGAAAATGAATATACTAAGAGAAAATATAATACTCCAACGAATATTTCAAGTAGTAGTAGTAATATTGTGCATAAATTATTTAATAGGGAGGTAAGTTTAACTTCATGTTTCAAGTTTAATTTGGCTCTCGTAGTATTTTTGTTTATTCAGTTATTTCGTTTATTTCCCGTTACTGACTGTTAAAATAATAAGTAGAAGTGTGAAGCTTTCGTTGATATATTTATTGTTCACTTTGTTAAATTTAGAGACTCAAATTATATCATAGCGACTTTGCTCAAAATTTTATGTGAGTGAATATTTTCTTTTCAGATATTCGGCAGTACGTCTAAAAAACCAAATGAGAAGTCTCGTAAAGTCTTCGATAAAATTCCACCCAGGCTACGCTTCTGTCTAATGGACATAGTACCTATTCAGTACTTAAGAAAACATGTTTTTATGGGTTTTTCACAATGTGGCCAGTTTCTTCTCAGTTTTACTTACAGCTGTAACACTCAAGTTTACTTCAGGGAGAGCTCGAAATTTACGTAAGTAATGTCTGAAATTTACAACTTAATAAGCTTAACATTTGTAGAATTATTGAAATTTACCTGTTTTGAATCTTTTATTTGTAATTAAACCAAACAGAAAGAAACATTTAGTTCTGTCACTTGGCTCTCTGTCTAGAGTAGTCAGCGAGCCTAGTGTCGAGACACTAAGCTGGATATAGCATGAAGCTACTACTTTTTGTTTTTTATATATTTAACATAAGTTTTTAAATTTATATTTTCAATATACATAAATGACAAATTATTTAAGTAACTAATTAAAACATATTTTAAATAAAATTTAAAAATGCAAACAGCTGCTGAATTACATCATATATCATATTGTTTCTAAACCTTTTTTTACAACTAAGTATTTATAAATTAAATTAAAAAATCAAATAGTGGTATTCATCAACCAACTTCTTAGTTATGACTCTAAACTGTATACTAGATATCAATTATTCAATCTACCCTCATGACTCAGTTTTGATATATAGTCAATCACAGTTGGACAAAGTGTTATGTTGTTATTTATAGTTATTTATAGTTATAGTTATATAGTTCTGTCACTTAACACACAAAACAGATTGTGATAAAAAATGGTTAAAGCTTTATTAAATATATTATATTTATAACTTCACATAATGTGAATTATGTGAAGATCTTAAAAAAAAACATTTAAGAATTAACATGTTGTGGTAAAATAGAGCATAGACTAAAATAAGTGATAAATAAATTAGTAAATAAGCAATAAAGTGGGGCATTAAGTTCCAGTGCTCCACACAAAATATTTTGAATTGGGACTGAACAGAGCTTGATAATAGGTTTTCTCAAACTACCCTTCTATATGTGGGATAAAGTCTAAACTATAAATATTAAATAATTATATTATTACCTCTTTTTATAACAAAAAGAAAAATGATATAGGAGAAATTGTGTGAATATTTGTATTTAATAATCAGTTAATAAGTATACAAACATTATCTATGCATACAATAAACATTTGTTGAATTTTTAGAATGTATGTATAGTTTACATAATAATGATAAGGAGTTTTTAGATTTGGGTTGTCAAGTTTTTTTTAAATTAAATTTGTAGCAGGAATGTAGACATAAACCATAAACTAACAAAATTTTACTTAATTAAATAGATTTACTGATAACTATGCAAAAGAGATTTACTGATAAACTAACATTTTGTATTGCTCTCCTTCCATATATCACTGTAAGAGCCAGTAGTTAGCCCTCACGACTCAACAAAAGAGCCACTCTTGCTGATCACTGTGAATTAAACTAGTAAAGCAAAGCAAGAATAGGAAACAATAATGTTTTACCCTTTTAGGTTTCCATACTTCAAAAGGTCAAAACGGATCCATTATAGGATCATTTTGTTGTTCGTCTGTAAACACCATTTACCTTGAGATCGCGAGGAGGTGTCAAGTTGAAGTTGAATATCAAATATTTAGGTATATGGACTGTTGAAGCACAAAAAATTCATGTTTCTAAGTCAACGTAATCAAAAGATACAAGTGTTTATGCATCAATTTTGTTATACTTTGTATGAAATTCGCCGCGTAATCAAAACCTATAGGGTACTTCCCGTAGATATATCTTTATAAAATTTGGCACGAAGTGGAAACTTGCAATAAAATTAAGTAAAAAGGCCGAAAATTGAAAATTGATCACATGTGCGATAATTTTGTTATATTATAAAACTCAAGTTTGTTAACTTTTATAAGTTGAACTTCCCATTGACCCACCATTCTAAAATTGAAAAGGAAGCCTCGGTGGGAAAGTCCAACTCGCACTTAACCGGCTTTTTTAATACATGCAAACGCAGTTATGGGCGACACCTCATAGGTGAAAAAAAATGTTATTAAGTTTTCCCTGCAGTGCAGAACGAAAAATAGTAGATATCCTACAAAGTAATAAAAATTTCAGGTTACATTTCCTGTCATGGGTGCCGGGCCGTGTAGTGCGGCCGGTACACAGCGTGCCTCTCTTCGGAGACGATCGTGTAGACACTAAGGTGACCATATCAATGGCGCAGTGGAAGCACAATCCTGGTGTACTAGTTGTTTATGGCATTGCGTAAGTATTTGAAGATTTAGATTTGAGACCAGTCGAGGCGCAGTGTCACAAGCGTTGTGACTATAAACACGACGGTTGTGGATTGGATCCCCACTCTGGGGAATGAATTTCCTTTTCTGCCTCTGGTAACGAGTCAAATCGCGGCGTCACTCAGCACGCAATGCCTCCAGATTTTGGCGAAAAATAGGGAACTGCGTGTCTGAACCCTAGGTTCCCTCTGCCTACCCTGTCATCTGCGGAATAGTTAATCTTCGTTGATTTAAATGTCTTTGTGTGTTCAATTGCTACTACCGTGGAGTCGTTGGTTAGTTTCCTACAAAGCGCGGCAATGGGTTCCACTTTCTGTATTTACCACCGAAAAGAGGACAATGGAGTATCTTAACATATTTTTTATCTGATCGTTAATTTAAATGCGAGAGACTCTTGAATAAAAACTATTAATGTATGTATATTTCTCTATTTGTGATTTAAAATTTTTAGGGATTCATGCTCAGAAAGATCCTACCTCAGTGTAATTGGTGTACCTCGTTTAGGATGTAGAAAATGTTCAGCTATTTCTAGAGAAGAAGGTTAGTAGCACATAAACTATTATTATGTAAGTAGGAGGTATTAAAAATCCTTTCCTTTAAAATACAATATGTGCTTATGTCAATTACCTTATACCATCATTGGCTTTAAGCTCTTGACCACCAACTTAATGCCCAGATGAGGCGTATGCAGGTTTCTTTAATATTAAAAAAGAAAATGATTTCGACATTTCATTGGACAATTTATTTATTATTAGTTAATAATGAATAGTAGAGAAAGGATGTAGACCTGATGTCACTTTCATTATAGATATTTATATGACGGTCACATGTGTTTTTTTCGATTTTAAAATCGTCTTATTACGTATTTTGCCATACATATAACATCTTTAACTTGATAATCGTGGTTATTCATGTCTAAAAGGTATATTTAACTTTAAGGAAGATCGCATGGAATTTTTTTCACAGATATTTGATTATTTAATAAGTAATATTACTTTCAGATGATTTAAATTGGAGTAAACGTTGTCTCGAGCACAGTTTCGCGATACACACGAAGTTTTTCTGCACATCCGACTCCAGCATGTACGAGCCGGTCGTACAGCTCGCGTACTCCAATCAAATCATCATTTATACAGACTTTATCCATATATTAGAAATAGACTTCGTTAAACCCGACGAGAAAAGTGAAATAGTGGAAGAGAAAATAACGTTAGAAAGAGAAGATGTTAGTTCAGTATACACCAATCCCAGTACTCCGGCTTCGGACGTGTCAGCGGCGTTTCAGTCACCTAAATATCAAAATAACGTGGTACAAAATATTTTAGCGGATTTTTCTGATTTAGAATTCGATCCTTATCAAATGTCTAAACCGGTCCACTTGCCAGATGTTATGGGGCAGGAATTATGCATTCAAGCGTCGTCGATATCTCATAATTTGATGGAAGAGTGGGAAGGACCATCGCCGTCTATCAGAACGTTAATTAGTCCACCATTAAGATCCCCGAGACGAAGGCCGGCAGAAAGTATGTCGAGATTTAACGAAACGCACAGAACTATAGCGGAAAAAGCATACGAATTCGTCGAGGAGGCCGAAACTAAATGCGAGAAGCTAAGTATGTTCAGAAAACGACGCCTTGCCGACAAGAAATATGAGTTCTCCGAGGATAATAACGAAAATATCGTTCCATTTAGAGTTTTAAGGAGTAATAGGAAATATTTCACAGGGTCCACTAGTAAACAAACTAAACGGGCCAAGTCTCCGCCAGTTGAAAGTGTGGTTCTTAGGGCTCATAATCAAATTAGTAGGGCTCAATCGCCGACTTCTAGCCTAGATATGAAGGATCAAGGGCTTTCGTCTTTAGAATCGGATAGGAACAGTGAATCTGAGTATAGAGTAATGGAGATGTTAGACGATGGCTCTCTAAAAACAGTCTCGGTACACGATAATACGTCTAAAACGCTGTCCGATTGCCCCGTCAGCCCTCAAGACCCTTATTTGGTGCATTCTGGCAATTCCAAATGCAGTAAATTCTTTACAAGATATTTTTTGGAAAGTGATGATGAAATAACATCTATTATTACAGATTCTGAAGGTGAGTGATTCATATTTTAATAGTGTTTCTTTGTAATTTCTTTTCAACTGTTGACAGAATTGTATTTCCACAAACTATTAATATTTTTATAAATGTGAAAGTTAACTTTAGATTGTGGCCACTCAGGCACAATTGTGTGATTGTAAACACGACTGGTGCAATCCCTCCAGAATTGGTCGGGAAATTGAACGGGAAAGTCGGGGAACGGAGTTGGGAGGGTTCTCCCTGTCTACCCTGCTGTGCGGTATACAGCGTGAAACTGATTTTTTATTTTTTATTTTTAACTTTAGAACCACTTAGACATAACTTATTTGTAATATGTGTTGTAATGCAAACTTAAATTAGGAAACAATCTCTTTAAAAAAAATCTATTAATAACCTATTATATGTAGAAGGTGTTAAAAATGCAGCCTCTTTTATGACAGATGATTGTATATCGGGATACCACGTGGCGCTGCCACTGTGCGGGGAGGGCGTCGGGCAGTCCCTACAGGGCGTCGGCGCCGGTGCATGGGAACAAGCGCTACAGGTAAACAAATGTTATTTAATCTTTACGAATCTCGTGTTAAATTTATTGAATTGTTTTAGCTTTAATAAGCAGAGGGCACCTAGTGTTAACACACTTCATACCCTATCGGAAATAATCGATATACTGGTACCAATATATTGAGAATTATTGATATTTGGGCTATATATATTTTAAACATCAATTGATTAATCAATTAAATTAATCGATATATACTTTCAATACATTACAGGCTCTAACTCGTCCCCCCGGAGTGACACTACGCGCGCGGCAACGTTCCTTGGACACCGAGTTACTTTGCAATGAAGTTTGTGGTCGACTGTGCCACCTCGGGGGGAAGGACTTCATATACTGCTTCGACTGGGGTTGTCATGTTATAGACGTTTGCCATTCCAGCGGGTGTTTGTCTGGGGTGAGTAATTATTTTTATACAATATATTGTAGGAAAGGACCAAGGGAGAAGACTTCATATTATTATTATATTATTATTGCGTCAATTGGACCTGAAATGTTTTAGAGGTTTGTTATTCTGGAGGTCCACCATTGATTTTTTAATGTCTTTATCATTAGTCGGTTTGTTTGTGCGTTTTTCAATTTCATTTCAGAACAGTGTTAAAAACATGTGTAATTTGTCCGTAGCTGTGCGCCATGTGGCTGTGGGCGAGCGAGGCGGGCGCGCGCGGCGCGTGTGGAGCCTGTGACGACGTGTCCGCCGCCTGCCTACAGCACCGCCGCCAGTACGCCGCGCAGGTGTGGGCTCCATTACCACTCGACGAAATTCTATATTTTATACTTTTATTTCCTCGCTCTGGTGCGAAGGCAAAGCACGGCGTTGAGTTCCGCCACTCAGTACACAAGAATTTGGGGGAAAGTGGGGATCAGAAGTGTCTTAATGGGAACGAAGTTTCTTGACACTAGATTCCGAGGTTCCCTCTACCTACCTACCTAGCTTTATCCCAGATACAGTGTATAGCTATAAAAACACCGTTTCACAATAACTACCAAATACTACAAAACAAATAATGTCTTTAAATCTTCAATAACTACACCGATTTCGGTTACGGATATAAAATTATTATACATTAGTTACGCATTATTTCGGTTAAGTATATTATATTTACGGGTTGTTTAAAACAATCTCTTCTCTTCGAAATTATCCGAATCGTCCGTTACGGTTACAGATAGCTTTTATTCCGGATATCCGATTATTTCATTTACGGATCTTTATAACATCCCTAAAGAAATAACAGGCAGAGTTGAGTAAATTTTAATTTCAACTAACAATTGATGTTTGTGCATAAATTACAACTTATAACTTTTGATTCCAGAAAGTCAGTCGTGGCGCAGAAGCACACAGTGAGACTGTAAACGCGAATGGTTGTGGGTTCGATCCGCACTCAGAACTGAAATATTTATTTAAATATATATTTCCATTTTGTCGCTCGCAATGCCTCCAGAAGTTTTAACGCTATTATGCCTACCCTGCTGTGTGTGGGATACAGTGTGAAGCTAAATCGAATCTTCCGAAATTGTGATTTCTGTACAATCAAATGATCAATTTTTAATAATTAATTGACAATCGACAAACAAGTCAACTCTGCATACAGGTTGATGAATGCTATATTTAAACGTTGTTTTTCTAGTGTCTCTTCGTATGGGACCTTGTGACGGGAGTGTACAGGACTGAGCGAGTGTCCATGACGGAGGATTCCAGTCAAGAGGGGACTAGGAGTGAGATATTTATTATTATTTTCCGTATACTACTCTAAATCTTACGCTATCGGTTTTATCTTATACTAGCTTATACTGCAGTTATGCTGCATCTTTACGCTCGTTAAAAGGAAACAACTAAGGGTTGTGTGATGCGTGACATATTACGTGCCCGAGATTTCGAACCGCAGGGGTTACATCGAAAAGATGTGATATAATGTCATGTAACAAAGCCTGGTCATCCTTCATAATGGGCTATACAACACAAAAATATATTATTTTAATTAAAGGCAATAGTTTTTAAGTTTAGCGCCTTCATCGTAACGAAATTTGTTTTGATAAGTTTTTTTTTTAGAAAAAGATATATTAAGATATATTTTATTACACTTAGTTTATGTATGAATATGTGTGTATGTACGCTGACACTTCCAATTTGTATAACATTAACACATATGTGACAGTGTCAGGTGCGGAGCGAGCTCGCGAGTTGGCCAAGCGTTTGGGCGCAGTGAGCGCGCCTCCCGCTAACGACAACCGCCTGCTTACAACACTCACAGGTTTGTCTTTATACATATACGTATAGGTTGTCCAGGAATTATATATGACTAGTGGACCCGGACGCGGCTACGCCTGCTTGAACTGTAATATTTTCGTTCGGCCATACTCATACTATGCCGCCCGAAGGCTGGGTCATTTCGAATCAGTGACATTTCCCTCCTTAATTATTTATTAGAATGTTATACACTAAACTATAATTTCAATCTAGATAAAATGTTAAAAGTGACTATTATATTTATTTTCATAATGATGAATATCAAAATGTCGCGGTAACGGTTGCGTAGCGACGCGACGGTTGTTATTAACATGGCAGAATAAATTGCATGTCAAATTAGAAAGTGTTTTAAAATATATTAGTATATATGTGTAATGTAATGTTATATAACCTATAGCACTTCTGAATAATGCAAAACAAAAACAGCAAAACAATTCATACAAAACAAAAACAAAGTAAATCGGACCAGTAGATCCAGAGATCTTAGCGTTCAAACAAACAAACAAACAAACTCTTCCGCTTTATTATATTAGTATAGATGTGTCTTAAAAGCTATGATGATAACGTTTTCTAATTATTTTTCTTTTCCTAATCTCAAATAATATTTAAAATATATATATTTCAGGCAAGTCACTAAAAAGACTGACGGATATGGATAATTGTGTCGAAATTACAAAAAACCATTCCGACAGCTCCGAGTCTGAGTCAGACCCAGAGGAGGACAGCGATTACGACTGACTTTTGTCTTACTAACGTTATTATTTATACCACCGACTCATTATATATTATAAAATACAATTTCAAAATGGCAGCTCAAATTGTTTTTTTTTATATATAAAATTTTTATATATATATAAAATCCCAAAAAGTATTAAAAAAATAGTAACATTATTAAATTTGTTACCCCTAGCCATATTGTCATCTGCCATTTTGAATCTTATTTTGTAACTATTTCTATATATTTGGATGGATATGACATATTGTGAAAGAAAATAAAGGTTGTGGATATTACCTTAGATTTGATTCATTTTTATTGTTATTTTGAAAACAATATGTCCTGGTCTACGTATCGTCTATGTATATATATCGATGATACGATATTTAAATGTAAATATCATTTTAAAATACCATTTTTTGTCTGTGACGTCTTTATTTTGTTACATGGTGGAAAGGGGATAAAGATACTTTTACCGACATTTCACATACCACTCTTCATACAGCATAAAACTTTTTATGTGTGTTTTAATTATGAATAATGCAAAACACTATACAAATGTACTATTAAGTGGAATGAAAAGTTTGTTTTTACCAATATTTATTTAACAATTAAAGAACTGAACTTTAATGATTATGCTATTCACGATTTATTGATGTTTTTAAATTATAAATTTATAATGGATACAGTTATCTTTATCCCATTTCTCCTCACAAAATAACTAACTTACTAATTACTCGTACAACTTGATTGTATTATAAAAAGTAGAGGCAAACTTTAATATTATGAAAACAATGTCTATGGGCTGAATAATGCATTTAATTAAAAAAAAAACAGTTTCCGCCTCTATTTTTTTATGATATTTTAATCTTAAATGGACATTGTATGGATTCTATACTTTTTTATCTAAACTGTTACTGATATTATACACGTGATAAATCTTTTTTGTCTGTGGTTAAAATTAACCAATAATATGAACACACATATTTTTGGTGCTTTACATAAAATATAAAATAAGCTGGAGTCTGAAAATTAAAAATAAACTTTTTATTGATAAAATACTGTGAGATATGGCTGGGTGGTCTTCTAGTCTTATCCTATTGAAATAAAAAAATATGTCTCCAGTGATATTATTAATAAGTTTAATAATTTTTAAGTAAAATAGATACTGAGTTATTTATAGAAATTAAAAATTTATCTCGTAAAACAGTCCGTCAAGCAATGGAAGCTTCAATTTAAAATTAATAACATTATAAATGACAAAGAAAAATTTAAATATAAAATATTGAAATTGAAGAAAATAGTTTTAATATTAATAAAAGTTGACAGCATTTAGAATATATAGAATGGAATGACTGATGTTCCTCTCTTAAACAGTAATAAATAATTTGAAAATAATGTTGCTAGTGAGTTATTACAGCAGTAGTTACTAGTACTATATTATATGTTTAATTATATTTTCGCTATGAATAGTAATGATATTTCAAATATTTTATTTATTTTTCGGAAATACATTCTCTTTTTAAAATATAGATTTTTCCATTGTTATAAAAAAACTTGTTTATAAATTTCAATTTACAGTAAAATAAATACACATATAAAAGTTTTTGAATTTGTGACTTGTTTTGCAGACTAGTTCGAGCTCATTGTTAAGGTTGTGATAGAACGAGAATAAGATTTGATTTAAGAAAAGTGCCTGTTAATACTTTATTTAATACACAAAATTGACCATAGCATTTTAGTTTATATAATTCTTATTTTAGCAAATATCTTTCTTAATTTCTTTAACTCTTCCACAATATACGTAATTTAGTTAGAAATAAAAAAATGTACATACATATGTTTCAGATTCGTTTTTTATTTAGGAAAAAATACATTACATCATTTTAGTTTATAGCTATTGTAATTTAATGGTTATAAACCTGAAACCAATAAGGACATGATTGGTTTCAGATTTATTCAAATGTTTATAATATTTAAGATTTAAATGCCTTTATTGTGTTTTGTCAACAAATTATTAGCAACATTGACTAAAATATTATCAAAATTAAATATTTCCAATGTAAATTAAAAAGTTTCAACTAAAATATGTCACAAAAATATTGCATTTAATATATTTAGTTCTCTGTAACAGGAGGTTATCTGAACTTGCCATCAATCTGTACTTCATAGGTAAGTATGAAGGATGTAATAAAACAAATAACTCTATTTGTATTGACTTTTATTTAAAATTCCTATTAAAAAAAACATATTTTGATATTATACAAAAAAATATCCACAACCTATTCAATTAAATAAAATACTTAACACAATATTAATTTAGTGGTTTCAAATGGTTTCCATATTGTTAATTTTTAAAACAGACAAGTACATATAAGTAATGGTAAGATACCAATAATAGTTTTTATTATGTCCACACTTTTTGAGACATTGTGTGTTGAGAGGTGGGACTAGATACCATTAGTTGGGGCTACACCCATAATCATCCTGTTTAAATTCCGTTGCACTGAGCTACAATGGGAACACACTGCTTTCACACTAGTTTCCCACTGCTTGCTCTGCAGGAAAAAGTATTAAGTCGCGTTGTTTTGATTTTCTAGTTTAATATAGCTTTTAAATTTAAAATAACTAGTTTGATATAGTTTAACATTAAGAGCAATATTTTAATTTATTAAACAATGTAATTATACTGACTGATTACTGAAGCTCATATTTACATATATAACAAACAAACTATAATTTTATATGCTAAACAATATAGCAGTTTTACACTGCTAATTGTTGAGTGTGGTGTGGTTATATCTCATAATGATCAGAGTAAGTACTGACCAGAATTACGGGTGATTTATGTAATCTATATATATAAAAGGATGTGTTGTTACTGACTGAGGAAAGATGCACTCACAGCTGTAACCACTGTGCATAGAAACGTGAAATTTGGACAAATGTTTATTTTCGTAATCTGGACATCCACTAAGGGATTTTGAAAAATTTTAACCCTAAAAATGAAATGAAATCAAAAAATAAAGAGTAAGAGGTAGAGGGTACCTAGTGTTAAGAAACTCCGTTCCTCACTTTCTGCCGAATTCCGGAGGCATTGTGTGTTGAGTGGCAGAACTCAAAACCGCGCTTTGCCTCGACACCAGAGTGAAGAAAATGCAAATATAAACGTAAAAAAATATTTCACTTCCTCGAGTGGGGATCGAACCCAAAACCGTCGCGTTAGTCACACCCTTGTGTCGCTGGGCCACGACGGCCTCAAAATTCATCTCCTAAGGGTGCAAACAAGGGGTAGAAAGTTTGTTTTGAAAAATCTTTAAATTACCACCGATTTTTAGAAAAATTGAAATTCACTCTTAAAAATATTTCATCGAACATGTTTCATTGTTTATTAGAAAACACCCCTAAGGGTGCAAATAAGCTAGTATGTTATATGGCATAGTATATAGTACATAGTATAGTAGTATGGTTATGTTAAGTGTTTGTGCAGTCAGTACTGAGATTTTACATAAATTTCAACAGACAGTATAATATATCATATGCACATGTTTGCATGCTCTCTACAAATGGTACTTTACACACTACCATGGCAGTAAGTACCTGGCTTCATATGGTTTTAGAGTAAATGTCAACATTAAAGATAATATTAACATGGTATTAATGAACTATTTCTCTATATCTGGAAGTTACAGAAAACATATGATTCAAGCATCCAAACAAATAAGTTAAGAAAAAATAATATTTTGAATATGTAGACGTTAATTATTTGATAAGAAAAAAATATGTGTACAAAAGTAGGTCACAATCCAAAAGTATCATCATTTTCATTTTCTGATTGATCTGATCCAGACACTGGTGCTCCACATTCATCGAACATACAATCCAAGCATAATGTTTCAATATCATCCCATGATAATTTATTTATCTTTTCTTCAACTATTCTTAATAGCTGGTTTGCTGAATTTCTAGCATCTAATTCTGACATACCGTTTTTCTTAAAATATTTAATTGAAGCCTCGAATAGACCTTCTGGCTTCTTAACCACCAAATTTAATTTTGAACCTTCTTTAATATTTGGGTACGAATCGACAGTATGGCCATCTAATAGTGCCCGTCCTAAGAGTAATAATGTCTGTTCCTCAATAGGTATCCTGAGTTTCGCAGCTATGTGTTGTTTGATTTCGAATATCTTTGTTGTTGGAAACACCTACAAAGTTAATAAGAATTATAAAAATATAATAGAAACGTGACTGTGACACTAAGCAGTAGTTATATGCACCTCTAAATGGCATTCACCACCTTGTAATTGTTTCACTGTAATATTCATGATATGAGAAAGACGAAATTCTATTAACAATATATATTTTTTATTATCGTTTATTTTGTTAAAATAAATAAAACATTTGTAACAAGGTTTTTAGAACATAGCAGCATAGCTTTGAGGTGATATTGACATTGAAGCTTATTATCAACTTATTATTGATTAATAAATGACAGATGACAATATAATAAATGTTGCTATATGAAAACTATTAATAGAATAATTCAATTGAATTATAAATGAAAGTAGTGAGGTATTGAAATTCAGAATAGTATATAATGTCAAATTCAACTAATTTCGTTAAAAATTTACGTAAAGATATATTTTTTAACGAATAATATTAAGAAATATTATTAAATATATTCTTTTGTAGAAATAAAGTTTTAGAGAGATAGAATATTTTTTATGTGGAATTTTTCTAACATAAAACATAAAAATATCATACGGTTTGAAATTTTCATAAGAAAACCACTAATTACAAAAATAATATGCATCGTACATATAATTATATACTACTTATTATCTTCCCTTACTATAATTACAAACTTTATTAAACTTTAACTTTAACATATCTTATGTCAATCACCTAATACCTAATAATACCACCAGTACAGTAAGTGATAAATAATTATATTAAGAGACTGGATTTAAAAAATATTTAAAACTTTTTGGTAGTGTGAATTTAAAAAATATTTAATTTCAAATATAGAAAGTCAAAGGTATATATTCATGTCAGTTTATTATATTCTTATCAAATAAATAAAATTAATTACCAAGGTGATCGCCGAAACACTTGCTGTTTCTTAAATTACAAGATACCATAACAATTTAAAAGCATATTATGGAGATGAATAAATTAGATGAGGAATTTGAAGCTTATGATGGAATAAAGTTATCGGTATACGTTTATGATGTTGAAGGTAAAATGTCTCAGTAGCTAACTTTTTTTCGAATTGTCTTTTTAAATTACGTTGTTCTTATAAAAAAAATATTCTTATGAAAAGATTAATAAGTAATAATTGAAAAAAAATGTATAAAAAATTAAATATTAAAATAACAAATAAATATTATATTTATATAATTAAAAAATATAAATCACAAATGTATACCAAACATATTTTTTGATACATTGTCAGTCATTGACTTTTATATTGGTTTTGCCCGGACGGATCCGTAGCCTAGGAAACGGGTGTAGCTACAACAACACTGTATGGGTTACATAAAATTTTGTTGAATCTTAGTAAACTGCGTTAATTATTATTAAATATTAATAAAGTTTTATAAAAATATCTATTTAAACTCGTTATCGCATAATATTCTGGTGATGAATTATTTGACAGATTAGAATGGCTGGCAGGTGGGTTTCCAATTTTTCTTCATATTGTAATAATTTACAAAATTAAACAAACTACTGAAAAGTAAAATTTGTTTTTCGATTGTTGTAAGTCGTCCTGTATCTTTTATCTTCAGTTCTCTTCTAAATCGTTCCCCTACTTCCCGTTACTTATCAAATGGAAAGCCTATCGCCCATTAATTTTATCGTTTTTGTAGATATTCAGGATAGGAGGGCTACTGGCGCCTGGTACGGATAGCGCCGACCACCCACACTTTCGCCTCGTCAACGATTATAGTTAAAAATTTTCACAAAACATGAATTTGTTGAATCAGCTAATCTAAAACAATAATCTTATTACACATATCCAACACATGTATTTTAAACACAAGCTTAGCAATATTTAAAAGAATGTACAAAATATTATAAAAAAAGGGCAAACGCAGTACCACACTCAAAAAAATAAATACAAAATGTATATTGCAAACATGTTCAGAACACATGTATATAGATAGATGACCGCTACCTATAATTTCAATAATTTAAGCACAACACATGCAATTTATCAAATAGGGGAATATGGGCAGCCATGCATATCAGACAGGTGGTGTCAACCATGCATAACACACCTGCAGACCCCCACTATCACAAAGCCAACAACTAGCCGAAAAGCACTCCCTAGATACAGTTGTTTAATCAATACCGAATGACAGTGGAAAGTTATAATAATGTGTTAGTTGTCTCCTGTTCAATTTAAAACTAAGGTCTTGTGTAAAATGTCTGAGATGGGCTTTGAGAATGTGTTTTACCTGGAGAGTAAGTATTGTGGGAAGAGAGGAGGGATGTGTTGCCAGGTTACACCCCAGATACCCGGCTCCGAGCTCGGCTTGAAACAGATCAATAACATCTCTATCACCTTGGAGAGTGTTATGCAAGATTTTGCAACTCTTTATTATGTTTATGTTTCCATTTATTAGCTTTTATGTATCATTTTAGCTAAATTTGTTATTTACTACTTCATAAATAAGTTTTATATTGTTTCCTAAATAATTAAATATTAATTTGATGCATATTTATGTATTCTGTATTCTTTCTTAAAATCCTTAATTTATATTTATACTTTTTATATATTGACTATTATAGCTTCATGTTAAAGTTGTATGCAATAATTATATGTATTTTTATATTTTTTATATATAGGAAAATAAAAAATATTTTTCTTTATGTAACAATTATAAAATTAGATTGCAACATAGCACTTAATTTTATACTTTAATTAATTTGTTTGGTAATTGATCAATGGCTCTATTAGAGATAAATTAAGTTTAGTTTGATATCTTAAAAAATGCAGTCAAATCAATCATACTTAACATGATAAATGAATATTTATATATATTTTTAAAATCAAACTTAATACATATTTTAATATTTATATATTTGATTTTTATTTATTTGGTATATGAACATTTTTTTTTTCAATATAGTCTTGTGTTGTGGTTGCTATGGCGCACATATTATTGTAAATGCATTAATGCACATATGGTTGTGGATTTGATTCCCACTAAGAGGATGTATTTACATTTCTCCTCGCTGGTAACAAGACAAAGCGTGGCGTTAAGTTCCGCCTATTCAATATGTATTTTTAAGTCTGTTGATAATATAGTTATATGTATAAAATTACCACAATTACAAATAATAATATTAATATTATATATTAATTACTAATATTCCAGATTTTGAGTGCGCGGGCGACGAGGTGCTGGTTGAGTCGTCACCGCCTGCCTCGCCCGTCATGGCGGCGCGGTTGGCGCCCTCGCAGGTTTTTGCGAAAATTTAATTAATATATTTTTATTTTGATTTTTTTTGTCAATATTGTGCAATATGATGTTCTACAAAGTATGTATAGAAATAAAATTTGTTTAATTTTCAAGCTGACGACTTGCCTTATACCTTGGTTTGTACGTCTTAAATCTCTTTTAAGGGAGTCATTATTAATAGATTATTTATTCTACACTAACATAGTAATAGAAAGTGACCCTTTTATGTCGTTTTCATTTAATAGAAAGTGACCCTTTTATGTCGTTTGAGTAATGATGCTCATTATACGACATCTCTTTTTGGATTAAAAGATGAGAATTGAGAAGTAATTTAAAGAAATTTAAAGTCATTTAAAGAAGAACCTTTGAAAATTTATAACAGCAAATCTAAGAGATGGTCATAAATCTCAAGAAATGAAGTCAAAAAATACATTTATTTTCAGTTTTCCAAAGATTTTATCTCACATAGTTCATTTCATAAAACATTGTTTCCGAGAAAATCTAATGTCTAAATAAAATAATTATTTATGAATTAATAAACTGTGAACAGGGCGCGGGAACAGGTGGCACGTCACCTGCTGAAGTGCAGGAGCTCATCGTTATACCAGAACTGCCTAACGCTATCCACTTGCAGCACGCCATACAACAGGTATTTTTTTAGTTTCCCGCATATAAAAGGGTAGACACACTCCGTTTCCCACGCACCAACCAATTTTAAAGTGTTGAGTCGCCGAACTCAACGATGCTCTTCATCTTACTAGAGCGAGAAATTTTATATATATAATTAATTCCACCTTTTGAGAATCGAACTCACAACCGTAAACCTGAGAGTTGCGACAAAGATGTAGCTTTAGGGATCTCTTTAAATGCGTATTAAGGCTCACCTTCATTGTCCGAGCCCCTCTATCTACGAACTGCAAATTCGAAATGATTCTGACGCCTCCTACGTAGAGATCTTCTAGCAAACGCTCCTACTTCTACTGCGTTCTAAGTATTTGTCCTTTGTTTACTTTCTTTGGTTTTGTATATTAAATTGAAATTTATATCTATTACATTGACGTCACTGATAAATTATTGCCTATAATTAGTAAATATAAACAATTTTCATATATATAAGATTACAAAGTGCCTTCATTTCTATAAGGTACCTTTAGTTTACTATTCGATAGATCTATATATCTTGTTTGATGATGTATTAGGCAATATTTTGTTTTATATTTCTCAAGAATACGAAGTTCGCAACAATTTTTTCATGGAATTAAGGTTAGTTTCTTTGATAGGTTTATCCTGTTGGACGTCACCAAACAAATTTACTTGAATGCAGCGTATGTACATAGATTACTGGGGGCTTTTAAATGGTTTTATTTTGAATAGATATTGGCTTACTTTATTATATAATGTTCATTGACGTTATGTAAACGTTTTTTTCCAGGTGTCGAGTACGGTGATTAAAGTGAATGGTGATAGTTCGGGGCATTCTAGTCCTACGACAGAGCCTCAACACACCTACATTGTTACCAGTATGTATTATGTTACATATATTATGCTTCATTTTGTATAATTTGCTATATAATTCATGTGTAGTAGTAGTCTTTATGTTTATATATTTCTTTATTTTAGTCATAGTCTAGAGATCTTAGATATTTATAATGTTTTGAACAATCTTTGTCTTCTGCTTTATAGCAGGAATTATAGCAATAATTTCTATAATTATATTTTTAGTTAAATCTTGAATGGCGTCTGAATGATATAAAGATTCACTAAAAAATACAATCCTACAATTAGGCTAATAAAAATCAATATTTTGTATTAGTGTTTCTTATTAGCGCTATTTTTATTATTATTAGTTGTTATTTTAAGAACTTTAAGAGTTACATTAAAAAAAATTTTTTTACAAACTGTTTATATAATATTAACTACATGGTAATGAGAATTTTTATTTTTCTATATAATATAAAATAGTACAGCTTTATAAATTTTAAGTATATTATACAGCATGTATTTCGTAGCATAGTTTTGTGTTTTTTTTTGCACTTTATTTAATTATTGATACGAACGCGCAGTTGACGACGCTTGGGAGCGAGATCCGCACGTGAAGTCTGAGGTGCAGAGTGATCACGAAAGCAAGTGTTTATGTTTTCCTTGTTATGTACTTCTGTATTATTGCCTACTTTTTATCATACAACATTCAATCATATTTTTTTTGCTTTATTTTAATTAGCATTTTTGCTTAAAAGTATAACACATTATTATAACAATACTAATGGGATGTTTAGCTCCGTGATTAATTTGTCATGGATTAAGCTTTTAAACAATATTTAAAAAACTTACCATAAATTATCATATGGACGCTTTTATTTCTCCTGTTCTGTTTTTAGATTATAGCGTTCCAAACGTGCCAGTTGACTATTCTTTCTTGTATTAATAATATTTTTGATATAAACACGGTCACATCTAAGGAAACCTTTGACGTACTGTCCAAACAAACTACCCTCTGACATTCTATATCTCAATCTGATTATCTCCCACCTGTATAACTGATACCGTATTTAGTACACCCTTTATTATAGACATTTTACTATCAAACGAAAATAAGTCTTAATTTTTTGCAAATAAATGCTAAATCGAATATTATTAAGGGGCTGATTTCAATAAAAAATCCTAATAACGGATAATTGTGTTCCCCTTTGGATTATCTACCTGAGCGGTCATTATCAATGCACTATCATAGGGGTGTTCCTTTCATTGTTATATTGTAATACACTTGCTTGGTTACCTTTGATGTGACGCGTGCGTGTTTGTATCTTATGTTCAGTTGATCAGCAGTCAGCAATGTGGCTGTAATACTAAATTTATTACATTTTTTGTTACTTATTTAATATTTGACAGGTCCTAATTAAATACAAACGATTTATTTAAAATATATATATACAAAAAAATCCTATCTATTTCCAATCCTTTTTATTTGTATCTAAAATATAATCATTATAGATTACCTAATGTTTGAATTTAATAAAAATTACAACTTGTTTTTATAAACAAGTTTAGATTTTTGAATTTTTTTTTTTTTGAATTTAATTATCCGCCTCATCGCAAGTTTTTTTAATAATAATAATAAATGCTTTATTCAGTAATTAAATGTTACATATACACTTTGATTTCGTTAGAATATGGAAAAAACAAGACAACAATTTAGTAGAGGTGAGCGATGGCAGCCGTACTAGTGTAAACTGTGTCACAGCTGCCAGCGTCTTTGCCCCTAAGACACTATTTCGATGACAAAAGTGAGAATACTCATCAATTAGGTACATATTATTATGTCGATATAAGCAAAAATAAAGCGATATAACAAAAGTTGATGAATCTTTGAATTTAAGTTGGTACACATGCAATTATTTGCATCTGTTTCTTAATTTCAACTTTACACTGCAATATTTTCTTGTTTTATATTTCAGCATTATAATATCATATTAAAATTAAAGAGTCATAGTTATTACAAAAATGACATAATTACTCAAAATAGGTTTGTACTATAGACACAGAACGGTACATATGACTTTTTGTAAGAATATAACATTTATTTGTATCTTATTGTTTGCTTTGCGCGGTGTCATCTTTTAATGGCAACTCTCTATTTACAAATAGTAGGCACAGGTACCCTGGGAACCTAGTGTTAAGACACCCCGTTCATCTTAAGACACTTCCGTTCCCCATTTTCCACCGAATTGTGGAGGCACAACTCGCAATTTGCCTCATTACTAGAGCGAGGAGGTGTAAATATTAAATATATCATTTCCTCGAGTGGGAATCGAACCCACAACTTGTCGCGTCTTGACAGTCGAACGCTTGTGTCCCACGATTGATTTGATATTAATAACAGTTGATATTAATAACACCAATGAAATGAAATAGTCTTATAATATTATGTCTAACAAGATATGATATTATAATACTATTACCACTAAAATGTCAAATGCTCTTTTTGAAAGTTTTTTTTTTACAATAAAACTGTAAGAAATATTTAGTAAGTTGTAAGTTATCTAATGTAAAGTAATATGAAATAATATTGCTTTAACAATACATTCGCAGGTCTTTTCGCAAAAGACCGTGCGAAGTGGAGTAGGTTGAGTAGGAAGGCAGGCCCTGGCAATAGTCGGGATTAATGCCAGGAGGAAGAAGAAGAATGCAATGAATTTTCGGTTATGTTTATGTCCATCATAAGACAGTTTTTATTATTTTTGGTTTATACATAGATATACGTTTTGTATTGTTTGTACGTACTTTACAATATATATATATATTATATAAATAAAATCCAATGTTTTAATAAATAGTAATAATATATATGATAAAGTCGCTTGGCTACCTCTTATATGACGTCCGCCGTTATGTCTGCGTCTATTGCGACGCTTCTTTTTGTGTTTACTTATTTTATGTACAGAGCACAAGGGGCTTATATACTCGTGTTTTTATTTAATTTCTATCATATATTGATATCCGAATTTAATTTACAAATATTTTATTTAGATATGATTTGTTTTATAAGAATTTCATAAGATATTACATGTTAATTTGTTATATTTGTTTTGATATTCTAAGTACTTTTTTTTTTGTTCTAAATATGTAAATAGGTTTTCGATATTCGTTTGATTTTTAAAAATAATTCAATTATATTCCTCAATTCTCATTCATCATATAAAGTTTATTTTTCATAGGCTTCATGCACAGGTTATTTCTTTTATTATGGTAGTACAGAATAATCTTCTAAAAAATTTAATTAACATTTTTTTGCCTCGTTATCAAGGTATCAATGTCGGTTTAACAAATCAATTAGTAAACATGGCATACTATATGGCCAATGAGCATGTACCAGGGGGGATTCGCAATTATATCGCTTTTACAATGGGCGTGTACAGGTGGGGTGCTCTTTGATTTGATGAGATGAAAAGCGAGATGGCAGACGGTTAGGACTGTGTTCCACTGAAATTGTGGAGCTGTTTCAATTTTGTGTGCGTTTAAAATATGTTTTGTATTAGTAATTTTGTGTGTATAAAATATACAAAAGATTTATTTTAATTGATAATGTTAAAGCTGAAATGAAGGGACAAAATTGAGAGAATCAAAACTGCCTTTGGAACTGACGATAGCTTCCTTTATTGACATTTTAATAGGCCCAAAAGTACCAGAATAAATATTTTAAATTTGTCCAGAATACACAACAATGGAATAAATCAAAATTATTTTACTAAATTATTCTAAAATTACTATTCTATAAAGCCGTATTATCCAAAATCCATATAAACATGATTGCTTCCTATAAAAATTACAAAACTGATATTTTTATGTTATGATCAGAATCACAACCTATTTAAATATAGTGGTTATGGTACTCGTATATTACAATGGATTAAACACAAATAGACACAATATAGTTAGCTATGGTAAGAAGACAAAGCCTGACGTTGAGCTACGTCACTCAACACGCAATTCCTCGAAAATTTGACGCAAAGAGGAAAAAAGGTGAAGCTATAAGCTACCAAGAAAAGCTATAGCTTCAAAAATCCAATAGACAATAAACCGAAAACGTAAGCGAGGCGTTTTTCTCGCTCTGCCCGCGGTCCCGGCGTTGAGTTGCCCGGGAGACCTCCAGCGGCATGGAGGTGCCGCGGTACCGCGCGTACTACCCGTGCGACTTGCAAGCTATGCTGCAACCGCTTCAGTTCAGCGTCGAACGTGAGATAACTACTTGCTTGTACTGTATTATGTATTGACCTCATTGTTTGTATACAGCTGTTCAGTTTTTAACGTGTTTTGTGTTATTTATTCGTATTATGTTTAGTTTTATTATTTAATTATATATTGTTCGAATATATGGAATAACAACATACCTATGTATATGTGTTATCTATAATGATACGTGGCGCGTTGTCTTTGTTATAATTGATGGCCGTTTGATGTTAAGCTTATAAGTTGTTGTTATTTTAGGAAAATCAATCGTCTTCAATGAATTGAAAGTTATTATTATGAGTCTTCATAATTTACACGACATATACATTATAAAATATTTAGTGTATATTTATTTTTAACATTATACTTAAAAATTGTAATTATCAAATGCTTTTCATCAATAACTACCATATTAACAAAGAAACATACTAAAACGACTAACAGATAAACCATGGGATATTGCTTCGGTGGTATCATATATTACAAATACAAATTAAGACATTTATATAAGATTTATATTAAAATAATTAAATTTTCAGGTGAGGGCGGCAATGGCGTCAACTACCACGTCCAGTATGTGGAGCCCCAGGAGATATATACACAGACTGGACATCAAACTCATATGTAAGTATGAATGCTTGCTTTTTTTTGCATCGTTGAGTTCCGTCATTCAACAAGTAACGCGCCTCGAAAGTTAGACCGTTCGTAGGGAATAGAGTGTTTTAACAATAGGTTCCTTCTGCCCATAGCATATAGCAGAATGCGGAGCAGACGTGCAGTCTATTATAAGCTCTAAAAAGTAATTATTGTCATATAATATTACGAACTTTTATAAAAAAAGTCCAAAAGTCCGTCGGGTCCTAGAGCCATTGCGTGTTAAGTGGCTAAACAACGAAGCGAATTGTCTTGTTACCAGATGAAAATATTAAATATTTAATTTCCTCGAGTGGGAAACGAACCTACAACCTGTCGCGGTTAGTGTCGCACGCCTCTGCCCTTTTTTATCCTCATATTATCTTAGTTTTTCTTAAAAATATCAAAGTACTTGATACATCAATACATCTATCACTCACAGACTTATTCCATGATTCTATACAAATGATTTCTCTAAAGATGATCAATAAACAGTTGTAAGCCTGTTTTAAGATTTATGTTTATATAACAAAAAGGTTTCCACAGAATTGTCTATTTTTGAGTTTCATCACATTTGGTATGAAGATATATAAATAAACCGCGGCATTAAGTTATCCTAATAAATGCGTGAAAAAACCAAAAAAATAAATAACGCTGTATGTAACAGCGAAACTTGTTTATTAAAGAAGAAATGTGAAAGATAGATGAATGCTATGGAGATGTGATCTCTTCGTATATATAAGATATGCGGAGTCAACCTACTTATACAATATAGGTTACAATTTAAATAAAGATTTTGATTTTGGCTATAATATACCGATAAGTTTAAGCGTTTAGGTTGCTAGTACTTGATATAATTAGTCAAGTTATCCCCAACAGGGAGACACTCCGCACGTACCCGGTGTACAACGTGACGAGTGTGGGCGCGGTGGCGGAAGGCGGCGCGGGCGGGGGTGGGGGCGCGGGGGCGGGCGCGGCTGTGACGGCGGTCACGGCCGTCACCGAGGAGTGGGGGGAGTTCGCGTTCGGTGCCGAGCCGCCCGCGTCACCCGCGCCCGCGCCACGCATGCCGCCTGCCACCGTGCAGTGGCTGCTGGACCACTACGAGACGGCCGAAGGTGGGTAGCCGTAACTTACTGCTCGGGTATAAAATTAGCTTAAACCACCGTTCTGGACCATTGTGAGACAGGTGAAGTTTGGTTGTTGATTTTATTATTTACAGTTACTTGGTGGTTAATCTTAGAGTTATCTATAGAGAAATATTCCTGTTTATTTTGTATTGAGAGGCCGCCTTGGTGCTGGGGCACAAGCGTGCAAACACGACGGTTGTGATTTCAATTCTCCGAGTGGGAATATTAAATATTTCTTTAATATTTTCGTTTGCCTATTCTCCTTATATAATAAATTGTTTAAACTTAAAGATATATTTTACCGCTTATAGATATTATTTAAGTAAACAATGATATGTTTTTTTATATATATACAGTAAAATTGTTTTCATAGGTGTATCCCTCCCCCGCTCGACGCTGTACGCGCACTACCTGCGCCACTGTAGCGTGCACCGCCTCGAGCCCGTCAACGCGGCCTCCTTCGGCAAGCTCATCCGTTCCGTGTTCGTGGGCCTGCGCACGCGCCGCCTCGGCACGCGCGGCAACTCCAAGTACCACTACTACGGCATACGCGCCAAGCCTAGCGTGTGCGCCGACCACGACGCGGACGACCACGAGCGCGACCACAGTGACCACAGCGATCACGTGAGACATGGTATCGCCACCGGATTGAAGGAAGATGATGATGATCAGGTCACTTATATTGTTTACTATGTATTTTTAGTGGTTCCTGTCTCATACCAACTCCGAATAGTAGGGGAGACTAGAGCTTGTTGAACGAAATAAATAGTAACAGCCGTTTTTATCCGTGATGGCGTAGTGAATAGCACTTGACAATATTTTGGATACTTAATTGAACTAATGTTATATATTGTTAATTATGTTACATTAAGTATTTATTTGGCTACATAACTTCGATCTATTATACCTTAGATGAAGGATTACAGTCTAAAAAACGGCAAAAAATACGAGCACGGAGAACTATGTGTTCTTATTCGATTTTAGTATGGTCGAACCTAAGCCAACGTGCGGACGTGCCAAAATGCGTCAGTGTGCCTTATAAAATCAGTATTAAACAATTAAATACAAATATTTCCTCATATTTGCGACTACGCATATTGGTTGGTCTGGACTAAAACAAGCATAGAGTGGATGTATTTTAAAATTTTAACTTTTTTTTCTACATTTTGAATTGTTTCTAGTTCTACCCCGAGCCTGTTACATCTAGCCTAGCATCTAACAAGGGGCAAGTTGTAACTAGTTTTATTTTTTACCAAAGTCAATTTTATGTGAAATCGATAGTAATTTTATTAAATAGTTACTTGGATTTAATACTTAAATATAAACACTATAAACATATACGAGTACACAAAAAAGACCACGAAAATGTAGAGTTTTGAAAATACAGGAATATTCATAAAAAATGATACAGAAAGCCACAGTCTCCCCGACTACTACGGTATTCCCACCAAATTCAAAGCTCACGCTGGTTATATATGATATCAGTGAATCACCATGATCATACGATACATCATTGTCGAATAATCAAAGCCAAATTTTATGTAAACATTATAGTAATTATTATATTATATTTTTATTATATTAATAATATATTTTTACTGTGATGCTAACTATTGTAACAACAAAACCAGACTTTTATTTTAACGATGATATCTTATCAAATTTGTTTATGAGTTTTAAACATGTCCTCATGTATTCAAAGAAGTTTCTCTTATAACTGTAATAGGATCATGTAGAACAGAGCCCTGGCGTGGGCGCAGGGGGGGCGGCGGGCGCGCACCGTCAGTACCTGGGCGCCGTGAGTGCGCCCGACCCGCCCGACTTACACGTGGACGGCCTGCCCGAGGACATACCGCACGACGCGCTGCGACAGCTAAGTGAACATCATAGGTTTGGCATCTTTCTCTATCATTTCTTACCTATTTATGATTTCCTGGTAGTATTTCGCTCCATTATATTTATATCGCTAGGTTACGTCAAATCTCTTACTTTATGATCCCCTAATTACGAACTTACTAAGTAATTACAATTTTGTATAAGTAGATTATTACGCGCGTGATATAAAATAATGTTAGCGTTGTCTCCTAGCAAAATTAAAAAAATTCAAAGTTCAAATATTTTTATTCAAAATAAAAAGTTACAGGCTTATTTTTTTAATGTCAAGTAATTTACTACCAGTTCACAAAAGTTAGTGCCTCAGACCTGAAAAGAAACTCAGCGGGCTTATAACAATTAAGTTATATATATATATATATGCTGTTGTGTGAAAAGTATTTATTATTTTGTTCTCATGTAACTTTATGTTATGAAACTTGCGATTTGCCAATTTAATTAAAAACAAAACTTTATGAAATTATTAATTATAAAATTTAGAAAACATAATGATTTACTTAATAAGAACAATAATAACTTTATTTTCATCGCGTAGTGAGGGATCTGTCTTTGTTTCACCCTGATACGGTAGATAATAGAATATTTTAAATTATTATACTATTAACTCTATTTGTTACTAATTTTCCACCCAATTTTGGAGCAGACAACACGGTGCAGAGTTCCTGGAGGCCGTGGCGGCGCTGGACACGGGCGGCGTAGAGCGCTGCCGGCGCGCCTTCTGGCGGCGCGTGGGGCGCGCGGGCCTGCGCCTGACCGCGCGTCGCGACGTTTGCGCGTGGCTGCGGCGCGCCGAGCTGCGCCTGCACCAGCGCGCCGTGGAGCTGCTGCTGCCCGACGTGCTGCGCCCCATCCCGTCCGCGCTCACGCAGGCCATCCGCAACTTCGCTAAGAGCCTGGAAGGTGCGCTTCGGGCCGGCGCGGGCGCGGCGCCCCCGCTGGCGGCGCGCGCGCAGGCAGGCGCCGCCGCCGCGCTCGCCGCCGCGCTGCGCCGCTACACCTCTCTCAACCACCTGGCGCAGGCGGCGCGCGCCGTTCTCAATAACCAGCACCAGATACAGCAGGTTGTTAAATATTATACTTTTCATTTATAATGTATCTTTGTTTTTTAGGTTTAACTTAGTGAACTAAATTAATACATAATGTATTTTTAATATTTTTATTTTATACTTGGCTTATTTGCAAGTGTGTGGCATAATGGTGTATTCCACAATTATACACTCAGTAGTTACTAAACTGTTCGTTATTTCATACTTTAATAAATAATTTTCGTAATAGTTTAACTTAGTTTATCGATTTTATCAATATATTGTATTATATCTAATGATGAATAAATAGTCATTATTACAGCCAATACAGCCAGTTATGTAAAATTATTTTTTAACAGATGCTATCGGATCTCAACCGCGTGGACTTCCGAGTGGTGCGCGAGCAAGCGGCCTGGGCCTGCGCGTGCGGCAGTGCTAACACCGCGCACAAATTAGAAGCTGATTTTAAGGTAAAATATAAATAATTATTATTCTTTTTAGCTTGACACTGTATCTCGCATAAAGCAGTGTTAATACATGTTTACACTAGACTTTTCTTGCAGCGTGGTGGAATGGAAATAAATAACAATTATCTGTGGCACAGTGCGGGGCATGCTGATTTTTAAAACACCCTCATATACGGATGTAAACTATGGAAGAAAATGCGTTGTGGCACAAAGTGTGACTGAAAACGCGTCTGGTTGTGGGTGTATTCCCCATTCGAAGAAATAAAATATTTATTTAAATTTCTATTTTTATTTCTTCGCCTCAACACGCAATATCTCCAGAATTCGGTGGGAAGTGGGGAACAGAGTGTCTTAACACTAGGTTCCCTCTGCCTACCCTGCGGTGCGAGATACAGCTTGAAGCTGATTTTATATATAATATAGCTTCACATAATAAAGAGAGTATCCAATACAAAAATATTATTTCAATTGGAACTAGGGCTTGAGGTCTCTTCGGTTGTAGCACATATTTTTTGTGGCATACAGGCGCGTCTGGGGCGCGGCGCGCCGCTGGAGGCGTGGGCGGCGTGGCTAGAGGCGAGCGTGCGCGGCGCGCTGGCCCCTCACGAGCGCCGCGCCGACTACACGCCGCGCGCGCGCCGCCTGCTGCTCGACTGGTCCTTCTACTCGTCGCTGGTCATCCGCGAGCTCACCCTGAGGTAAGAGTGCCTGCACAAGTAAACACCAAAAAGTTATATTATTATGACTCGCGGAACTTCAACCTCATACGGAACTACAGAAACTACAGATTCTTCCATAGACACCAGCAAACACGCTAGCAAGGTACTCTATATGTTTGACTTATTGTAGTGTCCTGACTGTTTTGTCCCAATATGTATAAAAAAATAGATCAGTAGAAAACCTATAAGAAAAAAAAAGATTAAAACAATTATCAAAATTAATACATCCACTCCATGTGTGATTTAGTCCAGACTGGTAATCGCAAATTTTTCAGATCGCAGATTGGTAATCGCAAATATTGGCCAAATTATGAAATGCTTGTATTTAATTGTTTAATACTGATTTTATAAGGCACACTGACGCATTTTGGCACGTCCGCACGTTGGCTGAGGTTGGACCATACTAAAATCGAATAAGAACACAAAATGTTTTGTGCTTGTATTTCTCTTGCCGTTTTTTAAACTGTAATCCTTCATCTAGGGTATAATTGATAGAAGCACTCAAGCAGGTCCATTTTTGCTTAGCCCCATTGTCAAAAAGGAACTGTCATTGAATAGGGATATCCCCACGGCTAAAAACATAAATTTATAAAACATCAATATAGGTATATGATTAAAAAGTTGAATTGAACCATACATATATTATTAAGTACTTACTACTTAATAATAATTATTACAGATCTTGACTTTTTAATAATAATTATTACAGATCTGCCGCATCGTTTGGCTCGTTCCATCTAATCCGGCTCCTCTATGACGAGTACGTGAGTTTCCTAATCGAGCGTCGCGTAGCAGAACACCGTCGAGAACCGCCCATAGCGGTTATGCAGAGAGCGATGGATGACGACGACGAACTACCTGAACACGACCCACACGAGCAGAATGACCTGCACGACCCTCTCGACCCTCTCGACCCACATGAGCAACACGACCCGCTCGACCCACGTGACCAACTCGAGACACTCGAGCCAACGCGCTCAGAAGAGGAAGATGCTGATCACGATTGGGATTGGGAAGATGACGAAGAACCAGATGTTAAGCGAGTAAGACTTGATGAATAACTAATATTTATTTATTATAATTCTGCTAACTTGTTACAAAACATAGTTTTTTAGTTAGTTTATAAAATATACTGAGTGTAACATTCGCATTTAAAATAACAAAGAATACCCTATAATCTAGTCACGCTCGTCATATTATTGTTTGTCAGAGCTGTATTCATATATAATCGTTATATATAGGACTCTTAACTATATGAGTATAATAAATTTTGAGACTCCCAATTGTGTTTTCAAAATAACATTAATATGTTCCGTTCGTTTTGGTTTCCTTGTAATTGCTATGATGATATTGTCCGTAATACATTATTTAATTATTATAATAGGAGTTTCAAGGTTCATTAAATATTGTCTTCAATATAACAAATATTGTAATTAATATATTAGTAGTATTGTCGTTTGAAATAAGAATTACGAATAATCGATGTTCTGTTTAAAATAGATTTTGGACAAAACCATTCTACTTTCTATAAAAATTAGTATCTAGATAGAAGCTGTCTTTGTTAATATGCTTATTTATATTTGTTTTCTTAAATTTTAATGGAAATATAAATTTAAAAATTTTGAGCACCAAAGTTAGTGTTAGTTTGTTTGTCTGTTTGCCTTTATTCAACTACACTATAGTGTAGAAGTTTAGGACACGCTTTTTTTAATAAAACAAATTGTTTTATTAAATATCACCTGTTTGAGTGAGTGAGTACTTAATTAAGCATAGACGTAATATATTGATATACGTAATTAAGCCTAGTACACACATATTATATTTTTTTAAAAGTTGCACACAATATTTTTAGTATTACATAAAAAGTTTTTATTTTAGTTAAGAAATATTTTTATATTGTAATACACAAGTGTTTACCCTCAAATCAAAGTCATTTAGTTTGAGTAGACATTGATAGGTGTAAATAATTAATGACTTATTTTTTTCTTATAATCTATCTATAAGTATTTATTTTAATTGTATTTACTCTTTATTTTAAGGGTTATCGGCAACAATCCTTACTGATATATGTTTCTACATTAAGAAGATATATAATGGCTTATAATGATAGTCCTAAAAATACTTATTTATTTTTTAATTTCACTGCGGGATCTGTCAAGATTTTTTTAATGTATTTTTTATAACTTGTCTGATGGTAAACAATTTTATTCTATTTAAGTGTTTTTTTATTTTTAAATAAAATATCATTAATATTATTATAAACTTAAGAATATATGACATTATTTTATTTTCCATTTATATATAATGCATAAAAATATTGTTTTCCTTCTAGAACAAGTAAGAAAAGGAGCAAAGATATAGATGTATTACATTTTGAATGGCAACACTAGTCTTAACAGTTAGTGCCCTAAAAGATCGCGGAAATTAATCTATAAGCTGCACTTAAAAGTCATTTTCTATTTAGCTGACTTTAAACTGCAATAATAATTATAAATGAAGGACTATCGTGAAATTTTTTTGTCAGTTAAATTCTAATTGATGTCATTAAGTGTGTTTGTATATATTTATGTACAATTCAAAGCGATCCTAACATATCAATGGGGGATGTGGACTTTACTATGAAAACCAAACTTCTATCAATATATGAACAAATTTTTATAATATACGTAAATTAATATGTATGTTAAATGTATGTATAATGTATATTCATGGTGGAAGAGGCTGCTTTCTAGCTTTTTTATTTTTTTTGTTTTTTATGGTGTGCAAATGCCCGTATAGATATTAATATTTAAAATATATTTTTAAATTAATTGGGTTTGTAAAGCAATTTACCTTTCTTTATTTCTTACGTTTATACGATAAAGTCACGTCCTAAGAATGAAAATTGAAATTTGTTCTAAACAATAATTATTTCAAGTGGAAATCAAAACCTGTCCTCGACGATTAAATTAAAACTATTTTTATATTAAATAATTTTATATATTTAGAATTTACTGGATTGTATGGTCATATGTCGCAACATCCTCCTCATACACATTCCTTATATGTAATAAATAATAAGCGTATATTTTATTGGTGTCTGGATATAACCGTGTAATTGTATATTTTTGTATGAACCGCCTTCGTTGCCTTACTCCGTTCGCCGCCGCGGTTGTGTTTCAGAGCAAATAAATGACGTGACGATCTGTCCATTCTATACATGTGTCTTATAATAACGCTTCTAGTACACTCTGGTTTTTATTAATATTATTAAAAAATATTTTAACTGATTTAAAAAAGGTAGAGGTTGTATGTTCGATGCATATTATGTTTATTATTTGTGTTATCCGTTATTTCATTGATTTCAATTTTTTTTGTATTTGAAGGATCGTAAATCGATGAAAACCTTAAAATTTTATAGGCTTTATATGCTTATCATATACTTAATTCTCTTATTGTCAAATAACTATTTAAAGTAAATAATTGTTTGATGAGTTTCGAATTTTTTACTATTACTTATGTTCGACTTACCCTTGCTTAAGAAAATGCGGAAATTAATTTTGTTATTTTTTATATTATTTAAACATATTGTTTTTGAAACTGTGCTTCTACGTTATTGCTATCTATTTGTTTAATTTTTTTTAGTTCAAACTGTCAGGCTATTATGCGAAAAATTGATGATTTTATTCAAAATGATTCTTGGCAGTTTGATGTTTGAAATGTTAAAGAAAGATATAATCAAAAGATAGCTTAATAAGACATCATATAATTAAATTACCCTTTTTTGCGTTTTGTAATCGGGTTAGTTTTGCTACAAATATTAAAAAAAATGGTATAATTATTTATTATTGCCAGAGTATTGTTTATTATTCTAGTAATGAGTCGTGAGAGTAATATTATAATAGATTCGGCCAAGTCTAAACGACTGTTTATTGAAATATTGCCTTATTATTACTATACGTCTGTACTACGATGACAATACTTACCGCGTATAGACACGCCCGGAGGTCAGCCGTGCCTACAGATACTTAATAGTGAAACGAAATAGTATACAAATATGCCTTAAAAAATGCATTCAAAATTATTTTTGTCGATTCAAAGAAGTATTTATTTGCTATTTGAAATGTAACACTTAAACCGGATTAATCACGTATATAGTTTCATATATTTCTTCGAAACTCCACGTTTTTAGGCGTATTGAGCTATACAATTAAAGTGGAAAACAACGAAGTGATCGGAGTTTTAAACCAGCTCACGAGATTCAGCTTTCCCAGCTTGATCGACGGCCGCAATCACAGGGTCGAGTCTTGCAAGGGGACATCCTCTCAAGCAGCCACGTAGTACTTTCTCAGGGACAGAGTATCCTCTTTCTTACACAACCGGTGTAAAGGTTAATAAGGCTAACAGCATTAACTTCCAAGTTAAAAATCGACGTTATGAAATCTGAACACTGTAGTCCGTGGTCACGAGTAGACGTGTAATCCGGTCTAAGAGTCCCATTTAGAATATGTAAAAATCGCGAAAATTAAAGATTTTATAACATTTATTTAATATATTTCACTAGATTAGGTCGATGTTGTACTGGACTTCACAGTATAGCTGCCGTGAAGTTCGCAAACTAAATGTTATCACTTAAATTTTTAGTATGTAATCGTATTCTAAGATATGTATATGTAATGAGTGTCTTGATATTCGCAGACCAGCTGTAGATAGCAATCGTCTAATTTGATTATAAAATGTTGCCATAAAAGAAGTATAAGTAAAAAGTTAATAACATTTTGTTTTGATGTGCGCCAGTTAGAGGTTGCCGTTCAGAAAGAAGATAATGTAAAAATTTCATTGATTTAAGAAAATTTCTAAAAATTTTAGTAGAAACAGTGCATGGGCGTATCTAGAGAGAGATTTTCTGGGAGGGCATTGAACAGATACTTATGTTCATGTAAATGTAATTTTGGGCCTGGACTTCCCTGGCCTCGTTCCTAAGTCAATCTACGGGGGTCTCTTCAAATGATAGTGTATCTGTAATAATCTGTCCATCTGAACCATGTTTGCTTTCTAGCGTTATTAAATTATTGTCCTGTGTCTATAAGAGACTTCTTAGGAAGCTTAGTTTAGTTTAGTTTTATATCTATTTCCCTTGGTTTTTTTGTCAAACGATTTCATGTTTCAAAAAGTATGTAGTAAGTAAGTTATTATTATTACTTTTGTCATATTTTGTGAGATAACTATTACTCTAAAGTCTATAGCGAGGAAATGTATAGTACAAAAATGTTGATTAGACATAAAAACCTTTTTTTATGTTTTATTATTGAAACCTGGTTTTTACTTTCTTTTTGTATTTGAAATTTCATATTGATTGTATAAAACTAGGTTGTGACCGAAACACCTATTGCTAGCTACAGCCGGTCTGATAAATGAGCTTAACTTTTTTACAAAGCTAGGTAAGGTCTATTGATTTGTTTCAGGTCAGATGTTTAAATTGAACAACGAATGGCGGACGGACCGCGCTCTCTTAGCTCGTCTCTTAGTTAATATATGTTATAACTCAATACTAATTGTCTACTAAAGACAAGGTCCGGTACACGGAATGTTTATTTAAAAATACAATAGTTCATATTTATCTTAAAGTAAAACGCCATACGAAATAGGGTTCTAATAATTGTATTATCAAAAATTTAATTTTACCTCAGTATTTGCAAGAGCGCGGTGCAACTAATGTTAGTGTAAGTGTGCGGCGTAAGCATCTTTGTATTGTTGTTGTCTACGAGAGAGGACGCTCGTGTAATGTCTGGAAATAAAGCTAGTCATGTGTTTATAATGGTTTTTTATTTGTCTTCTGAATTTGGTGACCTGATGTAGGTAATACTTTAATTTAAGCTTCGAGATTATTTTGATACGAGGCTATTGTGGTGCAGTAGGAAAGTGTCTGACTGATTTTTAGTTCGATTCCCACTCGAAAAAATCTTTTATGAAAATCGATATTTTTGGTTTTGATAAGGCAAAAATCGGCATTGCGATTCGTTCACTAATCACGCAATGTCTCGCCTCCGGACTAAATATGGAGAACTGTGTGATAGTAGGTAGAGAACCTATCTGCCTCTACCCTTCTAAGAATGTGGTGAAAATAAATAAGTGTATGAAGTCATGTTCATAATTTAAGTAATTTTATTGATATTTGCATCTTTATTTGTTTTCATATAGGCCATAATCAAAATTATAAAGTTTATGTTATTTCTGTAATTGATTTCTGTAATTGCCTATTTGAAGAGCTGGTTGGGAATAAACCTTCCCTGGTTTCTCCATTCATCCTATAAAGATGACATTTCAACAATAGATTTGACTGGTGATGATTCGGTGTTTTCCAAGCCAGTTCTTAATAGTAAAAATAAATTTAAAAAATACATTAAAATAAATAAATATATTAAAAAAACAGCAACTATTAAAAACAAAAGATATTTGTAACAATTACACCAAATTAGCCGCTGAAAGAAAGAACTTAAAAAATAACTTTAATAAATTTTCTGAAAATAAGTATGTTAAATAAAAAGTTATTACGCGAAGTTGTGGTGAGTTCATTACAGTTGGAGATTGAAACATTGCATAATAAATTAAAAACCATTTCTGATAAATTTGAATGTGCTCAGAAACAAATTGCAGAGCCCTCGTCTTCTATGGACGAGCTCCTTAAGATGTGTAGTTATAATTCAGGGCGCTTTGAGCCACTCACTAAGAATCATTCATTCATCATCATCTAATGCTCTCTGTCCTAATACAATTTTAATTATTTTGATCGGGGGAAGGGGAAATGTAAATAAAAAAGAAGTACAAGACTATCATCTATAACTGATGAATTTAAATGTAAAAAAATAATATGTTCACATTTATATGAGAAAGTTGCTACAAGAAAATGATATAAGATTTAATTTAAATAATATATTAGTATGTTAGTCCAGTGTGCTTTCGTCCATGAAACTCACTGGAAGGGCAATAAGTCCCGTAACATCGGACAGGGTTACCGGCTTGAATGGTGAACCCCTAGATCCTGTCGACTCTACGGTATTTTTCGGTATCACCATAGACTTCAAATTACAGTTGGGACCCCATGTTGATGACCCTCAGCAGCTTTCGCGGTTAATAAAATTAGACCATTAACTGACGTGGAAACGGCTCGACCTCCGCGATATTATGTCCTATGGGATTTTACTTTGGGGTAATGCAGCCGGTATTCAACCAATATTTGTCCTGCAGAAGCGAGCTGTTCGTGCAATCTATAACTAAAGACTCCTTAAGGCAAAAGTTTAAAGAAATCAATATATTGACAGTTGCAACTCAATATATTTTTGAAAATGTTAAGAAAAACATTAATGATTTTAGCAAAATTGGGAATGTACATAATATTAATACTAGAAATAGACTTAAACTTAGTGCACCTGTGACTTGATTGCATCGAATCCGTAATTCATTTATAGGACAATGTGTACGCTTTTACAACAGGATGCCAGAAACCGTCAGAGAATTTTCTATATCACGATTTAAAAAAACTGTGAAAAGAGGTTTGTGTGTTAAAGGTTATTACTGTTATTATTAAATTAATGATAACATGCCTTGGGAATGAAATGCTCGCTCCAGTCTGTTTCAAAAGATCGTTGTCACAAATAATTAAATATGTATTTGTTCAAAATTTTTAAAAAATAAGTCCCGCTGAGTTTTTTGCGCCGGTTCTTCTCAGGTCTGAGGCACTAACTTTTGTGAACTGGTGGTAAATTATTTGACGTTCAAAAAATAAAGAAACTTTTTATTTTGAATAAAAATATTTGAATTTGAATTTGAGACGGCCTAGAGGCGGTCCATAATTAACAGCTTTGTTCTTTGCCCACTAAAATTATCTTTTTAAATTTAAGGATTTGTAATAAAACTAAATATTTTCTCATAATAAATATTATTTCAACATTCTGTGCTCTAGCCTAGTAATTTACAACAAGTATGCGGCCGCTGAAAACGAATAAAATAATATTTACAGAGAACTTTACTAAAAATACAATATAATATAAAGTACCGCTAACTTTCTAGCAGTACAAAGAATAGTAACATTAATTGGATCTAAATCACCATTACCCAAACTTGATTATCAACAAGTTATAATACATTATGTGAAAGTGATGATAATTCTGCATAAAAAATTATATATAATGTATTAAAGTCATGGTAAAACAAGTCAACATAATAGATGTAATGATAATTAATTTCGTACAAGACATTTTGCATTAAGTCACTAGTAAAAATAATAATTAACATACAAAAAATATAAACAAAAAAACAACAAAAAATTCGCGGTTACTATGAATACTA
This sequence comes from Heliconius melpomene rosina, assembly GCF_056956725.1. Lineage (NCBI taxonomy): Eukaryota > Metazoa > Arthropoda > Insecta > Lepidoptera > Nymphalidae > Heliconius > Heliconius melpomene. The sequence goes on along the minus strand of NC_140401.1, from coordinate 1,339,068 downwards.
CAACCAAATCCAAGTGTAAGGTTTAATGGCGAAAATATAAAATGACCTTAACAAAAATTAAATTAAAATAAAAACAAATCAGTGTCAGTGTATATTTCATTTAGTTACAATCGAATTTATACTATCTTAACATATAACATTATAGAGGTGAGTGTTACTAAAATTACATTACGTTGATTTTTTTCTATTATATACATAAACTGGTGAAACTAGTGTCAAGTTATTCCTTTCTTTATTCTTTACCCTTACAGAATGTAAGAGATAGCATTTTTTTAATTTGTAACCATAGCATTTATAGTAATTACTATGTTATTTATAGAAAAAATAACTTTCTGTTTTAATATATATATATAGAATAAAATATATAATATTCGTAATGTAAACCTAGTAAGCGATATGTCCAAACCAATGAGGTGATTGCAGGTTCCAATTAACAAAATATTTTGATTGACAATTTTCTTTGGTACTTATTTTAAGCCAACATTTGTTACAATGCTAGCATTAAACTAAGCTCATTTTTTTTTTATTATTTGTCACAACACTGTATGTAGTGAAAGATTTTTGGTTTGTAGTAATTCTTAAGAGTTCATGAAAATCTGATTCAACAAGTCGATAAATAAGAGATTGGACGGATTCTAACAAGATAAAAAAATAAATAATATAGATGTCGACATTTGTTTAAATATTTTAATTTAGAAATATATAACAAAAAATAATTAAAAATATTGTTAAAATTTATATATAAATATAAAGAAGTTATACAGAAAATGTTAGTACAACTAACATACATGATACAATTTCAATTTTTTTTTTTAAAACCAATATACAAACAAAATCTAAATATTCAAACAACTATCAACATCCTGACAAAAATGTTCACTCAATTTCAAAACTAAAAACAAATACCGTGTGTGACATTGTATACTATTTATTGTAACAATAAACCATGGGCCAATTTACTATATATAGTTATATAATATTATTATTTTATATTCACTGCACCTGAAAAAGTGTTGAAAACTAATTTTTGGTTTTCCTTCCATTTCATATATGCATTTAGTGCAATAAAGAATATAATATAACATGGTATCCGCATATTAGTGGTAGTTTCTCTATAGTGCAAGTGCAGCAGACCGCTTATCTCTACTCTTATTCCTTGCTACCGTCCTAGCTTTACACGCAGCAGCATTCTGCAAGTTCCTCTGCAGCTTATTCAGCTTGGCTTGAGCGTGTCCAGGGGTTGGTGGGGGTTCGTTCAGGCCCAGTGCAGCTCTTAGTGGTGGGCTGTGCGGTGCTAGGGCTACGAGTCCGGCGCTCAACGCCGCGGCCATAGCTCCATATACAGCACGAGACCCCCATCCGTCTAGCACTATTGATTCCACGCCTATACGTACTTTCAATTCTTCTACTGTGCCTTCTTCGAAATATCTGCATATTAAGAAACAATTTATGTAGATATATAATTAAACTATTTATGTCTATAACATATATTTGTTTAATTTATGAGTCAATCAAATAAAACAAACATTACATGTTATGGAAAGTTTAACAAAGTACAATAGGAATAGCAGCCTTTAAATTTATAAAGATTAGGCCATAATTTTTTTGCAAAATATTCATAAAATTTCTTCCATAAATAAAATTTTAAATATTTTTCCACTTATATAAATACATACCTCAGTATATCCCTAAACGTAGCTCTCTGCAATTTTCTATCCCTTTTAGCCCTGTACTTATGAGAGTCACGCGTCAACTGTTGCAAACGGACCAACAAATCATCATATTCTGGCCAATGATCATCATCAGTCCTTTCATGAGCTGATACCAGGGCACCACCGGCTGACAGACGCACTTCTAGACTGCATGCATTCAGGAGATCAGCTAAACGTGATATTGATGGTTGTTTTTCCGTCAGTAAGGCTTTCGCGTGGTGAGGTTCGAGTAGCAACAATAGTAGTGCCCAAGCGTCTAAGGCAGCTGCGTGCCATGTGCCTTCTTCTACTGCTGAACCGGACACTTTGACTGTCCCGTCACCCTGGAATATGTAACAGTTTATGTTAAATTATTAATAATAACTATTTTATATATAAATAAGTATTATTACTTAATTAAACGTTTAATTATATTAAATTATGTTATTGTCTTCTTTATTAAAAAATTTAAAACAGTGCCTGTATTTATATATGCAATATAAGCCAAAACTACCACCACACAATTCACACAACTCAATAAAATCTTAAATTTTAGTCTTTTTATTTCACAAACAAAACAATACTAAATCACTTAGTATGAACACTGAACACTAGGCAACTCTGCCTATCCTACCATAAATAACATGTAAAGTTACAAAATCAACATCAAACATTCCCCTAAGAATCAAATCTACACCCATTAAATAGAATCTCTCTTCAACTTTGTCAAGCATGTTTCATAAAAATAGATAAATAATGTCACATTTAGTCAGTTGGTCATTGCTCTACAGTATGACCTTGAAAAGCTTGATATTTTCCTTCCGCGTCACGGCGCTTTGTTTAGACATAATATTTTACGCGTGGAAATTTTGTTCTAAAAGTTATAGCGTGTATATATATATCCTTATATAATGTATGTATATTGATCCATTTCATTACACAATAGCTGCTAAATGGCAAATATTTGCACTAAATCTTAGATAGACATAATGTCACAATAATATCGTGTTCTTGTTTGAGTAGGTAATTGGGATTTTATGTCTTTTGGCTATGATTTATTATATTTATGAGGCCAGTCGTGACATAGGAGCACAAGCATGCAAATTTAAACTTAATAAAGAATAATTTAATTTCATCACTAGAGTGAGGAAATTAAAGTATTAGTGTCAAGCCAAAGCGTGTCCTAAAGATCCGCCACTCAACAAGCAATTATTACAAAGTAAGCATTACAAAGCAATATTAGGAACAGTGTCTCTAAGTGGGAATGTAACAAAGCTAAAAAAATTAACCTTAAGATAACTGCCGCTGAATATTGTTTCATACATCTTCATGATCTCCAGTATTTCTGTGAGGTCTTCCTCTAGAAGATAGCAAAGTACTGCTAGAGATGAACAACACTGGAAAGAGCAAACAATTATACTACATATTATTTTTTATATTCACTGATAGTTAACATTTTTATATAATTTTCAATTTGTACAGCCTTTCATGGCTAAATATTTGGGCTGTTATATCTTATACAAATATAAAAAAATATTTAGTTTATTGTACAAAAAATATAAAAAATGATTGTCAAAACAGAGAGATATACATTAAATAAAAAAAATCCTATAGTTCTACTTAGAATTCAATATTATATATTTCTTTCATTTGTCACGACAACCTAGGCTTTAGAGATATTTTTAAATACATCATGTTTCGATGGTATGTTTATATAGCACAATTGTTGTGACAAGAATTCAAACCTGCTAATATTACATAATTTTCTTTACTTTCTTCGTAAATATAATGTCAGGAGACTGCTTTCAGCTTAAATTCAAGACATTTAAGTGGTAATTAACGTTACATTCAATGGCTGCAACACAATTCCCACTAATGCGGTCATTATCAAACATATCTAATTGTTGTACATTTTTGTTGTTATTTTAGTCTCTAATAAAGATTTTTATTAATTTATTTAATTTAAAATATTCACACTGTGATTTGTATATTGTAGCAAAAAAAATTATTCTCTTGAATAGATACATGATGTTTTTCTACAATACAATATAATTACCTCAGTGCGTGTTTCAAGTGAAGCAGTTTTGTCTACGGCGGCTGCGGCAAGTGCCGGCCGGACTTCAGCCATAAACTCCTCTGTGCCTTCTTCACCAATCTAAAATATTTATTATTTTAAAATTATTTCATTAAGTATTAGTTTATTAAGATATAGTTTATAAATTTACTTGTTTCACAAGTTTTCTTTAAAATAATAAAGATTTATTTATATCAAACACTATTGCCGTGATAAAAAAAACATTAAAACTTTTTATATTAAATTAAAATGAAAAATAATGACATTAGTATTTACCTGTAAAGCTAAAATAGGTGCAACAGCAGCTGCTGCTTTTCTCTCTCCATCTTTGCCTCGTCTCAAAGCCCTAGTAACATGATCAGCGAGAGTCACCCGTTGGCTGCTCAATAGATGTGCTAAATAGCGTCTTTGTAATAAATTCCTGAGAGACACTAAAGCCGCTGCTCTAGCTGCATTAGCTCTTGCACTTAAAGCATCAATAGTTTCTAGAACTTTCTCTTCAATTTTTTCTTGGATTTCATTTTCTGTAATTAGTTGCCATTGTTAATTGATTAAGCTTACATTTGCAAATGGTAAATTTTGACAAAAATATTAATGATATAAATTTTATTAGGGTAATTCTGAAGCAAGCTTCAGCAAGTATTTAATAATTAATATTATGTAACTTAGGTTTCTATTTGGTTATTATTAGAAGTGCCAATTTTTTTAATTATCCAAATGAACCATAAGAAAAACAAATTTTTAAAGTACATGCAGATTATTTTTATATATGTATATTTTTTTTCATAAATGTATCATTAAACATGAGTAATAGTACTTAATATTGCATCTCCTTAAATGTAATCATTTTCCAGAGTGCGGACCGAGTCCACAAACATCAAAGTTATTGTCAGGCCCATGTGCCTAATAATAAGGATAAATGCAATAGTTAATCAACATAATTATAAAGTATTTGGGTTATATATATTGGGATGTTCATTTAAAAACAATCATGTAGATAAGAGACTTGTACCCCCACTAAGACTACAATATATTGAGATTACTGACTACAATTTCACTTTTTTAAACAATTTTGTAATAAAAATTAATGTTTTGATAGATAGGTTTATTTTGATTAAAATAAGCATATCTTTTTATTTGACTTTGACATTGTATATTTTTATCTTTCTATATATTATATTTATTTTGTTTTTTTTTTTGTTTCAGTTATCGATAGGTAATTGACAAACACAAGCACAACAAAGTAAGATATCAATTGTATTTTTTATAGCTTCATGCTACAGCATCCTGATATTTTCACTTTCAGCCCACTTTTTAAAACATTTCGTCTTGTTTTCAGTAAGAGAAAAAGAATATAATGCATTCCTCCCAAGTGAGAATTGGACCTTTAGCTGTAGTGTTTATAGTCAGATACTATGCCACTGCACTGCAATGACCCTCATTTGATTATCAATGTTAAATAATAGCCTCCAATTAATGAGTTATTAATATATGACCTACCTGCATCATCATGGTTACTTCTAAGATCTGACTGTCCAGAAGTTTCTGAATAGTTGTCATTAGTCATATCTATGCCAGCATCTTCATCAGATGAGTAAGGAACTTCAGTTCTTCTGTGCTCTGCAATTTTATTTTTAATTTAAGCATTGATATGGTAAACTGATTTTTAAATATCTAATACATTCTCCTATGTACATTATTAATTATTTGTTGTTTATATTATATTATATATGTAGTATAACATTGAAGTATAATGATTATTTCTAGAATATTGTGTCTAAGATAAACCAAAATATCGTTATATTATAATATTATGTCATATTTCTTAGACAACATATTACTTTTAAAGGTTCTTTGCAACACCATTTTATTACCTAACACAAACATATGGTAAACAATACAATATTATGTAATTTTGAGCTGATTAGTAGCTCTGGTATTTCCAAGGCCAATTATTTATTAGAATGTTATAAGCATTCTTAAAACTAAGACAGGTTGTTCGCATGTGGGTTTCAATTAGTGATTGTATGAAAGTGTTACATCGTGAAGAGGAAGTGGTCTTAAAGCCTGATAGGACATACGTCCAAACATATGGAATTGCGAAGCTATTTGAAGTTTAAACGAACAAATGTACGTGGACCTGTCATAAATGCGAGCGGAGACGGCGACCACAAGGTCGCCGCGTGATATCATCTTGGCAAATTTTAGCAACGACACTTTATTGTAATTAAATACTGATCGTAATAATAAATTAATCCACTGTATGCTCACCGTATTTTCCCTTTTTCTTTCCTTTAGGCATGGTGATAGTGGTTTCTGGAAAGCTACTTATATTAAAATTAAAAATATTCACTATTAAATTAACTACGTTTCTCACTTAATCAAGACGGAGAAAAGTTCAATATATCAGTTCTTATAGAATGATTTGGGCACCAAATACAACATAAAACTAAAATTTCAGAAAAACTTCTTAACATGTTTAACCGTGTAACATGCACCGCTTATATGAGCAATGCTATCTGACAACTTGTCATATAAGGGGTAGGCTGCGGCGGGGTTTTTCCGCCATTTTGCGCGCCATGTTGATCAGTGTTTACTTGCGACTTTTTCTAATTTACTCAGAATATCAATACCAATTTCCAAATATTGCTAAAATATAAGGTTTTTTTTTAAAAAAATGTTAAGATTTCTTCATAAAAAAATTTGGCTCCCTTATTATAAGTTTATTAGAAAAATATTAGTGTAAAAAAATATATTTTTATGTAACAGTAATAACGTTTTCCCTTATATTTTCTATCTGGCAGCATTTTATTTTCTTAATCATGGTGCAATAGTATGAAATTAAAATGCCAAAAAACCAAGTGGTATATACGGCTGTAGTCTATACTCTATAAATATTATACTTTGTATAGATATGTGTGAATCAGTATGCAAAAGAACCTTAGTTTCATAATGTTTAACAACAAAAATGACCTTCTTTATTTCATAATACGTACTGATATTATAAAATAGTTATTGTGGAAAACAATATTTCTATTATATTTATTTAAAAAAATAAATTATATAGTTCTTTATATTGTAACTAGCGACCCTCTTGCGGCTTCGCCCGCTTTTACTACTGGATTATTCATATAATGTATGTTTGCAAAGCACTTAAGATAATGTGAAAATTAATTAAACCCTAATGCAACCCGCATTTTCGTAGTTTCAATAAGGATTTTCCAATTGTTTTACACAGCAAGGATTTTTTTGTAGGTACCGTAATTTTAAATCTGTGCTACTAATCTTTTCAAGTACCTATTAAAATATATTTAGATGACTATTTTTAGATAGTTAAATGACTATTTTTAAACGGAAGAAATTATAAACAAAAACCTACCCACTAATAACTACTACAAAAAATATGATACCAAATATATCGCGCTGAAATAATACATTCAACTCCAATTATCCAATACGTGCAAACGCATCTAAATCTTCGTTGTTATAGAGGCAGGCGGGTTTTTTTTTTTCGAGCTTGTGGTTAATGCTGAAAATTGTATTCTGTCCCTGATAAAAAGCAAGCACTACGTGGCTGCCTGTAAGGAAAATTAAATAGAATGCATCGGCCCGGAATCGAACCCGGGCCGCCCGCGTGGCAGGCGAGCATTCTACCACTGAACCACCGATGCGTGTAAGGCAGGCGGGCGCGGCGGACGCATGGCGAGTGGCGAGCCGTTTCGCAGCAAGGATTTTTTGATATTGTAACAACTTCTAAAGTAATTATTAAAATGAAAAACAGTAAAAGACAGCTTTGGTCTACATTAAATGGCCAACGTAACTAATATACTTATTTATATGCTGAGAGTAAGGGATAAGTGAAACTTGACTCGATACAGTTGATGTGTGAACGGTGGGATGTGTCAATAATTAAATGCGTTTTTCTCTAAAACTATTCGCAATTTCGAAATAGTTTAAAAAGCAAATTTTATCTTCGTTTAACGTAGAAATTTAATAAAGTATTTTAAAGGATAAGGATTAATACCATTATGGAGAAATATCCCTCACGATAAAAAATATATTGAAATTACTATTTTTAGACAGAAATATGATCACTACACGTTATTCTTAAAAGATACGAATATGCCATCGCAGACTTTTTTGTAGATCTTATTAAGAGGAACAATACTCCAGTACATTTTTTTCATATAGTACTTACCATTAAAGCAGCGCATGCGCGAAAGTGTCTCAGCGGGTAGGACCTTATACACATTTATCGTATTTATGTTAATTTACATAAGAATTTACAAATAATAAACTATATATAAACCTTCCCTGAGAAATACTCGACCTAATGGTGAAAACCGCATCCAAATCCGTTGGGTGGTTTAGAAGAAGAAGAGTTAGAAAGTTCAGACAGACACAAAAAGCGACTTTGTTTTATAAGATATAGGATTTAAATTTTAAAGACGTTGAAACATTAGAAAAATTGACGAAACAACGAAGATATTTTAGATTGTTGAACGTTCGAAACGTAAAGTACCTTAGTAAAATTTATATTATTATTGTATACTTACTATAGAATTTTCACGTTTGTTATATTATTATGTTGTTTTTATTTAAAATATTAGATGATTGATGATCGAATTGATTATTAGTGATGATGACTTTTTAGTAATAAATTCGATGATCAATAGAGCCAAAATAGAGATAAAATTAAAACATTACATAAAACAATATTTTTGCAATTAAAGTCAAGTGTCTATTATTTCTTTAATTTATCGTATCAATTTTATATTGTCGCTTATTGTGGATTCAAAAATAAATCAAGGTTAACCGTGTAACTATACAGCACATTAATTCCTAATAATTAAATAATTTACCATGACTTTAAATCTCACTTAGAGTCCTGTAATATAGATGGAACATAGTGTTAAGACATCATCCAGTTTTCACGACCTTGCGGCTTGCGTACTAAGTGGAGGAACCCTGCGTCACGCTGTTTTCTTACCCAAGCGAAGAAATAAAGTGATTCATTTTCCCGAGTAGGAATCAAATCCACATCTGTCCATAATTATTAATATATTTTTTAAATTTTAATTGAAAATAATATTATTTTTGTTGAGCCTTATCAGGGAGAATTGGAATTATATGTAGGTGTAATACAATAATTAATCTTCCGCCGTGTTGTATTTTAAAATTTTAAACGTTTGGAGACTATTGACAATTTGAATTATTTAATATCTCAGTTAAATAATTCAAGTTGTTAATATTGAAGGATAAATTATTGTTTGTAATAATTATATCTTCGTCAATATAAAAAAAAATATTGACTTGACTCGTAATCGTAACTTTTTAAGTAATGAATGATTAGCGTCCAAATAAATATTATTTAGTTTTTTCTTTTATTAATAATTACTATAAACGTAATTATTAAAATTTAAATCTTAAATGAAAACTAGTATTCGGATTTTGTGATAAATTTTTTTTATCACAAAATTAGATATAGATTTTTGTGATTAATTTTTTGTTTTGGATTTAATCAAATAATAACTGATATAGGTACTAAGTATTTACCTGTTTTACCCTTAGCGGAAATAGTAATGCCAATTTTATAATTTCTAATTTCTATTAAGATAAATAAATTTCAAATATTTAAAATTTTCTGCGGGAATTGGGGAACTTAATGGGAACGGAGTGTCTAAACATTAGATTCCTGGTTCCCTCTGCTTACCTTGATATGTGTAGATTACAAGATGAAGCTAAAAAAATTGCTATAGAAATTAACTTTTTTACCGTGTGGTGCAATTTAGTTTTTAAAGCCTGTGGAATTGTTATTTTTTATTGTTTTAATAGATAAATATTTATTAATGGCGGTAATAAATCATTAGACTTAGAGTATATTACTTTAGTACATTTTACTAGAATTATGGTTTATACACATATTGTGCAGGCAATTTTATCGATTTAGGATTTAAACTTCTTTTTACATGTAGTGTTTGTTTCATTTCTATCGGCTCATAAATAAAAACGCTATGTCAATATAAACAATTGCATAATATTGCTACAAAATAAGTGTTTTATTGAATTGGCTGAAATTTTCTGTATCAATGTATGGATATTGTCTTTAAAATCATAATGTTAGTTCGTTTTTAGGTTTCTATACTTGTATCTTGAAAGGAAAAACGGAACCCACTCACTTTGTTGTCAGTCCGTCCGTCCGTCCTTTCATTCAGGAACACGTAGAGATATCGAACTGAAATTTACATCAAATAATTAAGTCTACTGTCCCTTAAAAATGTGAAAAAATCAAACTTTTAAGCCAACGCAATCAAAAGATACAGCCGTTTATGCCGCAAATTTTCGAAACTCACAAAGAACTCAGAACCTACTGGGTGCTTCTCGTGAACTTAAAATATTAAAATTATGTATAATTATATAGCACAGATAAATAAAAAAAATGCTAAAAGTGTACATTTATAGTGTTTCATAGAAAAAAAAACAATACAAATCTTTTTTTGTAGTTCATTTTATATAAAATGATTGCATGTGGCCGCAAATTTAGGTTTGTCAGCTTTTATAAGGTTTACAGTATACTTCCCGTAGACTTAGCATCTGCATCGCATAGCATCATCAAATTGGTACGGAAGCCTTGATGGATGAGTCCGACTCACACTTAACCGGTTTCGGCCACGATAGCACTTTGGCGCAGTACTACCTGTATACTGTATATTAATGGTTGGGTGTTCAAATTCCACTTCGGAGAATGCTCCCAAAAGCTCTTGCGATGGGTTCACTACCAGGTGCATAGTTCAAAACATTAGTTTTTCTCGGTCTTCTCTGGTTTGTGCCAGATAAGTTTAAAAAATAATACATATTACAAAATTAACAATTTCTATGTTTAAAGTTTTTTTTAATATTATTAAATTTTTACATATGTATTCTCAAATTTAAAATATATGGGAAATAATATGATTGCCTAATAAATAAATATTTTTATTTGGAAAATATATATAATCAATCATTTCATAATAATTAATTAACATTGAGGAACACTTGGTATCTTACAATCTATTTCACAACTTCAACAAACAGTAAACAAGAGCAAAATTTAAAATTAAATCTGTTGTGCCAGTTTTAAAACTCATTGACTCATTTCTCTGTTCTTGCGGCCTTTCGTCCTTATTGCCGTGATCTTTCCACTTAGCTTTTTCTTCATTAGAGCCGTACAATTTACCGAATTTAAATTCCGCACACTGCACTGTTACTACCGGTGGCATTCCAGAGAAGATTAGGCGGGAACTTTTCCGTTTTAATTTTGTTGATCCCCTCATTTCTTCTATCTCCCTTCCGTTTAGATACCAACGGATTTCCGTATCAGGTTCCGCTCTACAGTACGCTTGCATCTCTTCATCTTCACCATATTCTTCGCCAAGTCCTTCAAGCAACGGTTTCCTGTGCTCATGACCGTGAACTTCCATATATGCTGTACGCGTAGCAAATCTGTAAGGCGCTACATCTCGTTCTATATCACACCTGTATAGTCCAGTAGCTTCTTCTGTGAGAGATCCAAGCTTTAAACGGCAAGCTGTGGGTCCACAGGCGACGAGCTCGACTCTTCCCACGCCTAGAATAGGAAAGGATCGCGTGCTAGGCGCAGGTCCAGGCTTGTATCGAAAGAATTCATTGGGACCTTTAAACCAATTGAGTAAAGTGAAATTTGCGTCGTATCTACACTCTATTTCTACAGTTTCCTGGCCGGGAGGTACAACTTCAGGCACTATTAGGTGGGTTATGTTAAAAGGTCGTGCGTGGACTGTGACTGTCACAATCAGCACGAGTATGAGCACCAGCATGGTTTCGGGACGCGCGCGCGCACCGTACTGGGCTGACCGTACCCTCCCGATCTGACGCGTCCTTAATTAAACAGTTTATTAAACTCCAACACTTAACCGTCCAATGGTTCCCTCAGGATTGAGGGGCATTTTCGGCATTTTGTAATTGATAGACAAACGTAGAATTAAATTTTCGCTAGGGGTGCCACTTAATTTGGGCGGGACGCATTTGACAATTAGTCACGGAAGTTGTACGTGTTATAAATCATGTTAAGATAAAATTTTAAATTAATTTTATGACTTGTTTTATTGAGTGGACACTATGGTTATGTCATATTTTGTTTCTGCTTACGACGCCAATTTTATGTCTTTAGTGTGCCCGTGCGGGGCTGCACCCTCAAGAATGATTCAGTCATTTCAATAAAACAGTTATATAAAATAACTGTTACGGCAATTAGCAAATTTGTCGAACTAAATAATTTAAATTCACATAACTTTTTTATTTATGAACTGATTGTAATAAAATAAACCCTAAATGTTTTCGGAACTTGCCAGAATCCAATAGTGAAAACCGCGTCTAAATCGGTTAAGTCGATACTGAGATTAGCGATAACACGCACAGACAAACGGACAAACAGACAAAATTTTTAAAAATCATTGTTTTGGGTTCTATTAGGTTAATAAAGGTTCCCAATGACATTTTTTTAAAAATATCTTCCAAGTACAGACACCGAACCTCTTACGATTTTATTATAAGTATAGAGAACAAAAAATGTTTTAAAGTGACATAAAATATTAAATTAACCTATTGTTTATAACTAGCCAGTGCAGTGGTCGCGGGTTGAAGGTGCCGGCTCCTTGTAAAAATTACGCGCGTAATGTGTCATCAATTTCGCTGCTAGATTGATCTAATCCGCCGCGAGCCTGCTGACGATATAAATATGCTCTCACTGATTTTGACAAACAACTTAACAAAAAATAAAATTATGAAATACTTATAAATGATTACTAATAATAAATTTTATGGCAATTAAGCTTCACGCTATATCCAGCACATAGCAAGGTAGGCAAAGGAAACCAAGTGTTAAGATATTCCGCTTTTCCCTCCTTCCCTACTTACCACCGAATTCTGGAGGCAATGGGTATTGATTAAAAAGGCGGCTTAAATGAAAAGTTTTAGCTGTAAATATAAGGTCTGACTATGTGATGGGTAATTGGTGTTGCGTTCAATCATCAATTAATATTTGTTCTTCGGTCTAGTTAAACAAAGCGTGTTGTTACTTTTCGCTACGCGAAAATGAACGTATGTGGAAAGTAAAAGAGGGAGCTTACAACAACTTATTTCCACTTTCATTTTGAGAAATAAATAATTTGAATTATATTTCTAATGTAAATAATAAGCCGCGGTTAAGTTTGGGTCACACTGGCACATCTCGAGTGGCCCACGCGTCTCGGAAACAAGACATTACAATTTTATTAGCAGTAATCTCCTTAAGTGTTATCAGCTTAATTGAATAATGCATCGTCATAGTAACTCTTGCTATATTATAATATAACAAACTTCAACGCCCAGGTGTGCTTGCTTTTATTTTTTAATCGCAAGAGAACAAAAATAAGACTAGGTACCTGGGTAAGGTAGTACCTTCTGTTTGTACTGTTAACAATTGGTTTTTTTTACAAGCTTATTTGACTAAGACTGGAGAGTTCGTCTGTATAAATGCTCTAATTTCAGAAAGTACCTACTGGTTGAAATTGAAAAAAATTTGATTTGTATAGTTTATTTTCTGAAAAAGGTCTATAAAAGATAAACATCTTGTTTTTATATAGCTATAATACAACACGTTCAAGGTATCGACCCCTCTGTACCTGCTGTCAGAGTTACCTCACTTAGAATGTGTTTCTTATTTTTACTTGACCACCGAGGCAAAGCTGCAAGTATAAGCCAATATAATTATAATTCCATACATACACACTAACATACATCTAGATGTTGAGTCATGTCATCTTAAGACTCGGTAGAATCGCTATATTACCGGATACACTCGAGTACATGTGTCGAGTGTCTCTTAAATTGTTTTAATGATACTTTTTGATGAAATATTATACGTATATGAGCAAAAATGTTTTCTAAACGTAGAATTGCTAGTAATTCTCATTTATTAATTAGTTTTGTTCATATAATTAACAATATAACTACTTTAAAATGTAATATTATTTGATAAATTTTAACAATAAAATATTCATACTTGTAGCACAATGAGAATTCTAATCAAAAATATGAAATAAGTCCTCCAAATATATGTATGAATTTTATTTTTATTAACGACTAGCTTTTACTTGCATTTTTGAGATTAGCCCGTACAATAAGACAAACTTTTTGCCTATATACTTATTAGTACAGACTAGTATAGATTCGATTAATGTGCTAATAGCACATGTTAAAACAATAAAATAATTAATAATATAATTTTTGATTCTCAATGTAAATCTTTAAATTGATAGTCTTGTACAGATTTACCCCCAGTTCCTTATGTAATAACTCATACTTAAGATGACTACTAAAACGCCTACAATGACTAATAGGAACGACTTCTTTGTAAAATTCAATGTGAAAAATAACATCGTGAGTCAGTCAATCATTCGTTAGTTCGCCCCTGAAGAAATTACTTTTGGTTTATTATTAAGTATTTATATTAATAACTAGAATAGAATAGAATAGAATAGAATAGAATAGAATGGAAAAAACTTTATTGCACACAAAGCTACAGAGGACAATAAAGGTGAATCTTAAGATAAATCCAGAGCATGCAAAGGCGGTCGTATTGCTGATAGCAATATCTAACAGACAACCTTTAAAGAAAGAAATTAATCTTAAGAGATACGGGCTAGTGCAAATTTAAAATGTTTTAATATATATATAATTCTACTAAACCAATTAAATAAAATAATAAGAACAAAATATACATACTAATAATATAAATATAATTGATTCACAAATTTAATAAAAGTATATGCAGTTAAATATACATAAATACAAATAATGTGACATACACGAGTATATACGTACACATACAAATATTATATATAAAAATATATACATACATAAACACATTTATACATACTATATTTCAAATAAATAAATACATAATTATTGTAAGAAAAGAAAATACATAGACGACTTTTGAAGTAGTATGTATAATCACAATAATCTTCGAAAGTACTGAAACGATTTACTTCAAACTTTCACCAATTGCTTTGTTTTAACTCAACTTAACATCTAAAGTTTGTTTCATCACAAACGGTTCATTAAAAAAATGTTATGGGCATTTGAATGAACTCAAGGCATGAGTTTGCCTGCAAATATAAAGCTATCCATATCTATACTCATAATAAATTTGTATTTATTTGTGATAAATCTGTATTTTTAACCGACTTTTAAAACACGGAGGAGGTTCTCAATTAAATATTTTCGATTCGATATTCGATTCATTTATTTATTTTGAATTCGATATCGATATTGGATTATTCGATTCGATTTGGGTATTTTTTTGTAATATGCAATCACTACAATTATTTTACAAAGAATATTATAAATCCTTATCCAAATCAAACATTACATTTAATGCTGTTTCTGAACGAGTGAATTAAATTAATCATTGACATCAACACATATGACTGTCAGTCAATTCTGTCTATTAAATGAATAATCATGTAGTTCAAGCGGGCGAAGCCGCTGGCAGGCTGCTAGCACTTTAATAAGGACTGTTTTAGTTAAAATTTGAAGTAACAGAAAAGATTACAGATGTTAATTGTAAAAGAATTAGAATCTTTTACATTTGGAGAATATTCTTTCCCTTGTTCGTTTGGTCCATATTTTTAAGATTTCTTTATAGGATCACTTATGTGATCACCTTTTATCTCGAGATCGCGTTGAGGTATCAAGCTCAATTTTTTATAATAGTTTTGGTCGCGTTAATAAATATTTAATTAAATTGAAACTTTAAAAATTGAAACTTAGCAGATTTTACATAATTAAGTTAGTACTAGCTTAGTTATACAAGTAAATCGCGCGACAAGCTTTTATGATCATATAAATTGTGTACAATGAGGTTAAGAGTTGATAGTTAAAATTTAAAAGACAAATTTTATTTTCGCCTTTTTAGAGCGTTTAAATAAAAGCTTTTTCAAAAAATGATTTTTAGCTTTTAATTTATTATTATATTATTTTCAACTCCTATCTACTACAAGTTATAATTGATTTATAAATTAACCATTGCCATCTATCTGTCCTCCTGGTACTTGATACTTATCTCTATTTGAAGCAGCATCGCAACGTGAAATAGTTCTGTTATTCAGAGAAAGATGGCGCTTTAAACCAAAAATATTTCTAACTGCGGTGGACCCAAACGCATTTTCGTTCGCTTAAACTTATTATCATATTTATATATAAAAAACACACAAAATACTTCTCAACCATATTTTTATATAATCCATACATAATTATATTAAGAGAAGTATTTCCTGTGTTTTAATTAAGCATTTTGGCAAGCGACCTCTTGTAAAATGAATTCCAGCAGTAGGAGGTCCCCTATGTTATACTTTGCTGGTTGGTCTGTTGCAGTGTCAATTATTGCGATTTATGCTTTGATGAACGCCCACGCACGCGGCCCGACGAAACTCTCATGAGTTAAGGGTGGTACCTACTACTAACTTTGCGGAATAAATTTAGACTTATACCAACACTTTAATGCATTTACTAACATAAATATAAAGCAAGAAATTAAGATCACGCTCGTTTTTCGCTAAAAGTAATCTCTTGTAATTAAATTATTAATTTAGTTTTTAATAAATTTTCTTTTTTTATTTATGCGTTCCGATTCCCACTCGAGAAATTTTATTATTTCATATTTTAATTTCCTCACTTTAGTAACGAGGCAATGCACGGAGTAGAGTTCCGCCATCCAACTCGCAATGCCTGATGAATTCGACGGAAATGGGAAATGGAAGTGCTTTAATTGGAACGGATGTGTTAATATAATAAGGTTTTAGCTTTCTAATTATTTTATTAATTCTCAAAATTTTATAATTAGAGTAATCTATATATATAAAAGGACTTGTCCTCACTGACTGAGGTAAGACGCACGTACAGCCGTAACCGCTGATGGTAGAAACGTGAAATTTGGACAGATGTTTACTTTCGTAATCTGGACATCCACTAAGAAGGGATTTTGAAAAATTTTAACCTTAAAGGGGTGAAATTGGGGTTGAAAGTTTGTATGGAAAAATCTTTAAATCGCCACCGATTTTTATAAAATTTGAAATTTAGACTCTTAAAAATATTTCATTGAACACATGTTTCGTGGTTTATTAGAATTCACCCCTAATTACGCAAGCGAACCTGCGGGCGTCCGCTAGTACATAATAAACCTATCTATATTAAAACAAACAGTTATTACCTAAGCATAAGTAAGTCTCGTATAGATTGTTTTAGTAAATCGTAAAATACGTATATTATTTTTAAAAGATTCTTCACAAAAGTTGAAGTTGCTAGCACTGTTCTCTCAGAATAAGCACATAAATAACAAGTTATAATATTACAGTTTTGGATAACGAAACATAATATCCTGTGCTCAGCGTGTCGTAGTCGCAGTAATTTGATTTCTGCGTCACATGTACTGCCAAATTTTCTCAAATGTTTGTGCGGATCTCCATGCAAGGGTAGTTTTTCATACTTCACCCCATAAGAAACACTTTACGGCTGTTGGTAATATATGGCAATGAATAAATATGAAGGGGCATTAGCCAAGACAAAAATTCGGTTCTTTTTCTCTTTTCAATCTCTTATGTTTAGTTGGTAAATGGAATGTAGGAAATAAAGTTGTTTTTCAGTATTATAACAAATTATTTATATGTTTTTATATGAATAATGAAATACCTACTTATGGACTAAATATAAATATGAAAACAATATTGAATTTGTTTACTTCAATATAGCATATATAGTATGCATATAGCGTAAAAATGCAAGAAGTATCCATCCTCACAAACTTTCACATTTAGTAGGATTGTATATTAGTAGGATTGTATGGAAAATAAAATGAATGAAAGATATTTGAAAGTTAAATTATATATAAAAAAAGTTAATTGTAAATTTTATAGGTAAATATATTTCGTCAATCATTTTAAAACTTCCAAAGTAATAATTTACACATATTTACTTATTTAGTGTAGATAATCTCAACTTTGACGTAGGTGTGTCCTATTAGACGTCAGTTAGTCAGCTCTGTTCTCAATTTTCTAGATTTATGCCTTCAACGACGCCCACACACGCGTTACGTACTTACCGTAATGTTTGCTAGTGGGGGACGATATTGTTTATTTGTTACGGTTATCTCGTAAACATGTTATACTATAGATGGCGGCCCCGCCCTGTTTGTGTTATAGAAATATTATGGTATATATTATATAGATGGTATATTATAGTGTTTAAACTTTGAAGTATTTATTATTATTTAGCTTTATGCTTTATCCCCACATAGTAGAGACGGCAAACGGAACCTAATATTAAGATTAATTCCGTTCCCATTAAGACACTTCCACATTGACACGTGTGGCAGAACTCAACGCCGCGCTTTACTTTGTTACCAGAGCGAGGAAATTATAAATATTTCATGTCCTCGAGCGGTCTGCCCAGCTGGGTGCGTAGGTTGATGTTATCATCGTAATTTTGGATTAATCTTTTTTTTTCTTTCTTAGATTTTTATAAAATTTGAAATTTAGACTCTTAAAAATATTTCATTGAACATATGTTTCATGGCTTATTAGAATGCACCCCTAAATAAGCAAGCGAAGCTGCGCGCGTCCGCTAGTTAATAATAAAACGAATTTACTAAGATAACACTTCAATAACACTGATATAAATTATCATTTAACTATATGAATAGAATCCATAAAGTATAGTAGATATTTATACGAGAGTAACACATATTCCGAATACATTTTAGTCAATAGGAACCCATTAAGAGACGTTTCCATAGCATGCACTTAAATGTAGAATTTGTATCGGCTCTATACTAATATATTAGCAACGTTCCTGGCAAATACAGGTAGGTTAACTATTTAAATGGTTAATGCGGTTTCTTGTCCTTAACTTTGCTTTTACAGGTATTTTGTGCAGTTGATGTGCTATGCAGCAGTGTACTTTTTAAGATACTTCTTCTTCTTCTTCCTTTCCAACAAGTGAAGGTTGGCAGTCAACTTCGCATACTTAGTCCTGTCCTGCCTGCCTGTCTTAGCCAAATGAATCAAATCTACGGCGTTTTTAATTCCAGTCCATTCCTTGATGTTCCTTAGCCACGACTTTCTTTAAGATACTGAGAACGATTGAAAAGTAACATTTGTGAAGCATGATTGATAGGTAAGAAGTGGCAGGAGAAGGCCTCGGTTGCTCTTCGAGAACACGTTATCGATGATACTGGAGGATATTCACGTAAAAGGCATGAGGAGGTTGATGACAGTGGATGGGGAAAGAGTTATGCAGGGACCGTAGGGTTTGGCACTTCGTTCTCCCTGGCTAACCTGGAGGGACAAAGCGTTAAGCCAAGAAAGATAAGAAGAACGTAGAATAAAATTCTCATCCGAGAAATAAGTAAAAGATTTAGATTTAGAACACTTTTCTCTGGATATGAAATCAATGTAGTAGTATGTGCCTACAAATATATATCTATCTATATAAAACAATTTTTCTTTAACAATTTATAAATATTAAGATATTACAAAAGAACAATTAAATTGAAGTATCCGTATCCTACAGTAGAACGTAAGCCAACAGTACCTAGTTTCCGTATTATTCGAAATAGTGCTATAATGATTGAAGTTGTACATTTCGGGAATATTCCCAGCAGATAGTCGATTGATTGCAAATGCTTGGTGCAAACTTCTCTTACTACGAAGCTACGAGGTGCAGTTGAGCACTTTATACAGGTTGCGAATGTAGAGAACACATGCATACAGTACTTTGCTCTTGCTATGCTTATGCTGGTATGCTTTGAATAAACTATATATTCTATAGTATAATATATTAATTATAAATATTATAAGTATATAGTATATAATATAAGCATAATAGTATAAGTACTTTTGAGGCTAGTTGTGGCCCAGCGACACAAACGACTTCGCCTCAAACGAATGGATTATATTTTGAACTTTATAGAGATATTCGTAAAACGCAGATTATAATACAGCACAGTCACGGATTCAGATAATAAAATCTGTTATAAGAAATTCGATCATAAAATATTTTTTATATACCTATTAATTTTCCATTAAGTATTATTTATGCCAAACCAAATTCACAATAACGAGACGTAACAGCCATCTGAATATGCAAACGCAATTTGTATTCGGCACAAACTATTCGCTTGTAATTTGACAGATATGTCACTGATTGTAGATATTTACCACTAAGTTTAGTCGTTGCCAAACCGTAACTAGTGCTAAATAGTTGTGGAGTTCGAATTGCGGAGCTCCCGAGCGAGTTTGCCACAGATATATTAAATTCTGAATTGAATTTCTATTTAGAGATGTCCTATTTTGTATTTAAATGAGCAAGGCTGGAGGCATTGTGTTGGCTTGGCCTGGTTACCCAAATATTAAATATTTATTTTTCTCGTGTGGGAATCGAACCCCTTACCTGTCCTGTTTACAGTCACACGCTGGCCGTTGGCCTCTTAAATATATAATAATTTAAACGAGCTAATAAAAGCGCGTAAACCAGACCACGTTTCTGTACCTACCTTTTTTCAATTTTTATAAATGGCTAGTTACAATTACCAAAACTAATTATTGAAACCAAAATAATTACTGTAAATATAAAAAAAGGAAACAAAAAAAAGATGTAAGATATAAGATGTAAGTACAGTAGATCTCACCTGCCGCTAAGAACATTCATAAATCGATACAGCGAGCGTTCTCTACTCGCAGGTACTCCACGACTACATTACTTTGACCTGAACCCGCCTGCTATTGGACTTAAACAATTGCTGCAATCACATTGTAATTTAATACTCGCTTTGAAGTAAATTGATTATTATTATAGACATCGTGCTAGAGCTGATGGCGCAGTGGAGCAGCATGTTACCGTGAACAGGATGATTGTCAGAATCATGCATCCATCCGTCCATCCGTCCATCAATCAATCGGAATGTCTTTTTAGTAGTACTTACCAGTGTGATCGATCTTATTAGTTATTCTACTACAATACATTTCTATTTGAAGTTCAAACGATCAGTGACACGATGTTTCGTGTTCAATTTATGTGTAACATATACATATCCGTATCAGATGAGACTCACCCGTGTCGCTGCTCGCTGCTCGCTGGCGTCCTGGCGCTGGAGTCACGCGAGGTGGCGTGCGGCACACACTAAATCAAAAATGTATTTCGATATTGATGGAATTGTCAATTGAATAATAGTTTTTTTTCGTAGCGAATATATAATTGCTTTGTGTAATTATTTTTGTTATGCTTAAGTATGGTGGTATTGTGTAGTTGTTCTATATTTTTTATGAGACGCATCACGTTTAAAACAATACTAGAGTCTTACATAGGTGCACCGAAATAAAGTGATTCGAGACATTGTGTGTTGAGTGGTGGCACAAAACGACGCATGGCGTCTACCAGTATGGTAATGTAAATACTTTATTATAATCATTCTCTTTGTGATTGAACCCACAACCATCGTGATTACAGTGAGACGCAATCCCGCTGCGGGACCCCTACCTTTATAATGTATGGTTGTTTTTTTTTAGTTTCACGTTGTTTCCCGCGTGTTAATCCCGTCGATCCTATGTATAGGTAGGTAAATACTATAAAGGATTTCTTTACATCCTTATCGTTTTTAGAAATTTGACAGAGGAAAATATAATTTTTCCTTTATAGCGAAAGTTAACAAAAAAACGGCCGTTCGAAAACAATTTTTAAAGTAATAACTTTCTATGTCCAACTAGAACGTATTAATAACGTCAGTTAGACATTGAAGTCGAGGGAGAATGGAGCAGTTTTTGATATCGATTCGCTATTTTAAGTAGACGAATCAAAAGTTTAGAACATAAGCCAATAGGTAAAGTATTTTTAGTAAGTTTGAATCAGCTAGCTATATTTAAAAAAAAAACAAATGCACACTTTTTTATGCAAAAATATAGCAAGATAGGATAGATACCCTAACAAGACACTCTGATTCCCATTTTTACTTCCCATGTTGATTAACAACCGCCGACAACCGCGGTGTTCAGTTCCATTAATTAACAAACAATATATTGGGAACTTAGCGCAAACTGGGTAATAAAAATTAAATTCTATTAAGATTAATTTAAACACGCACTTGGTCTTCTGTAACACGTCTCAACTAATCAATAATACCATACATCATGGATACCTACATAGTGAAATTATAGTTTAATTTTAGATTTAAGATTAAAAATTATTACAAGAGAACAATTTTTTTGTTTTACTTGGGTTTTATTGTTATTCAAAAATATAAAAACTGTGAAAGTCTCTGCTTTTTTACGTAGGTATTTGCAGCACAATTTGGCATGTTAGTTACGCTCGCTCTTGCTTCAGTGGCTGCCAAGTTGGCCCATATAAATGTAAATGACGGAGGAATCTCGTTTTATAATATTTTTCAATCTACCCACCCTTGACGTCAACTCGGGTGTTGTTGGCAAACTCCAGTCGTGTTTAAGAATATTAGCGTTAAACTGCATGTGTACATATCGTTCTTTGATGTTTCAAAGTGTTGAAATGCTTTTTTAGAAAACGTATAAAAACTTTTACGTAGCGGGATTTGAAGTTTGTACCCTCTTAAACTTAGCTACGTCGATATTTAATTTGGAAAGAGATTTATTAGAGCTATATGTTAATTTTTTTATAGTGTTCAAAATTAAGGAAATAAACATATTTCAAAAAAAGAAAAAAAAATGAAAAGGCGGACGTCAAGCCCGCGCCTCTTAGGTATCCGTTTTATAGAAATGTTTTTACTATGTTAGTATAATATATATTTTTGAACTCGTTCCACCAAATAGCAAAAATGTCAACGGGAAACTAGTATGATATTTCCTTTATTTATTTGTAGCACAATTTCCTAAAAAAGATATTTATAACGACGATGCATGAAATGCTCGTATCTTTTGATTGCGTTGATTTGTAAGCCTCACTTTTTCTATGCTTTTAGGGAAGATATATATATTCAATATCTGATATTATTCCAGCTTGACATCTCCACGCGATCTTGAGATAAATGGTCTTGACAGACGGACAAAAAGGTGATCCTTCAAGGGTGCCCATTTTACCTTTTGAGATACGGAATCCTAAAACGCGAAACTTAGTTTTTTTTAGTTCTTACACTTATCTAAAATGATTTTATCATAATTATATAAATCTAGACATATAAAAGGACCTTACTCAAAGCTTACTACAAGCTTCAACGTAACATAAAACAAAATGAGTTTAAAATGTTAATAAATAAGGTACTCTCGAGGTAACCGTGTTACGTGTTCCACGAGAGTTTTTAAACATGCACACTCAGTAATGTAATTAAAATTCTTGTACCACAGCATAGATGTAAAGATTTTTATGGTAAGTATGACGAGCTCGTGTTCCTACATGCCATCCGCGATGAGCTTGTTGAACTTCGTAACATGTGTGAAGTACTACAAAATAAAGTAAGGATGTAAAGTGACTAGAAATGTGTAGTGCGTTTGTTCGTTCAATTTTTGATGATGTTATTTTATTATTAGAAAGGATTTTTTTGGGTTCAAATCCTAGTTAGGTTGTTATTTTTTTAGCTTCATGTTGTATTCCTGTTATATGTAGTTGGTAGGCAGAGGGGATGTGTTAAGTCACTGCATTCGGGAAGTGGAATATCTTACGTTTCATTCGAGGAAATTAATTATTTTATTTTTTTCGCTGTAGTAACAAGACAAAACGCGGCGTATAGTTCCGCCACTCAAGAAGCAATGTTCCGGAATTTGGGCAGAAAATGGAGAACGGAGAGTGTTTCTTCAATGCCATAGTTATGTTGGATATGGCGTGACGATGAAAAAAATTACATTAAACAAATTGAATAACAACCGTTTCATCTAGCGCAAAATCTAATTCCTCACGACCCACGCGGGATGAGTTCAGTGAAACTTGGCCGACTGTTTGTAATTTTAAAGTGGAGAGTTACACACAGCTTTTATGAGTTTTGTTGCAGAACAAGCCTGAATAGTGATTATGTGTTAGATATCCATATCAACTTTGTTTGACGGACCCTCGCAGTTGAAGCTGTCAGGTAGTCAGGTACAAGTGCATTCAGTGCTGCGAATGAGTTGGGAGAGAGTAATGAAAATCTAACATTATGTATGAGATGAGTCGTGACGCAGGGGCACGAGCGTGTGATTGTTAACGCGACAGGTTGTGGGTTCGATTCCCGATCGGGGAAATTAAATACTATATCATATTTTCATTTCTTCGTTCCCACCTCTGTCAAAGCGCAGCGTTGAGTTTCGCCTCTCAACACGCCATGCCTCTAGAATTTGGCGGAAAGTTGGGAACGGATGTGTCTTAATGGGAATGGAGTGTTTTAATACTAGGTACCCAGAATCCATCATACCTTGCTATGTGATAGGTACAGCGTGAAGCTAAAAATAAAATATACCTTGCAACTTCGTTTGCATGGGGCTTTTAACCAGAATTATAACACCCTTAAATACATTTTCTATAAAATTTACCAATAGACAATAAATACACAAATATGAAATAAAGCTAAATATAAAATATATTTTAAAACAAAACAAAACGAAACGAAAAGAATACTGCAAACTCAAAAATATCTATTTTTCTTCGAACTAACAATTACGATTTCTCAGAAAACTGAAGCAGAACAGCGCAAATAACATCCATCTATAAAGTCTGAAATATACGCGCTCTATAAAATTCACAACATAAATACAAGTTGAAGATCGCAAACATCCCGTGAAACGGATATCCGGTCCGTCTCCCCTTTACAATTAATCTTTCAGCTATCTTCCGCTACGAAATTGTTTTACGAGTCTAGTTGCGGTTACACCTAAATGTTGGATTCGGTCTTGTAGATGAGATGAAATGGGTGAAATCCGCGGAAGTCTGTCTATTTATATTAAATTACCCTGTTTTATATATATAATTTACGTATGTTTATTGCTATTTTGCTTTGTTTCACTCTATTTATTATATTTATCAAAATTTCTTTTGATTCTCATTTTTACATACCTACCAAACCATTTTTTTTTACATTTCGACATTTGAACATACCGCTGCGTTACAATGGTCCTAGTTTAGTAAAAACTCGTTTAATAAGATACATAAATAAAACAGACCTACCGATTATTATACAAAATCTTATTGAGGTTTCGTAATCTTCCTTTATCAATATTACTCCCCCAAGGCTGGAGACTGATCACTTTCCCTTCGTTCCGTACCGATCATTAATTTTTTGCGAACATTTCCGTACAAGAATTGATTGTCCAATTTTGGTGGATGACAGTTATTTGTTCGCCTCAGATTATAGTAGGAAGTGTGACACGTGTTTTCTTCGTTAATTATGATAATTATTTTAGTAAATTAAATGTGATTTTTTTCTTCACACTGTGTCTCGCATATAGTAAGTTAGTCAGAGATAATCTTCTGTTAATATCAATCCCCACTTTTTGCCAAATTTTCTAGTCATTGCGTGTCAATGTTGAATGGTGAACCTCGATGTTCCGCTTTTCCTTGCTATAAAAGCGGTTAAATTAAATTAACTCAATCTCCTGAAAAACAATCGAACCCACAACCGTTTATTAGTGTCCGTCGCGTTACAGTCAGACGATGTGTCACTACGTCCCGATGTCCTCAATTTTATATGTAGATAATTATAATATTTCGATTATAGTGATAAAACAAAATGTAGGCTCATAGGCAATATGCCTCCAGAATTCAGCGCAAAAGTGGAGAACGGTGTTGTCTTAATGGAAACGGAGTCTCTTATCAGGTTCCCAGGTTCCCTCTCTGCCTACCCTACTATGAGCAGCATACAGCGTGAAGATAGAAAAAAACTAAGTTCAGATAAAAATAAAACGTTGCAGAATTAGTATATTAACAAAACGTCTTTAGCAGTCTTTATAAAGAATCAAACAAAGGATAGTATTGATATTGCTGCTACTTGAAACGAGCATACCTTATTTTGCGAACGTAGCATCTATACCTGCATATACTATATAAGTATAGTATAGGAGTAGTATAGCTGAGCTATGTCGCGTCACTTTGGCAGCGCCGGCGGCGCGGCGGAAAAATATCGGCTGTAGCCTGTAACGTCAGGCTGCCTCGCGCAAACTACGTGCTTCAGACGCGCGGGACTCACTGTGCTGTGAGTTGGCAAGTGTTCATTATTTGGTTTTTGCATTTAAGCCCATTCATTAATTCCTTCTTAAATTATTTTAAACCTTACAAATAATGAATATAGACTTTTATAGCTTCACGCTATATCTCGCACATAGTAGATTAGGCAGACGGAACCTGGGAATCTAAAGTTAAGATACTCCACCCATTTACCAGCGCACCATTTATCGCACGCTTGTGCTCGTGTGCCACGAATGGCGTCAAGTCAAATATTATACTTATTATATACTAAGAATAATAGTTGAACCCGTGTGTAGAAAGCTTCCAACAGCGCGTAGCAGGCATCGGTCCGGCGGACATTTTGACAAGCGAGTTTTTCACCAAAGCTCCGTAGGTGAACTTTCATAAATACATATTTAGACCACCTGCTGCTTACTATTATGGGCTCCGTCTGACACTGACGAAAACTAAGCTTAGCTCTCGCGTTATTAATAGTTAGCAACAAGTAGTTGATTGTCGATGCGAATATTATGCCTCATATTATGACAGCGGGTGGAGATGTATTGATGATGCATTCATGTATTTGTGTTTGTTAAACTGGTTTTATATGTCTTGTTTTAGAAAATATGTTGGATTTTTTCATTTAAAATATTTCTTTTTATTTTATATCTGTTTAATTTATATTTTTAATGATTATAGCTTATTCTAAGTAAATGTTGCTAATAATGTAAGGCAGCATATATATTTTATTGTGCTAAAAGTTGTAACATAAACATGTTTTAGAATATCAAAGTTATCAATATCTACACGTCTAGTTTCAATAACGTACGCTAATAATAATAAAATATAGCAAAGATCCTAAAGTAGGTATACAGCCTACAGTTCACCAACCACTGCACTCTTTTGGCTGAATATTGTTACTGTTTTTCCACAAAAGACATTAAAAAAAAAGAAAACTAGCAATAGTCGAACAAAACTGCACTTAGTACTTTAATCCTTCAGCATAGGTATTTAAGCGCTATTGCAAATTGTTCACAAAACGGTATTTAAACAGAAAGAGTTTACACTTTTCAATTAACGGATTAAAATACAAAAGGAGAGCAGCAGACGAGCCGACATGAATAATGTCTGCGTCATTCGTCGTCGGTCCGAGCGTGTTGGTAGCTATCCTTCCTTATAAAGTTCCCCGCCCCCTTAATGTTCAGTGTTTGTTAATGTTTGTGTTTAGTCCGTTATGTAAATTTTTATGTAAATATATTAAGAATAACAAAATTAAACTGTAAACTAACATTTTTGTAAAATAATAGTATAGATTTTAGTTTAGATTTAGATTACTAACCCTCTTGTTTATATATTGTATATAATTTTTTTTTTTTGTATTGTTATAGGTGAAGGCAGTATTTTAACTGGACCACTCTTAAAAACATGCATTTTTCTGTTGTGTAATATTATTTCTCTTTTTTTACCGTACAACCTCTTTCGTGAGTTCTCCATTCAACGTGACACTGGCGAAGTGATTTTGTGCTCAACTGGCACGCTCGGAACGCCATATTAGAAAGAACAGAACAGAACAGTGTTGGTAGCTTGCTATAGTACGGCGGATACAGTATTTATTGGCACATCGGCGCTCGTTACAGGATATACCTTCTATTGTTCTGTTTGTACTGTTGCTCTTTTTATAATATGGCAGAAATAAGAGAAGAGAGAAGTAGTGTGGTTAGTAATTATATAATTTAGAGGTCATCGTGGCAGCGGCACAAAATCTGTCTGTAAACGTGATGAATGTGGGTTCCATTCCCACTTGGAGGGATGAATTATATTCGAAAATTACGCAGAACATGAGGCATGAAGTGTCAACACTAGGTTCCCTCCGCCGACACTGCTGCCTGCGTATTTATATATTGAACAAATATTTGAAGTTGGCAATTTAAATGATTACACTACTCGTATTATATTTATTACCCACTCAAAATCGTAATACAATAAAATAAAAAAGAAGAATGGATTTTGATATCATTAAGTTCAGAAGCTTCATAAATATTTTATGATTCTAGTTTTAAACATATAACTTTATATGTGAGATATATGTATAGAAAATCGGCTTAAAATCCCATAAACCCCTAATACGAGTAGTTTGCGAGATAGAACACCTATCGGCGTGTCGAGTCGTCTGCGCTCAGCTTAACGCGCTTGAATTTACGATAGTGCATGCCTTTTAACAGTTTTGTATGGATTGCGGAGGTTTTACAATTGTTGGGATACATTGCTCCGTATCAAAACTAGGATACAATGTACGCTTAGTGCAATGCGCTTATTGTTTTACGGCAACGTTGGTATTTAACTTTGTGTACTATTTTTTTTATATAAAATGTAAATAAAGAAAGCTTCACTACAATTCTGATAATGTTTTTTGCTAATTTTGATGGACATCTAGAATAAGTATACATATAATCATACAAATAGTATGAGAATGATAAATACTTAAGCCGTCTTGGCGCAGGGGCACAAGGATGTGACTGTAGCGCGATGGTTGACGGTTCGATTCCCACTAAAACTTGTATATATTCGTTTGTTTGTATATTAACCTCGTCAACAAGCTACGTCCAAACTTTCTCCCCTCTTACAATATATATGTATAATAGTATTTTTTTCCTCACATAAAGGACACCAGCTGTATACAAACACAACCTACATCCCTATTAGCCAGACAAACACACATCCAACACTTCAAACAAAATTTAAATATAAAGGTGAGTTAACAATATTAATATAGCATTCTACAGACAGCTGAATATCCAAGTATTCGCCATTGGCCCTCATTACGGAGACCCGCGGAGCCAGTCCTAGCCCACTATTTACACTTAATAACGACTAAAGTGTCTCAACGCGTCTTATCCAACGGTTGAAATGCATTCAAGGAGTTTGCAACTTGCATTTATCCAATGTTAAGTTGTTATTGAGTCTCTTAACGAGCTGCGAACGTCAGCTTTTATGTTAAATGTACTAAGTAGTATTGATGTGAGAAACTATTCTTATTCGTTCGTTCTCGTTTGTGACTTTGTTTGATGGTAGGGTTGGAGTGATTGATTTAAATGTTGCTTGTTATATGGTGATGGTATTTTGGGTTGATGTCTTTGTTTTTCCTTGTATTAAAATGTGGCGTTAAGTTTCGCAACGGAACAACGCAATGTCTATAAAATTAGTCGGTGCATGGGGAACTACTGGCTTATTGTAACGGCTGCCCACGTGGCACCGCCCAGAGTCTCTAGTACTAAATTAAAAGACAAAAGGCAATTTCTTAAATTTTATTGAGGGAAATGGGACTGTATATTAGAATACCGCTATCTAGTCCGGATATATATTTTAGTCTATTCACTATTGCTTAAAAACTGTATCTAAAAATATTGTAAAATTTTATAAACTTTATTATTATTAATAAATTATAAAAACATTAGATATTTTTATTTTCTTTAAGTAATTTAAGGTAAGCATTACCGCCATAGCAGAGCTCATACATCACTAACAAATATTGGTATTAACATTTATGGAAACTTTATGAATTATGGTACAGCCCTATGCATTTATAGGATTTTCTAGGAATCGGTAATATTCTGGCTGTCAAACCATGATAAGGTATACTTTGTGAATAGAGTGTAATCGGATTTTATACCGCGTAAATTAGGCATTTAAGTCGCCAACCTACATTTTGACGTGTATTTAAGAACATAAATTCTTATTTAGTGAAATTTACTCGCTACCACAGCCTATTTACTTATCCGTGGTATATAAAGCTGTTCTGGAAATTATAGTGTTAATAAAACATGTTAAAATGTTAAATAGTTTGTTTTTTCCTTAAATAATAGTAGAAAATAACTTGAAATAAATTTTATTTTAGAATTAGCATTATATACGCTTGTGTATATACGATTTTTCTTCATCATTAAGCACATATACGTGAATCTCAACGGTATTTAAATTACAATTATAACTTTCCTGACAGATCGGTATACGTATCGGTATAAGTTATAGCTATATAGACAAAAAAATAAATTAGTATCTATAAATATCAAAAGAACCTTTTATTATGTTATGTATACATAAGTATTACTAAAATATAATAAAATATAAGTCTTTTCAAGATATAAGAATTATTTATACTTTAATGGTAACTACAGTTGTATTGTAAAACACAAAGCAGCACTGACAATTTAAAATATTTAAAAAGGAACTTCCGGAAGTATACAAATAGAAATCTTGGAGGAATCACATACACTTTAGTTCACTCTTCATCAGTCAGTCCCAGGGGACGGCGGCGAGACTTCTTACCGTCTGCGAGTTTATTGTAGAGCAGAGCTTTTGTAAGCTTCATTGAAATTAAAGGATTTTATTGTTCGGTATATGATGTGTTTGCTTGCATAATTGAAATGCCACCCCATTTCAAGATGGTGGAAGGAAAATATTGATTCTTGGGACGATGTCTTCCTTTGTGTCTTATAAAATACAAAATATATGTATTAAATTTATGAGGCATGGCAGGGGGAGGGCGTGTGTGAAGTTGTTGGTTGGTGACAGTGGACGAGGCGAAAAATGTATGTTGAGATTGGAGAATGCAGAGACTCGGGAGTCGGTTTAAATTATAATTTTCATTATACATATACTATTAACTGGGGTGTTACCTTAGTTTGTTTATAGAAAGTTGAATTATAGGAGATGTTAGCGAGAACATATAAACTTGTAGGTGTAACTTAAATATTTTTTTATAATAAATGTTTTTTTTTAGTTTAATACTAACATTACATGTAGATAGATAAAATTAGATCAACATTCATAATAACAGCAATCAAAAAATACGTTTCAAACATAAAAGCTAGTCAATTTATTTGTGATCTTCAAAGAAAGTTGAATAGTATAGAATAAACCTAACAATTTACTATAGAATAGACATAAGTTATAGACTGTATTATCCATTGTAGCGATCGTAGAAATAAATTTCTTCCGCAGAAACGTGACCGCATGGCTGCAACTCCTGTACGTGTTTGGCACTCGCCGTCTTGCTGCTGAGAACTTGCTGGTTAGGTCTTATCATTTTATACAATAGAAACAATAAAGAATTGTGTTTTAGTACGCTTTGTTACAGTTATATTTTGAGAAAAGGGAAAGAAAAAATGTCCTGTTTGACTGTAAAAGCGATTGCGTTGTATTTAAGGGCTTGATTGCAACGCAGGAGAAACGGTTAACATAAAAATTATTCGTCTCTGTGGTCTGTTTACTGAAAATACGTTTTTTTGCCATTAAATATATATATATATATATATATATATATATATATATATATATATATATGAAATTAATTAAGAACTTAAGTGTACAACCAATATATTATATACTATAAAGTAATAATAAAAGACCTTGTTAAATACTAGCGGACGCGCGCAGCTTCGCTTGCGTAATTAGGGGTGAATTCTAATAAACCACGAAACATGTGTTCAATTAAATATTTTTAAGAGTCTAAATTTCAAATTTTATAAAAATCGGTGGCGATTTAAAGATTTTTCCATACAAACTTTCAACCCCTTATTTGTACCCTTAGGGGGTGAATTCTAGAAGACCATGAAACACATGTTCAATTAAATATTTTTAAGAGTCTAAATATCAAATTTTATAAAAATCGGTGGCGATTTAAGAAGTTTTCCATACAAACTTTCAACCCCTTATTTGCACCCTTAGGCGGAGAATTCTAGAAAACGATGAAACACGTGTTCAATTAAATACTTTTAAAAATCTAAATTTCAAATTTTATAAAAATCGGTGCCGATTTAAATTTTTTTCCATACAAACTTTGAACCCCTATTTTACCCCGTTAGAGTTAAAATTTTTCAAAATCCCTTCTTAGTGGATGTCCAGATTACGAAAGTAAACATCTGTCCAATTTTCACGTTTCTCACACGCACAGCGGTTACGGCTGTGCGCGCATCTTACCTCAGTCAGTGAGGACAAGTCCTTTTATATATATAGATATCATTTTGTAGGCGTGACTTATGTAGCGCCGGCGGCTCGCATGTGCTTCTGTACGCAGTCAGGACACTGGCACAGTGGCTTGCGGCGCAATATTACGTGCTACGAGCTAGGACTAACTACTACTGATTTATACTGCCTTGATTGCTAGTAAGAGTTGCTTAATTGCGTATTATAATCTATATATATAAAAGGACTTGTCCTCACTGACTGAGGTAAGACGCACGCACAGCCGTAACCGCTGTGCGTAGAAACGTGAAATTTGGACAGATGTTTACTTTCGTAATCTGGACATCCACTAAGAAGGGATTTTGAAAAATTTAAACCCTAAAGGGGTGAGACAGGGGTTGAAAGTTTGTATGGAAAAAAATTTAAATCGGCACCGATTTTTATAAAATTTGAAATTTAGATTTTTAAAAGTATTTAATTGAACACGTGTTTCATCGTTTTCTAGAATTCTCCCTCTAAGGGTGCAAATAAGGGGTTGAAAGTTTGTATGGAAAAATCTTTAAAACGCCACCGATTATTATAAAATTTTAAATTTAGATTCTTAAAAATATTTAATTGCACATGTGTTTCATGGTTTTCTAGAATTCACCCCCTAAGGGTGTAAATAAGGGGATGAAAGTTTGTATGGAAAGTTCTTTAAATCGCCACCGATTTTTATAAAATTTGAAATTTAGACTCTTAAAAATATTTCATTGCAGACATGTTTCATGGGTTGTTAAAATTCACCCTTAAATACGCAAGCGAAGCTGCGCGCGTCCGCTAGTATATCTATAAATCTTATAGCCTTTATCTTCACGTAAAATATTATATAATTATTCAGACACTTGTGTGGATTTTACGACGTAAAATAAAAAATCCGATTTTTATCCTTTCCGTAGGAATTTTGAGAAATCTTCTCTTATCACTCTCTACTACACTAAACTCCTTAACCTACCTATATATTAGATTTCAACTTTTTAAGTCAACTTTCGCCTGGGCGTTATCTTTCTTGAGAACTCAATTTGTTTTATTAATTTAAAAAAGTCTGACTTGTACAACCATGAAAAAATGATAATAATATATTCTATGTCACCACGTTTGAGCACTAGGAATACGAGTAGGATAATGAAGAGACGAAGTGATTAGTTAGCTTAGTGTTATAACCGCGACATGCAATTATGCAGTGTAACTTGCATTGCGAGTACGTAGGTTGGTTACGTATGACTCCCGGCATATTCTCGCATATGACGCTGTTGTCATAAAGTTTGTTTGCTTGTTTAATAACTTTTATAATTGTTGTAGAAATATTATGCCACATTTTTATGCAAATTTATAATATTTATTGTTTTTATATAGGTTTTATGTTTGTTTGAGACCAGTCGTGGCGCTCGATTCTAATTGAAGGAAATTAAATATTTAATAAATTAACTTTCTCGCTCTGGTAACGGCAGAGCGCGACGTTAAGTTCCGTCAATTAACACGCAAAACCTCCAGAATTTGGCGGAAAGTGGCATTAGGTTGAAAGGTTCCCGCTGCCTACCCTGCGACGTGCGTGAAGCTAAAAAAAACCGACACTATGTTGTTACATCGTTTTGTCACTGCTTTCTAAGTATGAAGTTAGAGGCTGTCATCGTGACGCGATTGGAAATTAAAGACGAAGGGCGAATTGAAGATTCCGTCACCACCTGGGAAAGTCATTTTCTCTCGTCTGTCGATCTGCAAAGGGCGTTAATTTGCACCATTCACCTTGCAATGTCTCAAAAATTCGGCGGAAAGTGGGCGACGGACGTCTTAACACGAGGTGTTACTCTCTGACTACATTGGTATATACGATGTGCACGGTGAAGCTAAAAAGAATAAAATAAAATAAACTTTTAAACAAAAGATAAGTTAAAATCAACAATTTTTGTACCAAATCAAATTTTCTTATTTTAATATGCAAATAAACACAGAAATGTATGTATTTAATATTTTCTGTCACATTGTCACTTTAGGGCCTAAATGTGTTCTAAGCCTTTCATAGCAGCAATGATTGAGGAGCATCGCTCTAGAGGTACACCAAGTGAGCACTCGCACGTATATTTATAGCTGCACCTCACAATACATAATGGAGGCGGAACATCGCGTGCGCTATGAAATATGAAGATACGCTCCATTCCTACCAAAAAACACAGTGAATGCCTCAGATAAGGATATGAAATAACGATGGTTATTGTTTCGAAGTCATGGAACGGGAATGGTGCAAATCGTGGCCAAATTGCTTTCTTAGGTGGACTGTTTTTATAGATTTCTTACAAGTTAAAATTCACTAGAATTATTTTTGTTTTTATAATATGTTTATTCATTTGTCGTCATAAGGGAGTGCTTACAATGAAAATTAAATAACATATTATAAACATAAATGCGCAATGGCTATATGGATTACACTATACATATGGATTACGTATTATATGTTATATATGTTATTACTCATTAACGTGTTGATTTCAATAAATATTTCATATCCTCAAATGGGGGTTGAACCCACAACCAGTTCCGTTTACAGTCACACGTTGAGCCGCGATCCTGGCCTCATGTTTATTTAATACGTCGCAAATTATTAATATTTATTTTGTATGAAGATCACATAACATTTTAGTATATAAACACACAAACATTTCATTTGGATAATCTCATCCCCAACTTTCCCTTAGACGCGAATCTTGTCAACTTTTACACATACTCTACGTACTTACATAGATACTCCTGAAGCAATTAAGAAGTACTTCGCAAATATTTGCGGATGTTTTAATTTATTCGTGTCATGTTCTAAAGGAACATGTGAGCTTGTTTATT
Organism: Heliconius melpomene rosina; assembly: GCF_056956725.1. Classification (NCBI taxonomy): domain Eukaryota; kingdom Metazoa; phylum Arthropoda; class Insecta; order Lepidoptera; family Nymphalidae; genus Heliconius; species Heliconius melpomene. The sequence continues at coordinate 1,304,256 of NC_140401.1, read as the reverse complement.
CTTTGACACGACAAAGTTAAGATCGAAGTGAGTATGTTGAATTTTGTTGGTGTATCATTTGAACTTTGTAATATGTTTTTAAATTAAATTATTTTATGTTGGTAATACATAGATAGTTGTATATAAGAAATGCTGAATAGATTGAAATGTATAGGTCGTCGTAGCACAAGGGCATCTGGCTATAAGTGTAACGGTTATGGATTCAATTCCCACTCTTGGAATGATTTTTTTATTTCTCTTTGGTTACAAGACAAAACGCTGCATTAAGCGTCACCGCCACTCAATCGTAATGTCACACGTTAATGCATACAATAAAATTTACACTATTAATATTCATTACCTTTTTACCTGTTGATCTGTCATTTACTTGTTTTAGTATAAGATAATGTTGTTCCATTTCCTAAAAAAAATTGTTTACGTAAACTTGAAAACTGATTCCCATTTACTGATATCTTGTATTATCGATATTTGTAATAATTTAATATTATATAATACATAAATTGATAATATAATAGGTATATATAATGTATATATTAAGTCGTAAGAATTTCAATCATTTATAATCCGTAATATTGTAATATTTCTTAATATACGCAACCAAAACTTTCGTGCAGGAAAGTTTGGAACAAACACGGGTATACTTCTGAAATTCCCAACTCTCAGATTTATTACCGCCTCAATTCGTAGCGTAATTTATGAGAAATTTTGTATCATAGTATACTTTAATTTTGATTTATTTAAATTTTATTCGATTTACTTTCTAAATATAAATAAAATTGAATTTAATAATATATCTATTAAATATTGATATATTAATGTTTTACAATTTATAGGTTGGGCTCGACGATTAAAAACTGTTTGTAAATGGTCTAATTGAATATGTTTTATTAATTAAAGATGAAATTGAAAATTTAGATTTTTAAAAATTTTATTTAAATTTCATTTCGTTAGTACTAATTTTGGCAGTATACCTACATACATACTAAAATCCTCTCATTACACTGGATTATTTTATTATCTGTGCAATGTCAGCGCGGGAATTTTTAATCTATTTAAATATTGTGTATGCAGCGGGCGGGTCAATTGTGACTGTGTAAATATATTTTAGGGGAACAATGGGACACAAAAGACTCTGTTTGCTTTGCTAATTGAATTCATTGTAGCTGCTTAAACGATTTTAAAGTTGGTTTTGTAGTGAAAGTATTAATCATTTAGAAAATTATTGTGATGGCGCCAATCTAATAAGATTGTATTACGTCGTACGTAATGAAGAGAAATATGAAGGTAAGCTTGTTCTCACATAGTTTTATGATTTTGATATCTCTGTTACATACATTTGTTAAGCAGAGTAAGCAATGAACAAAACAAAACGTATATAAAACCATTTTTAGAAACAAATTCATATAAGTATAAGTAATAATAGATTTATTAGTATAAATATGTTCTATAGTAAAATATTCGTGTTGTAATATATCTTTAAGCTCAGTGGACGACCACTCAGCCACCATTCGAAGTGGTCCGCACGCGTGCATTCATTACGGAGGATTTTAATCGTTTTTGGACAAATCTCGGATGGATAATGTATGGTCGGGGACGCGTTACAATTGCAGGCTTTATTAACATAATAAATCTCTGTAAAGTAGTGTTGGCGTGCCAATTAAAATGTTCAATTTGTCTTGTTTGTATATTTAAATCTTAATGAGCCGGTAGCATCTGTTGTTTGCGTGGTTAACTATATTTATAATTCCGCTTGTATATCGATTAGCGTGTGTAGTTATAATCATTAAATTGCTGACTGCAGACTGCTACATATCAAAATAACAAAAGGTTTTATAATTGAAATAAATCCTAGATGCTGTTTAGAGTTTATCATATTTACACATTTACTTCATATAAAAAATACAAAAGAAACAGTAAAACAGTAAACAGTGACTGTTAGGTCAGAGACTAGGTTTCCAACCTAAATTTCTCCAAACTCTACAATCTGGTGGATTTCTTATACCATATAACTAAACGTACCTTTTAAGGTAAATGCAGTGGCAAATTACGTAATATTTTTATAAAACATATAAATATGCAAATATGTACATAATTATATGTACATAAGTTAAAGAAGAACAGGTTACAAAATACTATTACCTAGTTTTTCTCTGTCTAGGCTGCTAACCGGCAGAAAGCGAAAGCTGAAGCTGTATTTGACCAGAAAAGAACTTACTATTGTTATTCTTGAATCAATCCTTTCAAGATTTATATTAATATAGTTATGGTATAACTTTGAAGATTAAAAGCTTTATCCTCATTTGGCTATAAGAAAAATTCTAAACAGAAATCTTAAATGTGGCTTGAAAACATCTTATATTTTTATGTATCTTTTTCAAAGTTTAAATGAAAACCGCCCGCATATTGACCTAGTTATATTTGAGTTTCTATTTCTTATAAACTTTTGTTTGTCTCGGAGTTTCCTGGTATGGACATTTCGAATTAGGACGTTGTAAAAGTTTTGTATCTTAGAAAATCATTTTTGGTCGGACGACTTTTTGATTTGCAACGCTCCTTCTATTCGCCTGTAATTGTTTATTCTTTCTTATTTTTGAAATTATTCGGTCTCACTTTATTCAAAATACTCTAAGCCTCGTTCTATATTTTCCATGTATACAAATCTAATAAGTAAAGAGGCCAGTCCTGGCGTAGGGGCACACAGGTTGTGGGTTCGATCCCCACTGGAGGAAAAGAAATATTTATTTAAATTTATATTTCGCTCTGGTTTCGAGGCAAACCGCGGAATTGAGTACCGCTACTCAAACACATTGCACACTACAGCCTTTACCGCCTTTCTTGGCTGTTGATTTGTCCGTCTCCGTCCAAAGTCGTGCTAATCTATATATATAAAAGGACTTGTCCTCACTGACTGAGGTAAGACGCACGCACAGCCGTAACCGCTAATAGTAGAAACGTGAAATTTGGACAGATGTTTACTTTCGTTATCTGGACATCCACTAAGAAGGGATTTTGAAAAATTTAACCCTAAAGGGGTGAAATCGGGGTTAAAAGTTTGTAAGGAAAAAAATTAAATCGGCACCGACTTTTATAAAATTGTATATTCAGACTCTTGAAAATATTTAATTGAACACGTGTTTCACGGTTTTTTAGAATTTACCCCCTATGGGTGCAAATAAGGGGTTGAAAGTTAGTATGGAAAAATCATTAAATCGCCACCGATTTTTTTTTAATTCGAAATTCAGACTCTTAAAAGTATTTAATTGAACACATGTTTCATGGTTTTCTAGAATTCTCCCCCTAAGGGTGCAAATAAGGGGTTGAAAGCTTGTATGGAAAAATCTTTAAATCGCCACCGACTCTTTTAGACTCTTAAAAATATTTCATTAAACACATGTTTCTTCGTTTATTACCCCTAAATACGCAAGCGAAGCTGCACGCGTCCGCTAGTATTGTGATAATGGTGACAGATAACGGCGCGTATTGTCTTATGGAAATGAGAAAATGAAAATAGTTCATTTCTAATATTGGAAACCTAACCTGCAACCAAATTCTCTGACGTTATCCACTGTCACGATGGCCTCAACAATCAATAATATTCTAAAATAAAATCGCTGCCTATCAATTAAATTTTGAACGTTATCAGGCAGGTATGACGATTTCGTTCCTTCCTTTCTATCGTTTTTTCCATATTTACCAATAAATGATACATCATTAAAATTATTTTCCAAGAATTGTGCGATCTTATTTCGTTCGCATCTTTTATAAAACGCCTTACAAATCTTTTCATCTTCCTGAGGACGTGGCGGTATAACGGAACGCTTATCCAATTTTATTTTTTTTTGCCCTGGACTAACATTAAACGAGAACAGCTCAAGTTTTAGTTAATTTTTTGTCAAATTTATAGGGATTAAATTTAAAAGACTGTAAAAAAACTAATTAAATCAGCGTATTGGCTATATTGTACGTGGTACGCGTAGCTCCTCCTCAATTAGTATACATTCTGCTTACTAATAACAACTAATAATAGTCTTATTTTGATACATACACCAATCTATGGAATTGTAAAATTTAACCAAAATGTTCATACTCCGATTTTATAAGTCGAAATAATATAACATTTATTATTTAAAATTATATTACAATTAAAAGCTGCCTTTAAGTATTTATATTTTTGAAATATTATTTAAAAGTATTTAGCATTTCCGTGATAGCGCCAAATGGAGGCAGATTCGATTACCGGTTGTGAAGACTTTCCGCTCGTTTACATCATTAATGCGTCCCGCATTATTAGGATGAACTCGCGTTTATCAGAGGGGAGGATAATATCGATTATGTAGGTACCTGTATTTCTTTAAATATACCTATACGTATATCTATGTTTAAACATCTGTGTGTATTATAATTGGATATATGTATATTTTTCAACTTTGCAACTTTAACTTTAGAACGTAAAATCGGGAGCATTTTGCACACCTAACCATTAAGTTCCCTCTGTCTACTCTGCTATATAATATTAATTTCCAGTATTCTGTTGCTGTTGCATATATTTCTTTCTTTAAACACCGCTAAAGTAGGTATTTGTTTTTAAGAGTATACTCCCAGATTTATTTAACACTTCGTGCAAACGTTGAAGAGAATAAGTTAAAAAGTTTTTTATAAAACGTTTTAAAGAATTTATAAACAGAAAAGTTATAGTGACGCAATATGAAATGCTATGTTTGGTGCAATAACTAGTTATATTTTTAAAATGAACACATTAGGAACGATTTGTAATTCGTTCCACTAATATTATAAAGAAATCACTTTTTGTATACTGTCCAAGCGATTTAGAAATTTTAACATCATTTAAAATAAAATATACAGGGTGTCCCAGGAGTCAACGATAAAACGAAACCAGGTGATAGACCAAGTCGTGATAGTTATGAGAAAAATATAAAAAAAAAATCTTTGTCATGTATTTTTCATATTATATTGATTTTAAAAAATATCGGAAAAACCGACACCCTGTGATGGTTTTTCAAGTCCCAGGACTACAAATATTACACTTTCTTCATTTTTTTTTCTGTAATGTAATCATGAGTAACTCTTCTGTGAATTACAGTTTAAGATTGAAACATACCTGCATCAGTTTTCAATAAAATATCGTGTTTTTGCCAAACATTGAATTCAAAATATTTAGTACACACAACTTTAACCGACTGTACTATAAAAAAAATGTAGTACACTGTTTTTGCAAGTAACTTTAAAAGTTGGCGCATTTAATCTGGATTCCGAAATAGTACGACACTTGCTGGATTACTTCACATTCAACATTTGCGTTACATAACCACTCTCCATGAATGAAATGCATACTGGCAATGTGTCAAAGACCGAGTATATGGCCTGCGAGAGCCCGGACTCGAGCACTATCCTTATAGGTCCTGGACCAGCCCCTAAGTTGGAAAAGTTTAGGTACCTTGGATCCGTCATGCACGAGTCTGGAGGCATCGATCACGATCTCCTTGGCCGAATAAGAGTTTGGACGGTATCCTGTGATCACAGACTACACCAGTAACCTCCTGCCACTTAGCCCAGGCCACGCTTATCCGACTTAGGGGCTGGCCCAGGACTTATAAGGATAGTGCTCGAGTCCGGGCTCTCGCAGGCCATATATTCAGTCTTTGACACATTGACAATATGCATTTCATTCATGGAGAATAACCATTCTCCATGAATGTAACGCAAATGCTGCAGCTAGAATGTATCGGAAAAGATACCAAAACGCTGAACGTCATCCCGATTATCGTGTATTTCGATTTTTCTCTCTTCAACAAAGAAGTAATCCAGCAAGTGTCGTACCATTTCGGAATCCAGATTAAATGCGCCAACTTTTAAAGTTACTTGCAAAAACAGTGTACTACATTTTTTTTATAGTACAGTCGGTTAAAGTTGTGTGTACTAAATATTTTGAATTCAATGTTTGGCAAAAACACGATATTTTATTGAAAACTGATGCAGGTATGTTTCAATCTTAAACTGTAATTCATAGAAGGGTTACTAATGATTACATTACAGAAAAAAAAATGAAGAAAGTGTAATATTTGTAGTCCTGGGACTTGAAAAACCATCACAGGGTGTCGGTTTTTCCGATATTTTTTAAAATCAATATAATATGAAAAATACATGACAAAGATTTTTTTTTATATTTTTCTCATAACTGTCATGACTTGGTCTATCACCTGGTTTCGTTTTATCGCTGACTCCTGGGACACCCTGTATATATAGGATATTAAATGTTTAGTTAGTATTATTCCAACATACTGCGGTGGGTAGTAGTTACAAATACATATATTAATATTTATAAGTATAATTTTCTGTCTTCAATAAAGTTAAGCAACTTTAGCAAGTTTTTATTATTTATCTTTTACAAAAATTCGCGACGAGCAGACTGCTATATTCACATTTAAACATTCCCACGAAAACAATAATCCGGAAAGCAATATACTGTCAAGTCTATTTTGGTCTAGTCGTACTACATTTATGGAAGCCACCAAAGATGTCTTGTTCCACGGCCTTTCCATACATATTCAAAGGACCTATTTTCATGCCGTCCCCTCAGACTTACTTGAAATGTATATTTGATGATGTAGGGTATACAATGGGCGATTTAAACACTCAAAAATATCACCACAGGCTTTATTCTTTATGACATAAAGCCTATAATGGTGGTTTTGAATATCTTTGGTGCTTCACCAGTTGTAGACTGTAGGTAGTGTAAAAGGTTTCTAAGGAGCTGTTTAAGGCAGTTTATATGCGCTCGGTCGGATACGGTGGACGGAGTAATTCGCAGGGTCTCTTTGTCTTTCTTTGTGTTTATTAAAAGGTCATGTCTTTCATTATTGTGTATGTATGTAAATAGTTTATTGGGGAAGATGAGTGAAATATCAAAAGGGGTCCTGGTATCGGTGGCAAAGACAAAACTGTATTCAGAAAGTAAACATGCAAGTGTAAATTTATTGAGCGGAGCGCTCTACTGGAGACTTTTTATACTCTTTATCACCAGTAGGCTCCCAAACGGTTTGACCGATTAAGATGATTTGCAAACATATAGATGACTACGTAGATGATTTTAGGCGAAAAATTTTTCTAAAAATTCAATGGACTTAGTTATACAATAATCAAGTGACAAATTTCCCCATAGGGTTACAAGTAAAAAATTTTCGGGCGTTTTTTTTTTTTTTTTTTTTTTTTTCCGGACTTGACTTTAATGCTGTTAGCCTTACTGGCCTTTACAGCGACACCGGGTGGGTAGGGAAGAGGGTACTCTGTCCCTGAAAATATGCAGGCACTGAGTGGCTGCCTGTGGGGAGTGCCGACGACGCAAGGGCGCCCCCTGCGGGGCTCGAACCTCGGCTTGCGGTCGTCGAGCGGGCTGGGAGTTTCCCTATTCTAAGCAAAGCCGGCCGCGACACAGAAGCCGCGACCGGGGGATAAAATTAGACTAATCTAAGGGAGCTAACGGTCCCTAACCGCTGGACCCGACGGCGCCGAGGCGCCGCCGGGCCGTGAGATAAGCTAGACTACGTCGTCGATTCCGGCGACGACGGTGTGTGTGTCGTGCGTGTGTAGTGTGTTTCCTACCTACGTACGGGCCGTTTGCTACGGTAATGGCGTCATCGGGGTCTAAGAGGACGCTACGCGGGCGTCTACGAATCGCGTGAGGCGTGTAATTACACGCCTCAGCGACGAGGGGGTTCGCGTGCGAGCCTGCGCGCTCAAAGTAGCGCTTCGCTAAGCGTTTGCAGTGCTCGTGAATCGATTCCAGTTCAAAATCTCTATGTAGGTCGACATTACGCACGTACCAGGGGGAACCTGATGCGATGCGCAGGAATTTATTTTGCACTTTTTGCAAGGGAGCAAGCTTGGTGTGCGCGAACGCAACGCAAGCGTAAGTAAGGACAGGTCTAATACAAGCTTTGTATAGTGTCAGCTTATTTCTAAGTGACATTTTACTATTCTTGTTTATGAGATAATATAATCTATTGAGAATGTACTTTGCTTTATTGCAGACTTTTGTAATGTGGGGTTTGAAAGTTAATCTAGAGTCTAGAGTGACACCTAGATATTTGACCTGTTTTTCCCAGGGAATGGGTTTGTCTAAGAGATGGATGGTAGAGACTCTTATATTTTTATTGAGAGGGAAGAGTATTGCTTTACTCTTCTCGGGATTGACTTCGATTCTCCATTGGCGGAACCACTCACCGAGTGCGCGGGCCGCTTTCTGGAGTCGATCTTTTAATAGGATAGTACAACGCGAGGTTGTGAAGAGGGCTGTATCGTCGGCGTACATAGCCAGGTGAACACCCGGAGTGAGCGGGATATCACTGGAGTACAACGAGTACAGGATAGGACTTAGCGTGGAGCCTTGTGGCACGCCTGCGCGGAGGAGGCGGGGGGAAGAGAGAGTGCCTTCGACTTTATAGCGAAAGTATCTATTCGAGAGAAAGTCCCGCAGGATGTGTACGAGACAGTCTGGCAAGCCGTAAACGGCGCGCAGCTTGTAAATCAAGCCGTTATGCCAGACTTTATCGAAAGCTTTCGCTATATCGAGAAATATAGCAGCTGTATTGCTGTGAGAAGGATCCCTAAGGTTGTATCGAGCTATATGCTCTACAACACGGTGGACTTGATGTATGGCGGAATGTTTCTTTCTGAAACCGAATTGCTCATTGCAGAGCAGAGAGTCGGCCTCTACCACCTCTGAGAGTCTAACGAGAATGATTCTCTCGTAAATTTTACCTAAACAGCTGAGAAGGCTGATAGGTCGATAACTGGACGGGATATTCCGCGGCTTATTAGGCTTGGGAATGCCTATGACTATGGCCTCCTTCCATTCGTCGGGGAATGAGCACGACTTAAGAAGGGAATTGAAAATGATGACCAATAGAGATATGAACTGAGCCGGTAGGGACTTGAACATTCTATTAGACAATTTATCGGGCCCCGGGGCCTTCCTATCTTTGAGGTTTTTGATGATGACTTTGACCTCGTCTTCAGAGGTCGGGCGGAGCGGTTCCCCTTGCGGGGGCGTCAGCGCCCATGCTGCGACCGCGGAATCCACACGCGCAATGTGGCTCGGATCGCAGGGCTGACTACTCGGGGTACATTGAGCCTCTAAACTGTCAGCGAGACATTCCGCTTTTTCGGTGTCATCGGCGGCAATTGAACAATCTGACCTAACTAGAGGAGGCATAGTCGAGAGACAATCGACTCTAAAAGCTCGCGACAGCGCCCAGAATGCCTGGTGCGATGGAGCGAGCCCCTCGAGCTTCTTATCCCACGACTCACCGCGCAGAAGTTCTAATTCGAATCGAACTCTCCTCTTTAATCTGTAAAATTCCCTACGATTTTTGTCAGTCGGGTAGGTATCGTGTCGTCGCATAGCTACGTTCCTGCGTCTAATCAATCGCCTGAGCTTTTCTGAGATATCAAACCTACCGTCGGGCAAGTTTGTTACCTCTTTCGAACAACTCTGGATTGTATTTAAAATGTAATCGGTAAATTTATTCGCCGCGTCTATCGCTAGCGCCGCGGAGTCGGCGATGCCAGGTATTAATTCCTTAAGAGGGGATTCATTCGAGCGGAGGAGCTTTGCGAATCTCCTCCAGTCGACCACAGTTTTGGTGGGAGGGCCAGAGGGGCGCTCGTCACCTAACTTGAGAATGACAGGACGATGGTCCGAATCTAGGTCGAGAATGGTATCTATTGAACGTTGCGACAGTGCAACGTTCGAAAGTATGGCAATATCGAGTACATCGCCTGTGCCGAGGACACTAAAGCGAGTGGGAGAAGGCGGGCCTATAACACAAGCGTTATATTTCTCTGTGAAGGCTAGAAGCCTCTTGCCGCTGACATTAGTCACCGACGAATTCCAAAGTCTATGTTTGCAATTGAAATCCCCGATCAGAAGGACCGAGTCTCCCATACTAAGTAGCGCCAAAATGTCGCTTTCTAATAATTGCCTAGACGGCGAACGATAAACTGAAGCTATAATTAAAGGCTGATGGCCTGTGAGGAATACCTGACACACCGACGCCTCGGCTGCTTCGAGAGACGGAGGGTCGAGTGGTATACAGTGTAAATTCTTCTTGTAATAAATCATAGTGCCTCCACCGTGGGTGGCTCTATCATTTCTTACAATCCTGTAGTTCGCAATGCCAGGACTACGAACAGCAGGTTTAAGAAAAGTCTCCTGTATACATAAGATATCTAATTGATGGGCGTGCGCGAAGGCGCTCACAGCCTCTTTTTGGCGTTTGACACCGTTTGCGTTAAAGGTCGCTATTGACAGGGCTCTAGGTTTAATACGCGCGAGTTGCGAGTCAGCGGGCCGTGGGGTAAATCTATTTATGACCGCCATTGGAAAAATTTAAACCGCGACGAAGCCTTGAATGGCTTCGATGAGATCTATATGATCTATAATAACTTGAGCGCGATCGTCGGAACCGTTCGTGTTCCTAAGTTTCGCCGCGAGGACTTTGATTTCTTTGAAATCAAAACATCTAGCGAATCTTAGCACAAGTGCTAAGTCGCTAGCGTTAGAAGAGGGGGCGGGCGCGGCGCGGGAATGCGCGGGTGCGGGCGCGGGCGCGGCGCGGGAAGGCGCCGGGCGCAAGGGCGCGGTCGCGGTCGCGCCGGAAGGCGCGAGCGCGGGGCGGGGAGCCGCTACCTGAGGGGTAGGCGGCTGTACCGGTGCCGCGGCGAGGGCGACGACCGGTGTAGGTGCGGGTTTAAACCACGCATTCTCTTTAGGGAGAGGGGCGGGCTCGTATTGAGTAGGAGCCGGCTCCTTTTTATTGGAGGTGCGCTTTTTGCCTCCGCGCCTAGTGCGTCTGCGCGGCGCGCGGGAACATCCGCGATAGTTCGCGGGATGGCCCTGCGTCTCGCATAGCACGCAGCTTGGGGGTACAGCGGGATCGGGGACTTTGCGGGGACAATCCGCAGTCGCGTGATCGTCTAGGCACTTAACGCACCTAGGCCGCGCGAAACAATTGCGGGCAGAGTGCCCGTATAATTGGCAGCGATGACACTGCCCTATGAGACCCCTCGTATGTGGGGGTTCGACTCTGATGCCGGTGAGAGAACACACCGACCTCAGGTTGAAAATTTCCTTTCCCTCCTTAGTGAGGTCCAGGATAACAAGAACAATGTCGAATTTCGCTTTAGTGCGAGAATTGTATAGACGGTGCGCCTGGCGCACGGGGAAGCCCTTGCTTTTGAGATCGTCAAGGACGAGATCGACTTCGATCTCTTTTGGAATGCCCTTAAGGACGACGCGCAGTTGGCGCTCGTCCTCCAGGGCGTAAGAGTGGTACCCTATCTGGTACTCACGAAGGAAAGAGGTGAGTTGTCGGTGTTCCGACGAAGACCTGACTTGGATTTTAATACCTACCTGCGTTAAACGCGCGGTAGTGTATTGAATATTGTGGCTATTAAGCCACTGGGATACTTTTCCCCATTTGTGCTTCTCTTGCACATAAATGGGTGGCGGCGGTTTAATACGGGGGGCTCGGGGCGCGCGGGGGGAGTTGTCCTCTTCCCGCTCAACCGCGGAGGCGGGGGCAGGGGAGGGGGAAACCGTTAAGTCGTTCGCGCGGGAACGGCGGCCGTCGGGCTTGTTCGCCTTTTTGGGCGGGGGGGGGCTTTAGGGGCCCTGGCCTTACGCTTGGCCGAGCGGGATCCGACGGTCTCGAAACCGTCATCATTTTCCGTATCAGAGGAAGGGCAATTGCCCACCTCCATCTCTTCACCAGACTGGATCGGTGAGGGGTCGCGGGAGTGCTCCCTCGGCGGGGCGACTCCGAGGTCGCAAAGCCCACCGGAGAGCATCTGCTCATCAACGGCGCTCGGGCCGGCAGCTGAAGGCTGCATATCGGCATCTGGGCCGAAATCGGGCGCGCTAGGCGAGCTAGGTGCGTCATGGCGCGTTTGCGCGAACTTGACCACGGCGTTATACGTGTCGCCGTGGAAGGTCTCTAAGTACCTCAGCAGCTCGGAGCGACTGAGGCCGGCCATACTTTGTCTCTCCCCTCACCTTGCGGCGAGGGACGGGGTGTGTATTTTAAAACTACACTATATTTGGCAAGCAAAATCTACCGTCGGTGAACGGTAGGTGAGTACCTAACTAAAAACAACTGTGTATCCACTTACTGAACAAACAATCCGGACGCTGGAAACGAGCGATGCGGGACTCGGCAACCACAGGGCAACGCAGCGCAGCAGGACGCCACGCAGCTCAGCAGTCGCAGGAATCCGCAGCACAACACTAATATAAATACAGTATCACTTCGACAAGGGATCGAAATAAATATAATAGCCCAATTGTGCGACCTCACCGAAGCAAGGCCGAATCGGATCTGCGATTTTCGGGCGAAAAATGAAAAACTTAACAATCACAATTTATGCTCGCTTCGCTCATTATGTGACTCAGCTAGTTAAAATTCACGTTCACAGCGTGATAAGTTTTGTAGTTCGATGCCCATTCGAGGAAATTAAATATAAATTAAATTATTTTCTCGAGTTCTGTGGAAATGAAAATTAATATAATTAATTCTCCGAGTACGAATCAAACCCGAAACCATCGCGTTTACTGTCTTAGTTTGGTAATGTATTTTGTATGCTTATTAGAAGTCGTACTTTAGGCCATATTATACTTTTTGCAAACTTATTATAACTAAAATAATGAAGCCAACAACAGTTTCACGTCCGGGGCAAACTAATTGTGAGTGTTGTCACAATAATTTAGTTCTTCAGCAAAAAATGAAGTTAAAATAAGAAATTCCGCTTCCCACTTTCGGTCTAATTTTCTAGATATTACTTGCTGAGTAGCGGAACTCAACGCCGGTCTTGTATTAGTGTAAGGAAATAAATTAAATATAATCCAGAGTGAGGGTTAAACCAACAACGCGGTTATTATCTTTAGCGTATACTTGGAGCCTTGACTTTGACTTCAGCAATCTATTGGACAATTATTAGAGCACGGAATTGTCAATAAATTTATTTTTGTTAGCGACATTTTTGACAATTAAAGCAGCTTTCATAATAAATTTTCAACTCTAAAAAATTCAAGAAGTCTATCCGAATGACACATTTAAAACGTTGAGGTAAAGCGAAATGATCCATTTAAAATATTTAATTAAAAACTTTTCCGACTCGAGTTACGGCAATGGGGAAGGCGGCGAAATTCGATCAATTTAGTTCCCTAGAGATATCGATACGATTAGAGAACTTTTGCGATTACCGCCTTTGCCCAGGACTCCAGTAATTCCGACCTATAAAATGATCATTACCTCGGATTAATAATCCATATACGTATAAATAAAATTGAAGCGTTTGTCTGTGATTTCAAAATAATCGTGTTTTTTTAAAGTATGTATCTAAATGTAGTACACGATACTAAAACAAAAACAAACAATTTTCATATTTTTGTCTGTTTGTATGTCTTTGTGTTTGTCCGCACTTACCTATTGAACAGCAGAATCAGTTTTTTTGGGTTTTTCACTCAAAAGTGGGGAAGTGGAGATTAAGGCTAATTTTTATCCTACCTACCTACCTTCTTTATCTTTCAGTGAAAGTCCTATAAACATGAGTTTGGCTGTTGTCGGAGATTAGTTCGGACAGACAGACAGACACAGTGGCGGACTAAGGGGGGGGCGGCGGGGGCGGCCCGCCCCGGGCCTCGGGTCCTGGGGGGCCTCCAAACGGTGCAAATTTCCTTGATCAAATCTTAAATAAGCCTTTGAAAAGACGCATAGTATCTACTTAAGAGGAAGTGTGAGGTTGGAGGGGGCCTCAAATAAACAAATAAGTACAAGGATTAGTGCAGCCTGTTCCGGTAGTTTACATTATATTAATTAAAATTACTTTTATCTTTCTAATGTAAATCATTTAGTTTGCATGTGGTTCCAGTTTTGTAGTTTTTTACTTCAAGTTCCTAGGGCCTCCAGACCGACGTCATTTTATAAAAGTTTGCGTACTCACTAGCCTGAAAGTGGGGCCCTTCCAGAAGTAGCGCAAAATAAAGATACATCTCTGTCTGGGAGGATGATTGAGCCATCAGATCGGTATGGGTGCTTATAAGGGGTCTTAAAATAGTCCATAAACAATATATGTAAAATTATAGCGTACTTTTTCAAAATGGTTTTGGAAGTCAAATGGCAGTTGCTCCATTTAAAAACCGCCATCCGCCGCTAATATGGAACGCAACAACGTGTCAAGTACGAACACTGATTAAAACGCTAGTACCCAGACAGAAACTCCGCTTTGCAATGTGGAATATTGGCTCTCTAACCGGACGATGTACAGAACTCGCAGATGTAGTTATAAAACTTCGGGTCCACTGTGCTTTCCTTCAGGAAGCTTGCTGGAAGGGCAATAAGTCGCGCAATAACGGACAGGTTTACCGGCTTATATACACCGGGTCACCCTCAGGTAAAAATTATGTGGCTGTAGTTCTTTCTGAAGAGCTTCAGAACTGGCTTCTTGAAGCTGATCAAGCTGCAATAGCTTGATGCGTATAAGGGTGCTGATTGAAGGCGTAACTACAAACTAAAATAGTGCCTTTGCACCGCAGGCCGGCTGTAGCGTGTCCAGAAAAGAGTTATTCTGAAAGCAGAATGTAGAGGTTCTACTTGCTATACAGTCTACCGAAATGGTGGTTTGTTGTTGGGGAAGTCTTGAACGGTCACGTCAGTAAGGCTGCTGAGCCGTATGAACGTGTTTACGGGGGTTTTAGATACGGACTTCGTAATAAAGAGGGAGAAAATATTCTGAGAACCTATATTGCGTCTGATCTGGCCGTCGCGAATACGTTCTTCCAAAAGAACCCTTAGCACCTTATTAAGTATAAATTGGGTCGCACTCAGCTCAAATTGACTACTTATTGACCAGACGGTGTCATATGGGCAGAGTAACTAACTGTAAAGTAATACCAGGCGAAAGCCCGACGGCCCAACATCTCTTCTTCTGGACTTTAACACAAGTAAGCCTCGGATCAAGTGGTGGTAGCCGAATGGAGTGATGCAGACTGACCTCATAGCAGAGGTGACGGCTGATATACAAGAGCATACCTGTTATTTTATACGGTAGAGAATGCTGGCCAGCACTATCTCGGCACATTCAGTTCAGGAGCTTCACGTCACGGAAATGAAGATGCTATAGATGGTGGATGTACGGCGTAACACGGTAAGACCGCAATCGTAACACATTCATTCGAGGTAGTCTTGGAGTCCGTGACGTAGCGGATAAACTCCAAGAGCATCGCCTGAGACGGTTTGGCCACGTTATGGCCACCATTGGCCACTGATGCAAGTGCCATGCTATCTCAGCCCCTGGAGTGAGACCTATCGAACGCCGAAGGAAGCGCTGGTTGGAAGTTATGATGCAGGACATGAGAGCCAATGGACTCACCACCGAAGCACTTAAGACCGTTCAAAATGGAGTAGGTTGAGTAGGAAGGCAGACCCTGGAAATAGCCGGGATTAATGCCAAGAAGAAGTATACATATTTGTCCCAATATTAAATGTAGGGGGGGGGGGATTTGTTTGGGGGGCCTCATTCAACGACACCGCCCCGGGCCTCCGACGGGGTTAGTCCGCCACTGGACAGACAAAAGATTCAAAATTGTCTGTGTTTCAATATCATCTAAAACAATATGCATTTGAAAGACATAGTTATTTTGAGATCACAGACAAACACGTAAATTGTATTCAAAGGTATAGATGACAATTTTTGCGGACAAAATGTAATTAAGTCCCAAAACATTTCAATAACGTTTTATTAAGTGTATAACAGTATAGATTACCATACTAAAATAATAAACCAATTTTCTCTAAATAAAATTTAATAATATGAAATAAACATTCGTATCATTCGTATAGTTCAAGCGGGCGAAGCCGCGGGGGGCCACTAGTCTTTTAATAAATTCTTGACGTAACATTACATAGTAATCTTTCAAATTTGCTGGAATGAATACTAAAAGTGCTACTTAAACATTAAAAAAAAGTTAAATCCTTTTTAATTTTTTTCTTTCAGCATCTTATACATTTTGTGAAAGAACTTAATGATGTTATGTCTCAATGCACTTAAACTACAACCTACTCCTATGTACGTAACAAATCCTTTAAAAACATCTTCGATGAAAGAGCATAAGTAAAATTATTATAGTTACGTACTGAGTAAACGGTATCCGTTAGCAAAAATTGTTAAACGGACTTGGTTGACTCTTATTTTTCGAAAGAAAAATGGATGAGAAATATGCCTTATAAGTATAATAAAAATAATACTTTTTTCCATTTCTTTTATTGTCATTATTATAAGAAAATATACGACGTACTTGTAAAATTATATACTGAAGCGAAAGGGTGAAGCAACAGACGGGCATTCATCCCTTTGTACTGTACCGTAATATTTCTCGCGGCCCACTTTTGTCTTTCATTTTTCTCTGTCACTGTAAATATCCTACGATATCATGGAATACAATAATAATATACCGTGTTCTTTAAATATAGAATTGAAGAGGTGAAAATGAGATTTTTTATTAATAGATTTGCTTCCTTTAGATAAGTAAATTATACCTACAGTCGAATTTCATAGAATTTGTCAAAAAATACTGGTTTTTGAAACTACCCATACTTGTAAAATGATTCTTCCATATACTGTAAATTTGCAATGTGAGTACACGTGTTAGTAATAAATTTTATATTGATCTCAAAAATTATTAATCCGTTTTCAGAATAATTTTGTATAAGTTTTTGTAGATTTGAATTTTAATGAAATACAAGGAGAATAGTTGTATAATGAGTAATATTCCAAAAAAAAAACACCATTTCTTTTACGTGATACATGACACATTCGTTTTTAAGCTTTTGCTTTTGGTTCTGTTTTTGTTTATGGTTACTTCTGCATACTCTGCTTCTACTACTCGCAGGATAAAGCGTAAAGCCTGCTATGCACGTTTGAAGCTAAAAAGATATAGAACTGTCTTATCATTTTTTTTCATTACACTAAAAATAATTAAAACGAATGTTTTTCTTATGAAAGAATACAGTTAAAAACTAACAAAACTATAAAAAGTAAGTGTGATTGACATTTTTTAAATTCAATCCAACCATTAATTTTAAGTAATTATAGTTTTTCTGATGTATCTTTCTTTATACCGTTAATCAGACAAACAAAATGTTTTATAAGACGTTAAACCTTAAATATAATAATGTATTGAAACAAGCTAAACCGCTTATGTTAAAGAAATTAAATGTCTCTACCATATAAATTAAGTTAAAAAATTAGATGCAAAAAAGAAAGCAAAGCCGAGCAACCCCGAGCCCTGTTTAATAACATAAAGAAAAATAAATCTGTTAAAATGTACATTTTTCCGCCACGCTCAGTTCTAAACGAATTAGATTCATTGCAAATCAAATAAAGCGTCACAATGGACTCATTAATGAAATTAACCGACCTAATTATTCTTTTTAAATTTGAAACAGGGAAATAAAGATATAAAAATTCGTTTTTACAACGCAAAATTCTGATTGTATTGTCTTGACGGCGCGGCGCGCGGCGTGACGCTTGAAAGAAAACTGTTTTGACAGTTGCTGTATTATCTTCTTAAATTTATTCGTATTTCAATTTATTTTACTTAATATTTTACTGATTTCAAATGTTATTTCAAATATTTAATTTTTAATTAGGTATATAGCTTGATCTTAAATTATTTATGTTTTAATAGTTATCATTTTTTATAAGCAATCAAAAAATCCTTAATAATTACCTATGTAGGTATATGAAAATTTATTACAGCGGTGAACAATAATTAGTATTTGTTAGATTAATTGCATTACTGATATGTCATTAATTCAACACGCAATGCCTTTAGAATTCGGCGTAATGTGTCGAACGGACACTAGGAAACCCAGGTGCCTTTTGACTATCCCGCGAGATGCAACGTAAACATAAAAAATTACACGTAAATATTTAAAATATGAGTGGTTAGTTACGACATAAGAATACATAATAACATTGATAATTATTATTTAATTATCATCAATCATTATTGTATCAGATCATTGTGATAATTTGTATTATTGAGCTGCTGTTGTTGTTTACTACGGACGTAGGTAGAAACCAATAAAGAAGTGCTTTATATGCAATATGGTATATTAATTTTTTTCCACATGAACACCAGAACTAAAAATTACACGCGGAGAACGGAGTGTCTCTGTGGATAACATTAAATCTATGAATTCATTAATTCTTGTGGAGCTCATAATATGATCCATAATGAAATCCGGCTAAGTACAAGTTCGACGAGTTCCATACCATTAGAAGATTTCTATATAGCCATCATCTACCTGTCTTTCTTATCAACGTTGTTCAAAAACTAGCATTAAATTAGCAAACCCATTTTGGTAGCGAACTCTAAAATGAAATAATCACGCATATCATAAATGCATAATAATTTCGACTTTGTTTCACCTCGGATTGTAAAATAATTAATTAATTATTATTTATATACAAAATGTTTCTCTAGTGCTTCGACCAAATATACAAATCCCACTGCGATCCTGTTCGGACACAGATACAACATAATAGCCACCGTGTAATTAAAATATTAATACCCTTTTACAAATGTTCCAAATGATTTCGACTTGTTTTTGTTCGTCCTATATTAATTTTATAAGGTTAATGAGATTATAAGCGGTAGCGTTGCATAGTTGAGATCGCTGTGGCAGAGCTGCATAATTGTAAACGTGACGATTGTGGGCTCGTTTCCTACTCGGAGGAACGAATTATTTTTGTTCCCTCGCTGTTAAGGAGCGGGGGCAATGCGGAACGTTGAGGTCCACCAATCAAGTGCTTAAGTAACAAAAATAATTTTTTTTTACTTACTATCTATATCTATATACTTATAATAAAATCGTAACATGATCGGTGTCTGTACTTGGGAGATATTTAAAAAAAAAGTTATTGGGAACCTTTATTAATCTATTAGAACCCAAAACAATGTTTGTTTGCAATGTTTTGTCTGTTTGTTCGTTGGTCTGTGCGTTTGTTATCGCTAATTTCAGAATCGACTTAATCGATTTAAACGCGGTTTTCACTATTAGATTCTGGCAATCTTCCAAAAACATATAGGGTTTATTTTATTACAGTCGGTTCATAAATAAAAAAGTTATATCAATTTAAAGTATTTAGTTCGACAAATTTGCTAATTGCCGTAACAGTTATTTTATACAACTGTTTTACTTTATTGACTGAATCTTTAATTTTTAATTTCTTTATTAATATTTCTATTTCAAGCAGGCGTAGCCCCGCGCGGGCCCACGAGTTTTAAATATATATGTTTTTCTGTTTTACTAAATAAAAATATGGAAAAGTAAAAATCTTTCATCTGTAATAGACTTTCTTTCGAACTGCATGTACCGATAACTCTCGCGATTAGAAAGACATGTGCCACCTGCGTTACAATAGCCTCAAGATACAATAGCATAGTGTTAATTCCGAACACCCGTTTCTGTTTTATTACACTACACTATAGAGAGTATCAGTAAAACTTTGGATATCACATCACCCGCAACGTTACTTCAGAATCACTATAGCTTGCTTCATTAGGGTAGAAGTTTTGATTAGATTGCTGCATCGTAATAAATGGGGGTAAACAGCATAAATATAAAGGAAAATATAGGTTAATGTTGTTTGTTAAATGAAATTTGGCCTTAATAATTATTATAAGGTATGATGAAGTCAAGAATGAATTAGATAAATTATGATGCCTGCGCGATGGTCGTGGATTCGATTGCCACTTGTTATATAGGCCATATTTAAGATATAAATATATTCACTATTATGACAAAGCGCTGCGTTGAGTTTGGAAGCTCAACACGCAACGTATGAAATTCGGGTGGAGTGCGGAGAAGTAAATGTCTTAAAAATAAAAAAAACTGTCGTAAAATTAAGTAATTGTTGGTTGACCAATCCTGGTGGTGCTTCACCTCACTTCACCAGGAGCGTTAATACAATACTTATTACACTAACGTTATAAATTTCGAACTACCATAATATTGGTTGATTCCTCAAATGTCTCCCTTGTGTAACAAATTGATATATCTCCTTACTTCGTTCAATCTGTAATAAAACACGCGTGTTATCTAACACCACGATTACAATTACATTCGTCTTCGAACGCCTTAAAATATAACTCAAGTAAAACCAATTTATTCGTGAAATCGCGTTACTCATTCCACACCCGCGGGCTACGCGACAACGTTTGTTGGTACCCCTTGAACAAGTAACTTTTTAATAAAATTTTGAATATTCAAAATTAAGGTTGTTTTATTTAATTATTATTTATTGTAATTTTTAAATTAAGTAAGAATAGTATTTTGTATGTAACAATTTAAAGAGAAAACTGACAATCGCTGAAAAAAAAGAATAGTAGGTATAGAGATACACAGTTATTGTACAACTGTTCCAATGTACAGTTATTTTCAGTTTAAATATAATTATACAATAGACATATTGTACAGAGGCCGTTATGGCGCAGTGTCTGACCGTAAACATTATAATCGAACCCACAAGGTTTAAGATTTTTAATGTCTTCGCGCTGATAACAAGCGTGGCGTTAAGTTCTGCCACTCAACATGTAATGTCTCGGACGATACAGCGAATACTAGGTAAGGGAGTGAATAACACTTGTGCGGAATACAGCATGAAGCTGAAAAAAAATTAATAAATATTTGATAATAATAACAACCATTCAAAAGTAAATATTTGTAAAATACACAACGGAACCTGAACTCCATTCCATCATACTGGAATCCATATCATAAACTGAAAAGTTATGTAGAAAGCCTTTTATAACGAAAAAATATATTTTCTAAATATTATTTTTATATACCGAATTATGCAAGCGAATAAATTAATTATTCGATGTCTAGTCCCACGGCCGCGGGCTATTACGTAACCGGAATACCAAATTGTTAATTAAATTACAACTTGGAAAATTACGAGAGTTTCAAATTGTTTATGTTAAGATATAAATAGCACTTAATTTGTATTCGGATTCGAAGATTTTGTATTAGGTTTAGGTTTTATAAAGGTGACTGACAGACTTCGAAGTATTGAATTTAGAAAGTTTGAATTTTGATTATAAATAAGTTATGGAGTCCATATATTATCCGTGCATCCGTTTTAAAAATTCAAGAAATAAACAAATGAATACAATATTTGAATATATTATTTTAAAGTAATTGACAAATTTTATACAATTCTTAGAAGATTTGTCTTATTCTGTAAAAATATAGTGATTGCATTTTCTCTCGTTGCGTGTCGATTAATCCTAACAAGGTCTACACAGATCTGGTATAGAAAGAATTACATTAATTTCGCTACTGCGGTAGACAATGGCAAGTATTGAGCTTCGCCTCCCAAAACGCAGTGTCGCGAAATACGTTTAAAAGTAGAGAATGTTCAAAACTAGGCTACCTCTCGTATTCTGCTATATGCGAAATAAACATCCACATAACATTATTCACAAAATAACGACTAACTTCATACAATACGAATATGTCGCTGTCCACTGAGCGACATGTCACGTCAGCCCGCATTACGTCACAGCGTGACGTCATTACTCACCCCGCCCCATCACTAGCACGCAATATTTTATAGCACGCAGTTTTATACCGCCCCGCTCCTTTACTCCAGAGAGTTATATCTTTCAATTTTTTGAGTTAAATGTTAATGGACTTTTATTTATCAGTTTCTATTTTTTTTAATCAATTTTATACAAATACATATCTATATTATTGTTGCAGTACATCTATAACATTCAGTTTGCAATGTTATCCGAACCAATTTGTATGCAAGATATCAATCGGTTAGCGATGACCAGCTCAATCTGTTAGTAATAAGTGATTAAAAATTCAGACAGGTTGACGTACATTTGTATGCAGATATAGGTAAAATATTAAGAGTCCTTTGTGGCACAGCGTCTGACTGTAATGCGACTGTTGTTTATTTGATATCGATTCGAATCCATGTGAGGGATCGACTCTCAGTTATTTAAATTTTCTCGCTTTGGTAATAAGAGAAAGTGCAGTGTTAAGTTCCGCTATTCATTTTGTACGTAAAGTAGTGCTATCACGTAAAGTTTTAAAAAAACAAGGTAAATTACTAAGGAAATTGTAACACAAATTTAAAGTTATCTTTTTAAGCGTCTCAAGAGATAATGAACTTGTCTTTATAACTTTAGCTTCAGATACCTAAGACCACCCGTTGTTTAAGCATGATGCGAGGATAAGGGCCCCAGCATCTTTACTCTTAATTGGACATTCCGATCAAGGAAACATTATATTGTACGATACTTAAATATCACTCCTATTTTCAAAGTGCACGATATATTATTGTTTGGTTAATATTCCAAACAAAGAATGACATTTAATATTAAAAGCTATTGTTTCTGGATTACCATGTATTTCCTCTATTAGTTGACGTGTCATGTCGCTGGGTGTTTTAAATAATAATGTATTTGGATTGTGTTTTTTACTATCCGACTTAATGCTGTGACTTGGCTATTATGGTATTTCTTTAGTAAGGCGTCTATTATAATAATTATTTTGAAGATATTTATCACCTTTTAACTAAAAAAGGTATATTAGATGCAACATAAATTCGAAGAATTTTCTTTCTTTCTTCTTTTCTTCAGCTTCACTCCACAGAGTCGTGGAGATCATCGGCCCACTTTGTCTTGTAAGTTTATGAAGTTTGTTTAATACTACATTTTCTATTTTTAAATAACTTTGAGATTTTGAGTGACATGAATTAAAATCCAAAAAAAGTATAAATTTTTGTTTTTAAGTTGGCTCATTATTTACCATATCTTATACTTATATAAGATGTCAGAACCTTAGTTCTGCACTACATATTTTTCAGTTTAATTCCAAAATAAAAATGAGAATTTTAATAAATTTAAGAAATTGCAGCATTATTAAGTAATTTAGTTTGCCGCGTACTCTGTCCTTCCTAGATGGCGGGAATTACAGTTCTGCATACGTAACTAGCCATTCCAGGGGTACACAACTAAAGTACTTAGATGTACTTAACGGAGGCTGTTAATGATCTTAGCGTAATTTTAACAGACATGGGTAATGTCTATGCAATACTCATGCTTAACATAATGTATAAAGGTTATTAATTAAATATTCCAATGTAATATAACTTAATACAATGTAGGTAATGTAATATAACTTCGTTTTTTGCTTGAAAACTGAACGCATAAGTTTTGTTTTACTTTGACTTAAAATACAGTATTAGTAATTCATGCCTACCTACGATATAAAAATAATATGTTAAAATGGTTTTAGTGCACTAAAATTAGGTTTTAATTTTTCGATGTATTACAATTACCTGTGTCTTTTGACTGCATTGACTTAAAAGATTGATTGTTTCTGTGCTTCAAGGGATATCAAGGAAAGGGAGCTTAATAATTGATATTAATTTCAGTTAGACCTTATCCTTAGAGAATAGGTATCCTTAGAGAATATAAAATGATTTTCATTTTAATAATTTTGTTGTTTAATAGCGAAATAACTATTAAAATTATATTTGTCCAAAGTTTGGTTACCCCTGTCTTAGTTAGCTAGCATCTAGCTAGAGAATTCGCTGTGGACGTGGATGGAGCGCAAGCATTAGTCTAATGTTCAGCGCTTTAGGGTGAAAATGGCATGACGGTGGTTTACTCGATCATTGTATATTGTCGTATCATTGACAGGCGATTATAACCGTTATACACTTGTTATAACGTGAACTGCGGAACGTTGACATTTAATATCGATCCATATTTGTATTTTGTATTTAAATAAGATAAGGTCTAATCAAATACAATAGCAATTTACATATTTCATAATAATATGAGGACACTGTTGCATATTAAGAGTTTGAAATAATGGAGGGCATGCCATTAGTTTTTCATCAAATTAAATTTAAATGTTACAATCCCTTCCAAAAATGATATATATCATTTTTAGAGGTTTATTCGCGGAGCTTGGCGTTGTTACCAGAGCAAGGAACACTGGTAACGACTGGCATTGAGTTCCAACACTCAATACGCAATGGCCAAATATAAGGCAGAAAGTAGAGAACAGAGTGTCTGAACATAACGTTCCCTTTGCCAACTCTGCTATATGCGAGATATAGCGTGAAAAATAATAATATTTAGAACTTTTTGATGAATAGCAACGATTTTTTCTAAAAATAATGGATCTACTGCATTCATGGGCAAGTAATGACCCGTGGGGTCTAATTAATTATCGCCATAATATTATTTGGCCTACTTTTCTCTTTCCTCGCAGAATAATAAATTGTTATTGCTCATAATTTTGTTTCCTACTTTGGTAAACAATCGTTCACGATATCCAATCTACTATATCGAGTTTTCTGTAAGATGGATTGTGGTTATAAAGCATAGACAAGTTGGTTGGGAGTTTAATTGAGTTATATAATATACAATTAATAAACAAACAAAAATAAATAATAATTTTATAACTCATATAGGTATTGACACTAAGCAAAAATATTAGCTTATTTTGGCATTTTAATTTACAGAGAGTTTTGCTATAACTACACGATTTTTTTCCCTCTAGTTCACTATACAATGTAATATCCTAAACGTACCATGAATGAATATATGAATGTTGCGCCTTTGAGTTCCGCCATTCAACACACAATGCCTCGAGAATTCGGCGGTGGGGCAGTGACTATCATAGGTTCCCAGGTTCCAAACACCTACGTGGGGCATACAGCGTGAATCTAAAAACAATGTACAATGATTTGAGGTAGCAACATTTTAAAAATATAGCGAGCAAGATACAATTATGAAAGGAAAATATGTAGATCATAATAAATTATTTAAGTATTAACTAAGTAAATAAATGAAGTAGTAGTACTAGTAATATTAATTATTATATAATTATATTTCAACAGCTTGCTTATATAATCGAAATGTTATATTTTATTATATAAGTAATATATTCAGTAGGTATTTATTATTCCATTATCCAAAATCAGCGAACCTTTGTCCCAATTGGGCTTTTTTTTCATTTTATTAAGTATTCCACTCCGGTACAATTGTAACATTTGCTCTGAATTTGTACCAGCCAGCTTAATATCGCTCGTTTTACAAGAAAGGAAAAAGAAAAAAGCAGGTGTATTTTCACAAATTGTTCAGGCTTATATTGTTTACGAGTGCTGCATACTCGTGAAAAACTACATATCGCATTGAAAGGGTTATTTTTCCAAGTGATACTCAGTGCCTTTTTGTAACTTACGCGCTCAATGTTCCACGCCACTCGATTTTCTACTTTTACTTGAAAAGATAAAGTTTAAAATGGTTTGCTTGTGGGTGTTTAGAGGAAATGAGAATATTTAAGTTTCGCGTGTGAAAAGGTGATAGCCGCAGAA
Organism: Heliconius melpomene rosina; assembly: GCF_056956725.1. Lineage (NCBI taxonomy): Eukaryota > Metazoa > Arthropoda > Insecta > Lepidoptera > Nymphalidae > Heliconius > Heliconius melpomene. The sequence goes on along the minus strand of NC_140401.1, from coordinate 1,278,765 downwards.
ATGAGGCGTGATGTAGCACGCGTCTTCTACGCAACTCCTTTATGTTCACGCGTTATACATATAGAGAAATGTTTCATATGTGACGTATTACAGAGTTTTACTTAATGTTTTGTAATATTTATAAAACGTGAAATGATATTAAATGAAAGATAGATTTAAGATTAATACTTAGATCTTGTGGGATATGTGAGCCGAAGATAACTCAGCATCAAACTAAGTATCTTTGTGAATATAATTCTAATAATTCATTCCAATTTTACAGTACAGTTTTTTCATTCCCTGTAAAGAAGGGTCGACAATGCGAACCCAATGTTAGTAATAATAATAATATAATTAGTTAAATAATAATCTAATCCATAATATAATTAAATAACGTGAAGAGGCCAATTGGTCTGTTTTATATAAATAAAATGTCTCAGATATTTCTTTTCCACACTAAATGGTAGCAGTGTCGTCGTTATAACTGAGAGGCGGTGGTATTTTCTCTATTTGCAACGTGACAACACGTTTCCTGTTCAGTAACAATTTAAATTTCAAAATACGATATTTATTCAAACAAAATTTGTATTCTTATGAGTTTGGCAAAGATCAAAGATCTGTTGCTAAGACGCACTTCCTCTCTATTTATTTAGCATTTACAATGTTTGTTAGCGGAACATAACACTACACTTTTACCAAAAAACAAAATTAAACCCATACATAACGTAAATATTCTTGGTATATGACGGTATATTACCGAGATAACAATAGTATACCTAGTTGCAAGTTGATTGCTGAAATGTGTATGGAAATTCAAGCACTTCTACAAAAGTACCTAATTAAAATACTTAAAATTAAATAAAGGTGTTATTGTCAAGAAACGTTAAATTTGCAATATTGAGATGGTGAGTGAGCACATCATCACATTTTATCTCATCAGAGTGTGGAAAAGAAAATGTTTGATTCGTGTCGGAATCAAACCCACATCCTGTACAATTGATGTTCGCACGCTGCATTATCACGTCAGTAATTTCTACAACGTAATCAAAATTTTGACGTTTCAATTACGATATTTGCGTAATATAAAATGGAAAACATTAACTCTTCTCTTGCTCTTCATAAAAATAAAAACAGCTTATTTATCTATTAGTATAAAAGTAACAAAGACGAAAGATGATCCTCATCCCAAGAAAAGTATGCAAATAACGTTGTTTTGATATCCCGCTATTGTGATTTAAAACGTTGGCGGAGGAAATTGGCTCGCAGTTTTAGTGTTCCACTCGTTCTAATTCGTCGTCGATTCTTTTGCTAATTGGTTCGTGTGAAAAGTTTAAAGTTATATATTTATATTGCCTGGAAGAGCTGCTAATTTATATTTTATTTATTTTTTGGTTTTTAACGATAACTATTTTATAGAAATCATTATAGTTTGTGGTTAGGTGGTGTGCTCAGGACACTTTGCTCACCTGTTGCCGCCCATTTTTTCTAGAAATTGCATATTTTGGGTGATAAAACTCACTACGCTACACTTTGTGTACCAGAGCAAAGAACCATTGCGCATATATTTAAACGCATTGGTGTAGACTCAAACAAAGTTTATAAAGAAGTTTACATAAAATTTTCGTATGTGAAATTTATTATATGAATTATCTTTGCTTGTGACTGTAAACTAGGTTACCAAGTATTCTTTACCCACCCCGGTGTGTGCGCGATACAGCATGAAGTTTAAAAATATCAATGTGTTCTTTTTGAAGAAATGACACATTTAAGTCTCATTTTTATCGTATGTACCTAAAGATAAGAGTGGCAATGTAGATCGATAGCGTTTATTTACCTAGTACCCACTAAAAACAAGATATAATAAATAAAATCGGTTTCGTGATTATTGAGTTTCTTGCGCTGACTCTTCAGCTGATGTAAAAAGTTTATTAACAACATATTACAGTTTTATATTAACGTTCAACGTAAGTAAAGAAATGAAATTAAAATAAAATATATATGCTTGATCTAGAAACTATGTACCTGAACGAAAAGAAAAATGCTAGCTACGAAAGTGACACTTGCTCCACTCAAATTAGAAATCCATTCGTTTTGCAAGTATAATTTATTGGCTACGGATTAATTGGAAATTGGACGTGACACGCCGTCTAATGCCAGATAAGTAAAGTAAAGACTTCCTGCTGCTCCCTTATACTATTTGTTTTAACTTTTTGTATATTTTGTACACATACATACGTATGTATATAAATTTATATTTTTATTTCTTTCTCTTTCCACTATATGATTTAAGTATACAAGTATAAAAAACATAGTGATATATTTCTATGGCTTACGATTATTAAATTGGAGTGTATATATCCCGAAAAATCTAAATTTTGAACTAAAACGTAATTTTAAACACTTTGAACTTATAAATGAACTGGCCATGAATATGTTCAGAGTTAATTTAAAGACGATAAAAGTAGGTGCAAGAGGTATAAATTGAGCTCTCACGTCTTTTCAGTAATTTCTTGACTTGCTTGACCTAAGATAAGTACCATGCACATACTCGTGTATATTATTCAATTTACAAAAGATCTATAATTAAAATACCACATTCGTTTATGGTAATAACTTCTTAATATTAATTTAAAATAAGATTTTCATGCCTTGATTGTAATTTTAATACGAAAATATATTATTTAAATATGAAGTAAATTATGAAAGTACCTCTCGTACTCTAATTTTTATTTTCGTTTGATTTTTTCCCAACAGAAAAAAAGAATTTAATATAAAAACAAGATGTTTTCCAATCTGCTTAAAAGGTGTACTTGACTCGATAGCAGCACCTGTCGAAAAAATGAATCAGGAAATCCTCAGAAGCTTCCCCGTACCGGGCACTTCAGGGTATTAAGAAGATTGTGGACCAAACCTTGACGCCTCGAGTGTGAGCGAACAATATAATGCGTAGGCCATTCTTCATAATAACCAGTACAAATTGAACTAGTTAGCTATAATATTTTGTTCTTCTTTAATATCAACTTAAGCCGGTCCCTCTCCCGTTTAAAAGACTCTTCAAAATCATTATTCTAATTGCTTTTTCGTACAGGAGTCGAACGTCTACTGTAGGTTTACTCTTTCGAGGGCCATCGTGTTTTTCGAGTGAAGTGGTGGAAATTAAATTAAATAGTGGATGATTTTTTCGAGATTAAATTGATAATGGGTCTTTTTTATAGAAAATCGTAATCAGATATTTATCTATTACCTGTCTGTTTATTTATTCCCTGTTTCTTTTTAACATACTTATATTAGGTTGAGCTGTAACTAAGTAACTATGTAAAAAATCGAAGAATCTTTAAGAGAAAGAAATCCTGCGTAAAAGGTTCGTAAAGGATTAATGAATATTACAAAGTCTTTCAAAAGTTGTAATAAATATCCTATACAAATATATCGCTACACACTAACAAGTAACGAGTGACAAGTGAACCATAAATTTACATTGCGAGAATGATATAAGATGTAAGCGCGACCGCGACCGCGACCGCTAATAGCGCAGCGAGTGAATTATACTGGCACTGCCCCATGTCGCGATTTTATAATGCAAGCCTAGTGATGGCCGTACAATTGTGCAATTAAACTTTTGTTGTCGATTTATTGGCAATTAAAGAAATATATCAGGTGGAGCTTAATAAGTAATTTCTTTAAAGAAAACACCTTCATATTTTTTTATTTAAAGATTTAAAAGCAACATATGTTTTCAATTTTAGATTTAGTATGCGTGGACTTTAAGACGTAAAATAGAAAATCGAGGTTTTTACCGCTCAACTTTACAACAAAACAAAACAACTTCATTTTTTTAAGTTCAGTACTTTCAAAGACCTTTATTTAACAAGAAATAAATATTATTTACACTGCAACTATTAGAGCATGGGACTTCCATAAGAAAATGTAGGTCTCGTCACTATTCGGGTGCATAATACAAAGAGAGCCATTAAAACACTATCACCATGTGGTACACCATGTAAATCGAGCAGATACGTCACCAGTCTTGTAGTTGTAAACTATTACCGACGTATTTGTATAAGGCTTTGTATTCATATGTATTAATATAATATAACATTTTTTTTATTATAGTGTTCAATAAAGATAGAGATAGATTTATGAAGCAAAAGTGAGTGCAGTGATATGCAGAGATAAACATACAGATCTACTTAAGGGAGTATTATTATTAACATTTTCCTGATTTTAATAATAAATAGCCCACGGCATTGAGTATAAACACTCAATGATTGTGAATATGTACACCCGGGGTAATTCATTCACTTACATGCTCCGGTAACACAAAGCGCAGCGTTGAGTTACGTCACTAAACGCGAAATGTCTCAAATTTTGGCGGCACCTGGTAAAGGTGTGTTTTGGCACTAGTTTGTCTCTGCTTACATCGCAATGTAACCTAAGTACGAAAGGCTTTACTGAGGTTAAAAATATTTTTGTGTAAATACATTTGCCATCCAATTCGTATTGGATTTTCTTTGAAGTTACGTTGAGCTTTCTTTGGAAAAATTTTCATTCACTTTTACGTTTTCCTATATGCCTTTATGAAAAAAATAATAATGGTAACGCAGTTTTCCAATTACTTTGGAAATACGTAGATTTTTGTCACATAACATTTTTTAGGGAAACAAAACTGATTCAGAAAAATATCAAAAAATTCAGAAAAGACAATTACATGATTAATAGACCTGGTAGATAAAGTTTTCTGAATTCTTGACTTATTATCAAACACGCAGTAGGTATATAAAAATAATGTAGTTTTAATTAAAATATATTAAGGTAATTTACGATGATTGCAAAAATTTAATCAATTCAAGGATTTAAATGAATTATTAAACATGTGTACTCAGTATAAGTAACTCGATGATATATTGTGATCGTTCCGAATGCGCCCAGCAGGAGGTAGAAAATGCATTAACATTGGTATAATTTAAATTGAACTTTGATATATTCAAAATAGAGTCTATATTTAATTACTTACTTTAACACCAAAATCGCAAAACAAACGAAACTTAAACGTTATTATTGTAACAATTAAGGAAGATATAACGAACGAGACAAGGGCGAGGTAGTTTGAGTCGTAATTCCATTTTGTAGGGTTTCTTTACGTTTTGACGGTGAAATGCAAAATTAAATGCTAGCGAGTAACATCTCCGTAATATTTTTCATGTTACGACAAGTGATAATAATTTATTTTGCTTGTAACTTGGCTCTTTTTTTTCCATGTTTCCATTGTAGCGCTCTGTGTGGCTTTTTTAATAGAATCCGTGAAGGTTTTTTTATTTAGCTGCAATTGCCATTTTCAACCATTTAAACTGAAACTTTTTAAACTTTACGCCGTTAAATGCAGCCGCAGACAATTTTTACAGGGGAATAACCGTAGATGGTATTTCTGTGATAATCCTCTTTTAGTTAATTGAGTTTGACTAATAAATTTATGTTTTGTGGCTAAGTTCGTTGTATCTTTTTTTCATAAGTTTATATATTCTGTTTTATAAAATTATACTAGTAGGTATTTCATATTTTAGTCGGTCTATCAACTGTAACTTCTAAAAGTTAAGGCCTAACGTAGAAGGCCAAGCCTGACACGAGGGCTCTGAGGGCACGAGCGTGCGACTGTAAACGACAGGTTCCAATATAATAAAAAAACGACAGGTGGGCTTAAGCCTGTAAGCATGTATATAATGGACTAATATCTGAGCTTAGTGGAAAGACTACTAAAACGTCTACTCTCCCTGGTGGCTCCCATATTATGAAATTGTTTTCATATTGTTATACTTGCCAATGTATGAATGAGTTAACCAGTATCGAATGAGTGAACATAACATAAAGGATGAATTTGTAAATGCATACATAGTAGGTAATGGCGATATCCTTTTCTTACTTATTTTTAAACAAACACAAAGCAAAGTCACAGTATAAAGTAAATATCTGACAAATAATGGCTACCAATCCCTTAATAAAGGATAATAAGTTGGATAAAGCGCTCAGATCAATAAGCGTGGCTCGCGACCTCTCAGCGCCTCTTGATAAATTGATTCCTTTGCCGTTCGACTCCTTTCATTGTTACAATGTCGATGTGTTCTGCTGGCGAATTGTGAATTGGTTCTTAGACTTTAGTATATAATGTAGAATTTATATTCTACATTTAGCGTGATGGTTGTAACATGATATTTTTTTCTTCACGCTGTATCCCGCAGATACCAGGGTCAGCGGGAAGAGCCTTACTTTTAACTTACTTTTAACTTATCGTGAGTTACTTTTACCTTTTGCCAGAACGAGAAAATGAAAAAATATTTTTTCCCCAAATGGAAATCGAACCCATAACCATCGCGCTTACAGTCAGACGCTGTGCAGTTCCCCCACGATGGCCCATCTCTCCATAAATTGTTTTTTTTTCTAAAGTACTTACATTATTATGTATTATATTCATGTAAACGATTTGATTTTTCTTATAGAGTTTTATTTCTCGTTTATATCGTGAAAAAAATGAACGTATTTTTTGTAAAACAAGTAATCTTTCTTTCAATATTAAAAGAAAATATAAATGGAAGCATTAAAAATAAACCTTATAAATGGAATAAAAAAAATCTATTATCTAAAAAGACTTATGATCAAAAAGCTTTTCACATATAATGATTTATTTCTGGTTCAATAAAAATATGAGTGAATAGAACGGTATGAAAGGGACTACTATAAATTAATTCCCATGTAACAGCCAATTAGGGTGTTAAAGATTCCGATTAGAGGTTTTATTGGACCACAAATATTTCGCACTTTGTACTAAGTGGACAATCTGTTGGCAGCTTCGTCGTTGTCTTTGAATAACAATAGCTATATATATTTACATGTATTTTTTATTAATACTGAGCAACTGGAAGACGAAATTATAGAATTTAGTGTACCTACTTATATATTAGAAGGAGAGGATTGTCTATTAGAAATACCGGATTTTTCATTTTACGTCTGAATGTTCAAGCTCTAACATAGAGTTTTTTGTAGCTTCAGCTAGTGTTAAGACATTCTGTTTCCAATAGCCTAAAGTCTGGAGGCATTGCGTGTTGAATGGAGGAACTCAATGCCGCGAATTTATCTTGTTACCAAAGTGAGGAAATGAAAGAATTAAATATTTCATTACCTCGAATTGGAATCAAACTCACAACTTGTTACGTTTACAGTCGCATGCTTGTGCTCCTGCGTCGCGACTGCGTGATAGTCTTACCCGTGTAATTTTTTATTTACGTTTACCACAAGCATCTTCGGTTTAGTTGCACAAAATGAGACATTAGGTTTATTATAAACGATTTTCGATCGAAATAAAGTTTTGTAAATACTTTACTTATTCTATACGACTTTTTGTATAAAAAAATAAATAAAAATGATATACAATGATATAAAATGACAAAGCTGGAAGAACACGTAGGCTGTACTAATACCGGCTTTTAGCGTGAGTATAAAATATATAACGTACATTTTCATTAAGCCTCTTCAGATAAAACCTTATTGTTAAAACGATCGTAAAATTTAAATGCTCCGACTGGAATTGTTGGAATTTGAATATAATTTTTCTATAGATATTTTATTATAACCTTTAAAAGGGTTTTAAATATAATTAAAGGCTATGTGCAAGTTAAAAAAGTGTAGGTACCTGAGTTTTGAGAAACTTAACTTATATTCTGCTACTTTTGAAAGGTGTAACAATTATGTTATCTAGGTACAAGATATGTATTGGGTTAAAAATAAACAATTTTCATATTTTATATCAAGCAGCTTCACGTTTTTTTCCCCACATATCCTGGGAAAAGAACAGAGAGAACCTAATACTACTAATACACTCCGCTCTCACTTTTTGTTCAGTTTTCGAGATATCGCTCCCCTGAGTGGCGATTAAATCCACAACCACAGAGTTTACGGTAACACATTGTCCTACTACGTCATAATGGCCTAAACTAATTTCACATTCATCAGATTTTGAATTTTGAGATTGAAACAAAACATAATAAATGAAATAAAATGAAACAGTAATATGTAGGTACTAAAGTATTCTTTTTTTAAGAAAGTTTCACGACAGATAAGACGTAGCTGATATCAGTTTTATACTAAAACTATTCAAATACACCAACTAACCACTGTCCCATTACATCTCAATTTTGACTATCACCACGACCATCGACAACAACTTTAAGACATTAAAGTTCAGTTCCGACGTAATTCAACGTGCATTTAACCGCATGTGGCCAAACAATTCCAATAAGGCTTTACCCCAAACGTCCCCCAAAATATCCCTAGCAATTTTATGCCACCGTAAAAGCTACGCTTACGTTATCTACCCATCTACCATATTGTACGTTTCAACGTGCTTGTTGCGATTACTAAGAGCACAGTGAGTTGTGTACATACGGGACTCTATTGGGTTACAACGGGTTGCGGTTTTGTAACTATTGATTTTGTGATGTATATTGTCAAGCTGTCGTAAAAGTAAATAAATATATGTCTGTGCGTATTAAATAATGTAATTAAACTATGATGTAAGAATTAAATTATGTCTAAGAAATTGTGTTTACACAAATTCCTTAGCATTTATCTAAATGATATACATACAATTCCGCTTATTTAGCAGGTTAGATTAAGGGAATCTAGTTTTAAGACATTCATTTCATTTAAATTAAATAAATATCATTCCCCCAAATGGAATAGAACCGAGACCGCCACGTTTACAAAAATATCATTAATTTTAACAATGCGAGTAAATTTACTAATAGGACAGGCAGTTTCTTGAGAAAAACACGTCCGTGAGTGTATTTTGAGGCTTTTCCAGCAATAAAATTTGCATAACTACGCTCTTTGGCACGGCTGCAGTCTCTTATTAAATTTCCGCCCCTCAGAGAGTCATTAATGGTTTGTACTTAACCACCTAGCGGCGTACTGTGATAAATCATAAGGTATCAAGTGGTGGCGTTTACTAGTCCCGCTGACTTTTATAGCGTCTTGAGATGTGAGCCCGGGATCTAGGGAGATTACTGTAATCCTTTGTTTATTTTTATTTTTTACGCAACGATTATCGTATTATAAATATGATGCTACATTAAGTAGTAGTAATTGGACTAAGCGGGAATATATTATTTTTTATTAGTGACAATAAATTAATAACTAATTAACTTCGTAAGGAATTAACAGGACTGTTTATGTGAGTAAAGAAGCGACGATTTTTTTAAATAAAAATATATATTTTCCCACTGTAATAGGGTATTTAAACCCACGACCTTTCTAAATTCAGATAACTATAATTAAATATCGTTCACAAATAATATTATCTCGAAAATGAAAGGAATGATTTATATTGTCAGGAAATACGAAAATCTCAATATAGAGTAATAGGAACACGCGTTTAGATGTATGCATGTAATTAAGGTTCCACCCACCGCGCGTTTAAAATTGATAGTCCGTGTCAATGTGAAATGGAACGCAGATAACATACGACAGACATCATTTCATATCCAATTACAATACGGTCTCGAATTAACTATTCATTTAACACCAGGCATTCGATCGACTGTATTGAAATGGATTCGGTGTGTATTATTATATTTTTGAGTGTTATATCTCACAGTTTTTCGGCTATTGTTCAGTGGCTGCCGTCTACCAGTTTTAATTTACCTATAAATTTTGATAGTGGAAAGCTACCTTGTTCCAAACAAACTGTCATATTTCCTGAAACAGTGAATAGTTCTATTATTATTGAATCTGAAACTTCAGTAAACTCTTTTATATTACCAATAGACGGTGAGTTCTTTCTTGAAAATGGTATAATAGACTTTGGTTCGTTTAATGAAGATAATTGTACTGAAGGCTACGAACATTTTGTGGACAAATCCTACTCTTCTTGGAATCGTCCTGACGTTTGGGATTCACCAAAGTTCAATAAAGCTACACCAGACGCCGAGAGAGTACCATGTTACGACGATATTGTTGAATTTCCAACAGACAAAGGATTTTCTGTCGTGTTACCAGATAAAATACAAAAACTACGCGGTATTACAATATCCGATGAGAGATATGATACAATGGAACTTAAAGACTATGTTTTAAGGAATATAAATCAGCTTCAACAGTTTTATCTTAATAAATACGATGATACTGGAATCGTGATAGAATTTAATTTTTGTAAGTCGCCTGCTGGTTGTCCCTGCCAGAAAGAGGTTCTCGATATTGATTGTGAAGCTAAATTTTGTCCTATTCCATCTTGTGTAGAACCAATACAACCAATTGGTCACTGTTGCAAAATTTGTGGTGGCGTCCTTGTTTATAAAATTGATCAAAGTTTTCGTCTTTTTCCTTTTAAAGAACATGTTGAAGAAACATTGTCTAGTTATGGAGAAAATGAGTTAGTCTATCATATTGGAAGAATTCCAGATGATCAAATTCAGTTAATCATCGTAGAGAACGGTGAATATACTGGTCTAAGTGCAGAAATCGTAAATAATATCGCTAATAGCATGAAGTGGCACTTGGGATCGCAAATGCAAATAAGTGGTATTCCCTTTTATAAATCAGGGATGGGCGGTAAAATATTTATTTGTATATTCTTTATTGTAATTACAGTGATGGGCGCCGTATACCTTTATTATTACAAACTACCAGATGTGAGGTTCCCGGTTATTGGCAGGGGCAACTTTACAATGTTTTCAAGATATGATCGCAGAAGCGAGAGTGTGGTGTCATTGACGAGAAGAAGTTCTGTAGCTCCAGTAGGAAGTGGCGTACCTACAGCTTTTCGAAATCCTTTATATGACTCTAAGAGAAGCAAATCTTCAGTGGAATCGACTGGTGATCAGTAATTAGCTAACATATAAAAAAACATATTTTTCTTAAAATATTACGTTCTTAAAAAAGAAGTTAATGTTTTTTTTGCTTAGTTTATATAACTTAATTTGAATCCATTAAGAAAAAAATGATCGATCTTATAAAAGTTTTTAAGTCAACATTTCAAGACAAATCGACAGCAAAGTTTCGGCAAATGGTATAAAACTTGGAAATTCTATATTATCTACGAAACATAAATAAAACAAAACAAATTCGTCTCTACTAAGACCAATATTGAATATAGCCCTTTGTGCTTTTGCCCTTCCGCTCTAAATGTGAACTCAATCAATAGTATTGAGTTTCTTAAAACAGCTCAAAAGACACGACTGTCATGAGAGTCGTTAATCATTTCTCTTTGATACTTATTCTACGAAAGAGAGAGCGCTAGATGTGAAATAGATCCGAGAATTATATTTTATACATCTAGAGATATATTGCTAACATAATTGTATTTAAATTATTGTAATAATATTAATTGAGTTTATATATGCGCCAATTTTGTATAAATACAATGCTATTATTAAATAAATTATAATCAATAATGTTTAATGTAAATTAATAAAATACATTTATAAAAAACTAGCGGCCCGCTCGCGGTTTCACCCGCGTGAACTATGTTATTATTAATTTCTGTCTCCATGACTACGTCCTAGTGACGTCTATGCAAAATTTGAGACTCCTAGCATTTGTAGTAACAAAGTTTCATCCAAACTTTCGACCCCAAAAACAACCCCTTAGAAGTCGAATATTGCAAATTCCCGTCTTAGCGAGCACCTACGTCCTATAAGTAACTCTTATGCAAAATTTGAGATTCCTAGCACGTGTAGTTTCTGAGATTTCGTGATGAGTGAGTGACCTTTCGATTTTATATATATAGATAAATATTATCAACAACTTACATATTTCCAATAAACATAATACCTTCCCAAAAATAGTATCGCTCTCTAACCATACGAACGCTTTTCCCATTTCAACGTGAACAAAGCGCGTGCTCACGATCGGGCATTGTCGCCTGCCCATTGTTTTTGTGAAGCCTGATTTATGTCGCGCCGCGTTACGCGTCAACGACTCCACTGTGACATGTCTTAATGATGAAGATACGTATCTGTTATTGGTAGGTGTAGCTCAGCAGTTAGACACCCTTCGGAAGTAGGGGTTCGATTTAAATTTAAAAATAGGGTGGGTAATACTAATATCGATGTCTCGAAATGGAATGGAAAGTTGGAGACGGGAGTGCCTTAATATTGGATTCCCTCTACCTTCCCTGTAGGATAGTGTTAATTATTTTGTATGGTAACACTTAATGTTACCTATGTGTTTTACTTTGTAGAAGCTCTCGTTTAATTCGAGTCGGTAATTGTGTTGTCTAGACATTTGAAATAAACAAAATTAATTCTGTCAACGACATTTGACGATTCAAAACATTGTTAATTTCATTTAAGAATGAGTAAACGTCTGTGTACAATGGTTGCAGCAAGAAACACTTGGTATAATGGGTGAAAATAATGACGGTTCCCTCTACACTGATGCATAACAGCTCAATCTACTCGTATGTCAATTTCACGTGGGATTTTTAAAAGTCACAGTTTTCAAATATTTAGTTTAATATGTTTTTGTTTCCTGTAGATTCTTATCTAATATTCCCAAGTTTAAATTACACGCATTTAATCTGCTCTGGTAGTGAAAATAGCCCTAGCGTGAGTGTCAACAATTTTCGGGTGTACCAAACAATTTTTGGTGTGTAGATGGTTACATGGCTTTACTACTACTACTAGTTATTAATAGAAATTAAAAAAAGATGAGGCTTTCGCTTACCTAGAAATTCAAATAACGCTTAAGTTAACTTTAACAAAAACAATTCAATACACACAAGAAAATTATTATTTTCCAAGTATAAAACGAAGCGGAACTACAAAATGCTAGTTTCAAACTACGTATGTGAACATTGTTGGCAAAGTTTCACAGCACCAGTCCCCAGTTGCCAGCGAACTCCTTTACTACGTCAAATCTGAATTCTAACAAAAGTCCGGCGAACCAAATCGAATCAGTGCTCCGACATCAATCTATTTAGCGTCTCCTACGATTTGAAACACAAATGTGGAAGTTGTATAGAAGTGACATTTTGTTATTTGTTTATGAGCTAGTAATGTTAAATGATAATAAGTTTAAATTACGCTTAGGTATAATATTTACAAATAAGCTTAACGCTTTTTTCGTTATTCGATATTTCGCATAGTACTATAAACAAAGAGGACTTAATGACAGAATCCTTTGGCTTCCATTTTCCAGCAGTTAACATGCAATACCTACGTAAGGCAATATTTTAAATATAATCAATATCAATAAGATATTTGTGTAGTTTCATTGATAATTATGAGTTACACTTCACTACTAGAGCTTAAATAAAAAAAAAGTTGTGTAATATATATATGTTGTCGAAACAAAGTGAGAGGCTGATTTGTTAATACAAAATATGAAAATGGGTACAAATCGAAAATTGAAGCTCAAGTATTATGTTTCTATTTATTTCTTGTCTTCTAAAACAATGTATTCCCAGTTAAGTATAATACTTTAAAGCATATCAAAATACAAAAATAAACTTAGCTTAGTTACGTTGTAACAAAATAGGTTTAATGTGCTATAACTTGTTATGGTTCCTCTAAAGTCAATCGTAAAGTATAAAAAGTTAAAGTACTTAGCTAACAAAAGCCCCGTACTACTTCTACTGACCTCTACGTATAGACCCAGTCAGTCACATTTCAAAACTATTTACCCGAGGGTCGTAATTCGATTAGGAAGATCTTATTTCGCGATTCGAGAATAATTCGTAAAACGCATTCGGGTTCCACAATACCTACAATATAGTGGGGTGATTTTTCTTAAATAGAAAACTTGCTGGCTTGGCTGAGCTTTGTGGGAGATAAATTACTTTGTTAAAGCCATTAGCAATGAACTTTTGTAGTTTCTTACGTTGACATTAATGGGTCTTTAAGTTTTATTCTAGGAAGAGAGCAGAGAAAGCTCTTTCGTTTAGGATTTAACAGTGGATAAAAATTTTAATAATATATAGAGTTTTTATCGTTTTAAAATGGCTGACGGAGAAGTTTAAATAAAAAAGGCGGTCAATTTATGTGACAAAAAGTAAAATAAAACAAAATACTTAGAAGTAGGTACTACTTTAATATACTAAACCTACATTGGAATAGTTTATTAAAATGAATGTCTATATACCTATTTAAATTTCATGTAATGTTATGGGTTCGATTACCATATTTAAATATTTTCATTTCTTCGCTCTGTAACCAGGCGAAGTGCGGGGTTGAGTTCCCCCTCAACACGCAATACCTCAAGAATCCGGTGGAATGTTGAAAACCGAAGTGTCTTAATGAGAACGGGATGCCTTAACAATAAAATTCCAGGTTCCTTCTGTCTACCTTGCTATGCGTGTGATACAGCTTGAACCTAAAATAAGAATATTAACAGGGGTGTGCTAATATTTTTTTAGCATAACAAACTTTAAAGCTTAAAGCGGAAAATTTGTGAAATCACCAAACGAAATGTCATTACACAGAGGCAGAGGGAACCTAGTTTCATTCCGTTCCCCACTTTCCACCGAAATCTGGAGGCACTTTAGGTATTTAAGTAAAGCATTTTCTTTAAAACAACATTACAGAACAATCCCCAGAACTAATCAACGTGCTAGCGCTAAGCATTCCTTTTTGGAGTCTCCAACGTATATTAGGAGTCTATTGTGCCCCGTTTAATAAGGCTATTCTACTTTCCACTCGCCTTATATGGCACCGTCGCACAAACAAGGTTAATTCACACGATCTATTGCATAGACGATCTTTTGTTTCGAAAGCGTTATGTTGTCATTTGGAATGGACTTTAAGTTGTTTGTTAAATTATACTTGCTTTTAACAGTACAATTGTTCTGTATTACACGTCTAATAATGTCTGGTGGTGGTTAAATAGTGTGGATAAGTAAAGGTGATGCAGGTTCATATAATTATAATAAAAAGTTGGTTCTATTTATGTATTTATTAATTGTACACGTTTGTAATGTAAAAATTAAACAACAAGTGTCTATTACAAGCGAAAAGAAAACAGTATTTATAAAAACCCCCAATATTTTCAAATGCATATCCATACAAAGGCTTTTTCGTACTTCCTTAATATCTTAGCCAAAGAGTACCGTTAAGTGTTTAAAAGCTTTGCTTCTTATTTAGTACTCGCGCAAGATAATAGATGAGATGCAAACATAGCATTGAAACTGTAACATTATTGAGAATATAAGGACTTTCTACGTAAATAGTTTGTTGTAGTGATTAGCTAATGCTTTTTAGGTATAATGTCGTCAGGTCTTACAATGTGTATTTTATGCTCTACTTACAGAAACTACTGTTTACGTTATAACTTGCGTTATTTATCAGATAGTAATTTAAAGTAATGTAAGATGATGATTGTGAATGCAGAGAGTGGAGTGAGGAAAAAAAGAAAAGAAACAAAATATTTTTCATATTTTTAAAGTGTTATGTGACACTTTATAATTTAAAATTTAATTTTAAGGACCAATTCTGACAAATTTAGTGACAAATCACTTTAATGTCAAATAGCTTACCAAGTAGGTTAACAGCTTAGCTTCGATCGCATCGGGCCTTAGTGCATACATATTCTAGCACAAGCATCTGATAGACTCGAGAATTGAACGTGCAACCGTGCGTGAACTGAACTGATGTCCAGACATGTACCATTTCGTATAACATTGATCGATTTGTGCTACTCCCACATAGTAAAAGCTAGATTTTATTGTATAGCTTTTTGTATTTTAAGTATTATTGCAGTTTAAGATCTTATATATGTATATTCATATTAATTCTTCAACATCATGACTTTGAAATGAAAATAAATTATAGCGTTTATATTGATAATTTTGGTTTTCGTAGACTTTAGACGAAAATCTTGTTTTTTCTCGTCCCTGCAAGAATTTCATAGATTCGATACTTAGTGCTTCCTTATACTCCTCAAGGACTCAGCATTACAAATTACAGGGTTCTACGCTCCGTAATTACGGTTGTGCGTTGTCTGTGAGTTAGATTTAATATGCCCTGTTAATTTACATAAATTTTTATTTTATACAGTTTTATTCGTAAAAGACTTACTGATGTATTAACCCGTTCATCACTAAGCTTCAGTATTTTTCTCGAAAAGAACGTAAATAGAAGAAAGCATTTAGTTTTTCATATTTATAACTTTCACCGACTATATATATTTTTGAAATACTTCTTAAATTGACTTCCAACTACATATTTTGAACATAAAAGTATCATATTTAGATTTAAGTGTCACTCAGCCATCAGAGCGTTAAAACGCTTGATACTTTACAATGGGACCCTCGTTTTTCGCTTTCGCTTAAACTTAAGCCTCGACAGATGTTCGAGTGTGCTCTCCTGAAGGACCCTTTGCGGTCTCGACGCGTTCGACACTAGTGATTACGTGTTGTGCGATTTCGAAATACCAAAGCTTAGCACTAATATGTCTGTGTAGGGATATATAGCTATGTCTAATTTATATTAAATTCAAGTGTATCCTAATATTGCTAAGTGTTATTCTACAATTAGGACAGAAAAATAAATTATGTCTAACAAAAATATCTTTTCAAATATATTTTTTTAATTTATTCAATGCATTTAGTTAAGCTAAGCTATATTCAAAACTTAAAATTCTTTCATATGATTGAAAATTTGTTCAACTTTTCTGTAAAAGTAACTTATAAAACTTACACTATACCTAAATAAAAGAATACGCTTCAAAATTAAAACGCTTAACTAGAAAAAGTATTTCAAACATAAAAAATTCAAAGAATGAGGAAAAGCCTTTGTGAAACGAATAGGTACTACTATGAGTTGCTCTACTTACCCGTGAGGGAGACAGCGTGAAGACATGTGAACATATGTGGGCAATATTATGTATTTATGTAACTTTTTCACAATGTACAGCTCAAGGCAGTTCCTTTGGTCGTTATTTTATTTTTATTAGTTTTTTTTGAGAGGCTATCGTAGCGTAGTGGGATCGATCCCCACTCTGAGCAGGAACCTGGGGACCTAGTGCTTAGGCACTCTGTTCGCATTAAGACACTTCCTATCCCTACTTAAAGGCATTGTGGATTGAGTGGCGGAACACGCGATTCTCGTTATGAGCGCGAGAAAATTAAAATGTTGAATATTACGATTCCCCGAAAGGGAATTAAACCCACAACCGTGACGTTTACAGTCACACGACAGCCACAAACAAAAAAATACTATGTTAAAAATATAAAATGTCAGGTCTTATTTCTCTATGATGATTTAGTAATTATAGCTATAAAACGTGGCGATAGATGTAAATATTTATATTACGGCACTGTCACGTAACTGTGCCATATTGTATCGCTTAGGGCAGAATCCTTAAGGACATAATACTGAATAGTTGTTATATTTCTTCATATTTCCTAGGCATATGTTCAAGAATTAGAGTGAAAGTAAAACTAGGGGTAGTTGAAATAGTGAATGTTTTAATATTAATGGGACACTTCGGTATTAAATTGAAAATAAATATTAACGCCATCATGACTCAGCTGAAAATATTGTATTCTAAATGATAATACGGTTATGTATTTAATTTTTATGATAACGAAAGCTTAAGACAATTTCATAGACAAAAACAGAGTTACACACCACGAGCCAATCAGTGGAAATAAAAAAAATATTATTCTAGAAGCGGTACAGCATCTCACTGTAAACGAGACGATAGCGAGTTCGATTCCCACTCTACAAGTGCAAACTTATATCCAAGTACTCCATTATTACAAGCATCCAACCACACAGACGTACATACAACAATTGCATTAATAAAGATTGTTAACACTAAAAGCGTTATTTATAGCTCCAATACTAAAGGTTGTTGCTGCCCAAATAAATCCGGGCAGGAGAAGCCCACACAGTCATAGCGGTAATAAACGGTCTTTGGTAAGCAATAAAAATAAATTAGCAGGGCCTCTAAGACCGCGTAAATAGGGAATACGTTACACCTGTAATGGATGGAAGGAGAGTGTTCGCATTTTCCTTTTGTTTGTTGTACCTACTCATTGTACTTTTACTATTATTTGAAATAAAGGGGTTGTTTTTATTTTGACCCACTTTTGATATTTCGGAGTATGAAGAGATAAAATCAAGTGTTAAGACTCTACCAGCTTTGCGACCGTCATGGCGCACGGTCAAAGGTCAACGGCTGTAATATAATATTTAATATTTTCATATTTTCTTTTTGGAAACTACGCAAAGTGTGGCGTTGAGCCCCGCCACTCAAAACACTCAACTCAATAACAACGCATGTTGAGTGGTGGAACTTTTCGTAAAAAATGAATGTCATCCTTTGCCAGAGCGGAGAAAAGAAAATAATTTAAACATAATCATTTCTTCGAGTGAAGTCAAACCCACAACTATGCAAGAAAACCTCATAGTAATATTTTAGTTACATTAATTACATTCTCATGTGAAAATTAACATCAACACCAGTTACAAAAGTAAAAATTCGCTCTAAATTGTCAAGATCGATCCAAAAATTCAAAAGTTTCATATTTAAATAGGAAATTGCTAATATTATTACAATTTTACACAAAGTGGTAACCGAGGCTTTATTATATAAAATGACGTTCGGAGTAATTAAATCTTCATTAGAACACTCAATTAAAATTAATGCGGGAGCTGAGCATTAACTGTTTGAGTAAGCGCTATCTTTGCTTAGAATTTGGACTGTAGTAGAAGTGTTATAAGTACTTTGTCATATATACGCATTTTGTGTCGTGAGTCACTGAGAAAGGCTATTTTTTTATGTATTAGTGATCTTTGAATCCACAACTATGGGTAGTCTGATTAGAAACTTTTTCGACATAAACGACAAACATTCAACATTGCGAGCGGAACTCAACGCCGCGTTTTGCCTCGTTACTAGAGCAAGAAAATGAAACTATTAAATATTTCATTACCTGGAGTGGGAATCGAACTTACAACCTGTCACGCTTGCAGGTTGTTTCCCCGCGCTACTACCGGTTTTTTTTATGTTTTGTATAACGTTATTTAAGAGGCACTCTCTACAAGCGGAATAAAAAATATCATATATAATTTTTAAATATCTTTTTAATAAAATTTTAAGTTTAATTAACATACCGAGTTCTTTTTCAAAAATCAATTACAATTGTCTCTCAATATCGGATTGATAATTGGTAGTTTTTTGTGTCCCAGCTTTAAATAAGTTTGTTGCACTTTACTTGCCTTTACTTGCGGCTTGGCCCCTGTAGTCTAATGAAAATAATTAAGTTGTATATGACGAAGGCACAGTTGGCTACACTAAAACGATTAACTCGGTGTTTAAATTTAAATCAGTAGTTTGTAAGATTAGAGTAATGAGGTCGGACACACAAACTCTTCAGCTTTGCAATATTACTATAAAAATAAGTAACATTTTTATTTAAATAAAAATATTAACTTTAAATAACATTTCGAAATACAGAATTATAATAATCTATTTGTTAGTAACTAATATAATTATTAAAACAGAAGGGTCTTGATGGGAAAGGAGTGTCTTAACTCTAGGTTCCCAAATTTCTTCTCCCTACACTGTTATATGTAGGATACAGTGTCATTTTAAAAATAAAGTAACTAAAGTGTAAGCCATTTCTAATAAACATTACATTTAGTGATAATAAGGGTGTAATGTAACCTGACCTAATAGGGTTGTTACGTCGCAACCGAGGGATACGTCATTAGATAAATTAGGTGCCATTATAACAAACGTATGCGGTTTAGATAATGAATAAACACAGCTCGTGTTTATGTGTCTAAAATGTCACCAGTTTGTGTTTATTTTCATTTTTCTATGAAACTGTTAAGGTTTTATATTTTTGAGTAAATTTAGTAAAGAATGATATTTTTTTATACGACATTAATAAGTCGAAATGTATGGCGTTGGAGAGTTGGAACAAAAATCAATTAACTTTATGTACACCTCCCGTACTTTAAACTGTTTTAATATTTTTAGTTATATGCGTATATATTCTTGATAAACTACATATAGTGACATGAAACTTCACCACTGCGCCACGATAGTCTCGCATTAAAATCATTACATTAAGATTAAAAATAATTATCTAAGTCTAAAGCATTTCATCACCGGAACTGAACCTAACGATGTTTCCTTATATGCACAACAATATTATAATTTCATATTATTATCAACGTCAGCTTTCTTCTCCTTTTACCGCTTGTGATGTGTGATGATATGATAGTGTCTAAATCTGGTAACAAGTTCTATAGCTATAATCACTGCACCGTGTCGTAATAAAAATCAATTTCAATCAATAAGTTTCACTCCATATACGGTGTAAACTATTGATAGTGCTGTAGTTCAACTTAAATTTCATATGTTTTAATGTCTTTTTATTTATTATTTTGTAGGATTTAAAAATAAAATTAAGTTGTTTTTTCTTTCTCCTTTCTCCTCCTTACATTCCTTTCTTCCCCCATTCTTCTGTTTCCGCCCAATTTCCATTTAAGTGGTGGAATTTAACGTCACGTTTTGTTTTTTTACCGGAGCGAGGAAATGAAACTAATTAATTTGCCCGAATGAGAATCGAATTCAGAATTCACGACGGCCTGATCATCCTCTTATTATCAAGGGGCCAATTACGATTAATCCATTTGAAATATAAAAAGTTTAATACCAAAATTGAAATATAAAAATACAAAGGTAGCTTTCAAAAGTATTATTTTCCATTCGCACGTAGCAGTAGCATAAAATAAAATTATAGCCAGATAAAGATTTCTTTTGGGCATGGCTTTAACAATTCATTTCTAAATTAGACGATGAAATTTTCAATGCCTTCTATATTAAGCCGAAGATTATAACTTTATGTTTTATAATTACTACCATTTGGTACAGTGGTTGTGTAGTTATTTAATGTGTTGAGGTCGTAGGATATTTTTGAAGATGTTAATTTGATATTCGTTTTTAAATTATTTATTTTTATGTCATATGCATAATTTGTTTGCTTTACTTCCGTCTCCTTCCTTAGACCCCGAGGGGATCGGAATGTTGGAGGGAGTTGAAATTAAAGCGAAAATTTTCGAAATAAGTTAGTTTGGAAATTCGTTACGTTTAAATTGTATTAATTTTTATTACCTTATAACAATCATATTTCTTGTTATTATATCTTAAATAGTGATATTAGTGCGTAAACGAGGGAAGAAAAATCTCTGTATTTATTATTGGAAGTCGTGGTGGTGCAGTGACAGCGCTTTAAGTTTACACGACCATTGTGGGTTACCGACCACTTAGGAGAATGATTTATTTTCACTTCTTGCTACGGTACACAGAAAAAACGTGCCTTTGAGTTGTGTGACTTACCACTAGGCTCTCTTTTCCTATCCTGCAGGATACAGTGTAAAGTTAAAAAATAAATATAAATATCCTTTTTGTAGATTTGCCTGTAATAATAAGTCCTTATTACAAACTATTGGCAATGAATTCTTTGTAAACTGCGCCCAAAATTCCCAGTAAAAATTAACTCGTACAACTTTTTCTACCAACTTACTTACATTTTCATTCACAATATTGCTTCGAAGAATAATTTAAATATAAAGCCAGAGCAGTTTAAGTTAACCGAAAGGATCGAACAGCGACTGATACAGTGATTACGTCAAACTTTAATAGCGAGCCCCGCGATCGCTCGCTGGGAAGGAATCCAAAATTTAACAAATGCCTGCAGCCAGGGCTTTCAATATTGTTAATAATTAATTTTTAATCTAAAAGGTTTTTCTAAAATCTTAAGCTGCTCTCTCCTTTCGTTTTTAATAACTAATTCAATTTTATACTATCTGTACAAATAATTAATGGTACTAAAGTAGGCACCAAAATATTCGTTCCTTTATAGAAAAGTTGCTTCTACCTGCAGTGAAATAGAAATAAATAAGACATGACATACCTAGTCTAAGTAAAACGATTAATAGGATTTAATATAAGCACAAAACAATACAGCACTATATAGAAAAAAAAGTTTCAATTCACATCAGTAGTGAGCCTGAGATTAACCATTCAACTAAAACTCTTCAGCCTTATAATATTTGTATAAATGATTTGATGATATTTGATTAAATTAATTACTATTGATTTATTAATATTCGAGGTTAACGTGTCATCGTTAGGGCATATCAGTACGCGACAGTTACAGATTCAAATCTAAAAATGTTGAAAATGAGGCCGACGATGTGGCACAACAATCTCTAGGTTCCCTCTGACTACCCTGCTATATCCGCCTACAGCTAAACAAATTATAATGAGTATTTTTTTTTTTAAATTAATTTGGTGTTGTTTATTCTTTACATATGCTATCTGTACTGTTTTCACTAATAGACAAGACGCACAATTTAGAGGTTAGGTTTTTATGTACGGCCACGCGGGCAAAGCCACGTACTATGAATAGTAGGTTATATATTGTAAACTAAATTGGGATATTAAATTACATAGATATTTTCTCATTACAGTCGCTTAACCACTCTCGAGATGCATCACAAAATCGCTAACCCTGAGTCAACTTGGCTTATTACATCGGAAGAATTTTAACGAGACGCTAACTTGTTTATAAATTGAATTTCTGAACGGCAACAGCCGGGTGCCGGCATAGATTAACTTTAAAAGTTCGATCATTTCCTTAGGAAATTGATGTTTTAGGGTACCATAATTGGCTTGTATTATATTGCCAATTTGTGTTGTGACTGCGGGTGATGAAAAATTTGAGGGTAATTTATGATTTTAAACTTTAACAGATAATACAAAAGGACAGGTGGAATCGTAAGTTGTAAATTACTTTTAATTTCGTTGTTTTGTAATTGTATTTTTTTTATATTTGTCTAACGGCGGAATTGCGTGATGAAGAAGTGACAAATTGTACTAACTTTCGTAATAATATCAATGGGAAATTATATTTTCTATTCAAACTTTATCAAATCGAATTTAAAATGTGTGAGCATTGTAGAATTAGAATTGTGTATAATTTTAAAAATATTTTTGTTGGATGATTAATATTATTATTTCGTTCACGCTATATCCAAGGGTACGCAGAGAGAAGATAGTATCAAAACACTCCATTCTTCTCCGTTCTTCTCGTTCTTTTTGCGTGAATTCTAGATAGCAATGTAGTGTTAAGTAGCATAATTCTATCTTACTGTAGTGGCATGATAGCAGTTTTCGTATAATATTAATTATTCTTATAACGTAATAGCCATACTATAGTGAATAAATAAAAAATATATTACGTACAGTTCTAGTAGTTTCCACAGTTTAATGTAGAACTCACTATAAACAGTTAATGTAGCGAATAAATCCGAAGCAAATGAGATCAACTTAACACTGCGAAGACGCCAGCGGGCCGTAAACTAATATTTTATTACGCATAAACACTAAAGGAAAATTTTATGCTATAAATCTGATTGTACTACGGAATAGGAATACCATATTGTACATTGAATATTGAGGCCTTGGCGGCGCTGGGGCACAAGGATGTCACTGTAAAGATTCGATGCCCACTCGAGTTGAGTTCCGCTACTCAATACGCAAAATTAGGCGGAAAGTGGAGAATGGAGTGTTTTAACACTAGGTCTCTTCTTTTCTTTCACTTCTTGTCCCTGCTATATGGGGGATGTAGCTTGATGCAGATTTTTTATGTATTTACTATAGATGGGTGTATTTTGTTGTAGACCCAATACATTTACGTTGAACCTAAGACTGTATCCCTATAAAAGTAAATAATGCTGAATTAAACTGATTTGTCATTAGAATTTCTGCTTTCTTCATCAAAATGTATTAAAAAAAATCTCTAATATTTTAGTCTTTTTTCCAAAATGGCCACCCTCATTGATAGTGCATAAATTGAATCATAGCGTCCGTTTTAATATCGCTAGGTAATAACACTATGACGATGACTACTGTATGATTTTTTTATAGCCATTTTATTCTAAGAAGCAATTCTCTTTCGCCATTGATATGTTATTTTATTATTCTCCTATCATAGATTTTATTTATTTCCGTAATGCTGTTTGTCAATAAGAATAACATGACATTTATTTTATTATGACATTTATTCAAGTATCTTTCGCTGAATCGAAAATACTATTTACATTTGTAAGTAATAAGATTTGAACTTTTCTTTCTAAAAGAACGTTACAGTCAAGTAAAAAAAGTTACAGTCTAAAGAGTATTTTGCGTCAATTGTGTTGTGGATTATTTTTTGTGGATATTTAGCTTAGTTAGTAGGAGGACAGTTGAGAGGGCGTGCAAGAGATATCCTATGCCTCTTCAATGTACTAGCATCCATAACCCTAGCGCAGTCTGATTATAAACAACGGAGTTATTGTTTTGATCTTCATTCAGAGAAAAAAAAATTGTCCATTCCGGCGAGGCAAAACGCGGCATTTTGTTTTGCCACTCAACACGAAATGGCTCGAGTTCATGCGGAGAGTGGTGAATGGAGTGTTTCGACACTATGACTATCTACTATCCTTGTATCCCATTATCTCATTTCATATAGTACTAAACGAAGGATATGTAGATCCAAGTTTTCATATATCAAAGCCAAGTCCCCCATTAATTCTCGCGATAGATACACATAAGTTATGATAATTGGCTCTCGGCCCGTATTTGCATAGTCATGATTACTGTAACTTACTGGTGTATTCTGTACTAGTTCAAATTCGTGGCTTTGTTTGAATTAGCCAAGATTTGATTTTAATTAACATAAGAAATAGCTTTACGTTGTTTCCGCATAGCAGGGTAGTCCGAAGGAACCTAGTGCTGAGCTACTCCGCCGCGCCGCGCTTCGTCTTGTCATTCCTCGAATCGTAACCAGAACCGCCGCATTTTCAGCCAGATACTGTAAAACTACGCTACGACGGCTTTATTTTTTTATAATTTCTCGCTATATCCCGCAGATAACAGGCCAAGGCCTCAATGTACAATATATAACACGAGAATATCAATATACAAATTATATATACAATATATATGACGAAATCCACGAGCGGAATGTTAGTATATAATATAACTAGCGGCCCGTTCGCGGTTTCACCCGCGTGAACTATGTTATTATTAATTTCTGTCTCCATGACTACGTCTTAGTGACGTCCATGCAAAATTTGAGACTCCTAGTATTTGTAGTAACGAAGTTTCATACAAATTTTCGACCCCAAAAACAACCCCTTAGAAATCGAATATTGCAAATTCCCGTCTTAGCGAGCACCTACGTCCTATAAGTAACTCCTATGCAAAATTTGAGATTCCTAGCACATGTAGTTTCTGAGATTTCGTGATGAGTGAGTGACTTTTCGATTTTATATATATAGAAGATATATAAATATTTAATACTTCATACTACTATAAATTATTTTTTTAGAAAGAAAATTAAGCTAGCCAGTTTTCTCAGCTTTGGTTGCGTGAACCTTATAGTGTAAAATGAAATGGTGTCCCAATCAAGTTCAACGTCTATCGGATCAACTGCTAATTAGATACACACTAGGTATGATAATTGGTAGACGTGGCTATTTGCATATATGATTGCTACGAAGGTACCTACTACGATATAGGTGGATATTTCGAAAAATATTTAGTAAAATCACCTCTTCATTTTCGTACAAAATTTTCGTTTTTGTTGTTTTGTTTCCTCGAATGGTAATCGAACCCACAACCTCGCATCCTCTCTCGCCAAATCTGCCCTCAAAATATACTCGTATTTATTCAACATAATTTTTAAAATATATAAAATTGAAGTTAAACTTTTTCATAAAATTTACTAAAACACGCTATTCACTCTAGCAGCGTGAAGTGATTGATATATCGTCTTCTCAAGTACGCTTAGCAAAAGCGAAGAATTTAACTTGATGGATCGTATTACGTTTTAAAAGTTCCTCTGAGAAGCGGAAAATATATTTTAAATGAGAAGATTCGGTGTCGGACATATATCCTGATTTTGTGTGTCACTTTGACGGCTATCTATGTGGTACCTAGTATGGTGGTGTTGCTTATTAATATACCGTAAAATTTGGGAATGCCATGTAGATAAAGAGTAAACTTAACGAATTTAAGCCCACGACTTTGTTTACTTGGACTATAAAACCCAAAATCCTGTGTTATTCGTTTCTGTAGAAATTACGGAAAATTCTTTCTGAGGATTTTTCTCCCTCCTTTTCTCCCTTACATTTCCCAACCCCACCCCAGAAACCTGTAAAATTATTTACAAGAATTTTTAGCTTTACGCTGTATCCCGCATATAGCGAGAAAAGTACAGCTAAACTGGTGTTAAAGCATTCTGTTCTTCATTTTTTGCTCTTTTTCTGAGACATTGCCTGTTGCCGGTACTCAGCGCGAACTTTCTCTTTTTATCCGTGCATCTCCTCGCAAGGATAACAAGACGCACGAAAAAAAATATACTTTCCTCAGAATGGGAATCGAACCCACAACCGACGGGTTTACCGTCAGATGCTGTGCTGTAGCAATAATTCGGCTTTTATTTATTATTTCAAATAGAATAAAAATACACATATATATAATACAGAGATGGCAAATATCTCAATCTTTTCCCCTAAGATTAATGATAGGTTGATAAATTATGCGCGGGTAATGGCGTGTTCTGATAAAGACGCAACGTAATGAAAACGTCAATGCTGCACTTCATTATCTACGTTTTAATAGAAAGTCACTTTGGATACTCATTTTATGGCATTTTCTGTTATAAACTCTATTGTAACGGGGATTTTTGATTATATGGAAACTTATCATTTCAAGTGGCTGAAGATTTTTTTAGTTTTTCATATCTATCTACATTATTCCAAACTTTATATTCGATATTCAAGACATTGCAATCAAGACATTCAAGACATTGCGATTAGGAAAGGGCCTCAACACGTGTTTTGTTTTGCTACCAGAGGGGGGAGACAAAAATAATTCAATACCCCGAGTGGGGATCGAATCCAACCTTCGCATCAACAGTCTGCTCTTTGATTATGGCGTCAGGCGCGTGCTGAAAGCATCAACAGTCCAATGCTGTAACGCTGCTCCATGACACCCGACACAAACCATTGATAGATTGATTTCACGTTTGAATGAAATATTGAAGTGTTTTAGTGTCAAAGTCTATCTAGTGTTTTGACGTGACGTGACTTTAGGTGGTTTGTCAATCGTTGAAAAACGCTGAACATACAGCGTGAAATGTGTAACCACGTGACGGTCAACTGAGGTTTTTTTTATTCAAAATTCTGTCTCTCTTTTCTAGATGTAATGATTGATCGCTGGAAAATTGAAAGCAGATGTTAGCAGGTGCTTGATGCGTTGTTAGCATATTTCTTTTTGAGTTCGATTGACACCGTCGTCGCAGCGTAGTTAGGATGTCTGTCAGATTGAGGGTTGTATGTTTTAATTTGTTTTGGGGGTCATTTCTGTTTGTGACGGGTGTAGTATATTTATTTATATATGACAATATAAATATAGTTGACAATATAAATTGAATTTAAAGATTTAACGCTTTTGTAATTTTAAACTTTTTAAAAATGGAAATATAAACATATTTCGTTTCGGTTCGATTCCCACTCGAGGGAATGAATAGTTTTCCTGTTTCTTATTATAGTTAGAAGGCAAAGCGCGGCGTCGAATTTCGCTCATCAAGAAGCATTGTCTCGAAAATTGGGCGGTGAGTGAGGAACGGAGTGTATCAGCACTTCCTTCTACCTACCGTGCTATATACGGAATGAAGCATGAAATGAAAAAAATGTATCAACTGTATTATTAAATATTCTTAGAAAAATACTCAATGTTCCTAGATTTCTTTTTACATTTCATTGAAATGCAAAAATAATTTCAATAACATTTATTGGAGTGAAAATATGAAGCGCACTCGTAGTTCATACTTTGTTCGTTATTCAGGATCGAGCGGCTCACGGCTCACGGCCGACGGTCAGATGTTAATTATGTATCTTTCAACGCTACACAATTCATCGTTAAGAGGAAATTGTTAATGTTCTATACAGTGTGTTTTTTTAATTTATTTTGAATTAATTCTTATTCATAACTTATAGGCAGTTTCGTTCATATTTTAAGTATAGGCCGATGGAACCCAGTGTTACGGTACCATACACCGCCCGATTTTTGAACCAGTTCGTGTTGAGTGCTAAATTGAATGCCGCGCTATATCAGAAGATTCAGGAAATGAACCCACAATCCGTTGCGTTTAAAGTGATACGCCTTTGTCCCTGCGCCTTAATCACGATGTATTTCTTATATACGTATGTATGAATAATACTATATGGCCCCTCAGTCACGGAACACAAACATTTAATTGCAAATTGAATATGATTCACGATTTTTGGAAGCCCTTAATAATTAAATTAAATGAAGTGCTTTTTCCCTTCGCGATAAAAACGCGAGATACCTACTCGCATATCTAACAAAGGGGTTGGTGGCTGACTAAACACTCATTAGTGATTACAGCTGTGCGTAATGTCTTTTATTTAAAAATACAAAGAGATGCTAAAATGTTTTTTAAATGATTTTTTGTGAAGAAAACCACCGAATTGTATTGTTTCTTTTGTTTTTGAAAGCTTTTTGTTTTTAACGTAGTACGAATTTTATATTATTGTTTAATAGTATGTATTGTTATACTTGCTGGTTAGGATTACGTGCGTCAAATGGACCGGAGGACTAAAGAACGGAACCCTTATAGGGTAACTTTGAAATTAATTTCGAATACTTAGGTCTACGAGACCAGTCGTGGCGCAGGGGCACAAAGTGTGACTCTAATCGCGACTTGTTGAGGTTTCGATCCCCACTCGGAGAAATTAAATATTTATTTAAATTTATATTTTCATTTCTTCGCTCTGGTGTCGAGGCAAAGCGCGGCGTTGAGTTCCGCCACTCAACACGCAATCCATCCAGCCAGAATTCGGCGGGAAAAGGGGAACGGAGTGTCTTAACACTAGGCTCCCTCTGCCTACCCTGTTCTGGGCGGGATACAGCGTGAAGCTGACTTAATTTAATTTACTTAGGTCTACGATCCCTTTGAACACAGAAAAAATCAAGCCATTAAGACAACACACTCAAAAGATACCAGCATTTATGCATCGTTTTATTTTGTATGAATCATACATACTATATTAAATACAAAATAGACTAAAATTAGTTCAAATGAAATATTTTCGCTTATTAGTACATTATTAAATGTAATGCGACATAAGGACGATTCGAGTAAATACGAGCTAGTAAACAAATATGTTTGAATGTGCATACAAAGTAAATAACACAATATTTAATATTGAATAAGCAGGATTAATAACACTGATATAATAAAGCGTAGCTTATTAAAATTATAATATAACTAGAAGTTTAATATTTTTTGATTCTGTCGGGGAACAGCGTTTGAGGGTTCGTTAATCTCACACTAAGCAGAAATCGAACTCGCTACTTTAAAATTTCTAACTAGTACTGTGGCTCTTGATATATGAATAAATTTTGTAAATATTATAAAGAAACTAATAGTAAATGTAACGATCACTATCTTATTATTTTGTCGTAAGTACCAATAATAAAAAGGCTTAAGTATAAAGAAATAATTTTTTTCATTAGTACTTTTTTCATTCTTAACGCTAATTACTCTCATTGTACGAGTTTCTAAGTAGAAGATAATAAGTTAATAATTGTAACATTTCTAGATATAAAAAAAAATATTGCGAATTTGGGGAATCAGCCGTCGTGACGAAGAGACGGCTGGATGCGATTGTAAAGGATTGTAGGTTCAATTCTTTTTATTTATTTGTTCTGGATCTGGATTTAGGAGTACAAAAAATATATTTGTATTTATTATTGTTTAATGTTTCAATTTGATTTTCATTTTTGTATTTTTACTACTTAGTGGCAAAGCTAAAATCCGCGATTCCATTTGGCCACGCGGGTGAAGCCGCAAGTAAAAGTTAGTATTCTATATAATGACAAGAAATGCCACCGTTTATGACCGCTACACAATAGTTTTATGAGCGACGCGTGCCTATACAGTTGCAGATAGCGATTTACATGAACTCCATTCGTCATCGCCGGCTCCTTCAACCAAAATGATTTGGTTTTAAGTTATAAACTTATAGAGGGTTTTTTTTATATTTATTTTTAGTGAAATGGTAAGTTTGGAAAAATTAGGCAAACATGGTGCAGTAGCAGAGTATCTGATTGTATGCGTCGTTTGTTGGTTCGATCCCTATTCAAGAAAATTAATTGTAATATTTTCATTTCCTCGCTCTTGTCACGCAATGCCTCGAGAATTCAGCGGAAAATTGGAAACGGAGTGTTTTAACACTAGGTTCCTTCTGCTTGCTGAACTTAAAAAAAATTGCAACACAAACAAAGCTTTTAACTTGTACAGATAATACAAGGACAAAATATCGTAAATTCTCTCGTAAAAAGTCACTGTGAATATTCTTACAGTTCGTAAATTTTGTGTTTTACGTTTTTACATACAAACACACATAAGTAAGTATTCTTATACAAGGTACCTATAAAGTTTATGCCGGCATATGACAGATTTTACGATAGGTGCTGATGATATGATCACGCTGCTCAGTCTCGTGTCTCTAAATACGAAACATGTTATTTCAAAAGAAACAACTGTTATACACGTACAACAAAGTATTTTACATATTTATAGTTTATAGCTTTTATATCAAAATTTACTCATATTTAGGCATTTTTATATTTTTATTGAGTTCATCATGGCGCATTTAGATAGTGTCGGAATTTAAGCGCGACGGTTTTAAGTACGATTCTCATTCGGTTGAAGAAAGATTCGGGGTAAAGAATTCAGCGAAGAGTGGAAACATATTAATGGGAATGAAGTGTTTCTTTTTTTTACCCTCACGTATACGGGATACAGTGTGAAGCGTGAAGTAGAAAACGAGTACTATTTCCACTTCCACCTAAATACATAATCAGATAACTTCCACCATGCGCCTACCTACTTATGTACTAAAATTTGTAGAGCAACATATAAAATGTATGACGCATATTACGCTGCCTTGCGCTACACATTGTAGACGTGTAACATGTTAAATTTTATATGTCCATGTATTTTAGTAATTACATCTCCATTTTACTAAGAGCAGTATGTTTTTGAACTTTGAGTTTTTAAACAAGAGTTAGTAAATTAATGGATTTCTCTCAATTTGATCGAAATGTGAAGGCAAGTAAAGTGATAAGAGATCTCTGTTCTCCGATTTTTATCTACTTTTATAGCATTGCATGTTGAAAATCGAAGTTCAATGATCAATGTTATATACATAATAACATAATCATAACGGGGCAAATTAAAATGATTTTCTGCCTAGCGTGGAAATCGAATCCACAGTCGTCGCATTTACTGTCAGAAGCTGCGTCGTAGCGTCACAACGACCTCTATCATAACATACTACCAAAAAAAAACTCGATAACCACCATCAACTTCACTTAAACTAAATCAATGTAACACTAATACAATGAAAAAATAGGAAAAACAAGGATAATGTAACAAAATACCATCCAAAGCCAAGATCTCGTCCCCTCCGATAAACAACGAGCGCGACAAACGAGTAAAAATAAAAATGGTTGCTTTCAACATATAAGCGTTACCATAAAAAAGGTTTTCAGTGAGCAAGTGAATCATAATTTATGAATTCCGGTGTCCGACCGGAGTTGTAGGGATTCGGGAGATTTACGCGGGGTCATTGTGTCGGTTCCCGGGCTAGCACTGCCACAGATCTACGTGGAAAGGAAAACAATCAAAAAATGTATGTGTAAAATAAAGAATCCGATGTTATAAACATGTATACTTACTAATATTATGTACAGTTTGTTTGGTTGACCGCGCTAATCTAAGGAATTACTGTCTAACTTAATTAGTCATAGTTACAGTAATATATTTTCAATTGTATTATTTCTGATAAATATTTGCAGAGTATTTTTTCGTTGCATTTCTAAACTTAACACAAGTTTTGGGAATTTCATTTGGACTCTTCAATAAGTAATGTAGATGTTATGTTGTTAAAAAGTCATAATATCTCAGAAACGGATAGATATTTCACTAATCATAAAAGCTAAATTGAATATTTTTTTTTTGTACAAAAAAGTAATATCTAAACTTTCAACAATCTGTGGTTCACCGTCGTTAATGAAACATAAGGGGGTGTGCAGCATCCCTCGTCCCTCGTATCTGCTCATCCTGTACGCCGTAAATATAGATACGTATAGGTACTTACTAATCGTTCCCCTTGTATTGCTGTAGGAACGTGATTTTTATTGCAAGGCACACAAGTTACAAATTTGGTAATTTTGGAAATATACATAATTTTCTTAGTAAAGTATTAAGTACTTTATACAATGTTTAAGAAAAAATTAAGGGAACATTTTTTGGTGATTGTAACATAGTTGGAATAGGCTTCAGAGAACGCTCTTTTAGGGGTCAAGTTGACTGACATTCCTTTGTCATAGTGTACCTGTATATTTTTTACTTTACGTTGTTTCACAAGTAGCCGGCTAGGTAGAGAGAACTTAGTTTTAAGATAGTACAGGGCAAAATTTCCAAAATATTGCGTGATTGGCCGAACTCGTTTTGTCATGTTACCAGAACGGGGAAATGAAAATAATTAAATTACCCGAATAGGAATTGAATCCACAACCATCACAGTGAGATGCTGTGCCTGTCATACTACGACGGCCTCGAAAAATCTGGGAATCTAACGAACGATAACTTTTAGTCCTCAGTCAGGAAGCGCCACATAATATTGCCCCTTTTGTTATAGAGTCAAGGTGACCGACTCGTGGAATGGAATAACATTTTTTATATGTATATTGTAAAATGCGTTAAAAATGAAATGTTAACATTATTTTCCCCCTAACCTACACTGCTATATGCGGGATAAAGCGTGAAACTGTAAAAAAATAATCCCATCAAAAACATAAATGTAAAAAGAAAGCCAAGTTCTGTAATAAAACGTATGCTTTCAGCGATAAAAGAAGTGAGATGTAAATGTATGCCAAGTTCAATGGTCAGTCCTGAAATTTATTTTTAACAATATAAAATATTTTATAACAACTGAAAATGCCCATTCTTCTTACAACTTGGAGACTTCATTTATGTGTAATATCTGACTTGGCTAGTTTTCATATGAATTTACAATAGAATCTTAATAGAATAGAATAGAATTTGAATACATTCATTAATATCGATGTAAATTAATTTGAAAACTAGCCAAGTCAGATATTACACATAAATGAAGTCTCCAAGTTGTAAGAAGAATGGGCATTTTCAGTTGTTATAAAATATTTTATATTGTTAAAAATAAAGTTCAGGACTGACCATTGAACTTGGCATACATTTACATCTCACTTCTTTTATCGCTGAAAGCATACGTTTTATTACAGAACTTGGCTTTCTTTTTACATTTATGTTTTTGATGGGATATCATTACTTTTTGTACAGAAATTATAAGTAGGAAGGTTCATAATGTTATCAAAATCAAAATATTCTTTATTCAATTTGGCCATTACAAGTACTTTTCCTATAGGAAGCTACTATAGCAAGAAACTCAAGAGTTGCTCTTTTTAAAACATAGTTTAGAGTAAGCGCTTCATAGGACATTTCTCTTCGCCGAATAAACCAAGTAGGACACCATTGTGATAATACACTTCTATCTTAATATTGTACAAATCTACTGCAGCCTTTATTTCGGAAGTAGCTCCGTACGTAGTTAAGCAAAGCATGTCTTCTTTAGAAGAGTAAGGATTCCCGTTTCGAGCGCTAGTGTAGATACTTAAATCATTCCAGTTACGACATACGTACTCTACTATAGTCTCGCGCAATTTATTAGTTTGTTGTATATCAATACGCTCAAACAAAGAATATGCAAAAGCATGGAAGAGACAGCTCCCATCGGGAGGCATTGGAACAATTCGGTGTAAGGTTCTTGTTTCACCCACAAGCAATTCTATTGAACGACTCATTGTTCAACATGTCTTGGAAAAAATATAAACAATAAGTTTATTAAGTGCTGACGGTACCAATCTGAATTGATATGATCCCAAGGTTAACTTCGTTCTCTGCCGTTTTCACAAGTGTTCCTAAAACCAGTAAAATCATGAAACCCAGGCCAAAAAAACCATTAAAATATGAGCGCCTTCGTACAATAAAATGTATCTAATATAATTAGGTATTTACTTTTTTTATTATAGTCAATAATATTATGTTTTATTACTCTTAAGATGATATTTAATTATATATGAATTTAGATTATATTTATCTATGAATCTCGACTTTAGTTTTTATTTTGTTGATTAAATGACAGTTGTCAGATTATAAAGTAATTAATGTATGCTGCGTTTAGAAATCTGATAAATTTATTATTATTTTTTTCTAATTTTATTATTTTGTTGGAATAACTCAACACGCAATGCCTCCAGAGTTCGATGGAAAGAGGGGAACTGAGTGTCTTAACACTAGGTTCCCTCTGTCTACCCCGCTATGTATGGGATACACCGTAAAGCGGATTTATTTATTGGAACGAAGTTCCTTACGGCAGGCTTGGAAGGGATAGGGATTTCGCTGCGTGAACGAACTGAAAAAAATGTGATAGTAAAACCGTAAGAAAAATGCGTGGAATAAAACCGTTAAATGAGACGTGCGCAGGCGCGACAGTCGCATACACAGACGAGTAATGTATAATACCTTTGTCTTTCTCCCTCTTTCTTTTTTTAGTTGATAATTTGAATTACGATGTTTTTTTATTTTAAGTAATTTATTATTTCCTAAAATACTGAATTTTCTAAATACTTTCTTGTACTTAAATAAAAACAAATCAGCAAAATTTAAGAGAAAAAATCAAGAAAACCTACATAAAATTGAGCACGTTTTTTTTTGCAATTTGTGTCGATTCTACATTAGCCGAAGGACTCGTCGTTCGTCAAACTTCGTTCCTACCTGGTGTCCCACGACACCACATTTTGTTTTTTTTTATTATTTTGTTTAAGTTATTTTTAATTTTCTCTTTTTTTTTCTTATTTTTTTATTCACAATTACTTAAATTTTTACTGTTAATAATTACTTTATAATTACTTCTGTTAAGATAGCTGGTAGGCTGACAATGTTTCAAAATAAAAATCAAATCAGCTTCACTCTGTATCCCGCACACAGAAGAGTAGACAGAGAGAACCTAGTGTTAAAACACTCAGTAACTAGTAACCAGTAACCAGTCAGGTTTTACAGTCACCCTTTATGCCCCTGTGCCACGACTGACCTTACAGATAGTATATTATTATTAAATTTTATATATATTTCTATCAATATAATTACTTTTTAAATGCTTTTATTTATATTTATTTTTTAGTGTATTTTTTTTCTGTTTTAGGATTCTGTACCTCGAAAGCAATAAAACAGAACCCTTATAGGACTTAGTACTTAAATATTGTAATAATAATTTGTTATAATAATTTGTTATTTGTTATCATTGTGCCGATAGTGGTTTCGGTTAACGGTTTAATAGCGAAAAGCCTCGACCAACACCTTAAGAGGCTATCGCTTAGCTGTTGGATCAAGAACCGGATACAGAAGGCAGTATTACTTGAGACGGCACGTATTGTGCGGAGGTTCCTCTCTCTGGAGCCCTATCCACCGATGGCTTGGACCCTTGTCCCACCCTCGGAAGAGTGGTTTTTTTATATTTTTAAATGTATCTTTTTTATAATAATTTATATTTAAAAATGTAAAAGTGATTCACTAATTTAATAAAAGTTCTTCAGGTATTTAATATCAAATACGTTAATCGACTATGCAAATGCTCTTAGTATAATAAGTACTAAAATGTTTAAATTATCTATATATATAAAAGGACTTGTCCTCACTGACTGAGATAAGACGCACGCACAGCCGTAACCGCTGATGGTAGAAACGTTAAATTTGGACAAAAGTTTACTTTCGTAATCTGGACATCCACTAAGAAGGGATTTCGAAAAATTTTAACCTTAAAGAGATGAAATAGTGGTTCAAAGTTTTTATGGAAAAAAATTTAAATCGGCACCGATTTTTATAAAATTTGAAATTTAGATTTTTAAAGGTATTTAATTGAACACGTGTTTCATCGTTTTCTAGAATTCTCCCCTCTTATTATTCCCCCCCTAGAGAGAACCTTCAGGGGTGCAAATATTCATAAATATTCATAAAATTTGAAATTCAGACTCTTAAAGGTATATAATTAAACATATGTGGTATGGTTTTCTAGAATTCACCCCCTAAGGGTGCAAATAAGGGGTTGAAAGTTTATATAGAAAAATTTTTAAAACGCCACCGATTATTATAAAATTTGAAATTTAGACTTAAAAATATTTCATTGAACACATGTTTTATGGGTTATTAGAATTCACCCTTAAATAGGCAAGCGAAGCTGCGCGCGTCCGCTAGTAATAAATAATAATGAAGGATGTTAATCCATTTATTATATTTTTATATTTTTACGTGAAGCCCTTGAAGTCCACATGATGACAGGCTTTCTCAGGACATAAATTAGAGTCATTTTCAGCTACAAATGGAGACATATCTTATCTTAAAATATACTTGAAAGCATCGTGTTGTTTGAGATGGCTTACGTAAGTAATAGTGAAGTTAGTCTACAAAACAAATAAAATATTTACTAACGTGTGACATAAATAAAAGCAAATATATATAAATAATGCATTGCTCTTATTTTGTTGGCAGGCGCTATGCCTAAAAATCAGTTATCATTAACTTTGATTGCTATGCTTTCATTACAGGTGCTATAAGTAAATGTTCCTAATTGAATTTATTTATTGAAAAATTATAAGAAAATATTAAAAAAAATACTAGTTTCGGATTTTTCCCTTGACATACACCCAATTACTTAACCGGATGCTAAATTTCACCATTCTAGATCATCTGGAACTTGGTTAACATTAAGGTCTATAGGTCAGTCACCCCACTAAAAAATTACGATTTTTGGACGTCATTATCTAAATAACTATTTGAGCTGTGTTTATGAAATTTTATGCACGTATTCAGGTAGGGGGTCTTAATATTTGAGCCAAATATGACAGCTTTAGGTGGAATAGTTTTTGAGTTACGAATAGGTAAAAAGTGGCTTCAAATGGTTCGTGTAAAATAACACACGGTGCTGCTCGCCAGTTCTGAAACCCAGAAACTTGGCACGCGCTCCGCGCGTTTTAAATGAATTAAAGTTATGTACAGATTTCGTATAAAAGGTATAAAATTTGAGTCAAAATATATGAGGGATTAAATTCAAGCGTTCAACTTAACGAAACATGACCTACATGTGGTTCCAAAATTTAATAAGATTTACTATATAATAGAAGTGGGTTAACGTGGCATGTGAGACTATAGGTACACCCGTATATTTTTTGTATTTTTCATACTTATATTATTTTTTATAATGAAGTATTTTTAGTACCATACACCTCAATCAAAAAAAGACGATATAATAACAATTATATGTATCTACATATACTTAAAAAATATTAAAATGTTTAAAATAAAAATCTTTATTGGAAGTTAATAAATCATACTTGAAATTAAATACTGTAGTTAAAAACTATATATTGTGAATATGGTGATGATATTATAAGCTTTATACTTATTTAAATGTTAGGAGCTTTTTAAGTGTAGGTACGCGGTGGTTAAGTGATTTTTTTCTCTTTTTTCCATCTTCTCCCCAGCGAGCGGTGCAGTTAGGTTAGGTTAGCCTCCCTGGCAAAAAACCAAGGTCGAATTTCGATATTTGACACGTACCTACCTAATTTGGATTGGGTGATTTATATTTTAATTGCTCTTTGAAAATAAAGCGCGTCGTTGATTTCCACTTTTCAATATCCATTGTCTTAAACTCGAACACAATGCGGAGAAACTGGATTTACTTAACACCAGATTTTGTCTGTCTACTTTGGTATATTATGGGGATAAAGGTAAAGTTGACAAAAAAGGTAAAGAACAAAAATAGTGCAACTAATATGAAGAAGAAATATATATTTTTTCCTCGCTCTGGTAACGGGGCAAAGCGAGGTGTAGAGTGCCATTACTGAACACGCAATGTCTCAAGAATTCACCGGAAAGTGGGGAGTGTCTTAACACTAGGTTCCCTGGTCCCATCTGCTATATAAAATGTGTCGATGTCGAATATACGTGTCTATGATACAAGCGTGTGTAAAACGAAATAAAACTAACTTTTCTAGTTAAAATTTTACTGAAAGTTCCATAACTATCTTTGGAGCTTCTTTCAACACAAAGAGACAAAGCAAGTCAAATAAGTAACATATTGTTAAAATTGGTGAAGCACAGCAGTACAAAGCTGGAGGGATTTTAATTACTGAGATACTCGTATATGCATTAACCTACCTTTTACTACAAGAGATAGCGTTATGGTGCGGTTTTGGGTTCAATTTCCACTTGGCATGAATTTTTATTTTCATTTCCTTGCTGTGATAAGAAGACAAAGCGCGACGTTAAGTTCCGCCACTAAACGTGCGTGGCGGTTAGTGTAAATGAATGTATAAATTCAATCAAAATTTTGAAGCAAGAGTTTCTTTCGCATTTATTTGTACGCTGACTGAAATATATAACACGACTTTTGAGCAACAAAAGGGCATTGTTTTGTGTTTATTAGCTGTTATTGGTAGTAAAGGGAAAGATAATAAAATAAAATATAACTCTCCTAGGTTTTCCCATCTTCTGCTTTTTGTGGATACTGGCAGAGTTTTCGCATGCATCCCTTGTTTAGAGATATTTCGTGTTGGGTGGCGGAACCCAATGACGTGCTTCGAACAAGCTCACAGCCATTGCCTCAGACGTTGCGATGCGACAATAGCCTCGGAATACTTCAACACAAAAATATTATTTACTAGCGACTAAAAGGCGGCTTCACCCGCTTAAATCCTTAGTATATTGTAGCCATATTATACAAAATCTTTATATAAATTGTAGCCCATTTATTATTTTGATGTATTATTAGTAATAATATAGATTATATAAACCATATAACAGTACACAGTATACATTATTTAGGAATTACGGAAGCAGCCAGAGTGACATGAGGCAGTACAATGGCCCGCTTGAAATGACAGGCCATTTTGTTCCGCGACATGTCCTAGACGTTTCCTTTGCGTGTGTGTTCACTTTTGGATACCTTTTTATCTTACTTGTATTATTTAACTGTTGTTTCGGGTTTAATTTTAGTTTAGGTTATAGTATTTTTTTGTATTGTTTAGTAATATGTTCATACTTCTCTTTTATAATATAGTATAGTCATAAGATCTTTCAATCTTCAAAATTAGATTAAAGAAGAGAATATTAAGGGTTTGTAATGTGATGTCGATGAAACATTTTCTATGCTTTCCTGCATTAATGAACTAATCATAAGGGACCATTCCGCGCACGATTTTTAAAACGGGTTCGAATTTTGACCGAAAAACTTACTAAAATTTACGAATACATAACATTAAGTAGATATGTATATTTTTTACATAATAGAATTGTCAGTGTTGGTTGACCAATATCCCTTATAAAAATTTTAAGCGAAATAAAGAAAATGCAAAGATTATTTCTTTAGAAAATACTATAATAATTTATGAATACTTTGAATTACATTTAAACATTATAATAGAATAGTATCACTATAGATATTGTAGTCAAAAGGAAAGAGGTACAGCACGACATGGCGGTATAATAGCGCTTGACAGTTTGCTTCCTGATCTGTCCTACATGCTTCCTTTAGATGGTAGATTCTTGAAATTGTTTAGCGTTTCATTTATACATTATATTTTAAATTAGAGTTATTTTATCACTTTTATCTTGTAAGTTTTAAGAAACTGAATTTAAACAACTTGTAACATTGTCTTAGGCTCTTTGCCATAAGACAATAATATGGTGTTATCAGGCTAATCTGATTATGGATTGTATGGTTAGGACTAGTATAGGAATAGTTGTCCTTTTCATGGAATTAATTGAATGACATGCAGGATAGCTGCCAGCTAATGTAATAAATTATACCATTGACTTTGAAAAGAGCAACTGTTGAGTTTCTTGCCGATTCTTCTCAGCAGAACTGCCTTCTTAACCGGTGGTAGCTTTTTTTTTATATTTTTTTATTCGACGACGTTGTAACGACGCAAAGCGTCGTGTTAAGTTCCGCCACTCAAACGGGAATGTCATAGTGGGAACCAAGTGTCTCTTAACACTAGGATCCCAGGTTCTCTCTGCCTACTATGAAATAAGCACGATATAGTGTGAAGCTAAAAAAAATTAAAAAGTAACAATCAAAGTACAACAAATATGTACGAGGTCTTCCTTCAAAGGTAAAAGCACTTGTCGCTCTACAATAGAGGGGGCTGCATACCACAAAAGAAGTCTCGTTTCCGATCTGGGCCTGTACAGTGGACAACACGTAAATATTCTTAAGCATTCAAAAATAAATGTTGATTGTTTTCATGTTATATCTGTGTAAAGGCGCGGCGCTATGTTCCGCAATTCTGCACTCAGTGCCCGAATTAGAGCGAGAAGCGAAAGACAGAGTACCTTGACACTAAATTTTACCTATCTTGCTAGGCGGTAAAAAGCGTGAAGCTATCTTTTTTAATTTCCTATAATAATTTCATTCGTGGTAACTCAAAACTTACGCTGCCAGTTGTATCAAAAGGAAGTATGTATATGTACCTATACACTGGTATGTATATTTTTCGTTTGATCTTGAGGTATTTGATATAAATGTGAATGGACAGACTTTTATTTACTGTCTGTCATATTGGTTACAGATTGTTTGTAAAATATTTACAGCTTTACGTAGACGGAGAGAACCTAGTGTTAAGACACTCCGTTGTCCTCACTGTCGACACAATCTGTCGCAC
The DNA here is from genome assembly GCF_056956725.1 of Heliconius melpomene rosina. Lineage (NCBI taxonomy): Eukaryota > Metazoa > Arthropoda > Insecta > Lepidoptera > Nymphalidae > Heliconius > Heliconius melpomene. The sequence goes on along the minus strand of NC_140401.1, from coordinate 1,237,881 downwards.
TTACAATCACACTGTCGCATTTATTATAACGTGACTGTAACGTGACGGTTGTGGGTTTAATCTTCACTCGGGGAACGAATTATTATTTTTTTAATATTTTCATTTCTTGGCTTTGGCACCAAGGCAAAAGCTCCGCGTTGAGTTCCGCCACTCAACACGCAATACTTTGAAAAATTCGGCGGAAAGTGGGGAATGGAGTGCCTTAACACTAATTTATCTCTGCCTATCCTGCTATATGCGAGATACGGCGTGAAGCTAATTTATTGAATTAGCGTGAACCTTATTGTCTTCAATTTCAATTATTAAGCGGCATGCTTTATAACATATAAACAATTTAACTGCCACTTAAATTTTATTTGCTGACTCAATTCACGGGGGTCGGAGGCAGAGAGCAGACTTTATTAAAACACTCCACATTTTGTATTCAGCGAGTCCATATTTAAACAGATGTTGCCGGCGCGATGCTCCGCTCGTGTAAAAAACGTACGTGACGTCAAAACTAGTGGCTGTACGTACTGTGAAAGACAGACGGTTCGGTTTTTACTAGAAAATAAATTAAAATGCTAAAAGATTGCAGAAATTCTGAAAATTCCTTAAAATTATAATTTTTCCGCTGTGGTAGACAAAGCACAGGGTTGAGTTCTGTCTAAACAAATAATGACTGCAAAATTGGATGGTGCGTGTTTTAACACTAACTTCTTTCTTCCCTTTAAAATTGTAAACTGCCTTCATCATTAGGGCCATGCCTAGTTATGTCTAAATCACTATTCGTTATATAAAAAAAAAACTGAAATTAGAGTTCTATAATTCCTATGTACCTAACTTCTTAGTACCTAGCAAGTTAAGTAGGTACTGTATACACTTAAGTAAGAAGGTACTTGGCAGGAAGTCGTTTAAATAGCAAGGCATTTAAATTTAAACGTGATGCTTGTCCTACTTCTCGTCCGAAAGTTTCTTTCCTTAAGAACTTGAAATTATTTTAATCATGTAATTGAATAGAAGCGAAATCATGCAAATGAATAGAAACCAGCAAGCCATCTTGGTGCAGGAGCACAAGTGTGCGACTGTAAACGCGACAGGTTGTGAGTTCGATTCCTACTCGATGAAATGAAATATTTTATATTTTCATTTTCTCTCTCTATTAAAGAGACAAAACGCGGCTTTAAGTTCCACTACTAAAAATGCAACACCTCCAGAATTCTGCGGAGAGTGCGGAACGAAGTGCCTTAATTGGTAAGGAATGTTTTAACACTAGGTTTTTAGATTTCCTCTACGGTTCCCCTTACCTACCCTGCTAAAGTGCCTGGTAAATGAATTTAACACATTTTACTTCTAGTTTACTTCATTTGTTAGGTTTATTTTTTTTCTTTATCATTTTATCTTGTTATACTAATACCAAATATGGAAACGAAAATTCTTTGAAATCATTCCCCGAACGGAAATCGAAGCTACAATCATACAAATCTCCACCGCGCTATAATGGTTTAATTTTATTTGTAAATTTTAATTCCCTTAGAATATAATCAACTAAAGCTAAATTAATCCAATCTCACGAAGTAATCCTTGGAGCAGTTTGGCGAGTGCTAAGACGCTGACCGCATTAGTTTATAATATCGTTTAGATGTTTGTGCAGTGTTGGGCAAACTGCTCATCGCTGACTTCGTTTGTAATTTTTTTTCGTGTATTTTATAATATTTCTTTGTTTTACACTGTATCTACTGCTGCTTTAATAAATAAGTTTTCCATGTAATAGATAGTTAATAATAAAATTTTACCCACAATCCTCACCTACATAGATAGCTGTACCGTTTCTAACGTATGCCACCACATTCGTTGGCGTTCGCTGTAAATTTAAATTCACAGAACAATGCAGTGGAGCTAAATTTATTCACTCTAGCCGAGTAATCCTCAGAGAACTCGAGTAAGCCAGCTAAGACGCTGACCGTGTAAGCTGAGCAGCGAGTATGTGCGAAGACTAGTGGCTTATTTAGTTAAGTCCTAAAATATTTTACTTCCGTTTCTGTTTAAAAAATTGAAAATAAGGGAATTTTGATCTGGAATATTTCGAAAAGTGAAAAGTTGACTAAGAAGTACCTTAGTTTGCCTCAAAGACTAACTTGTCACTGAAATTATTTTATATTTTTTTAATTTATTATTTTCTTTTAGAAGTTATTCAAGACAATGTATTTTGAGTGATTGATGTCAACGCTGCGGTTTGTGCACAAGTTACCAGAGTGTTGTTACCATTCCCTGAGCGGGATTGAACCCAGAACCGTCGCTGCCGGTATGCTATGATAGTCTTTATATACATCATACAGAATAAGATGAACTGATAGGAAATAAATAAATGGCAAAAATAAGCTTAACCGACTATATTAGAATAATTCGATATTTTTTCGTAGCACTTTCGTAGTCAGTCGAAAATGACGTAGCTGATATTTTTGCAGCATCACCACCTTTAAGTGAATAGATTTATTAAGACTGACAAGTTTTGAAATAACTTTTAAATAGTAATACTATGATTTATTGATACATTTTTGTTATATTTTTAACCACCACCCTATAATAGGAACTAATAAAAGCTTTTAAAAATTTAAATTTTCCCGAGTGGGACACATTTGTGAGCTACGACGTACTTCCGTACCTTCACTACTCAGCATTTAGCCTAATTCCCCCCTATTCTAATGTCCCCACGAGTTAGTCGCTGTTTATTTTACTTGGACACTTCTTGTAGCAGACAGTTCAGAAGTAGGATACCGTGCGGGCTGTAGCCACTACGTACACACTTAAGAGTTTGCGCGGTCTCCGCACTTGTAAACACAATTATCTTTGGTTACGTGGACTCTTTGTTCTGACGAAACAAAATTATTAAGTTTTACTTTGGCCTTGTGATGTTTTCTCATGCAGGAATACGAAATTTTACTAGAGCAGGTTCATTTTTAATTAGATATAGTTTTTGGTGTGTTTCAACGGCATGTTCAAAATTTTCAGTTGTAGATTTGACTTAGTCTTTTCTTGTTCTGGACTCAATTTTGTATGTAAATACATAAAAAAATATATTTTTTAATAAATCTGTCGAGGCGCAGCAGTAGACGGCGACAGGTTCGATTCCCACTCAGAACCTAAGCAAGCAACGTCTTGAAAAATTAATTTGAAAAATGTATACTTAAATATATTACCATCTATTTAAGCAAATGAATAATATGTAGTAGATATCTTTTTATAATTTTCTACTATCGATTAAGTATATCTAAAAAAATAAGTACACAAGCTTTCCAAACGTATATCAGAACAACACTAAACTACCAACCAGCAAAGTTAATAACGGAAAATGAAAATTTAGACCGTTCCAAGGCGAGTTTTCCTCAAGAGCGTCAAGTTTTAAACAATTTAAAAGTGGGAATCGAAGTGAACGTCTGTCCGAACTTGTTCCGCGGCTCGGACTTTCAAGAAAACGGACTTTAAAAGTCATCCTGCGTTCGTATTGGTCTGCTACGTAATGCATGTTACAATATTTGCTGAGAACTTTTGTGGAATCTATGTCTTTTTACGTTTTAGCCCTTTTTTGTTTTAGTATTATGATCGTATATAAAAAAATAAAAATTGGAGGCGCAGTGGCACAAAGTGTGACTAAACGCGACCGGTCGTGGGTTGGATTCCCAGTCTATAAAATTAAATATTTATTTCAATTTATTTCTTCTGACTGGTGAGTTACGCCACACAACACGCAATGTCTCGAAAATGTAGCGAGAAGTGGAAAACGGAATGTTTAAACACTAGGTTGTCTCTGTCTACGCTGCTATGTGTGCTGCTGCTTCTAATACAGCGTAAAGCTATTATTGTGATTACATTATTTTTTGATGTTTTGTTTAAGTTCAGTTTCTATTAAAGTTTTGAAACCATTTACTTCATTTAAATTTAAATATTATTAAATTGATTAATATCCCTGTTACATATAGATTTTATTTAGCAAAGCTTTATTTAAGGTTTATCGAACTGGGGTGTAGTGGTGAAGTTTATGTATTGTATTGACACGCAGCCCAGTTTAAAACGTGGTCTTTCTGCATTTCTAATTTTTACACTCATACTATAAATATTAGTTATTTTTGTTTAATTATAGTATGATAAACAAATCGTAGCCCGTATTTTTTTGCATGGACTATAAAATTCTAATTTGAGCCCCGCTACTCAATACGCAAAGTTTCGAATTGGTGCGGAAAGCGGAAAACGTAGTGTCTTAACACTGAGTTTTCTTCCTACCCTGCTATACTCTGAATGAAAGTGTAAAGGTTAATCTGTTTTACAATGGTTAGGTAGAGGGGACTTAGTGTTAAGATACTCCGATAACCATAATTCTCCCGATTTCCAAGATATTGCGTGATGAGTGGCGGAATTCAACGCTGGTAAAACATGGTGGCTCTACATAATTTTTTTTTAGTCTTTCCTCGTCAATAACTTAACAATAAAACAAGAATAATATCGTGTCCCTACACTTTAAATTTAGAACACATAAGCCCTTAATTGCTTATTTGGAACTAATATGTATATATGAGTAATGAGCATCAAAGGAACGTCTTAATTAATGCTAACAAACTCATTAAATGTGGGGAAAGCGAAGTTTCAAATTTATACGTTTATTATTATGAAGTATTTACCATTAATATAATATTACGTTCAAACGAATATAGACGCTATTAACAGTAACTATAAGGATCTATTTTGGAAGCATACATATTGTTGTTATGAAACTATTTTGCGGAATATTAGTTTACTATCTGAAATATTAATAGGAAGTTATATAATCTTCATGTTTAATTGCTTATTTGTGATATAAACGTTTTTTTTATTGATTTACATCTATTACGGCTCGGTTAACTTATACCACGTTCAAGCAAAAATGCAACAAGTTTTAAAAAGTGTCGGTAGAGAAGAGGTTCTAGTGTAAATCTTTATGTTCTCCATTTTCCGTATTTTCAGAGAATTTTGATGTTAAGTGGCCGATCTTAATATCATATTTTGATTGATCATATCGAAATCTTTTTTATCTTTACGCTGTATCTCGCACATTGCAAGGTAGGCAGAAGGAACGTAGTGCCAAATATTCTCTCTTTCATTTTCCGCTGAAATTTCAAGGCATTCCGTGTTAAGTGGCAGAATTTAACGTCGCGGTTTATCTTGTCGGAGTGAGGAAATTAAATATTTAATTCCCTCGCTGCCCATTAAACCAAAAACAATGCATCTCTAAATTATACGCAAAACAAAAATCAAACTTAAATTTAGGCATTATTTCAAAAGAATAATTACACATTACTTAACTGTAACTCCTGCCATTTCTTCCCAAACATGTAATGGCTTCACCTGTCACCTAAATCTGGAGAACAACTTCGCATATAACAATAACTTGCAACGCATCTAAGCATAAATAATAATGTTTTCAGCTTTCGCTCGGCTGCTCTAATAGCCCGTGTCGTAAAAGGGGGTGGTGACGTCATGGGGGGTGACAACAGCCACTGTCTACCAGTACGTAAGTTGTATTGAAATGTTCGCCGATTAAGAATTATTTCTTATTTCTGTAAAGAAATCAAACACCTCGAGGCTTTTACAGAACTTATATTTCTTCCAGGGCTAAATAACATTAGGCTTCTACAATTTATATCTCAGAACTTTTACAGAACTTATACTTCTTCCAGGGCTAGATACCATTAGGCTTGTACAATGTATATATTAAATTATAATACAATATTTTATTCTAGAGGACCACTTTCCTCTTCAGCTCCAAATCTAATAATGCGCATCAGAATTTTCAACACATCAAGCGTCGCGCTAGTTCTATGTATAAATTTTCAAATATATCTTTTTATTAAACAAAGAGGTTGATTTACATTTTTCTATAACAAATTATCGTAAATATAAAAACTATTTATATAAAATCATTACATTCGGCCATCCGACTTCGTGCAATCTCCCGATGCACGACTACTCACAAACTCACTCATTACATTCGGTCGATTACAAATAATATATATATTGATATTGCCGCAGCCTACTTGACATCACTAGTTTCAACAAATATACAACTAATTAAATCATTGCGTCTTGAGCTAGTACAATCATATTATAACAAAATGCGCAATAGATACTAGACTTAACATATAATTTACAAAAAATAATTACTTTTGAGACCAGAAGACTTTTGGAGTTCTCTCAGAAATTTAACCATATGTACATATAACGAAATTGTAACTTATCGCTGCGTGGAAAAAATACGAGAAAATCTATCAATAAATAAAAGATGTTTTGTTAAAATGTCTGTCGGTTTTGTCGGTTTATGTCTCCTTGCGTTTGTCTGTAGGCATATCCTGAGATTATGAACACTTTAGTAATAAAACATTTTAGTAATAAAAGTTGAGCAAGTAAAGGAATATGTAATATAAAGTTTAGTTTCAACTCAAAGTAATATCAATAATCATACACACAAATATAAATATTATGTCCACTGGCTACATGCTTGTTTATCTCTGCGTATATTGCACTCTTTACCTACATTATTAAGTTTATTTTCTTGCTGTTACCTATTATTATCTGTCAGTTTCGTTATTGAACTTTAATTTCACTTCTAAATATATAAAATAATAAGCATAGCGTATTTATATTTGAAACTCCTGTAATGATACCCGCTATAATTACAAATATCCTACGAAATACTTTGTCCATCATCAAATAAAGAGAAGTAAAAGAAAATGCTTAACATAAGAAAATGCACAGCAGGCGGCCTTATCGCTGTAAGCGATCTCTGCCAGGCTACCTTAAGGTGCACTCGGAAGTGTATGTCAATCGGTAGCCTACCGCTGCTTTATATCCTTATACACATACGTAATATATCCTATTATATTGTATAGAATTATTAATTATAATAAAATATAATTTATAATGTCAACAAATATATATAAATACGGTCACGTTAATTTGTAAAGAAAAGGATACAAAAACTTAAATATGTCTAGGTCTAGGTCTAGGTATAAGGATACCTAGGAAATATTATTAAGCAATTTTAATTAACACAATAGATGTATGTTGATAAGTATGTAAAAAAAATCCATAACAGTACGTTCAGAAAGTAAGGATCAACGATATTACAGAGCCAAGTAGTGTGCATCTAGCTGGCTAATATAATGTTTGGATTGAGAACGTTACATTCGATAGGAATACAGCGTCGAGCTATTGGCATCATCAAAAATAAATATATATAATAACAATTTTGCAGTTGAGTTATAACAATTACTTCACATACATACTCATAATAAAATCATAAATGGTTCGGTCTTTACTTGAAAAATATTTTTTTTAAAAAAATGTTATTAACCTAATAGAACCCAAAACAATTATTTTTAAATTTTTGTTTATTTGTCCGTTTGTCTGCGCGTTTGTTATCTCAGAATCGACTTAACCGATTTAAATGCGGTTTTCACTATTGGGTTCTGGCAAGCTTCCGAAAACATATAGGGTTTATTTTATTACAATCGGTTCATAAACAAAAAAAATAAAAGTTATGCCAATTTAAAGTATTTAGTTCGACAAATTTGCTAATTGCCGTAACAGTTATTTTATACAAGTGTTTTACTGAACTGACTGAATCTTTAGTTTTCAATTCCTTTATTAATATTTTTATTTCAGGCGGGCGTAGCCCCGGACGGGCCCACTAGTAGTAAATAAATTCTTATGTAATGTAAAGAATAACCTCATGAGAAACACTATAACGATTTTACAAAGGTATTTTTTTATTTTAAAATCATCCAATATGAGAATTCCAATTTTAATTAAGTAGAACAACATGTTCCCTGAACTATTCAAGACCGACCTAAACACAGCAATCCCTAACCACCACGGAACGACATGCAAGGAGAGTTGGCTGTGGCTGAAATATTCGAAACGATCATCTGTTGAACTATATTTACATAAAAGTCATTTAAACCATCAAATATTCTTTGCGTTGTAAAATTTACTCGTTAAAGAACCGATTCCGAAAATTCCTCAAATTTTTGCAATTGAAATTTACTGAATTTAGTTAAAAAAATACATATATATATCAAGGACGAGTAATTTCGACGGCTAAATCAAATTTTAAAAACTATGATTTATATAGATAAAAAAATAATTTTCCGTATTATTTCTTAACGTATACACAATGCTACAAAAACTATTTTTTTAGTCCTATGTAACTTCCCTAGTAATTTCCTAAAAAATATTTCTTTTGAGATACTTTAATTTTTATAAATAAATTTAGAAATCTTTATTGCCCATTTACGCTTAATGACTAGAATTGGTTTATGAATAAAAACGTTATGTTAATATGAAGCACGTTTGTAAGACAAAATTGCTGCAAAATAACTTATTGAATCGGCTAAAAATGTAATTTTCAACGTATAAACATTGTTTCTAAGTCTACGTTGACGATGCGGTCCCAGAACGAAAATACACTAAATTGTGACCACCATGTTGTCATAAGGGGAGCAGAATCGCGTTTAAATAACTACGTACGTAGCAGTTATTATTATTTACAGTTACCAGCAAACAAATTGCGATCTTTTACGAGCTACCAATTGTTAAAGTTTCGAGTTCGTAAGAGAGTAAACATCTATCTTCGTGACAAATTTGACTAAGACAAGGTAAGCAACAAACGCGGAACGCCATATTTTAATGCAGTAAAATCTCATCTACAACTAGAGCACTAACGCCTGCCTAGTCATCAGATGAATTTTCAAAAGGTAAGTAAACCCCTGGACAGAGGTCCAAGAGAGGTGAAGAGAAACTAACAAGTTTACTAGTCTTAGTTTACATGTTTATTAAATTTATGAGCTTAAGAAATGCAGATATTGACACTCGCTCTATGTGCGTTTCAATTCGCTACCATAAAGAAAATGGCAGAATACATAAATATACATTTTGTACTAAATAATATATTTTGCAACTGGAGAAAAATATATGTAAAGACAATATACTACCTTTTTAAACATAGCGTTTCATTTTTATGACCCCCGACAGATGTCTATAATTAATTGACAGCCTCGTACAAAGAATAAAATAGTGAATACGTGTGAATACAAAACCAACGTAAGAAAATAATAATTGCTATAAATCAAAGCAGACTGGATAACGCTAAAAGACAACAAAGTGAGATGATTCATTAATTGTGACTGTCGTTTCTCTAATTTACACATAATTTGCAACGTCTGTACATATTGTAATTATGCTAATAATAAAATTGTAACGTGTGTATGCTAATAAACTCTTATGTACATAGAAACAAATTTAATTAATTTATTCCAATCACCCCAACCCGATATATAACTATATACTGGAAATAAAAAATGTCGAAACTTGTAGGTGGTACTACACTGGTGGCAGAACCTAATGCTGTGACTTTGTTATCGTGTTTCTATTTATCTTATTTAATATATTTGTTGCCACAATAATTGATACATAAAAAATATATATCTTTCAATATATAAAATTTTGAACTAGCAGACCAAACTAACACTGTTATGACCTATGATATTTATGACTCTGACGGTACCTGATCCTGATCCTGATCCTAATCCTGATCCTAATCCTGACCCGATACCCGAGTGAGACTAATTTTCTACTTTTAATGCATGATATCTGAGATAAATCAATAAATCTTCTGGTTTTTTTACATTTCTAATAGGTTTATCGAGTATCCTAATACAGAAAATAGCTTTTTTCTTTCGTTTTAACCAGATCTAAAAGTAAAGCTAAGGGTAATTTATTACAGAAATATTGATGTATATTTTTTTATTGTCTAGTATTAGCTTTCATTTCTTTGAGAAACTGATCATAATTTCGCTCAAAGCACTTTATTAAACTTTTTGTAGATACGAATTATTTCCTCACAAGACCCATTATAAACAAACGAGCAAAATTTATACACTCATTTACTTATGTAAGCCAATTTTCTATATGTCACACAAACTGCGGAATTACATTTAAGGGTCATAATCAGAAAAAGTGTACATTTTGTGTCTTTTCTTGTCCCGCTACTTTGAATGCGTTTTAAAAATACAATTTTAAAGATAATTTAAATATTTTGCCATTTAAGATAAATTTACTTATTAACTTAAGGATTTTTGTAATATTTTAAATGTATTATGGCTAATAATAGTATTTTTTGTTAGTTGCAAAAAACTTTTCAAAATGCTTCCATACAATTTTTCGTGTCCCATTCACCACTTTACTTTTTAAAAAATTGATTTGTTACGAATATTTATGGTTTTATTTGATTTCAGGTATGTTTATATTACTTTACTTTATGCATAATATTAAGTAGAATTACTTTTATTGATACATTATTTAATAAATAATATATATGAATTAAGTAAATTTGTCCCAAAATATTGTTTTTTTGTTACTCAGGGCTAGTAACGTACAATTAAAATATGAACGCAATTATTTTGAATGGTGTTTAATATTATTCTTTATTGTGGCACCATACTTCTAAAAGTCAATGCTGTCGTAGCTACAACCAGTAATGTTCTCGCAGCAGTTGAGGGGTTCAAATGTTTTAGAGGGAATGCGTGAAATTATATCTCAGGGTTATAAACGGCTTTTATTTTGGTAAGTATTCTATAATTTCGTTTTCTTGTTTATGTTATTTGCTTCTTTTTACAAAATCTCAAAAAAGAACTTCAGTGCTTGCACATGCAACACGTGGTTTATGAGCAAATATTTAAAAAGGTTAGAATTTCTCAGACTTCATTCTCAATTTTGTTACATTTCGTTACGTAACGAAACTGAGAAAATATGAAGCCTAGTTCACAATTACGTTACCATCGGAAGATACGTATATAAAAAAAAATTGCTGGCATATGAAAAAAATAATTGGTGACTTTTGATGACGTAAAGTAACTAAAAATAATGATTTTTAAGTTTTTTGCCTGTTTGCTTGTTGGTCTAATGTGTTTGTGCACGCTTATCTCAGAAACGGCTTAACCGATTTACTTAAAAACATTTTTTTATTCTTCCTTAAATTAATTGTGATTTTGTAATTACTATTTTTTTCTCTGGAGATAGTGAATTAATAAATATGTAGGTCAAGCGGGTGAGGCTTTTATTTAAAAACAAAAACGTTCTGTACTAGCGTTGTTAAAGATCTAAACAATAAACATAAAATATTATTAAATACCTATTGATAAATATTTTTTTATTTTCAGTAAGCGTTATGGCTCCTATGTCAAATGCTGAAACACATAAAATATATAGAGAACGTCTTAAACAGACCAATCCTATTAAATATAAAGATATGCGGAATAAACACTTACAAAGAATTAAACTTAATTCCAGTGATAACAACTCAAATTTTGATATATTTTAAAGTGGATTTAATTTTATCATTAACTTTGTGATCTTTAGAAATATAAGTTTATTACGTTACGAACTAGCATTATTATATTGTTAATATTGTCACTTTGTTGTTTTCTTACATTTATAATCTGTTAAATCAACGATTGAATCTTTAAAATTTTAATTTGTTTCTCATTAAATAAAAACAACAATGGTTTTATTGATATAATATTCTTATTTTGTTGTGTATAATGCCTTATGTCATCAGTTTCGTAACAAACATTATCAGTGTTGTTACTTATCAGTTACGTTACGAATTCGAAAATGTCCACTTTTCTGATTATGACCCTTAAATGTGATCTATTAACTTTTATAATACCAGTAACTAAAGTTTAACTTTAATTCTTATCTATTATACAGAAATTTATAAATCTAAACATTGCTTTTGTATACCAGTAAAAAGTTCCTTTGCTTGTCTTTATGTCACCGAAGCGCTTTATCACATCAGATGAACCGCTCATCAGAAGATGTAAATCACTCCTACGGCTGCGAAGATCTCGAAGTTTTGCATTTTCGATAAATTCCTTTTTTTTTTGTTTGTCATTGCCATCATTCCACTGGGTGGTTCCTCTAGGGTGCGTCTCAGCATCCGACTCCATTTCCCTCAAATTAATGCAACAAATGTCATTAAAAACTAATAATCTTAATAAATTAATTGGTGTATTTATAAATTATCAATTCAAAAGCATTCTCTTTTAAATGTCATTCAAAAAATATTTAAAATGGATCGTCAAAATGTCAATAAATAAATCAGAATCAATCAAAAGAAAAAAAAAAAACTAAAATAATCAATATTAATAAACAAACATAATAATTTAAGCATACATTACTTACAAAGACTACTACACACTATGCCTGACTGCCGCAATCATCAGTCACGAGCAGGCGCTTACTTAATGTTTTACTTTACTACTACGCCCGACATACCGAGACCACCACCAGCCTCGAGCAAGCGGGCTCTTACTCTAAATACATAATATCAATCATCAATCTTCGGCACGCTGACCGATAATTCATCTACGGTACGCTGACCGTTAATTCATCTATGGTATTCTAACCATTCTTCTGTGGCACGCTGACCACTAATTCATCTATGGTATTCTAACCATTCTTCTGTGGCACGCTGACCACTAATTCATCTACGGCATCCTTAGCCGTGTATCAATCTTTATACTATTCTATAAAATATACTTAATCTTCATACTATTCTAATAAAATATACTTCATCATCACACTATTCTACAAAATATACTTCATCATCACACTATTCTATAAAATATACTTTATCTTCATACTATTCTAATAAAATGCATAATAACTCTTAAAGTGACTAAATTTTCAATCAAAAGCTCTCCGATCAATAATATCTACAAAAGCTAGCAGTGGAAAACTTGATTTCCATGTTTTTGTTGTACGTACCTCACTTTGGGGCTGAATCTGATCCCGCTTCTGACTGTAAAGAAATCAAACACCTCGAGGCTTTTACAGAACTTATATTTCTTCCAGGGCTAAATAACATTAGGCTTCTACAATTTATATCTCAGGACTTTTACAGAACTTATACTTCTTCCAGGGCTAGATACCATTAGGCTTGTACAATGTATATATTAAATTATAATACAATATTTTATTCTAGAGGACCACTTTCCTCTTCAGCTCCAAATCTAATAATGCGCATCAGAATTTTCAACACATCAAGCGTCGCGCTAGTTCTATGTATAAATTTTCAAATATATCTTTTTATTAAACAAAGAGGTTGATTTACATTTTTCTATAACAAATTATCGTAAATATAAAAACTATTTATATAAAATCATTACATTTCTGTGAATCTGAGGGGTTGCTATGAAATGAGTGGGGTGGCAAATGATTTTGTGATTGTTGTACAGAATAATATAGATTTTTAAAAAAAATATAATTATAATTTATAATTCTTTTGTAGGCAATCTTGATCCCAGGTAATCGATATCTCTTATTTTTATCATTGTAAATCAAAGTAAAAAGCGTATATAAAATTCATAAGTTTGTCTGTTGTTAATATCTATACGATATCAATCGTATGATCTCATTTAAAATGGATTTAAGCTCTATCTCACACAGCAGAATAGATATAGAAACCTAACGATGAAAACGAGCGAAGCGAAACCAAGGAACCTGTGTCTAAACGTTTATGAGGATATTTCATCTTCATTTGAATCTAACCGATGAGTGGCTTAGTGCGCCTCGTCGTAGCTTGAGGCTATTGGTGAAGTGAACTTGATATCTCACCGGCTACTACCGGTTGAATTGTGTAACCTACGAGTACCTGTTAATTAGGTTTTCGTGCTAGAATATCGTTTTAGTTGATTATTATAATTCGTGTTATATTATGAAGTTGGTATGTTTTGTCATAAATATAATCAAAATAATATTGTGATTAATATTAGAATATAGAGAAATGGAAGTAGACATTTAAGTATTCTGCGTCCCCTGGACTGAAATACTCAAAAGAAAAATAACAAATTGCACACAACACACTTTTATGCCTCCTTCATTCAGAATAAATCTTTTCTATAATGCATCATTACCCATTCCAATACTTGAATCAGTTACAAAGGGTATCCTATACGACATTATCTCTCTCTCTCTTTCTCTCTTACTCATATTACAGTAGAGTTCAATACAAAATACAAATCGCTATATACAGTCACCCTTGTTTTTAAATCTTTCTCCTATGATACTTGTTCTACGTAATTTATGACGTCACGGCCTATTAAACGAATGGCCAACACGCTAATATGTTTACGATTGTTAGGGGCTCAAATTTTTGTTAAATACAATAAAGAATTCAGAAAATGGTCTCACATTTCCGTTATTTCTATTTAATAATAGGTTAAAAGGATTTATAGAGGTAGCACCCCTAATTAATATTAACGTGTCTGCCCGGGTCACAAATTATGGCATACTGTATTAATTTTTTTTAAACAAAATGTACATTTGAATTATCTAAATGCATGTTTAATATATATTTTAAGTGAACATATTTTATACGTAGTTTTGACTAAGAATGTAGGCATAAAGGTATATTATAAGGTATATCATAAAGGTATAAGGATAAAGTTGAAAATTTATGGAATTTATTGTCAATTTGTTATAAATTATTTGGAAAGCCAATATATTTAAATATATTATATTTTTCTAGTATATTATATTTTTCTAGTATAAATAATGATAAAATAAAAAAAAGATAAAAATAAAATTAGCACGCTATATCCTGCACACAGCAGAGTAGGCAGAGGGACACTCCCTTCCCCATTTTCCGCCGAATTCTGGAGGCATTGCGTGTGGAGTGGCGGAACTGGACGGCTTGGAAGAAATGAAAATTCATTACCTGGAGTGGGGATCAAACCCACATCCAGTCGCATTTACTGTCACCCACTTGTGCCCATGCACCAAAATGAATAAAAAGAAATAAAATTAAAAGAAAAACAATTAATTCCAGACAGAATTAGAAGGTTTAACTTACAAAATACAATAATTAAGCATCCTAAATGCATACATACTTATACTATAGGTACCGAACCGAACTTCCCACTAAAGTTAGAAAACCATCAAAAATCATCGTCATCTGTTTACTCATCCACGACAGTCCCCCGCATATTAACAAAAGCAAAGATTTCCACCCCGTCATTGCCGGCATCAGTCACTTTAACTTTCCCTGACATGCCAAAGACCCTTAGCCATTTCTCCGTAAGAATGCACTCTGTAGGGATATTAAACTCAAATCATGTAGGGAGGGTTCCACTCAGCCTTTTACTTTAAACGCACGATTTTTCAAGGATTTTAAATATAATATATATTTAAACACCAGCTGCCAATCTCAGCTTTGAACTGAAAGATGTAGCTTTGAAGAAAGGTACAGTTGAACTATGCATTATGTAAAAAATAATAATTTACAGCTACATCTATACAGATTATGAATTCTATCTATGATTGTTACACAACAAGTGATAAATCAATACTACGGCAATTTCCCCCAAATTTGGGCTTCAGATTTGCAATAACGGAAAATCCAACAAATGCAACGTTGTTAGATGCACTGTCATGTCAATATTTGAGTGGAGATTATAATATGGCTAAGAAGTACGTATATAGATTTTCTCCGTATTCCTAATCTGATTGAAACACTTACATAGCAATATGTGGGCAGAGGACACTTAGTGTTAAGGCACTATTTTTCTATAAGACACTTCCCTATCCCACTTTCCGTCGAACTCTGGACGTATTTCGTGCTGAGTGGCGGAACTCAACGCCCTGGTCCACCTCGTTACTAAAGCGATCAAATGAAAATTTAGGACAATTAGGTATCGAACCCACAACCGTCGGGCTTACATTGGCACGCACGTGGCGTTTGTTATAATTTCAACAAAAACCTACAGTACTTACAAGTTATTTTTACAAAAACATACAATTTACATTAATGTAAATGCAACTCCTGCATTTTATTCCTATATAACATACTCGTATGCTCACTGAGCTCTATATTGAGATAGGGGTCTTATAGAAAACTCTCAATGGGAACCTGAAGAGATTTCTTCTCACAATGCCGGTTACTTATGAACTGGGTGAATTAACCTTTTTCCAATAGCTATTGTTTGCAAAAATGCCGTATTCGAATCCAACAAGGAAATGGATTTCGATGAGAAATTTAAGTATTACGAATAAAAGGGCGGATATTGAAGGGATGAATGTTTTAACTGCTGATGATATTGGGTTATTACTTTTCTTGAGTATGTTTGTGTTGAAAGTAAACGACGTAAAGAGCCGTAATGATTTATATGAAAACCTATTTTAGAAGTTTTAAAACGGAAATATTTTAATATCATAATTGTATAGGTAAGTTTCAAGTAGGTATAGAGAAAAATTGTAAAACGTTACTCATCACTCGATATCTTGATTTCAGGTAGAAAGTGGAGAACGGAGCATCTTAACTGTAAGTTCTTTTTGCCTATCCTATAAATATAAAACAAAATACATTAGTACCCTATTTCGTTCAATATATCTTAAACACAAGTACCTACGCTGGTTGCAGGCCGGCACTGTGTCTAATGAACGAGGGTGTCCGCTAAGGGCTCCTGTCATCGCGAGGGGAGATTGAAATGTAACCTAATTTAGTTTTTATTACGTAAAATGTTTTTATTACCTGAACTTCAAAGGGATGAAACTGATATTTTCCTTTTTTTTTAGAATATTAATGAGAAATTCGTTTCGAAGAAAGTGTTAAAATTCTAAGTAAGGTTATTTAGGCTTTTTTCTCAGTTTTTATGAAGGCAATTTACTTTTTTCTAATAAGTCTATTTTTATGGACAAAAAACAATATTGAATTTGATGAAGTGAGTGGTAAGAGAGGTAGGGGTAGACCTCTAGGGGGGGGGGGGGGGGGGGTAGGGGTATCAAAGATACCGGAGGAAGGTCACGTAAATAGCATGAGGACCCTCTAGGCATGTACGAAGAGGTTGATGACAGTGGACGACAATGAGGCGAAAGAGGTATATAGAGACCGTAGCGTTTGGCGCTCCGTTCTCTCTGACTACCCCTCGGAATAAAGCGTGAAGCTAAGTTAGGTTTAAAATAACTTATTCCTCCGAGTGTCCATTGAACCCACAATTATCTTGTTTATAGTAGCTGTGCTAATGCAGCACTATGGCCTTAAGCTGGACGGCTTACAGTGTTTTTATATTTTTAAATAAATCAACCAGCTTCAAGCAGAAAGTAAGATAGCTCGTTTTCCACTTTCCGTTTAATTCTGGAGGCACAGTTTGTTGAGTGAGAGATATTTTTTTTAAAGAAAAAAAAAACATACAAACTTACATATAATTCCACATAAACATAGATAAACACAGTTAGCTATCATTGTATTCTCACTCGGAGGCAATATATCAAATGCACCAAACTTCCCGTCCAGCGGTCGCTGAGTGCATCTAATGAGCGAGGGTGTGGGCCGCTGCTTCGAGGGACGATTGAAATGTTACTTAATATTTGAGGGTAACTTTTTAGTTCCACTGGAATTTCTAAGCTATTACTATACTGGTACTATGTTTTTTTTATTGTTTATGTCAACAATATATGTGTATAAAAATATATGTAGCAATTTCACAAAGAAAGTCTAAGGCAATTGACACGTACTTTTTTCTTAAATAGATTTTCATAACTTATGTTTATTTGTCCATGATCATAATTTTCATAGTTATGTTTTAAAATTTAAATTTAGCTTAATTACTCTACCGTGACGCAGTAGGGCAGTGTTTGAGTGCAAAGATAGTTGTGTATTTCAATTTTATCTCTAAGAAATTTTGAATTCTTCACTATAGTAGACAAAGATATTGGTGGCGTTGAGTTCAATTTCGGCGCCACTACACTCGCAGTATCTTCAATAATGGCTGATGTCGAGAATGGAATATCTGAACACTAGACTTTTCTGTCTATCTTAATATATAAAAAAAAACTTTAACAAAAGTTATATATATCTTTTACTATTTGTGGTACTATGCCCTTAAAGTGGGGATAATGACAATGAGTTTCCAAATTGTTTCGGTTTAAAACCTTTTTATTTTTTGGTTAGAGATAATGTAAAAGAGAACCCTTCAGTTGCCACATACTATATACTTATCCGTTTTATAGCTTTCATCTCACATATAAAGGGTCATATATAAGCATAGAACAAACTAAGAGACCCTGGTGTTTAAATATAATGTTTTGAACTTTCCAGTCATTGTAGTGAAAATATAAATAACAACAGTATAATTGACAATAAAATTTATCATTTTCAATTGACATTTAAATATACATATATCAAATGTGAGAGCAGAGTTGTTATTTGCAGTTGATGAAAAAATATGTATGTAGATAATCCGGCACAATTTTTTACCGTCACCGTCCCTTTTATGTCAATAAAAATGGTCATTGTATTTTTTTAATGTACAGTTAGTTTTAATGAATTTTCGTTTGATCTTAAAAAAAAACAAACAATTCGAGCAACCGTTAGTGGAGTAGCTACCTGTATGATAAATTCGATCCCGGAACATCATACACTTGAATTGTGACATATTTGTTTCTCTTGAAGAACTGTCATGATATCATTTGTGATGATTAAAAAATATTGAGACTACTTTTTCTAAGTCCCAAGTTTGGGGACACAGTGGGTTGCGACCATTGAATCAATGCTGTAAATACAACAACTGTGGGACGTTCTCATAAGAAGACAAAGCGCGTGTCGACGCGGTGCATAGGGAACGGAGTGTCTTAACACTATGTCATCAACTGGCACGCTTTGAGCGCCATTATAAAAAGAACAGAACAGAACACTATGTTCCCTCAGCCTACACCGTTAGGTGCGGGATATAGCGTGAAAGTAGAAAAAAGTATATAAAAATACCTTTTAGGATATTCAGAATATCATTATAAAAATAACACGTCATTAGAACAACAATAGTAGCAAATTTAAAATTTTAAACAATATTCTCCATTGTTGAAAAACTCATAAATCTCATCGGAATGTAATATAAAGGTCAGAAAATCCTGTAAATCTCGGCTATAACTTATTTATAACTCAACGCCGCCAGTCGCTTCCGTGAAAGCCGTATATCATCTTGGAATCCTTTAGAACTTGTTAGTAGTACGCTTATATTTTCTTTTCAAGGAAAACTGAAAAGTAATATAATGGGTAAGAAATGTATACGTACATACTATAAAATAAGATATATTTTTGTATTCTTGTCGTTGTTATATTTTGAGACTTTTTTTACTATTTTGTGGTTGATTTTCTTTTCTATTTCTATATTTGAATTTTGTTTTACTACGTCGAAGTAAAATCGGAGGTTATAATTTTGACCGGTATGTATATCTGTTTGTTATGTTCACCTGTTACCCCGTAGCTAAGGATAGCTTTCGATATCTATTCTTATTATTCTTTCTCTCTTTTCGTATGTTAAAATATGTTGTCGTGGCAGAGTAAGGAGAGCGTACAGTGCAAATGCGATTATTGTGGATTCCATCTCCTTATGGAGTAAATAATTATTTCCATTTCCTCGGTCTGGTTAACAAAATGAGGCGTTGAGTTCCAACACTCAACATGCAGTCCGGGACGAAAGTTGCTTGAAACTGCTTCTGTTTTTATCTAACTATATTTTTTCTTTTTACATATTAAAATAATCTTTAAAAATTTTAACACGGATTCTTAAAGAAACTGTAACTATCTTGTTGAAATCGACTTTGAGAACATTTTACCAGTTAATTTTAAATTATATAATTCATATAATAAACCGCGTAACTTGAGCGCAGTCGTGTTGCTGCAGAGAGATGCGGCAGATGTAGTAAGAATTAAGGGGTAGAGGTTAAGGTCATATGAATTATAATTATATATTAAAATACATAATATAATTTATGAAAAAACTAAGTAAGAGTCGCGAATCGCGTATGAAGAGTTTCGTCCATTATGTATAAAAAAGATCGAAAAGAACATCTGTTATCTGGAAAGCGTTTAATATTTACTTTATTATGTTTTATAGTATTTATTATTATTGTGGTAATAGAAATACATCATTGATTTTTTTACAGATATTTTCTTAATATAGCGAGCGGTATTGAATAGGCCGACAGAACATGGGAACCCAGTGTTAAGACACTGCTTTCTCACAACAAACACTTCCCATTATTACTTTCCTTCGAAATTTATAGTGTCTTAAGTGGCGGAACTCAACGCCGAGTATGCCACATTACCAGAGCGAAAAAAATTAAAATATGAAATATTTCATTTTCTACAGTGGGAATTGAACTACACGTTTACACTCGCACGCTTGTGCCCCCATACTACCACTGGCCTCAATCTATCCTTAATCTATTCAAATGCTTGTGCAATGTACATACAAGCTACAAGGCACAACCTGGCTGACCCAGATTTTTTATTTCAGTAGAGAGAATGAAATTGCTCGTAGTGGGCTCTCAGTGTATTTTATTTTTACACGAAAACACTTTTTATTTTCATATTACTGTATGAGGACTGGATAGAATGATATGCTGACTGCTATTATTATTTTATGCTGATGGAATGGCATTTTTACTGATATTCTGCTGGGTTTTTTTAATTTTTTTCACTCGCTCTCGAGTTCTTTTTATTACACAAACTATAGTTGAGTTTTTGTTTTAATATACGGTTCGTTTATTATTGTGATGTCTTATAGTATGTTATTGTAATTATAGAAATTGTTATATAAACACAACAGAATCTTTATTAAGTTTTTGGCTTTTATTTTAAGATCGTTTAAATAAAATTAGAACATTTATTTTAAAATAAGTTTTTCTTACATAAATGTTACACAGTACATTATTTTTCTGGAATTGTTTTGATAAGGTCACCACTTTCCTTTGAAATTTGAGACATTGTGTGATTAACGTAACTCAACGCCGCACTTTGTCTTAGAAGATTGGGACATCATTTGATTCCCACTCGAAAGAATTAAATATTTTATATTTTTATTTCTTCGCTCTGATAAACAGGCAAAGGCCGGCGTTGAGTCCCACCACTAAAAACGTAAAGTCTCAAGAATATTGCGGAAAGAGGGGAATAGAGTGTCTCAACACTAGGTTTCCTCTGCCTCCCCTGCTATATGTGGGATACAGTAAAAGCTAAGAAACATACTAGTAGCTCTTTATGCTATATGCAAATGATTTAAATATTATCCTTCTCCGAGTATAAACTTAGAACCATCACGCTAACAGTAGCACGGTGCCATGAAAAATTATTAGTAAGATTCTATATTAGTGGAGTGGACGGCCGGCGTCAGGCCGTCTCGCATGGCAATTTGATGCATCGCACCCCCTGCGGACATCCGGCGACGACATCCGCTCTGTTACTGTATTGTCTCTGTACCTACAATACAATACGTATTGTATATTGATCGTTGCTATATTTGTACATATTGTTGACTAGTGGGCCCGTGCGGGGCTACGCCCGCTTGAAACAGAAATATTAATAAAGAAATTGAAAACTAAAGATTCGGTCACTTCAGTAAAACAGTTCTATAAAATAACTGTTACGGCAATTAGCAAATTTGTCTTTACTAACTAAGTACTTTAAATTTATATAACTTTTTTATTTATGAACCGATTGTATTAAAATGAACCCTATATTTTCGGAAGCTTCCCAGAATCCAATGGTGAAAACCGCCTCTAAATCGATTAAGCCGATTTGATTTTTTGAAATTAGCGATAACAAACGCACAGACAAATAGACAAACAGACAAACATTTTAAAAATGTTTTAAGTTCTATTACGTTAATAAAGGTTCCCAATAATATATTTTTTAAAAATCTTCCAAGTACAGATACTGACCTCTTACGATTTTATACAAGTATATAGATTAAATAGGGCAGATAGAAGGTTTTCCTGTAGTAGGCACGAGAAGATAATAAATAATTAAGATTAAAATTAGGCAGCGTATTTTGAAAAGTTTTCTAAATCTAAATCCATTCAGCAGTTTTGCTTTGTTTAAAGTTACGCATTGTCCAAATAAACCCAAGTGGCATTTACATCTAAAACTGAGTGTAATATCCATAACAAATTTATGTATATATATTAAGCAGCAGCAGTTACACGAGTGTGATTTGCTGTGAAACGTTACGCTTCGCCCGCGCCGAACTGAACTGACTGAACTGACTGGCTGAACGCTCCAACTAACAAAGTCAGTCCTGTTCGAGGCGAATATTGTGTCTCTTGAGAAACTTTGCAGTAACTTAGTAATGGTGACGACGTTTAGGGTGACAAAGAAATTTAATGTCGAACCTTTTAATTTTTTTAGGTTCACGATGTATTTCCATTAAGACCTTTCCATTCCATAAAGTCAATAAGAACCAGAACGGAGAAATCAAAAAATCTTATATTTACTTTCCTCGAATTGGAATTGAACCCACAATCTGTAGCGTTTATAGGCCCAAACATTTTATTATTACCTACTATTATTATAAAGCTAACGAGAGCTTGGTCTTCAAATAAACTGGTTGGCTGGATCGTGACTCATAAAATTGAAAAACAGTCAACTACGAGTCGGATTCGCTCGTCGAGTGTTCCATACTAATTTCATGATTGTAGGTCAACAGGAACATGACGTATAAAAGTAGCCAAACTTAGTTTTGCTGGCATTTTCAATGGTATTGAACGAGATCAAGCAAGTTTTAGTATATTTAAAATGTAAGTTCACGCTTATTTGTCCTTTAGTCGACTGTGTGGACAATAAAGTGATCCTGTAAGGGTTCTGATTTTTTTAAAGGAACGAAACTATAAAAAATATAGTAGAATTATAAATCTACAATAGATTCGCAATAAATTTAAAAGATGACAGGTTTGTATAATATGTCTTATAGTGAGTGATTGATAATTCAACAAGTATCAGGTTTTTTTTTCTTTAAAAGCAATTTAGTTGAACGCGCAGGTTGAGGCTCAAGCCCAAGCTTCTCGAGGAAATGAAATATTTCATAATATTTTAATTTCTTTGCAAGTTTGAATATTAATATTAGGTTCCCAGGTATCCTCTGCCTACCCTGCTTTGTGCGTGATACAGCGTAAACAAAAAAAATCTCTACATGAGTAAAAAAAACCGTTTCTTACATAGATTCAATTTTACGACTCTTATCGTATAATTTGTACGTCCTCTTGTATTTAATTATGGAGACTGCTTTTTCTAATGCTGCAGTAATAAATCAATCGTCCAGCTCGGCTTTTATCCGCAAGATTTTCCGACCACTTACTTGGGCATCTCTACCTTTTTTATACCGTCCGTATCTGGGAGAGATGAGCTACGAAATTTTAGAGTTGGCAATGTATTTAAGATTTTGATTTTTATTTTTCGTTTTTATAACTTTACGCTGTATCCTGCGTATGGTAGGGTAGGGTAGGGTAGGCAAAAGGAACGTATAGATAGTAGATACTACGATTTTTCGTCATAGACATTCCGCCAATTTTGTTCAGACCGGTGTTTTTCAGATAGGTGTTGAACTAAACGCCGTGCTGCGTCTTGTTAATAGAGCGAGGAAATTAAAATGTTTCATTTCCTCGAGTGGGTGTCAAATCCGCGACCGTCCATTACAAACAGAAGATGTGGGGCTTTATATTTGTCGTCTTAAAATTTTATGTTTTTTGTTGATATTTTTATTTATGAATATCAGATGTTACGTACATTTTTTAGTTTTTTTTTATTAAATATATGGTTTTCTATATTTAATATTAATAGTATGTTGGTGGTGCTAATATTATTTTATATCCAATTCACTAATTAAGATTTTTGATAGCTTTATGTCTACATTTAGCGATGCATAGGCTATTTTTTTGAACATCGACATACCTAATAGCTACTATTCATAAAAATTTAACTTATTTTGTTAATATTAGCAACCAGTAGAGCCAATGAAGCCCTTTACGTAACTTATACTAGTTATTATATTATATAGATTTTTGACTTGCCAAATTAACGAAGTAAAACTAATAAAGAAACTATTTTGCAGTATACTTTTAAGTATATATTTCAACATTGTCTGCAACAAAACTAATATGAACCTCTATCCCATTATAACTCGCGGTCCGGTAAGTATGTCCGCGTTAGTGAAATAAATGGAGTTCCCGGGATGGATGCCGCGCGCGCCTTCTCCCAAACCCTTAAGTGTAAGCCCAGGTATTCAACGCTTTTGGCGACCTTGTGTCTTATAAACTTTCTAATACCTTACCTCAAGTGTATAAATACTTTTAGATAGGTACTTCTGAGCAGTAACACACAAAACAGCAGATATTTTATTTTGTTGGTTTTTTTATCTTATCAGTCAATTAATCAATAAATCTGACCCTTTTATAAGATATTGCGTGTTCAGTGACGGAACTCAACGCAGTGCTCTGTCTGAGTGTGTTAACGAAAATAATTTTGATATATATTTAGATATGTGCCGAGTGGGAATAGTATCACACTACATAACACATCTATCGCGTTCCTGAGTAGGCGCTGTCCAATGCAACTTCGGCAATCTCTGCGTCTAATATGTACGTAACGTAAATAGACACAGTATGTGGATTTATTAATTATAGCAAACTCGACTTTGATATCGTTGAAGGTGAAAAAGGTTTTCAGCAATAAATATAAGAAAAGAATAAGCAATTTCTAAATTAATTAATACAGACTACTAAAGGTTATTATATAAATTCTTTATAAGATTTGAAGTTATATTTTTATATAAAAAGGTATTACTTTTATATATTAAGTGAAAGTAAACAAATACAATCAAAAGTATTATAGGTAATCTTACATGCGGTATATAAATTGAAAAATGTTAAGGCGTCTTCGTCAATTAATTAAACAAGGGAAGGGCTTGTCCTAAATAATATAAAGGTCGTTAGGTACGAGTGCCCACGAAGCGTCATTATCTTCAGACCCTTGGGTGGGTTTCTTCTTTTGGCGGAAATATTTATTTATCAAATTGAGACTGATATGACTATAGACTATATATTTTTAATAAAAATATTTTTTAAGTGTGGCGCAGCGGAATACTGTAAATGCGTTGGTTGTGGGTTCGATCCCCATTTGGGGAATTATTTTGGCATATTTTGAACCCGCCTTATGACCACCTGAAAAACCATAAAACTACTTTACACAGAACTTTTAAAATATAGTGGAATAAGTGAATCTTAGTTATGTTTCAGCAGACATATTAAAAAGTTAATTTATAACTTTCGATATTTCCACATTTCATTATTGATTCTTCTGGTTTTTTAGTTATCAAGATTTTTTTCACAGATATAAAATAACTATCTCATATACTATAAGTATAATAAGTTAGTATCATATCAAAATATAATGATAACAAAACATTAATAATATTAGATATTATTTCCGTACTAAATAAACGCTAGCACCACAACCCCAATGGCAAAGATGGTCGGTATTTCTTTTATTTTTAGGCGAAGCAATTAGAACAGAAGGTCTCAAAGGGTAAGGGGTTTGAAGGGAATAAAAATGTGAAATCACGATTAAGACGGTATAATTAAGACGATGAGTGAAGCTTTTTTTCATGGGCATTGTTTTGAAAAAGAAAGTGGTTTTTGAGATTTTCTATATTTAATATTTAAAAAAAATAAATAAAAAAGGACGTACGACGGACCCATAAGTATGTGACTGTAAAATTGATATGCACTGATAGATTTTTCTTGTGGCTACTTTGAAACTCTAAATCTGTACTACTACTCTAAAACTCTAAAAAATATCCAGAGAGGAATTATATGTAATTCGATAGGATGTTATACCTACTAAAAAGGGACATTTCAAATCCAACTAATAACTATTATTGGTAGAGAGTAGAGACACCAACAAATGTAACATATTTAAATAAATTTATAGACGTTTCTAAAAGAAATCTTTTCAGGGCAGAAACGTGCAAAATATTTACACTGATCCCGTACAAAGCGTAAAACAAAAGACATTCTCAGTAGTAATATTATTAAAACTTTTGTCTGCAACAACTTAAACTGTAGAATAATATGAAATGCTTCAAAAGCAAAAGCAAAAATGTATGTAAATTTTAAATGTAAAGTTCCCCTAATAATATGCTAATCGGTTTACAAACAGTACTTAAGAACACTTAGAGTCGCTGAAACGTTTTCAAATCATCGGATTTGCTCAAACTTGCGGAAAGTTACCAAACTTCCCTCTCACGGAGGTTATTGTTCGCAAAATAAGCGGTTTTTTTCTCAGGATCACTCTGAGAAAGATAAAGCACCTAAGTTCAAACAAATTAGGACAATTTATCTATGTGGTTTGATTTTTAAATTAATTAATTGTTCTGTTGAAAGTAAAATTTCAATGCATATAAAATACAAAGTAAAATAAAAAAAACAAACAAATATTACCTATTAACAATATTAAGAGGTTATTCGGTATATTGCTATTCAAGTCGTCAGGTTATCATCTAATATCCCAGTTGGGTGACGCTGGAGTCACCGTGCCCACTCATGTGACAAATTGCTTGTGCTTCGTAATAAACTTGTGGGTGACGATAGGATTAAAGGATCATTTGAGATATGTAGAATAGCTTACGTGGATCTAGTCAAGGGTTAAGATATGGTAATTTTTACTAAATATTCTATAATATCTTACTGTTTCCCACATATTGGGGAGTAGGCAGAGGGAACCTAAGCTTTAAGACATTTCGTTCCCCATGAACTGCCCAATTATCGACACATTCCGTGTTGAGTGGAACCTTTTGCTTTGTTATAAGAATGAGGAAATGAAAAGAATTCATTTCCCTGAGTGTGAATCAAATCCACAACACCACAACCGCTGCAAATTAAATTTTTGTTTTTTTTTGCAGTTTCACCCTGTATCCCGCACAGCAGCAGGGTGCAGCGGGAACCTAGTAACCTACTGATAAGACATTCTACTCCCATTAAAACACTTCCAATTTCTATTCCGAACGAACGATGTTACGAACTCTCAACCTGTCGCGTTTACAGTCCCACTGCTATACCACTACGTCACCACTGGCCTTATTATTAAACCATAATTAAAAAACGTGAAAAGAATCCAATCAGAAAAACACCAAAAAACGTACTTTGTTGAAAATAAGTGCTCTTACAATTGCTAAAACGAAATGCTTAAACTATTGGGCCAAAGAAACTGCTTCAAGTTGAACAATAAAACGAGTTTTGTATTAATCTCGCTGACCTAAATTTAAAATAAATGAAAATACACCAGCTATTTTGTACGCCGCATTTCAGAATGGCAAGCTGGTCTATTTTTTGTGAACTTTGACCGCCTGATTCTTCCACTCCACTAGGCTTATACGAAGTGAACTAAAAGGCTGAGTTCGACCGTATTTATTATGGAATAAAGATGTCTATTTTAGCTTTAAACACCTTTATAGATGGGGCTCTATCTAGCCTCTAGGTATTTCAGAGCGTGTTTTTTCTCTGCAATAGGACATTTTAATTTAACATAATATAAAAAACTATATGCTCACGTACATCTGCATGGATTTATGAAACGTTATAATATTAAATTAAGTCAAAATTATCTTCACGCTTCTTTATGTGTATCCTGCACATAGCAAGGTAGGCAGAGGAAACCTAGTGTTAAGATACGCCGTTCCCATTCTTCCGCCGTTCATTCTTGTTGAGTGGCGGAATTCCCCACTCAAGTGGGATTCGAATTTATTATCATCGCGTTTACTGTCAATGGTTGGGCGGCAGCACCACGGCATTCCCAATAATGCTAAAATAAAAAGTTAACCAAAATTATTATCGAGAACTTTTGCATTTGCAACTTTTTGGTAACAAAGAAGAACAGTTAAACATCATTCGAGTTCATAAAATGCGTCCATTATTTATACTGTGGAGTGATTTTTTATGTGTTCGGATGCAATTTTTATTATCAAACTTTATACAAACTTCGCTCTGATTTCGAGACTTTTCTAATATTTTTCTTCTTCTACCAACTACATATGAAGCTTCTGAAAGGAAAATATTTTCTGCAGATATATAAGAATGAGCTCAGTAAATGTTAGTTTATACTAACAATAACATTGTGATAAAACTAACAAGAGTTGGCGAATTGTTATGGATTTTGTAAAAACGTTTACTTTATTTATTAATTTAACGAGGCAAATCGTGGCGTTTAATTTTGCCACTCAACATGCAGAGCCTCCAAAAATCAATGAAAAGTGAGGACCGGAAGTGTCTTAATGGGAACGGAGTATCCTAACACTAGGTTCCTAGTTTCTCTCTGCCTACTCTACTATGTACAGGATAGAGCGCATGAGCATCAAAGACAATTTACAGTCAAACGCGGACAGCCTGGCGCTACGTCACAAGGTAAAAGTACGTAATATATAGAAATAGAAACCATTTTATTAATTATAAGCTTTGGAAATCCTCTATGTGGGCCTACATTTAATTTAAATAAAACGAGCTTTCGAGGTAATAATTTCACGAGACGGTGACGTGAGATGCCGGAATTAATATCTTAATTAGTTAGAAGCCGTTAAAGTTACAATGGAGGACGGATTTCAATGGATTTATGGATTTTGTGAGAAACTCTTCATATATTACTGTTAAATACCTATTCTGATTTTATACGGATGATAAATTAGTGTTATATGGTTACTACCATACTTGGTATACTTTGTATTGTATTTGTACACTAATGTTATAGCGTGAAATAGTGCATGTGTTAGTGGCTTATATTGAAAAAACTGTTTATTTAATTTGAACCAATAGTCTATTTGAGACACAGTCGTTGATTTTTTTTCTGGTTAATAAAAAATATCTGCCTCTATCTGACATATCTGACTCTAATCAAGACAGTTGTGGGGTCGATTCCCACGTGAGGTAATGAATTATTTTAATTTTATTGCTCTAGTAACAAGACAAAGCCCGGCGTTGACTTCTGCTACTCGACACGCAATATCTCAAAAATTAGACAGAGTGGGAAGAGAAATGCAATAATATCAAGTTCTCTCTATTTTTCCTGCTTTATCAGGAATACGAGTACAGCTTGAAGTTAAAAAAATAACACATACTAGGTACCTACTATGTTACCAGACTGAAATATATTCAAATACTTTTAAGGCTTACAGTAAACCTGAGTAATAAAAGAAAAAAAAAGAAAATAATAATTAAATTTTTTACAACAATGCAGTTAATGGCAAAGATATACTTTACCATTAACCGTCTATTGCCGCGTGAATTTCTTATAACTTTGTGCTGTACGATTCTGAGCGATCCCTTGGTATGTGCTTAGTGCGTTTGTATTTGACTAGTAACTCGAGCGAGTGGCTTGATAATTTTTTTTTATGTCTAGAATCTAATTCATGAAATAATATCTAGAAAAGTTTGTAATGCATATTTATACTCCAGGTACACATAATAGAATATCGAACAAAAAATCAAGCCAAAGGATATTAAAATTAATAGATAGATAAAAATCTTTATTGCACACTTAAAAAGATACAATACAATGAATTCTTAAAACAAAATGCACAAAGGCGGCCTACACTAGCACTAGCTTATCACGAACCTCTTAGGTTAGCAAAAAAACACATATCTCATTTAACAAAGTATATTGAGTCATATCATAGGTAATAATTATCTGTGTTAAATATATATATTCTATCAAGACGTTAAAACGCACCAGCGATGCGTTTACTGCTCAATGAGAACGTTATAAAGCGTTAAATTTGGAATTTAATTTCGTCATTCGGATGCAAAGAAGGTGTTTTTTGATGTCACCGAGAGACAATTCGGCGGGAATAAAACCAAAATACCGCTTAAATTAAACGTCTAATATCAGTAACATTCCATTTCGAACGAACGGTCTTTAGTTCCGTAATGGCGACTGAAATATTTTGTCGTTCATTATTGTAATATGCAATGGCACAGTGGTTAGTTGGTTTTTGTTGTTGATTAGGTTCGACTCAAACAGATCAAACAGATGTATATAATTCGTAAAAATTACACTGAAATGCAATAATAGAACAACTTCATGTATAATTTTATGTAGTACTTGATATTTAAGATTCTATAGATCGTCGTGGTGTTAGCTGCACAGCGTGATACTATAAGTGTGGCGGTTCTGAGTTCGATTCCTATTCGAGGGAATGAATTATTTTTATTTCCTCGCTCTGATAACAAAGATAAAGCGCGAAGTTAAGTTACATAACACACAATGTCTCAAAACTTGGGCGGAAAAGAATTGTAATACTAGGACCCTTTTGCCTACCCACGGCTTTGTTATACGGGAGACGGGGACAGCATGAAGATTGCAATTTATTTATTTACTTATTTATTCTAGATACTTTACATAAATGTATGAAGAAACATGTATTTTTATTAAAAAATATTGTCTCCGTAATAACTTTTCGTACAAAAAGTAACAAGTTCGATTCCCACAAGAGATTTTAAACATTTTATTGTTAGTCAAACAGCAAATAGCTGCAGGGAGTTTGAAGAGTCCTCTCCGAGCCACAAAAACCTCGTTTAACAGTCGAAAAATGAAAAACAATTGCAATTTGGCGCGTCAACCGTTTGAATTTGGTAGAGGCGACGAGGCGTGTGACGCGGCGAGGCGGTGTGGAGGCGAGCGGTATGCGGGTACAACGCGGAATGTGTCCGTATAGGTGGATCCTATATTATTTTATTTTTGTATTGGTTTCAATTTTGTTTTATTTAATTCATTATTTGTTTAATATATTAATATTTTTGAAATTTAATTTTGAGATCTACTTTAGTGTCGTAATTTTTTTAGTTAGATAACTAGGAAGGGTGAAAATATCATTGCTGAAATCGATGATAGATGTTTGATCAGTTGAATTTGAGAGTGTGATTTCCATTAACCCCATGTAATAAGCTTTTTTTCTAAACATGGTACGCGGGGGAAAACTTATGTTAAGACGCTCCGTCTAATTTTCAGACATTGTGTTGAATGGCAGTCTTTAACGCCGCGTTTGACTTGGTGCAAGAGAGGGAAAATGAAAATAATTTAATCTCTAAGTCGAAACCGTAAAGTTAAAATGATGTTTCAGCCACTATGCTTCCTTTAGAATTGGGAAAATAATAATGCATAATTTAGCCCCAATTTAGCTCTACTTTTCCTAACACACATGAATGAATACGAAATATAAAGATAAATAAATAATATGAATTATATAACTATTTATTAATAACCTTATCCAATATTAGTAACTCCAGGTACCCGCTTGACGTCGATACCGCGCCTGTCACTCCTGACGCACCACGCTCGTGCGCTTTTCTCAAACATAGTACTTTGCTAAAATCCCTATACATATTATAATGCTTTAAGTACCTTCAATAGCTTACTCTTAGTGTAGGGATATTTGCTGAAATCGTGTGAATTTTCTGTTAGACAATTTTGTTGGTTCTTGTCTTATTTTTTTTTGGTCTATTTTGGTATTATTGTGCAGGTATTTTATCGTGAAAATAATAGTTTCAATTTTAATCAATTATTTCTATAAAAAAAATTGAAACGATGTGTTTTTGTATGGAAATTAAAGGCTATATCTCGGTAGATTTTTAATATAAGTACATAGGCTAAATACTCAGTATACACTTATAATAAAATCGTAACTGATCGGTACATGGAAGATATATAAAAAAAACTGACAATAATTATTAATACTTTAAAGAAATATACAAGATGTATGGATTAAGAAAAAAAAAACAATATATACAACCGACACTATATGAATGATACGAGTTGAGTAATCTACAAGTTAACACTATACATACTATGAATAGTCGTCAACCCGCTTTTTGTAAGGCGTACGGTGATGTTCCAACATTGCTATAGGACCAGTTCATTAACTTTTATTGGAGCAACTACGATACTATTGTACTCTGACGGTGTGTTTAGATGTATACATTGCTTCACGACTTCCTATAATGCAAAATGTTCGAAATGCCAAAATAAATTAATATTATCTTTCCAAATGGGCAGAAAATTTGGAATATGGCTATAATTTTTTTTCTTAAATTTGCCAGCGTCATTTTGTTTCTGTACAAAAGTTAAATTATGTTAAATTATGGATAATAGAAAATATACTACTATTATTACTGGTAGACGAAGCGCGGCGCTGAGCTCCGCCCCTCAACATGAAATTTTTCGAAAATTCAACGAAAGTGGATGCAGTTTTTTTGATATATTTTTTTAATACTAGGTTGTTTCTGTGTACTACTTACTATGCGAGAAAAAGTTGCTTTTTTATTTAGTATACGGATATACAATACGACTGGGAAGTCCGGAAGTTTAGTATTTAACGTCAAATATCTCCATCTAAAGGCAAAAATATTGATAAAATATCCGTCCTCTATGTTTATCTAACAAGTGAGAATAGAATTGGAAACAATCACTTTTATTACTTTACCGCATCCCAATAGCCTTTGCGGATTCCTTAATAGATTATAAATTTTTAGCACTAAACAGAAAATTAACGTCCCATAAATGACAATGGAAACTATTATTGGCACGCAATATATCGTATTACGCCATGTTACGGCCGGTGCATTACATTTTATGACTATCGCTGTTCTGATAGCCGAATCACTTCTAGCCATCTTTGTTGTTCCTTTATGACACTTATTTAATACCTTCGAAGGTTGTGTCCTTTTATTGCTGTCTATTGGTCTAGTTTTTGTCTGCATTCCTTTGATAACTCGGTAATTTTATATTATGATTTATTGATCTGTCGTTATTTCTTGTTTATAAGTACAAAAAATATGTTATACCACTAGTTTCTTAATGCTAATATATAGAGTATAATTTAAGAGATTCTGAGATCAAATGTGAATTTGTCAATTAATTATTAATTAACGTTACATTATAATGCCTATATCAAAAGAGTGTAGGTATTGCTGAATTCTGCCACTCCACATACGGAATCTTTAGGCGAGTTTCGTCGATTGGTAACTGGGAAACAGAATTGCTTATCAAAACGCTATGCACCTGCCTATGCAATATAGGAGATACGAAATATTCAAAAAAGAAAACAGACAAAGTCAGAGATTAAATTAGTTTACGATCCTGACCGATTTGTTTATAAAAATATTAGGTATATAGTTAAAAACATTATGATTATGTAGTTTCCTTTATTATTTAAATATAGAAAACACAGATTAAACAATAATCAATCAATCAATCAAAACTATAACCGTGATATCTCAATACGGCTAATAATTTACTAGTAAACCAGCGACATAATACGGAAATCTGTTTACAAAGCCATATCGGACGTTAGGAAGGGGTTTCCGATAGTATTAATAATGCACATCTAGGAGGAACACTATTGAATGCCTCGTTCTATCAATAATTGAAGAGGGAAACTAACGGTTATGTGGCATCTAGAGCAGAAACTTGCACGGAAGACCTATATTTATGTGGTATACCCCATTGACAATTCTATGTATATAAATATATTTATAAGAATTGGAAAAAATGTTAAATACGACTTTAACTGCGTCAAATTCAAATAGTATATTTAAAAAAAAACAATAAAAAACATGACAAAAGATTTAAAAATATTCCAAAAGATAAAAACAAATGTTCAATTAGATTTATTTTAATTTGAAAAAATCTAATATTTTTTATTTTTTTTGAAAATAATCCAAAAATGTATTATCCTAAATATAAGCGATTAATCTGGTTAACATAGTTTCATTTTAAAAAAATTAAATAATCTGTGCTTCTACGATTGATTCCACTTTTATAGTATTGATGTTTGTTTTGAAATGTAGGATGATGCGATTGAGAACATGTCTGGCTCAATACAAACATACCATCAAGACAGATAGCTTAATGTAATGATAATTTATTAGTGCGGATGTTAGAAATCAATAGGTATAGTGGTTAGTGACACTGAAACGTCTAAGTTGGATTCGCTTTAAATGAAAGAAGTAGATGGACGTATTTAAGAATCCTGAACCAGAGCCAAGTATATAGAATTAAAAATAATAAAATTATTCCAATGACCATTTTCTGCACTTCAAAATACAACCTACTGGACAGTTAAACTCCATGTCGTATCTTGTCTAGTCTAGACCAAAAGATTTTAACGTCCTTGTTGTTTTTGTTGTTCACTCTGTAATAATGCGAAACAGTGCTGCCAAACCAATATGATATTTAAGGCATGTGATACGGCAAATGAAAGATGTGAACGATGTATCCACTAGAAATTTTGGAGATTTTTTTAACATTACTTATATTAAAAATCTTCTACAATTGCTTAAAGGTAATTGCGCAATTGCGTAAAATAGTAGTTTACAATACGTTAATTAAAAAAAAATAATAATAATATAAAATATATAATTCAGGTCAGTATGCAGGGGCAAAATCGTGCGACTGTAAACTCGGCAAGTTGTGAGTTCGATTCCCACTCCGGAAAATGAAATATTTAACAATTCATTTTCTAGCTCTCGATGCCTCCAGAATCGGCGAAAAGTGGGGAACGAAAGTGTTTTAATGAGAACGAAGTTTCTTCTCAATATGTTGGGAGTATCTACAGGTAAAACTAAAGAACTTTAACTAATATTTATTTACGTTCATACTTCCATTTCTTCGCTCTGGTGTAGCGAAGAAGCGTAGTCGAGGTAAAGCGCGGCGTTGAGTTTTGCATAAAGTAGGGAACGGAGTGTCTTAACACTGGAATCTTTCTGCCTACCCTGCTGTGTGCGGGATACAGCGTGAAGCTGATTTTTTTAAAAAACTGCCTTTCTTTTTATCATCATATTGTTATATCAATTTCACTTATTGTAATATCTTTTAAATTATATGTTCACATGACTCGCTTATATTGTCTTTGAGCACAAACATAATCAACGTGGATATATTACAATTCATATTGACTTTGAAGTTCCAGTAAGGTATGTAGACGCAATATTTCAGCAAGCAATTATAATTTTATTACCTTAGTACGTATATTGCTCTCATAATGTTGATAAAAAATCTACTATTCCTCATATTTTCCTTTATTTTCATAGAAGGTAAAGATTTTGATGTTATTATTAAGCTTAATTCTGACGAAATAATTAATTCTCTAACATCTGAAGCATCTCTAAAATATTTTAATACGTTGGCTGAAATTTTTGCCAAGAAGGCCGCTAAATTTTTTGTCGAAGAGGTAAAGAAAAAACGTCATTTAATAGAAAATAAGGAAGGAACCGGGTAAGTTAGTAATTTATAATTTCTTTGTATCTCGTTACTGCTTGTGCAAATAGCAAATTAGGCTGTAATCGGCTAGTATTCAAATACGTCATTTTTCACAATTGGATAAATGAAAATCATTTCACCACAATTAATAAAGTAGTAAACAAATTGACTACCTGTACCAATATCGCTATAGATATAATAATTTTGATAAATTATCTTGACAGGTCTAGTGAATTGAACGAAAGAAATAATAATCGTACGAAACCAAATATCGAGGCTGAAACTCAAGATATAATGAGTGAAGAAGAAGCATTCAAGCTTTTAGAAGAACCTTCACCAGATGGAGATAACTTAGATTTGCATGCTAATGTCGATTTTATAGAAGAATCTACAA
The DNA here is from genome assembly GCF_056956725.1 of Heliconius melpomene rosina. Taxonomy (NCBI): domain Eukaryota; kingdom Metazoa; phylum Arthropoda; class Insecta; order Lepidoptera; family Nymphalidae; genus Heliconius; species Heliconius melpomene. The sequence goes on along the minus strand of NC_140401.1, from coordinate 1,202,347 downwards.
ATAATGTTAAGAAATCAGTACCAGTGTACGGGATGATGAAAGTAAATGGTGTTTATGTCAGAAGATTTTTAGGTCATCTACGTTAAGATAACTAATTTATAAAACTGTCATAAAACTATTAATATACTTATTTTATACTATTGTGTTTTCAGTATCTAAATTTATATAAGTGTAATATTTTTGGAAAATTATGTAGAAATAAAATCTCGCAAGTATTAATCATAATTAACATATTTGTTCTATGCGAAGCGTTTCCTGATTTATAACTTCCAAACCATCTGTACCCAAATATGTATAGAAATAATTTGGAAATGCCAAAAATTTGTTATAAAAACAGTAAGCGAACCTAAAAACAAATATTTCCACAATTCCAAGAACTAGTGCCATCGATCAGGAAATTGAGAAAATCCATGGAGATGATCGCATATAATTCACAGGCTGCATGAATTATTGATGTTCGTCGCACAATGCCAGACGATATTAGATGATAAATAAACGGTATGACGCTTGCCTGTGAAGTCTAAGAATAGAATAGATACTTGGTCGGACCATTCATACTTGAACGTTCTATGGCTGTCGGGAAATTTGTGGGGAAATAAACTTTAGGAAACGTCGCTCTGAAGATATCTCAAATGGCCATTCCTTGATCCCTTATGATAATATTGAAAGATATTGTTTGGTTGTATTACATACTCGTATTTCACATTTTCTGGGTAAATAATAAAAACCTTGAGGTAATTTACTTGGTACACTTGTCCTATATTTCGAGGACTTCATTTACAGGATTCTCATAATATTTATTTTTTTCTCGGTTAAAATCTGGATTTACAAACCATCACAAAAGTTAGCTTACAGTTGACAAGACTCTGACTAACGTCATTCAAAAAGGACAGAGTAAAACACTAATATTTGTCTAAAAGAAAAATAAAGTACATATTACAAAAATACCTCTGGAACTTAAATGGTGAATAACAAAACCACACTATGTCCGTATCAGATAATGGATAATGAATTAACGGTTAGGCTTATCTACGATCTTTTTGGTATGAGCTTAACTCGGTCTGTTTGAAAATCCATTTACTAATTATTTGCGTTGCGGGTAACACTTGATTGGCATCACGGCTTTATAATTCATGATATGTCTCGACTGTTCGTACATTTTGTATGGCACCTACTACCGGTAACATTGGTATATGCAGGAATTAATTGTTGTTTTGTATGGTTTTAAAATTGTTGGATGATGTCTGTTTATGCTTGTGATAAATCAATTGCTCTAAAGTGTTGTTTTTATGTTCACTTTAGCTTTATGTGTCTATCTTTATTTAGACGGCCTATTTTTTAGGCCTTCTTTTAGTGGTAGCTAGTATTTAACCACGTAGTTCCAACTGTATCAAATTACATATTAAATATATTCCTTCAAGTCGAGAGTCTTAATTCTTAATGAGTATTTTAATTTATAGCAGGAAAAATAATTTTGCGCATTTCAGATACTTTCCCTATAGAGTATTCTACGAGAACCCTATATTTTTTTATTATGGCACTATATACATTTGGTCGGTACTCTTTTTAACTTATTATTATTTTGTTTCCTTATCATTAATATTATGTCCTTGCTTCACGACTAGCCTCAAGTTAACATTACACTAATTTTATAAATTGTTTTTGAGAACTAGAGATAGTCAATAAGTTTTTATACAATAACACTGTAAATGGAGAACCCTGTATAAAATTATTTTGTTCTCTTCACCATCTAAAGAAATCGAAAAATTCCACCACCCTAATATCAATACGTGTAATTCCCAAATCAGTTTACATTTTTACTTACACTAACCGCCTCTTATAATCCCTTGTCACTCATACTTATTCCGGATGACGTTCTAAGTGGATTAGAGGCATTAGTGTCGGATCAATAGCATGCCTTCCCTCGCTACCGGTTCTTTCCTACTCGCTGTTACGTTATGTTGTTTGTTTTGAAATCATATTTGATATTGTGTTTTTGATTTTTTGTTTTGTTTTGTTAAGACACTCCGTTCCCATTAAAACACTACGTGTGGCGCGGCGGTGCTCAAACTGCACTTAAGATTTAATATATTATCACATAAATATATATTATACCAACAATTAAAATTTATAACAATATTTGCAAAAGACATCATTAATTCCATTCACCATAGGCGTTGCGAAGTAGAGAACAAATACGAAATCAATCATCACCCTATTATCGAGCTTAAAATCGTATGCAAACATATGGACTGAGATCTGAACAAACTTCATTAAACTGAACGTACACGGGGGATAAATAGGTGCGGGGTGGTTTTTATTGAGTACAGAGGTGGAAGAAAGATAAGAAATAAAAAAGATGTTTGTTTCACTTTTGTGCAAAAACTGCTGAACGGATTTAGGTAAAACTTTACAGTAATTTAGCTTATATTTTCTGTTATAATATAAATTACATAAGAACAAAAGCTACATTTAATGTAAAGATTCCGAATAATTCGGCTTTATTATAAAAATATTTAATAACCGTTGAACATCCTATTTTTATATTTTACATACAATATATTATAACCATAGCATGCAGATTTCTACAGAACAAAAAATAAATAAAACTCGCTTATACCCACAACGTATCGTAGCGGGGACAACATTGTAGGATACTGACCTACTTTAAAACCACTCTCGAAATGCAAAGTAATGCGTATTTTTACAGCAAATACTCCCATATCCAATATTGCTACGTCTGTCGCGTTTCCAAGGCTAGATTAACTTTTCAAATGCGGAAGGAAGGATGGAGAAATATCAAATAACTAACAAGAAAATATAAAGTTACGTTCGAGCTAAAGCAAACTTTTCTACCGCAGTTAAGGCTTTGTCTTCATTTTAGTGAATATTTACTGAAATAAGTGAGAAACGTGGGTTGTTCCTCCAATTCGTCATCGATATTACCTACAAACTATGGAATCCCTAATTGAGCTATTCTATGAGCCAATAATCAGCTTGTCGCATACGTCACGCCTTACGCCTAAACACAATGGATACTCCTGGATGACTGTTAAATAATTAATACACTCATGAATAATCCTCCACATTATGCATCTGCAATGTCGTCCAACATTTAGGTGCACTACGAAACGTCCTAATTCCCATTTCTATTCGAATCTGCCGCAACGTGACACGAATCGCACGATTGCCTTTTACTGTACCACAACCGGTTGGGGCCGGTTGAAACCGGTTATAACCGGTGTGGAGCTGTTTTTAAGAAATTACCTGGTCTTTGTATGCAGCTCGTCTTTTGGGGTGTTTTAGGAAAACTTTTATTAGGGTCATTCAAGTATTTTGAGTACAAGTGTCGTTTGGGGTATTGATGTCTGTTTATGTATCTGGAAAAGCTTTTGCTTTTGATAAAAAACGATACTGTTTAACTACATTTTCAATGATACCAAAAATGCAATATGCTACAATATAAAACAAATAAACTAAAATCTACATCGACATGAAATGATTCATACAAGAATATTTCATAGGTTCTCGATTTTCCACATACAAAACTTTTAATTCCGCCCGTGTCGCGGGCCCCATAAATCCGCGAAATGAATCCCGCAGCGCTCGGCATAGTTATTAGCATAAATTTACGAGACGAAAGATCTATTTGTTTGGTCACATTCATTTTGAAAGCCTTCGTTATTTATGTATTTTTGTCTAGCCGTTGTAATACATGTTTTTATGTACTTTTATCTTTCGATAGAACGTGTAAATTTCATTATGTTGTATTGTGTGTATCTTGCATGTGATATAGAGAGGAAAAGTAGTGTTAAGACACTCTGTTCCCACGCACCGCCAAATGAGACATTGTATGTTTAGTGGCGGAACTCAAAAAGCAGGCAGGCAGGCAGAATTCAAAGCCGCGCTTTATTTCCAAGATCTGGAAAGTGAAAATAATTCAAATATAAAAAATGGATACATGCAATATTATTTCACTATATTTTTCAAGACGACAGCGCTATTTCTAAATAATTCTTAGAATACGGGCGAAAGTTTTAAATAACAAGGGATTTTTCTTTCGCTTAATTTAATCCCTTTAGAACAGCTGTTTCTAATGAACCTTGTTTAGATGAAGCGAAATGTGTAAGTAACGTCACGTTGCTTATTTGTTGCCTCGTTTCTTTATTTTACTAGATTTCTTATTTTGACGTCGTCGTGGTGTGCGAGCGTCTGTAAATGTGTGGTTGTGTATTCGATTTGTACTCGGGGATTATGATAAATAATTATGTAAAATAATAATTATATTATTATTATATTAACGCCCTTTCGCAGGGATGTAAACGTGCAACTGTAAACGTGCAGGTTGTGGTGTTCTATTGCGTCTAGAGGAATGAAAGATTTAATATTTTCATTTCTTCGCTCTGGTAACTAGGCAAGTCGAGTAAATGAAAATAATTTATTTATCCAAGTGGGAATTGAACTCACAACCATTACGTTGTTAGCCGACGGTTGTGCAACCACAATCACCTCTCAAATCTCAAAAAAATAAATACAAAATAGAAAATATATAGGTAAATTTTCCAGATAGATATCCAATTTTCCCGCAAACTTGTAAAACGTTAAAAGAAACCGTTCAAAATAGATACATAGATAGATATAGCGAATGCAGAGCGGTTGCAGATTCAACGATTTATCATTAGCTTGCTCACAATAGTCTCGCCCAGGAATGCCAATAACCGAACTATTGTACAGCGCGTGAGGGGACAGTAATGTATGGTACAGCCAAACAGCGATTGCTTTTGGTTGCATGTATATGTGGTTGTTTGGCCGTGGGTTCGATTTTTTATTGGGCTAGTTTTTGTAGGATACATATAAACTTATATATTCTTTCTCCTGGCATTAATCACGGTGTATGTTGACAGGGTCTGCCTCCCTGCATAATCTACCATTTACAGGATTGTAGTTCAACGGGAAATTAACAATAATTATAAGTTTATACACCAATACCTCGCTTTGCATCGGGCTTACGTTCCAAAAAAACATGACGCAAAATGAAACAACGCAAAGCGAGGAATTGGTGTAATAGTGTTTACCTGTTATGTAAAAAAAACCATTTTACGGATTATTTCAGTTTTCGTTTTTACAAATTTTATGCCCTATAAGTATCGATTACGCGACGAATAGTGTTTAATATATGAAATACCTATAAAATTTCAGTCTTATTATTTGTCTTCCCATTTGGACGACGCGACGTGCCATATTTCATATCCTCAGGAACTACCCTATATTTTTTTTACTCCTGAATTTCATAGAAAATACAGCAAAAATGATGCATAAATGCTTGTATACTTTCATGAAGCTGACTTAGACAATTGATATTTTCTGTGTTCTGAAGAATCGTAGACCTAAAGTTGATACGTCAACAATATCTCAAGATAGATAGTCTTAACAGATGGACAATAAAGTGATCATAGGGTGACCATAAGTATTCCGGGGTTTTCCTTTTAAGATATGGAACCCTGAAAATGGAGAATTAATAAAAAAGCTTCTTAAAAATCTCTGTTAACAAAACTACGGACAACAACTAGTTATTATATAAATTTCATTATAGATGAAATAGCAAATATCAATTTCATAAAACAAAAAAAAACATATAACACAATATAAGTATTAAATATAAAACCAAATAAGGCTGAGGTAGGCGTTCCGATACCCGAGGAACACGATATAAATTGAAAATCGCTCTATTTGAACATCAAACGACCCTTACCCTTTGTGGATTTCTTATATGATCGCACATTCTGATTCTTTGCAAGTATCTCGTATTATTTACGTCATATTATCTGCTGGAAAAGGCTTAGCTTATGATTTGTTGTCGTCATTATTCTACAGATTTGCGTTCAGCTCCCCTCAGGCATGGACGAAAATGGCCAAATATCGTTCCAAATATATAATGAAATAAATTATAAGCAAAAAATCATTTTTAGAAAAAGCTTTTATTTAAACGCTTTAAAAAGGAGAAAATAAAATTTGTCTTTTAAATTTTAACTATCAACTCATAACCTAATTGTACACAATTTATATGATCATAAAAGCTTGTCGCGCGATTTACTTGTGTAACAAAACTAGTGCTAATTTAATTATGTAAAATCTGCTAAATTTAAATTTTTAAAGTTTCAATTTAATTAAATATTGATTAACGCGACAAGCTTTTATGATCATATAAATTGTGTACAATGAGGTTATGAGTTGATAGTTAAAATTTAAAAGACAAATTTTATTTTCTCCTTTTTAAAGCGTTTAAATAAAAGCTTTTTCTAAAAATGATTTTTTGCTTATAATTTATTTTTTACTTTTTAGTTACCACTTGCTAGGTTTCTCACACTAGAGACATGTACCACGATTCCGCTTCTATGGTTAGGAATGCTGTTGACGACACTAGACCCTTCCCGATTAAGATGGGGGTTCACCAGGGCTCGACTCTTAGTCCGTTCTTATTCAATGTAGTGCAGCCTCCATGGCTGATGATGTATGCCGACGACATAGCACTCATTGACGAGAACCGACTGACGCTGGAGCGTAAAGTGAACCTCTGGAAGGGTACGCTTGAGAACGGCGGTCTTAAACTAAATGTGTCGAGGACCGAGTACATGGCCTGCGGGAGCCCGGACTCGAGCACGATCCTTATAGGTCCTGAGCCAGCCGTTAAGTCAGAAAAGTTCAAGTACCTTGGATCCGTTATGCACGAGTCTGGAGGCATTGATCACGATGTCCATGGCCGGATAAGTGCTGCCTGGGCCAAATGGCAGGAGGTCACTGGTGTGGTCTGTGACCGAAGAAAACCGCCAAGCTCAAGGGACTGATATACAAGAGCATCATACGACCGGTTCTGTTATACGGCAGCGAATGTTGGCCAGCACTATCTCGGCACACTCAGGAGCTTCACGTCACGGAAATGAAGATGCTGAGGTGGATGTGCGGCGTAACGCGGTCTGACCGCATACGCAACACATTCGTTCGAGGTAGTCTTGGGGTCCGTGACGTAGCGGATAAGCTCCATGAGCGCCGCCTGAGATGGTTTGGCCACGTTACGCGCCGGTCTAAGAACTATGTCGGATGCAAGTGCCTTGCTATATCAGTTCCTGGAGTGAGACCTCCTGGATGCCCAAGGAAGTGCTGGTTGGGTGTCGTGATGCCGAATATGAGAGCCAATGGTCTAACCACCAACCGAGGACGCAAAAGACCGCGCAAAGTGGAGTAGGTTGAGTAGGAAGGCAGACCCTGGCAATAGCCGGGATTAATGCCAGGAGGAAGAAGGTTTCTCACACTAGATGTCATATTATTTTTCTAATTATTCTCGGCAAGCCCTTTCATTTGATACCCGTATTGCAGATGTGCATAAATAATAACTATTCCGCCATCTTAGATGTTCCGCCATATTGGATTTAGAAAAACGTCACATTTTTCGAGTTACCCTCAACGAGCCTTTTCAATAGATATCCATATTGTAGAAGTAGACTAAAATTAACTATTCGGCTATCTTGGATGGTCCGTCATATTAGATTTAGAATAACGTTAGATTATTTTTCGAGTTGCTCTCAATGAGCCCTTTCATTTGATATCCATATTGCAGAATTGCAAAAATAATAACTATTCGGCTATCTTGGATGGTCCGCCATATTGGATTTAGAATGAGGTTAAATTATTTTCCGAGTTGCTCTCAATGAGCCCTTTCATTTGATACCCATATTATAGAAGTGCATTAAATATAACTATTCCGCCATCTTGGATGGTCCGCCTTATTAGATTTAGAATAACGTCACATCATTTTTCAAGTTGCTCTTAAGAAGCCCTTTCATATGATACCCGTAATGTACAAGTGCATCAAAAATAACTATTCTGTTATTTTGGATGGTTCGCCATATTGGATTTAGAATGACGTTACACTATTTTTCTAGTTACTCTCAACAAGCCCTTTCATTTGATACCCATATTATAGAAGTTCATGAAATATAACTATTCTGCCACCTTGGATGGTCCGCCATATTGTATGTAAACGTGTATACAAAATTTCAGCTCAATCGTACGAACATACCTTTCATTATATGAAAGCACAAAAAACTTGAATCGTGTCAATTCTATTGGATTTCAAGTGATGTCACATTATTTTTCTAATTGTTCTCGGCAAGATCTTTCATTTGATATCCATATTGCAGAAGTGCATAAATAATAACTATTCCGCCATCTTAGATGTTCCGCCATATTGGATTTAGTAAAACGTCACATTATTTTTAGAGTTACGGTCAACGACCCATTTCATTTAATATCTATATTGTAGAAGTAGACCAAATAGATACTCGGCTATCTTCGATATCCTCCTTATGGGATTTAGAGTGACATCACATTATTTTTCGAGTTGCTCTCAACGAACCCTTTCGTTTGATACCCATATTGTAGGAGTACATTAAAAATAACAATTCCGCCATCTTGCATGGTCCGCCATATTACATTTAGAATGACGTCACATATTTTATCGTGCATTGTCATCCAAAGTAAACGTGTATACAAAATTTCAGCTCAATCGGTTGACGATATCTACTTCAAAATTGAGCTCTAAGATTTCACCCGAACCCACATACATACATTGCAAGTTAAATAAAAGCTTTTAATATGTATATTTTTAGCGGAAATTATTAAGAGATGTAGGAACACAGTGAGTGAGGAAGAGGCAATGGATCCCCAAATAAAGAGGTAACGTGGCTGGTCTATCCAAAGATAGATTGAAAGTATAAATGAATTTTAAGTTAAAATCAAAATAGAGACTTCATCTTTATCAGTACTTTCGTCTTGTGCTTTTGTAGCTAATAGTATTCCTTTTCTATCTTTTGGCTTTATAATCCTGTGTGTCAAAAAAATAATCGAAAAAAAAAATGCCACTTTTATATTTTTGAGTATACACCATATTAAAAATATTGAAAGAATGTTGTTAAAACGCATACAAAATAACACCATATCCGCTATAGACACAAGCAAAATATTTACAAATTATTAATCAAATTGATTATTGAAAGTCACCCGTATACCCCCCCTACCATACCTAGTATAGCCGCCGGAGCGAAAATCCGAAAAACAAAATTTCACTGCTGTTGACACATTGTTATGCCCCAGCGAACAAGCATCGGTAAAAAAACGCCAAAATATACATACACATCTATTTACCAATCAACATTCACTCGGGCGATTGATTGAATGACCTACGTATAACCGACTTCATACATCATTTATTTGTATCGCAATTTTCCATGTTATGATATACATTGATGGTTTTTAATTGGGATTTTTTATTTAAAAGCAGTTTCACGCTTCTTTCTGTGTACCAGGATAAGCAGAACGAACCTAGTGTTAAGGTACTCTGGTCTACATTTTTGGCATAGTTGTCGAGACAATGCGGGTTGAGTGTCGGGACTCAACGCAGCGGTTTGTCGTCTTACCAGGACGAGGGGAAATTAATTGGTTTTTGTCATTTATAAACAATTAATTTGGAATGATGTCGATTAATTTTAAATTTAAGTTTTAATCGACCCCATTCTACCGTTTTGTTAACAGCCAGACGCCGTGACACTGCGACATGACGGCCTCAGATAAATTATATTTAAAACGGCAATGTATAACGAACTTACGTTTCACTCTGTGAATAACTGAGTTATTTTTGTTTCATATTAAAGGTTGTTATTTCATAAATGCAATAGCCCATCAAAGTTGCAGGACACTTCCAGTCTGTAATTTAAAGTTAAAACTAAAATTGTGAAGTTTGATGAAATCGTTATTTGGTATCGGATAAAATTGGCTCGAAGAGTTTCCGCGGCTACAGTTCCTACTCACTGTAATTGGTACTCGGGCAGATTGGAACTTGGAGTAGCTTCCTTCGAAGATATTTTTGTCATTTTTGTAATGACACTAAGAGTTTATTATAAAGGTTGCTTGTAGTTTAGTGATTATTTAAAATTAATTTCATATTAAACTGTCATTTTAAAAGTTGTTCTTGGATAACTTTTTACTAGAACCTTTTTATATTTGTGTTTGTTTTATTTAGTTGCTACTTAAAGTTTACATATATTTTTTTAGATGAGGTTGGGTTTTCAAGTGTAGAATATATAAAGTTGGGCTTAAGTAGTTTAAATTCGATCGTGGCGCAGGGCCACAAAGTGTGACTAAAAACGCAACTGGTTGTGGGTTCGATCCCCACTCGAGGAAATTAAATATTTCAAATTTATATTTTAATTTCGGTGCTCTCGTGTCGAGGCAAAAGTGCGGCGTTCTGTTTCTCCACTCAACACGCAATGCCACCTGAATTCGTCGGAAAGTGGGGAACGGAGGGTCTTAACACTAGGCTCCCTCTGCCTACCCTGGTGTGTGCGGAATACAGAGTAAAGCTGATTTGTTTGTTGAATTTTTTAAAATTAAACTAAATAAAAAAAATCATTCTTCCAAGTGGGAAATGTATCCACGACCATCGTGATTACAATCAGGCAGTGTTACACTACTCCGAAACGGCTTTAAAGCTAAAGCTACCAAAATATTAAATTCATTAATTCCCACAAATGTCTCGGTCCCTCCCAACAATTAACATGTTAATAACAATGGCATTAGCGAGTACTTTTACGCCCACGCATTATGAAACAAGAATAGAACCCCACATTCGAGTACAAATGTGTTATGTCGCCTACTTATTGAATTTCTTGTTTACATACAATACGTTTACAAAAGATTTTTTTAAAGTTTTTTTTATAATTTATTTAATTTATTAATAGTAATGGCAGTGTAAAATAAAATAATATCATAACTACTACTACCAATTGTGGAAATTACAAAAAGAATGAAGTACGGTAACGGTTATTGAGGTAAGTCGTGGAGCAGTGGCACAAATGTGTGACTGTAAGTACGAATGGTTGTGGATTCGATCCCCACTCGTGAAGATGATATATTTATTTAAATTTATGTTCCCATTTCTTCGCTGTGGTCTTAAGACAAATCGTGGCATTGAGTTCCGTCACTCACCGCACAATGCCTCCCTTGGTTCCCTCAGCCTACCCTGCTGTGTGCGGAATATAGTTTTTATATTGCACAAACCATTCACGCATAGCTCAAGTGGCGAGATGTGGGTCACGTTTGCTGCAGAACTGACGGACGTCGAAAATCTTAGTCAATCATGACCTAGGCAGGGTAAACGAAATGTAGGACGACTCTCTAAAATGGACTAATTATCTTGTCAGAACGATGAGCTGACAATTGACGAGAAGAGCAGACAACCGAATTGATTGGAAGCCCAACGAGGAGACCTATATCGAGCAATGGGTCAATAAAAGTTGAGGAAAAGAGAGAATGGCCAAAGGAAATGAGAGAATGAACTTAATATTTCTTTTTTTTCATTTAGATTAATACATTCTAATTTTATTATTTTTATTAATAATAAAAATTGTTTTTAAAAAAATTGAGCCCCAACAAATAAAATATATATTATGGGCAAGTCTAAGCTTCCTGGAAGCTGGAAAAAAAATAATATTGCTTGGAGATGCACCACAATTCTTCAATCGTAGCCATTTTATTCGTAATCAAAGTATAATAAAACACACACAAAGCACTTTATGACGGGCTCCAGTTTTATGGAGTTTTTGTGGCGGCTTATCATTTTTCACATAAAAATGTTTTAATGATACCAGCACTGTAATTTTATAGCTTTCAGCTGTTATGGTCGCCTCTATACTTTGGGATGGGTGGAGGTCATGTACAGACATATCATACGGTAGTACGATATATCGATGCTTTTATTTGCGTAACCTAACACCGCGCTTAGTTTTAATTATTATTTTCATTCAACACTCAAACATTCGGCGAATCAATGTAACATAAAGTAATCATTTGTAGCATTTTAGAAGCTGCGGGTCAATACAAATTAGAGGTAATATTATTAAATGACATAAAAAATATACAGTAATTTATTTCCATCCCCTAATGATGTCTAATTTTTATCAATTTACCGGAAACAAATAGCGCGACGGTCAGTGAGATTAATGATATTTTTATTCAATGAATAGACTTCGTTGATAATAGAATTTTAGTTTTGATAGATTGTTTCATTATAAGAATAGCTATACTATTATTACAAAGCAGACGAGTTTGTTTGGTTGAACGCGCTAATCTCTGGGACTACTTGTTTGAATTGAAATACTGTTTTTTGTGTTTGTACATTTATGCAAGAGGGCTCTTTTTAGCTTCATGCTGTGCACACAGCAACAAGAAATGTACAACTTTATAAATAAATTGTATAATATAAATAATTGAAATAAATAAATTGTAACTTTATTTAAATACATCAAAGTTCGAAACAGGTGAATTCACATAAACACGACTCAAAAAGGAACGTTATTAAAAAAGAACCCAAATACTTAGTATTTCCTTATAGAAGAAATAAAATCTTAGGGGTGCATAAAATAACAATGTTTCGTCGATCTTTAGATTAAGTCAGGTGGCTATAGAAATACTCTTTTGTATTTCTTTTGCACAAGTGAAAACGTGGGCAATGACTTTTTATTGCTGGCCCTACGTGCTGTATCTGAACATCAAACATCGTTACTTTGCTTTGAAAATGTTTCGAAAAGCGCTAGATAAGCTCTTCGAGTGTATTGGTACATCTATATGTATATAAAAGTCTTCTATAGTTGAGTGAGTGATAATCAACGCACAAGCACAGCTTAGTTGGTTGGGGAGTGTAGGGGAGTTTATCGTATAGTATAGTATATTATATAGTTTTATTTTTTTTAGAGAAACAAGATAAAACGAGATTTTTTTGCAACGGCTTAAAGTTCACGCATACACAAGCCAAAAATTTAAACTCGTAAAAAGACATTGGAAAAGATTAGAAAAAAGCACGGATGAGAAAAAAAAAAGTTTAGTTCATATGTTTTCATATGTATTTACTGAGATAAAACCCATCTACCCATTGACATTGACGTCTACATCATTATTCACTTGTAATATCAAGAAAAAGGGTAATTATGAAATTGCGTAGACTCCTTACCACATGGCCCCAGAAAATATTAGTTATGTTATCCAAAGACTTCTGGTTTTCATCACGACAGTATATTAGTAGCTTATCATTTGGTTTTTTTGTATTTTTATTGTGTTCTAAGTAAAACTTCAAATTTTTTTTTCTAGACGTTGTCTTATGACGTTATAAGTATATAATGTACAGAAATAGAAATCAGAATTAAAAAAATCTAATATCAAATAGATATAATTAAAATACTAAAGGGTATAATTAATTTTTTTAAAGACTGCTCACTTAAGAAAATCAATACGGGCTAAAATAACAAACACAATTAACCATGCTACAACCATACTGGGAAAAAAGAATTATTTTTTAATAACTCTGAATGGAAATCGAACTCACACTTATCACGTCGATCATCATTTGATATGCGATACACAAAGATTGCGTTAATTAGTAAATATTAATAAATATTAAAAATCGTTCGTCCATTTCAATCGTATGATGCCCATTTATTACGTCATTCAATTCAATATATCGCGATTCAATAGCTCTTATCATATATTTTCGCTCAAATGGACTCCAGGAACCTATTTACTGAGAGGTAATGCTGCCATCCACTTAATTTATAGCTATGTTTTATATAAAAAGCTTTTTTTTTTAAAATAAGCAGGTAATAAAAAAATATTGGATTAAAAAGTAGTGCAACTTCGTTTGCGTTTGCGTGTACTATAAAACGTAAAATCCTGTTGTTCGTGTTCCGATTAAAATTTTAGGGAATCCTATTATCTCCCTGGTGCTTCTCTATTATCTCCAAGGAAACTACATATAAAAAATCAACGTTGTATGCTGCGTAGTTCCGGCTGTGTGTTGTATCTTAGTGAATTCTGTAATATATTCATATTCTCGCTCTTAACACTAGGCCCCCAGGCGTGAAGCTAAATAAAATAATTAAACAAAAGTGTCTCTGAGTTCATATTGAGGTCGTTTGTGTACATTCAGGTTATTCAGAAATCCTAGTTGGACATTTCAGTCTGAGAGTGAAGGAGGACGGAGTCACTCGTCATTAAGTATGTTGTAAAAATAACGCGTGATTTATTTTTATCGATAAATGTTGGATACGTAACAATGATAACCGGAGGAATATTTTTGACATGAGGTCATCTTGGGGGATAAATGTTTTTTTGTTGTTATTTTCATCGAATCTTCGCTATACCAAAGCTAGATAGAACACAAGTTTACTGGATGGTAGGCATGAGTGATAACGAACGCCAGATGCACGCCCGATGCAGTCTCCTCTCTTTGAGGATGCGTTATCGAAAATTTAATATATCAGAAAGGTTCGATGTAGTAATCCGATATATTCATATACATACCATATAGGGAAATATATAAAACTGAATATTTTATTGCATATAGATTTTTCTTTGCCAACTAAAAGTAAGTCAAATACTGGGTTTTTAGTTGTTTATTAGATATTTTTCATCATTGTGTATGGTAGAACCAATATTTTTTTCTTAATGAATAAATGGGAAACTGAAAAATAGATTTCGCTAAAGGGAAGGTGTAGTTTTATTTTTGCAAATACCCACAATGAATTAACAATGCACGGCGTTGAGTACCACTATTTTACACGGAAATTAATTTTCTTTAACCTTGTTATATAGGATGTAAATTGTGTAGAAAATGATATTTAATTTGTTTCTGTATTTTTATCATGTGCAGTTAGTATGTAATCGAAACTGACACATTTCATTTCAAATTTATATAAATAATCTATACTAATATAATAAAGCGGAAGAGTTTGTTTGTTTGTTTGTTTGTTTGAACGCTAAGATCTCTGGATCTACTGGTCCGATTTACATTGTTTTTGTTTTGTATAAAAGCTGCATTCTTCAGAAGTGCTATAGGCTATATAACATTACATTATACATATAAACTAATATATTTTAAAGTACTTTCTAATTTGACATGCAATTTATTCTGCCATGTTAATAACAACCGTCGCGTCGCTACGCAACCGTTACCGCGACATTTTGATATTGATCCTTATGAAAATAAATATAATAGTCACTTTTGGCATTTTATCTAGATTGAAATTATAGTTTACTGTATAACATTCTAATAAATAATTGAGGAGATGTCACTGATTCCAAATGACCTAGCCTACGGGCGGCATAGTATGACCGACGCGAACGGGCAGATGACGTTGACAGTTTTAAAAATTTTCATACATTTTCGAACTATTGTTAATTTTTATGTAATTATTTGCTGTTTATAATTAATTTAAAGTACACTTTGGTTCTCTTCTTATTTTATTTGATATAGCCCGCTAAAATTATCCTATTTAATAGAGAGAAATGTTTAATTATTTCGTAGAGTCGATATCTATGTACGCACGCACGGAATACTTTAGGTACTTTTCCTAATATTAAGAAATACCTATCCTTTAGTTACTTTTAATCCTTTTGTTGGTTCATTTCAATAACTCAGATAATTTTTTCTAATAATATGTATCTACTTATTATTCTTTTTAATTATTTAGGCCTATATTTCCTTACTAATTCTAATGAAAATTGAAAATAATTTCATGAATATATTTAATAAATATCCTTATGGTTGAAGCAGGCGTAGCCGCGTCCGGGTCCACTAGTACAGGATATAGCGTGAAGCTGAAGGGCATTTTTTGTTTTAGTGATTATTTACGCTTGACTACATAGTAAATGAACCAGATCTAGTGTTAAAATCTAGTGTTAAGTCACTACGTTCCCTATTTCGTGTTCGATGTCATTCGTCATTTCCAAAATTCCATCCAATAGCAGATCGAACCTATAATCATTGCATTTACAGTCACACACACTCCCTCCGCGCTACGATGGCCTTAATGTAAAATTTATTACTGCTATTTCACTTTTAAAACATAAAATTTACAAGTTGTAAAGGCTTTCAGTCCATCTCGCCGGACATTCATTAGTGTAATGGATTACAGGACAAGGTAATGCATTCACGATGCTAATTTTTAAAGAGAACTATTTGTTCCTTTTCACATTAATGCTTGGAATTTTTCTAGCTTTTTTTTCAATGTTTGTAAAATTTTTGTAAGCAACTAGCTAGGCATAAGTTTTTTCTGTTGAATATAATATTTAATGTGTAGGCATCAGCTTTGAATATACGTCATTTATGAAGTTTTTGAATGTAGATTTATGTTAATGCGCCCTAATTTCTTTTTTGTTTCGAATTTGTAGAGAAGAAAAATATTTATAGTATTGGACTCTATAGATATAAGGTTTATAGCAAACAAAAAATTCTATACATTATTTGTGTTAGTAGCGTTGAATTATGCCATTGGCGGAAAGTGGGGAACGGAGTGACCTAGAGGTATGTACCCCATAATATAAATATAATATGCTGGGTACAGTATGAATATTATACTATAAGTTTTTTTAAATGACTTCCTTTTCCAACTCCACCATTAAATCTAAAAAAAAACCTAACTGAACCAAATTTCATTAAAATGATATAAAACGTCTACAAAGAAACAAAGTAGATAGAGATTGTAACGAAATAAATCCTTTAAGGAACTCCCACATCAAATCCAGTCTGACGGTAACCCTTCGGGAAATCCATTGCATCGATTTCCTGACTTAAATGTCAATATGAGGTATATTGTGTACGTTTGGTGAGTATTAGCTTTTTACCCACGATTTTATATTGATTTTGGGGTTCCGTATATGACGTAGTTAAATGTTATTTATTATGTAGAAGATATATTTCTTTATATATTTATATTACAGTACACTTATTTATTACTAGCGGCCCGCTCGCGGTTTCACCCGCGTGAACAATGTTATTATTAATTTCTGTCTCCATGACTACGTCCTAATGACGTCTATGCAAAATGTGAGACTCCTAGCATTTGTAGTAACGAAGTTTCATACAAACTTTCAACCCCAAAAACAACCCCTTAGAAATCGAATATTGCAAATTCCCGTCTTAGCGAGCACCTACGTCCTATAAGTAACTCCTATGCAAAATTTGAGATTCCTAGCAGTTGTAGTTTCTGAGATTTCGTGATGAGTGAGTGACCTTTCGATTTTATATACAGGGTGTCCCAGGAGCCAACGATAAAACGAAACCAGGTGATAGACCAAGTCGTGACAGTTATGAGAAAAATATAAAAAAAAATCTTTGTCATGTATTTTTCATATTATATTGATTTTAAAAAATATCGGAAAAACCGACACCCTGTGATGGTTTTTCACGTCCCTGGACTACAAATATTACTCTTTCTTCATTTTTTTTTCTGTAATGTAATCATGAGTAACCCTTCTGTGAATTACAGTTAAAGATTTAAACATATCTGCATCAGTTTTCAATAAAATGTGGTGTTTTTGCCAAACATTAAATTCAAAATATTTACTACACCCAACTTGAACCGACTGTACTATAAAAAAAATGTACTACACTGTTTTTGCAAGTAACTTTAAAAGTTGGCGCATTTAATCTGGATTCCGAAATGGTACGACACTTGCTGGATTCCTTCTTTGTTGAAGAGAGAAAAATCGAAATACACGATAATCGGGATGACGTTCAGCTTTTTGGTATATTTTCCGATACATTCTAGCTGCAGCATTTGCGTTACATAACCATTCTCCATGAATGAAATGCATATTGGCAATGTGTCAAAGACCGAGTATATCGCCTGCGAGACCCCGGACTCGAGCACTGTCCTTATAAGACCTGGGTCCCCATCCCCTAAGTCGGATAAGCGTTGCCTGGGCTAAGTGTTTAGTTTAGGGAGGTGACTGGTGTGGTCTGTGATCGCAGGATACCGTCCAAACTCTTATCCGTCTTATAGAGATCGTGATCGATGCCTTCAGACTCGTGCATGACGGATCCAAGGTACCTGAACTTTTCCAACTTAGGGGATGGGGACCCAGGTCTTATAAGGACAGTGCTCGAGTCCGGGGTCTCGCAGGCGATATACTCGGTCTTTGACACATTGCCAATATGCATTTCATTCATGGAGAATGGTTATGTAACGCAAATGCTGCAGCTAGAATGTATCGGAAAATATACCAAAAAGCTGAACGTCATCCCGATTATCGTGTATTTCGATTTTTCTCTCTTCAACAAAGAAGTAATCCAGCAAGTGTCGTACCATTTCGGAATCCAGATTAAATGCGCCAACTTTTAAAGTTACTTGCAAAAACAGTGTAGTACATTTTTTTTATAGTACAGTCGGTTAAAGTTGGGTGTAGTAAATATTTTGAATTTAATGTTTGGCAAAAACACCACATTTTATTGAAAACTGATGCAGATATGTTTAAATCTTTAAATGTAATTCACAGAAGGGTTACTCATGATTACATTACAGAAAAAAAATGAAGAAAGAGTAATATTTGTAGTCCAGGGACGTGAAAAACCATCAAAGGGTGTCGGTTTTTGCGATATTTTTTAAAATCAATATAATATGAAAAATACATGACAAAGATTTTTTTTTATATTTTTCTCATAACTGTCACGACTTGGTCTATCACCTGGTTTCGTTTTATCGTTGGCTCCTGGGACACCCTGTATATAGATTATACTACTTTAGTATTTAATAATGATAACCAAAACAGGGATTGCGTATCCAACCCATATGCCACTGGCAATTGCTAAATATCTCATATCCAATATTTTTTTGGCGAAAACGAAAACATATTTGTATTTTAAATGAATATCAAATATATTCTGAGTTGAATTTGTACCCACAACCGTTAATTACAAGTCAGGCATATATAAATTTTACCAGAATAGTGTTACGCTAGTATTTTTTAGCTTTAAACTACGTAGAGTTAGTAGAGACCAAGATATTCCGTTCGTCGCTTTTCAGCTGCTACAGTATTGTGTGACGGAACTTAACGTTGCGCTTTGTCTTCCCAAGTGGGATAATGAAGATAATTTATTTAACCGAATGGGCGTCGAATCCACGACCCTCGTATTTATCGTGGCAAAGGCTGTCCCATAACCACGATAAGCTAAGCATTTTGAAACACGATTTTCAATTTTCCTGTTAACCTAAAGTATTTATTTAAAAAGTTTGTTTGTAAGGAGCTTAAACCTAAACATTATAGCAGGTGAAAGTTTGGCACATAAATTACAAATATAATGGCCCCATTGCGGGACACCCCGTTGTCCTGTCCCCGTTCACTTTGAAGTGTTTCTCGGGACCTTTGAAATTTTCCTTACAATTTATTGCTGAGGTCGCCATTCTATTATGAACGTTATTTTAATCAAAATGTAATATGTTGGTATTCGTGTTGGACACCATTGTTAGAAGAGTATAATATTCTGGTATCTTTTTAATAGTAAAAAGAAAAGTTGTGTATAAGTGATTTTTTAGTATAGCAATGTGCGTTCTTCGAAGAATTATTGTTTTTATCATTAAGGCTGATTTTAAATAGCCTTAATGATAAAAACAGGAAATTAACACACTAAGACAATATTACATAAATAAGGCGCTACGACTATTGCCTGGTTTAATAACAGGAGAGAAAAATCTTTAAAGAACAACGATTAATTTTTTAATAGTCCATACTGCAAAAAGTAAGAATACTTATAGGATTATTTTGTTTGTCTGTCGAGATCATTTATCTCGAGATCAAGTAGGTATGAAGCTACTTTAAATTTAATATCAAGTAATTTAGGTATACGGTCCCTGCGAGCACAGAAGGTGGTAAGGTAAGGTAGTGGCCTAGCCCTAGGTTTACCCTATACCTACACTGCCATATTCAAAATACAGAATGAAGCTAAAAATATACAACTTCCATAGGTATAATAATAATAATATTAGATGCAAAAACGCTGTATAGAAACAATTTATTTTCCCCTAAACGCCTAAGCGGTTTTGAGTTTTCGCGACAGGAACATTACGCATCGAGAGCGATTCACGTCGCATTACCATAACAGAGGCGTTACACGAGTATACCGTTTACGTGATATGTGGATCTGTTTACAATATGTCTTATCGATTTTTCTTAATAAATTTTTGTGCTATTTTTTAGTTTCACGCCTTACCACTGGCTTCAACTTCTACTTAATACAATTTAGAGTGCATGTTCACTGCGCTATTATTGAATAAATAAGTTTGAAACATTTTAAAAATCATTTTATATTCATTTAAGAACATTTTACTTCAACTTACTTCAACGTTAAAATGAATCTTTTATCTCCCTCAGGATTCCTAGTTTAGTTGTATTAATATTTTCTGTAAGCAAAACTTTACGGTAGAATTTTTAAGTTAATATTATGAAATATGGTCATATATTTTCATTACCTTCATTAGTGCATGTTATATGGGTTTTAAGTTAATTATTTATATTTTTTATTTTTCTTATTCGTGTTTTATTTGTATTCGTTTTTTATGTTTGTTATACTATTTGTATACATTTTTCCTACTTGGTAGTTATTTTGTATTATATTTATTTTTAACCTAGTGTTAAAAAAAATCCACATTCTAATCAATTCTCGGAACAATTATTGAGGAGCATTCACAATCAGATGTGCCGCTGCTCGGAGGACTTAGTACCGAATTTCTTCTTTACTCATCGTATAATTTAAAACATTCTTAAAATATTTTCTTAAATAGTAAATAAGACATCGTATGAACGTACTCCAAAACTGTTCCAATCAGATAAAAACAAAACAATACAAATCCTCAAAACAAAAATGCGTATTGATTTTGTCTCATCTGATGTTCCATTTCAAGAGTCTATTGTGTTGTTAATATCAATCTTTTTGTTGTGTTTTCACGTGATTGCCCGTGAAAGAAGCAGAAATGATTTTGTGAAAATCATTGAATTTATAAAGCTAATTGGTTTGGAGGCCTCGTGCCGCAGGCTACAAGAGTGTGATTGTAAGCTCGACAGGTTTGATTCCCGTTCAAGGAAATAAAAATAGTAATATTTCTTCGTACTGGGGTGAAAGCATAGTCTGTCACTTAACAGGCTATTGTCTCCAGAATTTGGCGGAAAGCGGAGAGTGGAGTGTATAATACTAGGCTCCCTCTGCCTACCCTGCTACATGCGTTGCTGAATGCATGCGTTCGAAGCTGAAAAGAAATAGGTTCCTTTAAGGGTGACAATAAACAACTCAATTTGTATTAAAAAATTGAACTTACGAGTATATTCATAGTTTAAACTTATATTAAATTTTTACAAGTTTATTTTAGTTTTTTAAGTTTAACTTTGTATTCCGCATTTAGCAGAACAGGCAAAAGGAATCTAGTGTTAAGACACTGCGCAGTAGCGCAAAGAGTACTCACTTCCCGACCAATTTTCGAGACATTATGTACTGAATAGCGAAACTCAACGCTGTACTTTATCTTGATATTAGACTGACGAAAGGACCTTAAGTAATTTCCCCAAATAGGAACCTAAAAATGTGGCGTTTGCAGTCAGACGCTGTATTTAAACGTACCTAATATTTCAACAAAACAATTCTATGAGTAGGTACTTTAGGTAATTTAAATTAGTATTTCATTATTTATTACAGAGTGCCATTAAATAATGATGGGAATCAGTAAGTTTATTTTGCTACGTTGTAAATAAGCAAAAACATTAAAACTGTTTGTAAGCCACAGACATAATTATTACGGAAGCGATTGGAAATTGTTACTTATTTTATTTTTGTTTTTCAGTTTTAAGGATTGTAGAAAATAACAGAAGTTCCTTCTAGTAAATCTCTAAAATGGTGAATAAAAATATGCTTACATTTAATTTACCCAGTTCAATTATAGCAATATTTTAAGTTACTTATGTAGGTACTAGAATACTATTGTAGAATGACAATCGTTTAGCTAGGAAGGTAAATATTTAAAATGTCTTGCAACGTATTTTTCACTTATTTCGCACATAGCAGGCAGGTTGGAACCTAGTGTCAAGACACTCCGTTTCGTTTAAGAGTCTTCCGTTTTCCATTTTTCGGCAAATTTTAAAGGCATACCCACTCAATATTTTAATTGTCTCGCTCTGGTATCCGGGCGCAGGCGCGGCGTATACTTCTGCAACTCAACACGCAATGCTTCAAGAATTAGAAACGAATAGAAACGATATGTCTTAGTACTAGGTTCCCATGTTCCCTTTGCCTACTCTGCTACGTGCAGGATACAGTGTAAAGCTAAAAATATAGTTTAATAAGCACGATGCCCTCTCTAACAACAATTCTGTGTGAGTTGACCGACGCCCGCAGTACCTACACTGGTTAGAGTATTGAAGCGTTCACGACAGAGCAAATAAAACTGCAGCGCGGTTAGTTAAAATTTCACGACCTCGCCCGCAGTATCCAACGAATTGTTATTCGTGCGTTATTTTCACATTTTCATTTCAGCGACCAATGTACTGAATTGTAATTAGAAGCTATTCTTTGTATGGACAACTTTGTATGAGCAGGGTGCGAAGTTTAGTGTGGATATAGCGGTTTTGTTGGGGTTTTTATTTTAGTATCGAATTTGTTGATTTGTTCTTTTGTTTTCTATAATTTTCCATTTTTTGTATCATTTTTCGCTCAGTTAAATATACATAGAATAGATAAAAATAAATCAGCTTCACGCTGAATCTGTATTGCGTGTTGAGTGGCGGAACTCAACGCCGACCTTTTGCCTCGACACCAGAGTGAAGAAATGAAAATATTTAATATTTAATTTCCTCGAATGGGAATCGAACCCATAATATGTCCCTTTCACAGTCACATAATGGTGCACCTGCGTCACCACTGGCCTAATGAAAGCTTCAACTTTATAATATCAGTAAAAATTATTAAGTATAAATAAAGTCAGATACCTAGTATACAGGTATAATATTGATATTCAATATGCTCTTCCATAACAAGTTTAAAGTAAATTTTCTCTCAAAAAGCAATTTCCTTTATTCGTAGTTGTATAAGTTAGTACTAAATTAGTTTCATTATCGCCCGTTCGCAGGTGCATCGGAACTGTTGAGACGATCGCTCCTGCATTTGTTTGATCGCTAATGAATTAAGGACGGCTAGTGCAGACAGTTTAAATACTTCTTTGAGATTAAGTTTAAAGATTAAAAGTTTGTTTGGCTATTGAGAGGAGTTGTGCTTTTATATTATAAAAATTGAAAATTGAACAAAATTTAACAAAATAAAACTCTTTATTTTTACTTATTTAGAAAACATATAAAAAAATGAATGTAGCAGGATTTGAACTCGATCCTCTTGAAAACCGACCAAGTGCTCTATAATTATATTTTTTTCCTTATGGGGTTAGATTTATATTATGAAAGTTCACTTAAACATTTTTTCGAACAAGTTCAAACTATATTACAAACTTTTAAACCATGTTAGCTTAACTTTTCCCAACTCTACACATATTTTACAAAAATTCAAGAATAAAATTAACATAATAAAGCCCTTATTAAGCCACGTTTCCCGAAATTCCTTTGTATTCGCAAATGAATTATATGACAATAACAGGAAGATTATAAGTGACTGTACCTCACAGACCAGAGCACCAGAGTACCAGCGTATCAGGTGGACGAGAATGGATTATTATCTGCACACTTCAATGCTCTCGTGTAAATTAAATGACATTTAACCAATGGTGCAAGTTAAAATCAATTATGGTAATAAATTCATATAAATTATAATTTAGTGCTCTGGTAGACAAAACGCGTGGTTGGGTTATGCTACTCAACGTTCAGTGTTTGGAAAGTTAGGCGAAAAGTAGAGGTCTTTTTCTTTATTTTACATTAAATAAATTTTAAATATTACATACAGGCTCTTAGACTTTGAAGGTAATTGTTCATTCGGTTTTTTAGCTTTGTGCGGTCGAATAAATATTAGTATTATAAATATAAAAACCATATAAGATAAAACATAATAAGAAAATACACTTTTTTTATATGGGAATAAAGTCTCTGATATTGCGGTTGTCACACTATTTAAGAATATTTAATGTATGATAAGTAATAATGTAAATTTAAATGTGAAAATAAAATTGCGACAATAAAGTTTAACTTTAAGTAAGTGAGGATTTTCGACTGTCCGAGATGGTGCTAGCTTTAATTTATTTGCAAAAATTCATTTTAACAAAGAAAACTTCAATCTAAATATAAATTACGACCAAAATCCTATACCTTACACCAAATATCAAACGTGGCGTCAGTACAAACAAAATTAAATGCACTACCAAAATTCAACAATGGCCATATAATTAGACGTCATAATTTACTGAGAACGAAACGAGTGCCCTCCATATCTCATTACACCTGAACCCTGAAGATTTCAGCTTTGTTGTTCATAATGACTACGGAGTCAAAATGAGAGGCACTTTTATGTAATTGAATTCTGAATTGTGTTTATGAAAACATTTAAATTGGGATTTCAGGATTAAATCGACTATTAGGTGGGTTTTGTTAGAATTTGTGTTTATGCAGCAGTTACAGCTTTTTGTGGTATAGCAGAGTAGGCAGACGGAATCTAGTGTTCAGATACTCCGTCTCCCCACTTTCTGTAGTATTTTCTAGACATTGTGTGTTGAGTGGCGGAGCCTATAGCCGCGCTTCATTTATATTTACGCGGATAGGAAGTATTAATTGTACAGGTGTTAGTTTCACAGTCACAGACTTCAAAGAAAACAGAATTTAGATACTTTGTTTTAACTTAATAACTTCTCAAAATAAAAAAATATTAAAAATAAATAGTTAAATTCACACTGTGAATGGAATTTTTAATAATTAATTTATATCGCCAAGAACTTCCAAACGTTTCAACAGAGTTATAAAACGAAGACGTGCATAATTATCACGTTGTAAAGTACGTCGTCGTTAAAATAACTTTACTCCTAATCAATCTTGAGGGCGGTTATTAATTCCTCTGCAAAATCACCTTCAGAGTACGAGCAAAAAGACTTAGCCCATCAAGCAACGTTGCAATTTTTGCTATCCATTACCATTTGTAATAGATTTATGCGAAGTCAAAATGTATATTTGTCTGCTATACGAGTAAAATAAAATTCAAAAATAGATTTTTTGTGATCTTTTATAAATTTTCTTTTTTCTCGCTCGAGAGATTTTTTTTATTTAATGTTAAGAAAACGTTATATTTTGTGTGACAAAATAATATGATGAAGCATTCCATTAAGTAAAGTTGTATTAACCAACCATTGTTACTATTTTTTATCCTTTCAGAGGGATATTTTCTAGGCGTTAAAATAACACGCTGGTATTTATTAAACCGCCCTAGAGAGAATAATTTTTATTTTATTTGAAAAAGCTGTCATTTACATTCAGTAACCTAAAATAATAAATCAACATCAATACTGGAGAGAGTTGATGAGAGTGGACAGGTATGCAGAAATCTTATCGTTTATCTTATCTCTAACTATCGCAATAGGGTTAAAGCGTGAAACAAAAATTAAATTAAATAAAAAATCATATCTAATAACGCTTGAAGCATAATCGACTAACACTTAGTACGGGTACCTTAATCCCCTGTCAGCGCGGTCGCTCCAGCAACTGAGGAACTCATTAATAGTGAAATAAAAAGGCTTTATTGCATATTTTTGTTTGATACCAACTTCAATGATTTAGGGGACGTTAGGTAACGTTCTTTTTTCTGTATTACTTTCGTTTATTATTAATATTTTCACATTATTAATATTTCCACGAGGACGTGGTGACGCAGAGGCGCAAGTGTGCGTTTGTATAGGTACATGATGATCGTGAGTTGGATTTCCACTCGAGAAATGAAATATTTGACATTCCACCTTGTTCTGGTAACGAGCCAAAGCGTGGCGTTGAGTTCCACCACTTAACGTTCAATGTCTAAAGAATTCGGAATCGGAGTGTCTTAACTCTAGGTTTTTACGTTTTCTTGGCTACACTGTGCCGGATACAGATTAGCTTGTGCGAATTTACTTATATATTTTTTGTTTCATATTAATTTCGGTGATTAGTAAGCAGAGGGGAAGTAAGTTAATAATTTTGTTAACACTTCCGCCACTCATGCTGTATCCTGCACATAGCAGGGTGGACAGAGGGAACTTGGGAAAGTGATAGTGAAACACTTTCGTTCCCGGTTTCTTCCAATGATAAATTATCAATCAATTATCAACTTACACTGAGTACGTATATATCTTCAAAGCAACGTGAAACTATTTCCTGCAATATACGGTTCGGTAGAGGGAACGTGGGGTAGTATTAACTTACTCTGTTTCGATTTCTGCCTCCTTTTCGCTCCATTGCATGGTAAGTGATGGAACTTAATGCCGCGCTTTGTCCAAACTTCAATGTTATTCACTTTACCATTATTATACTATATCACTATTGCTCATTTAAATCTCAATCAAAATTGGCGCTATCACTTCAAAAAAGAAATTTCTAAAAATATTATCCAGAAAATCATTTGATGACGTAATCTGCCCTCAGTCACAAAAAAGTTATAATCGAAGCTTTAAAAAGAGGAAATCCTTTATTGTTCAATTTTATATCCCGTTCGCTTTAATGGCCTTTATCTGAGCTTATGGATCCAATTCATTAAATTTTTATAGTAGACCGTACGGTTTCTCGATAAGTATTGGAGGTATTTACGAGTGGTTTTTTTTCTTTTTTTGTGATTTTTTTTAGCCTTGTCGCCGTATATACTTCATCCATTTTTGCAAGCTATACTTTTTTGTTTAAGCTTTATATTTATTATTAGAGAGAATGGACGCTACGGTCTCTACATACCTATATCGAATCTTCTATTGACATTCATTCATATAATATAACTGAATTTTCATTTCTCCACAATGTTTTATTTACTACACTCTGGTATTGAACTCGCGGCGTCGTCCGAGTCCGAGTCTAATCGATTGCAATTTAATATAAGTGTTAAAATATATATTTTATGACATCGCAATTTAATTTATTTAAAAGTATTATACTAAACATAAATGTTTCTCTTGAAGTATTCTGTTTGTTAGTGAAAATTGGCATTAAAATTTGTCCGAATTTTGACAAAATAAACGCAACTTTATTTTTCAGTAAAGGGATATTGTAAAATGAATATTAGACCGTTTACAGCAGTTACTGATTCACTAAATACTTTTACTAATTCTTTTTATTACTAAATATTTATTTGTGGTTAGCTGTTTAGTACTTTCACAGGTATATTTATTTTCTTAGCACTATAATTGTGTGTCTACTTCACTTAGACTAACAATTGTATTGAAATAAAAAAAATACTCATACCACGCATAAATGCATAAAAATCCAACCAGCTTGATAATATTGAAATACATCTCTATGTTATAAAAGGCACATTTTATATTAAAATAAATATTATACATTTAACCTCCACCGCTCATATAAGGATTAATTTGTAACCACTAGAGTTGCTCTCTCATGCAAAATGCAATAAGTATTAAAAAAACGAGGAGTTCTTGCGTCCCAGTTAAAATATATTCACTACAAAGTATTTAGGTCGCATTCCCAATCCAGGCATAGAGTTATTTTAAAGCGTCTCTTCCAGAATATCTACTAAATATTATAGACCAGCGGAATTATTTGAGGAATCCTAATAAATTGGAGTAATTTCTGCCCAAATGGGTTCCGCAGCGGAATAGGTGAGGCTCGAATTTAATTTGCAGAGGCCTGTTTATAAAACGAATTCCTTGTGATTGTCACATTATGTTTTCTTTAAATTTCTTTTTAAGGTAATATTTGTTTTTTACTTCTAAGTTTCAAGATTCAAGTGCAAGCTATGTTAATTAACAGAGTTGTTGAGAATTAAACTGTATATGTATATATAACAATTTAAAGGAAAAATGTATGAAAGGGTTCGGAAAACTATTATAATATTGTTTCAGTGGCTTTATTTGTGCAATACTACTGCTTAATTTTGTAAATATAACATGGATTGGTAATCATTGTAATTATGAATATAATTCGAGTGTAGTGGTGGCGCAGAGGCACAAGTGTGCGACTGTAAACGCGGCGCGACACGTTGTGAGTTCGATTCCCACTTGAGGAAATAAAACATTTAAATTTTTCAAATCCTAATTCTGGTAACGAGAGTTATGATCCACTACTCGACTCGGCTCAGTATTCGGTGAAATGTGAGGAATGGAAGTATTTTAATACTCAAGTTCTCTGTGCCTACTTTGCAAAGTGAGGTATATAGCGTGAAATAAAACATACAAACGAAGAGGCTTGGAAAGTTGTTCTCAGAAAGTTGTAATTTGGCATATAGGTAGCTTAAATAGTGTAGGACAAAATTTCGCCAACATACCTATGCGTATTATATGGATAAACTAAAATTAATCTCCTAATAATTTGTTAAATAGGCTGTTAGCAAGTTTACACTTTAATCGATCTATATAACATATTTTTAAACAGTGATAAAGAAAATTTAATTTAATTATATATATATTTTTTATTTTAACCTAAAAATATGTACATACAAAATTGCGTCGTATTCAGCAGAACATTAAAAGAAGTTTATTCCACAAGAATTTGGGCCAAGTTTTAGCTGCAATGACCGACTTAATTTGAAACTATTTGTACGACCTGCACGTTACCTTATTAAAAGTTAACTAGGACATGTAGCGAAAGAAACGATCTAGAGAACTTGAGGTGAACTGAAAGAGATCTTACTTCCTGATATTTAGGTTTAAATTTGATTGAATTATATTATGTAAGGATTAAGAAAGGTTGAGACGTCTTTTATTTGACTTGGGTACAGTAAATCTTAGTAAGAAATATTGTTTTTCCTAATGTAAAAGCATTTTGCCTGTAAAATATTTTCAGTGGAAAAAAAAGTTTAAGAAAATACATATTGCTGATTTGGTGCAACAACTCGTATGTATTAATTTTTAAGGTGCATATACGTCGTTGTTGCCCCAAACGAGCGATATATGGGTGGGCTGGTTGTTTTAGATTGATAATCTTTCTTCTTTATTTAATGCTAAAACGCTTGTGTGAGTTTTTTTGTATTCACCAGTACGCATGATCATTATAACAGAGAGCGAAGTGAGTTCACTTCACTCTGTAATAACGAGCGAAACGAGTTTTCCTATAGATTTTTTTGGCGATAAAATTTGTATACATCTTTTTTTCACACTGTATTTCACTCATAGCAGGGGAACCTAAACCTGTGTCAAGAAACACCATTTCTCACTTTTTGTTTCTGACCCGTTCCTCAACGCCGCACATTGTATCATTAATAGAGCAAGAAAATGAAAATAATTCATTCCCTTGAGTGGAAACCCACCTACAAACGTCGTTTTTACTGCCAAAGAGCTATGCCACTGCGATACAATGGCCTTTAAAATTTACAAATTTAAAATACCAAATAACTATTGTTATATATTTCACTAAGTATATATATTTACGTCATATAGAAATGGGACCCAGCTAATTTGAGTTTACGACATCACAAGACGACCGTAACATACCTACTCGTATAGTAGTAGGTAAGTGAAGTAAGCTCGCACCGACACACGAGCTTTTGTTTAATGTAATATGTTGTGCTGGAACCCTATTTTAAATTAAGCTTTCTTAAGGAAACTACCTAGTTTTGTTTAAGTGGTTTTTCTTCGTTTACTAAATATTTTGTTAATTGTATTTGTAGCTTCTTATTGTATCTTTGTAGATACTAGGTTCCAAGATTCTCACTGCCTATCCTGCTGTTTGCGGGATACATAATATGTAATGTGTAATACTTTACAATAATAGACTCCTGTTAAAAAGGCAGAAATATTAGAAATAGTATTTATATGGCTTTTTAAATTCTTATAATAATTTCATAAATAATTTTAATTTGGATACATAAAACATATATTTTTAAAGCTATTCAGCCTTGCCATTAAAGCTGTTCAATTTATTAAAAATATTTATATTCACGTATTGCATATTGAATACTAAAAATATTAAAGAATTATCTAAAATTTTTCGTTCCAAATATTAAACTATATAAAAAATTCATTTACGTTCATTGCAACACAGTTTAAAATAAAAGAAAAAAAATGTGATATCCAGAATATTTTGTATTAGTTTATACCGTGGGACTATGGTAAATAAAAAAAAACACATAGACCAAACAATAGCAGTTGAATTCAAGTGAAAATTTCATAGATTTGCAGTTTTAGCCGCCGCGGCCGTCTATATCACTACACTAAACTATATTTTTTATATCGGCCTCGTAGTTTTTATTTTGGTTTGGAAAGAGCAATTCATAAAAATGGGCAAAAAAAATATTCGCAACGGATTCGTGAAAAAATCGATGTTCGCGTCCAGCGCTTGTGTTTTCAACCTAATTCGTTTAGAATTTAAATTTCTATAGAAGTTTAGCTCGAATGATTTTTTTTGTTGTGGAAAAAAATATTTTCTATATAAAGCATTCCGTACTAAATCCAGGCCATCGTTTCTGAGTAGTTTTCGCTTTAAAATGTTTTAGAGAATCACGAGAACTTTTTAAGTTTGCCATCAGATAGAAAAATGCTTTTTTTTAATTAAGTTTGCATTTTGTACTTTCACTAGGTTGTGCACGCAGCTCTCTCTGCATGATCTAAAAAACACGTTTCACTGACATGATTAACGTGATACAGCTATCTGCGATAGAGGATATTCTTTTTTTCAATCTGGGAACTTAGAAATAACACACTTCGTTTCCATTAAGAGTCACGATTGGCCTTACCGGATTATCTCCACTCGAGGAACTGAAATATTTATTTAAATTTATATTTCCATTTCTTCGCTCTGGTGTCGAGGCATAGCACAGTGTTGAGTTCTGCCCCACGCAATGCATCCAAAATTTGGCAGAAACTGGGGGACGGAGTGTCTTAGCTCTAAGTTCCCTTTGCCTACCCTGCCGTGTGCGGGATACAAAGTAAAGCCGATTTGATTATTACTAAAGTGCTCGGCTGTATATGATATATGATATAAAAGTAAGCTCGAGTGGTTTACTAACATAGTAACCTATGAAGATTTCATTCAATAATTCAGTTCCTGGCCCCGTCATCAACCCTCGATGAATACCTACTTTATTATTATTTTGTCATCTAAGCTTCGTATGATTGTCAAGTGTTATGACAATACAATTATTACAAGGGGGTCAAATTCAGTTTCTCAGATTTTTTTTAAATGATTACATTATTCCTAGACCTAACAAACGCAAGTTAAAACAACAAAATTATCTTAATTTTTTTTCAAAACCGATGTTAGCTAGCTAAAAATATTTTACATAGACAAAACTTTAAAGCTCATATTTAACATGTGTATAATTTATTTATGACCCAGTTTCAAACGAGCCCCGATTCAGTGCATTTTATATGCGATTGTTCCGATCGGTACCTCGTGGGACCAGAATTGGGAAGTAAGTTTCGAGTTCCTGTTTACATTAGAGGCAATATGTTAATAACCATGTCTTGAGATAACTAAGGAGGTTATAAATATATGTAACTAATTTCCGTACCTTGGGAATGAAAGTAGTCATTTTTGTCGAAGATGTTAATATATAAATAAATAAATTCATGTAATAGATTATTTGACGCTGTTTTGTCACTACTAGTTTATGTATTATATGGTTACTACATATGAACAAATTACTTATTAACAAAATATTTACCTACCTAATACTTACCATAATACCAGAAACTGGGGGACGGAGTGTCTTAGCTCTAAGTTCCCTTTGCCTACCCTGCCGTGTGCGGGATACAAAGTAAAGCCGATTTGATATATAACACATAATACCATATAACACATATTTTAAATGTTATTAAAATGAACGGCAGAGAACCAACCATATTTAATGTGATAGTTTAGAATTTTAAAGGAACAGCCAATGTTCAGAAAGAGAATGTCTCGAATTTGGGCGTAAAGTGTCTGAACATGGAGTGTCTTAACACTAGGTTCCTTCTGCCAGACCATACTTAAAAAGTGTTTTAAAAAAATTGGTATATACCGGAAACTTACCATTTCAAGTTTAGTTTACTCTGAGCTAACATGATTTACTATTTTCAAAATTCATTATTCATCCAAGTCAGTTGTTGTGTAAAAACTTAGTTTCTTTTTATTAGTTTTTCTTACTCAACTTTCAACCTAAAGGAAAATCCACTGTAAAACAAGAATATACTTATATAGCAGCGTCTCTTGGAAATTTAAATTATTCAAGTCTCGCCTTACTCCGAGTATAATTATGTCATAACAGCAGGTGCCTGTTTATTACGGCGTGACGGCGTGACGGCGTTTTGTCACAACCCGCTATAGTATTAAGTTAGTCGGTTACATTGTTATTTAAAAAGGAGAAAGGGTAGTTGTATTGTTTAATTATAATTTTTTATTTTCTTTAATAAGTATACAAATTGACAATAAGATCAGTGATCATATTTAAATACACATTTGTTTTCGTAGTATATTTTCTTTATCTTTACGGTGAATCCAGCACATAGCAGGATAGGCAGAGGGAACCTGGGAACCTATTTTTATGACACTTCATAACTTTTAAGCCGCTTCCTTTTTCCAATTATCCAGTCGCTCTCTTGCGCCAAGACTGCCCCAATGTAACTTACTACAATATATAACATACTACTATTCATTAACTTGACAACAAAATAGTTTAAACCAAATCACACTAAATTCAAAACAATCTAAACTAACAAGTATAATGTGTATAAGTATATCATGGTGTGTTTCCCTTTAAATTTGGGGGAAATACGTGACCTGAGGAGGACTTACGAGGGAAGTTTACTTCAAAATGCCCGCCTCTTGAAATCACGGCGTAATATACGTACCGAGTTGGACCAACTTGGACGCCACTTGGTTCTGATTTGTTTGGGTCGCGTATGACATTTTAAGGTTATTGAGTTGCAAAAGTTAGTTTATGGTATGATCGTGGTACTTACTTTTGTTGTTTGTCGAGGCATTGGTGTTGATAGTATGTATGTTTTTATTTTCATACTGAATCCTGCACATAGCAGGAAAGGCGGAGGGGACGTGGGAACTTAGTGTTAAGACATTCCGTTCCCATTAAGACACTTCCATTTCTCATTATTCCACGTTAATAGTATATGTATATTTATTTTTAACTAGGTCAAACAATAAAATAAAAACTTTTCCAACCAACAGACTCATTGAGCCTTAAAGCTTACAATTTCAAAGGGCCGATACAGAAAATAAAGTAAGCAATAAATTAGATATAATTCTACCTTTCGTTGCGGCATTACACCGCAACACTTTGTTGAATAGCATCGTTTGTGTTTACTTGTGCTGTAGATACAGAAGATATTTTGGGGAGTTGGGATTGTGGTTTGGTATTGTTTGGTCCAGAGAAAAGATAGGAATGAATGAAATAAGGTAAGGTGATGGACGTTTATTTGGATATTTAAAATTATATTTAAGTCGGGTTCGGACGTTACTAGGGGAATTACGTTTTAGTTATTGAAGTGAAGCCGTCGTACCGCAGGGGTACAAGTGTGCAACTGTAAGCTCGACGCGTTGTGGGTTCGATTCTTACTTGAGGAATGATATTTATATTTTCCTTTCTTTGATCTAGTAATGAGACAAAGCGGGGCGTTGGGTTTCGCCACTTACTACGATTGTCTCAACAAAACATTGGACGGTGGAGAACGAAGTGTCTTACCACTTAGGCTGTAAAAAAAACTTGATAATTGTTTGACAATTTATAAGTTGTTTACGAATTAGCAAATATTGTAAAGTTTAGTACTAAAATTTAAATAGTGTTGCAACTTCGAAGGCACCGACGACGTTAAGATAAATACCAATATTAATTTATTATTTCCACACCATTAAATTCTCCATAACGGAGTTGCAACGCCATAACTCACGATGCATGCTAATGTCTTCCTAGACGGTATTTGTTTAAAGGAAACAAGTGTGTTTGTACGTGTACGACAGTACCTAGTGCTTTATGACTATCGAATTTTGTTTTATAGCTGTATTGTTTTGTGTTTATGTTTTTTTTGTATAACAATGCATACTGAAAGTTAGGAGAAAGATAAATACTTTTTTAGAAAACCACTAAGCCATATGTTCCTAAGTCCACTAAGCCATATGTTCCTAAGTCTAGAATAACAGTTTTAAAAGTAAGAGAACCATTTTTTAATAAGATGTATGTAGGATTGGCTGTGATAATAATATATTATGATCCTAAATTAGTGGAAAGAATATAGTTTTTGGTATTTACGGTTCATCCTACTAAGCAGCGTAGGGAGAGGAAATTTAGTGTTAAGACACTGTGTTTTCTATTTCTCACCAGAATTTAAGATATTGTGTGTCGCGTGGCGAAACTCAACACCGCCGTTTATCTTGTCAACAGGGCGTGGATGAAAAATTTAATGAAATTTTAATCGAACCCACAAACGATGCGTTTACAGCTATATGTTGTGTTTCTGTGCAACAACGGCATTTGAAGTTGTAAATTATAGCCTTTCAGCCACTCACTACAATCGTGCCACGCTAGCGTAATCCTATTATATTAATTATATATGTCGAAACATAGTTTGAACTTTGTAACAATGGGTAGAAAGAAATTAAACAACGATTAATACACGCCAAGGAGGCTCTCAGATAATATTCCCTATTTAGGATAAATTAATATAAGTTCAAAAGCCTTGGGAACTCCGGATTGAGATCGTGAATTGCCAACAATAAAATAAGTTTTGAGTGGTGAAGTTACAATTTCTTCGAGCTTACCTCCATTTATACTTGTAACTTGTAAGTTAGGAGGTCGGCCACGATTGATGAAGCACTTTATTTTAAGCAAAAGGTGAAGACGCTTGGGGCTTATATTAATAATTAAATAATTATTATGATGTATTTTGATGAATTTGGTAATTTTGTGGTTAATATTTGGGAATAATTGATTGCCTAAAATTTTACGGGATAAAATTGTATACTGTGGTTATTATTTATCAATCTCATACTTTTTCGCATGATTCTTTAGTGATACTAGCGTAAAGACTTTCTGTTCTCTACTTTCAGACTTTACTTCGCGCTGTACCAGAGCCAGGAAACGAAAATGTTAAATATTTAATTTCCCTAAGTGGGAATCAAATTCATAACCGTCGCGTTCATAGTCGCGCGCTGCTGCCCCTGTACCACTACGGCCTTAATGTTTTTGTAAGTCATGGTACCTGGTATATATAGTATCTTCAGGTTGGTAACAGCAATTTTCACAATATTTGGTTTAGCATGGCATGATATCATAACCGTATAAGGAGTTGGGATGCCGACATCCATACAGATTATTAACTAAGAGCGAAACAATGTCGCACTGTAGGAGATCGTGCATAAAATAAGCGAATTTTCGTGTGTTTGCTGACGATATAACGATAGCGTGAGATTTTAGCTTCCATAAGTGTTATTTTAAGACTTTGCTTAGATTTTTTAGTAATTTCGACATGATAATGTTAAAATTTTTTGTCTTTTACACGATAGAAAGTTACAACATTAGCTCTAATGGCAAATATAGAATTATTGTATAATAGTAAGATTTAAATAACTCTTTAAGTGAATGGGTACCATAAAAAATAATTTGAAACATTTCTTAAAAATAGGCAGAGATAACAATTGCCAAATTATACCTAATAATATTATTTGTGTGTTTTTAAGATTCGCTACTCAACACCCAATACCTTGAAAATTGTGGGGAAATTAAGGAATGGAGTGTTTTAACCTTAAATTCTCTCAGTTCGTCGTTTTTTGTCTCTATTTATAAATACGGCCTCCACTCGTAGAAATTAATTGTTTTTTATTAATATTCTTCTTTATTCTGGCACCAAGGCAAAAGACCGGCAAAAAAAAAGAAAAATGAGGAATGGAGTGACTTAGCACTAGGTTTCCTCTGCCTATCCTGCTGTATGAAGTGAAGCTGATTTTTTTATCTTTAAATGGACCCGCTAAGTATGTACATAGGGCTTTACCTATAAAAATAGTTAAATAATATATCAAACGGGTATAAATTGTAGAACACTGCGCTGCGGTGGTTTTATTACGTTGAATAGTTTTCAATGAACTACGATACTCTATTAATTGGAAAATCAATAGGCCGCGGTTAGACTGTACTCAGTAATGATTTATTTTCTATTAACTTTGGCGTATCACTCGAACTTCGTTTTGTATGGAGTGGTTGGTTAAAATTAATTAAATAAATTGAAATTATGACATTTTATTTGATTGATTGTATGCTTGATTGATAAATTGAATTGGTATTGAGTTTAAAAATTCAATTAATTGATTTTTATCAATCGTTTCCGGGTACTATAAATACATTGTGTCCTGAGTGAGGCGTTTTTACCAATATGATAATTGCAGTATACGATTTATGTAATTCAAAATTTAAAGTTTCTAAGTATTTAAATTGATGTGAAGAGATTTTTTTATTAAAATTTAACTATTAGCAAACTATTTTTTGTTGAGTGGCAGAACTCAAGCCAAATTTCGGGGATCTTTTCCGAGTAGTATCTTCTGTGCATTATCTATCAGCCACTCGGTAATGGAAGACTTTTATATACCGATATATACTTATAAAATAATATAAAATAATTTAACTAATTTAACTTAGCTTCACGCTTTATCTCTGGTCAGAGAGAATGGAGTGCCACGGTACGGTCTCTACATAATATAAATTATATGTATATCAATTATTTTTATACTTTAAATATCAAGCGACGCCAGAAGTTATATAATTTTCCTCACAGACAGGTGCCAAGAATTCGCGATGAGTATCAAAGTAAGTGACAAACTAGGTCAGGAACAATTAATTTATTTTTAATTGATTTTATAGGAGGCTGATGATGGCCGTAGTTGTGGGGTCAAATTCAACTTGAGTTTTGTGTTTGTATTGCGATGTACCTAAGTTATTATAATTATTTGTATTAAAAAATGTTTTATTGGCTAGTGTCAAATTCATTTATATATGAGTTGTAGAAATATCTTCATCTATGTATATACTATTTTATTTTTTGGTGGTAGAAAGTTTCCATCTGGGAGTATGTCTGTTCTCCTATGCGATGATTTGGGGTTTATCAAACCTGATGTAATGGCTGGCTTTATCCGCAGTATGCTGACACACAGCTGACTTCGATAATCATCATGTAATTAATCTAATTGGACTCCAAATTGGGGCGAAGGAAAATATCCTAAACAAAAATTACTTTAACTTATACATTTGAAAACTGAAAGTTACATTTGTCTCAACTGGCTGAACTTTCTAATTTGATATAAATAATTGGCGAAGTCTGAGTCAATTTTCTTAAAGTTCCTTGAATGACTCAATAAAGTAATTTAACAATACAATTAAAAGTTGTACAATCGAAAAATGAAGTTACTCTAGCAATTAATTTAATCTAAGGAATTCAATTGTAGTAAGAAATTTTACTCGAAGTTTCTTATGATTTTGCTTAATATAATTGTTTTATTTGTTTGCGTATAATAATACGCTTGCACTTTTGTATGAATGTAAAAGCTAAAAGTCTTGTTTCCAAACAAGTGAAAGAAAAAATAATAATAATTATTATTTGTTGCACAAATAGAACAAAAAAAGACACAGGTCATTTAAAGATACACAGATGTGCAATGGCCGCTTTATCACTAAAAGAAATTTCTTACAATAAATAGAAAATAGTTTATATTGACTCGATCGGGAATCAAACTCGCAACTGTCGCTGTCTGTTACCACAACGGCCTCTTTTATTATATTTATAACAATTTGAAACGTTTTAAAATATATAACTGGGTACACGCTACCGAAGGCAATACCTTCGAATTATTCAGTGAACATAAAGAGGTTCTTTGAATAGTTAAAATTGCATCTTTGGTACCCACATTCAGGTATATTTCACTAGTTCTACTAGTTAGACCATTCCTGGCATATTTTGGAATTTGGTACAATTTAGAAACTGAATTATAATATAATTTTGGTGTAGTTGGGATTTGATTATACATTGTGATGTAATGACGGTGTGAAGCCAATTTTAGTGCAGGGGCACAAGCGTGTGACTGTACGGCTGGTTACGGGTTCAATTCCCAAGAAAATAATATAGTATTATAAAAAATAATATAATATTTCCATCTCTGCAGTCGATGTAAAGCGCGGAATTAAGTACCACCACCATTTGGCACGGCTTCTGAAAACAGCGACAAAAGGAACGGTAGTGTCTTAATGGGAACGGAGTGTTTTAACAATAGGTTTACAGGTTCTCTCTACCATGTGCAAAATAGCTAAAACCCGACGTTGAGTTCTGTCTCTCATACTCCATTGTTTTGTTAAGAATTTTATATATTTTATTCTATTTTATCGCTTAACGTTCGTAAGTTACAGCTATAAGGGTATAATTTAAAGAAGAACTTTTCCAATATACGTTCACAGTTATCTGCGGTCAAGCCACCATTGTTGGGCTCCCATTGGATTTAAACTTTTACCTTTAATTCCTTTATAGAATCGCCATTAGATATTAGATCTAAAACGTTCCACATTTTCATATATGTACCCACGTACATTGTTTTTACATGCAAAGATTTGTGTTTCGTCTCTTCACACATAATGTCTAAATTGGACAGTTGGGAGTTTTTTGACACTAGGTTCCTAATGAAGAGACTTTTTGTAACGTCACGCTATACTCCACACAGCAGAGTAGACAGAGGGAACCTTGTGTTAAGACACTCCGTTTCCCATTAATAATGAAAAGAAAAAGTGAAAAGGCCTTACAGCAGTTCCTATACAAAATAATAAAAATAAAAAAACTTATGATATGTAACAATTATCTATCTAAA
Organism: Heliconius melpomene rosina; assembly: GCF_056956725.1. Lineage (NCBI taxonomy): Eukaryota > Metazoa > Arthropoda > Insecta > Lepidoptera > Nymphalidae > Heliconius > Heliconius melpomene. The sequence goes on along the minus strand of NC_140401.1, from coordinate 1,163,536 downwards.
TAATAAACTATTTTATTGTTAAACTTAAACACATAGACAGAAGAACAGAAATAAAATATGAAAGTGAAGTTAGTTACGGCTTATTCCATTCCGACACATGACACCTCAAGACAGTGTCGAATATTATTTTCCTCGTTAACTGAATAGAAACTCGATACTAATAATTGAGTTGAATATCGATTTCTGAAGCCTTAGAAAGGTTTGACATTTTTCGTACGCGTGCCGTGACAGCTGTTGTTTTGGGGTAATGAAGTATGTCACTTTTATGATAGTGTCTTAATGCTCAGTAGTTAGTTTAATTTTATATATTACGTAATAAGTAAAGCTTTAGTAATTAACTTTTTTTCCGCTATTTATTCAAAATGTTTTGAAAATTAGCCGGAATGTGTGGAACGGAGTGACATAACACTAGATCCCCTTTGCCTATCCTGCTGTGCGGGAAAAGCGTGAGGTTTTTTATTAATTAATTTATTTGTAAATGTAAATTAAAAGTCACATAATACAAATAACAAGACATGTCAGTCAATTTCCACACAAGATATTCAAGCAATAACTGCATATTGAAGTTACGAATGTAACTGGTAGTAGTCAAACATTTCTGAATAACCGACTCGAGTAACCACAAACTGCCATGTTTGCTCAGCCGACGCTAACTTGCGGCGGTGTCGTGTCGAAACCACTTTTGGAAATTATCAAAAACTGAAAACTTAATAATAGATAGAATACATGTATATTTTTAATATAATAAAATTAGCCATTGTGACGCTGTAGGATTAGCCTCTTGCAGTGATGATGATGAGTGAAAGAACTCAATGCCAAACTTTATTAGGCCCTGCCATAAAATAATTAATTTCCTTAAATGTCGATTAAACCCACAACCTCTGCATTTATAGTCCACTGCGCAGCAACGGCCTCTTAATATTTTTTTTGTCTACTACACAAAATTCTATTAAAAAATGTAGATAAAAACCTTTTTTGGTTGAATGTGTTTATTTTATTTATTTGAAATATTCAAAATAAAAAGTGTATTCAACCAAAAAAGCGAAAAAAAAGGAATTACAGTATTCCCAATAAAATCTTCAGGTTTATAATATTAGTGTAGTCGAATCACCGTAGGATTATAATATTAATTAGAAAAAAGACAACCAATTTTAAATTTACGAAATTATTAGCATTCATAGTAAATGAAATCTCCAAAATGAAATAACAATTGAGTCTTAGAATATTTTACATTAAAGGAAAGTCAGAAATGTTTGCGAGATCCAAATTGAAATGGCAAAATTCCGGACGTATTGGAAGACAGCTTGACGCAAATTGCAAGGTAACTAAGCCGGATATACATTTTGTTGCTTACGAAATAGCTCTAATATTTTTATTTGGCCTTACCCTGAATCCCGCATTTAGCGGGATAGGCATTTCTCTCAGGAACTTAGTGTTTTCCATTGATGATTGAAATGACTTTTTATGTTTTTATCATTGAGGAAATTACATTATTTATACTCCTGAGTGGGAGTCGAACCCACAGCTGTCGCGATAACGGTTAGATGTTGTTCCGATGTGCCACGACGATCTTTTAAATAAAATATTGTTTGAAAATTTCAATATCGCAGGGCCGTCTGTGTTGATCGTCAATTCCAAATGATATGAATAAGGTATTTATGCAAACTGTGAAATTATTGTGATATCGATTATCGCTTAGCGCCGTATAACGGTTAGTACAAAAAGTGCATAATGCGCTTAGAACGTAGTGAATGTTTACTATTTATTAACTGCCCTTTGTCTCTGTACGTTTTTTTTAAATACTTGATTAGAATATTAAAAACACCATTACGCTTAATCCTGTATAATTCGAAGGTCAGTGAGAACTTAGACACTCCGTTCTCCAGTTTCAGCCCAAATATGTTTTTCTATTAAAAGATAATAAATTTAATACATACTTATGATTCAAAGCTCCCCAAATGATAAAAAAGCTTGTTGACTTTAGGTTCGGAAGGCAGTTCTGCTGAGAAGAACCTGCAAGAAACTCTTAATGCTTACGAATATATATAAAACGCAGAGGTGACGAAAAATAAAACAGCAATCTCTTAATTCTGTCTGTGTTCAATAAAGTATAGGTACAACCAATATAAGATCTGATTTAAAAAATGTATTTGAATATGAACCGACGGTCATTTTGAATACATTTAAGATATTCCTATTTTAAAAAACATTTCCTAAAGTCATTATAATATAGAATTAAAATTCCTCCCATACTTCAAGCCAGAAAATACCCTGCAAATCTGTGAAAACCTATAAAAGTAATAAACGAATCAGATCCAACTCGCTATTCAGTCACTCTGTAACGACTATATCTTTCAAATATTTCTTAGGACTCTATATTCTTATCCATTAAGGTTATTTTCGCCGGGACACCAGCTCTATGTCCAGGGGATGACGCGACCAGCCACCCGTGAAGCCTCGATAGCGATGTTACGATAAAACTAATAGAGTTTGGACTAACGTGCAGTTAATATAGTTAGGTTTTCAGTAAAAATTAGTGGACCGTCTATTGTAGGTTTTAGAAAATTATTGAATGTTTTCCGGTTGGGCCGGAGATGGAGTTAATTGGATGGAGTCATTTTGTTCTCCTTTTGGGATCACTTTGTTGTCCGTCTGTATATCTATCAAAACTCCGTTAGTAAACTTCATTTCGAATTGTACTACCCGTTGACGTACAATCCAGAAATTGGTACGGAACCCTCTATATGCGAGTTTGACTCGCGTTAGACCGGTTTATTTTCACGCTGTACCCTGCACATGGAAAAGTTGGCAAAGGGAACCTGAGAACCTAGTGTTATGTTACTCTCGGTCTCCACTTTCCGCTGAATTTTTGAGGCATTGTGTGTTGAGTGACTAAACTTCACGCCGCTTCTTACCGCCGCGTCCGTGGAAATAAAAATCTTAGATATTTCATAAGATATCAGATTTAGATTGTTTAAGTGTAAAAACTTTCCAAAAAGTATAAAAGCATTCTTAACATTACAAGTATTCCTCAAAAGGCGAGACGACGATATTACATTACTTCAAGAAGTGCTCTTTTTAAATTAAATAGAAGTAAGTAGTGTAATAAAACTAAGTTCTCAGCTAATAAAGTGAAGGAAGTAATTCTGTGAGACTCGCACCAATTTGTCTTCATATCACAAAGGCAAAATGAAAAGACTAAATGTGGGAAAATTTGTAGAAAATGTAAGTTATTTATTTTGTTTTCTATCTGTACATTTTACCTGCAAATGTTGCTCATTTGGTGCAACAGTGAGTCTTATTTGCACTGTTTGAAAAATCGTAGAAGATGTAATTAAGTTTGTAAATAGTGATTCCATTTAACTGTTTAAAAATTAAAACTTATTAAACTGTAAGCATGAGTTTATCGGTGGTTTGAAACCTGAAATTTCCCTTGGTAGACGAGTCGGACTATGTGCAGGGCGTGAAACTGAATAAAGTTAAACAAAAACCACATTAAGAATATTCTTTATTAAATAAAATAATAAATATAGATAGAAAAAAAAACAAGAATTGTACAGAATTGAAGTGCAGTACAAGTGAGCGGGCATCACAAGTGCGGCAAAATACTTGAGACAAAAACGTCTTAAGCATTGCATTGTAAAGTAGAATAGCTGTGTTTAAGTGTCTAATTATATCTATTTGGATCATTTTCGCCTGAATAACGATATTATTTCCTATATTTTCAACGTATATGGGAAAAAAAATATTAAAGACCAAACATAATCGTTTAGTGTCGATTAGAGGCGAAGGCGATTTAAAATTGTGTAGTATATATGCTATGTTATATTGTAACATGTATTGAGTGAAATGTACGGACAGATTGTGAAACTACAAAAAATATTAATATATTCTTCTTCTTCTTTGTCGTTTCGCTCTTGACAGTGCGGTCCTGGTCGTCTTTTTTAAAGGTTGGTGGTGCGCCACACAATCCGACGCGATTCTACGCGGTTGACTGTCTGCCTGGTGCACTCATAGAGAGGGTCATTGAGGGCAGCCTTCACTTGGTCTGTCCATCGCATGGCGGATCTACTGCGTGGATTAATATATACATGTGTCATAATATATCACGACAGCTTATAAATATTTTTTTTTCGCTCAACTTGATAATTATATTTCCCTATATTTGATTTGATTATTAACGAATAGAAACGTAAAAGGAATTCTTTTAATACCTCAAGAAGTCAGCGAGTCACGCGTTTCATTTGCGCGACTCGGTGGCGATTTTACAACAAAATGGAACAAGAGACGCTGGAGTTTCTTTTATTCTTCAGTTACACTGAAAGAAATTATTTTAAATGTTTTTTTTATAGTATTGTATTTGTACTTTACTATAAAATATATTAATTTATTTGTTTAATAGATATTTTCTGGAAACGGAAGATAACTTACATACTTGTGTGTTATATATTTATTTTTTATAGATGTGTTCATACATACTTTTATGTTTATAACATACTTAGCTACCTAACGGGATTTGAACCTGCGCCCCTTGAGAACCGTCTAAATGCTCTAATCAATTAAGCTATGCTTTCTTACTGGGACACATCAAAGATATTATAGGTTTTTGTAGTCAGCATCTCTGTATTAAGATTATTGTATTTAAGTTATAGAAATTTGTACCTCATTCAAATACTTAATTCACCCAAATAAATTATAAAACAAAATATTTGACTAAACCTTGAACCCGTAACTATCTTTCAAACAAACAGGCACGTTTAAATTATACCACTATAGCGTTTATATAAATTTATCAAAATACATAGCACTATTGTAAAAGCTAATTACCAACAAGAAATTCCGGCCTTTACTTCTAATTTGTTTCAATATTGCTGTGAAGCCTTGCAAATGAGTTCGTTAGAGTTATACAGCGACGTTAGTTCACAATTATGGCGGAAGTTATGGGCTTTAGGAACCAGCGAGGTCACGTGATTGTATTTTCTAAAAACTAATATATGTTATAGGAGAAGTAGTAGTGGTCTGAATGATGGCGCGACGACTACGGCTTTTAGTCCTGATTGAGGTAATTAATTATTTTCGTTTCTTCGCTCTGATAAGAAGACAAATTGTAACGTAGAGATTCACGGCTCAATACGCAATGTGCCGGTAATTGAGCAGTACGCAGGGAACGGGGTACTAGGATCCCTCTGCCTATTCTGCTATTTCCGAGGTACAGCGTGAACATCAATGAAAAAGTATAATGTTTTGCCGACATTAATATCGCATCTTTAGAATTATAGTGACCTAATAAAAAGCAACCATGACTTTGAGAAAGAAAAAAAATATAGATAAATAAATCAACAATTAATTTAAAAAGCATTTTCAAAAAGTTTTTTGTACAAAAACGTAATTGTACAAATCTTTATTTGACGTTTCCTAAAACTTGATAATTTTAAAAGGGCACTATAATTCTAAAGGTGTGATATATCTTCGTATATTTATATTCGTAACTACATTTAAATTACACATAGAATGTTAATAATTAAACGCTATTAGTTTCGCTAAGCTCAAAATTGTGTCTAAAATGTCTATTTAGACAGTTAAATCAGATAGAACTTGTTCGTTGGTGCGCTCCATAGTTCCGTAGGGTGGTACCAACAATGATTGTCAATTTCAAAAAGTTACCAACAATAGGTGCCGCGCGTGAATACCTATTTACTATCATTTGCAAAATAAATGAGGTATATACCCGTATCCGGCCTTTAGTAGAAAATGAACCGATAGGAGAGTGCTTTATATATAATTATTTGGAATGTATACTAGTTTGCTAAATGCACCGACGACCTGAAGAGGTTGGCGGGAAGCGGATGAGTCTGAAGGGCTGAAGATCGAGTGTGGTGGCGAGAACTGGGAAAGGCCTATGTCCAACAGTGGAAAATCGATGGCTGTTAATGATGATAATGATGATGATGATGATATTAATTTGAACAAAGTTTGTTTTCATTTGCCTGGTCTTATAAAATAAAGTGCGCGTTAGGTCCCGCAAAATGTAACAAAAAATGGTCAAGAAGTGGATATAGAAATGTTTTAACATTTACGTTTTAATTTTCCACAACATTATTTTTTATATTCTTTGTTATAATGTGATACTGAAATTACGTAAAAATATAAATAAAAAAAATTGCCTCGTCCATCGTAACGAAGTGTCATAAAAAAAACTAGATTCCCTCTGCCTACTCAGCGTGTAGCAATTGTTTTTTCTAGTTCTACAATATCAGCTACATGTTTAGTAGATCTTATATAAAAAACTTTGTACATACGAATTTAATTAAAAAGGACTAAAACGATATAAAATTGTATTTTTTTATTAAACTTCAGTGGGTTTCCGTAAGCAAAATGTAATAATAGCATGTCACTGTCATAGCGGTTCGCACTGACAATGGATGCCATGCGTGTGACGTGAGCAATATCTAGATTCATTTTATATACACAAAATAAATATTTTTCCAAAGCTTTTAAGATAAAATTTATATATTTGATGTCTTTATGCGGGTTAGCAGAGAGAGCTGAAAGATGAATCACTGTCTTTTTTTATATTCGACAAATTGCGGGCTATTTTCCGAAATTGAAGATTGTTAAATAAAATTCCCTCACCCAACACGCAATGCCTCCAGATATTGACGGTGTTTTAATTGGAACGGAGTGTCTTAGCACTAGCTTAACAGATTCCCTCTGCCAACCCTGCTGTGTGCGGGATACAGTGCGAAATTAAAAAAACTGTTACATAAAAAGAAAATTAATTATTCATATTATTTGAAAATTATTTAGTAAAAATCGATTTTTTAGCATATAGCCATCCTTCGATTGGAATTAGTAGTTCCTGAGATAAGCGATAAATGAACTCTTCCTTTTATAATATTAGTAGGTGCAGACTATAGAAGTATACAAATGTAGATTTAATATTGCATTCTTATCAGTCGATAAAGGAAGCGCATAGCGTTGGTAATATTTTTCCAAACTTGACATAAATTGAAGAAAATCTCGGAGGGCTCATAAAGTATGTGTCACATATGCGAAAGTTACCGCCGTAGTAAAGCATCTACTTGTACGTTTTTCTTTGCACTTGGAATTATGACAGGATTGCCGTCTGGGGAACCATTCGATCTTTATTAAAATCTATTATTTCAATACAATATAATTTAATCCGCAAACTCTTGGAAGCTTAATTGAAATGTATGTACTCGTAGTTAGGAAAAATATTTTAAACTAGCTATTAGTAAATTTGTCAGTGTGGATGGAATTTGTCAGAAGAAAAATTATAGCTGTATGCATTAATGTATTAGTTTAGTAGAAATGAAGACCGAGTGTCTCACGGACTTGTGGGTTCGATCCCCATTCAGGTCAATAAAGGCTCTTGTAATGAGGAAGACAGAGTGCCTTGACACTAAATTTTCCACGCACAAACTTTTATACGGGAGAAAGTGTGAAACAAACACATCTGTAAAATGATATACCTGCAATATATGCCTGCAATATATTCTCTTTGTATCTATATCTGAAATCAGCCATATTATTGCTCCTTGTCTATATATTTTATACCAAACTCACATACATATATTACCACCGGGCTTTTTATCTAATCTTATCGAATTATTGTTTGTTACTTGACTTTTACGCTACTGCTCGCGCTCAAGACATATCACGACAGCCGCTGATACCATGCTGTAACTCAAAGTGTGCCTACACGTAATATATAAACCGTGCGAAATATGAGTTCTAAATGTCATTTGTTTTACAAAATCATGCTTTGTAAATGTACGAAATTCTAGAATATTAATTCAAGAGATTTTGTTTAGGTTCTTGATGTCTCCCTATTTTCTAGTCATCATGTTAAGTTTAATAAGACTTTAACATATGATTATACTCTAATAACATATCAGGTCGAAGAATTGAAAATAAATCATTACCCCGGGTCCAATCCCACAACTGTCGAATTGTCACTCAGTTGCTATGCCTCTGTGCCTCCAAGGTCTCAAAATTCAAGAAATGATAACAAAAAATAAGTAAAAAATGTGGACAACACTGCTTTTCAATTTTAGATTATTGTTATATATAAAACACGGCTTTTCGGCCCGAATTCGAAACCTGAGTGGCGAAACTTAACGCAGAACTTTTCTATGAAAACAATTTGAATGTAATCATTCTCCCAAGCAGGAGCTGTTTCCCTGCGCTTTTATGGCCATAATAATTTCACACCAAATACATTATTTTTTAGAAATATAAAACTCAGAGATTTATTGAGATTTAGTATGAAGATTTATTCATAGCTGGATTTGAATCCACGTCTCTTGGACGCCGTCCAAACGCTCCAGCCAATTAAGCTATACGTTTTCATCGCGCCTCGTCGTAATTTTTGCACGATTGTTATAACTTTTGTTGCTTTTGTAAAAGGATTGTAAGTGTTTGGACTAAATCCAACAGACGCACGTTTAAATTCTTCTGTGTTATAATTTTATATAAAGTTTTCATATGTTTTTTAAAACTAAGTGGCTTGTGATATGATGATCAAATTATTTGGTAGAAAATTAAAGGGTCAGAGCTCAAAGTCAAAACTAGACAAATAATTTATCGCTACTCAACACGTCATACATCAAATTTAGGAGAAAAATGCAAAGCGAACTATCTTGACTGTTTGCCTGCTATGCTAACATCATCATCATCGTCACCAGCCTGTCTTCGTCCAATGCTGGACATAGGTTTTTTCCGATGGTACGCTACTGAATTCTATCTTCAAATCGAAAACCAAATAAATATAATAAGTTCGAGCGCACAACTGTCGTGACTATTGCTACTATTCTATTTGCAGGATAAAACGTGAAGTTAAAATATGAAAAAACATAATTCCAAAAATGTATTGTGTAATAATTCAGGATTGGAAGCGGTATTTTCTTTACAATACAAATCCAAAATCCAATTTTGGTAAAAAAAGTATTTAATAATTTCAACAAAATTGTGATCAGAATAAAAAAAATATTATTAGAATTTCATAATCGAGGAAGTTCATTAATAAAACTTAATTAAGTCCACATTAAGACCGTCAGGGCGGACTTACCGAACGTCACTTTAACGAATTAATGGAGATCTGCAAAGATTAAAGGAAACACCTTTAATTTGACACAAGGATGGACAATGTGATCAGTAACGCGGTGATCTCTACAATTTTGTACGCGAGTTGTAATAAAATATAATAGATACGTATACAGAGGTAAATTTTGTGTATTTTAACTTTTTTTGTTTTTTGTTTGGTGGCACTACTGCTTTTCGGTAGTGGCATTTCATGAAGCACAAAAAATCATAATTATGATTTATTTATTTATTAATTTTGACGCAAGATATCAATTACTGAAGTATTCTTTTAGCTTTCCGCTGGATGCCGCATATAGGGATGTAGGGTAGACCTAGTGTTAAGATACTATAGATGATTTATAAAATAAAATAAAACTTTTTTAATAAAAACTTTAAAAAAACTGTGGCGTAAATAAGCAAATTAATTCCTCGTATGTATACATTGTACAGTAACGTTTTAGCTTGTTCAGTTTGGAAGTACTTTGACCGCCTGTTTTCGTAAGATTAATTCTGTAATGTTAATGGAGTTTTCTGAACAGTAAATTGTAGGTAATAATTAAATTACCTTTAATTAACTAGATGAAATAAAAAGTTAGGTCAAATTCTAGTTAGAGGAGATTTCGGATTGGGGTTCATAAATTTTTGTATACATTCAATTTTTATTATTTCACTAACCATCCTGACCGTACTAGGTTTGCAAGACCAAATACTCGCTTTAAACCTAGTTAAGATGGATGGTAGCGACAATCTAGCGACAATGATTATTTAAAGCAGTTGAAAGCGCCAATATTAGTACTGTATTGAAGTACTGACTTAAATTGAAATATTATTTTTAAGCAGTCATGTTTGTTTTATTTGTGTTAAGCTAGTTTTATATAAAATATTAACCACTGCACATCAAGGGTGAAACTAATTAGTTTATACGAACATAAACTATCCATTTAACTCCTGCCTATATGCGAGTATATCTATTTTTAACTCACACCAATTTTGGGAGTGTCAGACAAAATAAATATTGAAATGTCACATCAAACGGCCGAGCCGAGTATTGAAGCTATGAAAACAAAATATTTTGTTTATTCTGCAGATTGTTTTCAAAAAGCTACCTTTAAAATGACGTTTGCATTGAAGTGTTATTCATTAATATACGTGCCTATATAGTGAAATTATAAGTGGTCGGTCTGTGTATATAGGAAATATATTGTATATGTAAAATGTAATAGATATCGAGGCGCAGTTAGACATTGTCTAATTGTAAATGTAATGGTTGTGGGTTTGATAGTCACTCAGGGAAATAGTTTACATTATTTTAGCTAAGGAATTGAGATAAATCGCAGAGAGATCGTTGAGTTAAGACACTCAACACATATAGTATCTTAGCACTAGATTCCCGATTTATCTTTTGTAATATTTAGAAATTACAAACAATAAAAATTCTTGGCATAACATACTCTGAATCCCTAAAAGATTAGATTATGATGTTTTAGATATAATGTATGATGTAGAGAGTGGGGAGGATCCGCTACAATAACAGTTTACGGATTTTTTAACGAAGCGTAGAATTCGTGTTTATACTATAAAAGATTTAATTGAAAAATATGCCTCCTCTACACAAATAGCTTCACTACAAGTCAATCAGTTTACAATACGTTCTTATCTCCCTGACCGTACCTACATATATGCGTCTAAGCGAATATCATTAAAAAGAAATCGGCTTACAGCCTACAATAGCGTAATCAATTTTGAAGTACCCTTCTAATATTTTGGGGTCGATTACAACATCTGTTACTGCAAAAGTTGACAATGATACAAAATTTTATATACTAAAGAAATTTAGTTTCTATTTCTACTAGCAATAGAGTTTAAAATGTCAGCAATATGAGTGGACTCGATTTGGTTCTTCAAATACCTAAACAGTAGGGATTATAGGTTATTTCATTGGAAAATATTTCTTATTCCACTGTAATAAAAGTGAATTGAATTAAAAAATAAACTTTTATAAAACCCACATTTACCACATGCTAGTCCGTTATTAATATACAATTGGACCTTTTTACCATGAGTTTTTTGAAGCTTGCAAAAATATAATGTGATACAAAGTTTTTTTTTTTAATATTTTGGAAATGGTGATTGTACATGCCATATGTGGTCTGTGCAGGTATAAAAGTGAATTTACATTTTATATAAATATATATTTTTCGATACGAGCGTGATGAATTGAATTCTATGGAAGAATTAATATTTACGATGTTTTATATGATTGAGGTTTAGGTCAGTATAGATTGGCTAATAGAATTGAAAGATAAATTATACAATATGACATACTCGTACATATAACACATAATTTATTTAGATCTATTAATTAATTTGGCTTCACGCAGTATCTCGAATATGAACAAGGTAGACAGAGGGAACGTAGTGTAAAAACATACCGTTCCTCACTTTTCGTGTAACATAATTAATTCTTCTAAGTGACAATCGAATCGGCATCCCTCACGTATAGGTACAGTCTGTCGCCATGCCGCTGCACTAAGACAGCCTCAATTAATTTATTTCAACAGTACCTACTCTAAAAAATAAATTTATAAAAGTTCCTTCAAAAATAATACAGTCAAAAATGGAAAATATGCGCGCTAGTGATATTTTCTATATAAGGCACGGTCGGTCTGTCAGCAGTTGGTGAAAATCAGTGAAAAATGGTGGCGCTTGAAAATGAAAAGCGTTGACATTGTTTTTTGTCAAAAAATATTTCACGTGAATTCCTTTGTTTTTTTTTTCAAATTGATAGAACCCGTCTGAATAATGTAATAATATCTTAATAAAATTCATTTGTGGTTTATTTTACAAAAAAATATATCTACTCAACTTAAACATAAATTTGTCACCTTTTTATAATCTGTAATTCTCGTTGATAATTTTAAAATTGGTATGGAACCCCTTGGTGGGCGTTCCGACTCGGAATTGACTGGATTTTTTTTTCACTCTTGTTATTTAACCGTCGTCACGTCATCAAATGCGAAGATAAAATCAAAAACTTTGAGTAATCAAGATACAATTTAATGATATAATTGCAGCTAGCAAATATAATAATATGAGATATATGGACCTACCTACCTACTATTAATCGCTTTATCTGAGCAAGTTGTTTTCACAGATCCATAATACGCGAGGGGGAAAAATGCAATTAATTTTATCACAAAAGCCGTTCCGATTGGGGACCAATAACATAATAGTTAGGAATGTCTCATTTAGAACTAACGACGAACGAATTTACTATAAATCTCTTTGGAAAATTCTTTCGATACGTTTGTTTTTGTATTATGTCTTCAGGATTAACGTTCGTTGGCTGGATGTATTTATTAAACTTTTATAAATAGTTCATATATAAATATTTGACATAAGCGTGCGACTGTAAACGGGTCAGGTTGTGGGTTCGATTCCCATTCGAGGGAATGAAATATTTAATATTTTCACTCGTCACCAATAGTGTCGAGAATTCGGCAAAAAGTAGGTATATATCTACTCTTTGCTGGCTCTGCTATATGCGGGATAGAGCTAGAACCAAAATTAAAAAACAAAAGAGGTATTTCATTCAAAAAGTAAAAATACAATTGAATCTACACTAAACAAAGTCTAAATCTATTCAAACGAGAATTTACATTTGATATAGTAGGCAGGTAGGTATATATTAAATGTTCACCCTCATAATCTAGGGTAAAGTCAGCTCCAGTAAATAGGTCATTATCGCGTTCCTTAATCCTATATGGCTTGACCTGGGTCCTTTTATACAAATCTATATGTATATTTTTTACCTTTATGGTGTATCCTGCTTATATTTATATATATATGCAAGGTAAGCAAGTGTTAAGACACTCTGTTCCCCACTTTTCGTCAAATTTTCGAGATAGTGGGTATTCGTGGCGGAATGTAACGCAGCACTTTGTCTTTTTTACGTATATTCTTTACTAAGTTATTGAAGAAAATATTGCATAGGTAATCCATTCCCCGAGTAGAAATCGAACCGTTAAAAATAAAATCGTGGGGACACTTTCTACTTACCACTAGGTGGGTGAAGTCTCATGCCATGTCTTTCGATTGTAGATATTGGACGTGCCCCACGATTTTATTTTAGTAATCATAATTTCCATGATATTATTTTTTATTTTTTAGTACATTTATCTGCAATATAAAACCGTTTAACTTAAATTTTTTTTTTTACTTTTTTATTTTTAAGTTTTAGTTTTTATTTCTCCTACTATTCAATTCGTTGAGTGCCTCATTATTGCAAGGTTAATGGAGAATGTTACAATCGACCCCCCAGAGGTCCAATAGAGGAGCAAGGCTATGTACAACAAGATGTGCCTGAATCTTGAGGGGAAAACGCTAACGACATATCATTTTTATCCACCTAGTGCCATACAGTTCTCGGCGCGCTTTTACCTTTTACCTTGGGTGGTGTACCCCTAGCGACGTCTCATTTTTAGGCACCCTATAGCCACACAGTCCTCGACAGGATACCAGATCTTGACTTAGGTGGGAGATTCATATTGTAATTGTGTATAGTATACTGTATTATACTTACCAAGCCCTTTATTTTGATACCCATATTGATGGGATTGAAAACTACATTATCCGCCATTTTGTAGCAGTGGCCATCTTTGATTTTGATTTTGTATAGTGCCCTGAATTCTACTTGACAAGCCCTTTCATTTGATACCCATATTGATGGGATCGAAAAAAACTAACTTGTCCGCCATCTTGTAGCGGCGGCCATCTTGGATTTTGATTTAGTGTAGTCCACTGAATTCTACTTGACAAGCCCTTTCATTTGATACCCGTATTGATAGGATTGAAAAAAACTAACTTGTCCGCCATCTTGTAGTGTTGGCCATCTTGGATTTTGATTTTGTATAGTCCACTGAATTCTAATTGACAAGCCCTTTCATTTGATACCCATATTGATGGGATTGAAAAAAACTAAGTTGTCCGCCATCTTGTAGCGGCGGCCATCTTGGATTCACAATAATATTGAATATGGATAATTGTATTGTCACCAGAATCAAAGGCGTATACCAAATTTCAGATCAATCGGTTAACGGGAAGAGGGTTAAATTTCAATTACTAAATTTGACCCAAACAAACAAATAAACGGGGTGAGCTAAATAAAACCGTTTAAAAATATTCAAAATTGCAAGAGAAATTCACACGAAAAATATATGCTCGATCACGTTTATATGTAAGTACGTCCACAGCAACTAAATATCTTAGATATAATCGACATCGTGTCGCTATTGTCTTCAAAAGAAAGCCAGGAGGAAGCTACGAATCTAATTAACATATTAAATGTGAATCAATTATGGCCCTTACCAAGTACTTTGTGCCTTTTTGTGTTTTATATGAACGAACAATGGTATTTTTTACACAATAACATCAAAAAAACAGAAAGAATCCAGTGTCAAACTCTCCATTCTCCGCTTTTCTGTTCAATATTTATATATTTTTTTCGTAACTTTCCGCTAGGTAGTGCGGAAAATTTTTATTAACATAATTTAATGGTTATTTACATATCATTTTAACAACCAAACTTGTATGATTTTACTGAAGTAAAATAAACAAATAATCCGCTTTCATAAAGTAGAATGACAATATCAATATCATAATTATATTATGTGCAAAATATTATTTTCGATAGTTATTGTATGAAATATAGGTGGGATTATTATTCGAAAAAGTAGTATACGTTCGAAATCCACTGGTACCGTATCAATATTTATTCAGTCAATTATGCGTGCGAAGGCTTTAATTCAGCAAATAGCGCCGCCTTGTATACAATAAGCGACTTAAGTTGATTTCACAAAGGTATTGTCTCATTCAATAAGTTATTTAAAATCTACAATTCATCAGTAATTAAGATATGTTGTGGCGCATGCAAACGCGATCGGTTGTGGGTTCGATTTCCCTCGCGAAAATGAAATATTTTATAACTTATTTCTTCGAGTAGTTTTTCGATCTTCGAACGAGGCGAAAAGCGGGGCCTAGAGTTTCATCACCAGAATTCCGGGGAAAGACAGTGTAGAAGAGTACTAAGGGAGTATTTTTCCTCTACCCAATGGGAACGGAAACAAACGGATCGGTAACAACTATTTTTAGACAAAAAAATCCATGTATACATGTCTCAATCGAGATGCATCGACGTTTGATCGAGTTATACATTATTAATGAATACCGCCTATAATTATGGGCTTGTACAGATTTATAGCTTCAGGCGTTTGGCGTTTAAGGCGTTTCTTAGAAGGCGTGCGAGATTGAAACATCCGATTTTGTATTGTGACTCTTAATATTGATGTGTGTTTAAAATAATAATAAAAAAAACGTATGATGCTATCGTGGTGCAGTTAAAAAGGCTTTTGTGTCTTATATTCGTGTTTATGTTTATTGTTATAGTTATATCAAAACAATAAATAAAATAGGGCCTTAGGAGCGTCTGTCTTCTTTCTGATATCTACTCGGGACCATGAGTTAACTGTTATCAAGGAAAAGCGCGGCGTTGAGTTCCGATACTCAGCACGCAATATTTCGGATTGGGCGGAGCAGGAAAGAGAGTTTCTTCACTCCGCATACGACATTAAAAACCAAATAAGTATTACATGTACGAGTATATCTTACGTGTATAGAATTTAAATCGAGTTACAATGGTATGGGTAGGAATTTCATTGTTTTTTCATACTGGAATTCTGTTGTTGGATGGTTCATAGGAAGAGATATTGAATTATTTAATTTTATGGAATATTGAAAATTGTTAAAAGTTTTAAAGAGGATATATATTCTGTTATCCTTTTTGGTTTTCACTATAATGCAAATATTACTAATATTTTAAAGAAAATTATATTTGATGTAATTCGGTGAAATGTATAGGGAACGAAGTGTCTTAACACTAGATTCCATCTGATTATGTGTGGGGCCGCGTGAGGTAAAAATATATATTTAAGCCTTCTTAAATTGTAAAAACCATTCGAGGTAAAAACAATTACACTTCTACATTTACAATATTGAAAATGCTGCCATTTTTTTCATGGTTACAATTTTTGTATTTTTTAAAATATTTTTATCTACAGTCAACTGTATGATTATTTAGTTATGTTAACATAACTTTTATAAACATACATCACTCGGGAACAAAAGTCGTTAGTTACCTCCACCTCTAGACTAAATAGAATAATCGTATATAAAATAACAATTACAATAAAATTAAACCCGGAATTAGCAGCCAGAGGGAAATTGCTCGCTTTGCATTTAAACGTTTTGATTTTTGATTAAACGATTAACTTAATGTTCTTTTTACTTTCATCAAAACTAATTGGGCTTAGTTTACATTTTATGTTGTTTAGCTTCATCCCTTGTTCGCTTCTCTTTGAAACCGCTCGCTTCGCTTACTGTAATGATTTCAAAATAAAACGTTTTAAAAAAGTTGATATAAAAATATCAAAATTCAAATTATTTATAGTGTAATATTTATATTAATTGAATACGAATTTTCCCTATGGCATTGTTTATAGTGAATGAAAAGTAACTAGTAAAGGGAATGACATTCCCTTAATTTATTTGACTCTACTATGCTACATGACCTAAAAAAACTACCATCCACGTGAAAATTTTAAATCAACGAACTTAAAGTCTAAAGTAGGTCCACTAAGTAACGAGGCCAGTCGTGGTATATGAGCACAACCGTGGGACAATAAACATGACAGTCTGTGGGTTCGATTCTCACTCGAGGAAATAAAATATTGGATATTTTCATTTCCTCGCTCTCTTATAGAGACAAAGCCTCCACTCAACGCAGTCTCTCCGGAATTCAGCAGAGTGGGGAACAAAATTGTCTCAATGGTTGTTCTCACAGTGAAACTATATTATCAGGTTCTTTCCTCATAACCTGCTATGTGCGGCATACAGCGTGAAAAAAACTAAAATTAAATTATTAAATGTCGATACTAATATATGAAATTGGTGGTTTAAACATATCATATCCAACACTATAAATCTATTTATTTAACTTAATATTATTTTATAAAAATTATAATATAATAAATTCTGGCAAAAGCAATTTATGCTTCGATGACACGAAAATTTTATCATATCCCGTCATGGACGCTGGCGACGCTTATTCGATAAAAACTAATTAATCCGTGTCCATTTTTCATTTACTCGTATTCAATAGTTAAAGGGTATTGTGGCACAGTTGAAAAGTATTTGAGTGTGCAACGGTCATTGATTCAAATCGATTTGAGAATATATATGAAATTAAAATAAAATCATTTTTTCTCTTTTGTTGGACAAAGTAGAGATTAGAGTGATTTTAGTCAGTGAAAACTATAAGCTTGCGTTGGGACTTGTGAGTTCGATTCCCATTAGACAAAATGAAATATTTCATATTTTTTCTCGCTCTGGTTACGAGACAAAGCGGATTGTACGTTTTTTATGCTTGTATCCCTCTCATATCAGGGTGGGAACCTAGTACTTACTAGAACACTAGCTTTCCTTTAAGATACCGCTATTCACCACTTTCCGCCGAATTCTGGAGGTATTGCGTGTTGAGTGGCAGAACTCAACACTGCACTTTGATTACCAGTGCAATGTAAATTAAACTTTTTTAAATATATTCCTAGAGTGGGAATCGAACTGTATAACTGTCTTGATTACAGTCAAATGCTGTCCTAGTGTGTCACGCCGCCGGCCTCTTTATTCCTCTTGCATATTAAAATATAATTTCTAAGTTACTAAGTAAGGCTATGGAAATTAACTACTAGTTAAACTTAAAGTAGATCCAATCAGCATCCACTATTGCAGGTAGCAGTATTTACGGTCAATTATAATATTATAGGTAACTTTACAGTTACAAACACTTTTATAAATACAATTACATATTTATATATATCATAATTTATTTTAAGTAATAAAACATGAAAAACCTCAGTATTGTCTATAAATATACACAAAAAGAGCTGTGAAATTTTTAAGCTTTCAAGATTGTTTCCGAGAGCACGATCTTTTTTGAAACAACTATAATGGCGGATGACGGGATGGGACAATGTAAACTGTACTTTTGTGTTTTCGATATCTAACCAGAGTAAGCAAATGAAAATAATGCATACCCTCGAGTGAGAATAGAACCTACAACTGTTGCGCTTACGTGCAGCCGTTGCCGTTGTGTCGCTACGACGATATTGTCAGCAATTTGATTTCAGATAATAACTTCATTAAATTATTCTACAATATTTTGGTGTTGAAATTTAAATTGTTGAAGTGCCACTACTGAAATTGATTATGAAATTCTAATAGCATAAATTGCCAATTAACTTGTTCTAGATGATATCTGCAATATTGATTTAAATAACAGCTTCATATTAATTGAGTTAATTTTTGATTGATTCATTTTATTTTATTTTATTTATCTCTATACTTTTCGTTTGTAAAAATAATTGTTAAATATAAATTGATCCAAATCCCCTCGGACTTAAGTAATGATTACAATTTCGTCGCTTTGCGTAGTTTAGTTACGTTATTACACACGCAAATCTCGAAAATTAGGCTAAAAGTAGGAAACTTTGCCTATTCTGTGAAAAAAAAAAAACATGAAATAAATATTCATAACTTAAAGTTTGTATTAGGTGCACATATATAGTAATAATAGCACAGTCATTGCCTGGTGATGAAATAAAGACCTCATTAAATGCTTAAACCGATTTGTTTGCAGTTAAAGCCTTGTTTGCCCTGATTAGGTTAAAGTTGGGTATCTAATAACAGCGATTTAAGTTTGAAAATATAATTTTATAAATTTTCTTAATATGTAGTGTTTTTGGTTGAATTATAAAAATCCATGAAAATAAAGATTTTTTCGAATGTCTTTAAGTAGCATGTTTGTTTTCTTTTTTTTTAAATGAAATAAACGTTGAAAAAAAATCTTTAATATGCACTAATTTATTATCCTAAAGCTCAGCAATATTCAAGTCAACTAAGTTTATTTTATTATATTAGATTTTTTTTTAATTTAAAAATTGATAGAGACAGTCGTGGCACAGTGCCATAAGCGTGAGACTATAAACGCAACGACTGTAGGTTAGATTCCAACTTGGGGCAATGAATTAGTTTTTCGAACCCACAACCGTTGCGTTACATCACACCTTGCCTGCACCTGTGCCGCGACGACCTCAACGCAACTAGTCTTTATATTTTTTACTAGTGGGCCCGGACGCGGCTACGCCCGCGAAAATATAAGCCTAAATAACTAAAATAAGTTAAAAAATAATAATAAGTGGAGATGTATTATTAGAACAAATATCTGAGTAACCGAAATAAACAAACAAAAGAAGTAAAAGTAACTAAAAGAAATTCTTAATATTACAAAAAGTACCTAAAGTTTGCCGTGCGCGCGTACTAAACATTTTTCTATATTAAATAATTATTAATTTTTGCAAACAATATTAAATAAAATCCCAAATGATTAAAATTACGATATTTTAAGTGTATAACATCGGTATAAATCACCGAACTGAGATAAATTAATTATAAGCAGCAAATAATTACATAAAAAATAATAGTAATTCGAAAATATATAAAAATTTACAAAATCATCAAAGTCATCTGCCCGTTCGCGTCGGTCATACTATGGCGCACGTAGGCTAGGTCATTTGGAATCAGTGACATCTTAATTATTTATTAGAATGTTATACAGTAAACTATAATTTCCATCTCGATGAAATGTTAAAAGTGACTATTATATTTATTTTCATAAGGATGAATATCACATTATAGAAATCATCTAATTTTTGTTAATGTATACAAATCTATATCGGCGCGCGCCATGTATGCATTAAGCAAACTCACTTTGGGTGACGTTTTCTTAAAACAACAAACTGTGCAAGCCGTTGCTTAGCAACGCGTATCGACGATTGTTATTAACATGGCGGAATAAATTGCTTGTCAAATTATTTATTTTAATATATTGGTATATATCGAAAATATTACAAATATGAGAAAAAAAAGTATCCTATGTTCATCCCGGGACCCTCAAGTATCTCTATATGAGTATTTTATTACAATTAAATTAGCGGTTTGGCCCTGATTGCGTAAAAGACAGACAGACAGACAGACAGAGTTACTTTCGAATTTATAATATAGGTATGGATATATATTTCTTCTTTCGCTACATTTCAGTCCACACCTTTATTCCAAGACTTCGATAAATACTCATTGTTAGGGAAGATGGCAGTGTCGGCTGCCCACGCGCAATTAAGTATTTAGATAAACTATACAGCCAAGGTGAGCCAATTTAGTGATAAAGTAAATATCGTTATTTAGAGCTACTAGAGCTAAAAGATATAAGATTTGTTTCAGGAAGTAATTAGATATATGGTTTGGAAAATATAACACTTTAGTTAAATTTGTATGGATTTAATCTGTATCTATAATTTTTTATACTTTTCTGTCCTATTATCTATATTAATAGGACAGAATAGTCTACACAGTGCGTAAAAAAAATCTGTAAAATTGGCTTACAGACGATATTTTTACGTGTAAATATCATAAGAAATCGTTGAGAAAAAATTGTATTACTATAGTGATTGATTATAATATAAAAAAAAACAATATTGAGGAACCGTCTCAAAAAGTCTCATTATTCGCGAGATAGTTGTGGGGTTCAAGCAAATAATAGTAAAGTAACACAAAATTCCAAGCCCAGTTTAAGTAACACATAAAAATATCTAAAAAAAAGTTAAAAAAAGGTATTACATTAAATAAAATAAGATAATAAACAACACTGGGTTCTACCAGCTAGAAAAAAATATTCATACATTTTATTATACAGTTAATAACATCAACCTCTTTTGAATTGAATCGTTACTTACTCAACGAGCTCACAGCTACAAGTATCACTTGAATCAATGTACTATCAAAACATTAACCGTTTCCGTTCAATTTTACATCTCAATTATTATTGTGATATTATATTGTTGATGACATTGATGATGATGATGATGATGCCATCGTGGTGCATCCCCTCTCGATGGTATAGTTAAATTAAAACTATTTGCTAAGACAAAGCGCGGCGTTGAATTCCTTTACTGCCAGTGTCATAGTTCTGTCTTAAAGATGTAATGAAAATAGTAAGACATACTCTTATTCTGTTGGATAATAAATCAATTTTGCTATTAAGAAATTAAGAAAACGAAATCTTAATTAAAAAAATCTTAATCAAAAATCTTAACCTATAAATATAAAATTTCTAATTAAAATAGACTTTAAAATGAATTTGGAGAAGGAAATTAATCAGTACTAAAAAGCCGGGCCTCAAATCTGCTTCAATTTTACCCTCGTCATAATAAAAGTCAAAATTTTTATCAATATTGATCTTGTAAGGGCATTTACACATTGTTATTTTAAAATTTAAATAAATTATTTAATAATATAAAATATTATGTAATGTAGAGGCAGTCATGAACAGTTCAGGATAATCTGACTGTAAACACTGGTTGTGGGTTCGATTCCCGCTCAGAAAAATCATTAATTTTCATTATTTTCGTAATCTAGCTCAGGTACGGTTTCACTTGGGACAAAAAATGAAGAACAGATATCTTGACTCTAAGTTTTGTCTGTCTATCTAGTAAACAACGAACAAAAATACCTAATAATTATTCTCATGCCTACCTCATACCCCACGTGAAGACCCATCCTAATCTTTTTTAGAGATTCCCACCTTATCTGATCCACCTGTCGTCGAAAGGAGTTTATTCCTTAAAACCTATGGTTTTATGATATTCTTTCTTTGCTTATTATGGCACCAGTCTCATATATCACGAATGAATTGTTATTAGCTATAAGGGGCGGCAGATCAAAAACTTTTGAAATATCGTCTTTTTTAGGTCACTTTGTTTCCCGCGTACCTATAGCACGGTAGGCAAAGAGAGCTTTGTGTTCTGTGAACCTGGGAATGCTTAATTCCCATTAAGACACTTCCGTTCCTCACTTTCCGCCAAATTCTAGGGGCATTTCGTGTTGAGTGGTGGAACTTAACGCCCCGTTTTGCCTTACCAGAGCGAGAAAATGAAAATGTTAAAAACTTCATGTCCTTTAGTGGGAATCGAATCCAAGACGTTTCCACGCGTTTTGTACGCGTTGTTGCGACCGGGCTCGTAAAATAATAAAACATTAATAATTCCAACTAAAAGATCAAAAATGAAACAATATAAGCAATTCATTTACAAGTGAAGTTAAAATGAAAGGTATGAAAAGTTATATTTATTTGTACAGCATTTGATCACAGGATGTTATAGTTTACTGTTACATTCCTTTACGCGTTAGTCCGAATGTTGGGAGCACGTGTATTTCTCTTCTTATTTTCTCGTTTACTATCGCTATACACGTATATGAGAGTATTGCTTGTAGTGGTTATGAGTTCAAATCGAAAGGGGGTGCCCTTTAAATGCAATGCCTCTAGAATAGTCGGAAAACGGACGAATATACATACACTTCGTATTTACGTTTTCCAAGTATGTGTTTTATAGTATCTCTGCCTATCATTCTATAAAATAAAATAAATTGTTATTTCATCGTTAGGAAAGAAAAATATTTATTTAGTAAGTATACATATATTTGAACGCGCGTTTTGGCCCCGAATCATCTTGGAAGCCGCTGGAGTCTAAATATATGTATTTCTAAATAAATATATTACTAAGTAATCTATATTTTATTTTCATTTTCTCAATGTAATCTAACTTGTCTTAACAAGCCATCACGATGACGGAAGCGCCTCCTAAAATACAATGTCTATAAAATAAGCAGTAAGTGGAGACTAGAGTGATTTCACATGCAATAACACATAGGTTACAATATATGTAAAAATTGGTTATAATAAAACAATAAAGAACGAGAGGGAGAAGGAAAGGAGTGTCTTAACACTCTGTTCTCTCTGCTTACCCTACCATGTGCGGGATACAGCGTGAAGCTGATTTTTTCTGAACTAAATAGCAACTTTAAGCGGGCAACATCGCGTTAGGTTCGCTAGTGTATAATATATTAGTCGACTAGCATGACTCACGCAACCGTGGGTCGTGGAGGCACCGATAAGGCTTTCTTAGCTCTGTTTTTTCTCATCTCGCCCTAATTGAATCGCCTTTGTACATGTTTATTGTTATTTTTGTATTGCTTTCCTTATTTTTGTTTATATAGAACCACTATTTCTTATAATGTTTTTTCTAAAGATTTGTCATTTCTTGTATATTTTTCGAAGTTTCAGCAATTTCTATTCCTGTAGTCAAGTAGGTGTTTTATCTAGGATAGTCAAGATAAATTGTATGTTTTTTCTAATCAGATAAGCAAACTCTGATATCAAAATATTTTAATATTTTGTTACCTTTAAGCGCTGAAAATTAAAGAAAAATCATTTTAAATTTTAAAACAATAAATACAAGCCTTTGTCTTATTGCAATTGCATTGCATTATACAGATAATCTTTTCGAGATAAAATGTAAAAATACATTAGTAAAGAGTTCATCAGTATTATTTATTTGTTAAAATAATGATAACTTAAGAGCAGTGTACAGTAAAAACGTACAAAGATAACAAGACTATTTTTTTTTAAAGTGTCTCTCATTAGTTTCGTAAGTAATTACAGCCCGCTTTGACCTTTGGCATTTTCGAAAACGTCTAAGAGTTGCGGGTTCGCATCTCGCTACGTTTAAGTTTGTATACAAGTCTAAGTACTTCATTCTTTAATTGTATACATAGTTTTATGATTATATCCATAAAGACAAGAGATGAGGTTAAGAAAAAGTACTTAATGCAGCATCCCATCTCATCTCTGCTGGTGGCCAATCTTATCACGTGAGATCACTGTTTCCGATCATTAGAGCATGTTTGATTATGCCACGCTGTGTGGTACAACTGAGTGTTTATCTATATAGCATCGTATCTCGGGAATGATCGTAAATACACGGTAAGCTTTGTATCTTATAGATAAAAATTACATGATAAATTGGTGGGTTTGAATTTTTGAGATTTTTTGGTGTGCTTTTTGAGGGCGTTGTTTTGGTGATAGCTAGTTTTTGTTTATTATTTTTATACAATAAAAAAAATGTAACCCAATCATGGTGCAAATGCGGTATGCCGCTGTAAGCACGACAGATCGTGGGTTCGATTATCATTCGAGTAACGAGGTAAAACGCAATGCCTCTGGGAATCGGCGGAAAGCGGAAGTGTCTTAATAGAAATGGAGTGTCTTAACACTACTTTTACAGGTTACCTCTGGCTAAAAATAATAATAATAAATAAACGAAGCTTATTCGTATGAGAACTATTTCGTTTTGTTTGTGTGGGGTTCAAAGCGCAAAATCCTTCTAAACGTCCCAAGGAATTTCATAACGAAATAATTTGATATAAGTAGATTACAAATTTTACATACATTTTTTATTTATCATATACACCTACTCATACATGCCATACAAAAAATCAATTTCCCTCAACCAATCTCGCTCATTAAACAAAACAAACGGTAACCATTTTTGTATTAACAATTGTTAACTGGCATCATTCGTCGCCCACTCCTTTGTCCAAGCTATTTGGTTTTGCGTGCCAATGTATAGGCAAAGGCGATTTTTAACATACTTTTCTTATATTGGCTTGAGCACATAGACGGGTAGGCAGAGATAACCTGGGAACTTAGTGTTAAAACACTCGGTTTCCGTTAAGCTACTTCTTTTCCCCACTTTTCGCCGAATTATGAAGGCATTGCATGGCAACCAGACCTCAACGTCACCATTTGGCTTTTCTAATTTACTTAACAGATAAAAAAAAACAGTCACATCTAAATCTCTTTCGCGTATCACTAAAGGCCAGTACTGAACGTGTAAGGTAAGTCACGACCGGCCACCGAGCCAAAAGCGACATTTGATAGCATCGTTCCCGTTTCTATTGACCCGCGGACCTTTGGGCGGTATTGGACCTCGCTTTGCATTAGCCTGGCTTTTTGAAATTGTTTCACTTCTAATGAATAGCTGGGATTTTGTACTAAAATTTTCTATTTATGTATGTATATTTCATTTAAGCGGGAGTTGGACCTATACGTTTGCTTTTTTTTTAAAAAACGTTAACCTCCTCCAAACTCTAACAGTATTAAATATTTCTTTTCTCCGAGTGGAAATCGAATTCATAACCGTTATGCATACAGTCGCACGCTTGCGCCCCTGCGCCGCGGTGGCCTCAACAACTTTCACATGTGAGAAGGACTATGTGCCACGATAGCGCATACACAAACTAATTAAACGCTACTACACATACTTTAGTTTAATGTCATAACCGAAACCATAATTTTGTGTCATTATTGTTTAAATGTATATATTTAATGCTTTTAATGAATTAGCTATCCCAACAATTTTAGCAAACAATGATAAAATTAGGTTATGCTAAAATTGTGGTTGAGTTTATCTTGCAGCGGTTGTATACAAAATTGTAAGCGTAAATTTTCGTTATAACATTATTTATAATTTATATAATAATATAGTAATTTTAAATTATTATTTTTTGTATAAAATATGTGAGGCTGTCGTGGCGTGGCACAACCGTGTGAGTTTAACGTGATGATGGGTTTGGGTATATAGCATGTTGTACCGGACGGGCGGAACTCAAGTGAATGAGCCGCTGACGCCCTGCACACTATAGGTTCCAGATCATGGGAACACGGAGTATGCTGAGACCCCAAGACGTTCTTGTGAGTCGTTCTTGTGAGACGTTCTTGTGAGTCGTTCTTGTGAGACGTTCTTGTGAGACGTTCTTGTGAGACGTTCTTGGGAGTCCTTCTTGTGAGACGTTCTTGTGAGTCGTTCTTGTGAGACGTTCTTGTGAGTCCTTCTTGTGAGACGTTCTTGTGAGACGTTCTTGTGAGACGTTCTTGTGAGACGTTCTTGGGAGTCCTTCTTGTGAGAGGTTCTTGTGAGTCCTTCTTGTGAGACGTTCTTGCGAGACGTTCTTGCTATACATTGAAACAAGATACTGAAACAGGATGTTGAAACAGGATATTGAAACAAGATGTTGATCACTGTATAACGGTCGGTGACTGTCGGCTCTATTCGTGTCTTGTTCCGATTCTATCTTCTTCCTGTTGTGCTCACCGTTGATTGCCGACTGTCTCTGTCTCGCCCGACGCGCACCTCCGTTGCGCGGAGCTAAACGGTAACGAGAGCCGCGAGCCACCGAGCCGTTTTATCTTTATTTACAACAATATTTTTACTATGAATATCACACATTTACATTTATATTTTAATAACTAAAAATCGGATGTTTTTACAATTTATACATATTAAAAGAACATAAAAATATCTATCTATCTATGTATAAAACATTATACTATTTAAGTATTATCTATTATTAAATTACGAAAAATGCTGTTACGATGACGAATTTTACATGAGTTTTTACAATGAAAATTCTCTCTAAAATTAATTACACACATTAGGAATATACAAATCTGTTATTTTGTTACAGAAAACTATGACAAACAATAATTAATAATAAAATTTACTATACGGAAGTTACTATTATATAAAAAGCGATTAATGCGGCAAATCATAGTACAACTATACAAATAAGATATAAAGTCGAAAATTATTATCTAAAACGGAACCCAAATCTATTTATATTTATTATTTAATGTAATTACTTATTTACAAAGGAAAAAACACTATTAATTTAGAAAAGACACTAATAATAACATTCAAATTACGAGAGTGGTATGACGTCACTTTTTGCCAAACTAAACAGTCTCTAACATGTTGTGACGAGTTCACAGCCGATGATGCGCGTCGGTTGTCGCGAACATTTCTCCCGCCGTGCAGAATCAGGTCTCGATGTGATGCTGCATCTTTCCCGCGGTGAGCGACGACGTCTTCTTACTTTGGAAGCGGAACGAGTTTTTTGGTTGGCCTTTTCAGAAGACCACCCTTAGTGCGTACTTCAACTATTCGCACTTGTCCATCTGCACCTGGATATACTTTTTCTATGCGTCCTCTTGGCCACGTATTTCTTGGAAGTTGTGAGTCGGCTATAAGTACCGGGTCACCTATTTCATAAGTAGGGCCTCGACCATGAGGCTCCCGCCGGTGTTGAAGTTCAGGGAGATATTCGCGAACCCAGCGTCTCCAAAACATGTCCGCTAATATCTGTGAGCGTCTCCACTGCTTTTTGCTATCGATGTCGTCCTCACTAAATGTGCCAGGTACAGGTAGACGAGCTGAACCCCCAAGTAAAAAGTGATTGGGTGTTATAGATTCTTCGTCGTCATTGTTTACAGAAACATGTGTGAGGGGACGACTATTCACAGTATATTCTACTTCGCAGAGTAATGTAGCCAAAATTTCTTCTCGGGGATATCTCTCACGAAGAATAGTGTATAGAGCTGTTTTCACGCAGCGAACAAGACGTTCCCATGCGCCTCCCATGAATGGTGCAGATGGTGTTATGAAACGCCATGCGATGCCTCGACGACTGGCTTCTTCTTTGAATGCTTCTCGAAGTTCTTTGTCTGCTCCATGCATGTTTGTACCATTATCTGAGTAAATTTCGGAAGGACATCCTCGACGTGCAGCGAATCTTCGCAATGCAAGTATGGCAGAGTCTGCGCTTAGGCTGGCGGCGATTTCCAGGTGAACTGCTCTAGTGGTAAGACACGTGAAGAGTGCGACGTAACGTTTCACGCGTTGTCTGCCGACGACTACTGTGAGAGGGCCAAAATAATCTAAGCCGGTGTATGTAAATGGTCTTCGATGATGAGCGAGACGGGATTTAGGATGATCACCCGTAGAAGGCTGTGGGGGTTGTGCCTTGCGAATACGACACTTGAGGCACTGATGAACTATCCTTTTCACGGTGGGACGAAGACGAATTACCCAAAAATGTTGACGTACTTCATTTACTATTATTTCGGTGCTGCTGTGGTGAAGACAACGGTGGGTCCAATCAATATATAACTGTGTGATGTAGTTATCTCCATCTAAGACTTGTGGTTTCTTTGTTTCGTCTTTTATTCCCTCGGCGGCGGCTATACGGCTGCGAAGAACGACAATGTCATCTCGGAGTTCTACGGGTAATGAATGAAGGCGACTTTGTTTGGCAATAGTCCTGTTGTATCTTAAGTCTGTGATATCTTCATTGAAAGATTCTTCTTGAGATGTTCGGATGAGAAGATTTTCTGCTTTTGTAATGTACTTCGAATCCAATATCAGAAAATTGTTGGAATCCATAGATTTCTTGCTATGTAGAGTAGTAGATTTCTTTTGCAATGTTTCTCTTCGTTTGTTCCACGTAGGATCTGATTCCATATTTCTACGTGTTCGCTTATAAAAGATCTTCTCTTTTTTATTTCTGCAAATATCTAAAAATTGCAAGACTCTAGCTGTGGCACGAAGTAGTCGCTCCCATTTTGAGAAGCGTTGTGGATCAGGAATTGCTTCACGTAATTTTGTCTTCAGCTGGAGTTCTTTAACGGTAAAAGTATGTTCTTCACCAGTATTATTTGACACGACCGGTTTTTCGATAGGCCAGGTACTCGGATTTTCTTTCAAGAAGGCAGGCCCGTGATACCATTCATGATCAGCTCCAAAATCAGATGGTACTTCTCTGGTGGCTATATCGGCGACATTGAGCTTAGAAGGTACCCAACGCCATTCTTCAACTTTGGTATATTCTTCAATGGCTGCTAGTCTATGTGCGACAAATGGCTTATAAGACCTGGCTCCATTTCTTATCCACGTCAGAACTGTCTTACTGTCTGTCCAAAAGATTTTGCATTCCGGCGCAATACGATGTTCTTTTATGACAGCTTCTGCTATGCGAACTCCCATGACGGCTGCTTGTAGTTCTAAACGAGGAATTGACATAACCTTGAGCGGGGCTACTTTCGCTTTAGCCATGATCATGTTGACTTGGACTTTTCCATCCGGAGCAACCACCCTCCAGTAGGCAGCTGCTGCGTAGGCTGTTTCACTGGCGTCGCTGAATATATGTAGTTGTACAGATGTGGCATCACTATAACCAGAGTAGCATCGAGGTAAGCTCACATTTTTCAATTTCTGAAGGTGTAGCATCCATTCTGCCCACTGCTTGGAAAGATCTTCATCCAGATGTTGATCCCAATCTATAATTCTTCGCCAAGATTCTTGAAGAATTTGTTTAGCACGAATAGTAACGGGTGAAGCGAAACCAAGTGGGTCATAGAGTGACATAACTATCTTCAGAGCTTCTCTCTTCGTAGGAGCTGTTTTCTTTAATAAACTGGGCGGTAATCTTGCTAGTTTTAAATTGAATCGTAATTCATCGGTTGACGGTCTCCACATTAAACCCAAAATCTTTTCTTCTTTGGTACCCAGGTTAATAGTTTCTGTCATATTTGATTGTTTTTCAAGTTCATTTATTATTTTCGGGATATTTGAAACCCACTTGCAGAGTTTGAAACAAGCTTCTCCGTGGATATGTTGGACCTTTTTGGAAGTTTCTATAGCTTCTTCTATACTTCGGAAACTGTCTAGGTAGTCATCCATATAGTGGTTGTGGATGATAGCTTCCACTGCTTCTGGATGCGTGTCGATGTACCTTTTTGCGTTCCAATCTTTAGCGAATATCGCGGTGCATGGTGAACTCGCAGCTCCAAATATAAGCGACGTCATGCGATATTCTTCAGGAGTTCCCTCCCGCCGGTGTCCTCTCCACAGGTAGCGAAGGGCATCCCTATCTTGAGGTCTTACTTTGACTTGCATAAACATTTCGGCTATGTCGGCTGATACAGCGAAAGCATGACGGCGAAATCTCATCATGACTCCAGGAAGCGATTGAAGAAGGTCTGGTCCAGTCAAGAGGAAATCGTTTAGTGACATACCTTTGGTTTTAGCAGCGGCGTCGTGAACAATGCGAAGCTTCTCTGGTTTAGCCGGGTTTTGCACGTCGAAGTGTGGCAGGTACCATGTTCTGCCTGGAGAGATACTTTTAGGTGCCACCTCAGCGTAGCCCTTCTGGACGAGTGATTCCATTTGTTCGGTGTATCTCCTTTTCAGTTCAGGATCACGATCAATTTTTCTCTCTATTGATATGAGCCTCTTCAGCGCCGACTCATAATTATTAACCATGATGCTGTTCTCTGATTTCCATAAAAGTGTGGTTTCAACATGCCCATCTTGTAAACGGTGTGTGTGTTTCTTCAAAATGTTTTCAGCCTTTATTTCTGGATCAGAGTCTGGCCGACGCGGATTAATGATAAGAGATTCCAAGGCAAAGTAATCTCTCAGTTGTTCATCCATTCTATCTTCAATAGCAGTAACTTGATTGACGAAATGGATTTTCTGACCCAATGTCCTATTGTGCGCACCATGTAGCACCCACCCGAGCGACGTGAGTGAAGCGATTGGTTGGTTCTTCGGTCCTATACGGACATCTTCGGCGAGTAGTAAATTCCAATTGTCTTGACCAATTAGAATTTTAGGCGTGGCTGAGTCGTAGGTGAGCTGGTTCTTCAAATCTATTAGATGATCGCAGGCAGCTAAGTCTTCTTCACGAATTGTTTGCGGGGAAAGATTAAGATGCGGAACGGTACGAGCTGTAAAGCTAATCTTCTTTTTCTGTGAATTAGCAAGTGTCACGGTAACACGCCTTGATCCCGGCGTTTCAATAACTATATCCCCGATTGCTTCCATCTTTAAAGGATCCAGCCGTCCCTCAGCACCGACTTCCTTTGCCAAAGCTTCATCTATGAGAGATACAGTTGATCCGTCGTCTAATAGAGCGTATGCGGAGGTTTCTCCCGCCGGTCCATGAACTCTGACTGGTATGATTTTAAGATAAGCATGCGCCTTTGACGGTACCCATGCGTTGGCCACGGTTTCCTTTTCTTCTTGTTGATTTCGAATTTCTGGTTTCTCCTTTTTATCATAGTGTAGTAATCGATGATGAGTACCGATGCATCCCTTAATATTGCACTTCTGTGGTTTACAGGAATGTCCTGATTGTCGGAACCGCAGGCATCTGAAGCACAGTCGGTGTTCTTTGGCGAGTTCCCATCTTTTATCTGAGTTGGCATCTTGAAATTTCTTGCAGCTAATACTGTGATGACCTTCTTTGTTACAAATTTTGCACGTACTTTTCACCATTCCATGAAATCTATTAGTTTTCCTTTCTTCGGTAGTATTGTGCGTTCTATGTATCACACGACGAGTAGGCTCTGAGTGCGGGATCTCTGTTGAATAAGGTGTGCGACATGCTGCTTGTTTGGTGAGAAACTCGCTGAAGTGCGTCAGGTCTGGTTTGAATATAGATGCTTGTTCCTCGTACCACCTGGTACATAACGACGATGGTAGCTTTTCACGAAGGGCCCTCGTTATATCTGGCGCAGTGATAAAGTTGTGTAAATCGAGGGCGCGAAACAGATTGACACTGCTTCTTACCTTACTGGCGAATGCATGTATCTCCTTTGGATTGTCAGCACAACGAGGTAGAGATCGAAGCTTGTCATATTCACTATATGCGATTGCATCTGGACGACCGAAATTCATTTCAAGCTCTTCTATGATGGCATCCGGTTTTGAATGAGCTATGAGTTGTGTGTCGACGACTTCCAATGCTTTTCCAGTTAGGCTTCTTCGAATTCTGGCTGTATTTTCAACTTCATTGAAGTATCCCTTAGTGTTTTCATATATGGCCCTGTATGATAGCCATTCATTTAACACTCCACTATATGTAGGAAGATCCATGATGACTTTGGACGCGACGGGAAAATTGTATGACGATGATGGAGGTAACATTGTAGGTTTAGGTACCTCTGTTTTCATACACAACGATGTAGGAGCGGTTTCGGCTTTTTCGCATCTTTTCTTCAAATTTTCTATTTCCTTTTTTAGCTCCTCTATTTCCTTTGTTGAATCTCTCTGTATTGCTTGTTGATTTTCGGAATTGTTGCCGATATTCGGATGTTGAGGCATTCTATAGCATGACGGCACTGGATGTGGTTGCCTCGGAACATCTGCACATGGTGTAAGTGATTTTTGTACGATTTGTGCATTATCTTCAATCCAGGAGCTAACGTAGTCGGTTTTCGATATATTATCTTCCTGGGATTCTGAACTATCTGATTCAGCATCTTCCAGAGCTATTTGCGCGAGTTCAAGCTTGATGCGAAGTATTTCTTCACGAGCATTTCTTGCTCTACGTCTGGATTTCGTAGACTTCTTCGAGTTTGCACGTTTCGAAGTTGTCGACTTTATTTGTGTGCCTTCAAATTGTTCCTCCTTGTTAATTGAAATAATTCTTGAGTCTTCCTTTTCGTCACTTGGTACTATTAAGTTCTTTTCTATTTCGGAATCCTCTTGTGTATTCGTAGGCGGGTGTGTCACCTCTGTGTGACTAGATGAAGGGTCGGCTTCATATCTCAATCCCTCGGATCGACCTCTTGATCTTGTGATAGGCATCTTAGTAAAAACCTACGATAATTGGTAAAACTCACCAAGACGAAACGATAATACTCGAAGGCGGATGCACGAAGATTCTCGGAGACGAACGACGACACTCGAAGGCGGAAGCACGAAGATTCTCGGAGACGAACGACGACACACGAAGGCGGATGTCGGAGGATGATGCACGAACACTCACGAAGACTTACGATAATACTCGAAGGCGGATGCACGAACACTCACGACGTGACTTACGGCGCGATAGATGTCAGCGCAGTAGCGAGCACGACAGTCAATGCGGACGCCAACGGAGGCGGCGGAGAGCGCAGCGGAGAGCGCTATGTGACGGAGAACACTGCGCGACGGAGAGCACTGCGCGATGTAGTACGATAATACTCGAAGGCGGATGCACGAAGGTTCTCGAACACTCACGATAACACTCGAAGGCGGATGTCAGAGGCTGATGCACGAACACTCACGAAGACTCACGATAACACTCGAAGGCGGATGTCAGAGGCTGATGCACGAACACTCACGAAGACTACAGGCGAGTAAGGCGACTTCAGCACAGTTGCGAGCGCGACAGTCAATACGGAATATACTGCGCGATGGAGCACGGCGCGACGGAGAGCACTACGCGATGGAGCACTTACGAAGACTCACGAAGGCGGATGCACAAAACACTCACGACGTGACGGGATATGTGACGTCAGCGCAGTTGCGAGCGCGACAGTCGATACGGATGCGAAACGCGACGGCGAATGCGTTTGCGAGCGCGACGGAAAACACTGCGCGATAGAGTACTGCGCGACGGAGCACTTGCGCGACGGAGCACTGCGATAACTTGCACGATGACGGATGATGCTTCAGCTTCGGTGAGGAGTCCCCAGATCCGGCTCGAAGGACCAGCACGTTGTACCGGACGGGCGGAACTCAAGTGAATGAGCCGCTGACGCCCTGCACACTATAGGTTCCAGATCATGGGAACACGGAGTATGCTGAGACCCCAAGACGTTCTTGTGAGTCGTTCTTGTGAGACGTTCTTGTGAGTCGTTCTTGTGAGACGTTCTTGTGAGACGTTCTTGTGAGACGTTCTTGGGAGTCCTTCTTGTGAGACGTTCTTGTGAGTCGTTCTTGTGAGACGTTCTTGTGAGTCCTTCTTGTGAGACGTTCTTGTGAGACGTTCTTGTGAGACGTTCTTGTGAGACGTTCTTGGGAGTCCTTCTTGTGAGACGTTCTTGTGAGTCCTTCTTGTGAGACGTTCTTGCGAGACGTTCTTGCTATACATTGAAACAAGATACTGAAACAGGATGTTGAAACAGGATATTGAAACAAGATGTTGATCACTGTATAACGGTCGGTGACTGTCGGCTCTATTCGTGTCTTGTTCCGATTCTATCTTCTTCCTGTTGTGCTCACCGTTGATTGCCGACTGTCTCTGTCTCGCCCGACGCGCACCTCCGTTGCGCGGAGCTAAACGGTAACGAGAGCCGCGAGCCACCGAGCCGTTTTATCTTTATTTACAACAATATTTTTACTATGAATATCACACATTTACATTTATATTTTAATAACTAAAAATCGGATGTTTTTACAATTTATACATATTAAAAGAACATAAAAATATCTATCTATCTATGTATAAAACATTATACTATTTAAGTATTATCTATTATTAAATTACGAAAAATGCTGTTACGATGACGAATTTTACATGAGTTTTTACAATGAAAATTCTCTCTAAAATTAATTACACACATTAGGAATATACAAATCTGTTATTTTGTTACAGAAAACTATGACAAACAATAATTAATAATAAAATTTACTATACGGAAGTTACTATTATATAAAAAGCGATTAATGCGGCAAATCATAGTACAACTATACAAATAAGATATAAAGTCGAAAATTATTATCTAAAACGGAACCCAAATCTATTTATATTTATTATTTAATGTAATTACTTATTTACAAAGGAAAAAACACTATTAATTTAGAAAAGACACTAATAATAACATTCAAATTACGAGAGTGGTATGACGTCACTTTTTGCCAAACTAAACAGTCTCTAACATGTTGTGACGAGTTCACAGCCGATGATGCGCGTCGGTTGTCGCGAACACATGTAGAACGAATTCTGTCTCTCATTTCCAACGGCGAGATTTGACTTTGATTTATCAGAGTGACTCTCGGAGCTCCCTGCTTGTTATTTGCATAAAAAAGTGAAGTTATATAAACAGATTCTTTAAAAAATCATGTCGACTCTTTAATTACAGTTCATACATTACCCAGTGTAGCGCTAGTAGTTTTTCGACAAAAGTTGCCATAACATACATAATTAACTTAGTTACATGTTTTATATAAGGTATCAAGTAAATATGCATTTTTTAAATATCAAAGATTTATTTTATTTTTTAAATTTGTTTGAAAATGTATCTCAGTTCGCTGGAAAGCTAAAATATGTTTTCAAAGAACAAACTTTGAATCCTACGTAGTTCATAACTTTAATAATGTTTTTCTCCGGGTTCAATAATACTGAGCGTAGAGTTAGTACAGCATAATT
The DNA here is from genome assembly GCF_056956725.1 of Heliconius melpomene rosina. NCBI lineage: Eukaryota > Metazoa > Arthropoda > Insecta > Lepidoptera > Nymphalidae > Heliconius > Heliconius melpomene. Next base: position 1,128,388 of record NC_140401.1, on the reverse strand, counting down.
TATAATTAGATTCTCTACGCCTGTCCTGTCCATAAAATATACTATCTACAAAAAGTTAAAAGTAATTTTGACCTTTAACTTATATCGTGATATTGGATGTCTTGTTCGTATATAATTACATAATTTTATAAAATTATTTTAGCATAAAAAATGAAGCGTTTTTTAGCATAAAAAATGCTTCAATGACAATATCGATTTTGAATCAGTACTCGATGGCCATCTAGAAGAACAAATTAGTGACAAAATCAGTGATGGAAGCTATTGTGCACGATTCAGATAGTAGTAAGCACCTGCGTCTCGAAACTGAAGCATTATCTTCAGAGACTGAAATGAAGATAAACCTGTTGCAGGCTCATATCAGAGGAGTTATTGGTCTAAAATTAATAAATATAATAAAATTAAATAAACTTATAAATGTTTTTGAAATCTTAAGAATAAAAGTTTCTTCTGTTTTTTCCTTTTTTCTTTGTCATATAAATTATACAAGCAGTGAGTTAGATATTAATTTTCTAATTTCTTATCTCCTATCTTATATCTTTATTGCTTTCTATGATTCTTAATGATTATGACACTTTAATATATTTCTTCAACTTAATTCTATTAAAATCACTCTACATATAACCATATAAACATAACATCTTTACCCACAGAAAATGACAAAAGGTTACATGGGCCTACGAAATTGACACCGTAATTAATTTGCCACTAACAAAAAGGGCTCAGGAAGTCCCTCCTGACCTTCCGTTGATGAATTACCCTTCTGAACCATTGTCGCCGATAAGGCCAGGCCTTGCGATTGATTAGCCGACATTTTAGTCCCTTTGTAGGGCGTCTTGGAAGAAGCCACACAAAATAAGGCATAGTGGTTCTATGTATTCGAAGGGTTGATACTCGTATGTTGACAAAAAGACCATTTAGTGAATGGAAAACGGATATTATGCTGGAATATGTCATGTTAGATAATTGATATTAGGTTTCGTTTCCTCCTTTATATTAGCTTGTATTTATTTTGTGAGGTAATAGCCTGATGCTAGATAATAAAGGTAATGAAGTGAGCTATTTTTATAACCGACTTCAGGAAGGAGGAGGTTATCAATTCGGCTGTTTTTTTATATTTGTTTTGGCAATTTTTTTTTAATTTATTTATTTATTTTAGTAGTATATTTAGTATTTGTCTGTTTGCCCATGATTTGCGCTGATGCGCTTTGCCTTTTCGATGCGATTAAATGTTTCATATCTTTGATTGGGAATCGAACCCACAACCCGCATTTACTGTCGCGCGTATGTGCCCCTGAGCTAGGGCTCAATATTGTAATATGATTTCTAATTTATTATCTGAACTCAAATAGTTAGTTATTTTAGAATATTTTATTTCATTCTGTTGCACAATAGATTTTGATGACGCCTAAAATCAACTAAAAATCCAACTATTGTTAGTCGTTAAGCGGAAAAGGGTCAATTAGTCATTAGTCATTGCCGTGACGTGTGAAATAACAGAGCGACACCTGCTCTCGACTATTTGCATTATAATACAAACGGTTTGTTTGTTTGAATAGTTTTAAAACGGTCTGCTTGACACCGTCGTGGCGCAGTGGTATCTGACTGTAGACGCGATGATTACATGGCAGGGTAGGCAGAGGGAACCTGGAAAATGAATGTCAAGACACTCCGTTTCCCACTTTCCGTCGAATTTTAAATAATTAATATTTTCATTTCGTCGCTCTGGCAACATCGCAATGTGTGACATTAAGTTTCGCCACTCAACACGCAATGTGTCGAATATCGACGAATTGGACGATAAATGGACATTGGACCTAGATGGTTTAGTTGCACGGGGAAAAAAATAAGATTAAGATTTTTTATCACTAAAGAAAACAACTATCAGACCTTTAGCTAAAAACCAATTCGATAACACATTTTATTTTAATGAATGTAATTAATAATATAAAGTTCTTAATATCAATATTTTCACGGGTCTGTGAGCACGACAGGTGCAGCTACGTTGAAACGCCCGAAAATAATAAGGTACGATCGGGATAGCGCCCGTAACAATATTTATTATGCGGACATAAATTGTGGCAGCTTAAAATTTACTTTATAACTATTTTTAACATGAAAAAGAGATAATATTTTTAAAATGACGTATCTACATATTTTAGCTCAATAGTTAGGTATTTTTTTGTTGTTAAACCTTGTTTGATATAAAATTTGTCGTTTTTAATGAAATAAAATGACGGTAAATACTTCAAAATTAAGAATATATTTTGGATTTGTACGATATATCAGATCTAAATGATATAGGTACAAGGAATATTTAAATAATTAGGTTATACTTGCGGCATCACCCGCGTCTCAGAAAACAATTAAAAAACTGTAGACAATAAGCAACGGAAGCTGTCGAGCTCTCCTATTTCTGCATGATTTTTCGGGGAGGAATATTTTCCCTGAAGTAATAAAAAAAAAAATATTTTTTTCTAAGTAACCAACTATAATAACATCGTTTCAAAACGTAACCTTAAAAAAACTCAACTAAATACTATAATAGGCACGTCCCTATATGAGTGTCGTCATGGTCGATTTAGTAATTTCCACGCCTGTCGACCCCATAGACTATGAGCTTTAACTCGAAGCTCAGCTATGTTGACAAGCTTTTTGAACTGTACGCTTGATTCTTGTGCTTTTATTGTATACTGGAGAAGCTTTCTGGACGACCGTTTGTAGACGGATAATTGGTTATGTTAATGCTATGGAAAAATATTTTACGTTTAGTATTGTCATTGAGAGTGGAAAGTAAATAATATGAATAATAATTTTAAAAGAATAAATATTTTTTCTATTCATAATTTGAATTTTTCGCCGTAATCTCACACTCCTGCATAATAAGTTCTTAAAAATATAAGATTATTATTACAAAAGTACAATTATTTTTTATCCCGTTTTAGCGAGGCGGCAAAGCGACTAGTTAATTGTAAATGCAACTGCTGCGGCTGTAGGTTAGAGTCCCATTCCGCCACTAAATAAATAATGTCTCAAAAATATAAATGTCTGTGGTAAGGAACAAATACTTTTTTTTATAAAAATAACAAAAGATATAAGAAGAATATTTTACAAATAAAAGAAAAACCGCACAGTTAAACATAATTTATTTCATATTATTTTAATTATCACAGATCCATTTATTTAATAGTCATCACGTTAACAAAAATATATATAGTCTACAGTGGTGACAATTTTACGTACAAAATCATGGTTTTCCTCCTTCTAAAAGATTCTGCAGTACTACGTTTAAAATGCGATACAGGTATTTACAATCTATAACATTATATACATATGTTAAGGTTATATTATATATTTAGATATAAAATGGTTTTAGCCAAAATTATAGATTTTTTACAATTCTGGTGGACTGTCAAATATATTTTTAGCTATTGTTCCATTTATAGGCTCTTAGCCTAGTCTTGAGTACAAGTTGTCATATCCAATGCAATAAATAATTTATTTATTATATTTGCATGTTTTTGATGTGACATAGAAAATATTCACATGTTTATCATCGTGACATTATTTTTGAAAAAAAGAACGTTATAAAATTTTTGATGAAATATATTTGAATATCTACCGGGTTGTTATCTTAATATAATTTATAGTAAAAAATTAACATGATTTGAAAACATATTACATTGGTTCATAACATTTAAATTATTCAAAATTTTCTAAGATTTTACTGCTATGTGAGAAGATATTCAAAATCCTTAGTGTTAATCATGTGAAAAAGCTAATTTACTAAAAACGATACAAAGTGTCTCGGTCTTAACATTTTCTTTTGGCTAGGATATTTGTGGGCAGTGACTATTTAGTGAACGATATATAGACAAAAGTTTAATAGAAGAAAGGACAATAATATATAAGTTTAAAATTTTTGTATCTCAATCTTCATCTGTCAAATAATCGTGAACAGAAAAGTATTTATAATATAAATTGTGTCGTAGTCAAGATGAATAGGAAAAATATAAATAGAAATATAGCTGAAAAGCTCGGTGATAAAGTGGATTACCGCCAAAAATACATTAATTTGGCACTTTCTAAGCCATTTTTATTAAGAAATATGAACAAAATGAAAAAAAAAAACGTGAAGCTATAAATTTTCGATACAACGAACACTCATACAAATACATTATAAAAATAACAAAACAACTGTGATTCAACTTCAATACGTTGAATATTCTTTATAAGACATTAATTAGGCACTATTATTGCTACTATATAATTTATCTTCGCTTATCTACAGCATAGATAGATATAGCTTTAAAAAATAAGCTAACACGATTTTACAAATTAGGCCGATCGCCTACAAAAACTATTCATTCTAAATAACATTTACCCTACACTTTATTATATATGTATACTTACTAACAAACGTACATACGTAATACACTGTATTTAACATTCATTCGTGAATAGTGTTGCCACTAGAAAAAAAATTACAATTCAATAAATTTTTAATTTTATCATGTAGCAATTTATTTTTTTATTTTATATCTGTATAAACTTTAAGTAATTTTCCAGTTATTTTAGGGATTATAAAGTGGCAGCACTAGTTATTTAGGAATTCATAACCAGGAGGGTCGTCCGTGCAGCAAGTCGGCGGCGTCGTGTCTCTCCATTTGGCGCAGAGCGGCGGCGAGCGCGGCGGTGGCGCCGGGCCCGCGCTCCCTGCACTCCCACAACTCTAGAATAGCTTCTGTGGGCGAGCTCTTTGTGGCGAACCACGTCGTATAACGATCCACTCCCAGCCTCGCCGCCAACGCGCGCCAGTCGTTACCGCGGGCGTTTGGAGGATCCAGTATGGCGCAAAGCTGCCTCTTAACCCTCACGCTCAATTTGAACGTACTCTCGGCGCACTCGTTTACACCGGTCTCGTTGACTGTTACGTTGCGTTTAGTGTCGCTGCCGTCGTCACTCCGACACATTCTGGACTCGAGGAGGTTTTCCGTTATGTTAAAACTTCGTTGCGATTCTCTTGGAGAACGACCCCGCGGTGAACGGCTTCGTAACTCGTCTACCGATATTCGGAATGTCTGTTTGTATGACGGATTAGTTCTCTGACACGCGGAGATACTAAAGTCTATGTTGTCGCAGTCGTAAGTCCTATCTAAGGTGAAACTACAATGTAATGCGTTGTAGTTAGATCCCCATACGTGGTTAAAAGGAATTTCCTGGTACGCTACACCAGGTTTAGTTTTCCATCCAGGACTTAAGTGTTCCAAGTTCAGGCATAAATTTGAACCGCCATCTTGGAACAAGAGCGTCTTCGGGCGCTCCAACAAAACACCACCCAATTTCTTCTCCTGTTCTTGACAGTAATATGGGGCACACGGCGTATCCTCAAATACATACAACCGTATAGTATATTCGGAACAGTTATCACTTAGCGACGCAGGTGCGTAAACAGCTAATTGGAGTGTCTTAACCGCTTTCCCGTTAAAGCTTTCACCGACAAGAACAAATGTGGATAGCATGTCAGTAACGAGGAATATTTTGTCACTGTCCAATTGCGTGAAAACCGCCGTGTTTATAGTTTCCTGACCGAGGCTCACAACTTTCTTCCATTGCGGCTGAGTGTCCGTCTTCGCCGTGTTATGATCGATCGCGTACAAAGCGAGGTTCCAGAAACCATGCTTGAGACTAGCGCAGTGTGGTATTTGAAGTATAACCGACTTGTTAAGCTGGAGACGCGGCGGACCGCATTTAACTACTGGGCTCAGCTGCGTGATACCTGCGGGCAAAAAATTATTTCAACAAAATGTATGGTGATCCGCCCCAAGGCTTGCTGGATATTATATTGCATAAATTACTCGTTTCGTTTTCACATTGTAATTACATAGACGGTTAATAGTTTGGACTTCTTTATAGTTTAAGTCTAGGTTTATTTTGATTTTTTTGTATACGAGATGCTATCGAAGCAATCGTATGAGCGTGGAATATTCGCAATATATTTTTAGTTTATTGCAAAGTAGCAATTATTCTTTCAAGATTAAATAAAAAATAAGAACTGTTATTAAATGATTTTAAAGATTGTAAATTAAAATTTTAATAGGTTTTGTATTGGTTCTTCTATTTTGACTATCGTAAATAAAAAGTCGTCTTTATCGTTTCTTGTTCTAATAACATAGGTAAAAAGAAACTATCATTAGAATAGTAATTAAGAGAATAGGCAGCTTTAATATAGTATGGCATGACTAATGATAGATAATCACTTGTTATGTTTTTTTATCTATATGGAGCATCGTTCAAATGTAAATGCGACGGTTGTGGGATCCTCATTCGAAAGAATGATTATATTTTATTTATTGTCATTTCCTCCTCCTCCTCATGTAGGGGAAAGGATGCCTTAAGCCTAGATTTCCATTAGATTTATCTGGTATATATGGGATACGTGAATCTAAACAAAATATAAGTACATACATCTTGTAATAAGTTCACAAGTTCGAACAATATGGATCGTAGAACATAGTGACTCAACACTAAGCATTCTTTTATGAAAATGAAATAAGAAAAAAATAATAAATCACCTTTCCCCAATCTATATCTATATCTGTCATCTTTCACAACAGCAACATATATTTGTTCTCGGCGTCCCCTACTAAGTGCACCTTCTGGAATCGAAAGGGCTACCCCAGCGGCGGGCAAGGCTAGCCTCGCACCCGAGCTCGATATAGCCAGAGACTGTGATATAGGTGAGTTCGATACGAGTTCCGCTAGTTGCAACGTCACTGACTCATTCGCCGCGTCGTACATCGATCCAGCTGCAAAGAAAGTTACTTTTAAATTGGTAATATGATATTGTTTTGTATTCTACTGTGTGATATTTGTTTATATAACAAAATGGTTGTTAGTTCGATGAGTTTTTGTGTGATTTTTCTATAATTTTTTTTATGTAAGACTATATATAGATTATGGCTGCTGCAGTGGTACATCATCAGGCTTTTTATTAGTATATCAATAATTTATTATTTTCCTTATTTTTCGCCGCTTATTATCTTGTTACAATAGCATGGAATTGCAATATTAAATATTTTACTTCCTCAAGTGGAAATCGACTCACAACAAAACAAGAAGCGTTTACGCTTAAAATATAATGCTTGGGCTAAAAAATAAACATATATTTAAAGTACATTTACATAACAAAAATAGATTTTACTTATATATTCCATATAAAAAATGAAACCTCCACCTAAGCAGATTTCCATTATATTTATAAGAAAGACAAGATAATTGCACCTTTAGCTATAAATACTTACAGCTAGTAAAACAACTCGAAGCTGAATGCTCTGATTCAGTATAGGGCTTGCTGTCGTATTCATCACTCTGGCCCTTGCTCGAGGCGCACGGCGTTACTTGATGGTCGACAGGTGAAGCATAACTGGGAACAAATTGTGTTTTTTATATTTTGTTTTATATTAGAAGCTCTTTTGGCGACATGGAACAATGTGTAAATAAACGCGGCGTTTAGTTACACACTGTATGGAGAGATTCCCTATTAGTAGGCGGGGAAAAGTACAAATATTTAAAAAAAATATATTCGGAACCATCGTGGTGCAGTTGTTATGTGAGATAATAGTAGACGTAGATTCGAGAAAAGAAAAAGAAAAAAGTCACAAATGCAGATACACTAAGTTCTATGATTTCTTAACCTGCTTTTTATTATGAAACTAGAAAAAGTAATATATGATGTAAACCTCAATAAACTCTTCTTCTTTATAGTATTGGTATAGGTGTGTAAAGAGAACTGCAATTTACCTGTTAGTTAAATGAGGGACATCGTAATGGTGTTCCGTCCTAGGATCTGGTTGAGGATGTTCGTATCTCGGAGGTCTATGCTGCATGAGATCGGGTGCTAACGATAGTGACTGCTTCTCCACTGTTGGATACATTTCTGGTTGAAAATCTGTTTGAAAAATAAATTTTGAATTAAAAGATTAATTTAATCAACAGTTACTTTTTGAGCTTAACAAAATATAGCGAAAGTATAATTTTATCATATGAATATAAATAATATCATATGAAGAATATCAGGAAACGATTCTATAATTCTAAAAATATTACTATAATATCAAAATAACTGCCTTACCAGTCCTAGTCATAGTGTAAAGTGAATGATCTCTAGTTTTTCTCTGCAGCAACTTATATACCACTGCAGCACCGGCCAGAAAGACGACGACCGCCACCGCGATGCCGATGTACAGTGGTATGTCACTGTGAGCGGCAACTGTTGAAGATAAAGCTATATTAGTTCTCAGGTATCTTAGAAGAGTAATTATGGCTTTAAACACGGGTCGAGGTCTTGGTTAAAAAAAAAAATAACTTCATGTTATAATCTGCGTATAGTAAGAAATGCAGAGGGAACCTAGTGTTACGATTCAGTTCCCCAGTTTTCATCTAACTCTAGAGACATGGTGTGTTAAGAAGTGGAACTCAATGGCACGGTTTATCTTGTTACCATGAGGAAATGCAATTGGTTCGTTCTATCGAGTGGAAATTGAATCCATAACCGTCGCATATAATCAGATGTTGAACCACTGCACCACGTCGGTCTCTTATAATTGCAACATAAATTAATAGAATTCTTGATTAAATTACTTTACACAGATTTGTATTTATATTTCGATCAAGAAATGTTAGACGAAAAACAAAATTTATTTTGTTTTAAAATTTCACAAACAACAACAAGCCGAAAGCTAATGACCAGTAAAATATGCCTTCTTAAAAGTCAACAGTATTCAATTAATTTGACGCCTAAACATTTTCGATTTGACCTAAAATAACTAATAATATTTTATTATATTATAGGCTAACGCCCGAAATTAATAATGTATCTCCGATCTCCAGTTAACGTCCATCTTGGAATGTTCGACATATCTATCCAATCTCTAACCTGCATGCCAATAACCATTCCGGATAATGTCAACTTATCATCAAAAGTGGATTGCAGGGCCCTCCCTGCGGTAACGACAGTTTCGTTTTACGTATCTTTTTTTAATTAACAAAATCCTAATATATATGCTAAATTAAATTTAAAATTAATTATTATTACTTATTAAAGTCCTATAAAAACTATTTTTAATAAAATAATAAATCTTTAAGTCCCAAAACATTAAAAAAGAATAAAAATTTATAATATTAAAACACTTTTTAAAACTTAATGCAATATGCTTAGGTGCGTACAATGGAACTTGAACATGTCATTTTGACAGCATATGTTTTTATAATATAATAATTAATTGTTAGTTTTAAGATACTTTATTCCTAACCCATTTTCATGTATAAATTATTAAACATAACTTGAAACGCCATAAAATTACAACTAAACTGAACTAAAGATAATTATTTTAATTTCATTAATGGAGTCCGGCATAGTAAGGTAAGTATCGTATGTATTCATAATTTTGTTTATTAAGTTTAAATATACATGCGAAAAATTATATAAAGGCGTTAGCCTCTATAGAATTTTTGAATTCATTGTAATATTAATATCGTTTTGCTTGGCTATTTCAATTTCATATTGTTTATTGCTACATTGGATAACAAAGAATAAAATTTGAGATTAAGTGCAAGATTATTATTTTAATTTATATTGATGAATGCTTTATTGAACAATGAACTAATAAATACTTTATTTTTTTCAGTAAAAACAAAACAGTGATTGCAAGAAATTCACTAAATATTTTGTAGCTTATAAGAAATGTATGGAGAATAAAGCTGATAAAATTACTAAACATGGAGCAAGCTAGAATTAAGAAATAAAAAATATTTATATAAAGAGACAAATAAAAAAATAGGTTACATTTTTTTAATAATAAAAAAATTACAATACACATTGTTTTCCTTATTCACCCCCAAAAACAAGTAAAACTATGATTAACTAACAATCTTCTCACTTAAGTAATTAATAAATATAAAATATTTGAATAATTATTCATCTTATAAAACAATTATTTACGTCCTTTCTGTGATATCTTATATTGCAGCGCTGTCCTCATTATCTATCATGTCATGAAGGTATTTCCATTCCTGGTACTTCCTCCAAATTAAGATCTCTGCAAATGGAGTGCCATAATATGAAATTATCTTGCAAATGTTCTAAAAATATAAAATTTCTATATAAGGTATATAATTCAAGAATATTAATAAGTTTAATACTATTTACACATCATACTAATAAATTATAATAAGATTTTTTTTTATATGGTCCGTCCCCTTTTTTCCATACCATAGGTAATATTAGGTTAACATAATACCTTTCTATTATGTTCCTGGTTTAATATATGCTTGCTTGCAGCTTTGCTTTAGTACTTGGATTAAGAACTTGTGTTAATAAATATGGTCTATTTGGTACTTTACTTCCATTGATTACCATAAGGTCTTGCATCACATTTTGCTGCCTATAATAAAATATAAAATATTATTTTACAAATATATGAGATAGTAATTTGGAAAATCAGCAACTGAAATTAATAAGCCCAGAGCTCAAATTAAGAAATGAAATGGTAATTAGTAACTGAGATTAAGTATACAAAAAAAAGTTTCCATAATTTGCCTGCTTTTGTAAAGAAAACTTTATATAACTTAATAATACTCACATGGCGATTAAACACATAAGTGTTCGAGTGCAATCAATTGCAGCAATAACTCCAGGAAAGGCACCAACTTGATAGAAGTTTTTAGCACTCTCTTGATATATTTTTATATGCTCACTGCATATATTTGTAATTGCTGACACTGACTACATAACACTATCATTACTATCACTCGAAGAAATGTCACTCCACATATTTATTTACTTTAAAAATCAAATATAATATAAATGCAATTTTGCAATCCGGGGATATGATAAAGTAAACCCCAAAATATGTCGGATCGCAATTAGCTGTCATTTTTGCTATCCAACGTAATGTCAAAATGGACAGATCGTTTATTGGCACGCACAAGCTGTAATTTTCATACAAAGTTCCCTCTTCATCTCCAGTTAGTCTTCCCAACGATAGATTGAAGTTAAAGATTGAAAATGAAGTACTTCGATAGGTTATTGGCAAGCTAAACTCAAAAAATAGATTGATATTTTAATCTATGGTAGCAATTTATGGATTAGGATCGATTATTAACATTGGGCGTAAGTGAATTATCTTTTTTTCGCTCAAGGAAATTAAACAAAGCTTATTATTGAAGTGAATTGATAGATTGATAGATTTATATTGTATAATATATACAACCAAGACACTCCGTTCTTTCCTTTCAAATTCGAGACACTAGTCGTTGAGTATAGCGGAGTGTGGACCAAACCCATAACTAATGTATTTGCAATGAAACACTGTCCCTTTACACTATAATGTATTTTTTTAGAAGTCACTATAAATTCTAAAGAAAGTAAATTATTTAATAACTCAATGGTTAACATTAAGTAACGAAACTAGCGCTGTTATATATTTTAATTGACACAAACGATTAATTTATCTACTTTTTGATTCAAATAATAAAAAATTAATCACTTTCTGCTGTTCTCCTATGAAGAAACGATTTACTTCTATTTGCTCGACCCGAGTTTGGGCACTAACACGCGTTGATGAATGTGCGTACTGCGGTAAATTCTCGATACAACGTGTAGCTTAATAAAAAGAAGTAAAAAGATATAATAAGTTCAGTAGAATATTTCTAACCAATATACAAGAATGAAGTTCTACACAAAGACGCGACACGAAAAAACGTAACAAAAATAACAAATAAAAGAATTTAAATGAAACTTTCAAATTATAGCCGCCTGTTAAATCTTTTTTAATTTGTAATCGGGATAAAAATCTTCTAGCGCGGTCTCAGCATTTATGTTCGGATTTGCTCTAAGAAGGTCGACCCGCGCAGTATTTCATTCGCGAAACGTTCTTAAACTTGACAAAGGCCGCATAAATTACTAAGTTACTCCAACAAAACCTCTAAACTTTTGATGCGATCGCGATTCGCTCAAATTTTTTTACTACTAAAAATATAATTAAGACTTTGTCTAAGAAATATATTTAGCTTTCCTCTTTATTTATTCTAAACATTACTATTTCTATGTCTTTGTCTATTGACCAAAGAAAAATAATTAATATGTTCGAAGTTCTCCAAGTGAGAATCGAATCTATAACTATTGAACAGTAGTAGTCAGTAGTGAACAGCTAGACATTTCTTCGACACCTCAGAATCGAGTATATCATAATAATCTATATACTAGAGACCGTCGTGGCGCAGGGGCACAAGAGCGTGACTGTAAACATGGTGTTATGGGTTTCGATTCCCACTTCAGAGTTGGTGGAAACGTGGAGTGGAAAACACAGACAATACCAAACGCTATCAATAGTTGGTATTCGAAATGTGAGTGGGTTAGGTAGTACAGGAGAACACTAAAGAAGAATTCTCAAAATTTATACAGGGACAGAGTGAAATGGAATTTTTCATTTAAGGTCTAAAAGTTCACGAATACAAAGCTGCGGACGACAACCAGTATTCTGTACAAAACAAAATTCAAGTACTCAGTATATTCTAAAATTCAAGTACCTAAATAATTTTAATAACATAATAGTATTATTAAATTAAGGCTAGTCTTTAGATAAAAATCTAGCTCAGCCAAAAAAAGTTAACAAGTTATAAAAAAAATTACCATCACTTCCAAATGGAGAGCTTATACCATTTACAGCGAATTAAAAATGTTATTATAACAGATACACCTGCACGATGAGCTTTTAACATTTTACGAGTCGGCCGTAAAGTGGGTACCGAAATAACGAAATATTTCGAAGTAAGGACAAGAGTCGTTGCGCCTAAAATTTAAGGTGCAATATCGGTATATACAGAACTTTTGAGCCGAAAGCTCCACGCCGGCTTTTATTGCTTACAAATGAAATAGGCATTGAGTTTCTGGCAACTTTTAATATTATTTATGTCATCGTCTCCCAACTTTACGATTGGACGCGGTGGACGTATGTTTTTTGGGTAATTTGGTACTGAGAAAGGTAGCTGGGTGCTTTTTTGTTAAGAGTTTTATTAGTTTCGTAAGTGTTTTTGAGATGTGCACGTCGTTTTCGGCAAAGACAAAATTCTAGTCACGCCCGTTCAAAGTTTTTGTAACACTACTTTCTTTAACGGCGAATTGGCTTTCACAATGAGCATGATATATAAATACGAGTAAATTAAATACCAACAATAAATAGGCCTATAAATACACCTAATTGTCAAAAATAGATTGAAATATTGATGATGATACGTCATAGTAGTTAGTTCGATTCTCTTCACTGGCGAACATTTAAAAGCGCGTAAATAAATATGTAAAAGTCGGGAACAAAGTGTCCTAACACTAGGTTCCCTCTGTTTATCCTGCTATATGCTGAATATAACTTAAAGCTATAAAATAACTATATTTACAAAGACAAACACCTATCTAGAAAACTCACTGCATTTATCCGCCTTTATCTCGAACTAAAATCGAAACTTAAAATACCTGAGGGCCCATACGATTCCATTACGTTCAATTACGAGGACAAAATTTATAGATTAAAGTATCTCGACCCAAAATTATCTCTTCGACCAATCAAGAGTTACGATGAAGCTGTCTCATTCACTTCGATAAAGATCTGAGAATCGATGCTGGGTAATTAAAAAAGCTTTTACTTGGCGCTTTTTTTAAGTATTTCCTTTTTTTCTTTTATCATATAATAAAATCAGATGTAAGGTGATTAAAACAAATTATTATAGATTAGTAATTTTGCTTTAAAAGTCTCTTTGGAATTCTGGTCAGGCGGTTATCGTGACTCGGTTCAGGTTAATTGTTCCTTTACTTATAGTGTCGTGAGATCTAATTTCGTTAATTAATTTATTTTTAATCGCTTAAGATGCTAAGATTATACTACGACTTAGCTCGATAATAGCGTATGGCTTAATAGTATTGAGCGATTAAACATGTTCCAAGAGGCGGAGGTTCAAGTCTAGTTATGTTTATTTAATATTTTTAAAATTGAAAGGAAAAGTCGTTAATTTATAAATGGTATCCATTTTATACTCAGATTTTCATTATGTTATTTATTTTAATTTGATATAGCCCTTGCACCGCGGTAGGCAATTAGGGAAAACCGAATTCCACACATAGCAGGGTATTGAGGGGGAACCTGGGAACTTATTGTTTAGAAACTTCGTTTCGATTGGGATATTTCCGTTATATATAGAAAAAAGACAAATATATTGGTATATATTAATAGAGGCCACAACTTTAAATCCTAGTAAAAGGTATAGATTCGATACATTGTCATTCGCACCACGTGTGCCCCACATAGCGCCCGCAGATAGAGCTAAATGCATCGTGCATGTGCAAACTTTTAATTTTCTTATTGTTTTGAATGTGTGAATAAATGAAGCTAATTCTTTTTGTTATTTTGAAAATAGAAAATTGTTTTTTTTATGTGCGGGATACGGCGTGAGGGCGTGGAATAAATAAATACTTCCTTTGAGTGGGACGAGAGCATTACTATATCAGCTTCACGCTGTATCCCGCACACATCAGGGTAGGTAGAGGGAACCTAGTGTTAAAACACTCCGTTCCCCACTTTCTGACCCCTTCGAATTCTGGAGGCATTGCGTGGCGAAACTTAACGCCGAGCTTTGCCTTGACACCAGAGCGAAGAAATGGAAATATAAATTTAAATATTTTTTCATTTCCTCGAGTGGGGATCGAACCCACAATCCACACCTTTAGCCCCTTCGCTTTTACAGTCACACTTTGTGCCCCTGGCCTCTACATATATTAACATACGACCAAGAAGCTTACGTCGAACTGAAAATAAACAATGACAGAACTCGAAGGTCTTATAAAGTACTAGCGGACGCGCGCAGCTTCGCTTGCTTATTTAGGGGTGAATTCTAATAAACCACGAAACGTTTTCATTGAAATATTTTTAAGAGTCTAAATTTCAAATTTTATAAAAATCGGTGGCGATTTAAAAAAAATTCCATACAAACTTTCAACCCCTTATTTACACCCTTAGGGGGTGAATTCTAGAAAACCATGAAACACATGTTCAATTAAATATTTTTAAGAGTCTAAATATCAAATTTTATAAAAATCGGTGGCGATTTAAGAATTTTTCGATACAAACTTTCAACCCCTTATTTGCACACTTAGGGGAAGAATTCTAGAAAACGATGAAACACGTGTTCAATTAAATACTTTTTAAAAATCTAAATTTCAAATTTTATAAAAATCGGTGCAGATTTCAATTTTTTTCCATACACACTTTAAACCCCTATTTCACCCTTTTAGGGTTAAAATTGTTTAAAATCCCTTCTTAGTGGATGTCCAGATTACGAAAGTAAACATCTGTCCAAATTTCACGTTTCTACCATGAGCGGTTACGGCTGTGCGTGCGTCTTACCTCAGTCAGTGAGGACAAGTCCTTTTATATATATAGATTAAGTTTTAGATTTACAACTAACTATTCATGTAGGCTCATAAAAATTTATGAAAAATAAAACTCCACTGGTCCACTTACAGTAAATGTAGATCCGATACATTAAAACTCACACCACGTCTGGCCTATATGGCTCTGGCATGTAAGTACATTTTTCTTTTATTTTAAATCTTTATATATAAAAATGTATCGTTTCATTACTGAGTGACTGATGAACAACGCACAGACATAGACAAAGTTGAGGGCAACGACTAGTATTTTATAATACTGAACTATAAATGATTTAGTTGCCCTTATTTTTATTTATATATACAAAACTATTAAACGGTTGACTTAGGAAGTTTTTATAGGTAATAGAAACATTGCAATTTATAAATATAAATTAAACATGTTATTTTAAATCGATTATAGTTATGTATGTTGTTGTATGAACTAGTGTTTTGCATTGAATGTATGAACAACTGTTTTTCAATCTGATACAAGAATTGCGTTGGACTAGTTATTTTAATTTACACATGGAAGGTTATTATATCACATATTTCAAGGGAAAAGTATGAAGAACTAAAACATAAATTCTTTTAATTTTTTTAACATGTTTAAAACATCATTCCACACAAAGGATAGAAAAATATATTGAAACATAACATTTGTTTACGGAGTTTTTAATTTTTATTAAAAAATATGAATATTGAAATTGTTAACTATGAATAATAACAGTTAAACTGTTAAGTACTAACCTTAGTTAATATTTTTACAAACGTATTGGCTTATGAGACTGATGAAATATTTTTTTGATTATGTTTTAATTGTTTTTAAATATGATAATTATTTATATTCCAGTTCCAGTCCTGCTACACATTCAATTCTAATAGGGATTTTAAATACATTTATCGTTCAAAGCAATTATTTAAGTACTTAACTATAAATAAAACGAAATAAAAATAATTTGAAATTGAAACATAGCAGTCAAATAACATCATACTCGAAGTCTTTCAAAGTGAACCATTCCACAAATCAATGCAACGACACTCAACTGTCAAGTTAATATCTCTAAAACCCATACATAAACATTGGAAACATTAAAATTTAAAACACGCCTCTAATATATAACGTATAACATACTATATCTGCTGCATTGAGATTACGATAGTTTATTTTAATGACTTCCAGCCACTTGCCGTAAATACCGATAGTAAATAACACTTAGTTCTATTAATATTTATTATTATACGGTATCCTGGCACAGCTGTATTACATGATCGAACGTAGTTGGTACAAATCCGGCAAAGTAAAAAAATATAAATTAAATAAAACCTTTTTAAAAAATGGTTTCTGCATCTTTTTCATTGTATATTGTCAATGCCTTTCATTCTATAGATAAGGTTATTTATTTTCTTTGTAAAATCGTTTATCACAGCTTTTTAAAATCTTTGTATCATTTTTTTTTGTAAAATTCACACAATTAGGTAATTGTGTAGATTTTACAAAAAAATGTAATACGCCGTTTTGTTGCCGCGTTCATTTTGAAAACAATATATTTGATTTTTTTTAACTTAATTTTCATCAGAACTGAAGTTGTGATCCAAATTTCAGCCCAATCAGACAGTAGGGGGTGGGTCAAGTAGAGCTTGCGAGATATCACAATCACATACATCTAACACGCCCTATAAAATATAATAAAAGTGTAGAACAGCTTAAATTCTAAGTTCGTTTTTGTTTGCTTAAGTCACAAACAACTATGAAGGTTAATACCTAGCTACAGTAAGTAAGTAATATTATGTTACATTTTAGACCTGCACTGTATTTTATCTTGTTTATCTGTATCATGCTTTATAAATTATTATACAAAAGTGTTCCAATTTTATGGTACTTGTCAGGTTGCGGTATTAAAATAATGATTTCTTGTTTTTCTACGTTTGAAAAACGATTTATAAAATAAATTACAATTATTAAATTTGCTGGCTTAGCTGGGTTCCACCATTTAACACGTAATAACTCTAAAAAATGGAAAAATTAAGTGCGGAGTTTATACAATCTAATGCTATTTGTTGATTTTTCTGGTTAAACCAAAAAATAATTGTTTTTTTTTTTATTTTTAGCTTCACATTGTATACCACAAATAGCAGGGTAGAAAAAGGAAACCCGGGAACCTAGTGTTATAACGCTTCGTTCCCATTACGACACTTCCGTTTCCTACTTTCCGCCAAATTTTTGGAGACATTGCGTGTTGAGTAACGAAACGCAACGCAACCCTTTTTCCTACTTCCAGACCAATGAAAATTAAAACATAAAATATCTACTAAATATCTTGCCCTTCTTGTTTTGTCTCTTAATTTTATATATTTTTTTTTAAAACAAAAGTGAAAATAAAAATGAATCTATTTCAACGTGGAGCTTAATGAAATTATATCTGAAATATTTTATTAAAAATATTCTAAACAAAATAATATTAGCTTAGTAAGCGTAAAGTAGAGGTATATTTAAATAAATTCAAGCATTCGCTACTGTACTTGTGACCGCACTTTATCATAACCTATAAATCTCACAAACTAGTTTCCGCGTTTATATACCTACCTACAGTCCTGCATACATACATTTTATGAGCTTATTTATTACCATAAATCATACATCCGCTACTTATAGCCATAAAGTGAAATATCATAAAAGTTTGACGAAGCTAGAATTAATTTGCGTGTGATACGTGCTTATCCGATTAACCCTTGACAGCTTAGTGTTTAAGAACACACGTGCTGGACACAAGTGACTCTCAAGACCGCATGCTAATGAAGTGGCTCTTTTCATATCTTTTCATGTTTCAGAGATAAAATTTAATTTAACTTTGTAAAAGTTCTATCTATATAAAACTTGGTTTCCAATTTGTTTTGTTTATGTAATAATCTTAATTAAGAGTGTATTACAAATTACATACAAAATATGCTATTATATCTTACGTGTTCATCAAATTCTATAATCTCACATTTTTAACCTCAAAAATGTCTAGATTATAAGAAATAACAGTCATTGCTAGTTTAACCAGAACTATCGTAAAATTAATACAATGGTTTTAGACATTACAAGAGCTATAAAATAAAATTATTAATATAAAAAAAAATATCAAAGCTCTTAAGCCCAAACCAAAATATCCCAATCACAGCATCAATCTTCTAAAATACACATAACAATATTTCCTTCTATAAAATTAATAATAAAAAGTCAATAGGGTACTATAGCACCCCGCTGACCCAATCTAGGGTTGCGTTGAAATTTGTACACTGTGAACATTTGTTAGTGCCAGCCGCCGGAGATGTGAGATACAGCACTATCGATACCTACGAAAGTTTGTCGCTTGGCTATAGGCGAATTAAAGCCTCTCTGGTCATTCGAATATAGTCCTATAGCCTGTTAATATAATGTTTGTTTCATACAAAAGCAAGTGTAAATGCATTCCGCAACCGCCCGCTGAGCTCTCGATCACTACAAATCATTTACAGAGCCCACCTCGCGTAATGAGAATGCATCGTATATACCAAACTTATTTACTATGGAAAAAAGTTTGTCGATTCAATTTGGTTTCTCAAATAAAGTTGTACATTTCGAAGGTCTTTTTTAGTTTATTTATGACTGTTTTTGTCAATACGTGTGTGTAGTTTTGGGCCTTTCTTGTTCTTAACAAGTTCGATGTCGTGTTAGATTGATATGGTCAAGGTTTTAAACAAAAATATATATGTACTTATTTGTTTCATTTTGTAGATTAAAGAATTATATAGTGTTATAGTGTAGTTTTAAAGTATTTGTATTTATACTCTGCGTTTCCTTACTTAGGGTACAGTAGAGAACAGAGTGATATTTTATAGTGCCATAACAGTTTCGATACATTATTAAAATGTTCAAAGAAAAAAATCTACGTTTATTTTAAACGGTACAATATTCCGTTAATAACCGTTCATTTTAACGAAAAGAAAAACTTATTCTCACGTAAAAAAACTTTATGTAGAATTATTATCAATATATCAATAAAGAATCTGTGCGTATTCAATGTTGGGCATTTCCATTTTATTGTCAGCTTTGTTCACCTTCAAAAAGAAAGTTATGTTAACCGCTTTACCAAGATAGATGGTCTTTTCAATACCCATTGAGAAGATTTACAAGTAATCAATTTACATTTAAGAAACATGAACGGTATCTATTTTGAATTGAACTTACAGTGAAAATAAATATATGAGATGTTAAGAATTTAGAGTGCGTTGGATGTTGGTGGAATATTTATAATTATTTTCTGGAGCTTCACGATTTACTTGTATAGCTAGGTAAGAAGAGAATAGGGAACCTAGATTCAAGAAACTCCTTACTCTCCCTGTAAAATAAAGATGTTGCGGATCTCAATGACTCGTTTTGTCTTGCCAGAGCAATGAAATTAAAATAATTTCTTCCTCTGTTGTCCCTTTGTGGCATGGTCTAAATATTAGTTTACTAACTTCAGTGGCTTTCTAATTTTGACATGCACGATTGATATACAAAATTATACAATAATACAGTTCCACCAATTAAAAGAATCTAAAAACGCTCAACGACCATTGTTTATCAGAAATTAAAAACGTATTAACAATCCAAATTCAATACACGAACAGTTACGAAACAATCGTACCACTATTCGATGTTTAGGCAACAAAAGATGAAAGTGGCTATAAAACACATTTCCCCTTTGTGAACGCAATTAGGCTAATGAAGGGCGCTCGGTGTAAATGAACGGTCTTCCCATGGTCTTCGTGTTCACCTTTAATGTGGTTTGTATTAGCTATATTAGATAGATGCTACTGACCGCGTTACCTTTCATAGGAAAATGAAAAGATTTGGTCAATGGAAGTAGGTTAGAGTTAGGTTTTTTTGAAATTAAGAGTCTTGGAAGCCCCTTGTGGCATAAGAGTGTGACTGTAACGCGGTGGTTGTGGATTCGGTCTGGAACAAAGTGCAAAACGCCCAGCGTTGCGTGTCGCCACTCAACACTCCGTTCCCATTAGGCCACTCCAAACTTTCCGGCGAATTCTCGAGGCATTGCGTTATAAGTGGTAGAACTCAACAACGCGCTTTACTTTGTTATCGGAGAGAGAAAAATGAAATAATAAATATTTCATTCTCCTCAGTGGCAATCGAACCCACAATCATCGCGTTTACAGTCGCAGGCTTGTGCCCCTGCGCCTCGACGGCCTCAGTTTCATGTTTTCATATGCTATATTATTAGAAATACGAAAATTGATAGGCGTAAAACGAAATTTTACGGCAACCAACAACCTAAAACGAAATTGGTATTGGTTTCTTATAAATATATAATTCGGTAAGACTTCCTGTTATGCATATTTCATATAAAGCTGATGGAAAAAGCATCTGTATAATAAATTTTACTCTTTCAAATATTTTCATGTAACTCAAATGTTCAAATGTACATGATGTGTGAGATAATTAATGTTTTCGATTGACAACAGCAAGCAGCATTTTTTAAAGGCATTTAAAAAAATGTAAGAACATAGAAAAACACGCTTACAACTGCAACAATCGATATATACACACAAAAGATAAACAAAAAAGGGAATTTATAAGCAAATATGTCAGATTGCAAATTTATTTAGCGTGAAAGAAAGCGTTTGTATGGTACCCAACATTGGTTGCCGGGGGCTATTTATCAAAATGCTCGATAAACAGACTAGGAAATTGAAAACTGGAGTCATAGATGATTTATCGATATTATATACAAAATATAGAGTAATATTTTAAAATATTAGCCTAGAGCGATTGTTAATGAACAAATAACTTAATCGAAAGTTTGGTAATTATATCAGGAGAAATTTTATCATCAGGTGTAGCTTATTGAATTATATTAGTGATTTGTTTGTTAAGATAATGTTTTAATATCTCCTTCGTTCTTGTGCCCTTGTTTCACGATGGCTTCATGAGAACTACAGCGACGAGTCAGACGCATAGATTTCGAGTGACGACGAGATTATATCGATTTCTACAATATACTACATACAGAGAGAAAAGTAAATAGGAAAAAAATATCAAAAGTTAGCGAAAGGCAAATTTTCCAAAAGACCAAAACAAAGATGTTCTTCTAAACGACGATAAAAATAAAGATGTTAAGAAAACAAACTATTCAAACGAGCAAATGGACTTGGATATGAATTCATAAAATAAAAAAAATATGCTTAAACTAAAACATGACTCATAATAAAGCCAGTTCGAGGCGCAAATTGTTTGCATTTATATGGGAAACGCTAGTGAAATTACATAAATAAGCCTTGTTGGCACTCGCTAACTACGCAAATAAAAGATCCATTTGTTTTTAAATGAGCCTTCACTTTGTACCGGCTGTAATAAAATCTAGTGAAAAATATGTGCTGGTGTTTTCTTTTTCGTAGAGATAGACTGATTGAGCATGATTTAGTTTTTTGTGTTCTCATGATACTCAAATATGGAAATATGATATATTTTGAATTTATCCGCTTCAGTTATATAGTACGCGGCGTAACTCTCAATTTCACTTGGAAAGTGGAAAACGCAGTGTCCCATTTCTCTCTGCTTACTATGAAGCTATATCGATATGGCTTACTATACACAGTGGTTAAAATAAAATATTTTTTCTACTGAAAATACTAAATTTCTAAAAGAATCTCATATTTTACTTCTAGAAAAAAATATATTGTAAATATAACAAGGGCGTATTGCTACCATTAACAGAGCCAACGCCGCCTTAGGTGCGTTGATGAGAGCGCGAAATGTCAGTAAAGTTGCACATGCGTCCGTATACAATGCAGTGTTGGTACCGACGCTGTTATACGGAGGTGGATATTTTATAAGAAGAATGAAAGAAAGAAAGATGACTGCTGTGGAGTTGTGATATCTTCGTGAGTTATGCAGAGTTGGCGAGTCGGCTTAGCTGAAGAAGAATATGCTCAGGTGATTTGGACACATCGAGAGAATGACTGATAAATCAATTGTAAAAAGATTTATGTAGGAAGTGTGGTAAGAGAAGCAGGGGAAGGTAAAGAGTATTAGGAGTCCACGTAGAGTATACATGAAAAGATATACAGTAGAACTGTGGAGGGGGCGAAAGAAGTATGCAGAGACTGTTAAATTTCGCGCTAGGTTCTCCCTAGCTACTCCACTGGATAAAGCGTCACGCTAAAAAAAAGGAATATATAAAGAAATGCAAAAATAAGTTTGTGTAAGTTTAACTTGAAGAATTATGTCTTTTTTAGTAAAAATACATAAAAGCATAGATGCTAGACAAGCATATAAGTAACTGAGATAGGTAGGTCTATTATTATATCCAATATGTCGTTTCTCAGTGCGATGATGCCGTAAGCATCGGTGAAAACACAATAAAGTCAACGTTACGTAAGTATATCATAAAATGTTAGGATCACTACTATATTTAGACGGTATAACGCCCAGATGGTCACGGCACCCGACTTTCTTATCACCAATCTTCTACGACCACCCAAAGTGGAGCTTTAAAGCTGCTTATCAACTTGTTTGGCCCACAAAATTACTCTTACATGGCCAAGGTACTAGAGGTCAGGTTACATTGGTCGCGGGGGGTTACCGATAGCCGTTGTTAAGAGACCAGTCAGTGTAACATTTCATAGTTATGAGCGCGGAAAAGGAAGTATATTTTTAGTCGTGGCATCTGTTTAGTCAGAGCCCCATACTTTCATAGAAACGTCTTAATTAACGTGTCCATCCGAGTTGAACTGTTATTTATTAAATTTGTATTTCCATTTAGCGTCAGAAATGTAAAGGCGATTCTGTTTTGTAAAAAAAAACATATTATGTAACAATCATCATTTATGAAACTGAAGGACGGAAAGAATGAAAATGGAGAGATGTGACACTAAATTCATCTTTATACTGTAGAAATAAGTGGAAAAATAAAATGAATAAAATATAAAATCATTTGATTCGTTATTTGCGTTTTGCGAAAAACAGCAGCGTAAAATTGCTAAGTTTATGAAATGGCGATCGGGAATTTCGATGTATCTGATAACTTCCTCTCACAAACTGATAAATGGGAGTTTGTCGAGTTTCTTTCGAAATACGCTTGTGTAAGTTTTTAGTAGAATGTATGGGGACTGTTATTGTATCGTATGTGCTTTGTGTCAATACTGGGTTGCGAGTAACTTGAGAATAGTTTCGAATACAGCATTTATTTAGCATTTCATGATTCAAGAGAATCTAGTTAAGATTCTCTTGTAGTTTCGCTCAAGATATTTGTTATTTACTCTTAAGTAATAGTGTTTCAGTATAAAATTAAATTTGTTACACGTTTTTAATATTTAAAATGTTTGTGTTTTATAACGTCTTGTAACGTCTTTATATTAATGTCATAATAACATTAGATAAGAAGTTATCGAATTTTCAAATACATATAAATCTTTAAATTCATAGTAAGACTTTTGATTTTAACGGTTATTGGACATTTTAAATGAAACTCTTTAATCGGTAGACTGTCAGTCAGTGTCAGTATATAATATTATACACGTATTAGAAAAAATCGTGATTCGCAGACCTTATAACCGTTTTTACGAAATTTGTGATGATGGAGGAGTATTAAAACTTGGCACAGTCAAAGTTTAACTGGAGAAGGGGTGCAGAATGCTAACATTTTTTTAAATAATTCATAAACATAACGTATAAAGCAGTATACACTTCAAATGGTTCTCTAGTATAAATACATTTAGACTGTTCTTACCACCATGCACCCCACAGTAGTCGCCCACACAGTCAGCGTGCTGGACTTGAGCGCCAGAACAAGCGTCTCCGAGACAGGAGCGACGTCTCGTCTGTCTGCAGTCTGACCCGCAGACAGACCACTCTGTCCATACTCCCCATCGACCTGGAGATGCTGTAAAGGAAATCATAGATTAGTTCTGCTCTTCTAATTATAGATTAGACCCAATTTTTAAAATATTGTATATTGAGAAGTGGACATCAACGCCAAGCTTTATCTTGTTTTTAGAACAAAGAAATGAAAATAATGTATTCCTGCGTGAGAATCGAATCTAGAACAATCACGTTTACAGCCAGGCGCTGTTCCGTTGCTAATAGCCTCGTTTTATCAATATTTAAGTATGTACATACGTATATAAATATAAGTGTAAGAATAAATTGAGAAATCACCTTTAAATTACTAAAATAGAAAGTAAATTAATGAGTTATTTAAAAGAAAGCATATAACCGGGATCATTATGGCCGGGTTTTTTTTAAATATGTATTAGGTAATCCGCATTGCTTAAATCGGTTATTTTTTTTAAATAGTTGAAACATTTTATAGATTCAAGATTTCCATCAAAGAATCTTTCTTATTTTGGTTTAAATTTTTACATATTCAGATAAAGCCAGAGATAAACACTAGTAATATAATAATGAATCGAACAATCCTTCAATATTCATACGTCCTAATCCCGACCGCCGACGTACAGTATGCATATGCGATATTCCGCATAAGTTATCAGTCTCCTTAATTATAGATCCGCATTGCGCTGTCCAAAGAGCTTTGACTTATTCCGAATAAAAGCAAAATGCTTTTATTTTTTCCTTGGTTTCATAGAAGGAGGCTTTGATACAAGGAGGTTAAGAAACTATATTCCATACGTTTTCGCCCATTTTTTGCCCATTGCGTGTTGAATAGCGTAAAGGGAAGGAGGTGTAACAGAGCGGAGTAGTGAAAATAAGTCATTCCCCTACTCGGACATCGAAGAGAATTTTCACGTTTAAAGACATATTTTGTTTTGCCAATGCGCCACAACGACCTCAATCCATTTATTTTTTCCCTTCTGTTGTATCTTTATTTATGCATTAAATAAACTTTCCGTTCATTTAGATATATAATGAATTACTTTTAGACATTCAACTTCATATTTGTTTAAATAGAACAAAATTGCAACTTTTTCCATAGTATTATTTGAATCAACAGCCAATAAGGTGTCTTAAAATTTCTAATACCCTTTTAAAACTTTTAAAGCTTAAAAGTTTTCTTAACTTAAGCTATTACTGGAACCATTTGTTCCTAACAGCTATCACATAAACTAAAATTTAATCTTTTTTTCTTACAAATAAAAATAAAATGAAATGGTTATTCGCGTCTATACTCCATTATTAGTGTGTATCGAATTTGCGAATGGTGGAATCGCATGTTTCAGTGTATTAATATTGCATGGGCTGATGTAACGTATCAATTTCGTAAAAGGTACAGTGGGCTTCGATTATATGTATGACAATTTTCGGTATTAGAAAATATGATATTGCTTTTTATTTTCATATATCAATATTCGCAGTAGGTATAGTGGTACAACAGTTAACTGTTAACGCCGTGGTTGTACGTTCAATCTCTATTTGGGAGAAATATTCTCTTTTTCTCGCTCTATTTTTAAGTAATAGAAACATAAATGGTAAACGTTGAGTTTCACCACTTAACTCGCAGTATTTCGGGAAGTGAACAACGGAGTGTCTTAGCTTTAGGCCTTCTTTACTTCTAATGCTATATGCGGGTTAAGGTGTGAAGATAAAGCTAGTGCTAAAGTTCCATTTCTGTTGTTAAATCAAACGTTACGTTAGGTATATTAATAGCAACGATATATACAATCTGATAATAGTAACGAAACATTTCTTACAATTACCGATTGAGAATGAAGCAATTAGTATTAGTTAGATAACTTAATTATTGCTCATATGTCATACATATGAAAGAAAATATAGAATGCATTGTAAATTATTGTGAAGTCTCAGGTTTTCTTTATATATAAAAGGAAAAAAAAAACAAATCTAAGAGACTTTAAATATATTTTGTAATTTGTTTACTATTTAAACAAAAATTTTAAAAAATTAAAATGTGCATCAAAATAAATTGTATACAATATTGTGGCCAATTGTACCGTTTAAGCGATTACAGTTTTAGTATCAGTTTTAGTATCAATTTTATTACGATATTTTTAATATGCCCTTGCAATATGATTAGTTAAAAAGGTTTCAAAGGTTTTTTCATAAAATATTACATCCATGAAATTGAATTGAAAAAATACCATATCCAAGTCCATTAATAGTATTGTCAATGGATTCGATTGCCAATCGTAGAAATTTTTGTAAATATTTTTGATTACTCTATAAATATATTCTTCAAACGGAAGGTGTAGAATAGACCGAGTGTCTATCTTATTATGCAAAAAATATTGATTCTAAACTTTATTAAGTGAATTTTAACTTTAATTTCAATATTTATCATTTATATAGCTTCATGTTTCCCAATTATATCATTCCTGTATAGGTAGGCAGAAAGAACCTAATTTTAAGACACTCCGTTTCCAACTTTCCATCTAAAGTGAAGATATGAAATTAAGTTATTCTTTTGAGACCTCCATAATTGGCCAGTATAATCAAATTCTTTCCTTGAATCTACAATTGTATTTCCAAATAAAAACCAATATTAATAAACCATAAGGTACACACAATCCTATATCTTATAAAACAAAGTCGCTTTTTGTGTCTGTCTGAACTTTCTAACTCTTCTTCTTCTAAACCACCCAACGGATTTGAATGCGGTTTTCACCATTAGCTCGAGTATTTCTCAGGGAAGGTTTATATATAGTTTATTATTTGTACATTCTTATGTAAATTAACATAAATACGATAAATGTGTATAAAGTCCTACCCGCTGAGACACTTTGGCGCATGCGCTGCTTTAATGGTAAATACTACATGAAAAAAATGTACTGGAGTAATGTTCCTCTTAATAAGATCTACAAAAAAGTCCGCGATGGCATATTCGTATCTTTTAAGAATAACGTGTAGTGATCATATTTCTGTCTAAAAATAGTAATTTCAATATATTTTTTATTGTGAGGGATATTTTTCCATAATGGTATTAATCCTTATCCTTTAAAATACTTTATTAAATTTCTACGTTAAACGAAGATAAAATTTGCTTTTTAAACTAATTCGAAATTGCGAATAGTTTTAGAGAAAAACGCATTTAATTATTGACACATCACGCCGTTCACACATCAACTGCATCGAGTCAAGTTTCACTTATCCCTTACTCTCAGCATATAAATAAGTATATTAGTTACGTTGGCCATTTAATGTAGATCAAAACTGTCTTTTCTGTTTTTCATTTTAATAAGTACTTTATAAGTTGTTACAATATCAAAAAATCCTTGCTGCGAAACGCGCCTCGCGACGTTATGCTTATACAAGTGAGTCCGCCGCGGCCGCCTGCCTTACACGCATCGGTGGTTCAGTGGTAGAATGTTCGCCTGCCACGCGGGCAGCCCGGGTTCAATTCCCGGCCGATGCATTCTATTTAATTTTCGTCACAGGCAGCCACGTAGTGCTTGCTTTTCGTCAGGGACAGAATACCCTCTTCAGCATTAACCACAAGCTCGAAAAAAAAAAACCCGCCTGTCTCTATAGCAACGAAGATTTAGATGCCAATGTCATTTAACTATCTAAAAGTAGTAATTTAAATATATTTTAATAAGTACTTGAAAAGATTAGTAGCACAGATTTAAAATTACGGTACCTACTAAAAAATCCTTGCTGTGTAAAACAATTGGAAAATCCTTATTGAAACTACGAAAATGCGGGTTGCATTAGGGTTTAATTAATTTTCACATTATCTTAAGTGCTTTGCAAACATACATTATATGAATAATCCAGTAGTAAAAGCGGGCGAAGCCGCAAGGGGGTCGCTAGTATACTATAAACAGAAACAATATTTCAATTCAAAATAGCAATTCAAATAAAGGAAAAAAGGGATACACCGTCTACATATTATTAATTCTATCTTAAAATAAATACAAACACATCATAAAGTATAGTACTATAAATTGAAATTAAAGTATGCCGAGCGCTCCGGCCCTTACAAAGATAAATCACGCGAGTTTTTTTTACAAAACGTATAATAGACATAAGAATTTGTCCTGAGAATAGTGTTCAATTTGTAAGCGTATGGCGATTACATGAAGGTTCTTGATTATAGATAGTCGTAAATTTATTTTTCACTAGGTACAATAGAGTTACTTATTTTCTTTTAAAGGGAAAACAAACTGTGAAGTAAGCTTAAGATTCCCCGAAAGGCTTTAACAATAAATTAATAACTAATCACGCTGTACGATCATTGAAGACAAATATAAAAATTAAACATAATTTAAGTTTGCATAAAATAGAATAAAAGTAGACGTACTACCAATCATAGAAAAAATAATTTTGATAATTGCATGTGATGATCGTGGCGTGTGCAGCTTTTAAATATAAACAGAAGCTTAGTGGCTGCGCTTTCCACTCGGAGAATTATTTCCAGATCACAGACAATAAATATTGGCTCGAATTTGGGCGACAAATGTCAGAAGCGAAGAGAAAAGAACTGTCATAATATTAATTCTTTATGCCATATTATTTTCAAATGAAACAAAACGCAATCCTCTTCCACTTAGTCCACTATATTAAATTATATCTCACAAGGTTTTCATAATATCGCATAACTCTAATAAAATGAGCCGCACCGTAGCCGGTTCATATTTATTAAGATACATGTGTTTGTATGATATTAATTAAGGCGCGCACACACATATATCAGTCGAGGTTCGTTAAAGGAGGAACAATGATGCCTTGTAATGTCTTGGTTAAAAATTTAGGCGTGAAAGACTAATGTTCTGTGAATACTTGGGGTTAGGTTTTAAGTTAAATAATTTTTTGTAAATTGTTAAAAAAATATATTTGGCTGTTAGGGCAGTCGCTCTGGTAATAGAGCAAAGCGCGGCGTTGAGTTTCGCCTCCTGAATTCGGCAAAAATTGGGAACAGAACTATATTAATGGGAATAGATTTGTGGAGCGTGAAGATAAAAAAAAGAAGGGAGGTAAGACGTATCAGGTGAATTTGTTTATAATTAAATAGAGAATGGAAAGATCATCTATCTACATATTTCATCAAGATCAAACAATAAAACTACAGATTTAAATATTTTTTCTGAAATTAATAAAGTTAGTAAATAATTTAGTAATATAATATTCTATTCTATATCAGTTAAAAATATAAAAGAGACTTAAAAAAAACTTAAAACATAATTCACACCCTATTGACTCACGCGGAGTAATTCTGTCACATCAATAATACAACATACGCATTAATATTTCAATTTTCCATACATTTCACATGAGAATAGACCCATATTTTAGCTATAACTATATAAGTTAGTGCGTGCGACATCGACATGTGTTAGCAATTAGATGAACAATGCCCCGTCCCACTGAAATAAACGCCGTTGATTAGATTTTATTGTCTACCCGGTTGGTCTAGTTTGTGGTACACATTGCTCTGGAAATTAGATGGACTACTGATTTTTTTCATTTTCACGCTGATTTTAAAATAACTAATAAAAATTCGGAATCCAGGTTTCAGTTTAATTGGATTTGGAATCTCAAGATTTCACACACACACACATATACTATCACATATACTAACGGGGCAACTTAAATAATAAAGTTTTATAAAGAGAGGTAGGGGGAGACTTCATTTGACCTTCGAAGACACAGTATCAAAAATACTGGAGGAAGGTTATGAAAAAAGCATAAGGAACACAAAGGACCGCAACTCGGCCTCTTATCACAAGCCTATGTGTGCAGTAGTTGATGTTAGTGGAAGAGGAGAGGCGAAAGAGGTATGCAGACAGTCTAGCTCTGTTCTCTTTGGCTAGCCCGCAAGGGATGAAGCGTGAAGCTACAAAACAAATTAAACATTAAATTATATCTTCTTTGACAATTAACAAAAGCTCTTCAAAGACCATAACTGTATGTAGTAAAAATCCTTTACCAAAGTTTCTGCTTAGTAATTTTAACATCGCTATGAAACACTTAAGCTTTGATGTGACCAGCCGCTGTTTTATAGGCTTCATATAAAACCACAGGATTTTTATAGTTTGCCAGATGTGTTCAACTTTTTCTTTGTGAGTTTTGATTGTAAGTAAGTTTTTAAAGTTTTTTATTTCTTTTTAATTATAATCACTTTGAGACATTAGCTGTATTTAAAAATGTTAAAGTTACTATATTTTTAGAATTAAAAAAAAAGTAACTAATAGATTCTTTATTCGTTTGGTCAGTTTTGGTCCGAATGAGTCATTACATTTTAGATTAAAAAATAGTAAATTAAGCAAATAGAAAAATATTTAGCTTGTAATGAAATCCACTATCAATACTAGGTAAATTAGTGACAAGAGTCAACAAATCAATTTTTTGATTAATGTGGATAAAATAATAGAAATACTCATAGCAATAGTATAAAAATAGTTTCAGTTAGAGATTTATGAAACAAGAGTGAGTGGTACTGTAGTGATGAGCGCTTCTTCTCTCCTACTACCCCGCTAGGGAAAAGATAAGAGGCTATAAAAAATATAATTATACAAATTACTAATCCTAACGGCTTTGTCATCTCCAAACCAAAACAAACTAATATATTTATTTTTACCTAGTCTTGACATAATAATGTTCACATAACTATTTTGCAATAGAGCATCTGGCAACTTGACGCAGAGCCGTGTGGTTTTGCAACAAAAGAAAATTTCTGAAACAATGTAGGTATATATTCATTCATATAATTTCATATAAAAAAATGCATCTTTATGTATATATTTTGTCTGTCTCACGCTGTATCACCTAAGTAAGGTTAACCTAATGCTAAGACACTCCAAAATACGAGATATTGCTTTTGCTACGCGTTGCCTTGTTATTAATATTAAACAAGAAAATATTATAAAAAGTAATAAATAAAAAATTATAATTATTTTATATATTATATTTTTTTATTATATTTTATATATTATATATTTTATATATAATTATTTATTATTATCATAATAAATCTAATCAACGTACCACAATTTGACAATCCCTGATGTAGATTCGAGATATTAGGGCTTTGTAAGGATTTGGGCACGTGCACTATGTTAACGTCTTTTATGTGAGAGTGAGTGGGTGGTTTTTGTATTCTTTTGTTTTAATTGGGCATTATACGAGTTCGCTTTGTACTTCTATAGAGGTTGAGCTGCTAATCAACTTTGATGAAAACTTGTGAACAAAACAATTGTGTAAGCTTGTTGTTATTGGGCACGAGATTGACTTTTTATTTGACTTATTTTTTAGCTTCACGCTGTATCTCGCAAAGAAAGGGAGGCAAAGATATTCTAATCACTTCGTTCGTCACTTTGTACCTGAACTCGACGTTAGGAAATTCTAGTGTCAAGGATGGGCTTTCCGCCCGAATTTAAGATATTGTGTGTGAATAGTGAAAGTCAACGGCTTGTTGGTTAGTAATATATTTTTAAGCTTTACACATCTATAGCATACAGCAAGAAAGGCAGAGGAATCTAGGGTTAAAACACACCGTTCCCTACTATCTGCAGTAATACACTCGTATACCACTATTAGATTGAATTTGGCCAAATTGACTTTGTCAGATTTCACATACACTAACAAACTAACATGGCTTTAATTAAAGGTTGTAATAACGATGATTGAATAACAAATTGATTATAGATAGAAATGTTATTTTTTTAAAATATACAAGAATTTAATTTAATTAACAAGATGATAAACGTGTTTGTTTCTAAGTTCCTGTCAATCTATCGTGTAGTTAATTAATAATTTTACTAGGCATACTCATGTTGGAGTTAATTAGACTGCCCTTTTGACCCTTAAATAATTATAAGTCTTGATTAATAGGTAATTTCATTGGCTGTTCTTCGAAACAGGACAAACAAGTAAATGATTTTCACATCTGATTGAGATTTTGAAAATCTGATGTCATATTTTGTTTTTATTTTAGTTATAGCATATTTCGTGAACGCACCTTTATAAAAATATATATAAGAGAAACCTATAAAACATATATGTAAGTAAAACCATGAAAATACCTCTTTATAATAATAAATAAAACGTTTACAGTTTTTTTAAATAAAATCTCTTCTATAAATGTACTTACCGATCAACAGTTGTTGTGTATTGTCATACACTTGGAGATCCATGTTATATCCGTCTTCAGAAAGCATTAGAAAGAGAGAATTTAATTCATTGGTTATTGACACAAAGTTTTTGAAACATTATTATAATGATGATTCTTTAAAAAATTCTATATTAAAACGAGAAGTTGTAAATAATATATCATATATTATACACTTAGAATGCTTAAAATAAACTCTAAACTTATATATCTAAGTGTATTCTCTGACCAGGCCGATAAATCATGGAATAAGTACGACATGCCTATATGCCTACATGCCTATACTTTGTTAACTTTTGAGAACGATGTATTAAATTATGTGGGGAAAGGAAGTATCTTAACGGGAACGCAGTGTCATAACACTAGGTTCCCAGGTTCTCTAACTACCCACCCATTTATGGGATACACGGTGTATCCCATAAATGGGAGCTAAAAAAAATATAAATTAAATTGTTTTATCAAAAGCTAAGCCGAAACCATAGCCAATCGCTCTTCTCACAGAAAGAACTGCACCACACATTACTTTGATCTTCCATAATAAAGAAGCATTACAAATATCTCATTTTCCGTATCCATTTATCAAATCATTGCATGGGTCTGCCTCGTACTAATTATAGTGGTGCCATCAAAGAGATTGAGTTAATAAGTCTTTCATACAACTGTAATTACGCCTTACACTTTGCGACCTTTGAATAGTATGAATGATTTACGCAGCATCTCTTCTTTATTCATTTTTCGTAGCTTTCTTATTGTTTGTGAGTCGGGAATAATAGCAAATCTTGGTATATCTTATTGGTATATATTTTTTAGATTCACGCGGTATAGGGTATAGCAGAGTAGGTAGAAAGTAGTTTTAAGTAACTAACGAATGTAGTTTTAAGTCCGTCTCGTCTCACTTTTTACCTAATTCTGAGATGAAAAATGTGACTGTAAAATGTGTTTACAGTCATTATGTTGGGCCACTGCGTCGCAACGGCCTGACTGTATTAAAATTATTTAAATCATAGACAATCATACATAAAACAAAACAAAAACTCAAGTACTCAAACAAGACAAGTTAATAGTTTAACTTTTCAACAAGGGTCTCGTCACAAACCTTTCACTGTCTAATTAGAAATGTTATAACAGTATATTTTAATTGCTTTGACAAAGTGTTTATTTATTCGGCCGTAACGATATTTGATGATACGTAGCATTTTAAACGACTTAATTATACTGTCACCGGCAATCACTAGGAAATCTATTATGATCAAATAGTATTACAGTTCGAAGACCCGAAACAAAAACTAATGAAATGATTCAAGCGAAGCGTTTAAGAAATGACGGTTGTTTATTTTTATTACCCGACTATTTGCATCAATATTTATAATGATTGGGTTGTTTTCTTATTTATACGGCGGTAGTCATCATCGCATTTTGTTAGAAAGATATGAAGTTTTGAAATTTCACTATATTTTTCGGTATATTTTTTTTTAGGTTCACATTGTATCCCGAAGTCAGATTTAAGACAAACTGGTCCCCACATTCCGCCCTACTTCCGAGATATTTCATGTTGAATGAACTCAACGGCGCGTTTGGTTTTATCACCAGATCGAGGAATTGAAAATAATTCATTCACCGATTGGGAACCGAACCCACAACAGCCGCTTGACAACTTCAATATAAAATTTATTTATCAGAAATGTACCGATTTCAGAAATAGACCGATAGATGTACCGATTTGAAGATGTCGAGAATTGGGCGGAAAGCGGGACGGAGTGTTTTAATTCTAGTTTCATTTTGTCTATCTTCCTTCATGCGGGATTCAGCGTGAAGCTGAATAATACTTATATATAACTTCATATAAACTTACCACTCGAACATAATACGCAATCGGCTGTCTTCTGAACACTCTGTCCTTGGCACGGCGCGCCGCCGTTCAGAGGATGAGGCTCCGTACAGGTGCGGGTTCTTTTTTGACCAGCTACGCGACCGTTGCAACGGCACTGCGTCCACTGGCCCCAGGAACTCCAGCCACCATTAACTGGGTGAAAATAAGACAAAAATAGGTTATCATTTTGATTTTTATACATTTACGCAATTGAGAATTAATTCTTCAGTGAATAAAAATTATACAAAATGTTATCTTATGTTAATGATTTTTTAACTACACATGCTTTAGTTGTAGGTTCGATTCCCACTCAGGGGGATTATATTCGATTTATTATCGTTTTCCCGCTCTGGTAGACAAAGAGTAGTGTTGACTTTCGTTATTTAACTCGTAATAAACGAAAAACAGAGTGCCTTGACACTAGGACTTAACTTAAATTATGAAAGCTTTGCACCTATAAGTAATATTAACAATCGACAACAAAGAATTTGTACAAAATCTCTACTTAATTATAAAAATAATTACAATAAAATAAATTGTTCCATTTTCAATCAATCTCAAAGACCAGTTATTTTTCCATATTTTTATCAAGATTTTTTTACATATAATTTTCCTTGTACTAAAACGATTTGATTTCCGATTACGGTAAAAAGGCTGAAAAATCGTTTACCTAAATTACGTTTCCTCACGCCTTTCTCGTCGATTGAAAAAAGTCAATAGGTATAGCAATATACAATTTTCTTAGATGTATTTTCTGTTTATTTTTATAAAAAAGCATCTTTTACTTTAGTACAATTGTATGAAAAATTGACAAATACTAAAGGTATGTATTGATTTTAAAAAGTAAATGTATGTTTATATCTTAAAAAATGAAAGAATTGCTTTAAGATTGAGGCCATAGTAACACAGTGGGACAGTGACTGTGTAAGCACAATGGTTTTGGATTCAATCCTCACAGAGGGAAATTAACTTTTTTTTTCTGTTCCCTCAAAATTCTGTCATGCATCATGCATAGGAATCGAAACGAAAATCACAAGACGTAGTGTCTTGAAACTGGGTTATCTAGGTGAAACTATTAAGGTTTATATGTTGTGTATAGGACTTCATTTTTCGCTAGTATTTTGTCTAAACTAAAGAATATTTTTTATTGCACAACAAGTGTTTCTGTTATAGTATTGTATATAAGTATTTGCATATAAATCTTAATATTAAATGAATATAATCATAAAATGAGCTTCGTAGAAAATCTTGCAAAACTAATGTACAGTTAAAGAAAGTAATAAGTAGGTCGTGTCATGTTTCTGACGGGTTGATATACAAAACATATCTTAGAGGAAATGTTTAAATAAACATTTTATTTGCTGTATCGCTAAATATTTTCCAAGCTTTTAAAAATAACGTCAAAATCATTTCTTTCTCTTTGTTTTTCGTATTAATAACTTCTGCCTTTACATGCATATTTTTATCTCTATTTTTGTAGCAGTTTGTAATTTTTTCCAAATTATTTATATTTTTACTTATATTTTCGTTTTTTTGTTTGAGGGGTGTGGAAACCTAGTGTTTTTTCCACTTTCACACTTACGAAAATATTAAATACTTCATGATCTCGAGTGGGAATCGAATCCAAAGCTTATCGCGGTTACACTCACACGCTTGTACCTCTGCACCATGACTGGACTCTGATATACTCGTATGCTTGTTGCATGATTTTTACCTTTTTCCAGTTCGCATATACTAGAAACACTTGTAAAAATTTGTCTTGGTTTTAGTTAGGATGGCTCACAGATACACAGGTTTACACAGGTTCAAATTCAGCTATTTTATTTTTTATAGGTTTTTTTAAAAAAGTATTTTTCATTCCTAAGTATGGAATAATATTTAATAATATAAATTAATCAATAAGTAAATATATGAGCGAATACTCATATACTTACCTCATTAAACCGATATCTTTCGGAACCATCCAATATAATGAAGCTATAAATAAAGTCTTTAGAAAAAAATACTAGCTTTCAGCACGCGACATTACGCATATCGCATACACAGATCCACGTTAGGTCCAGTCATGCCACCTTGCGTGACCTAGATGACCTAGACTCGACTTTTACTGTAATTGCCTAAGAAATTTGTGATTTACCACGCTCTACGTTAATCGGTCGAATAAACAATTTTGCAATTTATCGTTATTTAATTAAGCTTTCAAAGTCTTAATAAAGTTGTTTTAAAAGTTTATGGTGTTGTTATTGTGTGATGAAAATAAAACAATTATTTGGTTTTTTTTTTATCAATTTTGTATATAAACATTAAAATTTATTTGAAACTATCTTTATTTTAATCTTTGGTTATATAAAACCTTTTAATATGAAATAGTAAAGAAACATCTCCATATTAAAGTCACACGTCCGAAATTTAGAAGTGGTTTATTCTAGTAATACTTTCAGTATTTGGTTCTGTTGAAGGCGTGGCAGGTAGCAGAATGTAACGCCGCAAGATATACCTGTTGCAATGTATTCCTAGACACCTTTAAATAATAAAAAAGGAAAATTAAAGAGCTACGTTCTCCTTTCTTTACCTACAAAAATTTAAAAAAAAATCACCAATGCACACACATATCTTAAGTGTAAAAACCCTTCCAAATCGAGAAGGTCATTACCAAGAATTGTTTCATAATAACATTACCATAATTTACCCCATCGAAGGATGTTTCCCAAAACGCCGTATAATAGCTTATACTTTCCCAAATTACACGTAATGTGGGCCACATTTATGTTAACGGTTATAAATTGTCAGATTTCACACTACACCACATGTTCCTTAGAATTACTATTGATGGTGGTTGTTTTTTGGTAGAAATGAAAAGAATGTCCTCTTCTAAATAATGTTAGAACGAAATGCTTTTATTAGGTTGAGGTATTTTCTTGTTTTTTAGGAAATTATTTTAAGATTTTAAAAATCCTGAATGAAGACAATCTTGGATTCGATTTTTCTATTTAAATGCTAGTGTTACCTTAAGTAATATTTGAGCTTATGGCCGTCGTCGTCGGATTAAATTCGTTTCATTTGTAATGGTTGTATATATTTTTAGTTTCACTCTGTATCTCATATAGCATGATAGGCAGAGTAAACTCAGTGTTAAGACACTCACTTGTGAAATTCCTTCCTAGTTTTTGAGACATCGCGTGTTGAGTTACGGAACTCAATAAGACACTTTTGCATGTCATCAGGCCGAAGCAAAATGAAAATAATTCAATCCCTTGATCAATATTAAAAAAAAATAGCTTCACGCTGTATCCCAAACACAGAGAGAACCTCGTGACACTCCGTTTTCTGTTTTCTTTTCCATTCTGAAGCCATTGCGTGTTGAGTGGCGGAATTCAATGCCGCGTTTTGTCTTGACACCAGAGCGAAGAAATAAAAATATAAATGGAGATAAATATTTCCTTTCCTAGAGTGGAGATCGAACCCACAACCAGTCGATTTTGTAGTACACTTTGTGCCCCTGCGTCACGACTGGCCTCTTATAAATATTGTTGTAACTATTTCAAAATCTTATTACTGTATGAAATATATGGAGGCATATTTAATTGAATTAAAATTTAAATTGCCTATATACTCATGTATATGGTCAAAATTTCTAAATTTCATATAAAACAAAACACATTAAGGGATCTTTTTTAATCTTAGGTTTCACTCAAAGAAGCCCTTTTAATTTTGTAATTTCCGCACTTCCGTCCGTCTGTCACAAAAATGCTCCTTGTGTCTGGATGGAACCCAACGTCTGTTTGTCCGATCTACTAAATATGTAATATACGTAGCATATATATGTATATCTACTGTGCCATGATTTTGCCTTTAAATAATAAAAAGAAAACAAAATACATATTCTGCAGAAACAAAAAAGCTCACAAACACAGCTGCTTCAGCTAGCAAGCGAGTTTTAAACTTATAATTACTTTTATAGGTCAAGGTGTGGTCAACATCCTAATATTTCATACGAATACGTCCGTACTGACCACCCGTAGGTTAAATACGGTTCCTTTGACTATAAAAATTGATAGCCCATTACAACTCGGATAACTATTAAACTTTATATTATATAAATAAAGATATCCGCCTAATGGGGTTCTTAGATCCATACGATATATCAAGATTGGTATTTACATGGTATTTTGATAATAACAGCTTGTAAAAGTTGTATGGTAATTATTATAATAGATTATTATAGTATATACAATTAGGGTA
Organism: Heliconius melpomene rosina; assembly: GCF_056956725.1. Classification (NCBI taxonomy): domain Eukaryota; kingdom Metazoa; phylum Arthropoda; class Insecta; order Lepidoptera; family Nymphalidae; genus Heliconius; species Heliconius melpomene. The sequence continues at coordinate 1,089,747 of NC_140401.1, read as the reverse complement.
AAACCGGGATAGATGCCGCAGTGGGATAGATGCCCCATTTTCAAAATACCTAACTTCCCGAACTCGCGACAAAAAAATAATTGTACAAGCAGGAGCCACAGTCTTCCCGCACCAAAGTTATTCACGGACATTCGTGCAATGAGGACACGTTTAGCACATTTGGGTAAATATCTCCGCGGCGAAATTCGCGAACGCTTCAAAGATTTAAAGGTTAATATTGTGCGTTGTATAACTTTATATTTTGTATTCAATTACGCTATATTTTTTATTACGTCGATGTACTGGTTCATTAAGACTGTATCTAGGTGCTTATAGATTCTATTTTGTTTATAATTTAATAAAAAAATTCCCTGGCATCTATCCCTATCACATAGGATAGTTGCCCTGATTTTTCGAGGTATAGGTGCCCTTAGGGGCATCTATCCCTTTATACTCAGTATATGGAGTTAGGTATATATTTTTAAAATATTTTTTAAAGTATTTATTAAATTAGCATTTTTTAAACACAAGAAATATATAGCTAAGAGAAAGCAAAAACAATTGAAAACTAAGTTAGACTGTTTCATTAGAATGTTTAGAATGTTTCGAAAACTATAAAAATACGAAGTCGCAATCCGACTGGATTCAATGTGTAATGTGTCAGAACTGGCTACATGAAACCTGTACATTTTTCAGAAATTATTGCGCAAGATGTGGAAAAATAAAAACCCTATCTGGCTAAATTTTAATTAAATTGGAACAACTAATAATTATTATTTGAGATAATTAGAGAATTAGAATAGATGATTAGAATAGATAACTAAAAATTTTATTTTGTTCTTTTTAATATAAAAATGTATAAATGTGCAATGTGGATGTTAGTATTTATGATATTATAATATTTTAATTTATAATATTAGTGTTTTACAACAATAAATTAATTTTTAACAAAAAGAAAACCCGACTTCTAACAACGAACTAAAAAGTGAAAAATAATTATACAAAGATTTTATAATTTTGAAGTCGGTGCCAAGTAAAACAAACATGCTTAGTAATTAGACATTGTAGTAAAGGTGTTGTATTGTAGCATTAGCTTGACGGTGAAGACCTTTCAAATAAAAAAAAAATTCAAAATCGGTTCACGCAGTCAAAAGTTATGAGAAACATAAAAAAAAATACAAAAAATACAGTCGAATTGATAACCTCCTTTTCTTACAGAAGTCGGTTAAAAAATATTAAGAATTGTAATTTTGTTGTAAAATTTAACTTAAAAAATATGATAATGGATGTTGAAACTTGAGAATTTATATTTTAGTTACACAAATGTTTTAAGATTTTAATAATGGTTACCTATTTTTGTGATATTACAATTTAATAGCAATTATAAGATTTTAAAAAACATTATATACTTTTCATTATTATGATTATGTTTGTTGGAAACAAAATTGCTGTTTTAGAATTAGAGTTATTTAACAATTGGTTTGGTTTTTTCATTTAATCGGTATAAAGTGCACCTACCTTACTCTGCAGGCATCTATCCTCCCCAGCATTTTCATAGTGGGGCAACTATCCATATAGGTAGGCATCTATCCTCAAAATTAGTGTTTCACGAAAAGCAATTTTTTGCAAAATCTATATTTGATTTGTTAAAAAAAAATATAAGTAATTCATCACAAAGGATTGAGCTAGCTAAATAAATAAAAATTATTCCTATAAAAAATATATTTTATCTAATTAGGTGGGTATTTCAAAAAGTAGGGCATCTATCCCGGTTTTACCCTATATATAATTTACATATGTATGTAGGTAGAGTCGAGGCTGTCGTGGCGCGGGATTCCAACCTGGGGGAATAAGGAATGTTCTCCACTTTCTGATTAATTTGATGTTTAGTGGCGAAACTCAACATCATGATTTATCTTGTCTTGGAGAGACAAACTGAAAATATTTTCAATATATTCATTCTCCCGAGTGTGCCCGAATCCAAATCCGTCGCATTTACTGCTCCACGATGGCCTGTTTTAGAACCCCATGTACATAATTAACGCTAAAAGTTAAAATTTTACAATATTAAAAGCTTAGGTCCGCGTGTGAAATTGAAAAATTATAAGGGCGATATACTTTTTTAGTACTACGTAAATATTTTTTTATCAAAAAAATGCCTGTTCACCTTAACAGTACAAATGTAGAAAACTTCCTAGAAATAATGTTCCATGATTATTTCGTAACAAAGCACCTTACATACATCGCATGACTATTAATCGTATAAATTAAATATAACTCGTGTTGAAATATTAAAAGTCTCAACTAAGCGTCGGCGGTAAGCCTTTTATAAGCTTTGTTCACAAAATAAATACATTATACGTTGTTTGTTGTTTCGTCACGCAAGTACTAATTGATGGATGGTTTACTTCACATTTTGTGGAAAAACAGGGGTTTTTAGAGAAAATATTGTGAGCGTGATTTACCTCAAAGTTTATGAGTTGAAGTTCTATACTCGTCAGGTTTACACTTGTACGCCTACGTCCCTGCACCACGTCGGCCACATAAATAACATTAAATTTGAAATACAAACTAAAGCATCATTGTAATGAACTTAATTAGACAAGTGGAATACTAAATCCGTATACTACAGAAGTTAGGGTCTATTATTCTATAAAGTTTCTAACATCAACTATTCCAATTAGAACTAAAACGGAATTTACAGAATAAACAAAGTATTTCCCGTGGATTCGGTCACTTCCCATAGTGGAGGCAGGTCTGAAGTGAAATCGTAGAAATTGTATGAAGTTTGCATAATGATTTACGAGCGAGTACCTACTTGGTTATGAGCAAGAATTGATTTTAATGTGATGGTTTTGTATGGTTAATGATTGTAAAATTTTATCTTTATTAAAATTTACTACAGTTTCACGCTCTTTCTCGCAAATGAATAGCAAGGTAAGCGGAGTGGGTACTTAGCGTTAAGATTGCCCGTTTCTATTGAAACATTTTCGTTTCTCACTTTCCGTGTGCGTGGCGAAACTCAACGCCGATCGCCGACGCAAGTGAGGATCTAATCCACAACAACTTAATATCTTGGGTAAATAATATATTTTAAAAATGTGAATGAGTGAATGAGAGAGTGATCTATAAATTTAGATAATTTTCGACTGTAACTGACTGTGAATTGTATCATATTGTTTGTATTGATGTATTTGAGCTACCAACTTAAAAGAAAAACTTTATTTTGTACGCATGAATTACTAAAATACAATATTATATGTACCTATAATCTTCTATCCATACTATTATTACATGGATTACTCATACTCATATTAATCATAATATTTCAGATAACACAGAATTTGATAACAATAACCCAAGACGTTAATTTAAAACATATCGTGGGCGCCTCTTTAATGACTCTCCCATGCGCACGCGCATAATTGCAAGGCTCGTGCCCTTTGATCCCAGTAAAGTATAGTTATTGCAGACAAGAAAGGGTGAAATGAGCGTTAAACACCGTCTAGAATTGGTGCCTGTCAGATAAATTTGAAATTATACGCAAAATAATAAAACTTGTTAGACACCTAGTTAGGTAATGATTGGGTGATAAGTTAGTGGTATATGGGATTAGTCATAGGCGTTTGTATGTGTAGAATTTGTTTTGATTTCTGTTTCATGCTGTATCCTAGTGTTAAGATATTCTGTTCTTAACACTATTCTTTTGTCTTGAAATTCTTATAACGTTTCTAAATAAGTATTTTTCTTTTCAAAGTGTAGAATATTACTACTACTTCAAGAATGTTAAAAATATTATATGCAACTAGCGATTTAGTCGGGGCCGCTTAAGTTTATTGTCATATGCAGCCAAATTATGCAAAATTTTCTGATATATAGAAGCTCATGTGTTATTCTGATGTATAAATAAGCTGTATTCTTGTAAAGTATCATCTAAATCCATTCAATTTTTGCGTTTAAGTGGAACAAACATCCATCCTCACAAACTTTTAAGCTTATAATATTAGTAGGGTAGATACCTACGTTTTACCTTAAATAGAAGAGATCTAAAGCAGGCACCTAGACATTATGTCTAAATGATATACTCTTACATTATATTTATAATCCTTAGTCATTTATGATATTGTATAAATCATTTAAAGCTATTCTAACAACAATAAATCTGAGTCTCTTTGGTCGAAGCAAAGTGTAAAATATTATTTACTGATAACGTTTCTTCGTACTGATAAGACAGTGTCTTGAACTTTTGTTAGTGATATTTAACATTGAGTATAGTTTCATATAGACTAGATATAATTGAATGCTTTTAGTATGAGCAAATGTATGTATATATATATATTATTTTATCTTTGAGACTTTTTCTCGTATAGCAGTGTAAATACCGTACAGTACCGTACAGACAGTTAATGGATGGAACTGAACTCCGCTTGTCATACCAAAACATTTATTATTTCCCTGAATGGAAATCAAACCCACAACAATTGCGTATATAGCCTGACTCATTTGCATTAAACATATTTTATTTATGTACGTATATTATAACCATATTATGACAAGGTTAAATGGCGGAACTTAACGTCACGCTTTGCCTTGTTACTAAAGTGAGGAAATGAAAATAATTAATATTTCATTAAGTTCTATTTAAAATGTCTATTTAACGTTTATAAAAACTAAATAAACATTTTGATTCCTAAATTGTTTTATAAAGCCCTTTTACCATAATAAATATTACAAGATATAAAGATAAGCTAAAACGAGCTGGTATTCTAACAGTTTGACCCAGTTTCCTGCCCATAATTTAACTACACTCACGTTTTAATTAGTGTTAAACATGGAACTTAAAATTAATTACTTGTTTGTAGCTTTCAACTACACTCATCTTTCTGTATAGTTGGTTAAAGAGAAGCTAGTGAAAAACCACTCCGTTATTCATATAGCCGGAACTTAACACCGCATTTTATTTTTTTTAAATGTTAAACTAAAATTATTCTAAGCATGACCATAAAAAACCTTTATACAATATTTTTGTGTCGCCAATTTGGATAGCATTCAATTCCGGTAACGTGGGAAATGCGTACTACAACTAGAATATATTCACAAAAAATATTTTAGACGTAGAGAAATGTTTACACACAAAACGATTAGATTAAGTGCGGCGTTAAGTTCTGCAATACTACAAATTTAATACATTACCATCTACATATATAAGTGAAGCTTTATATTTTCCGAAAACACCAAAAGTTAGTTAAGTTCATTAATGATACTCACCGTATACGGTCAGCGTGGCTGATTCCGAAATTCTTTTACCAGCTATGTTTTCGGCCACGCAACTGTAGTTCGCCATATCCTGTTGGAAATATATATAAATGAGAGTTAATAGCTTTGCGGTTTTCATCAAAACCAAGTGTTGAAATGTAATTTGTTTGGGGCATTTATTTTGGTAGGTATTTTATTTGTTTTTTTTTAAGTTCACGCGAAGCAGGGTAGGCAGAGAGAATCTAGCGTTAATACTCTCCGTTCCCGACTTTCCGCCAAATTTTTGTGACACAAGCGCGTGAGTATACACGTGACGGTCGTAGGTTCAATTCCCATCCGGGTTAATATTTTCATTTCCTTGCTCTGATAACTAGCGGAAAGGAACAAATTGTCTTACAGCGTGAAGCAAATAAAATAATAATAATACGCAAAATTTCAGTTAACTATCTCGTACACGCTAATCAACATCTATGAGTACATTAACTTAATCTTCATTAACATATTTTCATAACATGCAACATAAAAAAGATAAGCTAAACATATGACTCTAAACATAATATAATAATAATAATATTTAATTAAGAAAATGGCGACACCTAGATATAATGTTACGCGACTGCCTCTGCCCGCAATTAATCTATGCCCTGCAAAGGCTAATTAGTGTCTGTAGGAAAGAGATGAATATGAAGTACGTTACACGCTTGGCTATTTCGATGGATATCAGAATGCTATAATTATAATATACGAAATGATAAATTTAACCCAGTCGTGGGTGCGATTTCCATTATGGGGAATGAACTAATTTCATTTTATTGCTTTGCTAGCAAGACAAAGCGTGGATTTGAGATCTGCAACTCAACTTGTGATCAGAAAATTTGGCGGATAGTAGAGAATTGGGTGATGATACCAAGTACCATTTACCGTGTTGTATTTTATTCGCCTTATAGTATGTTAAAAAATAGAGAAGAGAGTGTTTCCTCGCTACAGTTTACATTATCTACCTTCTCCAAAATAGAAACAAGACTTTCAGTTAAAACATTCTCATACTAAAATCATTATAAACAAAGTTTTCTCAGAACCCGCCCCTGGCCGTGACTAACGTGCGTAATACATTAAAACAGACACCCGCAATAAAATTAAACTAATTACACGCGACAAATATCCTTTCCCTTGAAAATGCTGAATTAAATTATACCAACATCACTGTGCTTCAAGTATGAGACGCGACAAAAAAACGATATCGACTTTGTGTAGCAATTAATAAACGTCGCTTGTGTTTGACTAATTAGTGTCTTCTTTAGTGTATATAGAAGGTTAGGAGAGGATAGTATTAAAACACTCTAATCTTTACGTTCTACCTTAGTTTTGAGATATTACGTTTGAGCTGCACTCAATCCCGCGTTCTGTCTTACCAGAGAACATTAACTGATGATGAACGAAGAGTTAGGACACTCCATTAGTTTAATTTTATAAACATCGCTCGCTTTCTCTGTTACCGGAATAAGGAATTAAAAATATTTATCCCCCGAGTCAGTATCGAACCTACAACCATCACGTACAGTCAGAAACTGTTCCACCGCTCCACGATGGCATCTAACTAATTAATTATATACATAAATAAATACAAACCTTAATGTTTGCACTAATACGTATTAAATATCTTAAACTCTCAAAGCACCGATGCTTAATCAAAGGCATTCACAGCATGCTCTTAGCTGATAGCTACAGTCTTTTAAATGGGGAGAACAATGTCGGTGCTATAGAAGCTTGTGGTTTTTTTATTTTTATTAAGTTTTATGAGATGGGCGGGTCGTGATAATTACTTTTTTGTTCTGAAGTATGTAGTTTTATTATTTAGTTTTTTATAGTTCAGCATAAAGTGGGGAACAGAGTGCCTTAACACTAGGTTCCCTCTGCCTACCCTGCTGTGCGAGATACAGCGTGAAGCTTTACTTTATTTTTTAACTAGTTTTTACCTCCGGCTTCGTTCTCGAAATAAATTGTGTATGACTATCTAATATTAAACTGAACACATAGAAATAGATAATTACAATGATATAAGAATGGCATCAGCAAAAAATATGTAAGTACTAAATAAGCAATATTTTTTTAGGTTACAAGAGCAAAAATACCATCTGCCTACATGCCTGTTATATAGTATGTTATATTACTTGAAACATTCTTCATTAAAGGAATTTTTGCTTACAGACTATCCAGTTTAAAAAAAATAATTCATTTTATCGCGGAGTTTCTATATTATTTGCTATTTTTTTTTTGTTTATGCTATTTTTGCTGTGACGTTTACTGAGTGATAAATCACTAACTGTGTGTTATTGTAATTACACTTATTTCTATGTGTTTGGAAGCTCCTCAATAAATAGTCTATACAACACAAAATCCATTTTTAAATTTAGAATAGTTCCTGAGATTGAGAACCAAATAGTGTACAACCTTATATTAAGTACATTTAATACAAAAATTACATCAGTAACCAGTAAGAATTTCAAAACGTCGAGCTGAATGAAAGGGCGTCTCTTGTTACTGACTCACGATGAGTAACCAAATGTGAAGTAGATTAAATTAGATTTCAGCTTTCATGTTCACTTCATAACAACACGGGACAATATGGTAGAGATTTATGCATAAAGCACACACTGTTTAGATGTGTAAAGATATTATTAGACGCCTTGTTGATGAAGAGTGCGAATACAATTCTAATAATTAAAATATTTTTTCTATAATAGAGGCTACCATGGTGAAATGGGATCAGTGATGGACTGCTATTTAGATGGCTCTTCTCCATTTGGTGGAAATGAATCGGGTAAAAAAGTATATAAAATTACTCTTTCTTCTCCGTTATTTTAATAAAAAGAAATAAAAAGGCTTTGCTACATGTATAGAGATTAATTATTGTCAGAGAGTTCTGATATTAAAAAACGCGGTATTGGGATCTTTTACTCAACACGTAATATCTTGAATTCGGGCGGAAATTGGAGAACGGAGAGCCTTAACCCTAGATTCCGTATTCCTATCCTTAAAACTGTACTCTATCTTTATGTAAACGAAAGTAGCGTGAAGATAATTGACAGTTTCGCGGCTAAGTTGAGATCGACACCATCTGCTGCAACGACGGCTATGGGATCAAATCTCACATGTGGCCTAATTATATAAATTGAGAGTGACAATTAAGAAGAAGTATCGCATTCAGCTTCTTGAAACAGGATGTAAATGTATACTGAGGGGAAGTATAGCAAAAAAATATTACCAGAATATATAATTAAAACATTATTGTGGCGCTATTTCCAAACACCTATTGCGAATATTTAAATTTATTATAATATTTTCCTTTTATCGACCTGCCTCTAAAGGTAGATAGAGTCTTTAAAATAGGCGAAAAATTAAATGAAAGAAGGCAGTAGGCATATTTTGTATAATCCAAAATTTATTAAAATATATTATTAATAAATATATATATTTTTAAATCGAATTGTTAAGATCGTATTGTCATGGTTGCCATTCGCGGGTGGAATTATTTTCTTTAATCCTTTCGAACGCAACAAAGCGCGGCGTTCAGTTCCACTATTCGTCACACAATGTCTCGAAAAGTAGGCGGTGTGTGGGGAACGCAATGTCTTACCATTAGTTAAGTAAATATAAAATAAAATTTACTGAGCATTTGATATTTTTATCATCACAGATTATTAATGGCTCGGTTGATCAATAAACCAAAAAGAAAAAAAAGGAATTACTATTAAAATTTATAGAATAAGACATTCAATACGAAATTCAAAGCGAATTAAAATGCTAATGGGGAAATTTATCATGACATCGCCTTCTCATTAAGACGTAAAGCTGTCAAGGCTTAACGTGAGAAAAATTTGAATGCGAACGATATTTAGAATAAACGAAAATGTTATTCAAATTTAGGCGTTTTCTAATTTAAATATGTTTTTCTTTTAATAAAAATAAAAGGATGTGGGAAGTTATTTTTGTAAATTTAAATAAATATTCATAAACAGATTTAATTTAAGTGTTTTTTTAGTTCCTCGTCGTATGCTACATATTTCTAACAGAGTAGGATATGGCAACTAGTGTAAAAACACTCGGTTTCCTACATTCGTGTTGAGTGGCGGAACTCAACGCCACGTTTTATCCACGAAAGCAAGTTAACGAAAATAATACAATTCCCCTAGTGAGAATCGATTACCATCAAACATTCACATACATGAGACCGTCATGTTGCAACAGTAAAGCAGATAAAATGTAAAATTAAAAAAAAACAGCTTTACTTTGTTTTTTTATATAATTATAATGATTTGCTCATTATTTCAGCTTCACGCTAAGGTCAAAATCTAGTGTGTAGACACTCCGTTCGCTACTTTTCACCAAGGTTCCATGCACGTCATTGAGGCAAGAGATTAAATTTTTATATTTCCTAAGTATGAATCGAACCCACCACCATAGCAGTCAAATGAAGTAGAACTTAAATAAAATACTAAAAAGCTTAAATATATATCCGAAGAAGAGTATAGAATTTTCAATAGACAAATAATCCATTGAATGTATGTAATTTTGATGTATATATGCAAATATATTCGTATTTAGCGGAAAGCGACTTAAATATGCAACGCTGTAAGTCGCTTTGCAATTCAATATAATGTTTCCAGAAAATTGTGTAAATGTAAAACGTATGGGTAAATATTATAACGTATAAAGTAAGTGTGTTTGCTTTTGCATTCAAAGTGCCTATTTTTTGTAATGTTCAGGTTCCTAGAATGATTTTTTATAGGTTCCCTGTTTTTTTGTATAAGTAGGTTGCTTTGGTACACTGCCTGCCCCCTGCCACTTTAATACTATCCAAATAAATAATCTATTAAATATCTAAATTCCAACTTACTTGTAAAGTAGCTCTAGATATAAGTAAATTTCCTTCAGCAGATATCAGCACATTGTGATCTTGTTGCAATGGAATGCCGTGTTTCAGCCACGACACGCGCGGTGGTGGAGCCGCTGCTGGTGGAGAGCATCGCAGTGATGCTGCAGATCCCGCTTCCACTGATGTGGGCGATGGAGACGCCGTGAATTGTTTTTTGAGATCTATGAAGAGAAAGGAATATGTTTAGTCATTTATAGTAGACGGACGACACGGAAACAAACTTCGGAAAATGTACAATAATTTGAAAAACCTCCCTTCAAGCGCTTTGTTGGCTATACATTCTTATCAGGCGAAGTTCTTATAAGCTTTTTTTTAATTTGTATATAATGGTACACTACAGGTAAATCTTAAAAAAATAAAAAGCTTCCTTCGTGTCTATTTTGCACTGTGGCTAAGACACACGTTTCCGTTTCCGCTTAACATATTTCACCTAATTTTCCAGACCTTTTAAAATTCAGTTACAGAATTCAACGCTACAAAAATAAAGAATTATTAATATATAAAATCCAAATTCCAAACCAACATAATACGTACAACAAATGCGTATCCGATGATAATAATATCGTCACAGAATACACGATAATACTATAAGCGTAATTAGATCGGTGCCCGCATACGTCAGAATTAATAGCGAACAAAGTAATCCACGGTATGGAGATCAAACGTCAATATCAATTCATATATGTATGTATGTATGTATGACACACGTTATGTATGATATCACAATTTGTATGGAAGCTGAGTAATTGAATAATTATTATTTGTACAATCATACAATCGGTGGGTTCTGTGGGAAGTTAGGAGATTGGTGCGACGTGAAGATAGGAAGTACATTATTTTCTTTTTTTTTAGCTTCACATTATACACTGCGCATAGCAGGGTAACATGGGAACCTGGTATTAAGATACTCCGTTTCCATTACGGCACTTTCGTTCTACACGTCCCGGCGAATTCTTGAAGAATTCCATGTTGCCTCGTTACCAGAGCAAGAAAATAAAAATATTAAATAGGCCTTGTTGTAAGCATATAATATGCTATTTAATTATACTGTAATCAAGACGGTTATGAGTTTGATCTCCGCTCGGGGGAAAGCGCGGCGTTGAGTTCCGCGTTTAAGACGCAATGTTTTGGAAAGTGTATGGGGAAGAATAATGGTATGTATTTTAACACTATGCACTCTCTATTTACCCAGCTATATGCGGGATATATCGTTCTTCCTAAAGTTAAATTTATCAAGAAAATAGTAAATAGGTACCTAAATTTATTCCTAAATTTCTACGTCAATTATTTTAACAAAATAAATTGGAAACGACAAAATTAGCTTAAATTATATTAACATAGAAATTTAATAACCGCGTCTGCTCATCGATTGCGCTAGTAAATGCCTTCCCACGTCACTCTTAATAAAGAAGACCTATTATATAATATAGAGCATTCCTCCTTCGGCGGATAATTGGTGTTCGTTAAAAAATTAACCGCTATTTTGTCGCATTCTGGGCTATTCGTTGATTAAGGGTATTCGATTTTCCTATATTGGTTACTTAGAGAATTGGATAATAGTGTCTTTAATATTTTTAGGGTTCCGTACGTAAAAATAAAAAAGGAACCCTTAAAGGATCTTGTCAGTGTGAGTGTCTGTCTTTATGTTTCGTTTGTCTGTAGCCTTTTTGATAAAATTGAAAATTAATCTGAAATATTTAATATTTAAAATATCCATATCTACAATCACTGGGCGTACAGTCAAAATCAAAATTTCAATGTAATCCATGTTTTATTAAGTACATACATATGCAGAAATCGAACCCCTAATCATCGCGGTTACATTAAAACTATTCTTTTCAAAGCAAACATTTCGCAAGTAACGCCATCAAAACTAATATACTCCCTCAACGTAGTGCAAAATGAACATTTCGCACTCGTGAGTGGTCTGAGCGGAGTCATAAATCTGGTGCACGCTCCATTACTCCACTCTCTACTAGACCGGCGCGATGCGCTGATATGCTTGCGTGGCGGTTTTAAAAGAGACTTGCCAAGTACGCTATTGTTTGGACATACGGACAAACCTTTGTTTCTGCGTGATAGATGAAATTCGGAATTGTTCGTGCTACCCTATTTTGGTAGGTTTTCAGGTTGGAGCTTATGGCTTTGGCGTTTTGTATTGGTGTTTGTTGTAATTGCAAAGCATTGATTGAAGGATTGAGAATGGAAACTGATTTTAAGACACTAAGTTGGCCACTTTCCGTAAAACTTTTGATACGCTTTTTTTTAACTTAATATAAGAAACTGAAGCCAGATGTGACGCAGTGGCACAAAGTGTGCCTGTAAACCGACTGGTTGTGGGTTCAATCCCCACTCGAGGAAATGAAATAAATTTATATTTTCATTTCTTGCTCTGGTGTGCCACTCAACACGTAATGCCCTCAGAATTCGATGGAAAGTGGGGAACAGAGTGTCATAACAGTAGGTTTCCACCCGCGATTACAGTCGCGCCCAATACTAGGATTGTAATCGCGGTGATATTGCTTTGTTTTAAATATTACTTCAACAATGAATCGAACTCCCAACCAACACATACACGCCACGATTACGTCAAGCACCTAAGAATCACCCGACAAACGTCCATCCCAGGCCTTATAATCTATAAATAGTAGGTTAATGAGAAATCACAAATTACGCGCAGTTGTAAAAGACACGCGGGACAGATGTTATAAATCGTAAGCGGACTTTATTAAAAGCATTTTAAGTCACAACGTATAAATCCATGACACTATAAATTATTAGCCACCGAATCCTTTATTTTTCCGAGCACTTACAATTCGCAAAAACAAACATCTGCTTCCGACCGTACATTTTTGCACTTGTGGCGAATGTTTTAGGTTGTTTTTTAGGTTCATGCTGTATCCCGAACATAGCAGTGTAGGCAGACGGAACATGGTAATCCAGTGCACTCCTTTCCCCATTTTCCGCCGAATTCTGGAGGCATTGCGTGTTCATATATATTTCACTCCCCTGAAATCACAACCGTGGCGTTCATAGTCATATGCCACTGCGTTACGACGGCTTCATGGTATTTTCAGATGGTATTTTCAGGTTCACTAATATCCCGCATGTAGGAGATATGGTAACCGCTTGTAACTTCGCTTGCGTGAACTATGAAACGTAAAACGTTCTCTTCTGTTCAAGCAGAAATTTCGGAAAATCTGTGCTCCATTTTGCTCTACGTAGTTGTGGTTGGCGTTGTGTCAGTTACTTAGGAACGAAGAGTTTTATATGTCCCTATAAATAAGCAAGGAGTACTCAATGGACCCTCCGTTCGCATCCGCATTCCGTATGAATTTAGGACATTGCGTGCTTAGTGGCAGAACAAAATTTTTCAAACTGACAAGTTAAAAAAATAATATCACTCCCCTAATTGGGAATTGAACCCAAAACCGTCTGTTTACAGGCTCTGCCTCTGTGCCATGATGGTCTCTATAATATCACATTATTTTTTTAATATAGAATTACTAACTTATTGTTATTGTATTTAATGTAAGCCTAAATTTTCATTAAAATTCCTTTCGAAACAACAAAAGTCGGTAGAATATTTAGTTAGGCCGTGTGCTTGGACTTTTATTTTAATATATCCAGAAGGTGTACTTAACCCAAATCCCTTGTCAGTAGCGTAGAAAAATAAAAGCGGAATATAAGAATAGAAATGTATGAATATTTTTGTGTTTTTACAAAACTTTCTTTAATCGCCTAAAATTGAATAAACAGAACAAATACCGTCGTGGGACAGGGTCTCAATGTTAACAAAGCAGTTATGGGTTCGATTTTCATTCGGGGAAATGCAACTTGCATAACATACAATGTCTCGAAATAAGACGTTAAAAGGGAAACTACTATAAGGACGTTAGTCTTAATACTAGTTTCCCCCTGATTATCTACTATGTAGTATAAGAAAAACGGGCTGGAAAATGAAAATATTATATTTCCTATGATGGGAAAAATCAGGGCTAGAAAATGAAAATATTATATTTCCTATGATGGGAATCAAAGCTACAATCGCCATATTTACAGTCAGCTGTTCCTCGACGGGCATATGAAACTTAAAAGGTAATTAATATGAGGAGCAAGCACCTCTTACAAATAAACCAAGTGTTGGAACGCTACCAAATGTTCAGTGTCGAGTAACCGACAAGTTTCAACAACGAACGTAAACTTCAAACAGACAATATAAATGTAGCGAATTTGATGACAACACTATTGAAATCGTAAAATTTATTTATAAATCTTGTTAGAGCCCTATTTTACATAGAATCACGTTGCAATGCGATAGTATTAGACAATTATCACGATAGTTGCGGGTTCGATCGACACTCGCGTAATGATATTGTTTTTAAATTCAGGCTGTAACTCGTATAATTTGTCAAGTAGTGTCAAGACACTCCGTTTACAATACAACTCCAATGTTTCGAAACAATGCGTGTTGAGTGGCGGAACTCAACACCACGCTTTCTCTTGTTACTAAAGCAGGGAAATGAGAATAAAGTTCGACACCAAAACGAAGAAATGAAAATATTCAATACTTGCTCGAGAGGAAATCGAACCCACGTGCCCCTGCCCCACGACTGGCCTAAAATTTCTTAAATATCAAATTAATTATAATCTTATTATACAAATACAACACAATAATATAAAACTGCCAAACGATGTAATTAAGCGAATAGTTCGAGGCGTTATGTTCAATGAATGACACTGATATTGTGACGAGTAATTGATTCCGGTCATTCGATACGGCAAGGTACGGTACTAGTTTTTTTTCTATTATTCGTTATCACTTTACAGTAGGCTCCTAGTGTCCAAATCGTCTTCTTCCATTTGCCTAGCAACTTAATATAAATATTAATCCATATATACACTAATATTATTAAGCTGAAGTAGAGCTAATCTTAGAACCAACTAGTTCGATTGTATTAAATAGCCCATATATTCACAAAGGTATAGGTAGGTAAATAGGCTATAGTAAAAGCTAATTGCTAATTAACTCACTACACCAGTTCTAAATAAAAGCTAGTACAAACACACATACAAAAAAAGACAAAATAAATAATTGTAGAGCCGTACGTATAATAACGCCTCTAAATTTCTATCGCGACAGTTTTAATTGTTTCTCTAGTGCTTTAAATACACTCAAGTACCGATGTTTCTATTAACGACGCCTATACTACATGTAAAAGTGTCACAGTTAAGTCTTCTATATAAAGATTTACAATCGTTTCGTGCAATTCACTTAGTGTTGTACTAAGTTTTGGAACACGTGCTCTTAAGTGGTTATTATAACGTATTAGTGATGTTCTTTTTTGGGTTCCGGGAAGAGGTGTGTAATAATTAACAAAATATAATGTTTTTTTTTAAATCTCTCCTGTCTCCATTTACAACGTTAACGTTGACTTAAGAATGGACGGAAAGTGAAGGACGGAAGTGTCTTAATTGAGAGGAGTGTCTGAACACTTGGTTCCCCGGTTCCCCCTACTGCTTTGTACGGGATACAGCGTGAAGCTAAGAAATGTTTCCTGTTACTCTTCAAAGCCACAACCCTTACGTTTATCATTTCAAACATATTTCAATTCCTCATCGGCAGGATCATAAAATTTTAATTACTTTAAAACACAAAATGCAATGAAGAAATACATTAAAAAACTCTTACTAAAACGTAAAACGGTTGATGGGCGTAAATGATAAGTGAGTAACGGTAGCGGGGTTCGTAAGGCCATAAATCTAGGGAACGTTTCATTTCCTGAATAAAATTCACACAGGGTAGGGTAAAGTTTATCTATATGTAGGACTATACGCCTGTCGTGGTGCAGTGGACCAGTGGGAGTAAATTCGATAGTTCTGGGTTCGATTCGACTTGGGGGAATGGTTGTTTAAATAATATTATTTTTTTACGTTATTCGATATGTGTGGAAAACTGTACGGAAATTGAAAAATGGGGTGTTTTCATACTAAGTTCCCTATTATCTTGCTATATGCGGAAACATAAAACTACCCCAAAAAAACATATATTAATAGTTTAAACCAATAATTTGCAAAATCACTTAAATACATACACTAAATTACGTTTAACATAAATCTAAGGAACGGCCTACTCCGACATTCATTTAATATGCATAGAAGATTTATTACTATTTTAGATTGAATTTAATCGAGGTCCGTTTTAATAGAATTCGTAAAATAAAGAGCCGTTTTCACCATAAGAGGTACTTTCGTTGGGCAATGTTATTTCTGTCATTAAAGTTTGAAAGCATTTTAAAAGTTTTACTTGACTCGTTATC
The DNA here is from genome assembly GCF_056956725.1 of Heliconius melpomene rosina. NCBI lineage: Eukaryota > Metazoa > Arthropoda > Insecta > Lepidoptera > Nymphalidae > Heliconius > Heliconius melpomene. The sequence continues at coordinate 1,073,256 of NC_140401.1, read as the reverse complement.
GAATATAGGAGTTGAGTAAAGTCTGATTCTTCTATATGATATAATAGGTATTAATATATAACAACACACTACAGTGTATTAAATATGAGAGCTTTTTGTGAGATATCACTCGGCTCTCACTGATTTCTCCGGGATCACTTACTCATATATTTCAAAATATTTTTTTGTCATTATAACTTCATGCGTAATGCTGCACTTTGGTTATGCAATTTTGATGCAATATTTATATACTTATGAAATATTAAGTAATTATTTATGGTACACAACAATACAAGGTTATTAATATCAGTCATTTATAATAAGTAGTGTTATATCACTACATTCTTCACTTCAAAGTAAATCTATTTTGCCATAACTTGGTCATAATATATTACAATATTATGCAAATAACCAAAATATATCTCACGAACGTCTAGTGAAACGTCCATTTCCATATAGTTACAATAATTTTGGATTTATTTTGACAAGACAAATGGATGTCAGTTGAAGCCTTATATAGAATTGTTTAGAGATTCTACCGCGAGTGAGATTTAAGTTCAATAAGCTCTATGTTTAATAGTATATTTTGTCAGCTTCACGCTGTATCCCGCACACAGCAGGGTAGGCACTAGGTTCCCACCTAGTGCTAAGAAATTACTTTCCCCCCTTTCTTCCGAATTTTCGGCAGAACTCAACGCCGCGCTTAGCCTCGACACCAGAGCGAAGAAATGGAAATAAATATTTCACTTCCTCGTGCGGGGATCGAACTCACAACTGTCGCAGTCACACCCTTGTGCCGCTGCGCCACGACGGCCTCAGTATATTTTGTATTATTTAAAAAAGTATTTCCACATTTAGGATTTTTTTTAAATCCATGCTCACTTACCAGGGTGATGATCATCACTCCGTTCTCCACGGATAAATAATGATAAGATTATATATAGATATACAAGTATGAACGGACATAGGCCGCGGTGGCGCAGAGGGACAACATTAAACTAAAAACGCGAGGGCCGTGGGTTCCATTTGTACAGGGAGGAATTATTTATTTTTGTACTGGTGACATAATAGGTATAGCATGGTTTTGATCTACGCCTTTCAACAATACTTAATGTCTAAAATCTAATATTGAATTGTAGTGATTCAATTTGCTCCTAATATTAGAGATATTGCGTGTTAAGTAGCGGAATAAAAAAGAGAGATCAAAAAGGATTCATATATTATCATCTCCCCGAGTTTGCTTAAAAACTCCTAAAATTGCTGATTTAGCGGAAAGAAGAGACATTACAGAGGAATTTAATTTATTACTGACGGAATTTATTACAATTGTTTTATATAATAGTAAATTAAGGTATGCATAACAGATTTTATGCGTAAAAATAAAATTATTCTAAAGAAAATCCAAAAAAATAAACTATTCTGACATTGAAAAATCTAATTCATTTAAAACAATATACATACTTATATAACTGAAGTACAATTATTATCATAATGAAGTAAAGTCATGTACTAATACAGCGCTTCGAAGGATTAAAGCTTTCATATAAATAGAAGCATTAAGGGCACTTTGTCCGAGCCGGCTTTAAAATTTTAGTATTTCCTCTCGATGCATTAGTAATACGTAACTTGAAATGCAATTCGTGTATTGAAATTATGTTAATTTTGAAGTAAGTAAGCATTTCTTTCTATGATTTCAGTCTTTGAGGCCAGCATGGTGTAGTGGGTATGATTGTAAATGCTATGCTTGTGGGGTTCGATTACCATTCGGTAAAATAATTATTTGCTTTTCCTACAAATGTGCCACAAAGTACGGCGTTCAGTTCCGCATTCGTTCTACGCAACACACAATGTCATGAAATCTGGCAGATAGCACAAGATATAAGGTCTTAGCACTAGGTACGTAGCGTGAAGCTGAAAGATAATCTTTATCTATTTAGATTCAATTTTAAAAGTTTAATTTATCCATTCCCTTGAGTAAGGATGTAACCCACCACGTTTATATTCAGATGTTGTTCCAGTGTGCCTCGACGGCCCCAAATAATAATAAAGGTTATCCTGAGAAGTCAATTATTATTGTTATTTATTCTATTCCTCCCACGAGTTTCCAGAACTTCTTTGACCAAAGGAAATTTCAACCAGATGTTTCTTAAAATTTGTTTTTAAATAAACAAAAATTCAAAACTAAATAAGATACGTCAGTCAACTGTTTTATAAATGTAAATATTGCTGAGAACTTCATAGCTAAAGAGGTTCGGTCATGCCTCGGAGACGACTGCAACGAACGGTAAAAGTAGGTTAGCTAAAAATAAGGCAACGGAAACACTCAAATTATGAGTTTCGATGAAATGCTACACCACGCCCAGTTGGATGCGGAAATGGGAATTTTAGAACTATAATATTTAATGATTTTATCACTATTGATGTTTTATACGTGCTTCTCGATATTAGGTGCTTGACGAAATATTTCAAAGAATTCGGCGGAAGTTGTTTGGTGGAAGATCGGTGTAATATTTTTGAAGGGAAATTGGTATGAAAACTTTGAGTGTTATGAGCGGTTATTATAATTTTTATACTATAATTAATTAAAAAGTTTATTCTTTTTATTTTACACCATGTGGTCATAACTTGTAGGATGTAAATATAAACTAAGTCTATAAAAGTAAATATAAAAATATATTTAACTTACATGCCAATTCCACTATGGCTGGTTGGCTACGAATATCACCGCGGCTGCTCCACGCGTGACATGTACACGAAAATCTGTCCTCCCCGAAATATTCCTCCAAATGATCCCTCGTTACGTTACACTCAGCTTCAACGATTCTGACACCACTTTGTGGGTCTACGAACTCGAACTGTGTACTACCGACCGAGCGGATATCATTACATTTAAAATATACTTGTAAAGCATTAGCTGCACGGCATCTGAGCATTGCTGGTTTATTTCGTACTACATAAGCATGTTGAGGTTCTAATAAGAACATTGGTAGATCATCCGTAGAACTCTGTAGCAGATGATCTCCCGACAAGGAAGGTAGTTCGTCAGTATCATCTCTGTTTTCATGTTCATCTTCTTTGTGGTTGTCATGATCATAGTCTTCTTCTAAATAGTCTCTGTGATGAGGCTGGTGGTTAGTCTTCTCTGAATTGTAAGGGTCTAAAGCTTCTACACCAGCTGGATGAGCGTATTCTGGTCGTAATGGGATTGCCGGAGTTGGGGGTGTGGTACTGTGCTGTTCTGGTTCTGTAGAGCTTGGCTCGTCTGTAACAATGGAAAGGAAAATTTATATTTTAATGCTTAAGAATCCAAATACGAGTCTCATAAAATATTTTTTGAGGTTATAACAAGTTATTTAAATAAAACGATTATTTTATTTCTTTTGCTCTTTAGGAGTTAAAATAACAAGTCAAAGCATAGCAAATATAAATGTCCAATAAAATCTCAACATAATCTGTTCAATGTAAATTAAATCTTATTAAACGAAACCCTAAACGAAACTCAATGAACAAACAAAGATTTCTTCGGCAAAATAAAAACAATCGAAAATAACTTTCTCCATTTCAAACGATCCATTATATTTGTGGAATCTATTATTAATTCGACAGTGACAGTAAAATAAACGGCAACTGTGATAATAGCGCGTCCCCTGGGTACAGGCATCGATTTCGCTCAAAAGTCCGCACCTGGTTTGACGCCTCACTCACGCCTGTTTACACGTGAAACATAGCTGATATTTGGATACTGTTTGCTCCCTGTACCAATATTTGAGCAAAACACTTCAACAACCTTAAACTTTATAAGACAAAGTTGAAAATCCTTTAAATTTTAAGTCATGTTAAACCCTCGTCAAAATTTCGCTAGGATTCGTTATCAGGCCGCTACTCTCGTGACGGTGTAGCGTTGACAGTAATACTAGATTGTAGATTGTATTATTATTTGAAACGAGACATAGCTAAAATAGCCCGCGAGAGTAAAGCGAGGATAACATAATTACTTTTACTTCCGTTCAGTGTATTTCTATTTCCGTTTTCGTAGGGACCGAACGCTATTTCCTTCTCGATTCTATTTTTCTTTAACGAGATTTGTTTTGAGAGCCTTTTTCTCATTTTGTCGCTACTGTATCAATGTCGTTAAAGTATTATTTTGTTATTTTTAATTTAGTCATATCCTATTTATTAAGCACGACTACATGATTATTTTTTATTTCTCACATTTCTCATTAGGCCCTATCATGCTTGCATTGCATTATGCATCATTTATTTAGAAGGCGGTAGTCGAGAACAGAGACATAATAAGTTTCTTCATGTGTATGGCGTAAATATAAGTTATTGTATAGAATTTTTAGCTTCACTCTGTATCCTGCACACAGCAGGGTAAGAAGTAGGCACCTAATGTTAAGACACATATTAAGATACTTATATTCCCTACTTTCCTCAGAATTCTGGAGTTATTGCATGTTGAATTGTTTTCGTTTAACGCGTAAGTGTGTAAGTACATCTGCGCCACGACTGGCCTTATATTAATATTATATAACGTAGATATTATGATAAACTATAAAATTTATAATTTATTAAACAATTTAATCCTAATTAGATATCAATCATTTGGAAGTGTCAAAAATATATAAAAAATAAAATTCCCATGTTTTTTGATTACACTCATACAAATGTATGACACTTAATCAAAATTCCGTCAAAATTAATTAATATTATGTATTTTTAATGAACATCAGGTTTTGTTTCTTCATATCTATTGATATTGATTTCTTAACTCAATTAACGTTTGGTTCAGTACAATTATCACGTGTGCTCTTTCGTCATTTGGGTCGGACAAGTTTCTTTCTACGATAGAAATTATAGTGTTGTCAAGGTTATTGATGAAACTCGTTTTAGTGATTCAGTGGAAGTATCTTCCCTATAAAGGTATGATGGTCTTAGTTTTGAATTAGTATGATCAATATAATTTTTTTTAGTAGCAGGATTTTTTTATTTCTTTTGCTACAGTTACAGTTGTCCTCCACTTTTTGCTCAAAAATCAATAAGAAAGCATGTTATGTAGCAGAGCTTTGTGCTGCGCTTTCAAACTTTATATTAAGAGAAAGTTAAGATTAAAACAATTTTAATTTCCACAGGATAGAGAAATCCTATGTAACCCTTACTTTGTTTCTAGTGTGCCAGTTCAACATAATATACCGTATAGTAGTTTTTCTGGAAAATAATAACAATATTTTTTTTATTGATAAAACCATACCGTGACCTACGAGCCTACTACCGTCAACAAGCCGAAGGACTACCTGATGATGGACCAACCACGTTGCCCATCTTGGGGCCGCATACTTAACTTTCAATAAGAATGTCAATAAAGCTCCTCTAAGATAGAAATTGCCCACTACTAATAAAACTCATATAAAATTTACACTTGCTTAGAAAATTTCGAACCATTAGAGTGGATACTTGACAAGAAAATTGATAGTAAATTCATTCACACAATATACTGTTAAGCCTCCAGCTGCGATTGATATTCAATTTTTGTAAGCTTTTTGTATAACAATATTAATAATGTAACGTGTGTGGTCTATTCAATTTTTATTTGGTGAGTAACAAATCAGTTTTTTATATGTTTTTGTAGATCGATTATTTACTTTGTAAACACTTTTTTAGGTATGGACAATGGAATGTCAATAATACAGAATTAATCAAATTTTATGCATATCATGTCGATATTCCGAACTGTTGATGGTGGAGATATTGGAATGAGGAAATAGTTGTTGAGAGTTCGAAGTTCGATTGGAGAAATATTTTTGTTACAATTGTCGTACGTAATAGTTTTATGTTACTCTGATATGGCTAGCTTTGGTAATAAAGTTGGGTGATTAAATGCAATATCATTGTGTAAGTGGTAAAACAATATGATAGGATTTAATAGATGGGAATATCAAAGAAAAAACTAGATATAATTTAATAAATACTATTTCACTGCAAAATCCTGAACCTGTACTTTATAATCACGAAGAAATTCTTAGAGATATTGTGTAGAACGGAAGATAGATTGATGCTTTTTAAACTGTTTTTCATTTCACAAAAAATCTTTTTGAATAATCCCCCATAATAAATATTTAAAACGGCCATCGGTAGTCCATAAGATCAATCAACGTGCCTACCAGATTCAACAGTTACGGCGCTTGTAATAGCAGCCGTTCCATCATTTTAATGTACAACGTTCACTTATTGTTAAAGATGAAAGATTATTGAATACCAGGCGCACATAACATATCTAAGCTATTAAATATGTAAGTTAAATCCGTTAGATATGATGGATTTAGAGCAATGGTGGTTATATATTAGACTAACTTTTATTTACGGTTTCTTCCAAGCATTATCATCATCATCAGCTTCACTGCCCTCCTTGCTGTATTCCGCATACAGCAATGTAGGGAACCTAGTGCGAAGAGGCTCTGTTCACCAGTTTCTGCCGACTTTTCCAAGGCATTGCGTGTTGAGTGGCGGAACACAACGGCGGGGTTTTGCCTTGTTAAAGTAAAGTAGAGTAGAGTAGAGATAAATAATCAATTAAACGACGACCGGACGAATTAACGTCACAAAAGATGCATTACAATCTTTTAACTATTACTAAATTCTTTAACAATCTAGAAAAAGTAAACAGAACAATAATACACTCCTTTCCCCAACTTTCCTTCCAAGTTTAGAGACATCGTGTATTTAGTTGCGGAACTTAACGCTGCGCTTTGTTTGCTAAAGTGGGGAAATAAAAATAATTCTACTATAATCAGGCCATCGAGGCATAGTCAGACGATGTCCCACTGCACCACGACGGCCTCAAATAATAATTAACCAAATAAATCTTCTTCTTAGCTAACCAAAAAAGAATAACAACATTTCAAAGGGCAAAAAGAATTGACTACAGTCAACATCTCATTTAAAGAACTAATTTATATCCCCAAAACAAGAACAAAAATGCAATCGTGACTGACGTTTCATTCAAATGTTTTTGTAGTTTTAAAATTCTTTTGGACCAAAAAGAATGAATGCAAATGAAGAAATACCTTATCACGACATGGCGAGGCATATGTTAAATGTTGTGAAGGAATTCTTGGGGCTAATGATGTGTTCTATAAATTTATTTTTACTGTAGTAAGTATATTGTCGTTTTATTTCTATAGGTTTTTTTATTTTGTTTGTTTTTTTTGTTGTATCCTGTATATAGCAGGGTATTCATTCATTTTAGGACACTCCGCACCCCATTTTCCCCTAAATTTTCGTGACATTGCAAATTTTATTTCGTTAGTCGGAATCGCACCCGCAACCGTCGTGCTTACAGTCCAGACTCTGTCCCACTGCGCTGCGATCGCCTCTTATAATATAATATAGTTAGCCACATGATATGGTTCTAGTGCTGTTTATTTTGAACAAACACATGTTAGTTGAAGTACGTGAGAAAGAATGCTTTGCTGTTGATTGAGAATATTCTTTACATAGAGAAACTACTGCTATATTTATATAATTATCATTTCGATACCTTATGTTCTACCATTTACCACGCGATTAGGATGAAAAATTAAATAGGCAAGAATCTTGACATTAGATTCCCCTGCATTGTGGGATAACGCGTGAAGCAAAAAAAAAAAAGATTTGACGAGATTTTACGAATTTGTTATAAAAAGCACTTTTACTTTAATACTACTTTGCCCGAGAGCGTAATAAGAATATACATACGTTCCCACAGTTGATAGTTCAGAAATTAGATAAACAGAAATTCAATTAGAGAAACTCGCATTAAAATGTTAATGAATATTCAAATGAGCAAAGCTTAAAAGCTCATTTAGTATACTGATGATAGTATACAGTCTGTGATGTTCTCTCTTGTGAATCTGTTATAAGTGGAAATCGAACCTGCTTTCTTTGTCATAGCCACACGATACAAGATAGTCAATAATAAATCAATATAACCAGACATAATTCCTTGATCTTGTCACCACCTTGTCTCAAAATTGGAGATGGAGTGTCTTAAAGTTAGGTTCCCTCTGTCTACCGTGATATAGCGTGAAACTAATATAAAAAAATAACTACTTACTTATACCATATTGCTAGTTATAAAAACCATCTAATGGTTTACTCACACATTTTTATCTAAGAATGTAAGAGTGATGCTTGAAACATGAAATAAAATGAAGGAACAGCTTAGATATCGAATACAACCGCTCGCTTTTTGAGTACAATCATAAACCCTTCTTATAATAGTGACCAGATCTAATTTGGTTATTTTTATTACAGCTATTACTGTAACTTACATACTTTGGGTTTAATAAGTTGATTAGATCGTATGTTAATGGTTCATTTAAATATATGATTACTTTCATAGTTGCAGTTAATACTGATGGTACTAACGTTTTAATATGTAAAAAATCAGTTACTAGAAATTGTTACGTTTTTTTCGTAGGCAAATAGTATACCAATAGCGTGCCAGTCGTTTTTCGCAAGCGTGGCAGTTAACAATATAGATTGTGGATTCTATTTCCACTTTAGAAGTAAGGGGGCGCTGCCGTGTTGAGTTCCATCACTCAACACGCGTTGCTTTCAGAATTCGACGGTAAATAGGAGTATTCTTTCAACTGTTTTGTTGGAATATTTGTTCAACGATCATTGTTTATATTGAGTGGACAACCACCTACATGTTAAAATCCAGAATCTCACAAAGATATAGCAATTACTATAAAATACAACTTTATTACAAAATTAAAATATTCAATGTTCTTCATTTGACGCCTAAAACATGGTGCATAGTAAAGTCGTTCGAAGTAAAACGTCATAAAACTTTCAAAGAATATATTCTTGTCATTTCTAAAGCTCTGGTGTGTTTCAGTTTAACGTGAAACGACACAAGTTTAAGGACTTTAAATAGATTTATATTAACTATAGTTAACGGCACTGTGGGAGGCGATTTACTCATAAAATATGTATGTAGGTATATAAGTCTAATGTTTTATTTTTTTTTACACCTTTGTGGTACAATAGGAAAATACCTTATTAGTCTCGTTATTTCTAGTTTCCTAACGTCGTAGCGCAGGAGCACAGGAGTGAGTGGGTTCGATTTCTGTTTGGAAGAACGATTACTTTAAAATTATTTCTATTGCCCCTGCTCCAGAAGACAAAGCGCAGCGTTGAGTTCTGCCGCTCAACATGCGATATCTCGGAAGTCGTGTGGAAAGTGAAGAATAGACTGCCTTTAAAAGGGATAAGAAGCCTTTAAGCTGATTTAAAAAATATTTAATATTTTTATATATTCTTAACGTGAATATAACTCATGTACGAATAAATTTCAACCTAGCTCTACCACTGCGCGACACGGTCGTCGAAATTCACTGCAGGGTTCTTGTAGGCGCATAAAATCTTATTATATTATAAAATTTTATTTCATTGTGTTATTGAAATAGATAATGTCATTTATTACGGAAGTGAATTTCGTTTATTTTCATTTATTCAATTATGCACTAAACTAAAATTGGATTTAACACAGAGGACGTACGGGTTCCATGCGCTTTGGGGGAATAACTTATCATTTCTCCGCTCTAATAGATAAGCTGTGGATAGCTGAGAAATAAATGTTTTAATATAATTCTTTTTGCCTGTTAAATCCTATCATTTAGGTGAGGTGCAGTCTAAACTAAAAAAATACTAAAGAGAAAAAATATTTTAGAAGTGAAATAAAAAACTCTGTACGGTATATTCGAAAATAAAATATATTTTCATTTTCAATATCCATTATGTCTAACTTTCAATTTCGTAAATAGGCAATTGAATATTTATTTTTCAACATGTATTTTACGAAACGAATATAATTTATTCTCTCGACTAAGAATCGAACCTACAACCGTCGCACTTGCAGTCACAGAACCATAGATGGATATAGAAAAATAAATATAAGGAAGTAGTTTTAAATTGTCATACATTAACATTTAGTCAATGAAGCATAAACTACTAGTGTATCAAACTATTACCTTAAAATACGCTATTGAAGTGCCGCAGCTGCTGTGAAATAGAAATAGAAAATAATTCTCGGTACCCCCGAGACACCATTATAACCCGACTAACAAAGGGATTATCTTGTTTGGGAACCTCTTGACTGGCACTCGACTACTCTTTGAATGTATCGTGTTACATTTCAAACGTTAGGCTATTCACGTTTTTGTGGGTGTGGTCGGACTTTTGTCCATTTTTTTTTGCTTTTCCGTGAGAATTCAGTAAATCTTTAAGTTTGCACCTTGTAAGACCGTTTTAAATGGACTCTTATACTTGAGATTTTTTAATCTTTTTTTGTTGTATTTCCGATTATCTGTGTTATTTGATATTGTGTAGAATGTTAAGGTGTACAAATTATGAGACTGCAGACATAGTGGCACAGCGTCTGAAAGGAAACGCGGCGATTGTAGGTTCGATTCCCCACTTGTGTAAATGAATCGTTTTTATTTTCTCGAACTATCTCACTACTCAAGACGAAAATTGAGTGTTATGTGTGTGTAGAATACTAAATATTGAATAAATAAAAAATACATTATCAAGATCAACATCACAGATAGGTATTATCAAAAATTATCGAAAAATAAAACTCTTAACGTAATTTCCATTTATCTTGGAGATAAAATTTATTGAACAGTTTAGTTCGAAAGTACCCTGAAGGTAGTCACGAACGAATGACATTTTTGCGAGAGCATTTCCCATCGCTTTCCTAATGCCTTTTTTGGTTTGGAACGGAAGTGACCTTTTGTGAAGTGTTTTAATTATTCATACATATATACCGTATATAGATAGTATCGAAGTTTATTAATACGTTATTGTTCTTAGTTGAAATATAATTAATATTATATCGATAATATGTGCATATATTTCTCTACATAGATGTATGTAGACTCTAAACGCTACAGGTTGTGGGTTCGATCCCCACTGGAGGAAATTAAATATTTATTTAAATTTATACTTTCATTTCTTCGCTCTGGTGTCGAGGCAAAAGCGTGGCGTTGACTTCCGCCACTCAAGTATCTTAAGAAACGGAACCCTCTGCTTACCCTGCTGTGTGCGGGATACAACGTGAAGCCAATTTTAATTAATTTCACTATAATTAAAATTATTACTGAATGCCTGACAGACAAATACATACAGGAAACTACTGTAATTGTAAAGTTGAAATTTCGAATGCAGATAAGTAAGCGTAGACGAACACTAGGTGACGATTTCCCATAATTCCTTCCGCATAGGAAAAAATAGAGCTTTCACGTCTTAAATCTAACATAAGCAAAGTTACGGGTGACGACTAGTTTAAAATATAGATTTGCTCTGCGTTCTCAATTCAAATAAAACCTTTAAAGAAAGCTTACAAAAACCACAAGCAGATCATCTCTGTTCGAACAAAAACGTTGTTGAAAAAAATCAAGGAGACTACCTTTCTTCAGCAGCGACACGACACGTTCCAAACTTTTTTGCCGCTTTACAACAGTCCCCCGTACTTTTTGCCTCTTATCGTATTCGAGATTAGGTGCTAAGATTTTAAGTGAAATTTGAGAATATTTGAATTTGTTTCCAGCTTTATTTATTAGATGAGAAGTAAAATTAGGTACAGTCTCAACTTTTATATTATGAGATGAAGTCTTCTTCTGATATTTTTCTTACTGGTATATAATTCTATTTTTTAGTTTTGCATATTTTAGTAATGGATATTTAATGGAATGGATCTCTCATTTTAACCTCATTTTTTTAAACACAGCAGGGAAATGAAAATTCTTGAAAAAAAAATATCTCCCTCAAATAGTAACCGTACCCACAACCGCAGAACAAACAGCCAAATCTACCACTTGTACTGTACTACCATATCAGGCATAGATTTACAGAATCTATTTTAAGCCGATTAGTCAGAAATCATTGCTTTGAACTAATGGAAGTGTAATTCCCTTTTGGTATCGAAATAAAGCGACAGCTCGAAGGTGACTGCTATGTAAGTCTATCTTAGAAGATCATGTGTATATTAAATATACATATATATATATATAAGTGTCAATAAATTATAAATTATCTTTTTTTTTTAAACATACTGTTTCCTAGAAACTCTATAATATTTTGGTAAATTGTCCTTCTTCAAATTGTGTATTATTATTTTTAAAAAACTTTTTTTTTTTCATATAATCTCCATTGTTGCATGCGGTATTCACTTTAAAAGGTAATGCATTTAGTGCTAAGGAATGTGAGTATTACGAAAATTATTATTGTAAGATTTATTAAATTAAAACCGGTTAATCTAAATAAGCAAATAAATAACTAAATCGCTGATTTAAAAAATCATTAAATTTTCAATAAATTTTGATTTAATAAACATGTAATAAAATATATTATCATTTTAGTTATGACCACTTTTTGCTAAAGAGCTTCATCTGTATAAACATTTAAATTGAATCTTTATTGATAATGGTTGCGTATTAAGTTAAACATAATTCGACTTGTAAATCTATGTGCCATATTTGATGCAAGTTTGATCAGCCGTATTTAACTACTTGGAAATTTGGGTTAAAATAATCATTACAGATGATTCTTAATTTGTATAAGCATTATAGAAATACTGTAACACCTGTATTTTAATTTATATGTCGCAACATTTTATATTTAAGTTAAAATATATTTTTTCAAATAGTCTTTTTAATCACCTTTTTTGAATAAATATACTGGTATAGATACCACCGAGTCGGAAGTCAGTTCTGCTGAGAAGAGCCGAACAACCAAATTTTTTTTTTGTATTTTTGGTTTTTTATGCTGTTAATACCTACCGCAGGTATCTAGTACCTACATAAATAGATATTTCCATTATCATATATTTTAAGACCAAGATTTATGCGTCGATACGCCTAGGCCATTGCTGATTGACAGCATAGCTTGATTGTAAAAACAGCGGTTGTGTATTCGAATCCTACTGAAGAGCACAAATTGATTTCACTTATTAGAGATCCGCGACCCAATCTTCAATGATTCGAAAATAAAGCGGTGCGGGGGGATACAGAGGGATACAGCGTGAAACTAAAAAATATATTTTTTTGTAATTTCTAATTGCTTACCATGTTTATCAGCGGCGACGGCGACCACCCATAGCATTAGGAGCACGCTCCCGCGCCCCATCTTACATGCGTGCGCGCATCACCTAAAACAATATGCATGTTTGAATAGAAAGCTGACCAATATTTGATCTTAATTTAGGTAAATATATGAAATATTTACGCTTATGTGCTCATTTTGAGTGGTTCCTTTTAATTGTTTGTTTGACTGTTCTAGTCTGTGGGTTTTAATTTGTCTTTGGCTTATTATTTGTTTTTTTTTTGTATTTACTTTTTTAAATTGATTGAAGTGATCAATCACAAATGTTGATGGGTTAAAAGTAATTTATATTTCTAGGCTCTCAGGTTCCCATTGCCTACTCTGGTATGTGCGTGATATAGTGTCAAATAAAAAAAAATAGCTATTATGAATATGACCTATAATCACACATATTTTTTAATTCTAATAACCAACAGACAGACGTCACTACTATTTACTTACTAGGGTTCTTATATGTCAAATAGTGAATAAACACGTTCTCATCAGTCTCCACCTATTCTGCGAAAATAATAGTATAGAGATATATACTATATTTCTTAATAGATACGTCATTTAGTTTCTACAATTTCATAATTTATTTTTATAATCGCAATCATAGTACACGGTTCGTGAGATACAGCTCGGTGACGGATAGACAGACAGACAGATAGACAACGGGCTCAGTCATAGGTCCCTGATTTATTCATTAGATACGGAACCCTAACAACATATATTTTAACATCATATCCGTGTACTGTTACCCTAACGTTGTCGTTACACTCAGTTTTGTGGCATCGTGGCGGAACGAATTAGTCCCTTTGGATTTTTGGGGCAAAAAATAAACGATGTGGGCTCGGAATGTGAGACCGCTTTTAAGATTGAGTACAAAATAATAGAAAAACTAAAACTTAAACTTATGTTTCGTATACGAGCTAAGACAAGTTTTGTTCGAATATAAGTAAGTTTATTATATGATAGCTTTTGACTGACGTGATGTTCAATTCCCATTAGGGGGTAATATAAAATTAAACATAGCGGAATATGAACTCGCGCGTCTGGAAACCCTCTAAGCTCTCTAACCAATTAGTTGAACAGTAGAACGCAGTGTGTAGTGATCGTACTCAGTAGTGATCGCACTCTTAAACGGTTTCGAAGTTCAAATCTTGCTGAGCTTAAATTTTTATACGTTTTCTAAAAAAGTATTTCTCTTTCCTAAGCTAGGGCTTTAAAATTATTAAAAATGAAATATAATCATATTTCAATTATTTCCATTGAAGAAAGAAGGTGCGGGGAACTGAGTGTTTTAACTTATGTTCTTTCTTTACTATTAACTATGGTAGGAGATTATGGTTTTAATTAGTTAAATTACTTTGTAATATTTATTTGTCGTATTAGATTGAAAAACATTTATATCAAAAGTAATATAAATTTTCCTACATGTTAGAATCGAACCCACAATCACTGCATTTAGGCAGACGAACCGATTGCATCTGTGTTATTTACATAAAAAGCTGTATAAAGTTTTCGAAAAACAAACATTCTGTATTCAGAAATGTAGTATAACCACTTAAACGGCTAGAATTGTAAAATAATAGGTAGCTAATGCTTAGTAAAGTGTGGGTTTCGATCAAAAGCACGATATCGCTGTTTGTAGGCTTAAAGGGAATAACTTAAACTACGTACCTACTGTAGAAATTTATATTTGCAGAATCCGCAATGGATAAATGGTCAAAGGCCTGTGGTCAAAGGATTTATTGAAACTGTTAAGTATAAGGTCACTATTTCGAATTCAGAGTCATATTAAAATCATTTTATGTGTAAAAACAATATCATTTCATTTCTTCAATGAAATAAAGTGAAGAGATGGATCACTACGTTTTCTCCATATATATATACCAAAAAGTTCTTTTTTTTAAAAAAGATTATCACCTTTTAAATCTAATCCTAAAATCCGTAGACTTAACAGAACGTGGGAGGTCGTGCAGTAAACATCTGATAAAGCGCATAATACAGTAGCATCTAGTACCTTTCATAATTATAGTGATAACGACACTGATAACACTGTTGAAGAGATTACCAAGATTAATAGGTTTGTATACGAATTTTGAACAATAAGTGGCTTGACAAAAGTTTAATTTTTAAGTGTGGTAGTCTTTTGGAATTCAAATTAAAGCTTTTTAGGGTTCCATATCCAAGTACACAAGCTTATAATTTGACTATGGGCGACGGTTATGAGTACACTTATTTCTCGAGACAATGAATTATTCTCATCACCTCACTTTGGTAACAAGACAAATCGCGGTGTTGAGTTCCGCACTCGACTCACAAAGCCTCGACAATCGTGCTGAAAGTAGGCATAGTAAAATAAATCAATGCTTAAACACCTAATATTTTTCCAGGTAACCTTTAAACGTAATATACTAACAAGATAATAAATCTATACCAAGGTTTGCTTTGTAATCGACCAGCGCTGTTCTTGTGTACATAAGTCGTTGAACTAATGACGGGAAAGTTAAGCAAATTGTGGATTTTACGGTTAATTCCATTTACGATGGGCTTAAATTATATTTAAACGAATTTAATTTTGTCGTCTCAGTCAGGGGTGAGTGGAAAAAATAACATTCAGTTGCGAATAAAATAATTGGTTGTTTATCGGTCTAGTAGATAGTAACTCTGATTATTATAAAGGTGGTAGTAAATTCATTTTTTATTCGTCGTGGTTGGTGGTAGCATAGTGTCTGGGTGTAAGCGCAGTGACAACACTACAAAGTGCGGCGTTGAGTTCTGCCACTCAACACACTACGTCGCTAAAATTGGACGAAAATTCATAGCACTAGATTCCCTTTGTCCATTTTGTTATAAGCGGGATTCAGCGTGAAGTTACAAACGATATCATATAAAAGATAAAAAGGAGATAAATCACAAAAATGACAAATTTGATAAATATACTTAAATATATTCCTCATGTTTATATATTTCATCTTAAAAAAGTGAAAAAAAGTTATCTCAAATTCGAGTCTTATTTGATTTTCAATATCAGATGGCAGTCCCAAAGGACTCTTGTTTCACGTAAGATGCCACTTCCGTTCCTCTTATCGCATCGCAAATATAGCTTTTACATATTAATAACGTTGTTTATTTAGCTTTCATGTAATTAATTATATATAATATACTTATACTTGATTTGAGGTTATTCGTGGCACAGGGGAACAAGTGAGTGTCTGTCAACGCGACTGGTTGTGTATTCGATCCTCACTCGCGGAAATAAAAGTCCTCTAGTACTAGTGTAAATAAGACATATTGCATTAAGGTGCGGAATTCAACGCCACTATTTATCTTATCAGGGAAAAGATAATATTAATTAAATCTCGACTATTAAATGTTAGTTAATCTTCGGCCGAAAGTGAGGCTTTCTCAACGGAAGTGTCTTAATGGGAGTATTGTGTCTTAACACTAGGTTCCCAGGTGAAAACCTACCACCCTGCTATGTGCAGGATAGAGCGTGAAGTAAAAAAAAATCTCCGAACACCGAACATGAATCGAATTCTCAACCTTCACGTTCACACGGTGGATTTTACAATACGTTTACATAATTATTATGTACATATTATGCCTTATTATACCAATATGGTATTTAATTGCGTACAAGCTGTTTTTATAGTTTCAAAAGAAATACACGGATAAAGACGAGCAGGTGTAATTCTTATTAATAAAGGAATGCTTTCATCAAAGTGGCAAGCAAAAAAATATACGTTTCACACTTCACTAGATAATTATAATGGTTTTATATTATAATGAAATTATAAGATTTATTAAAAAGTTTAAATTTCTTTTAACAGGAAGTATTTCGAGGTGAATAGTAAAATAATTATTTAAATTAATTCACATACGATATCGGGATTCTATACTAAGCCGTGGCTGTTTATGGTCACTAAATAAGTGGTAGTTTTAGGATTTCCTCGTTCTTGTCAGACATGCAATATACCGAAACTGGGCGGAAAGTCGTAACCAGAACATACTCTGCCATATACATTTATTTATTAAGGATTTTTCTTACACATTAATTTCAGAAAGCTGATAATACTGTAGTATATACTAGATATATCTAGGTCTTGCGGCTGTGCTACGTGTCATTTACAACAGCTTTTTTGCCGCAAGCTAGATTTCTAAGCGATTATTAAACGGCGCCAGTACTGAGTTTAAATTAATAAGCTATCATTATGTAAATCTCAGCACACTTTACTTATAATTGTGAAGATTTTTTTTTTTAGTTTTACGCACATATCCCGCAAATTTCAAGGTATAGGCAGAGGGAACCCTGGGAACCTAGTGTGAAGACACTTCCGTTTCCCACTTTTAGCCGAATTCTGGAGGCATTGCGCCGCTTATTATTTGCCTGATTACCAGAGCGAAGAAATGTAAATATTAAATATTTCATTCCTCGAAGCGGGAATCGAATCCACAACCGTCGCTTTTTAAACCGACGATTTTAATTTGTCATCGTATCTCCCGTTATTTTATAGGCTTATTGAAATGCAATTTATATAAAAAAAACTTTAAAAAATCAAGACTTATTGTGTAAGATTAAGTCATTTTCATATCAAACCGCAGTGACCCTTACAGAATACCTTGAATATACCCGACTGCGGCACACACAGTATGACTAATTACCAATACTAATCCGTTGTAAATGAAACTTGTTAAGAAATAGGTGCGTGACCAAGCAATACCGAGCCAGCATAAAATTATAATTAGAGGCATATTATAACTATTATTTGAAACGAGCAAAAAATGTTTAAGTTTAAACGGGGATTTTGGATTTCATATTGTACGATATTGTTGTTTTATTTCTTTTTATTTCTCACAGTTTATTAAGTTGTACGAGAAGTGATTGTTATTTTCTATCAGGTTGGATAGCGATAGCTTAGTGTTATAACTCTCTCTCTCATTTTTTATTTTCAATCGAACTTACAAGACATTGCGTGTTGATGTTTATCAACAGAAAATGCACAACCATTCAGTATTATTTTTAAACTAACTTTTTACAAACGTAAATATATCATGACTAATTTTAATATGTAATATTTCAAAAATACAAACACCTTACTTATAGGTTCACGCATCAATCCCATGAGACCATAAATATGGTAAACAGAGGAAACAGCCTATGGTCTCCGTTTTCATTGACAAATTATTTTAGAGAAATTACGTATAGACATCAATGAATGCAAGAATAAATTATAATTAAATATAAACATTCCCTAGAATGGCAATCGAACCCACATCATTAGTATATGCATTCATATATTGCTCCACTACGGTTGAAGGATATTTAATTTAATTACAAAAACTTTCCTTATTAATATCGTATCGTAGCCGTCAGATCTAAATGGTAAACGTAGATATAAATGATAGTTCATGACAAATAAGGTCTTACGTACTATCAGCAGCCTTTGGCGTTTTATAACAATGTAATAAAAGAGATATTACTAAGCAATTCCACGGTTAATTTTATAAAAACGTTTTAAACTACGCACATAGTGAGCCAAAGTTGAAAGAATATTATAAGCAGCATATCAAGCTTTTTAAAAGCTTTTTTCCCGTATAGCAGAATAAGCAGAGGGAAGTTAGTGTTAAGATACTCCGTTCCCAACTTCTGAGACATTACGTGTTGAAGTACAGAAAATAACCCCGCGCTATGTTTTGTTTACCACAGCAAGGTTATAATATTTTTATAACCTAATAATAAATTCCCCTGGATTGGAGTCAAACCCACAACTGTCGCGCTTACAGTCAGACACATTGCCGATGCGCCGCGACGGTCTCAATTTAACGGTTATTTTAATAAAAACGTTTTGAACTAATAACATAATGAGCGAAAGTTGAAAAAATATTGTAAGAGTATTATACATTTAAGCTTTAAGTCCTTGAGGCTAATAAAAATTAGTGGGAAAATTATTTAATTTTAGTTTTTTAAATGTATTGAAACGAACTCACAAATATATCTTCATTCATAATATTTATATAGGAAACATATTATTATGTATAACCCATTGTCTTATTGTTATCATATCTAGGGCATACATCCCAAGGGTATATAAAGGGCACCTTGAGGGTTACTGCTCAAGGTATATTTAAGTTCGAGGAAATTAAACAAACACATTATTAAAAAAAAACTAATTATTATCTACCTCTTTTCTCTTTCGATCGTGGTTTTGATTCCAACTCGATTAATGAGGCCTTAATGGCGGAAAGTGAAGAAGTGTCTTGACACTAAATTCTCTCTGCCTACCTTTCTTTATTAAAAATATGTATAGTGAATTTATTTTAATTAGTTTAATAACCTCAATTTCACAAATTGAACTCACGAGAAAAGTGGAAAGCAATTTTACATAAACTTTAGCTTTTGACTTGGTGTAGTAATTAATTTACTATGCACTTGGGTGCTTTATTTATCGTTGTTATGAAACACTAATATGTTGTCGTAATTTACTTGCTCTACTTAACTTAAATAGCGAAAATAAACCTTTTAAAATTTAATTTTGGATTTTAAAATATGCTAAGATACTGAGGTCGATGTGAGTTCAAACTTTAGTGAGGCCAGTTGTGGCGTAAGGGCACAAGCGTGATTCTGTAACAGGGCATGACAGGTTGTGGGTTCAATTCCCACTCCAAGAAATGAAATGTTTAATATTTTAATTTCCTCGCTCTGGTTCTGGTAACGAGGCAAAACGCGGTGTTGAGTTCTGTCGCTCAACACGCTATGCCTCCAGAATTTGGCGGATGTTGGGGAAACAGAAGTGTCTTAATGAAAACGGACTGTCTTAATACTTAGGTTCCCAGGGTTCCTTCACCGAGTCGTCTGTCTAGGGAGGCTTCCATTAGGCTGAGGTACAAATTCCACTACGTAGAATTTTTTCTTTATAGAAAAGCACGATTTGAATTTTGAATTTGAATCAAAGGACATGTATGATATAACCGAACAAAATAACTAATAAAAGTAGGTACTCTACAGCTCCATGTAATCTAACAACGTTCGTAACTGTACTCCGGCTCTTGGCAATCCTTGTGAAACACCTTATTAGAGTGGTTTCCTTATCAGCACCCATCACCACGTGATGCGGCATCATAATAGACGCAACATTAACCTATTTTTCCGAAAAAACGGAATTGTGCGTTTATCTCTACATTTCAATCTAAGAAGCTCCAGTGTAGTCGTAAAAAGAAAGAGCCTAGAGATTGTTAGATTACGATGATTTTAGCTAGTTTTTTCTATTCTTTTATATATATTACGTATTTTTGACATACATATATGCCATATTCCTGTAAGGAAATTTAAAAATAAAGCTCGTTTAATAAGTTTTAACTCAGCAATTTGAACCCAGTCGTGGTGCAAGGGCACAAGCTTGCAACTGTAAACGCGCCAGGTTAGGGATTCGATTCCCCTTCGGGGAAATTAAATATTTAACCTACCACGCCATATGCGGGATACAGCGTGAAACTAAAAAAACAATTAAGAACATCTTCAATATTTCATCTTTTATATTTAATCTGAGTATGATATATTCAAGATATATAATAATTTAGAACTAAATAAAATTACAATAAAAAAATTGTAATTACAAATTATGTATTATTACGGCTTTCATAGTGTCGAAGTGCGATATGTATGACGCTGTTATTAAATAATAAGAGATAATGCGCGCCGCGGGCGGTAGTCCACATAAAAAGTTGATACAAAAATAAACACATAACTTACTGATAGCATTGTGACCGAATTTCTTATCTGGCCGACTATAAATCTTAAGTTATCTAGAGTCAAGTGAGTCATCGTACAATTAGTATCTAATAAAAGTAAAGAAATATTATTATCTAATTTCCTATAAATATTGAAAATCGTAATTTGAAAACTTTTTGTTCCCAACTCTCCATGCCATTCCTGCGAATTTTGATCGAACCCATAGCCGTCGCGTTTACAGTTAGATTCGGCACTGCTACGCCACGTTAGCCTTTAATATTGTTATTTTTGTTAATATTTATTTCTATAAACGTAGTAATCAACCAAAATCTAATTAAAACGTCTCATAGTATTAGTAGCACAGAAATAACCGAACAAAGAGAAACGTAATCCTCTTCCCTGTATCTAACGGGTATTAACAATGGTTCGTGGCTCACTTTCTCGGAAGATGCTAATTTGTCGTTAAGCCGCTACGAACTTAATCAGACGAAAAAAGGAAAAACAAGTTGATCTCGTTAATGGGATACTGCAACGGCAAAAGTCCTAAGAATTTTATGTAGAGTATGAAAAAAAAGAAAGAATAGAAAGCTTTGTTCGAATTGTGCTGTCTTCCTTAATGATTCATTATAAGTGACTGGGAGCTATATTGTACTAGTCGTCAACCCCAACTTTTTTATATGAACTTTAACATATAAAATGTAAGTTCGCTTTTTTTGTTCCAATAGGAGTTTCGAGAAATTTTCTCTAATCTCTCTCCTTTAGATTCCTTAAACTACCTACATACCCGTATATAACAGCGTAGGCAGGGGGAACTTAGTATTAGGATACTCCGTTTTCCACTTTTCGCTGCTCGGGGTACAGCGTGTTGATTCGATGAAACTCAACACCACGGTCACCAGAGTCTTGTTACCATAAATATGTTATATTTTTTTTGCTTACTGATGAATAAATCAAATTTCAATCGAAAAAGAAAATTTTAAGTTCAAAAACCTGTACAATTTCAACAGAACAAAACGAGAAAGTGTTAAATTTAAATTTTCATCTATTCATTATATTATTGCACTCATACAATTTGTAAAAACAGTTTTCCATTTAGATTAACCTGAATAACCGCAAAAGGTGATACGATATTTTTTAATATTGCTGAATAAAAACAAATTAATATTCAATAAATGGCTCAAAACTCTACGAAAGTGTTCCAACGTCAAAAAGTTTGTATAAGCTGAAAGTCATTTCAAGTATGCTCGTTTACTTAAAGTCGGTTGAGCTATCTCTTCCTCAATATATTCACTACACAAAAAAAGCTTCTAGCTAAAAGCTTTGTCCTGCACAGTCGGGTAAGTAGATTTACGACATGGTATTTTATATACCGTATATCGCATTGAAATTAAAATAAATTTAATATAATCTTTCTTTCTAATGTGTAACGAACCTGCAACCATCGCATTTACCCGCTGCACTACGATAGCCTCAATGTAATTAAAATTTTGATATTCATCTCAGTTCTTAGAAGATAAGACACAAAAAATAATATTTAAATTCAATAATTAAAGC
This sequence comes from Heliconius melpomene rosina, assembly GCF_056956725.1. Classification (NCBI taxonomy): domain Eukaryota; kingdom Metazoa; phylum Arthropoda; class Insecta; order Lepidoptera; family Nymphalidae; genus Heliconius; species Heliconius melpomene. The sequence continues at coordinate 1,050,857 of NC_140401.1, read as the reverse complement.
AAGTACGGGTCTACGTTGAGTGAGGAGCAAAAAATCGATTGTTTTAAATGTGAATCTAAATTAACGATGCCTCATTAATATTAATAAATAGTAATTGGAGTGTAAGTGACTTGTACAACTTTGTAATTAAACTTTTTGCTTTGAATATTTTTTTTTACGTTTATTTTACTTTAAACGGTAATAAATTTATTCCAATTTAACTTATTTTTCACACTTTTTTAATTATTTGTAAATTTATAATATTAATTTGTAAAAAGAGAGGTTAATTATATATTATGTAAATCACCGTCAATCATGTTAGCAGCGCAATTGTAATAAATATCTAATTCCTTTTTTTTAAATTCTGTCATTACCAATGATACAACTACTTTTGGTTTCAATTAATCAATACGGAGAGAGGAGAGTTAACAAAAACTGTGTATTTAAGTTGAAATTAATGCAAATTGCTTCTTAAGTTAATGTTAGAAAAATGATGAACTTTTAAAGCTTTCAATGAAAATTATTATATTTTTAAAATTTTACATTTTATTAATAATCGACAAGTTCCTTGTAGTACCAGACAAAATGAGCCTATAAAAAATATAATTTTGATTTCATAATTAATTAAATAAAATTAAATCAGTCAGTTGACGTACAATACTCGTACACACAATAACCGTTAAAAGCTCAATTATACAAATACAAGTATGTAACGATCATTAACATACCATATAATAAAATCCGAAGAAAACTTTTAAAATTGTAATCCACGGAATCCTATAACTTGCAGTTCTTTTCACATAACACCCAAATCAAATTTCACTTCACGTAAATAACACATAAGAAAACAGTTAACGAATTCGCGCTAGCGCTATGTAGAGTCGGTACGTCCAACCCCCACGACTGCCGCGGCTGTACTGAACCAAGCTTGTAAAGGGGGACGGGGGAATGGATAGATAACTTTGATCTTTTTGGTTCCGAAGATTTTAATGACACATCTGGAATAGAAAAAGTCTAAGTGTTAATGCATGTCAAGGGCTCTTAGAAATGATGTGTTAGAAAAAGCGGGAGACATTTTTAAAAATAGTTTAAATTGCGTTGGAGTGGTTGATAGATTGTCGTGTAATTCACCAATGAAGGAGTTCTCATTTAAAAAAATATAAGATGTTTTAAACGATAAGTAGTGCATGTAAGTTGTAACATATTTTTTAAAATGTTTTGAAGATGGATGTGTGAAATTTTCCGTTCCTTACGCTTATCATCATCATTAAATCTATAATCATTTTATCATCACCAATAAAATTTCGAGACATTTCATGTTGGGTATTGGATCTCAACGCCACGCTTCTTGTTGTTACCAGAGCGCGGATTGTTACATTTTACAGTCAGATACTGCGCCGCTTCGCCACGACAGCCGACGTACCTATACCATAGATAATGTAAAATAAAACGAAAAAAAAAAAAACATAATATAACGCTCATTCTTCCCCATTATTTTTACATCAACCAACGTCTCAGATATTGCACAAGGCAGTTTTTGTCATCGCACATGTCAGGGGTAGGCACAAAGGCCGAACGAAGGCAGGTATAAAGGACCCCAACCCCCGTTTCAAGTTACTATTAAAGACGTGAATATTGTAGAGTTAAGAACCCAAAATTTTACAACTGCATTGTGTTTTTAACAAAAAGACACAAAAGATGGAATTGGCTTCTGTTATTAACGTATCACTTATCGATGTTTCTCGCTCTCGAGTAATACAATGTCCATTATGAGATTTTGGATGAAATTTTGCTCTACATATGTTTTGGGGGCGGATCGTTAGTTGTTAAAAGTAATTGTATCGGGAATATGTTCGTGTGGTGTTGAGTGATTTATCTATATTATTAAGAATATTTCAATTTTCTTTAAATAAGATAAATTTTACAATATAGAAAAAAGCTAACACGACGTAAAAAATATATTAAAAAATATTTTACAAATGTAATAAAAAAACAGATAGAACGACGACAGGTGTTGGGTTTGGGTTTTTTCTAAATTTCAAGAAAAACTATAAACATTTTATGTTTTAAGCTTTAATAATGCCAGTATGGTTGGCAAATACGAAATTTTTGAAGAATATATATAGTTATAGGGACAATATGTATAGGTTCTATAGTTGCGAGTTTAAATATTGGGAAACAACTGTTGTTGTTATGATTTTTTTTTCAGCGGCACGTCGTATTATGGTAGGCCAATTTAAAGTAAAGTTATACCATTTCCTATTTTACGCCCAATTAAAACCCTCCCCCAATTCGGAATTGAACCCACAACCATCTAAATAATATTCTCAGATAATGTAGAGCAATAATACGTGGGAGAAAAAATCTCAAGGATTATAAATGTATTATGTTATTATTATCAACATGCAGACTATCAAAAAATGTGAGTTGGAATCAAAATATCTTATAAGTACTAAAAACAACTGAAAGTGTTATATGATTAGCATTTACTTGTCGTTTTATAACTGCGATCAAATTGGAAAACTTACTATAGAAATAATTAACGACATAATATAGACTAAGGCCTTCTTCGAAACATGTTCAACACAAGTATATTTTTATATCGAATCAGTAGTTCTTGAGATTTGCGCGTCCAACCAAACAAACTCTTCAGCTTTACATTATTATAATAGAACTATTGATAAAACAACATAAAAACTGTCGTTATTACATTTAATTAAATAGGAAAAACATATATAAACAAAATATAGAATACATTCCGTTAATATTTCAAAACATAATTTGCGTAGTGCAATATATCACGAACTGCCCTACTTTATACTTTATGCATGTCGACGTCATTTTATAATCCTATTAATTTATTGAATAGTTGGATAATCCAGCAAAAGAAATATATGTATGTACAAAACATAATGAGTATAATGATAATTATTTTTAATGAAGTGCATTTTTCGAGGAATATTCAATTCGGAAGCAGTAATATACGTTTTATTTTTAATTTTAGCTAGATTTCCTTTATTAATTTAAACAAAAAATAGATCAGCATTAGTCTGTATCCCTCTTATAGTAGAGAAGGCAGAGGGAATCTAGTGTTAAGACACTCCGTCTCCCACTTTCTGCCAAATTCTGGAGTCATTGCTTGTTGAGTTTATCAATTTCATATCTCTATAGTAGGAGGTAGAGAGAATACAGTGCCAAGACACTGCTCGTCAGAATGAACATACATGATGTGTGAGTTTCTTTTTTTTATATTCACACTGTATCTCGTACGTAGAGAGTAGGCAGAAGAACCTGGGAACCTAATCTTAACTTACTTCATTCCCCATTAAGACGTTCCCCGTTATAGACATTTTTGAGGCATTGCGTGTTGATGGCGGAACTCACCGCCGCGCATTTTCTTGTAACCAGAACGAGAAAAAGAAAATTATTTCCTTGGGTGTAACCAATCGAACCCACGACCGTCGGTGCAATGAGTTAATTTTAAAATAACGATGTTAATATTCTGATGTTAGTTATTAATAATAATACTAATAAGTATATTGCGTGTTATATTCCCGCTAGAGCATATATATATATATTTTTTCTCTTTAATTCTCAATTTTAAAAATATACTGATACTGTTACTCTAAAAGTGTAGAAAAAAGTCTGGGTAAAAGACGTGTTCATTACTCAACAGCGCCCAAGACTTAGCCGTCATCTGTCAGCGTCTGGGGGTGTTTGTTTTATATGAAAGTATGTATGTATTACATGTAGGCGCTATGGTGCAGCGATATACAGTGTGACTATAAGCGTGATAGTCGTAGACTCGATTCCCATTCGGTGTAATGTTTTTTTTTTTACATTCCCTCGCTTTGGTAACAAGACAATGTGTGGAGTTTAGTTCTGCCACAAGTCTGTATAAGCAATATTTCGAAAATTGGGAATGGAGAAAGGAGTGTTTTAACACTAGGATGTCTATCATGCCGCTGCTTGCTATAAAAAGGAGGCTTTGTACGGTACGGTGGTGTTCGCTTTAACAAGCGGTGGTTGTTGGTTCAAATCTACTCGGTGTAATATTTATTTATCAATTTAAAACCAATTTGCTTTTCTTCGATGTTCTTAAATAAAACGTTCATTCTGCCAACTCAATTAAGTTTTGTTTAGGTGGATTTTTTATACGGACAATCATTTTCCCACTCGCATGCAAGGGAGGACTTGGAAAGCTTCACACTGTATCCAGCAATTAGCTTGGTAAGCAAAGGGAATCTAGGAACCTATTTCATTTCCCATTGGGAGTTGAAACCACAACCTGTCGCTGCTACAGTCGCACGCTTGTGCCCCTGCGCCACGACTGGCTACTTGGAAAGTGTTGTGAACTAAGAGAGGATTTATCTAAATTTGTACGAAAATGAAAAAATAACGAGATTTACGGTTTTAAATTTCCTTAAACAAAGTTGCGGGCGACAACTAGTGTTTATATAAAATAACAATTCAGTATAACCGTTCATCAGTAAATGAGTAATGGGCGAGAGTTCATTACTCAGTTTGCCTGTCATCTGTCATCGTCTCGGCTTCTATGTTATTTTGCTTATCTAGAATAGTATTCAAGTATGAATAATAATAAATAATTATGTGTATGTTTAGTTTAGAAAACTATGTTATTCAAGGTATGTTACTTGCGATGTGATGAGTGCAGGATCAATTCTAGATCTAATATTGATTAATTTTTTTTTATAGCTTCACATAGGTAGTCAAAGGGAATCTGAAAATCTAGTGTTAAGATATTCTGTTTCTAATAAGACACTTTCATTCTCAACTTTCCATCGAAATCTGAAGGTATTGCGTATAGGGTAGCGGAACTCAACGCGATGCTTTGCCTTGTGAGAGCAAAGAAAAGAAAATATGAAATATTTGATTCCTCCGAGTGGGAATCAAACCCACAAACGTTATGTTTATAGTCGCCCGTTTGGGGCCGTCTTAACCCTCTATGTCATGACGGCCGCAAATAAATAATATAACTATATAATTAATTTATATTTTTCAAGTTAACCATCTCATTCACACAAGAGGCTACATAACAAAGAATTTAGATAACGGTGATTTAGTTTGCTTTGCCCCGCTTAAACTTTGAGCGTCCGTTGGTAACGGCAAATACATAAATATTATTGGAGTTACTGAATATTCATATTGTTATGGTCATTAATCGTGGCCAGTTAACCTATTTATTTTATCGATTGAGTTAATTTCGTTAAAATAGATTTAAAATGGGGATCAGTCTAAATTTCATAATTTCTTTTTCATAAAGTCTCTAAATTACTATAGATTCGTGCTCTGAGTAAGAATCGAATACAAAAGCATTGCGTTTGCAGTAAGAACTCTTACTGCGCCTTGATGACCTCTAGGAATATTTACATGTCAAATATTTTCAGTATAAATATTTTTTTATTAAAACGAGATAATATCATATAAAAATTGATGAATAAATATCGATATAAAAATTGAGATTTTTGAATTAGGTCTCTATAATTCTAAAGGTGCGATATGATGAAACCAACATCAGTTCTAAATAATCTAAATAATAGGTCTCTTGTGTGCTTGTCAATAACCACGATATATTTTTTTTTTGCGTATAGATGCATAACATTCCAAAAGGATCTATTTTATAAAATAACAGTCAATGTAAAACCAAAAAAAAAAATAGACAGCTTTTTTAATAAAATGCTTTTAGGTTGACTCTAGGATTTCTATTTAAGAATTTTTGTGATATTTCAATATTTTAAGCGCCCATTGTGTAACTTGATGCTTATTTTTTCAGTTAATTTTAATAAAAGCTTGAATATAAGGATGTTTCGTCTCGTAGATTCATTATTTTAATAGTCTTTCGTTTAATGTCTATAAATAATTTTATATTTTGAAATTAGAGAAATGTTAAAAATAGTAATTGAAATCTAATATATTTTACGGTTGTTAAAAAAAATAATTTAATCAACTTTACACCGTATCCCGTACACAGCGGGGTAAGCAAAGAGGAACCTGGGAACCTGTGTTTAGACACTCTGTTCAAATTGAGACACTTTCGTTTCCTTTTTCCCCGAAATCTGGAGCCATTGTGTGGGCAAAACTGGATCCAAAACAGGTCCATTCCCAAACAATTGTATCCACGACCTGACCTGACTGACTATCGAATCTGCGACCTCCCCTAAAGACTATTAAACCAAAACAAATCTAAAAATAAAATTATGCAAAAAAAAACATCATTTTAGAACCAACCCTTTCATTTTTTATAATCTCTGGGTGGCGTATTTTAACTAGTATGTATTTAACTCAACTGCATGCCATATGTGGACAGCCGTCGATCGCAATCTTTTCAACGTTTAAAGGAATTTATCACCTCTGAAGTATTTATCTGTTAAGTAAGATAAGAAATACCACTTTCGGGTAATTTCACATATTTCGTACTTAAAAGGTAATTATGTAAGGTTACATTAATAATAGGTGGTGAAGGCTTCATAAGAGAGGATGTCTAAATATTTTATGTAATAGGTAAAATGATTTATGATGATGAATCGATGTAATTGATATTATATGTGTATGCGATGGGTTGAATTTGATTCGTAAATATATTTATGTTAAAAAAATCTCTATTTCTTCTTATATATGTGTAATGTGTAAAAAGTGGTGCTCCTAAGTTTTAAACATTTAAAGTATAAATATTTTAAATGTTTAAAAAGCTATATATAAAACGAATGTTACCACTAAAAATATTACTGTAAATAATAAAAAGTCGAAGCCCTCGTGGCGCAGGCACACAGTATTTGACTGTAAGCATCACGATTGTGGGTTCGATTTCCACTCGGGCAAATTATTTTTTTTCATTTCCTCGCTCTGTTAACACGATAAAAAAATGCAACGTTATATTCGACTGTTGTTATTATTAAGGTAGTAGTATAGGTAAAGAAGACCTTTGAGAATAACGAATAATTTTGTTTCTTAATTGTATCTCATTTTTGACACTTCTATCTCGGCTGAAATCAAAATTACTATTATTATTACTAGTGCGCTATGACGTACATTGCCTTTTACGTTTCTAGGATATCCGTCTGACTCCACCTCAAGATATCTTCATCTTTAATGTAATCGATATGTCATAATTTGACCAATTAAAATTCTCGAAACTGTATATGGAATGATAATTATCTTATATTTAATATTCGTATAACGTATCTACACAATTATGGTGCGGCGGCGTCTCGATTTATTTAAATATGAAACGAGCTTTCTCTTATAATTTAAAATTTGTGTTTTTAATTGTGTGTCATTGTTATAACTATAGTAAAGAAGAAGAAAAAGTTATACGCTGTATCCCAAACGTAACAGGGTAGGCAAAGGTGACCTAGTCTTAAAATATCATGTAAGTTTATATAGTGAGAAAGTGAAAATATTTTATTACCACGAGTGGATATCGAACATACAACTGTCACATTTAAAGTCAGACGTTTTACCGTTGCACCACGACGGTGTTTTCATTGAAATTTGTATTATGTGTTTTAATAGAAAATAATGTTTTAATGAATAGATAACTACTACTACTACTATTAATATCAAACTACTGTTAGGGAGTGATTTAAATAGCACGCGACGGTTTCTGGTTCAGTTCCCGCTGCGTGCAATATTAGATGGTCCAAAAATTTTTAACAATAATTTCTTTGCATGTCGAGAAATCGATGAAATGCGAAAATATATCTATAGAGACCATAGATACATACATACACAGAAATTAAGCTCACCTAAAAAGCTACCATCACTCATCAATCGCTTAACGCCCTACTACACACAATTGTATACGCTTTCTCCAACACCAGAGGTAATATTTTAATTTACTAAACGTTGGACATTTCAATGACATTGCCTCACCGGAGTCACGATTCCTAACCGTAAGCCGCTCGTGGATGCCAGATAACTACCATTTAAGTGAAATCACTCAAGTTAATATATATCTTTTTACTTGTTTATATAAAAAGTAATATTAACAATTTTAAATGTATCCCATGCAGGGTAAGCAGGAACCTCGTGTTAAAACACTCTGATCCTCATTTTCCGCTAAATTGTGGAGGCACTGCTTGTTGAATTGCGGAACTCATCTTAACGCTGTGCCTCGCCAGAGCGAAGAATTGAGAAAATAAATTTATTGATAATGTTAGATAATGGTATGATTGGCCACATATCATTATAATTTATATAGCCAACGTTGGCTCCACTCCCAGTCAGAGGAATAAATTACTTTTATTTCCACGTCGTGGAATTAATATTATCCTCATGAATGTACGACAAGGGAGACCTCGGTTGACCTTCAAGAAAACAGCACCCAGGTACTCCTGAGGGTATGTATGAAGAAGAGTTTGACTATTGTAGACTTCAATGAAAACTAGTAAAGCACTATTAGTTACACAGTATATAATAAGTATGTTTGTTTTAAAGTTTACTGGTAATAAAGTTTGAGAGAGCTGGTCCAAGAAACAATATTTTACATAGAAACTTCAACATCCTCACTTGCTTAGGAGTTTTCTTGGAGGAGGAATAACTTTTTACTTTATAATATACTGAAAAACACTATACAAACTATTTTAATGTTATAAGTTCCGTATTACTCTATTAGATATATGTACAGAGAATTGTGAATGAAAACTCTGTTCTTCGTATAAGGGTTTTACGTATGAATATAATAACTTTCCTGAAATCTTTTAAAGTAGCAGGACTCTTGGAAACAATTCAAGTTGTAACAAGGGTATAAGAATTTTGATATCTAGATTGATAAGAACATATTTATATGTTTTTGTCCTTAGTGTGGAATAACAACTTGAAATATGTTACAAACAAAATAATTGTAATTTCTCCGCTCTGGTAGATAAAATGGTGTTGACTTTCGCTAACCAACAGGCTATGTTTCGAAAATTATCCTTTAATGAAAGATGAAACGGGGTGTCTTAACTCTAGTTTTACTCTGTCTACACTGTATAGCTTAATAAAGCAGAAAGAACATACTTTTACTAAAAATATCAATCCTGTCCTACGATTAAACCTATAACCATCTTATACAATCAATCACGTCGGCATCAAAAGTACATTAAAGCTAAAAATTAACAAGTAAAAAATAATAGTGTATACGCGATATATTCACTAAATTGGCCATAAATCCATACAATGCAATGGGCGTGAAGAAATTTCTGATTCTAGTGCACCGACGGCGGATGAGCAGAGAACCGCTCCTGGCATACTAATATAGGTGATGACGTCGTCTTGTGATTTTATGTTTGGAAGTTTCTAATTCTATAGGTTTTTTCTTTCATTGTATATTGTAACGCTATTGTAGTTTAGATGAGAGTTGCTATGTATTGAAAACCGCCCGAGTGGGGATTCCAGCAGGTTATGTGGGCAATATAGGCTATAGGCTCCCATGGTTAAACGGACTATTCAATACAAATATTTTTTTATATTCAAAGTAGGTGCTCTAAATTAGCGTGTTGAGCTAAACAATTAAATTAAGCAAGCTGTTTATATGTACATATATAGGAATATACATATTGACAGATAAGAGTGCTTTGTGGCACATTGACATAGGGAAACTGCAAACACACGGTTGCGGGTTCAATTTTCCATTCGGCTAAATATTTTATATATATATAAAATATTTAATGGGATATACAAGCTTTTTTGATCATATTTATTATTGAAAAACAAAACTAAAAAACTACTTTAAAACTAATCCGTACTCAATTAGTTTTTAACGGAAAAAAATAAACAAGACCTAGAATTTCTTACTAAGTTTTCCTATTAAAATGCATTGTAAAGATCGCCTATAGAGGCAAGCTAGCGGTCGCAGGCAATCAAGGGTGGTTAGACCAGAGCCTACAATTTGTATGGATTAATTAGTGACGAAGGAACTGGGGGAACGCAATCAACGAGGCCTTTTAATTATCATCGAATATTTTGTGGCGACCACGCTGAATTCTAAAACTCTAAATTAGATACAAGATTATTATGAAAATTGTAGATGTTCAGTTAATTTTGTAATTCAGTAGCTTCTGCAGTCTTTTTTGTTTTTAATAGCTTCAGAGGGAATCTAGTGTTAAGATTTAATTCTTTTTGGAACTTTGCGTACAAGTGGCGGAACTTAACGCCGTTCTCTGTCTTGTTATTGGAGAAAATTGAGTAAATAGTTGCATAGATTTTACAGTTTATATTTAAGCAGCTTTACGCTTTTAACTGAATAGTACGGTTAAAAAGAACCTAACGTAAAAGCACTCGTTTTCACGCCCCTTCCCAAGAGGAAATCGAACCTACCCCAAAAGAAAAAAAATACAGTCGAATTGATAACTTCCTTTTTTTACAGAAGTCGGTTAAAAAATAGAACTCTTACGCCCAATATTAATAATGTATCTCCTATCTCCAGTTAACGTCTATCTCGTACTGTCCGACATATCTATCCAATCACTAACCTGCATGCCTACCTCCATCTCTGTCTATTTCAATCTATGGTAGCAATTTTTGGATTAGGATTGGTTATTAACATTGGGCGTTAGAGGATCACTATGATGTCCGGGTAACTTAATGTTTGTCCGTGAGAACGCATAGAGGTATCAAGATAAAATTTACAATAGATCAACGGATCCTTAGAGCACAGACAAAATTAAGCTTTTAAAGCGTATAAATTATTATCACAAAATTAGTTACTTTCTCGTGGTCTAACATCTATGAAATTATTATGAAACTCACGTTGAGTGACTCTGACTCGCCCTTGACCGATTTTTTCTTACAAATACTTACTATACAGTAAAATATGTAGCACTATTTTTGTAAGTACTGTACCATGCAACAAACATATCGACAACAATTATATGCTGACAGCTCCCTAAGGCAAAAATATTAACTTGTTCACTTAAAACTGTCATTCCAAAGTTGACATAATTTTTTAAGATCACTTTAAACTTGTTTGAGTATATAATGAGATAATTACCTATTTGTACATTTTATACTTATCTGCAATTATTTTTTAAACAATTTTTTTAGCTTCATCCTATACTATTCTCTGCATTTTCAGAAGCATTGCGTATTAATATGCTAAAAGCCAAAGAAAAAATTTAATATTGAATACAACAACGAAATTACAGACGCCGTCTAGAACTAGAATACAGTTGGAATTTCTAAGTAGGTATAATTGCAATACCGATCGGAACTCAAATAGGAAATAACAATATTGACGAAGCAAGAGCAATCTGAAACCGCTAAGCCGAAAGTTTGTCAACTTTGCGATCAATATCCCTGTAACATTATCTGTTAAATTATTGAATTATATTTTAAAATTTCATTTTCAATCGGGGAGTAATTTATTTATATTTTTCGCGGTTCCGGTAACAAAATAAAGCGTGGCGTTAAATACCGATTGTGGGTTCGATTCCCACTCGGAGGAATGAAATATTGAATTTTTTTATTTCTTTCTTGTGATAACGCAAAGCGCAGGTTTGTTTTCGGCCTCTACACCCAACTCACAATGTCTCGAGTATTCGTCAGAAAGTGGGAAATGGAAGTATCTTATTGGACACGGAGTGTCTTAACACTCTTGCCACATGTTCTCAGGCTCAGCTCGTTATTGAGTTGCGCCACTCATCACTGATTCGTCTCGTATTGCGGCGGAAAGGAATGGAGGGTTTATACACAAGGCTCCCTCCGTTCCAGAAATTTAAATGGAATTTCAACACGACTAGCAGTTAAATTCAAATAATTTTAAACAGAAATATCTAATATTTTACGTGACTTTAGATAACAACGCACGCTTCCATTAGGCCCTTTAAGATATTTTTTTCAACGCCCTTTTCGAATCTTTCGTAACGGTTATGCTTTCCTACACTTAGAACTGCAAAAAATTGTAAATAAGATGATTGTTGAGGTAAAAAATACGAGCCAAGTTCGATCAGTTATCTTCACACTTGTACTGTTAGATGATTATAAAAACGTGCTTTCCAAACATCTTTTGGCGTTTTTTGTAAGTGGTTATGATAGCATTCGGAAATACAATTTTTAAAGAGGGATAGCTTGTTTTTTTAAGAAACATCTTTATAGATGATAGCGTCGTGAGTGATACACGTATTTTTTTTAAATTTCTTCATTGATGATATTTTTAACAAATAGTAGAGCAGTATTTGTGTGGCTTTACGCTGTATCCCTTATACCTACAAGGCTTGGGCTATAAGTTACTTTCCAAGTCGTCTATTAAAAATGTATTATTATACATATAATATCAAACGGAGTGTCTAAGCACTAAATTCTTCTCTCCTTTTAAGACAAAATTGAATATTATTGTTATTTTATCAATAAACATTTCTATGATTGAAACGCTAGTGTAATATCGAATGGAAGCCAATGGGCGTGGAGTCGAGATTACGGGCCCGAGGCGTCATATGAAACGCTATTCGTGAAGGTACCCGGGAGTAGCGCACGATGTCTTTTTAGTTATTGAAATTTGTTAGTTTCAACTGAAGTATATAACTGAATTTTTATTTGTATTTGCATACGTTTAATATTATTACCTCAAGGCTGTCTGGGGGCAATTTAACAGCGTCTGATTGTGAATATGCTGGTTGTAGATCCCATTGCTACATGAGTTCCGCCACTCAATACAAAATGGGTGGAAAGTCAGTCATCATTAAGTTTTCATTTACTTCTTGATATGTGGAAAAACAGGAAACAGAAGGAGAGAGCTAATGATGAATGAATCTAAAACTTAAAAAATATTAAATCCACATACGCAGCCAAAAGAAACCTAGAGTTAAGACACTCCGTTCTCCACTTTAGACAATTCTCATACTTACTGTTAAAAATATTATCATTTTCTAAAGACTAAATAAGAAAAACAGAGAGTTTTATACCAGCGTCTTTTGACTGTCGGTCGGTCGGTCGGTACCTAATCACAGAATATCTACGAAATATTTTTTTATGAAAGTTGGACCCCGACGTTTAGTCGATTTCCACAAACAATACACCCAAGTAATATATAGCACATATTAAATTATCCATTTGAAAATGAGAAATTTCAAGAAATACTACTGTAATGCATAGTAGGCGTGTTGAATGCAAAATTGCAAGCCTCAGGCGGTAGACAAATGGTGATCGTGAGCGGACCGCACCGGTAGCGAGGCGAGGGCACGCGTTTATTATTCAAAGTTACTACGAAATATGTCTTTTTGCATGGAGATTTCTTCATATATTATATTATTACGGAAGAAGAATGAAAGAAAGATGGATGCTGTGGAGGTTCAGTGTGAGAATGACAGGTATTAGCGAAGATGTCACTGTGAAATTCAAGAAGAAAGAGGGTATCAGTATGAAAAAATTGTAAAAAATATTTGTGACGGTAATAGAGGTAGGTTGAGATCTCGGTTGATCTTCGAGAGCACAGTATCAATGAAAAGGAAGGAAAGGGAGCCTTCAGTCTTTTTAGATTACCCTCTTTAGAAGGTCCGGAAGACATGTATGAAGAGGTTGATGACAGGGGACGAAACAAAAGATATAAGCAGAAACCCAGTTGAGCTCTGCCGCTCAACACACAATGCCTCCAGAATTCGGCAGAAAGTTGGGAACGGAGTGTCTTAACACTAGGTTCCCTCTGCCTACCCTGGTGTGTGCGCGATACAGTGTGAAGCTGATTTATTTTTGTAGCGTTTGGCATTTAGTACTCTCTGGCTATCCCTAGTTGTGTATGAGAAAGACCTGTCTGAAGCTTTATATTATGAAAAAATTAATAATATTGGTATTCTCTTTGAACAATTTCGTTAATTAAACAAATATTTTTTTGATGGAGAATTGAACCCAAACCCATATGACGTGAAGCTACAACACTTCAAGCATATAATATACCAAAACAGCTCGAATATTTGTATATTAATATGTTACTTTGCTTATTCCAGTCAAAATCATTTCGAATTATCGGCACGGTATCGCCCGAGCGATATCGATGGCAACGCAGTAACGTCGTCAGACCGTCTGCTTTATTAGTAACATAAAACCACGATACCTTCGCGTTAAGTTAATTCACCCTCGCCTATAAAGTGCGCGAATTTCTTACTATTTATTGTATGTACGAGTGTGTATACAACTTAGTTACGACTAGAGTTTCGTGTAAAATAACACTTTTGGTCGACTGTTTCAAGACGAGTGTGGGATTTGGTCGATTCCCACTCGGGGGAATGAATTATTTGCATTTCGCTTCGCTTTGTTAACTAAATACAGAACGGCGCTGAGGTCCGCCACTTAACGCAATGTCTAGAAAATTAGGCTAAAGGGAACGGAGTGTTTTAACTAGGTTTCCTGTGCCTATTCTGCCAAATGTCGGTAAGTATTAGCATGTGTTAGATTTTCAATATCAGCTATTTACAATATTGATTCCATATTAAATAACGTTGACTTCATTTAATATATTTTATTCTTTGCTCCTGGTGATGAGAACATATCGCAATCAAACGCTGCTGTGGCCTACTGTGCCACTGCGCCAGGACGCCACGCCCCGAGCCACTTAAAACATATTAATATATATATTTTTGTCAATTATAGAAATAGTGATTGCTAATTAAATACGCCACCTAATACGCTTGAATAAAAAGTACGTATCTACGTTATGTATAGTCGACAAGTACGAAAACCAAAGTTGCTACTTCTGTATCAAACATAAACACCACTAAGCCATAGCACTATTTTAAATAGGTATCAAGATTAAAACAGATTTGACTCGGCGATATACGAATACACAATAGCGTATTCATTTGCGTTTTGTTTGACCTATTTTACAATCAGATTGCAGTTTCGAGTCACGCAACGTTGCCTTTGGGCGCCAATTTTGCAAAGCTCACGCAAAGTATATGGTGATACTACTGTTGTTTTCTATTTAATTGAAAAACACTTAGACTATGATATTTGTTTATATTTTTATTATTTGGACAGTGAACTCAAATTTCAATTTCACAACTATCGAATCAAACAATAAATGGACGAATGAAATACTGCTCGATTGAGATGCCGGAAAGGTACCTTCACAGGATTCTGGAATACATATCGTTATATAGGTAGAGGCTTCCTTTTTTGTTGCAAAAAGTCGCAAAAGAAAATGGAATTTTAGGTGGAACCTCTTTCTGTCCAATTTTCTATAGCCAGAACGAAGTATGACACTAGCTCTCTGCTTACTCTACTATATGCAGATACAACGTGAGGGAGTTGAAACCTCATATTTAAATGAATTGTAGCTTGCATTTCGTTTGCGAGTAGTTTAACATGTAAAAACATGGTTTTCTCTTTTCCTTGTATTTTATTATATACTTACTATTTTAATATTTCTATACACTTCTCAAGGAACTTACATGCTAAGTATCAAATTTCTATTACTACTAAGTTAGCTGCGTGTTGTTTGTCATTTAGTAACTAGTAAACAAAAAAATATATAATTATTTGAATGACAAAATGGAATGTTAGAAGTAGTAGTGTAACTAAACGCCGCACTTTGTCTTATGAAGAAAGCGAAAATAATTCATCCCCCCTAATAAATTGAACCCACAACCATCTCATTCTCTAATATTAACAATTTTTACACAATATTTAAGTGGTCTATACGCCTTTAAACCTTTTTGCCTTTTATTCAAATAAAAGTTGATTATCGCAGTTGCTTTGCTTCGGGCGTTTTAAAAATAGCTGTATAAGAATAATCCTATTTACGCTTGTTTCATTTTTCACTATTATGGAATTATGGTGTATAAAATACAAAGAAATAGCTTATACCCTTGTTATGAGGTATTTATAGTTAACCGGCTGTCATCTATATTATTTGCTGCGTTATACGTTGTAAGGAGAGTAAACGTGATGGTTGTGGGTTCGATCTCCAGTCTTGACAAAGGTTATGATTTTTTTTTCATTTCTCTACTTTGATACAACAAAGTGCGGTGTTAAGTTCCACCACTCAACACGCATAGAGAACTCGGCGAAAAGTGAAAAGGGAACGGAAGTGTCTTAATGAGAGTACAGACACGGAGCACGGATCGGGTCTGACTTAAGACTTTGATTGAGGCCTTAAGGCTCGAAAATCGATTAGTCAAATCTAAGAGCTTCGGAACTTCGAGATTTTACAATAACATGCATTATTAAAACAATAATCATCATTATACATATATCAAAGAAAAATGACACCATATATTTCATTTTTTATTATCAACGCTCCAACCTTACAAGTTTAAACGACTTTGATGGGCACAAAGTATATGGCAAAACAAAACGGATTTTATAAACAATCTTATATTTAGCTGTTCCGTGAGCAAAATAAAAGATGTTCACGTCAAATAAAAACATCACCGCTAATCCCGGGGGAAGAAAGTGGGAGATATTATGATTTATGTAACTAAAGAAACAAATGCTTACAGCTTGTGAAGTATGAAGAAAAATATGGAGGGAAATAAGTGAAAACAGGCGCAGCGACACAGTGACTGATTTTAAATGGGGACGATTATGGGTTTGATTTTCACTCGGAGGAATGAATTATTTTATTGGACGGGAATACGAGTACTGGTTTTAGGTAATTATTTTAGTCGGAAGGATGAGTAATTTGATAAACGTTATTTGATTTAAATTTTGATGTATAACCCCGCATATAGCGGGATAGACAAAGGTACCTTTGTGTTTAAGCTCTATGTTGTCTACGTTCGAGCCTAATTTAAGACATGCAATAATGGAGATCAATATCGCACTTTATCTTAACAGAGAAGGCTTGAAATTTTTTGCACCAAGTATTTTTTTTTATCATCCATATTTCGCAAAATAAATACAATAAACGTTAGAAAGCACAAATAGAAAAATTGTATGCATTCTATAGAATTTTTCCACATATTTTAATTGGAAGCCGCAACTATCACGTGTAATTAGTCATAGAGCACAACAATTGTGTCAACAATAGTAATAACATTTCAACCGCAATAAGCGAAAAGCTCTTGACCAAGTTTCATTAGAAAAGTAGAATATACGAGTACCTACAAGCATTTGAACAGTTAGGTCGCTATATTTTTATTGTTTTGTTTAGTTTCATGCATCTCTCTCATATAAGAGAAGATAATTTAATATTAAGGCACACCATTCTCCACTGTTTGTGCATTTCATAGAGATTGCGTGTCGGCGTAACTCAACGCTGCACCTTACCTTATTCCACCTATTGAGAATTGAACAAAAAATCAAATCAAATCAGATTCACACTGTATCTCGCGTACAGCAGTGTAGTCAGAGGAAACCTAGTGTTAAGATACTCTATTCTTCACTTTCCATCAGTTTTTTCACTGTGTGGAACTCAACGCCAGGTTCTTTTTTCTTGGTGCCAGAGGGAAGAAATGAAAATCTTAAAATAATAAATAATTCCCTCGAGTGGGGTCGAGCCCACGACCGTTGCGTTACAGTGACACCCTTCAGCCCGTGCGCCACGACGGTCTCCCATATCATAATACTTAATAATACCTACATAAAAACAACATTTCACCTATAATAAGCAAAAAGCTCTTGACCAACTTTCATTATAAAAGTAGAAAGAGCAAGTCTTTGGAGTGTCACGTAGGTGCCCGCTATGTTACAATTTTTCATTGTAGCTTGAGAATTTATATAGTTTCCCTTACAGCTAATGGCCGTGTAGAATTGTCTTTTTATAGTCCCTTTGCAAGTTGTTTACTTTGTGATGGAACAATCTCATTATTATCTTTAATTTAAAGATTATAAGAGCTTTTTTCCCAAAAATAATTTAGTCAAAATGCGGCACTTGGTTCCACCACTCAATATGCAATGTTTTCCAAATTGGGCAGAAAACCTGAAAAAGGTTGTTTTTAATTATAACATTTAGTCTTATACTCTTTATTGAAGAATGGATAACAAAGTGACGTGTTATAAGTTAAATCTCCTCTACGTCCATCACGTGAAATAAGTAACACAAAAACAATATAAAAACACTATCTACCTACATTTTTACTTATTCCACGAAATTTCTGTTCAAATATGACATCCGCCCGCGTTATTGCGGTACCAGAATCCAGCGAGGATCTTTATGTTAATTTTTAGCCCTTGGCGTTGGTCGTTTCGCATTTTACGTAACACATGTTTTTTTCATAATATTGCTATATACATTTGGTGAGACGAGTTTTTAGCAAGAGAAGAAAATTCTTCATTGCCAAATATGGTTCTTATTTTGGCGTATTTTAGTGGATTTCTATATACATTTATATAAACTTTTTCATTGCTGAGTGACTGGCAGACAATAAACAGATAAATCTGTTGGAATTGAAATATAGCTTGGAGCTCTAGTACATACAATCCCTAATCTACCTCCATGCCAATTTTCAACGTTCTAAATGCAATAATATCGTCGGCGTGTTGCCTGTTAGTCACCCAATAAGAGACTTTTGACTTCACTTTAAGAATTATAAATACGTTAAATTTATAAACAAAGAACAACTAAATAAAAACGAAAAACAAACTATCAATATATGATAAACATCGTTATCTAAATTAAGATACAATAAATTAAGGGATGAAATGAAAAAAATACATTAAAAAAACTATAGAAAAATTCCCATAAACGCACTGTAGTATAAAATTCAATCAATCAATGTCTTTGAAATGTAAAAAAAAGTGGGCACACCACACGACCCACGTAAACTTGGAGTACAGAAAAAGCGACTTGTGTATTTTTTGTGACGTGACCCCAGAACAAGGAATTTTAGGTTTGAATCTGAGTAATTTCACTTTCATAATGTTTTAAATTATATATTTTTTATCAATGCCTACCCTGCTGTGTGCGGGATACAGCGTGAAGCTGATTTTTTTTTTATTTAAAATATTTTCAAAAGAAATTAAAAAAAATATTTACATTGACGCCATTTCTGTACATACTCACATATTCATAGTCCACGAATATACTAAAATTCATTTCGAACGCCTATTAACAATTCTTTGGTTTCTATTTTAGCTGGAAGACCGTTTTAAATCAGATACGGATTCTCGACTCGTCGTTGTATGAAGGGATGAATTTTGTACGTATCTTTTAATAGATGACAGTTTTAAATTTGGGTTGACGTTTTAACGCTTAACCTCATGTTGTACGTAGATAATAAATATTTTTATAACTAATTAATATCAAGTATATGCCACGCAGGATGGCTAACAGTTTATTTAACAATAAATATATTAATATTTTATTATTAACATTGAAAAATACTAATTCTAGGCCGCTCTAACTATAGCTCTTCTGGGGTTACACGGGGTCTTACCATCAGGTGAGCCGAACCTTCGTTTGCCTTGTCTTTTTCCATGAAAAAAAATACAACTGTTGAGTTGAGCTGTTGTTTTGCTGGCTCTTCTTAGCAGAACTACCTTTCGAGCTGGTAATGGTATCTTTCTTATTTTTATTTTAGCGTAGGCAGAAGAAATCCGGGTACCTAATGTTAAGACACTCTGTTCCCATTAAGTGTCAAAGGAAATGAAAGTGTCTTAATGGAAAAAAAATAGATAAGGGTAGGCCTTTCTTGCAATTTTGAAGATACGTAAATACAAAACCACAAACTAAGAATGTGAACGTATGGAAATTTGATTATATAACAATATAAATATAACATGTATAATATGACGTTGAACTCACGATATAAGATTACGAAGAGCTCGTTACTCTCTAATGACGAAATTCATTTGAGATTATTACGACCTCCATTTGACACTTTCGTGGTACTATTGTGTGTGGTTAATCATATAGAGGCTGTCGTGGTACAGCATCTGACTGTACATACGGTGACGGTTTAAGGTTTGATTTCTACTCGAGTAAATGAAAAAAACTATATAAAATTTGGCATTGCGCGAGGAACGGAGTGTTTTAACTTCTGCCTACTCTGTTAATGCCGGAAACAATATGATAAAATCCTATTCAATGTCTGTCAATCAAGTGGGTGCCAATTCAAATTCCTAAAGTTTGCTGCTAAAAATAGAACGAAATCTGTAAATATCTGTGAATAAATTTTAATCTTAGACAAAAGCTAAGTGACGTCTATGAGTGTTTAAAAAAAATCCTAACTCAAGGTAATACAGAGTATTAAAATATTGTGTAATAATATTACTATTTATAATATTACTACTATATAACCTATAAATGACAAAGGAATTCTGTCAGTCTGTCCGTTGCTCTTAAAATGGGGTCGAAAAAATTAATATACGGGTTAAGTCGCGGGTAGATCGCTAGTAAAACTATAAAAAAAACCCACATGTTAACTTTAGGGTTGTAACGCTTTATTAGACAATCACAATGTGATCGATATTCCTAAACAGACATATCAGTCAAACCTGTGACATGGTTGACAATGAATTAAAAAGATTTTCATACATGTATTCAGTGCTTATTTCCAAATCAATCTCTATTTGACGGTGAATGGATTTAGTTTAAGTGACAGTTATATTGTAGGAACAAAGGTCCTATCTAACAGAGGAACTATATATGGGGACTGGAGAAAATATATATTAGAATTATTAATATGGATAGGTCTTGAATCTATAACCAGAACAGCCTTCCGAACAGGTGGTAGCTTTTTGTTCATATGTTCATATGTTGTGCTTATAATAATTACCTATTTGAATAAAGAATATTTTGAATTTTGAATTTAACCGTCGTGTGTAAATCATCTTCACGCTGTATCTCGTACACAGCAGGGTAGGCAGAGGCAACCTAGTGTTAAGACACTCCGTTCTCCACTTTCTGCCGAATTTTGTAGGCATTGTGTGTTGAGTAGCAGAACTCAACGCCGCGCTTTGCCTCGACACCAGAGCGAAGAAATGGAAATATAAATATTCGTATATATAATCGTCGTGTGTAAATTTAATTATTAATATACTAAAAAAATAGTTTGACACAGTTTTTGCCGATAAATATTTTTTTGCTTTTTTAGGTTCTTGCTGTATTCCACACAAAGGATGAACCTGGGAGTCTAATATAAGGACACTCCGTTCTTCATTAAGACACTTCCGTTCCAGGCTTTTCGACGAATTCTCGAGGCGTACCATTTTAAGTCGCCAAAGCTCGTTACCAAAGCAAAAAAATGTAAATAACAACAATAGCAAATATTTATTTCCTCAAGTGGAAATCGAACTTACAACCAGGCTTACAGTCACGTTTACAGGCACATGCTTGTGCACCGCGCCAATATTGCCTTCTAAAAAATTAAGGTAGAAAACAGTAAAATCAAAGATATAAATATAATGTTACAGATCGCTGTCTGTACATGGAAGATATATTATATCAGAAAAAGTTTTACTAATGGGTGCTTTTATCAATTTTTAATAAAATTCATCTTTAAATATAAATTTATCACATAAAATAACATTCGAAATTCTGAAAAGTTACATTTATAATATAAAAAATCAAACTTTCGTCAAATTAATTACGATTCAAACGGACTTCGTCTTACCAAATTGGGACACAAGGGCTTTTTAACAAATAGCAGAATTGTCATTATACTTTCAAATGATAAGATTTTTAGATGAGATTATTCTTAGACCTGGTTTTATAGCAATCGGAATGTGTTAGTGTTTTTTGTAGCTTCACTCGGTATTCCGTACAAAGCAGGGTAGGCAGAGAGAACCTGCAAACCATTACGTTCCTATTAAGAGAGATTTGCGTCCCCGACTTGTTGTTATAAATGTACAAACAGCTTGTAAGCAGTTTTCCCACTGAGCCACATTTGATTTTCAAATGGTATTAATGGAGAGCTGTTGTGTGAGTTTAATGTTTTCATTAATTTCGATTAACAAAATATGAAACGTTCCTATACCTAGACTTCCTCCATTAACGTACAATTTAATACAAAAAGATTTTTTTTATTCGAACTAGTAGCTTCTGAATAAAATTATTATGGATAAAAAAATACACAAATGTAAATTGCTAAGTTTTTTTTTTAATATTTTCAAAGATTCCCCAACTAAATTATAGATGAACTATGACTATATTATTATTCTAACTATAAGTTAACATTCTCATGAGTATCAGGTCTCAGGTCTTAATCAAATATTATGGAGATCATAATAACATATATACATAAATTGGATATACTTTCACTGTTATATTACTATGTATAAATATAACGCCCTCGCGGTATAGTGGACAGCAAGTCTCAATATTAACAACGCCTACTTCCCATTATAGAAGTGGGGTTCGATTTTTAATTTAAAGGAATGGGAAAATAATCATTGACTTAATGTCTTACCCATCATAAAAACAATGTTCCAATTCGAATCAGTGGTTCCTGAGATTAGCGCATTCAATGCACTCGGCTTCACTTTTTTCTTCCATTCCCCATTTTTCGCCGAATCCTCGAGGCACTGCATGTTGCGTCGCATAACTCTACGCTTTGCCTCGTTACCACAGCGAAGAAATGAAAATATTAGAAATTTCATTTCCGCGAGTGGAAATCGAACCTACAACCTAACACAAACAGTGCTCCTGCGCCACGACCGACCTCATAATTAAATAAATATTATATAAAAATTAGACTTATCATTCAAAAACCCTACCCAAAAAAAATTAAAATAAAGAATGTCTAAAGTAATTTCATCACACATTATACCGTGCGGCTCACGTATCAACATGATATATTGATAGATCACTCAGTGTCTGCTGGGGTCAGAGGGCAACCTAATATGTATGAAACAAACTGTTAAATAGTTTTAAAATACTGTCAGTCTATTTGTCTATTTATTATTACTTACTGTTGATTGACTTGTAATCAGTTGTTTTAGCTTTTTTAGTTTTTTTAATGTTTTTTCGCTATAATGAGAATATGTTATTTTGATTGGCATGTAAATAGTACTGTTACTATAATTTTAATTTATAGAGGTTGTGGGTTCAATTCCCGGTCGGGAAAGATATATTAATATTTTTTGTTGGTTTACCGGGAAGAGAACAAAAAATATTTAATTTCCTCTTGTATAAATTAATCTAAAACCATATCACATTTTATTACTTTTTTATAACTTCCTACTATATCCTATTCCTACTATAGCAGGGTAGACAGAGGGAACCTGGGAGATTGGTGTTGAGACGTTCTTTTTTAATTTGGACACATTCGTTCCCCACTTTCCGTTAAGTTTTGGAGGCATTAACTGGCGGAACACCTCATTACTAGAACGAGAGAAAAGAAGGTTGAAGAAAAATATTAAATATTTAATTTCCTCGAGTGAGAATCGAACTCACAAGCTGTCGCATTTACAGTTGCAAGCTTGTGCCACTGCGCCTCGACTGGCTTTATCGTCAATTTTTTTTTCAAAAATTATATATTATATGTACATGTATAACATATACAATTATGACTTGCCAGAAGCAAGTTAAGATTTTTATATGTACATATAGATTAAGCGTTGGCTCTTAAAACATATTCGTAGATACATTTTATGCTGTCGTCAGTTACTTTATAATTTAGGTGGGGCTGGTTTCCATTATCTTTCAAACTGTAAATATTTTTATTACAGCTTCACGCCTTATCCCTCAAAGTGTGATAGGCAGAGGGAACCTAGTGTGAAAACACTCTGTTTCTCACTATCTCCTTAATTATATAGATATTACGCTTTGCAAGGCCCAATGACCTTCTTGCCAAAGCAGGAAATGAAAATAATTCAATTCCTCCAAATGAGAATTGAACACACAACAATCGCGCTTACAGTCTGTACGTAATACGTAATTAATAGATATTATAAAATATACTTTTCAACATATTATTTCTTTACTTTCTCCAATAAAATGACCTGAACAATGAGAACAGCTCGGCATACGCATTTGCGATGATGCCCGCGATACCGTCAATTTTGAAGTTTCCTGCGATAAGGCACGTTGCTGGCTGGGGAGTTAAAACTTCACTTCCTCCCGCGATTTCAATTAAAATGACTTAATGTTTAAATGTTATTCGTTATACGTTTGAGTCATTTTTGCTTGTTGAACTTGGAGAGTTTCGTAGGCAAATGTCAAAAATAAATCATTGTATTTTCGTCTTCTCCGTCTACAAAACGTAGAAAAATTTAAAAAAGTAAAATTATTAAGGATAGCACTTCATATACGATAGACTAAATTCAATAATAAACCAGTAATGAATAATATCATTATTGGGCGATCATTAGAAATGGTGTAGACGTTTCTAAGTTTTTTAAAAAAATATCACGTAAATTCGAAAGTCCAAACTCTCCATCAGAAGATCTCGATGATATCGTACTGTCATCTAAGCAAAGTATAATTTCTAAGTTTTATGATAATATTATTTTTTAGTTTCAGTTTTCTTACATTTTATTACATAGTTACAAGTAACTCTAAAAGACAACGCGCGTCGTTGACATCCGCCATTCAACATACAATGTCTGGAAGTGCGTGCACAGTGCGTGGGGAACTGAGTCTATTATCATTAGGTTCCCTCTAGGTACCACGCTATATGTAAGATATAGCGTGAGGTTACAAAAAATATTAATTAATATATTAATCTCATTTCAAATTGTAATGATGTATTTCTATTGACAGTTGTCAAATGAGCCGGTATCAAAGTAGAAGCAGTGGAGCAAGACAAGTATCTAATTAGAGGTATAATGTAATTAAATATTCGTGTAGCAAGTGTTTATCTTCGAAACAGAATTGTGAATTCATTTTTAACTGTATCTTATTTCCGCTGTTGTTTTGAATAAAATTAATTATTTACTAATAAACATATGAAATTTACGAAATACATATAAATTAATATACGCTCAACTCTAAATAATGAAGAATACTTTGAAATTGAGGTATTTTTAGATTATGAGATGATGTCTTTCAAAAATTATTTTAGATTTACTGCTTATTTTAAGTTTAAGTTGTCCAACTTAAATTTAAAATAAGAACATATATAATTTTACACCAAGTTAGTTTTTATCAAAATGAAAATATTAAATATTTCACTTGAGTTCGAATCGAACACTCAATCTGTCCCGTTTACAGATACACACTTGTGCCACTGCGCCACAATTGGCCTCAACTTGCTCTGGTATCGAGACAAAGCGCGGCATTGAGTACCGCCATTGAACAAACAATATCTCGAAAATATGGAGAAAAATGGGGAGCGGAGTGTCTCAGCACTGAGTTTCTCCTGCCTTATAAAGTGTGAACCGTAAACAGTTACCTACCTGATGGATACATGCCCGAATAAAGCTCACACACACCATCTAACCAAATCCTCTGATCACAAAAAAAACTAGCCACACCACTTTTAAAACACGATTTAGATTTATTCCCTTATTTTTTGTTCGTCTGCATTGTTACCTTTGAAACAATAGAGTTAGTGTTGTCATATCCTGAATTAATCATTCTAACACCATCGACGGAAACGCGTAGTGATATGAGTATATAATTTGATATTATAGTCTTTTACTTGCTGTATGGTCAATATGAATGACATAAGGTGTGCGTTTGACTTGAATTTGTAATATGAGTTTGAATTACGAGGTGGTCTTAATTTCACTTTCGATTTTTGGTTAACTGTTTTAATTTTGCTTTAAGTGAGAACTGAATCTTGTAATTTTTTTTGACTAATGTTTTGAAAATACAACTCAATAAATTTATATTAATTTATAGGTATTTATTACATTTATACATATTATTTTAGTTGATGTCTTTCTCATATATTATCTCAGATAATTGTAACGCAGTGGGGCATCCGATTGTAAACGCGACGTTTGTGAATTTGTTTCTCAGTCAAGGTAATCAATTATTTTTATTTCTCCCGTCTGATCAATTAAATCACGATATTGAATTCCATCACTCACCACGCCATGTTTTAAATTTTGTATTGAATGGAAAGCGGAGAGTTTTGACACCTTGTCATATTCAAGATTTCAATCCAATTTCAGATAGCATTCATATTTCTGGATTTGTAGATTAATAATACTAAATTATTTTAAGGAAGCTTAAAGAGTTTTTTTTTAAATATATTTTATTATCTTTTGATCCTATATTTTATTTATGATGTAAACTTTCATGTAAGAACAAAAAAGCTCTCCTATATTTCTGCACAATAGCAATCAATACACCCTTCTACATACATAAATAAAACTAAGACATACCTATAACAATAATGAATAACAATATTTTGATACCCGAACTGATCCTACCAAAACACAAGTTGCTTATTCTAACAACATAGGAGGGTGCTAAAACTTTTTGTAACTTTTTTCGTTTCAAGCGCCGCCGGAACTTAGGCGCCACTTACATCAGTAACTCCGATATGACAATCGAATAGCATTAATGGCCACTAAAATGTTTACCGACACATAAATTATCGTCTAAAGAAGCCGATGATATAAAAATCTTCTAATGTTTTATTACTGCATGAATAATTTCTTTTAGAGAAGTTTATTGGGAGTCAAAGTAGCGTGGTTAATGATAGTTTGGTTCAGCTTTAGTAAATTTTATGTAAAGAAATATATTTATAAGCCGTTTTTTATTTAAAGCACTATATATTTGAGGTTATAGTAGCACATAGGCACAATGTCTGATTGTAAATGTTGTCTTTATACTTAATACTAGGTCCCCAGGTTCCCACTGCCTACCCTACTTGGTGCCAGACACAGTCGAAGGCAAAAAAAGAAGTAATATAAAATGAAAAAAAAAATAAGCAAAGACAGGAATCAAACCAGTGATATCGGTCCCTATGGACATATACAATGCGTCAGGGATAATAATAGTAGATTTGAAAGCTATTTGAATTTGAATGGCGCCCTCCGCGGTCCTCATAATAACAATTACTAAGTGTTGCTTTTGTGCCGTCCCTTGATGATTGTGACTTTACTATAACGAATAGGGTTTAGATTGTTAATAATTATGGGTGTAGCGTGTTTCGTGCTTATTAAACGCAAGCCAACTATTCATTTTTAGTATTTTGAGATGCAATTTTGCAGATTTTTACATGTAACTGTAGTTATTTGTTTGTTTTGTGATAATTTTCATTTTCAAATTGTATTTTTATTTTAAATATTTGTAAATTTTTCACGCTTTATCCTGCTCATATCATGGTAATTTTGAAGAATTTGTTTTTTATATTTAACAAAAAAAATACTATAATTTATATTTTGTTAAATAGCTCGTGATTACTAAATATCAATAAGTTAATTGATCATATATTTTGGCCTTACTACTTGTAATAACATGTAAACAAGCGGTCAGTACGTAGTATCGATCGTGCGAATTTTTGCCCACTCTTTGATACATGTGACGCTTTTCCATATGCAAATTAGTTTGTGTCCCCCTATAAAAGTGTAGTATTTGTTTTGGATGTCTGACCGGGCTCTATCTAGATTAGTGATACCAAGAGCTGGGATTTTTTTAGGATAGAAATATATAAATGAAATGTCGCATTCGGTATATGGCTTTGAAGTAACTTAAATAAATAGTTTTTGTCACTAATTAAATGAATAAATAAGTCCATATGCTATTTGTCATTTCATAGTCTTAAAAAATGAGAACGTCTGGACCGTACGCAAACTTACGAGACATTCTTCGCTAACTCCGTTTAGTAAGTGTGGAAAATATGCGAAAGTAAAAGAATAATTTGTTACTCTACCATTGCAGATAGCAGCATAGCTTACCATAGCAGACAGGCGGACTAAACGTCTACATATAACAGAAACATAAAAATCTTGGGAACTAAGCACAAGTGCCAACAGGTACAACAATTATTTATCTTTAAAAATTTAACATATTTTTAATCCTATAAATAAATCTCAATTTTTAGTACTGTCATGGTAACACTACTCTAGATGTATGTGTGATAGCACGGATTTTAATTTGTAGAGCTACAGATATCGATCAAAGTGTTTCAATTTTGAACTCTATGCTTTTATCATACGATTTAAATTTCTTTAAAATATTTTAGTTGTGCCAAATTCGTTCTGTTTCGAATAAAAGGTAACCAATACGAAGTTATAATTCGATTTGCTGGGTGTCATTGTCAATGATATGCATTGAATGTTGCTATCGTAAATAATTGAAATTCCGTATTTCTGTACAGGAAAATTGGCAATAGTAGGGGGTTCAATTTTTACTTATTTTATTACTATTCGTTTAGTATTATTACAAATATTTGCAGGAATTCAACAATAGAATGCCTTAACATTAGGTCCCTTTTGCCTACTCTGCCATTCGGGTACCTACAATCATCGCCTACTTGCAGATACCTTCGAACTATAGAACAATAGGATCAATGACTATTCTTTTATTCAATTACGTCAAACGTCAAATCACAGTATTTGTTAAATGTTCCCAAAAATCATATACTTGTACACGTCAGAACGGCGTGACATAAAATAAATTTGAATGCAAATAAATTGACGCCCCCGAGGTGTATGACATATCTTACACGCGTCGAAAATGTGGCACGTGCGATCTAACAAGGAGGTTGTGTGATTTTGATTTTGGTTTTAATCAGTGGCCTGGAGCGATATACATATCGTATATATACATGTATATGTTTTTTTAGCTTACGCTGTAACTCTATTATAGCAGGCTAGGCAGAGGGAACCTGGGAACCTAGTGTTAAAACACTTCGTTCCACATAATGACAATTCTATTTCTCACTTTCTGCTGAATTCTTGAGGCATCGTGAGTTGATTGGTGGAACATAACGCAGTGTTTTGCCTCGTTACCAGGGCAATGAAATTAAAATATTGAATATTTCATTCACCGAGCGAGAATCAAAGCTACAACCGTCATTTTTACAGTCACGCAGTTGTGCCCCTAGGCCATAACGGCCTAATACAATAAACAATCCTTCAAGTGGTAATCGAATGGACAACCATCTCATATACCATAAGAAACTATATTGCTATGCTACGATGGTGTCATTGTCATCCAGTTAAACGTTTAATGAGTTCGTTATGAAGTTGCATACGTTGGCACAAGTTGTAAAATGGAGACGTGACTTTATTCGATCTTTACTTCGAATTGCGAATGTCTTGTCTTAATAGCTGATGTGGAATTTTTTCTAGATATAAATTTTTTAAGGTTCTGTTCTGCAAAATAATTAAACCTTACAGGGTTCTTGAAAAATAAAAAGTAAATATTCTGCCTTTCGATTTTTTTATCTTCACGTATACTCTGTCTGTATAAAAGTGTCAAATAGGCTTGTAAAGGTCGAGACTGGTAGGCAATGCGTTAAGGCGGTTATGTTAAGGTTATGTTAAGGCTGTAAGTTCTGCCGTACGAAAATTTATTAATTATTTTTATTTACTTTTTATTTTTAATTTAGGCATTGCATTTTGAGTTCTTACTAGAACGAGAACATGAAAATACCAAATATTACATTTTCACGAGAAGGAACTAAACCTTGCGCTTTTTCACACCTTTGTTCCACCGAGGTACGACGGCCAGAATATAATCCATACCTATATTATAAATTCGAAAGTAACTCTGTCTGTCTGTCTGTCTGTCTGTCTTTTCCGCAATCAGGGCCAAACCGTTAATTTAATTGTGATAAAATACTCATATAGAGATACTTGAGGGTCCCGGGATGAACATAGGATACTTTTTTTTTCTCATATTTGTAATATTTTCGTTATATACCAATATATTAAAATAATTAATTTGACAAGGAATTTATTCCGCCATGTTAATAACAATCGTCGCTACGCGTTGCTAAGCAACGGCTTGCAAAGTTTGCTGTTTTAAGAAAACGTCACCCACAGTGAGTTTGCTTAATGCATACATGGTGCGCGCCGATATAGATTTATACAAATCTCTTTATACAAATCATTAACAAAAATTAGATGATTTCTATAATTTGATATTCATCCTTATGAAAATAAATATAATAGTCACTTTTAGCATTTCATCTGGATGGAAATTATAGTTTACTGTATAACATTCTAATAAATAATTAAGATGTGACTGATTCCAAATGACCTAGCCTTCGGGCGGCATAATATGAGTATGACCGACGCGAACGGGCGGATGACTTTGATGATTTTGTAAATTTTTATAGATTTTCGAATTACTATTATTTTTTATGTAATTATTTGCTGCTTATAATTAATTTATCTCAGTTTGGTTATCTATACCGATGTTATACACTTAAAATATCGTAATTTTAATCATTTGAGATTTTATTTAATATTGTTCGCAAAAATTAATAATTATTTAATATAGAAAAATGTTTAGTACGCGCGCACAGCAAACTTTAGGTTTTTTTTTCTAATATTAAGAATTTCCTTTAGTTACTTTTACTTCTTTGGTTTGTTCATTTCGGTTACTCAGATATTTTTTCTAATAATAAATCTCCACTTATTATTATTTTTTAATTTATTTTAATGATTTAGGCTTATATTTTCGCGGGCGTAGCCGCGTCCGGGCCCACTAGTTATCTAATAAAAAGAACAATTACAATTAAAAAGTTTCACGCAGTTCTATTTCAATTTCTCGTATTTAATATTCATGATCACTTTGTTCTAACTTACGCCACTCGAACGGTTCTCACGGCGAGGGTAGTTCTAATTAATTAAAAGACTTTTCATTTGTCAGGGCGGGGGTGGGAGGCAATGTCATATTACACCGTGAGATTTGGGGGTAGAATGTTTTTTAAATTGATATGACAAAGGGTTAATGTGAAATGTTTTTGTGTTCTGCATATGGTGTAGGTTTGATTTTAATTATAGTAATTGTCGATGAAGATTACGTGGGCGTTGGGTTGACGCGTAGTTCTTTAAGGGGTAACATCAACTGAAAAATATATTTATATTTTATCCTTGCAATTTACCTCATTAGAACATGTTTAGATCACTGTATACAGGGACATTGGAAGGGACATGGAATTGACAGCACCATATAATTCAGAAAAAAATATATTAGCCTAATATATGGCATTAATATAATTCAGAAAAAAATTAATTCCCAAAAATGAAAACAAACAAAATAATTTTTTTCAAACAAAATAAATAATAAAATTATCGTTTTAAAATAAAACGCCATTTTTTAAGAATTTCATAAGCATGCACACACCTGTCGGCGCGGCAACGTCGCACACGCTTCATTCAAGAAATCGAGTCGCAGCAACTAGCGTAGATATGTACTATGTAGGCGACGGCGGCGAGCTGATGTTAAATTAACGCTACACTTAGGAATACACTTAACACACTTTTATTGAATTATTTCTATTAGGTTTTTAATTTTACTTTTGTTGCACTACGCGTTTGTAGTTTCCCTTTTTAAATTAACACTCATTTTTAACATGTTTACATAATTATTACAATAATAGCATTTTTCTCACTTTTTTTAACAATAAATATTACATTTTCTGTCCACATTACATTCATCTCGACAATGACCCATTTTATTACACTTGAAACATTTAATATTTCTTTTAATTGTAGCAATAAATGCAGATGATGATGATGATGACACAATTTCACCCCGTAGTAGTATTATGGTTTGGAACTTCCAAGCATTCCAATTTTTTTACTCCTTCCAGTTTTGTTAATGTGCTGTTTCCTTCCATCGTGATTGTTTTTTACTTGTTTCCTTCCCGGCAACTTAACCTCCAAATTCCAATACCAACGCCGAAGCGTCGCGTGAAGTAACGCTGTTTTAATCTCGCCAGTATTTCTAATTTTCTACGATTGATCTTCTTTATTACTGTTACGACGTGGTCTAGGCCCATAACCCGTTATATTTATATGGTTTGGTAAATAGCATTCAGCTATAGTCCGACCCAACTACTATTGCGCAGAATGCACGCGCCGCACCGATTCCATAGGAATCGCCGGAAATCGGTGCGGCGTGAGCGGGGTGTCTTTGTGCAGATATCAAAATTAATTTTTAATATTGATTGATTGTTTAATATAACACTATAGTTCATAATAAATGTAGATTATACTTTTTACGCATGATTTGATATTAAAATAATTAATAATAATTAATAATTAATATAATTATCAATACCATTTACAAATAGGTAATTACTAAATATTAATTTATTTCGTATTGAGTTTTCGTAGGTTCTCGTGTATCATTATAAAACTCGTTTACTATTTAATTTTTAATTATTTTTTTTATTTTCAATTATACAAATATAAATAATAATGAAAATATTAATAAAAAATGTAATAGTATGTTCGATAAATATTTTAATTAATGGCAACTATTACAATGTTTTTAATTATCTGTGTAAGAACAGAACTTAGCCGCGGAATGGCTAAGTTCTGTTGTATTTACATTATTTTGTTCGACTTTAGACATTGAATAATTATTAAGTGTTTTAAATTATTTGGATGTTGTTTAATAATATTTTTATCATTAATCGGATTTCTAAAATCGTGATGAATGTTTCGTGATCGTGATGATGTGATTACTGAGTATTTTTCTCAAATGTGAAACTATTGTGTGTCAGTATTTGAGTGTACTATCAAAACATACATTCTTTTAAGACATTTCAAACAAATGTTGAGTTTTTAATATTACTTATGATGTAAATATTAGTGCTAGTAAAAGGAGAATGCGACAACGACGATGTAAAACTAATGTTGAATGTAAGTACCTATCTATCGTAGTTCAATATCATTTTGTGTTAAAAATTTTGAATATAATTTTGTGGGTGGTTCAATAACCATGCATTATTTCTAAATAATTTCATAATAAAGGAGATATAATAAATTGCCTTAAAGTAGGATTTTATTAAACAATTTTAATAACACCTTTGAACGTTGTTTAGATTTCTTAAAATAAATAGGTAATTGCGTGTAAAAGAAAGCGAAATATCGTTCTTTCTCGTTCGGTTATGTTTTGATAATTGAAAAGTAGAAGTTTGGCAACGCTTAGTAATATTTTTGTAGTAATATGTGTATGTGTGCGTCATACGAAATACAGGATATGGAGAAAAATCCTGAAATGAAAAAAAAATCCTGCGTCCAAACTGTTGAGGCATCTTGATTAATTTCTTTAGCTCCGGGTTTAAAATATTTTACCCTATATGCAGTTTCAGTAAAAGAAGCGCTGCCTGTATTTTATTAGCATTTGTCTATCCGCTCGAATTAAAAATACGAATTAAATATTCTATACAATGGCATTTTTTAATTCTAAAATATTAACGGTAAGGACGGAATACAATGGATTGTACTAACACTAGGTTCCCAGGTTCCCTGTGCTATGTGTGGGAAACAGCGTGAAGTTAAATAAAGAGAAATATCCTTCATTATTACTGTAACTATCGAAACATCTTCGCATAAACTAAGCATAAGTACGACGCGTTCTATCTGTAAACCAGCGTTTAGAGTGAACCGAAAGGTTAAGCTAAGATTAATGGCTGTTTTAAAAGTTATCAGGTTATTTGAGTTATTAATGAGGTTTAAGTATCGGTTGGAAACTCTTAGAAAACATCTTTTAGTATAAATTATTGGATTTGTAACTATGGGACTCTAATTATGTGTTCATTAATCTATGTTCATTAGTAGACGGGGAGTGGGGGACGGAATAGTCTTAACACTAGGTTCCCTTCCTCTCTCCTTCTGCGAGATACAGCGTGAAGCTGTTTTAATTTTAATTAATTAGTAAATTTTAATTAAGTGCCGCAGCGGCACAGCGTCTGACTGTAAACACGAAGATTGTAAATTCAATTTTTACTCAAGGAACGAAAAGCAAAGGACGGATTTCTTAACACTAGGTTCTCTCTGCCTACCCTGCTACCCTGATATATTCAGAATATAGAGTAATGCTAAAAAATAACTAACATTTTATACCTAACGCCAGCACATCACAATGAAAGCTCTCCATATTTCACAGCGGTCTGCATTTAATGGGTGGCGGAACCCGATAATTTTATTATTGGTACCTTTCTTTTTGCCCTGGCAATGGCACCTCGGTCCTTTTAACATCACCCTATTAAATTTTTGAGGTCGATTTTTATTTTAAAGCTCGAGTGCAACGAATATTCTTTTTATGGAGAGTCAGTAAAGGATAGTTCTTCTATTTTTTTGCGGATTAGGTATAGAGAGAAAGAGAAACTCAACATAAGTCACTCTGTTTTATACTTACTGATTAGGAATATTGCATGCATTTTATACAATGATATAGCAACGTTTTTAACATATTGTATCATCCAAAGTATAAGATTATAACTTAAAAACTTAAAGTATACATTTTTTATATATGTTCAATATTGTATAATACAACGTTGCAAAACCTGATTTTTAAATATATTTTTTAGCTTGTTGTTTGGTTAAATTCATTACAACGCTTTGTTTTGTTACATAGCGACGAAATGAAAATAATTAATTAGGGTTGGAATCGAATCCTAAACTATTGCATTTATAGTCAGTCGCTGTGCCACGGTGGCATGGCAACAATATTTTTTTTATTATATAAAACTAAAACATTTAATATAAAATCGTATATTTACAGCATTATTTCATCCCTATTATATCCTATAGAATAAAAATAATAAACCGACAGAGAAAGCCGCGTCGGGTGGTCCTCTTAATTGACTGTGCCTAATTGGTCCTATATTTTATTTTATTGAACGTTCAAAGCTTTGTTGTATGAATTATTTACGTTTGTAAATGTGGATTTACTGATAATCATTATTTTTACGTCTTAATTTTTTTTGTAGAGGAATGTAGTTTATTTACGCTCTAGTATGATAAAGTGCGGCGTTAAGTTCAACGCGCAGTCTCAAAGTCGGGAAAATGAGTTTAGTAAGGTGGTAAGGCTATTCAAGTACGGAAGTATCAGATCTCTGCATTACTGTTGAGTTCGCATATATTACTTATGTTATCCATATCTGTATCATTGTATGAATGAATCGATTTATACAATTAATCATATTATATACCCTTGTAACTATAAACAGAGGCCGTTGTTGCGGCACAGCTGACTCTGAGACTATGAACGCTACGGTTAGGGGGTTAGCTTTCTATTCGGGTAATTATTTTTATAATAGAACGTGGCCAACACACTACATGTTATTATTTAAATCTAAAACCTCTTTTTTTTTCTCTTTTTCTACTAGTATAACAATTTCCAAGGAACCGTCATGCCTAGGTTCTCTCAACCTAACCTAAAGAATAAAGCAAAAAAAAAACTATAAACCAATATAGTATATTGAAACAATTATAAAAAAATATTTTATAATGATAATGATAATGCATTCACAAAATAAACATCAACTATATCATTAAAGCTAAAACAAACAGGAAGTATCGCAACACATTTGTTAATTTAATAGACGATCAACCAAACGTTAAGTTAAAGTCAATTTATACTAATAACCGATACGTGGGAACTGCCCATATTTATATTAGGTCTATTGACGATATTTATAAATTAACTAATATTATTATCGACTTAATAAGCCTTTCTTTTTTCTATGAATCACTAAAAAATACTTGTACAAAGAAGAAGCAACCTTAACTTTGAGTTGTAAAGTTGAAAATTCATTATATTTAACTATTTTGGCAATTAACAAGTAAACTGTAATACGTAGTAATAAGGTGCAAAATGTATATAGTTGGGGCAATAGTTGGGGTCAAAATAAAATGTGCGGGGAAGTACAATAAAATAAAACGGTTCAACGCATAGATCTTTACAATGGTAGGGTTCAAATCGATTAGTCGTGTGATAATAGCCTAATATAGGTTTTCCATGATTATTGGTTTTGTAAGACTAATTTTTACTTATTATGTAAAAATGTGTTAAAATTAGTCAGTATTTTTATCTCAAATTAAGCATCGTATATATATATTTTATATTTCAATCATTATAATTACTAAAAAATAGACTTAAAGATGCTTCGAAATAGAAATAAACACTCTCTAGTATTTATTTTTATAACTAATCACCATTACCGAAACTATTCAATTACTTTATTACATATTTTTAAGTTATTTTTAAAAAATGTTTTTAGAGTTACTACAAAGTTTTCCGATTTTCTTTATATTATCTACTTTTTTATCTTTAATTTTAAAGCATTTCCAAAGCGAAGACTGTGTAGTCTTCTATGAAGAAGTGAAATTTCGTGGGTTCTCGTTCCTCGCTCATAGTGATGTATGAATATCCCTCACATGCTATGATGGTGCAGTTATATGAATAAAGAAAAACAAGTCTCTAAAAAACAAAAAAATATAGTGTCAGTATTAACCCCATGCTAGATCACTTGCATCGATCAGAATCAGCCCTTTCTGTCCAATAGCATATGGATTACTTACTACTTAGCTATTTTTTGTACCGTTTATATCTTTATTTAGAAACATACAATTATACAAGAAAGTTTAACTTAAAAAAAAAATTGATGCGTGTTGCGTGGCGGAATTCCGAATTTACTATAGCAAGAAAATGAGATATTTAATATTTTCATTTTCTCGAGTAAAAATCGAACCCATAAACGTCTCACGTGCCCTTACGCTACTACTAACCGAACCTGCTACCTCCCGCACAGAAGACAGTGCCGCTGACGTATTTTCACACCACCATGATTCACAGTCGGAAATATTTTGACACATACGCTCCAACCACATCGCGTCGTAAATAAAAATCACAAAGCCTATATAAATCATTCACAGCACTCAGCACGCCGATTCGAAAACAAGGACCAAAGAATCGCTAACAATTTCGCTTTAACAAAAGATGGTTGTATCCAAGTCACGAGAGCCAAGTTGTTTTTTGTCTATCATTTACTATAATATGTATGTTGAAGAATTTTTTCATGAATGATGTAAATATTTAAAACAAAAATAATTTATTTAAGAGAGAGTATTAAATCTCGTCTGATACTTAGTAACTCATAGATAAGGTACTACTGGACTTAGAAAATTGGAAACTGCCATGTAGAGCATGTATTGGAATGTAGAATATAGGGGAGTGGAAAGATAATTTTCCAAAATTTATAATTTTATTATAATTCAACGGAATATACGAGATTTTCCATTTTACGCCAGTTTTAACTGTAAATGTAGCTTTTATGTATCTGAAGTTGCTTTAAATTAGAAAATATTGCAGGTGTCGCAATAAAGTAACAGTTATTAGGCGTCTGACTTTCATGTCTGTATTGATTGAAAGTTCCATCCTCTCTTTGAGATGATATATTTAGATTTCAAATATTTTTATTTACTTAATCTGACTGTAAAATAAATACACATTCAAGTCTTTTACGCAAATAATCTAGTTTTAAGATACCCTGCTCCTTACTTGATGTTCCGTCTATTTTTTGAGACATTGCGTCTTGTGAAACTAGAAATGAAAACAAAATAAAATATATCCATCTCCTGAATAAGAGTCGAACCCACGACAGTCATGGCGTTTCCAGTCAATTGCTCCCCCACTGCGCCACAAAGGTCTCATTTATTTAAAATTAAATTAAAAAAATACTTTACAGATTATCGCTGAATTTTATAATATTAAACCAAAATAAAGCACACAAAGGTGTTTTTATTTAACAAATCTAACAATAAAGAGTCCTGCAATAACATTCGAGGTATTGTTTCATACGATTGGCGAAGCAGAATTATCTTTATTGTTCTATGAATTTTGTATGAGCTGTTAAAAATCGTCTTTTTTATGGGGGAGGGGGGGGACGGACTTACTAAGTTGAATTTGTCTTTTAAAATCAAAATTAAATTATTTTTTAATCAATTCGTCCATTAAAATATTTTTTTCACGCTATATTCACGAGAGTGAGTACTGCCAGCTCAAAAGGTAGTTTTGCTAGGAAGAACACTGTGTCTCTGACACTAGGTTTCTCAAAATTTTCTCTTCTTCTCTTAAACTCTCTTTATTTATTTTCCGGAAAGAAATACATAAATAAAAAAGAAAACATATTAATATCCACTTCACCAAACGGTAACTAAAACTTCTACCTATTAGAGGTAAGATAAAATTGAACATGTTTACAAAAGTATGGTAGCTGAGGCAGCTCCACATTGTTCGCTAACTATTATCAACTCTTAAAGGCATTCAGATAAACGCCGAAGCAGCTTCGATGCGTACTTTACTGTCTAGATAAAACTTGTAGTGGAAAATGAAGCAAACAAGCTTTTATTGAGATATTTTGCGAATTTTAGAAACTTTGAGGTCGAGTTTATTTTGAAATGCGATATTTTAAACAGTTATCGGATTTTCCTTAAGTAATTATATAATTTTTAAACTTCACTCTTTTTTGTGTAGGCAAAAACATTCTGTAAAGTGGTGAAAGTGGCAGCGAAATTAAATTATTGTAATTATTTTAAGGAACACACAGCAGGAATTTGAAACACAGACTCTACATTATGTAAGTCCGTCCGTTCATTGCATCTCATGTCATTTAGAGACATCGAAATCTCAGTAAAGTTACATAAATCAAAATTACTCGAAACCATTAATTGTTCAAACAGAAAACTTAAGGTCCAAGTGTAATATAAACACAACAAGCAAATGGAAACTATTTACAAACGTTTAAAACCTAAACTTTAGAGCATTTCGCGAACAAATAAAGAATCGGCGACACGATTTTTACTTTGCACGAACAAGAAAAAACAACTTTTAATGTTTACAAAGTAAACTATCGGGAAAGGATAGCTTTAAAAATCTCGATTTCCTTCAAGAGCATCTAAAATTCAAATTGATTTGCAAGAATAATAATGAAAATAGACAAATTATTTACATTTGCATGACATAGGCATGCGACGTTGTACCGTTACAGCGTTTTTTCATATTTAGTCATCCTCATGTTTCATATTTTTGTTTTGCTTTTCACACTAACCCGTACATATCAGGGTAGGCAGAGGTGACCTAGGTTTAATTTTAAGTGACTCCGCTCTTCATTAAGGCACTTCCCGCCGAATACTTACTTTCCGCCGAATTTGTGAGACATTGTGTGTTGAGTGGCGGAACCCAACGCTGCGATGCGAAGAACTAAATAAAATAGACCCCAGTATAGAGTGCTCTTCATCTATTATATACAAGGGCAGGCAGGCAGGGCATCGTCGCATTAGTCGTTATCAAGGTGTTATCGACCCCCCGTATACGCTCCAATGCAGTCGCCTATCATTGCATCGTAAGGGTGTTCTGTATCTTGCAAATCGGTAATAAGAACAATTTGCCAAACATTGCAGAATTATAGGGGTTGCTATAATATACGTATGTACCTATTTAGTACTCTTTCTTTATCTAATCCCGAATTAGCTATAAGACAAAGGATTATGATTTAATACAATATTCAAAAACATGGCAAGTGCGAATCTCACTCACGCATAAAGGGTTTCTTCACATTCTCTGTTATATGCACTTTATTCATATTTTTAATATTTGTTATATAGGCAAAATAAATACAAAAACATAAAGGTTATGAGATACAGTCTAGTGACAGACGGACGGACAGCGTCTTCTTATTAGGATTAACCGTTTGAGTACGGAACCTTAAAAATACATCAATTTCTTTTATGACTATATGTTACATAAATAATACTATTGTAGCACAGTGTAAATTTCTTTATAAATATTCAATGTACTATCAGTAGACTATTCCGAACCGGACATTTAGAACTCAGGATTGATTCCTTTAGGGCAGGACGGGTACTATGCATAATACATGTGACCCCACAGTACCGGTTACAGGCAGGTTGTTTATACAGTGTACTGGCGGCTAATAATAACATTGGATTCTCTTTCGTAAAATCGATTCTTTTACAACTGTTTATGGATTTTCACTCTATTCTCTGTACAGTTAGATTATCTTCACGACACATACTCACTTCAAGACTCCCTTGCCCCCTCAAAGCCACGGTTGGCCTCGATACCCCAGCAAGGAAATGAAGAATGTGGCGCGACTCAATGTCACTCTCTGTCTTCTTACCTGAGCAAGGAAATAAAAATAGATAATTTCTACGATTGGGAAACGAACCCACAAATATCGCATTTACAGTTATACTGTGCTGATGCGCCACAACGGCCCCATGGGATATTTTTACAAATATACTTCTTATTTTAAGAAATTTTGAAAAAAAAAAAATGTTAAAAACAATCCAGTTTAAAGCTCTAGTTAACTAAGCTTTACATACACATTTTTACTGAAGCTAAATTTTGACACAGTTGTTAGAACTTTTGTTGTCAGCTTCGTCTATACAAAAATGTTTACAATGCTCCGCTACTCTAAGCTACTTCAAAAAATGTTATTTTACAAGAGAATATGTACATTTTTTTATTTTTAACTTATTTGAGTGTTATTCCACACTTTGAATAGAAAAATACTTTTTTAGAAAACGTATAAAATTCGAATGTAGCGGGATTTGAACCTGCACCTCTAGAAAATGTATGGTTGTGCGCTAATGGTCGCTTGGTAAAAAAGTACAATACGCAATGGTAAGAAGAGTGAGGTATATCCTAAATTTATACTCTAATATGTTTTAAAGCTCAAGTATTAGTTTGGCTAATCTCAGGGAGTACTATTATTATTATATTATTATACTATTACTATTATAAGTATCGTACTACAAATTGGCTATTTAATTATTATAATAACAATGTTATCACTGATCTCAGCGGAACTAGAAGTGCGTGCCAATAAAATGCAGATGCTGACCTTCCACGGTCACTGAATATGTGAGCGGCCGTCTGACGCGGGAGTATTACCTTGCCTACGATTTATATGGAAATGTACGTTTAACTATGGTTTAGATTATGGTTAAAGTATTGATTATATTGTATCGGTAGAAATGTTATAGGTTATAACGGAGAAAACAGTTACCACTACCTACTTTATAATGCGTTCTATTCCAGTCTCATGTTATGGTTTTCATCTTTCTATTATATAGAAACGTTTTGTGTGAGCGTTTTAAATTGCAAATAATTTTGGAAATAACAAAATTTATAATACTAGAAATATTTATTAGTGACCAGTAACTGTGTGCATACTGTTAATATTTCTTGATTCTCTTATAGGTGAAGGCTGGATTTATACTGGGCCCCCTTTTTAGAGGTAAGTGTTCTGTAATTATATAAAACCATCTATTTTCTATCGGTTGATTTCTATCGTGTGTTTTCCATGTAAAGTGATATTGGTGAAGTGAATTATGCTCAACTAAAACGTTTGAAACGCCAAAAATAAAGAACTAAACATTATTATATACAAATTTTATTAATATTTCTTTTTCGAGAAATATGTTATCTCAAAATCTACATTAGTCTTTTACGATACATTTTGCTTTGAGTAGCAGATATAAACACCGAGCTTGAGCGGAGAAATGAAAATAATTAATTTTGTGAGTGGGTATCGAACTCACTGGCACTACGCTCACAGCTAGCATAATGGCCTCGTCTATAATTGCTAATAATCAATAACTCATATAAAAAAGCAGGTCACTAAACCCAACGCAAAGTAAGTCCAACGATAACTGACATGACTGAATTAACTTGACGACTTTATTTAGAGTCCAAGCAATTGTTAATTTCCTCCAATG
Source organism: Heliconius melpomene rosina (assembly GCF_056956725.1). Lineage (NCBI taxonomy): Eukaryota > Metazoa > Arthropoda > Insecta > Lepidoptera > Nymphalidae > Heliconius > Heliconius melpomene. The sequence continues at coordinate 1,009,388 of NC_140401.1, read as the reverse complement.
AGCTAATGGACTAAATCCTCTTTGTACTGTTTGGTAATTGTTTGATTGGGGGCATATTTTTTCGTTTGGTTACTATGTTAAAAAGTTGGTGATCAGATTTAAATTCCAATTCAAATGTCAAGTACTTTTGAATGATCGAATAAATATAAAGCTACCTTCAGGTCGGGAGGCTGTTCTATTGAGCGCAACCGACTACGTACTCCATAGGAGAGCAATCTCCTTAATGTATAGGTTACAATTTTAATATTCTATACATTAATGCAATGGGAGCCATTCTGCATTAAATTCAAATGATCTTTTAATTCAATACATTTTTATATTTTATATTCTTGATCATAGAAATTACTTCTAAATCGTAAGGTAAATAATAATTGTTTGAGAATTATAGTAAAAGTATGCAAATGGGTCAACCAGAAGGGCTGGTAATATTTTTTTATAATAAAATGACATCTTGTTATCGATTTATTAGCGTTAAAACAAAAAATTGTGGAACTGAGTGTCTTCACTCTAATTTCTTTCTTTCAGTGCAGATGTTATACATCTACACTTGGATTTAAGCGTGAAAAACTGAAATATATCATTAATATACAAGTACAATTATAAATTAAATTATACAAATATTGAATGAAGTAAATAACGAAATTGATTATACAACTAATAAAATGTTTAATATTTTCATTTTTATGCTCTGGTTAAGCGCGATGTTGAGTTACGGCACTGAACATGCAATGCCTCAAGAATTTAACGGAAAGTGGAGAACAAAAGTGTATTAATGGGAAAAGAATATTTTAGTCTTAATTAATTATGTTCCATCTGCATATTTTACTATATGCGGGATACTTTTAGAAGCTAAAAAAAACAGTACAATTATCACTCTTCATTTAAAAATTAACAAATCGAACCTACGTCCCTTTATCGAACAAGTTTAACAATTAACACAATATTTAATTGCGTTTCTCTCTCACTGCGTACACATCGTAAAACCACCATATAAATTCACAATGACATTTAACGTATTCTTTATCAAAAGTCTATTTCAATAGGCGTTTTATTATGAATTCTCAACAAAACATATCAATATTTAACACTAAATTATATAGTGGTTTCTCTCTCTATTCAATACATTTATAACTTTGATAATATGTTATTGAAATACTACATCCGCCTTTTATTGATGAATTATGACTGTGAGTGGGAAATTGGGTGGTGTGGAAACTTGCCTTGTAACCTACAATTTTGAGTTAGCATTGAAAGTTGTAAGTTATGCATCCATCGTGGTGCAGTAGACGTCTAGCTTTTAACGCGATGTTTGTGAATTCGATCCCCCGCTGATGGAATGAGTTATATTCTTTTTCTGTCTTTAGTAACTCCAGTTAATATGCAATACTTGATTTGGACGGGAAATGAAAATCAAATTTTCTTGATGTATAGAGAATAAGGCGAAGGAACATACTATTACACTGTGTTCCGCACATTCTTCTTAATTTTTGAGATTATGCGTGTTGAATATTGAAACTCAACATCGCGATTTTTCTTGTTTCAGGCGAGAAAAAATAATCATCCCCGAATGGAAATCAAACCTACAACCTTCGCGCGTTTACATTCAGACGCTGTGTAGTTGCGAAAAAACATCCATATCTATAGCGTTTCTTGTTGTTGTTTTTAGTAGAAAAAAAAAGATAATAAAATAATAATTTTAGTAGGTAGATTAGGCAGTACAGGGGAGCACTGAAAGGGTATTAAGTTCAAAATTCGTAAAGGAAACAGGAGAAAACATATTAATTGCTTCATTTATTTCTATCTGATCAAGTATGCGAAGCCGCAGGATAAAGCTAGTATAATATGAAGAAAGAAGCCTCTTATAGAAAAAATCAAATAACAATACTGATGCATCTACATATCTCGTTCAGATAAGGAACTCGATTTCTACTAACGGTGTCGAATGTTTATTCAAATCACATTCAACGGCGCCTTTAAAGATGTTTTTTTGTTTGTTTAGTATTAACTGATCATAGTAGCTAGGATTTCAACGCATTTTGAAAGAGGTCTTTCTAAGAAACTGGATGAATTCCTCCTAAATATGTATATTTTTATGTAGGTATATAATACAATACTCTTTTGTTGCAACAATGATGTAATTGCACAAAAAAAGCAAGTTAAATATATTAATGTATGCGGAGACTTCGATCATAGTTTTTAAAATATGCATTTTTTAACTTCCCTCTGTACCTATTCTGCACATTGCACGGCGGAAAAACAACAAAATAAAATATTTGAACCTGCGCCTCTGGCAATCAATAGGCATGGACAAGATTTGGATTTTTTCAAATTAAATTTTCTTTTGATATTTGAAACCGAAAATACCTTTGTTGATTTGTAAATACGATTGAAATTGGTTTTAAGTCCGGGTAGCGCAGCAGTACTGAGTATAACTGTAAGCACGATTATTGTGAGTTGCTTTTCCACTCAGGGGAAAGAAAAAGACAAGAGCGGCGTTGAGTTCTGCCACTTATTATTTAATAACTCGAAGCTTAGGCGGCGTGTCGAGAACGGAGAGTTTTAACACCAGGTTCTCTCTGCATACCCCAATAAGTAATATCGAAGCTGTAATAATTGACTTTTCTTACTAATTGTACGTTTTGTGCAGTGACAGTCCCTTAACAATACAATTGTGTTGCGTTACTTGTCAGATTAGCTCCCTTGGTGCTTTCAAACTACGATTTCTGATCCCACTGCTAATGATGGCTTCATTTATTGAAATATTTATTTAGTCTTAATTTTTTACTAGGAAGATAGTGGAGAATGAAGTGTCTTAGCACAAGGCTTCCTCGGTCTATCCGGTTGTACGCAAAATACTGTGTAAAGATTTTTTTCATTTTTTATGGTATTAAAAAATACATATTTTCTCCGTTCTTCACTTCTTGCTCTTACCTGACTTCACTATACTTGTCACCTAACTTTGTCTATATTTACTAAAGCAACTCTTTTGACCCCTGAGTGTTATTTAAAACGTTTATCATCGCAATAACTTCTAAATAATACTTTCTTTATTCTGTTTTTCAATAGGCATAAGGTAAGGAAAGTTGAAGATTGTTATTTTTTTTGGTACTTTCAGTTTTCGACTGGACTCGAATCGAATCCACAACCAGACGTATTAACAATCACACGTTTGTGCCCCTGCACCACGACTGGCCGGCCTGTCACCTACCAATTGGAGACAGCGGTGTGACATTTAGTATGAATTAATTATAATATAGAAACAAAACATAACAAGGCGCCATTGTATCGCTTATAAAGATAATTGTAGCGTCGATAAGGAGAGAGTAACAGCGTGTTACATCGCTTAACTACGAGTACGTAGATAGTAGTGTCAAATGTCGACAGATAGTGTCACCGTTTGCTTTTAGAGGAGAAATGCGTTGTGCATGCTTTCACTTTTTTTTTATTTCGTTTTTGTGTATTTTAGGGTATGATATGCTGGTTGGGGTAATAATAAGTAATAATAATAATTATTATGTTGTATTAATGTATAGGATTGCCTCGTTGCTAGAGCGAGGATATAAAAATATTAACTATTTTATCCTCCGAGTGAGAATCAAACCGACAACCGACGCGTGTACAGTCACACGCTTGTGCCTCTTGGAAATAACAACAATAGAAAAACAAAAGTGATATTAACAACTTAAAACAAACATATAAAAAAAGATAAATAACAATAAATTACGTATAAAAATGGTAATAACATTTACCAATATACAATTACATATTATTTTATATGAGATTCACTTCAAACTTCTCACGTATCGCTTCGCCTCATTCAAAATACAAAGCACGTATAAATTTACAAATATGGCCAATATGTCGAAATGTTTAAAACTATTTGCTTTCTGAGAAACGATTCTTTGCAACGACTATTGAAATATTAGCAAGTTATAGCTAGCTATTTAGTGACTAGCGGACCCGGGCGCGGCTACGCCTGCTTGAAATATAAGAATATAATTTCTATAGAAATATAATTTCAATCTAGATGAAATGCTAAAAGTGACTATTATATTTATTTTCATAAGGATGAATATCAAAATGACGCGGTAACGAACGCGGTTGCGTAGCGACGCGATGGTTGTTATTAACATGGCAGAATAAATTGCATGTCAAATAAGAAAGTATTTTAATTTATTAGTATATATGCGTAATGTAATGTTACATAGCCTATAGCACTTCTGAAGAATACAGCTTTCATACAAAACAAAAGCAATATAAATCGGACCAGTAGATCCAAAGATCTTAGCGTTCAAACAAACAAACAAACTCTTCCGCTTTATTATATTAGTATAGATTGACAGTCAAGCAGGAATTCCACGGCGTATAACGCCGCCTATTTTCCTTGTTGGAGAGTATTAAAAGAGTATTTCTCGAAATTTCTATGGAGATTGGAAAATATGGGTTTTTTGTATTATTGTTCACACATAGTCACTAGTGTACCTAATCCTAGTAATATCACTTAACTTTATGAGGCCGCCTTGGCTCTGGGGCAAAATTGTTTCACTCTAAAAGCGATGGTTGTGAGTTCGATTTCCACTCGGTGGAATTTTTTGTTGGCGTTGATTTTCGTCACTCTAAACACAATATCCCGAATAAATAAATTTCTCTGCCTTCCCTTCTACGTACAGGATACGATGTGAAGCTCAACGAGAAAAAAAAGAATATAATATTTAAATATTAAAAATGGCAACTTCCTCTCACTAGAAAGAAAAAAAACGACCGGATCAATAAATACGCTATCGTAAATATTACTCGTCATTAGCATTTATATTAAATGATTCACCGATCGGTAACCCACTTGCGAATAAGTAGGTACTAACATTCAATATTACAATACCATACTTATATTAGTAAGAAACAATGGGTGCGTCGACCTTTGTAATAGACGTGATGCAAATAAATATAAGTTTTATTAATAAGGTCTTGTTCGGTAATAAGATGCTTGAGATGCATTGTTTCTTATATATAACTATATGTAATATTATAAAAATGTAACTGGACGCTATATGTACCTCCATGGAAAATACGCACAGACGCTGTTCCGCTGCGCCATGACGGTGTCCACAAATATAGCTAAAGACTTATAAGATTAAGGCAACATTAATAAAACACATGTTATTGACATTTGACAAGCAAGGAGGCTTCATAGTTAGTTTGTACTCAATTAAAAATACCTTTAAATCTTACGATATATCCTGCGATAAGTCGATACGATTTATTACAGCGATTGTTTGATAAGTAGTAACTTAAATTTATTATGTGTTTTATATTTTAATTGGTGATATAAATCTTCTTTACTTATCGGACTAATATTATAAATTTAAATGTTTGTGAGGATAGATGCTTATTGCATGCGGAACGGAATGTCTTAGCACTGGATTTCCTCTGCCTACCCTGCTGTGTGCGGGATACAGAGTGAAGTTGATTTTTTTGCTATGAAATCCCAAATCGTATCGTATGGTCGTGTCGTACACTAAAGGCACGCTTAAACAATCTTCCGCACACCGTTATCCGCTAAGCGGTGACAAGTACACGATTGGGCTACAATTTGACGAGAGATTAATATTTGAGTGGGCGTAGGCTTGAGTTGACTGCTCGTTTTTCTCACAGTGCTATTCTATTGAGGATGTTGTGTGAATTATATTTGAATATATTGGCAGTGGGTTCGATTCCGTAACGTTAGCAGTTGTTAGTAAAATTTTTAGTAAGAAAAAATATGACAATAATATTTTGTTTGTGCATCTAAACCCGCTAAATATTTAATAACATAAAATGGACAAATGTATCAAATACGTTAAAAATAAAAACAATCAGTGTAAAATTTACACTAATTTAATTAATATAAGTATAAGCATACTTTAACTATACTCTTTGTGATTTAATTACTAATTCTTTCGCTGGTGACTATCGAAAAAAATATATTTAATAAATATATATATATAAATAATAATTGTAAATGCTAAACTTTGTAAACAGGTTTATCTTGATTTATGCTGGTCCATCCTTGTTGAGAACTTGCATTATTCACTATATGTTGTATGGATTTTATCTAAAAGATAATGGTTGCGATATGCGATAGGGACTTTAGTTAGAGACTTGAAAATAATATTGTCCTTATGGCTTATATATGGTATATATGATGGTAAAATGTGCACAGTAGGCAAAGAGAACCTAGTGTTATAACACTCCGTACCTATAAAGACCTGCGTCCTACAAACTGGCTAGCTCCCTTATAAATGTAGAAGAAAGTAAGTGTTTAGTAAATTTGTTCTTAAATGTAAAACATATGTATTTGCGGTGAACGTAATCGTCAATTTATTTTCACCATCTATTTTGCATTGAAATTAGAAATGAATTGGCCATAATTTATTTCATTCACAACGTTCACACGAACTTTCATAAAATATGATTATATTTTGACAAATGAGATTTCATTTGTAGAGCTTATTTTTGAAACATTATTATCGTACATAATAAATTTGCTGTTTATATTAGAATTAGGATAGAAAACCTAGAATATCTTTTATTCCGTGCAAGCCAAAAAAAAAATGTTTATTTAATAGCTTTCCAATAACAATTTTTTTTACACTATATTCCTCACATAGCAGAGTAGGCACAACCTGGGAATCTAGTGGTAAGACACTCCATTCACCATTAAGATAATTTCGTTCTTCACTTTCTCCCGAATTCTTGAGCAATTGCGCATTGAGTGGCGGAATTCAACGCCGCGTTTTGCCTCATTATCAGAGCGAGGAAATAAAAATAATATTTCACGAGTTAAAATGGAAACCACAACCTGTTGCGTTTACAGCCGCACGTTTGTGCCCCAACGCTTCCACGGACCTCAATTCCATTTTTTTTCCGTTAACAAGGGTGTGACTGCGGTTATGGGTTCGATCCCTCACTTGAGGGAATGAATGATTATTCTTAATATTCCATTTCTTCGGAACGGAGTATCTTAATTCTTAACCGTACGTTAGGATACGGCCTGACAGCATCTCTCTATATATGTATGTTTATTTAAAATACACAAAATACAAATGCTAATTAGTACGTGGGAATGAAGTAAAGTCTGTTAGTTAAATGGCTTGTGGCCTATAAACGTACCTTTCACACGCAGCGGGGGGCGAGTGTCTAGAAATGACATTATTTCCTATTAGCTAAGTTATTTAAAGCTTGGTAAATTTGTCCGGTTAAATTACGTATGGAATAATAATGTTTTAATGTTACGTAAGGAGGGAAGGTGTGGGATACAGGGATATTTAAAAGTTTTTTAATTAAATAAAATATTTGATTTTTTTTTCTTCTTTTTTCTGCTTCACGCTGTATCCCGCACACAGGAGGGTAGGCCGAGGGAAGGCTAGTATTAAGATACTGAATTCTAAAGACCTTTTAATGTTATATACTATGACTAGAAAAATTCAGGAGAAAGTGGGGAATGGAGAATACTAAATTCCTTCTATCTATCCTGTTATAAGCGGGATACAGCGTGAAACTGATTGCATAAGTATATAAATAACCGTATTATTTATCAATTCGATCAATCGTATCACGCTAACATAGCTCCATCATTAGAATAGTTAGCGCCGTGCCTATTGATTAGACATCGATCTGTGGCACGCATACAGATAGCCCCTTTGTTCTCAACGCCGCCTGATGGCATGGCATTCTTGGTGAGTTACTGGGAATTATTTTTATACAACTGTTTACAATATGGTTGCTCCTGTTAAATGGTTCTTATTTGTTGATTGAAGCGGGTTCAAATTTTTTATTATATATTTTTTTGATTTACAATTTATCCCGTATTCAGAATGTAGGTGGAGAAATCGTAGCATTAAGATATGTGTTCTCCACATTCGTCCAAATCCGAGATATTGTACTGAGTGGCAGAATTCAACATCGAGTTTTGTGTTGCTAGAGCGGTAAAATTAAATAATTCAATATTTTTAAAAGATTTTAAGTGTTATTTTACTTAGTAAACAAAATACATATTTAGAAACCGTATAAAATGATTAACGGTGAGGGGATTTGAACCCACTCCTCTTGGTAACCCTCAAAGATATCTAACTACTAAGACGAATTTCGAGCTTCAACAGTGCGTATGCCTTAGTGGTTAAAGCGCTTGGGTACTCTTGAAGAGGTGGGGATTCAAATCCTACGTGATGTTTTTTATATGTTTTCAAAAAAAAGCGATGGAACCCCTCGAAGCGATGGAACCCATAATGACTGCAAATGTTTACTAAATAACGCCATTTTTATTAACTTATCTTACTCGTAACTATAGTCTCGTAGTATAGTCTTATCTGGCGAAGCTATATTCCTCCGTTCCAACTTTTAAAACAATTTCAATTTCTTTTCTGCAGTCATCGAGTTAATTAAATTTAAAAAATGTGCTAAGAAAAGAAATTTCGAAATATTTCAACATCGAGACCATCGTGGCGCAGCATCCCAGTAGGTATCTCACTGTATACTGATTTAATTCTATAAGTTAATTTCATCTGACCACGTAAGCAAAGACGCAGTCAAAGTTAGTTTACATACAAACAACCACATTAACTTATAAAAAAAACGTACGCAAAAAGCCTAGACACTTATAATTTCAAATTCTGAAGTCGTATTGACCTCTAAATACTAAATTTGTCCTTGTCATGTAAAAAACGGAAGGTGCTGGTTCGAAGTCAAGTCCATGTGTGGAATTTTTGAAATTCAATTCGCTATATTTGAACATGGTGCAAAAAGCAACCAAGTTGGTTTATTCCATTGAATGTTGAAAAGCTTTACTGGAATAAATGTGTAAATGGCTTTTAAAAGGTCGTCTTAGTTAGCTGTTAAATTTATATTTTATGTATTAATATTCTTTATTTATTATTATTTTACGCTAACAGGATAGGCAGAGAGCAATCCTTTACCCTTTTCGGGGTTAGGTTAGGTTCGATTCCCCTGAATAGGAATTGAACCCGCATTCCGTACAGTCCGACGCGCAAGGACAAAAATGTGTTTAACAAAATATGTAGATCTAATTTCGTTATTGACCTATTTCAGTTCAAACAATACAAAGTTTAAACAATTAACACTCGCTGCGTATCGTCAGACATTGTTCTAAACGTGCTAATTGCCGTCTAATGTAGGGTCAATGGTATCGGCATCGGTAGTTATAATTGAGTCTGTCGTGGCTCAGTGGTTGCCTGTAAACGCCTTAGATCCCCACTTAAATCTAAACCCACCCCTTATATCTAAAAAAAATATTTAGTTGCTTTTTGGAAGTAAAAGGTTGATGGGTAAAAGTTTTCTCTTTTATATATATTTTTTTAATATTATACATATCATCATACTTAATTAGCTTCGGTATTACTATAATTTAGTACGAGGTACAATTTATTTTGTGAATTTATTCAAAGGGTAATGTAATTTATATTTCAAACCGCGCGTAAATCATATAAATTGGTATAATTGGAATAGTGATTTTAAATTATAATAATTTTAATAACCAATTTTGTAATGTTAATATCAACTAAATATTTATATCAACTGTAGTATTTAAATATAGATATATATATATATAGATATGAGAACTGCCACCACCGTCTTCGGCAGAAATGAGTGCCTTAAACCTATCCATCAGAAAGCTGACGCGTCGCGATCTCCGTCGCTCAAATACACGCGCTATCGCTATCGTGCTAAGTGCGATCATGCGGAATCGGGGATCGAAAGTTTTCGCTCGCAATTTAGGAAGGCCTCATCTCACGAAACTCAAAAAAGAAGATGGTAGAATTGTTACATCTATATTTGAGATACTCAATGAAGTTGAGCGTTACTACGAGCAGCTATACTCGTCAAAATCAGGGAAACCCGGCAAATCCAGAGCTAGTGACCAGCGCGCTCCTTTAACGCGCCATTACACCGAAGAGCTCCCGGATGTTGACCTCGGTGAGATTAGGATGGCTTTGGAACAGCTTAAAAACAACAAAGCTCCGGGCGATGACGGAATTACTACAGAACTCCTTAAAGCAGGTGGCACCCCAGTCCTGAAAGTGCTAACAAGCCTCTTCAATTCCGTTATCCATCACGGTAAAACCCCGGAAACATGGAGCAAGAGTGACGTGGTACTGTTCTTCAAGAAGGGAGACCTCTCTTGAAGAACTATAGACCGATCTCACTCTTGAGCCACGTATACAAGCTGTTCTCCAGAGTTCTGACGAATCGTCTTGCCAGCAGATTTGACGAGTTCCAGCCGCCAGAGCAAGCCGGGTTTCGACCAGGCTACAGCACCGTAGACCACATCCATACTGTTCGGCAGATAGTACAAAAAACTCAGGAGTACAATCGACCGCTGTGTATGGCTTTCGTGGACTACGAAAAAGCCTTTGATTCTATCGAAACCTGGGCGGTTCTGGACGCACTGCAGCGATGCCGTATCGATTGGAGGTACATCGAGGTGCTGCGAAGTTTGTATACGTCTGCTACATTGACTGTCCAAATCCAGAAGAGTAAAACCAAGGCGATCCAACTGCGCAGAGGTGTAAGGCAGGGTGATGTCATATCCCCGAAAATGTTTAACAACGCATTGGAAGACGTCTTCAAAACCCTGGATTGGTCCGGCTTTGGAGTCAATGTAAACGGCGAGTACATCACACACCTCAGATTTGCCGACGATATCGTAATCGTAGCAGAGTCGCTGGAACAGCTAGCCGAGATGCTGCAGAGCCTAGATGAATCTTCGCGGCGTGTTGGTCTCGGTATGAACTTGAGCAAGACAAAGGTTATGTTCAACGAGCATGTCATACAGGGGCCGATATACGTGGACGGCACTCCTCTTGAAGTTGTTCGGGAGTATATATACCTAGGGCAAACTATCCAGCTTGGTAAAAACAACTTCGAGAAAGAGGCTGATCGAAGAATTCAACTGGGTTGGGCAGCGTTTGGCAAGCTACGTCAAATCTTTTCGTCGCCAATTCCGCAATGTCTGAAGACAAAAGTCTTCAACCAGTGCGTTTTGCCAATCATGACATACGGTGCCGAAACGTGGACACTAACAGTCGGTCTAGTCCATAAGTTCCAAGTCGCCCAACGTGCTATGGAGCGAGCTATGCTCGGAGTCTCTTTGAAAGATAAAATCAGAAATGAGGTTATCCGGAAAAGAACCAGAGTTACCGACATCGCTCGCAGAATTAGTACGTTGAAATGGCAATGGGCTGGACACATCTGTCGAAGGACCGATGGCCGTTGGAGCAGACGAGTCCTTGAGTGGAGACCGCGGATCGGCAAGCGTAGCGTAGGGCGCCCTCCAGCTCGATGGACCGACGACCTGAAGAAGGTTGCTGGCTTCGACTGGATGCGGAAGGCGGAGGATCGGGAGCTTTGGCGCACCCTGGGAGAGGCCTATGTCCAGCAGTGGACCCGAAAAGGCTGATTTGATTGATTGATTTGATTGATATATAGATAGGATAGGATACGCGGTAGTTTTCGGCTCAAATCTTACACCTTTATCTTTTATACTAACTTTACCTGTAGCTTTACCTCCGTACTCATAGAAATAATGAAGAGCTGTTTATTTTTTTTTTAAATGTCAAAGCCTTCTTCCTTCTTTTTTAATTCGAACCAGTCATTCTTGAAATAATGCATTCGAGTAAACAATTTTTCAGTTTTATAATATACTTAAGTATAGGTTAATAAGTTGTCCACAATATTCTTCATCTAGACAGTAAAATAACCTAAGATCACTACTTATTGCTACTAAAGAAAATATTCTCTACTACGTAGGTTTCCAGGGGAGAGAAGAAATTAATATTTCATAGATTTACAGTGTAGGTCCATTGCGTTACAGGGCGAGGAGCTTAGAGCAGTGCCTGGGACTTGGGACCACGTAGTAAAATAAAGGAACCTTTTGAAAATACATATTAACGCCCGCCTTCACTCTCTGAGCTCCTGTCTCTATGTAACCTTATTCAAAATAATCCTACTATTGCTGGCTTTGAAATACGTTCTAGTACTACATAGCATATTACATAGCATAATAATGTACATTAAGAAGTAAAATGCACTCATATTTAAAAAAATATTAAATATATAATATATATTCCTCAATCCACTCTCCCAAAGAAATACGAAAAAATCTCAAAAACTACTTCACCAATTCAGATACTCCTCCTTCTTTTGAAGTGGGTTAAAAGAAGTACAGTTTAAGCTTTATAATAATATAACTAATACAAGTTGCCGATGCAACATGCAGATAACATGTAACCCCTCAACACGCACTTATTTACATGTCATTAAAATAAAATAAATAAATGTATGACGCTGACAAAGTCAAAGGTTAGCGTATGTCCGTTTATTGTCTATGGAAGATTTACATAAAATTGTATTTAAGAACCATTCGAGGAGAATCCTTAAGATAGTTATCTATTTAAACTTTAAATAAAATGTTAGGTCGTGGTGTATCGGCACAGTCTGACTTTTAGCACGGTGATTGTGGGTTCGATCACTTCTCCGGGAATTGATTTTCTTTTAAATTATATTAAATTCTCCGATATCTGCTCCGTAAAGCTTCCAAAACACTATTTAAAATATATTCATTGCTAAATACAAAACACTCTCTGCCTAATTATTATTCACGTCCTACGTTCCCCACGCTCCGCCCAATTTTGGATTGGAGGAACTTAACGCCGTGCTTTGTCAACTGCCCTACCGTGGAATATAGGCCTCCTAGAATATATATTTATGTCTGTTATTTATATATAAAGATAAATGATAAAAGGTTACGCAGTTTACATACTATCTGCAATAATTAATACACATGATTAGTTCAAAACGCGTTATATTGAATATAACTCATATAATATTGAATGTACAATGTAAAGTAAGCTTTTAATTATAAAAAAGAAATTTGCGCATCGTAAATAAAACTTCACTTTTTTTAGCTCACGTTGTATCCCGTATATAGCAGGGTAGGCAGAGGGAATCTAGTGTCAGAATTAGTAATATTAAATATTTATTTTCTTCAAGTAGGAATTGAACCTAAAACCTGTCGGGCTTGTGCTACTTCTCCATGACGGCTTCATAAAAATTTTAAGTGTGATTAAACGATCAATGCTCAACCATTACTTGCATATAAATGATTTCTTTAAGTGCATTTCTGTAACATTTACTTAATATACAACATTTTCGAAGAAAATTTAGCTCGAAAATATCTTTTAAAAGGCTAATAAACTTTACTTCTAAAGTGTTCTACTATAAAACTAGAATAAAACACCCAAAAAGGCCACCATAAACGTAACATTTCTCGAACTACTTAAAATCAATGTTTTCAAGAAAGAACTGCTACCATTTATTTAGTCGTGACGTGAATAGGTCTCTTTATTTAATGCTTCGTCGCGTTTTAAAGAGTCGCAAACTGTAGAGTACCATTTACTAAATGTAAGGGTGGGAGGGATTAGCCCTCTCTCTCACGCTTGTTAGCTTTTGAACAGGTGGGAGAGGGTAGACACACTTGTGGAATATGCAAGAGTTAAATTAATTAGATGTTAATAAGAACTGTTAAAGAAACTAAAAGGATTGGAGTTCACTTCAAAAAGTAGTTAGAGTGCTTCAGTATTCTGGAATATATAAATGTTCAGGTATGGATATATTATTTTCTAGTAACTATGAAGCTTTCTCTGCCTTAAAACTAAAATGAAACGTTCTTCTCAACTTTCTTGAAATGCTTTCAAATGTTTATGAAATAGCATCTTCAAATAAATTACACTTTATTGTATTCCAAATAATTTAAAAAATTAAAGAAGATTGTGATAGAGTGTGTTCTGAAAATACAGGCAACGTAAGGTCAAAAAACGTCTTTTTCTCTTTGAACTTAATTATACTAAGTCGAATAAATTACACGATTTTAAATATTACCCAATCACCATAAATTAACTTATCACCAAGATTATTAATCTCTTACAGTGTCAATGGCATGGTGGGTAAAAAACTACTGTTGCATCACCACGAGATCAGATAAAGCCTCCTTTATTACAGCTTGTCATGCTCGAACGATTTTTATTTGTTACTATTCAATATACTAGTTTTTACTACGATTTTTGTCTATTTCTTTTGGTTTTGGCTATTTTTAAATATGAATAGACTTAGATGAGGTACGTTTAAATATAAAATGTACTTATTTATCACAGGATTATAAGATTAGAAAGCATAACTTTAGCAGAATACGCAGAGGGAAACTAGCAGAACCTACGACACTCCGTTTCTCAAGCACCAATCAACTTATGGAATACTTCGTGTTGAGCAGCGGAACACAACGCGGCGCTTTGTCTTACCTTGTTACCAGAGCGAAAAAAAGAAAAAAGGAATCGAATCCACAACCGTCGCGTGTACAGATAGATATTTATTCTGGAAAAGATTTAAAAACCTATATTTTACTGATGCTACTAACATCAAAAGTGTTGTAAAACTGTAACTTTATGTTCAACGAGCGCTACCAATTGCTTCTATTTAAAAAATATTACTGTTTCTAAAATATGTACATGTATTATAAAAATCATTTTAATGTTGTTCCAACATTTGTTCCTGAAGTCCATGAAATTCCATGATGACTCGCGGAACTTACCGCTGCGTGCGTCATATAAGAACATTATAAATATGACTATACTACTTGAATAATAAATAAATAATATTAAGAAAAATAGTTTTAATCTAAAAAGGTCATTTACAGAAAGCCCGACTAAAGTAAAACCACAACGGGCACCGTTGAAAAGAGCGTTATCTTCAAACGGATAGGTTACATTGCTCCCATACATTACATAAACGAAAACAAGCATTGAAAACACAAATAGATGTACGATAACCGATTTGGAACGTCGTAAATCAGTTTGTTACAATTAAATGTTAAGCATTTCTTGGGCTAAGTTCATAATGGAAAATAAAAAATATATACATTTTTATACAATATAGAAGTAGTATTAAGTCCAGTAGTAGTGGATTAAACTGTCAGTTACTCAGTAAGAGAAGAGTATTTTATGGCTAACATATAATATTAAATTAACTACTACTTGGCTAAATATAGTGATATAAGTTTATGCCTATAATTCCCATTCTACAAACGTTGCTTCAAGTACTACTACGATATGTAATGCCTTTTTATTACGTCTTTGTTCTTAGTAAAACACCATGGATATTGACGTACGTTAAAGAATGTAAGTAATTTTGATAGACCATGGAATTTAAATTTGAAATCAATACTATATTAGTAAAATATTTAAATAAAATAACTATCGATGCTGTCGTAGCAAAGCTGAGTCATGTCTGATTGAATGCAGATTTCCAAGCATATATGTATACTTTTTTTAGGGTTCCGTATCTTAAAAGATAAAAATGGAACACTTATATAATCACTTTGTTGTCCGTCATTCCGTCTGTCAAAACCATATCGAGATCGTGAGAAGGTTCAAGCTGAAATTAATAACTTAATTAACAATGATAAAAATTAGGAAATTTCCTGTTTATAATCAAGTTGAAAATTAGGCCGATAAATACCACTTAGTTGACCTCAATCTAATTAGATACTATTTAAGAAATACTCTCAAGAAATTTGTACATTCATGAAAAAATTTACAAAACTATCAATAAAACGGAAAATAACAAAAAAATACTTTTGAATATTCTGTATAAATATTATGTCCATATAGATGTGACACAGAATATTAATATTTTAAAAACATATGAACTAAATCATTGTTTTATGTTTTGTAATAATATTTTTCTATCCACAGTGTGGAATAAAATTATAATCATGTTAAAATAAGTAGTATTTTATCATTGGTAAATAATAATTGGTATTTTTTTACAAATAATATAAAATATATATATTTTTTGTTTTTAACATATGAACAAAGCTTTACGAAACTGAGCTCACTTTACAGGCAGTATTGTATCGTAATTGGAATGTCAGTGAATGATCGATATTTATCTCAATCGATTCTAAAGAAACGAGTTTTATAAATCGGATTACGTAAAGAGATTTCATTATGTTTTGAGATGATCATCTTTAGATTGGAGAGCGATGTTTTTTTATATATTTCTCTGTTTAATTCAAATACGAACTTAAGTACATATTGGTTAAAAGTGCCGTTAAATAATTTTAATTTTCTTGTAATTTTGAAAATAGATATTTATTGCTTTTTTGATACGCTTTTATTAGATCCACACATAAAAGTACATATAAATTTTTACATGTGCACATATATGCACGTATATATATATTTTTTTTATTGACGGCAACAACCGTCAGTCACTCTAACAGTTACACGCGGTGCCCCCACGGTGTACAAAAACCACTTGAACTTTTCTTAAATTTCTGTATTGGGATTTGATATTAAGTAGAGCAGTTTCTTATTGTAATCACTTACTAGTATTAGCATTCTTTATTCATTGGCTAACTTTAGAGGGGCAAGTGTGGGGGATAAATAAAGAATTAAAATTAATAAAATCACTTTATATTATGTTCAAAAATCATTCCGGAACCCTTCAACCCGCATGTTACATACGAACAATTACAGACTTAAGTAATTAAGAGGGTGAATCTAATTCTTATATAGGCGTGAGTTTTATAACGTAAGGTATAAATTAAGACGCATGTGTATAATTAAAGCTGACAGAGTAGAAGTGATATATCTTGTTTAACGCTTAGGTTTTATAATAGTTTAAAAAACTATATTATTTTAGCTACAAGCGACATTCAAAATATAATAGGATAGAACAGAGGGAACTTAATGCCTAGACACTCTGTTCCCCACTCTCCTCCTAACTTTCAAGGCATTGCGTTTTAAATAACGAGGCTCACCACCGCGCTTGTTATTTACCTTCCGTGCTATATACAGACTAATGTGAGAAGTTAAAAATGTATATTAATATTTATTTGTAGAGAAAGTAAATTCAATATTGCCTTTAAAATCCTAGAGATAATAAATATTATCACATATTCCTAATGCATACATTTTTCAACACGTTTCTTAAACGCAATCGAAATTCGTAATACCTACTAAGCTAGCGTGTAATAGGTTTCCGTGCGCACGCGCCGGTCTCATATCAAACGTTGCGGCAGACGCCTAGCACAAAGAATATAATAAAGGCTAAGAAAAAACTTATTTTTTTAAACTTCACGCTCATTGCGTGTTGAGGAACTCAATGCTGAGCCTTGTCTTGTTATCAAAGCAGGAAAATTGAAAATAATTTATTCCTCCGTGGAAATCGAACCCAAAACCATCATGTTTTCAGTTATATACTTGTGCCATTATGGCTTATCATTCCGAAAATAGTTGAGTTTCGCTACTCAACAGCCAACATGCTACATCTCGAGACACTCAAGGGTCTTGAAGCTAAACACAAGATCTGGAAACGATGTGATTTTGCTTAAAATTTTCAAGAATATAAAAAATATATACTTACAACGTTATAAAATTCGAACAAGTATTTCGTCTTTATACAAAATATTTTATATAAAATTTGAAAGTAGAAAATTAAGCTTAAAAAGTTCACGGCGCATTGCAGTACATGTCTAGATAGAGCCAGCTCTACCAAGTGGCAGTAATTTAGTTTTTATTATGAAGCTAATAGTATGTAAGGTAATAGTATGCCATAATTTTTTTATTATTTCGCAAATGTATATCCTTCTGATTAGATTTCCTGGAAAAGATCAGTTTTAGTGGTTTAAGGCCCTTATCACATTTTATTGTAAAATACTATGTTAATTGTATTATTCGTGAATGACATGACAGACAAGCAAGTACAGTCGTTCTTTGTTCGTTCCGCTTTTAAAAATTAAATTTCGTAATTTAAAGTGACTAAAAACAAGTGAAATAGTGATTTAAATTATATTTATAAGCAACTTACGTGGTTGCAATTTTCATTTTAAAAAGTTGTAGTTGATTAAGTGTTTAAAATCTGGTCTAAAGTTTTCTAGTGCAAGAGGTCGACGGGCAAATACCCGCATTTTTTATTTATAAAATGAACAGTCGATAGAAAAAAGTATTGCCTTAGAATATAAATACCAAATTTGCACTAAACGCTAGCCGCTTCGATAGCCCAGTATATAGAGGTGCAGATTTAAGTAGAAGCCAACGTGTGAGCAGAGTTCAAGACCAAAGCACAAAATATTTTTAAAAAAAAAATATTTTTTAAAAAAAGTATTTTCATAAAATTATTTATAATGTCAAGCACGTGTAACATTTGTAAATTGAATGTACTGGTTACGCAAAAAAGAATAAATTGTGCAAAATGTCAAACCAAATACCACTTTGAATGTGTTGTTCGATCGGGGACTAAATCCAATATCGTACGAGGACTGTGGCTTTGTGCGGCCTGTAAGAATAAGTCTCCACCTACTTTAGTGGAAAGTGGAATTGGAAGTGCTCACAAAACTACCGAAGAGACAGTCGCCTCTGATGATAAGTGGCTATCGGCAATTAGAAACGAAGTGCAGAAAGTTATTACCCAAACTGTAAGTACAGAACTCATAAAAATTCGGGAAGAATTGTGTGGATTGCAAGATATACATTCATCCATAGAGTATTTGTCAAATATTTTCGACACGGTGAAACAGGAGTTGGAAGAAGCAAAAAAAGAAATTTTATTATTGAAGAAAGATAATAGCGAATTAAGAGACATAGTAAATAGTCACGCAAATGCAATTAGTATTATTGATAAGGAAGCCAGAGCAAATAATATTGAAGTGCATTGCGTACCCGAACATAAAGGTGAAAACTTACTTAAAACAGTGGAACAAATTGGAAGGGTTATAAGTATTCCTATCACTGAGGGAAGTGTAGTTAAATGTACCCGGGTGGCTAAATTTAATAAGGCGTCCTTGCGTCCAAGATCGGTTGTGGTTAAATTTAGTTCATCGTTACTAAGAGACAAATTTTTGGCAGGAGTAATTAATTTTAACAAAGCTAATAAAGAGGATAAGTTAAGTACAGCGCATCTTGGGTTATCTGGAGAAAAGAAACCAGTTTTTATTACAGAGCACTTGTCGTCTACAGCTAAGGATATCTACGCTGCAGCTCGTATTTTTGCCAAAGAAAAAAATTATCGTTTTGTTTGGTCGCGTAACGGCAATATATTTTTACGAAAATCGATTTCTAGTGACAAATTATTAGTGAAATCTAAGGACCACTTAGTTACTTTAGCATAAGGATTGTTTCAAGTATTGCTTCTTGATTGTAAAAAAAAAAAAGATGAGTTATCACTTTAATATATTTTATCAAAACGTTAGAGGTATGAGAACAAAAACAAATGAAATATATCTTTCTGTCCTTAATTCAAATTACGATATAATAATTTTTACAGAAACTTGGCTTAATTGTGGTGTACTGAATAATGAGTTAATAGATGATAGATACTATGTGTTTCGTAGGGACCGTGAATCCGGTCAATCGTGTAAATTGGATGGAGGAGGAGTTTTAATAGCAGTGTTAAAAAAGTTTAAATGTTATAGGATCAGCTCGTGGGAAACCAACTGCGAAGATATCTGGGTCAATATAATTTTAAATTCAAAATCTATTTATATATGTGCTGTATATATTCCCTCTCCACTCAATATTTCCACTCTTGAACAATTTACACAGAATGTTGAACAAATAATAGTTAACGAACAATCACATGCTGTTGTTGTTGGCGATTTTAATATCTCGTCATTGAAATGGAGTTCTGCTGATCACACTTGTATATTAACTCCAAGCAATAGCAGTAAGGCAGTATCCATCATCAGTGATTTCATGGCATTAACAAATCTATTTCAATTTAATTGCGTCAGTAATGTATATGGTAAAACATTAGATCTTGTGTTTGGTACAATCAATAATATAAAGGTAAAGAAAAGTAATTTCTCTGTATGCTCTGTGGATAATTTTCATCCGCCTTTAGATATCAACCTTAGAACAGACTACGATGATTCATTATTAGCTACAAATTCTATAATAAAGCACGATTTTAGAAATGCGGACTATGGACAAATAAACAAATTTCTTCGAGATATAGATTGGGAATCTTTATTTAGTAAATGTGACAATATTAATGAAATGACTGATATCTTTTACATACAAATACGAAAAATTATAGATAAATGCATTAAGAAAAAAGTAGTTAAGCAAAATTCACCTTATCCAGCATGGTACTCAAATAAATTAAAAAGACGGCTTGCGGACAAAAATAAATATAGGATACAGTTTAAAAAATACGGTAATCCGTTGGACGAAATTGAATTCAAAATATTGAGAGAGAGGTGTGAAATTCTTATTAACTTAGAATATAAAAATTACATTACTAACGTTGAAAATAATATTAAAATTAATCCAAAATTCTTCTACTCTTATATTAAGATGAAGCGTTCTAACAAATGCAACTTCCCTGCTTTAATGACTTTGAACGGCGTTTCGTCAACCAATGGATCTGATATTTGCAATCAATTTGCAACGCACTTCTCAAGTGTGTATACTTCACAAAATTTGACAACACTTCATCCATATAAAGCTACATTGTTAAATTGCACTTCAGAGTTGTCAAAAATAAACATCCAAGAGAAGGATATTGTCGATAAATTAAAATGTATTGATACAAATAAGGGCACTGGACCGGACAATATACCTCCCTTTTTTGTTAAACAGTGTGCTGTCCATCTAGCTAAGCCTCTATTCTTATTATTTAATAAATCTTTATGTGTAGGTGAATTCCCGTGTTCATGGAAAGTTGCAAAAGTTGTCCCCGTCTTTAAGGCCGGTGATAGAAAAGATATTTCAAATTATAGACCAATTTCCATATTGTCAGTTTTTTCTAAAATATTCGAGTCATTAATTTGCCCAGTGCTCACGTGGCATATGAAATCAGAAATTATAGAAAATCAACATGGTTTTATCACAAAACGATCCACTCTGTCGAATTTGGCAATAGTTGTTGATGATTTAGCTATGGCGTTGGATAATTCTGAACAGGTAGATTGCGTTTATACAGACTTCGCCAAAGCATTCGACGTCGTCGATCATAGTATTTTATTAAATAAACTTAGTGTGTATGGTATCAATGGCAATCTAATTAAATGGCTTAGGTCTTACTTGTTGAATCGTAAAATGAATGTAGTCTTAGGGGGATATCTGTCGCAAACGTTTATTGCGACCTCTGGTGTCCCTCAAGGTTCCATTCTTGGCCCCACATTGTTTGGGTTTTTTATAAACGATATACACGACTGTTTTAGGCATAGTAGATTTCAATTATATGCTGACGATCTTAAAATATACAGCAAAATTATTAACATAGCCGACTCGATTAAATTACAACAAGATTTGGATAGACTTTCATTGTGGTGTGATAATAATAACTTAAAAATGAATCATTTCAAATGTCACATTTTAACATTTAGCCGTAAAGTTAAAAATATTAACTTTAACTATTCTATAAATGGAAATATTTTAGGAAGAGTCAACCAAATTAGCGATCTTGGGATCATATTAGACAATAAGTTAAGTTTTATTCCACATTTAGACGACATAATAAAAAAGGCACTAAAATTGCTAGGTTTCATTTTGCGAGCCTCAAAAGAATTTAAAAGATCTAGTACCAAAATAACATTATTTAACTCTATAATACGTAGTAAGCTTGAATATTGTTCTATTGCATGGAATCCTCATTACAAGTCACATGAAAACAGATTAGAAATAGTACAGAAGAGATTTTTACGTCAATTGGCTTACAAAGATAACTTGCTGAAACAAACTAAAAGCTATTCCGATCACTTAAGATTTTATAATGCCCTTTCTTTATCTAATCGTAGAGATTTACTTGATCTTTGCTTCTTACATAAGATTATAAATGGGGGTATAGATAGTCCAAATTTGTTACACAGAATAGGTTTAGCAGTACCAAGGCACAATTCTAGAAGCCACAATAAAAATAAGCACACTTTTAAAGTGCGTTTCTGTAGGAGTAACATAGGCAAAGCAGCTCCATTAAATAGAAGTCTAATATTATATAACAGCATATTCAAAAAAGCAGCTTTAGATATATTTAAACAATCTATATCATCTTTCAAACTACAAACAAAAAAAAATATGTTTTCTCTTAAAAAATAATTATCAATTAACTTGAAATTATTAGTTATGTTTTTTAATAGGTAAAATCTTTGTTAAATTTTTGTGTTCTGTTTCTTATATAGTACTTATAAGTTTTTTATTTTTATTATACTTTATATAAATTATTATATTTTATATATATATATATATTTTGAAGTGTAAGTAATGTTAGTGTAGAATGATTTGTATTGTGTTTGTTTTCTGTTGTTTTTCTTTTTTATTTCATGCATGTCAAGTTAGCCTGTAAGTGGGGTATACAATTAATGTAGTACTCGCGTAAGATTGTTTTTGTTTTTAGTGTTTGTATTATTATTGTATACAACGTTGGCTTCCTATTAAATAAAATAAAAATAAAATAAAAAATAAAAAATTATATCCTGGTGTGATATGAAAAGTTTCTATTCTATTCTGTTCTTTTTATTGTGGCGTCCGAGCGTGCTAAAAAGTTTCTATAAGTAGATACGTTATGACATAACATGACATGTCATGCCATGTCAAATCATGTCACGTTGCGTGACGTTGGTTTGTTGTTAGAGATTAAGAATGGATCTTTATTTTTACAAGCACTGTGATAAGTACCTATCCTACCCACAATCTAACTCGCAAATTTCTAAAATAAAAAAAAAAACGTAGTAGATTATAACTAGTTTTTAATATTATAAAATTATATTTAAAAGTCACTTCTATATATTCTTCTTTGAGCTATGATAATGACCACCAAGATCGTGAAGTACGTGACGGATGTTAACACGCTTATTGAAACGTATCCTTAGGATGCAACTGACCGAATATTAAAATAGTTATATTGTACAAATGCTTATAACTATAAGCTAATATAATTTTTATCTCCGGAAAGAAAATGAAGAAATCCATTTGTTCAACGTTTTTAGATGTATTTTGATTTTTATTTAGGTGCGTATTATAATTTTAAACGTAGCGGGAACCAAACCCACGCCTCTTGAAATTAGTCTAAGCACTTTAAATAATTAAGTCATTCGTTTCTATCAGGCTTCATGGAATTTATTATATGTTAACTTTACGCCATGTCTGTATCCCGTATATAATAGGGTAGAGTACGGTAATCTAGTGTTGCTCAAATTTAAAATGGAAAGTGCTTAATGTACTAAAATACCTTAATCTATTCTGAGGCCAATGGCACAGCGTTTGAATCGTGACGGTTATTGGACGCAACGGGTTTGATTCCAACACGGGGGGTGTTGGAATTGAATCATTCACTTTCTTGAAACATATGTATTACCGTGAATTAACTGAAGTCTCTCAAATACATACAGAAAATAGAGTTTACCTACTTTAGATGTTAACTTTAAACATTAAGAACTATCACCCAAACTAAATATACCTACACTAAAACAACTGATTCTTCAATAAAGACAAATATTAAACATACCAGCTATTACCAAAATCTATTACTTGAAAGATAATCCAAACTGCAATTATATTCGAAGTTATCGAATAACAGAACTTAACAAGGGTCCCTTTCCTCATTAATACATTAAATACATATTAAGATATGATTTTGGTAGGGTCCTATTCAAACACCCTGTTGTTGGGATATTCAGTTGTTTTGTTATGAACAGGCTTATGACTATTTGGGTTCCTCATTTGCATATTCATTTTGTGTAGAGCCTTAGATTTACCTGAATTTTGGTGTAAATATTGAGTAAATATTGAGAGAGAATCTAATATTTTTTTGAGGCATTATATGTTAAGTGGCGAACAGTGCCGTCCTTTGTCTTGTTATCAGGACGAGTAAATGAAAATAATTCATTCCTTCGAATAAGAATCAAACCCACAATCTATATTTTTAGTCCAATATTATGCCGCTGTACCACCACGGCCTCAGTTCTATTGGTGTTTGTTTATTCATCAATAAAAATAAAAAAAGAAAGTGATTCCATACGCTATTTTTCGTTTTATAATTATCATTTTTACTGATTTGATAATAATATTAATCCTATATATAGCAGGGTTAGCTAATATCTAAGACACTTCGTTCTCTGTTCTCCTTCCGAGTAGAAATAGAAACTTTAACTTTATTTTGCCATTATGGTTTTCATTATTTTTAAGTCATTAAGCGAAAAGAAACCACTGAAATGAAGGCGGGTGCCAGCCACACTACGCTAATATAAACAGGAGAACTAATTTAATAAATTATAAGCAAAAAATCATTTTTAGAAAAAGCTTTTATTTAAACGCTTTAAAAAGGAGAAAATAATTTTTTTCTTTTAAATTTTAAGTATCAACTCATAACCTCATTGTACACAATTTATATGATCATAAAAGCTTGTCGCGTGATTTACTTGTGTAACTAAACTAGTGCTAATTTAATTATATAAAATCTGCTAAGTTTCAATTTTTAAAGTTTCAATTTAATTAAATATTGATTAACGCGACAAGCTTTTATGATCATATAAATTGTGTACAATGAGGTTATGAGTTGATAGTTAAAATTTAAAAGAAAAAAATTATTTTCTCCTTTTTAAAGCGTTTAAATAAAAGCTTTTTCTAAAAATGATTTTTTGCTTATAATTTATTTTTTACTTTTTAGTTACCACTGGCTAGGTTTCTCACACTAGAGACATGTACCACGATTCCTCTTCTATGGTTAGGAATGCTGTTGGCGACACTAGACCCTTCCTGATTACAGTGGGGGTTCACCAGGGCTCGACTCTTAGTCCGTTCTTATTCAATGTAGTGCAGCCTCCATGGCTGATGATGTATGCTGACGACATAGCACTCATTGACGAGAACCGACTGACGCTGGAGCGTAAAGTGAACCTCTGGAAGGGTACGCTTGAGAACCGCGGTCTTAAACAAAATGTGTCGAAGACCAAGTACATGGCCTGCGGGAGCCCGGACTCGAGCACGATCCTTATAGGTCCTGAGCCAGCCGTTAAGTCAGAAAAGTTCAGGTACCTTGGATCCGTTATGCACGAGTCTGGAGGCATCGATCACGATGTCCATGGCCGGATAATGCTGCCTGGGCCAAATGGCGGGAGGTCACTGGTGTGGTCTGTGACCGAAGAAAACCGCCAAGCTCAAGGGACTGATATACAAGAGCATCATACGACCGGTTCTTTTATACGGCAGCGAATGTTGGCCAGCACTATCTCGGCACACTCAGGAGCTTCACGTCACGGAAATGAAGATGCTGAGGTGGATGTGCGGCGTAACGCGGTCTGACCGCATACGCAACACATTCGTTCGAGGTAGTCTTGGGGTCCGTGACGTAGCAGATAAGCTCCAAGATGATATGCCTGAGATGATATGGCCACGTTACGCGCCGGTCTAAGAACTAAGTCGGATGCAAGTGCCTTGCTATATCAGTTCCTGGAGTGAGACCTCCTGGACGCCCAAGGAAGCGCTGGTTGGATGTCGTGATGCCGGATATGAGAGCCAATGGTCTAACCACTGAGGACGCTAAAGACCGCGCAAAGTGGAGTAGGTTGAGTAGGAAGGCAGACCCTGGCAATAGCCGGGATTAATGCCAAGAGGATTCTTCCTCCTGGCATTTCAACCTTCAACCTTCTGGTTTCTCACACTAGATGTCATATTATTTTTCTAATTATTCTCGGCAAGCTCTTTCATTTGATACCCGTATTGCAGATGTGCATAAATAATAACTATTCCGCCATCTTAGATGTTCCGCCATATTGGATTTAGAAAAATGTCACATTTTTCGAGTTACTCTCAACGAGCCCTTTCAATAGATATTCATATTGTACAAGTAGACTAAAATTTCCTATTTGGCTATCTTGGATGGTCCGCCATATTGGATTTAGAATGACGTTAGATTATTTTTCGAGTTGCTCTCAATGAGCCCTTTCATTTGATATCCATATTGCAGAATTGCAAAAATAATAACTATTCGTACATCTTGGATGGTCCCCATATTGGATTTAGAATGACGTCACATTATTTCCCAAGTTGCTCTCAAGAAGCCCTTTCATTTGATACCCATATTATAGAAGTGCATTAAATATAACTATTCCGCCATCTTGGATGGTCCGCCATATTAGATATAGAATGACGTTAGATTATTTTTCGAGTTGCTCTCAATGAGCCCTTTCATTTGATATCCATATTGCAGAATTGCAAAAATAATAACTATTCGTACATCTTGGATGGTCCCCATATTGGATTTAGAATGACGTCACATTATTTCCCAAGTTGCTCTCAAGAAGCCCTTTCATTTGATACCCATATTATAGAAGTGCATTAAATATAACTATTCCGCCATCTTGGATGGTCCGCCATATTGGATTTAGAATGACGTTAGATTATTTTTCGAGTTGCTTTCAATGAGCCCTTTCATTTGATATCCATATTGCAGAATTGCAAAAATAATAACTATTCGTACATCTTGGATGGTCCCCATATTGGATTTAGAATGACGTCACATTATTTCCCAAGTTGCTCTCAAGAAGCCCTTTCATTTGATACCCATATTATAGAAGTGCATTAAATATAACTATTCCGCCATCTTGGATGGTCCGCCATATTAGATATAGAATGACGTTAGATTATTTTTCGAGTTGCTCTCAATGAGCCCTTTCATTTGATATCCATATTGCAGAATTGCAAAAATAATAACTATTCGTACATCTTGGATGGTCCCCATATTGGATTTAGAATGACGTCACATTATTTCCCAAGTTGCTCTCAAGAAGCCCTTTCATTTGATACCCATATTATAGAAGTGCATTAAATATAACTATTCCGCCATCTTGGATGGTCCGCTTTATTAGATTTAGAATGACGTCACATCATTTTTCAAGTTGCTCTCAAGAAGCCCTTTCATTTGATACCCGTAATATACAAGTGCATCAAAAATAACTATTCTGTTACTTTGGATGGTTCGCCATATTGGATTCAGAATGACGTTACACTATTTTTCCAGTTACTCTCAACAAGCCCTTTCATTTGATACCCATATTATAGAAGTTCATGAAATATAACTATTCCGCCATCCTGGATGGTCCGCCATATTGTATTTAGAATGAAGTCACAAACCTTATCGTGCATTGTCACCCAAACCAATCGTGTATACAAAATTTCAGCTCAATCGTACGAACATACCTTTCATTATATGAAAGCACAAAAAACTTGAATCAGCACGATTCTATTGGATTTCAAGTGATGTCACATTATTTTTCTAATAGTTCTCGGCAAGATCTTTCATTTGATACCCATATTGCAGAAGTGCATAAATAATAACTATTCCGCCATCTTAGATGTTCCGCCATATTGGATTTAGTATAACGTCACATTATTTTTAGAGTTACGGTCAACGACCCATTTCATTTAATATCTATATTGTAGAAGTAGACCAAATAGATACTCGGCTATCTTCAATATCCTCCTTATGGGATTTAGAATGACATCACATTATTTTTCAAGTTGCTCTCAATGAGCTCTTTCATTTGATACCCATATTGTAGAAGTACATTAAAAATAACAATTCCGCCATCTTGCCTGGTCCGCCATATTACATTTAGAATGACGTCACATATTTTATCGTGCATTGTCATCCAAAGTAAACGTGTATACAAAATTTCAGCTCAATCGGTTGACGATATCTACTTCAAAATTGAGCTCTAAGATTTCACCCGAACCCACATACATACATTGCAAGTTAAATAAAAGCTTTTAAAAATAATGATGTATATATATCACTAGCAAAGAAACAATAGAAGACAATAGCTAATAATGCGGTAGTCTTAAAAGAGAATATGAAATAAAAAAACATGAAATTCTATAACAAAAGAAGATCTTTAAACCACCCACTGGAAGGCCAGAATAATAGATTTTAAAAAGGCGTGGCACACGAAAATTGACCACGAGGCTTTTTTTGCAATTTTTTTTTGCCTATCGGTTTCTTTGACTTTAGTATAACATGCCAAAAAAATATTTCATATCCAGATCGGTTTTGGGCGCAAAGTATGAGTTACGATGCGTAGTAAATTGCTAAAGAAATCACCGCGTGTTTTTAATATTATTTGAGGCCGTCGTGTCTTAGTCGTAAGATGGCTCGATATAGGCACGATGGCTGTAGGTTCGATTCCCACTTGGATTTAGAAAAAGAGTGTATGTACAGAAAATATCCTCTGCCTTCCCTGAGATATGTGGGATAAAGCAACGATACTTTATTTTCTGCACAATTTTCGGAACCTTGCGTATTGAGTAGCGGGACTTAACGCCATGCTTTGTCTTGTTACCGAAGTGAGGAAATAAAAATCATTAATTGCCCCACTTGGGAAGTGGGTTGAGCTGTGTTTCAAATAGAATAGAACAAAGGTAGGGTATTTGAGGTACATAAGTCGTAGCGCAGGTGCCTTGTGCACCGTACGACTGCAACACCGACCGCGACAGCTAGTGGTTCCGATTGTCATTCGAGGAAATGAAATATTTAATGTTTACATTACCTAGCTCTGGTAACGAAGCCAGACGCGGCGTTAAGTTCTGCCAGTCAAAATACAATGCCTCTAGAATTCGGTGGAAAATGGGGAAATGAAGTGTCTTAATGGGAACGACACTAGGCTTCCAGGTTCTCTCTGTCTACTCTATTGTTTATTCAGATTCTGCTATGTTCAAATTTTATACTATTACTAAAAAAAAAGTATTTAGAAGTTATTTATTAAAGTATTATTTTCTTGAAAATCACCGATTACTACCTGCTTTTCGAAGTCGGTTAAATATAATTACAATTATAACTCACAAATACTTTATTTATATCGTGAGTCACGCGTACACCGCGAGTAGGTACCTATACTAAATATGGATGAACGAATTAAAATAATACAAGCGGCGGCCGAGGTGAGATATGGGTTAACATTATTTGAATAAACAGGATTCGACCTTACGTCCCGTCCGCATTAGCATATGACAACCGTGTGTACTGTACTGGGTATTTGTTAGATGTATAGGATTTTTTTTGTATTTCCATATTATTCTATAAGAATTGAAAAAGAAAAAAATCATGATACTCCAAATGAGATTTTTTACAACTTTACGCTGTAATCCGCATAAAACAGCGTAGGCTGATGGAACCTAAGTTCCAATTTCGAATAATACTACTATTAAGACACTCTCTTACCCAATTTTCGCCTAATCTTCGAGT
This sequence comes from Heliconius melpomene rosina, assembly GCF_056956725.1. Taxonomy (NCBI): domain Eukaryota; kingdom Metazoa; phylum Arthropoda; class Insecta; order Lepidoptera; family Nymphalidae; genus Heliconius; species Heliconius melpomene. Next base: position 980,099 of record NC_140401.1, on the reverse strand, counting down.
CATTGCGTGCTAAATGAACCTAGGAACCAAGAGTTAAGATACTGCGTCCCCATTAAGACCCGCCGTTAAAATAACCGCGTAAATGGTAATATATATTAAGATACGATATTCCTGTATTTAGTGTGTAAAATATTCCTTAGTTCTGTTTAAAAAGGTGTTACAATAACAATAACTTTTAGAAAAGCCCATTAAATCCGTTGTCTCATTAACGCGCGTCGGGATATCTACCGACAGTTAACTTTAATTAGATTTAATTTGACGATTTATTTGTTGTCGTATTTAACGGTCATTTTGTGACACTGCTCTTAGAATATAGGATAGATATGTCGAATTATTATTTTTAAGGCCTTGTTCTAATACGATAGCGCCTGATTGTTAAAGTGTTGATTGTGAGTTTGATACCCAGTCAGTGAAATAGATTGTTTCCCAAAAACACTAATTTCCTTGCACCTACTCTGTGCTTGTATTTCTGAAAAAGAAATTAAAATATGTGATGTGAAATATTGCCTCTATTATTGAGATAAGTAATTTTTTATTGATTTTCTTCTAAATAATATCACAACACTAAAAACATCTAAATCGTTTTGACTAATTTTATGAATTTTCTTTCCTGAAGTAGGAACGTTGCTAATAGAGTAATGGTTGATTATAATGAAACTGATTTAAATTATAAATTATTTGACTAAATTAATAGCATGTTTTAGTATATAATAATATTAAGTAATGACAGAAAATTCAGATTTTCGCCACTCACAAAAGAACATTTTATGTAACTTTATCTAGCTTTTAAATAGTGACCAAACATAAGCTAGTAAGGTTGGGTCACTACATATACATAATAGAGAAAAAGAACAAAGATCAATCAAGGCAAATCACGCAGTCAATCTTTCTCACAGCATCCTATATCTTAATGGCATATCTATACAATTTATATTCTATTCCACTCGCCGAGATCGACTTTAGAAACTGTTGATTGACGTTTTTAATTAACAAGACCCGTTTCAATATTTTTGTTTAAATGCGTAATTTCTTTTAATGGTTCCGCCGAATGATCGATGGTGGTGAAGGCTTGAGTGTAATGTCAGGTATACGAGTATAGTAATGTTACTATTTAATTGTTAATGATTTGTCTATGGTCAAGCGCAATCGTGGAGCAATGAGATTCGATAGTTGTGGGTTCAATCTCCAGTCGGGGGAATGTTTATATTTATATCATATTTTTTTGTACACGTGTCGATTATAATTAGTTATTTAATATGAAAATGCGATACCTTCAAAGATAATTATAATCTACCGGTACAAGACCTATGCCTATTAGTCATTAAGTAAGTTATTACCTGTATTGTGTTTAAGAAACAATCCATTCCGAGTTTACGGATCGTAAAACTAATCTCAGTGATGGTCTTGCACTCTTGTGGCCTATTCTAGCGGATCCATACAAAGTTGAAGTATGAAATTACGTTAATTAATTTTATGTCTACATACATTTTATATATTTTCTACTGTTATTTCAAACAAAATAAGTGTATAAAAATATTAAGATAGCTGGACTCAAATCTGGGCCCGTTGGACACCGTCCCAGCGCTCTGACCACTTAGCATTAGAAACCATTTGTTCTCTCTCTCTTTCTCTCTCTACCTTTTCGATAATTTGAACAACATTGCATTATGTTGCGAGGCTGTCGTGAGACTTGTACAGTCTTATCTTTTATTTCTGGCATTAATGTTTAAATATTACAATACCATCTAGAGATAATTAAATCGTCACAGTAAGAAGCATTTGAAGAAAATAAAGCTGCAAAAACTTGCTACAAATAAAGATTAACGAGAAATCAATCGTAACGTGTCCCTTGGATAAAAGACACGTCCGTACAATCAATTTTAATCTGTGATCAATCCACGTGTCGATTTTTTGTCTCACTCTCGCTTAATACAAAAAAATCACGAGTGGATGAAATAGCAAAGCCAATAAGGCTTGTATAGGTTTTGATGGAGGTGCCATTACAGCCTACTTTCAGAATTAAAGTCCGCTAAAGAAGATTGAACGGTGGTTCTGATCTAAAGACAATGATGTAGGCGAAAACGTTAATAGATTTGATAAAATAATGAGCTTAATCTTTTAGACAGAGTGATAGGATCTTATTTTTTTATTGTTTTCCCCTACATACAACCCCTACATACAATCTCGCACTAATATTACTAGGATTTGACACTAGGTTGAGAAGGTTAAGAAGCTAGTGTCATCATGTGTGTGTCCCCTTTCTATATTCTACCCAATTTTCGAAATATCCGAGTTACCAGAATGAGCGGTAATGGTTATTGTCCAATTGAACTCATGTTTACCATCAGGCGCTGTGCTACTGCTGCACTACGCTGGCCTCAAAATATATTAGTCAAATGTCAACTTTTACTAATGCCTGTCAAAGCAGCTTGTCTCTACTTTCGCTCATTGAAACTAACAACTTTATATATCAATCATAATGACATGTTGTTATTAAGAGCAAATATTTAAATGATTTGTTATAAGAAAAGATTTTAATCTTATGCAATTTGTAGTATGTATAAATTATATATTTTATACGTAAGATTAATTATATTGAGAAAACAGTATCTCTAAATCGGATTTAATGATTATTAAATGATTTTTTTGCTGTATCTAGATAGGCAGAAGGAAACTGGGAACTTAGTGCTAAGATACTTCCGTTCTCCAGTTTCAACCGGATTGACAGAACTTAACGCCGCGCTTTGCCTCTTTACCGAAACGATTGCGATAGAAATATAAAATATTTAATTTTCTCGAGTTGGAATCGAATTATCAACCTGGCGATGGGCTCCTAAAAAATTAAACCATTAAAATACAGAACGTCATCATAATAAATCTTATAAACATAAAAGCCTTTTAGCAAAACAACCATACATTGATTGATTCTTAAAAAGGCAAAGAAATGTATCTTAAAACATTTTCGCCAGATATAATAAGCTGCCTCGTGATTCGAGACTCACGACTTGGGAGACCAAATTTTAATCAGACTCGAGCTACTCACGACTGTATATATTATTTAACTCCTACTAATGTTTGTTCTTACTATTTTGGTTGTTTTAGTAATTTTAGTGGTAAATTAAAAAAAATATGAATACTTGTATATACATATTGCTATATTACTATTATAAAGCTAAAGAATTTGTTTGGTTAAACGTACTTATCCCAGGAACTGCTGGTTTGAACTAGGCTTCCTTCATTAGTAAACTGCTTATAGAGGAAGGCTATAAGCTATATTATATCACGTTAATCGTTTTAATGTAACCCGCTATATCTGCGGTCAGGTATACTTGGGGCAGGTAGAATGCGTATATGCATGTGTCATACACAATGCTTAGCAATTGCCATTTGACCACTGAAGATAGGCTGCAGTAGTAGGTATAATTAGTAGTATAATTTGAAAACACAAACTTCAACTTAAAGTTAGCTCCTTATAACTTAAATTAATTTATCTTAAAAAAAAGGAAAAATAATATTATATTTCTTTATTCTTCGATATTCATATACTATATTGTTTACTTATGTTGCTTCAAAATAGCATTTAAGTATAAAATATCGGGTTCAGTTGTAACCTACAGGCTCGTAACTGTAAACACAACAGTTTGTGGGTTCGACCCTGGAGATGGAAACGGAAGTGTCTTTATGATTCCAGTTTCCCTCTGTCTACCCTGCTATGTGCGTGACTCAGCGTAAAGTTAATAAATAAATTAATAATAATATAAAAACACTATTACTATTGAGACAAATCTTGGCGCAGGTCCACATGTCTGTGACTGATTGTAAACCCGACAGCTTCCGATTTCTCGATGAAATAAAATATTTAATATTTTAATTTTCTCGCTCTGATACCTTGGCAAAGCTTGGCTTTGAATTTCGCCACTCAACACAAAATGCCTCTAGAATTCAGTGCGGAAGGGAAGTGTCTTTAGGTTCTCAGGTTCCCTCTGTCTACTTTATATACAGGATAATAAATGTTTTAACCTAGCTTTACCATTAATCCCGTATGTATAACATACTAATACTAACGTATATTAATAACTAAGAGAGTACTTAACGCCAGCACAAATTAAAACGTCTTTTATGTATTTCTCAGCAACACACAATTAATGTTGAATTATTAAAAATAAAATTACACATAAAAAGTACAAATACTTTATAATTTTGCATATATAGTATATAGTTAGACAGGAAAATTCAACGTCGCTAAGGTTCTAATCAAACAATCAAAATTTCCATACATAATATACGCGGCGCCATACAAATTAAAAGCCCGAGGGCCTAGCTTACCGGCTGTTTTAGCTTGCCTGAGAACTACCAGATGACTATAAAGGATTTATAATTTGTTTGGATATGGTGTTTTAATATGAAATGAGCGTTCTGTTAATTTACTTTTTTATAGCTTCACGCTGTCTCCCGCACGTAGTAGGGGTAGGCAGAGGGAAACTGTAACCGTAGTGTAGGACACTCCGTTCCCCACTTTTGATTAACTTTGAATTTTTATCTTATTACATTACAATAATATCATTAGAAGTAAAGAATTTAACCAAAATCGATGTACTCGTTAATTAAATAGAACGAAATAGCGCTTTACAGATTTGACAAGTAAAACTGAACATACTACATACGGTATATCTTAAAAATTTTACATTCTAGTTAACCTCTAACTATCAAAAAGCAATTTTTAATATATCATTTAATATGTGTATTTTATACTCTTAAAATTTAAAGGTAGTTCAGACCGTAATAGGAAAACGATAAGACAGAAATAAAATAAAATAATCATTAATGAAACAATTAACATTCTTAACAGGACAGGGTGTCCTGTCCTACTTTTCCTCCCGAAATCGAGACACTGAGTTGAATTGAAAATAATTTAAAATATATAATATAATCTCCTGGTATCGAACACACAATCATCTCTCTAATATATCCTCTGTTTTGCAAAATATATACTAAAATATTTATAAGTAAAGGAGAGGCTAAGGGAGAGGGAGACTTCGGTTGATGAATGAGGACTCCTCATGGCATATATGAAAAGGTTGATAAGAGTGGACAAGGTAAGAGAGGTATGAAGAGTCCGTAAAGTTTAGTGCTATAAACTCTTCATACCTCTCTCGCCCCGCTGCCTCAGCTCCCCGCTAGGGATAAATCGTGAAGCTAAAAAAATACGTATAATATTACAATACCGCATCCATAATCTAATTTGGCAGTCACCGACGTTTATTAGCCAAGTCCCTGGAGTGTGGCGGTGTTTTTCCAAGGGGAAGGCGACCTGATATAAAAAATTCACTCGAACCAAAGTAGCCTACACTACCTTGCTATTGGATTTTCTTATCGTTGGGTGTTTTATGAATTATTGATTGTCTATTATTGTGAAAAAGAATGTTTTGTTCTTTTCAATAAATAATAATGTATTTCTTTTTTTATAATTACAGTTTACTACATTTTTGAAGCCAATTGTAGTCGCAGCGGCACAAAGTGTGACTGTAAACTTGAGTGGATGTGGGTTCGATCCCCACTCGAGGAAATTAAATATTTTCTTCGCTCTGCTGTCGAGGGAAAGCGTGACGTTGACCACCATTCTACGCGTAATGCCTCCAGAATTCGGTGACAAGTGAGAAACGGAGTGTCTTAATATATATTTTGTTCCCCCCTGCCTACCCTGTTGTTTGCAATATACAGCGTGAAGCTGCTTTAACTTAGTAAAAATCCCGAGACAGTAGACTTTTTTTAGTATTCTAGTGAAAAATTAAAAAAAAATATGGTGGAATATGCTAGTAGTTGACTGCTCTATGAGCGCTCTCGTTTCAATAGCAATTTAACGGTAAATAATTTCATATATTATATAAACCGTTTTCTAGATTTATTCAAGCAAAATGCAACATTTTACTCTATAACATTTTTGATCTTCACGAAGGAAAATTAAACCTATAGGCAGAATTAACTTAGTGACACCTTTCCGCCCATTTATCTCTATCATTCTACTATAGCTATTAAATCATAGTTAAAAAAATATAAAAGTGGCGAAAGCCAACAATATTATTAATAAGTAAATATTTCTCCACTTAATACTCAAATAAAGGATTTAATAACAAAAAATAACGAAATAACGGCCGTTATAAATTCAAATGTAATTATAACGAAAACGTTTACATAACAACTAATTGCTTGACGGACACTTTGACAGCCTACTGTGCTTATTATCCATGAAATTGATAGTTAAATTGTAGTTTATTTTATTTATAAGGGGTTGTTTTAACATGTGTTAGAGTTAAGCTAAATTAGTTAGATAATGTGTGTCGGTGTGTTATTCGAAAGCCTTATAAGGAAATATTACTCAGTTCTGACATATTTAACGATATAAAACGTTAACTTCATATACTTACTATGTACATAAATTGTGTCAATTTGTATTTAAGAAACAAATGTTTCGTTTTCTTGCTTTATAAAAATGTATTATAAATCAAGAAACTGATGTGAGTTCGATTTCCACTAAGAAAAATAAATATTTAACTCGCTCTGCAAACGAGGCAAAGCGCGGCGTTCTGTTCCACCATTCAACACGCAACACCTCGAGAATTCGACTGAAAGTGGAAACCGGATGTGTTATAATAAGAACAAAGTTCTAACACTAGTCTTCCAGATTAAAACCTCTCAATCAAATACAATAATATAATAAAGAAAGAAAAGTCACTCCGTTAATTTCATAAGATAAATTCAGTAATCAACTCCAACAGCCGCTTCGAGCAGGTACGAGCCGTTTAAATTAATAAAATATGAATTTTGGAATATTTATCGCTGTATCGTATACGGCTATTCAATATTCTGGCACATAACGAGGTACAGGTAAGAGGCGGACCGACGTATTCAATTTACTCGCGTGTTAAAAGCTTTGATTCACTTGTGACTTTGAATATAAAGATAGATCATTATTTGTGATTTACTAATAATACATTATTTGCTTTTATTTATTCATAAAAATATAAAACGTGAAAAAAGATACATTTATTTAATAAATAGTAATAAAAAATAAAAAAGAAACATATTTTATATATCATAAATTTGTCGCCACAAATAGATGCAAATTCGAATTTATGACACAATATAAGCTTCCGTTTAGTATTATATTATAAAGACTGAATTTACGCGACTCGACAGTTATGGGTTCTATCCCCATTCGAGATTGATGATTTCATTGCACAGAAGGAGGAATAAAGAGTGTCTTAACGACAGGTTCCCTGTGCTACATGCGATATACAGCATGAATCTAACAAAATATGTCAATATTAACGAATAATGTGGAAACTTTTAAATACTATTTTCAGTACTGAGAGACTTTATGAATAGGTTATATATCCTACAATTATTATATAAAGCATGTTCTACGTAAAATAAAAATATTAATGAATACTTAACATATTTAAAAAATTTATTCAAAACAAGCTAAGTGGAACACACCGTCTGCAGTTCAGCGAGGCTTTGACAAAGACAGTGTTCGAAGCAATATTAATGAGGCATCAGCACCCATTTCATGTTCTTCCTGACCAAAACATTTTGGTAGTGAACCTTACGTACGTACATATTTAAATAAAAAAATAATTTCTCTACTTTATTGATGAAAAACCTTTTCTATTATTTTTAACTGCCTGCTGATTTATTTCACAATAGTTGTTATAATCATATTGCTTTTAGAGAAAATATACTTAAACAGGGTTTTTTAATATAATATATGTAAAACAAATTATAAGAGGCCAGTCGTGACGTAGGGGCATAAAGGTGCGACCGTAAAGGCAACATTTACACAAGGTTATGGGTTCTACTCCCACTCAAGGAAATGAAATATTTCATATTTCCATTTCTTCGCTCTACTAACTAGGTTAAGCGCGGTGTTGAGTTCCGCCACTCAACAAGTATCATCTAGAATTCTGCGCAAAGTGGGGAACGGAAGCCTCTTAATGGGAACGCAGTAGTCTTAACACTAGGTTCCCAGGTTCCTTCTGCACACCCTAATATAAGCAAAATACAGCGTAAAGCTAAAAAATAATAATAATATAACATAAGCTATATTTAGCTTCTAGTAAAAATGTCACAAGCAAATAAAGTTATTCCCTAGTTGTTAGTAGATAGAAAGGTAGATATTATTCTAAAACTCGTCCTTTAGGCTCGGGGCGTAATCTGGCTGCGATTTTGTGTAATCAACAGCTTTAACTCATGTCAATGGAGTGATAATAATCAGTATTGCGGCACTCGTGACAAATGGTTAAGTTGTAAGAAGTAAGCTTTTGAGTTTCATTTAGTATTCGATTTGAACCTGCACTTATTGGTGTATAAGCCTAGGTATAACGCAGTTAGTTAGTTTCGTTTCAAACAAGTTAATTGTATTTTTATGTAATATAGAAACACAAGTAATAGAAGAATAATCTTCATTATTTGTAAAGTTCATGTACCTACACCTAAATAATGAAGGTCATATACCTAAACAAAAGAATATAACAAAATATGTAGAAAAAAAAACGGATAATATTATAGCATTTCTTTTTACAGGTTTATTTTTAAGACAATTCATTCTTCAATTCTTTTTTTAAATAATTAAGAACACTTAATATCATTTTTGATCTGAAAACCCTTTATATGAGCCTTAACTCGAGTGGTTTATTAGTAACGTCTGAAGTGTGGTGAGGAGTGGTGGAACTCAACGCTGCGTTTTGCTTCGTTACCATAAATTACCACAATTGGCCTCTATATTGTAAATCTAAAAAAAATATTGACCATTACAAAATGCTAGCTTAAACAGAAAAAGCGCTATATGAAATATCTTAAATTATATATAGTTATATAGCTTAACCCCGGCGGCATTTTACTTTACTTTGCAAATTTCAAAATTTCCAATGATAATATAAAGTCAAACAAGTAGTTACGTCGGCACGGCTGCTATTGAGAATTGATTAAATGTTTCGGTAACAATCGGTAGCGGGAATGTCGTGTAAATTTAAACTATTTGTTGTTTCACTACTTGTCTTAATATTGCATTTTTTTAATATACTTTTTATATTTTAATTAACTATTTTATATCTTAATATTCTATTCGGTTGTGGGACTAATTACTATTTTAGGGAATGATTATTTTTACCCTATGGTCATTTTACCACACTGGTCGATGACAAGGTGTTGATTTCAGCCATTCAATATGCAATGTCTCGAAAATTGAGAGACATGGGGGAGTGTCTTAACATAAGATTCCCTCTGCCTACCCTACTACTACGCAGTAAGCGATTTAACTTACATAACAATTAATTTAGTCATTCCCTTCTCTACTTTTAAAAAGTACGGACCGGAGAGTTAAGAACTAGTTTCCCACTCTGCCAGGCGATATAAACCTGTATAAAACAATGTAAATTATCTCATAGCTAGTGTAAAACATAACTAACTCACAATTACATATTTATAGAGCTGAAGAAGATCTTTTGACCACAGCCTAAAGAAATTTTAGCTTTGTCATCATTAACGGCGGCGTTCCTTAACTGGAACGGAGTGTCTGAACACTAGGTTCCTAGGCGGAATACCACGTGAAGTTAGAACTTCCCAGTAGGTGAAAATAGGACTTCGCTCTGTCGAGGCAAAAGCGCGGCGTTGAGCCACTCAACACGCAATGCCTCCAGGATTCGGCGGAAAATGGGGAACAGAATGTCTTAACACTAGGTTCCCTCTGCCTACCCTGCTGCGTGCAGGATACAGCGTGAAGCTGATTTATTTATTTATTCTAAAAGAAAATAGATAAAATGTTTTAAAATAATGAATTTACAAACAATAATTAATATGTGAATATTGACACGACAACATTTTCTAGGCTGTGGCCAGAATCTTTGACTGAATCCTAATGCATGCCATTAGTGAAAGAGTACTGAACTTACAAAGATATTTGGATTGCAAAAATTTTAGCTTCTGCGTACGAGACAAATGCTTTTCAAGCACTTTAGAGAATTTACTCAAATTGTTAAAATGTATGTATGTATGTACGTGTATTATAAAGGTGTAGGTGGTAAAAATATTGCAGTGTGGCGGAGAAAATGTCGATTCGATTCTTCAAGTAATAGAGGAATTGAATTTAAATGAAGATAGAGATTACCATTTCAACGACCAATATCTAAGAAATACAAAAAAAATACTTTATTTGTTCATTCTGCTCTAACCTTCAATATCAGATTAGGCATTAAGCATTAAATCTAGGAATATAAGATTAGGATACTTCATTCCTATTACGTCACTTCCGTTCCGCACTTTCAACTGAATTGTGAAGGCAATGTGTTGCATCAGAAGTCAACATCGTACTTCGCCAAGTAACAAGTTACCAGAGCAAGAAAATTAAAATAGTAAATATTTCATTTCCTCGAGTGGGAGTCGAACCCACAACCTGTCGCATACGCTTATGCCCCAGCTCCACGTAAAGTAACAATAAATAGACATTTATTATTCATTCAGTGACATATAAATGCATGCACTTAGCTATCCCAGACCATATCGTTACAAAACACATTTCTAAAACCTTTCGCCCGTGAAATCTTATAATATACAATAAACAGACGGACAGTGTGTCCTTTCAATAATGTTAGTAGTTTCCGCAAAATATGTTAGCTGTTCATATTATCACAGCCAATAATTTACGGTACATTGCCTTAGCTGGTTTGCTATTGTCCAGATACGGATTTCACACAGAATGTAATGTTGGAATAGAATGTGTAGGTCATTTTACTATAATTATATTAAGTTAGGAAAATTGTATGAACAGTATTTATATATGGGAATACAAAAACAGGAATATAAAGTGTAATGTTTACACCAGTGACGCTTGTTAACTTTACGCCGTATCCCGCGCATAGCAAGGTAGGCAGAGGGAACCTGGGAATCTTGTGTTTAGAAACTTCGTATTTATTAACACACTTACGTTCCCCACTTATTGCCGAATTCTGGATGGTTTGCTCGGTAAGTGGCAGAATTTAATGCCGCTCATTGCCTCTTTACTAAAGCGAGGGAATAGAAATATTCAATATTTAATATTATCGAGTGGCGTCCCATCTGTAGTGTTTATATATCCCGCGAGTGTCTTCAAAATACTTTCAATTTAAATATATATATAAAATAGTTTTAAATTCTAGCACTACAAGCGAACATTAAATGCTACAAATTATAAAATATTACTTTTCACTGATATTGTACATTATGCGGCGTTATATTCCGTCGACAAAGACAGTATATTATTTTAGATTGACATGAATGATTACCAGGTGAAATAAAAAACAAACAACCTAGTGTTTATTCCAAGCTAACTAAATTATTCAGTCTTTCCGTGGTCATATAATATTCTGTATCGATATCCTTATATTTACTTTATACAGTAAACATTGCAAGCCTACTTCGAATATTATTGTCTCTGGTGGCTGAGTAGCTGTAGATAGCTGTTATCGTTATTACTTTTGATTATTAATGAATATGTCTAACATGTTTTATAATAAAGTTATTTCTGTTTTTATTATCTTTAAAGATATTTTGTTTCATATCACTGATAAGAGGGGATTGAGTTTATTTACACTTTATTCTCTCCGCCTTCTCTGATTATACTGATTTCTATCAAAATTTATAACCTTGGTTCTTAATTAAGCCCAAAAATTTTCTGCACTCAGAGATATATGCATACAAATTTATTAATTATTAAAATATTACCTACATTAATCAATATTTAGGTATAGTCATTTACATATCAACTACCTTCAACTACGTATAAGATAACTTTAAAACATCTACATTTTAAATATCTGTTTTAATGAAATTTAAGAACAATAATAAACATAAAATCTAATAAGAAAAGTTCTTCATCATTTGTTTCTTAAATTACCTCTTCTATTAATTATATTTAAAATAACCATTTCATTCTAAAATCCAGTACCAACTAAGAATATTATAATATTACAAACAAAGCTATTTAAATAATTAACTGGACAAAGTAATCTCTTGAGTAGTCTCCTTTCTTTTTCTGTTTTAAGCTCAGTAAATTCTAAGAAGGAATAAAAATAAAATAGCATTTATACTCTATAGGTATCCTGTTACCTCAAAGAAGACATTTTGCACCTAACTACGAGTCGTCTCGTGGGCGGTAGTGACATAAAAACAATCTTGATTTATAAGCTTATAACGTTTAGCTCCACATGTCAATCAATCCGCTAAATGGCGTAACTCAACGCCACACTTTATATTTGTATTACGTTCTTGTGAGTGTAAATTGAACCAACACCAGTCGCGATTTCATTTCATTAGTGTTTTAATTAAATAAAAAAAATGCACGCTGTGTCCCGTATAAGTTATAAAATATCTGTTTTCGTACATAGGAAGAGAAGGAAGCTTCAAAACCTGCTACATTCAATTTTTTACACGTTTTCTAAAATAAGTGTTTATTCTTTTCTAAGTGTGAAATAAAATTAAAATTGTCAAAAATATCTGTTTTCGGCCTAATTAATGTGTAAAAAAATCCTGCTGTTATCTGTTACTATTATTATCTTCTTTTAAAAAGGCGTACAATTTGCATAGACAACATTTGTTCTACAATTTGTTCGCTTAAAGTGCCAATAATTGGTTGGTTTTCTCCAACTTGAAATTCTGAGACTTGGACCATCCCACTATTCTTAAACTCATTCGTGAGCAAATTAAGTTGTAGTGATCTACATCTCTATCTGAATGAAACACTACAATTTCCAGACGTTCTTCAAGATAACGAACTAGAATTTGTTGTATCAACATATTATCAAGTAATATTTATTTAAATTTATATTTCCAGTTCTTCGGCCTGGTGTCGAGGCAAAGCGCGGCGTTGAGTTCCGCCATTTAACACGCAATTCAAACAAAATTCGGCGAAAAGTGAGGAACGGAGGGTCTTAACACTAGGTTCCCTCTGCCTTCCCTGCTGTTTGCGATATAGCATGAAATTAGTTAACTAATAAAGTTGAATAATAATATAAATATATATATATATATATATATATATATATATATATATATATATATAAATAAATATATATATATATATATATATATATATATATATATATATATAAATTGCTACTATTTATGCGGTCGTTTGTCGTGTTTACTTTTCACCTGTCACAGACTGTCAGTGAGCGTTGAAACTATTTTTGATAGTTGATTCTTACTGTAAAATAATTATTTTGTTACTTCACTTAAACTTCATATCAATTTAATTTGAGAATATCCTGACGCAGTGGCATCTAATTGTAAACGCGATGGTTGTGGGTTGATCTCCATGCAGGGCAATTTAATTATTTTCATTTATCCGCTCTGACAAGACGAAGTACGATTTGAAATTCCGCTATTCATCATGCAAAACTTTGTGTAAGGAAACCTTAAAGGACGAAAGAACCTAAAGTCAGGCCATAAGTTTTGTCTGCCTTCCCTGGTATATGCGGTATACAAATGAACCTAAAATAATAATAATTATTATTGGTATAGTTATATTACTGAACTAAAATAGCGACTATAAAGTAATGCAATATGTTTATTTACATAATTTCCAGAAAATGAAATTGTTAGTACAAATGTAGATACTGCGAGGCATTATGCTATAAAAACATCAGTTTAAGACGCAGGTGCTGTATATTTGCCATTTCAAAACCTATGTTCAACATTATATTACATTTCATTGTATTTTATGTATGAACGTTCCTAAGGAATAGTTGTTTTATTAAAATTTTGTACTAGTTTTAGTATTTTGAACTTTAGTATTGACTGCGAGTTGAGATATAAGGCATAATTTAGGATCGTAGAAAAACTTGATAATAGCAGAAAATATATCGTATTCATTCACGTTTCTACCTGCATAGCAAGGTTGACAGAAAAAGGAGAAGGATAAAGCTGTCTCCGTTCTTTACACTCTATTTAAATTCACAATATTATGTTTTAAACATTTTATTAAGTTAATGCGAAAAAATAAAACATTTAAATAATAATTATTATTTAATTAACTATCGCACCTGTAGCATAGCGACATTATACACCAATTATAATATTAAATTCTCTTTGAATTAACATTTTATAATTAAAAGGAGACGTGCCTTTGTAAAATTCATATGTACGTAGCAGACGTCAAGGAGCGACACGCCCGCGCCAGTCGGTTATTACAGTACATTAGCATTTTGCATTAAAAATTGTGAGAATGGAACACCTGTAGTAAATACTAAGGTAGAGTAAGAATATGTTTGTAAGAGTAGACTGTGCAAAGACTTAAATATTCAGCAAGTACGACTATAGTATTATTTTTGTTTGAAGTGAAATATTTTTAACTATGTACATATTTATAGAAGAGGTAATAGGACCTAGTGGAAGTCACTAATTTGAAATGCACTTTAAGTGGTCGAGAATTATAAATACAAGTATACTCTAATCTAAATGTGAACCCACGATTGTTAATTAATCATCTCCAAATAAAATTCTACGTGACCACAATGAAGTAACGGCATCTGTACCAAAATTAGTATTCCAGCTCGAAACATCAGAATGCAAAGCTCGACCAACAATAACTTGGACTCGGTTAAACCAACCGAATGCTCATCTTATACTCGATGGATTAATTAGAATTGTAGATGCCCCTCAGTAAGTCGGCGCGATCCCACCAGTTAACTTCGAATCTCGATATTTAGAGTAAACAATCCTTTTGGAAGATTAAGACGGAATTGAAACGCCGTTGGAATATTAAAAAGGGTTTGTTTCCTCTAAAATGTGGAAATGAAGGAAAGGTTGAATTTCGTTTTGTGGTGTTGTCTTTATTTGTTTACTTTTTGACTGATTGGAATTCTCTTATTTTTGTTTCTTACCTTCACACGGCAGCCTGCAAATAACAGGAAGTTTCCACTCAATTTTGGAGAAGTTGTTGATTCTTGTTAAACGAGAGATGAAATGAAAATAATTCTTTCCCCTGATTGGGATTTGAAGTCACTTTCATCACTTCACGTTTACAGACAAAAGTTATTCCACTGCGCTATTATAGAGTGCACTAGGTTTTTTGCCTGTAAACTCTTACAGATGACTTTAAAATAAAATTCCAGTTTAATCTTCTTATAGTAATTTGATATTGAAGTGATCTAAGTAAAATCATTTATCACTTGCGTATCCAACACATAGTATGTATTTGTATATACAATATACATACATACACACGCGTACATCAAAGTCAAAACTAACAAACTGAGACAAAACATAAACAGGATAACAATAGAACAATAGCTCACGTAGTCTGGCGTCTAACTTGAAAGTTTACATAATACTTGTGAGGATACCCAATATTTGCAAATAAGTCCACATCGGTACTGTACTGTAGCTGGCTGAGAGACGACTTGAGATGTCTCAGATGAAAGATAAACATTTGTTAATGGAGTTTCGATATGTTGTCGTGCTTGTGCTTTGTCAATTATAAATGGTAAATAAATTAATAATTGATGTTAAAGTTTAAAATGTCTTATTTACAATCTGCTTCCATAATTAGAATGTGTTACACGATGCGCCACGTATGAGTAGATGTTAATGATAATTGTTTCTCAGGTAGGATGTTGCAAAGGTGCAAAATAAATTCACCACATTCAGCCATTCATTCAGTGACTTCATAAAGTAAAAAATATTCTCTATTGAAATGTGCTTTTAGAAGCACTTTTTAATTGTCAAATGAACATAAAATTACTACTAATTCGGAAGTTAGTTCTGCCGATACTAGGCGTGCATTGGACTTACTAACAATCACCAAGGCTACCGTATAAAATCTTAAAATGCTTTAAATATTCTGGTCCAGAATACCAACCTAAACTATTTTTATTTCCAATCATCTCTAAATATAGTGGAAAGACTCAAAAATGTCCCATTCCTGAATATATTATACATGCATTTCAGGAAGTCAGGACACAAAATGCACATCCGAGCATCACAGCGTTTCGCGATGCGTTAACACTGCCATTGTCCTACGTATGGGGATGCAAGGCTGGCAATGACGCGCTAGCTTCTGCCTGAAGTATTACTGAAATTTACATAAAAAAACCCCGTTTCTTCAAGCCTTAAATTTTTTTTCCCAAAAAAGTTTGGCATTTCCAATGGAATTTTAGCTATTTTTAATTATATTGAATGTCTCATTGAAAATTATTATTGTTTACAATTTTATATTGTTTGCATAGGAAACCTGTTGTGCGTAGGGGTATTTTCCCTTCCCGTAGATTTCTGAAAAATTCGATAATTCTCCTTCTCGTGTCTATACGCCGTAAAATCTGTTGTGCGTTGTCCGTCTCTCACTTAGCAACGGAAGAGTTAGAGATATACTGTACGCATGTATAGACGACATGTCATCGCATGGTATTCGATCTCACGACTATCCCTACTAGTACAAAGACAACCCTGAACTGCGCCACGAGGGTCTCCAACATATTTGTAAATTCCAATTACCTAAAAACGTAGGCCCATTCAATTCACCGACAGTCGATGAGGATCTCTTTTATACATTCTGCTTTGATATATGTACGAAGAGCATATGGTCTTTAGAAGCTTAGTTAATATTTTTTCTTTTATTAAGGGGTTGGCATTAAGAGTAAATTTCATTTCTTATCTTTTTATTTGGTAGAACATTATTTCTATATATTTTTTTTCTTTTCCCCAATAATATTCTTTTCTAACATGAGAGGGACACAGAGAATCTAGTGACGAGACACTTCAAGTACACTTTCCACCTCAATTTTTGAATTTAACGCCCCGCTTTATTTGTACAAAACAGGGAAATACAATATATTATATGTATAACTCATTCCCCGAGTGAGAATCGAACCCGTAAGCGTCGCATCGGTCAGTACAATAACCAGGATTTGAACTCAATTACACTGTTGTATTATATAAAATGGTATACAGTTCCATAGCTATTACAGCACTCGTGGATACCGTCATTAAGCATTCAATTAAGTAAAACGCAGTGTTTACTGAACACTCAACGGTATTTACCAACACGGCGCTTGTAAAGATACGTACTATTTATGTTGGAAATTGACGATTAGTGTATTATTTATACATATTATATGACTGCATGGTGACGCCATTGTGAAGCAGCGGCACTAGGTCTGATTGTAAACGTGTCGGTTGTGGGTTCCATTTTCACTCAGTGGATTGTGTGTTCAATTCTCAGAATAAATTATATTTTTACTTGTTCGCTTTGGTGCGAGAAAACGAGACAAAGCGCAGCGTTGAGTTTCGCCACTTAACACGCATATTTTTTTTAAATTGCTCTCTCTGTGGACTTTGCTATACAGGAAAAACGTACTTTAATTTATCTAAAATAGGTGGAAAATGAGAAGCGATTTTGGTTCTTCTAAAATATCTCACTTGGCTCTCCTAGGGTATCTCTTTTACCTTTTCCTAGAGGGGGTAAATAAAAATTGCTTCAAATATAACCACTTACGCGAAATGTACCAGACCAAATAAAATACCAATATATATAAGCGAACAGAACAGACATATATACATATATAAAATCAAATTGCACCAGCACAATATTTGGTGATGGAAATTCTAATGCATCACTCATTAAGTATTCAATTAAGTAAAACGTGTTTGACGAACACTCAGCGCCTTATTTACCAGAGAGAAGTACTTGTATGGCTCTACAATGTGATTATAATAGGTTTTGTGCCTTTGAAAGCGTTTTAAGTGTTATTTGTTGATTTGTTTTGTTTAATATGTAACGTGGCGTAGTGAAATAATTTGTTACTGAATATTCGATCGGAGGAACAATTAAATTTAAATTATTTTCTATCAGAAAGAGAAAAATCTCTTTCTGATAGACAAAAAACATTGTTAAGTTTCGCCACTATCCAAAATTATAAATAAAGAGAGGAAAAAAGAGCTTTAACACCAAGCCCTCTGCCTACCTTGTACTGCAGAAAAAAAAATGATAGCTTAGATTTTGTAATCATGAACTTTTCGATTTACAGAAATAACATATTTATCAACAATTCATTTTCATTGTTTCTTTGACAAGATAACAAAATGAATGTACATTGTCAACTAAAATAAGTTTACGTAACAACTATAGAAATGGTTTAGACTGTATAAATAAATGGAACGTATTATCTCAAGCTGATCTCAGCGCCGATATGCTTGGAGACGCATCTATCAGGTTGCGTTAGCGTGGTATAAGGTGAAAAGCGATTTATGTTTTTTTTTATTTTTATTTGCTGATCTAATTTCCGCATACTTGCTATTAATAAAGTGTATAGACAGAGAAAAGCAGAGTTTTAAGAATTGCCCGAATCGGTGAAAGCGGCCTCAATATTTAAATTATATAGAAAAAAATGGACAGACAGACGTTTCTGGACTTTAAAGTGGATATAGACGCGTTTGAATATGCCAATCGCAAGAGCTTAAACGTATTTTTTGCTTTTTCTTACTTTATAAATACTTATAAAAATATATACTCGTACTTTTAAAATAAAATAATGAAGTGACAAAGCACTCCAGTGTATGTTATAAGTCAGTCCAAAGTCGGGACAAGGCAATAATAACTGTTTGTGTGTATCTTGCACATAAAACGGAAGGCTGAGAGAATCTAAGAACATAGTTTTAAGGCGCTTTGCCTCCTACCCTGGTGAGGAAATAATAATATAATATAATGGTGTGGTGTCGTGGGACACCAGGTAGGAACGAAGTTCCTTCGGCTAATGTAGAATCGACACAAATTGCAAAAAAAGTCGTGCTCATTTTTATGTAGGTTTTCTTGATTTTTCTCTTAAATTTTGCTTATTAGTTTTTATTTAAGTACAGGTATTTAGGAAATTCAGTATTTTAGGAAATAATAAATTACTTAAAATAAAAAAACATCATAATTCAAATTATCAACTAAAAAAAGAAAGAGGGAGAAAGAGAAAGGTATTATACACTACTCGTCTGTGTATGCGACTGTCGCGCCTGCGCACGTCTCATTTAACGGTTTTTTTCCACTCATTTTTCTTACGGTTTTACTATCACATTTTTTTCAGTTCGGTCACGCAGCGAAATCCCTATCCCTTCCAAGCCTGCCGTAAGGAACTTCGTTCCAAAAAATATTTTGTTTCTCCGACTTGGAATCGAACCCACACCTTGTCTCATTTACAGTCACAGGCTAGAACCTCTCCGCCACGACTTAAATTACGTAACGTTTACGCTTCAGCTTATATTGTGGACCATTTTCTGAATTATAAACCTTGAAACGTACTTCATGTGTACTGGCATCGACAACAAATGAATTCGTGATTCAGTTTAAATGACTATTAATTTGTAAACGGATGTTCTTATGTAAAATAGACTCAAGTCTGGATTGAATTTTAAGAAAATTTCAATTAGTTACAAATTACGTCATGGTGCAAATATTGTCTAAGCATACAACATAATGTAAAATGGTATAATTTATAATGGTATAAATTACTCTCTTTCTGTACTTTACGTTGCAATCCATAATATAGCTAGGTAGACAGAGTGAACACAGTGCTCAAAAATGGAGTATCTTAACATTCCATTTTTGAGACATTACACTTTGATTGGCAGAACTCAAAGCTACGTATAGTCTTGCTACCAGTGTAAGGAAATAAAAATAATAAATTACTCTGAGTGGTGTCGAACTCACAACCATCACACAATCGTAATCTTTGCCACTACCCCAAGACGAACTAAGTGTATAAAATATACATATAATATAAAAACATCCAAAATTATTTTCTTAAACTAGTTTATGAGTTATATTGTTCTATTTCTGTCCATTCATCCCTCATTACCGTGACATTCTTCCACGTGTTTTTACTTAAACTAAAAACGTATTTTATATGCAGTATAATTGGGAAAGGAGACTTAATGATCCATGTGTTTGTAATTTTGTTAGTCTTATTTAGTTAGACGATACTTTGTCAGTTAATACGGTAGGAATAATTATTTTAGTAATTTTCTTCGTTGCCTGCTGCATATTATGATGTAGGCAGACGGAATCTAGTGTTAAAACTCTCCGTTCCCCGCTTTCCGCCCAATTTTTAAAACGTTTCGTGATGAGTGGCGAAAATCAACGCCGCGCTTTGCCTTACTAGAGATAATTAATTCCTTCAATCCAGTAAATAAGTTTAAAATAACGACTTCCGTTACAATAAGT
Source organism: Heliconius melpomene rosina (assembly GCF_056956725.1). Taxonomy (NCBI): domain Eukaryota; kingdom Metazoa; phylum Arthropoda; class Insecta; order Lepidoptera; family Nymphalidae; genus Heliconius; species Heliconius melpomene. The sequence goes on along the minus strand of NC_140401.1, from coordinate 959,863 downwards.
TTAAAATAACGACTGATACACAAGGCACAGACAAAATATTGGCATTTCAAATTTTAATTATGGTAAGAAGGTAGGTTAGGAAGTGTAACGGATCACATAGAGATATTCTCCGTTTTATGTATTAAAGCAAAACAAACGTCTATACAATCGACAAATAAAGTTGCGAACGAGAATATAGTTTAAGATACAGTAAAAATATTGTATCCTAGTATACAATAAATAAAAAAGCTATTATACATACAAATTAAAAAAAAACAACAAATAAAATGAGTGAATCACTGCTTCCCCTCCAGTATCTACATTTGTTGCTTAAACTACAAGGGCTGTTCAGACAGATGTCACTTTCACGACACCGGCTCGTTGGAGCGCTGCCAGAGTCAAAAAATGCCTTTCCTCTAAAGAAACTCACAGGGTGAAATACTTTTTTTTATATCATGCTAATTTAAACTGGCATGAATATTTTTAAAAGACAATGTAAAATTGGGAACGCTAAGTTTTTTTTCTTTTGGGTATTTGAGGCCGTTGTGACGCAGTAGTCTGATTTTAAACGCCATGTTTGTGAGTTTGATATCTTCTCGGCATTATATTACTTATAATATTTTATTTCCTCGCTCTGGAAGACAAACCACGGCGTTGAGTTTCGTTTTTTTGCATTTTGCTAAATAATGTGGGGAATCGAATATCTATCCGTAACATTAAGTTCCTTCTGCTTACGTTCCTGCTGTTATATGAAATAAAGTATGAGGATGTATTTGTTTTTACTGAGGTATTCCTATATTGAAAAACTAATATCATTTTAATACATTTTACTCTAGTCTTATCAAACAGTATATTTGTTACGTTCTGTTACTGGTCAGTATAAGTTTTTAATAATACAAGAACGTCGACCCCAATATTAAGATTCTAAAAACTTCACATTTTTGATTGGTACTAACAAAATAAAATTGTAACAACCATTATTAAAACAAACAAATTGAACCATCACATTGTTCCATTTTACTTTCAATACAGAAAACATGAATAGCAATCATATAAAACATGTTCCAGTACTCTACAGAGTTTCTAAACCAGATTTCTATACGCTATCTCTACAATAGAGTATCACAGTTAAAAAGCATCAAAAGAAAATTTCTTCGCTTAGAAAACAATAATGGCATTGTAAGCAATTTAGGTTAGCATAGTTCACTCAACTCGACCGAGATCCTGCGGGATGGGTATACGAACACTAAATCCACTGTCATCGCTCTACAAAACATTTTCATCTAATATTCATATTTCATTGCTTTTTTTCATATGAAAATACTAACCATCGTTCATTTTAAGCTGTCAATGTATCTAAAAAACTAGTTAACTTCTTATCTATATAGCCTCGAAGTAAGGGAAAAAGAAATCCGATACGACAAAACTTCATGTGGCCCGAACAAATAATAATTTGAAGTGACTATTGACTATTTGTTCTCTATATATTTTTTGCATTGTATAGAATTTCAGATTTCAATAGCTAAAAATGTTGAAGAGATTGAAAAGAGTTCATATTACAGGTGAAAAAAAATTGATTGATCTTCAATATAGGTATAGGCTTATACATATCTATATAGCGTTAGCTCGGTGAGTGTAAGCCTGTTAAATCCGTTTTTTGTCGCTATGTGCTCGTACATTTTTATACCATTCGAAAGTGAATATAAATATTTCTATTCAATGAAACGAAATATTTAATATTTTCATTCCGTCGCTCTGGTAACGAGGCAAAACTAGGCGTTGAGTTTAGTTACTCAACACGCAATGCCTCCAGAATTCGGGGACAAGTGCGGCGTTCTTTGGAGGATTTGAAGTAAAATAGGAAATAAAAGGAAAAAATTAAAAAAAAAATGTTTTATTCTAAGTATTCACGTTGATTTTCTTTTAGTTGCACGCTTTATCCCGCATATGGTAGGTTAGGACGAAGAAATCTAGTGATAAGATACATCGTTCTACCGATTTTAGTCACACTTTGTGCCCCTGTGCCACGGCTGGCTTCATACATACATAATACTTTTTCCTTATTCTTCATATCCGGTCTACAACCAAGACTATTACGATAATAAATGTGCAAACAAAAGAAAAAAAAATGTACTGAAACACCAGTCGCCTTGCCTCGTGTCAACAATTTGCTTTAATTAAGATCCTCTCCTGATGCGGGCTTTAAAAGACAATAATGAATGCTCAAACCATTATTTACAATAATATACTTTATATATAAAGAAAAAATACTGCGAATTTCTTGGAACATCGTGTATATATAATAGTTGTGGGTTCGACTGTCTTCGGGTGGGTCTTAAAGTCCATGCAAACGAACCTGACCTGGCTGTAACTAGTTTAAAAGAAACAAAGAGGCGGCCATGGCGCAGTAATACGACGTGCGATGGTTATATATTCGATTCCTACTCGGTAGAATGAATTTTAATATTATTATTTTCCTCGCTATAAAACATGAGAAAATGTGGCAATGAGCTCTGAAACTCAACACGCAAAGTGGGGAACGAAGTGTGTTAACACTAGGTTCCCTCTGCCTATCCTGCTTTAAGCGATATACATTACTTGTGTGATCACCGTCACCGTAGATCACTTGAATAATGTGTTAATAGTCGAAATATAATATGTATATAAAAATATTTTTAGAAGCTTTCCCAAAATACGTGTATGTTATTTTAATACAAAAAATAACATTCTGTATAACTTTATTTTGTGATGCGAGGATGCATGGCAGGATTACAATTTTAAAATCCCTTTTTGTGAAACCTATATTTTGTTATATTTATTTTAACAACATTTTTGTTTAAATTGTATTTCACGTTTTATATACTGCCTCATGATGGCATAGTGGATGAGTGTATATGCAACGGGTTTATCAGTATGTTAATATCATTTTTGATATTAAGAGATTACTTTTGTGACACATTACGTGTAGAGTGGTGGAACTCAATGTGGTGCTTTGTCCGTTACAAAAGCGAGAAAACCAAAATGTAAAATATTTAATTTCCGTAAGGGGGAATCGAATCTACAACCGAAGTCGTACCGTGAATGTAAAATAATGAAATAAAAGTTAAGAAGAGGAAGTCCTCCTCAAACAAATTGGTAACTCACGATCATTAAACCTGCAGAGTAATTGAAGACAGATGGTGTAACACCGGGCTCTAATTACGAAAGAAATATGTATGACTATACCTAATTAATATAAATAGGCCACGTGTGCTCATCCTATATCCTATATATCTTATAAAACAAAGTCGCTTTTCGTGTGTTTCGCAAAGTTGTTTCTAACTCGTCTTCTTCTAAACCACCCAACGGATTTTGATGCGGTCTTCACCATTAAGTCGGGTGTTTTTCGTAGAAGGTTTATATATAGTTTATTATTTGTACATTCTTATGTAAATTAACATAAATACGATAAATGTGTATAAAGTCCTACCCGTTGAGACACTTTCGCGCATGCGCTGCTTTAATGGTAAGTACTACATGAAAAAAATGTACTGGAGTATTGTTCCTTTTAATAAGATCTACAAAAAAGTCCGCGAGAGCATATTCGTATCTTTTAAGAATAACGTGTAGTGATCATTTTTCTGTCTAAAAATAATAATTTCAATATATTTTTTATTGTAAGGGATATGTTTCTATAATGATATTAATCCTTATTCTTTAAAATACTTTATTAATTTTCTACGTTAAACGAAGATAAAATTTGCTTTTTACAATATTTCGAAATTGCGAATAGTTTTACAGAAAAACGCATTTAATTGTTGACACATCACGCCGTTGACACATCAGCTGTATGTTACTCAAGTTTCACTTATCCCTTACTCTCAGCATATAAATAAGTACATTAGTTACGTTGGCCATTTAATGTAGACCAAAACTGTCTTTTACTGTTTTTCATTTTAATTAGTACTTTAGTAGTTGTTACAATATCAAAAAAATCCTTGCTGCGAAACGGCTCGCCACTCGCCATGCGTCCGCCGCGCCCGCCTACCTTACACGCATCGGTGGTTCAGTGGTAGAATGCTCGCCTGCCACGCGGGCGGCCCGGATTCGATTCCCGGCCCATGCATTCTTTTTAATTTTCCTCACAGGCAGCCACGTCGTGCTTGCTTTTCATCAGGGACAGAATACCCCCTTCAGCATTAACCACAAGCTCGAAAAAAAACCCGCCTGCCTTTATAGCAACGAAGATTTAGTTAGATGCGTTTGCACGTATCGGATAATTGGAGTTGAATGTAATATTTAAGCGCGATATATTTGGTTTCACATTTTTTGTAGTACTTATTAGTAGGTAGGTTTTTGTTTATAATTTCTTCCGTTTAAAAATAGTAATTTAACTATCTAAAAATAGTCATTTAAATATATTTTAATAAGTACTTGAAAAGATTAGTAGCACAGATTTAAAATTACGGTACCTACTAAAAATTCCTTGCTGTGTAAAACAATTGGAAAATCCTTATTGAAACTACAAAAATGGGGGTTGCATTGGGGTTTAATTCATTTTCACATTATCTTAAGTGCTCTGCAAACATACATTACATGAATAATCCAGTAGTTAAAGCGGGCGAAGCCGCAAGAGGGTCGCTAGTTACTTTATATTTTATATATTTTTTTCTTACGTCTTTGCATTTTGTGGATTGGTAATAATGTTATAGAAAGAAAATGCTTTAGTTATATAGCTTCTCTCTGTCACTATCACTTCGTTCCCACTTTTCGCCGAATTTTAGTTGTGTGTTGCTTAATAATTTACTCCTCCGTACCGCGAAAGTCCTCTTTACCTTTATTCTTCCTTTTGTAAAATACATAAATAAACAACAGTAAAATCTTAAACATATTTACATCTCACACAAAAAGGTTCCATAAAATATTTCCAAAAAAAAAAAAATGCAGAAATGATTGAGAAAACTCAATAGCCGACAACATGCAAAGTCACTCTAATGCTATACGAGGTACGGTCAAAATGAAATACGATGGAGTTTCATCACAGCGTGAGTGCAATTTCGCAGTCAATGTTCAGCCATTTTCATTTCGTTCAGGTGTGAAGTGTATTTTTAGGGGAATATTCTCCGTAGTTTTTTTGATCGAAGATCGGTTGATGTGTATTTTGGAGAGGGTTAATGGGGTTAGTTTTTTTAATTACTTATAGGTTATTACTTGGTAATATGAGAATGAATGAGGAAAAGAGAGAGTGTATATTTCCTTTAGAATGAGCTGGCTAAACTTTAGAGATTTCGAAGTTAATAAAAAATTTTTTATACTTTTTCCGACTATAATTTAAAGAGATATAATCTGTACCTTTATCCTATTTTTTTCAATATGACTCTATACAAAGCTAGAGCTCAACGCCGCAATATGTCCAACAGAGTGTTAACAGACAGCCGCGCTACGATTGCCTCCTTTTATATTGATAAAATCACAATTAACTTGTGATAATTAACAATATACAATACAAGATACATACAACTAACCATGCTTTTCAACTAGAACCTTAAAATCCCTGCAAAATGTCTTCAGAGACCAAGATCAACAAGATTAATGACATTAGTACCGAGACAAAAGAACAAGGAGTCTAGGAGCTCTCTGTAGTTTGCTATAAATCTTGGTGCCAATAAATGGCCAGCTCTGTGTCCCGAAAGGCGGTACAATTAGAGATCTGAGATTAAATTGAGTCTATCCATTTGTGGTATTGATCTATATTGTATGTGTAAAATATGATTATTAATATGAATCCAGTCGTGACGTAGACGCACAAGCGTGTGTTCGTAACCGCGACAGGTTGTGGGTTCGTTTCTCACGAAAACGAAATTATTATTTTCTTTATTATTTATTTATTTTATTTTAATACTTTATTGATATTAATTAACTAAAACACAAAACAAAAAAGCAAATATAAATTAACTTAAACAAAAACAGAAACTCTCTTATCAAGCTACGTCGAAATTAACATATGAATATTTTCATAAATACAATTTGAACCTACAAGTATCAACCGTAATCGAACAAGTCTTAACTATTTCACAATTTTATCTTAATAAATAGCACTAGAGTCCACAAACGTCAGATCAAAAAAAAATGAGAGCTAAGTTCACTTTCTTGTGTGTAAATACTCGAGCGCGCTCAGAAATCGACAGAGAATAAAGATACTACGATAGAAGGCTAATTGAATTAATTTATATTCACAAAGCTTCGATGCACTTCCTAAGTTAATAGATCTTTTATCAACAATTTGTTTAAATTAATTGGTTGGTTTTTATTTTTAAAGTTCCTTAGTATATTTTCTTAATTAATTTTGTTATCTCTGTCCATATATAGTATAATATGCAAAAAAAGATCCGGAAGCTCCGTTGAGACATTACGTTCCATAATTTATGGAACATTGTGTTTTGAGTGGCGGATCTCAACGCTGTATTTGCCAAGTCTCGTAAATAAATATTAAAAGAAAACAATAGTACACAATAGAAAATAATTAAAATGACTGAAGATAAATAATATTGTTTCATTAAATTATATTATAGTTCCTTAAATGACTTTCTGTCTTATAAATAAAAAGCTCGTTTCAACGTAAACTATACTCAACTACTCACACAGCTGCATAGAGCGCTGTTAGAGTCGTTAGACCATAATATTTGGTAGCGGCGGACTTCCGAGACAGACGTGTCTTAGAAGTGAATGATATGCGACGAATATGGAATATCGATATTAATGATATAAAACATTCGATTTAAATAAATATTTTGAGAAATAGTAAATGCCAGTTAAAATTTATACGGTGGCCTTGTACGGCGCAGAATGCAATTTTTTTGCATGTACGTTCCTTGAGGATTGTAGGGAATTTAAGAGAGGATTTCTTGAAATTCTTATTTGAAATGGAAAAAATAGGATTTTATGTTCATATATATGAAGTTGTGGGCCCCCACTGATAAACCATATTTAAAATTGTTTTAATTGTTGTGTTTGCTTCTAAGGAAAAATACAAGTAAAAACAAGAATTAAATATTGAATATTATCGATATGTCATTCGAAGCGACACTAAACTAGAATGTTAGCAGGATATGTGGCGGTGCTCTTGAGGTAATTGCCGTGTTTCGTACTGCATCCGTCTCTACTTATTCTAAGAGGCAGAAACGTTTTCACTGCTTTATCGTCTTAAGTATAAAGTTATGTATTATTTTATTTCTTATTTTAACTTGGAAAAGACAAGGCAAATGAACGTCGAAAAAAAAATAGTGTAGGGACTTATCACTTTCTTTCACTGAATCGGAAAAGTGAATATTATTGATTACTTAGAGTAGTCCAAATGAAACGACGATAATGTTTATACCTAATAAATAATTATAATAAATAAAAAAAAACAAAATTCAGAATAAGGCACCAAAGCTTCGAATTTCTCACGTCACTGAATTTAATGAATAAGACTCGATGCGACCGACGACGACCACTTGGTGCTACACAGGTGCTAATTACAATTGTTCTGTCACTATATATGTAGGTAGAGTCACTATAACTAAAACATCTTAATTATTTGTTTTTTTTAGGTTCACGCTGTATCCCGCAGACAGCAGCGTAGGCAAAGGTAAATGAGCAATTGTTAAGACACTTCATTCCCCATTTTTCGCTGAATTCTGAAAGCATTGCGTGTTGAGTAGCGGTACTCAACGCCGCGTTTTGTCTCTACACCAAAGCGAATAAAATGGAAATATTAGGTATATCGTTCCCTCGAGTGGGAATAGAACCCACAACCTGTCGCGCTTTCAGTCACTCTTTGTGCCAATGCGCAACAACTGGTAAGGAATTAAAATAACTGAACACCCTGTAATATTTCTACAAGGAAAACCTTTTTTCTTAAGCTCCGGATTACCTAAAGCTTTTGAATATTACATGATATATAAAATAAAATACAGGGTTATTGGAGGATTCGTATAAAGCGTTCCGGTTCAGCGAGTGAGATGCGATATTGAAGTGAACGATATCAATTTCGTTATTGATAACATTTCAAATATAATGTGCCTACAAGTAAACTACGTAACAGAGAATTGGTTCTTAAATAATAAATATATTTATTCGATGTAACGTCATTTGAGCCAAAATGTAGAGTGGAAAATGTAGGTACGTCATACAAAAGTATTTAAAGATAAATATTTTTTATTGAAATGGAGACACTGATAAAGCGTTAGAGTTACTTTCTTTTGTGTGAGCCCTGTAACTATCAGATTTCAACTCACGACCATTGAAAATAGTAACTTCTCATCAGTTACTATTTCTCTATCTTTCGTATTAAATAAGATCAAATAAGTGAAAATTGAACGTTTCTGATTCCTCTTATTTCAGCACGTAAGGCATCCAATTCTTAATTTTTCTAGCTTTACGCTGTATACCACGAATAGTCTTAAAATACTTCGTTCTTCTCTTCCCGCCTCATTTTCTACATATTGTATATTGGTAGGATAAATATAGTGGCGTAAGTCAACACTGGGCTTTGTTTTCTTACCAGAGCGAGGAGATGAAAATATTTCATTCCTCCGAGTGGAAATTGAATTCACAACCGTTACATTTACAAATACGCGCTGTTCCACTGCACCACGACGGTCGCAATGAACCCTTAATTCATTATTATATTTCTTTCTTAAGCGTAAATTATTCTTGTAAAGCAAGAAAGTTTTATAGATCTTATTGTTATAAAGATAAAGACTAAAATTCAGCATATTTTTTGCTTATATAGATTTCAAATTAGTCCATTTTGTACTTTAAGATTTAGGAAATACAATTCATTATTGTGCACTAAAAAAAGTAAAATATTATGTAAGAAAATTTGATACAAATTCGAAGTATGTATATTTTTTTCATTTCGCAGAACGCCAGAGTTATGCTAAACCAATACAAAAATATTGGTTCGAGATAAAAACGTGATTTATCTACAGTCCGCTGCATTAGAAATTGCTTTGTAAATGTTTGTAATTTGTTTTGATTCATTCGATTTGGTTTTCCTGTATTATGTATTATTCAATTTATTTGTAGAGTGGTGAAAATGTCAGTTTTCTTTCTTTCTCTTTTCCGTTCAACGCTGTATTCCGCGTATACCAGAGTACGCAGAACCTAGTGTTAAGACACTCCGTTCCTCAATTTCCGCCGAATATTTGAGGCGTTGCGTGTTGAGTGATGGAAGTCAACGCCTATCTCGTTACCTCGTTAAAAACATGTCATTGCCTCGAGTGGAAACTGAACCCATAACATTTACAGTTTACTTTTTTATTACTTGTTATTGAATTTTATCTTCACAGTATACCCCGCAATTAACAGGGTCGGCAGAGAGCGGGTTAGGCGTCTTAGTAATAGGTTCCCAGGTTCCCTTTGCCTACCTCGCTACGTGCGGGACACAGCGTGAAACTAAAAAAAATACACAATCCGCACAAAACAAAGAAATAAGAAACGTTATTAGAACAGGAAAGGCAAAGTCCCAACAATCTCTGGTCGCCGGCTCCAGAGGTAATCATTTAATTAGGTGCAACAGAATTAAAGAGTTATCCCGGATTAGAGTTACAGTCGGTCGCTTTATTTATTACTATTTTGTTCTTATTTCCCTTTGCGAATTGGTTTTGTGAATGTTCTTTTTTGTTTTCTTTGTATTTTCCTTTTTTTGGATGAAAATGTTAGTATTTAAATGGTCGCTTCTAAGATGGACGAGCAATATGACACGTGTCGGTTGTGGGTGTGATGCGTTATCGAAGAAATAATTATATTTAATTTTCATTTCACTATTCTATTATGAATTGTATTGATTTCATACAGAATTTCTTACTGTTGAAATAATTTTATTTGAGCCATTTAACGACAGGTAACTAAGCCACATGCTTAATATATCTAACTATTGTTTATTTGATATAAATTGTTGTAGAAAGTGTTGTACATTTTATACGATATTATTGTTTTTTCACAGTTATTAAAAAAAAATGTCAACGCTATGAAATATACAAGACTTTTTATTTTTACCAACGGTTTTCCTAAAATCACATATTGATTTTTTTTATTAAAAACTGTATGGAAAACTTAAGTTTGACAGACATGTGTGACCTGAAAAAAACAGATCCCTGCAGATTTCAGCAATGGGATCTCGACCTATAAGCATAGAACCCACGACCATCACGTTCATAATCAACTTCACTCTGCGCCACGAAGGCCTAATCTCCAAATACATATTAATAAAACGGAATATAAGAAAAAAACCTATCCCTCCAAACAAAAAGTCCACCGCAAATGTGATGTCAATCACCTAACTAATTGAATGAATGCTTGATTGGGTTTCCATCCACTGTCCCTTTCCTAGGGGAAATGAATAGTTTCCTGCTACGTCGACCATTGATATTTATAAATGAAAGTACTATTTACGTATTTTATATATAGGTTTATATATATATATGTCTTTTTTTAGGCTCACGCTGTGTGTAGGGTAGGCAGAGGGAACCTGGGAACCTATGTAAAGTGACTCCGTTCCCATTAAGACACTCGCGTTTCCCACTCTCTTCTTTATTTTTCACTTATTAAATATTTCATTTCCTCGAGTGCACAACGAACCCACAACCTATCGCTCTTGCAGTCACATGCTTCTGCCCCTGCGCCTCGACTGGTCTACACTGGCGACATCTATTTTACTTACAATATTTTACCAAATTAATATAACCGAACAGAACAGTCTAGGATAATGCAAAATATACATGTATGTATATAAAATTCTATCTCCAACATTTCTCGAAAACCCTTTTTAAGAAGAAAAAACATTTAGGGACTCAATTTGAACCGTGTCAACGTCGTTTCAAAAGAACACGGGGAGGTAGACAAGTGGGCTTGTCCTACAGCGGTTAATTTATTTACTCTGAAGAAGACCCGGCTACTTTTACTTTGAAAACACTCCAGGGTACTCAAAACACCACTGTAGTAGAATTGTAATGTAGTGTTGGAACGATGACTGTGGGTTTGATATATATATTTATTATTTGGTATAATATACTTCTATATACATAGGTATAAAAAAATCAGCTTCAATTTGTTTCCCGCGTAGCAAGATAGCAAAACAGAACCCAGTGTTAACAGTGTCTAAGAAAGTAGTGAAAGTATTGTTTGTCATTTTACCCACTCTCCGACCAACTTTTGAGGTGTTAATGCTTAAGGCTTCTTTTCTGCTTCAAAATTTATTAAAGGTTAAGCACGGGTAAGTGTTGAAACATCAAATTCTGTCTGCCTTTTTACAATTAAATATGGAATTTATAAACATTTATATAATAGTTGAGGGGCCTGTTACAATTTAGAGGAATGCTTATATTTCAAATACTTCTCTCCAATATTGTTAGACATAACGCGGTGCTAAATACAACATGAAGTGTCTTAAAAAACGCACAATGTCTTATAATAAAATTTCAATCCAAAAATATATATAGATAATAATAAATATACATTCAATCTAAAAGAAGCATACCTACCCTTTTTTCTCTTAACAACTTGGGGTCAAAAAACACGGTACAAAATAGGGATATTCGATAGCGGTTAATTTATTTACTCGCAGGTCTCCAAGCAATTGACCGGAATATCTTCGTTTGGAAGTCCAAGTAGTTTGAAAGGGATGTTTTTCTTCAATATATCTAGGGTAGTATTGAAAATTGATATAATTTATATATATTCTTATGTATTATTAATTTGAGTTTATTAGATCTGGGTAGTGATTATATAGAGATGTTATGGCGCAGTGGCGTAGAGTCTACGTGTAAACGAGACGGTTGTGGGTTCAATTCCGAGTCGTAGGGACGAATTATTTTCATTTTCTCGCTCTAGTGCCCCAAAAATTCGACGGAATGTGGGGAACGGAAGTGTCGCAACACTAGATGCTCTGTTTCCCTCTGCCTAACCTGCTATGTGCATACAATTTGGGATACATTATGAACCTAAGCACATGGGTGCAAGGTGGGGAACAGAGAGTTTTCCATTCTTAAAACATATGCCACCCTGTCACTTTAGAAGAATATATGGTATAATTGTATACATTTATGTGAAGATAACAAATTATTGACACTATAACCATTAATTACATACTGACCCGGTATCGTTTTGTAGTAAAGGGTATTTTTAATGAAATTACTTTAACTTGAGTGTAACAAGCTTTTATTCTTGTAACCCATTTTAGTAATACTCTTTGCCTCGTTAGTGACTTCATAGGGCTTCTTGTTAAAAGTTTAACTTACGTGCATTGTTTTCTAAGATATTTCCCTTATCATCTTTTCATCTTTTCATCTTTTACATCTTTTACATCGAAAATACATTTTCATTTTTTTTGTTTTTTTTCCTTCACGTTGTATCTTGGAAACTTTGGAAACTAGTGTTAAGACACTCCATTCCCAATAAAACGTTTCCATTGCCGACCTACCGCCGAATTCTGAAGGCATTGTATGCTGAGTTGCAGAACGTTAGTTAAGCTAAGCTTGCTATTTTAAAAAAACATTAAATTTCTAGCAATCTACAAAAAACGTGAATTTCAAAAGCTTATATTAAAAAAATAATGTATATAATATCATTGTTATAGGCTCCTGAAAAAGAAAAACGAAATAAATACTAACAGTTAATTCTCTCGGGACAATACCAGTGATTGAATTAGTTTAGTAACTGGTGTAGTTTTGCGGTTCTCTTTATTGGTTGTAGGTATAAATATTTTTCTTTGAGCTTCCTCTTGAATTATTATTTTTAACTTCGCGTAAAGTATTCACGTAGCAGGGCAGGCAAGGGGAACCTGGTGTTAAGATACTCCGCTTCTCATTCAGACATTTTTCTTCACCACTTTCTAAAATATTAAATATTTCATTTCTCAGAGTGGAATCGAATTCACAGTCGCGCTTACAGTTGCACGCTTATGCAAGTGCGTCACAACATTCTCAATTATTATTTTTCCCAGCTTCACTATTTATTCCGCGGCGCAAGGTGACCTAGTAAGCCTAGTGTTAAGACACTCAATTTTCCACAACCGTTACAAATATACGTTTTCCCAGGGACTCAAGTCAAAAACCAAACCAATTATCGAAAATATTTCTAATAAACTATTTCAACAATGAATGCACCTTAGTTTAGACACGAAAACTGAAACCTTGTATCGTAAGTTATTAATATGAATACCCGAAAACAAGGATATAAAGTCCAAATTTCAAACCGCATACGTTTGAATGTCCATTTGTATTCGCCAAGCCTCTTGTAACGTGACCTGCATAATTGTTTTCTATCCGAGAAATTATTTCATTGAATACTCACTCTTAATTAAAGTACATAAAGGTGCATATCGCTTGAAAGTTGATGCTAATCTTGTTGTAAACTGAATGGTATAGCTTTATCTGTTCAGGTGAATTTTGGCCATGTTTTTCTAAGGCAGTTCCGCTTTTTAGCTCGTGTCTTTCCAGTTTTTGGTAGCTTTTAGATTTTTAAGGTTAATTGGAAATTCGTATCTACACTATGGGCATGAGTGTTGCCATATATGGAGGTTTATTTTTTTTATTACCTTTGGACAGATTATAAAATAGGTTTTTAAACAGCTTATCTTACGTATGTATAAATTTAGGTCAAATCTAGCTAAAATTAAAATTATGCATCAATTTTTTTATCATTTTATAATTTTTAGATAAAAACTAATAAAACATCAATTTCTTGCCACATAGCAAAATGAGCGAGTAAATAAAAATAATTCACTCCCCGAGTGGGAATCGAACCCACAAAAACCATCACGTGTACAGCCTCATTAATGCTTTGAACTTATACCGCTTAATTACGTCAGGTAATTTTATAATGTCGTATCTGTTTAACTATCCCACGAACAAAGTAAAGATAGTGATGTAACCTATTTAGGTGTTTTAGGAGATAAGAGTGTTTTGTAAATGATGAAATGTATAACAAATGTTTGTGATGTCGCTTGAGTAATTTAATAAAGATTTTATAATAATCATCTTTGAGACCATCAGTGGTGCTGTCGGACGGATACCGACCGCTACGGGTGTGGGTTCGATCCTCACTTGGAGAAATGAATTATGAAATGAAAAGTGGATTGTCTTGACAATATCGACAGTGTAATGTGCTATGCAAGACAAATAAAATTCCAAATGAGAAGACATGCCTGCTATAATGAGAGCATCATTGAACTAATTAACTTTTTCTTTAAATGTTTAGTTATTTTTATTTACGCACTTAATTTTAGCAAAATTATGTAACGCAGAATTTGCTATAAAAAATAGGTTAACCTTCTTTTTAGCTTCGATGTAGTGTTAAGATACTCCGTTCCCAACTTTCAGCTGAATTGTGGAGCCATTGCGTGTTGAGTGGCAAAACTTGCGATGGGTTGGATTGAATTATTTTTTAAAATTTCACCAGACGAGTACAAAACACTGCAGCAAGCTAGTTACAGTGAAATATGTATATACATTATGCAAAAACTTGTAAGTGCTTTTCTTAAGACTTTTAATTACCATAGTTGCTATTACTATACCAAATGCTAATAATTTAAAATTTAAACCCGTTGGCAGGTTGAAGTCAGCTCATGCTAAAGAGTTTGTTTAAACTTTGCAAAGTATAGCGATAACTTATATTTTGACACAATTTATAAGAAATAGAGGTTAAAAGTAAAGTAAGCAAATAATGTTATATAATTAAGTAATTAATATTGACGTTATTTTGGCAATTTCACGCCATACTTAGTTGTAATTTTTTTATTCAAATTCAAATTCAAAATATTCTTTATTCAAATAAACTATTACAAGCACTTTTGAATCTTCGAATGTACATGTCAACAAAAAGCTACCACCGGTTCGGAAGGCAGTTCTGCTGTCATTCGAAGTGATGTCTATACTATAATGTGTTAATTACTTTGCTCGAGCTTGCTTCATTTCTGAAATAGGTTGAAAAAATTAACTTAACTGGTATTAACCACCAGGATTCACGGAAGATTTTTTGGTTAAATCCTAAAAAACAATAGTCTTAGTAAGGAGACAAAATTTGGTATTAACGCCGCTAGTTCAAGTGAGATATCAGCTAAAAGAGCGATCTCTGGCTAATGTGAGCCCGAATTTCAGAAAAAAAGTTCGAGACCTCCAATTTTCGTACGGAACCCTCTGTGGGCGAGCCCGAGCGGTTGTTTGGTTTTTTATTTTCTCCCGGCTTTACGCTGTATGTAATTATTTTTTATTTTCTAAAAGTTAAAGCTTATTACTTACACCACAACATTAAAGACAATACAAAATTTAATTAAAGTTTAGTCTAGATAGTTTATTGGTTCTTTGCTCAGATTCTCTGTTTTATGAACGATCTTTGGCTCAGTACACTCGGATGGATTTACGTGTCTATTGAAGCTCGTCAACTTTACTGTGTTTATATTATAGAAGTTTTATAATTTACATTTGTATAGCAAAATTAATATTATTTCTTTAGATATAGTTTATAAAATTTCTTGTTCAAATTTATATTTATTTATACAAGTACGATGTTTTTTTGTTGTAATTTTTATTTATTTATTATTTTGCATATTAAATTGCGGAACCCTGGATTTTACCAGAACGAGGAAATAAAAATATAAAATATTCCCCGAGTGGAAATCAAATCTACAAACGTCGCGTTTACAGTCATAGACCGGTGCAGGGGCGCCACAACGACCTCTATCATAAGATCTTAGTATAATTATGTAATCTAGAGATTAATATAAACTAAGTAATCTCTAGGGCATTTCACAAATAAAATATATTTTTTTTCACTGAGCGCGCATTTTTAACACACTTATTAGTTCGACTTGTAACTATGAAAGCTTGTAAATAAGTATAATTAAGAACCTTAGAAATGGAATTTAACCCATTTATAATAATTATATCAGAAAACTTAGCCAGTTTTACGTAGCGACCATAATCATAATCATCATAATAGTATGATATCATCGAGCTAGTCGGATGACGTAGCCAGAACCTAGAGATTTCAAGTATATCCTACAGTTTGGGCTATGTCATTTGGTTATAGTTTAGTTTTTCGACTATATAAATGTTATATAGTCAAAAAACAGCCTGGCGGTTAAAAATGGATAAAAATTTATGCTTATAAACACGCTATCAAATTTAACTAAAATATAATCAAATAATAATCTAGGGTTAACCCTTAATATTAACTATTATTTTGGAATTAAAATAACCAGTTTCCAATTACCGAGCAAAATGAATTTAAAACGGAATGATTTCGATGCAGACAGTAAATTACACCTCGGTGCGACATTACGAGGCGCTAATTGGATTAAAACGTTATTTAAAATTAAATATATGTATGTATTTACGTTGTTAATTGTTTTTTGGGGTTTTTTTGATAAGTTATTTATAGAGGCCGTCGCGTCGTAGCGGTACCTTGTGGCTGTAAACGTGACGTTGTTGGTTTGATTCTTACTCGGGTAAGTAAATTATTTTCACTAAGAAGACAAAACGCAGTGTTAAATTTCGCAGCACTCAATGTCTCGAAAATTGTGAAAAGTGGGGAAATACGTATCTATTAACACTAATTCTCTTTATACAGATTTTTCCTTAAGAAAATATAATTTTTACTACCATAAAACTATAATTTATTCGCACCCATTCTAATGCCTATTAGAAATTTATAAATGAAACATTATATTCTAAGAATATCACACATAGAGCATAGAGTCTTGAAAGCTGTAATAACACGTAAGTTCGACGTCAACAGCCGGCTCGAGTTTCAAAGCGGCCATTGTACAGACAGCGCCAAAGTATTGCTAAGTGAAAGATGCATAACAGATTTGAAATGTTTTATCTTATTATTTTATAGCAATTACTTTTTATAGTTTCACTCTGTATTCTGTATATAACAGGGTGAGCACGAACATAGGGTTAAGGCCCTACGTTAACCACTGCGTGTTGCAACACATTGCGTGTTAAGTGAGGAATTGAACCCACAACCGTTACACTTCCAGTTGGGCATCGTTCCGCTGCGCCGTGACGGCAATTTATGTAGGTACATAATCTTCAAAAATTGAAAATCAGATCGGAAAGTAAGGATCGGTGTATCTTAATGACAAGATTCCTCTGACTACGATGCTGTATGCGGGACACAACGTGAAGCTGCGAAAAAAGTGAAATTCGCTGGATTGGCCGACCATTGTTTTTAAAGTTGGCCAAAATCCAGGATATTTTCAAAATTTACATATATAGAACGTAATATTTTGACTCTATTTTCTCTTTCACTTTGACAAAAATCTAAAGACGCCTGAAAAGAAAATTTCTAATTTTAGACAATATAAAATGAGAATATAGCCATCTTTATAGAACAACGAATATACAGACGAAGCTCACGCATCTGGAAGTTGTATGTGAGTTAACAGACCGCCGTATAAGTTTAGTTTCAAACACCCTTTTGTTCCCGCTTTAACGCTTCTATAACGTGCGAAATGTTTTAGAAATGTGGAACTGCTTTATAATGTTATTAGGAACTTCTATTTTATATTATTTTATTCATTTTCTTGAAATAATTTAAAGCTTTTTTTGTTTAAAACTACGTATAATGATATTCGTTCATGAATTCCGTTCTATGAAACTTTCTGTTACTGAAAGTATAGTTTACGCAGAGTATAACGCTAAGGGATCCTTGGAGGGATGTAAGGGAGCACTAAAAGAGGGTTTTTGATGAAAAGAGGTTTTATCCTCTTTTTGATATTAGACGATTTGAGGCCTCGTGGCGCACAAGCACAAGCGTGCAAATGTATACGCGATAGTTGTGAATTTACGAAAGCACAGCGTTGAATTCCGCCACTCAACACGCAACGCCTCAAAAATTTAATTTTGTCTTACAAAGTTCCTTGGGTCTTTCTGTTATGTGCGGGATTCGACGTGAAGCTGTAAAATTAAAAAAATCAAATTATCAAATTCTTACGGTAGCGGCAATAAATGTTTTATAGTTTGGAAAAACGGACTTAATCCGCTTGAAAACCATGTAAGGCGTTAAGTTTCGCCACTCAACACACAATGCCTCCAGAATTCGGCGGAAAATGAAAAACGAAAATTCTTCGATGGGAAAGGAGATTAACAGTAGATTCATAAATTTTCTCTTCCTACTCTGCTATGTGCGGAATACAGAGTTAATAATAAATAAAGTTAATAAAAAATACTACAAAACAGCATTTCCAAACGAAAGTCACTTTTATTAAATTCTAAAAATTGTTCAAAAGTAATAGAAGAAAATGAATACGTCCCCTTATGTTCTCTTACCGTCGCTAACAATATCTTTTGAAATCTAAACGAGGCATGGGCCCTTTTGTGAGCGTCTTGGAACATCACTTTGTCTTTGAAAGGTTTTTACCATTAAAATTTACTTTGAAACAGGGCAAAATAGTCTTTATGTATATTAGTATAAGTATATAAAAACAGTTTATATAACTTTGTAAATCTGTAAACTATCTTGTCAAACTAGTATACAGTTTCTTATCGGAAGAGTGATGGTTATTATTATGTTATTAAGCAGTAACTGTTATAAAGCATAGTTGTTATAAAGTTCTTTTTTAATTATTTTTTAGCTTCACGATGTATCCCGCACATAGCAGGATAGGCAGAGGAAACCTAGGAACCCAGTGTTAAGATACTCTATTCCTATTAAGACACTTACTTCTTCCGATTTTCTGCCAAATTCTCGAGGCATCGCCTTTACAGTACCAAGTTAATGCCTTTGCGAGTAGACTGGCTACAGATTTACAATTTCAGTAATAAGAAAACAAGTACATTTTCTTAAACTTTTACTTGTTTAGACAACTCATGATGATAGTAGTGTTAAATCTCTCCGTCTCGGCCTTCGTGGTGCTCACAGCTGAAAATTTGACCCACACTAAACTGAATTGAATACTTAGACACTCCGTTCCGACTCTACTCATGTTCACACACAGCAAAAATTAAGTTAAAGTATTTTATTCTCTTGAGTGGGAATCAAAGAAACAAGACGATTTCTTATTTATTTTTAAATTTAAAATATAACCATAAGAAAACGTGCTAACTAACTTTATATATAACAATAGCTTTCAAAATAGAGATTTTCATACATAAAGCTAATTAACCAGTTAAAACTTCATAGTTACTATGCTTCGTTTGCATAATGTTCAAAATTTCGTAGTAAAGTCTTTGTACTATAGTTCCTCGCGATTAGTTTAAATAATTTACATAGTGTGACTGTGTTTAACAGTATTAGTTATATAGCTCCCAATAGATTTGACCATTTGTTAGAATACAAAATTTTACTTTCTGTACATAAAGATACACAAAAATATGTATTATTAGGAGTATTTATAAATGTAACAGAATTCATGTTGTCGAATTGAAATAAAAATGTTATATCAATATAAAGTATTTAGTTTGACAAAATTACTACAACTATTTTATTGTATTGACTGAAACTGAACGATCTAGTCTATTTAAAATGTTTTAAAGGTACTGCCTTTCATAATAAAATAATTATATATAAGCAATTGATATAGAAAAATATATAATTTTAAAATTTTACAATAAAACACATATATTAATATGATATATGTACGTTGTACCTAATATACACAATATACATAAATATTTTAATAAAGTAATTCAAAAAGCGCACAAAAGAACAAAGCCAGCCTGTACACTCGTACCTAGTATTCACAAAAAGAACATTTTTAATCAGAGAAAATCTTTTCCCGCGACAGAAGTGAAATATTAAAGTAAAACAGAAACTTTTGTTCCGCCCCCACATTGTCACATATTTGCCCCAACCCCTTGTAATTACTTGGTACTTTACGACTGTGCACTTTAATACGTAACAAAAAAGCGTTATGGATTTTCCGGCCTAAAAATAATAAAAAACATCGTAAAGTGGAGAACAGTACCTACTTCTGTATATATAGATATCTATACCGCTATAATAGATATTATATCGATCTAGGTACTTATAATAGATAGTGTTTTTACATTGCATTTAGTATTGGTTATGTCATTAACCGTCTGTAAAATTTTTTATCGCAAGAAACGATGATTTATTCAAAATTCAAAAACGGGATTTGAATCCACATCCATTATATATTCAAAAAGTAAAAACTCTTAAAAAAGATTTAGCTTTGTATATGAAACTCTTCCCTTACTCAGTAACTGGCATACAACCCACAGCCGGAACTACGCGTCGTAGTACGTTAAAATTTGCCACGTGGGGTTCTCGAAAAATATAGGAGAGCACTTGAGGGAGGATTTCCCAAAATTCCTACACGAAAGACGAGATTTCGTGTTTCATAATTGCAAACTGCAAACGGTGAGTTGTTGTAACTACAAATAATATTTTACAAAATAGAATATCCAATTTATATTTTATATTTTAAATTTTTCGGTCTGGTGTCGGCGCATAGCGCGGCGTTGAGTTGCGTCACTCAACACACAATATCTAAAGAATTCAGCGGAAAGTGGGGAAAGGAAATATCTTAATGGGAATGGAGTATCTTATCACTCGATTCCCTCTGCCTACCCTGCGGGATACTTGAAACTGAAAAAAATTGCTATAATGTAGCTCAGTTTCAACATTCACAAGGTATTTTCAAGTTAATGATGTGTACCAGAACTGAGCGCATCGTCAAATCTGACGTTTTAATAACCTGCGTCGGTGTGGAGTGTGGACGGCCAGCCGCAACAGATGTGACCACGTCAAAACGTCCACCAATATTATAATTGTGAATTATGAAAACTCTATGATGGCACAGTCGGGACCTATGTCAGTGAATATGGTGGTTGTCAGTTCAGTAAAGTGGTCGGTGCTCGTACTCCCGTACGAAGCAGTAGCAGTTCGATTTCAATGATTCTTTAGTAGTTTGATAAAAGTTTAGTTAGGTTCTGATTATGGGATCTGGTTGAAATTGAAGAAGTCGTTTTCTTTTGTTAAAAATTATAATTACTAGGACACCTAGTGGAAACCAACGCCGCGGTGTGTCTTGCTACCAGAGCGAAGAAATGGTCCATACTATATACTTATATAACATATCTGTTCCTTAATCACTAATCGTATTCAAGCGTTAACTTCATACGTTACTTTATTGCCGACGTTTAACGCAATATCTCACGAGCGAGTGCTCCGCGGCGCTAATATTCGTATTCTGTAGGTAATGGCGTGTGACTTGCGGTTTGATATAGACGTTGCCCTGAGGTGATCCTAATGAGAGTTTAATTTTAATATGTTATGCAGATTTTATTAAGTTTTGGGGGTAGAATGTTTTAATTAGTGGATGATATGGATTTGGGGAAGCTTAAAATTTTATAAATTATATTATTTGTACATGAAGTTAAAGAAGCCACACATTTTATTTTTGGCATGCGTGTGTCTGTAAACAGGATGGTGTGGATTTGATTCCTACTCGAGGGAATATTTTTTGTTATATTTTTATTTCCTCGCTCTAGTAACGAAACAATGCGTAGCCCAAATTTGTAGGTGCTCTCTGCTTACCATGCTACCTGCACGATAAGCAGAGGGCAGCGTAAAGCTAAAAAAAACTTTAACCGTCGCGCTGGTTCTCGTCCACTACTAAATGCTAAAAAAATTTATTATCTCTTCTTTTTCCATAAAAGTGTCGGTTAAAAAAGTAAACTCGAGTGTTGTATAAATAATAATGTAAAAGCGCGAATCACGTTTCCCATATCAGTTTCCACAAATAGTATTAATAACTGATTACAATTTCAATGAATATTTAAAATTTCAACTTCAATACTACAGATACGTTAATTTATTTCATGAAAATATATACTCGAATTTCAATGAAATAAAATGAACTTAAAACTATTGTGTTTTTATTGTCTATTTGAGGTCGTTGTTGCGCAATGGTACAGCGTCTAAATGGTTATGAGTTTGATTTTCACGAAGAGAAATAATTATTATTTAAATTATTTTCGCTCCCCTATTTTTATAGACGAAAAAATTGCCTGACCCTAAACACAAAATTTATTGATTATTATGTTTTGATTATTTAAAGAATTTTCCTAATTATTTTTAGTTTCCTGCTTTGTTAGTAAAAGAGTGCATTGACTTCTGTCACCCAACATGCAATATTTCACACTTAAGCGGAAAGTGAGGAAGTGTCTTAAGGCTAGGTTTCTCCTGATTTGTTAAAAAAATAGGCTACTGCTTTATTTATTTTTTTAATTTCAAAAATGCTGTTAAATGTTTTAAAATACTAAAAGTCAAATCTCAAAACGGTTTATAACATAACTAGCGGCCTACCCGCGGCTTCACCCGCGTGAACTACGTAATTATTAATTTCTGTCTCCATGAGTACCTACGTCCTATAAGTGACGTCCATGTAAAATTTGAGACTCCTAGCATTTGTAGTAACGAACTTTCATACAAACTTCCGACCCCAAAAATAAACCCTTAGCAATCGAATATTGCAAATTCCCGTCTTAGCGAGCACCTACGTCCTATAAATAACTCCTATGCAAAATTAGAGATTCCTAGCACTTGTAATTTCTGAGATTTCGTGATGAGTGGGTGACCTTTCGTTTTTATATATATAGATTAACCAAAAAAACAACAATCAACAGGGATTTGAACTCCAATACCAACTTTCGTTTAAACATTCAAATTGCATTGAAATTATAATAAAGTTATGAAAACGAAGACAGAGCAAACAACAGTTACGAGATTGCTAATTACAACCGTGTTTACGAACGTATTGTTGATTATTGATTCGATTAAGAGACGGACGTTTTAATATTGATATTGGGATAGCTGTTAACTACTGCGAAATTTTAATATAGTAGTGGGTAAAAACGTTCCTTTACAGCCACTATTATATATTAATGTCAACACATGTACCGCTTTGGATGTAAAATAAAACAATATTTCTTTGTTTTAAGCGCGCAGTTGACTTCCGCCTCTTAACATGTAACTAAAGCTGGATTCGAGAAATCCAAATGTAGGAGTGAAGATTCTACATGCTATGCTCCTTCTACCTTCCATTAATGGATAAAAAGTGAAGAAGAAAATGAGTAAAATGGAGATATATTTATCTAAATTCTTAATTTCAGAACAAAGACAAATATCGGAATGTAAATCTGCGTGCTACCAGTGAGTGTCAATATAAAGGTAGCGACCTAACCCCGTCAAAACATAGTTAAGGCGTAATATTTGCGGGTGAATATTCATGAGTGAATCAACCTCGGCCCCTTCTCTTATTTACTGTGCGTACTTTTGGTATGGCTCCTGTACTTGCCACAGATATATCTTTATTATTGACCACCTTTAACCTTTTGTAGTTTTGTTCTATTTTTTCATTTTGGCGTTCTGAGCCAGTTGAGCTCAAGTTACTTCTCCAATGTCACGTTGTAAGAAGAATACACGAAGAAGATTGTGCGGTACAAAAAGATAATGCAATACAATTAAAAGAATGGATGTTAAAAAGAGATACAGTTAAAAAATGGCTTCACTTATAAAAAAAGAAACCTAAAATCAATTATAGTATACGTTAATGTAAAGGACAATTCGACTGTCATATGAAAATCACTGAGATTTGTGTTTGAAACATGACATATTCTTTGTAATGATAAGCTAGATGTCACAAACTCTAAAACCTTCCTCGATAAATATAATATCCAATACCTTATAATTTAGCAAATAGTCCAGCAATCCAGTTAATTTTTAGATAAGTCTAGTCGTGGCGCAGGGGCGCAAGCGTGGAACTACATACGTCATAGGTCCTGAATTCGATTCCCAATCGAAGAAATTAATTATTTAATATTTTTATATCCCCGCTCAGCTAACAAGGAAAAGCGCGGCGTGAGTTCAGTCCCACGCAATGCCTTTAGAATTTGGCGTAAAGTGGGAACCCGAAGTGTCATAATGAGAACAGAGTGTCTCAGGTTCCCTATGCCCATCCTGCTATTTGCGGGATACAGCGTTAAATCTAGAAATACATCATCATTAAGCAAGATTTGATTCCAAGGCCACCGTATAAAATAGAATATCTCACACAAAGACAGCGTCTGGAGCTAAATTTCGTCTACAAAAATATAATTTACATAATTGTTAGACATAACACAAGTAAAGGGTGAAATCAAAATAGTTTCTTCATCTATTCCTTTGTTGAATTTAAACGCCTGAAACAATGTTTGCTTTATATCAAAACTAGTTTTAGTATTTAAATTAGCGTAGGCAAAGGAAAATGTAGGTACTATATTAATTATAATATATTATTTATATTATTTTTTAATACATTAAAAAAAAAAGTTAATTAAAAAAATTCTATATGTTTTTATTAGGTTGTGATGTCTGACTGTAAACTGTATGATTGTGGGTTCTATTCTCACTCCGGGAAAAGATTTTTTTTCCTTTTCTTGTTCTTTTCTTCTTCTTTCTTACTCTTCAACACTCCGGCGGAACATTGGGCGGAAACTGGGCAACAGAGTGTCTTAGCACTAGCCTTCCTTTACCTACCCCGCTTTGTGTAACATTGATAAACAAAGATACCATGTAAAATATAAGAAGTCTAATAATACAATAATTTCTATTTCGAGTACCTACCACAATAACAATTCACAGAACGTTGATGCTCCTTTGACTCCACGCCCAGATGGTGGCTCAAACGAAGTGCAAAATGACGGTCGGATCAAAGCGTGTGTGACATTCGATTTGGTTTGGGAAACGGCTGCTTTTCTAGAAATATGTATGTATGTGTGGCCCATTAAAACTCATAAACTGTCCGTGAAATTGAAATTGTATGGTTTTTTAGTTAAGGTAAATTCTTGATGGTAGTTTTCGCGGAATTATATTTGATTTTTTTACAGAAAAATATTTGTTTCATATTTTTGTTCCTCGAAATTTTGTAGTTGTCAGTGATAAAACTCAATGCTGCTGTTTTAATAGATTAAGTAATATCATTTACCTATAAACTGGTATAACTTATATTCCCTTTAAAGCGATTTAAACCCACAATAAACTGAGGTCGACGTGGTGTTATGGTTTATTTTTTGGGTGTAAGAACGATTATCATGCAGTCGATCCCCACTTAGGTGAATGATTGTTTATAATTTATTTCCATTCGTCTACTTTGGAAGGCAATTCCCGTAAAACAGACAACGGAGTGCCATAACACTAAGTTTCCTCTTCCTCTCCTTGTATATGCGGAGAGCGTGTATTACAGCGTGAAACAAGAAAAGCCTTGTAAGCATTTACAAAATTGCCTATACTCATACTCATCTTGTTAAATAAGTAAAAGTAATATATTTTGCTGGTACGATACAAACCAATATTGATAAATGGTCCTGCCCGTGACTTGCTAACGTCATGGCTATCATTTTTCATAGCTTATTACATTTATGGTCGAAGCCTAAGAAAACTTCGATACTTAAATATTACTTAACTTATGGTTTTTTGTCCTCCACGCAGCAGGGAAAATAAGTGATTAAATGCGATGGTCGTATCAAGATCAAAAATATTTGAAAACTTTATCGTCGATGACATCTGAAAAACTGAAACGAAAATAAAATGGATTATGAGAATTTCAAAGCTAGATTCAATTCGTTTCAATTTCGTTTTTGTCGTTTAAAATTCACGTTAGAGTTCACACGTGGATTAATTGAGAAATATTTTTATTTCTAGTTTCATTCTGTCACACATTTAGGCAGGTTTGCCACATTGGCCAAGCCGTATAATATTCATATTTAAATTTTAATATTTTCTCTACTATTTTTTAACTAAATGGTGATCTACGTAGCTAAAAACGCTATATTTTCAAATAATCTCGGGAACAAATACAAAAATATAACATTAAACACCAACTACCCTACAAAATGTCTAAGGATACTTTTTCCGCCCAATAAGCAATATCATACATAGTTTGTCCACACACTCGTAAAGTAATAACCCACACGTGTCGCTACATATCTCAATTTGATCGCCACTTATTGCCCTTTACATATAGGTCTGTCCATTTCATCCCCTATTTCTCCGAAATAAGGATTAAATTTGCTTGATTTTTTTATTTGAACTTTGAAGCTAAGCTAAGCTTGTGAAAATGACAAGTAAGCATGGCTTATATTGAAATTAAATATTTTTTTGTGTTTATTCATCTCTTATATAAATACTAGCGGACGCGCGCAGCTTCGCTTGCGTAATTAGGGGTGAACCACGAAACATTTGTTCAATGAAATGTTTTAAGAGTCTAAATTTCAAATTTTGTAGAAATCGGTGGCGATTTATAGATTTTTCCATACAAACTTTCAACCCCTTATTTGCACTCTTAGGGGGCGAATTCTAGAAAATCATGAAACACATGTTCAATTAAATATTTTTAAGAGTCTAAATTTAAAATTTTATAATAAAAATCGGAGGCGATTTAAGAATTTTTCCATACAAACTTTAAACCTCTTATTTGCACCCTTAGGGGAAGAATTCTAGAAAACCATGAAACATGTGTTCAATTAAATACTTTTAAGAGTCTGAATTTAAAATTTTATAAGAATCGGCGCCGATTTAATTTTTTTTCCATACAAACTTTCAACCCCTATTTCACCCCTTTAGGATTAAAATTTTTCAAAATCCCTTCTTAGTGGATATCCAGATTAAGAAAGTAAACATCTGTCCAAATTCCACGTTTCTACCATCAGCGGTTAAGGCTGTGCGTGCGTCTTACCTCAGTCAGTGAGGACAAGTCCTTTTATATATATATAGATATATTTGGTTGCAATGCTTCTGTTTTTTTTTAATAAGGAAATACGGCACATAGACAATTCCCTTTCCCACTTTCCGCCGAATTCTAGAGGCATTGCGTATTAAGTGACGAAACATTACGCCGCACTTTGCCTCATCCAGTGGGAATCGAACCCATAACCTGTCACATTTACAGTCACACGCTAGTACTCCTAAGCCACAACTGTCCTCAGTATATATAATTATATATAATGTATGTATATGTTTTAAACCACACGAGAACACGTGCCTATAATTTTGCGGCGAACCAACACAAATTAGAAATTGACTGACCTGACAACATCAGTATATTAATCAGTTAGTGATGACTTTACTGTCATTGTAATTTATATGTGTAATATTAGGAAATTAATAAACATAGCTTCACTCTGCGTCCTGCGTGTAGGTAGGTAGGCAGAGGGAGACTAGTGCTAAGACACTGCGTTTCTTTCGCAAAACAAAATTCGAGACATTTAGTTAAGTGGCAGAACTCAACGCGATAGATAAAAATATTTAAATTAAAAAAAAGGAGTCATCGTGGTGCAGTGCAACAAGCGCACGACTATGAAGAAGACCGTTGTAGTTTCGATTCTGAGTCGGGGGAATAGAAAAATTACATTTTTGCAGGGGTAATTAAGAAAACCGTAGTTTGTTGATTGAACAAATATTTCAAATATATTTCCAATATCCATTGTTCGGGAATCGAATCTACAACTATAAATTAACTTAAACTTAAATTACGACTCTACTGCACTATAACGATATTACTATTAGCTGGCTATAATCAAAGGTAGACGGTCCACCGCACTAATTGTCTTTAATTACACACTAATGTGTATCTCGTGAGACTGATATTAGATACCTACTAGATACCTACTAGATGCCTACTGATAGTCCTATATCTCAAGTAAATACATATACATACAGTACGAATATATGTAGATACATTAAGGCTAAATATCAGCATCAATTATTCTGTTTTATTTCTAGAACGTAAAATACGGCACAGTGTGTGACTGTAAACACTATGGCTTTTGGCTTGATCCCCATGGGGAACGAATGAAGCTAAAAAAATATTATTCAATTCCTAAGCTGTCCTATACATGTTCAACTCGTAACCGCCTTTTTGAAGTCAGTTAACATTCAGCTATTCCCAAAAATACCCACCAAACCCACGTGGTCGTTAACCAAGTCCCCATTAGATATTTCCCGATGGAGCGGAACTCTGCACCGGACGGCACGCGCCATTTCTCACCACACTACGTTTCGTCCAAATGATGCGACAAACATTTCAATCGTCTTGGATAGGGATTACTTTATTTATATTATTTATTTATAATACGGATATGTTTTCCTTGAATGTACTGTCTTTTATTATTATTAGGGAAAAGTCAGTGTAATATCAAAAAATTAAATAAATTATCTATTTAAATTTATATTTTAGTTCCACCACTCAACACGCAATGGATCCGGAATTCGGCGGAAAGTGGGGAACGGAGTGTCTTAACACTGGGTTCCCTGTGTTTAACCTGCTGTGTGCGGGATAGAGCAGATTCATTTAAAATATTTTCCCGTATGTCAAGATAGGCAAAGAGAATTTTAAGATATCCTCTCCATTCTCCACTTTCATTTTAAATTCAAGACAATGAAGAGTGCTGAAGGTCTCCCCTTCCTACTCTGTTACAAAAAAAGCTTTCGTGTTTAATGAGCGATGCCAGTTGACTACTAAACCACAAAAGTATAAAGAAGGAACTTTCTAATAAATTTCAATAAAATATTGTAAAAAATATCCTAAACACATAAAAATATTTAGGACTTCATATCAAACGTATAACGGGAAGCTACATTTCCTGAGTTTTGATCGTGAGACGAACAATATTTTATAACCAACCATAGATTAACAGTTTATATAAAAATATTATGAAAAAACTTAATTTTGTACACTAAATTTATTTGAGGCTAGTCGTGTCGCAGGGGCACAAAGGGTAACTGTAACCGCGGCTGGTTGTGGGTTCCTTCTTAATAAGAACGGAACGTCTTAACACAAGGCTCCAAGGTTCCCTCTGCCTATCTTGCTATGAGGGATACAGCGTGAATTGATCCTGTTACTAAGTGTTACCGGACATATGAAAGCGTAATAAATTACACCCTATTCATCATTAGGTTCCGTAGGTTAGCAGCCGCGAGCGATGCCGGCGTATCGTGTTATAAACAATTACCGTTCAGAGACCAGGCATTTGCTTTAGCCCAAGGTTTCTTAGGGAGCTAAGATGTGAAGTAAACGGAAATATTTATTATATTGAGACCATTATGGCTGACTACTCAGCGGATAAAACACTCTTATTATGAACAAGATGACTGTGGATTTGATACCCATAAGGTGATAATGTATTATTTTGTTTGATATTCTACTCTATTGACTGCTATGCGCACACAAATATAGGTGTATAAGCGGTAGCGATACATAAGCGTGCAACTATAAATGCGATGGTTTTGGGTTCAATGCCCACTTAGGAGAATGAAATAATCAATATTTCATTTTCAATCTTTTCATTGATAATGAGGCCAAGCGAATTCAGCCACTCAACACGCATTACCTCGAGAATTCGGCGGATGGTGGAAAACGGAAATGTTTAAATGGAAACGGAGTGTCTTAACATTAGGCTTCCAAACTCTCTCTACCTACCTTGTTATGTGCAGGCTGTATCCTGCAAGAAACCAAAAAGAAAGCTATTATAAAATGCTAGTAATTATGAAGTCCATATGAATCGAACCTGAATTTTAATATATTATTATTTTTTGTAATCAATTTTATAACGAATAGAAAATCTATACAAGGATTATAGTATATACTTTCAATAGTGGGGTATTATATCAAAAAATAATGTCTTTCAACACAATAATGAATTATCTCAATATGTCTTTCTCATTTTTTCTTATCTATATTTCATTTTCCATCTTTCGGTTCCTTGCCATTGCAAATTGTAGAAGGCATAACTGAACTTTATTACTGTATCGAAGAAATTATTTATTTATACACAAGCTAAGATATTATTTATGAATTACGAGAAAAAAAACAGTACACAATTCGATTTTTAAAATATACTCGCTTTGTATATTACGTCACATAAAAGAACAACCTAAACACCTCACCAAATTGGCATTAATCTGTACACCTCGCCATACAGCTGTCATTAACCAGTGCTCGCCGCTGTAGAGTTATTGCCTATTCATAAGGTTACTTAATATATATATGAAAACAGTTTATAGCACTTTAGTAAAAAAAATTACTGCACCTATCCCGCATAAAGTATGACATAGAGCATCTAGTGAAAATCAAGACATTTCGTCTTGAGCGGAACTTAACGCTGTGCTTTGTCTTAACAAGATAGAGACCAGAAAATTATTATCCCCGAATGGAAATAAGAACCGCAACCATCGCATTAATAATCGAGTGCTGTGCCGCTGCGCCACGAAGATCTCTTTAACATACTTTTGTTAAACTGATCTTAAATATTTTGTAGTGCAAGAGAGACACGGCGTGCTTGTTGCATGTTAAGTGACGAAATTTAATGCCACAGTTTCTCTTCAGCCAGTTATGAGGCAGTCGAACTTAAAACATTTTCATTTTCCTGGTTTTCCCACCAAACTATAAAATCATATAAACTATCGAACGATAGTTTTAATATGATCATTGCTCACAGTGGTGGTCGATCCCACAACAATGTCCCACAGTGTCCACATCTTCATAATACTATTTAACAAACATAAACACAATTAATAATTAATTTTAACCAAACCAGTGCGGTGTGACAACACGATAAAGCGATACAATAACAAACTGGCAGTAATGTATGGAATTTAGAAATATGCTAATTTAGTGTAAATCCTTTCGGGCACAGCCAGGTTTAACGATTGAAATATTCATGATAGTTACAGATACTCCTAGTTCTAATAGAACTAACTCTAGTAGTACTACATAGTAACAAGGAAAAAATAGCCATCACCGTGTAGTCCGTGCAGGCGAAACCGTGAGCAGAAATCTAGTCAAAATAATATTTATTAAAATTTAGATCTTATTTAGGTGTAAAAAAGTTATCTATCTTATGTCCAAAAAGATTATTTATCATACCTGCCAAACAAATTCCTAACGACACTATAAGATTTATATCATTTTTTACCAAAAAATGCTCCGTCTGTCCGTCCTTTAATATAATTCTTGCTTCCATCTTTTAATTAATATTTCTTGCTCAGATCTGCATTTTCTGAATCTGAAATATAATATTCAAAGCGAAATACTATGCTAATGCTGTGGTCTGAAAGACGTTAGAAGCAAACGCAATTTCAATATTTAGTTAAAATTGTACTCATAAATAATTTTAAAATTACGGAGACTCAGCGGAAATATTTTCACTTTCTTGTTCTGTTAGATAAAGCACAGCGTTGAGCTACATTTCTGGCGGAAAGAGGAAAATAGAGTGTATTAACATAAGTTTTTTCGAAAAAACTAAAAGCAACTACCGTTTTATGTTCAATACTTATCGATTTTATAGAGTTGAACACTTTAAAACTTAAACAGCGTATTATTAAAAGATAAAACTTTCACTATATGTAATTAAATATCATGTGAATTTAAATAGGTGGCATTTTGAATAAATCTAATTAAGGACTCTAATTAAGAAATGTAATGTCTCGCTGAAAACTGAATGGAAGTGGAATGGAATTTCACTTACGACAGTAGTTCATTTTTATTTCTGTACTTTTTAGTTATTTTAGTTCGGAGAAAGAAAACAGTTCTTAAAATTCGTGCTGTATGGTGGTAAGGAGTGTTTTTACACTATTTCCTTTCTGTTTAATCTATGTTTAATAAAAAACTATCTTTTTCTAGATAATAAGCTTTAATATTTGCACCTACTATAAATAGATACTATACATACCATCATGTTTATTTTATAACGCCTTCTAGACCCGCATTAACCCCACATATTTGTCACACGTCACGTACCAAATGTTCCCAAATGTAAACCGATTCTTGGCTTATGTGATCTGAATAGGCAATCACGATGGTGACCATAACTGCTCATTTTCATCCCATTTTCCAAATGTTTTCCTCTATTTGCCATACGTATAAGTGAAATTGAATAACGCGACCCCTAGCACGCCGTTTGTTTGTTGAAAAGAAAAGATATACCCATATTGAAGGAATTGTTGAGTAATTTTATTTTCCAGTTTGTTTTTTTTTTAAAGCAGAATAGTCACTGATCTAGAATACTAAGCCATCGTAAAATTTACGACAACTAAACAATAATTCTCGGAAAAAATAACGTTTGCATCGTTCCTGTGCTCTGAGTAAATAGGAAAAAGAAAAGAAGGTATTGTAAAGTACCTTCTTTATTCCTGTCGTCAGCATGGCTCAAGTTGTCATCGGTGCGGGGTCTCATTTGTGTGATGACGTATTGCTAGAGAAACGCAAAATTTCCGATAGTTTAGTGTTTCTGTGACTTTGAAGCATAGAAAATGTTATTGTTTTTATCATTTATTTGTAAATATTTTATGTCGGTTACTGATTATTTTATTTTTACTTTAAAATTAAAATTACGAATACATTAATGACTATTTTTTACTTATATATAATTTATTTCGTCTTTATTAAACTTATATTTGGTTTATTGTCACGCTGTATCCTACATACATCAGGACAGGCAGAGGGAACCTACTACTCCATTCTCCATTTTCCGCCGAATCCTGAACACGTTGCGTGTTGAATGCCGGACCTCAATGATGCGCTTAGACACCAGACAGACCAGAGCTAAGAATTGAAAATAAATATTTAATTTTCTCGAGTTTGAATCGAACCCACAACCTGTTCTACTGCATTTACAGTCACACTTTGTGCCCCTGCTCCACGTCTGGCCTCATGTACATTTTTATTGTTATTTTTAACCATTTAAGTAGCATCTACCCTCACGTAAGAAAACCGATGTTTTCAAATGTGACCCCATTCCTATACTGTGATCAGAATCTGTAATCGGGATTTAGTTTAAGATTATTTTGTATTATGCTATTATGGGCAGCTGATATAAGACATTTCCTTTGATAATACGCAAAATAATCCAAGTTTCTTTATCTGTTGGTTGTGGGTTCGACCCCCACTCGAGGTAATTAAATATTTATTTAAATGTACATTACCGTTTCTTTGCTCTGGTGTAGCGACAAAGCACGGCATTGAGTTCCGCCACTAAACACGCAATGCCAATTCAGCGGAAAGTGAAGAACGCAGTGTCTTAACACTATATTCCCTGTGCCTACCATGCTGTGCGGGATATAGCGTGTAGCTTCAAAAAATGCTAAAAAAATAATACGAGAACACAAAATGACTGTGGCTCACTTAAGCTATTTGTAAATAAAAGATACGTTTATCACTAGTACCTACCTACTGTTCAAATTGAATAATTTTTGATTAGTTAAATGATTTTAAAGAGCATTCATAAAGAGTTTGACATTGTGTTGTTGGAACCTTTTTTATAAATAGCAATAAGAAAAAAAGGAATGTCACAGAAAAGGTATTTTGTACCGTCAATTAATTTTTGTCCATTACAAACATATTGTAATAAAATGTAATAATTTCCACCAATAGTATCATGTCATAAGATGTTATCTTACTATTCGTGGAAATATTCGAGCTTATTAGTAAAATAAAAAGCAACTTTAGGTACAATCAATAAAGCAGTTCGTCTATTCAAAGTCACCTAATAACCTTCGCCAATAACCCGGCGATTAGCCCGAAATCCCTAGTACAAACGGTAATATTGCCAACTCAGTGCCGGATGAGACCGAATATTAAACTCGCCAAAGAAACATATTGCAGTGAACTGGTGGATTAACTCAATGTCAACACAGACGGCTTAGTGAATGTAGCGCAGGACAACATTATGTAAGGGCACATTGAAAAAATTAACAAAAATTGGCCAGATA
This sequence comes from Heliconius melpomene rosina, assembly GCF_056956725.1. NCBI lineage: Eukaryota > Metazoa > Arthropoda > Insecta > Lepidoptera > Nymphalidae > Heliconius > Heliconius melpomene. Next base: position 926,143 of record NC_140401.1, on the reverse strand, counting down.
TTACGTTGGAGTTGTTTAATTGTCGTTTTTATTCTGGTTTATTTTAAAAAAAAATCTGTGAAAAACAAAATATCCCCGTTTGTTTATTTTTTTGCGTTCTTTAGTTTCACGGTGTATCCAATAGGTACATAATTATCTTTGGTAATCTTCCTGTTCTTGACAATGACAGAAAATGAAAATAATACATTCTCCCAGGTGGCCATTTAATTTTTTTTTATTAGAGTGGTATTACAAAACAATGTAATACTAAAATTAAGATATAGCTTAAGTCATTTATACATTAAACACGTATGTATAAATATAGTTAATAAATCTGTATGATCGTTGTATATTTCTTTTGCTCTGCAGTGTTTTAGGTCAGGAAAGGAGTTAGTGAAATGGTCGCTCCGTAGTTTGATTTGAGGAATACTATTTATAATTAATTTCAAGCCTGCTTATCTAGCTAAGAACTTACATCATCATCATCATCAACAGCCATCTTTTGTCCACTGTTGGACATAGGCCTTCCCCAATTCTCGCCACCACACTCGATCCTCAGCTTTTCGGACCCATCCGCTTCCCCGACCTCTTTATGTCGAACTTACATCCATATATACATATATATACATACATATATATATATATATATATATAGTAATGTTTCTTTATTTTATTTTTTTAATATATTTTATACGGAAAAGAGGTAGCTGTCAATTCCCTTCCGCGTAACCTTAATATTTACATTTATTTTTATTGTATTAATTCAATAATATTCCTCAAGGAAATACTAGAGATTGAGTACTTTTTACTTATATGCAAGTAGTATTAAAAGTATGAGCAAATGTTATAGTCAAAATTAATTATTTAGTTTGGTATATACTAACTAATTATTCACTATTTAATTATTAAATAGATTGCAAGTACTAAATTCGAACTTTAATGCTGAATGATTTTTTAACGACACATTTCGTTTTGACTTCATTTACCACACTTTGGTTCCCCACTCTCCGCCAAATTCTTGAGGCTATGCGTGTCGAGTGATGGAACGTAACTTCACGATTTGCCTTCTTATGCAAATGTATCTTTACCTAAAGTATAGTACAAAATATAAAATAAACCCAAATATTTTTATAAAATTATTTATTATATTTACAATATATTATAATTGATTAATATATTGTTAAAAAGACATTCTTTTGCAAAAACCTTTTGTTGTTCATCCTACATTTTAAATAGATTTCTAACTTAATATAAATTAAATCAAATTAAAATGCCTCATAATTTTTATTAAAAAATATTAAATATTGTAATTATCATTTGGATATCTATTATCACAGCTCTGGTCCCGCCATGCCCATAGATTCATCTTTTGTATTTTATCGCAGCTTCGCATTTCGTTGCTGAAACAAAAATTGTATGAGTATAACTTGGGTGCTGGACCTCGATTGACGTTCGAGAACACTGTGTAGATGATACTGGAGAACGGTCTGGTAAAGATAACGAGGACTGTGAGAAAGGAATTGGAGTAGTAAAAGTGACTGGTAATACACTAAAAGGGGCCTTAAACTTAAACTTAAAACTTAAACCTACGAATAATAATATTGTTTTTCCTGCTTTACGCTGTACCCTTCATATAACAGGGTGGGCAGAGGGTACTTAGTGTTGAGACACTCTATTCTTCACTCACCGCCAAAGCTTTAATGAAGAGTAATGATAATATTAATAAATAACAATTACTTCCTTCGAGTAGGAATCGAACCAACAACCGTCGCTTTTACAGTCACACGCTTGTGCCCCAGCGCCTGTTTTACTGTTTTTATTATCTAATTTAATAAAATAATTACACCTACACTACAATTAAATAATAAATTACTCATTAAATCATAAACACATAACATAAAGTATCTTTTGTATAATAAATTAATGCTTACTGGTTATTATGTTGCTAATTTTAATGTAAATTTATTTATTTATGTAAATAAAATCTGTCGTAAAAAATAAAATATATTATCTTTTGTTTTAATTTCCTTTGATGACTCTTTATTGCATACTCTATGTATATATTCCTATTATAAACATATTATAACAAACTAGATTGAATTAAAAAAATATTATGTTTGTGTATAATCGGGGAACAAAAATGTCTACATATAGTGTGAAGCTAAAAAATACCTAAACGCAACCATTTTACCGGGCAGGAATCGAATCCACAACCATTGAAATTAGAATCGAGGAGCTGTTATTGGCATAATAAGATTATATATATATATATTTAAGTTCCAATTTAAACTAGACAATAAGACAACGCCTAGGTCATTTAAATTTAACATTGTACATCAGAATATGCAAGGCCTAGGAGGCAAAGAACTGGAACTAGAATTATTTCTAAAAAAATTTAATATACATATAATGTGTATAACTGAGCACTGGATCTCGAGATGTAACAATACAGTCAATATAGAAAACTATACATTGTCAAGTTCGTTCGTTAGAGAGAAGGCCATCCGCGGCGGTTCGCTTATATTAGTGAGAAATGATATACGTTGTAAATCGCGACCAGATATAGTAGCTCTCTCCGACGAACGCTCCATTGAATTGTCCTGCGTTGAATTCAATAGACATATTATAGTATGCGTGTATCGACCCCCCTCAGGTAGTTTTGAAGTATTTAAAGAAAAAATGGAGGATGTTTTGAATAATTTGAGTTCGAATAGAAAATCTTTAATCGTTTGCGGAGACTTTAATATAGATATACTACAGGTGACATCATTAAGCCTTCGTCTTTTAAACTTATTTAAATCTTTTAATTTGTTTAATATTTTCTCTGAACCAACTCGTATAACGAATACGTCCGCTACTTGTATAGATAATGTTTTTTGTCATTGTGAGACTGTAGAAAAACAAATTATTACTAATCTTAATTCGGATCATTGTGGTCAAATGTTTTCGGTAATAGATAAAACAGTCGCAGAACGTAAACAAATATCAATTAGACCAATTACTGAAAATAAAATTAATCTTTTTAATAATAAAGTGAGTGAAAAAATTGCAAACTTAGAAATAACCGGATTAAATCCGAATCAGCTATATTGTAAAGTTTTTAATTTACTCACTAGAGAGTTTGATAACATTTTTAAAGTTAAACAAATATATAAAAACTCGAAGTTAACTTTTAGCGACTGGGCAACTGTTGGTATATACCGAAGCAGAAATAAACTATATGAATTATATAATATGAGGCAATGGAAACAAGATCCGGCGTTCTTGTTAAAAGTTAGAAATTATTCAAAAATATTTAAAAAGGTATGTGTCCAGGCTAAGTAATTGCATATAAGAGCAAAAATTTTGAACTCTAATAATAAAATTAAAGCTACATGAGATGCTATCACTACTGTAACTGGGAGATTTAGAGCTGTCAGTGAACCTATTAAATTAAAAGTTTAAATCTTAAATTCAGATTTAGAAGTGGCAAATACTTTTCAAAATTTTTTTTCTGATATATCTACTGAAGTAACACGTTCACTGCCATCATCTCCTTCGGAAGCAGAATTAATACTAAAAACCCATGTAAATAGTTGTAGACAAAATTTTGTGTTTAAGAATGTGTCACCAGATGAAATTGTCAAAACTTTTAAAAGCCTTAATTTAAAGAAAACTGGTGACTTATGGGGCATGTCTGTTAAAGTTTTTAATTCAATTATACCTAATATTGCCATTACCTTGCTTTAATTTTTAACAATTGTGTAGAATCCGGTACTTTTCCTGATTTAATGTGGACGCTTTACAAAAGTGGAGATAGATCTGAGCCTGGAAATTACAGACCGATTTCCGTTTTGCCATCCTTAAGTAAAATATTTGAAAAAATAATGTTCAACCAGCTCACAATTTTCTTAAATATTAACAATTGTTTCCATAGTGAGCAATATGGTTTCACCAAAGGCAAGTCCACTACGGATGCGGGTGCCGCACTCCTAAAGCACATTTATGACGCATGGGAGAGGTCACAAAATGCAATTGGAGTGTTTTGTGACTTATCCAAAGCCTTTGATTGCGTAGACCATGTAACTCTGTTGTTAAAACTAAAACATTATGGTATACAGGATACTGCCCTTGACCTTATTGCCTCATATCTAAACCAAAGAATCCAGACGGTTAGTATAAATAATGTAAAATCATCTGGATCTCCTCTAAAGATGGGCGTTCCACAAGGATCTATACTTGGTCCTCTTTTATTTCTTCTTTATATTAACGATCTGCCTTTTTATGTGAAGAACCTATGTGATATTGTACTTTTCGCGGATGATACCTCTTTAATATTTAAGGTTGACAGAAATATAATAAACTATGACGAAGTGAATAGTGCATTATCGCATATTCTTCGTTGGTTTGATGTTAATAATCTAATGTTAAATGCTAAAAAAACGAAATGCATCGAGTTTGCCTTACCAAATGTTAAAAAACATAATTTTAATGTAATAATTAAAGGAGAACCTCTTAATGTGTCGGAATCAGCTATTTTCTTAGGTGTTACTATAGATTCCAAACTCCAGTGGAAGGCTCATCTGGAAGCACTTGCAGATAAACTCAGCTCTGCCGCGTTCGCAATTAAGAAAGTAAGACAAATGACGGACGTTGAAACTGCCCGACTAGTCTACTGTAGCTATTTCCATAGTATTTTATCTTATGGAATGCTGTTATGGGGCAGTGCTTCAGATATCAATTCAATATTTATTCTCCAAAAAAGAGCCGTAAGATATATTTATAATCTAAGAGCTCGAGATTCTCTGCGAGATGTTTTCAAAGATGCAGTTATTATTACAGTTGCTTCCCAATTTCTATACTATAATATTCTCTTTGTCCGACAAAATATACATTGTCATAGAAAAAATAGCGACAGTCATACGATAGAAACGAGAAATAAAGATAAGCTTGTTACACCAAGTTTTCGCCTCCAAAAAGTTAAATCCTTTATGGGTCTGAGTATACGTGTATATAATAAAATTCCGCAGTGTATTCTTAATTTGCCACTTCCAAAATTTAAAATATCTGTAAAAAAAATTCTAACAAGTAAAGCTTATTACACTGTTCAAGAATATTTAGAGGATAAGCATGTATGGAATTAATGTCTATTGAATGTCAGGCAGGACAGCTGCCAGCTAATGTAATAGTAAAATATACCATTGACTTTAAAAAGAGCAACTGTTGAGTTTATTGCCGGCTCTTCTCAGCAGAACTGCCTTCCGAACCGGTGGTAGCTTTTTGTTGACATGTACATTCGACGATTCAAAAGTGCTTATAAAGCTTATTTGAATAAAGAATATTTTGAATTTGAATTTGAATTTTGAATATATATATATATATATATATATATATATATATATATATATATATATATATATATATATAAAGAATATTTTGAATTTGAATTTGAATTTTGAATATATATATATATATATATATATATATATATATAGTATATATATATATATATATATATATATATATATATATATATATATACTATATATCCAAAAAATTTTATTATGTTTTTCATTTTACTGTTTATTATTTTATGCACTACCAAGATATCCTGTACTTATAATTAGCTATGTGTATGTAGGTTACCTGTAACAGAGCTATTAGTGATAAGGTCGTCTTTTCATTTCATTAATATGCAAAGGCGACCTTATCACTAGGTAATCTTCTATGCGCAAAATGTATTTACTGTTTTTTTTATTTGTTTCTATATTTATATTCTTGTGTCTTGTAAATTTTTTTAATTTCATTATACATAGAGTATGCAATAAAGAGTTTTATTTACCTATCTGTTAGGCTGCAATAACCAATACAGATGTTAACTACGCGTTTTAAACCATAAGGCAAAATATTTATACAATTGATAGTCGAAAATTAGTTGAATTAGTAGTCAATTGATGTATGTATAAAATATACAATGTTTATTTTATTACGGCTCACCCTGGTCCGTCCCTGTAGAAAGCGCGGGGTTGTATATAAGTGACATCATCACCCACCGCGCATAGAATCTGTGCAATTGAAGCTTTTCTTATTTCTAGAAGTTGGTCTGTAATACAAATATTATTAGTAATTTATACAAATTAATCATATATAGGTACATAGAAAACAATTAACTCTATAGTAAATAATGCTATAGCATCATAGTAATAAATAAATATTTGCTTTGTTTGAACATAGTAGTGAAATGAAAACATTTTAAAAATAATCCCCTGAGTAGAAATTGAACCTACAGCGTAGTTGGAGAAAAAAAAATTTTTTTTTTCAATAGCGATTAGACACTCGGTGACTAAGTTTTCTACGCATCCCTTCTAAATTACAAAAGGTACAAGTAAAAAATATGCAACAAACAGCGTTTCGAGTAATATATAAAATTTTCCATTTCGTTAACATGTCGTTGACTCATAATTGCACGTATTTAAAAAAACACTTCACTAGGTATGTTGTTAACCTTTAAATAATTAAACTTAAAATTAATTAAATCGTATTATTTATTTAAATTGCAATTTACATTAATTTATGTTTTTGTTAATGTATGATTTTCTTAATATTTTGTATAATTGGATTGGAGCGTGCATAACCTAACACAAATAATAGTTCATGATTTAACTTATTAGTTTGTTGTTAAACGCCGTATACCGTATATTATTTTATAGGTCCAAACACTTCAAAAATTATGAAAAATTGAAATACGCCCGTGGCGTCATTCATAAGCTTATTATTATCTTAAAGCCTAATTATTTAAAATCATAGCATGTATTATAGCCTATGTGTTACTGAGATGTAAAGTTTTATAATATAACTAAAAAGTTTTATCTAAATCTGTTCAACAGTTTTTGCGTAAAAATGGAACAAACATTCCTTCTCACAAACTCACATTTATATAGATTATATGTATATTAGAGGGATAGTATAGAAAAAACAATCTTACCCAGTGTAAACGCATTAGGTCGATTAGGCCTCTCGTACCAGTGCCTGTCAGATATCAGTGTTCTATACATTTGATCTGCAACTATACAGTAAAAGGTAACAGGTACGTTTCCACCTTGCACCGACCTCTCGAGCCATACACCTGCCATTAAATCTATGTCTTCTATGTGCTCGTATTTCTCTTTGAGTAACTCTATTCTCTGTAAATATGAGATTTTGTAAATATACGTTAATTTAAATTTGATGAAAATCAGATTTAAAAACAAATAAAAATTAAAATCGATCAATTAATTACTAGATGACATATACAAATGCGTTAAATTTATACGAGTACCCCTCTTTGAACGTGAGGGGTTTTACGTAACATTGGGATTCGTATATTAAGTAAAACAAAGTGATTTATCACATTTTTTTCACGTTGCTCTCATATTGCCATAATTTGAATTTCCTATTATATCTTAGTAGATATATACGATAGTGCCAAGAGCCGGCAACGAACCCATAAACTTGTGCCACTGCGCGAATATTATTTTGAATATACCTGACATAATTCTTAACATGAAAAACTGAGAATAGACGCAAATATCAATATGTTAATTTCTTTAAATTTATGGCAGAATACTTCAACTATTTTATTTAATTTATATCCGTTCCGCCTTTCATAGCCTCATATTAACTCTGATAAAATAATAAATTTTAAGCTTTGTTTCATATACATATACGAACACTCGTCCAATTAAAATGATAATAATGGACTCGGACTCCTGCTAGCGGTATTTTCTACCTAGTAATAGTCTAGTCCACTAGTTTCAAATGATTTTAATATTATTTTTTTCATTAAGCAACACAAGATTATGTACTAATTGGATGTAATTTCATAACGGATGTGTAAAAATACGATGTTACAACTTTAAGCCAATATTCTTAATTACGTCGAGGTCGTCCTCGCTTAGAGGCACTAGCATGTGACTGTAAATGCGATTCCCACTCGGGAGGAATGAAATATTTTCATTTTTATTTCCTCGCTCTGGCAATGAATCAAAGCGCGGCGTTGAATTCTGCCACTTAGCACACAATGCCTCCAGAATTCAGCGAAAAGCAGAGAATGGAGAATCGTAACAGTAGGTCCCCGTGTTCCCTCTCTCTACCTTGCTATATAGAGGGATAGATACCATGAATTCTTAAACAGTACAAAATTATAAATTACCTCCGGATCAATAACATCAAGTAAATCGTCAAAAGTACGATAAGTTTTGCCCGAACAGATCTCCCTGTACTTTACATACGGTGCGAACAGGAAGTAACGATTTTTCATCAGATCGCTACTTAGAAGGTCAGCTGCTTCTTGATGAGGTCCTAAAGCTGTTTCTGCTATCTAATAAAAGAAAAAGAAAATTAGTGAAATTTATAAATGATTTATATTATCGACCCACATACTCGTAATAGCCTACAATATACATACCTAGTTGCTTCGTTACCGCAGCGAAGAAATGAAAATACTAAGCATTTCATTCCCCCGAGTGGGAATCGAACCCACGACCGTCACGTTTAAAGTGAAACAAAGCGAGGAAATGAAAATGTGCCACGAAGGCCTCGTTATAAAAAAATGAATGTTTTTATTTTTTCATTTTACTTACCGGTTATAATGTTTGTTCCGTTGATACGTACATTCGTTTTAACTGTTTTTTTTTAAATTTAATTACAATGCGTTCTAAAGAAATATTTTTATATTTACTAGACGAAGATAATTTAGTTATGGAAGGTTGACTTTTAGTGTAAGATGCTATCTTGTATGAGTAATCGCTATTACAGTTAGATAAAAGATTACGCAGATAAAAAATAGATGTAAACTACGAATATTTACTAGTACAACTTGTATGTATTTCTTTATTTTTTAGGTTCACGCTGTACTGAAATTAGTGTTAAGATACATTTCCTCGGCTCTCATAACGAGGCAAAGCGCAGAGATGAGTTACGCCAATCAATAAACAATGCCTCCGAAATTCAGCAAAGTGAAGTTCAGGAACGGAGTGTCTTAGCACTAGTTGTCCAGGCTTCCCGTACGTGAACACAAGAAAAAAAAATGTAACAAAAAGGCAAGGAAACTTACATCGGGATCAACAACATAGTCGAATTTAGCGCAGGGCTGTCTGAACGCTCCTTGAGTGATATACTCCAGGTTGTCCTCTAAATAACCAGTCCTTAGCGTCAGGTTGACTAATTTAGTCTCCTTTAAGTACACGCCACTTGTGTCATACATTCTAAAAGCAAATATTTGTATTAGAAATTTTATTACTAAATCTCTTGTCGACTTCAGGTGAGCAGAGGGATCCTAGTTTTAATACACTCCGTTCTCTGAACGGAACTGCGTAGAGACGCTCCATCCAATTTTCGCAATATTACGTGAAGAGTGATACGATTGAACGCCGCACTTTTTTTGGTACCCTCAGGTACCAAAAAAAGAAATGAAAATGGAGGAAATGAGAGTCATATTTCATTCGCCCCGCTGGGAACTGATCACATAGCAACATCTTAAATTGTTATTAAAATGTAAATAACAGAATAGCTTACTTTAATTTTCCTTCCTGTATTGTATGTGCCCAACGTAGAATATACGGGAACTCCAGTGATATTTGTGGTAAAACATCTTCATCATAAAAATCTCTGTATTCTTTGTACCGCCATAGAACACCAGATCTTACTAAATTGTCATAACCTGTACGAGTATGTAGTATTTTAATAACATGTTTTAATTAATAATAACAAAATATATGTATGAATATAAAATTATTAATACTGGCAAAGATCAAAACTTCAAAGTTCTATTTTAATAAGATATAGAGGACAGGATATTTAACTGTAGATACACTAGGTGCTCGTGGGTTTGATTCCCGAGTTTTATTTATAATTAAATATAAATTACTTTCATTTCCAATGTGTAGTTACATTAAATAAAATAATAAGTTCCATAATTCAAAATGCAATATTTCGAAATTGGACATAATGCAGAGAACGGAGTATTTTATCACTAGTTTCTTTACTGTTGTCTCGTATACGAAATAAAAAAACTCACCCATTAAAGCAGACATCATTTCGTAATAATAAACCTGCATAGTCATAGCGATAACGATCTCTCTAGCAGTAAAGAACAGCCTTTCATCATTCCAGCACGGGTTCACTGAAGCTAGTCCGAGTGCTACGCGGTTGTGGAGACGCCATAGCCATATGGTGAACAGGTTTATTCCCAGCACACTATTGCCACCACTTTCCGCTATAGAAATGTAGAACATCATATCATATTGCGATCGAAGACGTTTAATTGTATATGTGACGGATGTGGATTCGATTCTCACTCGCGGGTTTTTAAGTTATTTTCGTTTCGTTAAAACCGAGCGCTGAATTGGGAATAGGGAACCTCCTGCCTATCGTGTTGTATGAAAGATACAGTGTGTAAGGACACAAAATAATTATTTAATGTAAAATAATATTGCTGCATTACAGAATTTAAAAAATAAAGAATAATAAAGAATAAATATTGCTCAATTTAAATTATTTGAAATGTTATAAATGGTGTCTTTAGGAACAACAAAAGGCAATCATTTAAAAAGATCTGACTCTAAACACAACAGTTCTGGGTTCGAACAACATTTCGAATAACATACCTGTGGGAGCGATATATTTTTAATTATTTTTATTTTACCGGTTTGCTTGTGCAGTACTGAGTTCTATCAATCAACACGTAATGTCTTAAAATTAGGACCGGGCTGAACCAGAGTACATTTAGCCTATGTTACTGTATATCCTAGGAAAGAAGGGTGAAGCAGAAAAGATAATCAACTAAAAATCTTACGTGTATCGTGGCATCTAGTTTCATAGGGCAACTCGTTAAGAAAACACAAGTTATCTCTCCCCTTCATGCTAGGTGGCCAAATTTTTCCTTTGCTTACTTCAATTTTTAATAAGCCTTTATCAAAAAGTCTACTTTTGGCGTTTAATGTTTTTAATGATGCTCCGTAAAGATGAGATAGATCGAATAAGGGTGTGGCTGTGCTTATCTGTTATGAAAAAATGTTTTTTTTACTTTACATATTTATTAAAGAAAAGACATTGACATATCACTCTGTTTTTAGGCAATATAATATCATTTCACGATATTTGATGAATATTCGCATTCTTCTACTTCAGATTTGAACCTAGTTCGTTCGCATTAATATACCTAGGGCGATGGTTATGGTTTCGAATGTTACCCAAAGAAATTTAATATTTTCATTTTAACTTCCCGGTGAGAGTTAGACTAAAGCGCAGCGTTGAAAAATGAAAAAATGTCCAATTCATTTCCTACGGTTATAAAAGTATTATGTATTGAATGAAAATCATTCAAACTTTTCATATTACGCACCCGCTTATAATATATAACACAAAGCGTAAAAATAAAAAATAGAATTGTGTCAATATGATAAACATAAATAAATATATTATTTCAGTTCAAATTCTCTTACTCGTTCCGGTACAGTGCCATTTTTGATGCACTTCATAGACTGAAAGCTCTCAGGTCTTGTTAAGTTGAGACATCTTATAGATGAGAACCTGTGCACGGGATCATCGTGAGGTATTCTTATTGGAGTACACTTTTTATCAGTCTTCCCTCTTTCTTGACAGCAGTAAGGTACCCATTTTATATAATTGACTAAAAGTAAAAATAATAAAAAAATTGACCGTTACCGACAAATTCGTAGGTTATATGTTCGATTTTCACTCGGGAGATTGAATTATTTTTATTTCTTCACTTTGGTATCAACATAAAGGTGTAGCGTTAAGCTCCACCACTCAACACACAAGTTACTAGGTTATTACCCTGTATTTAGATAAGTATTTTTTTAATACTTAAATAACCAAATTCTTTTACTAAGAATACTAATAATAGTGGCCCTCAATTATGTTGATGGACTCTTAACTTTGTTTTGTGTTTTTTATTTTTGCAATATGTATACATTGCCAGCACTTTTTCTTAAGAATTACAATTTTATGTTGAATATTATTTTAACAACTAGGTAAAAATGAAATGTGATATGACGTCAATTCTCGTCACAATTGTTTCCACCCGTCAACACACAATATAGTTTTATGGCTAAAAAGTTGAGAGCGGAGTGTCTTAACATTAAATCCTCTTTACTCCATAAAATATTTATAAGGCCAACATACCTGTGTCATGTACAGATGCGATATCACCACTAATAAATACCCAGAAATGTGTTAATAGTTGAGTGAACCTTGCATGCGGCACCCTTCCTTCCGCCATGACGGTAGTGCGGACAGTCCTAACCGGTGGTAGGGGACTTCCGGACCGAGCCCGTCTAGGCTCGAAATCTGTGAATAACATTTCTGTTATCTGCTACTTTCTTATAATATTAAGAAAAACATTAAAATAAGCGACGCGTAATGTTTTAAATTCGGGTAGAAGATGGAAAAGAAGATAGTTAAAGTAAAAAAGGTATATTACCTTTGTCATATTCGGCAGGTAACAATCTCAAAATGGGTGTATGAGTAGCTCCTCTGGTAGGATGTCTTAGATTGTTACATGACCCATCCAACCTTCTTCCTTCGTAAGGGTTACATGGTATCACTTCATTTACGCACCAACTAATCAAAAATGTTCATAATTTCAAAATATGTTCTTAAATTTATATGGTTATTTCCGGAATCTAAATAATTTTTAAATAACGGGACATTTTTCGTTAATCCAAATAAAAATTAAACTGTACCAGATAAAATCTTAAAAATATATATTAGTCAAGAAAAAACTAACATTTAGAAGTAATTACTTACAAAGTAGAATTTTGCTTTATATGGACTTTAACTTCATCATTACTTATAGGTCTTCCCGAATACGAATCATAAAATACTGTTTCCGTCAAAACACCTGTTGTGAACACCAACAGAAAAATGTACAACATTTTTAATACTACAAGGATGGTATTGTTAAAAGTTGGTGCAATAGTCGAGTAGTAAATAAAGACTGACGCGAAAGCTCCGAAATATTTAAATTTAAAGTATAGAGGTGAAGTCCGTCAGTCATTAGGGGTCTTACAAACTTAACGTTATTTCAAGCGTCATAAAGTAAAAAATTATGATTTTAATAGAATCATCATGAATGTTAATATTTAGTATATTATATTTCTCGTATATCATTCTTGTTAAGATTGTCCCATTTTTTGTGGAATAGTCATTAATTACATCGTAAATTGTGGAAGTTAGCACTGTATTTTGTTTAATTAAATTGGAGTAATTCTTTTTATTTTAGGTTCATGCTGTATCCTGCATATAGCAGGGTAGGCGGAGGGAGCCTGGAAATCTAGTGTTCAGATCCATTCGTTCCCCATGTTCCGCCAAATGTTCGAGGCAGTGCCTCGTTGCCTCGTTAGAGCGAAGAAATGAAGATATTCATAACTTAATTCCCTCGAGTAGGAATCGAACTCAATACCACACCCTGCCCCTGCGCCATGACGGCCTTGATCGTAATATATTATTATAATTTTGAATATTGATATTGACGGAATCTTAAGAGAACGGAGTATATTAACACTAAGTTCATTTTGCCTGTGCCTAGTTTGCCTTTGGGTTGCCGTTTCCGTTTATCTCAACAATTTTATATATTGTAAATTCGTATGTAATAACCTTAATTTTTTATACATAGGTACCTTATGCCTTTTATGTGTACCATAAAATTAAATGGAAAAAAGCAACTTGTTCCTGATATTTATCAAACATTTTTTTTTTGGTGAAAAAAGAACGTAAACGAACGTTCTGGTCAACTGATGATAAGTGATCACCGCCACCCACGAGCCGTGCAAAAAACCAACTCTTCTAGAACAAAGAAATGAAAGTATTCAATATTTAATTTCCTCCAGCGAGAATCGATTCGACAACTACTCGCGTTTACAGTTACAATCTTGTGACCCTGCGCCACGACTGGTTTTTACCAATTTGGTCTTTATTTTTTATAGGGACAGTAAAATACAAAAATATAAGCTATATAATTATAATAAAACTATAACAAAATTTATGTCGATATAACTATAATAAATAATAACTGTGAACAAGCAAACAGCAAAAATTATGAAGGTCAAATTCTATATATTTTTCTGGTTCTTTACTATCACAGGACTGGTCGTTGCAAGTCCATAGATTCATTTTCTGAATCCTATCCACAGCCTTCCATTTCGTGAGTGCGGGATACAGCGTGAAGCTGATTTTTTTTATAAAATCTAAGATAACTGAATTTGACTTACTTATAAAAAAAAAAAATTAAGTTAAACGGTTTTATATTGCAGATAAATGTACTAAAAGCTAAAAAATAATTTCATGGATACAGTCAACTAAAATAAAATCGTGGGGCACGACACTTGCTACTTACCACTAGATGGGTGAAGTCTCATGCCATGTCTTTCGATTGTAGATATTGGACGTGCCCCACGTTTTTTTTTTTTACTTTTTTATTTTTAAGTTTTTTAGTTAGTGCACTGAATTTGACAAGCCCTTTCATTTGATACCCATATTGATGGGATTGAAAAAAACTAAGTTGTGCGCCATCTTGCAGCGGCGACCATCTTGGATTCACAATAATATTGAATATGGATAATTGTATTGTCACCAGAATCAAAAGCGTATACCAAATTTCAGATCAATCGGTTAACGAGAAGAGGGTTAAATTTCAATTACTAAATTTGACCCAAACAAATATCCAAACAAACGGGGTGAGCTAAATAAAACCGTTTAATAATAATTGTTTCATCTTATTAATTACGCCTATAAAGCTTAGTTGACAATATAGCAGCAATATTATGGCATCATCGAGCTGGTCTGCTGTTGGAGCCAGGACTCTACACTTATATAATTTATAGCCCTGAGCTACTTGTAGCGTTTGGTGTAGAAAAACATGTATTTTAGTTTTTTTACACTACGAGTTTGTATTGTTATTAATAATATACCTACATAAGTGCTTCTCGCAATAGACTACTCGATTACAGTTTTTTGTTTTATAGCTAAATAAATCAGAATATTTAATAGTCTTGAAATATAATATACATGTTTATTTATTTTTTTATTATTTGTTTATTTTCTTGAAGTAAGTAACTTTTGTTTCTGATTTGACGTAGAGTTAAATATTTTTGGAACTGCTCATTTTTTTTTACGTTTGCTATAAAAAATTTTTTATATAGAGGATTGTGTATATTTGTGTCAAATGTTTATTATTTATATAATTTTTTAATTATGTGCTTCAAAACTCTAAGTTAAGGCTACGTCCAATATCAATTTCTTTTCTATTAAAAAAAGTTTACATTTTTCAAACAAAAAGTCTTTATCTATTTTCGCCTTGGCAAGGGTTTTAGCAATAAAATTTTTAAAAAATCTTCCTTGTAGATCTTTATTTATATAAGTGTAAAATGTAAGACCGTAACATCCAACCATATAATACCACAGATTCTACTAGACAATGACATAATAAAACATTTTAAATAAAACGATTTTACTAACTATTTTATTTTTGGTAACCCGACATCCGTGGTCACACGCGGTGGTAAACTGAGATGGCATTCGTCTATCAGTTGACATAATTATTATATCAAACTACCGCCAACGAATTCTTAATTGTCTCGCGTTCTGGCCTGTGTTCCTTATTTAAAATATGTAATAATAGATAAGCGTTAGTGGCAGGGTCAAATGTCAAGATTAATATTTACTTATCAAATTTTAAACTCTGATGCCTCTATTTTTTTAATTTTGGAGAAATATCAAAATTATTCATTACTAGGTTCGTTTTGTCCACCTACCTAATTGCAAATGATGTTTGACGGTAACAAATACAATAAGTAGTAGGGTTTAGTTAAAATAGATAATTCTTATTTATCTTTACTTATAATTTATTAAACTATTATATCTTTTATTGAGTATTAAGAATACGAATATATACATAAAATATGCATATATTTCTGATAATGATATAACCTTTAAATGACTATGCCTAAAAATCTCATAAACAAGACTTTATCAAAAATGGACAGCCATTACTTTAATATATATAATTCAAATAATGCGTAGAAAAATAGTTTATATAATACCAAATTCGTACTTTTGTGTCTATTTTAAATCTGTGATTTTTAAGGCCAGAATATCAGTATTTTAATTAAGAAGGACGGTATTTATATGCAAAGGGGCTGTAGGGGTATTGCACAAGTATTAATATTATTTATAAATATCAATTTTAAGCACGCTATATCAGCGCCCTAAATTTATTCGCTACGAATGCAATTGTGAAATTATTTTCCACTATTGTTTTGTAGCGTGTAAATAACCAAATTAAATATATAATAAAGAAGTTGAATATAAAGTGTCGTCTCATTAGCATCACCCCAATGTATACTCATATTCACAAAAAAATCGGGCGGAGCGCACAGAAGAGTGTCTTAACACTAGGTTCTGTCTGGCACTGTATCATTTTTCAGACATCCTCTCAATTGAAAACTCTCAGGCCTTATTAAGTTGTAGCATCTTATAAAGGAAAATCTGTGTATTACATCGTCGTTAGGAATTTTGTAATTGTGGTGCATATTTTATCGGTTTAAAGTAAACAACAATTTAAAGAATTAATTTTTAATTTAAATTCTATATTTTCAACAATATTTAAAGTTATTTATTTTAACCTTTAACTATGGACGTGATTTTTTCATAACACACATATGGACGTCGGGTCTGTCAGACCAGTGTATTTATTGGTCATATTCCGTCTGTTTTTTAAAGGAAGACAATTTTATGTTTTAGTTTACATGAATAGCCTCTAATCAAACAAAATCAATATAAATAAAAACGCTTTTTATTAAACTTTACGCATCACAACGATTTAAGTAACTTAAAGTCACAATTTCAGTCTTTGGCCACATGGGGTGACTCTTAAGAAAATAATACTATAAAAAAAAGACAGATAATAAAATAAATATTTTTTTAACAAAATATAAAGTCTAACAATTAAAAAAAAATAAAAAAATTACATCTTATGGAATAAAATAAAAATTTTGACAACACCTCAAGATAAGGTACAATTGAACATCGATACACAATGGCTTTCAACATTGTTGGCTAACAGGACGATTGCAGTCAACATAAGTATATGTTGTCTTTCTATATATCTCATGGGGGCAGAGTATACATGTTTTTCAAGAACCCAAAACTATTTTTTTAGCTTCATGTTCAATAAATGATAGATCAGATCGCGAAACGCGAGTCAAAGTCATTCTCAATTCTTAGAGTAGTTTAGTATACGAAACGCGTCTTTTTATTTGATAAAGTGCTATTTTCTTTCTAAAATGTCGTCGTCCAATTCTTTTGTTTGATGTTGATTATAAAGTACCGATATATTTGTCCCTGACGTGCTTAGTCGATCATTTTTTTCCATTTTATCATCAAAACTAAAAAAAATTAATCTTTTTTACGTAAATAATATTTATTAACCGACTTCTGGAAGAAAAGGAGGTTATCAATTCGACTGTAATTTTTTTTTTTTTTATGTTTGTTACCTCATAACTTTGGACTGGGTGAACGGATTTTGAAAATTTTTTTTGTTTGAAAGGTATAGCTTCCCGAATGGTCCCATTATTTTTTGGTCCATGACTGACAATGATATCTATGAGAAAATCACATAAGTCTTAAATTTGCATTAGATATGTGCGCGAGAAATAGACGAATAACTCTATGTCGCGCCAACCGATTTTGATGATTGTTCTTTTATTTGAAAGGATACACTTCGAGGATAATTTGGTGAAAGTTTGGTTAGGTTCCAATTATGGAATCCGGTGAAAATTGAGAAAGTTTGTTTTTTTTTGGTAAAAAATTGATTATATTGTAATAGTTACAAGCAAAAACTTTTTAAATAGATGTCAGAAGTGAGATTCCTGATCGTTGCATTTCTTTTCAACCAACCTCAAAAAAGAGGATGTTCTCATTTTCAACCAACTTCAAAAAAGAGAGATTCTATATTCGCCCGAATACTTTTTATGTATGTTCTTGTCAATATACCAAAATGACAAGCTAATGCTACAACACCTTTACTACAATATCTAATTACTAAGCCTATTTGTTTTACTTTTCACCGACTTCAAAATTATAAAATCTTTGTATAACTATTTTTCACTTTTTAGTTCGTTGTTAGAAGTCGGTTTTTGTTTTTGTTAAAAAATAATTTATATTACTAAAATATATAACAAATAATGCAAAATAATATATGATATATAACAATAAAAACATTTGAATACAAATAATACAATTAAAATATTAAAGTATATTTATGTAATATTATAAAAATATATGGAGTTTTGAAATCATTATGTATGGAAAACATGGACGTCGGGTCTGACAGACCCAGGTCCTGTTTAGAAAGTTAAATACTCACGTGTTTTGAACCCAGAGACACAACCACTGCTATCTACATTCATTTTGTCATTAATTCGAAAAGTACTGAGCGACTCAGTGGCGGAGGTCACCGAGAAGTGGCCGATTTGTAGAATTTGTAGACCTAGATGGGTCTGTGAGACCCGACGTCTATACTTAAAGGTTAATTTTATCATCACAGAATCTAGTTTCAAGACAC
The DNA here is from genome assembly GCF_056956725.1 of Heliconius melpomene rosina. Taxonomy (NCBI): domain Eukaryota; kingdom Metazoa; phylum Arthropoda; class Insecta; order Lepidoptera; family Nymphalidae; genus Heliconius; species Heliconius melpomene. The sequence continues at coordinate 907,560 of NC_140401.1, read as the reverse complement.
CGCGTACATCGCTTTCTGCCTGGATTCTAGACATTGCGTATTAAATTTGTAAATGTGTTTGGGGAATCAGTTACAAACCGACAGACGAATGCCATCTAAGTCTACCCTTGACCACGGACTACTGAAAAGTGTTCGAAACGTCGAGTTTCGGGAATCGGGTGAGAATGAAGAAGAACGTGCTCAGCTGGTTTGGACACGTCGAACGAATGAGTGATGAAGGAATGGCAAAAAAGATCTATAATGGATATATATTAAATAGTATTATTTAAAATTAGTAATAAATGTGAAAATCAAAGATCTTACTATAGAGACTTTCCCTTTACATTTTTCTGTCCATACTATAAGTTGAATGGTTAAATTCTACAGTGTGCTTTTTTACGTAAGTCCCTGAGTGGGAATTGATCCAATAACCATTGCATTTGCAGGCCGACACTATCCCACTGCGGCAATCCTTAAGCGATGTTGGCCTTTGATGTAGTATTTGTTTTAACCAATCCTTACTGACAATGAAGTATTCTGCTTAGCATTCACTTTCACGTCATCAGCCGTTAACAGTTTACCGGTACACGTTTTGTTACTAGACTTAAAAACAGAATATACATTATCTCAATAACAGTTATAAGAATTTCTAGAACAGTTGAGAACTAAACAAAGACTAATGAGAAAGCGTTGAGACTTACTTAAATACGATGGAAAACCGAGGCCTTTTGTAGTTTTAATAATCCTTTGAATGCCTTTGTGTCTAAGTACGAATATAATCTACTGTAATTTCCTCGTTGTAAGATTTTAAATTATATTAATATGATGATTTTTAAATGGTGTTGGTGATAAGAGGCACAATATATGACTGTAAACAAAACGCTCTTGGGTTCGATTCCCACTAGAGGGAATAATTTAGTTTAATTTTTTTCGCTCTGCTAACAAAACACGCCGATGAATTTTATTACTCAATACAACAGTACCTACTCACTTCTCGCCACATTTCATAATTAATCTATGGGAAATAAATTATAGGTTTGGAATACGCGGTGAATTTCATACAAAATGCAGCAAAGACTGACTTCTAAATTTGATGTTAATTTCTTGATGCTTTTACACGATAATAATATAAATTCTATTGACGGACGGACATACATACAAATGGACAACAAAGTTATCTTTTAAGTGTTCCGTTTTTTTTTTTGAGATACGGAACCCTAAAAACTATATCTCTCAACCGGATATATATCTAAAATCAAGAGCTCATTCATTGAACAATAAGTCCAATAGGAAATTCGCCAGTCGAAGAATGAACATGAACAAATTCAGTGTAAATCAGATAACATATGGCATGGAATCTAATAGAGATAAAATACAGACGAGCGTTTGAAAAGTGTATAAATATTTTTAATAAATCTTACGTGAAGTTAAAAAAAAGTCGTCAGTTATTTAAGTGTGCTTAATCCATTTAGTTCAATCTCTCTATGTTATACAGTGGTTCATCTAAGGTCCGTTGAATTTTTAAGCCTTGTTGGGCAATCTGTAATAGGATGCCGTATCACTACTTCATTAGAATAAGACTAACAATTGTGCTTAACCAGGAAACACAATTCTTCCTTGTATACATTTTTGATTTTATTGTGTAGGCCGATCCCGGCGGCAGTGCAATGCCGGGTCGACCCGTGACAGGAGTGGAGCGAGCCCCAAGCATCCCGTCAGTCTACAAAAATCAGTTCAATATACTGGTCCCGCGGTGCGGGAACTTTCAGATATTAAGCTGAAAAGAACAGATACTACACTTTGATCTAAGCCAAAAGGCCGAGAAGCGATAGGTATGCTTGAATTTCTTTCCTCCAGCGCCATGGCGCTGGGAAACGGCAGCTGGGCGGATGCCCTCTCGCCGTGGTTTCTGGCGGCGGCCATTACTATGACCGCGTCATTGTGGTGGGCACTAGGCCCGGTGGAGTTGTGTCTGTCAGGGCAGGCACAGTGCAGAGGAGGCAGGGGAAGGGGGGATGAGCATATGCCACCTGGGCGGTCAGCCCAGCCAGGTGAGACTCGCGGTTACCCGCGAGAGGCCCAGCTTAGGCAACCAGCGACCGAGGTGACTGCTCAGGAATTGGAATGGGAGGGAGGGGTGGGGATAATATCCCTCGGCAGGCGTCTTCTCTCGTCTGGCGGTCGGGTGTGGAGTGGCGCGATGCTACGAAGATGCAGATGGTCCGATGCATCGGCACGGCGGAATGCGTTGGACGCGAGCCGGCCGATGTGAGCCTCCAGGCTTTCCATTTTGAGGTCTCTGTGGAGTGTCGAGTTACGAACGTAATATGGTGCCTGGGTCACTCGCCGTAAGGCGAGGTTCTGGACCACCTGCAAGATTCTTCGTTGGTTCTCGCTGACGAGGGCGTACCATGCCGGGCTAGCGTATGTCAAGTGAGGCCTGACATACGCCTTGTATAACGACAACTTTGTTTTCAATGGCAATCTTGATTTAAATAGCGGGCGCAACAGGATCAGCGCGGTTCTCGCTGCGGTGGCCGCTTTCTTGACATGCCCTGTCATGTTGAGTCTCCTGTCTATCACAACCCCCAGGTAGGTTGCTCGGCTGCTCCAGGGGACCTGCTGGCCCTGCAGGATCAGCGGAGGAGGCTGTCTCCGGGTACCAAAGCTGATCGCTTGGGTTTTCGCGATGTTCAGCTCGAGCCTCCACTCCGCCAGCCAGTCCGGCAGCAGGTCGAGGGCGCGCTGTAGCTTCACGGCTGCATGTTTGGGGTTGAGCGACTTCGTAAACAGGGCGATGTCGTCGGCGTAAAGTGCCAGCGTTGTGTCCTGTTGGATGGGGATGTCGTCGGTGTACAAGGCGTAGAGGGCTGGTGAAAGAATGCTGCCCTGTGGAACTTCGGCGGCTATGGGGTGGCTGGATGACCTCACACTCTCCACCCTTACCCTGAAGGTCCTGCCGTAGAGATAATTGGCCAGGATCTGCGCGACGTAGTGGGGTATGCCTGCGTTCAGCACTTTGTACAGCAGCCCCGGATGCCACACGCGATCAAAGGCGCGCGACACGTCGAGGAAGGCTGCTGTGGCACTCTCCTTTCTGTTGAAAGTTGTGGTTGCGTAATGCACCACTCTGGCCACCTGAAGAGTGGTGGAGTGCCCGCTACGGAAGCCAAACTGTTCGTTGCGCGGGTGGAAGTGCGCCTGGAGAAGCGGTAATAGCAGCTTCTCGAACAGCTTGGCCACCGCACTGAGGAGGGTTATGGGCCGGTAGCTATCTGGGTTACGGGGGTTCTTCCTTGCTTTGGGCAGCATAATGACCAGGCCCTCTTTCCACGCCCGGGGGAAGTATCCCAGGCGCAGAATGGCGTTGAAGAGCCTGGTCAGGGCGGCGATGAATTTGCGGGGTAGGTGGCGTAGAGCGCTATTTGTAACGCCATCCAAGCCTGGGGCCTTCTTCAGCTTTAGCTTCTTCACCGTTTTCGCGACGAGCTCGGGCGTGAAGAACGGAGGTGCAGGGAGTGGTCGCTCTGGGTTGGCCAAAGTGCGGGCGACGTCGGCCTCCATCCGCGCATGGTGGGCGGGTCGTTTGCTGGCGTTTGGTTGGAACGTGGCTGCCAAGTGTTCCACTAATATCTCTGCTCTCTCCTCCGCGGAGTACCGGAGAGAGCCGTCTGGGTGCACCAAGGGATGAGTAGCAGGCTTCTTCTTGGTGAGTTGGCGACACAGACGGTTGAGGGAGGGCTGGTCCTCATCAGCCTCCTCAATCCGGCGCTCCCATGCGTCGGCACCGACGCGAGGCGAGGCGAGGCGATTGAGCCGGGTTTTCACTGCTGGGTCCCTGGTTTGTTGCCACTCCGAGTGTACCTTCCTCTTCCGCTCGATGAGGGCGCGGATGCGTGCAGGGATGGGCGGCAGAGTACGGGGGGTGGCGGGCGTTGAGGCTTCCTCCATCGCTTGTTTTATGGTCCCGGTGAGCCTGGCCTCGAGCCGGTCGATGTCCACAGAGTCAACGATTGGCTCAGAGGTATTTTGTAGAAAATTTTGGTCCCCACTGATCATTTGAACAACTTGCCCGCACGATTCAAGAATGACTTCAATATATGAAACAGTGCCATCTATTGAGCTGATTTAAAGAAATTTGAAGCTCATATTGAAAAATATATATTAAAAAATGCTCTGTTCTGTTGTTAACAAATTAAAACTTAAACTGAGATATAATTAAAGCTAAAAAAGGAACGCTTTAAAAGCGCTCGTCTACTCTACTGTAAACGAGTACCGCATATAAAGCTAAATATTGCGTCAACACACGCCTTAAGGAATTCTGATCATTTCCACCAATCCATTGATGAATTTGTCACACCAACATTTTTATATGATATAAAAAATACAAAGTAGAAGAAATAAGAACATTAAGAGAAAACAAAAAAAATATATATATTAATATTAATAAAAAATCTATCATTAGAAATTATATTGGGATTTTTTCATTTGCAACGTCATGAGAACACTTGGTTGGCATAGTGGTTAAAGTGCTTGGGCGGTTTCAAGAGTGCAAAGTCAAATCCCACCACGTTCACTTTTCCATACTTTTTCTAAAAAAGTAGTTTGTTTTACTATGCTTGGAATATTCTTTTTTATTATACTGTCAATTGAAATTGTACAATCAGGGTTATTTGTTCATGTTAAAAACTTGTTTTGTTTAGTTCTTCGAAATTGTATAATCATTGAAATGATGTGTTTTGGTTTATTATTTAAGCAACTCCTATATATTATTTAATAATGAAAAAAATGCATAAAGGCCCGCACGAGTATTTACCCTGTGTACCTAAGAAGGAAATAGAACCCACAACCATCGCCTTCAGTCAAGCGTGTAAACATACCGTTACAATGACATATTACGACTTTAAACATTTGTCTCAAAGTGACAAGCCCTTTGCAATTCTGTTACGCGTATTTACTTTAACAGAACATTCTCATTTGGTGTTAATTATTTTACAATATATATCGTAATACTATGTATTGTGTACATGAATAGGCCATCGTTGCGCTGTTAACAAACTCCGCTCCCCACTTTACACCTGATTTTCGAAATACTGCATGTTATTTTGCGGATCTCAACGCCGCGCTTTATCTTGTTACGAGAGCGAAGAAATATTTCTTCCCTAGACTAGAAATTAAACCCACAATTATCGCGTTTACAGTCAGACATTTGCCATTTGCCATTTTTTAAATTGGATCCATTAGAAATTAAAAAATAAGGCCAATTACGTATGTATAGTATCGTTAAAAAGTAGTTTCATTTAGTACAATAAATTAATTAATCGAACCGCCTACGACTTCCTAAACACGCGCCTCTCGTTAGAAACAGCTGCTAGGTCTGTATGAAAAAAGGAATGGGGTGTGAACGATATTTTCGTTTTGACATGGAAGATGTAAGAGAAAACGCTTTGCCTTATTACCAGAGCGAGGAAATGAAAATATTAAATAATTTAATCCCTCGAATGGGAATCGAACTTCCAAGTGTCTTGTTTACATTCATACGCTTTTGGCCTGGCGGCGCCACAACGGCCGATTTATGATTATATTTTTTCATTCCATTTCAACTTTCCTAATATAAGCTTATTGTCTACTGAAATATTATTCCAAGATACATATTCATACAATATTTATGTATTTTTAACAATTTTAGAAAGTTAATTCATACTTAGGAATGAATTTCCAGGATGCACGGGCTCGAGTTCTGCTACGTTCAAATTTTTATACATTTTCTAAATAACTAATATGTATGTATATCGTGGCATTATAATTTATTTCCTTTTCTGTTGTTGATTATAATTCATTCGAAAGCAAAACCATAGGGCAATGCTAGTTATGAAGTGTAGCAGTCAAAGTGCTTTAAAGTTATTGATGTATGAGGGATGTTTTTGGCAATGGCATATTTAACAGATGCATATTGAATTGATCAACTGTCAAGTTAAAAGAGGTTAGCGATTTATTATAGTTCTTTTTTTATTGAAAGTGTTTATTAATGTTATTTTAATTTGTTTCACGTTGTTGAATATTCGCTATTTTCTTACAAAATACGTGTCGAGTGTCAAAATTCAAAGCCGCGTTTTGACTTACTAATGAAAATCTCTTGAGTCATTCCTAATTTTTTGTATACTTTGTTTTAAAGTGTATGTAGACGTACTTTTAAGCTTCATACAGGCACACAGCAGGGTAGGTAAAGGGAATTTGGAAAACTATTAAGTAACCTTTACATTTTATATTTCTTATATATTTTATGTGCAATAAAGAATATATACATCCGCTATCACTTGTAACATAAACACAACTTCACGGTCAAAATGAAGGGTCTGTATTTAACGAGCTACACGTGTCCGAACAGTTGACGACTTTGGCACGTCACTTGCAAGTATCAATTCAAAGGCAAATATGACGCCTTTATGATTATAGGAATAAAGTCGTAATTTACGTACAAAATGCAAATAATAATTAGTAGATATGTTTAATCACTCTTATGATTATGAATATAAGGTTGATAATGGTTGAAATGAATTGATAACGGTTGAGAGAATAATCATTTGTTCAACACGAGCATGTTTTGACGCGGATTGACGGTAGCTAGCTGTGTGCTGTTACACACGATGATTAACTTTGCTTGATGATTAATTATATATTGTAGAATATTGCACACTGTCGTGGTTAGGAAAGTGGGTTTTTTGGTGTTAACATTTGTTTTTTTTTTAAGTGCCATAGACTTGCTATACACCATAGATTTGGATTGTCACTGTCTTTTTTGTTTTTTTTTACTTTGTTGTCAGTCCCATAGAGCACAGAAATAATTAAACTTCTTAATGCAACCAAAAGGTACAAACGTTTATGATTTTGGTTTTTATTGTTTTAAATTATGAAGTTTAGCAACATGTGAAGATTTAAAGTACAAATAAAAGAAATTTAATTGGAAATTTGTAAGTATATAATAGAAAAACACCATTACAAATTTATATTTATAGAGCAAATTTAAGTTTGTCAACTAGTATAAAATATATTTATTTAGTTGGACAAAAAAGAAATCAGTATTTATGCTTAATAATTGTTTAAGACTTTGTATGTAATGGGATAGGATCCCTCTGCCTTCTCTGCTATGTACGGGAAATAGTGAAGTTAAAAAAAATGTACGGGTAACATGCTACAGTCATGAGTATGAGAAAATACTTATGTAAAAGGAAAGCATTGCTTATGAAAACCGACGCCCCCTCATTGTTATTTGGAGCAACTGTATAAGTTTCAGTTTTTTGTTTAAAACGTGAACACATTATTAAATTTTTCATCATATTCAACATTGTAAGTTTCGTACGTTGCCGTATAAAAAGCTGCATAGGAATTTTGTCAGCTCCAATAATATTAGTATATGTCAACTTTTTAAATATCAAATGTAAAATGAAGATAACTTATGATAATTTGGTAATTTTTTAAAAATAAATAAGTAGATATTGTATTTGTTTTCGTCCTGACATTTTTACACTCGTAAATCCAACCATATATAATATTTTAATTATAATATAGCACAGGTACAATATAATTACATGCGAAAGAAAATACTGAAAAGTCTATAGAAAATTTGTATCATTGAACGGACCATTGAATCACATACGCAAACATTTTAAAACTATGCATTTTATTCTAACGGGACGTTTAGTGTTAAACAAACGAACACATCCGTACTGCATCCGTCAAAGATCGTGCCGTTGCCATAGCAACGGCGCCGACCTACCCTACAGAGGAAAATCTAATAAAAATATTTTTTCACCATACAAAACGTGCAACCGAACGCACTCTTAAACCGAGGTACTAACGCCTAATATGGTATATGAGAAAATTATTGGAAGCTAGAGTAAAGAACAAACAGTTTTCCACTGCTTATTTAGTAATGTAATATTTTTCTTATTCCCATACAATATCTATTGGGCTCCTTTATTCTGTCGTCGTATGCAAACAGCTGAACGTTTGATACCTCACGTATCGCGCACGATATGTGCATTTTTAAAATATGTATGTAGAAATAATAACGCTTTTCACAAGTGCCTTTGATATGAGTTTCGCGTGTTTTTGTTCCGTCTGACAGTTCAGTCTAGTGAATAAAGATATTTCATTCGCATTTTTTTATAATAATTCAAAATTTTCCTTTTTATTGTAGCTATGATTTTTTGTGGATGTGGATGCATAGGTATTGAATTTGGCAAGTAAAATTTAAAAAATGAGGACAATAGTAGGGCAGGGGCATAATCGTGCGACTGTAATATTATATTTTTATTTCCTCACTCTAGTAAAAAAGCGGCGTTGAGTTTCGGCACTCAACATGCACTGCCTCCATAATTCAGCGCAAAGTGCGAAACAGAAGTGTCTTAATAGAAAAGGAGTGTACTAACACTAGGTTCCCAGGTTCTCTCTGCCAAGGGTGCCAGGGTGGTGAAATAAAAAAAATCTCATCGTATTTTTATTAAAAACGCTCAGGCAATATGATAAATGCAGAATTAAACAAACTTTTCTATGCTTACAAAGCAATAGGCAGGATTTATGTAAAGTACACAACTTAAATAATATTCTTTTTATAATGCTATACAAAAAATATTCACAAAAGATAAAAATACACAAGTAAAATTTAAACATTTAAATTAAACGAATGTTGCTTACTCTACGTCAATTAATTGGGGCTTGCTGAGTGAGCAGCAAATAGTTTGCGAACTCCGGCATTAAGGGTATTCACACACAAAACGCCTGTTCAGCGCAAACCATTCCGAAACGACAGGCTGCAATTATCGATATAAGATGTATACAGTTTATTAAGGGGCCCGTTAGTTAAATTGGGTAATATTCGTTTTTTTTTTATCTTTTCTACCATTTAACGACAAAGTGGTGAAATCAAGATTGTTATCTAAAATAAAAGAACGTTCCTAATATAAAACAGATTCAAAAGAATAAATATCATAACAATTACCTAACATTCTTCAATATTTTTTCGCACAATTAATTAAAAGTGTCGACGTATACACTATACAGCACGTTCGAATATAGATATTGGAAAATCAATAGAAACACCGCTGAATACCATTACTGATTCGTTTCCTTCATAAATCAAACAACAACGTCGATTAATGGTAAATTTCGAATACATGGCTCTTCAACGCACCTGCTGCCATTTATGAAAATTAATTCCGAACTCGACAGAATTGGTAACTTTACCCTACATCAAAAGTAAAACGTTAAGTTTCGGCTTATTGTATAAGAGAATAACATTTATTTTAAGCTTTATATAAATATTTATTTATATTCGTTGAAAAGTTAGCGAGAATTAGTTTTTTGGTTTATCGGAATTTTGATGTTTCTTTCGTGTCTGTCAGTTGTAGGAAAGTTAAAGTTAGCCTCTTGACGAAAGTCTTCTTTTTCATTTTGCTGCTCTATTTTGTTTATGAACTAGCCTTTAAATATGGCTTCGTCCACGTAATCTAATGGAAATAAAAAAATGTGGATAACCTCAACTATAGTGGGTTCCATAAAAATAATTAACGTAATGCAATGCCTATAGTAATTACCCTTCATAAGCGGACTATCTAACACGAAAATATTTTTCTTGAGAATATCGCTTCAACCAAACATAGTTTATAGCTTAAGATAGTATGTCTTAAATAATAATATTCGTATTCATAACAATGATATGAAATAAGAAGCATTTCAACTGTTCTAACGTGAAAGTGGGGAAATTTTATCATAAATTATGTAAACCCTAATTTGCTTGTGGCAACAGCCAACAACCAATCATAATGTACCTACCACATAGTCGTAAATATACCTTATGGGATGAAGAAAAGTCTTTTATTCTTTTTTAAGTGTACTATTTGCTAACTAAATATTGATAGACTATAAAACACTAAATAAATTATATCAGCTTCACGATGTATCCCGCATTCAAGATGTATCACAGCAGTAGAGGCAACCTTCTACTAAGACACTCCGTTGCCCACTTTCCGCCGAATTCTGGAGGCATTGCGTGTTGAGTGGCGAAACTCAACGCCACGTTTTGCCTCGACACCACAGCGAAGAAATTAAAATATAAATGTAAATATATATTTCACTTCTCCGAGTGGGGATCGAACCCACAACCAGCCGCGTTTACAAACACACTTTGTGCCCCTGCGCCACGACTGGCCTCAATTAATAATGATTTATTTTGTATTTATTAAGTTCAGTGACTTTAAAGGTTCTGATAATCTCACTTGTTAATCAACAGTTATTTTTTAACCAATTACCTAGAATTCATTATAATGAGTAGTATTGTAAAGCTTAATATGAGTGATGAGTGGAGTTAAGTTCGATTATTTAACAAACACTGCCTTGAATTCAGGCGGCATGTGGAGAACGGAGTGTTTTCACATAAGGTTTCCTCTACCTGCTATGGAGGAAAAACGTCTTACAGCACAAGCTGTGTTTATGAATTAGCTTAATGACGCTATCGTAGTCATAGCTTATTATGTTTGATTTCAGTTTGTTGAGTTAATATTTTTTAGTTCCATACTATATTCCACATACAGCAGAATAGGCAGAAGGAACCTAGTGGTAAACCACCTCTCCGAATTTTCCGCTCAATTTTCAATGTGTTTTGTTGCCAGAGCAAAAAAATGAAAATACTTCATACCCTCGAGTGGCAATCGAACGGACAACCATTACGTTTCCTGTCAGACAAAATTTGTGAATGTGTTTCGATGAAACTATTTGCTCCTTCAATGGTGGAATATGGCATTATGTAAGTACCAACTGAAAGTATTGCAATTATTTTCTATTCAGGTGTATAATTCTATTACATAAATGACTGAATTATGAACAAACGACGTTTACGTTTACGTAAGCAGTAAGTTAATTTTTTTTTAAATATTTTTTTAAGAAAACATATTTTAATATCTATTGTTTTGAGACGCATGAGTGTGAATGTAGGTATGATCTGCATTCGAGGGATTTATTATTATATTTTTTTTCGACAATTTGTGCCGTTGAACTATCCCCACTTAACATAATAAAATATTTCAAAAATTCAGCAGTAAGTGGGTAACGAATTATATAAATACTAGGTTCCCTAATCTATAATGCAGAAAAAATCCTGATTTTTTTTTTTAAGATCATATCTTAATTTCTTAATTTAAACTTAAACTTATCTTTGTAAATAAAATATATTTGTACTTTAAGAATTACAAGTACGGTACCATTAAAGGTTCCTAGAAGGCGAATAAAATTTATACTTTCGTTCTCCGAATCGCACATAACTCATAAAATCTGAAAGTTATGTTCGTTACAACTTTGGACCCATCTAATTAGTTTTCCAGAAATTATGACGAATGTGTTATAAGCTAAAATAATCCTTATTTTAAGGAAAATAAACACGATAATCGCATTACATTTAAATATGTACATTCTAAAGAAAATCGTAATAAGTCATATTATCCAAAAGTTAAATTTATTATATAAAATTATTTCAAATTATTACGTATTTATGTTGAAAATAATATATTATTTTATAAGAAAGAGCCTGTTTTCCAGTAGTGGTTTGAATATGGAAATAATGAAACGAGCATAGACATTAAAATAAAAGTTATGTACATAAAGGGATACAGTTTTGCTAATGCTCTTTAACATTTGCTTTCAATTCATTAATTTAAAAAAATTACAACAGAATTGAGAACTTTCTTCTCTTTTGAAGGCAGATAAAAATAGACAGAGGGATAAATAAATAAAGGTTTTCGTCGTAATAACTAATTCAAAATTTCTTAGATCACGTTACTTTGAGAATTTATTTATCAAGAGTAATATTTAAAAGGCCTATTTTTTATTTTTTTATTAATTATTAGTCGTTTTATTTTTTTTTTATTAAAAAGTTTGTATAATACGGAACGGTAAATTACGGAAGATACAAGAAGAAGGAAGTAAAGACAACCGTCTTACTTCTATATGTAAAATATTTCCTGTGCATCATATATTATTTATTTAGTACCACCCGCCTTTCATTTACTAATAGCAAGATGTATCATAGAACAAAAATTGCTCCATGCTAATCTGGACTTTATTTGTAAAGACTTTAGATACTTAAATTGCATAAAATATTTTTAGTTTCCTCACATGTTGTGCCTTATAAATATGTTTTGGATATGGTCCAAATAAATCTGAACGAACACCGCCTATTCCGTGTTTATGATTGTCATAAAAATATGTATGGCGATAGCGATATCTAGATGTATCTAGATATTTATAGAAATGCTTAATTTAAAATTGTGTAGAAGAATAAAATCTCATACTTTATTAAAATTTCAAATATTTGTAGAATTGGTAAAGGTTTCGATTAATTATTTGTGTTTTAGGTGACGCAACTGAAGGTCGCATTACGTTTATCGATATTCGGGGAAAAGGAAACATTTTTAATGTATATACGAGGTGTGTTCAAAAAGTAAGGTGACTTTGTATTTTTAAGAAAAAATATTTATTTATTTATCAATATTTATGTTGTCCCCTTCAAAGTAATCCCCCTCAGATACATTACACTTATGCCAACGGTTTTTCCAATCGTCAAAGCACTTCTCATAAGCACTTTTCGGTATAGCCTTGAGCTCTTCCAGCGATGCAGTCTTTATCTCTTCAATCGTTGCAAATCTCCGTCCTTTCATAGGTCTCTTTAGTTTTGGGAACAAGAAAAAGTCACATGGGGCCAAATCCGGCGAATATGGTGGCTGAGGCATTATTGTGGTGCTGTTTTTGGCCAAAAAATCTCTCACCAGCAAAGGTGAGTGAGCAGGGGCATTTTAGCAATTTCGGAACAAACTTCGCTGACACACGTCTCATGCCCAAAAAGTTAGAAAAAATTTCATGGCACGAGCCAAGCGATATACCAACATCCTCAGCAACTTCTCTGATAGTGATTCGACGATTTTCCAGAACAATTTTCTTCACTGCTTGAACGTTTTCATCAGTTGTTGACGTGCTTGGGCGTACAGAGCGAGGCTCGTCATTGGCATCTTCCCGGCCATCTTGGAAGAGTTTGTACCACTTGTAAACATTTTTTTTACTCAGAACAGTTTCACCGTATGCCACTGTCAACATTTTAAGTGTTTCGGAGCACTTTATTTTATTTTTTACACAAAATTTAATGCAAATCCTTTGATCCATATTTTTCGATAGCAAGAAATCGCCGAGCACGCAAAACACTTATAACCTTTACGCCTCTCCCAACCAAACAAAAAATGCTATACACTTGAAACTTGGTACAGATGTTCGGGAAGAGTGTACCAACATAACAAAATAAAAAAATCGATAATCGAAAGTACGTTGCCCGCCAAATTTGAAAAGTCACCTTACTTTTTGAACACACCTCGTACCTATGTATATTTATGTATTTTATTAAGAAAGGTGGTATTAAATATAATAACCAGAGATGCAATTCCTTAAAGTAAGAAAGTGGAGAGTATAAACATTTATCACTAGATTCTTTATACTTACACGTTTATATTTGCTGCTAGATAGATCTGGTAGACAAAGCGCAGCGTTGAGTACCGTCGCTCTATACAAAATGTCCCAAAAATTTTCGTAGAAGATCGGCAGGAAACCGAATGAATGAATCTTAATACTAGATTTAATTTGCTTATTTTGATTATCAGAAAAGAGATCATTAAAAATAATAAAACTATAAACACTATGTTTCATATTTGATTTTTGATACGTTATTTCACATGAACTGGTGTAGCCCGGATAGCTCAGTCGGTAGAGCATTGGACTTTTAATCCAAGGGTCCAGGGTTCAAGTCCCTGTTCGGGCGGCAATTTTTGTAAAGTTTATTTTTAAAACAAACGTTCATTAATTACTGTCTTTGTCAAATATCATTATCAGTGAATTGTTAATTTTGTTTATTTATGTTTTGTTTAATTTTTAATCTATATTATGTATTTTAATGGTTTGACGTTATTTTCAGTATATACCAAGCAGGGTAGACAATGGGATCATACTCGTAGTGTTAGGCCACATCGTTTTCCACTTTCTGCTAAATTTTTAAATGCAGCTCTTTGTTTATTAGCAGACCACGGAGATGAAAATAACTTATCCCTCTGAGAGGGAATTCAACTCACCTGATGGTGGTGGATGATGGATGGACATATTTTTTTTTAAATTGTAGACATATTAGATATCAACACGTTAAATATAAGTAGATATACATACTTAAGTTCTTACCTAAGTACATACTCAAAGATAAAATCCCCAAATAAGGCCTTACCTCAAAAGGAATGGGTAGAAAGAAGATTTACGAAGGGTTAACAAAAAGGATTCCAACGGTCAGAGAGCAATATATGAGCTTTACAACACTTAATGATAAGTATCGGTTATTGCCTTAGGAGTGATACTTTCCTTTCTGCATATAAATTTAAAAAATAAATCAGTTTTATGCTGTATCCTGCACACAGTAGGGTAGGCAGAGGGAACCTTGTGCTAAGTCACTCCATTTCCCACTTTACCCCGAATTTTTCAAGGCATTGCGAGTTTAATGGCCGAACTCAACGTCGGGCTTTTGCCTTGGTGCCAGAGCGCAGAAATGAAAATAATAAATAATAATTCATTTCCTTGAGTGGGATCGGACTCACAACCGTCTCAACCTTAACCAGTAACACCTTGTGCCCCTGAGCTACGACGGCCTTTCTGTATATAGATAGACATTTTCGTAGTTTGATCAGCCGAGGAAAAATTTAATGCATATTTTAAAGAGACCGTTTAACCTACTTAGTCACAAATCCTGGATCAGTATCCATGTTTCGAGCTCGTAGCCCTACAACGCGATGGGTAGTTAGTTGCACATCACACATTTACTAAATGGTAAAACAAAACTGAGAACAGTTAAGGAATAACTGCTACAAAGATGAAGTGCGGCGTTAGATTCCGCCTTTCTACATTTTACAAATAATGTCACAAAAATTAGGTAAAATGAGGGAGACAGAGTGTGTTACCAAGATGCCTTAAGAAGCTACTTTATTTATTTTTTTATAATTGTCTCGTAGGTTTCTGTTCATCAAGATACCTATGTAACGACACGAAATAATTTAGAATTATATGAGAATATTCTTTAAAATGCAAGACTTTCTGTAATTATATACAAACAAAGCTTTGAAAAATTGATTTATTAACAACGAATATTACTCTGTACTCTGTACAGGTACTACTACGACCAACTTTACCTTAAAAATCCAAATATTATCAAATATTTATTCATTTTAAACATTTTGCTATAGAAAATGTATGATAAATAAACTGTCTAAACAAAACAAAATAACAGGTCCCTTTTCGTAGTATTTCTTTGAATCCCTTTATTTTTCTAAGGAAATTACTTGCCCCCATACAGAACAAACTCTGCAATGTTTTTAGGAAGGAATTTTGTAATAAAGCGATGCATTATTAAGCATAGACTTTGATGTAACTCGATAAATAAATTGAGGGGTCCCTTACCTATATTGTACGAAAGAATTTCTTAGTATTTTTAGACGTAGTTTACATTGAAAAACAATGTTTTTAAATTAAGTTTAGTTTTGGTTATATTCTCATATAGGTTTTTGTTTTAACTCCACCTGCCCATAGCAGGGTAGACTGATGGAACGTGGGAACCTAGTGCTAAGATACTCCGTTCCCATTATAATACTTCTGTGCCTCCATTTCCGCCGAATTCTAAAGGCATTAAGTGTTGAGTGGTGAAAATCAACGTGGTGCTTTACCCCGTTATCAAAGCGGGGAAATGAAAATGTTAAATAGGTCCCTTCCCAAAGTGACGGAATCGAACCCACTCACTCGCAAGCTCACTCTCACTCACCCTACATCACGACGGCCTCGCTGTTGATATTATTCTTTTATTAGTTCAAGTAGCAAAACTAAAGCATAGAAGCCTACACAGCAACTGTACTACTTAAACAACACTATGCCAACATCTAATAAAAACAAAAACAAACACCGACATCTCGGCATCCGTTATCATATCACTGGCTTTACTACCTTTATTGTTACTCTATAATAAGTCTTATCTTCAAAGCAATAAGTGTTAATATTGATAATATTGATTAATATATAAAATCGTATTTTGTAATCTAAGAACTGTTTACATTGCATTCGGACGTCATTTTTGTCGTTTGTTTCTTTGATTTTGTACAGTATCTCAATATTTTTTTATTCTTTAAGTAAAAATTGAACTGGCAACTAGAGAGTTCTATGTAGTTCTTTTAATTTCTCCACGACGCTATCATATTTTTGTTCTTTTTAAGCATTTAACTCTTTCATAGAAATACTAGAAAATTATTCTAAACAGAATATTTCGCCTATTTTTATTTATTATTTTATTCATTATATTTATTTAACGACACAAAAGATAATAAGAATCACTGTAAAAGAATTTACCAAGTAACAGAATGAAAGAGAGATTGAACCATCGAAAGTAAGAGTGTTTGTGGAATTTTTTTTATTGTTTAGTTGTTATGCGCCACAGACTTTTGTCGTCCGTGCCTTTTTTGTTCTTGTTGCTTGTTAAAGTTTTGTTTTTTTTTATGTGAAGTGAACATATTTTGATTGTTCTGCGCTCCTTTCTCTACGAAAGTCTTTTAAACATCGAAAGTAAGAGAGTGTGTGCGATTTAAAATATTACATGTAAAATTTATTAAAAATAAAACATAAACCTTGACCCAATTCTCTCTTTTCCCCCCATTAAATTCACAACTTTTATAAGTTATTCTATAGTACAATAAAAACAGCAGCAAAAATAGAGTAGGCAGAAAGGACCTAGTGTTAAGACATTTCGTTCCATTCTACAGTACAATTAGGCAATTTAATATCGTATCGTATGGAACAATGGAAACACACTCAACTAACTTAACATCTCGTCACTCGTAGTTTATGCAAAGTAAAACGCAGTTCTTGTCAATTCTTGTCGAAACTGTCGAATCTACTTGTACATGTGAAATGCTAACATAACATGGTGATCAAATATAATCTATGATGGGAGTGCTTCTTGTTTTGTTTCTTTATTTCTACTTCACGCTCTTTTTCGCATATGCATTACCGACAAGATATTTCATATTTTTTTACTCTTTTTTTTTAATTCGGGATATTATGTGTTATTTGTTTTGATACTCGAGACAGGGAATGAAAATAGTTTATTCTAGCAGAAGCATATCGAACCCACGACCACAGTGCCACGTCAACTTAAATATTTTATTTTTATTTTGAAATATTATTTATTCCCTATTTGAGGTCAGTGGAGCAGGAGCACAAGCATGCAATAGTGAACGCGACGGTTGTGGGTTTGATTCTCACTCGATCCTACAAAATATTTAATATTTAATTTCTTCACTCACGTAACACGCCAAGCGACATTGAGTTTCACTACTCAACTCAATGTCTTTAGAATTCGGTGGAAAGTGCTAAACGGAGTGTCTTAGCACTAGGTTCCCAGGTTCAATCTACCTACTCTGCTATGTGCAAGAAACATCATGAAACTAAAAAAGAGATATATCCTAAAATACTTAATATTAGTTCAGATGTAATATTAAGAACATTCCAGCGACATACATTTATTAAGACGTACTAAACATGCGTCCTTACCCCGCGTCCGTGGGCCGTAATAATTGACACAATCATTAGTCAAAGCAAACGTTGCGTGCACTACGAGTACCTACAGTGTGTTACAAATATAAATCTGAAATTGAGAAATTCCTGCGTTTTACAGAAAGTGTCGTTTTTGGTATTCTCTGAATTTTTATTTAGTTAAGTGATACGTCACTGGTTAATTAAGTTTAATGTGATCGAAAGATCCTATTCAAACATTAATCGACAAAAAAAAAAAAAAAAAAATGTAGAGTTTTTTTTTTCATCTTGGCGTGTTTTCGATCATAGAGCTCACTTATTACCCAATCTTTGAGGTTGAAATGCGGAGTATCCACCAAAAGTGGGAAAAGAATATAATTTAAATAAAATCATTACCCCGAGTTGGATTAGAATCCACAACCGTCGTGCTCACAGTCGCACACGTGTACACGTGCACTACGCCACGACGGACTCACCAGATATAATAAGTCATTTAAATAATATATTATACCGAATGGCTATCTAATCCATACACGTTTATGGCGATTTTTTCTTGCCCTTTCCATTAGTACTAACATTAAATGCTAAGTATAATTTCTGTAATAACCGTCTCATACTAAATCACCGTGCGCCGTGCACATCACTCAAGTTCCTTACTAATTGGCAACAGACGTACAAACATATTATATACATATTATATCGAGTTAAAAGGAAACCACTGAAATTGATGTTTCCGAAACAGATTTGTGTATAAAATTAAACAGTGTATGGATTTAAGGATGATATCACAGATTTAACTTTTCATTCAATCGATTTGTTTTTTTTATTTCTCCGCTTTTGAAGATCATGGCGTTGAGTTCCACAATGTCTCAAAAATTGGGAAACGCAGCGCCTTATCAGTAGGTTATCGTCTATTTTACTTTGCGTGAGAAACACCGTGAAGCTATAATATGTATTACTTGTATTATGTACCATTCTATCTACCATCCTATACTACTATCATCCATCCTCTTTCTCTTCTGTACCTACTATCAACATGAGAAAACATTTAACAATTTATATAATTAAAAAAAATTGCTTCAGCCATACCCACGATTTATTTAAGTAATTGGTGAGTTTATTGAATGTTTTCGTTCATTAAACTCTATTGGAATATTAAGGTCGATGGATGGTCAGACTCGGGTATCGAATTACTTCTTTGTGTTATTTGGACGGATAATTCCTTGTATTTTGGTGTCAGTTTTGTATGAGGATATTTGCGTAGTATATCCAAAATTTTATAGGTGATGATCGTAGGTTCATTTCCTATTTGGGGAATAATTATGTATGATGTTGAATTTGGTCGAAAAATGGAGTTTTTCACATGCTTTGTGGGAAGACACGAACATATATAAAAATTAAATTATTTAATGTAAAAATTTTAAATATATTGATATATGCAGTAATTAAATCTGTGCTTAGGGATCTACCTCCCCCTGCATAATACATATATGGGATGCAGCGTGAAGCAAGAAAAAAAAACCATATTGTCAAAATTTCAACACACTGTAACTAAATTATTTAAACGCTAACAATTGTCCAATTTATACGTAACTCCTGTACTTTTTAGGTATAAACAAATTTAATTAAACTCGTATCAACCAACTCGATTTGGTGGCGACTTCGCTTTTTTCCGTCCCTTCACTAATTAAAAGCGGAAGAGATACTTCAAATAATTTGGGTACGAAATCCTGGTTGTTGGGAAAATGGAATAGAAAACAAAGAAAATTATGCAAACATTAACTTTAATATTTGTTTTTCTGAATGGAATTAATTTAGTAGTTTAGTTCCATTAACAATTTTTCGGTTCCATCATCAAGTTACCAGATCTCAAGGGGAAAGTAACGAGTCATCGCCGCGTTTTGTCTTATTACTCACTCTGATTATGTTATCTTATAATTCACTAGTGGACCCGGACGCGGCTACGCCTGCTTGAACTATAAGAATATTTTCGCGTCGGTCATACTCATACTATGCCGCCCGAAGGCTAGGTCATTTGGAATCAGTGACATCTTAATTATTTATTAGAATGTTATACAGTAAACTATAATTTCAATCTAGATAAAATGCTAAAAGTGACTATTATATTTATTTTCATAAGGATGAATATCAAAATGTCGCGGTACCGGTTGCGTAGCGACGCGACGGTTGTTATTAACATGGCAGAATAAATTGCATGTCAAATTAGAAAGTACTTTAAAATATATTAGTTTATATGTATAATGTAATGTTATATAGCCTATAGCACTTCTGAAGAATGCAGCTTTCATACAAAACAAAAACAAAGTAAATCGGACCAGTAGATCCAGAGATCTTAGCGTTCAAACAAACAAACAAACAAACTTAAAACAAAAAGCGGAAGCGCTTTATTATATTAGTATAGATTTTCATTTATTCAGAACGAGGCAAAACACTGTGTTGGGATCCGCCATTAAACTTGGTGGAAAGTGGAGTGTCTTAACACTAGGTGCCCAGTCTCCCCCTACCTACCCTACTAAGTCCGAGATACAGCATGAAACTAAAATATCTAAAAATAAGGAAGCCTTTTTCCTTAGGCAACCCGAACAATAATTTCTTTCCAAGACCAGACGACAATCATTTGCCTATACACATAATACATACTTACTTGAGTGGTAAAAAAACGCAATTTAACTCTCGCAGACGTTTCTAATAGTACTTAAGTCCCCTTCGATTTGTTGCAAACAGTTGAATGCAATGTCCACTCTATGCTTTTTGCTAAATTATTCCATACTTTCGATTCAAGCGAAGTTAAACTTTAGCACAATTGAATAAAGGTGGTGACAGGAACACAGACATTTTGGTAGTCCGATCGTGACGTAACCATGGTAACATATCGAGAGGCAATAATTGATATCGTAAATATACGCGAATGTGAATCTTATTTTGTACACATTAAAAGCTAATTGATGTGCAAAAAAAAGCATATTTCAGTCTGTCCGTAGAAATTCTTGCAATCCCGTGTCCCATCAGCTTTGATGACAAATACATATATTATTTGCTGAATCATATTTTGTTAGACATCGTGAAAATTATATTTTATATTATTCAGAGCGAGAAAATGAAAATAATCTATTCTAAAATCTATATATATAAAAGGACTTGTCCTCACTGACTGAGGTAAGACGCACGCACAGCCAATAGCCGCTGATGGTACAAACGTGGAATTTGGACAGATGCTTACTTTCATAATCTGGACATCCACTAAGAAGGGATTTTGAAAAATTTTAATTCTAAAGGGGTGAAATAGGGGTTGAAAGTTTGTATGAAAAAAAAATTTAATCGGCACCGATTCTTATAAAATTTGAAATTCAGACTCTTAAAAGTATCTAATTGAACACATATTTCATGGTTTTCTAGAATTCTTCCCCTAAGGGTGCAAAATAAGGGGTTGAAAGTTTGTATAGATTTTTTTTTAAATCGGCACCAATTTTTATAAAATTTGAAATTCAGACTCTTAAAAGTATTTAATTGAACATGTGTTTCATGGTTTTCTAAAATTCTTCCCCTAAGGGTGCAAATAAGGGGTTGAAAGTTTGTATGGAAAAAAATCTTAAATGGCCATCGATTTTCATAAAATTTTAAATTTAGATTGTTAAAAATATTTAATTGAACGTGTGTTTCATGGTTTTCTAGAATTCATCCCATAGGGGTGCAAATAAGGGGTTGAAATTTTTTATGGAATATCTTTGAATCGCCACCGATTTTTATAAAATTCGAAAATTAGACTTTTAAAAATATTTCATTGAACACATGTTTCGTGGTTTATTTTAATTCATCCCCTAGGGGTGCAAATAAGGGATTGAAAGTTCGTATAGAAAAGTCTCTAAATCGCCACTGATTTTTATAAGATTTTAAATTGAGACTCTTAAAAATATTTCATTGAACACGTGTTTCATAGTTTATTAGAATTTATCCCTAAGGGTATTATTACCCTATTACCCGCAGGCGAAGCTGCGCACGTCCGCTAGTTATAGGATAAAGCTTTGAAAAAAAAAATGTTTTTTTCAGCTTCACCTGTATTTTCCACTTCCACTTAACAGGGTAGGCAGAGGGAACCTCAAAACATAGTTTTAATACATTCCGTTTCCATTAAGACACTTCCGTTCCCCAATTCCCACCAAATTCTGGAGGTGCCAGAGCCAGGAAATGAAAATATTAAATTCCTTCCCTTCCTCGGGTGGGAATCGAACCCATAACCTGCCTGCCCTTGTCCCCCGACTGGCCTCGTATTCATTTACTTAGATATTCATTGCACATAAATTCACGTCAGCTATTTATATATAGTTGTTATGAGAATAAATCGCCTTAGAGAGGACAATTTGAATAGCGTCCTAGTGAAATGTTGGGGCCGTTTCATAATAAATTTACTGAAACATAAACGTTCTGAATGAATTAGGGTTTATTTTGAGGCGGACTTTACGAGCTCTAGCTTAACTTTGGAGCACTTAACCCGTTTAGAATTAAGAGGCTTTTAACTGTAAACATATTAATATGAGCATTTAATAATTTGTAGGTATATAATGTAGAGGACATTCGTGGCGCAGGAGCGCAGGAGGCTGTACACGTGACAGGTTGTGGCTTCAATTCCCACTCCAAAAATAAAATTTTAAAATTTTAACAGCGTGGCGTAAGGTGGAAAGTGGGGTAAGATAATGTCTTAATGAAAACGGACACGTATCTCAATATTAAATTCCAAGGTTTCTTATGCCCACTCTGCGGAGAAAAATGTATGTAATACTTTTTTCAACAACACGGCTGTTGATTCGATTTCCACTTAGTAACACGAATTATTATTCTTTCATTTCTACGTTCCACCAGTCACCACTTCATCTTGAAAATTAGGAACGGAAACACTAAGTTCCCAACACTATGCGAGATACAGCGTGAATCCAAAAAACAGTATTAGAAACCACGTCCCTAACTAACTCGCCCAAGCCTACATTTTTTGTTCGTTTGTTTCATAGATAAACTTTAAAGTTTAAAAGTCGGCTGGACATATTTAAATAATCTCTCGAAGTTATCTCCACGCAATAAATCGCTCACGCTCATGCGGGAGATGTTTCGCTTCGCTCGTTTTGTGTCTCGTGTCCCGTCCCGCTGCGGTTATTGTTTACGGCTTGATAATACAAATGTAAAATTTTATACGATGATATATTTTATTAGGTAGGTACAATTCTTTACTAGTAAACTAGGGGATGTGGGTTCGATTTCTACTTAGGGGATTATTTATTTTTTTTATTTTTTCAGTGTGGTAACAAGACTCAAAATGACATGGAATTTACTAGATTCGTTTTTAAAACGAAATCCTACGAATAACAAAGTATTTTTTAGTTTCACGCTGTTTCCCGCAAACAGCAGGGTACGAAGAGGGAATCTGGAACCTTAGTGTTAAAACACTCCAATCCCCTTAAGACCCCTCCGTTCGCCACTTTCTGAATCTGGAAACATTGCGAGTTGAGTGGCGGAATTCAATGCTGCGGTCTTCCTCGTCATCTGAGCAAGGAAATAAAAATGAACCCACAACCTATCACGTTTACAGTCGTTTGTGCCACTGCGCCACGGCTGGCCTCACCAAAGTAAATAATAAAACAATTTATAACAATAATACATTCAGCAAATACATTCGCTCAATTTGCCTAATCTACTTTGCGCTCGCTAAGCGGCTATCACACTGTTAATCCTTTAATTGATGTCGCCGAGCTTAGAGCTGTCGATATAACTTATTTAACAACATGGACCAATGCTGTATGTGTCTCGTAGTTATGGAACGGTGGTCGTGGGTTTAATTCCCGTGCTGTTTAATCTTTGTTTATCGCGGCTTGTTGGCGTAAATGACTGTTGTGATGCAGTGGACCGTTTGAATGAATGTTTGAATATTTCATCTACTTGGAGGAAGGGTTATAGACAAATTACTCTGCCGTCGTTTTGCAACGAAAGTGTAAAGTGTTAACGCAACAGATTATGGGTTCGATTTCCACTCGGGGAAATTAAATATTTAATATCTCCGCGCTCTAGTAACGCGGCAAAGCGCGGCGTTGAGTTCCGACACTAAGTGGTGAAAATTAAGACACTTTCTTTAGAACGGTACACGGAAGTGCTTTAATGGGAACAGAGTGTCTAAACACTAAATTTCCAGGTTCCCTTTGCCTATCCTATATGTGCAAGATAAAAAATAAGAAAATGATTCAAGTGTTTTTGCAGCATACTAGGAAAGGCTGGGAGAACCTTGTGTTTATACACTGTGGTATTCACTTGCGGCCCAAATATCAAGATATTAATGATATTGTACAGTGACGAAACTTAAAACCACATTTTTTTCTACCAAAACGAGGTATTAAAAATAACTTAAGTATAATCAATCATTCTGCCGAGAGGGCATCGAATTCACAACCATTTTGTTTACAGTCAAACTATGGAAACTGTAGAAGCTATCCAACTTAGCCACGATGGTCTCTAAAGCTTACACCATACAAAGATATAGCTGTAACATCCCATTTATAATAATTATAGACGACAAGTATAGACCTGTCACCGGCTACCAAATAACAGTGCACAGTGCAGTCGGTGCGCAGCCCACCCGTCAATTACGACGCTACCAGCTCTGATGGGGCTCGGAAATTATATTTATTATCATATCTAGATATGATATATTTATATTTTTGTTATTGGGAATGTGATGGTTGTAGATTTGATTCCCATTTTTTCCTCTTGTTTTCCTGCTCTGGTGCAAAGAAAAAGCACGGCGTTGAATTCCTCCACTGAACACATAGTGTCTAGATATTCTAGGTGGTGTTTGTTCCAGTTTGCCGCTAAATGTACTAAACGGATTTAGATGAAAGTTTACAATAATAGAGCCTATTGTATGTCAGAATACAATTTATATAAATATTTAGTATCATTTGGCTGCGATATAATAATCAATTCAAGCGGGCGAAGTCGCGAATGAGTTGCTAGTTAAAAATAATTTAATATAATACAAAGCTATACTCACGTTGACGTAGTGGCCCGACTTCAACTAGCGCAGTAAACGTTAATTAGCGTGAACTGCCAATTTGCAATCTTCAATCGTCGTTCCAAGGTTTTCATATAAAGGGCAGCATGTATAACATATGAATGTATGAATTTATATATGTATATACATAAATAACATACACATTACATAATATATGTGTATCTTCTTTAATAATTATAACACATCTAATTTCCTTTCCTTACAATTAATAAAAGTATAATAATTAAGCGGTCTTCACGACTTTTCCTTTTTTCAAGTTAAATGCTAGATCCCGCACATAGCACAGTCTGCTTCCGTTCCCCATGATGATATTATAACTATTTGCTTTTAACATTTCACTGTTCTTATCATGAATTTAAAAAAAAGACTTTTCATACCAATCTTGGCTCTCAATTCAATTTGACCAAATAAGAAAAAAAATATACTCAAAATCTCGTACTAACGAAGATTAAAATTTCGGTCTGAATCATATTTTCAAAGAGAACGCCCGAGGCCACGCGTCCCAGTTCCTCGGGAAAACTATGTCGTTACAATGTTCTGAAGTTGCCTAAGCTCCTAGCAAAGCGTAACTTTCACCAAACTTCCAAAGAAATAAAATTGCACACCGATATATATGAGAACTAAAGGTACTTTCTTAACTATTTTAAATTGTTATTCTCCAATAAGGATTTGAAGAAAACGTATAATCGCTCTTATGCATTCAATATTTTCGTACAAAAAAGAATTAATGTGCTATCTTGATGCAGCTGTTTCTGCCTATCTCTGAAATTCCATATTATGTTTTGACACTTTTACCTTATCTGAAAGCGCGATGGCGATTTTGATTCTGTTAAGAGAAGTGTAACGTAATACTAGCTACTTACCAAAGTATGACATGTCGATTAGATCCTTCGCTCAACACAGAATCTCTCAAAAATTGGAAAGAAAGGAAGAAACGGAGGGTTGGTACACTAGGTTTCCTCTGTCCACCTTCCTATGCAGGAAAAGGCTGCTATCTAAGCGTGTCGGTGGCATGTTTAAATGGACAAAAACTTCTGCTCCATGGGGCTATCTAAATGTTTTCCAAGATAAACAAATCGAATTTTATGAACTGCCAAACACAGAACATCCCAAATAAAAACCTACAATAAACAATTTAAAACTGAATCCATCACTAACTTTCATACTCCCCTACTTTTCACCCTTGTTTATACGAACAACAATAATAAAAATCCTATATATTCAAAATGAAGCTCTATCTCATATAGGATAAATATTAGATGGCTACAAAAATATATTGGTAAAATCAAGTACAGTCACCCAACAATATGAGTCTTATTTCTATGCAATAAAGCATTTGCTTAAAAAAAATATTAATTGATTTTTCAAACGAAAACAACCTTTAAGTCCAAATATTAATAGCGATAATCGATCAATATACAAAATGACAAAACAATAAATATTGTTCATTTACAGAAAATCGTACTGTATTCTATAGTTATAGTGTACAGAATAGTCCGCATACAACATCCCGAAGACGTCTCACTGATTTTTGGACATGTCAGTTTAGCGCAAAATCTGTCACTTTGCACTGTGGGATGACTTAGGCCATTAATAAAGAAATTTGTAAGTAAATATATTTCATTTATGAAGTAAGTTTGCCGTCTGGTTATGATTTGATTCCCACTTGGGGGAATGAATTTACTTCATTTGATACTCTGGGACAACAAACGAGGCAAAACGCGGCGTTGACTTTCGCAATATCTCAGAAATTGCGGAAAATTGAGCAATGGAGTGTCTTAAATTTTGGTTCCTTATTGCCCTTCCTTACTCTGCTATATATCGGTCACGTCACAGCATATAAAACAAATAAAAACTGCCTACTTAAAGTATGTCTAATGGCCCAACCATATCTATCCCCCACAATCAAGTGATTGCTTATAGTGGAAGGGCAGATTGAATAACGCTTTGTTTATTTTCCTCACTACTCTGTATGACAACACTAACACTGTCGTGGCGCAGTTGGGATTTGCCTTTTGCTGTGTGAGTTCGAATCCTTTTTGAATTATTTTTGTATTTCTAATTTTATTTGACAAGGAGCGTTGATGTTGATAATTGTAAAAAATTGTATATTTATTCTTTAGGTACTATAAGAAAGATGTGTTCTATGATTAATTATGGGCTTCGTTATCCCCTGATTTCTCAAAACTTATTTTATTTAAAACTGTAGAGAACAGCAGAGCCTTTCTTTTTACTCTTACTAATTTTCAAATTCAAAGTTTATTAATAAAAAAATTAGAAAACCTATTAAAATTGGAACATAACAAGACTAAACTATACATTTTCTAAAATAGTATATCATCAACATCTACATAGGTGAGTATATATTGCTCCATAGAAACAGTATAAAATTCCAACCCCCCTACAGTGTACATATAAATAATTCACCCAACCGCAACCTATAATTTCCAACGTCTACAAATGATAGGGTTGAGAGGGGATGGAATAACCAAAATAATTCATTACGGTTACTTGTGTAACCGGTTGTTTAACTGACTCACAGTCAATGAATTCGTTAACTTATAACTTGATTGGTTAAGGAGTTAACACTATTAGGACAGTTTGTTGTTGGTTATTTTGATGATAGCTTACGTATTTCTTTTGAAAAAACATATTTTTGTTATTGTTTTATTTTTTTAAATGGGATCGGAGTGTCTCATCACTAGATTTCCAGGTGTTCGCTCGTTCGCTATGCTTACCCTACTACACATTTACTTGAAATTATTTAAACTTTACGTAGTTCTTTAGCAGATTGTACCTAGGAACCTAGTAAGGGAGAAGTGGCATGAAAGAGCCAGTTTATTAAATGAAGCAAAAAAATATACTTTTAATTAAAGAAATTAAGATTTTTTTTCCTCAAATTATTATTTATTTATTTAACTAGGTAATTTCGTACGAAATAACCCTTAAATACAATAATTAATCAATAAAATATTCAATTTAAAAAAATGTGTCATTTGGCTCTTTCATAACATTTCGGTATTGAAAGAGCCATTAAAAGTTATGAAAGAGCCAGTCTTATATTATGAGGTATAACATTGAAAATTATGGTAAACAATATTAAATAAAAACGATTTAATAATTCTTATTAAAAAGTAATGTTTTTTTTAATTCTATCAGTCATTTTAAGTAGATAATTCTAACAAACTTTTTAATCTTACATTATTCAGACCAATAACATTATATGAATCCTTTGAGCCAATCATCACTCGCATTTTCAATTTCTTTCCACTTATCTAGGCAGAAACCATTAGCCATGGCCAATTTAATTCTTCAATTACTGATTTCTCGGGCCTTTTTCGGTTTTTCTTTCGGCTCTTTCAAGGCCCGTCCACCCGGCTCTTTCATAACTTATTCTATAAAAAAATGTAACCTCCAAAATGACAACGATATCAAAACTTTTCAAACTCAATTTTAATGCAGTTACAAGGCCAAATATATACATAAACTCAATCTATATTCCAATTGCCCGTATTTGTTTACAATGAAATACTAAAAAACAACTCAAAGGAGTTAAAATACTTACTTTGGAATGCCAAAAACTTCAACTCGACGTATCGGCGTCCGTTGGTTCCGATGAACTGTAAAATTTTTGTGGGTGGCGGGAAATCAATATTGCCATTTAAAAATAAAATATTCTAATGAATCCGTTCCTAAACAACTATAATATTGCAATTGGCTCTTTCAAAACCTGGCTCCTTCATGCCACTTCTCCCTTACCTATTAATTGTGTCAATTCACTTCAATTTGCTTTTAGGTTACTTTCTATTTGCTTCAAATGTAACAAATTTCTCTAACAAAATCGATAAATCAGCGTGATACATCATTTACCACGTTGGAATTCTCATACGTTATTTAATTGTAAAATCACGGCCCTTACGAAACTAGGGCGCGCAGTGTTTAGTGCTTGTGCTTGTTACTTCAATCATATGTGAAAATTTCTTTGGGTCACTTGGGAAATGTAGAGTGTTAATTCACTTTTTTTAGCTTCACATTGTATTCCGCACATAGCAGAGAAGGCAGAGGAAACCTGTGAATCTAGTGTTAAGATACTTCGTTCCCTTTAAAACACTTCGGTTCCCCACTTTCCGCCGAGTACTAAAAGAATTGTATATATTAAGTGGTGAAACTCAACGGTACGCTTTTGACTCGTCACTAGAGCGAGGAAATAAAAATATTAAATATTTCATTACTTGAGTGGAAATTGAACCCACAAACTGTCATGTTTATAGTCGTACTAGCGACCCTCTTGCGGCTTCGCCCGCTTTTACTACTGGATTATTCATATAATGTATGTTTGCAAAGCACTTAAGATAATGTGAAAATTAATTAAACACTAATTCAACCCGCATTTTCGTAGTTTCAATAAGGATTTTCCAATTGTTTAACAGCAAGGATTTTTTAGTAGGTACCGTAATTTTAAATCTGTGCTACTAATCTTTTCAAGTACTAATTAAAATATATTTAAATGACTATTTTTAAACGGAAGAAATTATAAACAAACGCCTAACTCCTAATAACTACTACAAAAATATGAAACTAAATATATCGCGCTGAAATAATACATTCAACTCCAATTATCCAATACGTGTAAACGCATCTAAATCTTCGTTGCTATAGAGACAGGCGGGTTTTTTTTTCGAGCTTGTGGTTAATGCTGAAGAGGGTATTCTGTCCCTGATGAAAAGCAAGCACTACGTGGCTGCCTGTGAGGAAAATTAAATAGAATGCATCGGTCGAGAATCGAACCCGGGCCGCCCGCGTGGCAGGCGAGCATTCTACCAGTGAACCACCGATGCGTGTAAGGCAAGCGAGCGCGGCGGACGCGCTTTTATAAGCAAAACGTCGCTCAGGGACGCGAGTGGCGAGCCGTTTCGCAGCAAGGATTTTTTGATATTGTAATAACTTCTAAAGTACTTATTAAAATGAAAAACAGTAAAAGACAGTTTTGATCTACATTAAATGGCCAACGTAACTAATATACTTATTTATATGCTGAGAGTAAGGGATAAGTGAAACTTGAGTAACATACAGCTGACGTATCAACGGCGGGATGTGTCAACAATTATGCGTTTTTCTGTAAAACTATTCGCAATTTCGAAATAGTGTAAAAAGCAAATTTTATCTTCGTTTAACGTAGAAATTTAATAAAGTATTTTAAAGGATAAGGATTAATACCATTATGGAAAAATATCCCTCACAATAAAAAATATATATAAATTATTATTTTTAGACAGAAATATGATCACTACACGTTATTCTTAAAAGATACGAATATGCTCTCGCGGACTTTTTTGTAGATCTTTTTTTTTGTAGACGCATAATACTCTAGTACATTATTTTCATGTAGTACTTACCATTAAAGCAGCGCATGCGCGAAAGTGTCTCAACGGGTAGGACTTTATACACATTTATCGTATTTATGTTAATTTACATAAGAATGTACAAATAATAAACTATATATAAACCTTCTACGAAAAATACTTGACCTAATGGTGAAAACCGCATAAAAATCCGTTGGGTGGTTTAGAAGAAGAAGAGTTAGAAACAACAGACAGACACAAAAAGCGACTTTGTTTTATAAGATACTAGCGACCCCCTTGCGGCTTCGCCCGCTTTTACTACTGGATTATTCATATAATGTATGTTTGCAAAGCACTTAAGATAATGTGAAAATTAATTAAACCCTAATTCAACCCGCATTTTCGTAGTTTCAATAAGGATTTTCCAATTGTTTTACACAGCAAGGATTTTTTAGTAGGTACCGTAATTTTAAATCTGTGCTACTAATCTTTTCAAGTACTTATTAAAATATATTTAAATGACTATTTTTAGATAGGTAAATGACTATTTTTAAACGGAAGAAATTATAAACAAAAACCTACCTACTAATAATTACTACAAAAAATATCAAACTAAATATATCGCGCTGAAATAAATAATACATTCAACTCCAATTATCCAATACGTGCAAACGCTTCTAACTAAATCTTCGTTGCTATAGAGGCAGCCGGGTTTTTTTTTTCGAGCTTGTGGTTAATGCTGAAGAGGGTATTCTGTCCCTGATGAAAAGCAAGCACGACGTGGCTACCTGTGAGGAAAATTAAATAGAATGCATCGGCCGGGAATCGAACCCGGGCCGCCCGCGTGGTGGCGAGCATTTTACCACTGAACCACCGATGCGTGTAAGGCAGGCGGGCGCGGCGGACGCGCTTGTATAAGCAAAACGTCGCGGGACGCATGGCGAGTGGCGAACCGTTTCGCAGCAAGGATTTTTTGATATTGTAACAACTTCTAAAGTACTTATTAAAATGAAAAACAGTAAAAGACAGTTTTGATCTACATTAAATGGCCAACGTAACTAATATACTTATTTATATGCTGAGAGTAAGGAATAAGTGAAACTTGAGTAACATACAGCTGTTGTGATGTGTCAACAATTAAATGCGTTTTTCTCTAAAACTATTCGCAATTTCGAAATAGTGTAAAGAGCAAATTTTATCTTCGTTTAACGTAGTATTTTAAAGGATAAGGATTAATACCATTATGGAAAAATATCCCTCACAATAAAAAATATATTGAAATTACTATTTTTAGACAGAAATATGATCACTACACGTTATTCTTAAAAGATACGAATATGCTCTCGCGGACTTTTTTGTAGATCTTATTAAGAGGAACAATACTCCAGTACATTATTTTCATGTAGTACTTACCATTAAAGCAGCGCATGCGCGAAAGTGTCTCAACGGGTAGGACTTTATACACATTTATCGTATTTATGTTAATTTACATAAGAATGTACAAATAATAAACTATATATAAACCTTTCTAATGGTGGAAACCGAATCAAAATCCGTTGGATGGTTTAGAAGAAGAAGAGTTAGAAAGTTCAGACAGACACAAAAAGCGACTTTGTTTTATAAGATATAGGATAGGATGTTTGTGCTATTGTGTTACGTTTAACCTCGCGTTTCAAATTTAAAAGGAAGGTAGAGAACAGAGTGCCTTAACATTGTGTTCTCTCTAACTAACCTGTTACGTGAGTTACAGCGTGATACTAAAAAAAATGCTAATTTTAAACTGCTACTTCTTTAGGTTTCAATATAAATTACGAGAAATTCAACAATGAAATACTTCAATAGCCATTGTAAGGGCTATTTGAAGATAATTCTGTACTTTACTTCTCGTAAAACATTTTCGATATGTTGTGGTTAACATGACTTCACACACCAAACTTCTAGGAATATAATATAGCTTTTTGTATTTTTTAGGTTCAAGAGATACAGTCTCGTATATGGCAGGGTAGGCAGAGGAGACAGAGTGTTAGGGCACTCCGTTCCCCATGTACCGCCCAGCCTTTCGAGACATTCGGTGATAAGTGGTGGAACTCAACGCCGCGCTTATTCGCGCGTCTTGCAACGAGAGCAAGGAAATGAAAAAATCTCCTTCCCCCGAACCTTCCTCCTTTTGGGAGGCAAATATAGTTAGCCTATGATGAAAATTGAATGCTAGTAAAGCTCATATACCATATGTAATTATAGATACTTCAAACGGAACATATAGCTAGTTTTTCTGGAAGACCAACTTTAGACCATAGTCGGTCGGTCGTAAAACGTCTTCCATGTACTGCGGACAACATTGTTCATTTCACTTCTGAATGGGAACAGTGAGGCAATTTTGTAAGCAACGCGAATCTTTTACATCCAAATTGTATTTCATTGGTGATTTTACGGCTTAGCTTTTGTGATAAAGATATAAAAGTTGACGTTGACTTTAAAAAGTTTTTGAATGATTTTTCTGTTGGGATTTGCTTGTACATGTAATATTCATCGTCAAGTCAAGTCATTATATATCTATAATATATTGACTGAGTTGAGGTTCAACGTAACGCAGGTGCACAAGGCACAAGCATTGTGGCTTCGATTCCTATTTGAGAAAATGGAATATTTATTTTTTCCCTGGTAATGAAGTAAATCGCGCTGTTGAGATCCGCCATTCAACACGTAACATCCAGGTTCCCTCTGCCTACTCCGCCATGTGCGGAATACAGCGTGACACTATACAAATCTAATAAATCAGTTTATCAATCTAATCCCAGGAACTACTGATTCAAGTTGAACAATTCTTTTAATATTGGATAATACTTACTTTCCACTTGACCACGTGGACGAAGCCGCAAATAAATGCTTGGCTTTTAAATAAAAGTCCAATATTTTATTCCACTTCATTATTTTTCAATACGAAATGATAACTTTAATGAAGAAGCAAACTTCGAATAAATGAAACTCGCTAAACCATTATTCCCCGGCGCGACTTCAACAATAACTCGAGGTATAAAAGAATTAATAAAATTGTTAATAAACTTGTCACGCTAACGGCGAAAGTTAATTTCCTGTTTCGTCCTCTTCGTGTGTACTTTACTTGTTGACCGTTGGAATACTGTCATATAATACTATAGGGATTGGTTTAAATTGTTATTTATTTAATTATGTATTTAAAAATATACTCTATATTTTAGAGTGTGTATGAGTGCAATGTTTGTCAGCTTTTATAAGTAGTACTTCCCATTCATTTAAAATGGCGCTGAAATTGGTGTAACCCTCGGTTGGAGAGTCCGTCTTGAATTTGAAAAGATTTTTAAGCTTCGTGTTATATTCGCATACAGCAGAGGCAAAGGGAAACTAGTGTGATTGTCCGCTCCTCGTTTCTCATCCAATATTCGAGATACTTTGTGTGGAACTCAACGCCACTCTTTATCTTGTTACCAGAGCAAGGAATTGTGAAGAATGTTGTGTATGATATAAGAATGTTGCAGTCTGTTGTATCAGAATGGAAAGACGGGAAAATGTAAAATACTACAAATATAATCATTCTTAGGAATGGGAATCAAACCCGCGACCTCTGTGTTTCTATAACTCGATAGCGTTATTTTTGTACAGATTTGTATTTAACTAAGACGATAAAAAACAACATTGCCCTTTTTATTTAGCAACATTTATTTAGAGTATCTATCTCCAGCATCTCAGTCAACGTGACAGTGCCTAACAAAGAAAAATGATTGTTTATTTGTCTAGCACTCGCGGCGTGTTTACCGCTGGGGTGGGAGAAAAATCTCTCCACTTTGTGTGGTTTGCACCCTATATTCTTTGTGGAATTTCGACTTGAACACGTCCGCCTTAAACTACATACTAGTGCCTTGCCTTGGCTTGGCTTCACACGGTGTTTTTAGAAAATAATTTAACAAATATATTTCAAAATGTTATAAAACGTGTTTTTCTTTGAGACTTCTTGTTAAAGGTCGTGGCACAGGGGCACAAGTGTGAGATTGTGAACACTACAGGTTATAAATTCGATCCGCTCGAGGTAATGAAGTATTTAATATTTACATTTCTTCGCCCTGCTAACGAGACTAAGCACTGCGATGAGATCTCACCACTCCACACCACTCAACACACTAAGCCTCAAGAATTCGGCGGAAATTCGGGAACGGGCGCGTCTTATATATATAATAAAAAAAAATACCCTTTATTTTATTAACAACTAGTAGACCCGCGAACTTCGTATCGCCTAACAGTCGATTTTTTTTATTCTGCTAGTAGCGACACCGGGTCAGCTAGTAAGATAAAAAAAATAAAAACTTAAATAATTTTTAATTCTTATAATATTCATTAAAAATTATAATAAAAATAACAATTTCCGATATCTTATTATGATGCCTACCTATTATATTTTATTTTATTTTTACTTATTCTAAATTCAGTTTCATTTTCATTGTAGTACTTTATGGTACACGTTATTTTTTGTTTGGGTATCTGGCGCGTAAACAAACAGAGCAGATGGTTTTCCAACACGAGAACAGGCAACATACAATAGACCATGCGAGAAACATGAGTTTTCTATATTAATACCACAAACACTTAATAACTGCCCCTGGGATTTGTTTATAGTCATTGCGAAAGCAAGCCGTACTGGAAACTGTAGTCTTTTAAGCTCGAATGGTATGTCAGTCGAAATCATTGGGATGCCCCGCATCATCAAAAAGTCTTCTCCTTTATACTTTCCTTTTGATATGATTGCTTCTATTACGTTATTCATTATTTTTTTATCGCTAATCGTGTGCCGTTACAAAGTTTCAGTTGGTTAATATTTCGCAACATTATAACTACACATCCAAGCTTTAATTGAAGGTTGTGAGGCGGCAATCCTGCCAAATCAAGTGAATTTAAAAATTCCGGTAGATAGTTCACGACATCATCTTTATTAGTTGCCGTATCAACTGACATATGTGTCCTTATTTTGCCAGGAATGCCATCTTGAAAATTTATATTTAATTCATTTACATCAGTGTGTTTGGCAGCCAGTAAAGCTCTTTCGCTCAACCAATTATGGAATAAATAATCAGCAACATTTGGAAGCACTATATGAATGAGTTCATCTTTTGATTACGTTAACTGACAAGAACTATCAGGAAAGGTGATGCAGCCAGTCAGCGCATCTACAGGAAGTTTGCCATTACCAATATCAATGAGTTGTTTAAAGAATATGTCTCCAGATTGATCATTTTGCAACATGACACGCATATTCTTGCTTAAATGTAATACCTTGACATGTTTCCACAATTTCGAGGACTTTAAACATGAATTCAGTTCATCAGCTTGCATTGAACGTGGAACCACTGGCAATCCTCCTCCTTATAATAAAATCATCGCGCCACCAAATTGTTTGGCAAACTGAGTTTTTACAATAACCTTACAATATTGGCAAGCAGAATTCATAGGTCCAATAGCAACATAGGTGTAGGCACTGCTGGCATCAATTGATATATCGTAACAAAAAGCAGCTCGATTCAAATTTGCAACATTATCAGTCAACTATCGTGGTCACGTTCATTGCAATTTTCACCTTCTGGGTACGATTAGATTCTTCTGGCTAAATTTGTCCACCGCCTTATAGAAGGCATTTTTTGTAAGTCACAAATACACAACACTTTATGAATTTTATAAAATTTGTGGCTTTTAGATTTAGTAATATAGACGCACAATGAGCCGTTTACATTTCAATTGACATCTTACCATAGAAATATTGACAAATATTGACATTAATAGACTGAGATCCCAGGGCCCCCAGACCTACATCATTTTAACAAAGCTGAAATTTTGAGGATTGATAGTCTCTAATATGTACTTAAGACTCTCTAACTTAAAAAACCTTCAGAGATAGTGCCAACTTAAAGCACACTTTCAGTTGCGTTAAAGAAGAAAGTCTCTTTTTTTCTCATTTATTTATGTACCACACAATAAAGAAAGTAC
Source organism: Heliconius melpomene rosina (assembly GCF_056956725.1). Taxonomy (NCBI): domain Eukaryota; kingdom Metazoa; phylum Arthropoda; class Insecta; order Lepidoptera; family Nymphalidae; genus Heliconius; species Heliconius melpomene. The sequence goes on along the minus strand of NC_140401.1, from coordinate 871,512 downwards.
AGAAAACTTATGATAACAGAAAAAATGTGTACAATGGATAACTTATCTCTAATAGAGATCTCTACCAGAAACCCTTGAATGTAGCGGATGTTAAAAGAAATGATTCGGGTGCGGTATTTTAATATAATGTTATTTATTATTATTATTAAATAATAATAAACCTACGTACAAATATACATAATATTAATCAATATTACTATACCTACATAAATATATACAATGACATAAAAAAGTTGAAACAGAAAAAGAAAATTAATAAAAAAAAGACAAAGTGACTACTAAATATTCTAATTGAGATTAAGAAATGTTGTTTTAGTTTGATTTTAATAGTATTTAGAGATGGATTGCCCGACAGTATAGACTTAGGTAGTGAGTTCCATAAGCGCACTGCTTGAACTGTGAAGGATTTTTCATAGAAAGAGGTATTACATATAGGGCACTCAAGCTTTCTTAGAGTTACTCATGAGTGTACAAGTCTCGCACTTGGAAGTGTCAATTGAAAACGCTCCCTTAAGTAAGGAAGAGAGTTTTTATACATGTTTTAAAGTAAAAAATGTATATTTCACATTCTTTCACGTGGACCTTTACTTCTGCCAGACGTCATAAAGGTTCTTTAAAATTGGGGCAAATTACATTAAAGTAAATCTAAAATGTATATTATATTATTTACGGACTATTTCAAGACCTCTCTAGCTCCAGACCCTAAGCAACCAGATCAATCCGATGGCTTTATCATTTTTCCAAAAAGAGATATATCGTTATTTTTCTCTACCTCTGAAAGGATACATTTTCAAGTTAGTGAGTAAGCATACTGTCTTAACTACATGTAAGACTAATAGTCCTCAAAATTTCACCTTTGCTAAAATGACGTCGGTCTGGCAGCTCTGGGTTCTTGGGCTATAATATTTATACGATACTAACGTCACTCAATTGTTTTGCCTTCCAGGAATCCAGCTACTAACATTTAAACTTTATAGTAGTGTATTAAAGTCCAAATTGACTTTTAAGTAGATATTAATACGAATCTTTTGTATGGGAATATAGAAAAGTCATGTTTTTGGACCTTTTCTGGTAAATTTTATTTTTTTTCTGTCCGTTAGAACCATCCTCGTACTTCAAGGAATATTATAAAAAAAGAATTACCGAAATCGGTTCAGCTGCTCTCGAGATTTGCGCTTAGCAACACATTCATTGATTAATTTTTATAAAAAAGAAGATATTTCGTATATTGTTTTGATATTATAAAATTACTTTTGCCTCCTTCCGGAGTGAGGTAATGAAAATATTAAATATTTCATTTCTTCAAGTAGGAATGGAACTCAGAACCTGTCGTGTATATAGTCCGGTGCTTGTGCCACTGCGCCACAACGGGCCTTAAAACTATAAGAATTTAATTTTTTTTATCTATGATACACATATATGTTACCGATTTATGGATTTTCTTTTTAAATTTTATTTAATTTTTATATATTTATTAAAAATATTTACTTAAATTTATATCATTTGGTGTTGAACCATTTTAAATAATAATTATGGTATTACGTAAACGTCAAAACAAATGTTTATTACGTAGAATAATTTATTTTAAGACGACTGACGAATTATATGTAATAAAGTTTAGCTGGGTGACTGGGGTTCCACATTGGATCCAATTTTTTTTATGTCAACAGAAAATGCTCATCACGTTGAATAACTTTTCCTAATTCGTTGTATTGATATCTCTTATAGATTAGGCGGGCTGCTAGGGTCTCACATCAGGTATTCGGACTATCAAAATAAATTATAGCCTATATGTTGCCGAAGACTAATAGCTATGCAACAAAAGAAGTTTCATTTAAATCTGTCCAGTAGTTTTTGAGTTAAAGAGTCACAACAGACAGACAGACAAGAATTCCAAAAATCATATTTTTACCTTCTATTAGTTGTATTGAGTCCCCCTGAAGTGGTTTTTTTAGTTTATATTCAATGTACAGATTTTACCCCCTTTACAGTTTTATTATATATATATAGATATAGATATTTGCACTTGAATAAGTGGAATTCGATACCACAACCGTCGCGGACTACACCCCTGCTTTTTAACACAGCTAGCAATATAATATAGTAATCTACGTATAATTTGATATCTACAGGCACAAAATTACAGGTTATCCGTTAGAAATACCCTCATTATCGTCTTATGTCCTTAATCAATTTCCATCAATGAATGGCATTACTTAGCAAATTCAAAGGAGGATTTTGAATCCCTATGATTGCACTTTATTCCCCCTTGTATGATACTCTTATTTAGGGATTTATTATGGGTTACAAAATTATTATTTATATATTATGAATGTATATTTATATTGAAGCCATCTTGACGCTGGGGCACAAGCGTAAATATGAAGCGAATAATTTTGTAGGTTCGATTTTCACTCGAAGAAATCAATTGAGAAATTGCGTGTTGAGTAGCGAAACTGAACGCCTCGCTTTGTTTCGTTACCAGAGCTGAGAAATAAAAATATTAGATATATAATTTCGTCGAGTAGGAATCGAACTCAAAACCCACGTTTACAGATACCCGTTTGTGTGACACTTGTTTTTTAAATTACTTATTTAAAAAAATCAATCTTTACACCTCAACATATAAACACTCGTATGTAACGTCTTCCAATACACGACAAAGCTCTTATCTAAATCCGGCGAAGCTTTTAAAATCAAGTACAGCTTTCGCAATAAAAGTCAATTTGGAATCACATCCATACATCCAGGATTGAGATCTCTCTTTGACTTCATAAATGCCACATAAAGCGTTTAATTTACGAAGTTACTTCGTTACAGCGAGTACGATGTGACGTTTACGGGATACTCATAAACTTTTGAAGACGATTTTTGAATGGCAATATGACTTATATGGCTTGTATTTTAAAGTTTTATCTCTAAGCAAATTACCGTCTGACTGTAAAGGCGACGGTCGTTGGTTCGATTTTCATTGACGGAATGCATTTTCATTTCCTTACTGTGGTAATAAAAGAAAGCGTGGCGTTGACCACTCCACATGTATCATCTCCGAAATTGGTGATTCCCTTTGCTATGATTGCGGGAAAGCTTTAAATAAAAAAAAACCCTTAATTTAAGAATTCCATTACATTCGTCGTAGCGTGTGCGATGTGACGTTAACACGACGGCCTTAAACATATTTTGATGACGATTTTAAAAGCCAATGTGACATATTATATGACTTGTATTTTAAAATGTTATCTCTAACGATTTTTTATTTGGTTAAATCTTACTTAAGATTGTGTATATTTAAATAGTTTTCATATCTTTAAAATCAAAAGTAGTACTAAGAGATTTTACAAATTTCTGTTCAATAACTGACGCCAATTTGTAGTCGAACAATTAAAACTAGAGCTTCACGCTTTTTCCCGCATAGCAGGGTAAGCAGAGAGAATAAGTAGCATTTAGACACACTGTTTCCTGTTTCCCGTCCAATTTTCTAGACATTGCCTGGAACTGGACTGGAACTCAACGTCATCAATTAAAATATAATGATTCCCATGAATGAGGGATCGAACCCACAATCATTACGTCTATTATCTCACTGCACCACAATGTCCTCAAAAATCTAATTTAGCATAAATGTAACTAAAATATTCATCACCACAATACCTCCCATATAGAAATTATCAGTTGAAGTGTGTGTTCCAAATGAATTAGATAGCGTCCGTTTTGTATGACATCATCGAATGTATCGACAGTGGTCAATATTTATAGGGTCCTTACGATATATTTCGTATGTGTACATACTAAGCTGATCAAAAATATATAAATATAATAAAATTATATTTAAAGAATTTTGAACGGGGCAGTATTGTAAACCACCGTATTTTTGCCGCATATACCTGCATATCGATGATATGAGCTATGGGGCCTAAGTCTGTAACTCCAACTAATCAAGCAAATTACCACCTAAGACATTTTTTACCTTCTCGCAGTATCCCGCAATTAGCTTACTGGGTAGTCAAGGGGAAGCAAATATTACGACACTCCGTTCTTCATATTTCATTAAATTTTCGAAACATTGCGTGTTGTCCACCAGAGATAGAAAATGAAAATAAGAAAAATATTTCTCTCGAGTGGGAATCGAACCCACAATTATCACGTTTACAGTCAGATGTTGTCCCACTGCCCCACCAGGGCCCTACGTGGAAGAACGGGGTGTTTTAACACTAAGTTTCCTCTACCTGCCCTGCTATATGCGGGAAAGCGCGTGATAGCTTCTAAAAAACCCATCTATCACTATTATCCCCCGCTCTGTACAAACACTGCATTCGGCGCTTTGATGCATGAAATGACGTCTAATTAACGATCAGGTCATTAGTCTCTATTGATACCAATTACGTATACGCGATAGAGTTCCGCGTCAAGAGTCGTTTGCGCGTTGAGCACTCAATTTACTATAGTTTTAGTGGAAGTTAGTGGATTTTTATTAAATTTAAATGTGATTTTAGAAAATTAATGATAAATATTAGAAAATAGTTGAATTTCAAGTTTTTTTTATAAAGGTTCACGCTGTATTCTGCACGTAAAAGGGTAGGCAAACGGAACCTAAGCGTTACGGAGTGTCCGCTTAATTCTGGAGGCAGAACGTGTTGAGTGGCGGAAGTCAACGCCGTGCTTTGCCTCGACACGAAATATAAATTTAAATAAATCCCTCAACGACTTTAAAGTTATTTTAACTAATCTTCTTTTCAATATCTTTGCTGCTTTTTGCAAAGTACAAACATAATTTTGATCTGATGAGGCTCACAGAAAAGCTGAAAATGGTGGTGGCATGGAAGAGGCTTATCAGCTCTGCCATATCTGAATGGGCACGACCTTTAGCAATAAAGAAACTGAACAGGAAGAAGATAGTTTTACGAAAGTCATTAAAACGGTCAACTCTATATTATGAGCCATCTTAAATTTCATATCAAAGTAATAACAGTTTATAATTATTATTTAAGCCTTAACTTGATCTATAAATTTAACAAGTTATTTTATTCCACAATCGTAAAATTAATATTAAATTAAGCTGTTGTCAGTGCGATTTTATCTTTTATTTAGCAGCTTCACGCTTTAGTAGGGGAAGGGGGGAAATATGGAGTTTATAACATCGTGTTTAAGTCAATCTCTGTCTATTTTTTTGGTCTCTCTTTATTTCCACCTTTCTATTGTATTAGAAACTTGGCGTAAGCGAGTTGGAACTCAAAGCAAAAATATACATTTATGGAAAATATACAAAAATTGGAACATATATAACGAAATTTTATCAAAATCCTATTGGAAGCGCTTTAACCTAGTGGTCGATTTAGTAGTCACACGTACTTTAACAAACGGAAAAGAATTTCAAAATCCGATACGTTAAAATTTTTATACGTTTTTTAAAAAAGTACTTTAAATTATTATCATAATATCAACAAAAGCTTACAATATATTTGTATAACGTCAACTACAATAGTGCAAGTACCTGCATAGCTGCATCGACTGAGCTAGTAAAGCAATTCACGAGATGTCACTATCTCAGTCTGAATGCTTCGGAGATGTCTCGGAGCATTCCCGCCGTGGCGTGTCCACTGAGATATCTAGGATGGTAGCATTGGAGCTGTAAAATTACGCTTTGTAAGTTTATATATTGGTTGGAAAATAAATATCATGCTCCTATAAGACCCATACGTATTAAGCACTTACCGGCTCCATGGCTTACGGAAGATATAAAAAAGTTACAAAATAAAAAAAATTGCGCAAAATTAAAATATAAAAGTAATGCAAGTGAGAACAACCGGATAAAATATATTAAAGCTCGAAATCGATGCAACAGGGTGTGTAGGGATAAACAACGACGCCATATTCATAAGTCTGTTGTCGAGGAAGACAACGTAGAAAAGGCCTGGAAATTTCTTAAATCCCTTGGGGTTGGGAAAGCAAAGCAGAACTCTAATCCTTGTAATATAGATTTAAATAAACTTAATATTCATTTCTCTCCTTCTGTTACAATTGATGTACCCACTAAATTAAAATCTCTAAATCAAATTCGTGCCTTACCCACCCCTATAAATCACAGTTTCAATTTCACTCAATTCACCGAAAGTGATGTTAAGAAGAATATATTGGCCATTTCATCTGACGCTGTTGGCGCTGATTGCATTAGTCGTAAGATGATCATACCTATCCTTGATATCCTGATTCCTGTCTTAACAACAATTCTAAATTTTTCCATAGAAAGTGATACCTTTCCTTCATCCTGGAAAGAAGCTCAGCTAACGCCACTGCCTAAAAACCGCAATCCTTCTTCCATGTCTGATTTCCGACCTATATCCATTTTACCATTTCTATCAAAAGTCCTTGAGCGTCTCATACACCAACAACTTAGTAAATACCTGACTCATAACAACCTTTTTAATCCTTTACAATCTGGTTTCAGACCTGGTTATAGTACGACTACTGCACTGGTTAACATATCGGATAACATTCGTCTGGGTATGGAGAATCATCAAGTTACCGTTATGATTCTGCTTGACTTTAGTGACGCCTTCAATACCATAGACTTTGATATCCTATTAGCCATTATGTATTCTCTTAACATATCTCCTAAAGTGATTGATTGGTTTCATTCTTACTTGCATGGTCGCAAGCAACGTATCCGGACACAGGATTCTTATTCTGAATGGTCCCCGGTGCTTGCTGGCGTTCCACAAGGTGGCGTGTTGTCCCCTCTCTTATTTTCACTATTTATTAATTATTTCTGTCATAATATTGCTTCTCCCTACCACCTTTACGCTGACGATCTGCAAATATGTCGTCAAAGTTCGTTGCACGATCTTTCAAACACAATCTTAGCATTGAATGAAGAACTGAGAGCTATTACAGTACGGAGTAAATCCTTAGGCTTAAAACTAAATGCAAAAAAGACTCAAGCAATTATAATAGGTAGTCCAAGACTTATCTCTAAAATTACGTTTCATGAACTGCCATTATTATCGCTTGATGGAACCTGCGTCCCTTTTACTGACAAAGTTAAAAATCTAGGAATTATGTTTGACCAGCATTTATCCTGGAAACCGTTAATTAGTGAGGTAAGTAGAAAAATATTTTCAGCTGTTGCGTCGTTACGTCGACTACGTAATATCTTACCCATTCCTACTAAGGTTGCGCTGGCACAATCACTCCTACTACCAATTCTCGATTATGCTGATTGTTGTTATCTTGACATAAAAGAGGAGCAATTAAATAAGCTTGAGCGGCTCCAAAATGTTTGCATAAGGTTCATTTTTGGACTTCGCAAGTACGACCACGTATCCGAATTTCGTAAAAAACTCAAGTGGCTCCCTATTCGACTTCGCCGGAATACTCACGTTCTCTGTCTTTTGTATAATGTTCTCTTTTCTACGCATTCCCCTTCATATCTTAAAGAACGATTTAAGTTTTTATGTGAATCACATAATTTACCACTCCGTTCTAAGTCTCGTTTAACCCTTGAATTTCCTCGTTCTTCTTCTTCCTTCTATACCAATTCCTTCACTATCAAATCTGTCCGCTTGTGGAATTCCTTACCCTTAACAGTCAAACAAGCTTTGACTATACAAACATTTAAAAAGAGGCTGAAAGATTATTATTTAACGCTATAAGTACCTAGGTTTCGATAGTATTTTTTGTATTTATTTCATGTTCTTGTTTCTGTGTTCAAAAAAAAAAGAAATTATTTTATAAGCAAAGTATTATGTATTTATTTATATATTTATGTATGTGTGTATGTATGTATGTATGTATGTATGTATGTATGTATGTATGTATGTATGTATGTATGTATGTATGTATGTATGTATGTATGTATGTATGTATGTATGTCTGTATTTATTTATTTATGTATGTGTGTGTAAAACTAGATATCAGCTCTGTACACCCCTTCCCTTTTCAGACAATGTATTCTCTTTTCTACCCAAAGGTTGCCTGGAAGAGATCGCTCTCTTAGCGATAAGGCCGCCAATTGTACTGTTCTATGTATTAAATACATGTATATGTGTCTTTTCTATGGTACAATAAAGAGTATTTTGTTTGTTTGTTTGTTATGTATTATATATTTATAGATGAGGATTTTCTCAGTCTGTCAAAGCACGGTGTTCAGCTCCGCCAATAAATACGTAATGTTTTGAAAGTAAGGCGGGATTTGGGATACAGTCCTATAACATTAGGTTAGCCTCTGCCTATCCTTAAATGTGTGGTATACAATGTGAAGTTAAAAACATAACATAGACCAAAGTTACCATCACAGTTTACGTTATAGAATGTATCCAACATTCTACCTGTCGTAAAATTATGTTATTTGGTTTTTATTAATTGGTTTATTAATTTGGTTTAAATTAGTTTAACAAATAATCTTTTTGCAAAATCGGTTAAGCTAGCGACATATTACGTCCACTTCGAAGTCTACCTCAGATCCAGCAAGTATGTCAAGCTACGAACATTGTGATCATAACACCGACCGGTGCGGCATCTGCAAGTTCTAGTAGTTACCTCTAATATCTACATTTTCATGCTATTTAATATCTACGCGCAGTACCTGGATAAATTTCAAAACCTACAGCTGGTACTATTACTGGCTGTACGTTCTCTCATTTCATGGACAATTATAATATAGAAATTTGTTTTTTCTTTTATTTATTTGTCTTTTTTAGGAATATGGTAGGCAAAAGGAAGAAAAAGCACAGCGGGGAAATCAAAATAATTGATATATAATCATTTCCAGAAATGAAAACTTCCCACAGTTTTCCACTGCGCCACGACGGCTTAATTATTTATACATGAACATTTTTTATTAATTCACGAGCACAATGCCGCAATACGAACTAATGTAACTAATTGCCGCAATCAGCACAATGAAATTCGAAATCTAAATTATCTATCGCTTAACAAATAGACTGTGTCAAACTAATCACTCTAATGCGTTTATCATGTAAATTTTGTTACTCTGTTATCGCGGTGCGATCGCTGTAAACCTGTCGGTTTTCATCAATATTTCCTCATAATATTTTTTTTATGAAGCCTTTTAATATTGAACTGAAAGTGAATAATGGAGGTAACACTAGGTTCCTTATCCCTTTTCCTATCCCGCTATACGCATAGGATATAGCGTGAAGCTGCTTTTTTTATAAGCACGTATATCCATTCCTCTTTCTATGACAATATAAGACATTTAATACAGCAAATTTTTATTGGGTATTTTCAATGCTAATTATTAGAATTAATTATTATTATCAACATAAATTAAATTCAATCTCCGTCCAGTACACACGGAGGCAGATATGCGTCGTTTAACTTTGTAATTGGTTAATTGATTGATTAGTAGCGTCCAGGGCTACTGTCCTTTTGAATATTCATTTACTTAATTATCTTACGAGCTGTAAGCAGTAAGTGTAACGATGTCTCCTATGGCGTAGTTGTAGCTTCTTTAACGGTAACGAGTTCAAAAATAAATGTACATGTTAAAAGTAAGTGACATTTTATATTTTTTGTCAGCTCCACGCTGTATTGAGTATATGGAGGAGATAGAGGTAACGTAGTGGTAAGATATTAGTGTAGTTAAAATTTTAACATAGTAATGGATATTGGAAAACGGATTGATATATCATTCTTTTACAGCGTGAAGCTAAAAAAAATGGAAATTTAATCTTAATAAAGAGGAAACATATTACCATTTTTGTCAAGGAAATTTACAACTGATTACTGTGATGTTTTTTCTTCAGCTTTAGGCTTTATCTTCAAATTAACAGGGCCAGCAAAAATGACTTAATATCAAGATAGTTCTCTATATTCCGTCCAAATTCGTGACAACGGCCATTATAAAGCCGCACTGTCTTGCCAAAGTAGAGAAATGATAATAGTTCCCCCGAGTGTGAACTGAACCCACGACTAGAACTAGAAACGTTAACCAGAAATAATTTCTACTACAGATAAACCCACTCAACAATGAAAAGAAGTGTAAAGTGACATAAAGAGTATATAAATACCATTAAAGAGTATACAAAAGTAAACAAAATTATGCAAACTATCTTACAGTTTCTCGACAAGTACTCAGAAACGGCGGAGTTTCGTGAATCACGGCGGTATTTATTTAGGTTGTCTGACTCATTTCCTTGAAATACTAGATTGCCAGACATCTTGTATTGCTATTAAAATGATTTAGTTGATATTAGTTTACTTAGAAGTGGACATGAAAACCCTCTTTAATATGAATGAAAGGCGTTTAGTTCTTATTTCCTGTACTAAGTTTCATAAGAGGCCGGTCGTGGCGAGACCTAATCCATCCAAATTGTAAATAGTCTTTTCTTATACATTTAACTTATTTTTTATGAAATTATATTATTGATAGCTAATATTAATTTGCAGCGAAAGAGAAGAACAAACTATGGAAATACCGAAGACGGTGGCTCTTAACATGTTTCGCCTTAAGTTGGTTATTTTTATTAGCTAGGCAGACGAAACCTTTCTCAATTAATTTACCAACTAGTCAACCAATTAGCCAATACACGAATTCTTCATTTCAAATACTAATTAAAAAAGTTTCTGAGATCAGCGCGATTGACCAAATAAAATCTTCAGCTAATTTTTTTAGCTTATGACGTTATTCCGTACATAACAGAGAAGGCAGAGGAAACTTGGGAACCTAGTGTTAAGACACTCCTTTCCCATTAAGATCCTTCCAACGATTTCTAAAGCCATTACGTGTTGAGTTACCCTTATATATATTTTTTTATTTGTACAAAGATTTTTTTTAAAACTAGGATTGAATCCTTTTTTAATCCAGCTTAAATCCAGCTTAATTTAAGTTCTACCTATTAATTTTAGTTGGCATATTAAATACCGTACGAGTACCCTGTAAATATTATTTGTTTTGTTTCAGAGTTATGTTTGTTAAGTGACAGATATATCTCGCTGGGCGCGGGGCGCGGGGCGCGGGGCTGCGCTTAAAACACTCGGTGTAATAACGCTCTATAAAATAGATATGCTTCACAGAGTAACCTAATGTAACTTGATCTGCTCTTAAAATATAATTATTTTGAATTAATTTTTATTCGGTGTTAAGTTCCGCCGACCATCACACAATGCGTCCAGAATTTGGCGGAAGGTAGGGAAGTCTTAATAGGAAAGGAGTGTCTTAATACTTGGCGCCCAGGTTTCCTTTGTCCGACCTGATATGTGCTGGAACACAGCGTAAGGCGTCGGAGTTAATACGTTTGGGTAATATCTATCCCACCTATATCAAAATTAATTTATTTACCTAAGTTCCGCGATCCAACTTTCATACTTAACTTTTTTCAATTTCTTAATAATATCAATAGTTTACAGTTTTTGGGTTCTTTTCTGTGTACATGTATAATGCTCTACCTCGACATAAATATCAAGTTTCTAGGTCACCTGTAAGTGGGTAGGATTATGTGGGTAAGTCAGTTACAAAAATGCCAGTTTTCATAGATAACCATTTGAGCTAAATTTGCTTTATTCATTTAATAATTTAAATAATTTACAAGCTAGGGAATTCCTAAAATTCCCGCATGTAGATTAAATACTTTACGAATTGTGATGGACTCAAAAATTTATATATTTTTATTAAAAAGTTTTAAATAAACAGCTTAGTTAATCATTTAGCAGATATCATCTGTATCTATCTATAAATTCTCATTGTGACAATTCAGTTCCCTTCTGTCCGCCGAATTCCGGAGACATTACATGTTGAGTGGCGGAATTCAAAGCCTTTGATTCATACGTCATTAATATTTCATTTTCCCGAGTGGGAATTGAGCCCACAACCATCGCGTTTACAGGACCACGACGGCCTTAATAAATAATTAATTAAGCTCAAATTGTATAGCTTTGATCTATAAGTGTATGTAATATAATATCTCCGCGCGTCCTCTGCGTTAGCTTACTCTACATTTGACTAATGGCGTACAACAAAAATAACACTTTGATTTGTTACTTTAAATCAAGTACTTTAGAGTACAAGGGACGGATACGATACGATACGATCAAGTGCTTGAATTTAAGAGTACAGGTAGATACAGGTTCTATTTTCATATTTTATAAATATTTCTATTTTAGAGAATCATAGACCTAATTAATATATCTGAAATAGTTAAGAAACTTGTGTATAAATCGATCATAACTCTTTTTTTTTTGTTTTATTATGAAAAAACGTATAATATCGTATCATTATATATATATATACTAGCGGACGCGCGCAGCTTCGCTTGCGTATTTAAGGGTGAAGTCTAATAACCCATGAAACATGTGTTCAATGAAATATTTTTAAGTCTGAATTTCAAATTTTATAACAATCGGTGGCGATTTAAAGATTTTTCCATACAAACTTTCAACCCCTTATTTGCACCCTTAGGGGGTGAATTCTAGAAAACCATGAAACATATGTTCAATTAAATATTTTAAGAGTCTAAATAACAAATTTTATAAAAATCGGTGCCGATTTAATTTTTTTCCATACAAACTTTGAACCCCTATTTCACCCCTTTAGGGTTAAAATTTTTCAAAATCCGTTCTTAGTGGATGTCCAGATTACGAAAGTAAACATCTGAGCAAATTTCACGTTTCTACGCACAGCGGTTACGGCTGTGCGTGCGTCTTACCTCAGTCAGTGAGGACAAGTCCTTTTATATATATAGATAAACGTTTATCTTTTTACTTTTAATTGTATACGTGATTATTTTAACAAATAGCTAAGTTTATATTTTTTATAAATCTTAATAATAAATCTTGTTAATATTTTAGGGTAAGCGAAGGAAACCTGGGAGCCTAATGTTAAAACACCCTCTTCTCCATTTTCCACCAAATTCTGGCAGGACAGGTCCATTATACTCCACATAATCAGTTTATAATTTATATACAATTAATAGAGTCCGTTCGGTGTGGATCGATTTTTTTTTAACCAGGTAAAATGTGATGTTACAAAAGTCGTGAGTTATGAAACAAAATAAATTTTGATGAGTCCGAAGGATCTTAGGTTCATTGGGTGGTCTGATACTTTAATGAGGCTTAATGCGTTTTATTTTAGTAACATTCAATGCGATAGGTCAAGGATCGGAAATGGTTTTTAATGAAAAAAAAAACTTATATATAAATATCTGTTTTTAAAAGTGAACATAAAACATATGTTATAGAGATAAACTTTGGGAATCGTTTCAAATTATACTACTATATAGTCACTTGAGTTACATTGATTAGAGGTTTTGTAATACTAATACTAATGTATTCTTATGAGTTGGAACTTCTTAGGTCTTTTCCCGCAATAACATCGTGGTGTAACCTAGTGTTGAGTTCGCTTACAATTCTCCGCCTAATTATTGAGATATTGTGTGTTAAGTAGCGCAATTCAACGCCGCGGTTTGTCCTGTCATCTTTCCCCCGAGTTATAATCAAAAATACATCTTTCATGTTTACAGTCAGATATCGTGCCGTTGCACCAAGACGGTCTAAATATTAATTAATATAAATATGTATAAGTAAAAATAATTCATTTTTATAATAGTTCTGTCTGTTAGTTGTGACAATGGCATCACTTCCAGGCTACTACCATAATGGATTCGAAACCACAAATATTATACATGCTGGGTAGTGTCAGTATAACGTATCACAGAGCAACTACTGAATTATCTAAATAGATGTACTCCAGGACTGATATTACCCTTAATATATTAGTCCTGGAGTCCAACTATTTATCTAAGCATAATATGTTTAGATTTAAGGTGATTACGTGAACTAACTATATAGATTCTTTAGAAAGTATGCTTAAACCAAGCAAGTTTCGACGTTTGTTGTCTAATTGTATAATGTATATTTTATTTAGCTTCACGCTTCTATCCCGCAAATACTAGGACGGGCACAAGGCACCTGGACAGCGAGTGTTATGATAACTCGTTCCCATTGAGAGACTTTCGGGGCGGAACTCAACGCCGCCCTATGGATCGTTACCAAAATTTAATATTTCATTTCCTCGAGTGGGAATCGAACCCATAATAATTATTAATTGCATTGTATGTGAAATACTAATACCAATTGATGCTATAGATACATATATTTGGACCATCAAGAGCTGAGTGAAAGTGGAAAATCTTGAGAGCGTCTGATACTTGTTGCGTACTATTATTTCACATAAAAGATTTTATAACTTTAAATAATTATATAAAAAATAAATAAAATACCAAAACAATTTGTACACAGTTTATTTATAAAATATCACAGTTTTAAATATAATATTTACATTTTCTTTTTTTCATACAAATGCTTTCTAAAAAATCTTGGCAATACGTTAATACATAAATGCGATTAAAATTGGCATTAGCTCGTTGAATTTTATTCAGTCGTGTTCATCAGTCGCAAATGAAGAAGTAACTTTATACTCTTTTTGGAAGAGTCGGTTATGGAAAGTATGTAAATTCTTACTCAAAATTTCATACAAATCTTAAAAACATGGCAGTGAAATGTTTCTTGTTTTTTTTTTATTTTTGGCTTCACACTATATCCCGCAAGTAACAGATTAGACAAAGGAAACCTAATTAGGACGGAGTGTCTTAATTAGGTAATTTTTTGTTTTACAACGAAAAAAATAATAATATTATGTATAATATAAGATGAAAATTGAAACACAATTAAAAGTGCCAAAAGGTTTGAAGGCGTAATATTGAGGTAACATTAAGCGTCCGTCATTTTAAAAAATACTAAGAAAAAAAAAAATAAAAAAATTTCATTAACACACTACATTGCTATTCTTTTACAATAGTTTTAACTTTTAAGAACAGTGATAGATTTATTATTATTTTATAAGAAAGCGTGCTTATAGGAACAAAATTTCATAGAGCTGTAAGTAAACGAAAATGCGAGGCGAAGAGAAAAATGTAAAGAGCAATATATTATAAAGAAAAATATTTAATTATTATTTATTACGCATTTTTCAAATAAATACTTGTACACGTAAAATTTACGAGTTTAGTAAGCAATAAGTAAGCGATGTAACAATATTTTAACATTAAAAAAGCAGCTTCACGCTTTTTTCCTCATAGTACCAGAGAACAAGTAGTGTCAAGGCACCCCGTTCCTCACTTTGCTAATTAATTAAAAGATGAAAAATAAAAAAAAAAAATTCAATCGGTATCTTGAATTTCATCCGAACGGTTCATACTCAACTTAGTTCACAATTTTAGTTTGATTTTTAATAAATTTATTACATGACAGCTATAATAATACTGAAAAAATAGTTTTTATAACAATATAGACTTACATTTATTAGTATAGTATATGAATTATCATATAAATAAATATATAAATTACATATAAATGAAATAAATTAATCACAATACTTAATTGCGTACACTACATTATAGTGCGATCGACGAGTAGTGGCCACCTTGGAGGCTCTCTGATTTTTTTTCTTGGGAAGAAAATAATCAAAAGTAAGAATAATCCTAAAAACAAATCTGCACAGTCATCTACAACTAGGTTCAGAGAGGCCACGACTCGTCGACCATGCTATACTAATTATACAAAACAACTTACAAAGAAAAGCTCGTTTTACAACATTTAATTTGGTGTCACTTCAGGGATCTTGAAATAAGTATAATATAAGGCCTCTCTAGTATATAAAATAGGAAATTATTTAAAGAATTTAATATGATTAGTGGTATATCACTTTATTTTGTTTTTTTTCTGATTAAAACGTCCAATCTTAAGATTGGTTAAGTTACAGATAATAAAATATGTGAAAAAAACAGAGCCTTCATAATTATTTTACTTTCAAGACCCCTTGAAAAAACCAACAATCTAATGAACTATCAGTCTATTTGACAATAGTTAAGCATATTTTATCTCTATAACTGTTGTCTAGGGGTCCCGGCGGGAGTGTCACCGCGACGTCCACCTTCGAGTGGGAGTGCGAGGTCGGTGATGACGTCACAAGTTCCGCTAGTTGAGATGACGAGCACTCACTGGATCGTGACGTCATTGTTCTTGCTTGGAAGGAATTAATTTTTAGTTTATTAATGTTTTGAAAGTAGGCAGATGGAACCTAGTGTTAAGCCTCTCCGATCCTCACTTTCCGCTACTCGGGGCATTGAGTAGCGGAACTCAACGCTGCGCTTTTTCTTGTTACCAGAGCGAAGAAATTAAGATATTAATATTCCTCGCATGGAAATTTAACAAATAAGGTAGTTATCGTTAGAAATCTTCAGTAAGTGGTCTGGTTTGTATAGATAAGACGACGATAATTTTAAATATGAAAATTATCGTCATCTCATCTATGCAAACCTCAGGCTCACGATGGTCCACCACGTTATATCATTTATCTGATCAACTTTACAATAATTTGCGTGATGTGTATATAAAATGTACATTTCATAAGTAAAATATTTTGACAAAAAAAATTGTAAGGAAAACAGAGTTCAGAACAAAAATATGTGTAGTGTTAAAAACATTTTAAATAATCGCTTATCCTGCATATAGCGGGGTAGCCAAAGAGAACATAGTGTCAAAACACTCCGTTCTCCACTTTAACCTATTCAAGTCTACTCACAATTAGTATAACAGCTTGACGCTGAGTCTCCAGAAGGACTGTACGGTTTCATCTCATAGTGGTTGCTGCCGGCGGACGACTGTTGTCGACTTCTATTACCGAACGGTGAAGCATAGCTATTTGGAATATTTAAGAAATTTAAGTTATATTTTAAGTTATTTTATTAGCTTGTTATACAGTAAAATTCACCCTTGCAACGTTGACGGAGGGAACACAACAGTAAGTAAGACACTTCGTACCCTCTTTTCCGCTGAAATTTTAAGACTCAAAGCTGCGCTTCTTTGCCAAAATGAAAAAAATGTTAATAAATTATATATAAAAAAAAGAGTCATCGGAATATATAATCATCCCTCCAAGTAAGAATCAAACCCATAACCGTTGCGGTTATAAACAGACCCTGTGCAATGCACTAGAGCAATGGCAGGCATTGCTTACTGAAAGATGTATTAAAATGAAAAGCATTTTTTTTAACAAAATTACGGAAAAAAGACCTTTCGGCTATCATCAACATACCTATCTCTCAGTTGCGGCATGTCATAGTGGTTGTCGGGTCGCATCCAGTACTCGTTACATGTCCTCGTTAAATCTGGCGCTGCATTGTTTTTGTCCCGCCCCGAGTAAGTCTTAGGAATACCTGCTTAAAAGTAAAAATAACCTTTTATTCACGTTGTATTGTATAATAGGACTTACAGAGGTTACTCCATCAACCACTTTTAGCGCAAGGCATTGCGTAATGAGTGGTGGAACTTAACGCCGCGCGTTGTTTACCAGAAAAATTGAATAAATTAAAATATATAATTCCTCGATCCATCAATCATTCCATCGAGTGGGGATAGAATTTTTTTAATATTTTTTTTTTACCTGCTCTCCCCGGTGTATACCCTGGTCGCACGGTCTTGTATCGACACCACACATACAGTATGGCCGCGCCGGCCGCCAGCATCGCCACTGTGATGCCGATACCTACGTATAGCGTGACGTTGTTCTTGTACAGTCCTAGAAGAGATGTTTGATGTAAATACTAATGTTTTTCATAATCTATACTATAAGAATATTAAGCCATGAAAGCAAACTTAATTAACGTAAGATATAATCCAAGTATAAAATAAGAATACAGCTTAAACGAAAAAGTTTCTTTCAATACTTATTTAATAATTTAGTTGAGTATTTAGTTTGTCAATAAAATTTTATAAAGTGGATCTCTCTCCATTTTTAAGCAATACCATACGAAAGATAACTTGAAATAAAAAAAATAAGTATCATGAAATCATTAATAAGCTAACTAGAAGTAACAATGACAATACAACATCATTATAAAGTAAAATAACTAATTAAGTATGACATTCTTGACAGAGAAGCGACAGAAAAACTTTATATAGAAGTGTTTAATGGTGAGAAACATTGTAGAAGAGGGTTTCCATGGTTTTGCTGTTCCGCTATTGTCTATTATGCTCACTTGTTAACGGCATTGTTTATATTTTTTATAAGATACGTTGAAAACCTTTCTATTCTATACGTTAGTCTATAGTAATATCTTTTTAGATTATCTATCCTAGGAATTATAGTAAAATAATTATGAAACAGATGGAATCTAATGTTAAGATACTGTGTTCCCAACTCTCCGCTTCATTTTCCATATATTGTGTGTCGCATGGCGGAACTCAACGACGGCCACATAATACGCAAATTTAATCATCAGTTTACAAATAATAATACAAAACCATAGATATTTTAAGCAAACTTACTAAATCCAGTGGAGCAGAGGCCGTCAACGCAGGTAGCGTGTTGCAGAGTGGACCCCGAACAGCTCCCGACGCATTGTCGCCGACGCACTTTGACACACTCCTCGCTGCAAACTGACCACACGCTCCAGGGTGACCACGAACCTAGTGGTAGTAACTCTAGCATTTTACTATTAAGCACTATAAATATATTATTAACAGCATTATATATTTTTTTTATTTATGAAAATAATAACTAAATTATTACTACTAATTAATAAAATATCGTAAAATATAAATATGTCAATAGAAAACAATGATTTAAAGACATATAACAACTCCAATAGATATATTTTGTTTTGTTGTCCGTCCACCGTTGAAAGTTCTCTAAAAATATGACATATTTTGCAAACTTTACAATCTTCAAGTTTCTTTCCGTACATATAATTCCACCTATTTAGAAACATTGTAAATGGAGTTTAACAAAATCCAACCACGCGTATAAAGTAATAAAAAAATTATATAAAGAGAATAATAAAATAAAAAATGTTTCATTATGACATCTTACCATTTTGACATCTCAAGCAATCGTCATCGCTCTGTGAGCCCTGCCCCCTACACGGTGCGCCCCCGTTGGCGGGTGCGGGTTCAGTGCAAGTACGAGTCCTTCTCCTCCCACTGGACTGCGCGCCACACCTGCAGGGGGCCCAGGGGGACCAGTCTGACCAGCCTCCGTTGACTAATTAATAATTTAAATTATTATTTTATAAATAGCACCTAACTTAAAAATATACTAACTAAACAAAATCAACATTAGTTTATGTATTCAAAACTTAGTAGAACTGGCCTCAGCTTTCTATTTAATGCTTCAAAGAAAACTCAACTAGTCACTTATACACTTACCGTATACAGACAACACCGCCACGTCCGACTCTCGTTTGCCGGCTATATTTTCAGCGATGCATGAGTAATTCGCCATATCCTAAACAAGAAAGTATGAAGAAATATATTATTTAAAATAAATAATAAATTGATGCTAGTGATAGAGCAGGGGCGCAAGCGCGTGACTGTAAATGCGACGGTTGTGTGTTCGATTCAAACTCGTGAAAATGAAATTAGTTGTAGTTTTATGTAATATTTTAATTTCCATGAATAGTTAAAGTAATTTAGGACAAAATATATTATGAAAAATAAAATTTACTCTTAAAGTTTAAATTAGTCCTTCCACCAAGTTTTCGTGAAATTGCGTGTTAAGTTGCGAAACTCTACGCCACACTTTGTCTTGTCCACACCAGAGCGAAGAAATGAAAAATAATTCATTCCGTTAAGAACGAATCGAACCCACAACAGACGAGTTTACAGTTTAACGCAGTGCCCAGTACTGTTTAGAGACGTATCTAAAATTCTAATTTGAATATTATTTCAAATGCTCCTACTAAGCTTATCGTCTAAAACTAAAAGGCACTTAAGAACATAAACGTGTTCCGTGCAGGTGCCCTGGAATACGTCCAAAGATATTCGATTATTTAATTCAAGTCGTTCTGTCTTATATATGTTACTTTAAGCATTCTAATTATATTTTTTTAGGTTCACACTGTATTCGCACATAGTACTCATACATACGCAGAGAAGACCTGGAAACGTAGAAAAAGCACATGGCACATTTCTAATTGGCAGTTAATAGAATTCGCTACAATATAAGTACATGTTTATAAAATTTCTATCAAAATAAGCTTTTCGTAGAATTCGACAGAAAACAAAAGTGTCTTAATAGGAATCTAGTGTATTAATATTAGGTACCCAGGTACCCTCTGCTTACCCTGCTACGTGAGACATACAGCGTTAAGCTAAAAAAATACTTAGCGGGATTTAAGCCTCTTAGACAGTTTTTGTTTTTAAAGTATTTTTAATACACTTACTTGTACTCCAGCTCTTGGCAGCACCAAAGTTTCACCAGTTTCTTCCATGGGAATACTATTTCTCGTCCACACAATGGTAGCCGGCGGTGCGGCTGGTGGTGGGCTACATCGGAAACTAACTTGCCTGCCCGCTTCGATTGTTAAAGACTGTGGTTGATAGGTGAATTGCTTCTTTATATCTGTATATAGAAAAAAATATTTTAAGTCTTTTATATTTTTTGCAGCTAGGCAGAAGGAAACAGAACCTAATGTTAAGACGCTTCGTTCTTCATGCTATTTCTTACTTCCGTGACATAGCGTGTTGAATGTTGATACTCAACGCCGGACTCGAAATTAGTACCTGAGCAAGAACATGAAAAGAAATCCCTACGTAGGAATGAAACCCACAACTATCGCGTACAGTCAGCCACCGCGTCGCCGCTGCACCACTACATTCAATCTATAAGTACTATTTACAACACATTTCAACAATTTCCTGCCAACCAGAGCTGAACTTGACGCCAGAAAAAGAATATCTATATATATAAAAGGACTTGTCCTCACTGACTGAGGTAAGACGCACGCACAGCCGTCACCGCTGTGCGTAGAAACGTTAAATTTGGACAAAAGTTTACTTTCATAATCTGGACATCCACTAAGAAGGGATTTTGAAAAATTTTAATCCTAAAGGGGTGAAATAGGGGTTCAAAGTTTGTATGGAAAAAAAATTAAATCGGCACCGATTTTTATAAAATTTGAAATTTACATTTTTTAAAGTATTTAATTTAACACGTGTTTCATCGTTTTCTAGAATTCTCCCCCTAAGGGTGCAAATAAAGGGTTGAAAGTTTGTATAGGTATGTTTTAAATCGACACCAATTTTTATAAAATTAGAAATTCAGACTCTTAAACGTATATAATTAAACACATGTTTCATGGTTTTCTAGAATTCACCCCCTAAGGGTGCAAATAAGGGGTTGAAAGTTTGTATGGAAAAATCTTTAAATCGCCACCGATTTTTACAAAATTTGAAATTTAGACTCTTAAAAATATTTCATTGGACACATGTTTCAGGGGTTATTAGAATTCACCCTTAAATACGCAAGCGAAGTTGCGCGCGTCCGCTAGTTCTATATAAAGACATATGACAGAATATATTTGGGAGCAATTTAAATGGCAGTAATTTTTAACGAATGTTTCCCCCTCCCCGTCCACAGCCCGCGGCACCACCATTAACTGGAGACATAGCTTCCGCTCGTTAAACCGTGCTATTGACGAATACTTGCTTGTTAAAATTTAAGGTGACTTAATCTTATGTTTAAAATTATTCTTTGTTTAACTAATAGTGACCTCGCGTGGCTTCGCCCGCTTGTACAACACAATTATTTATTTTCTCATATTTCAATACCTTTCATGATCTAATAACATTATCATTTTAAAGATAGTAATTCAGTTTAACACTTATTTTGTAGCAAATTTTCTTTATATTGATATAACTTTTTAATTTGTGGTTTACAAAATTTGAAATATAGCAAATACCCAATATTTAGTGAAGCTTGCCAGAACATTACATTAAGAACGACATAATATTTTTTCTTATTTATCTTCTATATACAAACACCGATCCGTTACGATTTTGTTATAAGTATATATATTTTATTTATATACAAGTTACATATAGATATAAAACTCTTCCGTTACTGAGTCCGTTGAGTGACTGACGGACAACGCACAGACGTGACTACTGGATTTGATAGATGAAATTTAAGGTTATATAATGTTATATAAATAAAAGGTTAGGTTAGAGAGTAAAGGAGAGCATTCTTTTAGTGCCCGTAGGAATTTCGAGAGGTTTTCTCGAAGTTTCTTAATTGGTAACAAATAAATATTATTTGTTACGAATTAACATGTAAACTGTTGAACCATTCACAAATTTTGACGTATATAATATATTTAAGTGTATAATCAAGGAGGTAGATCCACCACTCAACACGTGCATCGAGAATTCGGGGGAAAGTGGGTAACGGAAGTGTCTTAATGGGAACAGAGTGTCTTAACACTAACTAACTAGGAATAAAGTAATTATTATATATCATTATTATTTTATCATATTCTCATATCAACTCTATAAGGCTGTAAACTTATAGCTATTTTAATACTTCTCATATCAGTAACGGTGTTTGAAAGGTTAGCGAGGTTACTTTGCAATTATTTGATCGTCTTTAGATAGGATCTGAATAATGTATATTTAAAGTAATTCTAACTGTGTGTAGGAAAGTTATATTTACAGTAATTTTGTGGAAATATTAAGTTTGCTTATTAATTACTAGCTGACATATCTAAGTGTTGTGTATGACACCAGACATATTCTCTTAAGGGCGGGGGGGTACTTGATTAACAGAATTTCCAACTTCAAACTTTGGCAAAAAACAAACTATTCAAATTCTACTGATTCTTGAGGTATTAGTGTGTTTAGATGCATAGTGTAGATAATATTCTCGTTTTGTAATTAATTTAATTAAAATTTTACTAACAAACTTCAAAAGCACGAGAAATGTTCTATTTAATCTATGTTATTTTACTTAACCTATCTAATATCTTTTATAATTACACAATTTCTTTTATAGAAAAAATATAAACATCTCTGCAAATAAATTAATGTATGTCATTAACCATAAATTACAGTAAAGCGGTAAACTAAAAGACAATTTTTTTATTTGCTTTATTTTGTATGGCAGAGTACGCAGAAGCAAACCAGAGTTAAGACATTTCGTTCCAATTTTTAAAACTGTGCGTATTGAGTGGCGGAATTCAGAGTGTCTTGTTACCAGAAAATGACAGTGCAGAATAATTAATTCCTCCTCTGGAGAATTACACTCACAACCATCATGTTTACATTAAAATGCTGTACCACGACGGTTTCAAAATATTAAAATTAATTATAAATGTAAATTTCAATTTAAAATATTTTTAACTTCAATTATAGTAACAACGTTAGGCTATATTAGATTATACAAATATATTTAAACATATTAAAAAGCCGATTTCCGCCATAATATAACTTTGAAATCCGAGCAAAGTCGCGACCGATCACTCGTATAGTATCCTGTCTAGACTGCAAGAAGTTGCTCCACTGGTTTTACCCGCGAGTACTGTTATCTTCAAAGGTGATTTAAAAACCAATTACTGTTCAAACTGGAAAGCTTGTATTTTATAAAATATTAAGTTGTTAAAGGTAATATTATGATATTTAAATTTTTTTGTTTGTGTTAAGTCAAGATGATGATATACATGAATGGAGGCCAGGCGTGGTGCAATGGTAAAATGTGTAAAGACGTGGGTTTCATTCCCGCTCGAGGAATTGATTTATGATTTATTAATATTTGCGTTTCTTTGCTCTACTAACAAGACAAAAAGCTAAAAAACATGGTTTCCTACACCAAGTGATAAAAGTGCTATAGAATGTGCTCGGAGCTAAAAATTGTATGAACTTAAACTCGAATGGTGTACTAGTATCCTCTGAAGAGTTCCAATATTTAGGTCCTAGCTCCATTATCACACTAGCTCGTCGATGCCATAATATTGTATTTATTTATTTAGATTCTTAGACTTTTAAACATTTTAAAAGTGTTATTTCCACACTTCAAAAGGAAAAAATTTTTTTTGAAAACGTATAAAAATTGGAACCTAGCGGGATTTCAACCCGCGCCTCTTGGAAACATCAAATAAAAGTATCTCCACTATTCTTAGTATCTCAATGATCTTAACTCACCTTGTGTGAATAAGTGTACAAGTTAGCAATATCTATTGTGGCGTTCTTATAAAGGGTATTAACGGCTTATCCCGTCCAGTTTTTAACTTGAATTAAAGTAATATGACGCTGCTCGGTCTCTCATTAACTACTTAATTTGAACCTACTCCCTATAGACATAAGGGTTGTTTTGTTAACAAAAGGGCGATAACGGTAGCGGGTTCATACAGCTGCAGGAATTTAAAAAGATTGTAATTGAAGATGGGTTTTTAAATGTATGTATGTATATGTTTCTATAGAATTTTTGAGTTAGCAACGGTTTTAGATCGAAATATGATAAGTGATGTGCATGAATGATTTTTATCTTTACTTGGCTAAAGGAAATCTCATGTTCAGAGTGATTGTGATGATGACGAATTGTGTGAGTTCGAATCTCAACAGTAACCGCTGTTTTTATTTTTTGTTATATTTTTTAGATTAAAAATTACCACTATATGTCTCAATTTAGTAGTAGTACAAATAGTATATTAAAAACTTTCCTCAAATTTCAATCCCAAATCCTCCATCCAACTGCGATGCCAAAATATCAACAGATATAGAAGTAAAGATAAAATAAGAAAAGGAGAGAAGTAAGAGGCATCACACTTTTATCCCGCATAGCAGGGTAGGCAGAGGGGACCTAATGTCAAAACACTCCTTTCTTAACGTTATCCGAACTTTAGAGATATTGCGTTTTACGTGGCGGAACTCAACGCCGCGCTATTTCTACTAGAACGAAGAAATGAAAATAAACTAAGTATATTCATAGGCACAACATCCGTAAAGTTCAATCCACCGCAACCATACTAAACTAACGCCGTTCCGTTCAAATCAATACATTTCTCGTATTACAGGATACCTTAAAAGGTTCTTCTAATCATCTCTAAGGAACTAACCGAGGAATCCTGTACGGTAACCGAAGGATTTATACAAAGTGCAGCTATTCGAAAGGTTATTAGATTTCCTTGGGGCTTAGACAAGATTTTTTTTTGTATATATATCAGGTGTAGTGAGTGTTCCGCTCGCGGCTTCGTCTGCATCGGCAACAAGATTAGTGTAGTTTTAGTTTGAAAATAATAATTAGTAATTTTAAACTTTCTAAATGTGAATACACAAAACATTTTAAGATTTTTATTTTTTTTCCGTTTGGAAATGCACAAAAATGTTTCCAGGACATCTCATACCAAATCTTCGTTATTCTCGGCTCTATTCAGTCTATTAGTGAAAGCTGCATTAAATCTGAGTACTGACCGTGGGAAGTGACTATGTTTTATACTATGTAAAGATAATATTTATAATTAGTTATTAATAATACGTAACAATTGTTAAATGTATGTAAGTCCTCGTTACCATATATCATGGGTAGCCATATTCAATGTGCAAAGACACTCTGTTCCGACTCCGCCCAACTATGCCTCTAGCATTGGGTGTTAAGTAGCGGAACACGATATTTCATTAAAATACTTATATATCCACGTATTATTTATATATTCAGCCAGTAATGAAGAACAGAGTGTCTCAACACTAATCTCTACCTACTCTGCTTTATGCTGTAAAAAACAGGTAAAAATAGGTACATTGTCAAGATATCGCTGTCAATAATCACCTGGCGGAAAGCAGATTAAGGGAGGGTTTATCTTTAAATTCACTTGGCTGTTCCACAAAATATCAATTACTTTACCTGAGACCACCTGTCTTGAATTTCTTTAGAACATAATATTATTTTAAGGTTATCTATTAGAAAAAACAATAAAATTTGCACTTTCTAAAATTAAGCAGATTTATTCATCTGCTTAATAAAAGGTTTTTTAAAAAAACATTTGACTAGCTTTGAAGTTTTCACGCTATTACTAAAACGCCGTGTTTGCCTTTAAAATTTTTCTTTTCTTATTTAAAATTCTCTGAATACGCAATATAATAATATCAAAAATTGGGTGAAAAGTGGTACCCTCCACGTAGCCTTTACCTACCCGCATATTGAAACGCGGGATAGAGCGTGAAGCTAAAAAAAGTATAATAAATAATAATATATTGTTATCGTCGTTTGTACGCGTTCATCGTTTTAAGTATAAAGCGTCCCGACTATTAAAGAGTTAGCGAGTTCGATTACCGCGAGTAAATATTTGTTTTAGCCAAACAAAGGAGGTTGAGTATGAATAAAACAAGACAAGCCAAACTGTATACAATACCGTATATCGGTACCAGCTTAGGGGAATATGTGATCGATAATGGTTATTGTATTTAGAGGTAGTCAGTTGAAATTTACCTTGGAGTTTTAAATGTTTTATATAAAGGTTTTTTTAAGATGGATTTTAGTACTAAGACAATTTTCAATGCGTGTTGAGTCCAGACCAGAACAGGAAAATAAAATTCACCCGACGAATGGGAATTGAACAATAAATCTTCGTATTTATGTAGACACTGTGCCACAACGGTCTTAAACATAGAATAAAGATACATGTAATAAAATTGTTACCGCAAGAAACTCATAAAATATATTTTTTTATTCACTTTGGGGAAAAAAAACAAAGCGGATTCCCTGGATTTAACACGCACTATCTTAAACATTGAGTAGAATGTGGCGAACGGTGTTTTAATACTAGGTTCCCTGTACCACCTACTAATTGCGGGATACAGCGAGAAACTAAAAAAAATATAAATAATAATATGTATAATCCACATGTAAAAAGAACCCGGTTCCACCTCCTGGCCACATTCAGGCTAAGCCAGGGTGGCGTCTATAATAATATAATTTTATTGTTTTGTTTTATTAACACTGTTCTAAAAGTTTCGTTCTTCTAGTATATGTCATAATCATTATTTCTGACATTCGTGGGGGGTACTGTTTCTATAAGCAACGTATTATATTGTCACTTGGCTATTAATTCCCCGCGTATATTGTATATATTTTTGGCGGAATTTAAAGTGGCACCTTAGTCGACCAGAGCGGAGAAATGAAAATAATTTTAAATATAAGTGTTCTCCCGAGTGGGTATCGAACTCACAACGATCACGATTACAGTAAAACGCTGCCCTATTGTGGTACGACGGCTTCAACATAAATAATAAATGAACAACCATTTATGTTAATAATGTCTCAAAAATTTTGAAAACAGCAAAACTAAACTTATAACACTATATTCGCTCTGCTTACTGTGCTATGCGGAAAAAAGGAGAAGTTTCTCTTTTTGCTATCTCGCTGATGCATAAAAAACCTTTCATTACTAATTAAGCAGATGTTAAAATTATAAAAGATGATTAACCATACATTGATTTATTATAGTTTTGTGGGAACGGCGAATGCAAGTAAAAAAGGACCTACAGACTACAGATGGCCGCGATCGTTATAACTAAATGATGCATGACTAACTAAATATATTAATAACCATTTTTAACTTTAAAAGTTAACTAACCGACTTCAAAGGTGCATTTAATATAATTTTGACCGTCTAATTTTACACTACTTAGGTTTTTTGCAGTTTTTTTTCGGTTTCTTAGATTCTATCCTACTGAAACTAAAACAAAACTGAATTTTCCATTTCCCGCAGGAATTTTGAGAAAACCTCTCCTAGTGCTTCCCTACACTCTCTAACTTACCTATATGTCAAATTTCAACTTTCTAAGTCGAGTAGTTTCGTCTATGACTTATGTGTCAATTACTGAGTAAGTTAAAAGTATTAATTGTACGTCTCAATTTTTATCTATCTATCTCAAAGTAAAAGATATTTTTTGTATTTTACTTGTTTACATCGAAAGTAAAAATAATACTTCACTTTTTAATTACTATTGTTCGGTTACAAGTCTTGAAAACCGACCTCAAAAGACTTTAATTATATTTTTTTTAGTCGCTACCTGCGACTTTTTGTGTTACTATAGATAGATTGTGGCCATAAATTTTAAGCAGTTTTTTGCCAACACCGTATGGTCCAGTGATTAATATGAATGACTAAAAAAAAGTTAATTTTAGGGTATACGTTAAAAACTGATCGGGCTTTTTTTTCTCTTTTAATCTACTGAAACTATAAGTTAAGTTAAAATTGTAAAAAAATGTTGCAGCCTCGTATTTGCCCAAAAATTATATTATACATATTGCCTTTTCATATTGGCAAGTAGAGGTGCAACAGTAACTATAAATATAAATACATAAATAAATAAGCTTCACGCTGTATCCAGCACGCAGCAGGTTATTTATTTTAATATATTTTTTTTACTTCGAACATGTTCTCAGCCATGATTCAAGAAAAATTACGGGTTTTTTTAAAATAATTACTTATTTCTTGGCACCTATACCAGTAATATTGAATTAAAAAAATAACAAAAATACTTACAAGCAAACTCAATAAATACTCCTTGACTCCTAATCTTCCCCTTACTGTTCCACGCGTAACACTCACAACTGTATTTGCCACCGAAATACTCATCTAGTTCGTTTCTAGTAATATTTAGTTCCGCTTCCACCACTCTTACCCCATTTTGAGGATCGACGTGCTCCAACTGAACAGTCTTATCAGTTCTTACGTCGTTACATTTAAAAAAAACTTGCAGGGCGTTAGCAGCCCTGCATAACAGAGTAGCTGGTTTACTTCTTAATACATAAGAATTCTTAGGCTCTATCAGAAATATAGGTAGGCCGTCTATAGTTTCATCGTTTTCGGGCAGCGGTATGTAGTCATCTTCTTCGACTACCGGTTTGAAGTCTGATAAATAGGGATCGAAGTTCAAAAGACCATCTGGATGAATGTATTCCGGTCGAGTTTCTTTTTCTGTCGTTTGGTCTGTACCTGAGAAGAGAATTTTTGTTTTTGAATTTAGGAAGATAATTATAACGAAATATTTAAAAAAATAATAAATAACGGCAATTTTCATATGTATGTAAAATCTAAGCCCGCCTTTTGATTTGGTTGGGTCTTTGGTAACGGGCAAAAAAAAGCGTGGTGTTCAGTTCCGCCACTCAACACGCAATTCCTCTAGAATTCGGCAACATATCGTCTTTACACTACGTTCTCAGGTTGGCTCTGCCTTCCCTGCTTTATGCGGGATACAGCGAGAATGAGGAAAAACAAGCATTCTCTTTGTAACTATAGAAAAATAAAAAAACGCAATAAGTATTTGCTTTAGCTAGTTAGCTTTTTTAGTTGATACGTTATCATAATCGATAGCTACTGGTTCAAAACCAAAAAAATATAAAGAGGAAATTTGAAATGTCTTAATTTCTTTTATTTATTTAAACAAGAAATTTGTTATCTCATTACATATTTCATACAAAAAAAGACTAGATCCTCTACAAAAACCATTGTGGTCAACATTCTATACGTCTTTCTATAACATACCTAGTTCGAATTTCAAATATTATCGAATTTTCGACCGCAAGAATAACGTATAGGTACGGTAAGTAATTGGGCTTAAAAGTAATATGAAACGAGCTGTCCCTTGTGGATTACGTGGTTGGGCAAAGATGGAGGATTCATGGAAAAATAATAACATTTATAAGGTTTTTTTGTTTAAAAACCGTAGTGTCTTGTAAAATAAAATATAGTGAAGTATATCTCATTGTTTCAACTGGTTTTTGAGACACCACATGTTGTATTGAACGCTGCACTGTGTCTTGTTACCACCATAGTGAAGGAATGAAAATAATTTATTTCCTCGAGTGGGAATCGAATCCACAACCATCGTGTTTACAGTCAGAAATTAAGTATTTAAGACGATAGTTACTTTAAATTGTATATTTATGTTGGTACTGTTCTATAACAAGCATTCAATTACTCAATATAACATTAAAATATCACTAAGCAACATTACAAATGTTCGAACAAAAATAGCTTCCGATAACCCCTTTGCTTACACAACTTAACCTTTTAATAGGTATTTGAAACTAATCGATTTCAATGACTTCACTCATGTTTAAGTAAAAATAGCTAAAAATAGTTTACAATTGGTATTCTTCTTATTTCTTGTTTCTTTAGCCTTGTATAAAATGAGACATATCAATGAACCACTTTTTTTCCACTCGGTAAAGAGACTTTTTTTGGTGATAGTAGAACTCATAGAAGCAAGGTATTTTAAATCATTTCTACAAGTGGGAATCGAACATAAAACCATCGCGTGTAGAGTCTCACATTCAACACAAAGGCGTTATTTTTATTCCTTAAACTGCATGTTAAGTGGTGGAGCAGGGAAACAAAGATAATTAAAGATTGAATCCACTACCGTCGCGTACAGACAAAAATGTAGGGAACAGTCTCTTAGCGCTAGGTTCCTTCTGCCTACCATATAGCATATATGTGGAATATTACGGGAAACTAAAAAATAATTAAAAAATAATTTGTGGACTCGTTGAACTCTATACCAAAACAAACTAAATACTAGGCACATAGTAGGGTAGGCAGAGGGAATCTGGGAACCTAATATTAAGACACTCCGTTTCCATAAAGACACTTTTTTTTCACTCATTCTGTACAGAATGGGGAAAAAAGTGTCTTGACACTATATTGAGTGGCGGAAATCATCTCTACTCTTTGCCTTGTTATGAGAGCAAGGAAATGAAAATATTAAATATATCACTTCCTCGAAAGAGAATCGAACCCACAATTTGTCGTGTTTACAGTTGCTTGTGTTCCTGCGCCTGAGTATATAGCCATAATGTAACATTGTAAGCTCAACAACACAATAAGAAAGCTTAAGGTACTTATAATGTCTAAGAAAACGCCTTTATATATTTCTCATAGGTATGCAAAGATACAAAAGAGAAAATCTAGTGTTTTATTACTCCGCTTTCGACTTTACGCTTAATTGAAGACCATAGAAACTATGGCGGCTCAGCAAAACAGTGTTTGGGCAATCAAGTGTCTTAACACTATCTCTTTCCGTCTGGTGTATGCGGGATACCGCTTGAAATTACACATTACAATATAATAATATAACCAATGCTATATATTTTTTTTAATTGTATGAAATTCGTATCCACGACCTTAGTTTTTGTTGAGATACTGCGTTCACTACATTTCACTTAATTTTAGAGATTTCGTGTATTGACTGGTAGAACTCAACGCTTTGTATCTTTACTGCAACAAGCAAAATATACGTAGGAATGTAACTCATTCATTCACCCTAATGGGAATCGAACCTACAACTGCGTTTCCATTCAGATCCTTTGTTAGATTTCTTACAAACACGTTTTGATAATAATACATAAAAAATGTTATATATGTGTTGAATCAAGCTTATATTTAATACAAAAACAACTATGAAATACCTCCATTCCGAACTTTTCCCAAAGACACTAGGATCACTAGAATCCGAAACGCATTACACATCACTATGATTTTTTCAAAAAAACAATGTCACATTTCAAAATTATTATTCACTAATGCAATTTTTTTATTGAATTCTTCTACAAAATGTAAATTTTTCACGTAATTTAAAGTTTGAAACGACACAACCTCCCCCTCTGGAAGCTCAAAGCGTACTGGTGATCCGTGATTCATGTATGGTGTTTGCTACATCTAATAATTAAAATACTATGGGATGTACATACTTCCCTTGTCTCGTTGTTCACAAGCTGATTGTGGGTTTGATTTCCAGTCGGAGGAATGACTATAATATTTATTTTCTAGATAATTATGTTCTGCTATTCCATGTATGACAGCCCTAAATTTGAGGAGAAGTGGGCAACAGTGTATTAACACTAAATTCTCCCCGCTATACAATTAAGTGTTGATGCTGCGTTACAACAATAAAGTAGGTTCTTACTTTGCATTACACATAAAAGTTGTAGTTAAAATATTTTAAAAGCTCTTGAAATGTACTCATTGGAAGAGCTTAATGTATTTTTAATAACGCTCTTGTGCCTATAGTACTGTAGATGATTCAATGGATTTAACTTAAACAATGCTATGTAATACTTAGATATTGTTTTATTTTGAAATGTTAAGGTTTTTCAGAAAATAAAATATTGTAAAAGTAATATACATTACTATATAATATGTGAATATTATATAGTAATGTAAGTGTATTCATACTACCTCATATTTCTACTTCTCTAACGATCTACAAAATATCAAATATACTTTTTTAATATATTTTTTTAAAATATAATTTTTGAATTATAAATAACAAAAATAGATTTTTATAAGTTCTCTAAAAAACTATAAATACATGTTTTAATTTTTCTAACAAAAGAAGCCAAAAAATAACAGTTTTCCGGTTTAGCAGAAAGAGAACAGGTAGTATGAAGACGCGATGTTCCCCGATTCCATCCGAATTCGTTAAATTGCTTATTGAGTGGTGGAATTCAAACCCCCACAATCAAACGCCAACAACAATATTTATTTAATTTGTAACAAGTAGCGCCATCTTTTGATCTAATAATATAACAAATGAAAAGCTCTTGGAACATAAAAGCTTTTCATGATTAGACTGAAGCTAGTCCGTAGATTTAATAATAGATGGCGCTATTTTTAAAATAGTTAACAAATGTCTCGATAGGTGGTGGTGTTATTACTTTATATATTTATATTTTTTATTTATAGCTTGCACTAAGACTAATTATTTGATCCTATAGATAAGGTTACGGATAGGAGGTGTTAAATTTTTTTGCAGCTGAATTCTGTTTACAAATATTGCACAGTAAACTAATGTAAGCATATAATGAATCTAAGTTGCAGATCTTGAAATATGGAAAGGATGAAAAATGCTGTCAATTGCTTTGTTAAAATGCAAACTGAGTGCAAAATGAGGTGACTGTCTCCTGTCCTCTAGTGGGTTTCACTTTAAAAATTTAGGAGTAAGTCCCAGGTGGTTGAAAGTTTCCAGCCGACCTCTCTATTGAAATCACAATAACCTCGCGGATCATTCTAAGAATTTATCTGTTTTCCTCAGCGAGGATTTTTGGTTTATCAACTCTAAAGTAATGATGAAGCCCATACACACCTACTTCGATACATACTAATTCTTGATATCGGAGATGTGTTTCTTCACTAAGCTATTGTTTTGTATATATTGTAAACTAGTTGACCCGAACGCGGCTATGCCCGCTTGAACTATACGAGTATTTATTAAATATATTTATGAAATTATTTTCAGTTTTCAATAGAAAGATGCGTTAAGCAAGATCATTTTGGGTGACGTTTTCTAACAACAAACTTTGCAAATCGTTGCTTAGCAGCGGTCGCATAGCGACGGTTGTTATTAACATGGCTGAATAAATTGCATGTCAAATTAATAAGTATTTTAATATATTGGTATATATCGAAAATATTACAAATATGAGAAAAAAAGTATCCTATGTTACATACATGAGTATTTTATCACAATTAAATTAGCGGTTTGGCCCTGATTGCGTAAAAGACAGACAGACTTACTTTCGAATTTATAATATAGGTATGGATATTGAACAATTGTATAGGTGAAGACCGTAGGTATATTTGATCTTTTTTTAACATTGACAAACATTATCTCTTTCTTGCCGTAGAATCTAATTCATGTGTTCTTAGCTAAGAATAAAACAGAACACAAAATGTTTAAAAACTTTAAAAAATCCGAATGAAAATATTATTTTAGTATTCAAGATAAGAACACCACGTTTCACTGCCAGGTTACAAAAATGTTGCACTGTCATCGGATGCGAGTACTTGCGCAAATTGAATGATAAAAACTTAGTCAAAATAGGAATTGCAATTTTGATCAACTATTTTTTAGGTTGTTTTTAGCTTCATCCCCCGCATCCCTCATATATCAGGGTATCTAGAGAAAACTCCGTCACACATTGTATCCTACTCTGCCGCCGCAGAACATTGCGTATTTCTTGTTACCAGAGCGAGGAAATAAACATAATTCATTCCTTCGTGTGGGAATCGAACCTATCGCGTTTACACATTTAATAAATAATGATATTATATTTAGATAAATACGATAATATTAAAGAAGTATGGCAAAATGGGGAATAAACTATATTTGACTGAAACGAAATTATACTAAATAATTAAAAAAAAATGTAGTGACATCTATATTAGAGGTTCATACACAACAACCTTTGAACCTAGGGTGATGGTGTTTCTTGTTCAAATAGATAGATGGTGCTTCTCATTGTAAGTTTTCATTACGAGCTGGCAGTTCTAAAATCGGAACTAAAAGGATTTAGGTACCAGGAAAATAAATAGATGTCACTACTATAAATTAATTTCCAATTACTAACTTATTAAAAGAGACAATACTTAAAAAAGTAACTTAGACTTGAATATTTTTTGAACATATCTAGGATCGATGACCATTTTCATATTTCAATTATAATTAGCTTTTGGGCAATCGTACTAATTTTTAAATAAAACATAAATATTTGTATCCTTGCATAATTATATAAATCTATATTTCTATACTAATATTATAGAACTGAACAGTTTATTTAGAATATATCGTGTGCCATACACAACTTTTAGTTATATGCACTTGACCACACGAGTGACACCACGGTAAAACCTCATATAAACAAAAAATGTTATAGTCTTTGTATAAAAAAATATTATGATTCTTCCTCTGTTGAATAAGAAAAAATAAAAAGTGCCCCAGTCGTATGCATAAAATCATTCTGGATGTTTTCAGGGCATTTCAGAGATATTGCGTGCTGGGATTCCGATAGGATACAGATCGGTACTGTGTGACCGACGAAAGGAAATCTTTTTAAAATAATGTGTTATAAATAAGCACACGACCTTAGCATATACAGGCAGTATATTATATAGTCCCAAATGCGCCAAAATAGCGGAAACGAACGACAAAAAATATACCAAAAATTAATTGTCCAAAGGCACATTCCTTTATTTTTTCTCAATATATTTGAAATTCAAAGTGGTGTTTAAATTCTCCGAGCACTACTGCCAACATTGAATATTGATTGCACAAAAGGCGGACTGAGCGTATTTCCAATTCAGAATAATTCGCTCCTTTTGATGATTCAAAATATGTAAGTAGCCTGAACGGTGCTATTTTTACATATCGCTCGTATATATAAAATTGTTTTGTCTGTTTGTATGGATGTTACAAAAAATACATAGGTAATATTTATACAAAAGTATGCAAACATCTATCGACTAAATATTTTTTCGCACCGTGGTAAAAAAGGAACATAGTTTCCACATTTTGTAGAGTGAGGGAACACAAAGCCGCGCCTTGTCTACTCATTCGTCCGAGTGGGAATCGAACACACAACTATCCCGTTAACAATTAGACGACACCGCAGGGCGCCATGACGGCTTCAACACGCAGTTCATTGTCAGTCCTTCCTTTTTTTTTCTTTCTCAAAGTATCAGGCACATTTAGCAGGCTAATCCAAAAAAAAACAATATAAAAATAAAGTAGCATAACTAAAGTTCGCAGTTTTATATATCATATGGGTAAAAAAGATTAAATAAATATGTATATTACACTAATATATCAAACCCACTACCATCGCCTATACAGTTACTGTTATGTCAATATAAGCAAAATTCAGTTTTATGTAATTTTTAATGTGCATACTTTTTTCACAGATAATAAATATCTTCAAAAGTATTTACTTTTAGAAGTAAAGCTCGAAGCTAAAGCTTGTATGCTTTAAGTTAGAAATAGAAGTTCCCTCTCGTATTGAGGTACGGAAATTCAAATTTAGCGCCTAGCTCGCCTTTCCGCTAAATTTTCAAGTATAATGAGGTTCAAAGGTTGAGCAATCAATAAAAAATGTGAAAGATTATCGAAAATATTTTGATTTCAATAGTCCATTTTATGTGGAGACTGAAATATTTGTTTTGTTTATCTTTATGCTGTATTCCGTATATAGCAAGGTGCGGAAAGAGAATCTAGAGTTAAGAGACTATTGAGGGTTGAGTGATAGAACTCGGCGTCGCGCTTCCGTCTAGTTTCAGATATTATCAATAATGGCGACGATGATAATATTAATGATATTTTTAGATTCACTCTGTATCCCGCACCGCAGGGGGAGACACGTTCATGAAGACACTTAGCAATGCGTGTAGAGTGACAAAACTCTACGCGCTTTGCCTCATCATCAAAGTAAAAAAAGGAAAATATTCAATATTTAATTTCTTTGAGTGGGAATCGAACTCCCAACCTTACGCATTTACAGTCGCACGCGTGTACCACAATTAACTTTAATAATAATTATATAGACATCTAATAATAATTTATTGAATATTACCCAAAAAAAAAAGATATAATTAATGAGATTACATCAATAGTACCGAGTGCGGCGGGAACTTAAGTAAATCCGTATTTGTGGATAAATGCCGAACAATCGACACTCCAGTGAGGTGAGTTTGCGGGGCTTCGAGTGGCGGCGCTTTAGTGTTCACGATATATCGTGTGTTATGTAAGAATTTCTTTTAATTGTAGAGGTAAAAATAATCTATATATATATTTTTTAACTATGTGTAAAAACATTATTATTTTATATATTTTAAATGCGCAACTTTATATTACTCATATCTTTATCAATGCGATGGAAAAAATAGAACGGTTTTAACGCTCAAATATTACCACATATTCGCACGCTATATTTCGTATTATACCATCGTATTATTACCTAAACATAGTAGAAAGTAGGAGCGTAATGTTAAGACACTCCGTTCCCCATTTTGAGCTTAAAGCTTGAATCATTACTTATGAACTCAACACCACGCTTTGCGCTGTAGCTTAAAAGAAATCTAAAATTCCAATTCCAATCACAACAATTCCAATTTAAAAATGCTTTATAAGTATATGTCTTACCTGCAATTGTTGTTTTTTTCTTGGTAGCAAAACTTACGATACCTATATCTTTTATAGGTTCTCCTCTCCCCTCCCTCCTAAAAAGTAGATACCTATATCCATAAATCGAAAATACTAAACCGATTATGATGATCCTGACGTTGTTTCTTAAGTTGGGATATTCGTAATATATAATGGAAAAAATAAACAGTACGATATTTTAATCGTATATTGTAAACGCATTTACAGTATCATTGAGTAAACAAAGCACGTATTACAAACGAATTTGGGCACGAATCTTCTTCTCAATTGTTCGAATCTTGGAAGCTTAACGTGTTAGGTTGCCGGGTGATAAACTGCTTTAGCAGACCCTTTATTTAGTGACTCTAATCGCTTATTATTATGTTATATTTTCAATAAAACAGTAATAGATTTATTGTTATTAAAATAATTTGGATTTTTTTTTAAAGAAATAGGTAACGGTGTGGCTCCGTCGGCCTATCCAGCTATATGGGTTACAGAGTGAAGTTATAATTGTTCGAAAATCGTAACGAAACTATTAAAATATTAAACTTTAAACACGCCGCGTTGTTCCCTCGAATTTGTGCTACTCGACCTCTCTGCGATTCAATCAAACTTAACACCGCAACTGTGAGTTTTCCCATCGCGGCTATTAATATATATTTTTATAGGCTTATACATATATCTTTATATATCCACCGCGGCGATGGGTAAGGGTTCGGATATCAATTCAGAGGATTAAATTACTTTCGTTTCTGCGCTTTGGTAAGACAACGCACAACGTTGAGTCGCGTCACTCAACACGCAATATCTCGAATGCAAACTGAAAGCGGACAACGGAATGCCTTGACATTAAGTTTTGTTATCGCCCATTTGGCTCTCTTGCTATGTGGTAAAAAGCATAGATCTGTAAGAAAATAGCAATGAGATTTAGTTATTTTCACCTACTTAGCCCTTCCGACAAAATCAATCATCTGGCATTTGGAAAATCCGGGTTTTACTGTTTTTCTTGCTTGTTATAGAAATATATCTAAAACAACGCAAAGCCAAATCTACGCAGGTACTACTTAAAAAAGATTATAATTATAGAAGTTAGATAGAGTTTAGAAACAATTTCTGTACCTCACTATCCGTCTAATAATAAAACAATACTTTTGATGCGAATCCAAATGAATCACACGCCAAACCAGA
Organism: Heliconius melpomene rosina; assembly: GCF_056956725.1. Taxonomy (NCBI): domain Eukaryota; kingdom Metazoa; phylum Arthropoda; class Insecta; order Lepidoptera; family Nymphalidae; genus Heliconius; species Heliconius melpomene. The sequence continues at coordinate 833,556 of NC_140401.1, read as the reverse complement.
TGTCTAGAATGATTCAAATATAATCATTCCCCCGAGCGGATATCGAACCCACAGCCATCGCGCTTACAGTGAGATACTGCGCCAAAATGGCATCAACGAATTAAAATCGTTATCTGATTATCTGTTATTGGTAAATAAATAATATTTGGCACTCTTTATTTGTATAAGCCGATTCATTTTTACGGTTTGTCGCTTCTGTATAACAGTTTTTTTATTATTTATTAATAAAAAGTTGGGGAGTTCATTTTTTACGCATGTGTTATTTTCAATTAGATGATTAAATTTTCGTTTCTTATTATTTTTTGTTTATTGAGTATATTATTTTGATTGTTGCATTATTTTATTTATTTTTAACTTAAGTTATGAAAAAATACATCGATGTATTTGTTTATTTGTTTAGATAATCTTCTTTTTAGCTTCACGATGTAACCAGAGGGAACTTAGTCTTAAGATAATTCGTTCCCTATTTTTCGCCAAATTTTGAGAGAGACATTGCGTAGCTTTAACTTTGTCTTACGGCGTAACTTTTGACGTAACTTTATCTTGTTATCAGAGCAACGAAATGCAATTATTAAATATTTAATTTTCCTCACATTGCATCGAATCCACGACCACGACGAAATTGAATGTACAAAATCAGCCTTCTAGGATAAATATACTCTAATTTTAATATCTAAACTGAATTTTCAAAATTTTCATTGCTGTGTGACTGACATACTACGCACAAATGAAACTATACGAACTAATTAGGAAGTTGAAACTTTACATATAAGAATTATTTTTTCCGAAATTACCATGAAACCAAGGAAACCACCATTTAACATTTAAAAATACCTAAAATAAACTTAAACATCGTCTCTCTGCCACATAAACCCTGATACTAATTGAAAAAATATATATTTTTAACATATCAACATAAATAGCGTAAAGTCGGCCATTTTGTCGCCAGATGATGACAAAATGGCGGCAGTCGTTTCGATGTTCAATTTGAATATAGAGCAGCATACGTCGCAAGCGCTCGCAGACACTAACTCATCGGATCGCTGAGAAGCGAGATGCCGCGGGAATCATAAAAATATATTCCTTTATGAGAATAGAAGATACTGTAGAGGTGCCATTCTAAAAATATATATTATTAATGTACTGAATCCTTCACAGGGGCACATGGGTGTGTCTGTAACGCGACGGTTACGGATTTGATGCCAACTCAGGGGAATTAATTTTTAGTTACTAATATTTTATACCATAGCCTAGTGTTGAGATCCGCCTCACTCATCACGCAATGTCTCGAATCTTGAGCGAAAATTGGGGAACAAAATGTCTTAACATTAGGTTCCCTCTGTATGTATGTTGTTCTGTACAGGATACAGCGTGAATTTTTTTTATATCCTAACAAAAGTTATTATTAGGATAGGATAGGATAGGATTATTATTATTTGTTAGGATTATTGAAAAGAGAGCGTGTAAAATGTAATATATATAGTACATATTGTATTCTTTAAAAGCAGGGTTATGCCTTAATGTCAGAGCGAAGAAATGAAGACATTAATAAATAAAGAATCGTGATGTATATTTTTTATTTTAAGTGAATATATAAATTAATAATTATAGCGACTCTATACATTTTCTTTACGGGCGAAGATCACCACCTAAGAATATGTCGGTCAAAGTATGGTCGCGGGAGATAGCGGAAGCGCTTTAGAAAAATTGCTTTCAAGACGGTTGGGTATTAAATAGGCTTATATATTATACGTGTGATATTAATAATCATTATTTGAGCTTTATATGTATTTTTATATGTGATTTTGTAAGTTTATTGACTAATTTTATAGCATAGACATAGGTATGAAAAAAATGCTTTAAATAGCTTGTAAATCAATTTTCAAAAATTATAATACAAGACATCTAAAGGTTATTACAACATTCAAAATTATTATCATCGAGATATGTATTTTCACTTAAAATGTTCATAAGTTTGAATTTTTATACATACGTTCCTCAAAATTTTTTTAATGTTAATTTTAAGTTTATAGATAACACTTGAAATACCTAAAGAAATGCTTATAGAAATAATTTCACAGAGGATTATGATTAGGATTATTAGGTGATACCTAATAATCCTAATTCTATAAATATAAACTTTAGTAATTAATAAAATATTTTTGGTATCCATTACTTTTCTTTTTCATTTTTTTAGCTAATATTAGAATATTAATAAAATATCTAATAAAGAAACACTATATTTATTTCAAAAACCAATAAATATGAATGCACTTTTTACCCCTGCATAAAGTGCCATACAATTTGCTTACACGTTTCCTTATTATAAACCAACGGACACACGAGCCACACGACCCACGTCATAATTATTATATTCATAATATTTTTTACCATTAATAAGTTTAATATTTTCCACAAGTACAGGCTACAGATGCCAAATAATATATAAAACAAAAGCCGGTTATCAATACAGGGCGGTATTACTTTCAAAGCGTCCCCATCAAGAACTGAGCCGCGATCGACAGCACTCAACCACTACTTACGAAATCAATTGCGTTTTCAATAACCACTCGTGTCCCTGCCAGTTTCGCTGTTAGAAATAATCTTATAACTTTTAATATTATACGAAATAGGGTATACAATTTGTATTTTGGAACGCATTTTGTAATGTCCACATCACCTACGGTACTACGATAGCCACTTGACGTATTAACCGGTCAACACAATAAAGAAACACTTTGGGATGCTGCATCGGTGGTTTTTCGAGTTCTATTGTTTTTCTATTAATATAGAACTACCCGCTGCGACTGCGGTCATTGTCAACATTTTCCTGTGAGAATATTGTTGTAAGTGCTGCCCACTTCATACTTGGGATTGCAGTTAAATTATAAGCAATTAACATTTGGTTCTGGTTTGATTCTGATTGTTCAATATATGTCTTTGTTTTACCTGAAATATGCTTCTTAAGTTGGTAAAAGAACGTTTTTAAAAGGTTGAACTTTTAATTGCATTCAATACAAACTCTACTCGTCTTGTGTAGATCCCACAAGAAAATTGTAACGATGTTTTATAGGGAGTGTGTGAAAAATTTATCCAGGAGTTACAGATATTTTTAATACCTTTTTTTATTCCATATAATGTCATTTCAATTGTATTTTTTCCTAATATTTCTTTGCTACATTGTAAACTTTTTAATTTATCAACTTACACATTTTACTGTGTTGAAATGAAACGTTCTCCCAAAAGAAGTTTATTGATTTATTTTTCCAATAACTCAAATTAAATAAAATAATTTTGAAAAGTTTAGTTAATTACATTTAAATGCCTGAATATTTAGCTGATAAAAAGCATAAATTAAAATTATTTGCCTCTACATAGAGTCCACTACACTTACATAGATCAAAGACTGGTAACTGGATGAACGATGCGTACAAAATAGAAAATAACTAAAAACTTATTAATAAATGCTCATCCGATATTTATGGAACTTGTTATTTAAGTATATGCTGTTTGCTTATCAGAAAGATTGAGTTCTTCACATATTTCTTGACTCTTGACCACATCTAAGAATGTACATAGTACAATACTAGATTTGCTTTGGTATTTTCATGAAATGGGCCTAGACTAAAAATCTAGAACAGTTGTAATAGAACAGAGCGTCTTAGGACTAGGTTCCCAGCTGTCCTCTGCCCTACTCTGCCATGTGAAACTAAAAATAAAAAAAGTTCAAAATGTACAATAAAAGGGGTTATTTAGAAGTAAGAAATTGTACTAAAAGTAACCCTAAAAGAAGCTAAAATGAAAAACGTAGAGTGGTTTTCAATCAGAAATCAATCGCTCAGTAAAAGGTTGGAGGCAATATTTTTCACCATCGGACGACAGCGAGCCGCTAAAAACTCAATACAGTATTGCTTCCACAGCGAAGTAGCGGAGTTAGAGTAGTGTGGATCTTCCATTTGGTAGATTTATTATGTGTATTTTTTTTATTTAATATTTAAAACAAAAGAAATAATTAGAAAATGTACTGAAATTGAGTTCAGGAAATGATCAATTTTTTTACTAAAGTTCACTCTGTATATGTATGTACACTTAAATATTCTCTAAAAGTAGTATTAATATTGCACTTAAGACATTATTAACCTGCATTGCCTACTGCAATTTTCCTTTTTTTGATACGTGGCGATATGTTACACGTATTATCATTTAAGTACAACATACTGATCTAAAAATTAAATCACGTATATTTTAACACTTTTACTATTATATCAATTATATGTTACACAACGTAGAGGCCAATCGTAGCGTAAACGTAACACGTTATAGATTTAATTCCCACTCTAGGAAATTAGATATTTACTATTAACATTTCTTCGCTCTGTAACGTGTAACGAAGCGCGGCGTTGAGTTCCGCAACTCAAAATGCAATGCCTCCAGAATTGAGCAGAAAGTGAGGATTGGAAGTGTCTTAATAGCAAAGGAATGTCTCAACTTACCATCTTCCCTCTGTCCACCCTGCTATGTGCAGGATACAGAGTGAAGGTAAAAAAAATATATTAAACAAAAAATAATAAAGAAAGTCACATCATCACAATTCTACCAAATGCTAGGTCAGCGCGACAAGGCGTGGGCACGTAACGAGTTTAACAGAATATGATTTTCACCGAATGAGAGCATTTTAGCGTCGCTTTTTACATTCTCCCCTGAGGTTTGTGTTGCAGACTGTATACCGGCCGGGAGTTGGGGTCACTATACCTTTAAATTCATAGTAAACTTATAGATTGTGAAATGAATTAATAGTTTTTAGATTTTTATAGGCATTTCGTGAAGTTTTGGGACACTAAAACCCATTCGAGGCAATGTTTGCAATGTACTTTCATTTCCTTCTTGGCAAGATAAAGCTTGGTGGTGAGTTCCGCCACTTAACATGTAATCGAATTTGATCTGAATTGATTGATTGATTGAATTGGTTTTTATCATTTAAAAATATATCACATATATTTTTTTAGCTTCACGCTATAACCCGCACATATCATAGAAGGTAGAGAGAATCTTCCGATCTAGTGTTAAGACACTTTTTAACGACTTTCTTTGCATTTTTGAAACATTACCCACGTATTGAGTGGCGTAACTCAATGCCGCGCTTTGTCTTATTACCAGAACGAGAAAATAAATTGAATATTTCATTATCCATTTCCCCAAATGAGAATCGAACCAACAAAGCTACATATTTTCATTATACAATTATTATTTTATAAAAGCACCTGCCCCAAAGCCCCGAGCGCACAGACGATGATCCGCGACACTACACGGGTATTTTGTCTTAAGCTGTTAATTTGGGCGGCGCGGGCGGACGTCAAATACAATTTAACGCTGGCTGCCCTGAGCCGATTGGACGACACGACTACTTTAATATGCGAATCACGTTAGTGGATATGGTATTATTGCTTTGCATGTATGATAACGCGAAGGTTGTGTATTCGAGTCCCTTTTGTGGTATTGACTAAATGTTGAGCTCTGCACGCAATGTATCGTAAATTGGGCTGAAAGTAAAGAGGATTTTAATACTGGGTTAGCTCTACTTTATTACGGGTAAAATAGCGTAGCTACATGCTGTATCCCGCACATAGCAGGGTAAGCAGAGGGAACCTGGGAGCCGAGCGTTAAGATACGACGTATTAAATATTTAAAATTATATAGATATATAAAATTATTGCAGATACTTATATTGGGCAAAATCATCTCTCAATCTGTTTTTAAGGATCAGAGTATTTTAATATATTTCACGTAGAGCTTCATACAATACGGTAGGCAGAGGAGGCACGTCGTTGTCCATATTAATTGTTCAAGTAGAAATCCAAGACAGAACCGTCGCGCTAACAATTAAAATACGAAATTTGTTTATATAAAAATAATCTACAAAAATATATTAAATCGCCCTATCCAACCTCTCACACTTCACGCATCTCCTCAAAATACAAGTGGTCACGTATTGGTTAAAGGGTAGGCGGGGGATTATACAGCGGCAGCTTATGAGCGACGCGACGCGACGGTAGCACTGCCGTCTTTATATTTGATATTGTGTTTGATTTTATCTATTTATAAAGAGTGGAGTGTTTTTTATTAAGTTTAAATCGGTATTTAGTATTTTTTATATTTTCAAAGTGTATCAGTGTTGAAAATAGTTTTTACAAAATGTATAAAAATTTGAAAGTAGTAAGAATTGAACCCGTGCCCCTTGGACGGCTTCCGGGATTCACGGCCGTTCCGCCACTTACATTTTCTATACGTTTTCTAAAAATACGTATGTGAAATAAAGTTCCCAAATAATTGAGTAAGCCTAGTGATCTTTGTTTATGTTAATTATAGCTATAAATTGTATGAGCTTAAACTCGAAGGATGTGCTAGTAGCAGTACTCTGAAAAGTACCAATACCGGCTCGTTCATTATATCAGCTCGCTGATATATTGGTATCATATTGTACTGTTGTCTTAGCTATACCTACCAAGTTTTATGAGGGTGCAAATATTACTAGTGAATTCGAGTAAGAATCCAACACACAAACATAGCGCTTACAGTCAAAAGCCATCCTACTGCCTACTCCTCTATGATGTCAGTACAGTGCTAACGAACCTACAAACAAACATTCTATTATAGCATTCATAATAGAACGAGGATGAAACAGAGGCATAAAAAGTAATCTGTTTTCCACAATGGTGGATGGTCCTGTTTCAAAGTGACAATGGCCGCGAGTAGTTATCTATTTAAACCTGGATTAGCACTCGATAACCCATGATTAATAGCGGTGCCGACGGAATGTACACATAGCAAATAAATATATTATATTTTTCTTATTTTCGTTATTAGCTTGTTTTAAGCTTGTTTCAGAATACAAGATGTATATTCATTCTATAAGATGAATGTGTACTTTTATATGTATTATTTTATTGTATTTGATTTACTATACACTTTTATGACAAATATGTTTTTTTCCTATTTAATCAAAACAGAAAATATTAGCATACCTTCCAAAGAGCCCTATAATTAAAATGTCGACACCAACTGAAACCTGCATTTTTTCTTCGCATATTCTTTAAAACAGGATTTTGATGCTTCATGAGTTTCCCTCAGAGATAACCTAGTACTAGGGCACTACGTTCATTTAACTTTCAGAACATAGACACATTCTTAAATAGAAGGTATACGCCACACTTTTCCTTTCCAAAGTGACCAGATATTTTTTTAAATTATAATACAAATATATTTGTCTGCGATCAGTACAAAGTAGCGGACGTATTCGACTCGAAGCGTGGAAGGTTGCGGGTGGTGGGAACAGATAGTGCTGGACGTCAGAGTGCCGAGAGCGCGGATTTCCCGGATTTATTGCGAATGTCCAAATTTATTACTTTTTAATTAGATTTTATATATTTTAAAATTTATGTATTTTTTACTGTAGCTATATAAGATAAAAGCTGATGTCGTGGATTCGCGTCTGATTGTCTGACTCTCTCTTGTGGCTTCAATACCCACCCAGGGGAATGATATTATTTATTTTAATTTCCTGGTTTTTGTAGACAAAAGACGTCATTGAGTTCACCTACTCAACAAGTGAAATCTTGTAAATTGGGTAGTGCTAGAGACTGAGTGTGTAAACACTATCCCACTATATGCAGAATAAAGTATGAAGCTAAAAAAGAAAAATGTATATTACACACACATATATATAAGTTTAACTAACAATTCTTTGTTTCTCCATGAATAAAAGGTAGAAAAAACTCAATTTACTGCTAAATATACTCTCTTCATCAATGTTATTCAAATCGCAATATTATATAATAATAAGTTATTTAATATAACCATCTTATAGTATGTAGATAGTAATAAATGTTATGTATATTCAAGCACGCCCTCATGCTCCGTAATCCCAGATTGAATTAAATTCTGCATAGATCATAATCGCATATGTATGTAGGTGTATACAGGGTGTATTGTCTAAGCAAGGAAAAGGTAAGATTTTAAAGAGAGACATTTTAAAATATCGTCTTTAAAAAAAGCAGTCATCCTTTTTATATAACTCGGATAGAAAGAACCTAGACGGAGTGCCGTTCCCCAATTTCCGTATAAAATTTTCACTTATGCGTGTTAAGTAGTGGAATTCTAGGCTATGCTTTATCTAACAGAACAGAAGAACGAAAGTAATTAAAAATTAATAATTCCGCGAGGAGTATTTTAAGCGTGAAAATCAACGTTTCTAGTTAGTAAATGTGGCACAAACAACTTTCCTATCTCTGTTTTCTTCAAAAATATTACAAATGCTATAAGATATCATAAAACATATTACTTAGTTTTTTTATTATTAATTGAATTAACTACTCAACACGCTATGTCTGTAAATTACGCTGAAAATAGGAAATGTACTGGGTGTTATATTTGTTATAAGCCAAAAATAATAATAATTTATACAAATAGAACAACCTGTACATTTAAAACTAAAGTGCAGATTTGCTTAAGACGGTGAGATCCACATGTCCTTACCCACGTGACGATCTTAGTTTGATCCGTTTTACCAACTTATATAAATATGTATTATGAATTTAATAAATTACTACTAAATTAATAATTTGCCTTGATTTTATTTATTTTTAATCAAAAGTGCTCCTAAATTTAGAAATATATAAAAACTAAAATTCTCTGTTCTCGAAGACGAAGTGCTTTGTCGAGTTTTGTCTACTCTAATATAGGCATTCTGGACATAGCGTGAAAATAAAATAAATATTTTAAAACTGCTACTGTTGTACTGTTCGCGAGGCTTAAACTAAACTTTGCATTTGTGTGAGTGACTATAAAGGTGGCTTTCACAGTTAAATGTTGTTTTACTACACCACGACGGCCTCGGTATCGGTATATAAAATGATCCCACATACATAATTTAATAAAAAACCAAAGCTACCAATAATTTTTTAAATTCAATTACTACTACAATGCGATATAACTATAGCGCTTTTCTAACCCCACATTTCAAACAAATAGCAAAACCGATATTGAATTAAATATCGATTTCAATATATATTATAGGTATTTTATGGTTAAAACAACTGTTAAGTAAAATCAATGAAATAAAAAAATTAAATTGACATTAAGTCTAGGGATCGTTGGTTCGATTTCCACCCAAAAATGACATTATAATTATGATTAATTACGTACTAGCGGCCCCAGGCTTCGCCTGCCTAAACTATGCGAATATTTATTAGTATTATGCAAGTGTATCTAGGAAAGATGGTTATTTACTAAAATAATTAACCAATTCTTCCTATAGTTACCTATACTATTATACACTGAAGATATAATAATTTAAATGATTTGGAATTTTATTTAATTAGGATAGCAAAAGTATCGTATATCTAGTATATCTAGATAGGCGGTAAGTAGGTACAATAAACGACGACTAACACGACACGACAACTATAAGGTGGCCTATATTTTGCTCCATAACCGCCTCTATCTTTCAGTAAAAGTACAGTTAGAATTGGTACAGCTTCACCGCACTGAAAACTACAATATTCAACCTAATACAATAAAGCTTATAATGAATTGAAAAGAAAAGTTGATTAATTAAAATCTTTGCTCGAATAAATCATATAACAAAAAAAAATAGCTTCGTTCCAAATGGCGTTCGCTAAGCGCGATCAGATCTAACAAAACATAAATTTAAATTTAAAACCGTACACCCTTTCAAACTGTTCACTCGCGCTAGAAATACAATAAAGCGCTTTTTGCTGAATATTTGAAGAAACATTTTATACTGTAATACAGAATTTTTCGATTCTAAGCCGATAGAATTTTATTTTTTTGTGAAATTTTTTAGTGAAAAAACTAAATTTTATTTTTTATTTTCGACGGAAATAAACTTGCGGGCTTCAAAGTAATAATTTTAAAACGCTTCAAGCGCTTTTGTAGCTGCAATTTTAATAGAATTTGCGTATCTTCTAATGGAACGGTTGTCATAATGAAATAAGGTACTTTTTGTTTAAAAGCAATCTCGGGCGATTTATCAAAAAATCGTCTTTTTCCAACACGGCTGGGAACGAATCTGCTATTTTATGGTTTACATAGGTATTTGATTTCTGTAATTGATTACATTGTTGTACTTTCTTGGTTACGTATATTACTTTTTTTTAACTTCATGGTTTATAATATTAAGCAAAAAAAAATCTATATGTCGTCGATATACTTGCTTTTCGGACGCAGCGCTTCGCCTCCACTTCCCTAATGCGAACAGCTAAAGAACAGAACTCCCTGCCTGCTGAACTGTTCCCCGACAAATATAACTTGGCCTTTTTCAAAGCAAGAGTGAATGGGCATTACCTAGGTAAGCATTCTTCACCATCGTTCGCATCGTCACTTACCACCAGGTGAGATAGCGGACAAATGTTTGCCTCTCTACAATAAAAAAAGTTACCAAACACCGAATGGTCACCGAATATTCTCTTCACCATCTGTACTTTATACCTTTTATCTTTATACTTTTTACCAGCAGTTGGAGTGGGTAGAGAGATCCTAGTATAAGCATACTCCATTCTCCGCTTTTCGCAGGAATTGGATGATAACTAGTAGAAATCAATGGTGCGCTTTGTCTTGGACCACACATTTTATAGTCAAATGTTTGACCTACAACCACCACGATTACAGTCAGTTGATGACAATTTCTGATTTTACTTCATCTTAAAATATTTTTACACACTCACAAGTTGCAAATGTCACAAAGTACTTAGTTTTTCCTATGTCGTTATTATAACCTTAGGGAAGAAGTGGGAGAATGATTTTAGTTTGTCCTATAATTTTTTTTTTTATTTATATGAAATTTCCCTTCATTAATAATAATCTATTAATTCTAATTCTACGAGACTAGCTAAAAAACAATTCAATACTAACAATAACAATATTAAAATTTGACTTAATATCTTAAAACGATAGCATCGTTTGCATACAACTTCTGTAAAACGTGAACACAAGCTAAACTTCGCTACATTAAAAGAAAACCAGAAAACCAGAAACCTGAAATAAGAAAAATCCCAAAGCAATTACACGAATTGTTATCTTAATCCGTTTCCATATACAAAGTGTCAAGTCCAGGGTGAAAAAAGATGAAAAAAATACCACAGAAAGACCAGTTATCTAAAATCTTTCCACTTCGGGGGAAGATATTTAGCATAATGAGTGAAGTCTAACCAGCGTTTAGGGTGAAAGGGATGGATAAACCTAAACTTCCACAGATAAGAGCGAGACGGATTTAGATTTAGGAGAACAATATCACAATCTTGTTTCTAGGCCATTTCCTTTAATTAGTGAAGGACAGCAGGCGATTTATTTGCGTTATGTTTGAGATAGTCAGTCAAATGTTTCGGCTTCACAATGAAGGGTTTTGTAATAATTAAGATATGGCGCAGTAGTATTTCATTGTAGTGTGACACTTGGCCCCCGTGGCGCAGAGGAGCAGCGCAGGCATGTAGTTGTGAATACAACAGTTGTGAGTTCGATATCCTTCTGGGGAATTAATTATTATTTCCTTGCTATGGTAATACGACAAAACGCGTCGGCTTCCACCACTCAATACACAATGTTTCTAAAATTGGTCGACACTTGGCAAATTATGCGTCCCAATTCTACCTACCTTACCTCTGCTTACCATGTAGGTTGATTTCCCTGTTTTTCGAAACCACAGTAGTCGCGTTTACTGTCATACGCTGAGCCACTGCGCTAAAATGACTTGGATGACAAAGTAGAAAATAAGTGAAAAGTATCAGTTACAAAGAAAATATATATTTTGCTGTTTAATTTTAATATTAAAATATACAAATTTAAGAAAGACCTACTTGTAATAAAGAAAAACAAAACAAATATTTACAAAATCAAATGATCACAAGGTGATACTTTCCAACGAATTAACCCTTCAAAGTGCCATCGGGTCGTAAAGGGAAGGGAGACACGGGTCTAACATTAAATTGAGACATTTAACATTGAATGCGTTTACACTAATGGTTAACTGGGATCAGAATGACACCGCGGCTAAATTAGCCTTTAAACACGGTGTTTTATTCTTTTCGACGACAATGACGGCCGTTTGAAATCACTTAATGATAACTGTAATACTTATTTTGAACTATTGTTATGTTATTGAAACATTTAATTATTTTTAAAATCACCGTTTCCCGTACACAGCAGGGCAAGCGGAGAGTTCCCTACTTCTTATTATTTTTCTGCATCATAATGAGCAAGCAGAAAGAAATTACTTTAAGTGTTTTAGTTTCCGCGTAAAATTAAAACGAAAATTAATTTAAATATCAATTCTAAAAATTAAATATTCTTAAATGGAATTCACAATCGTTAAAATCGGTAAAAAGTTACACTTATTTTTTTGGCTAAAAATAAATAGTGATATAACTGAACATACTTCTTTAAAAAACCATCCTAAAAGCTGAACACTGTATAAACTTGGCCAAAATTTGATTTAATTAAGTTATTTTTATCAATATGCTCTTTCATACACAGTAGTTGGCAAACAGATCGAAGGTTCTTGGCAGTGTGAAAAATTATGGAAAATCAACAAAAAACAGTTCATAAATCACACAGGGGCAGACGGACCGTTACTCGAGTCTGAATACGAAATGAGATACCAGTCATTTGAGGGTTACAGCTTTTTATATTGTTTTGAATAGATAATTGCGATTTTTTATGCATAATTATGTGAGGTTGGTGAAAAAATAATTATTTTTTACAGCTTAACTTTGTCTCGCATATAGCAGTATAGGTAAAGAAAACCTAGTTTAAAGATCCACCGTCCACCAGCACACTCTGCCTAATTTTCGAAACATTACTTGTTGAATGATGGAACTCATATCTTTGTCTTGTTATCCCAGCGAGAAGTAAGTAGGTCACTTTCCCATGAGAACATAAAACCCACAATCATCGTATTCATAGATAGACGCTGCCGATGCACCATGATGGCCTAGAATTGAAATGGATGAACATAAAGTTTTATAAAATCTTTTTTATCCCTTGTAATGAGTGTATTTTTTTTTCATTGATCAATTTCAATTTATTGTTACAATTAGTAATTCAAGTAATTTGTGGCATTTTTCTCCGTACAATATCGTAAAGCGGCAACTGGACTATAATATAATTTCGTGTGAATATTTATATTATAAAAAAAAATTGTCGGCTTTTTTCACGGTTATACCATGCTTTATGAAATAATCCGACTGAAAATCATAAAATAGTTTTAATACTTAGTTTTCCCTGCCTATACATAACCTGCATGAAAATAAAAAACTATTTTAAACATTTTTAAAGAGGTATTTCATTTCCCAATGAGAAAAGAAAAATACTTTTTCAGAAAATATATACCAAATGTCTTGATGTCTTGAACCATTTCCAAAAGACACGGATTCATTCCCGCTATGTTCAATTTTTTTTACGCTTTCTAAAAAACTATAAGTACATACTGTATAAAAAACACTTGCTGATAATCCAATTGTGTTAATTACCAAAAAGTTCTCCTTATTTCAGATTTATTAAAAGGGGAAATATTAAAAGCACGCCACAATGGAGCACTTATTCAGGCGGCGCTTCCTGCCCTCTGCCATTGTTTTTTTTTTCAACTTTTTCCCATTTATTTCATTTTCAGAGCAGGATTTCTTGAACCCATATTTCACGCTCATATTGTCTACTATTTGCATAGAAAATCTTATTTTTTTCTGCACCTTTTGTGATTTTTTTATTGTGAAAATTCCATAAAGAAGCGCCTTCTACTTGTATCATTTAACTATAAATATTTTTTATATCTTCAAGCTGTATTTCGTGCAGCGGTACAGCGTCTACCCGTAAAAAAAATTGGTTCTGGGTTCGATTCCCACTAGGAGAATGATTTTTTTTCCATTTCTTTGCTCTGGTTCGGGTTCTGGTTCGTCTGGTTCTAGATAAACCGCAGCGAAGATTGACTCATCAATATAATTTTGAAAAGCCGGTGAAAAGTAAGAAACGGGGTCTAGATATTATGTTCCATTTGCCTATTCTGCAGTATACGAGATACAACGAGAAAAAAAAGCATGAAGCTGGAAAAAATCACCTAATATATGAATCTCTTTACGGAATACCCTACAGAGCGTTGATTCACATATGTCTAAGTGGGTAGTTATAATTAAAAACCGGGGCACTCGACTTGGGGTAACTTAATGCAATTATGCTTGAATTTTTCGCGACATATGGCCTCCGAAACGTTTACCAGCCTAGGGTTGCGGTTTCAAAGGGTATCGATTTGGTAAAAAGATATACGATTGTATTTAGTCGTATTGAATCTTTTTTGGTGAATATGCTGGATTCAAGTAAAAAAAATCATAAAAATCAGCGGGATTCACATTTAATATTTAACGATAACGTTAATCGTTTTTGAATTTGAAAAATTTCAGATAGAATCATATTTTGGTTACTTTATAAGTTACGTGTAGAATCTACGTGTAAACATTAACATTTGACAGCTCGGATCATTTACTTTTTGAGCATTGGGTACAAATTGAACCGACTTGATAATGCAGCCGGGACCTCTAGTGTAACTCTTCGGACACTCGGGTGTAAGACACTCGAGTGTAGGCTCATGTAATTTATAGTTCCAATCACATTCTATATCACTTGTAGCATTTGTTATATAAAAGTGTACTTTCGTTTTTCTTAATTATATACTATTCCAATTTATATTAGCTGATCTTGATATAGAATTGTATTATAGTAGACAATTGTATTATACATATATTTAAAATATTGGTAATAAAAAGCAAAGTTGTATTTAGTATATTGGTTCCAAAAAATATGATCCACCATAACTAACGCCCTAACGTATTCATTAGGGAACGTTCCCTTGAGTAAACCGCGGCTCTGGAGTGCATATGGCGAATAAATGCTCTTCGTATTCTCCTACTAACTAGACAATTACATACTTGACCGTTTCTAATATTACTTGTAGCTATACGGTTTTAAATGACCAAAAATATTTGTTGTTTCAGATTCACGCTGTATCCCGCATACAACAGGGTAGGCAGAAGGAACCTATTATTAAAACACTCCATTTCCCACTTTCCACAGATTTTTTGGAGACTTTGCATGTTGAGTGGCGGAACTCAATGCCGTGCTTTCCCTATTTTTTTTGGGACTAGCAAAAAAATGCGTAGCTTATATTAGTTTTGGCATTAGCCAATAAGAGCTATGTTAAGCTTAACTTACATTATTAAGTGAAATTCAAAGATTTATAAGGTTCTTCGGCAACTTAAAGCTTTACATAGACAGGCAGAGACAGCCTAGGTTTAAAACATGAACCCACAAGCTTTGCGCTTATAATACGGATAAAGAAACAGTTCCATTGCGCCACCATGACATAAATATAATATCTTTAACTTGGCAAATAGTTTTTTTTTAAATTTCCTTTCGAGATTTGAAATTTTGCCCGTCCATAAGTTATGCAGCTGAAATCAAAGTGAAATAAGTTTTTTACACGTCATTTGCAAAATTGGCTGGAATATAGAGTTAAATCCAGAAGGTTAGCGAAATATAGCATCCAACAAAACAATATTTTTTCAACGCGAATCAGTAATTACCTAATCAGTTCAGCTAAAGAAATATTTTATAATATTAGTACAAAAATGATAATCTATAACTTCTAAATCCGCAAATGAAACATAAATATCTAAAAATACAATCGATATTAACGCAATTCTATTGAAATGCGAACATCAAAGTAAATTACAAGCTGATAATGATAACTATAGTACGAATACAGAATACTGATCATTAGAACTATAGTGGATCAGATGGCAGACCACTAGCGCATATGTTGCGCGATCACACAGTACGCGACTAGTGCGTTTTGATACTTGAACATAAATTAACTATATAAAAATTATAAAGTTTTTTTATTCGTTTTCAAATATAACATTAAATAAGTTGGTTTGGGGTTTATAATAAACAAATTCTAAGTGATGGCTATTTTAATATAGGTATTACAAAAACACTTAATCTTAATACAAATTTCATGCTGTATCCCGCACACAGCAGAGGGAACCTAGTGGTAAAAAACGTTTCTCACTTGGTGGATGCTAAAATTTAACGCCTATGTTTTTTTGCCTCACATTATAGATACTTGTATAAAATTTCCTAAATTCAAATTCACCCAAAATGCACCGAAGTCATCGGGACTTAATTTATCAGCTTCACGTTTTTTCCCGCACGGCAGGATGGGCAGAGGAGGGAATCTAATGCTAAAACACTGCGTTATCCACTTTTTGCCCAAATATATTGTGTATTACATAGAAATAATACAAATATAAAAACGTATCATCCCAACTATTCCCCTTTGTAACAATACAATACGCATTATTGCACGGCTTTGTACAAATGTTTATTTGCGAAGCGCATTACAACCCGACAACTGGACTAAAACTGTCATTATTATCACAGAAAGTAAGTACTTAATAGTATAATGTCATATGAAGTTTATATTTTGGAAGTAGTGATGAATCACTCATTATTTGCTAGGCTAACCATTTTTTTTTCTTGTTTCAAACTTTTACAAGTTTAAAAGCTTTTGTGCCTAAGCCTGTTATACACTGCTGTCGGCACGTCAGTCAAGTCTTGAATATATATTATAATAATAATTTATTTCTTAGACAAAGTTCATAGTAAAATTCAAACCTTGTAAGCATCTGATGCATCAATCATTTCATCTCAAATATGATTCTCTTCAAAGTGCATTTAACGCGTCCCATATGGTAATGGGCACTATGGGGGTGCCTTGTCCATGGCTTTTACACCATATGTTACAAAAATTTATAAAACAAGTGGGCTTCAAATCCCACTTTAATGTTAGGTTATTGCGGATTCGATTTTGAAAATATAAAACTACCCTCATTTTATCTGTATTCCTATTAAAAATAGAGTTCTAAATGCAATGCGCTTGAGTTCAATTTAATTGTAATTAAAACCAAACGAAAATTAACTTTAACTACTTTGGAATAAGACTTAAATTTAAGTAACTTTGAGTGATAATATTATATGAATAGTTAGCATTGCCATAAGTTTAGAACGCAATGGTTAATAAATAGGTGAATATTATTAAACGATCGTATACTTTATGTATAACAAAATAAGGTTGACTATAGAAAAAACTTTAATCTATATGACATTCGAGCGATTAACAGGGTGGTTGATCTAAAAGAATTATTCAAAGAAAATAATCCCTTAATACAGTCAATACTTAGGTTCTAATACAAAATATTTCATAGTAATATAGCCTTTATTAAGGTGTTCAATAATGAACATAGTCGTTTGGAAAAATATATTGTTATTGATCAAGTTTTTTTGTTGATTTCTTTTGTTGTTGCACACATATGGCAAACTTGTATTAGTCAAATAGGGGATTCTAAGCATATTTTAATATTTTGTATAGAACAGGTGTTTTTATTAATAGTGACTATCAGAAAGTAATTGAGTAGTAAGTAAAATTTAGTAAAAAATACATAAATAATCATGTAAAGATTTTTTTAAGGATTTGCTTTAAAAAAACTTTAAAGAACTATTGCCATTTCTCTGCTATGATAAGAACATGTCACGTTGAGTTCCATCATCATCATCTTAAATACAGTGACATATATGAATGTAAAGTGGATATTTGGAAAGAGCTCTATATATAAAATAGTTATAAATAAATTACTTCACGCTGTATCCCTAGCGGGGTGGCCAGAAAGAACGGAGTGCCAAACGCTGCGGTAAATTATAATATCAAAAATTAAAGCTACGGCGTTCCAGCATTCAACAACCAAAAAATTTAGCGGAAAGTAAACGGAAGTGTTTTAACGGGGAGCGGAGTGTCTTATTACTATATTTGAGTTCCCTCTGCCTACCTTACTATGTGCGGGGTACAGGAGGAATTAAAAAAATATTATATTTTGTTAACGAATATTTCGATATTCGCCCTCAGCAGCCAAAGTCCTAAACTTTATAAAAAATAACAAAGCTTCTACATCTTAGTTACAAACAAAAACTAAACAACAAAAAAAAACAATTAAAACTACAACAAATAGTGACGCGACAATCTCAATCAAGTCCATTCCTTCGGGACTAGAAGAATACAAAAAGAATATTAGCAGCAACACCGAGTAATCTGTCTACGACAAGTTGGAAGGCAATCGAAGTGTCACGCCAATCTAAGTTGCAGATGCGACCTCTTACCCGACATCATCAGTCAATCGAGTTAGATAGTAGAGCTTAAAGTCAGTTATTTGAGCTTTTGATACACTTTATTCAACTTTTGTTTTTTTTTAGCTTCACGCTGGTACATAGAAGGGTGGGTAAAGAGAACCTGGGTACCTAAATAGTGTTCAAATTGTTACCAGAGCGAGGGAATAAAATAATAAATATTTTATTTTCTCGAGTGGAAAACGAACTCACAGCCTATGGCATTTGTAGTCACATGTTTGTGCCCATGCTCCATGACTGTTGATTTAGTATTAATTAGTTTTTGTTTCTTTTTGGTAAAATATTGTTTTCTTTATTGCTAATTAAGTCATACTTGTATATGAGAATTAAATTTCTAGATATCAAAACATAATTTTTCAAATAAATATTTTAAACTATCTAATCTTAGGTATTTAACTGACTCTTACGTTCAGATATGCACTTGTCACCATAATTTATAATAATTAATTTATCTAAATCTATATTATTCAAAGTATTTATCAACACCCCCCGTACGTTGTTAGCACACGTGCCGCAAATTACTTATCGGGATAAACTCTGATATGTCAAAGTTAAACCGATTTATTGGTTATTATGTTAATTCATAAATAAAGAATTAAAAGTAGTGTTATTTTGTCCGATTATTATCTGTAATTTTTTGTTGGTTTTATATGTCATTTCATTTTCATGCTTTATCCTGCGTGTAAATGGCAGAAGTAAACGCTACGCTTTGTCTTATCAAAGCAGCAAAATCAAAAGATATTTATTCTTCACAATTTACTATGATTATTATATAAAAATACAAATACAATTGTAGATAATCACAATTAAACTTTAAATATTATTGTATTATCCAAGAGAGATCCAGCTCAAATCTCACTAAGAAAAGAATTCTAAGTTTTTTATAAATTTTATCTAAAAAATATATTATATTACAGACCAGCTACTAAAACTTACTTATCTCATTCTAAATCTTACAAAGGAACGTCATTAACGCTACACGAAGAAATAAATGGAACAGCTTCTCAGAGTGAGCTAGGGAATGGCCAAAAAATGGCTAAAATCTGACAAATGACTTTCCTTTAACGTCTGCGCCCATCTTATTATCATTACCCACTACCGAACAGAACTCATTTGATTCTTCTTAATATATATTTTGGTTAAAAGAAAATATACCTTCTTGCATGAATTTTTAAGCTCCTTTTGCTATATCAACATCTACTAAACCAAATTCTATTTTAGTTATTTTATTTTAAACTTTGTTACTAAATAGCAAAAGGTTCAGTTTAGTTTGATTCGTCTAAATGTTAGATATCAATTTGAAAAGAAGCGTCTGTGTTAATAGCATTATTCGCAATCTCATCCATACACTCGGGGGTTACGACTATAGCGGAATATCATTTTTTATCCCACATATAAAACATATTTATTACAATCATAATCGTTATAGTTTTTCTAGTGCCTTGTTTGCCGAGATAAACAGACGACAATAGTGGAACTTTTTTTTAAGAATAGGGCGAAATGGTAAAAATATTTGTTTTGTTATACATAAAAGATTTTGTTATAGACAATGTTAAAACTAAGTGCTGATTATGACAAATAATTTATATTTAAATAGGATAAACATCTCAATTTTTAATTATTTATTCTTAATATACTATAATGTACGAGTATACATAAAATGTGGTTGAAAATATTGAAATATTTGTTAATAAAAATTTACAAATAAAACCAATAAGTTATAATTTTTAATGTGAATAAAAACATAATATGTACCAAACAAAAAATATACATACATATAATATGATAAACAAAAATGTCTTAAACTGAAATATTAATTTCCAACTTTTAAGAACCTGTGAACGTAAACGTAATTCCGAGCATACACGCAAAGTGGCTCCCGATTTTCAATATCATACTGTCTTTGTCGAGACCCTGCCACAGCTACTTCCAATTCACAGCAGTTATTATTATCTTGACCCGGTGATTGTCTCACTCGCTATCATACAGCTTCACGGATTGGACGGATGTTTTAGATCATCCCTCCTTCTTGCCTCTCATTGGTCGCCATGCCACGCCCCGTGGACAGAAAGCCTCAGTCAAGGGTAGTTTCCAACCCCACTTATATATTTTCACCCTCATGTCGCGTTCACATTCGTAAAGTCACTAACGGGTAATACGCACGCGTCTCAGTGGGAAACGTTGCGAACTAAGTAACGAAAGTTTTGCTCCGAGTGAAACTTATTAAATGAGTAAACGATGACAATGGACATTCAAAATAATTACCAAAATTATAAAGAGCACTCTCCGGATTCTAAGGAGACCAGTTCTAATATTGAAAGTGCTAAAACTTCACAACATCCGAAGGCCGACATGCAGCCGACTGTGATTGGTCAAGGAAAAGCATCGAAACGATCGTTTGATGTGGCGTTTCTGATGATGCCCGATGAAAAAGTTCGGCAAGTACAACCTGAAAGACAATTAAGAGTATCGAAACAACTCTTCAATACAGAAGAGTGGGAACATCAATCTAAAGTAAGAGTTGCGAATGTATATAAACAAAGTGAATATTCTAATGATAATACTCTTGATTGCAAAGATCAGGACGAAGATAGGGTCCGTATAAACAACAACATGTCACCGAGTTTTGGATCCGATATAAACATTGACGTCGGCACAGATGAATATCCAAGTAAGTCGATGTACTGTAGCGATTCCGATACTTCTGAACGATCAAGGAGCCGCCCTAACTCAAACGAAAGTGCTAACAGGCCAAAATTTTTACATGAATATAAAAATAAAATCTTCGATGACCCTACACTTATAAGCATACAAACAAGAGCGAGATTCGAACATCGATTCGGAGAAAAACAGCATGAGATGTCACCAAAAAGCGCATTCACAAAAGTTACAAACTTCGCTGTCCGTTCTCCAAATCCATCAGTCAGTCCAGACAATCTCCTGTACCAGAACTCTGTCAGCCCACCACTATCCGCTTCAAGCCCACCATCAAATTCATATAACAAGATGGGATTTAATAATATGCTGACACCTGCACATTTATTAAACACTCATAATTTTTTTAAATCGCAAAATATCCCGTCAACTTCACCAAACTATCCTGAATCTACTCTACAACGTACTACTACTTTTAAAGCTATGGAATATCAAAATAAAAATGAAGCAAAAACTCCCCAGATGTCAGCGAATAAAATGAACTTTCTACCATTTAGACCTGAACTATCATATTTACAAGCTGGACCGTCTTATCCTTTCAGTGTACAAAATTTCCAACAGCCAAATCCAGACATTATGAAGTTTCCAGGTCCACCACGAGAGCCAGTAAACCCTCTCATAGCGAATCCTGCAGCAGCAATTTTGAGTACTCTCCTTCCTTCGACTATTGCGGCTTTTACTTTACCTGCCCAAAATGTGTGTGCGAAATGCAGTATAAGTTTCAGAATGACTTCGGATTTAGTCTATCACATGAGAACACATCACAAAAGCGAATCGACCGGGGACCCGAATAGGAGAAAAAGGGAAGAAAAACTGAAATGTCCAGTGTGTAACGAAAGCTTTAGAGAACGACATCATCTCACAAGACACATGACAGCACACCAGGATAAGGAAGGTGACTTGGATGACATAAGTGGCCAAAGTTTTAGTAAGAAAAAATTCTATCCCCACAACGGACCTCTTCTTCACAAATAATTAATCAATTTTTGGGCGAAGTTCCACTTTTATCATTATTACCTAATATTAGTAAATATAAAACATTTGAAGTCCTGTTAAAATCCAGTTATTAATTAGAAACATTGTTATTGTTGTTTAATAATATTATTCATGTGCAATATTAGTTAGGTGTTCATTTTGTAAATATTAGTCATAGTTTATTCGTCATTAAACATATTACGAATATACATATATGTGTTGCCTTTTAGTTATTGTTTTATCATCAATCTTTTTAATCATGATATTAAAAAAATATGACTTTTTATAGTTAGTTATTGAAAAGCAAATTTAAATTAAATAACTTAATAAATACACAATGAAATATTTAAAAATGAATCATGAAAGTAATGAAAGAATCATTTAAATAAGTAAATTCGTTAGATCTCTTTAACGCCACTAGACGGATAACACATTACCCTCCCTTGCATCGCGTAATTGGGTAAAATTCATTCTATAAATATTTTTCCTATTTTTAGATCTCACTTAAATAAAAAAATGTAAAATATCTTATTTCATAACAATTTTGGTTATCTTCAGGATGTAGTTAATGAGTAATTACATAATGGTTTACGGTTACTGAACTCTTATTGTTTCATTTTTTTATCTTCATCTAAAAACGCTTTTCCTTTTCACATAAGGACAAAAAAATTATACAACTCACTTCTGTGCTCCACTTTCTCCCTAATTGTGGAGACACAACATGTTGAGTGGCGAAACTTAACGCCACGTTTTGCCTCGTTACTAGAGCGAAGAAATTAAATAATTAAATATTGCAATTCCTGGATTCATATTATGTTTATATTTAAAATATACCTAAACTATATTTCCACAAGATTGCTATATAAAGTGTGCCATTGTCTGTCATCAAGCAGTACCTATACGCAATTATAGTTTTTTTTTAAATAAGATAAATACGTCAATGTGTGCGGAGACTATTTCCAAATATTGATTGCCTCACGTGCAATATTTCAAAATACACCGAAAGACCTTTACGAAACCAAAATAATCAAAAAGCAAAAAATAGAGAAAAAAATCACTAACTCTATTTATCCATAAAATATATTTTAAAAATATATAAAAATAAAAAAGAAACTGCTATTAAGTTATCTCCATGAACAAAACAACCCCGCCATGATATCAGTAACGAGGCGCAGCGTGCCCAATTAATGTGTAAGGGTGTCTGATAGAGCGATCACATTAAATGCTAAGAGAATATGAGCTTCTAATAAATTTAGGCCTACATGTATGGATAAATTTGATTTTGAATTTGTTTATCTGTTTTTTACACACTACTCAGTCCCCATTAATGTTTCCGTTCTTTACTTTTTGCAGACTTCTGGAAGCATTGCGTTTTAAGTGGTGAAACTTAACACCGCGATTGCCTTGTTACTAGAACACTTAAATGAAAATAAAAACACTAAATACTTAATTTCCTCGAATGGAAACGAACCTATAACCGTTTTCGTATTAGATAACCCATTTATGGAGGAAGGCACATCATCGTTTTGATGTAAGCTAGGCCAGGGCCATCTTAAGCAAATAGAATGTGTTGTCGTACACAACTCTTAATTACTTCCACCGAATTCTGAAGACATTGCGAGTTAAGTGGCGGAACTCACCGAGCTTTGCCTCGTTACCAGCGGAAATAAAAATATTTTTTTCTTTATAACATAAAATAATTTAAAATTGATTTTTAATTATTTAAACAGAGGAAGAAATTTCTAAGTCAACTTTCTAACACGCGTTTTAAGTCGTTTCCTATAACCATATATTTTTTTAATTGTACTTCCGACCTCTATTACTAAATCCAATGCCACTGCACCATACAAGCTAAATAATCTTATATATACAAGTAAAGTAGTAAACTGATGAGTTTGTTTGGAAATATTATTTTAGAGTTGTATACTCCATGCGTCGTGGAAAGCTTATTTATATAGGTATACTCGTATAGTGTAAACTATATCATCGATTCGCTGTAAATCATTGTACCCAGTTATAGATTCCTCTTAGCTATTTCCATTTGACCACAGGACCTGAGAAGCCACAGCCAAAAGCTGGTATGGTTTTTTCAAGCTTCACGCTGTATCCCATATAAAGCGGAAGAAGCAGAGTGAACCTAGGAACCTAGTGTTAAGTCAGTCCGTCCCCATTAAGACACTTTCGTTTCCCACTTTCCGCCGATTTCTTTCTAAATTGCCTATTGAGTGAGCATTTAACTAAGTTGGTAGAGAGTACCTAGAGTTAAAACACTCCTTACCCCAGTTTTCACCCACTTTTCGAGACGTTCCATATTGAATGTAGGTACTCAACATCGCGCTTTGTCGTGTTACCAGAACAAGGAAATGAAAATAACTTGTTTGCCCGAGTGGGAATTGAACCCACAACATTCGCAGTCACGACGGTCTTTAACTACGGTCGGCCTAATCATCTACACAATAACAGACATTTTAATACAAGGGTGAAAATGGCCTACATATTTAGCTATATAGGGTGCAAGCGTGTCTAAGATGCATAACGAAATACTTGTGAAAAATTTCGTTCCCACTGTGGGTGGTAATTCGATATGTTATACTGACGTAGTCACTGGTTCGAAGTCCGTGGTTAATTCATATGGGAAATTTGTATGGGAGGTCAGACTTGATGTGTTTATTGTATTTTGTATTATGTTACTATCATTTATATTTTCTTAACATGTATACATTTAACTTAGAGTTGCATCACTCGTCTTTTATATTACTTTACTTAAATATGACGACTAATAAAAAATGAAATTTAGTACAAAGATATAATTATGTAAAGACTTATATAAAGAGGCTTCATATGTTAGTAAACTACAACTTTCCGCCCAATATTCGTGACCTTGCGTATTGTGTGGCGGAATTGCGTATTATGTGGACAAAGCATTCATGCCTTTGAGTGGGAATCGAACTCATAAAGGTCACGTTTACAATCAAACCCAGTGCCGCTGTACTACGATGGCCTGATGACAAATTATTAAAATTATCATAAAATCTACTAAATCTTTGTGAAATTCATTTCCAATTTTGCTAAAAACTTAACAAAATACAAAGTAGCATGTACCACTTGTCGCAGTAGTCATGAACTTCACAGGGTGTACGATAAGTGCGAGAAGAACAATATTTTTGCTGGCTCGCCGAACCGTGAGTAATTTAATAGAAAATATTCATATTGGGGACACTACGCCCCACGTATTGTGTGATAAAGTATGTTTCTTTTTCTATATGAGATAAATCTTCAAATTTTATTGTAGTTTGAATGGAAGGCATTGAAAACTTTATAATAAAATGTTTAACATTTTTTCACTCTCTTCCTTTTTATTCATATTGACACATTGCCTTCATACATATGTCTCTATCTCTAATATAAATATGAAGAAAGTAAAGAAAGAGAAGAAATACGACTACTATGCACTATGTTTAATTTATCGGACCAACAATGGACTGTTGTCTTGTTACAGCAAAATAAGCAAAAACACACAAAGATTCTTTTTTAAAATTGTTTTGATGAGTTTAAAAAAACATTAAAATAACTTCTTTTGTGCAACAAAAACAACAGCGATATCGTTTACATTTCGTTTAAACTCCTGTAATAATATAACACAAAATTCTGTCATGGTGCAGCTGCACGATGGTTGTGGGTTCGTTGGATTCACTTATATAATTTAACACGCAATGCGGGATGCATCGTGAATTTAAAAGAAAAACACAAAATAAATATTTTAACTTTCAAAACAGCCTGTATACAGGAGCATGTTCGCAGACGTCGGCTCCTCGTGACGGATGTGACCCGTAATACAGACCGAGGCACATTTGAATATTGGTCGGCAGTCGGTACGCCAACAGTTCTACAACTTTCTTACTTACTCGTGTAGATTAAACATAGACTGTTTCGTAGAATACCTAAATGTATTATAACGTGTTATATTAAATACGAATAGCTATGGTCTCGTGTTGGTTATGGGTTCAATCCCGATCGGGTTAATGAATTGTCAATTAACGTTTAGTTTCCTCTTAACACGCAATTTCTATAAAAATTCGCTAAAATTAAGTGTTCTCTGTTTATATATAAAATAAAGCGGGTAGCTAAAAACTATAGATCTTAAACTTAAATCGGTATTAAATAAAAAAATTTTTTGTATATTCGCAGCTTAAAGCTTTTACTTGGGCAATTTTTATAAAGAGGACGTAGAGTTCTTTCACTCAGCACGTATATTATCAAAAATTTTGTGGATAATGAGAAACAGAGACAGATATTGAGTGTTGAGTGGCTAAAATAAGCGCTACGCGGCGTCTTGTTTACAGAGCTTGAAAATAATTAATTTCCCCTTGCGGAAATTGAACCCGCTAAAGTCGTACTTACAAGCAGACGCTATTCCATATCGCAACTAACCACATTTAATCAATCAATATAAATATTAAAACCATTTAATTTCAATCGTCGTCTCATAAATCACACCAAAACGTTAAAAACATTTGAAAGTCATACATAATTAATGAAAAGCTCAATATTTTCCACTCAAATAGCTGTACGGGGAAATATAATAAATAATGTATGTATTTCTGAACGCATTTACAAGATTACAGTATTGTATTAGCGTTACAAGATCCCCGTTGTGTGTTGAACTTGAAAGTGAATGAGTAAGCGTGACAACGCCTTATTGCTTTCCCGTTCTTAATTTTTTTTTACTAGAGCGAGGAAATAAAAATAACTTATACCTCCGAGTGGGATCGAATCCACAACCATTGCTTTTGCAGTCATGCGCTGTGGTAGGTAATGTTGGTAAAATAAAAACATGTAATTATTAGTTACTTTGTAAGAACGGTGAATCCATATTTCCATAATACTTACTTGGACTCCCCCTTAATTAAAATTTAGATCAAAAAATAAAATTTCGATTCGATTTTTAGTTCCCAAGATAATTATGAACCATACAAACAAACACTTATCAAATTTTGCACACCTGTTTGGAAAACTAAATAGATCATCATAATCAAGTATTATCTAATTCTTATTTTCTCTCCTTAAAAAGTTTTGAACACATTTGAAAAAGTTTTTTGTGCATAATCCATGCCGAGGACTGCTACATTTAAGAGCTTCCGTTGTTCATAAGTATATTAAAAAACTAACCCAATTCAATATATTGCGAAGCCACGAGCCAATCGCTAGTAAATTATAACTTACAACGTATCAATGATATTACAAAGCGTCATTACAAATGATTAATCGCCAGCACACTTCACTAATCAAATTCAAATTTGAATCTGCTACCCCCGTTCTGTAGAGCAGGCTACGGCCACGACTTGAAAAGATTGTAGCTTTATTAAGCGTGAAGCAAGGATTCGTTACGCGCCACCCGGAACCTATTAGGGACGAGATTTGTATGACTTTGTATGGTAATGTATGAGGGTGAGATAACCAGATAGCTATTGATGGATATTGTTCTGATTGAATTCAATTATTTTAGGATGTTTAGTGTCTATGTAGTCACATATGAGTACACACATACAACTTGGGAGGTCGATTTTGGGATTAAAATGGTGGAATTTGTATTTTAATTGGATAAGTACTTTGGCGTTAAGTTCCGCCAAACGGGAATATGGTAACTTAACGTTCCATTGGATTCTGAAAATCAAAACAAAGTCTCGAAAACCGAGAAAAAAGTGATAAAGGGGATGTCTAACACTAGACTCTTGGAATACTCTAATGCAGAGCGAAGCTAACCAAAGCGGAGAGATGAAAATATTAATAAATAATAATCCTTTCCCTCGAGTTGGAAACGAATACAGAACCGGCGTGTTACAATAACTTGGACCACTGCGTCACGACGGCCTCAAACAATTAATAAATAAAAAGCTATAATTTATCGGGAAGCTTCCGTTCTAGCATAGGGTAGGACAATAGGCGGAAGACATAGGCGACGGTCTCTGAGCACATATTTTGGCTTACAATTTTGCACGCTCTTAATTAAAGGGTAATTAAGAATACTAGTATGAATTCAAAAAGAAAACCATTTTATATGTTTAAAACTAGTTTTAACTCACGACTTGGGTAATACTCGTTCCAGTGGTAACTTCATGCTGTATCACGCACATAGCAGGTTACCCAGTGTTAAGACACTACGTTCC
Source organism: Heliconius melpomene rosina (assembly GCF_056956725.1). Classification (NCBI taxonomy): domain Eukaryota; kingdom Metazoa; phylum Arthropoda; class Insecta; order Lepidoptera; family Nymphalidae; genus Heliconius; species Heliconius melpomene. The sequence goes on along the minus strand of NC_140401.1, from coordinate 805,402 downwards.
CATTAAGACACTTCCGTTACCCACTTTATGCCGAACGCATTGCGTGTTGAGTAGCGAAACTCAACGTGTGGTTTCTTATTTCATCAAGTGCAAGTCAAACTTCTTGTCTATAGAGAAAAACCTTTAAAGGGTGACATTTTAATATGTTTTTATTATATTATAATTATGCTAAATTTGGCAAGTTCCAAAGTTTATCACCAACAAAAGCAAGATGTTATAATATATTCTGTGAATATTGCAATAGGAGCCGCTTATTATTTTCTTATAAAATGCTATGTTCCACTTAAGATTGTATACTTATTATTTAATTTAAGTATTACCAGGAAAAAAATATTTAAAAAATAGTGTTAAGAAACTCGACGGATCAACGGTTCTCTAAAGGAGGGCTTTTTAGCCGATTTTCAGTTGTTCGGTAGATATTTGAGAATTGTGATATTTTAGAAAAAATCGGATTCTTGAAGAAAATTGGCAAATACAGCCCGATCCTGCGAATTTGTATAATTATCATGTTTACTATTTAAAATAATAAAAATTCTCAAGTGGAACAAAACTCTTAATACCCGAAGCGACGGCATACATCCATATTAATTTGGACCATATTTCACTGTGTTTAATTCATATGCTAATAGTTACAAAGTGTTGTAGAGCGAATATTTTGCTAAAATGTGTAAATTTTAAATTCTTTAGAATATCTTTTTGTATAGAGATATACCAAAGTTATGATATTTTTATGTTTGAAAAAGGAGCGCTGAGCTAGGGCAGTCAACGTGCAGTGTCAAAAATTTATCAGAAAATTGAAAATGGAATATGTTACTCTAAGTTCACCATTTCACACCACCACCCTTTTCACGCCATTACCATGGGAAGGTTCCCATGCTGAAAGAAACGTAAAGCTTTAAAAATTATAAATGATATAATATATTTTTAACACAATAATATTTACCACACACAATTCGAACACATTACCATCATAGAAAAATATTACACACTACTACTACAAAACATAGCTGTTTACATTTCAACGATTTATGCTCCTTAAATATAATTTTCAAATGTAAATTCGTTCAATAAATCTTATTTAGCTCTTACTGTTTACGGAGCGCGGCCATCTGCTAATGCAGGAGAATAGTCTTTATATTAAATTTACTCTAAATTATATGATTTTAGTACTAAATCATCCATTTTGTGACATAAAGCTGTAGAACTTATCTGCATATGTATACAAAAATGAATTGCTGTTTGTTTCGGTGAATTTTAACAAGAACTCGACCAAATTGAGTGAAGTTTTGTATATTTGTGTATACTCATTGGATTCCTGGATGGTTTAAATGGTTTGATACTATTTGGACTACACTACATTATAAGAGGGGCACAATAGTATAACTGACGGTTGTGGGTTCTATCCCGTCGTATAAGCCGTGAAGCTATACGAATACCAAAAAGCTTCTTCAAAGAGTCTGTAACTGTCATCAACCGCATACATACATGCCCATGTTTGACATATTTTTTAGTTTTACGCTGTGTACCGCACTGCACATACCAGAACAGTCAGACGAAAACTTGGGAAGCCACAGTTAAGACACTTTACTCCAAATAACAATTAACGTGACATCATAATTTTTTTTCGAACATTTTTTGAATTTGAAAGAAAGTTATTTGTGAGCATGCCCATCGTATCCTCAACCGTGGATCCACGTTTGGTTTTTACTTACATCATGTCTCCTATCCTTACTACCTCTCGTAACAAAATTTATAACTAAACCAAGTTTTACAAAGCTTTCAACTGAACCGAACCCCAACTACCCCACACCTACTTCCGGTGTAACATGTAATAGTAATACAAAAGATAAACTTCTACCCTTCCGAGGTCCCTATTGTTTATAACATAAAATATATAACGATACATAATTACATATGTATACAGGCACTCTTCTGTCTGCAGTGAGTTTACATAACTAGCTTTCACCCACTGCTTCGCAGGTTCTTTTCGAACCAGTAGTTCCTATGATTAGCCAACCAGACATAATGTTATAAATCTATAAAATTGCAGCAAAACTGTAAATACAAAAGAACTAAACACTTGAATTTGACTTGGACCTGCAATTAAGATAAAAGAGCATTTTTCGGTTAATTATACCTTAGCTTTTTGTCTTTTTTATTTATCATGACGCGAAGTGTAGGATAAAAATTCAGAAACTAATAGTCAATACATCAAGTACATCATTAATTTACATAATTACATTAATTTAAGTCCGCCGCCCATGTGCACTATACTAAAAATAAAATGTAGCATTTTTACTTTCGCCATTTAACACACCTTCGATCTCGAAATCGTGGGGAAAGAGGGAAACAGGGTGAAGCGAAAAAAAGATTAAATTAAATATTTGAAGTAATTCTTCAGAGTCTAAACAGAAATAATTTCAACGTTCTATCGCGAGGGTGCTTACAGATCGTTCATCAGTGAAACACGTCTCCATTAACTATCGATATGGACATAAATCCGCGTGACGCTAATGTGATACATGGTGAGATGACGCGGTGTAAGTTTATTCTCATTGATTGTTAAGGGGAAACACCTCTATCTAAGCTTTTAAAAATAAATTTCATTTGTTGGATTTGAAACTACCTAGAAACATGATGGCTCCTAGGTTCGATCCCCATTCAGGCAAAAAAGTATCCTGCATTTAACAGCATAGGCAGGAGGAACCTATGATACTCTTGTTCTCCTTGTTGTTTTCGGGACTTTTCGTGTTGAATGACAAAACACCACGAAATATTTTAGAAATGAGGAAGGAGAAATAAATAGTTTTCATATATATTATTCTTATTAATTTTTAGTCAATAATTATTTCATAACGCTCGTACATTAATGAATATACATGATGCTTAAAGGAAAAACTTACATTAAGATACAGCTCACATTTTATTCCACATATACAAACAAAGATTAAATCTTGTCAGAAATTGCATATACCCTTAAATAAAAATATGATCACCCGATATCGAACTCGTGGACTGATTTATAGGTAATCTACACTTTCTAAATGATTGTTATTTGACGAAGAGCTTTCTCCAATAATAGTTTAGCTCTTACAATCCCATAAGGAGTAATGGAAGAATGTTGAAAATATATAAATTAAATTAAAGTCGAGTTATTTCTAAAGGTTTTGTGATATTTATTTGTTTTTATCTCACATTTAGTTATCTATGAGTGGTTATGATTATTTTTAAAATATTTTAATTTGAAGCTTCGATAGACAAAGTGCGGTTTTAAGTACCGCCAACAGTAACTCCGTTCTGTGTTCCTGTTTGCGGAAATTAGGGAACGGAGTATATTAAGGTGTATTAAGGTCTTCTTACAGTATTCGCATATAGTAAGGTACGCAGAGGGAAACTGACAACCTAATGTTAAGACACTCCTTTCGCATTAAGATACTTTCGTTCCTCATGTTTGACTACTAGGTTTCCTCTGCCTTTGCATGTTGGTTATCATCTGGTTTTAAACTCTATGATTATAGGTTCGACATCACTCGCAGGAATTATTTTTTTCATTCGCAAGCACAATTTCACGAGACTAGGACAGAAAGTGGAGAACGGAGTGCCTCATCACTAGATCTTTTCTATAAAAGAAAAAGCGAAACTAAAAAAATATATTTAAATACATTTCAGTAACAGTAACAGAAATAAACAACAAAGTAAACGCCATTATACAATGTTATACCCACAATATTACAATACCCAGTTTCCGTATGTCATAATTTTTACATTTTGCATGTTTTCCAAACGAAAGGGAAGCACTCTGATGCTATTCGGCATATAGTTAAATCAGTGGCGCGTGTAGATAGCAATAAAATATTGCCAATACAGCCCAATGTACTGAAGATACTGTGCAAAATATGGGAATCGTTATATATGGGTACCTATTTACGTGTTAGGTACGTAAATCCTATTCTCAAAGATGGAAATTAATATATTGTATTTAATTTAAATACTAATTTGTTAAGTAAATTTATTTGTATGTATGAGAGTTCATTTCGTCGCTTACTTATTTATATTTAAGTAGATAGTAAATAGTAAAATAATTAAAGATTTTTTATTAAAAGGAAGCTTATTATTGTTTGAAGCTCGCGCCGTATCCCCGTATACAGGCTGAGGTAATCTACTGTTAAGATATTCCCTTTCCTAAACTTCGTCTTGTTATCAGAGCGAGAAAATAATAATAATTAATACCCACGAGTGGGAATCGAAACCGTTCGTTTACTCTCCGTGATGACCTCTACAGCGTGTTACAATAATAAATTTATTAAATATTTACATAAAGTCCCATTATATAATATTTACACATGTTTCAAAATAACCAATAACCAAAACACAATAGCACAATAATTAATCTCTCACAAAGACAATAGCTTCGCGAAAGCTTTTTTCAGGCCTTACCGGATGTGTCCTACACATCGTCTGTCTCTGTTCCATATTCCGAATTAAGTGCATACAAGAAAGGGATAGCATTTTAAAGCGGATTTTGAGAACGATCGGTGTTGTGAACGCAGGAAACAATACTCGATTCCCTGAATTAATGACCGCTACTGAAAATGAGGGGTCGTGAACCGTTGGTATATAACTTCAGTTTTATTAATTAAAAAAAAAATAGTCTTAAGACACTCTTTTCTACTATTTTTCCTTAAATATAATCAATCCTTCAGAGGAATGAAATATCCTTTGGCCACTCTTCGTGATATTGCAGGGATCGTAAAAAGCATTTTACAGGAAAATTATAATATATGATTATTATAATATTATAAATGTGAACGTTTGTGCGGATGGATGCTTGTTCCACAAGCAACTGAACCAATTGAGATCCAAAATCTTATGAAAAAAAATTAGTAAAACTTAATAGCTTATGCATCAAAATAACGCATAGGCTACAATTTATGTAAACATTTTATATAATTTGGCTATAATATAGTAACTAGGGACCTAAGCGCGGCTTCAAAAACTTATTACAGTTTAGGCACACTTAGGTCACAGTTTTAAGTAAAAACTTACTTTAACGTAAATATGAATTTTTAGCACTCTGAAAAAATGTTGTCAACGTGCACTGTCAACAATATTCCAGTGGAACAATGGGAAGCGATGTTCCCAGTTCGTTCGGATCTCACCTGTGTATATTAGCGGACGTCCGTTACGGCCCGTTGGTTATATGTTTTAAACGTAGCCACTTCTATTTTAATTGTTGTTATTGATATAGGACTGTATTTTTTTAATTTTAAAAAAGCGTTTTTTTTTTTATTATTGTTTGAAGCTCTTAAAAATAAATAAATGTATCACAAATCAAGAAAATATCTGATATAATGCATATAACCTAGTATTATTATTATTATCTACACAGTACACTTACTCAGTGACCCCACAGTAACCGACTGTAGAGCGTTTAAATTTGGCAAAGCAGGCTCTTTGGTAGACGAGTTTTAAGATTTCTCGGAAATTTCCTACGGAAACAGAACAAATTTTCTTTTTAGTTTCGTTTTAAAGTCCACGCAGACAAAATGATGAAATGATCTAACACAATCAAAATGAAGCTACAAATTTGAAACAAAAGCGATCGTTATTAGTCGAACGCCGGCACAAAATCCGGTGTCCATTGCAATTAGAATGAACCACACCGATCGCAGTGCTTCCTGTCTACATAATATGTATATATTATGTATACACCGGCGGCTCCGCCCGTGTCATATACAAGTAAGTATTTTATATGTCACATCACTTCGCGCTATAGCAGCTAAGGCAGAGGAAATCTGGAAACCTAAAAATGTCAAAGATTATGAAATTATTATTTCTAGGAAGAATAGTCATATTCACTTCTCCAATCTGGTAGACAACGGAAATCGTAGAGTTACGCGACTTAGAATATATTATATCACTAAAATTTGACGAAAAATCTTGAAAGGAGTGATACTTCGCGAAAGTTATAGTTCCCTTTAATACTTTGCGAAAAAAAAAAAACAAAAAAATATTTTTTTGTGTTTCATTTTTTAAGTATAAGTTAAAATATCCTTATGATAATTCCATAGCACAATCACAGAATCAACTAAAACAGACCGAAGCGTATTACTCACACGCCATTGCCCAGATAAAACGTTCGAACAAAAGCTCAAACTTTTCGTAATTAATTGCGAGAGAGTTAATGACTTATGCCGATTTTGGGTTTAAATGACTCGAGTCGTTATATTATTTAAATTGCTAAAATTTTGTAATTAAATAATCTAATAGATATATAATGTAAGTAGGCTTTCTTTTCTATTTCTTGTATTTTTATGCGATATCGTAACACTGACGTAACACTGACGCTGCGTCATCTCTGCTACCCTACTAGAATAATATCTTGATTATTCCAATCGAAAACTACAAAATAATATTTTTTAATTTCTTAACGCAATATTACGCACATAGAACTAAGAACTTAATCTTAAAACACTCCGTTCTCACTAAGACGCTTCTACAGCCCACTTCCCGCCGAATTCTGGAGGCATTGCTTTTTGAGTGCAATATGCAACGTATTGTCAAGATACTCCGCTCCCCATTTTCCGCCTAATTTTCAACACATTGCGTGTTGAGTAAGAGCGGAACTTAATGTCTTAACTTAAAAATAATAATCGATTACTGATTAAGCATAGGTATGGTTTAACGATGCTTTTTAGATTTTCAATTTGAAACGTAGGCGAAAGTTGGCAGGAGTCGCAGCTCGTGCTCACTGATTCGTTGCACGCGATAACGTAATGTGAGAACAATAGTGGTTAATACTTTCGATTCAACGTTTTAACAGCTTTTTGTATTCTAATGTTTATTTTTGAACTATATGAATTAACCTAGATGGTTATTTTTTTAACTTACACTGTTTCCGACTTACTGCTGAATTCTTGGGGTATTGCATGTTCAGTGGTGGAACTCGAAACTCCGCTTTGCCTCGTTACCAGAATGAAAGATATGAAAATATTAAATACTGCATTCCGCCGAGTGGAAATCGAACCCACAAGCGTCGCCCTTACAGTCCCACGCTAGTGCCCTTGCAGCAGGACAACCTTTACCCATATTCTTTAAAATAAATAGAACAACGTCGCGATGGGTCTGTCAAACTAGAAGGAATAATAACAGAAATATAAACATTTCTTTGATCGAGCCCACTACCATCTCGTGTGCTTTGTCTTTGTTGTATGTATTGGACTGATAGCAAAAAATATAAGTTTAGCGACTGCTAAGCAATATTTCGAAAATTGTGCGGTGCTAGGGGAACGAAATGTTTCAACATTAGGTTCCCTCTACTTACTCTCCTACATGCGGGATATAGCGTGAAATTAAAAAAAAAAGGAAAAAACCTTACAATAACAACAATGTTACAACACAGCGCTATAAAACTCCAAAGGCCACATGTCACTCGCGTTTCTAAGCCATTTGACATGGAGAAAGCATTTGAATCCACATTACAGGTATCAGTATTAACGCGTCGGCGGCTACGCCTCTGTGTCGATATATTCTACATTAATGTGGAATCGAATCGTTAAAAAAGGTTAAAATGCGGAAAATAGTTGCGAATTCAAATTCACAATCATAAAATGTTGAGGCTATGATTAGCGTTTATAACTGTAAATACGATCGTAGTCAGTTTGATTCTGCGTCGGAATAAATTATTTCTATTTCCTCGCTCTGAGTTTGTGTTTTGGCACATAACAAACAACTTGGGTACTGATCCACCTATGTACCCGCTATGTGCAGGATATAACGTAAACAAAACATAAGACACATGAAATATAAGCTATAGACATCAGCAAGATGATGAAGAGTGGTCATTTTCACATTTTTCCTCTACTGTAAAGGCGACTGCTATTGGTGTGATTTCCACTCGAGGTAATAAAATATTTACTATGTTCATTTCCTGGCTCTGGTAACGAGGTACAGCGATTTCCTTGAGATCCGGTAAATCAACATACAACGGAAGTGTCTTGATAACAGTGTTTTAACATTAGGCTTCCAGGTTCCCTCTGCCTATCCTACTACGTACGGAATACAGCGTCAAGATAGAAAAAACCTCTATTTATTGGGTAAACTTTTACGAAAGACTTAGCCTGGGTAGTAATCCAAGCTTATTTTAATTTATGTTAAAACTTAAAGAAGGCTTCTTAGATACTTACATAATTAAAAATCCGGATAACAAACTTGTAAAAAATAAAGGCTTTCGAAAACTTTAAACCTAAGAAAAGCATGAACACAAGCACTCAGTCGCTGGATGCGGACAGCATAGAGCCGATTGTGGCGGGCCTCCTTACGGGAAGATCATAGTATATACTCAAATTAAATCAACATGTTTGTCATACATGTAGGGACTTACACATACTAAGTAGGGTTATTACCCTACTTATTTATATTACTTACATTTATTATTTACCGTAGGCAAAGCATGGTGTTGAATCCTATTATTCAAGACGCAACGTCTCGAAAAATGGACTGAAACTGGAGATTTTCATATTTTCTTAAACTTGTCTCTAGTTGAGACCTTCCGCCTTCCACCAAGTGATAGGTAAGTATAGCAAATATATACCTATTAAGGTAAATATAAAGAACAATAATACCTCAAAAATCTAATATCGTGTGGTAGCCCTACAGCCGTATATAAATCAGTTAGTGAAGATTGTCACTAGATGAGTCTGTAACGCGGTTTGTGCGGTACGCTACTGTTTAGTACCGCCTGGCTGTTAGGGTTGTCACTTTAATTAAAAGTAAATAAATTATTTATTTTCTAACATAACTTAAAAAAATCAGTGCTTACTTCAGCCACTGAACACAGAATTTCTTAATAATAGCTTTACAAACTATTTCATACATATATTTGTAATAGAAAAACTAGTGCACAATGACACCGTTCCTCACTTTCCGCTCAATTTTCAAGACGTTTCCTATAAAGTCTCAACGCCGCGTTTTGATTTGATTCCAGAACGATGAAATGAAAATAATCATTTCTCTAAGTGGTAATCGAACCCACAACCGCCGCGTTTACGGTCGCGAATGTTGTGCCGCTGGGCAAAAAGCAAGAATCATACTCATGCTTACCTAACCTTAAAGATTAAGAAGATAAAACATCTCGTAGTGACAACCCTAATATCCCCGGTCATAGCCTAAAGGGTTCGTTCCCCAACAAATTGTCGTTTAAAAACAATGCTATTAAACAAACCGCGGCTGATGCGTTTTGCGATCTCATAAATATTAAACGTTATATTTTCCTTCACATTGGTGTGTTTGTAGTGGACTTTCCATATTTTTTAGAAACGTATTTAAATGGTTTGTTTTAATTTAACATTCTTTATACAGCATGCTAATGCATGTAGCAATCTACGTTACTAGGTGTGTATCTTCATTCTGTATCCCGTACATATCAGGTCGGGTAGAGGATACTTAGTGTTAAGACACTCAGTTCCCAATTTTCCTTTCATTATATTATTATGTTGAGTGATGGAACTCGACGCCACGTTTTAATCTTGATAAAATAAAAATATGGAAGTGGAATCAAACTCACGACTGTTGCGTGAAGTAAGAAGTAATAATTATTTTTTTTTAAAAAAGGAAGAATTCTCTTACCTTTTTCTTCGAACTCGATCAGAAAACTGAAATTTCAAAAACAACATTGTAAACTCATTTCAGTTCTAAGCGATAGGTACCATAACAGTTGTCGAAGTTACTTTGCATTTGCATATTCCAATCTCGGCGTGCCGCGGGCAACCAGGCGTCACCTATAGATACTGCCAAAGGTTGCACGCCGGTGAAATATTGTCGATTATATGAGGATATTGTTATACTCTCATTTAAACTTCAATATGAAACTAAAATGTTTGTACTATTTAACGCGCTGATCTCAAGAACTAGTGATTTTTATTGAAAAATATTGTTTATCGAGTAAGATGATTAAAGCAATATAATAGCTTTAATGCTTTTGATATAACCCACTCTGCCCGCGGTCAGAGTTACCTCCCGTACCGAAGTAGTCATTTCTTAGGTAAGTAGTTATTTCTATTTCACCACACGGGAAAAGCTGTGGGTAAAAACTAGAATAATAGCATCACGCTTTATCCCGCATAGCAGGATAAACAGAGAGGGGAAGCAGTGTTAAGGAACTCTGTGTCCCACTTTTCGCAGAATTTCCGAAATATTGAATATTGAATAGCGGAACTCAATGACACGCTGTCTTGAAATGAAAATAGTTTCTGCTCTCATTTTAAGACAGTTTAAGGCACTTGACAATTTCCATCTGTGTCACAAAACGATATGATAATATAAAAAAAACTATTTTTATTTCATATTCAGCAAATCCGTCCGCTCATTGAATTAAATGGCCTGTATGTAACTGACCTCAACCGTCTCTTACATCTGAATGCACATAAAATTTTTTTGGAATTATTTATACGACAACAATAATAAACAATATCACCACGGAGAGGTGTTATAGCAACTACAAGCGCGATGGTTGTAGGTTCGATTCCCACTCGGGTATATGAGCAATAAATTATTTTTATTTCTTCACTCTGGTAGACAAAGTGTAAAGATGAATTCCTCACCTCGGAATGCAATTTCTAGATAATTGGGTGGAAAGTGGTGAACTGTGGTGGGACTGTCTTAACTATTTCAAATATTTTAACATTACAAAATTGTGACTTCATACGTACATTCTCGTACATCACGTTATTCGAGCATTAAGAATGTGTCTCCAGGTTATTTCCATCTGACTACGAAGATGATGTCGCAGTGAAAAGTTAGTATACAACAAAAACCTTAAAAAATCTAGAATATGAACCCACGACCATCACGTTGAGTCATACATTCCTAAGATTATTAAATGCATCGCGTAAGCCGGCTTCCCTATTAGCGAACGACGTCGGGTGCGCATCAATCATATGAGCTAATTCATTATCGCCACTCGCCAGATTGCCTTTCTTTATACTTTCCTTATTTACTGTCAAAACTGACAGTTTAATAAGAGAATTAAAATAAAATATTTTGTTCTACCGTTTCGATCTAGTGATTAGGTATTTTTTGGATGGAATAACCGTATTATTTAACACCGGTTAAGTTACGTCATCCACTGAAGTATTACTCTAAATTTAAAATAGAGAATGGGGCGACTAACAGAAAATACTCATTTCCCTCTGTAGCAATCAAACCCACCAAGGCGGCCTTAGACTTGACCGCCTTAGACTTCTCAATAAAAATCTTTTTCCCTTAAAATAAATATATAATTTAATTCTTGAAATGCAGTCATATAACCCGGTCCTCATATTGCCAAAGAATCTGTCGACGTACAACTACACGTGACGTGACAGTTGTTGCATGACATCGCCCAATCTACTAAATGGTTACTTGAAGTTACTAAAATAATGGATAAAATATAATCAATACTTGGAATTATTAAGAAAATTAACACTACGGTATACTTATTGCTCAATTTGAGTAGCTTGTATTGGTATTTTTTATACAATCGTTTTGAATCAAAATATATAGAATCGTTTGAAATTTACTACAGATATTTGAGATTGACAATTAGACTGGTGCAAATTTCAAAATAACTAAGTTCAAATAATAATTTTATTTGGCTTGAGCACGTCGAACGAATAAGTGATGAAAGAATGGCATTAAAGATTTATGATAGAAAAGTGAGCGGTAAAAAAGGTAGGGGAAAACTTCGGTTGACCTTCGAAAACACAGCATCAAGGATAATGAAGAAAGGTCACATAAAAGGCACGAGGACCCCTGGAGGTGGTATGTATGATGAGGTTGATGACAGTGGACGAGGCGAAAGATTAAGACCGTTTGGTGCTCCGTTCTCTGTGACAAACCCGCTAAGGATACAGCGTGAAGTCAGTTAAGTTTAAGTTCCTGAAATAAGCGCGTTCAATCAAACAAACTCTTTAGCTTTATAATATTAGTATACAATGAAGATAATATAGTAGATAGTAAAATATTAGAAACATTTTCTTCGTAGCTCCTGTACACGGCACATGGTGACGCGGCCTCACCGCTCGCCCAATATAATTAAACCAGTAAAAATATCAGCGTTTTACAATATTTTCTAACATTGTACTAAATCATATTTTGGATTAAGGCCAATATTTTAAGGTTTTTTGTGATATTATAAGAGTAAAACTGCTTATAAATATGAATTTGATAATAATTTAAAATGTATTAATTAGTTTCCCTAGCTTAGCACTCTCAGATGTTACTAAATATTACGTATTAAATAAATATAAATAATGCGTAAGTATTTAAATTAAATCAAAATATTGAATATTTGATTTTCCTTGCTCTGTTAACGCACGCAACATTAGGTTTCCAGGTCCCCACTATGTACCCTGCTATGTTAGCGTAAAACACACACCGCATTACCTTTTCAGAGACGATAACAAGGAATGATAAGGGAAATTCCACTAATTCCGGAATCGAACCCATAACCATCGCATGCAGAGTAAGTCAGTGGCACACTGCCTTTATTAGATTCTATATAACATAAAGCATTTAATCATATTTATTTAGCAAACAGACAGCGTAGAAGCAGTTAATTACCGAAGTGGCATTCTGCAACATTGTTACTGTACGCCCCCGTGGACTGCGATTGTAAATCTCAATCAAAATGATGCAAACGACCGGACGGACTAATGTACCTATTCTGGAGAGCGATCATTAAATTTTGTATATTTTTTAATATGATTTTATTACATCGATCTGTAGCTAAGTAACAAAATCCATCCAATAATTTGAATTACTCGCATTTAGAAGTTTGTTGTATCATATGAAACCTGCAATTATAGGTAGATGAATTCTAATAACCTATGAAACATGTATTCGATGAAATAATTTTAAGAGTCTAAATTTCAAATTTTATAAAAATCGGTGGCGATTTAAAGATTTTTCCATACAAACATTTAACCCCTTATTTGCATCGTTAGGGGGTGAATTCTAGAAAACCATGAAATACATGTTCAATTAAATGTTTTTAAGAGTCTAAATATCAAATTTTATAAAAATCGGTGGCGATTTAAGATTTTGTCCATACAAACTTTCAACCCCTTATTTGCACCCTTAGGGAAAGAATTCTAGAAAACTATGAAACACGTATTTAATTAAATACTTTTAAAAAACTAAATTTCAAATTTTATAAGAATCGGTGCCTTTAAATTTTTTTCCACACAAACTTTGAACCCCTATTTCACCCCTTTAGGGTTAAAATTTTTCAAAATCCCTTCTTAGTGGATGTCCAGATTACGAAAGTAAACATCTGTCCAAATTTAACGTTTCTAACATCGGCGGTTACGGCTGTGCGTGCGTCTTACCTCAGTCAGTGAGGACAAGTCCTTTTATATATATAGATTAGATGACCGTAGAATATTATGGTACTATCAAGCTAGTCTGATGATGGAATTGGAAAATGTCTGATAGAACCTTGGACTTCCCACTAGTAAACATATCGAGCTTACACTCATTACATTCCTCTTATTAATGTGTTCTGTAGAAAAAGTTGGATTGAGAAAAAGTGGTTTAAAATAGAAAACGAAATATCTTAACTCTAAAAAGTTTAACAGAGATAAGAAGATCTCTCCATCCTGAATATAGAAAAAAATACTGAATTGACGAAATAACTACCTACGTTGTCCTTATTTTTTGGTAACCAGAATAAGTACACAAACGGCGCGGCGGCGACGGCTACGTGAAATATGCGCTTAGCGAAACAGATAATACATGTCTGAACACTTTAAAATATTAAATTACACCTCTGTATGATGTATTTGACTGATATGTCAGTTTAGTAAGTGATGAAGACTATAATTTGCTTTAATTACTATATGTAATAATTAAACTTATTTGAATGTGTTTAATCCCTATTGGTGAATTATAGCCTATATTTATTGACCGCTCTCAATTTTGCAATCGGTTTTGAGAGCAATCTTGAGGTGCTGTTTTTATTGATTGTAATTTTTAAATAATTTAGCAGTAAGCTGAGGTCTTAGGGCATTTTCCTTTGTGTGATATATTTAAAAAATCAGCGATTAAGCTCTTCCCTTTTTTAGAGCTCCGTATTCAAAAGATTTTACTAAGATTTCGCTGTCTGTATGTCTGTCTGTCTGTCCCCAGGCTGCATCTCATGAACCATAAGAACGACATTGAACGAACAAACGATATAAGACAGTTGAAATTCTTACAGATTATGTATTTCTATTACCACTATAGGAACAAATACCAAAAAAAAATAGAATAGAACAAATATTTAAGGGGGCTCCCACATAACAACATGCCTTTTTACCGTTTATAGATAATGTTGTAACATTATTGTCGGACTAGCACACGATGAGTTCTGTAGAACTCATCGTGTGCTAGTCCGACTCGCACTTGGCCGGTTTTATCGGAAATAGTGTTTCAGTATAAATGTACACATACTGAAACACTATTTCCTTATTTTTCTAATCTCAATAGCAGTTTTGTGTAATTTATCAAGAATTGCTTTTAAGCATATGATTTAAATGCTTCACTAAACTTCTATTTCGAAAACAATATGCGGCACCAATATCTCGTGAAAGCCCATCCAGACGCCAGTCCATACGTTCCGAACGAAATATGTTAAGTGAAAATAGTTTAAGTGTATTGCCTCAAATAATATTCTTAATGGCATATCCATGTTGCTGATCTAAACGACAGAATGCTAAAGTAATATGTTTTAACCGACTTGAATGATGATAGTGTGTATTTTTATTTATTTTTTTGTCAAAAATATGATAAATTAGGTTCCCATTTAATTATTTTAGTGTAATTCATAATTTATGGGCTATATGAATTATTTCTTTAAATAGGTCATAAAAATGATATTTTCTTTTTATAATATAAAAATATTGAATGTGGTCAAAGTAAGCCAATGCTTCGGTTCACTCAACCAGACCGAGGAAGTATTTGTATTACAGGAGTAATAAACTATATTTTATTTCCTTGTTCTGACTATAAGACAAAGCACAGCGTAGAGTTCCGCCAGTCCTGCTATATACGGGATAGAGCGTGAAACTAAAAAAATATACTTAGATAGGTAGGTAGGTAAAAGTATATTTAAAATATGCTATTACCATATTCCCCAAAATGAGATGTCCGTTGTAGTATAACGCGAACCCGCCTACCTATTACCTATACGCCCGGGGCTAAACAAAAACAATCTATGTACTTAGAGATAGACGCGGATATATAGAAACGAAACGGATTATAATGTTATATTTTATATGAAATTTGAAGTTGTGCCCAAACTTTCCTGCTAAGTGCGAGATACAGCGTGAAGCTATAAAAAAAAAAAGAATATAAAGTAAATAATAATAGTTTTAAATTGAACTACCTGATTTACGAAAGCTATATATTACTTAAAATATTTTTAAGGTGGAAAGTGGAGAAAGAAATAATTGCTATAAAAAATATAATCCTGTTTTTTCCTCTCCCCATAGGTATTTCGCGAGATCATTCTTTAATGCTTCCCCACACTCCCACACATGAGCATACATTCCAAATTTCACGTTCTGCGCCGCGTAGATTTGATGTCTGCATAGCGGAAGAATTTTCATATATAAAATTCTATATATTTATAATTAGTAAGAACATTTAAAAAATATTCTACAAGCTTATCTAGTAGTTATTCTAACATTGGCGTAGCAATAAGCGACGTGAGATGGAAATATGAAAAGCCGAAATAAAATATGTAATGCATATTGGAGATAGGCAGCGGTCGCCATATTGAAGGTCGCCTCATTTTCTTAAGATTTGGTTTTCATAATATTTTATAAGAACAATATATAATGAACAAATGTAATACAACAACAAAACAAACAGGTTTTTTGTAAGATTTGTATAAATAACCTATAAATAATAGTTATTTATATTATAATAATTAGCTTATAGCCTTATAATTTTTCAATTCTAACCACTAATTGCTGAAGTTAAAACGTTAAATCAAACGAAATCTTCAGCTTTGAAATATAAGAATAGATTCAATTTTTTATTTTTTTTTACCTTACGATAACGTATTTTGCCCATAGGTGCAGGATATAAATCCTGCACCTATGGGCAATAGTACTAAGTGCAAAGGGAACCTGGGAACCTAGATAAGACACTTCGTTTCCAAATAGACACTTCCACTCCTTATTTTCGCCGAGCTCTAGATGTATTATCGTGAGGCAAAGCACAGCATTAAATTCCGCCATTCAACGCAAAATGCCTCCAGAATTCGGCGGAAAGTAGAGAAGGGTAGTATCTTAATGGAAATGTAGTGTCTTAACACTAGGTTCCCAAAGTCCCTCTGCTTACCCTGTTATTTGCAAGATGCAACATAAAGCTAAAAAGTAGTTATAATGTACTTACTATGCATTCGGTGTTTCGTTCTCTCTGGCTATTCTTATAATTATATTCTTTTATGTTCTTTCGGAATCTAAAATATATATATACTTACATGAATATTTCAATATATTTTACATGTATTATTTATGATGCTCTTACATACAAATGATACATGAGTTCCGTCATCTCAGACAAACAAACAGTTGTTCTAGCGAGAGTAACGCCGGAAGAGGGTCCCGTACTAGCTCTCTTATGTTCAACCATCTAGATTTAATGCTAAGAGCTCAAGGTATCTTGGATGTGGCATTATTTGAATTATTATATAAGCGATATAAGTTGAAATTTCAATGAAAGATATATTTTATTGTGATTATTGAGACTGTTGGCCGTTTGTTGAGGGATTGTGATTACAATTATATATTTAATTTGTTTTCGCTTTCTCCATCAGGTAGTAGTAGTTCACAAAATGCGGCATGAAGTTCCGCCACTCAACACGCAATATCTCGAATTTTGGCCTTAAACTGTCGAATTTATGCCTGCTCTTTCTTTCTTTTATTACCTTCCGAGCCCAGGTGATCCTGTAAGGCCCTGATCCTGTTCTAGTGACAATATTATGTAACTTGACGTTTCTTTACATACATGCTTATATAGTCCATACTATTTGAATAACGAATATTTTGATTTCAATCTTAGGGGTTCTATCAAAACCCATAAAATCTTTTAAAAGTTCATATTCCAGATGCATAAAATTTAAATACGGCCTGTATTTAAATAAAGGAGTGATAGCGTTTGACTGTAGAGTCGATCCGCACTCAGAAGAATCGTTATATTTAACTTAGCTTATCCATTAAGTTTCACCACTTCACGATTTCCACGACATATACCAAAGAACATAACTCGAATACGGGAGTTATGCAGATTTTGCGTATTTATCGTCAAACTTCAGCAGATAGGAGGCGACGTTGCGAATCTGATTCCGTTTGCGAGGTTCGCGATTTATTGGCTATATAAATTGTAATGAGACATACATACATATATATGTACAAAATAACTATGTATCAGAAAAGATAACTATGTACAGGTACATCAGATAATTTAATGCATATATCAAGGAATCCAGAAGTAAGATTCTTAGGTCACTTCTATATTAATACTAGCGGACGCCCGCAGCTCCGCCTGCTTATTTGCACCCTTAAGTGTGAATTTTAATAAACCATGAAACACGTGTTCAATGAAATATTTTTAAGTCTCAATTTGAAATTTTATAAAAATCAGTGGCGATTTAAAGATTTTTCCATACAAACTTTCAACCCCTTATTTACACCCCTAGGGGATGAATTAAAATAAGCCACGAAACATGTATTCAATGTAATATTTTTAAGAGTCTGAATTTCAAATTTTATATTAATCGGTGGCGATTTAAAGATTTTTCCATACAAACTTTCAACCCCTTATTGGTACCCTTAGGGGATAAATTTTAAAAAACCGTGAAACAAGTGTTCAATTAAATACTTTTAAGAGTCTGAATTTACAATTTTATAAAAATCGGTGCTGATTTAAATATTTTTCCTTACAAACTTTTAACCCCTATTTCACCCCTTTAGGGTTAAAATTTTTCAAAATCCCTTCTTAGTGGATGTCCAGAATACGAAAGTAAACATCTGTCCAAATTTCACGTTTCTACCATCAGCGGTTACGGCTGTGCGTGCGTCTTACCTTAGTCAGTGAGGACAAGTCCTTTTATATATATGTAGAAGCATCAGAAGGGGCCTCATAGCGGTCTTGGCTGTTACTGTTCATTTGTGGGCGTTGTAGCAACAGAGATGTTTAAATAAAAATCACATTTATATTCTACAATGTCTTATTACTCGTTTACATAAGAGTTTTACAATAAATATCACAAGATTAACAAAATTACAATAGATTAGGAGCCAATAGGTTAATTGGTGAACATCTCACGCCATAGCTGTCAACCCATGACGTCTGCTATTATTCGTGGCTACACCTACTACCCTATTCGGGGTTACCCGCTCCATTTTAAATATTCTTCTAATATAATCCATTACATAAATCAATTAAAATCGAAATGTAATAATTGCGAAATTATAATTAAAACTAATACAAAGCAGCGCGCCGTCACGGCCGTCCTGCATCGTCACACGTCCTCGTGTGCATAGGTTCAATCTGTGAACAATAAACATAGTGCTTTGCAATACATCCCGTTCGGTCTTCCTGACCACAGAATATCTCCCCTTAGTAGATGTAACAGTGAACTCATAGTGATTACTGATTTTATAAGTGTATCACAAATACTACGAAATGTTTCGTATAAGGCAAACATATAATCTTACAAATGTCACATCCGTTAGTCATACCACATAGGCTAACAGTCACACAGACAAGTCATTGCCACAACGGTTAGTAATTGCCACACAGGCCAGTCATTGCCACACAGGCTACTTTTTGCCACATAGGCCAGCCATTGCCACACAGGCTAGTACTTGCCACACAGGCTAGTCATTGCCACACAGGCTAGCTGCTGCCACACAGGCCAGCTGCTGCCACACAGGCCAGCTGCTGCCACACAGGCCAGCTGCTGCCACACAGGCTAGCTGCTGCCACACAGGCCAGCTGCTGCCACACAGGCTACTCGTCGCCACACAGGCTACTCGTTGCCACACAGGCCACTCGTCGCCACACAGGCCACTCGTCGCCACACAGGCTACTCGTCGCCACACAGGCCACTCTTCGCCACACAGGCTAGTCGTTGCCACAAGGGCTAGTCGTTGCCACAAAGGCTAGTCGTTGCCCCAAAGTCTAGTCGTTGCCACAAGGGCTAGTCGTTGCCACAAAGGCTAGTTTTTCTTTTTTTTTTGGTTCTTTTTTTTTTTTGTTTGTTTTGTTTGTCTTAGCTTTGTTTGTTTGTCTTATCCACACAGGCTACTACAGGGTAAAAGGGGTATGTAACTTTTAACATGGCCGTCATCGGCCCATTCTGACTTTATTTTGTTGCTCGCAATCTCCGGCACTACTACGTGCTACTAGAATTGAAAGCCAATTACTACGGGCTTACGGGCTCTTTTAAGAGTTTTGAAAACTTAGGGTCAAGTTTGGTTTGGTTACAGAACATTATCACCTACTTAAGTCTTTAACTTTGCTTTACGTTTATCAAACTAAACCTTCTCAGAAGAAGCATTAGCTTCTTTTGCTCGTGTCGATTGCTCGATAATAAGATTCAAATCAAATTCATCCGTGGCTAATTACATTAAATTTAGAGGCATAGAAACCTTTACTACTAACAATTCTAAATGACTCGCCCTGGTTATCCTACTCATAATAGCTGCGCTAATGGCTAGCTGATTGTCAGGTAGTGCATCTTGCCATGACTTGTTATTATCTATCTCGAAAGAGCTGACTTTATTAAAGAGCATTCGGCAACAGAACCAAAACAAAATGAAAACTTCTCACCAGATTCATCTAAGAACTGATCCACAGTTAGTTGAATGGAGCGTTTGCTCCATTCACCCATCGTTCAACCCGTTCATCGCTTGCCTTGGTATCCATACTGGAGCAGCGCAGTGCGATGTGGCTGCATTCACCACACGTGAAGCAAGTTGGAGGGATCACCTTCATATGCACACCAACTTCCTTAGACTGTAGAGATGAGGTAGTATCTGAAATCTCACAACGTAAATAAGAAATTGCTATTACAACTACTATTGCCACAACAATCACTGGGTACGTGACCCTGCTTGTCACAGTTATAGCATCGCTGTGATGATTCTATTGGTGGCTTTTTCACTTCCATAGTCGGAGTAGTCTTCTCACCAATCGGATGTCCTCTTTTTCTATATTCAACTTCAAAATATTCTTTATTCAAATAGACTATTATAAGCACTTTTGACTAGTCAGGTAGACATATCAACAAAAAGCTATAACCAGTTCGGAAGGCAATTCTGCTGAAAAGAGCCAGCAAAAACTCAACAGTTTCTCCTTTCAAAGTCAATGGTATAATTTATTTATTACATTAGCTGGCAGCTATCCTACATGACATCTAATAGATATTATTTCCATACATGTTTATCCTCTAAATATTCTTGAACAGTGTAATAAGCAGCGCCCGGCATACGCAGATAAACACTCGTCTTCTCTTGGACCACCATTGAGTAATCGCCATAAATTGCAGCTGGAGTCTCAACAGTATCAAATCTAGCTAAGAACAGATCTTTTAATTGTGGCCTTTTAATTCCGGGACAAAACTAGATTGCGCAAGCCAAGATGACGCCGATCCCTTGAGTCCCTGAGCATTATAAAAGGCTTGTTCCCAGGTTTCTCCCTTTACCAGGAAAACGGTGTCATCAGCAAAAGACACAATTTTTTTCAAAGTTTATAGGTAAGTTCAATATTAAAATAGTGTTGGTTCCAATATACTTCCCCGTGGAATGCCATATTTGATAGGAAGGTTTATGCTGGTATATTCTTCTATTTTAGTGCATTGCATTCTATCCGTGAGATAGCTTTCGAATAGTTTGTGTTCGTCACTCCTTACACCAATTTTCTCAAATTTGTCTAACAATATGGGAATTGCTACAGTGTCGATTATGAATTGAATCAACTACAAAGTTTATCAAGTCGTCACTCGAAACCCATACTGGCACTGAGATATTCGGTTGTATTTTTCAAGATATTTAATGAGTCGGCGATTTATTATACGTTCCAATATAGCAATGGGTCTATAGTTGTTCTTTATTACCACTTTTATAAATAGAATGAACTATAGACTTTTTAAAACAATTAGGGAAAATAGAATCGGCAATAATCTTATTGTAACGAATACTTAACTTATTTTTTAATACTTTCCAAAATTTCTTATTATTTGATTTTTCTTTCACAATCCAATTTTGATTTGACTTGACTTCCAATCAAACTCAGATTTGTCAAATTCTCTCTTAACTCTTTTTGTACCTTGCTCATTGTAATTATCAAATCACTGCCAAAAATAAGTTTTTCTTGTAAACATATGTCACACCAAGTGAGAACGTCGTGGTCTGCAGCATCAGAATTAAACTTTCGTAACATTATTTTTAAATGTCAGATACTAATGGCTCCCGTAAAATTTTGTTTCTGCATGTCAAAAATAAATTTTCAATTTCACATTTTTTACAATTTTCACATCTTGTGAAATTTTAACACTATGTTCTGTATTTTGTTCCTTATTCGTTGCTGGTAATCCCACTTCTGATGTAGAAGCATCAAAAGGGGCCTCATAGCGGTCTTGGCTGTTACTGTTCATTTGTGGGCGTTGTAGCAACAGAGATGTTTAAATAAAAATCACATTTATATTCTACAATGTCTTATTACTCGTTTACATAAGAGTTTTACAATAAATATCACAAGATTAACAAAATTACAATAGATTAGAAGCCAATAGGTTAATTGGTGAACATCTCACGCCATAGCTGTCAACCCATGACGTCTGCTATTATTCGTGGCTACACCTACTACCCTATTCGGGGTTACCCGCTCCATTTTAAATATTCTTCTAATATAATCCATTACATAAATCAATTAAAATCGAAATGTAATAATTGCGAAATTATAATTAAAACTAATACAAAGCAGCGCGCCGTCATATATATAGACTAGCGGACGCGCGCAGCTTCGCTTGCGTATTTAGGGGTGAATTCTAATAACCCATGAAACATGTATTCGATGAAATATTTTTAAGAGTCTAAATTTCAAATTTTATAAAAATCGGTGGCGATTTAAAGATTTTTCCATACAAACTTTCAACCCCTTATTTGCACAATTAGGGGGTGAATTCTAGAAAACCATGAAACACATGTTCAATTAAATATTTTTAAGAGTCTAAATTTCAAATTTTATAAAAATCGGTGGCGATTTATAGATTTTTCCATACAAACTTTCAACCCCTTATTTGCACCCTTAGGGAGAGAATTCTAGAAAACGATGAAACACGTGTTCAATTAAATACTTTTAAAAATCTAAATTTCAAATTTTATAAAAATCGATGCTGATTAAATTTTTTTTTCATACAAACTTTGAACCCCTATTTCACCCCTTTAAGGTTAAAATTTTTCAAAATCCCTTCTTAGTGGATGTCCAGATTACGAAAGTAAACATCTGTCTAAATTTGACGTTTTTACCATCAGCCGTTTTGGTTGTGCGTGCGTCTTACCTCAGTCAGTGAGGACAAGTCCTTTTATATATATAGATTATGCAGATTAAGTTTGTTTGGCTCAACGTGCTAAATCTGGAAATATTTTTTTTCGATTTTAAAAATTCTTTTCGTGTTGAATAGAAAGAATTTTAAGCGTTTCAATGCGTTTCAAGTTGTGCCTGCAGTCTGCAGTCTGAGTTACCTGCGGCAATTAGAATGTGGCCTACACGACTCGTAGAGTTATGATACCATTCGACCACAATGTTGAAGCCGCATAATTCACGCGGGCGAAGCCGCACGCGGACAGCTAGTTAACACTAATTATAGAAACCAGATAGGTTATAGGTATCTATAGAAAAATTAAGTAGAAATCAGAATATTTGAGTTTTAGTTTTCTCAGTTAACTTCTCTACAATTTATAAAACATACAATTTTTCATCAATGTTTTCTTACGCCATTATCACGTAAAATTTTCGTCCATATACTGACAACCAGTTTTCTTTTTTCTCCAAAAATATATTGTCAAAAGTTTCCAAATATTCATGTTTCTGCGACCGCGTGCTTTCTTATCAGTATCAGTTGGTTTTATCTCGTCTGTATTCAGAAGGTGTTCTCAGTCGTTACTCGCGCGCATAGATGTTTAAGTGAGCACTTAATATTTTATTAGAGCAAGATTCGCGGGACCGAGTCAGGGTTGCAGATGCTAATATTAGTATAACAAATTTTATTTTCTTAAAAAAGTTAAATATTTTTAAGATTTTATTAATATAAAGAGTAATTATCTCTGGCTGGCCCGCTGGCAATTGATAGAAGAACTAGGTGTTTTATCTCTTGTTTCCCTCTGCCTGCCCGCCCTTCTATATGCGGGATACAACGTGGATCTAAAAAAATACATTGAGTATGACTTTTACGAATTTTGTATTTTTTTATAATACTTTTGTAACTCAAAATCCAAAAATAAGTGCAAGCCCTACCGGTATCGCGGTCACGTCGCACGCCTTGCACACTCCTTAAAGCTTATCGTTTTATATTAATTAATTGCCAGCAACAGAGCTTTGTATCTTAATTGAAATATTAAGAAACTCTATTGAATTTAACCAGAAAGGAAACACAATAGGGAAAAATTATGAAAAAATATGTTATATGATAATTACGTGTTACCCGAGGAGGGGTATCGATCGATTCCCGCTACGTTCCAGTTTTCATACGTTTTCCAAAATATTTTCTTTTCCTTAAAACTAATATAAATGCAACTTTTTTAATATTAGAATAACTATAGAATGTACCGATTACGTTACAAATAATTATACTTTTAGTTAAAAAAAACATACACATTTGAAATCCGACGACGTTTAGATACGGATACTTTCCAAATATACTACAAATGTTTTAAATAGCAGTTTGATATAATAATTATGTCGACTGACAGACGAATACGGTGGTATTCGTCTGTCAGTCGACATAATTATGACTCGACTGAGGTGTCAGTCTAGTCTAGTCTCACCGCGTGTGACCATGGACTACTGCCAAGTGTTCGAAACGTCTTGTTTTCAAAAATGTATAAAACTAAATATACGCGATTAATCCGGTTAAAATAGTCTCATTTACCATGTGTAATAATATACACTACAAATATATTGAACATACAACAATAATTATTCCAAATTAAACTTTATTTTCATCTTAACTCGACACTTTATTACTAAATTATTTTTCTCATTCAAATCATATACTAATAACCACTATTATAAATGACGATAACTCAAAGACAGTTATAATAAGTAAAAAGTGAAAATAAAGAAGACTCGTGTCAATAAACAAAAAACGATGTAACTTCATCTATCGAGGGACGACGATATCTCGTTTATAGTTACAAAACAATCCCCCAAAGACATTATAAGTGGCTACTGATTATTATGTGATGGGCGCTATTATGAAAACACACGATATAAACTTATTTGATATTGAATGCTGAGTTTTTAAAATGGCTTTCGCAATGCATAGACAATAATAATTAGTTACATTGTTCAAATTATAGTACATAATATTACTTCGCGGCGTTCCTTCTCCAATCAACACACAATGTCTTGAAAGTTGTGCGGGACTTTTTCTTACAATGAGAAAAATCATGGAGCCTTAAAAACTATTTTACAGAATTCACAATATAGATATTTGCATTTAATTTTTTATAACCTAAACTTACACAATCGAAGGGGTTACATATTGCAACAAGTTGTATCGTTGACCTCAGATGAAAAACACTTCATCCACTCCATGTCTGTACATTATGTGTGTGTGTTTGCGTGAAGATGAATAAAAAAATATTTAACCATCTTTAGTTAGGGGTACCTTAAAAATTGTAAGTATAATTATTGTAGTATTTATTAAAATTGGTTTGGATATTTTTTTAACTTAATTAAAAATTGGATTGAATAGTAATTTTAAATATAAGACCATACGATTACGAATTATTATTCAAAAGTTATATCAAAATTATCTCGCATGTAACCAATATTGTTCATAAAGATTTCAAAATAGTCCCCCCAACTGCCCCGCTTTCGCCCCTCTTAAGATGCTCATAAACATGTTTTCTAGCAATAAAAATGATAAATCACCGTTTTTTTATATGGTCAATCAGAAGATATGGTGTTTTTTCCATCGTCGGATAAAATCTATAGTCACCGTTCTTCACTGATGGGAATAATTCTGATTTCATTTTGATTGATGGTCGATTTATGATAGCTTTATATGGTGGCTATTGCAGATAACTTGAACTTCTTAGAGTTTTGTGCTTTTTAATAAAATATATCTTTGTTTTCACTACTTCTTTTATTTTGAAAAGTAGGTAGAAAAAGCAAAGATAAAAATAATACTGTTCATTGTTCATTTACCGCCGAAGTGAACTTGTACTCAGCTTTAGCTTAGACATAAAATGCAATAGGTTACTTGATTCTTTTAAGTTGGTCGAACAAAATACCAAAAACATTTTTATAATATTGTTAGCGTACTCGTGAAAAGAGGGTAGATGTAGGTGAAAGAGACTATAAAATCAGTGGCATTGTGTTACCAGAAAATGAAAATATTTCTATCCCGAGTGAGAAATGAACACACACACAAAAATCCAACCACAGCCTATTTGCAACATAGGTAGAAAAACAAATAATAAATTAAACACCATATTAATATAATAAAATACTGCTAACAGTGCGATATGGTTTATTAGCTATGCCAAAACACAATGAGTTATGGGCAACGCATGAGGGCGTACATTATATCATCCGTACAATAGGCATTGCGAAAATACCTTTATTGTGTGAACCAGAGAAGTGGGAAAACAAGGCGATATATTGAGAAAATTATGTTTTATTTAAATCTGGATATATTTAGGGTACCTTTTCTACATATTTTTTTGTTGTCTTTATTTTTATTATAGCAATTCAAATGTAGAATTTCCCATTGAAATGGGGAAAAAGAAGAAGCGACGCAAGTCCGAAGTACACACTAGATGGCTACTTTTACGCAAGAGACTGCAATTCTGTATTCTGTACCAAAATAACATCACAAAGATAGACAAATGTGATTTCTTTACGAATCTTCTAAACAATTAAAGAATTTAGTTATAATAATCGTAATTCGTTTGAATAAAATTAAGCTTTTTTTGAAAAACTCAAAAACATTTTGTTCTAAGGAAATAACCATAACAATTCAACAAGAGACACGCGCCAGCAAACTTCTATCAAAATGGACTTGTAAACAAATAAAGTTAATAAAACGATACAATAAGTCAGAAATAAACGTTTAAACAATAAACGAAAATTAACTCCGGAGGAAAACAGGATTAAGACGAGGCTTCACATTTTTTATTGCCCCCAATATTCGTCGAGTACGCATAGTGTCTGTCATTTTGTGGGGAAGTTTAAACTGGCACCATCGATGCTCAGTACAAATATATATAAAAACATATTTAATAGTTACAAGTTCGATGTTTGTTTAGAATTAGAATTACAATAAGACAAAATGCAAAGTTGAGTTACGCCATCTAATCAATGATTTCTAAAATCGTTAAGTAGAAACAACAGTATTTTAACTTTAGTTTTTTTTCATACTCTTCTTTCTCAATAAAGTTTTAATTGGAACCAGTTGACACTGTCGTTTGCGGAGCGTCAGTTGAAAAACAAATAATATGGCAGCGTCGTCGCAAAGTTTTGATGATTATTACTTTATTAACCAATATTGAGTGCTTCTATAGTGAGGGCGGCTACCACAGTGTATCTACATTTAAATAATTTAAAAGTATCAAACGACTGTAAATGCTACGGTCGTGGGTTCACTTTCCATTCGGGACAATCAACTAACGTTTCGGAAGTAGGGCAGAGAGTGGAGAACGGATTTCCCGTGGTTGCCTGTGTGCAGTCTATCATGTGCAGGAAAAAATACGTATATTTATTTATAAAAAATTTTGTATATTAAAAGACTTTGGAGATTTGACTATTAAATAAATTAATACATTAAAATGACTTTTCTAGTATACTTTGTGTAATTCTTTTGTGAAACTTTTTTTTCAGCATCAATTACTACAGATGTTATAAAACTTTAGATAACTATAGGTACCCATAATGTAGTTTAATCAATATTAAACTAACCATCAATCCTGGAGATACAGAAATACAGATCCTTGTAATATTCCAAGCACTGTTTAAACCATGGTTAAATTCGCAGTGTATATCATAGCACCAGAGGACGGCAGTTAGCCGACGCGTCGCCGCTTGATTGGGCTTCTCGTAAACCAATCCTCGTCTATAGTGTTGTTAGAAGTCGATGATTCTTTTTATTTAGTAGATAGAGAAAAAATTGTGTTAAGTCACTTAGTTTTTACTAATACAAAATTAGAGATTTTTTGTATTAACGGAACTCACCATGGGAATGTTTATTTTTAGGAACCCGAAGATGTTAATATTAAAAGTCGAGCAACTTACTCAGGATAGCCTCTTTTACGTTAATTTTAATTATCCTACAACGACAATAAACCAAATAACGAGCGAGCAAAATAATTAGCTTCTAAGCAACTTTCCTATTTAACAAATATATTTTCTTATATTAGCAGCAATGTAACAATTTTAGAGAATCAATTGGGGGAGGGGGGTCAATAAAAAGCTATATTCTTTAATGCTTAAAGATACATTTACATCAACAATGACAATTCGATTCAAATCCTATTCAAGTGTCAATTGATTAAAACAGACGAATAATTGCCGACACTATCTGGACCCTAATAAGTATACTATATTTTTAAACTCACAACTTTTGCATATTATTTCGGATACTGCAACTACGCCAAAAAATTATCCCAATAAAATATATACAAAAAAACATACTTTTTAGAAAACATAAAATTTAGAACGAAGCGGGATGAGATACATATAGTATATTTTTCTTATATAAGTCCAATAGTTCTATCTATGCATTGCCCGTCAGTCATTAAATACATTAAGAGTTTTATTATTACAGAATTAGTAATTATAATATTTAAATTCAATATCGATTCAAAACATCACTAGACACAACATTTCCAAGTACGTAACAATCTGAATTTGAAAATGTTTTTAAAACAAAAATTGAAGAACACTTACTTTAACCGCAGATAAAAGTTTTGCAATAGTAAAGCTATATCTACAAAATATTTTTCCTTAGACGCTTATTTTAAGTTTTGGCGAATATTTGCATATATAAAGATTGTTTTAAAAATAAACTTAATTAAGTGAAAAGTTAAAAAAATAAGGCCGCCGTGGTGAAAGAGCACAAACGTGTGACTGAAAACGCAACGGTTGTTGATTCGATTCCCACTCGGGGGAATGAAACATTTATTTAATATTTCCATATCCTCGCTATGAAAATTATTGGCAATAAGACAAACACTAGAAAAACTATAAAATTCGGCGGGAAGTGAAAAACGGAAGTGTCGTAATGGGAAAAGGAGTGCCCTAACACTAGGTTACCTCTGCCTCTACCACACTAGGTGTATAATCCAGCGTGAAGTTACAAAAAGACCTTATTAGACGTCTCTTTTCATCTCTTGACTAGAGACGTCTCTACATGATCTTTGGTGATAATAAAAAAAAGCAGAGAAAAATCTTTTTTCCCCAGCTTTTAAATACGCGACGATACGATGAATCGCATCGTGACCGCACACACTAAAACGTTAACCGCAATAGTAAACTAAATACATTATCGTTAAATGTGTTTAGTTTGACAGCTTACTGGCGTAGAAAGTGTGGCGGTACTCATTATGTGTGACGCCAGTTCTGGCTAGCTACTGGGATAAAGCGTATTTATATTGTAGATATTTGATATTCGAGTATGTTTGTTTTGAATTAATAGTATTGTTATATGTTATGAAAAGGTTATTTTTAAAATCTTTATTTTATTTTATTTTTAAACTAATTTTATACAGCACAGGAGTTTGTTAAGTTGAACGACGTTATCTCAGGAACTATTGGTTAGAATTGGTCTTTTTTAAATGGATAGGCCATTTATTAAAAAGCTATATTATATTCAATCGTTTGATGTAACCTACTGTACCTGCCGTCTTAAGTTACGTAGCGCAATTGCAATGTGTCATATGACATACAACTCTTAGTTATTTCCTGTTAACTATACGGGCGAAGCCGCAAGTATAATCTAGTATATATACGGGGCTAGCTAGTAGAAAAAAATTGAACTCGGTTTTTAAAAAGTGTAATTGTTAGTTTAAGACACTTCCGTTCCCCACTTTCCGCAGAATTGTTGAGGCATTGTAAGTTGAGTAGCGAAACTCAACGGCGCGCTTGGCCTCAGCTAAGAACTGAAAATATTGAATTTGGGTAAGATATTTTTCTTATATAGGATCGTAATTTCGCATAAAATGAAGGGTGGATTTTAGTACTTTCTGTTAGTAGGTAAATATAGTATTATTTTCTATTATTCCTCATAACAAGGTAGCCTGTACCTGACGCAGTGATATCACATATAATAAAACATATATTCACTTTATTAAAAGAGGCAAAGAGACATTAAATTCTAATTGAAATTAAGTTAATTTACAGTACATTCATAATATTATTAAGCTGTAACTTTACAAAAAATTATTCATAAACTGTGATCTGTGTCGTCCTCTGTAGGTCGTATTCGAAAGCTTTGTTGAGCTTTCAAAGCGCCATCTATGATGACCATTTGTGAAAATTTCATTGTCATGTTTCGTTTTATAGTTATCTTTAGTTAGTAGTAGATGTCAGTAAATTTTAATTCTGTTCTTTTTTTGTGATGACAAAAAAATACATCATAACAAACAAATTACTTTTATTGTATTTAATTATGAAAGTTGTATTATAAATAACGGTAATTATTAAATGTATATTATTTTTATTGTACGAAAAAATCATTCGAAGGAAAATAAAAAAAATAAAGTAAAAAATTCAAGCGCCATCTACGGTATATTAAAGGGTCGAAAGTTTTACAATTATTTTAATAGATGGTGCCATATGAAATTTCTTTTAAACATAGATTTATTTTCATAATCGAAGTTTCATAGAGAATGACAATGTCTTAACACTAAATTCTCTGTCTCTCCAATATAATTTCAAAAATTGAAACATAAAATTTAAAAAAACATACTAGATATTACAATGATCTAAAAAAAACATTAAGTATACCTGTCGCGGCTATACAGCAGCGTATGTTATGTTATAGATTTGATTTCCACCCGAGCAAACTAATTAATTTCATTTCATAGCATAAGTAACAAGACAAAACGCGGAGTTGAGTTCCGCTACTCTCTTGCCTTATTATATTAAGTATATTATACTTTTTAAAAATTGACTAAAATAAGCAATCTTGATCAAAATAAATAATGATTATTTACTATTATCCTAAGTATACTACACTTTTTCATTTCCTCTTCTGGTATAATATATGTAGAATTAAATTAAATCTCAAAAGTAGATGAAAACTGGGGAACGGAGTGAGCACTAAGCAATTAGTTCTAGACCGTCTGCCTGCCACCGCGCTATATGCACGAGAATCTTTAATTATAGCACTAATTATATTTTATATCAAAAACACATCGACTTATTATAAATTGACGCATACATTACAGACGTGGCGAGTCCTCTTTCACTGTGAAATATCTAAAACTTCCGTGTTCCAGTATAGGTACCTTTGATCGCACGTTAAATATAAACGCGGCCCAGTTCAGCGGCGCACTGTGTGAACCCACTGTATGTAACTACAATAATACACCTCCTCTGTATGTGGGCCAAGATCAGGTGGAGTTTTATGTGTAAAACACTTAAAACTATGTTGGTATAGTTCAGATGAAAGCGCTGTATAACGCATTCAATTCTAATAGGGAAATTAGGGGGGAGGGGGGGGGGGGTCCTGGGTATTTTATAATATATATTTATATTTATGATATGCAACTCAATATGACAATATCTCAAATTCGTACGGAAAAGACTGAGTAATTTGAGTAGGTTCTCTCTGTTTACCCATCTAAATGAGGTAATTGTAGTTTAGCTACGTGTCACTCAGTAAGCAATTTCCACTTTGTAGTTTATCTAATTAGACCAAAAAAGAATATAGAAAACAGTATTATATAGAAATATCTTCTGTCAGTTGCTATAAAAAAAATAAAGTATAAATATTGATTCAGTTCGTGCGTAAATAAAAAATACATTAAAAATTGACTAAAAAAGGAGTAATCTTAATCAAAATCATTAATTATTATTTATTACCTCGGACACCCGCCACGGCGAGTTATATTGACTATAGCTTTTGCTTTGTATACATTTTTCTGTTCACTCTGGTACCCATTAAGACACTTCAGTGTCCGTTCCCCACTCTTCGTCGTATTCTTGAGCCACGCACTAAGCCTCGTTACCACGGCGAGGAAATATAAATATTAAATATTTCATTCCTCTCCGTGGAAATCAAACCCACTACCGTTGCGTCGCACGCTTGAACCCCTGCGCCACGAAAGCCTCGATTTTATGTGGCCACCGTGAAGCAGCGGTACAGTATATTGACTGTAAACGTGATGGCTAAGAACTCAATAGCCTCTCAGGGACATGAATTATTTCCATTTCTTCGCTCTGGTAACAAGACAAAGGGCGGTGTTGAGTTCCGCCACTCACAATGTTTCGAAAATTGAGTAGAGCGTGGAGAACGGAGTGTCTTAACACTAAGTTCTCTATGCCTACCTACCTATGTTAGGTATTTAAGGAGAAATCGAGAAAGTAAAAAAATAACTAAATAAGAAATAAAGACACAACTGTTACTATGAAAGTCGGTTAATAAATAAACATACAAGTGATTAAGGGACCGCCGGCGAACTGCAAAAAGTGCAAAAAGACTCGCGAACGCGTACAACTCAATTTTGGAGGCACAACGCGGTGGATGTAAAAACGTACAAAAAATGTATAATACACTTTGTTACTGTTGTGCTCGTATTTTTTTTCTTTATTTGCTATATATTATGTATAATACTTAATTACGAACTGTTCCTCGTTTATAATATATTAATTTGTCTAATATCATTTGGGAATAATAAAGAGAAACTAATAACGCGTTCCCCATATTTCTTTTTTATAATATGTAATAGGATAGAGAGATAAAACGTAAGACACTCCGTTCTCCACTTTCCACTCAATTTTCGAGACATGTATGTTGAGTAGCGTAACCCAACTTCTTTCTCTGTTCTTACCGCACGAAGAAACAAAAGTAATTAATTCTGAGTGAGAATTGAATTCAAAACCGTCGCGTAATGTGTTGTCCCACTGTGCCACGATAACCCCTGAGGTTTATTTGCTAAATAAATATGACAATTTTTGTACATTCTCTAATTTACTCTATAATTTTCGTCTATACAAACATTATCGAATACCTTTAGTATCAAGGTACCTATTTAATATATCTATTTATTTTTTTATAGAAAATCAATAGTATAGAGTAATAATTCTCTTATGAGAAATATTACTTATGACCTTGTACATTATCGAACACTATTAAGTAATTTTACTTATATTTATATATATTTTTGGACATTAAATCTTATAAATCTCGAAATAAAAAATATAATCTATAAAGTACAGTAATATAATAATCACAGGTGGAGCACAGTAACAAAGCGTCCGTATCTACCGCCGGTGGTCCCCCATATAACGAGTATGGCGATTAATTTGCAGCCCGCGTTAAAGGCATCTTGTACGCGTACAACGTGTGTATGTATGTATGTTCGATACTATACGAAAAACTGTTCTTAGAAATTGTCAATTCTTCAGGTAGGTACATGGTGACCGATTTGTCGATTGGTGTTAGAGGTTGTAAATTTGGTTCCCGCCTAAGGCAAATATGTAATATTTTTTTTAGCTTCACGCTGTGTCTTAATAAGATACTCCGCTGCTCACTTTCTGCCAATTTTTCGAGACATCGTTATTGTTGAATGGCGGAAATCAACGCTGCGCTTTGTCTAGGTACCTCAGCGAGGAATCAAAAATAAATATAATCTTTCTCCTGAATGGTAATCGAACCTACAATCGACGCGTTTATATTCAGCCTCTATCCCTGTCTACATGAAGGACTTAAAATTCTTAGAACGGAGTGTGGTAAAAAAAAGATGACAAAATTATATCTTTTCAAAAACCAATCAATTTCGCATGACACTACAAAAACATGATGACAAAAATCAACTTTCGCTATTCCCACAGTCGTAGTAGTGCGTGACTTCCGACAAACGTCGAAATGCCCAAAAAACGGACGCACCACGGGCCCTTTGTGAGACGTGTCTTTTATAAAATTGCCCACCTTTTATTGGACAAAGTCGCCAGTAATTTTACTGTGTAATCTGCCGCATCTGATCGGGGGCACGTTCTCGAAAATAAATTGTGTGAAATGTATCACTAGTATGTATACGAGTATATGTATTTATAGATATTGTCACTATTTAAAATATTATTGATTTTCTTAACTATTTAATTAAATTATATATTACTATTTAAATTCTTCAATAGATGGTCTTAATATTAATGCTCAGAAGTATTGTGTATGGAATATTTAATACCGTGTTATACATACTAGTCATATCACTCGTCAAGACACTCTTTTGTCCGCATATAATAGGTTATTACTTTTATACTTTCATGTTGTATCCCACACATAGCATGGTAGGTGGAGGGAACCTGGAAAACTAGTGTTCATAGACTCTATTTAATATTAACAGACGTCTATAACGGAACTCAACGCCACGCTTTGCCTTTCCAGAGCGGGAAAATAAAATATTTAATATTTCATTCCCTGAATGGGAAACAAACCCACAAAAGTCGCGTTTGCTATCTTTACATACATTCTTGTACCCTAGCGCTACGACGCGGTTCTGAATTTTTTAATACCTTCGCTACGCTTAAACAAATGAAATAGAAATCCAAAATATTCATGAGCACAAAGCGGTTCTACACGTACACGTATAGTAAGTAATATGAGATATAACTGCAGGTTGCGGACTCGTCGCTACCTCCATTCGATGCAAATTCTCACATCGACCGTATTTGTGTATGGTGTAAAGTATAAAAGTAAAGTTGTCAATTAATATTTACAAATGTTACTTTAGTAAAATTAATGATAAATAATAAAAAAAAATTGTTGACTTAACAATAAAATGTTTAATATATATTATTGTTTAGATTAAGTAAATGTTTTCTTGAAATAAAAATTATGTTTTTTTGTATAAAAGTATTAGAGTACTTATAAATACAATAGAGTGCTTAAAGTTTTAAAAAAGTACAATATAATAGTGAATAATCAACGAATCCATATGGTAATAGCAGGATATTAATACTATTTAAATGATATTATGATGGTATTCTACATAATTAAAGATAGGCTGGTAAGCAATTAAAATATTATTATTCCGTTTCCTTCTTTTTCTACCCATTTACGTTCGGGGCTGAGAGGTGAAAATTACTGTACTTCCGATACTGGAGAAATATTTTTTTTATTTGTTAGCTTCACGCACATAGCCATTCATTCCTCTCTCTCTCCTACAATTTGCTTGGTTAAATTTTGAAAATGTCTTAGAGCTTTTAAATTGATCCAAAGCACAAGGTATGCGAGGAACGCAATATTTGCTTCTATAGTGTAAGAGGTAACTTTAAATAGCGATGTTAGTAGTGAGGGATTATGTGAACTAGTGGCGATTGTTTCTTTATATTGGGCTTAGAAATAAAAACATTTATGTTTAAGAAATAAATCTATATATATTGCGACAAAGCGCGGCGTTTGGCGTTTTTGGCGTTTTTCTATAAAGAGTCTGAATCGGATGAAATATATATGATACGTTAAAAGTAGGTAATCTCTGCCTACTTCAAAGTAAAAATAAACATGCTGGATATAAACAATATTTGAATTAAATATTAATTTTGCAGTTTAGAAGCAACATACATATATTCATCATAAATGCAAATAATATATATTTTGACTTCAGTTATGATTAACTATGGATGGTTCCATAAAAAATGTATTAAAAATATCTAAATATAGGATATTTAGTTATACGATACCTTTTAATTTAAACATAATCCTATTGTATATGAGGTACATATTACTATTGGTATGAGCAAATTGCATATGTAGCGTTGGCCAAAGGATTAAGTCGAATTTCAGTTCCCACGGTACGAATGAGCATGATCAAGGCGGTAGGTGTATATACACAATATACATATAGTTAGAATATAATGAACTTAGCATATTTTTATTAGATTAATAGATTTAAATATTTTTCATGTTCTTCACTAAGAAGAAATATTTTATCAAACTTAGCGCTGTAATTCTAGAGAATTCTAGATAGATTCTAGAGAATGTATGTAGAGTGTAAATCCGAATTCTGAAATCCGTGTGAAAGATTGTAATAATCATATTTCTTATTTTAACACCAAGAAAGAAAGGAATTAAATCAAATATATGAAAAGTACATACTTAAGCTATCTACGTACTATAACAACACACGCACAATTCGACAGTGCAAGTACAATGGGAACATTGCGTTGGGTGGTCCGGTCTTTGCGGAGTTTGGCTAAATTGACGACTTTACAACTACATACAAATTATTGTGATACTTTCTACGTATTATAATAATATAGGGTTTTAAATATAATTTAGAGGTACGGAGTGTCTTAACTCTAGGCTATCAGGTTCCTTTTGCCTATCCTGCTATATGTGGGCTAAAGTGTGAAGCTACGGTAAAAAAATGTTCTTTGTTAGAGAGTGTAGTGTTACTCAAAACGAAGACTTTTCGAAATTTCTACAGGTACCTACGAGAAAAAAAGAATTGTTCATTTTACGTCTTAAAGTCCACTTAAATAAAGTTGCGGGCGACTACTAGTGATAAATAAAAAATATATATAGGTACGAGTATACTATAGCCTGCTTACTTTGAAAAAGCTAGTAGCTATTAGGTATACGTCTTATAAGACGAAAAGGAAATAGTAAATCTAGATAGGGCAAGAAAACTGTATGTATGCAGAATATTTAAAAACTTGTTTGAAAACCTAGGGTACCGACACTACGTTCCCATTAAGATATTTTCATTCCCTACTTTCCGCTTAATCTGGAAGCATTGCATCTTTAATGGCGGAACCCCCGTGGCGGTAGCCCGCTTTCATTATTCCTCGAGTGGGAATCGAATCCACAATCTATTGCAAATACAATCGCCCGCCTGTGCGCTAAGACTTGCTTTTATCTTACATATGATTATTATAAGCATTATGGCACAATCACATCAACTTATGAATGCTAAAATCCAAAATTGCAGTCATTTGTTACCGAAACACCAAGTAAAAAAAACTGGAAAATTTATCAACTTAATATTGACTACAACATATCCCAGAAAAGAAAAAAACCAACATACGAAAATTAACAAAGTTAAATTATTAAAAAATATATTTCCTCGTTGGTTCTTCCATTATTTCTATACAAGACATGCTGTCTCGTCGTCTCGTCGCCTTCGTCGGCGCCGCACTGACTCGCGTCGTTATGTTACGTTTATATAACGCATAAATGTTCACGTATTTCCTTAGTCATTCAGTTCTTTAATGATTAAATGTACTTTTATTATTAGTTTAGTTTAATTGTGTCTGAATATACTTAGAGGCCTCCAGTAGGGGTTCAGAGGTGTTACTATAACGCGACGGTTATGGGTTCGATACACACTCGAGAAAATAAATTATTAATTTGGCGTTGAGTTCCGCCACTCAAAAAGTGGGGATCTGAGATCTTAACACTAGGTTCCCTCTGCCTACCCTTCTGTATGAGGGATACAACATGAAGTTAAAAAAATATATTCAAAACTTTATAAGATTACAAAACTTAGCGTACTTTTTCATAAATCCATCGCATGTGAAGTAAAACATTAAAGCGAATAATTGAGACGACCACGGTTGGCTCGCTGGGGTAGATTATAAGATAAGAAATAAGGGGTTGTCGCTTTCACTCAGATAACACTTGTATTTATAAAAGGGAAAATCCTTTTTTAGATATAAATATTAAGAGTACTCTTTACTTTAGTAAGTTTTTTGGATATGATTAAGTTAGTAAAAAAAACACGCTCACGCATTTAAAGGGAACCTAGTTTCCGCCTAACCTTCAAGATACAACGTGGAAGTGTGGTGCAATAAGAAGATAACGTCTTACGTTGTGGGTTCGATTCCAACTCGGGGAAATGAAGATATTTATTTCTTCGCTCGGGTATCAAGACAAAGGGCGGCGTTGAGTTCTGCCTTTCAACACGCAATGTTTTAAAAATTGAAAGGAAAATGGGGAACGGAGTGACTTAACACTTGACACTCTCTACCTACCCTTCTAAAATATAACAATTCAATAAAACAATTAACTTACAACTCAACTAAAAAAATAATAGAAGTTATCAAAAACACACAAAATAAAATCACCGAAGCGTTAAGTTCGCGCTTGTGTAGTTTAATATTACTATACAACCATTCATGTCCAGACGTAATTAATCTAACGCAATTAAATTATATATAGCTATAAAATAAGGCAAAAAAGGTAAATTTGAATAAATATATTCATAAAAAATCACAGGTGTCTGATGCTCAAGGTCAATAAAGCAGTATGCGTATGATTGTAAACGGAATGGTTCAGATTCGATTTCCACTTTAGAAAATGATAATATTTAAATTATTTTGATTCCTTCGTTCTGATGGGCAATACGAAACTTTGAGTTCTGCCATTCAACAAGGAATGATTCAAAAATTTATGGGAAAGTAGGAATCGGTATGTTTCAACACTAGGTTCCATATGCGTACTCTGCTTTGCGGAAAAAAGTTTGCAGCTATTAAAGCTCAAGGTCATTAGATTCATTCATTGTTATACGAATCACATGGCAATACCTATACATTGAAAACTATAATTTCAAATTGATTAAGAATTTTGTAGCAATTAAGATAATTATAAGAGTTTTATTCATGAACCGATGGATATAAAACAAACAGTAATTACTAAAAGAAGCTTGTCAAAATACAACAGTGAAAACTGCATTGAAATCGGTTAACCCGGAATGAATTATTATTAATTAATATTATCGCTCTGGCACCAAGGCAAAAGCCCGGCGTTGAGTTCTGCCACTGAACACGCAATGTCACGAAAAAATCATCGAAAAGTGGAAAACGGAATGTCTTTACACAAGGGTAAACGCAATAGGTTGTGAATTCGATTCCGAGGATATGAAATAATTAATTTATTTTCATTTTCTTGCTCAGGTAACGAAGCAAAGCGCGGTGTTGAGTGCCGCCACTCATCACGCAATCCTCCAAGAATTCGGCAAAAAGTAGGTTGCCAGGTTCCTTCTGCCTACCCTAATATGTGCAGGATTCAGCGTGAAGCTAATAATAATAAATATTGCAAACAATCCAATTTTCAAGAAAAATAAAAACCAATAAGTAATTAAAAATACAGTCAGTACCATTCCTTATTACTTTCCCCTATTAGCAGATATAACTATTATACAGCCAATTAGATAGTTAATGTTCATCAAGAACAAGTTAGTTTAACCGTGTCAGTAAATATAGTTAAACTAAGCCCTTCCCATAAAGACATTTGCGTTCCCCACATTCCGCCGAATCTTGAAGGCATTTCGTGCTAAGTGGCCGAACTCAACGCCGCGCTTTGCCTTGTTACCAGAGCGAAAAAATGAAAATATTAAATATTTCGTTTCCTCGA
The DNA here is from genome assembly GCF_056956725.1 of Heliconius melpomene rosina. Classification (NCBI taxonomy): domain Eukaryota; kingdom Metazoa; phylum Arthropoda; class Insecta; order Lepidoptera; family Nymphalidae; genus Heliconius; species Heliconius melpomene. The sequence goes on along the minus strand of NC_140401.1, from coordinate 766,566 downwards.
GTGGGAATCGCACCCACAACCCGTCGCGCTTACACGCTTGTGGGGACTACGCCACTTAATACATTTGTAAGTCAGTCTTTTAAGAAAATAAATTACTGGTTAAACAGATTTTAAAAGAACTCAAATTCTAAAAAAATTAAGATATTTTATGTGAAGTACTTACTATTATATAGGCTACAAAACCAAATGAGATCTTTAAACTGAGATGTAGGATTTTCCAAACATTTAATCAATTCTATTTTTTCTATTCTTTCCACAAAGTATGCGATAGATACATGAATAAAAAACAAAACCAAATGGAAAAATAAGTAAAATTAAAAAGCAAGTACATACATAAGAAACAATTTTTCCTATCAGTACTTTCTTCAATCAAGATGTGTTCACGCTTCGTGGGTCCGGTCAGTCTGTGTGTTATCGTGTAATTAGTCGAGCGCCACGGTGCGTGGCGGGCGCGGCACCGTCTCGTGACCTCTCGATCTGATTTGCTATTGTTATAAATATATTTATTTTTTTAGCTTCACGCTGTAACAGGCTTATAGCAGGGTAGGCAGAGGGAACCTAGAGTTAAGACATCCACTTTCCAATGAACTTTCGAGACATTGACAATTTTCGAGACACCCAGCGATGGTGACGGAATTCAACGCACATTACCTTGTTACTATAGCGACGAAATAAAAATATTACCTAAATAATTAATTTCCCCGAGTGGTAATCAAAACCATCGCTTGCAAAATTAAGAACAAGCTTGTGCCACAGCACCACGACGGAAAAATATTTTGTGCAAAGAAGTAAAGAGAATACCTATCGGACAAGCTTTTAAAATAATATTGAAGTATATTTGTTTAATATTTATATTTCAAGTAACAGAATTTAGTATTGACTTGTTATCGTTGTTGTCTGTTTAAAGTCTAAATAATTTTTAATAGCTTAAAAAAATGAAACAACTTCACACATTAATAAGACGAATGTAGTAAGCATAAACTTGTATGTAGGCAGTCGAAGGTTCCATCAGCGCAACTTCCGATTCCATTATCAGACCAGCTCGACGGTACCATAATATTGTCATCTGATCTACATAGATGTAATTTCTAGTATCATGATGATATCACAATCAGGAGTACGTGTAATTTAGATTAATATCTAGAAGTTATTACATAGTTGTTGCAGCTCGCTCCAATAAAAACGTGTTAAAAAAGATGACTTATTATTTTTACCTACCTCCTACCTACCTTATACGCGAGTATAAAGTTTTACTTAAAAAATATTAGAAGGTGTTAAAAATATATTTAATTATAAAACGGAACATCCATTAAATATATGAAAATGCTACTGTTATATTCTAACAGTAGCATTTTCATTATATTAAAATATTTTTTAATTTATGCATAAATTTCATTATGGCGCTTATAAAATTTTAATATTTCTTTAATGATATTATTTTACCGCCTTCTATCTGTATTAAATCGACACTTCTTGAACACTGTTTATAATTTAAGACGATGAATAAGTAGGTGCGTATCTATATATATAAAAGGACTTGTCCTCACTGACTGAGGTAAGCCGTAACCGCTGTGCGTAGAAACGTGAAATTTGCTCAGATGTTTACTTTCGTAATCTGGACATCCACTAAGAAGGGATTTTGAAAAATTTTAACCCTAAAGGGGTGAAATAGGGGTTCAAAGTTTGTATGGAAAAAAATTTAAATCGGCACCGATTTTTATAAAATTTTAAATTTAGATTTTTAAAAGTATTTAATTGAACACGTGTTTCATCGTTTTCTAGAATTCTCCCCCTAAGGGTGCAAATAAGGGGTTGAAAATTTGTATAGGTTTTTTTTTAAATCGTCACCAATTTTTATAAAATTTGAAATTCCGACTCTTAAACGTATATGATTAAACACATATTTCATGGTTTTCTAGAATTTACCCCCTAAGGCTGCAAATAAGGGGTTGAAAGTTTGTATGGGAAAATTCTTAAATTGTCACCGATTTTTATAAAATTTGATATTTAGACTCAAAATATTTAATTGAACATATGTTTCATGGTTTTCTAGAATTCACCCTTAAATACGCAAGCGAAGCTGCGCGCGTCCGCTAGTCTAATATAATCTTCGTAATCTTACATCATTTATATAATTTGTCTTTCTTTTTTTTCACGCTTGATCCTGTATATAGCAGGGAACGTAGTGTTAAGATCCTCATTTTTCCATTTTCTGCCTTCTTTCTGTGTTGAGTGGAGGTCGGAGGAACGCTACCTTTTTGTCTAACGCTTCCTTTTTGTCTTCTAACCACAATCGAACCCACAATCGTTTACTACTACCTAAATATAATTGCCATATTTTTTAGTAATATAGCAATTTGTTTAATTAATGAACTTTTATATTATCATCGCGTTTGCGTCCAGACACCGCGCCCGTAATTTCGCTTATTAAAATGTTTTATATCTAGTTAATTAGGTTAAAATATTGGAATAATAAAAAAATATTGAGGCAATATTATCTGAAATAGTCACAAGTAACGCGACGATTGTGGATTCAATCTGGTAAGTCAGAGTATGGTGTTGAGTTACGGCATTCACACTTACCGGCCGAGAATCGGGACACTAGTTTCCCCTGACTACCTTGCTTGCAATTTTTTAATGACGCAGCCAGGTCTATAAAAATAAACAAATTAGGTACTAATAACCAATTTTTTACTCTTTAAACACTAAAGAAAATAGGGAACAATACCCTAAGATACCATTACATAAAAGATACGAAAAAGTAACAATTTAAAATACCGAGGGTAGGACTAGCCAATGAATCAACAAGTAACGTAAGCGTTTTACAGAATCAATTACTTAACATAGCAGAACGTAATTAGAAAGCATTTTACATTGAGTTTTTATATAAATGACACTTCCAACGCAAAAATGGCTTAACTCTAATATTATAGTTATTTTTCTATATTTTTTTGATTGGGCAGTTTTTGATTGCATTCGTGATGGGTGTGGGTTCAAGTTCTAATCAGGGTTAATAATTATATTAAAATTATGCTATTGTCTACAAGTGGCCGCACGAGACAAAGTGACAATGACTTGCATCTCATAACAAGAAAATAGAGTTCACTGTATAATATTATAATTATTTTTCTATGTCTAAATTATCCAAATATAGCAGTGCTAACTACACAGAAACCGTCAAGGCACAGCGGCACAGCGTAGGATTGTAAATGTGACAATTGTGAGATTTAATTATTTTAATTTCTTTCCTCTATTAACAAGTGCGGCGTAGAGTTCCGGGATTCAATACAAAATGACAAAACTTCTTACACAACTGAGTGAGGAGTGGGGAGCGGGGTGTCTTAACACAGGTTTCCCTCTGTCTACCACGCTAAGTACAATGTCAATCAATGTAAAAAAAATATAACGTGGATACCTTGTAGTTCTACAACTTCTTTTCACAATTTATAAAACAAAACAATTTGTACAAAAAGCTATTGTTTATCTTAATTTTTTATTCAAATTTGACTTACACACCATTACTATTAACTGGTCAACGCTATCTTAATCCGGAACATCCTTCTTTTTTATGTATCACAAAACTCAAATTATATGCAAATTGTACAGCAAGTAGCGACCTAAGTACCCCACCTCAGGTCCACATTAAGTAAGGTACTTTGTACAGTTAGTTATACTCAACGTAAAAACTTATTCACAACATTTATAAATGAAGACTCAAGAGCGCCCTAGTTAGGGCTTCGTAGTATCGGACCGGGATCTCTTTTAGATATCAACACGTTTATTTGTGAGGCAGTTGTGACGCAGTGGCATGACGTCCGACTGTAATTGTGACGGTTGTGGATTTGATTTTCACTCAGGATAATGAAAAAAATATTTTAATTTCTTCGCTCTGATCACGAGGCAAACTGCGTCGTTGAGTTTCGTCACTCAACAATGCCTCAAGAATTCGTCAAAAAGTGGAGAACGGAAGTGTCTTAACACTAGGTTCCTAAGTTCCCTCTGCCAACCCTGCTATGTGCGGGATAGATGAAAAAAGAGAGCCGTTTGAAGCCGTCATGGTGCATGAAAGCGTCTGACTATAAACTTGGTGATTGGTGGTCTCGAAAACTAGGCTTAATGTGGTAAACGGAGTGTATCAACACTATTTTCTCTTCCAAATACAATAGACTCCTGAATATACATATACTACTTAGTTAAAAGACAAATCCAAGAAACAATACCAGTTTATCAAAACGTGAAACCCGATCATCAAATCACAATATATTCCCAACTCCGCCCGTTAATTAAAATTCTTCTTTGTTGCATTCAAATATATTTTAAGGAATTTATTGTAAAGTCTACCTTTTTGCGTTGTTGGTGGCGCGACCTAAGCCCTGACATCATTGCTAAATACCGATGCCGATAGATAACTGAACGAAATTTAAAATGGAAATCATTTAAATATTATCTAGAGCTACTTAATATTTACGATATTTTTACGTAACTTAACGCTGCGATGCAATATTTTAATATTCATTTTAGTTAATAAATGTTTATTCTTATAGTTAAAGTACTTCCCAGGTCTATTATGTGATATTAATTTCGCACTTTCTTACTGTTTTCCCACCACCTTAACTGATTTTTTTTTATTGATTGAAATATGGAATTAATAAAAAAAACTAAGTTGAGGCCGACGTGGCAGATTTTTTACCACCAATTAAGAGCAATTAATTAGCTTCACGGTATACCCTGTATACACCAGGGCATGTAAAAGATTCTAGTGTTAGGAGTTAAGACTCTCCCTTCCCTACTTTCCTTGTTGAGTGTCCGATCTCAACGCCGCGCTTCGTGGTTAATCAAGTATTTTAAAATAAATAATAAACAGTTATTTTAATCATCATGCTCTGGTATAAACTTTTGGTATTCTGAAAATACAACCTACATACAAATGTATATTGCCATCTTTATCGATTTAAAGGTTATTAAACGAAACGCATCTTTAATCAATGTAAAATTGAACGAGATGTTAATTGGTCGGTGAAATGTCGATTAAAATCGCTCTAAAGTTCTGATTGACCGCCCTAAAGTTGTACTTGTAAGCAGTGTAAGCTAAAACATGAAAGCTATAGCTTTTTTTGGTAAAAACGAAGTTTTATGTAAGGCTTAAATAAAGCTTTTTGTGTGCTAGACATATAAATACTGTAAAATTTACAGTTATATTTCTTTTCGAAACATTTTGCTTAAAATGCATATAGCAAAATAGACAGATAGAACCTAGTTTTAAGATTTTGCAACCAATTTGCAAAAATTGCATTTTACCACAGCGAAGAAATATATATCAAAATAGTTCATTCCCTCAAGTGGGAATCGATGCTACAGTTGTCTAGATTCTACTCACTCACTAATATAAAATGATTATTAAAGCATAGCTAATCTACAGGTGCACTCACGCCCCCGTTTCCCCGCCTCGAGGCAGGGCCACCCGGTGAATTTATGAAAATAACCTCGCGATATAATGTTTGGTCGCGTCTGTCAATCGAACAGGTGGCATTTCGGTCGATTAAGTGGATATATATATATATATATAGTATATAATTGATATACATGTAAGTATGTATTTGTCTTCACAGATTTTGCTGCATAGCAGTGTAAGCAGGGGAAACCTAGTATGCTCATTTACCACTTTCCGCCAAATCCCATATTGAGTGGCGGGACTCAACGCCGCACTTTGTCGCGCTTTGACCAGACCAAGGAAATGTAAATAACTCACTCCCCCTAATAGAAATTAAACTCACAAGCATCGCGTTTCCGGTAAGCCAGACCGCAATGTATGTAGGTATATGTAAGAGAAAATATGTTTTTGTATGTAATTTGTATAACGGTCACGGTTTGCTTTAATGGATGCTTGTAATTTGGTTACATTTACAAGGTTAGGCTCGCGACGTTTTTTTTTTGAGTTTTTGCAAAAATAACTTTTTAATTATTTTTTAAAATGTTGTATATATTTTTGGTATAATCAAGCAAAATGCAATTTTACATTTTAGAGTAAAATAACTAAAAACAAGTTCGATCAAAAAGTCGCTAGTAACAAAACATTGAATTCCACCACTCACCGCGCAATGTCTCGAAATTGAGGGGGAAATCGTGATACGGAGTGTTTCTACTCTATATTCTCAGATGCATGCGGGATACAGCGTGAAGCTTATAATCATTTTTAAATTAAAACAATAAATTTGACCATTTTCACCTTAGACTTTGCACAAATTGCATCAATCAAACATCTGCATAAAATGTTAATAATAAATTTGATGAGCGTAAATATTTTACGTAAAATTTTAGTTTTTCATAACATACTATAAAAACCGTGTAATAATTAAAAGAGAGTGATTTATTACAGTGAATGTGTAGCCAGATTTTTTTTTATTTTCTCATCTAATGAGGTAGGAAGTGAAGGTTGTAGGTTCGATCCCAGCTCCAGGAAACGACGCCTGTATAGATTACTAAAGTGCATGCTGCATGATTTGAGTATTATCATTTCTCGCTTTGGCGAGACAAAAGGAGGCTTTGAATTACACAATTCAAAGCCTCGTTTTGTCTCGCCAAAGCTTGGATGATTTCAAGTTTGGATGAAAAGTGTAAAATGGAATGTCTTGACACTAATTTTTGTTTAAAAAAAACATTTATACTGCTCAAAGTATTAGTAATCGAGTTCATGTAAAAATAGATTCCTGAATCGGAAAATCATCGTGTTCTTTATATTACCTACCCTACCTACTTACAACAGAGTTACTTACAAAGAAAAATATATAGTGATTTTTTTAAGTAAACCAACATTTTGATTCCCACTTGGGTGAATAAATTATTTTTATTTCCTTGCTCTGTTATCTAGACAAAGTGCGGCGCTGAGTTAGATCACTCCACACGAAATGTCTCAAAAAGTGCGCGAGGAATGAAATGTCTTAATACTAGATTTCCTTTGCCTACTCTGCTACACTACTAATAGAACCATTTTACGTTCATAAAATTTATTATTCTAAGACGTAATTTCAAAAATGAGTTTCTTTTTCCAGTAAGATAAATTGACTAATGCTATTATTTGCTTTGTATAAATTAGTTCACATAGAATATATTGCGTTGCAGTGCGTCGGTGTCGCGATATAAAGGTGCTATGATACCACTTTACCACTACCATTGGATCGAAATTCTAAAGTACATTTTTTTTTTCATTTTACAAGTGTATTTAAATTATATATATATTCGTAAATTTAAAAAAATATATTTGTATATTTTTATATATATATATATATTTTAAATAAATATGTACATAAATTTTGTAGATTTCTAGTCAATAGAACGAATTATTTTCATTTCTTCGCTGTGGTATGAAAACAAAGCGCGGGGCTGAGTTCCGCCATTTAACAAGCAAGAATTACACAAAACATGGGGAATGGAGTGTCTTAACTTACAGTTGGACTGTCTTGGCTACATCGTAAAGCTCAGAAGAATGTGAAAAAGACATATTATCAAAGAAAATATTACTATATTTCCTCGTACACATTGTAATTGTAAACGAGATCCGAACAAACATCTATTGAAAAATATTTGTACATTCTATAATTTTACATTCTATGACAGAATTTTAGGCAATGTTTATTGTAAAATTTAGGTATTATATCGGCTTATACAATTTACGCTAACCATCATAAAATAAAGGTTTGTGAGAATTTTTCGTTATTTTTTATTAAAAAATAACAGTGACGAGATTTTGAGTGTTGAGTGACGGAACTCAACACTGCACTTTCAACAGTCTACCGCTGCACCACTGCGCCACGACGACGCTCATCTAATACCAAATTACTAACTAACGAACTTACAAATCAAATTGAATATATTTAGTTCCAGTAGTAACGCTAGTATCGGCCGAGTTATATTTACTTGCAGGCGTGAGAGAAATAAAACACACCATCTACACGCGGCCGCACGTAGGTGTAGTGCGATGTAATTTTCTTAACTATCTATCTAAATTTCTTAGTATTTCGATAGTTTTTACTATGATATAGCATAGCTGATGGAGGCCGTCTGACTGTAAGCGATAAGCTAAAAAGAAGATATATAGGAGTATGTATGCAACGAATTAAGAGGTCCATTTTGAAAATATTGCGAATACAAATCAATAATAATCATTACAGAGGAGATAAATATTAATGTCGTACGCCGAGCGGAATTATGACAATTTTGACAATTACACGCTTAACAAGAAACTGGCCGTCGAGGGTGGCCGACGACTGCGTGTGAAAGAATGCTCTACCTATATTTTTTTCTTTTTATTTTACATTTCTTGTATCTTTACACATTTTTTGTATCTAGTGTTGGGACAATTTGTTCTTCATTTTCATACCATTTTTGTGTTAGGTAGCGAAACTTGGCGCCACACCTAAATGTAACGTTAAACCCATAAATATAACGTTATAGTCAGAAAATTAATCGGGCCCAGATAGTTCCGTGTCTTTCTGCCTTTTTTAAACTATTTTATACTACCATACATTTAATAAACATGCCAACTTAAATTCTTCTTTTTATTTATTCAATAAATACCTTGCTAATTTTAGAAAGATATGAAAGTATTTTATTAATTAAAACACACCGAAAATTAATTTGTTATTATATATTTAAATTAAATAAAATAAATAGATAGTAGGTAAACAAAATATAATACAAATAACCAAAAAAATCTACGATAAAAGAAATCTGCAATACATTATTTTTTATTATTTATAAAAAAATATTGACAAAACTAAAGTAGAGCATCCTACCGTCCGTATTGAATCCGCCGCCGCCTGCACTCGTATACATGCATAGGCACATACGTAGTCAATTCGCATCACATAATCATGTGCAGATATGCAATGAAGACATTACGTCGAGGATTTTTAGTTTACTGTTATCAGTCTGTATTAATTTGTTATGATAATAGCTAAGAACAACCCAATAAGAAACTTCACGACAACATTTGAAAATCAATGCAAAGTTAAAAAGTGGAATATGAAAAAATGATACGTAGTATTTACTATATTAAGACACTGGACTGTCTTGATGCTATACATAAATAGGCTAAAGCGTGATTCTAAAAAAAAAATATTACCCCGACTTCCAGTCGAATCCACTATCCTCCTTACTCTCCCCTCCTAACTACTCCAATGACATTTAAATACCGTCAAAAGGCCAATTGAAATAGTATAAACATAAAACTACGAACTAAACGGGAACAAAAGATAATAAAGCTATAAAATAAGCGTATTTCAGATCACCGAAGATAAGTTAATCCAAAACACCTGTAGAAGTTACCTTTCTTAGAAAAAATATACAAAAATTATATAATTTAATAGTATCTTAAGAAAAACATCTGTTCCCTTGTAAAGCAAAGTTTAAAAACAGAAAAATTCTCACACCTTTAATCACTTTCACGTGTCTAAATAGGAAAGTAAATAAAAGATTTTGCAATCTATTGTTTATTTGCTATGAAAGGTGTTAGCTTCATTTTGTTACTAAAGGAGTTTTTTTTTTGGTAGAACAAAATGTATTTCAATTAGTGGTAGTGATTAGTTTTATTGTTCGTTGTGATGATACACTACCATGAAACTTATCTACGCATGATACGGTCTGGTAGACCGAATAAATTTATATCATAAAGAAATGTCGCACCCGAATACAAAATATAAAAGATTCATTGACTTTTATCAATGTTTAAAATCGACGGAAAGCGGAGAACAAAGTGACTCATCACTAGGTCACTTATGACTATGTAAAATTCGGCAGACGTGTGAAAATAAAAAAAATATGGTGTGACTGACTAATGTTACACTAAACCAAGACATTGATGACTTAAAAATAGTTCAGAAAAGATAATTTGAACTTAACACTTTGGTCATAAAGTAAAAAATCGTTTAATCTAATTTTTAACTGAGAAGTTAAAAAAACATTCATTCATAGAAAATGATGAATGAAAGAAACAAGCTACCTGAGGCCTAGTTTGTAAGGGTGTCGTAAGAACGTATTTCCGGTTAAATTTTTGTTTTTTTATTATGTTTATTTGTTATCCGGATGTAAGGTAAATTGACTTGACCGTTAGGTGTGCTCATTAGAGATCTGCATTTAAAAACAGGTTATATATAAATTCTTTTTCATCCTTTTTTAGTGTCTCATTTTTTTATTATTATCTTGGCTAGATAATTTTATATTAATAGAAAATATGTTATATTATTTTATATATAAATTTAGATTTTAAAAATTATTGCGATGATACCCCTCGATGATAAAAACATATTTTTATGCCTAACAAATAAAAAAGCAAACAGGAAACAAAATCAAAAAATATTGATTTAAACCTAAGAAATTTAAAAAAGGCAGTACATTTAAAATAAATAATATCGGCATCCAACGCTATAATTTTAAATATTACATTAATATATTTAATTTCTACGGAACCTAACACTTACAAATATTTTCTGCGCTGACAAAGGATACTGTGGGAAACACTTGCAAATTGCATTGTACCTGTATGGGAACTATTCCGTTTTGAATGCCACCGAATTGTATAGAAAGTAGAATCGTATTTTAGTATGTTTATTATTGCAAATCTTCTTATTAACTACTATATAGTGCTAAGTAACTGCAAACAAATAGACAATAACAATAGATATTAATAATATATGTTCTCGCTTTTTTTAGATTCACGCTGTATCCCGCACCGAGCAGGACATAATGAACCTGAGAATCTAGTGTTAAGACACTCTGTTCCCATTAAAACACTTCCGTTGGTCCGTTCCGTCAAGGTTAGCTGGTAAAGAACGAATTGTGTGGTTTAGATCTTATTAAAGCTAATTAAACAGCATATTAGCTGCTCATTAAACCTAATACTAAATTAAGAGGCTTTGTCTCATTTATTTTTGGAACAATAAAATATGAACATTAGATTTTTATCTTTTTTCCCCTTTCTTTATTAAGTAAGAAATCATAAGGCTACGGCTCTACGCGCTACATTATACATACCGTAGACGGCTACGCGTGAAAGTACATCCGTGAAAACCTCAGCTACGTAATGTCTTACTATGAATCATTTGTAATACTCTAAAAGAAATTAATTGATATTAAATGTAGAGGCGCCGTTGCAGCGCATTTACAAAGTGTCGGAATAAAACGTATATATTTCTTCTTATGGTAGATGATTGGCTGTAATCTGAATATATAATGGTTGCTGGTTGGATTCCCATTCGAAACAGTGTGATAACATATGAAATGAAATTTAAAAAAGATCAGATATTGACGGGAAATATCCTTTAACCATTTTTGGTGTTATTTGATTAAAATTCTTCATTACTATTCAACACCTAAATTAAAAGTCTTAGCTTAGCTTAGCTATAAACCAGTTACTTACGTACCCTCAAGTTTTTGTGCCGCCAAGTATATCTGTAATTTATTACAAAATATATAAATATAATTATATGAAGATAAACTCATATTATTCTTTGTGTGATACCGAATTTTGAAATAATTAAATAATCAAAATGAAAAAAAAATAAGAATGACAGACACAGAGTTATATAGTAGCTTAGTTTTTTGTGAAAAGAAAACAATATTTTTAATTTCATTATTTTTCATAACGACTTCATAATTTTAATTTTCTGAATATTTACAGAAAACACGATTATAAGACATATAATACTTTTTAACCGACTTCTGTAAGAAAAGGAGGTTATCAATTCGACTGTATTTTTATAATATTACTTTGTCATTTATATAATTATAGTTACTTTCCATTTTCCATTAATTTAGTAAATCAACTACGGAAATAGCTATTATAAACATAAAAATTTTCGTCCGTCTTAGATATGAACGTAGTCATATTTTTTTTTATGTTAATGTATTATAAAATATAAGAAAGAAAAATAAGCTGTTCAAGTTAGTTGTTTAAACAATTATATTTAAATTTTAAAACAATTACTTTTTATTATAACTTATAGTTAGTTACTTAATACGTAACATATGTCATTAATTTTTATGATTTATAAATTAAATATACCTATATAATATTATACCTTTTAATATCATTAATATAAATTAAGATGGCACTTAAAAATACTAAAATGTTAGAAATACGTAATAAAGCGGAAAAAAAACTTTTATTAATTATCTGAAACATTTATTTTCGCATACAATACACAGAAAAGCGTTCGTTCTCACGTTCATTACATTGTTTAAATTACTCAGCGTCTCTATCATAGAGTTATCTCTAGATCTGAACTTGACTAATTTATCTCTTATAAACATTATTTTAGTTCAAACACGTCAATCATGAACAATAATTAATTGACAAGAAAATGTAGATACATAATTTAAAAACGATTTTAAGAGTTCGTAGGTCAAAAACCGTTCATATACTTTTATAAAGATATAATGCTGCAAAAGACAACATTTTACCATAAATATTTTTTAATGTTTTAATTATAAATAATATTTGTCCATTCAATAAAAAAAAACATATTATACTGTATTATATAGAATATATACTTTTTTCTATAATAACTATTATAAGCTCTACATACTTATCAATTATGGTAACTCTAATAAAAGTAAGAGAAAGGGGTCACTCGACGTACGGCAGAGGTGCGTAAGGGCGCGTGGTGCGCGTGGCCGCGTGGGGGCGTGGGGGCGTGGGGCGCGTGGGCAGTCGCGCGCCGGCTGTCGACGCGCGAGGGTCGCGAGCGGGAGGCGTCGAGCGAGCGAGCGCTGCGATGGCGCTATGAGGACGTGCGGGCGCGCGGCGTGCTGCTGGGCCCTGCTGTGCCTCGCCGCGAGCCTGGCGGAGCCGCGCCGACTCTACTGCGAGCGGGCGGACGTCGCCTGGCGCGCCTACCGCGCCCCCGCCGCTTTCGAGGCGCGCGTGCAGTCCGTGGCGCGCGGCGCCGCCACCGTGCGCGTGCAGCGCGTGCTGCGCCGCCAGGGCCGCTGGCCCACCGAGCGCGACGTGGTACGCCTCAAGCTGCCGCCGCCGACCGAGGCGGAGTGCTCGGGCCGCTTCGAAGTGCCGCTGCAGAACCACAGGAACTATATCGTGTTCGCGGAGAGGAAGGGCCACGCCGCCGTGGCTCTCGGCCCGCCGCTGAGGCGGACCGGCAAGTTGATCCGGAGGATCCGCGCGGTCTACAGGCCCGGATACAGTGAGTGTTTAGTGTTTAGTAAGTGCATGGACCCGCGACACCCACCTTCGGATTTGCATGAAACCGAGCCGACACGTTAATTTTAGAACCCGCGGCAGCGCGAGATGTACAGCCCGACTCGTAAGCGCACGCCGCACAATGCATAACATATCATTATAGCTAAAGACACCTATAAATTTTACTGCTAACGAATACGCGATGGCAGGTGTATCGTACGAACAAGTGGCTATTACGAATCCATTTTAGGTGCACTAGCGTGGCCACTGTAGCATGACATACCCACTAAATACACACTTTGCTCGATCTTATTTATGCACCCTTCATAAGCGGTCACACACATTAAAGGAACTACGACACGGTACACCATGTAGAGAGAGATACACCTACACTTTTATTTAGCTAAGAAAACTCACTATTTACACGAAATTGAGCACGTGCTCCCAAAACTGTGATAGAATTAGATTATGTTTGAATTCATCTTATAAAAAGTTCACACTTAACATTTTATACAACTATCGGCAGTAGAGTCGTCATGTGTTTAAATTACCCATATTAAAACCAACACCAAGAAATAAACTGTAAAAAGATACATTTTAAAGTAAAAAAATTTACCGTAAGGTCACAAGTTTCAAAGAAATTAATTGAGAAGAGATATCCAGAATAAATTAGCAGAATACCTCGTGCCAAAATTGTTATGTGAGCAAAAAAATTTAACTGTTGAGTTATTACTGCGTGTTTAATTGTCGAGCGTTTAATTTTATTTTGATTACCAACACAGTTTTTTGGTAATAAGTGTTATTGCATTCCGAATACCGCATACGTCTTAAATAATTCAACAATACGCCTAGTACAGATGAATACGTAATTGTAAATTTTACTTTCTCGACTCTACTTATTTTATTGTACATAATTATAAATTATTTAATAATTTGTACTCTAAATTTTATATTTTTCCACGACCAGATTTAATCTAATTAATTTAATCCATTCATGGAAAAGCTTAAAAAAAATAAACAAAACATTTTTTTCCAATAAAAAAAAAGTCAGTAAAAGTAAACAAACCTAACAAACAATAAACGACGAATCAATAGAAAACCAACACGATCCGGAAATGACGGAACAAGTGTTCAAAAAAACTACACTCAAAGCAAAGTTGACGTAAGAGAGCGTTACGCTACATTTGACAGACGGGCACCGACACGTCTGAACTGGAGCACGTCGTGACGTCGCCGCCGACTAGCCTGCGCTAAACGAATTAAACGATACTAATATGTTACTATTATATAAATATAACACAGAAACAGATCTTTGGTTTTCGTGAAATATAATAGAAAACATCAACGTACACGATTATTATTTTTATATTGGTAATTGAAATATACGCGCAGATTTGCCCATATCTATCTCATATCTCACATACCCACAGCATACACATTTGAATTTCAATTTATTCGCTCTATATCAAGTTACAGGTAGCTAAACCATTCTATAATGATCTATCAATGTAAAATATTATATTGTAATTGAATAAAATATACCCTACACCCTTTAATACCCTTTCGCAATAATCATAGGGAATGATCGTAAAGCTACATAAACATATACTCGTAGTCATACTGGCGCAAATATTCCCTCGGGGAAAGAAAAAATTTAAATATTTCATTTCCTCGAGTGATTATAGTTGTATCAGCATCTTTAAATGTTTTTGTAGATTTACTGTCATTCACTATTCCCTCGTTCTGGAAAGGGGGAAAAGTGCGACATTGGATTCGCCACTCAACACACACCTTCAAAATACGGCAGACAGTTGGGAACTGAGTGTAGGTGTACCTTAACATTAGGTTTCCAGGTGCTTTCTGCTTTCTGAAGCTTATATTAGACTAAATATTCTTCAAGATCAGTTTATTATTGTAACCTGCTCTTTTAAGTTTAATTACCAAAGCAACCATCTTTGGAGTGGCGCTTCGTATGTTTACGTTGAGCGTTCGCTTGTTCAAAATGTTTATCTATCTGGTTGTTATCCGTCGTTTTTCCTTTGTTAATGTTTTCACTCATATTATTGGCTTGTAAATCTGTCTCGATATGACCTATAAGTTTTGTTGCTTTTACTCGAAAATATTCTACACCATTCGTAATGTCGATTAATGAATTATGTTCGTTTTAATATAATTCATTTATCGAAATTACATCTCACCATCTAAATTATATTGTTGGTCCTATGTCTTTAACTTTTAATTACACTGGAATAATGTTATTTTCTTCTAGTACGAATTTAAAATTGCTTAGATGAGTAATATAAGAAGAATTCACAACATTTCCATCTTGTTCTCTCATTTTTTTGATCAGTTTAGATTAGGTGAGTTTCCAACTTGAGGCATTCCAATCAAAACAAACGATGGAACTATTTTAGTTGCTCATAAAAATGTAATCGCTCATTGATTTCTATTTTGTCTGTTTGTTTTTACAACACTTTCCTATAAACATTATTAGATGTGTTTATGATATGATAAAACTTTTCTGCATTGTTGTCTGTCTGTCACAAACGGCTCGTCAAGTGGCATTTAATACGAGTCAACAAACTTTGGTATTACTAATTCACGGATTAGTCATCATACTGATTTATATAATAGAAAAAACTTTGCATTGAATTTTGATCATCTTGATACTATTTTACTGATGTTGTGCTACAATTACTAATGTCGTACTCGAATGTTCTAATATTTATGTTAATTTTCAAGGTAACGGTATTTAAGTGTCCATGTTTGCATATAATGTGGGATTTGTAAGTAATAGTCCTAAATGAACTACATATATTGATTGACTAAGTCGGTTTAATCCTTTCACGTTGAGGTTTCTATTGAAGAACAATTGGGATTTGCCTGATTGAACACAATGCTTATACTTGGAATATCTATATTTATAACATAAACATTTTTATGTCAATGTATTTCGCTACTCAAAACGCACGTATCTATTTAAGCTACTAAAGACTTTTCATGACTTTCTTGGGCACAGCGTGATTTAATTATGGGTTCTTTATTTGCATGCAATATTGTCTTAATCTTATAAAGACTGTACAATACGCTATATTTTTTTCTGATTAAACATAAAGACTTTTTTTTACCAGATTGTACGTAACGTATTATATCGTCTATCTGATAATGCATTATGTTATTATAATAAATTTAAATACAAATATTATAAATACCTGGCACTAACCTCTTATTTAATTTTTATAAGAAAATTAAAGATAACTATTACTTTTTATTAATAATTTATTTTTCAAATTATATTGCGGTTATTTTATAAATTAAGTTATATAATTAAGTTTTTTCCACAATTAGCATGCAACTCTCCAATAATGGCCATATAAAAATAAGCACAGTAGTTTTAGTCGTTCATTATATTGTCCATAGGTGCGTCCGACCTTCATTTGAGAAGTTACACGGCGTCTTATTAAAAGCTTTTATTTCATAATGGCGGCGTTACGGGTTGCCGACTAACCATTATTCTGTTTACGCTCTGACGACTTTACTGTCCTATTACAAATACTCACGTACGTTATATTTTATAACACCATTACAGCGCTGTTGGGAAGTGTAGTCATGGTCATACTACAGGGATAATTGCAGGTTCAATACTTATATTTTTATTTAGCTTCACGCTGTATCTCGCATACAGAAAGGCAGGCGGAAGAAAAATTAACTTGCGTTTTGCCTCGTTACCAGACAGATAAAATGAAAATATTAAATATTTCATTCCCCCGAATAGGATTTGATCTCACAAGTGCATTTACAACCACATGCTTGTGACCCTGCGCCATAATGAAGAGGTTCATCTAACGTCCTCTATTATTTATTTTAATTTGTTTAACTTTTTTTGTATCCTAAGTTCAGTTAAAACGAGCAGTATTCTATAAAAGCTACAAGTATAACCAATGGTGCGACATCGATGGCTGGACCAGAACAATAGACGTGACGTCCTTGTAGGTAACGCGTGCATCCGCACATGGTCGCGATTCATTGATTCCGTTAATTATATTACCTTTTATACACTAATTTGTATTGGCCGTCGATCGAAATGCTACATTTTGGATATTTATATAGTTGTGATGAATTTGAGTTTGTTATTGATAGTTACTTGTAGTTAAAATAACAGTTTATATACTTTTGACTCTAAAATTTAGAGAAATTTAAAATGTTAATGAAAAGCAAAGGCCGTCGTGGCTCAACGGTAGTAGTGCTAGTATTTGTCTAGCGCCTAGACAAAAGATAAAAATTCAAAGTTAGTAAAAATATGCTTCGAAAAATCTTAGTTGCATCTAATTTCCAAATCAGTTCAGCTGTTCCCAAGATCAACTTAAATTAACAGACATACATATTATATTGCGTTATAAAAAACACAACATTATATATTTTTATTTTTTATATAGGTAGTTAATTTTAGTATTCCCATATATTCGCCGAATGAAATTCTCTAGTGACACTAACGTGAGGTTGGTATTTTACCCGGATTAGAACGCAGACATTTGAAAATAACTGTATATCACATATTTTATATTTCAAATTAAAATACTGAAGGAAAAATATTCTAGTAGACGAGTAGACACGTACAACATTGTCTTTAGTTACTGCGATAGCCTTAGCGTTAACAGTAAACTCTAAAGAAACCCTAAAGAAACTCTAAAGAAAATCCTTAAAATTTAACTCCAAATTTTATAGTAGATACTATATCGGCCTAAGTGTAACCGTTTTGGACAAAAAAAAATAATCTTTTTTTTAAACAGTCTGTCGGATTTGGTTTTTACAAAATTTGTATTTATATATGTTATATATTTGTTACAGGAGTTCTAATAATTATAGCCCTCACCTCTATCTTTCATTTAAAAAAATATTGGATATTAAAATACCATATTGATATACTTTATTCCATATTAAAATTTAAGTTAATAAAATAGATTTACGCTATAGATTATCGCCGTCTTATGAGAATTAATTTCATAATAATATATTAACTTAAGAACTAATATTCAATTTTCAAATATATCTTTATAAAAAAAATTGTAATTTGTATAAAAAACAATCCATTTTTAAATACATTGGCATCTTTTGATGTAAGAAAACTTTTATTTTATATTTTCTCATTGAAATATCAAAAAAAGACCACTTAACACCCAGACGTGATAGCGTGTAAATATTTTATCACCACGCGGTTTCCTAAGCCTTGTCTGATTCTATAAATACCACTTTGAATCACTACAGTATATCCGCGCGTCTACATTATACTATGCAGTTAGTTTTTTGAAATTTGTTATTCTGCCAAATATTTTACGGAAATAATGTGTCTGTGCATTTGATCGTATTCATTTCGCCTGAGTGTCTAGTTTGAGGCTATCGTGGCGCACACGACATGTTGTGAGTACGATTCCCACTCGAGGCAATTAAATATTTAATATTTTCATTTCTCTGCTCTGACGTTGAGCACGCAATGCCCCCAGAATTCGGCCGGGAAGTGGGGAGCAGAGGGTCTTAGCACTAGGTTCCCTGTGCCTGAAAAGAAATTCAAACAAGCCACTCGTGGCGCAGTGTCATACATAAGTCTTACTTATTTTTATAGAAACGGACAAACCTGCGTGTAAAAGTTAGTGTATTATATTAACTAATCAATAAAACAGCCACATTTAATTAAATTAAACTTTCCAAAATAAAAGTAAATATCAAGAAATAAACAGAGATAACACAAGGAAATAACTTGCAAAATACCGTGTGAAAGACTTACTTCATTATAATATGAGTATGGGGCTATGGTGTATAGTGGTAGTATGGGACATGGGTGGCCACTAATGTCGGCCTACCGCGCGCATAACGGCCTAACCGTGATATCGATTTATTGATATTTATCATCTTTTTTACTCAACTTTACGTTAAATATAGTGAAATGAGTTAATTTATTATGTTTACTTTGTATACTCGTTATGTACAGCGGGTTTGCTTGACCAATGTATCATTTGATATATTTTTATCTATACAAGTATCTAGTTATGAAATTAGGCACCAAAAACAAAGTGTAGTGACTTAACACTAGATAACTTCAGCCTCCCCTACTGTGCTCCTGTCGCATGCTATAATAAATGCAATGGTTACTGGTCCGAACTTAGTTAGATGTTATTAAAGTGAAGCACAAACAGCGTTGACCGTTGTACGTAATTCCGTTATCCAACTATATCATATGCATAATTTCTTAACAAATTAATTAACGAAGAAGATGTAACTTAAATTTTTTATCTGGTATTAGGTATTCCAAGTAAAAATGCAATTTTATAAGATATTTTTTATATTTATCTTATAATCAATACCACTATCACTTTACCTTTAAACAGTTTCTCATAAATGCATATTTAAATATTATTATACTCATTAAAAAAACTTCTTATGTGAAAAAACTAACATGAAATTATAAGATACTAGCGGCCCGTCCGCGGCTTCGCCTGCGTGAACTACGTTATTATTAATTTCTGTCTCCATGAGTACCTACGTCGTATTAGTGACGTACATGCAAAATTTGAGATTCCTAGCACATGTAGTTTCTTAGATTTCGTGATGAGTGAGTGATCTTTCGATTTTATATATATAGATAAGCTATTCGTATTTTTTATGGGAGAGTAAAGAGTGTTAAAGCAACAACCCCTTTAAGAAAATTCTTAGCTTTATTTCGTAGATGGAGATAACTTAGCCCGATGCAAAACACGTGCGTGCGGGGCTCACAACAACTCAACGCCGCTCTTTAAGCAATTATAAATTTAAGAAGTCAAAAATTATAATTGTTTTAATGAAAGCAAATGATAACCTGCGTTCATACATTGCGTAACAGTTGACCGGGACTTCATATCAAGCTTCGGCAGAATACTGTAAATGTCGAGGACATTATTATAAGTTATAGAAGGTAGCGTTTAAATGAGAAGTTACTTTATTAAAAAAGTATCACTAAAACTCTTTATATTCTTCATATTTTCTTTGTATTATATCTGTATTAGTCATAGTATTCAAATTATATAAATTATCTTTTCACAAGGTTCTATACGTTTGTATTTTGAAACATTAGATTATTTAATTTGCTACTAAACTGTGAAGTCAAGCTGCGTCATTGGACCTATTTTTTATATAATTTAATTTTAGTGGTTTTTATATATATACCTTTTAAACATAGTAAACAAAGATTTTTAGAAATATTTTTTAGCTAAGCTCTGTCCGCATATAAAAGTGTAAACTGAGGGAACCTCGTGGTAAGACAATCCATCCTCCGGTGTCCTCTGGCTTATTTTTTAATATTGTGTGTTAAGTGGTGGAACTCCGCCGAACGCCGCGCTTCTTCTCAGAGCGAAAAAATTAAAATGAATCATTCCACCAAGCGGGAATCGCACACATAACCGTCGTAGGTATTTACACTCTGACATTGTGCCGCTGCGCCATAACGACCTCATCAGACATTACTATTATTAGCTTTATACTTACGCCAGCCTCAAATCACCCAATTCATATGACATTTAGAATTAATTGGTAGGCGCGGTCGCGTAAGTGAAAATGACCGAACGTTATATTTAAAGAAAGTACCGCAAATTTGGGATTACCTTCAATTTGACTAAAGGTCGTCGCGTGATATATTATCGATATACATCAAGGACATGCCGACTTAAAATATTTCGTAATAATTAATATAATATATATATCGAAATCACCGTTGTAAGTGTCATAATTACTTACTTACGGATGAAATCTTAGTGAATTCTTTAAACTGCTTTTCCTGTGTCCAGAAGTCCTAGTTTTGAATTTTAATCGATAAATATTTTATGTTTGTGACATAATAACTCCTAAGCTTCATAGTTTGGTACATAAATATGATACACTAGCCAAAGATATCCATGTTATTTCTATAAACGAATGTAACATAGAGAACGGCGTTGTTTGTCACTTGGTTTTCTCTAATATATCCAGTAAATAAAAGTATATAGATTAAAATACATATCTATATTTATATATTTCAGTTACCATGACATTTTCCTGTATCTTTTACTCATAAAATGTGTACATATATTTTTAATTAGTTATAGACCATAACTTTGTTTGTTACGAATTTAAAATATAAAATGAAAAAATATCTTTAATATTTTCATTTCCTCGCTCTATTGACGTCGTCGACGAAAAAACGGCGTTAAGTTCTGCCTCTCGCAGTGCCTCCAGAATTCTCAGAAAATTGGGAAACGGAAGTGTCTAAATGAGAACTGAATGTCTTAACAATAGGTTCCAAGATTCCCTCTGCCTACTCTGCGATACAGTAAATCACAGTTAGAATGTACTGATATTTAAACATTTTATAAAGTATCTATACCGTAATATTATATCTATACTAAAATAATATAACGCTCTCTTCATATTCACGACATCCAATGTACTTAGTTTTAAAGTAAAATTTTTATGTTTGTATGAATTACCAAGTATTGCTAGTCCACCGTAGATAGAACCAAATTAAATCAATACATACAGGACTGTTATAGGCCAAAAAGGTGTAAACGGTATATTGTTTTATTTAGAGATTGTTGTTTTTACAGCTCGAATGTTAAAATAATATTTGTCTCAATTTTGCCAAGTATATATAGTATTCTTTTTATTTATAAAATCCGTTTTTATAGTGCAATGCCACAGTGTGGCACGATAATTGAGGCTATGAATTCAATTAACTATTCGTCCTGAAATGATTATGTTCCTTTAATCTATCGCAACAACCCAGAGTCTGACTGTAAGCGCGACGGTTATGGGTTCTATTCCCATTCACAAGCAAAAGCGGGATTGAGTTACGCTACTAAACATACTGTTTCAAAAATTGTGCGGAGTGTAAGGAAAAGAGTGAGTTTCTATCAGTTATGTCATTTTGCTTCCACATCTCTACGTACATATAGCATGCGTACCTCGCCGCACGTCGCATAGATCGACACTGATCGGTCCGAATGGCGCCTTACCATAAGTGGCGATGATGTTTTTATATGATTCGAAAATTAATGTCATTACGACTGTATGATCGATGCCGTCTTGCCGACTTTACTCAAGTTTAGTTTAGTTATCCTCTATATTGAATTTAATTTGAGTTTACGTTCTTATCTTCGAGGGAAAGTGTTTATATACGAAAGTTAGCTGCGTATATTAATATAATATTTTGGAAATAAATAAATATAATATATTTTCAATTGAAATAATGGAAATAAACAATACATTTAACAAGAGAAGAGAAGTTAAAAAGTATCATCAATCACAAAGGTTTACCGCGTACTTAGAGCCTACAATTGCGGTTTAAGAAGAGTTCCCTTCCCTATTCTGTTCTCTCTTCACATATTATTTATCGTAAATATACTGCACATACATAGACAACACGAGCCTATGAAACATTCTGATGCTAAGATGTTTCGAATACCGTCTTCTCCTTAAACCGTTTTTATAATTATAACATTCGTTACGTAACGCCAGTGGCCTAAGCTGAAATATTATTTTCAGAGTTCAGAGACCGGCGTTGAAGACCAAGGATTATCAATCTTACTGCTTAAATTATAAGGTCTTTTTTTGTTTGATAATTTTATTGTTTCTTAACACCTTTTGGTGTATAGAAGCCACGTGTCACATATCACTCGGCGCGACGCTTCCTTTGGACAATATTAAAGAAAAAAGTTTGGTAGCACGTTTCGTATTTAAGCGATTTTAATACGTAATATAAATATGAGGGTATACCTTTTTGAGGTTAGAGCTTTTAGCTGGAATACGTAGGTGTTCTTTGAACATTTATGTTTTATGCGATTTTGCTAGAAAAAATGATTTAGAGGCCATCGTAGCGCAGAGGCACAAGCGTGTGGCTTCGATTCCTTCTCGGGGGAATATTTAATGTTTTCATTTTCTAGCACTGTTCAGTTCAGCACTGAACACGCAACATCTAACTAGAATTCGGCGGAAAGTGGGTAACGATAGTCCATTTACGAAGGAATGCCATTAGACTGAATAAACCTGGTTATTGGTTCAGGAACAAAAAGCTACTTTAAATATAATCATGTCCACAAGTTGTGCTGAGTTGTGCTGTATTCGAACCTACATCTATTCGTGAACAGTGACTGTCCCACTGCACCACAGAGGCCTATAATATGGTAGACCGTAAATCATAATTAAATGTTTCTCATTATCATACTCACTTCCGTAGATGAAACTGGGACATCGACATTGCGCTAATATACATTTGTAACTAATTAATTATTAGACGCCATTGTGGCCCAGTGGCACTGCTTGTTGATTGTAAAGGCGATAATTGGGGGTTTGACTCTCAGTCGGGTACTTTACAAAGAATACCCACATACATATCTGTACATGTACTTTGTAAATCTTATAAAACTTTGTAGTACGCAACCTAAAAACGATTGATCAACAAACTATTATTAATTTAAAATTAAATAAACTTTATATAATCACAAATAGAGTTTAAATTAAATTGTCATAGAGTTAGGTATGTTACTAACGGCTTGGAACAGAATATAAGGCTCACGGGTCGATATAAAAACAGGTGGTTACCATATAAGTGTATAGTGATTATTGAGCCGTAAGAGGACATCGGGCTTAGGTCCAGGGTTTAAAGCCAAGGGCGAAGTGTGCCTTTATGTTGTTTGTTTCAAAGGTAGTTTATATTATCGTTTATAGGTAGGTAGGCTATAATTCATATATCTATATAAGATTTTTTTTAACTTACTTGTTAAGAGTAAATATCGTTTTTTATATTGTTATAATGTACAAAGGTGATTCATTCTCCAGATATGGAATCGAACCCACTACTCTGGCGTTTACAGTCACAACTTTGTGCTCCTTGCGCCACGACTGGCCTCGTAAATATATGAAATATATCCGTATATACATGATCAGTATGCACAAAAGATTATTTGTCACAAAAAAATGGATAATAACTAAAAAAAGATATAAATATTGCATTTAAGGCCACCAATTGCCTCAAATGGATAAATTGGTTTGTCGTTGCCCAATTACCAATATTGTTTCGAATTAATCGACTTTACTAACTAAAGACTTAACGATCTAGAAAACTGGAATTCCAAAAACAAAATCGATTTTAATGTACTGTACATCATATGGAAGAAAATGTTTCACGATTAATCGTAACTAATAAAAAAGATAGTCTCATGTATTTAAGTCTACTTAGTAAAAAACATTTTCACATAATAAGAAATTAGTGAAATATTTCTATACATCTGAAATGGAAATAATCATAATATTATATCATAGTGTGAGAAAATTTACTTCAATAAAGTGAGTAAGAACATTCCTTTACCTTATTTATATACGTCATTGTGGAGTTGTTAGGCGTCCTTTGTTTGGATTATTGAATTTATAGTATTTATTACCATGTGAACAGTTTTGATCTGTTGTCTCTGTTGTAAAATGTGTCATTATATGCGATGGAGGTTCGATTGGAAGCCCTAGTGGAGTAGTCAGAGAGAATTGGGCGCCAAGCGCTACAGTCTTTGCATTCCGCCTAGTCCACCTCACCATACGTCATCAATCTGTTCATACATTCCCCCCCGGGGGTCCTGCTCTTTACCTTCCTGCAGGATTAAGGTATCTATACGGTATTTTCGAAAGTCAACCGAGGTCTCCACAACTCCTCTTACCACTCACTCTTGCTTTATAAATCTTTCTTGCTAATGTTTCGTCACTGATTTTATCAACACAAAATATATTTTTTTATTTTCGAACCAGTTGTTATTGAGATTAGTGCGTCCAATGGGACATACTCTTAAGCCTTACAAGATTAGGATAAATAAGACAAAGGATATCATAAAAACATTATAGGTTTAGTCATATATTAAGCAACGGTAGATGCACAAGTTAGTGTGAGATGGAGACATTAAACCTACTCGTATACTTACATATGCGTAAGTCCCCTAGTTTCATTGGCACTCACGTCACATAGCCTGGTCATCACCTAATATGTCAATCTGACCTCGACCGTGCTAAACCAGAGGCGCTGAATATACGGGTTGCTTGATAAAAATTATCAAATATTACCTTTTTGATAATTATTAATAAAATAGTATCAGAAATTATTAATAAATTTCTGATACTATTGTGGAATAAAGAGACCAGCCATCATCTTAAGGTTATCGTTTTTTTAAGAGACCATTGTGAGATCAAATCTTACTCACTCTAAATATGTATGGTCATATTAGCTTCAAATACGTTTGACAAATAATATCCCTCAACATACTATTATTGTTTTATTAATGCATTTTAAGCTACTCCCTTCCTCATTTCCTAACTTTTTTTAAATTTATGAATTATATTTAGTTTCGGCCCGTGCATGGTCAAGAACATATAACTATGACACTTGTGAAAAATAACACATTCCAACAGCCTATTTAGCTTCACGCTTTGTTCTGGAGATATAACGTATTGAGTGGCGCAACTCAACGCCGCATTTTATCCACCATAGTGAGGAAACAAAAATATTTCATATTTCATTTTTTTCAGTGGGAATCGTGAACTCACACGCTTATGCCCCTGCGCCAGGACAGGTCTCAGTTTTATAATATTAAATATACCAGTAAAGATTGACAACACCTGACTATGTATGGTTTAAGTAAGAAACTGACACCTCTAAAAAGCCGTTCTTCTCCTTAACTCATAAATATGTATAATATTTTGCGTGAACAAGTAGAGCTCCATAATATGTTTTTTTACGAAAGAAAGTGTGTTTCTGAAAATTTAATTTTTATGTCACTTTACCTTAATAGTTTTTTTTTATTTCACACTGTATCCAGCATGTATAGGGGAGTAAGTAGAGAAGGACTTATACTAGGATTTTTTATACTAGACACTACGTTAGCCTATATCGGGGACTATGGGCTGAATTATTGAGACATTATCCACCGAGTGGATTATCACCACTTAATTTCTCTTAGGGTCACTTAGGGTAGGTACCTCTAGCGAAAAAAAACGTGATGCTGGGTTTTACTTTTTTATAGTGTATCAGGATATTAGACATTTCTATGTTACTTAAATATTTGTCGTGAATATTCAATAATTAAGAAACATTTAAGATGACTGACTTACATTTCAAACCAACGCTGACCTTTTTCTTTGATCTGACCTAAATTAAACGGCATTTACGTGTAATTACTAACTACTTTGCACTCTAGGCCCTCAAGTGTGTTGACATTCTTCGCGTACATTAGGTCAGATATTCGATATTCGAACTTAATACTTTTTTAGGCAAAGGGAAATTGGGAACCTAGTGTTTCTTACATGACTTTCCGCTGAGTTCTCATTATACCTACAACGTGGTCGGAGTCGAATGTGGTTTTAACTTATTCGGCCAAATATCGGTAAATTCAATTCCTATTCATTTGTGACAAATATTATAATCATACTATAATATGAAATCACCATAATGACTTAAGCCGTGATAGGACATTTAATTGTAAATGGTTCAAATATGTTGTTTATGTTATTATTTTTATTATAAATAGATTCTTAGCTAAGAATTTTATATTATAAAATAGTAATTTTAAATTATTTAAAAAAATAACTTATATAATATGTTAAAAAAAGCAATTCTATATACTTTTTATAATAATTTAATGCATATGTAATAATTTATTATTATTTATTTTAATACGTCAATGGTCAGTTTATAAAAATAATACTATATAAAACAATAGTAAAATTATTGCAAGTTTTTATAGCTTCACCTTTTATAGTATGTATACATTTTATATTATAATTTTGCTATATTATAAATACATATAATTTAAATAACTAAAAACATGTTTTTATTTACTGCATTAAAAAGCCGAAAATACAGAAAACATTATTAAAACGAATATAATTAGCACAAACTCGATATGCTTACTAGCAGGCAGTCTAGTCTAGCAAGGTTCCGTCAGCCGAATCTGAAGTGCGTGGAATTCAGATGATTAAATTTCCGAACGATATATGATTTCCACTAAACGTCAATTATTTGTACCTCCGCGCTCTGGTAATAAAGCAAAACGCAGCGTTGAGCTCCGCCACTAAACACGAAATGTTTCGAAAGTTCATTGAAAAGTAGGGATCGAAGTATCTAGCTCTAGGTTAGGAATGTATAAAATAATATAATTAAAGCCTATCTTAGTAATGACAAAATAACAATCGGCTTAATATCGCAACTTGTTATATCTAATTTCACTGCAGCTTCCTGTCTAAGGCTAGACTAAACACAGCTTTGTCTTTATGGTAAACAACGTTTCATCCATACCGAGAAATTTATGTGTGTACGTATGTATGTCTATGTTCATATTAAGAACTAAAATTCTTGTAAATTTATCTATATATATAGTGAATCTTGGTATGAAGACAGTCCTTTCTCCAATTTCCCTCGAATGTTTAAGAGATTGCCTAAAAGATGAGAGGAACTCTTGTCTACCACATCGGAGAAATTGAACCGAACCATTCTTCATTTTCCGCCGAATTCTTGAGGCATTGCGTTTTGTGCGGCGGAACACAACGACGTGCTTCGCCTCATTGCTATAGCGAGACCATTAAATAATTCATTCCCCTGATTGAGAATCGAATGCATAACCGTTGTATATTGACATACATTTACCCTGTATTGATCTTAGCTTTTCGCGTCAATTTTGCATGCTAATAATATACTGAAAAGACTGCGAATTTAAATTTAAGAATAATTAATAAAAGTATAACCAAAATAGAAATTTAATATTGTTGAAAGCTAAATGCTACCAATATCGTAATGGCGTTATACCTAAATCTTAACGTTATTGGGATGTCTTATTATGCAAAGATTGTCTGTTCAACTCCCATTTGGAGTTTTCTTTATTTAAAAAATTATAGGTATTCATGTTTTTAATGTCTTCATTATGGAAAGTGGGAGATCCCAGATTGCTTCTGCATACCCTGATATGTACGGGATATAGCATGAAGCTAATAATAAAGAAGTCTTATTTATGGCAAAGGTAAAGCGCGGCGTTGAGTTCTGCCACTCAACACGCAATGAGTCCGGAATTTGGGAGAAAGTGGGGAACGGAGTGTCTTAACACTAGGTTCCCTCTGCCTACCCTGCTGTGTGCGGGATATAGCGTGAAGCACGGAAATATCTTAATCTAGACGATGATAAGAGCTTCAATCTTCGCTAAGAGGAATATTATATTCTAAAATATTCTCTAAAAGAGAAAAAGTGATATAACTCTAAATTCTTTTCTCATTTTACGACGCTAGTGATGCGAAAATCTAATTACAATGATAGCAACATAATACAGAGTGTTCTGCACACTACATCATATAAACACACGGGTCAACGTATTGTTTGCGAATACCGAGAATTTCGCGCGGATCTATCGCACAAATATACTTTCATGTGATCATCAAGGTAACTCACGTGTCACATCTAAATATTGTTATAAGTATCTCTCTGCTTTTTTATGGGGAACGAGTAGTAATAAGACACTTCTCCGTCTCCGTCTTAGTATTCTACCCATTTAGTGGCATTCTGTATGGATGACGGAATTGGTTTTATTATATCAAAGACACGATTAAAGTTTGCGCAGGTATACATTTCCCTTATGAGGTTCAAACTCATCAGCATCGGGTACGCAACCACTGTACGTACTACGATAGCGTGCCAAGGTCAATTTAGAAGCAATGTGAGTTTCATCTTAAAATGTACTACGGAATTTTCTCCTATACTTCATAGTATTATATAGTATAGCATAGTATTCTAAACATAATTTGTTTATTTCCCCAGTACACAGAATGTTGGCGCCATTGTGCGCTGTTTCTGAGAATATAAAATACTATATATATAATATTTTAATTATAATATACATAATTTCAATATCATTTATACCTAATAAGTAATAATTTACAAGGAACAAAAATTGTATTTATTTTTAAATATTTTATCAAATGGTTAATGTTAGTCGTTAATTTGGTCGTTGGTAATTTATTAATTTCATGTATAAAAATTATTTCACTGTTGCTTTTATATTGTAGCCTTTTACCTTCATTTCAAAAATTTTTCATGTATTTTTTGTTAGCCACCTAGTTAATACCACATCTATAGTAACTTACCGATTAAAGTAATCTGTACAATTTGATATTTTTATTGTAAAAATTATATACTCGCTATATTTTATTTTAGTCAAGAACAATATTTAAAAAAAAACGTATTGTATGGTATAATTAAATACATATAATAAATATATAAAAACAATGATTTTCTCATGAGCTTTCCTGTTTTTATTCTACTTATATAATAAAAGCATATTAAATATATTATTATACGAATTACAATAAAATATCTATACTAAATCAATATACCTAAAGGTAAGGTAGTGTATCATATCTCATAGTAATAACTGGTAGTCCACATCGTCTAAGGCTATCGTAGATCTAAGTGGAGTTGAATCATAAAACTATCAGTTATGACATTATTGCCCCGTCTTCCCTTGTTTTGCAACATCAAGTGCAATTTTATGAGTAATATTCTTTATAATATGTTTCAAAGAAAAACTATGAAAATGAGTGAAATGAGTTGTACTTCGCTAATGTTGTAAGATTTATATTGAATTTATAAAAAAAAAGCCTAAATTAGCGATTGTGAATCCTTTTTTTTTCTTTTTAAAATAATTTAAATACGAGACGTCTCTTTAACGTTTGCTCTCACATAGTTTAATTCGACATCATACGAGTATTATAGAGTAATATAGAGTGTAACAGTCATTAATTTCCTTAAGGAAATATCAACGTCATTACTTAGTATTAAATTCGATATATCCATTTTTTTTATTTTTATATATATATTTTTTAAAATTTTAATTTTATACGTTTTCCACAAAATATTTTTCCTTTCTAAGTGTGGAATAACGTTTTAAAAATGTTAAATATAGGTATTTAAGAAATAGCATTCTCTATTGCCAAATGATAATTCTTAGTAATTACTAATTAACTTTCGGTAACAGAATTTTGTAAATCTTTAAATCTTTCTACAGAGATGCTACATAAATAAGTCGTAACAAGCGTAGGTATAAGAATTTCGACGTAGCTTGATGAGAACATATGACTTAGAAGTCAAAGCGCTTCTAAGAGGAGCGGGTTCAAATCCCGCTACGTTCAAAATTTTATAAGTTTTCTGTAAAGTATTTTTTTTCTGAGTGTTTAAACAACAACACTTTAAAATTGTTAAAAATATCCATGTAATAATTAGAAGAAGTTATTGCAGGTAGTATTCTTGGAATGATTTAATTTTTCATATTTAAATATCATTTTATATTCGGGTCTTTTGACTTTAAAACGTTTGTACTAAATTAATCTGTGTGAGGAACGGAATTGTCTTAATGGAGACAGATACTCTTAACATTAAGTTCCCAGATTCCCTCTGCCTACCCTTCTATGTGTGGGATACAGAACAAACATTTATTTATTATATTATTTAGATATGATTTTGTTTTTAATTGCAATATACAAATATTCAGCAAGACCTTGCAGTTTCTCAGAAAGTAATTGAGGAAAATTTTGCACTACTACGTGAGCATATTGCTTCTGCATTGAAAATCTGTATAAACTTTATTTTGTAAGTTTTTTTAATACTTTTTATTTGAAAAATACATCTGTCTTTTTTCAATGTACTCTACAATTTTAAAATAAAATTGCGTAACTATTACAAAATAAAAGACAAAAAATCTTAACGTAAATAAAGTTTTTAAAAACTGTAACATTATACCTAATTGCCCAACATTATAACGTAATATAATATTTTAGTATTAGTCACAAGTAAACAACTTATTGAAGACTACTGACTAGCCCTGAGTATAGAGTTGATGAGTTACGCCGATCTATAAATATGAACACGTACCCTTCTATTATTATCCGAACTGTAGAATGAGTAACCGGGCTATTGTTAAATGATTTGTCAAATTACAAGTAAAATGTCGATTTTAGTGTATTCGAATTACTTTTAATTGGAATTAATGTTAAGTGGAATTATTTTTAATTAATATTTCTATGTTTGACAACTTGGGTTAAGAAATAAATGAGCTACAATAAATTGTTGATGTTATTAGTAGGCAATGGATTCTTAGTGTTAAGACACTACGTTCCCAACATTCTGCCCTATTTTCGAGATACTAAAAAGAGCTATAGAAATAGTTGTATATTTTTAATGCTAATTGAACTGTATTGATCATAAAATATATTAAATCACCTAAAATTGGCCTATTACTCACCTGGCCTGTTTTCGACACGTACCCGCGTAATTTTATAAAGGTATATTATAGCCAGATAATATTGAGTCCATTTAGTAATATACTTTATAAAACTACTTTAGTTAACGCTCACTCGATAAACAATTAAATTTAGATAATCATATAAAAATGTTGTTTAACACTTTTTGCTCATATTATCAACGTATTCTCTATAGCTCAGCCTGGTACGCTCGAACGTATGATTGAAAAGTTCCAATTTATTACTTCTCAAAAATGTAATAGGTAGATAGTTACTATACAAATTGTAAACAAAACAGAGGGAACCTGGTGTAAAATAACTCTACTCCACCCACTTTTTGAGGCGTTGCTTTTTAGTGGCAGTACTTAACGCCGCACTCACAACATTCACGTTTACTGTCACACGCAGTGCCGTCACGCCACAGCTGCTTCAAGTCCTTTAGTAATATTCTATTTCCTTTTACATAATATAATTCAGTCTTGATATTAATAAGATATCTGTCATATAAGATACTTGAATTTCATGTATCACTTACAGCTTTCGCCGACTTAGTGTATTTTAAAAGGAGTAAAAATATTACTTTACGCTACAATGCTTTTAACTATCGATTTCATTTGTAATTAATCTGTTCTTGGAAAAAATCACTACAATGACTGCTATATGTTTATATTATTTTGTTTAATTTTGTGAATGAACTATTATCATCAATATTTAATTGATATTAACGAGTCTTTTATTTCAATTTACTTTAATCATATCGATTCGTTAATTTACAGCAAATATAAAGATATATCCTTTTTAACATGGAGACAAGGACTTGCAACATAAAAGTAGCCATTATTTAGATGAGAGAGTATCCTACATATTGCGGCGTTGAGTTCCGCCACTCAACTCGCATTTCGCGTGAGCGGAAAGCAGGGAACGGAAGAATCTGAATGAGAAACAGAGAGTCTTAACAGTAGGTTCCCAGGTTCCCTCTGCCTCCTCTGCTATGTGTGGCATACAGCGTAAAGGTAAAAAAACCTACATATAGTTAAAAATATAACAACATACATAATTAATAAGACATACACACATGGTCACAACAAAATAGACAAGGGACACCTGCTGATGTCAAATATATCGATAAATCGATTCACCTTCTACTTTAGCGGTCTCACTTTAATTATAATGACATTAAAACCTTCCACCTGTTTTGTTTATCTAGCCTATTCTGAACTTTTAGTTAGAGATATTAAAATATCAATAGAATTATTATTTTAAGCATGCCAATCATTATAGATAAGATACTCCGTTGCCCACTTTCCGCTCAATTGCGAGATATTGCGTGTTCATGTGCGTGGCGAAACCCAACGCTGTGCTATGTCTTGTTACCACAGCGAGGTAATGAAGATAATTCATTTCCCCAATTGGCAATCGGAGCTACAAATGTCATATTTACTATACGAGCTATACGACGTGCTGCTGCGACACGACGGTCTCAAATTAAGATTTCTATTTTACTACTCAGCATCAAATTTTGAACGGACTACCACAGGCATATTACAAGCATACGACAATTAATATATTCTACTATCAGGTGGTATCTAAATATAGTCTAAGTTAAGTTTATTTGTGCTCTACGTGTATAATATTACTATTATATATTTTGTAGAATAGGGACTTTGTCAATTTCATTATTAAAGAACTAATAACTCAGGCAAGATCTGAAATGGAGCAGAAATTAAAAAATGGAGTGTTTTAACACTAGATTCCTGCTAGCTAGCTAGCTGCCTATCATGCTGTATACGGGATACATTATGAAGCTTAATAATTACTGTCATCAAGTGTACATCAGTGTGTTTCATATAACCCAGTTTTCTGCTAAGTTTCGCTAAAGTAGTGAAAAGAGAAAGATTTGAGACTATCAATTCGTGATTTTGGAAAAAAGCTTATAATTATGAATAGTATTAAAATTAAAGAATGACTTGTCTAAATTAATTAGACATAACTTTTATTAAAATAACATTTGCTCATATTTTTATAAATAAAACGTAAAATCCAAAGAGGCCAGTCATGGCGCAGGGACACAAATGTGCGACGACAACGTGACAGGTTGTAGACTTAATTCCTACTCGAGAAAATGAAATATTTAATAGTTTCCCTCTATCTACACTGCGGGATATAACGTGAAACAAAGAAGAATAATAAAAAAAAAATACTATGTTAAACATTGTAACAGCACTGTAATTTTAAAGCTCTAATCCACTTCATCTGCAATAACGAAAACTAAATTTAGTATATTTTTTTACTACTTTTACTACTTAGTTATGTTATACAAATATTCTTACTAAAAACTACTAATTATGCAAACAAA
The DNA here is from genome assembly GCF_056956725.1 of Heliconius melpomene rosina. Taxonomy (NCBI): domain Eukaryota; kingdom Metazoa; phylum Arthropoda; class Insecta; order Lepidoptera; family Nymphalidae; genus Heliconius; species Heliconius melpomene. The sequence continues at coordinate 732,703 of NC_140401.1, read as the reverse complement.
ATAAATCATACACTCATACTTTAAAAAACCATTTAGTATAATAAAATACGAATAATCGCTTAAATGGATAAAGATTAATCGATATCCATCATCGATTGAGCACTCGTAACGAGCTAACGCCCATCACTACGATAAGGCAACAGATGTTGAAACCAATTCATAGTATATCTCTTTATATTGTATTAAATAGTTTAAGAAGCTTTAACTTGAGCGTGGAGTGCATTTAGATTAGATTATGAATGTTTATTATGTAGGCCGAGATAATTCAATTGTGGTTTCGCTTATTTGGCTTAAGAATTTATATTTTACATTTAAAAAAAAAACTACTTTATGCTATTTCCAACATAGTAGGGTAGGCAAATAGAATTTAATATTAGTACACTTCATTTTCTTATAAATTGTAGATAAATTTGTTTAATTATGTAATTTGTTGTAAATTTAAAAGAAATAAAGTATCAGACTTTTTTAAAAACGTAATAAAATTTTAATATAGCAGAACTCCGTGCCTCTTATTTTTTTTTCTTTTTGAAAATTTTTGGACGGTTTCAAATATTTTTTCAAATATATATAATTATATAATCTATAAAAGAATCATTTTTATCCAAAAGTCTGACATCTTTATAGTTACAAATAAAAAGTAATAAATCCCTTTACTAGATTTAAACTTGCGACCTAGTATAGTAGCTGTTAACAAGTAATATAAATAAAATTGAGTTGTCAAACGTGTATCGTTTCATAGATTTAATACTTTCAGCATCCCATAATAGAGACTATAAATTACAGATGACTTTAACGAACCTTATGTTATTACACATATTTTTATATGAAACTCTATAATAAAACTATGGCCGTCATTGCACAATGGGACAGTGGTTGTGGATTCAATCTGAATTGAAGGGATGTTTATATTTTAATTACAAAGTAATCAATTAAGATAAAGCGCGACAACATGCAATTTCTTTGAATTATATTTATGAAGCCAGAGTGAGTAGCAAGAGGGGTAGGGGAAGACTTCCGTTGACCCCCGTCATTAACCTATTGGTTGATAACCGTGGACGAGGCGGAAGATGTATGAAGAGGCCTTAGCCTTCGGCGATTTGTTATCTCTGGCTACTCGGCTAAAGAGAGAGTAGAATAGAAAATAGTATCTTAACACTAGTTCCTATATGTTTACCTTGCTATATGTAAGGAAAAATAAAATATGAAAAGTAAAATATAAGTATCGATCCAAACAACCCTTAACATCATTGGATTTCTTTATTTACAAAGCAGTAAACTAGCCATTGCATAATTTATGTGTTTTGTTAATACGTCGTTAAAAAGTTATCTTCTATAAAGAAGTTATTAAAGTCTATAATGCATTATATTAAATACAGACACAACAGCGTCGGTGTGGTCCAACCACTTATAGGGTATTCGAGGGATTTTCTTCAGGAACGTATGAATGAATTTAGAATAATGGCTATGTTTAAGAAAATTAAATATCTTTTCGTTATCTTTTAATATCTTTGGGGAAATACACGTAAAGAAAAAAGTGACTGCTCCATTTTGTTTTTCACAGATTTTTAAAACCTAGTGTAAGAGTTTTCAATATTTTATTTGTTTTTATCGCTCGCTGGGTATTAATGACTATACATGATGTGAATAACCTATACATATTATAATAGCAAGTTTTACAATATATTTATTCCATTTCAGAATATATTTAGAAATATTTACACGATAAGTAGAAAGTACATTATGAAAAATCACATTTTTTTTTAAAGATAGTGTTTTTATTGAGAAATGAAATAAGCTCTACTTAAAGTATTGTCAATCCCCGTTAGACACGCAAGATGTTTGATTGACGCAATATCAAAATCTTAATTGCTAATCTGCTACGACGACCATCACTAAAATTACTACAATACCAAACAAAACGATAAAAAGAGGGGAGAAGCTACCCCTAAATACACACATAATATATTATATTTAAAGGTTAGTAAATAAGTGGTAACATAAGTTTACGCAATGCAATCGTGTAAAATGAACGTTATATATCGGTCGTCTCTTCGCCCGTTAAACTCATATTGCGTCTTTAATCAGTCTCGCCGAGGACGTTTTATGATAGGCATTAAAGTTGCACCCGTTAGGTCGCTGAACTTTGATGAAAACTATTATTGAAACGCTATTCTCTTTTGGAGATTACGAAATATATCAGAATGGAAATACTTAGGTAGATGTGTTTATTCTTATTTATTGAGATATCATGTTATGATAAGAGTAAAAAAATAGAATACATTCTTCGTTATCCTTTTATTGAATGACACTAAGGGTTCTGTTGCGTTCATTTTTAAATATGTGTTAATAATTTTACCTGCAATATCGTGGTAGGGTCATCCTTACTGCATACATGGATGAATAATCTTCCTCCAGTAACTTCGTAACTGTATTCGTCACCCATTTTCGACGCTACCAAATCACCTGAGAACAATAAAAACCAAAATTTACATCTATAATAACTTCGTAAAATTTTGCACTTAATTGGACTGCAGTCTATAATTTTGATCCATTTTCTAGATTTAACACATTTCAGAGTATTCTGAAATTTTCAGAATTATCAATTTTCTGAAAAATCTCATAGGATTATGAAATTTAAAAAGAATAATATATCTGAGAAACAGTAAAATTTTAATATCGGTGGCAAGCATCAGTTGGCAACAACATACAAACTACGCCCTTGACCTACCTTTTCAGTATTGGCGTCTAAAATACGCGAACACAAAATTAGTTAAAGAACTAAACGACAGCGTAGATTATTGTAAGGAAAAATAATGTTTTTAATTTCTTTGTAGCGCGACGTTGAGTTCCGCCACTCAACACGCAATGTCTCAAATTGGGCAGTGCATGGGGAACGTAGTGTTTTGAGATTAGGTTCCCTTTACCTACTTTGCTACATGCTGGATAGAGTTTGAAGTTAAAAACGAATCCTTTGTATACTTTGAAGGGTACGTACTATATAAATTAAATAAAAATGAAGAAACTTGAGATGCTACGAAAATTTAATGTCTTCACTCTAAAGAATAATTTAAAATAACATAGTGAGATGCATTCCACTTATTATGTTTATATTTTATAATAATAAAATTGCTGGTTTTAGATTTTATAACGATAAAGTCATTATCCCTAAAAAAAAATCGAAGTAGCAATTATCGTATAAAAGTCAAAATATAATAATATAATATATTTTTTTTTCTATAAACAAACATACATAAACACATTAGCGGTCATTTCAAAGAAAAAATCTTAATATAACGAGATTAACATAAAAATAAAAAAAAAAATTATTATATGTGTTACGTACGCGCGGGAGGTACGTGGGAACGGACGGACGGATTGAAACAATACCCGAAGTACAAAAACTGCTTGCTTGCGGTTGTTAGCGATAATTAACTCACTTGTGTTACGTTTACAGTGTGAGTGAAAGCGGATTTTGTACTGATCTTTCAGCTTATAATGCTATTAGTTTTTCAAATTATATTTATAATTCGATAATATTCATATTGTAAAGCTAAAGTTGGTTGACCGTGCTAATCTCATCAACTACAGTTTGGAATTGATAAAACTGTTTCTTTCTTGGAATAGACCATGTCTTAGTCATGTCATTTTAGATATAACTCACTCTACAATCAACGACTCGAACTTGATTGGACAGCGAAGGGACGACTGTCTTTATAAAAGTTTTTCCTTTGTCTTGCCTAATTTTTTCTTTCAAACAATCCGCTAAACGCTAGCTGCTGTGAAATAGCGCGCATTACGCAGAGTCATGAGCACCGTCAACTTTAACAGCACTTTTAAGTTTATTAATACGTTTATAATATTAAACTCGATCACCGTAGCTTTTATTTTGTTTGGAAACGTCGCGTCGTCGGCGCATATGTTACTAGTTTAATAGTTTTGTTGATTTACTATATTTGTGTACAGAATCTCATGGAATTCTTATATCATGTAGATATAAATATCTAATTATTTTCTGTAAATACTATAATATATTGTTTTATTGAATTTTTTTATGTAAATGATAATGAAGAAAAACTGTAGCGGTTGGCGCTCCGTTTTCAAGTCCAATACAATATGAGGAAAAACTATACATAAATCCTCGTATGTTTCGATAGCAAAGACTTAGAAGCTTATTAATTCTGTTGAAAAAGAACAATAGACCTCAAAATAATATCAGCTTGAAACCTCCGCATAACCCTGAAAAAAATGATCTTGGCAAACAGACCGCCAACAAAGTGATCCTATAGTGGCTCCATTTCTCAATGAAGATATTATAAGGAGTTATACTTAGTAATTATATTGTTTATGTTATTCATCATGATAAATTTGAAAAAAATACTAAATAAAGGTGATAGGTTAAGAATTAGGTCGTTCACCTAATTGTGCCATTTCATATTCTCACATTGGGCCAGTAAAACAACACTGGTTAACACATCCTCATCCGTCATTTGCTGATTAACCTAAAAATATATAATCTTTATATAATTATTTAGAAATTGAACCTACAACCAACACCATCACAGTTAGATAGTGTTCCACGATACCTGATGTCGTCAATGTTTATTTTTTTAGTAAATATAACCTATCCAAAACTAGCACTAGCACCTGCCGTCTAGTCATCCACAGGTTAATGCGTAGCAGAACGCAAATTAAAACATATTGAAAATATGTATGGCCATATGGATACTTTCTATTATTTTTTAATTAATATTGATATGGCCTCTAACCTGAAGAGATTTACGGAGAATTAAATCACTGTATACTCACTACACAACATTTACAATATTAATACGTCTGTTAGGCGATTTAACAGACAACCTTGCAACCTTGCTAAGACGCTGAAGTTACGTTAGCACGTTATCACTCAACTCAAGTGCTTCATTAACTATTAAATTAAAGTACTGGCCGCCTACTATACAGACAACGTGATGAGATAATTTACATTATAGGTATATATGTACGTAAGTAAGCTTAAATTTATTATTTTGGCAATTGTCTCACTGAAAACGATGGTCGTGGATTGAAACTTTGGGGAATATTTATTTAATAAAGGTATTGTTCGATAAAATGATGCTTCATTGGTAGCTATGCTTCATTAAGCACACAAATAGTGTCCATCTCTCATACTCAAAATGATTTATCCATCGATTGATGGATTGATGGAGGATTCTCTCTGTTCTTCTCGTAGAATTATAAAACTTACATAAAGATAAATTAATAATTAATAAAGAATTATAAATTATATAATTAGGTATTAAATTATTTTTCTTAAGTACAAAAATGTAACTTTATTTATTAATCTTGAATTTCCAAAAGGTTCAAATTCCACTAAATATTTTATAACTCTTCTTAAAAAGAAGTCATTATTATTTTGGCCATATTAGCCATATTACTGATAGGAAGGTACTCCATTACTATAGTACGTGTATCTTCAGCACATTTTTAGTCTTAACTTAGTAAATATCACTTTGAAATATGACAAAAAGTAAAGTTTACTAGTCTGTTTATATTTATAAATACAAAATATTTCAATTAAACAGTCTCTAGACACGCAATTAGTTCCAAGGGCAAAATTAAAAGGTAAGAACGGGAAAGGGCAGATGTGGAGCGCATCTGCCGTAGCGGCGCGTGCGCAACCAGACGGGAGATCCGATGGTTGAACGATATTTTGATAACACTTTCACTTTATCTTGTCGATTTAAAGTTAAATTTTAGATATTTCATGTAATCTCTATTTTTTTATTATAACAATAGTTAAAGTACTACCTAATCACTTTCAATTTTTTTTATTAAAAGCATGAAATTCATATATGACAGTGAAGAAGGTAAATACGGTGGAAGCATCTACAGTAAAGAATATCTAGGGTTGAGGAAAAGGTTCAAGATTATTAAATTGACAATAATTACAGTTTGAAATGAGCGGAAATGAAATCTAATGGCAAAGTGCAGAGTTCACACTCTCTATTATTTCTACTCGAGTTTTAAAATGTGAAAGACGAGAGAAAATTTACTATATAGATAATATATTCTGTATAACAAAAATTACAGTAGTAATTTGTATAATAGAATATAACTAGCAGCGATATAGAAAAAATGGAGCATTCGCATTCGTGTATGTTTTCTCTTTATTATTTAAAAAGTAGAATTTATATATATTTTAAATCACAATCGATTGTACCACTTTTTATATGTTACAGTTATATAATATAAAATAAAAATGCATTACATATTTATTATGTCTGTATAATGAAGTTAATAATCAGATAGACACTTTAAATAAACTGAAATATTGTAAATATTGTATGTTAGTACAATAAGAAATAGTTAAATAGTATCATAATTCAAGTTTTCCAAATAGGATTTTCATTAAAAGTATCGAAATCTAATATGAAAGTGAAGTATGTGGTAAATCCGGGTACAGTACGGTTGAAGTCAATAAACTTGGTTGGGCGGCTAGAAATAGAAGGCGAGACGGCGCGCCGGGTACCGTCAGCATTTGGATATATTGGCGGAAACCATTTTGTTAGAGATTAGATATTGATTGTGAATTATTATTTATGTCGATCATCTTTTTTTGGTGATTGTACTTGAATGATCATGATTAGCATTTGTAAAAGAATTTTCAATAATATTATATGTAATTTATTATAAATATAGAAAATACATTTTGTGTTAATTAATATTAAATGTTGTATTTATACGTCTCACATATGTCACAATATACTGAAAAATGTAATAAGCACGCATGTTATAGCCCACAGGCTTATACGTGTCTAAACTCAAGTGGTGTACTAGTTACCTCTAAAGCGTTTCACTATTTAGTTCCCGGTACCATCATCAGACCAGCTCGGTGGTATTTTCTCATGATATATTGTTGTATTGTCCCCTAAGCTACGAATGAGTGCCAAGTTTCATGATGATACAATTATATTATAAATATACAATTATATATTACTTAGATAACTTATAAAAGTTTGCCTAATAAAAGCATTTTAAAAATCTGTTACTTAAAAACAGTTCTTACTTGTACTTATACGTAGGTACTCTCCATCATTCATCACCCATTTTCATTAAGAAGCTTTTTACTATATATTCTTTTTAGTAAACATTTTAAAATACAATATCGAAAAACATTTAAAACATCATAACATTTGCAAATCAGAGCAGACTAAATGTTAAATATAATTGTGTGTTTGATATAATTCTGTGTTTCAAAATTAATAATTGTATTAAAACCCCAGTTAAACCTTTTTTTTATAGGGACATAAATCTAAACTGGATTTCCTTTACTCATAAGGTATTAGTAAAGATTAACACTTGATCTCGTTCAGGCAAGGGTCGTGACTTCAATTCCCCTAAAGACTAAAATTAATAGTCCTCCTTATATATAGATCTTATAGGATTATCACTAAACTAGTTCGAAAATAGAAGAGATTACGCTTAAAGCCAATCCTACTTATTTGATTTTCAGTTGGTGTATGTATTTTACTAATCGTCGCTCGCAACTTTGCATATATTTTAAGAAGTAAAATGAAAATTCTATTTTTTTTTTCATAGGAATTTCACGAAATATTCTGTTAGTGCTTCTCTACAACTCTACCCCAACCCAACCATTATCTTCATGCCAAATTTCAAATTTCTCAGTCCAGTGGCGTTTCATTGTCTGTCAGTCACTAAGCAACGGAAGAGTTTTATGTATACAGATTAGTATAGAATTTAAAAGATGATTTAATAATGTATATTGGAGCTTTTGAGATTTGATTATGTAAAAGACATCTATTAACATTTAATCGATATTAAATTGTTACCGAGTTTATTAGCAGAGTTAGTTAGTAGGAATATTCATTACGTTCTATTTAATTTTTATCAGTGTGACAAATATAAAGTATTTTATTTATAGTTAATAATATAATTCGAAAAAAAAAAACGAAATTAATAAACAAAAACGTTATACGTAAGAGAAAGTTATTTTGAATATGTTAATTAATACAATTTTAAATTTACACTCTACAGACGGAAAAGTGAGGATCAGGTAAAAAAAAAACTGAGAATCTATAGATGACTCCATTATAAATTCAATAAAACACTTCACTTCATTCATAACATCAACGCAAATACAAGAGACAATAAATATATCCAAAGGATATATATTTTTATTTTCAAAGCTAAATCTTTCAACGCTACGTGATATATATGTAAGACATTCGAGTTGATATTTCGTAACGTTCTGGATATAATATATTTCGTTTTTGAGATCTACTAATGAGGATTTTAATAATATGGGGCATGTTTCATAGAGCTGGGTAGGCAGTGGTAACCTAGGAACCTAGTATTAAGATACTCCGTTTCCATGACGACTCTTTCGTTCTCCACTTTCCTCTGAATTCTGGAAGCATTGTGATGTGTATGTGACCAGGAAATAAAAGTGTTAAATAATTTAACGTGGTAGTTAGTTCAATTCTTAGACTAAGAACTAACTTGCTAACTTTCAAACTAGTTGATAAAATCGTTGTGTAGAATTCCGTCATTCTATTAATTGATTAATTAGGTTAAAATCCATTTATATATTTTAACTTAATTTATTCGTTTAAAGTGTGAAATCATCACACAGCGTAATGCAAAAAATGCGAGCCGATATAAGATCATTCTTTTGATACAGTCAGTGTTTTATTCTATCCTGTTGATTAATAATTTTACTCGTTATTTAAGATAGACTACGAAAATATGTTTCAATCATTTATATTTGGTTGTATAGAATAAAAATACTAAAATTTCCATCTTCCCATATAATTAATAACTTTTTAGTTTTACAAAATGTTTTTGTGTAAGAGACAGCGAGATTGTTTCCATTTGATAGAAAAATCATATAAATAAATATAAATATTGATAACTCAATCAAAATCATATCCGTATATTAGGGGTAGTACAATTATATACATTATACATGTGTTATGGAACTGTATACACATTCTATCATTTTCGTAAGCATTATCATCTAACAATTAAAACAAGTTCAACGGTAGTTCAATTTCTAATAGAACCCATTTTATTTTAATGCTCTGGAAAACAAATTGCGGCATTAACTTTCACCACACAAGGCTACGGCTTTTCACCTGCCGTAAGCCGTAACGGAGTGTCTTAACACTAAGTCTTCGCCGTACAAAGTAACGACTTCTTCTAAATAATAGATAATCGGAAAAGAAGTAATCACTAGAATATTCTACCCCACAGGCTGCCATAGACATCTAAGAATTAAAAAACAATATAAAATATGAAAATATTTTTTCTGTCGACCCTACTTGAGTTCTTTCTTTTTCACGCACGTACTGAGATTGAGACATTACATGCCTATACTAACGTGAAGAGTGGGTGTCCAGTGTCCACTTACGCACTTTCAGGAACACCTATCATTGCTTAGGTAATATATCTGTTATGATTTGTGAATGATCATTAAAACGTAATGAATTATTATCGTATGTTGTTTAGTTTACATATCTACCGTATAACTATAAAATAATTTGTTTTATATGTTTTACTATCTTCACATCGTATGCAAATAGAGGATAGCAATACTAAAACCATTAATTACTCTATTCTAAATTTTTATCAAGTAGGAATCTAATATAATTAATAAATTATTGTTGGTACTTTATATTAAAAATAGTTAATAAAGCTATTTTTATAATAAATAAATATTTTTATTTACTTACGTACGTTTCTTATGGCGCTCTGTTTACTTTTCTATTTTTTGCCGCTATGTGAATTAAATACATATTATAAGAACTGTTTTATTTTTACAAATATTAGTCAGATATGCCTTAATTAGTAATATTTTCAGTTAATGCGTCCATTTCGACAAGATTTCGTCATACCTACTCGATAAAGATCAACAAACTCATTTTATTACATAATACTTTAAAATACCAAATTTTGGTGAATTTCAAGTAAAATTCAACTTTACAGATATTCTTCGAATCGAGACATTCGGGTCATGAGGTCATTTGTATGTCACTACAGTACTCACTGACAAATTATATCTTTTTATGTTGCCGCTATATGAATATCTGGATTCCTTAAACCATGCATAATCGTGGTGTAATAAGAATGCGCTTAATTGAACGCAATGGTTGTGAATTCAGATCCCATTTGGGGTGCAGTTGTATTTCTAATATCATTAAAATAGCGAAACTTTGAATTTAAGTTGGCTAGACAAATCGCGGATTTTTGTGGACGCGTAAAGTCGGAAATTTTTAATTAAATATTAAATAATTGGTAGAGCAGAGTTATAATTGTATGCAATATTTCGTACCAGTAGTTCCTGAGATTACCCAAACAAACTCTTTAGATTTTCAATATTAAAAATGTAAGAAAAAAATTACAATACCACCGTTTTACGTTGATTGCAGTTAAAACTACGTTTTGCAACCAAAATAAATTAGTTCGAAGAATAAAAACAGATCTATAAATACAACGTCGGATGCGCCGCGGCTATTTCACGCACCTGAAGAGAAAACGCTATGAATGAATATTCTACACGCTGAAAATATTATAGACCACATTTGTGTTTTATTTTGGATTTTTTTTTACTTTAGATCTATAAAAAATCTTAAATATATATTTCTGTTAGAGTATTAAGCATGAAGACACTCATGGGATGAAAATGCCCATACTCGCCGCGCTGGGCAAGCGTGTTGGCGAGCGCAGTTTTTTTTTTTTTATTGTGTGAGAGAGGAGATGCTGCTGCCCATCCCTCTTAATTTGTCCCTTAGTCGCCTTTTACGACACCCACGGGAAGAAATGGGGAAGTGCTATTCTGACCCGGCACTTCACGGGTGGCACTTCACGGGTGGTGGCTGGCAACGTACAATGGACGCTCGATGAGACTGGACGAACACCTTGTTGAACTAGAAGTAGAGTTAAGTCACATTAAGTGGCATATTCTAGGCTTATCTGAAGTCCGAAGAAAGGGGGAGGGCGCGATAACCCTGGAGTCAGGCCACATGCTTTACTTCCGCGAAGGTGAGCAAGTTTCCCAGGGAGGAGTCGGTTTTTTGGTTCACAAATCTCTCATAAGCAATGTTGTAGAAATCAGTAGTGTGTCGAACAGGGTTGCATACCTTGTCCTTAAATTATCTAACAGGTACGCCCTGAAAATTGTACAGGTATACGCGCCGACTTCGACATACTCTGACGATGAGGTTGAAGAAATGTACGAAGACATCGCTAAAGCCCTCAACAACACCTCGAAGGCTCATTACAGCGTTGTTATGGGAGATTTCAATGCTAAAATGGGAGTACAAAGAAGTGGCGAATCACACATTGGACCCTTCGGTTTGGGCGATAGGAACCAAAGGGGTCAATTGCTGGCAAACTTCCTCGAGTCCCAGAGGCTCTTTTTAATGAACTCGTTCTTTAAAAAGAAGCCTCAAAGGAGGTGGACCTGGCGAAGCCCCGATAGTGTAACAAAAAACGAGATAGACTTTATTATCGCGAATAAACGGCACATACTTAGTGATGTCTCAGTGATCAATAGGTTTAATACCGGAAGCGATCACCGACTCGTACGAGGCACACTAAATATTGATTTAAAAGCTGAAAGAACGCTAATGATAAAGTCTACTCTCCGACCATCAGCGTTTCAAGTTACACATAGTTCCGAAACGTTCCAGACCGAACTCCAAAACCGATTCAACGCACTGGAAACCACTAGCAACATTAACCAAAGAACCGATGATCTGGTCAAAACGCTGCACAATGTCTCAGCCAAATATTTTCCCCCAAAGCGACGAGTCAACGCAACGAAACTCTCAGCTGAGACACTCGAGCTTATGAGAAAGCGAATAGAACTGCCACCACCGTCTTCGGCAGATATGAGTGCCTTAAACCTATCCATCAGAAAGCTGACGCGTCGCGATCTCCGTCGTTCAAATACACGCGCTATCAAAAGTGCGATCATGCGGAATCGGGGATCGAAAGTTTTCGCTCGCAATTTAGGAAGGCCTCATCTCACGAAACTCAAAAAAGAAGATGGTAGAATCGTTACCTCTATGCTTGAGATACTCGATGAAGTTGAGCGTTATTACGAGCAGCTATACTCGTCAAAATCAGGGAAACCCGGCAAATCCAGAGCTAGTGACCAACGCGCTCCTTTAACGCGCCATTACACTGAAGAGCTCCCGGATGTTGACCTCGGTGAGATTAGGATGGCTTTGGAACAGCTTAAAAACAACAAGGCTCCGGGCGATGACGGAATTACTACAGAACTTCTTAAAGCAGGTGGCACCCCAGTCCTGAAAGTGCTAACAAGCCTCTTCAATTCCGTTATCCATCACGGTAAAACCCCGGAAACGTGGAGCAAGAGTGACGTGGTACTGTTCTTCAAGAAGGGAGACCGAACTCTCTTGAAGAACTATAGACCGATCTCACTCTTGAGCCACGTATACAAGCTGTTCTCCAGAGTTCTGACGAATCGTCTTGCCAGCAGATTTGACGAGTTCCAGCCGCCAGAACAAGCCGGGTTTCGATCAGGCTACAGCACCGTAGACCACATCCATACTGTTCGGCAGATAGTACAAAAAACACAGGAGTACAATCGACCGCTGTGTATGGCTTTCGTGGACTACGAAAAAGCCTTTGATTCTATCGAAACCTGGGCGGTTCTGGACGCACTGCAGCGATGCCGTATCGATTGGAGGTACATCGAGGTGCTGCGAAGTTTGTATACGTCTGCTACATTGACTGTCCAAATCCAGAAGAGTAAAACTAAGGCGATCCAACTGCGCAGAGGTGTAAGGCAGGGTGATGTTATATCCCCGAAAATGTTTAACAACGCATTGGAAGACGTCTTCAAAACCCTGGATTGGACCGGCTTTGGAGTCAATGTAAACGGCGAGTACATCACGCACCTCAGATTCGCCGACGATATCGTAATCGTAGCAGAGTCGCTGGAACAGCTAGCCGAGATGCTGCAGAGCCTAGATGGATCTTCGCGGCGTGTTGGTCTCGGGATGAACTTGAGCAAGACAAAGGTCATGTTCAACGAGCATGTCATACCGGGACCAATATACGTGGACGGCACTCCTCTTGATGTTGTTCGGGAGTATATATACCTAGGGCAAACTATCCAGCTTGGTAAAAACAACTTTGAGAAAGAGGCCGATCGAAGAATTCAACTGGGTTGGGCAGCGTTTGGCAAGCTACGTCAAATCTTTTCGTCGCCAATTCCGCAATGTTTGAAGACAAAAGTCTTTAACCAGTGTGTTTTGCCAGTCATGACATACGGTGCCGAAACGTGGACACTAACAGTCGGTCTAGTCCATAAGTTCCAAGTCGCCCAACGTGCTATGGAGCGAGCTATGCTCGGAGTCTCTTTGAAAGATAAAATCAGAAATGAGGTTATCCGGAGAAGAACCGGAGTTACCGACATCGCTCGCAGAATTAGTACGTTGAAATGGCAATGGGCTGGACACGTCTGTCGAAGGACCGATGGCCGTTGGAGCAGACGAGTCCTTGAGTGGAGACCGCGGATTGGCAGGCGTAGCGTAGGGCGCCCTCCAGCTCGATGGACTGACGACCTGAAGAAGGTTGCTGGCTTCGACTGGATGCGGAAGGCGGGGGATCGGGAGCTTTGGCGCACCCTGGGAGAGGCCTATGTCCAGCAGTGGACCCGAAAAGGCTGATTTGATGATGATTAAGCATGGGCGTAAGAATAGAGCGTCCGGGTGATCTGTGTCTACCCCAGAATAGTTTTGTGCCCACCCCAAAATTTGTCTCTCCTGCAATATTGCTAAACGAGAAAACCGTACGAGTAATTATCGCACCAAATGGACGAAATATACTTTATAGGAATTTACTTTATCTTAAATTAATTTAATGTAGTGATTACGAAATTTGTAAAATTGAAAAGAGTCTCTTAACTACTTGAATTAATATATGTACATAAAAAGTGGCATAAAGATAATAATTAAAGTATCTTTATGACACTTTCTATACATCTACGTCCAGCAATAAGTAACAACGATTTACACCTTCTAAATATATATAGTAAGCTTCATAAAGAAAAACAAAATAAAACTAAAATCTTATTAGATAATTAATGACAACGAATCATCTTTGCTATAAGAAGGACAGATTTAAAATTGTCTAAATATAAAAAAAAAGAATTCAAACTCAAAACAAATTAAAATAGACATTATGTACAATGTAAATAAAATAGATGTATTCCATCGTATATTTACTTTTGCGTGCTCACAAAGGCCAAAGACAGGCCAAAGATACGACGATTGTAGATTCGGCTCCCACTCAGCGAAATGAAACATTTATATTTCTGCCGTTGAGTTCCATCGCTCTATACGGAATGTCTCGAAAATTGGGCGGTGCGGGGTGAACGGAATGTCTTAACACGCCTACTCTGCTATATGCGGGATACATTCAGAGTGAGGCTTTAAAATAAAATCAATATAAGTAAAATCGATGTTTTCCATACGTTTATTTACTTTACCGAGCTCGCAAGGATTACGGTAATACTGAATGATGTGTGTTATTAAATTGCATTTTCAGCTACATGCACTTTATCATATCGTAAATTATTAATGAATCTTGACACGTCTCACGACTTTCATGAAGTAATAAAATTTAAAAATATTGTAATCGTTCACCCCAAATGCTTGTGTTTGTGGGAGAATTTTAAATGTCGGATTACTTTGAATTTTAAAATGCATAATTTTAATTTTTTATAGTAAATTTGACAATAATTAGTAATATAATTTTTTATAGTTGTTTTCTTTTTAGATTCATAAATTTTCCGTATTTCAGAGGAATTTTTAATTTAAATTTAAGACACCTCGTTATCCATTTTGTCCCAATTTTAGTTTATAACTTTGTTTTCTTATAAGCACTGAACCGAATCTAATACCATGCTAGTTTCTAATAAGAAATAAAGATAAATGTCAGCATCGAATATCACCTTTACAGTCATACACTGTCAAATTCATTTACTTTAATAATAATAAATACATAATGCTCTCTTTTTTTAAATTACTTACACACATAACATAAAGGTATTATACAAGATCATTTAATTTTCTTCTTTAACAACCAACATTTTGAACACTTAAAAACTATATATACTAAAAATTAAATACACCGTTTTATGCACAGATAAACATCAATTCACAAAAAAAATGCAATTTGTGCAAAGAAAATTACCTTAATTATAAATACTTTCAACCTTACTAATGTTAGTAGGTCACTATTTTCCTCTCGTGAGTAATTTCAAAATGCACTTGCGGTCTTTAGTTCATGTGAATCACAGCGTTTACGTAACTATATAGCGTCCTCAAAATTTACGTTTCAATACAATGATACGGGTGCCAAGTGTAAGAGCTAGTTTATATTGTTGGTAAGATGTGTGGATGAATAAAGTTAGATGATTTTTTTAATATATTTAACAATGATTATAGTTATCTATGGTCAGGTATGAATGTTAATAAAACCTCGTACAAACGTTGTGAACTCAATTAGATTTTAAGCAAAGCTTACTTGCGTATTAATTTTTCTTTAATGGAAACTTAAAAGATTATGTAAAAATTTCGATTTAAAAAATTTGTGGTATTTAAATAATGTTTTAAATTTTCACTCAACACGCAATTTCTTCAATTTGGACGAAAAGATCACAGAGTGTCTTGACACTAGACTCTCTGCCTACCCTGCTATGCGGCAGGGTAAAGCACGAAGCTGGAAAAAACATTTTCAAGTAATCTAGGCGCGCCCTAATCTCATATAGTATTATTCTTTATGTATACACTTCTAACGTACGCAATATTTATGATATCTCAAATAGAAACACTAAAATTATGTCAAGCAAAAAAATACTACTAGCAGCCGTCATTAGTACGTCACTGTATGAATACTAGATAGTAACACTAAAACATATTTTTTTATTTTTTTATGTGTATAATGTAAAACAATTCATTTTCTTTTTGAAACAAAATAATATATTTTAGTAAAAAGAATAATCTATAAATACTGTCAAAGTAGCTTAAAAAATCTTCTAACCATAAAAAGAGTGTGCTCGTATTCTAGAACACCAAGTTCAAAGCATTGGTTAGTCAAAATGCAGTAATGGGTTCTGTACCTTATGGAGACTAGTGATGCTGGAGAGAATGTAAGATTATAATTTGAATTGTTTCCTTGCTAATGCCAAAAAGCTCTGATGCTTTTCACGAAATAAACTAATGCCGTGGTAGCGCAGCGGCACAGCGTCTGATTGTAAACGCTACTTTTGTAGGTTCGATTCTCACTCAAATTATCAACACTTTTTCATTTCTCCGCTTTAGTAACAAAACAAAGCGTCACGGTGTCTCGAAAATTGGGCGGTTGGGGAGCGGAGTGTCTTAAAACTAGGTTAGTAGGACCTCTGCCTACCCTGCTAAAAGAAAACAATTTTACAAAATTATAATATTTTTTCTTTTTAGCTCACACGCACACGATCAAATTCAAATCTTACCTCAGCCAATATCGATTAAAGAACCAAAAAGCCACCGAAAGGCTATAAGCCAAACTGTGCTAACTCCGAATATCTCATTTTTATTGGCATTCATTGTGTTTTATTTACGACGCGTGGTGGCTGGCGCCGAGTTTTTGACAGTCGGCCCCTTTACACTCTTCGATCTGTCAGAATCTAATTACCAAATCTTATAAGAATATTTCCTTATAAAGTCACCTCTAAGATGTGGTCAGAAAGCTTAAGTTTCTTAAATCTAAGGCCTAAGGATGTTGGCAAGGTTTTTGCGGGTGCCTAAGTAGCTTCGGCTTCGGTAGGCGTATGTTTTTTATGTCTAAACTCTATATGTTAGTTGACGTGTGTTGTTCTTGGTTTTTAATATTTTTGAAACGATTTAATTGATGCATTAACCTAGGTTTTTAAATTAATAATGCATAAATAAGTCAATTCTCAATACCTGTCTTAGATATTATCTTCACATAATATACAGATATAAAATATATTTTTTATTATATTAGCGGTAACATAAAGACAATACAATAATCCTTTTATTAGAGAACACATAAGGGTGTTAGGGTCAGAACAAACGGCGCCACCGCCAAGATTAATGGTTATATCGCATCCAGAGATAGGTATCGATTGTATTGAGACAGAAATCCATTTAAGTTTTTGGTATCTACTTTAAAATATTATTATACTTTTCACAGCTTCACGCTATACCTGCGGGATATAGCATATAGGATATAGCTAGATTAGCAAAGGGAATCTAGTGTTAAGACACTCCGTTCCTCAACTTTCGAAACACTATTGAGTGACGAAACTTAATACCACCCTTTTTATTGCAATTAGAGCAAGGAGATACAAGAAATTTATTCTCTCGAGAAGAAATCGAACCTACAACCATCTCATTTGTAGTCAGTATACTTATAATTCTATTTACTCGATGATGTATTACTCGGTAATGTTTCTTCGTCAATTAAATAGGATCTTATATATATTAATAATGTATTTATAATTATATTTTTTTATTTCTAAATTTATTTGTTAAAAATGTTTTTGTTATTATCTCAAATATAATACTATAGGTTTATATTTATTAGGTTATATTAAAGAAAATTAATTTGAGATTTTAAATAAGTTACTATAAAACTAATTATTAAAATTAATTTCGGAAAAATTTATATGTTTCACCTTTTTGATAGGTGATTAGACAAAATGCAACAGTACCTATAATAAGTTCTATATTAACTATGAAATAAACACGTCAATTGGAAAGTGAAATACGTCAATTTACTCTGTTTATTCCTTAAAATGAAAAAAAAATGCGAAAGAGAGAACCCTAAATATATTATCATGTAGGGGACATCGTGTGAGCCCGTCGGCGCCTACGAGGCTGTACAAAGCTCGGTATTTATGTAAATAATGAAATTCCGAAAAACAATGAAGTGAAAAAGTCGGCGAAAGTTGAATTTTTCATCTTGGTACACTTTTGCATGCGACTTTTAACCTTATTTTCGGTAACACCTTAAAAGGATGGAAATTGTTTTGTTTTCATTCCGCGAAATCACTTTGCAGTTGGACAAAGTTAATGTTTCAACTTTTTTTATATATTTATCCATGTGGAGGCATACCTTGAGAGAAGGCAGTGAAATATCACTATGAACTAACTTAGAGACAATACGTGTTAATTAGAGGGATTGAATTTTGTCTAAGTGTACTTCAGGAGATTACAATTATAATATTAATTTAAAACATGAAAATTGAAGGAATGAGAATGTGAGTGAGAAAAAATTTTCAAGAACATTTTAACCTAAATTTTCATAATAACCAATAATATTAGTGCATTATTTAAAAACCACTTGCTTTACATACAAAAATATTTTATATTTTTTTTAGAAAACATATAAAAAAAATTTTAACTGGCCCATTTTGTATTCAGCCCAATCGCTCTGACAATCAAGCCAAGGTGTAGTATTTTTTATTTTACTTTTTCTAAAAAAGATTTTTTTTTCATGAATGAGGAATAAATAACACTTTAAAAATGTAAAAACATATTTAATCTCTATTTATTCCATTCTTTTTTACCAACACCACATCGAACAACACAAATAAAATTCACAACTTTTTAAACAATTCCCAAACTATTTTGACTAAAACTATAATTTAGATTGGACTTTTTGCTCTTACTTTCTGGCATTTCTAGTTTTTTAGTCCAAAGACAGCCGACAAGGACTAACGGGGCCCTTTTTAACAGTATTTCAAGTCCTAACAGTATCTTAATTTTATTGTTCATTGCTTTTTGCATGTTTTGTTGTGTCTGCTCTGTGAGATCCTTATCTTTGATTTAGGAGTTCAGAGATAAAATGAAGAAGCTTACTCAAGTGTGATCATTTCTTAAATATAAACTTTTATGCATGTATGTAGAATGTGTGGTCATTGTCTGTGGGCATAGTCGTTAATAATCTATTTCTATATTTCTTTTCTTGATTTTCACTTAATGCTGATTATGGAACATAAATATTTTTAATTTACATTTAACATTTCTGTTTTTAAATTACGACTCCCAAAATATTCGAATCTCGTCGTCGAAGACACATATAGAATGTAATATCCTAATATAAATAGGATTTGAGCCTAAAATTAGGAAAAGCAATATATTAATTATACACAAATTTAATATGATACACTAAATATCAAATAACAAGAGTGTTTTGATCATTTAATTTAACCAGGTAGACGTTTGAGTGACTGAACTAGACTATTTAATTAGTCGAACGGTAAGATAAACAAAAAAGTCAAGGCTGCCAAAATCTTGAAAATCCTACTAGTGACCTACTTGTAGTGTCCGTCCTAAAAAACAGGTTATGTATAAATAACATTGTTTAGAATGAAAATAATACGAACTAGTTTATGACATCGCAGCTTAGTAGCAGAGGCTGGATGTAGTTACGGTGGTAATGAGTTGGATCAAATTTGATGGGTGCTTCTTGTATAATTTCAATTTCGAACTTACTATCCCCGCATCATCGAAGTTTGAAACTTAAATGTCACCAAATTCTACTTTATAAGTTACAATTTTTTTCCTTTTCATTTAATTTTGTATGCAACTCCATAACTAAAGGCGTCGGAAATTCCCGCGAATGCATGCAGCTATGCAACTTAGATCTGCGGTGACAATTGTATTATCTAATATAGAACAATTCTATTGTTTGCGTGTACGTCACTATTCAAAGTCAAAGTCAAAATATCTTTATTCCATAAAAATGCTTAACATTCACTTGGACATGTCATAAAAGATAAAAAAATGCAAAACAAAATAACCAAAAAAAATGTGCAATTTTGACTTGAAAAAAGCCCGTTCAAATGGTTGAGCTCATGAGAAGATACAGGCAAAGAAACTCATGGCCACTCTTTTTAAATGCCAACATTTGTTATAAATCACAATTAACAATTTTAACTTAGAAATAGAGCAACTCATTTCCAAACATCTTTATCGCGAACATAATCTTTAACAGAGTAATAAGCTTTTTGGCAGAGCCTGTGCTTTACCACTTTTTTAAATTTGTTCAGTGATAAATTAACCACGTCGTTTGGAAGTTTGTTATAAAAGTGTATACTTTGACCTACGAATGAGTGAGACACTTTATGGAGCCTAGAGAAGGGCACAGCAAGCTTATTTCTATTTCTTAAATTATATTGATGGAGGTCACTGTTTTTATTAAATTTATTAATATTCTTATGCACATATACTAAGTTGTTATTAGAATTCCATATCAGGCGATTTTTTTATACATTGTTATTTATTTTTTTAAGTTTCACTCCTTCCCTCCCAGGATAGTCACAATTCTGTTTCTCAATTTCCGTCTAACTTCAGAGACATTGCGTGTTAAGTGGCAAAACTAAAGCAGAGTAGGCAGAGGGAACCTAGTGTTAAGATAATTCGTTCCATTTTATGCCGAATTCTAAGGGCATTGCGTGTTGAGTGGCAGAATTCAATGCCGCGCTTTTGCTTCGACACCAGAGCGAAGAAATGGAAATATAAATTGAAATAAATATTTCACCTCCTCGAGTGGGGATCGAACCCACAACCAGTCGGTTTTACAGTCACACTTTATGCCCCTGCGCCACGACTGGCCTCGCTGTTGTTTTATTAGTATCTACATATGCTACATGCCCTACACGAGGCCAATTAAAATATCTGCCAAACGGTACCAGACGGTTCTAATTACACCTTTTGATTGTTTTTGTGAACGCCATAATCAACTTTAATGGGACTACTATTAAGGAGATTGACTTAGTGGCATTCAGCCTGCGATGTACTGAAATAGGACGAATTTTAGTAAATATGTACATATTATTATAGATCATAATCTTCTTAAATACACTAAACAATCTAACTCTTTTCTTTAAAAGACACAGGTTAACGGTGGGGTAATAATGTAACAATTTTTTTTTGAAAATGTGATTCATATTCCGCTTGATACATTTTTAGTAGGGAATGGAATATGCAAAGAATAGGTAATTTTCAAAACATTTCATTGATTTCCCCGTTTTCATGCTCATTTTAAAGATACTACGTTCCTAATACCCTAACGCTAATAAGTACCTTATAGAGTAATAAGTAGATACTGAATAGCGTAACTTAACACTGTAATATTAATTTGTACAGACTGATTGATTAAATTAGTTGAACTTGGAATCGTACCTACAACCGCCACATTTCAATTCTAGACGATTACCCGTTTTTTCTTTAAATAATCACCACTTTTCTCAAAATGAATTGGGAAATGGGTAACGGAGTGCCCCAACACAAGATTCCCTTCGCTTACAGGCTAAAGCGTGAACAATTTTTTTAATAACCAGTTATTTATTAGCATAGCACCTAATTATAGGAACAATTCACCTTTTAACCCACTTGCTGTACCATTGTGGCACTTCATTGGTATTCAGCTTTCATCGGCCGCTGTGTTATCAAGTGTTTTAGATTCCATCCCGTTTCGCCATACATTATTCTATATGCTGTACTCTTCATTTATTATTTCTGTTATCTTTTATATATTTGTGTAATTTTATGTTGGGATGCCAGGACAACCTTCTATGTGTATGTTTAACATTTTGTTTTATTTTTTTACTATTGTTTTTAATTATGTAAAAATAACAGAAAATAATATTATTTGTAACATTTTTAAAGTATCATCCCAGACTGAGGAAAAAAATATTTTTTGAAAACATATTTAGTTAGTTTTTAATAGCTAATTGGTTAAAAAAAATCTTATAAAGATATTAACATTTCCTCACACGTCTCATTCCGCTCTGATCACTATTTTTTTAACTTCACCTATACACCTTTCCTATTAAGACACTTCCTTTTCCCACTTTCTACCGAATTCTAGAGGCATTGCATGTTAAGTTGCGGAACTCAACGCCGCGTTTATTCTCATTATAATCGGTGAAACTTAACACTAGACGCAACGTTACGTGAATTCCGCGAAAGGAGATGAATTATTTTCATTTTCTAGTTGACCAAGACAAGTGGCATTAGAGTAAGAGTATCTCAACACTAGATTCATTCATTCACTACTCTTCATCCTGTTGTAAGCAGGATACAGCGTTAAACAAAAAAATATAGATTAAAAAATTTAAAAAGTTCAATCAAATTTACAATCACAATAAATACGTCCAAACTGTATTCAAAAAATTGATATTTCATAAAATTACAAGTGAAACCGCAATAAAAAGCTAGTTATACGACATAAAATAAAACAAACGGTAGCCTATTGTGATCAATTTGTGTAAATAACGTATGAAATTGTAATAAGAGCTTTGTTAGCTTTGGAAATATTTCGGCGCCTTTGCCTCACATTATGTAGGTGTGTATGTTTGTCTGTTACTTAATGATTGTTTAGCTTTTTTTGTCTAACCAATTTCAATATTGATATCTGCGTTACAGATACAATTGGAATTTCGTTTTTACTGTAAGTATATACATATATACATATTTATTATTTTATTGTATATTCTCAATATATAAAATAATTAGCTAGTTTTTTAATTAATTAAATGTACCTATTAGCCAAGCTATATTAGATTCAGAGGCAGGTAACTTTTAAGTTGTTTACATCAATCTAGTCTTTCTATTTCCTGACCTTTTGTATAGTTGGGCTGCCTGTAAGATATCACCTCTATTGATAAGAATTACACCAAAATTTTGCCTTTATTTTTTTTTTCAACCCCTTAGCGAAAAGATCTTAAAAGTTTGTCGTGATGTTTGTCTGTCTGTACGTTTATCTGAGGCAACGTAACTCTTAAATTAATGAACTGATTTGACTGAGGTTTTTTTAATTAAAATCTTTGTAAATAAAGATAATAATAAACACAGATTACATTTAGAGCAATTATTAAGGAACATATGTACCTATATATATTTTGAAAACATACAAAAATTTTAACGTAAGCGAACTCAAACTTGCGCCTTTTGGTTACCCGTTCAAGCCTACGCCACTACACCATACGTTTTAGTTTCATAGGACAGTCGTAGCGCACGAGCACAAGTAGTTGTGGGTGGTTCCACTCGCTCTACCAGAGCGGGAGAACGAGACAAAGCGCGACATTGAGTTCCGCCACACAACACGCAATGCCTCCAAAATTCGGCAAAAACTAGACAACAGAAGCATCTTAATGGGAACAGAGTGTCTTAATATTTGGTTCCCAAATTCCCTCTGCCTCTAGCGTTAAGCTAAAAAAAAGTTAAATTTCGATCATCTACATAATATGATAAACTCAATATCTTGACCTATCCCAAATCAATCGTACGATCATATAAATATATTATTTAAATAGCTTTCATCCTGTGAATGCATAGCAACAGATGAACAGACGACCTCTAAATACAAGTCATCGAACTTTTAAAATATTACCTAAATCGGTAAACGTCCCTGCACACACTGCAGAACACGCATGCATTTCACTGGAACCCAATTTTATGCATATCTAACTCGAATATAATTGACTAGCTCTTTCCTGCGGCTTCGCCCGCGTGATGACATGGAAATAATTGAGAGTTGTGTATGACAAATTCTAAATGCTTCGGGTAACCCTGATCCATTATATTGAAACAATTAATGTGATGTGAATTTCTGAGATTAGGGCATTCAATCACATAAACTCTTCAGTTTATTCTAGATATAGAATTATAGATTCGTTCAGACGTTGATTTTAAGTTACAATTTTTTACAGTATTAGCCATATATTTGACGCAAGACAATATTTAATGTACATAATTAATGACTTCTATATAAATAAGAAGAAGAAAAAACGATATCAAAACCCGCCAACAGATACTAAATTACAAAAAATAGTTTTATTATATACAAAAATGTATTTATTTCTTCACCAAACAAGTAACACTAAAGGAATTTGAGTTTACATTCTTTTATCGCTACCATGCATGCCTTATCGAGACCGCCTCGAGCTGTCTAGTTTATATCGAATTATTAAAATTTAGTAAACTTTAATTTAGTACTATAATTTAAAGTTTACTAAATTTTGATAGGTTATAATCGTCTGTTTAAATTCCCAAAGTCATGCAAAGAAGGCGCATTTACATTGTAAAACAATTTTATTTTTGGTTTTATTTATGTTTCGCCTATCTCCGGGAGGTACGATATGGAGAGAAAATCTAGTGGTAAAATCCTCCGTTATTCATTTTTCTATTATTTTTATATAACGAAGTAGAAGAATAAGTGGATTTTTGATCAATTTGCCAGAGATTCAAAAGTAACTAAATTTGTGAATATTGTTTTATATGTAGTTTTTACATTCTTGTTGTCAATTTATTCTAATTGAGGTATAATAGACAGTTTACTAGTGGAACCCGACGCTCTACGTTCGTATTTCGTATGAAAATATTGTTAATGAAAAAAAAAAAACATATTTCCCCAAATTGCCAGGGATTCAATCAACAACCTATTACTAACGACCAGCGTCACCAACCACTAAATCACAAGCCTCACAACATAAAAACACACAGAAACATAAACAAACACTCATGCCCACCAATCCATTATACCAGCTATCTGTAGGAAAGTCTGGACACTGGATTTAGACATAACAGAAAAGAGGAAAAAAGAAACGAACAAATGGCAACATTTACTGTCTTCAGACGGAATGGATATTGCGATGCGCTTATCGTATCTCCATGTGGGGATGAACAAAAGATCGTATTGATTTCGCCGACTGTTGCCCATTTGTGGAATTAGTGTGCGCTCTTGCGAATTTTTATTAAAAATATATGAAGGATAATATATATTTTTTTTACTTTCACTCTGTATGGGAACATAGTGTTAAGACACTCCGTTGCCACTAAGACGCTTCCATTATTCACCTTCCGCCGAATTCTGAGGCGTTGCGTGGAACTCATTGTCGCGCTTAGCTCGTTAGTAGATGAAAGAAACGAAAATATTTTTTTTTTCCTCGAATGGGAATGGAATCTACACCCGTCTCGTTTACAGTGACATGCTTGTGCCTCTGCGCCACGACGGGTCTATACGCATCATCATTAATAATACAATATAAAACCATACAAAAAAACAAAACAAATACACTAAAAGTGGCACAACATTTGATCGAACGTACAACAAGCGTCTGCACACGTCGGTCATTTAAAAATAATTCTGCGGGGTTGCCTCTCTCATATAACTGTTTAAGGAGTTGCTTCACCAAAACGGGAGAGGCAAAAAATCCAAAGGCAAAGGAAACCCGAACACGATAAAAAGTCAGACGTAGTAGAATTCTTACTACGAGTGTAAACAAACTGGTTGGCGTACGGTCCAACTTTACTGTATAGGTATAGGTAGAATGTTGTTTTAGCTTCACGCTTTATCCTGCTTATACATAGTAGGGGACGGAGGGAACCTACTGTTAGGTTACTTTGTTCCCCATTTTTAAGCTAATTACCGATACATTGCATGTTGAGTGGCGGAGCTCTAGCGCGAGCTTTTTCTTCTTACCTGAGCGATAAAATGAAAATAATTGACTCTCCCAAGCGAGAATCAAATCCATTGCCCCTAGCAGTCATGTTTACATTTAACCGCTGCGCAACGACGGCATCATAATTTTTTTTTGGAAAAAGCGAATACATACATGTTTAGAATTTTCACAGATCTATTATTAAATATTTTTTCAAAGAAACGGAGTAGTGTAGATGCACAAAGAAATATGTTGAATACAAAAAATCAAAATAACGTAGCGTCGCTCTACTCCAGCGTCAAACATAACTTCAAATGCCATCCTGAAGAAGAATTCAAATTCAATTCAAAACAATGCTAATTAGCCGCCTTAAAAAGACCTCAATTTTTCCACTAACTAAAACAAAATCACCATCATGCAAATTGTACGAAATAACCCACCGGTATGCTCATTCCACCAATTTCAATCAAAATATGTTAAAAAAACCACTAAATACTAATACTTTGCTGTTCGCGTTTGAAATTCTCAAATCGACTTATCGTATCTTCGATTTAACCATTACCCAAATTGGCTAACAGAGTATGCTTATTAACATTTGGATAACTTTTTGTGGGGAGGAATGTACGCCGCGTTTGGATTAGAACTGGGGTCGTGGAAGAAGCAACATATGTATATGGAGTATAATATATTCTGGCGCAGTCAAAAGGTATTGTTTGAATACATGTGATGGTTGAAGGTTTGATTTACACTTAGAGAATACTTCACGCTTTATCTCGTACATAGCAGCGACCTTGGGCCTAGTATTGTTAAGTGTCGGAAAGGTGACATGAGAGAAATGTTTGTATTGAAATAAAAAAATATTTAATTCCTTCCATAGTAGACAAAGTATTGCTGTGTATGGACAGCATACAAGGTTTCGTCTGCCTTTCCTCTTATATGACAGCCATACGAGATACAGTGTGAAGCTTTAAAGAAGTCAATAATTCTAACAATAAATGAATGTGATATTTTCTTTCATTTCAAATAAATGCAAGGCACTAATTTCACGGCGTGTAAGTAGTAAATTATAAAAGAATATTGTTGCCAATTCCTGTAAAAAGCTTAGGGAGAATTCATTTGGCAGATTGAATTGAATAATATATCGCTTGTATCTGACTCATTGTAGTAGTCGTGTTTTATACGTCGTACGTTTTTAGAGTAGAAAATTTAGAGTAAGTGAAATGAAAAGTATTTTTAATATTTTTCTTATAGGCTGCAGGATAGGCAGACTGACATGATGTTCTCCGAAATATACCCTCTTCCCCAGTGGAAATTGAACCCACGACTGTCGGCGGATACGTGTGCCAAAATCGGCTTGAGTAAGAACTTAAAAAAAAACACATATTAGGTTTGTGCATTTAACTAGAACCCTCGCGAACATACTCGTAATATTAAGCCCTGAAACTTAGTTTTCCGATATATTTATAAAATGTATGACGTGATACATATACCAGAGGTCGTTGCCATACATTATGGGTGATGCAATTGCACCAATCCAATTATGAAACTACGAGTATGTTATAGTACGACTTTTGCATATAAACTCTTAATAATGATGAGTAGATGATGAGTATAATTTATTTGCACATGATTGTAGTGACATATTTTCATGCTGCATAACGCATGTAGCGTAGTAGGCAAAGGGAACCTAGTACTAAAGCATCTTGTTTCCCCTGCACCACCTAATTTCCGAGATATTGAGGTATTCAATAGCGAAACATAACGTCGCACCTACGATACTCTCTTATTTAATATCAATATTTCAACGTGGAACGTACAAAACGAAGACATTTTTTGCATATTATCGAGAGTTCAGTATAATAGTGGAAAATGAGTAATTTTTCTAATACAAAATCTTAATTCCAAACTTGATATCCTATAAAAAATAAAATTGTAATAAAAAATACAAGATCTCGCTACTAAAAATCCTTATATAAAGCTATCCTCACAGAAAATCAGACAAACTGACAATACGATTTTATTATTAGACACAGATATTAAGTCTGAATGACGGCCAGTCATCTTGGCGTTGGTCCAGCTTACCTGTTATTTGGTCGCGGGTTTGGTTTCCGCTCAGGATGTGCCTATTTATATTTATAGCGTGTGACGAACATGATGACACCTGCTTAGTTAATTGGCTAGGTTTTTGTATGATGAAATTTTATAATGAATATTAGTTTTTGTGTTCTTTTACGTAGAAATTTAGTTAGTAAGCGTTAGTAAGCGCGACAGGCTATGAATTCGAATTCCAATCAGGAAATTAAAATATTATTTTCATTTTCTCGCTCTTGTAACGAGGCACAGTACGGCGTTAAGTTCCGCCACTCAATACGCAATGCCTTCAGAATTAGGTGGAAATTAGGGAACGGTGAGTGTGTATGTGAGTTGAAACGCTAACCCCTATGAAATAGTCTATAGCCTTCTTCGATAAATGAACTATGTAACAATTAGAATTTTTAACTTCGAACGAGTAGTTTAACCAAACTCTTTGGCTTTATAATAAAAAAATATAAATAATAATGAATATTGATTTCTATTTTTTAATTTGAATTTGGTTAAAAAAAATATTCGTTAAAAACCTTGTTACATGTAAATACTCTTTGAATCAAGACCTGGGGTGCACGGAAAGTGGAAAATAGGGTGTTCTAACTCTAGGTTCCATTTGCCTACGTTTCCATAGACAGAATGCAGTGTGAAGCTAAAAAAAGTGATTTTTCTTCACTATAAAAATATACTCAATATTCTCTTCACGATCAGCAAATACATTTAAAGTCCTTACCCTCCAATTGTTTGTTTTTAAAATAAAATTGTTATAGAAAAACATACATTATTTCTTATATATCGCCTCCGTAATTGTAGCATACTTAAAAGTCAACAACATTGTAAATAATTTTATTTAAATGCCAAGTGAGTACCGATTTGTCTGAATATGAAATATGACCACATCAAAATAATATTCTAAATAAATTCATTTCTTCGGCTAAATTCATATTATTCAGACTTAAGTGGCATTGCCAAAGTTATTTATTATTATAAAATGAAAAATAACAACGAAATAACGGATTTTTTCCTCCCAGTGTGACATAGCAGAATGATTATGTTTACCTACTTACTAGGTAATAGAAGATACTTCTATATCTACGAGCATAGAAGACTTATACGGAATCTAATCCGATATGAATTATTATCTACGGCAAGGTTTACGACCTTGGTTCTACTAGTCAACACGTAAAATCAAAATGTAGCTGGGCCTATTATATTATAATACTAATAATATACTTTTCCTTAATAGGTAGATTATAATAATACCTTATAATAATATGTAACTTTATTAACAATGCGTGTGCGGTGTGGAGTTCCGTCGCTCAACACGCAATGTCAGTGGGAAACGGAAGTGTCTTAATAGGAACAAAGTGTTTTAACACTACGTTACGTGAAGCTGAAGCCTACTTTAACAAATGGACTATGCACTACAAAAGTACAATTCGAACAACAAGTTTCTGAGATTATCGCGTCCAACCAACCCAGCTCTTAAGCTTTATAACATTAGTATAGAAGTATTAATGAAAAATCTGAATGGATGTCGTCATTTTGGCATGGTTCATGTGATTTGAACCTTCTTAGAGTTCACAATTTGTTTTTGGTGAATGGAAAATATATACGTGGGAATATAAAAAATACAGGAAGCATACGTCAATAACACTAAATGTGTCTTTGTTTTGTTATTTATTAATAGTTTGGAGCGACTCGCGTGGGATTTGTGTGCTTAACGCTATATTAAACTTGTTTTAATTATTAATTATAAAATATATTGTATAAATGGAAGTCAGAAGAATTTAAACAAATATTTTATGAAACCAAATTACTATTATTTCAACTGGAAATATTTCTAAAACGTTGAAACCTAAGAAAACTGATGGCCAAAACTGACATAACATTGTTTTCTTATATTTTTTATTTATTTTAACGGCCCACGCACGGCTTTGCCCGTTCATACTTATTGTTATATTATTGCCAAATTATACAAAATCTCATCTTCATTTATATTCTATGTATTATTCTGACGTATAAGTTATATTCCTGTAATGTTTTATCTGAGTTTATTTTGTAGTTTTTGCGTGGAAGTGGAAAAAACATAAATCCTCACAAAGTTTCATATTTATATTATTAGTAGGATCTTTCAATATGTATCACAATCAAAGCTAACCAAATGTATTTGTTTATAACTTTTATCAATATTATTAGTTATTTTTGTATTTATAAATTGTACATTAGTTGTTAATTTATCACTTTAATCGCCATCGCTATAATCACTTCTCTAGGTATATTACTTCAAAAGAGTTTGTTTCATAATATTGCACAAGAGCTACAATATTCAGCCAACGAAATTAATACACAGATACAGTAGATATTTTAAATTATTAAATTAAAAATAATTAAATAAATATTATTTATCGTGTTACTATTGCACAACTCGTAATCATTGTTATGAAATTATTAATATTTCACGTGTTATTTAAAATACAAGTTCGAGTACATTCAGTAATACAGATATTGGTTTCGCAATACCACTTTCAAAGTGGTCAACGCTCAATAGTTCGTAAAGCAATTACATTTCAGTCTGCTCGTTACTGAAACGCAGCCAATTTTTTGTCCTGTCGTGGTGTCAAACAGCTTAGATAATAACAGTTATTTCGGTTCTTACATATGTTACTCCTCAGACCGAATTATAAGGCCGTTGGCCTAATGACAGCGGCTTATTTTTAGTTCGGGACTTTTGAAGGCGACTTCAATACAAAAGTAGAAAATTTATATGTCCAACGGTGTTTCATTTAGATTTAGTGACGATTTTGGCAAATAAATATAAACAATAGCTGTAATGTGAATTAATCAAATTGAAAATGGTCGTATCGCTTTTGCCAGAGAGTTCGTATGAGTCGTTCCTATCAGAAATGAATTTTGTTCACGTAAAGTTGAGATGTAAAATTATTTGTTGTAATTATAGAAATCACTGATGATTCTTTATAAACCATCATTATAATACACTCTTTGCTTCGCACATATACTAAGATTTTCTTTTACATGACAATTTGGAAATCATTTTACATTAAAATACACTACCAACGAGCTTATTTAGAGCTTTTATCATTAATACATATTTTTACTTAGTCCTAGGTTGCCAGTCGCATCTAGACTGCTAGCAGTCTGCAGGGTACGCAGAGGAAAATTAGTGTTAAAACCCCATGCACTGGCCAATTTTCGGGATCGAACCTACAACTATCGCGTTTACTGTGTGACGCTGTGTAAATACGACATTTTATAATATAATGGAGTATGAAAGTCGATCTATAAATTATAGGCAGGAAATATTGTGAAAAAATACAAAATAAATTATTTCTTATAATATTTTTTAAGAACGTTGAACTAGATTATATTATAACATTTACGTTGACAAGGATATTAATGAGAATAGTTCACGGGCAATTTATCAAGAGCAAAGAGCTTATGTATACTTTACTTGTGAAAAATTATATGTCGTGACTCAATTGTGCTCTATATATAGGGAATCCGGATAAAATTCTTTGAAGTACAAATAAATCCCAATTTCCTATATAAAGTGAATGTTTATCTGAAAATATTTTGGACAAACTTGTGAAAGAATGTGTAACAGTGACGTAATTATTGCAGTAATTCTGAGTCGGGAGTAGGTACTTTCAGTACGTGTTAAGTGACAGATTCGAATTTACAATTTATATCACTTTATAAAATGCTTCTTGTTGTTCTTACGATTGTTGCTGATTGAAAGCAATTAGTAGTTTTCTGTTTTTTTTAAACAAAAACACATACAGCTTCACGGTTTTTCTCCGTATATCAGGACATATAGTCTAGTAGTTTATATAGTCTTTACATTGATAATATTATTAGAGCGGCAAAGTAATCAAATAAATGACTTTATAGTTCAAGCGGGCGAAGCCGCAAGGGGGTCGCTAGTATTAATAAGATATTTTTTTCAACAGGTAGCCCAGCGCGCGTAGAAGCAATGCAATCTGTGCGGGTGACACAGGGCAAGCGAGTCCGGCTCGAGTGCCGGGCGAGCGCGCGCCCACCCCCACACATATCCTGGTACAAAGACGGGAAGCCAGTAGCTGATATAGCGCTACGGAGATTCCGGGTGCAGAATTATAGGTAAATTGGTTTTCGATGTTTATCTTTATGTAACTGCAAACGCTACGGCTATGTGTTCGATTCTCACGGAAAATTAATAATTATATTCATTTCGTCACTCTGGCAATAAGGCAAAACGCAGT
The DNA here is from genome assembly GCF_056956725.1 of Heliconius melpomene rosina. Classification (NCBI taxonomy): domain Eukaryota; kingdom Metazoa; phylum Arthropoda; class Insecta; order Lepidoptera; family Nymphalidae; genus Heliconius; species Heliconius melpomene. The sequence goes on along the minus strand of NC_140401.1, from coordinate 700,846 downwards.
GTTGAATTCCGCTACTCACAATCAATGCAATCGGAATCTGGACGCTGTGTGGGAAACATAATTTTGCTAGGTTCCCTCTGCCTACAAAAAAAGTAGTCTATAATATTTTTTAGTCTACTGGACATACCTTATTACCTTTTAAGCTTTTAGCTTTTTTAGGAAGCCTAAATAATTCCTTTTTTCACGTTGTCAAATATGACTAATTGAGTCATCTCATTTTACTATTAACATCTCACGCACAATATATGAATCACGTAGCTTTATTTTCTTTTTAAATAAAGTAGGGCGTAGATTTCAGCGAAACATCACAAATTTCGTCATTTCTTTTGTAGTGACCCAATTTTTTATAATGGTTTTAAAGTCCTAAATCAAATATAAACATGTATATGGTGTATTACTTTAATAAATTGATACATACATAAATAAAGATTTACTTCTATGATGATCAATAAAAATATGTTTTTATAATACATAGGTATTTCAAAGCGTTATTTATACACTATGGAAAATAGCCTTGTATTTAATGTTTTATAAGAAAACGATTCGTAAGCCTCAACTTCGTTTGCGTGAACTAATACTTAAAACTAGCACGTAAAATACTACTTTTCTCGTTCTCGTATAAATTTCGGGAAAGTGCAGTCGTATGTGCATGTGTAGCATATACTAAAATACATACAAATATATATGTATTATGTTGTTTACATTACCAATGTGCAATGGTCAATTGCCTCAAAGCGATTACGTCGTCCTAATTGTTTATACAGACAGTCGAGTTAAAGTGAAGAATATCGTGATTAACCAACTTAGAAATATATTATTGGGACACAAGTAGTTACTTGAGATAGTCGTGGCGGCGTTACGTCTGACTGTAAACGTGACGGTTGTGGGTTTGATGCACACTCATGGGAATGATTTTTTTTTATTTCTTCGCTCTGGTACCGGGAAAAATTGCGGTGTTGAGCTCCACCACTCAGTACGCAGTCTCGAAAATTGGGCGGCGTGTTGGGGAAGACTGTCTTAACATTAGGTTCCAGAGGAAACCTAGGTAGTAGGAAAAAGCCTAACTCACTATAAATGATATATAGTGTGAAACTAATAACACAATATACCTATGAAAAAATTAATACTGCATTTACCTGTAATATTTTTATCCCTCCATATACGTCACATTACGAAATAATATTTGCATACATTAGAAATGAAAAGGATAGCGCAATTGGAGAAGCAATTATAATAAAGCGATGAGTATTAATTTCACGGCTCGTTTGATCAGTCTGGTTAGTCAGTTGTATCAGAGGGCACTTAGAAACTTTCATACACATAAATGTGTATGTAGCTTTCTGAAAGAAATAAATACATATACGCCGCCCTTTCTCTAAATATATTTTCTATAGACAAATAAAACAAAAATATGAATTGCAGGAGGCGCTCGGTACTAGTAATAAGGCATGCTCGCCGCGACGACTCCGCGTCGTACGAGTGCAGGGCGCAGGGCGCCGTGGGGCCGCCGGCGACCGCTACAGCTAATGTCAGCGTTCTGCCGCAGATCACTGCTACGCCGGATACACGTAAGGATTGTTGTTATATTAATATAGTTTTGGTTCAGTCGACTATTTAAAAGTACTTGTAAAAGTCCATTTGAATAAAGAATATTATATCAAATATGTTAATCTATAGAGAAAACTATAAAATCTATTAACATTTATAGGTTTTGGGTAATATACGAAACTAGCTATTCCTAGTATTTTCATATGTATTGAGTCATACGACGTCAGTTGCTGAGTGATAAACATCGCAAGCTTTTAATTTTAATAGTGATTAACAGAATAATTACTAGCTTTTTACATTTGAAGTTGTATAATAAAAAAAGTCACATTTGATCTATAGGGAAAGTTTGTTTGGTTAAATGATTTGTGTTAGATAGTCCATTTATGAGAAAGGCTAAATGGACTATAAATACTACATTATGTCAATCGTTTCGATGTAACCCACTTTGCCGTGTTGTCAAAGATACCTCGGATCGCAGCTCTTAGTTAGCTGTGCTAGCAAGAACATACTATATTGTGTATGTAAGAAACATTTACGATGCCAACAGTAACACGACGATCGAAGTTACATTTATTTATTTTGGCACTGAAATTATGTTACTCGGAGTGATCATTCCTACAATAACTAAAGATCCTCTTATCATACAAGTATATTCAGAATCCAAAAAATATATTAAATTATATAAATTGTAAACTAAACTATGATTTTTGTCGATTTGGTAGTTTTGTAGGTAGTTTAAACATAGCCTTAGTAGTTACTGAAAACTAACTTAGGAGTTACTGAAAAAATACTTAAATCCTGTTAAAAAATATTAATCAAGTCTATGTTGAAGCGGTGATATCAATTAAAATCTCAATATAGGCAAAAAATTAGAACGTTAAGATATAACTATATAAACATAAAAATGCAAATAACAAATGTTTGTTTACACTACATTGTTTACAAGAACAATGTCAATACAACTCGTATAACAGAACTCTCTACGAGTATCATAACTGGAAGGCATACTGTACACAGTCAATGTGACAGAGTTCACATATGCTTCTGCGAAAGTAAGAATGGCCAATAAACTGTTACCCATCATTGTTGTATGTACTCGTATGAATATCAGGTTATAGCTGGTTCTATAAAAAAATCATATTTTTTCTATATATTTTGTTTTGTAATTGTTTGAATGAAGGAAAAACTTCTAATGGAGACCCATAAGTAAGTTTTTTCTTTGTTCATTATTTAAACAACAAACAAACAAATTGATGTGATGTCAACACATCACTTAAATGCTGATTCTCTAAATGAATCGATGTTATCAAGATGATGAAACTGTTCATTTCTGATACTTAAAGTGGCCTTCTAATAGTAGCTTTCAATCCCATTCCAAGATATTTATAATATATCTTTCAGTGGTAGCGAGTCAATACACAATGATCCCGTGATGTACGTAGAAGTCGAAAAACATTGGAAGTATTGAATATTGGCGGTCTTCAGATGTTTGGTTAAACATAATGACTGGTGAATAACTAGAACAGATAATATAAAAAATATACATTTCCAGCACCCGGTGCGCCGTGCCCCATGCCGGACCCTGCCTCCTACTGTCTAAATGGAGGCACTTGTTTATTTTTTGAAGTAGTTCAAGAACAGGCTTGCAAGTAAGTTTTACAGATAACATAACATGTTATTACATATTATTATTATCACATTAACCAATCGTGGCGCAGATTGTGGGTTCGATTTCCACTTGAGGAAATGAAATATTTTCTTCCCCCTGGTACATGCGGGATACAGAGTTAAAGTGAAAAAAATATTAACTAATTTGGAGTGAAGTATTTTTTAATGGAATAAAATTACAATCGCAATATAATAAGTATTACATAAAATCCTTTCTCCTAAAATCTTAGGCAGTTTGTGATGACATAAAATATATGAATTATGAAACAGAAGCCCATCCAGACTATTTCGTTGCAACGCTACCAAATCAATTTAACCACTTCCTCAGTAAAACTATAGTTGTTAAAAGAATGAGGTTACACTCTAGCGAGGTTACTCAAATACAATTTTAAATAAAAACCTCAAATAAGGAGGGCGTCCAAATTTTCTTTAATATTTATTTTATTTCATTTCTACTTATTTAAGGTATTTTTTTTTATTATCGCTTTCATTACATTTTGCAAAAATATTTCAGTACCTACTTACTAAATCCCTCTACGCTCGACAATGGTAATCCTTACATTTTACCCTGTTAATATTTCCATTGTAGGTATATTATATCTCATATTTGGAAAACGAAATGGTCGCAAATAGCAATAATGCTATTACGAAATAGATTGATTTGGTTACTTATAGATCTTATATACTCAAAAGAAATATTAATAAATTGGTTGTTTTCAACAATTTCAGATGCCCAGAAGGTTTCAACGGGCAACGCTGCGAGAACAAGGACGTGTCGAACCGGAGCAGTATGTATCATTCCTACACATGCAAACTGGGCCTCTCCACGTCCTACTACTGTTAGCTGTTACCCACCAAAATTGTTGCTGCATCTTTTTATACTATTCCAATTTTATTTATTACAAATATACGAAAAAAATATTATTTTACCATAAATTATGGAATTGTTACTAAAAATATAAAAATAACCTACTTTAATATATAAAAAAAAATATTGGGAAATTATTTTTTTTGTTATAGTAAGTTAAATTGGAATTTTCAAAGAATCTGTATGCAAATAATATAATCGGACACTCGTATCATAGACATATAGCGTGTGATTATAATAATTTTGGAATTGGTAATTTTTTTTTACTAATACTTTAATGCTTATTTTTCTTTAGAAAAAAAATCTGCTCTGTACTTTTTTTTTATATGGCTAACTATTCCATGTTATATGTCTATGCGAAGTAGAACTTAAAAGTATATTCCTTATTATTCCCCTTAATTCCTATGCCGGTTAAGTAATTTCATTTTTTTAATTTATTATATTAGTTCATCAACATTTTGTAGCGAAACTAGAAATGCTTCATTTGTTGCATTCTGCAACGTTATTGTTAGGGTCAGCTGTTTTAATGGCCATTTTTATTTTTTATTTTTAATTTTGAATCTCATGCCTCTCGCGGTAAGATGAGAGCACATGCAGCTTCTTTTATTTATTACGCACAAACATTTACTTTTTTTGCTGGAAATTCGTATGCTTATAAACTTTTTTGTGAAAGCTTTAAATTATTCTAGATATAAAATGTAATATATCTACATATTATGTATGAATAGCTGGCCCAGTGAGATTATAATTATAAGTGAAAATTAGCACGATTACTAAATTTTTACTAAAATACCGAAAATTGTCGAAAATATTTGGCATATTTTTTCTTCGCCAAAAAAAATCCGCGATTGAAAAAAGCAAAAACATAATTAAATTAAAAATTATGTCGTTCTATCATACTTATGTTCGAAGTTGTAAATATTTTACACATATTTTGTAATTTTACAATTTTTTATATTGTTATTAACTAATAAGGTTTGAAACTCATTTAGGTAATATTATTCTGATGAGACTTGCAAGTTTGTACATATCTATTAGGATAAGTTTTTTTACAGTTAAACTAAATGGACCCTCGCTACGCGCAGATTATTTAAATATCATTTTTTGATTTTGATCTTTGCATTAATGACTTTACAATAGTAAATTATTTTTTTCTATGAATAGGTATTGTGTAATCGATGATGTTTTGCAACAATTTATATTTACCTGTTTTGTAAAATTATTCAACAAGTGAATGTTTGTCGTAGACCTTTTTTTTATGAAAATTGGCTTTGATAAAGCCATTAATGCGATTTAAAAAGTATTTGTAATATTTTTTATAATTTCAAAATTTCCAATATCATACCAGATATACTCCACCTAGTCAAATAGCAGTTTTAATACCACCTTAGATAATTAAATAATTATAATTATTGTGTGGTCAATAGAAGAATGGTTGTGGATATAGCGACATCACTATTTCTGTTTACTTTATCTATGTACTTACATTTCTATATAGGAGCCGAATCTATTTATTCTGGTTTTATTAGTTGTTTTTTTTTTGTATAAAGTTCAATATTTAAGTTCATTATTTATACTGTAATTTAAATAGAAAGAACTATTTATTTTAGTTCAGTCTGAGGATTATAGGGCATTTGGGTGAAGTGACGTCATAATGTTGTAGAGCAGAATGATTCGCTAATGACGCCATTTTACTTTTTTTTTGTAGTCTCACAACAAATACTAAGGCGAAAATTATTAAGTTGTATAATGTAATGAAAATACCAAAATCACAATAAAAGAATGAGTGTTGGAATTAACAGAGAGGCGAAAATTTTGTTTTTTTTTTTTCATTAAATTTTTATTATTTTATTTTCTTCCTTACCTTCGAATTTGAATACAGTGGAATGAACGGAAGATGGTACGTATTTTGTTCAAAATTATCATTTTATTTATGTTGTTCACTAAAATCTTCACTATCCGCACTCATTTCACATGGAAAAATGTAACATTCGCCACTATTATCCAACACTATTATATTTTTTGTTATGTAGCACAAAATTTATTTACAATTCGCACAAAATATAATCATTAAAAAAATATAAATTAGTTACATTTTTTCATTGTTCTACTGTTACACTAATGCTTCTTCACTCTAACTAATAACTTCACGGGAAGCATGTTAACTGGGTCGAATTAAACTTAATATTTGTTGTGAGATGAAATAACCGCATGTTAACATTACTTATTTGTTAGGCTTCTAAAGACTTACTTAATAAATGTCACGTTACTGGCGCCATTATACTTTCTATTTTTTTTAATAAAACAAATGCCTTACAACGTACATCCAAAAAGATATACCTACCTGTATATTATGAAATTACATTCAGGCAACAATTAATGTGATATTTAATGAATACTACTTCATAAAATAATAAAGCGTCAATTAAATATAATTTTATGAATAACATGACGAATTAATAATGTACAGTAATCATTTGTACCGCGATGTACCTAATGTATTAAAAGTTTAATTCTCTGCTTTCAGGTTTGGGAGAGCGACTATGGTGATCGAAAATACGAACGAATTATTTTCCAACAAATATAATTTATGAAGCATTCCCGCACTTAATATAATATTAAGCTTAAAAGGTAGTGGTAAAATGTATACGATATTAAGGCGCTCTATATAAAATATGCTACAATTTACAGAAAAAAGTACATCTTATCAAGCTCATTTTTCTTTAACCCAATAAAAAATACAAAAAAAGGAAATATGTACACCCACCTACCTAGAATTAGTTAATTTTTAAATATTTTTTTGATCACTTGAATAGTGATCTCAAATCTATACAAATTGCTAGGTATAGTGCCTTAATATATGGCCTTATATTTTTTGTAACGCCTATTTTTGCATCTATTTATTCAAAAACGTAGTTGTGAATATTGTTAGTGCTTAATGTTATTTGTACAGGTACTTATATTTTTTTAACTTTATACTAATTTAAAAATGTAGCTTTCGGCGCATCATAATCTGCAAACTAAAATACATTTTGAACATTTTTTTTTTCAAATTGACTACAGACTTAATATTTGTACATTAGGAATGACTATATCTACTTTTATTAAAAGTAGATAGTCTTTCCTAATATAATAGTTGCATATTTGCTATACATACGATGTAGAATGCTTATGCTTTAAATCAGTTTCTATACTTAAAAATTTATACGAGAATAAAGACCCAGATGGAATTATTATTTAATTTTTTATATTCTTTCCCACGTGAAATTTTTGATTAAAAAGAAATATTTTAAAAAATGTAATAGCTATGCACCCTTAGATGTAAATTTTTAATATTTATAACTGTATTTTTTATAGCCAATTGCCATACGCTTTTTATGAATTAAGTAATTTATTTACAAATATAAAATTTTTCATTTATTAACTAAATGCCAATCCATGAATGAAAGATAGATTATTTAATATCTAAACAAACTATATTTATGTAAATTTAAAAAATCATCTTTCCAATTAACATTTTTCTTGTAAGAATTTGAGGCAACTATAAATATAAAAAAACTCAACAATTTTTTAACTAATATCGAAATGTTAAGTTATATTAACTATTTTGTACAGTATTATTTGCTGAGTAGACATTATTTATTGTACTCTTAAAACGCTATTTTTAAGTGCTTTGTTATATTAAATAATTAAATAAATTCGTTCTTTTATTTGAGATGTTTTGTTCGGTATATTTGGATTGTTTACAGGTATTATATGTATGCCCAAAAGAAATAAAGAGATATTTATATTATACTAAAAATCAATACGACAGTGAAATTTAGAACATTATTTTGAGGCTAGTCGTTGTGCAAGGGCACAAGTGTAAGACTGTAAACGCGACAGATTGTGGGTTCTCTTCCCACTCTAGGAAATGTTTAATATTTTCATTTCCTCACTCATCATCGATAGCAGGAAACTTAAGTGTCTTAATGGGAATGGAGTGTCCTAACATCAGGTTCCTAAGTTCCCTTTATATCCTATGTGCTTTATATCCTATGTCGTAGCTATGTGATGGATACAGTGTGGAGCTATAAAAAAAGTTATACTATATTAAAAAAGGCCAAGAAAACTAAAGATTACTCCCATAATTTATTTTATTAGTACAAAGCATAGAAAATAAATTAAAAAATACTTCATGAGTGATCTTATGTTTAAAATTACTTATTATACATATTATCACAGGATAAAATAGAAAAAATGTTTAAATTACATAAAATGAAAAAATTATAAAAAACATCTAACATATTTTTTTCACTTTTCTGGTCTGGTTGTATTTTTTTAGTGACACTCATAAAGTTAAAGGAATTGATTGACATACTAATAATCAAAGTTGATCAATAGTTTTGGTCTCTACAATGCCATATATATACAAACATATATATATAGATTGATAAACACATTACCCTCCTTTGCATCGCACCGTTGGGTGAACATGTGTGAAAGAATAATTTAATTGGGAGAGTATTCTTAAAATGTAAAAGCAGTACTTACAGCAAATTAAAAAATAGTGACAATTTTAATGGAAACAATGCAAATTTTAATTTCAGAAATGATTTTGTAGTAACTAAAAAAAATTTATGCATGGAATGAATGCTAAGAAGATTTTTTTCTCCATGGATTAAATTTGTATGTTATACAAAATTTATTTGTAAAGTAATGTGAATGAATATGTTTCAAAATCATTTATTTACTACTAAACCTGCGACACTAAATAAAATTGTTTCTGCCACTTCACTAAAATTATCAGTCTTACCAAAAAACTCTATATTACTAAAAAAATTAATCAACAAGCTTATAACTGACAACTGTTTCCATTTTATGTAAACTCGTAGAATAGGATTTCAACTGTACATTTTGTGCATTCACAATATTAACAGGATCTGCTTCAGCCCATTTCTCGGGTACATCGCAATCTGTTTTAGCATGAACTAACACATCAAAAGAACATCTACAGTCTAATAGTGGCAAAAATGATATAGTTGCTGCCACTTGTAACATTACATCTCTAATTTCTTGTTTTATTTTCTTTAAATCTTTACTTCCCGTTGTTTCATGCTTTTCTTTTGATAGTTCTATATCCCCATCTTCATACTGTACATTAAAATCCCAGCACTCTAGAACTTCTTTGTTAGCCACATTGAGAATTATTAGTGATAGTTTTTTCACTTTTTTGTTTACAATCCATTCTAAAAACAAATAATAATTGGATGGATAATTTTTTATTTTTTTTAGTTTAGATTATTCCTTGGTTCAGTTCAGGTACAGCCATCAAACTAACAAAGCATCCAAACTATCAGGGTATAAAACTGATGAATATGTAATATTGTTACCTTAGACATCAAAATATACACAATGTAGTATGAAATGAGTAGACCAATATTGTACTTATTTGAATCATATCATGCATACATTTGTAGTGACATTAGTTATAGAAATTTGTAGGATTTTAAAACTATAAAAGAACTACTATAATATATAGAACTAACAATTTCTTACCTTCGCTCTGAGATAGAAGATTTGAAAGGAAGTTCTTGATTTGGGGATCTTCTGATATCAGTAACGTCATCCCATATTGCTGTTCCGCTTTAAACGATTCGGGTGGATATAGTCCTCTTTGAAACAATACTGAATTAATAGCGAATTCTGAAAATATGTTGAAATTATTGAAATTTATATTCTAAGTATACAAATAATGCCATTTAGGGATTGGGAAACTTACTCAAATATTCACAAATAATTTGCGCTGAACCACGGAGAGTTATACAGTTTTTGGTCTGTTGTTGTGACATTTTTACTTAATTAAGTTATTTTAATACGATTATTTACTTATTTAGTTAATAAATGCAATATAAGCTATAAAATGTGATAATAAAGTAAACGAAAATACAAAACCGTTAATAACGCTCTTAATTTTTAAAGAGAGACATATGAGTTTGACATATGTGTTTACAATTTTGGTATTATGGCAATACTGGAAAGATTAATATTTTTGTGCTTGTACTTAAGTTTATTTTATTATTTTTTGTTATTCATATTTTTTTTTATTAAACGCAAAAAAAATATTAAATGACAATTATAAGCATGGTTTGTGCAAAAAAAATGTCTTTGAAAGATGTTCGAAAGCTAGTCTTGGACTCTTGGTGTAGGGGTACAAGTGTGTGACGAAGTAAATGTGTTCTGTGTGTGTGACTATAAACGAGACTGGTTGTGGGTTGAGCAGAGAGGAAATATGAAGAGTTTAGTTTCAAAACCCGCCAAAACGATATTTGACTAAAAACATTGTTTCGTTTGAATATGAAGCGTCATCATTTATTTTTTCATGTTAGTTTAAAAATTATAAACAAATGCCGCTAAAATCTTAATAAATCGGCTTACAAAAGTTACAGTTTGTTGCAAATACCGCTAAAATATATCCAATGCGTTTCAAATTCCGCTAAATCCAAATCGACCAATCACAGCAAGGAGTTTGCATCACGTGACACAACAAACACTATGGCGGTGTAGTTAAAAACGTGAAGAAGTGCTGTTAGTTTTTTATGTTTATTTTAAATAACAAATGGATGACTTACCACAATTTGTTACTAAATGTGATCCTAAACATGCCAGAAAGAGAAAAAGTGATAGATCAACATGGAAACGCATTGCAGAGCAAAACAAAAGGTACGTAAAATTTTGTATTAAACTACATGTTAAAGTGAAGGGGATGATGTTATGCAAAATGTTATTAAAAAATCTTTAGTTTTATAAAACTAGTTCGTTATTTTATTAACTGTAAATTAAAACTATTCGGGGTCTATTTTCTTCTAATTTGTCCTTACATCTGTTTCTGGGGAAACGTAATGGAGATTTTTGTGTAGGTATTTAAAAGGTAGGTTACTTATTGCTTATGTTATGTTGTAATATCCAAGTAATAAAAAAAATGCTTTATTATCTACAACTATATTGCAAAAAAAAACTTCTTATATTAACCAGAAGGCAGTATAATGCTACGTTTTCATTGAGGCAAAACGAAGCCGAGCACAATACGCGAAATCTTATCCTTGCTCTTGCGTTTGGTTGTTTTAATGTAAAAATATTGTTTCAGGTATGAAAGTAAAGGTTTACCGAAGTTCCCGCAATGCAATCATAACCAAAAATCTTTCAGATGCGCTAAATTAACTTACCAGGAAATAAGCAGATTTCATAGAAATTTTTATAAATGTACGACGAAAATTTCTCAAGATCATTTCATTTTAAAATACTGCAACGTAAAAAAAGCTTTTAAAAAAAAGAAAATTCTAAAAGAAACATTGCTACTAAATATTATATCATTGGAAACCATAGTCAAATGATACCAGTTTGCCAAAAAACGTTCTTGGATGCTCTTCTGGTTAAAAAAGATAGAATTAAGGGTATTACGAGAAGATTTTATGAAAGTGGAGGGAATCATCCAGAAGAAAAGAGAGGAGGTGATCGAAAATCCCAAAAATTCTCGGCAAAAAAAGTGGCAGTTGAATGTTTTATTGAGAAACTTAAATGCCAAGAAAGTCATTATCAAAAACACAAAGATTATATCTCCCGGCCGAGCTTAATATTCGAAAATTATGGCGGTTCTATAATGCAGAAAATCAGGATGATCTTAAGGTTACACAAAGTTTTTTTCGCAATATATTTAATACATGTTACAACATTGGTTTCGGTTCCCCGAGAACAGACGTCTGCTCTACATGTATTTCTCTGCAAGAGCAAATAACATCTGAAAGCGACCCAAGAAAAAGACAGGAACTTATGACTAATAAAAGAATTCACAGATTAAAGTATAAAGCGTTTTACAAAATACTCCAAGAGGAAGATGAGACTATTAAAACTATTACATTTGACTGTCAGAAAAACCAGCCGCTACCCAAGCTTCCAGACCAATCAGCGTATTTTAGTCGACAGTTTAATTTTTATCACTTTGCAATTGTAGATGGAAATTCTAAGGCAAAATTAAATAAAAAAAATGTAAATTCATATTATTGGAGTGAAGTAGTCCATAATAAGGCAGGAAATCAAATTGTAAGTGCAGTATATCATTATCTACAACATGTTACTTTTAACAAGAAAATCGAGATTTTACGAGTGGTATGCGACGGTTGTTCCGGGCAGAATAAGAATACTGCAATGGTTGTTATGTTGGGTAAATGGTTGTATTGTGAAGCACCTAGACATGTAAAAAAAATTGAATTAATATATCCCATAGTAGGACATTCCTTTATACCTCCTGACCGTGTATTTGCTAGGATCGAAAAAATATTAAAAACTAAAGAAATTGTAACTTGTCCAGCAGAATACGTCTCTGTGCTTGCGGAAAATGGAACTGTCGTAGACCTGTCAACTATACCAGTCTACGACTGGAAGAAAGCTTATGAAAGAATTATAAAACCTACTACCTCTTGGCATTTTCCTTTTATGAAATCAAAGCGTATTTTTATAACTAGATCAAAATCTGACAACGTATTAGTTCAAGGAGAAATTAATTATAAAAGTGAACTCAACGGAAAAAAAAGAATTACAAAAAAAAATAAAAAAATAACAATGTTTTCTCTCGAGTTAGTACTAGCAAACATAAATTTTCCAATAAAGGCAAAGGTGGACGATGTTGTCAAACTTCTCGAAAAGCATTTCGGGACAGATTGGAGAAATTTGTCTACTTTAGAATATTATAAAAATATTGAAGCAAGACTGCATGCAAATGTCGAAACATTCAGTAGCTTCGGTACTGAAAATAATGTCGAAGAGCATTATTGTGAATATGGTTTTGAGGACGTTGAAACACATATTTAAAATTGTTCTTAAATTCCACTCTTTTATTTTCTTTTATTATTTGTTTTTAATTTAATTAATAAACAATGTTCAAACTTTAACCTCTATTAATATTTCCATGTTCCTAGAATCTTATAAATGTGCCTAAATAGTTTTATTAACATTTCACTATTTATAACTGAATAAAACCATCCACATGTCAAAATCTGTCAATTGCAAATCCCGCTAAAACAAACAGTGTTTATATCAAACCCCACTAAAATCAAATGTATGCTTCAAAATCCACTAAAACCAAAATTGTAATGGTTATTTTTACGTTATTTTTAATTATTCTCCTCGGAGACTATGTTCTTTAGTATTGCCAGTCTTAATATAAAGCTGTCACTGTATTTTTTGAAAAATATTGTACACAATAATTGTTTTAAAAGTTTTTTACGTTTTACCGACATTTAATGAAAAGTGTTATGGCGGGGTTTGAAATTAAGCTCCTCATATATGAATATATTTATTTAAAATTTATATTCTCCATTTTCTCGCTCTGGTATCGAGGTAAAGCACAGCGCCGAGTTCCGCCACACAACAAGCCATGCCTAAAGAATTCGGTGAAAAATGGGGAACGGAGTGTCTTAGCACTAGGTTCCCTTTGCCTACCCTGCTGTGTGTGGGATGCAGCGTGATTTGAAAGGTGTTCTTTAATTACAATATTATTTACACTTTCTACAAATACTATATAACTTCTGTAAAACTTAAATACTGTACAATTTGCAATTTTACCCATCTATTTCCCAAATAAAATTGGATTTTTCGGTCTTTATATTCGAATACTCTAATTGGACCGTTTATTTTGAGAGTGGTGTAAGTCCATTTTCTTTTCTTTCGAGAAAATTAAAGGTTAGTATGTCGATGATTATGCAATTTCATTTACCGACTGATTTTAAGTTGTTCAAAACATGGGTTTTTTTTGAGAAATTAAACACGGACTAGTTATATATAAAAAAAATACATTAAATTAAGCATGAATTACGTGATAGCTCATTTTTCTCAAAAATGGACTTACACCACTTTCAAAATAAACGGTCCAATTAATGAACGTATCATAGCAACGATATTTTTGAACGTACTTGAATATTTGTCAATATCCAAAATATGCCAGTGTCATGTCGATTTAAATCGATTTATTTGTGAATTTCGATAATTTACATTTCAAGACGCACTAATTAACAAAATGAGCACTGAAAATTTTATAAATTTAAATCTCTTATTACTTAAAAAATGAAATAAGATTAGGTTAATGATAAACAGTCAATTAAGAAGAACAATTAGTACAACAAACAAAAATGGGCCGAACACAGAGAAAGCGAAGACACCAGAATTTGACGAAATTTCACACATGCAATAATGAGAAAGATTTAATATTGTTGAATACTTGGCTTTCTAAACAAGGAGTGTGTTATAATAAGAAACTTGTATTAGCAATATTTAGCGATACCGGTCGAGGTGTTCTAACAAAAAAGAAAATAAGTGCAGGCGAAGAACTTATAAATTTACCTCTTAATTTAACTATAAATGTAACTAGTTTGTTAATGGATGTTGTATTTTGTAGTATATTTTTAAAAAACAAAATCTTATGCTTAGAATTGTACAAACGAAAGGTATCATTTCAATCATTGATGGCGTTTTACTTGGCATATTTAAAAACTCAAGGAGTTGAATGCAAATGGCACATTTATTTGGAAAGCCTACCAAAAGAGTACACTGTACCTTATTTTTTGCCAAATGAAATAAAGAATTATGTAGATGATGAAATAGTATCTGTGATTAATAAACAAAGAAATATGATTGAGAGCTCATTTAATATTTTTGATGATATTTTACAAAATACTTTAAATGATAGCATTGCAGTTCAAACCTTTAAAAACTATTTTTCAATGTCTGGGTATGAATGGGCCTATTTTACAGTGAATACAAGGTGTGTTTACATGGATCTATCTAAAGTGATTGATTTAGATAATGTAAATAAATCTATTTTATCATTGATCCATGACAATACTAAAATATCTTTATGCCCATATTTGGATATGATTAACCACAGTCCACATACAAGAAACGAAACTAAACTAATAGTTAATAAAGAAATGGTAAATATGTCTATCACTAAAATAAATACAAGTATATTTTCAGAAGTCAGATTTTCTATTTATACAAAAAATAATTTTGAACCATATACACAGGTTTTTATATGCTATGGTGACAGTCATAATTTAAAGTTGATAACAGAATATGGATTTTATTTACCGACAAATGACATAGATTTCGTGTCATTTAATTTTGAGAAAATTGAATGTTTTTTAAGTAAAAATGATATTAAACTGTCTGCTGATCAATTGTCTTTTATAAATAACCACAAGTTAAATAATGATTTGTATATTGATTTAAGAGGCCTAAGTTTTAATTTTTATGGTTTATTAATGGTTGTAAAATATTATTACAATAAAAACATAGATATAAGTAGATTAATCTATTCAGCTGCCATTTGCTCCAATGACAGAGTCCTAATAGAATTTATTAAGCCATTGGTAAAAGAACGACTTGTGATCATTCAAAACAGTCTAAGGAAATTAAGCATTTTCAATAAAAGTTTTATTTTAGATAACTGTATAAATGTTATGTGTTCGTATGTTAGTATATTAGAAAAGTTTATTAAATGTTAGATCAATGTGGTATGTTGTATTTATTCATGTAGTTATCAACCCTTTATAATATTTTAGTACATATTTATATACATTTTAAATCTCACCTTAAAATCCACCTCATACTAAAAAATATTATACATATTGTATTGTCAGTAAATAGATTCTAACAATCCTATGTTACGAGCTTTAATTTAGTAATGGAAAGCTTTATTTAAAATTCCAATAAATGGATATATAATAAATTAAATTCCAATTATTATTATTCGGTCCCGATTTTGGTGGAAAAATTTCCGTTTTTTTACTTAAAATGTTCAAAAATCCGGCTTTTCACCGAGAGAAAACTGGCAACGCTGGAACGGCAAAACTGGCAACGCTGGAACCTACTGTTAATGTTCTTACTTCGTTCCCCACTTTCTGCCGAATTCTGGAGGCATTGCGTGTTGAGTGGCAGAACTCAACGCCGCGCTTTGCCTCGACACCAGAGCGAAGAAATGGAAATATAAACGTAAATAAATATTCATATAATAATCTTTATTTATTTATTTTGTATCATAATATGATATATTTTAGGACCCTTTTTATATACTCCACTTATATTTTATAGTCAACTTATTTTTTTTGGAGTTATTTAGTATATTTGGTACTTAGGAAAAAAATAAGAAACCGATCAATTCATATTAATCGAATATTGTTTTATAATATATGAAAGTAATTAATAGGCAACACTAATCAAATATAATTTTTCCAATGTCAGTGTCAAAGTGCTAGATAAGCGACCATGGCGGCAGCACTTCTGTCGAATAGGAAAATTGATAAAATATTAAAAAGTCATATTAAATTGGCGAAATCATTCCTAAATAATCGATCAGTTATACTAAATAAACCTCAGTTGAATATAATTTGTAATCAATGCGCCGCTACAAGTTGTTTCAGGGTATGTTTGAATTATAGTTTGTGATAAGCAAATTGTGATTTATTGGTATAAGGCATATATTGTGCTAATTTTTGTTTGAATTTTGTTTATTTTTATTTTTTTTAGTTATATTCTTCTAGTTCATCAACCAATCCTGGGCAAGACTCCGCCAAAAATGTTTTGGCGGCTGTTTTGGTTAATAAGCCGAAAACTGGGAAAATTCCAGTTGGTAAGTCGTGAACTGAACATTTAACTTATTTTTTATTAATTCCTAAGCTCCTATAGATAGTTGATATTTTCTTTAGTTTATTTTGTTGCGTAATTTTAAACTGACCTTGAAATTGCTAAAACATTACCAGCTATTACAATTGTTTTACTAGTAGAATCTTAAACATTTTTTTTTAGCTGTACACATACAGGATACAGTGTGAAGAAAAAAAAATACATATCCGGGTAGGCAGAGGGAATCTAGGAACCTAGTGGTAGAACACTTCTACACCTGATTCTGGAGGTATTGCCTGGTGAGTGGCAGAAATTAACGCCACATATTGCCTTGATACCAGAATAAGGAAAATGAAAATATTAAATATTTCATTTCCATGTCTAGGAATCAAACCCATAACCTGTCTATTACAATCGCATGCTTGTGCCTCTACACAACTGGCCTACAAAAACTAAAAAAGTTCAACTAAATGAATAAAACTTAATATATTTTTGTTTACATTAAAACAGATTTATTGTACATATTTGTAAAGTAATTCAATATTTCAAAATAATTGTAATGTATAATTTGCTTTATTTGTTCATACATATTCCTATATCATGTTATGTCTGCATATTGCAACTAATAGCACTGTTTATATTTTTCATTTAATTATTTAACAAGATTTGCGTCATTTTTAATGCTTGGTTGAACAGTCTCTCACTTCCTTTTATTTACCCATTCTGTTGCACTCCTTTATGCCTGTTTTGCCTTATCCTATCTTTTGTTTTGTTTTCCATTAGGGTACATGATGTAATAGGTATTTTATAGATATACATATTAATGAGCACTATGAATATCAAAATTATGTATACTGATTAGACTTAATTATATTTTAACAGTATTAGATTGTGTATTATATTAGATATATTATTAATTTTTTTTTTTATTATTTTTTGAATAGTTTTTTATATACATAACATATAACCAACATTGCACAGATTATAAATGAGCTTGGTAATATTAAAATTAGACTTATGTAAACTATTGCTTTTTACTAGTAATTTTTAATATAATCATGTACCCATACCCAATATCCTGATATGGTCTCCCCGCCCCTAGGGATACAAAAGAGAGACTGCTTTCATCCAGGCGCATCTGTTCTTGATCGTGAAGATGTCAACTTGGGGGATGCTAAGCCGGTCTCTGGTATGGACATGGTTAGAGGGATGTTAGCTTATGTATGGCCTAAGGTGAGTTGTTAAATATATAGAGAGTTCTGTTTTTTTCAGCATTATGCTATATATTGCATACAGCAGTTTAAGCAGAGTGAACATAAGACATTTCTTAAGCCACTTCCTGCAAAATGTTGTGTGATGATGCTATGTTTTACTGTATCACATACAATTAGACATTTTTTTATACAGCATTGGGGCTGCTTCTAGTGGTAAGTGTGATGGTTGTAAGGGTCAATCCTCTCCTGGATGAATTAATTACTTTCATATCCCTGTTGTTTTTAATAAAATGAATGAGAAAAGAGTGTCTTGATAATAGGTGCTCTCTATCTTCCTTCTCTCTATTAAGTCAAACTCCACCACTAAATATAGTGTCTTGAACTTATTGTCTCTGATTTAAATTAATAAAATATTATTATATATAGTGTATTTAAAAGTTACAATTCATAATTCTAATTTCTAAATACGAACACAAAAAACAATGTTAAGTGACAGAACTTAAAATGCAATATCTCGAAAATTGTTCTAACACTATGTTCCCACTGCCTGCCCTGCTATGTGCGGGATAAAACATAAAAACAAAAATAACTATTATTAATTTAGACCTTAAACTTATTTTTCAGGATAATCAAATGATAAGGAACAGAGTAATGATATCCCTGTCCCTTTTATTCGGAGCTAAAGTCATGAATGTGACAGTGCCGTTCCTATTCAAGTATGCAGTCGATGAGGTGAATCAATTGACCGTGTCAAGTACGGGTGAAGCTTTGTTAGGAATGGCAACTGTGCCACAGGCTCTTGGAACTACGGCCTTTAGTTTGCTGGTGGGATGTGAGTATTTTAGTTATCTTAGTATCTCTTATAGATATTAATATTTAGAGGATAAACATGTATGGAATTAATGTCTATTGAATGTCGGGCAGGACAGCTGCCAGCTAATGCAATAGTAAAATATACCATTGACTTTGAAAAGAGCAACTGTTGAGTTTCTTGCCGGCGCTTCTTTCTTGGTGTCTTCTTCTTTGGTGGTAGCTTTTTTTTGACATGTACATTCGAGGATTCAAAAGTGCTTTTATAGTTTATTTGAATAAACAATATTTTGAATTTGAATTTATATAGGGAGGGTGGGATGCTGACCCTGTGTTACGACACTTGGTTAATAATTGTGTGTTAAGCGGCGGAACTCATCACTAAATTATTTACACAACAATCGCGTCTTCTCCACTGCATTACGATGGTTCAAATGTATTTATATATTATAAAAATTCAAATTATAATACTTCTTTCCAGATGGCATAGCCCGTGCGACAGCAGCTGGTTTTAATGAATTAAGAAACGCAGTATTCGCTAAAGTGGCGCAACACTCAATAAGGAAGTTAGCCTGCAACGTGTTCACACATTTACATAATTTAGATTTGAGTTTTCATTTGGGAAGGCAGACAGGTGCTTTGTCTAAGGTGAGCTATTATTTATTTTAGTTTTTTTTATTTTCTGTTTTAGGTTTTCTATAAAAATATTTTAAAAAATATTTTTTAAATAATAAATTTTTTTTTTAGCTGGCTGTTAATATAAAACACAATATTAAACCAATCTTAACTTTCAAAAATTATTATAGCTTAATTTCGAAATAAAAAATATATATAATTTAGGCCAGTTGTGTCGCAAGGGCACAAAGTTTACGTAACGTAGCGTAACGTAACGTGACTGGTTGTGGGTTCGATCCACACTCGAGAAAATGAAATATTTATTTAAATTTATATTTACCAATTTCGTCGCTCTGGAGTCGAGGCCAGTGCTTCCAGAGTTCGGCGGAAAGTAGGGAATGGAGTGTCTTAACACTAGGCCTGCCTGTTGCCTGCCTGCTGTTTGGCAGCGTGAAGCTTATAAATTTTATTACATTTTAAATTGCCAAATGAATGGAGTCTTCCTTATTAAATATCATGCCATGCCATATTAAATATAATGTAAATCTATTTTAGCAATTACTAATTCTTAATAACTTGTATTATCTATACTAATATAATAAAGCGGAAGAGTTTGTTTGTTTGTTTGTTTGTTTGAACGCTAAGATCTCTGGATCTACTGGATCGATTTACTTTGTTTTTGTTTTGTATGAAAGCTGCATTCTTCAGAAGTGCTATAGGCTATATAATATTACATTACACATATATACTAATATATTAAAATACTTTCTAATTTGACATGCAATTTATTCTGCCATGTTAATAACAACCAACGTCGCTACGCGACCGCGTTCGTTACCGCGTCATTTTGATATTCATCCTTATGAAAATAAATATAATAGTCACTTTTAGCATTTCATCTAGATTGAAATTATATTTCTATAGAAATTATATTCTTATATTTCAAGCAGGCGTAGCCGCGTCCGGGTCCGCTAGTTATAAATATACATAGATTTTTTTGTAGTTTCATGCTGTATCCCGCACATATCAGGGTAGGCAGAATGAATCTAATGTTAAGACTTTGTCCTCCAGGCATTGTCCAACTTTTGAGATACTCTTTGTTGAGTGCTCAACGCCGCATTTTGTCTAGTAGAGCAGGGCAAAAAATATAATCATTCCCAAAAGTGGGCATCGCATTCACAACCATTGCAATCACTTAAATTAGTTTTATAGCTCCCCATAAATATTATAATGAAAATAATGAACATTTCAGACAATAGACCGTGGTTCAAGAGCTATTAACTTTGTTCTTTCTGCCATGGTGTTCAACATAGTGCCCACCATATTTGAATTGTCCTTAGTGTCTATGATATTGGGACTTAAAGGAGGATTGGCGTTTGCAGGTAAATATCTATACTTATATTATAAAGCTTAACTTTAGAATAAATCTTTTAAAAGGTCTTAAGTAGTTTTTAATAATATTTTTCTAGTATGTATATATATATATATATTTCAAATTTCCAGGCGTAGCATTTAGCTGTGTGGGTGTATACGCGGCTTTCACATTAGCGATAACACAATGGCGGACAAAATTTAGAGTTTATATGAACAGAGCTGAGAATGAGGCGGGGAATAAAGCCGTTGATTCATTGATTAATTATGAAACCGTTAAAGTGAGTGAAATTTTGTTTTGCAATCATAGTGGATACTGTGATTGACTATAACTGTAGTGGATGTGGGTTCGATTCTCACGCAGAGTATTACACTGCGACTATAGAGCAGTAGCTCTGTTTTGATATGTTCTGTTAAAGCAAAATGCAGTGTCGACTTTTTATGCATCTCTAAAATAGTTTTATTTAAAATATCAATATTTCTATAATCGTCTATTTTAAGTTTTGTGCTTTAGATTATTCAGATTTTTTTGTTTAATGCAGATTGAACAAAATTATCTTCCTTTTTTTGCCAAATGGTGAATACTTTTTATATGCAATTTAATATTTTAACTTTTTCTTTACTTAAAGTTATAATTTACATATTTCAATAATTGGTCATATTTTATTTTTCCCATAGTATATTATATATATATTATAGCTTAAATATTTTTATGATAGTAATTAAAAACTCTATTAAGATCTAAATAAAGCTCGTAATAATAAAATTAAAGTATAAATTATATAAATTCCAGTATTTCAACAATGAAAACTACGAACTTCGGAAATACGACGATAGCCTTAAAAAGTATGAAGCTGCTTCACTTAAAACTGCGTCGAGTCTCGCCTTATTGAATTTTGGACAGCATGCTATTTTTAGCGCTGGCTTAAGCGTTATCATGATAATGGCGGCTAATGAGATTGCTAAAGGTATATTTTTAAGCTTCTAGCTGTATCCCGCACATAAAAGGGTAGGCAGAGGGCTGTAGCAGTAGCAAGTGTCCGTTTCAATTAAGACACTTCTAGAGGTATTGCGTGTTGAGTGGCAGAACTCAACGCAGAGCTTTGCCCCATTATCAGATTGTGGAAATGTAAATATTAAATATTACATCATTTTATATTTTATCTTTAACAATTTTGATTTATTCCAAGTGCCCGAGCCAGTTTGTACGGCACTTATGGTTGGTTAGGTTAAATAAATAAATAATCCAACACGAAAATATTTTTTCAGTTTAAATTGTTCCGAAGATTAGCATGTTCAACCAAACAAACTCTTCAGCTATATAAAATTAGTATATACTAGCATACTATGTTATTAGCATAAAGATTTTATGATATTAATACACTTTTTAGTACTTTTGAATTGTTCAATAAATAAAAGTACTACCTTTTATTTTATTTTATTTTATTTCGTTTCGTTTCGTTTCGTTTCGTTTCGTTTCGTTTCGTTTCGCTTCGTTTCGTTTCGTTTCGTTTCGTTTCATTTCATTTAATTTTATAAATAAATAAATAAAATAAAATTTGTTTTCAAAATGTTTACCTACGCGGCGTTGAGTTCTGCCACTGAACACGCATTGCCTCCAAAATTCAGCAGAAAGTGGAAGACGGAGTGTCTTAACACTAGATTCCCTATGCCTACCCTGCTGTGTGCGGGATACAGCGTGAAGCTGATTTAACTATTATTTAATTTTAAAGTTTTACCTTTCTATATGCATGAATATTGAATATATCAAGTAATACTTATTTAAATTCCTTCACTCCAGGCAACATGTCAGTTGGAGACCTGGTGATGGTCAACGGGCTCCTGTTCCAGCTGTCTGTACCGCTGGGCTTCTTGGGCTCTGTGTACCGCGAGGTGCGGCAGGCGCTAGTCGATATGCACACCATGTTCACGCTCATGACGCTGCAGTCCAAAGTGCAGGTGACGTGACATGATGTCACTTGACGTGCTTTATAGATAAGTGTGGTGCTATGTGATAAACTGAAAGATATAATTACGAAGTACAGTATGTTGTAGCCGCTTTGAAGTTAGGTATTCTAAAACACCACACTTGGAAAGTAAATTATCAAAATCGTCTGCTTCAAGGCGATCACGGCTCGTCGATTGTACTGTAGAAAGATTTTAGATAATTAATATAGTGTGGATGTAGTAAAATGTAAATATATATGACCTGATTTCGACGCGACGGTTTCGACTCGATTCCCACTCAGGGGAATGATTTATGTTTATTTCGTTGCTTTGTTTGCAAAAAAAAATCAGCCTTGAGTTTCTCAGTTCAAAACGAAATATCTGAGAATTGGGGGGTTGCGTGGCAGCAGAAAAGCAGTGGTTTAACACCAGGTTCCTTCTACATACCCTGCTAAAAAAAACAATTCTATTTACGACTAAATAACTAATACCAATTTTTTTTTATTATAATACTAATATCTCCTATACAGGAGAAAGACAAAGCGCCACAACTACAAATCGATATCAAAACAGCATCAATAGAATTCAAAGATGTCGCCTTTAAATATATTAATGGGAAGCCGATATTCTCAAATTTAAGCTTCTCTATACCGGCGGGGAAAAAAATTGGCATCGTCGGTGGTTCTGGGAGTGGGTAAGGAGTTCAAAGTTTGTTGAAAAAAGTACTTACATAAATATCTTATACTGTCGACCCGCTCGCGACTTCCTCGCTTGAACAGCACAATTATTTGTATACTAATCTAAATTACTTTCGTGTTCTAATAATAATAAAAAAAAAAATTTAATATAAAAATATAGAAACTATAATTTAAGCCAATTCAATAAAACAGCTATGTAGTAGCAATTTTGTCAAACAAAATGCTTAATATCGATATAACTTTTATATATGCACCTAAATTGAAATAAAATAAATACGAAATGTTAAGAGAACTTTGCCAAAAAACAGCAAAATCAAGCACTGCATTTAAATAGGTTAAGCTTTCTGGAATTAGCGTGTACAGACACACAGACGAACTGATAAAAAAAAATTAAGTTTTAAGGTCTATTCTATTACACTGGTAAATGTCCACTAAAATTAGATTTTCTCAGTTATCACCCATGTGCAGACACAGATCAGCCATAGAGAGAGTCCACAGTGACGTAGCCTATGACTAAAGACGGTTGTGGGTTCGATGATCATTTTATATAGTAGAGTGTTTATTTACAGATTAACCCAAAGTTAGGAACCCAGTGTTAAAACACTCCATAGCACATCCTGCCAAATTTTCGACACATTTTAAATGCATGTTAATCGGTTCCACAAGACCAAGTACGGCGGCCCAAATACGTACTTGGTCTTGTTATCAGAGAGTTACTTGGTCTTGTTATCATGAGTAAAAGAAGATAATTAATTTCTCAAATCGAGTTACAGAGCATATTATATTGATTATATTTTATTTTGTTTTCTAGTAAATCAACAATGGTGCGCCTCCTGTTCCGTTTTTTCGAGCCCCAGTCTGGTGAAATAACGATTGCTGGACAGAATATAAAGGACTTGGACTTGGCGAGCTTGAGACGGGCCATAGCTATTGTACCGCAGGTTAGTGATTTATTGCTTTTTTTGTAAAAGATAAATCAAATCAAATCAGCTTCACGCTGTATCCCGCATTCAGCAGGGTAGGCAGAGGGAAGCTAGTGTTAAGTCCGTTTTCCACTCCACTCAACTCAAACCGGATTCAACAAACCGAACCCAGCGATAGTACAATCGGACGCCTCTTAAAATAATCTATACGAAAAGAGACTTAGTGATCATTTTGATTTTTATGACCCATATTTAAAGTATTATTACAGTACTGTTATTAATATTGCCAT
The DNA here is from genome assembly GCF_056956725.1 of Heliconius melpomene rosina. NCBI lineage: Eukaryota > Metazoa > Arthropoda > Insecta > Lepidoptera > Nymphalidae > Heliconius > Heliconius melpomene. Next base: position 676,240 of record NC_140401.1, on the reverse strand, counting down.
AGACGCTGCTCTAGGACAGCGTTTTGTATGGGAATTCGATTATTTTAATTTTTCGAGCAGCGTGTGACTATGAAACACGACAGTTGTTAGTTCGATTTCCACTTGAGAAAAAGAATAACTTTCATTTCGTCTGGTAAGAACACAAAGAGCGGCGTTGAATTCCGCCAAATAACGCATAACGTTCGTGGTGAACGGAGTGTCTTGCTTGACACGAGGTTTTCTCTGCTATTAATTTTATTTATTATATTTAATACATTACAGGATTGTGTTCTGTTCCACGACACGATACTTCACAACCTGCACTATGGCGACCTGTCCAAGAGTGAAGAGGAAGTGTACAAAGCAAGCAAAATGGCAGAGCTACATGAATCAGTCGTTACTTGGCCTAAGGTTTGTAGATTTTATTGATTTACTTAAATATGTGCAAGCAATACGTACCCATATTTGTACCCATAGCTATTTAGTATCATCTGTACTTCTAAACTTAATATTATAAAACTGAAGAGTATGTTTCAGCACTCTAATGACAGGGACTACTTGAAAAAATCCTGTGTTGGATATTCCATTTATCGGAAAAGGTTATATAACATCACGTCAATTGTTTTAATGTAACCCACTGAACCCACTGAATGGGTCATGTGTCATATACAACTCAAAAGTTATTTTTCTTTTGATTACGTGAGTGAAGAAATTAAAGTAAACCGAATTCAATATGAAATGAACATTGTCAAAATAATTTTCTTATTTTCTTAAAAAAAAAATAGGGCTATGACACGCAAGTAGGGGAGCGCGGTTTGAAGCTCTCCGGCGGAGAGAAACAAAGAGTTGCGATCGCGCGCGCCATCTTGAAAGATTCACCGTTGATTATATTCGATGAAGCAACTTCAAGTTTGGATTCTCTGACGGAACATGTAAGGATTTTCTTTATTGTATTTATGTATATGTCACCGTAAGATTATAAAGATTTTTTAATTTTCGAATATCTTAAAAAAAAAAAAATACAACATACTGTATTATATCACATAATAAATAATCTTTCATTTTATTGACACCATTTTAGATTCTTATATCTGTGGTCACAATGCGTATTGGTCGATTTTGCTGCAAAGGCGACCAATCAGCTTACAATTTTTCGATAGTGTACAATTTCACAATCTGACATATACAACTTTTAGTATGGTTGTGAGTTTGGTCCATGAGAATATGGGTATGAATTCAATTCAATGAAAACAAAGTACAAGGTGTTTTAACATTTAATGGAAGAGTGTTTGACTGTAAATGCAATGGTGGTGCTTGGTGCCCACTTTGGCACTTATTATATTTAATTTATTTTCATTTTATACTTGTTCTTTGATAACGAGGTGAAGTGCGGCGTTCAGTTCCGCCCCTCAACACCTAATGCCTCTCGAATTCGGCGGAGTTTGGCGAACAAAGTGAATGGAAGTGAAGAATAGAGTGGATAGATTTTTTATTGTTTATTTTAGAGTTGTTGTTTCAATGATATTATGAATATAAATATCTCTAACATAGATTAAAAAAAATCCAGGCAATCCTTCAAGCACTAAAAGCGGCCACCGTGGGAAGAACATCAATATGCATCGCGCACAGACTATCCACAGTCGCGGACGCGGATGAAATACTAGTACTGGAGAGGGGCGCCATCTCCGAGAGAGGCACTCACGCTGACTTGATAAAGAATAAAACATCCTTGTATTACAGACTGTGGGAGAAACAGAATAAGGATCCGTTGCCTAAAGTTTAAATTATAATTCACCAATTTCAATTAATTGGATTTTGTGAACTTCACTTTATTGTAATTTCTCAATTTCAATTATGATCTGTGAATAATAAATGAATATTCATTAAGTTTATATATTGAAATTCATAAATTTCGATGTGTATTTTTTTCCAATACACTTCATTAATTTTTAGTGAAGTTCATGAATTTCGTCAAATTAGTATACAGAAATTGATGGACTCTAGTATGAATTTCGTTAATAAATGACGAATGTGTTCAATAATTACTACTAAAAATATGTCACTAATATATAAATAATAATAAGTCATTATTATGATACATTGTATAAAGAGTTTGTTTTTGTAACAAAACAGAAAAAGAATTTCTTATTTTTTCCATAATGTTCATACATTTTGTATAATGTAATATATTTAAATATAACATTTATTTTTTTTATACCTTAAAATAGTAACAAATTTAAAATGTTATGTACAAAATGTTACAAATTCTCTTAAATTTCATTAAAATGAATGTCTTTAATAAATGATTATACATAACATAATATATGTAAAATACTTTGCTTTTAAAGGAGATCATTTGATGGGTCCTGTAAATCCTGCTGCTTTTTTGTCGTTTTTGTATAATAACGCTTTGAAACTTTTTGTTATATTGGAATTCTTGTACTTGATTGGGTTTTCCTTTAATTACTTTTCCTTTAATTTTGTTTCACCATTTTTAATATGTCCAAATCTTATTTTTAAATATTTATAATGTTGTTAAATATTGTGCTGTTAAATGTTGCTGTGGGTTCAATTTCCACCCGGGGGAAATAACTATAAATATATTATGACCTTAATAAAATCTCAATATATTGAGCCTCAATTTCATTGGACGTTAAGCCTTCATGAAGCCTACTTGAATGAGAGCCTACTTTCGTTACTAGTAGGAAAGAGGGCTAGAAGGAAAGTAGGCTATCCATTTATGGTATGCGGGTATACCCCGCACGTGGGCTAACAATCAATGAAATTCATCGGTTGGTGAAGACCAAGCGTTGCATGGGGACTTCATCGTACCCGCACGCGTGATAGTGGAAACAATTAGAGCAGCTGTAACAGCTAAGGAAATTGAGCTCTTAAACTTATTTGCTCGATGTTAAAATGTTTAAAACATTATCTTTACATACAAATATTATTGAAAATGTTTGTTTATATTTAAATTTAATTAATTAAACAAAAGAAATAATCTAAAATCTCTTAATAATAATAATGGGATAAAATAGTCTCGGCGCAATGGGACAACGTCTGATGTAAACGCGACGGTTGTGGGTTCGATTTCCACTCGGGGAAATAGATTGTTTGACAGAGTAGAAATACTCTGGTAAGAGGACAAAACGCGACGCTCATCACACAATGTCTCCTAAACTGCGGTGCGTGAGGAACGGAGTTTGTTACTGAAAGGTTCCGTGCTGTATGCGTAAAACAAAAAATAAAAGAAACTTATGTAGCATTTCTAAATAATACCAAAATGTTGTTTTTAATGTATAACGAATATATTATGTATATAACAGATATATTCTAATTTAAAATGTTGGTTTCGATAAATATTGTTAAAAGATATTTAATTATTGTATGTATCAAAATATTTATTTAAATTTGATTCCGTTGAACGGAATTAACTGATATATTTAATAAAAAGTAAACAAATAAATAGATCGATGTAGGAAATTGTAAGTGTAAATAATGTACAGTTTCTGTTAAATAAGTATATTATTTTTGTTGTTGTTTGTGTTTTATTTTTCCTATTAGTAATTAAAGCGTAGTCGTCATCGTTGTGGGTACTATTCCTACTCGAAGAAATAAGATTTTTGTCATGATTGAGTACCGCCTCTTGAATCTCGGAGACGGTGCGAGGTGAACATTAGGTTCTCTCTTCGGCCGGCAGCTTCGCAGGATAATCTAACCTTATATTATTCTAAATGTTATTTCATTACGTTTACATCTTTAAAAAGTTAATAATATAAACGTATTTTATCTTTAACGCATTTAATTTATTTCATATTTCTTACCATTAGGTTCCCAAGTTCCCTCTGCCTACTCTGCTATGTGCAGTGTGAAGCTAAAGAAAAGAAGTATTTGTTATTAGGCAAAAAATTAAAATTAGTCTAATCTCCTAATACATTATTATTTATAGAGAAAGGAGTGTTCTAACATTTTGATTGATGATTTTTATGTGTATATTTATTTTATATATGTTTTATTTTGCAAACTATACAAAAATAATTTTAAAAAATTACTAATTAAAATTATGATATATATTTTTTAATGAAATTGACTTCCTTTAGAAAAGCTCTAAGCTCATATTAAGATTACAACTTTCGAACAATATGACATCGATTGACATGTCAGTTACCATAGAAACGACATCGGCGACAAAATTAGGAAAACATTTATTCATTTTGCTACAAAATACTATTTTCTTATTGAAAATGGCTTATTTATTATAATATTACTAATAATGTCGGTATTGAGTTTAGCACCTGAAGATAAGAGGAGAGAGAGGTATGGCGGAACAGTTTTTTTTAAATTTAAGCTTTTTTAATTTTCGCTTTGGTTTCACGCTCCAGCGCTACGGTCACTAGATATCTTTTTGGCCTCGTCATCTGTTACCAATCTCTTTATATATGTTATAAGTCTCTTTATATAAGTCTGCATGCTTCGGTATCCTCGATACTGTATTTTCGAAGGTCAACCGAGGTCTCCCCATGCCTCGTATGTTTTCCTTCTTCACTGATAATTAGTTAATTTTAATATAAGATATATTATACGACGCCTTTTAAATTCGTAACTTGTCGATTTGCTTAAGGCCCGTCAGGGTTTAATTCTTTTAGTTCGGTTTTTAATTAGTTTTGTAAACATTATTATTTATTTAATTCATTATTCTAAGCTAATTTCACCATGTCTCTTCTTACATATATAACACAGAAATTCGCTAGAAAGCGTGTACAGTAGCGGATCCCGTCTAAATCTGCTTCCCAAACGTAAACGATACCCGTCAGAAATGTCTACGCAATCCCAATCTGTGATCAAAGGAGATAAATACGTAACGCAGAGAGTTCTCTCCGCTAAGACGCATAGAGTCAAACAGCTGCAGAATCAGTTGGCCGACGCCCATTATCATTTGCAGGTGAGATTTATTATACCTCTGCTGTAAACATATTTTTAGTAGTAATAGAGGGAATCTAGTTCTGACGTTACTGTCGGTTGTGTCTCAACAGGGGTACAGGTGTACCCCGTACGCCCCATACGCCGAGCTACTCAGCTCTCGCGTCTCGACAGCCTCATATCTAAATATGATTTAGAAATAACCCAGCGAGCTCTTAAAGCTTAGATAGTTTTTCTCCCTTACTAGTAATGAGGAGACTTACTTAGAGGAATTAGTTATCTTTTTATTACCTTAGTGTTGTGTTTCTTAATACATAGATATTTAATTTCAGGAGTTGAGCAACGAAAATCGAGTGCTTCGTGCAATACAGAAAAAGCAAGAAATTGCACTTCAAAGGTACTTAATTCATTACACTATTTTTTTAGCTTTGCGAAAGAAGAAGGAGCCTAGTTCAGAACCTTAAGAAATGTCTTAATACTAGGCTCCTTGTTCCTACCCTGCGAAACGTCCGCCATTTCTGTCGAATTCTGGAGAAATTGTGTCTTGAGTGGCGGAATTCAACGCCGCGCTTTTCCTCAACACGAGAGTAGTATAATTTTACTTCACGATTAAACCCACATTTTAAATGATAAATTTTCAATTAGGTATGAGAACTCGAACGCAGAGCTACCTCAAATCCTAAACTCTCACAATGAAGAGCTGAGAATACAACAAAGCAAATATAAGCAATTGAAACACCAATACAAAGAAGTGTTACAAAAGTTAAAGGAAAGAGACATGCAGTTGCAGCAGTTGAAAGATGAACATGACCATTTGTTGGATCTGAGTAAGGACAGGTGGGTAACACTAGGTTCTCAGGTTCCCTCTGCCTACGCTGTTATGTGTGAGATACAGCGAGCATTTATTTTTTTTGATTATTTTATTATATTCATTATTATAATAGGAATAGATGATTTTGATAATTTCAGATATTACTGTCACCGTAACACTAAAAATCTGAGAAACTTCAAATTTTCACGCACATAAACTATCGATCAATGTCATATTGTTATTCTGTATTTTTATTTACCTTTAATATTACCATTTTCCTTTCGACAGGAACCTTCTGGAACGTGAAAAGCTGCAAAACCAGCTAACAGAGCTATCATCTAAAGTTCAACAACAAAATGATACTATAAGCACTCTACAACGACGAATTGCATTAGAGGCTAAGAATTTTAAACATCAATTGCAATCTGAGATAAACAAACATAAAGATACGAGACACGACCTGGATCTAGCTATAAGTAATGCTGATAAATTGTCCACTATTATTGAGGTATTGTATGTTTTCGTTTTTATGTTTTAAAAAGGGAGTCAGTCCGAGTTGTGCATTCGATTCCCACTCGAGGAAATGAAATATTTAATATTTTGTAGTTTCTTGTTCTGGTAATGAGGTAAAGTGCGATGGTGAGTTCTGCTGCCATTCAGCGTAAAGTGGGGAAAGTAAAGGTCTTAATTGGAACAGAGTGTTTTACACTAGGCGCCCAGATTTCTTTTGCTAACCCTGCTATTTGCGAGATACACCGCTAAAAAAAGAATTTTTAATTGTAAAGGTAGTGAGGTCGATTTCTATTCGGACGAATTAGTTTTCATTTCCTCGCACTGAAGTAGATTTGAGTTCTACCACTCATTGTTCAATGCCTCGAAAATTAGGCAGTGTGTGAAGAACAGTGTGTCTTTACACAAAATGTCCTAAAGTCTTCTTAAAGTCCTGTTATATGTGGGATATAGGGTGAAGCTTACAAATAAAAAAAACGATATGTTAAGTATATAGTGTAACTTAGTGCCTTTATTTACTATAATTAATTAACAAAAACTAAGACTTGCGTTTCAGTCAACTAAGGGATGACTTCTTTAAAAGTTTACAGTGCGATTATAGTGCTCTCAGTAGGAAGATTTATATAATGTGATACGTAGAAAATATAGTTACTTTGTTATAAAGTACGCTGGAATTTTGCTCTTCATAAAATCGGCATTGTACATTTCTAAATGAATTTTAAAACTTATTTACTTCAGTATTTAAATGTGGAGAAAAATGGTATTAAATATTTTTCATCAAAAATATTGCAAAGTATACATACTATATAATATATATAGTATAGTATACCAGAAAAATGTACCTACGTCATATTTAAAACATTTCGACGTTCTTGCTCTTAGAAACGATGGTTCAAAACCTGTGTGTAAATTATTATTTCGGCCCCTTTTTTTCTTGTAATTTAAAATATATTTTTTTATTTATTACTTTCAGATAAAAGAAAAGATGCTAAGTACAGCGGCTGGTAGAGCAGGAAGGTCGCCTACTAAAATGGGATCCGTTGCAAGTGCATCTCGACCTCTTAGCAAGAGTAGTAGAGATAAAGGAAATGAGGACAGGACTAATGTATGTAATTTTGTTATTTCCTCTGTTGATTTATCATAAAAAAACAATGTGGTTTATTTAGTTTGGTGTTTTTTACGTTAAAGGAGGTCGTGGCGCAATGGTTGTATGTTCCATTCCCGCTTGGAGAAATCAATTATTTCATATTTTCATTTTCTCGTTCAGGTAACAATTCTATGTTAATTCGGCGGAAAATGGGGAACGCAATGTCCTAACACTTGATTGCTATTATTATTATTTTAATAATTAGTCTACCATGGCTACTAATTGACAATGCATTTATGACGACATCTAAATATCTATAGTATTAGGTATGTATATAGTTCTAATATGTTTTTCAGATGACACAATTAGAACAAAACATGTTAGCCAAATTATGCGAGAACTCTCGCACTATAAGCAGTTCGCTATCCCACGAAGAAGATACCAGCTCTGCAACAGAAACTCGATCGCGATACATGTCTAGTAGAAATTCAACAAGCAATCGTACTACACCAAATCAAAATAGAAAAAATTCGAAAAGCTCAGATGACATTATAGATATTGCCAAAACAGTTCAAGATGGCATGGCCGATTTAAGTATTGTTGATAAAAATCCTACTTCAGACAAGAAAATGGAAGCCATGAAAGTTGAGTTAATGAATAAAATAAAGAATAATGAAGATCATTCTAGAAGACCAAGTGCTATTAGAAGACAGTCTACTGAAGAGTCTATTGAAGAAGTTATTGAAAGACCGAAATCAAGAGGATTAAGTTCAGTCTCTTTCTATGATAATTCTAATTCAGATGAAGATAAAATGCAACTAACAAAGGATTTTACAGATAAAAAAGAAAAACCATTAGATAAATATTGCAAAGATATTATACAAGACATAGAAAAAAGTAGTAAAGTTATTGACGTTCACGTGAAACAGTTTAGTCAAAGTAAATACACCGGTGACAAATTGGTTGAAAAATTGCAAGAGATTGATAAATTGAATGAGATTGTCAACAAAAATGGTGTTATACCGGATGAAGCGTTGACAGAATTGAATAATAACTTCAAAATGCTAACAGAGCAAGTTTTTACCGAGAGTGTTCCTAAAAAACGTATTATTTCGGGAAAAAAGAGTTCAAGGGTAGATTTAAATTTTTTAGATGATGACATGAGTAACCAGGATTTGCTCGAAGACTTATTGGGAAAAAAGTAATTTATATTGTTGTGACATGTATTAAAAATAAAAATAAATAATTTAGATAATTTTAATACAGAGCTGAGGGTAATTTTGAATTTTTATATCTATTTTTCTACTTAGTAATTTAGCTCTTTGTCTAATAATAGAACATCATGTAAAAAAATAAAATATGCATAAAAACATTGGAAGTCTTTAAATAATAAAAATTATAAGTGTTTTGATGTAATTAGGAAAGGAGCGCTAGTGACCAGTGACGTTATACTCGTAACCTAGTACCTTAACATTAGAACATTTTGTGAAAAAGATCATGTTATCACTTATAATTTTTAACTATTTAATGAATTTATTTTATTATTTAATTGTATTTTATTTATTTATTTATTTATATTTGAAATAAAATAGATTTTATCATATATTTATATCACGTTTTATTCACACATTCATAAGTTTTCTGACTGTTGTAAATAACTCAATGTTCAAATTTTTCATCCTAAGTCTACGTATATGCTGCAGAAGAACTTTATAGTATTTTTTTTAGTCATCAGCTGCACGATGTATACCGCATATAATAGGGTAGGCAGAGGGCACAGTGTTAAGGCACTCCGTTTCCCACTTTCCGCCGAATTTTTCGAATTTTTCTTGTTGAGTGGCGGAACTCAAGTGGTGCCAGAGCGAAAATGTTAGAATATTAGTAAATAATCAATCAGTCCCCTGAGTGGGGGCCGAACTCACAACTGTCGCGTTACAGTCACACCCTTGTGCCTCTGCGCCACGACGGCCTCGCGACGTTTTTTTACTACATTTTATTCCTAATGAATGTGAAACATAAAACGTTACGTGATTTAGTAGTAACAAGTTCGATGCCCATTCGGAAAGCATTTAAAAACTAACAATCGCAGTAAATTATATGCAAATAAATATTTACTTTACGTTCATAAATAAAGTTTGGCGTCAGTGTTTTATGGCGCTTTAAACAATGTTATATTTTTGAATGAGCTCATAGCTTTGTGATTAGGTCACGCTCGTCTCTTAGTCTGGTCTGGACGTTAGTTACTTCTAATTATACTTAAATAACGAATACTCAAAAATGTTTAAGTAGACTAATTGAATATTTTTACATTTTAAAGTGTTCTTCCACACTTTTTATTTTAGCCCCACGCTGTATCACGCACATAGCAGGAAGGGCAGAGAGAACTTTGTGTGTAGACACTCTGTTTGGGAACTTAGTGTGTGGACACTCTGTTTCCTACTTTCTATCAAATTCTGGAAACATAGCGTATTGGGTGGCGCAAGTCAACGCCAACTCAACTTGGAAGATACCAACGTCGCGAGTGCGTGTTTTACAATCTGACCTCAATATAATAATTGTGCGTATGAATTTTCATTAAAAAATATTTGTTATGATTTCTTTGTGATCGATGAGAAAACCAGGTGACCGGGGACTTAATTCTTCTAACAATTTTAGTCACTTTGTCATTTAAAGAAGTTACAAAAGTAAAAAGCTTAGATTGTTTCTTGGTTCCTATTTCATTATACAAAACGTATTTCTCCGTTCCGTAACAAACGAGTTTAATCTTTTACGTCGCAATTTTATGGCTAAAGTTAAGAATTTCTTATTTACAATCTTCCAGTTATAATTTTTCAATTTCTTCCGAGTAAGGGGTGGTTTTTGTGTTAATGAATTATATATATTATTAATTAAGTTTTAAATAAATCCTTTTTTCAAAAAGGAGGAGGTTTTATATTCGTTAATTATATTTTTTATTTTTGTTCGTCATGTGTGGACCGATTTAAAAAAAAAATTTTTGATTAATCTTTAAAAATTCCTTTTCTGTAAACAGATATGCAACATTTATTGTCTTAATTTATTTAATAATTGTATTTTCTAACTCTGCTTTGGTAAAGGGACAATTAAAAGCTCGAGAAAATTAAAAAAAAAATATATCCTACTTATCTTTCCTATCCTACTAATATTATAAATGTGAAAGTTTACGAGGGTGGATATTTGTTAAAACTTTACAGTACCATAGCTTGTACATGAGAATACCACATGGGCTACAATTTATATAAAGATTTTGAATAATTTACCTTTAACAAACAGTTAAGGCGAGTAAAGCCGCGCGTTGCTACTTTCTAACCGACTTCTGTAAAAGACATAATTTATACATTTGGACTGTATTTTTTACGTGTAATACCTTAAAACTTTCGACTGAGTGAAAGCTGGTGCTTCTCGTGTGGTCCCTATTTGGACAATGGTATCCTTGAGAAAATCGCTTAAATTTTAAACTTGCATAATTTATTGTTTGAAGGCGTTTTTTTTGTTAAAAATTATTTGTAAAGCTAGCCTATACCGTGTTCTATGGCCCAAAAATCTAGAATTTTCTTATAAAAATGTATCACAGCTAAGTCGTTAGTTACTTTTTCTTACACATATTCTTCATCTTGCCTGAAGCATTTTAAAGATATGTTACTCTGTGAATTTCAGTTGTGCAAAACCCTTATCATTTCAGTTTGATAAAATTTTTTTGCTAGATTTCATCATTTCGTATTATGTGAAATTGTGATTTAAATTGCTTTAGTAATTTTAAATATTGGTGAGGCCGTTGTGGCGCAGGGGCATAAGCGTGCGACTGTAAACGTGTTGTGGGTTCGATTTCCACTTAAGGGAATGAAATTTTGAATATTTTCATGTCCTCGCTCTGGTGATGTGGCAAAGCGCCGTGTTGATTTCCACCACTCAACACCCAATGTTTCAAGTATTTGTGCAGGTTCCCTCTGCCTCCTCCTCTGTGCGGATTATCGCGTAAAACTAATTGTAATTTCAATTCGTTGATCGTCGTTGATCACTGTGAACGTGTTATTCAAAATTACTTACATAATGCGTTCGTAGTAGGTGTAGTTATATATGTAGATAACTCTACTTATACAGTGTAGTACCTTTTTTAAGAAAAAAAAATTCTTCCGTTTGAAGCTAAGATAGAACAAATCTAGCAGAACAGAAGATACAAGGTTAAACAAAAAATACTGATGTAGATGTGTTGTACGTTGAGTAACCCAACCTCAACGACTTCGCGGGTTGTTCTGCAACTCAAAACATATTTTAATACGACGGACGTTGAGTTTCGTCACGTCACGTTCAATAAATTGAATCGGTCAAAGGAAGCGAAGATATTTTAAAAATAGCACTCTGGCGAGTAGGAATCGAACCCGCAAAAACATATTAAGTATATCCATCAATAACCGTATTGCCTAATAAATCACGGCCGCTTTCGTTTTAAACTATAAATATAAAATACTATCGTATAAATATAAATTTATCGCTGACGCTTATAGGATTTAGATGCGATGTTGTTAAATCTAATGTTTGTAAGATTGCTGTTTTTTTATCTTTCTTTATGTGAAAAGTTTTGTTTTCTTCATGCTGTACCCCCACATAGCAGAGTAGGTAGAGGGAACCTGGGAATCTAACGTTAATATTAAAACTTTGACACAAGAGTGTTACTCTCCCTCGCGGGAGGAATTTAACATTTTTATGTTTTCATTTCCTCCCTTTGGTAACGAGGCGAAGCGCAGTGTTGAGTGCCGCCACTCAGCAACGAATGCTTCTGCTACCTGCGGGATACAGAGTCAAGAAAAAAAATACTATAATTTCTATTGAATCGCAGACCACAGTGCCTCTAAGGTAGGTAAGTACTCTAAATAATTCCTTTATTTTTCATATCTTAAATCTTCTAATTCGTAAACTTTTTATGTTGAATATTATGATGTTATAAATACTGCCATTTTCCTATAAATCATTGGTTAACACTGATAGCAACAAACAAGCGATAAATTAAACGGAAATAATTCTCCTTCGCCAAAATATACAAACCCGACTTACAATTGTAGCTATATTTAGTATCGATTGAATGGCCGTACCTATAGAAGTTTTCGTAAAAGATGTACACTTAAAATATCAAAGTCCTTGTACAATGTCCTTCTCTGGAAAAGCAAAGCACGGCGTTGTGCTCCGCCATTCAACACATAATGTCTTGTTTTGTTGTGTATTTTGACTGTTGATGAGAGGGTAAATTTAAAGCTAAAACTTTACGGGATATTTACGGGATCGGGGATACGCTTGCATTTACAAATATTCTCATTTTATTATTATATAAGAGGTATCTGAAGACGAAGATGTTCTCTTCGGGAGCCTCTTTTATCCTAAGGTTGGTCGCTAGCTTTTCAAACTATGTTCTGTCGAATGCTAGACGAAATAGGTGTTCCACGGGTTCAATAGGTACCGGCGCCTTTCTTGATGTTACTCAGCCACGACGTTTTCCTTCGTCCAGGGCGTCTTTTGCCATCTAGATTGATAAGATCATCAACTAACTCCTCCAGAAAACATCCGATCAAAAAGTTGAGAACGGGTAATCCATCTCACAATCAAATTATAGAAAAATCTACAAAGTCGCAAGATGCATTTTTCTACAATTGTACAAAATGTAAAAGAAAGAATATGAAATACAAAATGCAAAATAAGAATACACATACAAAAAGCTACGATATTATTTGTATGAAATGGATAGACGTATTGGAAAAATATTTACATTGGGTCGTGGCAACACTTGAAAACGGTATGCAATGATAAAATTTAAATGAAAGGTTGGGAGCAATGACTCTCGATGGATTCAAGTTGTTTTTATATGAACTTTCAGTTTTTCTTTTAAATAAATATTAACGTATAGTATCCCACTGCGCTACGACGGCCTCAACCAGCAAACGGTACCTCTTGTATACCCCCCCACCCCCACTTATTGTTACCTTTTAACAGACTTTACTAGACAACATCATTCATTATTATAGATTATTAAATAAAACTATAAATTATTTTTTATAATACAATAATAACGTATAATGTTCTTCCTGTAACCTAAATAGATGTTGGCACTGCTTCAACTACAAAAAAGCTGAAACGATATTTAATGCTCATTAAGTGATAACATTTTGCGCCTTCATCCGCCCACACTTTGTAAATCAATTTTCTTTATTAGAATTTCATAATGAGGCCATCATGTCGCTGTGGCGAAGATTTTTGTCATTAATTTTGGTTTCAAGTTCAATTTTCGCTAGAGAAAATCATTATAAAAATGTAGCTTCACGCTTTTTCTCTGTTCGCGGGTCAGGCAGATATATCGTACTAAGTTTAAGACACTCGGTTCTCTACTTTTCACCCAATTATAGAGATATTGTGTATTCAGTGGCGTGACTCATCACTGCACTTTGTCTACCAACGGAGAAGACGAGTGTCACTCTCTCTGTGATCATGATCTTCACGAACGGAGACCGATCTCACGACCATCGTATTAACAGTTTATATATGAGAAGGTTGATGACAGTGCACGAAGAGCAAGAAGTATGGAAGATCCTGGAGCTTCTTTTTCTATAATAATTCGTTTGAGATAAAAAGTGAAGTACAAAAATGGATAGAAAATGATGAACGGAATGTCTTAACATTTACATGCTAATATGTGCATAGATATAAGAATAACCCCTTAATACTCTTTTTCCTACAACATAAAAGAAATGGAAATGTAAACCCATATTATGTGAGAAATATTTAAATTTTAAAAGCGGGGTTACTCCAAACTTTTAGATAAGCTGAAACATCTGAAACGTAAGAGGAATGCAAAGTTCCAAGTATCGTTAGAGCTGCAGTGGCTTGAGTGCCAAATGTTTCACTACATTACCGAATATTTATAAACAGATTTACATTAGTCGTCGCCCGCAACTATGTTTTCGTGGACACAAAACGGAAAGTTCAGTTTTTCCGGTTCTCGTAGGAGTTTTGAGAAATCCTCTTTTAGTGCTCCCTTGTATTTCTTAACTCAACTACAAACCAAATTTCAAGTTTCTAAGTGTCACTCGGTACGGAAAAAATTATTATACATTTTTTTCAGTTTCACGCTGCATCCTGCATGCAGCAGGGTAGAGGGAAGGCAGTGGGACGCTAGTGTTAAGACACTCCATTCTACTACGTCCAATGTTTTGAGACATTACGAGCGAAGCGACGGAACTTTACTCCGTGCTTCGTCTTGCTAATAGAGCTCCATCAATTCAACATCAACAAATAGATCAGTATCGATGAACAATTATCTAGACATCGATACAGAAGGTCTAAAGTGCTTTAATAACCCCTTTCATTGTACAAGGCTACACTTATTTAGTTGTCAGTTAAGTTTGTTATGAAAGACGTTTGAGTTCACTTTTTGTTGAAAATCTGCATTGCAGGTTGCGTGAAGTTAGGCTAAGTGGGGGTAATGTACGGTAGGAGCAGGTTCATATATAAAAACTCACATAGCAGGGTAGGCAGAAGGAACCTAATTCTCAGCCGGGATTTATCCATCAGGGGATCGAATCCATAACGTTACTATGAATATGTTAAAGTATAAGCTAGATAATCTATACGAAAAATTACTGATTGTTGTTATCATAATAACCGTATGTGTATTAGGATAGATTATGACTATAATTGTTATGGTTGGGAGTTTGATTATTCTCATTTCACTGCTTTAGTAAGACATTGTGCGGCGTTAAGTTTCGTTACTTCGTACGCAATCTTACGAACTCGGGCAAGAGGAGGACTTTGTATTTTGAGTACCCGTACTCAAGGATTGTAAGTGACTCTTCACTACACTCAAAACTACATTATTTATGCTCTTACTACACAATACTATGACAACATTACACTAGAAAAGCCACACACGCAAAACACATTAATTATTTTCGAATTACTTTGCTAATTATCAATCAATACCCATTGCCTACATTCGATTGAATAGAACGTTCAACTGTTATCAACAATATGTCTAATTCTGCCACAATTGCTTACAAAACCCACGTTGCAACAGCTGCATCGTGCATTATTTTAGCGTGTAAAAGGAATTTTGAGACTATAAATTAAATTTAATGCAAACGATGATAGATTTTCCATATTTTAATGTATTGAGGCCGTCGAGAGACTATATTCGCGACGGTTGTGAGTTCAATCCCCATTCGGCACGTTGTATCGCTATTGTAAGAAGACAAAGGCAGTCAACTCGAAATATCTCCCAACATACGGCAGTGCGAGGGTCACGGAGTCTCTTAACACTAGGTTCCCTCTTACCACTCTGCTATATGCGAGGAAAACAAATTAATAGGAAAACGATAAAATAGATGCACCTAAAGAAACATTATTTCTTGTTAAACACATCACAAGCGGCCTACTCCTCGGTGGCGTGAACACATGCACACGCAAAGTTATTTACGAAGAGTCAAGGCTGTAAACTATTTATAGCGTGATAGGAAAATTACTTGAAAATACATAAATATAGTGTTTTGCCATGTCAGACCATGGTCGTTAAGACATTTTCGTTCCCCATTTTCCATTTCTTAGTAGAAACTTTTTAGCATCACGCTTTATCCTGAACATAGTAAGGAAGACAGAGAGAATGCACCTATAAAAACGCTCTAGTCCCATTTTTCGTTCAATTTTTAAAGCGTGGCATGTCAATTCTCCAAGTGGGAATCGAACCCTTAACGGATAGCCTCGGTAAACATATATTATGAATATATTTGTATGTGTTTTAATTATTTATTTAACAACTATATAATAATATTAACATTTATTTACTTCCTAAGCACAATTCTAAAGTTAACAATAGTTTTTTTTATTTAATTTATGTTTTATATAAATTATAATTTATATTATATAATAACAATATTGTTCTATAATATTCGATGCAGAATAATTCGGTATAAATACAGATTAATAAGATAAAACTACTCAGCATTCCATGGGTTCCACTGTGGGAGCCCATCACGTTGCAGGGAGAGGAGCTTAGAACAGTGCCTGGAGCTTGCCACCCAGGGTAAGATTAAGAGACCCTTTAAAAATGCGCATTAACGTTCGCCCACCGTCAAAAACGAAATAACTATAGAGTTAAGTACAACTCCTACGAATTCATGAACGAACTGACCAGGAATAGGTCCATATCTATCCCTAGTCTATTTCTTAACTAATGCTATCCTATCCTACTATTATTATGAATATGAAAGTTTGTGAGGATAGATGTTTGTTCCATTTTCACGCAAAAAAACTACTGAACGGATTTCGATGAATTAAAATAAATTAAATTAAAATAAGTCCGTTCCCCACTTTCCGGCGAATTCTGAAGGCGCAACTCAACGCTGCGCTGTGCCTCCTTACCAGAGCAAGAAAGTGAAAATATTTCATTTCCTCGAGTGGTAGTCGAACCCACGACATGTCGCGTTTGCGGTCGCACTCTTATGCCTCTGCACTACGACTGGCCTCTAGTTTAATATAAAGTTATATAATAAATTAATATATTCTTTACTTATATAAGTTAATCGTTGTGTTCCACATAAAAATATAATTTATTGATATTTGAGGCGTACGTCACAATGTAATAAAGCGCTAAAAGGTAAAGTTACATAGAACTTTGTTACTTTCGTTTCTTATATCGATCTAATGGCTTCAGTTTATATATTATTTTTATTGACTGTAATTTTATCTTTGTATAAATTAAAAATTAAAATAACAAAAGCAGCAGATACAGCGAAGCGAAGCGAAGATACAGCGTGTTAGCAAAAAGCTAACACGCTGTATCCCGCACACAGCAGGGTAGGCAGAGGGAACCTAGTGTTAAGACACTCTGTTCTCCACTTTCTGCCAAATTCTGGAGGCATTCTGGAGGCGTTCTGAAGGCGAGTGGGAATCGAACCACAATCTGTCGCTGTAATTATTAGTATACTTCAAAAGTAAATGTAGTAAGTAGCATTTATAATTGAATAATTCTTTTAGAGGCCATTCTCTAGGGAATAAAATAAGAAAATCAAATCATTTAAAATTCTGATTTGGAATGAAACTTTCCAGTCAGATTAAATCGATCGTTTCGGTATTTTAATTCGTAAAACCTTTTTCTTGACGTACCTATGGTACTGTAATACTGTGTTATCTTGTTTATCATTAATAGGCAATACGCGTGGTATGATAAACATTATGATTGAACTCACACTACAAAGGTCTTGCTTGAAATATCAATATTTTTATACTTCCCACTGTCTGAATAACACAATGAAAATCTAATAAAATGACTGTAGATTTTGCTCATATGTTTTCAGTGAAAGATTATATTATGACACTGTATGCAAAATTTAAATTGAGTGAAAATAAAATGTTAGAGGAGGTTCCCATACGACGCACGTCACATGTTTGGCTCGTTTAAAGAGCTCTTCGATTTTATGCACCAGCGAGACGAGGTCGTTAGACGGGAATCAAAGTGAAAAGTCTTATTGAAATAATTGTTTAAACCTGAATTTGGGGGAAGATCAACATATTTTTTTACCATCGTGCGTTAGAATTAATAAAAATAAATAAATTAAATTAACATAAAAAGAAATAACATAAATTATTTACTTAATTTAAGCGTCTTTTTTAAACAAAAGTATATTAGTATGAATGTCTGTATTAGAAGATTATTAGTTTGCCTTACCCTCTTTATTATGATGAAGGTCCATTACTTGTAGCTTATTTGCGTTCGTGATGCCACGGTTTTATGTCAGCCGTAGTACCAATCGAGGAATGGGCAAATCAAATTACACCCACGTTTGGCTATCGTAAAAACATATATAACCATTATTTGTTCAGTATATATGATAGGAAATAAAACTAGAGCATTAGGTACCTACATTCTTTTAAAATACCTTGCATTTATATTTAAAAGAACGTATGTTTCGTATGGTAAAAGTTGACAATTGTTAGTGTGGATTTTTCAAATTTAAAAAAAAATTGGCTTAAATTTAAAAGCTATTATCGTAGCTGACACTTTTTATAAATAGTAAAACTACAAATTTTTGTGTCCAATGTAATCTACATATAATATTTGTGACTTTGGTGTTTTCAGTGACTCTGAGTATCTGGATTAGTACAGTATATGGCTTGCATAGAGAAAAATGAGTGATATAACACTGTATTTTTTCTGCGCCAGGTAAGGCGATGATGCATAAAGATTCAGTAAAAGAAGTTCTAGTTAACTACGGATATGGAAACGGGATGAAAATAGCCATTATCCTATAAAACATTTTAATATCTGAACTGTCCATATAATTCACTTTTATGGTAATCTTTAGCTTGATCAAGTTGTATTTAATCCGGAATATTACTTTACCTTTATAAAAGTGTTTGTAAACTTTATGCTTTTTATACGAAATAAGGAGACTGTCACTGAATACACCTGCACAGATTTTCTAAAAAAACATATCGATTGCGAGTAAAGTGCTCGCTGGGAGGCTGGTGATGTTCACTTTGCCTATTTATAAGACGACGCAGCGTTCTGTACGTAGCACTTACGTAAGCCTAGTATTGTTCTGTGTACATTTAAAAGAAAAAAAAAACAAAGCAACTGCATCAACTAAATTAATTTAATGATTAACACTCGTGCCATGAAGGAAATCCAGTTCACAGTTACAAGGACATACATACATATATTACGACTAAATACATCACCCTCCTTTCAGCCCTCGTCGCAGTCGGAGACAAAATATAATAAAATAATGACATAAAAGCTTTATCACAAAATTAGACCGTGTTCTGTGATAGCGTCATTCCCATTCTATCTATAATCCCAATGTCCGACCGGCCCGTGTCGACTGCACAAATAAGCTGGCACTTTTATTAGCGTTAATTATATATTTGACGCAATCGAGATTTTAGTTGTAACTTGTATGACTAAATGGTCGTGGGTTCTAGTCTTTGAGGAAATGTTTATGCGTATCTATACTAAATAACCTGATAATCTCATGAACTTTTAGACAAATATTTTTTTTGATAGGTAGTAAGTTTTTATCAAGGAAAGCGACAGGCTATATTAAATCCCATTCATAGTATCCACGCTACCCACTTTACCTGCTGTCAGAGTTACATCGGGTACTTCAAATGTGTCATATACAATTCTTACTTATTTTCCTTTGACTATGCGGGCGAAGCCATTGCTAAAAGTAAATTATAAAAAAATATATAAATAAATCAAAATTATACATAAATATTAATATACCTACATAATATTACCATTCTTTCGGAGAGGTCTCTATTTTATTTCTTATATTAATCTGAACACAAAAACCCTATACAACATAATACAGTGAGAAATTGCTACGTTTTTGTACAGAATTGTTTTTTATGTACCAATACAAAAGTGATAAGTGTGTGAATATGTAAGAAACACATAAAAAAATATTAAATTCTCATACAAATTTTTGTATGAATCATGTAAGAACTTTAAGTTTATATTCAATAGTGATGAGACTAAAAGCTTCTAATAGAATTCCGTGTTAGTGTTTTTTACGTGAACTCGTGGTTGACCTACTTCGTGGTGACTGTATGAGCTTTTGAGCTTTCAGGTAGAGGTTTACGTTTGTCAATCTAAATGATATCAGTCACATATCAAAATACGCTTGAAAACATCTTTGAAGCGTATTTTGCCGCCAGCCGTGGCGCAGGGGCACAAGCGTGTGACTAAACGCGATGGGTTGTGGCTTCAATTTCCGCTCAAGGAGATGAAAGTCTTAACATTAGATTCCCAGGCTATCTCTGCCAACTAGCTAACTAAAAAAAAACCTTTTTAAAGTGTAATTCCCGTCTTAGAAAAGAAAAATATACTCCATAAAGAGTACACAAGTGGAACGGCGCGGCGCGTTTTGAAAACCGACCAAGCGCTCTGATCAGCTTTGGGTGGCAGAACAGATATGCGATCAACATAAGCAAATTGTAACAAGCGCATACGAATGTCAAGGTAGTTTGATAAGTACACCTTAGTGGTCGTAGCGCTTGGACGGCTTCCAAGAAGCGCGTCCTAATATTTATGTTTTTTTAAAAAAGTAAATTATTTATTGAAACCTTTCGCTTTCCGACTCGCTCATCGAAGACTCCCTATCAAGTTCAACAGAAAGTGCAACTTATAAAGGTTTACAAACTTTATATTGCTGGCGTATGCACTCGTTTTGTAGGAAATGAACTACAATTATAATTCAGCTTCACGCTGTATCCCGCACACAGCAGTGTGGCAGTTCTAGAGCTCTGCCTACCCTGCTATATGCGGGGTACAGCGTAAAGTTGATAAAAATCTATCTTTTGATTGAGTTGATTTAAGTAACTTGATTTAGAGGTAGGCCTAATAACTTCTATAGCAATATTTTGTATGAAGCTGCTTTTAATATTTAAATTATATTTAGTTTTTGTTTGACCAAACGTAGGATTCTATTGAACTCAAATACGGCAAAAACTTATTATATAACATAATTAATGTTATAATAAGTATATATAAAGAAATTGAGTAAAAAAATTAATATAATACACACGTACAATACTTCTTAATAAATTGTCAAGAGAAGCTTTGTTATTGTATTTCGCACGAAGTTTTTAGCAATTTAATTTAGTTTTCGTATGAAAAAGCTTTTATTTCATTAGCAATATAGTTTTTATACATTGATATTTAGCTCAACTGCACATTCCATATATAGCAGCGTAGGCAGAGAGAATCTAATCTTTGAGATACTTCGAGTTGAGTGGCGCAACTCAACGCCATAGTTTAGTTGCCACAGGGAGAAAATAAAAATAATTATTTCTCTCCGAGTGGAAATTGCAACTTTATGTATATTGACATTCTCTGTATATATTTCTATGATTGAGGTTGAAGTTTTAATGGAGTCTTTAAAATGTGTTTTGCTTTACGCTTTTCATTTCACGATCAGACTTATAAATTCACTCTGAAAACGGTTTTAGCTTCCCACTGTATCCTACATATAGCAATGTAGACAGAGGAACCCTGGGAACTTAGTGTTAAGACACACACTTTTGTTCCCAACTTTCCACAAAATTCAGGAGGCATTGCACTTTGAGTGGCAGAACTCAACGCCGTGCGTATGACGTTGCCTCGGAACTAGAGTGAAGAACCTGTCTTCACACGTAGAGTAATACGATTGTTCCCCTGTGCCACCACCCTAAAACAATACTCGTAGATATATACACGATTCATCTTGTATCAAGTTTTATCACTATTATTTTCCTTGAATACATCATGTTCTTGTAAACACTTGCTAAATAAAGCTTTAAGTTGTTTTGATATCGTTATAGCACAAAGAGAAGGCTTAGGTAATTTTCGTCTTTACATGTTTCAAATAGGAAGTAGTTCCGTTATTCTATCATTGTTTTTTGCTTCATGCTAAATCCCGAAGATGGCAGTGTAGGCAGAGGGAGGCTAGTGTAAAGACAGTACGTTCTCTATTTTCCGCCGGTAAGTAAACACTTCGCGTTTGGTAAATGGAGTTTAACGCCACACTTGATCTGATTGGAGAAGAATACTAAAAATAATTCATCCTATTGTTCGGGATCAAACTCAAAACTACCATCGCCTCATGTTTGCCTCAATACATTAACACGTTTAACTTATCTAATACTATGTACTTGTACTGTATATGTTTTATAGATTAACAAAATAAATTTATTCCCGTTTAATATTATTATTATTAAAATATTTTTTTTCATATATAAAAGTTATAAAAGTAAGAAAAATATATAACAAAACTTGTGTAGAGCTTCAGTCGTATGCCATATCTCGCGCCGGGACGACGTGTTAGAAATCCCGGGAAAGTTTACGATAACCTTATAGGAAATAATTAAGAATACTTCTTAATAAATAAAAACATACTGTATATATAAATATAATCAATATTTGTAAGTGGTTGGTGCAGTGAAGTGTTTTTTTTGTAGAGCTTTTAAGGAAATTTGAACTTTTGAATAGAGCGAGCGAAGTAAAATTATATCATATGTAAATTATATAATATATATTTTTAGTTAATTATAAGATTAATTATTATATTATTCAAAAGATTTTTAAGTAATAAATTATTAGAAAGTAAATAATTTAGATTTACATAAAATATTTTTCACCAACTTTTCGTCGTATTTACGAGACATTATCTATTAAGTTGCGTATATTAAGCGGCTCTACACAGCGCTTTGACGGATTGTCAAGAGTTAGAAAATGAAAATAATTCATTTTCTCTAGTGGAAATTCCATTCACAGCCGCCGCGTTTACACTCGTTTACACTCAAAAACTGTGCCACTTTCCCGCGATAACATCTATTTCATTATTATTATATTTTTAGTTTCACTAGTTTAGGGAGATGAGTGTCTTTATGAAAACGGAGTGCCTTAACAGTAGGTACCCTCTGCCTACCCGCGGTATACAGCTTGAGCTAAATATATTCGGTATGTACCTTTTAGATTAAAATAATAATAATAAAAAAACAACTTCACGCTGTATCCCGCACGCAGCAGGGTAGGCAGAGGGAACCTAGTATTAAGACACTCCGTTCCCCACTTTCTGCCGAACTCTGGAGGTGGCAGAACTCACATAAACGTAATTAAATATATCACTTCCTCGAGTGGGGATCGAACCCACAACCGTCGCGTTACACCTTTGTGCCCCTTCACCTCAAAATTAGGATTAAAATAAAAATCTAAAACTTTCAAATATGTATAATTCTTACATATTTTGTAAGAATTTGCTCTATTCAAAAGAAAACTACCACATTACAATCACAATTTATCAATTACAAAGTTACAGTTTTCTTTACCATGCGGTCGAATTATTTTAAATTCGTAATATACTTTACAATTCTTAGCAAAATTATAGTAAAAATGAGAAATATTTTTCATTCTCACACTTCATTCTTGATGAGTGGAGTCTAGTTGCTAACAATAATATGCTCATTTACCCATCTCCGCCTGAGTTTAAAACACGGCGTGTTGAGTGTCGAAATTCAACGCTATGCTTTCTTTCAAGTAAAATAATGTTTTTTTTATTTAAAAACGAAATAGAACTTACTTCACTGAATTGTATGAGGGACTCTGACCTACCAACCCTGCTGTTTGCAGTATAGGGTGAAACTAAAATAATAAAAGAAACTTATTTTAAACTTATTATAGAAGAACTGACGCAGCTTAGTAAAATAATGCTATTTACATTTATCGATGCGCAATTTATAGCTGTATGTATAAGTCTTACTTACAATGATTGAATTACGACTCGACAGAAACCAAATACGTTATTGAAAGATTTTCGTGTTTTTTAGTAATATATCAAAGTCAATTTTGAAGGAGAAAAATCCTATTATTGATAGTGTGGCTTATTATTTAAACTATGAATATGAAATACAGCTTATAATGTTCATCTATAAATGGAATATCCAATACGAATAGAATTTCAATTTGAACCAGCAGATTCTGTGATTGTAATTTTAGTTACTTGTTACTTACTCTGTTACTGCTGTCTATTTTAGGTTTTTACTACCGCTTTGTCGGCAAATCTTAGGTACCACGTAGGCACTAACTTTAACTTAACAGGCTATATGAAAATTTAGTGCGGCTATTTTTGTAATTATATAAAGAACGACGTTGTCGGTGCGCAGTTAGCGTTTGAATTCAATTTTTTTCATAGAATCTGAATTCTATGATGTTTCCCCCCAAATTGTCAGTTTTTGAGCTGGCTCACTTTATCTGAAGTTGGTTTATATATTAAAACGAAACACGCATTGCACCATTTCTCATCCAAATCGGCTTACCCGGGAACGCTTATTCGTATAGGTTCCAACTTCAAAGGAGATCAGCCATCAGAACGCTGTAACTTTTGCTTTTGACAAGGGTTAATCTTACACAATAAATAAAATTGCGTAGCATACAAATAAAACAATAGGGCTAGTCGTGGCACATTGTGCAACTAAATGTAAACGCAATTTTCAATTTTATAATGGCTTAATGACCGTAACATTTGTGTAGATTTTAAGCAATAAAATAAAAAAATCGCATTCTTGCCAGCCCAATAGTTTTGTAAGAAGCGTTATATATTCAAAAGATTAGAGTTATTTATGTGTAATATATATAAGGTGACAAGTATATACAAAACTTATCGTGTCATTGGACTTTAGCCTCAATTGAGTCTCACCCAAATGTATAATACCAGCAACCTAAAAATGTAGTACACAACGCTATTAAGCAGTACTTAGAACCTTAGCTTTATGGCGAAAAGATCGTTAAGTTTACTACCTTTTTAAATTCTCCGACCTATCCCACTTTATGTTTTTTCTGTGTGTTATATTTGCTTAAAGAATATTTGTAGTTAAATATTTGACAAGTATTTAATAATAAAAAAACAGTTTAACGTGTTGTCCCGTACAATTTATCGAAAAAATACTACTTTTCCCTCAATTATTAAGAAATTTAGTTTTTAGTGAAGAAACTTAACGCCATGCTTTTTCTTCTAAAGCGGAAAAAAAATATAATCTAAATACACTCCTCTAAGACATTGCGTGTAGGTTGCGGAACTCAACGCCACGCTTTTATAAAAAATATGACTTGTATATATCGTTATGATCATCTTTTATTTAAACCAGAGAACAAAGTTAGTTTGCTTTTCTATTGTAGATCACAAATTATGGAAATACATGAAAATAAAAGAAATGTATAAAGAAGTTTTATTGCGGATATAATACACTAGTGGACCCGGACGCGGCTACGCCTGCTTAAACTATAAGAATATTTTCGCGTCGGTCATACTCATACTATGCCGCCCGAAGGCTAGGTCGTTTCGAAGTGACATCTCCTTAATTATTTATCAAACTTCATAAGGATGAATATCAAAATGTCGCGGTACCGGTTGCGTAGCGACGCGACGGTTGTTATTAACATGGCAGAATAAATTGCATGTCAAATTAGAAAGTACTTTAAAATATATTAGTTTATATGTGTAATGTAATGTTATATAGCCTATAGCACTTCTGAAGAATGCAGCTTTTATACAAAACAAAAACAATGTAAATCAGACCAG
Organism: Heliconius melpomene rosina; assembly: GCF_056956725.1. Lineage (NCBI taxonomy): Eukaryota > Metazoa > Arthropoda > Insecta > Lepidoptera > Nymphalidae > Heliconius > Heliconius melpomene. The sequence goes on along the minus strand of NC_140401.1, from coordinate 650,817 downwards.
TAGATCCAGAGATCTTAGCGTTCAAACAAACAAACAAACAAACAAACAAACAAACAAACAAACAAACAAACAAACAAACAAACTCTTCCGCTTTATTATATTAGTATAGATTAAGCACAATGACTTGAGTGCCGGACTGCGTTATGGGGAGTCTTTATGAGAATATACTACTATAGTAGTTATTTACGATTAAGATGCGTGGCTTGAGCAAGTGTAAGTTAATAAAAAAATTGACCATTTAAAACATATACACAAAAGTAGTAAAAGCACACGATAGGTTCGGTTCGAGTTCGATTCTCGATCCAGGAAATGAAACATTCAGTATTTTCATTTCCTTGCTCTGGTAACGAGGCAAGGACAGGTAGTCTCGAAACTTGGGCAGTAGATAGGGGACGGAGTGTCTTAACACTACTTTCATCGTACTATAATTTTGGGTAAATGATTTCTAAGATATGTGTGTTTCTAGTCAATGGTTTTCGTTGCCAAACTATAGTTTATGAGATTTACGACCTCAAACAATAAAAATTCTGTCGACATTCTTTAATGGCAGAGCGGACGTTTCCTGCTTTTTATATGTTTTTCTATGATTCATTTTTATTATGAATTATATTTTCTACTAAGCGTCTAAAAAGTAAGTTAAAAACTCTATTTTTATGTTTATACGTTTTGTAATGTTTTTGTTTTGTGTAACAGCTTGATGTGTAGTTAGTTAGTTATACACGTTCTTGAGAAAAAGTATATTGTTAGACGTAGATAAAGAGAGATGGACCACAAATACAATGATTCTATACGGTGATAAAAAAAAATCTATTTTAAAAATTCTATTTGGTGGTCTGCTTTTTTTCCAAAATAACTTTGTTTTTAAAGTGACCAAACACTACTGCTTTATAATATTAAGTGTGTATAGATTATATACAAAATGATAGGTAAAATCGAAAACAGTGACATTTAATGAAGTTGCAGACAACTTTAGATATCGTTTGACTTAAGTTCGCTAATTACTTCTATAAGTACACCGTCGTGACGGCTGTAAACTACAATCTTACTTAGCTTGCTATAAATCAATCAAATACTTCAGAGATGTTTGTCGCGTAAATACAGGAGTTGTCTACAACTATTTATAAGTAGTTATTGTATAATATTGCCATTAAGACATGGCCGGGAGTCTTTAAATAAGTGGAGAACGGAATGTTTTGGTAGTAACTCTCTCGTAGACGGCCATGATATATGTATGTCTTTTATGTATTTTTTTTTGTTTCACGCTGTTTCAGTGGTAGAGGCAACACGAGAACCTAGTGTTAAGACACTCTGTTCACCTTGAGACACTTGCGTTTCCCACTTTGCGTTTACTTTCGCTCCTGTTCAAAATATATGTTTGAATTTTCTTTTCTTTGTATCACATGACACAGAAAATATATGAAAATATCATAAAAAAAATAATAAAAAGACATTATTTGTTTAAAATGTTAGTTATAATGTCGTCGATATACTACAAATTTGGCAGAAAATGGGGAATGGAAGTGTTTTAACACTAGGTCCCCAGGCAGGATACAGCGTAAAGCTAAAAATAAGAAAATAATTAAAAATGTAAACAATTTTAAATTATACTAATTAGGGTTCTAAGTACGATGAGGGTCCGGGTAAGCTTTAAACTCATTTTACAACTGTCAGTGCTTATAATTAGACTTATTCAAAACTTTCACTGAGTCGATAAAAGGTTAATGTTGAATAGTTTTAGTAGATTACTAGATAATTATAATTATACTTAATAGGTACTTAATCGGTGTTAATGACATTTTTTTCTTTATTTTTTTCTTTTTGAGACCTTCGTCATTTAGCAGTACGGCGTGTGACTGTAAGCGCTACGATAGTGGAGTCAATTCCCACTCGGAGAATGAATTAATTTATTTTTCTCGTATGTTATTAACAAGACTAATGTGGCAATAAGTAATTAATAAGTAGTAATTCAATAACAACGTCTCGAAAATATGGAACGAAGTGTCTTGACACTAGGTGCCCAGCCTAGCTTACTCACACAAACCAAACAAACAAATTAATAATTGAATGTCTGTAATTTATATTCATTTAGAGACATTGCAGGTTGTAGCTAAATTCGACGAGCCAGAATGCATACAGTATATCTAGGTATATATAATTTGTTGGCGCATCACTTAAAATAGTTGTCGTTTTTGTGCAATTAAGAGATAATGTATCGCCGCATCCACCAAGTTTTTCGGCTCAGTAAATGTAGGTAAATGGAAAAAATTGTGAGGTATATATTTATTTATGCACTTGAGCTCGCATAAATCGCTCTCAGCTTTGAGATCGAGCTTGAGAGCAATCTCACAGTTAAGAGTGCTTTACAAATACAGCTCTAATCTACTGTGAGTTATATAGGAACAATCAATATAGTCAATATATTAACGCAATAAATAGATTATCCAAGGCAAAAGTTTTGCAATGCGTTCTACGGATTATTGAGCTCAACCATATAAACTGTTAAACCTTATAATATTAATATAAAATATAGACATTCATATTATAGCAGCAAAAAATATTTGTTTTAAGATATTATATTGATTGTCGGCGTTAAGTTCCGCCACTGAATTTTGCTAATCAACACGCAGTAGTTCAAGAATAGATGTGTCTTTATCATTTGGTTCCCGGCTTCCCCCTGCTTACCCTGCTATGTGCGGGATACAACGTGAAGTTAAACAAAGCTATTTAATATATTCGTTTGTTACGTAATAATGCAAACCGCTAATTATGATGAAGTACACATATTGCTTGCAGCTAAAGCAAGCTATTTCGCTATAGTAGCGTTCTTAGAAAGTTTCTACATACATACCATCCATGTAAATTATTTAGTCAAAGCTCGGCGTTGAGTCCCACCACATTATTTTATAATCAAAGGCAAATCATTGTTTAAGCTAAATAAAATACAGTAGCATATATGTGACTTTAAACGCGGTGCTTGTGGGTTCTATTCCCGCTTAGGGAAATCAATTATTATTATTTCCTCCACCAAAGCGAATGTCCGGTGGTGTGCCGTTTTAACACTCAATAGTCTCAAAAATTGGGTGAAATGTGAGGAATAGAGTAACTTCATACTATGTGGTATCCTTACCTACTTAACCTGCTATTTAAAAATAAGCATTTTTACTTCCGTATAAATTATTTTTTAAGTGCAAACTTCTAAATTCACAAAATACTTTTTAGAAATCGATCGAAAAATACAGAAAACAAAAAATATGAACTACTGGACATTACATAAGAAAAGTGACTCACAGTCAATAAAATAAAAGAGACAAACATAAATATGAAATTTAAGTGAAATAACAAAAGAAATGCCTTTAAAGAGCCCCAATACCTCTATGGGGATGGCCAACGAGAGTGAGCTCTGGGGAGTGACCTCCATGGACCTGGATGTGTTCTACAACCCAGATGTCGTTATAATAGTTCTGTATGTGGCGGTGCTGACGGCGTCGCTATCTGCTAATACGCTGCTCATCTTTATAGTGATCAAGTTCCAGTATATGAGGAGGTAAGTTTAGTTATTTAATATTTTTTTTTGGTATAAATTACTAGAAATTATTAGATTACTTTTATCTATTATTTTATCCTAATTTAGAAAATATTTAAACCAGGAGGATAAATTTAATTTATTTTGTAAATATGTATAAAATTTGTATGGTCGTTTTACTGTATAAGGTTTTGGCCGTTACTAATACATGGACAAGAATATTCTTAGCATTCAACAGATTCACCGACTTCCTTTGGAATGCAACTTACCCAGAGGCTCGAGGGGTCCCTCTGGCCTCCACGGAGTGAGCTCCTCTAAAACGATTTTAATAGTGTCGCCTTCGGGAAATTGAATCTCATTGCTGGTGAATAATAAGCTACTTGATGGGATTTCTTCATGTTTAAAGATGACGTTCTTTATTTTAATTAAGCTTAGAAGCTCAAAGACTATAGTTATAACTTAAGTGCCTTTGAATAAATATAAATTTGCAGTGTATTATTTTTTGTAATTTTTTTATGTTTCATTTGCTGTTTGTCTTCTTATAATTAAATTAATGAATATTTTTATATTAAAAGCGTGGTAGTATTATTAAAAAATTGGAAGATAAACACCTACTTGCTAGTTGAAAAAATATTTATTTAGGTCTGTTATATTTTATTATGAAAGACAAAAAATGAAGCGGAATAAAATATAATGAAATAAGGCTGGCACATCGCCGGAATGTAAAGGCGACAGTTCGACTCCCACTTGTAGAAATGAATTATTTCCATCCTAGCTCTGGTAACAAGACAGGCCCGGCGCGGCGTTTAACTATGCCACTTAATATACAATGTTCCGAAAACTTGAAAACGCAAAGTGAAACAGCATCCAAACGCACAACCATCGTATGTATATAAACAACATATATCAACTATGCTAAAAAGGTAGATAAATTTAATTTTCGTAGAGTTGCAGTGCCTCAGCCTCAATTTCCTCCTTATATAGGTAATACGAGAAACAAAAGAAATACTGAAGCCACGCAAAGTGCGTTTCGAATCGTATTTCGATATTTTCGGTGTTGATATCCTGTCTAAATTTTCTTAAAAAGATTTATTATAACATTTGTGTGTATTATATTATTTGTAGTTAAGGTTGTTGTGGAGTATTAGAATGGCGTCTTAACTGTGCCAAACGTTCTGGGTTCGATATCGTTTTTTATTTTTTTCCCTTAGCAAGATAGGCAGACAGAACTTGAGAGAACTTGATCCCATTGAGATATTTCCATGCCGCACTTTCTGATGCCCTTTGCTTCGTGTTAATGAAAATGAAAATATTAAATATTCCATTCGAACATAGGAGGAATGGTTATAATATATTTCAAGTGTCAACAACGTTCGCAAATTGGGTCAATTTAGTCATATTAACGGCCCCGGATAATCCGTTTGGCCAATGATAAGCTCTGTGATGAGATTTCTTCCGGTTAAAATCCTTATGTATGTAGCCTCTATATAGAACGTATAATACACAAATAATAATAATGTATTAATTTTGATGGAAATTGACACTCAAAACCTATTATAATTAGTATTTAAATACCTTTGAATTAGTCTAAATTTTCAGTTTACATGCATTAATCTATGGATTAAGGGTAACGGTAGTAACGAGTTCGTAACGTGGAAATGCGTGGCGTTGGTTAGTTATATCTAGTAACGAGGAAATGAAAATTTGAAATGTATAAGTTCTGCACGTGGGAATCGAACTTACATCCACGACGCCTTTATATTTTATTTATATTGCAAGCATTTGTTTCACCTAATACTTTTATTAAATTTACTATTGAGACTCTTTAAGACTAAGGTACAATACAAACAAATGAATTAGTAACGATACACTCTGTCTATCTCTTTGTGTGTGGATTATTCTATCGGATTAAGATATATAATACGAAAAGTATTTAATAAAACATTATATATATATATATATATATGTGTGTGTAAACGCTATAATTATAGATTCGATTTCCATTCGGGGGAACGATCTATTTTTGTTTATTTACTCCGGTATTACCACAAAGTGCGGTTTTAAAGTACGACATATAAAACAAAATTTCTGGAACTTAGAATGACGACGTAGAATGGAGCACTGACAGTAGCAGTTGCATCTATATTAAAATAAGGGAAACTACTGTATCTAACGTTATAATCGAGCGCATAACTGATCTGAAAATTAACTGCCATATTCACTAACTACTACACAAAGAGGTCATTTAAATAAAAGTCCTCTTAAATATAGGAAATGCACATTTTTCTTCCTTTAGGAGAATATAATAAGATTTATAATAAATCCTCGTATTACGTAATGCAAAGCGTACATTTAATTGTTGGATCGTTTCTCACTGCGATTTCAATGTTTTGTAGGTCAAGTGCGGAGATATTGTGGAACAAAAACGGTTTTTATTGACTGTCGATATTACACAAAGACTTTCTTTTACTACATATTTTGCCTATAGTAACAAGACAAAGCAAACCGTTGAGTTCCGCCACTCAACACGCAATGTTTTTCCGCGAGAAGAGAGAATGGAATGTCTTAACACTAGACCCCCTTTGTGATTTGTTTTGTCTGCTATATGAAGCTGAATTAATAGTACTACAATGAGTGGGTATCGAACCTATAACAATTACGAGTACTCTCACGTCGTCTCACAGTGAAACAGCGCTCTTTAATTACAAAATTAAGTACAAAAAAATATTATCCTCAATATTATAACAATATACCTTTCACAGTGTACCTTTCAAAGCGCATCTAATCTTTAAATTAATTTTCGTTCATTAAGCTCCTTCCGGTCTCATATAAACGACGTTAATAAGTTTACAAAACACGTTGGTTGGCTTTTAAAACATTTCATTACATCAAATCTAATTGCTTGGTAAATCTTTTTAAGCTTTTTAAAATTAAGCTCATTTTATATTTTTTGCGTGTTGAGTGGGAGAACTCAATGCTGCGCATCGCCTTTGTGCCACAGCAAGGAAATATAAATAATTCATTCTCTCGAGTGGGAATCGAACCTACAACTGTTGCGCTCACTGACTGTCTATACCTTTACATAGTGTGACATTCGATCTTCCTTTATTTGCGAATGTCACTTTTCATTTAGTTACTTAGAAGGTAAAGGAAAAAGAAAAAAGCTTTGAAATGTTAAAATATGAAATATTCATTTCAACAAATCAAGAGACATGTGATGCTTCTTATTGGGGCGTGACGTGTCATGCTTCAAAGTGTCAATTTTCTTTTTATATAACAAGAATAAATAAGCCGCCTCGGCCCAGTACAGGTTTCCGCTCGGGGGGAGGAAATATTTTATGTTTTCATTTCTTCCCTCTGGTGACGAAGTAAAGCGCGGGTTCAGCGGCAAGTGGAGAAGGAAGCATTAAGATGGGAATGGAATATTATATGACTGTTCTTTTCCAGCTTCGCGCTTCTTCAGCTTTTTTGATTAGCAGAGAGAATCTTATTATTATTCCTTAAATTTTTATTATGCATTTCTTAATCGTGATATAAACGTAATTTACTAATAATATTTGACAACCAAAATGCTGATTTTACGTATAAGTTTAATCACTATAAATTAGAGTAATAAAGAGATTTTTTTATCTTCTGTGAGCCTAAATAAGTAATTACAGCTCAGAGGATTACTGAAATATCAGAATGAAACTTATCAATATCACAATAAATCATTGAGTAAATACATATGTAGCGTCTATATTACTAATATTATCAGTTGTTTGACGTAGTGGCTATATTTGTTGAATGTTATTGCAGTCAAGGCTATTGGTTCGATTTTTGCTTGTAATAAAAAAACTTGTTAGATTGATTTTTTTGAGCTTCACGATGTATCCCACTAGTAGGGAATACGTAGTAGGATAGGAAGACGGAACCTGGGCATCTAGTGTGAAGACACTCCCACTTTCCGCAAAATTCTTAAAGCATTGCTTGTTATATTTTATGTAAATAATAAAGGGGAACTATCTAAAGACCTTAAAGGTATTTACTAGGGCAAAGAAATGTTGATAATTATAGTTTAAGTTACTACAGTATTGCATACGTATGTATACACCTTAAACGGCCGCAGTGTAGGCGTGAGGTAGGAGCTGTTGCCAAACACCACAAAGTAACTGTGTAATTGTACGACTAATAAACTGTTATAGTTACTTGATTAAAATATAGCTTAAAGTGCTTAAGTTACGTCGATACACAAAAGTTTGCTATTATTATAAAAGTTCACAATTTTTGTTTTTAAAAGAATATAGAATTTGTAGCTTGATTAAATGTGCGTAAGGATTTTAATATTTTTCAGTTTTTTTAGCTTCACGCTGTATTTTGCACGAAGCAAGGAGAACCTGGGTATCTGGGTCCTCAGGATGCGTTATGTGTTGAGTGCCGGAACTTAACACGCACTTTGCTTCATTATTATTATTCCTTTGCATTATTATGTCAATTTAAATTTTGACTTTGACTAATGTTGTGTTTATAATACAAGCTACAAATTACTTATATAACTATTAATTAATTTCCACATACTTGGATGAATTCCAAAACGTTTCTTCTTGAACTAATTTGTACTAACAAGTTAACGCGGTGCGTTTTGGTTGAACGCTTACAGAGGCTGTAGTGGCGCTGTGGGAATGACTGACGAATATATACGTGATGGTTGTGGCTTCATTTCACGTTCGGGGGAGCGGTTAGATCGATTTTTTTATTATATTCGGTAAACTTTGTGGCGTTGAACTACGAGTAAACGTGTCTTTTTTCAAGATGTATGAGATACAAAATCAATCTGTAAATTAATCTTTTTATATATCGTTTTGGTCCAAGAATAGTTCAAGCTCAAAAATAAGCTGTATGTTAACTTTAGTTTCCAAAGTCTTGTGCTTCACATTATGGGTACGATAAAACTTCTTCCAGTCTGCGAAACTACGACAGTTCGACAAGTCGAAGATTTATGCAAGGAACGCCGCGACATGGTAAATACGACATTTGGCAAATATGTTGTGGATATGAAAACATAAAGTTTTGTATGAAAATTATAATCGTTTAGCATAATTGTTGGCCTGTTTTTTATTTTTAAAATACATTTTCTAAGCTTTACGCTTTATCCTGCAGATAGCTTAACATCTTCAAGATTTTTTAGGAGATCTATCTTTATATATTGGATTTTTTATTTATTGGAAGATTGGATTTTGAAATTCCTTTTTTTTATTAAAGTAGTTTAGTAGTAGGTGTGTTCCTGTATATCTATGTATTATATACAACATAATAATAATTGTTCGTTGTATTATTCTTGGATAAGGAAATTTGTACAAAATTTCACAATAAGATGCTCTTGTAGCAGGTGGCATGGGACATGTTTAACAAACACTGTCTCTTGCATAAATTTAATATATTTACGAGAATATACGCAAAATAACATTGATGCACAACTGAAAGACGTTGCTTGGATATAAAATACAATGTCCAAATAATTGAAGCGGTTGCGGCGCAGTGGGACTGGGTCCGATTGCAAACGCAACGGTTGTGGGTTCGATTCTCACTCGGGGGATCATTATATTCTTATACTAGCGACCCTCTTGCGGCTTCGCCCGCTTTTACTACTGGCTTTTACTACAAATATATCGCGCTGAAATAATACATTCAACTCCAATTATCCAATACGTGCAAACGCATCTAAATCTTCGTTGCTATAGAGACAGGCGGGTTTTTTTTTTTCGAGCTTGTGGTTAATGATGAAGAGGGTAAAGAGGGAAGAGGGTCTGTCCCTGATGAAAAGCAAGCACTACGTGGCTGCCTGTGAGGAAAATTAAATAGAATGCATCAGCCGGGAATCGAACCCGGGGGCGCCCGCGTGGCCGGCGAGCATTCTACCACTGAACCACCGATGCTTGTAAGCCAGGCGAGTGCGGCGGACACATGGCGAGTGGCGAGCCGTTTCGCAGCAAGGATTTTTTGATATTGTAACAACTTCTAAAGAACTTATTAAAATGAAAAACAGTAAAAGACAGTTTTGGTCTACATAAAATTTCCAACGTAACTAATATACTTATTTATATGCTGAGAGTAAGAGATAAGTGAAACTTAAGTAACATACAGCTGACGTGTCAACGACGGGATGTGTCGACAATTAAATGCGTTTTTCTGTAAAACTATTCCCAATTTCGAAATAGTGTAAAAAGCAAATTTTATCTTCGTTTAACGTAGAAATTTAATAAAGTATTTTAAAGGATAAGTATTAATACCATTATGGAAAAATATCTCTCACAATAAAAAATATATTGAAATTATTATTTTTAGACAGAAATATTATCACTACACGTTATTTTTAAAAGATACGAATATGCTCTCGCGGATTTTTTTGTAGATCTTGTTAAGAGGAACAATACTCCAGTACATTTTTTCATGTAGTACTTACCATTAAAGCTGCGCATGCGCGAAAGTGTCTCAACGGCTAGGACTTTATACACATTTATCGTATTTATGTTAATTTATATAAGAATGTACAAATAATAAACTACATATAAACCTTCTACGAAAAACACTCGACTTAATGGTGAAAACCGCATCAAAATCCGTTGGGTGGTTTAGAAGAAGAAGAGTTAGAAACAACAGACAGACACGAAAAGCGACTTTGTTTTATAAGATATAGGATAATTTCTTATATTTCCTCATTCCGGTAGACAAGGAGAACGGAGTGCCTATATCCTGGGTTCCCTCTATCTAGACTGTTGTACAGAAAAAAAACATGAAACTGCGGACGAATCTGAGACATTGAGTGGCGGAACTCAACGCCGCGCCTCAGTGAACTGATTGATAGTGGTATTTGACGTTCAAAAAAAATCAAGCATGTAACTTATTATTTTAAATAAAATCATTTGACTTTGACTTCGTTTATTTTGTGTAACCAGATCAGCAGTAGTAAATATAGGTAGTAATTAAATATTGTAGATTGGAACATCCGAGTACCTACCGAATAGATACCTAGAGTCAGTCACTTCCCAATTAAGGTACGCGAAGGCATCAGATTTTAATATCCAATTATCTCCATTTTCTCTTTTTTTGCTCTAAAATTTCATATTTTGGTGCAAAGTCATAATGTCGATAAAATCTATAAGAAATTTCTAAGACGCCTTCCCATTCAGGGGTGTAGAGTGCCTTGAATACTTAATCAACTTCAGATAAAAAGTGGAAAATGGTCTTCGAGGTGTCTAGAGGCCAGCATTTTAATACAGTAGAGTTCTAATATTTTCATGAATTACAAGGTGAACATGCTTTTTTATTGATTTTAATTTAGCTTCACTCTTTATTTCGAAAACACCAGCGTAAGTAGAATGAACCTGGGGATCTAGTGTTACAATACATTTCTGTCTTTCCCGTTTCCATTAAGAGAGTTATTACCAGAGCAAGAAAGCACAAGTGCTCAGTAGGTTACATAGATAAAGGCTAAGGTTTAGATCTAGAATATTTAAGAAGGTGTATGTTTGTTTTATTACAAATTTAGTATTATATTCTAACGAAGATAATACGTTTTAGAAGTTCTATGTAGTAATTTTTAATAATACTCAAATAGGAGTGAATTGTAACAACCTTACCCTATTCAAACAATATAATACTCTTTCATTTTCGCAGATACCCTCTTAAACGAAACAAAACTAACAAAAAATAAACAAAACTTAGTATTCTTTACCAGTAAAGTGAATGCAAATAGAAAACACGTAAAAGGATTCATTCAGATGAAAAAAGATTGTCCTTTCTCTTGTATTAATATATTCCTCTATACATCTGTCCCGTGGGTCTTAGCATAAGTAATGAGAGGACCCTTAGTTAAATTAGTACTAGTCTGGTTGACACCATGGTGGTGCAGTGGAGCAATACATAATTGTAAGTACGATAGTCGTTGGTGGTTCCTTATTTAGGAACATGATAAGGTTTTTTATTCAAACGTAATACCTATAGGGGCCGATGTTGGGCAGTGAGATTCTGAAATATTTTCTATTCCAGCTCTGTGGTGTTGAGTACTGCCACTGAACACGCGATATCTTAAAAAATAAATAAAAAGTGGGAAGTATCTTAACATTAGGTTCCCTTTGGCTATTGCATATAGAGCTAGGTTGTTTATCCCAAGGGTCTTAGCATAAACAATGAGGAGACGTCAAGTAGGGTTTGTACACAACATCTTAGTTGTTCGAGGTTTCGAGGTAAACTGACTTGAGGTTGTGGAGAATAGTTGGAATATTTGATAACTTATGTGTGGGGTTGTTTTACTATAAAGAAGGTACGAGAACGTATTAAATATTTTGATACGTTTCAAAATATACACATGAGGCACCATCATCATTGTTCTGAATGTTTTGAAAATTGGGCGGGACATGCGTATGAAAATATCTTTGGAAAATAAGGATTACCTCGAGAAAATGAAATGGAATTCTCTCGCTAATCGAACCTACAACTGTCATTTTTACAGAAGAATGTTGTTCTGTTGCGCCACGACAGCCCAGCCCCATACACAATGTATACAATAAAAATAAAATATATATCAACCTCTTACAGCATTTTAGTTACAAATGTTGTTTACGTATTTTATTTAGAATTGTGGTTCAGCGGAGTTCCGTTTCTGGCTAAGCAGTTTTAGTTTCTTGAACGTAAAGTAACCTAAGGTTTAGAGGTAGAATATTTTAGAAGTTGTGTGTTTGTTTGGCTACAACTTTAGTATGTTATTTTAATGAAAATAGTGTGAGTCTAGATTTAGGGATAAATATTACGTATAATATTAAGTTATATGAAATGATTTTTGTTTTTTGATAAAAGGGTTTTGAGAAAATGTCAATTAAAACGTATTTGAACGTGTAATAATGCACTGTCCTGTTTTGCAAAATAAATCATGAAGCTATTCATACTGTAACTTTCAGTTTTTGTGTTACAAGTATCCACGGAGGGGACTTGTACAATATAGGTACGTAGGTCATTTGTAGATATTTGAGGTCAGTTTCATGTTTTCAACTTACTTTTATACTATATTTTGTCTCATATGTGAAAGGATACCGTGGCCTGTCCCACTGCGCCACGATGCCTTAATAACTACTTAAACTGTAAAATTAAACATTTTGAAACGTTTCAGTAGAACAGCTTGTGGTTTTCGCTCGAAAAGCCACCATTTACGCTCAACCGCGCTATAAAAATCTCGTTTATTCTGGCAAAACCTAATTGAATATGTATGTTGCATTTTTAAAATCGAAATCCATTTTTCAATTATCTTACTCGTTTACTTTATAATTATTATAGCTTTAGATTTTTTAATAGGACAGAAAATAAAAAAAAAAGACATTTTAGTTAAAATGTTAAATACCTTTCTATGAGTAAAATTTTTGAACGGGTTTATTTTCTATATTTGCAGAATAATAAGGTCACAGAGGCACAGTGGTACTGTGCTTGACTGTAACCGCGTTAGCTGAAATCTCGATTTCCACTAGGAAAGATATCATTATTACATTTTTACTGTTCTGGCTTGACAACCGAGTTGAGTTCCGCCACTCGATATGCTCGAAGCAGTGTCTCGAATTCACCGCGGAGATTTATCTATCGTATTTTATATAAAATGGAATATTTCATTCAAGATAGTATTTAATTTCATATAAAAAAAAGTATTTCTAGCAGTGCATTGAGTAGTAGTACTTATGAATTTAACAGCAAATATATGTCAGTGAATTTATAGTACAGTGATGATATCAATATAGAGGCTGTATGTTCAAATTTATATTTTTTTTAGTATAAACGGGATACAGTATGAAGTTAAAAAATAAATATAAGTCCCTAATATTTTGAAATACAAGCCTGCTAAAAGGAATTAAATGATCCACGAGTAACTTATATGGCGTCGTGAATGCTCTGAAAGATATAACCCCGTATGATAATCGTGGAAATTTGGTTACAAATATCGTATTTACTCATATGTAAAACATTAACTTGTATATTTAGTAGAGGTGGTGCTTTATCTACATTCATAATATTACAAAATTGTAACTTATCGCTGTCTGTTTATTGAAAATCGAAAATGACAATGATTTTTGAATTGTTAGGCTCAGAATCGGCTAAACCGATTCAAATGGATTTTCACTATTGCTTTTTGGTAAACTTTCATTAAATTTTAGTGCTAGTTTTGTATAAATATGCCAATAAATAAAAAATATTGTAAATATAAAATATTGGTTTTATTATTTTATTGAATTGGCTGAAACATTACCTTTCAATGTATACATTACGACACAACGATATTATTAAATCACAAAAGTAATTCAGGTGAGAAAATAATAATTATACACAACACACAAGCGAAGCCGCGAGCGGTTCGTTGTGTTAAGTTTGTAATGAGGCTGATACGAGGCCTACGTGCGTAAGCGCTACAGGCGTGACCCAGCAAACGTGATGCTACATCCACTCTGGAAACTGAATTATTTTTAAACATAACATTTACACAATGTTTACTCTATATTTCTTACATCTTTATTATTTGTTAAATATATAATTTTTTTATGGAAAAGGCAAGAGAAAAACCATGCTGGTAGAAAAATAAATGTATTTTATTTAAACGGAGTTCGTTGCACCTAAGCAGTGTCCGCTTATTTTTAAGGATTATTATACAAAGATAAGTAGATTCGTATAATTACAACGAACCGATTTTTTCCTCTTAACAAATTCTTTGACTATTATTTACTTTTTAATTCCTTGCCCTTTGTTTAGGTGTCGGGGACTTTGGCCCTTTATAAGAGAGCCTGCGTAGTAATTCTGTAGACGTTTAATTGAAATAACTTTTTCGTCCATTTTAGCATGGAAAGTTTTTCAATCTTCGATCTTTTTAACCGATTTCGATGTAAAATCGATGTTTGGACATGTACCTACTCGTAGTGATTTATAACTTTCCTTTCATATTTTCATTTTTGATTCGGTATATTGATTTTATCACTGTCTTGAAGCTTAAGTGGTGCATGGGGTACGGAGAGTTACTTAATATTAGATGCGTTACTCGACACATAGTGCTACAAGCATTCGGCAGAGAGTGAAGAACGAAAGTGTTGTAATGGGTATTTTCGGCGCACTAAATACTAGATTGCCACTGCCTTGTTATGTGTAGGATACACTGTGAAAGTTAAAAAAATGTTTTTTATTGCTTTTTAAAACTTAAGCTACATCGTATCATTTTCCTGAGTGACAAATGGAATCCACGGAATGGTACGAAACTCAACCTCACTTTTATCTTCTAAAAATCGCGAAATCAAAAATAACTGACTCAAAAATTGGGAATCGAATCCTCAATTAGTTATATTACTAAACTAGCGACCCCCTTGCGGCTTCGCCCGCTTTAACTACTGGATTATTCATGTAATGTATGTTTGCAAAGCACTTAAGATAATTTGAAAATTAATTAAACCCTAATGCAACCCGCATTTTTGTAGTTTCAATAAGGATTTTCCAATTGTTTTACACAGCAAGGATTTTTTAGTAGGTACCGTAATTTTAAATCTGTGCTATTAATCATTTCAAGTACTTCTTAAAATATATTTAAATGACTATTTTTAGATAGTTAAATGACTATTTTTAAACGGAAGAAATTATAAACAAAAACCTACCTGCTAATAACTACTACAAAAAATGTGAAACCAAATATATCGCGCTTAAATAATACATTCAACTCCAATTATCCAATACGTGCAAATGCATCTAACTAAATCCTCGTTGCTATAGAGGCAGCCGGGTTTTTTTTTTCCAGCTTGGTTAATGCTGAAGGGGGTATTCTGTCCCTGATGAAAAGCAAGCACGACGTGGCTGCCTGTGAGGAAAATTAAATAGAATGCATGGGCCGGGAATCGAACCCGGGCCGCCCGCGTGGCAGGCGAGCATTCTACCACTGAACCACCGATGCGTGTAAGGCAGGCGGGCGCGGTGGACGCATGGCGAGTGGCGCGCCGTTTTGCAGCAAGGATTTTTTTGATATTGTAACAACTTCTAAAGTACTTATTAAAATGAAAAACAGTAAAAGACAGTTTTGGTCTACATTAAATGGCCAACGTAACTAATGTACTTATTTATATGCTGAGAGTAAGGGATAAGTGAAACTTGAGTAACATACAGCTGATGTGTCAACGGCGTTATGTGTCAACAATTAAATGCGTTTTTCTGTAAAACTATTCGCAATTTCGAAATATTGTAAAAAGCAAATTTTATCTTCGTTTAACGTAGAAAATTAATAAAGTATTTTAAAGGATAAAGATTAAAACCATTATGGAAAAATATCCCTCACAATAAAAAATATATTGAAATTATTATTTTTAGACAGAAAAATGATCACTACGCGTTATTCTTAAAAGATACGAATATGCTCTCGCGAATTTTTTTGTAGATCTTATTAAGAGGAACAATACTCAAGTACATTATTTTCATGTAGTACTCACCATTAGAGCAGCGCATGCGCGAAAGTGTCCTCAACGGGTAGGACTTTATACACATTTATCGTATTTATGTTCATTTACATAAGAATGTACAAATAATAAACTATATATAAACCTTCTACGAAAAATACTCGACTTAATAGTGAAGACCGCATCAAAATCCGTTGGGTGGTTTAGAAGAAGAAGAGTTAGAAACAACAGACAGACACGAAAAGCGACTTTGTTTTATAAGATATAGGATAGGATAGGATTAAACCAACTTTCTAATCTATTTTTTGAACAATTCGATTACGTTCCTATGTTTTAACAGATGTATGTAGTCGTATGGGCAATCTCTATAGAATTAGTATAGAATAGGTTTGGGGGCTATTGTGAAACAAATTACGTGTGGGTGTTCGAGTGATCAAGATGTAAATGGAGTCTCTTGAGCCGCTTTATTGGTTTTACTGCTTGAATATTAATTATACTTCTTAGTTCAAATTTGGACTGGGAAATTTAAGTAATTAGTAGGAATAATATTATTATTATATCTTTCGGTTTCACGCTTATATTTCGTATAACTGAGTATCCTTTCACGGTTGTAGTCCGTATGTGTTTTTATGTATCCTGCACATGGCAAGGTAGGAAGAGGGAAGATAGGAACGCAGTGTTAAGCCACTCCTTTTCCCATTTGTAGAGTTCTTACATACATAAATAAATAAATAAATAAATACCGACATTGCGTGTTGAGTGACGGAACATAATTTCACATTTTGTCTCGTTAGCAGATTGAGGAAATGAAAATATTAAATATTACATTTTGTCAAGTGGAGTGGAGTACGCTTGTGTTCTGCCCCACGACCGGTCTCTGAGACACTTCATTCTATATTCTCAGATTTATATTTTTTCTTTGTTTTTCATTACAGCGTGAAGCAATTATTTAAATAACGAATTTTATTTACACGTACTACTAAATTTTACTGAATACTTGATAATTTTTATACTGAAATATCCACTAGCAAAACCTTATTAATAAATTAAAATACTAATGAATAAACTTATTCACTCGAGTTGAAATCAAACACGCAACCGTTACAAACACAGTGCCGCTGCACCACAACGGTCTTAATGTTTGTCTATTAGATTACAATATTTATCTATTAGACCCCTAAAATTTAATTATCCTTAGCCGCCACGTTATTTTAAGCGTTAATTTACAGTGTGACGATCATTCGCAGAGAAAGGGTTTACACAGTGTATTACAGTGTCGAACACTTATAGCAAATTGTGCATGAAATGATTAATTGGTCTTGTGTAAATTCTATGTTCTACAATATATTTGATATTTCTGAGCACTAATTTAAGGCATTTAATTTAGTAATGTTTCTTGAAGCAATTTGAATTCGGCTTGTATTATAAAAAATGTGGTATTGGAGTATAAAAACCGGCGATGTGCGAAGTGGACATGTTGTTGTTTCATACCATTATCTACGAAAATGGCAAAAAATCGCGATTATTGTATGGGAGCCTCTTAAATATTTGTTGTTATAGTGGTGACTATGAAAATATTAAGTGTCTAATTTTGACAATCTCAAAAAAGACTATCAGTTTGGTGCTCCACTGTCATGCTCGAAACGCCATGAATTAAGAACGAAACTGAAGACTCTATCATGTTTGATTTTTTAGCTAAGCAACCCTAAAAAAGGACGTGGTATGGTATGAACGCAATGAAACTAAAGCTTCGCTTGAAACTCGTATCTAAAGCACAGTTTCATTACGGTTAAACGGTCAACATAAAGTAGGTACAGTAAAATAAGAGTTAAAAAATTCATTGAATATTTTTTTAAATGTGAGATAATACACCACTGGTTCATTAAAGTTAATGTCTGAGAAGAACCAGCGCACGAAATTAAGTGCATTTTTTTTAAGCTAATAATTTACAGATTAATAATTATCTATTTGTGATAACGATACCTTTGAAGTAGACAGGAGCAAGTAATTAATTAGCAAGGCGTGGAGTGCTATCATTTACGAAAACATTTACTTGTCATCCAAAATAGAAACAAAATTTAATTTGTTAAGTGGAAGTTCTATAATATTTTTAATAATAATATTTTATAATATATTTTTTCTATTCTGAATAAAAAAATCACAGGACATATTGTTCGTAACAAAATTTTGGCACCGACTCAGAATGGATGTAAGGCTGGTGGCCGTGGTACAAAGGAACTTCTTCTCATTGACACAACTATAAGCCAACAGGTAAGACGGAACAGGAAAAATCTCACTACTGCTTGGATAGACTATAAGAAGGCATATGATTCAGTGCCACATACTTGGCTCTTGAAGGTCTTGGAGTTATATAAGATTGATATGACTTTGAGATCATTTTTGGAGGCTTGTATGGGACAATGGGTCACTGTCCTTCGTCATCTAGGGGAGTGTGATATTCCTGCAACGTCTGAACCGATAAGGATAAAGAGGGGTATATTTCAGGGTGACAGTCTGAGTCCTTTATGGTTTTGCCTAGCTCTGAATCCTCTTAGTACTATGTTAGAGGATTCAGGTTTAGGCTTTCGTCTTCGCCGGGGGGGTAAGGTCATATCTCACTTGTTGTACATGGATGATCTGAAATTATTTGCGTCAAAACGTTCTGATCTTATGCAGCTACTAAAGGTAATTCAAACTTTTAGTAGTGATATAAGAATGGAATTTGGCGTCGATAAATGTGCTAGCATGCATGTAGTGCGGGGGAGTGTGATAAGATCTGATAATATTTGCATTTCAGATTCTGTTTCCTTCAGAACTCTTGGTGAAGGTGAGACTTATAAATATCTTGGAATGTCTGAAGCATTGGGTATTGATGAGCGGAGCATAAAGCAATTGGTGAAGGAGCGTTTCTTTAGTCGCCTGAAAAAAGTGCTTGGCAGCCTTTTATCTGGTGGCAACAAGGTGCGTGCTTTCAACGGTTGGGTTATGCCGCTTTTAGCCTATACTTTTGGCATTGTAAGATGGACGCAGACTGAGTTAGACTCCGTAGATCGCCAAATACGTAAATTGTTGACGACATACCGAATGCACCATCCGCGTTCGTCTGTAATGAGACTGTATATCCCGCGTAAGTGTGGAGGTCGTGGCTTTTTGAATGTCAAGAACCTCCATAACCACGAGGTATGCAGTCTTAGAGAATATTTTCTCAAGATTGACGTGGATATGCACAAGGATGTGGTAACAGTTGACAAAGGCCTTACTCCTCTTTCCTTGGGCAAAGAGAACTGGCGTCGGCCTGTAGTATTTACTACTTCTGATCGCATGGCTGTATGGAAGAGCAAGGAGCTGCATGGTAGATTCCATAGAGCCCTAGTGGGCCAGGACGTGGATACTGCTTCATCATTATCTTGGTTACAGTTCGGGGATCTTTTCGGAGAAACTGAAGGTTTTGTCTGTGCAATTATGGACGAAGTTATCAAGACACGGAACTACCAGAGACATATTATGAAAGATGGCACTATCGACATCTGCCGGGCGTGTCATCGACCTGGGGAGTCCCTCAGACATATTGTCTCTGGTTGTTCTCATCTTGCTAATGGTGAGTATTTGCATAAACACAATCAAGTAGCCAAGATAATACACCAGCAACTTGCTCTTCAATATGGCCTTGTAGAATTGGAGGTGCCTTACTACAGGTACAATCCCATGTCAGTTCTTGAAAATAGCTGTGCTTTGCTCTACTGGGATCGGTCTATTATTACTGACAGGTATATTGTTGCCAATAGACCTGATATAGTACTAGATTGTTGACGTTACTATCCCACATGATGAAAATCTCGTGAAGGCCGAAAAAGAAAAACAATCTAAATATTTGGACCTAGCCCATGAGATTACCGCCATGTGGGATGTCAATGCGACTATCATTGTGCCGATAGTGGTTTCAGTTAACGGTTTAATAGCGAAAAGCCTCGACCAACACCTTAAGAGGCTATCGCTTAGCTGTTGGATCAAGAACCGGATACAGAAGGCAGTATTACTTGAGACGGCACGTATTGTGCGGAGGTTCCTCTCTCTGGAGCCCTAGCCACCGATGGCTTGGACCCTTGTCCCGCCCTCGGAATAGTGGTTTTTTATATTTTTAAATGTAATAAAATAAAAGTATATGCTGTTTTATAAATAGACTGCTAATTTATTTAAATGTTAATAACTGTTAATTTATTTAAATGTACACTCTAAAGAAATCCAATCACTCTATAAGCTTAGTTGAGACTACTGGAGACTTACAGTCTTTGTCACCAGTAGGCTCCTAAACGGTTTGACCGATTGAGATGAAAATTTCCAAACATATAGATATGACCAGGTAGGTGATGATGGTGATGGTTTTAGGCCAAAAAAATTATAAAAATTTCTAAAATTTATTTCTCGCTTCGCTCAACATGTGAAAACTACCGAGATTTTGCGACAGCGAGTCAAAATTGAGGTCCGGTTCGCGCCCCTAGTATAGTATATTTTATTTTTGAACCAACACATTTTCGTATATAGAAATAGATTTTTATACACCGAAATGTAAGGAACTATGAACTTTCATAATGTATTTTGGAAAGAAAATGTCAGCTTACTACCCTATTGACCCTACCCTATAAAATGACCCTATTTACGGATATGATATTTTTAACGTAAGTATGTACGTAATATATATCACTAGTACTAATATATTCAAACTAAACGTCACCTTCAATTTTATTTCCTTGGGATCTAAAAGCAAAAATGGAAAATCCCATTTTTTACCGGTTACGTTGGAATTTCGGGAGATCTTCCTCTCCCAAATCTACCAAGTAGATCTGCCAACGAGTTTTGTTTAAATTATCTTTCAACTGACCTGACTGAACAAAAGCGTGAAAAAAAATGAGGAAAAGTGTGTGTCAACACTGGGTTTCGTCTGCCCACTCTACTGTCGATATAGCGCATTGGGATTCGTTTGACTTACTCTTAGCTATGGAGATTCACGACATTCAAAGAAGACTGGCTACTGCATTATAGAATCAGAGTTACATTATCATTGTTATTAGGTACATGTAAAGACTCTCAAAAACCCCAGCGCCCCAACCAACTCTCATTATACTCTTAATTAATTACTGTAACCGGCATTAATACGCCAAATATCAAACTTTTGAAGTATCTGAAAGTCTACCCTTCATACTTCTACTTACGAAGATTTTACAACTTTGTTTGTTAGTACTTTGATATAATTCATGTTTTGACATACATACATACATACGTGCATATACAATGTATCTAACTTCTCAGTTCTCACATGTTGGGAAAATAATATCATTAATTTATACTTTATATTAAAATTTTTGACTGAAGCCTAAAAGTGATGTGAAATGTGATAGAAGTTTCCCTCGAAATGCTTAGAGCTTATAGGGAAACTTCTATCACTTATATACATTAATATTATTAACACAGTTACAATTAATGATAAGTTAAAACTTTGTATTTAGGATGGATGGATAGGATAGAAGATCAACAACTCTTTTAATTTAGTGGATATACTATCAACACGTTAATCTTTGCCGGTTGATCTCGTATAAATGACAAATGAGTGACTGTATGGGATGAATGTATAAAATACTAGCGGCCCGCTCGCGGCTTTGCCTGCGTGAACTACGTCATTATTAATTTCTGTCTTCATGAGTATCTACGTCCTATAAATGACTTCCATGTAAAATTTGAGACTTCTAGCATTTGTAGTAACGAAATTTCATACAAACTTTCAACCCCAAAAACAACCCCTTAGAAGCCGAATATTGCAAATTCCCGTCTTAGCGAGCACCTACGTCCTATAAATAACTCCTATGCAACATTTGAGATTCCTAGCGCATGTAGTTTCTGAGATTTGGTGATCAGTGAGTGACCTTTCGGTTTTATATATATAGATGAGTTTATAAACGTATCAGTTCTCACCAATATTAAATGGAAATTACCGAATGTTTAAAATTTGCTAGTATAGAAGTAAAATATAAATTTCAATGTATTCATAAATATTTGAACACATCATTTCTCGTTTCTTAGTTTCGAAGTTGGGTAATAAAAACAAACACACTCCCCACAGGCTGACATGACGGTTACAAACGATAATGCTGTATTATACAACTTTTAACGTTATTAGTTTTGCTTGAACTTAATAACGAATTCAATTCCTCTATGTCTCTATTGTATAATTCTGTTTAAGTTGCAATGTAATCGAAAGAAATGTTGTATTTTTGTACCAGAGGTATCCCTGATATAGTATTACTAGTCAAGTCAGTTCTCGAGTGTATAAGCATTATTTTTATTTAAAATGTATGAAGAAGTCGTAGTGTAGTAGCAAAAGCCCGCAAAATTATGCGCAACAAGTTGTGGATTCGATTCCCACTCGAAGTAATAGAATATTTAGTATTTTTATTTCCTCGCTCTAGTAACGAGAAAAAAAGATAGGTTAAGTTCTTCCACCAACACCTCATGACATCCGTTCCCACTTTCCCATGTCCCACCGAAATGCGTGTTGAGTGCCGTAAATCAACACAGCACTTTATTACAAAATATTATTTTTTTTCTTTCGTATTATACGAAATAAGTAAAGTGCTTCGTCACTCTGCCTTGCACTTCGCGTATTAATTTCCTACTTTATAGAAAACATATTAAACAGATTTTCTGAGTGAAAAAAAATATTTGCACGACATTAACGATACTGATGCCAATATTATATATGAAAGGCTTCGTGGCACTTTGCTTTTAACATGTTCAGGGTGAGCATTTGTAAAAAACCTTATTCGACGGCAGTTGAATGTCTAACGTGTAATCGATATGTATATTTAAAAATAAAATACTACGAAATCGGTAAACAAAATGATAATGTCTTTTACACTTTGCGGTTGCGTTTGCTGAATAGTTATCTTGTAAAATTCTTCATTTATAGAAATTTTACACTGCAAAAAATAAATTACAAATCACATTTTAGTATACCGACCCGTAGATGGCTTTAAAACATCAATTTAACACGTGAATGAAAGTGTGTTAGCGCATGCTATGAGATCATTTCACGCTACTTATCACGTCAGCGAACACGTCAACTTATCCCGTAATAGTAGAGCTTTATTTTGACATGTTATTGACTTACTCAATAGTGTCGTAGAATTTTTGACTTATATTTTAAAATATTATTGAAATATATGGTTTTTAAATAAATTGCAAAATATATATATATATACTAGTGGGCCCGGACGCGGTTTCGCCCGCGAAAATATAAGCCTAAATAATTAAAATAAGTTAAAAAACAATAATAAGTGGAGATTTATTATTAGAAAAAATATCTGAGTAACCGAAATGAACAAACAAAAGAAGTAAAAGTAATTAAAGGAAATTCTTAATATTAGAAAAAGTACCTAAAGTTTGCCGTGCGCGCGTATTAAACATTTTTCTATATTAAATAATTATTAATTATTGCGAACAATATTAAATAAAATCCCAAATGATTAAAATTACGATATTTTAAGTGTATAACATCGGTATAGATAACCGAACTGAGATAAATTAATTATAAGCAGCAAATAATTACATAAAAAATAATAGTAATTCCAAAATATATAAAAATTTACAAAACCATCAAAGTCATCTGCCCATTCGCGTCGGTCATACTATACCACTCGTCAATCAATCAATCAATCAAATCAGCCTTTTCGGGTCCACTGCTGGACATAGGCCTCTCCCAGGGTGCGCCAAAGCTCCCGATCCTCCGCCTTCCGCATCCAGTCGAAGCCAGCAACCTTCTTCAGGTCGTCGGTCCATCGAGCTGGAGGGCGCCCTACGCTACGCTTGCCGATCCGCGGTCTCCACTCAAGGACTCGTCTGCTCCAACGGCCATCGGTCCTTCGACAGATGTGTCCAGCCCATTGCCATTTCAACGTACTAATTCTGCGAGCGATGTCGGTAACTCCGGTTCTTTTCCGGATAACCTCATTTCTGATTTTATCTTTCAAAGAGACTCCGAGCATAGCTCGCTCCATAGCACGTTGGGCGACTTGGAACTTATGGACTAGACCGACTGTTAGTGTCCACGTTTCGGCACCGTATGTCATGACTGGCAAGACGCACTGGTTGAAGACTTTTGTCTTCAGACATTGCGGAATTGGCGACGAAAAGATTTGACGTAGCTTGCCAAACGCTGCCCAACCCAGTTGAATTCTTCGATCAGCCTCTTTCTCGAAGTTGTTTTTACCAAGCTGGATAGTTTGCCCTAGGTATATATACTCCCGAACAACTTCAAGAGGAGTGCCGTCCACGTATATCGGTCCCGGTACGACATGCTCGTTGAACATGACCTTTGTCTTGCTCAAGTTCATACCGAGACCAACACGCCGCGAAGATCCATCTAGGCTCTGCAGCATCTCGGCTAGCTGTTCCAGCGACTCTGCTACGATTACGATATCGTCGGCGAATCTGAGGTGCGTGATGTACTCGCCGTTTACATTGACTCCAAAGCCGGTCCAATCCAGGGTTTTGAAGACGTCTTCCAATGCGTTGTTAAACATTTTCGGGGATATAACATCACCCTGCCTTACACCTCTGCGCAGTTGGATCGCCTTGGTTTTACTCTTCTGGATTTGGACAGTCAATGTAGCAGACGTATACAAACTTCGCAGCACCTCGATGTACCTCCAATCGATACGGCATCGCTGCAGTGCGTCCAGAACAGCCCAGGTTTCGATAGAATCAAAGGCTTTTTCGTAGTCCACGAAAGCCATACACAGCGGTCGATTGTACTCCTGAGTTTTTTGTACTATCTGCCGAACAGTATGGATGTGGTCTACGGTGCTGTAGCCTGATCGAAACCCGGCTTGCTCTGGCGGCTGGAACTCGTCAAATCTGCTGGCAAGACGATTCGTCAGAACTCTGGAGAACAGCTTGTATACGTGGCTCAAGAGTGAGATCGGTCTATAGTTTTTCAAGAGAGTTCGGTCTCCCTTCTTGAAGAACAGTACCACGTCACTCTTGCTCCACGTTTCCGGGGTTTTACCGTGATGGATAACGGAATTGAAGAGGCTTGTTAGCATTTTCTGGACTGGGGTGCCACCTGCTTTAAGGAGTTCTGTAGTAATTCCGTCATCGCCCGGAGCTTTGTTGTTTTTAAGCTGTTCCAAAGCCATCCTAATCTCACCGAGGTCAACATCCGGGAGCTCTTCAGTGTAATGGCGCGTTAAAGGAGCGTACCACTCGTAGGCAAGGTCATTTCCAATCAGTGACATCTTATTTATTAGAATGTTATACAATAAATTATAATTTCCATTTAGATGAAATGCTAAAAGTGACTTTTATATTTATTTTCATAAAGATCAATATCAAATTATAGAAATGATCTAATTTTTGTTAATGTATACAAATCTATACCGGCGCGCGCCATGTATGCATTAAGCAAACTCACTTTGGGTGACGTTTTCTTAAAACAACAAACTTTGCAAGCCGTTGCTTAGCAACGCGTAGCGACGATTGTTATTAACATGGCGGAATAAATTGCTTGTCAAATTAATTATTTTAATATATTGGTATATATCGAAAATATTACAATTATGAGAAAAAAAAAGGATCCTATGTTCACCCCGAGACCCTCAAGTATCTCTATATGAGTATTTTATCACAATTAAATTAGCAGTTTGACAGACAGACAGACAGACAGAGTTACTTTCGAATTTATAATATATATATATATATTTAAATAGATTACAAAATTACGCGCGCGACTTTAACGCGACAGGTTATGAGTTCGATTTCTACTTGAGTAAATTAAATATTTAGTATTCTCTAGAATTCTGCAGAAAGTGGAGAATGAAAGTATCTTTGTAGGAACGGAGTGTCTGGACATTGCGGGATACAGCGTGAAGCTAAAAAATATTGTTAAATTCATTTAGAGACTGCTACGTGAGCAAAAATGTAAAGCTGTTTTTTCAATAAAACATATTTTTACCGCATTATGCAATCAGCGATACATTTCAAATAAAAAATAAATTATCCATTATCGTTATCGCATCAGACAGTAAATTTCGTTTGATTAATGAACCTGTAAATAAAACATTTTTTGACTCAAAGCTTGGATTGTTCAAAGAATACCGATATAAAATAAAATCATATTATATCTCTATTCATAATATATTTAACACTGTTCAAGAATATTTAGAGGATAAAGATGTATGGAATTAATGTCTATTGAATGTCAGGCAGGATAGCTGCCAGCTAATGTAATAGTAAAATATACCATTGACTTTGAAAAGAGCAACTGTTGAGTTTCTTGCCGGCTCTTCTCAGCAGAACTGCCTTCCGAACCGGTGGTAGCTTTTTGTTGACATGTACATTCGACGATTCAAAAGTGGTTATAAAGTTTTTTTGAATAAAGAATATTTTGAATTTGAATTTGAATTTTACTTTTACTATTATAAGAACACTAGCGACCCTCTTGCGGCTTCGCCCGCTTTAACTACTGGATTATTCATATAATGTATGTTTGCAAACACTTAAGATAATGTGAAAATTAATTAAACCCTAATGCAACCCGCATTTTCGTAGTTTCAATAAGAATTTTCCAATTGTTTTACACAGCAAGGATTTTTTAGTAGGTACCGTAATTTTAAATCTGTGCTACTAATCTTTTCAAGTACTTATTAAAATATATTTAAATAACTATTTTTGGATGGTTAAATGACTATTTTTAAACGGAAGAAATTATAAACAAAAATCTACCTACTACTCTAACTACTACAAAAAATGTGAAACCAAATATATCGCGCTTAAATAATACATTCAACTCCAATTATCCAATACGTGCAAACGCATCTAACTAAATCTTCGTTGCTATAGAGACAGCCGGGTTTTTTTTTCGAGCTTGTGGTTAATGCTGAAGGGGGTATTCTGTCCCTGATGAAAAGCAAGCACGACGTGGCTGCCTGTGAGGAAAATTAAATAGAATGCATGGGCCGGGAATCGAACCCGGGCCGCCCGCGTGGCTGGCGAGCATTCTACCACTGAACCACCGATGCGTGTAAGGCAAGCGGGCACGGCGGACGCATGGCGAGTGGCGAGCCGTTTCGCAGCAAGGATTTTTTTGATATTGTAACAACTTCTAAAGTACTTATTAAAATGAAAAACAGTAAAAGACAGTTTTGGTCTACATTAAATGGCCAACGTAACTAATGCTAACTAATAAATAAGTATTTATATGCTGAGAGTAACGGCGGGATGTGTCAACAATTAAATGCGTTTTTCTGTAAAACTATTCGCAATTTCGAAATATTGTAAAAAGCAAATTTTATCTTCGTTTAACGTAGAAAATTAATAAAGTATTTTAAAGGATAAGGATTAATACCATTATGGAAAAATATCCCTCACAATAAAAAATATATTGAAATTGTTATTTTTAGACAGAAAAATGATCACTACACGTTATTCTTAAAAGAAATATGCTCTCGCGGACTTTTTTGTAGACCTTATTAAGAGAAACAATACTCCAGTACATTTTTTTCATGTAGTACTTACCATTAGAGCAGCGCATGCGCGAAAGTGTCTCAACGGGTAGGACTTTATACACATTTATCGTATTTATGTTAATTTACATAACAATGTACAAATAATAAACTATATATAAACCTTCTACGAAAAACACTCGACTTAATGGTGAAGACCGTATCAAAATTCGTTGGGTGGTTTAGAAGAAGAAGAGTTAGAAACAACAGACAGACACGAAAAGCGACTTTGTTTTATAAGATATAGGATTATATATGATTAGCGTGCTCGATAAACACAATAACTAAATATAAAAACAACACAAACAAATATTTTTTAATCTGAACGAAAATTAGTTTCTAAAATTAGCGCGTTCAATAATACTATCTTTTCAGCTTTATATTATAACTAGTGGGCCCGAACGCGGCTACGCCCGCTTGAACTATACGAATATATAATAAATATATTTATGAAATTATTTTCAGTTTTCAATAGACAGATGCGTTAAGCAAGCTCATTTTGGGTGACGTTTTATAACAATAAACTTTGCAAATCGTTGCTTAGCAACGGTCGCATAGCGACTGTTGTTATTAGCATGGCGGAATAAATTGCATGTCAAATTAATAAGTATTTTAATATATGGGTATATACCGAACATATTACAAATATGAGAAAAAAAATATCTTATGTTCATCCCGAGACCCTCAAGTATCTCTATATGAGTATTTTATCATAATTAAATTAGTAGTTTGGCCCTGATTGCGTAAAAGACAGACAGAGTTACTTTCGAATTTATAATATAGGTATGGATAAGTAATAGTTATAAAATTATAAATAAAAAAATTAGGAATTAAATGAACCCCAATATGAAGCTCATGGAGAGTTGATTCGTAAGAATTGTTAAACTTGTTAAAGTCAAGTGAAATTCTTAAGTTCACGAACTTCAACTGAAGTATTTGAAGGGAAAATTTCTTTTAATTTACCAAAGTCTAAAACCAATTACGGTGCCAGTGACACCATTAGAACGATCCTTTAGAAACTTTTATGTTTATTTTGTTTTTTATGGTTTAAATTGAAAAATTACGAATTGTTTTGCAAAGTTTTTTAAAAAATAAATAAAAATTGGGGAAGTAATATGTAAGATAGCATCCATTACATATAAATAGAATTGAAGTGTCTATTTATTATTTCATAATTACCGTATCGTTTCAAGTACATATCGGCAATTTATACGACAATACACAAAAATTTAATTTTGAAATATTTATCTGTTTGTTAGGATATACTCCATCAGAGCTGAATCGAATTTTGATGAGACTTTCATCGACCTATTTAGGAATTGAAGCAACCCATATCTTACACAAACTAATATTTAAATAACAACTAGTAGTTCTCGAGATTACCATTTCCAACCAAACACACCCTACAAATCTGTAATATTCGTGTAGAATTATATAAAATTCGATTCAGAGTACTAAATTAATGATTGTTTTTAATATCGTAAAATGACACTTAAAAACCTTTTCCTTCCTTTTAAAAAAATACAATCCGTAATTAAATGAATGGGGGTCTTGATAAATTATCATTTTATTGCAATTCTGCTTCGAAATCGCGCTTACTCACCTCCTGTAAAGATTCTTCAATATCATCGTGTGACTCTTAAATAAAAAAAAATATTTTACTTTCTCTGAATATCTTTACGTTTATTAGTACATATGGACGAAAGCTTATATTTGAATTGTTTCATATGTAAATTGTTGTGTTGGTAAATTTTGCCCGACAATACTGCTTTGCCAGGAATAATGTTTTCTTCCAGTTTTTTATCTTCTTCTCGTACTCTTCTTTGTACTCTATTTTTGAAACATTGCGTGTTATCCCGGCCGTGTGATCCAGGCCTAGAATAGGATCACCCTGGTACTGATGGTGTCGTAAGAGGCGACTAAAGTACGTGTGGTAGAGTCACGTCGCCAGCAATGGCAACACGCATGGGCAGACTCGACCGGATTATTACCACCCCCGGCATTTAAAACCGGCGTTAAGTAGTGGCTTTATGCCACTGCGTTGCGCACTAGGTAATGCCGGGCTCCGGAGCCCAACCCCCACCCCTCCCTAGAATACGAAAGCGGCACTTAAAGAGAAACTACCCCAGGAGGGTACCAGCACCTCCGGTGCTGGAGAATCCCTCCCTGAGTCCTCAAACTCAGGCTGCCCTTCGAATTCTGGGGAGGGCACAGTACCGCGCACAAGTCAAATTCGTAAACAAGGCAAAGGAGACGTACGCTCCACGGCAACCCCTTCCACACTATTCGTGGACTTCTGTAACATCAGGGGTCTTCATTCAAACCTGAATGCCGTCCACCACCATCTTGAGACGGCACGGCCGGCCTTGTTATTTCTGACGGAGACTCAAATTATCCGACCGAGCGACACAGCCTACCTCCAATACCCCGACTACAAAATTGAACACAACTTTCTGCCTCATGCCGGGGTCGCTGTGTTCGTAAGGGAGGACCTAAGTTTCTGTCGTCTTGCAAATTTTGAAAGTCGGGACCTGTCAACTATCTGGCTCCGCGTTGACTCGGACGATCGTACCCGAGTCTACGCATGCCTTTACAGGTCCCACAGTGGCAATGCAGAAACGGATCGGCTCATGGAGCACATGCAATCGGCCATCGACGATATGCTCTCACAGGTTCCCTCTGCAGAGGTCGTGATACTTGGCGATTTTAACGCGCACAATGCCAGTTGGCTTGGATCACGCACCACCGACCACGCGGAGAGGGCCATTTTTGATCTTGCTGTGGCGAATGGATTATTCCAATTGGTTGAGTCGCCCACGCGACTGCCGGACGTAGACAACCACAATGCCTCCTTATTGGACCTTCTGCTGACTTCACATCCGGAACAGTACCTGGTAAGGTTGCCGTCGATGCTCCTTTGGGGTCTTCTGACCACTGCCTGGTACGGAGTGTCGTGCCCATTAAGCGCAGCAGTCACAGAACACCCGCAACTCGTCGCGTTTGGCACTACAAGTCAGCAGATTGGGATGGGATGCGTACATTTTACTCATCCTATCCCTGGGGACCGGTTTGCTTCTCTTCTGATGATCCTAGTACTTGTGCCGCTGCTGTTGCCGACGTGGTTCTGCAGGGCATGGAACTTTATATTCCTAGCACTGTAGTGCCAATCGGTGGCAAGTCGCAGCCTTGGTTTGATACGTCTTGCAAATTTGCTACCCTTAGCAAACGCGAGGCATATCAAATCTGGGCCGAGGCACTGGTTACTAAGGATCCGAAGGTGAAAGCCTCAAAAAGAGAGTATAACAGGGCCTCTAGGTTCTTTAAGCGGCAAATTGCCAAGGCAAGGTCCGAGCATATCGCCAAAATCGGCGAGAAGCTTGAGAGCTACCCGTCTGGAACTCACCAGTTTTGGGCGCTCTCAAAGGCGGTACTCGGCAACTTTAGCCAGCCTTCGCTTCCGCCTTTACGCAAGGGGAATGACATCTTGGTCCATACGGCGAAAGAGAAAGCCGAGCGGGCCAGATGGCATCTCTCCATTAGTGCTCCGTTCTTGTGCTCCTGAGCTGACACCGGTGCTAACGCGTTTGTTTCGGCACTCTTACTCAGTCGGCGTAGTCCCAGATTCATGGAAGACACCCGACCCTTATCCACCCGATCCCGAAGAAAGGCGATGGTTCCGATCCATCTAACTACAGGCCTATTGCCATTACCTCCCTACTCTCAAAAGTCATGGAGAGCATCATAATAGCCAGCTCTTGGTTTATCTAGAGGATCACCGATTGATTAATGACCGTCAATATGGCTTCCGCCATGGTCGCTCAACCGGTGATCTTCTGATTTACCTTACTCACCGTTGGGCTGCAGCTATCGAAAGCAAGGGAGAGGGCCTAGCAGTTAGTTTGGACATGGCGAAGGCCTTTGATCGAGTGTGGCATGGGGCGTTCCTTGCTAAACTTCCATCCTATGGGCTTTCCGAGAATTTATGCAGGTGGATCGCCAGCTTTCTCACTGGGTGCAGCATCAAGGTCGCTGTCGACGGTTTTTGCTCCAACCATATGCCCGTGAACGCAGGCGTTCCCCAAGGCTGCGTGCTGTCCCCCACGCTGTTTCTTCTGCATATCAATGACATGCTGGAGGATCCTAGCATTCATTGCTATGCAGATGATAGCACGGTGGACGCTGTTTACTCCGGCCGCGCAAGTCTTTCTCGAGAAAACGCTGAACAGTTCCGAAATAAACTTGTGTCTTCTGTTGAAGCATCCCTCGAGAATGTCTCTTCATGAGGTGAAAAGAATCTGGTCCAATTTAACCCCCTGAAGACACAGGTTTGCGCGTTAACCACAAAAAAACCCCATTTAACGTATTGCCAGTCTTTCAGAACACTCCCCTTTCAGCCGTGCCCAGTATCAGCATATTGGGCCTTAATGTTTCGAGTAACTGCCAGTATCGCGATCATCTGGAAAGCAAGACCAAGTTGGCCTCGAAGAAACTGGGGGTCATCAATAGAGCGAGACGGTACTTCACGCCAAAACACCGATTGGCCCTATATAGGATGGAGTACTGTTCTCATCTCTGGGCTGGTGCACCCCAGTATCAGCTTGACCCATTTGATCGCATACAACGTAGAGCTGTTCGAATCATTAAGGACCCAGTAAGCTGTGAAAGGCTTGACACTTTGGCTCTGCGTAGAGACGTCTCCTCGCTGTGCGTTCTCTATCGCATTTATCATGGTGAGTGTTCTGAAGAACTGTTTGACCTGTTACCTGCCGCCGAATTTTCTAACCGCACAGCACGTCACAAACTTAAATATCATCCACACCATCTGGATGCGTGGCACTCCACTACTGTGCGGTTTCGTAGGAATTTCCTTCCACGCGCCACCGAACTGTGGAATAGCCTACCCGCGGCAGTGTTTCCAGGTCGGTACGATATGGGTACCTTCAAAAAGCGCGTCTATCTCCACCTCAAAGGCCGGCAACGCACCTGTAGCGCCTCTGGTGCTGCACGGGGTCGTGGGCAGCGGTGATCATCATCAGATGACCCGAACGCTCGTTTGCCTTGTCCTTTTTCCATAAAAAAATATATATATCTGGCAACAACTGATAACTCAATGCTGCGCTTTGATTAATAAAGCGGAGAAATATTATTAAATTTAAATATAATCATTTTACCGAGCTTGTGTAGAACCCTTACCGTCACGCTTGTAGTGCCCGCCGCGTCACGGCGGCAAAATTAATAAATATCTGTAAAATGTACAATTTTTTTTTTCTGAAATTCTTGTTTTCGTACAGTTTCAGTTTATAGACATTATCCTGCATTATCTTGGTTAACCGAAGATGGACGTCTAAGAGGCGCTCAGTTCCGAAATTCAGTATACATACAACTAAGTAATTAAAATTTGGACAAAATGTTTTGGAAAATGCATTAATATAAGCTTCCCTCTGCCTTCCTTGCTATGTACGGGATATGCGTCAGTATGTAATCTACAAAAAAATATATTTAAGCGAGTTCATCTGGAAAAGCGTGAAAAAACACTAAATGAATATATTAAATAATTTATATTAAATTTAATATTTCCTTATAAAATTATGTCATTTTTGAGTCTCCATTATAAGTAGAAAGTACTCGGAGATCTCCGAGCTTATACTTTGATGTCAAAATCAAAGAAATCGCCCCCTTAAGTGTTTTGTTTACCCTCTTAAAATTCATTTATTGTTTTCAAATACTTGACAATGTAATATTTTCATTAATTTATTTGAAATTTTGCAAAATTTTATAATTTTCATAAATTTAACTTTGTATCTTAAATATTATTATTTTATATAAATTCTTAGTTGATAGTGAGAGATAGATATAGCCTTTGTCTAGCCTAGTACTAAGAGACTCCGTTCCGTTCCGTTCTCCTACTCAATATTTGGCAAATTGTGTGTCCAGTTTTGTGAAATGAGAACCTTGAAATGAGTATGGATTCCAAAATCCGAATATGAATCCATTCTGATTAAAATTCTGGGAATTATTTACGCTAGAGTTTTTTTTTTCAGTTTCATGCTTTATCCCGCATGCAGCAGGGTAGGCATAGGAAGCCTAGTGCTAAAACACTCCGCTCCCACACGCTAGTACCTGCGCTAAGGCTGGCTTCAAATAACTTTCAGTTCCTTTCACGACGAAACAAACTCGACGACAACATAATTTGCCTAATTAGTCTAGTTTTACGTTCGCATTTGGTTTACTTTATTGTATTCAGATTCATTCGCGTGTAAATTCAGCAAGTACAAGAGAAATGTCTGTAGTGCCATAAAAAGAGCTACAAGGGTATCGTTGTCTTAATGAATAGAATTGGGTGGTAAATTCAAAAGAAGGTTGTATGTATTAATAAGAATGAGGCCATCGTAGAGCAATGGCACAGGATCTGTATGCTAGCGTGATATTTGCGGTCCCACTCCCATTCGAGGGAATTAAATATTATCGTTAACTTTCTTAGAACTTTGTCTTACCGCGTCGGATTTCACGAAAACGTCTTGGTTTAGGATCGAAAGTGAAAACTAGTGCTAGTAAAAGATTTGCTAGTGTAGGATAAGCGGTAAAACTAAATAAGTAATTAAATGTTGTTACACAAAACAGGTTAATATCTAATATGTATAAAATCTTAGTATACATATATTTCTAATTGTACTAAAAGCAGAAGCGTATAACAAACTTATAGTTATTAGTAGTTGCTTATTTCACACAAAATAAAAAAAAATAATATAATACGTTTGTAAATTGATATAGACCTACAATCTTAAAATTTGTACGGAATACTTGGTGGGCGAGTTCGATTCGCACTTGATGGGTTTTTTCTTTTCAGGTTACAATTGAATTCTATTACTATCCAATACTGTTGAACTTAAAATACGTTC
Source organism: Heliconius melpomene rosina (assembly GCF_056956725.1). NCBI lineage: Eukaryota > Metazoa > Arthropoda > Insecta > Lepidoptera > Nymphalidae > Heliconius > Heliconius melpomene. Next base: position 616,403 of record NC_140401.1, on the reverse strand, counting down.
TAATTTAGCCATAATCTAGTTTCATAACCAACCTTCTCATCTACAAAGAGATGTAAATACTAAAATTATGCGACCCGTAAATAATAGGGCAAGTTATAAAAAGGTAGAAAAGAGGTAATAAAAGCCTTATAAAGTTTATTTCTTGTAACAACATAAACCTTGGGTACGGGTAAAAATGTAAGTCCTAGAATAAATCATAAGTTCTTGAAAGAGTAAACTATTGACTTTTAGGAATATTTTTAGAAAAAGTAACGTTTTAAGAGCATTTTTGAATATATTCAAAAGATTCATATCTCTTTTGTTGCAAATCTTTTCTGTTTATGAACTATTAAGTATTTTATTGCGAAGAACTTTGCCAGTTGATGATACTTACCGAAATCTTTCTTTATACTTTGAAACTTTTAGGTTTTGTTAAAAATACTATATTATTTAATGAAAATTTAAGCGTAGCTTCATTGGAATCCGTGCGTATTTATTATTTTCTTTTTTAGTATTACATAGCAGGATACGTAGCTAGCACATAGTCGCTTAATTTTCTATTAAGTGAAAACTAAAAGGTAAAAAAAAAGTATTTAAAACCTTTCTTACAAGCGAGATTTTATTTAAAAAGTAAGTTGTGCCAAAATGAAAATAATAATTTTATAGGATTACAAAAATTTCTGTCCGGAAAAACTGATGAGAAAAACACATGCCTTTTTATTTTTCTAATGTCATATACTAGCACATATGTATTTTGATGGTAAGGCACGAGTGACAGGCGCAAATACTATATTGACAATATGATTTCAATTAATCAAATAAAAATCAAATCGCCGACGAAAATTTAAGCTATAATTAAATAACCGTTATTTTTATCAGAATGGGAACAAACCTAAAAAATGTCAAAATACAAATACCTACTATTTTTTATACACTTTTTAGATCCGTTCTTGTGTAATGGAATTAAAAAAATAAGACTAGTGTCTTAAATTCTTTTATGGTAATGAAATTTATTAAAAAGCTGGGTTTATCCCTCATGCATCAGGCAGAAGAAACCTAATATTAAAATGCTCCGTTCCCCATTTTCCGCCTAATTTCGGGACGTTACGTGTTAAGTGACGGAACTCAACTCTGCGCTTTACCTTGTTACCAGAGCTAGAAAATGAGATATTTTCTTGTTCTTTGTCTTCGACGCCTCATTGATTACACTATTTACATAAAACAATGTAAATATTCTCCGTAATTTTTTGTACATCAAATACTCGACCATTGAGCTGGCGTTGAATTAACATCCTAACGAATTTCTTTGTGAAGTGACAGCTTGCTAACAACGTCAGGGCGCGTTTTCATTATACGACAGTTTTTATAAAAAAATATTGCTTCTTCTATAGGAACTATAATAACATTTATAGTAGAATAATAGTATTTATGTAGAACCAAACCAAATATAGTGATATAGGAATAGTTAAATTTTTTCGCAGAAAGATTAGATCCTATCAAGATGATTCTTTTGATTTAAATAAGATATACTCCAATTTAAGGGTCCAGTCAAAGTTTCATCAAAATCCCTCTATGTTCAGTTGTTTCTCATACATAATATCTACAAATTATTGGAGGATATAGCATGTATATTTCCTATCATCTATATAGATATTTAGAATCGATTTAATTATTTTTCCTATAACGAAATCAATCAAATTAATAATTAATATAAATATTATCGATACAGTGTATAATGTGACTAGATAAGGTCATTATTTAAATGTCCAAAATATTAGCGGTTATGGCATGGTGCGGAGGAAATTGAAATTGAATTGGGTAGGCGACGGAAATTATTCTTTAATGTTTAGTGGAATCATTTTTTTATCTCCATGTGTCTTTCGTAGGTAATGCGTAGCTATGGAGCTACCGTAGAGAGTGATAATAAGTCACTCCGCTCTCTGTTTTATTCTTATTTGAGGACATTGAGTACCACATTAGAAAACGTGGTTTGATTTCCACTCAGGACACAACATTATTTTCATTTACTCGTTATCATAACAACATGAAGCGCGGTGTTGAGCTCCGCTACTTCGGCACACGAATTGTAGATAAAATAGAAGTCCTGAACCCTTAAAATAAATAATTTTATAGAACTGCTTTAACCAGCGGCACAACATTTAACCGCGAACGTGACGGTCATGGGTTCGATTGCCACTCGAAGGGCTTAGGAAAGTCAAGGAACTGAATGTTTAAACACTAGGTTCCTTTACCGTGACGCTAAAAAAAGGCCCGGAAAATTCCTTTATATTTAAAAACATACGTTTGTAAATTCAAGTGTCGTTTCAAAGGCTTCCGTGACAAACAGAAACGGAACAAGTCAAAGTTATGCGGCTTTGTATGAAACGTACAAAGAAGTGGCGGTTTGTGAAAACTTTTGTATTATGCTTGTAATGATATATGAAAGAAAAAGGTGTGATATTATATGAAATAAACTAAATTATTTAATGAGACGGTTATGGCGCAGCGGAATATCTTTTGACTGTAAACTGTATTAACTCTAGGTGTCGTCTTTGCTATATGCGGGATACAGCGTGAACCGCAATCACAAATTAAACAAAACAATTATCCTTTTCACTGAATAAGTAAAGGAAGCATTAGGTGGCTCAGTAACAGGTAAGGTTATTTAAAAAGAGAGTTAAAATAAAATGTGTTTTGTGAACCAAATTGTACTCAGGCCTTTTTACTGAAAAATGAATAGAGTTTCCAACTGATCACAATTTTAATAAAGCGTTTCACGACATCAACTTTCACCTTTGTCAAAGTGAAAAAAGTTAATTTTATAGGAATTTCTTAAGAAAAAGTTCTTCAAGCAAGTAGAACTAAAATTACAGCGTGAATTTGTAAAAGTACCTACTAGAAATTTAATCGTTAGTGAGCCGCTGACGGATACCTGTGATTTGCGACTCCACTCAGCATTCCACATATGAAGGAACGGAGGAACCTGGAATCTAGTTTAAGATACTCCGTTCTGAGGTATTGTGTGTTAAATATCTTTTCCTCAAATGGAATCGAATCCCGCACACAGCAGGGTAGGCAGAAGGGACCTAGGTTAAGGCACTCCGTTCCCTAGTTTCCGCCAAAATCTGGAGGCATTGCGTGCTGAGTAGCAGAACTCAACGCTGCGCTTTGCCTCGACACCAGAGCGAAGAAATGAAAGTATAAATTTAAATAAACACTTCTTTTTTTCTACTCGAGTGGGAATCGAACCAACAACAACAACTTTTGAATAATAAATTTTACGTTGACAATACATTTGAGTTATTACTTTAAAAGGAAGGATTACGTCGCTCACTTTTATAAGCACCACCGAATAACGTGACATATCAGTGAAGCTCGGATTAGCTTCTCGCTTAGAAGTGGGCTTTAGACAACATTTTATTATTTACCTTTAAGTTAAATTTAGGAAACCAACATATAAATATTTTTTTTATATTTCACATCTGTCGGGGTAGATAGAAGAAAATTTTGTGTTAAGATACTCCGTTACCAACTCTTCGTCGAATTTTGGAGATATTTGTTTATAAAACTATCTACGAACAGTTAATTTGAAAATAAGGACAACATTATATTTAACTTAGTTAGTTTGTGTAAATAAATCTTCCTTTTAGATCTCTTTTACTACGAAGTACGCTATAAATTATTCTTAAACTATTTACATTTTCTCGTTCTTCTAATGTGACAAAGCGCGGCATTGAATGTTTCCACTTAACGCGCTATATCTAGCAGTGTAAGTGGGGAACGGAGTTTCTTAACATTAGGATCCCATTGCCTATCCTGCCATTTGCGGGATACAGCGTGAAGCTTAAACAAAATATTCTTACATTTATTTTCAAGTATAATAAGTTAAAATGATGTTTGATACTAAAAACACGAAAAAGCTTCTAGGGCCGATACTTTGATGAGGGTCGAAATTATTAAATAGTTCAAATAGTTAACCTTTGTCTCTCCGATATTCTTTTATTTATTCATACTATTTAGATAGAATGTTCCTAATATTTTTTGTAGATTAATAACTTCACGCTTTACCTAACTCAGTATTGCATGGAAGAGAAGACTTGATGATTTTTTAAATAAACTCAATCAAAAGCGAGCATTTATGCGTCAATTTTGCTGCAATTTGTGTGAAATTTGCAGCTTATAGTGCACTTCTCGTAGAGAGTGACTAAGCACTAGGTTCCCAGGTTCCCTCTGCCTACTCTGCTAAGTGCAGGATATAGCGTAAAGCTAAAATAAATATTGTTAGATATTTTATTCGGCGCTCACAAAGGCGTCCACTATCTTTTGAAAGGATATAAAAGGTTACATCACAACCGCTAAACCTCAAAGATTTCAGAGGTCAAGCAATTACTTCAAATTACTTTTCACTTTGATATACAAGCAAGTTATAGATTTTAAATGAAATGCTAATATATTATTAGTATTTTATTGTCTTAACATACTTTGAAAAGGAGGTAGCCCAGCAGCACGGCGTGTGACAGTAAAGGCGACAGTTGTGAGTTCGATTCCTACTTGAGTGAATTAATTATTTACATTTCCACGCTGTGGCATCAAAATAAAGCTCGACGTCGAGTTGCCCTATCCAAAACGCAATGTATTAAAAATTGAGCGGAAAATAGGAAACGGAGTGTCGCAGCACCAGGTTCCATCTGCGTACCATATGTATGCAGGATACAGTGTAAACGATATGGAAAAATGTTCGGAGGAAGCGAACCCATAACCATTCCGCACAAAAAAAATTCCTATTATCTCAGCTTAAATACTCATACGTAGATATTTATTACCCTTCAACTCAGAAGTTAATCTCTAAGTTTGTCTTGTTCCAACTTTTAGTACAAAGAAGGTTAGAGTAGAAACTTTGCTAATAATATTCTTGTAGTACCTATAGCGTTACCTTACAAGTTATTGGGTGCTATTCAACTAGTTATTTTTTCTAGTATTTCGCACTATTTTTGAGATGCGTAAAGAGATTTATCACTTTTTTTTAATATTTCAAAAGAAAAACTGTATATTTATATTACATATATAGTCAGGTTTGTATAAAACCGGAAACTCACTACGCATTCCAATCTTAGAAAGAAATATTTTGCTTTTCGTTGACTTGCTTCTGCTATCAATCTTGCTCTACGTGACTCTTATTTAAAGTAAGTATTATGCGTGTCTTGCGTAACACGCTCGACAAAATTCTGTTAATAGAACTTGAAAATAAATGTTTTAAGCAAGTAGCATTTATCTACAGTGTTGTCCACGTAGTCAAATTGAATTTCTTAATTACGAGTTTCATATTTGTTTACAAAACGTATACAAATTGGAATCTAGCAGGATATTTATAAGTTTTCTAATTAAATCTTTCCTAAGTGTGGTATATACTTTAAAATGTTTTTATAATTTAATTTCTCGGAGAAAAAGTACTTTAAAATTAGGTTAAATCTACTTAACTAGCCATACAGAGCCATACATAGAGTAGCTTCAATCTGTATTAGCTGCGAACAGAGAGAAACCGGTAAAATTAAAATAAATAATTCCCCTTAATATTTTTAGAATCTACAACCATCACGGTAAGGCGCTGATGCAAGAGCAGCTATCAAAGCTTATTCAAATTATATATAACTTTATTAAACATTTGGGAATTATTAAAATAAGATTAATAAACGAATTCTAAATATACATGAAACGGTTCTATAAATAAGACGTCGCGCGGGTATGACATTAATTTTAGAATAATAGCCTATTATTTGTTGGTAAAACATTTGCTTTCATATCATATTCCTTTGTTGGGTGACAAATTGTTTTGGGGAGACATTTATGATTTCTTTACAGTTTCAGTTTATCGTGCGTGTTGCAGGGTACACTGAATTCAAGACGTTGCGTGTTAATTGGCAGAACTCAACGCCGCACTCCGTCTTGTTAAATTGAAATATAAATATGGAAATTATAATATAATTATGATATACGACAATTTATGAAATAAATCTCAATAGTCTCGTAAATTACCAGAAATTGACGAACTGATTGTTTTATAGCAATTTTTTTTTTGGCAAGCACGCCAAAATGGAGGAATTTAAATTAATAACGAAACCCAAGTCTGTGCTTTTTATTTTATCACACTAAAAAAAAAAATAATGTAAATATATCCCTCAGTAGGGATTGAACCCGCAAACAACGAGTTTGTAGTTAATTAATTACGCTGTACATAAAAATGTAACGGTTGCTATTTGTTTTCTTTTGTTTATTCATATATTATATACTTCTCACGTCATGATTTAGGCTGAATGAACGTAATGAAAAGTATTAGAAAAAGGTATGAGAGCATTGGTTAATATACTTTGTTAAAGGGGTTCAAATCCATAATTATCACCATTGAGGATTCTAAATTTATCTCAGTATATACGAGTATAAGTATGTATAATACCATAGGAGAATGGGTCTACGCGTTTGAAGATTGCCATCTTATTGCCTTTGTACTTCATAAAGAGATTTAGAGGCTTAGAGACTTCCGAGGGTCTTATCAATAATAATTTCAATAATAAATATAGTTATATCGTTTTAAACGTTGATAAATTATTTTAATTTTTTTACCTTCACGCTTTTCTCCTTACTCCTGTTAACAGCGGAGGCACAGAGAAATGTGTCAATAATTTTTAGGGTCGCTTTCGGTGGTGCAACTTAATGGCAATCTATTTAATAAAAACATTCCCGAGTGGAGATTGAAATCATGACTTTTTGAATTGAATTGCTATTCGTCAGACGCTGTTCCAGTGAGCTAAGATGGGCATCTCTATAAACATTGAACATAAAAAAATATTAAATCCGAATAGTATTTTTTTTCTATAAATTTTTCTATCAAAATTATTATTACGGCTTTTGCTTAGGTCAACGCTTCTTGCACTATCATGTCATATAATTATGATCAAATAATCGTCGCCCGTAACTTCAATTGCATTTATGTTTTTCATTTTCAATAATCAAATTTTCGTAGAGAATTCGAGAAAACTCCTCTCTCAGTGCTAACAACACATGATCCATACATGTTAGTCATAATACAATAAAACTTAATATATAGTGTTAGTAGTTAATAACTAATAGTGACATTGTAATGTCACACATGTGCCGGATCAGCGGACAGTCCCCACTGGACACTGTTGCGGCTGCCGCGCACTCGCCTTAAAAGAGAGCTAGCTTTCTTGCGGAGAATGGCCGGGAAACTGTCGACCCCTGCGTGCGCGAACATACTCGAGGCGCTACAGTACTGCGGCAGCCCCAGCACTGCCCTGAAGGCGTTATTGTATTGAACTCGCAACGCGCTGTAAGACCTCTGAGTATAGTTGACCCACAGACTGCTCGTATAAAAAGAAGTGCAGTAGGCTTTAAAAAGCGTGATCTTCACTGCAGTTGAGCAACGAGCAAATCTGCGAGCCAACATGTTCACCCTGATCGACAACGCCCTGCGTTCTCGCTCAATATCTAACTCATCCCTTAGGTCTTCTGTGACAATGTGGCCCAGATACTTGAATTGGTGTACTCTAGCAAGATTTTATTTATATAGTTAAATTTCAACTTTCTTAGTCTTAAATTTTAGTTAGTTTTAGGTAGTTTAGTTAGTCACTGATAGACAATTGGGATAGACGCCTCACTTTCTAAAAATTCTATTAACAAAAATAAAAGCCGTAAATTTCGCTCTGCATGCACCCGTCACTTTTTGACACATAATCTGTCGTGTAGGAGTTTTTTGACACTTAATCTAAACCAAACAAACTCGTTGGGTAACGTCAGCAGGACACACAAAAAAAACTAAATTAACTATGATACAGAAATATAAAAAAAAACATATTTTTATTCTTATTTTATATGTATGTTTTGTAAATGAAACAAATAATATAATATAAAAAACAAAAAATAACGAGCTTCATTGTTTTCGTTATCTTGGCAATGATTTATGAGTCTCATTCTACGAAAATATTGTGTTGTCATCGAATCTGTATACATGAAGGAATTAGGACGCCTATATCTAAGTGCGTGGCGAAAAGGAAAATATCTAGAAACTAAAAAATATTATTTTTTGCTTCACGCTTCCCACTTATAGCAGGTTATGCAGAGGGAACCTCGTGGTACTATGAACACGCCCTTCTCATTAAAACGAAAATATTAAATATTTTATTTCATCGAGTAGAAATCGAACCCCCCTGTTGCGTTTACAGTCATACGATGTGCCTCTTTATGTAAAATGTAATATAAATAAAAATGTTATCTAAAAATCTAAAATTCATATATATATGTATTTATTATATACTTATGTATGTATGTATATGTATAATACATTAGCATGAATCTATTGAAACAGAGCTGTAATATACGGCGGGTGCATGAGAATAATCGGCCATAACTTTTCAGAATATAACGAAACGAAGACATTACGTTTTTATACTGTCATTAATTTTATGTTTATAACTTGGCTATTTTGTATTAACGTTAGACGTGGATTTACGTAGCTTTATGTAGAGGTTCATTGAATATTCTGAACGATAAATATAGTTATATTTTTAGATTTACAATATATCCCGCTTAAAGCACGGTAGGTCTAGGGAACCTAATGCTAAGAGTTTGCGTGGTGGAAGTCTAAGGCCGGTCGTGCCGTATTACCAAACCGTGGAATATAATTAATTCCCCCGAGAGAGAGTTGAACCCAAAACTGCAACGGTTACCGTCGGACGTCCCTGCGTTACGACGGCGTTAATTAATATATATTAATTTATTTTGATTCATCAGTAATCAATCATTATTTCAGAAATGGAAATAAGAATATTCGAATTATTAGCGTTAAGCATTTCGATGTAACCTAGAGTTCCGTCAGGCCTCCGTAATCTCCGATACTTAGAAATTAAATTGTTATTTCCCATCTCTTATTTCTATTTGACAACGGGGACGAACTTCCAAGAAAAAGCTTGTTTTAATACAAAATTCATTAAATTTTAGATTTAGAGTCGAACTCACATCTATCTCTTACAGTCAAACACTGTTTCATTGAGCTACTAATATACTGAATGTCTGAAATGACCTCGCCCTACCCGCTACCGATTCAATTACGAGCTAATGTTCAAAGTCTGTACTCAAAGCTATTATAGCAAGAATAATTTCCTTTTTGCAAGTGACGTGATTGACTATAGGTTATATCAAGTATCTAAATAATTATAGTGTAGGTACCTACGCGTGAGTGTTGAGTGGCGGAACTAAACGCCACCCACGGCTTGTGTTGTCATTACGGGGAAATGAAAATAATTCAACAAACATCAAAGTCAAATAAATTTATTAGAAAATAGGAAACAAGGTGTCTTAACACTAGGTTACCTCTACATACCCTGCTGTGTGCAGGATAAAGCGTTAAGCTGAACAAAACATCTCAAATAATGCTGATCCAAGTAAAAATAAAATGAATAGATTTACTGCATTTCTCTTGTTACAAAAAAAACAATAAACGACGGAAATAACAACAAAAGTCAGTGGGAGTGAAGAGGAAGGAAGTGTCAACAACATAATATTTAGTAGTATTCTTATTTTTTCCTTAAGTGAATTTGTATGAAAACAAACGTTTATAAATATTACCAATTTTTGAGACATTGCGCGTTTTTTCAATCCAACAAAAAGAGGAAAGGAATTGACGACTAACATCTCCTTTTATAATTATATAGATTACTTTTTAATTTTCATAGATACTTTGAAAAGAAAAATCTAAAATCATAATTATATGAAATCATAAGTATTTTTAAAATTTTTAAAGCATTATTCCACACTTAGGAACGAAAAATACTTATTTAGAAATTAGAAAACGTATAACAATTTGAACGTAGCGGGACTCGAACCCGCGCCTCCTGGAAGCCGACCTGGTCGGTTCATAATTATACGATTATATACATACATATTTGTAATAAATTTAAATATACCAATATTAAATTACGCTACTCTTTCTTGGTATTTTCAATAGCAAGTAGTATTGAAATTTTATCTTCTTAAAGATTCAATTTTTAAAATCCTTTCCAAGCGATTGACAACTTTATAGATCTATCTGCACGCTTTTAAACTTAATCCAGTATTTTCAATGGTTCGGTAACTGCTTTTTTATAATAGAAACTTAAAAACACATCATTTTTCGTTTTAAACAGTTTATTTGTTTTTAAAGTCCGTAGTGGCGAATATAATATGGAAAAATAATAGTCAAAATGTCGAATTTTCGGAGGCTTTGTTGTCGCCGATCTTCACATTTCTTCAAAATCTTAAAGCATTCCGTGTTGGATGGCAGAATTCAGCGCCGAGCCTTCCCTCGCTACAAGGGCGAGGAAATGAAAATATTGAATATGACATTCCCCCAAGTGAGAACTGAACCCATAATCGTCGCGCTTACAGTCGAACACGTGTGCCCCTGTGGCCCCATTACGGCATCAACATGTCTTTGAAATTATAAAATAAAATACATATTTCTTAATTGCCTCGAAATCAAAGCGAAAAAATGGAAATATAAATTTAGATTTAGATAGAAAAAAATCATTTCCTAATATCGTAAATAATCGCAATAAAAATTTATAGAAATAAATAATTCAAAACTAAAGCAAAGTAATACCAAATACAAGACTATTAAAGTATATAAGCCAGTACAAGATTCAAATATCTTGAACTCCGTCTATAGATACAGTTCGAAAGGTCAATATTCTGATACAAAGCGTTTGTGACAAATTAGTTTTAGAGATGCCACTTTATAGTCGCGTCTAATAAACATCCAACATGTTAAATTATTTTGGAAATGGCATTAGTTTAAGATCTAGCTTACTTTCAAATTTAGGACCTATTTTACGATTCTATAGTATTGAGTTAAATTCTATATAAGCTATTATTATTTTCTATGAGCAAGGATTATTTTAATATTAATAAAATTTTAATAAAACAACATAATTTTATTGATCTAACATACTTTTAATAAGCAATGTAATTTTAATTTTAAATATAAATTACGCAAGCGGCAAGTGAAAGTGCGATTGTAGATGATCACTTGCCTTACCGTCTGTTAGTAGGGGTTCGATTCTCACTCTAGTAAATAATTAAATTTCTTCGCTTTGGTGAGAACACCAAACGCGGCGGTGAATTCCGCCAGTCAACATGCAAATTCTAGATTTGGAGGATGGGGAACGTATTTTAACTGCCTACTTTGCTATATACGGGATACAGTGTGAAGCTATTTATTATTTATTTTAAGCTTATAAGAGATTTGGAAGTACATAAAATAGTGATCATTTATAAAATACAATTGCCTGACATTTCTATAGTATTATTTGACAATACAAATTCAAAACTTAAGACTGTTTAAAATTTAAACATTATTAAATTCTAAATCGTCTCCTTGTATACGGACTCTGTGTTTATTTTCCACAATTTCTTATAAGGACTTTTGTTTCTACTTTGATTCACTCCTATTGTCTGTATAACAATATTCTCGAAAGCAGTTTACATCTTCACCTTTAAACCCTGATATGAAGGCTGCGCAGCACATAGTGTGTCTTCTTCTTTGCGATTTCTACTCACAGGAAGATTTTGTGTTAAATATCTCTTTCTGTCTTTATCTGCGCGCTTTAGAGAAAGGAGTGTATTATCACTCGACAAGCTAGAAAAAATGTACGTTGCTTACAATGTAGAACTTCTGAAATTATATCTATTTACTTTTTACCTAGTATGCAAGAAATTTCGAGAAATATTAATAATTGGCCAGTAGTAGCACATTTCAAAATATTCAAATTTGACGAAAAGCAAATATTTCATCCGTACCCAAAGTGTTATTTTAACACGTTTCACGTTTATATAATTTTGCTATACATATAACTAAGAAAAGATTATCTCTACTGAAGACGTTAACTCTTTTAGGACTCATCAGAAACTTTCTTAATAAACCTAATGGTATAAGAATGGCTTAACTTCCTTCCCTAATGGTACTTATGTACAGTTTCTTTTGCACAAAGTTCTTTTGAATTCTTTAAAATAAAACACTTCCTCATTTTTTGATAATGATCGTGTCCTTATGGACAATGGCTAGTCAAACGCTTTCCAGTCGCAAAGCGGATGATTGTGATTTATTCTCATTGGGGGTTGAGTTAATTTCAATTCCCCGGCCGAGCAAGATCAAAGGCGACATGAGTTTCATCATGTTTTGAATTCTCGCGGAAAGTCGAGCACGGAGTATCTCGACATTAAGTTATCTCTGCTTATTTACTAATTACATATGTATGTGTCATAATATAAATCGTCAAGCTATAAAGCCACACATAGCAAGGAATGGCTGTGGATCGGCGAAAAGTGGGAACTGGAAGTATCTTAAAAGGATCGAAGTGTCTCAGAAAAAAAAAATAGTATTTCTGTTACCAGTATGACAACAAACACTAAAAAACAGAATAAGATAAATATATCAAGGGGACTCCTACACATCAGACAATATTTTTGTCTTTTTATAGTTAACGGTATGAAATATTTCGTGCGCGAGTCCGACTCGCACTTGGTGCATCAACATAATTAACTAAATTAGTGAGTCGCTTCCGGTCAGTAGTAATATTTTAATAATTAATATGATCGTCCATTGATTTTCTTTTTATTTTATTTTAATGCTTTTATTTTGGCGATAGTTTTTTTCTCTGAATAATATTGATATAGTATTCCTATGATTGAGTTCCGGTTGATAATTCCTCATCATACATAATTTAGAAAATTGAATCCTAACTCTGTTCAAATCTATCAATTCGCACTACTAGACTATGCGGGCGAACTATACATTTAACCAATTCAAAGTATAATTAATTGTACATTTCGACTTATAATTTCCTAGTAAGAGTTCAAGAACCACAACTCAAATAGAATTCCAAGTAAATATCCAAAAGTCCTTAACACGAGCGTGTAAATGACCGCTTAATATGGGTATTTGTTTGTTTATCTTTATATGTACACAGTCGTGGCGCAGGGGCACTAACGTGTGTCTGTAAACTCGATAGGTCATGGGTTTGATGCCCATTCGAGGGAATGAAATACTTAATATTTTTATTTTTTCACTCAAGTCACGAAACCAGTCACTCAACTCGCGACGCTTCCAAAATTCGGTGGAAAGTGAGTGAAGCGGAGTGTCTTACCGCTAGTGTCTCTCTGCTTACGTTGTTTCATGCGGGACAAAGCGTAAAAAAATTTAAAAAGAAATGTAAAATGTAAGTTAAATTACTCAGGCGAGAAAAAGGCTTTTTAAAAATTATTTATTTAATTTTATAAACAACCTTTCTGTTTTAAAGCAAGTTGAAGATAGAGAATCTTTATTAAAATTTTATATAATTCAATACAGTTAACTCATCAAAATATTAAAACAGTATTGTTCGATTCCGCGAGGTGCAAGTGCGGCGTCAAGGGAATGTATCCTTATGCTTATGCAACTTGTATGTTATTTTTTAAATTAATCTGACCATCACCACGGCGATTGTGGGTTTGATCCAGATAATGCACAATGTTGAGTTCCGCCAATCAAACGCAATGCCTCGACCCTTTCAAAGTGGAAAATGGAAAACTATTTTAAGTATGTAAATAAAACTGTAAAACTGGAAATATATCTCGTATATTTTTAATTTTTGGACATATTATCTTAGAACGTGTAAATGAAAAAAATCTCCATTTATGTCTTAAGCTTTTCCTAAATCACTCATAAACTCGTTTCAGTACTTTCTAAAACTTTTATATCTGAGCCATCGTGGCGTCGTGGTGCCAAGGCACAGGATCTGGCCTGGCTATCAACTCGACAGCTATGGGTACGATTCTGAAATTAAAAAACTATTTCCATTTCCCCTCTCTGGCAAAAAGACAACGTGCAGTGTTGATTTTCACCGCTAAGCTTAATAAAATTACTGTGAATACTTCAATAGTGGTTAACGGTGGCACAATGTGGCAGCTTCTGACAGTAAATGCTATTCTTGTAGATTCAACACGAAGGAATTAATTATATTTGTTTCTTTCGTTGATTCCATTTAACATAGAATGTCTCGAATTAGGGCAGAAAGCGAAGAACACTGTTCATACTGTTTCTCACAAATAGCACGATTTACTGAGGATAGGATTCCTCTTTTTAGATAATCCGTTCTCCGCAATTTATCCTATATCCGAGACATTGCGTGGTGAGTGGCGAAACTCAATGTTTGTCTTATAACCAGAGCAAGTAAGTAAATATAATTAATTGTTTTGAGTAGTATGTCGGAATCGAACCTAAAACCGCGCTTACTGGCACACAATGTGCCTTTGCGGTTTGCATGAAATATTAGCTTCCACAGAAAAATAAGTTTACTTTAAAATGCATTTTTAAATCAAATTTATAAAGAGGTTTAAAATCTTTTGCTTAAAAATTCAACGTGTCTAACCCTTACAGTTCCAGTGTACTTAGCTAATGTAAAACAGAATGAGAGGTCAATTTAATCCGTAGAAATCTAGTTAGCGGGTTTTTGAAGCGCAAAGTTTGCTTAAACTAAAGCTTTTGTTTTCAAACTAAACGAAATTTTAATATGAATAAAGACTTTTAAAAAACATTATTTCATCTATATGATTATTTTAGCCAATTCCGTAAAATAATTGAGCCCAGTCGAGGCGCAGGAACACAAAATGTGACTGTAAAATCGACTGGTTGCGGTTTCGATCCCTACTTGACGAGATGAAATATTTATTTAAATTTATATTTACATTTCTTCGCTCTGGAGTCTAGGTAAAACGCGGCGTTGAGATCTGCCAGTCAACACGCAATGCCTCCAGAATTCGGCAGAATGTGGGTTCTCGCTGTATGCCGCATGCAGCAGGGTAGGCAGACGGAGCCAATTGTTAAGAGACGCCATTCCCGACATTTCGCCGAACTTTTCGAGGCATTGCGTGTTGAGTGCCGGAACTACACGTCGGGCTTTTTGCCTTGCTTTATCACTACAAAGCGAAGAAATGAAAATATCAAAAAATAATAATTCATCCTCTCGAGTGAGGACCGCACCCGCAATCGTCGCGTTACAGTTACTCCCTTGACCTCTGCGCCACGACGCCCTCAAAGCCTTTTCTCCATATTAATAAATCAAAAGTGAAGTAGCGGCTCAAACAGGAGCTTGATTTAAGATAGATTGCTGCAATCTATCAAGCTTTGCCTCGTTACAGTACTAAAAGCATTTCACTTAGAAAAATTGACACAGAGAAGTAGTGACAAATCACTCTATTGTAACAGAAAATATTATTACCGTTCCTCAGACCAGTGTTTGTAGACTTGGTAGTTGTGAGTTCAATTCTTATATTCTCGACTATAAATTCAACGGTTCTGAGTTCGATTCCCAATTTGGGAGTTAAATTTATTTAATCTTTTTTTTTTATTCGATTTCATAACGAACAAAACGTAGGGTTGAGTGCGTCATTTATATATCCATTTTTGAATTTATTCTATACGAATTATTTCAGTAAATTTGTCGGTTTGTCTATTTGTCTACTTGTCCGTTTCCGTGCGCTTGTGCACGCTAATCTCAGAAACGGCCTAAATGTAGTTTTTACTATATTATTGTTTTAATTGAATCCGTTCATAAAAAGAAATGTTACAGAATTGACTGAAACTGGAGTTACCAAAGTATGTAGCAAGGATGTCATCTTTAAAATGATAATGTTATTACAATACAAAAATAATTTAGATTAGTAAACATAATTGTGGAATTCGAGCGGGCGAAGCCGCTAGCGGTTCGCTAGTATTAAGTAAGTCATTCTCCCGAATGGCCAGCGGTGCGCTGGTGCAGCGCTCAAACACTTTTCAAATATATATTTATTTAACAATTAAGATAAACACAAAAGGCTATATAACTTTGTGTCGACAGGATCGTTCGTCGTTTGTTATCCATAATTTGAATACTTGTAACTTTACGGCGTTATAATTAAATCAAACTCCTCGTCAATATTTCCTAGTAATAAAATTAGTTGCGATCAAAGGATTTCCGATAAGACATATTTTTTGTGATGGAATAACTTAAAAAATATAAAATTTTATTTTTGTGATGTTGGGTAGGGAAATATGTATTATGTATATTTTGTCATTGTTGTAGATCCCATCATAGAAAAATCTTTTAGATTATATTGTTAGTATAAATCCTTTTTCACTTTTCATCTTGTTTAGATGAAATTTGAAAAAGGATTTATTAATTATCCATCCATCCCCGAAAGGGAATATAACCTAGTACCACAGCGTGACAGTCACATGCCTGTGCCCCTGCGCCACGAACAGTTCTAAATATATATATATTTGAAAAGGTTAAAATTTTTAAATAAATGGAGTTCGAATCTAGAATCATCGCCTGTGCAACATATACGCTGTACCAGTGCGATAAAATGGCCCCAATAAACCTTAACGAAGTTAAATATAAACTAATATTAAATTAGTATAATTAGAACCGAAATTAATTTTCGAATTTAATAATAAATTAATAGTAATTGATGAGGCTGTCGTTGCGCAAATACACAAGCGTGAGTGTAAACACAACGGTTGTGGATTCGATTCATACAGAGAAAAGGACATTTAATTTTTTCTGCCTTTGAAATAATTCAATATGCAATGACTTCCTCGGTAACGAGATTAAGCGCGTCGTTGAGTTCCGCCATCAACACGCAATGCCCCGATAATTCGGCGGAACGTGGAGAGCAGGGGTGTCTAATGGAATCGAAGTGTATCAGTTCTCACGGAAGAAAATGAATTGTATTTATTTTCATTTCCGTACCCATGACCATGCATTGCCTCCTGAATTTGGCGGAAAGTGGAGAACGGAAGTATCTTAATGGGAAAGGGAAAAGGTTTCCCTTTGTCTATGTAAGCTGTGAAGCTAAAGCAAAATTATAATTTTACTGATCAAATATATAACAATGTGTCGGAAATCGGGCAAAAAGTAAGGAACGCAATGTCTGAAAGTTGTTTTTTTTATTTACTTATTTTTATTTACTCATACGTTCCTATAAAATTATACCCATTTTATCGTTATGATTAATATCCTCAAATATTATATTTATCGAAAGATCTCAGAAAGTTTGCGTAATAATAATTTGATATGAGCAATACATCTCATTGAGAGTATATTTCGAATCTAAATTACGTGCTTAGTTTCCGCTACAAATACTTTAATAATATAAGGTTGTAGTATTAACTTTGTGTTATATAAATGTTGGAATATAAATATAGCTTCAGTTTTCCAATATTGAAGAAATGGATGCAAACTCCAATGGTAAAATTAATTATTTTAGAGTGTGATGGAGCGTAACTTTACGCCGTTTTGTATATTTTATTATTTTCTCCATACTCTCCATGTATCATTTTAGTGACATATTGTACCATATTATCGTTTTATTTGAAATATTAATTGGAAAACCAACATATAATTTATATGAAACTTCGTATGGCATAGTCAGTGGCACATTTAACGTTAAATTATGTAAAATACACCTTGCGTTCGGACCCAAGTAAACATAATTAATAGGATTCATTGTTTTCACAAGAAATTTTACTGTGAAAATTTAACTACAATATTATGTTAACTAATAGAGATTTATACATGTTAACGCTGTAGAAGATCCGTTGAAATGAATTTGATATCATGCTATAGTAATGAGTTCGAACTTACATTAAGTGAAAATTAATTTCATATCTAAAATCTCTAAGTTTACTGTAACTTCAGACACAGAAAAATTCAAGCTTCTTAGTCAATTCAATCAAAAGATAGGAAGAGAATTTAAGCATCTACGTAGCTGCAGTTTCAAATACAAAAACCTTGGCACGAAGTGAGATTATATAGTTTTAAAATTATATATATTTTTAAAAAAAGTTAAAATTAATAGAAATTTCATCGATAAAAATCATAACAATCATCATTTACACTCATAATTTTTTTTTCAATTTAAATTACTTTAAACACGTACAAACGTATCAGTTTTATCATATATGCATAGACAATCTATGTCTATCAATATTTTCTAACACAATTTGTAAATTTTGTAAGAGTTTAATATCATTAGGTTACTTAATACTCTAAAGTTATAATTGAGTCTCATATTATTAGATCTAGTATAAATAAAATATTTAACTCTAGCCACGTCTCTCTTCAACAAATCATATGCAAGAAAATATAATTTAGTAGTGATACGTCTACAGTATAACGAGTTTTACGCTTCTTTCGCAGGGTAAGCAAAGGGGACCTAGTAGGTACTAAGATGCTCCGACTTTTCACAAAATTTCCGAGACGTTGCTCGTTAAATGGCGGCACTCAACGCTGAACTTGGTTTAAAATTATATTAATATAATAATATTATGAATTTGTCCAAATTAAATGAGAATATTAATTATTTAGATAGATACATATTATTATTACATATTATTACACAACAAAGGCGTGCACAAACAAGATTGGCTGTAAATTGCAGATTCAGTTTATCTTACGCTACAGCTAATAAAAGATAAACAGTGAATTTAATTTGACATAATACAGTTATTATGTACAGTAACGTTAATTAGCGTGCTAGCGGCACAGCGGCACAGCGCCACTGTACACTCCAAGGTCGTGGGTACGATTGTCACTCAGAGTTCCTGTTATCATTTCCTTGCCCAGGTAATAAGACATGGTCATCTCATCTTCTTATAATTTTTTTTGTTATCTTCATCTTCTGTTCATCTCATTGTCAACTCATTTTTATCTAATTTAAATCTCTGCTTCACGTACACTTTTCTCCACATTCATATGCGTGAACATAAATTTAAACAGTCATTAAAAATCTATTCGATGATTGTATTGGTAACCAATGAGCGATCATTGGTTACCAATACAATGCAAATAGAAGAGAAATAAATAAAGAACTTAAATAGGCTAAAAAATATTATAGCCTTAAAAGTATAATCTGCAAATGTCACGTAGAAAATATGTAGAATGTACATAATATATTTAATACTGAAACTTTACTGCAAAAAAGGGTTGTTCTTTATTAAGTCAACTAGCGTACGGCACGCAGGTATATTTTAAAATATACCATATTTTGCCTAAGCTTTTTACTGTGTAAATATTATTTTTACAAAAAAATATTTTCAAGAATTAAAATATTATAAATAGTTGATAATAACTAGACTAGACTAGACTGACTTTAGAGGAAATGAATCTTTAAATACCCCTTTCACCTAGTCCACTCACTGACATCAATCACACAACATCACCTGGATGGTTCTCATGTTTTTTATCTGGGCTTTGATCTATTACCGAAAATATGACCTAGAAGGTCTAGGGATCTCGAGGTTTCTCTCTGCCTTTCTTACCACCCACTCTAGCTGCAATAATCTGTTTTGCTATTGCGAACGTTTTTCTTCATTTCATCCATCCATCCATCCATCAGCCTTTTAACGTCCACTGCTGGACATAGGCTTCCCCTAATTCTCGCCATCCGGTCCTGCGCCCTTTGAATCCAGCGGATTCCCGCTGTCTTTGTAAGGTCGTCGGTCCACCTGGTTGGAGGGCGGCCTGTGCTTCTTTTGCCGAGACGGGGTCGCCATTCGAGGACCTTTCTTCCCCATCGGTTGTCGGTCCTCCTGACAATATGGCCTGTCCATTGCCACTTCAGCTTGCAAATTTATTCATTTACTTATTGCCATCTTTACTAGTACTTTCCATTCTGTAAAGAATATATCAGTTTTGTGCCACATTTAGTACACACACCAAAATAGTACTTTTTCCAGCGACGTAGCCTCGGGTAGAAATCGCTCTACGTTCAGCTACGTTTAAAAAAAAAGTATCTATGTTTTATTCCTAGCGGAAAGGTGAAACGCTGCGGTACGTTAGGTTTGACTCGCCATGAACAATCGGTCTTTGGACTGAAATAGGACAATAGAGCCTGATTAACTATGTATTTTTTTTTCTGTTTCACACCGTGTCCCGCTTGTAGGGGAGTATGCAGAAGAAGCACAGTGTTAAGATACTCCTCTCCCCACTTTCCGCCGAATTTACAGTTACATGCTTGTGCCCCTGCGCCAAGACCGCCTTCAATGTTTTTCTACTTCACGTGATTAAAAATATGTGTAAACGTAGAAAAAATAATTAATTGTATAAAAAGTAAACACAAACCGTAGGTACTTAATCAAGAGACTTTGACCCAAAAGTGACCTAATTTGTTTCATCAATTTCTGTATGATGATTGCTTTCCAAAATAATTGAGGTATGTGACGGACATACGTAACTTCGGTTGTATAGAGGCTTACATATTTATAGGACTAATTTATCTTTTTCATATATATATTTTTTTTTCAATGAACATTTTATATTGTTTCTATAGCTTTATGAGTTTATACATATGTATATATAAGTTATCTTTATTTTTGTATTTTAGCTTAACGTTGTATCCCGCATAAATTTGGGCAGGCAGAGGGAAACTAGTGTTTAGTAGCGAATCTCAACATGATTTGTCTTGAGCGTGCATGTGAACATAATTGATTTACCCGTGTGGGCATTAAGCTCATAACTAATGCATTTAAAGTCGCCGTTGCATTCCATCCATTAATAATATTAGCATAATTTACTTACATTTTGCCGCTAGAAGCCAGGAAACAAAATTATTAAATATTTCACTTCTACGAGAGGGGAAAGAACCCACAACTGTCACAGATGCAGTATCATTTGCTTCGCACCGCCCTCGAAGTTGGTCTTTAAATATTTTATTTCCATTTTTTGATCTACAAACACAAATTTACAAGTAATAGTATTGTAATTTTGTATTCATTAAATTTCTTACCTACCTTTCTGTGCCTACGATGCTTTGTGCGAAATATGACGTAAAGCTAAAAAAATGATTTAAGTATATCGCGAAAGCAGGCTGAATGTAACGCTGTTCTATTCCGATAAAGCTTACGCTAAGCTTCTTTTTGTCATAAAAAAAATACAAAACTTATAGATCTATTACATTTTATTATAAAGAATAAAAAAATAATTTTCATTCATAATTTCTCTTTAATTAAAGAATAAATAATGGTAGGTACTTTAGAATTGTAATAAAACCGCGCTACGAAATAAATGACGGTAGAGACGCAAAGTGGTTACCAAAATTTCCGCATTGGTGAAGATATTGGAAATATTAATTGTATAATTCAGATTAATTTGTAAGAGAATTGTTTATTAACTTGTATTTCATAGTAAGCTTTTTATAGCTTCACGCTGTATCGCGCATATAGCGGGATGGATTGAGGGATGGGATGGAGGGATGTGGCGAATTTCAACGGCGTACTTTGTTCTACTATCAGAGCCAAGATATGACAATAATCCACTACCCCGAGTGAGAATCGGTTGTGTAACCATAGCGTTTACCGCGAGACGATGTGCGCTGCCGTGAGGGTCTACTTTTGGGCCTTATAACATTATTTACAATATTCTTAAAAAGTTGCGTGCCCCACCACTGTGCTGGGTTCGATTTCCGCTTGAAGAAATGGAATACTTAATATTTTCATTCCTTCGTTCTGGTAACAAGGCAAGGTTGAGTTCCGCCACTTAACACTAAATATCTCGAGCGGTGGCAAATGAGGAAAGGAAGTGACCTAATTATAAATAGAGTAACTAAGTTCCCAGGTTCCCTCTACGTACCATACCATATGCAGGATAAAGTGACAAAAGCTAAAAAAGAAACGAAAGTACAGTATTATCTTAAGCTGAAACACGTCTTTCTTATATTTAATTCTTTAATTATCTCTATTAAATAACCTTCATGTATCAGGCTTAGTATTACCACAATTACTACTTGAATGCCACTAATCTCTGACCTCCAGCTCTTAACGCAACCATTTTCTAGCTTTATTCTCAGTTGTTAAAGAAAAGATAAGATTAAGTGAAATTAGGAATTTAAGTGAAATTAGGAATTTGTACTCAAAAAGATGATTTAGGATAAATTAAATCTTAATGAGATTTTTTTAAATCCTGCGTGGCAGGTGGCGTTTATTCTCAAAACTAATCCTTTCGTGAATGTGAGTGGCGTAACTTAACGCCAAATTTTGTCTTTCTAGATTCACTTTGCCTACCAGAAAAGAAAAATAGAAATGAAAAAAATATATATTTAACGTCGCAAAGATTAAGGGTTGTTGTAATCAATAACATTGGTTTCGCTTTGGTGTTTTGAAGATTATAAGAGGAAGATGTTTTAATTAGGATCAATTTATAAGAAGTCTCTCAGGGGAAGAATCTTATTGGTATGGTCTCTGTATTAACATGCCTATAATTTTACGAACGTAATTACAGGATAAGCGTAAAATGTGTAAATCTATATATTTCTTTAAATTTCCTATTCTGTATCTGGGGACAAGTGTTTAAAAATTAAACGCTTAAAATGTATTGATATCAAAAATAAAAGAATGTAGGCGAGGCGAGACGAGGTGAAGAATGAGGAAGCAACCACGAATAGAAAAGGTAAACAGCTAAAGCTGATACATCTGCCATCTGTCACGTCGCGTAGATGAGTTATTAAGAATTGAGATAAAAATAATTGTTGTAGATCACTGTCATGTACTCGTACACTTGTACTTAGATACTTATTTCCACTTACCTTTTGTATTTTGGGAAGAATAAATATAGCCCAATATACATCGAGGCCATCGACATCGTGGCGCAGGGGCAGGAGCCCGACTGTAAAGGCGCCTCATTGGGGGCCGCTCGAAGAAATGTAGCATTTAATTCTTTCATGTAGGTTACGGAATTGTCTCAATGTCAACGAAGTGTCTTGACACTAGATTCCGACGTTCCCTCTGTCTACTCTGCCATATGCGGGATACAATGTAAATTGTACTTCTGTTTTGCGCAGTAGCTTCGGAAAAAACGCGATTTCCTTTTTTTAATCGACTATAGTAAAAGGTTAATTATCAGTTTGATATTTATATATTTTATATTGTTGGAATTACATAATACTGTATACATATAACTATCTATTAAGGCCACAAAAACGTGCGTGCGTAAATTTGGAATTTAATGTATGTTTATATGTTAGTCCGCGAATTTCTCGGAAACTAGAAATTATAACACGATAATCAGAATATATTATGTTTTTTTAAAACAATAATACTTACGAAAATATGTACACATGTACACATGCATATCTATTTTAATGTCCAAGCCAATCATTATACTCAAATAGAACCAATCGCAGGGGCACTCCAGGGAGTAAGTAGGAGTGTTTAAAAAAAAATAGAACCAGTTTCCACAACGTTACATACATACCGATTTCAAAAAAATGAAGATTAAAAGTAAATTAAAAACTGAGTTGGATTTATCGCCCAAGTTTTTAAATTAGTCACGAGGCCACACCATAGCCGCCGCCGCACTAATTTTATTTTCTACCTATTAAATATATACGCATAATCTGGAGGCCGTTTTGTTATTAATGTTATCATTACAGAATTAACCTTTATCTTAATTAATAATTAATAAGGACAAACGTTTTGGTCTTTGAAAGACATGAAGTAAGGACGAGCAAGTGAATAAATAGAAATATTTGGGAAGTATGTTCAGTAGAGATGGAAGATACAAGATAGACACGGATAGGCGTATACGTATTAAGGGATACAGCGTGAATTTTAATTTTAGTAAATAATTTTTCTGCTTATCAAATAATTAATTATTTAATGTGAAGCATTTAATTACTTTTCGTAATTTCTATGTTAAAAAAAACGGTTAAGCGCGAGTCGACCAAGGCGACCGCCCACCAAGGCTTCCGTTCATATTTCAGATTTATGGGTCAACGGGAAGTACAACTTATAAAAGTTGAAAAACTTAGTTTGCATATAACCATGCACTCATTATATATAATGTCAACTGTAAATTTAAGTTTGTTAAGTAGTTAAGTTATTTTATTCTTTGTAACACCTATAAATTTAACTTTACAGATTTTTTTCCTTTGTTTGTATTGTAAGTTCTTATGGCAAATTTCATAAAAAAATGCAGCAAAAACGATGCATAAATACTCTTATCTTTACTTTTTAGATTGTGGTAACTTAAAAGCTTAGTTTTCATCTTTATGTGCTTCAACACACCATTGACCTCAATATTTGATATTAATTACAACTCGATACCTTTACGCGATCTCGAGATGGTCTTGACAGAGAGACGGACAACAAAGTTATCTTATAAGGGTTCCGTTTTTAACTTTGGAGGTACGGAACCCTGAAAAGAAACATATGAGATTAATCTTTTAATTAATGACATTTTACTTTGATTGAACATAAAACGACACCGCTCAAGCACCGTAAAAAGTAGGCCACGTGGAAAAACTGGCCGAGCCTAAAACTTTTATCCCAAGTACTTCTCTTTACTCTCAGTATAAGCGGTTCCGGGTCTTTTGCAAAAGGCTTATTAGGAAATTCTTTTGTGAATTTTATTGAAATTTGCTTATTAAAAGACAGACCTTTTTGTCTGAATAGTTTTGTGATCATATCATAGGCTTGTGATTTCATTTTGTTGATAGTGTATTAAAATACATATTTCTGCCACTGCGAAGAAATAAAAATATTTAATATTTTATTTTCTCAAGTGGTAATCTAACAAACATCTACATTTACAGTCGCTCGCTTGTACCCTTACGTTACTAATTTATTTCTACATAGGGGACGTCTACGTCATGGGTGGGACAATCGTATAACAAATTTAAAGTTTACTTTTGAAATTGTATATTGTATCAACATTATATGTAAGATTTTTTATCAAAACTAAACCAAATAAAACGAAAAATACACATCTTAATTTATTTAAATCGCCTAGTTTCTTATAGAAGATGTTCTTAGCTTCTATAATATGTAGTGAAACACAATAAAAATATACCATTATACAAAAAAAAAAACAATTACTGCTACTATCACGGGTGGGACAGCATGTGTCACGTCACGGGTGGGACACGTGCGATTTTTTTTGTATATAAGAAACTTACTTAGCTCTATTTTAAACGAAACATGAATAATACATTAAAAACTATACTTAAAATATTAAAACTTTTTTTATTATACATTAAAAACGTCAAAGGGTCGCAGGCTTAGTCATTCAAATCACTTTCATATGTGTCTGAATACATCTGAACTACAATTAATTTAAAAATTTTAGTTGGACGGCGGCGATTATCACGCACAAGTTAATTACCGTTTCTTTATCTTCAATATATAAGGCAGGCTTCGGAGTTTGCTTTTTTTTTTCGGGATAATTGAAAAGGCTCTTAGCGTTATCGAAAGTGTCAAAAATTTTTTTGTATAACCGCTATTTTCTGGCCAACATTTTAATTGTAATCACAATATTTTTTAGGGATTATGATAATTAGATGTTTTCATTATTGATTTTTCTAGAAATTAGCGATGAATTATAGGTTTCATAGTTCGATAAGAACGTTAATTCTCTCATGGAATACCAAATAGCTGTTTATAAAAATAAAAATCGTAAAACTTCTAGGTAATTTCAAATTAACCTCCAAAAGTACTGAGTTATTTTTCCGTTTAAGCGTAAACGTAGCAATCAAGAGATAGGTGCCCTCATATTTGTTTAGGCGGAGGTCAATCAGTGCATGTCAACTGGAATGATCACGCACGATGGGTTTGAGCAAACATTTTTTCCTTTCAATCATTAATTAAAAGTGTTTTGAAATTTTTCGTAGGTGTGCACCGTGAGAATAAACCTAATATATTTTAAAACCTATATTAATATTATAAAAGGGAAGGAGTCTGTTTGGTAACACGCTAATCTCAAGAACTTCTGGTTCGAATTGATAAATAATTACGTCTTTTTAATCGTTTCGATATAACCTACTGTATCTGTAGTTAGAGTTACATGAGGCGCTATTAAAGAAATATAGCATTTTTTACTTATGACAGGGTAGGCAGAAGGAACATAGTGTAAGGACACTTCGTTCCTTATTTTTTCTCAATTTTCGAAACATTGAGTGTTGAGTGGTGTAATTCAACGGCGGGCTTTGCCGTGTTATCAGAGCGAAAAAGATTAAATTTTAAATATTTTCATTCTTTTGAGTGGCAATCGAACCCACAACCATCCCACGTGTCTCTGGACATCGACGGCCTCATCTATAAATATTAAACAATAATTTTATTTAAAAGAAATTAAATAAACGTGGGTTACGTTGGCAAAATAAATAAGGTGTCAAGTAATTTAATGCTTCCTGTCAACATCCATAACATCTACAATATTGGAAGTAATTAAATTTCAAAATAGAATTATTACTATTATTATTACTGGTTTTAGCCATCCAATTAAATTTCTATTAATATAATATTTCGTGGGACGGTTTGTAATGTTATCATATCGCCTACACCATATCCAACTTTATTGAATTTGAAATTTGAGGCCATCCTGGCGCAGTGCAACAGCACTTGACTATAGTGATGTTTGTGGGTTCCATTTCTTTTTCTATTTACTTGCTCTGACACTCACACGCAAAAATAAGGAACGGCACTCCGTTAAGACACTTCTTAACTACATTCTTTCCGCCCACCGTTAAATGCGGAAAAAAAGGTTTATTTTAATTATTCAAAAGTATGATGTTTAAAAATGGAACAAATATCCTTCGTCACAAACGTTCACATAAATAATATTAATAGAATTTACAGTAGGTACGACACTTTAATGAAAGGACATTCTTCATGAGGCTCCCTTACTTAATTACGAATAATAAATTTTTCAAGGGTTTTTGTATTCATATTTTATGTGTAATTTAAAATTTTCAGAAAGAATAATTAATTTACAGTGTGTTTTAGTTTATAAACATATTTAGGACATATATTAAGAACACAACAAAAATATGAACATTTTTAAATAATTCATTTTCTCGAGTGGGAATTGAACCGACAACGATGTTACGATTACTGTACAGCGCTTGTTCCTCTGCGCCAGGTTAAGCCTCAAAAATTATCTATAATAAAATATATTTCAATAAACAATACCTTTTATAGGGAACTGTAAGGATTATAACCAGTTCTGAACGTTTGTTTACGAATTTACCTGAATCTGGGGTGAGTTTTATTTGTCTTATAAAGACAAAGATCGGTTTTCATGTTGGGAGTATTTCGGATACGTCCTTGAGTGTTCGGGGAAAGCGATATTTATTAAAGCAAAACAAATATTTCGAAATAATTTTTATTTACATTTTGTTTATCTTATGTTAATTTAAGTATTGTATTATAATTTGTATTTAATGTGTGTCTTACAAATGTTTAGAGAAAGTGTGGACTTTTGAGAAGCTCTGATAAGAATCGAATTGATCTTTTTAATATAAAGGGGTGGGTCCGTTAAGGTCCTAGTGTTAAGACAATTTGTTCCCATAAAGACACTTCTGCCCCTACTTTTCACCGAATTTTGGCGTAGCAGAACTCAACGCCGCGACTATAATTTGCTTTTAGCTTCACTCTGTGTCCCACTCACAGCAGGATAGGGAGAACCTGGGGAAATCCCCAGATTACCTCTCCCTCTCGTTTTTTAAAAATTCGTTCCCGTTAAGACGTATAAAAAAACATATAAAAATGTACATATTTTTCTTTTGTTTCAGTGTCACAAACATATTCCTCGTGAATCTCTCCGTGGCCGATCTCTTAGTGACGTTGTTCTGTATGCCGGTGCAGATCGCCAAGTCTGTCACTATACTGTGGTACTTCGGCGAGGTTATGTGTAAGACTGTCAACTTCTTACAAGGTAAGCTTATATTTCTTTTCCCACTTGGGCAACGAAGTGTCTCAACACTAGGTTCCCAGATGACATCTGTCTACCCTAAATAATGGATTTTGTACCGCCATCAAGAATATAGTGACTAGATGAGCAGGATAAGAAAAAAGAAAAAAAAAAGTTAAATTACTGATTTCTGTTTACGTATCCTTTTTCAATGAAAAATATCATTTCTATGATACAAAGCATAAATAATTTAAAGGGTTGAAACCTTTTTATTCGGTGTCCTTAAATCGCAAGCCTCGGCCTTTGGTGTGAATTACAGGCTCGATTTCAATTTTCGATGTGTTAGTGTGGATTAATGATTATTAGAAGGGATGACATTTGAATGGATTGAATATATTTTGAATTATAACGCGAATACTATGCTTGTTTTATTTTAAATCGAATTTATGATTATCATATTAATTATATGATAATTAAATTGAGAATTGAACCCAAAATAACCACCGCAGTCAGGCATTTCAAACTGTGCAATAACGTCTGCTCACAATGACAATACATTAAAAGTGGCTTTTCGAAATATCATCGAGGAAATGAAAGCTACGCTAATTAAAGAGGTTTTTTATTCATTCTGATCATTAATAAGCAATACTTTATCAAATAGAATAAATTCTACATCAAGAATTTATTTATTAACTTAATGGAGAATTTACGCAGTATATTATAAGTGCTGTAAAAGTGAACGTTATGAGTACGATTTTTGTTTTACAAAATATTTATCCATACCTATATTATAAATTAGAAAGTAACTCTGTCTGTCTGTCTGTCTGTCTGTCTGTCTGTCTGTCTGTCTGTCTGTCTGTCTGTCTGTCTGTCTGTCTGTCTGTCTGTCTGTCTGTCTGTCTGTCTGTCTGTCTGTCTGTCTGTCTGTCTGTCTGTCTGTCTGTCTGTCTGTCTGTCTGTCTGTCTGTCTGTCTGTCTGTCTGTCTGTCTGTCTGTCTGTCTGTCTGTCTGTCTGTCTGTCTGTCTGTCTGTCTGTCTGTCTGTCTGTCTGTCTGTCTGTTTGTCTGTCTGGCTGTCTTTTACGCAATCAGGGCTAATCCGCTAATTTAATTGTGATAAAATACTCATATAGAGATATTTGAGGGTCCCGGGATGAACATAGGATACTTTTTTTTTCTCATATTTGTAATATTTTCGATATATACCAATATATTAAAATAATTAATTTGACAAGCAACTTATTCCGCCATGTTAATAACAATCGTCGCTACGCGTTGCTAAGCAACGGCTTGCCAAGTTTATTGTTTTATGAAAACGTCACCCAAAGTGAGTTTGCTTAATGCATACATGTCGCGCGCCGATATAGATTTGTATACATTAACAAAAAATGTATGAAAGATTTGATGAAATATAAACTGTCTCTAAATTAAAAATTGAAATTATTTTTTTTATTAAAAAGTTAAAATAATTTAAAAAGACGAGAAGACCCTATAGAGTTTTATAATTATAATTTTTTAATATTTAATATATAATAATAAATTTAAATAATTATAATTATTTTGGAAATTAGTTTATTAGTTTACTATATAACATTCTAATAAATAAGATGTCACTGATTCCAAATGACCTAGCCTACGAGTGGTATAGTATGACCGACGCGAACGGGCAGATGACTTTGATGATTTTGTAAATTTTTATATATTTTCGAATTACTATTATTTTTTATGTAATTATTTGCTGCTAATAATTAATTTATCTCAGTTCGGTTATCTATACCGATGTTATACACTTAAAATATCATAATTTTAATCATTTGGGATTTTATTTAATATTGTTCGCAAAAAATAATTATTATTTAATATAGAAAAATGTTTAGTACGCGCGCACGGCAAACTTTAGGTACTTTTTCTAATATTAAGAATTTCCTTTAGTTACTTTTTTTGTTTGTTCATTTCTTTTGTTTGTTCATTTCGGTTACTCAGATATTTTTTCTAATAATAAATCTCCACTTATTATAATTTTTAACTTATTTTAATTATTTAGGCTCATATTTTCGCGGGCGTAGCCGAGTCCGGGCCCACTAATATTTAAAATAAAAATAGGACCATCTTAAAGCAGTGAAAAACGTCAGCCTGTAAATACAATGGTTTTTCTCTTAGTATTTTTTTTGCATACTCTCTGGTGAAGCAACTGCTGTATCTCACACATAGCAGGATAGACAGACGAAACATGAGAAATTACTGTAGAGACACTGCGTTTCTCAATAAGACCGAATTCTAGAGGAAATGAAAGTATGAAATAATTCATTTGCCGCGAGTGACTTGATATATACGTTAGAGCACCTTACTAAATCCATTTCTAACATGTGCGTCCAACCATTTTACCAAAGTTATCAAGTTTAGCATCAACAAATTTAAGGACGATGGGAAACTACTACTACTTTAGGATACTTTAAGATTTAACCACAAATGTATAGTTTTCAGATTTTTTCCTGAACATGTACTACCTGTAGATGCTGACTGCCAAATTTCATAATTCTAGGTTAACCAAAAGTACCCCATTAATTTAAATTACCTTTATTGTGTGAAAATAGGAGTAATAATTTGAAATTATATTTTGCAGATGCTCCAAGCATAGTACATTTCACATCACTTCATGTCATGAGAACACACACAATGTGAAACTAAAAAAATGCATTGTACTTCTTAATATCCTAAACAATATATGATTAACGTAATGTGTTCTGACGTATACGTCTCGGTAATATTTAGGTTAATGGTAAAACGGGGAGTCAACATAAAGCCATCAAAACTAAATTAACCATTCTCAAACACCGGCCTCATACGAGTACGACAGTAGACTGTAGCGGCAACACGAGTATACGCTAAGTACTCTCGAGTATATAATTACTAATGTGTTTACTAGTAGGTGTGTTCTTTTCTAGAAAATTTGAGCTTCTTATTTAATTAAAATAAAAAGTTTTGTATATCGTGTTGTTGCGGGTTCGATATTTATTAGTTTAATATATGGGTACAGAGTGTCTTAAGAGTAGGTTCTCAGGTTCCCTCTACCTACCCAGCTACGTGCGGAATGCAGCATTAAGTTAAAATAATAAAAAAAACATCTTAAACGTTCAAGCAAACAACCCTGCGGGCCATGACTAGTGTATAATATGTACTACTATTACACTAAAAGTGAACAACCCTAAGCGAGGCAAGACTTTAATTAACCAACTTAGGTGCACGTCTCATTTAGACACACAATGAGATGTCTGGCTGTTCTGAAACTTTATATAATGAGTAGAATAATTATAATACGTAATATATACATATATGTAATACTTCAAATTTCACTTTAAATGTACTAAAGGCTTATTAGAAAAACAGGTATTTAATTTTTGCTTGGGGCATATCAAGATAATTATTAAAATTGTTATCTAAAAGGTTGAATGAAATATGAACCTTGTAAAAATTACAATGAAAATTGTTTATATACGTTTTAGGATTTTCATTAAATGTGTAGCAGTAGCATCGAGCTTTTTTGTGACTACAGTAACTATGGCTTTCACCAAAATTATTCTTTAAACTTCATACATTCTCAAATTTGATGTACGCACGCTATTGCCTCTGTGCCACAACTGGACTTGGTGAATTATTTTGCGTATCCTTCGTGAGTTTTACAATATACTTATTTATTTTAAACTTATCTATTAGAATACTACAAGCTTTAAGTTTTCTAATAGATAAGTCTCAAGTTCATGGTCTTCAAAAAATATTTTTTACTGCAGGTGTGGCAGTAGCATCAAGCGTGTTCACTATCACTGCAATGTCAGTGGACAGGTACCTCGCTATCACGCAATCACTCCGCCAGCCGTGGATGCCTTCACGCAGAGGTGCCTGCAGTCTGCTAGTGGCGTTATGGCTGGTCTCGTTAGCCATATTCGCGCCATTACTTGCCGTTGCCGCCGTTGAAACCGTTATGGTGCCCATGCTGAGTAGCAACGAGAACGGATCTGTAAGTCGTGTGTCATTTTTCTATTATTTTTATTTTAATTGCAGTATTTAAGTTTTATTTTCCTTTATTTGTAAATATATGAGTAAATAATAATCATATTTTTAAGAAAGAAAAAAAAATAGGGTTCGAATCCTACTTAGAGTTAAAAATGAAAATTGTTAACTCTAAGTAGGATTCGAATCCACGCAAAATATTTCTTAAGACAGTTACAAAATAAAGTTGCGAAAAAAAGCAATTGTAAATTAAAAACTAACTCGTTTACAAGTACAATTTATTCTCAAAGAATAATGACATAAAATTTTGCGTCGACACCTTTGAAAGTACCTAATATAATTTGAGAGTTCGAGCAAAAATATATTAGAGCTTAGATAATATTTTTATCTATTATTACAATAAGTATCAAATTTTCTTGCAATGCTTAAAAATATACATATGATATAATATATATATATATATATATATATATATATATATATATATATATGAATCACTTAATGACAACTGTCCAAACTTTAATGAAGAAGCTACAAGTTTTAGCGACTGTCTTGATTTTTTTACGGCTATTTCCTTTAGTTAATTCGTATACAACATTTTTTTTTTGGAGTTAAACAAGACAGAATCCCTATAGACTTATCATATCTGTCTGTGTCACACTTAGAACTAAATTAGATTTTAGGCTATCATAGGTCAATCGCTGTTAAACCACGTGTAGCAATTGTATGGAAACTAAGTCATTCAAAGTAATACACGTAGAAATACTTGTACATTATATAAAAAAAATATTTCTTTTATTTACAATGAAAATAAGAGTTCCATAAAGCCTACTTTTAAAATTAGGTTGTAATTTTTGCTTTAAAAGTCCACTTTCAGGGATCATTATACCATTTCCAATTCATTAAATAAATAATTAATAACAATACACTACAAACTTATAATATTTGAAAATAAAGTTAATCCTGTAACTATCTATATCTATATAAAGGTAATTAAGGCTAGTGCGGCGCAGATGTACAAGCGTGCGACAGTGGAAGCAATGCCCCCAGAATGTGAGGGCAAGCAGTACGAAACGAGAGTGTCTTAACGCTAGGTTTCCCGGTTCCCCCTGCCTACCCTGCTATGTGCGGGATACAGCGTGAAGCTATAATACTTTAAAATAAAATAGATCCTGTAACTA
Organism: Heliconius melpomene rosina; assembly: GCF_056956725.1. NCBI lineage: Eukaryota > Metazoa > Arthropoda > Insecta > Lepidoptera > Nymphalidae > Heliconius > Heliconius melpomene. The sequence continues at coordinate 583,487 of NC_140401.1, read as the reverse complement.
CACAATATTCTAAATTGTAACATACGTACTACACAGCTGTCTCAAAAACTTGAAGGCACTTGAAGATTAATTTCGTTTTAATATGACATCTGTATTAGGCCTACCCCTCCGACATTTAATATAATCTAATTTAGAAATCTCGTTACAAGGTAATTACTGTAGCGATTTTATCTTCAGAAATGAAATACGGCTTAGGTTCAACTTGCAATCCACTTTTATATGCTTGTGTTAAATAAATTAGAACCGGAATTAAATCCTGCTGATATTATGAAATTGAAAATTTGTAAGGTTAGGTTATTAGGTTCCACTTCCGCAAAAACTACTTACTGTACGGATTTAGATGAAACTTTCTACGTTTTACTAAATTGGATGACATTTAAGTATTCATTGTATGGATATTATATTTAAAACGATAATGATACACGAAAATACGAAAATAATTCAGACGAATAAAAAAAAAAATTATAGTACAAACGGGTGAAGCCACAGATCCCAAGTAGGTAAATTAAAAGATTGTCCAATTTAGGATGTTTATCCAATTGGTTCAGGATTCGCAACTAAAATAATGAGCTTTTTACTACACAATGACCCGAATAAAGAAATACTGTGATATGAAAACAAAATATAAGTTATTATTTTGTCAAAACAAAAATGTTTTCCCATTATATAGAAGTTTTGCCAATCCGATAACGAAGGAGGGAAGTAAAAGAAAATTGTGATACGCTCAAAAGCCTACTTATGAGGACAAAAGTATGTTTATATTGAAAAAGAAAATAATATATTGCGTAGTGAATAGATTTATTATTCGTATTAAGAGATTCATTTTTATGTCGATTTTAAGTATGTAAGTTTGCCTTTTTATAATAACAAATAACAATTTATGCTAAAAACCAAAAACTTTAATATTGCATCATGGGCAATAGCACACTGTCTTTCAGTGTATGAGGCAATTGTGAATTCGATCTGGGGATATCTGGGGAAGTGCGTTTCGTTTTCGTTTCGTACACTTATATCAGGACCCCAAATACTTCAGCTGAATCATAAGAAATAATGAATTAGCGAAATTTGTTCAGCGTGACACGCACTTTCCATTGATACATAAAAATTAAGATCTGCTGCTAATTTCACAATGAGTTGCAAATGGAAGTAGCATGGCAAGCAAGGGCGTAGAAAGAGGGGAGGAATATTCTTGGTCCACCCTAGAGATTTTACTAAGAAAAATAAACAAAAACCCTATTGCTATCCTATTGCTAGGATACGCGGTCGATTATAACGACCACGTTAACGAAGTCACGCGCAGTTATTAGTATGTAATATGGCTGGTATAACATTTCAGAGGCCGTCGTGGCGCAGCGGCACTGCTATTTAGCGTCTCTGCCTATTAACTTGATGGGGGTGGGGTAGTGTCTTGACTGTGTGGTGTTTACCGTACTATAGGCAAGATTAGGGGTAAAGCTCAGAAACAACAGTTTTACAAGTGATAAATTTGATTGTTTTACCTTATTTACATAGAAATAACCTGAAACCCTAATATATATGTATATGTGTATATTCTTAATATCTATTCATTTGCATTTGATTATTGAACGTAATTTTATGCAAATTATTAAATTGTGTTGGTAATTTAAACGTAATTCTGTATTCACGTATCTCCTTCACTTTGCATGACAATTGTGGGTACCTACCTGTACAGTATGGGTGTAAAAGTGGGGAACGGTGTTAACACTAGGTTTCCCTTACCTAGTCTGCTATGTGCTTAATATACTACGTTTTTTAGCCTAACGGTGTATCTCGTTATTAAAAGGGTAAGCTTAACTCTAGGTTCCCAGGATTCCTCTGCTTACAGGATACGTGCAAGATACCTCTTGAAACTAAAAAAATTACAGGTTGTGCATCGGGGCAAAACACGGCATTGAGTTCCGCCACTTAAAACTAAATGCCTTTAGGGCAATGGGAAGTAGAGTGTCTTAGCACTAGGCTTCGTAGAAACAGACAGCGTAAAGCTGAAAAAAAAATGTATTCTCTTAATATCTCAAAAATGGATAAAAAACGGTGGAGAACGGAGAGTAACCCTACTAACCTACAGTATTATTTACATCAATATAAATAAAAAAACAACCATATTGTTAGCTTATAAAAGTTGATTCATTTTCCAAGCGTTATAAATCGATTTAAAACACGCACTACTAACTTACCTACATTTGTCACGGCTTGTTCGCTATTTATGGATGACCAGTGTTTTATTAATGCAATATGTTTTGTTTACATTGTTTTAATTGAGTTTAGAATTGTAATTGGTATATTTTATTTTAACCTACTTTCAGAGATCAGTAGTGGCACAAGCGTGCGTCTGTAAACGTGACAGGTTGTGGGTTCGATTTCCACTTGGAGAAATGCTATATTGAATTCATTTTCTCGCTTTCAATACTAAACACGCGACGCCTCCAGAATTTTTAATTTTTAATAGTACGAAGTGTCTTAGCGCTAGGTTCCCAGGTTCACATCTGCTACCCTGTTCTGTGCGGGATACAGCGTGAAGCTAAAACAAAAAAATGTATTTAAATAGTACAATTGTTACAATATCAATGCTTTCTTTGTACAGATTGAAATAATACAAGACTAAATCAAGTTATATTTTCATCCAGCCCGCACTAATTGAGATCGCGGCCGTTCAACTCGAATAAAATTTCAATTGTTATTTAATATTCCTAATGAACTAAGTCTATTCAACTATATTGTTTTATTTCATAGATAAATATACACTTGTATAATATATATGAAAATTCTCACATTTCTATTCAAGGTCTACTGACAAATTAAAGTCGGGTTTTAATATAAATTTATAAATTGTTGCTTTTAATTGCGGTATTATTTGTTATCGTAGGTTTTTATTTATACTAATTGAGGCTACTGGAAGCATATGGGCACAAGTGTGAGACTGAAAACGTAACGGGTTTGATTTTGATATGAGGAAATGAAATGTTAAATTAAATATTTTCATTTCTTCATTCTGGTAACGAGGCAAAGCGTGGCGTTCAGCTCTGCCAATCAACATGCAATGCTTCCAAAATTTGGCGATAAATGGGGAACGATAGCTTCTTAAGGGGTACGGAGTATTTTAATTTAACACTAGGTAATGAGAGTTTATTTAGTAGAGGGGGATAATCTCCAAATATATTGCTACGAATTGAAAAAAAAAAATGTTTAATGGCCCATTTATTGAGGAATGCTTGTCGGCTATACACGTTTAATATCACGTTATTTTTACCTGCGGCCAGAGTTACTTCTTTTTGTCTTATAAAGCTGGTAAAAAAATAATAATAAAGATATTCCTTGAAATGGGAATCAAAGTCACGCTACGCCGCTACGACGACACATTGCGGTACAACGGCTTCCATTTAGCTAATGTCGTATAAATTATAATTGATTTTATTTCCCCTGTGAGCTTACTTAGAAAAGAATTACGTATTATATGGACATACATTTAATTTGTTTCGAAATTCATTTGGATAATCTTTCTTAACATAATTAGGTTATCGCTTATTCCTTGTGTTTTCATGTACCATAAATTCTAAAGAGCCTTAGTAAGGAAAAGAATAGAAGTTATCATGTCATATTTATAACAGCTTAGCATTTGACTACAAACACGATGATTGTGGATTCGATTACCACTAGAGGAAGTTAATTATATTCATTAACCTTCTTTGATAAGTCAACACATAGTACCCCAAATTCGGGTTACTTACCTATTCAGTATCTATTAGATATTTTTCAATTTTTCCCTACACGTTTTATCACTTTTTATGAAATATATATATTCTGTAGATATATATTCCATAAACTTGCCTATAAACCTTTATACCCAATTTTATATTTATTTTCTTTGTAAAAAGCTTAAGAAAGAAGGTCGTATCAATCATGTCACTTCAAACACATCAATTTTATTATAATTCTTATATTAATGTACTGGAATTTTGTTTATTCTTAAATTCAGGCAAGAATTTTTAAAAGTAAAATGTATTTTAATAAACTGTCAAGGCTGTTGTGACGGTACAGTGGTATAGTGTCCGACTGTACACACGACGGCTGTAGATACGATTCCCATTCGAGGGTGTAATTTAGGGAAGGCTTGGATAATGTGTGTAAGATGGAGTGTTTTACCACTAGGTTCCCTTTTTTCCAATTTGACTAAGTACTTAATTAAATCTAATTTACTTAATTGGGACTTAGTGTATAAGCTTTATAGTATAACTTATTGAAGTAATAATGTAGTGTAAACAAAACATATTGGTAACCATTTCACACAATATCAGTGTACATACTTAGTGCTTATCTCACTTTGACCTACACTCATGGTATCGGCACGGAATCGCCAGTAAGCTAGTCCGACTCGCACTTGACCAGATTCTTAAAAACCATACGTCTTTTACCTAATTACAATGAATGATTTTCGTTTCTCTGCACTGGCACAATTAAGTGCGACGTTGAATTCCGCTGCAGGACAACAAATGTCTCCGATCAGAGCGGAGAAAACGGATGAGTCGTAGGAGTCTTGACGGATACAAGCAGGATATAACGGGATACCATTGTGCAAATTAATCGTTTATTTACTTATTGCTATTGTGAGAGGTTCCAAAATTTTTTATTTTTATTTTTTCTTTGTTTGAGCTTAATATGGTATGTTAATTCTTATAGGGTAGGGAAAGGGAACCTGAGAACCTAGTGCTAAGACACTCCGTTCCCCAGGTTCGATAATACTATATGTGCCATTTCTCTAATAATATACTAATTGTCTAACATCAGCGCGAAATACAAACACGTATTGGAATCATAATTCTGTAATATTTAAGACTATTAGCACCTGTAATGGCTTGAAGTAATTTTATATGTAATTTATGATATACAATTATTTTATCGAGAGTAACGGGTGTTATACTAATTAAGTTTATTAACGTTCACACTAGGGGTACAAGGGTAAAATATTTGTGTATTTTCATGATTTACATCTTTAACAAAATTCTCGTCTTTTTAATAGTCGCAAGCATTTTTCAAAACGTTGCATTTTGGTTGTTGAGTGGGAAAACTCAACGACGCTTGTCTTGTGAATTAAAATTACAAGCCAAAGGGCGGCTTTGCTGTGTCAATTAAAAATCATTTCCGCGAATGAGAATCGAACTCACAATTGTTGTGCTTAAGTGCAAGTCGTCGTAACTTATATAGAAAGTTTAAATCTAGGTAATATAAATATAAGTATGTAAAATATTAAATATTTCATTTCCTCCAGTGGAAACGAAACCCGCAACCTCTCGCGTGCTCTCCTCAACCTCGACCACACCTCCACCTCCTGTCTTCGGCCTCGACTTTATATTATAAGCAAAGTTATGCAATACTCCTTACACTGCGGAAACAAGTATATCTCGTCGAATCGCAAGAGAGCTGGAAATAGAGGAAATTACGCACACCTGATGTTCACATAAGGCCTTTTAAGATATTACACTGAGATATGTAGATAAATAAATTATAATACTTCACCAACATTATATCTATTTTTTTTTCTCTTCATACTATAATCTGAACAGAGCATGGTAGGCAGAGGGAACCCGCACTAGTGTGTCGAAATTCGGTGTTGGCCATCCCTGATAAAGTCAAAGTCATAATATATTTTTTTCAAAATAAGAAGTTATCTACATGCAAAAGTTTTTGCACTTCAATGTATTTAGCATATAATAGTAGTGATAACTGCTACTGTGGCGTCGCTACGAGTACAAATCCTATGAAATAAATATTTTAGTTACACGCTGTATATGTATGTTTCTTTGAAGACCTATGCTAAGGCAATGATGAGTCTTTATTTATTATTATTATATTTATGTTATTGGAAACATTTCACATATTTAAAATATTGCGATATTATTTTTTTTTAATTAATGCATTTTATAGGCATTCGCCAAAATCATTCATTCTCCTGAAAGGGAATTGTTCCCCAAACCGTCGATTTTACAGACTCTGCACGGCCAGTAAATTTAAAACAAAAAATACATGCTGTATTACGCATAAATCAGGGTAGAGAGCGGGGGAACCTGGGAACCTAGTATTTATCCCCTATATATAACGTTCAAATACAGAGTACCTTTTAAATAATAATACGCCGTTCTAGAATACGATTCTAAAAGACAATTGCTCAGTTTCAAATAACCATTTATCCATATCCAACTCAGCGAATTTTCCTTTGTTTGAACAGCTTGAGCGTGTAAAGTGATAATGAATATATAAAAATAGACTGTAAATTTATTTAAGACGTCTGAGCATCTGCCAGTAAATGTGATGGTTGCAGGGTTCAATGTTCTATTTGGGAAAATGAAATAATTAAATTTGCTTTGGCATGACAATACGCGGCGTTGGGTTTCGGGACACAACATATAAAGCATGAACATAAAGCATGAAGTGTCTTCGTAATACGTTTTCTCTGAATCGTGCACTTTAAAATTGCTTATAATTAGTTGCATTAGTGGAAGTGGGAGACTGGTTGATCTTCCGAAACGTGGCATTGGTGACGTTAATTCAATTCAATTTAAAATATTCTTTATTCAAATAAACTATTCTAAGCACTTTTGATTTATCCACTCTATCTGGTAACACCGCTAGGGATAGTATTAATTAAAGTGAACTAAAAAATATATATAAATAATGTGAATGAGTGGTGGAAGAAGCCATATTCAATACGGGAGTAAAAATATCTTAAACTTTGTATTTAAAAACTATTTTATTAAAATAAAATACAATTATTATTAAAACTAGTTCTTAACTATAAGAGTGCTGGTAGTGGAATCGCCTTATCCTTAAGGTTGGTCGGCTTTAATACAAATTCGGGTGTCCCCACCCTTTTGGCTCGTTTCCCACGATGCTTTGTTTCTCATGGAGTTATTATATGAAATTCCCTGGAAGTCGGAAATCAGCGAGCCTATTGTCATCGACATCCAAATGTTCATGTGCCCCAACATGTGCAGCAGGGTTCTCGTAATGCTTTTATAGAACTTTCTCTCGGAGTCATAAATCTACCATAGGCCCACATGCCGTCGAGCTCTTGTTTTATATTTATTATCTTTTATTTAAACCATTTGTTACAACAATGCTAGACTAGGTTGACTGTCCCCCTTCTGATAGTGAGAGTAGTAAAAGTAGCGCGAGTCAGTCGTCCTACCATTTTAGAGTCCCGTGTTTACATTAAACAATGGATCCAAAAACCTTACTTTCGTTCGTCCCTTCGTATAATGGCGATGCATTTACTTTATATAATTATATTAACTGTGCTAAGCAATGGCTACAGATAGCGGGTGGAGATACACCACAAAATATTATGTTATTATTAAGTAAATTAGAATCTAAAGCTGCTATATCAATATCTATGATTGAGCATAATTTTAAATGGAATAATATAGAATCAGCATTAAAAAGAGAATGCGGAGATAATAGAGATTTAAATACGTTATTAATAGAGTTAGGAAATGTTAAGAGAAATGGTTTATATAAAGATTTAATATTCGAATTAAAACAAAAGTTATTTTTTATTAGAAGTAAATTATTAGATAAATATAGTGAAAAACTTTTAGTAGATGAGGTAATGGAGCCGTACATAAATACCGCCCAGAATACCTTAAGAAAAAGTTTACCGTATCATGACCAAATATATGTATCTAACTGTAATTTTAATGAAACGGCAACTAGAATATTGCAATTAGAAGCAGAAGGGAGGTATGACAACATTAAACAAAAGTTTTCTAGCATTTTACCGCCGCCGCGTAATGTACATCAAAATGCGTATTCGCAATATAAACCAAACTTTAATTATAATCAAAGACAAGCTTATCCGTCTACGTCGCGATCGAATCATTTTCCGATGCGACATAATAATAATAATAATTTTTATAATAATAATAATTACAACCATAATAAAAATCAATGGACTCCGAATCCAAATAATTTTTTTACTAGACCGCAAAATGAGGAAGTATTCCACAATGAAAACAGCCTTCGACCGCGGCAAAATATCATAGAATTTAACCATGTAAAATCATATTTACCGTATTTTGAGACGGATAATCCTAGATTAAAAATATTAATAGATACTGGAAGTCAGAGATCTTTCATTACGAAAAGTGCATCAAAATATTTTAATCAATTTTATAAGCCAGGTGAATTTATAGTACGTACTTCGCACGGCGTAACTAAACATGTCGGTTTAATTGAGACACCTTTTTGGTATAAATATTTTGATATAGGCGAAGGAAATATGAAATTTTATATATATAACTTTAGTGATAATTATGATATTTTAATGGGTACCGATATGATTGTGCAAATAAATGCCATAATTGATTTGAAAGAACGAAAATTAATTTTACCACAACGCGAAATTTTAATTTACCACATGCCGTCGAGCTCTTGTTTTATATTTATTATCTTTTATTTAAACCATTTGTTACAACAATGCTAGACTAGGTTGACTCGGGTATGGGCAAACACTTTGTTTAAGCAGATAGCCAGACAGCCATTTGAGAATATATTTTATTATTTTGATAGAAATATTTTAAATGTTGAGATGAGTTTTAATAATTGTCCTGAATATAACTAGGTATAAAATGTAGTTTTTTTATAAAGTGGCATGTCAGCAACATCTGTTTAAGCAGAAGGGTGCTGAAGCTATATTCCTAATTTTAAAATATTACCTCATGTATAACCCTCCCTCCCTATGTAACCCTCTTTCTCTTTATTGAACTGTCAGGCTCAAATTAAATGATGATCCTTCGTCTTGCTTGTATTTTTTATCTTAATATATTATATGTACAAAGCGCTAAATGTATAAATTACCCCGCAAGACGCTTATAATTCTTTTTCTCACTGCTTGCGGCCATATTAGATGGCGGAACCCAACGCCGGTCTGACGTAACCAAATTTAAAAATCCAAAATCATCGTGTTTATAATAGATAGAGATAACCAAGTATGTTAATTTGTGTGTACAGCGTAAACTAAACAGAACCAACGAGCTGGAAACTGACCACATGCCAACTACAGACCAAATCGTTGCTATGTAAAAACCTATTTCAATTTAAAATATTTCAAATTTATATGAATATTGTTCTATTTAGGAAAAGTCAAATAAATCTTTTACCTGTTGAATTTTATATAAATACTTTTGCAAGTTTACGTCCGTTACTTGTGGTCAAAAGTCATAACTCTCTGTTCTTCACTTTTGTCCATTTTTCGAGATATTGTGTGCGTGTCGAATAGCGCGAACCAATCAATTTAAATATTATCCTTCTGTAACTAGGAATTTAATGGCACAAGGGCACTAGCGTGCGTCTCCAAACGCGACAGCTTGTGGGTTCGATTCCTACTCGAGGAAATGAAATATTCAATTTTCATTCCTGAACTCCACACATTGGCATTGTGCCTCTTGATTTTGTCGGATAGTAAGGAACGGAAATGCTTTAATGGGAACAGAGTTTACCAACACTGTTCCTTGGTTCTCTCTGCCTACCTTACTGGCAGGAAAATGAAAATATTAAATATATCTATCTATTTAGTCTTGTAGTGGGAGTCGTGCCCCTGCGCGCTGCGCCAAGACTGGCCTCTATCATATCTATCAAACAAGTAACTCCAATAATTAAGTGAAAAGTTATTTTTTTAAAGTACGTTAGGACTATAAGTATTCTTTAATCTCAAGCTTTTATCTTTCAATAGAAAGTTATTGACTTTCAAACAATGATAGTCAAAAACGGAAACTTTTTAATTCTTTAATTGTTTTAGCTAAAGTATTTTACTGTAGAAGTGATCTTATCATCTATGCTAATATTAAAGACAGAAAAGATTTGATTTTTTTTCGGTAAGGGATAAATAAACCGATTACTACATAGGTAGTATACTAGTTCTCGTTTATCATGACAAGAAATGCATTATATGTGACAGACAGACAGACAAATACGCGTATAATAAGCAGATTAGGTACTATTAAGCGATATTGTAACTAATATCTCAACATGACAGATTCGATTTCGCTTGTGCCATACTTAATGTTCGCTGTGACACATAAATGACTGTAATAATGCAACTTCTAAGGTAATATTGGTTATTTAACCGTCTAATTAGCTTTTAAGCAAAAAATTAAGCTTTCATACAAACCATACTCAGAGATATAATTTAGATTTTAATTGACACACGCATCTATCTACTAAAGGGGTATATAGATTTGTAGCACCTATATCCTATATGACTATGTGACAATTGGGCAGTGCGTGGAGCGTTCCCCAACATTGCTTGTTGAGCGGCATACTTTAACGCTGCGGTTTGACAACAGGGGAAAGAAAATAATTAATTCCCATGAGTATGAATTGAACCAAGAACTGCCACATTTACAGTAAGATGATATTTTTATTATAATCTAGACAAAAAATATAACAGAGTTTATTAAAAAAAAAATACTATTACAGGTATGGGTAGAAAACCGTATCGAGTTCTGCACAGAGAAGTGGCCAGATTCGATAAGGAAGGAGCTTTTTGGAGCTTTCAGTTTCATCCTCGTGTACGCTGTGCCGGGTACGTAGTTTAATTTAGAACAAATAAATTTTAAATCGAAACTTAATCAATGAAATCTATAAATATAATAAATATGAGGCCAAGTTGTAAGACTAAACGCGACAGGATGTGGGTTCGATTCCTACTCAAGGAAATTAAATCCTATTTAGTATTTTCTTTAAATCCGGTAACGAGGCAAAACGCCTCGTTGAGTTCCACCAATAACCACGCAATGCCCTCAAAATTCGGAGTGTCTTAACACTAGAACCCTCTGTCTATCCAGATGTGTGTAAGATACAACGAAAATATATATTGTATATATTTATATCCATATGAAAGTATACAAAGTATAAACATATAATATTAAACGACTATCAATTTGAAATCGACGCGAATCAAAATTCATTTGACAAGTAATCCAATTAAATATTTTTGTGAACATAACCCAATTATACGACCAATTAATCTGTAAAAATACTCAACACTTAAATATCTCCTTTTTTTTATGAAGAAAAGCCTTAATTAATAAAAAAACTGATAGCGTCTAGACTTTGATGGAGTGGTGTCATAGTGTATTATTTAAATCATATTATTTTTAGCTTCACGGTGTATCCCGCATATAGCATGGTAGTCAGAGATAACCTAGTATTAAGTCACTCCGTTTTTCACAATCCGCGCATTTGAGCTTAACGTTTTCCTTCTTTTTAACCGACTTCTGTAAGAAAAGGAGGTTATCAATTCGACTGTTTTTTTTTTTTTTTTAATGTTTGTTACCTCATAACTTTTAACTGGGTGAACCGATTTTGATAATTTTTTTTTATTTGAAAGGTATAGCTTCCCGAATGGTCCCATTTTTTTTTGATCCATGTCTGGCAATAGTATCCATGAGAAAATCACATAAGTCTTAAATTTGCATTAGGTATGTGCGCTACAAATAGACGAATAAGTCAATGTCGCGCCGACCGATTTTGATGATTCTTTTTTTATTTGAAAGGATACACTTCAAGGATAATTTAGTGAAAGTTTGGTTAGGTTCCGATTATGGGATCCGGTGAAAATTTAGAAAGTTTGGTAAAAAATTGATTATACTGTAATAGTTACAAGCAAACACTTTTTAAATTGATGTCAGAGGTGAGATTCCTGATCGTTGCATTTCTTTTCAACCAACCTCAAAAAAGAGGATGTTCTCATTTTCAACCAACTTCAAAAAAAGGAGATTTTCAATTTGCCCGAATACTTTTTATGTATGTTCTTGTCAATATACCAAAATGTAACTTTGCACAAAAATAATACCTAATTAAATAAAGTTTTACATAGGACAACCACAACCACTCGTTGACAACCACTACCACCACCATCACCACTCGTTTAAGAAGCATCATTTTAAGATCTACCCATCACTAAAAATCGTAAAATAAATTAATTTTTAACAAAAACAAAAACCGACTTCTAACAACGAACTAAAAAGTAAAAAATAATTATACAAAGATTTTATAATTTTGAAGTCGGTGCCAAGCTAATGCTACAACACCTTTACTACAATATCTAATTACTAAGGCTGTTTGTTTTACTTGGCAGCGACTTCAAAATTATAAAATCTTTGTATAATTATTTTTCACCTTTTAGTTCGTTGTTAGAAGTCGGTTTTTGTTTTTGTCAAAAATTAATTTATATTTGGCTGAATCACGGAACATTTCACGTAATTTCAATAGGATTTACCTGCTTTGTGTGCAAAATATGTTTCATATATATGTACATACACATACATCTCTATGTACATATGTGTATAAAAAGTGTTTTTTGAGGAAAAACGATTATCTATTCCTTCATCGATCCTTAACGATCATTATAAGAATATAGAATTGATAGAATGTACCGAAGATTTATTTTTCTTATTTTTAGGGTTCCGCACTCCCAACTTTAATGTCCATTTGACTGTCTATCTTTCAATACCATTTTTTTTTATTTTAGAAGGTATCAAATTTATATTAATATCAGATATTCAAGTCTTGTGGACTTGGAGCACAGAAAAGAGCTCTTAAGATATAAGCATTTATGCATCGTTTTTGTTGTGTATATAATTCTATAGCCTATTTTCGTTGCTTGTAAGGTGTGGTCCAGTTGTAATTTTTTATATTTTGATAGATTGATAAAAGTTTCGTAGCACGGTCTGTCGGAAAATTTAAAAAGCTTCATTGCTAAAAGCTCATTAGCAAAAACGATCATTAACATTTGAAAAAGGAGAATGTTATTTACTTAAACGTTTTATAAGAAATCTTACAAAGAAATATATTTATATATAAATGTATAGATATGATTATTATAATGATTTTATAGCTTTAGAATAATACTTTTTTGCGAGAACCGCAAACAGCGCTCATGTGCTGTCAAAAATTAAACTAAACAGTAATGTGTTATTTTTATCAAACCTAATTAAAAAGTATAATAATACTTTAATACATTTAATTTTTATAAAAAAAAAATATTTATTTTATTTAATTCTCCGATTCCCTCTCCCAATTTTTTAAGTATTATTTATATACATGATTTTTTACGATTTGTATAATATAATTGTTATAAAGTGATGTAGCAGTTACGTGGTTTTGTGTAACGATTTATAATTTAAGAAATTATTTCCGTACTCAGGAACAGTACGCCTGTTCACGCACACTATTGAAGGAAAGCTTTTAATTTGTGCCTTTGACAGGTTTGGAAAGGCAATTTTGTATAAAAAGTTGAAAATAACCTTAAGTAAATACGATATTTCGATACAATTATATAAAAACCGTGTTATAAAAAGTGTTGCTTACTTGAAAATGTTTTATGTAAAATGATAAAAGGGCGTCACGTAGCGCAGTGGCACGGAATCCGGAAAATAGATACAACGGGTTCAATAGCTCTCTCGTAGTAAACTCGTAGTAATTAATTGTTTTCTTTTATACACTTTAGTGACCTTTTGTAATGTGATTTCCGCCTCTCAACATGCACCGTTTCGAAAATTGGGCGGTGCACAGAGAACGGAGTGTTCTATTACTAACTTTATATCTAAGATCCCCTTACCTACTACCTACCTTAGGTGCCCTTACCTACCTTACGTCTACCTTAAACTAAAGCCATTTTTTACATAATTATAAACCATTATCAGCAAATACAATTACAATATTTTCAATTCGTAGCATCGGTATTAAGCGTCTGTTCACTTAAGATAATTAATTCACTAGAAAAAGTACTAAGTCTAAGTTAAGTTCACAATGTTACTAAAAACTCAGTTCGTTCTAACAGTATTTCGTTAATTAACACAAGTTAACAATTATAAGTTTTTATTGAGACTTGAATCTTAATAATTTTCAGCTTTACTTAGTGAATATTTAATTAGGGATGACTTCATAAGAAATGTTACATTTTAATTATATAATAGTTGTTTTATTCTACGAGTATGTGCCCTCTAAGGCCTTCGAGACGTGGTACGTCTGCATATAACCGTAATAGTTGTGGATTAACAGCTGAAGTCAAATATTTTATTCAAAATAAGAAGTTGCATGGCCTATAACATAAGCCATGCAACTTCTTATTTTAATTCTTCTTATTTTCTTAGTAATTGACTATTAATTCACTAAACGTTACCCTTCACACCCGAGAAGAAATGGCGCAAGAGTCTCAGCGGCCTTTTATTACCAATTTACCAAACATAAAAGTTAACTTCAGGTATTTCTTCATATTTGGTGAAAGTCAATTGAATATAAAGCATACTTAATTAGCCGATTGCCAAATGATGAAGTTATTTAAGTTATATATATTTAAGAATATGATACATTCTTGGTGACAAAAATTACGTGACGCAGCCTATAGTCTTCGCCTATTATTGTACAGTTGAACACAGAAACATTTTTTGAAACTTGAATCATTAGTTCCATAGATTAGCCCGTTTAATCTGTCCATCTATCTTTTACTATTGATACTATTGATATTTTAAAGATGTAGCTTAAATTTTAATGTTTTTTTTAATATATTTTTTAAATTTTATTTAATGTCACCTTGCATCCCGCACTTAGCATGGTAGATATAAAGAAACTAGTGTTAGAAGATTTCCGATTCTTACTTGAGTGTTGAGAGGCGAAACTAATCGGCGGGGTTTTCCTCGTTACCAGACCGAAGAAAATAAAATATTAAGTTTTTCATTCCCCCGATTGAAAATTGAACTCACAACTGCCGTGTTTACATTTGCACGCCTGGCACTCACTTAGTATTTCTTAAGTATTCTTTTAATTGATATTGTTTAATGTTTATTTTCAGGTTGTATAGTAGTAGTGTCATATTCTCTAATGGGGAGACGGCTGTGCTCTGTGCTGCCGCCGTTTGACCAGACTGAAGGCAGTGCAAATAGTCAACAGGTACATTTCAAATTAATATTGCCGGACGAACCAACAAATCATTCATAAAATCAAGTTTTTTTATTATTTTTTTCATTTTTGTTACACACACTTTAATTCTATATATAAAATTCGATTTATTTATTAAATCTAGATATCTCTTTGACCGACTCCAAAAAGTGGGAAGTTTTGAAGTCGGTGGGCTTTTTTATATACATTTTTTGACGCGATTATTCAAGCGTCTTACTGGAAATGCGACATTTTAATTTTATTTAACTTAAATTTATTTATTACTAGCGACCCTCTTGCGGCTTCGCCCGCTTTAACTATTGGATTATTCATATAATGTATGTTTGCAAAGCACTTAAGATAATGTGAAAATTAATTAAACCCTAATGCAAGCTGCATTTTTTTAGTTTCAATAAGGATTTTCCAATTGTTTTACACAGCAAGGATTTTTTAGTAGGTAGCGTAATTTTAAATCTGTGCTACTAATCTTTTCAAGTACTTATTAAAATATATTTAAATGACTATTTTTAGATAGTTAAATCACTATTTTTAAACGGAAGAAATTAGAAACAAAAACCTACCTACTAATAAGTTATTAGTAATAACTACTACAAAAAATATGAAACCAAATATATCGCGCTGAAATAATACATTCAACTCGAATTATCCAATACGTGCAAACGATGAAATTGAAACATTCTGTCCCTGATGAAAAGCAAGCACTACGTGGCTGCCTGTGAGGAAAATTAAAGAGAATGCATCGGCCAGGAATCAAACCCGGGCCGCTCGCGTGGCAGGCGAGCATTCTACCACTGAACCACCGATGCGTGTGAGGCAGGCGGGCGCGGCGGACGCATGGCGAGTGGCGAGCCGTTTCGCAGCAAGGATTTTTTGATATTGTAACAACTTCTAAAGTACTTATTAAAATGAAAAACAGTAAAAGACAGTTTTGGTCTACATTAAATGACCAACGTAACTAATGTACTTATTTATATGTTGAGAGTAAGGGATAAGTGAAACTTGAGTAACATACAGCTGATGTGTCAACGGCGGGATGTGTCAACAATTAAATGCGTATTTCTGTAAAACTATTCGCAATTTCGAAAAAGTGTAAAAAGCAAATTTTATCTTCATTTAACGTAGAAAATTAATAAAGTATTTTAAAGGATAAGGATTAATACCATTATAGAAAAATATCCCTCACAATAAAAAATATATTGAAATTGCGACCCGCTCGCGGCTTTGCCCGCCTTAACTACTGAATTATTCATATAATGTATGTTTGCAAAGCATTTAAGATAATGTGAAAATTAATTAAACCCTAATGCAACCCGCATTTTCGTAATTTCAATAAGGATTTTCCAATTGTTTTAAAATAAACACAAATAACAGAAAACTTAAACGATAGAAATTATAAACAACAGACTACCTACTATTCTCTTACCCAAAAATACTTAAACGAAAGATGTAACCAACTATGTCGCGTGGAAATACATTATAATTATTGGATAACTCCAAAATACGTGCAATCACTTCTAAATTTACTTTGCCAGGCGCAGAATTGAAGCATTCTCTCGGTCATCTCCGTAGTAGCTCAAAACGACATCAGAGCGTTGATCCGACCGTGGTCCCAGGCGAAAACCTGCTTTAGAGCAGACACATGGAAGGGGAGGGGATTGGAATTGAACACTCGGTTTCTTGAAGAAGGCCTAGATTAAACGACCAAGATGACTGCTCATGAGTCGGATTTGGAGGAGGATAGAAAGTCCCTCGGAAGAAGACGTCTGACCTCGGGCGGCCGGGTACGCGGAGTGCTGCTCCTTAGGTGCAGGTGACCCGATACACCGGCGCAACGGAATACGTTGGACGCGAGGCGACCAATGTGTACCTCTAGGGTTTCTATTTTTAGGTTGCGGTGAGTGGCGCGTGGTGTTCACGTAGTATGGTGCCTGCGTCACTCGCCGGAGGGTGAGGTTCCGTACGACCTACAGGATTCCTCGTTGAGTAATACTCGCTAGGGCATTGTGATGTCATCAATGTATAGTGCGTAGAGAGCAGGTGACAAAATTCTGACTGGGACAACGGCAGCGATCGGGTCGCTGCTAGCACTCTCAACTCTCACGCAAAATGTCCTGTCACTTACAAAGCAGAGCGGCAAAGACATGCGCGACGTGCTGGGGGGTGCCCGCTCTGAGCACTTTATGAAGTAAGCCCGGGTGCCAGACGCGGTTGAATACGCGTGCTACGTCAAGGAAGACTGCTATTGCACACTCACACTCTCTCTCGGTTGATCACTGTTGCGTAGTTTACCCAGAGTGGTATACCCACTCTGCTCGCTCTGTGTGTGGATGTGTGACTGAAGAAGTGAGAGGAGTAACTTCTCGAACAACTTGGCGACCGTACTAAGAAGGATTATAGATCGATATCCCTCAGCAGCATAATGAGCAGGCCTTCCTTCCATGCCCAGGGGAAAGAAGCCAGGCGGGTGCGGCGGATCCACTATTATAAGCAAAATGTTGCGGGGCACGACGGACGCGTGGTGGGCGGCGAACCGTTAATCAGCAAGGATTTTTTAGTACTGTTATTTTAAATCTGTGCTACTAATCTTTTCAAGTACTTATTATTATATATTTAAATGACTATTTCTAGATATTTAAATGACTATTTATAAGCGGAAGAAATTATAAACAAAAACCTACTTACTAATAACTAATACAAAAAATATGAAACCAATATCGCGCTGAAATAATACATTTAACTGAAATTATTCAATATGTGAAACGCATCTAAATTTTCTTTGCTATAGAGGCAGGCGGGTTTTTTTTCGAGCTTGTGGTTAATGCTGTTAAAACAGCGACACCGGTTGGGTAGGCACTACGTGGCTGCCTGTGAGGAAAATTAAATAGAATGCATCGGCCGGGAATCGAACCCGGGCCGCCCGCGTGGCAGGCGAGCATTCTACCACTGAACCACCGATGACTGCTCATCACGCGCTTGTGTATAAATAAGCAAAACGTCGCGAGGCGCGTTTCGCAGCAAGGATGTTTTAGTATTTTAACAACTTCTAAAGTACTTATTAAAATGAAAAAACAGTAAAAGACAGTTCATCTACATTAAATGGCCAACGTAACTAATATACTTATTTATATGCTGAGAGTAAGGGATAAGTAAAACTTGAGTCGGCACAGCTGATGAGTCAACGGCGTGATGTGTCAACAATTAAATGCGTTTTTCTCTAAATTTATTCGCAATTTCGAAATAGTGTAAAAAGCACATTTTATCTTCATTTAACGTAGAAAATTAATAAAGTATTTTAAAGGATAAGGATTAGTACCATTATGGAAAAATATCCCTCACAATAAAAAATATATTGAAATTACTATTTTTAGACAGAAATATGATCACTACACGTTATCCTTAAAAGATAAAAATATGCTCTCGCGGACTTTTTTGTAGATCTTATTAAGAGGAACAATACTCCAGTACATTTTTTTCATGTAGTACTTACCATTAAAGCAGCGCATGCGCGAAAGTGTCTCAACGGGTAGGACTTTATACATATTTATCGTATTTATGTTAATTTACATAAGAATGTACAAATAATAAACTATATATAAACCTTCTACGAAAAATACTCGACCTAATGGTGAAAACTGCATAAAAATCCATTGGGTGGTTTAGAAGAAGAAGAGTTAGAAACAACAGACAGACACGAAAAGCGACTTTGTTTTATAAGATATAGGAAGTGACAATCTCCTAGGTAAAAAAATATGAACACAGCTTAGTAACACTAATATATCAATTCTCCACAAGGTCGAACAAGTTCAAAAAGCTATAATAATAATATGATAAATGCTTATAACGTCGGGGAGTCAGTCATGAAAAGAAATAACTCATACAATATATAGGGAAAGTTTTTTAATAAATACATTATTAATATGTAAAGAATGTTAAATTTGACGCAGGGTCGATTTAGTTTGAAATTGAAGATCATGTCTGTTATACTTGTTTTTAAACAAGTCTATGACCGCAACTTTTTTGTATGGCCTTTAAAATATGAAATGGAAAATCTTTTAGCTTTTTCTGCTATAAAATGAAATCCTTTCTTATTATTTACACAAGGCCAAAGCTCGGCGTTGAGTTCCGCAATTTAACATGTAATACCTTTAGCATTCAATACCGCGCTATACCGTGCTATTGCCGCAAAGTAGAAATTTATTATTCTTTTCAAGTCCGGTCTATACCAGTCCAGATTCAGGTTATTGATGAAGTTTATATGAAATTTTCATAAATATTTACTTGGAATTAAGTTTGTTGAAGATTAACGCCGCAGTGTAAGTAAATAACTCAAATAAATATATTATTAAATTAACATTTCAATCGTTTTCATACTTTAAATTTCCCATAATCTAGACTAAAAACAAAATTAACTATACTTATACATTTCCAGTTAAGCGTAAGTAATAAATATGACCCTAGAGGTTCATTTGCAACGAGATTTCCAAGAAAACAATCATTCACATAAATTAAAACTTTTTGCCTCTGAAAAAGTTCACAAATAGTCCCGCGAGCTTTCTAGACGTCTCTTTGAGCTTTATTAAATACTTACTAATGGAGATATGCAATATCAATATATTTATATTTTATTTATTATTTATTTATAAATATTTAAAGCTTCACGCGGTAAGTAAAGGGAGACTAGTGTCAATGTATTCCGTTTCCCACGTCTAGTTTCCGAGACATAGCATGTTGAGTGGCGGAACTAAACACTGCGCTTAAATATTGTTACCAGAGCGAGGACATGAAAATATTTATGAAAACGAAAGTGCACTCGTCTCGTTTTGGTTGGATATTGTCCTGTTAGGCCAGCGTTGCGAATCGTGACGAGTTTGGCGGGACGTCCCGATTTTTGTCTAAAATTTGACGGCTGGAGGCCGAGACGGCTACTAATACATATGTATATTTATTATACAAAACACTCTCTCAAGACAGTTTACAGTATGTGTTGAAAATAACAGTTTATTGGTTTGGGTTGAAATTTCGCTGTACAAGGTAATTGTCGTTAAGTTAAATGTGTCGTAACATACTCGTAGAGAGACTTTAGTGTGTTTATCTGAAAATGTCTGGAACATATGTACGTACATTTATACTAATATTATTAAAACAGAAGAGTTTGTTTGGCTTAACGTGCTAATCTCAGGAACAATCGATTCAAAATGAAATTTATTTTTGCTAAATTATGTTTGAGTATACAATAACAACCAAGTGTTTGACACTCTGTTTCCCCCTAGTTTTATGACATGGTTTCCAGGGTGGCGAAATTATCGGAGCATTTCACCTTGCACCAGAACAAGAAAATTGAAATAATAACATGATATTAAAATCAAATGTAATCCTTTGTTTCTTTCCACAGAGATTGAGGTTAGTTCGTGAGAGGAAACGAGTGGCGTGGATATTACTACTTCTGGCAGTACTATTTGCGCTGTGCTGGCTTCCATACAACATTCTACAGTTGTTAATCGACGTGAACGCTGTGAAAGTGGACTCGGTGGCTTTAGTACTGCCGTATACGTTGTTATTGGGTGAGCTTACATTTATTTTTTACTGTAATTGCTTGTTATTATTTTTAACTGTAGTTCCTTTTGAGGTCAGTCGTGGTGCAGGGGTAGATAGGGATAGATTGTGAGTTTAATTCCCACATTTAATATTTGCATTTTCTCGCTCTGGTTACGAAGTAAAGCGCGGTGTTGAGTTCCGCCACTCAAAGTGACACTAACGCTAAGCTAGGAGTGTCGTAACACTAAGTTCCCTCTCTATCTCTTTAATATTAGTACCGCGAGTTAGGATTCTACGTCCATTTTATTAGCAAGTCCAAGTGTTGAAAAATACTTATAATATAAATAAAAGATTTTATATTAGAGACCGTTTTGGTACAGCGGAACAATATGAGCCTTGGGTTTGATCCCTATTCAGGGATGCTAGTATTACATAAGGAATTCAACCTTTTATTTATATAAACTTTCCAGGCCACACGAACTCCGCAATCAACCCCATAGTCTACTGCCTGATGACTCGCAACTTCCGCCGCTCTCTCCGCAAGCTGCTCTGCCACGACCCCGGTAACATACACTCTAGTACTCATTTCCATGTAAGTTTACTCGCGAATATAGAATATGTAATGTAATTGTACTAACAATATTACTATAAAGTAATATTATAAAGCAAAAATATTATTATTTATAATTGCTTGTCAAACTTTAATGTTCGAGAACACATTGTCATTGATACTGGAGGAAGCGTACCTTAACAGCATGAGGGGGGATCCTCAAGAGGGCAAGCTTAGAGTGACAGTGGACGAGACGACGAGATATAATATGTAGAAGGTACATATTATATCTCGTGGTCGTATTATAAGGGTTAATATGTGGAGGGCACTAATAGTTAGGCACAGCTTTTGAATATTTAATAAATTTAACATTGACTACTATACAAAACTAGAAAAATATTTCTTCGTAGGTTTTTTTGTAATGGAAACTCAAAATTAACCACATGTTATTTTAAATAACTAATCTAATAAAAATATATTTATTTATTAAAAAAATATCGGTAAATATTCAAAAGCTCCAGCCAAATATGGAAGCGCTAAGACAAAATTTCTCATAAAACCTATGGAATAGAAAAAGCCGAGACTTTTAATAGTTTTATGTATTAATTATATATTTTGACGCTTTCTCACTAAATCATCCTCTTAAGACTGCTAAGTAGTAGTAGTAGTAATGCTAGTTTGTTAACATAAAGTTTAACTTAAGCATATAAATAATAATTTAACTGATCCATTCATAGTTTAACAACGATCATTCAATATTAATCAAACGCTAATTGATATCTGTAAGTGGGGCTAGTGTGCATCAAAGTATTTAAATGAAAGCTTAATTTACTATATACTCTGTATGTAATTTTTCTATGTATTGTGTTATCACAAAAGTAGTTGAATTATAATCATTTAGATAATGTTGGAATATTCACGTACTTATCATAAACACGCGGCGTTGTATTACGCAAGACGCAACGTAACTAACTAAATATGTAAGTATTTTAATACTTGCATATATTTTGTAATTCGAGGTATTTTATAGAAGACCCAAGGTTTTAAATATTTTACTGTAGTCTATGCTCACAAGTAGTTGTTCCTCGTCCTTTACTAAGAAAAAGAAAATTGGTTCAGATTTTTATAAATTAGTATTTTTATTTTAAATGTTTAATTATAATGCTAATATTTTTACAATATTTTATTTCAGATGCAAGGTCTACGACAAAAATCCAACACGTCTAGCGTAAGGACATGCACGACAGTCACTTTCCGTAGTAGTAACCAAAGTCGTAATTCTCCCAGTATCCAATATGGGAAAGTGAACAGAGCCTCTGTCAGAGAACCGGCCTGGAAAGATAGGAAGGCTCAGTTTTTATAAATATTTATTTGTTTTTATACGCATTTATTAGGCTTTATTGAGTTGTTATTTGATTTAAATGTAATATTTACGTATTATTTACATTGTTGGTTATATTTTCTTTATTATTTTGGTTACTTTTTTATAATTTTTTCAAAGTTTAATTTGATTTTGTTTTCACTTGGATCTATCATATTGCTTGAATGTAAGTGATTATAAATAAAAAAATATTTAAGTTAATAAAAAAATACTCATTACATACATATTATGTACATAATTTATTATACTATGAAAATACAAATTTCTGCTAATATATATTATCATATATAATTGAATTGAAAATAATGTCTCAACTATTTAATGGGTATATTAACATATTATTATTTAACAATGTTTATTAATTTTTACAAAAGGTATAAAAATTCGATTATAGCAAGAATTGAAACTGCTTAAGTGCAGGTTATACTCGTATACCTTTACTAATTATGTTTTGCCATCCTTAAAATGAAAATTTGGAAATCACTTTAAAATCAAAATTTTTATACTTGTAAAACAGTGAAGTTTTAAAAACATGATTTTTAAATTAATATTAGAGAATGTGGATTCTAGTCAAATTATGTAAGAACATTAAATTTAAACTTAAATTTTAATAAATTAATAATATATTGTCATTAACTTACTGAAATTAATTGATTATACTATTGAAAAATACAGAACAGAGAGTGTGATGTTGGAGAAGCTTTTAAATGCGATCTGCCGTAGTTGCAGTAGCTTATATCCAAATAACTAACGTAATGCTACCACATATACACGTAACTATTACCGATAAATTGACCATTTAACACAAAAAGAACTGTTCAATTCGAACCAGCAGTTCCTAAGATTAGAGCGTTCAACCAAACAAACTCTTGAGCTTTATAATATGAGAAAATTTGCGCAAAATTAAGATGAATGAGGAGTATATGTTATGTTAGGACAAAAATATTCAATTACATTTAAGCTTAACTTTCTATTAAAAATGTATATACATTGGTATAAAAAATACAACGAAATTACGTATTTATTTGTATAATAAGATTATTAAGAGCTTTTTTAGATATAGAAATGATATAAACAAAATTTATATACAGATATACTTGGGTGCTTTTAGGGTTCCGTATCCAAAGGGCAAAATAGGATCCTATTGCTAAAATTTTTTGCTTATCACCACGCTGTATTTCACGACACAGATGTATTTCTGAAGCTACAAACAAATATTATAAAAACAAAATAAATAAATATTTAAGAGGGCTAAGTCTTTTTTGCTGTTTTTATAGACAATGGTACAGAACCCTATGAACTCGAATCCGAATCATCGTGACTAGGCGAGTTTTTGTGTAATAAGAATAGCTTTTTCCTAACATTAACATTATAGTTGAATTTTAAACTGTTTTCTTATTACATAAAATTTGTTAAAGCCCCCAACATGATATATTTTCATTTCCTGCCTCTAGATAAAGATCGGCGTTGAATTCCACCACGATGAAATGTGTAGTGCTTGGTGCTTACTTGTAGGATAGTGAAGTCTCGATACTTATGTTATTTCGGCCTACTGGCCGGTGGGGTATAGGGTGAAGTAAAATGAAAAAAGAAATTGAACACAGTCTTTTTCTTCTACACTTAAAAGGGTAGGCAAAGGAAACATGTTAAGATGCTCCTATTGCATTAAGACACTTCTGTTTCCCACTTTACGATTTTTTTAGGTATTGCGTGTTAAATATAATAAGTAATAAGAGTAATATATCTAAATAAATATTTTTTTATTTATTTATTTGTTTTTCATATCTAGATTACTTCTATTTATTTCTTAATTGTGTAATATGCTTAGCTTGTAAATTAGTAATTATATTGTGATTAAAAATTGTGTAAATAAAGCAAATTATTATTCCTTAGATCTATTGTTTCTTTTCATACCTTTTTCTTGGACTATGGACGGATTGGAATGTATTTCTCTTTATAAGAACAGGGTATACCTACATAGTCTTTTGTATGAAAATATAAAACCTACTAATGTTGCAAAAAAATATATAAATAGATCAAGTTAATAGCCATTTTATTCAATTTTATATATAATATTTTTGGTTTTAATATTAAAGTATAATTATAGGTTTTAAAATAACAATAAGTACATCTATATTTACAGCCCATGGAATAGTCAAATGATAATTATTTTTTTTAAATAATATTACACACCGGATACTATTATAAGTGTCCTCTTTGTAGGAACAAGTGAAATATTTCTAGCGAGGTCGAATCAGAAAAGTTTTTTTCATTAATCCAAAGATGGCGTTCTTTTCTACTGTAAGCTAAAGAAATGATAAATAATCTAAAAGAAACTAATTTCTAACTCAATTCACGTTACTATAAGTAATTGTCTTTTTTATATTTCCATCTATTTTACGCTATTATCTTGTATTCAAAAAGAAATTATTATTTAATAAGATAACTATTTTTGTAGAAAGATTTATTACTTTTATTCCGTAAAAAAAGAAGTTTCAAAGTTTTCCTCAATATCAAAGCAAACATACGTGTTGAGACACAAGGTTCCGTCTAACCGGATATTTTCATTCGTTATTTCCGTTACCCATTTCCGCTTCACTTTTGATTTCCATTTCCTCTCTATTTTCAAGACATTCTGTTTTAAATTGCAACACTCACTCAGGGTTTGGTTACCAGAGATTAAATTTTACTTCCAGAAGGTTATTGCTGTTAGTCATACTGGCTTTTATAGCGACATTGGCTGGGTAGGGAGAGGGGACTCTGTGCCTGAGAAATCGCAAGTTCAACATGGCTGCTTGAGGAGATGTCATCGGCGATTGTCTTCGAGGAACGAAGGGAACGAATTATGCAAATTGTAATTACGTAATTTGAAGGTTACCTCTTATTAACTTTAAAAAGGAACATTATGTATTTAAAAAAAATACCCTAATTATACTATGTTAAGAGACTTGGACTTTGAAACAAAGTTCATAGATAATTAATTAAAAAGAGGAGACTGTCACGACAAAGATGTGATTGTAAACGCGATGGTTTGTTTGGTGTGATTCCCAAACCCACGTTTGGGAATTCCCACTTAGGGAAATTAAATACTTTATATTTTCATTTCTTCATTCTGTTGTCGAGGCAAAAGTGCGGCGTTAAGTTTCGCGACTCAACAAGCAATGCCATAACTTTACAAACTCTCCCTAAGGCAGTGTGAGGCTAAAAGACATTGATTTCCTAAATCAACTATCTACTTTCATATATAATCTGATCAAACGTAAGGAGTCTGTGTAAACTAATCAACACACGTGCCCTTTATTTCGTAACGAAATTGGACGTCGTCGTTCGTCTAAAACACTTTTGTATCTTAACATAAGGACGTGTTCATATACTCACACATTGTTTTAAATTTGGATTAGTGAGAGAAAATCTAATGTAATGAACGGAGACTAGGGAACTAAGACTATAATATTTATTTATTTTTATTTATTTTAACTACAACAACTGCCATGCAAACAAAATAACATATTATAGTCTCCGTTCTTAATTTTTTTTTAGTAGTAGAACTCAAGAAGACTTATAAGAACGAGATGAAAACAGTTATAATTTGATCGTGTGGAGAACGAACCTACAACTATCGCGTGTACAGTTAGACATTTTCTACGTAAGCCACGAATTAATTTAATTTTTTTTGGTCAATTTCATTAATTTTCAACATTAGTTTTTTAACATAGTTATTGTGAATTAATTAGAGAGGGATGTAAAGTTTAAATTAATTTTTCCTATTTTACCACACGTGTAGGTTGAATGCTTGAAATATAGTATATTTTCTATGTTACTTTTATTAAGATAATATTTAAACGTCTTTATTTCACAAAAGCGTGTTTCTAATATTATTAATATCGTGGAGCTCTAGTTATATGACTATTCGGAAAGCTTGTGGGTTTTTAATAAATCTAAGAAATGTTTTACTTTGCCACTCTATGTCTTTAAGACACTCCGTTCTCCGCCTTGCATTAATATTTCCCACACGGCACTTGATGTGACTGGACTCTACGTCGCACATTCCCCTAAAGGACTGGGGGTCAATTTAACAGCCATCGCGTTTCCTGTCAGATATTGCCACTAGACTCGTAGACGCACAGCAAAATCAAAAAAAGTGAAGTTGAATAAATATATTTTTACTTGCATTGAGAATACACCCTTAATATGACATCATTTGAGTAGAATTAGTGTAGCCTTGCGTCTTATATGAGCAATAAAACGTACTATATAAAATAACAACGGTATTTACTGAAGCTTTTTATAGATATGTATATGAATGTGTATCACAATATAAATTTTATATTTCTTTATCTTTTGTATTTATCTCGCATACGGCAGATAGATACTAGATGCTGATCTGAGAATGAAACATTAGAGAAGAGAGATCGTAGTGTTTTATCATTTTTTTCTCGTTCACTTTCTAAAATATAAAAGGATTTGTGATATGTACATACTAGATAATACACAAATTTCAACCGGAAATGTTATTCCCATATATTTGGAAATTTTCTTTTGACATTAACGCAAGTTGAATGTGGTGTATTCAGTCCAACGTGTATTATGTTTACAGTTAAAGTTCAAATGAGCTCTTGGTATAAATTTTGAACTTACAACCTTTAAAGTTCATTGAAATGTCCGAGCTCTGTAATAATGTGGTACTAAATAATATATTTATATATCTCCCTCCCATATTATATTTATATACCCCTCATAATAATGCCAATGACCTAACTCAAAAACAAAGGAATTTCTAAAAATATCCGTAGTATCCTAGAAATAAAGAGACAGTATTTAAAAAAAATCTGTGTATATGTGGAGAACGAGGCTATGTATAAAATAAAGTAGCTATTTCGTATTTCATTTCACGAAATACCTACGAGTACATATATCCCACACGTACAAATGGACGAGCAACTCAATGACCAAATATTTTGTAAGAGACATTGAGAGATATTGATTGATACGAAATGCCTCGAAATTTGTCAGATGTTTTTTATCTACTTTATTTATTCGGCTTAGAAAAATAGGCAAAATAAACTAATGTCAAGACATTACGTTCTACACATCTGGGGGATTCAACGATGCGCTCTGTTCCAAAGATATTATATAATTACCTTAATTAATAATAAAATGTACGTAACATAATAAGTGTAATCAATAAATATGTTAAGGAACATTAACGTCCTCAATACATTGAAGATTACAGAATAAATTAAAATCCACTCAGCGTTCAATAGCTCTTCTAAACGCTTGGGAATGGACTTCTCTGACCTTGTCGATGTAATCAACATCGGGAAAAATTCTATATTTTACATTAAAATGTCACCTTCTATATTCTTTAATGTATATTTAACTGCTTTAGGTTTTATCCCGCATTTTCATTTGTTTTAGTTGCTTGATATTTGCAAACCGTTCGTGAATACCCTCCTACTGAAATTTAGTTGATTAACTTTAAACTGAATTACGATGTTTTATTGTAGTCTGTTAAACAGAATTCACTTTGTTTGTATTGAAAGGCAATAATAAACTTACTTATAATAAAAAATCTGCTGCTAAGGCGGTTTTTTGTTTGCAGTAGGCAGAAGGAACCCTAAGCACCTAGTGTTAACACACTACATTCCTGTCAACACACTCCTGCTCCCCATTTTCTCGGAATTAGGTAAAACTCAATGGCGCGTATTAGTAACGGTATGAAGAAATAAAAATATTATGTATTTATTCTCATAATAAATCAAAAAACGAGAATCGACACCACAACCTATCCTTTACAGTCACAAGCTGTACCAATTTTATATAGTTACTTGAGAAATCAATTCATTTAATACTAGTGTATTGAGTTTTCAAATAAATTAAATAACTATTTGTGTAAAAAATAGTAAAAGGAATAAATAAATATCCTTGAGCGTTTTCACGGAAGCCATTTAAAAACAAATTTGTGACTAAATATGCTTTTTGCATACAAAATGACGCTCTCGTTTCGCTTTGAAGCTTAAAGCGAGATACACAACTTTTGTAGTACTTTTTAATGATATTTAGAAAATAATTTTCTCTTCTAAGTAATTAACATTTTTTTTATTTTGACTTACATTACCTGCTTTATGCTGCATATAAAATCCAGCAATGATATAAATTCGAAACTCAACGAAGGCTTATTAGGGAATCTTCAACGGTAAGGGTATTAGGAGCGTGTGATGGCTCTTAAAAAAAAACGTGACCCATATACAATTATACATTACCAAATTAATGATTTTATAAATGATAACACGCCTTGGGAATGAAATGCTCGCTACAATCTATTTCAAACAATTATTAAATATGTATTTTTGAAATTTTTAAAAAATAAGTCCCGCTGAGTTTCTTGCGCCGGTTCTTCTCAGGTCTGAGGCACTAACTTTTGCGAACTGATGGTAAATTACTTGACGTTGAAAAAATTAAGCTTGTAACTTTTTATTTTAAATAGAAATATTTGAATTTGTATTTGAATTTATTTCAAGCGGGCGTAGCCCCGCACGGGCCCACTAGTTATAAATAGTAATATAATAAAAGTGTCTAAAGAGAATAAATTCGGGCAAATTAGTTATTTAACTTCCAAATACAGAAACTTGAATTGAAATATAATTTTGTTTCTTATCTGTTGTTAGTATAGCGGTTTTAATATTAGTAATTTTGTATAAGTTCCGTAGCTCCATGCTTTACTGCATTGCGTGTTGAGTGGCGGAACTCAACGCTGTGCTTTTCCTCGTTACCATAGCAAAAGAACGAAATTATTTCATTTCTTCGAATGAGAATCGAACCTATAACCTCGTTTATGCACGCTTGTGCTTCTGTGATGTTTTAAAGTTGTCAACAACTAGACTTTGTAAGTTAAGAAAGTTAGTTAAATTTGTCGCTTGTACTTAATTTGTAACTTAATTTGGCGCCGGCTTCCTTTTAGCGAACTGAAAAGAAAAAATTAAAGAAAATTATTTTTTAAATATGTCGTTCGATAATGTTTCGTTATTGATGTTTACTTTGGACGTAAATAAGTTTCTTGATTACTTGATTATTGGCAAACAATCTAGTTATTTATTATTATATTATTATTCCTACTCGAAAGAATGAATTAGTTTTTTCGCTCTGATAACGAGGCACTGCGTTGACTTCCGCCACTTTATACATAATGCTTTAAGAATTCAACAGAAAGTGGAGAACGGAAGTGTCTGAATGGGGAAGGGAGTATCTTATCACTACGTTCTTAGGTTCCATTTACCTATCCTACTAAGTAGGGGTACAACATGAAGCTAAAAAAAAAGAAAAGAAATTGTAGCACAGTGAAACAGCGGCAATGCGCAGGGCCTAAGGTATTTAGAGAGAACCAAGTATAAATACATTGCTCTCTCAACTTCCCGTCCAAATTAGAAATTGCGCATTAAGTAATTAAACTTAGTTTTACCAGAGGGGGGAAATGAGCATAACTGTGGCCGACCTAAACTTGAGCTTCGGAGGTACTGTGTGTTGAGTTGCGAAACTCAACGCCGCCCTTTGCCTTGTTACCAGAGTGAGGAACCTTAGTGGGGACCGAACCCACAACCACAACGTTAGTAGTCACATTGCCTCCCACGTGATAAACTAGCGGACCCGGACGCGGCTACGCCTGCTTTAAATATAAGAATATAATTTCTATAAAAATATAATTTCAATCTAGATGAAATGCTAAAAGTGACTATTATGTTTATTTTCATAAGGATGAATATCAAAATGACGCGGTAACGAACGCGGTCGCGTAGCGACGACGGTTGTGATTAACATGATAAAGATAGAAAGATAAAGATATTAGTATATATGTGTAATGTAATGTTATATAGCCTATAGCACTTCTGAAGAATGCAGCTTTCATACAAAACAAAAACAATGTAAATTGGACTAGTAGATCCAGAGATCTTGGCGTTCAAACAAACAAACAAACAAACAAACAAACAAACAAACTCTTCCGCTTTGTTATATTAGTATAGATGTGTATTTTCATTGTGAAAATGGGCCCCAAAATATTGACATATCCCCGACAACTACAATACACAGGTGTTCGGTTTTGCTTTGTCCATCAGTCACTTAGAATATTGTAGAACAGTTTTTCAGTTTCACGTTGAATTGTACAGGACAGGTAGTTAGTTAACTTCGCTCATAATTTAATCAGTTAATGGACATTGACACCACAACCACGTTCCAGTCGTGTATCATTCAATATTCTTTACTAATATGCTAATGTCATATCAAATTTCAATTTCCACGTTAGCGGAGTCTCATTCGGTATAATAAAAATATTAATTCTATATAATATGTTAATATAATATGTACATATAATATAACGAGATTGAAATACATATTTATAACTAATATGATTTGAGCTCATGGTGGCGTTGGGGGCAAGTGTACCACGGTTGAGGGTTCGATTTCGATCCCACGCGGGGCCGCTCCACACGAAACGCCTCAAGTGGGAAGCGAAAGTGTCTAAAAGTCTTACTAGGTTCCCAGTTTCGATTTGAGTACCGTTCCTTGTGGGGGATATAGAGTGCTTCAAAATATTTTTTATATTAATCAAAAAGAATGTGGTGTTATAGCACTTTCACTCTCTTCCACTTCACCAAACAAAGTAAAAGTAAAGTATATATATAATATAAGATATTTCTCCAAGTAGGAATCAAACCCACAGCCATCGCGCTAACAGTATCAGTACGCTTAGTATGCTGACTAAATAGAAATTAATATGACATTAGTTCGTAACGCGTATAACGTGTTTTGTTGAAAGCTTAATGACCAGAGCTACGCTGACCACGCAATTCAATTTCATTCAAAATAGAGGTATAAATAATACGTTAGACGCCAGTCGTGGCGCAGGGGCACAGAGTGTGACTGTAAAACCGACTGGTTGTGGGTTCGATCGGGGCTCGAGGAGATGAAATATTTATTTAAATTTATATTTCCATTTCTCTGGTGTCGATGCAAAAGCGAGGCGTCGAGTACTCTTCACTCAACACACAATGCCTCCAAAACTCGGCGGAAAGTGGGGAACGGAGTGTCTTACCACTAAGTTCCCTGACTATGAGTATGATACAGCGTGAACTTGATTTGGTTAATGTTTGGTGTGGAAAAGGTGGTGAAAAGTAAGGAATGACAGATACTAGGACCCGCCACCTGCTGTGCACAACGAAACACACTTTTGACCAGTAAGAGCTTCGCTTCGCTCACCTCAATAATATTCCCGGCGGAATTCAATGCCACGTTTTGCCGGGAAAAGATTTATTATTTTTTTTAGCTTCATCCTGTACCCGTACATAGAGAAAAACTGGAACTTTGAATTTATGATACCCCGTTTCTCACTAAGACATTTCCCTTTCTCATTAAGAAAAATCATTTTAAATATTACTAATCGTTCACCCGATTATTAGAAAGATATCACTCAAAAACATTGCGTGTGCAGCGAGATACCCAAATCCCCACAATTGTAAAACAAAATGCTTTAAAAATAAACATAATATCCAGGAAACACACAATTCATGTGATGAATGGATGACGGTGATGAAATACGCTAATTTATTTTCATTGGTTTTGTAAAAATAACGATTGTTCTCAAGGTCCTTACTGTTGTATGGATATCGTGTCGGTGTTTCAGAACAGCGGCAGTTAGTTTACATCTATTTTTAGGTCCCAAATAAGATTCTTATTTGTATTTTTTTCCTTTCTTCTCTCAGTTTAAATTTCATAGTAAGTTATATGTCGTAGGTTTAAAACGAAAGTGGCATAATTCGTTGTCAGAAATGATTAGAGTACGGGACAAACATAAAATCATACACTGTAAACATATGAGTGTTAAGACACTAAGTTCCCTGCTTTTTATCCAACACTTTGTTTATCAATAATGAGACAATTGCCTCTAAACCAGAGAAAAGAAATGAAAATATTAAATATTTCATTTCCGAGTGGGAATCGAATCCACAACCTGTCATGTTTGTCACACGCTTGTCCCCATGCGCCATCACTGGCATTAACTACTATATTTTACTTTTCGTTGTTGAACAATTTATTGAACAATTGGCAAATTAAAGTTTATTATGATTATTTCTTCAGTTATTAAACTATATTCTTTTGAACAGAAATAATAAAATTTTATACAATAAAGTGATAAATAGTTCCAGCGTTGATTTCCGCCACTCAACACATAATGCGACGTGACAACCCCTTTGCCTACCCTGTTTTGTGTAGGAAGTAAAAATCTAATAAAAGTTAATCAAATTCACTTTTTATTATTTAGATAGTTATATAGTCAACAAAGCTAGACGAATATCGTTTTTATAACAAATCTATCCAAGATATTTGTAATTAAATATTTTTTACGCTTTATGTAAATTTTAATAAAATATTACTATGAAACAATATCTTTTTGTACTAGTATATAATAATTATTAGTAAATCTTATATACTAGTACAAAAAGATTAGAAGGTAGATACCTTGCCTTAGTTCTAGCCTTATTCAAAACTCCTTCTCTTTCCATCACAGATTCATTCAGTTTTCAGTCGACCTTACTGAATGAAGCACGTTGTGACGAGGCTTACGTGTTGTCGATACGTAATATTGTAAAAAGTTCCGAAAAATGTTTGTAAATTCCTAAAGTAGCAACTTTTCCGGAAAATATTTAATAAAATTGTGATTTTTTTTGGAAAATAAAGCGATTTTGGTTTTTATTTTGAAGTTAAGTTATGAATTTTCATTTAAAAATGCAACAATTTACATGAAAGTCAATAGTAAATATGACGAATGTGACACAGTATCCAAATAGTGTGGATGAGTTCATTGGCGTTGATCTCGGTAGTGTAAACCTTAGCGGTACGTTGCAGTTCGGGTCCGAGTTAGACATATTATTTCAGCCGGAAAGTGTGTTGATTTCTTTGTACGTGCCAGTGATTTTGGTGTCGTTGGTGACAAATATTTTACTGATCGTAGTGGCTGTAAAGTGTAATTATACTAAAAAGTAAGTCAATTAGTGTTCTAGCATTATTTTTTGTAGAGAGAAACTAGCGTAAGGTCCCGTTTTGTTTCCAGTTTTCACCCCCACTTGGAAAATCGGAAAATATAGAATCCCTACTCGGGGGAACTTTTCGGGGGTTTCGCTGTTAAGTTAAAAAGTGAAAAAGTGCACTTGAGATTCAGCTCTCAATATACAATATTTCAAATTGAGGCAGAATGTGGAGAACGGGCTGTTTTCCCACTTCACTGTGTGTCATGTCATATGCAATATACTGCGTGAATATCTATATTATTAAATATATAAACCGATACAGGCAGTAGAAGCGATCATTTCTGACTCATATAGATTTTAGATATTTTTTTTAATGTTGACCATTTGAACCATTCGAAAACAATATAATTTCAGAATTATATACTTTCGTATTTTAGTAATATTATTATCATCACAATATTGGATATCCATTAAAGACAATAACATTGAAAAATACATTTTAGCTTAAATAAAAAACTTATTTCCTAGCAATATGCGGTAATGTGCAATACTTTATATTGACATTACTTTTTATTTATGAATCGATATAAATAAAACTATCACTAAATGTAATGTAAACTGCATTTGAATTGGTTAAGCGAAACCAAAATCACAGAAAAACAGACAAAAAAATTCGATGTTTTGGGTTATATCACAGTGATAAAGACCAAAATGATATATTTTCTTTATTTACTTACTTACTTTACTTACATTTTAGCAAAGTACATAAATATAAATGTAATAGATGAAACGGTTCCTTAAGCCGACCCTATCGTACTTATCTGCATTTAAGTCGAAATTTCATACACAGATGACCTTCCCAACAAAAAGCCTTATGATTTTCTTACCCTAGAACCCCTTGTAAAATTTCATCAGCTCTATACATTTATGTTTGTTATGAGTAGAAATATATTTATATAAGCCAATCTGTTTAAGCCCAAAGAGAGATCACCAGGGTAGGCAGTGCTATGTCAAAGCTATACCAAATGTGAATTGGATCTGTTTGTTACATAAATGGGAATCAAACTTGTATCCCCTAAGATACAGTACAAACGGGACCAGGGCGAGCACAGTAATTTAATATGAGAAGGCAATCTCGTCTAATCATATAGCAATTTATGATTTTACACAAGCGTGTGACAAATATTTCAAAGAGAAAAAATAAATTGGCGGTATACTTAAGTAGTTGTTTTCTGTACTGAAATAAAATAAATTTTTCGCTTTACTCTTGAATATCATGAGGAACGAAAATATCCTACTAATATTATGAAAGTGTAAGTTTGTAAAGATTGATGTTTGTTCTACTTTTCGCAAAAACTACTGAACGGATTTGCAAGAAATTTTACTGGCATATAGCATACACATCGGAATAACAAATAGTCAATATAACATACAAAAACTTTAAGCGACCCGTCGTGGCGCAGTAGCACAAACGTGCGTCTGTCAACACGACAAGGTTGTGAGTTCAATTTCCACTTGGGGAAATGAAATATTTTTATTTTCTCGTACTGGCTTCATAGAAAATGAAGCCAGTAGGTGGCAACCTGCAAGTTGAAATATCATTAAATATGTATTCCAATTAGTAACTTACTACTACCACATAGGTAATTTCAGTACTTTTCAACTGCACTACAATGACAACATTTTGTAATAAATGTTTATTTTTGTTCCTGCCAATTCATCTCGGTGCCATTTTTTTTCTAGATTTTGTTATTGAGTGCCAAAATTCACAAATGTAGTGTCATGGCTGACTTAATGAGGCATGAAAATGTATGGAATAAAATGCTCTTATTATTATATATGTATGTTTATCTACTAACTAGTACATGCGGCCTCGCCATCATTACCAGATGGATTTTTCTAAGAATGATTTATGACATAAGGCATGTTTTGAGGTGCGTTAAGTTCTCGATAAATAAATTATCCAAAGTAAAAAGAATTTTCCATTTAAAACCGGTAGTTTCTAAGAATTGCTCGTTCAACCAAAAAACACTTCAGCATAATAAGTATTTTTTAAATTACATACAATTATTAGCTATTCTGTGTGAAATTCCAATTATCTTAATTCCACATGTTTTATATTTTAAATATTCGTGGAGAAGGAAATTAACTTCTATCAACAACGAAAGTTACACGGCTGAGCAAAATTAGTAATCCGCCATTTTGTTACGGCTACTACGGCCAATACAGTCGTAATCTAAATGTCAAGTTAATCTCGTACGGAAATCAATCGTAATGGAGGGTCAAATTGAGTTTGCAACATTTCACATACACTAACACTCTAAGACGACGTCAAATAAAGTCATGTAAAAACATGATTACAATAGTACATCCTAGTACCTAGGTACTGTTGGAAGTAAGTAAAAGGTCTTTTGTTCAATCGGGGCAAGTGTACTATAGCACGGTTAGCTGTAGCGCCGTATGTGAACATTGAAAAACTGTGAGACGTAGTATACCCTACATACTCCTAACTATACGCCTTTTATACTAGAATTCCCAATTCAGGAAGAATGTTTTGCAATCGGGTCTTTTGTGGGTGGGTTGCAGTGCTTTTCTGTATTTAATTAGATTTAAGTTTACTTTTAAAGATTTTTTTATAGATAAATACAGTAGGAAATGGGGAACGTAGTTTCTAAGAATAGGTTTCCTCTGCCTATTTGGGGTAAACAGAGTGTAGTGTAGTGTAGGAAGGTAAGATATTACTTTCTTATTTGTACATATGATGTAGATAGACGATATTAACCTAAAAATCTCGAAATGTATTGTAAATATAGAATTTTTTAAATGCGGTTATAAAATGTATGAAAAAAATAATGATTTATGAAATAATCTCTAAATGATCATTTTTCACATCCTACAGTATCTATTAATAGAGACATGCGACATTTTGTCTCATCATAGTGGGATAATGCAAATCATTTAAAGATAATCACTCTCATGAGTTGAAATTGAACCTACGACCATTGTGTTCCGCGTGAGTCATGAGAGCTATATCACTTAAAGGAATATAATATATTTAATTTTACTCATGGCAGAATGCCCAACAGATGCTACCGTCTTTTGTAAATCAGAAAATACCTACTATACAGTAAAAATATTATTGAGCAGGCATTGTTTTGACATTTGTTATCTATATATATAAATGTAGAAATGAAATAATGTACTTAGTAAGAGTACTTTATCACAATGATTATAGTTTTAAATCCTTTTCGTATAGCAGAGTGGGCAGAAATGTCAATAGACAGACCAATAGATTATAGTAAAAGTTTTATTTCAATTATTTAGAAGTTTCCGTGGTACGCCACTCAAAACGTATTGTCGCTTAACTTCGATGGGAAATGGGGAACGGAATGGTTTAGCACTAGACCCCATCTACCTACGAAATACATACCACACCTGCTATATGAAAGAAAGATTGAAAATATATAACAGATTTTTGAAATTTCCCCAACAAGATTTATTAAAGAACTAAGGTTTCTATGAAAGCTCTTTTCAACGATCGTTTTACTGAATTTTTTCACGTGGTTTACAGAAGCATGTATCTACAAAAAGGATATTCATTTTTAAAATGACTTTCCGAAAAGAATTCGCCGAAATATTTTTTAAATAACGTATTCGTTCACTTTTAAACTTTACGTGAAATTTAAAATGTGCATAAATTGAATAAAGTATTAACTCTGGGAGACAATGCATGGCGTTGATTGGTGCAACATGAATGTTCCGAAAATTGGCCAGAATTTTATCTCTTACCTCAGTGTCTTAACACTACGCCCTTTGCCTACTCTACGGATATAAGCTTGAAGTAGTTTTTTTTTTGGGTTCCGTATCTTTTAATGAAAAAAGGAACCGTTATAGGATGACTTTGTTGTTTGTGTCTGTCTGTCAAGACATTTTATCTGAAGAACGCTTGGAGATCGAGATGAAATTCAAACCATATATTCAGATCTACGGTCTCATGATTGCCTGATAAAAAAAATGGCCATTTATATCGCATAAACCTAAAGTTATTCAAGATGCAACATTTCTAAAAGGCAGTTGGTGTATGTGTGTTAACTCTGGAATTTGTTTAACTATACCAGAGAAATTATTATATTTTAAGTTCATAAACATTTCCATTTCGGAAATGAACCCGTAACCGTCGCATATTCAGATATATTATAAAGGTAACCAATATTTCACCTACCTTTCTCAACTACCTAGCACCATTAAGATCTCAATCGGCCTCAATATCTTTCAAAATATAAAAAAAATAACGAAGCATGATTAAAGCTAAATGAAACAATAGAATACATTTATATATCTATGTATGACATGATTACAACAATCTACCTTGGTTTTGTATTGAAGTAGTTTTATCTATGTTTCTGTTTGTTTAGCTTGTTAATAAATATCCCAACCAAGAAATTTTCAACTTCAAAATAAATCAATCAAAATCGTTCTTTACTCCATTTACAAAAGAATTTCCAGAAGCCAAGTTCTGTGTTGAAGACAATTTTTTACATATAGGCACAAGATTACATATTTATGATGCACAAGATACATTTGATGATTACATTTGCAAGATAATGTGCTTTTTGCTTATACTGGACTGATATCACTAGGTTGATTTTTGTTTTAATTTCATATTTTGTCTTAATGGTTTCAGCGAACCAACAGATCAAAAAAATAATTCACTTTTTATGTAATTTATATACCGCAAAAGATATGGTACAGAATATGAGTATCATATCTTTTGCGGTTATTCTTGACTACATTTCAAATAACGTCTTGTAATACAGTCACAAAAATGACTAATCTTAATATATCATCAACCGTTTGATGTAAATTAATGAAAGTTTTTATTAAATATGCTAAGTTTCACAAAATTAAATATTATAGCTTAAATATTATGAAAGACCCTCAAACAAAATGATCGGTGTTACATGTTGTCATTTGTAGTTTTTTTTAATTTAGCTAGATAAGCTTTCGCATATTAATTATATCGTCAGTTCATATTATATTGAAGCTAAAATATGATGAAGATCGAAATGATAATTCTAAGTAATTATAAATTGTAACAAGCATATAAGAATTTCGACGTAGCTCGATGAGAACGTATGACTTAGTGAGAGCTTAGACAGAGCTTGGACAATTTAAAAGGCGTGGGTTCAAATTTTTACATGTTTTTCTAAAAAGTTTCATGAAGATCATCAATTTTTAATGGTAAATACATTAACGAAATATGTATATTTAAAAAATATATAACCATTTATTTATATTTACTCTAAATTTAAATATTAGGATGTATAAAGACAAGAATAAAGCCTGCGGGAGCCGGGACTCGAGCACCATCCTTATAGGTCCTGAGCCTGCCGTTAAGTCGGAGAAGTTCAGGTACCTTGAATCCGTTATGCACGAGTCTCGAGGCATCGATCACGATGTCCAAGGGCGGATAAGCGCTGCCTGGGCCAAATGGCGGGAGGTCACTGGTGTGGTCTGCGACCGCAGAATACCGCCCAAGCTCAAGGGGCTGATATGATGATGTCCTCCCAGACGTATCCGTCGACGGCGACACACTGTTATATTTCGACTAATTTATATTTCGACGTTCGTGAGCGCGAATGTGACTTGCAAAGCCAAATTTATTTTTAAAGACTCGGTCACAGATAGCGCAGTGAAGCTGCCCATTATCATTATAAGTGTAGTTATAGGAGGGCTTGGGTCGAGTTTTCAGAAGCTGGCGTTTGGCATCAAGATGTTCGATGCGAGCGCGCTCAAAATTAATAATACCCGTTTTGACAGCATTTCGCCACTCCGGTCTCCGAGTAGCAAGCTCCTCCCAAGAATCGCAAGATATTCCACAGGATGTTAGGTGGCGCTTCAGAACATCCTTGTAGCGTAGAAATTGTCCTCCGGTTTTGCGCTTTCCTGAGCTAAGCTCTGAATAAAAGACTGACTTTGGCAACCTTGAGGAGTCCATACGCACAAGGTGTCCAGACCAGCGTAGTTGACACTTCGTTAGCAGACTCTCCATACCGGCAATTTTCGTCCGACGAAGAACTTCAGAGTTAGAGACACGATCCTGCCATTTCAAACGAAGGATGGTGCGAAGACACTTCATGTGAAAGACGTCAAGACGCCTGATGTCACTCTTGTACAGACACCAGGTTTCCGAGGCATACAGAAGCAGAGGTATTATGATTGCTCTATAGACGGCAAGTTTTGTGTGAAGTTTTAGGTCGTGAGACTTCCATACTCTTTGGTTCAGTTTACCAAAAGCAGCAGCGGCTTTGGCGATTCGCGCAGATATATCAGACTCGAGACGATTGTCGTTACGAACTAGACTCCCTAAATACCGGAAGGTATTGACTTCGACTAGTTTTTTCCCACCCAAGTAGAGAGCAGTGTCACTAGCAGATTTTCCCCTTACAGGCTGTTTCAGAATCTGAGTTTTTGACGCGCTGATTACAAGGCCGAATTTTCGACAGGAGTCGTCTAGGTTGTCGACGTATCTTTGCAGATTCTCCATACTGTCAGCCATAAGGCAAACATCGTCTGCATAAAGAATTTCCAGTACAGATGTCCGCTGGATTTTATATTTTGCTCTGAAACGGGTAAGGTCAAGTACATTCTTGTCCATACGAACATTTAGCGAAACACCATCATTGCAGTTCCTAAGGGCATCCTTCATAACCGCAGCAAAGTATATAACAAATAAGGTTGGAGCCATTACACAGCCTTGTTTCACTCCGCTTGTTACATTAAACTGTTCTGTAAAGTCGTTTCCGTGGCGTACGCGGGCCATCATGCCTTCATGAAATTGACGCACTAAATTTACGAACTTCACAGGACAGCCATATTTCTCGAGTACTATCCAGAGGGCAGATCTTGGTACGCGATCAAAGGCCTTTTCCAGGTCCACAAAACACATGTAGAGGTCACGGTGTTGCT
Source organism: Heliconius melpomene rosina (assembly GCF_056956725.1). Taxonomy (NCBI): domain Eukaryota; kingdom Metazoa; phylum Arthropoda; class Insecta; order Lepidoptera; family Nymphalidae; genus Heliconius; species Heliconius melpomene. The sequence goes on along the minus strand of NC_140401.1, from coordinate 543,058 downwards.
CAAGGCTTTTTTCTTGTAATTGTTTGACAACAAAGATGGCATCAACCGTCCCTCGATTTGGCCTGAAACCATACTGGGTGTCGGGAAGGAAGTTTTCAGCTAGCGTACACAGGCGCTTGTTGATGATATGCGCCAGGATCTTGCCAGCCACTGAAAGCAAAGCGATTCCTCTAAATGAGCTGCAATCTGAGAGGTCCCCTTTGCCTTTGTAAAGCTTAACAATAGTAGCATCCTTCCAGTTTTGTGGAACAAGCTCATCAGCCCAAATTTGTTGAATTAGGGCAAACAGTCTAGATTTAATGTTTGGTCCTCCGTATTTGAAAACTTCTGAAGGAAGACTATCTGCACCTGGTGACTTGCTGTCTTTCAAACCATCTATAGCGGAAACAAATTCTGCAAGCGACGGTGGCTCATCCAACTCAGACGCGACAGGCAGGTTTTCAAGGGCATCGATATATTGTAGATCCACTCCTTGACTACCGGGATTGAGCACTTCATCAAAATGCTCAGCCCAACGAAGGAGGACTTCTGCGGGATCAGTCAGCCTCTTGGTCTTATCTCGCGAGTATACTGGGGCTGTCTTCCTAGTCCGAGGTCCAAAAACGCTCTTAAGTCCCTCGAAGAATTTAGCAGTATGGTTGGTATCTGCCAGCCACTGTAATTCCTCGGATTTTCTGATCCACCAGTTATCTTTTAATTGGCGCACTTTTATTTTAAGTTCCTGCTGCATGGATTTTCGTTGTCCAGAGTCAACAGTGCTTCTCAAAGTAGTTCTGAAGTTCTCAACAAGTTTTAGTATCTCTTCATTAGAATTATCGAACCAATCTTGGTGTTTCTTCTGCAATTTACCAATAACTCTTTGTGATACTTCATGTAGGGTCTCCGCGTACAAACGCCATTTGACATCAATGGTTGAGTCACCATCAGCACTGGACATAGCATAATCAAATTCTGCGTCAAGGAGGAGCCGAGTTTCCTCGTCGTTTATTAACTTTGTAAAAGCTAGTTTCGCTGGAGTTTTATGTTCTGCTCTGCGCGGAGGCTTGTAGTTAAGCCCCATTTTGGATCGAATGAGACGGTGATCTGTCCAACCCTGGGCACCACGCATCGCTCTTGTGATAAGTACATCCTTCAGGTCACGCCTTCGAACTATGATGTAGTCAAGAAGATGCCAATGGCCAGAGCGCGGATGCATCCAAGATGTTTTGTATTTAACAGGTAGCCTGAAGAACGTATTTGTGATACTAAGCTCAAATTCCGCACATAGAGTCAATAATGCAGTACCATTGGTGTTGCACTTTCCGATACCGTGCTTGCCCAGTACGTTTCTCCAAGCTATGTGATCCGTCCCAACACGCGCGTTGAAATCTCCGAGAAGAACAATCTTATCCTGCTGTGGTAGGTTGAACAGAACTGTACGAAGGTCTCCATAAAATTTGAACTTATCTTCATCTGATGAGGTCAAGGTAGGAGCGTAAATGCTAATGAAATGCAGGTAGTTACCAGGTCTTACGTGGAGTCTCAGAGTCATGATTCTATCACTGATGCCTTTTGGAGGTTCAATTAGAGATCTAGCTATCTCATTTTTTATGGCAAAACCTACACCACTAGCGGATCGCTCTGTTGCTGGTTTACCTATCCAGTAGTATGTAAACCCACCGAGTCTCTCACAGAGCTCGCCACTGTCTGCTAGATGCGTTTCACTAATTGCAGCGATATCGATGTTATAGCGGGACAGTTCACGCGCTATGAGCGCTGTTTTTCGCTCGGGACACAAGTTGTTCTCGTTGTCTAGCAAAGTTCTTACATTCCAAGCAGCTATAGTAAAAGGTTTCGTATAATTGTGTTTCTTTCGACCGCATTAAGATGGTGACCGGGCGACCGCGGTTAGCCGACCGGGAAAAAGTGAGACGAACTTTGTTTAGGCCACCTTTTCTAGGCCCCTCCCCGGATTGGGGAAAGCAGTGCGATCCCTAAATAGGGCTGCTTTGTCAATGGGCGAGCTGCCGAACCAGACTTCCGTCTCAGTCAAGTCATGAAACGACCATCACCGCTCAACCGCCTACGTGCAGAGATCCAGCTAGGGACCAAACTCACCAGATCAGTACCCCACCACCAGTCTCCATCGCCGTAGGACTTTGCTCACTGTCCGAATTATTGCCAGGTGTCATCTGCGCGGGAATATGTTATAGTACGTAAGTGTGTGCGCAAACACAGACGCACTCTCTCGTCCGCCCGCTCCTTCTTCCAATGGAACGGAGTACCGCTACGATCAGAGGAACGATTGGATGCAGTGTCTGACCGACGGTAACTGCATACGACCTCTACCGTCGCCCTGGGCCATCCACCTTGCCTTGCTGGATCGCCATCTCCGCCAGGCCCTTTTGCATTATCTGCGTTGGGCTGCCATCCTCGCCGAAACAGACTTTTGTGTTTAGCAGGAGGGAACTGCTTTTCTTGGACCTAGAGAAGGAAAGTAGGGATGGGATGGAAAGGAATATGGTAAGAGTGGGAAGGGATATAAAGGGGAATAGGATACTACTGCCTGGAAGTTTGAGAAGAAGCGACAGTAGAAGCTCGGGAAGCCGGGGTCGCGTACCCGTGTACCACACCGCAACTTTTGGTCCAAAAGCTGAGATGGATACCCCTGACAGAAAGGGGCTGATATACAAGAGCATCATCCGACCGGTTCTTTTATACGGCAGCGAATGTTGGCCGGCACTATCTCGGCACACTCAGGAGCTTCACGTCACGGAAATGAAGATGCTGGGGTGGATGTGCGACGTAACGCGGTCTGACCGCATACGCAACACATTCATTCGAGGTAGTCTTGGGGTCCGTGACGTAGCGGATAAGCTCCAAGAGCGTCGTCTGAGATGGTTTGGCCATGTTACGCGCCGGCCTAAGAACTATGTCGGATGCAAGTGCCTTGCTATATCAGTTCCTGGAGTGAGACCTCCTGGACGCCCAAGGAAGCGCTGGCTGGATGTCGTGATGCAGGACATGAGAGCCAATGGTCTAACCACCGAGGACGCAAAAGACCGTGCAAAGTGGAGTAGGTTGAGCAGGAGGGCAGACCCTGGCAATAGCCGGGATTAATGCCAGGAGGAAGAAGAAGAAAGACAAGAATAAAGTAATTATTGTTATTAATAGAGACCATAACAGTCAATAGAGACAAAAGTTGTAAATAAATCGATTCAGTACTTTCGGAGATAAACGTGACCACACACACAGACAAACAGACAGACAAGAAATAAAAAAATATATATTTTTGCTTTTTAAGTGTCCCTCTATCCATTTCAGACAAAAATATTAAATGTACAGATAAATTTTTTTTACTGTTTTTTTATATATAAGACTAGCGGACTCGCGCAGCTTCGCTTGCGTATTTAGGGGTGAATTCTAATAAACCATGAAACATGTGTTCAATGAAATATTTTTAAGAGTCTAAATTTCAAATTTTATAAAAATCGGTGGCGATTTAAAAAAAATTCTATACAAACTTTCAATCCCTTATTTGCACCCTTAGGGAGTGAATTCTAGAAAACCATGAAACACATGTTCAATTAAATACTTTTAAAAATCTAATTTTAAAATTTTATGAAAATCGATGCCGATTTATTTTTTTTTTCCATACAAACTTTCAACTCCTATTTCACCCCTTTAGGGTTAAAATTTTTCAAAATCCCTTAGTGGATGTCCAGATTACGAAAGTAAACATCTGTCCAAATTCCACGTTTCTACGCACAGCGGTAAGGCTGTGCGTGCGTCTTACCTCAGTCAGTGAGGACAAGTCCTTTTATATATATAGATTACTAGCGGCCCGCTCGCGGTTTCACCCGCGTGAACTATGTTATTATTAATTTCTGTCTCCATGACTACGTCCTAGTGACGTCTATGCAAAATTTGAGACTCCTAGCATTTGTAGTAACGAAGTTTCATACAAACTTTCGACTCCAAAAACCGCCCCTTAGAAGTCGAATATTGCAAATTCCCGTCTTAGCGAGCACCTACGTCCTATAAGTAACTCCTATGCAAAATTTCAGATTCCTAGGACATGTAGTTTCTGAGATTTCGTGATGAGTGAGTGACCTTTCGATTTTATATATATAGATTGAAAAACTCAATATCATTTTTCAGTTGCGAAAATGTTTTTTGTAATAACTGAAACCAAGTAATTTATTGTAGAACATTAAAAGGACAAATTTTTTATATCAATTGAAATGAGATTTTTTAAATAATGATGAAGTTGACTCAAAGTTTAATTTAATTCGACATCGAAGTAGAAAATATAATAACCTTATTTCAATTAGACTATAATAAGCACTTCTGCAGAGTCATATTATAATATCAGTGAGTATCATCAATCCTTCGAACTAAGCCAAGCCAAACGTGGTGTCGTCAGTTCAAATCTACGTTTGAGAAATGTTTTAATTATTTAATATTTTAATTTCTTTTTTATAATTTTTCTAAGCTTCACTCTGTTTTTTGCACATAGAAGGGTAGGCAGAGGTATATATAAATAATATAAATGGGACAGGTTGTGGATTTAAAACATTTAATATTTTCAAATCCCGCCCTGGTAACGAGACAAGAGTTCAGTGGTGTTAATTATTTTAATGAGAACGGAGTGTCTTAACACATGATTTCCTCAGCTATATGAACTATAACTATATGTAACGTGCATCCCGTCTTATATACAGTAGGTAGAGATAGTTTGTCCACTTATTTCATTTTGTCTAAGATTTCCCAAACTAAGAATATTGAACTGTAACTATTGCTTAGTTAGTTCTTTAGAAATCTATTCTAAAAAAATTATACAGCTTCACGCTGTATCCCGCATACAGCAGGGTAGGCAGAGGAAACCTATTGCTAAGCAGTGCAATACTTATTCCGTTAAGTGAATTAATTTTAATATAAAACGGAAAATCGGGACGGAGTACAGTTCCACATTTTCTGCCCAATTCTGTATCTGTCTGTCTCTATTTTCAATTAAAAATTATTGCAATGGGAATTGTCTATTTAATATATTTAGCCTGTGACAATACAATCTCAATTTTTCGTCTCATTATAGGGTACCTCAACGCCAAAATCAAACACATTATAAATTAGCATAAATATTTAATAATCAATACGCCATCTTGAGACCAGACCTTGGACCAGGAGATGAAATATTTATTTAAATTTGTATTTCCATTTATTCGCTCTGGTGTCGAGGCAAAGCACGGCGTTGAGTTCCGTCACTCAATACGCAATGACTCCAGAATTCAGCGTAAAGTGAGGAACGGGTCTTAACACTAGGTTTCCTCTGTCTCTGCCTCTCTAAAGTAAATATTACATATATTATAATAAAATAAGCTGCTTTGATACTTGAAACTATAGAGGTACTTTGATACTAAAGAGATTCACCTGATTCTACGAAATAAACTGATTATACTCTATATTAATAACTTTTACAGGAATATACTGGATCTTTGATATTTTATATTACAAAGCAAAGTTTTGTTAGTACGCTAAGAGTAAACTTGAAACTTGGACTAACTACTTGTTCCTTTAATAAATTTCTGTTAATAAAACAAGAATAAATGATAAAATTTATTTCAGAAGCCCGTCGTGCCATAATTGTGAATCTAATTTTTACTGAAGGAAATTAAATATTTAATATTGTCATTTTCTTGCTCTGGCAACGAGACAACGATTCAAAAAGCGCGTCTCTCTCCATCTTTAACGCACGTTGGTTGTAAGCAAGTTTGTTCGCGCATGTTTTTGTAAAAAAATATCTAAGTCTTTTAATTTTTAATTTAATTATTTTAGTAAAACTATTTTTGTAGAATATCACGTTGACAAGATGCTAATAGTCATTTTATTACGAGAGATGCAAGCGTTAATTAGGTCAGGTAACACAATACAGAAGTAAGCTGTGTCGACACCGACCTCTTTGCTAGTAGCGTCAGACTTGAACAATGCTGGAGCTAAAGAGATCGTGTACTTGCAAATTATATTACATAATATTATTTAATATTTAATAGTATACATTATGCAGTTAGTATATATTAAATGCTAAATTTAATTGTTTTTCAAACTCACAACGGCAAAGGGAATTTGGGAGCTTAGTGTTGAAATACTTCGATCCATTAAGACACGTCCGTTCTCCAGTTCTCGCAGAATTCTGAAAGTGTTGCGTACTGAATGGTGAAAAGTTGCTTTGCATATTTAATATTTCATATATTCGAGTGGGAATCGAATCCACAACTACCACGTTGTTCAAGTATGTGCTTGTATTATATACTCTTCTGTATTTTAGTCCGTCCAAGCACGTACTTGATTACGGCGAAATGCTTTATTTTTAGCTGACAGGTGTTAGAAACAGATTGTCTCTGTGTAAACGTTACTAACATGAAACAAAGTGACTATGTTATTGTTCAATTATTGCGAGTCTATTTTATGTAGGGTTGTAGCAACAATAATCACTTAGAAAAAAAATAATGATCTTGTGTCATCTTATACTATATGAACCGGAAGGTTTGGAAAATTTGGCGGCATGTAACAGGTTAAACAGTTCTCCAGAACACTCCCCATTATAAATGCGGTAGAGATCACACAAAGAGGACGTATCTATACAAAGACAATGTGTCAAGCCTTTCACAGATCATAGGGTCCTCAACGATTGGGTCAAGCTGATACTGGGGTGCACCAGCTCAGAGACTAGAACACTACTCCATATGAGACTGAACCTGGTTACTGGTTGTCCCTCGAATCGCTAAGGCCCAATGCGCTGATTATAATTGGAGTGTTTTGGAAGACTGGCGATACGACACATGGTGTTTTTTTAATAGTTAACGTGTCTGATACAGCGTGATACTACTTGTTAAGTTAGGAAGTCCACTTAACGCTCCAAGAGAGATACAAAGAAAATTTCTTAAAATTATAATGGGACGGGGGAAAAATGGGATTTTTCATTTCTCCTTTCTGTATTAGTCTGTCAAGGCCCTTTGTTAAACCGAAGTTTTGTAAAGAAGAATGTATGACTTCAACTATACTAAAGTGGAGAAAGGAAAATTTTTAAAAAACACTAAATTGAAATATAATAAATATCATAAATATTATAATCAAATGAATATGATAAATCATTAAAATATTCACTAAAATATCACTAAAATATTTATTCATAAAAAAAACAAATATATAATTTGCTGAATATAAAAATGAATCTCACATATTTGCCTGTAAACAATGGTTCCAGATGTGAATGAATAAAAAGTTGGTGTCATGCCAGAATGTATGGATCAAAGCGACGAGAGCTGCTACGGCCGCCGCGTACAACAATAATGTGTGTATCATAGGCTTGTTAAAAAAGTTACGCAAATTCGTATAAATGACGAGCGAGTTTTGTTCCTTGTTGTACCTACATATATCAAATAGACACCCTATATATCGTCGTGGCACATTACAATTGATACTTTTTTAAAGTGTTATTCTACACTTAGGAAAAAAGCATACTTTTTAGAAAACATATAAAAAATTGAACGTAGCGGGATTTGAACCCGCTCCTCTTTCCAACCTTCCCAGCGCTCTGCCCAACTAAGCCGCACGTTCTCATCGGACTACGTCGAAATTCTTATATTGTATTGCAACTTATTTGTTACAGTACAATTGAGTTTAATTTCGAACGCGATGGTTGTGAGTTCGACTCGTGCTAGGGGGAATAAATGATGTCCGTTTCCTTGCTTTAGTAGCAAGACAATTTAAAGCGTTTTCTATGTTTTAAACTTTGTCTAACCAAAGACAGGAACGCGCAGCCTTAAGTTCCGTCACTCAAAACGCGATGATTCGAAAATTAGGGAATGGTGGCAAATTGTATGGTGAATTTAATTACTATAAGCGAATTAATCAGGTATTTTTTTAGCTTCACATTTTTTACTGCATAAAGTAGACTTGGCAAAGGGAACCTAGAGTTAAGACACTCTGTTACTTTATTGTCCGTCTGTCTGTCAAGAGCCTTTATGTTAAAAGCGTTTGGAGATATCGAGTTGAAATTCCATCCTAAAACCTACATCTACGGCCCCACGATTTCTTAAAAAAATATGTGTGTATAAAGGGAACCAAAATTAATAGGGTACTTCCGGTCGACCTAGAATTATAAATTTGGCAGTAACGTAAATATATTTTTAAATTAGAATCGTACTTTTACTCCAGCTAAAGAAATATTTAAAACATACGTAACATACAACGTATATTATGTATAAAAATAGAAAAAAAAACAAAAACTTTTCATGAAAATACCGTATACCTATTCGATTAATTCACGTGAACATTCACGGCATGGGAGCGTTCGTCTCATTATTATATGTAAAACACGCGATATTGCGATGCTTTAAAAGCCTTTATGTGTACTCTGATTATGTACATTGTATATACTATATATACTTCGCAGAAACGAAACTTACTATATGACAAAACAAATTGTTATTCAATACAGTACGAGTGTCAGGACTCTACGCCGCGCCTCGTTACCGCAGCGTAGAAAATGAAAATATTAAATATTTCTTCTTGCACTTACAAAAATGTTGCATACGTGCTAAGCAGTTTAATGCGATTATCATATTGAAATATCCACCAATGCACACCATTTGACATATTATATACTAGAGATGGGCGTTATCGTTTTTTTCCGCTAACGGTTATGAAACCGATATATGGTTTTCGTATCGATATCAAAAACGGTTTTCAGATATCGTTTTTTTTCGAATTGTCAATAAACGCAAAATCATAATTATAACATTATAATATCATAATAAATATATGTAATTAGTATTCCATATAAATAAAAACTATAATCAAATGTAAAAAAAAACAATATTTAGTAATTTAATTGAAATAATGTTAAAATACAAAATCATATCCAAATTTCATCTTTATTCATTTATTTAGAAGTTCGATTTCATAACGACGAAATAATAACTTGTAGATGTAATGTAAGAAAACCGCCAAAACATGAATTCGCTTCATTTCTTTTACAACCGTGAAGAATATACGGATAGAAAGAAAGGTAGCGAATATCAGTTTATCAGATATTCGCCTTATCTCATTTACGCCCGTTCGGAATAAGTTACTTAGAAAGAGAGGAAGTTAGTTTTAATATAAAACCGTTTGACGTTTCAAAAGTTTTGCGTTATTACGGTTTTGTTCAGATGACAGCTATGTTGAGTTTTAAGTTTCTGTAAAAACGGTTTTCTAAAAACATATATCGATACGTTATGTTTTCCTTAACAAATCGGTTTTAAGTTACGTTTTGATATATCGAACTCATCCCTATTATATACATTACATATATAAGGGTCCACAGTATAGTAGGCACTCGGCAATACTAAACCTAGTGCCAATTTCGTTAAATACAATTGCTTTCACTATCATATTTTTTTCTTTCGTAGCAATTTGTTTCTACGTCTTTGGTATACATAAAAAGGCTTTTAAGCTTTAAAAGCTATAACATTTTGTGCTCACAAAAATGAGGCAAACATTTGTTCTGAACTTATGTTTTCCTGTTTGTAAGTTATAAAAACAGACTTAAGTCTCCTATGGTGATGGCACAGTTCGACTGAATATGGTTAAGCGCAATTGGCTTCATTTAGAACCGACGAAAAGTGTATATGAATGAATGATAAATATATTATTATAGTCAGTGTAGTAAAAATATTAAAAATAACACCACACCAAAAAATAATGAAAACTGAGACTATAATGGCGAAATATACTATAACGTTAAATCTTAAAAAATATATATTTTAAGATTTAACCATAAATGTATAGTGGATAAATGATATTAAAAAATGTTAATAAAGCCGCTAGTTCAAATGAGGTTTCAGATGAAAGGTCTCTGGCTAAGCTACTCGTAGGCTTGAATTTCAGAAAAACACAATATTCAGTTATTTCCATTTAATTTACTTCCTTCTCAGTTATCCCCACGCAGGTACAACCGCAACTCAAAGTTAGTGTAATACAAATTAACATAGATATCAATGAGGACAATGTCACATATTTAATTAAACTGAAATTAGGTCACAGGCTTGTATTCCACGTCCACGAGGGTAAACTATACACATACCGTACTAGTACGTATTAGATTACTTGGCGTTGTTTATCGAGAATGTTCATTACTGCCCGTTCTGTTAGGTCCTTGTGTAAGAGCTAATGAGATGCTTCCATGCCTCCCTATCCTCAGCTTGCCAGTATCTCTTTGACGGTGTCAGATCATCGGCAAGGCCGTGATCGGTCTTTAGGTGTTCTACCGGAAGTACACATATGGAGTTTCTGCTTATATACTTCGTATGTGATATAAATTATGCTTGTTCAATATTGCTAGTGCTATTTAAAACAAAAATTGTTTATATACTTCACGAGGCTAGTAAACGTGTCAGGTTGTGAGTTCGATTCCCACTCGAGGAAACGCTCGCTCTGGTAACGAGGCAAAGCGTTGAGTTCCGCCACTTTAAGCGGACACCAATAACAATGCCTCCAGAATGTAGCCAAAATGGAAGGACAGAAATTATATTGGGAACGGAGTGTCTCAGCACTAGACTCCCAGGTTCTTTCTGCCTACCCTGCTATGTGCAGGAGACAGCATGAAGTTAAATAAAACCTAAAATGAGATATTTATAGTTTAACAGAAACTAGAGATTAGCATAGTATCTCAATAAAATCTACCCACTTATATACCAAAATAATGAAGACACATCAAGAATATCAAATATATTTGCTGGTAACTTAATACCTTTTTAATATCACAGTGATTCAATTAGTGAAAGTGGAACTAGCATCCCATAGCAATTATTGTATACCATTTCATTTCTATTGTTTTACTTATTTTAGCGTTATTGTTTTTTGATTATTATAATATTTTATTTTAACGCAACTCAATATCTCAATTTTTAAGATATTGAGTTGTGGAACTCACCACAGCGTATTGTCTTATTGTAAAAGCGAGGAAAAGGGAGCTTTAATTTATATACGTGTTTATAAATATGAATTGAATTGAACTCTTGATATATGACGTTTTATAAATATGAATATTGATGTGAATGAAATAAGCACCTTTTAAGTAAAATGATTTTTCTGACACTATAGACTAAAAATACCAGTAGTAATCTCTACACTATATCAAACAAATTACATTTCAAGGGACTTTTAAAAATCCCACACGTCCCCAAATCTTGACGAATTGCCTTAATTATGCATGTGTCACTCGAAACCTAAGCTTTAGTAACAAGAAAAGCTGTTTCACTGTTATAAAAAACTTTCCACATTTGTATTGGCTTTGATATAAAAAGTGTTTGAAAGTTAGCTGTTCATCATCATGTTCATTATTTTTCAATTTCACGCTTAGTCCCGCTGAAAAAACAGAGACAGACTAACGCCAAGGCACTCCGTCCTTCACTTTCGGCTTGAATTCAAGGCACTATGTATTGAGTGTTAATGCGTTGTGCCTTGAATTGAATTCATTCATTCATAATTGGAATATATTACTTTGTTTACTTTTACGTTGTATTAGAGACAGCAGCGTAGGCAAAACTAACCTGAGAACCTAGCGTTAAGATATTCCGTTTGTATCAAGACTCTTCTGTCCACTTTCCGCCGAATTCTCGACGCATTGTGTGTTGAGTGGCGAAACTGAACGTCACAACACTGCATTTTACCTTTATAGAAAAAATCGTGTTTCTGTCTCGCCTGCTATGTGCGGGATATAGCGTGAAGCAAAAAAAAAAACCAACAAAAAATCGATCTTTGATTTAAAAGTGCTTATATTTTTCTCCATACAAAAAAGCTAACAAGGCATGTCTATAATAATAATAATAATAATAATAATAATCTTTATTTAGAAATATCACATACAAATTATTACACTGAGAACTCCCGGTAAGTGGTCAGAAGACACTTGTGTTGGGAGTATCTCGCAACTCCCATATCGGACACCAACTAGTTATTGTACATAATATCTACGGTATCATAAGGTGGTGGATTGAAAGGAAATACAGCAGTGTGTGTGTGGAATAAAAGTTACTAAAAGATTTTCCGATATATCAATTACTGTGTGACATGATTATTTTTCTTTGAATTCCAAATAATGAATCCTCAGTAAAAGTTGTACAAACGAACTTTTGCTGTGGATATTTAATACTTGGATGTTAATAATTTTATATAGGTGGAATCGTGGCGAAGCGACTGACTGTGAACACAATGGTTGTGGGTTCGATCCCCACTCGGGGAAATAAACTATTCCCATTTCATTGCTAGTAAAGCGAATTATAGTAAACGAATAATTGGGATTGCAATTTCGCATTAATTGGGCGAAGATGATCGGAGTGTCTAAGCCCTAGGTTCTCTCTATCTATTTTGTAATATACAGGATACATTACCATGTGAAGCTAAAATATATAACTTAACTTATATAACGGTTACGCCCGCGTGAACTGATTAAACGGTTAACATCATTTCACTTTAATCTAACACAATATACAAGTATTAAGCATACTAACCTTCCTCTTAGATTATTCTCGTTCTATTTTTTTTATTCTACACATATACCTAATAAAGTAGGCAGAGAGAGTGTTGAGACACTTATTTTCGAATGGGAATCGAATCTACAACCTGTCACGCTTAATCCTGGTTAACCTCAATCCATAATGGCTCGATATTGTTTATATATTTTAAAATAGAATTAAAGAGAATAGTATATAGTAACGTAGCGGGATTTAAGCCCCGGAACCGTCCAAGCACTACGTATTGAACGTATGGCTTAGTGGTAACGGCGCTTGGACGGTTCGTAAGAGGCGCGGGTTCAATTTTTTATACATTTTCTAAATATTTTTCTTTCTTTAGTGTGAAATAACACTTTTAAATAAAGGTTAAAAGTATCAAAAAATAGTTGTTTTTACTCTTAACAATATATAAATACCTAAAATATTTAGCAAAAAGACAACAAAATCAATTATTCTAATTAGTAGATATTAATTAAGTATTCTGAAGTTCACGCCTTTCTTTGTCCGTGACATTAGTTAAACAAAGTGATACATACGCCGTACCTAATGGAAATATGAAGAGTAAATATGAGAAATTCCATTTTATTTTTACTTAACCTTATTTATTTTTTTAGTTTAATTTAATTTTAGCTTATAATTATTATATTCGAAGTAAACTGTATGGCGGCTCAGCGTGTAAATGTAAGCGCGATGTTTGAGGATTCGATTCAATTTCATTTCATAAATAAGATCTCCGTCCAGTCCGTCCAGATGAGAAGGCGAAGCGTGGCGTTAAGTTTCACTAATCATCATATAATATCTCAAAAATAAGACGGAATGTGATAAACAGTATCTTAACACTACGTTCTCTCTGCGTGCCCTAATATATATGTGGGATACCAAGTGAAGCCTAAATAAAGATTGTCGAAAATGTTATTTAATTTTAAACATTTTTACTGAATTATAGTAAATAAGTAGCTTTGTCTGTTTTATAAATTACTAGGCATAGGCATACATTTTGTTAGTATGCCTATGCCCAGAATATATAGAATCTATCTACAGCCTAACACAATCTGAAATAACTAAACGTATAAGCCAATATTTATAATTATTTGAAAGCTTGGTTTGTATGAAAGTCTCAAAACCACTTCAACTATAATTATTTAGCATAGTTAAAGCTCTCTCATGGGAGAACTCTACCTCGTAATTTCTAAGGACCCCATAAACTTTTTAGTAAAATTAAAGGCCCAAGCCGCGGGTTCAAATCCCGCTACGTTCAATTTTTTAACCGACTTCTGTAAGAAAAGAAGGTTATCAATTCGACTGTTTTTTTTTTAATGTTTGTTACCTCATAACTTTTGACTGGGTAAACCGATTTTGATTTTTTTTTATTTGAAATGTAGTGCTTCCCGTGTGGTCCCATTTTTTATTGGTCCATGTCTGACAATGGTATCTACGAGAAAATCACATAAGTCTTAAATTTGCATTAGGTATGTGCGCGACAAATAGACGAATAACTCAATGTCGCGCCGACCGATTTTGATGATTCTTTTTTTATTTGAAAGGATACACTTCAAAGATAATTTGGTGTAATTATTTTTTATACGTAAAAATGTAAAATTGTACATTCTTGTTCACAGTGTAACCAATATCTTCCTGGTGAACCTGTCAGTGGCGGACCTCTTAGTGACGGGCATATGTATGCCTATACAGCTCAGCAAAGCTATCACTTTAGTTTGGTTCTATGGAGAAACTGTATGCAAGATTGTTAATTACATACAAGGTGAGAATATTTAGTATTTCGTACTTAATATCCTACATTCAGGAGGATAGGGAGAGAAACCTAGTATTAAAACATTCAGTTATTCCAGCGTAGTAGCGGAGCTCAACGCTGCGTTTAGTCCCCGGCCACCAGTTACTAGATTGAGAAAATTTAACCTGCCTCGTTAATTATCATATGTACCTCTGTGCTATGACTGGCCTTAATAATTTATATTGAAAACAAGCATGAGAGTGATTTTTTTAACAGCTTACCTAGAGTTAAGACACTCTATTCCCAATATTCCATTGATTTAATGAACAGTGAGCGGCACATGCCTATGAAAAAAAAGAATGAAAAATTTTATTTTAATTTCCTCGCATTCGCAACGAGGCAAAATGTGGCGTTGAATTTTGACAATCAATATGCAATGCCTGAAGAATTTGTCGGTAGGTCGGGAACGAATGTATGTTGCAATTTCACTTATATTTTCTTGAACTCGGACAGAAACTAGAGAACGAAGTGTCTTGACACGAGGCTTTCTCTGCCTATCACCGCTACACGAGAAAAGCGTTAAGTTGAAAAAATATAATAACGACTTTTAAAAGGATATTCTATCTACGTGTCTTGTTATATGCGAGATTATATTGCTAAGATAAAAATAATTATTAATTGCTTTTGTCTGTTGCATATAAATTAATGAGAGACGAAGTGCGTGATTCTACACAGAACGTGTACGGACGTACATGAATTTACATTTTATATGATATCATTTAAATGAAGTCCAGCGAAAGATGAAAATAAATGGTAGAAAGAAATGAGAGTATTTTTTTAGCTTTACGCTGTATCCTGCACGTAGCAGTGTAGGCAGAGGGTACCCTGGGTATGTTAAGACACTCTCTTACCATGAAGACACTTAGGGTCGAATAATAGTTCTAGATCAATTGCATGTTGACCGGAGGAACTGGCTTGTTGCTATAAAATAATGCCTATAGTAAAAATAGTAGAGTTTCTTTCATCTTCTTTTTATACCATAAATCAAACTTACTAAACTTACAGTTTGTTTCTAAATACATTATTGTATAAAATTAAAATTAAATTCAATTCAACTTTCTCTTAAAGATAAAGTATGGAAAATGGGAAAATGTGAAAGCGTTTCGTTTAAGCGATACTCTCGACTTTGTTAGTCGGAAAGTTTTGAGTACTTTCGTATTGTGTATACACTTGAGATTAAATCTGTAGGAACACTTAAATTCTATTATAGTATTCTTGAATACTGTCATGGTTTGATTTTATGAGATTTTGAAGAGCAACACTATTTTTTCTTTTCACGAAGTAAATTTTAAATAACCAAACAAGCCTAAAAAACTAAGGCAGCAAGACTAAATGAAAAGGTGATACAAATCACTCATATTTTGTAATTTAAGTACGTTTTAAAAATCTGTGAAGTGCGAGGCGGATTTTCGTAATAATTTCGTGATTGTAGGTCAACAGGAAGTACAACTGATAAACATCGAGATGCTTAAGTGGTCGAGCATAGGCACTGATTTTGTATAAAATGCACCACGAATATAAGCAGTAGTAATGTTTTTTTCTATGAAATACCAATAAATGTTCCCTTTTCCGATTTCCGCCTTTATGTGTATTGTAAGTTCTCACTTTGTGCTACATTTCATAACAATAGGTCCACGAGAAGTACTCTATCGTTTTTTGATTACACGGCGAATTTCATTCTGCACGTTTTGTATTGATTGAGACATTTGATTTCTGTACCTCAAGAGACCGTAGACCTGAATATTTTATATTTATTTCACATGTCACTGACACGTCTACGGGATTTCATGATAAATGATTTTGACTGACGGATTAAAAGGTGATCCTGGAAGAAGTCCCTTTTTTAACTTTAGAGGAACGGAACCCTATAAAAGTCTACTCTCAATAGTTATTTTTCAAATATCTAATAGACATTTTTAGGCAGAACGAATTTAGGAACCTAGTGCTTAGTTACTCTTTACCCATTAAGACCCTTCCGTTCCTCACTTTCCGCCGAATTCTGGAGGCATAGGATGTTGGTGAGCGAATGGTCTGGTAAAAATCATTCCCTTCCAATTAAATTCCATCGTGGCTCAGCGGCACAAAATCTGAGTGTAAACGATGTGGTTTCAATTCCAAATTGGGGGAGTGATTTATTTCATTTTGTTCGTAAAATAACAAGACAAAGCATTTCAACATGGAAAAGGATTAACGGAATGTCTTAACCTTTGCTCACCCTACTGCATGCAGTCATTATGCTGAAAGATAATTTTATTCCACCGTCACATCCTTTTACTCAGTCGAAACATTACTCAGTATGAATGTGTTCTTGATTTGATGACTTGGAAATAATGCTGACGAGAGGTTCACTCTGCCGTATTGCCGTTTGATAAATTAACCTACATATGTATGTACTTGTCTTCTCTGCATCGACAGAGGAAATGAGCTTTCAATTAATTAGTAATTACAGCCTTTGAAGCCTTTTATAGTGGTAGGTATATAATTACAGTGGCACTGAAGCTAAGTGCAGTGTTGGGCTTTGCCATTTGATATGAACGAAAATAGATAGAGCGATATGTGAAAACAAAATATAACATACTACTTACAACATATTACAGTTAAAAATATTGGGAAATATCCTTCAAAAATAAAAAAGCTTAATACCAATATATGGTAATATTCAAGGTTGTTTTTAAACTTCTCGTACGTTCGTAATATATTTAGTGAGTAATGGATTACAGTGATAAATTTGAGAAAATTTGTTTATAATATTGGGCAGCGACTGACTGTAAACGCGACGGTTATGAGTTCGACCGTCACTCGGGATAATGAATATATTTTATTTTTATTTTCAATTCCTTTTTTCTGATAGACAAATTTGCAATATCTTAAACATTTAAGAAAGCATGCGATAAAATACACCTGCATCCTACAACCACTTCCACACGTTCTAAAACTTACTTTCGTTTATAGGTGTAGCAGTAGCTGCAAGTGTATTCACACTGACCGCGATGTCAGTCGATCGGTGGCTCTCCATAGCTCCTGAACCTCGACTACGACCGCCGGGAAGGAAGCAGGCGTTGATGCTCCTGGCCTTGCTGTGGATAGCAGCTTTACTCATCTTCATACCACTACTTATTGTAGCATCAGTGAGGAAGGAAACTGTACCTATTATATCTAAAACCCATATGAACATATCTGTACGTATCTTTTTAATTTATACAATACTTGGTTTTCAGTTTCTCATCCTTTTCCTTTTATTGTATGGTTTATAGGTCTCGGTCTCAAAGAGACAAAAAAAGTAGAGACCTTAGTAGCGCGAGAAGCACGGAAAAGTTGCACTTATTTTTTAGATAATTGTATTGCTTTTTAACTAAAATAGCAATACACAATTTTTTTATCTCATTATATATTTTTTTCTTAATTTTTTTCTGAATATTATTTATATATTTATAATATTAATATTATAAAAATCTAAGTATATCAAAATAAAAAGAAATATCCTGAGTACGTGGAGGCGTGTAACAAACTAGTATGGAGATACGCCACTTATCATACATACGATCACATCTATACATTTTACATATATACTATACTTTTCTGTAAATAGTATAAACACTACAAAAGAGTGTAAAATTTTGATTACGATGTTTAAAAAGAGTGTTAATGCTATTTAACATGTCAATTTGAAATATGTCACATTAAAATCATAATTTTACATAATTTTATGAAATTCAACACCATATACGGCAAATAGAAGATCATACTCAAACATTATATTAATTTATTCAAACAATATAATATACAACAACATACATAAATACTTTGTCAATTTATAATTGAAAAAATTATTGAAAGCTACTCAAAAAAACTAACTAATGTATTAGTTCAAATAGCTCATTCAGTTTGGTTGTTAAGCAGAAAATGAACTACCAATTTGAATCATTTGATAGAAATTCAAATGAAATTTAGTACAAACTTTACAAGATGAACTTTTGTAAGTTTAGAAACTTTCAATTAGTGGTAAAATCCGTCTAAATAGTTTTTGTAACTCTAAAATGCTAGTAAGGCTAGGCTAAGACTAGGTAAGGCTAGTAAGACACTTAGTTTTACTAGCATTTCACTGGTGTACTTATAAATAATTTCACTGTATGGATTTCGTACAACCAGTACGTTCGTTTTTTACGTAAAACAATAAAATTGAGGATGAAATCGAATGTAACGATTGTGGGTTCGATTCCCATTCGGAGATACGAATAATTTTCATTTTCCCTTTCTGGTAACATGACAAAGCGCGACGTTCAGTTCCGCTAATGAACACGCGACGTCTATCTACAATTCTAAAATATACATGTATATAAAGTATGCAAGGTATTTTTCCATTTGCTTATTAAAAACAAAAAAAAGATGAATAAAAAATATCTTTATATTTTTTCTAATGACCATTGTAATACGTAAAAAGGAAAGATAAAAGAACATGACAAAAGAAAACGATTCTTAATAAATCTTACCTGTCAATAGTACTTACATATTATTTCCAAACGAAGTTAATATGATTACTACAATGCTTACAGAAACAACTTGTAACTACACCTAGATGCTAATGGAGTGTCTAGGAAGTAGTACTCGTATATATTCACGAGATATTGCGTATTGAGAGCCGGAACTCAACGACACGCTCTGTCTTTGGAATGTATCTGACAGTTTTTAAAATTTCCAATTCAAAAAAAGAAGATTTTTTTTAATAAACTCAAAAACTTGCACTTCTAAAAGGTGTGGATATGGAAGATATTTTTGCTTTATCTAAAAAAATATTTTAGATATCTGATTGTACGTACTTAAGATCATCCTACTACGCCACGATAACCTAATAATATTTTTCTAAATTTCCTTATAATTTTAAAAACAAATGTATTTCTATTTTAGATAGAAACAAGAGATGTACATTTCTGTACGGAGGAGTGGCCGAGTCAAGAGACGCGGAAACAGTTTGGCACATTCAGTTTCACTTTAGTTTATGCAATACCTGGTAAGTACCTGGCATCCCGCACATAATAAAGCCAGTAGAGAGAACCTGAGAACCTAGTGTAAAAAAACTTTTACCCTGGGTTTCCAGGATTGGCGATTTTTCATCGTAAATAAAGATTTTGGATATAACGTAACAGTTTAAGGTGTAAACTCGCAAAATTTATATTAGACTTTTTATTCAATCAATTTTTAATAATTCAGCAAACTAAACGGTAAATACTTCAATTAGCTGATAACGAGCGTTTTACTTTAACAAACAGCTTTTGGAGTTGTAAGATCGCTTTTAAAAAACTGTTCTTAAAACGATAAAAAGGAAGAAAAATTTTCTTCGATTCCTAACTTCAGGCTATTATATTATTGACTCGGGGTTTTACTATTGTGCCATTTTTACCAGCTTCATGTTTTATACCTCATATAGCAAAGTGACAGAAATAAGACATAAAGGCGTGCTCCATTTTTTGCTCTGGTGGCGGATTTTGTATAACATATTTTCGGACTATTTTTTGACTCCACACTGTATCACATAGCAGGGTAAGCAGAGGGAACCTGGAAAGTAGTATAGTGTTCCTCTCAGTCAACCATCTACATGACTTAATTTTTTTTATAAAAGAAAGCACATGTCTCCATATAATTACTGTTTTATTGCTGGATTTTACGTTTTCCAGGCTCAATAACGATCCTGTCATACGCGTGTATGGGGAGGACGTTGTGCTCCGTGCGGCCGCCCTTTGACATCGACGAGGGAAACGTCAGCATGCAACAGGTGCTTTTGAGAATATGTTGTTAATGTTTAGCTTAAAATGTTATGAAATTAAAGTTAGAATTAAATTGTTTTACTAAAAATATTATTACGTGAAAATATGATAACTACTATTAACTTAATATAATATGTTTTTTGGTTAAACGCGCTAAACTATCAGCCACTGGATACCGACAAAATAAAATGAAAATATATATATATCATGTAATATAACCTTAATTGTCTCGCAACTATTTAGGTTATGTTACCTCCCTTTGCACTTTACCAATATTGTCTGTGCGAGGTGACTTTGTATTTCCACATTCAGAGTTACCTATAGCACTTAGAGTGTTGGGGGGGGGGGGGGGGGGGGCGAAACCTTGTTAAAAGTTAGTTGTAATAAATTAATTGCTAAAACGTTATTTTTAACAATTTCAAAGTGTTATTTTACACTCAGGAAATGAAAATATTTTATACTTTTTAGAAAACGTATAAAAATTTGAACGTAGTAGGATTGAAACCTCCGCCTCTTGGAAGCCGTCCAAGCGCTTTTGTTTTTTATATAAGGGTCAACGCAGTTTGATGAGAACGTATGGCTTAGCGATCAGAGCCCTTGGACGGTTTCCAAATGGTGCGACTGCCTACCCTGCTATATGTATAAATAGAGAATGTAAAAGCAAAAAATACTTTTTTGATTAGAATTTCCTAATATTACCATGAAGAACAGTGTGTCTTGCGCTAACATTATATACTCTTGTTATATAGTTTCTGTTGTGTTTAGGGACACGTCAATGAGATACGACAGCTCAACGCAGACTGGTTTATTACTCACTACAGATTTACGATACAGAACACTTTTCCTCCTTTAATTTAGTAACATAAAACATTATCTTAATTTTTCTCCTTTTCACACTTTTCCTCCTTTAATTAAAAAAAAAATCAACTAATTATATATTTAAACTAATTATATATATAATTATAAATTAAACTATCTATATTATACTAATATTTTATCTAATAAAATCTTATATCTTATATCTTAAAAATAAATATCTAATAATATAAAAAACTTATTTCTTTAATGCTCTTAACAATTCTTTACACCGTAAAGCAGCTTTTCGTTCCCGTCGGTTATTATCGGCGGGTGGCGTGGGCG
This sequence comes from Heliconius melpomene rosina, assembly GCF_056956725.1. Lineage (NCBI taxonomy): Eukaryota > Metazoa > Arthropoda > Insecta > Lepidoptera > Nymphalidae > Heliconius > Heliconius melpomene. The sequence continues at coordinate 521,828 of NC_140401.1, read as the reverse complement.
GCGTGTTTAGCAAGGGCGATTGTGGCTCACTAGTTCTTACCTCCTCACTGGCGAAGGACTCATCTTCAACCATTAAATCTTCCTGGTTTTCTGAATCGGATACGTCTATAGTCCTACTCAATGAATGGCGCGATTTATTACTGTGTAATTGATTAATATGCCGTTTATGGATTTGCCCACTATTTGTTTCAATAGTATAAGAAACTGGCCCTGTTCGGTTTGCGACAACCCCCTCAGTCCATTTACGACCCGACTTACCATAATTACGTAACATGACCGGCTCGTCGCGCGCCAACACTCGTAGCGGACGGCCCGTGCTCTGCTCACGGCGTAACTGATCGCTGCGAATGCGTTCAGATACGTCGGGCCGTAGCAAATCAAGACGTCCGCGTAGTCGTCTACCTAAAAGAGCTACCGCTGGTTCCCTGCCCGTAGCACTTTGTTCCGTATTTCTATATGTAAATAGAAATCTGTTTAAAGCCGTACTATAATCCTCTCTGTCTAGTTGTGTCTTTCTTAAAACACGCTTAATCGAACGAACTGCATTCTCGGCAGCGCCGTTGCTTGACGGATTATACGGGGCTATTAATGTATGCTTTATACCGTTCCGTTTCAAATACTGCGCGAACTCTGACGATGAAAATGGTGGACCGTTGTCGCTCACTAGACGTTTTGGTAAACCGAAACGTGCAAATAACCATCTTAAACTATCTAAAACAATTGTAGCTGATGTCGTTGTTACTTTCTCCACCTCTATCCATTTTGAATGTGCGTCAATAACTACAAGAAAATACATATTACTGAACGGACCTAGGAAATCAATGTGCAGTCGCTACCAGGGCTCGGGAGGCCAGGGCCACGAATGCAGCGCAGCGGCGGGCGGGGCGGCCGACACCGCGCGGCACGACGCACACTCCCGCGCCACGCGCTCGATGTCCGCGTCTATATTTTCCCACCACACGTAATTACGCGCGATTTGTTTCATTTTCACAATCCCCATGTGACCGTCGTGTATTTCATTCAAAACTAATTCCCTCAAGGACTTAGGCACCACTATTCTAAACCCCCACACTAAACAACCCTGATCAACATGTAAATTATCCTTTCGATTATAATAAGTATTTAAAATTTTATCAGTTAACCTCTCAGTTGGCCATCCGTACATCACAAAACCATAAATTTTACTTAATACCGGATCTTTAACCGTTTCACTTTTAATCTTTAAAACTAATCGGAAAGTGACCTTGTACATAATTTAAATAACTACATTCTCGGTCATTACCACTCGTTTGCTTACATGGCAAACTGAGAGGAAGACGGGAAAGAGCATCTGCGAAACAGTTTTTTGATGAACTTACGAACTCGATATCATAATCGTAGGCAGCCAACTTAACTGCGTACCGTTGTAGACGGCTGGCAGCGGTCACAGGTATTCCCTTCTTTTTACCGAAAACTTAACGGACGGTGATCGCTGCGCAAAGTAAAACATCTACCATAAATATATTGGTGGTGTTTACTCACCCCGAATACTATTGCTAAAGCCTCTTTATCTAATTGAGAGTAACCCACTTCGGCCACATTGAGCGTCCTCGAAGCGCAACACACCGGCCTCTCAGTTCCATCTGCGTACCGCTGTGTAAGCACAGAGCCCACGCCATAAGAACTGCTGTCCACCGATAATATAAGTGGAAGGCTAGCATCATAATGAGCTAAGACAGGAGCACTACTTAAAATATTTTTTATTTTTATAAAAGCTGCCTTACACTTATCTGACCATTCCCATTTAATATTTTTTTTTAAAAGACAATAGAGTGGTTTGAGAATATCGCTCATGTTCATACAAAATTTGGCATAAAAGTTTACAAGTCCCATAAAACTTTTAAGTTGAGTAATATTAATTGGAGGAGGTGCAGCTACAATTGCCTCAATTTTTTTTTTGTCGGTATGCAAACCAAACTTATCGATTTTATATCCTAAATAAGTGACACTGTCCCTGAAAAATTTACACTTAGAAAAGTTAATTCTTAAGCCGTTTTCACTAAGTCTTTGTAGTACTGCTTTTAAATTGGACAAATGCACATCCTTATTTTTACCAGTAATACATATGTCATCCGCAAAAACTGCCGTTGACGGCAATCCACTCAATGTCTCCTCCATGATTTTTTGAAAATTTTCGGGAATACATTTTATTCCAAATGGAACCCTTTTATAAACAAAAGTACCAACATGTGTTGTAATCGCCGTCATCGGCTGTGACTCCTCATGCAAAATACATTGTTGAAAGGCGTTAGACAGGTCCAATTTAGTATACTGCTCACCTCCCCCTAAAACTGCAAATAGGTCCTCAATCCGTGGCAAAGGGTAATGATAATCCTTCAATAATGGGTTAATGGTTATTTTATAATCACCACACAACCTAATACTACCATTACTTTTAACCACCGGTACGATAGGGGTACCGTAGTCTGACCGTTCTACTTTAAAAATCACACCTTCCCTTTGCAACCGGTTGAGCTCCTCTTCTACAGGCTGCCGCAAAGCCAGAGGCAATGGCCGCGCTTTAACAAATACCGGTGTAATATCTTTTAAATACAATCTAAACTTAGATTTGAATGTTCCTAGCCCCTTAGCGAAAACATTCGGAAATTCATTACGTAACGATGTCGCCATCGAGTCCTCATACGATAAATTATGGCATTCTACTACAGCTAACTTCAAGTCTTTAATCCAGGCGCGTCCCATCAGAGGAGGCCCGCCATTTTTAATAATATATAAATTAAGCTTCGCGTAATGATTACCGCAACAAACATTAACAACAATGTACCCGAGAGTCTCGATAACGTCACCCGTATATGATTTTAAATTAAGAATTTTACTTTCAATTGGAATATTTGAGAAGTTCTCATCATAATAATGTTTAGAAATTATAGATATTTTGCATCCCGTGTCAATTTCAAATTTACATTTAATATTTTCCACCATTAAATTAATATAGAACGGTCCGTCGTCGTCATTATTAATAACTAAATTATAAAAGTTACAATTATCATCCTCAGCATCGGACTCATTTAAAAAAAACTGATTTTTATAGCCCTTCCTAACGGAAGTATTTTTACATACTATTTTTAAGTGGCCCTTTTTACCACACGCATCACAGTTGTAATGCTTAAAACGACACTTGCCTTCAGCATGACCGAATTTACCGCACCGCGAGCATGTACGGTCCGAGCGGCTCACGCTCGTGCCGCCGCCACCGCCGCCGCCGCCGGTGCCACCACGTGCCCGCGGACCGGCTGCGCCCGCGCCGATCCGGTGCAAGCCGTCGTCATCGAGCGGAGGCGCGCTGGATTGCGCGCTAGCCGAGTTGCCTGAAGCTCTAGCCGTAACCGCGTGCCGCTCCGCCGCCTCGAGCGCCAATGCCAATTCCACCGCTCGCTTGTAGTCTAACTTACTCTCTGCGAAGATTCTTGATCGCATATCTTCATCGAACAGTCCAGAAACAAATTGATCCCGCAAACATACTTCTAAACAAGAACCAAAGTTGCACGTTTTCGCAAAATGTTTTAATGCTTGTAGGTATTCGCGAATACTTTCTCCTTGTCTTTGCACACGTTGGCGAAAAATGTGCCTCTCCGCGATCTCGGACCGTTCTGGTTCTAAATGTTCCTTTACTAACTTTACAAGGTCGTCGTAAGATTTTGTTTCAGGTATGCTGGGAGCACATAAATCGCACATTAAATCGTAGCATTCCGCACCCACTACTGTTACCAACGTGGCCACTTCCAATGACTTATCTATGTTATTCAACATAATAAACTGATTCACTCGTCGAACATAAGCGTCCCAATTGCCATTTCCTAAATTATATGGTTCAACTCGTCCAATAGGCATTGTTATTAATTTCGAACTAACACGTGTAAGTAAATGATCCTCGTCGCCACTGTTGTGTTTAGGGACACGTCAATGAGACACGACAGCTCAACGCAGACTGGTTTATTACTAACTACAGATTTACGATACAGAACAGTTTCCTACATACTCTTTTATATACGACGTTAGATAAATATTTTTTGTTGCTTTACGCTGTACCCGTATATAAAACGCACACAGATCCCGCAGGGTAGTTGAAGGTAGGCTAATGTTAAAACATTGCATTTCCCAAATTACTAACATTTTAATAATAATAGCATTATGTGAATAATACATTTCAACCAATATTTCAGTCTAAAAGTTACTTAAGAGCTTAACTATGGTTTATGATGGGTAGTAGCGAGACCCCCACTGACTGAAATAGTAGTTATAACTTAAAATAGAAAACACTAACAAATGTCGATTCTTTACTTGTTTATAAGAAGCTGTTGTTTAAGTGTTTTTAATATTCACTGCCACTTTTCGTCGTCTTATAAGTCTTTTTTAACTGACTGCGCGACGCAAAGGAGGATAATGTGTTTATCATTTGTTAACTTTTATAAGTACTATTCGTTGACCTACAATTTTGTAATAGGTACAGAAGCCTCTGTGGGAGAGTTTAAGTCGCACTTACTTGGTTTTTTTAAATATACAAATTAAAACGAACTTTTTTCTTCTAGTTCCACGTTTTTTTCTTACATGTAGAGAAATAGGCCGAGAAAACGTCGTCCTAAAACAGGCTGTTAACCAGTGCCCGCTCCAGTTTCGAGACATTGCGTGTTGAGACAAAACTCAACGCCTCGCTTTGTCTTCTTACCAGAGCTAAAAAGAAATAACCATTCCTTCGAGTGGAGATTGAACTTACAACTCTTACAAAATGCTGCACTCAACGATGCAATAATACAAATAATTATAAGTAACGAACCAATTACAGTTTTATAAATTTTTGTTCTAGGGTCTAAGACTAATGAAAGAGAGAAAAAGAGTGGCATGGATACTACTTCTCCTGGCTGTTCTATTCGCACTTTGCTGGATGCCGTACAACATAATGCAGCTCCTTCTAGACATCAACGCGGTCAATCCTAAGGATTTGAGCATGTACCTACCGTATGCTTTGTTTGTTGGTAAGTCTTAATTTTTTTATTGTTTTTAGGGTCCGACTCGTGAAAAATTAAATATTTAATATTTTAATTTCCTCAGAAAGTAGAGAACGGAAGTGTCTTATTAGGAACGTAGTACCTTAACACTACATTCCAGGATCCCTGCCTAGCCTGTTATATGTGTGGGATATAGCACAAAACATAATAATTGAGGAAATAAATTTAATTTACGTGTAGGTTCACTCTGTAAAAATTATATTTAGAATTGGGGGAAATAAATTAATTTTTAACAAAAACAAAAACCGACTTCTAACAACGAACTAAAAAGTGAAACAAACAGGCTTAGTAATTAGATATTGTAGTAAAGGTGTTGTAGCATTAGTTTGACACCGACTTCAAAATTATAAAATCTTTGTAAAATTATTTTTCACTTTTTAGTTCGTTGTTAGAAGTCGGTTTTTGTTTTTGTTAAAAATTAATTTATTTACGATTTTTAGTGATGGGTAGATCTTAAAATGATGCTTCTTGAACGAGTGGTGATGGTGGTAGTAGTGGTTGTCAACGAGTGGTTGTGATTGTTCTATGTAAAACTTCATTTAATTAGCTATTATTTTTGTGCAAAGTTACATTTTGGTATATTGACAAGAACAAACATAAAAAGTATTCGGGTGAATTCGGAATCTCCCTTTTTTGAAGTTGAAAATGAGAACATCTTCTTTTTTGAGATTGGTTGAAAAGAAATGCAACGATCAGGAATCTCACTTCTGACATCAATTTAAAAAGTTTTTGCTTGTAACTATTACAGTATAATTAATTTTTTACCAAAAAAAACAAACTTTCTCAATTTTCTCCGGATTCCATAATCGAAACCTAACCAAACTTTCACCAAATTATCCTTGAAATGTATCCTTTCAAATAATAAAAGAATCATCAAAATCGGTTGGCGCGACATTGAGTTATTCGGCTATTAGTCGCGCACATGCATAATGCAAATTTAAGACTTATGTGATTTTCTCATGGATACCATTGTCAGACATGGACCAAAAAAAAATGGGACCATTCGAGAAGCTATACCTTTCAAATAAAAAAAATATACCAAAATCGGTCCACCCAGTTAAAAGTTATGAGGTAACAAACATAAAAAAAAAAAATAATACAGTCGAATTGATAACCTCCTTTTCTTACAGAAGTCGGTTAAAAATGAGCAGAGTATATTAACACTCGGTTATCTATGGCTAATCACTTCCATTCTAAACTTTTCGCCAAATTCTGAGTGCATTGCATGTTGAGTGACGGAACTCAACGCCGCTTTTTGTCGCGTTACCAGAGCGAGATAATGAATGTATTCAATATTCAATTTCAAGTGGGAATCGAATCCTCAACCTGTAACATTTACAGTCGTAAGCTTGTGCTCCTGCCACAAGATTGGCCTCACACAAAAGATATTATTTTCTTAATAAAATAAATTGGTAACATTAAAACTTATTGTAGTTTTCTCAAATATGAGGCTATTTCGTTTTTGCGACCAGCTTGAGCTTATTGTTTGTTTTATACTGTCTTTTTTAATTGTGGGACTTTCTTTATTATTTACAGGATATGAAGCTGTTATTGCTTAAGTTAAGACTTAAGACTCTTCATTCTCCACTTTCCGTCCAATTTTCATGGCATTGCCTGGGGAAAAGTCATGCTGTGTTTTTTTAGCAAAACAAGGAAGTGAAAAGAAAGCTAATCAACATTTGAAAAATATTTTTTGTAGTTCAATGTGTCACTATTTAAAGAATAGAGAAGAAGTCATTAACAACAAATGATTACTGTCGGACATAGTTAATTGTTTTTTTAATAGATCAATCTTGTTTCGCTGTCTCGTCGCACTTTGCTGTGAACTATTGGCAAGTAGCTAATAACATATTTGTATCTATAGTCACGCGAGCTTTGGAAAAGATAAACGCTTTTGGTAAAGTTTAAACACGTATCTTATCTTTATTCTAAAGTAAATTATATTTTAGAAAGAGCAGCTGTTGATTTTTTGCCGGCTCTTCTCAGCAGTTCTGATTTCTGGGCCACTAATGCCATAATTGAATGAAGAATATTTTGAGTTTGGGTATCGTTGATATGGTGGTGAAGAAAGTCAGGCCTTTTATTACAAGTTTCGAAATAACCGAAAACAAACTGGAATTTCTTGGCGAAAAATATAAATGTATTTTTTTTTAGTACAAAAAACAAAACCCAATAATAATTATTATCCTAGTAGCTCCACGCTGTATCCAGCATAGTAGAGTGGACACCTAGAGAGAGAGGGAACCTAGTCACTTATCATTTCTTAAAGTGTCTTGAAAATTGGGCACATAATTAGAGTCATAACGTTCATATTCTTACTGACATATACTATGAATCGACAACTGTCCTGTTTACAGTCAGATACCAGCTGGCTTGCTATGGGCGGGATATAGTGAAGCTAAAATAAATTATCAAATAAAATAATACTTAATACTCAACAAATTGTTAAAATATTTTATTTCATATCTCTTGTAATGTATTCAAATTTAAATGAAATTTTTATTTTAGTTTTAAATAAGATATCTTATACCGTCGTGCCAACAAAAGTGTAATATTACAAATCACTGTTACTTAATCTGATTACAACTTTTCTTATTATCAAATTTTGTATTGAAATTGTAGACATATCCTTTTAATTTTAATCTAGATTAAAATATAAAAAATAGCTACTAGTTAAAAAGTATTATTCCTCTAGTAGGAATCAAATATACAAGTACAAAAATTTTACTATACTTACATAAACAAATAATTCCAGTCTACAAGATCTTTTTAAGGCAAACTAAGGGTTAAAATTGTCATTTTCTGCAAATAATGGTTTGGGCTTGGCCTTTACGAGATACTCAATTGGGACACTTATTTTTATAGCTCTCCAACACTGAACCTTGTTCAACTACGTTAAAAATAGTAATTTGTTTGGTTTTATAACTTTTTTTCGTCGTACATATGTACATGGTACAAGACAGAGTCATATCACAGGGATGTATGCTGAAGTCTTTCAAGCTATATTTTTAATATTTTCAAGTCTAAGAAAAGAAAAATATTTTTAGAAAAAGAATTCTAAAAAAAATAAACGTAGCGGGATTCAAATCCACTTAGATTTCTTGGAATCAGTCCAAGAGTGCTCAGTAAGCCACAGGTTTTTATAGTAAGCTACGTCTAATTCTTATCCACTTGCTTAATATTTTTTGCATTTTTTTTTAAATATATCTTTTAAAATGTTATGCTACCAATTTTAGCACGGCTTTTACAAATAGACACAGTGTTTCAAGAGGAAGGCTTACGTGTATCAGAACTAGGGAATTAAAGTAATGTCTCTTATGCGACGGTTGTAAGTTTAGTTCCCACTCGGAGGAGTGAAATATTATCGCTCTGGGTACAAGGCAGTGCGCAGCGTTAAGTTCCGCTTCTCAACATACACTGCCTCAAGAACTAGCTTACCCTGCCATAATATGTTTGGCATACAGCGTTTTTTTTTTTTAATATAATAATTCCTATGATATGAGATTAAACTCTCAATTACGTGTACGGTCCGACCCACTATACTACAGTGGGCTCTACAAAAAACTATTTTGTTCCTATATTTTAGTATAACACTTATGTTCTGAACAAGCGCGCGTGAACGGATAAGGATGCCATGTTTACTATTCGACATCGGTACCGCAATAAAACCACTCAAGCGACCCCGACTACTTGGTTTACCCTTTTTTATGTCGTAAAACACATTAACCTTTAACTATGGACGTGATTTTTTTATAACATACATATGGACGTCGGGTCTGTCAGACCAGTGTATTTATTGGTCATATTCCGGCTGTGTTTTAAAGGAAGAAGACAATTTTATGTTTTAGTTTACATGAATAGCCTCAAATCAAGCAAAATCAATATAAATAAAATCACTTTTTATTAAAGTTTACGCATCACAACGATTTAAGTAACTTAAAGTCACAATTTCAGTCTTAGGCCACATGGGATGACTCTTAAGAAAATAATACTATAAAAAAAAGACAGATAATAAAATAAATATTTTTTTAACAAAATATAAAGTCTAACAAATAAAAAAAATAAAGAAATTACATCTTATGTTATAAAATAAAAATTTTGACAACACCTCAAGATAAGGTATTATTGAACATCGATACACAATGGCTTTCAACATTGTAGGCAAACAGAACGATTGCAGTCAACATAAGTATGTGTTGTGTTTCTATATATCTTTTGGGGGCAAAGTGTACATGTTTTTTAAGATCCCAAAACTATTTTTTTTTGCTTCATGTTCAATAAATGATAGATCAGATCGCGAAACGCGAGTCAAAGTCATTCTCAATTCTTAGAGTAGTTTAGTATACGAAACGCGTCTTTTTATGTGATAAAGTGTTATTTTCTTTATAAAATGTCGTCGTCCAATTCTTTTGTTTGATGTTGATTATAAAGTACCAATATTTTTGTCCCTAACGTGCTAGGTCGATCATTTTTTTCCATTTTATCATAAAAACTAAAAAAAATTAATCTTTTTTAGGTAAATTATATTTATATTACTAAAATATATAACAAACAATGCCAAATAATATATGATATAAAACAATAAAAACATTTGAATACAAATAATACAATTAAAATATTAAAGTATATTTTGTAATATTATAAAAATATATGGCGTTTTGAAATCATTCATGTATGGGAAACATGGACGTCGGGTCTGACAGACCCAGGCCTCGTTTAGAAAGTTAAATACTCACGTGTTTTGAACCCAGAGACACAACCACTGCTATCTACATTCATTTTGTCATTAACACGAAAGGTACTGAGAGACTCGGTGGCGGAGGTCACCGAGAAGTGGCCGATTTGTAAAATTCGTAGAACTGTCTGGTCTGTCAGACCCGACGTCCATACTTAAAGGTTAAATACATATTTTATTTAAATTTATCTTTACGCTGTATATGTTTCAGAGTAGACAGAGGTATCTTAATGTCCACTAGAGATATTTCTATCCTCAAGATAATTTTTGAGTTTAGCTACTTAATAAACTTAGCTCAACGCTGCGCTTTATTTTGTTACCACAGCGAGAAAACAGAACAAAGCCTCTCCCCTAAGTGGGAATGAGCCGTTTTTATGTTTTCATGTTTTCGTTTATTGCATAGGTACATATATAGGTATATTAACAAGCAGTGCCCGCAATTTCGTTCGCGCGTATCATCTATCTATCTATACTACAATAAAAGTGTAAAAAAGAGTCCGTCAAGAGAATTTAATTCACACGGACACTACAAATATCTTACTTTGAAATCAAACTCATAACTACTACGAAAATTTATTGTTTTTTTCTCCAACTCACAGGTCACGCTAATTCAGCTGTCAATCCTATAGTGTATTGCCTCATGACCAGAAACTTCCAGCGCTCGGTGCATAAACTGCTGTGTGGACGTGCGATGTGCCAGCAAACTAAGTTCACGGTACGTGGGTATAGGTATAGACCACTCTATGAGATCTAATCATAACATCGTATGTTTTAAAGACAATTCAAAAAAACTCTTAAAAAATATACGCTTGAAGATACAAATTAAACAAATGTGAGTCTAGGCTTGAGTGGTTCACTAGTAACCTCTGAAAAGTTCTAATCGACCAAAAGATCTGATATCCTGGCTCCATTATCTGTCATATCATATTGTTGTAATTGCTTACTTATCATCCGTTTTTGTAGCTTCAAGCTGCATCCCGCACGAAGAAGGGCAGGCAGAGGAAACCTTTCAGGGTTCCAAACCTAGAGTTAAAATTTCGTTCCTCATTAACAAATTTCCATTCCTCAATTTTCGCCGAAATATTGAGGTAGTGCGTATTGAGCAGCGAAATATAACGCAGTTCTGTGCCTCGTCACTAGAGCAAGGCAATGAAAATATTTTTTTCACGAGACTCTTAACATTGTTTTGTAGAGCTGGTTCTTTTTTAGTACTTCATCCTAGTGCAAAAGTACACTTATTTATACTTTAGAAAATATGCTGTTTTAGTTATTTTTTTATGTGTAAATTGTGGAGAAGACTTTTATTTTAAAGTGTCAAACTAACACTAAGGAAATAAAAACATATAGTTTTCCAAATATATATCAATTTCATATATTTCGTACTCTACTTTCTTTTATAAAAGTTATTATAGTAATGCAATGCAAAACTACAATTAGTTTCAAAATAATACCTCGAACTAAGGCAATACTTGGCCACTTTATAATTGAGTTCCAAGAGTCCAGCACTGCGGATATTGGATGGATAGAATAATAGAAGTTCATTATAGAGACCGTTGTTTTCCACCATGTACAAAATTGTTTTGCACGTGCAATAAAACCATACAGCTTCACGCTGTATCCCGCATGCAGCAGAGTAATTAGAGACAATCTAATTTTATGACTCTTTGCTAACCCGCTAGCTCATTTTTGATACATTGCGTGTTAATTGGCGGAACTCTATGTAGCGTCGTCTTGTTACTAGAGCCAAATAAACAAACTTATTCATTATCCTGAGTGGGAATCGAAACCATAGTCAAAGCCTCTATCAAACTTTGTTAAATATATGTACATTTTTATAAAAATAGAGTAAATAAAAGATTTAATTAATCATAATATGTTTACAAAAACTCATATGACCTTTGAAAACGTAATTGATATGCCTTTGACTCTCCTGCTTGTCGGATTATTTAAAATAAACATTTTATTTAAATAGACATTACTAGTCGAGACTTTAGAGTAAGAAAGACACAAGATTACATTCTTGTTTCTTTTAAATAGCTTCACGTTGTTTTCCTCATAGCCGAATCGATAGCGTGAACCAAGTGCGAAGACTCCGTTTCTCACTTTCTCCCTCATTTTCGAGATATCGTTTATTGAATATCGAAACTCAACAGATCTACTAGATCTTGTAGAACTACCGGAGCGAAGAAATAAAAATATTTTTATTACTGACTAGCGGACGCGCGCAGCTTCGCTTACGTATTAAGGGGGTGAATTCTAATAAACCATGAAACATGTGTTCAATGAAATATTTTTAAGAGTCTAAATATCAAATTTTATAAAAATCGGTGGCGATTTAAGAATTTTTCTATACAAACTTTCAACCCCTTATGGAAGGAATTGTAGAAAACCATGAAACACGTGTTCAATTAAATACAGGGTGAGTCATATTGAACTTTCCGATTTCAATAAGGTGTGTATTAAAAACAAAGCGACATGCAGTAAAAATTATTTTATTGTTTGAAAGCACATAACATGCAGTTTTAATTTAGTTGGTTTTAAAAATGATATCCTGTAAATGTCTACCTCCATTGACCACACACTGCTGAAGCCTTTCCCGGAAGTTGTCCATTACTCGTCGAGTCATATTCAGCGGAATAGCATTGATTTCTTCCGTGATTGCAGCCTTCAGTTCATCGATGGTTCGGGGACGATGCGTGTACACCTTTTCCTTCAGGTAACCCCAGAGAAAGAAATCGCAGGGGGTTAAATCAGGTGATCTCGGCGGCCACCCAACGTCACCTCGCAAAGAAATGAGATGACCGGGAAACATTTGTCGCAGGATTTCCATTGAACGCCTGGATGTATGGGCTGTAGCACCATCTTGTTGGAACCAGATGTTATCGTTGTCATGATTCTGCGTTAATTCCTCCAATTTCGGTTTCAGAAAAGTTTCAAGCATGTCGCAATACCGAGCAGAGGTAACTGTGACGACTTGACCATCTTCTTCAAAAAAATAGGGACCCCACACACCAAACTCTGCAATAGCGCACCACACTGTCACTCGAGGGCTGTGAAGTGGTCGTTCGTGTAGGTTTCGTGGGTTATTCTCAGCCCAGTATCGAAAATTCTGTTTGTTGACAGTTCCAGCGAGGTGAAAATGTGCCTCATCACTGAAGATCAAAACAGCAGTGCGGGGGATCATTGCTCACACTAAAACTGCATGTCATGGCGCGTCTAATGACACCATCCCCACCCTTCTACTCCTTCCCTTCTTCGTGCAACGTCCTTCCAAAACCGGAAAGTTCAATATGACTCACCCTGTACTTTTAAGAGTCTGAATTTCAAATTTTATAAGAATCAGTGCCGATTTAAATTTTTTTCCATACTAACTTTCAACCCCTATTTCGCCCCCTTTAGGGTTAAAATTTTCCAAAATCCCTTCTTAGTGGATGTCCAGATTACGAAAGTAAACATTTCTCCAAATTTCACGTTTCTACCATCAGCGGTTACGGCTGTGCGTGCGTCTTACCTCAGTCAGTGAGGACAAGTCCTTTTATATATATAGATTATTAATTCGAGTGGAGTTGTGCAACTGTGTTTACAGTCCGACGCTGTCGTATTGCTCTACGATGGGTAGTTTGTTTTTATTTATTCTGCACAGTTCTCTCTTACTCTCCGCTTTATGCCTAGACTATGACGTTAAATGCTATGGTATCCATTTCCCCTCGTTCACTATGCCTAACTTCCTCATATTTGCTCATATAACTTATTGACAAGTTTTCATGTTTTCATACAATACCAGTATTTGAAAAAACGTTTTCAAAATGCAAGATTTAGACTTTGTCTTGTATTTAGTAGGCAAAGTCTCAAAGAAGTTATCAATTCCTATGTAAACTTACAATAAAGTACTTCACATTCTGCAAACTCCCTTACAACCGTATTATGTTTTGGTATTTAAGCTATCTTTGCTCCGACACTAGACCGAAGAAACTAAGATATAAATTTGAATAAATATTTTATTTGAGTGGGATCGAACCCACAACTAGTCGCATTTTCAGTCACACGTCCCTGCGCCACGATTGGCCCCTATAGGTACATAAATGTATTATGTGCATTTAATTTGTATATTTTGATTATTTCGCATAAATGTAAATATACAAAGCTAAAGCAAATAAACCTAACTAAATTATTAATTAAATTGTATCAGAATCCTGGTAGGTATGTTGGTTGTTTCAGATAACAATAATATTTCCCTTTAAAGTTTGGTATCATAGAATTAACATACATAAAGTTATTCCAATACAATTCACAAGTCAAGTCGAATCCCTAATTGCTTATTGCCTTGTTAAATTGAAATATGAACCGTATGTGGCCGTAAGCGTGATAGTGGTGGTGTCGATCATCAATTGAGGAAATTAATTATTCTATTTTTCCTGCTCTAATAAGATAGAGGCCATTCATGGCGCAGCGACACAAGCGTACGACTGTAAGCGCAGTAGGTTGTTGGTTCGATTTCCACTTAAGGATATTAAAAATATATTTAAATTTTTTTTCTTCGCCCTGGTAACAAAGCAAAGCGCGCACGGAATGCCCCCAGAATTTGGAAAAAAACACTTCCCGTTTTAATGGGAACGGGGTGTCTAAACAGTGGTATCCCAGGTTCCTGTTCTCTATCATGCTACGGGCGGGATACAGCGTGACGCTTAATAAAATGTATTATATGCTGTCGTGACGCAGCGACGCAGGATCTGACTCTAAATGTTGTAGGTTCAATTAATTGAATTATTTTCGTTTACTGCTTTGCTAATATGGCACACACTCGCCACGCAATATAGTCAAAATTTTACGAAATGTGGAAAGCGGAGTGTCCTTAGATGCGGGAAGCGTGAACCAGTTTTTTTAACTAATAATATGTATGTAACTATAATATGTTTATTAACATATTTAATTACACAATAAAATCAAATCTATGTTATTCCAGTGGCGCTGTACTCAAAAGCCTGACGGATCCTCGAGTGACTATGAACTTTATCACGAGCCGCACAAGCGGTGCTATTTACAAGTGAGTTGGATTTAATTAAATTATAATTTATAGGCTACTTTATTAACTCAAGAAATGAGAGAGAATTTTCGTTTCAAAGGAACGTTATTTTACTTTCGGCCGGGTTTTGCTTAAAGTTCGGTTTAGATGTCATTAGATTATAAAAAACATGTAAATTAAGATTAGTTGTGGTGACGGAGTACAAGAGTGCGGCAGGTTGTTTTAATTTACACTCAAGGAAATGAAATGTTTAATATTTTCGTTTCTTCGCTATTGTAACAAGTCAAAACGCGGCGTTGAGTTTCGCCAATTAACGTGAAAGAAATTCTTTTAGAAAATTTGGTGGAAAGTGGGAAACGATATTCTCGTATTGTCCCTCTTCCTTCTTTTCTATGTGTGTACAACTGAAGCTAAATAAAAATGTAAAATAACTGTAATACATTTTATGAAGTACGTACCTTTATAGACGAAATAGCAAGACTTTTTAACTTCCCTACTAGTTTAGGGTAGATAAGTGAATGTATTAATGCATTACTTAAAGAGTATAATATGATATTTATTGAAAGCCTAACGGCATTCTTTTAAAGATTCGAACTTAGTAATATACTACTGTAGAACTATTGTCCGTTTTTCCTTTCATATCTGATACATTGCAAGTTCATTGATGTATCTAATCAGAACATTTATCTACAACAGATGAACAACCTACGCTACAACGGCCACGCTCACGGCGCGCCCTCGGCGCGAGGCATAGAGACGCGAGCCACTACCCAACTCAGTCACGTGACTCGATCCTCTCGCCGGACTGCGCCCGCGCACGCGCTCTCAGTGGAAATGCTTCAGCGACACGGACATATTGATTATAAACGTTAATTGTGTATAAATGTAATTGTAGTTTATATGTAAATATTATGTGTAAGATTATTCCTCAATATAATAATTATATTGATTAAAATAATATATATTCGTTTTAATTTTTCTCTTTTGTAATAATTTTTCTTTAAATTTCAAAAATTAGTTAAGATTTTGTGTGGGTGGTGGTGTATACCACCATAAACCATAAAACGTGGCGTGGGGAGTGTGGGAATGTGGAATTGAACCCACAACCATCCCGCTTACCGTTAGACGTTGTAGCACGGTGGTCTTTAAATATATAATTTCTGTATTGTACTAGATAGTTTTCAAATGCGGGAAAAGCGACAATTACCTATTAATTTTACCAATTATATTAAATGTCTAAGTAAAAAAATATTTTTCTTAATAATTATAATCTTTATTAATAAGAGATCCAAAGATGTATTTTTTCTTATAAAAATATTTAAATTAATTAACGTAATCCTCTTGAATTATTAATGATAAAGTCTATTCATATTATACACGTACCTATTTATTGAGAGCACTTAGGTTTAGATACGCTTACATGATGAAAAGCTGAAAAATATTAATGATTTTCGAACATTTTTTTTTACTTTCATCCTGAATTCCATTTAAAGCACAGTAAGTGAACCTTGTGTTAAGACTTCCTTTTCTCCAATTTTGAGAAATTTCAGTGTCTAATAAATTACTCTGTGTGGGAATCGAACAAACAACGTGCACGTTTGCACTCCTAGTATTTGTAGTAACGAAGTTTCATACAAACTTTCAACCCCAAAAACAACCCGCCTTAGCGAGCACCTACGTCCTAAATAACTCCTAATAAAATAATATATAACTCCTAATAAATAAATAAATAACTCCTATGCAAAATTTGAGATTCCTAGCACATGTAATTTCTGAGATTTCTTGATGAGTGAGTGACCTTTCGATTTTATATATCCTATCCTATCCTATATCTTATAAAACAAAGTCGCTTTTTGTGTCTGTCTGAACTTTCTAACTCTTCTTCTTCTAAACCATCCAACGGATTTGGATGCGGTTTTCACCATTAGGTCGAGTATTTCTCAGGGAAGGTTTATATATAGTTTATTATTTGTACATTCTTATGTAAATTAACATAAATACCATAAATGTGTATAAAGTCCTACCCGCTGAGACACTTTGGCGCATGCGCTGCTTTAATGGTAAATACTACATGAAAAAAATGTACTGGAGTATTGTTCCTCTTAATAAGATCTACAAAAAAGTCCGCGATGGCATATTCGTATCTTTTAAGAATAACGTGTAGTGATCATATTTCTGTCTAAAAATAGTACTTTCAATATATTTTTTATTGTGAGGGATATTTCTCCATAATGGTATTAATCCTTATCCTTTAAAATACTTTATTAAATTTTTACTTTAAACGAAGATAAAATTTGCTTTTTAAACTATTTCGAAATTGCGAATAGTTTTAGAGAAAAACGCATTTAATTATTGACACATCACGCCGTTCACACATCAACTGTATCGAGTCAAGTTTCACTTATCCCTTACTCTCAGCATATAAATAAGTATATTAGTTACGTTGGCCATTTAATGTAGATCAAAACTGTCTTTTCTGTTTTTCATTTTAATAAGTACTTTAGAAGTTGTTACAATATCAAAAAATCCTTGCTGCGAAACGCGCCTCGCGACGTTATGCTTATACAAGCGAGTCCGCCGCGCCCGCCTGCTTTACACGCATCGGTGGTTCAGTGGTAGAATGCTCGCCTGCCTCGCGGGCAGCCCGGGTTCAATTCCCGGCCGATGCATTTTATTTAATTTTCGTCACAGGCAGCCACGTAGTGCTTGCTTTTCATCAGGGACAGAATACCCTCTTCAGCATTAACCACAAGCTCGAAAAAAAAAACCCGCCTGCCTTTATAGCAACGAAGATTTAGATGCGTTTGCACGTATTGGATAATTCGAGTTGAATATATTATTTAATGTCATTTAACTATCTAAAAATAGTAATTTAAATATATTTTAATAAGTACTTGAAAAGATTAGTATCACAGATATAAAATTACGGTACCTACTAAAAAATCCTTGCTGTGTAAAACAATTGGAAAATCCTTATTGAAACTACGAAAATGCGGGTTGCATTAGGGTTTAATTAATATTCACATTATCTTAAGTGCTTTGCAAACATAGATTATATGAATAATCCAGGAGTAAAGGCGGGCGAAGCCGCAATAGGGTCGCTAGTATATAGATAAAACTGCATAACAGTGTTATTTAATTTATGTAAAGTTAAAATAAATTGGATAGCGCAAAATAATTCGCAATACCGAAATACATTTAATGTGTATTCATTTTCACATTAGTAATCATTTATGTTTTGAGGCCGTTATAGCGCAGAGGCACAATATCTGACTGTAGACGTGATAACCATCACGTCTATTCCCTCTCGGGGGGTGAATTATTTTCATTTTCTCGTTAAGCTCTTAACACGCAATTACAATACTTGGAAATAGTGGAAGTTAGCGTGGCACTTTTATTTATCGGAGTTATTATTACTATTGGGATTCAAACATCAAATTAAAATTATCTTTTTTTTTCAGCTTCACGCTGTATCCCGCACATAGCAAGGTAGGCAGAGGGAATCTAGTGTTAAGTAAGTAAACTCCGTTGCCCACTTTCCGCCGAATTCTGGAGGCATTGTGTGTTGAGTGGCGAAACTCAACGTCGCACTTCGCCTTGACATTAGAGCCAAGAAAATAAAATATAAATTTAAATAAATATTTAATTTCCTCGGACCTTATTAACATTAATTTAAAATAAAGTACCAGAACAGAAATAACCAATTAATCGTAATAAACATTAGTAGAACGAATTTGTCATATCATTGTATGGACAATTTATTACAGTTTGTATCTCATCAATCATTTAGTCTTCATTGTAAACATAACCTCTGCTTAAAATAAAGACTTTTTACATATTTATTTTTGAAGCAAAATATATGCTTAAGTGTTTGCAAGTTTGGACCTATTTGAAGGAAAAAATATTTTACTACATGTATGTATAATATATAATATTTAACTCGGTTTAAAAAAGTATAAAGGTGAAGAGGTACTAAACTAAGGTAATGAATTCAGCCACTCATCTCGCAATATCTCAAAAGTGTCCAAAAATTGGGCGAAAAGTGGAAAACGGAGTATCTTGTTTCCGCGGGCCAGTATCTGGGCCAGAAAAACAAACGTGTAATATATTTAATAATTCAATTTACAGTCAGGCGACCAGATTTTAATTAATTATTCAATTAATAATAAATATTAATTAATATAGGCGTTGAAAATGGAGAACAAAATATTTTTAACTCTATGCTCTATATTATTGCCTCCTTCATGCACGAATAATATGCGGGAAAAATGCGGAAACATATGGAAAATGAATCGAGATATATTTTAAAGTGTATAAGACTAAATGCCGCCATAAACTCTGTAGCTTCACTTCACTTCACAAGTCACTGGACTTGATTCAAAAGTGCCTGTAGTATCCTTATTGAACAAATGACATTTTGACTTTGATGAAAGGTGGATAACGAAGTAATATATTCCTAGACCGGGAAATTGAATAAATACGATACGATACACGTTCCTTTGAAGGCGAGAAAACAATTTATTTGCTGTTTTTTCCCATACAATAACATCAACTTCAACTACGATCTTTACGATATACGATTTGATAAGGGTAATTATTATACTTAGAAATCATAGGAAAACTTATAAGTATTTAAATCTATCGGGATTTGAATCCTCGCCTCTTGGAAGCCGTCCGAGCGTCGAGCGCTTTGATTAGTAAACGTCAAAATTCTTATACCTTTTTTACAACATTTTTGTTTGTTAGGAATAAATTATTTTCTCACTCTGGTCACAACGCGTTAAAGTGCGGCGTTTAGTTTCCCCAGATAACACGCAATATCTTAAATATTGTATTTTCTAAGGGTCTCAGTAACAGGGCCCCCTATCTACTGCTACTACTCTGTAAAGCACAGTGAAAGCATCAAGATCTACTAAATAAGCAATATCACCAATATACTAATAGAACATCGGTAGTATATATAAAGAGTATCCGCTATCAATTTCGTAAGTTCGAAACGCTCGTCTTAAATCATGACTTTTTTGTAGATCCTCCTACAAAATGGGCTCAATATATCATAATGTTATCGCAAATATCTGCTCGCTGGCTTAGCTGTAAGTTTTTTCATCTCTTTACAATATTAGCTGTGGTATAATATATCTAAAAAAATATTTTAAATTACTTTTATTATATATTATTAATTATATAATATTATCAAGTTGAAGAGTTTGTTTTGGTTGACCACTCAGGAATTACTGGTTTAAGTTAATAAAATATTTTTAATGTTAAGAGTTCATTTATCGATAAAGGTTGTATGTAAACGCTGAATGTGTCAAAACTCTGAATTATTTATATTTAGCGTATTAGGTAGCATAATAATATAACAACTAGTATAAATTTTAAAAAATTATAAAATCCTTATCGCACTCCAACGAGGATTCCGTAGTAACAAGAATATATAAAGGTAACTTAATGCAGGTATAGCAACTACACCTAGCCAAAACGTTATTATCATTTTTCACCAAAAAAATTATTAAGAGGAAAATAGACATTTAAAAATATTCAAAAATACTATTCCAATACCAGGACAAGGGATAAATGAATAGGGCTGAGTGAGAAACATTATGGGGATTAAATCCACAATCATTGCGTTTACTGTAAACAAACGACGTACTATATGTTTAAATAAGATTTAAAAATATAATCGATACTGAGGCCAGTCGTGTCGCAGGGGCATAAGCATGCCACTGTAAACGTGACAGGTTGTGGGTTCGATTTCCTTCCGGAAACGAGACAAAATGCGGCATTCAGTTCCGCCACCCAACACATAGAGCCTCCTGGACCCATTAAGAGAATGGAAAATTCTCTTAATGGGTCCGTCCATTTAAAAAAAGATCCCATGTCTTAAAACGAGTTCCCAGGTTCCCTCTGCCTACCCTGATATTACGTGAAGTATACAACGTGCAGCTATAAAAATAGTAAATTACGTTATAAAGTTCAAGATGAAAGAAAATACGGCCATATACTCATATGGATGAGAGATGTAGTCCACTCTCATAGTAAATTATACTATTCACAGAAATTCTCTAAGAACATTTTTCATCCAAATGTTTTGTTTGTTCTTTATTATGAATAGTAATGCCATTCAAGAACATTTTCTGTCATAATATAAAACATGGTTTTGATAAAAAAATTCGTGTAAGCAAATATTATGACAGACAAACTTTTATAAGATTTTCTTGTTTTTACTTCGCGATGTGTTCCGCATAATGGAGGGTACATAGAATAAACTTCATGTCAACTGGGAACTCGGAGGAATGAATTATTTTTATTACTTTGCTCTGGTTCTAAGACAAAACCAGATGTTAAGTTAAGCTACTCAGCACGAAGCGTTTCGGAAATTAAGTCGAATGTAGGCGAGGTAAGTAAGTAATATACTTCTACTACTAATAAGTCTGCATTATATGTTTTACGTAGGCAAAGCGTGAAGTTAGAAGAAAAGGAATAAGAAAAAGTAATAGTAAGCATTATAGCCTAGGAAAAATAATAGAAGTGCAGTAAAAACTTGTATTTTCCACATGTTTATAAAGTAAAATGTGACATCCACTGGCGCAATTAGAGCATGGATGGTTGGAGAGCTCGACTCTACGAAACATATGACAATGTTTATTCGGTTCTTGAACTTGTTAACTTTAAAAATGCTTGCGAACGTTGATTTTGTTGAACTCACAGAAATTGCAAGTTACATTTTATCTATTTATTGCATTAAGGATTATTATTACTTAATTATTTTAACGATATTTTTGATTTCTTTTTTGTAAAATTGAACAAAAATAAAACAAGATCTTGTTAATGAACTTATATTATACCTCCTGAATTCATGTAACGAGAAAGGTCAGTATTAACATTTAGAAAGTTTTTCAGCTAACACCACTACCATGCGGTAGATCAAAAGGTCAGCTTTATACTTGTTTAATAATAATACTCTATTGATATCAATCTAAACAAAAATTTGCCTTATTTCTGCCTACACTGCTATCTTCTAGTAGCAGAGTATGTGTAAAGAACCTTGTGTAGACACTATTTTACACTTTTCTTTAAGTTTTTCCCTTTTTGTGGTAAGATAAATTTTGTATTATAAATAGCTGTTTATCATCAACAAAATAGCTGTACATCAATAACAACGTTGAGAATGGAGCGTCTTATGATTTTCTCTCCTTGTTTTATGTGAAAAATAAGAAATATTGAGTTTTCATTGAATAAAGTGCTTATACGCGTTTGCATTTTGACGTCCAAAATGCAAACGCTGAATCAGCCATGAAATACATCGAATAAAAGTTTTATCGCCTCATAAAATAAAGTTGTGCGAAGTTTGTGTTTCAGAAGTTTGTGCATAGCTCGGACTATTTAAAATAAACTTTTGATGTTTAATTAATTAAATTATAGGTTATTTTCTCATTAGATTGATGTTTATATTATTTATTTGAGAAATATAATCGTAAAGTTTAATTTTACTTACAGATAATTTGATCTAGTGGATTTACGTACATTTATGTTTCACTTTTATTACGCTAAATATTCACATTTTATCTTCTCTTCAACTGTGGCTTCGTCTGTGTGGTCTAATCGAAAATCTAAGAATTGTATATTGCATTGGGTTACAAAGATACGATTAACCTCAAACCAGTACTTAACGAGTTTGGCTTGTTTAACCAAAGAACGTTTAGATCTACAGAATATTAGCATATGTGGAAATATCTGGAGTAAGATAAGACAATAGTCTTTACCCTCGACATCTCAAAGGTATTCAAAGGTATTATACGAGTATAGTCTTATTGGTGAGCTACCCGCATATCCATACATATTTTTCTGAAACCTGCATCTTTGGGTATGCAGAAGACACCACTCTCACTCGCGTCTCAAATCGTATCTTACTTAGATATACAAATAATGCTCTTTACTGTGCTATTACATATATAGTTATAAATTTGAATAACCACTAAAATAAACTATTCTACGCTCAATGCCTGTGTTTATATATAAAATTAATAAATTAAAATAATTAAATATTATTAAATATATATTAATAAAATAATTAAATATTAATTAAAATAATTAAATATTGTGTGACAATAAACATGTTACATATTACGAACGTAATCAAATCTTCATCTTTATTCAATAGTATTAACGCAAAAATATATAAAAGTATTTATTTAGCGAGGAAAGATATTTTCTGCTGAGCAATAATTTCATTCTCCACTCTTCATTTTAATAGATCATTATACGAATTTATATTAGAATATTATAGTGTTACAATGACAAAATTGATATTTGTATTTTGTAAAAAAAATATTAAAATAATAAAGTTTTATATATTTTGCTGGGCTTATCTTGGTCGGATACATGGTGACCGTTTACATTAAAAATATTTTAAGGCCTATTGCCTTTATTAACGGCGCTTTGTCTTGTTAATAACAAAATACGGTAATAATAGCAAGTGACGGTTAGTACTTATAGCCTTTATTCGTCGTATTCAAAAGATGTTTTCAAAGGTCTCTGAAGCCTTTTTAGGCGTTTGCTCGTTTATCATTTACAAGGCGGAATGCTTTACAAAATTATCATTAAAATATCACTCAAATAGTACTAATGTATCTAATTGTAAGGAATGATTATGAGTTTCATTTTTAATTGAGAAATATCATCTATACATAAGACATTTTTTTTATACTTAACTGAGGACTTACTGAATGCTTAGGTTATGATTTAAACGTAATAGTCCTAGGTCAGATACGAGAGATATTAGTTGAAAGTTTTAATACAAATTACTATTTCATGGAATTTACTATGACGATTATTCATTACCGTCTACAAATTCAAATTCTGTAAATATGCACAAGTATAAATTTGCCAGAAATATGTAAACGAATGTTGATATGAAAACCGGAAATATCCGTAAATTAATAATAATTCTTCTAAGGGGTGACCGAACCCCATTTGGAATTAAGATCGCGGTGCAGTAGGAAAACGTCGTCAAGCGAAACTCATCGCCTCATATTCCTTTATCAGAGCGGGGACCGTAAATACTTTAATATAGTCCCCGAGAGGAGGCCAATGTCCAGAAGTGGGCTTTAACAGGCTGAAGAATTAATGGATGAATGGAATATAGTCCCCTACTTTAAAAGAGTGTTTTTTATCATTTATTTTTTTTGACAGTACAATTATCGCAATGTAATTTGTCATCCCACACATCCATCAGCGCTCGAGCCTAACGACGCTCGGTTCGATGTAATTAAACTTTTTCAGGAACACTCGTTACTGAACAACTTTTCTTTCACCTACGCCTTAATTAAAATGAAATTTAAACATAAGGGCTTTTGGAATTGTAAGTGATATGTATTAATTTTTATAATATATTTTCTTTACAAAACGCGACGTTAATTTCTGTCACTCAATAACCAGTGTGTTAATTAAATTCGAATGGTGAACAGAGTGCCACAGCTCTAGCTTTCCTGTTCATCCTGCTATGTCAGAAAAGCAAAGGTGTTCAACGTACTTTGTAATTTTTGTCTCTTTGTAGTTTTGTTTAATAAATTGAAATCTTTTGTATTCTCAACACACTCAATACGCAATGCCTCCAAAATTTGGCGGAAAGTGGCAAACGGAATTGTCTCAATAGTAACAAAGTGTTTTAACACTACATTCCTTGGTTTCCTGTACCTAACATACTATATTCCTAACATATGATATACCCTAAAGCTATATTAGTCAATTATATTAACAAAACTGGATTTCCGCTAACAACTAGACGTACAACTTTACTTCAATTAAACATGTTCGATTTCATTTTATAGAATTCACTTTAATTTTATTTCACAAAATTTTGTACCACACTTCGGTCGTCGCTTCTATTAGTTAGTTCAAATAGAAGTAGAAGAACATATAGATATATTTTTGGTATTTAATAATTTTGATTTTTTTTTGCTTTTTAGCTTCCATTATAATTTTCAGTGACTTATATAGAATGCCTAATTTCAAATCAATCTGCGAAAACATCACAACTTTACACGGTACGGCTCAGTTGACAAAGCGGAAGGGTCCGGGTTTGATGGTCTGGTCGTTTAGTATATTGCTGGTCGTGGGTGTGACGATTGCTTACGTGTTCGTTATAAGCAAGCGATATACTAATGATCAGATAATCACGCGGGTGAGTTTGACTTTCACGCTGTTCTCCCATACGTGGTAGACAGTAGTAGAGAGTGGGAATAGTAAAATCTATTGTATTTTTTCTTTCCTAACTCGAAAATACAGTGAGCGCTGCTGCTATATGTGTGTATAAAATAGCTTAAAATATACACAATTACTTTTATTAATTTATTTTCCTCCATCCGTTTAGATAAATGCAAATTGCAAAGTGAACCAAGTCCCATTTCCGTCGGTCAGCATTTGTAACTTCAATGTCGTGTCATTGAAACGAACGGAGGGCATTACGAAGATACTGTAAGTTCAACTTTTAAATAATTAAAATAGTATTTTTTTTTCAATATTTTTTTTTAAGTAAGAGCAGACTAAGAGAAACTTATTTTATATAATATACTAAATTTATTGTTATTTTAATGGAAAAGTTACGAATCACATAAAGTTATTTTGACACGCGGTGGTGGACTATATATACATACATATAAACAATGCTTGTCTGTTACAAAAGTGCACTATTTAGAGATGGCTTGAACAGACAAAGCTATACACCAAATGGTTTGAAATAGAAATATTTTGTCAGTGAGTCGGTTTGACTTACATTATATATCTAGGGTTAAGTAATCTAGGCTAGTCAATTAATTAGCTTAAGAAACAGTAAGGCACAGTGGCATAGTCTTTGAATGTACGTGACGGACGCGGGTGCGAATTGTCGAGAGAAGAGTTATATTATATTATATATATTCGTTTTCTCGCTCTGCTATAAAATGAAAATAGAAGGAAAATTATTATGGAATATGTATCTGTAATAAAAATAATTTACCCATTATTTTCACTCAGAATAATGAATGATAAAATATGAAAATTGCTCGTTCAAAACTCCGACAGCCACGTTTCGCTAGTTCCTTTTTGTTATATTATTATATCGAGCTAGAACAGTGTATTATATTTGCTAATTTGAATTGTATTCAAGAAAATAAAAAGCGGCAAGTTCTCGAATAACTCGTACAATCGAAATAGAATGAACCTAGTGCCTAGATATTCCGTTCCCCAACTACCGCCTCCTTTTAAGAACTTGAGTATTGAGTAGCATAACTCAACGCCGTGTAAGCCGGCCTTATTGGAATTCTATATAATTTCATTAGTATCACTCTAAATTCTTTTGGTAGAAATAGTAAATATTGACATATTTAACATCAATTATATTATCTGCCGATATAAAATAGAGGGAAGCCGTGGTGGCACAATCGATACACACGATCTCGATTATGAATTAATATTTCAATCTAATGGATATTTATACTAAAAATATGATTTTGGCGGAAAATGGAGAACAGAAATGTTTTACATTAAGAAATCGGGCACAAAGTGTCTAAACACTAGATACCAGGTATCCCCTGCCTACCTTGCTATATGCGGTATACAGTGTGAAGATAAAAATAGTAAAATAATTGATATCTGTTAAGAGTTCGATCACTACTATTTCAATGAAATAATATCGATTTCCTGGCCTAGTAACACAGACCTACCAAAGGGTCGGGTGCAAAGTGGAGAACATTGATTTTTACCACTATACAACCTCTGCTTGCTGTAATAAAGTAAAGCGAATAACGGGAAGCAAAAGTAAAAAAAAATACCTTACTTTCTGTCTTTTCATACCGAGCACACAATCACTCTACAGTTATTTATCCCTAAAAGTATTTGTTTTTATTTCAGACGAACACATAACCGAACTAAGGCAGAAATTGAATATTTCTATCAAAGTCTGCCAATGTTAATCCATTATAAGAATATAACGAAAACTAGCGTGGTTTTC
Organism: Heliconius melpomene rosina; assembly: GCF_056956725.1. Taxonomy (NCBI): domain Eukaryota; kingdom Metazoa; phylum Arthropoda; class Insecta; order Lepidoptera; family Nymphalidae; genus Heliconius; species Heliconius melpomene. The sequence continues at coordinate 495,012 of NC_140401.1, read as the reverse complement.
TATGAAATAATGAATATTCTGAAACGTCACTACTTCACTGTTGAAACTATTATGGAAGAGGTGAATCGTTGCTACCAGAGTTATTCTTGAATGTTATATTCTTTTTACTTTGAGGTAGAGGGAATTTGGGAACCTAATGCTAACATACTACAAGTATATTAATAATATTTTAATACAAATGTTACTTATTTCTTCATTGATTTCGGTACTTAGGTTCATCAAAAATGTGAAGATCTTCTCTTATACTGTACATTCAATAGTAAAGTCAAAAAGTGCTCAGAAATATTTACCCTTATAAAGACTTATGAAGGATATTGTTGTGCTTTCAATTATGCCGCGTTAAATGAAGCCAGCATGGAGTGAGTACTTTTATTAGAAAATTATAATATATTTCTTATAAACCACTTTATTTACGTCTGCATATGCTACGTGTCATAGGGGAACAAAAATAACCTACTGTTGAGACGCTTCGTTCCCCAAGCATCGCCCAATTTCCAGTCCAATTACGTCTTGAGAGTGCTTCATCTATCCCTCTTTTTTACTATTTATTCTGCTCATTTAGTATTTGCTAACTGGCCGAACCAATTGGCTATTAGTCTAATAACATACAGCGAGAAGATAAAAGGGATAACCGAACCGTAGTAAACTATACAATATATCTATCAATCCCCGCGTTACACCAAAGAAACACGGAAAACCATTAATATATGCTACGATTTTTTATATATTTTTCCAGAGAGTTCGTTAAAGATGATGACTTTGAATATTACATCGATCCGAGTGACGTGGATGAGAGCGCAAGGGGCATCCTCGTCACGTCCGATTCCGGAAGGTACTTGTTGTTGTATAAGCAAACACACGTTACCTTACTTACTTTTTTCTATACCTACTTGTGTTACAATTATCTTATGTGAGTCTGTGACACAATTATCTTGAATATTCGACGGTGTCGTGGCAGGTGGCGGGCAGGTCGAAATTATAGCAAAAATCAAATATAGGTATACAGTTAAAGATGTAATTTAATTAACGCCAATAATTAAAAAGTTAAAAAGGTGTGCTTTTCAATTAAATTTTATATAGATAATAAAATACTCACACGTTATTTTTTTAATACTTACAGTGGATCCGGCTTGAGCGTGATATTCACCGTGGAACCGAATGACTACGCAAATTTTACATCAATACCGTATTACGGGGCGAAGGTTAAAATTACATTTAAATGATAATCATATTTCTTAAAGTCTCTTACATTTTTTTCTTTTAATATGATAAATATTAATAAAAAATATATATTATCACAATTATATTTATCACAAAATAACAAATTCATTTCATCAGATTCTTATAAACGATCCTGATGATTACCCAGAAATAACTGTACTTTATCATTATGCTGTTATCGGAGAATCTTTGGACATTAAAATCAATCCAATGATATTCCAAACTGAGGAAGACATTAGAAACGTGGCTATTGACAAAAGGGTCTGTATATTTCACGACGAAATCGCTCTCATTCATACAAATAGATATAGTACGGAGATATGTTTAACTGAATGCAAAATGAGGACCTACGCGAAGTACTGCGGGTGTGTACCGTACAAATATCCGAGAGGTAAGTTTGGAAATAAATCTATTCCAATTTATATTTAACAGAAAAAAATAGACTTCATCAAGCTACCCATATAGTTTATTCTTCCAATATTTAATATTTTCATTTTGTCGCACTGATCACAGACAATGTGCGGCGTTGAATTCCGCTACTCAACACGCAATGTCTTAAGATTTCGCAGGTTACTGACGTCCTCTACCCCTAGACAACCGTTGATCAGTCGATTGCGTTACATTCTGTATACAATATACATATTTTTTTAAATGACCATCAAACTCACAACCATTAGTGATCAGAAACTGTCCCACTGCTCCACGGTGTTCATTCAATACAAATCTTCGTCATTATTTAATATAAACCGTAAAATGTATTTACAAAGCAAAACAAACAGCGTAATGGACGCCAGACACTGAAGAGACAAGGGGTTAGACCGTCAAGCCGACGCGATGCGACGTGAACGTATTATTCGTATTTCGTAAACCTTTTAATAAATGTAACACTTACATATTTGTATACAACTTGAAATCTGAGTGGAACTAGGTTTTATATACAAATCTTATGTGCAGAAAAATGTTTTACATCAACATTTTGAAACTGAAGGAAATAAAATGAATGAATGCTATTTACATTTCTTTATTGCTTAAAATATAATATGTATACGTACTACTATTAACCCCGGTTTTATGTTTTTTCAATTACATTTTTTATTGAATAACTCCAAGTGACAAAACACTTAGTTTTTAGTTTCATATCTGTTTTAAGTATGTTTGGATGGAATTCTTACACAATTTAAAAGAAAAAAAGTAGTGAAAAACACATATGTTATCCTGAACTCTATTTACTCTGTAGACCAAAATTGAGTTTTTGAAGAATAAATGTATTGAGTGTAACATTATTTTAATTGTTCCAGAAAAGGCGACACGTATTTGCAACTTCGAAGACTTGGCTTGTCTTAATAGGATAAGAGGTGAGATTAAGTCCAAGAGTCCAAGTAGTTGTAGAATAAAATGTTGTTTTTTTGTTTAAGCGACATATTTAATACAACTTATCTAACATTAGCTTATAGCATTTTTAGGGTTTCGTACGTAAAACGGAAAAAAAGTATCCCTAGAGTCCTTTGTTCTCTGTGAATATCATTTAGCTGTCCATCTATAAAGTATCAGTAATATGAAGTTGAAATTAATATCAAATATTCAAACATATGATCTCTTGGAGCGTGAAATCGGTTATGAAATTTGGCCCGAAGTGGAAAATTTACAATAGAAATAAAAAAAGTGAAAATTATTATATTTGTAGTTAATTTCATAAAATAAAATGTAGACACGGACAACAATTTGATCCTATAAGTTTTCTTTTTCTTTGTTTTGAAGTATGTACGGAACTTTAAAAAAATATATTGCATTTATTAATATAACCGTTTATTTTATAATTGTAGCTTATAAACTAAACGGTGGTATGGAGTGCAAGCCCGAGTGTCATATTGAATGCAGAGATCAGAAGTACAGCATCACGACTAATACTATGCCACTGATGGCCCACCTCTATCCACGAAATGTTACGTAAGTTTAAATTTTATTATCCCCGTGTTATCCTATATTTTGTAGAATAGGTAAAGTAAACCTATTGTTACAGCACTCGATCCCTTACTTTTTCAAATTTTGAGACATAATGTGTTAAGTGTCGGTAGTCAACGCCGCGCTTTTTCTTGTAACCAGGGCGAGGAAATGAAAATAATTCATTCTCTCGATGCTACACCGTTACGTTTTTAGTCATATGCTGTCTGTTACGCGACGAACGATCGGTAGAAAGGACATTCTATATAACATAAAATATTTAATTAATTACAATTAAAGGATAAAATAAAAAAGAAGACGAAACTAAATTTACTATAATAGCATCATCGTGTAAAAATATACAGTTTTATTTTAAAGAAGGAAGGATAATTTTTGACATTAGCTGGTCCAGGAGATAACAAATTATTGCTAATTCCTGTCTATAGTGAGACAGGAATTAGAAATTTCGAGACCTTACATGTTAAGTGACGGAACTTAACGCTTCATTTTGTCGTGTAACTAGAGCTGAGAAATTATGATAAATAATTCCCGAGAAGGGGAATCAAACCCACAAGTATATTCTTTATAGTCAGACGCTGTTGCTCTACCCCACAGCGGTCATATAATCCGTAGGCTTTATTTTTTTTCACAAGACAAGCTGGGAGAGTTTCCAAATGTCGGACGACGTTTATAAATAAAAGTACTGTTTCATATAGGAATTTCTTTTTGAAATAGCCTTTGAGTTATGTTGAAAGAGCTAGAAAATCTATAAAGCTGAGTAAAGCTGTATAAAGCTGAGTTCTAAAAGTAATAAAAATAATGGTTTTTGAACGTTAAGCTGTGAATGCCATATTTATACTTTTTTTAGTAAGCCTATAATAAATAATTACAATTTGACCAAAAGTGGCGTGTTTAGCAAATTTGAATTGATTTAATTATTTTTCACTTTTCAAGTTATGGGCTTACACAATAAATTAATTATTTCAAAAAATCGCATAATTGTAATGTGAAAGAATGTTCCCTATTAAACCTTTGAAAAGAAGAACTACTATTGTACATATAATACCAATTCTTCACCCGTTATTCGTTAAAAGTTTAACGCTAAAAACTTTTATATGGCTGAACAGCTCATCTTCGGTTCGCTTCTATTTACAAATAAAATTGTACGTACTTTTCAATTCTAATTTCAGTCGAGTGCTTTGTAAGGGAATACCGTTTAATTTGTTCATCTTTTAGATATGACACCAAGTAATTGTATTACTTTGTCAAGGGAAGCTTTACGGTAATTACTAGTTTCAATTTTTGTTAAGGCCGTCGTGGCGGAATGAGAAAACGTTTGCCAGGTTGTGAATTCGGTGGAACCGAATATTGGGAGTATTATTTCTTTTTCACCTTGATGCTGTATCCCCAAAAGATATGCACAAAGGGTAGTCAAAAGGAACCTAGAGAAAGAGAAATCTAGTGTTAAGATATTTCTGATTCCCACTTCTCGCCGAGTTTTCGTGATATTGCGAATTTATGGAAAAAGACAAGACAAGGCAAACGAGCGTACTAGTCACCTGATGCCGCCCACAACCTTGTTCAACACTAGAGGAGCTACTGGTACGTTGCCGGTCTTGAAATGGAGATAGATTCCCTAGAACATTTCCTATGATAAGTGCGGTAGCGAACGCACAGTGAGAAGACGTATCTACGCTCTTCGGCAGAAAGTGACGATGAGTGTCTTAACACTAGGTTCCCTCTGCCTACCCTGCTTTGTGCGGGATACAGCGTGAAGCTAAAACTGCTTACTATACTTTACTATAATGCCCAAAATAAAAAAAAAAATAGTATATTATAATTTGCAATCGGGACATATTCTTCAACTACATACATATTCAAAAGGGGACGCGTTGAGCCCCCTCACTCGTGTCTTAGTGTCCTGTTATGAGGCTTAAAGTAATATGAAATTTAACTTTGTAGAATAATTTTCGATGTTAGCATATAATTTAATGTAATTTCGTTATCATTTATCTAACTAATCTAATATACAAATATAAGCTACTGTGAGCATAACCTTTGGTTAAATAGTTAATATCCGGAGAAAGGTTGGACCTGGGCCAGAAGGATTTAGCATATTAAAGTTGTCAGTAGATATAATTGATCTATGTATAACACATTTTGTAATTAGTAAACTAAAGTATTTATCTTTTAAATTTGATCTTCCAATAAAGTATACAATGTAGAAAATCATAATGACTTCATACGCATGATAGATAATCTCTATATAATTATAATAAAACAGTAAAAATATTTTGTCGGTACATTTAGTATTTTTGACTGAAATGGATAGAGGGACACTTAAAAAGAAAAATAGAAAGCAAAAATATATTTTTTTAATTTCTTGTCTGTCTGTAAATTACTGAAACACCATTGCTTTGTTTTAACTCAACTTAAAAGTCAATTGTGTTTATTACATGAATAATCATGTAGTTCACGCGGGCGAAGCCGCGGGGGGCCGCTAGTACACAATAAGATCATAAAAGATAAAAAAATAAATTATAAGCATAATTGGACATAGGTCCTTGGTTGATTTGAAATCGCCATTAAAATAGAAGCAATATTATAGAGACAAAAATAAAATAACTGAACGATTTTACAAAATGTTTCAGCCACGGAAGGAACGTCAGTGAGTTGGCTGCTCTCCGAGTGTACCATGCAAAGTCTACGTGTAATTGCTACAAGAAAATGCTGTTGATTGACTTTAATTACTTTATTGGTAATATATTCTTATATTTTGTAATATAAAAGTAATGAGGAGAAGAAGTATTCAAATATTGTTTTTATTCAACTATTAAACTTTTTGCTTAACTTGAGTTTTTTATAATATTATTGAAACAATGCTTCAGAATATACTTTTATTAAATTAGTGAATCAAATTTACATTTTTAAATATAAATTATTATAAAAAAGATACATTTAAAAATATAAAAAAACCACTCTTCCGAGGGCGGGACAAGGGTCCAAGCCATCGGTGGCTAGGGCTCCAGAGAGGGGAACTTCCGCACAATACGTGCCGTCTCAAGTGCCGTGCCTTCTGTATCCGGTTCTTGATCCAACAGCTAAGCGATAGCCTCTTAAGGTGTTGGTCGAGGCTTTTCGCTATTAAACCGTTAACCGAAACCACTATCGGCACAATGATAGTCGCATTGACATCCCACATGGCGGTAATCTCATGGGCTAGGTCCAAATATTTAGATATAAAAACAATGCTTTATTAATAAGGACCAATTATGTCTTCACATCAGGTTCTCTCTGCCTACTCTGCTATTGGAGAACTAAAACAAAATACTATTTTCCAGCGACATACGGCGGTGTATTTTCGCTCAGCTTCGGGGCCTCAATAATAACGGTATTCGAAATATTTTTTTTGCTACTTTCGTTCATAGTAAGATTAGTTTCGAAATATATAGAAAATAAACGAAATAAAGTGTGAGATCTGTTGTTTTTCTGTATCACTTACCTATGTTTGTCATATTGTATGTTTGCCTGTTCGCCTGTCTATCTGTTTTTATGTTTATCTGGATCAGTTGAACCGATTTTTATAGGAATCATACTGAAAGAAGAGGAATTTTGGAACTCTCAGAAATCTCACGGGATTGGAATTGACACAGGCGTTTGCCATGCGCCTTTCTTAATCTATATATATATAAAAGGACTTGTCTTCACTGACTGAGATAAGACGCACGCACAGCCGTAACCGCTCATGGTAGAAACGTGAAATTTGGACAGATGTTTACTTTTGTAATCTGGACATCTACTAAGAAGGGATTTTGAAAAATTTTAACCCTAAAGGGATGAAATAGGGGTTGAAATTTTGTATGGAAAAAATTAAATCTGCACCGATTTTTATAAAATTGTAAATTCAAACTCTTAAAAATATTTAATTGAACACGTATTTCACGGTTTTTTAGAATTTACCGCTTAAGAGTGCCAATAAGGGGTTGAAAGTTTGTATCGAAAAATCTTTAAATCACTACCGATTTTTATAAAATTTGAAATTTAGACTCTTCAAAATATATCATTGAACACAGGTTTATATTAATTCATTCCCTAAGGAAGTAAATATGGAGTTGAAAATTTGTACGGAAAAATCTATCAATCGCCACCGATTTTTATTAAAATTTAAATACAGGCTCTTAAAAATGTTTCATTGAACATGTGTTTCGTGGTTTCTTAGAATTCATCCCTAAGGGTGCAAATAAGCGGGCGAAGCTGCGCGCGCCCATTAGTATATATATATGTGTAATTAATTCGTTGCTATCAATGAATGTCGTTTTTCACCAAAATAACCATAAATATACACAATACCTCCATTGAAAAATAGTTTTACATATATCTTGGAAGGAACTAAATTCAGAATTTTTCAAACAGTCGAGGTAAAAAACGTAAGGGGTGACTCATCGGGCGTAGCTTTCGTGAGACGAATAATAGATGGGCAAGCTTAGATATTCGTCCTATTTTACTTAGCTCATTGACTTTTGGTAAAGCTGCTAGCGACCTGCTCAAAGTTTTGCCCGTTTGACTATAGGAATATTTATTTAATACACTGAATTGTGTTTGTTTTATAAATGCTCAACGCACTTTAGTAATTTTTAATAAGATTTTTCAATATGTTGGCGTTACATTGTTCTAATTTAATACATGTAGTTGGTGAAGTACCTGCTATAATACCGTCGTGGCGCAACGGCACAAAGGTGTGACTAAAGTGTGTTCGATCCCCACACGAGGAAGTCAAATATTTATTTACGTTTATATTTCCATTCTGGTTTCGAGGCAAAGTGCGGCGGTGACTTCTGCCACTCAACACGCAATGTCTTCAGAAATCGGCAGAAATTGGGGAACGGAGTGTCTTTACACGAGGTTTCCTCTGCCTGTCCTGCTGTACAGCGTGAAGATGATTTTTTTTACATTATATTAACTAATACAATACTTTTATAATTTCAGTGGTAAAAAATTACTAATTTACACAAAAATAGTAGTAAAATAAATTAAAATAGAATACCAACTCACATAAAAATATGGTAACAATGTTAAATAGACATCACAAAGGTTCATTAACTTACTGAATAAAATCCGTATAAAAGTTTGTGGCGTAAAAATAAATTGTGGACGCCTCATTGTAATTTCTAAAAGTTTGTTGCGATAATAAGGTTACTCGTACCTTACTTTATAATATACTTTTAACTTATACTTTAATATAAAAGTAGGAAGAAATTATTGTTAATAAAAAGCAAAGATAAAACCAACCAAAACTGTCAACCCGAGGAATGAAGAATTCATTATTTTAATATCGGTATTTCCGGTATTGGTCAGTTAAGCTACTTCTTGGGTGGCGGGTAGTGGGTAATGGAGAGTCTTAACTGTATATCCCCTCGTAGGTAATGATAACTTTATTTCCAGACAGTTTCTGCCATTTTACGCCCGAATTCAAAACAAAGTGCATTGAATGGGGATTTAAAAATGAGATTTGTTATATCGGGCAGGAAAATGAACATAATTTAAGTATATAAATTTTCCGGAATAAAGATAGAACCCCCCATCGTCGCGTTTACAATCAGACGTGTTGGTTTCATTCTGATTGCATAAACCAATGTCTTGTAAAATATTGTTATTTGTGTGTTTTCCATACAACCTGACATCGGAGAGGTGAATTGTGCTGGACTGGCACGCTCAATACGCCACAAACGAAGAACTGAACTGAAGAGTAGTAAAAGAACGGATTGATATTTCACTAGTTTCCGTACATTATATCATAAAATAAATCTCAAGGGTTTTGTTTTTGCTCCAAAGTCAATTATTTGTCAAATGTTATCTCGTTTTTACTAGCCAATTTCCTTCGTGTTTTCTCCACTTAACTTAACACAAAGGAAATTAATTGCGCTCAACCGGTACAATTGAAATGCCATCGCTAAATAAATTAAGATTTTACGTACAATCATTGTCTGTTGGCCCCGAAATTCGAAAATTACAATTTAACCACTAAAATCGTTAGATTTGTAGGATATTCTATTCCTAATATAACAAAGGAGAAAACTAAATTCAATCTTAGAATAATTAATCTGTTCAGTATTAATAACTATAGTGAAATAGATTTAAAGCCGTTTTCAATTTCAATTCAATATATCCCCCAGCTGCCATTATTCCATTCAAATAGATAATTTGGTATAATCCAACATGTATGGGAAAGTCTGTGAAATAGGAATGTTAATAGGATTACAAAAACCTAACCACACAAAGTAACAAGTAAAGGACTTGTTTATTTTCGTTTGGTAGTTAAAGTACGTTGAGGTTCGTAACTTAATATACTACTTAATATACTCTCGAATTTGAGTGGAAAGTTCAGAAAGGAGTGTTTTGACACTAAGTCATTTCGGCCTATATTACAATAAGGGAAGCGTGGAATTCGAAAAAGAATCAAAATCAAACAATAAAGTCTACAATTATCACCCAATTCCCCACCCACCAAGTAACATAATATGATTCGAAATAATTACCTCAAAAACATATCTCTTGAGACACGCTAATTAATCCTCCAAAGATCCAAGTATATGCTTTATATATCAGCAATTTTCTAGAAGTCTTCATGCTCACAAAAGAGACACAAAGCGAGTATTTTTTTAATTATGAATACGGTAATGCTATTGTGCTCCCACGTGTTGGATGTCACATTATTTTATTTTCTGTAATTTATTTTTAGAAATATATAGAAATTTTACAAAAAGTGACAACAAAATTTAACGAAAAAATAGAACATTTAATAATTAATCTTAATTAAAAAAAAAAAAAAAAACATGTCAGGAAAAATTTTCACTGTTGATATAAATTAATAAATAATTTAGAAAAAGTACAAAACCATAAGAAAATTGGATACAAAAATATGATCTGGATTACTAGAATTAAAACAAATATTGGTAAAAGATGGCACAAGAGTAAAAAATAGTGACGGATGCCAGGAGGACAAGTGCACTCCCAACACCACGGGCGGAGATGTTGCCCTTCGAATTCGCAACCGTCGTCATCAGAAGACGACTATCGCACTGCGCCTTCGACTGCGGGTTCGGAGGAAGGAATGTCAGAGTCGGAAGGGCCGGCTTTAAGACCACGCCGGCGCGCCGACATCCCACCATCGGAGGGTTTGGAGCCAGGAGTGTCGAGGATGCTCAACAAGGCTCCCGCTACCGGTGGTAAAGTGCCTCGCATGAGATGGTCTCAACAGCTGAATGAGAGTGTCATGCGTGCGTACTATAGGGCAACAGAGGGGGGAACTAACCTCACTGCGTATCGTTCAAGGTTACTGTCTATGTTTCAGGAGCTTGAACCAACAGCGACCGTTACTGCACAGCGACTGTCGGACAGGGTGCGGATCATTCAGCGACGTCATCTGCTGGATGAATCCGTACTGGAAAGGCTACGCTTGAGCTTTCAGCAGGTCAATACTACCAACAACAACAGTTGCGACATCCGGTCACAGTTCCAGCACGCCAACATTGAGTCGCAAGGTAATATTGAGTTGTCTGTGAGTGCCCAGGATGATGAGCGATTGAGGAGAAGCTTGAAAGATGCTATTTTGGAATATGGTTCCATTCCGGTAAATCTCAGACCAAAATTGCCTCGTTTGCCTATGCATAGACGTAACATAGCACTAGTGAGGATTCTAGATCAACATTTGCCAAGTCATTTTAACAACTGTAACGATCTTACTGATACGCATTCATTGTTGTATTGTGGTGCTGTAGCTGTATGTCGTGTTGCTGGTGTACAGTTCCCAAATAAAGGGGGTACCAAGGCTTCAAAGCATACGGTGCCAGTGTCGGCACCGTATGCTTTGAAGCCTTGGTACCCCTAAAAGCGTATCAATCTGACTAGAATCCTCATTGGCAAGCTAATAAGTTTCAAGTCGGGTAATCGTCGACCGAGGGTCATGCGGTTTGTGGCGGAAGCATTTGCTGGAACAAATTTAAAGCCCAGTGAGTATATGGCTAACGTCACAAACCGTATTGACTTTCTGAAACAGAAACTCTATGCATTGGCAAAACGCATTAGAAGATATAGAGAACGATGGGATCGATACAATCAGAATAGTGCCTTTCAAAAGAACCAACGGAGTGTATACAGGAAATGGGAACGTTCTGGGGATAGTGTGGTTAATTGCGAGATCCCGAATCCAGATGCTAGTGCTGGTTTTTGGCGTAGTATATGGTCGGCTCCTGTTGAACACACTGAGGGTGAATGGTTTTGTGATATTGTGAAAAATTGCGAAAATATTATACCAATGCCATCAATAAAAATAAGCGAAATTGACGTGAGGTGTGCTATTCGTTATGCTAGTAATTGGAAATGTCCCGGGCTAGATGGGTTGCATAATTTCTGGCTGAAGTGGTTTCGCAGTTCACATTCTGTTTTCGCAACACAATTCCAGGATGCCCTTGACTCTGGATCGTTACCAACATTTCTGACAACAGGTGTGACATTCCTGTCATACAAATCCGGATGTACCACGGAGCCTAAAAACTATCGCCCAATAACATGCTTACCTACCATCTATAAGCTCCTTACATCTATTCTGAATAAAAAAATCACAGGACATATTGTTCTTAACAAAATTTTGGCACCGACTCAGAATGGATGTAAGGCTGGTGGCCGTGGTACAAAGGAACTTCTTCTCATTGACACAACTATAAGCCAACAGGTAAGGCGGAACAAGAAAAATCTCACTACTGCTTGGATAGACTATAAGAAGGCATATGATTCAGTGCCACATACTTGGCTCTTGAAGGTCTTGGAGTTATATAAGATTGATATTACTTTGAGATCATTTTTGGAGGCTTGTATGGGACAATGGGTCACTGTCCTTCGTCATCTAGGGGAGTGTGATATTCCTGCAACGTCTGAACCGATAAGGATAAAGAGGGGTATATTTCAGGGTGACAGTCTGAGTCCTTTATGGTTTTGCCTAGCTCTGAATCCTCTTAGCACTTTGTTAGAGGATTCAGGTTTAGGCTTTCGTCTTCGCCGGGGGGGTAAGGTCATATCTCACTTGCTGTACATGGATGATCTGAAATTATTTGCGTCAAAACGTTCTGATCTTATGCGGCTGCTAAAGGTAACTCAAACCTTTAGTAGTGATATAGGAATGGAATTTGGCGTCGATAAATGTGCTAGCATGCATGTAGTGCGGGGGAGTGTGATCAGATCTGATAATATTTGCATTTCAGATTCTGTTTCCTTCAGAACTCTTGGTGAAGGTGAGACTTATAAATATCTTGGAATGTCTGAAGCATTGGGTATTGATGAGCGGAGCATAAAGCAATTGGTGAAGGAGCGTTTCTTTAGCCGCCTGAAAAAAGTGCTTGGCAGCCTTTTATCTGGTGGCAACAAGGTGCGTGCTTTCAACGGTTGGGTTATGCCGCTTTTAGCCTATACTTTTGGCATTGTAAGATGGACACAGACTGAGTTAGACTCCGTAGATCGCCAAATACGTAAATTGTTGACGACATACCGAATGCACCATCCGCGTTCGTCTGTAATGAGACTGTATATCCCGCGTAAGTGTGGAGGTCGTGGCTTTTTGAATGTCAAGAACCTCCATAACCACGAGGTATGCAGTCTTAGAGAATATTTTCTCAAGATTGACGTGGATATGCACAAGGATGTGGTAACAGTTGACAAAGGCCTTACTCCTCTTTCCTTGGGCAAAGAGAACTGGCGTCGGCCTGTAGTACTTACTACTTCTGATCGCATGGCTGTGTGGAAGAGCAAGGAGCTGCATGGTAGATTCCATAGAGCCCTAGTGGGCCAGGACGTGGATACTGTTTCATCATTATCTTGGTTACAGTTCGGGGATCTTTTCGGAGAAACTGAAGGTTTTGTCTGTGCAATTATGGACGAAGTTATCAAGACACGGAACTACCAGAGACATATTATGAAAGATGGCACTATCGACATCTGCCGGGCGTGTCATCGACCTGGGGAGTCCCTCAGACATATTGTCTCTGGTTGTTCTCATCTTGCTAATGGCGAGTATTTGCATAGACACAATCAAGTAGCCAAGATAATACACCAGCAACTTGCTCTTCAATATGGCCTTGTAGAATTGGAGGTGCCTTACTACAGGTACAATCCCATGTCTGTTTTTGAAAATAGCTGTGCTTTGCTCTACTGGGATCGGTCTATTATTACTGACAGGTATATTGTTGCCAATAGACCTGATATAGTACTAGTAGACCGAGCGGCGCGCCGCGCAGTGATTGTTGACGTTACTATCCCACATGATGAAAATCTCGTGAAGGCCGAAAAAGAAAAACAATCTAAATATTTGGACCTAGCCCATGAGATTACCGCCATGTGGGATGTCAATGCGACTATCATTGTGCCGATAGTGGTTTCGGTTAACGGTTTAATAGCGAAAAGCCTCGACCAACACCTTAAGAGGCTATCGCTTAGCTGTTGGATCAAGAACCGGATACAGAAGGCAGTAATACTTGAGACGGCACGTATTGTGCGGAGGTTCCTCTCTCTGGAGCCCTAGCCACCGATGGCTTGGACCCTTGTCCCGCCCTCGGAAGTGTGGTTTTTTATATTTTTAAATGTATCTTTTTTATAATAATTTATATTTAAAAATGTAAAATTGATTCGCTTATTTAATAAAAGTATATTCTGTAATCTAGTATTTTCTATTATCATTTTTAAATACCGGAAATATGTAAAGATATATATTTTTTTAGCTGTATCCCACACATAGCAGGGTAAGGTCGAGCTCCTCAGTGGTGTGCCATTAGAGAGCCCTATGTCCAGCAGTGGACGAGAACAGGCTGATGATGATGATGATGATCGAATTTTTATATTAAATTTGTGTGTTTGTGTGCATGTAGCAGCATGTGTACTAATTGGGCCACGAATTATGATGGGCTCAAAAGTAGCTCGAAGTGGTTTGTGTAAAATAAACACCTGTTTCCAGCTTTTAAACTTGGCTGGTCATCTCGCGCGTGCTTTCATTTATTTTCTGAGGGGATCAAATCCACAGCCAGTCCGTAGTAATTTCCAAATGTACTTTAGCTACAATTGAAACACAAAAGAACACTTGAGATTTTGAGCATCATTGATATTGTTTTGTTTTCATAACGTTTGTTTGATAATATTTTTAATCTGTTTTTTTATATACAGATAGAAGTACAAAAACAAAAGTAAAGTAAATTTACAAAATACAATTAGTTCGGTGTTGGTCTTCTAAAAAGAGGAGAATGGGAAGATTTGTGATAGTTCCTTTTTACTTTGCTTTCCGTTGTGACGGAAAGTTAGTTGCGGAAAGTCAGCCTCTGACCGTAAACGTTCGATCCGATTAATTATTTTCATTTCCAGATCCAAGACGTGTAGTGATTGTGGGTTCAAAAGTCATTCGTGGAAATTTGAATATTTAAAAATATATGTTTAGTTAAATAACATTTTATTGAATTGATACTGAATGAAGTTGTGTTGTTCCTTATACATAATGACGAAATATAATGTATGTATCGTATATATTGTTTCAAAGTACTTCAAGTTAGTCACTTGACATGTTTTATACCAAATATTTTAATAAATGATATTGTAATTACAGTCTTCACAACTAACAGCTTTACTCCAAACTTTGAATCAACTATACTAATGACTTTTGAAAGTTTATAAAAACACTATTAAGTTTAAGTTAACGTTCTATTATTCAAATGTACGAAAAAGGCACTTAAATTAGGAACAATTTATTAGTATATGAAAACAAAGTACTTAGCATTTCTGTGGGCATACGTGTAGTGACCAGAAGTGTGACCTGTTGAGACACTCCGTTCTTCACTTTCCACTTATTTAAGATTTTTGTAATAGATTAAGTACATGTTATGAACATGAATAATTAAAAATATATAGAGGCCGTCATGACGCAGGGGCCCAGCGTGCGACGCGACGATTATGGGTTCGATACCCACTCGAAGAACTGAAATATAATATTTTTATCTTTTCTCTCTGGAAACTCTAATCTCAGTACCTGAGAATTCGGTGGAAAATGGAGAACGGAAGTGTTTTAATGGGAAAGACAGTATCTGAAAATTAGGTTCCCTGGTTTTGGTTGCCTGTGCTACCTTGCTATGGGCGGAATTCATTAAATTCACATTTTAATATTTTCAGCAAAACAATGATACGAAAGAGAGAGATGTACAAAAATTTGCATAGAAATTTTAAGGAATTTTGTAAATACTGTACTCTGCATGGTGTTTACTATTTCCAGAGCAAATCTAGTTGGTGGATACATTTGCTTTGGTGTGCATTAGTTGCATCCAGTATGTGTCTGTGTGGGTATCTCAGTCACATGATATGGAGGAAATTCGTGGACAACCCAACTTTTACTGTTGTAAGTATCCTACAAATCCGACTATCCTACTAACATCATAAATGTGAAAGTATCACGCATTAACTAATTATTAGATTAAGATGAAATTTCGTAGTGTATTTTTGTCGCCAATATTTTATATTGGTAGGTTCTTGTTAATATTAAGAGGCAAGGCTTTGCGCTTGATCCTTTTTAAGGAAATGATTATGGAGAAAAGAGTGTCATAACACACAAATTCCCTTGGCTATGCGAAAAAAAGATAAAGCTGCTTTAATTACCATTTTTCTATGTTCAATATATCTATTTATGTATTTATTATCACATAAATGTGGACTTAGTGAAGGTTTAGGACGTCCCATTAAATGGGCATTACGCACCTCCAATCGCCATATTCAACCTAATTTGACGCTTGATCCTTTATGTTATAAGAAAAATAAGTAAATAATACTTATCTCATATAAAATACCTAATATCTAACATTTTTAAAAGATAATTGTTGAAAGTACATTTTATCCATCTAAGTCCATATTGTTGGGCGCTACGTCAGATTTGCTTGCTTAAACATAAATTACATACATTCCATATTGGTATACAGGTTGAGTCCACCCACTATCCTGTCGACCGTATTTCATTCCCTGCGGTTAGTATATGCGACCCAGAGTCTATTTACGGACCAAACACAGGAAATACTACGCGGATACTGTAAGTGAATTTTAAATAAGGGTATTTTGAATTTTAAACAAGTATAAGATTTAGTTTAAAGAAATCGGCGTATTAAGTGGGGAACGGAAGTGTCTTAATGGGGATGGAGTGCCTTAACATTAGGATCCCAGGTTTCCTCTGCTTACTGCTACTCAACAAGTAATATCACTAAATTCTTTCTTCCTGCTATATGCGGTATACATCGTGAAGAAATCAGAAACGAGTTTAAATTTTGCTACATCATCATCATCATCATCATCATCAGCCTGTCCTCGTCCACTGCTGGACATAGGCCTCTCCAAATTTTGCTACACTAACATACAAAAAAACAATGTAATTACTTTGTAATCTATATATATAAAAGGACTTGTCCTCACTGACTGAGGTAAGACGCACGCACAGCCGTAACCGGTGATAGTAGAAATGTGAAATTTGGACAGATGTTTACTTTCGTAATCTGGACATCCACTAAGAAGGGATTTTGATAAATTTTAACCCTAAAGGGGTGAAATAGGGGTTCAAAGTTTGTATGGGAAAAAAATGAAATCGGCACCGATTTTTATAAAATTTTAAATTTAGATTTTTAAAAGTATTTAATTGAACACGTGTTTCATCGTTTTCTAGAATTCTTCCCCTAGGGGTGCAAATAAGGGGTTGAAAGTTTGTATGGATAAATCTCTAAAACGCCACCGATTATTATAAAATTTTTAATTTAGACTCTTAAAAATATTTCATTGAACACATGTTTCATGGGTTATTAGAATTCACCCTTAAATACGCAAGCGAAGCTGCGCGCGTCCGCTAGTCTGTATATAAACAGAAATGCCTACAAACTTCATTTGAGAAAGACTAACATTTAATACATTTTGTTCTTCTCACGTCTTGGGATGGGAGTGTCTTAACACTAGGTTCCTACTCTGCCTACCCTGTTATTTGCGGGATAAAGTATGAAATTAAAAAATGTGTACATCTGATACTCTCGGTGTGACAGATGCCTACGTCGCAATTTTATTACAACCACAAGGAAGTATTTTTATTAAATTCTCCCCCAAGTGAATTCTGAAGCCCACGATAATTGAGTCCACTCAAGCATACTATATTAAATTTCATAAAATAACATTTTTTTTTCACTTTTACAGTCTATTGTAAATCAATGAGTTAAACCATGGCAGAGATTTTTTGTAATATATATATAAATAATAAGTAGCAGAAAATCTCATTGCTCTGAATGTTTTTTATATAAGAATATTTTTAACAGACTGAGATCAGACCGAGAATGAACAGGAACTAATCGGCCAAACAGAAAACGTAAAAATATTTTTTGTAAATTAATTTTAATTTCAGAAAGTTACGCGGATACAATGAAGAGGACATAGCAAGTTTCTATTCAAGTTTTACCGAAGTAAGAAGTGTAGAGTACGTACCAGTCGATAGTGTTAAGAAAATGCATCTTACTTTAAGAGATCTGGGCTATAGATATGAAGATTTGTTAAACATGGTTTGTATTGATTTAATTTTAATTACGTCTTGCAAAAACTTTTGACTTTTGGTGCCATAGAAGGCAGTAACTCACTGTTGATTTATCATTTATTGTTTTTCAATATAATTATCATCTATTACAACATAATTATTATAATAAATAATGTTATTTTCTAACATTAAAGCTAAAGAAACCTTGTGATATTTTAATACAAGAATGTCTATGGAGATCAAGACCTGTGAATTGTTCTTTAATGTTCCGTAGTGTCTTCACCATCGTCGGATATTGTTGTCAGTTCGATATCGACTACTTGAGGTAAATCGTGAAGCAATTACTATTATCTTTTTAAGTCACTATTACCGGGGCCAGTCCTAGCGAATGGTCATAAAGTGTGACTGTCGACGCGACAAGGTGTGAATTTTATTCCCACTAGTTTAAATAAAATATTTAAGATTTTCATTTTCGTCGTTCTGGTTTCGAGGTAAAACGCGGCGTAATGCTAAAAAAAAATTATTTAAGTATGCATGTACGAACTTGTGAACCATAAAAGTAGTTCTAGTAATATTGAATATAGTAATGGATGGGCACATTTCCAACTGCTTTCGTGGACGTGATTATCATGGACTCGAACCCACTGGATGAATGATTATTATATTTTAAGTTGTGTCGAAAATTGAAGAACGTCTTGTGTCCTAACACTAGGTTGTCTCTGTTTACCCTGCTTTGTAGTAAATAACATGGAGATGCTCTGCTTTGGTTTAAAAGTAAAAAAAAAAATTACTAAAAAATATGTAACAAATAAAATACTGAAGAAAAGTGTATTTTTATGTGTTTAATTTTGTTTTTAAATTTATTTTTAGAGAAACTCTACCAAATAACACTATTTTTCGTACTGGAGTAGAAATATCGGAAAGTTTAGAAGTGATAGTAAACAGTGATAAAGTTCTAGCTAAAGGAGACTCCAATGAAAGTTATGTCTCTGTAAGTATAATTAAAAAAAAAACACTTTTTCCCCTATAACAGGGTGGGACTGCCTTACTTTTCTTAAAAAGGGACCTTTTATTTTTCCATACATGTATTTTCAGCTCTACGTATTCGATAAAAAAGAGAAACTAACTCTCTTAGAAAGTGCTATAACACTAACTGCAGCTACATTTTTTGACGTGACGGTCGATGTTTGGATCATTGATTCATCTGACGATGTAAAAGCTTTGTCGCTATCCAATCGCAAGTGTTTTTTGCCAAGTGTAAGTATTCACTTAAATATTTAGTAATCAGGTATTTTCTTTACTTTGCAGTTGCTTCTTTTTTATTTGGGTTTTCTTCTTTACTTGTCACTAGCGTAAAATATAACAGCATATAGGAAGGTTGGAAGAGGGAATCTAGTGCTACAACACTCTGCTCTCCACTTTCTGCCTGCGTGTTGAATTATCTCCAGACTGAGAAAAGCGAAGATATATAATATTTCGTTCCTACGACTGGGAATAACCCACAGTCATCACGTGTAAATGCGACACTCTGTGTCACTGCGCCGCAACGAACTCTAATGTATATAATAATAAAATTCGACATGATAATATAAAAATTGTATATTTTGTAAAGAATTAAAAATTAAATATTTCAGGATACACAAGCTATAGCTAACTCGTACCAAGGATGTATGACTGCACTCATATTACGAAAAGTGGTAGGCTACTGCCGCTGTGTACCTTTTCAATACACCTGTAAGCATACTCTTATTTAATTTTTCTTCAAAGACAAATATTAGAAAGAAACTACTTTGTTCGGTTCCAGTTAAAAGATTTTATTCCGTTGGATAGACCATTTATCAAGAGAGGTTATGTATGTACATTATACCCGTACGAACCCGTACTTGGTACCTTGTCCTTTGCAAAATTAAAACACCATCATCGTCCCAAATTTTATCTTTCTAAATTGTTGAATGGAAATGGAATGTTTAAAAAATTGATAATTGGGCGAAAAGTAGGGAACGAAGTATCTAAATACTAGGTTCCCTCTGGCTGTTCTACTGCAAATATATGCGGGAACTATTACATATTATCATTGTTTGCCAACACCAATGTTATTTCAGCGCACGATCTGGGGACGCAAGACTATCCGAACTGTACTTGGGAGCGATTCAACTGTATACATCAAATGTTAGGTGAGATAGTTAAATGTAAACAATACTAATTAAATAAGTAATGCTTGCGTGTGGATTCTTTCAAATGGACTGGAATATGATACGATCGTCGGTGAATTTATCAGAGTTGTGCTCATCATCATTCATCATTCATCAAATAAAAATTAATTTCTGCGAATTGGAATCAAACCCTTAATCATAGGTACTACGCCACGTCGGCGTCTCATTAACATTTACTTTTTTGGAAGCTGTAAGATTTTCAAAAAGCTGTATTCTAAGTAAGGCCGTGCATTGTATCACCACAGTGAAATAATGAAATTCCTTACTTTACGCCATTGTTCCCCCAAATGGGAACTTAACTCATATCTACCTCGATTATCCTCAGACGTTAGCTCATATATTTTATATTTTTCTCCTGCCTTGGAACTTCCGTCAACCACCAAAAACTGTCGATCATTAAGAAATTTGACATACTCTGACACGAGGTGAAATGTATAGGGCTGGCACTCGTGAAAGACACCTCGAGATAATCCTGCATTTAATATAGACGACATGACGTTTTCAAGACAAGCATTCTATAACAAATTAGAAAAATAATATTTTATTTTTAGATCAAGAAATTCAATTCTCTAATTTACACACGAATTCGAAACATTGCGCAACGTGAGGTGGAAGTTAACACCGCGTTTTGTTTTACCCGAATTGGAAAATGAAAGTAAATCTACTGATTCCATGTCATTTTCTGAATTGCATAATATTTGGATATAATAATCTATTTAGGTTATTTACTACGTGCCTTTCTTGAGTCTACGTATGTTTATCAAACTCAAATAAAGTATATTCCAACTTACAGAACAATCCAAATTTCATCAAAATCAGTTGAGTATTAGTTTAAAGTTAATAAATAATATATGAATGTACTTGATAGATATTTGAAACCGAGATTCATGAAAATATGTCAAATGTTATCCCCGAAAATTACCTTTATTACGTTACTTGGATAATAGATACTATTATATTTTTCAGAAATTAATTATTAAAGCTTTGAATTCAATAGCTACTGTTATTATATTGGATTTTATTTACTGGATTTGGATAATCCCTTCCTAACTTTATAAATAGGTGGTTAATTGTTTTTGTTGTGGTATTCCCTGGAGCATGTGAAACAGTAAAAAGTTATTATTAATAAGCTGCGGAGCACTCAATGTACTATCATTCAAATCTAGGCAAAAAGTGTTCATTCTGCTATATTGTATAAAGTTATTTTAGTAGCTTCATGACGTGCCTTTATATTAGCACATTAATTAACTATAACTCATTAGAAGACCTCATTAGGTCTTGCGGTTTGCTGACGATATTGTATATATCTCGATGATATGACAATGATATGATGCAAAGCTTCATTACCTTTATGTACCTACATGCACCTATATGTCTCTTATTTTTAACTTCAAACTGTGTCCAGTTCATAGCAAGGTACGCAGAGCGAACCTGGGTTTAAAGACAGTTCGGCCCCCCATTAAGACACTTTCGTTCCCACTTTCCACCGAAGAGAGGAGACATTGCGTGTTAAATGTGGAATTCAACGCCGCGCTTCGTTGTACAAAAGCGAAGTTTGAATAGTTTTCTAAAGCCGAATTTGAATCCGCCATCACATTTTATTATAAAACGTTTATATAATTTTCTCTCATATAAACACATTTTACCTAACACAAATTGGTTTGAATAGAATCGTGGCAAGGAACTAGCGTAGCAGCATTCACGCGTCTGCACACAAAGTAATTGGAATTTATTTATTTGTTGAATACTACATGTGAATATCTCGAGCCAATTTCAAGAAGCAATATTTGCTCACATTTTACGTCTATATGTGGAAAATATTCTTAATATTCGATCTGATCGGCTAGCATTTCACATCAGGGCGAGACTTGCGACATCAGTTTTGCTTCAATCTATACTTTTATGCTACCATAAACTACACAAATATTAAGAAGCTGAAAAATTCATGTGTTTGAATGCGCTAATCTCAGGAACTACTGATTGGAATTGAAAAAATATTTCTGTGTTAATATGAAGTACATAAATAATTAAGTAGTTCAAGCGGGCGAAGCCTAAGCAGATCGCTAGAACTCTATAATAATTATAAGAATCACTTTTTTTTTAAATTACTTTTTTTACATTGTTTCAAAAATATACACTGTAAGGTAAACCACAAATGGCTGGAAGCCTCTTTAAAGCAATTAAAATTTACTAAATTTTACATTAGACGGTCGGCTTTCCCGTTCAAAATAATTTATTAGCTATTTCACAGTGACCTATGATCAAGCCGAATGGGCGCATTATCATACCAATTTCTACTAACATCAACAAGTATGTTTGGAACAACGCGCTAATCTCAGGAATTACTTTTTCGAATTGAAACAATCTTTTTGTATTCGATCTGTTTATCAATGAAGACTATTATAGGCTTTATAATATCGTTAGATGTAGCCCGATAACCTTCCGTTAAAGATGTCCCCATGTGACCAAGGCGTGAAACCGCAAGTAAGCTAGTTAGATCATTCGTTTTTTATACATATGTAACTAAAGGCTAGTTAGTAACTTCATTTGCGTGGACTTCATCTACCTTGCAATGCTACTTCTATATACCACCTGCTGCGGTCGAAGTACCTACTAATTTGGAAAAAATATTTTATATATTAATATATTTTCAGGTCAAGTACAAAATAACATTCGAGATATAATAACAGAAAATGAATGTTTTCAAAAGTGCGAGTACGTTCAGTACGAGACCGAGGCTGACTACATTAATGTGAAGCGAGATGGAAGGTATATTATTAGATATATACATTAATAAACGTACCCTCATACTGTTTTCCGCAAATAAAGTGGTAAGACACGCACCATATCGCTCGTTTCAAGTTTTAAGTGCGGGACTCAACAGCTCCTGGACTTTTCTGGGTGTAAACCACCAGCTTCAGTATTAACTAGTGTTAAATCATTAACTTTTGCAATTACAAACTAAAGGTTCACAGTCGAGTTCTCAGTCGATTACAATTTATTGCTTTAGAATTTCCATACAGAGAAAACGCTTTTGTTTGAAGAGATTTATTGAATGAATTACGGTGTTATCGGTATTTGGAATTTATATGTATTTTATTATAATGTTCTATTGACTTTACTAAAACCAAATTTGATTTTAAGTTAATTTAATTGTAATATTCAAATTTTATATAACAGTTCGATTTGTTAGGGCATCAGTCAGCCAGACATGTAAACGTCGTGGATTCGATGCCTGCTCGTATAAATATTAAATATTTTAATTTATCCTCGCTGTAGTATCAGCGCACACATTTATAAATCAGTTCGTACGAGAAAATAAGGAATATGTCGAATAAAAAATTATTCCATTTGCAAAAAGTGTTAGAAATTGATCGAGGTCGTTTATAAGACGGATGACTCTTACGTACGTATGTGTTTTCTGAAACCGAATACGACAAATACAATTAATGTGGCGGAAAACTGCTTATGATAAAAATATAACAGTAAAAAGCTTTTTGTTCTTAGAGTTCCGTACCTTGTATAAAGACATATTGTTTGTCTGTCCGTCTGTCAAAACCGAGAGAGAAGAATATCGAGATCGCGTGGAAGTAGCAAGTTGAAATTAACGTTAAACCTTCAAGTCTACGGTCTCTTTTCAGAAAAATCAAGTATAAGTCAACGTAATGAAAATATTATATACACGAAAATTTTGCTGTATTTTATATGAAATTTTCCTCGTAATCAAACCATATAGGGTTCCTGATATCGAAATAATTATTATTTTACAGGTAAATCTATTACAAAACTTACGTATATGGTACGGAACTTTAAGGCTCTGACCTGCTTTTATTTGTTACTCGTAAGACTATAGGCCGATTATTCTGTCAAGATTAACGCCGTCGTGGCCCGGCGGGACAGCATAAGATTTTAATCGCGAAGTTGTGAGTTCGATTCCCACAGAGAAAATAAATTTCGTTTCCTTTAATTAATATTTTTATTTCCTTGCTCTGATAATAAAATAAAACGCAGTAAGTACCGCCGCTAAGCACATAAATTCTCGAAAATATTTTCTTTTTATGTATATTATTTATTTTTATAATACAGTAAAAAGGATCACAGCTGTCGAGTTGCAATACACTTCACAGACAACACTTGTATCAAATATCGTCGAGAAGTACTTTACACCTGGGATCAAATGCTTGGTGAGTTCATGTTTCATAATAATTTACGTCTCCTTTAGCTTTTGCGATCATTGTAGCGCGGTGGCCGTGTGAACAGATACGCGATGTTTGTTAGTTCGATATCTTACTCGGAGAGCACCGATTCGGAGGATCATTATATTTAATTTCACGCTTTGGAATTTTTATATTCACGCTTTTCCAAGACTAAGTCTTGTGTTGTATATGAGACTGCTATGGCTTTCTTGCTATAAAATACATATTTTTTACTAAAATATTAATCAATAATTTCAGCGAATTTAGGGGGCATTTTCGGATTATGCCTAGGGGGCTCTATAATCAGTGTCATCGAGATATTGTGGTTTATACTAGAGTTGTTGTTTACAAGCTGTGATCAAAGGCGAGTTGCGAACAAAATATCAGCTTTCACAGTCAAAACTAATTATATGTCGCCAAGGAAGAAAAAAACTCAGCTATATCCGTTTGTGAATTAAATAATTATACGTTAAAGAAATAAAATATTGACAAGAATGGCATGTTTTCTACTCTGAGAAAATAAATAAATTTTAACTTATATCGTGTGTTATTATTAATAAATATATATTGTTGAGGCTATCGTGGTGTAGGACAGCATCTAACTGTAAATGCGACGTTCCATCATCATTCATTTTCTCCCTCCCCTGGTTGCAAGATTACAAAGCGCAGCGTTGAGATTAGCCATTCACTAAAGTGAGAAACGGAAAGTTTTATCACAAGACTCTCTCTACGTGCACAGCAGGGTACGATGTATCCATCGAGTACATCGTCGATATAAACATCGTGCAGCGTAAAGCTTTTTAGATTTCACGCCATCTTGGACCACCGACCCCATATAATAATTGATATACGTATATTTGGAACTCTTTTTCTAAACATGGAAATCATCCCATAATAATTATAGATGTGTGATAACAGTTTATTCCCACATTAAACAGTTATCTTACGAAGTAATTTGACTGTCAAATTAAATTAAATTAACTTGAATTTAATGATGATATATGACACCATAATAGAATGCTTTGAGGTGTTCTTGCGAAACATTTATTAGTGGAAAGTTATTTCAGACATTAGAGGTAGCTCCGATATTAGAACAGCAAATTAAATTTGAAATTTCAACGCGCTTGCCTTAATTAAAGGGAACCTTGTTGTTCTTGTATCCTTTACTCGCATAGCAGGGTAGTATCGATATCTCGCTCGGCAAATAAAATGTGGGGTTGAGGTCCGCCACTACTTATAAGCGAAGTAAAGCATGCAGCTAAAAGAAAGAAAGCTAAGACACCCCGTTTTTAATAAGACACTGCCGTTTCCCACTTTTCGCCGTATTCAGTAAACCGACTCTCTTACGATTTTATTATAAGTATAGAATAGATTAGGCTTTTATAGAGAAGTTAAAAGTGTGGTTTAATTTAAAGTGATGGTGACAAATACATTCTGTCTCTACATATATAAGATATTAAATGGCATTAAATTCTTTTAAGAAACCCTTTTAGGGACCAAGTGCGCTCTTGTTATATTAAAAAGAAGTGGCCACTTTACTAATGTATGGAATTTTGATATAGGTTTGACCATTTTGTCAATACTCGAGAGGATTCGTATTACTTTATCCTAAAAATGTAATAAGGAACTTAAATTAAAATGATGTAGGTGCTACTTCTGTATTATGTACACTCTTTCGTAGTATGTACCTACTCATATTCCTAATATTCCGCCTAAATTTTGAAATATTGCTTGTTGAAGTGTGGAAACCAAGACGACTGTGTTGGTTTTTTTTCTTATTATAAGAAAGACTTTCTTCTTATTCCAAAGCGATAAAAATTTAATAATTTTATTATTTTAATCCAGAATCGAACCCATGACCGCCGCACTTGAAGCCAAATGCTATGCTGCTGCTATCTATTACTAACGTGAGGCCATCGTAGCTTCTACTTTATAAGTACGTAGCGGCCTTTTCATATATTTTTTTCGTTGTTGTTAGTGTAAAGGAAAATCTGATGCCGTCAAGGTATAGTCTCTAGCGGCGTTAGGTTAGGGCGAGGCTGGGCGACCGCCCAGGGGCGCCGGATAAAAAGGGCGCCGTAGACGCCCGTTTAGGGCGCTTTGCACAAAGATGTCTCCTCGCTGCAGTGGCGTAGCTACGGTATTTGCTGCCCGGTGCGGCTTAGGGGACTTGATGCCTTTTAAAATGGTCTAAGATCTAAAACCAAAAAACAAAGTGATCGTCGACTTTGATTACGGATTACCGGGAGTCTTCTTGAGAACTGTTTTTCAATATAGTTCGCAGATAGAAAGGCTAGAAGAAGTGAAATTTTATTAGTTTTTTTCATTATTTTTTTTAAATAACCATCCGGTTATTTCGTTGTACCCATTGCCTTTTTTGTATGTTATTGAATTGTAGTTAAGGGGCGCCGAAAAAACTTCGCCCAGGGCGCCGGTAGTGCTAAAACCGGCACTGGGTATAGTGGAACAGTGACTGTAAGCACGGCTACTTTAATATATCATTAAATGACTCCAATGAAGTACGGGCACGGAATATCTACACTAAGTTTTCAAGTTCAGGTTAAAAATTATAATAATAAAAATAAAAATGTATATAGCAAGAACCCAATTTAACAAATGGTTGTTAGCGGCATCTATCATAGTCTTTGAGAAACAGTTCAGTTCAGTTCTTTATTTATAGCGCTTTGAGCGTGCTTTGAGAAACTAAAACAAGGTTTTCTTCAACAATGACAGCGTTTAGATAGGAACCTAATAATAGTATGAAATGCCATTTATTTCCAAGATTTTTTAAGAGATGGCGCTATTTAAATTTATTAAACAATTTTTTTTAAACAAATATTATGCAGTATTAGTTGACTTATTTTTATTTTTTTCTCCACGTTGTATTCCACACATAACAGGGTAAGTAAAGGGAACCTGAGAATCTTATATTAAGAAACTTCCGTTCTCCACTTTCCGTCTAATTCTGGAGGCATTATGTGTTTCTAAAAAAAAGTTTTTACAATAATTATAATGATACGATGATGAACTTATAATATTAGGCGAATCAAAGTTATTTAAAAATATTTCATTTATAATTTTGTAGATCGCTGTATGTTGATAACATATTAATTTACTTAGTCAGTTTTACAAAAGGACGTTCATTATGTTTTTATATTAATTCTAAGCAAAGCACTTAGAGGGCGCTGTTATATCTAAGTGTATCTTATTTCTTAGAGAATTAAATATGTTTTTAGCTTCACTCTGTATTCCCCATATAACAGAGAAGGATCTCCGTTAAAAGACACTCCGACATTCCGACACAAAAAGAGTAATGTATGAAGGACTGTTTTAACACTAAACTGCTTTTTCCTATACTGTTATATCTATACTTATAATAAAATCGTAAGGGGGTCGGTTCTGTACTTGGAAGATATTTAAAAAAAAATGTTATTGGGAACCTTTATTAACGTAATAGAACCCAAAACAATGATTTTTAAACTTTTTGCATGTTTGTCTGTGCGTCTGTTATCGCTAATCTCAGAATCGGCTTAACTGATTTAGATGCGGTTTTCACTATTGGATTCTGGAAAATATATAAGGTTTATTTTATTACAATCGGTTCATAAATAAAAAAGTTATATCAATTTAAAGTACTTAGTTCGACAAATTTGATAATTGCCGTAACCGTTATTTTATACTGTTTTACTGAATTGACTGAATCTTTACTTTTCAATTTCTTTATTAATATTTCTATTTCAAGCTGGCGTAGATCCCCACAGGCCCACTATTATGAAATATGTGTGAAGGAAGATAAAATAAAAAATTGAAGAAAAAAAAATGCAAATAAGGAATCCCTACATACCACAGAGCGTTAAATAATTAAATGTAAGACGAAAAATTGATAGCAACACGAGACCAATCGCTATATTGAAGACGTGACCTGAACCTCAATTTCACGTAAAATTTATTATAGCGTTTCATAGAGAATTTTAGAGGTTTTTAAAGTATTTTCGAAGCTAATATCGAAGAATCGAACTTTTCTAGTACAGAATGATTAGAAATTTTATGAACTAGCTCTGTTTTACCTTTTGTAGGTACAGTTAAAAAACTTTAAAAAATACTGAATAATATAAATATATGTTTTTTAACCTAAAGTTGTAAAAAAACTAGCTTCACTTTTTATATACGCAGGATAGCGAGTTAAATTAGTGTTTCTCACTTTCTACTCAACTATCGTGTTGAGTGTCGAAACTCAACGCCATCGTTTGTTACTACGGCGAGCAAATGAAAAAAAATCATTCAATGGAGTCGTAATGCGCCGCTGCCTGTCAACGGCCTTAAATATTTATTAAATTGTTGGATTTTTCATGAAAGAGCAAAAATTAAGAACGCAATCATTTAATGAAATCTAATTAGTAAGTTTAGTCGTTAATTTGACAAACAGTGACTTTTGAGCCTTAAGTATGTTACAGATTATATTATAACTTCTCCGAGTGTTGAGATACTCCATTCTCTATTTCATATTCGATATATTATAGAGACATTGCTTAAAAGTAGTGAAAATCAAGTTGGAGCTTTTTCTGCTTACATCGGTGGCTTCTCTATAATATTCGCAATAATCTAAGCCTGTATTTTAATGAAAGTTACATTAAAATACGACTATTTTGTACTTTAAATTACATTTGTTGTGTTATATTTTAGAGGCAAGTACCTACTTTGTGAAAATAATGATAAATATGTTTTATATTTCACGGATTTGGCAAAATAAGGTTCGTAGTTGGACTTCTGTGACATGAGTATGTAAACGTTTTATTTAATTAAATATTTTTTTCAAAATACCATACTACCGTTGCACCATACTAAATTCACAGTCGTATAAAATATGTAAAACGTCAAATAAATACTTGAAAAGCCAAAACCATAAAATGAGGTCTTGAACAAACACCTAAAAGATTTCACATGAAAAATTTAAAAGTTATAAAAGATTTTATACCGGTTCTTCGGAACACATAAACATTGATAAGAATACTTAAGGTGAGCACTTGCTGTTATCAGAAACACGGAATATACTTCATAAAAAACGTAACAATAAAAATAGAACATTTTATAGTATTGCCATAAAGCTTTGGTAGAAATGAGCGTTGAAGTTATCGTTGCGATAAAAGTATTTATATAAGCGAAAAAAGCAGCTTTATGTAGGTATTTCTCCATTTAGCAGGGTATGCAGAGAGAACTTAATTTTGAGACACTTTGTCCGACACCAAAGGAGAGGAGAGCTACAGGGGCGTTACCGGTCTTTAAGGTGGATCATATGATGAACAAAAATATTTTCAAATATTAACACTACTGAAAATTTATCAGCTTAGTGAACTGTTTATAAGGAAATTATTTATGTATTTAAACCTATTTATTATATTTTTATAAATGTTTCTTATCATTACAGCAAGTGTAACGAGCGAAGCGAGTAAGCGAATCACTCTATATAGATAAAAAATATTCAACTACAAGTAACATTGTAAAATCTAAAAATACCATATAAAGTAATAGGAAATAGCTTTTTACTAAATACGCTTACAAAATCCCAACGAATTAACAAGTGTTAATATCAAAGCTAGGGCTCAAGAAGAAATTTCTTTACGTGTGACAATTTTGACGGCCATCGTTGACCCGGTCGGCTCGAGGGCGTTTTGGAGTCGCCCAGCGGAAGCGAGTGCCTGTTAATGTGTGAAAGTGGTGGAAAATGCACATCGTATCGCGAAAATGTGAAATTTAAAACGAAATTAGCTTTAATTTGTGTTTTTTATTTAACATTTCTTTTTGAGTGGATTAAAATGAGAACAAGTATTGTAGTTGTGTGTTAGAGCGCAATGGTATTGCATTCTAAGTTCATTTCATGCTTTTGTATATTTTTTAACAAACAGTATTCGAAAAGATATTTAAAGCCATTAACATAGTAATGTTAAAAAAACAAATCTCGCAACTCAGTTCTTCTACCGTCGATTTTTTTGTCTCCGCGCTGTATCCCGCGCATAGCAAGGTAGGCAGAGTGATTCTAATTTTCCTTTTCCTTTTAACATTTCCCATTAACCAGTTTTCTTTAGTAGTTCTATACAAAGTTAAGTTAAACTAGGTGCAATAGCTATATAGTAGTTGCTTGTGACCTATCCTATGCATTTATGTAAAGCGTGCACCGGCGGTGAATGTCGTATAAGCAGACAGGGTAATATATTCTACAACTACATTATAAATATTTTATGACTCTATTGAAAACTATTTTATTTTTATATAACTACACATTTTCAATATTGCATAATATTGTTTAAAGCTCGTAATTTTTATGATCACATAATAATACTACTAGACTAGTATCAGCTAGTCGTTTCCCGTAACTTTGTTTGCGTGGATTTATCGACGTAAAATGCAAAATCCCGTCCCTCCTTTCACGTAGGAATTATTTTATAAAAAAAAATCGCGAGCATCTGCTTGTAAAAGATATACACTTTAAATAAGCTCACTGCAATATCTCGTTCGCATTCATAAAAGGGGGATTCATAACAACAATTTACACCGATGTTTATGTCTTACTTCCTGCAGATAAGAAGCATTGAAATTCTGTGTAAATACAATCTTTTATGGATAAATCGTTTCGGCGGTTTCTATAGGAATGTTTCTGATACAGTTTTGTTTAGCTTTACGCTACATCGCGCATATACCATGATAGAGAAAGTCTAGGAAATTAGTGTTAACACACTCAGTACTCCACTTTTCGCTCGATTTTCGAGACATTACGTAAGTGGTGTGTATTCAATAGGAATTAGCCATTTTAAGTTACCTATAAATAAGGAAAAACTTAATTTAAAAATATATGTTTAAAAAAAAATTTTATATAAAAAAGGTGATTCTTTTGATGTAAGGTGGAACTATGTCATCAGGCTAAGTGATGACCTAGCTACGTTTCTTAAAGCATAATCTTACTAATTCTAGAGCACTTCATTTTATTCTGTAAAGTGGTTACCACTTTTGAAATTTCCCTTTTTTTGCTAAAAGATTGTAGAATTTTACGTTTAAAGTTGCTATTAAATATGATAGTAGTAGGTTCTATTTTTTATTAAAGAAAATGTTTTTCATGTTAAACTCGTAACAAATAAAAATATTTACAAACATACATACATAGCTTCACGCTTTGTGGAATGCAGAAAAAGTTACCATATCTAACAACCAATAAAGAAACTATTTTTTTTTAAAGTTCTATTTAACTTCACAATAGCAAAATCTTCAACATTTATGTTTATACAGTCAGGCATTGTAAAATTAATCCACTCAACTGTAAAGTATTAAGTATTTATAAACTTTAGCCTTTGAAATGACTTTAGGACTCAACCACTATATAATGCTATAATTTAAGTCTTTAATCTTTACTTATATAAATTACTAGCGGACGCGCGCAGCTTCGCTTGCGTATTTAGGGGGTGAATTCTAAAAAACCATAAAACACATGTTCAATTAAATATTTTTAAGAGTCAAAATTTCAAATTTTATAATAATCGGTGGCCATTTAAAGATGTTTCCATACAAACTTTCAACCCCTTATTTGCACTCTTAGGGGGAGAATTATAAAAAGCAATGAAATACGTATTCAATCTAAATCTAAAATCTAAAAAATCTAAATTTCAAATTTTATAAAAATCGGTGTCGATTTAAATGTTTTTCCATACAAACTTTAAACCCCTACTTCACCCCTTTAGGGTTAAAATTTTTCAAAATCCCTTCTTAGTGGATGTCCAGATTACGAAAGTAAACATCTGTCCAAATTTCACGTTTCTATCATCAGCGGTTACGGCTGTGCGTGCGTCTTACCTCGGTCAGTGAGGACAAGTCCTTTTATATATGGACCGTTTATTTTGAAAGTGGTGTAAGTCCATTTTTGAAAAAAATGAGCTATCACGTAATTCATGCTTAATTTAATGTAATTTTTTATATATAACTAGTCCGTGTTTAATTTCTCAAAAAAAACCCATGTTTTAAACAACTTAAAATTGGTAGGTAAATGAAATTGCATAATCATCGACATACTAACCTTTAATTTTCTCGAAACAAAAGAAAATGGACTTACACCACTTTCAAAATAAACGGTCCATATATAGATTAGGAATACAACGTGGCTGGGGTACTAAATGTCGCGCTTTGCTTCGTTACCAGAGCGACGAAATTGAAATATTTCATTTCCTCGAGTGGGAATCGAACCCACAACGGTGGCCCTTACAGTCGCACGCTTGTGCCACGTCTAGCTTCTACTGAAATATCAATAATAAAATAAGAACACTACCACATAAAATAGATTTATAAGTTTACGTAAACTAAAGTCCAAACACATACACATAGAGTGAAACTCAAGTGAATTTATTTGGGTCGTTCCTAGAAATGTACGACTAAACGTTAGCGTTACGTTAATCCCGAGAGGGGCTGATTTATGATGACGAAAAAATCGGTTGATATTTTATAACTTAAATTGTATTATGTATAGTTGCAAGTTGTGTCTCGCACATAGCAGGGTAGGCAGAGAGAACTTGGGAACCCAGTGTTAAGACACTATCGTTCTCTACTTTCCGCCTAATTCTGGCATTGCGTATTGAGTGGCAGAGTTTAACGCCGCGAATTGCCTCGTTACTAGGGCTAGGACACTAACATTTCAAATATTCTATTTCCTCGAGAGGACGCTTCGCACACTTGTGGCGCAGGAGCACACTCCTGTGGCCGCAGTGTATTCGAGAGCTTCTCCATGCTCAAAATATTTTTTTGCTTGTCACTCTGATTAGACTTTGTCCCACGAATATAATCTCCTCCTCTCGGATAAGTTTACCTGTGTGTACACTTACAGGTACAATTACTGGGAGAAGGAGATTCTCTAATCTCTAATCTTATGTATTTACAAATGGATCAAATGTAATCTTTAACCTACTATTTAAACAATAATTCTCTTATACTATCTTATAAATATGTAAAAAATATTAGCTTTTTTTTTAAATCTCACTTCGTATGACCTGTTTATCTGTTACTTATAAGTATAGTTGTTATAAAGAAATCCCTCTTTCCATCTTATAGAAATGTATGTACGCGGAAATATGACATGGAAGATAAAATCAATGAGAAATTAATAAAAAACTATCTTTTTTTTAACCCCCCAATTACTGGAATAGGTCAGTCTCATTATCGTTGTTGTGCTAACAGCGAAATGGTTGAGTTAACACGCCTAACTTCAACGTAAATAAAGACGACATTTTTATTGAAAGTAGAGCCGTTTTCCTTCTGTAATTTCCTCGGGTCACCCTTAGAGTGTGGTCTAATTTGTAGGCGACTAGTCGTCGCGCGCCTCATATTTATTTGCATGAACCTTAACAAAAATCTGAAATCTATTTAAATTTTTCCGTTTCTGTAGGAATTTCGAGAAAACCTTTCTTAGTGCTCCTCTACACTCTCTCACTTACCTACATGTCAAATTTAACTTTCTGGATTCAGTTTTCTCTGTAGGTTGTCTGTGAGTTACTTAGTAACGAAATCATTTTGTATAATACTAGCGGCCCCCGCCCAGGTTCACCTGCTTCTTTTATATTCTATCAGAGCTTGTTTGATTGTAATTGCTATAACTATAAATCTATTGCTACTTGGGTAATAATAATATTTTAACTATATTTATTTTAGTGATTTTTAAAGTGAGGAACGTGTCTAAGTATGAAAGGGGAACGGAGTGTATTAAGACTAGATTCCCAGGTTATTTCTGATTACCCTGTTACAGAGTGAATGAAAGAAATATTTACCAGATGGGGAAAAAATGTTATTTATTTAATTTATATTTATATTCATAATTTATATCTCTTATTCATATCAAAATGTTTTGTTGACTACACACAATCTCAGGTCAAAAAGTTATTTAATTTTCAATAAAACAATTTCATATAAAAGATAATCCACTATCAACTCAGGTCAAATATTGGTCAAATCATAATTGATTTTTTGTTTGCACTAAATGCGATTCATTCTTTTAATTAAATTATTACATTATATACAATTCTGATAATTTTCTATACGCCTCAGGGGAAATATAATAAATAATCAAACGAGCAAACGAGCGTTCGGGTCACCTGGTGGTAAGTGATCACCGCCACCCACGACCCCGTGCAACACCAGAAGAGGCACAGGTGCGTTGCCGGTGACGATAGACACACTTTTTTGAAGGTACCTATATCGTATCGACCTTTAAACACTGCCGCGGGTACACCATTCTACATTTCCATAGCGCGTGGAAGGAAATTCCTTCGAAACCGCACAGTAGGGGAATGCCATTTTCTATGGTAACCAGAAAATCGCAGCGCTGAGTTACGCCTTTTAACATGCAATAATTCAGCGGAAAATGGGAAACGGAAGTGCCTGAACGGAGAAGAGAGTGTCTTAAAATTAAGTTCCCAGGTTCCCTCGGAAAAAAAAACATCAAATCTCTTATCACTTGTGCCGATGCGTAATCACACAGATATTTTTCGCTCTGCCACAAAGTTAAAAACTCGTTATTCGCGGCCAAAAGTTAAGGAAAGTCACCATTGTGTCTGACGGTGAATTTATCGTCAGTCTGTGATTTCACAACAAGCTGCTTTAATTGGAACATTATTGTTCGTTTTACTTCAATAATATTGAGGCGCTATTTGTAAAGTTTCTACTGTAGGAATAATGCATTTTATTGTATTTTTATATAGATATAAGTGAATAATCAATGGCGGAATTCCGTATTTATCTCAACCCAATTTTCATCTTTAATTTAATATTTTTCAAGTAGGCACAGGTATTGTGATAATGTGCGTTTTTTATCCTATTTTTAACCCTTTTGTTGTGACATAAGTTTGACAAGTCTATCTATCTATGTGTCTGTGGCACCGTGGCTCCTGAATGGATAAGCGGATTTAAAAAAAAAACATTTATACCTATTTTTATATTTTATCAAACAGTATTCTTAGATGAATAGTGATTACGAAATAAACCCACACTTTATAACATTACATAAAAATATTCGTTTGTTTTACATTAAGCCGTACAAAATCTGCGTCATGATGCACATGTACGTATGTACGAACATACTCGGAGCTCACCACGAGACAATGAAAAAACCCACATGCTTATTAGCATTTTTTTAACAATTCTTATATGTTATTCATCTCGTCAGGCTTATGGCAGCCATCTAATTAATCCGTAAAAATATCTCAAAAGGGGAAAAAACCCAGCGTACTTTATTCACGCGAATAAAACAGCCAGAAACATATGCGAAGGAAAGCCTTTCACATATATAAATAAGTAACAAGCGTCCTTATTACGGTGTGAGAGGATTTTGTAAGAATATAATATGTACGTGTATATATATCTTTATGTTTTAATATATAAGTTTTGTGTAAATAGTGTCTTTTTCGAATAGCAACAGCTAGTATTATTTATTTGTTGTAGCACCTATTATTAATTAGAGGTGTTATTCTGATAATAGAAAATTGACATACTTAGAAATTTTGATAAAAACAAGATGAAATGACACATTTACACCAAACAATGTATGGAATGACAATGACAAATTTTACACCAAATTCGGCAGATATTACTTGTTGAGTTTCGGAACTCAACACCGCGCTTTGTCTTGTTAATGCGTAGAAATGAAAATATTAAATATTTAACTTCCTTCCTTTCTAGTGGTATTTGACCTAACAGCCTATTGCGTTTACGCTTAGTACAATTGGCCTCCAAAATATCGATTTATATATAAATACAAATAATACCAATTAATTGTAAAGTTATTTCGCGTCCCATTACCAGAATCTGCCTTTGGAATCCCCTAGATATATTTTATGGAGAGAGCACACTCTTTTTGCAATAGCTGGCATAAGGTGCGCTACCCAACCCTTCATATTTACGATTAAGTCGTGATCAGAAATATAACGGATGGAAGTGTTTTTTGCCGATAGGCCCCTGATATACAGATGGAATACTGGTACCGTTAAAGGTTGGTTTACTGAATTGGTTCTGATCGTATAAGAATATTTGAAGATTGCCTTTGCTAAGGGATGGAGTTTTTTATTTTACCTGTAGTGAGATGTGCGTAGGTTTGAAAATATTTATTATTAAATATATAATAAATATTTTCAAACCTATAAAATATTTATTCCGCTCATCAGCTTGCAGGGTCGACAAAAGGAACCTAGAGTTAAGACACTGTGTTCTTACATTTCGTTCAGTCATTGCGTGTTGAGTGGCGAATCCTTAATACAGGCTTTGTCTTGAAAACAGAAAAATGAATGCTTTTTAGCGTTAAGCCCGCCTATTGTTTTTTTTATGTATTAAATTATGTGCAATTAAGAATATAAAAAAAAATCTCACTGCCCCGAATGAGAATCAAACCCACAAGTGTTGCATTTACAGTCAACAATATTTATTACATATTGTCAAAGTTATATATTCCCAAGGTTTTATTTATTTTATTGAAGAAATTTTATTTCTTGTTTCGATTTATTGCACTGATTCTCAATTTGATAGAAAATTGAGAATGAAATTTGGTGTCGGTAGAGTGCAGATATCGGGAAGTGTAGGCGAGCGTTAATGCGCATTTCAAAGGCCCTGTAACGCGAGGGACACCCTACACAGCATATTCACAATGCTGATTAGTTTTTACAGTTTTCTTCTCATTATACCACTCTGCTCTCAAAGTTTTTAATGTATAAATTTGAGGCCAGTCGTAGAGCAGTGCTACAAGCGTGCGGCAGTCAACAAAACAGATTGTGATTTCGATTCTTACTCGAGTAAACGAAATATTTAATATTTATATTTGCTCCTTAAACAGAGCTTTTTATATAAAGGATATTTTTAATTTTTTTTACAATTAATAGTTTTATTCATCTCATTGTACGTTTATAACACGATTGAAGTAATAAGAATTACCAAAATTAAGCTGCAGTTAGAAAATAGCGAGCGGAAACGAGTTCGCTGTAAAGAGTTATGTAAACGGAGTAACGAAGTGGGTTACGTTCATTATGAAATGCGGAAGCTTTAGTTTTTAAGGTTTAATAAATAATTTTTTTAGGCGGAGGGAAGGTTTTCCACACTAAGGATAGAAAAATATTTTTATATTTAATATATCTAGATTATTTATCAGTAAAATTGATTAACTTTACTGATAAATAATCTAGGTATAATTAAAAAAAAAGTATAATTAAATTAATTAAAATTGCCTTTTTCACATGATACTAAAATAAATATATAAAGACGTTTCTGTTACTAAATGATAATGCACAGGTGAAACTCGAAACCTGACATCTAGCTTGGTGAGGAAGTGAAGAGGAACACTAAGAAAGCTTCACGCTGTATCCCGCACACAGCAGGGTAAGCAGAGGGAACCTAGTGTTAAGACACTCCGTTCTCCATTTTCCGCCGAATTCTGGAGGCATTGCGTGTTGGGTAGCAGAACTCAGCGCCGCGCTTTGCCTCGATACCAGAGCAAAGAAATGAAAATATAATAAATATTTCACTAGTAAAAGACTAGAAAAATTTTCCCGGAACTCCTACTGGGATTAAAAAATGGAATTTACCAATGTAAATTTTAATAATTTTCCATTGTAAATTAATTTTAAGTTCCAATGCTAAGAAAATGTCTTATTTTGTATGCATTAGCCTCCCAGTGCTAAGGCCTAGTGCTAAGGCTCCCACTTGTCTACTATCTGCCCAATTTATGGTGAATTATTATATGCTGGAGTAACTATTATATTAAGTATCTATTATACAATATTTTCAGAAACCCGCTTATTTAGACTGTGCAGAAGATGTTACAATATAAAAGTATCTGCAAAAATACATAGAAATATGTGTATGTATAGGCAAAGTCTGCAAGTATACTAAAATATTCAACGGGTTAGCTACTTTTACTGCATCGCGGTATACGGTGTTAACTGCTTAGATCGTATTTATGGAGCTTAAATATTTGAATAAATTGTTAAATTTGTTGTTTTAACGGAAAAGGCCAGCCAGCCCAGAAAAAAATAACATTAAGAGATAACTACGAAATACACTAAACAAAAGCTAAAAAAAATATTTTTAAAAGTATTCATTACACTTCTTTTATTATTTTAAAAATTAAAACAGTAACCTTATAACTCTTGTAAGTTTACTTAGAATATGATATTTGATGAAATGATTACGGTTTTACTCTTTGGTTACGGAACCCTAAAAATGACACTAGGCCACTTAATTATGTCAGGCTTTTTTAAAAAAGACAGGTTTAAATCCCGTTATGATCAAAATCTTCATACAAAATTAAAGCACAATAATTAATAACGTTTCATAAAATAACGAAATATCCCTAAAGCAAATTTTCAACCAAGAACCACTTAATTTTCGCATCAACACTACGCTCTCATTGGAGAAAATAATTTGGCTGGGTTTTTCTAAAGTCCTTTATTACGCTCCGTGAGGGATCCCGGGTCGGTCGTAAATCAGAAGTTCTCACAAAAAGTAACTAAAAGTTTGCCGCGTGAAAATGATGAAAAGACGCGGAGTTTTATTCAGTTAGACTTTGAGATAGCCATATAATTGGTGGACGGAGTTTGGCAGACCATTTTTAAACTGTTTCGCTTCTGCTTCAAACGATATTAAATTATGGTTGTGTATCAGAAATTTCTGTAGAAATAGCAAGTCAAAAATATCCTATTGTAGACATTTCAAATAATTGAGAAAAAAATAATAAACTCATTTCAGATACCTGTATATTGTATTATGGGTTTCTCCTTCAAAGTAATCTAAGTCGATTTTGTTGAATCTTGAACTTTTCGTCACAATATTACTTACACTTTTGGGAAATTTGTGATCACATGTCAAAATGTCAAAGAATATTCAGAAGTCTATAAGTGAATATGTAACATTTTTTTGGTTTTACGCTTTTTGCTGCATAGCAGGGTAAGCAGAGGAAATCTAATGTGAAGACATTCAGTTTCCCACTTTTCCCCTCAATTTTCGAGACATTGTTGAAGCGAAGTTTGAGTTGAGTAATGAAAGTCAACGCTGCGCTTTGTCTTGTTATCTGAGTAAAAGAAGCCTTTATAATAAAAATAACACATACCTTAGAATGAATCCATAACCATCACGCCATACGACGGCCGCATCTGTGAAAATATAGAATTTACATACTTTCCAAACTCTTTATAATAAAAACAGCCAGGTCAGTTCTAGTTGATGAAGCAATTGTTACGACCTCCCTTCAACCGCAGTCAAATTGCCTTCTTTAATGTATGGCACGCACAGAGCCGTGAAAAAATGTATCGAAGCTCTTATACTGCGATTTCGTAACGAACGCTTAATAATTCTACAGACATTTATTAAATTATTATAATATGCGAATATAATTGATGTCACGTTGGAATATCTGGAGTTTCTGTGATTGTATTTGCTCAGACAGTTTAACGGCTTAATTAAAGTTATGTTTTTTTTTCTATTGTTTAAACCTTTGTGCTCTATCCTACATGTATCAAGGCAGAGAGACCATAATGTTAAGACTCTCCGTTTACCGTATACACCCCAATTTCATACAATTTTTGAGACGATGCATTATATATATTCCTTATATTTGCATTTATTAAATTATATAAATATGTACTGTTAAACTAAAAATACGAATAATATGAAAATAAAAAACAAGCAACAAC
The DNA here is from genome assembly GCF_056956725.1 of Heliconius melpomene rosina. Taxonomy (NCBI): domain Eukaryota; kingdom Metazoa; phylum Arthropoda; class Insecta; order Lepidoptera; family Nymphalidae; genus Heliconius; species Heliconius melpomene. The sequence goes on along the minus strand of NC_140401.1, from coordinate 455,171 downwards.
CCTTAATAACTATTGCAATTACTATCAACTATTCTATAATATAAAATACAATAATAAAATATATATATATATATATATACAAGACGGAAGAGGCAACGCTCCTTTTTAACCGACTTCTGTAAGAAAAGGAGGTTATCAATTCGACTGTATTTTTTTTTTTTTATGTTTGTTACCTCATAACTTTTAACTGGGTGAACCGATTTTGATAATTTTTTTTTTGTTTGAAAGGTATAGCTTCCCGAATGGTCCCATTTTTTTTTGGTCCATGTCTGACAATGATATCCATGAGAAAATCACATAAGTCTTAAATTTGCATTAGGCATGTGCGCGACTAATAGCCGAATAAGTCAATGTCGCGCCAACCGATTTTGATGATTCTTTTTTTATTTGAAAGGATACACTTCAAGGATAATTTTGTGAAAGTTTGGTTAGGTTTCGATTATGGAATCCGGAGAAAATTGAGAAAGTTTGTTTTTTTTTGGTAAAAAATTGATTATACTGTAATAGTTACAAACAAAAACTTTTTAAATTGATGTCAGAAATGAGATTCCTGATCGTTGCATTTCTTTTCAACCAATCTCAAAAAAGAGGATGTTCTCATTTTCAACCAACTTCAAAAAAGGGAGATTCCGAATTTACCCGAATACTTTTTATGTAGGTTCTTGTCAATATACCAAAATGTAACTTTGCACAAAAATAATACCTAATTAAATGAAGTTTTACATAGAACAATCACAACCACTCGTTGACAACCACTACCACCACCATCACCACTCGTTCAAGAAGCATCATTTTAAGATCTACCCATCACTAAAAATCGTAAAATAAATTAATTTTTAACAAAAAGAAAAACCGACTTCTAAGAACGAACTAAAAAGTGAAAAATAATTATATAAAGATTTTATAATTTTGAAGTCGGTGCAAAGTAAAACAAAAAGGCTTAGTAATTAGATTTGACACCGACTTCAAAATTATAAAATCTTTATATAATTATTTTTCACTTTTTAGTTCGTTGTTAGAAGTCGGTTTTTCTTTTTGTTAAAAATTAATTTATACTGAAACTGCATATAGGGTAAAATTTATCAAGATGCCTCAATATTTTTTTTATTATTTACGATTTTCTCCATATCCATATTTCATGTGACGCACACATACACATATTACTAAATAAATACTACTAAGCGTTGCCAAACTTCTACTTTTCATCCGTCAAAACATTACCGAACGAGAAAGAACGTTCTTTTTCATGCTAAAGATAAAAAGATCTTATTAAGATTGATTAATAAAATCCTACTTTAAGGTTATTTATTATATCTCCTTTATTATGAAATTATTTAGAAATAATGCATGATTATTGCACCGCCCACAAAATTATATTCTACGATAGATAGGTACTTACATTTAACATTAGTGTTTCATCGTCGTTGTCGCATTGTCCTTTTACTAGCACTAATATTTACATCAAAAGTAATATTAAAAACTCAACATTTGTTTGAAATGTCTTAAAAGAATGTATGTTTTGATAGTACCTACACTCAAATACTAACACACAATAGTTTCACATTTGAGAAAAATACTCAGTAATTACATGTCACATTCATCACGATTTTTAGAAATCCGATTAATGATAAAATTAATATTAAACAACATCCAAAATTAATTTAAAACACTTAATAATTATTCAGTTGAACAAAATAATGTAAATACAACAAAACTTAGCCGTTCCGCGGCTTAGTTCTGTTCTTACACAGATAATTAAAGACATTGTAATAGTTGCCATTAATTAAAATACTTCTCGAACATACTTTTAAATTTGTTTAATTATTAAGATTTTCATTATTATTTATATTTGTTTAATTATTTTGATAGAAAATCGTATAAAAATTAAATAGAAATGAGTCTTATAATGTTACACGGGAACCTACGAAAACTTAATACGAAATAAACTAATATTTAGTAATTATTTGTAAATAGTATATAAATGTAATAAATATAAAATATAATATCAAATCACGCGTAAAAAATATAATCTAAGTTTATTATGAACTATAGTGTTATATTAAACAATCAATCAATATTAAAAATCAATTTTGACATCCCCCGCTCACGCCGCACCGATTCCCCTGCTAGACAATGTCAACATCGACTCAGATTTTGTATTTAATATTTTATGGACTGACGAGAGCACTTTCACTCAATGGCTTTTGGAACCGAGATATATATAATCAATACAGATTTGCTGTCAATGTGTGAGCTGGAATTCATAGAAATGCAATAATAGTGCCAGTTTTTATTGACGGCAACTTAAGTACTACGAAATTTTTAGACGTCATACGCGGCCCCGTAACAGAATATGTCGACCAGATCCCAGTTTCAGTTAGACGGACCACCCACATGATGACACACTCTGGAGTTTAAGCGCCAGAAGTCCATACAACCACCTAATAGAAATAACTCGACCAGTCCATACAACTTTGTTACATAAGAGAAAATTATATACATATATATATTTTTAATAATAGTTATGGAAGTATATGTAAGTAATTAATTTTAGTATATTATGTACATAACTGTCCCTAATCATACCGTGGCAGCTTATAAGTAAAGCAACACTGAGCCAATAGTTTTAAGACATGTTTGTAATATCCGATTAGGTGTATGTTTTGTTAGTTGTCCTTAATAAATAAATAAAAAAAATAAAATAAAATGGCAGAACTCATCAATGCCAGAACAAAATAAAAATAACATTTACACTATATATGTGCAAGATACTGCAACTGAGGGGATATTGTTATCCCGGTTGGTGTTACAACCTTCCCCATTTTCTGTCCAAATTCCTTCACAAATACACAATGTATGACAATACATTTTTAAACGCTAAAAATGATAGTTTATATCGTATTTTATCGCCGGCATCAGTGTATAATGTTGTTCAGCAGCTGGCACCTGCGCCGCGACGCCGGCGCCGGCACTTTACGAGCGGCCCGTGGCGCGAATCGCAACTAACTATCGATGTTAGTGGAAACATAGGGTAACGAATTTTATATGGAAACGTTAGTGTTTTTATTTTCAATTCTCTCTTTTTTTTGGTGTTATGGCAAGAAAATGTATCTTCTTGTGTTTTTCTGTGGAACAGGATATACAGCGGGAGTAGAGGGAAGCGGAATTCTCGAGACATTCTAGGTTGAGTGCCTACCAAAGTGGAAAAATGAAAATAAATGAAAAATAATCGTTTTCCCTCTACCCGTATTCAACTCTGCGCTTTTTCTTAGCTCAAAGAATGATAAAAAAGGATAAAAAATATGATAAAAATTACTATTATGATTACTTTATTTATATTTATACAAGCGTTTCAAAGTAATACTATCATCATTACATTCCATACACCCAGCCATAACCACGCACAATGTAGCCGAGAACAAAACTCCAGGCTATTTCATGGCCATTTGCAATAGACTCACGTTAAACGTATAGAAAATCTTATAAAAGTGTTGTTTCTATATGTTATGTGTACTTTGAAACGTTCCGAATGTTCTACTTACATAAGTAGGTTACTAATATGTTTTATTTTATGTTGGATATTTCCTTTTAATTGGCCGCTGTGGGACAGCGGCAATGCATCTCAATGCTGTGGGTTTGATTTCTATTCAGAGAATTCAATTATTTTTATTTCGTCAAATATTATTTTCAAATCAAAGTCAATTTATATTTTTTATTTATTGATTGATAGATTAATATTTATATGAAGTTAATACAAAATACCGTTAATATAAGTCTCTTTCACACTCAATTTTAAGTAACAACTACACTGAATGACTTACTGTCATTCCAATATATATATATAATATGCCATCATTACGCCTAGGAAACAGCTCTTGGGACGCCTTAATACCGACTGATCTTTCTTTATGTAAAACGTAGAGAAAACAGTAATATATCACTAAGCCTTATCTTTCATAAATATTCGTAAAGTGAACACTAACCAAAATACTACCAATAGGTCAGCTATTACAAAATAATTCATGACCTTTCTTTAAAATTCTCATAAGTGCGTCAGACCGAAACCTATGAAATTAACTAATTAAATACCACAAAGGCCCCTTTCCTTTGTGACATGATTACGTTACACGTCGGGTTTATATGATTTTCTGTTGTAACCCGGTATTTGGTATTGAAAAAGGTAGAGAGGACAGAGTTTCGTGACAAACGAGGAAGGTCACTAGTTCGATTAGCTTTCATATTTTTTTAACAAAAATTACCTGTCGTAGCCTGCGACTTTACCTGTAAGTCACTCAGAAACGTAAGAGTTTTAAACAAATAGATAATGAAGAAAAAATAAAATTAAAAATCCATAAAAGACCAATTGTGGTGCAGGGGCATAAGCGTGAAATCCAACACTGTGGGTTCAATTCCGACTGATTTAAACGGAATCATATTTTTTTTTCATTTACTCGCTCTGGTTCCGCCAATTATCACGCAATGCCTCTGGAATTAGGTTGAAAGTAGGGAACGGAAGTGTCTTAACACTAAGGTTTCCAGGTTCTCTCTGCCTACCCTGCTATGTGCAGAATACACTCTAAAATTAAAAAAAAATCATCATATCTTAATAAATATGATTGAATATATATATATCTTTTTTAAAAATATAGGCTCAATTGAGTGACAAACAAATAAAATAAATGTACATAATATATTGAGTGAATATTATTTAAAATTGAACGTGCACTGCGCTCGGTGTAAGTCTGCATTAGCAGTCTCGTGAGAACAAATGTACTGAGTTATAAGAGACAGCGTGTTTGAAAAATATTTTTTATCCAATATATCGTAAGGTTAAAAATTTATAACATAGATAAATAAATGAGCAAAATAAACACTTTAATACAATATATTTATTTAAAATAAACTTTCTTGTTAGGCCTTGAGAACATTTACAAACGTCAGCTACTTACATAATTTATATGTAAAAAGGTACCCTGATTCTGGAATACTTACATTAAAATATACGTAAAAAATTAAGTTATCACTAAAAAAGGATATTCTTGTCAAATTTAATAATTTTTATTAAAAATCCTAAAAACAGTCACCTTATGACCAGCTTATATGACTATATTCTATATATACTTTTCCTAAGGAGAGAGCAGATTCAAGCAAAGTTAATTCGTTTTTTACTTATTATTTAGCGCTTTATGAGGATAACCATGGAGAACGGAGTGCCAAACACAACGGTATCTTCATGTCTCTTTCGACTCGTTCGCTGTCAGACTCTTCCACATATGGCCTTTGGGCAGTCCACATGTGTTTACGTAACTTTCCTCAAGTATCATCGATAATGTCTTCTCGAAGGTTATTCGACGTTCCCCCCTATCTTTCTTACTACTTAGTTCTTCTACTTCTAAAATCTTTTTTACCATTATTTCGTCACACATTCTCTCGAAGTACCCCAACCACCCGAGCAGAATAAATATACTAAAATTAAACAAATAACATTTAAGCCACACGTCCCCACAAAAACCGCTCAAACTCATAAAACTTCTTATTCTTAAACTGGGAACAAAGTATCTCTGCAGTTGCCTGCATAATTCATACCATCGTTGCGCTTTAGGTATCCTGTCATAACTCTATTTCGGTTGTGCTGCTGGTAATCTACTACTGTACTCGTACGTATGAATCCTTTCGAGAATTGTTTTAAATGCTTTGAGACTTGAAATTGGTTTGTTTTGTTATGTGAAATGAATTTCTGATATATTTGTTGACTTGTTTCCGTTATTAGTTTAGTGGTGACAAGTGTATGATAATTCCGATGTGATGAGAGCGAAGACGGTTTTCAAGAAGTGCAGGTTCGAAGTCATTTTAAGTTTTTTTTACTTAAGTGTCTGAATAATACATTTAAAAATGTTCTTTAAAATTGCCCGCTTGTAATTTAAATAATTTGCCTAAAAGTTAAATAATTAGTTCGATTCCACACGAAAAAATTAAATATTTCATATTTTCATTTCCTCACTGTGGCAACGAGGCGAGGCGCGGCGTTACCACTCAACACGCAATGGCTCTAGAATTCGATGGAAAGTGACGAATATAAGTATCTAATTGCGAAACTGAGTGTTTTAACACTAGATTCCCAATTATCTTTTGCCTACCCTGCTATCTATAAATATGATAAAAATCCTCTATTTCACCCATTACACAGCAAAAAGCTGAAATACTCACCTCACCTGACCAAGTGCCATAAACAGACATTCATATTCAATAAGCTTTACAATCTTTATGCAAAAACGTGTTTCATCCAGCCCTTAACGGCGTAATTCATATTTTTACGGCCCGCCCTTATCGCCGTAGCGTTATTTTATTATTTGTATCACCGTACAGTTCTACGGCGTTGGAATCGTTACTCTTTTTAATACTTCCGTTCCAAAGTAGCCCTTATCATATTATATTAGTGCAAGTAGATACCTTTGTTGTACATTTACTGTATAATTATTGAAACAGGAGGTCGGGCGCAGCGGTACAGTGTGGTTGTGAGTTCGATTCCCACACGTGAGAATGAGTTATTTTCATTTTGGTCGCTCTGATGATAGCGTAAGGCTGTCTCAAAAATCTTAACAATATGCCACTTTCCTCTAAATTGTCTTAATGTGTCAATTATTATGATTACCGTTAATCAATGTCCAATTTATTTTATTTTTAATAAAGCTCTAATGTTGTTTTTTTTCTATTATTTATACTCTGTCTCCAGTAATGTAGGTGAGGCAAAGATAACCTAGTCAAGAAAATCAATACTTACAATCCAAATTTATGATATTACACTTTAAATGCCGTAGTTCAACGACGCTCTTTGCATTACGGGGAAACGAGATACATTGTTCGTCCGTTGTACATCATGATGGCCTCAAATTAATATTGCTATATATGTATATAGTATATATGTTATATAAGTATATATTAAATATCTTATAATAATAACTCAATAATGGATCAAATCAAGTCAATATGTCAGTCTCGTTCAATAGAAGTTACCCCATCGCGTTCATTTCCGCGGGGAAATCACAACTTTTAGATCTTAACTTGAAACGTCAAGCCACCCTCTCTCTTAAGCTGATAAGTTGCATTTTTATGTAATTTTAATACAAAATTATTGTCTTATCGATAAAAAGATTATGTTAAGCGTAATTAGTGTAACGTTGAGTTCCTCCATTGTGAGCGCGAAACCTCAAATTCGACCAATAAGCGAACAACGGAGTGTCTTAACCCTCTGTCTACTTTGCTTTAAAGGGGATAACATGGATAGTAATGCATGAAGATGGAAAATGCACATGTAACAAGTATACACATGCACATGTAATAAAGTCAATTGACTAGTTCCTTTAAATAGTAATTCGTGATACTTGATAACGTGGTATAAGATATTCACAACGTAGGTGAGATATTTGTTTACTAAAATATATAAAATGCCTAATTGCCATATAGTATGCGTGTATGTCGCATAGGCCAAGGGAGTGCTTAGACACTCCGTTCCCCATTATCCGCGCAATTTCGAAACAATGCGTGTCGAGTGGCGGAATTCAATGCTGAGCTTTTGTCTTGTTACCAGAATGAGGAAATGAAAATTCCACTGAGTTGCAATCAAATCCTCGTGTTGCTGCGGAACCACGACGGCTTTTATTTATACTAATTACTATACAAAAATATAAAAACAAAACTTAGAAAAAATTGTAACGGCACTCGAACTCATTTGAAAATTTAAGTGCCGTTGGAAATAAATGTTAATTTTTAATAATTCCCCTTTTGAGCTTAATTTCACGGACAACTTTCAAAGCTACATTCGAAAGAACGTCTCAACGCAACGCAACGGTGCAAACCGAGTCTGTGACACGCCACGCGAAAATATCTTTTAATTACCACACCTTAAGGGCCCTAGTTGCGAATGTTTTGCTCGAGCTCGGCTGGGGCCGTAAGTGCGGAGCACTCGAGTTAATCGTATAGTGCAAGGGATAGGCGACTGGCGAAAAATGTGTTTTTTTATGAATAATAATTATATTTATATAATATCGTCATGGCGCACCGGTATAGCTTTCGAATATAAGTACAATGGTTGGTGTTTCGAGTCACATTAATAAATAAATAAAAATAAAAATAAAATAAAAATCTTTTATTCTCAAGCTACATGGGCTCATAGCTGGTTAGTACAATGACTTAAGAACTATGTTAGTAAAATAAAATACAAAAGATAACAAATATAAATATAATAATACATAATAATATAATAACTTTTAAAACACATAGCTAATTTTGCACATGTAACCTAATAAATCTCCCTATTGTGGGCCCATCCACTCTATCTGCAAATACCTTCAGGATGCTGTTGGCGCTTGCCCTTACCCTTTGTATAACAGATGCCACCTTTTTGCGCATTATCGCAAAGTAATCACTTATGTGAGCATCTGCAAACATGCCTGATGCACTACAGTGATAAGGGAGCTTCAACAGCACCCTGAAGGCATTATTATATTGAACTCGAAGAATATGGGCTGCTCTTCGAGTACAACTAGCCCAAAGGCCGCTGGTGTAAAATGTTTGGCAGTAAGCTTTAAATAGTGCTATTTTAATAGGTAATGAACAACCAGCAAACCTTCGAGCCAGCATATTGGCCCTTACAGCCAATGCCCTGCGTTCTCTTTCCATGTCTTTATCGTCTTTTAAGTTTTCCGTAACAATGTGCCCCAGGTATTTAAATTCAGTTACCCTATTTACAAGTTTTCCACAGAGTTCTACAGGGGGAACACATGTTGGACTTTTATTTGTGCCTAAAAAGACTAACAACTCACTTTTCTTAGGATTGTATATTAGGCCATGCTGCTTAGCATATCCTTCACAGATGGATATTAACTTTCTAATTCCGCATATCGAGGGACTCAGCAACACCATGTCGTCTGCATAACTTAAATTATTTACACATTCACCATCTATATGGCATCCAACATGTGTGCTGCTGAGTTTAACAAGTAATTCATTAATGTAAATATTAAAAAGCCTCGGTGAACTGAGACCTCCCTGCCTCACTCCACAATCAAGTTTATATGGCTCAGACAAAGAATTTGACCATTTTATAAAAATGGTCTAAAAATAAAATTTCGAGGAAATAAATTATTTTCATATCTGTCCGGTAACAAAACGAAGAGCAAGTTTGATTTCCACCACTTAATACGCATTTTCGTTGAAAATTTTGATTTGATTTAGATTCCTACTGCAAACTGTATAAGGAATCCGACCTTTACGTATACAAATTTGTATTTGTGTAATATGTAAGTAAATACTAAAGTGATGAATAATTTATTTGAAATGTTTTAGATATAATTTAATTTCTAGATTGATTATTTAGTTAAAGTAAATTTCATAAGATATAAGAAAATTATCGAGTTTATTTATTTTTTAAACTTTGAACATAGCGAGAGTACGTGGGCTTTACACAAATTCTCTTTGCATAAGCAAAGAAACTTTCTTTTGAATCACATGTTTTATTCTTAACACTTAGCACAGTACGTAGAGGAAACTTGGTAACCTAGTGTTAAAACACTCCGTTCCCCACATCCGCCGAATTCTATAGACATTGCATGTTGAGTGGTGGAAACAGAGAAAGGAATTTCATTAACTCGAGTGGGAATCGACCTACGTTTTTCTATTAGCGAAAACTCTATTTATATTGACAAAGTGTTCGTTACGTATTTTAATAGATTTTAAAAGTTGTAAGCGCTCTTCGGGAGCAAGCGATATTGTGTTATCGTATATAAAGAAGATAAATAAATGTCATTCTATAACTTGAACCACACAAGATCTCGAAAAAGGGAGGTTTCCTTGAGAGGTCCCCGTGGAAATTTTAAGTCTGCATTTATGTCAGTTTATTTTTCAAGTGTTACGTAATTTTAGTGCTGTTAGTTTTTATTTGTATTAGAAAGTATGATTATTAAAAAAATAAAGAAACTGTGATCTTATCACAATTGTTTTTATTCTGAAGCATTTTTTTCCAGCTTCACGCTGTATCCAGTATTAGAATAGAATAACATAGAATAATTGGTTGGTAGAGTGAATAATGCTAAGACAATTGGTTATCCAATTTTGTGCCCAATTTTCACATTCTAGTCATACAATATGACTCGCTAATCGCTTTTCTCGCTTATTTCAATTGATTGTGATTGAGCAGATGATGTGACATTCCTTTACGTCTATATTCCTAGAAATTATTTGCCTAGTGCAATGCTATTCTCAGATTCATAAAATGAATTTTATAAAAAACTTTATATTTAACACTAGCAGACCCGCGAACTTCGTATCGCCTAACAGTCGATTTTTTTTATTCTGCTAGTAGCGACACCGGGTCAGCTAGTAAGATAAAAAAAATAAAAACTTAAATAATTTTTAATTCTTATAATATTCATTAAAAATTATAATAAAAATAACAATTTCCGATATCTTATTATGATGCCTACCTATTATATTTTATTTTATTTTTACTTATTCTAAATTCAGTTTCATTTTCATTGTAGTACTTTATGGTACACGTTATTTTTTGTTTGGGTATCTGGCGCGTAAACAAACAGAGCAGATGGTTTTCCAACACGAGAACAGGCAACATACAATAGACCATGCGAGAAACATGAGTTTTCTATATTAATACCACAAACACTTAATAACTGCCCCTGGGATTTGTTTATAGTCATTGCGAAAGCAAGCCGTACTGGAAACTGTAGTCTTTTAAGCTCGAATGGTATGTCAGTCGAAATCATTGGGATGCCCCGCATCATCAAAAAGTCTTCTCCTTTATACTTTCCTTTTGATATGATTGCTTCTATTACGTTATTCATTATTTTTTTATCGCTAATCGTGTGCCGTTACAAAGTTTCAGTTGGTTAATATTTCGCAACATTATAACTACACATCCAAGCTTTAATTGAAGGTTGTGAGGCGGCAATCCTGCCAAATCAAGTGAATTTAAAAATTCCGGTAGATAGTTCACGACATCATCTTTATTAGTTGCCGTATCAACTGACATATGTGTCCTTATTTTGCCAGGAATGCCATCTTGAAAATTTATATTTAATTCATTTACATCAGTGTGTTTGGCAGCCAGTAAAGCTCTTTCGCTCAACCAATTATGGAATAAATAATCAGCAACATTTGGAAGCACTATATGAATGAGTTCATCTTTTGATTACGTTAACTGACAAGAACTATCAGGAAAGGTGATGCAGCCAGTCAGCGCATCTACAGGAAGTTTGCCATTACCAATATCAATGAGTTGTTTAAAGAATATGTCTCCAGATTGATCATTTTGCAACATGACACGCATATTCTTGCTTAAATGTAATACCTTGACATGTTTCCACAATTTCGAGGACTTTAAACATGAATTCAGTTCATCAGCTTGCATTGAACGTGGAACCACTGGCAATCCTCCTCCTTATAATAAAATCATCGCGCCACCAAATTGTTTGGCAAACTGAGTTTTTACAATAACCTTACAATATTGGCAAGCAGAATTCATAGGTCCAATAGCAACACAGGTGTAGGCACTGCTGGCATCAATTGATATATCGTAACAAAAAGCAGCTCGATTCAAATTTGCAACATTATCAGTCAACTATCGTGGTCACGTTCATTGCAATTTTCACCTTCTGGGTACGATTAGATTCTTCTGGCTAAATTTGTCCACCGCCTTATAGAAGGCATTTTTTGTAAGTCACAAATACACAACACTTTATGAATTTTATAAAATTTGTGGCTTTTAGATTTAGTAATATAGACGCACAATGAGACGTTTACATTTCAATTGACATCTTACCATAGAAATATTGACAAATATTGACATTAATAGACTGAGATCCCAGGGCCCCCAGACCTACATCATTTTAACAAAGCTGAAATTTTGAGGATTGATAGTCTAATATGTACTTAAGACTCTCTAACTTAAAAAACCTTATTTTTTTCTGTCCGTTAGAACCATCCTCGTACTTCAAGGAATATTATAAAAAAAGAATTACCGAAATCGGTTCAGCTGCTCTCGAGATTTGCGCTTAGCAACACATTCAGTGATTAATTTTTATAAAAAAGAAGATATTTCGTATATTGTTTTGATATTATAAAATTACTTTTGCCTCCTTCCGGAGTGAGGTAATGAAAATATTAAATATATCATTTCTTCAAGTAGGAATGGAACTCAGAACCTGTCGTGTATATAGTCCGGTGCTTGTGCCACTGCGCCACAACGGGCCTTAAAACTATAAGAATTTAATTTTTTTTATCTATGATACACATATATGTTACCGATTTATGGATTTTCTTTTTAAATTTTATTTAATTTTTATATATTTATTAAAAATATTTACTTAAATTTATATCATTTGGTGTTGAACCATTTTAAATAATAATTATGGTATTACGTAAACGTCAAAACAAATGTTTATTACGTAGAATAATTTATTTTAAGACGACTGACGAATTATATGTAATAAAGTTTAGCTGGGTGACTGGGGTTCCACATTGGATCCAATTTTTTTTTATGTCAACAGAAAATGCTCATCACGTTGAATAACTTTTCCTAATTCGTTGTATTGATATCTCTTATAGATTAGGCGGGCTGCTAGGGTCTCACATCAGGTATTCGGACTATCAAAATAAATTATAGCCTATATGTTGCCGAAGACTAATAGCTATGCAACAAAAGAAGTTTCATTTAAATCTGTCCAGTAGTTTTTGAGTTAAAGAGTCACAACAGACAGACAGACAAGAATTCCAAAAATCATATTTTTACCTTCTATTAGTTGTATTGAGTCCCCCTGAAGTGGTTTTTTTAGTTTATATTCAATGTACAGATTTTACCCCCTTTACAGTTTTATTATATATATAGATATAGATATAGATATAGATTATTTTACATTCACAATTTGTCCACTACATTTACTACATTTATCAAAACCAAAACTTTCGTTACCCTCCAATAATTCAGACCCAATCAATTACTATAAAACAATTTTATTATTAAATATAAAATCCTTATTAAAGTCAAAAAATTTAGTATCGAAACGCTCATCCCCATCTTAGCTAAGCGTTTGAAAAGTTTAAAATTTATTCCAGGTACCTCGTAGGTGCAGTCAGGAATAATTCAGGATCAATTGAGATGCTAAAGTCGATTCTTTTAAAATATCCACCATGTAAGAGACGGGCTGCGGTGAATCTAAAAATATGCTTCTCATAGTCTAACTAGAAGTAAATATACGAGTAAGTATACTATATTTATATCAACTTCACGCTTTTTCAGGAAAATCAGGATAGACAAGTGGAAGTAAATATTAAGAAACTCCGTTTTCCACTTTCCGTGTAATCTTCGGAACATTGCATCTTGAGTGGTGGGTTTCAACGTAGGTACCTACTTTGTAACATAGCTGAGAAGTGAAAATAAAATATTGATTGATTGATTAAATTATTCAAGTTTAATCAATCATTGAGTGAGGATCTACCCCTTGCACTGCACTACAATGGACAATTGGGTACATCTAATATTATAAAAATCACACACTCCTCTACTTTCTGCCGGATTCGGGAGGCATTGCCTGTTGAGTGGCGGAACCAGAGCAAGAAATGAAAATATAAATTTAAATAAATATTTCTTTTCCTCGAGTGAGGGTCGAACCCACAACCAGTCGATTTTGTAAACTTTATGCCCCTGCGCCACGACTGGCCTTAACTAAATAAAGTGAAAAGATTTATCAGAGGCCGTCGTGCCGAAGCAGCACAGCGTCTGTTTTTAAAGCCACAGTTGAGGGTTCGATTCTTACTAAAGTGAATGAATTATTTTTGTTTCATCGCTCTAGTAAGAAGACATTGCGCGGCGTTGTTACCCAACAAGCAACGAAAATAAGCACACGAAGCGTCCAAACACAGGGTCCCCTCTGGCTACCATATCATGCGGGATAAAGCACGAAGCTAAAAAGTGTTTATCATAAAGTAGCAGTGTATCAACACCATGCCTGTGTCAGTGACAAAGGGCGAAGGGTTCTTAAGTTTGTATTGTCTCACACAATAAAATATCTTGTAGTATAAATTTGTTACATAATCTATCATATTTGCAGGGCGGTTGATTAATGTCATATTACATACTAGCGACGACCTTGCGGCTTCGCCCGCTTTTACTACTGGATTATTCATATAATGTATGTTTGCAAAGCACTTAAGATAATGTGAAAATTAATTAAACTCTAATGCAACCCGCATTTTCGTAGTTTTGATAAGTGTTTTCCAATTATTTTACTCAGCAAGGATTTTTTTAGTAGGTACCGTAATTTTAAATCTGTGCTACTAATCTTTTCAAGTACTTATTAAAATATATTTATATGGCTATTTTTAGATAGTTAAATGACTATTGATGACTTTAAAAGGAAGAAATTATAAAAAAAGCCTACCTACAAATAACTACTACAAAAAATATGAAACCAAATATATCGCGCTGAAATAATACATTCAACTCCAATTATTCAATACGTGCAAACGCATCTAAATCTTCGTTGCTATGCCTCTATAGCGGGCGGATTTTTTTCGAGCTTGTGGTTAATGCTGAAGAGGGTATTCTGTCCCTGATGAAAAGCAAGCACTACGTGGCTGCCTGTGAGGAAAATTAAATAGAATGCATTGGCCGGGAATCGAACCCGGGCCGCCCGCGTGGCAGGCGAGCATTCTACCACTGAACCACCGATGACTGCTCATGACGCGCTTGTATAAGCAAAACGTCGCGGGGCGCGTTTCGCAGCAAGGATGTTTTGATATTGTAACAACTTCTAAAGCACTTATTAAAATGAAAAGACAGTAAAAGACAGTTTTGATCTTCATTAAATGGCCAACGTAACTAATATACTTACTTATTTATATGCTGAGAGTAAGGGATAAGTAAAACTTGAGTCGGCACCGCTGATGAGTCAACGGCGTGATGTGTCAACAATTAAATGCGTTTTTCTCTAAAACTATTCGCAATTTCGAAATAGTGTAAAAAGCAAATTTTATCTTCGTTTAACGTAGAAAATTAATAAAGTATTTTAAAGGATAAGGATTAATACCATTACGGAAAAATATCCCTCACAATAAAAAAATATATTGAAATTACAATTTTTAGACAGAAATATGATCACTACACGTTATCCTTAAAAGATAAAAATATGCCGTCGCGGACTTTTTTGTAGATCTTATTAAGAGAAACAATACTCCAGTACATTATTTTCATATAGTACTTACCATTAAAGCAGCGCATGCGCGAAAGTGTCTCACGGGTAGGACTTTAGACACATTTATCGTATTTATGTTAATTTACATAAGAATGTACAAATAATAAACTATATATAAACCTTCCCTGAGAAATACTCGACCTAATGGTGAAAACCGCATTTAAATCCGTTGGGTGGTTTAGAAGAAGAAGAGTTAGAAAGTTCAGACAGACACGAAAAGCGACTTTGTTTTATAAGATATAGGATGACTATAGAGGAATTTAATAAAAACTAATATTTGTGGAGTTTTCCATATAATTATATAATATTTCAGTATCATTTTAGAGCAATAAAATAAAAAAGTACTAAAATATAGAGGTCATCGCGGCACAGTGGGACGTCGTCTGACGATCGCTAAGTGATCGTTTTGGGATCACGCCGCCAAATATGCCAAGTCTCAAAACAGGAGAATAAAGTGACTTAACGCTAGATTCCTTTTATCCTGCTAAATGAGAGAAAACGGTAAATTATTTTATTAAAATATCGTCACAACATTCAATAGGCGACAGCATATTTACAAATTATTTAATCGCTAGTCAAGACACACGACCCTCCATTATAGGTTATCTTGTATCGCACTATTTGTTTTCTTTAAAATTAATTTTTGTTCACGCCGGATGTTGATAACTATAATAAAATAAAAATGACTGACTGACTATCAGAAACTTAAACTAAACTTTCGATGTGGTTCAATAGTTTTTTATGTCGTTATTCGTATGGTACTTCGCTTTGTTCGCATGGTAACACTAACGAGGTAAAGTAAATTTTAAAAACATCCTACCCATCATATTTCTATATTTAAAAAAAAAAATCCTTTTAAGTTCACACTGCTCCCGATATAGCAGCGTGGACGAGTGGTATATAGTCCATCTGTATTCTATATTTATTTTTTAATTTCTTTCTATTCACTCAGATGAAGCAACGGGCAGAAAACAGTGTTTCATAATTTTTTATCTGGACATGAGCGAAGTTAATTGCTATGAAATCAATGGCAACAAAAAAGTTATCTTATCGGTAAGGGTTAACTACCAATGAAGATAATGTCAACATGTGAAGATCCGCTCATAAGGTCGTTGTGGACACGATAGCTCAGTATCGTACTAGTCTATTTTTTTAGTTAAGGGTACTTTCACAATACTATTTAGTAAGAGAAGAGAAATATTTTTTTTATATTTTTTTCTTAATATTTTACAATTAAAAAATAAAGACATAAATTTTAAATAATTTCGCGGCGTTGAGTCTCATCACTCAACATGTAATGTTTTTTGAAATCGGACAGATGTAGTGATTACTAAAATAATTAATTAGGTTTCCTCTGCTTACCCTAGTATAACTAAAAAATCTTCCAATATAGAGTTGCTGGCGGGCAACGTACAAAAGGAACTACTGGAAGTACAAAAACTAAGCTTTACAATTATTTACGTGAAAGAAAACATGTATACTATGCTACATAATAAACACCATTAATAAAAAGAGAGAAAGACACGCTTGAGGAGGGCGCAGGAGTGCTTCATCAAACACTCGAGAATATTTTAATTGAAAGTGTACGCGGAGATATTCAAGATACTTTAATGAATTGACAACTTAAAATATATTGCAACAAAATGATAGAAATTATTGTAAAAATTGTGATCTACTATACTTGACACTGTATCCCGCATATAGCAGCGTAGGCAGAGAGAGAATTGTGACTCTTCCGTTGTCCACTTTCCGCCGACTTTTGGAGGAATTGCGTACTTGAATGGTGAAACTCAGTGCCGCGTTTTACTTCGTTACCGTAGGAAATGAAAATATTAAATATTTTATTTTCTCGAGTGAGAATCGAATCGACAACCTGGGGCGCTTACAGCTACACATTTGTGCCTCTGCACCAGGAGCGGCTTCTAGAAATAAACATGATTTAAATAAAATTATTACTCGAAGTAGGAACCTATATTCATCGCGTACAATAAGGCACCGTACCACTGTTCCACGACGGCCTCAACGAGCAAGTAACAGACTAACGTTATGAAGAAGTTTTCCTTTCAGGTTAGTTATAGAACACCTATGTCTGTCCCCGCGGGTAACAAAATAAATGGCGATGCGACTAAAGTGATTGCGGGCCAGGGAAGCGTTAAATAATTGAGTTAAGTGTGTGGCGGTGCGGTGCCTCCACGATCATAAATCTAAAGATATTACAAAACGGAATTTTATCCTGTTGTATGACGTTGAGGAATTATGTTGTTTTAAGCTTTGTTTTCAATTTAAACTGTATGTTTTTAGTTCTAATTTTATAAATATGTAATAGATTTCTTTTTACTACTAGTATTTGTAACCCTAAAGTTCGTTCGAGTGGACTATGAAACTGTAGGGGTATTGCACTAGTCTTATTATATTCTGTATAAACACGCTATATCAGCAACCTGAATTTATTCGCTACAAATGCAATTGTGAAATTATGTTCCACTATTGTTTTGTAGCGTATAAATAACCAAATTAAATATGCAATAAAAGAGTTCAATATTAAGTCTCGTATCATTAGCATCACCCCGATGCTAAAGCCCACATTGGTGACCCCGACGTCAGTCTGACGAACCCAACTACTGTCCGACGCAAATCTTTATAGGATTGGTGAGTGCACATTCTAACCGGCCTCCCACAAGCGGGTCTCACCGGTTAGAATTTCAAGAGGCAACGAATTACCAAGTCCTATATATAGAGATTTTCGGGAAGTTAAAGGGTCAAGATGTTTCACCCATTGATGCCTGACGCTCCGATACAGCAACAAGTTAATTTTCCCGGCCCGGGACTTACTCCATCAAACATAGAAACGCCACCAGAGATATCAGCCATAAGTATCGTAGCCAGGATACCTGATTTCTGGCCTGAAATGCCACGACTGTGGTTTGCTCAGTTCGAGTCCATTGTAAAAGCGCAAAAGCAGGGGGACGAAACTAAATTCCACTTAGTCATCTCGAAACTAAGTAGGGAATCTATTCAACACATAGGTGATCTGTTACTGAATCCGCCGTCCGAACAAAAGTATGACATAATAAAGCAAAGGTTATTGTCAATTTATGAAGAATCCGCTGAGCGTCAATTTCAAAAGTTAATAAGCGAGATGGATTTAGGCGATCAAAAGCCGTCACAGCTACTACGAAAGATGTCCGAATTAGCAAGGAATGCGAATGTCGCTGACTCAACACTACACAGTTTATGGCTTCAGCGATTACCGAGCTCTATAAGAGCCGTCCTTATGGTTAGTCAAGATCAAAAGCTCGAAAATTTAGCCGCTATGGCAGATAAAATTATGGAAAATATGAAAATTCACGAGGTATCACAAGTCGACGCCTCATCATCAGATTTCATTAATAATGAATTATTGTCACAAATCAATAAATTATCTATTGAAATCGCAGAAATAAAAAGCTCATTCAGATTTCGGGGGCGGCAAAGAGAACCATATAGAAGAAATAGAAGCAGTTCAAGATCAAGGCGAGATTCACGAGGCAGGCAACATAGCCTATGTTATTATCATTATAAATATAAAGAATTCGCCCATAAATGCGAGCCACCTTGCTCCTGGAAACCTCTTCAAAAAAACTCACAGTAGTGTTGACGGAGACGGACGTCAATGCTATTTTTCCATCTAGCCGTCTTTGCGTTATCGACCGCAAAAGTCGATATCGTTTTTTAATAGATACGGGAGCGAACATTTCAGTAATTCCGAGAACAAATAAAGCCTCAATATCAAATCAATATAAATTATATGCGGCCAACGGGAGCGAAATTAAGACGTACGGCGAAAAAACGCTTATATTAGATCTGGGATTACGAAGACAATACAGATGGACTTTCGTTATAGCAGACGTAAAGCAACCTATTCTAGGCGCCGATTTTCTAGAAAAGCATAATTTATTAGTCGATATGAGCCGTAAGAGGTTAGTCGACGGCGTCACAGGATTATTGAGTGCGGCAAGGATAATTAATACTAACGCACCTTCAATTACGACAATCAATGTCGAAGCGCCTTTCGCAGATTTATTGCAAAAATATCCAGATATAACCAGACCATTTTGCGCAAAAGAGACTCCTAAGCACGAGGTCGTACATCAAATAATTACTCAAGGTCATCCGGTCGTTTCAAAGTGTCGGCCGTTGTCAGCAGAGAAGTTTAAACTCGTTAAGAAAGAAATTGAACACATGTTAAGTATGGGCATATGCAGGCCTTCCAAAAGCGCATGGGCCAGTCTTATCCACGTCACGAAGAAAAAAGAAGGAGGTATTAGACTATGTGGTGATTATCGAAAACTAAACGCCATTACTAAGCCCGATCGATATCCTATTCCGCGTTTGCTGGATTTCACATATCTCCTGCCTAAGAAGACAATATTTTCGCGAATAGATCTCAAACGAGCATATAATCAAATACCAGTTGAAGATGTTGAAAAAACCGCTATAATTACTCCATTTGGCCTTTTTGAGTTTCCACGTATGCCCTTTGGACTACGCAATGCCGGCCAAACATTCATGCGTTTCATGAACGACATAATGCGTGGCCTCGACTATGTATTTTGTTTTGTCGACGACATTTTAATTGCGTCTGAGTCTGAAGATCTTCACCGAGAACATATTGAGGAAGTATTTTGCCGTTTAAGTAAACATGGTATTACGATAAATACAGAGAAATGCATATATGGCCAGTCTGAAATAGATTTCCTCGGTTACAGAATTTCGCCAGAAGGTATAACTCCATTATCAAGTAGAGTAAAGGCAATTGACGAGTATCCCCTACCAAAGACAATTCGTGATTTAAAGCGATTCCTAGGGATGCTCAATTTTTATCGTACAAGCATCTCGAACGCAGCTACACATCAAGCGCCGTTAAATAAATACATGTGTGGCCGAACTTCAAAGAGAGACAATCGCACAATCGAGTGGAACGACGAAACTAGGGAAGCTTTCAATCAGTGCAAGGATAGCTTAAAAAGAGCCATTGCGCTGATTCCACCCTCTCCGCACGCACCGCTGTCGATAATGACAGACGCATCTCAAACATGCGTCGGAGCCGTTCTGCAGCAACAATTAAATAACGAATGGAAACCTATTGCTTTTTTCTCCAAAGCTCTATCTCAAGCTCAACAAGCATACAGCACCTACGATAGAGAGCTGTTGGCAATTTATATGGCGATATGTCACTTCCAAAATTATTGTGAAGGACATGAAATTATTGTGTACACAGATCACAAGCCATTAACTTACATGTTTAAGCAAAAACAATCTGTTTCTAAAGAAAAAATATCACCGAGACGACTAAGAC
The DNA here is from genome assembly GCF_056956725.1 of Heliconius melpomene rosina. Taxonomy (NCBI): domain Eukaryota; kingdom Metazoa; phylum Arthropoda; class Insecta; order Lepidoptera; family Nymphalidae; genus Heliconius; species Heliconius melpomene. The sequence goes on along the minus strand of NC_140401.1, from coordinate 434,570 downwards.
AATTAGACTACATATCTCAATTCACATCCGAAATTCAACACGTCTCCGGAGCCGAAAATGCAGTAGCTGACGCATTATCCCGCGTATCGCAGATTAATTGTCCAAATAAAATAGAATGGAGCGATATTGCGACTCAACAAATAGTTGACCCAGAATTAAAAAAACTGTTACAGAATGATAAGCTGAAATGGAAAAAAATCACCTTACCATGCAACAAAGAATTATACTGCGAAGTGTCAACAAGTGCAATTCGACCGTATGTACCGCGAGTATTTCGAAATGAAATATTCAGTACATTACATGACGTAACGCACCCAGGCGTCAGAGCGACGAGAAAAATGTTAACGTATCATTATTTCTGGCCTGGAATGAATAAAGACGCAAGTACGTGGGCAAAACAATGCGTATCTTGTCAAAAAGCGAAAATCACGCGTCACAATAATTCGACACTCATGCAGTTCCCCGAATCTGAACGATTTGAACATGTGCACATCGATATTGTGGGACCTTTACCTATATCTAATAATAACCGATACATTGTTACGTTTATTGACCGATTTACTCGGTGGCCGGAGGCAGCCCCGGTAGCCGAAGCTACCGCCGAAACAGTGGCAAGGAAGTTTTACAACATGTGGATCTCAAGATTCGGATGTCCATTAAGGATAACAACAGATCAAGGACGTCAATTTGAGTCAAATCTTTTCTCATCCTTGTCAAAACTACTAGGAATTAAAAAACTTCGAACAACAAGTTATCATCCGCAGTCAAACGGAATAGTGGAGAGATGGCATAGAACTTTGAAAACAGCTATTATTGCACGCGGTAATTCTACGAATTGGTCACAAGAGTTACCTACTGTACTATTAGGACTTCGCACCGCAATTCGAGATGGTAGTGAAGTCAGCCCTTCACAAATGGTATACGGTACGAATATTAAAATTCCCGGAATATTTTTTAACGTCATTAAAGAAAACAACATAACCTCGTCAGAAGAGTTTGTTCAACAGTTACGTCGTATTTTTCACAACGTCAAGCCAACATCGTATGAGCGGAAGAACAAAGACAACAGTTTCGTGTTCAAAGATATGAGTACATGCGACTATGTGTTTATCAGGACCGACGCTGTAAGAAAACCACTGATCGCACCATACGAGGGCCCCTACAAAGTTTTGGAAAAACATGAAAAATACTTTAAAGTTCAACGCTCCAACAAAACAGCTGTCATATCAATTGACCGACTTAAGCCAGCCTTCGTTATAAACAAAGGCGATGACTCCACGAATGCAACATCAGCAGAACGACAACAATGCGCAAACGCAGGAGCCTACGACAGCAAAACACCGCTTCAAGTCACTAGGTCAGGCCGAACAATTAAACCTGTAGTTCGACTTGGTTTTTAAACAATTAATTTTTGTTATTTTATATTTATTTTTGTACATTTTTTTCCCAAAGGGGGAGAGTATTGTAGGGGTATTGCACTAGTCTTATTATATTCTGTATAAACACGCTATATCAGCAACCTGAATTTATTCGCTACAAATGCAATTGTGAAATTATGTTCCACTATTGTTTTGTAGCGTATAAATAACCAAATTAAATATGCAATAAAAGAGTTCAATATTAAGTCTCGTATCATTAGCATCACCCCGATGCTAAAGCCCACAAAACGTAAAATTCCATAATTTATCGTTTCTTATTTAGAAGTATTTTACTTAGAAATTAAGAGAATGACCATGTATATCAAATTTCTTCGCTGTATGGTTTCGTCTATACATACGTGGTCTATCAATCACTATGATTTTTTAGTTTTACTTTGTATCCGTCACGTAGCAGGGTAGGCAGAGTTAGCTTACGCGACATTACTAAGACGCGCCATTTCCACTATGACCTTTCCAATTTCCTACTTTCTATTAGGTACTTGATAATTGGGCGCAGAGTGGCTAGACTCAACGCCGCGCTTAGCGCTTGTCGAACTAAATAGCGTGGAATTTGTATACTTATATTACAATTATTTCTTTTTTACAATAAATATCAAACCAGCGTGATGCAAATCATATTTATAAATATATAACTTTTATGTGATTAACTCATTAAGATTGAGGCCAGACGCTAACGCAGGCTTGTGCCAAGTGTGCGACTATAAACGCCTCCAGAAATCGGCAGGTAATGGAGAGCGGAGAGTCTTAACACTAGGCTGTCTGTGCCTGCCCTGCTGCATGCAGAATACCTCAATAGTAAGATCACATTGACATTCCGAGTACGTACTGTACTTACAGCGCAACCTTTGCAGCATTTGAAAATGAAAATAACAATTTTAGAAAGAACATAGATAATTGAAATAATTTAAAATTTCAACTATCGGATATCTGTCACGGCGCACCGCGGCGGGTCGAGAGCTGCTTCAAGTTATAAATGAATAGAATAAGGAGTTAGGAAATGATCAATCAACGTCGCGCCGGCGATGACGACGTGTCGCCAACACTCAATGTCAGACCAACTGGTTTACAGTTACAGTTTTTACCGTGATTTATCATTTGGAAACTTACATTTTACATATGTATGGAAAATATTATTTTTAGGAGATTTTTAAATTTTTGTTGCATCGCAGGAAACACTAGTAAGATAAGACCCAGTTTGTCATTTTCAAGACATTTAATATTGAGTTTCAGAACTCAACTTAATTCTTTGTTTACCGGAACGCGTAATATTAAGTATTCTATGAAAAAACATACACACAAGTGTTATCAGAAGAAGCCACGAAGACCATAGATAGAAAACGAGACCATCGTGGAGCAGCGGAACAACGTTAAACCATAAACTCTACAGATATGGTTTCAATTCCAGCTCAGTAGAATAAATTATTATCATTTCCTCGCTACGGTTAAAATACAGTGCAGCGTTAAGTTTCATCACTACATCACTTACAACTCGCTTCCCTCTGCCTCCCTTGCTATTTGCGGAATACAGCGAGAGGTTGAAAAAAAATAAATAAATAGAAAACTCATACATCCGACTTACAATAAGCCCCAAACAGTTTCTCATTAAGGCAACATAATTGCGGCAATACGTAGGCGAAACGTCGAAATGAAATGAGTTTTCGGGCTTTAAAAAATCTAAAGAGCATACGTGCTGGAGGGCCAGCGGTGGCCTCTTCACTGCTACTCTAGCGTACGGTGTTTCTGACTTCGGATGCCTCGCCAACTATTTGGGCCTAACCTATTTATTTTAAATTAGAATGTTATAATCAAGTTTATGTGTATTTATATCTATACTAATATAATAAAGCGGAAGAGTTTGTTCGTTTGTTTGTTTGTTTGTTTGTTTGAACGCTAAGATCTCTGGATCTACTGGTCCGATTTACTATGTTTTTGTTTTGTATGGAAGCTGCATTCTTCAGATGTGCTATAGGCTATATAACATTACATTACACATATATACTAATAAATTAAAATATTTTCTAATTTGACATGCAATTTATTCTGCCATCTTAATAACAACCGTCGTCGCTACGCGACCGCGTTCGTTACCGCGTCATTTTGATATTCATCCTTATGAAAATAAATATAATAGTCACTTTTAGCATTTCATCTAGATTGGAATTATATTTCTATAGAAATTATATTCTTATATTACAAGCAGGCGTAGCCGCGTCCGGGTCCGCTAGTATATTTATAAAACATATATAAGCTAAATATTAACTTTTAAAAATGTCTATTGTTAAACAAATTAAGTAAATAAGAAGATATGAAAATCTAAAACAAAAAAGTAAGTTTTTCTTTTTCTTGTATTCGCATTTTCTTGTATAACTTAAGATTCTATTTAGTGAAATAAATAGAATCATATTATAATATACCTTTTAAATACGCACATATAAAATATACTGTAATACTATATACGAGTACATTATAGATACATATATTAGCATTTTCCAGAGAAAATTAAAAAAAATACTTGAAACATTAATTAAGTTTTTGCGGAAGAGACGGTCTCAGAAAATCATATAAATTGTAGATCTTACATTAATAAAACAGAAAACGACGTAATTACTCGTTAGTGTACAAAACATTGATGGAGATTTAGTTCTTAAGGTGTTGGAATAAAGATTATTATTATATGAATTAACGTTATAAGGTAAAAATTTAAGTTGAAGCCTGTTCTTGATGGATTATGAAAACTGTAGAAGAGTTGTGTTATTATTATTACTGTTTTTCTTTACTTACTATATATTTTTTAAGCTTGACTCAGAAGGAACCCTGAGTACCTATTTTTTAGACATTCCTTTCCCACTTACTCACCTGTTGAATGGTAGATTTCAACGCCGCTGTTTGCCTCGTTACCAGGGCATAGAAACGAAAATATTAAATATTTAGTTTCCTAAAATGCCTTTCATAAAAATCTGTTAAAAAAATACATTTCCTAAAAACCATGTCGGCGCCTATATTAGACGCGATGGATAACTAAAACAAAATAATAAAAAAATCATATCACACTATTAGTTACTGATATCAAAGTAATAAAATGTTTAACACCTTTTTAAATTCATAGTTGACAACCAAATCCTGTTAAAAAAATGACTTCAATTCTGTAACAAAAACCGCCGCTCTCAGCCATTTCGAATCCCTTTTTCCTACTTAGCACTCTGAAGATTAGTTTTTGAGTTGCCAGTGATAGCTGAGTTTGCATCACCGTCTGCGATGCAAATGACCGATGAATCAATGGAGGGCTCTTGTCACTCTGACCTCTGGGACGGGCGACGCCTAGCAATGAGCTGCTAAATAATATGATTCATTTTGTAATTTTGATTACTTTGTGGAGTGTTGTTGGGGGTCTTATTAGGTTGGGAACGTCTTTCTTTCGAAAGTCGATTATAATCATGATGTCTTTGCGAAATGGTCGTCAATTCGATCCTCAATTTGTTGAGTTATTATAATATGGTGGACAAAACGAGGCGTTGACTTTTGCTATTATATACGTACATAATATTTGGAAAATTAACGAAACGAAATGGAATGTATTTTGGTTCCTTTTGCCTACGTATACCAAGCAACCACGTAGTGCTTGTGATTTTTTAGAGAGTACCCGATTTCCTTGCCTTATGATGTCGCTCTTTTACAGCAACCACAGATTTAAAAAAGGAAAACAAAGGTCATTTCAGTAATTCTCAATGTGTTCATGCTCACAAAAGAGTGCATCATAGCACTACTTCTTATTAAAAGTATAAACAAAAAGACTAATTAACCACTTCAGATGGCAATTTAAAAGAGATTTTCGAGCTAATTGTGAATTTACATTATGCTACAAAATGCTACCCTTCGCTCGGTGGAGAACTAACTAAGGCGTTCCATCATAGCGTCGCATGTCCGAAATTTACTTGAATAAATTACGTCAAAAGGCGAAAAGTGTTGAATTTTAACCCGACACGGCGCGTGACCGCCCCAGAACGCGACCTACAGTGAATTTTAAATATTTTATTCATTTTACATACATTTGTGAGGTTCACAAGAGAAATTACAAGAAAGATCTCTTGGTTTGTTTAATAAATGATTACTTTTTCATATATACTTTTCGTATAATATGCACAAAGGTGTTTTTATTCGTCCATTAGTCAAAAAGTCTGTAAGAATTTAATTAAACACTTATTACGGCTAAGTAAGAATTTCTTATTGTTTTAAATAACGTAACGTTACATAATGTAACGTGTGACGTAAATGGAAAAAATACCAAAATCTTATAGAATATCTTTGTTGTCTATTTGTCCGTTCTTCTAAATAGCGTGGAAGTATCAATCTAAAATTAATTACAAAAATTTAGATATTCAGTCTCTGATAATACACAGAAAATATACTTGTAAGTGAACGTAATCAGAAGATACGAGTGTATAGTTTGTACTGCATATTGTATGAAACTAGCCGCGTAATATTTTACCATTTAAACAAGAGCATGGAGTCAAATCAAATTATCACGATGAAAAGTAAATGAATAATTATATAACAGATATTTCAAACCGCAATCCCATCCAAAGAAAGATACTGTTAAGAAAATATTTAATTAACAATTAACAGTCGAACTAAATAATAAAAAATATAATTAATAGTAAATTAGCGTAATTATGAATACATTAATTACATTAGAGGCCAGTCGTGGCGCAGGGGCACAAAGTGTGACAGTAAATACAATTGGTTGTGGGTTCGATTCCCACTCGAGGAAATGAAATATTCGGAACTCAACGCCGCAGTTTGCCTGGTGACCAGGGCAAAGAAGTCAATACCCATTCGACGGCATTAAATATTTAATATTTCACAACTGCGGCACGCCTGTGACCGTGCGCCACTGAGACCTCGACACAACATTGAAACATTTATTAAATTTAAAAAATATTATTCTTATATTTACATATAACTTACAGCAAGTAGAGAGAAGACACTCCGTTCTTCTTTATAAAAAAATCTGCCTATTAAAACTGTCAAATCTTATCACTAAATAATTATATCAAAGTTGTTAAAAGATAAAAATGACGTCACGGCCATGACAACCAATACCCGGTTAGTCAACCGCAGCTGCGCATGCGCAACGCACGTGCCATAATCAAACGAACAGGAAATGTAACTATATCGTAAATATTTACTTAAAATACTAGCAAAATGATGTATTTGAATAGAATAAAGTTTAGAAAAAACTTAGTTTTGTTTACATTAGTGATAATGAATATAGTCGACCAACCTGCACCGGAAGTGGTGATAGAACAGGGAACTTTAAGTGGTAAAATAAGTGCAGACGGGACGGTGTTTGAGTATATAGGCATACCGTATGCGACTGCTAACACTAGTACGAGGTTCAAGGTGAGGCTGACAAATAAACTATTTTATTACAGTAGTTTAGTTCAGAAATTATAGTGAATGGAGTATAATTATAATTACGTACACATTTAATGTGTACATAAATAAATAACGTTTATCGAATTTATTCTGGGGCAGCGTCTGATTATAACCAGGGTAATTATTTACACTTATTAACTCTGGTAAAACAACAAAGAGCGGCGTTAAGTTCCGCCTTTCGATAGACAGTCTCGAAAGTTGAGTAATGTGTGGAGAACAGTGACTATTAACACTAGGATTTCTCTGCCTACCCTATTATATGCAGGATTACAGCTTGAACCTGAAAACAAGAAAATGCGCAATGTTTTGTTTGTTTTTTAACCGACTTCTGTAAGAAAAGGAGGTTATCAATTCGACTGTTTTTTTTACAGGCTCCAGGACCGCCACAGAAATGGGAAGGTGTTTACAAGGCGACAGAAGAAATTCACATTTGTCCACAAAGCGTGTTCTTTGGAGTGGTAGGTGATGAGGATTGTTTGAAAATTAATGTATATGTACCTGTTATGCCTAAAACAAAGAAACCTCTTGCAGTTATGGCCTATATTCACGGTGGAGCATTTTTAGTAGGAAGTGGCAGCAAACTTTTATATGGACCAGGTTTCCTTACAAAGAAAGATGTAATTTTTGTCACATTTAATTATAGAATGGGAGCACTAGGATTTTTATGCCTAAGAACAAAAGATGTTCCAGGAAATGCAGGGCTTAAAGATCAAATTGCTGCCTTGAAATGGATTAAGAAAAATATCGCAGCATTTGGAGGTGATCCTGACAATGTAACTCTATTTGGAGAAAGTGCTGGTGCCACATCAGCATCCTTATTGCTAATTAGTGAAGCATCAAAAAGACTTTTTAATAGAGTAATTATACAGAGTGGTTCATCTGTCTCTAACTGGGCCATTAACAGGCAGCCTATTGTAGCTGCAAGTCTCCTTGTGAAAACTCTTGGGTACGATACTGAAGATCCAAATGAACTATATAAAATATTTTCTAAAATGAGCTACAAAGAAATTACTTCTCTAACTGCTAAAAAACCTCTAGGATTATTTTATGATACTCAACTTATTCATTTACCATGCGTTGAGTATGATATTCCAGGAACTGAACCCATTATAACTGATTTACCATACAATCTTTTTAATAAAAATCCTCTAGATGTTGATGTTATACATGGAACTGCCAGTAAGGAAGGCTTATTTTTAGTAGCCGAGGAAACTGATAAAACTCTTGAAGAAATGAATAAGCGATATTTATTTGCTTCAGATCTAGAATTTTCATCTGAAGAAGAAGCTATGTCAGTAGCTACAAAGGTACATCAGTTTTATTTTGGCGATAACAAAATTAGTCCAAAAAATGAAATGAATGTTACAGATTTGTATTCGGAACTATATTTTGAAATACCAACAATTTTTGAAACTGAATATTTATTGAAAAGAAACAATTCCAAAGTTTATAATTATATATTCGATCACGCTGGATATAGAAATTTTTTGAAACTCCGAGGTCGATTTAGATTTGAAGGTGGTGCTAGTCATGGAGATGAATTATTTTATATATTTAATGGTAATTTATTAGAGCCTTTTCGAATTGTTGAAAGTGATAGAAAAATAATTGAATATATGACCACTATGTGGACGAATTTTGCTAAATATGGGTATGTTTGTTTATGTATTTTTTTCTTTATCCTAATCTTATATAAGTTATCCATTTTTTTGTTTATATATCATGCGTTACCAATTGTTTGAACTCACATTTTTTTTCACGTTTTGCCAATTACTTTAATCGACCCCGACAAATGAAACGAAAGCACTTTAGCAATGAAATATCCCAAAACATTATATGAAAAGTCAAATGTGCGATTATATATTTAACTGCACCATGTATTAAATTATATCTATTAAAAAATAATTAAATCAAATTAATATTTGATAAATTTTCCAATTATTTATATAAACCAAGAACTCATTTTTGGTTTTAACTTTGATAAATTCAGTAGCTAATACTTTATATTACGTTAGGTTAAAATTCATTTACGAAAAAGGGGTCGTGACGTGGTGGGTCATCAGTTGACGATAATGGGTTCGAACCCCACTTGATGGTTTAATTATGATAATCTTATTGTTTAAATTAGACAAAACGCAGGGTTGAGTTCGGTCACTCTGCACCCAATATCCTATCCTGCCATGAGACAAAATCGTCAAGATTTTTAATTTGTCTATTTATAGAATTTTACGAAACAAACTTGATGGAAAACGTTCTAATAATAACTAATATATGGTTATGGTTTTACAGCGACCCAACACCGGATACAAGCGATGTGCCAATAAAATGGATACCAAGTAGCAAGAAGCGCCTAACCTACTTATACATAAGGGACAAGCTAGAAATGGGACCAATGATACATCCTGATGGTTATCGGCTATGGAAATATATATACGATAAATACAGAAAAACTCATATTTATTAAAATAATTTAGAATAACAATTTAAATAAATTTTATTTTTTTATTTATTATAATTTCTTTTTCTATTATATTGACCTTGGAATCTTCGAATTGGAAATCCATACATTTATTCTACGTAACGTTTTACAGTCTTAGATTTTTTTCTAGCTTGACGCTGTATCTCGCACACAGCAGGAAGAGAGAACCTGGGAGCCTAGTGTTAACACACTCCGTTCCAATCAAGACACATCGGCCAAATTCTTGAGGCATTGCGTATTGAGTGGTGGAACTTAACGCCCCGCTTTGCCTTGTTGCAAGAGCGAGGAAATGAAAATATTAAATATGAAATATTTAATTGAATATGAAATTTTTTCAATCGCACCTGGCCACGACCAGCCTCATCTTATAGTTGTTATTACTTAAGTACCTACCTTATTATAAGCCATCATAGCACAATAGGACATCGTTCTTCTGTAAATAAAAACATATATTTTTAAGTCAAAGTTCAACGACGAGCACCGCCACTCAATATTAAGTTAGAAAATACATACTAAAATAAGACAATACACTTCAAAGGCCAGCAACGCATCTACAACTTCTCAAGTATTTTTCATGTCTTTACTATAAAATTAGTAGTGTTTTCACACTATCTACCTTGCTATGCTGGATAAGTCGTGAACCGTAAATAAAAAAATCCAAAAAGTGTTCTAAAGTAATCGCATATGGCCAATCATTGTACACATCTTGTGTTTAAATAAAAAATACTACATAAATAGTTATAGGATAATAATATCTACCGTCAAAAATAGACTCAAGAATTTGTGTCTTTAACTTCAGAAATTTAGACTACTTAAAAAATATTTCTACCTCTATAGCATCCACAGTACCTTTATAAGACTTGGAAGAAAATAGTAGTACACCTAAAATTCTAATATTCTTGCTAAGATTTTTATGACGGTACGATAACAAAAGTTTATTATCACTTACGATAATTTTCAACTCGACTAAGATACAACAAAATAACGTGAGATCTCTCGAGGTACCTTAAGTTTTCTCATTACTTACGCTCTCAACTTTGTTGTATAATAAGTTATAGTGTGACGCGGATTGCTTACATTAGCTATAATACTGTATAGCTAATGTAGATTAAGCTAATACAACTCTTAGTAGATTTCACTTTTATCACAGTTTTTTTGTGAAGTTAAATTTTGATATTTTTAATATTTTCATTTTCTGACTAGGGTCACAATTGAACACCTACAAGCTGTCGTATTTACAGTCGAACGCATGTGCACCGCACCCCTGCAACACGGTTGGCCTCGATCATATTATTTTATACATCACTAGCGGACCCGGACGCGGCTACGCCTGCTTGTAATATAAGAATATAATTTCTATAGAAATATAATTCCAATCTAGATGAAATGCTAAAAGTGACTATTATATTTATTTTCATAAGGATGAATATCAAAATGACGCGGTAACGAACGCGGTCGCGTAGCGACGACGGTTGTTCAAATTCAAATTCAAATTCAAAATATTCTTTATTCAAATAAACTTATAATAAGCACTTTTGAATCGTCGAATGAACATATGAACAAAAAGCTACCACCGGTTCGGAAGGCAGTCCTGCTGAGAAGAGCCGGCAAGAAACTCAACAGTTGCTCTTTTCAAAATCAATGGTACAATCTATTACATTAGTTTGCAGCTATCCTGCATTACATTCAATAGACATTAATTCCATACATGTTTGTCCTCTAAGTATTCTTGAACAGTGTAATAAGCTTTACTTGTTAGAATTTTTTTTACTGATATTTTAAATTTTGGAAGTGGCAAATCTAGAATACACTGTGGAATTTTATTATATACACGTATGCTCAGACCCATAAAAGATTTATTAACTTTTTGGAGGCGAAAACTTGGAGTAACAATCTTATCTTTATTTCTCGTTTCTATCGTATGATTGTCACTATGTTTACTATGACAATGTATATTTTGTCGGACAAAGAGAATATTATAGTATATAAATTGGGAAGCAACTGTAAGAATACCTGCATCTTTGAAAACATCTCGCAGAGAATCTCGCGCTCTTAGTTTATAAATATATCTCACGGCTCTTTTTTGGAGGATAAATATTGAATTTATGTCTGAAGCACTGCCCCATAGCAGCATTCCATAAGATAAAATACAATGGAAATAGCTATAGTAGACTAATCGGGCAGTGTCGACGTCCGTCATTTGTCTTACTTTTTTAATTGCAAACGCGGCAGAGCTGAGTTTATCCGCAAGTGCTTCCAGATGAGCGTTCCACTGGAGTTTGGAATCTATAGTAACACCTAAGAAAATAGCTGATTCCGACACATTAAGAGGTTCTCCTTTAATTATTACATTAAAATTATGTTTTTTAACATTTGGTAAGGCAAACTCGATGCATTTCATTTTTTTTGCATTTAACATTAGATTATTAACATCAAACCAACGAAGAATATGCGATAATGCACTATTCACTTCGTCATAGTTTATTTATTAAGATGTTAGAAGTTATGTTATTAAGATGGCAGAATAAATTGCATGTCAAATTAGAAAATATTTTAATTTATTAGTATATATGTGTAATGTAATGTTATATAGCCTATAGCACTTCTGAAGAATGCAGCTTTCATACAAAACAAAAACAAAGTAAATCGATCCAGTAGATCCAGAGATCTTAGCGTTCAAACAAACAAACAAACAAACAAACAAACAAACAAACAAACAAACAAAGAAACAAACAAACAAACAAACAAACAAACAAACAAACAAACAAACAAACAAACAAACAAACAAACAAACAAACAAACAAACAAACAAACAAACACTCTTCCGCTTTATTATATTAGTATAGATTGATATAAATATTAATTTTTGTTCAGTTTAGTTTTCTGATCATGTTGAAATATTTATTATTTACAGAGTAGTCAGCGGCAACCTAATGATAAGGTACTTTTTATCCATCCTTGAAATATTTCTTGTTCAGTCGCGGAACTAAACGCTGAGCTATGGCTATTTTTACAAGAGTGAAGATATAACAATAATTCTTTCCCCTCAGTGCGAATCGAAGTCATGACCGTCGTGTTTCTCCCGTGGTCGTGTCGTCTCAAGTTACAATACTCATTACATTGTTTGATTTTCCATCAAAGAAGCAGGATTGACAGCGCAATCACATAAAGAGGTCTATTTGATAAGTTTATTCGTTAATTTGACAAGCAATTTGTCTTCTGGGTCTTAAGTATGATACAGATTTAGATTAGATATTTCTTTCTCATAAAAGAAATTGTTTAATATGATATGAGTGATATTCACATATATTAATTTAGCTACCAGCAAGGTAGGCAGAGATCTCGTGCTAAGAAATTCCGTTTCCTATGGAAAATAGAAAACTCAATTCCATGATTAATCGGCGGAATGAAAAGAAATGAAACTTTTCATTCCGTCGATTGGGAATCGCACCCACAACCGTCACGTTTACAGTGATGTACCTATGTACCACTGCAATACAATACGTATGTACGTATGTATGTATATTGTCGCCGTTTTGAATAAACACAATGATTGCAATTCCGAATATTTACTGTATAAGTATATTACAAAATAATTATTATAAAATTATAATTTTTGCGCCATTGCCCCAAGCACTATGTAACACACTCATAAACAAACTATTAAATTTAAATTAAATTAAATTAAATCAGCTTCAAGACACTCCGTTCCCCATTTTCCGCCGAACTCTGGAGGAATTGCTTGCTGAGTGGCGGGAGTCAACGCCGCGACACCAGAGTGAACAAATGAAAACATAAATTTAAATAAATATTAAATTTCTTTGAGTGGTCACACAACAAGCTATTAAATATAATAAAGATCAACAGAATTTTCTCATCACATCCCCGCAGGTAGTTACCTACAGTTACCTACCTCCCTGATGATGATCAATATTGAATGGTTTGGGCCTATTGTTTCTCCACGGTACCAACCACTCTGACAGAGAGCCCTCGGTCCGCAGTGCACTTCATACTGGAGCCAATGTTTAGATGATACATTTACTCTGTAACTAGAAATAGTCCTATGCAATAGGAAAATAATTTGTTATTGTTATACCCAAGAAAAATATTCATATTATATTTCAATCTCAATATTTTTTTATTACTCTTTTATTAAAAAGCCTCTTTCATTAAGGCTTTTTGTAGATATACAGCTTCTGCACCAGGAAGAAAATCCGAGTTTTGCACGGGCATGCAGTTTATATGAGGTCAAAATTCGACCGCACCACAAAGAACATTTTTTCTCCCGCACTCTTAACTTCACGCTGTGCGTGTTAAAAAAACAAGTGATGTGTCGCTTAGTTCTTTTTTCCAGGCTAATAAAAAGCGAAAAATATGAAAAAGAAAAAAAAACATTTATTATGTTAATATGTATTGTTACATTACATACTAAATCTATACTCATAAAACTAAGTAATTGAATATATCAGATGAACGTCATAATAGTTCCATAGAGAGTAAAGGGCGCTTCGCTCCGAGAGTTCTCGAGTGAAGGGTATGTTTCATAATAGCGCCTTAATAATCTATGAAGTCAAGAGGAAATCGTGTTTTGTGATTTTGATAGATGTATTTGTGTTTAAATATTTATTGCGATTACTTGGAGGCGATTGGAGTTTGAGTGTTTATGCTTGAAATTGTTAAGGAATTTTTTTAGGCGAAATTATTATAATAATTACTTTATAGCTGCACACTCTATCCCTACGGAACCTGGAGCTAAGGCATTCCGTTTCCCATTTTCCGAACATTTTTTTAGACAATATGCGTCGAGTGGTGAAACTCCACTTGGCACTTTGTCTGGTTACCAGAGCGGGAAGATTAAAATACTCCTAATATATTGGCCAGCATAGAAATTGATCCCACAGCTGTCACATTTACAAAGAAACCCTGTGCTTCTGTTCCTACACGGCCAAAAAAATGAAATATTTAGCTACTTCTTATTAAAAGCGAGCAATAGCTCGCTATTTTATAGACTACAAAACGTAAAATTCTGTATTTCCTATTCTATTAGGAATTTCGGAAAATCCACTCTTAGTGCTGCTCTGTGCTCCCGAAGGGCTTTAAATGCCAAATAACAGTTCTCTACGTTGTTGCATAGCTTCGGCTGTGCGCTGTTTGTCAATCACTCAGTGAAGAAATAATCTGTAAATTTTTATGAATACGGAAATGGATTTTTTAGACAATACAAGAACATATTTGTCCTTAATGTTTTGAAATAATAATGAGTTGAATATAAGAAAATAGTGAGATGGCTTAAATAAATAAATTCTGGGTATTTATTAAAAAAGACGAAAGATCATCATGGCAGTATTTATAAATAAAACATCGATATTCACTCATAATAACAATAATTAACAAAAGCTGGTTGAAGCAGAATCCAAAGAAAAACTGTTACGTTACTAATAAGTTTTATTCGTAAGTTATATTTAAGACTAGTGGACCCGAACGCGGCTACGCCTGCTTGAACTATAAGAATATTTCTTAAATATTATATAATATATTTATTTTTATAAGAATGAACATCAAAATATAAGTTCATTTTGGGTGACGTTTTCTTAAAACTTTGCAAACCGGTGCTTAGCAACGACGGTTGTTATTAAGATGGCAGAATAAATTGCATGTCAAATTAGAAAGTATTTTAATTTATTAGTATATATGTGTAATGTTATATAGCCTATAGCACTTCTGAAGAATGCAGCTTTCATACAAAACAAAAACATAGTACATCGGACCAGTAGATCCAGAGATCTTAGCGTTCAAACAAACAAACAAATTCTTCCGCTTTATTATATTAGTATAGATTATTACCTAGTTAGATTATTTCTTTATTGTGCCTGGCAAGAGATATAAGATTACCTGACGAGAAATGTCAGCATATTTTATAATAAGGACACTAAATATAGTTATTATCTTTGTTACTAAATTATGAAGAAACCGGACTCATTTTCCTCCGGTTGCAGTCATGGGGTTGTCTAAGGATAAAATAATAAACCTGACGGCTTATAAAAAGCCGGATGACATCAAGTAAACGAGTAAATACCAGATAAGTATCTTGTTAGAGACAAAGGAAGTTGCCAACAAAAGCGGGCCGTATCGTTGTTTTTCACCCTGAAAAGAGCGCAAAGGCTCTGGCGCGAGACAAGGTATGAGAGTAAAGCGTTTACATATTAATAATTATTATGGAAATATATTTGAGTAAGTTACTACTCTTAAAATGTTATAGATAAATAAACAAAATATGTTTAATTAACTAAATAGTGAGGCCGTCGAGGCGCAGCGGCGTGCCCTCTGACTATAAATGTAACGATTGTGAGTTGGATTTCCACTCAGGTATTTAATTATTTCTAATATCTCATTCTGGTCTGTCAAACTGCAGCTTTGAATTCTGCAACTCAACATGCCATGTCTTATCTGGATCTGGATACAGCGGGGAGCTAAAAGGAATAAAACAATGTATTACATCTATAGACCAGGTTGTATATGTATAATGTGAAAAAATGTTTATTTATGATATATTTGTTGATTTTCGACAATAGCTTGGACAATAATAAAAATAAAAATGAAAAATGACATATGTAAGATGCAATAAATTAACACATCTATAAAGGTTAATAATCTAGAATTTAAAATTGACTTAAACCAAACCAGATATAATTTAATTAACTACTTCCATCATTAACTACGATGTTAAAATATAATAATATAATGAAACTTAATAAAAACGCTTTAACGTGTAACTTACAGCGCAAAGTCCCAAAGTCTTCACAGTGTACACAGGTCTCAAGTCCACAATAGGTGGCGCTGTCAGTGCCAGTTGCTCTTTACAACTTTAAACAATAATACCTTCTAACTGCAGGCTTAATTGAACTTCTATCTCCTCGAATGGAAACAATCAAATTGCTGCGTGCCGTGTATACTATTTAAATCGTGGAATATTTTAGTATTTCAAGAATAATAGTCTGGAAGGGTTCCGAATTTGTATAGTGTCCTGTTGACATTGTATAAGAATATAGAAGTACCCGTCGCAGCGACGACTATTTATGTGATCGTTATGTATTTAAATTTTAAAAGCGTCGTGGACAGCATTCAACTCTGAGTGGGATGGTTATGGGTTCGATCCCTATTCTGGAGAATAATTATACTTATTATTTCCATTTATAAGCTCAATAGACAAAATGTGTTCAACGTGACACTGGCGAAGTGATTTTGTGTTCAACTGGCACGTTCGGAACGCCATAATAAAAAGAACAGAACAGAACAGAATAAAATGTGACCGCCGCTCAACCCACAATGTCTCGGAAATTGGGAGGAAAGTGGGGAACGGTGTGTTTTAATACTTCGTATAAAAACCAGCCTGCTGGGCGGGAAAACGTGAACTTCTGTCAAAATAATTTCTTGGAATGTTATAAGGAATATACAAATTTCTAAATGAGCGGAGTAAATATTTGAACAATTTAAATATTACTTATTGAGAAAACGTATAAGAAATTGTACGTAGCGGGATGTGAACCCGCGCCTCCTTGGAAACTGTCCGCTCTGACCAACTAAGCCGTAAGTTCTCATCGAGCTACGTCGAAATTCTTATGTGTTTGTTATAACTTATTTATATTGTATCTCTGTAGCGAGTTTTTACAAATTTCCGCTACCCAAAGATAATTCTGGCAAGAGAGAATACTACTATTTATATATTTTTTACATTTTTAAAGTGTAATTTCATACTTAGGAAAGTAAAATACTTATTAAGAAAACGTACAATAATTCGTAGAAAATTCGGGATCCTCATGATCCCCTGATAGACATATATGAAGAGACTGATGAGAGTGAACAATGCAATAAAGGTTTACAGAAACTCGCCAACGACAAAATAAAAGTAAAAAAACCAAAATCTATAAAATGAAAAATATTTTCAAAAATCTTCATATATTGCTTCTAAAATAAATTTTTCACCTACAGAAATATCTACTTTTAATACAAGATAACTTGGATAGCTTCGTTCAATTAAGATAATATAATATTTATGAGGTTTAAAGATGTATTCCAATTCGAGGGTCCTCTCGTAACCCCAACCACCTTTACCACTTTGCCACAAGACTAAAACAATTGAATATGTTGAATATTTTATTTACGCCTTCGTGGCATAGTGGCGTTAGCAAAAGCTTCATTTGATGTTTTCATTGTGGATTGGAATCCTACCAGCTAATGCTAATAAAATATTTTTAGAATAGATTTTGTTCTTTCCTATTATATGTTATGTTGTAGGGAAGGAGAGAGAATCTAAAATAAAAAAAATCGACTTACTACGTCTCAATCAAATTTTGGAGACATTTAAGAGTAGTTAAGCCATTTAATTCATATAATATGTCACAAGTGTGTGATTGTAAGGGTTATTCGTTGTGGGTTTGATCTTCACTCTAGGAAATAAAATATCTAATATTTTCATCTCTCTGGCGTCAGAGAGCCAAAAAAATATTTACTTTTCTAATCTTTCTAAGCTTTATGCTTTACACTGTATAGTAGTAGAATAGGATTTTCTCCGAATTCAAGACATTTTGGGGTTTCTTGTAGTTCCACCTACACATAGCAATTAGAAACATAGTTTTAAGACACTCCGTTCTTGCTGAGAATTTCCTCCCCCACTTTCCGCCAAATTCTCAAAGTTAAGCCATTGCGTGTTGAGTGGCTGAACTCAACGCCGCACTTGGCTTCATTACCAGTACGTGGAAATGAACATATTAAATGTTTCATTCCCATAAGTAGGAATTGAACTCACAACATTTGCGTTTGTAGTCAAACACTATCCTACTGCGCCACAATGACATCAACGATGACTTTGTCATCCACGTCATGCCTTTTACTTTTATATTAAGGGTTAAATTAGATTAGACTAGTTAAAATCATACTCGTTCTACTTTTACAGTGTATCTTTTGTTTCTATTTTTATAAATAGCTCAAAGCAAGATCTATATTTTTAACTAAAACTATCATTGGGCATTAAAAATCCACAACAACACTCGCAGATCCCCACTAAAAGACTAAAAAAAGTACTGAAAAACTAGAGAAAATCCAGATAAACTATATTTGTATTGTAAAATAGAAAAAAACCGATAGTTCTATGTTCGGCCGTACCAATTTGCTAATGTCAATCGGACGACAGCTGAAAAACAACATGAGTAAATGATAGCAAAGCGAAAATAACTAATGAATTTCCTTAGTCATTCCCCACATTTTGCTAAACAACTTCAAACTGAGGCGAGTGAGGCTAGATATATATGAGGAAAAGTACAAGTAAACTTTCATATAGTAAAAACGCTGATGTATTCCAGTATTCCAGAGTAAATACCCCTATTTACATTAATTATTATTAATATATTACATTAATTAGTATAATCTACATTAATTATTTAATTATTTTTTGTCATATTTTTAACTTGTTAAAACATAGTTTGGTTCAATTGTCACTCGAAGAAATCTAAATAAATATTGGGGACACAACCAGTCGCGTTTTCAGTCACACTTTCAGTGCCCCTGCACCACGACTTTTTGACTTCAAGGTCAAATTTTAAAGGATTTCAAATCCTGTTCTACTAAAATGTTCAAACGCAATCAAAAACAAAACTCAATAAACTGTGTCCCATAATGAGTATGCAGAAACGTGTGAGACAGTGGAATTGTAAACTTTGTGTAATTTCTATTTCGTGATTGGAACTCTGGGAGGACACCTGAGCCTCTCTCTCTGTCAGCCGGTGACAAATATCCCCTCTTTTTGCTTACATTTAATATGTATGACTTTAAAAGCTTTATGGCAACGACACTTTTCGTTGTTATGCTTTCGCCTTTTATTACACTTGCTTTACTTTACTAATGAAACCAACTAGCGATGCTGTCGCGAACTTCGTGAGAACTTAAGTTTTTATTGATATCTTACTTAGAGTTATGGAGTTAGTTTTTTATATAGCTTCACGCATAAGCGTAGCAAGGTAGGGAGTTGAGGAACTCGATGCCATAATCTGTTTTATTAACAGAGCGAGAAAATAAAAACATTTCATTTCACCGAATTGAACTTACAATCGCCACGGTTTCAGTCAGGCGCTCGTATAAGGTATACATTTTAAAAGATATTTTTTTTAATAGAAAGTCTAGTTGAGCATATTGAAAGTAATTAACTTCTGCGATAACAAAATAAACGTATCAATATCTTACTATTGTAAATCAAAATTAAAAATCCGCTTCACACTGTATCCCGCACACAGCAGGGTAGGCAGAGGGAACCTAGTGTTAAGACACTCCGTTCCTCACTTTCTGCCGAATTCTGGATATGTTTTGGATTTAATTTCTCAGTTTGATGAGAGTATTTGTTACCAAATACGGTATTAAATTTTAATGATTATTACGCATCGGGTTGTTACACAATGATCTGAAATTGGGCAAAAAATTGAGAACTGAGTGTCTTAACACAAGAGTCTCTCTGTCTATTCAGCTACATGCCGGAAAGAGAAAACCTGCTGACATTTGATGATATTACACACACATTCATACAAAGTTTTAACTCACAACAAAAACAAAGAAGGTTTACCTCCGAACAGCTTTATAACACAAAGTATACGTGTATAGTGCGATATAGAGGGTGCTAGTAACCCACATTCAATACCAGGCATACTAAATAATAAATTAGACTACCTAACTTCGCACCGGCTTTCGCACCTAAAAACTTTACAG
This sequence comes from Heliconius melpomene rosina, assembly GCF_056956725.1. NCBI lineage: Eukaryota > Metazoa > Arthropoda > Insecta > Lepidoptera > Nymphalidae > Heliconius > Heliconius melpomene. Next base: position 414,464 of record NC_140401.1, on the reverse strand, counting down.
TGATGGGTTCGTGTAGAATTTTTGATCTTTGTATTTTCACGTAAATTTTATCTTATTTTCTACTAAAATTTAGGTAACTTTTCCTTTAGAATATGGAAAACCTTGTTGTTGAAGCTTAATAGGTAAAGTTAATTCCACGTCATTTATTAAAGTTTTGAAAATATATATTTTTATTACAAAATTATGTACACATCGTGATGCAGTAGAACAATTAGTAACCATTAGTGGTTTTGGGTTCGATTCTAACTAATTTATTTTAATATTTCCTGCTCTGTTACGATGAAGCGAGTCAATGGAACCTTTCCCAGATTCCCTCTGCCCGCCCTACTACGTGCGGGATACGGTGTGAAGCGAAAAATAAAAATATATAATTAACATGAAATCCACGTAAGAAAGGCTGAGGGCGGCAACTAGTATAATATAATTTTCATCCCCTAGCAAATACTTTGCACAACCACCCTTATCAGACTCATCTGCGCTGTTCAAAATTATGTAAGTACTGCGGTAATAAAAGTAGATATATAGTAATGTAACGGCACCTCTGAGCTCACTTCAAAAGATAACCTAGTTTCAACCCTAATTTTTACAACTCGAGGCAGAATTATTAAGACGCATTCATATTCTGGCGTATACGGTACTAGCTTTAACTTTTACTTTGAATGTGAATCTGAAAACGGAAAAATGTATAGAAATGTAATTTTATTTGGAATAGCCGATTTTATATTTTTTATTGTTTTGTATTATATTATAACTTTCTATTAATTTGAGGCCATCGTGATACAGTTACACCAAAACTATAAAAATGGATGTAGGTTCAATGCCCACTGAGGGGAATGAATTTTTTTCATTTCTTCGCTCTAGCAACAATATTAAATAGAATGAGATGCAACATAAATTTACAGTTACACATCCAACTGAAAAATATAATTTTCATCATTTATTTAATAAATTCATTTATTTAATTTAATTTACAATAAAATAAATGAAAGCTAAGTAGCGCCTATAACATAAAGGATAGCTATAAGTAACAGATACACGGTTTGATAGTGGGTTTAATTGAACTAAAAAAAAATACTTATTTTTTCAGCTTTACAATGTATCCTGCACATGTATATAGTAGAGTAGGCAGAGGGAACCTGAAAACCTAGATAAATAATTGAGATATTAAAAGTAATAAACTGTATTTTTTATTGTTATACATTTAACTTATATAAAAAAAACATTTTTACTAAGTTCCAGTACCAAGACTTGATAAAATAATACAAATTACTTTAAACTTATACTTCGGTATCGTAATTACAATAAAATTACTTAAGAAACCTACGATACGCTTCAACGTGTAAAAATTATTCCCTTTCAAGTTAATTTTAGTTTATTCATTTGCAGCCCGCCCTAGTCTTACTAATTAGACTTCCAGACATATTTTGTTCTAATTCATCCGTGCTTGCTTCAGTATGCTATGTGAACATAAGTATTTCATAGAAATAATATGTTTCTTTCATCGTTATTTATTTATTTATTTTAAAATTGAGAAACAAACAACATTTACAATATTTTTTAGTATAATACATATCCATATTCCATTTGCCAACAAAGTTTCCACTTATACATGAAACATGGAGTGAATATGGAGAGAAATGAACTTTTTACATATGTTGCTAATTAACAATTAAAAATTAAATTTACGGTTTAAAAAGAAATAAAAAAAAAGATTTTTACGAAGGAAAAGGTTAAGATTTATATTAATTTAAGATTTACAGTTGAATTTTGTCAATAATTTTACATGAAAATTGTTTTAAATTGTTATGAAAAATGTCTATATCACTAAAGTAATTATTGTATGCCCTACAAGATCTTAGTATAAAACAATTTTGGGCATAATTGGTTTTTCGAGCAGAAATGTAAAAGGTGTCTCTAGATCTGGCACTAAAAATTGGACATTTTATGTGAATATTACTTAGCAGATAATTGGAATCTATAAGATTGTGTAACAATTTATACAAAAAAATTTGATCTCTATATCCTCTTCGTTTTTTTAATGACAGTATATTTAGGTTCTGAGAGTTATCTAATTTAAATTTGTAAAGTAATCGCCGTATAAATTTATTTTGGACACTTTCAATTGCAAATACATATGTATCATACTGTGGGTTCCAGACAGGCGAGGCATACTCTAAGTAAGATCTAACATATGAATTATACAAAAGCTTAAATGTAAAAAATGCTTAAATGTATGTTATACATATACATTCCTTACGATGTGTCTTGATGTTAGGTTCCCTCTGCCTATTCTGCTATGTGGGATAAAACGTGAAGCTGAAAAAAAAGGTTTAACAAAAAGTTGATAATATTACGCAAGAAACATTTTTTTTGTTTTCTATAGTTACTAGACAACAATACTGTTACTTCAATTATAAAAAATAATCGAAATGTCCATAGACTCAATCTAATATGCTTACATAGATTTCCCCTGCACAAACCTCGAACCGACGGCCTCCACCAATTTTATACTAAGCAAATATAATTTCCCAAGAAAATACAAAACATTAATAGCATGTTCATACATTGTCTATACAGTAAGAAAGCTTACCGCGTCGTTTGTATGACAATATAATTTACATAAGCCCCGCGGTATCTGTAAGTAGGGGGTTAACTGGGAATTATAATTGGAGCCATGTCTTACGAGTAAGTCATTACTCTTATGGATTATATTGTTTCGTTATTTTATATGATAAATTAATTAATATTGTTATTTACACACTAGCGACCCGTTCGAGGCTTCGCCCTCTCTGAGTCTAAATTATTTTCGCACAAATTTATTTGTATTGATATAACTTTTTTGTTTATGAACCTATTTAAATAAGACAAACACTAAATGTTAAAAAACAGTTTGCAAAAATATAATAGTGACAACTGCATTTAAATCAGTTGAGCCGTTTCTAAGATTGGTGTGCTCAAACATAGTACAGTAGTCTGTGGTCACGAGTAGACTGGTCCGGTTTCTAAAAATGTATAAATTCATATATTCCCGCTCTGGTAGAGAAATGTCTTGAAAATTGGGCGGAAAATGCGAAAAGGAGAGTCTTCAGTGTTAATTAGGTTCTTTCAGCCCACCTTGAAGTATAGGGTATAATGTGTTATTTTTTATTTATTTTTCTCATGTAGGAAACATGTGTATATTAATAGTGTAAAGATTCAAATGAACAAAACGTTTCAACTATAATTTATCGCCGGAATACATCTCGAAATGAAATCTAGCAATCGCTCCAGCTGAAAGATTTCATCATCATCGCTCATGCCTGGAGGAGTTTCATTAGTAGAACCATATTTTTCTTATTGCTTCGAATCCACTTCAAGTATAGCACTAAATATCGTATATTAGCTTTGGTTTCAAAGTTTAACTTTTAATAGTTGTGAAATTGTATTTTCTTTCTTATCTTCGTTTATTCGCTCTCGTGTCGAAACAAAGTGCGGAGTTGATTTCCGCCATTCCGCCTTCCACACACACACTTAAGACACATTTTTCGCCGAATTCAGGAGGCGGAAAGTGGGAAACAGTGTGTCTTTACACTAGGTTCCCTCTGCCTATCCCGATATGCGCGTGAAATAAACGAACCTTGAGATAAAACGTATAATTATGGATGTATTTTATCTATTTTTTTATTTCCTCTGTTTCTATGCATGAAATGCAATATAATTTATAAATTTTAGTCATATTTTTCATAAATGGTTTAATTTTAAATAATATAAAAAACTGTTTAATAAAAAATGTCTTACTATTCATATTTAATGGACAACAAGCGCCAAACTCAGGTGTTTTTACAGTGAGTGATCGAGTATTCCAATGAGAAATGGTGATTTTTAGCTCAATTCAATCGCAGATTGCCAATTTAAATCTAAAATATTTGTCATTGAAAAAGATTCCCGCCGAGATGATTAGAAGTAAACAACGAGATACCTATCGTTTATCCAAATTTTAATATATTTATTTCAATTTGATTACTTAGTATAAAAATAAAAGAAAGTTTTTGAGAAAATAATAATGTTGCTTCTTTACACTAGTATTTTGGCCACTCGTGACGCAGCGGCATTAGCGTGCGACTGTAAACGCGACATGGTGTGGATTCGATTCCCCCTCAATGATATGAAAAAAAAATTCCAACAGTGCCTCAGTGAATTTGACGGAAAGTATTGAATGGTAGCGTCTTAATGGGTAAACTAGTCTTTAAAATAAGTACAAACTTTATAGCAAGATAGTAGAGAAATTGGGGAAATATTTTATTGTCATCATAACTTTTAGATTCACCTAACATTGTGACAGAAGAGTATTCTTCTCTCCACTTCCAAATAGACTATTATTATCATCTTCATGTGCCTAACATCATCGGCTTCAGTGTTTTTTAGCTTCACGCTGTATGCTGCATATTGTAGGTAGGTAAAGGGAACATGATAATTTAGTGTTAAGACACTCCGTCCCCATTAAGACACTTCATCAGTGTTTAATTTGTCAATAATTATAAACTTGAGTTCACAGTCTGTCAGTAGTATAACTTGAGCAGCACAGAGCCAGGGCTTCGATGTAATTACAAATGGACGCTACAACAATAATATTTGCGAACGTTTCAGATACTTTGGTCTCCGCGGTTGTGGTTGTTTAATTAATGTGATTATTTTGGTGCATTATGTAGTCCTGAATTTATTAGCATATCAAACTCATTGACTGATGTATTACTGAGAATAGTGTTTCGACTGTAAACGTGAGGCCAATGGGTTCGATTCCCTATAGGGGAGTGAGTTGTTTTTCATTTCTTAATTTACCAAAGTAAATTAGATTTGCACTCAATTCAACATTCTATTCTTTTTTTTAATATGTGTACTCTTTTTAGGCACAGACACTTTTTTTACTCTACAGTAGAGAAAAAAAGTATTTACGCATGAATAAGATCGATTTTAATTTTCTACTAAGTAATGACAAATGTTTCTTTAGTAAGATAAACGGTGGCGTAGATCTCCACCACTCAATAATTAATATCACGGAAAATGAAATAGACACTAAGTTCAATTGACTTTAATATGAACACTTTTCATACCTTGCTTTAGTACAGAAAGTGCGGTATGAGTTCAAGCTGTATCTAGGCATGCCATAAAGCAGGGTATGCAGAGGGAACCTGGGAACCTAGTGTTAAGACATTTTCGTTCCTCTTTTGTACTCAATACAGTATATAATAATTTAACCCACTAATTAATTAGGAGGTCCTGAACGTAACAAAGCTGGAAAGCTTTAATTTATCGCTATTACCGCAATTTTCATAAAAGTTTATAATAAATAAGCTTAAAAGGCCTTATCTTAGGGCGCTGTGAATTTATATTAATTATATGAGGTAAGTCTTGTTAAATTTTATTAATATGTAAATTTGTAAATGGTTTGAAGTACCTACGTTTGTTGGTAAAAGGGTAAACTTTGAGAATTTGTGTATTACAAGATATTTTTTATGACAATGTTAGAGATTCCAAATTCATAATTGTATGTTTAACTCATAGGGAGGTTAAGCATAGATAATCTATTACTAATACGAATATATTTTGTTCTATTTTCACCCGTCTGCGGTGGAGCTCAAAAATAGGGTTATGTTTTCAGCGCGCATGTATACCAAGTCTGTTCCTTTGTTTCCTTAACTGTTAAGCCAGTGAACCGATTTTGATAAATGTTACGTTCATTGGATTTGTCTTGATGGAGCTAATGTTACTGAATATACCAACCAACCAACTGGTTTATACAGTCGGGTTTTTATTTTGTTCATCATTCACTTATTAATTAATGTGTACATTCATAGTATTATTGACACCATCGTGGTGACACAATGTTTGGCGGTAGTTGTGGTTTTGATTTCCACTCGGACGAAAGATAACAGATGTTTTTATTTCTATGCAAGAAGACAACGTGTGGCGTTAAGTTCAACTACTCAACAAGCATTGTCGCGAAAAATGGGGAATGTCTTAAAACTAAGTTCCTCCGCTGACCTTGCTACATGCGAGAATGATTATTTACATACAAATAAAAGAAACTCAAAAATACATACCACAACCAACATAGGATCTATCTTAGAAGGTTTAACATTGAAATTTCCACTGGGACATGTCCAGAACTGAGGGAATATTTAATTCTGGCTATGGAACGTAAGCTTATTCCACAGTTCCTAGATGAATACTTAATGGCTCCGGCGGCGTTGTGTTTTGAATAACTGTTTATTAAGCCGAACTGTTATGCAACTAGTGTTCATGAATACCAATTTTTGAATTACTTATTTGTTTTTTTTTAGAATTAATGTTGTAATATAGTTATTGCTTTTTGATTTTGACTTAAACTCGTATTGAATTTAAGTGTTATTGATTTTTAGTTTGTTGGTCAGTTTGGATAGCAAATTTGGTGTATTCTGTGGTTTTCGCTACAGATTTTATTGTTTAAAAAAAAACTATTTTAAATATTTCACTCCCCCAGTCGGAAACAAACTCACAACCGTCGCTTTTACAGTTGTAAGCGTAAACTAGCTATTGCAAAATATGGACATAAATGTAATTTCGATGACTCCTAGAAAATACAATATATATGCATGCAATAAGTAAGCACAAATCCTTTATAGTTGTAATAAATATAGTACATATATTCTTGTTCCGTGTCACCTGTCAGGTTAGCGGTATCTGGATGATCTAGTTGTAATTAATTCGGCTTTATACGGCCCTCTCCTCGAATGCCTAGTTTAGGGATTACATACAAATAATTTATAATTCTAGTATTGAAAATATTTATATTTGATTTGATAATACAAATCTGATGTTAATTTGATTTGCTTCTTATACTATGTAACGATACATAAGGGTTTATCCTATCTTTATATTAAGCTAAAACACAAAACGTGTTATTAATAATATCTTTGAATTTCACGGTAACACAGCCTTATCAAAGTCTTTAACTCCGATGAAGTCCGACGAAGACGAAAACATGGCGACATGCTGGCACGAAAATTTGGCGGTGTAAGAAAAACGGAATGTTATCACACTAGGTTCACTCTGCCTGCCCTGCTAGGCCAGAAAAACTGTTCGCCAATAAATAATCTAGCACATCTATAAATGGGTCATAGTTTCAAAATATCAAGCTGTCTTCTATTCTATTTACAGATTACTCTCAATGTCAAGACCAGACCGTCTCGTCTGCTGGAAGCAAAGTGTGACACAGTTTTGTGTTGTCAAGTACAATTTCTAGCTGGTTATTTGTCACTTTGTATTATACGACAAGTCCGGAACTTTTGTGTGGACTTTAGGATGTAAATCCGAATTCTTCCCCTTCTCATGGTAATTCGAATAAATCCTGTCTAAGTGGTCCCCTTACTTTTTTTTATTCTTCCTTTTTTTTTCGCTTAACGCTGTATCACGCATACAGGTGGGATACGCAGAGGGATAGTGTTACGGCACTCCCTACAGTATCAATATCCTATAATATAAATAATAGAAATAATGTGTGAAACATAAATATCATCAAGTCGCCTCAGATTTTAATGCTTATTTGAACCCTAATATTAAATGAAGTGATTTTAAGAAGATATAATATGCACATTATATTTATTCAAGCTGCCGCGGCGAAGCTTCAGAAACTGAAGCTGAAAAAAAAACTACTTTATTATAAAGAACCCTTCAAAACGGTGAATTCAGGGACCCGTGATCTACAATATTAATGCATGTTCCAAGCCCGCGAAAGCAATAAAAACAAACAAATAGCACGTAAAATAATACTGTGAGCTTTGCTGGGGCCTTCGGGAATTTATTCTGATGCCTTAAATCCTTATTTATATGATATCGCTATAATTCATCCGAATTTCCAGCCTTGGACTCGGCGTCCTCGAAGGTGAAGCTTATCTAAGATTTAATGTGCAGATATTGTTTATTGAATTGTTTTCTTTTTTATATTTTTTTTAGTTAATGTCGTTTTCTATTTTAATTATTATGTTTATATTTGTTTTTTTGAATACAACCGAATATATGTAACACTTACATGTATGTAGATGGCACGGGAAAGTTATTGTAATATAAGGTTATGAAAACATATTCTTATGCGCTTATGTCTCAAAACGGGAAACTACAAAGTAGCCATAATCGTATATTCCAGGCAGGGGAAACCACGAGAGATATACTAGTATCTATTAAAATTGAGCAACGATTTCTCAGCTTCCACTAAATAATGGAGTGACTCACATGACACTCTCTGCCTACTCACGTCAACGTTGTGGCGCAGGAGTACAAGCGTGCGTCTGTAAACGTGACAAGTATCGATCCCCACTCGAAGAAATCTACTTTTTAATATTTTCATTTCCTCGCTCTTGTAAAGAAGCGAGTGTTAACTTTATAGGAACGAAGTATCACTCTGTGTTAACACTAGCTTTCAAGGTGCCATTTGCCTACCCTGCTGTGTGCGGGATACAGCGTGAAGCTAAAAAAATTAATAATTGCTCAATATTACTTATCTTTGTTTACATTAAAGTAGGTATGCATCATACTTACTAGAATGTACCAACATATCCGTTCATATCAACTCCCAAGATAAATCTCAAGAGTCTGAATCACCTTAATCTTAAGATAAAACTTTTAACTATAAAGAAGATAAAATGAGGTAAATCCATCAGTTTTGCCAGAAATCTTCTATATTCCATTTGGTATCATAAAAATGGCTGCGTTCATAAAATTAGTATTGTTTTTAACAGTGTTTTTTGTTATAGATTATTGTCATTCTGATAGTTTGATAATAGGTAATGTAACGGGGCGGCTAGTTTATGTGGATAATATTAAACGTTCGTCTATACCTATGAAAGTTCGCAGTAAAAGCGTTTTCTACAACGGGGACCAACCAATAAAGGTATGTCTTTTATTCCCATTCATCCCATTCATTTGGTAAGGTGAAGGAAACTCATATCTCCCTTGGTTCTATGTTCTGTCCATTTATACGGTTGGCGTTCTGTATGATTAAGACGAACAAATTTAATAGGAACAACTTTAAAACAAAATATTTCTTAAGTGTGGATTAACATTTTAAAAATGTAAAAAACAAGAAATATATTTCCTAGCCCTCAGGTTATCGACAGAATCATGTTGCTTATTATATATTTTATATTATATTTTTTTCCGCATAGCTCGGTGGGCAGAAGGAATTTACTATTCAGACACTGTTATCCATTTTCTGCTCAAATTAAAGACAGTTAATGTTGAGTGGAAGAGTTAATTGTCGCCTTTGACTAACCAACAGGGTAAAATGAAACAAATAAATCCACTTATTGTAAATCTGATGGTGTTCCTTGATGATATATATTTTATAATTACTCCACAATGCTGCCGGTGTCCTATATACAAAATAATTTTAATATTTTTTTTACAACTACAGGGTATATCTGTAATTGATAAGACGTCGACAAAAGCAAAGGCGTCAGTGACGTCCGGAGGAGTGGGATTCACATCAGTCAATATAAAAATGAAGAGCGTACGCGGTGAAGGACTTAATTACCAAATACAAATATTTGTGTAAATAATAATATTATTATGTCATTATTAATAATAATATTATTTCAAAATGTAAAATTGATTTACTAATTTAATAAAAGTATATGTGAATTATTAAGTCTATATATATTTGTGTGAAAATATTTTTAAAGATGTGGAATTAAATTATTTTATAATAAAAACATTGAAATTGATAACATTTTATAGTTTTATTGAACTGTTCAGTTTATGTATTTTTATTAGCATCACGCTGTCTCTAGCATGTAGTAGGGGAGGAGAGGGTGATTGAGATACTAATGTTAATGTACCCCGTACCACAATGCGTGTTGAGTAGCGGAACTCAAAACCAGTTTTCATCTTGTTACATATAATATGTATTACTTTATGAGCACATTCAGTTCACGGATATGAATTTTGTTTTTTAGTAAAATTTCCTTATTTCCCTATTTTGTACAATAAAATAACATAACATATAAAGTAAGACTTCTAAATATTATCCAGTAGTTATCTATCTAATTTGGATTCAAATCGTTTGTAAATATTTTTTGTTGTGTAGTTAGTTATGTTGCCTCATGGTGTGAGAACGGTACCGGTAAACGCCTAATCAGCGTTCGGCGTATGTAACGCGAATCCCCTCATGCCATGGGAAACAAACGTAGTGTTTTAGTTTTAATTATTATATATTTTATTCCTTAGTCGATTAGAGCATGCACTTCTGCTCGGTCGATTCACTAGTTAAGTTAATTTTAAGTTAGTTATAAGAACAAATACCTCTGTTCTTATTTTAATTAAAGTAAATTTAAATTTAATTTTCTTAGTTATTTTTAAAAGCCCACTCGCGCTCCCGTAAACATGTCTAGTTATTAGGTCTGGGCAGTAAAAAGACATTATTTCATTTTGAAGACGTCCACCGGAGTCACCGGAGCTGCTATAATATAACTGAGTTGACTCTCTACTCTATCGAGCTCATCTCAAATATAAGTAATAAATTAATCTATATTATTATTTTCCATTGTTTCTTAATAAGTAAGTATTTTAACGTTTAATAAAGAAGATATTTACGAATTGCAAAACTATATGATATACCTATCAAAATCGTGATGAGTCAGTTTTGTGCATTTAGCCTTTTGTTTTATAATAAAGTGAGTAGAGGTTGTTGTTTCGAGCACAATATACGCTAAGCTAACACAAAAGTAATTGCCTGTATCGATATTATTGAAAAGCTATGAAGATTGAATGGAAATTCACGTTAGTCGTCGCATATTGGTCAGCGGCGGCGATGCGTAAAACGTGTAGTCCAGGGGACTGATGCTTACTTTTTGTGTTGTAGTTTTAATATCGCTTCGCATATAGTAGAGAAGTTCGTTCTCCACTTACCGCCAAATATTCGAGACAAGACGAGGTGGAATTCAATGCCGCGCTCTTTTTGTACCAGACCGAGGAAGTGGTTGAATACAGTCTCGAATAGAAATCGAATCTTCAACCATTGCGCTTACATAATATTGTGACGCTGCGCTACGATGGTCTGGAAATAAATATAAATATTAGTACAAAATGTCTATCATACAATTCTTCTTACGGCTTTTATTTATTTTTGTCTTAACGAATATTTATTGTACTATGTATAAAAAAAAATCAGCTTCACGCTGTATCCCGCACACAGCGTTGTAGGCAGAGAGACCCTACTAGGGTCTTAAGACACTCCGTTCCCCACTTTCCGCCGAATTCTGGAGGCATTGTGTGTAGAGTAGCGGAACCCAACATCATGTTTTGTTTGGTTACCAGGACCAGATATTGATAACAATTTATTCCCCCGATTGGAAATTGAACCCACAATCGTCGAGTTTACAATCAGACACTGCAGCAGCGCCACAGCACCTATCATTTATTTTTTAAATATATATACATATATCTTAAAAAGTATTTTAGCCTTTCATCTAATTTCAATATTATACATATCATGAATGTACTACCGCCAAACACTTATATTATTATTCAGTCCCCAGGACTACGCTGTTGACTTTGCCCCTACATTGAATATGCGATATGGGCGTGTCTAAAACTCTTGTAAACCTTTGTTTAGCGCCGATATTGGATCTATCGGTTACTTTGTAGTAAATATACTGTTTATACTGGCGAATGATACCGTCACTTCTACGGACTTTAATTATTTCAGGGAAGTTTGGAGCCATACAAAGTGGTTTCAATATTTAGATTATTATTTGAAGTTTACCTCTTCTACCTCTGATAGGTGAACTGTATAGTTGCCGAACTTCATTCTTACTATTTTGGTGTAGATGTAAGCCGTGATTATGTAAGTTTTCGTTATTTGCTTTGTGAAACTAGAGATTAAATGGCTAAACTTATAATTTTCTTATTTATTTTATATCTCAATTATATTTAAATTAAAAAAAAATATAAGTAAAACTATTATGGTTCTAGCGGCCTGCTAGTAACATTTTTTACATTCATTTCATTTTGATAATGTTTTTTTGGATTATCTATATATATAAAAGGACTCGTCCTCACTGACTGAGGTAAGACGGACGCACAGCCGTAACCGCTATGCGTAGAAACGTTAAATTTGGACAAAAGTTTACTTTCGTAATCTGGACATCCAAAAAGAAGGGAATTTGAAAAATTTTAATCCTAAAGGGGTGAAATAGGGGTTCAAAGATTGTATGGAAAAAAAAATAAATCGGCACCGATTTTTATAAAATTTGAAATTTAGATCTTTAAAAGTATTTAATTGAACACGTGTTTCATGGTTTTCTAGAATTCACCCCCTAAGGGTGCAAATAAGTGGTTGAAAGTTTGTATGGAAAAATCTTTAAATCGCTACCGATTTTTATAAAATTTGAAATTTAGACTCTTAAAAATATTTCATTGAACACATGTTTCATGGGTTATTAGAATTCACCCTTAATACGCAAGCGAAGCTGCGCGCGTCCGCTAGTATGATATAATATTTTTTTCTATAATTACTGTTCTTTCTTAAATAATAGTAAATTAGACTAAAACTGGGACTTCTATCTCCAAATATCAGTTTCCTGTAACGACTGAACGCTTGATAGTTACCGATAGGGTTGCCTCAGTCGATTTGTTACTGTGTAATATAACATACAATGTCTATTGATTTTCTTTAAAAAATTATATATATTGACGAATCCTTTTTAAACTATCTAAATAAAATGTACGAAACCCAGCAATGTACAATTTACAATTTGGGAAAAACATTACACAGAACTAGCGTTTACCTGATGGAGTGTTAATAGTTTAGTTTTCTGTCCTTGTCGCACTTACAATAAAGAAATATGTAAGAGAGAGATGAAATAGTGTTGAAAAGTTAGTTCATTGGAGCATCTTCAGAGGACATTAATCGCCTCTTAGCGACTAATTTGTTGTTCAGTCACGACTTCCAAAGGGTTTTTGGTGCAGGTGTATATCACCGATCTGGTGGTGAAGAGGGATAACCAATGTATTACACATTTCAAGACAATACAATATTTTTCTATAGAATTTTGCCAGTATATAACCACGTTGAATGCATTATCTGTTGCCTTAGTCAAATTATCGTATGAGCATGTTAACTGATACATGAGGCAAGTACGCGATGGTAGTCTACTAGACTAGTGCCAAAGTCATAGTTCGTTTGACTCTTCAGAGCGTATCCTGTGCAATCCTTTCACTGAACTGGAATTGGAATAATACAGTGAAGGATTAAAATAAAAGAAAAATTGTCTACAAATATATAATTTCTAAATCATAAATAAAATTATTTTGTATCCAAATTTGTAAGATAAGGGTTGACTGCCTTTACTAGGGAACTGACGATATATATGTACCTTGTAACCTTTATGGTGAAAATTTCAGTTACTGAAGGAAAGTGATGAGAACGTTGTACAAACAAAGGCGAGTAATCACTTGTGTATACTAAATTTAAGTTTGAAATTAGTTTATGTTGTCATAATAATTAAAAGTACCTTTCTAAGATATACATTTTATAATAAGTTACTTTTTAGACAGAGTCACACAACATAGTGTTAAAAAATTCCGTTCATCATTGAGACACATCCGTTCTCCACTTTCCGTCAAAATCTTGAGACATTGCAAATTGAGTAGCGAAATCAACGAAATGAAAATATTCAATATTTAATTCCTCTTAGTAGGAATCGAATCCCCAAATTTGTGCCCCTGCCAAACCAGTCGTGGGGCTGGCGCCTCACGCCTATATTGAACAGATATGCTATAGATATTATAGGTAAACAAAATGACTATTCAAATACAACAATACTGAGGTGTCAAAGCCTATTGTAGCCGCGGGATTAAATATATCTGAACGCCACAGCGGACGGGAATTTAAGATTTACGATCCCAAAGACACCGGAAGTTGCTTACATTTACAGTATTCACGTTCTGTAACGTGACCAGACTGTGTCGAAATGCATTCATAGTTAATGTCTCGACACATTGTCGGTTTTACTAAATATTAGTAGTTATAAAACAAAGAGAGTCTAGTGTTAAAGCACTCTGTTCTCCGTTTTCTTTGCGTATTGAATCAAAAATCCCCATCGTCACACGTTACAACTATGTTATGAAAGGAAGAAAATTAATATTAATAAAAAAACACTCAAAACTTATAAAACATTTAAAACAAATAAAAGATTTTAATTAAAATTTTCGCAATTCATCGATAATTCCAATTGTAATTGTAATATACACAATAAGACTTTCATAGAAGTCGGTAGTGCTCGGTAGGTATCGGTACTTCAGGAATCGTTACCAATATCTCCAATAGACGTTCACGTTATTCAGTGTTCATTTCTACTTTATTTCTTTCGAGTTTTACTCGTCACTTTTATTCCACACTTTAGCTTCTACCTCAATTCAGCCACTCTCATCTTTCCCTGCATCAGAATTTGCTAAAGCTCACCGGCAGGCAGCTTTAAGTTCTATATAGCAGAGCTTAAAGTTCGTTTCAAAATGGCACCGTTTCGTATCTGCAATGTTTTTACTTTTCATAGCGACGACAGAATATGATGCAGAAATGTAAAATGTAAGGACAATTGAGTGGAGTGGGAGCGCAAATGTGTAGGAGCGCTGGTCTTTGTCTCAGCCATGAAATGACATTTTTTTACTATATAGTGCTCTTTTTTTTAATTTGCTTGAGGAAATATGGGATTTTCATTCAGTTCTAATTAGAAAATTTTCTCTGTAAGAGTGTGTGTGTGCAGTGAGTACACGTTTTGATATTCCTTCGTTAGTGTATATTTTTTTTCTATTATTATTTATTGTCACAGTACAGCTTACATATTGTAATGTTGACTTGTATGGGAGCAAAATCAATTATCAATGGTATCTTTTGCATATTTTGTTTCTTTACAATTTCTGTTTCAGCTTCATTCGGTTTTCCGCATATAGCCGAAGTAGTGTACGCAGACAGAATTTAGTTTTAAAATACAAAATATATGTTGAGTGGCAGAACTCTATGCCCTACTTTGTCTATAATAGTATATAAAAATGGCTGGAAAATGTAGCTGGTGGTGAATCTAATCCAGTGTTGCTACCCTTCACAATCATAATTAGAAGACTTCAGTACTGCAGTAATATGATAACAATGGCTAATAAATCTGCATATTCATGAACTTCTGAATAGACTGTAAAATATTTTGAAAAATGTATACATTTCTTTTACATAGCATAATAGGAATTCATTTTTTTATATGGTTTTATTTTTCTATTCTTATTGTGGAATAAAATTAAAAACACATCTAAGAAATAACAAATAAAATTAAAATAATCCCAAACTAAAATAACCAGAAATCCTCTCAACCTCTTCATTTAACAAAATATAGTAGCTCTATACCCTTTTTTAGTTTCACCTTGCGTCCCGCCTAACGCACGGCGGGCAGAGGGAACACTTCATGTGAATGTGGCGTAACTCAACGGCGCACTTTGTCTTGTTGCCAGAGAAGAAGAGATATTAATTAATTCACTCATAATTCATTCCCCCGGATGTGAACCGACACCGTTTGCGCCACTGTGCCGCGACGGCTTTACATTTTACCAAATATATGATATTCTTAAAATATAACCAGTAGCATCCGGAGCATCGCTAGTAGAAGATTAATTTTTAATCGTTTAAAACGTACGAACCGAAGTCGGTCGGTTTAGCGATACCAAGTCACGTATCCTTTTTACAACCGCCTCAGCTGCGGACGAGCCAATTGGGAAAAAACGCGTATACTTCACCCATTTACGATGCTTGTGTAATGAAAATATATTTTAAATTGCAATTTCTAAGTTTTGTTTTATAATTTTTTGTTACAATTTTTTTTGTACAGCGTTGAATTCAATAGGCAATTCAATATGCAATGTCCCGAAAATTGGTTATAAAAAGGAGTATCTTAACAATAAGAATCCTCTGATAGGTATATCTACTCTGTTGTATGTGAGATGCATCGTAAATCTGAAATAAATATATTTTTTTAGTTTCACACTGTATACAGTACATACCAGTATTGGCAGAGGGCACGTGGGAACCTAGTGTTAAGACACTTCGACTCAGAATACCTTAGTTGCCATAATAAAAACACTTAAGTTTCCCACTCTCTGCTGCACGGCGTTGAATGATGGAACTCAACGCGACACGATTAGAATTTTATTACAAAACAATACATCGTTTAAAAAATATGTTTTAAAAATTATATTATCTCATAATTCAGATATTGCGACATATTAACATTTGAATGATTTATTTAAATCTTCAATTAATACATGCACAAACAAAAAGCATAGAACGAAGTGACTCAACACTCTGATCTCATCTCTAGCATAGTGACTTAACACTAAATTCTCTTCATATATTCCGCATCGGAATTTTAGAACAATAACGGCTAACTGGAGGATAGTTATCCGAGTGAGCGGTTCCGAGCGCACGTTGTGGCAGTGTTGTTGCAAGCACGGTCGGACGAACACGCTCATTTGGTATTCACGCACGCATCGACTGTACGTTTAACTGTCTGATAAGCGAACTGAGCTAAATCTCAGCTATATGGACAGTTCTTAATATGTTCGATGTCACTTAATGTCATGTAAAAGCGTAAAACTGTTTTAAAAAAGTTTTTATTTTCAGGTACGGTACCAGTGTCGGTACGGTCTTGGAGCCAAAAAAAATTAAACCTCAAAGACAACGCAATGAAGAGATCAAGCGTTATTTTTGCCCCATCTTGTATTAAATTCTCACCTTAGAGTTCCACCAATCAGCACACAATGTTTCCAAAATGTTGCGTAAAGTGGAGAACGGAGTTTCTTAACACTAGGTTTCCTCTGAAAACGGTAAATCTGCTTTATTATTTTCATAACATCCGCTATATAAAGTATAATTAATTTATATTATCTGTATGTACTTGGTTATAATATAGCCTGCATACAGCACCTGGCCCCCGGTATAGAATGTCGCAAGTACGCTCTAGTGCACGCATTTGTTTGACATTTACGCATCGGCTCTAGTCTAACTGAATGTTTAAAACTATTGTGTTATCATTTATATGTGTCCATATGTATGATTTATTATTATTAGTGAACATAATATTATTTTTATATTTTTGTAGTAAGAAAATTGTAAGTGCATCAGAATCAGAAATCACTTGGAATGAGTAGACCCTATGACAACCATTATATAATTATTAAAGTAATATAACTCACTATTTCACCCCTTCAAGTAAGATAATATGTTGCAAAATCCTTTCTAAGTGGTGATCGTATTATGAAAATCAGTCAGTGGCAACTCTCCGTTTTCCAGAAATCAGTTCCGGAATATGTCATTTGTCTCGTAGACTGTCATTAACCTCTTCTTACTTCTCTGGAGAATTTTCACACTTTTTACGTGACCTACCTCCAATATTATCAATCAATTAATAAAAATTGTACTGCAGTACAGTCTAGTCTGAGTAGAATCTAGACAAAGCGAATCTAGAGAACCTTTTTTGAATGGTGACGACCACTCCAAGAACAGAACAGTTGAAAAGTGAAATCTGACAGCAGTTGCCATTCTCAATGCAAAGGTCACAATTTTGATTCTTAACCATAACACAATGGCAGCTGCCCTGCATGAAATTCTACTAATATTAATTCAAAATTAAACCAAATCCCTTCACTTAAGGAAGGCGTTCTGCATAAGCCAGGCCAAATCTAAAATTCCACACCTATATACATAATAATTATACAAAAGACTATAATAATTATACAAAAGACTATAATAATTATACAAAAGACTCTAATAATTATAATTTTTAATCTAATAATTTCTCTAATAATTATAATATATATTTTTAAAATTAAAAAAAAAAAAAAAAAAAAAAAAGAAAAAAAAAAAATTGTCGGTAGGGGTCTCATCCAACCCCTCTAGTATAAGCTCTAGATATAAGTACAGTTTAAATTGTCCCAAAATTAAGTACGCCACATTAAAAGAACTTTCTTAAAATAAAAAAAGGCACGGGCAACTATGAGCCCGTGGATGTAGTTTTTTAAAATAAAAAAAAAAAAAAAAAACCAAATCCCTTCAAAATCCGAACCAAATCAAACTAGCCAACAAATATGATACATAAAAAACATTTAATTGCAATTCAAATGCATCTTTAAGTCTATTGCTACACTGGGATTACATACAAGTATAATACATACATACATACGAGTATGTCTGGAACGCCACAAAGATTTACGATTCCCCAGTTCATAAGAAGCTTGCACAGCGCTCCGTGACCGGACTGAGAATGCCTCGTGTCTAGTTAAAGTAAAGAACTGAAATTTAAGATGACTGTCTATTTTAAAATACCTGTAGGTTAGGTAGACATGTTGACATAAACAAAAAAAATGTTTGTGTATTCGATCAAATTTCTATAGTATAGGAATGCTTTGCGTTCATTTCGTGGTGCTATTTTATTTTGTTTTGTTTTATAATTTTAGTAGTGCCTCTGGAACTCCTATGGAACTTACTACTATTATATGTTTTTAATAGGCGAACAGATCTGCTACTATTTGCAGAATACCTAGTGTTAAAACAACTTGATAGCTATATACATATTAAATATATAACACAATCTTGATGATAATACCTGTTGGATGAGGTTATAGGACGATCACTAACACGATTTTTGTATAAAATAAGTTTGCTATTTTATTTTACTTCATCTCTTGCATTTTAAAGGAAAAAAGCGCAGAGAGCTTTGATTTTTTTGTAGCTTCACGCTGTATCCTGCATAGGGTGGGCGGAGGTAACCTGAGAACTTAAGGCTAGCACACTTCATGCCCCACTTTCCGGCAAATTCTTGAAGCATTGTGTGTTGAGTAGCGGAACTTAACGCCACACTTTACCACGTTACAGAGCGAAGGAATATAATTGTTAAATATTTCGGTTTTTCGAATGAATGAAGATGAATGAAAATCGAGCTCACAATTATCGCACTTACAGTCGCATGCTTGTGCCCCTCTACCACGACAGCCACAATATAAAAAAATATTTGTACAAAAATATATATGTCATATAAAACCTTTAAACTATATTTATATAGATAGTAGGTTTATAATCGAATAAAATACCATCCACCAGTAAAGTTCCGCTCACGTAAATTGTAAAATACAGCGAAGCCTTATTTCAAACTCAAGGTGGATTATTGCGGTAACTGGAAATTTCTAACAGATGCACGTTGTGATCCAGATGCACTTAGTTCTTGCGGTGCCTTGTATTGGTTTGTACAATAAATTTGTTATTATATTGCACTAGCGACCCACCCACGGCTTCGCTCGCTTTAATTTATTGGTATATTATAGTCAAATTATATAAATTATCTTTAAATAAACTGTAGTCTGTCTGTAGCTTTTGTGTTATTCTGATGTATAAGACATATTTGTGTAAATCTGTTCATGATTTTTTTCGTGAAAGTGGAACAGGCCTCTATCCTCACAAATTTGCACATGTTTAATATTATTAGGACACTAGCGACTGGCTCGCGGGATCACCAGCTTGGCCATTTTAAGGACTATATGTTACTTTGATAATACAGTGATCAGCAAACTTGTTACATGTACAATAATATATTTTATGTTACCTTGCTGTTAAACTAATCGTTTGTTTTGTATGCAGATTATTACTTCTTGGTATACATATACAGTAAATCACTGAGTGCTATCCTGTGTAAGCTTGGGTTGTTTTTGTACTGTGATGATGAAAACGACGTACGACTTCAAGGTGCATACATATAAACGCTATAATTACAATATCACTTAAGTACTTGAAGAAGTACCTAAAAATTAGAATTAAATGATTTCAGAATTAAAATAAATATATATAAGAAATCAGTTAAATTAAGAAAAATAATTTCAAATTTAATATATTTATCTTAATGCGATTATAATTAATACGAAAGTACAAAAAATAAATTAAATAAAACTTGAATCTGCTTCCTTCATCCACATAATATTTTCTATTAAAAGTAAATATTGTTTCACAAAATATAGCTGCTAATATATTGATAAACGACGCCGTCAATACGTCGCTGAGAATAATAGCACCTCACTAAGAAGTGTAGCTTGGAAACTAAAATGTCACTGTATGGAAGTTTATAACTTTGGAAATTTTTATTATTTTTCAATATAATAATAATTTGTTAATATCAATTTAAAGAACTTTTGAATCTGAAGTATGTCTTTTGACAACAATGTCTTTCTCTAAGTCTTACGCTGTACCCACATATGTAGCAATATATACAGGAAGGTATTTGGTACTAAAACATTTTCTGCCCTATTTTCGTGTTGAATGGTAAGAAATAAACAATTGCTAGTTCTAGTTCATGAAATAATCAATATATTTTTAAAATTCATATCAAGTTTTCAAAATTGCATCTGTTTTTAATACATGAAACAGCACCGGCCATGGTGTGAAGTCATACCGTCATGTAAATATTTTACATTATCAACTTTTAAAATTACCAACGCAAAGTTTGTTCATAGATAATTTTTCAACTACTTCAAATATTTCTTATTTATTTACAACACCTATTACATACCAACTCTTTTTCTGAAAATTGCGTAATATTTGAAAATTTACGCGTAAATTTAATGTCACCTATCAATTAAACACACCTTAGAATGGAATTGAGATACTTTAAAAATGAGTAACATTTCATTGAGGCACAATACTGCACCGCATTTAGCGAACAAGAATAGATAAAAGTATGCAACTTTGTAACCTTTTCCAAACCGAGCTCCCACCTCCACCTAAACCTCCAACTAACATATGACAGCTATAAAGGCATCTATTTCTGGATGAATCGCTCATCAAAATTTATTCATCTCATAATTCCGAGCGAGGGCACTGGGTCGCCAGTTATTTCATTTAACGTTCCACAAGCACTTGTACTTAGCATTCCTCTTTTTTTGTACGTAACACTTATAATTTTCTCATTAAAACACATTCTGAACTGCTGCCAAGAGAACTGAACGCGAAATGTCAAAGCAAAACTGAACAAGCAGGTTTGTAGGGTACATTTGCGGGTAGTTTTTAAAGATTTTTTTTCTATAATAATTATACTTTAAGTGGATATTGATTTATATTACTAGTAAACTTTAGTTACAATGATAATTTAGAGCTATTATGTACATATAAATATAGCTTATTAAACTATGACAAAATACCGTACATACTCATTTACTACTCATGG
Source organism: Heliconius melpomene rosina (assembly GCF_056956725.1). Taxonomy (NCBI): domain Eukaryota; kingdom Metazoa; phylum Arthropoda; class Insecta; order Lepidoptera; family Nymphalidae; genus Heliconius; species Heliconius melpomene. The sequence goes on along the minus strand of NC_140401.1, from coordinate 393,201 downwards.
AAGGATGATCGAGTTGGAATTGAACTGACAACAATCAGCCTGATGATTTCTGTTTTCAAAATCTCATAACATTATTACGAAGTAAACACTATTTTTTATTTATACAAAGACCAATATTTTCACCTACAAATAACTATAGATCCACCAACACGTCGCGTCGTACCAAAGACAGTTTCGAAAATTCAAGTCACGTATCGTTTACAATTACACCAGCTGGAGCCAATTGCAAAGAAACGCTAATATTTCATCTCTCTGTCCCCGTTCATAAGGGAATCAATATATTTTAAATTCCAATTGAACTGAATACTCACGAAGACTTTTACAGCGGCGTTCGACTGTCTGAATATAAAGTTGTTCAAGATTGATCCCAAGGCATTTGTAAGGGGAGCTTGATTTAGTTAGTTTTTTATTTAATAGTGAGGGATTTTGTTGAGATTTTTTTAGGAATATAGTTTATTTTCTTGGCATATTCGCTTTGCTACGTAAATAGAATACAATGAAGACGCAATTTAATGGCATCTGCCTTTGAGCCTAAAGTTAAGATATTCCATTTCCAACTTTACGAGGGATTTAGTAGAGTGTATCAATATTCCCACAAAATGTAATCTTTCCTTCAAGTGAGGATCGAACCTACAATAATTGTGTCTATATACTCGTATATCATATAAATACAGTTAAAAAAAGTTAAATCAGATTCAACTTCACGCCCGCACACAGCAATGCAGGTAGAGGGGACCTAGTGTTAAGACTCTAAATTCCCCATTTAGCATTGAATTTGAAATTTAGCGTTGAGTAGCGGAACTCAACGCCCCGTTATGCCTTGACACTAGAGTGAAGAAATGAAAATATAAACGTAAATAAATATTTTTTTTCGTTCGTCGAGGGTATTGAACCCACAACCAGTCGCGTTTACAGTTACACATTTGTACCCCAGCGCGACAACTGGCCTCAAACACCTATAAATCAAAAACATATTTTATATTTTGTACCGTGATTTGGAAATGTAGTTTAAATATAACGCCATCTTTAAGATGCTGCGTTGGTAAAATCAGTTTCCAGAAGTCAAATAACTTTTAAATTCTTATGTTGAGCATTTTGCTGTTAAAGAAGTTGATATGGTTTATAATTGGAAGATTGGCACCAAATTTATGATATTTAAAATAAATTATAGAAATTTTTATATGATATATGATATGATATATATGATATGATATGATATGATATATCATATACCAATTTTCTAATTATAATGGATAAATAATTTGAAACACAACATAAAAATAAATACAAAAAAACTCAAGGATTTTATCTAAAAAACTATAAATTAGTAGTAGGAACACACAAAATACAACTGATGGTATACAGGTACTTGCCGTACCTACGAGTACGCGCAATGCTCTGGTTGTGCAGGTAATACTCATAAAACTGTGTACAGTGGGACCAAGTCTGATTGGAATATTGACCCAATTAATGGTATAATTGGCTAGTCAGTAGCCAGGCTCCGAGGCCTCGCATTATTGAGCCCTAAACGAATTTTGTGAAATATCCATGTATAATTAACGAAACAAAAGGCAAAGGATTCTACTTAATGTCTGGTATATATTATTTTGAATAGAAATTGTACCGCGGTGTTAGAAGCTTAAGTTGTGTGATTTAAAGGAAGTGATATTTTAAAAGGTATTGTTTTATAAAGTTTTGTTTATGGATGGGGTTCAAGTTTTCTGCATCTTCACGGTGTAGGATAGACAGAGGATAAGACCTGAGGCCTTGACTTTAGTATCGGAATAAGGCTTGAGTAACGGAATCCAAAGTCATGCTTTGATTTGAGGAAATAATTTGTTCCTCCGAAGAATCGAACCCACAACTGTCGTTTTTACAGTTAGTGATTACGCAATGAATGTTTATGATAACACTTGGGCTTCTCCCTCTTAATTAACACTTATTAATTGAGGAAGCAGCGGTATGTTAGCGTGGAAGTGGAATTAATTATTTTCACTTCTTCAATGTGTTAACAAAATATATATATATATTCTTTATATATGTTTTACTGTAGCCAAACTAGAAATAAAGTAAACAAGTAGTTCTCGTCATCCTTACTTCTATAACGATGAAGGTAGATTAACAAATGCTCTATTTACATTAGTTTCCTAAACTTTAAGACTTCACAACTAAAACTACACTAACTCTAAAGACTACAAATATTAGACTAATAAACTGTACAATCGGCTTATACAAGATAAATAATTTATAGCAAAATACCTAAACTGGGTAAAATATAAAAAATAATTAAAATTTCAATGACTGTCAAGGCTCTCTCTTTCCCACTTCCCGCTCAAATGGGAGATAATATGTATTGATTGGCGAAACTCCACGCAGCCAATTGTTCGAAGTGTTTTAATTTACACAATCACAAGCAAATAACAGGAAATAAAATAATACGTATCTTCGCTCTCTTTTTTACTGATATAACAAGATAATACTAAAAAAAAAATTACATTTTACACTCTTACGGTGCAGCCTGTATATATCAGGGCAGGCAGAGGGAACTTAATATTAAGACACTCCGCTTGTGAATTTCCGCTTAATTTTCGAGACATTACATTTTGGTTGGCGGTAAACCACGCCATGCTCTGTCTGCTACAAGAACCAGAATTAAAACACTTCATTCCCCTAAGTGAGAATCGAATTCAATATCACCAATTTCCAGCTCTTCGTTGGGCCATGCGGCCTCAAATATTACCTACAGAATAATAACCAAGCCATATTACATTTATTCCATAGTAAACACCCAAAATGAATTTTAACGCGTGCAAAATCACGTTACGGCCATAAATAAAGACCGATCGCGTCAATCACACTCATTAAGTATTAAACTTGCAGTCTACGTACTATACGTATATACCACCTGTATACTGCGTTTTACGTGTACTGTGCTCGATTTTCAGATAATTTTGTGATGATTGTATTGAAAATTTGATATACATTGCTGGTATTTCATGAAAATTGTGTTTATACATAAAATAATACTTTTGTTTCTTTAAGCATTAAGACATGGCGCGGGGTAGAGCTCCGATGATACTGTACATTTTTTTATTATGCTTAAGCAATATATAAATCAATGTATAAATATTATAATAAATGATATCTAGGTAAGTGGTGCTGTAAATTGGTAGTGGTCAGGAACTGCTACCGATTCATTGCGCGGAAGCTGGCGCTGCGCTGGGCTTAAGTCATCAATATCGTTTTATACTAGATATTACTTGTTGTATATACTCGTATTATTGTAGGTTTGTTAAAATGTATGCCTTTTGAAACGTTCTTTATTGCATTTTGTAGCCGACTTACCAAAAATTGAGTTGATCAGCGTGCGTTTCGTTATTTTTAGAAAACGTATAAAAAAATTAACATACTGGGATTTGAAACAATGTCTCTTGAAAACTGTCCAACCGCTCTGACCGCTGTTCTTTCAATTGGTTAATATTTGAATATATCCATTCACTTAATCAGTTTCACGCTGTATCACGCACACAGCAGGGTAAGCGGAGAGAACGTAGTATTAAGACATTCCGTTCCCCACTTTCCTCCAAAATCTGGAGGCATTACGTATTGAGTGGAGAACTCAACGCCACGCTTTGCCTCGACATCAGATCGAGGAAAAGAAAATATAAAGTATTTCATTCCCTCGAGTGGAAATCAAACTTACAATTCCGCCACTGCACCACGACGGCCTGTAAAAGAAAATTGTATAACCCTCATTTTAAAGGCAGCTTAGTAATAGCCATAGCGTAGATAAATCCCCCCGAGCCGGTGGATCATCGGCTTCATATAGATAAATAGTCGGCGTCGTGTCGGCGGATGTGTGATGTATTATTTTCAATTTCCAGTGTACAGTGGGCTGCGACACTGACGGCCGGTTTGTTACCTGCTTCATACTTATTGATACGATTTAGCTTCATGTCACTTGGGAAGCCATTTTTTTGGTAGTTTTGAAACGTTACATATATTATAGTGATCAAATATTTTGGTTTTATGTAATATGGCAATATATTCTCTTTAGGTGGAACGTCTTATATTGCATTATTAACTAGCTTCTGTTTGCGGTTTCACTCGCGTGGTGAAGTGGAAATAACTGAGAGTAGTGTTTGACACATTACGTAGAGTTATATCGCAATGTATTGACTACAGCGTTATTCTATTATTGAGTTATGCAACATGAAAACATTATTTGAACAATGAGTTCTTGGCGCATTTGGATACGACTTCGAAACTTCTCAGTGATTGCCGATACAGATTGCAGTGTAACTGGTCTACTGGATATTTTTTAGCGTTTTTCACTCTATCCTGGAGTGAGATAGCATCACAGCTTTACTATAACTAAGTGCGTGCGAGGTGTGTTATGAGGTTAATCGAATATGAGACCCTAGTTGATACTCAGGTCTTCGTCATCGTATCGCCGTCTACTGTGAAAAAAGTATGCGAAGAGCATCTGACTCAGACTCAGGTATTAATAATATTTAAATTGTTTCCCCGTTTTGTTAGTCAAAGTGTGGCGTTGAATTACACCCTCAACACACAATGTCTTAAAAATGGTGCAGGAAAGGGGAAATTATTGCCTCAATACTACGCTCACTCCTCCTTAAAATATCCGCATTAAAAATGAAGTAAACAAACGTACGCTTAACATGAAATTACAAAATTCGTTTCTGATTGACGCTTGGTCTTTATATGCATATAAGGTGCGATTTCTGAGCGAAAATTATTTTGGGGCGTTCGTGTAATGAATGTTGTAGAGTGCTGAATAACGCTTAAAAATATTTAATTATTCCACGTAAAACTGCACGTTCACTGCAGTTATTTACGTAGTTTTAAACGCATAATTACTTTTACTGTTCGAATTAACTTTACTGTTAAATAATAAACAAAATAATGGTAAGTGAAAATTTAAAGGCATGCTATGTGGGGCTGTCAGTCTGGGAAATACTATACACATGTTTGCGTATACTGTGTATGTATACTATACAGATATTTATTTTACAATAAGATATTTTTGCATTACTGTTTTATAATAATCAGTCCCACAGCGGGGTAGACAGTGAGAACCTAGTATTAAGACACTCTCTTCACACTAGTTTCAATCTGCCTACCTTGCTCTATGCACTATACAGCGTGAAGGTAATAAAAAAATCAAATAATATAAAAAAATAATATTTTAGGTAAATATAAGGTACCTATAAAATATACCTTTATTTAGTGTTTTCTATTAAAAGGTACACAAGCGTTATAATGTAAATGCACTGTTTTATATAACAACAATGCCCCGCTATATTACTAAGTCTGATTGGAAAATTGACCTAATTATCGACGTAATTGGTTAGTTAGCTTTTGAGGTTTCTACGTTATTAAAGTGTAACAAAAATATATTTAAAAACATTAAATATATATAGTATATACAAAAACATTTAGAATACATATGAGTATATAAGAGGCCGCCGAGTAGTGAATTCGATTAAGTAGAGATCACGTGGAGGTATCAAACTGAAATAGTAATATCCTGATCCTGTTGATGTTATAAATTAAGAAATACAAAAGATAATTTTCTAATATTGCATAGGACATTATTATAAAATTCCTCGCTTATACCACGAAACATACTACGAAATCGAAAACCAACGACTGTTCCACTTAAACGATCATTGCTCTATTTTCAAAGATACTTAAACTAAAATAAATATAGAAAACGCAATGTATACCATCCAATAGTAAGTAGCTATTTGAATCCTAGTTTAAATGGCATTATAGTAAACAAGTAAGGGCAAGTATAGACATGCATAATGCAACTAACCAAGATAGAATTACAGCTCCATAGCTTGCATCATCATAAAGTTAGCTTATCTTACACTTAGAGAATTGGTTGCGAGTTTGAACTTGGCTACTTTGTTACTTAGTTTATGTTTTGCTATGAAAATGTTGCCACAAAGTTTTGAATCTACAAATTTGTTTTTAGAGAAATTTATAATTAATCCTAAAAAAAGTCTGCGTAAAATTGACGCATATGTATTATAAATATTGGTATCTCTTTATAAATATCGAGAAACCCTCGTTGTGCTATTAGGGCATATCCTTGCTCGGTACGAACTTTCGTGTAGCGTGTGCGTCATTAAGACAAGTCTCTTCGACTTTGAAATACAAATACCAACGTGAGTCAAATGAGTGAGGCATTTTGTTTAAAAAATTATTGTATTACAAAAAGATACAATAATCTTTTTAAGTGTGCAATAAAGATTTTTATTTATTTATCTGTCTATCAAAACTTTACATGGCTATCTTTTACGTAACTTCTAATATTTTAATTCATGGAGTATGTTTTATTAGTTTTTAAATAATATTTATGTAAATTTTGACCATTAAGCTACTTTACTTAGCTTAATGGGACACAAACATAAATATAAATTATATCTAAAATTACCATGTTTACTCCACAATTTGCAAACTATTTATTAATATTTATATATTCTATACGTCGTATTCAATATTTGAACGATTGCGTTGACTTGATTGAATTTTCTACATGGAACTATGAAACTACTAAATATATTGTACATGGGATATGACAAATGTTTACTACTTTTTTAGAAAACTTATAAAGTAATGTAAAACCGAGGGATTAGAAAGGAGCAGGTTCAAATCCTTCAATTATTTTTTTAGCTTCACATAGCCGGGTAGGCAGAGGAAACCTAGGAGTTGGTACTCCTCGGGTGGGAATCGAGCCCACAACCTGTCGCACATTCGTGACCCTGCACCACGACTGGACTTAACTTACACTATTTAACATTAAATATTAACACATCTGAACATTCCTCGCAACGTAAGTCACGGCATAATTAAGATTAGTTTACGTAACATCAATCCGGGGATTTCTGATAGTAAATCAATGTATATGATTGACTCTCGATATATATTCTACATCAGTGTTAATTTAACTTAGCGTCAAAGTACAGCCTGGAGATACGAATGTATGAGGAACTTAAGTTAACCTTCTAATGTTTGTAGTTATTTAATTTGTTAGCATATTTAGAATTACACATTATTTTAGTATAAAAAAATACATTATTTAATATAATATAAGGTGCACATGATTCTTACTCAACAATAATTGAGTAAGTCTCTTACTATTATACTCGTATAATATTTTTAGGAAAACAAAGCTTTCTAAAATTGTTTCTATAGAAATGTTTCAATCTAAACTTATACAATCGCATAAGAAAAATATTTTAGAAAACGTATAAAACTTTGAACGTGGCAGGATTCAAACCAGTACCTCTTGGAAGCAAGCTTGTCCAAGTGTTTTGACCACTAAGCCATAAGCTGGGTAGGCAGATAGTCAATCGATAGATTTTGATGCGCAACAAAGCGCCACGTAGAGTTCTGCCACGCAACACGCAATGTCTCGGACACTCTGTAGAGAGCGGAGAAAGGAGTGTCTCAGTACTTCGATTTAGCGCGAGCTGGGACTTATCTATATCTAATTTAATTTATTGATTTTCTGAGAAAGAGCTTAATTTTAGGCTCACGCATTTGAGTTCCGGCAAATTGTGGTGTAGGTTGAAACAATTCTAATCAGCGTCGTCCTCAGCCGCATATCGCCGATAAAATAATTCATTTTGGCGCACATTGGAGTCCACAGCCACGTACAATTAATTGAAATGAGCAGTTTCTTCATTTATAGTTCATATTAGACTTTATGTATCGATAACTTGTTATAAAATAATAACAAAAAATGTTTTATCCACTCATTTAGTCATTTTGTACTGAATGTTGGAATACTATACCGAAATTTACCTATATAAGAAGAATATAAGAGAGTCCTATCGATATTATGTTCCACCACCCAGACATACTTGCTATTTGAAATGTGGAACGAAATGTTTTAACAATAAATTAATTTTTAACAAAAACAAAAACCGACTTCTAACAATGAACTAAAAAGTGAAAAATAATTTTACAAAGATTTTATAATTTTGAAGTCGGTGCTCAGTAGAACAAACAGGCTTAGTAATTAAATAGTGTAGTAAAGGTGTTGTAGCATTAGTTTGACACCGACTTCAAAATTATAAAATCTTTGTCAAATTATTTTTCACTTTTTAGTTCATTGTTAGAAGTCGGTTTTTGTTTTTGTTAAAAATTAATTTATTTTACGATTTTAAGTGATGGGTAGATCTTAAAATGATGCTTCTTAAACGAGTGGTGATAGTGGTGGTAGTGGTTTGTCAACGAGTGGTTGTGGTTGTCCCATGTAAAACTTCATTTAATTAGGTATTATTTTTGTGCAAAGTAACATTTTGGTATATTGACAAGAACATACATAAAAAGTATTCGGGCGAATTGGGAATCTCCCTTTTTTGAAGTTGGTTGAAAATGAGAACATCCTCTTTTTTGAGATTGGTTGAAAAGAAATGCAACGATCAGGAATCTCACTTCTGACATCAATTTAAAAAGTTTTTGCTTGTAACTATTACAGTATAATCAATTTTTTACCAAAAAAACAAACTTTCTCAGTTTTCTCCGGATTCCATAATCGAAACCTAATCAAACTTTCACCAAATTATCCTTGAAGTGTATCCTTTCAAATAAAAAAAGAATCATCAAAATCGGTTGGCGCGACATTGAGTTATTCGGCTATTAGTCGCGCACATGCCTAATGCAAATTTAAGACTTTTGTGATTTTCTCATGGATACCATTGTCAGACATGGACAAAAAAAAATGGGACCATTCGGGAAGCTATACCTTTCAAATAAAAAAAAATTTATCAAAATCGGTTCACCCAGTTAAAAGTTATGAGGTAACAAACGTAAAAAAAAAAAAAATACAAACGAATTGATAACCTCCTTTTCTTACAGAAGTCGGTTAAAAAACATCGAAACAGCTTAAAAAAAAAACACGTTTTTATTTTCAACCAAAAATAATAAAGACCAAGAGCCATAGAATGTGCTCATAGCTATTAATTATATGAATCTAAGCTCGAGTGGTTTGCTAGTAACCTCGGATGAGTTATACAATACGGGTCCTAGTTGCATCATCACACCGGCTTGATGATACCATATTATTATATTATCATTCACATATTCATCCAAATTTCATGATAATACAATTATTGTAAGTGAGTTAATATCAATTTTAAGATTTTATTACAAAGTTGATCTAATAATAAAAAAATGTAAAATAATTACATATTGTATAATATATAAGATTATGTATAATTACAACGCCGCAGTGCAACTAGGCGTGGGTAGGCTCCTACAAAGCGGCGTCTCTCGGGACCACGCTGTGCAGATATTCTGCCCCATAATATTAAATAATGCTTCACAAAGCTTCCATAGATGCAATTAGATATGCGGCAGTTTAGAATATTCTTTAACATTTTTACAAATATTAAGTGGTTCTTGAGCATGCCTAGTGCCTACTATACTACACTATAGTGGCTTAGTTTGCCAGAGCCTCAATGAATGCGGTGGTCGTGAGTTGAAATCTTCCTTCAGAAGATGCTTTCTTGGCTTGAGGCCAGTCGTGGTGCCAGGGCACAAACGTGTGAATTTACACGCGTGAAGTAGATGATAGAGTCGATTACCAGTTCGGATTATTCTCATTAAGATTTTTATTTCCTTGCTCTGGTGACGAGAAAATCGCTGGGTTGAGTTTCACCACTCAACACGCCTCCGAAACTAGTGTTAAGATAATTCGTTCCTCACTTTCCATTAAATTTTCTAGTTGAGTTTTCCGTGAATATTAGTTTCCCTTTGCCTATCCTGCTATATGCGGAATACAATGTAAATATAAATCTGTTATTATTTAAATAGCTTAATTAGGCAGTCCAGCTAGTCAATAATGTTAAGAATTTAAGAAGTCTAGGTCTGATGGTAATAGGTACATAGCCGTATATAGTCATAGCGGACTGACGCGGGCAACTAGACGCGGTCCTTAGGGAGTGCCTTGTACAGAAACGTATGCAATTTTGGTAGATAGATAAACAATTGCTAAATTGTATAATTACAGGTCTACGGGAAATACCCAAGAGATTTTGATAACGCAGCGACTAAAGTTGATAGGCTTAAGTTTGCAAGTGTATAAACTCATTTTGCGTGAAATTAACTAAAATAAAAGTTTTTATTATTTCTTTGATGAAATACGTATAATTTTTCACTTTTAAGATTTTACCCAATATTATATTGTAAGTTTTCACTTCGTAGCAAGGTAGGTCCACGGGAAGTAATCTGTAGAATTTAATTATGCAGCTAATCTCATACAAGGGAAAGTACAAATATCGCTGCTATCTTTTGATTCCGTAGACTTAGAAATCTGTACTCCGATGGAACCATAGACACCTACACGCAATATATAAAATAAATGGTTTTGACAGACGAACAACAAGGTGATCCATTAAGAGTTTCGTTTTTTCCTATTTAGATACGGAACGAAACTCTAAAAAAATGGCAAATAGTCCGCAGATAAAAAGAAGACAGAGAGTTTTTTAATCGAAAATCCAACGTTCCATGCCAAAATCAACCATTCCTGAATAATATTTATCTGGTATCAACTGCACAAAAGTTTACAGAATGCGAACTATCCTCCTCGTGTTTGATATACCAAAGGTATCTCTATATAAAACGCTATAAGGTGTAACTTTTGGAACTTGAACTTTTTTGTTATCTATACTCTTGTAAAATATCTATACGCTTGCCAAACGACTTTCAACTCTGTGACTAAAATTCAAGGTTCAATTCTATCTGAAACTTTGATGAATTTCATGAATTTCTCCGGTGTCGGAAGGGTTTACAGAGTTCACTCCTCAGCTGGCTTTATGTTGCTTTTTGCACTTTTGTTTTTATTTAGGCGGTATATTGTTGCTTTGACAATCGAATTCTAATGGACTCATTCTATGAAGCGTTTCATATATATGTTTCTGTTAAGGTACTTTATTATTAACTTTCAGGTGTTTTAGAAATATTTCAAATTAAATTAAGATATATTGTACGTTGTTTAATGAGATCGAGAAATCATAAAAATATTTTAAACTAGATTTTCCTTGCGGCTTTATATACGTTTGGGCATGACCCATGACACTTTATGTGCCCATAATATAGTCTATAGCCTTACTAAATAAATAAATAAAGTTGAACAAACTTTTTTTAAATTTAATGAAACAAACTCTTCAGCTTTTTGAAGATATAATATATGCATATATTATATCAGCAAAGGATATCATTGAGTTATAATAATAAAAAAATATATATTACACCAAAAATATTATAACCTGTACTCTTTATATTATAAATTTTTTTGTATATTCCATACTGAAGATTACCTAAAGAAATTGATATACCTATACTTATACAATGAAATACAAAAACTACTTTCAATGGTCGACCCTTAAGCGTTCAAGTTTTTCTAAACAGGATACCTTTTGGAATATCAAACAGTTCTATAGCGAGGTCTATAGGATAGGACTATAGAAGTGCACTGAAGCTTGCTTATCTCACCCCTATTATATACTGAATAGATAATACGTGTATGTATGAGAAAATGCGTAAGCAATTTTCCTAAATATACCTTTAGGTTTGAAGAAGATGATTGATTTAAGCGGTTAAAATATTAAGTGTGGATTATGGGTTGGATTTGTAGGGTTACCGTACCTTAAAAGAAAAGTATATTATTATTATTATTCAGATTTAATACCTGTATTATTTAGTATTAATAATTACATATTTTTAATTTTTTAATATATCAATTGGGAACAAATTTTATTGGAATCCTATATAAAAGAAAAAATACACTAAAGTTACTTAATAAAAAACTAAATTTATACATTTTTAAAAAATATTCTCTAAAAGGATATTCTCTAAAAAATATTCTCTATATTAAAATTTATTTAATACATAACAAAGTATTTCTTATTTATATATAGAAATTTATATAAGAAGGTCGATTCGAACCTATTTCAATCCTTTAATATGAAGTTTACCACCACTGCACATATATTTATACATATGTATAAATTTAAAATTAAAGTTTTAAAAATCAGTTTCACGCTATATCCCGCACACAGGAATCCCTGGGTTTCTGATCCCCGCTTTTTCGAGGCACTGCATGTTGAGTACCTTGGTGCCAGAGCGAAGAAACGAAAATATTAATAAATAATAATTCATTCCCTGGAGTGGGGATCGAACCCACAACCGTCGCGTTACAGTCACACCCTTGTGCCCCTGCGCCACGAGGGCCTGTAAACTTATTACGTACATAACTAGATCTAGTCTAATATACCTACATTATTGGTATCCCGAGCACGTATTAACGCTCACAATGAAATCGATTATTTGCAGTTGAAATTTCAATTAGACTGCTATAATCAGTAGTAATTTCCGCAATATTAATATAGCGGATAATCGATTTAGCTAACGCCGACTAGCTCTCATTAAGATATAGCACCTCCCGCATACCCAGGGTAAAATAAAAGGACCTCGTGAAGAACAGAATGTCTCAAACATTCTGTTCTTTTTCTCCCGGATTTCGGGAAGTATTTTCATTTCAAGAATTTCTCACAAGAGACTGTATATTCCAAAGACATAATAATTTAATGCCGTCTTGGACGTAGAGGCATGGCGGATGATACAGTCACACAGAACGATTGCAGGTTTGATTCCCACTGGGGTTAACGGAATCATTTTAATTTCTTCATTCTGACGAAGGACGTCATTTAACACTCAATGTCACAAAAATTGGGCGGTAATTGGGCAATGGAGTGTGATAACACTAGTTTTGCTCTGCCTACCCTGCCTACCCTGCCTACGGGAGAAGTGAATACAGTGTGAAGCGAAAAACATAGATTTTTAAACATTAATATAGAATTTAAATTACGTCGATTTTATAATTTGTTGGCAGAACAGCAAGCTTTTGTATAAGCGGCCGTTAGAGAGAAATTCATTAACATGAACAATGTAACGTAATTACAGCATTAACGATTAGACAGATTGTGGCGCGGTCTTGATTGAGCATGCCTCACGCGGATTTATGTTATTATAATATGTGTTCATTTTGATTGGATAGGTAGTCGCGGGTTCAAGTGTTTAATTGCTAAATTATTTATTTAATAGTTCTGTTTCTTTTAGCTTTACGATGTACGCAGAGGGTACCTGGTAAACTAGTGTTAAAACACTCCGTTTACCAATTTCCGTTGAATTCCGGAGGCAGTGGGTGTTGAATGGCGGATCCCAACTTCAGAATCGGAGAGTTACCAGAGTAACACAATGTTGTATTTTGTTTAACTTCCCGCTGTATCCCGGGATTGGCAGAGAAAACACTCTGGACCCAACTATCAGCAGAATTTCTGACACATTGCATGCTGAGTAGCGGTATCCGCAGTGCGTTTAAATTATTTTATTTCCCCGAGGAGAATCAAACTCTAAATCACAAGTAAACATTTTAATCTATACAAACATATGAATTTTCTTATTTCTGTTGTGTTCCGTCGAGTCGAGTCGTACGAACAAAAATAAGAAAATTTGAAGTGATTTGTATGAGACTTTCACTAAAAGATTGTGGAGCAATATATCGATTAATTTGATCCCAGAATTCCCATGATATTAGGATTTACATAGTCATAGGCCGTGCACGGAACCCAACCGCCTAAATAGATAAATAACAATTGTTAATTTAAAAAAAATAATTAAATCAGCTTCACGCTGTACATAGCAGAGTGCCACAGAGAACCTAGTGTTAAGACAAATCAAATCAAATTGTTGATATAAATACACTTAATTCATATTAAATATATCTAGTTCAGGACGAAGCCGCACGGGCGTCGATAGTAATTAATAAAAAAGTGAAAAACAGAGTGTCTAATCACTAACTCTCATTATAATCCGCGTTAGATGAGAAAAGATAAAATTATAACACCATAAAGATACATAGCTTATTAGTGAAAACTTGAAAAGATGCAGTTTCTGTGACGCATGCGTTGCCCGAGGCTGAACAGCCAACGACCTCCTTACATCCTAACTGCGATCAAATTTCGATCTTACCATGTAACGAAATAGATCCTTTTAGGGAAACTTTGGAAGCTTTCGTTGGGCAGCCAGTAGCTCGCCGCCCGCCGCAGAGAGTGCTCGTGCCCGCCGTACAGACACATACGAGACGGGCAAAGTTTATAACTTCACGTGTTTAGTTGTCGTGATCTGAGGATTGCTAGTGAGTGGAGTGTTTGGGATGTGATGGAAGGTAGGTTTGGTTCCCGAGGGGGTTTTTTTTAATGATTTGCTTTTTGGTTTATTTCTTTTTGTATAATAATTACAACTGATTTATAAATTCCTTAATTGTGTTAATTTAATAAAAAAGAAAAAAAGCTTATTATTATAAAAAACGAATTGTTAAAAATAAAAATAATTAATCGGGAATTATAAATGGTAAAATTCCGTTATTTCCCGTTCATTTAAAAAATTTGAGAAATCCTCTCCCGTTGCCTCCAATATTCTGTAAGTCTCTACATGCTTTCAGCGCTTTACTCCGTCTAATGATAATTGTGTACTATAGATTTTTTTTATAAAAAACTATTAATTGATTTAAGAAGCCCAATATATTTCAAAATATTATACTTATTTTTGTCTAAAATATATACTATATGTTTTAATGTTGCTTCAAAAATAATATTTTTTAATTCCAGTTTCAACTGCACACATAATAATTACATAAATTGTACTACAATATCTATTTATATAATAATGAAAGTATTTCATTCAAATTATTGAAAATATTATAAAATGTGAATTAATTTCAATGAAAAATACTATAAAATAAAAAAAAATTAAAATATTTATTTCAGTTTCACAACTATTAGTCTAAACAAATAATAATCTAAGAATAATAAATAATAATTTAAGAAATAATTGCACACACACCTAATAACTCTGAGCACAGGTCCAGTGAGTTACATTCTGTCACATTTTTAACGATAGACGTTACATAGCCTTTAGCCTTCCTCGAAAAGCAGAGAGAGAACTTATATTTGTCATGTTTTTTATTCGTACCAGTAGCACCTTCCGAGTAGCGCCCTCAACCAAGCAACTCTTTAACTCTTCAATATTTCTTTACATAAAATATTCCCATGAATAAATAGATACCCTCGTGGCACTAAGCAGGTAACGTAAATACAACAATTTTAGGTTCGATTTTAGGATGAAGGAAATGTTCAATATTTTAATTTTATAAAGCGCCTAAGATCTAATTAAAATTGACTTTTCTATTACTTAAATTACTATTAATTAAATTGATCTGCTACGCAACGAGTAATGTGCTTAAATATACGATTGTATTCTTTTTCGCGATGAATCCTGCATAAAGAAGTGTTTGTAAGAAGGCTTTATTTAGAATTTGAGACATTGTTGGTTGACTGGCGAAACTCAACACCGCAATAAGCTCTACCATAGATATTTCATTTCTGTCCTCTAATACGGCCGTAGAAAACTCACTATCTACAATAATTGCAATCAAAAAATTGAGCAGTTACAAATAGGAATAGTCAAAAAATATTATATGCATAATCCTAATATAATATATAAAATATAAATACACATATGAAAATAGCATTTACACGTATCTACTCAAGTCGCGATATGTTTTTGGGGCGTGCTTTTAATGTTTTACTCCTCCTTCGATAGCTCCTCCCTAGAACAAAATATGACGCAGGAAATTATATATTAAGTATCTTTTTTGGCTTCACGCCGTATCACATATATTGTAGAGTAGAACGTATAGATAAGTTGTAGAGAGAACATTTAAGACACTTCGTTCCCTACGCACTGCCCTACCTTTAAGACATTTGTGTTGGGCGGTAGAATTCAACGCTGCGCTTTGTCTCGTTACCACAGCGAGGAAATAAAAATATTTCTTTCCACTATCTGGGAATCATACCCCAACCGTTACGTATATAGGCCTCCATGTAAAATACTTTTTAAAACAATTTTATTCTAATGTCGAGATACAGATCATCTAATAATATTTTTTCCTAGACTAATTCATTAATTTATTTAAAGTTTTCAGTTTTCAGTTTTCAAATCATTAGTTTAATTAAAGTTCATCACATAACATCACACACTTAACGCCAAGTGGAGAACGCAGAGTCTCAAACTAGGTTTGGTCTAGCTACTCTACTGTACGGAATAAGACGTGATCCAAAATACACAAAACATTTATTTATATACACACACATTGCACATACACAAGTAGGGGACGTCAAGCCCAGGATGATTCGTACAACAATAATACAATAGTCGCATGTGGCGCTATACAAGATTGATTGAAATACGGTACCGATTAATTTCAGCATGCGTATTGAGGAATAGTTTGTACCTTTCAGTTTTGGGGTTATTTGTAACACACAGACAGTGTTTTGGTCAAAATTGTGGTAGCTTAAATTAAATTTATGAGCTTGAGATTTTTGTAATAAATAAATAAAAATATATTAAGCTCATGAATATTCATATTTATTGTTTTATTCAGCTTAAACATGTGAGTAGTGGGAATAGAGGAAACCTGGAAACCTGGTCTAGTTAAAACATCCGTTTCCGATTAGGACACGTCGCTCAAGTTCATGTTTTCCACTTTTAACTGAATTCTGGAGACACTGGGTTTTGATTTACTGAACTTTATGCCACGTTCTGCCTTGACGCTAGTAAGGACTATATGTACTTTTAAGTATTTAATTTCCTAGAGTGGAAATCAAATCCACAACCTGTCGCGTGTACACTTATACTTACTTATACTTGTGCCTCAAATAACGTAACTACAATAATAACATTTACTTTAACCTGCTCATTAGCAATGCACTTAGATTATATTCTAAAACCTAATTAATCAACATTAGTTACTAATTAACATAAGTCTAGTTAACGTGTCGGCTTTCTAGAATTTATATGAGAAGCTGAACACTTCAGAGGTTTCACTCTTATATATCTTATATCTACGTGGTTGAAATTAATTATTTTTCTTTGCTAAAAATAAACATATAGTTATTTTTGTTATAAGGATAAAGAAGCAACACACCTTTTCCTCAAAGTGGGAAGTTGGTAGAGGGAACCTAACTTTAAAATACTCTGTTCACTTTCCGCCACTTAATAATAATAAAATTTATTTTTCGGTTCATACAAAAAGATTAAATGTTATCATGACTTATTTATATTATATTAAAAATATTGTCTTATATAGTATAGTCTATATACCCGTAATAATTATATTATTGTTAGTACCTTAACCACTTGAGTTTACAACTTGGACTAAACTATCAGAATATTAACACTATATTCTTAATTTTAAATATTTAACTCAATTGTGGCTGCAATAAGAGAGAAAATGCTAATTGTTACTTTAGCCCGAGTTCTGATTCGTAGTCGGTTTTACTATCCACCATCGTTTGTTTGAAACCTATTTGAATAAAATATAGCGCTGCATAGATCGAAATAATTTATTAAAATAAATACTTGCCTTGAAGTGATTTTAAAGGAGATGGGAAACGAGTCTCAAATGGAATTGAACTATGAATTATTAATTGGGCAAGTTCTGAATGTAGTACTAGACTTTGTGTTAGAGATGACACTTCATCAATAAGTCAATTTGAATAGCTGTAATGGCTACGCGGTGGCCTTTTTGAGATGAATGCAGTGGAACGTTAAGCTGTGTTGTAAAATAATAGTTTGAACAACTCGAATAATTTCATGTTTGTACTATCAGTACTGGTTCCCTCGTTATGCGTTATGAAATATAATTCGTTAAAGATGTGTTGTCAGAGACCAATTGAGGTACAGGGTCACAAGCGTGTGATTTTAACAGGTTTCGATTCATTGTAACTTAAAATATACATATTTAAGTTGTAATATTCCAATAATAAGCAAATTTAATACACCGCTCGTTTTATTATCAGATTTCAAACCACTTGCAGAACATGGGTTACATTTTGTTATTTCAACGAACTTTTAATGACAAATGTTCGCTTGTTTAGCTTCTGTATTCCGCATGTAAGCATTGAGTAACTCTTATGAAGACACTCCGTTCCCCTCGCATTGCCCGATTTTCAAGAAATTGCGTTAAGTTACGAAGTACCTTGATAATACGTTATTTTTGCCTACAGAGTCCTATGAGTATAATTAAAATGTATTAAAACTTGGCTATAACAATTTAACATATAACGTAGATTATAATTATTTAAAAACTCCCCAGAAATGTGTCATCCATAGAAAATTACAAAGCCGACTGACTGAGACTCACTAGCTGGCTAGCAGGTACATAAATGCCTGAAATCGCTATTTAAGCCGTCATTTTGTCTCATACTCGCACAAAAAAGTTCACAAACAAAGATTTATCTCATGCTGTACAGTATGTACGTAGTTATGTAGGAGGCTGTATCTACCCTCCCAGCGTTTAATCAAGTCGAGTTACCTCTACGGCTAATAAGTCGCCTTAGGGGTTTGTATATGGGAGAGGTACGCAAATTATGTTGGCATATAATGCAATTACAAATATATGTGGGTAGTTCGTATTTTATTTTTAAATTATACTTGTTAAATATTTGTTTGGTAGTGATGATTGGTGATTCTGAGACAGACGTTCAATTAGGGGTAAAGTCGTGTGTTGTAAAGGGTTTTAAATAGCATATAGTGTAAAAATGTCAGGTGGTAAGTATAAGAAAATACTTAATAACCATAATTTATTGTTCCTCTTTCACATATACACACTTCTAACACTTTACACAGCACACTTAACACTGTTTCTATATAACACTTTACACTTATACACGTTTTAAAACGCATAGTTCCAACAATGACACTGATTTTAAATACTTGAACACTGTCACAATTTTACACCTTACGACAGGCAGTTTAACGACGTACTGACTCAATCCTTCAAAAACGTCACTTTTTATAGCCGTTCCCTTCCTCTTTTATAAATAATTCTGTGGGTATTATTATTTTAAATTCTGTAAAATACCCTCACACTGACAATTGTCTTACAATAGGTAAGTATCAATAACTTTATTTATTATTTTTCAATTTTCTTTGTTTTGAAGTACGTACAATATTATTTTCTACATTATAGTTTTTAAGTTTCTACATATAAGTATACTTTTGAAATTGCTATTTTTTAATAAGTTCGTGACAAAGCTCTTATTTAATAATTATCTCCAGTATTTAAGCACCGTATAATATTACAGTAGTAATATTGCTGCTGGAACTTGTAGAAAGCGTTGGTGTAAATGTGAAGTACTTATGTTAATGCTCCTATATATAGGATTTTGATTTAGTTATAACCTAAGTATGTAACTATACTAGCGCGGCAGTATGATACAGATTGTAAAACATTACACAGATGTCTGTTCTGGACTATTATTCATAAAATATAACATATTTAGGATTTCGTACCTTTTAATGAAAAAATGAACCTTTATAAGATCACTTTGTTGTCCGTCTGTCTGTATCTGTGTCTGTCAAGAGCTTTTATTTCAAGAACGCCTGGAGATATCGAGTTGAAATTCAAACCATATACCTGGATATACAGTCCTATCGCAACTTCCTGGAAGAAAGATGTATTTCTATCATAATTTTTTTTTTAAAATATGGCCTTTTATATAGCAAAAAACGTGTATTTTGACGTTAACCTAGAGTAATGAAATTTAGCAACTCTACATTTGCTGTTAAATCCTAAAAAATAATATACTTAATAGAAGGCAAAATTTGGTACTAAAGCCGCTACTTCAAGTAAGGTATCAGATGAACGGACTCTGGCTAAGCTAAGCCTGAGTTTGAGAAAAAGCTCCAGAAACCAATTATAGTAGTGAACCCCCGGTGTGCAAGCCCGACTCGCACTTGTCCGGTTTTTTTTATTTATTGATATCTAAAAAACTTTTTATTATGAAATGTATTATATCATTTATAAATAGACATTCTACACTATATTTTTTGTGCATAAAAAATGATTCACTTTTACCAGGTTACGTACCTCAAAAAAGGAATATTTTTAATACTTTATATATTAAGTTTATGTAAATCTGTCTGTCTGTTCATTTATTTAATACTAGCTGACCCGGCGAACTTCGTACCGCCTAACAGTCAATCTTTATTTTTTGTTTTTTAATACTTATTCTGCTATTCGGGACACCGGGTCAGCTATTATATAATAATTATACTTTATTGCACTAAAAAACAAAGAAACAATACAGTAACAATATTTACAAAAAGACAATAAAAAAGTGCAATGGAGGGCCTTATCACTAAAAGCGCTTTCTTACATGCAACCATTTGAAAGAAAAAAAGATAGCAGAAAGGTGTAAATAGTAATATTAAATATGATATGATATTATTAAATATAAATAAGTTATTTATCATATAAACATACATACACTGATAAAGACACAACATGCATACATACTATATATATTTTGGTAGAGTAAAGTGATTGCAATTAAACAAACTAAACTAAAAAAAAGTAAATATTACCCTAAATTACGCACTATTTTTATGTGTAAAAGTTATGTAGGTACATTAGTTTTGTACTTTTTACACAATAATTGATTATGTAAATAGAAAAACAGATAAAAATTTTCAAATTATTTTACATAGATTTAAGCATCCTTTAACGCCCTGGCATTTCTTTTTCTAATATTTTCAACAGAAATTGTTCCTCTACAGATTCATTATTTGGGTAAATTAACTAAAACACTTAACATTCAATTATGGTAATCGAAAATATGATGTATTACTAAAGTATTGAGATGATTACTATTCTATTCCGATGTAATAATTTTTTAACAAATAATAATTAATAACGCAACAATATGTTTAGAATTCTGTTTCTATTTTCTCAAATATAAATTTCTTGATATCTTTAAATACATGTTATGTACAATATAGTTAAACGGTCACCGTTCGATCATAGTTAAAACATACCGTTTTCTCAGTATAAATAATCAATAACTATATTTTGCTAGTTTTAAAATTAATAATATTTCTCTCGAAGTAATTAATGCTTAACAAATAATAACTTGTTGAGATATGTTTTATTCGTTATCAAGATTCGTTAGTACTTACTATTTGTTGTCAATAGATCTCCAATATTAACTTCTTGAAAACATTAAATACTTACATCTTTTGATAGAGTGAAGCGATTACAATGAAATAAAAACTAAAACCTGCTCTGATTTACTTGTAATTTTTATATATAAAAGTTGCTTAAATTTGTTATGTACTTTTTACGTGATACCTGTTTACATAAACAGACAAACAGACAAACAGATAAACAGACAAACAGACAAAAATTCCAAAAATGCTGGAAATGGATTCTGTTAATTGTCCTTTAACACTCTAGCTATTTTTTTTTTAAATATTTTCAATGTACAGAAATGACTTCTCTACAGATTTATTATAAGTATAGATAAATGCAACTTCTATTTCGTATTCTAGTCTTCTAGTAGATAAGCGTACACAAACAATTCCTTTTCAATGTTTTATTATGGTATAGATTTTCTACAAAGTTAACTTTAAAAATAAGTATTTAGGAGGTTACACTACAAGGTTCAATTAACTTTTTAGAACACGTGTTTGAAAGTCAAAATTGTCAGATCACCTACATCCATGCTTTGAAATCGGTTTAATTTTTATTTCATTGTGTTCTGATATTCTGTCACAATAGGGTAAAACCGGGATAGATGCCCTACTTTTTGAAATATCCACCTAATTAGATAAAATATATTTTTTATAGGAATAATTTTTATTTATTTAGCTAGCTCAATCCTTTGTGATGAATTACTTATATATTTTTTTAACAAATCAAATATAGATTTTGCAAAAAATAGCTTTTCGTGAAACACTAATTTTGAGGATAGATGCCCACCTATATGGATAGTTGCCCCACTATGAAAATGCTGGGGAGGATAGATGCCTGCAGAGTAAGGTAGGTGCACTTTATACCGATTAAATGAAAAAACCAAACCAATTGTTAAATAATTCTAATTTTAAAACAGCAATTTTGTTTCCAACAAACATAATCATAATAATGAAAAGTATATAGTGTTTTTTAAAATCTTATAATTGCTATTAAATTGTAATATCATAAAAATAGGTAACCATTATTAAAATTTTAAAACATTTGTGTAACTAAAATATTAATTCTTTCAACATCCATTATCATATTTTTTAAGTTAAATTTTACAACAAAATTACAATTCTTAATATTTTTTCCACATTGCACAATTATACATTTTTATATTAAAAAGAACAAAATATAATTTTTAGTTATCTATTCTAATCATCTATTCTAATTCTCTAATTATCTCAAATAATAATTATTCGTTATTCCAATTTAATTAAAATTTAGCCAGATAGCGTTTTTATTTTTCCACATCTTGCGCTATAATTTCTGAAAAGTGTACAGGTTTCATGTAGCCAGTTCTGACATATTACACACTGAATCCAGTCGGATTGCGACTTCGTATTTTCTTCGAATACTTCATTCTAATGAAACAGTCTAACTTAGTTTTCAATTGTTTTTGCTTTCTCTTAGCTATATCTTTCTTGTGTTTAAAAAATGCTAATTTAATAAATACTTTAAAAAATATTTTAAAAATATATACCTAACTCCATATACTGAGTATAAAGGGATAGATGCCCGCCCCTAAGGGCACCTATACCTCGAAAAATCAGGGCAACTATCCTTTGGGATAGAGATAGATGCCAAGGAATTTTTTTAGTAAATTATAAACAAAATAGAATCTATAAGCACCTAGATACAGTCTTAATGAACCAGTACATCAACGTAATAAAAAATATAGCGTAATTGATTACAAATTATAAAGTTATACAACGCAAAATATTAACCTTTAAATCTTTGACGCGTTCACGAATTTCGCCGCGGAGATATTTACTAAAATGTGCTAAACGCGTCCTCATTGCACAAATGTCCGTGAATAACTTTGGTGCGGGAAGACTGTGGCTCCTGCTTGTACAATTATTTTTTTGTCACGAGTTCGGGAAGTTAGGTGTTTTAAAAATGGGGCATCTATCCCACTGCGGCATCTATCCCGGTTTTACCCTATATTATAATAGTAATCATTGATCGTTGAATTTACTTTTTAAAAATATCAACGAATTACATAATAAGCAAAATCTTAATCTAAAATAAACGGTATTCGTTATTTTTTAAATTATTTAAATGGGAATTCACAGCTTTAGTAGAATTGTTGATTTGAATAATTATTCTAGTGACAGTGACTGGGCTAAAGTTAGGCGAGACGTCGAGTTTGACAGTCACTTCCAAACAGACGATTGTATTCAACAAGAAATACTGTATTGTTATTCTATTGTGTTTATATATTCCAGGTATATACAGTATACAAATAGCTTATAACTATATACGGTGTGGAAGTGTATCCTGCAAGGCATAATAAAAGGGAGAATAGGGGAACCTAGGGAGACTAAGACTAACTTAAGAGTTAAAATTTTCGAAAGCCAATATGTGTTACTAGCGGACGCGCGCAGCTTCGCTTGTTTATTGCTTAGGGGTGAATTCTAATAAACTTTGAAACACGTGTTCAATAAAATATTTTTAAGACGCTCAATTTCAAATTTTGTAAAAATCAGTGGCGATTTAAAGATTTTTCTATATAAAATTTTAACCCCTTATTTACACTCCTAGGGGATGAATTAAAATAAACTGCGAAACTTATGTTCAATGAAATATTTTTAAGAGTCTAAATTTCAAATTTTATAAAATTCGGTGGCGTTTTAAAGATTTTTCCATACAAACTTTCAACCCCTTATTTGCACCCTTAGGGGAAGAATTCTAGAAAACCATGAAACATGTGTTCAATTAAATACTTTTAAGAGTCTGAATTTCAAATTTTATAGAAATTGGTGCCGATTTAATTTTTTTTCCATACAAACTTTGAACCCCTATTTCACCCCTTTAGGGTAAAAATTTTTCAAAATCCCTTCTTAGTGGATGTCCAGATTACGAAACTAAATATCTGTCCAAATTTCACGTTTCTACGCACAGCGGTTACGGCTGTGCGTGCGTCTTACCTCAGTCAGTGAGGACAAGTCCTTTTATATATATAGATTACAAGAACAAAAACATAAAAATAATCAGTTGATGGACAGACACTGCTTCACTACGACGATCTTAAATAGGTACATGTAGGGTTATATAATACATTCCATTATTATCATGAATTCTTCTGCAGATATAAAATCAGAGCGGTAACATAATAATTATTTTTTATATCTAATTTTTTTCCAAATAATCAGGATAGAACCCACAATTACCAAGTGTTCAAAGGCTTAGACTTCCCGCTGTCCCGCATACTAACCTACTATGCCTATAGTGTTGATACTTTCCCCACTTTCTACCTGATTTTTGATATATTGTCGTATCTCAATACCGCCACTCAACATGACAATGTCTCAAAAATCAATCAATATATCTGTAGTAGAGCAGAAAAATGAAAATAAATTTAGTATACAAAGGTTTTATGGCGTATTATTTTGTAATTTTTATGTGAAGATATTTTACTATCTGAAGTATCAAATAAAATTACACTAGTAAGATTGCTGCTGGAATTTGCTGCACCTTGCTGCTGACCACGGTCACGTATGAGCACGCGTGAATTAACCAAATTATGCGCAATTAAAACCGTGCAGAATAATTTAATTTAATATGTATAGTAATGATGGAAAATCGGGAAATTATTCAGTATTTATAATTATGACGAACAGGCTTACGCTTTAAAGCTTAGCAGAGTAGGCGGAGAGAACCTATTGTCATGACACTCCGTGGACTCATATCCACATGTGGTATTACGTTCATGAACAAATTACAAAAGTCGAACGTTTAGCAAACTTTAAATAGAAATATGAGATCGAAAATCCTCGACTATCTTAATGGGAATTTCTAGTTGAACCTGATTCACATAAAATTCTCCAAAATTGAAACAGTGAACGTGTTAAATATCTTAATTATTTCTTTGAGTAAGAATGAAACTCAAGAAATTGTCTTTACAATGAGTCGTTATCGCTCGCTGCCGTGATAACTTTAACATACTCGTATAACATATATATATAGTCCAATAATGTCCAATAAATTAATCTTAATATTTCTGTCACTCGTACCGAATAGCGATACGGTCGATGTCTCTATGCGACTACGCACATCACATTCATCTTTCGAAAGCTCTATTACAATAAATGATTAGTTTTATTAAGTCTCGTCCGCACGTTCACGAGCTTCTATGTTTTAGTACCATTATCTTAGTTATTTATTGCCCAACTTGTAACATTGAAACTACAAACTAAATTATAAATATATACTTTAAAATATTCTTGGGAAAAGTTTTGTATTTATATGAAATGTTCCAGCTTTCGGTATTTCAATATTTCATAATAGTCTCTTCGTTTTGGAAAATAAAGTTTAAATTACGACTGCTTTTCGTAAAAATAATCAAAATAATGTGCCTACAGATTAATTCGTTAAAAAGATTAATCTTCAAAAGGTATAAATTCAAATTTTGGTGTATAATTTTGTTGAATAAAATTTTAATAATGTTAAAACATGGCAAAATAATTTAGTACTCTATGAATTTACCATGCAAGTGCCCATCGTGTACACAATGATGAGCCTGGCGCAGTGCCTGAAACTTTGATTTAAATAAAACTCTATATTGTAAAATAGTTGAAAGTAATTAAATTTAATTGAAAGTAATAAATTATTTAAGAAATAAGAGTTATCAATTACTTTATTTTTGGCTTTCACAACTATTGTACTTAAAAAAACACTCGCCAAGTACAAGTTGAATTCGCGCACAAAGGATTTAGTACCATTGTCTGTAAAAACGCCAAAAAAAATATGTTTGTTCTATGGAAGCCCCTTTTGTATTATTCGATTTGTAGTATTAGTTGTTATGGAAAAATCAGTAATACATAATTTGTTAAAATGTCAGCTGTCCGCTTTTCCATATGGGGACGGAACTCTAAAAAATAGCTCTATTGTGAAGGAGTGTCTCTACACTACATTTTCCACTTTCCGGCTGAATACGGGAGAGCGTGTTCCTAGGGAATTTTAAGGTTTCTCTTGTTGCAACGAGGAAACAATAATCTTAATATAATCTTATACCCCCGAATGGGGATCGCACCATGGCGCGATGGGTTTACGTACCATTACCACTCAGGAAATGTAAAATAATGATATTTTCATGTTTCCACTCTGATAACAAAGCAAAGCGTGATGTTGAGTTTCACTACTCAACACGCAATACCTCGAGTGACGGAAAGTAGGGAAAGGAATGTCTTAATATTATATTGCCTCAGCTTACCCACACTTTTTAGGGGATAGAGCGTGTAGCTATTAAATTTAAATATAATTACATCATTCCAACGCTCGCCCACGAAATATACATAAATATCAAATTTTCGCTACTCACCTCCTTAGTCATAAGGAATTGCTAATGTAATTTAACAAAACGAAAGGAAATCTTTGCTCGTTTAATAATAAATAAATATATATATATAATAAAATTTATATAACTGATTACCAATAAATATTGAATTTAAAATATATTATGACGATAGAGAACCTGGTGATGTGAGTCTTTTTTTATTTCACCTCTAGCTTATTTTTTCACTCCTGCCACGTCATTGTGATGATACTCCTTTGTCAGTGTGAGGCCGCACAATTTGTAATTTCATATACCTATTATCATATTAAAATAGCAAATCTGATTTTGAACGTATTTTAATTTTTAGATTGAAATACCCTATCATGCAATTTAGTACCCCTCCCCAATTCCCTCTCATCAAGGAGAAGACTGAGAACAGTGTCACTTATCACCAGGTTTCTCATGCCTACTTTGCAATATGGGGATCTGTATCCCCATATTGCGACTTGAGGCTTTAAAAAATATAAGCATATAATATGTACATAATTAATCCATTTAAGTTAAAATAACAATTCAAAACCAACCGTTTTCAATTACAAAAACAAAAGAATTGACAAACGCAACGGCTAGTGAAAAATTGAACAATCTTATTACGGAAGGAATTGCGAGTAGAAAAGACGAAAAAAAGGGCAGAGCAGATCAAAAGTAAACAAAGTGGTTATACTTTGCAAACGTGATTACACCGTCCCGCAATTACGTTGTAAATAGAGACATTCGATGGGGTGGCCATAACAAATAATCACTCGTCGGCACGTTTAGAGGAAGATGGTTATTTCGTAAGCATATAAAAAGAAATTAAGGGAAAGGATTTAATAATTAAAATATAATTATTTAGAGGCCAGTCGTGGCGCAGGGGCACCTTCACACTGTATCCCACACACAGCAGGGTAGGCAGAGAGTATCTGTTGAGTGGCGGAACTCAACGCCGAGCTTTGCCTCGACCCGGGAGCGAAGAAATGAAAATGTAAAGTTAAATAAATATTTAATTTCCTCCAGCGGAGATCGAACCTTCAACCAATTGCGTTTACAATCACACATATGTGCCCCTGCGCAACGTCCGACCTTAATATATTAGATGTGTATATTAAGATATTACTAAGATATTCTTATTAACATCGGATCGATGAAGTAGCCAAGTTGGCCGATCTTCGTCGGCAAAGAAAATCTCCTAAAATGGAGATATGCTCTGGAGGATCAAGCAACCCACAAACAATGGCACACTTCCTTTCCTGCCCAGACTGTCTGTCTGCTTGCTCATTTGTCGATCGGACTAAGGCAACGGATAATACAATTAGTGTGGCTAAACATTGGCAAACCACAATTTGGGCATCCAATGATATGACACGAAGAAGAAGAATTAACATCAAAATAAAATAAAGTGGAGAAAGAAATGATATATCCCTCCTCTCTCTTCTTACACATTCCACAAAAAGCAAAAACTCAATTTAAACTTCATACTCATAAAAAAACACACACGAACATAAAATAACATTCACACACACTCCGCCAAAGCAATTACGTTGCAAATAGAGCCGTCATTTGGGAACATAAAAAATTATCGCCCCATCCTTCTTCTAAATAAAAGAAGTCTCAAGTAATTTTTCTACAAGCTATACACATAGCGGCAATAAAAACGCGTCGAGTTGAGGACAACCTCGTATATATCATTCCGTTTTCGGACGTTGCGTCTGACGTTGCCGGGAGAAAGTTTTAACGTGGGAAGTACTGGGTATGATGGAGTACAAGTGTTAGACAAAACTTTAGATACACAACTTTTAAAATTTAAATTCTTCTACTATATAGTTACGCTATTTCGTTGTTATTGAGGTATGTATGTTTTTGAGGGTACTGTACCTCCAAAGGTAAAAACGGATCCCTTATAAGATTACTGTGTTGTCAGTCTGTCAACACCGTTTATCTCAACATCGTGTGGAGGTATCAAGCTGAAGTTAATACTAAATAGTCCAGTCTATGGTTCCTTGAAGCACGATAAAATCCAGCTTCTAAGTCAACGCAATAAAAAGATACGAGCATTTATGCATCGATTTTGCTGCATTTTGTATTATGAAATTTGGCATGAAGTGAAATAAATGAGACAACTAATAAAAAAACCTAAAAGTGAAAATTTATAGATATTTCCAGAAAAAAATCATTACAAACTTATATTAGTAGTAATTTCATACACAATGAGTGCATATACCCAAAACCTAAACTTAAATTTGTGTTTTATTTTTTGCTTATAGTACTTTGACCTGGAATTAGTACGGAAACCTCTGTGGGCGCGAGTCCGACTTGCACTAAACCGTTTTTTTTTTATCTTCAGGCTTTATCCCTAGTGGGTTGGGCAGATACCCCAAGTCTCTACGTTCGCCTCGTCTAACCTCTTCATACGTTTCCTACTGGGGATAAGCATATGTTAGAACGGATTCTCTTAACACTAAGTATCCTCTGCCTACCCTGCTACAGTCGAAGTCAAAAATAAAATTCAAATAATTTTATTCAAAATAAGAAGTTACATGCTTGATTTTTTTGAACGTCAAACAATTTACCACCAGTTGACTTAAGTTAATTGAGAACTTGAGAAAAACCAGACCATATAATAAAAAATATATCCATTACATATCTGCAAGACCCATTTAAACAGCTCTAAAACGTTTAATATGGGAAGATGAGGTAAAATTGTCCATAGTCACGCTTCTTATTACCCTCCTAAGGTTGAGATTTTCACTCTAATAGCATTATAGCCTTAGAGCGTTTCATATATTGCCAAAAAAATTGAAAGGCGATATGCGAGGCCCGATTTGGAAAGTAATTTTAAATTATGGCACGGGTTAGGGCGTCTTCTCCTTTTTTATGTGCCAGCGACCCATTCGATAGATAATTTTCAAAATATGGTAATCGTAACTTGCTGATTAGATGTTGAAGACTGTAGATTTGATTTTTTTAAGCAATTATTATTATTTAAGTAGAATTCATTCCCAATTCGGGTGCATCAAAATACTCTTTTAGTCTTAACCTTATGATGGAAAAAATGAGACGTTGACTCCGTCAATCCGTATAGTAAACAACTTTAAGCATTATTCCGGAACATTAGAGCAGAAAATAAGAACTCGTTGTGTTAACACTAGTTCCCTTTGACTGTTTTTTGAGGAATATATATTTTTTAGCTCCACGCTGTATTCCACACATAGCACCTGAGACACTCCATTCTCATTAAAATATTTCCGTTTCCCACTTTCCACCCAATTCTGGAGGCTTTGCGTGTTGAGTCAACTCAACGTCAAATCAGCTTTACCTTGTTACCAAAGCGAGGGCATGATAATATTAAATATTTAATTTCCGGGACTGGGAATTGAACCCACAGCATATTGCGTTTTTGTTCTACGCCCCTGTCACAACTCTTCGGGTTGAAATAATTACTACCCTTACTTTTTGGAAAAAAAGAAAAAAACATTTTAAAATTGTTATAAATAACTACCCTTATCTTTATCAAATTATATAAAATACAAGCTAAAATCACTTATATTTGCATAATATTTAATTATTTATACGCTGTCATTCCTAACGTCAAATTGAAACTTGAACTTACCAACAAATCACCGAGGTGTATTGACCGCGACCGCGACCGCTCGTTACCCGGAAGTGACAAGGAATCATTTGATTCATTAAAGTGAGCCGAACTAAAGTTTACCAGTTTATTATAACTTACAGCTATTCTATTCTATATTTGGATGACTAACTCTGATTCGTAGTTAAGTGTCTGGTTGTGTCATTATTTTGAATTGGATTTGTGGATTTTTAGTCAAATAATAAAACTTCGGGCAAGTGCGAGTCGGTCTTGCCGATGGTACGATGTATGATATACAGGATACAGTCTCCCTGAAGGACCCGGATCTTAAAAAAATCTCTTGAAATTATAAGATGGACAGATAAACAAAAGATTGCATTTTGTTTAGATACGGAACCCTGAAATCGTCATATTTTTTAATAATATTTGCATTTAGCGCAAAATATATATATATTTTATATACAATTGCAAATTGAAAATTCACTGCAAGTGATTTTTTTTACCAATTTCGGTTGTTGGTTTCGATCTGCTAACATGACAAAATGCATTGTTGAGTTTCGTCGTTCAACACGTGATAACGAATTTGGGCGAAACTAAGGAACGGAGTGCCTAGACACTAGATTCCCTTTGCCTACCTTGCTTCGCGCGAGTTGCGGCGTAGTAAATATCAGCTACAATGTTTCGTTATGTATGCGTTTATAATAGACTGGAAATGAGTGCTTTTCTGAAGGATCTTGAATCACATCTTGAAACTTGAATATCACACAACTTTATATCACAATTACAGAAGTACACTCGATGCTGAGCGTCGAAACTCTTATGTAAATAATGTGGAGGACTGTACAAAAATTCAACATTTATAGTTTGAATATTGAAAATATTTGAAACTCTCAGAGTTCGCAACTTCGTTCGTATGAGTAGGATTTTTGCTTACTTACAACTCACTTATAATAGACTAAAAGTAAGATTAAGCCGTAACTTATCATCGAGCTACGGCGAGCTAGAGGGCTTGTATATTACCTACCTTAAAAAATAATATTTTTTTGATAAAAGAAAATTATTCAGGATATAGGTCTCAAAATATAGGTATGTTTTTTTATAAAAAACTTTTGTAGGAACTCTAGTTTATTTTGATATTTCCTTTAGAACTTCCACAAATTTTCCACTTCAAACCACTTTATACTAAACCCACAATCTCTTGCAAGATAAACATAAATTACAAACAACGTCTCACGGACGGTTTGTTTATTTGTTCACAGAAAAACCGACGATTTATTATTCCATATAGCAAAGTAAACGGCCGCCCAACACAAAGCCCGAATTATCCAGAAACATTGACAATTCCGCCGGCGGTGGCGGCCGGGCCAATGTTGAACATCAGATCTAATATAATTCCGAGCATTGAACAAACAACGATATCGTCGACGATAAAAACAATTTTTTTTTGCTAATATTTTGTAAAATTTACCCATTTGTTCCAGATCCGCAAAGGAAATGGAAACGTGGTGCTGCGTAATAGAATTGTAAATGGACGGCCGCCGTGGCTCGCCCCGAGGCGGACGATGTCCGGCTCTAATTCATCTTTATACTGTTATACTTTCGGCCTTTTTTGGACTTTTTGAGTTTAAGTAGCTCCGAAAAGACCCATTTTGTTAAAAGTCCACGTTGGGAACTCCCGTTTCTTTAATACTTACACGACATTGAGCTTTATTGTTATAAAAAAAGGATTGCTTTTTGCGTAACACTCTATACTCTAATATCCCACGTTTAAGTTTAAATTTGTTTTTTCAAGTAATTAAGCCATTTCGCTCGTCTATTTGGCGTTTAAATATTGTAAAATTAGTGAGTTGCAAGCTTTTATGTAAATAGATTTATTTATAAGCGTTACCTGCAGCGTTGTATTTTTAAAATGTTTTAATTGAGACCATTAAGCATTACATAGAAGAAATTAATTTTTAATGATATGAAATTTCATTTCACCATTTGATTTCTATTAAAAATTGATATAAATGAATGTCCTTTTACGTTCACACATGTTTTTATTTAGTAAGCGCGATATTCTACTAATTTAAGCTGGCCTTAAGCTGTAGTGTGTGACTGTAAGCAAGAGGATAATGGGGCAGTCCCCAATTGAGGGAATTAGGTATGTTAGAATAATTATCATATCCCAGCGTAAACAGACTAAAGGTGGCATTGAGTTACGTCTCTCAACACGCAGTGTCTGGAATATGAAGCTATATTAATATTCGAGACACTGCGGTATAGGTCCTAAAATATTGAAAATATTATATACATTTTTAAATATAATATACATTTACCATTGGGATTAGCAGAGTTATTAAAAAAAATCCAAAAAAAACATTCACATCCCCAACAGCTGTAAATTTAAATAAAATCACAGTGGCTACAGTTGAATTTTTAGTCAATTTCTCGTTTGACACAATTGAATTTGATCTTGGGGTAAATCAAGTTTCAAGGCACGGAGAGTGGTCGCCTTTGGACGTATTCTTCGTTAAGTGATAGAAGCTAGCGTGTTTCAAAAGCTTGCTTTATTTATTAAGCTTTTAGACTAAGCTTTCGCTATGTATATGTGTGTTTTATTGTGGCTATATACATTTTGTGGATTTTTGTGGGTGTTAGGAAAATGACTACGTGTTTTATTTGCATTCGGAAATATTTACGAAA
The DNA here is from genome assembly GCF_056956725.1 of Heliconius melpomene rosina. Taxonomy (NCBI): domain Eukaryota; kingdom Metazoa; phylum Arthropoda; class Insecta; order Lepidoptera; family Nymphalidae; genus Heliconius; species Heliconius melpomene. The sequence continues at coordinate 360,429 of NC_140401.1, read as the reverse complement.
TTTATGGAAAGAAAAATACATTTTATAGAAACGTATAAAAAATAATGTAACAGGTTTTAAACGCAGCATCTCTCAGGTATAACATAAAAAAGTTGTTTCAAGTATATGTAAATTTTAATGTAATTTGATAAGAACGTATGGTTTAGTGGTCATAATTCCTAGACGATTAAAAAAAACGCGGGTTCAAATCCCGCTACATTCAAATTCTTCTACTACTGTTAAATGGCACGCGCAGTCACACGCTAGTACCCCTGCGCAACGACAGTCACACATAATATAAAAAAGAAGATAAAGCACATATTCATTATTGACATTTCTCCACTTGCACCATCTAACACGGCTTTGTGCCGTCGTCCGTCGCGGGTTCTGATGAATCGTTTGAGGCTACTTAACAAGTCTTTGTACCGAGTTCTGGCGGTCGGAGGCCAATCGGTGCCGCAAATTGACTGCCTCCTGCCTGGTATTCACTTGTTAGTGTCATAACTGGGCTGAAGCGGAACAACTTTTGTTGTTACTATGGACGTTGTAAAGGAATTGTCTTTTTGTTTGTATAGACAGTTTTTAAAATCGAGATACAGTCAATTTCTTTGTTCAAAATTAATGAAGGTACCACAAAGTTCTTGACTATGTAAATGCATTTTGCTTTTTCAATTACTCAGTAGGTTTATTTCTAAAAAATATGGACAATGGAGCGATTTTTACCAAACCACACACTCAATCCTACAAAATTGAGTGAAAACATTTTTTTTGTTTCACAGTGTACCCCTACATGACAGGGAGGCAAAGGGAACTTGGGAATCTATTAGAAGATACTCATTAAAACATTTACATTTTCCACTTTCCACCAAATTATCCAGACTGTACCTGTTGAGTTAGGGAATTCAATGCCGCGCTTTACCTTATTACCAAAGCAAATAAATGACAATAATAAATAGTTCATTTACCGAGAGGGAATAGAACCCACAGCAGTGGGACGCACTGATGCTCGTGCAGCTGCGCCACCGCGTATATAAATGTATTATTTTCTATTTGCACCTACATCGAGTCCTTGAAGTGGATTCCAACAGACTGGTATAGAGCTCCATAAATTCATTTGCCGAAGCTAATTACGAAATTAGAACATTAGTAGCATCTTGTGCTCGTATCTAAATAACGATTATTATTATATTAGGAAGGACAGTCGAGAGAATTTGGGGATTATTAATATGAAGTAACTGCTGGGAAATTTATTCAGTGTTATATTACTTGTAGCAGTAGCAGTGAAGTTGAGAAATATTTCAATATACGTGATGGGTGTGGGTGGGTAATAGTAAATATAGATCTTAATATTTAAAATTATTTTCAATTTCCCACTGTGACATGAATTCACTTGACACATAACACACATTTAACACATAATGTCGGTTTGTGTGTTGAGTGATAGAACTCTCCGTCGCCAACTTTACTACCAAATTCGGGATTTTATTTTAGCTTCAAGTCCCTAGCGGCGTAGGTAGAGAGTACGGAGCTCCAAACGCTAAGATCTCCGCATATCTTTTTCGCCTTGTCCACTGTCATCACCTCTTCATGCGTGCCCTCCGGTTCTTATGTTTTTTACTATGGAATTCAGGACATCAATCGTAAAATTGGGACTAGGTTGTCGCCAAACGGAAAATAAGCCAATATGCGGAAAAGAAAAGTGACATACAACAAGATTTTTTATAATAATATCTCTTCTATATTGTTACAGATGAACTCACATGAAGACATGATTCGATGGGACCTCTGTAAGTGAGAAGACCAGATGTCACCATGAGCGGGAAACGCGGACCGTTCAGGAGTTTTGCTATCAGCCTCATACAGATCATTACTATTATATGCCAAGGTATGATGTACTTATAAATTGATCACAGATCAAGATTTTTTTCAAGATTTTTTTTTTATATATTATAATAATAATAATAATAATAATAATAATAATAAGCCCCCTAAAATCCAACCACACGTCCTGATCGACCACCTGATCACGTAGGGGGCGGACACACGATGAATAAATTACTGGCGTGGCCAACGTGGCGATGGTAACCCATCAAATATGGAGACCAGATTAAGAAAGAAACTGAGAGGGCCGCTTCCCGAGGGCAATCGTCCGGGCGCACCTGGAGCTGACGCTGGGTGTTTCAGCATACGGACCGTCAGTGGTGAGGAGCTGAACAGGCGGGCTCCCACCGGGGATTTACAACCCGAAGAATCGACAGCCGAACACTTACACACATACACAAGTAGAGTCAATAGCCCAAGTGAACCGTACAGTCCGAGTACCGCATCGTATAACCCTTCGGTACATTCATCACCAACATCTTCGGTCTGTAGTAGAGGTTCACCTACACCGCTTTTGGATGTTGCGCAGGAGGCAAATGCCTTTTTACCCGCGTCCACCAAAGCTGGTAAACCTAGAGTGCGTATGCAATGGAGCAAAGATACCTATTTATCATACAGAAAAAAATTACACTAACAATTCTTACTAAATTACCCCCAAATTAAAGTATCAGAACAAAGAATTTCAGATCAAAGAAGAACAATAGAAAGAAATAAATTACTATCTCAAGAAATACTGAATCGATTAAAAGAAGAAGTAAGGATACAACTACAGGAAGAAGAAACAAATAATGTAAATATTACAGAAATATCAAATCACACATATATACAAACAAGAACTTCCTCGCCAACCACATTTCAATATAACGCAAATAGCCAACAAACACAAACTTCTCATAGTTTTACACAAACTGAAACGATAACACAGCTATTAGAGAACGACATTGAAGGCTTTGTAAATGTGCAACCACCTAATGAAGAATACATACGCATCATAATAGACAAATTCCGTACTAATTTGACCTTATACGCAGGCATGGATCCAAAGATGAGACCAAAACTACCAAAGCTCAGATACTGTCGCAAACTTTATCAACTTTCGAACTTATTTAATGAAAATATTCTTATAGAATACATTTCTCCAGATACAAAACTTATAGACCTACATACATTAATATACTGCACTGCGCTAACTATAACAGAAGAATTGAACTACAAAATTACAGGACACTCAAGAATTAATAGTAAAAGCAACAAATATAAACCAGCCTGGCAATATAGATTAGAAAAGGATATACAAAAACTGAGAGCAGATATAGGAAAATTAACACAATTCATCAATAATAATAGATCTAAAAAAATAATAGAAAGAGTAGAATTTTTACTAAAAACTACAAAGGTACATACAAAACATGAAAAGAATAATAAAAGACCGGAAGAAGTTTTAGATACTTTAAAGCAGAAATTAGCACTTAAGTCACATAGATTAAAGAGGTATAATAAAGCGCAAGAGCGAAAAGCTCAAAATAATACATTTGTCAGAAATGAAAAACAATTCTATAGAAATTTACTTAAACCACAAAATTTGATTCAAGATAAAGTAGAAACACCAACTAAAGAAGAACTAGAAAAATATTGGTCAGGTATTTGGGAAGAGCAAACATATCATAATAATCAAGCAGATTGGATAACAAAGGAAGAACAAAGATGGCGTGACCTAGAAGTTATGGATTACAATAAAATAGTAAAAGAAGATATTAAAGAAATTACAGATAAGTTACATAATTGGAAATCACCAGGAATAGATAAAATTCATAACTTTTGGTTTAAAAAACTTACTTTCCTTCATAGTTCATTAGCTAAGAATATATCAGAAATCATCTCTGGACAACAAAACATACCCGAATTTTTAGCTACCGGAATAACTTATATGCTACCCAAAAACAATTTCTCTACACAACCGTCTCAATATCGGCCAATTACGTGTTTACCTACTTTATATAAAATTATCACTTCACTTATTACACAGAAAATTAATAAACATATAGGAGAACAACAACATTATAGCAGAAGAACAAAAAGGCTGTAGGCGGGGCCACGTGGGATGTAGGGAACAACTTATCATAGACTCCACCGTAATCCGGCCCGGCGATTACGTGATTAATGAAATAGATAAAATTACTGCAATGGAACCCAACGAATTTTATAAATACCTAGGACTTCAGCAACTGAAAGGATTAAACCACACAGCTATCAAAGAAACAATAACGAATGAATATAAAAAGAGAATTAACGCCATTTGTAAAAGTCAACTATCAAGTAAACTGTCTAATAAAAGCCTTAAATACATACGCAATACCAATTTTAACCTACACATTTGGAATCGTAAAATGGTCAAATAGTAATATCGAACAAATAGAACGCTTAACACGCACTACACTCACTAAACACAACAATCTACATCCTAAATCCGCAATTGAAAGATTAACTATAAAACGAAAACATGGAGGAAGAGGTCTAATAGATATAAAACATTTATGGCAGAAACAATTACATAATTTATCAAATTTTTTTTATACAAAAGCTCAGTCAAGTGACATACATAAATCAATAGTCCAAAATGATTATAAATATAAAAATAAAATAAAATAAAATCACTCATCGACATAATCAACTAGTAAATATAATACATCAAATCTTAGCACACAAACACAAACTTATACAAGACACAAATATCCCTTATTATAAATATACCCCCCAATCTGTTCTGGAGAATACCTCCCATAAAATATATTATGATCGCGCAATACTCACTGACAAAACCATACACTTCAATAGACCAGATATAACACTAAAAGATAAAATTAATAAAACTGTTTACCTGATAGACGTCGCAGTTCCTAATACTCACAACATTCAAAAAACAATAATTGAAAAAAATTATAAATATGCAGATCTTAAAGAAGAAGTCACTCGTATTTGGAAACAAAACAAAGTCTACGTCGTCCCAATTGTTATATCCACCACTGGCGTCGTACCAAAAGCCATTCACCATTATTTAAAGATAATAGACTTAGAAGACAGTATAATATACACCCTACAAAAAGCTGCTATTTTAAATACGTGTAGGATGGTGAGGAAGTTCTTGCAGATAGAGGAAAATAATATTAACACACAAAATTGAACACACTGCACTCCATAATTACTTGGCGCATGCCCGTTTTTATGGTTCTTTGCCAGTTAAAAGCTGAGAAATTAAAATAAAAAACATAATAATAATATACTTCATTTATTTAAGTGACCAGAGACTCATTATGGTTAGTAAACAATATTTCTTACAGACTAGGTTAGTTACAATTATAATTATATTTTAAACAAATGTTACAATACACATGTATCATCGCTGCACCGTCCCGTTCGCAACGGAACAGCAATGATTCATGTATATACAATCCAGTCTACTGGATGTCATGTTTAGTATTTTGTTGGCACTACCCCGTACCCTACGCACCAGAGACCCGCATCTTTTTCTCATGAGGGCGTAAAAACAGTCAACACGCGAACATGCCTGAGGCACTGCAGTATCGAGGTAGCCTCAACAGCACCCTGAACGCGTTATTGTACTGAATGCGGAGAGCGCTATAAGATTTTTGGGTATATCCTGCCCACAGGCTGCACGTGTAAAAAGATGTACAAAATGCTCTAAATAATGTTATTTTAACATTGGGTGAACTACGTGCAAACCTACGAGCAAGCATATTCGCCCTCACCGACAACGCTCTCCGCTCCCGTTCAATATCAGTATCGTCTTTTAAATCAGAGGTCAAGTAGTGGCCAAGATATTTAAAACTATCCACCCTACCTAAGCTACAATTATTTAGAAAAACTGGTGGTAGTTCTCTCCTACACTTGCCTCTGACATTGAACATCATTATTTGACTCTTATTTACATTATACATTAGTCCATGTGACTTAGCATACGACTCACATAAAGATACTAATTTTCTTATGCCACAGACAGATGCACTCAGCAGCACCATATCGTCAGCATAGCTAATATTGTTAAAACATACATCTTCTATATGACAGCCAACTCTGGTGCTGCTGAGTTCAGCTATCAATTCATTCACATAAATGTTAAAAAGAGTTGGCGAAGTCAAACCCCCTTGTCTCACGCCACACTCCAAGCCGTACGGGCGAGACAACCCGTACGACAATATTAAACTTCATGAACAATTTTTAGGTTTTTTTTTATTTTTTGTTTATTTTTATCTATACTTATATTAAATCTAAAAGAAAAGTCATTTCTGTACATTGCAAATATTTAAAAAAAAATTGCCAGGGTGTTAAAGGATAACTAACAAAATCCATTTCCAGCATTTTAGGAATTTTTGTCAGTTTGTCTGTTTGTAGGTTTGTCTGTTTGTCTGTTTATATGAGCATAAATCACGTAAAAAGTACATAACAAATTTAAGCAACGTTTATACATGAAAATTATAAGTAACTCAGAGAAGGTTTTAGTTTTTATTTCATTGTAATCGCTTCACTCTGTCAAAAGATATAAGTATTTAAGTTTTTAAGAAGTTCATATTTGAGATAGTAGAAACAGACACATGTAACGCTATATATTGTCAACAAACTATTAGTAGGTACTAAAGTATCTTGATAACGCATAAAACATACTGTTGAATTAAACATTAATTTCGTCAGGAGGACTTTTAAACATTCTCATACTTTAGTACAACATAAATCCTCGGGCGAAGCCGTGGGCAGGCCGCTTGTATATAATATAAAAGAAATTTTGAGATAATATTTCATTTCCTCGAGTGGGGATCAAACTCACAACCTGTCACGTTTACATACTTGACGAAGGCCTCTTACGGCATATAAATAGATATAATTTTGTGTATCATTTGCTTAGCAGTAAAAATAGTTAATTTTAATCATAACTCTATGTCGAAAGAATTAAGTAAATAAATCTATTTAAGACATAAGCTAAATTTGACTCTCACATTCGAGAAGACACCGAAACTGAGCTTCAAAATGAAATATTTTGAGACAAACAATAATCTAGAGACCGACACCCCCCGACCCGCCAACCCGCGCACCGACGTGAGCTGACGATCATAAATGTAACTGTTAATGGGCTAACTAACTTTTCCAAATTACATTGAAACTTTTCAAATAAAACGGCTCAAAGTCTTCGGGCGAGATCTTGATGAAGACAATATTTAAAGGGTACCAACTTCGGTAATTAAATCTTACTTCATATCATGTCTTTGATACATCTGTGTTAGATGTGGTGTCAATCAATTTGACTGTAGTTCAGTTTAGTTAAGTTAGTTTATAACTTCGTAGCTTTCTATATTTCTTGTAAACTTCGCTTTGTTTAACACTACAGCGTATGCGAGAAAATTTAATATTTCTTCTATTGTCGCTAGTGTGTTAGTTAGTTCTGAGATACCATTCTGTTTCGAATACAAGTCTGCCTGCTTATTGTATATACGAGTAATAATAAAGTGAAAATAAATATGTTATTAGCTTTACACTCTATAAATGATTTAGATTCAGCAGCAGCATCCCGCATATTCTCGCAGGGTACGCAGATGGGTTCCCTCTAGTGCTAAGATGTCCCGTTCCCCATTTTGCGACATTACGTAGCGTATGATGAAGATAAATATGAATGATGTTGTCACGTGAATTTTATGTTAAATACTGTTAAGCAAATAAATTGACTAGGTTGTGGGTTCAATTCGTATGCGGGGGAGTGAAATACCTATTTAATATTATGATATCTCCGCTCTGGTAAAGAGAAAAAGTGTGGCTTTGAGCTCCGCCAATCAACGGGCAATGTCTCAAGAATTCGGCGGAAAGCGGGCAATCGAAGTGTCTTAGTGTCTTACCACTATTTTCCCCGGTTCCGCTTGCTCTCGTATGCGCTGTGTAAAACCGTAACAAAAGTTATACATATAATATATGCCTATAGAATTTTGTCATTTTAATATGAGGTGGAGTTATAATGTTATTTGATCACGAGCAAAAAGCATTCCTCCGCACATCGATACTTCAATGTGCACAAGAATGCTTTGTTTAGAACTTTTGTATGTGAAATTTTATCAAACCAAGCTACAACGTGATAGCTGCGGTGCGCCAATTAAATTTGATAACTACAGCGTGTTCATAAAAGTTTAAAAGCTACACCTAAATAGCTTATTTTGTGCTCAAATTTTGTGTTTGCCGTTATAAAATACTAGGCTGTGGTATTTGTACTAAGATTTCTCTGCTTATCTTGCTCGACTTGATGGCAGTCGTGGCGTAGGAGTGCTCCTACAAACGTGACAAGTTATAAGTTCATTTACCACTCGAACAAATGAAATATTTAATATTTTCATTTGTGGTGCTGCTGTGTTAATGAGGCAAAGCGCGGCGTTTAATTACACAACTCAATACGCAATGACTTCAGAATTTCTATGGGGGACGAAAGAGTTTTAATGGTAATGAAGTGTCCTAACATTAGGTAAGTCCTAACACATAGTAGACAGAGGGAATCTCTGAGGTTCCTTTACTTATTAAGTTATTAGGTTACCGACCGTAGTATGAAAAATGCATGAGACTAGAAAAACAGATAATAGTTACTTTCTTTAATGTATATAATATTATGAACTAGCTTTATCAGCTACGCGATCTATAGGGAATACAAGGAATCAACTTGTACAAGTCCATACATAATTAAGTATCTGTTTTAACAAAGTTATTAAGATTAAAGTAATCAAAGTTGAGATTTATCCGGGATCAGGAGAGGCGGGCACTTAATTTTTCATTGTTTAATTTCCGTACGGAAAACTGCGATCATTAACAGTGGGTCCTATCTATACCTATCTCTTACAAAGCGCTTATTATCGGCCTATCCGAACTTAATGAAGAATGTCTCGCCTGTCAACTTGGATTATTGTTACGAAAAACCTTGTAATATTACATTTTTAAATTAAATTTGAGGCTGTTATAGCGCAGTGGTGTGAGTGGAAAAGATTGAAAATGATTCATTAACAACGTAAACATCTAGTAATAAGTAATTGTCGATTTCATTGTCGACGTTCTTATAATTAGTTTAAAGCCTAACTCCAAATATTTTCCCTAGCGTGGTCTAATCAAACTATATAATATATGATAATAGAAAATATTTTTACTGTTTCTCCGGATAGCACGGCTATTACGGCGGATAGTTAGAAAATTTTAAAATGTATTATACTATATAATACATTTTAAATTTTAAAAATAATACTCACGCAGATTTTTTAGCTTTACGCTTAATTCTTATTCCTCATAATATGGCAGGGTAGGCAGAGGGACTCTAGTGCTAGGTCACTCAGTAAAGTGGGGAAAAATGCAAAATTTGCAAAATTCATCCTTGAAGAAAGGAACTAATAAAATAGTATACATAAATAACGTCTCTCATTTATACCATTGATAGAAAAAAATACGAAATTAAGCAAAATTGTGCAGCTAAAGTGTGTTTTAAATTTTAAGTTTACTGCAATGCGTTCGTGCTATTGCTTTTTTCTATTAAAATGTACATTTTATATCTGTATTCACCGTGAATGGAGGCATGATAATTATGTATTTATTTAGTACTAGCGACCCTCTTGCGGCTTCGCCCGCTTTATTGGATTATTCATATAATGTATGTTTGCAAAGCACTTAAGATAATGTGAAAATTAATTAAACCCTAATGCAACCCGTATTTTCGTAGTTTCAATAAGGATTTTCCAATTGTTTTACACAGCAAGGATTTTTTAGTAGGTACCGTAATTTTAAATCTGTGCTACTAATCTTTTCAACTACTTATTAAAATATATTTAAATGACTATTTTTAAACGGAAAAAATTATAGACAAAAACCTACCTAATAATAACTACTACAAAAAATATGAAATATGAAATTATCCAATACGTGAAACGCATCTAAATCTTCTTTGCTATAGAGGCAGGCGGGTTTTTTTTTCAAGCTTGTGGTTAATGCTGTTAAAACAGCGACACCGGTTGGGTATGGAAGAGGGCACTCTGTCCCTCATGAAAAGCAAGCACTACGTGGCTGCCTGTGAGGAGAATTAAATAGAATGCATCGGCCAGGAATCGAACCCGGGCCGCCCGCGTGCCTTCTACCACTGAACCACCGATGCGTGTAAGGCAGGCGGGTGCGGCGGACGCATGGAGAGTGGCGAGCCGTTTCGCAGCAAGGATTTTTTGATATTGTAACAACTTCTAAAGTACTTATTAAAATGAAACACAGTAATAAATAAATATGCTGAGAGTAAGGGATAAGTAAAACAGGACTCGATACAGCTGAGGTGTCAACGGCGTGATGTGTCAACAATTAAATGCGTTTTTCTCTAAAACTATTCGCAATTTCGAAATAGTGTAAAAAGCAAATTTTATCTTCCTTTAACGTAGAAAATTAATAAAGTATTTTAAAGGATAAGGACTAATACTTTTTTTCCATAATTTTTTATTCCATTATTTCTAATACATTCAATTATTTTCATTGTTACAGTACTAACGGAGGAGCCGAGGTTTGCGGAGCCGATACCCAATGTGACGGTAGCGCTGGGCCGCGACGCCAGCCTGCCGTGCGTTGTACAGCATCTTGGCACTTACAAGGTTATATTTAGTATATTTTTTAAGTTTTATACAGCTACCGCGTAGAACAAGAAACAACCTCGTATTAAAACGCACCGTTGTCTACTTTCTGTTTAACTTAAAGCAATTGCATTCTAAGTAGCGGAGCGCAGCCACGCTTTATCTTATTGGATCTGAAGAATTATTTAAATAGATAGCACATTCGTGAGTAAGGATCGAATCTACAATGACACAGATTATAGTTAGTACTGTCCTACTGCACTATAATAACTTCATATCTCTATAGCTTTAAAAATTAAACATTGCCATGCATTCATATCCAATAATAAAAAAATAATATGAACACACCAAAGTAGCTATATTATTCTAAAATTGCAACGAACAAAGAAAACACGCTTCTAAAATTCAGTAGGTATTCGACTTCCAGCATATGCATTTTAAATGTAAAAAGTTACCCCTCGTTTATTCGGACGAAAAATGGAGACAAGAGTACTATATCGGTATTTCGAGCTGCAAATTTCCTCGACAAAAAAATATAAAGTGCCGGCACTGTATCTTTCTAATCTCGAGCGAGTGTTTCGGCGTAAGTTACGAGTGGTTTCGAATATAAAGGCGTTTTTATAGAAAATGTATAGAGTACAGAGTTGGATATTGGTAAAGGATGGAGGACAGGAAACAATAGAGAAAAGTCATTAACTCTTCTGTTCGTGTTTTTAGATTTTCACTGTAGCATACAGTGCCTCAGAAAAAATCAGCTTTACGCTTTTTTGTGCACAACAGGATAGTTAGGGAAAACCTAGTTTCAAACACTCCGTTCCCAATTTTCCGCTGAATTTTCTAGACATTGCATGTTGAGTGGCGGAACTCAACGCCGCGTTATATTTATCAGACCAGAGAAATGTAGACAGATCTACAGAGCGCTTACAGCCATAAGCTGCCCCACTGTGCCACACTTGTGACGAAAAGAAAAGGAGATTGAAAAAATCCACTAGGTACATTTTCTCTATCACTTTAACTACTACTACTTTTATTTCCATTCATTATATACTCGTAATACTGTTTGATTTGTGAAACTAAAAATGTACATATAATAAAAAAAATATTTTCTAATTATAAGCCACTCATTTATCCTTTTCGCATAGTAATAGAATTCCCATTAAACTTTCATCTGCATTCCCGCGGGATACGTAGCTTGTTGAGATAAAGTAGTCTATAATACAAAACCATTTTTAAGCTATTATTATACTATTAATAATCTATTAAATTTTCTGATCTGTACATAGATAAAGAGAGGTGCTTTTATATGTACATAAAAAAATGAGCATATCATTTTTTTTAGCTTCACGCTGTATCCTGTACATAGCAGGGTTGTCAGCGGAAACCAGAGAATCCATTATTAAGTCAATCCGTTCCCGTTCCGTATCCGTTAAGACAATTTCGTTCCTCATTTTCTGCCAAATTCTGGAGGCGTAAGGAATGGTGGAATTTAACGGTGGCGGTCTCAAATGAAAATTATTAAAATTTAATTTCCTCGAGTGGGAATCGATCCCTGTTCAAAATCTGTTGCGAGAACTCAAGAAAAAAATCTTCTAAGACACCGAATTATATTAAATTTCAGGAAAGACCAAATTGTCTTAATAAAATTGTCGTAACCTCACATTAGGGAGGTTTCCAGATAAGAAAATTACATTATATTTTAGATTCACATCAACCTATTTCGTTATAGCTTCAGTAGATAGAGGGAACCTGGGGACCTAGTGTAACCTAGTGTTGAGACATTCCGTTTCCATTAAGACATATTCGTTCCCCATTACTCGGTGTTTTTCCGAAGCACTGCATGTTGAGTAGTGGAACTCAACGCCGCGTTTTGAAATAATTTAAATATATCACAACTCATATAGCAAATATATCATAGTTAACTTAGATATAATTTGAACTACATGCATTTTCCCAGTTAGAAATGGTCACGATCTGCCAACAGCGTCTCTTTCACAACTCGGACTACTCCTCCGCACACCTGCGCCCCTATTACTATGAAATATCACACGAGATTGATCGTTCTGCTACTTTCAAATGTCGCTATGAGCTGTAATAAATAGTGGGTAATTTACTAAATTGTAATCATTAATTGAAGCTCTCCTTTGTAAACGTGAGGATTGTGGGTTCGATTTTCACTTGGAGAAATCAATTATTTTAATTTCCGTAGTCTAGGAACAAGTCAAAGCGGCGTTGACATCCGAAACACGTAATGTCTCCATAATTGGGTGGACAGCAACACTAAGTTCTCTGTGCTGTTAGCAGATTACAGTGAGATTATAATTATTGGAAAAATTAATAAAGTAATACTTTGGTTAGAATATTGGCCTTGATTAATTTAATGTAACGTATGTGAGTATAATATAAACATTTTATAAAACATTTTAGAAAAAAATAATAGTAACGGGATTTGAATTCCCGCCTTAACGCGCTCTTAGATCTCGCCTAAGGGCTCTAGCTACTGGCAATAACGCAAAGCGCGGCGTCGAGTTTCACGACGCAATGTCTCGAGAATCGGTTGAAAATTTGGGAAATAGTGTCTTAACACTATATCCAAGTTACATACTGTTACAACGCAAACAACAGGCTACAAATACTCGCACGCTAATTACTTCGCTGCTTTGCGTTCAAAGGGAAAGTACTATAAGTCAGTTTTCAAAATGCTATTTCGTCTATAAGAGAAGATTTCCCGCGGGGCGGCACTTCTCGGCAATTGGTTGAAGATCGACGCAAACTGTAGCTCTGTGCTTATTTTTAACCGTTTGCCGGTTGACATTTTTATTGATTATGTGTATATACTGTTTAGATATTGCCCTGGATTTAACTTGATTGAATGTTAATATAGTATTGTCTCGTTATCATACTGTTTTAGTTTACGAAATTTAATAAGATTTATTTTGTTATGTTCCGCCACTCAAAACGTTAAATCCAAAATTACTTAAAAAATTTGGGGGAAAATGGGGAATGGAAATATCTTAATGAGAACGAAATGTAAACCTTAAATTTTCAGGATACCTCTGCCTACCCTGCTATGTATGGAATATAGCGTAAAGCTAAAAACAAGACACACTTTTGTAGCTTCACGCTGTCTTCTATGAAGCAGACTAGACACAATGAAAATGTTATGACACTCCGTTCCCCACCCACCGTCTACTTTTGTAAGACATTGACATTATAGAGTGTTTACTTATTTATTTAAACCTTGTTGCTAGAAATTAAAAATAATGCACGTCCCGAATGGAAATCGAAAATAAAACGATGTTTTTATTAACTCCAGAAATAATTCCAAAAAACCATGTAAATTTATATTAAATAAGTACCGTCCAGAGGGACCAGGTCAACGATATCCGCGAAATATTCTCAAACGATCCCAAAAGGCGCAACGCAACCTTCTCAAAAGCAAATTAATGTCGTTTAATTAATTATTACCTAATTTGGACCCGTTACGAATTATTAAATTTTAACCCTTATATTATATTATATATTTTGTCGCTTACTTTTATTTAAATGTAGATTTTATTGGGCAAGGCTTTATGTGTCAAAGGTAATAAAGTTTTCAGGGTGTTTACCATTAGGTCTCCAGGTACCCTCTACCCACTCTGCTATGTGTGGGATAGGGCGTGAAAAATGAATATGCGGTCGTCTGAATAGTGATCAAATGGAAACACTCCACACAAGAAGTGATAAACTACACTACACTCCTACCGGCTATGGGTGGCATTCAGTGCCACCTCTCAACACGCGATGTCTACAATCTGTCTTATCATATTTCCGTTACCTACTGCTATACAAAAACAACATATGCAGTTGTAAAAAGAAATGTAAAGTCAAAACAAATTTACTTATATAAGGGCAATGGATTAATTTATTTTCAGTGTACTTTGTCCACGGTGTGGTGTGACGTACGCCGCCCGTTAACCCGTGGACTGCATGCCAATTAAATTATTCATGAGGCAGCTCTCTGTTGTCGTTTAGATAATAATTAGAGATTCTGAGCTTATCTTGCTGTTATAATTTGTGTAACTTCTATTAATACATACGTATAGTTGTAAGTTTAGATTCAGTCTTGATTTAATGTTGTACTTCTCCCTCATATATTTGAATAGGCTGATGAGGCCTAACGTGGAGAACTGAATGTTTACACTAGGATGTCATATGGTGAAACTTAACACCGTGTCTCCTTACCGTAGCGAAGAAATGAAAATAAGATAATTCCACTGAATACATAATGGAACCTATAACTCTAAAGTTTGCAGTCGGATTCGAATCTACCCATATATTCCACATAAAATTGCAAAATTTATATGTATGTCTAACTTAAATGATTTAAATATTTCTCATAGAAAATTCTCAAAGTTTAATAACTTGAAACTATAAAAAATATTAGAACAAATTTATGTTCCGATTTTATAACAAGAGTGTACTTAGCAATCAATACTGCGGTTCTGCAATTGACTCTTTAATTTACTTTAAACAAAAGGAGGCAGTGCTCGAAAAATTCAGCGGAAATTGATGAAAACCGCACAAAGGGTGAATTAAACTTACATTCGTTGCTCTTTGATTTTTTGGTCTGTTCTTAATAAGAGGTCTTTAAATTTTACAGTTAACCTTTTTAGCTTTTCAACAAGGTTTTATTATTGAACACACATATCAGGTCAGGTTCCCAGGTTAATTCAGAAGGTGTATATACTTGACGATTTAAAAGTTCATTTTGATATTATATCAGGTCGACTTGTTATTGTGTATCTACGTAATAAAATCTAATATTATCATTAAAGTTGGCAGTTACATTTAGCTAACGTGGTCACGTTAGCTAATGTATGGTCATACCATATGGTCCAATGACCATATGGTATGGTCACGTTACGTCTTACGTCTTACGTCTACGTTACGTCTTTCAGCACATCAGCTCAATAGCTGATGTGAAAGAGCCATAACCTAAATTGTGGAACTCTTTGGAAAATTCTCCTAAGTCTCTCGAGTGTAGGCTCATATTACTTATATCCCCGAGAATATTTTACTAGTTGTTTTTTTATCTAGTTTTTAACCGACTTCTGTAAGAAAAGGAGGTTATCAATACGACTGTATTTTTTTTATTGTTTGTTATCTGTTATCTCATAATTTTAAACTACATATTCATACATAAAAAATGTGTTAAGACTCGCTTTTCACTTCAAATCTTAAACCCACGCATATAAAGTTGAGAGTGATGATTAGTATAGTATTTAATTAAAATGTATGCAATTAAAATATTTTTATTAGGTTCAGTTAATTCCAATTTGATTGTTGGAATTTGTAATATTTGAATCGCTTATAATGGCGTTTTGATGAGCGTTTTATTTGTAAGTATTGAATGTACACTCAAGTTCATTTCGATTAAATTTTTAATTTTTAAAAACATGAGTCCTATATATTACAAAACACTTTCGTTACTGTATTTGCGAGACAAACCTACGTGGTGCAAAACGTTGAAATTTTACTAATAAAATGTCCCGAACATCAGAAACAATAGGATTTTACACAGCGTAGTTTACGCAAATGAAATGCTGATCATTCCGGTCACTAATTAATGATTATTTTGGAAACGTATCGAAAACAGAATTAATACTTGGAATAAAAATTATCGGTAAATAACCGTTTTTTTTTTCAATTATATATAATCATTTACACGATACCAAAATACGAACAAGTTATATTTTTTTGTCTCTTTTGTCCGCGATTGCCTCCGGAATAGCTGAACAGATTTTTATGGAGCTCTTACTGATTGATAGATGTGGTTATTTGGTAACCTATAAATGGACAAATCACGTTTGCCGCTTGCACCTTTGTTAGTAAAATGAAATAAAATTCATAAAGATTTAAGTAAATATTTATTTTATGTATAACAATATGATAGACATACTAAAATAACCAACCAATTTTCTTTAAATATATTAAACAAAAAATAAGCGAGCGATAATACACAGAGACGAAACTACTAGACTTAGATTAGAAAGTTGAAATTTAGCTTTTACCTAGCTTTCGACTTCCAACTCTCGCGCACTTATACGGGATCACTGAGAGAGATTTTCCCAAAATCCTACGGGAATTGGAGGAGCAGAGGTATTTTATTTTACATCCAAGTCCACGCAAACAAAATCATGAGTGATAATTTCTAAATTCTAAATTTTTCAAAGTTAAATAAAATTAAGAAATATATTCCGTCTTATAAAATTAAATTTTATGTACAAAATTTCGATAACTAACCATTAATTAAAATATTTTAATAGATATTAGTTATACAAATATAATAAGAATTTCTAACCATTTCTGATTAGGCAAACTCGTAACCGCATTTCGCGTTTCGAGCGATGCCATAGCTTTGGTGAATAAACAGCGTGTCAAAATTCAACCCTGCCGTGATTAAACAAGGGTGAGTAAGGCAGCTAAGGGATGATACACACTCGTTTCAGTCATTTTTCAGTGTAAGTTTCAAATTGGGTGCTGTAATCTTTTGTTTTGGATCGTTATTTATATTTACTTAATTAATTATAAAGAAAATAGAATGAGGGAAATAAATTTATCTATAAAAGTGACTCTAAAACAGACCAAGCGGTTTGACACGAAGCCACACGTTACAAATTAGTTACGGTGTTAGTACTTTATATTTAGGGATTTTTACAAAATTTCACTATCCAAACACAATTACATTAAAAGAAATAAAAATAGTAACCAAAATGAGAAACTCTCAATCAAGATTACTATCTTTATGCATTCAAAGACTTCGTATTATCTATAATAAAATCTTTTATTTAACATACTGGCTAATAGCTTTTAGTAGTAGAAATATTATTTCAGATCTAGGCTTTGTAACGCAAAACCTAACCTAACCTAGGTAGACAAATGCAAGATATTCCGTCTCCACTTACCACCTAAATCTAAGACCGAAACCGTTAATGCCAAAACAGTATATTTATCTAGCTAAGCAAGAGAAATGAAAGTAATTTATTGCCCCGAGTGGACATCAAGCCCACGTTTACCAACAGACGCTGTCCCAATAGGCCATGATGGCATTTACTCGTAGCATTCTTAACTACAAAATGTACCTACTTATGCTTTTTATTTTATTTACACACATTTTTTGATGTTTTTTTTACTTATTTAACTTAAAAAAAATCATTTTTATGTCTAAAAATCTTTAACCAAAAGTCATCAGGTTCATTGCCTACAATTTGGCGTCCTTCAAGTTCCCTAGTAGGTAATGTAAAAAATGTTATTGTACAAAAATTTACAAAATATTTAGCTAAATTAATATTCAAACAACGTATTCAGCATACATTAGGCCGACACGACGTGGCCATATGTAATCGTTGTAACCTAACAAGCGGTTGGAACAGATGTGTTGTTATTATGTTATTTATCTATGTGGTTATCTTCACGCATCTCCTGGTTGATTTATAGTACTTTATGCTGATAATAGTGTTGAGACACTCTGTTTTTCATAAAAAAAATAAGAGATATTGCGTTTCTTGAGGTTTCAGAAGATCTGTACTATCTATATTAATATTATTATTTAATTGAATTATAAAATGTAAAATCGTGTTAAATAGTTCATTTATTGAGGTTGGCTAAGGGTTGTAATAAACCATATCGATGTAATCTACTTCTGCCAGTGTGATAAAAACTATTAGTTATTTCCATTTGACGACTCGGGCGAAACCACAGTTAAATACGACTTTGAATATAAATGTGGGTGTCTGGGCATCGAATCCACAACTATCACATTTAAAGTCGGACCCTGTCTGTGTCACGGTCACGTCGTTTATCTGTTTTCTGGTAAAAATTTGATCAAGTAAGAAAAGGAAGGAAGGTGGCTTTTATTTCTGTAATAGCATCGTGTTTTCGTTTCCAATTTGTAAAAGGAATGTAGGTGGCACGGTCATACTTTTATAGCTACCTTTTTCCCTTATGTATACTATTTATTGTTTTTTGATATTTCTTATTTTAAAAGAGGCAAGAAGAGGGAACCTAATGTCTGATCTCTCTGTTCCATACTTTTCACCAATTTTTTGAGATATGACGTGTTTAGTAACAAACTTCAATGCCGACTTTTATCTGGTTAGCAGAGAACTGAAAATTAATACTTATCCCCGAGTGAAAATTGAACCCACAGCCGTCACGATTACAGTCAAACGCTGCGTTGCTACGCAACGACGTTATATTTAAATAATATATATCTGATAAATTTATCACATAACTAATAGCAACAGCTTATAAAAAAATCCTACAAATCTTTTAATATAAAAACCAATGAATTCCAAACAACACCGAACAGAGGCCACTCTCTCTGTAAAGTCTAGCACCAAATTAGTAATTCATGAATTTGCCACGAGTCTAATTATTTATTTCATTTTACGAGACCTATTATCGCGACACTGCCGCCCGTAAATACTTAAGGAGAAGTGGCTCGAATTTTAAAGTAATTTGATGGGTTTTTCTTTTCTAGGTTATGTTTTTTTTAATTATACAGTTTTTATAGAAAAAGAGTTAGTTGTTGTCTATAGAGTGGATGAATCCTTTACCAGATCAGTTACCAGAGAGAGAGTTAAATGAAACTAATTCACTCCCCCGAGTAGATATCGAACTCACAACCGTTTCTTAACAACTAGACACCGTGCCACTGCGCCAAGACACTTACACCTAAATGAAAAAAAAAAACTCAAAGGTACTCAACCCTCCGCCCTCATATTTGCAAATATTGTATGCTCACTCGATCTTATTTATTAAGTAATCATGCAATTGTATAAAGCTTGAAGTACTAAAAGCCAGAACCGTCTGGGCCATTTGAAATAGATTTCATAAAACAAATAAATATGAGCACATGTGGGACTGGGGCGGTGACCCTAATCAAATATACTTTACTCGGTCTCAACCAATTGCTATAGCATGTAATATTATATAATAACTAGGTTATACCTGCGGCTTCGTCCGCGTAGTCGAATAGAAATAACTAAGAATTAAGAATTGTACCAGTATGACACATTCTAGCCACTGGCTATCCAGTATATTTTATTCAATTCGTATCATTAGTTGAGTGGTGGAAATCAACGCCAGACTTTGTCTTGTTACCGGAGCAACGGAATCCAAATAATAAGTTCTCCTGAATAAGACTCGAACCCACAACCGTTACAATTTAACAATCAAATGCAATTGTATCCTATTTTTACATAACAATATTATCCTTGTACCACATTTATGATGCTCAGTGAAAACTCTTTCGGGAACTGGACAATTGTACCACCTGACTGATATTTATTTAGCTGTGTTTTGCCATTTCAAAAGAGCTTACATAATTTTAATCGTATTTAATCCAAATTAAGAAGTGAAACTGCAGAGTTTATACTTTTTATATGAAAAGTATAAACTCGGCAGTTTCAGTCGCACACTTTTGCGCCCGCCAACGACTGGTCTCCCTTTCCTGGATTTAAGTATTTTATATCTATATTTAATATAACAAAACTGGAGTGTTTATTTGATTGAAAACGCTAACCTTAGAAACTTTTGGCTATTTTTGATTAGGTTAATCAATGTTTAGAAAACTTTATAATATCCCATTTATCGTTTCATTTTCATTGACCGCAAGTAAAAGCTAGTTTAGAATATAAAATAATAAGCGATCCGCGTTATTATGGTTATTATTTCAATGATTTTTTATATAAAAATAAAATGTTTCACAATCAAAGAGCAGAACAATCTCTTTTATTATATTAGCTATACGGGCGCAGTCGACGTTGGCGCCCACGTGGTACTTACAAAGCTACAGCGCGCGTAATTGCTTTACGTTCAATAACTTAAACGGGCTGCATACAAATATTGAAAATGGCGCATTCTAGTAGATAGTATCAGAGTTTTATAAAAATAAATATATGACATTGGCTATATCATTTTGCGGAGATTTGCGGAGCACCTTATATAAAAAAAATTGTTACTTGATAATTTACATTAATTTCATATAAAAAATGATCGGTAAATAATTTTTCTTAATTCGTAAAGATAATGATAAAACATTTTTTTTTAAAAATAAAAATCCTCCTCCATATAAAAAATATTAGTGTATTATTATTTCCACCTATCTATTACTATGTTTTTAATCTAGAGTCCTATTTTTTAGCCAATACTTCCATCAACACATTCACATACAGAAAACACTCAGTAAAAGTTCCTACAAATCACTTAATCAGCTTGCAAATATCTAATACAAACAGAAAGAATCGCACGAAACTTGTCTCTCAAAGCCACTAAGCTCCTACCCACCCCCTTCTACGTACTTAACGGCAATTTCGAGTAAACCGCGCGTTATCTTACATATTATTTCAACTTCGCACGAATTTGTTTATTTTATATGCGCGTGCTATGTACGAACATTACGTGGATATTGAGTTAAAAGTTTTCATATAAAATGCGGCGGTAGCTACTAATTTTTGGAAGGCTGATGTATGAAGTCGAGCAAAATAATAGATATTGTTTTGTAAGACAAATTAAAGTTCTTTGTTGGAATGTTGAATTATATTCTGGTTATAAAAAGTTTTATATGAATAATGAACTGTTTTTATTACTTTCATATATTTATGCAATATGTGTGAAGTATAGCGTGGGGGAAGCTCTGATAAGGTAGTCAGAGTTTAGTTTTTTAGCATTTAATGCTAAATAGCGGCATCTGTGGCAGGATACGTTCTGGTAAGGAGACAACATACGGCGTTGAGTTCCGTTACTCAATACCTATTGTCTCGAGAATTCGGCTTAAATTAGGAAACAGGAGTATCTTAATGGGGAAGGGCTGTCTTGATACTAGGTTCCCAGGTTCCTCTGTTCTACTCTGCTATATGCGGATATAGCGTGAACCTATAAAAAGCTAATTCTTAACTTCTCCAGGCAAGTTACATAATAATATTTTAGTTACCTTAATGAAACGTACTAAAATGTAAATTCTTATAAGTAGTTATAAATTCCTGTCTTACACTACTCGGAGATGTTTAATTTTCTTAAAATTCATACTTAAAGTTTGAAAGATGTACAGATTTATTCAAAATTAACTATGCAATGTTAACAGAGAGTATTATGTTATAAAATTTTAATTTTAATATTTACTAAAAATCTGTAGACTTCAATTTCTACTCTACAGAAAGTGAAATTATTATTACTATTTCACTTCAATTTCGTTACTACAATAATTTTGAGAAGTTCTATCTTAGTGCTAAGAAACCGACACGTCCTATTTCAGTGTTCTGTCGCTCAGCTACGGAAGAGCTTTATATATTATACCTACTACTATAGATTGAGTCATTTTCAATTTCATTTTAAAATGTGAATTATACTATTATTGACGTTAACCCTCAGTATAAATGATGAACCCTCACAATACCAACAAAACAGACGGATACTTCATAAATAAAACTATAAAGGGACTTTACTCAATATTTAAAGGTCCAGGTGATGCTAATGGCCCCATAATCGACGGCAAAGCCATTAATACTGTTTCCTGACGTCATAACTCATCTCGTTTGATACCAAAATTTCCGCTTCGGATCTACGAACTTGAGATGGCAGGAGTAAATTAATTTTGAATGGGTACTAAATTTAATAGAAAGTGTATAACTTTAAATGTATTTTGTTTTCTACACTTAGTTAGGTATATTCACATTCAAAATAAAATAATAATACTTAAAAAATCGTGTATATACCGAGTGTACATACGTATATCATTATTATATATTGTAATATTTAAGGCGGTCCAGTGAGGCCGTCGTAGTGCGGGGGCAGAAGTATATGACTGTTATTACGACGATTGCGGGTTCGATTCTCACTCGAGGGAATGAAATATTTACTATTTTCATATCCTCGCTCTAAATACGCTCATAAAATTAAGCAAAATCTAAAGAAATGTAAAGAAGTCTTTTGTGAACATGTTTAAGCTATGCAAGCTAAAATAAAATATCGAACTTTCAAACTAAAAAGAATATTTTCACGTTTAAGGTTAAGTTATATTTTAGTAAAGCTATGAAACAACGTGCTTTATTTCTTTTTTATATTTCTAGTGTTATTAGTCTTTCTAAAATAATAACATTTGAAATTTAAAGATAAAGCACTTGAAGTTGGTAGAGTCTACCATCTATCTACATCTTATTTCAGAAGGAAGCAAAACAAACATGATTAACCTATTTCTTGCATATCCGACTCTACATATGCAGTATGTACAGTAGAGAGTACAGTAGTACTGTATACAGTGCATTTGTACAGTTCTAAAGTAGAGTTAAGTTGAGAACTCATAAAATATGCAACCTATTGACTGCACTGCGCACTGCGGCACCGTACGTCGCGGTCTCCGATACAGTTAACGTGGCTGTGACTCCGTCAAAGTAAACAACGATGCGTGCTCAGTTCAGTTTAAGCTAGTTTTCGAGCTTAACGTTACATACATACTAACATGTACGAATGTACGTTTGTGTGTTTGTTTGTGTTGAGCTTTCCACATTTTGAAATCTCTGTTAATGTTTCAAATAGCTATTTATACGACGTATGCGATTGTTTTGGTTGTAGAGTTTGGAGCTTTGCGGCTGTAATTTGAGCTTTAAGTAGTTGTTAGTTTATTGGATAATGTTAAGTTTGGAGGTACGACGGTAAGGTTTCGATATATATTATAGTAGTATCGGGTTGTACACATTCAGTTACAAAATTAAAATCATAACATTTAAAATTGCCTTAAATGTAGGGTAGAGTGGCTACATTATAAAGCATTAATTTCTAAAAATGATCTTATTAATAATGTAATTTGGCCGTGAAATCAAAAATGCATAAAATATAAACACCCTCATAGTCAGGGGCAGTCAGAGAGAACGGTGCGCCAAACGCTACGTACGTAGCTATTTGTAGCTCCGTCCTCCACCTCCCGCCGTTGATCCCGCAAGGGATACAGCGTGAAGCTATGCATGTGTGTATTACCCTTATAGAAATTGAACCAATAAATAACCATTATATTTATAGTCAACACCTTATAATGGGAATAATTATTACTATTAGTAAAAACAAACACAACTTTCGACTAAATTTTAGAGACACTGCATGTTAGTGAAGTTCAAAGCCACAGAACAGGCAAATGAAAATTAACAAATAATATTTTTTCCCGCACATAACAGAGTAAGCAGAGAAAACCTGTGAACCTAGAACACTAGGTAACAAACACACTCTGTTTCCCATTAAGACATATACTTTCTGCCGAATTCTTAAATTGGTTTCGTGACTTCAAATTATATAAAAAGAATACAATTATTGAAAGAGACACTATCTTTGAATAAAGTTGATATTAGGACGAGGCACAGTTTGCGGAGGCCGTAATGGGACGGCACAATATGTGGTTGAGATTCAATTTCCTATCGAGTTACAACTAAATTTACTGTGGCTCGCTTCATTTCACTTCAATAACTTTAATTTTGATATTTAACGTATTTCGGTATAAATGAGTACGGTAGTTGCGGATTCGAATCTAGGTTGCGAGAATGTCCATCCATATTTTTTTATTTATACGCATAAAAGAAGAGGCAAAGAGAAATGGGTATTAATAAAATCCAGTCCTCAATTTCCGTGTATTTCTGGGGCACTACGTACTGGAATTCAATGCTGCGTTCGATCAAATTAAAATAATTTAATTTTAATAATTAGATTATAAATCTAATTTTGTACAAAATGACGTTCATAATTAGATCCTTTCATTATATACTCTATATACACGAAAGTAAAGTAACCAAATAATTATATAGTTCAAGTGGGCGAAGCCGCGAGCGTATCGCTGTTTCGATGTAAGCACGAATCTGTAAGGAAATTGATAGCAGGTCATTGCCATGATTTATCAACAAATTAAAATCTCATTAGAAAAAATATTATAAAAATGCTTTGTTAGATATTAATAAAAATAAAATTTTGCTCCACTTTGTTTGTATCAAGTAAATGTTGTTGAACAAAAAGTAAATAACGTTTTCTATTAGTTCTGTGAAATAACTTAATAAAGCATCGTTTACATTAAAGAATCCATCGGTAAAATTTAATAACATTAAGCATATACTAATAAAAAAAAATTGCCTACTTTGTTATAGGAGGAAAAGAAGAAGCTACTTTTTTAAACACATAATGTTTTGTACAGGTAGCATGGATACACATTGACAGACAAATGATCCTGACAATCCATCGTCATGTCATCACACGTCTGGCCAGGTTCAGCGTGTCACACGACAACGCGATGACTTGGCTACTCCATGTTAGCCAAGTACAGCAGGAGGACCGAGGGTACTACATGTGCCAAGTTAACACCAACCCTATGATTAGCCAAGTCGGGTATCTACAAGTAGTAGGTGAGTTTCTAGTATAAGTTACATTCTAGTTGTATAATATTTTGTGATGAATGAATATTTCTTGAGTAGGACTTAAGTTATACGGTTAAAACGAAATGTTAATAGCATTATGTAAACATTTTTTTCATTATTATATTTTAGGTGCACACTTTAGCCAAGATGGGCGTAGAGTAGAGAACCCAGTGTTATAACATTCCCTCATCCATTTCTTGACCAGCTTTCGAGACATTTTGTATTCATTAGATATGTCCATGTTGATTAAATCCTTTACGATGTGTGTACTTATTAACGGACATTAATATCTTGTATGAAGGATTTTAGAATAATCTTTTAAAATGATTTTAATCAAAACAATATAGATCAATCAGCTTCACGCTGTGTCCGCAAATAACAACGTAGGCAGAGGGAGTATCTTAACACTAAACCTAATGTTAAGATACTCCCTTCTCCACTTAAAATAATATAGATTAAAGTAAATATTTTTTTATGATCTTAGTTTACATTGTTTTAAAAAAATGGAGGCTGTCAGCTTGACACTTGGTTAGCACGTTACTATTCATAAGAAAAAAGCTTTTCGATAAAAGTCCCAAGAGTTTAAAAAAAATGTATTTTATTATTGGAAATATGTAGATATTTCTATATTGAATGTTAATAGAAACAGTGTTATGTGATACTTTATGAGAGAAACAAAATGCCGACGTGTCAAAAAAACCTTCACATTTGACAAAAAATATATACCCGTCGTGGCGCAGTGGGACAGCGTGGTTGTCTGTAACCACAGTGGTTGTGGCTTCGATCCCGACTTGGACGAATTATGATGATTTGAACCGTTTAAATTACAAAACAAAATTTTTTCTCATTTAGCGGAACAATTTTATTTATAATTTTCTTTTAACTATAAAAGAGCAATATTCGCGGTCATTCAGAAAGTACAGCGTATTCCAAAAACGTAGGCGCTCCCAAGCCGGCGATTTAAAACGTCTTTTTATACGACGAAAGTTTTAAGTGGAAATAAAAAAGGAGGATACCGTTGTCACTCCTTAACCGCAGCACGTCGCAGATACTTTACATCCATTTGGTTACAAAAAGTTGCCGAGCGATTGGGCTTCCGTAAATTATTTATTAACTCGCAAAAGCTTACTCCTTAAATGCTTTGAGAAATATCCTCCAGAATTCAAAAAATTGTCTCATGATTTTTGTTATTAAGTTAGGAACGAGCGCTACTAGTTAGCTGATTTCTTGTTTATTTTAATATCCTATTAAGTTCTATGCTTTTAAAACAGATATGAAAGTAGCGATCTTCTTTTTTAATACATTTTATTTATTGTAAATAATAAAAAAAGTAACATGTAACGTGAATAATATGCGATCGTCCTTAGAACGTTCTATACAAAATAATATTTATAGCAACCAAACTCAAAGTAACTATGCACAAACGCAAAAATTTCAAAAACAAAGTTGTACAAATTGGTACAGAATTCAAAGGTACAAAGTGTACAAGGGTACTTAGACTCACGTTTTAAATTCACCCATTCTTTAGAAATGTACGGCGCCGCAAACTTGCACGACAGTGAGTGCAGTTACGTACGTAGCTACGGTAGTGTAGTACAGTAGTGTAGTACAGTAACTGCTGAAATATCACGTCTCACTGGAATTTAAACTTCTTGAGATTTTCATCCGTAAAACTTTAAGCGGCTATGTAAAGGGAATAAAGGCAAGATTTTATCAACTTTAAAATTTTTCCTGCGCAGCTAGATAGTTCGTGGGTGCATCAAATTGGAATTTATCTGCAGTGGGAGCTCCATTTTGTATCACTTTTGTCTGTATCCTGTTACTGAGCTGAACTAAGCATAATATTGTTTTAATGTACAAAGGAACGAAGTAAGAATTGCATTCGGCCTTCGACGTTATATTTATAATATTTTACAGTTAGTATAATATGTTTATGCTTATTGTTATTGTTAATAGGAAAATTTTACTTAAAGAACTAAAAAGTGTTGAGCGGAGTACCGTACAATGCTCTATTTTTTATTGGCATTCTATACAATAGAATAAAACACGTTACTATTACAAACAATAGTATTTTAAAACTACTTTATGAAAAAGTCAACACTAAATAAAAAAATTTTAAGTTAAACGGTTTTATATTGCAGATAAATGTACTAAAAGCTAAAAAATAATTTCATAGAAATTATGATTACTAAAATTTAATCGTGGGGCACGTCCAATATCTACAATCGAAAGACATAGCGTGAGACTTCACCCACCTAGTGGTAAGTAGCAAGTGTCCCCACGATTTTATTTTAGTAATCATAATTTCTATGAAATTATTTTTTAGCTTTTAGTACATTTATCTGCAATATAAAACCGTTTAACTTAAAATTTTTTTTTTACTTTTTTATTTTTAAGTTTTTAGTTTTTATTTCTCATGCTATTCAATTCGTTGAAATGAGGCTCGATGCCTCATTATTGCAAGGTTAATGGAGAATGTTACGAACGACCCCCCCAGAGGTCCAATAGAGGGACAAGGCTATGTACAACAAGATGTGCCTGAATCTTGAGGGGAAAACGCTAACGACATATCATTTTTATCCACCTAGTGCCATACAGTTCTCGGCGCGCTTTTACCTTTTACCTTGGGTGGTACCCCTAGCGACGTATCATTTTTAGGCACCCTATAGCCACACAGTCCTCGACAGGATACCAGATTTTGACTTAGGTGGGAGATTCATATTGTAATTGTGTATAGTATACTGTATTATACTTACCAAGCCCTTTATTTTGATACCCATATTGATGGGATTGAAAACTACATTATCCGCCATTTTGTAGCAGTGGCCATCTTTGATTTTGATTTTGTATAGTGCACTGAATTCTACTTGACAAGCCCTTTCATTTGATACCCATATTGATGGGATCGAAAAAACTAACTTGTACGCCATCTTGTAGCGGCGGCCATCTTGGATTTTGATTTTGTATAGTCCACTGAATTCTGCTTGACAAGCCCTTTCATTTGATACCCGTATTGATAGGATTGAAAAAAACTAACTTGTCCGCCATCTTATAGTGGCGGCCATCTTGGATTTTGATTTTGTATAGTCCACTGAATTCTACTTGACAAGCCCTTTCATTTGATATCCATATTGATGGGATTGAAAAAAACTAAGTTGTCCGCCATCTTGTAGCGGCGGCCATCTTGGATTCACAATAATATTGAATATGGATAATTGTATTGTCACCAGAATCAAAGGCGTATACCAAATTTCAGATCAATCGGTTAACGGGAAGAGGGTTAAATTTCAATTACTAAATTTGACCCAAACAAACAAACGGGGTGAGCTAAATAAAACCGTTTAATATCCATTAAATACAACTTATAAATAAAATTTATTTTTATTTCCACACACACCTCTCTTTATGAAAGTACTGAATATTGATGGCGCGTCCGCGAGGTTAATCTGAATATTGATGACTAATTTACTAAAATAATTTGGTGCAGTGTTGGAGCGAAGCGCAACTAAAGAGAAGTGGCGCGGGATATGGAGGCCGTAGTAGAGCACATTGGTATAGGATCTAATTGTAAACGATTAATAGTTGTGGTTTCCATTTAAATTTCATTTTCGCGCTCGGATTGATATACTGCGGCGTTGAGTTTCGCCTCTCAACGCGCAATGTCTTGAAAATGGGCAGCGCATGGGGAACAAAGTGTCTTAACAGTAAAAATCTGAAGGTGGTTTATTTAAAATATTATATTGTCTTTACTTTGACTGCTGAATAAGTTGGAGGGTTTGAATCCATTTCAGGGTAATCTTTTTTTAAATGACAAAATCCAGCTGCAGACAAACAAACTCTCCACCTTTATAATATTAACAGTAGATGTAAACTATAAATAATATTAAACATTTCTTTTGTCAACAGTACCACCAAACATATTAGATGAAGACAGTACTCAATCAGCGGTCGCCGTACGCGAGAACCAGAATATAAGCCTAGTATGCAAAGCTGATGGGTTCCCCACACCAAAGATCATGTGGAGACGGGAGGACGGCCAGCCTATCTCTGTTGATAGGAGAAAAAAAGGTAATAATGGTAATATTGACTTTTCTTTACTTATTTTTGGAAGTTCTGTAGCTTAACAACGTAGCGCTTTGTTAAATAAAATAATATTAGTATAATAATAGTAGTTTACATATTCATAATCAATCATTCGAAGTATTTCAAAGCCGTAATTGTATATAAGATTTTACCAAAATTGTATTCTCACTTCCTTTCGTCTTTACTTTCCGCAACTCAACGCCGCGCTTTCTTTTACTAGAAAGACAAAATAATAGTAGCTTGTAAAGTATTATCATTCCCTAATTGTTATTTGTTTATACTCAGTGAAGTAACACATATAAGCGTATGGTATTTTCCAAAATTATACACCTAAAAAATTCATTCAAAAATATTCATTCAATTATACACCTCCAAAATTAATAACATGTACGAAATGAAATATCAAATATTTGCATCATAATTTCTTTGATGCATATTGCCCTAGTATACTCGTAAAACTAAACGCACAGAACCCACTCTCATTATATTACCCATTTAAAGGGGACTCCACCGGCAAATTGCTATTAGAATTGAATTTGTATGAGAATGTTGTTGACACACTAATTAGGTTGAGCGATTTTAAGCCTTAGAAAAGATTTAATATGATAAAATTCGAAGCAGCTGTTGTGGCGCGGGACAGTGATAGTGGGTTCGATTCCATTTGTCGGAATAATATATTATTTATCATCTTTATTACTTTGCCATGAAAAAAGAGCCGAGGCGTTGAGTTCAATTCAATTTCTATATATCCTGCCGTAAACAAGATTTCCCCCCATTATAAAATCAGGACAGTTATGGCGCAAAGGCACAAAGTGTGCTGCAAAA
The DNA here is from genome assembly GCF_056956725.1 of Heliconius melpomene rosina. Classification (NCBI taxonomy): domain Eukaryota; kingdom Metazoa; phylum Arthropoda; class Insecta; order Lepidoptera; family Nymphalidae; genus Heliconius; species Heliconius melpomene. Next base: position 330,599 of record NC_140401.1, on the reverse strand, counting down.
TCGACTGGTCGTGGTTCCACTCGAGGAAAGGAAATATTAATGTTCTGATGTCGAGACAAGGCGCGGCGTTGAGTTCCGCCACTCAACACGCAATGTTTCCAGAATTCGGCGAAATGCGGAGAACGGAGTGTCTTAACACGAGGCTTTGCCTACCCCATTGTGTGCGGGATACAACGCGAAGCAATTAATTTGATTGTAAATGAGACGCTTGTAGGTTCAAGTTCTGCTCGGGGGAATTATTTTCATTTCCACGCTCTGCTAATAAGACAATACGCGGTGTTGAGCTCAGTCACTGAACAGGCAATGCCTCGAAAAACAAGGCGGTGCGACGGAATCTTAACACTGAATACCCCCTACCTACCCTGCTATTTCCAGCTATAGCGTGAAGCTCAAAGGACAAAAAATACCCGAAAATTTTCAAAAATTAATTATAATTGAAGTGCCGATCTCCTGGTCGGAATCAACCGGAGCACTTTACTGTATGACCTCTGCCCTCGGACGTCACACGCACCGTTCCCCTCCCCTCCCCCCAATGTTTTAATTACGCGTCCAAAACTGTTCTGTTATCCATTTCAATTCTCAGCGTTAAACCCATTGTTTGTGTTTTAATCGGCGCCGCGGTGGAAAAGGATTGGGTAAAGCGTTTAACTATACGGCACATACCTACATATGTACGAGTATATGTACATGCAAGGCAGAGTGATTTTTATTTTTTGTTTGCAAAAGCTTATGCTAAAACCGTATTGTGAGTGGATATTATGAAGCTTTTAAAACAGTACAGTATTAATTACTTGTATACGGAGGAGGGGTGTTATTAATTAGTTCCTTTCTTATATAGAATACGAGGAATTGATAATTAGAAATAGTTTTTATAAAGAAGAAGGGAAATAAAATATTATTAGATCTTGAACGATAATTAAAAGGTGAAGTATTCTTACAATGAATTCTGTTGCAGAAATAAACACAGGGTTATATTACCGTTCATATAATAAAATTAACATTGAGACAAGTGTATAGCAAAATAGAAATAAAATGAATTAGCTTAAAGTTTTAAACGTTTTATAAAAAAATGTCAAACAAATGAACATCCCATCGCTCGAAGAATCGACCAAATCGTAGACGAAAAGCGAAGCGAAAATAAATAGAACATTTCAACGTGTTGATTCTTTGTAATACTCTACCAGTTTTTTATTGGGAGCGTTAATGGAAACAGTTGGTTCGGAATGTATGGAAAGTGTTTGCGATTTAAGGCACGCCGCGTTTGACGCTGTATCGCTTGGAACAGTCAAGTGTCTGTGCATTTATTTTGGTTTAAAAGTTTTATGTACGTGATATCTTTTATATCATTAGTTTTTTTTTGTTATTATTATTATAATTTTTAATATAATTGGAATTTTAAGTTAGTGGGCAAGTAGAGGGGAACTAGTGTAAAGAAACTCCATTCTTCAATTTCCATCAATATTTGGAGACATTGCATGTTAAGTGGCAGAACTCAACGCCACACTTTGTCTTTTTACTGCAGAGAGGAAAAAACGAATTATAATTAAAATGATATATATAAACTAATTTATCCCTCTGAGCGAGGATCGAACGTACAGCCATCTCGATGCTGTCCCACTTCGCCATTATTGAAACATTTCTAAATAAACAAACAATTAAATCGTATTCCATAAAAAAGTAAAATAAAAACTGCAATATGTTATACATTACGTTTATATTACAAAGCTGCATTCTTCGTTCTCATAAATCTATTGAACTGCAATCTGTCACGAAAGGAAAGAGATCGATGAGCTTGAACTCATTCATGATACGAATGAAAATATTAATAAAATTGTACTCCTACGAAATGCGTGATAAATGGAGAGATTTATCACTTCTTTGTTTAATTTATACGCCCATTGTGGCGCAGTGGGTGCACTCTGAATATATTATATACAGGGTGTCCCAGGCGTCAACGATAAAACGAAACCAGGTGATAGAACAAGTTGTGACAGTTATGGGAAAAATATGAAAAAAAATCTTTGTCATATATTTTTCATATTATATTGATTTTAAAAAATATTGGAAAAACCGACACCCTGTGATGATTTTTAAGGTCCTAAGACTACAAATATTACTCTTTCTTCATTTTTTTTTCTGTAATGTAATCATGAGTAACCCTTCTGTGAATTACAGTTTAAGATTGAAATGCACCTGCATCAGTTTTAAATAAAATGTGGTGTTTTTGCCAAACATTAAATTCAAAATATTTATTACACCCAACTTTAACCGACCGTACTGTAAAAAAAATGTACTACACTGTTTTTGCAAGTAACTTTAAAAGTTGGCGCATTTAATCTGGATTCCGAAATGGTACGACACTTGCTGGATTACTTCTTTGTTGAAGAGAGAAAAATCGAAATACACGATAATCGGGATGAAGTCCAGCGTTTTGGTATCTTTTCCGATACATTCTAGCTGCAGCATTTGCGTTACATAACCACTTTCCATGAATGAAATGCATATTGGCAATGTGTCAAAGACCGAGTATAAGGCCTGCGAGAGCCCGAACTCGAGCACTATCCTTATAAGTCCTGGGCCAGCTCCTAAGTTGGAAAAGTTCAGGTACCTTGGATCCGTCATGCACGAGTCTGGAAGCATCGATTACGATCTCCTTGGCCGGATAAGAATTTGGACGATATCCTGTGATCACAGACCACACCAGTGACCTCCCGCCACTTAGTCCAGGCAACGCTTATCCGACTTAGGGGCTGGCCCAGGACTTATAAGGATTTTTCTCTCTTCAACAAAGAAGTAATCCAGCAAGTGTCGTACCATTTCGGAATCCAGATTAAATGCGCCAACTTTTAAAGTTACTTGCAAAAACAGTGTAGTACATTTTTTTTACAGTACGGTCGGGTAAAGTTGGGTGTAGTAATTATTTTGAATTTAATGTTTGGCAAAAATACGACATTTTATTTAAAACTGATGCAGGTGCGTTTCAATCTTAAACTGTAATTCACAGAAGGGTTACTCATGATTACATTACAGAAAAAAAAATGAAGAAAGAGTAATATTTGTAGTCTTAGGACCTTAAAAATAATCACAGGGTGTCGGCTTTTCCAATATTTTTTAAAATCAATATAATATGAAAAATATATGACAAAGATTTGTTTTCATATTTTTCCCATAACTGTCACGACTTGGTCTATCACCTGGTTTCGTTTTATCGTTGACTCCTGGGACACCCTGTATATATTTTTATTTTCTTCACTCTACTTACAAACATCGGTCGGTCATCGAGGTGGTAAAATCCGTCACTCAGAACGCCATGTCTTAAATATTGGGCTGAAAGCTAGAAGCGAAGTAGCCTAATGTTAAGTCCCTTCTGCCTATGCATGCATACGAGTATACCGACATTTGAAGAATGAACAATGTTTGTAGAAAGAATGTTTTCAAAAAAATTTTTTTAATGACTATTTAATATCAGGAACGGAGTTTTAGGGAACGGAGTGTCTTATACCCCTGTGCGCGGGATACAAAAATACAATCTTATGATTATATTTTCACAATTACTTATATTTAAATACATTTAATATTTTTCTAATTATTTACATTAGACTGTATCTTACTACACTTCGCTACTCTAGTTATATATACAATCATACGATAAGCCATTTAAATGTTTAAATAATTCCGATTATATGGTTAGAGCTAATGGCTTGAAAATGTAGCGTCTAATTCTAAAATAAATAATGGTATGCAAAGCCAACGTAGCTTTGTAATTGCCCTATATATTTAGGGCAGTGGAGGCTTGCTTTACACATCTAATATTAGCTTACCAACTATATAGTCAAGAATGACTATTTCATATGAATTTGATGAATGATTATATATTATTAAAATCATTAAATGTGTGTAAAATAATGACCGTATATTGATGAGTATGTTCAAAGATTTATTAAATCTTTGTTATCAAAAATGTCTTAGAACATGTTCTGGTGAATCATAAAAAACAAAATGGATTTATGTTGAGTTCGGCCACTTAACATATGTGTTAAGTGGTGGGTAGTACCACAAATTCGGACAGAAAAAAGAATCTCTTGATGCACGTTGGAGAAAGCGAAAAAAAGATAAGAGGAAGCAGACCTTCATAAAAAGTACTATTATTCTTTTATTATAAAAAATAAATAGTATTATAAATGAAATCTACGACCACCGTCTTACTACTACGAGTAGGTACTCTCAGTAACACGCTCGGCGCCCTAATATATAACTTACCGCATTTCCGCAGCTATATTCGGTATACTCTGTGTTATGATAGTGTTAGTTAATATTAACTTGCTAATTACTCGTCTTATATACAGATTAATCATTCGAGGCTTTGATTTTCGTCTCACCTTCTAGTTCGTTCAATTCAATTTTACCATAAATTCAAATGTGTTCAAAATTTCAATTTTCTTTTAGCCTTATGTTGTATCCTGCAATAAGTAGGTTACCCACGCATGCCCAATTTTCAGACATTGCGTGTGGAATGTCTGAACTCAATTCTGCCCTTTGTTTCATTACGAGAGACGAAATGAAAATAATTCTTTCCTCCGAGTGAAAGTTAAACCCACAACCGTCGCGTTGTCACGGCACACACTGCGCCAGTGCTGGGGCACTACTACCTCGACCTAATTCACTGAATAAATATAACAAAAAAATTAAGCATTGAGTTATCCAAAGTGCTTTTGACTTAGACTTAAAATATTTCAAATGTTATTCTTACATTTGCAAACATATTGGAATCTTTACGACGCGCATACATCGAAGTCGCTCCCGCGATGCACGTTTGTCTCTCAACACTACGTCACTGGTTTTAGCGTGTTTCATTGTTACATCACATTATGATTAAAGAATCGTTATAAAGAAGGTATATTTGTAAATAATATTGGAGTTGAATAGTTGGAAACATTCCTTCCGTACTATAAATATATTGTATCTCAACACAATCTTCAAATATTAAAAAGGACCGAAAAAAAAAAATACCGAGTGATAGAAAAACAAATTACCCGCGTGTTTACCAAAATGGAAAATAACTAAATAAAAGTTCTTTGTGAATTAAAATTCACAGAACATTTTTAAATCCTACTAAATTCATATTTTTGTACGAATTTTCAATATGAAAGCAAATTGATTTAAATTCCTACACTCTATATTCATATAGACTGTTCAGTGATTTTATAACACTTTTAAAGTGAAATCCTTGAAAGTTTTAGTTTCAGCTTTGTAAAAATTTTCCTTCAGACAGCGTTGAGCAATACGAATTATAACAAGCATATTAAAACTTTGTAATTCTTAAATTGTTAGTATTTGAATGTGAACGCAATTGTTATGGGTTCTGTAAAAATACGGACTCATTTAAGAAATATAATATATTGGTTAATAATTTTGAATAAGTTGAAAAAAAAAATGCACAAATAATGTTTTAAAAAGTTAAAAGAAAAAACCGTTTAAAAAGACTTCATCATCTCTACCTACCTTTCTATCCGACGTAAAGCAGTCCATTATTGCTATAGTTTTGCTTTGTTTTATAATGACTAGAGACTGATGATATCTGGAGAGGAAGTTTATGTTCATAATTTTATGGTTTACGGTGTTAGATTCCGCCACTCAGCACGCCTCGTCGCCACGTCTCTAACATAGACTGCTATAATTTGCGACTTTACTTACTATAAAATTAAGATTAATTGTATGTTAAACGTTAAATAAGATCTCAGAGCGGTTATAAGTAATATATTTTACTGATTGATGTCAATTAATCATGTGGTCGAAATACTACATGGCGTGCGAAGTGAGGTATAATAATTAAGTACAATATTTCAAACGATTATTAACGATTCAAGACGTTAAATGTATGGCACATACATACTTGTATATGTTAATCTCTTTATGGCATGACTGGGTTGAAATGAAATATCCTATTGCATTTTAGTTAACAGTATTTTAAAAAGGACTTTTGAGGTCATCGTGGGACGTTACTCGACACGCAATGTCTTTAAAATTAGACGGAAAATGGAGGACGGAGTGTGTTAACACTATTTCTCTAGGCCGACCCTGCTATATAAGGGATACAGCGTAAGCCTTAATAAAAAATTACTAGTTATTTTTTTTACTAGTTATTTTTTTACTATTTATTTTTATTATACTATTATAAGAGCTTCTTTAGATAATGATGCTGAAATAACTAGTGGAATCAATTAAATTAAATTAATATTTTTAATGTAACTATATTAAATATAATTTTTAATTTATAATATTTTTTCTTATGTCTACGTAGCTCAGTAGAACAGCGTCTGTACACCCGATGAGTGTGTTTTCGATCATCTCACGGGGGTAAAAATTATGCAGACGATAAGAGGGAAAGAAATGAATTAACATTGGGTCCTCTCGGTCTCCTTTGATATGCGGGACCCTGTAGAGTGAGACTCAAATAATATTATAATATTTGGAGTGCTTGAAGAATCCACAACTGTCACGCTTACGGTCACAGGCTGTGCCGCTGCGTCAAGATGACCTCAATTATCCTTACATATGGTCAAAAATCAAAGCAACCTACATATTTTACGGGGTAACTCTGTAAACTCCTTCCGGGAATATCTAGTTTAGCATCGTTGTCTTATTTTCCCGTTCATTTACACGTATTCCCGTTCCCCGGACGCTCCCCGAGCTACTTTAGACATGTTAAGGCTTACTTACCTTCATGGGCAAATAATCGGTCGTAATGTAAAAGTACATTTTGTATTATTTTGCATGTTGCCTTACTTACTTGAGGCAATCATTATATCTAAATACTTTTTTCTACATTCTGGTCAGGTGAAGCGCATTTTTTTTATTAGCTTCACGCTGTTTTTCAAAATTAGCAGGAACCTAGTACTAAAACACTCCGTTCCCATGAAGATATCTGCGTTCCCCACTTTCGGCCGAATTCTGAAGGTATTGTGTTGAGTGGCGGAACAACGATGCGAAAAATAAACATAAAATAAATTCAATATAAAACGTCCCCAATTTAAATGTGGGCTAATAAACATCATACGAGTATTTGCAGTCAGTCAAAAGTATAAATCCCACCATTAATATTATAAGTGTAAAAGTTTGTGAGGATGGATGTTGGTTCCTCTATCCTGGGAACCTATAAGATATATACATAATGAACGTTTGTTTTAGTAACAGTCTACGAAGGAGACTCGCTGAGCTTGCAGCGCATCAGCCGCACTGAGATGGGGGCGTACCTCTGCATCGCGACGAACGCCGTCCCGCCGTCTGTGTCTAAGAGGATCATTGTTGATGTCGAATGTATGTATATAATATACTTTTTAAGTGCAAGATACTATAGCGAAAAGAGAGAACCTGGAAACCCAATGTTAAGACACTTCCCATCCACTACGACACTTCTGTCCCTCACTTTCCGCCGAATTTTAAAGACATAGCATGTTAAGTGGCGAAACTCAACGCCGTACTTTGCTTTTGCTTTATTAGAGCGAAAAAATGAAAATATTTAATATTTCATTTCCTCGTGCGGGAATCAAACCCACAAGCTGTTAGGTTTACAGCTGCAAGCTTGTGCCCCTGGGACACTTATTAACTATTTTTTTTTTGTTGAAAAAATAATTTTGTCTGATTAAGGTGGCTATTAAAGAAAGTTTTTGTAAAAATATATATGAATGTATATTTGAAAGAATTAAATAATTTAAAAGGGCTATCATACTTTTCAAGTTTTATAAAAGGATTCATTATGAAAAATCACTTTTAAATATACAAAATAACAAACTTGTTTTCATTAAAATAATAATCTAAATCTCAGAAAGCGAAATCAAAATTGTATCTAAAAATCATAATAGCAATTCAACGCCATTGAAGCGTCATCATTCTATTAAACTTTTTCAGTCTGTAAGACGGTTATTTCAGTGAGTCCAAGATTCCCCTTTATTTTCGCTTTCTTATTACGACCAGCTGGCTAAATAAGATCGTAGCGAGTGATAATTGAAAGATATTTTTTTAAAAAAGGTGCACGTCGCATGCACGCTGCTGTCGATCTTAGAAAGTTTTTATGCAAAGTCTGTGGATTAAGAAAATAATTTCATTTGTAACTATTACATGTGGATTTATGTTGAGTATACTAGTTGATAATTATATTCTGAATAGACTTATTTGTATGTAATAGCTTTCTTTGGTTTTTAACTATATTAATAAGCCTGTTTAAGATTGGTATCCCATTTGAATAAAACATTAAATTTACAGTAAAAAATGTGAACTTACTAATTAATATTAAACAATTACTCCAATAATCTCAAAAGTATGCTTATAAAATATTTTAATTAAATATCCACACACAAAAAATATATAGGTATTATACCTTGAAATTATGAGAGAATTCAGGAATCCACAAGCTTGATATCAGTCAGCCAGAGCGCTCTTAGGGACAGCCGGAGGAGACTTATCTTTTCTAGCTGAGCTTTTTATTTCTAGATCATTTGCATTTCATAGAATTCGCTTTACGTTCCAAGAGATATATGTATAATCGTATCATATCGTATAAGCTAAAAATACAATAAAATATTTTTAACATTTAAAAAGTATACATACTTAGGAAAAAAAATACTTTCTGAAAAAAACGGATGGACTTGGGTGGTTTCCAAGAGGCGCTGGTTCAAACCCTCCTACGTTCATATTCTTATTTTAGTAATTATATTAAGTTTCGAATTATTATACAAGTTGTGAATCGTTAAAAGTAATACAATAATATACCATGTTTGATAATACCTTTATAACTTAGGAAGCTGTGAAACCACCTTTAATATATCTTTCACAAAATTAAAACGAAACTCAAAGCTCCATAAAATATATTGAAGCAATAAAAAGATGTTATCACGAAAAAAAGCACGAATTTAAAGGAGAAAGCTCAAACTGGTCGGAATAATGGCATCATCTTCCGCGCACATAAAGTAAGAACTTAATAAATATTTTAAAAACATGATAGAATATTAAAACATATCACGAAGCTCGAAGTAATATTCGTCGTGAAAATTGCCGCCATAAAGTTTGGGCAATGTGAGTTATTCTCTCAAAGTGTGGACTTTATTATCCAAGGGAGATGTGACAAATAGTCGGCCTCGTTTGGATGAAGTCAAAATCTATCTATCATTACGAGTACTTATTATAAATAGTTCCGGTTACCAAATAGTTTAATACTTCAATGCACGCGTATACTTTTGCTTTGGATTGACGTGATTTATGTTCGGGCTGTTCGAGCTCAAATTTAGAGTTTGATATAACTTGGCGATATAGGGGATATATAGTAACAAAAGTGAACAAAAATATATGACGAAATAGATTTAAAATCAAACATTATATTTTAACTTAAAAAAAAAATGAAATGTCCTGTTATTTCAAAATAACACTTGGAAGTACCAAGTGCATATAGGTATTTACACAATACAAAAACACAGACAAACAATTTTGAATTTTTTGTCTGTTTGTCTTGGCTAATCTCCAGAACAATTGAATCCGTTTCTATGGGACTACCATTAAAAAGTAGGGGAGGTGTGTAGCAATATGACGTGTGACTACTGGACTTAGAACAATGATATTTAGTATCGAGTATACTCGTGGGTGTGCTCTAAGCAAAGATTTTTAGAAATTCCTACAGGAATGGTACGTACAAGATTTTCCATTTTACGTGTTAAAGTCCACGCAACGTTGAAGTCGACGGCAGGTACTCAGTAAGTAAATAATTTTAAAATCTTCGGATACTTCTATTCTAAATGACTACGTATGGAGCAAAAACATAGTTACAATTTATATTTTTTACACCGCAAATATAAAACAAAAGACGAAAATAATAACTGCTGAAACAAGTAAAATGTTTCCAACAGTGTATTATACTACATGGAGATACTACATCGTAGTAGCTAATAACATGATTGAGACGAGACGAGCTTTGTAGTAAAAGGGAATATTTATTTCCTCTAAAAGCACTATTTATTTTTAATAGTTACAATTTAGAGTACCTATTTTTTTTGTAGCAGGCAGAGGGAACCTAGTAACCTACCGCCAAATTCTGGTCAGCGCAATCTTACACTGCAATATGGAAAATAAACCGAAACATTTTCAATATGTATCTTCCAAAGAACCGAACTTATAACCATCGCTTTAACAAGACTAACAATAACGAATATATAGCGTGATTATTTTATAACTATTGAGATCGTCGTCCGACTGTAAACGCGATGGTTGTATGTTTGATTCTCTCTGTTACTAAAGCGCAGCGTTCAATTGCACCGCATGTCTTGATAACTGGGCAGTGCGTGGGGAACGGAGTGTCGTAGCATTAGCTTCCGTCTGCCTACTCTGCTATACGGGAAAAAACTGTTTTTATATATACACAATGGCTAAATATCTTTGTAGATAGATAGATAGTTTAACGTCAGTGCCTTGCATCTTCACTCGGGTGAGATGACACACTTCCTACCCGATGACTCCGTTGACTTAAATGCCAACGTTTATTCTGATCGAGAAGTCATTATTAATACACTAGCCTGTTAGATCTATCTATTTATGTCTGTTTATAGTTATTTATATTTTCTTTCATGTTATTGTGGTGTATGTGTATTGTCTACAGATATATAGTGTATCTGACTGTATAAATGACGATTGTGGGTTTGGTGGGGCTTGGATGTTTTCCAACAGGCGCAGGTTCAAGTCCCCATAAGAATACACGATAATCAATATTAGAATTACAATCAACATTTTCTTTCCAGTTTCACCCATGATTTGGGTACCAAACCAGCTGGTTGGAGCACCAGCAGGCACTGACGTGACCGTCGACTGTCACACTGAAGCTCATCCCCGAGCTATCTCGTACTGGGTGTATGACAACGTGATGGTACTGCCGACTAAGAAATACGCTATAAATACTGAGGAGAATTCGTACAGGTATTTTTTTTTCATTACATTAATATGTGGGTAGTAATGAAAAAACTATACAGCTTCAACATATAGTAAGGTAGATAGAGGAAATCTGGAAACTAGTGTTAAGAAACTCCGTTCTTCAGTAAGACACTTCCGTTCCCCACTTACCGCCAAATTCTTGAGGCATTGCGAAAATATCTTAATGAGAACAGAGTGTTTTAACACCAGGTTCCTGTAATATGAAAGATGCAGCGTAAAGTTACATTTAAAGATTTTAATTTGGCAGAACATTCACCTATTACTGGAAGTATTAATATGTGAGTTGAGTGTAAGACACAATAACATGGTTCAAGCCTACAGACTTCTAAAATGGACATTGTTAGATACATTCAAATGGAACCACGATGGTACTAAATCCAGCAAAATATATATTCCCCATATTAACTGGTAACCTTCCAGCAGACGTCGCGATATCTGTTATATTAAATTTTCATCTCCAAGAGGATTTTAGAGTAAAATATATTTTATAGTCTCAACCTACTTGTGCAAGAGCGTAACGTATATTGCTGTTAGGAAAGATAATCTTTTCCTTAAACCAAACCTGGATCACTTGGAGTTTTATTATGAAAATTAGCTTTGATGTAAAATTATGTCTATGTACAGACCTTAATATTATTTATATGATTTCTTCACGCTGTAACCAGTAATAAGGATAGTAGGACAGGGAAACCAATTTCATGAAAATTGCTTGTTGATGAAATGAAAATAATTAATTTCCCCAAATCAGAATTGAACCCACAACCAAACGTCATTTACAAGCAAACGCTGTTCCGCTGCGCCATTGTGGCTTCAATGACGGGCTCATTTTATGCTTTTATATAACAATTAATAGATATAAGAATTAATAGATATAAGAATACCTAAGAAATATTTAATATACAAAGAGACAGATAAATAAAATCACATATTATGTTATATGACGTCACACATGTCATGTAAATTAGCTTAACAAGGAGTCGTACTTATATGAGGAAGTTGTGTTACAGGTAATTAATAATAGATCCTGAGCACTCTACGCTTCGTCTGTTTAAGCCTGCGCCTGTATTATGCATTGGCTATTATATAATGGAGCTTTGAACAGAGTAATATGTTTAATGTATCAAATTATTAGGCATAAATATATGTATGTTCGTGTATGGCTCATCTATGTCACTTTAGTTGAATTGTAGTTTGATTAGAAATTTGTTCTAGGTTGAACTAGCTTTCATGTCTAAAGTAAATGGTAAATTTTATGATTATACATAAAAATATATTATTTAAATAATTCATACATTTTTGCTTTTTTAAGTAGATAAAGAGCAACGTCTAACTCTGGGACTCAAATGGATTGTTTCGAAATTCTGGCGGTGCTTGGAGAACGGAAAGTCATTGGACAGTTTCGGACGATGCGGGTTCAAATCCTGCTACATTCAAATTTATATACGTTTTTTAAATAAGTATTTATTATTAAGCTCCCTCTGTTCACCCTTAAGCGACCCTTAAAATGTGTCTAAACATCTATTAATCAGAAAATGCTGCGGTTTATCAGAACTATTCCAAATCTTGATCTTTATATAGAAAAAACATGTTTGCAATTCAAGGAAATTAATTAAATGTTCTTGTTTTAATCCTAGATATTCTATACATAAGTTAGGCTTCATTATAAACAATCTCAAATGTTTTCGTTAACAGAGCACACATGAAGTTAACGGTCCGGAGTCTCCAGACGGGCGACTTTGGCAACTATAGATGTATCTCGAAGAACTCCCTCGGCGAGACTGAAGGCTCTATTAGATTGTACGGTAAGTTATCATACTGTAATAGATGGGAGAGAGAACGAAAAGAGACTTCCGTACATATTTGTCCATTATTTATTTAAATTTATTAAAAACTGTTAAAATTATCAAAATATATACTTTACTATTTAAGAGATAAGATATTTTTTGTTTAAAATGAAGAAAAATATTTTTATTAAAATAAACAATTCTCTTTGGGCTGCCGTACAAGAGTTCAGGCTTTCAGTGGTTAAAGCTCCATATTGAGGACACCTCACAATACGCGCTGGTTCCAGTAACACTTCGTTCTGCATCTAAGCCATAAACTGGAATCACTATCGACACAGTGACAGTCGCTACATGGCAGTTACCTCATGGACTTAATCCAAATATTTTCATGTGTTATTCTATTGAACTAATAAGTACTTAGCAGTGTACACGATGAAATTTGTATAAGTCGAGATAAATTAAAATACTAAACGATATTTTTTTCCATATTACCTACTTAAAAGTGTAAAATTATTTTTTTAAATAATTCTGTTTTTGCACAGAAATTCCAATGCCTTCGACATCACCGAAAGCGACTGAAATGAAAAGTAATGCCCACAAAGAAAGTGAGTATACAATATATTTATTTAATTTTATACATTTTATATGTTATTTATTTAAATTTTAACAGTTATAGAGGACGTGTTCTAGACCTTCACAGCTTATCACGCGTATAGCAGGGTAGGCAGAGAGAGCGTGAAGGTATTTTATTTTTATTTATTGAATTCTAATCTTTATAATATAATCTATAGCTACATAATGGCGTATGTAGCTTTAGATTATTATAATAATAACAATACTTTATTGCACTAAAAACAATAAAGCAACAATATTTACAAAATAACAATAAAAAGTGCAATGGCGGCCTTATCACTATAGGCGATTTCTTACAGACAACCATTTGAAAGGTTTTATTACAGAAAAGATAGCAGAAAGGTGCAAAAGTAATAATCGTTTTATTTTATCTTATAAATATTAATAAAATTTAACTTCGATGGGTAAAGATTGGCGTCTTTAATAAAAGAAATATAAAAAAAAAACATAAAATAACAAGAATATTCGTAATTACAATATTGTAAATATTTCATCTACAAGTCCAATATATTATTTCTTGTAAATACATTTTTTCTTTTTTATTTTAATTATTTTTATATGAAAAATATATAATGATAGTGCCTGACTGTACCTGTACCTTAACAGAAATTACTAAAAATGAACGGTGGAGTGATTTAGCAGTTAATTCTCTCTGCCCATCTTCTTGATATTATGAAAAAAACATAATATAATATTTAGAAACAATAACATTTTAAAAAATATTGAGGTTGTCGGGGCCCAGCGACACAGCGTCAGATTGTAAACGTGATGGTCATAGGTTCGATTTCCACTTGTACGAAATAAATTATTTTAATTTCCTTGCTATATTTAGCAATTCGCGGCGTTGAATTGCGCCACTCGACACGTATTGTCTCGCAAACTGAACGGAAGGCGAGGAACTGAGGAACGTCGTTTCTTCTCCTCTTATATATGGGATACACTTATATTTTTGTACTACACTCATGCATACGTATACTACATACTCGTATCTATAATTGTGTCTCTGACAGATGAATAATTAATTATAATTTTTTTATCCTCGCACATGGTTCTTGACGGGGCGCCATATATAGCTCTTTTTTTTTATTAGACGAACTCATTGCTTTTTAAGTGACTTCTATTATTAAAATTCACTCTGACATGACATTTAAAAATATATATTGCAGAAAAAAAACGACCTCGTTAATTTAACTAATTAAAATATAGGAACTGATAATATTTTAAATTCAAACATTTTCACATATTGATACCACTATTGTGATCTACATATTATAAATATATAATGTGGTTGGTGTTTAGAAATTCAAAATTAAATTATATTTTAGTAGAACTTTACTGGGTATCCACTTAGGCGACTGTACCTCTTAGTCCTAATTATTTATGTATGACTTGGCGAGAACATAACGCTGGGTTACAGTAATATTACTATGTCATATTTATATTTAACAAGTGATAAATATATTAAGCCCGTCGGTTGTGGGTTTCGATTCCCACTCGGAGAATGATATAATTAATGTTTTCAATTCCTCGCTCTAGAAACAATTTACAGCGCGGCGTTAAGTACTGCCTACCCTACTGTGTGCGGGATAAAGCGTCAAGCTGATTTCATTTTAAATAGTCCTATCATTTACTTTGGTGCAAATAAATCTTTATTGGAATATCAATATTCTCTATACAATGTTCCACAACGTTCAAAGATGAACTTCTCTGATTCGCCGATAGATGCTAAACCAGGCCGCGCTTACACTGCAACGCACACACACTTGAGAAGAGCTGCCTCTAATTGCAGCGTCTTGTGGCCTTACATAAACATATAAAACTATTTGTATTAACTTAATTGTAAGAGACTCCGTTTTCCCTTTTTCGACGAACTTAGCATATTGCAGACAGCTTTTTTGGAATTTAACCCAATGTTGTTACTACAGCACGGAAATTAATATGAATATATAAGGTCAGATGATATCGCACTACACCAACCGACCTTAATAAACAATGCCATTTCATTCTCATTGAAATGAAAACGACGCTAATCGCAGCGGCACTCGATGCCTCCAAACTTCGGCGGAATGTGGAGCATGGAGTGTTTTAACACTAGGTTCCTGTGCCTACCCTGCTGTGTGCGGGATACAGCGTAAAGCTGATTATTTGAAATTTTTTTGGAATTTAGTATCTACATACAGACTAAATATAAACTAAATGTGATGTAGCTACGGAACGGAAAACAATACCGTATCGCTAAATTGTAATACGGTAACTACTACGTTAGGCTTAATTTGCACTATTACTTGGTAATTATTCCTCTAAATGCTAACAATAACACGATAGAAATTGAATAAAACCGCGTAATAACCAAAATATTTTTACAAAATATTTTTACAAAATTGTATTTTATAATCACGTCGGTTTACCGAGCGACACCGCGCGCCGCCCTCGTGGTAACATGAACTTGTGTGTGTGTCACATTACTCATTCTGAGTGTCCAAGATAAGAGTCCAAGATAAGATCTCTAACGGAGTACAAGGAAAAATGTAACCAACAAGGGAACCTGATCAACCTGTCGCGTTTCCAGTCGCGCACTCGTGCTCCTGCGCCACAGCTGGTTTCATTTTTGTACCTTAAATACGAATGAACTATAAATATACTTTTTCTGTGGTATGCCGATAAACTTCTAATGTAATATTTATATGAGTGGAAGTTCCCACTGTTTGTTAATTTTCGTAATTTTATGCCAACAGAAAGTACCCCGTAGTCTTTTATTACGCGGCGAATTTCATACAATATACGGTAAAACCGAAACAGGAGCTATTAATAAAAAATGATTACAGCAATATTTTCTGATAATAATTGTATATATGCTAATTTATTTTATTCAGGAAAGATCGATTTCAAAAACATAATATCGATTTTATAATCGATTTTGCTAACATCCTATTACGCAACCTTGTGTTCACAGCGACGCTCGTTCGTGCGGAACGTAACCGCGAACGTACAACTGAGAGAGCTTATAACGTTTTCCTCAAAATATCAAATTATAATTTACTATTAATTTATTATAACAATCTTAGATGCCTGTTAATCATATTTTGGTCTAAAAAAGATTGATATTTTTTCCTATTACACCAACTGCCCGGTCGTTCGCAGCGACGCTACGCGCAAACGTAACGCGCGCAACCGAGCGGCCGAGCGTGGTGCGCGCGCAGCTGGACCGCGCGCCCGACCGCGCGCACGTGTACCGGGCGCCGCACCCGCACCACGCCTCAGGTACGCTACTAATTCATCACTTTTACTTTTTTTTTTACAATTTATGTATGTATATACATTATATTTGTATATATTTGGATAACTTATTAAATCTGACAGTACGCACACTGTTGTGTTAGACCTGTAGAAAATTGTGTATTGTATTCGTAAAGCACATAGAACTTAATTATACATATAATTATAATTGGTTTTTTTATTAACAATCAGTAAGAAATGCTATTTTTAAACTCGTTTGAAAGTAAAAGTATTTTATTAGTAATGTAGAATATCAAATATACAGAGAATATTACTTATCTGTAGGTATGCACATTGTACATATATGACTTCACAGAGTCAGACAACGCACTTATATGGTTGAAATGTAGACACTTAAATAAAATAATGTTGGAGCACTTGCAATAAAAAAAGTATTTTTTATGTCTATTACTATTTGCTTGAAAGAGTGAAATATCTGCACAAGAAATAAAATACCTTCATGTCACCTACTTTCAGTCCCATGTAAGTGACATGTTCATATCATGCAGTGCAGTTGCATCATTAGAATTCCAAATTCCCAATTTCCTAGGCTGAATAAATACAAAGCACTACACATTGTGCTTAACCAAACCTGCAAGTCGAAAACTGTAATAATACCAAAACTATTACAGTCAAAAACTATCCATCTTTACAAATTTCAATAAAACAGGAGACCAATGCAAATACAATACAAATACAAAAGAAAACAAATAATAAAAGGTTAAAAAGAAGTATAACATGCAACTTTAAACAAACGTACGGGTAATACAGCCGCGTTGCCAATTACCAAAGGTAGAGGGAACAACCTCTACATTCTCAATCCCATAGCCGAAGCCAAACCTCGATCCGTAAGGGCTTTACCGCTTTGTATTCTTTGTAACAATATACTGCATTATTAACAGCATCTTCCCCTTGCCGCGTAAAAAATGAACGCGTTGAAAAGTCCAACACCTCAACGCTACTAGATAGGTCGACCGGAATAATATGATTGTACGAAATGCCTTATAAGGATTTGCATTCATTAAAAAATGTATACAATTAACCATTGTTTATTTTCATTATGTGTTATTATCATTATTGATAATATTTGTTCCAAATATATTTAATGCCCCAGCTAGCATTTATGCTTTTTATTTTTAAATGAACATAATATTTTTGTAAAAAAACAGTTGTTTTTTTTATGATTATTTATGTATATATACAAGCAAATATAATATAGAAAAGAAACATCCCAACTTCTAATAAGGAGTTTAAGATGCAATATCTTCCTTTTGGAAATATACGATTGGCGTCTGTGAAACATGAAACAAAACAGGTTCAGGTGAGAGAAGTTCCATTTGATCTAGGCATGCGGTGAGCCTGGGTCGCACTCCTACCGCCAAATACAGATTAAACATTCAACGAGTTCGCATACACACTTAACCCTCATAAATATTCAGTCGAGACCGCGTACAATCAATTCTTTCAGTTCCCAAGCTTGAGGAAAAAATGTTTGAACAGCCAAATAATATGATATCAAATAGAGAAACGTCTTTGAATAAAATATAAGGGAGCTCCATTGTTGAAATTAACTATACCCGTAGTAGTATTATGTAGATTGTATGGAACTACTTTTTTGTTATAACGAAATAAAACGATTAGTGGAATCATTTATACTACCTTTAAATTAAATAAACTAACAAAGTTGAATATATTTTCCAGAATAAATAATATTATCTCAACCAACTCAGAAAGTATTCTTAAAAATATAACTTTATCTAGTTAAAACATAACATTTCTCTTTTAGTAAATATCTAAATTCGAAGATGCGGTCCTTTCTTGGTTTTCCGCACGCTTAAATGCACAAAGCGTTACTTTTGTATTTTATTTCATGTTTCGTTGCTCAGACTCATTTACCTTTCTTACTTTTTGTTTCCCGTTGGCTTTCCCGTTTTGACTTTTATTTTGTTTTCATTTTTACACCTTTTTAGGAATTGTTCAGTTATTTTAAGTTATGCCTCAATTATTGAAATAATATATTTAACGTTGACAATCGTATATTTTATATTAGCATTATGAGCCGTATATTGTATTGTAATCGAATATACACCCATATAATGACCCCAGAGCCAAACCAATTCAGACCTTCGTTATTTTATAAATTGCATCTTATTTACCTGATAACTGCCAAAATATCCACCACCGAAGATCCATATTTCCTAATAGTACTTACCGGTGTTTGGCGAAAGCGCACAGAAACTTTCATATTTTATAAAATAACGAAGGTCTGATTACTATTTGCTCTTTATATAAAGACTAGCGGACGCGCGCAGCTTCGCTTGCTAGCTAACTTAGGGGTGAATTCTAATAACCATGAAACATGTGTTCAATGAAATATTTTTAAGAGTCTAAATTTCAAATTTTATAAAAATCGGTGGCGATTTAAAAAAAATTCCATACAAACTTTGAACCCTTATTTCACCCCTTTAGGGTTAAAATTTTTTAAAATCCCTTCTTAGTGGATGTCCAGATTACGAAAGTAAACATCTGACCAAATTTCACGTTTCTACGCACAGCGGTTACGGCTGTGCGTGCGTCTTACCTCAGTCAGTGAGGACAAGTCCTTTTATATATATAGATTTGATTTTAAAAAAATGTGTTGTTATACAAAAGGGAGAACTGAAACTCGAAGTACATATAACACATTTTTTTAAAAAATCAGAAGCTGCATTGAAATAAAATAAATTAATAGTGAGATAAGTATTTCAAAATGTTTTCTTTTGTTTCAGGCACAAGATCTCTCCAATGCTGGCGTCAATCATTCCTGGCTATAGTAGTGTTAGTTCACATAGATTTCTTATCGGACCTGTTCATTTGTTTCTGAACGTCTAACAAATTGTAATAATGATTTGCAGTTAAATGTTCAAAATTTACAGGTTATTTAAATAATAACATATCATAAAAATATGTAACAACACCATATCCATCGTTAAAAATGAGAGTGAGAATTTTATATTTTAAAGCCCTGGTCAAAGTAAAATACGATAGCTTGTAAGTCTCAACTTGAACTTCCACGTTTTCTTCCTTATTGTTAATGTTTTGGATTCATTATTTTGTATGATTACTCTTTACAAGTTTTCAATGTATGTTATGTTTATTTATTGTTGCATAAGTTTTTTAATCTTAAACATGAAAAATCTAGTGAATATATCACTAATGTTACGACGACTATCTCTGATGTGCAACGGAACCCAATGCCGCACAGTATCGATAAAAATCGAGGAAACTGAGTTACTTATAAATGACCTCTAGTCAAAAGCTATAAATATATATTTGCCATTATGTTTGTATTAAAATTAATTTCATAGTTTTAAGCTCCATATTATTAACGATTCGGGCCCCGAATTTACATTTTACAGCCGATGTACCTACTGTATGATGTTTCAGAGGGTAGAGTAGATGAACTTATATTGTACTATTGTGTCGCCACGCTTCGCATAATATTGTCGTTCTGAAGTGCCAAAACTTTTCACTGTCAATTTATTAATTTACTTGAGGATTATTCGTTTTGATCACTTCACCCAATCGAATTAAAATCATTTTGAATTTAAAATATTCATAATGTTTAGTGAAATTGTTTGATTTAGTTAAATTGTTATCGTCGTTTGGACGAGTGTTCGAACACACAGTGAGGTGGACTTGTTAATTCTTTCACCGTAAATTTGAAGTTAAATATGAGTGGCAGGTCTGAATGTGGTAAGATAAAGTTTAATGTACAATTCCATTTAAAAATGAAGGCCTATTTGATATTATAACGGATATCATAACTACAACATATCAAAAAATTGATTATAAAACTAACCGCTGAGGAGAACAAAATCTGAAAACAGAAGGATTTAAAATTAATATTTTATTTATATTTATTATTTAATTTAAATTAAATATTTAATGTCTTAATTTTCTCGCTCTGGTAACGTAATGCCTGCAAAATTCAGCTGAAAGTGGAGAACGGAAGTGTTTTATTGGGAACGGAGTAACGGAGTAACTCAACACTAGTTTCCCAGGTTCCCCTGCCTACCCTGCTATTTGCGGGATACAGCATCAAGAAAGAACAAAGTAATAAATCATTCCACCCTAACCCACAGTCAACTTGCCACTCTGTACATACAATTAGGAAGCTAGAGACAGCACTTGTAGTAAATGATAACCCAGCTTGCCCTTCACGCTTCTATGTAAATATATATCTAAACAATTATTGCACATAACATTACTTACATTCTAACAAAAAATGTTTATTATGGAAATTGTTAGCCTAAATAGATTATATATCTACGAATGAATGTATAAAATATATCTTTTATTATGAATAAGAGATACGGTTAGAATAAATTTACCTTTACAAAACCTTTATTGTACAGATCATTGTGCGATTTTGATGATGTAAATAAATATGAAAATAAATTAGTATAAAATTATTTTGTTGTTTTATTTATAAAATTCTTTTGAATGTTCTTTCTTAGATTCGATTATACCAAAAACATTACATAAATTTAGTACAATGTACAATTTCCTATGTGAGTGTCTTGTCACTAGATATGCTCCGCCAATCCTCCTTTAACGTCCGATTACGAGACTTAAAAATATGTAAAACGAGAGTGTTATATATAAAGTACCTCTTTCTGTCTACACTTATATAATTTAATAAAAGTTATATTATACTAGAACAATATTTTTTAGTAATATACACGTAAAATTTTATCACTAGCCCTTTATGTTATGGCTGGTGACTAAGACCAGAGGTCTTGAATTTGAATTTGAATATGACTCCTCTCCCGTAGGTATTAAATACAATTATGAGTTGACAATAATATATTGAATTAAATGTCACGGCTGCGTTTAGTTGTATTTCTCAATCTCATTCATTTGATTGGAGTGTATCGACACTCGTTTTCTTCTCTACCCTGCAGTGTGAATTGAAAATTGAAAATTTCCTGTTCTGCTAAAATAAATAGCACATTGGGTTTCGCCTTTTAATCAGTTGTCTTGAATTTTTGAGGAAAATGAAAAACACACAAATAGAAGTACTCTACAATAAACTATATACATATATAGAACAACTATATATATAATTTTAAAAATGACATACAACCCAAACATACACCATAGAAACAATATAGACACAAAGAAAAGCAACGCGTACAACGTATACGAGCGTATATTTAAAAATATTGCCAAAACCGAACATATGAAAAAAAGGAAACACTGTTCGCTGTATATCGAAACAAGTCCGACCAAACGAAATGCTAGAACAAATAAAATTCCCGTTAAAAGTCTAAGTAAACATTTGAAATAGTGGTGGAAATGTTTTTATCAGAGCTCGGTGTAAGCCTCCATAAATAATTATAAAGCTTCCAGTTTCGCGGCCATTTAAAGGCTATTTATTCTTTCACTTTTATCGGATATTCTTTTGAGAAAATTCGTTAGCGCCGTACTGGAACTGAATTTCGATTAGAAAAAGACAAAGGAGCCTGCGAAGGAAATCAATTAAAGCCCATTGATTCAGGAGAACCGATAACGTCTGTCAGTGAGTGAAAATGGCCACTTGATAAAAGCTTGCCCTATCGAAGATCTATTTTTAATTATTTCAAACGACGCGACGCGACAGTGTCCGCTTTCTTTCAATATTGAGCTACTTCATATTTTTCTTGTCGTATTTGATATATTACTTTTCTTCAACGATGGCTAGCCAATAATTTAGTATGGTAGAACTCTTTGGCTCTATCTGAATTTTTTCCCGAATAACGAATATGCTTTAGTAAGTTACACTAGCTAAA
Organism: Heliconius melpomene rosina; assembly: GCF_056956725.1. Taxonomy (NCBI): domain Eukaryota; kingdom Metazoa; phylum Arthropoda; class Insecta; order Lepidoptera; family Nymphalidae; genus Heliconius; species Heliconius melpomene. The sequence continues at coordinate 308,122 of NC_140401.1, read as the reverse complement.
ATAATTGCACAATAAACACACACGTCAGCACACACTCACAAACACAAATGTACATATACACATATATATAAGTTTGGGATGCATGTTGTACTTTATTAATTAAAATATGAATATGAATCTGAACTAAAATTGGAAATAGGACAGTATATAATACACAACATGCAGGTGCAGATAAAATAATAATGTCCACAAAACTAATTGCAGAATGCTTTGTTTAACAATCACTATCACTGATGAGTGGTATAGATCAGCCTGGCCGATGAGAATCTTCCCCATGCATAGATAAGACGAATCAGATATCAATGTAAAATGACGATATCAACCCTTTGAATGTATGAATTCGAAACGTTTGCATATTGTTTAATTATTATCACCATATTTGTATCGAGTGTATTGGAAGTTCAAATTGGATGACTATTGTTCTCTCCTAGCTTGTGTTGGCGAACTTGGATAAATTTGATTTTGATATAGAATTTATATTTGTTTTAAATATTTATAAAAGTTATAATTCGTAAAAATAAATCAGAAATAAATTCAGCATAATTGGATAAATCTTAATCAAAATCCATAACCTTTTAAATATTGCCAGTTCCACCAGAGCTTGGCGCGTTACCAACTTTTATGTCAGTATGTTTGTGTGGAGCTGAGTATCTCAAATATTTATATTATAAAAGCCTAACGCGAACCGAGAGGAGACGATCCCCATTTTATCTTCACCTAATTCTTGATTCAAATTAAATTTCCTCCCATTAGGTAAACTAATATTTGACACTTCGGAAATTGTAACCTCGATAACAAGTTGGAATTAATGCTCAACTCAATTTACTTTTCCCAATAAAGAAATTTTGTAATGAATTTCTTGAGAGGTCCCCCAATTGTTTGTTTTGTCGTATCGTGGCTGCGTTGTTAACCAATTTTAGAATTCTTCTGTCTTTCAGATGTTGACTGTTCCTTTTTGTTTGGTTTTCTTAGTTTACTTGATAATATGAATGTTTTTACTATAGATAAAATTTCATAGAAAAAAAAAGATATTTTTTACCCTACTTTTGCATATTGGTTCAACTTCCGCTACGTTAATTTTTTTGTACGTTTTCCAAAAAAATAGTATTCTTAATAATTATCGTCGTTTTGTGTAAGAACAGGATTAATCTGTGCAAAATAATGATTATTTATAACTTTCTTTTTTTTTCGACCAATTACAAAATGATGCTGTTGATTTTTTTTATTTACATATTTTTTTATATCATTTATATTGTGCTCAAACTTTTTTTAAAAACAATATTTTTTTATTGATCTATTGTAGCTAGTGTACTTATTGGCGTACCTATTAAATCAGGTACGCCAATAAGATATTCATAATCAAACCCAGGTTGACGTATAGATAAAAATAGTCATCTAACATAATGTATCCTGGAAAACAAAAACAACGCATAAAACTGTCAGCCAGTGCCATAAACAATATTATGCGGAAAGCTAACGCAATTTCACACGCGGGTATTATAAACTCGCACATATTTGATATTTCGTATTGTTGTAACTCACGTCATGGCGGCGCGGTGGGACAGTGTTGTCAGTATATTCAAATCTATATAATTGTGGTTATGGGTTCGATATCCAATCCGGAAAATATTTTTATTTCTTTGGTGTGATACAAAAAATAGCGTCGGTGGGTGCCACTAATGAAATCGCAATTTCTCAATTGTTTTAATAATTAGTTTCGTCACTTTTGTAATTATGAAAATACATATGTAAGCATAAATAACCCTTTAATAATAATATAAGTAAAGTAAAAAAATAATTAAGATTATGTAAGAAATAAAACTCGGTTTCGCACTCAAGATTAGGACTAAACCTTAGTTTTAGAGTGAATATTTAAAATTGTACAATGCTGTAAAATAGAAAATAGCACTATAAAGAAAATATGTCGATAAAAAATAGCAGTAAAAGATCTTAAATAAATATAAAACATTAAATTCTTCCTAGTTCTTATTTACTTTGGTAGCTGTAGTATATAAGAAAGTTGCGTGAAACTACAAATTAAATATGTAATTTACCACAAAGATACTAACATAGGCTTTTAAGAGCTATAAGTCGTCCAGTTCCGCAGTAAATTTGGCACAGACATCGGAAGCGAAACCGCATCTCCAGTACAAGTTTAATTGACAGGAGCTGCCGCAGTCCTCCTCTGTGAATAGTTCAGGCTGCAGCTTGCTACTAAATGTTTTATTGTTATGTCGAACGCTAATTAATTATAGATGGAGTGCTGGAATCCAGACGTATGAGAACGAATAAGTCTTAATTTCCAGAGTAAAAGTTCCAATTAGTAAATATTGATTAATATTTACTGTCATACACTATTCACTTCTGTTCTTTAGCCTCACATTACGCTTCGCCTCCTTACCAGAGCAAGGAAAAGTAAAATATAATGAATATTGTAATGCTATTGTGGATATTTTTCCAGTCTGACCTATATAATAATAGCTTCACGTATAGCAGCAACAGTACCACATATAGCAGGGTTAGCGGATGGTGTCTAGAGTCAAACACTCACCTATATTCCGCCCAATTTTTAAGATAATGCGTGTTGAGTGCAGAAAATAAGAATAATCATCCTATAAGGTAAAATAATAATAAGTAATAAATCTACACTACACTAACATTTTACGGCTAAGTTTAATTTTATAAATTAGGCATCCTTTTAAGTAATTTACATGTAATGTAATGTTAAACTTCAAGAATTTTCAAATGCATGATGGTAAAGTGCCTTTACTCTTTATCTCATCATCGATTTTCAAACTTGATATGCCTCGAGCTGGGTTTTAAATTGAGGCACTATTTTATTTTAAAAAGCTTCCTGATGTCGTCGAATAGATTGAATATATCACCAGTATCTAGTTTAAACTAAAACAAAAATTTCAATCGGAGGAAATAATTATTATTTATTGATATTTTCATTTATTTGCTCTGCCAAGATACCAAGGCAGAAGCGCGGCGTTGAGTTTCGCCCCTGAGAGGTAAGGCCTTGTAAACTCTGCGGAGTGTCTTAACACTAGGTTCCTCCTGCCTACCCTGCTATATGCCGGATACAGCGGAAGCTGAAAAAATACACACAAGAAAATTTTATACAAAGCATCTATAAGCTGTTGAATTTTTACAAAGAACAATTTAGAGAGATCAAGTATGGTCAGTAAAGAAAATTCATAATATGACCGTCCATTCCACACAAATTGGAAAGCATCGATGCGAGCGAATATATAAAAATCTACTTTACCTTCTTTATTTTATAGTTGAATTTACATTGAAAAACTATTTACAAAACTTTTTTAATAATATTACTTAAATTTAGACCTTAAGCATTTTATATTTTGGATTCAAACTTCTATGTTTTTAGTTTGTTAGCATTCATCGGCGTTCTCTAGAGGCGGATGGTCGGAGCCCGTCGACACTTGTAAAATTTCACGCGCAGTTACCCTATATCTGAGATATAATATGAGATAAGGAAGGCCATCGGGTTTCAAGTGTCATATTTTTAGAGCACATTCGTCACGCCTTCACACAGCGAGTGAGAGGTGTCGAGGTACCCTGCCCGGTAAGCTTTCTGATCACGTGGGAGGTGATCTTTCATATAAGTACATAACTAAAATCGAATATTTTGAAGTCGTCATGGTCGAGTAGACAACATGTGACTGTAAGTGGCGGTTGCGTGTGGGATTTCCATTTTGATAAATAAATTAGTGTTTATTAGTGGAAATTGCGGAACGAAGTGTCTTAATATTAGGTTCCGTCTGCGTATCCTAATATGTGGGATACGTAGGCTATGCTACATCGAGGTAAAAAAATATTTTATTTCCTCGACCTAGTGACGACAAGGCGCGGCTTAACGCAACGTTTTATCTACGAAAGAAATAATCGTTATTCCTCCCATTGGGAGTCGAACTCACAACCGTCCCATTAACAAACAGATACACTCCCACTGCGCTACGTTGTATAATGTACCATTTACTGACGTTTAAATATAACAGAATAACGAAAATATTTAAAGAGCGCTGAAACTTAAAGAACAGCAAATATTCATAATTATTAAATTAAGCATTTTAATTTCAGCTCTCACGCTTGAGCTTGTATGAGATGTACTTACTGTGGAAATAAATAAATGTAAAAAAAATTTTTTGTGTTTCACGTAACTAAAGATGAAAGGACTGAAACAATTGAAAAATGTTTCACGCAGATAGTAGACAGAGAGATCTAGTGTATTAACATTCCGTTCTCCGTTTTAAACCCGATTTCGAGTCATTATGTGTTGACTAACGGAACCTAACGTTGCGTTTTGACTTACCATTATTATTTATAATGATTAAAATAAATTTATTTTAATCTTTTTTACCAGATCGAGGCAATGAAAATAATTCTGAAGTGGGAATCAAACCCACAGCGGTTACGTTTACAGACAGGCGCTGCGCCGCTAATGTTATTTTATAAACGGTTGTTATTTGTTCCCCTTCCTTCGCGTCACTACGAATTATCGGATTGTCGTGATTTGGACAACAGCGTGGAAAATGTAAATGAGTTAGGGTCCTTTGTTATTTTCTTATCATTTTCATAATATAAATAGTATGATGAATATTTTTGACGACAGTATCGCTTAAATGGTGAGTTCACAGTGTTAGTGAGTTCGTTCTTCATAATAAGATTAACTGTTTCTGTTTAGACAGAATGCGTTGAATTCCACCACCCAATCAAAAAAAAAGTTTGTTTCTTCAAAATATTATGTTTTTCTTATTTATACTTTATCCTGTGTGTGTTCCTACACATGGAACGATCAGTCAAATCCATCCGTGTGACGTTCATTTTTATTACTTCTTATCTAATTAGCAAAACTCCAAATAAAGAAACAATACGAAAAAAGTATTTAAAATCAACTCAACTTAAATAATGCCCGAAACTAAAAAAAAACAAATAACATTAGGTACTCGATCCACTCACACGGATCTACGAACAAAATCAAGTAAAAGCCTTGTTTGTTTTACAATGGCAGGTACAGGAGGGATACCGCAAGAGTTACCGGCTGTAAACTTTCGCAATAAACATGGTGGTACATAAATTCCTTATGTCTATACATATTTTAATAAAAAACCTCGTGACCCTAACCTAATATTAAATTATGCATAGACTTGGGGGAGCTTCAAACAAAAACTAATATGAATCATAATATATTGCATTATTTATAAAAAAATGTATTTTTATTTTGGATTTTTTATTGACGTCTACCATGGCACTGTTGAGTAGGGTCTGTAAACATGACGAGTGTCGGTTTGATTTCCACTCGGGTAAACGACTATATCTCAATGCGTAAATTCCTCTGCCTGCCTCCTTGTTACGCAGGGATATACAGGGTGGAATTGACAGCACCACTTTAAATGAAACCACAGTTTTAACGACTCTATAAAAGCCTAAAATAATTCAGAAAAAAATTAATTCTCAAAAATGAAAAAGTTATTTTTTGAAACAAAATAAATAATATAATAATCGTTTTAAAATAAAAGGTCATTTGTTAAGAATATCATAAGCATGCACACACTTACCTGTCGGCGCGGCGACGTCGCACACGCTTCATTCAAGAAATCGAGACGCAGCAACTAGCGTAGGTATGTAGGCGACGCGGCGGCGAGCTGATGTTAAATCAACGCAACACTTAGGAATACACTTTACACACACTTTTATTGAACTATTTCTATTAGGTTTTCAAATTTTCGAAGTGTCCCCTTGCTTATCTATACTAATATAATAAAGCGGAAGAGTTTGTTTGTTTGTTTGTTAGAACGCTAAGATCTCTGGATCTACTGGTTCGATTTACTATGTTTTTGTTTTGTATGAAAGCTGCATTCTTCAGAAGTGCTATAGGCTATATAACATTACATTACACATATGTACTAATAAATTAAAATACTTTCTAATTTGACATGCAATTTATTCTGCCATGTTAATAACAACCGTCGTTGCTAAGCAACGGTTTGCAGTTTCTTTGTTGTTTTAAGAAAGCGTCACCCAAAATGAACTTATATTTTGATATTCATCCTTATAAAAATAAAAATATTATATAATATTTAATAAATATTCTTATAGTTCAAGCAGGCGTAGCCGCGTCCGGGTCCACTAGTTAATACATAAATTGCAACTACGTAGCAAATTATGTCTTACTTTACTCAGTAGATCCCCCTGCGCGGCTAAGTTTTTAATTTTATCAAAACCACTCATAATTCTTTGCCGGAGCTCGTCTTCTGTATGGACTTCTGACGCATAAACTTCATTTTTTACTTGCAACCACAAAAAAATCAAGCGGCGTGAGGTCCGGAGAACAGGCAGGCCACCGCCGAGGTCCATACCTTCCGATCCATTGTTCTCCAAATATACTCGCGAGCGTGTTTCTAGCAAGCATTCCAGAGTGTGCAGGTGCTCCATCTAACTGAAACCACATCTTACGATATACGTCTAGGTAGATCTGGTCGACATATTCTGTTACGGGACCGCGTATGAGTTCTAAATATTTCTGAGTATTTAAGTTGCCGTCAATAAAAACTGGCCCTATTATTGCATTTCTGTGAATTCCAGCCCATACATTGACAGCTCGACTTAGATGTAAATTTTGTTCACTCCAATATCTAAAATTTTGCGGGTTCCAAATGCCATTGCCGTAAAGTGGCTAACTTGGAATTGATTGGCTGTTCTGCGTAAACTGGTCGTAGGATTTCTGGATACTCGATATAATTTAAAATTTCCTGTAATATTGGTAATTCTTGTGACGAAACACGCTCTTGGTGTGGCACTAATGGATGGTTTTCTCGGCCCCTTTGTACAGCTTTTACATTTGTACGATAATCTGATGGACATCTATGACTATCACCATACCTTTCTCGGTTTGTTTGTACTGCGAGAGCTCCATTTTGTCCACATTCTCCATAAATTAAAATCATATCCATATACTCCGTAGCAGTAAAATGAGAATACGCCATTTCAAAATAAAAAACACTAAAAGTTTTAAAAAAAGAATTGTCCCAATTCGTAAAGTAAATATCACAAAAACAGAAATAATAATAATACAATTAGTAATAAAAACACGATATACACAAGAAAAAAACGAAATAATTTAACAAAGACAAGCCGACAGTCACGTATAGGCACTTTAGCTTAGGGAAGCCCTGATGATCATCGGTGTTAACAGTTCAAATAAGGATGTTACATTAAATAAAACATAACATCGATGTCAGCAGGGAAACATAATCGATATTTAGTCGCCTACACAAGCTTTCAATGTTATTATTTTATAATAATAATAATAATAAATTTATTTATTTAAGACATTAGTCCACTTGTTAGTAACAATTAAAACTTACCCTATGTTAATACAAACACAAACACACACATATACAAACAAAAACTGGCCTCCGTTGAGACTCCTACACTATTGACTGTAGCTGGTAGCAGGAGCATGAAGATTAGCCCAGCGACTAAGCAATGGGGAGTCCCATCGGTCAGCCAACGTGCTCAGGATGGTGTTCGATGCTCCGCGCACTCGCGCCCACAGCGAAGCGCACCGCTTTCTAATAATCGCGGGGAAACAATCGGTACGCGACTCGGCAAACATCAACGACGCGCTACAAAAGCGCGGCAGATCGAACAACATCCTGAAAGCATTATTATATTGAACGCGTAGTGCGCCGTATGTCCGCTGCGTAAAGTTGACCCACGGACTGCACGTGTAGAACGTTTGACAGTAGGCTTTGAAAAGCGTCAGTTTGACCTGTTGGCTACAACGCGCAAATCTGTGAATCAACATGTTACAGCGGACAGACAGCGCCCTACGCTCTCTTTCTATATCCACCGTGTCTGACAAAGTCTCAGTGACCCAGTGACCTAGATATTTAAATCGGTCAACTCTTTTTAACTGAGTGCCCCCCAGATCAACACTAGTTACTGTCCGTTGACTCCTCAGGACCTTCGCCTGAAAAACCATGAACTCACTTTTAGATGCATTATATCTAAGCCCATGGGCCACCGCGTACTCTTCACACATGTGAAGCAACTTATTCAAAGCACCGATCGACGGGCTCAGCAGCACCATATCGTCTGCATAGCTGATGTTGTTGATGCACGTCCCTCCTACATGACATCCTATGTAGGTGCTGCTGAGCCCCTCGATCAGCTTGTTAACATAAAAGTTAAAAAGCATGGGTGAGGACAATCCCCCCTGCCTCACTCCACATTCCAAACTGTAATCATTCGACTGCTTTCCAGCCCATTTGACACAATTCCTCTGGTTGTCATACCAATATTTAAATATTGATATAACATCGAGAGGCAGATCGGTTTCACACTGTAGCTTATTCCACAATAAATTGTAAGAAACTAAATCGAATGCCTTCGACAAGTCCAAAAGGCAAGCATACACCGGAGTTTTTCGAGCTGTGTAGTACTGCACAGTCTGCTTGAGACAGAAAATGGCACTCTCTGTAGACAGACCAGGCTTAAAACCAAACTGTAAGTCATGGAGTTTGATACTGTCGGCCAATCTTCTGTCAAGCAAACCGTCCAGCACCTTAGCTATAATCGTAGCCAAGGATATAGGTCTATAATTGGATAAGTCGGAGGCATCCCCCGTTCTATTCTTTACAACAGGTACAACAAGAGTGTACATTAACTTATCCGGTAAATAACAATGACTCATACATAAGTTAAAGAACATTGTAAGAACTCACGGCAAGTGCAATCCTGCGTACTTCAGATGCTCGACACTGAGATCGTCGTGCCCGGGGGACTTACCCCTAACCATTTCTTTAATAACTGAGGCAACCTCACACTCCGAAAACCCTACAGTGAAGTCCCCGTCACGACATCCAGCATCGAACACCTGCGACTGCGGAAGGAGAGGAGACACTACTTTAAAGTGTTTACGGAAAGCATTCGCTATATCAGTCGGATTAAATTTACCATCTACACTCACGGGAAGGCTCGATTTTGGATTCAGTTTATTAGTGTTATTCCAAAATTTATTAAAATCTTTATTAGCATAATTTTGGGCAATAATATCCAATTTTATTTGTTTTTCATTATTTTGACAATATTTTATTTTACTTTTAAATAATTTTCTCGACTCGTGCATTTTATCGTAAATGAATATGGGACATTTAATGTGTTTTAACGCCTAAATTTTATTTTTATTTTAATTAAAATGTCGTGTGATATTTTAGTTGTTAGGGTTCCGTACCTTTAGGAACCCTTATTAGATCACTTTGTTGCCCATTCGTCGGTCTGTCAAGAGTTATATTTCAATGTTTACTTAAAAAGAGGTATGGCCGGTTACAAAAACGCATATTTCATCACTATAAAATGGATCAAAACTAATAAGATACTTTTGGTTAACCTAAAATTATGAATTTTGACAGCTAGCATCTACAGGTAATACTTGTTTAGGAAAAAAATTTAAAACTATACATTTGTAGTTAAACCCTAAAAAATAATAGACTTAAAAGGGGGGCAAGATTTGGTATTAAAGCCGCTAGTTCAAGTGAGGCTCCGGCTAAGCTAAGCTTGAATTTCAGAATAAGTTCGATACCTCCAATCTTTGTATGTAACCCAACTTTAGTTTCAAAGCAAAACAGGTAGACACGCAAAAAGTATCGATACTTTGTGGTATCGAGTACATTGCCTATAATTTTGTATTCGATACTTGTACTAATCAAGTACTTTTTAATAGGTATCTTATCGATTAAATTACCCAACTAACTTGGCCTTTCGGCTCATATTTATGATAGCAACATCTCACAGACACGCAATCTTCCTTTGGAGTCCTCTGTATGCGAGGATCGTAAATCGTAATTAGAGAATATTTGTAACATTCTAAATTATTCTATAATTACTATTTGATAATAATCATAATAATAGTAATGAGTACATAAATTAGTTACACTACTACTAATACCTACTCTGAAAAAAAATCCCGAAAGAGCCTATCACTGAAACGGCTCGAATGTTTTTTATTATTTAACGATTGTAAGGAATGGGATTTATATATTTTTTTTTATTTTTGTTACTTACTTACTGACTGACTTTGATTTTCTAACGCATGCGCATTAGTTCTTAAGAAAAGTACTCGATACTTCAAAAAATCGATACTTTTGTGTTGATAGTTTTATGAGTAAGTGGCTTAAAAAAAATATTTTGTTATTTTTTTACAAAGACGTTACTTACTAACTGACATTGACGTGCTACATATTCGCATTAGGCTCTAAAAAAGTACTCGATACTTCAAAGTATCGATACTTTTGAGGGTACGATACTTTTTTTCGATACTACTCATGACTACAGTATCGATACTTTCTATTCAATACCGTGTCATTAAAACTACGAAATTACAAGTACCACTTACTGAAACTGTCAATTTCTTAATATGTTATAAAATTATCATTACTATTTCCGCTAAACATGTAAATGCTTAGATATATGAATTACTATTTGATTAAATCAAAAACCAATTCCGATTTTATAAAAAAAATATTTTACCTCAAAATCTGAATACTAGTTTTCACTTAAGATTTATGTTTTAATAATTATGTTTATAGTAATAATTAATAAAAGAAAAAAGACATAACATGAACATTATAAAACTCGTTTCTATTTAATTTTTATACGATTTTGTATCAAAATAATTAAACAAATATAAATAATAATGAAAATCTTAATAAAAAATTTTAAAGTATGTTCGAGAAGTATTTTAGTTAGTGGCAACTATTACAATGTTTTTAATTATCTGTGTAAGAACAGAACATAGCCGCGGAACGGCTAAGTTCTGTTGTATTTACATTATTTTGTTCGATTTTAGACGTTGAATAATTATTAAGTGTTTTAAATTATTTGGATGTTGTTTAATATTAATTTTATCATTAATCGGATTCCTAAAATCGTGATGAATGTTTCGTGATCGTGATGATGTGATTTCTAAGTATTTTTCTCAAATGTGAAACTATTGTGTGTTAGTATTTGAGTGTAGGTACTATCAAAACATACATTCTTTTAAGACATTTCAAACAAATGTTAAGTGTTTAATATTACTTATGATGTAAATATTAGTGCTAGTAAAAGGACAATGCGACAACGACGATGAAACACTAATGTTAAATGTAAGTACCTATCTATCGTAGAATATAATTTTGTGGGTGGTGCAATAATCATGCATTATTTCTAAATAATTTCATAATAAAGGATATATAATAAATTGCCTTAAAGTAGGATTCTATTAAACAATTTTAATAAGCGCCTTGAACGTTGTTTAGATTTGTTATATGTAGTATATTTTTTGTGTTATTATTTACCCCACTGCACTGGTATCTAATTGAAATTCGAATTAACTTTGTTAAGATGATTTTCTTTATAGATACCCAGATGCGTTTTGCTTGTATTTTACTTGTTTAAAACGACGAAGACTATTAAAAATATATTAACATTTTACTTAACATATTCCTTAAAACGTCCTGGGTAATGGCGAAGTGTATTATCGCAGTAGGTATTCCTAAAAGACCATGGAAATAAAATATTTTAAAGAAACTTTTGCCCAAATGAGGAATGATGATTCACGGGGAAAAGTTCCGGCAACTTTAGTACAGGACAGCCTTTCAGGTGATCTCTACATTCCAATCAATTTATGTGTTGCCGTGCTAATAATGCACTTATAACTTATGTTAAATAAATAATAAGAAAGATACAGTGGCAATAAAAGTCATTAGGTAAGCAGAAAGACTAAACTGACAGCCGCGTTTTATTTACCAGAGCAGTGAAATATCCCCAATCGGGAAACGATCGTATTTTAACATAATCATTGCCCCGAATGAGAATCGAATCCATAACCCTAACGTTTACAATCAGCTGTCATTGTGCCACGACAGCTACCTTTTAATTTAACTAACTACGACAATAATTAACTGGTAACAACAAATAACCAGTAGTAAGCTATAAACAATGTCGGGTCGACATATTTAACCGGTTTATAAATACCTAAGTTTAATTAAGTGGAGGAACGGCGAGTACAATGCGTTCCCGGGATCCGCTCGCCAGATATTCGCGATTCCAGACCGCACAACTGATAACGTGATTTATACCGTGCGATCAGTGATAACGGGGCACAGTAGCTGTTTAATGTAGTACCGGCTGAATTTAGTGTTGACTAATTTTAATTATTTTATGTATTGCCAATATTTTTATATTTAACTAGCGGACGCGCGCAGCTTCGCTAGCTTATTTAGGGGTGAATTCTAATAAACCATGAAACATGTGTTCAATGAAATATTTTTAAGTCTAAATTTCAAATTTTATAAAAATCGGTGGCGATTTGAAGATTTTTCCATACAAACTTTCAACCCCTTATTTACATCCTTAGGGGGTGAATTCTAGAAAACCATGAAACACATGTTCAATTAAATATTTTTAAGAGTCTAAATTTCAAATTTTATAAAAATCTGTGGCTATTGAAGAGTTTTTCCATAAATAGTAATAATAGTTTTTGTTTTTCTTAGGGGAAGAATTCTAGAAAACGATGAAACACGTATTCAATTAAATACTTTTAAAAATCTAAATTTCAAATTTTATAAAAATCGGTGCCGATTTAATTTTTTTTCCATACAAACTTTCAACCCCTATTTCTCCCCTTTAGGGTTAAAATTTTTCAAAATCCCTTCTTAGTGGATGTCCAGATTACAAAATAGTGATTTTGAAATTAATTCCATTAATAAAAAATATAGAATCCGTGAATTATCCCTTTTTGTTGAATTCCCAATAAAATTCAAATAGGCCAGTTTAAATAATGTCGTATCGTAACAATAAATGACACTCCGTCATACATCTGTGCCTACAGTACTATCGATCAGCTCAAATTCGACAAATTCAACTGGTAATTTCACATTGATCTGTTACAATTGTTACTTTGGAATGCTGTTAATAAAGATCATCTTAAGCCTTATTCAGAATGTATCTTTAAAAAAAAAGATCAGCTTCACACTGTACACAGCACCCGCACACAGCAGGATAGGCAGAGGGAACCTAGTGCGTGCGTGTTGAGTGGCAGAACTCAACGCCGCGCTTTGCCTCAACATCAGAGCGAAGAAATGGAAATAACTTTAAAGAAATGGAAGTATCTTTTTACATTAAGTATATCTATATTGAAAAATAATTTATTCTTGCAATTATTTACTCTTATGCTTTTTTCGTCAGCGGGGTAAACAGAGGAGGCTTAACGCTAGGACACTCTATTCCCTTTTTCTGTCCGAATTTCAAATATTGCGTGGTAGAACTGAATAGTGCACTTTGTCAACCAGAGCGGGCCCACTACCGGACGGGAAAATACTACGGCCCTATGTGGATCCAAATATATTTTTTTTAAAGTATAGATAATGTATATACACTTAATAATATTGACTTTCAACAATTATATTTTTTTATTATAAAAGTCGAACCAACCTAGAGTTTTCATTCTATAATTTAAAATGAAGTTAGGAAAAAAATTAATAAGCGAAGTTCTTATATTTTTTTATGGAACATTAAAAAAATACTATTTTGCTAAACTCTATGAACTCGTATAGATTTGTGTACGGGAATGATAAAACAAGACTTTACGTTTTATAGTTACAAAGTTACAGTCAGTGACACTAGTGTTCATTATATAGAAATATTGTAGTGACAAAACACTATCACAGCCAATATTAAGAACTGTTCAGCTTAATCCAAAGAACATACAGTTAAGTCATTTTATTTACTATTTTCCGCCTAATTTCTAAATATTTTATCAAGGCCTGAGATCTTATCTATTTACTACAAATATAATCAGACTGCGCCAAGAATTGCAAATAGCAAAAAAACACGAACCCAAAAACCCTAAAGAAAAAATATGATATTGCTTTTAAATATGAAATATTACTCGAAGTGTTCGCCTTATGAAGAAAAAGGGTTTACCCGTGTCACGCGCTGGAGGGCGGCGCGATGTGTCTTCATTGGCAAAACAATGAATTGGTATTAGCATCGCCGTGTTATTAGTTATTGTATACTCAGATTTAGGACGCGATCGTGCGGGGTCTTTTCAAGATTATACGAGTATATACTTTGGGTGTATGAAAATTATTATTAATGTTCATATTATGTATTACAATACGCTTTTTGCCGCGCAACAGAGAGTCAGAGATAAGAAGTGTGAGGGTTTTGTGTATTGAGATGCGGAACTCAACGTCGAACATATACAATCATATGCTGTCTTATATGTTTATATTTACATAATAATATGTGAAACTACACTCACTCCACCATTATTAGCCTAGAAATAAAACAGTAACTTAAACACTTAAAACAGTTAACAAAAAACAAAACCCAATTAACACTAACAATTAACAATTAACTTAAAAAAGTTCAACAAAAACACTTAGCGAAAGCTCACCAAAAGTGAAATATTTAAACCGCTTACTATAAAGGAGCTTTCAGCTCTCACTACAACTTTTAACCTAACGGCAAAATATCCTATTATAACTTTTACGGTGTAACAATAAAAATTAGTCTTCACTTCATGGATATAAATTTGGTGTAGAAGTTAGGCGTTTTAACTTCTAGCGCCACTGCTAGTGGCGCAGTAGTTCTACAAGGGTTTTTAATAATGTGCGGGAGATGTAAATTCGGCTAAGTTTTCCAATAAAAGTTGCAATGCACGAACGCGGGCTGCGGCGTCGCGCGCTTAAGTATTCAACACTAGTTGTTTATACGTTTAAGCCGCTTAACATTGCTTGGATTAATATGTTTTTCATATTTATTTTATTGGGGTCAGTCGTGGTTCAAAGGCATAAGCGTGCGTGCAACGATTGTAGGTTTGATCCCATTCAAGGAAATGAAATATTTAATATTTTCATTTTCTTGCTCTGGTGGAGGCAATGTGCTGCGTTAAATTCTGCCACTCAACACGCACTGTCTCCAGATTTTGACGGGAAGTGTGGCACAATGCCAACGGAACAGGGCTCACTCACAAGCTCCCTTTGCCTACCTTGCTATGTGAGGGATAGACGCGGAAACGAGATATTTTCATTTAGATTAAAATATATTCGAGTAGGAATCGAACCCGCAATTATTGCATTTAGAGCCAAATTCTGTCGCGCTATGCCACTAAGGCATTCAACATAATGATTACCAACTACTGTTAATTAAAATCATTTTATTGAAAATATCAAAAATTAATCGAACACGGAAAATGCATTTTCAACTAAAATATATTCTTAAGAACAGTGCACGTACAAATTTTAAATGTAGACACAAGTAAGACTCGCGTACGAGCAGGTAAGGTGAGGTCGCGATAACTACTTTTGAATAGAGTTGCCTCTAACTACGAATAAAATAGTTTAGGCGAGACGGTGTAAACTCGAGGACGTGCGTCGACTGCCGAGCTACAATATCGAGGCATGCGAGAATACGCAAATAAATAGATGGGTCTACTTTACACACGGGATGTTTTGTTTTTTAAGTGTTCTTTCATATTAAGGAAAGGAGAATAGGACTTTGCCTTTTTATCTTATTACTTCAATATGGTAAATATCTCATTTTGCAGCTTTTGTATTAGAAAAATTCTCGTGCTTAATATTTTTATGTAAAAGGCGTTCAGTTTTTATGTACTTTTTTTCAGCTTCCCGCTGTAGCCCGCGTGGAGCAAGGTAGGTAGGGAGAACCTATTGTCAAAACACATGGAATGAAACCAATGGAAATTAAATTTAGCGTGATAGAAGTCAACGTCGCGGCTTATACTGCCAGAAAGAGTTTGGATTGAACCAACAACCATCACGCCGCGACAAACATTGTTAGTACCATACAAAATAACGAAACTACCTGTAACCGTCTAGTTTGTTAAACATGGAGCCACTTTGTACCCCAGATCACGCTCTGCATATGCTCAGACAAGTTTCAATAAATAATGTACATTTTGTATGTACGGGGCCGTTTTGCAATATAAATTGGAAGTTCTTTCGTTAGACTGATGTAAAAGTATCTCTTTCTAATGCTGATGTATCCTATTTCGGATTTCATACTCGTATCCTTGTATTGGGAGGCACGTATGCTATGTAAGTAGAGTTGTTTAGACTACTTTATTTGAAATTTAGTCTTTTGTATAGATTTCTGCGTCCATTTTAGAGGAACACTTGTGGGGTGGCGGATCTTAACACTGCCCACTCTTACCAGATATAGATCTATATCACAATAAAGACGTTCGTCCCGTTCAATAAACAAATTGGGCTTTATTATTTATCCCCCATTAACCATGATAGGCACAAAAATCTTGGCGTAGGCAGAGGGAACCTAGTGTTAAGTCACTCCGTTCCCCACTTTCTGCCGAATTCTGGAGGCATTGCGTATTGAGTAATCCATATTGTGATAAAATATTTAAACTACTTTTCTTTTGAATTTTTATAATAACATTTACATATATATGAATGGAATTATGCATACATTAGGAGCTGCAACACCGCATTACGTATTAACTTGTAAAAGGGTCTCATGATAATGCGTCACTTCCGGTTAGAGGATGCGGATGCACTACGAGACTCCTGGTTGCTTGTTTGGTTATAAGATGGAAAATATAAAATACATTATTATTCTTTTGTTGGTTTACCTTAAAATGTAATTACGTCATAAGTTTCTTTTTTCAGCTTCATGCTGTATCTCGCATATAGAATGCGTGTAGGCAGGAAACCTAATGCTAGAACACTTTGTTCCCCACGCACGGGTACCTAGCGGAAATCGAATCTATAACCATCGGGAGATCCTTACGCATTACGCAATGACGGCAACGAAGGCGATTGTTTTCTAATGTCGATAGGTTGACTAGAACAACCTAACGCCACATTTTATCTATTCAAATCTAGAAAACGCTATTTTATTTTCAATATTTTTTTTACCTTGCGTAAAAAACGATTCTAGAACCACTGTATGTAGTTAAATAAAAAACATTACACCTTTGTCAAACTTACTTAAATTTCTAAAGGCTTTATAATACAAAAATGCTGGCTAATTAGATACACTTTCCCTGCATTCACCCTCTTTCGAAAGAACTTATTAAATTATAATACTAATTGAAAGAACGAGAGTGGGACAGACGGAGTGACATACATTTTTTATGCAAATTTTTCGTACTAAATTCACCTCCCCGACAGTGTGAAGTAAATTTTTAAAAGTAACGAGGCCTTCACGGTAATTAACAAAAGGAAATTTGTAATTAAGAGACGATTTGCATAGGATTAGACTTGACTAATAGATGGACTTTAGATATTAATGGGGGCTTCAAATTTAAGAGAGCGCGCTTGTGACGTCACGTTAACAACAACATTTGTGTCTTTTTTATCTCTTCGTAGGTCGTGAATTCATATTCGACTTAGGTCAGGGCAAAGGGGTTTCAACGGCAACGAATCATGACACTCAGTAAATTATTTTTTTGTTACTAAGGGAGTATGGAATGTTTTTTCTAATTAAAATAGTAAAATAGTTAAAATACATCGCTGGCTCAGGAGGCGATCTCGTGAGAAGAGCTGAATAGAAACTCAATAATTCCTTGAAATGACGTAATTTTTGCCCCATAAGTATTTGAACCCAGAGCCTTCGTGTAAATGAATGAGCAGATACTGTTCCGCTTCACCACAATTACCTACCTCATGATGCCACGGGAAACTTTCTAAATCCGTAATGTTCTCAGGTGAGTCTATCCAGCGTTTTTTGACAGGCAATAAGTAAGACTGCAAAGTTTACCAACTTCGCCTCGGGTTAGTGCTGTAGTTTGCACTTCCGAACTCAACTAATATTTCAGGTATCGATGCATCGTTATTAAGTTGCCCGTGTTCTGCTCCGCTCTGCGCTGTAACAGCCAGTTTAAGGTTTTCTGTTTATGTTGTAATATAATTTACATCTAGGGTTGCTAGGGCAGTTGTTACACCGTGATCCTTGTCACCAAAGTGAGAGGACCCACAACCCACAAGCTGCTGTAACACGACGGGTATCCCGTCTTCTTATATTGTGAATAAATGTAAGAGTATATATTAGTGAAGAAAAAAAGTTTACATAAACTATTAAAAATAACATTATGCACCGTTTAAACAAAATTTTGTAGTAAAACATTCACTCAAGGTCTTTTTCAACGATATAAAAGATAACCACCTAAAAATATCCTAATTTGATTAATTCAAAAACGATATATTTCCGGGCGCGACGGTGACGGTACAAACCGCAAACATTACTAACGAAATAAAAACTAAATAAACATTTCTAATTAATTGGTATCAATTAGGCTAAATCGAAGCCATCGCGGCACAGTGTCTGACTGTAAGCGTGACGGTTGTACATTCGATGTTCAGTTGGGGAATCATTATATCTTAATTTCCCCCTTCTGGAAGACACAGCGCAGCGTTGACTTCTGCCATTTAATACGCAGTGATCAAGTCATAAATTAAGCAAAAAATGGAGAACAGAATGTCTTAACACTATGCTCCCTCTGTCTCTGCGAGGAGCAAATTACCATTAAATAATAATAGCAAATTTTAAATTAATAGATTTTAGTATATTTACGGTATTAACAAAGGTCGACCCGTTCAAATTGGATAGCAATTTTAGAGGAATCTAAAATGCATACATAGCTGTGCTCTCCTGCTAATCACGGCCGAAACAGAGCAAAGCCGTTGGACTGCATACAAGCATGATTGTACGCCATTGATACAAATTAATTTTAGTTTTATATATAGATTTACTATAGTAAAAGTGAATTGTACGAATTATATTCTACATGGGGTTTGTAGGTTTATTTTCACTGGAATAGTAAAATATTTATTTTTAATAAGAAATATTTTATTTATATTAATTTAATTTTTAAATTTTTATTACTCATTAAAGGAAACTTATTGTTAAGTTAAGTTGCCCTGAGTGGCGGAACACAACGCCGCGCTTTTTCTTCGTAACAGACCGAGGTGTGAAAATAATTCATTGCCTCTAGTCGCACTCTCGGACGTACTACAAACACGACGCCCTCAATCAAGTTGTCACACAAAAAATCCCAAAAAAATAATAATTATTGTACTAACGAATATGCTAGCAGTTCATCGTGCTTTCATCTCGGTTGCTCGCCGGCATTACGCCGTCCGTCGGCCACTTGACGAGGGTAAATCCCCTTTCTTCATATTCTGCACGTACAGTGGTTTTTATGTCCATCCGCGAATATGACGCGAGACACCGAGTTCCGATTCACTGACAGCCGAAAATGTTTACTGGAACAATTGCTGGTAACTTACTTGGGACGAAATATCTAAATCTATACTAATATTATACAGCTGGAGAGTTTGTTTGTATAAACGAGCTAATCCCAGGAACTACTGGTTCGTGTAGAAAGAATATTTTTGTGTTGTATTGTCCATTTCTCGGAGAAGACAATATTAAATTACGTTAATTATTTCAATTTAATAATTACTTTTACTGGTGCTATTGACCAAAGACTGCACCACTGGCGAGCTAGTGATGTACCTACTTATATAAAACCTTTATTTGGTTATTTTATCGTAATAGAAAGAAAGTCAAGGTACTTTACCCATCTATTTCATATTACTATATCAGCTTCTCGCTGTTAGTTAATTTTTAGATATACAAAGCCTGTCCACACATAAACATAGTAGGCAAAGGGAACCTGGGACACTGAGAAAATGAATATATTAAATATTTCATCCCACCAAATGGCAATCGCACGCATGTATCCCTGCGCCTCGACAGCCTCACTATTGTACTATTTACCAGATTCGAAAGTAAATACAATAAACCCACGACCAAAACAAACAGCCGCTCATAATTTATGATTAGAAATAGATAAAGTTCTAGCGGAGATCGGGAAAAAACTAAACCGTCAGTTTGTGCTACGGTTTAAATTATACAAAGTCGGGACATCTGCCGCCCAACCCATGTCACGCGATGGAGGGGCGAGGATTATAATATTGTGTAACCCTCACTTGACGTCGTTTTCTAACCTCTAAAGCTTTCTTGGACTTATGTGTGTAGTGGTAGTACTCGTATCTTTCTATCTATCTATCTTTAGTTTTAGGTATCTGTATTGTAAGTAGTTTATTAGTAAAATAATATGTTGATATTTGTACAATTATATTGGAGAACCAATTTTTTTGTGTCTTTTGTGTGGTCTTTCTCGAGAAATGGACTGTTACAAAATTATTTTTTCATTTTAAACCAATAGTTCCTGAGATATAGCGCCCTACTACAAAATTCTCAGTTTTATAATATTAGCAGTTATACTTATCAAATAGATGAATATTCCCCTGAGTGCTAATTCTGCAAATATAGAAATACTTATTCATTTCTAGTAGAATCAGACATTTTTCAGCTTCACGTATCCTGCACTTAGTAGGATAGGCAGAGAGAAACTAATGTTAAGACACTGCTACTAATGTTTTACACTTTCCGCCAAATACTCGAGGCGTGCGAGGCGAGGCGAGGAATGGCGGAACTCAACGCCGCGCTTTGTCAGCTTACCAGAAGAAAAAGCAAACATTAAATATTTTACTTCCTCGAGTCCTCGTTGACAGCCGCACGCTTGTGCCCCTGGATCATAATTAAACCTTAAAATATCGATAACGACACGCAACATCGCCTTTTGTTTTACCAAATATAGAAAAATATTTGAAATATATTTTTTATCACGACTGGATATTGAATCCATAACCCTGCTATCAAATATTTTCCCACACGACGATATATCGAAAACAACAATGTCTAATACGATAATGTTTCAGTAATAGAGTATACATGAGTTTACTCGGTGCGATTTTACCAGCGTATTTGGTTGGCTTTATCGTCCCTATATTTCATCGATGTCAACATCGTGTCTGCAGTAATTGAATTATATCACCGTGCTTCGAATATGAAAGTGTTTTAAGTTACAGAGGCCGTAGTGGCGCTCTGACTGTAAACTTGACTGTTGTGCGTTCAATACACAGTCGAAAGAATTATTTTAACTTTTTTTAGCTGTATGCCTCGTACCGCAGAGTTGACAGAGGGAACCTCGTGCTGAGACACGCGTGTGCCCCTGTTAGCACTGCGACTGGCGTCAATGGGACCTCTTAATTTGACTATAACATTCAAATAATTCACTTACTTCAAATAAATTATCCAAATACATATACCCACTATCAACTTAATCGTAGCAACTTTATTTGCCTTACCCGACTATACATCCCAGGTAGCAAAATTATAAAGGTCCCCCTCTATGTACACGGTGCAAGTGTAGCTAGTTCCTCCCGATTTGGATACTACGCCTCTTATATTTACCCAATTAGGAAGGTGTGCTTCTCAACTGGGAAGTTTGCCGCGAAGTTGCGCTTGCATTGCCCGCTTTGAGTTTGGGTGTGTAGCGTGTGGTCTAAGTTATGGGACGTTTGTTGGCAGCATTTTAGTAACAAGTTTTTTTTTTAGTTGAGTAATTTAAAGAAGAGAGTACAGTTCGGTTCTTTATTTATGGCGCTTCGAGCGTGCATTATATTACACAATAGGAGAATACCTAGAGAGTATTAGTAGGGAATGGAGTGATTTGTCACCATCAACTCAACATTTGTGTACATATGCAAACTTATACTAACGTAGCAATCTTTTTATCTACGCAAATAGATTTTTCTCGTTTTTAATATTTTGTAGATATTAAAGTGATTCTATAAGTTTTTAAAATACACAAACTACATAGTGTATTCAGCATATATTAGAATAGGCAGAGGGCACCGGCTGTTCTGTTTTGTCAGAACAAAATTTAAAACGTCCTCGAATGGGAATCGAACCCACAACCAGTCGATTTTACAGTCAGTTTGTGCCCCTGCACCACGACTCTCCTCAAACTTAATATCTCGCTTATTATTGTATAATAAATTCGAATTTAAATTCATAATCATAAAGTATAAATAGTGTGAACGAGCCAGGTGCTACAAAAGTTGTAATAATTAATATTTTAAAAGTTTACTCTTAAAACTTGTCCCATCAATAACAGATATTACATTTCTCGCTGCAAGTTTTATTGTAACTCGAAAGCAAGTCAATTGAGCTTTGCGAATACTGTAGCACGTAATATATACGAGTAGGTAGTTGTGCGAGACGATTCATTCCACAGTTCTTAGGCCGACTGAAGTATACAAATGTACAAATCTTTCCCTTTTTCATTATAAAATATTTTATTATTTTGCTACGTTTTAATGCAGGCAAAGTTTATATCTGTAGTAACCTCAACTCAATTATGATGGGAAAAATGTTCAATGTTTCAAAACCACAATAGAGGCCGTCGTGACTCGTCAATACGGTATTTCTTATTTTACGTGTTAAACCCCAAATAGAGTTGCAGACAACTAGTAATTTATTAAAAGTATTATATTTATACGACCGAGTAGCCTCGTACTGTATGTTGGAAATTGTTAAAAGTTACCGCATTGTAAACCATTTCAATAAAAACCCATAAATACTATGAAGTGTTTGAATAAAAACTTTCCTCTCGAAATTTGAACGCCAGAATGATATAGAAGCAACGTTGTTAATGCTAGTATAGCTTTGGGTTTGCCAAGAATTTGTTGTATAAATAAAAAACCGGTTAAGTGCGAATCATACCGCCCACTGAGAGTTCTATACGAATTTCAGGTAAGTTGAAATTATAAAAGTTGACAAATTTAATGTTGAGGCTGTCTGCACTCATTTTGTATCAAATGAACTAAAATTATAAGTTTGTAATATTTTTATCGTATTGAAGTCACACCTTCATATTCGATAAAATAACCATCAGACCAGGAAGGTAGGTGGGCTACCACACAGGCGCTGTAAGTCAAATATACCACTCACAATAACGCATGAGACAATGTATTGTAAAAAATTATTACGTAAAAAATGGTTTCCTATAAAAAAGAAAAAGAATTTCATCGGCGTGTTATATCTGTCTATATATCCCAACTCGATTTACATAAAAATTACTACATCGTAACATAGTAAAATATACCCTATTGCTTGTCCCCATATCGGAGGGTCGATCGGGAGAAATGTATAATTTTGTAGTCCAGGGGCGCTCAAATATTCTTTTGTAAACTAAAAACATATATTTTTAATTCATGGAATACCTACTAATCTTCTTTAATTATCGCACGGTAAGATGAGGCTGATTAGAAGTACCCGGAGTAACACACATTAATGACACATTAATAATAAATGGACTATCCAACACAAATATTTTTTACCAGTAGTTCCTGAGATTAACGCGTTCATCCAAATAAACTCTTGCATTCAAATTCAGTATTACAAAGTTTAATATTATTTCAATCATCAAAAGTGAAGTTTTCAAATCAATTTTGTTTATTATATTAAAAAGCCACAAAAGAAAAACCAGGGTAAAGTAAAAAATATCTGCAACTATCTCATAAAATAAAATTGACGATTGTGACTGCAAAAACACAACGGTTGCGGACCCGACTCCCACTTGGGGGAATGAAATATTGAATGTTTTAATTTCCTCTCTTTGGTTACAAAGCGAAGCGCGACGTTGAGTCCACCACTCGGCGGAAAGTGGGGAACGGAAGTGTTTTAATGGGGACAGAGTGTCTTATTACTAAGTTTCCCGGTTCCCTCAACCTACTCTGTTTTGCGCCCCACAAAGCAGGATATAGTAGGCAGGCATACAGCGGGAAAAGAAAAAATATATATATTTGGGCGCCCCTGCAATAGACAATATAAGAAAAAGCGTGAAAGCGACGATATAATTTTATTATGTGAGATTAAGAGGCTCTCAATCGCAGCAATATTGCGTACTACACGGCTACTTTGTTACGGTACTGATTACGAGGATAAAGTGCTAATGGAGGGAAGTGGGCCCTCAGTGGATCATATCACTTTATTGCTTAATTATCTATATATATAAAATCGAAAGGTCACTCACTCATCACGAAATCTCAGAAACTACAAGTGCTAGGAATCTCAAATTTTGCATAGGAGTTACTTATAGGACGTAGGTGCTCGCTAAGACGGGAATTTGCAATATTCGACTTCTAAGGGGTTGTTTTTGGGGTCGAAAGTTTGTATGAAACTTCGTTACTACAAATGCTAAGAGTCTCAAATTTTGCATAGACCTCACTAGGACGTAGTCATGGAGACAGAAATTAATAATAACATAGTTCACGCGGGGAAAACCGCGAGCGGGCCGCTAGTAATACATATAAGTAATATGGTATAAGTTATTAAAAGCTTAACACTGAATCCCGCAAACATCAACGTAGGCAGAGCGAACCTAGTGTTAAAACACTCCGTTCCCCACTTTCCGTGCTGATTGCGTGTAGAAGTTGCCTCTGCTTACCCTGCTGTGGGCGGGATCGTTTGTGTTCTTTTCCATAAAAAAAAAAATAAAAACTTCATCGGTCCAATTAAAAATTAAACTTTTAATAGTTCTTTTTTTAGTCTAAATCAAAATAGTTTAATCGATTCTATTCGACGAGTGGTCGGGGCGTTGCTAAATTTAGGTGTTATAGAAGACCTGTACCTATCTACTTTTGTAAAAATTTGTGTTATATTTAAATGGTTAAATCACAGGTCATAAATTATTAGTTTATATTATTTTTTTGGCTTTACGCTGTATCTCGCACATAGCAGTGTAGGCAGAGGGAACTTGGGATTTCATACCTATAAATATAGTGTTAAAACACTTCCAATCCCCACTTTCCACCGAATTCCAAGGAATTACGTGTTGCAATGCCGCGCCTTGCCTCGTTATAAGAGCGAAAAATTGAAAATATTAGATATTTCATTTCATTCAATAAGAAAAAACAATAATTCACTAAGATGGGGAGAGAGATGGACACTGCGCCACGATGGCTTCTTGAATTAAAAACATTAGTGATATTTGACTACTCAACGTGTACTTAGAATAGAGTGAGTTCCACTTCCGCCCATTGATAACGTGTTAAACAAACAAGAGGCGCGCTCTCGCGAACAATAAAACCAGCAAAGTATTTTGTTTCCGCGTGTTTTTTGTTTGGCGCTGTATTTTATTCTCTGCGGTACAAACGATTCCAATTCCAATCTGCCTTTAAAAATTCAGCTGGTTTTTAACAGATTTAAACGAAAAAAGATTTTTTTAGATCAGTTTGTCGAGGATAATACCCATCTTTTATAAGAAAATTAGATATCAACAACAACTTCCATCTATGCTTATTAAGAAAATGAATAAATATTTGAATAAAGCGGGATTTAAACCCGCGCCTCTTGAAAACCGTCCAAGCGCTCTGAACAACTAAGCCATACGTTCTCATGGAGCTACGTCGAAATACTTAAATGCTTGTTGTAATAAGTCACTCAATAAGTTGTAACTTACTTATGTTGTTAGCATCTCTGTAGGGAGATTTTGATCTTAAGTGGAAAATAACACAGTGAAGAACGACAATTTATATTATATGTATATTGTTGTATAAACATATGAAGTAGATTTTTTCACACAAAATCAGTGAGCAATATTTCTAAATGCAATATTTCATACGAGTAGGTCGCTCGTGTCCATCATTGCGGCTTACACGGTTAATCTGTCCGTCCGACGTAACATGGGTACGCTCTATCAAATTGCGTTTTTACTTAGTGTTTTAGCTTTTTTATTATTATATTATTGTTTTGTAAATCCTGCTATTACGTAAAAATGGCTTTTTAAGTTACTTGTAGTGAATAAATTGTGTGATTTGATTTAAGTCGATCTAAGAGATCTTACTCAAACACTTTTTAAATAATTATTGTATTGATTTTGTCACTTTTTTCAGAATTTATTCATTTATTTCTAATTTTAACAAACAAAGAATGTCACAACCAATCCAGGTATCCTCTAATCCGTATGTGAACCGGCACCTCATCGAATACATTAAGAAGAGACTCGGCTATTGCGCACCACAGTGATAAATAAAAGCCAACATTTATAGACTCGCAATGCACCATGTACGAGTGAGTCTACGTACTCGGCTCTCAATAGTATAATTCCAAGTAGTTTATTGCAACATATGTTTCGTTATCTTCCACGCAACGAAGGTCTCCTCGAATTTATATATTTTGCAATTTTTAAATGTTCACGTTATATGTCTATTTATTTTGTTATTTTATTAGTAACAAATAATGTAATTTAGGTCGTTGTGGTCACTGAGCAGCGGCCTAGAGCTCTCTCTGACTGCAAAAGCAATAGTTGTCAGTTCTATTCTTCGATTTGATAGTCTATATATCATTCATGATACATTCACTGTATTATAATATATGATAGCACTCACTCTATGCGCGGTTGTTACGCTCTCACATTATGCCATACACAAATATTAGTCATGTCGTCTAGACCACGCGAAAGAAGCCGTGGGTAAGAACTAGTAGTAGCAAGTTTTGTTTTCGGGTAGGTATTTGATACATCGTAACGTATATGAGCGGATGTTCATATAGCCGCGGGTGATATTCCAAATGTACC
This sequence comes from Heliconius melpomene rosina, assembly GCF_056956725.1. NCBI lineage: Eukaryota > Metazoa > Arthropoda > Insecta > Lepidoptera > Nymphalidae > Heliconius > Heliconius melpomene. Next base: position 281,580 of record NC_140401.1, on the reverse strand, counting down.
GCGGTTATGTCCTTATAATCAATATTTATTGTTATTGAACGTTGTTCGTTCGGACGTTATCTAAAAGGCCCGAAATGTTCTGTAATACATTGAATGTGAAACACAAATATGTTATTACTGATAAGTTTTTTTTTGTGTCGATTTCTTTATATACTCGTAAGTAGGCAATCGAAAATGGGTCTCGAGGGAAATTATAAGACTTGGTTCTAAATTAGTACCTAATAATGATTAAGTAACGTTTTCTGACCATAAGTTTATTTATTTTTAACCACATGCCTTATTCTTCATAGCCGAGTGTATAGGAAAAATCTGGTGTCAAAACATTGTTTAGTCCATTTTTCGCTTTAATTGGAGATATTATTTGTTGATGAATCAAACTCAACGCCCCGCCGGCGCTACCAGAGCGATAATTAAGAATAATTTATATCTCCTAGTGAGAATCGAACCCACAATAATGTAGCTTATAGCCTATTCTATCACAGCCACACGTTGTCGTCACGATGATTAAGCCTTAAAATTGTACTCAGGGTGAATTTTGAAATAATTGTATCCTATTATATATTATGTAGATTAAAATTGATGGTCTGGATTTGGATTATTGACCGTTATTAATTTACGTACCATTTGGCGCCCCGTTCTCTCTGACTACCCCGCTAGGGATAAAGCGTGAACTTAAGTAAGTTATTAATTTTTAAATAAACCTACTATTTTTTTAAATACGCAAGGCAAATGTTATATTTCCTATATTTTATATTATGTACCTGTATATATATAATTAATAATCAATATGAATAAAATAATCGATGTAATGAGCGACCCCGCAACTTGAAGTCCTCCTCGAGGTGTAATCTCTCGTCAAATGCCACTCATTTATTGCTTAAAGTCACCGAGTGGATACATTATGGTGTAAGAAGCGAATTGATAGTAAATTAGGTGTAAAATTAAATAAATAATTAGAGTAGGCAGAAGAAAAATTAACGAGATTAATAGTTTTTAATAAGTATATTTAAATATACGTTTACTATTTATATTTATATCGGATTTATATTTATATCCGACATATTCATATTATGTTATTAATATTAATTTAACTATTACTTTAGAGTGTAGAAGAAATCATAGAAATATGCATTTTCAAAGACACTGTTGTTATGTTATTTTCTATAACACCTATTTCTAAACATTAACTTTAAAGAACACACACACACACAAAAAAACGATCTATCTTATCGTGGCGTACGTAGGCGGCGTTGAATTCCACAACTCAACAATGCTTTCACAATTCGGCGGATAACGGGAAAAGCAGTGTCTTAGTGCTACAACACCATCTGCCTACCCTGCTACGTGAGAGATACAGCGTGAAGCAGAAAAACAAAAACTATCTGCTCCCGCTTCCGCTTCATTACATAACCTACCTTTTATCACTTGGGAATAGTAGTTGGACTCACGCAGTCAACTCGAGCCACGTTTGACGCCGTCCCCCCTCCCCCCCACACACACTTTACGTAGGGTGTGTTACGTTTTGTTTACGACCAGAATAAGTTTATTTTTATGTTTTAACGTGTCATATTATATGACGTGCGGGGACCTGGGGCTGGACTTGGGCACTATGCATATAGGTCCTGAATCTACCGTTGAATCAGAAAGGTTCAGGTACCTGGAACTGGAATGCACGAATCCGGAGACATCGATCACAATACTGAATCCAATTGTATTTTTAAATAATCCAGTAGTCTACCAAAATACGAAGGTATAGTATACTGACAAAACGTAATTTAAATTAATTCTTCTTGATTAAAATTATAACAAACATACTTACAGAAATAAATAAGACATAGTAATATATGTCTAGTATTACTCATAACGTCTCAAGAGGATCATTTCCCCGGAACACAATAATGCCTTTTGTAGCAATTACAAGGTAAGCCGCTTGCACGTTGCAGCGCAGCGCTACGATTGAGTGGCACTCCTAGATTGAGGTTTCTTCATATTATTCTGAGAGTTATGGGGATTTGAAATTACATCATACATTTTATCAACTTTTATCAAATGTATTTTTAGTAGTAGTAAGTAGAAATGCTTTTAATTCTTTTTAGAAATTTCAAATATTGAAATCAAGTGATTTGTACAAAGTTAAATAAATTAGGAACTAAATACTTTTTTATCTCTTTTTTTAGTGTCACGCTGCTGTATCTTGCATGTCAGAGTAGGCAAAAGTGATATCTAGGGCCAGGACACTGCGTTCTCAATTTTTTTAGTTACGCCTATTTTTTTTGTGCCGGAACTCGATGCCGCGCTGTTGAGCAGAGTGCGAAAATCAAAATAATTTATTCTCGAGTGCAAATCTCGAACCCACAAACATCGTATTTACTCCAGACGGTCTTCAAATATTGTTATTTTTATAAACAAACTTATTTGTAATTACAAAATTAATAATATTTTTTTCTTTCAAATAGTAGTAGTAGTAGTTATATTTAACAAAGATGCCAGTTACAACACACAGCAAACATTTTTTTAATTTAAATTGGTATAAGCATGTAAATAAAAGCTCAGAGAGATGGTGACGTGAAGCTTCACACTCGACGTGACAGCCGACCTGCTTCTACCGACCTAAGTCTACTTGTCTTCTAACTAGGTTTTGTCTTACGTTTATACTTGAGATTGAGTGACTTTGGGATTGTTGAGAAGTATCTATCTAATTGCGGCAATAGGAAATGGAAAATTTATTAGTAGCATCATAATTATTGCTTAATGTTTAGAGTTCATTCACTTTATATGGTCACTATCAAGTAGGCGCTTCAGTTCCTTTTCATTTTCTGCCTTCTTTGATATATGCAGAATACAGCAGCATAAAACTAAAATTTAATCAGCGAATTGATTATTTGTATAACTGTTATATGTGACAGTTCCTTTTTTGATTTAGCTAAGAAAGTTGATTGCTCTTTCCTAAGTTAGGAAGAAAATATATCACACTGTTAATATAATACAAAAATTTACAATTTCCAAATTAATAAGCTATTCTTTAGCTTTAGAAAAAGGTTAAGATTCTTGAAACGTGGTCTTTTAAGACAATATAATTGTACGAATATTTTTACTTTTCGAAATTCTATTATTCTATATGAAATTAAACATATATATAAAAGAGACAAATACGTGAAATTGTGATTTAATTGCATAAAAGATTAATAAATTTATCTAAATTCTTATATTTCATAGTTAAGACTACACTAGTTAATGTTACTTACTAAACAGGCACGTTTTATAGAAACACACGAACACACATACATACACACGAGCACGTCGCGCATCGGTTATTTGTCTAGTGCATCCTCTGGTGTAGGTGTACGTCTAAAGCACAACATATCGTGCATCAAGTTTGTTCAGTGAACTAATTAGGACGGCTGCTCAGTTTGTCAATCATGCAAGCTCGGAGCGCCCTCCTCCTGCTACCACTCCTCCTCCTACTCCTCCTCCTACTGCTGCTCCTACTCCTACTACACTAATTATTTAACTTCGTTCCGCTTTGTGCGCTACTCGAGGATTTACTTTAATTGGATAACGGTAATTTTGTTCATACGTCGCGGGGAGGTGATACTGAGATGGAGTTTCAGGTTGTTATTCTGATGAGGGAGCAACTTCGATATGGTTCACTTTTAAACTAAGGCCTCGTACTTTGTTGGGCTTCGTTATTTGTTTCTTAATTATAACATGTAAGAAACAATGTTTCATACAAGTTAGCTTTAAAATATATTTATGACTTCACTTTGAGGATTTAATTACCCATACGTACTGTCCGCGTGGTCTAAGCCAAGTTCTGCGTTTATGGGAGTGTTCGTAATTATATACAAGTATGTACTCGTAGTATAGGGAGACATGACGCGGTACGATAGCCCTCACCGACTTATTCTGCTTTTTGATAACCGTCCTACACCTCTTAAACTGATAGCAAAATAACATATAAAGTTTTCAATATGTTTTGTGGTGTGTTTATTTAAAACCGAAAGATAAAGTTGGCTCTACCACTGTACAAAAATGGAAAAATGTATTGTAAAAATAAATCGTAGACACAACGTTGTTCTGGAATGAATTAAAACTAAAGTAAAAATTATGAGAATGCTCTGGTCGGATTTTTGTTTTGTTCGAATATTTTCATTGGTTTCTAATAAACTTTATTTTAAAAGTTTTCTCTGTATTTTTTATTTGCGTTTGGACCCCAGCTTTAACCTCGCGAACGGTATTTGCCAATATTTTTTTTGTACCTTCATGATTTTTCTGTCTGTATGTTGTTAGCGTTTCACCCTAAAACTACTAAAAGAATATTGATGTAACTTTTTTGTTATATATATTTATAGCTATTAGTCCTCAGCTATATATAGCAAAAAGTGATTCGGACATAGAAGGATAAAACCCATTCCCACACTACTCTGTTAAAGTCCATAAAACCCTCTACAACGTCACAGTTGTCCACCTCGTCCGCCAGTGGCCGAGGCTATAGCTGCCATGGGAGTCTAAAAGTTATTTCTTAGCAGCTGATGTGGAATCCATCATGCTAAACACTTGCTGTGAAATAACAGAATATCGAGGGAAACTACGGAAGCTTATTAAAAAATATTAATTTCAAAAAAATCACAGAAAGTAGGAAAATAGTAAGTGAAGAAACTCATATATTTCATAGAAAATTAAAAAAAAAAACTTTTTTCCCTAGCGTATTTTTTTTGTTGGAATTACTGATGTAAAAGAGTGGTAAATTAATGTATCATAAGAAAGGCGATCAATATCTATATAATACAAGTCAAAATTTAGTCCATAGCCACCAATAACAATAAACAAAAATTAATGTTTAAATAAAATTTAATCATAAATATATAAAATTTGTATTTTAGTTGCGATTTATGCCAAATTGTAGGGAATGAATATCTCCCTCGCCTGTCTAGCGCTAGCGGCTTATACTTTGCGGTGTAATCCATGCCTCGTTTACAAATATACCTCTATGCCGGTTATAGTGTCTGCTTCATTTTGATATTAAATTGTTATTAATGTTACCTACATTATTATTTTGACATGTCAAGGCATCAGCAGACTGCAAACATATTGGTTGTGGGTTCGATAACCAATCGGGGGAATTATTTATTTAATATATTTTTATAAATAATCAATCATTCATTCCCCCGGGTGTAAATCGGACGCACAAGCATAAAACTTGTAATAAACAGCAGACACTTCCCCTCAATTTTAAGAACTGTGTGTTGAGAGGTGGAACTCAACGCCGCAGTTTATCTAACAGCGGAGGCAAATAATTTAAGCATTATCATTCCTTTCCGGGTTCCCGGATGCGAACTGAGAAGTTCATGGGTTTAAGAAAAATAAAATAAAGCAATATAACTTAAAACATAAACAATTAGATGCCCGTAATGTATTAGTTAAGCGGCAGTTAATTACAAGATAACGTGAACAGAACGTTGAACGCCGCACTAGCGTAACACTTCTCACTAATTTCCCCCCGGACGGATAAATTTTACACAAAATTTTGTGAGAATTCTGCAGTGCCTAGTAACTTTTAATATGCTTAAAATGCGACAAATTGCTACAACGGTACCTAACGCTTGATGCTTAACTGTTAGATAATTTTAACTCTTATGTTAAATAGCCGCCGTTAAACTAACTGGCGCTTAGGTGTTAGCTTTTTTTATCTATTTTGCAAATAAAAAGAGTTTGTTTTGCTTTACGCATTTTGTACAAATTTTGTAGACTGTAGGAATTTACCTCAAGACTACTGTATAAAGTAAGCAGTAAATGACAGTACAGAATAGAATCATGTTTATTAACCATGTCCTTATCTTTTCTCTCGTTCTGTTAACAATACACGCCGCGGCGTTATGTTCCACCACTCACCTGTACATTATAATGTCTTTGAATCACGAAGTCTTTTAACACTTAGATTTCTCTTCCTATACTGCTATAAGCGAGATACTATATGAAGCAGAAATATTTTTTCAGATGGAATTTACAAAATAACATTCTGTGAAATATATCGTAAGTCCAGCTACGATACCATCTACCTCTACATATATATAAACACCGAAATCTCAATAAATATCCAATATAACAGTATTGGTAGGCAGAAATACGAAAAAGGTCGGTTTTTTGCTAGTACGTACACATAAACCATAACTTTGCGTCGCAACTTATTTTAAAACTTTTCATAAAATAGTTGAAAACTTACAAAATATGGCCATATAAATAAAAATGAATCCAGCCAGTGAGCTAGCCACTTCGTTTTTAAATAGTTTGTAGGTATATATGTACCACACGCCGTACTGGCATAGAGGCATTGTAGACAAGATACTTGTGAATTCTCACTAGGGGGAATGAATTGTTTTCATTTCCTCGTCTTAATAACAAGAAAAAACGCGGCGTTATCTTCCGCTACTTAACACACAATATCTTGAAAATCGGCCGATGCGTGGGAAACGGAGTGTCTTGTCACTAGGTCCCTCTTACATACCCTTCCACATGCGAGATACAGCGTGAAATTATTTATAATCAGTATGTATGAGTATTAAAATGTTGGTTCATAGAAAAAAAATCCTTGGTGTAAACAAAAGCTAAATGTTGTCAGCAGCTAATATAAAAATATGAAAAAATCAAGCTTACAAGAGATTAAGAGGATTAGCCTCAGGAAAATAAGAAAAAAATCGAATTATTCGTATCTTTCATACGTCGAGTCAAAAATCTAATCAAATTTTCCATTTCGGATCCTCGCTAGATCTGAATGAATGGTAAATTTGCATCTTTACCCAAAACTCATTTGACTTTTCATTTAACTTTAATATTCTGCAGTGCAGTGCTGAAAATATATCAAAACAAACACAACAAATAACTAGTTATGGCCCGTGTGTTCTGTCATATTAAAAATATTTTTTCTCGAAGCATTGTCATTATCCACATATTAGAAATTTTACGTCGGTGTAAATCTTATCAAAAGAATCTTTCAATATTTATATAACCTGGTCCTCAAGTTTGTAGTTGGTGGTTATGTTATTACTAAACGACAGTAACTCTTTTTTCTTCTTATTTTTAAAGCTTAATGGCAGAACTCAACGCTGCGTTTGTCTTATACTAGACTAACTAAATAAAAAAGGCATGCAAATTGAATCCAAAATTGTTCATTTACATTCGGACTGGCCGCCGTACCGCAAGAGCTTTATAAAAATTAAATTATTAATAATAAAAAAATACCTCTCTATGTCAAAATGACTTTTACATTTTATTTAGTTACAAACAGTAATAAAATAGTATCGATCAACAATAACAACATTTCCACAACAAGTAGTGACGAGTAGATCAAGGGCCGGGGAACTTTGTTAAGCGAATTAAGCACTCGCCCTCGAGCGACTCGAGACAATCAGCGCGCTGAGATTACACACGTAACTGGGAAAAAATGCTACGCAAGGAACACGATGAATGGACGATTTAATGTTATCATACCTGTTAGGCTGGCCGCGGGGAGGACGGCTTTTGTCAGAACCTGTGTTTCTTGATAAATATTTTGAATATTGATTTAAGATTTTTGTGAAATAGAAAATATGCATTTTTATACTTAAACTAATACTAAAATTAATAACGAATTAGTATCCTCTCGTTTATGCAAATTTTTGTAAAAGAACGCAAATTTCACATATACCTACATCTTCTTCTTCGTGGCATTAATCCCGGCTATTACCAGGGTCTGCCTTCCTACTTAACCTACTCCACTTTGCACGATCTTTTGCGTCCTCGGTGGTTAGACCATTGGCTCTCATGTCCTGCATCACGATATCCAACAAGCGCTTCCTTGGGCGTCCGGGAGGTGGCGCCCCAGGAACTGGTATACCTACATATAATGCATATTTTAACTTTTTACTGAGAATAACCCAAACCGGTGAAATTTTTGTCTAAGCCTATATAATTGTTTTAATTAGATAATATACCCGATTCTGTAAATATATATTTAAATTCCATGATTTAATTTAATATTATGCTTCCTTACTTCCTTAGTCTAGTTAAACTAAGAGATTGGTCTATACATCAAGTAAAGTAAAAAATGTGATCCACTTGTCTGTGTATCTAAAAGTACAATTAAAAAATTTAGTATTATTTACAGAATTTTATAAGCACTTGTTTATAAAATTCTAAGACTGCAATTAAATGTACTTACGTTTAATAGCAGAGTTTTAAAGCGTAGCGTGCGGGCGCCCTGTTTGTTAACCTCCCAGTCACGTGCGCGGCGCATAGATGTAGGAATATAATATGAGGTGCTACTCCGAGTTACTAACACGCCGCTCGTGCCATAAAACTTTACTGCTAGTTATCTACACTTTTTGGTACATTCGCTTTTTCTTCAAGTAACTATTTTTTTGTGTGACTTGTGGATTCGATTTTTACTTTCGGGGAGTTTCAACTATTTTTATTTATTGGCTTTGATAACAAGACAATATGCGGTGATGAGTTCCGCCACTTACTTCCGACACACATTGTCTCGAAAATTGTTATGTAGGAAGTGGGAAAATTGAGTTTTCAGTAGGTTGTCGGTCTGATTTAATTAAGAGAATGCCCTATTGATACAAAGTGACATAGCACTAACTCATTTACTCTGCAAATATCTGGAACAGGAAAAGATAAAATAAATGTAGAACATATCAATAATAAATGTCAAGATCATATTTTCATCGTTCTATTGAGTTTGTCGGTCTTGCGGGAGTGGTTGTAAGGAAAGTTATTGAGAATCACTTACTTATCTTAATATATTTAATAGGTAGTTATGACAACGATGTTTGTTAATATTCTTAAAATAATTTTATTTTAGCTCGGCGCTTTGTTTTGCACAAAGCCCACCCTGGGCAGCGGAGTCGTAGTGTAAAGAAACAACCAATTTATAATTTAATCTTTTAAAGAATATAAAAATCGCGTCATGGATACCTAGTGTTTTTATTTGTTATTTTTAAGATGAACATATAAAACTTTATGAAGCCTTATTAATATTTTTTTCAAGTCCTCTGTACCTAACCGAGTTTGATTATTTTTACATTTCATCTTGAAATGAAGAATTAGATCTTACCAAATACATGAAATATTTGGAGGAACCCATTTAGTGTTATCAATATTACATAGTATGATTACTAACTCAAAACTATTTCAAGTAGTCAGTTACAGAGGCCGCCGTGACTGGGCTCCCTATGTATGGGACACAACGTAAACGTAAAAAACGTATTTATTCAAACTGCGTCGCAATATCAATTCAACGTTCCTTTTCTACCTCTCTATATACATGTATACAAAAAGAAAGAAAACGTATTGTCATTTTATACGCGCGCCTCGCAAGTCGCAGCCGTACGTTAAATAACTTTGTAATATGATCATTGTTTTCACGCGGCGTCCCCTGGGGGGGCGGGGAGGGGGGGTATCCTCATTTGAATACTCTCCCACTGTTTATTGTTGGCTTTCTCTGCCGTCGCCAGAATTATCGAATAATATTTGCGTCCTAAGCGCGGTGTTTGGTATTATCTCGGGATTCCGTGTGAATACGCGCGATCGACGCCTCTACGAATAATACTTGCTGTAATGATATTGTTTTGACTTCATTTGTTTTGTTGTGATTTTTATGTGACTAATGTATTATGTTATATTTCATTATCAATATTTATTTGTATGGCGTTAAGCATCGCCATTCAGACTTCTAATGTTTCTTTAATGAGCGGGAACTTGATCTAATTTTAAGTCAACTACAATATGAGGTAAATATGAATTTAATTTGTTGTATGTAATGAATTGAATAAGCTAATATGAGTTTTTATTTTTCTTCTTAGCTTCACGCTGTATCCCGCGCATAGCACTCGAGATTAGGGATAGGGAGAATTACTCGAGAACATAGGAACCTAGTGCTAAGACTCTCCATCACCCGCCTAATTTTCGAGACATTGCGTGTTGAGTGGTGGAAATCAACACCGCACTTTGTCTTGTTACTGCGCCACGATCACAGCAAATATGATTTATAAATGTAATAACATCTATAACTTAAATCAAACATAAAACCATTATAAGTGATAAACAACTGTCTAACGTCGTCTTTAATAGCGGCGCGTCAACGCTTAACGGCCGTTCACTATGAAATAGCACTGAGTTCCTTTGTACTTAGAAATGTAGGTGATTTTTATGTTTACATTCTGTATTTTTTTATTAATATTTTCTTCGCTTCACATTGCATCTCGCAAATAGAAGAGTAAGCAAAGGGAACTCAAAATGAGTCCAGTCGATTTTGTGATGGAACCCAACATGATTTTTCTTGTTACCAGAGCAAGGAAATAAAAAAACTCATCCCACCGAGTGGGAATTAAGCCCACAAGCATCAATCGCTGTGTATGGCCTCACTTACTATGTATATATGTACATCTGGCAAAACTGTCTGAATTATACCTGTAGTCATAGTAAAACCAATCAGACACTCCATATAGCAACTATCAATATAATGTATATCAGTCTAAGACAGACTATTTCAAAACAATTCACAGCGAAACCGACGCAAACGGAAACTATGCAATTAGTTTAGGTGTTGTTTGAGCGATAGGCGCCTCCAGTTAGCTTAAACCTGGGATCTGGTGTGTTCTGCTGACTGTCGGGGAGCTGCTCCAAGTGGTGTATTGATTGTTTGATATTTATAAGACTGAGGTTATTGCGGTTGTTGGCTCGCGCGTGGTTATGTTACTTTTGGTGAATAAAAATCTATAAAATGTTATGACTGCTTGTAATTAACACGGATGAAATATTAAATGAAGTCTAACATCAAAATACGACTGTGCGCTGTGTTCATCATAATAATCAGAGGGAACTTATTGTTCGGACATACGGTTCTTTACTTTTCGCCAATCAAATGCTGGTACTCCTCTAAGCCAGTGATAGATTCCTGTAGAACTGGCACTACCAAAATTTTCTTATAATTTGACAATTCAAAAGTGCTTGTAATGGCCTCATAAAATTAAATATGTTTTGATTTCGGTTGTTTGGACCATTAATAAATTTAAATTCCAGAGATTAGCGTCGTTCCACACATTATGCAGCCCCCGCATATCGAGCAACATCATAGCCAAAGGTAATACAGAGTAATCAAAACAACTTCATCCAAGCGGAAATCGAACCCGGAACCCCGAGCCGGAGGCAGATTTGATCCAAGTAGGTCACATTCACAAATACGATTGCGTATTCATGAGGCACAAGCGATGCCTAGCACCGACTATTACGTACAACCATCATTTACTTCGATAATATATGTTTTGAATGTATTATAATATTAGAAAATGTTATATTTAAATTGTTTATATTGGATATATGAGACTATTGGATAGTCATATTCCTTATATATGTACATTTATTATGAATGTTTGATTATTTTCTTTATACGATAAAAAATACGACGCGGCGTTGAGTTACGCTAATAAGCATGCATTTTTTTCGAAAATAGACCAATCAATGAGGGTATATAAGGAATTTATAACATCCGGTTATTATATGTCATAGTTTACGTTTACCTACACTATTATATGTGTAATAAAGCGAGAAGTTAATAAAAAATTAAATATAAAAATTGAGAGTAGAATGACTTATAAAATCAAAACCTAAAAATAATATCTGTGATACCGCATTTGTATCTAAATAGAGAGAAAACAAAGAACAAAGTGTATAATCACTAAGTCGTATCTATCTAACTAAATAATCCACAACTGTTTCCTTATACAGGTAAACTCTAAAGTGTGCGAACACACATGAGCGCCAGGGGACTGTCCACTTGCGTTTGTATCAGCAGGCCACACACGATGTCACGCTGTGCGCGTTAGAGTCGATGGGAGGTGTCACTTACGAGTACTGTCCTGCCTTTATAAGTTTCATCAATGATCAAACATTCGTATGTAACGTGCTTATCAAACTCACGAGATGACCTTTACACTTTAAATGTCATACCTATATCAATTTTATGGTATGTAGATTTCCCTTTTTTAAGTTTCACGCCGTATTCATAATTATATATGTGTAGATATGTATGTATGTATGACACCGTGTTTCCCGTTTTGAGTGGGAATTGAACTCACGACCGCCGCGTGTACAGTCAACCGCCGTGACGCTGCGCTACGTATCAAAGTTAACCAATTGTAAACAATCGCCAACGATTGCAAGCTGCATCTATCCGCTATCGGGTGAGCGAGTGCACGCACCTGCATATATTTGCATAAATACATGATTCATGTCGGTTGTTGTCAACTCTCTGACCATACTGAGGCAAAATGACTAAGTGATTTTAACTAGTGACTTTCATCTTTTACTTTACCTTTTATATGATTATTTTAAGCCAAGTACCTAAACAATTATTTGAGTTTTGACAGATTTTTGTTTCCTTTACTAAGTTTTAGCTTCAGAAATGACTAATATTTATAGTTTCAAATTGATAAAAATGTAAAGTTATATATTTATACACATACACGTTACCATAATTAATTTTATCTGGTATCTCTAAATAAGAAGCGTAATAACGTTTTCTAAGAATTTTAGGTACTATATTTAATTTATTATGTCGAGTAACATATTTTATTCGTTACCTACTTTATTTTTGTTTTATTATTTACATAAAACGAAAACGTGAAGCTATGTATGTACTATACTTCATATTATAGTGTAAATATACATCAAGTAATTGCTACGCGGAAACGTAGTGCTAAGCTACATTAGTTCTACGAGTGCTACGAAAATTCTACAATCAGTTAGTTATGTTCGTTGTGTTCACACACATTTTTTTTTAAATACATAACGAGGAAGATTTGAAGGGAAAGATAATAAACACTAACAAAACTATAATATCAGCATAGTATAAACAAAATAGGAGGTTGGTGCTTTTTCTTGTACAGCAAGGTAGGCAGTTGGAACCCAATGTTAAAACAATATCCAGTCTATTTTCAAGATATTGAGAGTTGAGGGATAGAATTCATTTTTATTTTACTCGCAGCGGAGAAATAAAAATAATTTAACTACGAGAATTCTTTCAAGTAGGAATCGAACCCACAATCATCGCATTTAAATTCAGACACGTAAACACAATGAAAATGTATTCTACTATTTTACTATTCATATAATATTTATGTAGTATAATATTAATTTGTTATTTAGCTGTTTGCTGTTGAATGCAGCTTTGTTCATTTAAATTTTAAATTGAAGATTTTCGCAGTAGCAATAAGCAGATAAGGATAAGAAAGGAAATACTAAAGTATTTATTTAAACTTATATTTGTATAATTATTTTATTTATAACAGTTTTAAAGAATATTTAAAAATACAACTATATTTGATTTTCTTAAACATTATATTAAGATTTAACTCATGAGTATCATTGGTGAAGTGTTAAGTGCTATATTGGCACGTAAATAATACTCTACTCCACATAAAACATTCGGTGTTAACCAACAAAAAGACTCCGAATATGACCACACCAGCAAAGATAAACAAAAAAAGCAACAAGTGGGAATCGAACTTATAACAAACATCACGATCAGACACACAATAAATGCCGACGACAAACATTCATAAATTGAGTGTAGGTGAGCTCGAAATGTGACCGTATATTTACAGCGAGCAGTAAAATGTGGAATTTTAATATGGCTTAATTAAAATGAGAAGTAACCTCTACGAGGACGCGAGCTCGAGGAGGGCCATCACCGCCGTCATCACAAATAAACTTGCGCATTGTGTTTGCATGCCAAATTTAATTTCGTACTTACCCCCGTTTAGGCGCAAACAGTGGATACGTAATGAATAAAACATGCCTTGCTCATATATCGCTCTAGCTCCGGTGTGGGGCCATCAGCTATGCCATTGACAGCTCATACTGACTGTGTTTGACGTGATAGCGTCTTACAAATTACAACTACAGTGGCTGCACGCATGAAAAGTGATATCTTATTGTAACGTTGCGGCTCTTGCGAGCGTGCAAGCGAGGCCGCGGAAGAAGCGTTAGAGAGGCACGATCGTTCCTAAACGTTCCGCTTGTGACGCATCTATTACACATTACGAAGCTAAAATATATATTTTCATCGGTTATCTTCTTTTCTTCTTTAAAAAAAACATTAAATTTTAACTGCGTGTTAGTGGTAACTGTCCATCTGCCTGGCTTAACTTATCTTTTTCTAATAGTACCAAGGCTGTCTCAAATATTATTTTAACATACTCCTGGCAGATTGAACCCTCTTATATCACATTTGAGTCAGGCGACTTATCGACTGCACCACAAAAACGTTATTTATCAATGTTTCCCTATTTTCGAACAAGATTAAATCCTCTCGTTTCTTGGCCATTATTGGAGCAAGGCAATATAGAGCTTTGACGATTTTCTTTTCAGAATTTCAAGTGTTTCTAAAGTCCTTTAGAGTTGTATAGCTGCATTTTATATGCTTGCACTTTATCTATGCAAATAGCCTTATTGAATAAGGTATCGCTCCCGGCTTGTTACGTTTGTTTTATGACGACGGTGGAACTTTTATCTATTTAAAGTGACCGAACTTACGTTGTCTTTTGTCTAAACTGTAGAATGCTCTGATATATGACTATAAAGTGTAGAGTTGGCTGATTGTACGTATTTTATTGTCAACGCTTTAATTTTCATTATTTTTCTTTTGTTTATAATTTTTAAATAGACTTTGTAGTGTAACTAAGTATAAAAAATATATAGTAATATAATTTCTTCTGTCTTCTAAATTCAAATAAAAGAAAACGTGTTAAGCGGTTACTTAGCGGTTACGTTGTTTTAGCTCAAGCGACTGTTTTAATACACATTTGAATAAAATTAATGTATTATTTAATTAGGTTTTTATAACTTATAAAATGATTTAAAACTTATTTTATTATATTTATACATCGTTCAAGTAATAACTTTTGGATAAAGAAAAAAAACACTAGAAATTGAAGTCACAACTATCACCAATAAAATTAGAAACTTTATTAGTTATAACCTAGCTAAAATAGCGTCATTTTATGTTAATTTATATATGAGACAAAATGCTTCTTTCTGCATCTGCTCACTTATTTGCATTTTAAATGAATCGAGAGTATTGTTGGATTCATTATATTTTTTTTACGTTCTGCAAAAAGGTCCAACAATGTTCCTTAGTTGAGACATTGTATTGACAGAGTATACTTTTATAGAGACTTTAGTGGTGTACTTTTTTATAACAAATTTTGATAGTAGAAATCAAACTCACAAAATATTTCCTAATTCAACTAAAAAGTAGAATAGTTGAGCCAACTACGACACGATGTCATTTTTCTTACTTTAAATTAAGTATATAATGAGTATTGATTTGTCCCTCGTTACCAGAGCGAAGAAATAAAATCATTAAATATTTCATTTCCTCTAGTGGGAATCGAACTCACCACCTGTCGCACTTACTCTCACACACTCCTATACACTACTATCCCTGTGGAGTTGGCCAGGCCAGTTGAGGAACTGGGCTGGCATAATTAATAAATTATTTTAAATGTATTGCATTCTGCATTGTATCTAGTCTGTACGTAACAAAGGTAATTGAATTTCTGTGAGAAGAGAGCCAATCCCCAGAGATAAGGCAGATATTTGCATAAGACGCAGCGCGTACGATATGCCGCCTGTAATTGTTAGACTTGCCCACGAGAGCCTCGACAACTTATATGAAAGTGATTCAAATAAAAACAATGTATGAAAAATAGGCTTTAGGGATTATTCTTTGGCCAAATAAACGCTTAAAATTAAAGTCATATAACACTAGATACGTATGTGTTTAGGTTCACGCGGTATCCCACGTAGGTATTAAAACAGTCGAGTCTAGTCCAATTCTCGCTATGAGGAATGAGGAACTCAACGCCGCGGTACGTCTTGTCAGATACCAGCGGAAATTGATACACTACAATCCATAAGATACAGTCTGTAATACCGCCGCATGCCCACCTGTAAACGAAACTTATGTCAAATAGTGTAATAGATAGTCAAATAATAATTATTTGAATTTCCATATTGTGCGACATTTAACTGTAATATAATGACAATAAAAAGATGAAACTCATAACGTAATTAGTTGCTAATTCGAACAAAAACGTATGCAAATGATCAGAGAGAAGCGGATATTATTGTCAAACACACGCCGGGCTGCGGACAGCGCGACCGCAGGTATGTAAAACGAACAATTTGGCTTTCCAACTAACCACGCGATTTACATTTATACTTTATAAATGTAAAAAATACAGCTTCACGCTTTTTTCCGTTAAGAAGAAACCTAGTGTAACCAACTGATAAAGTATTCCGTTCTCCACTTTCCGCCGAATTGCGTGTTGAGTGGCATTACTCGTCGCCCCGCTTCGTCTACCTGACTGGAGAAATGAAAATAATTAAAATATTGTAATTCCTCGAACTGAGCATTAAACCAACAACCATCTCGCTTACACAGTACCACAGCGGGCATGTTTTAAAACAAAATTTCACAAAATTATTTATTTATTTGTATCTTTCAGCGGAGATAAAGTTAGTTATATCAGTACTTTTTCATTTGAGTCGTGTTGAATATTATTTAATGTGGCCTTGCTAAAGCTAAGGCTGGAGCTCAAATTTCATAATTAAGAAAGTTTGCGCAACAACCTGAATTCTTTGGTTTATTAGTCATTTTGAAAGGGAAACTGAAATATTTTCAAATGTAAAGTAAATAAATGTAGTCTAAAATTGGTTTAAAAACTCTGTTTTTTTTATAAAAATAACATAACTTAGATTAAAATCGATCGATTACGATTTTGAATATTTATAAAATTATTATGTATCTAAAAAAAACGAACGGAACGTCGCGTCGTTGGTTTCCGCTCCCCGTAGAAACAAAAACATTTTTCTCGGTAATTGTCTTTACTCAACGACGTACTTCGTTCATTTTAAACAATCCATTAAAATGAAAATATTTTAAATATAATAATTAGTCTCCCGAATGTGACTACCCAGTCATCAGTTAGTTGAACAGTTCCAATTATGTCATTCATATCAACTATTAGTTGCACAAAAAAATCTTTAATCAAATTGTTCTCAAAACTTTTTGTTTTGTTACTTAATTGAACAAAGAATATTTTGATTAAGATGTGTACATCCGTTATTACTGTAATGTTACTTACAAATTTAATACGACAGAGGCTATCGTGGCGCAAGGGGACATACGTGCGGCTGTAAACACGATGGTTGTTGATTCGATTCGCATTCGAGGGCTAAAATATTAAATATTTTAATTTGCTTGCCCGATGCAAAGTGCGACGTTGAGTACCGCCACGCAACACAGAGTGCCTCACGAAACTCACGGAAAATGAGGAACGGAAGTGTGATAACACTAGATTCTCAGGTTCATTCTAGATATCCGCATACACCAGATGCGGGATACAGCGAGAAGCTAAAAAAATAGAAACTATATCACTAGCGTAAAAATAAAAACAATCATTCAATTACTTCAAGTTTTTCCATTATATATTTTGTATTTGTCGTATTACTCATACAAGATATCAATAAGCGGTCCTCTGTTTGCAGTCAGTACACAGTACTGAAATAAAAGGTCCGAACTGAGATCGTAAAGAGATGGATACCAAATAGAGTATCAACCGTTTAAGAGGACCACACACGTTTCATATTAATGTGCAAATATTATTATGCATGTACTAGTATATTGCACGATATATACAGTGTAGTCCATATTACAGGTAGTAGTTGTTTTGGGTGTGAGAGATTATTTAATACTAAATTGTTATCTTTTTTCCTAGTCTGTCAGGACTAGGTGTGGTGTCAGTTCGACGGTTCAAATTCCAACGGTAGTATTTTAAAACTAGGTTCTCCTCACTGCCCCGCTGATATGCAACAAATACGTCAAACGCCTCATTGCATAAGTTTCTCTATTCTTATTACATACCGACCTTGCGTGGGCCGCTTTAGCGAAAACTCAATTTGCTGTTCGAAACTGGCACTCAGTAGTTCTTTCATTGCAATGAAGAGCGTTGCCTATTCAACTAGTTTGCCCTTCAGATTTTTGGATCTATGATGTAGATGTCTGAGTTGGTTGGACTGAATTATAGGTTTGACTACCACTAGGATGATTATATTATTTTCATTTGCCCGCGGCGTTGAGTTCCCCAGCTCAATACACAATGTCTCGAATATTTGGCGAAAAGTAGGGTGTGATTTGTCTTAATACTAGATTGCTATATAAGGATTATAGCGTAAAACTAAAATAAAATTAAATTAATTTTCTCACAAAGTTTTATAACAATATTGTCATATAATATGGTATCTTTATAAAAGGGGGAGAGTGGGGGAGAGTGGGGAGAGTTAACACGACTCAATAATTAGCATCGCTGTAACAACAAGGAGGTACTCCATTGTCTGCAAACTCCCGAGTCAAAGTTACGCGTATGTTGCTTTTGTTTGGAGATCAGTGTTTATGTTAATGTTCCGAAGTTGCGATACGAGTGTGAATTTCTGAGATTTTGTGGCAGAGTTACTTTACACTGCGTGTACGTAGATTTATGTTGGTTGGAAATTGGTGAACGACTTTTTGGATGATAAAAATCTAAATGGTGTTGTTATTGGCTTAATAAGGCAGCGTTGAGTTACACAACCGAGCATACATAACAGAACTATTAGTGTTCTCTCCTTCCTTTGTTTAACTAACATTAATAAGTGAGATACATTTTAAAATATTATATTAAAATTGTAGCTTAATCTAGGAATATTTCAATGAAACTTTTCAATATGTAAATGTTTTAGATCCTATTGTTTATAACATAACCAATAAACGCTTTTAAATAATATTAGATAAACAGCACATTACACATAAAACACAAATAGTTAGGTGAGAGTGAGGTAGTAGGTACTGGTACGGAGTATCTTAACACTACATTCTCTCTGCTTACTCTGAAGAGTGCGGGGTACAGCATGAAGTAGATTTTTTTTAGATAGGTAAAAAAATCTTGTAAAAGTAAATTTCTATCAATTTCATGAATATTACATGGTCAAAACGCCACGTTTTTTCTAAGCAAACCGAGAACCAGAAAATAGTTTAAACAAAAACATTCCTTTCAACAGGAATCAAGCCCACAATCTTCGTGTCTTACAGATATAACATCATTAAATACTTTCCAAATATGCACAGGCATTGAAATATTTGTTTAATATTTTTTTAAGTACAAATACCTACCAAAAATGAGGTAATAAGCTTCATTACAAGGGTAAAGTTAATACAAGAAAAAAAAAATAACACAATTATGTATGAAATATTCATACAGAAAACAAGGAGCAGAAACTTAAAGAAGACAATCAGATCTGTGATTATTCCCGGCGGGAATCGTTCCGAAATATCGTTCTAACTTATATTGAAAAACTTGAGAAATCCCTACAATATCTGCGGCGTAATTGCCGACAAAATACTTGAAAACATTTACCACATACGGGGAATTACATTTTTTGTATAGAAATGAATGTATAACTCAAATATTTTTCATTATATTATATTTTTCAATCAGCAAAAGCGTATTTAGAACTCAGTTTTTATATTATTAGGGATTATTGGTGTGGGGAGACAAAGGACATGTTTTCTTTGAAATGATTAATTATATTTCTACCCGACGAAAAATACCGATGTAGGTGAGTACCTACATTAGCAATTGAGTAATTGGACTCGTATTTTTGTATGTTTCAACTCAACTTTCACAGAGTAGATCTACATATTTCATGCCTTGAGTTCATTCAAATGCCCATCAATTTTTTTTTAATGAACCGATTTTGATGAAACACACTTTAGATATTAAGTTGAGTGAAAACAAAGCAATGCTGAAAGTTTGAAGTAAATCGATACAGTACTTTCGAAGATTAGCGTGATCATACATACAGATAGACAGACCGACAAGAAATTAAAAAAATATGTTTTTGCTTTCTATTATTCTTTTTAAATGTCCCTCTATCCATTTCAGTCAAAAATATTAAATGTAGAGACAAAATATTTTTACTGTTTTATTATATATAGAGACAAGCGGACGCGCGCAGCTTCGCTTGCGTATTTAGGGGTGAATTCTAATAACCCATGAAACATGTGTTCTATGAAATATTTTTAAGAGTCTAAATTTCAAATTTTATAAAAATCGGTGGCGATTTAAGAATTTGTCCATACAAACTTTCAACCCCTTATTTGCACCCTTAGGGGGAGAATTCTAGAAAACGATGAAACACGTGTTCAATTAAATACTTTTAAAAATCTAAATTTCAAATTTTATAAAAATCGGTGAAGATTTAATTTTTTTTCCATACAAACTTTGAACCCCTATTTCACGCCTTTAGGGTTAAAATTTTTCAAAATCCCTTCTTAGTGGATGTCCAGATTATGAAAGTAAACATCTGTCCAAATTTCAAATTTCTACCATCAGCAGTTACGGCTGTGCGTGCGTCTTACCTCAGTCAGTGAGGACAAGTCCTTTTATATATATAGATTATTTTCATACTAAATTAATTAAAATATGATAGTGTTTTAAGAAGTGGACGTCTATAAGACGTTTCAACTAATTACACAGCTTCCATTCGTATTGGTTTTGTTGAGAAATATTTCCCCTTAAGACTGAAGTGTGAGAGTTAGTTCATTTCTTAGATAAATTGTTCGAGAAAGTATTCTGATTCTGAAAGTATGAGATGAGATGAGAATATTTCATAATTAAAATTAGTTTTATGAGCTGTTATTTTGTGGGAGCTGCATCAGAGATCATTTTAATATAAATATTGAAGGAAAAAAACATGCATATCATTAGGCACTTCATATTTTAACGATTACTCTCCAGTTTATTTTCTTCAATGAGTCTAATAATCGCTGAAGAGGTAGTTATGATTGACAAGTTGTAGCTTGTGTTTGACAGAACGAGACATGCGGTAGAATTATCTATTTTTTTCTATATTGACTTCAAAGGTTTGGGCATGGCGAATGAAAGTATCATTTATGAAGCAAAAGTGCATGGTAGCAGAGGCAGCGGAGGGCATGTATGAAGTAGTTATGACAGTGGGCGAGGTGCAGGAGGTATGCAAGCTTAGAGAGCTACTAAGGTAAGGATAAAGCATGAAATTATAAAAACAAACAGAAATAGACATTAAATATAAACACATACAAGGAACAAAATGGCCACACACCAAAGTCTATTGCTTATAACACCAATAATTTCCCACGTTATATGAATACAGCTGTTTATACAGCACTTACAAAAATGAACGTTCAGGTAAATATAAATTTAATCTATCGCCGGAGTGAGCCATAAAAGTGGGGACGATAGCTTGCAATAAATATCGAACTCGGTAGCCAGGAACAGGGTCGCCATGCGACAGAGGGATCTAGGACGAATATATATTACCTACTAAGTTCGTTCGAATTTAATCTATTTATACTGCAGTAAAATAAACCTAGAGACATAAGCATGTGACTGTAAACGTAAAAAAAATATTTAACGTAAATTTATTTTTAGCTTCACGCAGTATTTATAGTAGTAGCAATGCAGGCAGAGGGAGCATAAGGTCGGTTTCCACCGCGAAGGAGCAATGAGCAAAAATAGGTTAACATTTCTATCAAGAATTTTGCATTTTTAAATTACTTCGCTCCCTAAGACTGACTCAGATCATTTCAACTCTTCCCGGTCGCTCAGTCTTTTCCGCCCGACTATTCATTGGTGGAAATACAAGTATGCAGCTTACTCTTGCAAGTTCAACGTTTTAATGAGCCCGCTCCGTTCGCAGTGGACAAGGGCTTTACTGTTAGAACATTCCGCACCACAATGTACAAAAATTAATATATTCGTTTCCCCGAGTGGGATCAAACTCACAACCGTCGCTTTTATAGTGCGCCAAGACGGCTTCAATCGTAATTTTTTAATGAAAATATCCTTAATTATTAGTCAATATGGTTGTAGTACAGTAACTTGGTGCAAACTTCACTATAATATGTTAGCATGAAACTTAAAATATGTTCTGTTACTAATGCATGCTGGATAAAACGTGGTGCGGTCATAGTTCGCTCACGTCTGGCGAGTTGCATTTATTTTGATGGATGCTTAGCAGACAAATTACATTCATAAAGTGTAAGCCATTCTATTGTATAATGTCTCTTTAAACATTCTTAACCTGTTTATATTGCTATGGTTTGCATTTACCTAATAAAGTATTAATATTAATTAATACTAGGATTTAAACATATTAAAATTTACCTTACTAATATATTATTGTCGCTCACTCTAAAGTAGTATTAAAGATCTATTAAGCTGATTAAACATATATACTAGTGAAGTAATGTATGCAATAAATAAACTTTTCTCATTTGCTCCTCGGTTATGACAATCAAGTGCTCGTCACGCTACAGAGGCGTTATGTTCATATCTTTCAATATTTTAGTGGGTCTGCTGTGGGTTACGTGTTTTGTTTTTTGTGTTTTATAATCACACACACGTTCACCAATGAGAATAAACATTCAGCACGAATGACAAGAATGAATACTCAAAGTATACCGATATTGGTAGGCACACCACGACTCACGGTAACTAAAATAAATAAAATATACCATAAAAACCAGATAGAACCATGAATAATTCGAAAAGGCTAGTCTAAAAACGTATAGAAAGTTTAAAATCTATTGACATCCTCCAGGACGTTAACCGGACGACAGCTGACGGCTTTTAGTTTGGAGCCGAAATAGCTGCGAGCTGCAGCCGCGTCGACCCAATTGTTGTTCTTTATTGTTCCGTTAAGAAAATTATGAGGAATTTTACTTTAAAAGGATTGTTATTATGTTTAAGATTATTATATTTATGTCTTTTTGTTTTGTCATCAGTAAAAAAATAATTACTTAGCTTTATTATAAAGTGTAAACATTTTCCTAATAATAAAAAAAAGAATGTGAGGAATGAAACGGAACGGACGTGTCTTAATAAGAATGGTGTTTCGTACCACTTCTTAGGTTGCCAGCTTCCCTCTGCCTATTCTGCTTGGTGTGGAATACAGCATGAAGTCAAAAATAAAAAATAAAATAAGATAACTTTAGCATTTGATTGGTTAAAACGCGAACAATAAATAGAATACAATACAAATTCATTAAGAAGAAGTGTAATCGAAGGAGGAGGAACTCTCTTAGCGTTTCCGATTTGTTCCCTTTTAAGTCTCGCCGTTAACGTTTCACAAGTTGAGAACTACAAGTAACAAGTAGTGACAAATGTCTTTTTTGTTCACTTAAAAGCTGTTGTCCATTCTAAGCCGAGGATGAAAATAATTTGTTTTGTATTAAAATGGACAAAGATTTTTTAACTGTCGATCGCGCTCAAGTTATTATAGATCATATAGATCTCATCGAAGCCATTCAAGGCTTCGTCGCGGTTTAAATTTTCCAATGGCGGTCATAAATAGATTTACCCCACGGCCCGCTGACTCGCAACTCGCGCGTATTAAACCTAGAGCCCTGTCAATAGCGACCTTTAACGCAAACGGTGTCAAACGCCAAAAAGAGGCTGTGAGCGCCTTCGCGCACGCCCATCAAATAGATATCTTATGTATACAGGAGACTTTTCTTAAACCTGCTGTTCGTAGTCCTGGCATTGCGAACTACAGGATTGTGAGAAATGATAGAGCCACCCACGGTGGTGGCACTATGATTTATTACAAGAAGAATTTACACTGTATACCACTCGACCCTCCGTCTCTCGAAGCAGCCGAGGCGTCGGTGTGTCAGGTATTCCTCACAGGCCATCAGCCTTTAATTATAGCTTCAGTTTATCGTTCGCCGTCTAGGCAATTATTAGAAAGCGACATTTTGGCGCTACTTAGTATGGGAGACTCGGTCCTTCTGATCGGGGATTTCAATTGCAAACATAGACTTTGGAATTCGTCGGTGACTAATGTCAGCGGCAAGAGGCTTCTAGCCTTCACAGAGAAATATAACGCTTGTGTTATAGGCCCGCCTTCTCCCACTCGCTTTAGTGTCCTCGGCACAGGCGATGTACTCGATATTGCCATACTTTCGAACGTTGCACTGTCGCAACGTTCAATAGATACCATTCTCGACCTAGATTCGGACCATCGTCCTGTCATTCTCAAGTTAGGTGACGAGCGCCCCTCTGGCCCTCCCACCAAAACTGTGGTCGACTGGAGGAGATTCGCAAAGCTCCTCCGCTCGAATGAATCCCCTCTTAAGGAATTAATACCTGGCATCGCCGACTCCGCGGCGCTAGCGATAGACGCGGCGAATAAATTTACCGATTATATTTTAAATACAATCCAGAGTTGTTCGAAAGAGGTAACAAACTTACCCGACGGTAGGTTTGATATCTCAGAAAAGCTCAGGCGATTGATTAGACGCAGGAACGTAGCTATGCGACGACACGATACCTACCCGACTGACAAAAATCGTAGGGAATTTTACAGATTAAAGAGGAGAGTTCGATTCGAATTCGAACTTCTGCGCGGTGAGTCGTGGGATAAGAAGCTCGAGGGGCTCGCTCCATCGCACCAGGCATTCTGGGCGCTGTCGCGAGCTTTTAGAGTCGATTGTCTCTCGACTATGCCTCCTCTAGTTAGGTCAGATTGTTCAATTGCCGCCGATGACACCGAAAAAGCGGAATGTCTCGCTGACAGTTTAGAGGCTCAATGTACCCCGAGTAGTCAGCCCTGCGATCCGAGCCACATTGCGCGTGTGGATTCCGCGGTCGCAGAATGGGCGCTGACGCCCCCGCAAGGGGAACCGCTCCGCCCGACCTCTGAAGACGAGGTCAAAGTCATCATCAAAAACCTCAAAGATAGGAAGGCCCCGGGGCCCGACAAATTGTCTAATAGAATGTTCAAGTCCCTACCGGCTCAGTTCATATCTCTATTGGTCATTATTTTCAATTCCCTTCTTAAGTCGTGCTCATTCCCCGACGAATGGAAGGAGGCCATAGTCATAGGCATTCCCAAGCCTAATAAGCCGCGGAATATCCCGTCCAGTTATCGACCTATCAGCCTTCTCAGCTGTTTAGGTAAAATTTACGAGAGAATCATTCTCGTTAGACTCTCAGAGGTGGTAGAGGCCGACTCTCTGCTCTGCAATGAGCAATTCGGTTTCAGAAAGAAACATTCCGCCATACATCAAGTCCACCGTGTTGTAGAGCATATAGCTCGATACAACCTTAGGGATCCTTCTCACAGCAATACAGCTGCTATTTTTCTCGATATAGCGAAAGCTTTCGATAAAGTCTGGCATAACGGCTTGATTTACAAGCTGCGCGCCGTTTACGGCTTGCCAGACTGTCTCGTACACATCCTGCGGGACTTTCTCTCGAATAGATACTTTCGCTATAAAGTCGAAGGCACTCTCTCTTCCCCCCGCCTCCTCCGCGCAGGCGTGCCACAAGGCTCTACGCTAAGTCCTATCCTGTACTCGTTGTACTCCAGTGATATCCCGCTCACTCCGGGTGTTCACCTGGCTATGTACGCCGACGATACAGCCCTCTTCACAACCTCGCGTTGTACTATCCTATTAAAAGATCGACTCCAGAAAGCGGCCCGCGCACTCGGTGAGTGGTTCCGCCAATGGAGAATCGAAGTCAATCCCGAGAAGAGTAAAGCAATACTCTTCCCTCTCAATAAAAATATAAGAGTCTCTACCATCCATCTCTTAGACAAACCCATTCCCTGGGAAAAACAGGTCAAATATCTAGGTGTCACTCTAGACTCTAGATTAACTTTCAAACCCCACATTACAAAAGTCTGCAATAAAGCAAAGTACATTCTCAATAGATTATATTATCTCATAAACAAGAATAGTAAAATGTCACTTAGAAATAAGCTGACACTATACAAAGCTTGTATTAGACCTGTCCTTACTTACGCTTGCGTTGCGTTCGCGCACACCAAGCTTGCTCCCTTGCAAAAAGTGCAAAATAAATTCCTGCGCATCGCATCAGGTTCCCCCTGGTACGTGCGTAATGTCGACCTACATAGAGATTTTGAACTGGAATCGATTCACGAGCACTGCAAACGCTTAGCGAAGCGCTACTTTGAGCGCGCAGGCTCGCACGCGAACCCCCTCGTCGCTGAGGCGTGTAATTACACGCCTCACGCGATTCGTAGACGCCCGCGTAGCGTCCTCTTAGACCCCGATGACGCCATTACCGTAGCAAACGGCCCGTACGTAGGTAGGAAACACACTACACACGCACGACACACACACCGTCGTCGCCGGAATCGACGACGTAGTCTAGCTTATCTCACGGCCCGGCGGCGCCTCGGCGCCGTCGGGTCCAGCGGTTAGGGACCGTTAGCTCCCTTAGATTAGTCTAATTTTATCCCCCGGTCGCGGCTTCTGTGTCGCGGCCGGCTTTTGCTTAGAATAGGGAAACTCCCAGCCCGCTCGACGACCGCAAGCCGAGGTTCGAGCCCCGCAGGGGGCGCCCTTGCGTCGTCGGCACTCCCCACAGGCAGCCACACAGTGCCTGCATATTTTCAGGGACAGAGTACCCTCTTCCCTACCCACCCGGTGTCGCTGTAAAGGCCAGTAAGGCTAACAGCATTAAAGTCAAGTCCGAAAAAAAAAAAAAAAAATTTTAACTGTTTTTTATGTGAATCAGTCGTCGTCTCCGACTTTATTTGCTTGTAGAAATTTTAATTTAACGCCTTAACGTTAAATGAAAATTTTCTAATGTATATGTTTACTCATTCTCTTAGGAATTTCGAGACTATGGATTTCGATACACTATATAATTTTATTATATAAGAGAAATAAATTTCACATTTCTAAACATAAATTGTTATAAAAAATACCTTTAAAAATATAAAAAAAACTTTTCCGGGGGTGAGAGAGGAGTCCAAGCCGTCGGTGGCTAGAGCTCCAAGACATATTCTGTTATTCTTCTTAAAAGTATAAAAACCTCCGTTATCATTTTTATTTTAATCAAGAAGGATGCTGAAAGTTATAAATAATTTGTTGAAGCACTCCACTATCATTTAATATGCATACCATAATTCATTTCTATGAGTATTTGCTCAGAGATTGTGGATAATTGGAGCTCAAATAAGTGGGATCCGCCGCCGTCTTCGTAGGCACGTTCCAATTGGAAAGTAATCCCACGCCAAACATTTGTGTGTCTCAATCGCGCTTCCGCTACTACGGGGGCTGACCGAATCAATTACACGGGGAATTTGATGACACTGGAAATATTCATTGCGTTTTTAGTTGGTTAATTTAATTTTCCTTTTCTTATATAAATTGCAATGGATGCGGTCTCATGCTCTATATAATCCCAAGCACGGTAATTGATCGTCGACGCAGCCACTGCTTGTTATGAAAGGAGACACAGCGAGGCTCGTTTTGTGTCATTATACTCGGATGTAAATATTTACTTTGAACGTTAAACGTAAATTAAAATTTTAATAAAAATGCCCTTTTTTTGCTCGAGCTTGAATGTTCGTTAGGTTCTACTCTATCTCTTCATTATTAGGAGTTGCTTGCTACGTTATAATGAGGTGTTCTGTGAAATTATATTTTAATTATATAGTTTGAGGCTGCTAGTAAGAAATGAGTAATTTAAGTGAACTATGTAATTTTATAAATTAAAAGTGCTCATGGATGGTGCAGAAGCACTGTTAGTTTGTGCATCAATCATGCAAAAAAACGGCTCAGGTTAGTGATATTTCAGTAATAGCTTTGCGCCAATAGCAATGTATAGGATAGTTTGATTAAAATTTTTTGGACATCCACTAAGAAGGGATATTGAAAAATTTTAAACCTAAAGGGGTGAAATAGAGGTTTAAAGTTTGTATGGAAAAAAAATTAAATCGGCACCGATTTTTATAAAATTTGAAATTTAGATTTTTAAAAGTATTTAATTGAACACGTGTTTCATGGTTTATTAGAATTCACCCCTAAGGGTCTAAATAAGCAGGCGAAGCTGCGCGCGCCCGCTAGTTTGAATATAAACTTTTTGCTTATCCAAGTCAATATATGTATAGAAAAGATGAGGGAAACATCGTAATAGGCTAGTCCCGAACCATCGAACCTTTTCCATCTGCAGTCAACATGAGTATATTACTAACTAGCGACCCGCCCCGCTTTTGTTCAAGAGACATACTACTTTCATATATTTTTTTATACAATTTAAAAAAATGTATTTTCTTCCTTGTAACTTCATGCTGTATCCTCCATATAGCAGAGTAGGCAGCAAAAATTATCAAAGCATGAAAATGAAAATAACTCATTCGAGTAAGAACCAAATCCACAACCATTTACAGTGAGGCGACGTGGTGCTGCGGTTATGAGTTCGTTCCCCACTCGGGGAATGGTTACATTTACATTATAATCACTTCACTCTACTAGGTACTAGACAAAACGCGGAGTTGAGTTTGTTCACTCCACATGCAGTGTCTCACCAATAGGTCGGATAGTGGCTACTAGTATCCTTGCTATACGGCACCATATAACGTGAAACTAATAAAATAATACATATTCATCATTTTTTCAAGTGAGAATTTGCGAACATACAATAAACCATATCTATCCACCTAATTAACCATTAAACAGCAGTAGAGCAAATCACTGGCATCGCTTATTAAATTAGTTCACAGCCGCGTCGACGCGCGCCGCCTCGTATCGCATATCAAAGTACAGCGCATTTCCATAACGATGCACCAACAGTGGAACAATGATGCTGAACAAACAACATTACTTACACTGAACATTTAGTTGCGCAGTTGGACAGACTACTGACCGTATGACTGCTGACGCAACGGTTGTGGGTTCGAGGGAGTGATTATCATCACAATACAATGTCTCGAAAATTAGAAAAATACGAGAGAGTGAAGTATCTTAACGCTAGGCTCTACTATTATATTGGAGAAAAAGAGTTGGACTTTACTAGTCCAACGTCTTGGTAGCTACGAGACTAACTGATACAGGAGCTGCGGACGGCAGTTACGAGTAAATTTCCAACACGTCCTTGGGGATGAGGGTTTAATAAAACATGTAAACTTGGCCTCGGGCTCTCTAATATAATATATGCATAGTCGGTATCCCGCAAGGCACTTTATAGGACCACGATTATTCCTAATAGCTTGTTTTGCTAACATCATGGCTGAACATGATCGATATATGTAAATCGACGCTGTATATTCTCAATCTGTCTGATAAGCTGAAAGCTAAATTACGGGCGATTGTGTTCGTGTGTCGTTATATGTAATATCTAGATATTGAATGGATTTGTTTCGTTTTTCAAATTGTATAATAAATAGTGTCGTAAAATGTTGCGCTCTCTCGGAACGTTCAGACGTCACGTGTAGCGCCCTATTATTTACAGTGTTTTGAAATTTGTTCTCTTTGTCGATATTGTAAGAAAATATTCTTATTTAAAATGTAATGTAATGTATATGTAGTAAATCCAATTATTTATTTTTTGTGCAAAGAAAGAAAGAATTCAAACTTGAATTTTGTGTTTTTTCTTATTTTTAACACATAAAAGAACATGCTCCTAATCTTATACACAAGAAATAAAAAAATAAATGAAATGCATTTAAGAGGCCGCATCAATTATAGAATAGAAATATTTATAACATTTTCGAACCTAACATAGCCTATTTTGTTTCTATTTATAAAATCATGTAATTTTTAAGGGAGTGTTAATTTGTGTGTCTTCAGGGAGAGATGCCACCCTTCGAGATATTAATACCAGGTGGTGGTAGCCGCGTAAACTTCACACATTCTGCCTAGATACTTACTAGCTAACTTAAAATATGGACTTGGATAATTAAGCATTGATTTTAAAATAAATATTATTTAATTATTGTTTGATAAAGATAATCACTACAACAACGTAGGCATAAACATAAAGTGCTTAATCATTTATAAATACTTATCTATATAATAATATGTGAAGCAAAAACTTTGTTCCCCAATTTACGGACATGGTGCGAATGGAGTCAGGAACCGAGTCAAGTAAGAATCGAACTCGTCTACCAAGTGTTCCGTAGCAACTTCGAGATTGTACGACAACGGAAAGTACTACGCACTCATTGTCCATTATGTTATTTATATTATATATAACAGCTTAATCCTGCTTCCCGCACACAGCAGGGTAGGCAGAGGGAACCTAGTGTTAAGACACTCCGTTCCCCACTTTCCACCGAATTCTGGAGGTATTGCGTGTTAAGTTGCGGAACTTAACGCCGCGTGTGCCTCCACGCCCGAGCGCAATAATGGAAATATAAATTTAAATAAATAAACAGATGATCTTATTACTATGAATGATATCTTACAGGTAACCAACAAGAGACATTCTCTCGAATATAATTCGTAACCACAGCTAACAAAATAATTATAGCTAAAAAAATTTAAAAGCCATTGTTTACTCAAGTTCAAACTTACAGTAGTCCACTTCATAGCGGTTACTCGGCGGTTGTATTACGTATAATTACTGTTATTTTATATCAACAACACCCAATTTACTAACCCCTTGCCCGACAACCCCCCCCCCCCCCTCCCTCCTAACATCCCCCTCCCCTCCCCGTGCCTGAACAACCCCGTTATACGATCTCATTATAACGTGTTACGTTTCTAAGAGATATATGGATTCGATGGAAAAAATGTCAGCCATTTAACCAAGTCATGATAAGGGTAAAGGATTTTTATTAACACCAAAGTCGTAATAGTATCTACATATAACAACTTTGGTTTAAATTCACTTAGTTTATGAAATTGTAATATTGTATCACATCTACCTACAGGTATCAGTCTTCGATTCCACCTGCAAGGATAGATATCTACTTTCAAACAACATGACTACATAATTGCACTGTGCATAAAATTTTATATATAATATTCGTTAGATTTTTCCAGCCTCTATATTCTTAAGAAAAATAAAATGCTGATATGAAAACCCGTTTAGTTAAAGGTTGAACGTTCAAAACGCCATAAAAGGAACGAGAGCCGTTCGGCGATATTGCAAACATCCCCATACTTGACTACTGTCAAACCCTAATAAAATATACAATGGATATAGCCGTGCTTTATTATATAGAATTGAGTTTAATTTTGATGTTGAAAAGTGTTACATTTTCTTTCGTTTCGTAGGCAGAGAGAGTTTAGTGTTAAGGCACCCGGATCTCCACTTTCCGCAAAATTTGATCGAATTTATTTTATTACAAACCGCGATTACGTCCCAATTCAATGGTTTATACAAGTTTTTAAAGTAAGTTATCTTTATTTAGCAGTCTAGTTTAAAGTACACGCTTAAATAACTTTTATATAAGTTCTCAAACATTGTTAACATTTAGGATTTAACAGTAAACTCTCCCAAATGTCAAATATCAGATAGAAGTACGCAATAGTTGCGAACAGATCTTGTTAGCTCTGCATAAAGTTGTTTGCTGCTAAATAAACATCCGCCAGAGGCTGTACTGGCGCGGCGGCACACATAAAAATTAAATTAAATAAATAAGCTTCACGCTGTATCCCGCACACAGCAGGGTGGGTAGAGGGGACCTAGTGTTAAGACATTCCGTTCCTCACTATCCGCCGAATTCTGAACGCATTGCGCCACACATAGTGGCGGAATTCAACGCCGCCCTTTACCTCGACACTAGAGCGGGAAAATGGAAATATACATTTAAATAAATATTTCATTTCTCGATAGTTTACAGTCACACTTTGTGCCCCATATATTATTATTTACGATCATGTGTATATTATAAGGAGAATTCAATTATTTAATTTCTTCGCTAGGTCAACAAACAAGAGAGCTAGTGTTTCGAAGACTCGAAGGGAACAGAGTTTCTTAACACCAGGTATCCTCTAGGTACCACTACTCGCTGCTCTGCGGAAAAAATATGATTTTGGATTTTAGTATTTTTGTAGGAATGGGGAAGCAAATTATGGCGAGGTTAACCTCGCGTTTAATTTTTTCTCCATTTGTTGTTATTGGTTAGGCAGGTGGCTGAGACGGAGTGCCTCCCGCATACGTGACATTCGTGAAGACATAATCAGGGGCGATATTCAATAAGCGCGATGCAATCAATTTTCAATTACAGGCCAATACGCCCGATATTCACGGAATACCTACAAATGGAATTCGATATTGGCACGACGTATTCAATTAGCTATCAAAACTTAGTCTAATGTTCAATTAATTTAGATTCTTATGTGTTAATTAGTTCGCGAAATTCGGTACGCCAGCGTTTCCCCTAATTGAAGGGTTTGATCTTTGCTTGTTTGAATTTTCTGGTTGTTTTTGTTACATCACGCTGTACTATGACGTGTGTATATATGTATCACTATGGCTAGATATTCCCTGCGGTTTCGCGTGCGAGGTCAATTACACTGGAAATGTCACTAGGTCTTATATCTAGAAAAACTTACCTTTCCCTTGAACAAAACGTTGAAAAGATTTTTTAAAATATAAAACTGATTGATAAGAATTATATTTATAATTTTCTTGAGCGGTAAAATAACCACGGCACCTACTAACAAAATTTTGTTTTAAGCGGTAAGAGGAATTAATATATCAATTATGGTATTTGTAATAAACCCACGACCGTCAGTTATACGGTGTAACGACGAGACGGTCTCAGTGTTAAATAATTGTTAATACACGGATAGGTTAGGTTACCACAATTATAAAATTAAGCATTATAAATAGAAAATAATACTTTCTACTATTACAGAGTCACCTAAAACTAGTGTGACTTTTGTAGAGTCATCTAAAACGTGAGTGTTACATAAACTTGTCTCCAAAGGGTCCTCGCACGGTCCGCTGCGCTTCAGCGACCGGCAGAGCTGATCTTCAATATCCATTCACAATAATGACGTTTAGCACTTTTTGAAATCTACTTTATGTAATACATAAGCTCCTCTGTTACCGAGCGGTGTGCAAGTGGCTGACAGACGACGTACATACCAATCTACTGGAGTATGTGAAAAATATAATTTTTCATTTTACGTCTTAAAATCTACGCAAAAAAGTCGCAGGTGATGACTAGTTTTATGAAACAAAACGTTAAGTAACGATTTATATGACAACTGACAGACACTCTGTTGCCCATTTTCCGCCGAATTCTGGTGGCATTGCCTGTTAAGTGGCGAAAGTCAATGCCTCGCTTTACCTTGACACCAGAACCACACTCTTGCTCTCGCGCCACGACTAGCCTCTCTAAATCATACTTAAAATGTTTAATTGAACGTGAAAAGAACAAAATAATCTTGTAAACAAATATGATCGAATCCCAGAGCATTAGCTCTAAAGTTTCCCGTAGTAAATAAGTAGCATGTTCCGTACCGTCTACTATCTATGAGCTCAATAATCCCCTCGCGAAGTACACTTAGCTTCCTGCCAACTACTTAAGCCCTAAACTTCTTGATTACTACTTTTGTTTGACTTCGCTGAGACAATAACTTACTGTAGCTGGCTTTGAACGTTTATTGTTTGTTCATTGGTGTTGTCTATTCGTTTATCAAGATTTTGCTAAAATATAATTCAGAATCGAACCTACAACCATCATATATATATATATTTTTAAATAGAAAACCATCCAAGTCCTCTTAGACAGTATCAAATCCCGCTACGTTAAAATTGTGACATATAACAGAAACACCACATGACAAAACAACAAGCTCCTGAAAAATAACCGCCATACATTTAAAAACAAATATTGAACTGTATATCCCGTCATGTACTGTATGTACGAGTACGTAACGAGTGTCAAACGTCTATCTCGTATAATATAAATGTAAACGCTTATGGAACAATAAATCACGGTATAAATCAAATCTCGCCTCGCCTCGACGTACGAGTAAAGCTAACATTAAAAGTTGCTGCAGATAGCCCCGCTCTCCCCTCTGTTGGGGCTTTGTTTGTGGACCTCGCTAATGTTTGACAGTTAATGTAGGAGAGATAGTCGTAAGAACCTAATTTTAATATGAACCATCAAAAGTCTCATGAACTGATGATGATGGCTTCTTTTTATAGTTTACTAGTCGATCAAAACTTTGTTTGGGTACACTTAAAGATAAATAAGTACCTTAATTCAGCAATTTATATCATCACCTTGAAGCATTGCGTGTTGTCGTTATTAGAGCGAAGAAATGAAAATACTATTTAATTCATTCCCTCGAATGGGAATCGAACCCGCAACGGTTTCACTCTCATGTTTTTGTTGTACAGCAGACTACGACAGTTTCATATTTTTACTTTTTTATTATATATAGAGAAAACAGCGTGAAGCTAAACAAAAATAAAATAAAATATATATTTATTCTTCGAGTAAAGATGGAACCTACAAGCACGCATACGCACACGACCAGACGATTTATGAAATATAACAACATTAAAAATATCCCTCTCCAAGTATTTGTTTCACAAACACCAATAACTTAAAAGGTAATAAGCAAACATTTACCCGCGCATATCACTTTGAGGGTACACTCGGTGCCCATTGATCTCTTTGAAAGGGTTCACAGAATATCCTTCTATCTCTTAGACCTCTAAGGCTTTGTTGGATTAGACTTGTTTGAACCCATTTTTTTTGTCAGACCTGATATCAATTTAATCATCAGATTTGTGATCTTTTCCGAATTATGTTTCTGAGGACAGAATTATTGTAAGTATATAATGGATTGGACCTTCTTTACTTTAAATACCTTTTACCAAATATCGAATGTCAATGATCAAACATTCCTACTAAATATGCTTTTTAGATCTTTATAAGTAAATTTAAAGATAATACTTTGTGCACTTAGCTCTGTTTATCATGGACGTAGACTGATGGGCTGTGCCCACCCCAGAATCGTCTGGTGCCCAACCCAGAAATTTTACTTACAAAAAAATACCTCTAGATACGTTAATGCAGTTTATCTAAAATGAGGCTTTTGTAACATATTGGTTATGAGTTGAATGCCACTCAGGGGCATAATTGCATTGAAAATATTCCCATTCCAAATGGCGTCCTCAACAGACAATACGCAAATAAAATAGAAATAAATAAATGAATAAAAGACATTTTTATGTCTGACGGAATTTATAATACGCGATGGTTGCAAATTTAATTAGCACTTGTACTCGTATATACAATTTTGCTTAATGTTACCTACAACCAATATAAAACATAAAAAAACCAACATAAAAAATACAGTAGATAAAAAAGATAGAATACAGTAGGTAAAAGTTATTACGGCGTTAAGTGTCGCTACTTGATATGTCTAGTCTCCACTAAGGAGGCGAAACTGAGAACGGAGTATCTTGGCACTAGGTTTTGCCTATCCTGCTATGAGAAAAAAAATGTAAATCAAGAAAAATCTTTGGGCATAACACATATTTAAATAACTTATTTTATTTTCACTTCTAAATCGTAGCGTGAATAATAGCCCCACAATAAAAAGTTAGAAGTGGTGTAGTGATAGAACATTAAGTACTCGACGCCTCTGTTGGCGCCTCTCCAAATGGTTTGTAGATATCTTGAGAAGTCCTTCAAGCTCGGAGTTACTGATTCGTGGACCGTTTAGCTAGCTATCCTTTTAGAAAAAGTTTCTTTATGTTGATTTGTAATGTTTTTTTTTATTTTCATATTAAAAATGAAAAAATAATATAAAAAAACTTCACGCCTTTTTTTCTTTTTCTTAGCAGAGTAAATAGAGAAAATATAGAGTCTAAAAAATCCTTCACTACTCTCCGCTTAAAGAGACATTCCGTGTTGAATGGTCGAACTCAACCTTGCCTTGCCAGAGCTCTCTGAAATTAGGCCCTTCAAATACGAAAGCGATGGCTGGATGTCGTTCATGCTAGATCCTGCGCTTGCGACCTTAGTGCCTGCGAAGTTACCTTGGACTCAGAATATGTCGTGTGTCATACATAACCTTTATTTATGTCTATTCGACAACGAACACGAAGCCGTCGGCAGCAGCTAGTCAAATAATACCTCTTTATTCCTTTAACATAAACAAACAAAACAAACATCTGATATCCAAACAGCCGCAACTCGCATTAGTACAGAAATAAAACTTTCTAAAGAACAAGCAGGTAGGAGGTAAATCCAACGGGATCAAGGCGTGCGCTAACAATACCTTGTAATGCATTTTTGAGGTGAAAACACTTTGCTTCGTATGTAGGTACCTACTCAGAGACCAGTCATGGCGCAAGGGCACAATCGTGACTACAGGTTATGGGTTCGATTTCACGCGGGAATGAAATATTAAATAATTTCATATCTTCGCTCTGGCAGCGAAGCAAAGCGCGGCGTTGAGTTCATTCACTCAACTCGCCTCGAGCTGTCCTATTTTTGTTGTCGAGGCCAGTCGTGCTACTGTAAACGCGAAAGGTTCTAGGTACGATTCCCACTGGAGGAAATTAAATACTTTGTTAATATATTCATTTTCTTACAGTGGTACCAGGGCAAAGCGTGGAGTTAAGTTCCGCCAGTCAACATACAATGCCTTGGGAATTCGGCAGAAAATGGAGAAATGTCTTAATGAGAATTAGGGTACAGTCCAGCGCGCACAGTCTTCTAATGTAAATATCATTCAAATATAAACAAATAAACTATATAGAATGATATATCAGCCCATACGAGTCTCATCAGCAGGTGTATGAGGATTTAAATGGACGTATAAATGACGTGAATACGTAATTTAATTTAGAGCGGCCCCGTGCTGCATAAAACATAGAAATGTTTGACTGAGGTGGTAACCTGATAATATTTCTGAGTTTTGTTTACAAAAATACCTAGTTAGGCAGAGGGATCCTGGGAACCTAGTGTTAAGGCATTTCCCATTTACTGTCAAATGGCGGAACACAACCCCGCGCTTTGTCTTGCTACCAGTGTGAGGAATTTAAAAAAATATTAAATATTTCATGATAGACGACTTAAAATTGCCTGCAAACAAGTATTGAAATTTATTTACACACCAGGTAAAGGCATATACATTTCTAAATGATTTAACCGCCTCTCCCTCTGAGTCAAATGCAAGTGGTATGCTCGTTAGTGGGTGATGTCTTGTCTAAGTCCTGTATTGGACACGAAGAGGCACATTTGATGAATATAAGCCTGTGTCGATATTTGATTTATCATCTACAAATAATTTTTCAACTCCAACCAGTAGTTTCTTTGTTTAGTACTCTGAACCAAACAACCTCTTCAGTTTTATAATATCAGTACCCATAGAAGCTTAGATACAACACTAGATATTTTTTTCTCTACTATCTCTTAAGTAGAGTAAACGAATAACTTGAATTTTTATCACTATATATGGATATTATCGCTTTTTGGGTAAATTAGCATATCGATATTCAATTTGTGACGACCTCATGTGTCTGTTTCGATAATGTAACAATGACGCCGTAGCGCAGCGGTGCGGCGTGAGACTGTAAACATGACGATCGTTGGTTCGATTTCCACCCGGGGATTGAGCTATTAGATATTTTCTCGCTCTAATAGAGCTCGTAGAGCTCCTAGGGCGGCGTTGAATTCCTCTATTCAATACGCAATGTCTCAAAAATTAAAGTTTGCGTGGGGAACAAAGTGTCTTAACACTATTTACGGGTAGTGACGGAATACACCGAGAACCTATAAAAAAGACTGGGAAAATTTCTTTCTAATTTCCAGGCGGTTACAAAATCCCATGTGGCGATTGACAATAGGGACGGTGTGTAAAAATGTTATGTGTCATAAATGTTATTTCAATTATGTCACAGAATACTGTTCCGTTAGGGACAGGTGGGGGGGGGGGATAATAGTCTTTTGGAACATTTCGGAAAGTTTTTATTATAATTATAATGTAAATCACATTTATCTTCCGATGGTATATATGCATACTTGAAGTAAAACGCCGAAAACACATAAACGAACGAGAAAGACTTACAGCAGTCCCGGCTAAGTAATATAAAGTAACCGGTTGACACTTCTATTTGTATGCAAATGCATTCTCCGTACGTGTCTCTGTGTACTTATATTATTTTTGATCATTTTTAAACGTCTCACTTGGAGGAGCTCCGTAAACACCTATTTGTATGCTTTATTTTGTGTTTTTATTATATAGGGCAAGTAGATGTAACCTAGTAATAAAATAAAATCCTCTATTCTCAACTTCCATAGAATTTTCTGAGGCAATGCGTATTGGATAGTGTAACTCAACGCCACACTTGGCTCACCCATAGCGAGAAGCGGTATTTTTAGACACTGAATACACTAAATATGGAACCCACGACCACGACCAACTTAAATACAAGTATCGTGTAAAACAAAAGACTTGCCAACCACGCGTTAATGGTGTCAATAAGTAATCGACTTTACCTTGCTTCTTTATTAAGAAACTTTTGTATGATTTGTTACCGTAAAGTGACAGCCTCAAGCAACGCCGCCAGCGCCATTCCCTTTGATGGGTGGCCGTTTGTTGATATGAAAAGTAATGTTTCATCCTTTGAAAAGTACGCAAAGAAGATTCTAATTGTAATTAATAATTAAATATACATTCTTGAAATGCGTTTGTATTTAACAATCTCGCGTGATGCGAGACCGTCTACTCTAAAAGTGAACTTACAAACAGATACAAATAAGTTTATTACAATTACATGCAGCTTTTCATTTGTCACTCAGTAACGTGTCAGAAAAAAAATTGCATCAGCAAAAAATATATAACAAATAATAGATTTAACTAATCGTTTAACTAATTGTAGTAAACGCGTAACAGAGCGGACGTGTTGGTAAGACCTAGGTACTCACCTAGCATCTGTACCGAGTTATCTGCTATCACTGTCACCTTACCGTTTGTGATCTACTCCCAACTCCCAACTCCCAACTTTTAAATACCACTATGCATAATGATATTTATATTTAATGTGTAGCTTTAGTAGCTTATTCGCTCCCTTTGAAGTAACTAGGCACAGTTACTGAGCCGTCGTAATGTATCTACTTAGTTATGGACAGGCTAAAATAAAATAATGTTCCTTAAAATTTCATACAACCTCTATAAAAGGGCTTTTAAGCTTTGAAGGGTCTACATTTGTGATATTTTAAGAATATATTTCATATCGTAATATTTTACGAATTTCAAGTCTTGCCCTTAAAAAAAATATGTGTAAAACAAAATTTTATAGTTTTTAACTACATATTTATTTGTTGGATTTACTATTTAAGTTTAAATATGATATACTGTACTTATATTTCTTTATACTTTTCAAATATAATAGTTTTCAACAAGAACTACTACTACACATGTGTTTAACCAGCATTGTCAATTAACTAATACAAAAACCAGATCCATGTAATCGTTTAGTTTAGATAAAAATGCAATTATTTGTTTAGCTTTTTTATCTTTTATTATTGAAAAAGACAAGGTAAATGAGTGTATGGGTCACGTATGGTAGTACGTGCTAGCTTGCGTCTCTGTGCCACGACGGCTCCAGTGATTTCTCATTACAATATATATACATCAGAATATGATAACACAACTTAATAAAAATGTTGAATAACCTTAAGCAGTATCGACACGTTTTCAATGAAAGCCGTTCTAATATCATCATTCTCCGTTAAGTGATCTTCAATCTATTAAAATAAGCGGGAGTGCATTCAATGAGGGCCCTCGGGAGTAAACAAGAATTGATCGCGTCATTTATAACGCGCGTTTAGATACCCGCCGACGCGCCTCCATTACTCAACGTTGAGACGGGGCGGACGTGGCCGGTGTGCGTTACACTGACGGCGTGTTTTAAACGCTGTTAATTTTTTTTTTTACTGGGTTGTTTTTTAATAGAATAATATACGAAATTATAAGGCACTGTATTATTTGTATGAACAATGTCGCGCTTTGTATGGTAAGTCCAGAGGAACTAACATATTTAATCATCAACACGAGTGAATCGATTCACAAACACTACTTAAGTCAATATATTATTTACTATATAGATACTATATGTAAATGTATTTAAATAAAAGTATATGCCGTCGTCGAACTGCACTCTATTGTTATTACTTTACCAAAAACATAGGTATGTACATAATATGCAGTACTTATAACATTTCTGGTGAAGGTAACGGGAAGCCACTGGATCGTGGGCCGCACAGGACTAATCTTTGAGGGATACCCATGTCCAACAGTGGGTGTCAAAAGGTTGGCGATGACGATGAAATAAATAAAACAGATTCTCATTTTTTAAATATATATTCACACATAAGAAAACATTGTATCTAGCATACCTACGTACAATAATAATATCATACATGTATATTGTATATCATTTTTTTATGAATTTTGCCAGACTATATGTTTATTTAAGCAAATTTCTGTGCAAAAACCACCAAACAGTGCAAATTAAAACGCGGCCTTAACACTTGTAATGTGCTGAAACTCTAAGCAGCCGGCCCCTTGACGGGCGTCAAGCATCTTTCCTTTATTGTTTTTTTATGCTTCGCTAAAAAAATCACTCCGCTCTGCGTTATGTGCGCGATTATCGAACTCTCCGCGGGCTTGTTTTTTGTTTTGCGCTCTGGAATAAATATTGATGAATTGACCATTCCTTATTGTTTTACCTATTTATGATAAATGCTGCATTGTACTGCGACTTGGAGTCGATTATTTTGTTGTTCGGTCTAGTGTAATGTTTTGGCATCTTTAGGTGTATCTTGCTTTGAATGAATTAGATAGATGTTAGCCTGCTTATGGTAAATTCTAACTATATAAGTTAGTGAATATACTTTAAACAGAAGTAAGTGAAATCAGATCACAAAAAAGGATTAGCATTACACTAGGAAGACGTCACAGTCATACTTGGCATAATATGCAGTCTCATGTACAATCAATTTATACTTACTAAGTATAATAATTAAAATCCTACTAAC
Organism: Heliconius melpomene rosina; assembly: GCF_056956725.1. Lineage (NCBI taxonomy): Eukaryota > Metazoa > Arthropoda > Insecta > Lepidoptera > Nymphalidae > Heliconius > Heliconius melpomene. The sequence continues at coordinate 240,669 of NC_140401.1, read as the reverse complement.
TTGTGAAACCAAACCTCCACTACAGCTATAATAACAGACAGCAACGCAGCGTAACCTAACGCCGCGAACGCCGGCGCCGCCTGCCCTAAAGCGAGTGCGCGCGGCGCTCTCCCCGAGCACGTAGGACGTGGACCAGACACGCGTGCGCTCGCTAAAGATGTGTGACCACGCTCGAGGAGACGCATGAGACTAAAAATTGTAACATTTTTTCGCTTTAAGTTGTATCCCTCTTATAGGTAAAGAGAACTTACTGCCAAAACACTATGTTCCAACTTAATGAAAAAAATCGGTTCGGTAGTTTTTGAGATATGGGTAACCACGTAAATGACAGGTTTTTCAATGCAGTTTATGTTTTTAAAATGCTTCTTATTTTTTTGCTAAATATATTATGATGATTAAATTTATGTGATTATGTATTATTCATATAGGCCAGTCATGGCGCAGGGGCACAAATGTGCAACCGTAAATACGTCAGGTGGTAGGTCCGATTCTCACTCGAAAAATCTCATTCTGTTATCGAGGCGAAGCACGGGGTAGTTCCGCCACTCAACGTAACGCAATGCCATTCTACAGGAGAATTCCGCGGAATGTGGGGAGCGGAGTGTCTTAACACTAGGCTCTTTTGTCTTCCTTGCTATATGCGTGAAAATGAAAAAAAAAATGTAAATGCCTATTACACAAACCTCCAAACAAAGAATTGTTTATACGGACTCCGTTTCTGACCAAATATGTACACGTTATCGGGCCCCAGCATCCGCAAGGCGCCGAGCTCGCACAGCTCGCGCTCCGAGAACGTACGCGAGATCACCTGGTAGGCGGTGTAGGGCTCCGTGTGGTACGCGTAGGCTATGCGTAGGATACGTAACGAATGTCAAATACTCTACTCTCATGAATAGTGCTAGAATATCGCTAAATTGTTTTTTTTTTATCATTATAGAAGTTCGTTTACATTATTTTTTGTTTTTTTATCATTGCAGTACCTATATATTTATATTTACTTCTAAAAAAGTTCGTAGAAATAGAAAGAAATAACGAATCCAGACGTACAAAGTACAACATACTATTATATAATTATATATTACTAACTCCCAGTCCGTATAAGGCTGATAGCAGCGGCGGGCTGCAATAGCGCGGTTGTGCGCCGCGCTCGCGTCACTTTCTTAAGCCGGAGCTCGTCCTCCTTAGGGTTCTTGTAACCGCTGTAGTAGAAGAAGCCTGGGTTCTGGGATATTAGCGTAATTTAAATATCTTCGTTCGCCACATGCCAATTGGCAATATTCTATATACGTTTTTCCAAATCTCCCTAAAAACCCTAGATATAAAATATGAAAACTTCAACACCGAAATTTGAACCCACAATCTATTCATCTAATAAATCATACTACCACATATTTCATGCAATTGAACTGTAAAAGGGACGTTCGTGAGTTCAATTCCCACTAGACCCGTGTGTCCGTCCTGCCGTCTGCGCCAAACCGCGTGAAGGTAAATTTTAAAAATAAATACATACATCAAGCCACCCCCTGGTATATCCAATATCTTCAAAGACCAGTTCAAGGTCGCTGTTGATGAGCGCGTCCATGTCAGCGAGGGTGGGCGCGGCCGCGTTCAGCAACCACGAGACCACGCTGCTCGTGTAGTAGTTGTATAGTAACATACTAGTTATGCCCACGACGAGGAGGATGAGACGACGACCTAAATTATATACGGTGCATTTAGACAAATTGTTATGATATTTTATGCAGAATATGAGTTTTTTTTTCTTTTCATTGTAAAATATGATATTAAAGTAAAAGAATGTGCGTCATAGGTATGCATTACATAATATACTTACCTTGACTCGAGGACATTTCTTCAAATAAATTGACTCCATCTTCATATGCTGAAAATTGAATATTTTAAAATAATGCTGGAATTTCCATATTAAATATTCAGCATTTTCATACGAATTGTTGAAAAGAGATGTTGTTTTATGTTATCATTTTTTTAATAAAATAAACTAATTAACTTACTTAACTAATTTATGATATGAGATAAATTGCCTTCTCTTCGTTTTACACTTTTCGCCCAATTTCCGTTCTGTCACCAGGAAAATGAAGTATCTTAAATATTATGGAGATCCAACGCTGTTCCATTGCGCCAAACGGCCTCAACTTTGCTAAAGATTAATTTAAAAATAAAAAACCTACAACAAAAAATTAGCATACCCTGTTGACAAATAACAGCAAAAACGCTAAAGAATGCATACAATCCAGGCTCGCTTCTTGCCTCTAGCACCGCAGCTATACCCAGTAGTACTGTACAAGCGACTCCCGACACTGCCGTCCACAACCACACGCCGCTTGACAGTGGCGTCAGGAACCTATTCTCGTAGCTACCTATGCCTTGGTCTAATATTAGGTAGTAGAATTTTGTCCTGTGAAACGTTATCTGTTCTAATCCATCAAACATTTACAGAAAATTTAATGAAGGCTTCTCTGACTAATTATCATAGTCATTTATTATTGAATTTGAATTTGAACTAGGAATCACAAAAATTATAATTAAAGAACAAAACACTGTCCATGATGTAGAACTACTAAAAAACCTGAAAATGGGAACTCGGAAATAAACTCAAATACACCTCTTTTGGTTTTTGTGATTTAGATCTTTTTTTAATGGAGTCTACTCAGTTACATCGTTTATTGTGCAAGAAGGTGCACAGTGCAGAGAGTCTGGAGCATAGAGGTGCTGTTTCTGTCAAGATTTGGTGCTGAGTGGAAGAAATGAAAGGAGTTAGAAAAGTGCTTAATACTAGAATAAAAAAATAATTTATTTTTGTTTTGTAAAGTCAATCAAAATTATTTCTTTCTTTATGTGTAGGATTTTTGGGTAAGCTGAGAAAAAATATTTTTTAATCTATTAGCAATAGCTATTATGCTATTTTTTAAAAATATGATTTCATTTAATACTACTGTAATAACAAAACACATACTCAAAACTAGTAGCAGGCGGGGAGAACACATCGACCCACTCCAGCCAATGCTTGAACATCCTCGCGCAAGTGCAGGAGATGTCTTGTTCTCCCCAGAATAGGGAGTTGGTGACCGCCTGCACGATATATAATATCGTATAGCACAATGCACGAATCGAACCTATATCGAACGATGGTATATTTATCACATCGTTCAATACATACAGTTTATTTTAAACACATTCCACAATATTAATAGTTGACTCTCATATTTTTCCTTAATTAACTAAAATTGACAACTTAAGAAAATACCTTCCTTTGATTTATTTCACGAAGTAAATCCTAAAAACATACGTAAAATATATAGCGCCTTATAATCTTATATAAACAATTTATATAGTTATTCGTAATATGATATTTAAATGTATAAAGGAAGCTGTTTCAGCGTGAGCTCTTTGAAAAGTGCAAGCGTGTGATATGAGATATATAATATGACAATACCAAAGTGGAGTTCCTCTCCGGCGCTCCGATCCAGCGCCCCGCCACTGTGTACTTGAAACTGATCAAATATTCATGCTTTACAAATGTTGGCGGTGCTCGGTAATATATGACTTTACGCGATGGTAGCAGTGTCCACTTATTTTCTTTATTATTTTCCGTAAATAAGGAAATTTTCAATATTTAAATAATATTGGCATAATAATTTAACATGAATACTTATATCCGTACTACATATAAGCAAAAATTTACCTAAAATTATGTATATCCTTCAGTATATACAGGAGCTGTGTCGGTATTTTAGTCAAGAGCGGCACTCCGGCTTTATATCCCACGTCCGATAGCATTTCAGGCTTGAAATCTTTTGGGTCGCCTAAAATCTATTGAAAAAACGTAATGATTAAACATAGACATTATTAAGTTATTAGTTTCACGTTATATCGTGCACAGAGCAGGGTAGACAGACGAAAACTAATTTCAAGACACTCTGTTCCCCACACACCCTAAAAAAACAAATCTTTTCTTCTTTTTCTTTGAATATTGGCTGATCGTCACGTGGTTATAAGACCAAAGCACACAAATTAACAAATCTTCTGTGCCTTACTAGACTTTTGACTTTAGTAGTTTTATTTTTGTTATCTTCACGCTTTATCTCGTATACACAAGAGTCAGAAGAGGAAACCTAGTGTTAAGACATTGCTTTCGTTCCCCATTTTCCGACCAAATTTTCAAGATATTACGTTTTACGATTACGCGCTGAATGAAAAATGTCATCGCTACGTTATGACCCTTACCAGAGCATTGAAATGAAAAAAAAAATATTTATTTTCCCGGGTGGAAATTGAACTCACAATCATCGCGTCGCTTATAGTCAGTCGAACGATGTGTCTCTGCGCCACGACGAGCTCAATTTATCCAATATTTTCTTTACTTTCAATTCTCCTACTATCAAATTTCATAAACTGAGAATCATTTCCATTTTACAAAATTAAAGTCTCAAAGTGCTTATTATAAAGGACTATTTTAAGAGTTATACTTAACACACGTCCAACGCCAGAACAACGTATTATTTTGTAAAAATATATGCGAGTATAAACATATATAATATGTATATTATTACAAGTATTGCAGGCTTTGTTTGTTTGTAAGACACTCACCACAGTAACGGCTCGCAGAGTTAAATTGTGGAAATCCCACCGATCATAATACTTGAATCTGTTCAGCGAAACGTTCACGCCTGGAGTTGTGGACGAGTCATGAAAATTCAAGGGATATTTTATTTGTTGGAATATTTCATATTACAACTAGTGTGTGATACTACCTTTTTTGTCTTACACTATCAGTTGAATTTAGTGTAAAGCATTTGTTACTGTTGAATTCTTTTTCTATTTTTTGTTCGTTTATACTATTTATTTGCTAAATGACTTGATGCTCTATACCCATTTTTCCTAATATAAAAAATATATTTTTCGTAAACAGTGCATTATAGTTTTTACCCACCGCCCTCTGGACTCCACTCCCCTATATATTTCTTCTCCAAATCATTTCCCTGTATCCTCCCATAGTTGAAAACATCGATTAGTTGTACGCGGTCGCCTGTCGAATAAAATTAAACGACTGTATGAAGTGGCTGTGAATTTTCATTGGAGTTATTTATTTTGTTCGTATATACTCGTATATCGGAAATATAGACACTAGCGACCTGCGACATCTTGGGTTACATTATTGTATTTTTTTAGGGATCTTTATTTTTTTTTTTTGAGAATGTAATGTAACCTATCTTACTCAGTGAAGATGCAGTTTTCTTATAATGAAAGAATTTTTGAAATCGGTCCGATAGTTTTTGTGTCAATACAATATAAGCATACGTATACGAAAATTCATATACAAATATGTCCACTTTATAATATTAGTATAGATAATAAATTAAGTGACGAAAAATTTTAAATGAAATATTTTCTTAAACAATTTGTGGTTCTTTTTTCCAAATAACGAATAAATAGCACCTCATACTAACCTTTATCAAAAGCAACGACGACATCAGCGTCTACGCTGAGGTTCATTCGTTGTAACACGTTCAAAATATTCCCGCCCTCGTGTTCTGCAGTCTCCTTAATAAGCCACATATGCATGGCGTCAAACAGAATACCTCGAGATGCCTTACGAAACAAATATAAAGGATTTCTTAGCGGATATTCTTTTATACTTTTTTTTAGGTACTCTGTACTCTGTACCCGCACATAGCGAGTTAGGTATGAGGAACGTTGTGTTAAGACATTCTTTTGCTAATCTTTTGTCAAATTTTCGAGACATTGCATGTTGAGCGATTTCAGCTCAATGCCCTAGTAACTGATCCCCCCGAGTGGCTCTCGAACCCCCTACCGTCGCGCTAAATGAGATGATGCTCCCGTGCGCTGCGCAATGACGGCCTCGATGGCCTTTTAAACTTAATTGCATAATATTTGCGGTCAAAACATTGTTTGTACTAATTCATCAATTTTCAGAATATAGTTAAAGCCTTAAACCTCTTAAACACAATATTCTTTACAAAGAAGCTTTGAAATGATCTTTCAACAGATTTTTGGCCACTTGTGAAATAAAGCAATATTTTATTTAAAGAAATTTCACTAAAAGGGTAAGTATATGACATAATAAACGTAAATTTATATTTATACTAGTGGACCCGAACGCGGCTACGCCCGCTTGAACTATACGAATATTTATTAAATATATTTATGAAATTATTTTCAATTTTTAATAGAGAGATGCGTTAAGCAAGTTCATTTTGGGTGACGTTTCCTAACAACAAACTTTAAAAGCAACGGTCGCATAGTGACGACGGTTGTTATTAATATGGCCGAATAAATTGCATGTCAAATTAGAGAGTATTTTAATTTATTGGTATATATCGAAAATATTACAAATATGAGAAAAAAAAGTATCTTATGTTCATCCCGGTACTCTCATGTATCTCTATATGAGTATTTTATCACAATTAAATTAGCGGTCTGACCCTGATTGCGTAAAGGACAGACAGACAGACAGACAGGGCTACTTTCGAATTTATAATATAGGTACGGATACCAACACTACCACATAGTAAGCCAGTCGTGTCGCACGGACACAAACATGCGAATTTAAGCGCGACAGGTTGTGGGTTCGATTTTCATTCGAGGAAATAAAATACTTTCATAAAATATTTCCATTTGTTCGCTCTGATAACTAGGCAAAGCGCGGCGTTGAGTACCGTCACTGAGGCTGAGGGCAACGGAAGTGTCGTAATTGTATCGGGATGTCCTAACACTAGGTTCCCAGGCTCCCTGTGACTACCCTGTTATGTGCGGGATACAGGATGAAGCTAAAAAAAATTATAAATTTCCTTGGTTGAGAGCGCTAATCTTAGGAATTACTAGTTCATTTAGCAAAATACTTTTTATGTTGGGTAGTCCAATTATCGAGTAGGCATTATGATATCACACGAAGAGACAAAAAAATCGAAAAAAGTTAAAAAGACCAGCACTAGTACCGTATTTAATATATCTTCGGTATTCTCGCACCCAGCATCCAACAGGACTCCAACAGGTACATTCCACTGCAGCAAGTTCCTTTCGAGATCGCAACTTTTATCAATTAGCTGCAACGAAACTCTGATGCCTTTGTCCATGAACTCGTGTACTAACTTTTTGTTTTCACCTACAATTTTATTATAAGCTTTATAATTTGTTGTTTTAGAGAGTGGAGTTATGTTACGTTTTTTTCAGTAAGTGAGCGGAACTCAATGTGGAGGAAATGAAAATAATAATTATATATTTCATTTAATCGAGGGGAAATCAACCCCATAACCGGTTACGTTGACAGTCCCCTTGCATCCTTACACTATAACTGGCTTCAAATACCTTTTCTGTTGAAGAAACATAATATAAATGCTAATCTATATATATAAAATCGAAAGGTCACTCACTCATCACGAAATCTCAGAAACTACATGTGCTAGGAATCTGAAATTTTGCATAGGAGTTACTTATAGGACGTAGGTGCTCGCTAAGACGGGAATTTGCAATATTCGACTTCTAAGGGGTTGTTTTTGGTGTCGAAAGTTTGTATGAAACTCCATTACTACAAATGCTAGGAGTCTCAAATTTTGCATAGACGTCACTAGGACGTAGTCATGGAGACAGAAATTAATAATAACATAGTTCACGCGGGTGAAACCGCGAGCGGGCCGCTAGTTACAAATAAAACTGACAGTTTCTTTTTATTGGATAGTTTAAAAATAGTAACGAGCATTGCACGTGACTATTAAGTGACGGTGATGGCTTTGTACTGGACTAAGAGATTTTAACCAGTCCATGCAACCTGAGCCGACGCGACATGCATACACATATTAGTCGATACTCTCTTCTATTTTAATATCTAAAATAATGACAAATTGATTCTCTTTGTCTGTTTCGTTTGATAAGAGAAAAAACCAATTTTCTTTTCAATTCATAGTTATAGTCAGTGTGTTTTTATATTATTTTCTATCAGTAAAATAAGCTATTTTTTAAGTCTTAAATATAAGTAATATTAGTCGTTTTCACTTTCACTGTAATACAACTGGCATATATTATATATATAAATCTTCCTCTTGTCTGCTAAAACTTACTTTCAAATTTTAAGTAATGTAACTATTTGTAAAATGACAAATGAACAATATGTTCAACGTGTAAGTATATTTTAAAAAACAATTTGCAGCTAATTGCAAACAGATATTCGTATCATATTGAGATTGTCTAGTATGTTAGTTCTATCTGTATATATTTTATCTACATGTGCAACATACAGAAGGTATCTTATTTTAGTAGTATCTTACAAAATTTCACAAACAATTCACCATAAATTTAACCTTCCCCCCACATATTTCATACTTGATAATAATAGCAATAATAAAATGTAAAATACCGAAATGTTTCATTTCACAAAGCGCAACTTACGTGTACTGTATTCACATGTCAAGTAGCAGAGGTAGGGAGCTCCCTTTTGCACAAAATAATCCACGGCGGCGCTGCCGGCTCCGAGAGACGCGCCAGGGTCTGGAGTGAGACACGCTGCAAGTATTACAGTTCGCCACATCGTCAGATCTGTCCGAGAGAACGTGCTTTTAATAAAATGTTACATGTGAAGAGATAACGTAAATTGACTTTTTGTCTGTAGTGTACATATGTTTTTGTATTAATTTTATATTTTCTTACATTATAGATCTGGACTGTCGTGGTCCGGTAGCTTAGCGTTTGACTAAATACGTTAGTTTTGAGCTCGATGAAATGCGGAGTTAAGCTACGACATTCAACACGCACTGTTTTAAATTAGACTGGAAAGAAGAGAACCGGACCGTATTACCGTACTATGTGCGTATCTATATTATAAATATTTATTAAAAACGTTATGTTAGGTTAAGTTAGACAAATCTTACTGTGAGTTAATTCTGAGAAAGTGAATACTTTCCTTTACAAATAAAAAAAACATCCACATGGCCAGCAGGGTAGGCGTTACATGGGTGTTTAGTGGCGGAACGCCTTGGCTGGTTGTCACAGCCAGGAAATGAAAATAATTCTTTTTAGAGAAAAGAATTAGTTTATAATATAGTTTGTATAGTTATTAAATAATGTGCACTAAAATAACGACGTGGCCGTTTTCGAATTTCCATTGAAATAGAAATTATTGCCAATACCGAAAATTTTAAATAATATTTTAAGCAGAGCTAATAATTTGAGTTGAACGATCCAAAATATTTAAACATTTAGTCACGTTTATCAAAAAAAACTCATTAAAATAATAAATTTCACGCCTCTCTACCCTTTGATTAAGCGTATTGTATTCGCAAATAAATACTGTTGCCTTTATAGCTGTTTTCAACAAAGAAATTATAGTACGCGTTGAATCCCGCCCGTGGGACCTATTCTAACTTTCAATAGCTCTCATTTATAAAGTTAAAACCATTTGAAAAGTAATATGGAAACTAGAAGGTCATAGGTTCAACGAAATCGCGAAATTAACTACGCTATGTTCTTTATTATAAGCTAATTAAAACTTTTAATTATAAGAATTCAATTAAAAATTAATTATAGAGCCGATTTATATATTCGTACGATACGTATGTCGTTTTTTTATGCAGCTTCGAGCTGTATATTGCATATAGCAGGGCAGGCTGAGGAAACCTAGTGTTAGGACACTCCGTTTCCCACTTTCCGATGAATTTGAATTGAATGTGATGAACTGTGAACGTGACTGTGAACGCGATGGTGGTGGGTTCGGTCCCTACTTGAAGTAATGAGTACATTTATTTTAATTTCTTTCCTTTGGTACATAAAATCGCGACACGTTGAGTTCCGCCACTGTGTAAACGCAAATCTGGAAACACTCAACCAATGTCTTCTGTTTCATACGTCATATTTATTAACAACTGAACTAAAAGTGAAAAGATATCTCCAGTTTCAACTTACCCGAACCAAACGTAATAAGCAAATGAAATTCAATTCACCATTAGATCCGTACACAAATATAATTCGGGGCTGTGACGTCCGCTAATGTCGGTGCTTTACTTGTCAATCAAAAGATCGAGGGTAATTGACGACTATTAGCATAATAGTGCGGTCAATAAATGAAATGCTTGGAGACATGTCAAATTTGCACTAATTTGCCACGATTTAAGCATTTTGAGTACAAAATTGGGATTATTTTGCACAGACACTATACTAATATTATTTGAAGTGAAAGATGTTTGCGACCAAAATATAATGTTTTATCGTTTTACATAAAGCTTTAAGTATTTTATTATATTTATCAGCTTCACGCTGTATCCCACACCTAGGGGGTAGGACACCTAGTGTTAAGACACTCGACACATCGAGTGTTGAGTGGCGAAACTCAACGCCACGATTCGTCTTGTTACCAGAGCGAGAAAATAGAAATTATTTATTCTAGTTTATTTCTAGCTAGTCGTTGCTCGCAACTTTGTTTACAATTGAAAATCTCAAATTCTGCCGCTTCCATGGGAATTGCGAAAAACTGCTCCTCTACACTATTTCTATTCTAAGTCCAATAGTTTTATCTGTGCGTTGCAAGTCGTTTAGTAACGGAAGAGTCGTATATATTATATGAGTAGGTAGGTACCTATATATTACGCCACAATTTACAATTTGACGCCAATTGGCACAAGTGTGTGACTGCACTCCTAAGTGCAATTGGTTATGGGTTCCATCCTACTTGAGCGAATGAAATTTATATTTTTATTTGTTCGCACTGGTGTCAAAGCAAAGCGCGGCGACGAGTTCCGCCACTCAACACGTAACGCCTCCAGATTTGCGGCGGAAAGTGGGGAACGAAGTGTCTTAACACTAGGATCCTACTCTGCTGTGTCTGTGATACAGCGTGAAGCAGATTTAACAGCTTACAAGTTAAACAAAAACTTTGTCGTCCTTATCCTAAAATCTAGTTAACGTAGAATAATTCATCTTAGTATCTCTAACGGACTTACTTACGACGTTGCTGGGCATTATTAAATGAAATCGCCCCAACTATCCTTACCACTTAAAACACACACAACAGCCTTAACATAGTATCGTCTACCAAATAGGAACAAAAAGCCACTTATATCTGTAAATAATGAGAAAGTCAACAGTTTGATTAAAGTATATAGCAATATAAAGTTTTTTCATTCAATTAGTCAATACGGAGTCGTATTAGCGGGCGCTTGTTTGACGTCCGCTATAAAAGAGAATGGCAAACAAGCGAGGCGAGTGCAGTCGTGCTCTCTATTACACTGTACGGGATTGAGGACAATCGTGTCGACGAGACAGTGTGGATTCAATTCCTCGCCCTGGCAACGAGGGCGAGTGCGGCGCTGAGTTACGCCACTCAAAATAACTCAATATATCCAGAATTTGCAGGAAAGTGAGGATTTGACGGAATATCAGATTTCGATGTTAAAAACTGTGATAGAATATTTATAATCTTTTATTCTTATTATATTTATTGAAATGTTCTATTACGTTTCCATTGGGCAATTATATAATTATAAGTTATTTCCATATTCTTTGGCGTTTACTTGCGCCACTCAACACGCAATATCTCGAAAATTGGGTGGAAGTGGGGAATTAAGTGTCTTGACACTAAGTTCCCTCAGTCCATTCATCTATGCGGGAAGACGTGAAGCTGCTAAGAGTAAAATTATGAGTATTTAAAATTTTATTAATTTGATTATAAAAGAGACAGATCCGGTGTCACAGACGGCCCAGGTTGGATGAAAGCAAAAGAGGCGTGTGCGTTGCTACAGGACAATATAAATGCTAATTCCGGCGGCCACGGCCCTCCCCGGCCCTCCCCGGCCCTCCCCGGTCCTCCCCGGTCCTGCCTCTACCTCTATACGAGTATACGAGGTTTTAACGTTTTAACATTTTAGAGCGTCGCCTTAATGTTTGCTCCTGCGATTATCGTGTATTAGCTTAGTATTCACTATAGCCGCTACAGCGGGGCTGCAATCTGATTTTAAATTTTACTTTACTTTTCTAAGTAGAATGTTTCTCTCGTGGTCTGTTGTCTGTGGTGCGGTGTGTAAGCGACGTCTGTTAGCTTTTATTGTGCTCGCTAAGTCTTAAAACGGTTATTAGGTATGTTTTAATATTTAAAATTATTACATTTTCCTTAATTTTGTTTTTCGATATTTTTTAAAGTTTGCACAAGGATTAGTGAACGAAGACTTGATATTTTAAAATATTCTAAGTATCTTCTAGTATTAAGAAGATTATTTCAATATCCTAAGATTTTAATAATTATAGTCAATCACTAAGTTTAGAACTACAAATAAAATATATTACAGAAAGTATTTAAAATTGAGTGAAACGTGGGGAATAGAATGTCTAAACACTAATACATATGAGCCCCGCATGCCGCGGGCAGGAGCGCGAAATAAGTTTCATCTCAACACAACCACTCAGCCACAATGTCATTCTAAACTAAGTTAGCAAATATGAAACATAACCGCATTATAACGATCCAGAATACTTAGAGGGTGTTAAATATTGTTAGAAGGGACCCATTTAACAGGCTAAGCCTTCCGGGCTGACGTACAAGGGCGCAAATTGCGTCGTGACCGCTACGTGTCGCCGTAATTTATACAAATTTGCCGCATTTATCGTCGCTTAAGGATTTTAGGAATTAATGACTGCTTCGTCTGTGAGTGCCGAGCTTTTTGTTATGTCTCCAAGTTTTTTTTTTTATTTCAAAATTATTACAAACGTTTAGTAGGTTTGGGAACGATGGAATTTCAGTATTGAATTAGTATAGAAGACTATTAAGTTCACCTTTTAACTTCATCCTGTATCTTATATATAGCAGGTAGTCAGAGGAAGCCTAGTGTAAATACACTACATTCCCCACTTTAAAATTTAAGACAACGTGTTCAGTAACAACGGACTTCAACGTCGCAGTTTATCTTCTTACCAGAGCGAAACAATAGTTAACATTCATTCCCCCGAAAGGGGGAAATATGTTGCAGCAATATACAAAGAAGAAGAATCGAGTCAAAGGATACTTCTTAATATACAATGTTTCGAGTGACTTGATCCAATATTGAAACAATATCTTCTTCAGATATCGGTTGAGGATAAGGTAAACTATTTACCTGATATCTGGGAAGACTGTCCAGTACATTGATTGCTTTAAATTGTAGTAATCTCGAAGGTCAAATCCAATTATTTCGTTATTAGCGAAGAAGATAAAGATACCACTACAAATTCAAAGTATTTTTTTATTATTTTTATTCTCTTTTTAATTTATTTAATTTTATTGGAATATAGTGTGGATGAAAGTAGTAAATTATTCTGTAATGTTGATCCAATTCGTAAAAGATACAAGTTCGCTCGCTCTCGCCCTCTCGAGGTGAAGCTTCATTTACCGCAAACATTTTCATAACATACATACTTAACGTCGCCTTTAAATACAGAATTATATTTTAAAATTTTATCACTTTAGGATAGGAAGAAAATTATATATTTTCCAATATAAGAGGCTTCTCCTTGAAGCAGTAAGACGAGCTCTGCCATAATGAAACTGTGAAGTCTTTCACGTACTTACCTATTCGTTTCCTATCTTAAATTATTTGCTCGCTTGGGCCCCTGCATCACGACCAGCCTAGACTTTTTCTACGTAATTTACTTATCTTATTTCAGTTATTTTTTGTTAAAAAATCAGTCCTCGATCTCAACCTCCGAGTTCCACATAATTAAGTCTCAGGTTTAAGTAAAGCAGTAAGGTCAAAACAGCCAACAATGTGCTCTACACTAATTAAGATGTACTCATACTGTGCAATTTAATTGCGAGCCAGCACTCGACGTAACGCAGCGGAGCATTCATGACATGTATTCATAGAAATGAAGAATAGATTTCATTAGTGACCCTTGCTTAGTTAACATCACTCTCGTCTCCGCTGATACTGTCTGTATGCTCGTGCTCGTGTACAAGTGACCTCTTGTTGTGTACTCGTGTGATAATGAATTTGAATTGTTGTGGGGTATCTAGAGTGCGCTTACATTTTTTGCTTATGATTTAATGAGAAGATATTTCTTTTATGGAGCTTAAAATGATTATTATAATTATATTAAAAATAATTAACAGGAATCTGATACTTAACTCGAATTAAATTTTAATAATAAGTAAAAGTAATTTTAAAGTAATTTTGTTTTGTGGATTTTCAGTAAATCCATAAAAATAATAGGAACATTTTTATTTTAACAAAAGTTGTGCATATATTATTTTTGTAAGAATAGGGGTTAAATTTTTAAAATAAAAATTCAAGTGCGAAGAAAGCGAAAATATTAATTGAAATTTAAATTATGCGTGTTTTTCTTAAAGTTTAGTTTCCCAATCCAACGTTTACATAACTTATATTACATGTAACATATGTATAAAAATATACAAACACATATATACGCATGTAAGATTTCAAATCCAACCTACTCTAGGTGTTAACCGCGTAGGAAATCAACAAATGGCTCGCTTGCTTCTAGATTGTGTAGAAAGCTTGTGTGTGCTGTCTTGTCACACACGACTATACAAAGAGAGACAAAGACAGATCTAAAGATGAAAGTAAAATTGTAGATTATGAGACACGTCTGTTCTCCACTTTCTGCTGAAATTTTAAATATTTCCTTTCTCCGATTGGAAATTGAACTCACAACCTGTCGCGTTAATCAATAATAAGTTACCTTTTATTTTATATCTCTTATATAGCGTAATGTAATCTTTGTTATTGCTTGAATGATGTGTTCTCTGTTATTAGTCGTATTTAATTACATGAGTATTATATCTTTAACATGTGTGAATGTTAATACAGTCACATTTTATGCCCCGCGCCACGACGGGCCCCATACATACACGCTGTCGCATTGTATTTATTGTATTTATTATTCGGGTCTTATAGAGAAAAAATACAGCTTTCAATTAAACAGATAAAATTAAATATTACCAATTGGTTTACACGACCTTCCCAATCTGCCTGAATGAGAAGTCAACACGCAATGACTCTAGAATTCGGCGGGAATGGGGAACGGAGTGTCTTAATGCTAGGTTCCCTGTGCCTACCCCGCTGTGTGACGCTTGTATATACAATCATGACTAATGTTGGGATTAGATGAGTATTACTGTAAAAGTTCTAGGTACACCAGAAATCAAAAAAAACTTCTTATACTTGAAAATGAAAAGCAATAACATATTTTACAATTTTGAACAGCTATATATATAAAAATGAAAAGCTAAAGTCTAACCAGAGTCCGCCTCACGTTAGACCTATTTGCAAGGGGGCGGCAAATCGTCGGCAAATTGCGGTCATGCTTGAGATGCTATCCTGAAAGCATTGTCTTGTCGACAGAGCAGAGGCTGTGTATTAACAATTGTTATGTGTACAATGTGTATGTGTTGTGCTGTGAGGTACAATATGTGTTATTTTTGCAAGAAAGTGACCTTGTTGAGAAGTGTTCAGTGTCGATTTTGTAGGAATAATAAACATTATTTAGCGCCTCGTTGTTATACATGATTAGATGTGAAGAAATGATGAAAATTAACGGTTAGTTATTAATACTTAGACAAACTAAACAGAATGATCACTCGCTTCTTCACTTTTCGTGTAAGCAGATTTTTTTTCGTAACTTTGAATCGAATTCGTGGTAAATTGCTTGCCGGCTTACATTCAGATACGATACAGTTTTTTTTAAAGTCGTCGTGGTACAACGGTGTCTGATGTACGCGCGACGGTTGTGGGGTAACGCCCGACGCGCTGTGCCTGTAGAATGCGGGGAAAGATGGGGAACGGAAGTATGTTAATGGGCAACGGAATGTCTTAAAACTAGGTTCCCAGATTCCTTTGCCTACCCTGGCTATAGGCGGAATACAACGGGAAGTTAAAATATTCTAGTAGTTGTTCTATGTATCCCTTAATTTTTTGCCTATTTTGAAATGTCTTATTTAGTTTTGAAGTGTAGCGCCACGCCTGTCACAGACCGACACTTCGCAACATCAGTCCCGTCAATCCAAACTGAATAAAAGCTACAATAAAAGGCAAATAAAAGCTGCGCTCCAAGTTGGCCGGCCCACTTGCCGACAGTGCGACAGTTGTAGCACGACGGCGGCGATCACGCACTGAGAGCATTGTCTTGTATCCCGGAAACCGCCGGCTGGATGCGGGCTATGCGGGAGATGCGGGAGGCAGCGTGTATGTATGCCTGAGGCTTACGCTTTTGAAGTTACATACTTTTTATATACAATAATTTGCTTATAGTGGTTTAATTTTATATATTGTTCAAGACATTTTTGAAGTATTAAGCGTAAAACTTATTTTAACAGATATTATGCCGTTATATGTATACTCGTATAGGGCATCATTGAAGACCAAAAACGGTGAAGCTAGTTACTTCCCTTGCATTTTCTCAGCTGCTTGATGTAATTTCTTATTACCATATTTTTAACAAAGGTAAGTAAACATTTAAATATCTTAAAGTAGTAGGCACAATTAACATAGATTTAAAAACCTTACCAAGAGATAGCTAAAGCAGAAGCACTAGTGAGACCAGGTAAAGTGAGAGAAAGTTAATTCCCAACGCATTAAAAATTCATGGGATCAAGCTTCCTATCCAAAAATAAGTTGTTTGTTTCGTTTACAAGTTTTCTCGTTCAAAGCGCGGGTCACTGCTGCCTTCATACAAATTCAAATTTGAGCTTTTTATTGTTCAGCGCGAGGCTCATGCAGCCTGAACTAATATTGACGTGATAAACCTTTTTCGGCTTAATCTCGATAAAAGGGCCCTTTGTGATTGCTCTAATAACTTTGTTACTTTATACGCTAAAAATTATACTGTAATTGTAACTTGGTTGTAAATAATTTAATGTATAAGAATTCATAAAAGTAATTCAGACTAATTAAAATAAATGTAATGACATAATTTGTGTGGCCGCGGTGTCGCAGCGCGGCGGCACGCAATACCATGCGCAATGGTCGTGGGTTCGATTCTTACACAGAGGCATGAATTAATTATTTTTATTACATCGCTCTGGTATCACAATGGCTAACAATGCCCATAATTAGGCAGGAAAATGAGGAATGGACTTTCTTAACACCAGGTTCCTTCAGCCTATCCTGCGACATTGGGGTTACAGCGTGTAGCTGCTTTATTTAGTATTTAAAATATATATTTTTAACATCTCCAAATGCACTACTTTAATAGTGATGTGTAAAGACTTTAGGTTGAGGGTTGGAGTGTCGTTCAAACTAAATGTTAAAGATATGGTATACTAAGGTATGGTATCAATTTAAGAATATACGTAATACTAAAATTTTTGTTATTTAAATATATCTTAATTAATAACTAGCTATCTTTCGATATTTTTAATTTTTAGTGAACTCAACGTCGCTGTAATACAATGGGAAAATAAACATTTCATTCATTCCCTCAAATGGGGATCAAACGGTTGCATTATTTTACTATTTAAACTATAAAATACAATAATAAATGAAATGAAATAAAATAAAACAAAAATAAACAATTCCTTTGTTTCGCTGAATTAATAACTAAGTAGATAAATATTAGTAGGGATAATTCGACGTCGCGTCACTCCGCCCAAGGTTATTCTAAAACGTAATCACTTTATTGCCGTGGTTCAGGGGCGCTCAACTTGCGGGCCGTGTTGCTGTGTACATGTATATTAAATCTGGGTTCACTCTACTCTGCTATATCCGGGATAAGGAGAGAAACTAACTTTTTTGCCGCTATTCTCAGGACAAAAGCCTTTCAAGCGTTCAATAGCCTTCTCTAGACCGACACTACTGACGTTACTTAAATATATGATAAATCAAAGTCTCACTTATATTTTAAAATGTGATCAAAAACTTTGACTTATTAAATTTTAAAATATAAGTTTTTATTTTGTCCTTTTCTTTTAAAGCAATTGGTGTCTCCTGCATAACGCGGGGTATCTTTCTGCATTAAGTATTCAAAACATTCACAATAGCGCCACCCAGAGCAGCGAAGCGGGCAATATACGAAATTACTGAAATGTCACTCAAAACCACTTTTTCCCTTCGCAGACGCTAACTGTAATTTAATTTGATAATTGTTTAAAAAAACGTCTCAAATATTTTACGCCTCTGTCGCGGATGATACGTCGTCTCGCGACGGCCGTCATTTTCTTGTTTTTATCTTTAAAACAATTTATGTCTTATAAATTATTAAGCATATTTTCTTGTATTACTGCTAGAAAAACATATTTGTTTTGGCTTGTTTCTAAAAATTAAAATAAATCATTCCCCTAGTAGAGAGTAGAGCTCACGCTTGACCGCTATAGATACCTACTAGATTTTAAGCAAGCACTTTTTTTATTATTTATTCAATAATATTCATTTTACAGTAAAAGCTACAGGTAGTAGATTCAAGAAAATAAAATATTTAAAATCCCTAGTAAGCAGGCAAAGCTCGGCCGCAATATGCAGTACCTCGAGAATTTGATGGGAAGTGGGGAACGGAAGTATCTTAACACTGGGTTCCCTCTGCCTACCTTGCTACGTGCTAAATCCAGCGTAAAAAATAAGTTAATACAATATGGACACTTAAATGCAAAATAATACTCAATTTTATTAATATGTAATCAATTAATTATAACGAATCCAAATCCTTTAATAAGCTGTAATTAATTTAATCACGTTCATACGAGGTTGATTATATTTCAAAGGATTGGAAATAATAACAGACGGAAAGTGCTATAATATATATATAATTATATTTATTTAATTGATTAATATTAATTTCAATAAATAATAATATTTTATTTGAAAAATATATGGGTAAATAAATGTGCATTATGAAATAAACGTTGCGAATATTATTATTAATTTTAGCTTCACACTGTATACCACAGATAGCAGGGAAAGCAGAGGGAACCGGGGCACCTACTGCTAAAACATTCCGTCTCCCATCGAGATATTTCCGTTCCCGTTTTCCGCCGATTTCTTTCGTCATTGGGTTCTGTGTAGCTACAAAAAAATAAAAAATAAACATTAGTATAATTTAAATAATTAGTTCAAAATAAATTATTATGTCATTTATATAGATAAAGAACACATTCAAAAGCAACACGTTTAAAGTTCGTTTTTATTATTTAAGTTGGTTGCACGACCCGTTATCTTCGCTCACTGAGTCGAAAGACTCGACAGCGTGAGCTTACTAAATACCCCGTCTTTACGTGCCTTATAATAATTCCATGCTGAAAGTAAGATGTCTATTTTGTGTCGGGAAAATGGATTTTACGGAAAAATTAAATCTACTTTCATTTCGCTAACGCTGCAAGCGCCCGGAGCGCCGACAAATAAATTGTTCACGGGGTCGAAAGTAAACAGCGAATCAAGCGGTAATCTCTCCGCCGTTATTGTTTTAAAACACCCTATTGCTGGGAAATTACAATTTAGATAAATAAAAATTGAACACTGTATTTGTCTTTTCATATTGTGCCTGTTTGGTTCGGAAATGGAGAGCTTGGGAGGTCTTCTTATGTGAATTATTATTTCTCTCTTACATTTTTTAAATATAGGCAATGAAATGGAGGATTCTAATAAGAAATTTAAGAATTTATTTCACAAAAAGATAAAATTAATTATAAAATATAAATTTCTTGTAGAAAAATCTTAGTCATCCAAGTGACGTGACCACAACAGTTCTAAGCTCTCATTAAACAATTTTGAATATGAATTACTCGCGATATTCCCGAAGGAGGCAGCCATGGTGCAGTGGAGCAGCGTCGGAATGCGATGTTTGTGGACTCGATTCGCATTTGGAGAAATGTTTTTTTTATTATTATTATTTTTATTTCCTCGCTCTGGCAACGAGAAAAAACGCGGCGTGTAGCAGCCTACTTACAAAATTGTATTTTCATATTTTATACATAAACTAGCGGACGCGCGCAGCTTCGCTTGCGTATTTAGGGGTGAATTCTAATAAACCACGAAACATGTGTTCAATGAAATATTTTAAGACTCTAAATTTCAAATTTTATAAAAATCGGTGGCGATTTAAAGATTTTTCCATACAAACTTTCAACCCCTTATTTGCACCCTTAGGGGGTGAATTCTAGAAAACCATGAAACATGTGTTTAATTATATACGTTTAAAAGTCTGAATTTCAAATTTTATGAAAATTGGTGACGATTTAAAAAAAACCTATTAAAACTTTCAACCCCTTATTTGCACCCTTAGGGGGAGAATTCTAGAAAACGATGAAACACGTATTCAATTAAATACTTTTAAGAATCTAAATTTCAAATTTTATAAAAATCGGTGCCGATTTTTTTTTCCATACAAACTTTGAACCCCAATTTCATAAATTCAATAATCCCTTCTTAGTGGATGTCCAGATTACGAAAGTAAACTTTTGCCCAAATTTAACGTTTCTACGCACAGCGGTTACGGCTGTGCGTGCGTCTTACCTCAGTCAGTGAGGACAAGTCCATTTATATATATAGATGTTCTGTTATTTAATGTCTATAAGTACACGGGCAAAAGCGTAACTCCCTATCCCGCGGAAATTCCAGGGTAAAAAATACCCTACTTGTTACTCCACAACCTGCTCTATCGGTGAAAGTGAATACACAGTGAAATGCAAAGCATTAAATTTGAACCCCCAACCATTATTTACAGTTCAACTAATTGCCAATTGTGCCACGGTGTCGTTAATGACTTTTTTAAGCAGTAAATTATATTCAAAATATTATTCAACTTCAGTTTCACTGTTTCATATGAAACTAAGGACAGCTACGTCTTTTCAATTAAATCTCTTTATATAAGTAGATACTATCTTACACTAAGAAAGAAGTGCTTTTCAGAATCATAGCTTTTGAACTTTGCTTTTAAAAGCTTGAATTTCTTTCAGGATTTAGTTCTATTTCAACATTTTTTAATTATCATTTCTTATCTACACCCATCTTTCCTTTCAGCTCAATTTTCCATATTTCCCTTGTAAATGTACCAACTATAACTTTCTGTCTATGCAGATCTGAGAATATTCTTTAAATATGAACGTTTAAGTGGGAATTGAACTCAAACCATCACGTACTTTATTTAATTCTTCAATCTACCAAGATAGCCTTTTTTAAAATAAAATTGAAATCTCCCTTTCCCCCTTGTAGCAAGGTATCCCCAATGATAGATCACCCGACGCAACCACCCGGCGGCTCTGCATCCCTTGTCTTATACTTTACTTTATAAATCGTCTGCTGTCATTAATTATAGAACACGTGGGTTGGTGGAGCGCGGTCCTAGAGCTCGCTTGATCGATGGCTTCCAACGATTTTATTTATAAGCTTTGCAATTCAAAACTTGGCAGTGTTAGTAATAAGTATACATTTTAAAAATGAAAATAAACTTGTGCCATATATAATTTATTGAACACTTAGAAATTGGTGGCTTTGGCTTAAAACCCTAGTCGAGGGTATATGTATATAATACACAAATAAATGTAGAGTTACCTCAATCTTGTTAGAAAAACGAGAACATAAAGATTTATCACTAACTTAAAATTTACCTAATTAATAATGGAAAACCTACGAAAGCAGAAAATATAAGCGAAATAGATTTCCCATTATCAATCATTAGCCCGCGCGGCAGACAGTTACACACACAGACGCGGTGAATTAAACGCTACATTTACCATACAAATGTGCATTCAGGGACCTAATCAACTTTAAGCTCTCCACAATTGTAATAAACGACATCAAAATCGTTGTAGCCATAGAGTGAGTTTGATACATTAATCATGTCCAATGTGTGACTCCCCTTTGTTTCATGGAGTGCTCCATTCTTTTAACTACCTTAGAATTTATAGCTTATTTTTAATTTGTTTTCTTGTTACTATTTACGAATAAAAATATTTAGTTTAGAATAAACAGAGACAGATAATTAATTTTATTCGAATCGGGATCGAACCCATAACCAGGCATACTTTTGTAACTGGCTGCAGGAGACACTTAGACAACTGACTTCAAGTAACTAACTAATAAATTAGAAGAAAATAGATACTGAAAATAATTAATAAGATGAAACCGTTTCTTACAAGCCTCGAGCAACGGGACGGTAGGAAGAGTGGCAGGGCGGGGTAGGGCGGCGTAGAGCGGGTAGGGCGGGGTAGGGCGGGGTAAAACGAGGTGCATCGTTGTTAACTGAAGCAAACTATGCGGTGGATACGTTTCAGTTTCAATAGATTAATGTAATACCTACGCTAATTAAGGTAACATGTTATAGAGGCCGTCGCGCGTCGTAGCGCACTGAACGCGGCAGGTTGTTCGATTGTCACCCGGAGGATTCATTAGAAGATAAGAAGATAAAGTGTCAGTCTGCTATATTCGAAATACTGCACAAAGCTAAATTTCATTTTCTGATTTGTCATTTCTTAATTTATTCTCTATTTTAAAGCAATTAAATCAAATAAGGTCCACAAGAAAATAATAATAATATACATCTTACACCATATAAATAATAATAATCCACAATTCGTCATTTGTATATTTAAGCGACAAATGTCCTACATTGTAAGGTAAACACAGCTGTTGCAGAACGCTAAGTACAGTATCAGAGGCAAATTGGTTCTAGCGAGTGATGTTCCGTACATATTAGTATATTCAATATACGAGTATGTATGCTATTCAAAGCTCCTAGAGCTTGCATTTGTAAAGGTCTCTTATAACCTGAGCAAACATACTTATGTTAAACATACATTATATGTTTAGTAAATACTATTTCTATATATTTACGAGTGTATATGGTATATAGTACAATATAGTTGACCGCTGGGTTTCTTGCGCCGGTTCTTCTCAGGTCTGAGGCATTCACTTTAGTGAACTGGTGGTAGATTATTTGACGTTCGAAAAATGAAACATGTAACTTCATATTTTAAATAAATCTATTTGTATTTGATACCATCTTCAGATAATACCATTATCCATCAGTTAGTTGTGATTGTGGGTGGTATATTTAAAATGTAGTTTTCTTCCGTCTATTAGACAAATTGAGGCATAGGGATCAAGCTATCTGTGCTTGCTTCTCACTCGAGGGAATGAATATTCATTTTCTCGATCTAGCAACAAGATTAAATGCGGCGTTGTGTTCCGCTACTCAACATGGATTTTTTAATACTGAGTTTCTTCTACCTATTCTGCTAAAGTAGTTAATTAACTACCAACAAACATAATAAAAAAGACAAAAAAAAAATCAGATGTATTATTTTTTGTTCCCTTACACAAAACTTAAAATTTATGAGTATAAACATAAAGTTAATTTTTAACACAAAATAATTGAACATTTCGCTTAAACTAACTGTACTGTGCCAGAGCTCGTTGCACGTCATCGGTACTCCGGCTCATCCGTACAAATGACTGGCACCCGACTTGCATGTGCTCAGCCCCGGCTGCATAGACACTTTAAAAGACAAAACGTCGCTAACAATTGTCTACTAAGTTATAAATGGTCTTAGTTTTCAATTTGCTCTAACTTAATACTTGGATGTTTGTGGAAGTTGAAATATTGGACGTGCGAAGGGAAATACTTTTAAAAATTCATTTTTCATTTAGTTTTAGTTTATTTTCATAAATGATAGTGTACTTACTTACATTTTTATTAATCTAAAGAGTGATAATGTTTTTTATAAGAAACGAAAACTAGAAAAGGTTATACGATAATTAAGTATTAGTTTATTTTTTTAAATCATAATAAATTAAGTCTCGACGAAAACAAAGCGTAATTATTTTTGTTCTCAATATCGCCAGCAAATAATGAATTTTCTCATTATTATAATTTTTTCTTATGTTTCTTTAAAAGTCGGGATATTATACATACCTATCAGTGCTAAGATAGTCAAACGATTAAAGAAAACATACAGTGCAGTTAATTTTTTTAATTGTGGCTTACTATCTGAACACACCGCTCGCACGGCAACAGGTAGTCAACTCCTCCACCAGGGCTTGCCAGAATGGGCACGACCTACATGCATAACAACTACGACGAAGTAAAAATAACTGCTAAGTGAATATAATTTCTGCAATGTCTCGATGAATGGAAAACACATAATGGCTGGTAAAAATTGCTTACAATGTGAGATAAAATCGTAATAAATATCCGATTCTAAAACGACATATACTTACGTACGTATAGACATTACAAATACAAACACCAGCAGCGTGTTCTCTGACACGTCACATGTAGCATCCCGCCTTAAGACGGAGATGAAATAGCGCGGTGGTAGCGCAGTTAATAAAACTGAGTGGCCGCGTCGCTCTCCGCCGCCCCGACCCCCGCGCGCCCTGACAGCGACTGATGTCATTATTTAGCGCCCAAACGAATGTATTGGAATTCATTTTGCACAGTCGCGATAAGTTTTTTCTGATGTATGCTTTTTTTTGTTATCTTTTCGAGAGTATTTTTTTTATATTTATGTTGAGACTCTCCGTTCTCCACATATTGATTGATAAAGCTTGTCATTTAATTTCATGACTCAAAATATAAGACTGTGTAAGGTGGCTAAAAGTGGGGAAAGGAATGTCTTAATATTCTGAAAATATCGAGGTTTTAGATCTGTGGTGTATATTATAGTATAGTATATATGTGTACATTTAAAATGGATAAACAAATAGATAAAGAGATAACTGAACATATTCCATTAGGCGCTCACTCATTAAATAGTTTAATTCATTATAAATGCACAGAATGAACAACACTATGAAATATTAGAAAATAAAACCAAAAAATACTTAATTTAAATAAATGCCGCTGCTGCTAGTCGCGTTATTTCAATCCGTATGTTGTCACCGTGCAGAGATACGTGCAGCAATCACCCCCCGCCCCCCGCCGTAACGAGCTGTTCCCGCGCACACATTTTTCTCTGTATTTTCAGGTTATTACTTCGTTTATTAACATAAAGCCTGCGTTTGTTTTGTAAAAGACCCCCATTTCATATGTTAATATTTATACGCTTATACACACTCTTTTATTCGACCTTGAGATGGATGACAGTCGTCTTTAATATAAGATGAAAATGCTTTAGAACATTTATTTTTTTATAAAGTATTCGTCTAGGTATATTTAAAACACGCAAAATAGTCTACGAAACAAACGAATGTTAATAAGAATTTGGAAACTCAATGGACCAATCTAATAATCTTTAATTTCCATCTAGAAGTTTGTATTGAAAATAAACAATTAGAGTTAGAGTTATTGTAAAATTATATGTTTTATAATTATATTATAGACTAGCGGCTCCCCCGCGACTTCGCCCGCTTGAACTACATGATTATTCATTTAATAAACAGAATTGACTAACAGTCAAATGTGTTGATGTCAATGAATAATTTAATTGACTCGTTCATAAACAGCCTTAAATGTTAAATTATTGATTTGGTTAAGGATTTATAAAATTGTTTGTAAAATAACTGTAATGATTGCATATTACAAAAAACACCCAAATCGAATCGAATAATCCAATATCGAAATCGAGTCCAAAATAATTAATCGAATAAATGAGTCGAATAACTTATTGTCGGTTTAAAATACAGGTTAATTACAAACAAATACAGATTTATTATACGTATAAGTGTAGATATGGATTGCTATGTATTTGCAGGGAAACTCATGCCTTGAGTTCATTCAAATGACTATAACTTTTTTAATAAACCTATTTTGATGAAACATACTTCAGATGTTAAATTGAATAAAAACAAAGCAATAGTGAAAGTTTCAAATAAATCGGTTCAGTACTTTCGGAGATTAGCGTGACCATACATACAGACAGACAAGCAATTCAAAAAAAATATTTTTACTATCTATTATTTTGCTTATTATTTTCTTAGTGCTCCTATTTATTTTCTAAGCTCCTCTATCTATTTCAGCCAAAAATATTAAATGTACAGACAAAATATTTTCACTGTTCTATTATATTAATAGAGATAATGTATATCATTGCATCATCAAAACAAACGCTGTTGTAAACGTTAATATTCTATATCTATACTTATATTATTAAACTGAAGAGACTCATGTCAATAATAACTGTCCCGAATAAAATAATTGAATTGCACAATCCATGGTATTAAGTTAGGCTGTAATATATAAGGTATATGACATAAGATTAATAATGTTGCTGTAACCGACACTGACTGCGCGCAGATGTACTTTGGGCACTTACAATGCGTCATACATAATTCCAACTTTTATTTCACCGCGGAGGCAACTATATGTGTAACTAACTATAGCGGAGGAGAATAGATAAAACATATAAATCTACAAAAATATAGAAAAAAAAACAACTTTAGTTATATTTATATAGATAAAATAGCATATTTCACGTGATACCCAATATAATAAGTTTAAACAGTTGAATAAATGCGGCGGATTACGAGCGACGGACTGGATAATTGATGGACGGACGCGTCGCTCACCGACGGGAAATATTTTTTTTAGCATTCGTATTGTATAACGAGTTATTCAATGGTTTATTTCAAATAGAAACATTATATGCATATTTTATTATAAAAAATATGAAAATAACTAAAACATTTCAAAATGTGTCTTTCATTTTATAATAGGTAGCTAAAAGGGTAGGATAGGGAAGGGAAAATAAAAGCTTTATATCTATAAACGATAGACGTATTTCATATTTTATGATTAACAATATCAAAACGAAGAAATCAAAATAATTCATGTTTTTTTTATTTCATGCTGTATCACACTGTATCTCATAGAAGGGTAGACAGAAAGTACCTACCTAGGGACCTAGTGGTAAGGTATTCCGTTTCCATTAAGACACTTCCGTTCCTCACTCTCCGCCGAAATCTCGAGGTATTGCGTATTGAGTGGTGGATGTCAACGCCGCACTTTGCCTCGTTACCAGAAAGAGGAAATGAAATTATTAAATATTTCATTTCCTCGAGTGAGAATCGCCCGATTATAATTCTAACTTAAATTGTGAATTATTTGAATACTACACAAAAATTGTAAGTTTCATATTATAAGTTTTAATTAGTATTAAATCAAGTTTTATAATATCTATAAGTTTTAACGCCTCAAAATAAGCATCATAAACTTTAAACTTATTAAAAAATCGGAATGAAAGCAACGGTACGCTAATGTCCCGGCGCGCGCTGCCCTTATTTTAATTAGTAATTAAGAGATAAAAGAAGGTTCTACACTACGATACTGTATATATAACATGATTTCTTTTTTTAACACTTTCAAAGTACCAGTCATGGAAGCTACACAAGCACAGGTTATGAGTTCGATTCACAGTTAAGGAAACGGAATATTTAATATTTCCATTTCTCCGCTCTGGAGTCTCGTCATTCACCACGCAATGCCTGCCTCCAGAATTAGTCAGAAAATGGAGAGCGGATTGTCTTAACACTAAGCTAAGCTCCGCCTATCCTGCTACATGCGGGATACGGTGTGAAGCTGGTTTAATTTACTTTACGTGTTTAGTCTTTGATCACTTTAAAACGTTTATTTATTTTCCATTTTTTGTAAAACGCTCCGCCGGGTTCGCTATTAGTTCGCTACTTAACACGCGCAGTAAACGCTTACTTGAGAAATAAATAGAGAACGGAGAATCTTAACACCAAATCCCCTCTACCTACCTTGCTTTCAGGGAAAAGTAAGACATATTTTTTTTACATTTTATCAATTATCTCGGTTGATATAAATTTCAACAAGTTCACGTCTACTTTCCCCAGCACAGCAGCGTAGGACCATCAATCCTGGAACTGGAGCAAGTGACCGTCGCGACAGTAAAAGTCAATGCTAAGGAACATATTTCGTAGTCGACTCGGACCGGTTCAGCCCACCTGGCAAAGATATTACTTTTCAATATTTAATAGTATTCGGTCTTCGGACGTGCCCGCCCCTAGCCGCCCCTACACGTCGCTGCCTGCTGGCGCTCTATGATGCTGTATGAAACAAAAGTTTTAAAATTGTAATACTTTTGTAAATTTTTAGTTTTTAGTAGCTTTATTTAAACGTAAAGTATTTTTTACTAAACGATTACTTTTTATTTTTCAGTTGCAAAAAAATATACTTAAAACAAAATAATGCACTAAAATGTTTATAGCATTTAAAATTGCGAAACATTGCGTGCTGAGCGGTGGAACTTAACGCCGTACGCCGGAGAAAGACAAATATCTCATTTGACTACCACAAATAGTTAAGAATTTATCACATTCACATTATCAGTAAGATAATTTTTAAACAAGCTAATTAAGAAATAAGAAAGCACGATAGAAGAATAGATGACAATTTAGTTCTCGCGTGCTTCGAGAGAGCATCTACCATTTTGTTGACATTGTCCAACCTGTAAGCGAAATTATTGTAGTTTCGATCCCTGCTCGGTAGAAAGATTATGCACGTAATATGCTACGTTATTACGTAGCGTTATCGCTACGTTTGGGATAAAAGAAAAAAAAGAAAAGCTAGTAGTTCTTACCATTATTTCCGTATATATTTAATTAATATATCGGAGATCGTCTTTGCATATAGTTTGCGTATATGTTTTTTATAACGGAGTGTCTTAACACTAGATCTCCTCTCTCTACCCTGCTGTGTGCGGGATACAGCGTGAGGGTGATATGTGTTTTTATGTTTTTAGTGATATTCATATTATGAAATAGTGCAGTAATGAATAGTATGTTTCTATTCTAGTGGCCTGTCTGAAATATGAGAAAGGTGTGTAAAAAAATTAATTAAAATAACAAATGGTTTTTTTTATATTTAATTATCAGTATCTATCTGTATACGTTGTGTACTTTTCATGTCTGGTAAATTAATTTCATCATTTTAGTACGGGAGTTAGACGTAGGTGCTCGTACCGTATACAGCTTACGTTTACCCCGTTATTATTAATGTTTCACTGTAAACAGTGGATTTGGGTATTCCTTTTTTAATAAGTCCGCAATATTTTATTACAAAGGCGAAGTTTTTTTTACTTAATTTTGGAGCTTTATAATAAATTGAAATAATGAAGAAAAAAAAATATAATTAAGTTTTTTTTATTATTTACATGCGACATTAACCAAATATGAAAATACTTCCATTCGCAACTTACCGCCGAGGCATAGAGGTTTCGGGTGCTGGGTGGCGGAACTTCTACGAAATTCCGCGCAGAACGGAAAAATGAAATATAGGGATTGCAAATATTAATATTGCTATAGCAATATGCTGATATAGTGTGAAGCTACAATAAAGAAAAAACGAATAATAAAAAGTCTTCGAAATCGACAAATACACTAAAATTCCTAAGGATATACCCAATAGTAGATACTGTGAACCCGATGCATCCGGGGAATTCCCAGATCCTAGAAATTCCGGAGAAGTTTTAGCAGCTAACGAATTGACGGTTAGCTCTAGGTGCATTTACTTCATGCTGCGAATTTGTGAGATACTAGACCCTCCATACTACGTAATGTACGGCCATCCGTTTACGTTAATAAGGCTTTCTCTGGACCAGATCGTTTGTTATGGAGCCATAGCGACGCCGCGGGATATTGTTAGACTGTAAACTATAGTGTCATTGTAGGTTCGATTTCCACGCAGTGAAAAATAATGAATATTTTTGAAAAACGTGAACACTTTCATACTTCTTCACTTTACGCTACGTTCTCTTTACCTTTTGTGCCATATTATGAGAGAGATGTGTAAATGTTTAGCTGCATAAGTTAGTACAACTAAAAAAGGCTCTTCAGACCTTGATTCGACAAATTAAACGGTGGTGAAGTAA
The DNA here is from genome assembly GCF_056956725.1 of Heliconius melpomene rosina. Classification (NCBI taxonomy): domain Eukaryota; kingdom Metazoa; phylum Arthropoda; class Insecta; order Lepidoptera; family Nymphalidae; genus Heliconius; species Heliconius melpomene. Next base: position 210,899 of record NC_140401.1, on the reverse strand, counting down.
TCATCACTTATTAAATGTATGGATAAGTGAGGCTGTAGGGAGTCACTTATGGAAAATATCACAAAGTCTGGTTATTCAATAATATAATATTACTTTTATGTACTATTATATATTTGAAACCTTAGTTCACATTTAAGATAGAAAGTATTTTAGAAAACGTATAAAAACCTAGCGGAAGCTTAACCCACGCCTGTTGGAACCCGTTCAAGCGATCTGGCTACTAAGCTCTATGCTACCATACATTAAACGTTTGTTAGTGTGTGTCAAGGCTGGAGAAAAAACTTTAAATTTTTTACGTAGCGGGATTTCTCGTCCCTCTTGGAGTCTTTGAAAGTTCTCTAACTATGGGCGATACTGATATCGGATGTGATCAAACTTAATATATCACTCTTATAGTATAAACCTGTACGTACCACTCAACCGATGTCATTCCCACAGCTCCGTCCCGAGGCCGAGGCCGAGGGTGCAACGATATTTATTGTACACTTAACGAGCACAATACAGAACAATTCATAAAGCACTAAGGCTGGCGCTTTGTACCTTCCTTCTAGGTTCCTTTCACAGAGCGTGCAAGGCGTGACTTGCGGTGAGGGAAAAAAACCACTTATTCTGTCCATTGTTAGCACCGTTTACTATTCTTCATTTTGTTATATTGTAATAAGTTTTGTTTTCCCTTTTAAAATATTAAAAATGATTTTTAATTATATTTTAGTTTTCATTGTCTATGTTTGTCTTAGTTTCTTTTTTTTATGAGTTATAATTAAGTATTTTTAAACATATATACGGTGGTAAACTTTAGTAGCATAGCATTAGTCGTAAATGAGTAATAACATGATATTTATACCAAAAGTTATTAAGAAGGTATTTATGAAATTTAGGAAAACAGAATTTAAACGAAGAAGAAAAGTTGTAACATCGCAAAGACAAATGATTACAATAACGTATAACGTCGACTCGGCGTAGCTACGGAAGCTGCACAGCGGAGTGCGGCCGCTGGGCGCTGCGGCACTGGCTGCACCTCGTGACTAGTCTCTTATACAATTGTCTTAATACTAGCCTTCCCTAACCTAACCTAACGATACGATTATAATTACCATTCCTATTTTATATTTATTTAAATTTACAAAATGGCACACACAGTATTTAATTTTACGATCTTAGGTCAACAGTTGTTGACAAACTTAAATTTGGGATGCACTCGTTTTGGACGAAATGAAGTACAAAACTAAGTTTGACAGAAGGCAGACAGGCAAACAAACTGACAATAAGCATTTCTTTCGTCGTAAAAAGCAACCATAAAAATAACCTATTTTTAAGTTTCACTACAAATAGCGAAATTGTAGCAATGAATATAATTTAGCGGCACTTTATACGGGGCAAGGGTTTGACGTGGGGCCGCGAGGGAGACGAGAGGAACCAAACTGTGATATACTTATAAATTTCTATCAATAGATGGACAACAAAGTGTGATCCTATAAAAGTTCTGTTTTTTCCTTTGAGGCAAGGAATACGAAAATAATATCTTTTCAACAAGTTTCCCTACAAATAACAAAGAAAAAGAAAAACAATAAAAGTTAAAATAAAGATAAAAGTGTAGCATATGAATATAATTTGGCAACATACTAGACGGACGTGGCGGGGGTGGAAGTGGGAAGGCGAGGGGACAGTAGGGGACCAAACTGCAAGTAATTTATGGGCCGCGCGGGAAATTACCGCGCGGACTAACAAGTAATGAACGTATTGTGAGAGGACTTACGAGGTGAGAATGAAGTGGTGTGTGTGCTTTTATATGGCGATACGACTTCAGTTGACATCATATTATGATGATTATATTTTTTTTTATTTTAGATAAAATATAAAAATAATAATTTATTTATTAAAAATAAAAAGGGGGACAAAATTTGGTATTTAAGCTTCTAATTCAAGTGAGGTATCAGATGTCCGGATTTTTATAAAAAGAACATTAATTTGATTTGCGTACTCAAACGCCGCGCCGCGCCTTCATTGAAATATTTAAAGGCATTTCACAATATTTAATCTGTCTGTACAAACATTATACTTGCTTATTCAAACGTACAAGTTAATTTAATTTACTTAAATGTATATGCACGGTGAAAATGTATCATTTAATTTAAAATTATATGTTAATAATTTTAATCAATTTTGAATAAAATTTCAGTGATGTTCAGTTCCAATCATATAAGGAATAAGTCTTGTATAACAGTCGTTTTAATTGTATCGTTTTCAAATGTAAATGAAAATTAAATTCCAATTAAAACATAAACTAATTTCCTTATTACGTTTCATATTACATCAAGTGACAAATCTCAATGCCACGTTTATTAAACGAAAAACAAAAGTATATTTTATTTCTTCACTAGGTACACGCTTTATTCCAAGCGGGGGAAGTCGAAAAATGGAGCTTAAATAATATCTTTCAAAAGCATTTGGGATCATGTACTAAAAAATAAAGAAGAAATTGTATCTCAAAATATAATTCTTGTTTTTCCTAAAATAAAGCAAAGATAAATCGTATCGCAAACAATAAACGTATGAGCATGTGGAAGTAAAAATGAGAAGTTAGTTGTCACCTAATAGGGTCGGTGTCGCCAGCATCATAAATAATGTCCACGAGCTCCTGATATATGGTCGCCGCCTAGGCCACGGCCTTTAACTACGCGTATCAACTCTTGTGTAGAGGAAATTTGATTATTATTAAGCTTTACTGTTTGTTTGTAAAACGTTATATTTTTGTTTCATTCATTTCACTTGTCTTTCCTTTAAAATGTTATACGTAACATAAAAAATACGAAAAGTAAAATTTTTTAGATATTTCATAAAGAACCTTACTACCAAGTTATTTAATTTGTGTGGAGAAATAAATTATTTTTTATTATTATTATATATTTAATTTTATAGAAAACTAGCGACCCGCGCGCGGGCTTCGCCTGCGTAAACTACGTTATTATTAATTTCTGTCTCCATGAGTACCTACGTCCTATAAGTGACGTCCATGCAAAATTTGAGACTCCTAGCATTCGTAGTAACGAAGTATCATACAAACTTTCAACCCCAAAAACAACCCCTTAGAAGTCGAATATTGCAAATTCCCGTCTTAGCGAGCACCTACGTCCTATAAATAACTCCTATGCAAAATTTGAGATTCGTAGCACGTGTAGTTTCTGAGATTTCGTGATGAGTGAGTGACCTTTCGATTTTATATATATAGATATTTGCATACTCTTGTAAACTTAAGTTTTTCAACTTTAATAAGTTGCTCTTGCCATTGACTACATACAATCTTTCTTTCTTTTTTCATTTATTGCACTTGTCTTTTCGCACATTTTGTTAGAATATGCAGGTGTATGGTATCGGATATCCCGATACCTTACCGTCTTTGGGAGGGTTGGGAGAGGGAATCTCAGTTCCTAGTGTTAAGATACTGCGTTCCCACTTCTATCTGCACTCCCATAACGAAAGGTAATGATCGTTAATGTAAGGTCCTACATAAAACATAAGAAATATAATACAAAAGCTTAAGTTGAGTTGAATGTAATAGCTGCTTTGTGTCATTTTAATTAATCTTTGATAACAAACATATTATAGTAATTAAATATATTGTTAGATATCAGAAAGGGATAACGTTTTAAAGAACAAAATAAAAACACACATGGTCTATATGTTTTTAAACTATTCAGAAAGATATTCTACGTAATTGCATTAATAATACTTCCTAAGTTTCCTACCAATGATGGCCGTTGCCGACCAGCAAACGCCTCGATAGACGCAATTTCGTTGTTTTTATAGTCGTTTTCACCAGCCACTTCCCTCTTTTATTCGATTTTGCTAACTATATATTATACAAAAAAAAGTTGTTATAACATGTAAGTATTTGCAAAAATCATTTTTCCCATTAATAGTGAACTAGACACAAAGAAAAATACAGGCGGCTACAATCGCGGAAATGTAAGAGCGACCCGCTGTGCCGCGCTGAGTATCGGGGTCCTTCATCGCACGTGCTAAACGTTTGATGTGGCATATTTTACTAAAAGTCATTCGAAACTTTGCTTACGTGGATTTTAAGATACAGTATAATTGAAAAACTCATTGTTTCCGTTCCCGTGAACTTTTGAGATTCTTTCTTAGTGCTCTCTCTCTCTCTCTCTCTCTCTCTCTCTCTCTCTCTCTCTTAGTGGAGAGCCACTTCCTAGCCTACCTACAGGGCAGTACAGTCCAGTAGTTTCGCCTATGCATTGTATGTCAGTCGCTCAGTTATTTATGAAGCCAGTCATGGCGCAAGTGCACAGAGTATGATTGTAACTGGTTGTGGATCCGATCAATTACTTTTAATAATAAATACATTAAATAATTACTCGAGGAAATGAAATATTTATTTAAATTTATATTGCCATTTCTTCGCTCTGGTGTCGGGGCAAAAGCGCAACGTTAAGTTACGCCCCTTAACACGCAATGCCTCCAGGAATCGGCGGAAAGTGGGGAACTGAGTATGTTAACACTTCGTTCCCTCTGCCTACTCTGCTGTGTGCGGGATACAGCGTGAGGCTGATTTAATTTATTTACAAATTTATTTTACGTATAGCTCTACAGCCGTAGGTCAAGCGAATCAAGTGTTTGAATACTCGAATGAAATGTACAATTGAACTTAATAACTCTAAGCGTATATACAACTTAAGCAAAAGGAATTACGTATTTTATCTATCGGTTTATGTATTTCATGATTTCGCTTATTAATTGAAACTGTTACCTCTCACATTAGGTTTCGATCTACTCTTTCCTCGCTCTGACAGGCAACGGTATTTAGGTCCATAGCTCTACACACAGTGGAGAAGGAAGTGTTTTAACACTTGGTTCTTCATGGCTGCCGTGCTGTAGGCAAAGCAAAGCCAAAAACAAAATAAAATACTCGTAGGTCGTGTCCATAGTTTCGAAGCTCCCATTGCATAACTCGGGGTACATTCAAGCGGCTCATCTCGTGAGATGCGCATTTGCACCTCGCCCTCGCGACCTCTTTGTGACACCTTTTAGGTTATCACGACTATTCTTATATTCGTACACCGTACACCACAAGTTACACCTGGAAGTTATCTAGAATATACATGCGATTCTACCCCTTCTCCTCCTACAATTAAAGGTTAATTTAGTGTTGATGTTTACAGACAATGGGAGGTTAGGATATTTATGTTGGCACGAAACATATAGAGTTGAATTTCCGTGAAAATATTAAACTGCTTTCTGATGCAGACGCTTTACCTTGTAAGTAAATGATCACCCCCAGGTACAACAATACTGTGCACTATTAGGCCGGGGGGCGGGGGGCGGGGGGCTGGATGTTGTACAAGTGTACATTTTATTTTATTGTTTTGTGGAATAATAAATATGAATAAATCAACGTTATGGTATTTATTTATAAAAGCTATGATTTTTCGATAAAAATAATATATTTACCCAAAAATAACTCTAGCTTGTAAAGACAGTGTATTATTAAGTCCTTCATATACTTATTAATATATTAATATTATAATTCATACAATAACATATAGCTCGCCAAGAACTTGATGAGGTACGTGCAGACGCACAGAACGCCCCCACTCACACAAGACGCTAAAGTACAGCAGACCGCGACGCTAGGCGTCACTTACTGCGCCATACTCTACATAGGATACAATGTCACGCCGAACTCCCCTTAACGAACATTATGCACGCTACTGTACATGCGCGTGTTTCACTCGTGCCTGTATTCACGGCACAATCGCGTGCGCATCTTACCACTATTACGAAGCCCGAGGTCACAGGGCCATTGGGGCCTGGAGCCTGTGACATGTATACGTACCTACAGTAAAAGACTGATGTGACAGTAATTTCATACGCAATTATCAAACATGAGCATCAACATTGGTTAACTGAGGTCAGTCTACTAAATCCTTAGCGTACTGTAGCAACTATAATATTTTCCTATAGTATATTTTCAACTTACGGGTACACATACACAATAAATAAATAAAAATATCCTACTATACACTTTTCTGTAAATATGACTAAATAAATTATTCATATATACTCGTATATATAGTAGTTTTATATACAATTATCTTAGAAAGGTTATATCCCTATGAAAATACGGTTAACATATAAATCGACTATTTTGTGGTAAGATTTTATTATCAACGGGTGAAAGGCATGTAACTGACAATGATCAAAATGATAATTTCTTCATAAATAAATGTATAAAATCATAAGTAAATGTATTTACAATTATAAAATATAACATTTGAAGATGATAAGTATTCGATTTGAAAAAATATAAGATAAGATAAGATAAGATAGATAAGATAAGATATTTATTAACAAATAACATGTACAATTTTTGTTACATCTGATGGTACCCGCACTAGGTATTCCTGTATCGTGGGTTCCAATATATGACTTAACAATTTACGTGTTTTTATGTAATACTAGTTGGCCCGGACGCGGCTACGCCCGCGAAAATATAAGCCTAAATAATTAAAATAAGTTAAAAAATAATAATAAGTGGAGATTTATTATTAGAAAAAATATCTGAGTAACCGAAATGAACAAACAAAAGAAATAAAAGTAACTAAAGGAAATTCTTAATATTAGAAAAAGTACCTAAAGTGCCGTGCGCGCGTACTAAACATTTTTCTTTAGTAATTATTATTAATTTTTGCAAACATTATTAAATAAAATCTCAAATGATTATAATTACGATATTTTAAGTGTATAACATCGGTATAGATAACCGAACTGAGATAAATTAATTATAAGCAGCAAATAATTACATAAAAAATAATAGTAATTCGAAAATATTTAAAAAATTACAAAATCATCAACGTCATCTGCCCGTTCGCGTCGGTCATACTATACCACTCGTAGGCTAGGTCATTTGGAATCAGTGACATCTTAATTATTTATTAGTATGTTATACAGTAAACTATAATTACCATCTAGATGAAATGCTAAAAGTGACTCTTATATTTATTTTCATAAGGATGAATATCAAATTATAGAAATCATCTAATTTTTGTTAATGTATTCAAATCTATATCGCGCCATGTATGCATTAAGCAAACTCACTTTGGGTGACGTTTTCTTAAAACAACAAACTTTGCAAGCCGTTGCTTAGCAACGCGTAGCGACGATTGTTATTAACATGGCGGAATAAATTGCTTGTCAAATTAATTATTTTAATATATTGGTATATATCGAAAATATTACAAATATGAGAAAAAAAAAGTATCCTATGTTCATCCCGGGACCCTCAAGTATCTCTATATGAGTATTTTATCACAATTAAATTAGCGGTTTGGGCCTGATTGCGTAAAAGACAGACAGACAGACAGACAGACAGACAGACAGAGTTACTTTCGAATTTATAATATAGGTATGGATTACGTCGCGGTATTTTTTTCAAACCCATTTATTTTCTACCCGACTGTACCTGCACTCAGAGTCACATTTGCGCTAGATTTAATCATAAGCAGTGATTTTTAAATCTTTATACTTTACTCACTTTCACTTTCTATTCCGCAATAACAGAGAAAATCTATTCTCAATTGTCTAGAGACAACACCTTTACAGCTGAGCGGAAAATGAGGAACAGAAATACAATTGTTCACGTGAAGTGAAGCGTTGCCTGGAGCGCTGTGGAGAAGGTCATCAATTCCCCCGAGTGAGAATCGAACTCACAGCCTTTTAACCACATTTACAATCACTCATCTATCTATCTAACTTATTTTATTCAATAACTCTTAAAGACGTCCACAAATTTAGCTATTCTCCATCATCGTTACATCGAAGCTACAATAGGCGCTACGACAATAACTTCTACGTCGACAACTCCAAGTCCATTAGTGAATTAAATGTTTGACATGTGCCCGTTACTACTACACCGAGTAAATAATACGAAAAATACTCGTATATAATAAACATACGTACTTTGATGAACAGACACACAAGTACAGTAAACTCTTAGGATAAATATCTGTTCATTGCTAGATGAATGGTGCTTTCTTGTAATAGAATTGTTATGGCAATTATATAAATAGATGTAACATGAGATAAGTAAGCTATTATTGTAATAACATTTCAAGACGAGTGGGAGAGCCTCTGGTTGTAAATTCGACGGTAGTCGGTTGGATTCCACTCGAAGGAATTATGTTATATAATAGTCAATTAATTTTCTCAACTTTCTCTCAACATACAATGCCAGGTGTATATTTAGATAATGATCCCGTGATGCCGCAATGACAGCATCCGACTATGCCCAATGGCTGTGAGTTGCATCGCCATTCTGGAGAATAAATAATTTTCTTAACCCTTTCACGACTACGGGGACACATTTGTCCCAGTTGAAAAAAATGAGGGTAGTTACAAAAAAAGAAACAGATATGCGTTATTGTATGTCAATTAGTTTCTTAAAGTACCTTTTTATTATTTGAATGTAGTAAATTAGCTACCCAACCATTACATTTTGATTTATCATCATTGAAAAGTGGCTGTTTGCTTCGCGCGAAATTCCTTTACTTCAGAAAAGTATTTCTCGGCATAAAAGTAAAGTTTAACGATTTATTTCCTAAAATATTTATTCAGTGGTAAGTATTTATTCATTTTGTGCACATAAAATACATTTTTTTATGTTATGTACTTGTATAAGTCGTCGCAAACCTAAAGGGACGCCAGTGTCCCTGTGGTCTATGAAGGAAATATTTTGCACATAAAGTTCGTTGCAAAAAAAATCATTATTATCCTAAATAATTTATTATTTGTGGAATTTTTGAACTCAAGGAAGACGAAATTTGACATATTTTGATGGGAGATAATAGTGACGATGAAGACAATTTACTGCTCGACGAAGAAGCTCAAAAACTATTGACACAGGATGATGACTAAGGCGTACTTGATGTTGAGATTGAAGACACAACATTGCACCATCCAGAAATAAAAAACAAATCACCGGAGCCTTCAACTTCTGTTACAAATTCTACCAAAGTAAAAAGCAGCAGTCTACCTGATTTTAAGTGGAGGAAAAGAACATACATTCCAAATGTTTTTTCAAATATAGAGTATCAATTTAGAAAGGTGAAAATTTGTCAAGATACTGAAAACAATAATTTGATCCCTTTTGATATATTTGTTTCTACAACATTTTTTTGTATTTTAGTTCAAATGATAGTAACATAATCAGTGCGATACGCTGACCAAAATGGACGGGAATTTTTAATTGAAATAGATGAGATGAAAGCTTTTCTTGGAATGAATTTAGTTATGGGCTATCATGTTTTACCATCTTTGAGAGATTATTGGGCTACAGAGCCAGATATGGCGGTACCTTTTATTTCAAATATTATGCTACAGGCTCGATTTGAAAGCATACGTAAAAATCTACATTTTTGTAATAATGAAATAGTAAGGGAACCTACTTGCCGAAACTTTGATCGAGCATATAAAATTAGGCCCAGGATAACACATTTGAATGCATCGTTACAAAGTGCTCTCAATATTAGGTTTACAATGAAAAGAACCTGGAAGGAAGTCTTTTGACCAGCCTACAGTTTAGGCAAGTCGTAGCTCGGAGATTAGTCAACGGCGTTACTCGTCCAGACACAGAGATGTTCTTACTTCTAAAGCAAGTGCTGTACGAAAGTCTATAAAGCGCCAGTTACCACTACATCCAATGGAAGAGGTCAGTGCCAGAAAGAGATGCGTAAATTGTGCCAAGATTAAAAGAGGAAAACCGTACAAATAATACTTGTTCTATTTGTAAAGTTCATCTTTGGTATACAAATGAAAGAAATTGTTTCGCTTACTTTCATAACCAGTAAAGTTTAGTAAATTGATTATCTAGGTAAAGTATTTATATTATTTCATTTAAAAATAAGAATACGTGTAATAATAATAGCGATTTGTGTTATTAAAACCTCTAGTTAATTTATAATTAATGTAATTATAAAGATGATTTTTATGGTAAAAAATTACCTCTTACGACCATAGGGACAACCGTGTCCCATAAAAAAACTCAAAAAGTAAAAGTAATTTTATTTTTTTTATTTAAAAATATGTTTATTAGATCGATAATTAACTATTTTAAACAGTTAAAATAATTGCAATACCTCTCAAAACCTTATGGTCCTGAAAGGGTTAATACAAAACCAACCAATAATTTCTTAACCACTAACTAAAACCTCTGGAATAAGAGTAACGTTCAAGCGAACATTATGATGACTGTTGAATTTATCCCGACTTTCCCATTCGGCTAATAGATGGTGCACAATTAAATAGTAAATTGTTCCTCTCTCAGATATTTATGCCGTCGTTAAGTCGCCGCGGTGGATGTAGGGGAGGGTGGGGGAGTGGGGGGTGCTGGAGGGGTCGTCTCTTTGCTCTACTGTTACCAGGTATAACTTTATTGTTGAGTTGTTTAGTGACGGTGAAATTTAATTTAAATATATTTTATTGGTTTTATGCCCCACACAGCAATGTAGGCAGAGGGAAACTCGTGTTAAGATATTCATCCATTGAGGCACTTTCGTACTTTCTTTCAATCCTATATATAATAACTAGTCGTTGATTGCGTGGACTTGTGAGGATTCACACCATCTAAAATGTGTATGTAAATAATATAAGTAATTAAATAAAAACAAAAATAATTTATAATATTATTCAATTTATAGTTTACGATAGTAAGAATCATTCTTATATTTAGCTTCAGCTTATATATTTACACAAGAGTTTTTAATGCAGAAATTGCGATTACGATGGACTTGTAAATACTATATCCGTACAATTTAATTTTATATCTCAATATAAAGTTTCATCGTGAATAAATCTAATTATATAGCGGCATAACTGCATTGCGACAGTGTAAGAGATAGTGGAAATGACATAACGTGCGAGCCGTTAAAACAATCTACATTTTTATGGAAATCAAGTTATGTTTTACTCTGTCTACCGCATAGCAGGGTTCGTAGTGGTGACCTGGTGCTACAACACTCCGCTCCACGGCACGTCCTTGCGCCACGACTGGCCTCGATGACCTCAAATATAGATCAAATTATATATAATTTGCTTACATTACATACATCCTTTAAACTATTTTTAATGTATTTAAAGTGTTATTCCACACTTAGGAAACACTTATCTAAATAAGTATCTATTATACCAGTCCGTACCGTATAGTCCAGTCAGTACCAGTGTCATTCACATTTGAAATCAATAATTTTAGTACAAAACTTAACAGTCTTACTGTAATCATTTAGTACTGTAGTGTAATTTTGAAAAAAAAGTATAATAAAATGACCATATTCCCGTCATCCAAGTTCTCTTTACGTGTTTAATTGTAGCGTCTGCAACTAGCTGGCGGCCGTTCAAGACGAGTCCTGTCATATTGCGGATGTGAGAGCATCATTTGAGGGTGCAGTGCAATTATGAAACAATGTCGTTTACCTCTTTAGCCAAAAAAAGAAGAAGAAAAGAATTAAACATATTATATTTGATTTGCTTAAAAATATCATGTAATTATTCCCAATAATTAAAAATATGTAAAATAAAATCACGGTCGTCGTGACACAGTGACAGACCGTAAAAGCGAAGGATGTGGATTCGATTCCCTCTTGGTATTCGGTCCGATATTCGGTCCCCACTTTGGACGACGCGACGTGCTTTTATAATAGGTTCCCTATGTCCACCCTGCTATATGCTACAAGCTAAAAAAATATTAGCATGATGTGTACAACGTAATAGAAATCATTTACTTCGAGAACCCACCAACTGTGATTATCGGAAACAAAACTCGTTTAAACTGTAATTATATTAGAGAAGTAATCCATATATTTTTATAAGATATCGATACTTTCTTAAGATATCTGATAGATATTGAAGGAACAATAATTCCTTTGATTGAATTAGTTCTTTGGCTGTGCTTACAAAATTAAAATGTTGAAAAAGGTTTTTGCCTACAATAATATTGTGAACGCAACCTTTGTTGATTCTATTGTCATTCAAAGAAATAAACTGTTTTAATTTCTTGGCTATGGTAATAAGACAAAGTACGGCGGCGAGTTCCGCCTCCCAACTACAATGTCTCGGAATGTGGGCAGAAAGTGGCGAACGGTGTGTCTTAACGCTGCCTACTCTCTTATACGCGCCTGAAGCTATCCGCTTTGAATTGTATAGATCTAGCTTCGTATTACTGTTCACAAGGAATAGCTTTATTTTTATATTTTAATAATAACTCTATGTTAAAGTTCTCTTTATTATATTTCCCATATTCGAGGACGTCGTGACGAGCGTGGCTCGACCGTGACATGAGAGGGCATAATTCTTCCTCGGAGAAATGATTATATTCAAATTATTGACATTTCCCCCTCACAACACTATTGAACGTAACCGCACCGCGCTATCTATTAGTACTTGTGTGGGAAGCGTATCGACGGCGTACGAGTACGTCTATATGACGATAGTATTATAAGTAAGGCGCCACGTGGCTATAGCTTTTGGCGACTACCGTATAATTGGCTTAATTAAGTAATTTAAAATGGCAACCAATGTTATTTAAAAATAGCTTTTCTTTTTTGGCCAAATAACTAAATATAAACGTTATGTACGTCACATTCCGATCGCCATAACTCTTATAGCAAATACAGCGCATTACGACGAAACATTTTTCCATAAGTAATTGGACCATTCAATGCTACAATTGTATTTTAATTTAAGCCAGTAGTTTCTAAAGTCAGCACGGTCGACCACAAACACAACATTTACTGGCAATTGAACAAAACTATTTGTTATGTTGTTTATTACTACACAATACAAGTTAAGGTCATATTGACTAAATAATAATCGTAAAACAGCAAAAGCTCTGCATCAGTAGGGCAGTTGCAATTAAAAGCGGCCAAGTGCGAGTTAATCACACTCATAAATGGTTCGGTAGTATAAGTATAGACAATAATCCAATCCTTTATTGTCTATGAGTACTCATTCTTGTATAATTATACAGTTAGCCAAAATATCGCCATTTATCTCTACAAAAATAAAATGTTATATTTATGTGTAAAAGATATAATTATATTTGCAAATTTTCGACAACTTTACTATATATATAAACATTGCTGACTATCACCCAACATACATTAGAAAATGGTTTAAAGGACCTTAAAATCATTTGACCACATAACTGTTTGTTGAAAAACGTGTTTTGCTTAAGTCCTATATAATTGAGAAGCCCATAATTTAAATTTTATTATTTTATTTTCATATAAAAATAATAAAACTTAAATTCAACTGCGGAACTCTAAAAATAAAAACCTAAATCAGTACACAGAATCAACACAAAATCAATGAAACAAGGAAACTTATGCAATTCAAAACACAGTGTGCGTCGCGTCGTCAATAACGCATCCATTAATGGAAGCGCTTCGATGCGACGCTCATTCATTACGCGCCATAGAGCGAGGGCACGTCAGGTGCGGCTGCGGTAGCGGGGTCGACCGAAAGAGACCCTTACTTTGGTAGATATAAGAGTGTTTACAAGTGTATCTTGTATATTGGTATTGTTACAATCGTTTAATTAAACATGTAGGTTTTAAAATTTATTACAACTCATCGCAAATAGTTGACGCTGTTATAGCGTTGCCTAATGGGAAGCACCTACCAACACCTATAATAAGTGATGGTCTAACCAATTTTTAAAAGCTAGGTCTGAAATTTTGAATAAAAAAAAAACTAAATATATTTTTAGGATTCTTTATTACATAAGACATATAAATAGAGAATAGAGAAGATCAATCGGACGTACCCTATTAGTTTAGACTCCCTTTAAAGTGTCGAAATACGCGTTTTTTACTGTATATATGGCCATATCTTTTTTTTAAGTAAATGTAGAAATACATTTTTTAAGGAACTCATGAGACCGTAGTAGTGTATATGATTTAAATTTATCCAAGCGGTCCTGAGATAAGTGCACTAGACAGACGGACAACATACTGATCTTATAAGGGTTTCTTTTTTCTTTAAAAGGTACGGAATCCTAAAAAATATCATAGTATAATGGTGATATAAGGAATTTCATATTTGTTTGCTATAACAAATTCAACTTTTACAGTTGCGTATTTTATAAGAAAGTATCTAAAATAGCCACATTCCGCAGTAGGTCGAGTAAATAAAGCACTGTTAAGTGCGGATAAATTGCACCCGATTTATCCTCCACAGACGTACCAGCAGGTACTGGAACAGTTAGCAGGTGCACATTACTGTCTAATAGTGGGTTATACGTTTTAGTTTAGCGTCCTGTATCAAATAAAGTGGTGTTCGGGTTGGGAGGTGTGCATTTGATGCTTGTGTAGAGCCAGTACTTGTATTAGACTAGCACTTGCCTGCGGACTTGCCCCCGTGTCTGAATAGGTATAACTACATGGAAACATTCTTTTATGATCTAACACATGATGTTATATAATTTATAGACTTCAACCAAACAAAATCTATAGCTTTATATTATTATAATGGAAGTCTAGATGATCGTAATAGTATACGTTACTGACTAATTTAAAATCTGCACGTGTCTAGTAATGCAGTATTAGGTACTCCACACTCCACCCGCTTCGTTTCAACTGACGGCGGTCAACGCGCGCCTTGTCTCATAAGGGAAATTAAACGCAACCATTGCGCTTACAGACACATTAGGTAACGTTAAATGAAAACCTCAAAATAGATATAAGAAATCCTATGCAAAAGATTTGGTGTGATTGAAGCTACATTAGATACTTCGCACAATCTGACTCTTCATACAAAGACACTTTATTATCTGAATAGATATCTCTATCATGAATAGTGGAACAGAGCGTGGAGGAACTTCCACTCATAGAGGGTGGAACGAGTGTGCAGAGAGTGTGTGTAATGTACACGTTATCGATGATAGTGGATATGGATGATACTGAAGGAAGATTGAGTAACTAAACTGGAGACCCCCGGAGGGCATTTACGAAGAGATTGAGAAGAAAAAGTATGTAGAGACCGCAGCGTTTGGGTCTCTCGGTACTCTCTGGCTTTCTCTGGCACGCAGTGGGTCGTGCGTCTAATTGCAGCAGTTTCAAGTTTCAGTTGAGATGAATTGATTTCCGGTTGAGGCACGAATAAAGTATATTTATATTATTTTCATTTCTATTCTCTGGTAGACAAAGACAGCCATAAGTTAAACTTATTATTTTAAATAAACTTATTTATTAAATTATCAACACACAATACTTCAAAAATTGAGCTGAAAGTACTCATACCCTCTAGGTTTCCTCTCCTCTACAGCAGGATTGCAGTATGCGGGATACATCATGCTCCTGCATGCATCATGAAGATAAAAAAAATGTTTTAAAACTGTTCATAAGCAATTCATATATAGTGTCCACTGCCTACAATATATTTCTTAATCTTCCAACAACTCTTTTTCTCAAAAGACTTCACAAAATGGCTTTAATACGTCAAATTAAAAGAGTATTACCGCATGTCCTGTACGAGTACGTCACCTTGTTGTCCGCTGTCCGCTGTCTGCTGCACAGGTATCTTACGAGTGAGGCTCTAATGCCAGTCACTTTGTCCGCAGTAATCAGATTAGCTCCTTTGATCTCGTTTTTGCGCCGCTTTAATATTGAAATGTTTGCCGGAGGAATGTCCTCTCTGCGCCAGTATAATACGGGATGATTAAAAATTTTCTATATAACTTTATGAATGTTAGCTTTTATTTTTTATAATTGAAAGTGAACAATGCAGGTTTACATATAGAGAAAAGAATGATAGCAATTTGTTTTTAAAAAAAATGATTGAAATAAGTTATTTATTTATCAGATTTTAGATTGCCTATGCCTACCTTAAACCAACAAAAATAATTAAAATATTATTATAAAAAGTTTTTTGGGTCACACTGCATTCCGCAGAAAGGAGACTTGGGAATATCTTTTCTCACGGAGACATTTCCTTTTTCTCCTGAGTTCTGGGAGCATTGCGTGTTGAGTGGCGTTCGATTAAGTCCTGCTTTAAGCGGAATACAATATGAAGCCGTCAGGCCTACTAATATTTATAGGCTATAAACAACTGCCACCGCTACCCGGAGGCTGTAACGAATGGGGCAGCACCTCACTTGCGGATACATTTATTTGTTTAATCTAAATGTTAATTATCAGTAACGGGCCAGTAGTGACACAGGCTAGTTTTATTTAGTGCATAAATATCTTTTTTTTCGCTATGTGGTATTTAAAACCCAACGCCTTCTATAATCTATATCTATATATATAAAAGGACTTGTCCTCACTGACTGAGGTAAGACGCACGCACAGCCGTAACCGCTGATGGTAGAAACGTTAAATTTGGACAAAAGTTTACTTTCGTAATTTGGACATCCACTAAGAAGGGATTTTGAAAAATTTGAACCCTAAAGGGGTGAAATAAGGGTTCAAAGTTTGTATGGAAAAAAAATTAAATCGACACCGATTTTTATAAAATTTTAAATTGAGACTCTTAAAAATACTTCATTGAACACGTGTTTCATGGTTTATTAGAATTCACCCTAATTAAGCAAGCGAAGCTGCGCGCGTCCGCTAGTATTTATATATACATATAGGTAACTATTGTATTGAATAATTTGTGACATATTGTCTGTTGGTTGGGGACATCATATGTCGAGACACACACTATGAGAGCGAGGAAATTAAAATATTAATTCCCCCGAACTGGAATCGAACCACAAGCCGCCGCACTACAAAGATCTCAATCTCAAGTATTAATTTACTAATGAAAATAAATCATTTCCTAGAGTTGTTGGTTGTTTGGGAATCAAACCTATAACTTACAGCGTGTACAGTCCCTGCGCCGCGACTACGAGATTGATATTTATTTTTACATAAAGTACAGCGCAATACATCTCTGTCTATTTGTAAGGAGGCTGTACTCCCGCGGCGCACCAGCAGTCGGCGCGGAGGTGCTAATCTTAAGCGGATCTGCTCAATCCGGGATTAGTGAGTGAGCCGGCTCCGGCACGAGGTTACAAACACGGCGCCGCGTCGAATATCACAAATTGCCTTCAATTGTTCCTAATAAAATGAGAATCTTTGTTTAATTGTTATCCTTTGATTCTATCATTTTCATTTTGCCGTCCTGGTTAAAAGGTATTGCTTATGCGCGGCATAAATTTCCGCCATTGAACACGCAATGATTAGAAAATTTAACGAAAAGTAGAGACCAGAGTGTCTTTACAATAGGTCTCCTCAGCCTGTGGTACGCAGGATAAATTTAAATCTGCTTTAATTCTGTACAAAATATATGAGAATTATATAATAAACTGCTATAGTTGAATCTTCATACTTTTCGGTCTATTTGCTCTATTGAAATTTAATCTTTACCATAAATCTATAATATTTACATCCTATATATCTTATAAAACAAAGTCGCTTTTCGTGTCTGTCTGTTGTTTCTAACTCTTCTTCTTCTAAACCACCCAACGGATTTTGATGCGGTCTTCACCATTAAGTCGGGTCTTTTTCGTAGAAGGTTTATATATAGTTTATTATTTGTACATTCTTATGTAAATTAACATAAATACGATAAATGTGTGTAAAGTCCTACCCGTTGAGACACTTTCGCGCATGCGCTAATGGTAAGTACTACATGAAAAAAGTGTACTGGAGTATTGTTCCTCTTAATAAGATCTACAAAAAAGTCCGCGAGAGCATATTCGTATTTTTTAAGAATAACGTGTAGTGATCATTTTTCTGTCTAAAAATAATAATTTCAATATATTTTTTATTGTGAGGGATAATTTTCCATAATGGTATTAATCCTTATCCTTTAAAATACTTTATTAATTTTCTACGTTAAACGAAGATAAAATTTGCTTTTTACAATATTTCGAAATTGCGAATAGTTTTACAGAAAAACGCATTTAATTGTTGACACATCCCGCCGTTGACACATCAGCTGTATGTTACTCAAGTTTCACTTATCCCTTACTCTCAGCATATAAATAAGTATGTTAGTTACGTTGGCCATTTAATGTAGATCAAAACTGTTTTTTACTGTTTTTCATTTTAATAAGTACTTTAGAAGTTGTTACAATATCAAAAAAATCCTTGCTGCGAAACGGCTCGCCACTCGCCATGCGTCCGCCGTGCCCGCTTGCCTTACACGCATCGGTGGTTCAGTGGTAGAATGCTCGCCAGCCACGCGGGCGGCCCGGGTTCGATTCCCGGCGGATGCATTCTATTTAATTTTCCTCACAGGCAGCCACGTAGTGCTTTCTTTTTATCAGGGACAGAATACTCTCTTCAGCATCAACCACAAGCTCGAAAAAAAAGCCTGCCTTTATAGCAACGAAGATTTAGATGCGTTTGCACGTATTGAATAATTGGAGTTGAATGTATTATTTACGCGCGATATATTTGGTTTCACATTTTTTGTAGTAGTTATTAGTAGGTAGGTTTTTGTTTATAATTTCTTCCGTTTAAAAATAGTCATTTAAATATATTTTAATAAGTACTTGAAAAGATTAGTAGCACAGATTTAAAATTACGGTACCTACTAAAAAATCCTTGCTGTGTGAAACAATTGGAAAATCCTTATTGAAACTACAAAAATGCGGGTTGCATTAGGGTTTAATTAATTTTCACATTATCTTAAGTGCTTTGCAAACATACATTACATGAATAATCCAGTAGTTAAAGCGGGCGAAGCCGCAAGAGGGTCGCTAGTTAATTATAAATAATTCATCAATATATTATTGGTGTTCCAATATTATTTAAACATTATCAACTTGTTAACATTTTGTAATAGTAATATATAAGATGCACCTCTGTAGAGCTCTTAGTTTCGTGAAAATAAACCAAAACTAAAGAAAGAAGAGTGCAAAAGAATCGAATCCATTATGGGGTCTATTGCTCGATACAATGGGTACTACAAAGTCGATTATAATCGTTTGAATAGCTTTACAAAATCCAGGTAATTAAATGTTCTCAGTGAACTTTTGAGCGGCATCAATCACGGCGAGGGAGAGCGGGGGGCGGGCGGGGCGGGGGCGGGCGGCGTAATCGCGTTAATTGAACGCTATTGAGTCGTTCTCGATTCTAACGTCTCTTAGTGTCAATCAAATCCGCTAAATGTTCTGGGATAATGGTATTTCGCTTTAGGAATTTAGAACTGAATAACACTCGCCAATCATATTGCGAGGTTTTATTATTTGTTATTATACGACTAGCACCTATATATACCTATGTATTATATTGAAAATTAATTAACTAAGAATATGTCTAGGCGGTTCAACTTAAACAAAACACAAGGAGGATTTGTGGCGCAGGGGCGCAAGCTTGCGACTGTAAACACGATAGGTTGTGAGGTCGATTCTCACTCGACAAATGAAATATTTAATATTTTCATTTCCTCGCTCTGGCAAAGAGTCAAAATGCAGAATCAAGTTCCGCTGTAAAACATGCAATGTCTGCGGATTTCGGTGGAGAGTTGGGAAAGAAAGTATCTTAATTGGAACGGAGTGTCGTAACACTATGTTCTTAGGCTCCTTCTATGTGCGTGATACAGCGTGAAGCACTCCACAAGCAAGACACACATCCACTAAAAGTAGCTATTAAGAGCTTAAATTTTTCGTAAGGATTTATATTTAGTAAAGACTAGCTACAGCCGACATCCCAGTTTTCGTAAACAATCAAACATAAAATATCGTATGTTCCCGTTCCCTTAAAGACACCAGGAAATCTTTTCTTAGCCTTCTACACATTTCCTATAGGAACCTAGAATACACCATTTCAGCGTTCTACGCTACCTACTATCAGGTGTAAGTTTGTCACTCCACTATGGCGAGACTCCCCAACAAACAGAAAATAAATAATTTTATTAGAAGACATTTAAGAAGTTTGTCACTTGCATTAAAATACATAAATATTAAAATCTACATGTAAAGCTATAAGCTTGCAGTACAACTTTCCAGTTTTCACTTAAGTTATATTTCTTAAGTAATTAACAGTGCAAAGTTCATTAATTAATATTCATATTTTCAGCACTGACGACCTCTCTAGAGGGAAATAAAATATGGGATGATTATGATTTACATAGCAAATTATTATTTTATATTTTATTCACATCAGCAATGTTATATTACACCATCCTCCAACTCATACATATTAGTGTCTATACGGCTTTGAGTGCCGCCTCTCAACAGGCAGTACTTCCAGAATTCGGCAGTAAATGGGTCGTCTTCCTATTGCTCCAATTTTAAGTTCTACCAGAAGTTGGTATGATGGATGGATGGATGGATGTTCAAATGATCTATTCCTTGTTTCGTTCACTACGTCACGCAGGAGATTCTTCCGTTCTGAATTGAGTGTAATTCCAGCATAAGTAGACAATTGTTATTATGCATGGTACATACATCAACACATCTAGGATGCCAAAAATATGTTTCTATAATACTTTTATCCTTTATAAAATACCTTTATAAAGCATAAAATAATATCATTGATGCTGTAAATATGGACTTATTACTACCGAAGTCCACAAATAATATACAAAATTCATTAATATGTGATGTCACACTTCGAAGCGATGAATTTTTATTTCAAGTTCTTTAACTATTAACATTAGTTCTTAAAATCTAATAAAGTGATCTTACAAAAGTATAATAATTACAAATAACCAATTTTTTTTGTATCATTTATAAGCATGCACTTTACTTGCTAAAACCGCTACGAAGCAAGTTCCCTAAGTGTGTTACTTGTTCTAAATATTAGTATAGTTAATGTACTGTCAGTTGGCGTTTGGGGAACTGCGGAGACGGCAATTAAAAAGTCAGAACACTTTGAAGGTAATTTCCATTGCGGCTCAAAAGTTGGCGACTTCATTAAGGGATAGTAATTTGTTACATTATAAGCGAACTACAGGCGCTTGTTCACTCGTAGCTCACATCTACGGGAATTTGCTGAAATTTCAAACTTCAAACTTGCGAATTTATGTTTTCTTGCGCTACACTGGATGTGTGCGTCGTGAGCGCTTTTTTACTTAGGCCCGCTAGGCGCTCACCGCGAGCGGCCTATTACCGACTATATATGTACATACGAGATAGGTGAGGAACAGAAATATCTTAATGGGAACAGTGTGTCTTTACGCTAGATTCTCAGATCCCCTCTGCCTACCCTGCTACGTGCATGAGGTTAAAAAAAAGTATGTTTATTTTTCTTCGGCAATTAAATATAGACAGTCCCCTGAATATAATTAATAAATAATATTTAAATATTACTACTAATTTACTTCAGTTTGGGTTTATTTTACCTTTTACATAAACATAATATTATACATAGTACCATATAACTTCATCTCATGATGAATTACCTAAAAATTAGTTAAGCAAAGTTTGATACTTTGTTAAAAAGTTTCAGGCAAGTAGGTACACTGCCAGGAATAAGGTCATGAGAAATAACACGGGGAGGTACACTAATTATAAGTAAAAGCGCCGCCGCCGGCGTACAACTCCGTGGTGGAGCCGAGTTCTTAAGAACTGCCGTAACGTATTTGGTTGATATTATAGCGCTTAATTATAAAATATCGGAAAACCGTTCAGTATTGCATATCAAGTCATTGCAATACGCGTCTAGTTTGTTAGTCAGATGGAGCTTTATAAAAGTTTAAACAGCGGCGTTAAATTTCGCCGCTCAATAGGCAATGTCTCAAAGTTTAGGTGGAAAGTGAGAAACGGTGTATCTTCACATTAGGCTCCCTCTGCCTACCCCGTTATATGCGGGATGCAGCGTGAAGATAAAAAATATATGTTAAGTAGCCTTCTACAAATGTATTCCTTTAAATTGAAGTCTCGTATTATTTTACTTAATTTCAGATTTTCCTTTTTATTTATATGTCTTTGCAGTTTTTATACATTTAAGAAATTATTTGTTAGAATGTGAACCCTAAAATGAAGTTTTTCTTAATCAGACCGGTGAAATGATAATTTAAATATAAGCATCCCATTCGAGTAGAAATTAAACCCACAACTGTCGTGTTTCTACTGAAACCGCACCGCGCCACAGCGACCCCGTGATAGTCACTCCTCCAGCTACGAGTGATTACCGCAGCAGCAGCAGCAGCAGCAGCAGCAGTATGGTGCTCTATGGTATCTGATAAACGCGCAATTTGAATGTCAATGAACGCCGCTGAGTAAACAACGGTATCGCGAGTACACGGCTGCGTTTGTTCTCTACCACGACTGTCGATATATCACAATATATCTGTATTTTACACTATTTTTAGGATTTAATTATTTTCATTTTCTTTTCTCTAGGAACAAGATAAAGCGCTGAGTTGTGCTCCATCACTAGATACGTAAAAAAAAATGGACGGTCCATAGGGAACGGTATGTTTTTACACTACAAACATTTCTACACAGCATAAGATTGAAAAAATCTTTTTTTCATAATTAACATAATAAATATGACAAGCATGAAAAAAGAACACCAGTATCTATTATATAAATCTTTGATTTTTTTCAGTTACATCAAATTTATATTTGATGATTTATTATTACATCATCCACAAAACATACCAATAATAATCGTCTAATAAGACATGTTATTTGTAAACTGTACTATAAATATAGATAATAATTCAAGAAGTCTCATATTAAAAATGAGATAATTCTTATCAATACGTATTCTGTGAATAAAACTCAATGTATTGTGGCAAATGGGATTGTCGTTGAATTTCGATATTTTCCTACAGTCGTCGTCATGTCATCGAGCGGTTTGACAATAGAGGCCCACAATAAACGAACGTCTCCGCGGCTCCATTAGACGAATTAAACGGCTGACATGTGCTTTTAGTATTATGTAATGGAGAGGAAATTGTGTGATAAATATTGTATTATATTTTTCAAACGAAAATATTTGCTTCTACTTAAATTAATTTACTATAAATAAATATTTACGGAGGCCGTCGGGGCGTGGCGTAGTGAGAGTCGAGAGTGTCAGACTAGAAACGCGGTGAATTCAATATTTTCATTGCCTCGTTTTAGTAAGATAAAGGGCGGTGTTATGTTCCACCGTTCTGGAAGCAATGTCTCGAAAATTAGTTGGAGACGGAGAGTAGTGCTGTAGTACCTACTTGGTCGCCTCTCTCTATTCTTCTACACGCAGGATAACACGTACCGTAAAAATATTATTTGAAATATTGATCGACGCTTATTACTTCATACTATTTTAACGTTTTTTTGGGTCTGTTCACCAATTTTTGTTAACTTTACAACAAAGAAAGGGACAAAAGACACAAAACATTTTTCATTAAAATACGTTAAGATAAATACCGTAGAAATAAAAAATCATTATAAGACTTCAACTTTCAAATCCACATTCATAATTTTTAATAAAATATCAATAATTAAAACGTAACGTTTAACGAATTCACGAGTTACAAGATGATAAAGGAAGTAGTAGCAACGTCGCCCGCAGTATTTACGTCGTCGTTAAGTCGCCGCGGCGGATTTACTGCGACGGAAGCGCCGGTAGATACGAGCTGGCCTATTTCGGAGATAGATTATGCAGGCGTTGTGGGCTTTGGGCGTAGAGGTCGGGAAATTGATAGGGGAATTTCAATAATACATATATACTTGTATTATTAAGTCATATAATTTTATTTACGTTTTATTAATCCATTCAAAAGCAAAAAATAAAACAGAAATAAATTAACAATGGCTGAATAGAAACCGAAGACAGATAGACGTGAAATTGCACATAAGTGACGTAACTAGACGACGTTTTTTTTTATTATGTACATATAGTGTAAAGGGGATAAATGTATTTGTTTGCATGTTTTCGTTCTACTTTCAAAATATCTATCTATTTGTCACTGGTTGACAAACTAGAGTTTACGGGCTCATTTTATATTAGACGTTTCTTTAAAATTTTCAGCAAACATTTTATTTGTTTAGATATTGCCAACTGTAGGAATTTTCTCATCCGTAAACAATTTTTTCTGTGACCAGTTCGAATTCTTTGCCTTGCTGCTTTGACCGCTGCTGCTTCTGTACGAACACCACGTGGACATCCGGTTCGTTTTCCCTCACAAACAGAGAAGGTTTCATTGTACCTATCAATCTCTTAATAGCCCAAAACTTTTGACTAATACCAAACGTACGGAAGATTTTAAAAAATGTATTCGGTTTATCCTCCAATTTCATTGTAATAACACAACTTATTTTAAAATATATGACAAAAATAAAATATCCATTCTTCAAAAAGTGTCCGAACAACCGACCGTCGTTACAGTCATACACTATAATGCCGCTGCGCCATATCTCTCTACTATATTAAAAATATAATTAAACTATTGTATATTCAGAAAACAATGAAAGATCCAGCGATAGCCAATACGGTTAGTGTAGCGTGGAATTAAATTGTACCATACAAGTTGATAGCGCCCCGCGGCTTTGCGCGTTAACGCGTCGGGCGCCCCCTTGGGAACGAACTCATTATAAACACCAACTAAATCAAAGTCAATGGCCGTAACGCGCGTGTAGTGTATTAATTGACGATTATAATGAATGATGATTACAACATTAGTTATTAATGATAACTAATGTTGTAGTTTTTGTCGTCTTTAATTATTAATAATCATCGTTAAACAGTCATCGTAGAAGTAGAATCATCATCTTATTAGAGATGTAACATGACAGAACTAGGCATAGAGGTCGCTCAACACCTAATGCTTTGAAAATCGGGCGGAAAGTATGGGCCGTGGTTATTTAGCAAAAATAAATATTGATAAAAAAAACCGGACAATTGCGCGTCAACCTCGCCCACCGAGGGTTCCGTACAAAAATTGGAGATCTCGAGTTTTTTCTGATATTCAGTTTCGGCGGCTTTAATACCAAGTTATGCCCACGTTTTAAGGCTTTTGTTTTTATTTAACCGCAAACGTATAACTTTTAAGGTTAACAGCACATCATACTCCGCTTAATTTATTACGTTATTCTTTGGTTAACAAAAGAAAAATAAAAGTTACCGATGAAAAGACATCAACGCGCTAGAAAGTATCATTAATAAAAATGTAAAAAAATACATTTTTATACAACTTTCATAGAAGAAGACACAAAGTTAGCCCCCACGTCGCGTTGTACTGCACCTGCATCGCACGTGCGAACTATGCAGATGAACACTGTTGAGGAGCTTAGCGCCCGTCTCCTATAATAGCTGTGGTAGAGCTTTTTATTTCGCTTATTTTATCTAAAGCTCAACATCAACTTATTTGAGCTTATTCTTAATGGTTCTATAATTCGCAGCATTTGTATGAAACTTTTATGTTTCAGAGATAAAAGAACACGAGCATGTACACACACTTACAGGAGTATTTACATAAGTATAAGCTATTTGTCTACGGGGTGGAAATGAACAATATATTTAAAACATTTTATCTTTTACTATTTATTTTATTTTTTTAAGCAAACTGTTGTAATTTTGCTCATTTGACAAAGATCATTCAATGTCCACCCGCAATGCAATGATATGATGAGTTGCATGTCTACCTGCACCGTCTGTCACATAATCAGGATGTGTATAACATGTACATGTACAATTGGAAGTTGAAACTACAAAAAGTATATTGTTCGTGCTATAATTGAGTATTCGCGCTACATACTCGTATATAGACCAAGTTCGCTGAGATCTCCCACGAAGCCTGTAATCCGACTGTTATTGCGGTTTGCAATAAATACTTATATAGATTGCATCATTTTCTACTATCAATTTTATAAATTTGAAAGAAGCATCCGGTCTTATTTCATATTTATACGTTCGGTACTCTATAAGTTGAGATATCTAATTTGAGATAAATTGTTTTGTATACAGAGTTGAGGCCAGTCGCTACCAGCAACCATGGCGAATGGAATATTTTTATTTTTACAATCTGATAGCACGATGGAGCCCTAATACTATCCTGTCTATCCTGCTAGATTTAGCAAAAAAACTTCATATTCACACATTTAGCAAAAAAACTTCATTAGACTTTTTTGGGGGGGTATATGTTGCTCGCGTCCGTAGGATCTACCACCTCATCCTAGGCTCACCCTACACGTGCCCCCTGGGTGGTGCGAAATGAGCAACAACAACGCCGAGTCTCTGGCGGCGGTTAACTAACCAGACCAATCCAGACCTAACCTGTCTGCACAATGAAGGTAGTAAATGACCTTCACAATCCGTAGCCTCGTGGTCATGTCTCGCGAGAGCGGCGGCCTTGGCTTTATTGCCTGGGTCACGAGGAAGAAAATCTCTTTAAAAAATCACCCCTAATCCTACGATGGGAGACGCGTCAATAGGATGCATAGCTGTTGGGATGTACAGTTATTAGCGCCGTCTTCAACGCACCTGGCGAACGTTGAAGTATTTCAGCCTTCATAATCGGAATGGGAGTAACCCGGTTATGTGACCTTTACATCTGCCCTACTCGTGGGAACAATAATGGACCATTCTTTTACTCAAAATAAACAAAATAAAACTCTAACTCAGCAAATCTTCCACCCCAGCCTATTTAACAGGCCGAGATCGCAGTCTCTATCCGACTGTAACCAAAACAGTAAAAACGAAAATACCTCAGCTGCTCCTGTAGAATCATCTGGCAATAACACTCCTGAAAACCCAAATTGGATTGAAGTTCAAAGTCGCAAAAGACAAAGAAACAGCCCTGAGGTTATAAGTAGCCAAAAGCAGTCCAAACTCAGTTCATACTGGCTAAGTCAGCCACTACCAACATCAATTGTTTTTTCCGAACTTGAGGACTTAGAAGTTAAAGAAAATTCTCAAGCCCAACCAGTAGAAAAGCTACCAAAACCCCCACCCCTATTTATTGACAAAGTAACAAACATTCGTCCTTTAATCAAACTACTTAATGAGACTGTGCAAGATCTTTTTGAGATTAAAGTTCTACCAAAGGACCAGGTTAAAATCCAGCCAAAAAGTTGCGACGCTTATAGGACTATTGTCAAAGAACTGGACGCTAAAAGAACGGAATATTTTACGTACAAACCCAAACAAGAAAGAGCCTTTAAAACAATTCTTAAGAATATTCATCCCTCCACCGACATTGAAGAAATTAAAGAAGCTCTGATTAAACTTGGACATGTAGCTATTAACATATGGAATATAAAACAAACATCAACGAAAACTCCACTGCACATGTTTGTTGTTGAACTCCAGCCAAACTCCAACAACAAAGAGATTTATAATATAAAGAGTCTACTACACTGTCGCGTAAAGTTTGAGCCTCCAAAACCAAAACGCACAATCCCTCAATGCGCCAACTGCCAAGCCTACGGACACACAAAATCCTACTGTCGTCGAAACCCAAGATGTATCAAATGTGCTGAAAATCACTCGTCCTCTACCTGCCAGCGAAAGGAAAGATCAGAAGACGTGCGATGCGCCTTATGTGATGGAAATCATCCCGCGAATTACAAAGGCTGTACCGTCTACAAAGAGCTACAAAAACAGAAATTTCCTCCGCTCCGTCATAAACTAATTAAGCCAAACCAAACAGTTCCAGAGACTGTATGTTTTACTCCGAACCAAGTACCGAATCATTCTTACTCTGACGTCGTCCGTCCGAGAGAAAATAAAATAATACATACTCATACAACGCAGCAAATAATTGAAGCAAATCGAACGCTTCCGCCACAACAATCAAATCAAGGAAATAATGAAATGTCACAAAATGTTAAGCCAGAAAGCACCAACGAAATGAAGGAAATGATGGATATGTTCAAACAGATGATGCAGCAAATGAGCACCATGACAAATCTATTACTGAGTCTTGTAACAGAACTTCGGTCGCAGTCTACCCAACACAAGTGTGGCCAGGATTTTACCCAGGAAGGAGGCAGGCGGTCCACCTAGCCCCTCCGCGACTATGTCCTTTCAAACCCATTCTCCTTGCCTTGTGGAATGCAAATGGGCTTTCTAACCATACTCCAGAGTTAACAACATTTCTGCACATGTATAACATTGACATTATGTTAATATCTGAAACACATTTCACCACTAAAAGTCATTTTCATGTGCCAAAATATAATGTCTATTGCACAAACCACCCAGATGGCACAGCGCACGCAGGATCCGCCATACTGGTTAAAAGTAATATGAAACACCATGTTAATAACCCTATTTCCAGTGACGAAATTCAAGCAACAGTTATCGTTATTGAAAGTTCAAATGGCCCTGTAATGATTTCAGCTCTCTACATGCCCCCCAAACACAACCTAAAAACTGAGCAATATTCGTCTTTATTTAAACAGTTTGGCAACCGATTTATTGCTGGAGGTGACTACAACGCCAAACACACCGACTGGGGCGCACGAGTTACAACAACAAAGGGGCGAGAACTTATGAAAACCGTGCAAAGTCTAAATCCTAGCGTTAAATCCACCGGCAAGCCGACCTATTGGCCGACTGATCTGAAAAAGAAACCCGATCTTGTGGACTTTTTTGTCACTAAAGGACTCTCAACTGCGGCTCTTCACTGTTTTTCTACCTATGACCTATCGTCAGATCATACACCCGTGCTAGCCGAACTCCACAACGTCCCTGTGGACGTGGTTAAGTCCTGCAAAATCCACTCAAAAATGACTGATTGGGAATATTTCAGAAAAGTTATTGGAAACTCACTGCCCAAGCGCATTCCTCTTAAATCCAATAACGACATTTCCACAGCTATTGAAACTTTTAATAAATGCGTACAGTCAGCTGCCTGGGAAGCGACTCCCCAGCGTACCGCCAAATTAATTATTCCGACTTATCCACAAATAGCAATTGACCTGATTAAAAAAAAAAGACAAGCCAGAAAGAAATGGCATCTTACTCAACACCAAGATTACAAAAAAGAGTTCAACAAACTTACCAAAGATGTCAAAACTCTTCTCGGAGACATTACAAATGTAGATGTAGAAAGTCGATTAAAGGGCCTGGATGCAACTATTGCAACTGATTACTCCCTGTGGAAAGCCACTAAATCCCTTAAAAGACCGATGGTATTCCAATCACCACTACGCCGCGACGATGGTTCTTGGGCGAAGAGTGATGCTGACAAATCCCTTCTTTTTGCAGAGCACTTACACCGTGTATTCACCCCAAACTCAGCCTCTGGCTCTACCAAAATTAATGTGGTAACGGAAGCCCTTTCTGCTCCTAACCTGCAGTCGCCACCTATAAAAAAAATTTGCGTTAAAGAAGTTACTTCTACTATCAAGAAACTTTCGTTAAACAAAGCTCCCGGCTATGACTTAATCACGACAAAAGTCATGAAAGAGCTACCCTATTTGGCTATCCTCTTGTTAACCGAAATATTCAACGCTATCTTGCGGCGAGAATTCATACCCGCTCAATGGAAAGTAGCCGAGATTATCCTCATTCCCAAGCCTGGCAAAGATCCAAATAATGTCACATCTTACCGTCCTATTAGCTTATTGCCTGTAGCTTCAAAAATCCTGGAAATACTTATTTTAAAACGATTATCTTCAGAACTCACTAGAAGAAACATTATCCCATCTCATCAGTTTGGCTTTCGCGAAGCTCATGCAACTATTGAACAAGTTCATCGTGTGGTCGAAAAAATATATGACGCATACGAACACAGGAAGTATTGCTCCGCGGCATTTCTAGATATATCACAGGCATTCGATCGTGTGTGGCACGAAGGTCTCCTGTACAAGATTCGTCAAACCCTCCCCTTTAGATATTTTCTCATTATAAAATCATATCTTCATCAAAGACACTTTTATGTTAAGCACGGCGAAGACAGAACTGGCCTGTTCGAAATCAAAGCAGGTGTTCCACAGGGCAGTGTAATGGGCCCTGTCCTTTATCTAATTTACACCTTTGACTTACCAACTACAGACGAAGTTCTTGTGGGGACATTTGCCGATGATACTGCCTTAATAGCTACTCATGAAAATCCAGCAACAGCGCTGACGCTGAAAATGCTACAAAAAAGTTTGAATAAATTATCAGTGTGGTTAAAGGACTGGAGAATTGAAGTTAACGAAACCAAATCGGTGCATGTAACTTTTGCTCTTAGACGCGATACTTGCCCCAGTGTCGAACTTAACGGGGTAATAATCCCTCAATCAGAAAGCGTGCGCTACTTGGGCATATATTTAGACAGACGTCTCACATGGAGAAAGCACATTTTTGTAAAAAGAAAAGCTCTAAGTTTACAAATCCGAAAGCTTTATTGGCTTTTGTCACGGAAATCTAAACTCTCGTTGCATAACAAACTTCTCCTGTACAAAGTTATTCTTAAACCTATGTGGTCTTATGGAGCGGAAGTATGGGGGACTGCAAGCGACTCAAACTTAGACATAATCCAACGCTTTCAATCAAAAACTCTTCGCATAATAACGAATGCCCCTTGGTTTGTCACTAACACTCAGCTACATCGAGATCTAAGGATACCTACAGTGAGAGTAGAAATTACCAACAAACTTAAGTCATACTCTCGTCGCATAAAAATACATCCCAACGTGCTAGCTTGCAAATTAATGAATCCAGCTAGCTCATTTAAAAGACTCAAAAGGAGGACCCCACAGGATCTTCTGCAATCATAAAATAGGATCTCTCAGGAGACCGTTACATTATGTGTTTATGCCAATGGGCGTATACCACCAATGTCTGTAAGCTCCTAACCACCAGCTTAATGCCCAGATGAGGCAGTTGCAGGTTTAATTGCTGTTAAAAAAAAAAAAAATAAAAAAAAAAAAAAAAAAGACTCTTCTCATTATATCCAATAACAATGTTAGCTAAATAAACCACAAGAGCGCTGACTCCATCAACGCTGTCACTTGCTAATGTATTATTAAACGCTTTTACAGCAATAAATTAAATATTTAACACAAACGGATATTTTTCGTACTAAAAGCTTAGCGGTGTAGACGTGTTTAGTGATCGTCTGTCAGTCTGTACTCTGTAGTAGTCTTAACAAATGACGGTCAGATATGCCACATTGTTTTGTTTAATTTCTTATTAACTGCATGAATGATATAGATTTTTCCTCGTCTTCACTGACAAATTTAGGAGCGGTTTTGACATTAGTTTCACAAACTTATTTACACAGTCCGGCCATAAATATTGTTACATTTTACTGCTCATTACAAATGTTGCTTTTGAATTTGAAATCCGGCATTTTTAATTTTACAATTGTTCATTGTATTTTCTTATTTCTATATAATATATTATGAAATATGTTGTGATACTATATGAAGTAAAGAGAGAACTATCATTTCTAGAGGTCCACATATAATTGGTGTAGGTACATGTTTTTACCCATTAGCATATCTAAAGCTAACACAAAGCTAAACATAGTTTTTTCTTAATATTTGATTATGCTATCAAGAAACGGCTCCAACAAGAGCAGCTAACAGGAACTTTATAAATTTTATCTAAATATGATCTCAGTAAAAACACCTCATTTGTTTATCTAGTAAAGTGTTCTCAGCAGCCGGCCTGCCTGACTGACGATTCTGGTAATAAAATATATTTAAAAATTATGTTTACTATCCCCACTTTTGTCATTACCTTTAAGCGAGATGCTGTGTTCGGGCACTTGAGGAGCAGTCACACTAAACCTGGCGTGTTCCTTGTTGCGCAGCAAGTAACATAAAGCTGATATTTTATTTTATCTATCTCTGTTAGAAATCTTATTGCACAAATTAAAATACTTGAATAGAATTTATCTGCACCGAGTCTTAATTCGATCGAAAAGCAAGCAACACTTACAGCAAGTTTAAAAGTTGCCAGAGTAAGTAATATTTAAAGCAAACTCAGCTTAAAATTGTATAGTTTTATTACGTTTAAATGTTGTTATGGCAACATTAAGCGGCAATAAGGTATTTTTATTTTATACTGATGCCGCCATGGTATACCATGATGGCCGCTGATTATTTTAAAGACATAAATATCTATTTATACATAGTTATACACTATATAAACAAAGTAAGTAATATGTATACAAGTTGTATAACACAGCGGCCGGTAGACGCCACGGCTCTACTGCACTTCAGAGAGCAGTGTGCGCTACAAGTTGCCCACACATTTTATTAATAGATAAAAGTATTATTTATTGTCACAAACAATATTATAAATGAAAACCTACCGACCGATAAAGCGCTTCATTTTTTACTTTTCATACGATTTTCAAGACATTTCGTGTTAAATGACTGAACTCAACGTCGCGCGTTGTCTAATCTCTAGTAAGAATCGAACCCACTACCTATGCATTTACCGCCCTTTACTAATCTGTAGCTTCGTTCACTTGGTCGACTGGAAATAGCTAAGAGTTTTGTATGACTCAACTGAGTTTAGTGCTTTGTTCCCGTAAGTAGAGACGGTGCCTGATATGGTTTCGATACTAATATAACCTTCGATACTAATATATCCTCGAAAACGGATTATTTTCCAATTTGAATCAGTACTTCCTACGATTGGGGCATTCACACAGACACATTCTGCAGCTTTATAATATTAGTTTAGATAGTTCTAGATCGAGCCTCTGTTTATACTCGCAGGGGGGGGAGGAACTAAACAGTTATCGTCTATGGCCGCCGGCAAAACACAACCGCGCTAAATGATGGCTATTTAAGATACATATCGCGATATGTACGGTGGCTCGACTACTGTACTACTGTAACGACTCTACTGTAACAGTCTTCATTTTAGTTAATTTATCGCATTTTTAAGTGGCTTTTGACTTTATTATCTTAAAAAAAAACAAATTGCAACTTTCAAGTCCTGTGATTTCATCTGTCACTGACACAGCAACGAGAGAGTTTTATAATATAGTCAAAATTTTTAGTAATTACATATTATAATGGCAAATGTGATACCATATCTCCGAACACCCAAAAAAGATGTAAAATTATTGGAAAAGGGGGGAAATATAAATCGTCTAAATTTACCCACAATAATAGGAGGTATGTCAATGTAGGGGTAAAAATAAATTAGTTGTCTGTAGGTTTACAGACGAAAATTTTCCCACACACAGCAAGTTAGGCAGAAATTAGTGTTAAGGCACACCGATCCCATCTCCATCAAATTCTGGACGCATTACATGTAGAATGGCGAAACACATAGTCGCGGTTTGCCTCGACACCAGAGTGACAGTTTGACGCGATAACCGCATAAGAAAACATTAATAAATAAAAAAAAAATGTTTATTAATCGGACATGATCCATAAATGTTAGTAATCTATATATATAAAAGGACTTGTCCTCACTGACTGAGGTAAGACGCACGCACAGCCTTAACCGCTGATGGTAGAAACGTAAAATTTGGATAGATGTTTACTTTTGTAATCTGGACATCAACTAAGAAGGGATTTTGAAAAATTTTAACCC
Source organism: Heliconius melpomene rosina (assembly GCF_056956725.1). Classification (NCBI taxonomy): domain Eukaryota; kingdom Metazoa; phylum Arthropoda; class Insecta; order Lepidoptera; family Nymphalidae; genus Heliconius; species Heliconius melpomene. The sequence continues at coordinate 177,465 of NC_140401.1, read as the reverse complement.
TAAAGGGGTGAGATAGGGGTTGAAAGTTTGTATGGAAAAAAATTTAAATCGCCACCGATTCTTATGAAATTTAAAATTTAGATTTTTAAAAATATTTAATTGAACACGTGTTTTATCGTTTTCTAGAATTCACCCCCTAAGGGTGCAAATAAGGGGTTAAAAGTTTGTATGGAAAAATCTTTAAAACGAAACGGATTATTATAAAATTTTAAATTTAGACTCTTTAAAATATTTAATTGAATATGTGTTTCATGGTTTTCTAGAATTCTCCCCCTGAGGGTGCAAATAAGGGGTTGAAAGTTTGTATGGAAATCTTTAAATCGTCACCGATTTTTATAAAATTTGAAATTTAGACTCTTAAAAATATTTCATTGAACACATGTTTCGTGGTTTTTTAGAATTCAACCCTAAATACGCAAGCAAAGCTGCGCGCGTCCGCTAGTAATACAATAAAACTTAACATACAACCGTTAATGAATAAATAATATATTTTCACTGAAATATCATTTTTAGACATACATTTATATTAAAATAAAACCGTTTAACAAAGGAGTTAATATTTTTTTTTATAAATTAACAGATTAATTACAAGAATGCTATTTATTTGATTTTTAAATTAAATAAATTAATCAATGAATTAAGACATTATGACGTCATAAATATCCCCACTTACTTAGTTCCCCGCACTAACAGGACGTGGACGATGCTATTAGGATTCATTACATTTCCACAAACTCGTAGTGTTTCTCAAGTTTCGTTTAATTTTAACGTATGCACGAAGTTGAGTATTTACTGCTAATGCGGAGTGGGAAGTTTCCTTTGTACCAGCGAGCGGTACGAGTCCGGTAAAAATGCTTTTTAGAACTACTTACGAGTGCTGTGCGGTGCCGGCGCGCGGTGTACGGTAAATATAACTATTATGTCTGACAAACTTAAACTTAAGTTTGACCTTACTAATGTTTTGCTAACTTTACAAAAATATGAAATAAAATACGGCGTACAACAGTAATTGCCTTTTTAGGAATCGCAAATTGTAAAAAATACTGAGATCATCACGGATGAGTGCTAAACGGAACTCAACTCAGTCAGCGGTATCAAACACACGCTTGTGCCACAACGGCCTCAATTTCATTCAACTTTTTAATTTAATCTTGATATATTTATTTATATTTTTTCTTAAATTGATGCTTGTTATCTTTATTTTTTCTTATATTTCATCTCGGTGATTTAAGAAATAATCAAACTGCCATAATGCCACAATAAATATATATTTACTGATTGATAATGATTTTAAAAAACAAAATTGAAAGGTCAATGGAAAATTGTTTCCCAACATTTAACAGATTTAAGCAACAGTTTAAGCGACGTTAGAATCGGAAACGAGTCAATAGCGGTGTTCAATTAACGCGATTACTCGCGCCGGCCGCCCTCACTTCCCGCCCGACGCCGCCCTAGGCCGCCCTAGCAGCCCTTCACCTTATAATTGATGTGCCTCAAAAGTTCTCTAAGAACATTTAATTACCTCGACTTTGTAAAGTTAATCGAGAGATTATAATCGATTTGTAAACAAGTTGTATTTACATTCTCAGATTTAATATTGCTATTTACTACTGAACGTATTGACGCGTACATTACATACACTTCATACAATAGGGTATGGTAGTGTGTGTTTGCACATTTATTATTTGTATGTACTTTTTATGCATTATGTATACACTTATGATAAAACAGTAAAAATATTTTGTCTGTGCATTTATTATTTTTGACTGAAATGGATAGAGGGACACTTATTTTTTTTTTAATTTCTTGTCTGTCTGTATGTCACGCTTATCTTCGAAAGTACTGAACCGATTTACTTAAAATTTTCACCAAATGCTTTGTCTAACTGAACGTAACATCTTCTACTTTACTTACTTTAATAAAGCAATATATAAAATAAAAATCGTGTACTCGACGCTATTAAGCACTATAATTTCCTACTGTCTATTTTTCTTTAATTATTAAAAATAAAATTAAACTAAAGCAAAATGATGACTTAGTTACAAATTACGTTCGTATTCTTCACCTAACGCAATTCGATCCAGAAGCTCGTTCAATTTTTAACTTTCAATTTATAGACGTCAGCCAACCGCTACCGTCGGTTCAGAGTGTAGACTCAGCTGTGGCCGGCGAACGAGAACTAACTTATGTAGCAGATATCGCTTCATTTTAAAATGCAAAAGCAAATTTATAAATGTTGCTGTCAATAACAATAACAAAGTAAGGACCTTCAATCGTCGCCAAGGACACCGACGTCGGCAAAAAATAAATATAATCATTCCCTCGAGTGGGAATCGAACCCTGTCGCATTTACTGTCGTACACTTGTACCCCTGTGCCTTGCCTGGCCTCAACTGCATATGTTCAAGAACGTGCATCACCAGAGGAGCGTTGCCGGCCTTTAGGGTGAAGGTAGATGCGCTTTCTTTTCCTTTGTTTTTTATAAATTCTTCTTCTACTTTCCACCCATGGACCGTCATGTTATTTGAAGAAACACAGCTCCTCTTTTTATATAACCAGACTGTAGAAAGAAATATTTTTAAAATAAATCTCAAAATATGTCGACAGAATCTACAAAAACGTGATTAATAAACCAACTGCATAATTACATATCGATATAGTCTATATATAAAATTTTCCTGTTACTCAGTGACTGACGTCACTATGCGTCGCAGAAAGGTAACATTGATGAGATGACATTTGACACGGTCAGAAGAGATCTTCCGTTTAATAATCCATGCAAACGAAGTTTGGGTCTACAGGTAATCCAAGCTAACATGATCTAATGTTTATATTAATACACACATTTTTTCACTTATTTTCGCTTATAACTCAATTTTATTTAACTGATTATTGAAAAATGTTGTATCTCGTAGACGCGGCACTAGAGCAGAGACAGCGCGCGAGGCTCGGGTCGGGCCCTTATTGAATTCCGCTTTGCATAAACGGTTTACTCGACGCCGACAGCGCGACGCGATGTGTATACAAGTGTATACACTTGTAAGGAGGAGATCGGTTTTTAACGCTAACTAAACTTTCTCTAAGTTTACTATAGACGTGAGCGCGCGAGGCCAATATCATTATTGCTCAAAATCATTACATATTAAAAGTAAAATAATTATACAAATGAATACTTAACAATCTAAATAGGTTGTAACAGGCGTTAGTGGTGAGAGAGCTTTGAAGATTTCCAAGACTTTAATTCCGCTACCTCTCTTCGCCGCCGAGAGCTGCTCGCAGCATCCCTGCTGCGGCCTGCCTGCCGGCATCTCAACGAGTTGTTCAAGTTTTCTTCTTCCTGGCATTAATCCCGGCTATTGCCAGGGTCTGCCTTTCTACTCAACCTACTCCACTTTGCACGGTCTTTTGCGAGTTCCTATTCAAATTCAACATATTCTTTATTCAAATAAACTTATTTTAAGCACTTTTTAATCATCGAATGAACATATGAACAAAAAGCTACCACCGGTTCGGAAGGCAGTTCTGCTAAGAAGAGCCGGCAAGAAACTCAAGAGTTGCTCTTTTCAAAATCAATGGTACAATCTATTACATAAGTTGGCAGCTATCCTGCATTACATTCAATAGACATTAATTCCATACATGTTTGTCCTCTACCATTTATACCCCTTTAAATCGATACTGTAGTAGTTTCTTAGATTATTTATTATTAACTGAATAGAATTTTTTTGTTTAAACCCTATATTACATCTTATATTATACATATATTCCTTTTTTACGCGTGGCAGATGATACCTGTTTAGATATCGATTATAATTGCTAACGCAAAAGTGCGGGGTTTAATTCCGCACCTCCACACGCACTATTTCGTAGGAGGGAACGGAATATTTTAATGTTTCTGTCTACTTTTTGTATGGTTCTGTCTATTATGACTGAATTATGGCCGAAAATTGGGGACGGAGTGTCTTGAGACTGGGTTCCCTCTGCCTTCCCTCCTGGATGCGGAATAAAATGTGAAGATGAAAAAATATATGTTTTATAATTTATATATTTATATACGTACATGTAAATAGAGATACAATATACAATGTATGCATCGCAAACCTAATGCGGTTACACCTAAATGTGGCCAATGGAGTTGGTCAGAGCTGGCCAATGTCTATACGATAATATATTTAATAAAAATATTATAATGAACTTGATTTTATAAATAGTGTCCATTTAGTCTGTAAGTGTCTTCACTCCACATTCTTCGAACCCGATGACATACTGTGTTGTCTTACGACATATGCATATATCCTACACTTGTCACTCGACGAGGTACTGTCTTATTAAAAATATATACCTAGAAGTTTTTAATTCTTAAGTTGACAGATCTGAGATTTTTAGATTAGGTATAGCACATAGCACGATCACTTCCGAATTTATCAAATAACGTAAACCCATTATCATTGCCCCTACCTTATAGGTGATATGATACTTACATTCCAAAGAGATCAAGATGCTTTTAAAAACTAAAACAACTTACTAATTCAAGGACCATAAATGACAGCATTAACTTTGCGCATATCTCTTCTCCTATCGGTGACACATTTGAAACAAACAATTATACTGTAGTTGGAGACAGTAAAAATAATCCTGCGGCTTCAGCAAATGGGGAAAGTTTTTCTATTTCCTGCTTCGAAGGGGAGCCGAACCCCCGACCCCTCTGTACGAACCTTGCATTTAAACGAGTTTCACCTGTTATATCTCATAAGATGGGGGAGAGTATCAATTAGAGGTCTTGAGTCATGTTCAGATTTTTAACGCCTTACTTTCTTTTAAGACGCAATTGAGGCAGGATTAGGAAGTTTCTGACAACAAACCAGCACGTTAATCATTTGTCAGTCAATGTGCTTAAAGTGCTTAAAATGTTTGTGCCTAAAATATTTTTGTTTCCTGCTCTGAAAAAACAAATGTAGCCTTATGTTCCATCACCTATATGTAATCATCGCTACTTATGCCAAAATTATTGAAAAAACAAAAAAAAAACACATTTATTTATTTAAAAAACTTATAAACAATTTTTCATAATTTTTAGTGGATTCGCATTTGTAAAAGAACTAGCTTAACTATTTATGTGACTTCCTATATCTTATAAAACAAAGTCGCTTTTCGTGTCTGTCTGAACTTTCTAACTCTTCTTCTTCTAAACCACCCAACGGATTTTTATGCGGTTTTCACCATTAGGTCGAGTATTTCTCAGAGAAGGTTTATATATAGTTTATTATTTGTATATTCTTATATAAATTAACATAAATACGATAAATGTGTATAAAGTCCTACCCGTTGAGACACTTTCGCGCATGCGCTGCTTTAATGGTAAGTACTACATGAAAATAATGTACTGGAGTATTGTTCCTCTTAATAAGATCTACAGAAAAGTCCGGGACAGCATATTTTTATCTTTTAAGGATAACGTGTAGTGATCATATTTCTGTCTAAAAATAGTAATTTCAATATATTTTTTATTGTGTGGGATATTTTTCCATAATGGTATTAATCCTTATCCTTTAAAATACTTTATTAATTTTCTACGTTAAACGAAGATAAAATTTGCTGTTAACACTATTTCGAAATTGCGAATAGTTTTAGAGAAAAACGCATTTAATTGTTGACACATCACGCCGTTGACACATCAGCTGTATGTTACTCAAGTTTTACTTATCCCTTACTCTCAGCATATAAATAAGTATATTAGTTACGTTGGCCATTTAATGTAGATCAAAACTGTCTTTTATTGTTTTTCATTTTAATAAGTACTTTAGAAGTTGTTACAATATCAAAACATCCTTGCTGCGAAACGCGCCCCGCGATGTTTTGCTTATACAAGCGCGTCATGAGCATTCATCGGTGGTTCAGTGGTAGAATGCTCGCCTGCCACGCGGTCGGCCCGGGTTCGATTCCCGGCCGATGCATTCTATTTATTTTTCCTCACAGGCAGCCACGTAGTGCTTGCTTTTCATCAGGGACAGAATACCCTCTTAGGCATTACCCACAAGCTCGAAAAAAAAAACCCGCCTGCCTTTATAGCAACGAAGATTTGATGCGTTTGCACGTATTGGATAATTGGAGTTGAATGTATTATTTCAGTGCGATATATTTGGTTTCATATTCTTTGTAGTAGTTATTAGTAGGTAGGTTTTTGTTTATAATTTCTTCCGTTTAAAAATAGTCATTTAAATATATTTTAAGAAGTACTTGAAAAGATTAGTAGCACAGATTTAAAATTACGGTACCTACTAAAAAATCCTTGCCGAGTAAAACAATTGGAAAATCCTTATTGAAACTACGAAAATGCGGGTTGCATTAGAGTTTAATTAATTTTCACATTATCTTAAGTGCTTTGCAAACATACATTATATGAATAATCCAGTAGTAAAAGCGGGCGAAGCCGCAAGGGGGTCGCTAGTTAAATTATAAAATTCTGGAGGGCATTAAGAAAGTATTTAACAGTACGCATTAGAGTTACCCATCCTCAGCTTTTCGGATGGGTCCGAAAAGTTGAAGATCGAGTTTGGTGGCGAGAATTGGGGAAGGCCTATGTCCAACAGTGGACAAAAGATGGCTGTTGATGATGATGATTAGAGTTAGTTAAAGTTGCTAACTGAGATTACTTAAAACTTCATCGGCTATATAATAGCGCAATGAGATACCGTCTGGCTGCTAACAAGTAGCCGATGGTCTTGTTCGTTACCCACTTATCCCACTTGGGGGATGAATTATTTTCTGTGGCTGTGGTAAAGTCATAAGCATATGTAATTCATTCCCCCGCATATAACAATCGAACCCACAACCAACAATTCTATGTAAGTGCTTAGTGCTCGTCGTCACGAAGCTATGACTTCCTCCGCTGCAAGCTCTGAAAGCTGCTGAGCAGAACAGATTATCACCCGCTGTGTTATCCACACAACAAACACCCGCTGCTATATTGTTGCAGATATACCTTATTCACTGCCATTTACACTCTCGCTAACGATACTGTCCAAGCGATTAAGAAATGTACATTTGAATTACAACTGTATTTGAGGAAGTTTAAAATAACAATAAAAACAATTTTAAGTAGTAGGAGTCGGTAGTGAGTATTAAATAGTAGCGTAACGGTAAGTTAGCCCGACCGTAATTGACTGACTGTAAAGCCTGACGGTTTCGGGTTCAATTTCGTTTTCGGGGAATGGCGTAACAAGGCGTTGAGTTGCATTAGTCGACAAGGAAAATTTAGAATTGGGCGGTGCATAGGTATCAGAGTGAATTATCAATGTTCCTTCTGTTTCATTTTTATCTCTGAAATTGTAAATTTATTTAATTAATTCAATAAGTTTTTAAAAAAAATAGGTAATAGGTAAAAAGTAGGTAAGTAAATAAATCTCAAGGAGCGTATAATAATTCACGAAAAGCGGAACCATGTCTGACCCGCCAGGGGCATTTAAATTTTGGGGTAAAATTCGTAACTTCCCGCCAAAATCGGGACGCTGCTCCTTCTGTTGCGTCACGTGATGTACTATCTCGAAATTTGGCGGAACTTTGGAGGATAAACATTATCTCCACTCTCCTACTATTGTATACCAATGCGTGCTTCAACGAAACAAATAATAATAAACTCTACATTTATTTTTTTAACTTCAGCTTCATACTTTATATATTGCAGAGTACGCAGGCCAAACAACAGAAACAGACCTCCACATGACACGGGCTTTGTATACCTCTTACACCACGGTCACTGCCGTCAACCTCTTCATCCATTACTTCCGAGGTACCTCATGTGGCTTTGATGATCCTCCTCCAGCATCGTTTACTGACGAGAAGTTCAAATCGTGCAAAATAACGATTCTCTATGGATACCCTCTGCCCCAACTTGGCGACTTAGGAATGTAAGTCAAGAAAGTCCTCCACTATCATCGATAATGGGTTCTCGAAAACCAACCGAGGTTCTCTCCCTGCTCTCTAACCACTCATTGTGGTTTCATAAATATTTCTTTAACTCTTTATTTATCAGTTCAATATAATATCAAGTCAAATATATATAATATACAGCTGTATATTATAAGGTTACTCCAACAGTCGTGACACTATTCTTTCGCTCGAGATGGGTTCATAAACGGCGGCGGCGGCGGCGGCGGGGGCGGCGGGGGCGGCTCACCGAGCGACACGGGTGATGTATGGCGATGCTGTCGCTATGTTTATACGTGACTATGAAACTGCTATAACCAATTTATATCGTCGTAGATGGTTCAGTATATAACGCGTACAAGCGTACCAACATATATGCGTACTGACGACAGACGTATATAGTCATGAAGTTTGGAAATTTGATTTTGTACATTGGTTGAAACGTGGTGAACGGAATATCCGTTATCAGGTTGTCGATTATATTTTATTACACAGAACAAAATTCCTTTTTTCTTCAAAAGAAGTTCTCTCTCGTGTAGTTCTCTCTCTCTCGTTATACATACATATATAATATATGTCTTAGGTACGCTAATAGAAGACAGCAGTCATTTTGGCAAGCTCCAGCTGACATCGCACGAGCTGATACGCTTTTGCAAAAATCTAGTCTCATGGAGAACTATTGGATAATAGTTTTCTGTGGTACTTACATGACTAAATACCTCAATATTACCGTATTATTTGTTTAGATAAGATTTTATATGAAAAATTAATATAAGAAAGTGAAGGTCGTACTAATAATATTTGTACGTGTATAAAATATTTATTTAAGTTCTAATGTTTGAAACTATTTAAAAAAAACTCCCAAAGCTTATTTATTTATTGAACCCCAGTGTATCACGCAAATAGCAGGATAGGCAGAGGAATCCTGAGAACCTAGTGTTCCCGTTCCCCACTTTCCCATTTTCCGCCGAGGTCTTGAGTAGTTTTTTAAGTTAATTTAACAGGCAAATGGCAGAGGCGGTAAGCAGTTATAGATGCACTAAATAGGTTTAGACTTAAGGTGTTTGTTTATCAATATAACGGTACCAACATTATTGTTTAATACAAAATTAATAAGAATTATCGTGCGTTATATGCTAATATTCTCAATCAGATAATATATTTTTTAATATATTCTTGATAAGTAATGAATATTCCTAATTAACGTTGCTAACTGTGCACAGTTGCTTTAAATACATAATACCTTTTAAAAATTCCTCAACACGTAAAACAAGCGAACAGTATTCAATACAAAATTGCACCGAACGGTGTTTGGAGCGTTTTCACTTACAAAAGTAATAAATCTCCCGTAACGTCCTCCTCGCGCCGGTGGCGGCGCGGCGGGGCGCATTGCGGCTGACCACCGGCCGGTGCCCGCTGCCCGCTGCCCGCTGCCCGCTGCCGGGTACTCTGTGATAATGTGTGATAGAGTGATAAATACATACTTTCCTTAATCAAAATCAGCTATTGTATTACAACAATATTTTGTATCAAAAAGTGTCTTCTCTGATAAAATGAAACTATCTTAAAGTGCAACAGTCCGGTTGCACGGTATACCTATCCGTAGTCCGTCGCCGGCGATCCACTCTCCACGAGAGCGTGGGTCGTGATGGTTGTTTGTTACTTGAGGAAGTGAAATGTTCAATATTTTTATTTTGTCCTTCTGGAAGAGAGGCAATGCTAAACGTTAAGGCTGCCAGGTTCCATGTGCCCGCCCTGCTATGTACGGGAGAAAATGTCAAAGTAGAAAAAAATTATAATACAATTAATGTTTAATTGTATGTTTGATCTTTCTCTATTTTTACGTTTTTTTTATTGTATAGTTTTACTTGTTAAATGAAAAAAAATATAGTAATATATCAATTTCATGAATAGTTTAATTTGTATTTAAGTGAATACAATGTACTGTATAATTATATTTAAAATTTAACGCAAAGAAAGTCACAGACAAAAAGTTGTATATTATAGAATTGTATATATATTTACATATTCCGAACCATTCTCCGTCTTCCCATAAATCCTGAGCGTCGAAGCCGCGACAACGGCTATGGAGACTATTTTATAGCGCTATAAATATTTACGACATATCACATACCAACGCGAGCTTGTGACTTTGTTCACCTGTAGAGTGCTTAAAAATGGCTAAATATATATATATATACTAAACTATACAACGTCTTCTGGACTCCTGGACTCCGACTCTGGTGGTAGTAGGGCAAACGGAACCTACTATTATAGATAATTTTTCGAGGCATTACATGTTGAGTGGCGGGGAACTCAACGCCGGGATTTTGGCTTCGTGCCAGAGTGAAGAAAATGAAATTATTAAGACATAATAAATCATTCCCTCGAGTGGGGATCGAACCCACAACCGTCGCATTACAGTCACAGCCAGCCAGCCAGCCAGCCAGCCAGCCATGACGGCCTCTATCTATGTCTATCAGTATAGATTAATTAAATAAATACATATAATAAATATAATCGTTTCTCCGTTTGAAAATGACGCGACGTCTGCCAAAATTATAGAAATTCAAACACGTAGAAGCTTTTTAATAATTTTATTTAAATATAAAACTCTAGCCCGTCTCCTTATTGCAATAGTAACAATGTCACTCGTCCCGCTAAATGATCCAATTTCAGTGATGCGGTTACTTGGTTAAGTCTGCTTCACTTCACTGTTATATCTCCGAACTAGACGCTGATCTGAAACGACTCGGGATAGTTCAAGCCTAAAGCGGACTTGACAGATTTTCTACAATGCATGAGAATGGTAGACGAATGAAATTGAACTTAGGACTATGTTTGTTTCGACTTAGACGTAAATCGTAATCTAGCTCTTTCCCCTAGAAATTTCTAGAAATCTAAGGAAAAACTGGAGGTAGCTTAGGAGCACGTGCACGGAGCACTAAAGGAGATATTCGCCCGCTCGACTTCTGTCTAAAGAAGACAAAGCACACCGACAGCTTTGTTGCTAAGCTTAGCGTCAGGCATTGAGTTCTACTACCGCGAGATGACCGCTGGCGTTGTTTCTCGGTAATCCATAGTCGAGTTCGAGACAAAGACAGCACCCAGGAGATCAGCTTTCTCTGTCGCCGTATAAGCCGTATAAGTCATTCTCCATGCGTAACGGCGGATGCAAAGGCTGGGTGAATTTGCCAAGTGCAGTCTTTTAGAGACGCGCGCGACAAGTCGCTAGAGTTCTGCGACTGTGGTAATCGCATCAATCACACACCACACTCTTTACCAAACAGTGGTCTAAAATCACTAAGGGAGTATCGCCGGTAAACCGGTACTGTTTCGGGTGTGAAGTTAGTAGAAACTCCCTACCCTACCGAATATACATCAACTTTCTAAATTAAGTAGTTTCGTCCGTGCGTTGTCTGCTAGCCCCTTGGTGACGGAAGTTTTACAAAAGTCCTTAAGATCTACTTAGTTTACATAATGATTGTAGACTCTTAATCCCTTTCAACGAACATACATTTATAAATAGGTATTCAGGTCGTAAATTGAAAGTAGAAAACGGGGTGTCTCTAGTCTTGACACGGGCAGGCTCCTCTGCCTTCCCTTCTATGGGTGATAAAGCTTGAAGCGAAAAAACTATTGTTTTCCTGGTATACTCAGACAAGTGACAAATATTATTCTGCTTACATCGTGTGAAAAAGGATTATGCCAAAATGCAGCGTTGTATTGCGTCACTCAACTACACAATGTATCGAGAGGTCCGCGAAAAGTGGGGAACGGAGTATCTGATGTCTTAGTACCAGGTACCATCTGCCTACACTGCTATAGCCATGATACAATCGAACTACATCAAAAGCCAAAATATCTATATCAAAAGTAAAATATACATATGTATGTATATGTAATCCCCAATTTATATACAAAAATCGTTGAAACAAACTAAGAACACGGTGCATCGTAATGTGCCCATCAGCGGGATGTATCCGAGGATGATATGTTCTTTATCATGTCTCAAAAATCAGATGTGAGGATTATGTGTAACTATCTATTAGTAATCAGATTATGTGTAACTATCTATTTCTTTTTTAACAGGTACGTGTGTGTGGTTGGGACTGGATTCTTTCAATTCCTGCCCCTGGTGAGAAGGCAAAGCGCAGCAATAAGTTCCATTACTCAACACCCCATGTCTCACAAATTAACCGGAAAATGAAGAACGGAGTGTTTATACATCGACTTTAAAGTTTCTATTCGATGCTTCATTGGTCGTTGAGATTTGAACTTGTTGTTGATTGAGAGTGATCTCACATTGTTACAGATAGCTATACGAGCTGCGTAGGTTCATTTAGATAATCTGAACGGCTTGTGTCAACAGATACGCTCACCTCAGCTTAGTTAGGCTAATACAGTATAGAGCAACTGTCAGTTGACTTACAATGCTCTGTGGTGTAATAGATACATTAAGATGGGTCGGTAAGCTTTGTAGGTAAACATTTCTGATATCTAATATATAATATACTCGTAGGTATTGTATGACACTCTTTTCCCTTTAAGATACTTCCATTACTCACTTTCCAGCGGATTCTGAAAGTATTGCGAGTTGAGTGGCGGAATTCAACGCCGCGCTCTATCTCGTTACAGGAGTGAGGAATTGAAAATATGAAATATTTCATTTCTTTGAGTGAGAATCCACCTCATCCATTTAGTGTCACACGCTTGTGTCCCTAACCAAAAGGGAGCTCGTTAAGCATTCGGCTATTAACATTGCATCTCTACTTATTACGCTATTACCGGTAAGTGGCGGCCGAGTAGCTGCGTCTCTGGCGGAGATACATAATCGTTACCTCGCTATATAATGCATGGGCACGTGACGCGCTGACGGCCCGAAGCTTAGCTTAGCTTAGCTAATTGAGTGGTGAACGGCCGTACAGGGATATCTTAGATTTTTATTAAAAACTTTTAATTAGAGGCCTTGATATAAAATTTTATAATTTTATTTATAAGTATAAATATTAAATAAAAAGTCAGCAAATTTAAAAAAATAAAATTTAAATATTTAAATTCATAAGTATCTATTATTTTTATAATCATATAGAAATCATACAACAATCATATATAAAACATTCAAAGTGTAGTCGCCTGGTTAAAGTTGGATACAATTTTCTTTAGCATCATGATGTAGCTCACCTGTAGCTCGGTAGGCAGAGGGGACCTAGTATTAACATTCTCCATTGCCCATTTTTTGAGATATTGCATGTTCAGTGACGGAACTCAACGACCCGCTATGTACTCTTACCAGAGCTAGGAAAAATAATTGATTCTCCCAACATGAAATCGAATACAGAATCGTTGCGCTTGCAGTCTGTGCCGCTGCACCATGACGTCTTAACCTCTGAATACAATTATTAGCACAAGAACCTCAAAAACTTATAATATAATAGTGAAGCAGTGAAAACAACAAGCTACAACGTAAACACTCGTATGTATGCGCGGTATCGTCTTAACAAACTTGGATAGCGGTCGGTAGGCGGGCCACCCTGCACCAGCGACTGAACTAAGCCGTACCTAACTTAGTTTACCCGATACTAAGTTTATGTAACTTGATGTTGATGTTCAGTCAGTGGGACGCGGCAGTGGGATAACGCGGTCATGGGTTCAGATGTCATGTCACATACCACATATGTGGTGGTGGTTTGTCCTGATATGGACACTTTGGATGTAGATATAACTTTGGATTTCGCTTTAAATAACCCTACTTAATCAACCCTTTCCAAAAACTAGGAGCCATTTTCCGCAGAATTCTGGAGGCATTGCGTGTTGAGTGGTGAACTCAACGTCGCGCTTTTTGCCTCGATACCAGAGCGAATATATATTAAAGCAAATATTTCGTTTCCTCGAATGAGGCAGGCCCTCCAATCCTCCTCTTCCTCAGGACCGTGGGTGCGTGGACCGACAATCTAGTCAAGGTGAGGGAGAAGCCGCTAGATGCTGGCAGAACTAGACCGATCGGCGTGGAGATCCTTGGGTACATATAGGTACATTCACTATATCATTATTGGGTCTCGCTTCGTTTCTGTAAACACAGAAAAATCTAATTTAGATATAACTAAATATGAAGCATTACCTAATATAAAATTTGTTGTCCAAAAAGAGTAAAAATTCTTTTAAAATCATCCATTTTCAGTGCAGACTGGAAATAAATACCTACGATTCCTTGAGACACTTCCGTGTACGACTCATACTTCACCTACGTATACGAGAATAATCGTATTCATCTAAATTATTGATGATAAACCAAGTAGATCGTTGAGTTTCACTTTACATGCAATGTTCCGAAGTGCAGTGAAGGCAGAAGTCGGAGAATGGAGGTTCTTAATACTAGGTTATCTCTGCCAAGGAAATATGCTTTATATATCGTGAAGCTGCGCTGATATTAACGAGGAGCAAAAATCTGGTTCTTTTAACAGAAATATACATTTTTAAATGTAAAAAATATTTATAAATCTTTTAGATTTCATATGCTCTGTTAAACTAGGCAACTGCGGAAGTCTACAAAAATGTATGTCTCATTTACAGCATATTATGCAGAAAGACAAGAAAACATGAAAAAATGCGACATTTCAAAGTAAATATGCATATAAGAAAGAATAGCAAGATCGTATCAAAGGCGCTCGAGACGTAATTACATCCCGCTCTTCCGTTTATTAATGAAACTAATTAAGCTGAAATGCACCGCCCTCCCCTCTCCCCCGAACACACGCATTTTGTAAGAAAACTTAATTATACTTTGTATTTAATTAGCGTCTCCGTGCCTTTTAATGTCACCTCGGTGACTTTAATTAATCGAAGCCAAGTTCGTTTTTGATTCCTGAATTGTAATCTTGTTAGACAAGTCAAATATTAGTAACATCACTCGCCTAAACAGACTACTTACTACTCTCGATTAAACTTATTACGCCACTACACTACGCTTCAAGTTAAGATATATAGAATATAGAAACTCTCGTGGCAGTGCGTGGATGGCGCCTGGCGGTGAACACGATGGTTGTGTCAGTATTGCATGGAGGTTTTCTAGGGAGCGTAGGGAGTACAAAAAGAGTATTTCTCGAAATATTACATTTCTTCATAGTTCAAGCAAACGAAGTTTCGGTTTTCTAGTGCCATGTAAATAAAAACACACATTTATACGAAATCCTTGTATTAAGTAAATAATTGAACAGTTTGATATATCCCAACGTTAAATATCAGTTTAGTACACGAATAAAGCTTTACGTAGTTCGTCGTCCGCATCACTATAGACATATGAGACACTACTCCACCCTTGTTTATTAAGAGATCCATCTTGTAGACGATCATCATTATATAATCGTAAATGAGCACAGCTTATACAAAATGAATGGTTAAATCTATTTAAGTATAGAAGATACACAAAGAAATGGTAAATAAAATTTTAAAAACTATTTTAATTAAAACTATAGTATAGAATAGATATTTTCCAATACATTTTTTTCGTTTGTAAAAAAATACACTTCATTTAATAATAATAAATTTCTAGCTACATAAAGCTGAGTATCACCGACCAATCCTTGTCGTCCATATTTCATTACAATTTGTATAAAAATAAAATAATATTCATTAATAATCAAAATATTTTTCATTTTTCATTCAAACATGCCGTCGTCGTGACGCAGCGGCTCAAAGGTGTGACTGTAACGTGACGGTTGTGCGTTCGATCTCCACTCGAGAAAGTAAAATATTTATTTACGTTTATATTTCCATTTCTTCGCTCTGGTGTCGAGGCAAAGTGCGGCGTTGAGTTCTGCCACTCAACACGCGATGCCTCCAGAATTCGGCAGAAAGTGGGGAACGGAGTGCCTTTACGTGAAGCTGATTTTTAAAATATTAAATATTTCATATCCACGAGCGGGAATGTCGCGTTAGCAGTCACACGCTTGCGCTCCTGCGTCACGACTGACCTCAAACTACATTAAAAAATCTTGCTTATAATAAAAAAAACTATTGTCTAAAAACTATCGTTTTTTTCGATAAATTTAGATTAGTTCCATTTCATCTATTTGTTAAAACAACAGCAGTGTTGGGTTCCACAATATATCGAAAACTTTTTGAAGTAACGTAAGTAGTCATCGTTTATATAAATTATTTATGATTAAAAATCGTATTATTTAATTAAAATAGTAAGTTTTTAGTGATAACCATTAAATAAAAAGAAAATCTACTTTCTTCGCTTTCTCAGGCATAGGTTCTCAACATTACGGGTGGAGCAGTGGAACCCAACTGAATTTGAGCAACGACAATGAAAATAGTTAAGATAATAATATTTTTTATACAAATTATATTGAATTTTGGCTCGATTCACACTAGTAATTTATTAAATAAGGGATCGCAGGATGCTCTGTGCCCACTCTATTTTCTGACCTCTTATTTAGCTAACAGGGTTCAAAGAGTTGCTGTCGATGGCAAGATATCTCCTGAGTCATTAGTCAGTGAGGGGATCCCACAAGGGTTTGTTCTTAGTCCTTTTCTTTTTAATATTTACAAATGATTCAATCATATTTACTAGGAAAGAACCATGAAATACTAAAAAGTATAAATAACTTTCTATTGAATAGTTAAAAAAATAAATGTATAACTTTTAGAACATCTAACACAAAAATTGTTAAAGCCGATGTATTCTTAAATGGTAAAGCCGTAGATCCTGTTAATTCTACGTTATATAAAAGAAATCAAATCAGCTTCACGCTGTATCCCGCGCACAACAGGGTACGCAGAGTGAACCTAGTGTTAAGACACTTCGTTTCCTACTTTCTGCCGAATTCTGGAGGCATTGCGTGTTGACTGACTGAACTCAACGCCGTGCTTTGCCTCGACACCAGAGCGAAGAAATGGAAATATAAACGTAAATAAATATTTCACTTCCTCGAGTGGGGATCGAACCCACAACCGTCGCGTTACAGTCACACCCTTGTTCCGCTGCACCACGACGGCCTGATAATTGATTTGAAAAAGTCCCGCCGAGTTTCATGCGCCAGTTCTTCTCGGGTCTGAGGCATTAACTTTAATGAACTGATGTTAAATTGTTTGACGTTCAAAAAATGAAGCATGTAACTTCTTATTTAGAATAAGAAGTATTTGGCTTTGACTTTAGACTTTACGTGAGTATCTGAAGTAGCACCACACATATAGTTAAATGGTTAAATTAATGATTTGATTCATATTTGATTTTTAATTTTTTTTATATAAATATGCATGTAGGTTCCCGTTTTACTAAACGAGAATAAGATGATTAAGCATTCCCTTAAGACAGATATCAACTCACATCCCGTTTATATATGTATACAGAAGTGAGTACACGCACTTAGCAATTTTCCCGAAAAAAAAATTTTTTTATATTTAGTAACTAATATTTTAATATCAAAAAATTAAGATGTCTCTAGTGTGCATCAAGTCTTACAATATATGCCTCCAAAGCTTTCTAACACCTACACGTACAAAAAAAATTTAAAATACTTAAACTAAATAAGATTTAAAATATTACTCACAATTATAATACTATAGTATTATAGTACAAAATAATTAATTGTTAAAATTGAAGTTATATTTATATAAATAATAAAATATATAATGATTATAATGTACCAGGTAGTATAGCGTAATCACATAAATCCGTGAAGAAAAGGTCATTGACATCGAAATATCGAGTAAAACATCGATTTACATATAAAAAGATCATAAAATTTTTTTGCAAGCTGAAAAATTTGAGCAAGTGACCCATTTCAACCTTCTCCTCTTTTAATATAAATTCAATTATTATTTCATAAAGTATCTAATTATATTTCATTACTTTACAGAATAGTTAAGTATTCATTCAATTCTTATTTTTTAAATAAATGTCATTTGTCAATATGATATTTGTATCCACTGTCGACGCAGTCCTATCCTCGTATGTATTTTATATATTTATGAACACACAGAGACAAAAATCGATATATCTCAACTCTCTTTTTCCCATAGAAATGTTCTAAAGTGTATATTTCGATACATCTACCTACATAATAATTGTAAGCACCCAAATAAGCCAACACTTAAATTTTTCGAAATACCCTCGTATACTTTAATTTAATAACTTATTTATATAAAAAGAAGCTCCTCTTTATTTCGTATGCAGCAGGGTTAGCAAAGGGAACCTACTGTTAAGACACCCCGTACCTCACGCACCGCCCAATGTACGAGACAGCGTGTTGGTGTTGTTAGCAGAGTGAGCCAATAAATACATATTAGTTCCCCCCGAGAAAGGATCGAGCCGATATATACAAAATACAAATGTTCAAAATTATTTTTGTAGTACATACGTAGATATATATAATGTATACGTTATGT
The DNA here is from genome assembly GCF_056956725.1 of Heliconius melpomene rosina. Classification (NCBI taxonomy): domain Eukaryota; kingdom Metazoa; phylum Arthropoda; class Insecta; order Lepidoptera; family Nymphalidae; genus Heliconius; species Heliconius melpomene. Next base: position 159,145 of record NC_140401.1, on the reverse strand, counting down.
ATAACTCACAGTGTCGCTTTATTAACTTTTATAACTACAATTTCAGTGTTACCATATTTAAATATATAATACATATTTTTTTATGTATATACATAGATATAAAGTACAGCTATCAACAACGTCTAGAAATATTATTTTACATTTATTATCTTGTACACAATAAAAAAATCTTTTTTAATAATATTGCTAACTTATTTAAATGTTCAAGCGGTAACAAAATATACATTTTTAATAATGTATTAAAAATTGATTCACATGGAAGTCATTTTCATCATTTGCTCAATATTTTTAAATATTTAACTATTTATATTTATAATTGTTTACATTCCTACAATTTATAGGTAGGCTAATACAGGTTATCTGTGCTGGACGAACATTTTTGCACCATATTCCAGTAATTATTACTTACAAACATCCATACATATACATTTAAAATGTTGCCACTATATAATTGTAATTCTAAAGATAAAATAACGAGTAATATTTTACAAAATTAAATAGGGGCCACCCGTGTATTAATTACTACCTTAATGCAATATGTTTTATGAAAAATATATAAATAAATAGCTTCACGCTGTAACTCGCATATCGCAGGCTAGGCAGAGGGAACCTAGTTTTAAAACATTTCGTTCCACACGCACGTGCGTGTTTGTGCCAACAATTGGGCCGTCGCTAAAGAGGACTTAATACTATTACTGCTTGTAAAAACAAGTTATTTAATAATTGATTAGAGTCCATGACGCAGTCGCATCTGTTTGGCGTTGAGTTCCGCCGCTCAACGTGCAATGCCTTAATAATTCGGCGGAAAGTGAGGAACGGAGTGTCTTAGCACTAAGTTTCCAGGTTCAGGTTCACTCTACATATCCTGCTATGTGCAGGATACAGCGTTAAGCTAAAAACACATTGATAGAATACATTTGGCTCTACCCTCTATAATATATACACGAGTATACTACACAACGTTTTACTACTGTACTCTATATAAATATATGACTGTGTTAAAGGAGAAACGTACTTACTATCTTTACTTACTATATTTAATGTTCACTACTGGACGGTCCCCAATATATATAAAATTTATTTATTTTTATACTTTGTGCATTCATAATATACAAATGTTATTAAATTATATATTATTAAATGTGTATTTTTTCGAACAACGATTTAAAGCGACAGTGAATTATTATTAATATTACAGTTTTTATGTCAAAAATTGAGCATTTGTCACACAATTTAATACTAAATTTATATTGTTAATTATTCAACATTCAACGAGATTGGATTTTATTATAAAATATCAAAAAAAATATGATATGCAAAATCAATTATTTATTTATTTTGTTTATAATAAACTATGCCGTCATTAAAAACTATTGTTTAATTTTTCCAACATACACAAATATATTTTCCGTTATTATTTATATGACATTATAATTAAGCAGCAATATTATAATTATTTTTTTTATTATAGTATGTACATAAAGATTTTTTCAAAATTTGGCACATTTTTTAAAAAAGTTTAATCGTAGTTTGCGACTTACAACCACTTATCAGACTTACAGTCACATAGTACAAATATAAAATGCTCATAAAACTGTTTATTATTTTTCGAAAAAATCCTTTAAAATGTGTATGTATTTAAAAAGATGTCATATTGTGATTTAGCAGTCAATAAAGTAGGTAAAATTATATAGTGTGACTTTGTTATATAGATAAATATATATATATATACCTATGATATAAAAATATATTTAGAAACGCCAATAAAACTTCTCTGAATATTTTCCGTGGCGAGTAAGTATTATTTGTATAGATATAAAATAATTAAGAAACGAATTCTTCTCTAAAGATAGATCTGTTTGTCTCTAACACTCAAATAGGTGACATTTGTTGCTACAACAGGTTCTTGCATAGAGCGAGATAGACATACACATTGATATACAGATTGATACAGGTGACCTTGCTAAAACGTTTCTTTTATGTAAGTCAATAATTATATATCCGTCTCGCTCTAACATATGTATAGAAAGATGAGCGAGTGAGACAGCTAGTCTCTTCGAGGTCGCAGCGAATATGTTTCTGGTTGAAAGGTCGGGGGACATTGTAAGTGCGGGTATTGCTCGCCGCGTTGACTTTCCTGTAAATTAATAAGCAAATATATCATGACCGTTTTTTGTAAATTTTTCATCTTAATGCTGTATCCCGCATTTAGCAGGCGAGTTAGAGGTAGCACAGTGTTAAGACATTATACCTCGGGCATGTTACAGTAGTGTTTGTTGAGTGACGGAACATTACGCCGCGCTTTGTTTTATTACCAGAGCAAGTAAATGAATATATTTTTGAGTGATATAGGAAAAATAGATGTGGTAATTCTACATAATAAATTAAATTTGGAGTTGAGGCCAATCCTGGCGCCGCAGCACAAAACAAACATTAGTTTTCTACTGAGGGAAATCATTATATTTACTTTTTTGATTCGGTCAATAAAATTTAGTGTCAAGCTCTGTCCGACATAATGTCTTAACATTAGGTATTTATTATTTTAAATTAAAAACAATTAATATCAACTTGAATAATTTTTTTAATGAAATTTTATTAGAATACCTGTCGTTGCAAGTCACGTCGTGTCACTCCAAACATCTGTCGCAACAGCGACACACCCCCGCTCCCCGCGCCCGCCGCACCAGCGCTCCCGGGACTCGTGCTCCAACTGGACTCACATTCGGATTCTCATTAGATTTCATATTTTAATAATGGGAGTTTAATATGTTAGAAACTTAAAAGTATTTGAGTTAAACATTTTTATAAACATGAGTCATTATATGGCTTTTAATGATGAACCTAAAACATTAGGATTGACAAAATTTAAATTATAATTTCGTATTGTCGTATTGAAATATATAATATTGCTGTTTTTGTTGCTAACAACAATAAATTAATTTTTAACAAAAAGAAAAACTAACTTCTAACAACGAACTAAAAAGGGAAAAATAATTTTACAAAGATTTTATAATTTTGAAATCGGTGCCAAGTAAAACAAACAGGCAGACAGGTTGTAGCATTAGCTAGAAAAAAAATGCAGTCGAATTGATAATCTCCTCCTTACAGAAATCGGTTAAAAAATTGATGTTACTTTTACAAGGGTGGCTTTAAAATGTTTCTCAAAAATATAACATAGTTTATAGATAATAAATAAAAGTAGTATACAAAAAAAATTAAATACAAACCTATCATGTACCACCGGTGTCGAGGGCATGTGTGGAGAACCAGAGTGCACCTGAAACGATCATCATATTGAATTAACTAATAATAAAATACTTTTATAAATTAGTATTGTTTATTATATTTTATAGGTCCATGGTCATATATTAGTAGATCTTTAAATGGTACGGAGTGATAAAAATAATTTAAATAATATTATTTCCCCGCATGAAGATCAAACTCACAACAATCACTTGACAGTCAGATATTGACCCCCTGCTATTTTTAAGAGGAAACCGAAGATCAAAGTGTCTACGCGGGAGACAGGCGACAGCGTGAAGTTGTGTTTTTACGTTTTATTAAATGGTATACTAACTCGATCCGCCCGCCGCAGCGACCCTCGTCGCGCCTCTCCGCGGTCCTCTTTACTCTCTTTGCTTTCTCTTTCCTCTGGGTAGACTATCTTTTCGTATCTAAAGATAAATTAAATTTGTTAATTAGTAGTTTTTGTAGTAAAACGTTAGGTTACTTTTAACTTATTTAGAAAACGTATAAAAATTTGAACGTAGCGGGATTTGAACCCGCGCCTTTTGTAAGCCGTCGAAGCGCTCTGGCCATAAAGCTAAATGTTTTTATCAAGCTAAAATTCTTATACGCTTGTTACAACTTATATCCTTAGGAAGAATTCCAAGAGGCACGGGTTCAAATCCCGCTAGGTTCAAATTTTTATACGTTTTCTAAATAAGTTGTCTTTCCTAAGTATACAATTAGCATTTTAAAAATGTTAAAAATACTTTTTTCTTGTTATTTTTGAATATTTTCAATTATCACGCTATATCCTAAATGTACCAGGATAAGTAGAGGGCACTTAGTGTAAAATGTTTTGCATCCTAATAAAAAGTATATGATTTTCGAGATTTGTTATTTATTAGAAAATCCTAGGCCTTAGGTGAAGAGGTGCGAGTTCAAATCCTGCCGAGTTAAAACTTTTATATGATATCTAAAAAAACGTATTTGCTTATAAATTTTCATGATTGCAAATATTTTAAGGCATTCACCCGTCCTTTCCGGCGACGGAGAGCGGCTTGCCAGCGGCGGGAGGGGCCAGCACGGGCGAGGGTGTGGGCGGGGGCGGCAGATGGCGCGCCTGCAGCTCCAGCACGGGCAGCGGTAGGTCGGCGCTGGACACGCCGTAGATGACGTCGGGCACGATAAGCTCGAGGCGGCGCTGCAGGTCGCCGTCCTCTCTGTTGTGAGGCGAGCCCGATAAGCTACCGCGCCGTTTCCCGTTATCGGTTGCACTGTGGGCGTGGTTCGACGACGCCCCGCCCGCTTTTTTGTTTATATTGTGTCCTTTTGACACCACGCCCCCTTTCCTTTCGACCCCCATTAAGACGCGGTCAGTGTATACTTGCTGACGTTCCTCTTCCTGCTTTTTTAACATAAACTCCTCGAGTGTCACGAAACCGATTATATTATCCGTTTTGTGGGTTTTCAGTTTCGGCACCTAAAATCATTGATAGAGGATGTACATCAATTTTAGACATGCTACCTCAAAACTGACTGTACTTTTCCATAAAAAAGTTAACACAATAAAAACATCGAAATTATATTTATTTATTTATTTCTTTATTTATATTATTAATTATTATTAATTAAACGTAATAACCATAACTAAGCCATCACACATAACATAAATAAACGACAATAAATAAAAATAAGAAAAGAAAAAATCTTAAACAGTACGGTCGAGGAGCCGTGGCTGTCTTGAAGTTACGTGGATATTTGCATTTTTGAAAGCCTAACTTGAGATCGGCCGCGACCCGTCGACCGTGCTGAACTCACCGTAATAGCAGGCTTAGTAACGAAATCGCTTTTCTCAAAGTCCAACAAGTTGGGATTCGACGCGTGTATGTAGTTGATAGGCTTGGGCAACTTGGAGGGCGCAGGCGCGGCGGCGGGGGGTGCGGGAGGAGCGCGCCGGTAGCTGCGGTAGTGCTCGGTGGGTATCGGCACGTTTATTTGTTTTGACTGTGGAAGGAATAGTAACATATAGAATTTTTACAATTTAATGTGCTATTTGGTTGGACAATATTTAATAAATAGCATTATTTTTTTGGCTAAGTCGTAACTGTACTTGCACTGTATATATATAGTAGCGATATATTAATTATGAAATCTTGTTACCTGATATTTAAAATTATTTAGGAATTATTTGATTTTTAACGCAACAGTTATAGGATCGACATTTATTCAAGTCAGACTGATTCAAGATACTGTAAGGATGCAGGTATTCTTACAGTTGCTTCCTAATTTATATATTATAATATTGTCTTTGTCCGACAAAATATACATTGTCGTAGTAAACATAGTGACAGTCATACGATAGGAACGAGAAATAAAGATAAAATTGTTACTCCAAGTTTTCGCCTCCAAAAAGTTAATAAATCTTTTATGGGTCTGAGCATACGTGTATATAATAAAATTCCGCAGTGTATTCTAGGTTGCCACTTCCAAAATTTATAATATCAGTAAAAAAAATCTAACAAGTAAAGCTTATTACACTGTTCAAGAATATTTAGAAGATAAACATGTATGGAATTAATGTCTATTGAATGAGATACAGGATAGCTGCCAGCTAATGTAATAGATTGTACCATTGACTTTGAAAAGAGCAACTGTTGAGTTTCTTGCCGGCTCTTCTCAGCAGAACTGCCTTCCGAACCGGTAGCTTTTTGTTCATATGTTCATTCGACGATTCAAAAGTGCTTATAATAAGTTTATTTGAATAAAAATTATTTTGAATTTGAATTTGAATTCGAGGGCTCACGGCTTTGCCAGCTTGTACTACATAATTATTTATTTTCTAACTTTTGTGATCTAATAACATTATTATTTTGCATATGGATATTGTTTTAAAATAAAATAAGAATTGAATAAAACACTTTGTAGCAATATAGTCGCATGCTATAATTTATATTGACATATTTTTTTTTATAAAGGGATTTATATAAAGGAGAGAATGTTAAGAGAAGTTTGTCATTAGTGAAAACTTTAAATTGGTTAAGAACATTTATGAGATTAGAATGCACAAACTCATAGACAATTCGACAAACAGACAAAAAAAAAACATATTAATTATTTGGATTTTATAACATTTATAAATGATTCCAATTATAGGCCTTAGGCTTATATATGTCACTGTAACATTATGAACACGGTTAGTTTATAATCTTACTCGTCAATTTAAAAACAATTCGAAAATTGTGAACCGACACTGTCAAACGCAAAAATTCACCATAGAATTAAAAAACTACTACAGTAGGCTCAATATATGTAATTAGTACAAAATATCTTTTATGTACCAACGTCAACGCAGCTACAGATTAGGCGATTTCTAAGTGCAAGTTGGGTTAGGTTAGGTTGGAAATCGGCTCGGATAGTATCGGCTACATGGCGTATATGCGTAAATGCATATCGTTAGAAATTTTTAAATTTAAAAATAACTAAACTAACCTAATCGAACCTGCACTTAAATATCCGTATACCTGCGGAAGTGTTAGTATAAAAATACCAAAGTCACAGTATATAATCTTAATTCTTAATTGTTTATTTTTTATTTTCGAATATATTAAAAAAAATATCGTCAGTACAAAATATTTTATATCACACTAACGGACGCGCGCAGCTTCGCTTGCTTACTTAGGGGTGAATTCTAATAAACCATGAAACATGTGTTCAATTAAATATTTTTAAGAGTCTGAATTTCTAATTTCATAAAAATCGGTGGCGATTTAAGAATTTATCCATACAAACTTTCAACCCCTTATTTGCACCTTTAGGGGGAGAATTCTAGAAAACGATGAAACACATATTCAATTAAATACTTTTCAAAATCTAAATTTCAAATTTTATAAGAATCGGTGCCGATTTAAATTTTTTCCCATACAAACTTTCAACCCCTATTTCAGCACTTTAGAGTTTAAATTTTTCAAAATCCCTTAGTCTGTCCAAAGTTCACGTTTCTACGCACAGCGGTTACGGCTGTGCGTGCGTCTTACCTCAGTCAGTGAGGACAAGTCCTTTTATATATATAGATAATAAAAAAAAAACATTTTATTGACACTTTTTAGATTCACAACGCGTATTGTTCGATTGTGCTGTAAAGGCGACCAATCAGGGCCAGTGTTTAAAGAGTTCTCAATTTACAGTTTTTATTATATTTTACTGTATAGTTTTTAACATTTTGCATATTTACCTTCCCACTTTTATCTTCCTTAGCCTTCGTCCTAGAAAAAATTCTCAAATATTTCCTATCTAGGCTCGTAGAAGTTGATTGATTGATGTTTTCCTGCGACTCGCTCCTGCCGGCGCGATGTGTTAACTTCTTTAAAGAACCAAACTTTGATTTTTCCTTTTCCTTCTGACTCTCTCGTTCTCTGTCTCTTTCATTTCTTCTCTCTGAGGACTCTGCATCTGATTCAGTTTCTGAATAGTCCGTTTCGGAGAATTGTTTTGATAACTCCGTCTAGAACGTAAAAGGTTACATATTAATATAACATCACAACAACATTACAATGTTACTATAATATTTGTATTATATTATAAATTTTCTTTCAATTTACATATCAACGGAACGATAGCTAGAGTATATCGTATGCTTAGCTTTATCTTTTGAATTTCCAGAGATTTTAAAGAAACAAGCACTATAATACATTTGTACAATTCTTTTGTTATAGCTATTATTATTTTGGTTCTACTATTTGGAACCCACGTTATAAAACATATATTAACTGTTTCGAAACTATTTAAAATAAATTCCTTTCCTAAACGAGCCCTAACGATTGTTTTATAACTCGTCGATAGAAGATTAATGAGTGACCATCTTTTAATATTCAACATAATAAAAAATCATATAAATTCCCCGCCGTTCCTTTTAAGCTGTTCCGTTTTAACCGACTTCTGTAAGAAAAGGAGGTTATCAGTTCGGCTGTATTTTTTATTATTATTATTTATCTTTTTATGGTTGTTACCTCATAACTTTTGACTTGGTGAACCGATTTTGATATTTTTTTTTATTTGAAAGGTAGTGCTTCCCGTGTGGTCCCATTTTGTTTTGTCCATGTCTGACAATGGTATCTATGAGAAAATCACATAAGTCTTAAATTTGCTTTAGGTATGTGCGCGACAAATAAACGAATAACTCAATGTCGTGCCAACCGATTTAGATGATTTTATTTTATTTGAAAGGATACACTTCAAGGATAATATGGTGTAAGTTTAGTTAGGTTCCGATTATGGGATCCGGTCAAAATTGAGAAAGTTAGTTTTTTTTTTGTTAAAAATTTAATTATACTGTAATAGTTACAAGGAAAAACATTGTTAAAATTGATGTTAGAAGTGAGATTCCTCATCGTTGCATTTCATTTCAAACAACCTAAAAAAAGAGTATGTTCTCATTTTCAACCGACTTCAAAAAAAGTGAAAGGTTCCCGATTCGCCCGAATATTGTTTATGTATGTTCTTGTCAATATACGTGTAATGTTAGTATGCACAAAAATAATACCTAATTAAGTGAAATTTTACATAGGACAACCACAACCACTCGCTTAAGAAGCATCATTTTAAGATATACCCGGAAACTCGATTAGGCTGTGCACTATTTTAAAAAATGTGGAATGTTTGTGAATTTCATATTGTTTGTTTCCTTAATAAAAAGAAATAAATATTTAAATAAATGAAATCCTATTGATCTTATATCATATATCAATAATGTCCCATTACAAGAAGTCAAGAACACAAGAGATCTTGGACTAATTTTAAAATCAAAATTGCAATTGATATAAAGGTTAATTTTGACTATATAAGCATATTTTATAATTTCTGTACTTTTAGTACAATTGTATCCGTGTAGCTCGACAGGTCGTATTTGGGTAGTACCTGCGGCGCCGCGGGCAGCAGCACGGCGCGCTGCAGCAGCGCCAGCCACGCTAGCATGGCAGCGCGCTCCGACGCCGCGAAGTAGAAGGCGCGCCCCGTGTGATACACCTTGAACGCGTGCGCGCGCGAGTGTACCTCGCCCGCCGCGCTCGCCGTGAAGCCCGCCAGCTGGATCATGCACGCCGCACGCGAGCACTGCAACACACGCGGGGACTGTCGTGAACACTGTGTGTGCGCGCACTGAGTGTGCACGCGCAAACACACACTCACCTCGGCCGACCTGTAGGCGTAGAGCAGGTTGTGCGTGAGCAGCAGGTGGCGGGGCGCCCAGCGCGCCTGGGCGGCGCCGCGCCCGCGCACGCGCTGCCACACGCGCCCGCACGCCGCCGCCGGCGCCAGACAGCGCGCCGGCACGTCACGCCGTTCTACACGCACACACATACGCACTCATACATACATATATACGTGCATTTTCATTTTTAAAATATTTTAAAATAAAAATTAAACCTACTCTTGAACGTATAAGAATTTCGACGTAGCTTGATGAGAACGTATGGTTTTGTGGTGAGAGCGCTTGAACGTTTTTGAAGAGGCGCGGGTTCAAATCTCGCTACGTTTATATTTTTATGCGTTTTCTAAAAAAAGTATTTTTCTTTTTTAAATGTGGAATAACAATTTAAATATAATAATAAACTATATTTAATGTCGTACAGATACTGTCCACTCATCACAACATAAATATACAAAAATATACTCACTTGCCAATATTGAATTCTTCTTCTTCAAACTCCTAGACTTAGAAGATGGAAAGAATCCTCTAACGACACTACCAGAAGGCGAGAGGGCACCTGTTTTAAGGGAATCCAACCCACTCCCTTCGCTGGCAGCACCAATCACGATCGATGGAGCGGAACTTGGCACGGAAGGGGCAGTGTTTGGTGATAAAGGGGCGGTTTGGTTTGATAATGATGGGACGGAGGCTGCAGTAGGCGGCGGGTCAGGGTCCCCGTTGATGGCAGGTAGTTCACGCCTTTCAGTTGATAGTAATTTTATATCGTGTTTTGTTATGTGACGGAGTGGGACTGATATCTGAAATGATGGAATATTTTGTATATGAGTAATATTTTGTAATTAGGATTTAAATCAACAAAACGCCTTTGGTAGAAACGAAATATGATGTTAGAAGCCGAAAATTAGATTTATCTTCATCTATAATATGCATGTACCTAATATGTTGTTTATTGAAACAAAAACTGTTGAAATCAAAGTTGTTACTCTGTAAAGACAAATTTATTTCATATAAATGAATATTACAAATTGTATAGGAAAGCTTCTGTCTGAAATACGGCTAATACTGTGGACTGGAGTGAGAGAGTAAATATAAGTGAGAGAAGAGGAGCGTGCCCGCCGCTGCCGTATAGGCGGCGCCGTGACTACGCGTAATGTAATGAAGCGGTTTCCCTCCCATATAAAATATTATTACTCTATAATTTATTAGTATTAAAGTTTTAGAATAAGGTGCTTTGTAGTAAAATTTAAAAAAATATAAATTATACAACAAAAAATGTTACCTGTGTAGCATCCCCCGGGCGTATTGGCTTGAGCGGCGACAGATCCCTCGTATCCGCCACTCTCGGCAAAAGCTTCAATGCCGGGTGCGAAACCACGCCCCCCGGACACACCGCCCCGGGCCCCCCCGTCGCGAGGCCCAAGGCTCCGGGGCCCACCGCCTCCCAGGTCTCGTGGTAGGGTTGGCGCGCGCGCGTGTGCGGAGGGCGCGGCGGCGGGGAGGGGGGCTTGAAGCGCTCCGTTATACGCGGTTTTGGGTATCTGAAATATAGTGTACAGATTTTTAGCATCCACTGGCCAGAAAAGACGGATCGCCAAACTTTACAATCTCTGTATATCTCTTTTACCTCATCTACTGTTATCAACCAAGTACCAGGGTGTTCTCATTTTTATTTACGTGACTTTTCTGCAGTATCATCGATACTGTATTTCCAAGGTCTCTCTTACCATTTACTTTTTCTTCATAAATCTTTTTCCCGACTGCTAAGGAATGATTATGTTTTTCGCGCATATCTTGTATGTAAGATTCTTTATTAACTATGTATGTAATATTCTTTACTAGCGGGCCGCCCGCGGCTTCGCCTGCTTGAACTATATGATTACTCATTTAATAAACAGAATTGACTGACAAGTATAATGACTTTTAATATGTTTTTTTTTTCTACATTATCGTAATTTCTGTTTTGAATAAAAAAAAAACAACCAATGTTGATACCTGATATTTATAATAATATACATTGATATGTAAAGCTAATTATTTGTTATACTGTTCGCGAACTCGTGTAAGAGGGTAGAAATAAGTGAAAAAAACTATAAAAGAATTGTGTTAATCGGGGGATGAAGGAGTGTCCATCAAAGATCGTACTTACTCTTATGGCGAGGTAAAGTCTTCAATAATATACCTATCATTATAAAACCTGATCTGACCTGACCTGAACTGTTACCGCCTTCACCGCGTGGAGGTACTCCTAGGTTATGATATTTTAAATTATTAGGTCAGAATAATAACCTCATTTCATTTAACACTGACCACGCAGATCAACTATTCCGAAGCCATTATATACTCTCTCTTATCTCTTAAGGTTTAGCTGGGCTATTAGGGATCCATATGAGCTGCTCCAGATCTTTATTTTTATTATATGGACAGAAAATGCTTGTTATGTTGATCAACTTTTACCAAGACGCTAATTTATATCTCTTAGATTAGATGGGCTGCTTGGATTCCACGTCAGGTACTCCAGATCTTCATTTTTGTTATGTGAGTGGAAAATGTTTGGCATGTTGTTCAATTTTCCCCAAGGCCAGGCTATTTATGTCTCTTATTTATTTATTTATATTTTTATTAGGGACCAAACAGAATACAAAATACACAAACATTACAAATTTAAAAGATGACACACAATCCATTTAAGTTTCCACATAAAATTTATAGATACAAACAATAAACACAAGATAAAATATACTATTAAATTACAATTCTCACAAACACTACAAACTCTTATAGTTTAGACATGCTTTTAAGGTTCCACATCACGTATCCAGATTTTCAAAATAAAATATAGCCTAGATGTTGCCTCGACATAATAAATATACAACCAAAAAAGGTTCATTCAAATCCATCCAGTAGTTCCGGAGATAAGCGTGTACAATAATTTGTTGTGGATTTTGGGGTCTATTACTGTACCTAAACCCCCCTCCATTATTATTTTCTAAATATATTTAAAGTACAGACGCGCCATTTTTACTTCTTTATTACAAATAGGGATAGGGATTACCTCATATCTCCAGAACCGCTGAACGGATTTACATAATTGAGGTATCGTTGGATTCATTTTAGCAGTCCAAGTGTTCTTAGATAGGTTACGTTAAAAAAATTATCATGCCGGTCAATATCATCTTTTTTTTCACTAAGTCCAATGGCGTACCCATATTGAGGTATTCATAAGAATACCTCAATATGGGTATCAAATTGAAGAGCTCAATGCGAGGATTTCAAAATGGTATATCATCATTATCATTACCATAATGAATACTAATAAAAAGTAAAAAATATTAAAAAAACAAAAACCCCGACTGCATACAACTAAAAATTAAAAAAGACATTTTATCATTTTAACAACAAAAATTTTATGGGTCTGAGTACACGTGTATATAATAAAATTCCGCAGTGTATTCTTAGTTTGCCAGTACAAAATTTTAAAATATATATAAAAAAAATTCTAACAAGTAAAGCTCATTATACTGTTCAAGAATATTTAGAGGATAAACATGTATGGAATTAATATCTATTGAATGTAATGCAGGATAGTTGCTAGCTAATATAATAAATTGGGAGGAAGGGAGAGAACGACAATTACATCTCGTCGGCTCCACATGTCAACCTCACCTGCTCGCGGTACTCCCTGCTAGATAACGGACGAGGCTCTGGCGACCGATCTGTGGCGGAATATCCACTTAAACCTGACTGGGCAACCTGTAAGAAGAGGCCACAAAAGCCTGAGAATCCAAATAATTCTCAAAAAATTGGTGCAGAAGGCAAGGGGAAACCACTGTAACTATTTTCCCAAGAAAGTCATTATGGAAGTACAATCAACGAGAACACTGACGCCATACAATCCTCTTAGCAACCGGCGCCGCTCCACTTCCGGGGTGAGTGGTGAGAAATATGTTACCGGCCATAGGGCAGCAGGAGACCAGGCTCCCTGTGGAAATTCGGCTACTGGAATACATGTTAAGTTGCGCCAAATCCAAAAGATAGGGACTTGGAACGTGCGTGGCTTACTAAGTCCTGGGAAAATTAAGATCGTAGAGAAGGAGATCACCAGATGCGGCCTTAACATTTGTGGACTCAGTGAGACACATTGGAAAGATAGCGGATTCCTTACTGATTCCCATGCTGTATACTTTTCTGGAAATGACAATTGCAGTCGGAACGTAGTCGCTCTTTTGTTACCTGCACACCAGAGAAACTGTGTGATGGGTTTTGAAGCAGTAAACGACCGGATAAGGATAAACATGTATGGAATTAATATCTATTAGTGTCAAGCTTAAAGCATCACCGGTAAACCTGACCGTAGTGCAAACATATGCCCCCACTAGCACTGCCGACGACGATACTATGGAAAGGTTCTACTCAGAGCTTGAAACTATCATTACTAGAGTCCCTAATAGAGAATCTCTGATAATACTGGGTGACTTTAATGCCAAGATTGGAGTAAATTCACAACAGCTTGGTCATTGTGTCGGAAAATTCGGCCTTGGTGCACGCAATGAAAGAGGTGAACGTCTCATACAATTTGCTACTGAAAATAATCTTGTGATAGCAAATAGTCTATTTCAACACCATCCACGTAAACTATACACCTGGACATCTCCAGATGGCAAATATCGGAATCAAATAGACTACATCTTGATTAGATCGCGTTGGAGAACGTCAATCAGAAATTCGCATACTTTGCCCGGTGCAGACTGTGGATCAGATCACCAACTATTGATCTCAAAGTTTAAACTAAAACTGAGAGCTGCTCCGGGCCAAAAAACTCATCATAGAGTCGATATCGGCCTCCGAAACACCAAATACTCTATACAAGCGACAGCACTGGATGACCGATGGCACACTAAAGATAGTTGAACGGAGACGCGCTTTAAAGGCAATAGGGGGTGAAGTCGGTGACTTAAACAAACTATCAGCGGAAATTCAAGCAGGATGTAGACGAGATTATAATGCCTACCCATGAGTCCAGAGATCTCCACAATAAGATTCGATCTATCACCAAATCACTCACGTCAAGGACCTGGGATATTGAAAATAATGATAGTGTAGTTGTTACTGAGATAAACCGCATATCTGAGGTTTGGAAGAGTTACTGTCAATCTTTATTTCAGGACAATCAGTCTAAAAACTATCCAAGTACAGAACCCGAAATTGAGAACCTTGAGCCATATATACTCAAATGTGAAGTTAAAGCCGCCATAATGCACCTCAAGAAAGGGAAAGCTACTGGAAGGGATGCAATCCCAATTGAAGCAATCCGAGCTCTAGGCGACATAGGTGTCAATATCTTTCACATGATTTGCAACAAAGTATGGCACTCGTCAACATGGCCAACAGAATGGACTCATACGGTTTTCATTCCTTTGCATAAAAAAGGTTCAACCAAAAAGTGTAGTAATTACCGCCTCATAGCACTCATTTGTCACGCTAGTAAAATTTTGCTACACATATTAAATGAGCGACTGAAGACCTTCTTGTCCAAAGAAATCGCGCAAGAACAAGCCGGTTTTGTTAAGGGAAGGGGTACACGTGAGCAAATTCTCATTGTTCACCAAATCATAGAGAAGGCTCGAGAGTTTAACAAGCCTACGTACATCTGTTTTGTGGATTTCTCAAAGGCATTTGACTCTGTGAACTGGCCCAAGCTGTGTGATGTATTGCTAGACATGGGTGCACCGCAACACTTGGTTCATCTTGTCCGACAGCTTTATGAGGATGGAACTGCGTCCGTGCGGACAGATGGTATATTATCAGAAAACTTTCGTCCCAGCACTGGAGTTCGCCAAGGATGCATTATATCACCACTTTTGTTACACCAACGTGTACAATGAACTTATAATGCGTATTGCCCTCGAGGACTGGACTGATGGTGTGGCTATTGGTGGCTACAAAATATCAAATTTGCGCTACGCCGACGACATCACTTTGTTTGCGACCAGTGCACGCCATTTAGAAGAATTGCTTCTGAAAGTGGAACGCGTAAGCCTCGAATTTATATTAAAGATCAACCGCATTAAAACAAAAATTATGATTATAGACCGACCAAATAATAACTCGCCCGAAGTTACACAGAACGCGAGCTGCGATATAGTCCAATCGTACATCTATCTGGGAACTTTAATCACAAACAGTGGAGGTTGCGTGTAATAGGTTTATAGAATTAATGATAATTAAATAATAAATAATACATATATGATTGTTATCATAATGTTTTGTAATTGACATTTGACACTTGTCATTGATTTGGCGTTTAAAATATCCGTCTATGATTTGGTAGTTAAGTAATGGATTACTATAGAATTATGATTATATTTAATAGATATATAAAGTGAATGGTAATTAAATAATAAATAATACATATATGATAATTACAATAAATAATATTTTATAATTGATAATTGACTAGTCTAGGATTTGTAGTTTGATACATATGCCTATGATTTGCTGGCTGGTGATAGAAAACAAGGGAATTACGATAATATTTGACTTATAGTATTATTGTAATATGTATTATATATCCTCGGCTATCTTCATTATAAATGTTAATAGATTTATCATAAATATAATCAAATATTACTGTGATAGCAAATGTGGTAAGTAAAGTACAGGTAAGTTATAAGTATGGAACTATACTGGGCTGGAGCAGTGAAAGGCGAGTGTTGTTATAACGTTAAGGGTACCCTGAAGCCTACAATTGTGGTTACAAGTCCACGGCACTGCTCCAAGCTTCAGATCATTTAAAAGGTAACATAACGTTACTTATGGCTACCATCCGCTTCTGATGTTGGTTCGATACGACAATCCTATAATTCATTCAGACAATTATTCTAATTTATCTTTATTTATATTATCTACTATCATGATTCTAACACGTGCAAGAGGTAAAGAGACGTATGGCGATGGCTAGAACTGCAATGGAGAAACTAAAGAAAATATGGAGAAATAAAAACATTACAGAAGCCACTAAGATCCGGCTTGTGCAGACGCTTGTTTTTCCCTTTTTTCTTTACGCTGCGGAGACATGGACCTTGCGACAGGCCGAGAAGAAGAAAATTGGTAGAAGAAGAAATTTGGTAGTTGCTCTGGAGATGTGGTGCTGGAGACGAATGCTGGGTCATGGATGGACCGAGTTTCGCACCAACGTCTCTATTCTCCAAGAAATCGGCACTAAACAACGTCTGTCGACGTTAGTACAAGGTCGCATACTAAAGTTCTTTGGACATGTCTCCCGAAGAGGAAGTGGCTCCATCGACCGCCTCGTCGTGCAAGGCAGAGTGGAAGGCACTAGAGGGCGAGGAAGATCTCCCATGCGTTGGACCGACCAGATTAAGGCTGCAGTAGGGGGACCCTTACATGAGTATACCAGGCTCTCAGCCAGTAGAGATAAGTGGCGAATGCTCGTGAGGCGTGTAACATCTGCCGCTAATGTCACTTTGTAATGACCACGACCGCTCTGACAAGAGGGTTACGACAGAGAAGAAGAAGAAGATAATAAATTGTATCATTGACTTTGAAAAGATCAACTGTTGAGTTTCTTGCCGGCTCTTCTCAGCAAAACTGCCTTCCGAACCGGTGGTAGCTTTTTGTTCATATATTCATTCGACGATAGAAAAGTGCTTATAATAATAAGCCTATTTCGTCTATTTGAATAAAGAATATTTTGAATTTTGAATTTGAATTTGAACAAGCCGAATAGTTTATTAGGATCAATTACATTAGGATCAACATCACATCATCACAATATCCGTGCAAAAATAATAATAGAAATGTTAATTCTATTAGATTAGTTCATCAGAACATCTGTTGCTTGACGGGGGGCAAGCAGCTAGAGCTGGAATTATTCATGAACTCGGAGGAAATTAGTATTTTGTGTATTACTGAACATTGGTTAAAGGTGAACCAGCTCATGTTTAATTTCAGAAACCACCGGGTAGGAAGCTCATTCTGCAGAATCAACACAATACACGGGGGGTCGCTTATAATATTAAACAAGAACCTTAAGTTCAAGGAACGGAAAGATATTGTGTCCCTTTCTGTAGAATGTTCTATCGAATTAGCGTGTGTTCAATTAGAGCAATTCATTGTTATATGTGTATACAGACCTCCCTCCGCCAATTTAAAATTATTTTTAGAAGTAATGGATGAGGCCTTAAGCAAACTTACCAAGTCGGGTAAGCCTTTGTTAGTGTGTGGGGACTTTAATGTTAATATTTTGGAAAGTTTTAGTCCCACCATTAATTTATTAAGTCTTTTTAAGTCACACAATTTACTTAATTTATTTATGGAGCCAACCAGAATAACTCCTACGACTAGTACTTGTATAGATAACATATTTACTGACATTATTCCATGCTACAAAAGCATTATTAATAAATTGGATTCTGACCACTCTGGTCAGCTAGTAGAATTCTATAGTAAGAAAAAACAGGTGGCTAAGAAAAGAATTGCTGTTGTACCTGTCACAGCTAGTCGTTTGGAACGTATGAGAGTTAGTTTACTAACTAATTTACTAGTTTTAGATATAACTTTACCTCCCAATTCTTTGTACAATTCTTTTTTTTACTCTTTTATTAATAAATTTCATTCAATATTTACTCCCAAAGAGATTACAATTACTGATAGTCCTATCTTTGGAGACTGGGCCACAGCAGGTATTTATAAGAGTAGGGAGACACTGTATATGTTATATTATGAAAAACAGTTTAATAGTGGTGAAGAGTTTAAAGAGTACTTAAAATCTTACTCTAAAATTTTCAAAAGAGTTTGCAAAATTGCTAAATCTTTATTTATTAAAACAAAAATCAGAAATAGTAATAATAAAATTGAAGCCACTTGGAAGGTTGTTAATGCCGAGACTGGGAGAACTAGGGTGAAAGATTCTAATTTTAAACTTAGTATTGACGGTCACATTGTTGATTCCGATTTGGAAGTGGCCATTGCATTTGAAAAGTTTTTCTCTACTTTCCCAGTCAGTCTAACAAACGATTTAGGTTCTTCCACCACTATTGCAGAATCGTTAATTAAAGACAATGTTCCCGAATTTTATAATGGTTTCGTTTTCCGTCATGTAAATTATTCAGACATTAGTGTAGCTTTCAAATCAATTAGTATGAAAAAGACAGCCGACTTGTGGGGTGTCTCAGTTAATATCATAAATTCTTTAATTGATATTTTGATTCCTGATTTAGTTACAATTTTTAATAGATGTATTGATTGTGGAGTGTTTCCTGATTTGATGAAATATAGTAAAATAACTCCATTGTTTAAATCAGGTAGTACGCAAGACCCCACAAATTTCAGACCGATTTCAGTACTACCTACGTTTAGTAAAATTTTTGAAAAGCTGATACTCAGTCAGCTTCTTACTTATTTTAATAAAAATAAATTACTGCACACAGGTCAATTTGGTTTCACTCGTGGAAGGTCAACATCTGATGCTGGGGTCAAATTATTAGAGAGTGTATTCGCGGCTTGGGAGGAGTCACGTGATGCCTTTGGGGTGTTTTGTGACTTATCCAAAGCATTTGATTGTGTGCAGCATAAAACTCTTATCAGGAAGCTACACCACTATGGTATAAGAGGCATTGCTTTGGATCTTCTCACTTCTTATTTAAGTGATAGGATTCAAAAGGTAAATGTCAACGGGAAACTATCACACGGGTCACCTGTAGCATTGGGGGTGCCACAAGGCTCTATTCTGGGTCCGTTTTTGTTCCTTTTGTACATTAATGACTTACCTCACCTTATGAGAGATATCTGTGAAATGGTGTTGTTTGCAGATGATACATCTTTAGTTTTTAAGGTTAATAGACAGCAATTGGAAATTGACGATGTAAACAATGCTCTTTCTAGGATATTGCACTGGTTTAGTGCCAATAACTTGCTTTTAAATAGTAGTAAAACTAAATGTATCAGGTTCTTTACTAAGAATGTTCAACAAGTAGAAACCAGGGTTTTGATGAACAATAAGGAACTTAAAGTAGTTAATGAAACTGTTTTCTTAGGTATAACATTAGATGCTAAGTTACAATGGGGTCCGCATATAGAAACTTTATCTGGTAGACTTAGTTCGGCAGCGTATGCTGTCCGCAAGATTCGTCAACTGACCGATGTTGAAACCGCGCGTTTAGTATACTTCAGCTATTTTCATAGCATTATGTCTTACGGCCTATTACTTTGGGGTAGTGCCGCTGACATAGATACCATTTTTGTGCTCCAAAAACGGGCTGTCCGAGCAGTCTATAAAATGGGTCCACGGGAGTCACTAAGGAATAAATTTAAAGACTTTAACATCCTCACACTACACTCCCAATATATTTACGACAACTTAGTATATGTGCATAAGAATATTAATAAATTTAATAAAAACAGTGACCTCCATCAATATAATTTAAGAAATAAAAATAAGCTTGCTGTGCCCTTCTCTAGGCTCCATAAAGTGTCTCACTCATTCGTAGGTCAAAGTATACACTTTTATAACAAACTTCCAAACGACATGGTTAATTTATCACTGAACAAATTTAAAAAAGTGGTAAAGCACAGGCTCTGCCAAAAAGCTTATTACTCTGTTAAAGATTATGTTCGCGATAAAGATGTTTGGAAATGAGTTGCTCTATTTCTAAGTTAAAATTGTTAATTGTGATTTATAACAAATGTTGGCATTTAAAAAGAGTGGCCATGAGTTTCTTTGCCTGTATCTTCTCATGAGCTCAACCATTTGAACGGGCTTTTTTCAAGTCAAAATTGCACATTTGTTTTGGTTATTTTGTTTTCCATTTTTTTTTTTTTATCTTTTATGACATGTCCAAGTGAATGTTAAGCATTTTTATGGAATAAAGATATTTTGACTTTGACTTTGACTTTGGATTAACCTACGAGTATAAGGAATAATTCAATCAATTAAATCTTTACCAGAAACCCCGCATATTTTAAAGAGGTCCCGACTGTTAATCCTAATAAAAACTATTAGGCTTGTTTATTTTCTTTTCAGTTTTATGCAGTCGGGGTTTTTGTTTATTTAAATATTTTTTTATTTACCATTATTTCTTCACTTATTCGTGCATCTTGCCTAAACCACTTAAACACGTTCTTCTTCATTCTCACCGTGATATCCTCAGTTTTCATTCATTTTGCGTACCTATTTTTTGTTTGATGGAAGCTACTAGTGTGGACGTGTGGACCCCCAAAAACTCATACTTTATTTGACCAAGTAATTTAAAATTTATGTAGTTTTAAAAACTACGTTCAAAAAATCGACTTGAAGAACTCAAAAACATAACATACCAAAAATACTGCTTATGTGAATGGTTCTTTATAACTTAGTTTTTTTTCGTTGAGCTCCGCCAATCAACACGCAAGGCCTGAAGGTGGCGGAAAATGAAGGACGGAAGTGTCTTAATGGGAACAGAGAATCTTAACACTAAGTTCGCAAGTTCCCTCTGCCTACCCTGCTATTTGCGGAATACAGCGTGAAAAAGAAGGAAAAAAACTAATCCAACAGAAGATCCAACTAAGAAAAATATAACAATAATCATAATAGAGAATTCATAAATTTCTTAAAGTAGAAATCAAAATAGACTTACTTGACAGGTGTCGACAAATCTACAGCAGCGTGAGGCGCCTTCATTGTCAAACTCTCCTCTCCCCGTAGACTGGGCTGTCTAACCACCTTTATGTCCACACCCTCCCTCAGTATAGTATTGACCGTCTCCACAATTTCCAACTTATCATCATCATCTATCAACTTTATATCATCATCAACAAACTCCTTATCATCATCGGCCGTACGTCGATTCCTTTGTATTGCTTCCTCTATTTGCGTACTAGATTTTTTAAATTCCAGTATCTGCCCGGCCTTCTCGTGTATGGGTGCTTCAGTTGTGGGCGACTCTGGGATTGGCTGGGAGGTGAGTGTGGGGGCGTGGCCTGTAAGTGGGGTGGCAGTGTTGAAGTCGTATGCGGGCGTTGAGTGGCTCTTATCCAGTTTACCGCGGGGCGTGCGCGGGGAGGTCGCGTGCGCGTCGGGAGCAGTGGGCGGGGCCTGCGGAGCGGGGGCGGGCCCGGCGAGGGCGCGCGTGACGCCTAGACATGTGCGCGGACGGGGTGAGAGCTGGAGACCGGTACTACACGATACGGCCTGGAATTATATACATATTTGTTATTTATATTTTCATATTGCAAGGAAAGTAGACTATAATATTAAATTGGTGAAATAATACAACAAAATATATTTCAGACTTTTGGACCATAATTTGATACCAGAACTCATTTGCATAACCTCAGTTAGTACGATGGTTTTTTTTACTTAATGTTAATCTGCATATTACAGAAGTGACTCCCTTTCGCATGTTTCATCATCATCTACTCCTGCCTTCGAAAACATCATTGACGCACTATAATGTCGAGGCGAAATATCGGAGTAATGTCCATATTATCACCCTCAGCACATTATTATACTTTATATGCAAGGCATTATAGCTTCGTCGCGTAAAGTTAGACTACGAGCTGCAGGTGTAAAAAGATTGGCAGTAGGTTCAAAACAAGGCTAACTTTACTTGTAATGTATGATGGGCAAATCAAGGAGTCAACATGTTTCCCCAACTGAACCGCTTCATATCACTGTCACCAATCAAGCTTTCGGTTACTATATGGCCGAGGTATTTACTCACCTACCTGCCTTAGAGTAACACCACTTAACTGAAAATAGCTTTGCCATTAACTGTGAACCCTACTCCAGCTCTGTTAAGTTTCCCAATTAATTGGTCTATACTATGCAAATTAAATAACCTGGTGATGTAAGTCATGACATGCTTCATCCCCACGAGGGTGCATTTATTGTTTTAATTTTTCCGCTCTCGTAAACAAGGCGTCAAATTCTGCAACTCGTCATGAGCAATTGAATCTGGTCTCAAAATGGGAGATTATAAATGTACATATTTTACCTTATCACGTCGATACAGAGCAGAGTCGTCGGGGGCGTCGTCGTCGCGGTGCCAGCGACGCTGCTGCAGCTCTTGCCACAGCTAGAAGCAAAAAATAAAATATAATGAAGTGTTTTGTTTGACAGTATAACGAAGGACGCGTGCGCGCATACATACGGAGTGCATGGCGAGACGCGGGGCGTGCGCGAGTAGCGCGGCCGGGCTGCCGCACACGGAGTGGCGGCGCGCGGCACGCGTGGCCGGCGCCGGCGGGTACAGCCTGTACACACATCGTGGATTATTCTGAATTAATATATTGCTGAGAAGATATAATTATCGTTAACGATTTTTGTATTTAGAAAACTTATACCTGGCATTAATCATGGCCATTGTCAGGGTCTGCCTTCCTACTCAACTTACTCCATTTTACACGATCTTTAGCGTCGGTGGTTAGACCATAAGACGTAATACGTAAATACGTAAGAGCAAATAATCAAGTGAACGTTGATTGAGAGATGGCAATCATTGTTTCTTTTTTCAATTCCTTATGCGAGTTTCTATCAAATTAATTTATATAAAAGCACATGTAACCACAACTTATCAACAAAATCATTGTAAATATAATGAAAGGTAATTGCGGCAATTTGTCTAAGCAACCATGATGAAATTTCTTCTACAACCATGTATCATTCATAAAAATAAGTTTTTCCTATTAAAAAAAATAGATAAATGTAGATTTATACAGTAAGAAATTAAGGTATTTGTCTTGTTATCATTCCACCGAGTGTGAGTCAAGCCTGCAATGAGCTGTAATACCTGGCGGCGTCCATGTGCAGGTGTGTGGGTGAGGCGGGCGGGGACAGCGCCTCGCTCTCGTCCGAAGAGGAGGGCGGCGGCCTCTCGCGCTCCGGGGACACCTCTTCCGCCTCATACCTACACATATACCTACACTTATCAATTTTACTATTACAATTTTAGTATTTAAATAATTAATCGATAAATTTAAGGATTTTGTGTATTGAAAAAACGATTTATAAAAAACTACCCCTGTAATATGTGTATATTTACGATTATATTATGTATATTTGGATAAGTAATTCAAAATAAGTCAACTTCACGCTGTATCCCGCATTCACCAGGGTAGGCAGAGAGAACCTATTGTTATAATACTCCGTTCCCTACTTTTCGCCGATTTTTTCGAGCCTCAACGCCGAGCTTTTGCCTAGTTGCCAGAGCAAAGAAATTAAAATGTTAAGAAATTATAATTCGTTACCTCAAGTGGGGATCGAGCCCACAACCGTCGCGTTACAGTCAAACCCTTGTGCCCCTACACCGCAACGGTGATGTACATAATATTAATACTAGAAATAACATCGCATCGCATTGCATCGAATCCGTAATTCTTTTATGAGACAATGTGTACGCTTTTACAATAAGATCCCAGAAAACGTCAGAGAATTTTCAATATCATAATTTTTAAAAATTGTGAAAAGACGTTTGTGTGTTAGAGGTTATTACCAAATTAATGATTTTATAAATGATAAAACGCCTTGAAAATGAAAAGCTCGCTCCAGTCTAGTCAGTTTCAAAGGTATCATTGTCGCAAATAATTACATATTAAGTATTTGTTTAAAATTTTAAAAATAAGTCCCGCTGAGTTTCCTGCGTTGGTTCTTCTTAGGTCTGAGGCACTAACTTTAGTAAACTGGTGGTAAATTATTTGACGTTCAAAGAATGAAGCTTGTAACTTTTTATTTTGCATAAAAATATTTGAATTTAAATTATAATTTATATGTAATTTGAGCTTTAAATTAAATACGTATTTTTAATATTTAAATGTTTTTATAAACCCTAAAAAAATGTTAGTAACTCTATTTTCGGAAAATTTTTCGCATTTCGGCAATATCGGCATTTGTTTTCTAAGAGAATTAATTTAGAATTCAACAGCTACGACCACTATTTATTTTATTTTCAAATAGCAAACAAACAATCAAAAGCAAACAACAATCAAATCAAACAAGCAAACATCAAAAAAATATTGTATATACATTTATTCTTAGAAATTATACTATTGTAGGGGTATTGCACTAGTCTTATCTATATAAATATAAAAGGACTTGTCCTCACTGACTGAGGTAAGACGCGCGCACAGCCGTAACCGCTGATAGAAAGATGCTAGCTGGATAGCTGGTAGAAACGTGGAATTTGGACAGATGTTTACTTTTGTAATCTGGACATCCACTAAGAAGGGATTTTGAAAAATTTTGACCCTAAAGGGGTGAGATAGGGGTTGAAAGTTTGTATGGAAAAATCTTTAAAACGCCACCGATTATTATAAAATTTTAAATTTAGACTCTTAAAAATATTTAGTTGAACATGTGGTTCATGGTTTTCTAGAATTCACCCTCTAAGGGTGCAAATCAGGCATTGAAAGTTTGTATGGAAAAATCTTTAAATCGCCACCGATTTTTATGAAATTTGAAATATAGGTTCTTAAAAATATTTTACTGAATACATGTTTCGTGGTTTTTTAGAATTCACCCCTAAATACGCAAGCGAAGCTGCGCTCGTCCGCTAGTTATAAATAAAAGGACTTGTCCTCACTGACTGAGGTAAGACGCATGCACAGCCGTAACCGCTGATGGTAGTATTAAAGTTAAGTTAAGTTTTTGAACGAAAGTTTTAGTTCTTAAGTTGGCCATCGGCGCCACTATCTTTTTAAGAGAACGTGATTATACTAAATTGAATGTAATTGTTGTGGAGAAATAAAAGTTTTTCTTAAAAGAAATCTTACAGTTTATTTATAATTAAAGCCTAAATCTAATAGGTTATGGGCCCAGGAACGTTATCGGCATATAATAAATTGTGAAGAGCAAATATTTACAACAATTTAACAAGAAAGTGTTCCGCTTGTATAACCTCAAACAATGAAGGTTACAAATGCAATGCAAGTTGAAAAGTTTGAAGGAAGAAACTTTCGCCAATGGAAATTCCATGTAAACTGCGCATTGAAGGCAAAGGGCTTGGATATAAAAAAGGCAAAACCCGAAGGAAACACAACACAATGGTTAAAAGAAGATGGCATGGCAATGTTCATCATAACTTCATCTATGAAATTAAATCAAATAACATTGATTGAAAATTGTGAAACTGCATTGGAGATAATGAACAAATTGGAATCTATCTACGAACAGAAATCAGAGTATAATAAAATGATGGTTCAAGAGAAATTTTACCAATACAAGATGTCACCAACGGACAACATTGCCCAACATATCTCAAAGGTGGAGAACTTGGCGAAACAGTTACGTGAAAGTGGAGAAACTGTGAGTGAAATGGCAGTAATGACTAAAATAATTTCAACTCTGCCAGCGAGTTACAGATCTCTCCGCCAAGCATGGTTATCCTTAGATCCAGCTAAGCAAACAATACATAATCTGACTTCGAGATTGTTAGATGAAGAGGCGAGTTTGACAACTGAAGAAGAAAGTGTAACTGCATTATTAGTTGCGAAGAAGCCTGTATCACAATACAACAAACAGAGTACCAATAGTAATAGAAGTTCTACAAGTCAAACACAACATAGATTTATATGTTATAACTGCAACAAACGGGGGCACTTTGCACGAGATTGCAAGGCACCAAAGAAATCTGGGAAGAAATCTCAAGAGCAGAAGAATACGTTAGCGTTTAGTGCAGAACATTGTTTACATTCTGTTACAGACACAGATGTATGGATTCTTGATAGTGGGGCATCCGCTCACATGTCATATAGGCGTGATTTCTTTCATAAGTTGCAAGATTATAAAACTGACCCTTGTAATAACAGAAAAGTGCGGTTAGGAAATCAAAAGGAGATTGAAGTACAAGGAAAAGGCAATGTGATGATTAAGAAACATGTAAATGGACAGTGGGAAGAATCCATACTGACTGAAGTGCTGTTTGTGCCAGATTTGCGTCGAAATCTATTCTCTGAAGGAGCGGCCACAAAGAAAGGTTATGTTATAGTAAAAAAAAATAATAATGCTTTAATACTTAAAGATAACTCAGTAGTACTGACTGCAAGTATAAAAGAAAATAATCTTTATGAACTAGATGTCAAAACTGTTTGTCAAGAGAGCTGTAATGTGGTCCAAACAACTTTGAAGTTATGGCATGAGCGCCTAGGACACTTGAACATAAAAGAGGTAAAAAATATGGCTAAAAATGGTGAAATTACGCTCCCAATGACTGAAAATGATAAAGAGTTTATCTGTGAAGCTTGCCAATATGGTAAACAGAGCCGGCTGCCGTTCCAAAAATCAGATAGGAACCCCCATATACCTGGAGAAGTTGTATACAGTGATGTATGTGGACCTTTAGAACATGCATCTGTATCGGGCGCAAGATATTTTGTCTTGTTTAAGGATGGAGCAACAAGTTACAGGCACGTATATATTATAAAGTATAAAAGTGATGTGATCAGCTGTTTTAAGAAATACAACAAGATTGTAGAGAATACATTTCAGCATAGTATAAAGGTATTGCACACAGACAATGGCCGTGAATATGTAAATCAAGAGTTCAGGGATTATCTTGATGAAAACGGAATAATTCATGAATGCACTGCACCGTATACCCCTGAACAGAACGGCCGAGCTGAAAGGGAACTGCGCACTATCATGGAATGTGCACGATCCATGTTGCATGGAAAAGATATGCCACTATATCTGTGGGCTGAAGCTGTATGTTGTTCCGTGTACTTGCTTAATCGGAGCTCGTCTAGCCAGACTAAGAATGTATCACCACATGAACTATGGTATGGTAAAAAACCACGTCTTGATCATGTCAAAGTTTTTGGATCAGAAGGATATGTTCATGTCCCTGATAAAAAAAGAAAGAAACTGGATAAAAAGAGTAAAAAAATTATTTTAGTAGGATATGACCAGTATAATTATAGAATGTTTGATATTGAAACAAAGAAAATAACTATATCAAGAAATGTAAGATTCAATGAAAACAACATGACTGTAACTGAAAATGGTAAGAAAATCCAAATAATTTCTATTGAAGAACAACATGAAAATGGAACTACTCAAACTGAAGAGCCAATGAGCTCAGAACAGCAAATTTCAGTGGATCAGTCTAGTCCAAGAAGCTTAGAGCAAACTCAAAGTGATGACAGTTTGCAAAGTTGTTATGATGAGAATGATGAAACTTATGAGCCAAGTAGAACTTTGGAAGATATTGAAGAACGTAACATTACACTGAGACCAAGACGAAATAGAATTCATGAGGCAAACCTAGTAGAGTTCAATACTCCAATAACGTTTGAAGAAGCCATGCAGTGTAATGATAGTGATAAATGGAAAGAAGCTATTTTAGAAGAGCTGCAATCCCATTATGAAAATAATACTTGGTCCATAATAAAAAGAGACAATCAGAAAGCTATCACCTCTAAATGGGTATTTTGTATAAAAAGAAATGAAGATGGAAGCATAGACAGATATAAAGCTAGGTTATGTGTTCGAGGATTTGCTCAGGTGAAAGGTGATATTGATTACAAGGAGACATTCTCACCGACGGTAAGGTATGACTCCATTAGAATTTTATTAAGTATAGCAGCAAGAGAAAATTATGAAATAGAGCAGTTCGACGTGAAAACTGCCTTCCTGTATGGAGAGCTTGCTGAGGATGTGTATATGGAAGTCCCCGAGGGTGTCAAGGCTGCATCAGGAAGCATATGTAAGTTAAATAAATCATTATATGGTTTAAAGCAATCATCTCGTTGCTGGAACAAAACGTTCAAGTCGTTTTTATTAACTTATGGTTTTAAAATGTGCCATTCAGATAATTGCATCTTTGTTGGTAATTTCCAAAATTATAAAGTCATTTTGATATTATATGTTGATGATGCTTTATTATTTTCAAAAAACAAACCTGTTTTATCTGCTATAATAAATGATCTGAAAAATGTTTTTAAGATTAAAGTGTTGAACTTGTATTCTTTTGTTGGCATGGAAATAAGTAAATTGCCTGATTGCATAATTATTCATCAAAAACGGTATACAGAGCAAATAATAGAAAGATTTGGTATGTCACAGGCAAATCCATGTAATACTCCTACTGATAGTAATGTTATTTTGACTAAAAATGAAAACATTGACTTTGTCCCTGATTTTCCTTATAGAGAAGCAGTGGGAGCATTACTGTTCCTGTCGTCTGTTAGTAGACCAGATATAGCTTATGCTATTAACATAGTAAGCCGGTACATAAACAATCCCAGTAAAGACCATGTTAATGCTGTAAAAAGAATAATTCGTTATCTAATAAAAAGTAAAGATATGTGTATAACTTATAATTATAGATCTGAATTAGTGGGTTTTTGTGATTCAGACTTTGCAGCAGATTTAGACTCGCGCAAGTCAAATACAGGATATGTGTTTATGTTCAATGGGGGGCCTATTACCTGGGCCAGTTGGAAACAAAATACTGTGGCATTGTCTACCACTGAATCTGAATATATGGCAGCTAGTGAAGCAGCCAAAGAAATTTTATGGCTTAGACAACTTTTGTATGATATTGAACAGCCACAAAATTCAGTTACTCTGTTTATTGATAACCAGAGTGCCATTAAGCTTATACATAATCCTGTCTATCACAAAAGGTCGAAACATATCGATGTACGATATAATTTTATAAGAGAAAAAGTTGAAGAAAATATAATACAAATAAAATATGTAAAAAGTGCATGTCAACTTGCTGACTTTCTCACAAAATCATTGCCTGCAGCAAAGTTTGAAATAAATAGAGATAGTATTTTAAATAAATTGTAACTTTTGAAGAAGTTTGTGTAAATTTTTATAGACTTTGTACTATAAAATTTAAGTGGGAGTATTAAAGTTAAGTTAAGTTTTTGAACGAAAGTTTTAGTTCTTAAGTTGGCCATCGGCGCCACTATCTTTTTAAGAGAACGTGATTATACTAAATTGAATGTAATTGTTGTGGAGAAATAAAAGTTTTTCTTAAAAGAAATCTTACAGTTTATTTATAATTAAAGCCTAAATCTAATAGGTAGAAACGTGGAATTTGGACAGATGTTTACTTTCGTAATCTGGACATCCACTAAGAAGGGATTTTGAAAAATTTTAACCCTAAAGGGGTGAAATAGGGGTAGAAAGTTTGTATGGAAAAAAAATTAAATCGGCACCGATTTTTATAAAATTTGAAATTTAGATTTTTAAAAGTATTTAATTGAACACGTGTTTCGTGGTTTTCTAGAATTCTCCCCCTAAGGGTGCAAATAAGGGGTTGAAAGTTTGTATGGAAAAAATCTTTAAATCGCCACCGATTTTTATAAAATTTGAAATTCAGACTCCTAAAAATATTTCATTGAACACATGTTTCGTGGTTCATTAGAATTCACCCCTAATTACGCAAGCGAAGCTGCGCGCGTCCGCTAGTCTTATTATAAACACCTACATCAGCGCCCTGAATTTATTCGCTACAAATGCAATTGTGAAATTATGTTGCACTATTGTTTTGTAGCGTATAAATAACCAAATTAAATATACAATAAAAGAGTTGAATATTAAATCTCGTCTTAGTAACATCGCCATAATACACGTTGCCCAAACTATGAAATTAATAACATCATTACCTATACAAAAAATAACAATATCGTAAAAGTAAAAATAATATTTAGAATAACTAACCTGACTCTCGTATGCAAATGCGTGTGTAACGGTGGTAACCGCGCATGCATATGCATATGCGACAGCATATGCATATGCGAATACGTGTGCACGTGCAAATGAGCACGAGGCCGCGGAACACGCAGAGGCGGCGTAGACAACACGGGAAGAGGCCTCGCGCCTCTTCTACGCAACCTCAACACTAGATCAGGCGAAGTTCGCGCCAAGCACGTCCGCTCCACCACTTCCCCGCTCCAACCAAGCACGCACTTCCCATTCGCTTCAACGATCTCGTCCGCCTCGTGCACCAGGCCGGAAGCGTGAGCGGGCGAAGCGAAGCGGATGTGTGCGAGCTGGTGGTGCCCGCAGAAGGAGGGCACTACCTCGAAGCCGAGCGCCCGTTCGCCTTGACGGAGCGTCACCGTGTCCAACGAGGCCGGTTGTAAGATCATTGGATCTGATACATCCTGGGAATTTATATATTTTGATGAGTTTTCTTACTTAGTAGAATATTTTATGAAGATGCATTGTAACTACCTGTATGACGAAATCTGCGACGGCGGCGACGGCGGCGGCGGCGGCGGCGACGGCACGCGCAGGCTGCTCCGCGAAGCGCTCCCGCTGCGCGCACGTGGCCGCCTCCAGAGACAGCTTGAGCAGCGCCGCCTTGCGCTCGGCCAGCGGGGACCCGGCGCCCAGCGGCCATCTGTCAACCATCAAGTACTACTTTTAGTCTAATAATCTCTAAAATTAAAATCCGGTCAAGCGCGAGTCGGGGCACCCACCAATGATTCCGTACAAAGACTGGAAACATTGCCTCACTTCAACTAGCGGCTTTAATAGCAAATTTTAAGCCACTTTTATTGCTATCATTTTTTAGAATTGAGCCACAAATGTAGTTAATTTTCCCTGACCTAGTACTACCTACCTGCCAAATGTCATAATTCTAGTAGATTCCCTTTATAGTGTCGAAATAAGCGTTTTTTGCCACGTTTTTGTTATAAACGGCAATATCTTTTTTGTAAGTAAACAGAAATATGATTTTTTTTAGGAAATCAGGAATGAAGGAAATCATATCTCCAAGCCTTCCTGAGATAAAGGCTTTTAACAGACATACAAACAGACAGGCAGACAAACAACAAAGTGATCTTATAAGAATTCTTTTTTCTTAAAAGCACAGAACCCTAAAAAGAGAAGCAGAAACTCTTAATCTTTTATATATTTTTTAATTATTTATTTGGTGATTTGAAATTCATAAGCTACATAAACATGTGTTGCAATTTATACATAATTAAAAAAATAATATCAAATCATGTAAAACACAATATATTTATAAAATAAAACCTTTTGCCATTTGCATGCTATTTTAAAAAGATAGAGAGCATGAAAAAACAAAATGGCAGCAAGCTAACCTTTAATTTTACTAAATAAAAATATATTTTTTTGTTGAAATATCCACATTAAGTATCACACATATAAGGCTAACGATTAATAATTATGTTAGGAAAACTTCATTATATTTTTTATAACATAATATGTAAGAATAATACACATATTACAAGAACATGTATAAATAATATACACGGCTTCATATGTAGGACTTGAAATAATATAAATAATCATGTAAAGGTGCACTATTTGGTCGAGGAAATATTTTGTTTTATTGCATTTTTTTATTATCTATTATTATGTTTTAAATAATAAGGCCGGCAGACGGCAGGCACTTATGTTCAGTTATTCAATCGTATATTCAGACATTGGGCATACAATTAACAATCAAATACATATTATATGACAATATAAAAATGGCTATGAACATTTTTATATTCATCCTTATTAAAATAAATATAATAGTCACTTCTAGCATTCATCAACATTTTAGTCATAAGAAAACCTAATGGTGAAGTAGGCCACACATGATATAGCCAACCTACGCATATTAGGTAACTCAATGGTGTATCTCACCCTACACACCACCACCCCTTTACCAGAACAACCTGCCAGTTCACCTCAAGCGTTGTCAGAAGACCAACAAGCTACCCACAGTCTACTGTGGTTACAGTGTGTGGTACAATTCAAGCCTCTTGGCCTGTTTCACCATATGTCAGTTGACATAATTATTAACAATTTATATGGATGCCACCACCTTCCCGTTACATTATTTCCAAAAATGTAATAATATTAAATATACGCAATTAAAACAGTTAAATAATTTCATTTAAATATTGTCCTAAACTCACCTATCCAACCAACAAACAAGTGGTTTAACAGCGTGCACGGTACGAGCCACATCCGCCAATGAATGCGTTTCAAGCCTTGCGTCCACATGGTGTCGAAGCGCACGGGCAAGCTGCCATGCAGCTGTAGAAACCCGTAATGCTAGCTGTTGAACGCATTCGCGGGATATTTCATAGTGCTGGAATAAGATATATAATTGCTAAAATGACAAAAACTAATTATTATTATTACTATATTATGCATATAGCAGGGTAGGCAGAGGGAACTCATCTCAGGTTAACACACAACATCCTCTATTTTCCAAGCTATTGGGAGTAAATTAGTGATACTAAAAGTATACTAAGACACTGTAACATTTAAAAAAAACACCTATCAGAGATTAAAATAATATGAATTATGTTCACTGATCTAAAACTATTTAATAAAGACTTAAATTGAAATATTTTCTTGTTGTTGTTCTTTATTTAAGTCATTCCAAGTGTACTAGTTTAGCACTAATCTTTTCGCCAATGTCACATTGAATGGAAAACACAAAGGAGAATGTACAGTACAAAAGAGACAATATTACACAATAGGAGAATGCACATTGAAAGGAGATCTAGCTAAGATACTGCCTTCACCTAAAAGATAAAAAAATTAAATATTTTTAAAAAATAATTTAAAAAAATTGCATAAGCATGATATTTTACTTTTATAATTCATTTTTAAACAATCAATTTTTACACAAGGTATGAATATTTAATATCTAATAGTAAATAAGAAAAACAGCTAATGCTATGGTTGTCCCCGCCATATCAGCAGGAAGTGACAAATTTATGTAACCAGATAGTTATTACACACAGTATTTATATAACAAAAGTATTACAGGTATCTCATACATGTAATACTTCTACTATCATATAAGTTTAAAACACTTACAAAGTTTCGCAAGTGTTCTACTGCCTCTAATAACAGTTCCTGGTGGCCTATAATGTGTATGCCAAGATATTCAAGATCGTCACACCGAAGCATCAACAGCTTGGCGCCGTTCAGTCCTTTTTCATGTAGCTGCGGGATATACTGCGTCACTTTGGGCCCCAATCCTGAACAACAAAACACCGCTAGTGACTCACCGTCTACAAGCAAAACTATTACAACCACTTGCTACAAACCTGACATCCATTCAGCGACCTGATCTGGCGTCCATTCTGTTATATTCAGGCTGCCCATCGTGTTATCTTAAATTAATGTTGCTATCGAATCTTAGAATGTGCATTTTTTGGAAAGAAATCCTCAACAAAATGTTTATCAGTCAAGCAGCAGTCCAATATTTATTGTCACTATGTGTCAACTGACAACTTCACTGCTCACTGTCACTGTCATGACACAATGTCACCAGATCGTGATTACAGACAAAACATGTTTTATTTTATAGAAATATATTGTAAAAAAATAACTAACTAATCGATTTCTACTAATTGATTAAATGTTTGAAGTAATATAACAACGTAAACGTATCAACTCAACATTACTGAAAATGTTGAGTTGATACGTTTTAATAATCATTTTAGCAACTGACAACTTTCCTTTCTCTTTTTCATATTTGACATTAGATGGCGCTACTCAGATTATTTAATTTTTATCTTGCTTGTACATTTTTGTCCTTTTTACCCGACTAACAAGGGAGAATTATGTTTCTCGCGGTTTTTTATCTGTATTTAATGATTATCGATCGATAGCCGTACTATGAATAAAAAAATTGTTATAAGAAATCCGACTGCCTAAGACTAAAAAAAACAAGCCTAATAGATTATTAGGTTGGGACGTTATAATTAAATCTTATAATTTTATAAAATTTTATTAAAATTAAAGTTATAAAATTAAATTTTATTAAAATTAAAGTTATAAAATTAAATTTTATTAAAATTAAAGTTATAAAATTAAATTTTATTAAAATTAAATTTTAAGATTTAAATGATTGTTAATATTGATTATTTAATAAACTACAAGTTCTCGCTAAGCAAAACAGGTCTTATTCCTAGAATTATCTGCGAGACTATTGTAATTCAAAAACACTCTAATTTCAATAGAGGGAACAGTTAGAAACTTTCCAAATCTTTTCATAAAATCTATGAAATGATCTCATTCTGCAAGATCTCATTCTGCAAGAATCCAGGGCAGTAAGTGAGGCAATTAAGGAATCGTTGGAGGTAGTTTGATATAATGATTATGTCAACTGTTAAACGAATGCCACCTCAGTCTACCCGTGACCACGGACTACTGCAAAGTGTTTGAAATGTGGTTTGAAATCCCAATCGCGATTAATCCGGCTTAATAGTTTCATTTTAATAAAAAATAAAAATATATTTCGAAAGTAAACTCTTAATTGTAAGGTGACAGTTAATAAAAGTTGATATTGTGTTTAGATGACGTGGTGGTGTGAATACATTTTTAATTTCATTTAGGTATTTATAGTAGATAGATTAACTTTCTCTAGGATGTAGGTATATAAAAAATACATAAGTAATTAATCATTTAAAAAAAGTACCAAACAGGTACATTTTCTGAATGAATCTTAATTCATATAATGTTAATTTATTAATACGTTTCAACTACGAAATAAAGAAAAAATGCAATATAACATATCAGAGATATAAATGCTGGAGCAGATTTGCCATCTTTTTTTATTTGAAGTAACATTTGGTCAGAAAAAATATATTTTCATGTTTGCAACCAGTTCAGGTCATATCTCTCAAACTAGTTGTGAAGGTGACAAATATCCGAATACATAGATGATCGGGTTACGCATTAAGATAAGCAAGAGTTCGTGTCGCGAC
The DNA here is from genome assembly GCF_056956725.1 of Heliconius melpomene rosina. Taxonomy (NCBI): domain Eukaryota; kingdom Metazoa; phylum Arthropoda; class Insecta; order Lepidoptera; family Nymphalidae; genus Heliconius; species Heliconius melpomene. The sequence continues at coordinate 124,014 of NC_140401.1, read as the reverse complement.
GTCGGCACCGCCGCCTCCCATTGATAAAACACAACATTTTAGTAGTTGCTATAAAATACTCATTTAATCGTCACCGCGCCGCATCAGCACCTCGCATCGACACATTCTGGTGCTCTTTGCCCGATCGTTATCAGCCGTTATCTATCTATTTATGTAACATGAGGCCGAGCCCGGGCGGTGTAGCGCGGTAGCTCTCAGACCCGGCGAGCCCCGACCTCTCATAAAGCGGCCACTAACCGACCCAGCGGCGATCATTTCTGTTATTGTCTCGATAAATTAGCTTAATTAGGGTGGAAAAAAACGTGAGTCGAGTAATCTAATGCGACCTCGTGGGTGGCCAGCCCGGGCCGGTGCGGGACTACGGTGGGCGACGGGGTTTTCTAATTAGTATTAGATATAAATGAGCCGCCCTTCCTACTGCGTTGAACACCGTACAGTAGATCGTTATTGGAGATCAGCATCAGATTGGCAGTCCGATCGTAGCTATCAGGAGACATATGCCACTGGGGTTAACCAGCCGTTTAAGATATTGATTGCATGATAAAATTTATTTAGAAATGTTAACCTTGCTTGCTTAAGTGGACATTAACTTTAAATTTTTTCCAAGCATTATCTATCATTAAGAAAGTAGTTACATTACCTTCTGACTCATTAATTTATAATTCGGAAAGTGAAACATTTTAGATCCATTAATATTGTCGTGCATATTTTTTTTATAAGAATTTTTTACTTCTGCTACTTGTATAAAAACTCCTGCAAGATATTTTAAGTATCTAAAGGTTCTATATACAGAATTGACTCCTCTTATAGTTTTATTTTATTACCTAGGTACTTATTTATTGTAATGAAAAAAATATAGGTAGGTCCATAAACAATAAACAGTCCCATTAATTTCATATTTAGATCGACAGAGAACCTAATTACTTTTCGGAAAACTAATTTTATTTCTTTCTCTTATGTCGACTGCGGCGTTGAGTTCCATCAATCAACACGCAATGCCTCCAGAATCCGGCGGAAAATGGAGTGTCTTCATCCTACTACTACTACCTGCTGAGTGCAGGATACAGCGTTGTCGGCACTTTTCTTTAAAACAAACCTTAACTTCCCAAGTAACTTAGTTGACAAAAAAGTCAATCAATTAAAGACCTTTAACATTCGACATGACATCGTCGGGTCTTCTGGAATTTATCGCTGCGTCCTCGTCGACAGCGCGCGCCTCGCAGAGAGCGCCGTCGACAGGTAAGCGGCACTTGTCTCAGTGGACTGTTTACTTAAAATTCACAAATAGATATTACCAACATTTTGGCATAAAGTTCAGACAGAGTTCTATATACCCAAGTTCGGTACTAGGCTTGGCGAAGTAGTTTCATTTTTAAGTACGTTCTCATAAATATTTTGATATGAAATATACAAAACTTAGTTTTACATTTAGTAGTTTCGATTGTAATATTTACAATTCGGTTAAACTCCGTTTTCGTAAAAATTTTGAGTAATCCTTTCGTAATGCTCTCTTTCTTAAGGCCTATTTCCTAAGGCGTACATGACATATTTAAGTTATTAACGCAATGAATTTCGGTTGCGCGTTGTTTGTCAGTCAGTTAGTCGAGCTAGTCTAGTACCTCGAATATTTATATACGAGTAGGTACGCCTACCTAGAGAGAGATGGAATGGAATAGAATTTCTAAATTGTAAAATAGAATATTATATTTCCTTAGTACATTTATTTAAATACCTACTTATAAAACTACGAACTTATCTTAGTGAAAAACTAAAAAATTGAAAATATTTTGTTTGTTTCACACTGTACCAACTTATCCTGCATATAGCAGGATAGACTCTTAGTGCCCCTGCGCCAGGACAGCGCTGGCACGGACTCACCGCACTGGACATGTGCATGCAGTCTATAATAATTCAAATCTAGGGCTCGTATGAACTATTCTCACGTTTCATTCAGCAGCGGTGCAGGCGGACTATTAATTCATCAGCAAACCCATTGTGCTCATATCTAGAGACGTGAGATGTTGACATTTATTACGTACGATACGATGATCCGCCACGCAACACGCAATTGCTAGTAATAATAATAAGGTTCAACTCTTGGCTCGGTTAATGCTTTAATAATCCACCAATCTCACTTAGGCAATGTAATTTTTGGTAAAATTCATATTAAGATGTAGTTTAATAGTAGGTAATTATTATAGGTCAGATGAAGACCATTCAGCTATCTCTTATAGCATCCTAGCTCCGAGCTGGTGCGTGGACAGCATCACTCACGGGCGGCCGTACTCTTGTATCTCTTCCTTATCGCAGCTCCGGCCTCGGTTTGTCATGTTACACTCTGAGTGACACCGCGCGCTCGTAAACATTCTAACGGCTACTTAAGTGACTTTGTGACACTAATTTGTCATTTTTCATAATAAAAGTTATCTTTATGTACATAGCTAAGTGATATATTGTGAGTGTCGAATGTTAGCACGCATGTGGGGACGGGACGGCGTGAAATATTACTTGAACATTTGAAGAGTTTTTTTAAAAGTTGAGATTAGAGTGCGGCATGGAATGTTTTATTTTACGTGCAGTTGAAACAAGGAACAGAATGACGTGTCATCTTGTTCTCTCCGCCTAATGCTTAATAAGCCGCTATAAAATGGGAGTGAATTAAATAATATCAATAATCCTTACGTATTCTAACAGCTAGTACCTATTATGCCTAGAGCTACCTACGGAGTATAATTTTCTGGAGATTAAAGTTTCTTTAAAAATAAAATATTTCCAGAAGTCGTCGTGGCGCAGCGGCCCTCGTCTCGCTGTAACCTTAGGATTCGATTCTCATTCGGAGAAATTAATTATTTTCAATGACTCGCTTATATAAAACAAAATATCAATTTTCAATAAAATTGATTTACTATTTTACTTATTTATTATATATGATAGTAAAGTGATTATCATAATAACAATGCATCAATGATGAGCAGCTTCCTTGCAAGAAGTAATGGACTTCCATCTAACACATGAATGAACATTCCTCATTTAATGAGTGCCAAACCAACCAGTAGCCAAAATAAGGGATATCACTTAGGTATGCTGTATCTTAAGCTGAGGTTGTTGCTTGGCTGTTTTTAAGGTTCCGTATCTGTTGCCCGTCACCCGTCACCGCCCTGTCTCTCTGTCTGTCTCTCTGTCTGTCTCACGGACGCTTGGAGACATCGAGGTGAAATTAAAATCATATACCTACTCAGGTTTACGGTTCCTTGATTTCCTTCTCCTTTTCCTTAAAAAAATGTATTTCTACATTTACTTAAAAAAAAACATGACCGTTTATATTGCAAAACACGCGTATTTCAACATTTAAAAGGGAAAATAATAGGGTACCTACTTCCAGATGACCTAGAATTATAAAATTTGCCAGTTAGCATCTACAGCTAGTACATACTAGTTCAGGAAATAATCTGAAAATTATACATTGAGGGTTAAATCCTAAAACATAATAGCGTTAAAAGGGGGGGCAAAGTTTGATATTAAAACCGCTAGTTCAAATGAGATATGTAAACGCTTGTTATTGAAACCCGAAGTTCAAAAAAGCTCGAGACCTCGACTCGCGCTTGTCCGGTTTTTCTCCCACTAATCCTGTTCATATTTTTCGCACGTTATTGTGTTACATGTCTCATTCAGTCAAAGCGCGGCGTTAAGATTCATGTCTGCAATGTAAAGACTGCGTTCCGGTCTTCTTGGACTTGATAAAAGCAGGTGAATCAGAAATACACATTACTTGCTGCATTACCTGACTGGATGTAGGTTATAAAGAAGCAGGACTTTTATCTTTCAGCTGGCGTAGCGCATTGTGATAGAGTCAGTTTTTTAATCCTGTGGTTGTGGATTGGACTTGTACTGGAGGAAGTTAATGATGTATAAATTATTTTCACTTCTTCACTCTGGTAGAGAAAACACGGCGTTGAGTTACAGTTATAGGGGGGGAAAGGGAAAAACAGAGCCTGCCTATCCCACTATATGGGATAAGGCGTAAAGCTACTTTTTTCATCGCTTATTGTTTCAAAAAACACGACAACACGACATTGAGTTCCGCCAACCGTACTCAACAAGCATTGCCTCAAGAATTCGGCGGAAAGTATTCTAAAAGGAACAGCGTGTCTTAATACTAAATTCCCAGGTTTCCTCTGTCTTCCAGGTGCAGGAATAAGGTATTTTTCTATATAAATAACTTACTCTACAAAATAACAAATCACAAATGAGGAATAGGTAGATAGTATAAAAAAGTGTCTTCCATAAAAAGCTCGTTTCACTTCCATCAACTAATATCCATTGTGAAGTTCTATTTCTGCGTATTCATTTAGCGTTTTATCGAGCATCGCGCGGGGGTGCTGCAGAGTGTGCGGCGGCGCGGCGGTGGGCGGGGCGCGGCCTCATCAAAGGGCCACGCCTGCGCACGCGCAGCCTCCGCCGGCCCTGCCATCGCGTCTTACTTTACTACTTTGTATAGTAGCATAGATACGTTAGTTGAACTATCTATACCTACCTCCTCCTCCTCCTCCTCCTCCTCCTCCTACTACTAACGATATAGCAGCAGGTCGTCGACTGTGTGTTATAGTTGTTGGTGTCAATGCACTTGTAAATATACAAATTAAACAATACTAACATTGTTCCTTTATGTGAAGTAGACACCTCAGCACTTGTTTATGTGCGTAATAAAATATTAATTATTATATAAATTACCAAATAAAATGGAAGCCTCATAAACTCAATGAATAATGATCTGTTTACGTAAATATATTACAAAAATAAGTGGTTGTCTGTAAAGTCAGTTTACGTCGGTAACGTCATTCCATATTTTTATGAATTGAATTAGTATCACTGAATGATCATTATGTGTATTATAAAGAAGGAAGCTAGTCGTGGCACAGAGGCACAGGAGCACAGGAGCACAGGGGCACAGGAGCACAGAAGCACAGGAGCACAGGGGCACAGGGGCACAGGGGCACAAGTGTGTACAAGACAGTAAACGATTAGGCTCGGCTCAGGCAGAAGGTGACAATGAGTCATGGTTTTGAGTCGGCTTTCATCGATTTATAAAATAATTGAAAAATTTTCCTTTAATTCTAACAAGAATTAAAAAATACTGACCGTTTTTTTTTGGGCATCTACTATTCTACAAAATATATTATAAGATATTTATCAATGGTTTATATTCTACAAATAAAAATAAAAATTAACTTATAGGTTACATCGAAACAAACATTTTAACTGATTTTAACTTGTAACTTAATAAACACGCTTTGTCACGCATAAGAGGCTAAGTGTTGAACAATGACGTGAATGAAACTTAGCAAATGATAATATATTTGAATGTCAAACTCCTTAAAGTACCTCCGAAGCGAGTTCGCGAGTTCTCATCCAATTCCGAGTAACAATGCGAGAATAACGTTTGTTTAGACATCTTTGTTTCTAATTGTAAGTGAAACCGAGGAATGTTTCGCACTTTAATTAGGTAGGTATGTTTTATAAGTTAATTTTTATGAAAATATCTAAACTTTATTTAATTTTATGAGGAGGGCCGAGCGTGGTGCACAGGCACAAGGCGGAAAATTACGGAATTAACCATTTTAAGTTATAAAGTATACGCTAACTAAGCTGCAGGGGGCGAAAAGTTTTTTTCTATAATTTAGATTAAATAAAAAATCAGCTTCACGTTGTATCCCACAAACAGCAGGAAAGACAGAGGATACCTAGTGTTAGGACACTCTGTTCCGAGGTATTGCGTGTTGAGTGGTGGAACTCAACGTCGGACTTGCCTTGGTGCCAGAGGTCCCTCGAATCTACAACCATCGCGTTACAGCCAATGTCTGTGAACTTGAGCAGAGCATTGTCCAGCAGATCAAAAAAAAAATGGAGTTCTCTTCGCATGCACCTGAGTTCTATAGTTCCTGATAGGTTTTATAAATAGTTCTGTCGTTTTTACCCCTGAAAAAGTTATGTAAAAAAATGATCTGCTAACTTCCCTTGGTCCAAATTGTCCATTTCAACTCTTCATATGTAAAAGTACTAAATAATTTTCTCAATTTTCAATATTTCATACAATCAACTATGCTCTGCTGGCAGTTTTTTCAGAGTTCTGGTTTTCTTTCAGGCTAAGTATCGTAATATTGTAAAATAAAGAGTTCTCGCGTCTGAGCATCATTTTATTAATTTTAAAAATTACTTTACCTTTCGAATTATTTTCGAAACGAACGTTTTTTTTTCTGTTTTAAAATTTTTTTTCTTCGTGAAATTAACAGAACTATTGTTAAAAATTATCAGGAACTATTTTATTCATCCCTATGAGTGCAGATCTCGCCCCGATTTTTATTTGCAAAATAATGATCTGCCAAGGGAAGTTAGCAGATCATTTTTTTACATAACTTTTTCAGGGGTAAAAACGACAGAACTATTTATAAAACCTATCAGGAACTATAGAACTCAGGTGCATGCGAAGAGAACTCCATTTTTTTTTTGATCTGCTGGACAATGCTCTGCTCAAGTTCACAGACATTGGCTGTAACGCGATGGTTGTAGATTCGAGGGACCTCTGGCACCAAGGCAAGTCCGACGTTGAGTTCCACCACTCAACACGCAATACCTCGGAACAGAGTGTCCTAACACTAGGTATCCTCTGTCTTTCCTGCTGTTTGTGGGATACAACGTGAAGCTGATTTTTTATTTAATCTAAATTATAGAAAAAAACTTTTCGCCCCCTGCAGCTTAGTTAGCGTATACTTTATAACTTAAAATGGTTAATTCCGTAATTTTCCGTTCCGTAGGAATTTCGAGAAATCCTCCAATTATTCTTCTATTTCCCTGATCTGGTAAGGTAAAGACAAAGTGCAGCGTTCAGTTCCGCCACTCTACACGAGGTGTTTCGATAAGTGGGGAACGGCTTGTCTTTACATTAGGTTCCCCATGAAGTAAAAAAAACTTAGGTTCACTTAATGTATCTACTAAGACAGGCATTTCAATGAAAAGCGACATATCCATAAATTATAACTTCTAAATGGAAATGACGCTATCGCAACTCGTAATGTTATTTAAGTACCTAATACGGTATACCAGTTAGAATATACAAATATAGTATATAGTATATAGTGGGTATATCTTACATCGCCTTGCTATGTCCAATGTTGTTAGCTACGGTACAGCGCTCAGTGCCGCTTCAAGTCCCTGCACGAGCTGACTGCCGTCGGCAATGCGAGTGTGAGGCTCGAGGCGGGAGGCGGGAGGCGGGAGGCTCATCGCTGCGGCCAGTAATTATGCAATTAGATTGCAAATAAGAACAGCTAATTAGTGCGGAATGCAGCAATATTAATATCTGTGAGTCGTACGCGGTGCGGTGCGCGTAGGCACCTCCTGCCGCGCCGGGCAGCTGGTCGCGCGCCCGTGTTTAAAACTATTTGAACACATCAAATAAGTCAGTTTTTACTGGCGACATCGATCATCGGTATTTACACTTTTTAGTACTCGACCACAATTAACATTGCAGGAGTATGAAGTCGGCCGCCACGGTCTGCACGGGTACTTACTGGCTGTTGCTTAAGTTACGGATTTTCTAAATGAATAAAATACTGCTTTAGTACTGTTTTACTTGTTTATTTATTGTCATTTTAGTTGTCACAGCGTTCTATGATGTATGACGAGGTACCTCTCGCAGTATATATTCCTACAATTTTTCGATTTATTGAAACGATTAACACGACCACATAATATTGCCTTTAGTCTTCCTCGATAAGTGTGCTTTATTTTAAACTTGTAGTTCCTGGGATTGGTGCGGTTAAACAAATAAACTCTAGTATAGATTCCTCGTACATATCTACTAATCTAATAAACTGTCGTAAACCTATAGCTAAAATTATATACGCATTTAAGTCAAAGGAAATTGTATCTTTTCAATTTATTTTGCAAAAGAAATAAGCAAGTCCAGTGGGGAACTGGGGTCGACCTCACGCCACGCCTCGAGATTTATTTGTAAAGGGTTAGTAATTAAGGAAAAGGAGAAAACGACTCCGATTATAGAAAATCCGGGAAGCGCCGAGAGCGTGCGGCGAGAGGGAGCATGAGGCTGACTCTTCTTGGATATTTAAAAACTGTAAACTGTAGGTACCTGTGGGGATACTGATTGGGGATGAGTAAATGATTTAGCAACAACCATTCCCGTTGATCCACACGACGTGTTGACAATTGTGTGGTGCCCAGGGTAGGCGGCCTTCCTATATGTGGGATATATGAAGATAAAAAAAGATATCATGTCTATTCCTTTTACACCTTTTTGTCACCTTAAAGAGTGAAATTCTATATAGTTTTCCATTATCCTGAATTGTGGTCACTCCAGCGCAAATAAAACATGGAGGACGATCGCAGCGCTAGAAGTTAATTAGAAATTTTCATTAGAATAAAGAGTGTTCTTAGCTTTAAGGAGCTTTCTGGTTCATAGAGTCGAGAGGGTTCTTGTGGGAAATTGCTATTTATTAACTACCATTTATTATGTTATTTATGAAATATTCCCTGTTAGCCTGAAAGAAATAAAAATGACGGCCTTAACTAGGTATGTACTTACGTCTATTTTTGTACAGTTCATTAATTAACAACAGACAACGGGACCTGAGTTTTATTAGTTAGTAATTACTAGGTATGACCAAATATCAAATTAATATTGCACATTAACATGTGCATGATCAATCGATAGTTACCATACATGTTAATTAGACGTTAGAGCTCGCGGTCGGCGCGCGGGGGGTAGCGGGGTGTGTGGGGGGCGGCAACCCTCACTCGTAATTGCCGCGAGAGGAGCTTCTGAACTTCCGGAAAGTTAACCTCTTATGAGCTTGCTAATGGAGCGACGACGGAGGAACGCTCACTTCATCGACTTCATATGCTTCGTGCGCGACTTGAGTGAACTTATTTTGTTGATTGATAGGAACATCAATTACGATATGTTACTTCAATTTGTATTTGTATTCCAACGCGTCTCTGCCATCCGAGGTACAATGTGAAGTTTTAACTTACTCCAATACTTACGTATCTCACTTAAATACTTACCACTAAAATAATGAGGGCTAAGGATAATCCAAATACCTAATGCTTATTTAATAATTACATAACTTCATAGTAAGCCGAATGATATTACCCGATACCGATATATCGACTGGCCTAAATTATAGTAGGAATAGTTTTAGAACACAAAAATATTAAATTATAAAATATTAGTTTAAGTTCTTATTACATTGATAAATTCACCCAATAGTCGATTATTTCATAACTTATCTTGCAAGTAGGTACAGAGAACGACCAATTACAATACATAGATGTAGATTAAATGCTAAAAATTGTGAATAGAATATCGTACTGTAAGCACGACGCTCGCTCTGGTCTATAAATTGTAACAAGCAACAAGCAGGTACGGCGGCGTGCGTGCTCGCACCGTAACCGAAGGTTTGTAAAGCGAAAAGTAAATGATAAATGGCACTACTTGTTCTGCTTATCGAAATTACTTTCGAGGAATGCGCCTTCAACCTCCATACCTCCATACCTACATACCTACAGCCTACATACTAGGAGTCACGCTCGTAAATTTCACAACGGCCATACAATCAATCAAATTTTATTAGTTCTACTTTTATTCGAGCGAATGCCTAGATTAGATAGCAATCGCACGTTATTTTTTAAGTAAATGCTTCAAGTTTGCTTTACGCGCCGTAATTGGAGGTGCTCTATGCTTGACTAACAAATCATTCGTGGTTCTATGGGAGAAGTTACTTTCGTATATTTTATTTTTTCGTAAATTCTGGATGTGAGAGCCTAGTTAAGTAGTAAGAGTTCAATCTCTAATTATTTCCTAAGCGCATACTGCTCTAATAAGAAGATAATTTATATTGACCAGACTGCTGGAGTGATGAGTAGGTAAAAGCAACGAATCTGAATAAACACTGCTTTATTTAATAAAATAGCATGATCATATACTAAAGATGACATACACATCTCAGACCCTTAGGTCCTAATATTAGCAAGTAGGTAGTAAACATTCCGGAACAGCACTCAGCAGCTGTGCCAGCGGCTACGACAGCCGGCGGACGGACGGACGTACATACATAATTCATACCGGGGCCACCGGACGCCGGACACGCGCCACGCCGCGCCGCGCCCTCGGAACCTCTCAATATTTATACTTTCAAATCGATGACACTTTGACCACATTGCGTTATATTTTATCTGGTTCATTTCTCGATCGTCAGGGGTCGTCGGCGACCTTTGAACATTCGGCGAGGTATATACGAGTATCTACACAAGTTTATGTTGTTAATAAATTATTAAAAAGTAAAAAAAAAATTTTAAGTTAAACGGTTTTATATTGCAGATAAATGTACTAAAAGCTAAAAAATAATTTCATAGAAATTATGATTACTAAAATTTAATCGTGGGGCACGTCCAATATCTACAATCGAAAGACATAGCGTGAGACTTCACCCACCTAGTGGTAAGTAGCAAGTGTCCCCACGATTTTATTTTAGTAATCATAATTTCTATGAAATTATTTTTTAGCTTTTAGTACATTTATCTGCAATATAAAACCGTTTAACTTAAAATTTTTTTTTTACTTTTTTATTTTTAAGTTTTTAGTTTTTATTTCTCATGCTATTCAATTCGTTGAAATGAGGCTCGATGTCTCATTATTGCAAGGTTAATGGAGAATGTTACGAACGACCCCCCCAGAGGTCCAATAGAGGGACAAGGCTATGTACAACAAGATGTGCCTGAATCTTGAGGGGAAAACGCTAACGACATATCATTTTTATCCACCTAGTGCCATACAGTTCTCGGCGCGCTTTTACCTTTTACCTTGGGTGGTACCCCTAGCGACGTATCATTTTTAGGCACCCTATAGCCACACAGTCCTCGACAGGATACCAGATCTTGACTTAGGTGGGAGATTCATATTGTAATTGTGTATAGTATACTGTATTATACTTACCAAGCCCTTTATTTTGATACCCATATTGATGGGATTGAAAACTACATTATCCGCCATTTTGTAGCAGTGGCCATCTTTGATTTTGATTTTGTATAGTCCACTGAATTCTACTTGACAAGCCCTTTCATTTGATATCCATATTGATGGGATTGAAAAAAACTAAGTTGTCCGCCATCTTGTAGCGGCGGCCATCTTGGATTCACAATAATATTGAATATGGATAATTGTATTGTCACCAGAATCAAAGGCGTATACCAAATTTCAGATCAATCGGTTAACGGGAAGAGGGTTAAATTTCAATTACTAAATTTGACCCAAACAAACAAACAAACAAACGGGGTGAGCTAAATAAAACCGTTTAATATGGGGCGGATGGCAGGCGCCAACTACAGGAGTTTTACTAATGAAAAATTAAGCTTGAAATGCAAAAAAACCGTTACAGAAAAAGATCAGTTGAAACTAAAGTCCCTGGGAAATATAAAGATCGGTAATAATTCGATAAAAATATATTATAAGCCTAGCCCGTGTACCTAACACGGGAGAACTACACTGTGCACTGTCACTGCACTGTGTGGGCGGGGCGCGATAGCTCTGGGTACTTTATCTGTCCTGTTGTGCAGGAGAAACTGAGAAGTTGCATTTTTTTTTTAATTCTACCATTATTATTACAATATTGACACATAGATATTAATTACACCCGTATATTCATGCGGGGCACTTCATCCTTTAAACAGCCCAATAGCGAGGGTCAGCTTCCGCGCAGGTCAGGCGGTCACCGCGATCTGATAACTTCTTCAGCTGCGCCATTGTGTGCTAATGTCCTGTCCCCCCCTTACCCCGTCCCCCCTCCGTCTCGGTCCGCGCCCTGGATACTAAGTGAGAACAGAACACGATAAATGCAAAAGGTAATTCGTGTATATTCCAAATTGGGAGAATGACTTATATTCATTTCGTCAAGTAACAAGACGTGGGCCCTCTGGGAGCAAGTCAAGCGGCTTTGAGTTCCACCACTTTACACGCAATATCTTGAAAATTACGAAAGGGGACAAGTTGCCTTGATACTAGGTTCCCTCTGCCTACCCTGTCATATACAGATTACATCATAAAAAAGTGTTTTATGAAATATGAGGCCGTAGTAGGGCAGGGGCACAAGGGTGTGACTGTCACGCGACAGTGTTGGGTTCGATCATGAATTATTATTTATTGGATAATATTTCAATTTCTTCGCTCCGGCACCAAGGCTCGGGCTTTGAGTTTTGCCTCGACACGCAATGCCTTGAAAAATAAAGTGGAGAATGGCAAACAGAGTGTCTTGACCCTATGTTCCCTCTGTGTCATTGTATTTGATTTAATTTTATATTATACATGTTGATATTTGTGGACTTTAGGACGTAAAATGGAAAAATTCCCGTAATCGAGAATTTCAGAAAAACACTCTTAGTGCTTCCTTATACTGGACTAATTCCACAGATTTTTTCTTCACCCAATAGCGAAAGAGTGTTATACATATAGATTATTGGTATTTTGTTTGTAGCTAAGCCTGCAGGTGTTGGAATAATGTCAAATACTCTTTCCTTCGTCGTCGTCGTCGGCCGCGACCCAACACTTGTTAGATTGACGGATTCCGACAGACGGAGTGTTCATAAAAACGGCGGTTTTTCCTTCATCATTGTATTGCAGCGAATTAGACACAGCCCTTTGTTATCGGAAATTGCTTCGCGGAAACGTACACGAGTACACGCTCAGACGCCGGCATTGAAGCTTCCATATAACTCATTTGAATACTATTTTATAAATACTCTTGCCCATTCCTGTTACAGCCATTTGGTAACTGACAACTTTATGAAATAGGTCAGTTTTTCGTCTACATTTTTTGTAGAAAACAATATGAAAGAGGAAAAAAAGATGCTTGTAAGGCCAAATCGGGATAGTTGGTCCACTTTCCGAAACTCCAATTTACAAAAACAAAAAATATTTCGTTGCTTAAATAGGTACCTTCTACACTCGCTGTCCCACTTTTTATTACATAATATTTTGTGTTTGTTCTATTACATAATGTCGTTACTTAAATATTTGCTCATCTCACTCAGAATTTCGTGTTAAATAAAATGTTTAATTCTTCACTTTTTATCCGTTTTTGAAATAGCTTACCCAATGTCAGTAGGTAGGTACCTACCTGTAATTAGCCAGTTTCAATACCAACGCCCATTATATTTTAAAATATTTTCTTTTGCATGATTTCAAACAGTCTGTGTGCGTTGCATTTCGCTACGAAACACGAAATAGGTATTATATCAAACTGTATTGTTCCTTTCCTTAACGAGCGCCTATTTGCTTGGATATTGCCGTCACTTATCTTCTTTCTATATATATAACATCAAAAGGTCACTCACTCATCACAAAATCTCAGAAACTACATGTGCTAGGAATCTGAAATTTTGCATAGGAGTCATTTATAAGACGTAGGTGCTCGCTAAGACGGGAATTTGTAATATTCGACTTCTAAGGGGTTGTTTTTGTAATTGAAAGTTTGTATGAAACTTTGTTACTACAAATGTTAGGAGTCTCAAATTTTGCATAGACGTCACTAGGACGTAGTCATGGAGACAGAAATTAATAATAACATAGTTGACGCGGGTGAAACCGCGAGAGGGCCGCTAGTTTAATATATTATTATAATATACTGACGACATCCAATACATAATTGTTAGTAATATTTTATACACTTTAATATCTAGCGTGTACTGCGTCTATTTAATTAATTTATGTGTTCCTAAGAATATACATGAAGTAGGCAAGTATTTTAATATGAATTCGTCGCATAGCAGATGCGTATCGCGGTGTGACCTGTAATTGCAGGCCACACTTTTGTATTTAATTGGGCGCTCGTTAATTAGTAAACAAAGGCTGTGCTGGTGTATAAATCAACTGTGATTGTAACGACCGTGTCTAATTTTCCGTTGTTGCTCGTTTTCCCCTAACTGCCTCGCGTCTAAGCCTGACTTCCTGCACAGCGTGCATACCTTGCTAATCATATTATATTTTAACGAACACTTCGTCCTACTTTTTTGTTAGCAAATTGAGAACTAATGATTGGCCCTGATTTCGCTTATTATTTATTATTATTATTATATTTTATATATATAGGTACTATATGAATGAATAGTTATACAAAATACCTAAGACTGATATGGTGGTACATGAACGTTCATCGTTGTGGGCGCGATGGGTGTATGTGTAACGCACTGCCTTAATTAACTTATGAAGTCATATTCTTGCTCTTCTGATAAATGCGTGGTTTATTTCGGTTGATATGCTGACGATGTAATCTAATGTAAGGGATCCTCCAGCTGTGGAACTTGCCAGAAACCATTTTTATGACAAAAGCAAAAATTGGTTCTAAGTAAATGTGTACTCCGACTCGAACTTGGCTGATTTAAGGTGATTAGTGAATACGCCTCTACAGCACCTAGTACGATCATAATATATACATTTTATCATAGCTACCTACTTGTATGTATAAACAAAAACGACCATATATAGTTGTAGTGTAAAACCTAACTATGTAAGTTGGTACTCACTTAAACAATAGAATAGAAGTATTTACATTTTTAAATTGTTCTTCCACACTTAGGAAAAAACATACTTTTTTTAGAAATCCTATAAAAAATTAGGATTTGAACCCACGCATCTTGGAAACCGTTCAAGCGCCCTGACCAACTAGGCCACATGTCAGGCTTTGCATACCTACTCGTAGCGTTGCGGCCCTCGCGGCGTGAGTTCAATTCCCATTCGAGGCAATAAATACATCATGGTAAAAATATTAAATTACTACAAAATGTTAATATTTATACTCAAGTCATTAAAAAAAATAACCCATAACCCAACTTTTGGAACAAGTATATTTGAAGAAACTTACATATCGTCACTGATATTATGAGGCTAACAAATTTGTTTGTTTACCGCTGGTCCCTGGAACTACCTACTAGTTTTAATTGAATTATTTTTATGTTGGATAGGCTTTTATAATTATATGGAGGGCTGCAATCACCTAATGTAATCTAGGGTGTCAGCACAGACGCGTGCTGTGAGCAGGTGTCAATCAGTTAGGTGCTAGTCTCAGTGAATTCCACTTGAGCGCGCGGACGAAGCCGCAAGTAAAAGCTAGTGTAATAATATAAAATGCATTCTGCGTTTTAAAAATGTACATATCTTTATCAAAATGCAGTCGCGGACAGTCGTCAGCGCGACAGGTGCGGCGCCGCGTGGTCTGCGCCTCCGCACTCTTTACTTCACAGTAGGTCTTATTTTAGGTACATTGATGTACTATTATGTTTTTTTTATTATATTTAGAGGATGAGGTGCTTTTTCTCTCAGTCGCAAGATGATTAAACATCAATCTGTTAAATACATTATGGTATTAACATTTATATAGTCATATATAGAGACATACAACTCTATATCCACCTATTACATTTAAGCTATTATCTATATATATAAAAGGACTTGTCCTCACTGACTGAGGTAAGACGCACGCACAGCCGTAACCGCTGATGAGAGAAACGTGATATTTGCACAGATGTTTACTTTCGTAATCTGGACATCCACTAAGAAGGGATTTTGTAAAATTTTAATCCTAATGTAGTTTTGTAAAATTTTAATCCTAATAGTGAAATAGGGGTTGAAAGTTTGTATGGAAAAAAAATTAAATCGGCACCGATTTTTATAAAATTTGAAATTTAGATTTATAAAAGTATTTAATTGAACACGTGTTTCATCGTTTTCTGGAATTCTCCCCCTAAGGGTGCAAATAAGGGGTTGAAAGTTTGTATAGATTTTTTTTTAAATCGGCACCAATTTTTATAAAATTTGAAATGCAGACTCTTAAAAATATTTCATTGAACACGTGTTTCATGGTTTATTAGAATTTACCCCTAAGGGTATTATTACCCTATTACCAGCAGCCGAAGCTGCGCGCGTCCGCTAGTTAAATATAAGACCTGCTTTACCTCCAGTGGCGGACTAAGGGGGGGGCGACGGGGGCGGTCCGCCCCGGGCCTCGGGTCCAGGGGGGCCTCCAAATGGTGCAAATTCCCTTGATGAAATCCTAAATAAGCCCTTGAAAAAACGCATAGTATCTACTTAAGAGGAAGTTTGAGGTTGGAGGGGGCCTCCAATAAACAAATAAGTACAGGGATTAGTGCAGCCTGTACCGGTAGTTTACATTATATTAATTAAATTTCTTTTATCTTTCTAATGTCCATTTAATTTGCATGTGGTTCCAGTTTCGTAGTTTTTTACTTCAAGTTCCTAGGGCCTCCAGACCGACGTCATTTTATAAAAATTTGCGTACTCACTAACCTGAAAGTGGGGCCCTTCCAGAAGTAGCGCAAAATAAAGGTACATCTTGATCTAGGAGGATGATTGAGCCATCAGATTGGTTTGGGTGCTTATAAGGGGTCTTAAAATAGTCCATAAATAATATATGTAAAATTATAGCGTAATTTTTCAAACTGGTTTTGGAAGTCAAATGGCAGTTGCTCCATTTAAAAACCGCCATCCGCCGCTAATAAGGAACGCAACAACGTGTCAAGTACGAACACTACTTAAACGCTAGTACCCAGACAGAAACTCCGCTTTGCAACGTGGAATATTGGCTCTCTAACCGGACGATGCAGAGAACTCGCAGATGTACTTATAAGACTTCGGGTCCAGTGTGCTTTCCTCTAGGAAGCTTGCTGGAAGGGCAATAAGCTTCGCAATAACGGACAGGGTTACCGCCTTATATACACCGGATCACCCTCAGGTAAAAACTGTGTGGCAGTAGTTCTTTCTGAAGAGCTTTAGAACTGGCTTCTTGAAGCTGATGGTCGCTGCAATAGCTTGATGCGAATAAGGGTGCTGATTGAAGGCGTCATTACAATTAAATCAGTGCCTATGCGCCGCAGGCCGGCTGTAGCGTGTCCAAAAAAGAGTCATTGTGAAAGCAGAATGAAGAGGTTCTACTTGCTATACCGTCTACCGAAATGGTTGTTTGTTGTTGGGGAAGACTTGAACAGTCAGTAAGGCTGCTGAGCCGTATGAACATGTTCACGGAGGATTTAGATACGGACTTCGTAATATAGAGGGAGAAAATATTCTGAGAACCTATATTGCGTGTGAGCTGGCCGTCGCGAATACGTTCTTCCAAAAGAACCCTCAGCACGGGATTAATGCCAAGAAGAAGTAGAAGAAGTATACGTATTTTATCCCAATATTAAACAATCTTTAGGACGTCTGGCAAGAGTAAAGCTTACGTAAAGGGTTACCGGGTTTACCATAATAGCTACCAGGGTTATAATAATCAAAAATATATTTAAATACGAGCGTTTTTACTTTAACGTAGGTGAGCGTGTACCTTAAATTGGCGCTATCTTTGAAAGGGCCTCACTTTCAAGTTAGTAAGTACGCATACACTCTTACCTACTTATTAGACTAGTAATCTTCAAAATTTCAGCTTTACTAAAGTGACGTAGGTCTACTAGGGTCCTGGGATCTCAGTCTATTTTATTTTATACGCGGAACTAATATTACTATAGCGTGTGAACTAGCTCATGATGATAAATTATTATCTATATTGGAACTAAGCTTATGATGGAAGCTTCAGATGACGCTCTGGCTCTGGCTCCTAGATAATGTGGTAGAAATTTACAATGAATTTGAGAATGATCAGGTTTTACATCTAGAGCAGATGATCTGCCGCCTCCTTATTCGGTTTTGATACAAATTCCTCTTTTCTTCCATACGTTATTTACACGGATGATAGCTTCTTTTGTTATCCCAATTCGTCTTTTTATCTCGAGGACACGAGGATTTTTTTTGTTTCTACTACATGTACTTTTGATATTTAGTATTTTAATTTTCTATGTGTATGCAAGTCCAACTCAAACATTAATTACAAGATGTAAACTAAGTAAGCATACACACTAATTTGTACATGTTTGTTTGTTTGTTTAGAAATGAGTCCACTCAGTGCTCACGGTACGTACGGCGGCGGGCGCTGTGGCCGCTGTGGGCGCGCACCGATCATTATGAACTATGAAGTATGAACAGATCAATTTCACAGCCAACGTACAACCCACCAGGGGTGGTGCTCACCGCCGCCCACTCCGGCCTGCGGGAGGTGGTGCGGGACCCGGCAGGTGGCTCCCGCGCGAGTTCACTCAATTTGCGCCGTTAGCGGCTCAATTTTTCACAGTTATCGAACAATCCCGCGAGCGAGCTAAGTAAGAGCGCGTTCAATTTTCCTTGTTTTGGATGTTATCATTTTTTGTTTAGGCTTTGTGTTTGTTTAGTATCGGTAATCGAAGTGGAATTCGATTGTGAGCAGACACACAAGTGGCTGCTAATTAGGTATTTACATAAATATAAAGAGCGACGCAAGTTTTTCTGTAGATTCATTAAAACAACAATTCTATAAAAAACTACTATTTTTATAGATAACATAACTCAAGTTTTCAGATGATAAGGTTGACTGATTTATGTACAAGCAAAGTGACAATAAAATAATATTGACAATTTCAATATAATATAAGAATATTTCAGCATATTTCTGCCCACCTCTGTAACATCGATACTTTTTAAAAATATATAATTATTTAATGAATTATTAAGAATTGGAAGCCCCTGTGGCGCAGTGGCTACGGTTGTGGGTTCGATGGCATCTGGAGAGGTTATTACTTCCATTCCTTCAACTCGCTTTGTTAACAAGACAAAGTGTGGCTGTCGCTCGTCTGTGGTGTCGGAGAGTGGAGAACGGAGAGTTGTATGTAATATGCGGGGTACAATGTACAGTTACAGGAACAATTAATGCAGACTATGAGTGACCGACATCGCAGCAGGCCGCGATCTAAACTCGTTATTCTACTATAGCCTACCTACTCGTACAGGTAGCGGGGCGCTTCAAGTGCAACTTGCGAGGAATTCATTTGTAACTATTTATTTTTTCCCTTTACTTTATTGTAATTTCCATGTTTCCCACCACCATGAGGTCCGCTAAGTTAGCCATTCATCAATCATTTATTTAGTGATAAATTGTAATGTAGGTAATGTGTGCAACACAAGGTACAGATAAGTCAAAGTAAGGTCATACGCACGCACAGTGCAGCAGTGTTTTCAGGCCGAGATGACATGATGGCCTGGCATAAGGGCCGGCAACGCACCTGTAGGTGCTCTGTCATTAGACGAGGTGATGGGCGGCGGTGATCACTTACCATCATATAACCCGTATGCTTGTTTGCCTTAAACTTAATAAACTTTTTAATTTTATTTCATTAATTAGAATATGATGGAATATAAAAATGAATATTCCTACAAATGTGTGTGGTATTTATTATCAGATGTTATTTACACTATTAACGGCTCCAACGCGCGCCAAGTCTGCTCCATATTCCGCTTAACTCAAAGGCGGATAGTAAAAAGTTGATTTTCCAAGTACCTACTAAGTAAACATCTCATTAGGGTAAACGCAGAGAGCAGTGGCTCTCAACCACTGCGTCAATATTAAGTGCGCTGCTAAAATATAATTGAAAATATATTTAGAATATAACATATAAGAAATCCTCTATTTGCTCACATTCCTATAAAATCGTAATTATTGAATGGAAGTTTAATATTAGGACTAGATGTGGCTTGATAACGGAGTGGTGGGTGCAAAGTTGTTTCAGATTTTAAAATAATTTAAAAGTAACGAAATAAAATTGAAGGATTTGTGATGATGATTACAATGGTGTAAATCATTAAAGGTTTTTTTATAAGTTGATAGTCCCTGGGCTGCAGGCTAGGTTCTAGGTGCAGCGGCGCCGGTCGCACTGACAGCGCGCTTTTACGCTTTTTGTATCGCTTTAAAATATAATTAGATAGAATAATATAAAAGACAGAAACTGAATACAACCTGGCATTTGTGCTAACTAAGTACATATTTCACTTAAATAGGAAAATACCCTCTTCACTGTTTAGTGTGATGGTCGACTAGGCTCCCGCGACCGGGACATCGCGTAATGGCGGCGTTTCAGTAAAAACGTCGAAGCGGGTCTCGCGGCTACTGAAAAACATTTCAAGGCTGGTGCCGTCGTCATTTTAACTCAATTTTACATATTATATTGAGATGATATGAGAATATATAGGTGTTTGATTAAAAGTCCAGGCCGTCGTCGTGCAAGGGCACACACACAAAACTAACAGCAGCAGTTAGGTGCGAGTATATGTATACAGGTAGGTACATTAGTACAACATACAAGTATTTCAATCAAGTCAATTGTCATATTTATATGAAGTGCGTTGATACTCGTAGGTATGTAGAAGCAGGAAGTTTCGAGCTAGATTGTACTTAATATGTATAGTATTAATCACACTGGCTCACATAAGCCACTAAGTGTATATACTGTTTTAATAATAGTTATAAATTGATATTGAGGCCAGTCGTGGCTCGGGGGCACGGGGGCACGGGGGCACAAGGGCACAGGGGCACGGCCGTGCAAGTGCAAACGCGACAAGACTGATAACGAACAAAAGCGTGACGTCCAGTTCCGCTACGCAACATGCAATGCCTCCAGAATTCGGTGAAAAATGAGGTACGGTGCGGTCTCAAAAGTGGGACCTCCACTGCCTACCCTGCTATGTGCGGATTACAGCGTGAATCGAAAAAAGAAATTAAAAAATTTCATTAAATGTAAAATAAGTAGGTAATTGCATATACCTACATATAATTCTTCGTTTTTCCCTTTTAGTAGGTGGTTGCGAAAGGTGTTTTTATGTTGAGGCTGTATTCTGCACATCGCAGGGTAGGCACCGGTACAGTCAGACGCTGCGTTGCAACTGCCTCAATTAATAGAGATATCAAACAAGCTACTGTCGTTGTGAGTTCGAGTTGAACATCTTTAGCCAACTCTTTACAAAATAAAATATCTCTTCTGTACCTATCAGAAATGTAAAGTGTCGCATTGGCAGCAAATGAGTCATCTCGTCGCCAGCGGGCGGGCGCGCGGGGTGCGGCGGGGCGCGGCGCGGCGGCGGAGTGCTTCCGGATGGGACTTTAATTAAACATGCATAAATTATGTCCACTATTGTCCTCCTCTCAGCGGGGGGCTGAGGAGACACTGACGCGCTCGACTTGGGGCCGTTGGGGCTGTCTAAACGGGACTAAACGGTCAAATCAAATTATACGAGTAATACATACACATAAATACTTAAAATTGATATCATTCTTTTATTACCGTACTCGTCATGAGGCGTAGTGATGCATTTAGATACAAATGTACAAGACAATTGTTGATATTAAAATCAAGGTTTTAGGGTTCCGTACCTCAATATGTTAATATTCACAACCTATACGGACCGTTCTTCCTCAGGAACTATAGTTATGATATATGGCACGAAGTACGATTTTACCAACCACCCAATTTTGAAGACATTGAGAAGAAAAGAATTGAAGTGACTGCCGCGTCTCCTTGCTAGGTACTACAGCTAGAAAATGACATTCACTCATTCTCCCAAAGTAGGTAAAACCAACCACAACTACGGCTGCTGCGCTACGACGTCTTTTAATCAATTATTCATATAGAACATACTTAGAAAATATATTTTTATGCCCAAATTTTCTTGTAACTAGCGAACCGACACTAAATTATAGGACAACCGTGAAGACAACGAAAGGATCTAAGTATAATATATTACAGAACATGCCCCCAGAATGCCCCCAGAATTCGGCAGAAAGTGGGGAACGGAGTATTTTAACACTAGGTTCCCTCTGCCTATCCTGCTGAGGCTTATTTAATATTATTTTTTAGTTATTGATAGTGTAGAGATAGAGTAAAAACACGTTTAAATAATAGATATTGCAAATCGCGTCGCGTTGCGGGCGCAAGAGGAAAACGATCGATTGTAAATCAATCGTCGCAACAAGAAGTGCACAATGCACAGAACACAGGCGAGCTATAATTATCTACCACCACTCAATGGACGTGACGGACGGGCACCGCGCCGCCGCCGCCGCATACCGCGCGCGACCCGCTCTCATTGGTACCTAGATTGTAGACCATACCTGCTCTACTGGATAAAGTAAACACGCATTCTTTTTAAATTATATCTGTATATTATAGTTTAATAACATCGATCTGTGCTATAATGACTGCCATGAATATTACATTGTAATAAGTAGGTACAGACTGTTGTCAATCCTAATTAATAAATACAAAAATAATTAGAAAAAATAAGCATTAAGAAAGATACAATAGTTATTAAAAGAATGTAATTTATTTTATTTTTTTAAACGAAAGCATTCATTATATGAGAAAGAATTTCGACAAATGGGTTAACGTTAGAATACTTATATATTACAGCAGACGTATTAAGAGAAGAATCTTATTTTAGCTGAGAATAAGCTGCGATAAATGAAAATAAAACTAATTATCAACTCGGCCATTATGTCAATCTGCTCCGTCGGGAGCGCTCACGCACACGCACGCGCGCACACGCTCACACGCACGCACGTCGGTATGCACGCTGCGCAGGCGCAGCGACGATTGTCACTGTTTGAAATAGCCGCAAGCCGCACTCACTGCACTCACCGCACTCAGCGCACTCTGCGCGCTCACCGACGGGGTGTTTCATCCTAGTTAAGTGTCAACGCGCACGCGCACGCGCACATTGTAGCTGCACGCGCACACTAGTCGACGTGTAGGTTGCGAAGTAATGCAATGTGACCCGATACCGCGTATCATATGGAACCAGTTTTCATTATCACGAGTGTTATTTTAATGAAACATTTTACATTTATGTTTATAAATGTTAGTGCAGAGGGAACCTAATCTGCACACACCCCGGGCACGCATGCTGCACGCACGCTGCTTGTTTTCGTAACATTACATTTATTATCAGAGTGTTGTCACTTCCTTGTATCCACAACGCGCCGACGGCGACGGCGGAGATGGCGGTTCCGAGAACTGTGACGAGAGCAGCCCGGCACCCGACAGTGCTGTTCCCACGGTCTGGTAGCATACTGGTACCGATACACCAGAAAAAGCACAAATCTTTTATTGTTACGAACACTTCATTTTTATGTGCCTCCCTATTGTTACGACATCATTAACTACTTGTTTGATTAAAGTGTCAGGTTTTTATTGCACGTTCGTCCACCGCCGTCTTTAATATTTCGGCTCTATGAGTCCTCGCGCTCCCGTCGTGTGGACTGGAAGCTAGCGTAGTCCTGGGAGCAGGGCGGCGGGGCGGCGGGGCGGCGGGGACGGGGCGCGTCTAATGAATTTCAGAACAATGACAATAAACGTCCCCGCATGTCCCCGCATGTCCCCGCATGTCCCCGCATGTCCCCGCACGAGGGCCCGGCCGGCGCCGTCAAAGCGAGTATGCGGAGGAGCGGAGGGTTGTCGCCGCGGAAAAACTAATAAAAACGGATATTACGAACTGAAAGCCCCACGCCCCTCGCCCCTCGCGCTCGAGACCTACCTACCTCCCGCCACACTTATATCAACTTTCGCGGAAATATTTTTGACCGCCGTATATCTAAAATGTTTCTCTGAATATCAATTTTCTTTTATAATATCTTAAATTCATAAATATCGCTTTCAATTACAGTCAATTCAAAAAACATATGCGGCGATGACCCCGCCGGGTTCGGCGGGCAGGGACTAGTCCTGGGGTGGAAACCACTCGACTGAGTCAATGAGCGCATTCCGGGTGCCCTGCACCGGCCAAATTAAAAATCAAATAATGTTGTGTACAGCGAATTAGACGAGGCGAGGCCGGCGAGGCGGCGAGGCGGGGAGGCCGGCGAGGTCGGCGAGGCAGGGGATGAACTCACTTGTTTAATTTATCACTCTCGTCAAATTATCTCTCGTACTATTGAATATGCACACAAAAGGAATTGCTTTTAATATATTTTTAATTTAGCTATTTAAACAATAGATATAAAAAATAAAAATACAAATAAATGTAAAAAAACCTTTACTCAAATTAAATAATTATAACAAGTAGGTATACTCGTATAATATTATTTTCGAAAATTCCAAATTTCATTATTATAATCAAGTGTGATGTGGTCTTTGAGCAAAAAAGATTCTAGTAAATTGTCTTTAGGCTACTAAGAATTTTAATCAAGATTATACAATACATTTAAAAAACGGGAACAACGATTTGGGAAAAGACCAAAATGTAAGCAATGATCATTTTATGCAAACAAATAAGCATATAAAATTCACAACTAATATATTTATTACCCTTCCCTTACAGAGTGCCCCTGCAGGTGGCCGTCACAGCACCGACGGGCCCTCGAGTGCCCCACTAGCGGAGCTGGTGTATTGTAATACATTAAAAGAAATATAAGTTCGTGTAATGAAAAGTTTAATATCGGCCGCACGTGTCCGTGCTCCGCCGCCGAGCGCATCAAATTAGACGTTTGACATATTGCATATCGGCGCAGACTAAGAACAGCTTTGTCATTTATAAATTTGTAGTATAACGTAGTTGTAAGCTCACGCCGTTACCGTCACGCGTCTTAGAGTTCGTATACTCCGGTCTCCACTTCCCGCATTATTTTTGAGACTGCGTATTAAGTGGCGGAACTTAACGCTGCGATTTGTATTTTTATATTTTTTATAAGGCGTACTTTAACAGCATAAATATATTATGCTGTTCAGGCGCAGCTGGCCGTGCCAGTGCCAATAATAGGACGACTTGTTATGGATTATGTATATGTACCTGGTAAAGTAGGTACACAAGATTATTGCATGCAAACAAGCTCATTAATTTTTTGTAAATCTTTACATAGTATCAAACAAAGTCTGTTATACTCTATGTGTATGGGAGAGGACAAGAGACAAGGTCTACACGAGTACGAGTATGTCTGACATGTCTGTCTCTTATGGTAACTGTTGTTTGTCATTCACGCATAATGGCTAAGTTTCAAAGCGATGTTAAGCGACACAGCTTTCATCCTTATCCAATTACCAGTACCTTAAATACATCGTTGATTTAATATAAATCAATATGACTCTTTACAGTATGTAATTTTAGATATTTTAATTTAATTATTATATTTAATTTCATTTTATATTTTAGACATAGCGGTTGCGGCGTAATTCATTTATTATAATTATTAAGTAAATAATTCTGTAGTTTAAGCGGGCGAAGCCGCAAGCGGGTCGTTGTAAAAACAAAAATTATATAAATTAATTTCTGCTCTAACTGACATAAATTTATAAGTGTTTATTACTTGCACAATTTTAATTTGTAGAAAACGTGATATGGCTGCTTCTAGCATGGGGTGTGTGGTGGCTGACGTGACGGCGCTCTCTGTATGCACAATTTATTGAGATCAATTTAGCTTGTCATAAAGCGAATTAATATCATCTTTGAACGCGACCCTCCCTCCTCCCCCCCTCGCTGTCGACCAGCGCCGGGCGACCGGCAACCTGCGTGTGTTGTACCTGCTGTTACAATGAGGTGAAACGGGAATATAGATACGTATAATATCTATATTCATTAAAATTAAAATACTACAGACAAAATAAGAACGTCTAACTGTAAAAGCAACGTTTGCGAGGTCGACTCCCATTCGGCGAATAAATTAGTTTTATTTTCCTCGCTCGTGACAAGATAGAGAACGGCGTTAAGTGTCATCACTCGAGACGCAGTGTCTGCAAAATTGGGCAAAAAGTGAGGAAAGGAGTATTTTTACACTAGATTTCTGCCCGCCACGCTAGTAATTAAATATTTAATTATTTTTTATCTTTGACATTCTCTGTCCTTTCAATAAAACGACAGTGCGGGTAATTTAACGCAAAGAGCGTTGAAAACTCTTTAGAACCGGTGAATCACGGTAAATTGCACCGTGAAACTAAATCATTGAACCTGTTGTAACTGGGGGGTGACGGGTTCGGACACGTGCTCGAGCGTCCCGAATTAATTACACCTTGCCCTTAGACCCTGCGCTCTCCCTCCAACTGCCAATATGGAACTCTCTCAGACTTTGATTAGAAAGTAAAATAAATGTAAGTGTCTGAAGTCCTAGCTATATTTCGTAACGTAAAGCAAAAGACCTAATTGATCCTAAATTATAGACACACACGCTGCACATATACCAATAAAGTTCTCCATCAGGAATGTACTCACCCCAGTCCTTTGGTCTTATTCCAGTAGATGTTAAAGAAATTCAAATTTAAAAATTTTGATTCGAAATAAAAAGTTACAAGTTTTATTTTTTGAACGTCAAATAATTTACCAGCAGTTCACAAAAGTTAGAGTTTCAGACCTGAGAAGAACCGGCGCAAGAAACTTATACATATTTAATTATTTGTGTCAATGATACCTTTGAAACAGATTGGAGCGAGCATTTCATTCCCAAGGCGTGTTATCATTTATAAAATATTTAATTTGATTACCTTTAACACACAAACGTCTTTTCACATTTTTTTAAAATCGTGATTTAGGAAATTCTCTGACGTTTTCTGGGATCCTATTGTAAAAGTGTACACATTGTCCCATAAAAGAATTACGGATATCGAATCCGTAATTCTTCCGCAATCGAGTCACAGGTGCAATTTTGGTAAAATCATATTTTTTTTCTTAACATACATAACATATCTCAAAAACATATTGAGATGCAACTGTCAATATATTGATTTCTTTAAACTTTTAAAAAAATAAAAAATAAAAGGGTTTCTTTCTTTGTCTCTGCCACCGATCATAGGCTGTACTCTAGTTATACAGCGAATGACGCTTTTTGATGCTGTTCTCATTACGGTTACTTAGGATATTCTGTAATTTGTATCTAACAAACAAAATACACATATTTATGTATATTGAATTATTAGTACTATATTTACTAAATTTATTATTGACCAAGCTTTTTGAGATGAAAGTAAATATTTATTATTTATTTATTTCACATATAGCAAGGTAAGCACTGTGAGTTGAGTGGTGGTTTCCAGTGGTGGTATCTGCCGGTGGGGGTGCGAACGAGGACGGGGGCGGGGGCGGAGCGCCGAATAGCGCAATTGCTCTATTGAAAAGTTTCGTAATATCCCTGGCTTCAGGAGTCACGTCCCCGTCACGTTGCGTCGCTGAAGTAATAGGTTTGATTATTTTTCGAGGAAACTCGCTAAAATAAGAACACATTACAAAGGCAGTCTCGGTCTTCACAATGTACCTTTAACCTACCTACACTTTACTCCCCTTCTATAATTCGTCGGATCATAACGCAGCAAGCGTTATTCGACAATTTGCCACTCAAAAGACTTTGGGGTGAATTCTTCAAATATTTTCATTATCCGTTTCACCCTTACAATTTGATTACGCGTAATGGAGGATGTAGGGAAGATGCGATAGGGTTCCCCTTATATCCTTGTACAAGGGTCTCCCCGTTGAATGAGAGCGCCGGCGACTGCCGGAAATAACAGACAGCGCTTATTGTTTAACTGTGAACGATTAAGTCTTTAATGCTAAGTCTAACTGTGAACTTATTGTTTATAAATACAATTAGCGGCTCCCCCGCGGCTTCGCCCGCTTGAACTGTACGAATATATATTTAATACCTAAGTACTATTTAAATGAATTTAGGGAAAATTATTCTTATCCATACTGTTTGTTATATATTCAAAAATTCGTATTAACTGTTTTTGTTCGCAATAAATTCCATATTAGTGTTTCATATTTATCTAGGCAGTCGGTACGTATGCGTTAACCTCGACGCTGCGGGAAGCACGGGATGATTGGAGAGTATCATGTAGAGTATCATAAAGGTTACTTTTTAATCTTGTGTTATTTTCCCTCTATCTTCCAGTGAACGTCCCATAAAAAGATTAGCCTGGACAGAAAGACAAAAAAGTTTGTATTTTAGTACATTTTTACGGAATTTGTAAATAATTATATGCATGTAACATAGGATTAGAAGTGAATAGCACCGAGCACTGCGAAGCATGCAAGTGACGTCTGTGACGTGTGTGACTGTCAGCGCGACGGTTGAGGGTTCCTCCTGTGGTAAACAAAATGCTTTGAAAATTGTACGAAAGTTGTTTTATTATATCGTGTAGGTACTTTACAGCATTTGTATCCTTTGTGCACAGTGGGTATGTATGCACAGATTGGCCTGTGCCGGCGTAGATCTGGGCCTTATGACAAAAAAAGGCAAACATCAAACGTGACTACACATACGAGTGGGAGTTGACGATTATACAACCCCAAATTCTGATCCGTATATTAATTTTATGGACAATTTATTATGGTCTCGACAACGGGACACCGGCAGCGTGCCGCGGGACGGGCGCCGGGACGGGACAGAGGGAGCCACGTGTCAACTTTATATTATTTATAACACTGGATATTGGTGTGTTACGCACGGGCGTTATTAACTTTAAACGTGCGCGTCGCGGCGCTGCGCTGCTAGGAGTAGGAACAAAGTAAAGGTTCCATGCCATCAATATTGTTTTTCATGACTGTATTATTCTTCTTTTCTTTCGTCTTCCGATAACAGCTAACAGGTAACAGGTAACAGTAACAGCTCTATGAAAACCTATACTTCGGTACAAGTAAAATATTTAACAAATAATTAAAATTACAATATTCTGTCTAAAATTCACATTTCAACTCCTTGTGAGAGATTCGCACCCACAACCATCGCATTCACAATGCGCGCGCTTGTAGGCACACACACAAGCACACAAGCATACCGCAGGTCGCTCGTGGTCGGCTGGCCACTCCTGGCGCAGGGGCAAGAATGTGACTGTAACGCGACGGTTCATTTCCTCGCTCTGGCATCAAGGCAAAAGCCCGGCGTTAAGTTCCACCACTCAACACACAATGCCTCCAGAATTCAGCGGAAAATGGGACACGGAGTGTCTTAACGCATACAGCGTGAGGCTGATTTTAATAAGGGTTATTATTATTAGATAATACACAAAATACCTACTTAGGTATATGCTCATCAAAAATAAATTTCTTGTTCTTATATCAATTGAATGTTGCTTAACCTTATTTAGAAATAATTGACTTACCTGTCACAATTACTAAAAGCTATCTTAATACCAACATGATAGTAAGTTATCCCGAAGACACTATCGAGTAACTAATCTATAAACATTTTAATAAATTAGAATCGGTATCGGTCCACTGGAACAGCAGGAAAGCGAACATAATACACAAATATAGCAGTATAATATAGTACGGGGACGTGGTGACAGAGCACTGTGCAAGACGGATGTCGCGCTCGGGCGCCCCGCTGCGTCCACTGGGAACCGAACCCGTACCGGCTCGGCTAGATGCCTATCTCTGGCCACGACATCAATCTTCATGTCGATTTGCCCCCCCTCCCCTCTCGCCGGCCACGCCGCGGCCGTGACGCCTCATCATTTGTCAATCTCGGCATAAAAAATAATCCACTCAGTATGTCAATAGAGGCTCGCTAATCTACTTCGTCCAAGACTCCGAGAGTTCCTCGCGCAGCGTTCACCTCGACTGCACACGAGCGGGTACTAATGTATCTAGAACTACAGGTACTATACTTACTTAAAGCTTTTAAAATGTTTATGATTGACGCTACTAGTATCTAATGTATTGGTGGCCGTTCCATCGAGGCTCATTACGTAAGTGAACACGCAGTTAGACGGTACGGCCTCTCCTTGTGTACTCCACGGAGCTTGGAGACAGCACTGTGCGCCGGTGCGGGCTGGTAGCAGTGCCGCCCCTCGCGTCCTCACCTCGGTATTACCTCATTCCGCCGCTCGCAGATCGAAGGTCGCGACAGTTCTCACGCAATTTCAGAATTCCAAAAATGCGAAGTAAACTCGCATTCGGTTCCCAGCGGAGACCGATGCGCAGAGATAAGGGCGATAAATTTAATTAAAAGTAGTGTCGCGGAATATGGAGGGAGGGAGGGAGGGGAGGTAGGTGGGTCTGCGGGCGCGGGCAAATTTGTTTGCTCCTGACTGGACTTGTTTTAATTAAGTGGCGGTGTCGGCCGCGGCGGCGCACAAAGACGGCCACGTCCGCTGCGACGATGCTCGGCAAAAAATTTAGCGAATACTTTGTCGGCCTCCCCCGGCCCGCGACCCCCCTCCGCCGCCCTCCGTCACCCTCGTCTCTCCTCAAATTCCGTCTTTGTAGATGCTATTACCTAATCGCGCTTTTTACCACGCTGCATAACGAGCTCGGAGAAACTGGGGCCTCATACACACGACTACTTTATGTGCTGTTTGGAAATATTTATATGCAACGTGTGTCCCACTCAAAAATGAAACGGTGTTAAAGTCATTTATAATTTAGTAAAAATAATACTAACTGCTGTACCTACCTACCTACTAAAAATAATAAGATAAGTGAAGTGACGAAATGTAAGACAATCCAGGTTGGTAAACATTACTTAGTGGCAGTCGCCTAGAGGCGCGGGGCGCCGGTTGCGTAGTGCGGGGGGGGGGGGGGGGGGGGGGCACCGCCCGCTGCGCCGCCGGGGATGTTCATTAGGATAAGTTTTTGTTCCTCTGTCTATTTTAATACCACATTAAAACGACAAAAACCTCGCTATGCAACTAGTGAGTTGTAGCCGTCGCTCGAGAGGCCGGGACTCGGGCCTCAGGCAGGGAGCCCACTTTGAGCGTGCTCAGTAGCGAACAGATTTTGAATCGATTTCAGTTTACCTATAGGGAATATAATTTGGTAACGGAGCCCCGCACAGTGTAAGTGTTTCGACACCGCCGACAGCGCGGGCAGGTGTCGAGTGTCGGCCCCTGGACACTTCCCCATATCTGGAATATCTGAATAGATAGCTCTCTAATTGTATCGAGCTAACCCCTGCGCGTTTTTTGCAGTTCCAGGAACGACCGCGCGGCAGCGACGGGCGGCGACGGGCGGCGGTGTCACCCATTATAAATTCCGTTCCGATTCCGATACAAATATACGAGTGTCGTGGCCGAGGACGGCCCGAATACCTAATGTTCGGTTTTAGATATTCCCTAAATACTTGGATCTAATACGGCCATTAATCTCGATCGGGCAACATTTGGTAGTGCATGCCTCCGACTAATTAATATACGTGTGGGAAACGCGGCGACACCGCCCCGCGGGCCCCGGCCCCAGGCCCCCGGCCCCCGGGACGAGACAATGAATGTGCATTTACAATATTTCAATGTAACGGCACCTTAAAACGTAAAAATTTACAGTTTTCATAAATCTTAATTTTTTTTGTACTTCAACTACAAATATATTCGTTTTGATAGCGAGAGGAAAAGAAGGTGCTGAATGTTCTTGATTAGGTATACCATCAAAATGTAACATGCTTTTATTATTAATTAAGTGTTGTATTTCTTATTAGAGTTAATTTATTTTTAACTGTTTAGTTCATTTTATTAACAAATAATAAAAGCTTGTTCTTAAAATAAGTTTTTTTTTCTTTAATTTTATTTTTAACTTTTTAGTGTTTTTAATTCAAAGATTTTCGATCGAATCAAACGAGCCCGTATTCCGGAATTACCAAGTTAGTATGGACACTTACCAGTTCCATCATCAGACCCTGGTTACCATTTAATATCAAAGTAGGTACTAGTCAAGACGAATCAAACGAGCTGAAGCTCGACAGGGTTGTGTCATTTAATTACTTAGTTCCTATGGCCATCTTCCAACTTCCAGCAAGCTCAAACTCGATAGGGTTGCGTAGTTTAATTACGGAATTCCTATGGCCACCTTCCAGCTCCGTCATCAGATCAGGTCTATGTCATAATAATATTGCATTGTCATTCGATTTACACATGCACGCAATATTTTAGCTTAATCGGAAACCGGGAAGTGATCAAATTTAACTTGCAAGATTTGACTACAGGCAGACAGACACAGTTCACGATGTGCCTGGTCTATGTGATTGTCATTTTTATCCATCCATACCTATATTATAAATTCGAAAGTAACTCTTCCGCAATCAGGGAAGTCTTTTCCGCAATCAGGGCCAAACCGCTAACTTAATTGTGATAAAATACTCATATAGAGATACTTGAGGGTCCCGGGATGAACATAGGATACTTTTTTTTTCTCATATTTGTAATATTTTCGTTATATACCAATATATTAAAATAATTAATTTGACAAGGAATTTATTCCGCCATGTTAATAACAATCGTCGCTACGCGTTGCTAAGCGACAGCTTGCAAAGTTTGCTGTTTTAAGAAAACGTCACCCACAGTGAGTTTGCTTAATGCATACATGGTGCGCGCCGATATAGATTTATACAAATCTCTTTATACAAATCATTAACAAAAATTAGATGATTTCTATAATTTGATATTCATCCTTATGAAAATAATAATAGTCACTTTTAGCATTTCATCTAGATGGAAATTATAATTTACTGTATAACATTCTAATAAATAATTAAGATGTGACTGATTCCAAATGACCTAGCCTTCGGGCGGCATAATATGAGTATGACCGACGCGAACGGGCGGATGACTTTGATGATTTTGTAAATTTTTATAGATTTTCGAATTACTATTATTTTTTATGTAATTATTTGCTGCTTATAATTAATTTATCTCAGTTCGGTTATCTATACCGATGTTATACACTTAAAATATCGTAATTTTAATCATTTGAGATTTTATTTAATATTGTTCGCAAAAATTAATAATTATTTAATATAGAAAAATGTTTAGTACGCGCGCACAGCAAACTTTAGGTTTTTTTTTCTAATATTAAGAATTTCCTTTAGTTACTTTTACTTCTTTGGTTTGTTCATTTCGGTTACTCAGATATTTTTTCTAATAATAAATCTCCACTTATTATTATTTTTTAACTTATTTTAATGATTTAGGCTTATATTTTCGCGGGCGTAGCCGCGTCCGGGCCCACTAGTCTATATATATATAAAAGGACTTGTCCTCACTGACTGAGGTAAGACGCACGCACAGCCGTAACCGCTGATTGGAGAAACGTGGCATCTGGACAGATGTTTACTTTCGTAATCTGGACATTCACTAAGAAGGGATTTTGAAAAATCTTAACCCTAAAGGGGTGAAATAGGGGTTGAAAGTTTGTATGGAAAAAAAATTAAATCAGCACCGATATTTATAAAATTTGAAATTTAGATTTTTAAAAGTATTTAATTGAACACGTGTTTCATAGTTTTCTAGAATTCTCCCGCTAAGGGTGCAAATAAGGGGTTGAAAGTTTGTATATAAAAATCTATAATCGCCACCGCCATTTCAAAATTTGAAATTTAGACTCTTAAAAATATTTCATTGAACACATATTTCGTGGTTTATTAGAATGCACCCCTAAATAAGCACGCGAAGCTGCGCGCGTCCGCTAGTCTTAATATAATGGATTTTGTTCAAAAATTAATTCTCAAAATTAAAGAAAGAACTAAAAGTGAGCATATCTTTGTAAATTAATATACAAAAAATATTTATTTCAATTTACAAAGAACCTTTCAGTATCAGCAAGAAATATAAGACAAGAAATATTAATTAAAATTTTATATTATATACTTAATTGAAAACAGATAACACAGCAAATATATTGCATGCTTTTTTAATTATTATTTTTATCATTTGTTATATTTTAAAGTTTTCTCTTTTTTTGTAATTGAACTCATTTTGATCATACTAATTTATGAATGGATGCTTGTGAGGCGGGCGTTAATAACTGCCACACAGTTTACAACTAATGCGGTTATTATCGTTATAAATTGTTTTTTTTTTTGTAATTTTGTTTATGAATAAATTATATTATTATATTATTATTGAACTCTATTGTTTGCTTCCACGAGCTGCAAGTGCGCGTCGGGGGATGTGAGTTGGGGGTTGGTGCAGGCCTCGGAGATGCAGGTGGCGCACGCCGGGGGACGGAAGTAAATTACGTCTCTATCGAACGACATCGGCCGTTTTTGTATAATTTATGGTGGCACATCCATAGCGGGACGCGGGTCGAGCGAGCGGGTGGGGAGGAGGGGGGGGGGGGGGGGGGTTGACGGCGCCGCAAGTAAATAATGACGTTTAATAATTGATTAATCGACGAGGCCAGGAGCTGTCGTGCGGTGGCGATGCTATCGCGCATTCCTGCCCCCGACCCGCGCCCGGTCCCGCGCCCGCCCCCGCGCCCGCTCCCGCCCGAGCGGCAAGATGACTCGCTAATTAATTCAAATGAGTGTCCTCCGCCGCGGGTCGCTCCGAGCTGGAGTTCATGATTTACGTGATATTGATCGACCTCATTGATTGCGACGTCTCCAGCCGTTGCAGGGGCCGGCGGTGCTGACCGCGCGCACCTTCTAGCTTCGGATTGGATTTGATACTTTACAAATGTATACATACAAAATTAATTTTGACACCGACTCCAAAGTTTTAAAATCTTTGTATAATTATTTTTCACTTTTTAGTTCGTTGTTAGAACGAACGAACGAAAAGAGTTTTTCTTTTTGTTAAAAATTAATTTATTTTACGATTTTAAGTAGATCTTAAAATGATGCTTCTTAAACGAGTGGTGATGGTGGTGGTAGTGGTTGTCAACGAGTGGTTGTGGTTGTCCTATGTAAAACTTAATTTGTGCAAAGTTACATTTTGGTATATTGACAAGAACATACATAAAAAGTATTCGGGCGAATTGAGAATCTCCCTTTTTTGAAGTTGGTTGAAAATGAGAACATCCTCTTTTTTGAAGTTGGTTAAAAAGAAATGCAACGATCAGGAATCTCACTTCTGACATCAATTTAAAAAGTTTTTGCTTGTAAGTATTACAATATAATCAATTTTTTACCAAAAAAAAACAAACTTTCTCAATTTTCACCTTCATTCACTTTCTCAATTCCATAATCGGAACCTAACCAAACTTTCACCAATTCCAATTCCAAAATCCTTGAAGTGTATCCTTTCAAATAAAGAACCATCAAAATCGTTTGGCGCGACATTGAGTTATTCGTCTATTTGTCGCGCACATACCTAATGCAAATTTAAGACTTATGTAATTTTCTCATAGATACCATTGTCAGACATGGACCAAAAAAAATGGGACCATTCGGGAAGCTACACCTTTCAAACAAAAAAAAATTCAATATCGGTTCACCCAGTCAAAAGTTATGAGGTAACAAACAAAAAAAAAAAAAAAAACAGTCGAATTGATAACCTCCTTTTCTTACAAAAGTCGGTTAAAAAGGACATATTCCCACTGACTGAGGTGAGGCGCACGCTCAGCCGTAACCGCTGTGCGCAGAAACGTGAAATTTGGACAGATGTTTTCAGATGAAATTTGGATCAATGTGAATACTAAGAAGGGATTTTGAAAAAATGTACCCTGTAGGGATTGAAAGTTTGTATGGAAAAATCTTTGAATGCTCATGTTGCAGGGTTTACTAAAATTCATCTCCTAAACTGAAAATAATGACAGGGCGGGCGAAGCCGCTCGAGTCGGCTAGTGTATAATAGACTTTAAAATATAATTCATATGTATGTCTATACTAATATAATAAAGCGGAAGAGTTTGTTTGTTTGTTTGTTTGTTTGTTTGTTTGTTTGTTTGTTTGTTTGTTTGAACGCTAAGATCTCTGGATCTACTGGTCCGATTTACTATGTTTTTGTTTTGTATGAAAGCTGCATTCTTCAGAAGTGCTATAGGCTGTATAACATTACATTATAAATATGTACTAATATATTAAAATACTTTCTAATTTGACATGCAACTTACTTTACCTTACTTATAGAATTATTATATTTTTTATAAAATAATTAATTAAAATACTCTGAGAATCAAAATTTTATAATAGATAGTAACGAATCGAAATAAGTGTATTATAAATTTATAACACTAATAATTCAATATACATAAATATGTATATTTTGTTTGTTAGATACAAATTACAGAATATCCTAAGTAACCGTAATGAGAACAGCATCAAAAAGCGTCATTTGCTGTATACCTAGAGTACAGCCTATGATCGGTGGCGGAGACAAAGAAAGAAACCCTTTTATTGATTTACAGTCAGGATCGATCGCGATAGCGTCGGCGGCGGCTTCTCCCGCGAGGACGACCACACTCTGCTAAGCTACTCTTAGGCCCTTAACACTCCTTAAGGCAAAGGTTTAAAGAAATCAATATATTGACAGTTGCATCTCAATATGTTTTTGAAAATGTTATGTATGTTAAGAAAAAAAATATGATTTTACCAAAATTGCACCTGTGACTCGATTGCATCGAATCCGTAATTCTTTTATGGGACAATGTGTACGCTTTTACAATAGGATCCCAGAAAACGTCAGAGAATTTCCTAAATAACGTTTTTAAAAAATGTGAAAAGACGTTTGTGTGTTAAAGGTAATCAAATTAAATATTTTATAAATGATAACACGCCTTGGGAATGAAATGCTCGCTCCAATCTGTTTCAAAGGTATCATTGACACAAATAATTAAATATGTATTTGTTTAAAATTATAAATAGAATAAGTCCCGCTAAGTTTCTTGCGCCGGTTCTTCTCAGATGAATATTATAAATCCTTACCCAAATCAATAATTCAACATATAAGGCAGTTTCTGAAAGAGCAAATTGAATTATTCATTGACATCGACACATTTGACTGTCAGTCAATTCTGTTTATTATATAAATAATCATGTATCAATCAAGCGGGCGAAGCCGCGGGGGGCCGCTAGTTTTGAATAAAAATATTTGACTTTGAATTGAAAAAAGTATCAATATTGGAAAGAACAACCTTCCGAGCCGGTGGTAGCATTGTTGTCATTCGAAGGTTCAAGTGCTTGTAAAGTCTATTTAAGTTTTAAATAAAAAAATCTTTTGAATTTAAATTTTGATAAATATGTCATTTAAATTATTGATTTTTTATTTTTATTTTATACAAAGTAAATAAATATACCTACAATGCATAATTAACTGCTTTGTTTTGCTATGTTGTCGTCTCGTGTTGATGTCGTCGTCTGCTTGTCGTCACTCGTCAAGCAGTGCAAGCTGCGTGAGCTTACGAGTATGTAAACATTAAGTCAAAGTATTGTTTCATAATAAAGGTGGGTAGCGGCTGACGCGGTCCCACTCCGGTATTATTCAACTTAATATCTATACATTTTTGTGTAACTGAGATAACCAGACGTTCTTTAATAAATATATTTAAATAACATTAAATAAGAAGTAGCGGGCAATGTACACCACACAAAGAAATTAAACTACACTTTGGTTCTCTTCTGATAGAGTTAGAGTTCGAACTCTATTGGAAGACAACCAAAGAAAGATATAAATTAATTATAAAAACCCAATTAATTACGTAAAAATTAACAGTAGATCGAAAATGTATGAAAATTTATTCGTACCCGTCCGCGTCGTCATACTACGCCGCTCGT
This sequence comes from Heliconius melpomene rosina, assembly GCF_056956725.1. Taxonomy (NCBI): domain Eukaryota; kingdom Metazoa; phylum Arthropoda; class Insecta; order Lepidoptera; family Nymphalidae; genus Heliconius; species Heliconius melpomene. The sequence goes on along the minus strand of NC_140401.1, from coordinate 86,635 downwards.
GAGCTAGGTCACTTCGTCACGTCAGTGACATCTCCAACCCAGAAACGGAACTGTACTTTTCCTACGGGTTTTTTGTGCTGAACAAGAATCCCAGAACTGCTCCATTAGCTCTGGATTTCTGGATTAGGTTATTCAGGTTTACAGTGTCTTGGAGCACAGAAATTAAGCTTATAATACGACCTACTCTAAAGATATCAGCATTTACGTATCGTTTTTGCTTCATTTTGTATGAAATCCACTGCGTAATCAAACCCTATAAGGTATTTCTCAATCACTATCCTGAAATTAGCACAGAACCCTTTGTGGGCGAGTCCGACTCGCGCTTGGTCGGCTTTTTTTTAATAACAGGTAAATCAACATTCATATATTTGAAGCGGCCGTAGGTGCACGGGGTTACGCTAGTGTTTAATATGAGTGCAGGGGCAACCGCGCAGGCTCGGTGGCAGACGACGAGGGCGCGGGCGAGACGATCACGAGCACCGCTTACCTCTAATTAGTGACTTGTGCCGCTCGGCGGCGACAGTTCGACAGTTCCCAACATGAGGTGCCTCCAGCACCGCGCTCACACGAAAGGCACCTTCTTGCGCGGATATAGAGCCCACATTGTGGACAGTGAGGCGCTCTCCTCCTAATCGTCGGTAATAAAAAAAAAAAAAAAAAAAAAAAAAAAAAAAAAAAAAAAAAAATCATCATCGGACAGGTGCCGTCAACTCGCTGCTACCGAGATCTACCATACATAGAGATCTACCTGCTCGAGCTCGCCGGATGATACGTTTTTTCCTTTAGTTTCCCATAGTTAAAGACAAAAGCAGTTTATATTTATAGGCACATATTAGCCTACCTATACCTACACCTAAGTATCAGGATTTTTGTGGGTATTCTCTTTGTTTTTAACGCCTAAATATAATAATTGGTGTCGTAACAATTTTCTTACCACGAAACATATAATGCATGTACCTATTAGCCCTCTCGGCGTTAACGGCGTAGAGCTGTGACACTGACAAGAGAGCGCAGCGCACAACGCAGGTACGAAGTGGCCGCCGCTGTTTATATTAATTGCTGATAATTGTCCGCAGCGCTCGTAACTCTGCCGCAAGATGGCTGCGGCGGATGCCGTAATTGCCTTCGCGGAACCGCTCGCCCTCCCGCCCGCCGCTAACGACAGATTGACTCGCCCGCAAAAACACATGCAATTAGACCACCTCGGCCTCCCGCCCTCTGCGCCCTCTCTGCGCGCCACGCCCCCCACTACCTCGCACGGGCTTCGCGGTACACGTCAGGGTATCCATTTCATAATATGATGACGAGGAATTTTCCTTCGTGACCAGAACAAGTTGATGATTGCTGATCTGTAAGTCTCCCGCGGCGTGCTTCATCTCAGATGTGCAACATTTGCTGTCCGACTACTAGATTTAGACATTTGTACTGATACTTGTAACAATTGCTTAAATTATCGTCATTTTCACCTTCTGGTGATGCGATGCAGAGATCAATAGCATATTGTAATTATAATAATTAATATTCGCCGGAAAATGAAGAAAGGAGTGTCCTAACACTTTCCCCTCCACAGGTTTCCCTATCGACCCTGCTGTGTGTGCGGGATACAGCGTGAAGCTGGAAATTTTATATTTGAAACTCGATCATTTCTCAATATATAGATAACTAGCGGCCCCCCCGCGACTTCACCCGCTTGAACTACATGATTATTCATTTTGACAAAGCCAGAATTGACAGTCAAGTGTGTTAATGTCAATGAATCATTTAATTTACTCGTTCAGAAACAGCCTTAAATGTTGAATTATTGATTTGGGTAAGGATTATATTAATCATTTATATTAATGATTTATTTTTATTTATATTAATTATTTAGTACTTTTACATATGAAGAGTTAAAATAGACATTTTTCAATATTTCATACTTACAATTATGCTCTGCTGGCAGTTTTTTCAGAGTTCTGGTTTTCTTTCAGGCTAAATATTGTAGTTACTACTTACATATATTCTATTGTAAAATAAAGAGTTCTCGCGTCTGAGTATCATTTTATTAATTTCAAAAATCAAAAACCTTTCGAACTATTTTCGAAGCGAACTTTCTATTTTCTGTTTAAACATTTTTTTCTTCGTGAAATTAACAGAACTATTGTTAAAAATTATCAGGAACTATTTTATTCATCCCTATGAGTGCAGATCTCGCCCCGATTTTTATTTGCAAAAAAATGATCTACCAAGGGAAGTTAGCAGATCATTTTTTTACATAACTTTTTCAGGGGTAAAAACGACTACTACGAAACGAAACTATTTATAAAACCTATCAGGAACTATAGAACTCAGGTGCATGCGAAGAGTACTCCATTTTTTTTTGATCTGCTGGATAATGATCTGCTAAGTGCACAGACATCTCGAATAGAGGTTCCACGTAACTACAATAAGTGACATGTGTCACTCAAGAACAACACTATACCTACTCTAGATACCCTCCAATCGGGGCTTCCGCCTACAAGCGACTGTGTCCTGTGTCTGTGTTTGACACAATTCCACTGCTTTTATTGTCTTTTTCACCTAAATCTACTTACTACAGCCACACTTTATGCCCCTGCGCCGCGACTGGCCTCTGTATGTATCCTGTATGTTTAGTCTCTCCAATAAAGGAATAGGAAGCAGACAGTCCGACAGTCCGACAGCTAGCTACGACCACTAGGTATAGGTATCCAATGCACCAATGCACCAGACGCCTCGTGGCTCATCACTATTGGTACATTTTATATAATCTCTATGGAAGTATCCAAACTAAATGTGTCGCTTGCTACGAAATGTTTTACATACCATAGTAGAGGGAACTTAGTGTCCTTGACACTCTGTTCCCCATCGCATTGCCCAGTTTACGAGACATTGCTGGTCCAGAGGCGGAGCTTAACGCTTTGCCTGGACTTAAAAGCGAAGAAATGAAAATAGTACAAGTTTTACATAACAATAAAACTTGTATTATTGTGGAGAGACGATGCACAGCATCTGTGAGAGGGCGCTGTATACTTCCCTTTGATTATCCAATGATGTTCACTTCCGGTTGCTGTTTTCGACCAATCAGCGATCGCCGGAAGTCACGTGGTCTCAGGTGGTAGGGCGCCGGAACGTATAAAAGGCGACACTACGCTTTTTACCTCATAGCAGACTCTCACCAGGAGCCTTAAAATGATGCTGTGCATCGTCTCTCCACAATAATACAAGTTTTATTGTTATGTAAAACTTGTACTATTATTTGGGATGTGACGATGCACAGCATCTGTGAGAGACGTGTTTATAACTCCTGGTGACCACGCACGACGCTATGTGATCTAAATCAGAATGATTGTATAAATTGATTCTGATACATTCAGATAAATTGATCTGTAAAACCACAAAAAACATGAGTAACATTGTTTTATTTATAAGCAAACAAAGAATTGTAAATTGCTTAATTTTTTAATTCAATTAATAATCGCTCTGCCGGAAGCGAGCCTAAATAATCTAACTTCAATTATTAGATTTACTTATAATCTGCATTCAAAAAAATTTTAGAAGATGTTTCGCAACTCACTGATAAGCATGAGTAGGAGAGGAAACTCTCATAACCGTCTAAATAATAAAGCTAGACGTGCTCACTTCTTTTGATAATTTACTAACCTGTTTATATAAGTATCGATTATTATTCATGAAGCCCTTGCGTAGCCTCCCCTCTAAATTACACAACAAAATTGTTACCTTTTGTAGCCTGTTTCCGGTGGTCTATCTAGTTTCTTAATGTAGAACCTAGAAAAACATTTTTCTTAGGATGACACCACCGTCTTTAGAGCGTAATTTTCAACAGGTCTCACCTGTAACACCGAAATATTTCTAAACGAAATATGATATTAGAAGTACGAGCAGGATCGAAATGCCCATGAAAATGTCGTCCGGTCTATTGAAAATTATCTCCGGCTCAGACAGCAGGTCCTAGATAGAACCGGCAACCAACTCCATACTTCCTTCCTTCCTTCCTTCCTTTCCAACAACAACTATAATAAATTTATAGTAAGTAGAGACGCGTTCTAGAGTGGACACCACGCCTTGGCAAGCGTAATGAAGGACGTCTTCCCGCTAGATGGGGTGACGATGTCCGCAAAGTGGCGGCAACGGCCGGATGCGAAGATCGAGCCCAGCGGCGCGCCATTGAAGAAGCCCACGTCCAGCAGTGGATGAGGACAGACTGATGATGATGATGTAGTTCCCCGAGTTAATTTTTACCTTGTAATTGATGCCATTAGTACAACATATTAATAACACTAGAGCATTTAATAGAATGCTCTACAAAATACTATGTACTCGGCCCAATAATATGTTCCAATTTTTCCAATTTAGAGTTAAACTGGTCAAACCTTTGAACACCTTTGTAAAATTTAAAACTTGAGTCCACCATCACACACTTTGAGTATTATAACTTCATAAAAGCATCAATGAATACTCACCAGAACCGCGACCCGACGGACAATTCATGATATGAATGTCCTATCTGCTACTTAGGTACAGTTTTGAAGAAAACTGGATTTGACATACGACGCGTTAGAAAATGTGAGTTTATAAGCTCATTAGTTTTTTAACCAAAATTTAGGCCGACTAATGCTTATATCATTCTTCGAAGTGTAATAAAGTTATAAGTAATTGATACTACTAAACATTGACATATAAATGTATCAGTTTTATAATATTTCAATTATCGCTTCTTAGCTGTATTTTAGAACTACAATAGTTCACTCTCTGAAATTCGCCTTTAGAAGTAACTTTAGTGTCAAAATTTATACCATTTAAATACAGATGTACTCAATTTAAACGTCCGATTCCCCCGGACTTAATGATGTCGTAGACATCCAACATGCTCTCCGCCATATTGGAGTTGCGACTACGTGTACACCTCGCTAGCCAGGTTCAGATTATGCAAAACTCATAGCAATATGCAGCGGAATACCTACGTTACGCACGTGGATATCGGCCAAGGTCTATATGCAGACATATATAACAAGACTGTTGACAGTAATAATTAGCACAACTACCTTTACACAGCCCTCATGTTCCATGAAGATATTATTTTCATTAGCTTTTCCCAGCTCTGGAACCAAAGTTACAAAAAAAATGAATGAAACTTCTTGATAGTCTTTTTGCACTATTATTGTGTATCATACGTTATGGTATCCAACAACTTAGTAATAAAAGGTTGTCGTCTGTAATTCTCGCATTTCATATCTGACCACTTCACTAATAAAAGTTCCTAATACAGTACAATTCACTGCTTGATAGGCCCAACTGGAGACTTTAATTTGGTCTTGATTTGCCTTCCGAATTATTTAACTGCTTTCTTTTCCACTTTCTCCTGCTTCTTACCAACATTTCCTTCTATTTAGATGCAAATTTTACTTCTTCCAAATATTAACGTATGTGTTGCCTCCGCATTTTCTAGCTGGATACTTTTTTTCTAGCTGGATTACAGATTTCTTCCACTACATCAGCTTTAATTCTGATGGTTACTGGGATACACAATAGGTATACACAGTTTCTAATATATAGTAACGTCAGGTATTAAATACTTTTGCCGAGGTACTCACGGGGATGTGCACTCACTGGCACGAGGATAATGCCAAATTAGCCGAAGAAACCTTCGGTGACTTTTTATAATACTTGTGGACTTTAATTTAGTTTTAGAGACATTATTTCTTTTTATCCATTACTTAACAATCCATATATCAAACTTTTTATTCTTTTGATAAACCTTTCGTTATCTATTAGAAAATTTCCTATTGGTTTGCTTTATCAGTTGTCGAACGTGAGTCGAACTATTTTCTATCCTTGCTTTCTCGAACCGCTTCAGAATTCTAATTGGATAAAGCCAGAGATGATATGGAGAAAGCTCGTTAAGTTCTGGGCTTGTGTTACCAGTCGGCGGGTTCTCACTCCAAACTACCGATATCCGGTATGCACCGATACCTGAGAATTGCTAATGTATAATTAAATGAGCTAGAGTTTTATACTCAACGCACGCTTGTCAATTTTGATGCATGTACGGTTGACAAGGTCTAGCTGCTTCAAATAATCTTGGAAAAGGATTATTGGTGGCATGGAGGTAGATGGCTAGATGCATTTCCGCGATTAAACCGGGAAGGGCCTACGGAGCCCAAACCATCAGCCACTGCCTCCGATACGCTCAGAGGCAGCCTCCTTATAACTGCCCCCCTCCCGTACAATTGAGACCATTTCTAATTAAAATAGTACCGAGCTTTTTTTTTTTTTTTTAAATTCTAATCTACGGATAAATGCACTTTAAATAATTGGACATACCTTATGTCAAGTAATAGCCCGAGTCCCTCTTAAGGCTAAGATAAGGTGACTGGCTAGAATCTTTGCCGAAGAGGCCATGCAGAAGATCCCGTGATTGCTAAATACTATGGAGCCCATTGCTAAATGTTATGACGTTCATAGCGATGGCAGTAACTACGAATAAGCAGGAAATCCACAATTCTTTTATCCTCACTCCTCCAGGATTGAGACACATTTTTGAAACACTTTTCCTGCCAGGAGGCTTTGAAATTGTCTTCGAATCCTTGCGTCTAATTCTTCCGAGTATTCGCTTGCAATTGTCAAAAGAAGCTAAAAGAAACTTACACAGATTTATCCATTGTTAACTCGCTTAGGATACGCTCCCAGCGAATATAACATTTCAACAGCGTTAGTAATTATGCTATTACTAATAAATAAAAAAGATGTCGGAGAATAAGGTGGTTGGGACCGGAGCTTGTTCCGATCCCACTTCTGATTGTCATCGATCGGTGTCACGTCAGAGTGACGGGCAACGCCATCTGGTTTTGACAACTAGCCACTATATATATTTGATAACTCGCTCAGGATACGTTCCTAACGAATTTATCGCATTTAAACGAAGGTAGTATATTAATAGATAATATACAACTAAGTAAACTCGGTGAAAACCGATTTATTTAGTAAACTCCGTTTACATCGCATGATATTATGCTGAGAACGTTCCCAAGAGCGTGAAACAAGCGATGAGTCCTCTTGCTTCTTGCAATGCCCGTTAACTGAATAAAATTGGGCCATAACTGCTGAAAATTTGAGATATATACCTAACCTTATTGTAGGTTATAACACAGTCGTGTTCGGTGAAGCTCAGAATCCACTACTGTATTGGTATATATGATACCAAGCAATAGAACAGTATTACATGCATGTAGATACTTGTTAAACAAGAGGTTCAAATGACTCACCCGTTGTCCATTTTTTACCTTTGAATTTCACAAAAACAAATTCTCTGATGAGGATGAACATCTTTGCTGGAGGCCTTCCCAGGAGTAGGCCCGATATAGAAATCCGGTTCACGATGTGAAGAATTTCCACCTCCAACACTACACTTACCACAGCACTTTCACTTTTAAACAATGTTACTCTGATGGGAAATAACGACGCTATGAGGTAAAAAGCGTAGTGTCGCCTTTTATACGTTCCGGCGCCCTACCACCTGAGACCACGTGACTTCCGGCGATCGCTGATTGGTCGAAAACAGCAACCGGAAGTGAACATCATTGGATAATCAAAGGGAAGTATACAGCGCCCTCTCACAGATGCTGTGCATCGTCACATCCCAAATAATATTAAATATTTCATTTCCTCGAACGGGGATCAAATCCGCAACCTGTTCATTATACAAGGTGGAAGTGCCTCCGCTCCTCTAACGGGAGCAGCGTGTAGGACACGTAAACACACACTACTGCACAAGTACTGCTAAAGGTTAAACAACTTTGCACTTTATCGCCAATACCTACGACTCGATTTCGGAATGAGGCGTGTGCGGCGGTGTCCCTGCGGATAGGCTTATGTGGGCGTGCGTCGTCCTTAATATAGCGTTTTATTTTACAACGATAACTTTATTATATTAATAAGTTTAATAATTTATTTATATTTTTTTTTCATTTTTGGCACAATCTTTTTTGTTTTTATTATATTAAGCTCTTATAGAGTACTAGCGACCCTCTTGCGGCTTCGCCCGCTTTTACTACTGGATTATTCATATAATGTATGTTTGCAAAGCATTTAAGATAATGTGAAAATTAATTAAACCCTAATGCAACCCGCATTTTCGTAGTTTTAATAAGGATTTTCCAATTGTTTTACACAGCAAGGATTTTTTAGTAGGTACCGTAATTTTAAATCTGTGCTACTAATCTTTTCAAATACTTATTAAAATATATTTAAATGACTATTTTTAGATAGTTAAATGACCATTTTTAAACGGAAGAAATTATAAACAAAAACCTACCTACTAATAACCCTACTACAAAAAATATGAAACGAAATATATCGCGCTGAAATAATACATTCAACTTCAACTATCCAATACGTGCAAACGCATCTAAATCTTCGTTGCTATAAAGGCAGGCGGGTTTTTTTTTCGAGCTTGTGGTTAATGCTGAAGAGGGTATTCTGTCTCTGATGAAAAGCAAGCACTACGTGGCTGCCTGTAAGGAAAATTAAATAGAATGCATCGGCCGGGAATCAAACCTGGTCCGCCCGCGTGGCAGGCGAGCATTCTACCACTGAACCACCGATGCGTGTAAGGAAGGCGGGCGTGGCGGACGCGCTTGTACAAGCAAAACGTCGCGGGACGCATGGCGAGTGGCGAGCCGTTTCGCAGCAAGGATTTTTTGATATTGTAACAACTTCTAAAGTACTTATTAAAATGAAAAACAGTAAAAGACAGTTTTGATCTACATTAAATGGCCAACGTATCGAATATACTTATTTATATGCTGAGAGTAAGGGATAAGTGAAACTTGAGTAACATACAGCTGATGTGTCAACGGCGGGATGTATCAACAATAAAAAGCAAATTTTATCTTCGTTTAACGTAGAAAATTAATAAAGTATTTTAAAGAATAAGGATCAATACCATTATGGAAAAATATGACTCACAATAAAAAATATATTGAAATTATTATTTTTAGACAGAAAAATGATCAGTACACGTTATTCTTAAAAGATACGAATATGCCGAGGATAGGATGTAGTTAAAACTGTAGTTTCATTTAAAGTGGCGATGACAAAATCACTCTGACGATCTACAACAATACGAAATTACAATTCCATGAAAACATATAAAATTACCACAATTTGGCAAAATAATATCTCGCGTAATAATAGAAAACTATTTCATGAATATGCGAAGTAGGTAGGTACCGACTACCGGCCCCCTCGCCGCCGGTAGTGCCCGCAGCTGACGTCACGGCCTGGTGCGGTGGGCGTGGCGTGGACCCCTCCCACCCTCCGCGCACAGCATGCGCATGCAAATCTGCTCCCAGCGAGGTGAGATAAGATCGTACGTTGCTCGAGACAACAGAATAGCCCCTAAAGGGCATGGACGGCACCGGCCTTCGGCCATTAGTGTTTGCACAAACACGAAAAGGCATTGCGCACACATTTGTACACATGCTATATAACACAGTAAATGTAACATAACAATTGTGATATACTTTTGTCACGACTGCGGCGAGCTCTGCTGCGGCTCTGGTATCGAGGCAAGCTCCCCTCCCGCGAGCGGGATACAGCGTGAAGTTGAACATTATGTGTTGTCTTATGAATATCTTCCCGACGCCAAGACCCACGAGGCGATAACTTCGTTACAAGCTGCCAATACTTTAAATATACTATCACTCCTTTAAATAACTCGCTCCAATTTGAATATGCTTTAACTCATCCCATCTGTTGTCTATCTAATATTAAAAATATATGCTTTCATGAACACCTTTGCTGGTAATAAACAATATTAATGGTAATTTTAAGGAAAGTGTTCTAAACGATGCGCTTATCTCCCTCTCGTGCTCGCTACCTGCATACTGCACACCTACTGCATACTTCTCGCATTGTTTAGTCGTCGTCGTAGATAAGGACGCTGAGGGCCGCGATAGAGCCCCGTCCTTATGGAGATGGCGCGCCTACATAATGCAACTAAACTGTACTAGTAACATGAGGCAATGTGTGCTGGGTGCTGGGTGCTGGGTGCTAGGTACACATGCACGGAGCGTGAGAATACTCCGTTCCTCACTCTCCGCCGAATGTAGGGGACAACGCGCTTTGTCTTGTTACCAGGACGAGGAAATGGTAATTCATTCTCTGAAACAGGAATCGAACCCACAACAGTCGCGTTTCATTCACACTGTACTGTGTGCATAAATAAGATAAATACACAAAAATACAAATAAACCTCAATACCGTTTACGACTTCAGTGTTTCATCCAAATATGAAGTTGTTTTGCTATTGCCTCAGTTCTCTGACAGAGTGCGGGCGAGTGGCACCTCCCCTCTATACCTCTATACCTCTTATGTCTTTAGATGGAAATAACTAATTTTATTTTATTTATGGTCAACATTAATTAAGTACGAGTATGTCATCTTTTTAACTCTTATTTTATGTACCTAATATATAAAACCCTCCCTCATAGAGTGATTTACGATTACAGACAACACACATACGAAGGCACTTCACTTTGGAACTCGAAATAGGAATATAGGCACTAAAATATATTTTTTCTTAATACTTGCGGAAGGAGGAGAAAAGCCATTTTTTAAACAATATTTACTAAGACTAATCTCTGGGAATTGGAACTATTTACAAACTAACGTCATGGCAGAAAGTCTTATCATTCTAAAAGCTTGTATTATCTATTTCAAGTCAGCACTAATACCTTGTCTGCTGATATTTGCCAATGGTAGGTGCTTGCTTATGTTTAAGTAGTTTTTTTGGGAGAAGTGGCGTCGAGGAGAAGTTGCCACGTCGAGGATTTATGGCATTGTGATAAGGAGGAGTAAGGAGATTTATAACGTGACCGTCTGCTTCAGTGGATACTAAATATGTACCACCTACCTACATGCAGAGCCGGCGATAGAACAGCGCGAGTGCGAGTGGAGGCAGGTCGTAATTACTCGAACGGCGTGCTCCTTCATGTGTTCATAAGGTATCACCGCAGCCCACGACCTGTGTAACAGCGGAGGAGCTACAGGTGCGTTTGACGTACTGTATGGTTAGAACATGCGGCGGCAGATAACAGCTTAATGATAAATGCGGACTGCGGTAGAGAACGCATAGCGAGAAGACGTCTCCATAATAATTATTATATAACCTTGAAAAAATGCGTCTGTGTTTTGTTGACATTCTTCATTATTTATTAATGAATGTGTAGTAAAAGAGATCAAAGCGTAAAAGAAGAAAAATGACGTGTTTATATTTGAATAAATCAGTGACAAATATGTGTGACTCGTCCGCACTCCGCTCGTGCCTGGTCGCGCGCCACTCACGTCAAGGTGGACGCGGGCAGACCTGCAAGTGTACATCTAGCGATAATAAATGGAACCTGCTTTGAATTTAACCGTCAGTGCTCAGATTATCAATTAAGCATAACTTGCGCAAGATAACTCTATTAGAGGCGGCGCGGTACGAGTGTTGCGGCTAACGACTGCATCTTAAAAATAAGCAACAGGATAACCAAATCTATTCAATTGTTCTCCCGAGATTACGGCGACATTCCTCGAAGGATTTATTGTGCAGCCCTCGCCCCTCCCGCCCTCCACTCCCCCGCCCCCGCCACCGCACCCGACCCGCGCCTACTTACAATACGGTCGACGACCGATTTAGTTCGGATTAAAACATAGGTAAATGTCGCAGAGTATATTTAGCGACGCACTACCCTCCCCCCCCCCGGCCTCGCCCCCCCCCCCCCCGCGCTCAATCGCCGCTACTCTGTGACAAAAGCTCCTCAAATCACCCATTAACGTTACAGAAATAATAAAACACCGCTGTAGGTGTAGCTGCTCGGGAGCTGCCCGCTCGGGAGCATACTGCGGACGAGCACCGCCCGCCCGCCGCCGCCCGGTGTGCCGCGCCGGGCGGCGGCGGGCGGCGGGCGGCGGGCGGCGGGCTGTGCTGTCACTGCACCTATCTATATACATATATAGGTAGGTACTTATTTAACGAAGTGTCTTAATTAACACTAGGTTCCATATGCCTGTGTAGTCAGGCGTTGCTCTCCTGCACCGCGAAGGATTTCGATATTTAGTATAGATACCAGCATTTATGCAATATCGAAAACCGATACTGGTATCTTTTGATTGCATTGACATTTGACTTAGATTAATTTAGCTTCAGACAAACTAGACTAGGTACTACAACTAGGGGTTGAGATGTTTACTTTCGTAATCTGGGCATCCACTAAGAAGGGACGTATTAGGAGTTGAAAGTTTTTATGGAAAAATCCTTAAATCGCCACGGATTTTTAAACAATGTGAAATTGAGGATCTTAAAAATATTTCATTGACCACGTGTTTCATGGTTTATTAAAATTCATCTATAAGGGTGCAAATAAGCAGGCGAAGCTGCGCGCGTCCGCTAGTCACTTGATAAGAAATAGAAAATGCGCCTTTAGATAATTTGTACGGAGTAGTCTGCCCATTAGTAGTATCTATTTGTAGATGTTGTCGAAAGCCGGACTTAACGCGTATTTATTTAATAGTTCCGTCGTGCGCGGCTTAGCCGCGTTAAGCTGGGTTAAGCCGCGAGGGGCGTGGGGGGTTTAACAGATGTCACAGGCCCGCACTCCGTGCGCGGACCTGTGACACTGGGATTATATGGCATTCGTTACTAATGTTACGTTGTCGTTACCTGCAGGCGCAGGGACGGCCCGAGAAGGTATTCGTGATATGTTGGAGCCCATAGCCTTCCCCCATATATGGATTACCAAATACAAACAACATTTCAATTCGAACCAGTAACTCCTGTGATTCAGGCGCTCAACCAAAATGTCTCCAGCATAGCATAGCTCTATACGCAAGTCTGTCAAACGTTGTTAGTCAACAAGTTGAACGAGGAACTTGCTGGGTACTACTAAGTACTATTAGTTTCTGTAACTCATCGGCAGCAGACGAACAATAAACGAAATTTAAAGTTTTGTATTCCTCACAGACGTAGTAGCGAGCTGCAACTAGTACGTCTGTATAAATTCCTCAGCTTCATACGTAGTTCAATTAAAACATATATTGCAAGTTAATGGCATGCGTGAACGCGATTTAGCAACAGCTATAGCAATTGGTATGAGAATGGGGAAACCATTACTGTTGCCATTCAGGCGTTGTTAGGAACCACAACGAAGACCTGCAACGTCCACTGCGGCTGGAGCGGCGTGGTGAGTCCATCTAGAATTATTGCGTTTAAGTTTTAATCGCTTCCCATGTCCAACCAGATAGAATGCGTAACGTAATGTTTGTGAAAAAATGCGTATTAGTGTTAATTACTTTTAATTACCTTACCTTACGTGAGAATTCCGTAGGGGAGAGCGGGGCCAAAAGTTCCGATTTTTTTTTAACCTCAAATATTGCTACGAATACTTGATTTCAGTATTTATACAATATAATCAAATTGAACTTACATATCTAGACTTGCAATTAAAACAGTAATTTGGGGTATTCTTTGTAAGACTTTTTTATTATGAATTTTTTTGTGACTGAAGTCGGAAAGTAACAACTTACCCCGATTTGGGGCAAGTTGTTAACAGACCGGGGTAAATTGTTACCATATTTTTTAAAGCCATTATTTGCACAATAAAAAACAATAAATAATCGAACAAAGCCTGTTTATTTAAGGAATAATCAACAGTATCATAATAATCACCAGGCGCAAAAGCAAATCTTTTTTAACCGACTTCTGTAAGAAAAGGAGATTATCAATTTGACTGTTTTTTTATGTAAGTATGTTACTTCATAACTTTTGATTAGGTGATCCGATTTTGATGATTTTTTTTATTTGAAAGGTAGTACTTCCCATGTGGGAACCAATTTTTTTTAATTCTATTTTTGACAATGGTATCTATGAGAAAATCACATAAGTATTAAATTTATATTGGTATGTGTGCGACAAAATGACGAATAACTCAATATCATGCAAACCGATTCCAATGATTTTTTTCTTATTTAAAAGGATACACTTCAAGGATAGTTTGATGAAAATTGGGTTAGGTTCCCAATATAAAATTTAGTCAAAATTGAGAAAATTTGTTTTTATTTTGGTAAATTTTAATTATACTGGAATAGTTACAAGGGAAAACTTTGTTAAAATTATTGTCAGAAGTAAGATTCCCCATCGTTGCATTTCTTTTCAACCAACCTCAAAAAATATGTTTTCATTTTCAACCGACTTCAAAAAAGGGAGAGGTTCCCAATTTGCCTGAATATTTTTTTATGTATTTTCTTGTCAATATACCAAAATGTTAGTTTCCACAAAAATAATACCTAATTGAGTCAAGTTTTACATATTACAACAGATGCCACTCGTCAACAACCACTACCACCACAACCAACACTCATTTAAAAAGTATCCTTTTAAGGTTACTTATCACTTAAAATCGTAAAAAGAATTAATTTTGAACAAAAAAAACTGAACCGAAAAACAACGAACTAAAAAGTAAAAGATAATTTTATATAAAATAAAACTTATTTTGATTTTGTTAAACCAAAATAATAAACAAAGATTTTATAGCTTTATCTTTTCACGCTCAATATGTATATGTAATCCTTTGGTAATAGTTTTTATCTTATTCTTGCAATCTTTCAAAACTACCTCCGCTGCTTTTTGCATCAACTCATATGACACATAACCTTGAGTTGATTTTCGAGCATAAGTCCGCGTGTTACTAAATTACAATACTTTTTAGCATGAAAAATTACAATATTTACATCCCATTATGGGTACAAATGAATTAGCGAAAGTTTTCCTAGGTCACAACATGCCCCAAAAAAAGGGAACATCTAGCCCCAAAAACATGTGTTGAAAAAAAATTTAATATAAATAAGATTAGGAAAAACACAAATAATTTACAAATAGTGTTCCGAAATAGTAGATAATATATGTAAAAGAAACACTAAAATACTCGAGGCTAATCGTTAAAATTTTTGAGACAGACCAAAAATATCAAATGCGAAAATATTTACAAACGTGCACCAACGACACCCGTGTGCTATTCCATTGGTTTCGGGTGCCACTGGATTGTTCAATATGCTGGCCATGGGTGCGCTATCACACTGCATTTCACTATATGTTTACTAAATATTCCTATCACTTTTCTTCGCGAAATTATTTCCTTCGGAACAACTTACCTCGGTAACTTTTAGCCCCGCTCTCCCCTACACGACACTTCCCCACCACTCCATACTCCACTCCACCTGCATATATTTTAAAAAATAACTAGCTAACTCTTCTACAGACTCTAATTTCGTAAGATTAATCCATTCAAAACACATTTTGTAGAAAGAACTGAAACTTTACTAATTATGAAATTGTGAACTGAAACATTAACAGTTAGTGATTTATCATTCATAATGTTATTGTAGAAACCTAAGAATACCTGCAAACCTATGGGTACCTACTCGCTGTTGTAAGCTGGCGGCGACTGTACTGCACCAGCAACACATGGCTCCGAGAGGACTCACCCACATACGCCAGGAATGCAGCCACAGCAGGGCTCGCTCGTAGCGGGTGATATTTTTTACACTTTTATAATAAACTGAAGGAACTAAACTTTAGGTTTTTTACTCTAAACTTAAAATTCTTTGAAAATACATATATATTTTCAACCATAAATATTAAGTGTTTATTAGCTTCAAATACCTAAACAAGACATACTTTAGTGTAGGGTTCCTGTACACCAGAGGAGCACGAGCGCCTCTACCTCTCGCGTGCGTCTAAATGCGCAATGTTCACGGATCTGACACACAGCGCGGTAGCAGAGGGAACATAGTGTTAAGACACTCCGTTCCCCACTTGCCGCCGAATGCAGAAAATATATTTTTTGTAATTATAAACAAATATGTACAAGCCTACGGTTAATCCATACCTATATTATAAATTCGAAAGTAACTCTGTCTGTCTGTCTGTCTGTCTGTCTTTTACGCAATCAGGGCCAAACCGCTAATTTAATTGTGATAAAATACTCATATAGAGATACTTGAGGGTCCCGGGATGAACATAGGATACTTTTTTTTCTCATATTTGTAATATTTTCGATATATAGCAATATATTAAAATAATTAATTTGACAAGCAACTTATTCCGCCATGTTAATAACAATCGTCGCTACGCGTTGCTAAGCAACGGCTTGCAAAGTTTGTTGTTTTAAGAAAACGTCACCCAAAGTGAGTTTGCTTAATGCATACATGGCGCGCGCCGATATAGATTTGTATACATTAACAAAAATTAGATGATTTCTATAATTTGATATCCATCCTTATGAAAATAAATATAATAGTTACTTTTAGCATTTCATCTACTTGGAAATTATAGTTTACTGTATAACATTCTAATAAATAATTAAGGCGATGTCACTGATTCCAAATGACCTAGCCTACGAGTGGTATTGTATGACCGACGCGAACGGGCAGATGACTTTGATGATTTTGTAAATTTTTATATATTTTCGAATTACTATTATTTTGTTATGTAATTATTTGCTGCTTATAATTAATTTATCTCAGTTCGGTTATCTATACCGATGTTATACACTTAAAATATCGTAATTTTAATCATTTGGGATTTTATTTAATATTGTTCGCAAAAATTAATAATTATTTAATATAGAAAAATGTTTAGTACGCGCGCACAGCAAACTTTAGGTACTTTTTCTAATATTAAGAATTTCCTTTAGTTACTTTTACTTCTTTTGTTTGTTCATTTCGGTTACTCAGATTATTTTTTCTTATAATAAATCTCCACTTATTATTATTTTTTAACTTATTTTAATTATTTAGGCTTATATTTTCGCGGGCGTAGCCGCGTCCGGGCCCACTAGTCTATATATATATATAAAAGGACTTGTCCTCACTGACTGAGGTAAGACGCACGCACAGCCGTAACCGCTGTGCGTAGAAACGTGAAATGTTTACTTTCGTAATCTGGACATCCACTAAGAAGGGATTTTGAAAAATTTTAACTCTAGGGGGGTAAAATAGGGGTTCAAAGTTTGTATGAAAAAAAAATTAAATCGGCACCGATTTTTATAAAATTTGAAATTTACATTTTTAAAAGTATTTAATTGAACACGTGTTTCATCGTTTTCTAGAATTCTCCCTCTAAGGGTGCAAGTAAAAGGTTGAAAGTTTGTATGGAAAAATTCTTAAATCGCCACCGATTTTTATAAAATTTGATATTTAGACCTCTAAAAATATTTAATTGAACATGTGTTTCATGGTTTTCTAGAATTCACCCCCTAAGGGTGCAAATAAGGGGTTGAAAGTTTGTATGGAAAAATCTTTAAATCGCAACTGATTTTTATAAAATTTGAAATTTAGACGCTTAAAAATATTTAATCGAACACATGTTTCATGGGTTATTAGAATTTACCCCTAATAAGCAAGCGAAGCTGCGCGCGTCCGCTAGATACATATATATGTACCTAAATAAATAAAATGAATCAATATGGCTATTGAATAGTTTTATACTTCCTACCACAATCTACGGTGGTGTGCTCTCACCTCTATAAATCTACATTCCAGCTTCCACTGCGCGTGACCGCCCCCTGCCACCTCCGGTGCACTCGCTAATGCTAATATCGTAGCTGAGCTGCAGCAGCAGTGCACAGCTACTGGCTGTGGGTGCGGCGCGACCTAGTGGCTAAATAGACTGGTGGAAGGTAGAAGTCTAACATAGCTTATGATCTATTGATGTAGGTAAATGTTTGTAGAATAACAAAGGTATTCTGAAAGATCATAGTCATCTTACTACCGTAGTCCTATAAGTTAGAGTAGATATGTTTAGATCAGGTGTTCCCGTCATCGTATAATGCGTGATGCGGGAGAGGCGACCAACACTCGTTTTTTGGGAGTTTCCTTTTTTCTTTTTTCTTTCGCTTGACAGAATTAAATATTTAATATTTTGATTTCTTCGTTCTGGCGTTGAGACAACGTTCTGGCGCGGCGTTAGGTTTCGCCACTCGACGCGCAATGCCTCGGGAAATCGGCTGTTAGTGGAGAACAAGCATACGCAACGTTATGCGCATCTACTAAATCTGAATACATTTTTAAAACTTAAATATTTGAATTAAAAGCTGTAAATATTTCATCTAACAAGTTGTTACTCTGTGATTGCTTTCAAAAAGAACATCTAATGAATATGTATGTATGTTCGTACGTTATATAAACTGCTAGCAACCTCCAAGAGCACACCAACTCTGTTCACAGCCGCCACAGACTAATTTAGGAGTACGCCAAAACAATATTCCCTTAAATAAGAGCCGCGGGCCATTGTCTCATTCCTTAGCGAGGTGCGAGGTGCGAGGCCTATAAAGATATCAACCTGAACTGATTGTTGCCATCGGACAATACGGTGTCCACGCCGCAGCTACTAACCGTACTACCTAACTATAGCAGCCCGTCTAATATAGAAGAGTTATCATTATCGGCATTCAGATAGCTAACTACCAACTTAGTAACTCTGTTAATAGAGTGTAGGCGTACTGTAAACATATCAACATACAAACGTGGGGTGTTCCCTTAAACGACTTCTCAATTTGTTAAGTATTCTTAGTAGCTCTACATTTACGAGTCTCGCGGGCATTGTGCAGCGAGCCAGTGACGCCAGTGACGCCAGTGACGCGACTCTCCGCCGCAGCCACGAATAGATACAACACGTGACAGATGCAGAGACGCCGTGATTTACACAGGAATGTATCTGTCTTATTAAATACGTGTTCTTAATGAGATCTTACATAATTACATCGGCCGGGAGTCCGGAACCGGCGCGGCGCACACGCGGCGCACATGTGCGACATTTACACGCTAAAATATACTCAAAACGAGGGTGACAAAGAGCTAAGTCACTATTTATTAGGTTGGAGTCATTAGTAGGTGTGGGCGGCGCCCCGGTCGCGCTCTGCCGCGGATAACGGTTTGTTTGTTTGGCGAGAGGCGAGAGGCGCGCTCGGGTTTCAGTCGCGCCGCTAATGAAGTAGCACCTGCACACCAGCCCGCCGCCCTGCACCGCCCCGCCACGGCCGCATGCCTCCTATACCCTATTCACGAAGGCATGAGGTAGAAACTGTTTTCTTGAATATCAGTAAGTTTATTCTTGATTAAGAAATATATATATTTTTAAACATGAAAATTAATCGATCTCATATTTTTTCTTATCAAAGCTCCTTACAATATAAAAGTTATTTTTACCAAACTTATCAATATAAAATAGTTCAAAGAAGGATTTTTTTTAAATATCCCGGGGGAAAAGGGATAAAAAAGAAAGATTTCGGGCCTTTAAGATTCGAATTTGAGACTACCCTGACTACCTGAGACACCACGCAACTTCGACTTTAAACAATCAATCGACAAGTCAATTACCAGATTAATATCTTGCAAAATAAAGTCGCGGCGGGTTTTGTCAAGTCATTACATACTTCCCTCCCATGAAGCTGCAGGTGGATGGAGGAGACCTGGAGAGAGGCGTCCGGCGATGCCAAGTGTCACAAATAAGCGTGCAGGTATTACGGCTTTAAGCTACTTTGTAGTGTTTGGTATGTTAATATTAAGCTTCAACTAGCAATAGCTAATACTTACTTAACCTTGATTTCATTAAGTACCTAAAAAATGTTTAAAATGATGCGTCAAATCATTGGAGTTTCATAAATAACTATTTAATTACTTTATTTTTTCAAAAATGAAAAAAGCCAATTTCAAAATCATCACTGTAAACGCCGTTATATTTGTAGCAGTCTCTTGTAACCGCCCCTATTGGGATAAATAAATGGATACATTCTTATTGAAGTTCTCACAATATATTTATTTATAGTTATGAGGTCTACTTGAAGACACGTGCTCAGTTCCCGGTTCTCAGGCAGCAGACGGAGTAGTGTGCAGAGACATCCTGGCGGTGACACTCCGTTGTTCTACCTATTTGGTCAAATGTAAGTAGGTATATACCTACAAGCGACTCTCGTTAATTCGATCTTTAAAATGTAACGAATCAAGTGTTTGAAATATCAAATGGATTGAAATTTTTAAGAGAAAAGGAAAAAATATTTGAATTATTTATTCATAATTAATCAATTGAATTATAATAAAAAGCATTTATTTTTGCAGAAATGTATAATATACGTACAAACACTAATACAAGTTTGCACAATACAACTTGTCTCTACATCATTAGTTCTCTCTCTTTGCGAATTCTATAATCTTTCTCTCTCTTTCTCTCTTCAACTTTGAGTTGTCTAGAGTTGGACGCTATAGGTTCGAATTAACGCGTCGTTTTGTCACGAAGTAATGACATTTTTGTTCAAATTATCAAGTGCATGAAAATGGATTGATTTCTTTCGCTATATAAGGAGATTTTCTAGGGAACTCGTTATAGAGAGATTCCCATCACCGCTGGTGTACATCTACGAAAGTCAACTCTAGATACTTAGATATATATAATACTAGTGGGCCCGGACGCGGCTACGCCCGCGAGAATATAAGCCTAAATAATTAAAATAAGTTAAAAAATAATAATAAGTGGAGATTTATTATTAGAAAAAATATCTGAGTAACCGAAATGAACAAACAAAAGAAGTAAAAGTAACTAAAGGAAATTCTGAATATTAGAAAAAGTACCTAAAGTTTGCTGTGCGCGCGTACTAAACATGTTTCTATATTAAATAATTATTAATTTTTGCGAACAATATTAAATAAAATCCCAAATGATTAAAACTACGATATTTTAAGTGTATACCATCGGTATAGATAACCGAACTGAGATAAATTAATTATAAGCAGCAAATAATTACATAAAAAATAATAGTAATTCGAAAATATATAAAACATTTACAAAACCATCGAAGTCATCTGCCCGTTCGCGTCGGTCGTACTATACCACTCGTAGGCTAGGTCATTTGGAATCAGTGACATCTTAATTATTAAACTATAATTTCCATGTAGATGAAATGCTAAAAGCTATTATATTTATTTTTTATTTATAGCTATTATATTTATTTTCATAAGGATGAATATGAAACTATAGAAATCATCTAATTTTTGTTAATATATACAAATCTATATCAGCGCGCGCCATGTAGGTATAGGTCACTATGGGTGACGTTTTCTTATAACAACAAACTTTGCAAGCCGTTGCTTAGCAACGCGTTATTATTAACATGGCGGAATAAATTGCTTGTCAAATTAATTATTTTAATATATTGGTATATATCGAAAATATACAAATATGAGAAAAAAAAAGTATCCTATGTTCATCCCGGGACACTCAAGTATCTCTATATGAGTATTTTATCACAATTGAATTAGCGGTTTGGCCCTGATTGCGTAAAAGACAGACAGACAGACAGACAGACAGACAGTTACTTTCGAATTTATAGTATAGGTATGGATGGATTGTAATGTTTTCCTATTTTTATATAATTTTATATTGTATTTGTTACATAGATATAAGTATATTTGTATTCGAACATAAATTAGAATTCATTAGAAATGATTGTTTGCGAGGGTAGAGTCTAATGCGTCTAACGGATTGTTTACACTGATAGGACTTGTCTAATGACGTTGTTTTGACCAAAGTGTAGCATTCCAATGACTAACGTATTAATGATGTCTGTATAATGATAACGCTATTATAAGCTATTATAAATAGTTCTAGTTGAGCTCAAGTGTTCTCTTGTATGTGTTATTTTCAAAACCCCTTCTGACCTCCGCACATTACAATATCACTGCACTGTAGGTACTTATTTAAATTGACTGCGATAAATGTAATTTTAAAAAGAAAAACGTAACTACCGCTGTCGTCTGTTTAATAGTTTAACTTGGCTGTTGACTTGTTCGACTGTCAGTGACATTAGACTTGGCTCAGCTCTACCTAGAGATATTACGTTATGTTTTTAGAGAAACAAACGGTTTCGGAGTGTGTATTTGGCGGCATTTGAATGACCCAATGAGGAAGAAAATGGATGATATTTCATCTTTTATAACGGTGGAAAGTGCGGAACGGAGTGTCTTTAACACTAGGTTCCCTCTGCCTTAAACTTCCATATTATATAACATCATCAAATTAATGAAACGAGTAGGTAGGTACCTACCTATAATTTAAATTATTTTAAATTCAAACATATCCTGTGGGTATTTTGTTGTCACACTTAATAAATCGCCTCCACTCATATCCCACTAAAATAAAAACATTGTTAAAGCTAAAGAATGGCCGCCAGAAATAGGTGACGCGTTCAGCTTTATTTATCTGAGTGGAGAGCGAGGGCGGAGGGGAGGTGGCGGGAGGAAGAGGGTTTGCTCGAGAGGCTGGAGTGAGCCATTAGACATGCAAATCAACCGACGTTATTGGCACTTCCGCCTCCGAGTCGATACGTGCGCTGCAACTGAACTGCCTGATCAAACCATTTAACAAAATACTCGCATAGATACTCGTACAATATGTATGTATGTATACTCCTTATGAATGCTACAATGTTACTTTCATTATTTAACAAAATAATTTAACTGTATATCAAAACAAAGAGGGATCTAAGCACACCACTATTTTTTTATGGAAAGAAGCGTTCGGGTCACCAGATGGTGCGTTGCCGGCCGTCAAGGAGATAGACGCTCTTTGCGCGAAGGTACTCGTGACCTGGAAACACTGCCGCAAATAGGCCATTCTATAGGTACTTACCTATTTGATAAAATTATTTTACGAGTGTACCTACATACCTTCTTATTTACCATTGTGGCGCAGAACGCAGAACTGAGTGTCTAATCACTAGGTTCTTCGTTCGTTCTCTCTGTCTATCGTGCGAACTAGGTGACATACAGCTAGCTCACAGCTGCAGGCCAACAAGCAGGCGGTGTCGGTGTCGGCAGTCTCCACTAATAGAGACGGAGCCGCCGCCAACGCTCCATTAGCATAAATAAGCGTGACAAATTTACACGAGACCAGTCTGTTTGTTTTACGATTTATTTATTTGTGTCGGAAGCGCGGAAAGCGGAATGTGCCCCAAAACGCCGATAGCTGACGTACAGCGGCACCCTGGAGGCGCCCTGGAGGCACCTCGGAGCGCGCCGTGTTTACAAACAGCGGCGGGGAGGGGCGGGGAGGGCGGAGGGCGGCTAATGGCGCTATTTGCGGCCGACTTCTAATTCCCAGCTTTGTAATGGCTTCCATTGTTTATTTCCATCGCGCGCCGTGACGTGATTGATGCGCTTTACAAATAGCTTGTTTTAATCCGTAGCTTTATCGACGTCGAGACCATTTTGACCATTTAAATTTTAGTGAGGAGCTCCAAAAACTATTAGTTAATTGTGGTCTCGCTGCGTACTTAGTCTGTCGTGTCTGGTAGTGTCTGGTAGTGTCACGCGTGCACGCGACAGCTGCTGCTATGAAACGATCACTTCTTACTACAATTAAGACATCGTTTACGTTTATATTATTAGATATTGACTCCATCTGACCGGGGGCACTGTTGCTGGGATAAATAAAATGCAGTTTAATATTTTATAAGTAATATTTATTTTGAGCCCGCTCTTGAAGCTATTCACAATAATCTATAGATACATGACACTTGCGGGGGTGCGGGGGGTGCGCGCGGTGGAGGGGAGGCGAGTGCAAGCTACGAACGTTAGCTATTTGAGAAACAATGAATGTTGCGGGGAGCTCGCACTCGCCCCGGGGCACTCTTACACTCATTATTTCATTTGTACAATGTAAAACGAATTATTTTCTAAACATTCAAAGTTTTCTTCAATTCACAGCATTCTGCGTCTCTGACAGGAAGGTGGCGTAATAGCGCACTACCCATAGTTACGGCTGCGTTTCGGAAAGTCCAGCACTCCTTGAAGCACTTGTTCTCGCGATGCTTCGCGTGTGAGCGACAATATTATACAGGACTTGTATTGAAATATATAGTTGTAACATTTACAGAAATATGTACGTAACCGATTTTTATATCTTGAAACAGTTTCTTTTCGAAATTTTTGTTTTCTAATATACAAGAGCAAGTACCTACTTATTTCTTTAAATCAGTAACAATATCAATAATATTACTATAACTAATAATTGGGAGATTTTTTATACAAATCTGACAGAAAAAATAATAAAACTCTTAAAAGGGAATTTTAGGCGCATGTCTCGTGCCTCACGACCTCACGAGCCTCACACGCGGGGCATCAGGCAGCTCTGTGACAATACAATGTAACGTGTCTATCTATATGTACAACTATGTCTTACGCTAGCACTAACATACGGTACGTATTTACAGCCGGCGCGGCCCGCCCGCCACCACCAGCTTGGTGCTGGTCAGCACCAGGCGGCGGCGCGGGCGGCCGCGGGAACCTAACACTATGCTCTACTCACTAAGGGTACCTGTCGCTACCGGTTACCGTCGGTAGAGTGCACGCCGACTCAAACAGAATTATCACAGACGATTTCTACGCAAATTAAATATAACGGGAGTCTTCTCTGACACAATATTATATACACAGCTGCGGGATTCATATTGAAAATAAGATATAGTTGGACATACCTACCTAGGGGGTAGGCGGGTCGAGGCGGGTCGAGGCGGGTCGAGGCAGCGCGAGGAGGCTCCCATGACGGGCGCTTCTCGGAACTCTACATAATTGCAACTAAAGTTTTTCTGTTCTTACGAAAATAATTATAATAATGACAAGCCGAGTCCGTCCGCTTCCTTTATTTATTACAATGACTTCATGTCCCCACAAACAATGACAGTTATTACAATAACGGTGATGAGGCCGTAAGTCTGCGAGTAGGGGGAGGTATATTGCATTGCCTGTTGCGTACAGTTATAAACAAATAAAGTAGGTAGGACGTTGTTGCCCCGAGTCGCGTACAAAGTATTCTACAAAGTTACTTCTAAATGTCTTTTAAATCATAACATAAACTTTATGTTAACAGATAGCAGTGAACCAATTGTAATTGACAAATCCACGATTAAAATATTATAAGAAAAGATACATTCGTTGCAAATTTGTAATAAATAAAAACAAATATATTTCTTCTTCTTAATATTCTTTCAAACGAAACATATGTTTTTTTGTACTTTAACTTAACATAGTTACTTTAACTTTAGTAGATAGGTTTTAATCGTAATTTGAATGTTCGATTCACAGATTACAAGAACATGCTTCTTTCTTATTTTACTTCTAACATCATTTATTTTATTTTGTGTAATGTTAAGTAGGTAGGCAGGTAGGCAGGTAGGTGGGTAGAGGTACCTAACTAATAATAATATTGCATGTAATACTGAACGTAGCAACTCTATTTTGCAGTGAATGTAGTTTTTAACCAAGTTCCACCAATAAGTACCTAATATCAATTTAAATGTACACTAACAAAGATACAATGTACTACTTAATTAAGTCAGTATGAGGAGCACAGGTACCCGCCAAGTCTACATCTGGGTCCGAGTGTTTCTCAGAACCAGTACAGGTCCTTCGACGTGTCCTGCACCTGCGCCTCCAGACCTGCAGACAAATACAACAATAACCATTACAATCATAATACAATTAATATCAATGAACAGAAAAAGAACTGAAGAAGTCCGTATAAGAATATGACTGTATGACTTATAAACACTTTGTTTTTATACAAAATTTGTAGTAGGAGGAGGTTAGGTAGAAAAAGTAAGGTAGGTACGGTATTTAACGCCTTGCGTGTAATACCTACCACTCGAATTCTAAATATCATAGATAGTGTAGTGACAGTTACATCAAAGGTCGGGAACATGGAGAATAAAGTAATATTTGCTAAAATGCGCGACGCGAGGAACTTCGTCGATGTACCTACATTAATTTGAAAAAATGAAAAGACAAGGAAAATACTAAAACTAAAAAAAATCATACAAAATGGTCATAATAATAAATTAGAAAATAATTACAATGGAAAAAATCAATAATAAATTAATAGGGGAGACTGGGGCTCGCCCATGACCCCGGGGTAGAGATTGAACCCGCAACATCTGCCGCCACGCTCTGTGCCGCTGCGCCACGACTAGCCTCGCTTAGTCCGTATACCTACAGCATGGACGTTATCAACGCGGTACGTTCAATAACTATTTTCCTAAGTAACAAAACACAGTTTCTTTTTTACCAAAATTATAATAGTTTTAAGTTAGGTGGGCGTTAATTGTCCAGGAACCCTAGGATACCTCATGTTTGTTTGTATTTAATAGATAAATAATAGGTATGTAGGTACGTACCTCACACACACGTAGATAAATAACGAACAGACATGCTCTTTATATTTTATGTCGTATAGAAAACGGTCATGATTGTTGCCTCTGCCTCAGTTCATTTTGATTAATTTTAAGTAGGTATATCTGTTTGTCACGTGTTTGTAATATTTTTATATAACACTATTCTCGTTTGTTGCGATTGTTATACTTGACCGCGCTCGTGTCGCACCTGCCGTCGGGAGAGTCCGCACTCCGCGGAGCCGTACCTACCTACCTACCTACCTACTGGGTTAGGTAGGTACTTAGGTGTTACATTTTAATTTAAATAGGTAGGGTAGGTGTATATATATTGACGTATGAAAACTATAAACCATTTTACTTGAACATGAACTTTAGACACGTTTCACTAATTTAATGCTATTTAAATAGGCAGTTGGTAGTTGAAGTCCCCTTATTTGCGGAGAGGAACACACTACGATAGAGGCACTCCTGAGGCGGCTGGCGGTGCCGGGGTGCGTGATGCGCCACCCTTGGGGGCAGTGGAGCGGTCATTGGTCATCGCGACGCCATTGGCTCGCTAGCCGCGGCCCCGCCCTCCGCGAGCGCTGCACCTCCCATCGCCCGCTGCGAGCCTGGTGGCGGCGCGCGCCGGACACGCGGTGTTTTTGGGAACCTTCCAATATGGATAGGGGATGTTGTCGGTATTAACGAATAATCCAATCAAATCAAATGACCAAACGTCTTCAAGTAATTTTGAGTTTATTTTGTTATAAATTATTTTCCTTTTTTTGTAATCTTTAGATTGTTACAAAAAAAATAAGAATTACGTTATAATTCTATAACTTAGGTATTATAGTTACAATTTTCTTCTTTATTGATGCTTGTCCTTAATTTACTTTTAACTTTTTTAAATATGCAGGGCCTTAATCCCGGAGCGAGAAATTAAAATATTAGGAAATAATAATTCATTGCCTCGAATGGCGATCGAACCCCTGGCGCCACTGCGCCCTGGCGCCCCTGCGCCCTGGCGCCCCTGCGCCCTGACGCCCCTGCGCCACGACGGCCTTAAATAGTGATAACTTTCCTTATTTCTGTTCTGTTGTCTTTTTAGTAGGTACTTTTCCTGGTCTTTGTATAGTTTTTTTCTTTTCTATAACACAAGGATTAGGGGCTGGCATGCTTCTTCCATCAATTGAAAGTGTTGAGATACTTATTACGACAGTAGGTTCTGTGTTGTATCTCCCGGAACATACTAGGTGCGTATCGTAGAGAACTGTATTACATTATTAGATATTTGAGTTTGTTCATCCATACCTATACTATAAATTCGAAAGTAACTGTCTGTCTGTCTGTCTGTCTGTCTGTCTTTTACGCAATCAGGGCCAAACCGCTAATTCAATTGTGATAAAATACTCATAAGTATAGAGATACTTGAAGGTTTCGGGATGAACATAGGATACTTTTTTTTCTCATATTTGTAATATTTTCAATATACCTATACCAATACCTATATTAGAATACTTATTAATTTGACATGCAATTTATTCCGCCATGTTAATAACAACCGTAGCTAAGCGACCGTTGCTAAGCAACGATATGCAAAGTTTGTTGTTAGAAAAGTCACCCAAAATGAGCTTGCTTAACGCATCTCTCTGTTGAAAACTGAAAATAATTTCATAAATAGGTATATTTAATAAATATTCGTATAGTTTAAGCGGGCGTAGCCGTTTGAAACCTTTAATGTAGGTAGCAGGTACCAATAGAATTAACTCTTCTATCCTTTTATTGATCTTATAAAGAGATTTCTTATTTTACTAAATGCAAAAACAACACGATAAATAATTCTTGTATTGGTACGCTACTAGGAATTGTTCAATAACGCAGGCGTATATTGGCATCGAGCGAGGGTCCTCCAGGGCGGGGTCGCGTGTGTGCGACGGGCGCGACACCCCCCGCCCGCCCGCCCTATACAAATATAGCGCCATCTTTGTTAAGTATGCGCATATACAGCTACATGTCACCCCTCGGGAAGGCACTCACAATAAGGGACAAGCTACCAGACAAGGATATACCTATACCTATATATACATAGGTAGGTGCCGCTCAAACAATAGGTATGTATACTGGTATAAGTAGGTACTTACTGACTATCTTAAAAGTAGTGTAAATGATACTCAGGGAAAAGTGCAAGTGTGCTTCGTAGTAGCCAGTCAAATTCATGTTGATTGCAACAAATAACAAGTTTAGCTCGTGGTAACGTTATGTATGAAGTACACAAGGACAGCACGGAGAAGAGAAGAGATGAGATTACGCATAGGGAAATAAGACACGTCCGCTTAAAGTATGCTTCTCATCCTCGAACACATCAACACTTATTCAGACCAGACTCCAAAGCAAAGGCAGGTCATATTAAATTTACGAGAAGAAATGAATCACCGTACAAAAATGAAGAAAATAATGTAATTATAAAATATATAAAAGGAAATCCAAAAATGATACAACAGCAGCCAGAAACCTAAACAGAAGACAAGTTACAACACGTAGGTACCTATATAACGTATATAACGTATATAACGTATACCTATAGCTCCTAGTTACAGTGTACTATGTTACGTTTGCTAATAAACCACCCGCACCTAGGTATTCGCTTTGTGCTATCAGAGACTATTATATGATTATTGTTACTTTTATTGCATTGCTATGTGCGCCTATCTATGCTGAGAGTCATTTAAATGTAAATCTTTTGAGAAAATAAATGTCTCTACCCGTATATATATAAATATATTTTATTTCCTAGTAAGTTGAATTACGAAGATTATCTGAATTAATTATCTACCAACATTCTCCCCTATTCGTTGAAGACGGAACATAAATTGCAACGACGCATAGGCGAGCCCGACTCGAGTCGGTGGATATCAATCAAGCGCGGGGGTGCAGTGATAGAGAGAGGGGAGGGGGGCACGCGGACGCGCGGGGAGCACGTGAAGGGAGGGGAGCGGAGGATCCTAAGAATTTAATTTGGCAGACCCCCACCGCGCAAATTAATTTTAATCATCGTCATTAGAGAAGGAGCCGCCACCGCTCGCCTCTCGGCTCTTTCAACTCGCCGCTGCACTTTTTGCGGCCCCCGCCCCCGCCCCCGTCCGCGTCTACGCGCCGCTAGCGCGCGTTGTGACCGATGTCCGCAGATAGCATTAACCACAAAGAGGCCGCCGAGCAAATTATACTAATCAGCGATCGTCAATCGTCAGCGACCGGCACCGGCACCGGCACCGACAACACTGTTGGTGTCGTTGCTCTCTCACTCGCTGCACACAGCTGAGGAAGCGCAATATTTACATCTGATCTGGAATTAAGATGAAATACATAACAGACGCGGTGCCCTGTTTTGTCACCGGATTCCGGAATAAAGAGCTTAAATCATCACTATTAAAATATCTGCGCTCGGCGTTCGTGGAATGTCTTTGAAAATCAAAAATACATAAAAGGCCGTGGCGGGAGAGGTGGCAGAGGGTAGTAAGCACGCGGGAGTTTGGGTGTGGGGGAGGTGGCCCGGGGGGGGCGGTGAGCGACGCGTTATTTATTGTGTTCTGTGATAGCGTACAACAACAGTGTCGCCGGCGGCGGGAGAATGTGATCACTCCCTGCAATAAGATGAATGAAGGCGGTCGTAAAGTGACGACGACGACACTGCTGCCGATGCTATTATTACTAGATATCAGGATTTATTTGAGGCTCTCGCAACTGTGATTAACATATTTTTTATAAAAGGTCTACATTTATTTTAGTTGGTCTTGTACTTTACGCAGCTTGTGCTTCCTGAACTACGCTACGAGTACTTACGAGTGGGAACATTACGTACTAATAAAGTCTTCTACAGAGTGTTTAATAATTTTAATCAAAAATTACGTATCACAGAGAGTAAAATAAAAAACTTGTGATATCCTCCTACAGCAAAAACAACCCAATGAATTAGAGTTTAAAATATGTTTAAATGATGAAGTAAGAGAGTGTCTGACGGAGAGACTGACCGTGCGGCGCGGGGTAGGAGTAGGGCGCGCAGGCGGCGGGGTCGTGCGCGTGCGCGTACTGCGCGTGCGCGTGCGCGTGCAGGCCGCCGCGGCCCAGCAGCAGGCCGCCGTAGCTGGCCGCCATGTTGTGGTGCGCCGCCGCCGCGTGGTACTCGGCCGCGTGCCGGTGCGCGTGCGCGTGCCCGTACCTGCGACACATGCAATTACATCATATAAACTCGAATACATAGACTATAACGATAGGTAAATACTCTTTATAAAGTGACATTATGGAACCTGCAATACATTGTCATATTTTCACCGAAGATTAAAAGACTAAGAGTGGGAACCCAGGAAAGTAAATCTTTCGTAAGCAGTCAAATTTGGAGAGTTGATTTGCGTTCTAAATATTGACGTTCCGTGTAGGTAGTATTAGCAATATCATAAACCGCCATGGAGTTAAGAAGTTTATAAAGATGGAAAAAAGTAACGGAGAGAACCCAGAACAGCACGTCTCAAACCAGACTGAAAAATCAAAATATTATAAATAACACGAAATTGTAATTTCTAAGCGAGTCGAGCAATCCGATCTAACATTTTCGTGATAAAGTCTAAAGACATAACTTTAGCAACCCGCGCTGTACCTAATAGGTACTTATTTACGCATACAATTAGGTGTACAGTTCTTTGCAAATATGTATTTGTCATAAATAAAGTCGGCACATAGTAACCTTCCTTATATGGAAGACGCTACGGAGAAGCTCACTCTACTCACCCGGCGTAGTGCTGGTGCCAGGGGTCGTAGTCGTAGAGGTCGAGGCCGGCGCAGGCGGGCGCGGCCGCCGCGTTGAAGAACGACGCCGGCAGGTTGCGCGACGACATCGGCACGCCCTCTGCGCACAAGACGACAATGTAACAACACAGTCCTACCTGCCTACCTAGCTACAACTACATAGGTGCAGGTAGATACGCAGGCTCCCATTAACAAAATACTTGAATAATTAATAGTAGCAGAGGCATCCCGGAAGCGCTGCCATTCCTCTCCGCCTGGACGGAGACGGTGGACGGCCGCCAGCGCCACGAGACGAGCCGTTAAATCACTTACGTCTATTTGTATGTTATTATACAGTTGTCTATAGATTGCAGAAGGAATTAGCTGCATTTGCTGCATGCCACATGTCAGTACCTACCCACTGTTATCTAGCTATATAGGTATGTATAAACTGTGTAATTGTTCAATTCTGTACATTCAATATAAATAAAAAACGTATTAAAAATAGTGTAGGAGACTACACTCGTACATACGAAGACACGAAGACAATAGTTTGCGGGTGTTTTTTGCTTTTCACTACAAAACTACTTTACGGATTTTGATATTTGTTATGTTATATATTAGACAGTAATCCTCGATACCAGTACCACATGTACCAGTAACACTACGCGGTATTGCACTGCAACCAGCGACCGACACCTTCAACAAAGTTGTTCAGCGCTACGACCGCCTTGCGTGATGTGGCACTCACTCCAGGACCTCAAAGGAAACTAAGAACGGTTGGTTCATGCTGCCTCTTTTTCAAATATACCGACGGCTAACTGAGTATGTACCTAATTAATTAAAAAGAGTGATTTTAATAATTTTACACGGCATTTAAAACAAAATATACACACACATTACTATAATAGTAACTCCACGCTAACCATGTTACGAGAGGCGACTTCATAAATCCGCTTTAAACTATTTCTATACACGTAGCTAGACAGATGCGAGTGATGTTACTCAAACGATGCAACGAAACTTCAACGCTTTTCACGCATTCAAGCTCATTCTTAGGATAAACTAAAACATGAAACAGTTAAATGGACGGTAGCAGAGAGGGCTGGGGGCCCCACCAAGGCTCTTAGGTAAATTGAGACAAAAAGCACGCGAATGCGAACGTCCAAACACGGCCAAGTAAAGAATGGCGACGCGCCGCGGCCACTATTAGGTACACAACGAGTTGACACTATAAAGAGGAGATAAGAGATCAAAGCGGCCTCGCAGCCTCCAATAACTCCGCGCACAATAAAACGACGTCTTTTCTCGGAATGCGGCCCGTGGGAGCCCCCGGCCCGCGGCCCCGGCCCGCCAACATGCGTCAGAGGAGGAACACGTATTATCCTCTATACATTAGTTCCTAATAGCGTATCGTCGTCCGTTATTTAGCACGTAGGTAGGAGTAGGTAGGCTCGTATAACTGGTCAGTCGAGTGATCTGCAGATACAGATCGTATCTCGTTACAATCCTGACTTCGAATAAAAAATATGATTATTAATAACATTCTCAAGGCACCTAATTATATTGCAATATACCTACCTAATATATAACACTAACACATAGGTGCATGTAGGTACTGTAGGTACCTAAGGTACCCGCGTCGACCTCTTTTACATTCAATTTGTGACAGGCATAAATAAACCTTACTTGTCACTTTTGGATTTTGGTACTAAATTGAGTAAATTACTAAGAAAAGATTTCTTCTTTACTTTGGAAGTATAGACCACGGAGGCAGGCCGGTGCATGTATGCACGGCTGTGTGTGCATGTGTGCGTCGCGCCCGTAATGTGTTTATAAATGGTGGTATTCACATTTTAAATGGTAATGTAATTACACGTAAGCGACAATTGCTCCTCAGTATTTTTTATAACCATCTTTAAGTATTGGTAGTTCTTGTATTTAATCAGATGTTCTTATAACTTGTTTATTATATTTTATTTCAATTTATTCAGCTTTTCTTTATGTAACAGTATTTAATTAATGGAGTGGCGAGCATTGGGGGAGGCCTATGTCCAGCAGTGGACCTTAAAAGGCTGATGGATGGATTTAATTAATTGTTAAGTCATAATTAGAAAAAAATCTTTAACTATAACATAATAAAATATTTGGCAACATAGACGGTTAAGCAAGCTAAACTAGAGAAGACTAAGAATGATCCGCGCGGGACGCACACTGACTACTTTTTATAAATTTGTAATAATTTCTTCGTAATTGACTGTAAGTTTTAATACATTTTTATAGTTATTTATATCCAACATTCAAAATGCAGCGTATCGAGCGCGCGGACGACGCACAGACGCACGCGGCCGTCGGCCGTCGCTGAGACACTCGGCGCTGCCGCTGCCTCTCCTGTAAGTTACCTGCGAGACATCGGGTCCTAGGTACCTACCACTAGGTGGGTGAAGTCTCATGCCATTATATAGTCTTTCGATTGTAGATATTGGACGTGCCCCACGATTTTATTTTAGTTGACTGTATCCATGAAATTATTTTTTGCTTTTAGTACATTTATCTACAATATAAAACTGTTTAACTTAATTTTTTTTTTTAACTTTCTTATTGATTTTAGAAACCACATCATAATTTTTTTGTTTAAAACATAACCGAAACGATCGTACGGGTCACCTGATAATAAGTGCTGGACCCCGAGTAGACCCCGTGTACCACCAGCCGAGCTAAGGGTGGGAGATGGACGCGCTTTTTGAAGGTACCATGAGGTAATATAGGTAGCTAGTAGCATACGTCCAAGGATACAATCACGCATGAGACCAAATAATGACAAAAATAAACAAGAAGAATGTTCAAGTTGTAAATATTTATAAACGTTATTAGCATTAGAAACAAAATACCACAAGATAACTCTAATGCATTCGCAGTGAATTGTACCACGAGCTTGTCGGTGGGGCGGTGGGGCGGTGGGGCCGTGGGGGCGGCGGTGGGAGCGGCGAGCACAAAGCGTCGCTCGCTGGTTCGCGTTTTTACTTTGCGGCTCGTTTCGGCGGACGTTTAGTAATGACCCCGTTTTTCCGAACTAGTCGCGGCCGCGGAACTATGTCCCAGAACTCGGCCTCGCTTTCAATTCACAATTCGACCCAGTTTTTGGTTCCCCTTAGGCCCTCCGAGCCCCTCCCAGCCCCCCGAGTCGACCGGTTTGCGTTGCGTCATCGGCGATCTTTATTTTGTGTTCGAATGCCATTCATATCCGATATGTCTATCTATTTAAACGTAGCTCATTTTGGTTTACTATTATTTATATTGCGCTATTTTTTTGAATCTCTTAGTAAATTCAAGGAAGCCATAAATTTTAAACTGTCTCGTAAGTAGGTAATAAGGTGGTTTCATTTTGTATTGTATATTATCTTTGGTCTGTAATATTGTTAGGTACGTTAGGGTTAGGTGTTTTTTCTTTTTTTTTCTTTTTGCCAAAGTATGTGTATTAAAAAGTTCTTATGTGGACATCATCCTATATCTTATAAAACAAAGTCGCTTTTCGTGTCTGTCTGAACTTTCTAACTCTTCTTCTTCTAAACCACCCAACGGATTTTGATGCGGTTTTCACCATTAGGTCGAGTATTTTTCATAGAAGGTTTATATATAGTTTATTATTTGTACATTCTTATGTAAATTAACATAAATACGATAATGACAAGATGTATAAAGTCCTACCCGTTGAGACACTTTCGCGCATGCGCTGCTTTAATGGTAAGTACTACATGAAAATAATGTACTGGAGTATTGTTCCTCTTAATAAGATCTACAAAAAAGTCCGCGACGGCATATTCGTATCTTTTAAGCATAACGTGTAGTGATCATATTTCTGTCTACAAATAGTAATTTCAATATATTTTTTATTGTGAGGGATATTTTTCCATAATGGTGTTAATCCTTATCATATAAAATACTTTATTAAATTTCTACGTTAAACGAAGATAAAATTTGCTTTTTACACTATTTCGAAATTGCGAATACTTTTAGAGAAAAACGCATTTAATTGTTGACACATCACGCCGTTCACACATCAGCTGTATCGAGTCAAGTTTCACTTATCCCTTACTCTCGGCATATAAATAAGTATATTAGTTACGTTGGCCATTTAATGTAGATCAAAACTGTCTTTTACTGTTTTTTATTTTAATAAGAACTTTAGAAGTTGTTACAATATCAAAAAAATCCTTACTGCGAAACGGCTCGCCACTCGACATGCGCCCCGCGACGTTTTGCTTATACAAGCGCGTCCGCCTGCCTTACACGCATCGGTGGTTCAGTGGTTGAATGCTCGCCTGCCACGCGGGCGGCCCGGGTTCGATTCCCGGCCGATGCATTCTATTTAATTTTCCTCACAGGCAGCCACGTAGTGCTTGCTTTTCATCAGGGACAGAATACCCTCTTCAGCATTAACCACAAGCTCGAAAAAAAAACCCGCCTGCCTCTATAGCAACGAAGATTTAGATTTACATACGTTTGCACGTATTGGATAATTGGAGTTGAATGTATTATTTCAGCGCGATATATTTGGTTTCATATTTTTTGTAGTAGTTATTAGTAGGTAGGCTTTTGTTTATATTTTTTTCCGTTTAAAAATAGTCATTTAACTATCTAAACATAGCCATTTAAATATATTTTAATAAGTACTTGAAAAGATTAGTAGCACAGATTTAAAATTACGGTACCTACTAAAAAATCCTTGCTGTGTAAAACAATTGGAAAATCCTTATTGAAACTACGAAAATACGGGTTGCATTAGGGTTTAATTAATTTTCACATTATCTTAAGTGCTTTGCAAACATACATTATATGAATAATCCAGTAGTTAAAGCGGGCGAAGCCGCAAGAGGGTCGCTAGTTTAGTATATAATTGTGAATGTTAGTATTATTTTAATGTAAAAATGTATGTCCTGTTAGTGACCTAAATAAATAAAATAAAAAATATATATATATTCATTGTCAAAATCGAACTATTCTTCATTCAATTAAGTCTTTCCAGTTGTTAAGTAGAAGTACATAAAGCCACCACAGCTCACAGTGAGTAACAGCTCACTCACCTTTAGGCTTGTCGAGGGACAGCGCCCTGGCGAAGTGGTCGTCCACGACGGCGGCCACGTCGCCCGCGTAGTGCGTGAACACCACGCAGTTGGCGCTGACGTACTGCGCGCGCGCACGCGGCGCTCCGCACTCGCCCTCCGACTCCGAGGAGGCGCCGCCTGGGGACGACAAATGTTTGTAAGCGTATTGCTTGATTGGCTAAAAGGCATGACATAAGAGGAAACTGAAAATTTTCTCATATAATACGATTTACACTCACATTCATACATGAACGCACGCACGCTCACACATACACACAAACGCACGCACACACACATAAACACATGTACACACATGAAATTATATCTTTTATCTTATCTATCTATCTAATATTGGATTTATTTTTTGTTTCTTGGAATAATTTTGTACTATTTCTGGAGAGGAGCCTTAATGATTACAACACACTTTTTAACTAAATTAGTCATTATCGAACTTTAACTACGAGTACCTATATGTAGCACTCTATTAATTTCCAATAAAATTTGATTTATTTTTATTTCAAATAAAAACCGGACAAGCGCGAGTCGGGCTCGCCCACCTAGGGTTCCGTACGAAAAGTGGAGGTCTCGTGCATTTTCTGAAATTTAGGCTTAGCTTAGCCAGAACTGTTTCATCTGGTACCAACTTGAAATTAGCAGCTTTAATACCAAATCTTGCCTCCTGCGTTTTAAGACAGACTATTTTTTAGGATTTAGCCACAAATGTATAGTTTTCAGATGTTTTCCTGAATTAGTAATAAATAATAATAATAATAATATAGCCTTTTATTCGGATCATATTTTAACATTTTTGACATAACCAAACTTATAGAAATTACATAATATAATATGGTTATATAATTTTCCTGATTTATATCTAAATCTTACTAATATAATATTTCTTGTTTCTTTATTTTCTGCAGATCCGTTTGCCAGTCAGCAAAGGCCTCTTCCAACCTTTTTCATTTTGCTCGTTCCTGAGCCGCTTCGTGTCACGTAATTCCTGCTATTTATGATACTGATATCATCATCCCATCTTTTTTGAGGTCTGCCTCTCGCTCGCTTGCCCTCTCTGGGGTACCAAACAGTCACTCTTTTACTCCACTTGGCTTGACCTCGCAGCATGTGTCCTGCCCATCTCCATTGAAGCCTTCTAATTTTTACTGTTTCCTTTGTCTTGTTTCTCATCACTTTGATATTCAATCTATCAGATTTCTTCGATGATGATGATTCCATTTCCCTTTATCATTTTTTAATTTTACTATCCAATGTTTAGAATACTGTAATTCCCTATAGGCTTTTTTAATTCCCCCAGTTTTCCCAATACATTTTTCAATAGTTTTGATTCTGTGCTGTCTCCGGTCCTTTCTTATGCTATTCTTTATTCCTTTGCTAATTCTTGATATCTTATTTATTCTACCTGGTGTATCTCTTTCGTTAATCAAAGGGTATCCTCTAATAGATTAACAGTATTCGTTGTTAATTTTTTCTTTGATTTTTTGCTAGTGTTTGTGGCAAACTTAATTTGTGATTTTATAGTGTTTTCTTTCCAGTTATATTTTTCCAGTATACCTAGTTCCTTCATTGCGTCCTCGAATTTTGTGAAAGCGTCTTTCAGAGCAGTTGTATATCGTAGCTTGTTCTATACCTATCGTAGTGTTTAGAGTTTTCATACCCTGTATATTATCTTGGTCTGATATTTTTGGTTGATTTGCCATTAATTCTGTTCGTATTAGTATCAGTGTTGAAATTTAGATTATTAATTATATCGACGTTTGTAAAATATCTTGTTTTGTTGGTCATTGTAAAATCTATTTCATTTTTCTTCTTTCCATTTGGCATGATAAAAAGGAAAAATATAGTATAAAATAAAAAGGACCCAGGTCCTTTTTATTTTTCCTGTACACTGTGTTTAGTATAGTTAAGTTATTCCCCATTGCAAAATCGATGATTCTTTCTCCGTTCTTACTTCTGATTTTGTTATGATACGTAAAGTTTCCTATTGAGGACTCTTCTCCTGGGTATCTTTCACCGATTTGACCGTTGAAGTCTCCAAGTATTATTAAGTTATTGTGGCAGTGTTCTATGATGGCGTTATTCAAATCGAGGTAGAACTTGTTTATAGTTACCCCTTTAGCTTGCTCCGTAGGTGAGTATACCTGGACAATAGACCAGGGAGCTTTGTACCCCGGTAGTTTTAGATTTATTGTTGCTATACGCTCCGTGATTCCTACAAATCCTTCTATATATTCCGTTATTTGTTTTTTAATAATAAATCCTACTCCGTATTAGCCTGGAGTCTCTCCTATATATAGTAAAGTACCTATTTGTAAAAACAATTCTAACAAGTAAAGCTTATTACACTGTTCAAGAATATTTAGAGGATTAACATGTATGGAATTAATGTCTATTGAATGTAATGCGGGATAGTTGCCAGCTAATGTAATAAATTGTGATTGTACCATTGACTTTGAAAACAGCAATTGTTGAGTTTCTTGCCGCCTCTTCTCAGCAGAACTGCCTTCCGAACCGGTGGTAGCTTTTTGCTTATATGTTCATTCGACGATTCAAAACTGCTTATAACAGTTTATTTGAATAAATAATATTTTGAATTTAAATTTTGTGGAACGGAACGTAAGCTGAAAGGTAGAAAATAGTAGAATTTTTTCCTTTGGATGGCAGCACTGATCGTAATGTCAATTGTGATTGATTGATTTCTCGATATATGGCGTTTCGAGCGTGCCAGTTGAGCACATCTCATTTCGCCAATGATGTCAATTGTGTTGTGTACGTTAAACGTTGACAGTTGACAGTTGCTGACCTCTAAATCGTTGATCTATACTAATATAATTAAGCGCAAGAGTTTGTTTGTTTGTTTGTTTGTTTGAACGCTAAGATCTCTGGATCTACTGGTCCGATTTACATTGTTTTTGTTTTGTATAAAAGCTGCATTCTTCAGAAGTGCTATAGGCTATATAACATTACATTACACATATAAACTAATATATTTTAAAGTACTTTCTAATTTGACATGCAATTTATTCTGCCATGTTAATAACAACCGTCGCGTCGCTACGCAACCGTTACCGCGACATATTGATATTCATCCTTATGAAAATAAATATAATAGTCAGTTTTAGCAGTTTATCTAGATTGAAATTATAGTTTGCTGTATAACATTCTAATTCACCGATTTTTATAAAATTTGAAATTTAGACTCTTAAAAATATTTCGTTGAACACATGTTTCATAGGTTATTAGAATTCACCCTTAAATACGCAAGCGAAGCTGCGCGCGTCCGCTAGTACTTTATATGTCTTGTAGTTAAACAACTCCAATAATTTATGGAGAACTGATTATTTGTATACACTTCACAATATTTATTCTAATGTTTTCAAACGTTGTAAGTATTCAATAACAACTCGACCTATTTCTTTTCACTTGCTTTTATCGGAGATGGTAGAAATAGTGTTCACAGTTTGACAGCCGGAAACGGAAACCTGAACTAGTACTACCTGTAGATGCTAGCTACCAATGTTATAATTCTAAGTGTGCCATTAGGTTTTAGGTGTGTAATTTACCGCAACATACATTATATGATCAAGACATTTTGGTTGTCTTCTAAATGGTAATAGGCTAAACGTGGGGTGGAGCATCACAGCACTATAACACTGGCCGAGCGCCTTCTTCTGTACAGTTTGGTCGGACTACAGTTATGTGATAACAAAATAAATAAATAATTATAAATAAATACAACTTAAATGGTTTTGAATCAATAAAATAGGTGTAAATCTGATACCGTCCGCGGAGGCGCGTCCGTGCGCGGAGAGGTCCTCCTCCTTGGTGCGCAGACGCGGCGAGTGGTGCGCGGGCCCGAGGTGGTGCGCGTGGTGCGCGTGGTGGTGCGCGAGGTGTGCGTGGTGCGCGTGCTGCGGCAACGAGTGCGCGTGCGGCGGCGAGCCCGGCGACTGCGCGCCCGACGAGGCCGAGCCAGAGCTGAGCGCCGCAGCGCTGCTCGCGGCGCCCGCGCCGCTTCCGCCGCCGTACTCGCCCGCATTGCCCGCGCTCTGCACGTTCAGCTGTAGGCACGCCATAATCAACATCAGAATATGTCCTCATGGAACATTTTGCATGCAATGGTAAACCGTTATTCTGTCGATTCTACTGTATTTCTCGGCATCACCATAGGCTCCAAATGACAGCGGAGACCACAGTGGACCCCATATTAATGGATCGGCGAATAGACTTAGCTCTGCTTTCTCCGTCAAAAAAATTAGAACATTAATTGGCGTGAAAACGGCTCGTCTTATCTACTTCTGCTACTTCCACAGTATTATGTTTTATGGGATTTGACTTCGGGGTAATGCAGCCGGTATTCCAAAATTAGTTTAGATTCGATTTTATTGGAATATTGGATTCGATTTGGGTATTTTTTATAATATGCAATTATTACAGTTATTTTACAAGGAAGATTATAAATCCTTATCCACGTAAATAATTTAACATTTAAGGTTGTTTCTGAACGAATAAATTTAATTATTCATTGACATCAACACACTTGACTGTCAGTCAACTCTGTTTATATGAAGAATCATGTGGTTCAAGCGGGCGAAGCCGCGGGTGGGCCGCTAGTCGAATCTATAAAGAAAAGCTAATTTTTTTAGGAATCAGAAGTGTTTAATATAAAAAAGAGATAATCCAGGATGGATTACAAACAGTTTATTACAGAATTGACTTGTACAAACATTATTTCTGAGTGAATAAATCTGAATACACAATCAAATATAATTAAACAATGACTAAGACTTAAGACAATTGTTATTTTACATGACACAAAGTTAGACAATATAATTATCGCGGTTGACAGTCCGGATATTCGCGAATCCGTATAACCGAGGTCCGGATCAAGTGTCTATTATATATATTCTCAAAGCTTGGTTCACTAATTGACACGACGCGCGACGCGGCGGCCGCGGTGTACGGTATATTCGCCCTAAGATTCATCACACTCAATTATTTTAATAATTGGTTCTTACTATGTCTCTAAATGTTACCTACCTATACCTACAATATAATAAATTATTTTTTAACAAATACCGACGACAAAACGAACTAAAAAGTGAAAAATAATTATACAAAGATTTTATAAGTCGGTGCCAAGTAAAACAAACAGGCTTAGTATTTAGATATTGTAGTGAGTTTGTTGTAGCAGTAGTTTGACTTGTCTTTACTTAATTAGGTATTATTTTTGTGCATACTAACATTTATATATATTGACAAGCACATACATAAAAAATATTCGGGCGAATTGGGAACCTCTCACTTTTTTGAAGTCGGTTGAAAATGAGAACATCCTCTTTTTTGAGGTTGGTTGAAATGAAATGCAACGATGAGAAATTTCACTTCTAACATTAATTTTAACAATGTTTTTCCTTGTAATTATTATAGTGTTAGGAATCGGAAACGGTTAGCGTTTTTAAAATAACACAATAAAAACACATACCGTCTATATGTTTTTAACGTACTCGAATAGAGGTTCCACGTAACTACAATAAGTGACATGTGTCACTCAAGAACAACACTATACCTACTCTAGATACCCTCCAATCGGGGCTTCCGCCTACAAGCGACTGTGTCCTGTGTCTGTGTTTGACACAATTCCACTGCTTTTATTGTCTTTTTCATCTAAATCAACCCACTTTTACACGATTACGCTAACATTAGTAAAATTCTGTTTTTTACCAAAAAAAAAAACAATCTTATCAATTTTGACCGGATCCCATAATAGGAACATAACCAATTTTTCACCAAATTATCCTTAAAGTGTATCCTTTGAAATAAAAAAAGAATAATCGAAATCGGTTAACGCTAAATTGAGTTATTCGTCTATTTCTCGCGCACATACCTAATGCAAATTTAAGACTTATGTAGTTTTCTAATAGATAAAATTGTCAGACATGGATCAATAAAAAATGGGACCACTCGGGAAGCACTACCTTTCAAAAAACGGTAACTTACCTTTAAAAAAAATCAAAATCGGTTTACCCAGTCAAAAGTTATGAGGTAACACAAAAAAAAGAGGTGATCAATAGTAGAATTGATCACCTCTTTTTCTTGCCGAAGTTAGTTAAAAATCAGCTCCACACTGATCCGCACACAGCGGGGGAGGCAGAGTGACCCTAGTGTTGAGACACTCCGTTCCCTACTATACGCCGAAGTTTTCGAGAAATGGCGTGCTGCGTGACGGCGGACTTTGAACTTGGTGCCAGAGTGAAAATATTATTAAATAATAATAATTAATTCCCTCGAACGGGGATCGGACCAACAAAGGTAACGTTGTATTTTAAGCCGTACATATTTATTCAAAATAATGTCTGTAAATAAAGTATTTCTCATATTAACACTTTAGTAGTGATTATAGCGCGTCTCCGGTCTGTGACGTCTCGTAACTATCGGGGCCTCATCGCTCTTATTACTTCGATATGAGGTCGAACAGAAAATATTTGTCACTATTTTACCACAAAAAGGGGCAACTAATACATATTCATGACACATATTACACAGTAATACAAAAGTAATTTATTGTGTAATTTAGAAACATGATCGATGCAGCTCTGACATTTGCTTCTCATTCCTCGCGATTACGCAACATAAGGCATTATTTATATCATAAGCGACCGAGTAATTACATATAAATACGGCTGCAGTCGTCTGTGAGGCGAGTCGAGGCGAGTCAAGGCGAGTACGGGGGGGCGGCGGGGGGGCGGTGAGGGCGCGCCCGCCATAAACGGGCAAATTAAATGTTATTGCTTAGTGGAAGCGCTCTCGACGCTCTCGGGAGTGGGTTTATTAAATACCTCTTAGAATTGAATCAGAGACGCACTCTACTCTGTGTTTTTTGTAATTAACGCAAACTCGAAGGTATATGGCTCATTGCTGGTGGTTTTCTCTATATAAATTAAGAAAAGCAGAAATTGCAAATTTCTAACTTTATTACTGTATAA
The DNA here is from genome assembly GCF_056956725.1 of Heliconius melpomene rosina. NCBI lineage: Eukaryota > Metazoa > Arthropoda > Insecta > Lepidoptera > Nymphalidae > Heliconius > Heliconius melpomene. Next base: position 43,489 of record NC_140401.1, on the reverse strand, counting down.
AAATATTCTAAAATGATGTTCTGTTCATTAGGTATTATCAAATTATGATAATATTACAAATATATTATACAAAAGAGATACTTAGCTAGTAGCGAGTATCCCACAGCCCACCACTGAACACTCGCTCTGATCCCTCCGTGAGGTACTCTATTCACAAAGGCATGAGATAAAAGGTAAACATGTCAATAAAGATTGTTTTACATGTCACGGTTGGAGTAAATATATTAATTTAAAATATATTGTAAGAAACTATTGGAAATATTAAATAAAGTGGAAAGGTAATGAATTAAAACAAGGCTTCGAATAATTATTAAACAACCAAAGGGAATTATCTAGCAGTCTAATAACAATATCCAGTTCTAAAGAATTCATCGGGCAGAGTGACGTTAGCGATCCTTCTTCCTTCGGTCGCCGTTGACAGCCCTTGAAGGTGCCAGCCAGTAATTAGAGTCGTCCTTATATAACCTCTATGGTCATTATTTCTAACAATATATATCCATGGATTAATTAACTAACTAGTAATAAACTAAGCGAGTAAATGATAACACTGTAGATAATTAATAATAAATAAATAAATATTATAATATCTATTAATAGAATACCAATAAAGGGGGGGAACCTTTTTTTACAAAATTAATAATTTTTTTGACACCATAATATCCAATTATTTTGTTAGGAAATTCTGAAATATAGGTAGGTACGAAAAGACAATGTAAATGCAAAACGTATGTCACGTTTGAATGCCGTCGGTTCAATTGCATGAATATGTTGTAGGTACTTGTATAAAAACCTTTTATATAACAATAAACCACTTTTATTATTCTGTCATTAATCAGGTTCGAATTATAAACATTAATTAATAAAATTACGATTTAAATTTGTTAATATCGATGAAATAATATCTATAATTATATTTTAAAACTTTATAAAATTGCATTGTATAGTAAATAAAAAGAAGTAATTAAGTTAAAAGAAACGAATACAATGATAGAAAATACAGATTGTTTTTATATTTAAATGTATTATTTTCCTCATTATCAATAATATTTTTTTATTTATTTATTTTATTGTTTTTACATTGAAAATACATACATAATCTCTTGCCAAACTCGTGAGTTTGTGGGCAAGAGGCGCTCATTACATTATTAACCTAAACTAACATTCTAACATAAAACTACTATTAAAAAAACTTGAGACTGAATAAAGATATGAATAATATGAAAACAAAAAACAAGCAACACCCCTTAATAACTATTGCAATTACTATCAACTATTCTATAATATAAAATACAATAATAAAAAATAAAAAAATATATGTCTATATAAAAAAACCTTTTTCATGCCCTTGTCTAATTCTTCAAGATTGAAATCTCCCAGTTTTATCTTTAAAATTGGTTTACTGACGTCGTTACTCGATGTGAGGTTATTTATATTATTAAAGGTTGTGGGTGCCATGCACCTTGTTGTTCTCTTTCCAAAATTATTTTTGGCAGTTGGCTCAATAAATTCTTTGTTCCCGACCCTCCTAGTACTATATTCATCCTCAATCGTTTCCTTATATTTATTAGTAGAAAACCTAAATACTACTAAACTAAAACTATATGGTAAACATGTACTGGTAAAATTCCACAAATTGAAAATAATTTTTCATACACGACATTTTTCTTCTACTTTTTACTAACTAAACACTCGATCAAACGTATTTGCAATCGCTTTATATAAGTATGCTGTGAGAGTCCGCCCTGCCCCATACACGCTAAGACCCTAAGTACTTTTAAATACTTGACATGTAAAAACACCCAAAAGCCAACTTCTTCTCAAACTTGAGACACATTTTAATGGTATATAAATAAATAACATACTATAATTACGTGTAATCATTGAATTTTCGTGATTCCGTTGTTACTTTTGTTGGTTTTAGTAATAAAAAATGTAACAGTAGAGGCTTGGCAAAGGTGCATTTACCATGTGATATAAGCAGAGCAAAAGATGCAAATAATAGATCATATTATAATAGATAATATGGTGGACCGTTTCGTCATGAATGTCGGTGATAGTTCCACAGAATCCTCCGAATTCCAATTAATCATTGAATAATAGATAGGTATAGAGACGCTGACGACGGACCGATGCGATGTAACGCGCTAAGTAATTCTCGTAAGCCTCAAGTTACCATCAAAGGTGGCGCAGAGATTGCGTTCATGTCAGACATTATGATTCAGTTTCACCGAAATACATTTAGAGACATAAAAAATCGAAGCTTTTAATTGAATTCGATAAGAGTTCGTTATCAGTAACATTATGAAGCGCGCCTCGTATGGAAACTGTACAAGCGTACAATTAATTACAGCGACCCGCAGTAAAGATAACGCGCCTCATCTGCAGCTGTCCGCGACGACCGACGGCTCCGAGGCCCAGAGGTCCCCGAGGACTCCGCGACTCTTGTAATGCCAACTTATCGACTCCAAAAAGCAAATAAATCTCAAAGATCTGAGTATTCGCATATATATTTTCGCAGTGTGTGTCTAAATTTGCCACTGCTACAATTCAAAGTGTAAAAGCTATAGTTGTGAATAAGCAAAGCCAAAATGTTCAGGATTATTTACAGAATACAGTAGGTGCCTATTTAGCGTTATACACCATTCAGAGCCTCAACGAACAGGTTGAGGTCTTGACCGGCTTGTAATTGATACTTGTAGTAAACTAGAAATTACCTTAAACGTCTGCTGAGCACGACCAGTATGTATTTCACATATTAGAATTACGAAGAAGGCGGGAAGGTTGTTCATTTGGTGGTTTGTGGGTGGGTTCATGTCAGTGCTTATAAATGCTTGTCGAATTAATAGAAATCACAATAAATTATAACCTAGAAGTAGGTTATAATGGCACGAGCGGAAGGAAGTTAAATAGTTATGTACTTAAACGGTAATTATAATGAAATAAATAGAGATGTGGCACTGACCCGGTCGTACTGGAAGTGCGGCGCGTGGTGGAAGGAGCGCGCGGCGCCGCGGCCGTACAGGTAGGGGTAGTAGGCGCCGTACATCACCTCGGGGCAGCTCACCGCCATCCCGCCCGCCGCCGCGCGCGCCCCATCGCCGCCCCGCGCGCGCCCAGCCCGCCTGCCAGCCCGATGTGGGCACCTGGTGGGTGTGTGCCAATACACTTATAACTACTAAATACACGGAATATAAGCAAACACATCAATTTAAAAATCCCCATGCTGGGGACCGCCTCAAGTAACAAATATTAAATTCCTTGATATTTAGAGCTTGTTTTATTTTAAATGGTACTTAAATAAAAAAGTTATATCAGTATAAAATATTCTGTAACATATAGTTCTATTAGTAGACTGCGTGCAAGTCAACTTGACATTGGCGAAGTGATATGTGCTCAACTGGCAGCATACAAATTTCCAAACAATCTTACTAATGAATAGTCAACACGCGAATTAGGAACTTTTGCAACACGGTATTATAAATGGGGGGTCCATTCTAGTTTTTAACATGGCCCTTGTACACTTGCTATGGTCCGTTTCACACTAAACGTTTTAGATATTATTAGCAGTTTTAGATAACCCATAATCTGTTCTTTCATTGCTAGTAGGTACGTATCGCCATAGTCATAGAGTCTTCGCCGTCTACACATCGAAAGACGACGGAAACTTACTCTAGGGTAATTGTAACGGGTTGTTGACGGCCGCGCCGGCCACTACTACACAATTTGTTTTAGGGCGTTGTTCATATACCTATGATTGTAGCCTACAGACAACACCTACATACCATTATTAGGCAGGTACCTACACCTACTATACCTACTATACCTACTTATCCAATAATTGCCCACATAGCGGCGATGAAATTACTCTATGATTTTGTAAGTAATATTATATAGGTAATTAGCGGACCCGGATGCGGCTACGCCTGCTTGAACTATAAGAATATTTATTAAATATATTTATGTAATTATTTTCAGTTTTCAATAGAATTAATAAGAAAATATACCTAGGCTTAAATAATCAAAAAGAATTATAAGTAGACATATTATTAGAAAAAATATCTGAGTTATTGAAATGAACCAACAAAAGAAGTAAAAGTAACTAAAGGATATTCTTAATATTAAAAAAAAAGTACCTAAAGTTTTCCGTCCGTGCGTACATAGATATCGACTCTATGAAATGATATATTATATATATATTATAAACATTTCTCTACATCAAATACGATAATTTTTGCGAGCAATATCAAATAAAATAAGAAGAGGACCAAAGTGTAGTTTAAATTAATTATAAACGGCAAATAATTATATAAAAATTAACAATAGTTCGAAAATGTATAAAATTTTATGGTCATACTCCTCACACTGTGCCGCCCGTAGGCTAGGTCATTTCGAATCAGTGACATCTCCTTAATTATTTATTACAATGTTATACAGTAAACTATAATTTCAATCTAGATAAAATGTTAAAAGTGACTATTATATTTATTTTCATAAAGATAAATGTCGCGGTAACGGTCGCGTAGCGACGCGACGGTTGTTATTAACATGGCAGAATAAATTGCATGTCAAATTAGAAAGTATTTTAATATATTAGTATATATGTGTAATGTAATATTATATAACCTATAGCACTTCTGAAGAATGCAGCTTTCATACAAAACAAAAATAAAGTAAATCGAAACAGTAGATCCAGAGATCTTAGCGATCTTTAAACAAACAAACAAACAAACTCTTCCGCTTTATTATATTATAGTAATAGTAATAGTAAATAGTATTATATTATAGTATAGTATAGAATAGTATCCTATCCTATATCTTATAAAACAAAGTCGCTTTTCGTGTCTGTCTGAACTTTCTAACTCTTCTTCTTCTAAACCACCCAACGGATTTTCATGCGGTTTTCACCATTAGGTCGAGTATTTTTCGTAGAAGGTTTATATATAGTTTATTATTTGTACATTCTTATGTAAATTAACATAAATACGATAAATATGTATAAAGTCCTACCCGTTGATACACTTTCGCGCATGCGCTGCTTTAATGGTAAGTACTACATGAAAATAATGTACTGGAGTATTGTTGTTCTTAATAAAATCTACAAAAATGTCCGCGACGGCATATTCGTATTTTTTAAGAATAACGTGTAGTGACCATTTTTCTCTCTAAAAATAATAATTTCAATATATTTTTTATTGTGAGTCATATTTTTCCATAATGGTATTAATCCTTATCCTTTAAAATACTTGATTAATTTTCTACGTTAAACGAAGATAAAATTTGCTTTTTACACAATTTCTAAATTGCGAATAGTTTTACAGAAAAACGCATTTAATTGTTGACACATCACGCCGTTGACACATCAGCTGTATGTTACTCAAGTTTCACTTATCCCTTACTCTCAGCATATAAATAAGTATATTAGTTACGTTGGCCAAATGGCCAACGTAACTAATATACTAGCACTAGCACTAGCATTAAATTAATGTAGATCAAAACTTTCTTTTACTGTTTTTCATTTTAATAAGTACTTTAGAAGTTGTTACAATATCAAAAAATCCTTGCTGCGTAACGGTTTGCCACTCGCCATGCGTCCGCCGTGCCCGCCTGCCTTACACGCATCGGTGGTTCAGTGGTAGAATGCTCGCCTGACACGCGGGCGGCCCGGGTTTCTGGGGCCGATTCCCGGCGGATGCATTCTATTTAATTTTCCTCACAGGCAGCCACGTAGTGCTTTCTATTTATCAGGGACAGAATACTCTCTTCAGCATCAACCACAAGCTCGAAAAAAAAGCCTGCCTTTATAGCAACGAAGATTTAGATGCGTTTGCACGTATTGGATATGTCGAGTTGAATGTATTATTTCAGCGCGATATATTTGGTTTCATATTTTTTGTAGTAGTTATTAGTAGGTAGGTTTTTGTTTATAATTTCTTCCGTTTAAAAATGCTCATTTAACTATCTAAAAATAGTCATTTAAATATATTTTAATAAGTACTTGAAAAGATTAGTAGCACAGATTTAAAATTACGGTACCTACTAAAAAATCCTTGCTGTGTAAAACAATTGGAAAATCCTTATTAAAACTACGAAAATGAGGGTTGCATTAGGGTTTAATTAATTTTCACATTATCTTAAATGCTTTGCAAACATACATTATATGAATAATCCAGTAGTTAAAGCGGGCGAAGCCGCAAGAGGGTCGCTAGTATAGTATAAATTGGGTTTTGTTTTTGGTAGGTACTTCGAGTGATAGTTGAGTTCAAGTTTAATTTTTAAAAGTTGCCAAATACCGTACCTACCTACCGTAAAAACTAAAGTATAGGTAGTAGGTATGCCAATAAAGGTGTAAGTGCCTTTGCGCTTCTGAGCCTCGCCGGTCTCTATTACAAATTAATATATAAGTACTATAATATAGAAGGTATATACCCCAGGGACCTACCTAAAACCTAAATAGTAAATTATGTACCTACCTAGAGGAAGACCACGTCACACGCATATGTCAAGGAAAAGTATCTATTAACTTTTAAAATAACATTCTGACATAGGTATTCTATTTGTACTTTGGTTGTTCTTCTTCGGGAAATATTAATTAAAGTAAAGAAGTTGTAATCATACATATTTGTTACAACTTTAGTCATTAAACAACAAGAAGGCGAAATTATTTTTTTATTATTTTCGCGTCACACAGATCACGCTTATTATCTATTATTATGTTTGTTTAATAATTCGCGGGTTCAAGAGAACCCGGTCCTTTGGAGAGCTTGCGTGGGGACACCAGAAGATACAAATGTTTTACCGGGCTATTGAATGAGACTAACGGACGCCCGCCTTTACCACCTTTGCCAATAGTCTCAAATTCCGCATGATTGGCGGACGGTGACTCGCCTCCCACTAGATGGGGCCCCACGAAGCGGCGTAGTGCCTCGGGCGCAACATCGACGTGGTCGGCTAAGGGTGTAGAGAGGTGTGCAGCGGTTTCACCATCACGAGGAGCTCGTGAGCGGGTTTCTCCGCTATTACGTACATTGAGCACTTCCACCCTTTCGAGCATATAGCTCTTGCGCTTCACTCTGTCGGCTAATAAAGGCAAGCCAGAGGGGGGGGGGTTAGATTACAATTCCCCTCCGGTGGACTCAGGTCCGTGGGGTCGCCACTCCCCAACAGCTCGTCCCTTGCTGCCCTGCGGGCTTACTATTATTATTATTTTCAAAAAAACGCACGTTAGTTCTGGCAACGTCAGGTATTAACATAGTAGTTATTGAACACGTAGGTTTGTAGGTACATCGCCATCACTATCACCATCACTCGTTGTGTATGCATACAAAAACAACTACCATCATATTTATATACCTACCTGTAAGATGAAAATTAATAACTATCATTTAAGTGTTTTTGTTTGTTGTTGTAGGAACAGGACTGTTGTTCGTTGTTACCTACCTACACTACCTACAGCCTAGGGGTACCCATAGTTGCCTACCTACACTACCTAACCTACCCACCCGTTTTGGCCCGTCTTATATCTCGTGTATTTAATTTTCATTGATAACATGTTACAATAGTAAGAATTTGTACATTGTTTAAAATTAAGTTTATCTACGTATATAAATTTTTTTTTTCAAATATAATGCCTACTTAGGTATATCTAATGATATCAAATTACGGATATTAAACAAATATCATAATGTTGGTATAATTATTAAGTAGTCACTAAATTTAAGCTTATACCAAGTTTGAAGTCAGATGCCGCTCTGTCTGCGCCGGTGGTGGGACAGATGATGACAGAGACCACGACGCCGGAGTCGCTGAGTCCTGCAGCTCCGCAGACGAGCACGCGCACTAGCACTGACACCGCACTGGGGCACTGGGCACCGCACACACTCGTAGTCACTGGGCGCGAAGCAGAGCGCGGCTTACACTCAAAACATGCGATCTAGGCGGCGCGCCGCGCGATACTGGCGCGCCCGCGCCCGCCGCGCGCCTCCTCCGCCATTGCCGAGCCACGCCCCCGCGCCGTCCCCGCCCCCGGGCCCGCCCCGGCCGGGAGCCAGCACTACGCCAAACACACCAAGTAGATGTGAGCCCTGCTCGTAGGCAGTGGTGGTAGCGGTGGTAGCGGTGTGCCTGTGGCGGTCTACCACTTCATTTTGATTAATTGTTGATTCAAAACAAATAAATATTTGAGCCACAGTGACCAGCAATGTTTGAATAAATATTAGTATTCCCTCTTACCAAGCAATCAATTCAGCAATTTCTTTTAAATGTCTTTATAAATTAAATATTTGTTACAAAAATGTTCATTTCCACTAGGCCAGTACGTTGCAGTGATGCTGGAGTCTGTCATCATCAGCTGTCTACCTCTAGTGATCGTTAGTCTAGAACAGGACAATAATCTGCGGATATGTTTACCTAAGTATTTACCAACTACGATCCCTGAAGTACAGTGTACAGTACATTACAGTACGTCGTTCACGTTGTACGTTGTAGGTAGTCTATAGTACGCGGAGACTGGGTACGGTTGACACGGTACACAAAATACTTATATTCAAGTTTATGTTTCGTAGATGCAGAGAGTTCAGGTGAGCTATAGTAGATACGTAATGCATATGAGGAGAGCGGCAGACGAGCACGGTTACTGCACACTACACGTTACTGTTCCTGTCCTTGCCTGATAGGCAAACACGATGGGTATAAAGCGTGTTCTCAGGAGTGACAATTATCTAAACACTTAATTCGATATGCCGATATAAGATATATTCCGGCCTATGTAAGAAAGAGGTGAGAAAATTAGTTTACGAATTTACTAGTAATTGTGCATTATCATGACCTCGAACTGGAGAAGACAACTGTTCTGGGTACGGAAGAAGCAAAGGTAGGTAGACCTATATGTTTTTGTTAATTTCAAATATTTAAAAATATAGTAACTCGAGAACTATAATTACTTATATAGCCATATCGTAGCCAAAACTTCACATTTTATTTACACTCATCATAATCGTCACTTGGTTCATAACCGTACCCAGTCTCCGTACTCAATAGGTAGGGGAAGGTGGGGTAAGACGGGGTGGCGAGGTAAGATGGGGACCCTATGAAAACATATAATGCAGTGTCACAAGTGTACAAAATTTGTTTTTACGCCATTTGTTAGTATATAGTGGTACTTGTTAGTGTCACTAAAAGTTTCGTCGGAGAAAATATGTTCCTACTTGGTATGCATGTTTTTTAAATTTAAGGTGGTTTTATCTAATTATTGACATATATAAAGTGCGTGACTGTTCATGATATACGATATACGAGTAAAAGATAGGTGACATATTTTTTTATTGATGTTTGTTTATTTTATTACTCTAAACTCATTAATTCGTTCCGGATTACTTTCATTAATACCCACAAAAAATGTTATTCAACTTATAAGTCCAGTTTGGGAAAGATGGGATACCTACTGGCGGCCAAGACGGGGTTGGTACCCCGTCTTATCCGCTAATTTTGTTATTCTTTTTGGATTTCGATTTAATTCAAAATTATCATTACTAGTTGTGTTTCGTACACATACACATAAGCACGTAAAATTGCTGTGACAATTATATACTTCCTACCACAAATTGCAGCCAGCAGATGTTGGTTTTATGCGGCCTTTGAGTAAATTTTTATGATCAGGGTCTAACAGCCAAGTTAAGATCAAATTCTTGGTAAGTAGTTTCTCAATTTCAAGTGGCTGAAGTCTTCGGGCAAGTTTTATTCACCAACAATGCCAACTGCAATTAATACATTTAAAGTATGTGGAATCTCGAAATTGAATGCTGAAGAGGAAGCAACATATAATAATTATTTAGATAATGCAGCATTCCATCTGGTTAGCCCGAAAAAAATAACGTCTTATCTACGAACGGCCAAAAAAAGACAAAGAAAAGTTCCAGGACACACGCAAAGACTGCTGCTTCTCCATATAAAACAGAATCAGTAGATAGACAAAACTGTAAACTGAAACCAAAGCTAACAAACAAAAAGCAACTAACAACACAAATAAGAGATCCAAAAAAACCATGTAAGATGACGAAGATACAGAATGCCTACTACTGCCACGGCTTGTATTCTGAGTCTACTGAAGGATGGATAACTTGCCAGAGATGCGGTAATTGGGCGCATTGTGGTCGTGCAGAAGTGGAAAATAAACGATGACGAAGCTGTCCATATTTGCCCTGTTTGTGAAGATGACAACATTTAAGTATTCTATACCCCATCTTACCTAAGGGGGTACCCCGTCTTGCCCTATAGGTGGGGTAAGACGGGGAGATTCACCATTTTTTTAAAGTTGATTTTTCTATAAGAAGAATTATATATTTTTTTGTTTTGACTGATTATAATTGAAGGAGAAAGTCTTGTTGTTTTTTTAAAAAAAGTTCCTTTTTATGAAATTTTTATTTATGAAATTCCTTAAGGTCCCCGTCTTACCCCACCATCCCCTATATTGTCGGACGAACCAACAAATTAATTTGATTGATTTAATTTTTTTTCCATACAAACTTTCAACCTCTATTTCATCCCTTAAGGGTTTTTTTTTAAATGCCGTCTTAGTGGATGTCCAGATTACAAACGTAAACATCTGTCAAAATTTCACGTTTCTATCATGAGCAGTTACGGCTGTGCGCGCGTCTCTCCTCAGTCAGTGAGGACATGTCCTTTTATATATATAGATTATTTTTCCTTGTTCGGTGTTATGTATACTTGTATGCGAGTATGTTTTTATACATGTATATCTCTTCACGTATGTTTTTATCATATTTAGATATTCATTTGCTACATACACCCCTTCCCATTTCTTTCTTTAATTCTCTCCTCTAACCAACAGTTGCCTGGAAGAGATCGCTCATTTAATGATAAGGCCACCTTTTTGTACTTTGTTCGCCTTTTTAATGTATTATAATAGAAACATATAACAAAGTGTAATGAATATATTATGTATTTATTTTTGGTGTGCAATAAAAAGTATTTTACTTTACTTTTAATATACAATTTTTACAATTCCAAATCCAAAGTTTAACATTTGTATGCTACAGCCACTAATATTAAAATTGGTTTTAATTATTATACTCATTGATTAAGTTATATATCACACAAGAGTCCAGTTGAGGTAGGTGTGACTGTAAGACAATACACAGTCTCAATGCTCTCTGCTTTAGGTGTTACTTTATTAGACATAGACACTAGTTGGTACAACTATGAGCATTTCAAATGCTACAGTAATCTTGTGGGTCAAGCCTAAATACATATTTAGGAAACTTTTCATTTTCTAACTTTATCAGATTATCTCACTACTCATTTACTAATTAAAATGTTGCCAATACCAATAGTTATAGGCGACAACACATCATAAATTATAAACCCGCCCTCTTTAAAGAACCTATATAGAGAGAGCTACTGCTACTAGTTACTTACAATAGCGCACCTGTGACTCCACAAAGCTATATCTATGCTGAATGCTGTAAGAGTAAACTAATGGTGTTACTTTATTGTTTTTCATAGATATTATTTCTTCATAATATTATCTATATATTGATATGTATTGTTTGATTTATTATAAATTCACAAGATGCCTGTCAAGATATTTACTTATTATTTTAAAACCAGTACTATAGTCAGGAGAGAATAAGAAAAATATAATTATCAATTTTTTTATTACTAATATACACAATCCTAAGCTAATAAGTGATTAAATAATAATTAAAAACAATCTGCACGATTTTTAATTTCTGCCACGATTCCCTTTTCGATTAGAGGAGCAGTAAATCTGTCGAAAACTTTCCCACAACACACATACACTTGTCGACCGAGAGCCAGAGTGAGACGACGAGCGTGTCCTGAAGCATTTCCTTCTCCGAGTAAAGTGGTGGAGAGAGCTCCGTCACCAACCGCCAGAGGCACTCCAAGTCCCACTTCGATTAATTGGGCTTCTCTACCACCGACCCACACGAGCACCGAATCCTTCATTCGTAAAGCAGCGACACGACAAATAAATTCTCCACTCCACACTTCAAACTCGTGAATTTTCCATGTGCTCTCACGATATTTAATTTGTCGCTTACTCGGAATACTTTTAGGTAACGTTTTAACTTCCATTTTATATATAGAACAGAAAGAGTTCTACGTATTCACTTTCATAGTTTTAGATATAAAATACAAATTTAGTTTGCGCTTTTCGCCGGGAATGACCACAGAACACATTTACTTGGGAATGACTGACAAATTGACAATTCTGTCACTCTGTCCCAGTGTCGCCAACCTCGAGAAGGCAAAAAAAGCATATGGAACTTAAAAAAACAGTAGATAACAATAAAATACAAGAAAGTCATTAAAAATAATACAAATACTCTTATATTTATAAAGGAAATCCAGTTAAAATGCAAATATCTAACTAAAATGTTATAAATTTTATTAAAATAATTAATTTTATCAACATTTTCAATTTCGAGGCTTTCGACGTTCACGTAGTAAACTTTTTAGAGTTAAAAAAAAAACTTTATCCTTATATTATTTCGTCGTTCGTCTGTTTTTATATCTCTCTAGACTGCCTATTTCATGATCGAGTATTGGATATGTTAAGCTGAAAATAATATCAAATAACCAGATTTACTGTCTCTTCGAGCTCATAAAATAAAAAGTCAACGCAATCTAAAAATATGAGCAATTATAGTTTTTGCTGCATTTTGTATGGAATTCACCGCGTGCAAACTCTTTATGGTACTGAGGACCAACAATTGTGAAATTTCAAATTAAAAGTGAAAATTTACAATACGAAGAAACGAAGGTATGAAATGAGTGCAAACTTATATTATATTTGTCAACGTTAATAAGTAAAATTCCTGTTGACCTACAATCATAATGATTTTTATGCATTTCAAAAAACAGCAGATATGAGGACTAAAACAGAAAACAGGGATACAAGCCAAAAAACAGTAGATCTACTGTTAAAACAGTAGGGTTGGCAACACTGCTCTGTCCTGCAATGACGTAAGCGGCATAAGCACAGAACACATATACCCATGCCATAGGGCATGAAAGTCGTGAAGCCCTCTGTCTTGACAAAAATTCAGAAAAAAAAATCTAAATATTCTTTATTCAAATACACTTATAACAAGCACTTTTGAATCGTCGAATGAACATATGAACAAAAAGCTACCACCGGTTCGGAAGGCAGTTCTGCTGAGAAGAGCCGGCAAGAAACATACTTAACATTGATAACAGATTATAAATATAGCCACAAGTACGGCAATTAATAAATTACTCTTATTATTTTAACACAATATTTTGCTTAACTCGAAATAAATGTTTATTAGCAATAAGACGTGAATAACATTTTAATTTCTATTTTTATTCTATTGTGATCTTCTGCAGTTTATTGGCATTGCAAATAAAAGGAAATAGAACACAGAAGAAACAGAACACAAGAACACATGTAAAAATATTTTATTTTATAATGTAGGGGTATTGCACAAGTATTAATATTATTTATAAATATTAATTGTTAACACTCTATGTCAGCGCCCTGAATTTATTCGCTACAAAGGCAATTGTGAAATTATGTTCCACTATTATATAATTAACATCGTCGTAATACAGTAGCCCATATTGGTGACCTTGGTGGATCGTACAGTCTCCATCCGAACGCGGAAAGTCCTGCCTATGGGGTAGTTCGTGAGCACATGATGCGGGGTGCCGGCTTTGAGTTCGGGGAGCCACACGCGGTTAAATAGTGACAAATCGAGAAAGGCTGCACTCAGGCACACTGCACTGCACTGCAAGGCAGGCACTCTCCTTTCTGTTTATGGTATGGGCGGCTTGGTGGATTACTCTGGCCACCTGCAGAGTGCTGGAATGCCCGTTGCGAAAGTCGAATTGTGCGTCTCTGGGTGGGATGTGTGGCTGCAGCAGTGCAAGAAAGGGCTTTCCGAAGAGTTTGCCTACCGCGCTAAGGAGAGTTATTTGGTAGCTCTCCGGTTGGCATGGGCTCTTCTCCGCTTTAGGTAGCATGACGTCCAGGCCTTCTTTCCACGCCTGGGGAAAGTGGCCCAAGCGTAGAATGGCGAATGTGTCGAAAAGCACCGTTCGTAATTTCGTCCGCGCCTGGGGCTTTCTTGGGCTTTAGCTTCGCGATCGCCTTTTCCGCGATGAGTAGTGGGTCGGCTCGTCAGGACCCACTACTTCGTATCCGTTTCGAACCGCATCCTAGAACAGGCGCCGACCCGTAGTGCAGACGGAGAGACACCTCCACGCCGGGTGTTTCGCGTTTCAGTCTCCCGCGGCCAATGTGGGGATGGAACTGTCAAGGAGCTTGTGGACCTCGCGTATGTGCAGAGTGTTGCTGTTGGAGCCCGGGCGGTAAATCGCGTAGGCATGGATGACGCGCGTACCGAGGTATACTCGACACCCAGAGATTGGAACGACTGGGTGCCGAGGTCAGGCAGCTGATTGTGGACGATGTCGCGGCGCACCTCAACTAGTAGTCCTCTTCAGGGGTTGTTAAGTCTAACTGTATTGGTGCTAATACCGAAAAAAAATATAAAAGATTAAACGCTTGCAACTGCTGTCAAATTTATATACAAAATGTCAGTTCAGTTCTTAATTTATGGCGTTCCGAGTGTGGCAGTTGAGCACTAATCACTTCGCCAATGTCACGTTACATTTTCACACGAAGGAGATTGTACGGTAAACAAAATATCAAAATAAACCCCGATGTATTTTTGTAAAATCATTTAAAAGTCAATAAATTAACGATTATAGTACATTTACTTTTTGTTCTTAATTCACTTTAAAATTTTTTTTTTGTAAATGTTTTTACAAGTGTGTATTTGTTAGTTTAAAATATGTCGTTTAATATAGATATTTTTTAAGATGATGTTTTCGTGCTGGCAAGTGTACATGTGTCAAGTTTGATTAGAGCCAATAGCATTTAGACATTTGTATTTTACCTCCTCTTATTTGTTGGATTCCTGGCGTGTTTAAATTTCATTGGACATCGTCACACTTCTTTTTCAATTACTCCCAATCACCGCTGGCATATTTGTTATCACATTCATAAAGTGTCTGTGAATCTCGACTTTGGGATAATTTATCTGGAAAACTTCGTTTGTTCTATTTGATTGACCACTCGATCGTCTTGCGGCGTCTGACGCCGGTAATTTGTGAATTAAATTAACAAAAAATACGTCCGAAGTGGACTAAAATGAAGTACTTTATTTTACTTGGGGCGGGCATCCTGCTACTTTCAGGTAATATTCAGATTTAATGTCATTAATATTGCAATTGCTTGTGATTTTAATTTAAGCGTTTTTGTAAAGTAACACATTAGATGCTTTTGTACACGTATGTTAATCGATAACATGAAAAATCAATAAATTTATTAAGATTATATTTATTTCAAATAGTCTAGAACTTTCTAGTTCCGTCATGCCATGTCTTTATCTAGTTTTGTGTTATGTATCAGATGTCTTAGTTTAATATTCATATAATTCATGGGATAAACTAATCCTCAGGATGGTGTCAAGCTCAGGAGGGCGTCGGTTCTGTGGAGGAGGTGACGGTAGACGCAGACCTGGGAGCGTCTCGTGAAGGTTCCCGCACCGGTAGGTATACTTTACGTAGCCGGTTTTGTACGTGCTGGTGAAGTAGGCTCTCATTTATTAATATCATTGAATTTAAAGAATCAATGAAATTGTATTTAATTTATCATAGCTACCAATATCACAGATTAATAATAAATAATTATAGGGAGATAGATCTAGAATATTTTAAATTAGTGTGAATAATTTATGCATTATGTTAAAATTATATTTTTTTAATAAAACACTTTTATGCTTGTTCAATCTATGTTAACTGTACTCAACACATAGTTCAAGGAATTTCTTTGACTTATAATAATAACAAATAACACAATTTATATAATTAGCAATGTCTAAGACATCATGTTTATTGTACAACATTTTCACATCATCGTTTTTTAAGGCCAATATCTGTAGCGAGTACTCTTAATCTCTCCTTAAGCCATGCGGAGTCCTGTATGTGATGCTGAAGTCGTCTGTCACCACAGGAATGTTCTCTATGTTTGTCCCACCACCATCCATACCTGTGTACAATGCTGAGGAAATTAAAAGGCACAAGAATCTATTTAACGGTCCACTATTCAATAATAATACATTAGATAAATGATCATACCATGATAAACCAATTTTAAACTTGTCGATAAAGTAGTGACACTGACATGATTTTAAAAGTTAAGTGTTATAGTTAACGAGTTCATATAAAATGAACTTTGCCAATTAGGCGCAATGGGGCCCAACGATCAAACTCTCCCCTGATAAGCGTACGCAGGGCATTCGTCTGCGATCGCCAACCGTTCACGAGCGACCATCAAAGCTCGTAATTTTTCTTCAGGGGTCAGCTACTGTCGCCCTTCCCCGCCCGGTGACGCTGTCAAGACCAATCCAGGTCATAAGCAATAAAGTCCAATCGAAAAAAAAAATCTGGCTAAGGAGCAGTAAGCAGGTGGTGGGTTGGTGACGTACTCGTGCGAGGTGGTGACGGGCGCGTCGTACTTCTCGCGTGGCCCGCGTCGGAACAGCGCGAACACGCGCGCCATCGCAGGCGCCTCCTGCTCCTCGCCGCACGATGAGCAACGGTAGAACTTGGCTCGCACCACCGCCGCTGTGCTCCATATTGTGAATGAATAATGTCATTTAAAGGTGTATTATACCCAGTTTAAATTATATCCTAATTCGACTCAAAGATCCTCAATATGTTATTATAACATAGATATACATTTTTTTGAGTTTTTTGTGCAGTCCAAATTAGTAGTTGTCATGGTTAGAGTAGCCATGCCAAATGAATGTAATCATTTGGAAAAAAAATTGTTTAAATATTTTCTGAATCAATTTAAAAACCATGTTTTAAGAGATTAGCTTAAGGCGACCGGAAGTCGTCAAAATTTCATTAATTATATATTTCTTTATGAATCTAATATGAAACCTAAAGTCTACGATGTCACATGCATGCCTAGAAAATGTCTTTCTATTTTTAAAGACCCCTGGGCGAGCAGGACAGAAGAAACAGGAGTAATGCAGTGCTTGGAGCATACAGTAGGAGCTTACCTTAATAATTAAAATAATACAGGAGAAATTAGATTGTGCAATTCTATATCCACATTATTCAATTGAATTGTGTCTACACAACACTCACGCAGCGTGAGTGGCTTGACCGCGGACACGTAGGAGCGCCCAAGCTCGCGCTGCGCCGCGAACCGCAGCTTGAAGGAGCGCGCGTGAAGCGGCGCTTCTTGCGCCTCGTGCTCGCCGTGCTCCGTCACCACCGCCGACATGTCCACGTCTGCGGGCGCTACAGTGGAATCGATACAATCGGCTGCACGGCTCCTAGCAACGAAGCGGAAAGAAAACGCCATGCGCGTGCATTGCAATATGTCAATTTAGTCGACACAACTAGCATCTAAGAATCTGCATATTGTGAATAAATAATGTGATTTAAGTAATTATTATTATTACATTATTATTTATTACACACAGTTTAAATTATATCCTAGTTCGACTCAAAGATCCTCAATGCTATTATAACATAGATATAAATTTTTTTGTGTCTTTTGTAATACGTCAATACCATATAATATAAATGTATATAGCCATGCACACGTTTATATATAAAAATTGCCTATGCAACTTTGCGTTCATCATATCACGATGGTTGTTTCTATGTATTTAAAAATACATACAAAAAAAATAAATAAATGTTGAAATTAATTTAGTTATATATAAAATGGCACATTGCGCACAGACGCGGAGGCGGTGCTGCGCGAGGAGGAGGCCATTTCCCCTGATGGGCTGAGCGTGGCACAGCAGCGCGAGATGCGCGAGCACGCGCAGAACTACACCTTCCAGACCGAGGTCAACCGCATGATGAAGCTCATCATCAACTCCCTTTATAGGAACAAGGAGGTAACCTTACTTTGTTGCAATATAACAATTACAATAGTTAATTATTTAACAATTAATTGCTTTTATTAACTAAGTACAAAATAAATGTAAAAATGCAATTTAACAAAAACTTTAAAAATTTCAAATGTCGAAAACGTTATCAGCCATGATATGACATCATTTCCAGATTTTCTTGCGTGAGCTGATCTCGAACGGGTCGGACGCACTGGATAAGATCCGGCTGCTGTCGCTGACGGAGCGCGATGCGCTGGCAGCCGACGCGGACCTCAGCGTTCGTATCAAGGCGGAGCCCGAGCGCCGAATGCTGCACGTCATCGACTCTGGCGTGGGCATGACACGCCACGACCTCGTGCACAACCTGGGCACCATCGCCAAGTCCGGCACCGCCGACTTCCTGTCCAAGATGCAGGACGGCCAGGGCGGCGCGCAGGACACCAACGACATGATCGGCCAGTTTGGCGTGGGCTTCTACTCCGCCTTCCTGGTTGCGGACCGCGTGACCGTGGCCTCCAAGCACAATGACGATGCGCAGCACGTGTGGGACTCGGACGCCAGCTCCTTCAGCGTGGCGCGCGACCCTCGCGGCGACACGCTGCGCCGCGGCACTCACATCACGCTGCACCTCAAAGAGGAGGCGGCCGACTTCCTGCAGCCCGACACTATCCGCGCGCTCGTCAAAAAGTACTCGCAGTTCATCAACTTCCCCATCTACCTGTGGGCCTCACACACCGAGACGGTCGAGGAAGCGACCGAGGACGACGAGGCGGGTGACGGGGACGGGGACGAGGACGCCAAAGTGGAGGACGCGGCCGAGGACAAGGCGGCACCCAAAAAGACGGAGAAGACGGTGTGGGACTGGGAGCTGATGAACGACAACAAGCCCATCTGGACGCGCAAGCCCGCCGACGTGGCCGACGACGAGTACACGCAGTTCTACAAATCCCTCACCAAGGACACCACCGCACCTCTCGCCAAGTAAGTAATTTCGGGATAAATGTCTGTGTGTAATGTTAATAGTTTTAAATAATATGAAAAAAAATGGGCTAGCCCTTTTTTTTTTCTATACAGTTATTTAACTGAGGGTTAAACCCATATGGGTTTCATCAATGATGTTGTGTATCGTTCGCAGGGCGCACTTCGTGGCGGAAGGCGAGGTGACGTTTCGCGCACTGCTGTTTGTGCCGCGCGCGCAGCCCGCGGACTCTTTTAACCGCTACGGCACCAAGACCGACCACATCAAGCTTTACGTGCGTCGTGTGTTCATCACTGATGAGTTCAACGAGCTCATGCCCAACTACCTGGCCTTCATCCAGGGTATTGTGGACTCCGACGACTTGCCGCTCAACGTGAGCCGCGAGACCCTGCAGCAGCACAAGCTCATCAAGATCATTAAGAAGAAGCTCGTCCGCAAGGCCCTCGACATGTTGCGCAAGATCCCCGACGACGAGTACGCGCATTTCTGGCGCGAATACTCCACCAACGTGAAGCTGGGCGTCATTGAGGACCCCTCCAACCGCTCGCGCCTCGCTAAGCTGCTGCGCTTCCATTCCTCGCGCCTCTCCGATGACGACGAGCGCACCTCCCTGGAGCAGTACGTGGCGCGCATGCGGCCAGGCCAGGCGCACATCTACTACATCGCGGGCGCCGGTCTCGCCGAAGTGCGCCGCTCTCCCTTCGCCGAGCGCCTGGTGCGCGCCGGCTACGAGGTGCTCTACCTTACTGAGGCCGTCGACGAGTACTGCCTGTCCTCGCTGCCCGAGTTCGACGGTAAGAAGTTCCAGAACATTGCCAAGGAGGTATTCGACCTGGACGAGAGCGAGCCTCAGAAGGAACGCATGGAGGCCTACAAAAAGGAGTTCGAGCCGCTGACGCGCTGGCTGGGCGACAAGCTGGGCGCCTGGATCACTCGCGCGGCCGTGTCGCGCCGGCTCTCCCGTTCGCCCGCAGCGCTCGTGGCCACGGCCTTCGGCTGGACTGGCAACATGGAGCGCCTCGCCATGTCCAACGCCCACCAAAAAGCGGACGACGCGCAGCGCAAGCACCACCTGACGCAGAAGAAGGCGCTGGAGATCAACCCGCGGCATCCCGTAGTGCGCGAGCTGCTGCGTCGCGTGCGCGCCGACCCCGACGACGCCGCCGCGCTGCGCGTGGCCACCGCCCTGCACCGCGTGGCCGCGCTGCGCTCTGGATACATGCTGCAGGAGGGGCAGGCCGTCGAGTTCGCCGAGAGCGTGGAGGCCATGCTGCAGGCCGCGCTAGGTCTGCCCGAGGACGCACGCGTCGAGGACGAGCCGACCGAGGACGAGCCCGCCGAGGACGAGTCGGCGCCGGACGAGGACGAGGAGCCCGTCCCCGACGACGACCACGACGAGCTGTAGTGCGACGGGTGTGCAGTGCACGAGCTGACTACTGTGTAGTGGAGAGAGGGAGGTGGCGCTCCGAGAGTACTATTAAGACTGCATTTTTTTACATTTTCTTGTATTCGAGTTTGTGGCGAGTGATGTAAATATATTATAATATTTAATTCATTGTGCCTCCTTATTTAAATTTCCTTTGGTGAATAAATTATTTCATTTACTTTCAGACAGCAACTTAATGTTTCCTAGCACACTAGCTTCCCTCTGGCTAAACTGCTGTTTGCGGGATACAGCGTGAAGCTGATTTATTAAATTTTTACAGAAAAAAAATCCCTGGAATTAAGTGTAAGAATCAAGAAAATGTACTCATTTTATTAACAAAATATATTAAAAACTTCATAATATACACAGATTCGTGGCTATACCACCTAAACTATTTACAACTAGCATACTTATAAATTAGTTCTTAAAAAAAATTGCTAAGATACACAATATTTACATCATCAATTTGATACTACATTAATTCTATACAATAAACTTGTAGTTATTAAAATTAGTAATATTATACATTTATATATCCTAATTATATATTTATATATATATTACCTAAGGTACCTAAAAAATTGGTGAAATGCTATTGTAATAGTTCAAAAAAATGTCACCAAAGATACTTCTCTATTGGTTGGTACTGTGGTATTGGTACATATATAATATGAAGTTTTACTCACAATGATAAGAATGGTGTATAAAGCTCAAATTAAAATATGTTATAGACTAGATAAAATCACAATGAAATGATAGGTCAAGAAAACGTAAGTATTTTGACAAGCCTGACAGCCAATGATCTTAACCAAAGATGCTTATTGATAGTATTAACAAACAAAAAATATTACAACATTATTTGTAGCAAAATCATAAAATAAGAGACAAAAATAGGAATAACTTTCTTTCTTGAAAAGCGCCTGTAAATCCTGTAATTTTACAAATTAATAAGAAAGAAATTTCCTCAACATAGTAACTATCACAATATATACATACTCACATTATAGAAACAAAGTGGTTATTATGGTATAATTTATTTGACAAATTGTCTAATGTTGACAAAAATAACAAAATTCAATGCATAGCCTTCAATTTTCATTGTTCATAGTAAAATAAGTTATTAACTGTCTAGCAGCGGCCAAATGTCTACTGACTGATCTGTTAGAAAAAATATTTTTAATTGTATATTATAGTTCCTATTAAAAGTGTCAATGATCTAATACTTCCCATCATACAGGCAGCAGTGGGGCGCGGTCGCGGGCTGCGGCGGCGGGCGTTGCCTTGGCGCGGTTGTAGGCCAGCACGCCGAGCAGGGCCAGTGCCATGCCGGCCAAGTTGAGCGGCGGCGCAGGGTTGCGCAGCAGCAGCAGCGACGCCGCCACCACGGCACCGCGTTTGGCCGCCGACGCCACCGCGTATGCCAGCGGCGACACGCGTCCCAGCACGCTAAAGGCTGCCACAGCTTGCAGCCAGGCCAGTGCGCCATCTGCTACCAGCAGCGCACCCGCGCGCGCCCAGTCGGCCTCGCGCAGCGCACCGCCCTCGGCCCACAGCCAGGCCGGGGCCAGCGGCGCCAGCGCTAGTGCGCTCAGCGTCTGCAGTAGGCGCAGCGGGTGCGCGCCGGCGTCGCGCATGGCGCGCTTGGAATACAGGTGCTGCAGGCCCAGCAGCGCGGCGGCAGCTAGCGCGGCGCCCAGGCCGAGCGCGTCGAAGTGCAGCTCGGTGGCGGAGGCCAGCGCCACGCCGGCCGCGATGAGCAGCAGCGCCGCCTGCACGCGCGCCGGTTGGCGCTCGCCGAGCAGAAGGCGCGCCAGGCCCGCCGTCCACAGCGGCGTGGTCGCCTTCACTGCACAGACACACCCATGAGACACATACCTCACCCCCGCGCGCGCCGCTCTCGCGTCGGTCGTTATTCCTCACCTGTGTGCGCGTACGAGATTGGAACCTTCCAAATTGAAATTTGCGAAAACATTGTTGTGAAGAACTTGGCTATAGCCAGTGGAATGAGCACTTTTAAGTAATATGACCGTGGAAATTTCGGAGCTCGCCGGACCTTACAGGCGGCGAAGGCGGGAACGCTGTACGCCACGGTGGACAGCAGCTGCACCATGGTGACGGTCATGGGGAACGGGAACTCCGTCAGCACCAGTTTCCCCACGACGTTGCTAGCCGAGCTCAGCGTGTACCACGCCGCGCAGAGCAGTCCCACGGTTACAGTTTCTCGAGTGGAGCCCATCATAAATATATTACTTGTTTAAATTTACAATTTCGTATCACCGAAATACGTAATTATTTCTACGAACACTATAACATATGATGAAAATATTATAAAGTATTAATAGAATTTCATTTTCCATTTTTTTCTAGGTTGAAGCCAACTCGCGGCTTACATTTCACTTGTAGTACTTGGCAACAGGAGCCAATTCCAATAAGGTATAGTTTGAACTGAACTGAACATCATGACGATGACACCAGTCTTCAGTATCTCTTAACAAAATAAAATAGTAAATACTCTCTTCAAAGGCCGTCAGTTAGCATCACTTTTAAATAAATATAAAAGCAACTCTATCTATTCACATCACAGCTGACGTTTTACTATTTTTGACAATAGCAGTTGTCTATGTCGTGTGTAAGGTTTAGTGTCTTTGGCATTAAAGTTTAGTCGATAATGTCTCTGGCAACATTTAATTTGGTCCCTTTTTACACGATTTGTATATATGTTGGTAGTGGAGACGAAATATATTGATCGATTTTGATAGTATACGTTTTGATAGCGGACTGTTAATATACTGCGGATAGTTACAAGAAAATCTAAGTCGCAGAACAAATCTCAAAATATTAAACACCATCCAGAATACGTTCAGGCATATAGTAAACGTATATGGGTCATACACAAATCGCGACCTAAATGTGTACGAAAAAAAAGTGAAATATTTGTTCAAAATCACTCTCATTTAATACTTATAGATTAACCTAATACAGGAAAAATATGAGACCAGATCATTATTCCTTTTCGAGAAAGATATTCGATGCATAATTTTTTTAATGACCACAGAACGGACACAGTTCTACAGAAAAGTATAAAGTATTAGTGCTACGTGTATTTGATTGATTTCCTACTTCTAATAATAATCGTATTGGTTAATAACGACCTTGATTACAATATGACATCAATATTGTCACGAAAAAATTAAAAAATCTACTAAATGTCAGATTCATACAGCAGATTCCTTCAGTCTTAAAAATGTAAGGTAATAAATAGAAAAAAATATATAATTTCTTACAATTACTGAGTAGCAAGTATATTAATCCGTGTTTTCTTATCATTATTTGTTTGTTCATAATAGTTTCAGTTATTTTCTGCATAACTCAACGGAACTAAACTTAAAATCTTTGTTTAAACAATGAATAAATTTATAAATAATGTTAACGTAACGATAATGATACTGTAATAAATACTAGCCTCTTAAAACAATAAGAAAGAGTCCTAATCAAACTAAACAATATCTATTCATTAATGAATGGCCAACAATTATATCGAAAAAAATTGATAAAATTAAGTTTTCTTCGTCATTTTCAAAAAACTCTTTGTGTCTTAATTAGATCTTTAAGTAAGGGATCATGTCTCAAATTTGTAGAAATAGAACAGATAGATGTTGTCTTAAGTTGTAGCGACTGATAATCAACGAGTAGTAAAGAAAGACCCAAGTGTATAAATAAAGATGTATTTTTAATCTACCAAAATGGATTGGTTGAACTTTTGATCCATATTTACAACAGTAATTTTTAGAGAATAATAATAATTATAAAGCCGCAGGGCAGCTTGTGGCGAGCTGTTGGGGAGTGGCGACCCCACGGACCCGAGTCCTCCGGAGAGGAATTGTAATCTATCCCCCGCCTCTGGCTTTCCTTTATTGGCCGGCAGAGTGGAGCGCAAGAGCTATATGCGCGAAAGGGAGGAAGTGCTCAAAGGTAATGCGTAATAACGGGGAATCCCGCTCACGAGCTCCTCGTGATGGTGAGCTCTGCTGCTGCTTCTCTCTACACCCTTAGCCGACCACCCCGATGTTGCGCCCGAAGCATTACGCCGCTTTGTGGGGGCCCATCTAGTGGGAGGCGAGTCACTGTCCACCAACCATTCAATTTGAGACTATTGTAAAGGCGGACGTCCAGTAGTCTCGTCCAATAGCCAGTCCATTCAAATTCCATTCCATAATCCTAGTTTAGATTTCCATATCTTCCATAGTTCCTACGCATTAACCGGCGACCATCTCTGGGCCTGTGGTTGCCCAGCGATGGATCCCGGCTGACCCGTCACAGTAAAACATTTGTATGGGCCTCTACGTGTTGGACCTGTGTCCCCACACAAGCCTTCCAAAGGACCGGGTTCTTTTGAACCCGTGAATCTTAAAAGAGAAACATAATAATAATAATAATATTTATTAAATTAATATTTTATACATAACAATAGCTACTTTAATCGGTAATAACTGCAGAAATATTAACTGTTTTGTTTTATAGATATAATGGCACACACGTCTTCGTTTTTTCTTCTCTTCATCGCTTTAGTGTACCCCAGATCTATTTGAATAGGGCAATGTGGCTTGAACAATGTAAAAAGCTAGCTAAGCTAAAATTTCGTTATTTAAGGTAATAACTTAAACCACTAGACACTTATAAAATGCTATATGTTTAGTATAATCTGAAACATTAGTCTACATTTAATTTTACAAGATATATACGATATATTGATTTTATTTTGGTCATTATAAAATAGCAAAAAAGCTGTTAGTTTAGTTTTACAAGCGCAAGCATAAACAAATAAACAAAAAAAATATTTTGACATTACAACATATATTTTTATTATTAATAGTATTTTATGTGGACATACATCTTTGATTGATTGATTTCTCGATATATGGCGTTTCGAGCGTGCCAGTTGAGCACAATTCATTTCGCCAATGTCACGTTGTATGGAAAAGATACATCTTTCCTGTGCACACCTAGAGTAACAGAAAATATGTCAACAGAAAAGATTTTCCAATCGAAAATCAGCAATGGTCTTTAGTTTTCAAGGATAGAGAAATGCCAAGTGAGATTTCAAAAATACTCCTTTAAAGCCATTGTGCCTATATAATTACAAATATAAGTAGCACGTACTTACCAAAATACACTAAAAATAGGAAAGATGCATTGATCTTTTACAAAATGAATAAAATACACGATTCTTTTTATTGGAATATAAAAATACACATCCGTCTTGCGTAATGGGTGTAAGCAAATTATAGCTGTCTTATATTATCAAATTAAAAGATATTACATTTAAGGTAACTTTAGTAGAAATGTTTTAAATGCAGATTTTTTACATCACAGAAAAGTGTCAGATACGTGTAACAGCTAGTTTATTAGAAATTATAGTAAAAAGGCTGAAGCACATTTTAGAAATTATCATAAAAAATCTACTCAAGTATATTCTACGCTGAAAATATGTGTGATTTCGATGACACGGGCGTAATAATTATAGTTAATATTAATTATAGTTATAATCATAGTTTCAAAAATTTGTAATTTTATGAACTACGAATCAGCCCACAGAAGGGGACAAATGATGGAATTTGAATTATTTTCTTTAAATTTTTTATTTATTTTGATGTGTAGACTATCCACTTATCATAAGGGGGTAGGCATAGTCAAATTTAGAATGAAAAATCGTTCTATTTTCTTTTATTTGTTATAGCTATTGTAATATAACACTCATATGAGTATGACCCATATAGAGAGATGCCTCTCATCATACATACAATCTTATTATAGTAATTCAAGCTTTTATCTCTAGCGTACAGCAAAACAGTATAAAAAACACGGTTAAAATGTTTGAAATCAATAAATAATTTTACTATTAATCTAATTCAACGTTACAAATATATAATTTAATTTTAGTATTTTTTAAATAGACTATTTGCAAACTTTTTATCATGTGCGTCAGGCTTTCATGCTATATAACAACAATATATATATATATAGGGAACCACGCGTTAAATAAATTGAATAGAGATAAAAAAAAAACAAAAGTTTAAGCAATAGATTTTTTTGTTTACATTTTGTGTCATGCCATAATAAATAGAGTATAGATTTTCAGGTATAGGTCCTACATTATGGTTAGAATTTGAGGAGATAGTTGCTCGTCTATGATTCGAATGATGTCAATTTACTTAATTGTCAAAAACAACAGAGAAAGTTTTGTTATACATAATTTTACTATTAAAAAGTGATATTTTTATATATTCATTACATCTTCTTATTGAGACTGAGTATTTTAAAAGCGGCTTTATTCTATTGAAAAGTAATACAAAACTTTAAAAGTTGTTTAGAAGTTTGAAAGAAAAGAAAGTTTTATTGAAAAGAATTTTGGTCTGGATACATTATATTTTCTATATGGATCAAAATAAGGAAATTTGCATCAATTGATCCCGACTTGACTTGGTAAGTGTAATTTATTGTGTATAAATATCCAAAACATCGCAGATGCGCCCGCGCCTGTCTCCGTCGGTTGTCATTGGCCCAATTATTTAATTAATAACATCTTAACTTGGAGCAGGAGACGGAAAAGAGAAGCATTCATATTCTATTCAATATGTCTTTGTGACAGGCAATATCAGTAAGACTAACTACTACTATTGCATCATTGGGATGTTATCCTCATTCTGATTATCAGTGATAAAACTGTAAATGATAACATTTTTGTATGTTATCTGCTATTTATATTTAATAATTTTACTAAATATTTTTACTATTTCTTACAATCACACCTGACCTTTATGTAATTATCATATTATTATTATGAGAACACACAAAGTAAAATATAAAGTTTTATGGTGCTGTTCAACCTAATATCCCCTAGCGACCTTGGTTTTTTTTTCAAAGATTTACTGATTGGTGGATTATATCAACTATTTGTTCCTTGCGCCTTAGACATGCTGAACTCCTGTGCACCTAGCTAAGATCAGGGTCAGGGACCACTCACTGTGTGAATGTGGCCTAGACAACGGTTCCCCTCCAATCCTTTTCACTTGCCCTTAGCAAGGTAGTTTTAACATAAATACTAAATTAAATAAATATATAAATAAATAAACCAAATAATAACTGAACAATTTCAAAAGTAAACCAATTGTGAAGGGTTATAATTGTAAGCATAATAAATTACAAGATGGTAGTCAGTGAGTTTAAGTTGAAGTTTCCTTTGCATTACCCTGGAATACTGGCATAATAAGATAACAATGGAAAATAAAAAAAAAAAATCTTTTACATGAATAGATTTGTTCGAAACAAAAGTCCAGGTCAAGATCCTGACCCCTCTAGAAAATATCTTTAGTGAAGCCCAGGTAGATAAGTAAATAGCCAAGTAGATAACTAAATAGGAAAAACCTAAAACAATGATTCTGTCATAAATTCGATTAAAAGTAACTATCAAATGACATGATTTAAAACTATTTGTTAAAATTAAAATATTACAATAAATTAAGCTTTTTCTACAGGAAAGGACAATGATGCATGATTACTAGTTTCTTATAATTTAGTTGGTCTATTTAGGGGGACTCGGGTCCAAATAGGTTTCCAAATAATAAGGAACTTAACAAAATACTTACATACATTTATTCAAATTGGTGCAAGTTTATATACCCTGAGATCCGGTCGTTGAATCCTTCATATACGAGTTTATTAGTGAAATAGCGTTTATTAGTCGGCATTACTGTCCGATTTTCTTCGAATTTATTTTGCTAACTTAGTTTTGTTTATTATAATTCTATTATATATATTTCTTTCCTATGCAAATTATTAAAAATTGCGTGAGAAAAAAAAATTGCGGCAAGCGTTGTCAAATCAAACAAGTAGAGGACGAAGAGAGAGAGAGAGAGGGAGAGTTCATTGAAATGTATTTTTCAATACAATTAATAAAAAAAAATATCCGCAATAATGGTCACCCTTCATTATATTAAGGGAACATGATGTATATGTATGTATATTAATAGTTTATAGTAGATCGATATTTGTAAACATTTATTTAATTAGATAATTTAATTGTTTCAAAATGGTAATTTAAATTAATAAATAAATATTAGTATTTAGAAAATAGATTTTGCAAAGACTCAATATTATAGATTCATTATTTTACTTGAAAAATAAGGATGATTTCTTCTGCCCCATGATCTTTAAATAGTTTTCTGCGTGTACTTAATATGATTAAAATCATCATTTAACAGGTGAACAATTAAAATAAACATTGATTTTAAGATTGACCTTCTATTATATAATATTTTACTTTAAAACATAAGGATCGATCGATCGATCGATTTAAAACGAAGGTCGGATCTCAGTCTAATACATTTTCCTGTTTTTCTGTAGGGACGAAATGCCAAATCATTTGTTATTTGCATGATTTACTGTTATAACAATTCAATTACTGTTTGTGATTTTCCACATTATGGTGTAGTATCTAATTCTTTCCATAACAATTTTATAATTAAGGTTGATGTGTTTCATTTTAATCTTTTTAACATTTTTAAAAATAGAGAATATTAGAAATTCATAAATTTAAGAAGATTTATCTATCATAGACAGTTCTAAAATACGAAATAGGCATAGTAAAATATATATATAGTGAGGCCCGTCGTAGCCCGTAGGGGCACAGAGTGTGACTGTAAAACCGACTGGTTGTGGGTTCGATCCCCACTCGGGGAGATGAAATATTTATTTATATTTCCATTTCTTCGCTCTGGTGTCGAGGCAAAGCGCGGCGTTGAGTTCTGCCACTCAACATGCAATGCCTCCAGAATTTGGCAGTGTCTTAACACTAGGTTCCCTCTGCCTACCCTGCTGTGTGCGGGATACAGCGTGAAGCTGATTTAATTTTTTTTAAATATGTATGCGTGACTTTTGTCCTGGTGATATATCGAATTTAGCATTAATATGAAAATATTTAGTATATAAAAGAATCTTTATTATTTAAAATTGTCATTAATGTCAATTATTATTTGATGCTAGTCGTGGCGCACGGCAGGTGGGGGTGGGGGTGATGCGGGCATGGCGTCGCGGCGCGTGACGCGCAAGTGGGAGGTGTTCGCGGGCCGCAACCGGTTCTGGTGCGACGGGCGCCTGATGACGGCGCCGCACCCCGGCGTGTTCGCGCTTACCCTGGCGCTCATCTGCGGCACGTGCGCGCTGCACTTCGCCTTCGACTGCCCCTTCCTGGCCGCGCGCGTGTCTGCTGCTGTGCCTGCCGCCGGAGCCGCGCTGGCCGCGCTCACGCTGGCCGCGCTGCTGCGCACGGCGCTCTCCGACCCCGGCATCATACCGCGCGCGGCGCCGGCCGAGGCGGCGGCGCTGGGCGCGCTGGCGGGCGAGGGCGAGGGCGCCCGCCCGCCGCCGCGCGCTCGCGAGGTGCTGGTGCGGGGGCGTGCTGTCAAGCTCAAGTACTGCTTCACATGCAAGATGTTCCGGCCGCCGCGCGCTTCGCACTGCTCGCTGTGCGACAACTGCGTGGAGCGCTTCGACCACCACTGCCCGTGGGTGGGCAACTGCGTGGGCAAGCGCAACTACCGCTACTTCTACGCCTTCGTAGTGTCGCTATCCTTCCTGGCCGTGTTCGTGTTCGCGTGTGCGGTGGCGCATCTGGCGCTGCTGGCGCGCGGCGCGGGTCTGGCGGCGGCGCTGCGGGCCAGTCCCGCCTCCGCCGTGGTGGCGGCCGTATGCTTCCTGTCCGTGTGGTCCGTGCTGGGCCTGGCCGGCTTCCACACCTACCTCGCCTCCACCGACCAGACCACCAACGAAGACGTGAGTGTCACGCACGTGAGAATTATATAGAGATTCGTTTGAGAGTATAATATACAGATTTAAGTTACTTAAAGTTCCCTGAATTCTTGTGTAACGTAATGTAATAAGTATTTTGATAACAATTTTTTTATAAATGTAACTGTTAAGAAGAATGACTTTAAAATAGAAACATATGACTTATCTATGAAGATTAAATTAATAAGTAATTTAAAACAAAAGTATTTTTTGATATCCGCTCCAGATAAAAGGCTCATTTTCGACGCGTCGCGGCGTCGCTAACCCCAACCCGTACTCGCGCGGCAACGCCTGCGCCAACTGCTGGCACGTGCTGTGCGCGCCGCTCGCGCCCAGCCTTATCGACCGACGTGGCGTGCTCGCGCCCGACCACGACCTGCCGCCGCAGTTCCGCGCGGCCCCCGTCGCCGCCGTCCCCGTCCCCGCAATCGCCCCCGGCGCGCCCGCCCCCATCGCCGGCAGCTACACTAATCTGTTCGAGGGCGAGGCGCGCCACGCGTACATGAACCACAGCCTCGACCTCGACCCCGTGCCGCTGCAAGGTATGCACAATACACTAGCGCCACTAGCGCTACTATGTACCGTGTCTTCTGCAATTATTTTATACCATGTTTCATTCCGCAGAGGTGTGTATCGCGGCGTCGGGGGGCGCGTGCGGGGGGGCGGGTGCGGTGGCGGCTGGTGGTGCACTCAGTGCCTCGCGCCTGCGCCTGCTTCACGACACCACCATGATCGACGCCGCGCTCGACCTCGACGAGCCGGAGCCACCGCCGCACCACGTGGCGCGCCACGGGTCACACCACGCACCGCCACTGGCGCTGGCGCTGTGACACCAAGCAGTGGTCTTCCCTTGTACATAATTGCCCAATAAAGTAACCCCACCAGTGGTGTGCGTTTTAATTTATTGTATCCAACTACCCACCTCCGTACTAGCGAGAACTCAAAACTATAGCTTTGTGGCAAAAGATTGAAATTAAATTTATTTTCGATAGCACCATATCTGCCACATTCCTCTTTATATAATAAAATGAAAGGCAATGTTCTATAATCTATATGAACCATACTTACTCATGTATATTTTCTTGTCAGAGGCATGATAAGGTTAGCGACCGCTTATGTCCTAAAATTATCAAGTGACAAGCCGAAGGTGACAGATTTTTAACGGTACCTCTTTTTGAGAATTCCCCTAGTTTTATTAGATCACCAGTTGTATTTCCAGCAAAACAGCCTCAAACTTTTACTGTAGGCACGATACGAGCATCTATCATATGTTCTTTTGAATTTCGGCGTACAAATACCAGTCTCTTCGAACCAAAAGCTTCGAATTTTGACTCATCACTCCACAATACATGTTTACACTCGTCATGTGTCCAAATTTGATGTTCACGAGCCCATTGAAGCATTTTTACCTTATTAGACGCTTAAGGAGTGGTTTCTTTACTGCTATTCTTCCTGAAAGAGCCTTCTATGAGCCGCCTTTTGACAGTGTAAGTACTAACGGAATGTTGTCTGGATTTGTTATATTGTGCTGCAATTTGTGGTGCAGTTAGTTTTCGGTTGCGTCGGCTGGTCAATGTTTACTGTAGTGGTCTCACGGGGGCGTCCATTCCGTGTTTCGTTAACATACTTAACTGTTAGTGTCTAGATATTTGTTCACGTTGTAGTCTACTTTTCTTTGAGATATTTTTAGTAGTGCGGCAATTTCGCGATTAATTTTATTTAATTTATGTAAAAGTAGCGGACGCTTGCAGCTTCGCTTGCCTATTTAAGGGTGAATTCTAATAATCCATGAAACATGTGTTCAATGAAATATTTTTAAGTCTAAATTTCAAATTTTATAAAAATCGGTGGCGATTTAAAGATTTTTCCATACAAACTTTCAACCCCTTATTTGCACCCTTAGGGGGAGAATTCTAGAAAACGATGAAACACGTGTTCAATTAAATACTTTTAAAAATCTAAATTTCAAATTTTATAAAAATCGGTGCCGATTTAAAATTTTTTCCATACAAACTTTGAGCCCCTATTTCACCCCTTTAGGGTTAAAATTTTTCAAAATCCCTTCTTAGTGGATGTCCAGATTACGAAAGTAAACTTTTGTCCAAATTTAACATTTCTACCATCAGCGGTTAAGGCTGTGCGTGCGTCTTACCTCAGTCAGTGAGGACAAGTCCTTTTATATATATAGATAACTAGCGGCCCGCTCGCGGTTTCACCCGCGTGAACTATGTTATTATTAATTTCTGTCTCCATGACTACGTCCTAGTGACGTCTATGCAAAATTTGAGACTCCTAGCATTTGTAGTAACGAAGTTTCATACAAACTTTCGACCCCAAAAACAATCCCTTAGAAGTCGAATATTGCAAATTCCCGTCTTAGCGAGCACCTACGTCCTATAAGTAACTCCTATGCAAAATTTGAGATTCCTAGCACATGTAGTTTCTGAGATTTCGTGATGAGTGAGTGACCTTTCGATTTTATATATATAGATAATCATAGAACGTGTTTCATTAGATAATTCTTTAGTTTTTACTATTTTATTCAAAAGATGACTGCGAGAAGAGTTCTTCAACAACGCATTTAATAGTCTTGAGTAGATACGCTTATGAGAGCTGTTAAAAAACGAATTTATTAATATTTATTTTTAATTTACAAAAAATATAGTTTTCTTTAACCATAAGATAAGTGAAAAATATATTAAATCCCCTAATATAACAAAAATACTATCAGTCAACGTAATGGGACTATTTTCAGATTTTTATAAAATTAACTTTCTTCCATTAAATATCAGTATGTGTAACTTTAACAGATTCAGTGGTTTAGTGTAGCGTCACAGTAAGGTCACGTGCGTATACTCTTGTGCAGTATACTATTTTTATTTAATCTAATTAAACCTATCTCAATAGAGACAATTTCCAGAGACTATAGTTCTATAGAGTTCTACAGATGTCGCTACTCGCTACTTGTTTGACATTCGTTTGACGTATGACGTAAGACGTAGTGTCGTAGGTAAATAAAACACCATCAGTATGAGGCTTTATTTTAACAAATTGTACAATGTTATAAAAAATACTTGTACGTTTTAAAACAAAGACTTTTACACTAATATACAAAACAATATTAAAACTATTGAGTAATGACAAAGTACTTCATCTTTAAAGTATTAAAATTCACAATTATTAAATGAATTATATTATTTAATCATACTAAGAAAAAAATATACTTAAATTGATAGCATTTCAAAATAGAG